>NW_023416306.1:149841797-154641797 GCF_014176215.1 Rousettus aegyptiacus | reverse complement strand
ACTAATCACCAGGAGAAGGCAGGAAGTGGCAGTGGGGCACCCCCACCCCTTTCACCCTGCCTCTGCACATTTTAGTACCAGGTGAGGGGTGCTGGGAAGGAATATGGCAGCTCAGGTGTCTACCCTGCCCTAGAAACAAAGGATGCAGAGTTCTGGCCACAGGTGCTCTTCCTTGGTTGGTCCAGAGCCACCCAGACAGATCTCGGACAAGGAGACAGCATACCTCACGAGCTGCCCACATTCTCATCTCAGCTCCCCCTATAACCTCATTTTGTATGACTTGCACCGGCCAATCCATGGGTAAGAATGAGAGTCCAGTTTACACCACTCATACTGATGTGTCAGTTGTGAAAACCACTGCTCTCCCAGGACAGGGAAGAAGCGAGAATGCTAGGCCCACGTCAGGCAAAACGGTGCACTAAAAGCTGTTGATCTCACTTGAAGCTGATCAGTTCCCCTAAGCACTTTCATTACAGCCTTTCTGCGAGCAGAGCCCGAATACCCCGCAGATTCCACGCACCCTGGACAAGCTGTGCAAAGAACTCCCACCACTTTATGGCCATTATCTCTATGGTTCTCTCATCAGCTGCTTTTCAGGAAGAAAAAAATGGTTCACAATAGAGTGTCCATGGGATTCGGGAGTCAGTGGGGAGGACGTAGGCCTGTAGGAAGGTCTACTGTGCTGCCAGTCACCAGCATTTTATGGCCTGGAAATCCTGTTATATATCACAGACAGTGAGGAGCAGGGAAAGGAAGTTCTTGAAAGGGTCGAAATACAACTCGAAGTGGGTTGGGGTGGATGGCCTGCCTTCCAAGCCTAGAAGGGCACCTGAGACTGGCCGTAGAGGTGCAAGGCATCCTTTATGGAGGGAACAGCCACAGTTCCCCTGTGAAGGCCGGAAACGGAGGCTTCGACTGAGACCAGAGTCTCCAGGAATAATACTTCCCACCTGTAATACACACTTGACATGTTTCCGAAGCCCACCATCCACGTGGGAAAGTGTTTTCATGCCCAGCTGTCAGGTAGGGAAACTGAGGGCAGAGGGCCAGCCAACAGGGACTCTGGTCCAGAACCAGGTGCTATGCTTCGCAAGTGGTTCACCTCCTACAAACCAGGGCCTCTCAAGGCCTGACTCTGCCTTTGCTAGGCAGGAGGGGCACACCACCAGTTTCCCAGAACCATGGGGTGTGACTTTCTTCCTGGAGAAGAACTGACAGAGACCCTTGGGGCACCCTAGGAGAGGAGCTAGACACATGTGCGTCCTCTCCACTCTCTGGCACTGTACTGTCACCCCATGGGCAGCCAAGTCTGATCTGGTACTGGAAACCCCATTCCCTCCCACAGGTCACCTTAGTGATTACTGGGGGCCAAGGCACGCCGTGATCACCAGGGGCCAGCTTCAGGGACTCTGAGCTCAGAGGGTGTGTCTGAAAAGTAGCAACTCATGTGCCAGGCACATGGTAACCCCCTTCCACTCAGAAAAACAGGCTGGGCAGAACTTCCCATCTTGCGATGCTGTCAGAGAGAAAGCTGAAGTCTCTCTGCTGTGGACCACCTCCTGGCTGTGGTCACCTGGGCAGGAGGGACAACTGCTCTTGGCTCTGGGAGACCCATAGAAATTGTGTGTCCCTTGTGGGGGGGTGGGCACAATGAGAAGGTGACCACGTGACTTCGGCCCCCTTTTCAAGTTGCTTCTTTCCCAAGTAACTTGAACACATATTTTAAAGGAGGAAACAATGGTGGAGCTCTTCCCCATCCCTGACAACCCTCCTCCACCCATCAGAAGGCGCTCACAGCCTCACCTTACCTGGGCTGGGGGCTGTGAGGGGAGAAGAGGAGAGAGGAGGCGGCCTCGTCCAGGCCGCCCTGTGGTGGGCCAGGGGGTCAAGAAGCCTGTGTGCAGGCAAGAAACCTGGGACAACTCGCTACAGCCTCTGTGCCTCAGTTTCCTCACCCACACAACTCGCTACAGCCTCTGTGCCTCAGTTCTTCACCCACATGATGACACTGGCTGGCTCAAGCTTTAAAACAGCGCTCTCTACCTGCCTCAATTTACGCTTCAGAGAAAGGCACCTGCCCCATTGATAAAGAGGACAAGGTAAATTCAGGAAAGGTTCACCTCCAAGGGCAACAGATCCTATGTCATCCATTTCTCCTGGGGACAGGAGTTGGGGGAGAGCAAGGATAAGGTGACCTACCACAGAGGGTGATGCTGAGAGAAGGTGGGCTGGTCAGCATGGCTCCCTGGCCTCTTCTCCAGCAGAGGCAGGCCGTTAAAGGAGAAAGTCCCTCTCCTGTGCTCCGTGCTTCCCCCGACAGCCTGGGAACTTCCACTTACCTTCCAGCAAGGCCAGGACATGAGGCTGAAGCCCAGAATTGGGCTGCCTCCTTGGCCTTCCTCTCCCTGAGGCCAACTCTCATTCTCCCCCTGAATCCAAGGAGGTCCATAGACCCGTCTGCTCAGATAAGCATTTTTCATGAGTAATTTTCTCCTGTCCCTAGACAATTTTCATCGCAGCAGTGTTCACTCCCATGACACCCTGGAGTCCCATGCAGAAGTTGTAACTCCCCCCATTCTCAGGGGGTGAGGAGAGAGGACTCTGGGATGGAACGTTCGCTCCAGATTGGACTAGAGGTCTAGCGAGCAAGATCCTCCCCTTCCGCCGCCAACCCAGAGACCATCCCGTCAAGGCAGTGCCTGGGAAGCCAGCTCTGTAGGACCTGCAAAGTGGTCTAGGTGAAGTCACAGCACCCCTCGCCTTCAGTTTCCCCAGGTCCATAGTCCAAATCCAAAGTTTCTCTCTAAGGCCAAGGTGAGGACGGAGGCAAGAAGCTTTCTTTGAAAGCACAGGAGAAAAGGTGGCATCCTTTGCTCCTGGGGGCCCAGGAGCCCAGCCTATCAAGCAGAGAACAGACCCCCCAACTCCCAGCCAGCAGCAGCGCAGCAATGACGCTGTCATAACTCATCACGGTGGACTTGACTGCAGGGGCAAAGCGCGCCCCTCCCAGCCCAGCCCAGTGAGCGGGCGGCACGGCCCTGGGGAATCCCTGGGTGGGGGTGGTCCAGACAGGCAACTCCCACCTGCTGTCAGGCCGGCGGCGGGGGACCCCAGGCAAGCCTCCTGCCCACCCTCCCCCCCAACCCAGTGAAGACGGTGGACCACGCCACGGCCCTGCCTAGTGGGCGGCTCATTCTACCCCCGCCCCCACCCCACCCCGGGTCCAGCCTGGGTGATAGCCAGTATGGCAAAGGAGGGTGGCGCAGTCTCCCCACCCCCATCCCTCCCACTCCCAAGTCCCGGAAAGCACGAGCAAGCAGCCCTTCCCCACCCTCCTCCCCAGTCCAGGACCCGGATTCTACGCTCCTTCTGCCGGCCGGATCAGTCTCGGCTCACACCACCCTATGCTCACCACGTCTGCTCCTTTCGCGACACGACCCCAGCCCCAGGCAAGGTGCTCAGGCTGCCGAGATTTGGTGACAGGAAACACGCTCCCTACCTGGGAGGAGACTGCCAGCCCGTTCTCCTCATCGCTGGCCTAGTGTAGCCGGCCCACCTGGCAAGGGACTGTCAGCAAATTCTCCCCTGCATCACCGAGGGAGCGGCATCCCAGCTCCTCCCCGGCAGGAGCCAACGTTGGCCCCGCCCCAAGGCCGCTGTGACCCGGTGGGGAACCCAAGCGGGATTACCATAAGCAAAGACCTAGGCTCCGCCTCAGAGACCTTGTCGCTACCGGGAACCATCTGCAAATTACCATCGCAAACATACAAGGCTGCCGGTCCCTTGCTGCCCAGTCTCCTGCACCCTTTAAGCCTCACCAGCTGCCTTGTTACTCTCTGCCAGCCTTAAGCCCTCGCCCCACCTCAAGCTCTCCTATGAGGTATGTACCCCCTGCCAGACTCCCCAGTCCCGTCAGCCAAAGCAAGAAAAACACACAACCCCACAAAGGTAGCAGCGCTCTGCCCCACCCAGGCACCGCCTTCCAGCACCAGTCCAGAGGCTGGTACCCGTGCTGGCCTCCTTCTTCCTCAGCAAAGGAAAGGTCTGCAACGTGGCCATAGGCCTGCCGGGGAGGCCCAAGAGACTGGGCTGGGTCACAATCCTGCATGACTCCGGTTTCATCAGAGTCCTGGCTCCTCTGCTAGAGACCACTGGTATGGACGCAGGTGCCAACTCTGAACCCCCAAAGATCAGTACGAAAAGTAAAAAGTAAGGGGCAATAGCAAACGGCCACTCTCACTCTCTCCCAGGCAGAGGCCTAGGCCCCTTTACTCGGTAGACATTTTCCAGTACTTGCCGTACAGAAGCTAAGTGAAATGAGGGCTGCTGAAGAGTCTCCGAAAGTGACTCGCGACAGCCTTATAATGGGAGGAAATTGTCAGAGTCGTTAGTAATATGATAAAACGCGGATAGGGGAAGCAGTGTGAATACAAGGTCATGTGACACTGGGAGGAGGGTAGGGGTAGCTATGCTATTATAGGTCAGTTCCCCATAACCAGCAGCACAGTAGCTCAGAGAGGTTAAGTCCTAGATTTAGATGGCCCAGCTGGGATTCGAATCCAGGCAGCTAGAGTTTTCAAACACTACTCTTCAGGCTGGCACACCCTGGTTCTGTCTCTCCCTGCATGCACCTGCCTCCCACCCCAGACCGCCCACCCTCTGGTTCTTCTGATGCAGCTGCTCCATGAAAACCCAAAGTGAGCCACTAGACACATTCTGTCAATTTCTGGACGTGGTTCCATAGTGTAGTGGGTAGCACGTTCTACTTTACACACAGAAGGCCCTTGGTTCGCACCCCAGTCCCTGGTCTATGGCCATGCCACCCTGAACAAGCCCAATGTCAACTCTCAGAAGCTAAGCAGGGTTGGGCCTGGTTAGTAGTTGGATGGGAGACCACTTAGGAAGACCAGGTGCTGTAGGCATTGAAAAGAAAAAAAAAAAAGATCTATTTCTTTACTCACCCATTCATTAATTTGTTTATTCTTTCATGGGAGAGGAAAGCATTTGGACATCTATTATCCAGGGGCAACAGGGTATCAGGGGTCTGGATTCTAGCTCTGGCTCAGCCATTAGTATGCTGTGCAGTCTTGGGTAACTCACTTGATCTTTGTGACTTTGTTTTTCCCTCTCATCTGTAATCCAGAAAGGACTGAGCTAATTGGGGTCTAAAGCCCTGTTGGCCCTAACATTTCTATTGCTCTCTTCTGCGATAAGGGCTGGCAGGAACAAAGATAAGGCGGATAGGTCTAAGAGTCATGTTTGAAAACTCTAGCTGCCTGGATTGGAATCCCAGCTGGGCCATCTAAATATGGGACTTAACCTCTCTGAGCTACATACTTTGCATATCTAAAATGGGGGAAATGGTAACAACAACCTTAAAGCATGGTTGAGAGGATTAAACGAGACTTCATACATCAAGTAGATGCTCACTAAATATTAGTTGTTGCTGTTGTTATGGTACTGACAGGAGAGAGTAGAATTCGACAAAAGAGCAGCTTGTCCTCCTTCTCACCTTCCTCATTACAGAGCTAGTGTCTGAGCCCAGGGTGGAAGAACGAGGGTCTTGTGCATGGGGGTTAAAGCTGTTCCTTCAGAAAAGCCCTGCGTTAGGTGGAAAGAGCATGCCATGGTCTTTGGATCCAGCTGAACCTTGGTTCGAATCTGGGCCCTGCTGTGTGGCCTTGTACTAGTTATTTAATCACTCTGAGATTAATTTTCATATCCATAAAATGGGTGCCATAATGCAAATAATAGGAGTCCAATAATAGTACCTACCTCATTGACTGGCTGTGACTAATGGGACTAAGTTCTAGCCAATGGGATGTGAGTGGAAGTGATATATTTTACTTCTAGGCCACATTCTTAGAAATATGCTGCATGCTTTCCATTCCTCATTCCCCCTCGTGCAGACTAGACTGTGGACATAGGGATGGAGGTGGGGGGCGGCTCTGATGATGCCGACGCGGACGGCACCATAGGACTGGACAGTTAACAAGACATTAAGTGCCTGGGTTTCATGCTGACCTGGACTGCTGACCACCTTGGTCTCTGTAACAGTAACTGAACCAATACCCTCACCGATAAACCTAGTTTCCTGATTTTCAAGCCCACAGCAGATGAGCAGGAGCATATTGGGGTGGGGGGGAAGGGCATAAAAAAAGCAAGCACAGTGAAATCAGCAAAAGTCAAGAGCAAGAGGAGATAAAACAAGCTTAAAACTAACTCAGAAACTTGGGGCTATTTAGTTCAGGGTCACTCCAAGTGGCCGTGGAGACTGCATTGTAATATGCTCATGATAATAATCCTGAAGCATTAGGAGAAATATAATGCTCTGATTGAATATTTTACTTTAAAAAGAAAGCAATTATATGACATATTTAGAAAGTATTTTTGATTAAAAAAAAATGGTTAGCATGAAATAAAACTTGTATGCGAAAGGGTAAAAACCTTCAGCATCCAAAAAACTCAGCCATCCAAAATGATACCTTTCCTGAAGGGTCAGAAAGCAGAGATTTTGATTCAATGTATTTACCTTCTCCCCCACTACATCATAAGTCCTGTTGTCAGATTGTATCTCCTTTTTCTTTTTATTCCTAGTATCTGGCATAGCTCCCTGACCCAGTAAATCCTTCCTAATGGCAGTAGGGATGAAGCCTGTGTTACTGTAGATGTCAGAGCTTAGCAGGGGCCCACTGACTGATTTGGAATATTGATCAGTGAAATTGCCTGAGGTCCTAGACCATTCCAGAGAAGAGCCGCAGGGGGACAGCCCCCATTGCCAAAAGTGTTATGAGCCCTGGGACTTCACCTCTGTTTTCTAGAAACCATTTCATCAGGAATGCTCCCCTGAGCTCAGAAAGGCCTACATGCACAAGAATGTTCACTGCAGAATTGATTTATAATTGCTAAACACAAACACAACTGTACACAATCTACACAACTGTGCGTGGCTTTTCGGCTCTGCCCAGATGAGTTTTCCAAGATAACTCAAAATGAGAGGGGAAAAGTGGGAGGCTCAGGAAAGTCGGCTAGGTGTGCTCACCGCCTCTTTCTCAAAAGTTCAACTCCAGTGAATTTAATAAGCTGCAAGGCAGGAGAGCTACACGAATGTCCCCAATCATCCCAAGGCCTGGTGCTAGGTGAGACCGCTAGGTACAGAGTAAGCAGGGTGCGGTGCAGGAGGAATGAGCGTGAGATGCCACAGATTTTTCTATAGGACCTACAATGTAAACTCATGTCATTGATGGGGACAGTATTTTCAAAGCAGAATCATGTCACTGTTCACGCTTTAAATGACAATCCAGATATTCTAGGGCATCCCCTGTCCTCAAGAGCCAAATCAAGACTCTTCAAGAAAGTGGGTCCATTTGGGGTGCTTAGGCTTATATCACACACTCTAACTTGCCTTTCCATACAGAAGGGAGTTTGTTTTCCATACAGAAGGTAGGGGAGTAATGTATTGAAATGAAAAATTATTTTTCCAGTCTCCTCTGTTTAACCACACATAGGGCTATAGATTTTAAGAGAGGAAAGACTTCGGGTTTAGGTCTAGAACACAGCACTGACCCCTCATTGGAAGTTGACATTTCCCAATTTGTTGGGCCAGAGTGGAGAAGTCAGGGCCTTCTAATCACTTGGCCCTTCATGGCAGAGCATCTAGGCCTCCACTCTGCTGGCACGACCCTCGCCTCCCTGTCCCCCATTTCCCCTGGGGACTCACTCACCAAGACCCCAACAGGTAGATGCTGTTAGCTAGCAGAAAACTCCTTCACTAGTACTTCTCTCCTGGAAGAGGGAAAATTCATGACTGGCTAGAGGTCATTTTCATCCACCACCAATTATCAATATTGGAAACTTCTGATAGGCTGGGTCAGCGGCAGATGCTAATGACATCACAAAGGATGCACCACTGCTGTGTTGGAACTTTGAAGACATTTGAGAAGGAGGGTTTTCCCCGGCAGAATTTACCCAAACGGCATTCCAGGCAGAGCTGTGGGCTCGAAGCCTACGTCCTACAGGACGAGGTCATTAAAGAATACTTGGGTCCTTGTGTTGATGTCTTACTGAGGTTAAAGACCCCCACAATTCTGAAGTTCAAAAGTACAATAACTGAAATGAAAACTTCACTAAAGGGGCTCAGCAGCAGGCTTGGAGGATAATGGGAGCATCCCTCACTGTAAAGGGAGGTGGAAATCACTGTAGAGTGTGGCCCTTCCCAGGGTCTTTTCAGGTGTCGGAACCAGCCCCGCTAACTCTAACTAGCACCATCGCCCCTTTCCTCCTTTCTACAAACAGATGAAGATGGTCAGAGCAGTCAGTTCCAGGAGGGACAGAATTTTCCGGGGCCAGTGAAAAATGAAAACAAGTAAATTTTGTTCAAAAATTATAAAGAATTTCAAGACAGCAGAACATTAGCCCATTAGCATGGGGTGCTCCTGGGCATTAGGCCCTATGATGGCGCAGGTCAGAGGTTCCCAGGCTAGGGCGGGGGTTTACTGTCCCCCCCATCCCCCCTCCCTTTCTGGAGGTAGAGGGAGGGCTGCAAGAGACTCGCTCACAGAGAGCAGAGTGCCTGTGAGGGGAGGGACTGGTATCCTGCTGACTGACCTGCCCTGCGCCCTATGGAAGGGGAGATGGGAAGGGAAATAGGCAGCACCACGGGCCGTAGAGGTGGCTGCATGTCCGCATTTGTCCAGCAAGGGTGCAGGAGTTTTCTGTGGCTCAGGTAAACCTTGGGAGGTAACCGGGGAGGAATCACAGTGGTGGCCTCGAGGCTCAGGATGCCAGGGTATGTGGAGGGAAGTCTAGCTGGAGAAGCCCTCTCTCCAGAGAATTCAGCAGCTCACCCCGCTTGGAAGCCTGCCCCACCCCCCCTCCCCGCCCCAAGCACTGCTCACAGGCAGTTAGCCAAGAGAACGAGACCTGTGGCTGTTGTCCTCCAGCCCTCATCCCCACCCCTCCTGCCCAGCTTCAAACCTGGATGTGAAATCACTCTGATGGGGAGGGAGAGAGGAGACACCCCAGCCCCATTCTTAGTCTTGCTTGATCCTGGAGGGAAGAATCACTCTGTATTTGTATATGATGTTTAACTTTTAAATTGGGACTAGACTATCATTAACCAGTCACCATAATAAAAAATAAAAAATAAATAAATTGGACTAGATGAACCTGGATCCTCAATAATTGAGGGAGGGGGAAAAAAAAGGAAATCTGATCAGAAAACTGGGAATCAGCCAGGAATATTGTTCTGGGCCAGAGGAAGAGATGTGACCCAGCGTGGGTGAAGACTGTGATGAGAGACAAAGCAAAAAATGTTTCCTGTTTGAATTCTGTCAAGTTAAGACTTTTCCATAAACCAGGTCCATGTGACTAGAAATATGTCCAGACGGGTATAGAGCCAGGTGTTAGACAACAAACCGTCAAGCGCTGAGATTTTGTTCTAAGACAAAAAGTGACTTAATGGAAGGAAGCGTTATGTCCTCCATGCAGCCTGTCCTCTGAGGCCCCAGCCCATCTGATCTCTGCCACTTACAGGCAGCCCCACCCTGTGGGGACTGGCACCCAACCCACTCTGGGGGAACTAACTCCATCCTGAGCCTTTCTACCCCCAGACTATAAGCCCCTCTGCACAGGGACCTAGCCTCACTGGTCTCTGTACCTGATGAGTTTTGTGAAAGTTCGTTACCTCAAAATGCCACCTCAGCCAGGAAGCTTCTATCTCCCCAGCGAGGCCAGTCAGCATGATTCACGAAGGACCAGGGAGTGGTGATGAGGAAGGGAATGGAGACGGACAGGTAGGGTGATGGACTTGTCCCTGAGACTATCAGTCATCCTGGGCCATCCAAGATAGTTGGTAGCCCTACGGGCAGGATTGGGGCTGGACAGAAGAGAGGACTGGTGGAAGGGGAGTGGAGACAGAGAGGGGCTGGGTGAGGATAGAAGGAGGTGAACAGGCGAAGACAGAGGCGGAGGGCGGCAGTGGGAGCAGCCTTTCCTTTGTTTCCATGGCTTTTATATTTTATGGAGAACAAAGCTGCTCTCTGCTGGGAGGTGCGATGTGTGTGTGTGTGTGTGTGTGTGTGTGTGTGTGTGTGTGTGTATTGCATGCTGAGGCCCCCCCTCCCTCAATCATCGCCGCAGGCCCGCCCCCTCCTTCAGAGCTCCAGTGGGAATGACTCCGCAGGAATCCAGGCCCGCTCCTCACTCTGGCTCCAGTGCTTCTCCTGGGCCTCCTTACCCACCCTTCCCTCACTCCCTGCTTCTCTTCCTGTGGCACCCATACTATCTGGCTAAAGGCATTAAGGTCTCTGACCCTCTCACAAGGGCTCCTGTAATCTAACCTTGGTGGCCTTGAGCAGGGGAGCTGGGCAGACTCCTGCCATGGTCCCTGGCTCACTCATTCCCGAGCTCCTCCCCTGTGCTCTTCACTGTGCTAGGCACGCAACATAATGATGTCATATCATCTCACCCTTCGAGGTCATTGCTCTGATTGTCATCATCCAGATTCAGAAAGTAAGGTACAAGCGGCCAGATAACTGGGCCAGGTCCCTCCTTCATACCCAGTTCTGACAGATACGCATATCCATGTGGCTAAAGCACATGGGCGGGCACTCACTAAAGACCCGGAGGTAGCGACAAATAAAGCGAAGCGAGCAGCTGAAGCACACCGTGCTCACTTAGTAGGGCGCATTAAGTGAATCACGGTGCACGTGCATGATGGGACGCTGGGCTGCCATTAAAAAGGCCGAGGCGCTCCGTATGTCCATGAATGTGAGCAGTCACCAGGTATAGCAATCGCGCGAAGAAAGGGTGTCCCGCAACCTCGGAGCAGCTCGGAGCCTGGCAGACTTGCACCCGGCACCACAGATGGCCCAAGTGGTACATTCGCACAAACAGGAACTAAAGCAGAGTGCAGGGCAGCGTGCCAGGGGGCCAGCACGCTCAAGCACTGGAAGGTGACGAGGGTTGCCCCTAGGGAGGAGAACTCGAGACTGAGAGCAGCAGGGAGGAAGTTAACACCATACTCGTTGCACCTTGGTATGGTTCAAATCTCATATACTGCCTTCTGAAACTAGAAACTTTTGTTTAAAGACTATATTGCGGTTGTGAAAAAGCTCCTGTCTGACTTACGAGCTCAGACTCTGACCCATAAGAGCACACTGCCTTAGAACTTGGACTGAGGTGTATATGAGTGTGTGCGTAAGTCTGCATGTGTCTGTATGCGTGTATGTATTTGTGAGCGTTTGAGTGCATGAGTGCAAGCATGCTGGCATGTGCATGAGCGTGTGTTTGTATGTAGGAGCAGGCGTGTGCATATGAAATTGGAGAACATCGAGCACCTGTTTCAGGGTATGAGCTGAGACGATCTTAACCCCTAACTGCCATCCCAGTCTTCTCCCCTTCTCCCCTTCTCCTCCTCTTAGTTGCTGAATGGAGCTGTGCGGAGATGGGGGCAGGTTGCCCAGACAGGCCTCCAGGTATGGAATTCTCTGGGGAGCTGGCCTGCAGAGGGGAGAAGGCACCCCTCCACTTTTGGACCCTCTGTGAAGTTCCCAGCATTACCCAGATCTAGCAGCCCCGGGACTGAGGAACAAAGAGGGAAGAGCCAAGGGGTGGAATGGGGAACTGAAGGCAAAGGTATGAGGCCTCCCTTGCTAAGTGAAGGAATGATTTTTCTGGGACTGGGGAGATGGGAGAGAGGGCAGAGCCAGTGTCCCTGGAGATCACGGGTCTAAGTGTGGGGAAGCTGCCCAGGGAGCACGGGGCGGACAGGGCTGGAGGGCAGCCAATGGTGCCTACAGCTTTTTTTTCCTCAAGTTTCTGCCCGAACCACAGGCCCATTACATGACTTATTACTAACATTACCAGCAAAGTTATATTTTCTCTCCCTGATCTAAGCATCTCCCTGAAAAGTGGGGTGTAGGGGATACAGTCAGTGCTGCAAACATTTTCTGTCCTCAAGCCCTGTTCCAGGATGTGGGCTGCCCCAAATGTCATCTCCGCACCTGGCAGCATGCTTGAAATTCGGCAGTCAGAATCTTACCTGGACTGGATAACTCATGAAAGTGTTGTGGGTCTTTGAATCAAAGAGCTATGTCCAGTTACAGGGCTGCCACCTACGAGCTGGGTGACCAGGGCCAATGGCTTAGCAGCTCTCAGGCTCGGCATCTTCATCCGTCAAATGGGGATGAAGTACCTAAGGTACAGAGCTGGTGTGAGGGTGCGGAGAAAAACAATGTCAATATCCCATCCCTCATCCACACCCTAGGGTGCCTGAGGGCTTGAGATCCCCTTCTTACAGGAACAGGTAATGATCAGGGAAATGAGTATTTTTAAAGTGGGGAAGGAGAGAGAAGGTGGGACTGAGGGGCTATAGCACCCAAGAGGTGTCTCCTAAGCGAGAAAGAAAAGGCAGTGGCAAGTCAGGAAAATACTTTTAGCAGCATCCTAGAAGCCTCTTTGCCCAACTCACCACGGCAACCGCTGCTTTGCTCTGGCCGTGCAGCAGCCGTTGTCACGGGGCCTCCCCCTCATGCTTCCCTCAGTCACTTCAGCCAGATTTCACTCTAGAAAAGGATGAGGGGCAGTGTTTTATACATAGTGGGTTCATGTCAGGGATGAGGGAGGGATGCTATAGCTGGGCCAGCAGAGTCAAGACTATGTGCAGCTGAGAACATGGGATGTTTACAGTACTGAATGTTGGCCATGATGATAATCACAGCCAAACACAAATGTCATTTATACACAGAGAAGAAATTACCTCATTACTGTCTTGGTATAATTCTTCTTCTGTGATCTTATGGGTTTTGGGTTATTGTCCTGGTTGATTCATGCCAAGGAGACTGCTAGGCAGAGGCAACTTCTGTATGCAGAAATGATACC
Source organism: Rousettus aegyptiacus (assembly GCF_014176215.1). Taxonomy (NCBI): domain Eukaryota; kingdom Metazoa; phylum Chordata; class Mammalia; order Chiroptera; family Pteropodidae; genus Rousettus; species Rousettus aegyptiacus. The sequence goes on along the minus strand of NW_023416306.1, from coordinate 154,628,915 downwards.
TTATAGGCAAGATGTGGTAGAGATGTCTCATGATTCCTCAATAATCATCCTTCTTTTCTTCCATGGGAATTAGACCTACCTGGAATAAAGACTAATTTCCCAGCCTTCTTTGTTTCTAGATATGATCATATGACTAAGTTCTAACCAATGGGAGATAAATGAAAATATCATAAGTAACTTCCAGGAAGTGTCCTTAGGCCAAGACAGTGTGCCTATGCTCAGCCTTCTTTTCTACTTCACACTGGTGAAATGTTGACCTGATGGCTGGAGCTTGAGCAGCCATTTTGGGCCATGAGGTAGGAGCTGCATGCTAAGAATGATAGGAAAACAATATAGAAGAAGCCTGGGTCCTGATGCCATGAAGAGCTTCACCAGCCCTAAAATGCCACCTCCATCAAGATGATGAGAACTACACCTGAGGAATGAAAGGACAGAGTGCTAGAAAGGGCTTGGGTCCCTCCTGACACTGTAGAGTGACTATATTAGCTCTAGACTTCATTTACATATGAGAGCAATACCTGTCTACCTTATTTAAGCCACTATTACTATTGAGTTTCTTGTTTCTTCATAGCCAAACCAAATTCTAGGTAAACCCCACGGTGAGTTCGTGTCCTGCTTCCCTGACCTGGGCTTCCCCCAGTAGGAGAGGGGCAGGGAATACCCCAGCTAAGCCTCTCTGGGTCTGGACCTCGGAAGTTATTTACATTGATTAGGGCCAAATATAGTGTCCAGTCATTAAGTGACTTGGAACTAGAAAGGGAGAGACTGGGCAAGGCCTTCTTCGCCCTAAAGTCCCATAAGAATGGGATGGGGCCTCAAGACTCAGAAACAAAATGGGAACTACGCTAACTTTACTGGCCCCGTGAGATGCTAAGCGACTAGAGGGTAGAGATTGACTCAGGGTCCAGCACATAGCAAATGCTCAATAAATATTTGTACTGTACTAAGGAGTTTGGAGCAGAGACTGAAGGTGTCTGAAGAACCTCCTAGAGATGAGTGGTGGTGGAGACCAGGAGAGAGATCCCCTAGGAGAAGATGAGTGGGGTGGGGGTGACAGAGCAGGAGTCAGATGGTCTGCAGCACACCCCTGCCCTAATAGTGCAGCATATCCTTCTGGAGTCGCCTGAAAGAGCCCTGTGTTTTATTAATGCAAGATACTCCAGGGCAGTCATGCTTTGCAGCTAGCAATGCAAGGCCATGTGCAGGGTAATGTTTGTTCCTCAAAAACTCAAGGGTAGGGATTATTACTGCACTCTTTCTAGAAGAAAAAGCTAAGTTCCAGAACTTAGCAAGTCAATTGCCCAAGACTAGAAAATGCAGCAGCTAGGACTTGAACCCAGGGCTTCTGATCATAAACGTTACCTTCTTCAGAACAAAGAACGCAGTTGGGGATTTCTAGCTCTGATGGCTTTTTCCCCTGAAGTCGCCAGGCCGACACTAATGCCCTGAGTGTGGTTTATAAAGACCGGAAGTGAAAAGGAGTTGGGACAAGCCTGGGAAAGGGTGTCAGGCAACCCCTCAGCAGATTGGAGGGCTGGCAGACGAACCGGCACTGCAGATAGCCCAAACAGTGCATTTACACAGAAAAAAGTGCTCCAACCCAAGACGCTTTACTGCCATCTACTGGAAAATTGTCATAACAACCATACAAATCCTCAATGCCTGAAGTATGAAAATGATGCTCCCTGGAACTGTGTAGTGCAGTGCCTGAGCAACTGTACACAGTGGCCCTAGATGCATCTTCCCTTGCATGGGCATCTCTGGCTCAAACAGAGGGTCTGTAGCAGTCTGTCTCCCACAGTTTCGTTACCCAGGCCCTGGGAGAGTCCATTCATTCTTCCTTCTACTCTGTGTGCATGTTCTGAGTAACTGCTCTGGGCCAGGTTCCATGCTGGGCACTGCGGGTACAACATGGACAGAGCCTAGCCCCTGCCCTTCCTGAGCTCACAGTCCAATATAGGACAAGGGTTAAAGAGATGAATGAGGACATAGTTGCCTGTCTGTCTCAGAGAAAGTATGTCTATCTATCCTGGACAATTCAGGTCCCTCGCCATGTACTAGCTGTAGCTCTTGAACATTTTCCTAAACCTCTGACTCCTCTCTGATAAGATGAGGATATCTCACCTGACAGTTTGAGACCTACGTGAGATAATGTACATTAAACCCCTGGCATGTGTTCACTACGTATACTCCTTCCCCTCATGTGCTCAAGTGATAAGTTGCTATGGTAGGGGACGCAATGGCCAACAACTTGACCTGCTCCTAGGGCTATTAGATTCCGAGTTACACGTGCACACACACACACCAGACAGAGGAGCAGCTCCCTCAGAGAAGACACACGCTCTGGTGAAGTTTCCTTCAGAAACCACCAAGAAGCGATGCACGTGAATACGTATTAAGTGCCTCGTGCAGAGCTGAGCCCAGAGCAGAGTGGGTTCAGTAGGCACTGCCTTTCGCCTTTCTTCTATCTTCAACCCCTGGCTGGAACATTTATGCAGGCTAGAAGGGCCAGGGGACCACTCATCCCCCAAGGGGCTAGACAGCTGATATCATGAGGATTGGACTTTACGAGTTTCATTTACCTTTGGACTGAAAAGCTTTGCAGACTCTTGCTTGGTCAGGCCTCTGAGGCCTTCCATTGGAACTAGGAGCAGGGCCACTCAGCCCTTGAGCTTATTTCCTCATCTGTAAAACGAGGCCAGTGATATCTACTTTGTACCATCACTGTAAAGATTAAAATACAAGAAGTACCTAAAGTGTCTACCATAATCCTGGAAGCAAGGTAAACACAAAATAAATTATAGCTATGATCACAGTGATGGGATCCAGGAGAGTTTGGAGCTGTTGGAAGGATGCTACTCTCAACCATCCAACTGCCAATCTCTGTGGGAGGTGGAAGATGCAGGTGCCATGGCTGATGAGGAGCCAGGATGCAATCTCACTCTACTCCATTCCTCTTATAGAAGGGAAGCTGGTACAGACTTTCTGGAGGGTACTTTGGCAATACGGATTCTTTTGACCCAGCTACTCCACTTCTAGGAATTCGGCCAAGGAAATAATCATAGAGCCCCACAGAGTTGTTTGTGCTAGGACATTCATTGCAATGTTGCTAATAATAGTGAGAAATTGGAAATAATCTAAAGTTAGAGATGCACTCAATACACACTTTGGCTGACTGCCAGATGGCCAAGTGTTAAGATCAGTATTCCACGGATATCACCTCATAGGGCTAATGTGTTTGATAAAAGGGTACATCTAAAATTTGATCGGAGATTATTTGAGATGATGATTTCATTATTAATGAATTTTATTGTCAATCCTTAACAGTTTAACACTATAGTTACAAGAATATTAATTTCCTAATACTAGCATTAGCTAACTTGCTTCTGTGTTATATATTACACACATTTGTGTTAATAAATTGATGCTTATTTTTGACTGATGGTGGTACAGGAGTGTGACCCTCACTTTTTCTAATAATTTCTTCTTTTATTCATGTCCTTTATATTCCTTGCTATTTGGGGTCACATATGATTTACCATGGATACCACTAAATATAATTTTAGAGGTTTTCTTCCTCATGAAATTGAGAAATTGGTTGACGTTCTGATTTTAGTTTATCTTTGCAATGTACAAAGAATTACAAATAGGGCTTTTCATTAAAGCTTCGTGGCCTAAATAGAATAAAGAAAAATTGACTATATTTTTAAAAGGTTATTTTGTTTAGTATTAAGAATGCTAGTATCCCAAATAATTCTATAAAGATTAGAACTCTCTTATTCTGCTTCATATTATTATTTTAATGTTTTATTGCTGTTGCCTCAAAAAATATCTTCTTAAAGTATCTTATTACCTATCAATCTTTCCTTCTATATTTAGACACCTGAAAGCTCTTAAAAATTATTCCTGTACATTAAGAGGCAATGTTTATAATTATATGAGAGATACAGCATTTTACTTTTATAATTATATGCATTTAATATTAACTGACTGATAGAATTTCATTAAATAGAGCAAGAAAGAAGATATTCATTATGAGTTGTATCTAGAAAGTTATCTATATTTGAAAGTGATTTTTAACAGTAATCCAAATGACATGTTATATTTGTATAACAGAGATTATTATGTTTCTTGGATGCAAAGGTTGTATAACATGGCCACAGGATCATGGATCATACACAAGTCCAGGAAATGTTGCTAATGAGACTGAAATGAGACTGAAATCTAAACTTGGCTGTTCAGCCTCTCAAGGAACAAGGCTGAAGATGAAGCCAAAGGGCATCTTTTGACCAAATACCAAAGTCAAAGCCAAATTTTGGTGCATCTCTACTAAACTGTGTCCATTAAAAATGATGTTGAGGAAACATATTTTTCAACATGGAAAGATTGTCTTACCATTGTAGAATTTTCGATTTTGGTTAAAAAAAGAGGATGAAGATGTGAGCTCTAATTTGTAATTCATAGAAAAAAATCTGAATAGATAAAAGATTAAAAGACACGCGAAATGTTAACGATGATTATTTGGGGATTAAGAATTTTTGCTTTATTTTTAATTTTAAAAATTATTATATAGACTTACAAAACGTGTTATTCACATGGGTTTTGAAAATAAAAATATCTAAAGTGCATCTTTTCTGTCTCTCCTTTCTCTTTCATCCAGGGCCGGATTTTGAGCTTGCTGAGCCGGCCAGATGGTCCGAGACACTGACCACAGCTGCCTGTAGAGCTCACTGTCCATGCTCGTTCGAGCCCAAGGCTTTGGCCAGTGGGAGCTGCCTTTCCTGGGCCTGTTTCTATAATCAGAAACACCTAGAGGAAGACAAGAATCAGTGGGAATGTGGGAAAGGGCAGAGGACAGTAGCCCCGTTTGACCACTGAGGACATAGAATCACAGAGACTAGAAGTGCCAGGAAAATCCTCCTTCTGTCTTGTGACCTGGGAAATGATAACTTGAATGTGTCTAAAGTTTTCCATAGTAAAGGAAAGAACTCCAAGTTTGTCCCCCGAATTAATTTTCCTCTTCCTCTTTATCTGTACAACTCATAAATTTTAGCTGGTTACATAGATCCCTGTAGTTAGGTGTGTCTGTGTGACCAAGTTCTGGCCAATGAGAGGTAATTGGATGTGCTGTGTGCAACTCCCAAGAAATGTCCTATTGAGTGGAGCATGTTCTTTCTCCTTTTCTCTTTCTTGCTGGCTGGGATATGGACACGATAGCTGGAACAGGAGCAACCATTCTGGACCATGAGGCAACATGCTCAGGAAAATGGGGCAAGATAGAGTCTGGGTACCACAAGATCATGGAACAAACCTCCACACCAGCACCCTTAAATTTCTTTAAGTTGAGAGCGAAATATACTTCCATCTTAGTTTAAATCAGTGTTTTCTTGGAGTTTCTGTAACATGTTATAGAACCTAATCTTAATTAATTACAATAGTTATCACTTATTTAATATTTAATATTATTTAATTAATTACAATAGTTATCACTTATTTAATATTTACTATGCCAGCCACCATTCTAAATGCTTTACAAATGTTATCTTGTTAACATATGTAACAACACTATGAGGTGGAAACTATAATTAAGACTCTTTTACGAATAAGGAACTGAGACACAGAGGTTGACCAACTTGTTCAACATCACACACGTGACTTGATCCCAGAACCTGTCATCTGACTGCTCTGTGGATCCTCTCCTTCAGCGCCTTCTTATCTTCTTGTCCCATCTGACACTTACGCAGGTTTGCGTGTGTTAACTTTACTCCCCACTCCTGGCCTTTAAAGAAGTCCATCCTTTCTACACTCCGCTTCACTAAGAAAAGATTCTGACTGGCTAATTTATGTTTAAGTGTAAGGGATTGATATCAGCACAGTACATTATCTCTCTGTAAGAAAAACGATCCCTTTATTTCTATGTCAGTGTAAGACTGATGCGTGAGGCTTGAACGCTAGAATTAAGTGAGCTGGATTTTATTCTTACTGCCAGCAAGCTCTGCAATCTTGGCCAATCTCATAACCACTCTGGGCCTCCATTTCCCCACTCTAGAAAATGGGTAAGAGTCAGACTTTCATTAGGCAGGGCTATTGTAAGCATTAAATGAAATAACCAACATGAAGCCACCTGGCCCCCTATAGGCCTGACACATAATGGATGTCGGTAAATATGAATCTTTATTTAGTTAAATTATGTTTATCTGCTGCTCCCTTGAGCCTATTTTTGAAAGGTTAGATCTTGAAGTATAATTTGCATTCAGTAACATCTACCCTTTGGAGAAGTACAGTTCTATAATTTTGACAAATATAGTCATATAACTATCATCACAATCAAGGTACAGATTTCCACACTCCAATAGTTCCCTTATGCCCCTTTGTCCCGCCAGACTGTTTCCCATTTATTCTACTCTTTATTGAGCGCTCACTGTGTGTCAAACTCTGGGCTGGGTCTAAGTTTAAAGCTGATAGGTAAGCCCCTGCTTTTAGGAGTTTATAGTCTATCAGATAAAAAGAGGCAATAAAATGTAGATACATATACCAACGAATGAGATCATCGTAGAGGCAGTCAGTGCTATGCAGCAAGCAGGATTATTTAGTAGCTGGTAGCTGGGGGACTATTTCAGTAGAAAGGGCTGGTGCTATTAAGTTGGTATCTTTGTCATTTAAAATTCCTGACAAATTCTACAAGTTATAGCTAAAATCTCCATTAAATGAACAGGCTCAGAGAGGCTAAGGAACTTACTCAAGGTCACAGAGCAAGTGAGTGGGAAAACAGGGATTCAAGCCAGTCAGCAGACACCGAAGCTCATGCCAAAAGCTCATGCTTTTTTCGTCATACCACATTGCCTCTCTCCTGGGCCCTGGGCCATCTCTGCTGGAACAGGGGTGGGGGTGGAGGCAAGGGGGCTCAGTGGTGTGAGGTAGGTGTTGCCTGCTGCTCTGTGACCATAACAACACATCCAAGAGTCCTATAGTCAAGGGCACTGCAGTGACCTCACTCTCCTGGTCTCACCTCCCTCCTCCTTTAATTGAAATGTCAACCTTCTGCTTCATTCCTTCTCATTCTGGACACCTGGCATTGCTGGGCTTTCAACAGAGACAGCTGATCTCCCCCTGCGCCACTTGACCTCCCTCCGTCATGAAGACATAAACTGAGGTTGTGTCAGACGGTGAGCATGCCCTCTCTCTGCCTCCCTTTTCTTTTCTCTCTCCTTTTCCTTCCCCTCCCTTCTGCCCTCTACTTCCCTCCTCTTTCCCCTCCCTATACCCTCCCTTTCTCCCACCCTCACCTTCCTGAATGCTTTGAGAGGAAATGGCCAATTAATCTTCTTGCCACCACCTCTGATAAGCTGCACACTGATCCACAGGCATAGGCCTCCGTACCAAGGCTGCCTGAGCGCTCCCTGGAAACCAGGGCTAATTGGTAAACGATAACATTCATTCTTCCACGGCCCAAACGCTCCAAAGGAGGCTTTGCTAAGCCAAGCCAAGATTCCACCCCGAGATATCAATCTTCAGGGAGACTGTTGAAGTAACCTGTCACCCAGAGGGAGACATTCTGCTGTTTCTATCCTGACACGTGAGCTCGGATGGGTGAGCATCACTGCCTCCAATCCCATACCCTCTCTCCAGCACCACAAACAGCGGTGTGCTTGAGAGCATTTGATTAATGTGCTGCAGGGTTACTTTATGTAATTTTACATAAATATCTTACATAAAGAGAGATCATGCAGGTCTTTTATTCTGAGTAGGTTATACACCTGCTTCCTTTATGTGAGTAACATGTTCCAGAAAACTTAAGTATCAAAGCGATTTTTGCATGTTAAATCACGTTTTAATTTAAACAAACGCAAGGCTTGCAAATTATCAAGTAGCAAGTCTCTGAACCTCAGTTTCCTCATAAGAAAAATGGGTTTAATCATTTTTGCCCCAGCTAGCTTATAGGGCTGTTGGGAGGCTTGTGAAATGAAATTTTAATTTTGTGAATGTACTTTGTAAACTGCAAAGCACTTTATTACATCAAAGCAATGTTGTTGTTGTTAAAATGAAGATATAGTTGGTTAAATAAATTACTACTTCCAAATAGAAATTCTGCGATAACCAATTTTCATGTATTTGGTCGGCTAAGATGAAGATTATACTCGTATGTTTTCTGAATCCAGGCAGGCCGGGATGGCATCTTATTAAGCCTTCTGAGACTCCAGGAGCACTTTGTGGTTGCCCATGGCTATGACTTCCTATTGGTAGTAAAGAGCATTCTGTCTGCAAACATCTGTTAATATCTTAATTTCGGGACACCGGTTAACCTTGAGACCCAGCCTATGTTTATTCCGGTCAATCTGATATAAGGGCATGAGAATGAGGAAGATCCTCAGATCCTCCTTAGGTGTGGCCCATGCATCTTGAGATGTTCTCCACCCCAAATACCTGGGGAATTGTGGGGCCAGACAGACATGTGTGTGCGGTTCCCCACCCAAGGGAGAAGTGGATTGCTGAATAGAGTTCTTCTCTTTGTACACATTTTGAGGCGAAATGAAGTGATCGCCACTTGGGAGGGAATTCATTTTATTCAGATAACACCGCCAAATCGCAAGATTGATGGCACATTTTTCTGGAAAACTGCTCAGCAGCAATCAGATGCCTGTCTGTGTTCCTGCCCCCTCGGGACAGCCTGCAGCCACAGTCATAGCTTAACTATAAAAATATATGACAGAAACAATGGAGAGTGTGACTTATAATTATTTTCTGATGCTGTTTATGAAAGATGAGACCATAGTTGGGGTGAGTGGCAAGAGGATGCAAGATCAATGACAAATGCGCTCTCACCAGACATTTCAAAGACCTTGAGACACAGCTTTTTCTCTTGGAGAGAGACTAGTATCGACTCATCACTCAGTACACTTTAACTCAGTGTCTCTCTTTTTCACAGATCATCATAATAGGCAATATGGAGGACACCCCAAAATATTTTCAACATAGACCAGGACCTCTCATTTTAGTTGGAAAGATAAGATGTTCTTGTGAATAAAGATAAGGGCCCAGAAGAGAGAGAGGGGAGGAAGAAGCTAATGCTATCCCAACTCTGCTGGGACTGAGGCGCTTAAATTACATTATCCCATTTGATCATCATCACCACAGAGTAACATCTTCATCCCATTGCATGAATGAGAATACTGAGAGTAGAGAGGTTAAGTGACTTGCTCAAGGTGCTGCAGCTGGCAAGCAGCAATAGAGTGTTGGTTCCTAGTCTGCTTCATTCTGATGGGGCCAGACTCAAAATGAAGTTTTTAAAGTGACCTTCCTATTGATTTTGTCAGGGGTAAACATCAGTTTTTGATGATCAAACAACATTTGGCTGCACGACCTCTTACTCAGTTCACTTCAGGGGAGGTGGCTGGGGTTGTGCTAGGTCTAGGATCTGAAGCTTTAATGTCCTTTTCTGTTGATAAACTATATTTTCTGTTGATAAACAAGTAAATAATTGCTCTTGTCCATTCATGTTTCCAGGGCCAGATCCCCATCTCTTTCTTGGGGCTGAATACGCCCTTCCCTCTTCCTGGATTTATTTAGTTTAGCGCTCTCCCTCCCTCCCTCCCCCCCACCACCCCGCACGAATTCAGACACACACCTTCCCACCACACACCCATATGCAAAGTAAAATTAGAAATACCTCATGACTCTCAAGGTATTTAAGGAATGAAGATCTTCAGTCAATACAGCCAAACCAAGCCCTCCAGGCTACCTCCCTCCCAAGCCAGGGTGAGAGGCAGGCAGAGCTTGTGAAAAGGGCCCAGACAGCCTGATCTTGACACAAAGCAGCTCTAAAGGAACAAGGCCACTTGTGTTTCCCTGAGTGTGCCCTGTGGCCACTGGAACTCATAGGGCTACCGGATTCTCAGAGGCCAACACCCGTCAAGCTGTCCTTTTGCATATATGTAAGACAACCTTTCAGAACATGAAAAGATTTCCTGGTTGCCTTTTTTATTTTGCTGTACACTGATAAAACACAGGAAAAACAGTATTGGATGACTCAAACATACAGGCCGAGTCGATAAGCATACGGCCCTCATTCTAAGGGATTGCTTTTGTTTTAATCAACCCGGTGAGAAAACAAGAAACGATTATATATGTTTGCCTTCGCCCAGAAGAGTGGAACAGGGCAGGTGGGTGAGTTATGACAGCCCAGGAAACTGAGGTAGTGGTGGTAAGGCCCCAACGCTCCTCCTGCTTCCCCTACCCCTGCTCCTGTTTGATACACAGTGGCCAAGTGTCCCCACCCTCTTGGTGCCCCTCAGTACCCACTTCAGAACAGTGGCGTCGGCAAGGGAAAGAAATAGGAACAGGGAGATGGGGACAGGACTCCAGACAGATGCTCCTGGTTCAAGCTCTCTGTCCCGACAAACCCCTCTGTTGGCCTCCCTTCTCCAAAGTCAGAGCTCCCCTGGGGGCTCGGGGTGATATTAGGTTGTGTAGAGGCTGAGAGCAGGTGCACTAGTTCAAACCCAGGCTCTGACACACACCTTCTGTGACTTAGCTTCTCTGTGCCTCAGCCTGAAAGGATTAACAAAGGGGTCTTATGCTAAAGGCTTAGAATAGTGCCCAGTGCTAAGGGCCCAATAAATAGTATCAATAATTACAAACTAATACTCAAATAGTGCTTACCATGGGCAGGCCCTGTTTAAGGACTTTACATATATTGTCATATAATCCTCCCATCTCTGTTTTACAGCTGAGGACACGAATCTGAAGATTACACAGTCGTGAATGGTGGATATTCAGACCCAGGCACACGGTCTCCAGAATCAGGCTCTCAACTCCTCTGTGGAAATGACGCTAATATGTATGGGTGTTGCCCCCAGCAGGCTGAGCTCTCAAACCCCCAGGCTTCTCTCTGTCCCAGAGTGGAGAGCGGGGAGGGTTGTCAGCCACAGCGGGGAGGGAAGGAGCAGATGATGGCTAGAACATCCACATCAGGGCTGAATCCAGCTTCCAGCTGGAATCAGTGGCTGAAGTCAGGCAGGACGCCCCAGCCCGCTCCAGAGGAAGGAGGGGAGGAGTGGGGGGCAAGTCCACGATGCTGAGAGGGGTGGCCAGAGCACCGCCCCCAGGAGGAGAGGGAGGGGTGGCGGGGTTGGGGGTTATCCAGCTGCCATCCCCGCGGCTTCCTGGCCCCCACTCGCCGGTGCCCAAGTGGGAGGACCGCAGCTACCCACTCCCTCCTTCCCACACCCCCGCTACCTGCCCAGTCCCCGAAGCGAATCGTGAGGAGACCGCGAGCCAGCGGGGCCGAGCCCACAACTTTGCAGCCTCGGGGAGGACGAGAGCCGGTGTCCAGGGCTCCTCTTGTCGGCGACAAGAGCTCGGTGAGTTTATTTCCCCACCCATCTGCGGCGGTGCGGCGGAGGCAGCGGCGGCGGTGCAGGGGGCGGCTTCCCGGGCGTCCAGGAGGCGGTGGCCGAGGAGCCGGCGGTCGCCCGCGCCGCCTGCCTCTCTGGGGCTCTGGCTGTGCCGCCCTCCGCGGCGGGAGAAGCCGGCGCCAGTGCTGAAAGGACAGCTCTCCGCGCCTCCGGGGCCGCCCGCGCGGTCTCCGCTGTCCCCTTTCCGGCGTAGGGCCCGGGCTGCGGCCGCCCGCCGAGAGCCCCATACTCCCCTAGCCTCAGTCCTTCGCCTTCCAGGCGCCGCCGCGCATCTGGAGGCTGCTCCCGCGCCCCCCTGGCGACCAGCGTGGGGAAGACACTTGCTTTGCTGGAGCCCCAGGCCGAAGGCTCTCTCTGGGGTGGGCAGCGCCGCCGCAGCCCCAAGGAGCTCACGGCCGGGGACGAAGCCGAGCCCCCGGCGACCACCCCCGGGGCGCGCCCTGCGCTGGGCCCCTGCCGCCGAGAGAGGCCCGCGCTCCCCTCCGCGGCCGCGGGTCCCTGGGGCACTGGCACCTGCAGAGGGGACTCCAAGGTGATCAGTCGCCCATTCGGAAGGGACAGCCTGGACGGAGGCCTCGAGGCTCTCGCCCATTCTGGGTGCAGCAACCTTCCCAGAACTTTTCTTGCTCCTCCGGCTCCCCGACTCCTTAGCCCCTGGAAAAGTTCTCTCGGGCGCCCAGAATCTCATTTCCCGGCGGCCTGCGAAGCTGAGCCGGAGCCAGGGCTGTGCGGAGCGGGTTTGAGTGGAGATGCGGTGCGGGCTGCGCTCGGCGGGGGTCGATCCGCCGAAAAGCTGGCCAAGCAGCCGCCCCTGCGCCCAGGGCGGGCTCGTTGGTACCGAAAGGGTTTCGGCGCCATCGGCGTTGTTTGGGTTTCTCGCTCCAGGAGGGCGGAGGCAGGCGCGAAGGGGGGATTTTAATTTTGTCGCCGCAAATGAAAACGCTCTTTGCAAAGAAATAGCCCCGGCTGCCAGCGTCGGAGAGGGAGGGGGGCTGGCCAGGACCGGCTGACACAGGTATGCTGGCTGCGCCCCCACCCCACCCGGTGCCTGTGCGCGCGTGTGAGGGCGTCGATTGTTTTAACTGACTTTTTTTTTAAAGCCAGGTGGCAGCGGCTGCGTGTGTGTGCACAGATAAACACATACACAAGCACAGAGACCCAGGCGCACACAGATTACACGTAGAGTCACACACAGAGACCCCCTCCACCCCCCCCCACACACATACACACGCATCACGGACCCACAGCACACAAACCCCCAAAGAGCATTAGGTTGCCGGTGAGGTCCCTGAGTATGACCCAAGAAGTGGGGGAGCAAGGAACGGAGAAAGGGGAGGTGAAGCTGGACTTTCAGGAGGTAATTGCTCTTTGCTCCCACCCCGAATCCTTCGCGAACTGTTAGGGGGTCTGAAGGAGAAATCCCAAACCTGGGCTCCTTTTCACTGCCATAAGGCGGCGGGGTCCTAGCCCCTCACCGCTCCTGCATCCTCTGTGGACTGAGAACAAGACCCGACCTCGCTCTCGTCGTGCCTGACCCCGGGGCGCCGAAGCTCCGAGGGAGCGCGGCGCCTGGAAGCAGAGCCTGGTCCTCAGAGGCCGTTGTGGTCTCACGCTCTCATGCCTGCTTGGGCCCAGGCAAGGGAAGAGAGGAGGGGTGATCGAGGGACAGGGGTCGGGGAGCAAGGATTTTCGTGGAGCAGCACTGACAGACAGCCACGCAGAAACGCCCCGGGGCGCCCCCTGGACAGCGCGGTAAGTCTTCCTCTCACCCTGGGCCTCTTAGGGATGTAATCGAGGATGCTGGCCCTGAGACTGCTCAACGTGGTGGCCCCCGCCTACTTCCTGTGCATCTCTCTGGTGACCTTCGTGCTGCAGCTCTTCCTTTTCCTGCCCAGCATGCGCGAGGACCCCGCGGCCGCTCCGCTTTTCTCGCCGGCGTTGCTGCACGGGGCGCTCTTCCTGTTCCTCTCAACCAACGCCCTGGGCAACTACGTCCTGGTCATCCAGAACTCCCCCGACGACCTGGATGCCTGCCAGGGGACCTCGGCCAGGAAGGCTCTATGTCCCCCACCCAGCACCCACTTCTGCCGAGTCTGCGCCAGAGTTACCCTGAGGCACGACCATCACTGTTTCTTCACCGGCAACTGCATTGGCAGCAGAAACATGCGCAACTTCGTCCTGTTCTGCCTCTACACCTCCCTTGCCTGCCTCTACTCCATGGTGGCTGGCGTGGCCTACATCTCTGCAGTCCTTTCCATCTCCTTCGCACACCCCCTGGCCTTCCTCACGCTCCTTCCCACCTCCATCAGCCAGTTCTTCTCTGGTGAGTGGGCCTTGGCAGGCAGGTTGTGCCCTACACAAAGACCCTCCCCCCCCCCAACGCCTCCACCCCCAAGTTTGCCAGATTCAGCAAACAAAAATACAGGATGCCCAATTAAATTATAATTTCAGGTAAACAATGCATAACTTTTTAGTATAAGTCTCTCCTAAATATTGCATGAGACATACTTATATTTTAAAATTTTACTGTTATCTGTCTGAAATTCAAATTAACTGGGCATGCTGTATTTTATCTGGCAAACCTCTCTCCCCACCCTTATCCTCATTTATCATCTCCTCCTTGCTCACCACCGTCCGTTTGCTCATAGAATCGTGGCAATCCAGGAAACACACCTGCTGTATGCCAGGCAAGGCTGGGTGCTGGCCAGCCCTACATGCAGCCTGTGAGGTACACCCATGCTGTGACTTTCCTCTGCCTGGATCCCAATCCTGTTCACACATTCTACCAAGGATTTTGCCCTCCAAAGGTCTTGCCAACCAATCCCAGTCAGGTTGACAGGGTGTCAGGCCAGCGCCAGCAAAAGGCTAAGCTCTGCCCTCCTGCCCAATATGTTTGACCCCCATTAGGTGGTTCTCCAGCCTGCAGATAGCTCAGGGCAGGGAGCACCTGGTTGGGGATTAAAGCCATGTTTAATGGCTTTATCTTCACACCAGAGTCATGGAACTGGTGAGGGATCTGAGACTCTAGGACGCTCTTACACCTGCAGGAGCCAGGAACGTGAGCCTTCACAGTGGTGCTCAGCTGGGCACTCAGGCGAGGACTGTATTTTATGTAGTATGCCCCAAGAACAGCTCCCTGGTACGTGACCCAGAAGAACTTCGCTCCTGGTGGCAGTTCTTACCATTTTATCTGGTCTTGAAATTTGTCCCCACCCCATTTCCTTCCACTCCATTTCTACCCGTGCCTTTGATTCTGATTGACTTGATTCGGACAACTGGTAGCATGCGTGCATGTGAGTATATGATAGCATCTCTATTTCTCAGATGAAGAGACTGAGACTCAAAAGGATTAAATGGCTTGCCTAGAATCTTACTAATACTGCGTAGCAGCCCGTGGCCTGTCCCCAGTAGCAGCATAGGGAATGCATGTTTTCTCACCCATTGACCTTTCAGGGACAAAGACAGAGTGCAGCTACTTCCCCTAAGAACCCAAGATTGTCTTGACGTCCCTGGGCTGGACATTAATAAAAATTCCTCTCTACTCTGTGGGGAGCCATGATTTTAGTCTTTGTTGGGGCTGCAGCCTGGTCCTTTGCAGACATAGAACTATTATGCCATTTGGCAGTGAGAACACAGAGGCCCAGGAAGGACCCAGTTGTTGGGGTTTCCTTGAGGGCTGGTAGCTGAACTGGGCCCAGGAGTCAGAGCTCTCGGCCCTTCTGGATCCTGGCGCTGGCATAGGAGGCTTCTGGAACCAAAATAACCAGGACGGGGGAGGGTAGGTGGGCGGGCTTAGGGGGTGGAGTGTGAGCACAGGCAGGTGGAGGAATGAGGAGAGCCAGAGAGCCTGATTACACTTTCTTTTCCAAGTAGTTTTATCACATAAAAATGGATGGTTTCAAAGAGAAGATCTTGAAATCGTTTGATATGAGATAAGCCTGAGCTTGAGGCCTGTCCATACATGCTAGGTTTGGGAGACCTTAAAGAAAGGAAGAGGGACCTGTTTCTTTAATCTGATGGGAGAACAGAGCCAGTCAGTGCCTACCTTGAGCCCAAATCTCTGTTTCAGCAGAAGGATGAGTTCCACTATCTTTACCTCCTTACCATACCTACTAGGAAAAGGAGGCCAAGATGTCTAATCTGCATATCTCCCATCTCATTTTCCTTTGCCAACATTTCATTGTTCCCCTTCCCAGTTTTTTTACTCTCTCCTCTCCCACACATACGCCTCACCTCTTCAGCTTCTCCCTCCCTATCTCTTCCCCTACTATTCGCAACTCAAATGCTTGAGGACATACCTCATCTCAGCTGCTCAGGAAGACAGGTGGACAGGAGGGAGTTAGAAGTCCCAAGTCGTTTAATAGACTGAGCTCTTATTCCCCAACTGTGGTACCTCTTGTCCCCAGCTGTGGAATTGTCCTTGAGTCAGATCTGCCACCAGAGCATGGAATGGCTGTAATGGTGGGCCCTATGAGTTAGAAGTGGAAGGGATCCTCTGATGGCTGCTGACACTGAAGAGGTAAGAGGCTGGACAGGTGGATTTTAGAAGCTGTCTTCCCTTTTGGCTTCATGGGACCAGTACATCGTGTCCCTTCTCTGAGCCTCATTCTTTTCACGTGGGAAATGGAAATGATGCCATCATTTCCATTGTTACGGCATTTTGATAAGTATGCCAGCATGGCGGGTGCCACCGGAAAGTCAAGCAGAAGGGAAAGGAGATTGACATGTGTTGAACACCTATCATGTGCTACTTACTGTGCAGGTCTCATTTCATCCAATCCTTATGGCAAGTCTGTGAGGTAAGTATTACTATATGTATTTTAAAGGCTCAGGAACCAAAAGGTCAGCAAAATTAAGTTGCTTCAAAGCCATACAGCTAGCATGATTCCAACCCAAGATTTGAACTCAGGGTCGCTAGCCTCCAGAGCTCATATTCCTTTCACCACACCGCACTGCTTCTCTGAAGCTGCTTCTTGATGAATGGGCATCTTTGGGAGGGAGGGAGCTTCTTGTCCCTGGATGTATATCAAAGATGCTGGGTGATGATCTGTCAAAGGTGTTATAGATGCTTGGGAGGAAGCAGGGATGACGAGATTAGATGATGTGACCATTCAGGCCATTCAGGAAAACTGTGATTTTCTAAAAGAAACAGAACTATTGTTAAATAGTTCAGAGGATCTGAGGCAGCCAGGTTAGACAACTTCAAACACTTCAAGAAAAAGCAGATCCCCAGAATAGCCTTTTGTAGCTGCCGTAAGGGGCCGGGAGCAGGCCATAAGGTCTTCCTCATGCCTTGATTTATTGCCAGAGAAAAAGCCCATGGAAAACAGCTTCCATAAGCCCAGGCTTGTCCCTGTGGTTGAGCTGAAAGCAGGCCTGCACTTGACAGCTCTGATGTTCTGGCATTTCAGCTTGAGGGTCATCTTCGCCTGTCAGCATTCCTGGAGCCCAAAGGGACCCATGGTCCCTGGATCCTTCCTCCTGCACGAGTCTGCCTGAGCTAACCTGTGCTGACAGCAAGAAGTGGGTCAGAGGGATGGCACAGCCCAATGTGAGCCCTGTCCCTCTGCTGCCCCCAGACAGCTGAGGGGCTGCTCAAAATGCCAGCTGGAATGAGCTTTCCATCCCCTGGGCAGCTGGGCTTATTTGTCTCCAACTGTGCAAAGAGAAACCTGCTATCAAAGCTCCGAGAGCTGAGGGCAAGAAGAAGCTGCTAATGAGCAAACCCAAAGCGGGCCCAATCCTCCTGGCAGCTGAGTCCGCCACTGCTCAGACTGGACAAGTTTTAAAAGCCCAACCCTTAGGGGTCTGGAAATCGGAGCCTGGGGGGACTGGGTAAGAGGTGGGCTGGGCCAGGAGAAATTGAAGAAGGGAGGGATATGGTTGAGATTTGCAGAGGTCAAAGGGGTTGTAAGATGGGGTCTCTGGAGCAGGGCCTCTCATCTCACTGGAGGAGGTGGCAATGGGCTTGCCCTGCAAGGAGAAAGGGGCTGAGGAAGGCTTTTGAGTTCTCTTCGGGACCCACTGCCCTGGTTGCCGGGTAGGTCAAAGTAGGTGTCTCTACCATGGCTGCCAAAGTTGCAGTCCAGCCAAGGAGAAAGAGAAAGCTCTATGGCCTAAGGAGTTAAAGGAGTTAAAGTTGAGCCGTTTTTGGATGTAGCCTCCTCACCTACGAATAGCCTTCAGCAGGGAGTGCTGCACTGAGTGTGAACCAGAAAGCTGGCCACTTCACACACAATTTTCTTGAATCAGGGAACCCTATGGAACCATTATTATTATACCCATTTTTCAGATGAGCAAACTGCAACTCAGAGAGGTTAAGAAACTTGTGTGAGACCAGAGTTGGGAGATTCAAACTTAGCATGGACTGACCACCCCTACTCTGAAGAAGACTGTGATGTCTCTTACTCTGTGAATGTTTAAGAATAAGTTATAGAGAGTACTGGTATAGAGGGTTTTACAAGAGGTCCTGCCCAAGGCAGTGGGCTGGACTAATGACCTTGGGGTCCCCTTCCATTTTAGCAAGCTCTGACTGACAGGACAGCTTTGATTGAATGTTTTGGTGGGCACACTGTCCACTTGTTAACATTAATGACTGAATTATTCTCTAAATCCTCATTCTGCACTGCCCTGGGAGCTCGTGACTTATTCTTCTTAATGACTAGGCCCTGTTCTCCATCATGCTGTCACTTTCCTAAGTCCTCCCAGCCATTGCTTCCAGCTCCATAGGGAGAAGTTGCTCCAGTCTAGACAGCTGCCCAGGCACCAGCTCCCTCTCTAGGATCCTCAGCTCACCTTTCTCTCCTCCTGAGAAAAATCCCTTCTCCCTGATTCCAGACCAGAAAGAGAAGGCAGACAGAGAGACCAGCATCTCTGACTAAGAAAATGTTCATGTTTAGGCACTTCTCTCCACAACCTTGGCTCTCCCCTTTCCTCAGGAGCCACCAGCACTAAGAAAAAGTTAGGGCAACTAGTTTATCCTTCTTCTCCCTCGCTGCAGCGCTGAGATTGCTGCAAAATGTAGCTTCAATCTCATTAATCTCCTTCCCTTCCTAGCAGAAAGCGCCTACCGTGATGGCAGTTCTGTACGTGGCCTGAGTGTAAAGCGATTCTGGTGTTTCCCCGCCCCCCTGCAGGAGCTGTCCTTGGTTCTGAAATGTTCGTCATCCTCATGCTCTACCTCTGGTTTGCCATCGGCCTGGCCTGCGCCGGCTTCTGCTGCCATCAGCTGCTGTTGATCCTCCGGGGGCAGACCCGCCACCAGGTGCGGAAGGGGGTGGCAGTGAGGGCCCGGCCCTGGCGCAAGAACTTACAGGAAGTGTTCGGAAAGAGGTGGCTGCTGGGCCTGCTTGTCCCCATGTTCAATGTCGGAGGTGAGAGCTCCAAGCAGCGGGACAAGTAGCTGGCACTGCCGTCATTTCTCTGTGTGTGTGTCTTGATCTCTCCTAAACATAAGACCACTGCGCCTTGTCTCCATCCATGACCCACTACAATCTCGGGCTGGTGAGGTCCTAGCATCCACCCCTGGTCTGTGACACACAGGCTGGTAAATCATGACGAGGAGAAAAATGGCCACCCAGGTGTTGCTCTGCTCCTCATGGGTAGCCAGGCGGCTGCTATTAGGAAGTCTCCACTTTTGTTTCTTCCCCCTACTTTCCCCCTCTGCCTGCCTCGTCCTCTCTCCACCACGTCTCACGTCATCACTGCCATCTGCTAGAGCTCTTCCTCTCTGCCCCTCGTTGGAAGTAGGAAGTGGATTTTTGCTGCTGGTGTGATGCTCCCTGAGACCCAGAGGCTGGCAAAAATGTTTTAAAATTACCAAATGTTTAAAATTACCAAGTCAGCTCTGCCAACTGCTAAGGAGGTTGGGAAAGGAGGGCTGTATGTCTTCGTCCTCTCTGTGGAATTATGGGCAGTGGGAGGGAATAAGGACTCAGTAGCTTGCTGCTCATCCAACCCCCCCGAGCTGCAAGGCTCTTTATTTGGGCCACAGCAACAAATGGCCTGGGATTTCCGGCTGCTGTCTCCTGTCCACCCTACCCCACCTGGCCGCCACAGCCCAGTCCAGACCTAGCTGGAAGCTTCCTTTCCCTGGCACTTGTCCAGCCTTTCCTCTTAGTCTCCAGCCTCTGGATCCTTGATAAATGCTGGGAAGGTGAGGAGAAGAGAGAAGAAAAGAGGATATACTGATAAATGAGAGAGGCATGTGACTGCATAATCACATAGAAGGGGACGAGAGACGAGAGAGAGAGAGAGAGAGAGAGAGAGAGAAGAGAGGGAGAGGTCATTTAGGAGAGGGGAAGAGAGAGGGTCACACAGAAGTTGGGTGCTGGGTGCTGGGATATATGCAGAATGAGAATGAGAGAAGTGAATGGATCGTTTTTGCTCTGTATAAAGGACATTCTGGCAGCTAAAAGTGTTCGATATTTAAATGGCTGCCTGGTGAGGTAGTGAATGCCCCTAAACTAGAGGTATTCCAGCAGGGACTAGGTAGTCATCTATAGCAAGCAGGCCATGGAAAGAGTTTCTGCACAGGGTCAGAGAAGAGAAAATTCCTTCCCACCCCAAGATTCTAGTGTCCTCTTCATGATTGTCAGGTCCAGAAGCAAGATCTGTAGGGATGCTTATTATTTGCTTTTATGGAGAGTGGGCTGGGCATGGAGGGGTCTGAAAATTATGCTGCAAACTTTCAGGACCCTACCAGCCACCGAGGAGAGAGTCTCTAAAGAGACTGGACTACCAGGTGTGATTCCTAGTTGAGGGGCCTGGCATTTGAGGACAGGCAAATGGAGCAGTATGAGGGGCAGGTGGGGGCAGTGGTGGAGAGAACAGAACGAGAAGGTCATGCTTAACTCTGAGATTTGTAGAGTTGAGGCTGTGGAATGAGGGAAACCGGAACATAGGGGTGCAATTGCCAGACCTGCTTATCTGACTGGCTCTGAATAGGAGCACTGTTACGTGTTCTGAAACACAGAGGGCCAGCCTCCGGGGCCATAAGAAGGAGTGGGTACAACACAAGTGCCCCTTCCTGACACAAGTCTGCTATCCATGCAGACAGCAGGGCTAAAGCCCACACCCTACAGTGTCCTGCTGCTCGCCGCAGCTAACCCAACTGTTGCCACACAGCACCCTGAGTTCTTGTGCAGAGCTCGAAAGGACTTTACCTCGGTTCTGCCTTCCTGCCCCCTAGAGGGCTAATGTAGTAATGGCTCCACCAGCTTATACTCTCCTATTCCTTCATTCAGGTATGCTACATATATTTATTTATTGAGTGCCAGCTATGTGCCCTTTCAGGCAGTGGTATGCAGTGGTAAACAAAACAATGAGATTCCTGCCATCAGAGGCATCTCGTTACTGCCCTCATGCACTGACTGTAACTCCCAGAAAAATGGTCACTCTGCCATCTTAGTGGTCAGCAGGGCAGGTTACTTGGAGGGAAAGGATGAAGCAGAGAGGACTAAAAGAGAGACCAGGCTGTCTGGATGGAGGAGTCATTGGGCAACATCCTCACTCCCAGTTCTGGGCAAACCTAGGTAGCGGGAGTGCAAGGGGAAGGGGAGAGGCTGTGGGCGACCCAGGCCCAAGCTCTCTCCTGACCCCAAAGCTCAAGCTTGGAAGCCAGCCCGGCCATTCCCAACCTCCTGGAGCCTTAGTACTATGAGGCTGGGTGTTGGGGGAGAGAGCCGAACGGAGACCTACAGGGGTCAGCTCCTGGCAGATTGGGCAGTGGCGGGTAATGGTAGGGAGGCTGCTAGGTGTGGGACTTGCATTTGTACACGTGGCCCTGCACTGTCGATGAAGAAAGTCAATAAAATATGTGGTTTTAAATTGGATTTGATGTGATTGTATGGGCACTGTGGTCGGCAGCAAGGCTGGAATGCACTGATGTAGTCATAATAGTCGTTAAAATATTTAAGGTAAGTATCAAAAAATATTTCTGTTCAAGTAGGTATATCACTTTTGTCTAGACTGCTGCTGCCTGCTCCAACTGCCCATGCTCCTCCCCTGGGCCTTCTGGCTCACCTGGTAACCCAGCAATTACATCTGTGCGGGACCCCTAGGACTCTGCTCCAGTCTTTCAGCCAGTGTCCACTGTGATTGGTCAGCGTTATGCTGTGTGGTTGGTAAATGTGTGGATATCACCCCTGGTCTGCAGCACTGGGATCTGTGGACACACGAGACCAGGGATGGACCTGGGAACTTTCTTCCTATTTTCACGCCTCTTTCCATTCCAGAGGACAGGTAAGGAGAGGACGAAGGGGGTAATCCACCTGCTCCTCCATCACGGCCAGAGATGACCACCCCGAGGATCATCCAGGCCCTTTGTTCTTTCAGCCCCTACAACACTTAGAGAACTTGGGCTGCTCAGCCCTGGGAACAGCCAGGGGGGTTTGAGCCCTGTAGGGAGTGGTCCCTGAGCAAGCGAATGAGCATGACCTCTGATGCATCCTAAAGATGTGCAGGCCTGGACCAACGGAAAACACAGCTGCAAAGTGCTGATTCTACTTGGGCTGTTGAAGAAGCTTCAGCCTATGCCAGTGTTGTATGTGGGCCTGCATTCCCCGGACACAGGTCAATGGGCAGCAGCCCCCAGATATGCAGGGAGGTGGGGAGGGGATGAATGGAAATGTGGCTAATCCCTTCATGCTCGGCTAATGCTTGCACATTCTGGAGCATAGGCTGTCTACACGCCTCAGTGAAGACACATCTGCAGGGAGTCCTCCCTGCATCCTGGATACAAAGGCAGATAGGAGGTGCTCAGTAAATACTGACCGAGCGAATGTACAGATTTTGTGCTGATACACCCAGCACTGTGCTCTGCACATCGTGAGGCTAGAAGTCAGATGAGACAACTCTGTTCTCAAGGGGCTCACTTCCTGGGAGAAGCTACCTAGAGTACTCAGAAGAGAAGAGCATGTCTAGCTTCTTTTTGAGCAAGGGCCTGGAAGGATGGATGAGGCCTCAGCAGATGGAGATTGACAGGGAGGGCTTTCCAGGCAGAAGACATAGGTTTGAGCCTTGGAGTGATCACAGAAGGGTGAGCGGCGGGGCTTTGAATGTTAAGCTGAGGTCAGGAGTGAATTTGGCAGGTAATAGAGAAAATTGTGAGCAAGAGAGCTACATGATTTGAACTAGATTTCAGAAAGTGGAGCCTACAGGTAGACTGGAAGTGGTAGGGACTCAATAAGAGGCATTGGCTATGATCTAAGTGTGACATATCCAGGGTCTGGGTGGGAATACTGGCCGTGGGCTGGTCAGAAGGGGAAGGTATCAGAGCCACTTCACAGATGTGGAATGTGACTAGAAGTGTGCTGGGGAGAGGGCCCAAGGTGGTCCTGAAGGTCGAGACAGAGTGGTAAGAGTGACCTCAAAGGACAGGCCATCAGGAGCACTGGGGTAGGGAGAAGAGCATGACCGTGGGGTTTAGGGTCACCTAAAGCACTCTCCTCTGACATTGGCCCATTGGTTGGCAGTTGATATTTTCCTTCCTAATTAACCACGAGGAGGAAGGGATCAGGGCTGTCTGCATGTCGTGCTTTGCAGCACAGCTCCCTGGCCCCCAAAGCCGAGGTGAACCATCTGCCCGTGAGAGTCTCAGTCACGGGTCCTCTGGCCCACATACCCACATCAGACGGAGGGAGACGCTTAGCTTCCCAGTGCCTCGATATTCCCATCTGGAAAGTGGGCGCTCTGTTTTGGCTTATGTTCTAGTGTTGGGTTAGGCGAAATATAAACGGCCTCACTCTGGGGTTCAAGAACCAAAGGAGCTTTGGAAAGAGGATGAGCTCAGAGGAACTTCAATCACACCCCACTCTTCTATAATGAGGAAACCAATTCTTAGGTCTCAAGGCTCATATTTTAGACAATCTCCTTTCCTAAGGATATGGTCGTCCCTGTCGATCAGTGCTCTGGTTCCTCTCTGTACCCTGCGTCCTCCAACTGGCCTTATTGTTCCCCTCATTCCCCTCCTGCCCTTCTCTGGGTGTGCTCGCACGGATGCTTGGGAGGCAGCCCCTCCTGTCAGAGAGAAAAGGAGGGAGATGAGCAGGGAACAAGGATGCCTTGTTGTGCCCTGAGATGCTTTAGAGGTGAGGCATCAGCTAGGGTGGGCCTACTGGTGGAGCTCAGGATGTCTGCCTTGATGTTAGCCTCTGCCCTCGTTTCCCTCTCTGTAGATGATGCTGGCCCAGATTTTCTATTCATTCCTCAAGCATTCATTGATGCCGACTAGATGCCAGGCATGATGCCAAGAACCAGGAATGCAAAGTTGAGTGAGACCCATTACCTGACCTTGGGGAGTTCACAGGAAAAAGGACCAATTGTAGACCATGTGACTCAGTGGCTGATGACAGGGAGAAGGATGGGGTGCTAAGAAAGCACTTGGCCGTGGGTAGGCTGGAAGACTTCCCAGAGGGAGCAACATCAGGGTTTTGCAGGATGAATAGGAGTTGGCCAGGCAGAAAAGCAGGGCCATTGGTGGAAGTGGGGATAGGACAGACTGTGCAGAGGCAGGGATTCCAGGTGATTTCTGGGATTTTGAACCTCCATTCAGACGTGATGAGGCATGAATATACATACTGCAACCACAGTTGGAGGAGATTTCAGTTCTCAGGCCACACTCTCCGTTGACCCTTCTTCCTCCTTCTGATCACTTCTGACAAAACCCTGACTCACCCTAGTTCAAGGGTGTTCCTTGTAGGTGAGTCAAGCACAGACTGACCTCTAGTTTTTCTAACAGTCAGCAGAGTCCTCCAGGTTGGAGACCATAGGCAGAGAGTCACATTCATTTCCCAGGGAATCAGTTCTGGGTGCATCAGAGACCCCTACACTTCTCTCTCTGGGCCCATAGAAGGGCTCCTGGGAGATCCTCATCAGTCTTTCCTGCCCACACAGCTTCAGGAAATGGAGTTGGAAGGAAACCATTTCTACCAAGATGGCTTCCAAAAACAAAGGTAGAATTGAAAAGGCTAGAGACCCTGAAATGTAGGGATGACCGCTCATGATGTACAATCCACCCATCCTGACAGGCGCGGCCTGCATCCCCTTCTGGCCCTCTACACCCAGGTGGGCGTTTCTCCACCCCTCATAACCTAGTGGTCCCAACATGCCTCTTCCTTCAGCCTAGGCCTCTCCCAGACCCTGTACATCCCACGTCTCCACAGGACCTTTCCTAGTGAGGTCCGGCCCCAGGGGGAGTCATCCTCTACACTCATCAGGTCCAGCCCTGGGGGGAGTTGTCCCTACACTCAGCAGTGATCCATTGCTCTGACTCCTTCCCTCCTGTGTGGGTTTTATCTCTCTGTTCTACTGTAAAGCTTGGAGGGCAGGAATGGCAGTGGCGGAGTCCTCTGGGTTCCCACATGCTTACAACATAGTGTAGGGCACGACACAATCGTTGATGCTGTAATTCTACCATGAGAAATAATGACTGACATTTACTGAACATTCACTCCATGCCAGGCCCTTGTCATATACACACTTCATCTGTATTGACTATTTATTCTCATAGCAACCCTTGAGGTATGCTTTATTACTACTTGTTTTTTTTTCCAGGTGAAGAAACTGAGGCACAGAGAGGTTATATAACTTGCCCAAAGCCTTGTGGGTAGTAATGAGCAGAGCTAGGATTACTGCCTGCTTCTGAATTTATCATTTGAACCCAGACATTAGACTATCTTTCTATTGAGTCCTATTGTAGACAATCAATCCTCTGCTGAAAAGTAATAAGAAGTCAGAGAAAAGAACGAGGCTCAGCCTCTGCAGCTTTCTCAGAGTTGACAGTCAGCTGCTTAAGGTGACTCTGCAGGTGAAAACAGGCTGGCTTCAGGACCAACAAGGTATATCTGGTCCCTCAAAGGCTGATAATCATGATCAAATTGCCCTGAATGAAAAGCTTCTTTTGGAAGATGATTGTGGCGGTCTCAAGACAGTCCAGGCTGGGGACCCTACCCCGGAGCTCAATGATGATGCCTAGCCAGGAAAAAAGACCTGAGCTGTATCTGGACTGCTGCCCTCCTGGGCAGTGTCAGGGTGCCTGCTGGAGGGGACCAGACACTGTCAGAGGACTAAGGACAGCTGAGCATGGCTCCACACTCAATCCCTCCTGGAATCCAGGGCAGGGAGGCACCAAAGACCCTAAAATGGAGTGGGCTCTGAGAAGAAAACATCTGCCAGAGATCCTCTAGGACACATGGGTAAAGATAAGCCTCCAGAGCGGCCAAAGGGATGGCTGGTACAGCAGGGGACAGTTAGTGTCCTCCCCACTGAAGGCAGTGTTAGCACAAAGCTCTGCAGGTTGGGATCAGGGTGCTGACCTGGAACCCTGAGTCCAGAGCGGCAGAGAGCTGGTGCTATGAGGCCTTCCGGAGAGGAAGCAGTCCCTTGTGGGCCTCTCCCCAAGTCCCTGTTCCTCAATGCCCCCTTTCTGGCCTGCTTGTGATGCCTGAAAGCCCCACCGTCAATATTTTCTTTAAAATAGCAATTTACCCTTTCAAATTCTGGGAGGGATTTGCTTGAGCTGTCTTCTTTTTCTGCCTGACAACTGAGGGTTGGGCCAGTAGCGGTCCAAATGGGGAGTTTTAGATAGAGAAAAGGGGAGAGTGGCATCCAAGGCATTAGGACTCTGAGGAAAAGGGCGTGCCCTCATGAGTAGTGGGAGTGGTGCCAACCTGGGTGACTCCTCCAGTGAGGGGCAGGAACTAGACCTCTGATGGGCAGAACTGAGCAGCGGGGCTCACATACCCCATCTAGTAAGTGGCATCTTGGAAAGATCATCACAGTGTGAGTCCAGAGTGCCCAGTAGTTCTGCTACTGAGTCCTTGTGTGACTCCGGGCAAGTTGCTGCCATCCTTGGACACTGGACTCACTCTTAGACTTATCGGGAATTGGACACGCTTGGAACACATTATTCGAGTGACCCCCAAAGGGGCAAGCGTGTTCTCCTTTGCCACAGACTCCACCCCTCCCCACTGTACAACACAGAACTACGCACACTCTTCTCCTGCCAGTTTGGTCCCTGTAGGCTTCTGAGTCTGTGATCCCTGAGAGGCTAAGCTTTAGGAGATCTGAGTTCTAGTTTCACTGTGTTCTAGACATGCCGTGTGACTTTTCACAAGCCACTGGGGCGGGTTCTGGTAAACCTGCCGAGGGCACTGTGCTGTGTACTTTAGGGGGAAGGCAGGAATGGTACTAAAGCGAAAAAGCTGTGAGGGGTATAATTTCAGAGTTGGAAAGGCAGAGGAGGTGAAATGACATTCGATTTTGATGAATTTGGAACCAGCGGAGGTCACCAGCTGCGGGGGTGGGGGGAGAGGCTGTTCCTGCTTTTTTTTTTTACTCAGCCAATGAGGCTTGCTTGCCTGGTCCAGGTGCAAAGAGAGGGCTAAAACCCAAACAGGCAGCGAGGCCCATCCACCTGAGCACGCCTGGCAGCTGAGGCCCAGAAGTCCCTCGCACGTGCTGGGTAATAAATACACAGAGGAGCCGAGGGAGAGGGGACTACCGCTCACCGGAGAAAGGATTTAATTAGCAACGCTTTCAGAAGAGAAAATTAAATTACAGGAAACAATGATGCCCTCTGAGGAACACGAACCCCCTAAACCGATTCTTCAGACCCCCGCGCGCGCCGGGGCCTCAATTCGACGGCCGAGGCCCCACCCCGTGGGACAAGGGCCGCGCGGCGCTGGGGCTCAGCTGCAGCTGGGGCTGCGCTTCCCTGTCGCCCGTGGTGCCCCGGCACCCTCCAGAGCCCGCTGCCGTGGCTCGCTCCGCCGGAAGGGGGCGCAGCCGGGCCGTGCGCCCGGCTCTCTTGGCAAAAGTTGGGGCACAAGAGGACCTGGGGCGAATTCAAGCCTGGCTTGGAGGGGCTGCTGGGTTTCTTGCCTCGCAGAGCCATAAAGGGCAAGACTGGAACCCCAGGGTCCACTAATAGTGATCTGACCCCAGACTTCAGAAAAGTGAGGAATCCGCCTGATCTAGGGAAATGGGATCAGGGAGTGCGAGGACAGAGCAGTCTTGTCTACACCCCGGTTCCCCTCGTTCATCCCCTTGCTTCACCTTCGAGGAGGTCTTTAGAGCTCACAGCCTCACTTTCATCCCTGCTGCCCCTCCGCAGGTACTGCAGGTACTATGGCGGCAGGTGGCGGAGACCGGGTGTCCGCCCACTCCACTTTCTCCCGACCACCTGGGAATATTTTTATTTGTAACAATAGCTACCATTCTTAAGCTCCTGCTAGATCCAGGCGCCGTGGTGAGTACCTGGCCTAGGGAAATTCAGTGAATCATGACCTCAGCCCTGTGCGTGTGACTAGCCCAGATCCGCGGAAGACGAAACTGGAGCTCAGAGAGGCTGAAGAAGTCGCCCAGGAACACTCAACCGGTAAGTGCTGACGTTGACCTTCACACCCCATGGGTCGCTGCCCTCTCCTCCAGCAGGGAGTGCCCATTTTTGATCCCTAGCATAGAGCCTCTCACGTAGTAGGTGCTCAGTAGGGTTTGTGGAATGGATGGCAGGTGCTTCTTTGTTGATGAGAGAGAACACTAATAGCTGAGAGGCAGTGAGGATGAAATGAGGTGGTGTGTGTAAAACACCTGGTACTGCACTTGGACCACTGTGAGCATCTAATAAAAGCTGGGCCAGTGCTTCTCAAACTTGGCGGTGCATGGGAATCACCTGGGGATCTGGTAAAAAAGCAGACTCTGAATCGGCCGGGCCTATGATTCTGCATTTCTAACAAGCTCCACCTGGGATGGTCATGCTACCGATGATTGTGTGGCCTAGTCTGTCCCCTCCCTTTCCCCCTCTCTGCCCCAAACCTACAGTAGTGAGCCATTGCGGTAGTTCTACAAATTGAAGTAGTCTGCAGATTTGCAATCATCTGAGGTGTTTTAAAAATTACTGATAGGGTAGAGAAGGGGGTAGGTTCTACCTCCCAGAGAATTTGATAGAATTAGTCTGGGTGTGGCCTGGACATGGGGATTTTAAGATCTCCCCAGAGGCTTTTGCTGTGTCATCAAGGCTAGAACTGCAGCTAAAGAGGTGCCTGAGGAGGGCAGTAAGAGGATTGAGGAAGTTCACCTGATACAGCTGTGGAGGACAGATGGCGTGGGACACAGGGCCAGGTGTGAGATTAAGGATCCTGACTAGGGTGGGGCTGACAGTCAATACCCTTGATCCTCAATAGCGCCCCATCCCCTGGCTCTATAGCTCTGAAGAGGGGTGAGGCCTGGGATGGACTGGGGAGCATGCTTGCCAAGTACTCTGTAGGGTGTGTACTAAGGCGGGGCTCTGTTCTGGGTGCAGCAGGGTGTGGGAGGCAGGCAGGGAGCTGGGCTGGTTTGCTGCTCACTGCCTGTAAGTAGTAAGTGAAAGAGTGACCTCGGACTGAGGCCAGCTTAGCTGGCCCCGGCCTCACTCCTCAAATGGCTGCAGTAACAATCTAATGATTACTGTTTCCTGAGCACTCACCATGTGAGGCCACTGTACTAGGCACTTTACGTGTTATGGCACAATCATCTTTTAGAGTCGGTCGTAACCTAACAAATGAGGAAGCAAGGCCCAGAGAGGTTATGTACCTTGTTAGGATCACACAGAAACCAGATCCAGATCCAAAGCCCTGATATTTCCATCTCACCGTGATGCCTCTACTTACGTTCTTCGGCTAGAACGCTGCTCCCCTTCCTCTCAACTTATCTAAACTTCACCATCTGCTAAGGCTGAGCTCAAACCTCAACTCACCTTGAGCTCCTTTCAAGGCCTTGGAGCGGTCCTGCAACTGACCTGGAGTTGGCGCTGGGCAGCAGGCTACACTACCTTGTGTCGTTACTTTCCCTGTGAGTCTACTCTCCTGGCTCAGCTGTGAGGGCTCCAAGGCTGGGGCCTCAGTAAGGGTCTGGTGCTGCCAAGCCCAGGACTAGTGTGAGGCAAGCAAGGTGCCTACTGCAAAACTTCAGGTGCTTATGCTTGGGGTCGTGCAAATACTTCTGCTGGCAGTAGCTGGGAGAAGCCCGAGGAAAGCAGACGCAGGTGTTGGTTGCTGTGAGTGAGCTCAGAAGTCTGAAGGTGAGTCACCAAACAGGATAATCTACTTTCAAGAACTCTCTCCTCCTGTGTTTGGGTGTTAGGGCAAACTTACCAACTAATTAATATATTGTGCCTATATCAACATTTACATTCTTAACTAGAAGTTTAACATTAAGGACTCTTGCATAATCGAAGGATGCTAAACCCAAAGGTTATCAAATGTTAGCTTTAAAATGAAAGTAGAAATGATTAAGATGTATCACCTTAACCAGGCTTACGTGTCCAACTGTGGATGTATAAGACCCAGTGAGACCCACGCCATCAAAGCAGCGATTGACTAGTCAGTCAGTTGTCATTGCTACTCTCCCACTAGAATATAAGTAGGGGCCATGTCTGTTTCATTTACCATTTTGTGCCTTACAAGTAGGTCAGCACCTGGGACATAAATGTATTGACAACTTTATGTATTTGTTAGCCTCAAGTAATAATGACAATGACAGTGTTTGGTTAGGAAGCATGAAAATTTTGGGGAACAGTGAAAATGATCAGGGTTTGAGAATAATATAAATTTGAGGTGTGTGCATATGTGAAAAAGCAAGTAATGAGGACCAAATATTTGAGGGTTTTTAAAAGTCTCTAAAGTGGTACCTACCCTGAGGCTGACAGGTGCTATCAGGTCACATTTCCCAGTCCCCTGCAGCTGGCGGACCAGGAGGCCAGTCCCACTGTGACCCGACCTGACTAATACAACCAGCAGCATGAGGAACTTAGCAGCTAACTAGTAACTAGTTAGGGGCTTTGCAGCCTAACTGGGGCTTGGAAAATGCTTCAAGAATGTAAGGAGCACGTTCTTCCAAATACATCTTAACTCGACAAGCATTGACTTGGAAGCTTTAAAAAAGGCTCTCACCTTACCTATCCTGGCCCTTTTGGCCTGCCAGGGTGCCAGGGCCACTAGTGAAAGCTTGCTGTCTATACCATGTTTGTAACTGTTGTCAGCTGTGGGTTTCCTGGGCTGCTGGTTTGGGCAGTTCACTGCTCTACCCGTGTGTTTCGCTTAAGTGAACATTCATTTGCCTTTCCAGAGCAGTCTAGTGACCCTCAAAGCCCAGAAGCCTTGCTGGCAGTGGACTCAAACATCCACTAGGACCATCACATGTCAGAACCAGGCTTTCCAGCATTTGTTCACTGTAATGCAGGGCTCACTGAGGGTATGGTTTTTTATTTGGGGGTATCTTTAAGCTTCTTGTCGTCCTTTGACTTTGGGGCAGCTTATTAATTGTATAAAGAAATGATGATTTCAACACAGCTCTCTGTAGGGGTATTATTACTGTTTTACTATCTACGTGTACTAGCAAGTCTTGGTTTTCCTGCCGCTCTCTCAGCCCCAAACGAAGGGTGGGATCCAGGCCAACCACTCCCATCTGCCCACCCAGTGGCGGAAGGCTTGTAGGTGCCCCCAGAGAATAGAGGCCCTGGCCTGCCTCTGGTATAGAGACATTTATCACAACTAGCGAGACTCCTCCAAAGCTGGTACAACTGAGTCTAGGAAAATTAGAGGCAGCTATTTTTACTCATGCTCTCACGCCACTGTGAGGGCCTCGCTCCACGCACTAATCATGCAGCCTGACGGGGGCCCTCACGCGGACTCCCGCTTTCAGTTTTTATTCCCCTTCATTCCTAACAGCTTCCACCCACTCACTGTGTTAACTTCGTACTCCACAGGCTTTTCTCGGTCTTGCTCATCTCCTCCAGCTGCTGTAATTTGAGGCAGGAACCATACAGACTGTTCTTTCAAGTAATTCTCTAATGCCTTGCATAACCATCCTTGAGAGAAAGAGAGGGAAGCCACGTGGTTCTAAGAAAAAAAGGAATTCTGAGAAGAAAAAGCCAAAGTGGTTGGACCTATAGAATATTTCCTTTCAGGAAACCAGTCAAAGAACGAGTTGAGATTTGCTCTCTTCCAATTAGTTGTAAATAGGGTTTTGGTAAAAGATAGTCTTATTTATTCCAAGCAAGTGACAACCCTTAAGGTGCGGAATGCCGTCACTTAAATTCCATTGCCGGGTTTGTGGGCAGGGAGGCGGCCTTGCTCTGTGCAGCCATTTTAAAATACCGTAGAGACATCACCTTTTGCACCTCACCATAAGCTCTGGATGTCAAGTGGGCAGCAAGTATTCCTCCCCTCCTCTTATGATAAAGGAAGCCGAGGTAGCAGAGGTAAAGCTGCTTCCTGCTGCCTCTTTCTCCCCAGCCATTCTGATCACACTGTGTCTCTCAGGCAGACCGCTTTTCATCTCTAATCTCTCTTCCCATGTGACACCCAGAAGGCTGGGACCATAATAAAGTCCTCACAAGGTACCGCCGCATTTACATAGGCTATGACTATATTTATCTTAGAGATAATGTTAAATCAACCTAAGAGTTTCCTTATCTCACATGTGGTTGTGGGGAGAGACATCAGGAAGGAAACGAAAGCTAAGTGACATACTCCCCAAAACAGAAAACCGGTTATGTCCTTCATGTCAGATGAAAGAGCCGTTTGCAGAAGACTGAATAAGAAAGGCCATGCTTTGGTTTAACCTCAAGCTTTTCTCCTTGGGGGCTAATAATTTTTTGTTTAAGAGTAGTCTTTTAAAGGGGAATTAGTGAGTCCATGTTAGCTGTAACCGGGTAATCATGAAGACAAAACCAATGCAGACTGGCACAACGCTCCTTCCGGAGTCACCTGTAATAAGTTAAAAATCCGACACAACACTGTAATATAAAACCATCTTACCAGAGCACTACCTTACCACGAACCTACCTTGTAGGCACCCCAGGTTTTTTTAAAAAAATTTAATTATTAGTTTTAAGGCTCACCTGTAACAGCTAGAGATATTACAAACAGAGCCAGGAAGAACCATAGAACCAGTCCCAATTCTTTATTATTCAGCTGAGAGGAGTGACACCTAGAAAGGTTCAAGTGACTTATCCACAGTCACCTAGTTAATGAGTAACAGATGTGGCAGGTGCATGTAGGTCTTTAGACCCCATCACACCAGGTATGATGTGCAATGATGCCATAAAAGATGTTGACGTATTCACAAACAGGCATCCTAGGTGGACATTATCTCCACGTACGAGAATCACGCTGAGGGGCCAGGGGCTACACACTGAACAACTGCTCCCCTCAGTGTCGCGGGAATCACTTTGTGTGCTGTCACTTCTCTAGATTTGAAAAGGTACTTAAAAAATTGTGTAGGACAGAAATAATGCTCTAAGAATTACATTATGGCAACCCAGCAGGCCTTTAAATGATAAGCTTTTCATTTTTACAGTGTTTTATAAATCCCAGGAGGGGCATCCTGACTGGCCTAGGGAAGCAGGAAAGACACACCACGCATCTCCCTGTTGAGGCTCTCTAGGTCAGTGGTCCCCAACCTTCTTGGCACCAGGGACTGGTGCTCCTCTGAGACTCTAATGCCTGATGATCTGAGGTGGAGCTGAGGTGGTGATGCTAGCGCTGGGGAGTGGCTGCAAAGACAGATAGATGAAGCTTTGCTCACTCGCCCACTGCTCACCTCCTGCTGTGTGGCCTGGTTCCTAAGAGGCCAAGTACTGGTACCACTCTGAGGCCCAGGGGTTGGGGACCCCCACTCTATGTGGACCTTGAGGAGGAGGAGAGCATCTAGAATCAACTCCAAGTGTGGGGAAGGGCTTGGAGATGTACTTACTAAGGACTTCTCTCTCATGAAAGAACTTCACTTAATGTGGCTTTAGTTTATCCTAGTAAACTGTAGTAGTTTTGACATTTAAAATTCTATTTGCTAAAGTATCAGATCGGATGGAAGAAATCATTAAATTGTATTCTCCTCTCACTTATTCCAACCTACACTATACAAACCTCCAAGACTCTAGGGAACACTGGACGGTTCATTTGCTTTAAGTTTGCCTGCATTTCCTTTTAAATTCACACTGGTGAAGCTGAATGAGGGATTTCCACAAGATCAGTATCTAATCCCGACATGCCCAAATGACATAAATACATGTTTTAAACTTAACTTAAATATTTACTCTTAGGTTTCACTTAGTATTTTTAAGCAATTATAAAGCAAAAAGGGCAAATAGTTTTCAAGTAAGTGCTTTTATTTTTCTCTGACATTTCACAGTCAATTTCTACAAAACTTCATACTTCCTCAAGAGAATTCACATTTGGTAAATAAATCTCTACCCTAGAATTCATAGCTGGAAAACACTTCAATATATGCACGAGAGTTACTTTTCCGCTGAAGGAATAAGAGTAAAGTCAGACAATACCATAATCGATAAAAAGCAATGAGAGTGTAATAAATTACAATGTCATTAAACTCTATTCCCATAATCAATTCAATCAGTAGCTTTTTCTAGATGTGTTTCAATACAGCCAGCAAAATCTGCCAAAAGTTCTCTTAATGATTTGAGCTAAGTATGGCTTCTCACTTTCAGAAAACAGAGCTCTGCCACAGTACATCACACCAGATCAAATCATGCATTACTAAGACCACTGCTACTCACAGCCTTGTGCAACCAATGAAGATCTTTCTGGTCAACTCAAAGTTTCCTCCATTTGTCGAACTGGCTTTCGGCCCCAAATGTCTGCTGGCTTCCATGAATTTTCCAAGATTTGGCTTCTCTACTTGGCTTCACCTGCTTACAGCTCCACTAGGGAAGGAACACCCATGCTTAGAGCCTTGAGAGAATTTCAGCACTAAGTCATAAGATCAAAGAAGAGCTGGGGGTGGTGCTGTTTCTCCCTGCCACTCAGCAGTGAGGATCGGTGATGGCTTTCATCATCTTTTACTGTGACAGGAAGGGAAATGCAAACCTTAATCTAGGAAGAAGAGTCCAAGAGGCATATAGCTCCACAGAGGGTTTTTCCAATGGAATAAATCTGGTTCTCAGCATGTTTATATTTTTGACACTCAGTAAGACTCATGACTGGTGCCCAGGCTGTTCTGAACGCACCTGTCTCTATGGCTTTGCTGCCAAACATATTCTGCCAAAAAGGAAGCTTCCTAGCATGGTGCACAGAGCAGAGCTGCTGTAGTACCACACAAATTCAGGGGAGGCAAAGGGAGTGGGCCAAGAGACAATTATTCAAAGGAGCTGAGTCTGCTTAAAGACACATTTGCTCTAATTTTGAAACTCAGAAAGCAAATAGCAGGTCCTAATTCTGCACTGATCAGGAGAGTCTAGAGATTTTACCAAGTTGTTTATTTCTAAATTAGTCATATCTAACTCATACATGTTTGAGACCAAAGTGTAGGCGATCTGAAGCTATTTTAGAGTTACAGCTACCTATGAACATGAGCTTCTGGCCTTGGTAAAATGTCAAGATTTTCCTTGCAGAAAAGAAGCTGGTCATCCAGAACTTCTTATTCAGGTTTTCAAGAGGATGAAAATTTTAAATAAGAGGAAAAAATGTTTTAAACTTTACTCCTTAGAAATCTAGTTTACCTTTACGATGAAGTTGAAAGAATGTTTATTATCTGTAAATTCTCATCACACCCTCCATTCCTAGATGAGCTTTACATAACCAACACCACACCTCTGGATTTGCTGCCAACATCCAACACACAGAAGACTCTGCTCCACGATCACTCCACGTCACTGTGTGACACGTGACACATGAAAACTCTGGATGTGAAAATTGGTAAGAATGTTTTCCAATTTTTGTGGGTGTATATTTCATAATCGCAGGATGATTTTAATTCCAAGTCTATCCAGTTTAATAATCACTTCTTCTTTTATGGAAACAAAAGAAAAAAATAAAGGTGGCAGCAGAGGGTTAATTTACACTACACTCTCAGGAACCATGAAGACTATCTTTAATATTTTCACACACAAAACAGGTTGCATTGTTTCAAAAGAAGAGAGGAAGAGAGCAAAAACCAAATTACCAGAACCTTCCAGCTCCTGACCAAGAGATGTAGGCCATATCTACTTTGAGACTCTAAGTCAAAAATGCAATTCATCAACTGTAATTCCAGATGGTACTGAGCCTATTCCATACTTTAAAAGTCTGAAGTTATTTCATCTACCAGTTTAAGTAAAAAGAAACCTGGCTCGTGATGAAAGTGTAAGAGTTAAATGGTACTACCTTTTCCCCTTGACTTTAAGGAAACAAAGCTCTAAGTGATTAAGGCCTCATCTGTGCCTAAAAGGCAGGATGCCCTAAGGAGTGCAAACACAGCTCCTCTTATTTTTCTCTGTGACTGAAATATTCAAGGGAAGATCTGTGAAGGGATCCGTGTCACCTACTTCCTGGTTTGACAGGCATCACTCTATTCGCTCATCAATGTCACTGCACCTTGATCACAGTGAGTGGGATGGTGAAAGGTGACAGCTAGAAGGGCCCCACACAATCATCTCTCCTGTTTTGCCCCACGATCCTGCTAAGTGCCTGCAGGATAAGGAAGAGGGACTCAAGGACATCCTGAATCTAAGGTCCTCAGGGGAACAGAGACACATGTAAACTGTGCACAGACCACAGGTTAAGACAGCAGCCAGGTACTGGCATGTGGCTTCATAACTGAACTGCTGAAGTTTGAATTTAGAAGGAAAACCTCTTATGTAAGCTTTGGGAAACAGGAGTAAGATAACAGCAAAAAGAATTAAAAAAGAACCACTCAAGTAACAGGAAAATATGCCTTCTGTGCTATATGTCTGGGGGATCAGAGAATGCTTCTAAGTCACTGCCAGTGTGACCAGAGCCTGATGCTAATGATGCCTGCAGCTTGGCCCAGGCCTGCGGAGCCCGGCTCTTGGTGGCCTCTATGAACAGCTGGGTCTGCTCCTTTAGCTGATCTAGCTCCACCTGAGTTGCCTGGTTCTGACGAATCAATTCCTTGGTTTTCAAAGTGATCTCCAGCAAGCCAGACTTGTGTAGGACCACCAGGGTATTCTGAAAGCGCCTATGCTTGCTCTGCCGCTGCTCTGAGAAGAGATCTGGGCTGCAGCAGAGGTGCTCTGCTGCCCATAAAGGTGAGCTATAATTAGCTGACAGTGGCGAAAGGGGGGAGTTGCTCTCTAACCCATGCAGGGTACTGTCTGATGCGCAGACAGGACTGGCGGGGGAAGCAAAGGTCAGACTGGGAGCTTTAGCCACATGGCTGCTGGACACTGGCTGAAGAGTCTGTGGACTTCCGCCTGCCACCAGCGAGGGCACACCCTGCAGAGCAGAGTCCTCGGCAAGCTTGGTGCTGGGGGGTGCTGGAGTTGGGGGACTAGACGGCACGGTACCAGTCTTGGTCGGCTCATTGGCAGACAAGCCTGGCCCAAGTCTCTCGGTACAGATTTTCTTCTGCATTCCATTTTCTCCTCTTTCTTTTGGACTGAGAGAAAGGCTCCTTTTGCCTGGGTGTGGGGCTATTTTGGTGTAAGAATTCAGAATGGGCAAGTAGTTCCTGGAGTCTGACTTTTTCT
The DNA here is from genome assembly GCF_014176215.1 of Rousettus aegyptiacus. Classification (NCBI taxonomy): domain Eukaryota; kingdom Metazoa; phylum Chordata; class Mammalia; order Chiroptera; family Pteropodidae; genus Rousettus; species Rousettus aegyptiacus. Next base: position 154,592,033 of record NW_023416306.1, on the reverse strand, counting down.
CGCCAGCGTGACATGGGCTGACAGGAGATGGTACAGGTGGATGAAGGAACAGGAGCTGTGGCTGTGCCGAGATCACTTCAAAGGAGGGCTGAACAGTCCATGACTGGAGCTGGGATGAGCTGTTGCCCTGAAAGAGAAGGAAAAAAGCAGCATAGTACTCATAACCTGCTGAAAGGACAGATGCTCAAAGCTTCTGTCAAGGGGCAGAGATATTTATAACAATTTCAAGCACAGAGCTTCTCTCACATATAGGGTAGCCATTCTCAAAAATGTGAATGGAGTGGCTTGAAAATCCATTTGGGTATGCTCGCGCTCTCTCTCTCTCTCTCTCTCTCTCTCTCTCTCTCACACACACTCTCACACACACACATGCACGAGGGCACACACACTTTTACCTTCCCTAAAGGAAAACTGGAGGAAATATCTATTTTTATTCAAGTGCTATCTCTCAGAAAAAGAAATTGTAGGTAGGTAAAGTAATGACATAGTTAAGGTCACAACTAGGGCAATAAAAATATGGATTAGTACAATTTCATGGCATCAGTTAAGATGTACTAATCTCAAGACTACAAATGTGACTTTACACCAAAGTCTATCTGAAAACAACTTTTGATTAAAAAGTTATGTATCATCAGGAGTCCATGAATAGGAAACTGAGGTGTAGAAAGTTGAAATAACTTGCTTTAAGTCAACAAATTACTAAGTGTTAGAGCTGGGATTCCATCCTCTGACTCTAAGTCATCCTAACCATTCTGCTATATTGCCTTTGTTATATTACTCTTCAATTATACATTTTTTATTTTTTAATTAAAGTACTGATTCAGATGGAAATCTAATAAAGAAGGACATGGCTACCCATTTCCAATATTTAAAAGCCAGCCGGTTCCAACCTGGCCCAAACATATGAGTATTGAGGATAGGCAGAGAGAGGGCCAGGCAGATGTTCGTCTTCTTGGTGGGATTCATTGGATTTGGCTGAAGCAAGCTACCTTCCCACATGTGCATACCATTTTGCATACATTTTAGCTCCCTGGATGCCTGGTTAAGAAGTCTGGGTCAGCTACAGTTCATCTCCTGTGAAAGGGTAGGACGAGCCGGAGAGTCCATTCTGGAGCCCTCTTGGTGTTCAAATATACTCTGGGATGTATATAAGCAAGCAATGAGAAGCCTAGCAACCACACTTCCCTGTCAGAGGAGATCCAAAATCAGGGGTCTTTCCAAGTGGAGATGGCTTAGTCCAGCTCAATCAGAAGCAAAATGTCAGGCTATCCCCCTATCCAGTCATGCCCTAAGGGTGAACCCAGGAGACAAACAGATCCAGAAAATATCTAATTCACTGCTTTCCTAAGATGATTTCACTAGATTCTTCCTAATGTTGCTGTTAAGCCCATTGCAGTAATAGATACTTAGCTTACTTGTTCTAATTATTAGATTTTACAATATATTATTCATATTGAAATCATCTGAAGGAATATGGGATAGATAAGACTTTAGACTCGGATAGGGTCTCAGAATCATTTCACAAAAGCCTTCATGTTGAAGATGAGGAAACTGAATTCCATGGTGGTTAAGTAATTGTGTGAAAAATCACAGTTGAGTGGCAGAATTGGAATCAGACTCTCAAAAGAAAAATACCTAAAACCAAGCAGCAATAATCAAGACATTACACAATATGCAGATATATATCATTATTTTAATTTAGGAATGTGCTAGATGTTAGCATGAGTGAAAAAATAAAACGAAATTCCTAGACTACTCCATCAAGTCAGGCTGTCCCCTAGCCTCCCCGGCTCCTGATGAAGCCCTAAAGCCTTCCCAGCAGGTCTCTGTCCTGAAGAATGAAGCTCTGCTGGAAAAGCCTACTCACTCCTCAATCGTGGGCTGTTCTCAGCCTTTTGGAGCTGCCAGCCTTGCCTACAACAAAGAAAGTATAAACACAGATGCACAAGGAAGAGTGACAAGGGAGCCAGAGAGGAAGGCAGGGAAAAAAAGAGCCAGGAGAAAGGAAGCCCTCAGAGGCATCGCAGTGCTGGTGGGGCCCGGACAAGCTCATTTGGGCTCCATTATGTCTTTATTCTCTCTCTTCCTTTTGACAAGCAGAGCTGTGCTTCCCGCTGAGATGTGATTTGCTAAGCAAAAATTTTTGAATTCTTTTTCCAAACTCTCCAGGCTGCCTTGTGGAAAATCAGTTTGTATTCCTCAAAAATAACTAGGTAATATGACTAAGTTCTGTTTCAAATACAGGGATTTAGCTTAGATTTTCATCTAATTAAATCTGTTCTTTCACGTCTAGACAATAACCACGTATTATGCAAAGTTATGTAATAAAGCCTGAAATAGGGTATTTTTCAACTCCACAGCAATGCTGTGTGGACTCTGCTGGGACAGCCATACTTAAACTAAATTGGTGCTTTCTCACTAATGACATGGCTTTGGAGATTACTAAGAAAATGCTCAGGATGTACCATGAGAAACGTGGAGACTACCTCAACTTCTGAAACAAATAAATGCATCCCATATTTCTAAATTCCCAGGGCATTTAAAATTAAAGAGATTCTTCTATTTCTACCCTAAATTCTGCCATGTATTATAATGCACTACAAGTTATGACATTTCTGCTTGGTTCCTTTATACGTGACTAAAGAATTCCAGGGTCCCTTTGGATAAACAATGGATACAAAACAAGGGACACAAAAGCTGTCTTATTGTTTGGAAAACGAGAACACATGTCACAACTCTCGCTGTCCTTTTTAAAACACTGTCTGTAGTAGAAAGGAAACATCTCCCCAGGACAGAAGTACATACCGGTGTGGTTCTAATGGTCTGCTTCTAAAATCTCTCCAGGGCAGGGAGGGGGAACCCCTTACACAGGAAGCTCAGGAACGTTAAATGGCAACGGCATCAGGAGATATCAGTTCTCCTCACCTGTTTGACCAGCACGTTCTTCATGACCACCATGGGGGACAGTGTAGGGAAGGCACTGCTTGCAGTCTTGTAGTTCTGCCTCGGCCTCTCTTCCCGGCTCCAGCCTAAGGCGCTCAGCATGTCCTCGGACTCCATCTGCTCTGCCGAGCTCAGACATTCCGAGCTCCCATCTGGTGGGCAAAAGAATGGTCAGTGCACTCAGGCTCTAGGCTAGGGGCTCTTAAGCAGGGCAGCCATTACCCTTCAAAACTGAATGAGACATACGTGAGATGGGTTTTTGTGAATTTTTCTGAGGTCTTTAGCTTTCACTGGATTCTCAGTAGGATCCAGAGGTATCATTCCCACCCCTAATGATTAAGAATCACTGCCCTAGGACTTCCTTTCTAACTCTCTTACAGACAGAAGCCTGCATCTATTTGGTTCACGTGAAAGTAAATCATCACCAATCTATAAGAGAAATGTGTTGAAGGCTTCAAAATCAGTTCATTACTTTCAAGAATCTGTTGCTGTAAAGGAAGGGGAGTGTGTATGTGACCTGGGGCAGGGTTATGACCGTTAACAGACTCTGGGCACTATAAGATACAATTGTAATAAAAACACCACCAATCTGTAAACCTCAACTTACATCCATGCTGAAATTAAAACAGCTTCATCCTAAGTTTTCTAATTGTAAATTCTGGATAAGTTCATCAAAGGTGAATTTTAAATGTGTCCATTTTTGTTATTCCTTCCATCTGGGTAAGGACTTACTTTGCTGGTGTCCTAAATGAATGTGCTGTGTGCCTATTGGGGATCCTGCACAATGGGTGACAGACTCTCTCCAAGGCAAAGCAAATAAGGTTGCCCTATGTGAAATTCATACAAAAAGGACTTTATTAGCTACCTGCTGGAGCATACCCTGCTACTGAGGAGTCTGGGGACATCCTAAATGTTCATCAAGAATCTCAGAGTAATCTGGATGAGGCAGACTGGAATGTGACTTTAAATAAACAAGTACAACTGTCAACACTTGTACTTAAATGAGAATCTCCAGTGATGCTTTTTAGAAATTACAGATGTTGGGGTCCTCCCCTCAATTTACCGAACTCATTTACCTGGTGCCCAGGCAGACATACTTTCACAAAGTACCACAAGTAATCCAAATGTGCACCTCTAGTTAAGAACCATTAGGCCAGAAACAAAGACTACAGGAGCAAAGTGCATACCTAGACCTGGATCTTGGTTTCTGAATGCTGTCCTGCACAAGAAGGAAACCAGGGATCCTTGGATTCTAAGTCTTTGGCAGAGAAGGCACATGATGAACCTGGACATCCTATTGTCCCACAAAGCAAGGAGGTACTCAAACACAAATGGGGATATGTCAGAAAGACACAGGAGCTATCTAGAAGGGACTCCCATTGGCCATACCTGAGACAATTTGAGTATCAAAAAGAATAATGGATTGATAAACTGAGTTACAAAAGAATTCCATGTATCCACAATGATACTCAAAAAAAGGGGTGGAGGAGGGAAAGTGCTTCTTTACAGAAGAATGTCAACTAATAACATGTACAAGGAATAATGGAATTAGATCACCATTTTTAAACCACAAATGCAGTAATTGATTAAGGCAAGAATCACCAATGGATGCTAAAACCACTAGTCAAGTTTGTTGGGAAATATGACAGTCACACAGTCTCAAAGATTGGTCCCATAAATTGTTTATAATTACAAAGAGAAAAGGGTATATTTACAATAAAGAAATCTGGTATATACTTACTATCTTAACCAAGTGATCAACCAGAGCATCAAGAACAAGACAAACTCAGGAGTCTCCTTATGTGTGCGATAAAGCTATACCATCAAAAATGTAAAATTATAGTTAAAAAAAAGGTTTACCTTGATTCCAATAACAGGAAAGCTACCAAAAATCCAGTGTGTGGGACCTTCTACAAAACAGGCTTAATTCATTCAAAGATGATGTCAAAGAAAAAAAAGAAAATGACAGAAAAGGAAAGATGAGGGAGCTGTTTTAGACTAAATACAACTAAAGAGATAGGTAACTGGAATAATAAATTGGGCATTTACGAAATCACTGGTACCTGGCTTAGACATAAGGAGTTTGATGAGTTTTAATACTGCCTTACGTCTGGACAGCACAATACTTCTTAAAGCACTTCTACACAGAGAATAAAGAAATGATGAGAAACAATATCCAGGCTTTGGGATACACTACAAAACAATTGTCCCGACAAAGCTGAAGTTGTTGGAAGAAGTACCAAAATGTCAACAGTATTAGGAATAATAGATGGTGGGATTATGGATGTTTATTTTCTTCTTTGCATATTTCTAAATTTCTAAGTTTCTATAATGAACACCTATGTTACCTTTGTGATATAAAAAACAAACATGATGTTAAGAGAAAAAACAAAGACATTAGGCCTGCGATGTTTCCCAAACCTATCTGATAATGAACCACCAGAGACACTTAAAAGAAAATAAAGCCCACATTCCAGGCCCTCATCCCTGACCCTCAATGTCACAATCTCCAGGAGAGGGGTCTGGTGAGTAGTATTTTAAACAAATGCCTCAAATAAGCCTTATGATGAGGCAAGCCTGGGAAACAATGCCAACAGAGAGATAAGAAAAACTCCAAGGGCTACACTTCAGTCTTCCTTTCCCTAGATTGTCCTTATTCTAATTCCTTTGTTGGTAGGTGCTCTGTTTCTCTCTGAGCAACAGTCTATTTATAATTTGGCTTCTCACACAGCATGTTTACAGAGAGAAAATACACCGATCTAAGGATGAGGCAATTCTAGCGTTCCTGACAGTTGCATTTCTCACTACAAGTTAACAAAATCAACAGGGTGGATTGATTAGTTTCTGTGAGGCTGGATAACAAATCTTCCTCTATGGGTGGGCTCCCGTCCCAGGATGCTGACCTGGCTAGAATCCCCTGGCATCACTCCACTGCATTCCCTGGGCCAGAATGTTGACACTAGAGCCATAGTCAAGGCACTACCCCAAGACCTAGAAATTAAAAAAAGAGCCTCAGCACAAATGCAGCCAGCTCTTTCAGGTAAAGTTTCAGACAAATTCATCTGAAAGTTTGGAATTGGGCCAGGGTGCTCATAGTCCAAATGTAAAATGCACAGATGCTAGGATGGGTTGAAGAGGGGAAATGCTTTTAAACACAGCAAAATTACTTTTTTAGCAAAAAGTTATCCTAACAAATTACATACTTCTGTTGTTTAATTTGTTACATGGTAACTACATGGTAACAACATACAGAATTTTTTTCCCTGCAATGTAACTATTCCTATGAAAAAGGAGCTAAGACAACAGAATTATGAGTATATGAAATTTTTCCCAGTAATCATTTGCAAGTCAGAAATGTAAGATTTAAAGTTGAGAGTCAGACTTGAAAAAAAAGAATGTCAAATCATTCCTTCAGAACTAATCCCATGATGACTCTGATGAATGTCTTGCCTTATGGCATCAGAATTACCATTTTAAAAGATCAGATAGTTATTCTGTGAAAGTTTCCTATCCTTATTGCACAGATGAATTTTAGGGAGGATCTTTTTCAGGCAAATCAATCATTTCAATGTAGAAAGAAAAAGGTGTTTTTAACCTGAAAATCCAGAGTCCTTATCTGACTCGGCAGCTGCCATGCCGAGTTGACGAGTCACTTTTTTCATCTCTGTGCCTTTGCCTAGTTTGGCCGAGAGTCTTCTTGGGCTCTCTCTGGATGGGTTTTTCCTCTCCATGTTTTACTGGGCTGGAAGTGGATTCACCAGTACTCTTTTCATCTGGATCGTCCTGTGAAAAACAATTACATAAGAAGTCATTGCCTGGGGAGCTGAAACAGGTGATCTAAATAGTGAGTAAAGTAAGGGCAAAGAACACTGGCCTCGCCCACTTCCTCTGCATCTTCTCAGAGGTCTCACCTGAAAAGATTTCAAGTTTACTGAACAGTGTGTTTCCGCCCAAAAGAAGTTTTGCTGTCCTTTCTGTGCCCTCTAATCCCATTACAAATTCAAAGCACACAAACCACATTCAGTGGAGGCTTTGTAAATGGCTCACAAAGGCACATTTGATTAGGTTTCTGGAATGGGTAACTCACCCTGCTCCCCGAAGGAGAGGAGAGGGAATGCCCACCTCGGCCAAGGCTTGCTTTCCCAGGATATATTTGCAGGCTCCTGACTTATTGCCATCTCCTATTGTGTGGTTTCTCAAATAAACTTTTCACTTCTTTGAATGAAGTACTGAATGGAGTAAAAACAACTCTTTATATATGCAAGCTACTTTTTGGCTTAAAAAGCATTTTTATGCACAAATAAGATCATATTTAATAGTGTTTTGCTTCTATAAAAACCCATAACATTATTGCTGTTTCAATCTCATTTGAGCCTCATAACATCCTCCTCTGTTGCTATCCCATAGAGGAAGTGGAGGCTCAGATAAGTTACATTCAGTCACTTAAAAATACTTATCAAGTGCCCACTGTGAACCAGGCATTGGGCTAGGAACTTACAGTCTAGAGAGAGGGACAGACATTAATCAAATGATTACACAATTAATTACTGTTTTGACAACAGCTATGAAGGGGAGAACTAATAGTCTGGGGGGAGAAGGAAGGGAAGGTTTTCCTGAGGAAATGACACATAACTGGGATCTGGAGGATGAGCCAGTTAGTGAGAGTAAACCAGGGGAAGGGGGCTGCGGTGAGGGGTGGAAATGTGAAGGCTCTAAGGGAGCCTGACACATTCAAAGAGCTGAAAGGCCAGGGAGGCCAGAGCACAGTGCAGAGTAGAAGGTCATGCCCTGATGCTAGAAGGGTTGGTGAGGGCCAGGCAGGCAGTGCCTTTACAACTCAAGATGTAAAGCCTTTGGATGTTAAGAGCAATGGGAAGTCATGGAAAGGTTTTAACAACCAGAGCAGGGATTCAAAATAAAATTAAATAGAAGACAAAGATGCTATGAGCATCCCCAAGCAACCTTCCTGTTCATCCTTTTGCGTACAGTAGATGTGGGTAAAGTGGATTAAAGGGAACACATGCTGATCTGAACAAGACTGAATTTTAAGCACAATTCCAAGTAAAAACTATTTTGTACCATGTCGAACTCATTTAAGGAAACTGGTTTCCCATTCAATCCATGTCAAACCAAGCACTCTGTTGACAGGTACAGGTTTAATCCGATGTGCATAAAAGATAAACAATGGCACTGTCTCGTCTTGTATAGCACTATGCAAAAGCAACATCTCCCTACTGGATGGCCATGAAGTTTGACAGCATGGACAATGCAGTTTGAAAAATGGACTAAAATGTAAAAGTGTATCTCTAATTAAATCAGGATTCTTTTGTATGAAACCTAACAAATGTGCACGGTTTCATTTCCCCGATAAAATACTGTCTGGAAGTGAATGGGAGGCTTCTTCAAAACGGAAGTAGATATAGCTAGTGGATGGGCAATCAGACTTATTCAAGTCTGACCCCGCTGTGACTTAGATTAGGAAGGCAGCTAATTAAGAATTTGACAGTTTCATATTATCTTATTAAATATGGATTTTGTTTTACATGTATTTCAGATAAAGCATCCCAATTTAGTCTTCTACAATCCTTGTGATGAGACAGGTCTTGTTGCAGTTGTTAAAGTGTAGTCGATGGAGCTACAAAATATACACAAGATTTTAATCTGGCCCATCAAGAATATGCAGGACAACATTAATTGTATAATCAAAATACTGAAACACTGACAAATTGGTTAAAAGGAGAATGGATGCCAAAATTTTATATCCTGGGGAATTGGTGGCAGTCGGAAATAAAGAACACATAATGTACTTAAGAACAGTAAGTTAACTACTTTTGATGGGAGAGTGACTAAAAATATGAAAGCCTCTGTCCTAAGTAAAGTTCTCTATAAGCAGCAGGAAGCCTTAGTGTCCCAGGACGTTAAAGTGGGATGGAGAATGAAGGAGGGCTATATCCACCTTAATCTCTTCTCTGAAGAGAGGCCGTTCCTTTCCGGAAGTGATGCTGAGGACACCAATTAGCCGGTGAACAAGAGACCCACTCATACACTGCACCAGATGAAGCTCTCAACAGAAGAGAAGAGTGATGGTATTTACCACAGGTGTACTTAAACCCAGGGCCACGCAAATGGCAAAGTCTGAAAAACTCAAGGTTTTTATCCTTCTTGGTATTATTTTGTAATAAAGCTTGATGCTCATAACTAGGGGTTGAAAATGGGTTACCAAGCTCTTACCGCTGTACCATCTCTACTTCCTGGCACAGACTAGAAACCACTAACGCTGCTTTACAAACATATCAGATCGTCAGGTGCCTGATTCTGCATTAAAAAGCCTCCAACTTAAGTTCCCCAAACAGTCAGAATTAACCCTAACTGGACCTTTTATGACTGCATCTGTAACAATGTCCAAAAATTCTAAGAGAAAATACACATTAAAACTTATAAAGTGAATATAAATAGAGGTTTATATAAACATGTATAAAATTCTAACAAGTGCTCCACAGTACTTGGCTCTTCTACTTTTGTACTTCTTAGAATCTAATTATTTGTCTCTTCAACCTCGAGTTGTTTTTTTTTCATCTTTGCAACCTCAGCACCCAACAATGTGAGGTACTCAAAAGAATTATAAATTCCTACAATCTTCTGTCCTGCTGAATCTCGCTGACAGCCCTAGCAGTTCAGCTGTCATTTAAATACCTGCACAGCTTGAAGGCCAACATTCTGTATTTCCAAACACCATGGTCACCACAAGAACTAACTTTCAGGTCTGGTCTCCTGCAGCAAGCAGAGATCTCATCTACCCCTTATTCTAAGATAAAACCTCAGGGATAAATCCACCAGCCAAATTAAAGGTTGGTCTAATCCACAATCAATCTGTGTGATGATTTAGGCTTATGATATAAAGGAGACCCAAGGTTTACAAAGAAAGGATCTGAAATGCTGGTCTCAGATCTCTCCCTTTTATAGATACTTGGCAACTTTCCTGAGAGCTCAAGTTCCCTTTAAAAGTGTCACGTGTATAACACGCATGCATGGACAAAGGTGTGAGGAGAAAGCCCAAATAGAAGCTTAAACACAATAAAGAGGCATGCCATAAAAAATCAAGACCCTTTTCATCAATCAACTAACATGAACTATTATTAAACATATTAAAAAATTAAAACCTCATCCCCCAGAAAACCATGAGTAAACCCAGTTAGAATGATGAAAACATTACTAGGTTTTCTCTAAAGTCATTTTCTCTTGGTCTGCATATTTGGAGATACCATTCCAGGGAACGTCTCTGTATTTTTACAGAGAACACCCCACCACCACCACCACCACCACCACTCTACTTAAATCTTTAATATTCTTCTCCTTCACATCCATTTCCATTTTTCAACTTGGCTGCAAATTCATGTCAAAGATCCTGAACCGCGATTCCACACAATGTCTCTGGAACCAGGTAGGACTCACTTCGCTCTCCTTTTCCAAAGAGGAGATAAGATTAGAGAAGTTCCCTCAAATTCCCTGCTTCCAGAAGGGTTCACAGAAACTGCCCACCTCCTGTTTCGCACCAGCCCACGCTGCATCTGTGCCAGACAGCAGGAGTACCCTACAGGCATCCATCAGCCTGCCAGCTCAGCAGGGCAGAACTGGGCAGACCCTAGGACTGTGCTGTGACTGGCATGCCACCAGCCTCCCAGGGCAAACACCCAGGCGATGCGTACTGCCAGAACTTGGGCAATAACAGGGAGCCTGATTACGGCTTGTGACCCGGGCCTGGATCAGAGCTTCCCCCAATCCAACACTAGCCACTAACTCCTTACTTGGCACTGCCCACCTTCTTCCCCAACTCCCCACCCCCCCGGCACCATGCCTGGCCAGCTGGCCACCCAGGGAAAACAATCAGCAAACTGGGTGACAGCAGGTCTCCGGAAAGGGCAGTACACCTGTACCCCGGGCCCAGAACAGGGCGCTATCTCCACTCTCAAAGTGGAGTCCCAGGACCCTCGCCGGGTTACTAGCTTCCGCACCCACTCACCAGCCCCAGTCCCTGTCCTTCTGCTCACGGTCCAGCAGGCCTCCAGGCTCCCCTCCCCTCCTACGCCTGGAAGCCCGGTAGGCTGTTGCCCCCAGGAGTAGACCTGGACCCTCCCGCCCTAAAGGTCTTCCCCCACTGGCTTCTCACACAAGCTCCCTCCTGATACGAAGCCTCTCCTCACCCGCGATTCCCTCTCCCACGCAGTCCCACTCTTCGCGGCCAAATCATCCAAATGGGGGGAGAAACACACATTTGGCCGTCTGTCCCCCGAAAGTCCCGGTTCTCCCTCTTCCCTACCTCGCGTCCTTCTCTCCTCTACTCCCACTTCCTTCCCTCACGCTCCTCACTCAAACGCTCTACCAGCGTGCTCAGCCCTCCCTTTCTCACCTATGGCCAGGGTCGCCGCTCCACGACCGGCCCCGCGGTTCAGGTGGCGCATGCGCGAGTCCGGCCCCGCGGCTCCATGACAACCCCCTGGTCGCCGGTATCGAGCTATCCCACCCGCCTCCCGCCCCTTTCTCCTCCCCACGCCTCCGCGGCAGCTTCCGCCAGGCACGTGACCGGCTTGGAGGACCCGGCACCATAGAGACTGCTCGCTGTTCCCCTAGAAGGGCCCTTGGAGGCGCACTCTGTTCCCGCCTCCGCCGGAAGGCGAGCCCCGCCAGCCTCTCAGAGGGCTTGGACGTCCCCAAGAGGCCCGCGCTTTCTCCGCAGACGGCGGTCGTCTCTATGGTTGCTTCCCCAAGCCTCGCCGCCATTTTGCAGGGCGGGACCTTGAATCTGGAGCGGCTGGCGCAGGGTTTCGAGGCGGAGCTTTGAGAACCTGGCTTGTAACAGACATGGCAGGAGGCGTGATTCTCCTGCGGGAGTGGGTGGAGGTTGGCCAGGGGAAACGGCTCTCTCGGTGTGTACGCCGGGACACTGTTACGGTCGGGGACCCGGACCGGACATGCTTGCTGGTACGCGAGCCCGTGGCAGCAGCGTCCGGCGTGGGAGGGCGGGCGGAGAGCTTCGCCACCGCCTGCGCCTGACGGGGGCGTGTCTGCGCCGCCCGGCGCGGCCGCTCACGTTTTCGCCACGCCTGTCGCTGCTGTCGGTTTGCGTTCCCTACTACCACCTCTAGTTCGTGCTCCACGAGGCGAGGCCGTACTCGCTATTTTTGTTGGCTGATTTCACTTGATGGGTGACTCACTTTGCCTCGTGCGACTGCCTGAGATATACTACTAGGGTTTATATGGATGCTGTTTCTAATGCCGGCTTCCGGTGAAGCGTCACTTTGAACACTTCTGGAACAGCTAAAGAATAAAAGGAGTTGGGAATCATTGAAGTTGTGCCAGTGAGGGTTACTTCTTAGGTTAGAAAATATTTCTCCACTGGTGAAAAAGGGGGCACGGGTGAATTTAAAGAGGCTGACAAGAGGAGGCATTAATGGCTACCCCTGTCAGGGTAGCCATTAATCACTAGGAGGTATTAATTAAAAAAAAAATGAAAAATTCAGTTTCTCACTCCTACTAGCCACATTTCAAAATCCTGAATAACTACATATTGCTGATGGCTGCTTTATTGGGCAGCCCAGATTACGGCACGTTGCAAGCATCGCAGGATGTTAACCCACAGTGCTGATCGAGATGGGGCAGGGAGAACTCGGGGTCTTTTGGTAATCCAAACCTTTCTAACCGCTGCTAGGTCATAGTTAATCACGTTAAGTCCTTCAAACACAGATAGTACTAATGTATTGCCAGGTATGAATGTATTTATTAGCATAAGCTCTACCAACAAATAATCGAAAACCTGCAGCATGTAAGCCTTTAGGGGATGTAGGGAGTGAAAACAATAGTGAACAATTATCAGGTGATTAAGAGCGAGGCAGCTTTACATGCATTCTCTTATGATGCCTCTATAAACATGAGGTCCGTGCTATTATCATTTTTAGTTTATAGTTGAGGGCAGGAAGTGACACTACTAAGCCTGGGATCTTGACCTTTAAGCCCTATTGCCTCTTCCTGAGGCAGAATAAGGCAGACTCTTCAAATACCTTAAAATCCGATATGGGAAATAAAGACATGCTATAATAAATAGTATGAGAATGTAATAAATGCCAGAAGATTCTGAACAAAGTCTGCTTAATAAAATCAAGGGAATAAAAACTAACATTCATCTTTTGTTGTGGGGGGGAAAGATCAGATGGAAAAGCTTTAAGGATAGATAAAAGTTGGATTTACCGTAATGGAAGTAATGAGAGCATAATGCATACCAGGCAAAAGAGAATAAATGAAGTAGGCACAAACATAAAGATTATTCTAGTCCCCTAAAGGTGCAAATAAGTCAAACTTCCCCGATTTTACCTATTTTATGAGCAAACAGCCATGCTGTATCTATAACTTAAATTTCAAAGACAAGTTTGGTAATGGAACCAAATGAATTAGACCAAGTTACTGATAGGCATGATTTTTATTGAGCTACTGTATGGTTCTGTATAATTAGATACATAGAAAAAGCACTTTATGAAAATATATTTTCATATAGCCAATGTAAAAAAATTGTTTCCTTTCTTTGTTAATTCACCGGGGGGTTTGAAATCAGCATCTCTGTTGATAGTTTCCTGGTGCCATGAATTCTTTCATCTTTGCTGTCAGCTGTTTGTTTAGGCTGAGGTTCTTATGAGGGGATTTCAGAGCACCACTTCTTGCTCTAGAGTCCTTTCCAATTTGAGTCCTCAAAAGTAGTTATGGTTCATTTTGCCTTCACCACTGCCAGCAGGGGGAGACCTGCTCCCTTGGATGCTACACTTCAGGATTTGCAAGTAGGCTTCCTTTCTTTTTTCCTGTCAGGGAGCGCCACAGTCTAGGTTGGAAACTGCACCTCCCCCAGCCTGCTTCATTAAGTTGTTGCCTGCCCTGGTCATGTCAGGATTTCAGTTTTCAGTCCTGCACAGGAAGCCATGAAGAGTTAGCCTTGTGCTGAGTTTTATTTGAAGATATTTTAAAGTATACAATGTAAATAATCTTTTAAAATATTGTAATATTTAAAGTTGAACTTAAAATTAGTTATTTTAAAATTATTTAAAAGTAATTAAAATAGTGTAATAGCGGTGAAAGTATTCAAAAGATCTAATTTCAAATCATAGCTCCTATAAATATCATTTTGTAAAAGAAGGAGCATTTCAACATCTCTGCTTACATAGACACAGGGAGGAATATGGGCCATAATCTTATATTTTAAGAATTGAATAATTTCTGCTTTATGAAAAACTCATTGCATTATTCTTATTTTTTCAGTTTTGCTGAGGACCTGTGAAAACATCACCGCAAGAATCGGCATCAGTTCTTGGACCAGCATTTGAGAACCATCTATTTTATTTTCCTGAACCTTAACTTGGCCATCTGTAAAACAGTTTCTTCTAGTCTGGATCTAGCATAATTAGTGATAGGATTTTATGAGATGATAGGTATGTGTAAGTTCCAGAGTCCCAGAGCCAGGAGTCAGTGAGAGAAGCGGAGAGTGGCTCTGACCTGTGTGTGGGCAGAGAGACCTACAGGTGCTGGGTTGGCAGAGGCAGAAGTGGGTGATAGCAGGATGTATGATCCTTTTTCCTTTAGGTGACTAGGCCCCCTAAGGTTGGTTCTAGGCACATACTCTTAGGGGATATCTGGAAGAGCAGGAACAGTAAAAGGATAACTTTCAGGTTACAGTTAGGATGTTAATATGTAGGCATAGGTTTAATTTCATGAGCAATGGAAACCCCTCCCAAATAGCTCTCCATTTTCTTGGCAATACCTGAAATTCCTTTCAGTATAATTGCTCTACATGCTAATGCTCTAGAACCAAAGACAAACTCTTTCCTAACCACTAACAGAGTGCTCACTCTGCCAGACACTGTCCTAAGTGGTTTGCGTAGATTAAACCATTTAACCCTCACAGTCCTATGAGATGTTTGTAATATCATTATTCTTGTTTTATAGAAGGGGAAACTAAAGAGGCCATGTCACTTGCTAAGGTCACTGGTGGTAGGTGGTGGAGCCAGGATTTGAATTCCAGAATCCTTACTTTAACCACCTGCTAGTCTGCCTCCGTATTAAAGTGGAAATGGTGCTACCACACCCTTTCCTGCTGTGCTGAGGCCAGTGGAGAGCCAGAAGGCACTGGGTACAAGCCTGTGTGGGAAAGGATGCCAGGAATGAGCAGAAAACGCCTTACTCTGGTCCTCTTTTTCTTTTACTCTGCATATAGTAGAATATGTGTTGTGTGTGTGTGGGGGGGGGGGGAAATATACTGATTTCAAACCATTCAGCAGCTGCCTTTTACTTGGAGGAAAGATTTTAAAAGTGTCATCTCCCCCCACTGAATAAGAAGTCTTTGATTTAAACTCACAACTTCTCTTTCTCTAGATGACCCAGAAAGCTATCCAGTTGCCTCTCTGTGTGGAACTGTATATTTGACTTATAGGTTCTCCTTGGCCTCATAGCTTGCCTTATAGACATCCTTCCCTCTGTAAACATTCTTCAGAGCCCAGCTGTGTTACCCAGCATAGGATCACCAAAAGGCAGGGAACACAGGTCACCACAGCAGAAAGCCAAATAGAGCTTGGGCTCTTTAGTAGAATCTGACACTTCAGAGATAGGAAGCTGGCTGCGCATCCCAAGATCAGGGGGTAACCTCTACACAGACGTTAATCATTACACATTGGAGTCTAGACCCCTTCAGGGCAGCGATTATATCTAATGTTTTTCTCTCTCAAAACAAATTCTCCATATGAGTGTTCAACCAGTTTGACATCAAAGAGACCCCAGCTTCATGAAAATTTTAAGTGGGCCAACACATCACTGACAGGACTCCAGAGAAGGAAGATGCCACCAATTGGGTGAGTGGTTACTTCCAGGGCTGCTGGTGCAAGGGCAGACAGGAGATCTTTTGTCAGTTCCCTGACTGCTCTCTCCCCACTCCAGGACTTTTGCACGCAACTATATGTGTCATTGCAGTGTGTCAAAAGAGTGAAGTGAATGAAGATAGTTGCTGACAGGTTTTACACTACTCTAATTTCAGTCAAGGAAACTCCAGAGCCTTGTTGCTCTGCCCACCCTGACCCACCCTAGACCACCCCAGCCGACTGCCCCCCACCAGTATTGGAGGGTCTTTACATTCAGAGCATTTGCTCAATGCCCTTGAATTCTCCTCCCTAACATTTTTATTTGGCTCCTGGCTGACTCTTTGGAATTCCATGAAGAACCTTGTAAAACCTGGTAGTCGGTAGAGATCATGGCTATAGTGGCTTTACTTGGCAGACAGATATGCCCAGGAACTTATACCAGCATGGGATAGGCAGGGCTGGGACTTTTGACAGGCTTCACTTCACAGGGCTGGCCAGCTTGTTTAAGTCAGCATCACAACAGGTTGGATAAATGGGCACCAGATGTTGGGTTGAAGCCCTGCCCAGTTGTTCATCAAAACTACCTGGTTGATTTTATTTGGATTCAGAATCTGCTTTCTCTATAACTGACTGCCTGATCCCAGATTCCAAAAGTTCAAAGTTAAATAGGAGACTGTAAAGCAAGTGATTTCAGAAGAAGACTTAAATATAATGTTTGTGGAAGTGGAGAGTGGGCAAATATTCTTTATTTTTTAAAAATTTTAGGGGGAGTCCTTTTTGAAATTCATGTGAAAAATATGAATCCTCTTAGCCTCCCAAATTTGAAGTGGTATTTAAAGTATTTAAGTTTTCTTTTTCTTAGTGTCAGAGGAGGTTTGAGACAGCCTGTATTCGTTCTCTAGTGCTTTATTGTGTTTTCAGCCTATTTCAAAGACAACAGATGTCAATACCTAAAGTGGAGTGGAGTCTTTACAAGGCAGCTCATTTGCCTAAAAAGTCTGGGAATTTACGAAGGAATTACTAAGAGCATTTACTTCAGGTATAAAAGGGTGTGGTTTATTTGCCCAGAACTTGGGTTTCTTTGAGATGCTGAGTGTCCCTTTTAAGATTTAAAAGGCTGCTTTTATCTGGTAAAATTTCATCCCAGCAGGAGTCATGGGACACGTGCATCTGGGGTCCTTATTGAATTGACAGCCACCAGCACACAGCACTCACTACATGCTTTAGGTCTCCTGCTTTGTGGACAGGGATACAGGATAACACACAGGATTTACCCACAGGGTAAATGCAAGAAAATTCAGCGGAATGTCTCAGAACTAATAGTTTAATGAAAATTTCCCTCCAGCACTTTCTGATAGGGCATGGGGATTTTCTCCATTGTCACCAGACTTCAGGAGTGATTGTGTCATCCAGGTGAAGGTGTTCTTCCCTGTCCTTTACCAGTTGTCTCTTCATGTCATATATAGCCAAGAAAGCAGATGACAGGTTCATCTCTATTACACAGGGAATTACCAACTGGTTGCCTAGCAACTCATACAGCAAAATCAAAATGGTCTCTGTTGCGGAATGTAGAGCAGTTGGCTTGCCTTCAAGAATGGCTATATTTGCATATTTCTTTTGGGGTTCTAGAAAAATAGGTAAGCTTTTCTGGATTCGAGGCTATGAAAATGGAGTTTTGTATTGCTTCACCCTAGTATTCATACACCCATTATAAAAAATGACAATTGCCTAATCAAATTATTAATACAGCAGTTGCTTCAACTTAATTCAATGCTGTAATTATCTTTGATGTGCAGAGACCATGCTAGATACTGTAAGGTGTCGTAAGGATGAACAGTATGGTTCTTGTCTAGGGAACTTATATGTTTAATAGATGGATATAAGTCATTTGTTTGCACATGTGAAACGGCCGGCTAGGATGTTTATGTAAAATAAAGGTATTTTTATTTGGAAGAGTTCCTTTGAGTTTGATCAAATGATTTTTCACTTTTATTTAGATTTCTTCCTTTATAGCTCACAGCTGCAATCAGTTCAAAAAGCTGTAATCAGTTCAAAATTACTCTTAAGACACAGCTCTTACTGGAATCTCAGTAATTAGCAGCTCTTTAACAGCTCTTGTTGGAGTATGACACTGTCAGTGTTGTCTGTTGTCGGATAGGAGGGTGCTGCCGGGATCTATACAGTACTTAGTCTTTCTGCATAATTGTTGTGGAGGTGTTCACAGCCTCCCCGCCTCTATTTTACACATTCCAGCTTAAAAGAAGTCCCTTGCCTTTGTCTACTGTGCGGCAATGCCTCCGGCCTCTCTCCACTGCAGGAGGGACTTTTGAATGCTCCAGATCTTGAATTAGGGAGTCTTTTGATCACTGGAGCTAAGTTCTCCCCCATTGAAGAGAAGGTTGCTACACAGCCTGGGGTTTGACTAGCTCCTGTCCCTTGAGTTGATATGTCTGGTGGATCGGTTTGGCATCTTTTCTTCCTCAGAAAGTGCCAGGACATGGTGTGAAGTAACTGTTCCTGACAGCATTGGTACTCATTAGGTTCCCCGCCCCCTACCGCGCCGGCCGAGTGGGCTATGTCAGGAATCCACAAAGAAAAGAGCCAGCCCTTATGTGTAGTTGTACTGTGGCACCGGAATTCTCCCACCGCACACATACTTTTTTTTTTTTTTAACCGCACTCTGGTTTCTCTGCTTGCTCTCCCAGATTCCAAGCATCTGCATCTGCTCATTTTCTTCACCATCCACCATTCTTAAGAAATTATTCAGACCTCTTGTCTTCACACAGAGCACCTGACCTTTGCTTTCAGACCCAATGTCAGGCAGAAGAAGAGGACAAAGGGAAGAAGAGGACTCTATGAGACCAGACACTGCATAGATTGTTTTCCTTGGGCTTCCTCATTTTATCCTCATAATTTCTATGTAGCGCCTCACAATTCATTCCACAGATGAAGCTCAAAAGTGCTAACACACATTGCTCTGATGAGTACTAACATGTTCTCCTGTCTTGAGGCAGCTTTCCACTTATGATCAAACCAACCAACATATACTGTGTACTAGGACACAGGAAAGAATAAGACACAGTTTCTACCCCTAAGAAGCTCACAGATTAGTTTTGTCAAATGCTGTAAGGAATATGTGGGAACACACGACAGATCGATGAATTCAGACAAAAGGGGAGCATTCATGAAAAGGTATGGAAAGAGCCATTTAAACTAAACCTGGGAGGCTGGCAGAAAGGGGAGGCTTCTTACTTTACCTTTATAAATGGGCCTAGAGAAGAGAATTTGTTTCCCTTTGATACTGGGAAATCCTTTATTGCTCTAATCTAAATCCTTTATGCTGTAGTTGAAATAGCAAAAATCTTTGCCTAAGAACCTAGTCACAAAAACCTTTAGCAAATCATATTTGGTGTTCTACCCTAACATAAAAAGACTGTTTTCTTCCCACCTCCAAGTTCTAGGTAGACATCTCAGGCTGCTGCACTAGGAATAGTCTCTGAGAGGTTTTCCCCTACGAGGGCCCCCCAGGAAAGGTGATGGGAGGCAGGGCGATCAGCTGGTGGGAGGCCCGTCCCAGATAATTGCACTGGGAAGGAGTCTGCAGTGTATTTTTCATGGCATCTTCACGAAAGACAGGATTTTTGAAGTCGAATGCCATATGGAAGAGAAGATAAAGTGCAGTGTTTCACAACACCGCACTACTGGACCCCACCTTCCTGTGGGTGCCCATGAGGTTATATTGACACCCAGGCCCAAATTTCTTTAACTCTGAGCCCCTCTTGAAGGTCTGTAGAACTTTCTATTCCCCACCCCTGCCAACTCTTCCTTAGTTATTTCTGGAGGCCCCTGAGGTATGTCCCTGAGGCTCATGGTCAGACCCACTAAATTTCTGCACTGCACCCTCCTCATTGGTGGTTTACTCTTCAAGCCCCTTAAAGGGGGCACCTCATTAGCATGTGTGTCCTCTGTAAGAACAGGGTTCTTAACAACGGTCACTTTGTTGTGCCCAATGTGTTGCCGTGCTGGGCACAACATTCTCTTCTAGGGCCATTCAAAGCCACCAACTTGCCCAAGTAGAGGGTGGGATGAAGCAGTGATGAACAAATTATTGGCTGTACACATTGGCTGCACTTGGTTACCTGTTTTTGTCAGCGTAGTTCCAGAGCAAAACTGCTTGTATCTTGAGTTACTCAAAGCTTACGTGATTACTCTTCTTTCTGTTATTGCCCTAACGCTTCCCTCACTCGGGCCAGGACGGGAGTGGCAGCTCATCAGTTCCTTCTATTACTCTCATCTTTCTCCCTGGGGAGCTCTGCACCCAAACAGTGCCCATAAAATAAAACCCTCCACTTCAGTAAAAAATGTGTCAATTGATGAAAATAAATACTAATACTCAATTGTGAACATCATCCAATAATTCACAAGACTCAGGAGTATTGAGGGTTTCTTGTATAACCTGAAAATAAGGTTAACGACTACCCACCCCACTCTTAAAGGCACCTCTTGTTTCCATTAGGGGTATAAGCCACGAAAGTTCCCATCTCATGGGAAATCTGTGAGAATGCCATTTTAAAAGAAATTACAATGGTCACAGTTCAAAACCTGACATCATTTTGTCAAACAACATTCTTATCTATAAGAATTTTCTCTGTAAATTCTAAGACTCTAATCCATCTCTCCCGCACCCCAAATAACAACCAATACAAAACTAACTATCTAGATCCAGATAATGCAAAAGACAGAAATAGATGAGATTGCCCTAAAAGTAGACTTCAGGATGTGGCAGACAGGGTGTGTCATTTAAAGATCTCAGTCAAAGCAAGACTCTGTCCCTTACAATCTGGGGTCCCCTAAGAAACTGAGTCTCTTTACTTCTCTGAGCTGCTATTTCTCATTTCCGAAAGAGGGATAATAGTGTCTGCCCTCCTTTCCAGGTTGTGAGAATGGGATGGGATCGTGCAGGTGAAAGTGCTTTGTAAACTAAAGTCTTTATTATTCTCTAAAGGTAAGCAGGAAGAAATCACAGCAGCTCGGTCACATTCAAGTGGTTTTTATGGGCTGGTAGGGTTTTTCTTAAGGGTGGCTCTGTACATACATATCATGCAACTTTGTATCTCTGGCACAAATGCGAGGCTTGGAACTGAAAGAATCCATCCTGATATACTACCTTGTCTTAAGGCACAATGGAGAATAATCCAGTCTGGTGAGGCCATTCTTAAAAGCAGAGAGAATGGGAATGACCATGACTAGATGAATGTGTATGTGCTCAGTGACAATGAGCATCCAATCCTTTTTTTCCACCAGAGACCAACTTTTCTGAACTACTTTTCATCTCAAAATGATAGCTGTGTTTTCCCCCAACAATATCATCCTTCGTGCCAAGAGCATTGGTGATGCAGCATATCTTAAAAGAGTAGTTCACTGTTATTGCTGGGATTTTTTC
Source organism: Rousettus aegyptiacus (assembly GCF_014176215.1). NCBI lineage: Eukaryota > Metazoa > Chordata > Mammalia > Chiroptera > Pteropodidae > Rousettus > Rousettus aegyptiacus. The sequence continues at coordinate 154,570,760 of NW_023416306.1, read as the reverse complement.
CAAACCATGGGCACTCTTCCTTCAAGTTTTGATATTGGCACTTTCTTGATTTTAGCAGAAAATTCCTGCACATGCAGGAAGTGACAAATACCAGTATTGCTGAACCCAGGAAAAGCAGAGCCCCTGTCCCTGCCTGGAGCCCACTTACCAGCATCACAGAAATTCATTATCATAAAAAAAAAAAAGGATGTTATATCATGTCATATCCTTGGCAAGTCCAGCCTTTTTCACCAAATGGTCATGACTTTAGTCATGTCTTGCCTCTACCAAAGACCCACCCACAGCAGCAAAAGCTGCTCTAAGTCTAAGCATCCCTCACCCATCTCCCAAACTTTGGGTCAGATCCATGAATCTAAGTTGTAGAGCTTTGAAGCTCTCTATATTGAATGACAATTGAAGTTATAGGAGCAGGACTGGCTGCTTTGTTGTTGTTAAAGATTGGCCTTAAATTGATTTTGACATAAAGGCTCTATTGATGTTGCACCTTGTCCCATTTCCCACTCAAAACTTTGTTCCTTTTGCCATTTCTGTACACTATTTGTCCTACACATTTTATGGCCTGTTGCTTACCTGTTCAGGGCTCCTTTGCTGGCCACCTGGCTGGTGATCTTGCAGCAGCCCCTGACTTCCCAATTGTGCCTGCTCAGGGATGACGGCCTCCACACTCTCTAGAACCTAAGCAAGGGTCGATGGCAGCAGGCATGGGTCACACTCTGTTGCTTGAAAGACAAGACTCTTCAGTAATAAGACCTGCCCAAGGTCTGGAAAACAAGTCAGTAACTAACTTTACACCTTCTTCAGATGATGAAAGAAACTGTAGAAACTGGCTTTTGTGGTCTAAGTTTAGTCTAACTTCAAAACCAAGTGTTCCGTTACCACTGTTACTTGTTTCAAAATCCCTCTTTCAACATTAGCTTTGGGCAACAAGGATATCTGGGACCAGAAACACATAGGATCTCTATCAAATGAACGCAAAACATCACTTCCACACAATATGCAATTCCTAGAATGGAGACAAAGCCTCAAACACCAAACAAGTGATAGGATGCAACAAAAGCAAGTAAAGACTGAAATAGAACATCTGCGCAGTGTTCTTAAAAGAATGTTGTGTCCAATGGTTAGTCAACATGATGACGTGATGCTATTGTTTTCTTATGGTGAGAGATAAATTATGAAGAGATGGTTTCCAGAGCTAAACAGGAAGGGATAGTGCTTGGTCACAAGGAATAATCTTCATGTACATTGATCGGACAATAAATACATAAGCAGCTCATTGCTAAATCACTATACCTCACATGCACTTATGAATTTTGTAATGCTTTAATTTTAAATTGATTTGTCCATATAGACAGGAGCCCCATAAAAAGTTTCCTTAAGTCTGACTTGTGGTGGCCTCTGATGACCACTGGCTGAGCAATGGTTTGATAGATTTCAGAGATAGAATATGAAAAAAACCCTGCATCTTAAGAGTTGAAATGTAGTAATTTAGTGGCTTAAAAAGGACGGAGACAGCAATTTCTTTCTTTTTCACTTGAGGTGCTCATTCCAGGCTGGAAGGAGCCTCTGCTTCACATGGTCATTCAGAGATGCAGGTTCCTTGCATCTTCCTCTGTCATGCCCTAGAGCATCATCCTCACTTGCGTGGTCAAAGCTGGATCTAAGGCAAGTTCATGTTTTGGTTCGAGGAAAGAGTGCGGATGAGGCAGACCCATTATCTTAAGGCATGGATCTGGTCCTCTCTTCCATTCAAACAGTGCAGACTTAATCACATGGTCATATCTAGGAAATGCTGTCCCCAGCTTGGCAGCTATGGGCCCAACTACAAATGTTACTACACAAGAAGGGAAGGAAGAGTCTTGGTGAAACTCTGATAGCCTCTATTTCAGGAACCTATTCGAAGAAACCATCTTGGTTGCTAGTTTGTTTTAGAGACACATAGAGAGCTTTTGTTTGTCACCTGGAGGACGTTTTGGTCAATCATGGCATAGGCTTCGTACTGCCATTCAGCTAAATCCTCCTTATGCTGTTACCTCTCACGTTGACAGATTTAACAGCAATGAGCTTTTTCTTAGTAGAAAGACTGGTAATGATTTGTTGCTTTTTGTCATCCAGAATCCTTTCATCTGTCCCTTGGCACTTGTACTCTGACTTTCTTCTTGGAGATCCCACTTTTCCATCTTCAGTGTGCTGCACTCAGAGTTGACTCTGCTCCCAGATCCAGAGATAGACATGTGAATATTGCCTGGCCAATTAGGCCACCATATTCCCCAGCCATGGTTTTTGCCTGGTGATGGACCCATGAACAAATCAGAGCCAGTGAGACTTTTGCTAGGACAGCAGAAACAAAACAAAACAAAACAAAACAAACACCTCACATTGTTTCCTCCATAAGTCTGAAACGTGGGAAGATATAGTACTCTCGTGCTGGAATCCATCTTGCCTTTGTAAGAAGGGACTATGGAGAAGAGCAGAATTAAGAGATAAGATGAAACCAAGTCTCAGGGTTATTGTTTGATCCTGGGTCAGGCCAGACCTGACCAGCACTATGCCTTCATCCCTGGTCTTCTCAGTTACATGAGACAGCATCCAGTTCCCTTTTAAGTCATTTAGAGTTGAATTTTCTGTCAGTGCAACCAAGAGAGCACTTACTCATGTAAGGGCCACATAGGCTTGGTCTTTTTTTATATGATGTACAAATTCCCTTGGGATATGTGTGGCCCAGCTCTATCTTGGATCTCCTTCGTTGTCTAGTCATGGATGGGCACTGCTCCTGGCCAGTGTTTCTCATCCGGGAATGATTTTGCCCCCAGGGGTATATGGCAACTCTAGAGGAGTTTTGATTGTCACAATTATGGGAGAGGAGAGGGAAGGGATGCTACTGGCATCTTGTGGATGAAGGCCGGACATGATCCTAAACTCTTACAATGCATAGAGCAGCCCCCGCAACAAAGAATTATCCAACTCCAAAATGTCATTAGTGCTGAAGTTGAGAAGCCCTGCTCACTCCGTGCAGAGCTCACGCTCTAGGCTCTCTGCAGTTACTGCCCTGGAAAACCGGAGGCTCCCTGAAAGGACTGTGTTCTCACTAGGGAAGGCCTCACCCTGAGACTCTCCCAGGCTTGTAACAGCTCCAGGCAGAGTGACAGCAACTTGTTCATGATTAAGCTCTTCGGGAAACTGATCCAAGAGTGCCGTCATTGCCTGGTTGGGGTTGTGACTGCTTTTTGGCACTGGGGTCTGGGAGAGAGAAATGGGTGGCCTAGTGACAAAGAGATTTTATTTAGAGCCTAGCATCCTTTAAAGAGTGTTAGGAGCTCTCTCTCCATCAGACTGAAAAACTAGGCTTGTTTAAGTCCTGAAATACCACTGTCACATTAGCACAGTAAATGCTTTTCACTGAAATATAGAGAACCAGAGTCTCTACTCCCTGAAGATTTTGTGCTGGAGGAGAGCTTTTCTAGAGGCTATGACTATGGAATGCCCCTGTTTTCCAGGCTATCTCCACTTGTACTCCAGCCCACGCCTCTGCTCAGCTGGGTTCTTGCGAGGAGCTTCCTAGGCTGTCTGATTAGTAGACCAATGCTTTGAAGATCCTAAACTCTCGGCAGAGCCCCAGCTCCAGCCTGGTCTTAGTGCCTGGCCCTTCTTTACAAAGCCTGATTCCTAAAAAAGGACAGAGCTAGTCCCAAGCTTGGTGCAAGGGTGAGAAAGGGGAGACTCAGAGGCAGCCATTTTTCCCCAACAATAACAAATCAGCACCTAAAGGACTGATCAGATCACAGCTCCAACATCTCTAGGAAATTTTTTAAAAATTTAGCAGAAATTTCTTTCCTGCTGCTGCTCTCTCCTAGCTTTGCCCAGACCCCTCCCCCACTTAGTTGACTTTGCACAAAGCTTTCAAAAAATAGCTAATGTTCCCAGGCCCTGTATCCTCCCACGAACCTTTCTTCTAGCACGTGCAGCTGCTGACCTCATGCCTTGCCTCCCCTTCTGGGGTGAAGTCAGGCCAAGACAGGGTGATGAGTTCAGAGGGTGTGGGTGTTTCTCATGGGGACAAGGAGTCCTTTTTTGTTGTTGGTGGTGGTGGTGTTATTTCCAGAAGAAAGAAATAGGAAACATTCTTCAATTCTGGACAAGACTGAGACAGAATTTGCTGGGGATGTGGCTGGGGGTGGGGTAGGGAATATAAAGCCCAACTTCCCCTGAGAAAGCTTGAGCTCAGTGAAACCAATATGGGACACAATCAAAATGCAACTAATTTTTTGCTTCTCACTGTTGATTTGAACTATTCAGCAAGGGAGGCATTTCCCCTGCCCCTGGATGAAAGCCCAGTCACCCCCATACCTCTTCCGGTCAGATTCAGGTATAGTTATTTTATATCACAAAATCCGAGGTTGATTTAGAGGTTTAAAGCACCTGCCTATAGATATGAAATGACATTAGTCTTCCTTCAGATTAAATCTGTTTCTTCCTGCCCTACTTCGGTCTGTGGTTGGGGCTGTGGGCCTTCAGGGACTGGGCTGTGGTAGGATATGCTTTTGTCTGTTTTCTCACCTGACCCTCTCCTGGCTGGTTGCTGATTGCTTTCAGGATCCAAGTTGGGAGAGAAGTGAGGGAACAAGGGAATGGGGCAATTCTTATTTGACCACTGACTTGCCATCTCTGGACCTGGCAGATGGTGAATACTGGTCCCTGGAAGATCTCCTGGGTTCTTTTGAGGTCCCCATCTATGAAGCTTCTCTTTAGGGTCCCCGTCTGCATCTTCTTATCAGGCAGTAACTTTTGTCCCCACCTTCAGCCCCCAGGAATTTGGCATGCCCCCTCCAACTCGTTCTGGCTGAGATCCCTTTGCTCCACTAAGAGGAGCTACAGGACTTAAAAAAAATCACCCTATGCTGGACCTCTGTTCCCCAGGGCTACATCTCGTCCATAGTATGCACTCACGTGACTCCTGCCCCAATCTCAGTGCAGCCTCTCCTCTTGACAGGGACCCTGGGGGTCCACAGCTCCAAATGACTTCATAGAAAGAAACCCCATCACAAAGGTTAAGATGGAGGTGGTATGGAGCTCACAGCATAGCTTTACTCTCTCAGTTTTGTTTCTATATCCAAACCCTCCCATTCTCTGTACTCTGACCCTTTCTTGATAGACTGAGGGGGGCCCAAGTGCTATGCAACTGGTTCTCCCTGGATTTTTTTGTTAATACTGCACGCAAGGTCACTCTCATGCTCAGATTTCTGTCTTATGCTGTGTAGCCAGACTCCAACATGGCCCTCAGTTAGCCTCACGTCCTGATACTCATACTCACACCCTGTGTGGTCTCCTCCCACCCTGAACAGGGCTGACCCTTGTGAACACTTGATATAGCAGAAATGACAATATGTGATTTTTGAGGCTAGGTTATTTTTGGTGGTTTGACTGCACATCCCCCAAAATATATGTTGAAGTCCTAACCCCCAGTACCTTATCTGGAAATAGAGTCTGTGCAGATGTAATCGGGGGTCCTATTGAATTAAGGTTGGCCCTGAACCCAATGACTGGTATCTCCATAAGGAGAGAGAGACACAGAGCAGACAGACATAGGGGAGAAGGCCATGTGAAGACAGAGGCAGAATTTGGAGTTATGCTGCTACAAGCCAACGAACATCTGTGGCTACCAGAAACTGGGAGAGTTTTCTCCCCTAGATCCTTCAAAGAGAGTGTGGCCCTGCTGATACCTTGATTTCAGATTTCGGGCCTCTACAACTGTGATAGAGTAAATATCTGTTGTTTTAAGCCACACTGTTTGTATTCATTAAGCAAGCCCTAAGAAACTAATCTAGGCTTGAGAGACATTGTGAATTCCTCCTTGCTCTCTCTTGAATCTGGAGGAGGCCAGCTGCCACGTCATGAGGCTACCCAAGCAGATCTCTGGAGAGGTCCACATGGCAAGGAACTGAGGTTTCCTGGCAACAGCCAACACCAACTTGCCACCATGTGAGTAAGCAGATCCTATGGCCCCAGTCTAGGCTTCAGACGACTGCAACCCTAGGTGACATTTGACTGCCACCTCCTAAGAAATTGTGAGCCAGAACACCCAGTTAAGCCATTCCCTAGTTTCTGACCTACAGAAACTGTGAGATAATCAATGCTTATTATTGTTTTAAGCTACTAAGTGTTGAAGTAATCTGTTATGCAGCAATAGATAACTAATACTGATATCTACCATACTGGTGCCCCGGTATAACCTAAAATGAGAAGAGTGGATTTTATAATCCTCATACAGCACTTGGAGTGGTTAGGGACCTCAGTGCCATTCTCTCTAGGAATGTTTCCAGTAATGGGCTCCACAGCCATTTGTTGTGAGGTATTCTACTTATTTATTCTCCAATGAGCACCTTGCACATGTCAGACGCTGTCTTAGGGGCTGAAGCTGTAGAAGTGAGCAGTCCTGTTCATGGCGGTGGCCATTATGACCATTCCTCTGCTAGTAGACAGATGTGGGCAAGAAAGACTGTAGTCATTTGCAGAGGCAGGAGGAGGAAAGGGTATTGAGATGCCAAATAGAGAAGTCTTCATTGGTGTGACCCTGCAGAGGTCAGAAAAAAATCAAGTTCAAGGGTCCAAAGAACAGGGGGAGATAGAGCTGGAACTAGAATCTAGACTCCCACCTTTCGTCTTGGATTTGTGCTTCCCGAACTACATGAGGCTGGTTCATAGAATCAGGGTCCTTGCAGATACCTGGAGGCATGGCCTTGACTCCAGCTGGGACACTGACCTTTGGGTATTTATTAGTGTCTCTGTGGAAAGATAGAGGCCCAAAGTCCCAGAGTCTTATTTCTGCTCTGCCAACCTGACCAGGTCGTACCTGCAGATTCTTTGAACTACCAAAGGACACATCAATAGCTCCCTCTGAAACAACACATGCCTAAAGGTGAGAAGGCCGGCCTTTATCTCTGTCTGAGTCCCAACCCTTCTTAGTGGTGGTGCTTTCTCAAGAGACTGGGTAAGAATTTGACATCTGTGGAAATCTACCAGACTGGCCCCTCCCAAGGTCAACTTGCACACCTTGCAGATAATAATAGCCATCATTTCTGTAGGATTTACTCATCAGTAAATGATGTCTCTATTCTTCACAGCACCCTCCAAAACAAGGGATTATTATCCTTATTTGGCAGTTCAGGAGGGTGGGATTCAGGACCAAGCCCAAGGTCATATAACTAAGACAGGGCAGAGCTGGGACTCCAAGCCAGGCCTGTCAAACCCTAAGGTGCCCTGTGTCTACCTGCCTCTGGCTGCCACAGAGGGCAATCCTGGGCATTCAGTCTGGGGGTTAAAGCCAGTGCCCCAGGACCTGGGGTTGCCATGAGCAGGAGGTGGGGAGACACTGGAGGCAGTGAGGTTGCACAGAGCTCTGGTTAAAGAGATTGAGTTCTGATGCCAGACAGCCAAACATAGCTTCCCCTTATGCTCCAAGTCTCAGATTCCTTTTCTGAAAATTGGGGATGATAGCATGTATCTCCTTGGGTTGGTGGGAAGAATAAACAAGATAATTCATAGAATTCATAGCAAGTGTAAAAGTCCATTACATTTTTCTTCTATTAATATTATTTCTGACTCTTTTTTCAGGTCAATATTTGAAAAGGGATACATTTACATGAAACAGGTATATAACTGGAGACTGATAGAAATTTGGGGCTGGAAGGTTGTTTCCTGTTTTTGGAGGGTTCCCAGCTCTAAGACAGCTCCCTATGTAAGGTGATGTGTGTGATTAATTGCAATCAGCTCCTTTCCACATAATGAGGAAAGTTGGAAGTCAGCCCGTGGCTTCTATCCAGGTGGGTGTAGTTATGCATTGTATCCACAGGATGTCGCTGTCAATCACAATTGAACAACTTGCAGCCAAATCAAGACAGATACTCAGGGCATGGAACTCATTACCAGACTCCCATTCAGGGAGAAGGTGATGTGAGGAGCTGAGCATTCAACAGCAACGCCCTTTGAAAATCTTGACACCACAACACTGTGTAAGAAGAAGGAGGGTGTGATGGCAAGGGAGTGACTCAGCCTGGGTGACCCAGGTAGTTAGGTGCAAAGCTGGGAGAGTACCAGTCTCGTGGCTGCCCAATTAGGTGCACCAACCCCACATCCTGTATGTGTAAGAGGCCTGATGAGGATGTGAGCCTGGTTTCTGGGTCTCTAGGGATGGCTGCATCAGAGAATATGATTTGAAGATGGCAGTTCAAGGTGACATCAAAGATCTTCTCTATTCAATTCCCTGGAATCCTAGGTTCTGCTGGGTTGCAAGCCAGCTTTCCAGGCTCTCTAGACCGCCTTTCTGATGACTGCTGTTCTAATGGCAGAATAGCAACCTTCATCATTAACCTGGGAGATATTCTGAAAGCCAGCTCCTTGGAAGAATGCTTGGTCCTAGCCCCGGTTCCTGAGCAGAGGGGACTCTATGGCTGTCGGGGAGCCTGGGCAGTGCCTAACACAAGGGTGGAGAAGACACTGCCAGCCAATATGAATTTCTCCATCCAGAGTCATTTTTTTAGGAGCCTACTCTGATTTTAGATAAAGCACCCAGAGATACAAGAAGCTAAGGGCCAGGTGCCTCCAGACCTCAGCCACCTCGTCTGTACAAAGGGAGGGTGTTCTGAGGGGAGGGAGCATGTCTGTGGAGGGTCTACTGTCCCCATACAGTAGATGCTAAGGAAGTCCTGTTCCCATCTTTTTCCTAGTCTCCTCAGAGCCTTCTGGAAAGAACCAGCCTAGCCCTATCCTGGGGCACTGCTCTTTCTTCTCTGATGATGAGTGGCTTCTGTGATTTCTCTCCCCTCACTCTTGATTTTGCCATAATTGCCTCTCAGCAGCAGAGCCACTTACCCTGGGGCTCCAATCAGTGACCAGAAGGACCTTGCCTCTGAGCTCCTTTGCCTCAACCTGCAGAAGCAAACAATGCCCTAGAAAGCAGAGCACAGCCCCGCTGTGAGAGAACAGCCAGGGCGTCCCCACACTATGTGTTTGGACAGAGGCAGGTCGGGGAAGAAAGGCCCAAGGGTGCAGCCTTCAGCTCCCATTGGTCAGTGGAAGGCTTCCTGCAGCAGGTAGGACCTCCCAACCCACAGAGATGTGGAAATGACAGGAGGGAAGAGAAGGGAAGGCCCAGGAATGTGGAACTGCGATTTTTTTTTTTTTTTTTTTGAGAGCTGTGGGGAGTAGGGATGAGGGCAAGGAGGAGTATAATCAGTCTGGGATTGGTTTGTTTTTATTGCTTTTAAATATCATGTGAATAATCCATGTTCATTTAAAAAAATACACACAGATAAGCCAAAAAAAGACAACAAATAACATCTATTAACATCTTGGCAAATACCCTTTTTCTATACTTAGATACGTGGACAATACTTTTGTTTCATCTCTAAAATGTTTTTTTTACTGTACACAGCTTTAAAACCTGCTCCTTTTTTCTTTCTCTCTTTTTTTTTTTTAAACTGAACAATATGCTAGGACGTTTTTTCAAGCTCACAGATAAGTACACTTCCCCTCCATTGATGTTATTGGCTCTGTGGTGTTCGTTATCTGACAGTTGGGAATTTCTTGGTTTTCCTGCTGCCCTCCGCTCGGCAGCAACGATGACCCAAGCACCTCCACCAGGCCTGGAGCCGGACGTCGGTCCTTGGGCAGCTGGGGCATTTTGGAGACCAGCAAGGCACAAATAAGGACACACCATTCCAGCAGACTTCTGATGACTTTGACCTCCTGGGTCCCCAGCAGGTACAGCACCAGTAAGGGGGGAGGTGAACAGAAGGCAAAGACATGTGGAGGGAGGGCGCATGTGCCCAGACGCTTGCCACCCTCTGCGCCTCCCTGAGTGGTGAGGAGAAGTAGCTAGGAGGCTGGGGCCGTGGGGCGGGTAGGGTTCTGGAGTCAAATACAATTCTAGCTCTGTCGCTCACCAGCTGGGGCATTTGAACAAATGACCAAGCCTTGGATTATCATCTACAAAACTAGTAATAGCTACTAATCATGTTGATGTAAATGCAAGGATTAAATGAGAGAATTTATAAGTTAAAAATGTTCTGCATGGTAGCTGCCATTATTGTTATTATTAGTATTATTATCATCATCATCATTATTAGTTTGGTTACTATTGTTGTTAGTCTTTTCCAAGTATTGCAAAAGGCTCCGTCCTTCCCCACCATACCCGCTCCTCTTCCTGTATTTCTAATTTCTCTCACCTTAACCGCTTCTACCTTTCCCTGCCCTTCCCTCCTATGGTGTGGAGCCCAAGCCAGGCCGCTGCAGCAGAAGGGAGGGAGGAGGGAGTTGCAGTAGTCACGGCATTAGGCCACACGAGGGCAGCAAGCCCCTCTGGAATGGGGGCTGCCTCGTCTCCCACCTCCCAGCCTGCAGACCTGGGCAGCCCAGAAGAAAGGAAACCAGTCCACTGCTCAGAGTGGTTCTTTAGTCCTCAGGCTGAGCTGGCCGGGCCCCCTGCGACCAGAGCGAGTGACAATTACAAGAGTTCCCCCAAGAGGCAGGGTGGTCTGCAGGCCTTGCTGGCCTGAAGCGGGGCCGGATCTGCTAAAGAGAGTCAGAGAATCTGGAAAAGGACAGAGCAGGTGTGAGGGTCTGTCCTCTGCTAGGAGCCCACACAGGCCTGGGGACCAGAAGGGGCAGCCCCACCCCGTCCAGGGGGCAGCCCCAGGAAACTGGCCATTTCATCCCGGTCCTCGGGACAGCCCAGAAGGGGGAACGAAGGGAAAGATGTGGAGCGAGGTAGTACAATGGTTACGCCTGCGAGCTCTGAGTTTGATGGAACCTGGCTTCCCACCCTGCCTCTGGCACTTAAGCTGGGTGACCTGGATCAAGTCATTTAACTTCTCTGAGCCTCCATTTCCCTACCTGTAAACCACATGCTACTTGCCTTATAGCCGTTGTGAAAATTGAGTCAGATAATATACATAAAGCGTTTGGCACCCTGCACTGGTAGTGACCAGTCAATGGTAGCTGGAGTTATTTTTATCATGATCAGGTAAGTTGGCCTGAAGAGCTGGGAGAGAGCTTCATATAGAAAATGAACATGTGTTTCCCCAAGTTTATAGCTATGGCTGGGTTTTCTGTGAAGGGCCAGGTGTGGGTGTGGGTGGCTGGGACCTAGAGAGGAAGGAATGTGGGCTGGGGGATGGATGGGCGGTGAGGACACAGAAACCCAGCTGCCTTCGAAACCAAGTAAAAGCCCCAGTTACCCTCCTGGTTAAGGAGCTCGCTGCATTTGTCCACATCGCACCCCCCCACCCCCATACTGCCCTCAAAGAGGCCCCCTTCCTCCCCGGGTTGTGGGACAAGTGTCTCACGCTGGATAGTAAGAACTGTGGCAGAGGGGCATACATCTGTGTTTGTGCAGGGCGAGAGGAGGGTTATATTCACTTAGAGGAACCGTTGGCCTGGGGAGGAGGTGAGGGATCGGTGGAGGGCTGCTGATTGCCAGCCAGACAGAAGGGGGCACGTAGAGGAGGAAGGGAGCTCCATGACCTTGAGCAGCTAAGGGCCTGATGGTCATCTGAGTCCACTCTCCAAGAAGCAGGTGCCCTCCTGCTGGTCTTCTTACCTGCACACCCGCAGCTGGGGTCCTGGACCAGGCCTCCCCCTTCCCATCTTTCCTGATAATGAGGAGCAGCTTCTCCAAGGGCAGAAGTCTACACTCTGGCAGGTGGTCTGGTGGTGGGTGATGGAGAATGAGAATGCATCTGCTTATGTTCTTTTAACTTCTCCAGAAGGGTCACCAAGGGGTCTCCATTACGAATGGTCTGGAGCCCAGTACGGTTCTCTCCTACAATTTAATCTACTCCCTGGACGGCCTCCAGCTGTGAGCCTCTGACAATTGCCAGTCTTTGTAATTTATTTCCTGGAAGCAGCCAGCTCAGCCAGCAGCCACTTGATGGATATGTGCTAGGGGGACTGGTACAGCCGAGTGGGGCATAAGAGGCCACGAGCTGCCCTCTCACACATGGCAGGGTCTGTCAAACGTAGGATGCTCGCACTTCTGCCCATCTGCTCCACCTCGAGGCAGCAACGTCTTGAGAACGACTCACACATGTGCACCAGGGGGCCTGGGCGAGGATGTTGGTTGCAGAATTGTTTGCATGGAGAAAATCAGAGACGCCTTATCTGTCTGTGAGGGAAGGGGACTGTGTCACCTTCTGAATATGGATGGCATCCCCTGGAACAGTGCTGAGCCTCTACTTATCCCCAAAGCCTTTTGACCCATGCTCCCTAGAACTGGGTGTAACAGGGTCCCTGATGAGGGCAAGAGCGAAAGGGGAAGTGTTTAAATCAACTGTTACATCCACATGTGCAATGTTGTGCAGAAGTTTAAAAAAATAAAACAAGAATGCTTCTATGCACTTACATGAGAAAATGTCTAGGATATACATTGTAAGGGTGAATAAGGTCAGCATGATTCCATTAATGTAAAAGCAAAGAAAAACGAAGATCCCAGCATCATATACATTGTGTGTGTGTGTGAGTGTGTGTGTGTGTGTGTGTGTGTGTAAATACCCAGAAAAAGTCTAGGATGATATATGATACACAGCCAACTACTAATATAGGTTACTGCTAGGAAACCAGTAATATTGATCAGAGATGGGAATAAAAAGAACTTTTCATTTTTTCTCTCTTTACCTCTGTATTCACCTTATTTTTTTATGGAAAGGAAAAAAAAATGAGTGTAAAAAAAAAAAAAAAACAAAACAAAAACTGCCCTCCTTTCCTCTGTGCCGCTTGCCAGCTCCCTCTTCCACCATGGCCATCTCCAAATTCCCACCCCTTCCTGTGCTTCTTGGGAGAGCGGGTCCCTCCCAAGTCCCTTGGTCTTTTCTCTTGAAGGAGAAACCCTGGATAGGATAGCTAGACGTTACATTAAACCCATCGAAAGGCCCCTGGGACTTTGGAGGGGACCAAAAGCAGCCCAACGTCTGTCCTGGGCTTCTGACCCGCATCCCATGTGGTGACGGCCGGGCACGGTGTTCAGGAGCCGCTGCAGAGACGGCCTGCGGGGGACTGGAGCGGGGGAGATAAATGGGAAGCGCCCAGCAAGGCCCAGGGGCTGGAGGGCAGAGCTGTGTCAATGAAAACTCCTTTTTCTAGGGAGCCCCCCCTCACTGCCACTGCCACGGCCAGTTGATCCCTCCATCCCAGGGGGTGGTGGAAAAGAGGAAGGAACAGCTTTGCCCCCTGCCTCAGCTCCCACCGGGATGCTGGGAACCTTCCCCCTGAGAGACTAGGTCACAGTCGCCACTCTGGCCCCTGGATCCGAGCGACTTTGCTGCTAAGGGAGTCAGGGTACTACAGTCCCTGATGCCAGGCCAGGGCCCCTCGATTCTCTACCTGGCCCGGCACTGCCCACCTCATCCCACCAGGCCTGAGCAAGGGCTACGGCCTTCCGGGGCTCTGCTCCGAGAAAGGAGCCCTTTTGTCCTTGGGTGAGTGTCTGTCTGGCCTACTGTGGAACCAGCTCCAATTTCCCTAGGAGCCTTTGCTTCCTCCTTCCTTGTTCTAGAAGGAAGAATATGAAATGGGAGCAGGACACCTGGGCCACACACCTCTTCTGTGCCAGGAGCCTACCTGGGTTCTTGACACTTAGCTCATTCACACCTCTTAACTGTGCCACCCTGTAGATGAGGCTCACAGACATGGGGGTGGGGGTGACTTGGCCACACAGCCTCTCAGCAAACATAGAGCTGAGATTTGTGCCCAGGTCCCTCTGCTCCAAAGGGCAGCTTACTCCCACCACCTCAAGGGCAACCTCACTGTTGGTGGGCTTCAGGGAAAGTATGCTTGTCACTTACACCTGGAGAGCAGAGCAAATAGCGATGAAGGAGTTGGCAGTAAGAACCTAAGCTCGGCAAGGAACCCAAGGGGGAAACCAGCCTCCACGGTCTCCTGAGGGCTCCCAGCCTCTCCTAGCTCTCCGAGGGGGCTGCTTTCAGGGGTCCTCCTGGTTTTCCTGTCCCCCGCTCAGCCTGGCTTTATTTACTGAGCTCGGAAACCTGCTCTGCTGGAGGTGGGTTCAGCCTGGCCTTGTCCTTCCTCATGGATTTATTGGCCTTTTCTGGTTCAGCCAAGCCTCATCCCTTCTCATGGATTTATTAGCCTTTTCTCTGGCATCCACCTCTCCTGGTCATAAAAAGGATGAGGTTCCCTTTTTCTAAACTCTCACCCCCTCCTGCCAACATCTTTTAGCCAAGATTGGGTTTTCCATGATAGCAAATTAGCAGAGTCCGATGCTTCATATGGCTCAGATCTCAAGTCTGCCATCCCTAGCCAATTGACCTTAAGGATGCCTCTGAATATCTCTGCATGTCAGTTTCTCCCTCTGGAAAATGGGGGCGATGAGAGCACGACTCCCAGAGTTGTTGTGAGCATCACCCCATATACAGAACCCAACAAGGACCAGCTGGTGGTTGGCTCTGCACATGTCTCCGCTGGCTCTGCCGTTTCTCTCTTTCTCCACATGCCTCATGAAGGCTGGGTCACTCCGCAGACCCACGGCTGGGAGGAAATCAGAGTGGGCTGGATGGAAACGAGCCCATGGGCCTGATGAAACTGCCAGATGGTGCTTTTCTCAGAGCCGTATAAGGGAAGAACAAGTTCATATGACAGCTGGGGAGGTGGGGGAGACCAAGAAGGGAAATAACAGGGACATGTTTTAAAATGCTCTTTTTTTTTTTTTTTTGCTCCCCACCATCCCCAGAGCTTGTGGCTTCCAGGACTCACTGTCAGGTTTGCGAGACTCCACACCAGGAGGGAAGATGGTGGTGCCTTTTCTCTCAGCAGATGCAGGAGTTTCCCAAGCATGTTGTGAAAAAGCCTCGTGGAGATGTGGGGCAGCTGGGAAGGGGGGAGGCATTGGACACTGGCCAGCCCATCCTTTCAGAGATTCAAAGGGCCTGGGGCACCGACGAGCTCAACCAGCACCAGGCCCTACAATAATATTTAATAGTAGCTGTGGGCAAAGCCAGTGTGGATATCTCTAGCAGACTGCATTTTCTCTTGGTTTCTTTCTTTCTGCAAGGGACCCTTAAAGAGACAAAGTGTGTTTTTAATAAAAAAAAAAAAAAATAGCACTGAGTATCCTCATAGTTAGCCCTAAAACACCTGGTGGCTCCTTTTTTTGAAACATTTGTATTCGTCTGTCTTCCCCACTAGGCCGCCCTGAAGATGAGCCGACATGTGTCCTCCTCACCACTGTGCCCCGATGCCCGGGCCGGAACAAATAATCGATATGTATTTATGGACAGAACGACGGGAGGAGGGCTCCGAGAGCTAGCTCGCTGAGAGCTAACGGACGCGAAAGGGCCTTGTGCAATGTCTAGCACATGGCAGGGACTCTGTAAATGTCACTTGACTCCGAGTCCAGTGGGGGGCTGTTTAGTCATCATCAATTTTCATTTCTTTCTGGGCTAATACCATCGGGAAGCTGGTGCGACCACATCCGGCTCATCCAGGCTTAGCGAGACCACGTCATCCAGCCCTCCCCTGCGAGAAAGCCGGCTTCCACTGCTCACGGTGTCAGCACCCAGCTGGCTTTCTGCCCAGCAGGTAGTAGCCGCCTCCTGCTACCCGGGGTCTTTTACGTATGCATGGGGCCAGGGTTGCTTCCTGAGGAGGGTTGACACCTTCTCTAGTGACCCTGGGCTCAGCAATGAGTCTCCTTTGCTCTCAGGCATCCCAGTGCTTTTGAGACTAAGGAATTTTCCTCCTAAGTGTTTTTCCCAGTGTCTAGGACTAAGGCACTTCCCTAGTAACGGGATTCATCATCTGACCAGTGCTTCCTAGAAACACTGGCAAGATCAGGTGACCAGGGGCCTCTGGAGGCCATGTGATGTAGCCACTCCTATTCTCTCACCTCAGCCAGCCTGGGTGCTCTGGTGACTGGCTTCTCCTTGAGGGTCCCGAGGGCAGAGGAGCCCTCTGGCTGGGCTTCCTGGTGATGGGCCATGATGCAGGGCTGAGTGCCTAGGATGCCCACAAGGCCAAGGTGACCCAACCCCTGTCCAGCTCATCTCGGGCTGCTCTGTTCCCCCACCCCATGCCGCCAGCAGGCCTCCCTCCAGTTGCTCCAACACGCCTGCTCCTGCCCACCTCCGGGCCTTTGTAGAAGCCAGTGGTTCTCAAACACGAGCATGGTCAGAGTCCCCGGGAAAGCTTGTTTAAACACAGATTTCTGGGCTTCGTCCCCAGAGTTCATAATTCAGTGCTGTGGGGTGAGGCCCATGAATCTGCATTTCTGACACGTTTTCTGGTGATACTCATGCTGCTGGTTTGGGGCCCAGACCTTGAGAAGTACTGGTATAAGCTATTCCCTGTCTGTCCCTTCCTCAAAAAGCTTCCTTGACCTCCCCAAAAAAGGGAGCTCCCTGCCACTACACGCCTCCATGGGACCTAGAACTTCTCCTCCGTCTCACATCACATCGTACAATTATTATAAATTTGTGAAAATAATAAATTGATGCCAGTGTCCCTCTTTAGCCTGTGTTTGGTTTCCCATTGTCTCCTTGATGCCTAGTACAGTGCCTTATACATAGTAGGTGCTCAACAAATAGTTGCTATATGAATGAATGGGTGAATGAATGAATACATGCAAAAGACACTTCGTAGTTTTCCATAATTACTACTATCTCAGGTGACTGAGCTCTAGCAGAGTAATGAGAGTCAGTGGAGGGGTAGGGTTCAGAGTGTGGCTGCTGGGGTTCAAACCCCGTCAGCAGTGTGACCTTGCATTGGTTACTCAACCTCACCTTGGTCATCTGCACAATGGGAATAATAATATTACCCAGTTCGTAAGGTTGTATGAGGATTAAATGAGTAATATACATAGAATGCTTATGGGTACGTTTGCCACATGCTAAACACTATCTAAGGTTATGTCTTATTGTTATCAAAGGGCCTGGCAATGAGGCTGCTCTTGCTTTAACCAGACTCTGTCTAGGGATCAGTTTCTGGAGAGTTCCCTCTGGTAGACTTGGAGAAGATCCAGACCCAAGAGAGTAATCCAGGGTTTGCACTGGGATGACTCTTTCAGAATTGGCCATCTCTACCTGCCTGCCTACCTGCCCGGGCTTCAATGATGGTCACGTGCAGTGTGCTTTTGGGGGTGAGGGCATGGCTCCCGCCCCTCTGGCTGCTCCCCACATGCATTCAGCTGGAGTTGCTGGCCTTCTCTCACTGCCTGCCTGGCACCGAGCTGACTCACCGCCAGGAGGAGGTGGCGATTAGTATGCAGGGCAGGTACTGGGAGGAAAGCTGTCTCCACACAACAGCTCTTGATGTGTTTCTCTGATTAATGTGGCAGAGAGAACATTGCAGCTTTTTCCTGAATGGTCGCCACGTGGAGCCAGAGTCATTAGCATCGTGTCCCCTGCTCGCCATGACCTGCTGACCACCCTAAGTAGATAAAAATGAAAATGGCTAAGACGGCTGCAAGGCTCAGATACAAACTGCCGGGTGGCTCTGCAGCCATGGGAGAGTCTTTCGTGTGGAAGGTTTCTGGAACGGCCCTGCTGTGCCCAGGCCCTCACACCCCTGTAAAGCCATCCTTAAAGTTTGTCCTTCTGCAACTGCTGGTCCCCAGTGAAGGGAGACCCCTTTCTCAGGAATGGAGCCCTGGTATGAGCACAAGCATCACTGCCTCCCCCTAGGGCGTGGGCCCCAGGTGAAAGAAGATGGGAGGAGGGGAGCGGGGTTCCAAGCAGAGGGATCGGAGTGGGCAAAGAAAGAATGAGAGGGGTCTGCACTGAGGCAGAGAGGGCAGGTAGGGTGGAGGGAGAAAGGAGACTGGCAACCCTGACTTTATCGTTAAGGCAAGAGGGAGTTACATGGGGTGAATGCAGGTTATCTTGTGGGGACTAAGACAGGGCATTATAAAGCTTGCTCCGTCTCTAGCGTGATGGATATTGGGGGCCCACCGTGGAAGTGGGAGGAACAGTTAGGAGGCCAGGCCCTAATTCATGTGCTGTTAGTGCCTTGAACTAACACCACGCATCCCTCAGCACACTCCCTCCCAACCCCGGGAGCTTGGCATGCCTAGTTGTAACCTCTTGAGCGCAAACACTGTGCAGCTCAGGGAAACTGAGACAACCCGCGGTGACCTCAACACCCTCCCAAGGACGGGAGTGATGGTGGGAGCGACCCCTTCTATATTTTTGCTCCTTCCTTGCCTCTGTAAAATTGGTTTTGTGTTGCCATGCTGTTCTGTATTACTTTTGAATTTTCTGTATTAATTTTGAATTTTTATTTTTCTATTTTGCCACTTCTCTGGGTCTCAGTTTCCCCATCATGTAGTGGGGCGGGGCAGGTAGCTTGGAGAATGGCTCCTGGGGTCGCTGGCCAAAATGATGGCAAGACCGTCACAGGCAGCACCAGCTCGCAGCAAACTAGAGCTCATGCCAGCTCTACACCCCACCACTGTGCCTCCACCACCACCCCCCACACCACCATCACTGCCCTGTTTGGATGGTGGTCTTCAAAGCTGGCCCCACACCATCCACTTGGCAGAGAGCAGGCCTCCAAACTCAGCCCAGGCTGGAAGGGAATAAGCAGCAGTGGTGCTGATTGCAGAGCTGGTACGAGAGGCTGGGAGGAGGCTGCTGAGAGAGAGAGAGAGAGAGAGAGAGAGAGAGAGAAATCATCTTGTGATGCGCCAATTACTGATCAGCTGGGACATAATTGCAGGGCTGCCATCCCGGCTGCTGGAGGTACCAGGTCTTCCTCTCGTTAATCAACGATAATCCAGAATTACGACCCTTAATGATTTGCAAAGACACTTATGCACACACACACACATGCTCTCATACAGACACAAGTAATTGATAATCAACCATGTAATTTGAGGCAATAATTCTGTCCGGGCGGATGACAGGCTCCACCCTGCCAGCAAGAAGAGAGCCCAGATCACAACCAACCCCTGTCATGGGGGTAGCTTCTCCGGAGGGCGGAGGGATGGAGGGTCCTTCCCTGCTCTAGAGTGGGTGCCAGGGGGGCCACCAACAGTCTCCAGGCAGTAGAAGTATGGAGACTTTTTTGTTTCCTATGTTTACTTCCCTATATTTTCCATTTTTTGCACATAGTTATCTGTAGCATTTAAAAACATCATTGTCATTGTCATTGCTTATTCAGAACCCTAAAACAATGGTCTCTAATGTTAGTGTACCTTGAAATCACCTAGTGAGAGAGCTAAAATGTAGATTCCTGGGCCCCACCCCTAGAAAGTTAGACTCAGAAACCTGATGTGGGGCCCAGGACTCCTCATATTTCATGAGTGTCTTGAGTGATTTGGGTGCTGATGGTCCACAGACCACATTTTAAGAACTAATACCTTAAACCAGTGGCTCTCAACCCTGGCTGCACACTGAAATCACCCAAGGAGCTTTTAGAACCGTTGATGCCGGGGCTCAACCCCCAGAGACCCAGACTTAATTGACCTGGGTGCACCCTGGCCACCAGGATTTCTTAAGAAAGCACTGCAGGTGATTCTAACCATTGACTAGGGTGGAGACCCACGCTTTACCATCCTAGGTGGGCTCAACCGGCACCTGTCTCCCACGCTGTTCCCATTCTTTTCACCTTGGAGACCTCTACCTCCATTGTCCCAAACTTCCACATGCATGAGAGTCACCTGGGTATTCATGAAAATGCAAGTTATGATCCAGGAGGTGGGGGGGAGAGGGGTATGTGTCCCAAACACATTCCCAGGTGACGATAATGATGCTGGTCCTGGAGGGATAAGACTCTCTCTTTCTTCATTCAAGGCCCAAGAACGTGAACTCGGATGCCAGAAAGTCCTGTTTATAGATCTCATCTTCCGAGAAAGGCCTGATGCTGGTGCTACTCTTGCGAAGATGAATCCAATACGGTCTTGTTCAGGTGGCTGACTGCCTGTGAGTCACGCGGTCAGTTCCTTTAAGTTTCTGAGAACAAGACATGCTCAGGCTAACTCAGGTGATGTGGCCCCAGGAAGTAGGAGAAAATGGTGCCTCCCCTTGAGGAAACAAGAAAAATTCTTGAGAAGCTGAGCACAAAGCATGAAGAAGTTATTGAGCAGGAGGTTCCAAGTAAGACAGAACATGGGTGCGCCCCCTTGTGGTGGGGGCCCAGATGGCTCTAGTGGGTTCCCAGAAATGAGAGCTTCCTAGGTAGGATTAAGCCCAGGGCCTGGAAGAAAGGCTGGCAGTGAGGAGGCTGAGGTTGGTAGTCAGTCTCCCACTATGGCCACAGGCATTGCCATCCCAGTGTGAGCATGCTGCTGCACGCATCAGGAGGAAGACTCTGTTTATCCTCCTCCCGAATCCGGCCTCCCCTTATGCCTTGCTTTGACCAGCAGAATGTGGTGGCAGTGATACTGTGGCAGCCCCACAGCTCGTCCTGAGGAGACTGGTGACTTTTGCTTTCATTCCTTTGAAAGCCAGCCGCCATGTAAGAAATCCAACTACACTGTAGCTGCCATGCTGGCCACGTGGAGAGGCCACGTAGAGAAACCCTGGGGTGCCGGGCACTTGAATAAAGTTTCCTTGGCCCTTCCCTCCCAGTCCAGCCACCAGCTGAATGCAGCCGAGTGAATGACGCCAACTTATGCCATGTGGAGCAGAAAAACCAACCCCGCCCAAATCCCTGACTCACAAAATCATGAGAAATAATAAATTGATGTTTTAAGCCACTAACTTTTCCAATCCATTGTTACGCAGTAACAGATAACTAGAACGTATGAGTTCTCATCTGTTTTGACATGCACAGGTGAGAGCAATAATCTTGTCAGGCCTCAGTTTCCTGACCTGCAAAATGAGGATTAAATGAAATCTTGCATCTAAAACCCTGGGCACAGGACCTGGCACATCACACCTGCTCACACTGAGAATCTGTGATTATTAGCCAGGCAGTGCCAAGGTTCCCGTACCCATGCTCCACTCTCCCTGACGGCCATTCAGATCATCTTGTCCTCAGGTGCTTGCATGAAAGGCCGTCATTATCCACTAATGGGAATGGCCTGTCGCCATGGCAGCACCCTGGCTAAGGGCAGTGCGTTGAGCCAGATGAGTGTGGACACAGCCCTTCTCTACCAGTTTCTAGCTTTGTTATCTCAGGCAAGTTAGTTAATGTCACCGAGCCTTGGTTTCTTCACTTGCAAAGAGAGGAAGTCAGTCATGTTCTTCCTCCAGGGAGCCTACCCTGATTAACCTCTCCCCACCACATTTCTCTAACTAGAACTTTGTCATGTCCTGCTTAAAAGATAAATGCTAATTTCTGAACTTTTGGAAGAGAGTTGAAATTACCTGTTTCGGTTGGGAAGAAAGTGTAGGGGACCCTTGACCATACTTCATTAACAAAAATACCTTCTCTTTATCGAGTCCAAAGAGTTTGCTAAGTGCTTTGCAAGTATTGTCCTCACAATATGTCTCTGAGGGAAGTACTATTGTCACCATTCCCCCTGTAGGGAGAGGGTCCGTGCCTTAGGTGAGGCCTGACAGTGGACACCGTAATTCATTGCTGTGTCCAATGTGTTTGTCTGTATGAATGCTAGTCCTCCTGCCTACATACCTTAGGGACTCATAGCAAAATAGTCAAGAGAAATATTTATAGAAATCGAAGCAGATGATTTCTTGTCTAACTCGCCCCACCTGCCCTACCTTTGGAGTACGTTTGGAAGTGAGTCTCTTCTCACTAACTTTGCCACCGCCACCCCGGCCCCAGCCACCATCCCTTTGCCTGCACACCTCCAATAGCCCTGTTCCCCTGCTCTCTCACCCTTACCCCAGACAGAATGATCCTGTTCAAATGCAGGACAGACGATGCCACTTGTCTGCTCAGAACCCCGTGATGGCTCCCATCTAGCTGAGAGTAAACACCAGTGTCCCCACAACTACCCTCAAAGCCTGACACCACCTGCCCCTCCCCATCCCCTCCCTGACAGCTGTCCTAGTCCTCTCCCTCGCTTTCTCCAGGATAGCCTGTTCAAAGGCATGCTCCTGCCTCAGGCCCTTTATATCTGCCGTTTCCTCTGCCTGGAACCCCTGCAAAAACACACATGTGCCACAGTCATCCTCGAAACATAAGCTGGGCCCAACTTGGGTTGTGTTTTGTGTGGGTGTTAAGGCCTTTCTCTAGCAGTGAGGGTTTCCAACCTTCCCCTTTGCTTTGTGTGTGTGTGTGTGTGTGTGTGTGTGTGCGCGCGCGTGTACATGTCTGTGTATGGACACATACATGTATGCAGTAAAGGCCACTAAGAATGGAAATTTGATTGTGGTAGTGGTGGTGGTGGATGTTAATAAAAATTCATTGAGAACATATTTCCCTATCTCCTTGAAGCTCTTAAAGCCATACCAAGTGACACCACCCAGTGGTCTGGCAGAGAACAGCGATCCAGGAAGGCAAATGGCCCCCAGCAGACTGACACTGTGATGCTAAGCAGTCCAATCAGTTCAAGGAGAACTAACCAGCTGTGGCCTGGGACATGCAGCGTGGGAACCTGCCACTGTGGACCGCCCCAGCACCGCCCGAAGAGCTCTTTCTGTTTGCACGATCCTCCCACGTCCACTCCGATGCTTTCTCATTAGAGGTTAGGACTCCATCGTTACCCTGGAGTAGAAGGGCCCAGGCCCAGGGTGGGTGGGAGAACCTGGGGACCCTGGCATGCCACTGGAGCATGACAGTATCCCTTCCAAATGAACCAAACAAATGACAGCTCAAGTGCCAAGGGATGAGGTTCCCCTTGAGAAGAATGACTGTCGATGGTGACTTTCAACTCACCCCAAGTGACAGAGTTCTTGAGATCTACATTCAGAGTCTCTATCTTCTGGTTTGGGGGGATGGAGTAGAGAACACCTCCCTGTTACAGATGAGGAAACTGAAGCTCAGAAGCATTACAGCTCCTGTCCAAGGTCACTCCACACACTGCAAATCCAAGACAAAGGAACTTTGCTCACTGCTGTGTCGGTCAGATGGTTTTGGGGGTGGTCTCTGGGCTTGAACCGATGCCTGGTTGACTCCAAAACTAATGTGCTCCAAAAACCTAGCTTCCATGTCACTCGTTTTTGCATCCCTTCCACAGTCTGGCACGTGGCCAGGTGAGTGACATCCGGTGGGCATCCTGTGATTACTGGGTCACTCTACCAGATAGCGGCAGGTTGTGCTAGCAAGGATCTCCCTGCGTCACCCCTGCCTCGCAAGCCCACAAGCTTGCTCTTTTGCTCCCAGCCAGCAGGGGGCGCGCACACATTGTTTCTGGTGGGCTTCTCACCAGCCTCCCCAGGCGCCTTTCACCATTCTCAGAATCCCCCTGCGGTTGAACCTGCGTTAGACAAACAGGGGCCCTACTTAAACCAGCCTGTTTAATGTCAGGAGCCTTCAAACTGTGCAGTCTTCCCCAGAAGGCAGCCCTCCGGCAAAGCACGCGGCCCAATGTTTACTAGGCGGTTCTCGCACCAGACACATGCTAGGCACTTCACATGCATTATCTCATTTCCTCATCTGAGGTACTAAAATGATCAATTTTACAACTGAGAGTACTGTTTTTGCCTCATTTTAAAAATGAAGATACAGAGGTTTCGGGCTAAGTGGCTTGTCACCCCTACCTTTAGGACTTCCCCAGTCTGCTCCCTGGTGGTGGGCATGGACAGGGGAGACTGGCTGAGGCCTGCGCCTCCGGAGAGAGCTAGATTGGAAAGAACCCTTCTTAGGAAAGGAATCGTTCCTGCCTGGCTTCTGCCCAGGCTCCTGCCTCCTCATGTTTTTCACTGTTCCCCAAAGCTCTGGGCAGGCGCCTGGAGCCTGCCAACTCTGTGCTCCTGTCCTGAGGCACGCAAGGCCACTTCCTCCTGGTGTGAATTCCAGCCACTTGGCGCACGCTGGGAAGTGTTCTGGATGTTGACGTTGGTGATGGTGGTAGGGAGGTGAGGGCCAGCTTCATGGGAGGAGAGAAGGCGTCACAGTATGTCACAGTAGAACCGGCTAGCACAACCTCTCTGTCATTTTACATGCGAGGAAACAAATGCAGACAGGGGAGGCCACTGGCCCAAGGTCACCTAGCTTGTATTGGCAGGGCCAGGGCTGGAATCCAGGACTCTGAGCTGCCAGTCTTTCTTCAGGCTTTAGCTGATCATGTTCTCCGGGGCCTGGGATTGTCTCCTTCCCATCACCCAATTCCCCACCACACCTCGGCCATATTCTATGTTGAATCTTGCCCATTCTGTTCTGGGCCCAGCCTCATGCCCCTCTCCCACCCTTTCTCTCCCCGAGTCCGAACCATTGGCTCTCTTTAACTAGTCGTGGCACACACATTCTATTCTGGGTTGATTTGCCTGAACTCTCCCAGCTGATCTGGGAAGCAAGTGCCAAGGGATAGTACTGTACAATGGATGGGGCCATGGACCACCTGTCTTTGAACCCGGCGGAGCCACTAACTTGCGGTGCGTCTCAGGGAGGGCACTTCACTTCTCCAGGCCTCAGTTTCCCCTCTGGTCTAGTCTGGTTTTTCAGACTCGGTCCATGGAGTCTGTCTCTCACCAGAGTGGATGAGGCCTGTCCCCTGTCCCCTGGATTCAACAGCAACAGTCTCATGTTTTTTCTTTCTTAAATATTTGGGATTTGGGGCATGGATGAAGGATAGGTTCTGAGGCTGAGAGAAATCTGAAAACCATTTTGAAGGCCTGTCCATTCTCATCTTGTTTTTTTGTTTTCTGGTTTTTTTTTTGTATCTCATCTCCCAGTTGCTAGCTGGAATAGGGCATCTTGCATATAAATATTTGGTGGACAGAATAGAATGTCGGTGCTGAATCTGGCTGGGCAGGGGAGGAGCACGCAGGAAGTAAACGGCCAGAAAGCAGGCACAAGGGAAAGGGGGCCTGAAACTGGCTTCTAAGATGAAGCGGGCCTTTGAAAAGGGGCTAGGCTGCCTTGAGTCTGCAGCTTCTGCTCCTCACCTCCTCCAGGGTCCCTCCTGGCTTGCCCTGGAAGTGAGACTGCCTCTCTCACAACCCTGCTGCGGGGGGACCACAATGTCCTTGTACAAACCCTGCCCCGTCCCCTGTTGCCAGGGCCGCCCACGCACTGGGCAGACAAGAGTCTGGCAGACACTGGTGTGGCTGAGCTCTCCTGGAACAAGTTTCAGAAGGGCTGTGGGGCTGGCAAGGAGGAAAACTCTGTGGCCTGGTCAGCTGGCCAAAAGCTAGGCAGTCCGCCAGGGCCCGGGGCCCCCCAATGCAAGCCTTTCTGAGCAGCAGATTTCTGCAGGGCTTGTCTGGGAGGGGACAGACTTTGTGCTTTTTTTGTCAGTTGCAGGCCCTGTTTTACGTTGTGTGGGTATGTTAGTTCTGCTTCCAAATCTTGGCTCCTCCTGGAGCTACAAATTACATTCTAGCCTTCATCCCTTAGCAAGGCTTCCATGCCCCAGGGTAATCAGGGACCACCCCGATTGTGGCTACCCACAATTAGAAAAGCCTGTGTCACGCAGTGTTTAACTCTGACCAGGGTAAGAAAAGCCCTGAGAACAAAGGAGAACCATTGTTACAGCCCCAAGAAGTTCCATCAGACACTTACTAACACAATGTTCGAATTTCATTGTCATCGTCATCTGCATTGTCATTCCGGCACCCGCCCACCTCTGAAGTGCTCTAAATTATACTTTATTACTATCTGCCACATTCTTTGGGTCACTCATTACAATCATTCATGCATTCATCTCACATTGTCTCAGCAGGAAAGTCTTTAATCTTTAAGAACCTCCTATGTGCCAGGTACAGTGTTGGGAAGTTTGCAAACTTCATTTTATTTAGTCATCACAACAACCTTGTGAAGTTAATCTGTTAGCAAGCTTTTGGCTGCATGTTACAGCAACCTCCGCTCTATTGGATTGAGCCAGTGGTCCCTCACTGAACAATGAAGGAATTGATGATCTCAGGAAATAGTTCAGAGCGGGGTGGCTTCAAGGCAGGATACCCCAGCTGCTGAATTATGCTACCAGGACCCAGGTTCTTGCCACATTTCCATTCTATACCTTTCACATGTGGGCTTGGTTCTCTGAGTAGTTGTCTTCATCACAGCAAAATGGCTGCCATGGCCCCAGCCATCACTCCAGACGTAATATCTGGCTGCAGGACAATTGTTTCTCTCATGTTTTAAGAGCAAGAGTATATTTCCTAGAACAACTCTCTGCACATGTGCCAAGAATATCCCTCCTTACATCTCATTGGCCAGAACTGGGTCATAGATCCATCCCAAAAGAACACTGACAAAGGAAAGGGAACATAGGATACCAAGATTAGTTTAGACTAATTAAGATTTCTCCCTTCCCTACTCCAGGCACATAAAGGAGGGAGTGGACTTCTGAGAAAAAATTCGGGGCACTAAGGAAGCAAGCAGTAGTGACTATTGGATGGCAATCAATAACGTCTGCCACATGGGTACTTATATTTCCATTTTACAAATGGGAAAACTGAGGCTAAGAGAGATGAAGTAATGATTTAAAGTCACAATCAGAGGCCAGGTTAGGATTCGAACCTAGAACTGTTTGACTCCAAAGCCCTGGTTCTTTCTACTATAGGATGTACCAAGCACTATTCTCTATCTGCTTATGATTTTTATGTCCACATCTACCTCAAATTCTTGCTGAAACAAAGGTGGATATAAATAATAGACACATATACTCTCACATACTGTTTTACTGCCAATAAAATTATGTTATAAGAATTTACATTCCAGTACGTTCATTTTACTAGCATTTATTTGGGGCCTTCTTGGTGACTTTGGGGATAGAAGGTAAGCCCTAACCTTGAACTTCAACAAGTTACCAGTGTGCACAGATAACTACAATTCTGTGATGTAAGCAGATTGCCAAAGGACTATAGAGCCAGAAATGTTGGAGACCAGTTTCATAGGAAAGGTAAAAATGAATTAGATTTTGAAAGGTGCACAGAGTTTGCTCAAAGAAGGAGAGGGAGAAAACCTTTTTAGGCAGAGGAAAGAGGTCTGCAAAGGTGCAGGCTTGAAAATTCATATGATGTTAGAGGAACAAAGAGAGATTTAATGTGGTCAGAAAGTAACTGACAGGCAGGAAGAGGCAGGAAGAGGGTTTGGAGGCAGTTTTCCAGAGGCCTTATATCCAAGCAAAGGAGTTCGTCTTGATTCAGTTAGGTGTCTGGAAGTTTTAAGCAGGACTGTAAAGTGATCAGATCTGAATGATTTTGAAAACTTAGAAGCTCAAATGAACCCAAGCAAACATGAGTGGGCAATGTAGAAGGGAGAAATCAATGGCTTGGACACAGATGTGTGCTCCAGATGTGTGGATTCCAGCACAAGTTAAGAGAAGTCACCAAGAAGGGATGAAAGGTGTTCTCCCCGGCATCAGCAGCATGGCGTCTTAATCACCTTCCCAACCTGTGGTGGGAGAGATGCTTTCTGGAGTCGGTGTGTCCCCTGGAAAGGAAACCATAATCAGTTCCAGTGTTACTGGTAAATAGTCTGCAAACTCACAAGGTGAGGAGAGCCGGGAACTGTGTCCTCTTGTTTCTGGCATTGTAGACCCCTGCTTGTTCCTTCCTCTCTTGAGGTCTTGGGTCCTCATGGCCATGGGGAATGTACCTGGTAGGGAGCAGCCTTCCCCATTGCAGAGCGGCTGGAGCAGCTCTGCTCTCGCTCAGGAATGTCTTTCTACAGAGCTGTTTCTGCTTCCTTCTCCCATGAACCAGCCTGAAAAAAATATATATATATATTTCCAGGAACCCCTGGCTGTTGAGAGCCTTGTCTATCAGTGAGGGGTCCTGCGAGTGTCTATTGCCCTCAGGGTTCATGTATGTGCTTTCTGTTTTTGTGTCCAGATGTTTCTGATACATGTGTGCATGCAGCTGTGTGTGTGTGTTTGTTTCTGAGCCCAAGCGGAGCCGTGCTGGCATGAGGTGGGGTTGGCATCACCCTTGGCAGCAACATCCCCAGGACACCTTAACATTCCATGCCTGGCGTGGGGCGGGGGCGGGCGCGGTGCCGCTAGGTGGGTATCGATTCTTTACACTTCTCCATCTAAATTTTGGAGTGTTCTTGAGGCAGAAATTACAAGTGCTGCTAACTTGAGAATAAAGTTAAAACCCTGGCCCCCAGCCGTTCTCAGCATTATCTCCTAGAGACGGGTCCTTTGACTCACAGGCTGACATCCAGGCAGCTGTACCAATAAAAAGCTGATAGAGGTCGAGAGCAGGCGGCCAGCTAAACCACACCTTCGTTTCAGTGCTTTTGGATGCGCACGGATCTTTCCAGCAGTCTGCCCTTTTGCTTGGCCGGACTCTTGCACAAGACCTGGCTGCCCTTAGCTCCAGTCTCTCTGAAAAACATGTTCAGCCCCCTCCAGAGAAACTCAAAACACAGACACTCCTCATGCATTTTCCTGGAAACATTCTATAGCTCCAGCCTGGGAAAGCTTCCAAAATTCGCCGAACCAAGAGAGGATGATAATAATAATAATAACAAATAAAAAAGATATGGGAAGGAGAGCAGCTTGGGCAAACGCTCCTGTTGGTTAACGTTCAAGGGAACAGACTTGGATTGTAAGGAAAGGAAAAAGGAAGGGCTTTCCAGGTCAATTTAAACATTTGTGCTGTTTGTTTTAAAGGCAATTTCAAAATAGTTGGCCTCCCCAAAGCGATTTTTTGGAATCAACCCAGAGGGCAAAAACTCACCCTTCCTTCCCCCATCTGGAAAGTTTTCACACTAGAGGCCCCTCTCATTCCTCAGCTCTGGCTTTAGAAAGAAGGACTTTCCCAACCTTCCAAGATTCCCTGCCTTCCCTCACCCTGCTGACCCATAAGGAGTTATTTTTGCTCCACCCTGAAGCAGCTGCCTTCCAGCTGTGGTGCTATTATGAAACATTTAGGAATCCTCTAGCTGGAAAGGTAAATGAGGAATGTGTCTTAATGACACCTGAATTCTGGCAAAAAAAAAAAAAAAAAAAAATCTGCAAACAGAAAAGCACAAGGAAGGAATTCTTGATTTAGGGTTCCCTTATAATTCTACTGTGCAGGAGAGCCAGCTGTTAGGTTACAGAAAAAGTTTTTAGTGGTCATCCAGGTAAAAGTGCTGACCAGCCTGACTCCCACCCCCCCCCCCACTGTGAAATGCAAGAAACGAAATTCAAAAATATCTGTGAAGAGTCAAAAATATTTTCACTTAACTCTGTGAGCTCTCACCTTTTTCATTAAGGTGCAGCAACTCGCTCAAAACAGGTCTTTGGAAAAAACAGGGTAAGCAGGACCTTAATTGTGGGATTTGCCAATTGATCTTGACTACTGTAACTGGATTATAGCAGCAGTTTAGAGGCAGACAAGGATTCAGGTGGAGAGAGGACCTCAGAGACCAACGAGGATCCTTTAAATACATAGAAGTTGGCCAGACAGGGGAGGCCGGAGCAAATGGCTTTTTAGGCAGCTGAAGCCCTCAGCAGCTGTCAGAACAACTGCCACCAAGTCTCCTGGTTGCAGGAGTGCTGCAGCATTAACTGCGGCCTTTCCCCTCAGTCTCTTCGCCATCACATTCTCTTCTGGGACTGCGTTGTAGACCTGAAGCTAATGAAAGCCCATCTCATTACCTGGTTTTAGAACGGCTGGCAGCAGCTGCCTAGCTACACACTATCTTATCCGAACTGCTTAATTCCCTGGCTCTTGAGATTCTGTACCTTTTCACCAGCATCATTGGCCACCCAGTCAGACAGGAACAATCAACGGCCCTAAGAATACTTGGAGAAGTCAGTATCTAGGGTGAAGAACTCCATGGAGTCCTCCATTAATTCCCAGCGCTGAAAGCGGATATGGAAATTTAGTGGGGAAAGCTGGTGGCCTGTGTCCCAGGGGCCTGCCCAGCTATTGTGAAAGCTTTCCTCTCTCCACTTCTTCCTGCCCCTGCTGTCCCACTTCAAACACTCCCTACCATTCACCTTTTAACACCTCCAATAGCCACCGCCCCCTCATTGGCCTAACAACCCGGTTCTCACCCAGGTCCTTGCAGAGTGAAGCCGGCATGGTTGTCATGGAGACCACCCCCAGGCCTCCACCTCCCACCCCCACTACCTTTTGGGGCTTTGAGACCCTAGAAGCAAAGCATCAGGAAAGCCCAAAGCATTCTCCCTCCTGGAAACAATGGCTTCCAGGGTCTGTGCCAGACACACTCACGGCACCCGAAATAGACCCATTGTCTTCTTGTGCAATATCCAGGAATTTGGTGAAACTCATCATTTTTCAGGTTACCGATAATGCAAGTTTGGAAACTGAAACAGGAAGGAACACAGGCTGAAAAAGCTTTTATCCAGCCCACAGCATTTCTCTCTCCAGATGCAAGATAGTTTTTTTTTTTTTTTTTCTGCAGTACTTTGGTGGGGTTAAAATTAGCTGGCAGCATTCTGGTCACATGCTAGACAGCAAAACAAAAGGGAGTTGTTCCGTGGCTGCTCCCAAGGCAGCCCTGACAGACCTTCCTAATCCATAGGCTTCTGAGAAGCTGGTTCTTCAAGGCCGAGTATAGAGGGGCCACATCACTGACACCCCTCTGTTGTCAGCCTGCTCTGACAGGGCAGAACGTGGGCATCTTTGGGGCTGTTTGGGATCTCGGGGCTTGCCTCTATCTAGGAAGGCACTCAAAGGCTCCAAAATGGCTTTTGCAAATCTTCCCATTTAGGAGAGGAAGGCTGAAAAAAGGAAGAACTTTTGAAGCCAGCAAATAAGCAAACACCACAGGACATGGAGAGAGAGAGGAAGGGTAGTGTCTGAAATGTGAATGTAGGCATCGCCTTTTGGGGAAATGGGCTCTTCTTGGCACAGTTAAAACGGAAAAATAATGCATCTGAACTATATGTAGCCAGCTCTGCAGATAGATTCTTTATCTCTGGATCCCGATAATAAGGGGCTCATCAAGATCTGCTTTGTTCTTCCAGCTTAAAACTGTCACCAGAAGCCCTGGATAAAAAATACAGCCTCTGATTCATACACGCAGTCAGGAAACATCCCTTGCTCAGTACAGAAACATGTCGGTGAACCTGGGAAAGGAATCACCACCACGAAATATGCTTTGGCTTGCCAAAGCTTAGCAGCTCCTAGAGCCAAAAACCCAGCTGCCTGGATTGTTTGAGGAAGGTGGGGGCTGGAGGCGGGGGCAGGGGAAGGGTGCTGAAGAAAGAGGGGCTTTTTGAATCACCTGATTTCTGCCCCCAATTCTGTTCTGTTTAATTCCAAGCCAAAACCCACCTTCAGAGGTCTCAAGGGCCAATTGATCCTAAAAATCGCACTGAACATTACCCCTTCCAGCGCTATGCCCGTTGGCAAGGTGAAGCAGATGGCTTTTATTGATAAATTTATTCGTTTGGAAGGGGCAACTCGAGTCTAGAAATTCCAGCAAGAAGAGTACATTGCCCAGGCCAGAATCGCCGTGACAATCATAAGCAGACACCCAGAAAGAGTCAGGTTAAAAGAAATTGCAGCTTAGCCCCAAGAACCTGGAGCATTTTCAGTCTTCCTCTGGTCGGGCTTCCATGTCAGCTGTGCACTTATGAAGAAATACCTCATTTGGTTCAACATTCTGTGGTATTCAAGGGTTTGTGTGAGCTATGTAGGGCCTGCTTTATCAAAAGGGCTTCATAAACCAAACAGGCCTCTAACTCGGATCTCATCCTGAAGCCCTCATTGTACAGACAGACCCAAACAGAAATTCTCACTGCCTTAATGCCCAGCACATAAAGTCCTCTTTAATAAACATACACCATTTTTCAGTGGAACAGCCTCAAGGCGTTAAAAGTACATAAAGGTCTGAAAGCTGAAACCCTAGGTAAACAGTGTGCAGAAATATATTTAGCAGAAAATATTGAAAACCACAGGAAAAATATGTTCTCTTCCAGGGATGTTAACAAAGGTTTAGGTTCAGGAAAGCTTCAGGAAATAGCGAGCTGGGTTGAGAAGGAATACTGCTCAATGTAAATAAATCACTAAACCTCTTTGGCCTCCATAGGCTTTGGCTGGAATGGAGTATTTCATTTTTTCCCCATTAAACAGGCCACCCTGAGAGTTGGCATTATAGACCTGAACATGTACCAAATCTGAATGTGCTATTTTGTTTCTGTACATTGATTCAGACTGTGTTTCAAACAGCAGCTTGTGCGAAATGGGGGGTCAGCCATCCAGACTGGTGCACCCTCACACTGAGCCTAAATGATATAGACCTGTTTCACCTTGGATCACCCAGTGTCTTGTCTCTGACAGACACACACCCTCTGTTGTTATTGCCCAGAGTGATGTCATGCTCATTCTAAAGCTCACAGTTCTAAGGGACTCAGTTGCCTCTACTGCAAGAAGATGCCTTCAGAAAGACCCAGATTTTCTGCGGTCTCAGGGTAGGAAGAGACAAGAAAAGGACAGGCAGTCACTCTCCCTAAGATGGATGCTGCATGATGTAAGTGGCTGGCTAAAATATCTGGCATCTTTGCAGTTCTAAGTTGCCAGCAAAATATTATTAAAAAGATAAAATACACGCAAACTGTGCAGAATGTAGGGCTGCTGTGTTTACATCCGGGTTTTGATGACTCAAAGACTTACACTTGGACTTGCTGAAAAGCTCTATTAAAAACACAGCTTTGTGAAAGCCCCCAGAGAGCAGGAAGCAGGGCTAGGGGGTGAGGGGGAAGGCGGGGTGTGATTGTTTGGGTGGTGGGTGGGGGTTTGGTGACCTGCCCAAGGATGGTGCTTAGTCCTGAGGTCCTGGCTGGCTCTTAAGACTCGGGAAATGCTTAGAGGTTAACCTCCTCTCGGCTTCAGAACCAGAGCGGGGAGGGTTAACCTTTTTCCAGAACATTTATTTCACCATCTCACTGACTAGAAGGAGGAGGGGAGGGAGGGAGAGCGAGAGCCTGCCGCGCTGAGAGGCTGCGGATCACAAGGCCATTCTGATAGCCTCCTGTCCCCATGGCAACTGCAACGGCATTTATCAGTTCCTTCTGCGCACAGGCACAGCAAATCTGCATTGCACATGGCAGGCTTCCAGCATTTCAAATGAAAGAGCACTTTGAACGGCTGCCAAGTTTGGAAGGAGCAGAACTGTCAGGGCTGCTTAAAGCTGGCAGTTTATACTGGGGAGGCTTTCGCTTCCCAGAATCCTCCGGGCCTGGCGAGCTGCCAAGTACTTAGCGGAAGCTAAAAAGTAACTCGCTCAGTTCCCTCCCTTCCCCTCCTCCCCTCCTCCCTTCCCCCGGCTCACGCAACTCCCCCCGCCCCGCGCCGCCCGCAACCACGCCATTCACCGCAGTGCTCTCAAAATTTTCCACATGTCCTGTGTCACCAGTGCAGACTGTACAATGAAAACCAGAACGCCGGCTGCCCACGAACGGGCTTTTATTAATAATGGGGTGGGGGGAGGGTACAGGTTGGGATCTGACAGTGACAGCTAGGGCACCGCGGGTCTCTGTACCTGCCATAACCACTGGGTGTGAACCTGTGGGGGGTGTGTGTGTGTGAGCGCGCGCGTGTGCCTTGCAGCCTTAAAAATACATTAATCAAAATAAAAATAAAAGGAGCTTCAGAACTGTAGACACTCGGCACTGGGGGCGGTTGGGGGGGCTGAGTTTCGGATGGGTGTTTTGGAACTTCATTTAGGGTGGAGAATGGAGGTCATGCAGACAGCGTGGTTCAGATCCAGGCTTTCCAAGAGCCCTGGGGAAGAGAGGGTTGTTATTGAGAACCGAGCCGGTTTCTGGAGCTTTTCTTGAATCGCTCGGGTGTCAGGGTGAAAGCTCTGAGGCCCCCGATGGGGGAGGGAGTCTGGAAATGGTTTTTAATGGAAAGTTTACCAGATAACTTCAGACCGTCACAAGGGCAAGCACAGCCTAGAGCACAGAGCTTCTACTGGCAGACTGGAAATTGGTATAGTTCACTGTGCTGAAATTTTTTTTAAAAAAAAATTATAATCTACACTGAGATCAAGGGCCTGGGCTTTATTTTCCAGCACAAATAGAACAAAATTGTCTGCCGCTTAGGCAGTTGGATAGAGTTCAGGAAAACTATGTCTGGCATTAATTCCAAAGTGGAGGTTTTGGTTCAAGCCAGGCCCATTAATTTCAGTAAACTGTTTTCACTAGTCCAGACCCTGCTGTGCAAGGACTATTTATTACTTTTTGCTAACCTGATGTCTGCAGAGTTGTAAAGCAAAGGAAAAAAAACCCAGGGTGAAGATATCTATATCTTGGATCAAATGGGTTTTGCACCTTTCCTTTGGGGGCCATGTTTTATGGGGCATTTTCTATCCCTGGTTCCTCTTTATCAGCCCCGTTTCTCTTTTTAATCCATCTTGCAGTGAATTGGGGTGGGGGGGGGGGATCTCGATGGAGAGGAATCTGGCTAGAGCAAATACCTATCTCCTGCCTCCTTCAGAAAGGTACCTCCCAGACACAGGGTTGTTTTGTGTGCCTGTCCCAGGCTTCCAGGCTGCAGGGCCAGTGCAAAGCCCTGACGTGATTCACCCTGACGATGGGGTCTAAAATACACCAAGACAGTCGGTTTTGGCACTTGTTCTCCCTAAGGAATTTTACTAGCCGCCTTAGAAAAGCACATAAATTGCCTCCCCCTCCCTCTCTTTTTTCCATGCCTCCTTCTCTTCATCCCACTCCCCCCTCCAGTCCATCTTGATGTCATTTCAAAGGAAAGGATGAAAAGGGGGGATTTGTCAGGCGGTCAGGTTTGTTAATGTGTCTTTCTAGCCCCCAACACACACACACACACACACACACGCATGCACGCACACATACACACGCACACACACCAGTTAAGAATGTTAATCAGAATTAAAAGCCAGTCAGTACTCTCAAAGCATCAAACATGAAGACAAGCGAGAGGAGAGGGAGTATGGGGGTGGGGTAGAGGCAGTGCGAATGAACTATAACTCAGTCCTACGCTTAACTTACTAAAATAAAGGAGGGGAAAGGTAACACCAATTTGGTCAGCTTGTCAAATGTCAAAATTATTGGTCTTTCCTTTTAACTACCCCTCCTTCCCCCCCCCTTCCGCCCCGCCCCAACACAGTCAAGTTTTGTGCCTTTCCCAAGTGTGATTAATCTCTGGCAGAGGCTAGAAACAGGAGTAGGTTTCTTGGCTGCCCGTTCTGATAAACAATCTGTTCTTGGGAAGAGTAGGTGAAGGGGGCGTTAGGGGGTGTGTGGTAATCTGCAGGCGTTATGGGGGTGGGGTGGGGTGCCTGAGACCAGCCCTGCGAACTCTAGCGGAGGCCCGCCCTCCGGGAAAATGCAAGTGCCCTTCCTTTGGAGCGCGTGGTTTGGGGTGGGTCAGGTTTCCTGCCCTTAAGAATGTGAGCAGACAGTGGATCCATTCTTGCTGCCAGTTCACAGTGTCCAGGAAACGTCAGAGGGACATCGAGAGCTTGGGGAGGGAGAGGAAAGGGGAGGGGAGAGGAGCCCGCGCGCTCCCACTGGCTTTGTACCTTTTTCGAACGCTATGGGCGTTGCAGGTCACCGGCTCCTATGCACCCAGACTGCTTGCCGGGGGAAACCGAGGCAGCCGCGGGAAAGGCTGGGCGGGGAGGCCCTGGTGGGAAGTATTGTCAAGCGGAACAGGGAAAGCCAGAAGATGTTCAAAACAAAAGAAGGGACTATTTTGCAGCGTCGGAGGTCGCTGATACCGAAACTCTGTCGGCAAGAAAGCTGGCTGCGAAGTGTGCAGAGGGTTTATTGTGTGGGCAGCCAGGCAGAAAGCGGCAATATGAAAAAGTGGGGAGGGGTAGAGTCTACGGTTGAGGGGAAATCAGTGCGGAGAAGGCTGCGCATGGCTGGGAAATGTCACCAAGGAGAGTGCAGCGGCACCAAATAAAAGATGAATAATCAGCTACCTTTTGGAAAAGAAATGTAAAGATATTAATAAAGGTGAGAACTCTCTTCTCAGCCTGAAAAGCAAATCCATTTCTCACCTGCTGCCTCTCCTTAACCCAACGCGCGCGTGTACACACACACACACACACACACACACACACACACACCCTTCTTTTCTACCTTGCATCCAAGAAGCCTAGGCCAGGCTCTCGCTTTCCCTTGGATTTAATTACATGAAAATGCTGAACAAAAACCTGTAATTACACCCTTAGTCCCTGCCACTCAGGCGCAGCACACTTCCTGCCTAGTTTTGTTTTTTAAGAAGAGGTCATTGCCTCTTTTCTTTCTAAATTGACCAAAACAAAAAAGTAAAAGCCCCAAATAAATCCAACTGCTCCAAGCTTTGGTACCACCAGGGATCAGGGGACAGGAAGTCCTTTCCCTCTAGAAGAGATGAGATGACACAGTAACCTCGCTATTGTCTCTCTAGCTCCTAGGTCTGGGGTAGTCACTGCTTCTTTGTTGCTCAGGCCAGAAGAACAGGGATGCTCCGCTACAACCCCAGGAGTAAAGTCACCAAGAGCATGATGAAGAGTGTGGACAGGCCTCAGCATCAGGCTTTGCTTTCCAGCTGTTTTACCTAGAAGGTTTTAGTGCTGGAAAAGAGATTTGTGACAATGGTTCGCCTTTCTAAAGCCCTAGGCATTAACATACAGAATTTCACAATGAGCCCCTGAAGTAAGGAGACTAGGTTTTAATATCAACACTGGACAGGTGAGGAAACTGAGGCCTAGAGAGAATAAGTAGATTGCTCTTGGTCATGTGGCTGGTGGAAGTGTTGAACAAGCACTGCCTCTAATGACTTCTGGGCCATTGCATCAGGAAACTAGGACACCTAGGAGGAAATGGAAACTTCCAGATTTAGGGCTGGAGCCAATCTAGCTTGGTTCATCATTAAATCCACAGGACTGAGAAAGAAATTGCTCTCTAAATAAACAGTTGAATGACTGAATGAATGGCAAATGGAAGGGCACAAGTTAAGGAGTAAATCCACCAGGCCATCTGGCAGCCAAGTTTCAGCTCTGAAACAAAATATAGGTGATGAGAAGAGTTTCACATCCACTAGGGACACATCAGACTTGGGTCCTTTGGGTCTGGCCAGTGAGGAAGATTCAGGTTAAAGCATAGTGGTTCTTTACATGGGTCAGGCTTGGGGGGCCACCTGCTCCCTTGATTTCTAGCCCCAATGATACCTAGACCAGATGTAACTCGGGGTTATAGGCCTCCCCTAGGCTAGCAATGCTTTGAGGGCAGCAGCCTGCCATAGTCATTAAGTGGCCTCCACCTCAAGCATAGGACAGTACACATTGGGTCAATGTGCACACAGTAGGGGTGACCTGAACTAGGTGAGAACAAAGGATTGTTAGTTGTGTGGTATGATCTGCTGGTTGAGAAGAGGCTCCTTCTACCATAAAATGTACCCTGTCCACTTTCTTCCTTCCATCATCTGGACTAGGGTCTTCCTTGGGTGTGGACATTTAAAATGCAGCCATCCGCAGTAAGAGCAACTCAGTAAAATTTCTAAATACTTCAGTGTGTTCTAGAGCTTCAGATTTCCCTCCATTACCTTTGTCTAGCGCCAGGGTACAGAAAACCCAGGAAGGGAGAGAGATCTCAGGGGATGCCAGGGAAGCATGACTACAGGATTTTGCCCAAAGCTGAATGGTGATTGATTTTAACCTCAAAATAACTGGTGCTAATTTGTGCGTAATCTTGCCTCTACTGGGATAGTACTGACATTCTTAACCTGAAAACTCCCATAGGGAGAGGCATTTGACTTTTGCCATTTCTTAGCGGCATCTGACCCCTGACTCTCCCTTACCCTCAGCCTCCCCCCACAAAAAGCTAGCAAATGGTGAGGGTAGAAAAAGGAATGTTGGGGTTAGAGCCAGATAACCTGGTTTTCAGTAATTGTGGACCAGCTCTGGACCCGCTTTCCTCACCTATACAGGAGGGTGATGAAAGTAACACCTACCTCACAAGGCTGCTGTAGAGATTGGTGAGATAATGTCTGGGAATGAACTTAGCAGCTCCAGACAAATGTTGGTCTTATATCATTCACCATCTCTTACATTTGATTAAGTACATTATAATACTGTATTTTTTACACAGACCAATGAGGCAGGCAAAGGAGGCAGTGCAATTATTCCCATTTTACAGACTAAGAAACCAAAGTTCAAGTGATTTGCTCAAGGTCACACACGCTATTTAGGGTCAGCCAAGTCCAACTCAAACAACGGATATACTCAGTCCTAAACGACCTGCCTTCCTCCTTGTCTCCTGAATTTTGGGAAGAACCACCCAGCTCCAGCAAGTTAAAATAGTTACAGATCCTGGCCCATTCACCCCAACCAGGGACAGCAGTGAGGCTGCCAGTCTGTACCAGACTTGACCCAGGGACAGCAAGGCGTGCAGGGAGCGCTTCCCACTCGGAGGTCCCTCTTCCCACTCGGAGGTCCCGCCTTCTGGCAGCCCCAGCAGGAAAGCGCCGGCGGCGATGGGTCTGTGAAGCTGGATCTTGGAAATCCCCAGCTCCAGTGCCGGGGCCAGTGGGAACCCACTGGCACTCCTGCTCCCTGCTGAGGCCGACAGGCATGAGGGGTGTGGTGGAGGGTTCAGGGAATATGCGCACCTGTAGCTTTGACGGCCCTTGCCGGGCTGTTGGCCCACTCTCGCCCTCCAAACCCTCCTTACCAGCTACCCCCTTCTTGGGGTATGGGTGTTCGTTTTAAACCCACCAGATCAGTGACTAGACCCTCGTCTGGCGCTTCCCCTTTTTTTTTCCCTCTAGGCCTGGTTCCTGGCAGGCACATTCCAGGGTTCCTTTATTTTTGGACCTAAAAAAACACACCAGCTTTTGGTGAGGACAGTGCTGGGCTCCCCCATGCCCTGGCAGGCTGGCAAGGAAAGGAAGCGGGGAGGAGGCAGGAACCAGACGCGACTCCCCGCCCTGCTCGCCTTTCTTCGCTTCCCTGCTCCCCGCCCCTTCAGGAAGAAAGCAGTCAGAGATCTGATCGCTCGCTCTGGGCTCTGGCCGCTGTGCCAGCGCCAACCACTCCGTCCGACTTTTCCTTCCACCCAATTTTGCACCGAGCGGCCGCCCGCTCGCGAGCCCCAGGCTGGGCAGGTCCTGGCTGGCAACGCAGTCTCCTCTCCCCCGGGGTTCTTAGCGAATCACGCTGTTCCTGGGATTTCACGCTCGAGTGGCTCTTGCGTAACCCTATGCCCTGGCCCAAACTAATACTTTTTTTTTTTTTTAGTACCAGAATTAATCCTTTAGGAAAAGGCAAATACTTCCGCCACGGAAGGGCCTGGGAGTAAATGTGTAAATTACCTGGCTGACTTGATTCCTCCACCCCCCACAGCCCTGGGGGGTTACTGACATGTGGGGGAAGGGGCTCTTGGAGAATCAGAGGAGCGCCCAACCCAGACGTTTGTTTTCATCTACTCAACAGGCGATGAGGCTCTAGCAGGCTGAAGAACCCGGTCTTGCTTACCGCGGGGCTGTTACCAAAAAAGGGCTTTCTCTTGCGCGAGTGCTTGGCCACTAGCGTTGCAGCGGGGTTATGTGAGGTTTAGCTTGGGCCTCCTCGAAGGTATCCCAGCTGGCTGCAGGGTTACCAGGCTGGAGTCCCCAGCCCGACCCATCACTGCCACGAAACTTAAGGGGCGGGAGGAGGGGGAGCAGGGGGTTGACTGCAGGGAGCTTCGAATTCCGTGGGCACTCTGCGACCGTCTTACCCCTAACATTGGGCTGTGGCCTCTGGAAAGGCCAAGTGGAGGGCTGACCTTGTGCTCCAGTTCAGGGCGGGGGTGTCTGAGGGTACCAGCTCAGGTGGCAAGCTGGGGTGAGACAACAACTGTAGAAAGGAACTTTAGGGAGGACTGCGGGCATCTCCCCATATGCCTGGTTGAGCCTGGGTCTGCTAGTCTGCAGACCTCACCACCAGAGTACTGCCGCGCTCTCCACCTGGTTTCGTAGATTGAGCCCCAACCACGCCTGTTCCTTTCCCCTGTGGACTCAGTACTGTCACATGGGATTCTCCTGCAAGGGAAAATCTGTCTCCAAAACATTTGTGTTCTTGCCTCTCACAGTACCAGAGACATCCCCAGACGACTATCTCAGACAAGCAGTTCAGATGAAATTTATCACCGTAAATGATGGTGATTTTTTGAGGGCAGGAAGAGTATCAAGAGAGCTATGCTTTTTAAATTAAAGGATTATGAGACTGTATGGAAGCTTGTTTAAATGCGTGTTTATTTCTAACTCAGTGTGGCTGAAGACACCCCACACTTGTCTTTATATATGTATATGTGTATGTGTATTTTATATATATATCTTCTTTTATCAGGGCAGAGACAGACAAGATGGAGACATATGTGTGCGTGCATACCAAACATAACACTATGACAGAATCCAACTTGCTTTCTCTAGCAGCCTGGCTAGAGGGTTGGGGCTAAGCTGCTAGTTCTCAGTATTTTTGGTTTAATAAAGGGATAAACTGAATAAATGTAAATGTAAAGAAGTGGGCAACTCAGCCTAGCCAAAGCTAATGAGCCCAAGCTTTGGGCTGATAGGGATGTCATTCCATTTCCCAGCCCTATGTTTTGACTCACTCCAGGGTAGCTGCGGTATGGGGAGAGCTGAAGTCTGGAAGGGTTAGGCAAGGCTCCTGGAGCAGCTCTTTACAGAGGAATCACTGCCCGGAGCCAGCCAGGCCAGGGAAAGTTTATTATTGTTGGGGAGTGCACAGTGAGCTCACTGTTTTGCAAAAACAGAAATATGGCTGCCTTGAGATGAAAGAGGGGCTCCCTAGGAGTCTTCCTTTCCCCTTTTCTTTTTATCCTTAAAAACTCCCCTTTCCTTTGCACTTAGGGGCCCACAATGAGTGGGAGATTGGGTGCTGGGGAATGCTGGAAGGGGGAACAGGCTCTGAAGGTCGTGTCAAAATAAAAATACATGTTTCTGGTTGCTTCAACTGAACTTTATTATACTTAGCAGTTAACAGTAGTAATAGTAAGATTACATTTAAAGCAATTTACAAAGTACATTCACGTGTTAACTTTGCAATAGTAGAAACCTTAATATCAATACTAATAATAACCAACACTTACTGACAGCTTCCTGTGAGCCTGACTCTGCTCTGCATCACATACGATGTATTTATGTTATAGTCTGTGGCAGGGGCAGATTCACAATTTCTGTATATGAAAGAACTCAGTAGCACAATCTGCTTGGAAGGGGAGGATGAGGGTTGGTTATGAAGGTGTATTTGGATTGGACTTTACAGGATATTGTATATAACGAAGAAGCAGTGGGCCAATGGAAATTTGGAGCACCCTAAACTACTTCGGAGAATCTAAGTTTGTTAAAGCCACATCTCAAATCAGATTTACTGGATTCAGATCCCAGCTCCATCTCAAATGGCTGTGTGACCTTGGGCAAGTTATTTAACATCTTTACATTCTGAACCCATAAAACAGAGTTAATAATAGAATTTACCTTGTAGATAATCTGAGGGTTTAATGGTGATGTAAGTAAACCACCCAGCAATGTCTGGCTCACAGCAAGTCTCAGTGATTTACGTCCTATTACGACACAAAATGAAATTTCAAACAGTTCTAATGATTTGAGAGCTATGATCCCATTTTGCAGATGGAAAAGAGATTATATAAGGGCAAGTAACTAGTTCAAGGTCACGAAGCCAGTACAGCAAGTCCTCTAATAATGGCATTTCTTTCAAGGTCATTTCATTACAATACAGATGTTGGTAGAATGCTGTAGGAACTTCTCATTTATATCAATTAGCCTATGGTAAAACTGGTTTCTGCTTAAGATCACAGAACCCATTGACCATGTTAAGTGAGGACTTACTATAACTGATGGGGAGGAAATTCCATTCTGACCTGCCAGACAGAACCTGAAATCCCAGTATATTGCCTCTCCTTCTCCAGCCTTACACAAGATTATCTCAATTTTCATGAGGGAAACAAAACAACAAAATTCCTAAACAGACCCAACACTTAGCAGAATTAGTTGAAATGCTCCCAACTAGAGCTATAACCAACATAACTATTCTGTAGCAAGCAATAATGATGAGCAATGATTTTGTAACAGAAATCATGGCCTTGCTCAGCCTTCTGGGTCACTATGGAATGAAATCACAGCACGTGAGAAAGAATTTTGTAAACTGCACCGTACTTTACAAAGAGATATCACTATCATTAAATGCTGCCCCTGCCTTCTTTTATCAAAGCCGGAAAAACCACTCACCTGTTTGGCCTCTCCAGCACCTCCCCTACCCGCAACTGCAGCTGTGCGCAGCTAGTTTTCCTTAAAGGCCTCAGGGTGCTCGTAGCTT
This sequence comes from Rousettus aegyptiacus, assembly GCF_014176215.1. Classification (NCBI taxonomy): domain Eukaryota; kingdom Metazoa; phylum Chordata; class Mammalia; order Chiroptera; family Pteropodidae; genus Rousettus; species Rousettus aegyptiacus. The sequence continues at coordinate 154,528,469 of NW_023416306.1, read as the reverse complement.
CTTTAGACATTAAGCCAAAATTTTTAGACGGAGGCTGGGGGAAGGGGTAGCTCACCCCGAATTCATTTAGCTCCTTCATTGAAGCTCAGGTTCCTGGACCAGGACACAAAAACAAAAGGCAGTTTCTGGAAGACTGGAAAACAGCTAATTTTGCAGGTGCTTCAGCATTAGTGGTAGCAATGAATGCAACATCTATACCGGGGGTGGAGGGAAAGGTTTGATTGCAGACGAAAAGGGTAATGCCCTACATGAAATTCATAACAAAAATTTGAAACAGAACATTAAAATTCACTGCCGGGGTGGGGTGGGGAGCAGGATCGGAAACGACGCTTGTGGTTTTTAAATGCGTTTTTACTTGGGAAAGCCGGGCGGGGAAAGGAAAGGTCATCGTCTGTTTAATTTCCACCCCCAGCGCTGGACTTCCACCATTAGCTCGCCGGGCCTCAGCTGTTGTACACACACGGCGAAGGGGGAGGGGAGGGCGGAGGCGTGGAGGAGGGGCCGACAGGGAGGAATCTGGGCGTCCAGCCGCGCATGCGCCTTTCCCGAGCAACAAGTGGGCTCCACAGAGGAAGTGTAAGCGGGGGGAGAAGTGGTGCAGAGCATGGCGGTGACGTCAGCGCTCCGCCCGGGCGGCATCCCGCGCGGCCAAGCCGGGGACAGCGCGAGCTGCAGCGCGAGCGGGAGCGCCGAGACGCGCCTCCGGAACGTAGAGTAACAATCACAACCCCACATTCCGGGCGAGTGCGAGCGGGAAGGGATGCGACCCGGGCCCAGGCGCCGCGTGAGCGCCCTGCAGCCAACGTGAGAGCCGCCAGCCGCGGCGGCCGGGGCGCGGGCCAGGCCTGGGGGCGGCGGGAGCCTGCGTGCGTGCGCTCCTCTCCTGCTCTCGTGCGTCCTGGAAGCAGTGGCCGCAGCGGCTCCCTCCGGCCGTGCAAACCCAGCCGCCGCCAGCGGAACAGCCGACGCTGAGGAGGGGAGAAGCTCCTCTCTCGGCTCCCCCACCCTCCCCCGGCCCTCCGGGGAAGCAGCGACTTCAGCAAGATTGGACCCGGGCACCGGGTGACACTGAATCCTCTAGCCCTCGCCCCAGGGAGCCTGGCAGGTAGAGGACGAAGCTCGTAGGGGGACACCCCCCCTCAGGGGAGAGGAAGAGACAGCCCCTTTCGAGCTTTCACGCACCAGCCTCTCCGGGGAGGGGGCCAAGAGCCAACGGCGGCCAGCACCCGGCACCCTCGCCCCCTCCCCCCGGGCCTGAAGCTTCCAGCCAGGGTCCGCGGCACCAGGAAGAAGGCGCCTGAGCTCCCCTCCCGACGAGACAGCCGCAGTAGGAGGTGGGGGCGAGGAACGTGCTGAACTCCGCCGCTCGGCTGGTGGAGCCCCCGCGGAGAGGCGCTGCGCCGGCGGTGGAGACTCGCGCTCCCTCCAGCCCCTGGGGCAGAACTTTCTCGCCCCCCCCTTCTTCCCCCGCTGCCGGACTCCCTCCCCAGCCGGCCAGTCCTCTCGGAGGAGAAGGCGCCGCGGAGACAGCCCGGGCGGGGGCCTACCTTCTCCAGGGCTGGGATCATGTCGGCGGCGCAGGTGTCCTCGTCCCGGAGACAGTCCTGCTACCTGTGCGACCTGCCTCGTATGCCCTGGGCCATGATCTGGGACTTCTCGGAACCCGTATGCCGCGGTTGCGTCAACTACGAGGGTGCCGACCGCATCGAGTTCGTGATCGAGACCGCGCGCCAGCTGAAGCGGGCGCATGGCTGCTTCCAAGACGGCCGCTCCCCCGGGCCGCCGCCGCCCGTCGGGGTCAAGACGGTGGCCCTGTCGGCTAAGGAGGCGGCGGCGGCGGCGGCGGCAGCGGCGGCGGCGGCCGCCGCCGCGCAGCAGCAGCAACAGCAGCAGCCGCAGCCGCAGCCGCAGCCACAACAGCTTAACCACGTCGATGGTTCCAGCAAACCTGCGGTGCTGGCGGCCCCGTCCGGTCTGGAGCGCTACGGCCTGAGCGCAGCCGCCGCCGCCGCCGCCGCCGCCGCGGTGGAACAGCGTAGCCGCTTCGAGTACCCGCCACCGCCGGTGAGTCTGGGAGGCAGCAGTCACGCTGCGCGGCTGCCCAACGGCCTGGGGGGCCCCAACGGCTTCCCCAAGCCGGTACCAGAGGAGGGGCCCCCGGAGCTGAACCGCCAGAGCCCCAACTCGTCTTCGGCGGCGGCGTCGGTGGCGTCTCGGCGCGGGACGCACGGTGGGTTAGTGACGGGGCTGCCCAACCCGGGGGGTGGCGGAGGCCCCCAGCTCACCGTGCCCCCCAACTTGCTGCCGCAGACGCTGCTTAACGGTCCGGCCAGCGCCGCCGTACTGCCCCCACCGCCGCCCCATGGCCTGGGCAGCCGGGGGCCCCCGACGCCCGCGCCCCCAGGGGCCCCTGGGGGCCCCGCTTGTCTCGGGGGCGCGCCAGGCGTATCCGCCGCGTCTTCATCGGCGTCGTCTTCGACCTCGTCGTCTGTGGCCGACGTGGGCGTGGGTGCAGGTGGCAAAAGGCCCGGCTCAGTGTCGAGCACCGACCAGGAGCGCGAGCTGAAGGAGAAGCAGCGTAACGCCGAGGCCCTGGCCGAGCTTAGCGAGAGCCTGCGCAACCGCGCGGAGGAGTGGGCCAACAAGCCCAAGATGGTCCGCGACACGCTCCTCACGCTGGCTGGCTGCACGCCCTACGAGGTGCGTTTCAAGAAGGACCACTCGCTGCTGGGCCGCGTCTTCGCCTTCGACGCTGTCTCCAAGCCTGGCATGGACTACGAGTTGAAACTGTTCATTGAGTATCCCACGGGCTCGGGCAACGTGTACTCCAGCGCTTCTGGGGTGGCCAAGCAAATGTACCAGGACTGTATGAAGGACTTCGGCCGGGGTCTGTCCTCCGGCTTCAAGTATCTGGAGTACGAGAAGAAGCACGGCTCCGGAGACTGGCGCCTCCTTGGAGATTTGCTGCCCGAGGCCGTGCGCTTCTTCAAGGAGGGCGTGCCCGGCGCCGACATGCTGCCCCAGCCCTACCTGGACGCCAGCTGCCCCATGCTGCCCACGGCGCTGGTGAGTCTAAGTCGCGCCCCCAGCGCACCCCCGGGTACCGGAGCCCTGCCGCCCGCCGCCCCCTCGGGCCGAGGCGCAGCTGCAAGTCTGCGCAAGAGAAAGGCGTCCCCTGAGCCTCCGGACTCCGCCGAGGGCGCGCTGAAGCTGGGCGAGGAGCAGCAGAGGCAGCAGTGGATGGCGAACCAGAGCGAGGCACTAAAGCTCACCATGACTGCAGGGGGCTTTGCGGCGCCAGGGCATGCGGCCGGGGGCCCGCCCCCTCCGCCTCCAACCCTGGGACCCCATTCCAACCGGACCACTCCGCCTGAGTCGGCTCCTCAGAATGGCCCGTCCCCCATGGCGGCCCTCATGTCGGTGGCAGACACTCTCGGCACCGCGCACTCGCCCAAGGACGGCAGTTCCGTGCACTCCACCACTGCGTCCGCGCGGCGCAACAGCAGTAGCCCGGTGTCGCCGGCCTCTGTGCCTGGGCAGCGCCGCTTGGCTTCACGGAACGGGGACCTGAATTTGCAGGTGGCGCCCCCGCCGCCTAGCACTCACCCAGGCATGGACCAAGTGCACCCCCAAAACATTCCGGATTCCCCTATGGCCAATAGTGGGCCCCTGTGCTGTACCATTTGCCACGAACGTTTGGAGGACACGCATTTCGTTCAGTGCCCATCCGTTCCCAGCCACAAATTCTGCTTCCCTTGCTCTAGAGAGAGTATCAAGGCCCAGGGGGCCACCGGCGAGGTATACTGCCCCAGCGGAGAGAAATGCCCCTTAGTAGGGTCGAATGTACCTTGGGCCTTCATGCAGGGCGAAATTGCGACGATCTTAGCTGGGGATGTTAAAGTGAAAAAGGAGAGAGACCCTTGAACCACAAGACAGCCACCTTCTTTGCCCTAGACCATCTCCTCTCCAATCCAGAGGGCCCCTCCCCCCACCCACATCGACCCTCCCTTCCCTCACCCCCAAGATGTAGAATTGTGAATATAACAAACTGCAAAAAGTTAGTCTTATGTATAGACATTATTTTCGTCGTATGTTTCTATATTTTGAAACAAAGGTATGTAACTTCTTCATTTGAAGGATAAGCTGGTTTGTGTTAAGCAGTATAATATTGGTTGGGTCATTTGCATCATATTTGTTAGCATTTATTTGGTGGCAGAGTGTTTGCCTAGGTACAGAATTAATAGCCCTTAGCAACGACTGCTGCTGGTGTGTATTTTTGTAAATGTTATGCACTCTCTGAAAGGAAAAAAAAACACAAAAGAAAATGACTTTTTTTTTTTTGCCAAGGCCAGTGTTGCTGCCTAAAAAAACGATGCTATAAAATGGTGACAGCTTCTTTCTAAACAGCCCCAAGTGTTGAAGTCTTCACTTTATTTTTGTTCTGTTTTGTTTTGTTTTTGTTTCGTTGGCAAAATGGTAAGGGGGGTGTTGGGGGGGCGGGGTGTTTTTTGTTGCAAGTTTGTGAGGGAAAATGTTTGGGTTTGTTTCTACTGACCTGAATGTGTTGGATCTTCACGTGTTGTTTTGTTTTTGCTTTATCGATGCACGGATGCTTTTGAACAGTAGAGCGAAATGCTAGACATGGAGAATCTGCTCTGTTTGTCCTTTATACATTTCTGTAGTTAACAGAACACTGTAATGTGCCTTGGAGCTTAGTAACTTGTAATAAATTCAATTGATATTAATTCCGCCCTGAGTCAGCAAGTGTGTTTTTCTAAGGGTAAGACCACACAGCTCCAACACGGGGAAGCCCTACCTCCAACATAGAACATAAATGCTGGTGCCTTTGAAAGCCCCCAGAGATGGCATCTTGTAAGGCCCTGTGCTGGCTGACTACCCCTCCCCCTTGGTACCAGGCTATTTACATTCACCTCTGGGGCTGAGACAGTTGCTGACTAAGTGATTTCTATTTACTTTTCAGCATCTCTCTTTTCTTACAGATAGGCTGCCCCAGCTGCAAGTGGCATTGTCAGGAATGGATTTTGGTGCCTTGCCTTGTGGCCCTGAGTATATGCTAATACCCAGTGCAGCTGTCACTTCTGCAAGTGGGGGGAAAAAACTAGGGTGCTTCGCCTCTTAGATGTGGCAGAAATCACTGTGATTGCACATTTAAAGCAAAATGCCACAGAGTTAAGAGCTGTTAGTGGAGGCAGGAGGGGTGTGGGCAACTGGGAGACACGCATGTACTACACAGCCAGGAGAGTTCCCAGCAGCTTCTAGCTGATGCATTGGAAAAGCAGTTTCACCTCATTCATTACACGTTTTTTCTCTCCCTCCTTTTTGATATGCCTTTCTAAAGTCAGTACACTTAGAAGACAGTTATGAGGAATGGGGAAGAGAAAACAACCCGAACCCAGTTCCTGAGCAAAGGTCACTTATGACACCAAATAAAACCCATTCTCACTGGCGGCGAAATGCAATTATTCATCTAATCGACTTTTCTGGTGGCGTTTCTGCAGTACGGAAGGGTGGGGAAGGGGACTAGGGACAGGAATGTCCTATAATGCCCTGAGCCCCCTTGGTGGAGACCAGACTGGAGCCCTTCCAGAGCTCGGGGAAGGCAAACAACCCTGGTGTGAACCTTGTACTTTCCTGGGAGGCAAATGGAACAAGAGTAGAGAACAGGAGGGGAGAAGCAAAACAACTAGCGATCCAATCTATTTCTGGCCACTCCCCATTCCTGGTTGGGGCCAGCTGGGCCAGGACAGTCCTCACCAAGGCCAGAGGAATAAGCGAATAAGGGAAGAGACACGGTGTGCCCCCGTCAAAGAGGGAGGGGGAGGGTAGGGAGGTGGCATGGGTGCAGACATGTTTGGGGAAAAAACAAATCCCGGGTTAGCCTAGAACACCGGTGTGGAGGTTGGGTTAATGTTGGGACTTGCTGTTAATAACACCCTTTTAGTTTCTGTTCCTGCTTTGCCACCACCATCATCGAAGTAGTGGAAACCATGACAATGTATGTATGTGTGTTTGGGGGCGTGGATAAGTAGCAATTGATGGATCCGCTGCAGCCCCTTAATCCTGGTGCATGGAAGGTGCCCGTCTCACCTCTTTAAGAATCTCCCCACATATAAATAGATATTCGTGTCAGCTTCCTGCAAATGTGTCCTTGCATTTTCATCTGCTGCCAAGTGTTGGTGCTTATGAGTCATGAAACCTATTTTCATCCTCAGGGATAATTAACTTGGGGGTGACAATGCATAGCAGACTGTGGGAAGAGTTAATTCTAAAACCCATCCTCGCCTGGCTACCAGTCACACATTTCACTTAAAGGTCTGGGTTTGCTTTTCTATAAGCTCATTAATAAAAACCAAGCATGCTTCGCCTGGAAGATCCTCTCAGGTGTTCCCAACCCCCACTTCCAATACACACACTCTTAAAATGAGGAAAGCTCAGCAGCCCGAGAATACAGAGATAGAGTGTCACGGGTGTAATTTAACCACCATTGAATGAAGGAGTGGAGGGTGCAGCCACAGCATTGAACCGTGCATGTGAACTTAGATGTGTGGATAGCCTGTCCAGACTCATAAGCACCTGTGAGCGCTGTCCGGCGACTCCGAGTGGGATCAGCCCTCTTATCTGCCAATGCATGCATATCTGTTCCTGCCGGCCTGCCGCCGTCCCTTTATTGCTATGGTATTACGTTCCGGAACTTTTAGGATTACAAGACCCTTGATTTAGTGCATTGAGGTAGAAAAAGACCTGTCATTAGGTGCTGAGAACAGTGTAGTTTGCCCCACTTCTTGTTTCTGGGTGCATTATGAACAGGAAAGACAGCTGTAATAATGAGGCACCTAGCAAAGGCAGCCTGTGGGTTTCACTAAGGAAATCTGCCTCAATGAGACCTGGGGGAGAATAGGGTGGGAGCGGGAAGGAGAGAGTGGGTTGGGGTGGAACTCAGGCTGGAAGTGAATTATAATGGTGCAGTTAATTAAAGTTTACATAGCTAGGAGCCATTTGTTAAATGGCTTCACTCTCTTCTCCATTTTTGGAACTGAGTGACCTTTCTCTTTGCTCTGACCCATTCAGCGGCTAGTCTGGTTGCCTTAACCAGTCTAGCTTTGATCTCACAGCTAGATTCCTCCTTCCCTAAAGCCTTCCGCCCTGCAGACCTAGGAACCATTTTCCTCTCCAGCACCTGAGGATCTTTGTGGGTTTCAGAGACTGAGGCAGAGGTCTCTGGGTGAGCCTGAATTTCCTTCATCTCCAGTTCACCCTGATGTCCCTACCTCTTCCATTTCCCATCCTTCTCGCTCCCTTCCCTTTCAGAGCCAAAGTGGCCAACATTTAAAAATCCATATTGTATTTATTTATATGCATTGTTTGTACAGCTCACCCAAGCTGGTTGTTTCTGTAGGGCACTGGTGGGGGTGGGGAAGGGCAAGGAGGATTTCAAGGGAATAGGCTGATGGGAGTCATTATTTGACCTTTGTCTCTGAAGGCTGCACTATAGGAGATCCACCATGTCAAGTTCTGCATTCACATGTGAACCTGCTCAGCTCATGTGGGCATGCATGCCTATGTTATTAAATGTAAGATTTATGTACATCCAGCCTAAGCTGTTAATGTAATGAGTACTGGAATTCACTTTTGTTTTCTCTCATACTTTATCAAAACAAGGAAATTGGAGCTGGGAATGACTCTCGAGGTCATCTAGTGAAATACTTTCTAAACCTTTCTGAGTAAGAGACCCCTTAGAAAAATCTGATAAAAATTACAAATCCTTCCCCAGAAAGTACAGGTACACACATGGATTTGCATACATTTTCTTTCCTTTTCCTTTTCAAATAAATTTTATGTATTTATTTTTGAATAGATAATATAGTCTTCTGGTTCAAAATTCAAGAGATGCAAGGGGGAATACATATAATCATAAGGTCTCCTAAAATTGGCCCCTCTGCCACCCAGTTCCCTTCTGGGTTGCAACCAGTGTTAGCCAGTTTTTAAAGGGGTTCATGTTCATCTAAAGCCCATCCACGGGACTTGAGGTTAGAATTTAGGTCTCATCCATTCACCTCTTGGAGATGATAGCCCCAAGGCACAGAGAGGTACAGCAACTTGCTTAAGGTCACACAGTGGCAGAGTCTGGGCTAGATCCCTATTAGGAAACAGCTCTGATAGACATATTTTAAAAAATTAAGGACATTTGGCTTAATGAGCTGTATTTGAGAAAGAGTGATGATGAGGTGGGCGAAAGGAGAATGAGTACCTGGTGGGGTGGGGATCAGTATTTTTACTAACTGTTGGAGGACTGGGAACAAACATTTGTCTCCTGGTGTGTGGCAGCCAGACCTTTTGGGGGAAAGGAATGTTCAGGAGAAGTTTCCAGGTTTCTGACTGTAACTATCAGGTGGGCCTGAACTAGTGGAGTCTTTTTTCAACCTTTTAGCTGTGGACCTTCATACCACCTGCCTCTTTGCTGACTGAAAACTTCTGAAGGTTGAGAGACAGTCAGATAAGCAACCATCTGAGCATCGAAATAAGTAGGGAGAGAGAAAGAAAGATCAACCAGGACTCCTCTCACCTTCCCTTGAATTTGGGGCTTCTCTCCTCTCTCTCTGTTACCAACTTCTGCCTGGCCATCTCTCTCCACTGCTAAAGAGGGAACTGAAGGAGACAAGTGGCATGCCAGGTGCTATGTGACGTGCAGGGTAGACGCAGAGTACGCCAGCCAAGTATGAAGAGGGTGTGATCTCATCTATTTTACAGATATGCCATTTGAGCTCAAAGAGGTGAAATACCCAAGACCATCCTTGGTATTCAAGTCAAGCCCAAGGCAGCCTGGAGCCTGGACTCTCTCCAGGACTCCTATGTTGCTGCATGCAGAGGGCCTTAGACTTTTGACCTGCAGGACCCAGGAAACCCAGGCTCAGAGCTTGAACCCCATCCCTCAGCCTTCTCCTCGTCTCCCAGAGTCTCACAGTGAGCATGGCCAGTGCCAGAGAGTGAGGTTGTCCACAGGAGGGCCCATCAGGAAGCCCCTAGAAGGGGGCATTTCCTAGGCTCAGTGTTCTGGGGACACATGGTGTTGCTGACCAAGTGATTATGTCCAATCAGGGTTTCTAGAGCAAGGCTATTCTTCTGAAGTTGCCCTCAGCTGCCTGGTACCTCCAGCTTCGAGAGAACAGAGAGATAGGCAGAAAGCATATGGGGATTCTAATTCCTAAGGCATATTGTTCCCATGGGGAGCATCAGCCCTGTGAGCTCCTGTCTTCCCTGGTAGTCTTGCTTCTTTAAGAGAAAAAGAAGTGGCCGTTAACTCTTGGACCTAGCTTGGTTGTTCTGTCTCTTTTGGGGTAACTTAACTCTCTGTGGGTACCATATTATGGACCCACAAGTGATGGGTCCCTGGTTTAGGCTAGACTCGAGAAAAGTGTCCCAACCTCCCAACCTCCCAACTGTTCTGCTGGCTCCAGTCTCTGCCTACTCCAGACCATGATTCTGTAGCAGTCGAATCTTTCATACATCCTTGCTTAGAAACCTTCCTTGGCTCCTTGTTGCATGCAGGAGAACGTCCAAATATCTTAGCACAGCAAGCAAAGCCCTCCACCATTTCTCCATCCCAGGGGTAGAGTATTTTAATTTTTAAAAAGGTATTGCATATACACGATTAAAAAAAAAAGTCAAACAGCATGAAAATATACTCAGTGAAAAGTAAATCATTTTCCTTTCCATTCCAGGACTTCGGTTTCCCTCTGACGAGGAGAGTCGTGCTGGCAGTTATTTCGTGTACACTTTCAGCACTATTACATGCTCACAGAAGCTTTGATCTATTATATATATACCTCCTGGGGGTAGATCTTGGGACAAGCCAAAGACAGGAAGGGCAAGAAAATGGACTTGAGTAAGAGCCCCAATCTGGGTCTGCAGTACCCCCTATCCCATCAGTCAGGCATTAGCTATTATTCTTCATAGGCTCCTGGGCTAGGCGAGTGTGTGTGCGTGCGTGCGTGCGTGCGTGTGTGTGTGTGTGTGTCTCCTTGGCCCATACCCGGTGTGTTGGGCTCTGTAAGTGAGCCCCTGTGTGGCTTGGCGAGGTGTTCTTCGGAAGGAATGGAAGTGGGGAGAGGAGGGGTGGTGGCCAGGAAGGCCAGGCATCCCCTGCAGTGTCTAGTGCCTTTATCACCAAGAGCTGCAGTCCCCCCTCTCCCGCCACGCATGACAGGGTGGTGAAGCTGGCAGAACTGCTTTCTTAGGTAACAGACCTGGAAACTATGGCCAACAGAAAAGAGCAATGGAGAGTCATTAGCAAGTGTAACATTCCACCTGACAGTGGGCAAGGCATTGTCATATGCTAGTTCTCCTTTATTATGGCACTTTAATAATAAGGGCAACAAGTGACCTCCTTTATTTGAGGGCACTTGTTGCCCTTATTCTCTTTTGACAGGAAAATACCCATAGTAGGTACTATTATTACCCCCATCTCACAGACAAGGCAACCAAGGCACAAAGCAGGAAAGAACCTGTCCCTGCCTGGCCTCACTCCTTCTCTCACACCCTAGGGTCGTCCACAAGCTCCTCTAGCCCCACGCCCCCAACTCCACCAGCTCAAACCCTTCTGAGAGGCCTAGGTTTTTGTTGCAAGGAGGAATGAGCATTTAAAATCTGGAGCCACGGGTTAGTGACTCAGGAGCCGCACAGCTCCAGGAGGTCTGGCTGCCTCTGAGAACAGGTTTGGGTCGCTGGGGGCTGGCTGGGGGCGACCTAGCAGCCAGCACCCCCGGAGAGGCAGCTCTGGAATGCTGGGCCACGTGAACACGAAGGAATTAACTTTGTGCCCCTGGGTTTCGGCCCAGACGGTCATGTGACTACCTCCTACCAACTTCCCCCTCCACTCTTGTCTGCCTGGAGCAGTAGGCCTGCAAAGCTCTGTCCTGCTAGGGCCGGCAACTGATTCCTGACTCCAGGAGTGGCCAACATGCCCACTTAGGGGAGAGGAAGCCCTCTGGAATTAGGATCATTTTAGGGGACGGGGAGAGAAGGAAGTAGGAGATTCCCAGGGTAGGACACAAGGGGCCAGAGCAGGAGCAGCTGTGGGGTACTTCCCTTACCTGGGGTTAAACTACCTGGCAGGCCATTTGTCTGGAGGCAGCTTCTCAGGCTCCAGGCTGGTCCTGCCCCAGAAGGGCCTCCGTGCCACCTGGGTGAGTGGGGCAACCCACCTGGGGGTGGCAGGGGTGGCCCTAGAGCGTGGAACTGGCACCTGCAGCTCCTCTTCAGCCCCAGCCACAGCCCTTGCCTTGTAACTGACTCCTACCTGTCCTTAGCCTGTCCCTCCCCCAAGGAGGCAGACAGGGTCAGCAGGTGTCTGCCTTCCACACCCTGGGAACGGGGAGGGCCTCTGACAGCCTGTGCCTCTTTTTTTTAATCCCATATGGTCCAGGTCAAGGCCTTCTCCCTGGGAACCAGCTGAGTCAGAGCCTGGCCTCCTTATCCCTTCATCTCCTGCCCTACCTGCCAGTGGCTTCTTCCCAGGGTTCTCCCTCCTCCCCACTGAGGTCAAGTGCCTGCAGCAGGGTTTCTGCTGCCTCAGGATGGCAGAGGTGGCTGGAGGAGCCTAGAGCAGGCTGTTGCTTCTGTCTGCAATGTCGTTCCCCTGTCCTTCTATCCTCCCTTCACCCCTTCTTGTCCTTCGAATGATTGTCAAAGGTCCATCCTTCAGTGAAAACTTGGATTCGCCCAAGAAACATTGGCTGATTGATGTTTGGGTTCAAATCCTGGCTCTGCTGTTAGCGTCGGGCAAGTTGCTTGATCTCTCAGGGCTTCGCTGTCATATGAAATGGGAATACCCCTCCCGAGGTTGTTGGAAGAATTAAAACAGTGCGTATCAGAGTCAGCACCATTTTGGCTTGGTTCGTTGGCTCTCAATGAATGTTGGCTATTGTTGTCACCCTTATTCTTGCTTGGCCCTGGTGCCCCTTTCCTCCCCCCCTCCCCATACTCTCAGTGCTGGAAAGGGAAAGGGATAGGTAGGTGCTATGACCATGGGGCCACAGGAGCACAGATGGGGCATTGGGGAAAGACCCTTTCTAGAAGGTGGAGTCTGTAAAGGAAGGAGAGAGAGGAGAGAGGGGTGCTAAGAGGCAGGAGATCGAGATTCTGCCAGAGAAGGGCAGGGAGTTAGCTTGGTTTGGCTGGAATATAGGGAGAGGGGTGGCAGGACCAGCAAGCAAGACCTCCTGGGCTAAGCTGAGGGGCTAGGAATTAATCTTAAAGGGCCATTAAAAGATATGAGCAGAGAGACACCGTCTAATTTGCTACCTGAAAAGATCTTTCTGGCAGCAGTGCGAGGACCAGATTAGCGGAGAAAGGGAACCAAGTGTGAGAAACCAGCTAGTAGGTGATTGCAGTGATCCAGGCAGGGGGTGGTGAAGCCAAATTCAGAAGGGGCTGTGATTCAGGAAGGATCTGAGAGCTGTTGAAAGATGGCAGGCCCCGGTGCCCAGATGCATGAGGAAGAGGCTGAGAAAGGAGGGAGGCAGGGCTGGTCCTCATCCTGGGAGCCCAGGGAAGGCAGCACCAGAGCAGGTTTAGGGGAAGAGGTCTGTCTGGTTAGTTTTGGACACTGGCCTGAGGTGCTGTGGGCCAGCCGGTGGGTGGGGAGATGCCGGGTAAGCAGGTGGACATGCCAGTCTGGACTCTACAGACAGGTCTGAGCAGAAGCTGAGAGGCGTTGTCTTTTTGTGGGTAGCAGTGGGAAATACGGGTTTCGATGAGGTCCCGGAAGGAAAGGGGGCAGAATGAGAAGCCATGGAATGTTGGGAGAGGTTCGCCTTCCAGGATTGAAGGGATGAGCCCAGGGTGGAGAGAAGGAGAGATGGGAGGAAAGTCATAGGAAGTATTGTCCCGCCTTCCAAAGGAGATGCTACAGGATGGAGATAAAGCCTGGAAGGTGTCCCTTCATACTGGCAGCAGGGAGGTTCGCGGAGACTGGCCACAGCGGTACGTACAGGATGGAGATGGGCAGAAGCAAGGACGCAGGGTGGTGAGGTGACAGCTGGCAAAGTGTGAGGAGAGCAGAAGGCCCGGCTTGTCCCAGGGTCTTATATCTGAAGGGAAGGCAAGAACCTAGCAGCCAGGGGGAAGGTGGGGGTGATTTCTTTGATGCAAGTTGAGAGAGGCATAAGCATGTTTATTGGGGAAGACCTAGTTGGGAAGAAGTTAGGTATACCAGAAGGGGGACAGTAATTAATGAGTGACAACCTTGAAGAGGGGAGGAGACATCTAGGAGAGGCAGTACAGGGTGCCGAAAAGTCATATCAATAATGAGCAGTATTTATGTGGCACTTACTAGATTCCAGGCACTGTTCTAAGTGCTTTGCACATGCTAACCCGTCTAGTCCACACGACAACCCTACGAAACAGGTGCAGGTCACAGATGAAGGACCCAGACGTAGGAAGATTTAGTAGCTTGCCCAAGGGTACACAGCTAACATGCGGTGCTGTCGGTGTACTAGAATGTAAACCCAGGCAGATTGCCTCCAGAGGTTCCTCTGGAGGTACTGTTCAAACGCGTGGATTCTGGGGCTAGACAGCCCAAGTTACAATCCCACCTCTTCTGTTTATTTGCTTCGCTCCTCTGTCCCTTAGATTCTCCACCAGGAAAACGGGCATGAGAATTGTACCTATTTCATAGTGCTATTGGGTGGATTAAACGTGTAAATGCCCATAAAACACTCAGAGTAGAGCTTGGTACATAGAATGCACAGGTGGAGGGTCTTGTCTGGGACAGAACTGGGTGCCTCGTACACTGGGAACAGAGGAAGGAAGGAAGCCAGCACAGGGCTGACAGAAGGCCCTTTGTACGTCGTTTATCTATTTATGGGCCCTCTCCTGGGTCAGACTGGACTCTGCAGGCAGGTTTAGGAGCAGCTTGTGCTAGAATTGAAGAAACCTCTGGGACCAGATCCCCGACCCTTCACTAAAGTCAGTTGCTATGGGAGCTTCTGCGAGTTACTCTCAGAGTCTCAGCCCCATCCCAGGCCAAAAAGGGCATGATGTCCACCTGCTGGGCTGTGGGGAAGATTAAACAAAGTCACGTGTGTGAGTAGGCCTGCCCCGCACGATGTTGGGCACCCAGATGACGTTATGTAGACACTATCTCTCTCACTTCTGCAAACGTTATATAGACACTATCTCTCTCACTAGAGCAGGGGCTAGGCACTGCTCGAGAGTGAAATTATTCATGTTATTTTTGACTCATCAGCAGAGTCCCTCGATGTTCACTCAATGTTGGTCAGATGAGGAAAGAGCAAGGATTGAGGAATGGGTGAAAGGGGAGGTGCTAGGACCAGTTGGTCAAAAAGGAAGGCGGGGCTTGGCTCTATCACCTGTACCATCAGACATCCTCGGGGTCCATTCGTCTCACCTGGCTGAGACAGCACTCTTATGCATAGATTGGGATATAGATGGGCAGACCCTTCGTTACATGCAGACGTGACCTGGAGGATGAGAGTGCAGGGTCCTGAGCACCTGATGACGGTGGTGAGGCCTCTGGGCGAGGGGAGGATTTGCTTCCTAAGGCCCATACTCTTGGGGCCCTTGAAATCCAACCCACCTGCCTGGGCTATGTGATTTCCCAGGCAAGGAAGGAGATTGTTTTGGGGACGGTGTGGGTTCCCGGCAGGACTGGCATCATGGACGTGGACCCGTGCAGTCGCACTGGGACCCACATTCAAAAGGAAAGGTTTAATGCTGTGCTGTTGTCATCTTGAAATTCTTAATACTTTTGAACAAGGGAACCACATTTTCATTTTACCTCGGGCCTGCTAATTATATAGCCTGTCTTGTTCTGGGGCCTGGGGTGTTTGTTCGTCTCCTTGCCCATAACGCATATGAGAGGGCTCACATCTGGGCCTGGCCCCATAGAAGTTGAAAGGTACATGGTGGGGCCAGAGGAGGGTAAGGGAAGCAGCTCGTGGCTTTGTCTCTCAAGAAGCCTGGAGCAGGGGTGAGACCTGTGGTGCCAAGTCAAGCGTGCTGGACAGAATAGGACAACTGGGTTTGTGGGTTTATATCCTCACCCTGCCACGAGATAGCTGTGAGCTCTTCAGCAGGTGCCGGACATCTCTGAGCCTGTTTTCCCATTTGTAGGATGGGGATGGGGGAGCACAGGACAGGGCGGTCGAGGGTTCATGAGGTAATATACGGAAAGTGCCCGATTTGTAGAAGGTGCTTAGCAAATGTTTACTCTTGAGTCCTTGGTTGGGACAGAGAGGCAGTTGCCCCTACTCTAGAAGACCACAGGAGAAGGGGCAAGAGTCCCTGTGGTGCCCTGCAGGGGCCTCGGAGTGTCCGGTGCTATCCGTAGAGCTGTCATCCAGGAAACTGGCTGTCAGCTTCCCCTCCTAAGTGGCCACCATCTTTGGCCGCTTCTGGCCAAGAGCCTTGCCACTTTCAGAGTGAGCAGAGAGAGAAGAAATTCCAGCTCTGGTTCAGGGGTGGGAATTCCAGGCTGCTGGGCCTTATTCCAGGGCCCTGAGTGATCCCGCCCCCAACATTAGTCACACCTTAGTTTCCCAGGAGTCTCTCTACTCTAACACAGGCCTCACACCTTGCACACCTCACAGGGTGGCCGGGGTCAACTATATAATAGTGCAGTGCCCCCTTCTCTCCAGAAGGCCTCCCCCTCCTGGGCATAGAGCTTATGGCTGAGGTCACATGCTCCTTCCTCCTCACCAGCCCCCTGTCTCCACCCCCTTCTGATCCTTGACTTACACTGAGCTGGATTAAGACCTTTAGCAGCCCTGGGAACTGAGAGGCTAAGGCGCACCTCCCCCCACCCACTCACATAAAATTCAAAATAGAAGCCACCCTGAACCAGTGTGAAGAAGTCCCACAAAGTTCTGATTTTTTCCCAAAATGGCTCCTTCCCTGCTATTTTTGAAATACTAAGAACGAGACTTTTAAAAAACTCAAACCAAATCAAACATTTTGTTGATGTCCTTTTACTGCCAGTGCCCTAAGCACATGCTTAATCTGCCTGTTGGGTAACCTGGCCTCACTTGCCCTCTCTCCTGTGCCAGAGCGGGACAGAGGCCTGGCCTGCAATACAGGGCATTGGGCCACTTTGCCCAGACACTCCCCAGGGGAGAGGGAAGCCCTGGGCCAATCAGCCCTGGCCGGGGAGGTGACATCAGCAAAGCCCAGAAGGTTCCACTTCCTCTGCATGCCGTGGGCGCACCCTCTCTTCTCAAGCACACAACCAGGCACAGCCCAGGCGCCCTTCCAGCCCTCCAGATGGGTAGGGAAGGCTGGGCTGTGCCCGTCCCCAGGCCTGCTGCCCTTCGCTCCACACCTATGAGCAGGTCTCCCTGTCCCAAGTTACTCGCCCTCCCACTGTGGGGGAGGGAGGGAGCAAGCAAAAGCTGGAACTTCTTCTGCAGACTGGCTTTTCCAGATCCTGTTTGTAAACTCTGGTTAAAAATAAACCCTGCATGTCTGAGAACTAGAGGGTAGGAGGGTGCAGTGGTGGGAGACAAACAAGGCAGGCAGAAGAGCAGGAAGACCAGGCCCCCTTAGCACAATCAGGGACTATCCTGGAGAAAGAGGCTGATTTGGAGCTTCTAGAAAATTCCAAGTTGGAGGAATCTTTCAGAGCTCTTCATTTCGCACAAGGAAAACAGGCCTAGACAGGAAGTCACCCGCAAACAAGTGGCAGGTGGAACAGAGCCTTCTTGGCCTTGCCTCACTCCTCCCTTTTCCTGACTGAGTGAGCATGAGGACGAGCCTCCACCTCCTGAGCACTCCCCATACGGTCAGAGGCACCTCACACCCCCACCCATCCACCTCTGTGCGTGTCCCTCAGCTCAGCTTTTTCTCTCCTCCCCCAGTGCCCATGCAGCTTGTCCCCCTTTCACCTCTCCACGGGAACAGACATGTATTTAGTGTCTGGCGCAGTGCGTATGAAGCCATGTATTCCTCCTGATAATAAAGCAAAGTTGGAGGTTAGATGTTTTCCGAAGGAAATTTCACATTCCAGGGCTGCGGAGGAAAGGAATGAGTGGATTTGGAGCCCTTCACGAGTGCAAGGCATTTCCCCTACGTGACTTCCAAGCCTTAGGACAGCCCTGCTAAGTAAGCATTGTGAGTCCTTCCATCCTAGAGATGCGCCCAGGAGCTAGAGAGCTTTCAGGCACGGGCTCAAGGGCTCAGTGTAGCTGAACTGGGGCTGGAACCTGTCTCCTCACCTGCTCCCTCTCCCTGGCTCCTGCAGCACCTCAACGTCACAACCCAGCTCTAAGGATAGGTTCGGCCTGCAGGGAGACCTCTCTGTGCATGATCTCATTTCATCCTCACAGCACCCATGAGAGAGCTAGCTACTCCTTTCCTCCTTATTTGGGTGGGAATGGGGTGGGGGTGGTGGTTGAGGTGCAGGGATGGACTAGGACCCTCACCTAAGAAGTGGAGCTGAGATCTGAACCCGAGGCTTTCTGCTTCAGGCCTGTGTTCTCAACAGTGCATAACCTGAGCCCCTCACACACTTCCAGCCCCTCTCTCCTTCCTTAGCCTGCAGTCTGGGGCAGTGGGTCTCAGCCAACCTCCAGGAGCCTCCAGTGCGGGGGCTGGAGGTTCTCATTCAGAAGCTGATGTTGACCCATAGACACTCTGGTCAAAGGCTTGGGAAGGAGGAAGGTGAAAGGCTGAGACTGGAGTTTGAGATTTTTGTCTTTAATTCTCCAGTTGTTTTTGAGTTTTAGCTTTGCCCCCATTGCTTTGGGCGATTAGGGTTACATGTTTCTTTCCTCAGCAAGTGCTCCCCCAGAAAAGGCTGTAAAATCAGGGGTAGAGTGTTTGGAAAGAGTTCGCTTAGGCTCTGGGATTGGGCAGAAGTAGGTTCAAATTTCTTCTGTATTAGTGATCTCAGAGAAGTCACTCGGAGCTTTGGATTTTTTTTTTTTCTTTTTTCTGTCAAGCAGAAAGAATAGTGCCTCCTTCAGAGCATTGTTTGTGTTACCTGCCTTTGAGTCCATTCTGACTCCTGAGGACCCTATGAATGAGTGATGTCCACAATGTCCTGTACTCAACAGCCCTGCTCAGCATTATAAAGGAGATCAAATGAGACAATAGATTATTGTAAACTGTGAAGTCATCTATAGCTGTCAATTATGCTGCACTGATGCTATTATCTTCCTAAAGAAAAAAGCTGGTTTCAGAGTTAGTGAAGGCAGATGCGGGGGTGGACAAGCTGCAGGCAGGGAGGCTGTTGCCTCTAGAGCTCTAAGACCTCTGAGTTCTGGGAGAGGTGACAGATGGATCAGGTATTTGCTTCACCTGTGCCCTGCGGTTATCAAGAAACTGGCTATGCCTGGGCTGATGAGGGAGGAGCAGATGCTCACTTGGCCTCGGGGAGGAATGCACCCTTTAGCTCCTCTGGAGTCTAGGGCCTTGGGGCCTGTTTGTGGCAGGAGCATTGATGTTTCCTTCCCAGCTGATTCCACCCCACCAGGTCCCCCAAAGAGGAGGGGCTCCTAACCTGTCTGGAAAGCTGACCAGCTGCACCTGTCAGAGGTTCTCGTTTCTAATCAACCCAGTGCCTGTGGGGTGATAGAAGGCTGGGAGATGATATGAGGGACCTTCACCTAGATGGAGCCAGGGGTCCATGGCTATAGGAGGAAGAGGCCGCTACAGAATGACACAGACCCTCTGGATTATGTGATTGTGTCTCTCAGCTCCCTGCAGATTATGCACAAATGATAACTTGGAATAGATACCAATCTGGTGGAGGCAGGTTATCAAAACCTGGAACTGTCCCTGCCCAGCAGGAACCTCTTGTCCCCTTCGGCCGAGCAGACTCCTGGGTTATGTGATGAGGCTCTGAGTCAGGAAACATGGATTGTCCTTGCTTTGTTTGGTCATCTGGTCAATTATCATTTATTCAGCATTCTGAACGTGGTTATAAATAAGTCCGAAGTCCTTGTTGTTGATATGCTCACAGGCTAATGGGGAAAAGTTTCAGAAGCCCACAACTTGACTCATCCATAGATAGATGCACATAAATTCGACTGAGATCAAATTCATGCATGGCTCTGCATTCCCTGCTGTTTAAACAATAAAGGGCCGTGGCAAGCGAGAGTGGGACTTCGTCACCTATTTTAGGTCCTGCCTTCAGGAAGCTTACATTTCGGCGGCAGATCACAAACAAATACATATACCAAAACATGTCAGGTGGTGGTAAGTGCTGGAAAGGTAGATAAAGTAGGTGGAGGGAGAGCAACTGAGAGTGTTGTTATTTTACGCAAGTGGTTTTAGAAGGCCCTGCGGGTAAAGTGACGTCAGAAAAAAGTCCTGGTATGTACGCAAGGCAAGAGTGTTCCAGGCCTCTGTACAATATCATTGATATCATCATAATCACACTGTACTGCACTTACTTCTTTAAACTGTCTGCCTCTCCCGTTCCCTGTAGCTAGGCAGTAACTCTTTGAAAGAAGAAATGTCATTTACTCATTTTGGGGTCTTCGATTCTGATTATGGTCCAAATGTTGCTTCTGCCTCCCCCTCTACGAGGTCTTCCATGATGCCGAATGCCCAGTCTGGCAACAGTGCCTGGAACAGAGGGGAACCTTTATTGATTGACTACCTTGCAGACAGGATGCATGGTCAAGGCCTGCAGCTGGAGGTGGGGTACAGGCCAGGGACAGAAGCACATCCTAGAAGGGAGGCGGGATTGATCTCCAATGTCAGTCCCTGTGGTCGAATCTGTGACTTTGCGTTGGTTTTCTACAGAAAAATAAATATAAACATCTGTATTGTGCCAGCCGCTATTCTAACCACTTTATATACATGAATGCATTTAATCCTCATAAAAGCCCCATGTGATGGTGCTATTATTATGCTCATTTTACAGGCCAAGGTTCTGAAGCACAGAGAGGTTAAGTGATTTAGCTAAGGTCACACAGCTAATAATTGGTAAAGCCAGGATGTAAACCCAAGAGTTCTTGTTTTTATCCTCACCCCATAGATTCATACCCCATATCCTTACCCCATAGACCAGTTCCCCAGATCTTTCACTGGGGTGTTTGTACCCTCAGAGTTTCTGGGGTGAGCCAGGGAGTGTTTGAGACTCAGCTTCTAGGAAGGTCAATATTAAGAAAAGATTTCAGGAAAAAAATTGAATATTCGATTATAGGTAATTTAAGATATTTTTATACTGCGATGATGACAGATATGTTAAAGCAAATAACACTGAAGGCCAGATGAATTAAGATTAAAAAGAGAAGAGACTTTCAAGAAATGCTACCTGATGGTGGGTTGCAGGATTTCTGTCTCCAGGCCCCTTCTCTGGCCCCCGGATGAGAGTGAACTGTTATAATCCATTACTTCCCCGCATCCCAGCACATAGCCACACACACAGAGTCCCCAGTCACTGTGACTGGATGGAAGTGTCTTTGTCCATGTCGAGTTGGGCTTCAGTGGGCCTGGGCCTGGTGCAGAGTGGCTGAGGGGGACCAGCAAGGGAGAGGGCTGGGCCTTAGCTCTCCACGGGAGCTTGCACAGGGCTCCGAATTTCTGATTTGTGCCTGTGGGATGGTGTAACACAAGGCTGATTCTATGTATCTCCACTGAGACAGTAACGCAGGAGACAGGATGAGGAACCTCTTGTCTTCTGCACCATAAATACCCAGCCCAGCCTGGCATCTAATTTGCAGAGCATGTTCTTAGATGCTCCCTCTTGCAGGGAGAGAGAGACGTGTTCTGTGGCCTGTGTTTTCTGTGCGTCTGTGTATGTCAAGCCTGGGCACGCAGGTCTTCACCGCCATGTGCCATGCACTGGGTCTTTCTCGAGAGATAATGCCCACGGGAATTTTAAAGGCAGAGCAAGACAAATGTAAGCTGACAATTCCACCCACTATTGACAAGATGCTGACGGGCCTCGCAGAGGACAGGCCTGGTAATTAATCTGCCACCGTCTTCATTGACAGAGCAAAAAAGCAAACACACAAGTGAAGGGAGCGAGTCACACAGGGAGAGGGTGGTGGTGGAAGGAAAAGGGCAAGGATGTGTGGGGTGTGTCTGGAAGATAGGAAGGGCCTAGGCAGGGCGAGGTGAGAGGAAGAGAGAGGGAACAGAATCGTCCGTGCATCTGGGAAGAAACGAATGTGTGACAGAGAAAGAAAACGTGAGGGAATGTGTGTGGGAGAGAATGTAGGGTGAGGGGGAGTGTGTGTGTGTGTGTGTGTGTGTGTGTGTGTGACTGACAGAACGAGGGAGGGAGAGGGAGACAGGCAGGGGTGGAGGACTGCGGGCTTCTCTCTTCCCTCCTTCAGCCACAAGGGCTTCTGGAAAGCCTTGCAGATTGGAGTGAGGGACAAGCAGGAGAGGTGAGATTTCATTACCTTTTCCTTTGTGTGATGTTTCCGTGTTAGAAATGTAAGATTGGAGTTATAAATAATCCAGTCACAGCTGCAGCATCCTGGAGATTTATGGTGCAATGCCAGCCAGCTCCAGGCTGGGGGGGAGGTGGGGGTGGCGTCGTTTGCTTTAAAAAGCCAAGATGAAAGCTGATTCTTCTGTACTTTGTGCTCCCAGCCCCAGCCGGCCCAAGCCACCCAATCCCCCCGCCCTCCTGACCCACAGAGCCCAGGGGAGAGAGAAGCTCACAAATGCTTAGACCGCCCTCCCACTTTTGTCCTGGGCAGTCTGGAGCTGCTACAGGCTGCCGCAGCAGGAGCTGAGTTCCGAGTGAGCAGTTTGGGAAGGTTGGGGAGACCACTGGGGAAGGGGATCTGGGAGCAGGGGTGAATGCCCCGCCCTAGCGGTCCCACTTGGCTCAGCTGCCTCAGACCAGGGGCAGGCTGGTTGTGCATGGTAGGCCGACACGTGCGTGGACCAGACACAGGTGGGCTCAGGCCTGATGAAGGGGCTCCTCAAGCATGGGGCAGGGGCCTTCCTGTTCCTGTTCACTGCTGTGGGCTGGGGCCTTGTTCCACGCCTCCTTAGCAGAGATCGCCGTGCTGTATTTGGTGCAAGACTATGTGTGCGAGGGGGTTTCCTGGGAGAGGGTATACACCCAGTTACCCTGGGAAGGGGTCCTTTCTCATGAACTTGGGGGCTGCTGGCTGTGACACCTAGAGCAGAAGCAGCCAGTGTGTCCGGGGCATCGGTAGGGCAGGGAGGAGGTGTCCTAGGATCTGTCTCCCTGTTGTGAGAGCAGACGGACAAGGCATTTGGGAGCTCAGCCACAGGCTTGTCCTCAGGAGCCAGAGGAACTGGAGCAAAAGGAAGAGCTTTGGGGGTCCCAGAGAGATGAGCTGGCTCAAGGCATCCCTGCAACACGCCTGTGCCTTCCTGCAGTTTCCCACTAGAGCATGTATCCAGCTGTGTCCCTCACAAGCCCTAGGCCCTCTGCGGGCAGGGGATACACACACGTTCTCACTGCAGCCCAGTGACTACACGAGCCCTGGCCCCTAGTTGCTGTACATCAATATCGCAGAGGGTCAGACACTAGTGCTGATGTGTGCAAAGCCCCCTATGGCTGGAGCCCCTAGAGGGGGTGTGTGGAGAAGGAGGGGCAGACACACACCTCGGTTCCTTCCTATCTGTCCTCAGGTTGCCACTGGGCTGAGAGTCTCCAGGCCTCCTCGTCCTCTGCCCCTCCTGCCTGGGGCTGGTGTAGCCCAGTTACCTCAGGCACCAGCCTGTCACCTTGGTGGTTTCTGCTTTGCTTTTTTCCTAATTCCCTGAGCAAATATTGAACATCCAGAGAAACATCCAAATCCTGGGTCTTGGAGTGAGGATGGAGGTGCTAAAGCAGCTGGCTCTTCCTTAGGGCAGCTCAGGCAAGATAAACGCATGTCAGCTGCAGGCTTCTGGCAGAGGGAGGTTGCTCAGGAGGTGGGGGTGTCCACCCGGTGGATGTGGAGGGGCCCTTTGCTCAGAGGATTCCTCCAGGAGTGGCATCTGTTACGTGGCTGCGGACTTCCAGAGGAGCCAAACATGGACTGTGGCAGGGTCTTTTCTGGGGCTTCTTCAGTCTCCAAAAGCTAAACATGCCTGGGAGTAGGGCACGCACAGTAGGACTCACCTCCCTGGGGTGTCCCGGAGGCAGGTCAGTTGAAAACACAAACGACCTCAGAGCAAGCTTGCCTGACTTCATGGTTGGTGGAAACACGACATTCAGAAGGGGAACTGAGAAGGCTCCGAGGACCTCCCTGGTGTGCAGCTTATAGGCATCCTCCCCTGACACACTGCTGGTATACCTGTCAGGGGACCACCCACCACTATAGGCATCATCAATGTGTCCTGGGTGGTCGTGCCAGTCAGGATTCTTATTTCGAACAGCAGAATGGACTATGACATTCTTAAGTAGAGAAAAGATTTGTTGGAAGGATTTGGGGATGCTCATGGCATCAACGGGAAGTCTAAAGACCCAGCTTGGAAGTTGAGCAGGATCCAAAAGATGGTAGGCAGTCAGCATCATTGCCAAGGTCACGCCACAGGGCAGTCTTCTCAGGATGTCTTTGCTGTCACTACTCCTCTGCAATCCACAGTGTAATGATGGTTAATTTTACATGGCCTAACTTAACTGGGCTACAAGATGCCCAGATATTTAATCAAACATTATTCTGAGTGTGTCTGTGAAGGTGTTTTGAATAAGATTCATGTTTGAATCCACGGGCTGAGCAAAGCAGATCGACCTCCTCAATGTGGGTGGGCTTCATCTAATCAGTTGTGGGCCTAACTAGAACAAAAAGGTAGAGGAAGGGAGAATTTTCTCTCTCTGCCTGACTGCTGAGCAGGGACCTTGGTCTTCTTCTACCCTTGCACTAGGACTTACACTACTGGCTTTCCTGGTCCTCAGGCCCTTGGATTCAGACAGAAACTTACCCTGTTGGCCTGTATGTGCTCCTCTGGCAGGGTTGGGGGGGACTTCCGCCCTCAGGCCCAAATAGGAAAGGAGCATCTGGATGGCCTTCTTGGTTTGCTCCGCCATAGTTCCATCCTTCTAGTCTTTCCCTCCAACTCGGAAGTCCAGGAGGCTGACCTGTGTGGGCTGCATTAGCTGAACCCCATGCCTTCTGGCTTCCAGTTGGGATTCTCCTTAGGACACACTATGGAGGGGACTAGAGGTTGGGAGCAGAGAAATTGGAGGTATTTGTTCCTTTCGCTTCTTTCCTTCGCAGCTATGGCTCTTTCCAGCTTCCAGTCATCTCCTTCCCCCTCCTGCGCCCCCCGCCCCCACTCCATCCCATCAGATTTTTCACCTTTCCTTTTGGTTCCCCTTAGCACTGCCCACCCTCGGTAAACAATCCCTTTTTGAAAGGCTCCTCAATTGCCCATTGGCAATAACACTCATTTCCTTCAGGGACCGCAAATGAGGGAGTTTGGAGATTGGGAGGCAACAGAACCTCAACAAATGCCTACGACATGGTGATACAGATGCACGATGGAGGCAGGCAGCACGGTAAAGTGTGGACTTCGGAGACAATCTACTAGGGGCTGAATTCTCGGCCCAACTGTTATTTCCTGTATGAGCTTGGTCAAGTCCCCTAACCATGCTGACTCTTCTTTGCTCTTCATTGGGGAAATAAAAGTTATTTTTCTATCTCATGGATTTGTTATGAGAGCTGAATGAGAGATGAATCAAGCGCTTGGCACTTCGGGGAGAAGTGATGGCAAAAGGGATCCGCCTTACGTGCCAGCTCCAACTGATCAGTAACAACTCCTTCGAGCCTTGTGTTGAAAAGAATTATGATACCTCATCCGGGCCTGGAGGTGACAGGTGCACCCATTATTGATTAGTGATGTCTGTCACAGCGTGGACAGGGAAGTGGCAGTGGGATTGCTTGCCTTCTCTGTAATAGACACTCATTTAACAGTAACTATTGGTTTTCATATTTCTTTGTTCCTTAGGAAAGGAAGTAGGATGCCGCTGGGGTCAGAAAGG
The DNA here is from genome assembly GCF_014176215.1 of Rousettus aegyptiacus. NCBI lineage: Eukaryota > Metazoa > Chordata > Mammalia > Chiroptera > Pteropodidae > Rousettus > Rousettus aegyptiacus. The sequence goes on along the minus strand of NW_023416306.1, from coordinate 154,503,523 downwards.
CTGGGATCCTGTTTGACCAGCGTCCGTTCCCAGCAGCACTGCTCAGGGTCCGAGTCGCTGAGCCACCTCTCCTGGCTCAGCACAGACACCTCGGCAGTGCAGATGCTCCAGCCAGCCCTTCCCTTTAATCAGCCAGCTGCTTTGTCTACCTAGGGTGCTCAAGGTCTTTCTCCTGGGACCTCCTCTTGCTCCTTTCAGTCCTCAGGTGTCCGACCTGCTCCTCTCTGCTGACAGATACAGTTCTCTCTCTCCCCCACGTTCACTACCTTCTCCCCATAGGAAGTCATGGGAGTTATATAGGTTAACTTGAATATCATCACGTCTGTCACCCAGTTTCCCGAATCTCCCCCATTATCTCCTGTCTCAACTCAGGGGCCCAACGTTATTCCAGCAACACACACCAGAGCTGGTCGAAGGTAGAAGAGGTAGAAGAGAAATCATGGCCACGGGTTCCTACAACACAAGCTGGAGACTTAGTGATCACCAAGTGGTGCCTGGGATAACAAAGAAGATAGAGGGAGGAACGAACCCTTTCCAAAAATAATCTCTTTCTAGTTTCAGTGGTACACAGGAGCAGCCTTCATTTACTCAAGAAATATTTATTGAGTACCTATTATGTCCCAGGCAGCAGTGCACAGAACAGATATGTTCTGTTCCCCGAAGGGGAGATGGACCAGGATAACCAACCCAGTGGGTGCTAGGCAGTGCAGTAAGTGCCAAGATGGAGATGAGCACAGGCGGGGCCTCTAAGTGGAGTGGTACAGTAGGACAATCAGGAGAGACTTCCCTGAGGAGGCAGCTCCGATGTGGAGTCTGGAAAGGTAAGGAAACTCTCCCAGCTGGCAGTGGAGGCAGCATATGTAAAAAGCTGAAGGTGTTTGTTTGAAGAGCTGCTAGTTGCTGGAAGGTCACTGTAGCTGGGGCTCAGAGCTGGAGGGGAGGAAGTGCGGAAGAGGAGCCAGCTGCGGGGGGGGGGGGGGGGGGGGGGGGGGGGGGGCGGGGGCAGGTCCTACAAGGCTTTGAAAAGGCCTTTCTGAGGCTTCCAGACTTACCCAAAGTATAAACTCATGCCCTGTGAGTCATTAGGAGTGTAGTGAGAGCCGATGAATGCGGGGGGTGGGGTGGGGGGGTGGGCAGATGGACAGCAGTGGCTGAGTGAGGAGGAACTACTGAGTGGGGGTGGGGGAGGCCCCAACCTGATGAATGAAGGCTTTAAAGCAGTCTCCTTAATAGCTGGCTGACCCAGCCATCAGGTGCAAATTAGAGTAAAGCAGGCATTTGTTTGGGCATTTTCTTTCTCCAGTGACTAAGTAGGTTTGCAATTACCAGCTCTTCTTATAAAGCCCCTGACACCTTTTTCCAGTCACCTCCCTTGCTCAGACATGCTTCTCTTTGGAAAATGGGAAATGATGTGTCCATGTAGCTGTGTAGAAATACGTGTAGCTGTGTGTGTGTGTGTGCATGAAAATATCTCATAATGTGTGAGGAAGTGTATAAACGGGAGTGTGTGCTTGCATGGGAATGAAAATATCTCTGCTGGTGCCATGTATGGGAGCATACATGCATGAGACTTGTATGCCTCTGTTCGTATTGTGGAATATGGATCCATGCATGTAAACCTGTGTTCAGGAGTGTTTAGAGGGTGGTTGAGAGGGTGGGGGGCTATGAGCTGTGTTTGCAGCATGCATGGGATTCTATGCAACTGGCCACCATGATTGTCTTTGCAGGAGAGAAGTTGTTGGGCTGGGATATTTATATTAACCAGAGCAATAAAATGCCAGACGGGTCTCCTTGCTTCCCCTTTTGCTCCCTTGTAATCCATTTTCCACCTAGCAGCCAGTGCAAGCTTTAAAAAATGCAAATCAAATCATGTTACTTCCAAGCTGAAAACCCTCCAGCGGCTTTCCACTGCATCTGGAATAAATCCAAGCTTCTGACTGTGGCCTACACGATGTGCCCCCATCCCAGTCTTTGAATCTTCGTGGCCTTATTTCCTTCAGCTCCGCTGGCACCCCTGCCTCAGCTACATGGGCGAGAGCCTTTGCACCCTATGTTCCTTTCCCTGGACCCCTTTGCTGCTAGTGCTGTCCTGGCTCCAGGTTTCAGCACAATGTGATGACATTATCAGTGGGGCCTCCTCTGACCTCCCAATTTAAATCATCATCCCCTATCTCTCTCTCTGTCCCATCGCTGACTTCTTTCCTCTCCAGCTCTAGGTCAATTGGGTCTGAAGCAGATACTGAAACAGAGTTACGTGTGCACAGGGATTAGCGGGGAACAGCCCCTGAGAAGAAATAGGAAGAATGACTATTGGGTGGGACCAGGTGGGGTTATCAGACCCCAGTGCAGATCTGATAAAGTCTCTGCCAGACGGCTGGGGTGTCCAGAGCAAAGACTGCCCCTCAGTGGAGTTCTGAACAGGGCGGAAATGGCTAGATCTTGGACGACAGCTGGCTCCAAGGGCTGGAACCATCAGTTCAAAAGCTGAGGTTCAAGAGAATGAGAAGACAAGTCACAAACTTGGGGAAAATATTTGCAAAAGGCACCTCTAATGAAAGACTATTGTCCAAAACAAACAAAGAGCTCTTAAACCTCAACAATAAGAAAACGGACAACCCAATTAAATAACGGGCGGAAGACCTGAACAGACACCTCACGAAAGAGGATATACAGGTAGAAAATAAGCATATGAAAAGATGCTTCACATCCTCTGTCACTAGGGAATCGCAAACTAAAATGACAACAAGATACTATAATACACCAATTCGAGAGGCTAAATTCCGAAGCACTGACAATAGCAAATGCTGGTGAGGATGTGTTGCAACAGGAACTCTCATTCGTTGCTGGTGGGAACGCAAAATGGTACAGCCAGTTTGGAAGACAGTTTGGCGGTTTCTTACAAAACTACATTCTTCCCATACAATCTAGCCACCACACTTCTCGTTGCTTACCTAAAGGGGTCGAAATTTATGTCCACATAAAAACCTGCACGCAGATGTTTATAACAGCTTTATTCACAATTCCCCAAACTTGAAAGCTACCAAGATGTCCTTCGGTAAGTGAATGGATCAACAAACCTTGGACAATGGAATGTCATTCAGCATTAAAAAAGAAATGAGCTATTAAACCATGGAAGGGCATGGAGGAATCTTAAAGATGAAAGAAGCCAATCTGAAAAGGCTACATACTGTATCTTTCTAACTATATGGTATTGTGAAAAAGGGAAAACTATGGAGACGGTAAAAAGATCAGTGGTTGCCCGGGCAGGTGAATAGTCAGAGCACAGAAGATTTTCAGGGCAGTGAAACTATTCTGTATGATATTATGATCATAGATATAGGTTGTTATACATTTGTTTAAATCCATAGAATGCGCAACATTAAAAGTGAACCCTAATGTAAACTAGGGACCTTGAGTAATAATGATGAGTCACGGCAGGTTCGTCAGTTGTAACGAACGTGCCACCCTAGTCTGGGGTTATTGGTGGGGGAGGCTGTGCATGTGTGTGTTTGGGGGGGGGCAAGGGTATATAGGAAATCTATGTACTTTCTGCTCAATTTTGCTGTGAACCTGAAAATGCTCTAAACAATGAAGTCTATTTAAAAAGGAAGAAAGGAAAGAAATCCTCAGACATTCTCGTTGGACTCCTTTCTCCTCTCTCCACATCCACATCCTTTCCATCTGCTGTCCAAGCATTTTCTTACTTCCTCACGGGGATGTGTTTGCTAGGAATGTCTGTCTGCCTGTCCTTTTCTTCTATGGTTTGGCTGGATCCTTTTTAAAAGATCTGTCAGCTTGGGGGCCGGCCTGGCTAGGAGCTTCTTTATCTCTGCAGCTCCTCTGCGGACCTCACAGGACCCCCACGCCCAGCCTCCTCCCAGCCCAATGACCTTCTACAAAGAATTTCACCAGCAAATGACAACTACAATCTATCTGCTCTGTAAGCCCTGTCCTGGTATAAATATGTACCCTGACACCCAGCCAAAAAGCAAGAAACTTAAGGTTGGAGAGAGAAGAAGAAAATTTTGGACAACTCATTGGTACCATATCCAACCAAGCTTAATCTCGCCTCCGTTGGTGTCAGACTGAATGAAACGAGAAGAAAACATCTTCCCTCTTTGTCCTCTAGGTATAGGCTGTTCGCCCCACTTCCATCTCCCAGGCCTTGATTAAGACTTCTAGAGGCACTAGCTCTGAAAAAAATGAGGCCATCTCCACCCTCATGAGCAGTACAAAATAAAATCAATACTAAGCCACAAAGTACTAAGTGCGAGGGAATCCTTTAACATTTTGAATTTTCCTATGATGACTACTTTGACGTTTTGTATTTTTTTGAAATATCAAATATGAAATTCTTAAACGTTTTTCCCCTTCTTCGGTGGTTGCCTGAGTGTGGGTTGGGTCTACATGTTGCTCTTATCTGTAATCAGTCTAGCTGACCTTCAGGTCCCCGCCCAGGCCTGCCACGTGCTAAGTCTACACAGCATGGTTCCAGGGCTGACCTGGAGGACCTCAGGGGTCCTTCCGTGAACACAGGCTCCTGTGAGGTAGCAAGGGCCACGCAGTCAGATTCTTGCTTCATATTGCCTGGGGCACGCCAGCGTGGGATTGGTGAGAGATTGCAGGGAACAGAGAGGGCAGAGTCCCAGACAGGCATTGGGAGGGAATGTTCTCCTTGGCTAAGGTAGCCGGGCTTAAACAATCAAACTGAATCAAATCAACAGATAGCTGCTGAGGTCCATATTGTAGGCAAAAAACTAGCTGGGTTGGAGTGGAAGGGCAGAATTAGGAGGCCAGGAGTGGAGTCTTATGCCTTGGGAAGTGGTCTTGGGCTCTTCTGTCCTGGGGGTGGCTTAGATGGTGTGACAAAATGGTCAAGTATCCACTGTGGTACTGTCCATCAGCTCAGGTACATTTCCTCCAGTAAGCGTTGGAGGATCTCCACATTACAAATGGGCAAAGTGAAGTCAAGGTCACATGTCTAGTGATAGAAGAGCCTGTATCTCTGAGTAAGTATTGAGAGTTTGCCTCACAGTGTCTCTTCAAGCCCAGAGCCTGGAGCTTCTCGTTTGTGGATTTTATCATTACCTGACTCCTTCTGAGCCTGGAGGGAACAGTGAACAGCCCACCAGCATTTATATCATAATTGCACAGTTAGCTTTACTATGTGCTGGGCATGCAGGTAAATGCTTCAAATATATTGTCTCATCCACATAGCATCTCTGCAAATGTGGGCATTATGGGCCCCATTCTGCAGATGAACTCAGAAAGGGAAAGGGACTTACCCACGGTGACACAGAAAGCGCAAGGCGGGGACTTCCGGCCCAGGGGACCGGCAGCTGCATGAGTGCAGAGCCTGCTGACTTTCAGCTACAACCCCAGGTCATAGCACTTAGCATTAGTGTATTATGGGCAAGCAATAAATATCTGGTAAAAGGATGAATAAATGAATGATCGATGAACTCTTTCTGGCCCCAGATCTGTGTTGCTTCCTGGTTCCACCTAGTGTGGGGATCTGGGAGCTGAAAGCAGAAGCCCTGGGTCTTCCTGGTAGCAAAGCCTCCCGGGCAGTTCTGGGGAGAGCACTCTGGGAGAGGAGCCACAGCAGGGCCAGAGCTGCCTGGCTCGGCACGCACGGGGAACTCTCGCCCTCACCCTTGCCCTGCACTCCCACTCCGGGTGGCCACATGCAGTTTCGGAGGAAGATGTTCACCATAGAATAAACATATGGGCTGTGTGTGCATCCAGTGATTCAGAAGATCATGCTGTGCTGGCCTCCCTCTCCCCAAAAGCCAAGCTGTTGCCATGACAACCAGCCTCACCAAACCAGAGCTTGCTGAGGGCATCCCAATTAACCCCTTCCTGGCATAGCAGGGCCCTCAGTTATGTTCAGCTCCTCTGACCGCATGGCCCGGCTGCTCATAATGCTGATGCCCACAGGCCACCAGAAGAGGCAGGGTGGTGTCGCAGGCAGAAATGTAGGCTTTAGGGGTCAGAGGGCCTGGGTTGAATCTTTGGGTCAGTTGTGTGAATTTGAACACTCCCATAGACCTTTCAGTGTGCTCTTCTGCAAAATGGACATAATGGTGTGTTCCGTCACAGGGTCGCTGTAAAGGACGGCTGAGGAATGCACATAATGCCCTAGAATACTTGGCACAGAGAGTGCTGTAGTGAATGCTCGTCACAGGAGGAGCTGCTTGGTGCACATAGCCAGTCCGCTGTTCTTACTGCAGGGCCCCAGGCATGACAGGGCGGGGGGTGGGGGGCAGGGAGGGTACACACAGTCACAGACAACAGAGCGGTGATTCATCTGGAAAAAAGGAAGCCCACAGCCACTCGAACTGTACCAAGCCTGGAGGTTGCCCTGAGAGATTCCCATCAAACAGCCCATTCATTCACCTTGAACTCAAACCTCTCCAGGCTTTGCTGAGCTCTGGGACTTCCAGAAGAGAAACCAATACAGACAGAAGGAAGTCGGTGGGTCTGTGTGCACAGAGAGCTGGGTTGAGAGGGAGAAGATGGGGTTGGGCTTGGAAGCCCTGGAGGTCAACCTGGCGGCCTGTGGGTACGGGGCCACCTGCTGTCAACTCCATTGAGCAAAAAGGTCCCTAGGGGAAGTGACAGCAGAGAGTCAGAGCAGACAAGGCATTATTAATGGCCACCGTTTATTGAGGGTCAGCCAAGGGCCAGAGTGATGAACACAAATAAGGCCACATTCCCTCCATCCACTGCTTAAAGCATTTTAACGGCTCCTCCCTGCTGTCATCACCAGGACCCAAACCCTCGACATGGCTTGGCCCCTGCCCACCTCTCAGTTCACTGCGCTCCGCTGCTTTGCCCCCAGGACTCAGGTTTTCTTTGGTTTCGGTTTTGGTTTTCAAATGAATATGCTTGTCGGGCATCAGGGCTTTGGCACTCATGAGTGTTTCTACCTGGAAGGCTCATTTACATCCTCCCCCAGTTCATTTACTGTATTTTTATCAATTTTAAGATATACACTTAAAAAAAAACAATTTTTTACTCTGAAATAATTTTAGACTACGTAAAAATTGCAAAAAAACAGTACAACTAATTCCCACGTTCTCTTGACTAAGGCTTCCCAAATGTTAGCTTTTTTACCATATTTACTTCTGACTGGTGTGCTGGATCCTAGAGCCATGCTCCGTCATCCTACTCAGAGTCCTTTACAGCAAATGAAGAACTTTTTCTGCTCAGTGTACTATGTAAGCATGTTGTTTCTTATCACCCACTCGTTGTGCATCTATTTATGATTCTCGCCTAAAACAATATTATGGTGATAAGCAAATGATTATTTTCCAGTTTCATCATTTTTCTACATTTGTTTCTTAGCATTCTTTGTTAAGGAAGAGTGTTTTTATCTTACCCAATCATTTGATTATTTGTGTATTTATTTATATCAGTTGGACTCATGGATTATTATTTTACTTTTGGGGTTGATAATCTATAGCTCTCATTATTTATTTTAGTACTCAAATTAGGCCAAATTTGTCCAGTAGAAACCTCTTTAAGCTGGCTCTCATTCTTACTGACAGGTCCCCATTATTTATTAACTTTTTTTTTAAGCACAATGTCACTCCCTGGCACAATAAGATGTTTCAGGGTCATCTTGTACTTTCCTGAGCCACCCCTGGAATTGGTTGTTTCCCCAAAGTGCCCTGGTTTCTTTTAGTGGAGAATGGCATTTAGAAACCAAAGTCTAGAAACTAGGGGTGCTCTGTGCTTCTGCGGAAGATGCATCTTTGACAACAGGGTGCATTTTACACACTACGGTAGTTAACATCCCCAGTCTGGCATTTGGCTCTTCCTTCTGGACACTTCCATTCACCCAAAATCTGAGCTCAGCAGTGAGCCCTCAGCCAGGACTCCTTCCCACCCTTCTTGCTCTTCTCTCTGCCTAATCCACATGGCCCTCTCGTCCTGTTTCCCCTTTTGTGGAACGAGAGCCTGGGAGCCCATCTGCTTCCAACTCAGGGGTTTAGTACCAGGCAAGCTTGCTGCAGGGCAAGGTGGATTTCTCTTGGATTTCACCCTATTCTGATTTCTGCCATTATAGACCCTTCTTTGTTTTAAATTAGGTGGGAGATAGAAAACTAAAGGAGTTTTAAGTCTAAAAGAGTTCTTTCAGTAAGGACAACATAAAACATTTCTAAGAGTTAGGAGGTGTGGTGTCATGGTTAATTGGCAGAGCTTTTCTTTCTCGGTATTATCTAAAATAATAGTGTGTTGACAATCAATAATGGTTTAGGTGCAATGAAGTATATCACACCTAGTTATCCTTCAAAACTGAGTTTACACAATTTCCTCATGAGCACTTTGCCTTCATAACACTCAACACAGTAGGTAACATAGATGTTGGGGTTACTATTGATTAATGTCTGTCTGAAGGCCTCACAAACACGCACCCCATCTGTCTCTCTTATATTCACAGCTGTGTCACCATTGCTTGGTGCATCATAGGTGCTCAGTAAAAGTTTGTTGAAAGCATGACTGAATTAATTTAATCTTCTCAAAAGCCTGCAAAACAGAGATGACTCTCTCTGCTTTACAGATGGGAAACTGAGGCTCTCAGAGCCAAGGTTTTTTTCTGTGTTGTTCCACCGGTAAGCAGTGCAATGGGGATTAAAACTTGGATTTGTTGGAATGCCATATCTGTGCAAAGTGTTTCGCTGGAGAAAATGGTTTTAGTGGAGAATCGCGTTTTTATTCCCATGAGAAATTTGGTCCCCAAAGGAGTGTCTAAATTCTTAGAAATTAGGGCAGCGCAAATATGATTCGGGATAAGGCACAGGATGAGGGATGGTGCTGTAAAACCAGCCTTCTACACAGCCACGGCCACTCAGCTCATCCTTTGCCATCCTCTCACTAGATAGGCCTGGGCTGCCCTTTCGCCTTATGGGAGGGCCAGGCAGAGGTAGGGGTCAGGAGCTTGATCCCAAGCATGGGCTCTGACCCCGAGCTCTGAGCTCCGGTCTGACTAGCCAGTGCCTTCTATTTCAGAGAGCACACTTGAGCTTTACCATCTCACCTTACAGTTAAGGACACCGAGGCCCAAGGAGGTTAAGCAACTTGCCCAAGGTCAAGATTGGGAATTTGAACTTCTTGAGCATACATTCATAACCACTGCACTTTACTATCTCGCACTATCTGAAATTCCACTCTGAGCTATCCTTCCTCTCTCTGGAATGCAAACACCGCAGAAGATAGCCTTGGGACAACCTCAGGTCAGTGTGAAGGTGAATGTGGCCAGCCAGGCTGCAGATTCACTTAGATGCTTTTAGGGATTTCAGGCCCCACCCAAACCTGCTGAGTCTGAATCTCTAGCAAAAGGTGGGGAGGGGTGAAGGAGCTGGATAGGTTTAAAAGGGTCATTCTCCTTAACAGGACTCCAACAGAGGGTGCCCAGGCAGGCCCTGTGTGGGACACTGGGACACAGTGGTGATCTGACAGGCAGGGACAGCCCCCTGTGGGAGGTGCCAGTGAGGTGGGTTGGGATAGGGGCTATTCAGAAATGAGGCAATGACCATGGCCCCTTGGAAATGGGCCTCGGCTCGGGCCCAGCTTTTCTTCTGAGGTGTATCTGGGGTCTATGATTTGAAGGCTACCCCTTAGGTAAGCAAAGATTGGAAGAATTAGCAGGAAAAGAACCTGCCCAGTAATGCCCTTCACCTGTCCTCACTCCTACATCTGCTCCTAGGAGAGCAAGTGTGGTGTCTCCTGGAAGTGGGGAGGGAGTTGTTCATGATGGGCAGAATTTGGCCCTGGGCAGGCAGAAGTTAACGCTAGCCTGCCTACTGGCCAACCGAAGGGCTCCAGGGACAGCCCTGGGCAGCCTTCAGCCTGCAACTCTCTGGCCTGTCCCCTCCCCTCCTCACCGCCCCAGGGCCAGACTTGAGCTCATCCACAGACCAGACACACACCCAGGCCTGCGACCAGATCTCACAGGTGAGTGGAGCTGCAGGGTGACTTTAAAGCACCTCCCAGTGCTCAGACAGTCCTGCGGTTCCAAGTAGGAAAAATGTCAAGGGCAGTGCCTCAGCCTGCAATTCCTGGAGGCCAAGGCCCTTGCTTCAGGTCTGGTGGGGAGTGGGCTCAAGTTCCCTATAATGAAGAGGCCAATGTACTCATTCAAAATGGCTTTAAAACGAACTCCTGGCCGAGGGCCTGGCACTCTGTGCTTCCTGCTTAGGACACACAAATACAGGTTAAAAAAGAGCTTGAATACATACTCACCTGTGACCTGGGGAATCTGTTTCCTGGCCTGCATCTGCAGGTACCACCTTCTCCGGAGGTTGTGTTGACCCCTGTGAGCACACCCAAGCCGTGTTCATATCTGCATTGGTATGCGCGCTTACACACATATAACTGGGCCCCCAGCTCACCTAGCATTCTAAATCAGGCATCCAGGGTGACAGAAGGAGCGTCATGTCCTTATCATGCAGTCATCTCTTATTTGGATGGAGACACCCAGGGAGGAGAAATAGCCCAGCGTTCCTCAAATGGAGAGTGATGCTTTCTTTTCCTCCCCACTTCCTTTCCACACATCCCTCACCCCATTCTGGAAGCCACTTGAATAGGGAGTGTGGCAGCTGGAGTTAGACTCCGGGAGCTCAGAGACCATGTCTGGGCCTTCCCTAGCCTGTCCCTTTTTCTCCGGACAGATCCAGCACCTTTCAGTCTGCTGGCAGCCTCCGCGTGCGCCTAGCAAACTCCTCTCTTCTCTGCTTGTTCATCTCCCACCTCACTCCGTCCTCCCCCTTTCTTCCCTCCTCCAACCTTCTGTTTTGGAAGGGCAGCTGTGGGCAGCCAACTGCACTTCCCTCCCTTCCATTCAGATTCCAAAATCCCAAGGAAGTGGAGGAAATGGAGTTGGTGGGAGGATGGGGCCACACAGCCTTCTCCCCTCTCTTTCCGAAGTTCTCTTGGCACCACCGTTTTAACCCCTGCTCTGTACAAGAAACCCGCAGACTGAGAAAATTGTGACAGTCCCGACAGAGGAAAAGTGTGGGCAAAGTTCATTCGGTCCTTTCATTCAACAGGTGTTTATTGAGTATCTGTTACGTGCCAGGCTCTAGGGAGACAGAGTGAACAAATGAGATAGTCTTTGCTCTCATGGAGGCACCTACTATGGAAAACAGGAGGCCCTGTTTGAGGGCCTTTGTGTCTTTCTACCTCTATTGATAGTGAACAGTTGTCCCTGGTTCCACTCCACGAGCCTGGGGAACAGAGGCAGGATTCATCGCTGATCAGTAAACATTCGTGTTCATTTTCTATAGAGCCCCTTCTCTGTTGGGCCTTGTCCTCCACCTGTCCCAGAGCCTCTGGGCTTTTTCCCTGGGCAGCTGTCACACCCTGCCCCCTCCCTCTGTCTTGTCTTCCTTCCTCTCTCCCCTACCTTTGGGCACTGGCCATGGCTCCCAGTCCTGGCTGGCCCTCCACAGCCCAGAAAGAACCTTCACGAAGCACAGACCCCACTCAGGAATGGTCAGATGCTATAGGTGCGGGGGTGCGGTCCCAGCCTCTGGCTATTTTTAAGCTATTCAGGCTTTCCTGAGGCAATTCCAGGTTGTGTCTTGCTTTGTTGGTGACCTCAGCGCACATATTGCTTTGTTTATTGGGAAATCCAGCTTTGCATGTTGTGTGTGTACGTAGGTTTCCACGCATGGGTTACATATGCACACAGCATGTGTACACACACAACATGACATGACATGACATAACATGACACGACATGACATGACATGACATTGACTAGTAGTTCTCAACCATGGCTGTACATTGGGAACAGGTGAGGAGTACCAAAATCTCGATGCTCAGGATGCTCCCCACCCCCGCCCGCCCAGTTAAAATTGAAAAGAATGTCCAAAGTAGGACCCAGTAGTCAGTAGCTTCGGATCTCCCTAGGTGATTCCAAGGTACCATCACAGCTGAGAACCACTGATAGCGATGGCGGCTTGCCTGATGGAATTTCTTTATTGCGTAGTTAACAAGAGTGAGTGTTCAGACTCTGACAGTTTTAAGGAAAGGCACTTGCAACGAGGCAGGTGGCAAAGGTTTGGCCTGGATGCAGTGTTCTCACCTGCACAGTGAGATCAGTGGACCACACTGTCTCTGGAGTCGCACCCGGCTCTTCGGAAACGCTCTGACTGCTGTGGACGTGTCCAGGAATATTGAAGTATACAGGAAGGAGAGGAGGAGATGTGCTCTCTGGGGAGCGGCCAGGCCCCCTCTGCTCGAGGCTGACACGTCCTGGAGTTCCAGGCATCCACAGGGCCACAGATGCTTCTTTTTTTATGATGGGTGTAAACCAAGGGGACTCCTGCCCACCTCCCACAGGAGCGGGCAGCTGCTGGTTTGAGCTGCTGGGGAGCCAGGATTAGGGATGGATTAGTGAACATGGTTCCAAGGGGCTCTGGAGTCTTACAACCAGCTCAGGGGCCTGAGGTCCAAAGATAGCAAACGGTAGAAGGAACAGACAAGACTGTGTGGAAGGCAGGGAGAGATGAGGGAGAGCGACAGTTGGCAAGCCGATGTTTGAGCCATGAAACATTCACTTATTAATTATTAATTTTTAAAAAGTTTAATTACAAACTATATCTTATGATTTAGACAATATCGAAGTATACAGATAAAAAAATGTAAAGTTTTTCCTCTCCTCCCATTTCCTTCCTAATTCTATCATCACTTGGGTAAATCATTGAACAATGTGGGGGTTAAGGAGGCCAACCCCAAGCCCATGCACTTGAAAATCTGCATATAACGTTCAACTTCCCCAAAACTTAACTACAGTCTCCTAACTGTTGTTTCCAGGATGCCCCACAGATACCAGAATGTAAGGATGCTCAAGTCCCTTACACAAAATGCTGTAGAACAATGCAAACAGTTGGCGCTGTGCATCTGCAGTTGGTTGAATTGGCCGATGTGAAACCCAGGCATGCAAGGCTTGGCTGTATATTTATTGAAAAAAAATCTCTGTATAAGTGGCACTATGCAGTTCAAACCATTTTGATCAAGGGCCAACAGTATATCCTTGCTGACTGACCATTTTCTATATACACATGTTTTCTATGTGCATTGTTTCTATTTATTTTTTAAAAACGCGGGTTATATTCCACACTTGTTTTTTCAAACAGTATACCACAGACATCCTCTGTGCCTGTTCGTAAGTCAGAGCTACTTTACTCCTTTTGACAGCTGCGTGGAATTCCATCACCTGTTAGAATTTATGGGAAAGCTGCGGTCAGCATGCTCGTTCACGTATTTCTGTGGGATACCATCTTAAAAGGGGAGTGGTTAGTTCTGAGAGTATGTGCATTCCTAAACAGGATGGCTTTTATCCAGTTGGCCCCTGAAAAGCATAGCACTGCATTCCCACCAGAGCACCCTCTTCCTCAGAACCTCATTCACACTCAGGATTATGAATCCTCTCTATATTCCCCCATGTAAGTGGGGCATGTAAATAGAGCTTAAACAGAGTGGAGTCCTGAGGGGCCCTATCAGCCTCCAGTTTCCTCTTTTCCAGGTAAGATAAAGTGTGGAGGAAAAAGGGAGTGGTTTCTGTCTTGCACATGCAAGGGAGAAACAGGCCGGGCTGCCCTGCCCGCCTTGAGATGGTGCTGGGAAAGGGGTCAGTGACAAGAGGGGCACAAAGGGGTTTTCTGCGCCAGCACATTGCCTGGGACCGAGCAGCCCCACCTAGGGAGTCAGAAAGGCAAGATAAGGTGGGTAAAAATGCAGCCTCCTCAGGCTAAATGCCTCAGTTCAAATCCCAGCTCTGTCACTCATTAACTGTTCCTTTCTGAGCAAGTTACACAACCCCTTTGGGTGTCCATTTCTCCATGCATTAAGTAAGGGTGATGGAGGTGACCTTCCTCAGCTCCTAGGGTAAGGACGAAATGAATCGATACTTGTAAAGTTTAGAAGAGTGTCTAAAATATAGTGTGAAATGACTTTTTAGTTGGTAAACCATTCCCTGCTGCCTACACACACACACACACACACACACACACACACACACACACACTCCAATTCCTCATCCTTGAGGTAAGGGCTATTAACAGTTTGGTGCCTATTATTCCAGACCTTTTGGAACATCTGAACACATGACATGTGCTTGCATGCGGGTGCATGTGACAGTTATAAATATTCCTGTGTGCATACACTATCATTTAGGACTCTTCATTTTAAATTAAAAAGGTTTTGTTAATTAATTTCATTTTTTTGAACAGGTGTTATATACACATGGTATAAAATTTAAAAAGTAAAAAAAGGGCATACAGTAAAAAATAAGCCTCCTTCTCGCCTCAGTTTCCTAGTGATTCAGGTCTCATTGTTACCAATTTCTTGAGTATCTTTCAAGAGATATTTTAAGCATGTTTAGAAACATGTACGTTATACATCTTATTTCCTTACACAAATGATAGCATACATTACACAGTCTTCTGCACTTCTTTTATTTTTCACTTATTGATATGTCTAGGATATATCTTTTCATGTCACCAGATAGAGTGTTTTTTGTTTTGTTTTGTTTTGTTTTGTTTTGTTTTTTGGCTGCTTAGTATATCGTGGTTAGAAGTACCATCACTTCTTTAATCCTTTAAAAAGGGAACTTGGATTTTCTAATATTTAACTTATTAACAAAGCTATGACAAATATCCTTATAATGAATCTTCTTTTTAAAGTGAAAGAAAACCTAGCAAAAATTGACTTAAACCAACAAACAAAATGGAATTTGAAGGCTCGGTAACTGTGGAGGTCCAGATACAATGCTGACTCAATGTCCCCACAGACCTGGTTCTCTGTCTCTTTTCTGTCTTTTGATGTGTGGTTTTTCTCTTTAGGCTCCATTTAGTGTTTGCTCCCCTTCCCCCTTCCTCAGCTCTAGGGCTCTTCCTCATGGAACAAAAAGGCTGCCACAGCTCTAGATCTCCATCCTCAAACCACACCATCCAAGGGAAGGGAGACAATGTCTCTGTAGCGTCTGCAGGAGAGGAAGTGACTTGTTCCCGGAAACCAAGCAAACCACAGTATCTTCTACACTGTCCTGCCACTTGTCTTTTTCATTTTAACATTTTACCAGGGACCTTGCTCCAGGTCAGGGTACATGCATCTATTTTATGTGCCTCACCAGCACCATGCATTAAGCTGGAGAGCCCAGGCCCACTGTTTTTAATCACTTGATTACATCTCTGTATCACTCAGGCCTCCAGAAGCTGTGTGTGCAGGAAGCTTGCCCTGTGCTATCACTGCATACTTGAAGCCTGGAACAAAAAGCCTTGGATAAATATTTGTTGACTGTCCTTGAATCGAGATCTAATTGGGTGTAGCCCACGGCTTCAGCAGTGACTTCCACCTTGAGAAAAGGCCTGGGCTCTGAGCTCCAGAGTAAGAAGCCGACAGAGAAGTGAGAGCGACTAGAAAGCGAAAGTAAAGTGAGAGGGGAGGAAAGAACCCCGAGGGTGCAGACTGGGGAGGAGGGGCTGGGCCAAGAGTTCATTCAAGCCAGTCTAGCGAGGGAGTCTAGTTCGGGGCTGGCCGCATCGGGATAGGCGGGGGCGCTGTGGGCGGGGCGGCAGCCCGAAAAGAGAGAAAATGTGTTTTGTAATTAGTCATTGCCCCCTGGAGTGATGCTGGGAGTTTTCGCCGGAGGTGGGTAGACCAGATTTGCAAAATGACAAACAGGGGCTAACCACCACCGGCTGGGGCCACAGAGGGGCTTCCGGCCCTGGTGGCACAAGTCGAGCTTTCTAGTTTTTTTCTCTGTTCCGCCCCAATGCAGTCAAGATTCTGCCAAATAGTGGAGATGGGAGGGGAGGGCCTCTGAGGATAGACTTCCCCAGGGGCCAAATCTGCCTTTCCTGGCATCCTTGGCTGGCCTCTGCCCTCTGCCTGTTTTTGGGATCGGAAATGGGGACACGGTGGTGCATGCCGCTTGGAAAAGGCTCAGATATGACTTTGTCTCCAAAAATCTTGACGGACTTGCTCTGAGGTTCTTGGGAAACACAAAAACATTCTGGGCGTGGAGAATCAGTAAAAGCCCCATCCCTCCCCTCCTGCTGAAGAAAGCCGCGAAGGGGTTGACGCACCTCCAGACCCAACAGGGGTGGCTCATTCCATGCTTAGGAAAGCTGAGGTTACTTGCTCCCCCACAGACACTCCTGGGGATGTTTGAATCGAATGTTAGGACAGAGACTCCTGCCCCTCACATGCGCACAGGGGCTTCTGGGCTTCACTTCTTTGTTTTCCAGAGCAAGAGGCTTTCAAACTTTTTAAAACCAGGACCCACAGTAAGAAGTGCATTTCACATCCCAACCTGTTACTCAGATGAGCCTTTACATACGCTGAAACAAAAGTTCTACCATCTGTAACTTATGCTTATGTTTTTCCATTCTATTCCTTTAAAAAAATATATACTGGGTGTAATCCACTAAATTGATTTCATAACCCACTAATGGGTCTCAGCCCACACCCAGAAAGAACATTCACTCTGCAGGGTCTTCAATCTCTAAATCCCAGTTTTCCTGATGAGCTCCTCCCTGTACGTTCTCCTTACTAGTACACCACAAACCAGACTTGTCCTTCATCAGGTTCCAATCAGACTTTCTCTGATCCCCTTGGACTCTCACGGTCCTCCAGGGTAGGTAGAGAGGCCTGTTCCTGGCAGGTTGTCTGAGATAAGATTAATCTCGCAGGAGGCCCACCAAGTTCATATCCGGTGGGCCACTTCGGGTTGCAAGAACCCTGCAAGAATAAAATATATAACTCAAGCAACTTAAACAATGAAGAGTTAATAAAATCACACACCAGAAAGCCCAGAGGAAGGTGGCTCCAGAGTTGGTCAATTCAGTGATCACATGGCCTTCTGTTTATTTCCCTGTTGTCATCCCGAACCTTTGGAAATGTCCTTCTCTACATCAGTCTCAGCGTGACAAGAATGCTATGTTAAGGGGCTTTTGTGGGTAGCAGAAGAAGGGAAGGGTGGAGCCTGGGTTTCAGCCGGCTGGGTGAGTGAGTGAGTCACTGAGTGGCTGGGCCCCTTCAGCCCCATGTAAGGACAGGCTGCAGCCGCCCACTGCCCGCCCGGACTATGTCTGGACAGAAATGGGCATGTCTGCTTTGCAACGGGCCTCACCTCGTGCTTGGATAACCCTGTGTATCAGGAAGGCGAAAGATGCTTATCACCCCTTTTCTCTCCACGAGTTACAGGCCCCCAAAACAGAAACGACTCCTGGCCTCACCTGTAGATCCAGGCCTAAGCTGAACAGAGAACCCAGTGTCCTGTTTCTGGCTTGGCGCTGGATTCCCTGGAGTAGGAAGGGCCAATCAGGAATGAAAGAAGCTCTCTGGTGCCTCTTTCTACTTTGGGCTTTTCTGAGTCTCATCTCCAGACCTCTCATTCTGTCCACATAACTGGTTGTCTGCTGGTTTTCCCAGGGAGAGCTGGGAGGTAGGGCTGGGATGGGTCCTGGTGGTGGCAGAGTCTCCCCTGGTGTCTTAGTCTTTGGTAGCATCTGATCGCATAGACCTAGACATGACTGAGGCCCAGAAGCATCTGGGACTGTGTGAGCTGGAAGGAACCCGAGAGCAATCTCCCTCATTTCATAGATGTGGACACACTCAGGCCCAGCGAAGGGTAGTGACTTGCCCAGGGCCACACAGCTGGCTACAGCAAAGTCATGAGCTAGGTCCATGGTTTGTCCTACAGCTGGCTCCACTCCCTACTCTCAGTCTAAAACTGAGACTAGGCAGCAACTCTGAAGTGCGGGACTGCTTGCCCCAGGCCCCCCTACCAGCAGGGGAAGGTCTTGTGTTCTTATCCCAAGCTGGTTTGCCTGACTCCTGCTAAACACAGCAAAAGGGTGGAGTAAGAAGTCATATTGTAGGACCCGAGATGATAGACGTTAACCCTTCTGAAGAAAGTCCTAACTTTAACAAAGGGGAGCAGGGCTTGGCAGAATCTGGGAAGAATTTGCTCCAAGAGATGGTGCTAGGGAGGGTGTGGTGCCAGTGTGCGTGGGACCCCTGCCTGTGGGCAGGGAGGGAGGGCCCACCAGAGTGCGTGCCGGTGCATATGTGTGTGTGCAGGCAGAGGGCAGGTGGTGTAGACGTGCGGGAAGTACTGGACAGGAAGTTGGAATGCCAGGGTTCTCTCTGCCACCTGACACCCCGTGACCTTGGAACTTAACCTTCTGGAGTCTCAGTTTTCCCAGCTGCAAAATGGGAATGCTAAGAATACCTTTCACAGGGTTGTTAAGAAGATCTAGACAGACGGATGGGAGTGGTCTCCCAGGGCAAAGCATGAGGGCTGTTCTGGGGGTGGTGCGTGTGAGCAGGAGTTGTGTTGCTCCCCTTGGGCCCTCGCTGGAGCTGGGGGTGTCAGGAAGCGCTTGGTCTGGGGAAGGGAATGACATGGAGAGCAGCTCCAACCCCTTGCCTGCAACTTCCTTCCTTGCTTCCTTGGCTGCTTAAGGCAGCACTAAATCAGGTCACCACTTGTCTGTACTTTGCAGTAGCTGTCATGCAAACAGCTTCTCTGCCCAGCTCCCAATCCAGGTCATCTCTCCCACACCCCTCCCTTCCCCAGCAGCCAAGGAGACTACAGCTCAGTGCTTTTGTTCTTGAGTGCTTGCTGTTCATTAGACCCTGGCTGTGTGCCTGACACTGGGCCTGTTGCTTTAAGGAGAAATAACAGGCACCCTTTGCACTACACCAGGCTCCATCACGAGATTATCTTTATTAGGGAGATATGATCACTTCTGTTTTATAAGTGAGGAAACTGAGGTTCAGAAAAGGTAAGTATCTCAATCAAGGCCACTCAGCTGGCAAGTGCAGAGCCAAGGCTGAAACCTAGATCTGCCTGATTCCCGAGCCTGTGCTTTTAATCCCCGAGGTCCTGTGTTTAGACTGGAGGCAGAAAGCATGGGCGAGAGCTGAGAGACCGGGGAGAGAAGGTGAGGGTCGCTCTGGGAGTAAGGTCTGCGGGGAGAATGTAAGATGGAGGGGACAGGCCTGCAATGCGGTGGGGAAACACACACTCTCTTACCTAGACACGCACATGCCACACACACACACACACACACACAAATGTGCCATAGACAGACATACAACATATGCAGATATACTACACACGCACGGATAGGCAGCACACAGATATACCACACACACAGGTACAGAAGCCAACACAGATACTGACTGACGTATACAGAGACCCACAGGACAGGCACACACATAAACACACACATAAAAGACGCACAGACCCAGAAATGCACACCATGTTGACACACATCAGAGGCACACACAGACCCAGTGACACTCAGACGCACATATGCATAGACACGCTCACATGACAGCACCCACACACTGACAGCCCCCGCACGCATCCCGGAGGGAAGGGAAGGAAGAGCCAGGGCCTCCTCCTTTCCCAGCCTCCCTCTCTAAGGCACAGGAAAATGCCTTCTCCACGAGTGCTGAGTCAGCAGCGGGTGACAAATGAGCCTCGGGGCGGGCGCTGGGCTCGGCACAAGCACTTAGCATTCAGAGCGGAGCGTTCGCCTTCGTGGTCTGTTGTGCCAGCGCCAGCCCCAGGCCCATGAGGAGGGGGCAGGGAGCAACGCCAGCTGCCGGCTCAGGGGGAGGCCCTGGGGAGGAAGTGACTCACTTTGACTTTGCAGCCCAAGGTCACGCAGGCGGCTTCGCCAGCCAGCCTTCTGCGGAGAGGCAGGGTGGGCTCTGGCTGGTGCTGGGCTAGCCAGCCTGGGAGGGGCTGGATACAGGTGGCCCTTCCTACTGACAAAAGAAACATGAGGAGAGGTCTCTGAGCTCTGAGGAACGTCCTCTCAGAAATGTCCAGGGCTGGCTCAGGAGCCTGAGTCTGGGGGTGGAAAGGGGTGGCCCTTGGGGTCCTTCACAAACGTTCCTCTCCACTCCTCATTGTCCCCACGGGAATCTAGTGCAAGGGGACATCCCAGAGCTCCTGGGTGGCTACAGTTGCCTGCCGGCCTGGCTCCTCTGCCCTCTTGCCCCCCTAATTTATTCTTTAGGAAACAGCCAGTGAGATCTTTGCAAGACAGCAGTCACATGATTTCTTCCAATGGCTTCCTGCCTTGGCGTCAGTAACATCTTCCGAACGGGCCACTCTTGGCCCGGAAGGGAGGAACTATTGAAAATGACACCAGGACAACACGTGCGGATAGGGGCTGTCCCCGGCACTCAGCCCTACGCTGGGCTTGTTCCCACCTCGGAGCCTTTGTGCCGCCCCCATCTTTGCACTGCTGACTCTGATCACAGCATAAATGTCACCTCCTCAGTGAGACTGTCCTACTGCCGGCCGCTCTCCACGTAGTCATTCTGCTTTATGTCCTTCGCAGCATTTACGGCTACCTGTGTTCATATATATATATATATATATATATATATATATATATATATATATAGTTGACTCTTTTTTGTCTGTCCACCCCCCTCCCTCCATAAAAGCTTGTTGACAGTGATGACTTTTTGTTTTGTATGATCCTGCTGTGTCCCCAGTACCTAGAATAAGGTCTAGGGCATCGTGGCACGTGGTAACATTTAGTATGTGACTGTACAAAGGAGGGCCAGGACTGGGAGGGAGCACGAGACTTCACAGGGCAGCCTTGGGGAGGCACAGCAAGGACAGACAGGGGCCAGCGCAGAGTGCGAGTGCTCGTGTGCAAGTCCGTGGACTTGCGATAGGGGAAGCCACGGCCCCCGCCACCAGCAGGAAGGCTTCGGAGTGATCCAGACCTGGCTGAGAAGTCCTGCTCTGTCCATTACTAGCTCTGTGTCTTTAGGCCAGTTATTTATCGAGAAAAAATGAGAAGGAGCACAACCTCTCTCCCAGGATGGCTCTGGGTCTCCTCCCAGATGTCACTCCCCCTCCATGCCAGCTCCTCAGACACACTTGGCTCTGTGGGAGAACCCAGAAAGAGAGAGTTCTTTTCCTTAAGGGTGTCTCGGAGGTGCCAGCCATATATCCGCGCCAGGTCCTGCCAGGCCCCGCGGCTGCTTCCTCCTAGGACAGAGATTGAGCAGGGCCACCCGGCTCAAAGGTGGGCCTCTGGAAACCGTGGGGGAAATCGGGCAAAATAGAAACACTTCAAAGTATTTGAATCCTGGCTCCATGGCTCTGGTCACCTCTGAGCTGGAGAGGTTTTAGTTTTCATTGAACTCCTGTCTTCTCCATGCCCTCTGTCCTAGAGTGAGGATCCAGTAAAATAACCAGGATGGGGCGTTGGTCCTTAGCTCTGCTGAGGGACTATGAAGAGGTATCATTAGTCGAAGGGTGGAGGGGAGCACAGAAAGCTGCTGAACCCCCTTTCTCCCCATGCCTAGAGCGTTCTCAGGCGCCGATCTTTCTGACACTGCCTCCCAACCCTCACCTCATTTCTGTGAGCTGATCCTGGAGCCCCTGGCCTGGTTGTTCCTGCTTCAGTGGAGGAAACAGAAAATGAAAGTGGCCCCGTGGAGGAGGTGGCCCGGAAGCGTGCAGTCTGCAGAGGGACCCCAGTAAGATAGGGCAGCACCTTGGCACCCAGGCCACCTGCCCTGAGCTGCCTGCATAGTGTCTGACCTTTGCCTGGGACTCCTTCCTGCCTCAGCCCTGGGCAGAGCAGCCTGACTGGGCAGTGAGAGGGTGACCTGAGGCCACTGTTCCCATGTTCTGTCCCGACTCGACCTCCCGCGTGGGTGAGAGGAGGGAAGGGATGGCCTGACAGCCAGGAATTGTCCCCGTGGGATGGGTCAGAAACTGGAGTGGCCGGCTCCCAGGTCAGGATGCTGCCTCAGCCGGGGCTTTCCTCTGTGGGCTCCCCACAGAGCTTCTCAAGGGCGTCCCTGGGAGGCCCAAGGTATGAGTGTGGGTGGAGGAAAGTGAAAGGAACAAGACAATAGCATCAGCCAACCTCAAGCGCTAACCGCGGGCCAGGCCCCATGCCAGGTGCTTTATCCACCTGGCAAAACACTGGGTGTCTCATAATCACACCCTGTGAAAGCTGCCTGTGCCATCGGCCTGTCCCCATTCATCCACTTATTCGACAAATATTTTTTGAGTGTCTTCTGCGTGACAGACACTGTTTTAGACACAAGGGACACAGCCATGGGAACAGAGTAAAAAAACGAAAACAAAAACAAAAACAAAACCCTGTCCTCACATTCTGGAGGGAAAATAGCCAACAACCAAAAGGAACTGGTGAACTGGTATATAAGATGCTGGTATGTGCTATGGAGGAAAAAATAAAGACGGGAAGGGGGCTGGGGGTGCGAGATAGGGGCTTGGGGTGCGAGGTGGGGGCTGGGGGTGCGAGGTGGGGACAGGTTTGTAATTTTAAGTAGAGAGGGCGGGTAAGGCCTTACGGAGAAGGTGGCACTGAATCTGATTCAGTAAGTCTCTTTAATTCGCAGAAAAGTCAAGGACATAGATATGATTATTATCATCCTGATGAAGGACAGGAAATCAAGCCCCAAGGATGAGTCCAAGGTCAAATGTCTGGGAAGTGGAAGAACTGAAATTTGAGCTCAGGCTCTGTTGCTCTGTCTGCGCTTGTAACCACCACATGATGTTGGGCAGAGAGAAAAGAGGATAGTACGGAAGGGAAAGGGGAAATAAAAGGCGTATGGGGGCTTCGCAGTGGTAGCCATCTGTTTTCCAAACTGAAAGCCAGGGCAAGATCTGAAAAGATTTTCCTGTTGCTCCTGATGAGAGTGGCCTTCTGGGAGAGGTGGTTTGGATGCTGGCCTGAAGGGTGGGATTTCGGAGACATTCCAGTGGCTTGTGGGGCCTGCAAGGCAGGCCTGAGGCAGGGCATCGCCATGGCAACCCCAGCCCTGCCTCAGGGCTAAGAGCCTGGTGTGGGGCCACATGGCAGGGAAGCTATGCTGAGCAAGGACAGAGACTCTGTGGGCCAAGGGGACAGCCAGGGCCCAGGAAACTGCATAAAAGGAAGAGAGGTATGGCCTGCAGCCCATGTTCTGGGCCAGTTGGGGGGGTGGGATGGCAGGAAGCCCCCTGGCAGGACTCTGAGAGTCAAGTGGGGCAAGAGCCCAGGTTTTCCTGTTAGACAAGTCTGGGTTTGAATCCTTTTGCTCTTTGGTTCTGGGCAAGTCAAACAACTTTGATAAGTTTGTTTCCCCATCTGTGAAATGGGGATAATAACTCACCTCACAGGATCTTTACAAAGATTATCACATTTTGAGATAAAGTATGAATTGTTCTCTGCGTACTGCAGACTCAGTAGTGATTACCGCTGTTTGCCTCCACCCAGCAGGTTGCTGGGGCCTTGCCAAGATGGCGAGCTGGGTGGAATGGGAAGAACTGCCGGGCTTGGGAAACGAATGACCCAGGCAACCCGGCCAGTTGTAGATTTCTAGCCAAGCTCTGCCCTTGGGCTGGGGCTTGGTCAGCAACAAAAGAACAATACCCTTCCTAAACAGCTAGGCCCACAGTGCAAGCCCTTCCCCCAGCTCCCAGGACTCTGCAGCCCCGGTCTACCCACACATCCCTGCTCTGGGATCCCCGGGGCGTCAGGATCCACAGCACCTTCTGCTCCGGTGGGCAGCGAGGTACCCTCATGTTGGAAAGGATGCACTCCCATTGTTCCTGCCAGGTGACGCCTTCCTCTCTGCTGGCTGCTTAAGCCTTCCAGTAAACTCATTGCTGCCCCCACTGCTGTGTCTGGAAAATTGTCATTCAAAAAGCAGAAGAAACTTCAAAGATTTTTGCATCCACCCGCACTTCCAAGGGCTGAGCTGGTCACTGCCCCACTGCAGAGTCAAGGACTGCTGGAATCCACCCCTCTTTAACCAATAGTTTACCATGTGACCTTGACCATCCTCTCTGGACCTCCTTTCCTTCCTTTGTAAAGTGAGAGTTTTAGGTTAGATCATCTCTAAAGTTTAGTGATGACATCTAAATGATTGCATTCATCAATTCTTTTATTTGTTTGTTCACTTATTCATAGTACTTAGCCCTTCCTGACATGGCATTGTTTCTGTTTTTTGTTTGTTTGTTTGTTTATCGTCTTTCTTACTCCAGGCCAGTTCCACGAGGGAGGGGTTTTTGTCTGCTATGTTCAGTACGATATCCCTGCCATCTATAAAAGGGCATGACATATAGTAGGAACTTGCATTTGTCCTTGAAGGGAACAGAAGATTGCATGCTTAAACAGGGCGATCGAGGGGAGTTCCACAAGAGCACTACTGTATTTTTGAAGTTGTAAACAAGCTAAGGAGAACTAACAATGAATAGTGAGGCATCCAGGGCTCACAACAGGATAGGGGGTGGGCCTAGCTGAGCTTTAGAAATGTAGGATGGGAACTGTGGCCTTTGGTAGAGCTGCTGCCAACCCGTGGTCCAGCAAGAAAGCGAGTGGTGAATACCCCACCTCATTCTCCTGCTGCCTCTAATTTCTTGCTGCAGCATCCCTTTGGCTGAATCCAGTCAGACGCCACAAAGCAAGTGAGCCCTGTGACACCATCCTTAGAGATCAGGCTCCAGGGCACAAGAGGGTGGCAAAGGGTGGACTGTGGATCTGGTGGGGGACGAGGTGAAGTATTCGGCACATGCACAGGAGCCCTTTGCTGAGCACCTGATCTGTGTCAGAGCTTGAACACTGGAGACAAACACGCGACATGAAGGTTTACAGAGTAAGGTCTCTGCCCTTCAGGCAGCACACGTGCCCTGGCTGGATCTGGAAGACGCCCTCTTCCCTCTGCCTGGCGGCGGGGCGGGGGGGGGGGGTGGGTGTGTGTTTGTCTCCCATCTATAACTTCTTTGGGGGCAGCAAGTAGATAAATTAGTCTGATTTGCAAAATTATACTGACAAATTAAATAAGGGAGGCTGAGAGGGGAGGGGAGGGACAGGGCAGGTGGAAGGTGTGGACGGTCTGGGTGATGGGAACTTGTTGTAGAGCTATGAACCAGCCCTCAAGAAGGTGACCTTGAACTTGTGGTTCAGGCTGAGTAGGAAGGGTTCATTTGCTGTGTGGTCTTGGGCTTGTTCCTTAAAACACCCGATTCTGTTTTAGCATCTATAAAAATTGGGGGATAAATAGGACATAAGAATTTCACGAAGATTTAACAGGAAGCTGTGCACAGGGCTTAGCACAGTGTCTGGGCACATGACAAACACTAGTATTATAATTAGAGACAAGGGCCACCCCCCAACACCATTCCGTTTCTCAGACAAGGGATCTCCACCCCCTCTCCAGCTCCATTTAGTTCTGAATGTTTTAGGTCATTCTATGCCTGGCGTACTGCCAAGGCTCTGACAAAGACAGGAGTTTCTGCTCATTCATCCTAATGCAAGTTCCTGCGTTTATGATAATAGGGAAAAAAATGCATGAAAGGGCTGGCTGCCTGTGGAGGGAAAATCTGCTTAGAATTGAAAATCCGAGTCCTTCCTTGGCCCAGCTTTCCCCTCCCAGCGCTTTGGCAAAGGCGGCAGAAGGGAGGGTGGCTGGAGGAAGAGGAGGGGAGGAAGGGGTAGCGAGGAAGAGCTCGCCAAAGAGGATAGAGGGCGGTGGGGGGGCAGGGGTGAGGCCCTGGCATGCCTGGGTGAATGGGTTTCAGGGTGGCTGAGGAAGTCTGCCAAAAAGGCAGAGTGAAAAGGCCAGGCCCGTGTGGCACTGCTCGCAGTTTCCATGACGACACCAGCTGCTGCCTGGCCCCTCCAATTGCCGGCTCCTTCTGCGGGGCCTCCACATGGTTACCCAGCTCTGTGAGGAGGAAAATTCTGACGGGTCTTCTTGGCCCGATGTGCCACCAGCTAGTGCCACTGTGTTCTAGACACCGTGCTGCACTCCACAGGGAAGACCGCGTCCAGGAAGGGGCTGTTGGAACCTCTGGAGGCACAGGCTTCATTCAGTCCAGAGTGGAGGGAGGGGCTACCAGGGGCCAGCCAGGCGGGACTGGGATGGGACAGGATCTCAGAGGTCTGTGGGCCTGTGGGAGGAAAGGGCGAGACCAGATGTGTTTGTTAAAGATGTCTGTGCCTACACAGGGCCTAGGGAGGGTAGAGGACGTGCTAGGATAGAGAGGCAAAGGGGAGCTACGCAGTAACCCGGGACAGGGACAGTGGCCTGGCCTAACACCTAGAGCTGTTTAAGAGGTAGAAGTGACTTCGCATTCGGTGCTTGGGCAGGAGAGGCTGCTAAAATGGAGGAGTCTAGATATCTCCTCCCAGGGCAGCAGGCAGGTGGGGCTGTGCTCCCCAAGACAGAAAATGGGGACTTGAGATATTTGAGAAGAGGACTCCCCTGTACCGTTCTTGTCTACTTTCTCCCCTACTCCAGAGACTACCGAGGACTTG
This sequence comes from Rousettus aegyptiacus, assembly GCF_014176215.1. Lineage (NCBI taxonomy): Eukaryota > Metazoa > Chordata > Mammalia > Chiroptera > Pteropodidae > Rousettus > Rousettus aegyptiacus. The sequence goes on along the minus strand of NW_023416306.1, from coordinate 154,477,181 downwards.
GATCATGGTGGGGATGTCAAAGTTTGATGAATGAATGAGTAAATGAAAGGGAGAAAGGTAAGAAAGTATGTGAAACCGATGAGAGAGAGATGTGATCTACCGAAGTACACACCTGCCCCCGGATGCATACCGCCCCCGGGAGCATGAGGCTGCTGAGATGGGGCTGCCCTGGCCCCTCACATGCAGACACACATCGTGTTGAACTTTGTCGCCTAGATTTGTGATTGGTTTTGTTATTTTGGGTCATCTGAGCATCCAAATCAGGTATTGCACATTTACTGCAGTTTGATTTTCTTTTACTCACTGCAGAGTTGTGTCAGAGCGGAGCCCAGTTTCCTGCATCTACCCGTGAGGGTGGCGGCTTGCGGGTGCCCCCTCGTTTTAAGCAAGCAGATCCACTGGGTGGATATCTAACACAGAGGACCCAGCGGTGCTGACTTCATGCTCCAGAGAAGAAATTTCTGCAGCTGCCCTTTATGCAGCTGCCCGGCGCCGCTAAAGGGCTCAGTGGACACAGAGCTTCAAAGGGACACAGCTACCTGTGTCATTTTTAACGGGAACTAGCTGGCCAAGGGTATGCTTTATTGGATCCCTCTCACTCTTGCCTTCCTACCCATAACATCTTGATACTTGGTGATAAAATGGGCTGGGGCGAGGGGAGTTCAAGAATACCATGCCTTGGGCTCACAATCCGTGGCCCGCCCCTCTAATTGACTACCTCGCTCACACTCTGCTCCCAAGACCCAGTTTTAGTATTTGCCGCGCCCTTACTACCACCTGTAACTGTTTTGTTGTTTACTTGTTTATGACCAAATGTTCATTGTGTGAGTGTAAGGTCCTTGAAGCAAGGACTTCATCAATATTGTTCACCACTAAAATGTCAATCCCTAGGACAGTTTCTGGCTATCAGGAAGTGCTCGTTTTTGCAAAGGAGTTACTAAGTGGATGAATGGATGAATCATGAGAACTGGCCAGTTTTTCCTTTTTCCTTTCCTTTTCTTTTTTTTTTCTTTTTCTTTTTTCAGTTTAGGCAACCCTTCGTTGACCTCATAGATCGCAAGGAACTTGTCAATTTACAATCTCTTATTTTTTATTTTATTTTTTACACCTATATCACCCGGTCTTCCTAGGTGGTCTCCCATCCAAGTACTAACCAGGTCTGACCCTGCTTAGCTTCTGATCTCAGACCAGATCAGGCGTGTTCAGGGTGGCATGGCCATAGTAGTTTTCTTAAATGTATTTCTTCTCTGACAGAGTTCAGGACCCTTGGGTGGTTTTCATGTCCATCTGTTTCAGGGGAGGACTAGATTCCCAATACTGTAGACTGGATGAGGGCAAGGGTGTTATTTATATCCAAGTCTTCCCTGTGTGACTACAGGCGTCAGGCCCAATGTAAGATGAGTAAGAGTAGCAGTGGGCAAGAACAGGGTTCTTATTCTCATGGAGCATACATGGTAGTGTGGAAGACAGACAATAACAGAAATGAATGAGTGAGAAAATAACATTTTAAGTGGTATAGATGAAATGAAAAAAAGCTTATAACAGAGAATCTAATTTTGATAGGGCAGGCAGGGGAGATCTTCCTGAGAAGGTGACGCTCTGAGGCCTGAAGGTTCAGAAGGAGTTAGGCATGGGAAGAATTAATGGACTGAAGTTCTAGGGAAAAGGACCAGTAAGTGCAAAGGTCCTGAGGCAGGAAAAAGCTTGGCATGCTTCTTGAAGGCCAGCGGTCAGAGGTGGGGCAGAACCCAGTGTTGAGAGGCCTTATAGCCAATAGTAAGGAGTTTGTTTTTTGTTTGAAACGCATTGACAACCGTTGTAAGGTTAACGCAGGCGAATGGTGAATGACAGGATCTGACTTATGCTCTGACTTCCAGGTAAAGAATAAATAGGGGCTGGGGTGGAAAGCAGGACCTGGAAATGAGGATGACAAGCCCAGGGATATTAACTCAACACAACAAGAATCAGAAATCAGAGCTTTCTCACAGGGATGAGCCTCCCATCACTAGATATATTCAAGTAAAAGTTGTCAGGATGCACTTGGATGCACTTGGAACTAGTCAACCAGGAGACTGAATTCCTCCAGCTTCCCTGTACCTCAGGAGGACAGCAGCTGCCTCCCATGGCCTGCATGAAAACCCTTCTGCTGGCCAGCTGAGGACAGCAGCTAAGTCTCATTAAGCCTGCCCTGCTTGCTCTGGGTTTAACAATCTGTTTCCTCCCTGCCCATGGCTGGGAGAAGAGCAAACCCCAGCGTGGGCGGAGCAGTGGGGCCTGGCCGATGCTATCCAAGGCCTCCCAGCTTTTCAGGAAAGGGCATCTTTGTGTCTGTGAGATCTTGAAGCCAGTCATGGTTCCCTGAAACTCATCCACTCACAGTCTGGATTCCTGCAGGGACACTCCAAGGGCATCATGGGTGTGAGGAGGGGGTGCTCTTGATTAAGCCATCTGGGCAGCCCCAACTCCCTACCCCTGTTCCCAGCAGTACTCACCCGAAGAGCAGCAGTGCCCCTAGGTGGAGAGAACTCTACCCCTGGGAGTCGTCAGGGACCCGGGCCTGCCTGGCCAAGGCACAGGCTGCGGATGGGGAGTGGGCTACACTTCCACAAGGCTCTGAATTCTGGCAGGCGTGATTGCTTTGCCCCAGGCCTTGACCTCTCTAGCTGCTGGGGGTGGGGTGGGGGAGAATTGGCCTCTAGTGAGGGAGAACCAGCCCCGAGGGAGGCAGCCCCAGGGAACTGGGCCACCCCTCCTATCCGGGCTATCCCTGATGACTTTAGCTTTTTCTTTGCATCTCTGATCCTCTGTTTCCCTAACTGACAAATAGGGATATAAAAATACCTATTTTCTGTGAGAATAGAGTGAAATGATGGACAGGACAGCCTAGCACTATCCTGGCACAGGATAAGTGCTTAATAATGAGTTTTCTCCTGGAATTTTCTTTTATTCTCCACGCTCTTGCCCTCCCTTACCTCTGTAAGGCGAGAACTGCTCACCAATGGAGGGAGGGGTGTGCTCATAGGGAGAACAGATCCTTCCTGGTCTGTAGGAGCCCTGTCTCTGCTGATAGGGCTGCAAACTTGTATTTTGTCAAAAATACTAATCATAGAGAAGGCAGGAGGGAGGGGCAGCTGTTGAGGATGGGTCTGCTGCAGTGGCCATGGAGAGGGCGGGTTTTGCTGAGGTTCTCCCCCTACCCCTTGGCTGTGGCGCCCCAAGGGGTGGGGTCTGGGATGGACCCTGGGCCTGGAGACAGCAGATTAGCAACCAGACTTCTCTGATTGGATTGGAGGCTCAGTTCAGCACCGGGGGCCACCCTGCAGGGGTGGAGTGGGCGGGGACCAGGGGCCTCTAGCTCTTCCAGCCAGCTGACCCTGTTATTTTTAGCTCTGGAATGTTCCTTTCAAGCCCCCTTCAGTTCTGTTTATCTTGCTTTTGCTCCCTGTTCCTCTCCAGGAAATTCTGCAGCAGGAGTGGGATAAACCAAGACGGGAGGAGATTAGGGGTGGCAGAAACAATAGGAGGAATCCACTGGGGCTGGGCTGTGGGAAGAGTGGGTACTGCTCCCTTCCCTACCTTCAGGTGCAGAGGCCCCTGTTTCTTCCTTTCTGATTTCCTGGGTTTGGGGCTATGAGGTTATCCCCTCCTTCCTCTCCACCACAACTAATATGACCTCCATTGTGCTTGTCAGCCCAGGCTTGGGCAGCCCCACCCTTTTACCTTTCCTTCTGGAAACTCGGGTGAGGTCATACTTAGGGTGGGCTGGGCAGGAAGAGTCAGCCCTTGGCCCCCCGGGCCCTGGGTCCAGACACTCTGTGGACCCTTTGAAAGAACTCCTATGTGAAAACGAACAACAGAGCAGTGGGACTGGGGACAAAGGGTTGGTGTGAAGTCCAGAGGCTGATTCGGTCCCCTCTGCCTCCACGTTTTCCTTTATAAAATGAGAATGACAGTAGTTTCTGCAGGGACATTGCTGTTATGAGCACATGAAATGTGAATAGAAAGCACTATTGACACGGTGCCATCGTTAGTCCTGGACAGGTCGGTCACATACCCCAGAAGTGCTTATGGGGTACTGATGGGGCTTGAGTCTCCTGGAGTTTTTTTTTGGAAACAATTGGAGAAAGCCACACCTGTCCACAGAGCCGCCTGCAGGCCCTGCCAGGTGCTGAAGCTCTTGTTAAGGGGCGTGTCACTCACCTACTCCTCTCCCTCCTCCCCGCAACACAGGGGCTGGTCGGTCCTGATGCCGAAGGTAAGGGACACCTGGTGCAAGGGCAGCTTGAGGAGAGGGCTTCTAGATTACACGCCTCCTGCCAGCCCCAATCACAGACTCCAGAACTCGTGGCCAGCAGAGGAGAGCGGACAGTAGCTGGAGCGGGAAGGAGCGGGCAGGGGAGGGGAGTATAATTCTGAAGCTTACAGGATGATTTCCTGCCTGGGGTGGGCATGCTGTCTCTGGGTCCTTTCCTTTACGCCTCCTTATAGGAAAAGTCCATCAGTCCCCAGGAGGGCCTGGGATCACCCGGAGCTGGAACTCAGGCAGAGAGGCCTGGCTGGTCAGCAGTGAGCCTTGGTTGTCCTGGAGCTGAAGGAGCGAGCGGCAAGAGCATTCTGGCCACTGGCTGCAGTCGGTGAGTCAGTCAATAAACAGCTCAGCTCCAGGCTTGGGGCCATCTTGGAAAAGCGCGTGTAAAGGAGGAGGGGTTGGGCATGCCCAGGCCAATCTTGGGTGAAGGCAAGGGAGCGGGGGCGGCCATCTGGGGCAACCGCTTTCCCTGGGCATGGGACTAACACCACTTAGAGGTGGAGAAGAGGCAGCAGCTGCCACATCCCGGGAGGGCACTGACCTTTAGAATCAGAGACAGAAATAGCCTGGGAGAGGACGGAACTTGTGTGAGAGACGTCAGGGCTGGGCAGGGCAGGGCAGGCCCAAACAGGAGGAAGGGAGGAGCTCCATGACAACGCCAACAGCACCAGACACTGCTGGGCATTTCACGTGCTTTCTCTTACTTACATCCCTCCTCTAGCCTGTGGCGTGGGTATTATCATCTCCATTTCACAGAGGAGGAAATGGAGGCTCACAGAGGTGTGGCCAAGCTCGTGATGGGCAGAGCTGAGATTGAGCCAAGTCCAGCTGGTCTGACGGTTCACTTCCCACATTGCCCAGTTACCATTGCCATCATGGGGTGGAGCGGGGTTCTCACCAGAACCTGTCTTCATGGCTGGCCCGATGTGGGGGAAGAGGAAAACCCTTCACTGAGGCCTGGAGGCCTGGAGAGGTGAACCTCAATTACTCCTGTTTACTGAATGACTCCAGGGCCCCATACCTTGGCGGCCTGTGACCAACTTGCCTTCTTTTCCTTGCTCACAGAAAGAGGGAGGGTCAGTGTTCTCCCATTACTTCCCCCAAGTTGTGCTGGCTCAGGGCTAGGCTAAGTCCCAGGAGACCCCTCCCCTGAGGCAGTGGCAAGGACAAGCTTTCAGGAAAGGCCCTAGCTCAAGTTGAGGTTTGGGAAGGTGAGAATAACAGGCTCAAAATAACCGGCTGACTGGCTGGCTGGCTCCCCTTTCTTCCTCCCCACTGACAGCTTCCCAGCCTGCAGCTCCCAGCTGTTTCTGCTTATCTGAAGCCAGGGAGGCTGGTTGCCTGGTTACCAGTGCTTCTGATTAGCAGTTGGGTGCTTCTGGGGCAGGCAGAGCGTTGAATCCCCAGCAGGCTGAGCTGGGCGTGGCATGCCCAGGCCCTCCTGAACCAGCCCTTGGAAAGGTGGCACAGGAGGATTCGAAGGCGACATGGGCATGCTTACAAAAGGACTCTCACCTTGCCAGGAGTTGGCTCAAAAGGGTGCTTTGGAGCCAGAGAATCTGGGCGCTGCCTTGCTGGCTGTGTGGTCACATTAACTTCTGTGAGCCTGTTTCTTTATCTGTGAAGAAGAATAAGTACTTCCTGCTTCAAAGAGTAGTTTAAGAGTAAATGTGGTAATTAGATAAACGCTTGGAGCACAGTTACTCGATGAGTTTACCTCCCTGCCCCGACCACCACAGTTGGGCCCCTCTGGACCCTGCTGTGTGTGTGTGTGTGTCCTCCAGGGAAGCCGTGTGAGTCCCTGAGGCAGGCTGATGGGGGTCCTCAGAGGAGGTGACACACCTCCTTCCTCCTTGCTTCGGGAGGAGGCCCTGCCACGCCTTCTCGGTGTCCCTAGTGCTCAGCTGGGCCTGGGGAGGCAGCCTAGGGATGGCTAAGGGAAGACTGGACAACAGAGCAGCCACAGGGAGTGGGAGCAGCGCAAGGTGGCCTGTCACCAGCCCTGGGCCATGGGGGCAAAAACATGAAGAAGAGGACATGTTCTTCTGATTTCCTCAGGTCTAGTGGTCCCCAAAGGATCTCCTTCACTTGAAAGGCAGGCCCCAGGGCTGTGAGCCGGTCAGTCGGGAGAAACCTGAGTCCACTCTGCAGGAAGGGCTTCTCCCCGGCTCACCTCTCAGCTCTCCTGAAACCGGCGCAGAGCCCGGCCCAGGGAGCAGGCAGCAGGTCTGAAGGAGAAGCAGCAAATGGCAAAAGGGCCCCAGTGGCCCCGAGAGGCATGTGTGGTCATCACAGACCCTCTTCTTGACCCTTTTCACTTAAGAAAAGGGCAGAGGAGAAAAAGGAAGGTGGGAGGGGCAGGGAGGGGTCACCATTTCACCGGGGCCTTTACTTTTGTATTCTGGAGCATGGTCTCAGCCCGTGCCTGTCTGCAGCAGAGAGAGGGACCCATGAAAAATGCGGAAAGAAGCCCGGGCAGCTAGAAAATGCCTACTGTTTCATCACAGCCGGAGCGGGGCTTGAATACAAATGGGGAAGGTGAGAGCTCAGTGCTGCCCTTGGCGTCTGGGCTGAGGGACTCACTGTCTGTCTGCTGGGCCCAGGTCCTGACGCCAGCCTCTCATGACATCCACTGCAGACTGGGCCCAACTATTGGGCCTTGCCCCAGGCCTGGCCTTTCAGCTAGTTAATGCCCACCTGTCAGTAGCTTTCCAGAGGAGCTGGCCGGCAAGCAGGCGAAAGGCAGGCTTGGAGATGGACTTTCTTGGGGAAACTGAGAGAACTTCCAGAGTAGGGGGGATACACTTCCAGCAGCTTGAAATATGGGCCTTCTGAAGGAGGGGCTTAAGAATCAAAGAGGAGAGTCAATCCTGGGGTGGGAGGTCAGTTTAGAGTAGGTCTGGGTAGAAAATCACCCACCTCTCCACATAGGCAGAGACATCTTGCCTTAGGAGACCTCAAATTTACACCTCTGGACTTTTCCCCTGAGTTCAGTGGGAATCTATGGAGGATTTTAACAGCACAGACCCAAGTTCGGATCTGAGTGAGCAAATCTACTCGGGCTGCTAGGTGGAGACTGCAGGGTGGCCAGAAAATCTGGAAATGCGGATAGTATTGTATCACGTCTTGTCGTGGGAAATCAACACGCCATTTATCTTATACTTGGTTCTGTTTCCTGACTTGGTGGCTGTGTTGTGATTTGGGAAAGAGGGAATGCAAGAGTGAGTTAAGGGACCGGCAGAGCAGTCCAGTGTGAGGCCGGGGTGGCACAGGCCCGGGCAGCAGCTGCGGGTGGAAGGTAGAGGTAACTGCTCTGGGCAACCGACTCAGTGGGGGTGGGGGAGTGAGGCAGCAAAGGGGACCCCCCCTAATTTCTGGCTTGGGTGACTGGGTGCTGGGTGGATGGGGTTGGCTGTCATCCAGAAGAGCAGCACTGAGCCTTCGGAGCTGGGGGATGGAGGGAAGATCCTGTTTCTGAGATCCCCGTGAGACTACCAGTTGGCAGTTGAAAATCAGGTCAGGAGTTTGAGGATAGGCCCTGTGAATACAGATAAGCCTTTTTCGGGCTGCTTCCTGTTCTTGCCTCCCCCAGCCTATAAGAAGAAAGGGGCCAGGTGAGGCTCTCTTAAAGTACTTCCAGCTGGGCCTGGAGCTATGGGTAATTCTGTGACCTAGCACAGCCTCCCTGCCAGGAGGGGATTCACTGCCGCCTTTGCTCCTTTGACCTCTGAAGCCCAGGGCACCCGAGGCCTTTCTTCTCTGTGCCTGTAGCAGCCCCATAAGGTTCTCCTGTGGGCAAACCCCCAGGAGAAAGGCTTCCTCCTCCTCCTTCTCTGCCAGCAAAAAGCCCTGAGGGGCTCAAGTGCCCTGGCAAGCCCTGAGGGGTGCCCTGGGGGGTTGCCCCAGGTGATGGAGTTGAGCGCCTGTCCCTCAGGGTGAGTGTTTATGTTCTTTGTTGCCTCCCAGCCCCCAGGGGTTCCTGGGCCGCTCTCAGGCTGACACCCAGCTCCACACACCTGTACCACGGAACTGTTTCCCACAATTGTATCTCCAAACTGCATATGCATGAAAATAACCCAATTATAGGAGCAATTGCAGCCCAGAGAGAGGGAGAGCCCTGAGCAGCCCAAGGAGGGAAGGAAGGAAACAAGTTCAGCTGAGACTCGGGGGGAGGGAGAGAGCAGGCCGTCTGGAGAGGCCCAGAATGCAGGAAAAGGCCCAGAACAGTGCGGAGTCAGAGAGGCGGAGGCTCTGGGGCTGGCAGGCGGCAGTGTCCCAGGGACCTGGTGAAGACAGGTGCGTGTCAAGTCAAATGAGAAATAGAGGAATGTGGACCAAAGGAGTCTCTACAGGGTGCAGAAAATACAGTCTTGTTTATTCACACATGCTTTGTTTGTGTTCACACCTGTCGGGCTCCAGGGAATATTCTGCAGAGAAAGGACACAGCCCTGGTTCTAGAGCAGTTCACAGCTGTGAGGGGCAGAGAGAGGGCAGAATAGGAAGCCCTGCCCAGGTGAGAAAGTTGTAAGGGTTGGGGGTCAGTGTCCTGGAGGTGGAGGACCCAGATGAATCTATCTGGAGGGAGAAGTAGCAGATATCTGGGACAGGAGTGGTCGTGCAAAGGCTCAGAGGCAGGACCTGAGAGCCATGCTTAGGTCATAGTGTCGCGGCTTGAGACAGGTGCGTTTGTGTTTGTATGTGTATACACACGTGTGTGCATGGGCACCTGTGTGCACAGGAAGGCAAGAAATGAGATAAGGCTGTATAAATAGGTAAGAAGTCCCTGTGTTCTCCTCTGCAAACTGTTGGATCATAACTTGAATGCAGTGGGGCATGTTTGGACGGCATGGAGTGGCAATCTAAGATTTGTGTTTTGAGGACAGACTGGGATGCTGGTGACCAGAGTGGGAAAGCAGTTGGTCAGGAAGCCATTGCAGCAATCCATGCTTGAAAACGATAAAGGCCTGAAATGATGCTTCATACTTCTACTGCCTTGTCTGTGGCCGACATTGTTCTCTCTTTATAAAGAATATTTCACTTAGTCATCACAACGATCCTATAAAGTAGATACGACTGTTACCCCCACTTTGCAGACCAGGCAACTGAAGCCCAGGGGGGTAAAGTAACGTTCTCCAGTTCCCATGTTTAAGCAGGGAAACCAGGACTCAGTCTGGGCCCAGATTCTGCACCGAACAGAAAGACCTTGGCTGTCAGGATGGCGAAGACTGGCCAGATTGGCAGGATGTCAAGGAGAAGGAGTTAGGCTGACTTGAAAGCTTCCTGGGGGGTGTAGGGCTAAGGGAGAGGGAGAAATCACAGGTGAGGGTGAGGGAGTATCCCGGGTAGAAGAATGTCCCCCCAAAATTCATGCGCTCCAGGAACTTGTGAATGGGACCTTATTTGGAAACAGATGTGATCAGTTAAGATGAAGTCATACCAGAGTAGAATGGACTTTAAGTTCAAAGATCTGTATCCTTATAAGCAGAAGGAAATTTGGACACAGGCACAGAGAAACACACAAGGGGAAGCCATGCAACCATGGACACCGAGGTGGGAGGAACAGGTCTACAACGCCAAGGATTGCCGGCAAACATCAGAAGCTGAAGAGGAAGGGTCCTTCCCTAGAGCCTCCAGAGGCAGCTCGGCCCTGCTGACACCGTGCTCTCAGACTTCTAGGCTCCAGAACTGTGAAAGAATAAACGCCTGCTGTTTTAAGCCACCTGGTTTGTGGCAATTTGTTGGACAGCCTTAGGAAACTGATATACTCTCCCCACTTCAAAGAAACAGACACAGAGAGGAACATGGTAGCATTTCTGACTTGGTCAGGTGACATTCACAACACAGAGCGAAAAAGGCAGGCGTGATCCAATAGGGAAACCTTAAAAGAAGAATCTCGAAATGGTCTGGGAGCTCTTGAGAATGAAATTCTGATTGTGTAATCAGGAAAGGTCTTGATGAGGAGGAGGAGGGGAGGAGCCTGAGAGATGAAGTGCATCATCACAGAGCTGGCAGATGAGCTCAGGCTGGAGAAGGACACGGTCGAAGCTGGAGGAAGGGCGCAGGACCAAGGGCGAGAATAAAGGAGCCACAGAGAGGTTCCGCTGCACCTCACATGGGGCTGAGGCTCGCGGGAGCGGCCAAGAACAAAAGAATGTTCTGGAAGGTGGGAGAAGGAAAAATAGAGAGTTTTTGAAGTTTCGCTCAAATCAGGAAGATCTGTTTGGAGTGGGGGCTAAACTAGCTTTCATGGTTGACAGATAGCCTCAGATGCTGTTTGCCATTGATCTCTGTAAAGAAAATTGGGAAGCATGATTCTTTTTTCAAATTGAAAGCGGAGCACGAACATTGGCAAGAGGGCACTGAAACCCAGAATTGGGGAGGTTAGATAGCTGTAAGGGAGTAAGATCCCTGTCACAGGAAGCATTCAAGCAGAGGGTGAGGAACCTCTCATCAGGGGCGTTGTGGAGGTGATTCCTCCGAGACTTTATAGTGGACACAACCCACTGCTCGTTGTCTGCTGACCCTGGGTTCTCCTCCACCGCAGTGAAGAGGAGCCAGACAGGACCAGGGCGGCGCTCTTGCCTTGCTTAGGTGAGGAGGCCATAGGAGGACAGCATTGCTTCAGGGCCTCGGCTCAGGCTGGGTAAACAGGGCAAATCGAAGCCTTGTGATGTGGTGTTTTCTTGCTGTGAAGGTTTTGTGACCTTAAAAGAACAAAACTAATTTTTCAGCTTTTTAAAATTACCGAGCACTGAATGCAGCACCCCATCATCAAATCTCCCGACCCTCCCCCATTTCAGGCTCACCCACACATCTCTGGCCTCCCCCTTCCCCCTGACCTTTAGAGCCCCGCTGTCTGTTTACCTTGGCCTTACTGCAGAAGAGCTCAGGGGAGCAAAGCCCGCCCCTGGGTGGTGGTGGTGGCAGGAAGGGCAGTTTCCAGCTTTCTTCTCCTGTGACTTTACAGCTGGCAGGATTAGTTGGCTGGGGATGTGTGAGGGCGAGCCCTCACCTCCCCTGTCACCTGTCTGTCCATCAAATAGGGGGATAGTGGAAACGTTAGCCTGATCCCTCAGGCCTCTGCACCCCGCACAATCCAGTTGGCTTAGTGTCCCAGGTACCTGGATCCGCTCTCAGTGTGTTGACAGCAGGTGGAGGGAAAGAAACAGAGCAGCGTGCCCTTGACTGAGGACAAGACACTGCGTGACGTTTCCTTTGACCTTGAGCGTGCCTCCCGCCAGCCCTGCCTCTCAGGAGGGACAGGGAGCCGGAACTTGCCTCTTTGGCACTGTCGGCCCATAAGCAGCTTTCACACACTGTCTAGAACAATTAAGCCACATTCCCAGTCTGAATCCTGACAGACAGGGTCAGAGTTGGGGTGTGGGGAAAGGGACGCCAGCCCCCACCTGCGGGGGCATTGGGCTGAGGTACAAAGAGGGGAGAGGCCCTGTGCTGGTGTGTGTCCTTGGGCCTCTCAGCACCGTTGTCACTACGTCACTATCCAGCAGATGCCAGAGTCTCATTCTTGGCCTGCTTTACTTGCTTGGGCTGACAGCCTTTCCCTCCTGCTCTCACTTAAGATCCCTGGCACCTCTTTCATGCCACTCTTGAGAGTCACCTCAGCTCTCTGGGCCCCAGCATGTGACACGAGAGACCAGGTCAGACAGTCGCTCCGCCTGCTCCCAGTGTTGATGGAGAGGAGCTTCTGGCTTGCTCTGTTCTCTGCCCTCTTTTAAGTTTCTTTCCCTTTTTTTCCTCTAAGAGCAAACAAATAAACACAATGTTTATTCTCTTTATACATTTAATACATGTTTTCTGAAAAACAGAAGCAAAAAGGCTATAGTTAGGATCATCACCTAAGAAACAATCGCGATTATCACTTTGCTGTGTATTGTTTTTTCTCTCTCCCCCCAGACACTGAGGAGTCATCAGTGACACGTCAGGCAGGGTTCTGACCCTTTAGGTGCTTACATATCAGTGGGAAAAACTACGCATGATCTAAATAACATCTACTGACAAACAAAACAGAGCGATCTGTATGTTTCCTTTCTCTTCTGTCTCCATCTCTACTGCCATTGATTTCCTCCCCAAGAATCCTTCCTTTTCTTTTGCACATCCGCGCTGATCCATGCTGCAGCAGAAAAAGCCTTCCTATGTAATTCGAAGGAGCTGGGCACGTGTCTGGGGTGGGCTTTGTGCTGGGCGTTGGAGGGGTGGATGGAGAATTCGGTCTGCACCTGTCAGGGTCAGGGTTTGCTTAGGTCCTTGTGTAGAGTGCTCAAGGCTGCTTGTGCCCCATGCCTTGTATCAGAAAAGCCACATCCCAGTGTGTGGAAGGATGAGCGTCCTAGGCCAAGAGAAAGGTCTAGTCACAGGTGTTGGTCCACATAGCCGTGGCCTAGCCAGGGGCCAGGACTCAGTATGCTGTTGCCACGGTGCCCAAGGCCTCTCACTGGCCTTTCTTGCATCTCAAGTGAGGGGATGAAGAAGAAGGAGGGGGTAGTGAGATGGTGAGGAAGGAAGGAAAAGTGAGAGGGGAGGAGATCCAGCCTTGTTTCCATAGCAACCACACATGTGAGCCAGCTGCTGTTGCCATGGAAACAAGGGGAGGCTGCTCAGAGGCTGCACTGTCTCAGGGGAGACACAATTTTTTTTTTTTTTTTTTTTTTACAAAAAAAATACCCTTTGATAAAAATAAAGAAAAATAATGAAAGTCACCCTCTCTGGGACTCAAAGGCACTGCCATGTAAGGTGACAAAGGAGAGGAGGGGGCTGGGCTATGGGGAGGAGGCTGTGGGGCCAGCCACTTCTGCCTGCTGCAGAGAATTGCTGAGTCAGTGTTTTAGAGCCAAGGGACCTCGGAGATCACCCTGACTTGATGGATGAAAGAGGGAGGCCGCGGAGGGAGGCGGCTCACTCGGGGTTCCAGGGCATGTGGAAGCAGCTCAGGGAAACCCAAAGGCTCTTGGGAGAAGGGAAGGGACACACTGGTTCTATGGGGTGGTTGAGTGCAGCCTTTGGGGTCTTCATGAGCCAGTGCATGGGGATTGGGAGGGTAGTGAAAGAAAAATGGCCCAGTTCAAGCCCCTTTAACTGGAGCGGGGAGTGTGGCAGGCGCCTTGGCCTGTTTCTTCCTCTCTCTTTACCCCACGCCACTGCTGAGCTCGGCTTCCCAGGGGTTTGGCTCTTTCTCAGGGGACCAAGTCCAGATGAGCCCCCACCAACAGGGCTAGAGAAAACTTGTCAGCCAGTAACCATGAGAGAGCCTCCCAGTCTAAAGAAAGGAGAAGAGAAAGGGGTGGGAGACACCCAGAGGAAGCTATGCTGTCTTCTCTAGGGAAAGTCTCGCGGGCCTAATGCATCAGCATGGTGGGACAGAGAGGCACGTCCACGGCCATTATAGACTGATATTTGGCCCGAAGATGCTCTTGGTAGAGGTCAAGTCCAGGGGAGATCGATGAAGGCACAGTTCCCATAGAAAGATGAGGGCGTAAAGCAATCAGGGCTTTAATTATAGGGTTTCTGGACTGCAGGGTTCCATGCAGTATAGCTGGGGCCGTGGCCAGATGGGGAGGCCTCTGAGTGCCCTCCACTTTCACCAGGAGCATCTCTGCTTTTATCTCTTTCATGGGTTTATTCTTTCACAAAGTACTTTCCCAAATGGCGGCTCATTTGCTTTCCCATGGCAACACCGAGAAGCAGATGTGCCCATCCCCCGGTAAAGAGAGGACACAGTCTCAGAAAGGTTACACGGCTTGAAGCAGCAGAGCAAGAATTTGAACCCAGGCCCCAGAACCAGATGCCAACCCCACTGCACAGGGAGGAACGATGAGACACAGGAGAAGGTGTGGTCCTGCTCAGGATCTTCTCTGGCCTCTCCTTGAAGAGACCAGAGCACGACAAAATGCTGCCCCACGGGGCAGTAGCGCAGAATGACGCAGGTCAAGGATACATTTTGGGGAAGTGATCTTGCTGCCTTTGTCCCAGAGTCCCGTCTTTTCTTTCCTTGGGGACTTTGTGTGGCCTCCGCAGGGGACCCTGGAGGTGAGGGTGAAAGGCAGGAGGGACGACAGGGGACTGGGAGGGCGGGACTCTGGAGCGCCACGTACCTCCTGTCCGCTGCTCTCCTCCCTTCAGCCTCCAAGGCAGAGACCACGTGGGGGAGTTGCCATGGAAACTGCGGAGTTCTATTTGAAAGCAAGGCACGGTGTAAGATGAGCTGACTGGGGGAAGGGTGCTGGGGCTGGGACACAGAGGTGGGGCAACTACACCTGTTTGGCTCAGGTATGCCTAGCGCACCTCTTTCCTCCAGGGACCATCTATTTTAAGGCCTCGCCAGCCTTCTTTCCCGTAATTACCTGCCTCCCATGGTCCCAGGGTCACTGCCCTCTTCCCCCCCCCCCCCCGCACAGGTTCATTCCTAATTTCGGGCAACAGCCCCACAGGCCCCGCCCAGGTTCCCCAGGGAAGGAGAGATTATTCCTGGCATACAACGCAGGGCGGCAAAAAATCAAGAGAGATTATTTGTGCCATACAAGGGGCAGGACATGACCTCAGGGGTTATCAGGATTGCAGGGTGTGTTTAGGGGCAGGTATGGGGGTAGTGGTGGGGACATGGTGTTCCAGAGATGGAGCAGCAAGGATTCAGGCACGGCAGAGTGTTGACACAGGAACGGGAAGACTCCGAGTCGGGCTTGAAGGTGAGAGGTGGGTTTGCATTGACCTCAGTTAGATTCTCTATAGCTACGCCCAGGTCCTGGCCGTCACCTGCTCATGCCTGGTTTAGGCGGCGCTGTTCTTGATTTTGCCTGTGGTTACTCGTGCCCTGTTCCCCATTACCTTCTATCCCAAGTGATAGCAGAGGAGTTGAGAATGCTTCTCCACTTTGCTGTGCGACTTAGGGCAAATTGTCTAGCCTTGCTGAGCCTCTACTGCTTCCATGGAACAAGAATAATAAAACAACCGTCTCATAGGATTGGTGGGGGATTAAAAGAGACAATGCATTCAAAGTGCTTAGCACAGCGCTTGGTGTCAACAAAAACAAATTACTATTATTATCCATCCCCTCAAAACAAGCCCCGTCTCCTCTGCAAAAACTTCCTTTCTCTAAGGAGGGAGGAACTGGCGCTCAAGAGCATTCTCTCATTGCATTCTCGAAACAGCCTCGAGAGAGAGGTGCTGTTCTTATTACCCCCATTTACAGAGGTGGACACCGAGGTGCAGTGAGTGTCCTGCTCAAGGTCATTGGCTAATAAGCAGGGTCAAGATTCAAGCTCAGCCTGTCTGGTTTCAAAGGCTCGTGCCTTTTCTACCACAATGTGCACCTCGTGTATGTACAACCCTCCCCCCGCGCCGCCCCCCCCCCCCCCCCCGCCACTTTCGTTCCAGTTCAAAGCACGCTATTATTGCTCCTCGTTTCTTTCCTGCCTGTTCTCACTGGACTCCCTCTGCACCAGGGCAGAGAGTAAGGAGGTAAGCAGAACCAAGGAGGGTGGGGACTCAGACATTTCCAGTTCCACTGGGAGCTTTTATGCAGCAGGAAGCTGGAAGCCAGGCGGAGTGTTTGTAAGAAGCAGGTGACCTGACATAGAAATCCCCAGGTAGGGAGAGAGTTCCAGGTGCTGGGAGGGGTTCTCTGGGCACTGAGACCAAGTCTCCCCAGCCCACTTTGATTTTCTGCTCAGCTCTGACCTTGGTTTCCCAACCCCAACCTCCCAGACCCGGACTGGTGAAGGCTTCATGGATGACCTTGACTTGACTTTGTCTGTTAGAGGACTTGAAGTGTCTCCAGCAGGTGAAGAGGAGACAGAGAGAGAGAGAGAAGTCTGGGGAGAATGAGGGAGAGAAAGGAGAAACAGGAGGGAAGGAGGAGGAGGAGGGAGGAACTGGAGAGGGGGAGGGAAAGAGACTGCTGGAGGAGAGGGTGGAGGGAAGGACGAGGAGGAGGGAGGGCGGTGGGAGGGGAGGACTGCCAAGTGTGATTCTGAGCTCTGAGGAAGAAGAAAGGATGAGAAAGCAAGAAATCAGCTTCAAGGGAAGGATGAAAGGGGGGAGGAAACTGAGGTTGGTGGAAGAATGAGAGAAAGAGGAGGAGGGCGAGAAAGTGAATGAGGGAGAGAGTGAGCTGGGAGAAAGGAAATGAAAGCATGGGGAGAAGCCAGGAGAGAGACAGAGGAACAAAGAGAGATGGAGCAGCTGCGGTCCTCCCTCCTGCCAAGTGAAGGCCTCGGAGGGCCGCGCGCGGCTGAGTGAACTGGGAGCCAGCCATGACTCAGTCTCAGGTCGCTCCTGCCTGCCTTTCTGGCCAGTCGGTTCCACAGGGGAGGGGACTCATCGGCCACCATCTACCCCTTCTCTGAGCCCCCCAGGTCTTAGTGGCTGGTGCCTGTCCTCAGAGTTCTCCTAGGTGCACTGTCCTGGACAGCCCTTCTAGAACCTTCCAGAGAGGCAGAAACCAGTCATTGTGCTGAGGGAGGGCAGGCAGGCATGCGAGCCAAGGAATTCCCCCTCCTCTCACTGCCCAAGCCTGGCACCTTTCTGAGGAGGCAGTGCCCAGCAGCGGGCTCCACTTTAAGAACTAAAAGGCATTGAAAGCTTAGCAGGAGCTAAGAGGGTTATGTGTTTTATCTCATTCCATCCTCACAGCCACCCTAAGAGGTCCACACTATTATTGTTTCCATTTTCCAGAAGGGGAAGCAGAGCTGATTCTTTGCCCAGCTCACATAGCTAATATGAGAAGAGGCTGGCAATCTACCTGGTGTGGACAGAGGTCATGGCCCTCCTGGGGTTTAAACCCAGGGCAGAGACTGGGGCTGGAGGGCACAGGCAGGGGGTGGGCAGCTCTGAGGGGCCGTGGAGAGTTAATGGTCTATGATGGTTTGGGCAGGTCTCAGAATTCTGCGCCTCAATTTCTTCATCTGACATCACCGTTGCTGTGGAAATGTCCCAGGCGGGGAGCTGACCAGAGAAGCCGAGACACAAAGTCAGTGAGGCTTGCTTTGAGGCTGGAGGGAGGAAGAGCTGGGCACGTGGAAAGGGAGCCGGGTAAATAGTGTTCCCTTCCCGCCAGCCTCAGCAGCTTCTCCAGGGAAGGCCCGAGGGTCGGTAACACCGCCCTGCTCTCAGGGGCGTCTGTGAACCTTTCTCTAAATTGCTTCCCTATATGGGTGTAAACACATGTGTGCGCGCACACACACACGTACACACATGCACACACCGTTCTTATCTGCACAGCCACCTTCCATGGCACACAAAGTACTCCTGGCTTTATTTTAACACGGCAGGAGGGAGCCAAGGTCACACAGCTGGCAGCCGGGAGAGTGGATGTCACTTGGGTGCATGGGCAGTGAGATTAGGTTTCTGCCCTCGGACACCTTGTGGGCTCTCAGGGAAAGAACAGGCACTCAGCACCTACTCTGCACCCAGGCCCCAGCCCACCTCCCACACCCACGATACTCCGGGGGTCATCCCACAGACCCCATGGATGTCCTTGCTCCCTGGCAGCCTCTCCATATCCCGCTCCAGCCTGACTGAGGAGCCGGGCCTGCCCCCTGCCCGCTCCAGGGCCCTGGTGGGTTCCCTGTCACCTTTAATCGGAGTCCTTGTTAGAGCGGAGGTTTGGAAAGGGCTTCCCCTCCTCCCTCCAGCCCCCAGATGGCAGCTCTCCTTCCCAGGGGGCCCGGGATTCAGCAGCTCTGGTAGCCTGCGGTTGCCTTGACAACAGCTGTGCTTGGGTTTCCGAGGTGGGGGGGGGCATGTCAGGGAGGGAGGGTGTGTGTGTGTGTGTGTGTGTGTGTGTGTCCGTGTGTCCGTTTTCAGCCCCAGGTGACCAGGGCTCGGGGAGTGGGATCCCACCCTCCTCCCAGCTCAGTCCCAGCCAGCTCAGTGGCATGGTGGCATCACAGAGGCGGGAAAGATTGCCAGACAGACAGAGGGACATTGGGCTGAAGAACGAGGTCCCAGAAGGAAAACTGGAGGGGGAGGGTGGAGATGGGCGCCAGCGCTGCTGTCAAAGGAAGAAGGCCCGGATGTGGGGTGGGACCCGAGCAGGAAGGAGGGAGCCAGGACGCTGAGCTGGCACGCAGAGGATGCAGGGCTCAGAGCGGGAGACCGGGAAGGGGTGGGCCCCTGATTTCTGCCATCCCCCCCCAGGGGGTCTCCCGCTGCGCTTCCCCAGTAGAGAGAAGGCCCCTCTGCTCCTCCGACATGATCTGTAATTTCCGGCAGACATTTGAGGTCCCTGACATCTGCATAATGTGGGCTAGTCTCTTAGCAACGGGGAACAGCTGTCTGGCATTTCCAAGATTAAACTGTAACTATACACGGTCCTTGCCAGGGGGAGGGGGAGGGGGAAGGGGGGTAAACACTGCCTCCTGGCATTTTCAAACTCATTTAGCTTTTATTCATTTCCTGCCTCCAGTAAAGAGGCCAGGGATTCGGACTGGGCCAGGCTGTTACTGCCCCTGCCTCCACGGCTGCCGCTGCTGAGATTGCAGATGGCTCTTCACCCAGATCTGTTTGCTTGCTGGAGGGAGCGGGAGAGGGACAGCACTAGTCTTTTTTTGTTTTGATCGTATTTATTTTTTTGTAGGTGCAGTGATCCTGGCACGCACCGTGTAGCTGCAGCCCAGGAAGAAAGGCTGCGTGGTCCATTGGTTAAAGCCCCCAAGGTGGCTCCTGCTGGTTTAATTTCATGTAGTGACATTATTGATAGTTGTGTGACCTTGGGACAAATCCCTTTACCTGTCTACACCTCCATCTTCCCATCGGCAGAAGGAGATGATAACTCTTCCATAGGTTACTGTGAAGATGAAACACACACACACGAAGAGAGCAATAGAGCCGTGCCCCATCACTGACCCTCTCTGTTCCTCTGGCCACCCTCCTGCCCCATCCTCTGTGTTAGCGACCTCAGGTGCTGCTCTTGGGGCAGAGGCAGACACCCCCTTGACCTCCTATTCCCTGGAGCCCCAGGCAATGACACTTTTGTCCCATAGGACTTAAGCAGAGCTCAACAGTCCCTAGCAGGGGCCTCTCTACTGCCAGACAGGAGGTATCCTTGTCCCCTGGCCTGCTTGGGCCTGGGCAGCTCCTGTGTCCCAATCCCTCCGCTGCCAGCTCCTGCCATTTGGCTGTAGCTCCTGAACTCATGAATGCCGTGTTTTGGTTTTGCTGCGAGAAGGAAAAATAGAAGGGAGGGTGTGGGGAGGGACAGGGAGAGGGAGGAGGAGGGAAAAACCCTTTAGCTGCCTGTGCTGGCCAGTTCCAGGAATGTGTGCTGGGACATCGGTGCCAAAGCAGTGACCCGGGCGGCCGGGCCGGCCGGGAGAAGAGGGAGGCTGGCTCCAGGGCGAGAGCTTGCCTCCTCCCACAGCTGCCACTGCTGACTCATCGCGGCTCCAGCTGGCAGAAGCCCTTTCTGGGGATGGCTGTTGCTAAGATTCCTCAGAGATGACTGATTGCTTCTCCTTGAGCTTGCTGAAAACATGTTTGTAGACTGCACACAAACACACATACGCTTTTGCGGCTCACACGCCTCGCCCGATACCTGCACATGTGTGTTTGTGTGCGTGTGCACAGGGCACCAGCACAGGCTTCCTGTTCCTATCACCTTCATGACACTTAGGAACTAATACATGCACATATGTATGGACCAGCACCTCCCCCGACCCCCCAAAAGGAGCCAAGACGTGCTAGGTTGTCTGTCCTAGGCTGAGGAGCTCAGGCAGAGAGGAGCCGCCAGTGCCTGGGCCTGCCTCACTCCGGAGTTTTCAGGTTGCCTTGATGCATTCTTGGCCTGTGTCCCCCCCCCCCCCCCCCCCGTTTCCTTCATTCTGCCGTTGTGATCTAATCTTCCCTTCCCCCTTGGCCTGCCAGATTTTTGATGTCTGCTGTTCCAGGCACTCAGCTGGGAGCTAGAATCCTCTAGAGCTGGATTCTTGGCCTGGGCCTGATGCCCCCAGGGCACTCCCAGGGAGCCTCGGTGCCTCCGTTTTCCCTTGAGAGAAGGAACTGCTGTGAGGGCAGATGGAAAATGCTGGGCCATTCTCGGGCTTTGCTGCTGCTGCCAGGATTCAGGAAGTGTCTGTTTCTCCTCTGTGCCGGGCCTAGAGCCTTGGTTGGGGGTGAGCCTGCGTGCTCAGCGCTCAGCAGGCAGCCCTGGATGTCAGCCTCCATGGCCTGGTTGCCAGTGCCGTGTGCGACCTTGGTCACATTGGACTCTTGCTGCCTTGGTTTCCCCACCTGCTGGGCTGAAATTAGACTCCTTGCTGAGTCCGCCGGAGTTTTGATGCGACAGGGCTTGGCAGGCACTTGGGCACCAGGCAAGGTTGTTTGTCATGGGTTCTTAAAGAGGTGGAGGGGCAGGCGGGGCCGGTGCCAGCACGGGGCCCACACTACTCCTCTTACCAGCTCTGCTGGCTCAGGCTCGAGAGTGGCTGCTTCAGAGGGACCCACCTCGGAGGATCCCAGAAGGGCTCTCAGCTGTGATTCAATGACTGTTGCTAAGGAAGGCTTGGTACCTGGCCTCGAGGGATGAGCTGGATTCAGCAGGCTCGGCAAGGCTCACATCAGCTACAAGAAAAACATCTGTCTGTGCTCAGGGTCCTCAGTCCTAAAATAAAGACAAGCTCGGCTCCACGGTTCCTGCCGAAACGCAATGATGTGGGGCGGGGGTGGAAATTAAGAGAGCAAAGCAAATGAGAGAAATAAAAAAGGAGCTGCACAAAGAGAGAACGCTTTGTGTGGATGTCAACAGCCTCTTGTAAGCTCGGGATGGCAGGAGCTCGCTGCAGGATGTATATTTTGTATAGAATAAACAGTCCCAGGGCAGGAGAATACATAGCGCCCTGTTCTGAAGACACCAGCTTCCACGCTCGTGTCTGCTGCCCAGCGCTCCCAGCCCACCCTGTGCTCCAGCCCCAGCCATAGGACAAAGCTGGCACCAAGCAACTTGCCTGCTGTCCTTTTTTCCACCAGGAGGTGGCCAGAGCTTCTACGTGAGTTGCCTGCTGGTCAGGTTTGGGAATGATAAAGTAAACGAGAGAAAAAAGGGAAGCCTGTGAGCTGGAAGTCCAGGCGGGTGGGTTCTGGGCTCTTAGTAACGCTGTGTAGCTGAGGTGAGCAGGCTGGAACCCTGCTGGCCGGCACGCAGGCAGAGAATAATCGCAACGGCTCATCTCAAGTCAGCTTTACCTGCATGCCAGGCAGCTTTCTCAATTTGTCACATATATCCATTCATCTCATCTTCACATCAGCTAGGTTATCATCCTCGTTTTCCAGATAAGGAAACTGAGGCCTAGAGATGTTAAGAAACATCTAGTAAGTAAGTAGGGCCAGGATTCTAGCCAAAGAAGTTTGTCTCCAGGATCTAGGCCTAAACCACTTCCCTTCATTGTCTTCCGCGGTGCCAACGTGTGCTGACGTGCTCCAGGTTGGCGCGGCTGACACCAGGTGTCACCGCCTTCCTGCCTGTTGCCACAGGCAGAAGAAAGGACACATTTTCTGATATTCCGCTTCCACCTCCGCTTCTGCCTCCGAGCTCCCATATCAGCCGGGAAAGCCTCATGACCACTTTTGCTCACTTGTGCACGGCTCAGTGACCTGACGCACAGGATTCGATCCCGTGGACCTTTCTTCTCCCTTCTGTACAGCATGAGGCCTAAGGGACCCTCAGCTCCTTCGCTGCTCTGACGTGCAACGATTCTTACAAAGCGCTTTCTTCCAGGGCTCCCAAAACACAAACTTGCAGATGCTGCCGATGTGCCTGCTCATGTGCACACACGTGCGTGCACACACGCGTACGGGCACACATTTTTTTAATAGACTCACAGATGCCCTATGGAAATTGGGCAGAGCTTCCTGGAGCCTCGCAGGTTTGTTGTATTTTTTTTTTTATTTTTATTTTTTATGTTAGGAATGACCAAAGAGTAGCTACGAGCACACATTTAACAGTTGGGGCCTCACACATTTACACAGTTGTCAATGAGCTTTCACAGCCAGCATTATGTGCAATGCACACGCATGTGTGTTCTTGCTCACAGTCTTCTCTTCCCGCCTAGGCTAGACTGTCTGCCATACCTTTGAGAACAAGAGGCCTTCTGGTGGCTCTCCTATATCGCCTGGCGCAGCGCGGCCTGCAGTCAGTGATCTGTTCGTATCTGTGCGTTGATGGGTAGAGGACAGACACCGAGGGGATTTTTCGTTAGACGTATCTGCCGTCCTCGTGGTACCTTCGGTAGCCATCACCCAGACCAAATGCCACATGTCCTATCTAAGCCAGTTTCTCACTCCGTTGTCCCACTCTGACTCCCACTATCTGCGAAGGGTGCACCCCGCACCCCCTGCTTTTCCTGGGTCCCTGCCCATCCCCTACCTTCCTTTCCCACCTCACACACAGAGCGTTGAGAGAACTCACTCACCTACTGCCTCTCCCTCTCGCCCCCTTTGATTTTCCTTTCCAGTAAAGAGCTACAAGTGGCTTTGGAGAGGGAAGGGCTTGGAGCTGGAAGGGCTAGGCCCCAGGCCCAAGGGGCCCCGCCCCCAACTCACTTGCAACCCTGCTCTCCCGAGGTCCACCTGGGGCCCGAGAAGTGCCAGAACTGCAACTCAGCCTCTGGGGCCTCAGGTGGGATGGAGCCTGAGGAAAGGGAAACGTTCCCAGGCCTCCCACTGCCATGTCCGTGGTGTCCTGCTGGTGGAGCTTCGGGGTTCAGCAGCTGGAAGGGGTGAAGACAGAAAAGTGTGCTTCCTCCAGTCCCCCTCCTTGGGCCCAAGGAGAGTGGGAGGGAGGCCAGTGTTGGGGGCGTGGCCTGCTGGTTCCTGTGTGACAAGCCCTCAGGAGGTTTAAGCTAGAAATGACCAGTTAGAGCCTCCCAGCCCTGCCTGACTTTGAGGCAGCTTGGCTTGGGGGTAGGGGCTGGAGGCTCTGCTGTCTGGAGCTGACGAGAGGCAAACTGCCTCTCCAGTCACTACACTGGTGCAGTCTGCATGGCAGCTGACCCCTCTGTGGGGTGGGGACCGGGGATAGCTCCAGGCAGGGCCCTAGGAGGCTGAACAGAGCTCCTGGAGAGGACTGTGCTGAGGGTGGAGGGAGCCTCCAGTGCCACCCAGTGGCCTGCTGGGATGAGAAGGCAGGGCCTCGAACACCGGCTGAGAATCGTTCTTCCTCCTCACACTCATCTCATTTCAGGCCTTGGATGGAGACGTCTGTCCCCAGGCTAACGGACCATAACATGTGCCTAATCAAGGGTATTTCTGTTGGCCTCGAGGCTGGGGGACGGGGCCACCGCTCTGCTCCCCCTGGGGTCCTGCCTTTGCTTTCCAGTCCCCAGGGTCAGTGCCAGAGAAAAAGCTCCGCCATCACCCTTTATCCCACTGACAACATGGCGACACCTGGTGGGTCTCGGGTGCCATCACAGGGAGACCCCAGAAACCCTTGTGAGTGCCTCAGGGTATCTGGGCTGCTGGAGGGCCACAGGGACCAAAACCCACCATTTCCCCCCAACTTGAAGTCCCAGGCCCTGGAGACCATGGGAGACAAGATGAGCCTTGGAAAGGTTCAACGCCTTGTCACATAAGGACTTTTGGGGGCATAGCCAGGTTGGGGGCACTTGGCCACCTGGGTTGAACAAGGCTTCCAGAAAAGCCTGGGGAAGACTGAGCCTGGAATGAGCCCTCAGCTCCAGCACCCAGGGATGTTTGGGCAAAAAGCGGATTCTGCTGCCTTCCTTGGGGCCAAGTCAGAATCCATGCCAGGCCCTGAGGCAGGGTTACACACTTTGAGAGGGACACGTGGGGTGCACTGATCCCACACAGTTCCCCTGGCAGCACCGCCCACGCTGAGGGCCTGCGACTGCGTGTTTTTAGAACTACAGAATGAACGAGAAGGGTTTTGAGCAGGCTCGTCGTCCACCTCTTATTTTCATAGCACGACTTAGGCAAAGTCAAACAGACACTGAGTAGAAAACGTCCCCTAGGGGCACGTCCCCTGGAGGGCCACAGTGATAGGTCACTCTCCGTGGACTGCGTGGAGCCAGGGGACCCGAGTTCGTGCCACAGCACAGCGTTGCCTGGTGTCTCGATGCCAGGCTGGAAGGCTACAGCTTCCGCACCCACCGCTTCCCACGGGTGATCCTGGGCACACTTTTCCTTCTCTCTCAGCTTCTCAGAGTTGAGGAGTGCTGGATTTAGATCGCTGGGCTTGGAGTCCCGTTTTATAGTATTTCTTTTGACCTTGGCTCCTTAACCTCTCTGTGCTTCAGTTGCCTCGTCTGTATGATGGTTATAATGTTGCCTGCTTCACAGGGTTGTATTCAGATTCAGGGAACTAAGTCATGGAAAGGGCTTAGAACAGTGCCGGGCACATGGTAACAGCTGAAGACTCTTCGCTAGGAATTACTTCCCCACTCCCACAGAAGGGAGTATGTGGGGCCTTCCTGTGGGGGCAGAGGGGAGTGTGTTTGGGTTGGCTTGGGCTGTCATAACAAAATACCACAGGCTGAGTGGCTTAAACAACAGACATTTATTTTCTCGCAGTTCCGAAGGCTGCAAATCTGAGATCAGGGTGCCAGCATGGCGGGATTTTGGTGAGATTCCTCTTCCTGGTGTGCAGACAGCTGCCTTCTCACAGTGTGCTCACATAGTCTCTCCTCGGTGTCGTGTGCTCGGAGAAAGAGTTCTCTCTCTTTTCTTCTTCTTACAAGGACACAAAGGCTATTGGTTAGGGCCCCACACTTATGACCTCATTTAACCTTAAGTGCCTCCGGAAGGCCCTGTCTCCAAATACAGCCGCATTGGGAGTTAGGGATTTAACAAATGAATTTTGGGAGGACACAGTTCGGTCCACAGCAGGGTAGAACAGTGCTCTAAGAATCCAGATGCTGTGGGCACACCATCCAGGGACACAAAGACTCAGGTTCCTCTTAGCCCTGTGGCTGGGGCTGGTTTCCCAGTCAGCAGCTTGGGGCAGTGGGAAAGACAATTCCAACCTGCCAGGCATCGACCTGGCCTGGTGTGCCATTTTAAGTCCCAGATCTCTGCAATCCCAGTGTCAGGGAATGCGGACCTCCAACAAAGGGGGCAAGTATTGGGTGTAGAACCCATGCTCATGTGCACCGCACCCTGAGAAGCCCTGCTTCCCATCTCCAAGGAGAGCTTGCTGTAGGCTGCGCGTGACAGATCCCGCTTGCTTGTTTCCTGGGGTGTTATGTGGCTGGGGCCAAGAACATCCTTTTTCAAGGCTGCTATCAAATTTGAGCTTGGAAAATGTGCACAGTGGCACCGGGCCAGGGGTTAGGTTAGGAGAGAGCTCCCCCCCAACAGGCTGAAGCTGAAAGACGATCGAAGCACAGGGCAAGAGAAGAGCGCTGGGGTTAGAGGGTTTGCTGGCTCAGGCTGGAGGTGCACGCTGGCGTAGTCTACCCTTCCATGGGCTCAGTGCCCCCCTCACAGCCCTAGTGCTGAGGGATTGCATGAAGACTGTTTCCGTTGTAAGTTATAGGAACCCGAATCAAACAAGCTGAAACAAAAAGGGGATGTATTAATCTACAGCTAGGTATCACTTTCAGGCACTTTAATCCAGGGGTTTAAACAATGTCATCAGGGCTTTATCTCCCTCTTGGGCTCTCAACTTTGCCTCACTCTGTATATTGGCTTTATTCTGTAGAAGGGCTTTCATCCCGTGTCAGGAAGATGACAGCTGGTAGCCTTAGACTCACCTCTTTCCTGGCTAATAAGTCCTTGGCAACATCATTTTTATCTTTTCTATCTTAGGATCCTAGGGAAGAGTTTTACCTGGTGTGCTTGGGGAACATGTCCATTAATGAACCGCCCCGCATAGGGAGGGTCCTCTGACTGGGTGGCCTGGAACACTTGCCTACCCCTACTTTCTTGGAAGTGGGTGGGGCACCATGACTGACATTTGCATCAGAATCACCTGGAACTAAAAGACGCTCTGCTGGGAATCTAGAGGGAGGAGGAGGGGAAGTGAGTTGGTTGTGCAAAGCCATGGCTGCCACACTCTTCTCGGAGGAGCTTGCCCAGGAGGACTTTTATCTTCAAATCAGAATGCCAGCTCAGGAATGTTAAAACTTGTCAAGTCCACCTCAACTCACTTGACAAACGAGAGAGCTGAGGCCAAGGTAAGTGCCTCGCTCAAAGTCATCTTCTATTTTCCTGCAGAGGCATGACATCATTCCTGGCTCCATCTCTAATTATTCCAGTCAAGAGCCAAGTGCAGTGGCCAAGGGGCTGTCTGAGAATCCCCTCCTCCCCCAGAGAGGCTCAGTGGAGAGTCAGGAGGAAAGGAGGTGTCGCAGGGTCGCTTGCTGATCAGCCCAAGGCGCTGGTCTCCCCTGCTCCTCACCCTTCTCTGTGTTATAGGCCAGGAGACGCACTCCACCCCTCTCTGCCTGCTGAGGCCAAAGAGACTGAAAATGGCTGTCAGGACCTGAGAAAGTACAACTGGGAGACTGGCTAAGAATGAGGGGAGATTATAGAACAAGGAGGCAGACCTCACGTATGTCTGTGATTCCCCTGAGGGTCTGAAAGTCATCCTAGGGGGGTGAAATGGGCTTGGAACATCCTGGTAAATTCTGATCAATGTGGGATCCTCAACCAAAATCATTTTCAGGTGTCATCTTATTCAGGGGTCCTCACTCAGGGCAGGACGTGAAGTCAGGAGAGGAACTAGGAAGGAAGGCAGCTTCTCCCTCCTTCTTCCCATGTGATTTTAGCTTTTCTCTTTATCCCTGTGCACATGGCCACCCATACCCACTTTCACATGACCTCGTATGACCATGTACTTCCTACTGTACCCCTGTGGTTCATGTCCTTCTCCCTCAGAACACTGCCCATTGTATTTATTTATTTATTTATTTATTTTTAGTTCCAGAAACTACCCACATCTGAACCTGGTTCTGATCGTGCCTTCTCCAGAATTCTGCCTCGATTACTCTAACCCAGTGACTCTCAACTTCAGTTTTGCCCTCCAAGGGACATTTAATAGTGTCTGAGCCACTTTGGTTGTCACAAATGGAGGGGGTGCTGCTGGCATCTAATGGGTAGGGGTTATTAGCAGGGATACTGCTAACCATCCTACACTGCACAGGACAGCCCCCATAACAAAGAATTATCTCACCCAGAATATGAATAATGCTGAGGCTGAGACACAACACGGGTTAGGGTGCCTGGGACAGTGCTACTCAGCTCTGATCCAATTCCCTCAGCCTGAGCCTCCTCTCCAGCTTCCCTGCTTACTAGCTGTGTAACCTTGGACAAGTAACTCAACCTCTCTGGGCCTCTGTTTCTCATCTGTAAAATGGGGCTAATAAGAGTACCTACCTCATAGTGTTATAAAAATATATATATACACATGCATATAGATAGATGATTGATAGATAGATAGATAGATAGATAGATAGATAGATAGATAGAGTGTAGAAGGATCCCTGTCTCAGAGGAAGCACACATACAAGCCAGCTATTCTTCTAATCAATGGTTCTCAGGGTTACATCTCCCCTAGGAAGAGTTTTGGAAATTTCCATATGCTTTTGGTGATGGTGGGGGGTGGGTGTTGTCTAACTGCAGTCATGCTTGAGTGTTTACATGTTGGAATACATGTTGTTTTACTATACTCTAGTTTTTCCTTTATAATACAGTTAGGGCATCAGATTGTAGGTAGGTTGACAAATTTACTTTCGGGTTGTTGAATTGTTACAAAATGTTTTAAATAAGTCTGAAAAAGAGCATCGTTGGGTCTTATTGGAAGGAGAACCATAGTTCTAGATACCGAACTCATATCGCCATTCTTGTTATTTTTGAGTAAGGCACCCTGCCCCTAACCTGAAGACTCAGCACTAAGGCACACATTTAAGCAACTCTCCCCAGCTCTCTATACTCCTTCCTTGTGCACCCGGCATAAACCCAGTCCAACTCTGCCCTCTCCCCACTCTGCCTGTCCCTAGCTGGCCGGAGACCACAGCCATGAAAGTTTAGGCTCCAAAGAGTGGAACTCAATCGAGTGTGCACACACAGCTGGGCTGGAGGTAGGCACTCCACACTGGGCAGGCGCCCAGCCTTGCCCGCCTGCTGCCTGCTCCAGAAAGTCTGATCTGTTCCGAGGCAGGGAGCTGCTTCCCGCCCCATCCTCAGTTCTGTGCAGCCCCAGGATCCGGCACTGCAGTGTGGGTCTTGACTCCAGCTTCCTCCTCCAAAAGGAACACAGCCCGGGCTCTCTCTGTCGGGTTTGCCTTAGCTACAGAATGATCCTTGTGAGAAACAAATGGACGAAGTCACAGAAGAGAAGTCAAACCCACTCTTATTATCTGGGAATGATTGCTGCTTAATCTTTAGTTTTGTTGTTGTTTTCTTCCTTGGAAATCACATTTCTGTGTTTTATTTTATTTTTTTAGCAAGCCGTCTGCACATGCTGTTTTGTAACCTGCTTTTTTTCTCCCCACCCAAGTATGTATACTGAACATCTTTCCAGGTCATTAAATAGTCTTCTACCAAGAACTGTCAATGGCTGCCCAGTATTCCATAAATAAACCGTGACTTATTTAACCAGTCTATTGATTGCTAGACATTTTGTACCTCCTCCTTGACCTTGTTTGAATCTTGGCTCTCTGCTTAGTAGCTGTGTAATATCAGGAAAGTTGCCTCTTCTTTCTGAGCCATCTGTCCATTGAGTTGTCTAATGCCCCAGTGCCCTTGGGCATCGCTTCGAAGGTCCCAGAGTGGGGAGGGATGCGGCGCTTGGCACAGTGCCTGGGACCCATCCCCCAAAGTGTTTTCTCAATGTGACTCTTCGTCCCTTCTTCTGCGGCACCCTGTCCCGCCTGTCCAGGAGCTCCTGGTCCTCTCGGCCACCCTGAAAGTTCGCCCCCAGGGTCTTCCCATGACTGTCATTCTCAGTGTTCGAGTGTGCCTCCCCGCTGGCCATGCTCCCATCTGTCTCCCAGCTGCAGGAATGAGAACTTATCACGGACTCTGCACTGGAAATGAGCACCTAGTGGGGACTAGACGAAGGTGACCAGGCCAGCTGCTTCCATGGCTGAGTCTGGATCAGATCGGATCTCTTAGAGAAGAGCCTTTGGGAATCCCTGAAATATGAATTTCCCAGGCCAGCGGGAACGGCTGCCTCTCCCCTTCTCCTGAGGTGAGTGTAAGTCCCGCTCGGGTCCCTGGGCTCGTGACGGGCTATGTGTTGCCACCTTATGTCCAGAGATATGACCTTCCTGGTCAGTGGCCATGGTCCAGGAGCCTCACATACCTGCCATGGGCCATTCTTTCCAGGGCTGTCCCTGTGTGTGGGTCTGACCAGGCCCGTCCTGGACCGGACTGGGAAGCCTTGTTTCTCCAGCCAGGCCTTCCTATTGTCTAGCCACTGGCATCATGAATCCCAGCATCCATTTCCACTGCAGAATGGAATGCCCAGGCCCAAGGCCCTGGTTCTAAAAGAGGCCTCTCAGCCGAGGTATCTGCCCCCAGCAACCGAAATGCAGGCCCTAAATAACCCAAGGAGAAAACTCTCGTACAGGCCCTGTGTGCATGTGCATACCCACACTCACGTTTCCTCCCAGTCCTTCCACACTCACTCGCTCGCTCTCTCAAGCACGTCCACACTCACACATTCTCACACAAGTGTGCGTTTACACACAATCACCCTAGGCAGGTGCCAGACAGCAGTTAATCTAACTTGGCTTAGGTTTTTGGTCACAGCGATCTAGAGAGAGAGAGAGAGAGAGAGAGAGAGAGAGAGAGAGAGAGAGAGAGAGAGAGAGAGAGAGAGAGAGAAAGAACATGATTTGAGAGACCTCTGCTGCCAGTCTTTTCTAATTATGACTCTATGACTCTACAGGTCATCTCTCGATGTTTCGTGCCCCTTCAGGGCTGAGGGAGAGGCAGCCTGCCCTGCAAACAAGAAATGAGACAGTGGCCTGCCCACTGGGACCCTTGTTTGACTGCAGCATGTGCAGGGCTCTGAGTGGGATAGGACACTCTTACCTCCTCATGACCTATATGATGAGCGTCAGGGGTCACAGTGCTGGGAGAGGTGTGGAAGGGCCATGGGAGAGAGACCCCTGGAGGGGCGGCAGGCGTGGCCTCAGGAGGGAAGCAGGATGGCAGATGGGCCTTTGAGAGGATGTCATTAGACCAGGCAGGCATGAACATCTGTCCCCCAACAAGTCCTAAAACAGCACAGTGTGGAAACCTTTAAAATCACATTGCACCCAAGTTAGTGAGGGCCTACTGTGTGCTAGGCACTCTCAGAGGATGCTAAAGAGAGGGGGAAAAATCCCCCCCCACCATGTTCCATCCTCTCTGGAAGAGTGCTGTTACCCTTTGGGGGACATTTCCCCCTCCTTTCTGTCTGGGACAGGCCTTCTTATTGGGTGGCCAGCACCACTCTGCTGCCATGTGGGGTGTGTACAGGGGCGAGAGGGAAGCTCTGGGCCAGTGGCAAGCACAGTGTGACTGGGATTAGTGCTCTCTGCTACAAACAACTCACCCTCATGGGCCCGACAGATGTTGGGCTCTGTCCCTTACCTAAGTGGCCCAGGCTGTGGCCCTGCGAATATTTTTTAACTGTTTCTCACTCTCTTGTTGTAACACACTGGTTCTCCGTGGTTCTCCACCAAGGGTGAGTTTGTCTGCCAGGGACACGTGGCAATGTTTGCGACATTTTTGACCGACACGAATGGAGGGGGTGCCACTGGCACCTGGGGGTAGAGGTGCTAGTGAACACCCTGCAGTGTGCAGGCCAGCCCCCCACAACGAAGGACGAACTGGCCCTACTGTGCAGGGGTGGAGAGCTCCCGCTGTAGCGCATCGGCTCTGACTGCTGCTGTTGTGGTCCCTTTAACAGCACCGCTGCCCAGGTCTAACGTGGGGCTTCCAGTGCGGCGTGGGCCCGGAAACTGGTTCACCAAGTGTTCCAGGACTGATGCTTAGAGTGAGGAGGTGCGCATTCCAGCCCTTTGGGCTACGTATGAGTCAAGCGAATGACTGTGAGCCTGCCTGAGGCTGGACTGGGGCTCAGTGGCTCTAACAAAGGTGGGGAGGTGTCAGCCACAGAGTCCTGGGCCTTTGAGAGGGGCGTCCATACACAGGAAGAGATGGGCTCTGGACACTCCCGGCTGGACTCTGGCCTGCTTCTCTTCTTTTGTTTCTGCCTATTCCGTTTGGCCATTGGATCCTGGCATGCATATTTATTTATTCACTTATTTATTCATTCATTCATTCATTCATTTTCGAGGCAACCCTTGGTTGACCTCACAGATTACAAGGGCCTTGTCAGTTTACAAGCCCTTACTTTTTAAATTTTTTATGCCCACAGCACCTGGTCTTCCTAGGTAGTCTCCCATCCAAGTACTAAGCAGGCCCAACCCTGCTTAGCTTCTGAGGTCAGACAGGATTGGGCTTGTTCAGGGTAGCTTGGCCGTAGCCGGATCCTGGCATCTTTGGCTTCTGCTCCTCAGTATTACAATTCACAGCCACTCCTCTGTTTCACTCCTCTCCATTATTTGGCTCCTCCTGGCTCCCACTCTGCAGCCAGGCAGATGAAACAATAGGCCTCTTTCCTCCTCCCGAGTTTTCTACAGTGTTCTGAATTGGCAAGGGGGTCGTACTGGTGACCTCTGGGTCGCCAAGGCTTCACCATATATGGTTTGGGAATGCACTGTATATATGATGTGCCAACACTGTTTTTGGCTTGTACTTGCTCATTCCAAATTTTTCAGGACTTCTTTGGTTACAAGCGATGGAAATGAACTCTGGCTGAGCTAAGCAAAACAGGAAATCTATTTGTATTGGAAAGACCCCAGAGGTATC
Organism: Rousettus aegyptiacus; assembly: GCF_014176215.1. NCBI lineage: Eukaryota > Metazoa > Chordata > Mammalia > Chiroptera > Pteropodidae > Rousettus > Rousettus aegyptiacus. The sequence goes on along the minus strand of NW_023416306.1, from coordinate 154,445,041 downwards.
TTAAAAATTCCAGGACAGGCCTGCCACTGGACCTCAAGGATGCCCTGAAACCAGGGACAGGGTCTCCGTGGAGCGGAGTGTCCTTCCCTCTGCCCTCTGCTTCCTGCCTCTCCCTCCCCATCTGTATCCCTGCTTTCTTCGATGTAGAGAACTTGGGTAGAAAATATCCAATGAAAACAATAGCAGCTGATTTTACAAGTCCTCCATTTAAAGAAGCAACCAGCCTGGGCTGGAAGCTCTTGGTTTTGATTCAAAATTCCTGAGGAAGGACGTTGATTGTAGGTATGCAAATAAAACACTAGGTGTCCATGGTGACATTTATCTTGATGGCCAAGACAGCATACTGAAAGAGCTTGTCAAAGAGGCAGAGGGGGACTCCCATTCTGGGTGATGATCTGTGAACGCCTAGGCTGGGTTGAAGTGAAAAGCAGAGTCACTCAGTAGGGCAAGACTGGGACTGAGAGGGTCTGGCTAAATTCTCCTCAAAACATACATTTATGATAAATTACTATAGCTCCAATCCCCCAAGGGTTAGTTCCCCTTCTGATGAGGGAGTCAGGCAGACACACAGACAGAAAACTATAGTCTGAGTTGGGATGTCCGGAACTGTGGTATAGACAGAGTGGCCTGAGCTTGCCAGGGAGAGGGGTCAGCCAACCCTGCCAGGTCACGTGAGCTCAGTAAAAGCTATGTAATGGGATGATGTTGGAGTCGAGGTTTGAAGGGTGGAGGAAGCATCTGGTTGGCCAACCCAGGGAAGAAGGACATGCCTGAGTTTGGGGAAAGCCCTGGCCGTTCTGGGGGACCGCAAACGCAGCGTCCTTGAGAGAGTTTCTTCTTCCCCTTTCTCACAGTCCCCTCTCTTGCCAGTCTCTCTAGTAGTTTCCTATCGCTGCTGTAACAAATTACCACCAATTTAGTGCCTTAAAACAACACAGATTTATTCTCTTACTGCTCTGGGGGCCAGAAGTCTAAAATGGGTCTTATGCGGCTAAAATCAAGGGAGAGAATCCATTTGGCCGAAGGAGAGTCAGTTCCCCTGCCTCTTCCAGCTTCTGGGGGCCGCCTGCGTTCCGTGGCTCATGGCCCCTTCCGCCATCCTCAGGGCCAGCACTCCAGCCTCTGGTTCCATCATCACATCCCCTCTTCTGCCTTTGACCTTCTTGTCTCCCTCTCATAAGGAAACTTGTGATTATATAGGGCCTACCTGGATCATCCAGGATAATCTTTTCATCTCAAGATCTTTAATCATGTAAGTAAAGTCTTTTTTGGTGTGTAAGGTATTACGGTCACAGGTTCTGAAGATTAGGATATAGACAACTTTGGGGGCCATTCCTTGGCCTACCACAGCCTCCTTTACCACCCTTCTCACTTTGCTCCTTGTTGGAGGCAAAGCCACAATCTGATTGGCTAGCTCGAGGAGAGCACGTACTCCTGGGACGGGCACCTGTCAGCTGTGGTGGGGGGAGCAGCTGGTACTTCACTTTTGACTTCCCTGGATTAAGCAAACAGAGCAGGACTTCTCAGGCTGCCAGGTCCAGCCAGGCCTTTGATCTCTGGGTCCTAGTTTCTCCAGCTTTTCTTGAAGGATAAGCCACGTCAGGGTTGTGTTGGGTCTAGATTTGAGAAGGGAAGTTGGAGGCCCTGCCAATGCTGCATCCATCACCGTGTTAATAAAGCTGACCTTGTGTGCAGGTTCCTGCTCTGGTCTGTTCTTGATGGGCCAAGACCCCAAGGGGAGGAGATGTGAGTACAGAGTTCCCCATGCCTACAACAATCCTGGGCTCATGAGACCCCCAAGGTGGCTGGGTGGCAAGAGAAGAAGATACAGTGCCCAGAGTGAGGGAGGTAAGCAGCCCCATTGTCCTCCAAACTGCAGAGACGTGATGCAGTTTTGTGGTCCATCTGGGGCTACATTTTAAAAGGGACATTAAAGCAGATCTTGAGAGCATGTCCAGGAGGAAAAGAGACTAGAAACAAATCACATGATGAGCAGTTGTAAGAAGTAAGAGAAGAATTGACATTTGCATGGAGGTAGTCTAATCACTCCAGAAACTCTTGAGAAAAGTACATTCATCCTCTTTACACAAATGAGCAAACAAGAGCTAAAAGAGCTTAAGAATATCTCCTAAAGTCACACAGGTAAGAAAGAGGTGGGGCTGGATTTAGAGTTGGGGTCTATCTGACACTCCCCCAGCTCCTGCTGCTCCCAAATCAAGCCTCAGCCTTGCTTCAATGCTACTTATTTGTAAAATAACTTTGGCGAAAGTGTTTGAAGCAACCCAGTGCCCATTCTCCTTTTTTATTTTTCTTTACCAGTATGGCACCATTACTTTATCTGAGGCAGCAGTGAGTTTAGATGTAAACAAATAAACAAAAGGTATCCTATACTTCTTTGCAACTAGCAGAGGACTTGCAACACAATTCTGGACTATGTGACAAAAGGAAGTCTGCTGGGTGTTTCTTGGAAAGTTTTGTTTCCTTATTGCTTTCCTTTTTTTCTTCCTGCTTGGAGTATGGATTGGAGTCTGGTGTGGAGCAGCTACCTTGCAACTGTGAGGTAACCGCAAGGATAAAAGCTACCCATTAAGGATGGTGGAGCAGAAAGATAGAAAGGAATAGAGACAATGAAGACCCATAACATTTTTGCACCAACTCTGGGCTGCCTGGGCCAGGCCTACTGTAATGTGAAGAAATATCTATCTCTGCATTTGGTCACACTGCGGACGTCTGGTTTCTGTTTCATGCAGCTTAACTCAGTCTCCATTAGTAAAAAGGAACATGACAGCTCTCCTCAAAGGCCTGAAGGACTGTCTTTGGAAGCAGGTTTGGACTTTTTGTATGTTGCAAGGGACCGTGGATACTTCAGGGAAACAGAAACTGGCTCAGTCAGACGGAGGGAGAACCTCTTAGCTATGCTCTTGGTTCTCGGCTCAGTAGAAAAGTTGATGGAGAGCCAGAGTCCTCACCCATGGGAGAGTTTGAGCAGAAACTGGATGGTCCTAACTGGGGCTGGATGAAGACAATGTTTGGATCAGATAAGGGCTGAACTCGATGAGGCTTAGCTATGTCATCACATGACCCTCCTAATTATGAGTCTTCAGGATTGTGCGGTGGGCGTTTTTCCAGATGCACATGTAAGGGAATAAGCTACCCTGGATAAAACAACTACCAGCTCTAGGCTAGCCCTAGAAGGAGAATTCCAGAGGTTGGGAGATCATGGCTGGATTAGATAACCTAGTTATTCTGACTTTGTGTTTCCCACTTCTAATATGTCTCCAAGGAAGTGTGTCACTCAAAACCCTCTCAGTTATAAGTGAGATAAAATCCCCCAAAGGGAATTTATTGACTTGATTAACTAAAAGTCTTAGGGATTGTTGTTTTCAGGCGTGGCTGGATCTAGGCGCACAGATAATGTCACCAGAAACCTCTTTCCTTCCATGTCTCCATACTACTCGTCCCTGGATAGTCTTCCTTCTCAGCCATTTTTTCATTTATTGGTGGCCAGATGGCTATCAGTGACTTCAGAATTACATCACAGCAGCCTGGCAACCTCAGCAGTGAGATGATACTTTTTTTCCAATCACTTAGCAAAAACGCCCACTCCTGATCAATTGTGGTGGTCAAGGACACACAGCGCTCACATTGGTTAGGCCTGGGTCATATGATCCCCGTGGAGCCTGGTCGAGGGGTCAGCCCTATACAACCCCCTGGAATTTTTGAGCCTGGATAGTGCTAGTTCGACCCCGCAAGCACTGTGGAAACCTACCACAATCCAAACACCCCTGGTGGCTGTTGGTCACCCACTACCCTCTTTGTATCGCAGGCAGAGGCAGTCAGGTCATTCCCGCATGCTGGGGGTTCTTCCTCCGAGGGGGTATGAGCCACATGCTGCTCCTGCCAACTGGCTCCTGACCTAGCAGAGTTCCCTGTAGTACATAAGCCATCCCCGTCATAATAACTCTTCAAGATGCCTCCTCCCCTCCATTCCCACTGCCCCTGCCTTGGTTCAGGCCATGACATCTCTCTTCTGGAATATTCCTATGGTCTCCTAAATGGTCTCCCTGTCTATAGGCTAACCAACGACCTATGGTGGCTTCAAAACATGTCCACAAGTCTTTGACATTCCTCCTTCCAAAAGGTGGAGGCTAATTCCTCTCTCCTTGAGCGTAGGCAGGACTTACTGACTCACTTCCAACAAGCAGAATATGGTGGAAATGACTGTATGTGATGATGTCGTAAAACACTGTGACTTCCTTTTTGTTCTCTTGGATTTCTGGCTCTAATATTAGTGGCCATACTGGGAGTGGCCCTAAGGGGAGGCCCACATGGGGAGGAGCTGAAGCCTTCTGCCAACAGCACTGAATGAGCCATCTTGCAAGCAGATCCTCCAGCCCCAGTCAAGCCTCAGACAGACTCCTGTCTGTACTATAACCACAGGAGAGACCCTAACCCAGCACCACCCAGTGTGGCTGCACTCAGATTCCTGACACTCAGGAACCAGGTTGGGTCATCAATGTTCATTATTTTAAGCTGCTAAGTTTTAGAGTCATGTATTATGCAGCGACAAATAACATGCACTAATAACTAAGACCCTTCAAACCACTGACATAGTAATCTTTCTACAATGAAAATCTGATCAAGTAATTTTCTTTCTAAAATCCTTCTGTGTCTACGCACTGCATGTAGGCTACCTGACCTTCAAGGTGGAGTCCTAACTCCTCCCCTGAGCAGACAAAGACCCCCATGTTACCTGTGGTCTCTCTGCCAGGCTCTGGGGCTTTATCTCCAACAAGTGTCTTCACACTCCTGACGGAATTACTGGCACTTCCTTCACCAAACCATTCTCCCTTTGGCTTTTGTCTAAGTTATTCTTTCTGCCTGGATTATCCCCCAATTTCTCCTTCCTTTAAACTAACTAACTAACCAACCAACCAACCAATTAATTAACAAGAATGGCTTAGGCTCTGGCGGATCCTGAGCCCCGCCAATCCATGAGGTCTGTGGCAGACAGACTCTAGTTTAACTGTCGACCCTCTTCTGGTGGCATAGCCAAGAGAGTATGGCCAAGGTGGGGCAGTGGTAAGCGAAGGTACCTAGAAATGAATTTTTGCTCAGAAACCCTTTGTGACTTATCCCAGAGATAACCAAGAGACGCTGGTTGGTTTTGGCATGCCGACACATTGCCCTGTAATTTCTCTCAAGTTGGCTCACGTCTGTGCAGCTTTTTCCATGATACGAGCTCCATGGTGATATCTGTTTATTTTATCCCTTCGTCCTCTGCCACGCCCTCCCCACCTTCTACTCGTCGAGTGTGCCTGGTGCCCAAGACATGCTCGCTCCTCAAGGCAGAGGGAGGGATGAGTGAGGTGGAGGGCTGGGTAGCTTGCTGACTCAGGAAGGAGAGCCACCATCTCTGTTCCCCTCCCTGTCACGCAGGGTCTCGCTCCCCCACTAGATTAGGTCAGGTTGCCTGGATGCAGAGTCTGAGGGAGGAATCTTTGCGCAAATGAGCTTCTGAGAAGGGATCTCAGGTGAACTTGTAAGGGAGTGAGAGAAGCAGGAGGGGGCAGGGAAGAAGCTTGGCAAACAGGTGGGTTCAGCTGAGGTCCTGCCCCAGCCTTTTCCCCAGAGAGCTCTGGAGCATGAATAGCACCATTAAGTTTGTCGCCTCCAGAGAAAAGGAGACTGGCCTTTTGTGTCTTGGTATCAATCAGTGCCTCTGTCTGCAAATAACCAGCATTTCAGGCCAGGCAGCTCCACTGGTCCAGGGCAATTCTCAGAAGAAGGGGTTATAGCAGCTGGGGGTGAGGATGCCAACCTGGCACAGGGGATCTGGGTCAGTATGCCCAGCAGCTTGGATGTGCAGCTTCTGGCCTACAGCTGCCCCTCTCGGTCTGCTGGTGCTGAAGGCTTAAGGCTGCCAGGAGACTGGGGATGGGAAGCCCAGAACAGGCCTCCAGCCTGCCCCTGGCAGCCCCAACTCCCACCAATTTATGTCCACCTGGAATCTCAGAGTACGACCTTATTTGTAAATAGGGTCCTTGCGGATATAATAAATTAAGGATCTTGAGGTATAATTATCCTATATTTAAGGTGGGCCCTAAATCCAATGACTAGTGTCCTTGTAAGAAGATGAGAGGATGCATAGAGACTCACAGGATGATGGAGGCAGTTCAGAGTGATGCATCTACACGGCGAGGAGTGCCTGGTGCCACCAGAAGCAGGATGAGGCACAGAGAGATCCCCCGCCCCCTGGGGCCTTCAGAAGGAGTGTGGCCCTGCCAGCACCTTAATTTTGGACTTCTGGCTTCCTGAACTGTGAGAGCATAACTTCCGTTGATCTAAGCTGCCCGGTTTGTGGGAATTAGTTATGGCAGCCCTACAGAACTACTTCGGGCCTTAAGGCCTAGTGCAGTGGGACGCATACCACCTCAGGCTGGAGACCTCCCTGCCACTAACTTCTTGTGTGACCTGAGCAAGCACTTCCCCTCCCTGAGCCTCAATTTCCTCACTTGTGACTAGAGAGGCGTAGACAATCGGCCAGTTCTAAATGTGGCAGGGCACGAGGCTCACCCCAAGACTCCCAGGCTATGAAGGAACACCAATTCCGGGCGCCCTCCGCTAACCCTCGGCCAGGGACGTGGCCCCACATCTGTCAGAGGTGACCTGATGCGACAGTCAGGTGCCTGCACCTGAGGCCCCATTAGGGCATCCCTGGAAGAGCAGGTTTCAGAGGAACCTGCCAGCTCTAGATCTATGAGAAAGAAGGTTCTGAGAAGGGCACATGAGAACCGGTAGCTGGATATGTGGAAACAGAAAAGGCTCAGTGCAGAGGGGCGTGGGGCGCGTTCTCACTGGCATGCAACCCAGGGGACGGCTACGCGACAGTGCCCTGCCCATAGATGCGGACGACATCTCTGAGGGGAGGGTGGGAGTGAGTGCTTGCCTCCAAAAAGAGGTCCTGGCCTGGGGGGCTGCACGCTCCCTTTCCATTGTCCGCTCTCTGTCAGTTTCCAATGTTTTATCTTGTGCAGGCATGACTTAAAAAAACCCAATGCTTTCAAACAAAAAGAACAAAACTCTGGTGCTTAGAACTGAACGTGGCAGAAAGAGAGGTTTCTCTGCGCCTCCTTTTCCCCACCCGCTGCCAACCCCCTGGGCAGTTCCGCTGTTGGAGCTGTTTGCACACTTGTGTATCTGCCTCCTGCAGCTCCCCACCCCCCACCCCGTGTGCAGCGGGGTGGGTGCTGAGAAGGATGGGCAGTGGGCTCGGCACCCCCGGAGCCTCAAATCTAAGAGTGGAGGATCGCACACACAAGCAGTCATGTTGGCAACAAAGGCAGAAAAGTAGCCATGAGAGGCCAGGTCGAGGAGGTGCATGCCTAATTTCACAGCACAAAGCCTTGTGCGCAATTATTATTGTTTTCTAATTAGCTAAATTGCCAATTGAGTGGTGGAGACAGAAAGTCCTGTGCGTTCCAGGGGAGGACAGAGGGCTGTGAACTGGAGCTGGCCAGGCTCAGGGGCGTTTCTGGGGTGGAGGGTGGGGCATGGGGTGTTTTGCCTCCTCTGCACACCAACCTTCCAAGCGGCACATTTTAATATAATATGTTGACATAAAGGTTGCTAAGACCAAGATGAAAATACGTCTGGAGCAGAGCTTCTCCAGCTCTCTGTAGTCGAGGCCCAATTGTTTGCTTTTTAATTTCCCATCAATGACGGGCCATTTCTTTTGTAAAATATAACACAAAAGAATGGCTGGGGAAAAAATGACATGAACAAAGGGACATAGAAAAATACAAGCCAAAAAAAATTTCATTATTAGATTCAACCGACATAAAATGACTCCGCCAAATGGCTCTGGAAGGATGTAAATGCTTCCTGATGCTCTCTGAGCTTACCTCACCCTGGATCCGAGGGAGCAGTGTACAGAGGGCGGCAGACCCCACGCTGCCAGTGGCCTGGTTCCAGGACAGCCTCAGAGAGCAAGCTGTGAACTGTCCAGAGGGGATGGCCCAAGGGCGGGGCCTTACAAACCCTGCTTCCCAGCATCCGTCCCGCACCGCTTCTGGGCGTCTCCCCATCGTGGTACCTGACTACACTTCTGCTAGGAGAAGACCCTGCAGCAAGAAGGGCGCGCCTGGGGCGTGTGGTGTCCCGCCATGTTCGTAGTTCAGAGCGCTTTCACATCGTGTTCTTTAAGTCCCTGTTCAACATTTGTTTGGGGGAGAGGCTGCGACCTGCATGGAGGATGTGGGGTAGGAGGGGAGGCTGGCAGCAGCCTCAGTTTCTTTTTTACTCTCCTGGGCAGTTTTGCCCTGCCCCAAGTTGCTGACCCTGCTTGACCAACAAATGCCCTGCCAGGGACCACGCCAACCTCTTTGGAAGGCGATTCAGTGAATGGTTTTTGTACTGAACGTGCTCCTTGGCTAAGGTCTCTCCCCACTCCCAGGCAGCTTGTCAAAGGGGGTTCTCTTCTCAGAGAGATGCTGGAGAACATGGCTGCTTCCATCCCATTGCAGGACCAGTGATGTGTTAGTGGCCAGGGTTTAAACCATCCCCTGGGTTAGTATCTGCACAGCTGCCCTGCAGGCCTCCCTTAAATGGCTCTGTTAAGGGAGCAGTTTATTAACTTTTTCCCTGAGCTGATGGGGGACAATGATAATAAGAATAAAAATAACTCCCCTCTCTGAACTCTGAGCCAGCCACTTTACACACATTAATCTCGTCTAATTTTTACCGCCCTGAGAGGGAAGTGTGAGTACCGTTCCCATTTTACAGACAAGTAAACTCAGAGTTTTATGCAGCCTGTCGAGGTCACACAGGCCACCAGTGGTAGAGACAGGTGAAGCCAAGGCTATCCCACTCTATGCTCACATTCTGGACCAGGGTGCAGGGCCCTCGTGTAGGAAGGAAGAGCCCAGAGCAGGATCTAGGGGAGTTTCTCTGTAGGGAGCCGGCCGGGGGCCATACAGAAAGCCAGGCTGTGGGAGGGGGCAGAGCTGAGAGACCATCATCTTTTCCATTTCCTTGGCAGAAAAAGGAGGCAGCCCTCAGCCTCTCCCCTGTGCAGTTCACACCTTGGCTCTGGGCCCGAGCTCGCGGCAGGGGGTGGCGGGTTCCAACTCCTCTGTACTGGCTCCTGCGGGCGTTTTGCACTCGGCCCCTCTGGCTGGGGTTGTGTGATGACAGGCAAGTACTAGCTGATGATTTAACCTCCGGACACTCCTCAGCCATGGAGCCTCGAGAGGACGAATAAAGATGTCGAACCTGAGGCAGTTACATTTTTTAAAGAGTTAAAGATGGAGCGATTTGGGAGATATGAGCAGGCAAGACTAATTACCTCCTTTCTTTCCTTTTTTTCCCCACCAACCCTCAGGATAGAGATGGTCTCCAGGTCAGGGAGGAATAAAGCTGGGGGCGTGGTGGGGGAATTGTGCCTGGACCTTCTCGCCTCCCCATTAGCTGGGCTGAATCTTTTGGGGAGTGGACATGAGAAGCCCCAATGATGTTTGCATAAACGGGAGTAGAGGGACTGGTACCCTGCTTTCTGTCTGCGGCTCTGGGGGTTCAGTGACTGCTACGTGGGGGGCATGGGCAGCCCTATTGGGAGTCCCCAAAGTCCCATGGGATGTACCCCAAGATCTCTCAGCAAGAACAAGGTGAGGCTGAGGGCTGGAGGGTCCTGATTAGGGAGGCAAGCCAAGGGACAGGTCATGAACCCCCACACAGTAAACAAAGACTGAGCCCCGGGCCCCGATACACCAGCCCCAGGGAACTGCCTGGAACACGAAAGTAAGAATCAACCCCTGAGAGGAGGAGGCTAAGGAGAGACATTGTGATTTTAATCGAGTTTAAGCATAAAACAACTTAGAAATCATTGCAGTGACTAAGTTTATATGGAAGTTATCAAACTAAACTTTATATTATCTGAGGTAACACAGGGGCAAATTTGGCTTATAATCAAAATTAAGCTTAGTAATGGGAAAAAGAAAACTTACACATTTGCATGTCAGAGCGTGGGAATGTGGAATAAGGTCCCTGGAAAACTGGGTCCAGGCTTCCCCAGGAGGTTCGGCCGGGTGACTCCAGTGGGCTGAGGCCTCCTGCCCATCCCACGATGACCACTGGGATCCCCCGGATCTCTTAAAGCAAAGGGGCCTTGGGAGGTGACAAGCTAAGATTCACCCGCGCGGTTCTTCCCTGCAAAGTGCCGGGGTTCGTTCTGGGGGAAGGAGAGAGGGAGGGATGTGCCCCTGGGAGGTGCCGCCATCCTGCATTCTTGCGGCATCCCAGTGGGGAGGAACCTAACGCGTACCGAACACCGAACACCGGCCGTGTTTCGGAACCTCGTTACACGGGTACAAGGCGCCTACACAGAAAAGTTACGAAATGCAATTGACAGCTGACCATGCAGGAGGCCACTGTCTCGCTGGGGACCACACACGGCATTCACTCCTCATCACAATGGGCGAGGTAGGTGTGACTGCTCCCATCTTACAGATGAAGAAACGGAGACACACGGCGAGGTTAAGGTCATGGAAACCAGTCAGCGGCTGAGCCGGGATTTAGACCCCATGGGTCTGACGCCAAAGCCCATGCCCTCCGTCTTTCCTCAGCTCCTCACTGAGGGCCGAAGCCCCCTGCCCTGTCCCTCCGTGCTCCTATGGAGACACACACCTCCCAGGGTGTCTGCACCCCACTGAATCACAGAGCCTGGAGGGCCTCCGGATGCTGGGCTGGCTCCCTCCTCGCCCCAGCACCCTGCAGAGCCAGTGTGGCCTCACTCTCTACCCCTCAGCAGCCAAAGGAGGATCCTGTGGCTGCCAAGGGGCCGAGAACACCCATTTTCTCAGCCGTTTCCAAGCTTCACACACCAAGCCGCTGCTGCTGGCCACAGGCAAGGCAGGCCAGGGCCCTGATCGCCCGTTGTCTGGTGACCTGGCCAGGCAGCCAGAAGCTAAAGCCTGGACAGCAGGCTGTGTGACCTTTGACATGTAGTCCTTTCTCTCTCTGGACCTCAGTTTCTTTAACTGTAGAATGAGAGCCCAGGGCCAGGTAAGCCGTAGAGGCTTTGACATAACCCTATGATTCCATCCTCTTTCTCCAAAACAGGTGTGTTCCTGTGTACATGTCTGTGTGTACACGTGTGTACATGTGCCTCTGTTCATGTGTGTGCATTATGCCTGTATGCGCCTGTTTATGTGTGTGCCTCTGTGTGTGAGCGCGTGTCTCTGTGAGGGGGTAGTGAATCCCCAAATTCCTTGCCACTGAGCCTCATCTCCAAGAGTGACAAGATCTGCTACCTCCCACGCCTTCAGGCTATGAAGCAAGGTAACTCCTGGCTCAGGGCAAATGCCTAAGGGGCCCAAGACTATGGGGCCTGGAGCCTGCACCCTGAGCCCCTCTATGTCCCCACCCTGCTTCCACCCCGGGCCATGCACAGCGACAGGGACCTCAGACCCTCTGTCTGCCCAGGTTATGGCTGGAGGTTTGAGGCCAAGAGTTAGGCGGGAGCAGCTGGCAGGGCCGCCCTCCAGGGTGAACAGGAAGGACCGTCCTTCCCTTTCGGATCCCCCAAGGCCCTGCAGATGGAGAGGCCTGTCCCGGGAACCCTCTTCTTAACAGAGGTGGTGAATTAAGGTTTATGTCCTGCAGTTTTTTTTCAGATTTGGTAGACCTAGAGGTGAGTTCGGATTCTTTTGGACTTTTTAAAAAATGGAGGGCAACTCAAGTTGGGGCCTCCGGAGTTCAGACAGCTCACCTTTCACCCACATCTGTGGTAGCTGGAGAAGGGACGGAAGAAAAGCAAGAAAGACAAACGTTGCCCTTTCTGCTTTGGGGACCGGAGCTGCAGCTGGGAGCCTGGGGAGCTCCTCCGGGGCATGTTCCGATCCCATCCAGCCTGGCGGTGCCCTGAGTCCGAGAACCAGGCCTGAAATCGTCGCCGAGCCATGGGGATGCGGGGATGCGGCTCGGTTTAGGGGTGGGCAATATCAGCTAAGCGACCCCTTCCTTTGAGCCAGGTGCGGACCGAGTCCCTCAGAATCCCCAGCGGAGTTTGGGCTCACAGTGACCCTGGGAGGCGACTATCAGTTCTCCCCTTTACAGTGGGAAACTATTTCTGGGAGACGTCAGATATTTGGCCCAAGCCCCTGTGGCCAGTTAAGTGGCAAAGCTGGGACCCGACCCCAGAGCTCAGCTGCGCTTCGAGCCATCGCCACCGCCACCGTGTCCGGGAGGCAGGCTCTCCGTGCAGCTGGCGGCAGGAGCCGTGCCTTTCGGTGGTGACTCTGTGACTTAGCTGTTTACCTCGCCTGACATTTCCGGGCCTTGGTTTTCCCGTCTGTGACAATGGAAGGGTACGCAGAAGGAGAGCGGCAAACAAGAAGCCGCCTTGGCAAACCCTCTGAAGCTGCGAGAGGCCTCAGAAGCAGAAGGGGCCCGAGGGAGCCGCAGTGCTGGCTGAGCTGGGAGGAGGAGGAAGCGGAGGGTGGGGGGAGGAGGCGGAGGCTGACCTGCGGTTGGGAGCTGGGGCCACGGCAGGGAAGCCAGCCAGGGGCACGTTCTGAAACGGGCAAGTTCATCCTCCTTTTGCCGGCTTCCATCCTCCCTCACAGAAACAAGTCTTGGCTGCCAGTTTCACCGAATCTCCTCCCTCGCCCTTTTCTCTGGGTCTTACTCCAGGTCTGCTGGCCACAGACTTCCCACAAATCTGAAGAAGGAAAGCCTGAGTGGAGGCTGGCATGTGAGGCTCCCAGGAACGTTTGCATTTTAGCAGCGAGGGGATTAGCAGCCCAGGGTCTTCAGAGATGCTGAGGAAGGTGGCCCCGTTCTCAGCCTCAGGGACGGAAGGTGGGGATGTTGAGAAAGGTCCTGCCCCAGGGCTCCTGGCTTCTGCCTGGCCTGGCTGATCTTTCTGCCAGGGCAGGCAGACTCTGCTGGGCCTGGCTTCTGAGAGCCAGGCCAGGCTCCAGGCTGAGCCTCGGGCAGAGCCCCGAGGCCGAGTCTCACCTCTTTCACCTCCAACACACACAGGGCTAGGCTCCCTTGCCACCTTCTTCTATGAAGCCTGGATCCTCCCCAGGGACCTGGGGCCAGTTCCCCTCCTGCCAGCTCACTTCCCGGTACTGTCTGACCCTGGACCAGCTGTGAGTGAGGGGGAGGCCACCAGAGCAGCTGGCTGGCCTCTGGGAGGTAGAAACTGGGCCTGTATCCAGCCCATGCAGGCTGGCTCAGGCAGGGGGAGCCAGGCCAGCAGGCCCCAGCAGCAGTCTGAAGAAATTTCTGAATTACCTCCTGGCTAGAGACCAGAGGCCAGAGCGGGCCTGGGCTGGCCCTGCTGGCTGAGGCCTTTGAGGAGCCTCTTTCTGGCCTCTGAGGCCTCACGACCTCCGCCCCCCTCCTCCCACTCCACTCTGCCCACCTGCCTCGGAACTGCAGCCTCCTCCAGACAGTGCCCCCCACCACCCCATTTGAGGAAGAGGCAGCCCGGGGCCTGAGGAGGAGGAGCACGTCCTTCTTTCTTCCCGGCCTTACTTGCAACCTGTTGAAGTCAGGGCTGTTTTCTCTTCTCTCTTCCAGAAACACACATTTCATCTGGCCAAAGTCCAGAGGAGGCCTGTCTAATTTCTTCATCGGAGTTGTTGGGGGGAAAATGATGGCCTGGCGGCTCCAACCCCTCCATTTCTGTTTCCCAGACAGGAAGGCCCTTTGTGTGCAGAAGTCCACACCCGCAGACAGCACCAGCTACGTAGCTCTTTTAAAAATAATTAAGGATTTTAAGACAGTAACAAGAGAGCATGAAGCCAAGCCCGGAACCCTTCTAAGTATGGGGCCCTGTGTGACCCCATGGGTTGTACGCATGAACCAGCCCTGCTCCCAGAAACCTCCAGCCCTCCTCTGTCCCACCCCATGTCTCTCTTCTCCTGGACCATAGACTGTCTTTGAGATCTTGGCCAGAAAGTGGGTCCAGACAGACATGCATCTGTCTGTCTGGACTGACATGTCTTAACACCGTCCTCAGCGGCCAGTCTCTGATGCCTCACCTTGACCTTCCTCCCAGAGAAACTGAGGCAGCAGGGAGGCCTGAGGCCTCTCCATCTCATGCAATACCACCCATCCCAGATGTCCAGGGGAGGGTTGGGGTGGTGACTGGGTCCAGGGCTTCCCCGAGCTGCCCACGTTGTGCTGACCCCAGAGCTCTGGGTGGGGGGCTGGTGGCTGAGGAGTTCCTGCCCTGGCCTTCTATCCCTGTCCATGTTGTTATCCCCGTGGGGAAGGAGTGGGGACTTCAGAGCCGCTTTGCTCCCAACCGGGCCTCCACAAAGCCAAGCCTGACGGCTTCGTTCTTTGTCTCTGCTGCCTGGCAGCTGGCTCCGCCACCACCTGGTGGGGGGACTGCCCTTGGGGTTGTTCAGTCCCCTGAGCCAGGGGGCTGGTGGCAGCCGGGGTGCAGGCGTGACTCGGGAACTTTGCTCGACTCTGGCAGTGGCAGCTGGGCTGTGGGGCGGTGCAGGCCACAGGGAAGGTGGCCCCGACAGGGACCAGAGAGCAGCCACTTCTCGGCCTGGCAGACGCCTCAGGCCACAGCCTGTGCAATACGCTCCTTTCTGCAGCCTCGTGGCGGGCTCCAGCCTCCCGCCAGCCTCAGAGACAGCGGCGGCCACTCCCGCTCCTGGTCTGGGGCGCTTAGGGCCTGGCAGGGGCCGAGGTGGCTGTGTGCAATGTCCCATTGGTTCTCTCAGAGCCGTGGGCGGTGGGACCTATTATTACATAATGAGAATCAGATTAAGCGAGGAACTGGTTCCCAGCCACACCACTGCCACGCTGTCCCTTGTGTCATTGTGCCCTTTGGTCTCAGAAGTCATTACAATGGCAATGTTTGTGTGGGTTTTTGCTTAATGTGTGCCTTAAGGCTTAAGCTCCGCTGTTTGCATTCGTGTCTAGCCGGTTGTGACGCTAAATGCTGTAACCCTGGTGCCGCACGCAGTGCTCAAACATAGTAGGTCCCCCATAAATAATAAGGAATGAAGGAAGGGAGGGAGGGAGGGAGGGAGGGAGGAAGGAAGGAAGGAAGGAAGGAAGGAAGGAAGGAAGGATGGATGGAAGGAGGAAGGAAGGAAGGAAGGAAGGAAGGAAGGAGGGTAGGTAGGAAGGAGGAAGGTGGGAATGTAGGAAGGATGGAAGGAAGGAAGGAAGGAAGGAAGGAAGGAAGGAAGGAAGGAAGGAAGGAAGGAAGGAAGGAAGGAAGGAAGGAGGAAGGGAGGGAGGGAGGGAGAGAGGGAGGGAGGGAGGGAGGGAGAGAGGGAGGGAGGGAGGGAGGAAGGCGGGCAGGCAGGAGGTGGTTGGTCAGGATGCCAACACAGGGAAGCCTGACGCCAAGCCTGTGGCCCTAACCACTGGGATGTGCTGCCCCCCTCTCACCAGAGGTTCCCTTGGCGAACTTCTGCCAGGCTAGTGTAGGTCCCTGTAGCAACCCCCAAGGAGCTTTGCACCCAGCCCAAGCTGGAAAGGGGCAAGACCGACTTTAGCTTCATGGAAGGAGCTTGGGGAGAGGGGAAGGAGGCCCTGTCATTCTCCACACGCCCTTTCAGGGGTCCATACCAGGACCCTCCTTCAGGGAGACCCCACTGGTCTAACTGGGTCTTGGCTGACTTACTGCCTCCCCCAGCCGGTAAGGCAGGGATCCCTGACGGCAACTGGAGGAGTCTGTCTCTGTGAGGGTTGGGTAGCAGGAATGCGTCACCAAGGCGGCCTTTTCTAGAAGAAACACCTGTATTTACAGTGTGCCTTCATCCTGGCCCATGGAGCAATTCACGCCTCACCCTTCTTGGGACACTTGGAGCGTCTGCTGTCAGAGCTTTGCTGGAACTCCAGCCTCTGACATCTCAGGCATTGGTAGGCATCCCCCCCGGACGTGTCTACACCCGGGCACTGCCAGGCTGCTGGCGGGGGTCTGCCGGAGTGGCTCTCAGGAACCCCCCAACCTCACCCCGCAGCGGGGCTGCCGAGAGCAGGGTCCACCTCACCCCGCAGCAGGGCTGCCGAGAGCAGGGTCCACTCGCTCACGGTTCCATCCTTGACATCTATTCACCAGGTCTCTCCGAGCCCTGCTCCGCCCCAGGCATGGCGCTAAGCACGGGACCCACAGATGGGAACACAGCCCCAGGCGCGAAGGGACCCGCAGCCCCGTAGGGGAGGGCCACACGCCCCCAGACGGTGGACGCATGGGAAGGGCAGTCGGGTCCCTTAGGGTGCTCTGGGTTGCAAGTAACAGTGAGGCCATGACGAGAGATCTGATATTTAGGCCCTTTCCTGTCCCTTTCTTCCCCTGTCACCTGTGCCCCCATCTCACATGTCCTCTGCTCCCCTGGTACTGCCCACCTACCCACCCTGCTCCTGGGCAAGGCTCTTTTGCTTGCTCACTTCCTCCAACTGCCTTCCGGCACCCCACACTCTCCGGCCTCCTCCTCCTCCTCCTCCTCCTCCTCCTCCTCCTCCTCGGGGATCTCCCCACTTAGTCTTCTTCTCAGAGACCTCATTAAACGTTCCGGGGCTCCCCAGGCTCCGGCGTCGGTCCCTTCACTTCTCTGTCTACACTCAGACCGTCAGGGGCCCCACCTGGTCTCGTGGCACTAATTTCAAGGAGGGGCTGTTTCCTACCTCACATTCTCCTGGGAGTGACTTTCTGGGAGCTGTGGGTTTCTGTCTTCAAATAACTCAGAGTAGATCAAGGACCCACCATGGAGCCAGGACTCAGGAAAGGAGGATCCCAAGAACTGCCATGACTCCCCAAAGGAAGAGGGGTTGGAGGCAGCAGCCTCTCGGGGCGGCAGAGAGGGAGGGACGGCATCCCGCACACATTCACGGTGTGACTGCCGCGGGCTGCCCCTAGGACAGAGGTGACGAGAGAGGCGTGGAGAAAGACAAGCACCTCGCAAGACGGAACCCCTGGAAATCGTGTCCTTTCAGCCTGTTTTTGCGGCAGGATGGGCTCAGGAAGCAAATTGGATTCTGCGTTAGGAAGGCGTCTGCTCCCTGCTGGAGGAGATGCAGGCAGGGTGGCCTTACCGGGCACCCAAAAAGGCTCCGGCTGCCAGGACCCTCACTCCACCAGGCCCCTTCGGAGGCCCTGGGAGGATTTGAGGTTTATGCCATTGTCAAAAATTTTTAAATGAGTCGTTTGTTGTAATTTTTGCCCTCATTTTAAATGAACATCCACTTTTTGTACCTAACATTATATAGTTTTTAAAAGGCTCTCCAAATTGTGTAAGCTCAGCCCCCACAGAACCTAGTTCTGACCCTGAGTGGAGAAACTGGCTCCCCAGGCAGGTTGAGGGTTCTAGTTCTAGGGTCCTCGCCCACTGTGACCTGTGTCACTGAAGCCATTTGCATTGCTGCCTTTTTCAGGCGCCTAATAAGAATTTGACTTCCCAGAACCAGTCTGGGCTCTTATTTTCTTTTTCTGGAATTCACCCAACGCCTGAGCCGAAGCGCTGCGGAATTGAGGACTTGTGGGTTTGGAGCGCCCTCTGCTGGGAATATAGAGGTACAGGCTGGAGAGAGACAAGCAGGGAGTGGCTGCGGCAAAGCCCAGCCGTTAGGACGCCGGCAAGAGAGCAGGCAGGTTTGCAGGTTAGTGCACAGGTCAGACCCTCCTCCTGGGCACAGACACTCTCTTTCTTGGCATAGACGTATTCAAGTACACTTATCATGTCTCTACAATTCAAATTCGAGCATACTTTTGTGCACGGGTGTTCCATTTCCCCATGTGGTAAAGCCACCTGGAGTGCACGTACTGCATTTCAGTTCTGACACTAACCACCCAGAGTTAGTCTCAGACTCCACAGAGTAATGGCCCAGCCTCCCACAGCCTACCCCCACTTTATACACCAGCTGCAAGGGAGTCCCCAGGACACCTGCACTTCTGACCAGACAGCTCAAAATCTGAGTGCTCCCATGAACCCTCCCTCCCCCCCATTTTGATAATTTTCTAGAATGACTCACAGGACTCCGTGAAAATGCTATGCTTACGATGATCATTTTATTATAAAGGATACAACTCGGCAGCAGCCAAATGAAGAGACACACAGGGCAAGATCTGGGAGCGAGTCCAGAGCTTCTGTACCCCCTCCCTGTGGAGTCAGGGTACCACCCTCCCAACACATGGATGTGTTCACACCCCAGGAAGTGCCATGGAGCCTCGTCATCCAGAGTTTTCATTGGCGTTTCGCTGTGAGGCGTATTTAGTGAACGCTGGCTGCGTGCTTGAACTCCATCTCCAACCTCCTTTCCTTCTGTTGGCTGAAAGTCCCAACCTCCACTCACGTGGCTGGTCTTTCTGGTGACCAGCCCCATCCTGAAAGTATCTAGAGGCTCACCCTGAGTCACCTCATTAGCATCGCAGACACTCCTCTCACTCAGGAAATTCCAAGGGTATTTGAAGTTCTGGGGCATGGAACTGGAAAAAAAAAAATCCATTATGTTCTTGATTTTACCACAGCCCATGCGCACACTCACATTTGTGTCTCATTCATCCAGTCACCACAGCGGCCGCACGCCAGCTCGTCAAGAACTCCCTAAGGTGGTGGTAACACGAGAGCCCTCAGAAGGTCACACCACAGTCCCTCCTTAAAAGGTGCCACTGGGCCCCAAGTGCCCCCCCCACCCCAAGCTGCCCCCATTTTCCCTTCCTGTTCAGGGTGTCTGCTTCCTGAAGGAGAACTGTTTTCTCTTTCCTAGTTCAAGGTCACTGGTCGGCAGCCAGCACTTAGGACACAAGCTTGCCTTGCCAGTCATTGTTTTCTTTTGTTTAAAACAAAGCAAAACAAAATAAATCCCAAGCCTTCTGCTTGACAAGGCAGCCCGGTCCCCTGGGGACACCACGGCAGCCACCTCAGCCACACACCAGAGGCTGCAGCATTCCGGAGGGAATTCTCTGTGGACACCAGCTCCTGAATCTAGCCCAGAGAGTTGGTGTCTGGTTGTAGGCATGGTCTATGTCTCAGCTTCAAGTCACAGCCACCCTTCCTAAGGATTATAAGGTGGGGCATCCCCAGCCCAGGAAGGGGGGGTTCAGACCTCAGAAGCCAAGAAAGCCACCGTGTCCCCTGCATTGCCCACATATTGTTGCTAGTCCCCGGCCCTCCCTCTTCCAATTCTTAAGATTCTGGACAAATTCTTTTGATTTTATGTAAGCCTTAAACCAAAGCCTGAGATTGAAATGCTTCTCATGGTGTTCCAAAGACCACAGCACTTGGAGGTTTCAAAGATGGCTGCTCAGTTTGACTCCTAATGGGCCCTGCTGGACCTACAACTTCCTCTTAGGAATGGAGCTCCGCTGTAATAAGGTCATGCTTATATTAAGCACGTGTTGTGTGTAGGCCTCGGGCTCAGTGTTTCGCATGCATAATGTCATTGAATCTTCACTGTGCCACTATAGGAGAGGGGGTACCATCATAATTTCTATTTACAGATGAGGCAATTGAGGTTCAGAGAAAGGTTGAGTGACTCGCTCAAGGTTGCAGAGCTGGTAATTGGTGAAGCCAGGGATTGATGCAGAACTGTCAGGTGCCAGAATTTGCATACTTAACCACTTTACAATTCTGGCACACAGAAATAGTCCACATTTTTCCTTCTCTTCTCCCAACCTACCTCCCCTGGTACAATTTCTGAGCAATGCAGGAGGCAGGGAGGGCATATCAACCTGATCGTGAGAAATCGGCTACAATAGAGCATCACCATCTGCCTTTGCCTCCTACTCATTGGCCAGTCCAGCCTCATGTATACTTACCAATTTAGCTATTCCTCACTTTGCTGCGGAAGGGATGTAAACAGAGCAAGTGCATTTAAACTTCCCCATGTTGATAAGCTGCATGAAAGCCATAGAGGGCCGGGGCTGCACTGTGGTTAAGACCCCAGGGAGCCAGAGCCGCATTGCAAGGGTCTGAATCTCAGCCTTGCCACTCACTAGCGGGAGACCTTGGGTAAGATGCTTAACTTTTCCATGTCTCCATTTCCCCATCTGTAAAATGGGGATAACACCACCACACGGGGGCACTGTGAGGATACAAAGAGTTAGCGCATGAAGCCACTTTGAGTCGGGCATGGAAGGAGGGCCACGCCCAGGGTGCCACTTCCCCGGGCTGCAGCCTGGCCCCCTTCAGAGCTGGGCTTGTGGGCCGGCGCCTCTGAGCCGCCTTTGACCTGACGGCCTCTCCCAGCCCTGCAAGGCCCCTCGGCCTCACCTTGGTCTTGAGTTCCTGCGGGGCTCCACCTGCCTGTCAGCCTCCTGACTTGGCAAGCTGGTAAAGTGTGAGTCGGCCCTCCGGGCACATACCTTGTGCGGTCCCCCCAGGTGGAGCACACCTCCTCTTGTGGTGTTGCCCATCTCCAGGGTGGGCTGACGCGAGAGGGGACTGAATATTTATGGAGCTTTTACCAGTGCCTGATTTTCTTTCTCACAACAAGGTACTGTTGGTAACCTCGATGTACAATGAGGACATTGAGCCTTGGCAAGTTCTGCCCAGGTGTCAGGCTGCTGAACACTTCTGGGCTCATATTTAATGTCTGGGTCCTACCAGAGGAAGTTTGGAAGATCAGAGAAAGTTAAAGGAAAACGGTGCAAAGCTGAGGACTTTTGGAACTGACCTGACACCTAGTGGCCACAGGCAGGAATTACTACACCGTTGGGAAGGCTCCAGGGCTGTTGCAAGCAGGTTTCTGGCTCGCCGCCCTTCTCTTACTTGGCTGTGGCAGTGTCAAGGGCTGTTCTGGAGGGTCAGGGGTGGTGGGAGAGGAAATTTTAGCTTCTCTGTATCTCCATCAGTCCCCAATAGCTACCCAAGCAAAAAATAACATTTGATTAAAAAACTGTTGCTTCTTCATTTTTATGCAAAAGATGCATAAAAGCATCTTGAGAAAACTAACCTACAATCTATAACGAGCTTTTTGATACTTCATGGCCTCATTACCTGCAGGGTTCCACCCAGACACCAGCAGTGATTGGATGCTCACTTACAGCCAGAAGACTTGATGAAGAATTTTATGGATTACAATAGGCTTAAAAGACATGGTCCCTGACCTCAAGCAGATTTGATTTATTTGAAGAGTTGGAGCAAAGACATCTGACTACCCTGACGGGTGTGATAGACGTGAGTTTCAGCCCACGAACTCCTTATTGCATTTCTTTATTTTCTTTTCATCATCCTAATTTTGACTCCGAGCCCCTGTACTACCCAAATTCAACTTTAGGCGAAGACTTTGAATACGGACGGGAAAGGGGAATATGCTGTGGAGAGGGGGACGTAAATTATTCAAATAATGACTCTGCCTCACATGGAGAGAGGCCTTGGCCTCGCCGCCAGCCTCGGCGCAGCAAAGTGAGACCCAAGGTAGCGACTTGATTCCTAGATGCCATTCCAGCATGCCACTGGTGCTCTAAAGTGTCGCTTCCTGGAGACACCCCCCCCCCCCAAACATTTCCAGTTTTCCACCACTTGCCCAAAAGAATCACCAGGTGAATGTGTTCATTCGTTCCACAGGTATTTATTGAGCATCTTATGTGCCAGGCACCACACGGTGCTACAGAGACGCACCAGACAGTTCCTGCCCTTGCTCATCCACAAAGGGGACTGATAAGGTTAGTCACAACCCTCTAAGGTACCACGCCCTCCCCGACCTCCCCAGCTAGGTGTACGCTTTTCTCAACTATTCTTGCTCTTCTATGCTAAGCTCCTACTGCCTTCCCGTTTCCCAAGGACTTTTTTTTTTTTTTTTTAATGCAAAATGGTAGGTTCCTACAACAGATCGGGAAGCCTTTATTGTCTCACTTCTCAGGTGAAACCATGAGGTTCCAAGGTCAGGTTGCCAGGCAGTGCCCTGCCTGGACTAGAAGCCAGGTCCCTCTGTCTCCTGTCCTGGGCTCTCTCCATGTGACCCCTCAGCACTTGCTTCTAAAGGCCCCTATCCTCATTTCCTGAGCATCTGTTTCCTCTGTCACTGTCTCCGCATCTCAGAAATCTCTCCCCTTGACAGTTTACCATTACTATGATGATCGCTTTGTGCACTGACCTCCTTCCCTCTGCTCTTTTCCTGCCGCCTAGCAACCCTGTTGCACCCCCAATTTGTCTTCATGGCTGTTCAAGAGGCCTGCAAGGACGTGCTCCCTGGTAGTCGCTAAAACCAGAGGGTGCTCCCCTGGCGAAGGGCACACCAGCAGCAGCCCAGAGATGCCAAGACCGAGCCAGACTTTATTGGCTTGCTCACAGTCTTGGCCTCGGTGTTTGTCCATTGAGGTTTCAGCCAGCTCTCTGCCTCCTCTCTGTCACCATCCGACTTGCCAGAGACTTCTTTCCAGGCCAGACTTGTTGCTATAGCTTCAGTAAGCTGGTTTGAAAGGTAAGGGGATAATGCTGAGTGCCAATGCAGCCTCATGGCCGATCGATGAGACTGTTTGACAGGCTCAGCTTCAAGCGAAACCGTTTGTAAACCCATCTCTGAGCTTGGCAGAGCATTGAATGTGAGCTAGGTTTGGCGTTGGCACGAGGGTAGAGTGGAGAGAGCCAGTTTACCTCGTCGGCAAGGGTTTGGCAGTAATTTAAACTTAGAACGTGCACCCTCTTTGGCCCAACGATTTCACTGGGCCCGGTCCACCGAGCCCATGTTAGAGAAACACGTGTGTGCAAGCACTGTATACAAAAGGATGTTGGCGGCAGTAGGATTTGTAGTAGCAAAACATTGGAAGTGAATGTCCATAAAGAAGAGATTAAATTACAAGACTTCTATACTATGGTATACCACGTGGTAGCTAAAAAGACCAAGATGGCTCTAAATGTGGTAACATGGAAAGATCGATCACCAGACATACTATAAGGCAAAGTACGTTCAGAGGAATGCGATCGTATGATTCTACGGATGAAAAGAAACTGTGTGTGTGTGGAACATAACATATAATAAGACACATGTGTACCCTGAGTGGACCATGTGCCAGGTAATGTTCTAAATGCTTCATAGGCATTAATTCATTTAATCCTCAAAGACTGTTAAATGATGGGGAAACTGAGGCATGGGGAGATTAGGTAACTTGCCCAAGGTTCCACAGGAGTGGAGCTGGGATTGGAACCCAGGTGGTTTAGCCCTCTAGCTCATGCTTTTAACCATTATCTCTCTCTCTCACACACACACACACACATTGATCGCAAGTACATGGGGAAATATATGGAAATATGTGCCTGAAATAGTTCATGAGGGCACTGTGGAAGGCAGAGTGAAATGTGGGAGTGGGGTAAGATAAAAGAAGACCTTCATTTTCTCCTTGCTATACTTCCGTGGATTTAGAATTTTTACAAGTAGATATTTGGTCCAAAAAATGAGAATAAGAAGTTCATGCAACAATAAAAATTACAGCTTTGCTTCTGCAGTCAGAACTAACAGAACCAGAGCTGTAGGGCCCATGAGAGCCCCTCACTCCGTTCCCGAAACTCAGAGACACCGACCCCAGGACTGCCTCTTGATGGTCATGTGACCTCATCTGCAAAATTGGGTCAGGGGAGTTGCAGGACCTGGAAACTAATCTCTTGAGCTCTGCCTTGGGCACTTCCCACCAGGGTCCCGAGGAACAAGCAGATGGGAAAGTTAAGGACAGAGGCGAGGGGTGGGGGGTGGGAGGTTGGCATGCCAGCCTGAGCCTTCTTGGGGGAGGGGCCTTTGCTGGATGACATGCGCAGCTCCTTACATGCACTGTCCGCGTTTGATCCTCACAGAACTCTTTTGGGTGCTGTGGTTATCACCCCATTCTAAAGAATTGGAGCCTGGGAAGTCCTGCATATGGCCGTGCCTCTCTCATATGTTGGGGACTAATCATTTGCTCCCTTGTGTCACCTCCTATTGGCTGTGAGCACTGTGTCTCCAGAGACTGGCCCTAAAGCCAGCAGCATGCGGTTGAGACTGAAGCATGGCTGAGCCAATGGAAGATGAGAAGAAGGTAAACGGCGGGGCCAGCCTTGGGAACCAGGGTGAAGGTGGCCCGCTGTGCAGGGTGGGCGAGGCGGGGGAGGTCAGACCTAATGAAATGCGGACAGGGTGGTCCCTGGAGCTCAGGCGAATCCAGCCAGGGTGCCTTATGGAGAACCGAGGACCTTCCTGGATGGGGGCCAGCCACTGACCTGAAGTTCACCATGCCTGTCTTCTCATGCATCCTCTTTATCAGGTCCCTGAGTTGGTACCGGTTTATGGGGACCTTGTTTTGCTGAGGAGGTGGATAGAACATGTGAAGTTAATGGAGCTCTCTGCTTACCCACTCTCCAGATGTGTGCGCGCGCACACACACACACACACGCACATGCACACACATGTGCGCACACACACACACGCACACACACAGTGCCTGTGGCTACTAGGGATCAACGTACCTTTACCATGGCTTTCCGGAACTCACCCACAGGCATCGTGATCATTCCATTAGGGTTCAAGCTCTTGAAGAAGTCCAAGATCGTGATTTTGTTCTGGTCCGCGTAGTTCTGAGAGAAGCAGGAGACACACCAGGAGCAAACACTTGACCAGTTAACATCTATAGCAACCCTCGCTCCCCTCCCATCCCAGGGTGGCCCGGCTGCGGACCTAGGGGCAGAGCAGGAGCGTGAGAAGGCAGACCCAGGAGCTCGAGTCTCCCAGACGTTAGGGCTGCTGAAGATCAGCAGCCCTGCACGAACGAACCGAGGCACGGCAAACTGCACGCCACGCGGGTTCTCGTGCGTGTGCCCAGTTTCCAGGAGGCCCCGGCCCACTGAGCAGGATCCCCATGCCGTTCCAAGGGTGGAAAGACTGGTGTGGGTGCCGCGACGGCGCCACAGCACCGAGGGAGCAGGGCGGGTCGCCGCGTTGACAGGTGTGATTTAGGTTTGAAATTGCTTCTGCTGAGACCAGTGTAGATGGTGCACTGCGGAGGGCGGGTGGGCTGTTGTCAGCTCAGAGACCGGAAGACCAAACCACGGCCATGTCGTGCGACCGGCAGGACCGGCTCTCAGAATGCATAGAACTCATCGTCTCATGCAAAAGCTCGTATGCAGATGTACGGTGTTAGAGCATTTTAAAAATAACATTTCATTGTTTTCATTTCAAAAATGTTACCTACTCCTATTGTAGGGCAATATTAGATTAGTAGAAAGGAGAAAATGAAAAAATAACCCATAAATCTAATCCCACCATCCTATCTGTCTCTCTGTCTGTCTATCTGTCTACTCATCCATACATCACCTTTCTGCTACACATAATGTTTTATGAAATGCACTGTACTAATGTATCGATATTGATATATTAGTACAATGATATAATGATATTGCAATATCATTAAAATATTATTTTGAGGTCTTTTTCTTGGTATTTTTTTCTTTTGATTCTCTTCCCCTCACACTCTCAAAAGGCCCCAAGCAAGGCCCAGCTGTATCAATCTGTATTCCCACAGACATCCTGCTCACGGAGAAACTTCTCAGGGGTCAGTCCTTGGTCCCTGCTCGGCTTTCCCGACACTTCCCTCTCTGGTGTGCACGGCCTCACCACCGCCCTCTTGCCTGGGGTGACTCCCAAGCCTACATTTCCAGTTCTGCATCCTCAGCAGCTGCCCCCACATCCATGGTGACACCCCACTGGCACCTTAATCCAACACATCCAAAGCGAGCATCAATTCCGCAAACAGCTGCTGAACGCTGTGGCAGAGACCAAGGTGAGCCCTTGACGCCCACTCCAGTCCCTTCATAGTACGCCTCTCTATAAAGCTAAAAGCCGGCATTCCCCAAGCCCACTTGCAGCTAGGGGTCGGGATGGGATGGGCTTCGCCGAGCGCTTGGGTGAGACCTATGTGTGAGGGGTCTGATTCGCAGAGAGCAGGCCGTGGGCAGGTGTGGGGGCAGCTTTCTGATTCGGGGGCGATTCCCGGCTGGGCAGGTTCCTGATCGTGGCAGAAGCAGCCGCCGTCCTGGAAACCCAGTCGAGCCGTTTGGGAAGCCATTTCTGGAATCTCAACCAAGAGTCTGTTTCTTCAGCCCTCTCAGTGTTTCTGTGGTCTATCTCTGGTAATATATCCCTCCTTGCTGAACCTAGTTAGAATGGATTCTGTGGTCAGCGACTAAGAACCTTGACCTTAACAAGGGCCTGTTACTTTGATAGGTGCTATTGATAAGATCCAATGCAATGCAGTTTCTGTCCTGGAGGATTCACAGTGTGCGCTCAAAGGGTAAGGGGAAGCCTGCAAGAGTAAAGGCAGGAGTGTTTATATATTCTTGACTAGGGAATCTGAGAAGGGTTGCCCGAGGCTGTGACACTTTGGTAGAGACCTGGAGAATGAGTAGGAATGAGTGAGACAAAGAGGGCAGAGGGAGGGTGTTCCAGGCAGACAGATGTGCCGTGTGCACAGGCCCGGAGTAAAGAGAACTGATGAAAAAAAAAAAAAAAAAAAAAAACCCCAAAAACAAAACAAACAAACAAAACAAAAAACAAACAAACAAACAAAAACAAACAAATTCAGTGGGGCCGAAAAGTGGAGAGGAAAGGGGTAGAATGGGGAGGGCTGGGGCTAGAGCCAGAGGAAGGGCCCGGGGACGGCCCCTTTTCCTCGCGGGACTTCCCTACATCTGGCAATGATACATTCTCTTGTTAGTTTATTGGACTTGAACATTTGGGGTTATCTTTGGCTCTCTCCTATCACCATAGACCTCTTCCTCCCAACACACGTGCGTGCGCGCGCGCACACACACACACACACACGCGCGCGCGCGCCACTCAACCAACCATTTGGCAAGCGCCGGAGACGCTCCGTAGCGATATCTCCTGCATCTGTTCCCCCAACTTCCATCGTCATCCACCGCCATGTTGTCATCCCACATCCAGAATACTACAATAGCGTCCTCATTCATTTCCCCCGCTTCAGTTCATTTCCTTTTCTAATGCCTCATCCCTGCTGAGTTCACATCACACCCACGGCTCAACTCTGGCTGACTTCCTCCTCCCTATGGAATCAAACCTGCCTCCAAGCCTAAAATCCTAAAATCCGGAGTGTGCCACATTTAGCCCCAGCCTCCCTTTCCAGCTTGACTCCAAGCTTCGCTGTGAGCCTGGAGCCACGCAGTGCTTCTGGCGGAGCCACAGGGTCCTGTTCCCCTCCCCACAACAACCTGGGTGTGGCCCCACCTCTGTGCCTTTGCTGGTGGGGCTCCTCTTCCCAGAACCCTTCCCTTGGCCCCTGCTCACCTGACTCCTTCCTACTCTTCAAGGCCCTTCCCCAACCCCACTTCTGCCAGGAAGAATCCTTTTTAAAAAAATTTTTTTTCAATTACAGTTGACATGCAATTTTATTTTATATGAGTTTCAGGTGTACAGGAGATAGTGGTTAGATATTCATATAATTTACACACGGATTCCTCTGTAAGTCTAGTACCCACCTGGCACCATACATAGTTACTACAATATCATTGACTATACTCCTTATGCCGTACTTCAAATCCCCAATACTATTTTTTAACTACCAGTTGTACTTCTTACCCCCCTCACCTTTTCTCCCAGCCCCCCGACTACCCTCCCCTCTGGCGACCATCAATTTGTTCTCTGTATCTCTGAGTCTGTTTCTGTTTCATTTGTTTATTTATATTGTTCTTTAGACTTCACATATGAGTGAGATCACATGGTATTTGTCTTTCTGTTTGTCTGACTTATTTAGCATAATACCCTCTAGGTCCATCTATATTGTTGCAAATGATAAACTTTCATTCTTTTTATTTATGGCTGAGTAATATTCCACAGTATATATGTATCACATCTTCTTTATCTAATCATCTATTGTTGGGCATTTAGGTTGGGAAGCATCCCTTTCTGTTTGCCCAATCCTACTTGACCTCCAATTTAGATTCTGATTCTATTTGCTGCCTTAATCCCTTATTTATTATTTATCATGTGACACTTTCTATTAGAAGTTACTGTATCTGTCCCATCTTCCCAACCGGAACGTTGGCCCCCTGAGGGGAAGGACTGTGTTTCACATTGCGTGTCCGGTTTGGTCTCTACTTGGATATCCCTTCCCTGTGCTGTTTCATACAAAGGCCGAGCCTCCCACTTTGCATCCGATAACTTGATTCCTGTTCACTGGAGCATCTTACTTCCCTTGCAACAACGGATTCCCCCTTGGTTCCACCCGAGGTCATCTGAAGGTACTCGATGCCCCTTTGCCTTCTAGAACTTTTCACGCAAAAGTAATTTTCACGCAAGAGCTCTTGTGTTTTAGTCCTGGAAGCTAAGGAACAGGGCAACCAAGCAGGGGCAGGAAGCAGCCCTGGGGCACACACCCTGCAGAACCAACCTTGGCAGGTCATCATCCCTGTTCTCGCTTCCCCAGGTGGCAACAGGTCAGCAGGGCTGACGCCTCCACCTCGGGGTGACAGCCAATGGCGGAAACACCAGGCCTGGGGCTGGTGAGAACTCTAATATCCCTTCCAGCTCTAATAGTCTCTGATTTTTTATTTTCACTGTTACATCTGCCTCCCGTGATTGCCAGAAGTAATCTAAGACTTGAGCTAGGTTACCAGTAGATATAAAAGACTTGAGGTTCTCTCTTTAGCTGAAGCTGTCAAATAGCTGTCCTGATCACAGGGGTGTCTTGGCATCCTTACCAGTTATTGGAGAGAGCCCACATTTATTGGGTGGTTATTAGATGCCAGGCATTGTTCCAAGCACTTCATGCATATTATAGAATTTCATTTTCACAGCAGCCCTCCTGGGGTGGGCACTATTATTATACCCATTTTAAAGGTGAAGAGACTGAGGCACAGAAAACTTCAGTGACTTGCCTTTGATCCTACAACAGCAAGGGGACAAGCCTGGCTCATAGAAACCATCCTACTCCAAGCCCCTCCCCCTTCAGCTGGTTCTCGGCTGTCCCTTTCCTCTCAGGAAGCACTACTGAGGGATCCGAAATTCACAGGGAATATTCCGTGTTTGAGACATTCTTTGTCAGAGAGGATTGTGCAGACACTTCGGGGTGGGGGTCAGGGACTCTGGGGAGTGATTTGGAGTCAAAGAACAGCTTTCTCCGGGGTGCCACAGAGACTATGAGAGGAAATCAGGGGCTTACCTGGATCAGTTTTATGGCGTTTGTGCACTGGAAGATGGTTTTCTTGACAGAGAGGCCTTGTACTGCCTTGTATATCACATCCAGCTGTGGGTGGACGGCATATACTCCATCTAATGTTTTCACAAACTGCTCGGACACCAGCACATTCTGAGGCAGGGAGAAAGGGGACCCGGCATGGGGAGGGTGTCACCATCGTGCCATCTCCCTGTCCAGGCCAGCGGCGTTTCGTCTTTTCCAGTTTGTTCTGCGGTGCTGCTCCTAGCCTGGTATAGTTCCCTTTCCTTAGAGGCTGTGGTTTGACTTGTAAGTCTCCCACGTGATTGATCAGATGCTCTAGCTAAGAGCTGGGGGCTTGTCACATACCGTCATCCCAGCTCTGCTCCCAGATGGCGAGCATAAGTGTCTGTGTGTGACAGATGAGGCACGGCTATGGGGTTGAGAGACCCCATGTCCATTTCTACACCAGTGCTGGTCTTCAGAGCAGGTGCCCTGGAAAAGGCTCTGTCGTTCCAACTATCCAGTCACGGCTCAAAACGCATTGGGAACTCCCTGCATTGAGGGGCCCTCGGAGCTGGGCCAACAGGCCGCAGGAGAAAACGTGTTCCATGAAATAGCATTTGCTCAAACCTGGCCTCCATGGATTTGATCAACCTGCTTCATTCCTTAGGTGTGGTCCTGAGTATCTTTTGCCTTTCAAAAAAGTAAACCCATGCTTAAGGGCTAAAGGCTTACCCTCTTCCCTTTGTAGATATTCCAGAGAAATTTCTAGAAGCATCTACAATGAAGGAATTCTAACACAGTTTAGAGTTACAGGAGCATAGTTGACGAAAGGGAAGAAAAAAAGCTAATTCAGACCTATTTGTTCTGGTAGGCTTGTTAAGTGGCACCATGATCCCAGCTCGTGGGTTTCAATGCCATCTGGGGCCTAAACTGCACCATTTCTAACATCCCTGACACGCCAAGGTAGTGGCTCGGTCCATACCTTACAACCAGCTCTGCGGGAGCGGGGGCGAAAAAACACCCACAAAATCTGGGCCTGTGGCCGGGATTCAGGGGCGGGGCAGGATGGGGGCTAAGGCAGCATTGTAGGGTGCAAGGTCAGAGCTGTAGGTTGCGGGTGGAGAGAGGGCCTCCCAGAAGAAAGACCCACGAGCGCAAGAAGAATCCTGGGGCAGGGGAGCAGGGGCGAGGGAACCATGTGAAAAGAAAGCAGGTATGTGTTTATAATCAGGGGCAAACATGTCCAAAGTCTACTTATTATTCAGTTCCAAGGAGCTTGGGTTTCAATATTCAAAATATCATCACTGATATAGTTGCAAGGCATTAAGATCTTAGCAGATCATCATATTTGTGCAGCATTTAAAAAAAAAAAGACGTTAAAGGACTTTAACACTGTACCTTTTTAGAACGCTAGAGTAGGAGGCAGAAACCCTGCTCACTTGCTGTGTGGTCCTGGGCAAGTGACCTAACCTCTCTGTTTCAGTTTCCTTATATATAACATGGGAAAATGAAGAAAACTTCTTGTTATGAATTGAATTGTGTCCCCACCACAAAAGATGTTCAAGTGCCAACCGTCAGAACCTGTGAATGTGAACTTTTTTTGAAATAGGACCTTTGCAGATGTTCAAGTGGAGATGGGGGCATTAGGGTGGATCCTAATCCAGTGTGATTGGACACAAAGACAGACATCACACAAAGAAGACTGCCACGTGACACTGAAGGCAGAGACGGGGGTGATGCACCTACTAGCCAAGGAACGCCAACCATTGCCAAGGACCACCAGACGTTAGGAGAGAGGCATAGAACAGATTCTCCCTCACAGCCCTCAGAAGGAACCAACTCTGCCAACACCTTGATCTTGGACTTCTAACTTCTAGAACTGTGAGACAGTAAATTTCTATTGTTTAAGCCACCCGGTTTGTGGTACTTTGATACAGCAGCCCAGGGACACGAATACACTCTACCTCCCAGAGTAGGACCAAATGAGCTGACATATATAAAATCAATTTGTGGAGAAAAAGAGCATAAAATGGAAGCCAAAACTAGGATAGAGTTACGATCAGCTACCACCTTTAGACAGATTCAGGCAAGAGCACCTGGCAGAGTGAAATCACTTCTTCAGGCTTTTCTTGTCTATCAGGGCATCTTTACCCTCAAATACTACTCTGAAGGCCAAGTTATGAAAAGAAAAAAGTTTATCCATGTTTTATTATTCAGGTTCTAAAAATCCTGTGATTCTGGACCATTCTGACATCCAGGGCCATCATCGACAAAGCTGACAGTAAACCTCTTTTAGGGTCTTCCTGCCCCCTGTTTCTGGGGTTTCTGTATCTCTACTCTCAGGGCTGCTCTCACGTGCCCAGGTCCTGGGTTCCCAGGACCTGGAAATGATTTTACCTTGAGACATTACTGACTGAACAGCTACTAGTACTGAAAGGACCTCTGAAGAGGGCAGAGTTGCACTCCAAAGAGTGACCTTTTTGCGGGGCATACATATGAGCGCCCATGAGGGAGGGAGCTGTTGGTGACAGAGTGTCATGGGAACTGGCTTGCTCCCTGGTGCAAGTAACTGCCTACTCACGGAAATGTCCAGATTTTCCATCTTGGATTTGGGGTTCTTCTTGATAGACAGGATTAGTAAAACAGCACCTTCCATATTTATAGGGTTCAGGAAAAGCTATGGGAGGAGGGGAGAGACAAGAGGAGGCTGAGGTAGGGACAGGTGAGTACTGCTTCCGTTTCTCCCCATAAAATCACAATCACTGTCTTCTGCCTAGACTTCTCCATAAGCACCTGTCTCCCTGTCTGTCTGTCCAGGCATCCATCCATCTGCCCATCTCACTGCTCATCCATGCATTCAACCAACCATCCATCCATCCACCCACCCGTCCATCTAACACTTATTGGGGGCCTGCATTGTGCCACTTGCTGGGGTAAGCACTGAGATATACAGGCAGACATGACAAGGTCTCTGCCCTCAGGTAGCTTATGCTCTTGAAGGGGAGATAAGCAAACAATTGGCATCAGAAGTGTGATGATAACCGTGACAGAGGTACACACTGATACTGCAGGACCGAGGAAAGGGGCATCCAGTAGAGGGGAGAAGGGAGGGGGCAGTTGAGCAAAGCTTTGCAGGATGACTGGGGATTAGGGAGGTATGAGGAAGGGGAGGCAGGACCGGAGGCGGGAATAAGATGCAGCAAAGAAGTGCATATTTTGCGAGCAGAAGTGAATATTTTGCGAGCAAGAACAGAGAGAACAAGGTCACAGAGCTGGCCAGATCACACAAGGCCTTGTGGGCTTAGCTAAGTTCTCAGGGTGTTATCCCATCGGTGCTGGGAGCCACTGAAATGTGGCGTAGAGGCTAACGGCTGGGAACGTGGAGCACCGTGGCTCTGCTTACTAGCTTTCTGGTCTTGCATTAATTCCCTGACAACTCTGTACCTATCACCCAGGGCTGCTCTGAGGATTCAACAAGTCAATTCAAGCAAAGCATTCAAAATAATTTTTGGGATCTAGCAAGCGGCGAATGGCTGTTAGAGATCATTGTTGAAGGCTTTCAGCTGGATGGTTTCATGATGCGGCAGGCTGAAGCTTTTACTGTGTGCTGTGTGTCAGCCGTTTCCCAGGCTCTGATGCACTCCAAGGAGAAACGAGGTACTCGGGCCCTGCCCTGGTAGGGCTCGACTCACTTCCCAGGGAGAACTCTTTTTTTTCAAAATTAGAGAAAGGAAGGCTGGGGCTGGATGTAGAGAGTGATAACACCGTGGCAAAATTGTGGTCTTCGCCTGTGACCAAACTGAGAGTTATAGTCTAAGCTTTTTTATTTCTCGCTTTTAAACATTTTAAAAAATGAAAATATATTTATTATACTTGGTTACTGTAGAAGAAAAAAATGTGAAATTCACCTATGTCCTAAAAGAACAACCTTTGCTGCCATTTTGTTGAGGCAACTTTTTAGTCTTTAAAAATTCAGGTTCTCTGAACTTTCCTTCACTGGCCACTGGGGCTGAGTCATTTGCAGGCCGGGTCAATTTCTCTTCTCCGAGTTCCGCCTGGCCCACTCCAGCCAGGCCAGCCTCTCAGCTCTCCCAGTCACTAGCTGGCTGTCTGGTCTGGTCTGCAGTCACCTTGTGCTCGCTGCACATCGGCATATGGCTTCCTCTTGTCTCCTTAGCAGTTCTAAGGTGGTTGTCCTCTCGGATGCCAGCTGTGGTCCCCACATCTTGCAGAAGTTGGAGTCGGAGTGGAAAGCCAGGGAGGTGGAGCTGACTCTCCTCTGCCTCCTGTTAGCTGTGCGGCCTGAGTGGGTCACGTAGCCTCGGTTTTCTCATCTGATGAGTGGATCTCACGAGCCCTCTTTGGTGGGTTGAGCTGTGAGTAAGGAGGCGATCGCCTGATACAGAGCTGGCCCATGGCAGGAGCCCCAGAAAGGGAGCCTCATCTTTCATCTGTTTTCCAATTGCCCAGAATCTTCTATGTCATGAATTAGTACTCATAAGCAAGTTAATTTAAAATGAAATATGTATTCATTCACTCGTTTAATAAATATTCCTTGGGCATCTACTGCATGTCCAGGGCTATGCCAGGTACGAGGGCTGTAACGATGGGTAACACCAAACACAGTCTTTTTTCTCATGAAGCTCTCACACTAGTTGGGGACAATCATTCAGGTGAGAAACTCTGGCAAGTTCTGCGTGAAGGAGTGAACAGGGTTCTGAGGCTTTGGCAGAATTCCTTGAGGAATTGCTGCTGGAGCTGTGCTCTGAGGCAGGAAGTAATTTAGGCAAGCGGAGGAGAGCAGCGGGGGAGGGAGCCCTGCAGGCCAGGGATGCAGTGTGAGCGAGGCCCTGGCAGGAGGAAGGAGAATGGAGACCCTGAGGCCTTGGGTGGGAGCAAGGGAAAGCATGGGGGAAACTGAGGCCGGAGAGGCACACAGGAATGAGAGAACTGCTTTGGAGCAGCAGGAGGTTATGGGGGATCTGAGCTGAAGGAAAGTAGATAGAAGGTTGTGGGTGGAAGTCGGGTTTATGCTCAAGGGCCTGAAGGAGACCCAGTTGGAAGGAAGACCAGTTAGGAGGTGACTACCACACGTGCACCAGGTGAGAGCAGAGAGTGTCATTGGGTTTACAACTGAGAGCCGAGAATACATGCACATGCGAAAGACAAAGTAGATTTTCTCAATGATTCTCTTCAGCAATATCCAGCCCCATCACCCGACTGCCCCCATCCTAACACATATGGACACGCACATACACACACGGATGCACACACACGAAACGGCCCCTTCCCAGCTAGGCTTTACCTTCAGAACTTTGAGGCTCTCGTTAACCTCCAGTCCTTTGCTGATTTTGGAGATCCCTTCGGTGCCGATGTTGTTGCTGCTAACATCTAGATGGGCCAGAAAGCTATTGAGTCTGAGGACGTCTCCTAGAGCAGCAGCACCCTCGTTCCCAAAGCCGTTCATGGAGAGATCCAGTGTCTTCAGGGTCACATTAGTCTCCAGGGAGAGGGCAGAGGAGTGCCAGCATCAAGGTTGCATTCAAGGTTGCATGCGACAGCTCCAACCAAATGCACCCCAATTTCTAACCCCTGCTGGCATTCAGACTAGAAGCTCGGTGGTCCCCAGGAGAAAGAGATCTCTGCCAGATCTTTCCAGATCCCTCCCAGTTGAGCTCAGAGTTTTAAGTTTTCTCGAGACTCATCCTTTTTGGGTTCTGGGCCTTCCATACCCCATAATTAAAATGCTCTCTCGAAGTACCCTCAAACATGCCACTTAGGCCCAGGTAGAATTTATACTAAAGAATAACATGCATCGAGAAATTGTGGGAGGGAGGCCAACAATGTGGAGAGCACTTGATAAGAGCACAGTATCCCCACCCCTACCACCATCAGGGGTCACCATGAGGAAGAGGTTTGAGATGGTGGAACCAGAGGGCCTGGCTGTTCTCACCTGGGCTTAACACACCACTCCCAGGGAGCGCCTTACCCGGAGACCACTGCACAAGGCCACAGCTCCCGGTGAGCAGAAGTGATTCCAGCTCAGATTCAGCGACAAGAGCCCTACATTGAGGGCTGGAGGAGAGAGGGAGTCAACTTAGCATCCCCAACATCCCAGAGAACTCACTCTCAGAGTTGGCAGGTAGCCATGCCATTGGGGGTAAGGATTGCTCAGAGAGCGCACAAAGTAAAACACCAAGGTAACATTTTTTTTTTTTTTTTAGTTATCCATTTAAACACAAAATCATGATTCCCAATGCTGGCAGTGATGAAGTAGAATAACTATACTCATATGTTGCGGGCGGTAAGCAAATTTATGCAATTAATTTGGC
The DNA here is from genome assembly GCF_014176215.1 of Rousettus aegyptiacus. Taxonomy (NCBI): domain Eukaryota; kingdom Metazoa; phylum Chordata; class Mammalia; order Chiroptera; family Pteropodidae; genus Rousettus; species Rousettus aegyptiacus. Next base: position 154,409,587 of record NW_023416306.1, on the reverse strand, counting down.
AAATATCATCTAGTTAGAAATATTTTCCCATTAAAATTGGTATACCTCATCACACAGCAGTATCACCTCTGAGAATCTTCCTGAGGAGACGGGATGTGAGAAGAGCTACATGCTTGTAGATGCTTGCCATGGCAGCACTTATACAAGTAAGGCCCGTGACTCACAGGGGAAGGGTAAAGATGTCCATTTGGGGGACTATTATGCAACCATTAAAGTAGATGGAGATAGCCTGGAAAACGGGGGTTGTGTTTACATAGGGAGGCTGTGGCGGGCACGGCGCATTACATCACATGATGTCTTTTTCACGGGGACGTTTGGGAGCAGTGGTAGCTCCAGAATTTCTATCCGGAGAGCTTCAGGGACACAACCAGTTGCTGAGAAAATTAACCCTCGGTCTATCTTCATCTCTCCCTTTCCCTCATTCTTCACGTCAGCAAGTCTCTTTGGCGTTACTTTCAAAATATACTCTGAACCCATCCACTCTGTTCTATCGCCACCTGCTCCTTTAGTCCAAGCTATTCTCCTGTCTTGCCTAGACCACCGTACCAGCATCCTAACTTGCCTCCCTTCTTCCATTCTCGCTCTCAGTTGTATTCTTCACACAGCAGTTCTTAACTTGCAAATCAGACCACGTCACTATCCCCTCCCTCTCGCATCCTTCAATGACTTCTCATCACACGTAGAATAAAATCCCGACTTGGTGCATATCCAAGCCCACAAAGACGGACCTGAGGGGCTGCAGGCCACCTCGATGACCACTTATCCTTCCATTCTCCTGTCCTGCCCACTCCGCTGCAACCACACTGGCCTCTCATGTTCCCCAAACATGCCAAGCTCTGTTCTGTCTGCCTGGAATGCTGAGCGTCCAGAACCTCGCAAGGCTGTTTCTTTTTTGAAGAAACTAACAGTGCCTTCCCCTAAATGATATTTAGGTTATTTTTATATTTTTCTTTTATAGCAATTTTGCAGTGAACCTCCTCAGATAGCTCTCTGTATATGTTCGAGAGCTTCTCTGAGATATGTGCAGCAGATTGTTGCATCCTAGAATATATACATTTTCAATTTTACTGAATACTGCCAAATTGCTCTCCAAAGTGCCTTTACTTAGCAGTTTCTGAGTGTTGTTATTTCTTATTTCTCCCTTGCGTTTACTGCACTGGATAGTCTCTGATTTGAAAATTTTGCAGCTTTGGTAGATGACAAAGGTGATCTTTTTGTTGTTTTATTAATTGAATTTCTCTAATTACTAAAGAGATTAGGCATTTGGCTCTCTTTTTCCATTGTCCATGTGCTTTGATCATTGTTTTATTTGGACTACTTATCGTTGTCTAATTGATCTGTAGGATCTAAACACTAATCTTTTATATTATGTAAATGCTGCAAATATCTACTCCCAGTGGTTGCTTGTCCTTTAACATTGCCCCACAATGTCTTTTATCATACACAAGGTTTAAACCTATTATTGTCAAATATAGGAATCATTTTTGTTACATTTTATACTCATCATGCATATTTAATAACCCTTAGCCTCCCTGAGGTCAGCAAGTTATTTGCTAAATGTTATCCTAAACACTTTAAAGTTTTACTTCCCGCATTTAAGACATATTTCGTATTTCGGGTGTGGTTTACATCACTTTTGTAACTAGAACACTCAGTAACATTAAAAAACAAGAGATGCAGCTCCAACAAGTGATTGTCTACCAAGTCCCTCTCCTTTGCTGCCCGCCCCCCTCCGTGGGGACTCACCCAGCATCTGTCCCAGGGATTCCCCACCCTTATCAGAGAATTGGTTGTGACTGAGATCCACTGCCTTAATTCGGTAATTGGCCTAGAGGGGGGAACAAAAAATTAGTGGAGAGAGAGGTAATTTGGGTCTTCCATGTGGCTGCAAACACTTCACTTATCTTGGGGCAGTGCGATGGAGGGGTCGCCTATACCCAAAATTAGGTGGGCTGGGGTTCTTACACTGAAGACGATTTCTTGTTCATTTTCGGTTTAACTGTTGGGGATAGCTGGGAGAGTTTAGTGCCATCCAGAATGACCCTACAACTTGCTCTTGCTTTTGTCAGGATCATCAGAGTCTAAACACTCACCAGCTCCCTAAACCGTGCAAGTGGCCTCATTTCCCTATGCCCAGAGCCACCCCCACATACCCCAGATCTCCAGGGATATCTCCCACATGGCTCGGCTGTATCCACCCCCTGCCTCTTACCGACAGGGCCTGGGAGAACAGCTCTGCGGCTTCATCCTTGAAGTTATTTCCTGTAGTGAAGGTGGGCGTTGGCAATGCTCTCCAGACTAGGGCTCCCTTACCCTCCCATATCCTAATTCTGCCAGTCCCTTTCATTTGGGACAATCAGATGTATAAAAAGTGGTAAGTACTTAAAGTAAATATGTGGGCATTGAAGAAAACCGGAGGCGGTGGGGAGGCAACTATTTACCATGCCCTTCTCTCTCTAGTATGACTGTCCAGGGAGTCCCAGGAGTTGGTACACCATTCCCTGTGCATCATCGGCAGCGTCAGCCCTTAGCCTAGTGCCTAAAGTCGGTAACATATAAAATGCTAATCTAGTCTAAGCAGCAAGGTAGGACCGGATGGGAACAAATGAGACACTTGCCTTCTGTGCAAAATCTCAGGGGTGCTGAAAAGCTCAGTCATCACGATGAATAATATTTTAATATTTTTTTTAAAAAAATCAAAGTCAATGCAAAAACATCTATGATGAACAAAATTTTTAAATTTTCAATAAAGGCAGGATCTGACCCTGCCCTTGTATGGCAGGCAAAGCCTTACTCATCTCACCCCAATCTGTTCCTTTTGGATCCTGTTTTTTATTCAAAGTATCGATATTGTGTTCATCCAGATTTTTTTTTTTGCTTTAATTTAGATTTTAAAAAATACTGATCGAGATATTATTTACTTAGTTGCTGAGCTTTTTGGTGCCTCTTAAATGGTGCAACTGAGATGAGTGCCTGCGTTTTCGTGCCCTACCCCTGTCCTGCTAAGCGGTCTAGATGATTTCTGGGAAATAAATGACACAGAGACTTATTCCTAACTTTCCCCTTTGAACTTTTAATAATCTTCGTATCTCTAGCACCTAAATAGTGCTTGGCACATAACAGGTGCACAATAACATTCTGAATGAATGAAGGAATGCATTCACTGAAACACAAATACTTCTTTGACTGCATCTGGTACCAGTGTAATAAAATGACATAATGAGCCACTCGACGTATAAAATTCAGTAATTTTAGAATTCAGCAATTCAGGAAACATGTCAGCTATTATTTGTTCAAATATTGTTACTCATCTGTTCACTTCTCCTTCTGGAACTCCTGTTAGCTATATTGGGTCTATTCATTCCTTTATATAGTTTTATTTTTTATATTCTCTATATCTTTTTCATACTGCAAAGATAAATAAAATATTCTTTTATCTGTCTTCCAGGTCACTAATTTTATTCACCTGTATCTAATTTGCTCTTGAATTTATCCATCGAGTCTTTAATTTTAATTATTACATATTTTTCATTTCTAGGAGTTCTACTTTGGGGGCAGTGATATTTTAAAAAACGATAATTTGTACTTATATGCTTTTATTTTTGTTTTTTAATCATATTAAACATAGTTTATAGTTGGGCACAAGATATCTGTTTACTTGCTGTTAATTAATAATACTCCTATAATGTTTAGAGTATAAATTATATGATCACTTAATATATAGTGTATATCTAATAATTCTATTTTCTGAAGTTCTTGAGAGCCTGATGTGGCCATTTGTTGAATCCAATAACTTTCCTGGTATTTTGTTTCCTTGTTTTGCAATTTTGGATTGTAAGCCCATTTTTAGGGGAGCTTTATCTGTGGGAATCCCAACCAACATGAAACTTGGGTCAAGGGGTTATTCCTTCAAAGAGTTTTTATGTTTATTTCTGTTGCATGCTGAAAGGTATTATCAGCATAGGAGAACTTTTTATGTTAATTATAAGACGTTCTATTCTTGCCTTAGGGATTCCAGAACCCTGCAGATAGTATAAATTCAATCCACATCCTGAGTTAGGGAAGGTTTATAGGTACTAGAATACTCAAATGACTTTTTTCTGTGAGATGGATAACAAACTCAATAAAAATAAGTGTATAATTGGGTCAGGTAGTAATATATGCCATTAAAGAAAGCCGAGAAGAGAAGCAGGATAGAGAGTAATGGTGGCAGAGAGCTGCTTTGTCAGGGTGGTCAGAGAAGATGACATCCCTCAGGAGATGATATTGGAGCAGAGACTGAATGCAGTGAGGGTGAGTCATGCAGAGATATTTGGAGGAAGAGACTTTAAAACAGAGGAAGGAATGTTACAAGGTGATTCAGAAGTCACTTTTGCAGGACAGCTGAAAGCCAGGGCAGCCATGGAGAAGGGGAAAGGATGACTGGAAGGGTTTAGCAGAGTGTAGACCTGGTGTTCTGGTCTCTGAAATCAGAAGGGCCTGGTCTGGTTCAGTTAGACCCTGATCCTCTCTGCCCTTCCCCTTCTTCTTCTCTCTTTTTCATTCCCAACGTCCTCTCCCTCCTCTCCCATGGGCTCACCTGAAAGCTGAAGAGTCACAAGTGATGAGGTATTTCTCTGGAGAAACTCTGAGATAATTCTGGCCCCCTCCAAACCAAGAGCATTGTCGGAAATATTCTAAAAGGCAAAGAAACACTTATGTATGTACAAATCCCACCAAAGGACCCTCATTAACAAGCGACATCAAAGTGCAGCTGAGTTGGGGTATATATACGGAGGGAGAAGGGTCCGGGTGGGGAGGGGGTCTGGGGTGAAAGGACAGGAAGGATTAGGGTGGTGCACAGGAGAGAAGCAAGACAGGAACCCTATCTTTCCAATGCCTAGTTGGGAGGCTCTCAGGCTAGTCTCAGCTTCGATGCCATCCCATTTCCCCAATTTAGCCCTGGGCCTAGTACTTTAGATAAGCACATTGTGATTTTTTTTTTTTTTTTTAAAGCCAAGACAGCTTTATTTGAAGTTTGGCATAAAACAATTGGAAAATGAGTTTAGAGTAAATCATCATTATAAATTCTATTCGTTGATTCATGAAGCATGAATCGCTGTGTTAGGAAGAAGTAGAGATATAAATGGACATAGTCCTTTCAGGCTAGTGAGAGGGAATTTATATAAACCAGCCATTGCTATCTTAATTGTATCTCAGTTTTTTTAAATTGTGGCAACTACAGACATAACACAACGTTTACCAGCATAACTATTTTTCAGTGTACAGTTCAATGGTCTTAGGTATATTCATATTGTATGTAACTATTACCATCATCTCTTTCCAGGTACATTGTACTTTATAAAACTTTTTCACATCTTTTTAAATTTTAATTTCACTTTAAGGGAACTATAAAGAAGTAAGTTCATCTATTTAGGAGCTCATGAGGTCCAGACAGAGAGTTTCTTAGGGTTACCTACAGCCACAGGGAACACAGTCCCCTTGGCCAGCATCTGGTGTGTGGCCTCACTGAGAAGTCACTTTTAGAGGAGACGTGCCCCCTGACGCATTGCAGAAAGCCTTTAGGTCGGCCTTGACTCAGGCAGGGGCCTCTGGCTTATCTCGAGTGGGTCCTGAGCCCCCAGGTGTGGTGGCAGGAATGAGCAGAGCGGGGTGGGGAGGGGGCAGTACCATCTCCTGGAGGTAGTAGTTCTCTTGTAGCATCTCCACCAGACTCAGGGTGCCCTCATCCATAATGCAATTGTCCGCCAGCTCCAGGGTGATCACTGCTGTGTTGGACTTCAGCCGCAAGGAGAGGAAGAGAGAGACAGAGGTGGTTGGCGACCTAGTTAGTTTCTTGCCCTTGCCCAGACCTGTCCCCTCTCTTGAACATCCAAGCCATGTCAGAGGCTAGCAGTTCTGGAGTAGATAGGAACAGGGGAGGAGTGCAGGAGATGAGCCGTCTCACTGACGGCTAGGACAATATGCTTATATTTTATATTTATATTTTATATGCATATTTATATGCTTATTAATTTATATTTTAATATGCATATAAAATGTAAATGTAAGATATAAGCATATTGCTAGGATAATACGCTTATTCTGGACACCTCCATGGAAAGGGGCTCTACAGGGGAGTTTAGAAGGGGAACATAAAAATAAAGCCCTGAAAAGTAAGAGGTACAGGATGAGCAGAACAGATTTTAACTATTTAGTCTGGAGGAGAGAGGCCTGTGACCTAGATTAAAGAGAACTGGATACATTTAATAAGAGTATTTAAGCATAAGGCTTTACGCATCAAGCGTTTGCTGTGCCTGCTTCCCTTAAAAGCCTTTCTTCTAATTTAGGCTTCAAGCTTATCTGGTACCCTCTCAGTTAGGATGTTGCCTCAAGGCTGTTTGGAGACACGGGAACTAAAATAATCTATATCTAAATTAGTCTGCATTCCCACAGGGAGGAAATGACTGGTATTGTAGCACGAGGACTGGGGATAGCTGTAACCAGAACTTTTATTCTTCCCTTCCCCACCTCATTTCCAGTACAGAACGGCACAGAGAACAGACACATCTTTAAACGTGAGCATTTTCAAAGCACACCAAGCAGTGAGTAAAGCAAGCGGTAAGGAGCTCTAGTTCCAGGAAAAGGGAAAATGTAATAGTTCCAGCTACTGCAATACTGGATGGTCCTCCCAGGGCCTTCATGAGATGAAGCCAGACCTGCCTTCTGGCCTCAGCTCTCTGGGGTGGGCAAAATTCTATCATGCTAGAGGCAAGCAAGGTAGTTCAGGTGGCCTCTTAGTTTAGATGTCCTTTAGCAGGGCCCAGAAGCAGGAGTGAAATGCCCACTTCCAGAGTCATCCTACAGACCACATAGTGTGCGATACAGCAGGCGGCCCCTTCCCCAACTCCATCAACATTCACCTCACACAGGCCAGTAGCTACTGGTCACCCTCTGTGCTGACTGCTGGGGAAACAAGATGAACAGAGAATATCACTGGTCTCTCGGACCCGCAGTCCACCAGGTGCAAGAGCATGGAGACAGGATGAGGAATAGACGTGAAGAAATGTGAAATATGGTCCTACTATCAGGGTGCTTTTCATCTAAGTCAGAGAAACACAGCACGTGAAAAGTTAAGCAGTGCAAAAGAGAAATAAAACTTCAGTCCACCAGAATGTCACAGGGATTGTCTAATGAGTGATACAGAAAACCGAGGAAGAAGAAACTGCCCCCAAGCAGAAACTGATGTCACTGAGAAACACGTGGCCCAGGTCTGGAGAAGATTTTATTTCTATCCTTTTTTTTTTTTTTCGTGAACCTCAGGAGGTAATGGTGCATTCCTAACACTTCATTAATCAGTCTTTCAACGCTCAATAAACTTCGAGATGGCTTTGTTCTTTCTCTGCTCTTCCTTTCCTTTCCTCCCCCCTCCCAGAAAGCAGCACAATTTCACATTTTATGTAACTTCGTAATGAGCGTGTGCTAAATGAGCTACATTTACAAAAATGAGTACTTAAAAAAAAAAAATCGAACTTTCTTTTCCCTGTCCTAAGTAAACAAACAACATAGTGCTGACATAACAGTTGTTAAATTTCCTCTTTTCTTGGGATGAGAGTCAGTTCTGTATATAATAATTATAATTATATAAAGCTATGATGAATTCAAGGTCAAGTCCTTGTTCGCTTATGCCAGGACAAAGGGGGGGGGGGAGAGAGAGAGAGAGAGAGAGAGAACATTATTCCTGTGGGAAAACATGATCCACTCTACAGTATGATCCTTAGGAATTATAGCATTACGAAAGGCAGACATTAAATGGAATGGCTCAGTAGTGGACCTACTTATAGCAAGGGTGAGTTTTGGAATTGAGGCCCAGGCTGACATTTTGCATTGTGCCCTCACATTAGCACACAGCTCAGTCACTTTTGGGGGGTTCATAGGCTGGTTGGTGCCTTTGTTTCCTGAATAGGAAAGGGCATAGACTTCCAAGGCCCAGGTCTCTAGCAGCCTCCTTCCCAGGACCTACTGGGGAAATCCACTGGCAGTCAAGCAGAGCCTAGGTAGGGCAGGGTGGGCATAAAGGATGCAATTTAGGGTCCCTAGGGGTCTCTCTGATGCTTGGGTCCACCACCTGTCAACTCCCCACCTCTGCCAGGCCTGTGTGCCCCCACTGGCATGCTCACCACCAGGGCTATTGCAATAGCCTTGGTACCGTTCGGTCCCAGCCCGTGGTGGTTGAGGTTCACATAGGACTCCTCCATGTTCCGGAGGAAGTAGGAGACAGGCACTACGCCCACTAGTTTGCAGGCCTCCAGGTACAGTTCGTTTTGTCCGGTGGTGAAAAATTTCTCGGTATCTGCAGAAAAAGATACAGATGAAATGGGGTTTCTCTTCTGTCTTTGCCTTATCATCCCAGGCTACATTTGCTTCTGAGGATCTGTCCCTATGGGTGTATGCCCTAGAGGGCAGTGCCAACTGGGAAGTCAGCCAGCGGTGGGAGAGGAGACCCTGACTCCAGAAAGCTTCAAGGAGATCTTGCCTTTTGGGTAAGACATAAGACCCCTGGCTTTAGGCCCCACGCTTTCCTTGGAGAAGGAATAGTGTACTCCACCCCCACTCTCCTGGGCTGGCTGTGTCCAGCGACTGGTCACCAAGGATGTGTGAAGGCCTAGGTCTCCTGCTCACTTGGGGACAGCTCTGAGAGTCTGAATAGACAGAAAGCTGGCGATCCGTAATGGCTGAAGGAGTCTCCGTTTCAGTTTCAGTTTTGCTACCACCGTTAAAACGATAGCCCAAAGTAAAGCATTGCTAACGATTTAGAGATGTACCAACTTTAATAAGCCTGAGTAAGACAGAGTGGACTCCTCAAGTCGGCACGTCAGAGCAAGATGGAGAGACCCTCAAATCTGCTAGAGACCACCATGTGAGTGGGCTTTCCTCTTTCAAAGGCCTGCTTGTCATTTTTTCTCCAAAAAGGACTGTCATCCCTATTTTACCAATGACAAATCTAGCCCGAAATCACACACAGCTGATCAGTGCTAAAGCCAGCTATTGGGGACTTCACTTCTCCATTTCAACCTCTTGGGGCCTTTGTCATAGGCTTGAGACCAGCCTGGCTCATGGGCAGTGGGCAGTTGGCCTGCCTGGATCCTGGGTGTCCCACAGCCATGCCCTCATTAGGCAAGCCCCGTTGATGGCAGAGCTTCCCATGGCCAGCTGGAGAGGAAGCCCACATCTGTTTTTCTTTCAGATCCCAGGTCCTTTGACCAACCCGCCCAAACATTTCTGAGGTGGACAGTGAGCGCTTTGTTGGTGATAGGACAACCTGACAAGCAAGTTGATTTTGCAGGCACGGTTACAAATTGGTCTTGTCTTTGTGATAGCTGTAGAGCAGTGTTTCTCAAACTCACGCTATTGATTGGATAATTCTCTGTTGCGAGGGGCTGTCCTGTGCAGACTAGGAGATTAAGCAGGATTCCTGGCCTCTACTGATGAGATGGCAGTAGCGTCCCTCCACCCCAGTTTGCCAAATGTCCCCAGAGGTGCAAAATCACCTCTGAGTGACGACCATATTCGTATAGGAGAAACAGCATGAGGAGGACGAGCTACTTCTCTCTTCTCTCCCTCTTTCGTAGCCTCGCCATCAGCATGCTGTTCCTTTCCAGGCTTATGTCTCAGGCGGTCCCAGAAAGCCCCTCCTGCCACATTCCCAGCATCTCAGCACCAGCTGCAGGGGCACCAGGAGTGGAGCAGCTGAGCCTGAGCTTCTGTCCCAGCACAGAGTCGTTGGTATCAAGTTCAAACATCAGGGGTTCCCCTTTGCCAAAGCAGCGTAGGTAACCCCCAGCTTTGTCCTTGGCACGATTTCGGCTCTCTTTGATTCTGCTGACCCCTTCTTGCTGTATTCACTATGCTTATATTTTAGAGGCAGCTTGTAACAGTGTTATCACTTGCAGAGCGTGAGGGATGAGGAAGGAAGGGATCAAGTAGAAGCAGAAGTCTGGGACAAAATGTTCAATGTTTCTACCTGTCACCAGTTCCAACTAGGTAAAATTCAGTGTTGAAAGCAACATTAGAAGCAGACTTAAAGTGGAAAAGAAGTCAAAATAAGAGCAACGAGATGCCCAGGGGGTGGGGGCGGGGTGGCAGGAGGGGCGCCTGTGTGGAGGGTAAGTTGCATGTTCACTACAGGTGGGGAAGTTATGAGCTGATAGCGTCTAGGAACGTCACAGCTGAATTTGGCAGAACAGCCTCCCCTGCGTCTCTAGGTCCTCTGATCACTGCCTATCACCCAGCTGTCAGAACGCAGGAGAGGAAGGGGCACTGGACTAGCCTCAGCCTGGGAAGTTTGAGGTTGGCCCACCAGATGGGGCCGGCATTGTTCTCCTCTGGCTTCACAAGTATTCTTGGTGATACTCTCCTCTTTGGGGAAACTAGGAGGGAGAAGAGGGCAGGAGTGTCTCTTGCAGTAAGCGAGTCTTTGCTGTAGCTAAGCCAGCCCCCACCCCCTCCCTCCATGTGGCTCTCAAGCAGGGAAACGAGAACTCTAATGTGAGTAGAGGAAAGTCACCGGGATGCAGGATGGGCCACAGATATTCCAGGGACCCGTGGAATATGGAACACAGGAGGCGGATTGGCAGAGCTGGGCAACATGGGATCAGCAAACACTGGTGAGCTCTCCTGGGCCTTCGGAAACTCCTACAATCTCCTTAAGCCTCAGTTTCCTCCTCTGTCACGGCAGGTGATAATGCCTACTTCCCGGGATTATGGCAAAGATGAAGTAAGATGCTACATGTAGGAACATTTAGAGTACCAGAAATCCCTGTTCATTTACTGGTTCAGCTTTCAACCAGCTGATGTGACCACTCTGCTCATGAGCCAGACCACGAGCATGGGGCAGCTGCAGCTGCTGCCATCGGGCCAGACTTGAGGAGGATGTGGCACGAAATTGAGCCCCGGTGTTTCTGCCACCTTCTTCCAGCAGGACAACCTGTCAGGAAGAGCCACGGGCAACCGGGGAGACCAGATCTCTCCCGCTTGAGGAAGGAGGTAGGTAAGCCTCCCTCTCACCCCTTCAATCTCACCTTCAATCTCGAGATCTGTTTCTGAACTCTCCCGGGCTGCTTTCTCTTTCTCGACAGCCGAGGGGGCTTCGGCCTCACAGTAGAGCATTTCATCACTGCTCTGTGGTAGAGGCTGGGTTTCCGTCTCATCTGGAAGGAAAACTCATCTCCTTGAGCCTGGAAATGAAGCCTGCCTGCCTTTCCAGCAGAGCCACCACTGGCGTCCCTCTACCTCTGTTCCCCTCCTCTGCATCTCGGCCTGTGTCCGGTTTCTTGCTCCCTCTTTTCTTTCTTACTGGCACGGGTGGGGTTCAGAGTCTGCTTTACTCTTTCGGGGAAAGGGTGTGTGCCAATGCCTCGGCTCCCCTCATTGGCAGGCCCGAGCGGAGCGAGGCTGGGGAGGACAAGGGGCGGGGCAGGCAACTCGGGTCAAATGTAAAATATGCTGGAACAGGAACAACCCCAAGAGGTGAGAGGAATACCCAGATTTGACCTCGCTTCTCCTCCTCCCAACCTAACATTTATTTTATGGCCATGAAGAAGGAAGGGCTTATAAAATCTCCCCGGGGTTGAAATTCACTGCCTGAGCTTCCCTCCCACCAGTCCCCTGCACTTGTTAGGCATGTTTTTTCCTGCTGCTGGACCACTGATCAGGGACCAGCTGTGGGTGCCTGAAAGCCACACACAAAGGTCCAGAGCTTATCCCCCCATATCAACAGGAAGCCATGCTATACCACCAGGTGGGCTGTCAGATCTTGGCCAACCCACTCTTTAGGTGGGCTACTCATGGCAGAAGTACAAGTTTTGACCACCCAGGTGCTAAGACAGTAGGGTTCCTAATGAGTCCACACAGATCTGTGTTTTTATTAGTTTTCGTCCATAGACCCTAGCCCCGACATGCATTTCCCAGTCTGTAGGACAAAGTCTGTGTGATAAGTGGTGGAACTGGCTAGCAGCCTGACAGTTACAAGACATACAGCAGCTTAGCCAGGAAGCTTAGTCATCGAGAAGCGATAACTTTCTGAGTCTTAATTTCTTCATTAGTCAAACAATTTTAGGATTCCATCCAACCAGTGGAATGCTAGTAAGTGTTTAACTGGCCCTCCAGAAAAAAAAGAAATCCCGATGTGTAGTGTTAGCCAATTTCGGTGGTGTAAATGTTCACACATTGCTGATTTCAAACCACCTCTGTGACACTGACCAGCTCAAAAAATAAACTTTAAAGTCAACTAGAGCTGGTAGCAGCCAGTTCCAGCACAACATTGCATTCATTCAGCTCTCTTACTCCCTGTTTGGCAAGCCCTGAAGTCAAGTCAATGTAACATGTCATCCCAAGTCTAGAGAGTCCCGGGTGAGGAGGGAAGGGGATTTTGGGTTCATGTGATCACTGGGTATTATATTGAGGAGGCCCGATAGGGCCAGAGTGGTGAGAGATGGGATGCCTTTTCACCTGTCGTCTCAGGCTCAAGAGGTTCATCATCGTCCATGGTGCCAAGGCCCTCTTGGGGGCCGCTGCCAGCTTCTTGCCACCTTTTTGCTGTTTCACTAAGAAGCACACCTGTCCATTCACCTCTGTCTCAAACTTTGTGCACTCTGCCCTCATAAAGACAAATCCCAGGGAAGGCCTGTAGTTACCCTTCCATCCTGGAAAGCCCTGGGGAGAGTGAGCTTTGGTGGGAACTGGCTATGCATGAATTTGACCCCAGCTCTGTCTGGGAGAGGTAGCCACTTCCCGGGATCAGGGAGAATGGTACAGCTCTATTCTTGGGAGCTTTGTTGAAAGGATGCCCACCCGCCTGCAACTTTGTGACTTAGGAGCCACTTTCATTTCATCTTCAACATTCCATGACCTCATGCAGCCATTGTGATCCATGTGAGTGGACCTGGCAACAGCAAGCCTGCCACCCTCTTGGTGGCTCTGGCAGTCATCTTTTCTCATATGTACACTGGGGCCAAGCCCAGGCTTGGCTGTGAGTGTGCAGGTGCTGTGGGGGGGCCTCTCAGTGGTGTCATATTTTCCTCTGAGTCAGGACCAAACCAAAGCCCCTTAATCAGGTGACTGTGAAGAGCCACCACCATGTTCTTCTCTCAGGGTGGTTGTGCTTCGGGTATAAAATATTTCAGTAATGGGTGAAGTCTGTTTTCTTCTACCCAGTTCTTACTTTTTTCTTTCCCCCTTGGGAGAGCATCCTCATCCTTGGAGCAGAAGATCAGAAGCAAAGCACGACAAATATATGTTCTATCACTACAGTTTGTTGCAGCCAAATTATTGTCCCATCCTAACTACTGGGCTGCTTAACTTGAAACCACTCAGCTGTCATTTCCAAGCGTGGCTGTTTTTATATGACTTGGAGTTGAAGTTTACGTGCAGTTTACCATCAAGAGAATCTGGAGGCGTGTGTGTTCCTTCTTGATAAGCTTTCAGCACGTCAACGGCCAGGTCAGTGACTGGAGGGCAAGGGGACATCAAAGTCCCTCTTTGCCACTCAGAACCATGATGAAGATCTAGGAATTTGTGTAAGGAAAGCATAGAACCTTGGATCAAAAGAAATGTGTAAATCTGAGATGCTACTCATTCCTTCAGGCATTCATTCTGAAAAATATTTATGGAGCATCTACTATGTACAAGGCACTAAGATTGTGGGAGGGGATGCAGACATGATTAAGACATGGACCTTTCAGGGCATGTCATAGATACAAGATAGAAATTGACAGGGTCACCCCTAGAGGATGAGAGCCCTGGGGAAATATTTTTGGCAGAGCTTCTGTTCAGATAAACAATTTGAGTTACCCTAAATCAGCATGATAACACCATTCTAGTGGTCCAGTCTCATGTGGCTCCTTGAAAGAAATATTAAACAGGCTGCAGAGTGATCAACTCTTGGAATAACTGAGTAGGCACAAGTCCTGGATCATCTGGCCAGCCCCACACTGGTGCAGAGGATAAGAAAGTGACCTTAAAGGAGAGAAATGGTGACTGGAGAACATGTAGGTGTTGGTCTAAATTCTAGGTGCTTCACCTGGACAGGACCATGTGGTCTCAGGTATAAAAGGCGAATTAGAAAATTTGGAGGAAGGCGCTATAAAGAGCCACTGGACAAGGTGCCACTTGCCTGGGTTAAGGACAGTACTGAAATTGATAAGGGTCGTGAGGGAGAGTCTCTGGGAGTTCAAGGGAGGGTAAGGTTTCTTCATGCTGGGGAGCATTCCTGGGCTCTTGACAGGTGGAGTCTAGAGAAAAGGCAGGAGAAAGGCAGGCGGCAGAGCCCAGTCTGTGGTGTAGCCTCTTACTCTTCATAGTGTCTTTCACAGAGCACTTTAAATTTTGATGAAGTCAAATTTTATCAAAATTATAATTTTTTTCTTCTATGAGAATAGCCTTCATGGTGCTAGGATGTGGGCCTAAGGCACTTAGTGGGTGGGAGGTGAATTTACTCTATAGTTAGTCCACAGAGCAGTGGCAAAAGACAGTCCCAGGGAAGGGGGGAGCTGTGACTTGAAATGGTCAAAAAATATGTCGCCTGGGGCAAGGTATGGTCAAACACGAAGAGGATAATAATTTCCTTCTTGATTGCCAATATTCTTGCTACAACATTTTCACTAGGGCAGAGGGACCCTTCACTATCTTATAAGTTACCATTTATACAGCACTTGTACATACAGGCACTGTTCTACAGACTTTACATGTATAAACACATTAAAATTGTCTAACGACTATTTTTACTCTATTATGAGACAATATTTTTATTCCCATTTAACAGAAGAGGAAACCGAGCACAGAGAAGTTACGTAATTGGCCCAAGGTCACACAGCTAGTAAGTGACAGAGCTAGGATATAAGTAAAGCTCATGCTACTGCTCTACATTGACCCCCTTGCTGTTCATTGAACATGGCAAGGTTGTTTCTACATAGGGCAACTGTTGGCCATGGCTCCGAAGGGTCTGGGCTCAGGTGATGTATTTCAGGAGTTGGCAAACTACAGTGCGAGGAGCAAATTTGGTCCATTGCTTGTTTTTATAAATAAAGTTTTGTTGAAACACAGTCATAATCTCTTATTTAGGTATTTCTGTGGCTGCTTTTATGCTACAATGGCAAAATCAAGCAATTGCTACAGAGACTTAGGGCCTGCAAAGTCAAAACTATTTTTTATCTGTCCTTTTAAGAAAAAGTTTGCCATCGTATTTGATGGCCATTAGCGTAAGGTAGTTGGTTACTGAGGGTCTGAGTTCTCAAGGAAAAATGGACAGAAGAATCAAAGAAAGTTGGCATGGAGAGAAAAATCGAAGAAAGAGAGTTGGCATGAACTCTATTAGGCAGGATGAGGAAGCACAACAAAGAAACAGAAGACATTATTATTAGATGTAATAATATCCAATTCTATGCAAGGGCTTTTATTTTTTTAATGATAGCTGTAAATTGAGTCAGATTTCAAATATGGGGGGGTGGTCTTCGAAAGAAAGGCACTTGCAGAATTATTTTGTAAAACAAAAGTTCTTTGGAAAATGCAAAGAAATTCCCCCATTATGTGTCCACTTTTGCAAGTTTGGATTTTATTGTTTAGTGTCCTTATGAAACTGAAGCTCTTCAGAAAGAAGGATTTTTCTTTCTTTCTTTCTTTCTTTCTTTCTTTCTTTCTTTCTTTCTTTCTTTCTTTCTTTCTTTCTTTCTTTCTTTCTTTCTTTCTTTCATTCAATGTATTGAATGACCCGGTGCTGGGCTAGGCAATAAGGATAGAATGGTGGACCTCATGAAGTACACAGTTTACTGAGGGGTTCTGATGAGTAAACTGACAGTAACAGTGTTGAACCCAGAGTTAGCAATGGTAATTCAGAAACACATAGAAGGAGGCTTCTGGTTCAGACCATGGGCAGTGGTATGTCTGTGTGTTTGTGGGTTTTGGAGATCTTGGAAGGCTTCCTTGAGGAAGGAATGCCTAGGTTGAGACATGAAGGTCCATCAGGGAGTAAGCCGGGTACAGGCAGAGGGATGGGGTAGACCCAGTGAGGGAGGAAAGGTATTTGAGGTTGAGAAATTCTTGGAATACTATCATTGAAAAGGCAGTGCTCTGAAATGAAACATACTGGGACAAAAACGTCCATGGAATTAGAAGGAAAACAAGAGTGTCACAGAAACCAAGGGAAGAGAATCTTACAAGAGGGGAGGAGTCATGCAAAATTACAGAATAGTCAAGAAGTAATAAAGCCTGGAGAGTGTCCATTTAATTTAACAACAAGGAAGGCTTTGGAAGCTTGGGTTGTGGAGTTTCGGTGGAGTGATGAGAGTAGAAGCTTTATTTCAGTGAAATAAAGATGAATGAGAGGTGAGGAAGTATATACGGCTGGAACAGGCAACTCTTTTCAAGAAGCCTGGCTGTGAAGGAGAGGTGAGAAGATGGAGGGATGGCTGGAGGAGGACCTGAGCCAAGGGAGGGTTTCATAATATAGGAGCAATCAGAGCACGTTTAAATGTTAATGGAAAGGAGTCAAGGAAAAAGAGAAGAGGGGCGATCAGAAAGAGCACAATCTCTGAGGAGGCAGGAGGAAGAAGACTCCAAGCCTGGTGTAGAGGTTCACCGCTGGGTTGGGAGGAAAGGAGAAAGAAGTGGTTATGCATGCTGGTCAGTGTGTTGGTATGGTAACAGGGAGTAGAGAATTTTCACTTGGCAGTTCTATTTTTTTCTCTAAAGTTGGCAGGGAGATGATCTCCAGAGAGTAGGAAAGAAGGCAATAGGATAGCAAATTTGAGAAGAATGGTTATTGTAGAAATGGGAGAGAAAGCTAATTAAGAACACAGGATTTCTGGGGAGGATTGAGGGCTGAAGTGAGGTTGGAGACCAGCACACTAATAGCTCCAACCCATGTGGCTGGTAATTTTATGCACCGGTGCTCAACAGCCTGGATGTAAGAGCCATGAAGGAGAATGGTTTTACTGAATCCAGGTAGGTGTAATCAAAGAACAGTGGGCAAGAGAGTTGATATTAAGAAGTGAGTGATTTAAAATATGGTTCATAGGGATTCCATGTTGGGTAGAGAAAGAAATGATGACTGGAGAAGCTTGAGGGTAGACAGAGAACTCAAGGGTCTAGTGGAGTTAAAGAACAAATAGTGTAGGAGTGAAAGTAGGAGAGGCAGCCACAGGGTGATCCATTAGAGTGAGTGTGTGAATTTATGGTTTCAGAGGTAGAGTAGTACCCAATAATGACATATCAAGGGTGTCTGAAGTACAGTGGGAATGTGGTCAGTGAGGAGTTAGTGACAATTAGCTTCTAGGGTCTGGGCTGGCTCATCCACATTGGTGAAGGGAAGATCTGAGGTAGGGAATATTGTGAGTCCAGGGCTAGAGCCTTCAATGAGTGAGGAGGAGCGGGCCTGAGGTCAAGAAAAGACAAGGGTGAGTTTGGGGTAAACATTGGTGAGTGCTTGCTAATCACTAATGAATACATGAATGCATGAATCAGTGGAAAAGTGAGTGAATGAATGCACCAACTCAAATTTGTCTGGCACATTCCGGAAAAATCTGGCCATAAATCCTGAGATCCTAGAGGAAGTTACTAGGTTCAGAGAGGCTGAGAGAGGGCAAGTTACTAGGAGTGCACAGGTTTCAGGTTATCATAAGAGTTAAACATGGATAATTTTTTTCAGCCTATCCTATCCGAGAGGCTCTCTGAGACCTCTAGACCTGCACAGATTGTAGCTACTGAGCACTTGAAATGTGGCTTGTTTGAATTGAGAAGTGCTGTCTATGT
This sequence comes from Rousettus aegyptiacus, assembly GCF_014176215.1. NCBI lineage: Eukaryota > Metazoa > Chordata > Mammalia > Chiroptera > Pteropodidae > Rousettus > Rousettus aegyptiacus. The sequence continues at coordinate 154,391,803 of NW_023416306.1, read as the reverse complement.
AAAACACATGCTGGATTTCAAAGACTTGGCACAAAAATTTTTTTAAAGAACTTAAAGTATTTCATTTAAAAATATTGATGTCATGTTGGAATGCTATTTTTTTTTTTAAATAGGTCCTTAGCACAAGTTCCCAAACTGTTTATTAGAATAACTTGGTCAGTGTTTAAGGATCCCATCCCAGACCCGCTGATTCAAAACCTAGGGAGTAGGAGATAGGAATTTGTATTTGTAAGACATTCTCCCGGTGGATAAAGAAACCCTAATTTCACAAAATGATAAGAAGTCTCTAGCTAAGTACCTTAATTTAGGATCCGATTTGGAACATGGACTTCTGGGTAACTATTGGGACAAAATGGAAGAAAAATACATAGAAGGTTTGCTTAAGCCACATCAAAGGAGAGGGCCTGACTTGGGGACTCCTTAGGTAACATTTGTGCACTAGCTTCCAAAAGGTTTCTCAACCTTCAGGTTAATCGCTGGGGTCTCTGTTTTATCTCAAGCCAAGGCATGAGTTTGGTTGCCTGAAGGCAGACACTTCTCTAGAGCTAAGGAAAAACAGTGGAAAAACCACAGTACTGACTCTCCTTCCTTTTAGCCTTTCAGTGTTATGATGTACCCAGCTGGTCCAGGATCTGGTGACTCCCCAGAAGGCTTCCCTGAACAACCGAGGCTCCAGCCACAAATTGGAAATTGCACAGCTCAGACACTGGGTACTGAAATTGGTAGTATTATACAGTCCTTCCTTCTTCGGAGTGTGGTTGGAACAGAAGATTTGGGTGGGGATAGGGAAGAGAGACTCAAAGAGGTCTTTGGGTAGCATAGAATTAATAGAAGACCTGGTCTTCATTCAGTGACATATGCTTTGTTTAATCTCTCAACAAAGATTTATGTGCCTGATACTGTTGTAGGCACTAGAGATACCTCAATGAAAACCAACCAACCAACCAGCCAACAAACCAACCAGACTTGGTCCCTGCCTTTGTGGAAATTCCCCGCCCCCACCCCCTTTCTCGACTCCCTTACCAAGTGGACACCCTTTTCTTTTATTTCCAGATTAGGTAAAAAGAGGGCCCCTTTGGAACAGGATGAGGAAGGAGAACAAAATTTGTGACCTAGTATCTGAGCTGGGGAAGACAGTAGAGTTAGGAAAAAAAGAAAAATGGGGAAGAATTTACTCTCTCTTATGGACTGGGAAGGGTGAGATTATAGAAGTTAGGGCTTGGTGACACCTTAGAGAAAGTTCAGCCCTTTATTTTACATATAAGGAAAGTGAGGGGTGAAGAAATTACATGGTGGAAACCTAGTAAGGCGCTTGATTTCAAACCAAGGCGCCTGGATGGCCTCTGGGGTCAAGCCACGCCAGTTGCCATGGGAACAGGGCTCCCCCGCCCGCGCGGGAAGTCGTGGAGCCCTAGGCTCCTAATAAAGTTGTTGTTGAAGCTCTGCGGTACCACGTGAGCCAGCCCGGAGGTGGAGCCGGGGGCGGGGCGAGTCCGGGGCGGGGCGGAGCTCACCGAAGAACAGGCGGGCTGCGGCGAGGAGGGGAGGTGGGCGCAGGCGCGGCCGGCAGGCCGGCCATGATCGCGTCTTGCTTGTGTTACCTGCTGCTGCCGGCCGCGCGCCTCTTCCGTGCCCTCTCAGGTACTGGCCCCGCGTCCTGACAGGCGGGAGCCAGGTCCGGGCCGGCCCCGCGGGGCCTGAGGCAGCGTGCGGCGCGTCGGGCCTCAAGACCACCTTCCCCCGGCAGCGCCCAGGTGTGAGGAGGTGGCCTTCGGCCCCGGTACCAGTCCTGGATTCCATGGGGCTCGGGCCTGGCCGACGACCTCAAGGGAAGCGCCTGAACACGCCTGTGGCCTGGTGTCGTTGGGCCACAGTTAACGCGGAGGGGTGCTGGGGAAGAGGCAGAAGCCGCCTCTCTTTAGACCCTGGGGTGCAGAGAGGCTTTTGAGGTCCGCTAAGTCATGGGAGTGTCGCAGAGGGTTGGTGACTCGGGGCTAAGGCGAATGCCCGAATTCTCTGGGTAAGGCCTATCGGCCCTCGGGTGTGTGTGGGCTAAAGACCGGACCACCCTGTCCTCTACCTGGGGTAACTCCACGCTCACCTTTCACAGCTGCCTCTCATTCTCCTCTCTTGGAGGAGTCTGGTTGCAAAACAGATGCTCAGAGCCTCATTTAAACCTCATCTCTAAAAGCAGTCTCCTGTGCTTTTAGAGATGAGGGGTGGAAGGAGTTATTTCACTTTTTCTGGATCTGCCCGCACTTTTCAGTCTTGGTCTTTAAACACCTGAGGCTCTTCAGAGACCTTAAGTTAGTTTCTCCCAAAGATCCCACAGAACTCCCATACTTTGCTCTGGCAATTCAGGTAGTCACGACAGGCCCAAGAAGTAGTTTCTTAGAAATAAGGGGTGCAACTATGCCTTCTGTACTTTGTAATTTATGTTACTTAATATATGTATGTTTCACAAAAAAATATATATTTCTGTCTGCTACTAGAATACAAGCTCCAGGAGGGCAGGGTCATGTCTGTTTTGCCCAATGTGTCTCTACTGCTAACACTGCTCAGAATATAGTGGGCCCTCATGTAGGCATGGCTTGTGTGTACATACTTCTGAGGAATGAGAAGCTCTACAGAAGTAATTGTTTTCAGAGAACTAAAGCATATTCCTGCTGTCATTTCTGGAGCTTTCCCATTGTCCAACCTTAGTGACATATACTAGTCCAGAGGTTTCTAGGCTATTAGAGTTTTATGGATCTCAGAGAAGGGGCCGCCTCCTCCTATCTTACCCGCTCCCTGCCACACACACACCCATTAAAATAGTCCTACTTGTATTAACTTTATGTATTTGGTTTCTACAGATTTTCTTTTCTTTCTTTTGTTTAATAAAAGCATTCTGCTGCTGAAAAACAAGCCACCACCACACATGTAAACTAAAGAACCTCTGCCATCTGGTATACATAGACTATGTTTCAAGGAGCAGGGAATCAGCAAGTCCCTGAGACTAAAGCTAGCACCGAGTCCATGGGTTTAAAGCAGGGTTTCTCAGTCTCAGCACTATTGACATTTGGGTCTGGATAATTTGTCGTGTGGGTGTCCTTTGCACTGTAGGATGTTCAGCAGTATCTATATTCTCTAACCACTAGATGCCAGTAGTATCCCTACAGTTGGGACAACCACAATGTCTCCAGACAATGCCAAATGTCTCCTAAAAGCAAAATCACCCCAGGTTTAGAGGGACATAAATCCATATAGGCTATAAATAAGATAGTGTCTTTCAACATTTAAGCCATTCTGATGTTTTTCTTGCCTTTAAAAAAATAGAGCTGATAAATAAGTGATTGGAGGTCAGCATCATGCATGTCACTTGCCCTGTGCCGTAAATCAGTGATTTAGTGTGTAGGGGGTGTTTGCTTGCACCAAAATACTGTGCTTGGATTTTGGGGGTTCTAATTTGAGAATTTTTCCCACCTTTCTTGTCTGTTGGCTGTCATTTGTGGCTGCTGTAGCAGAGATGACAGCTGTCTCTTCCTATCAGTTGTTGGCACCCTTCGATTTACAGCCTCTGTTGTGTTATGGAATGGGAAAGCTAATAATGAAGTTTATGACTTATGAGCAGAATAAATTGCTTTGAGAAGAGCATCAAGGTCCTTTGTTAATTAAATTGTATAGATTTTGAGACACCTTTTGTCCACTTTAGAACTTTTTCTTTTGCAGTCATAGATTAGGGGATTTAAGAACTAGAAAAGCTCTTGGAGACTATCTAATTCAAACTTCCCTTGTTCCCATTTTATAATCAAGAGTGAGTCCATCTCACTAGGGGCACTGTCCAAGGTCACAGTTTTGTTAATTTCAGTGCTAGGCCATAACCCACAGTTCTGATTCATGGTCAAGTTCTGGTTCCAGTGTAATGTGGTTCTCAGAACAGAGAGTTAATGTTTAATAGTAGTTTTAACCTCTAGCTGAAGAGGTGCAGTTATATATGAGTATCTCCATCCTAGATTATGTGGGATAGCCGTTCCTTCATTCCTGCACTGAACATATATCATATCATATCCCTACCATATAAATTAGGTAATTGTAAAGTACTTAAAACAGTGCCTGGCACATGGTAAGCAGTTTGCTCTGATGATGATGTTCCAGGCACTAAAATGGGCAGGCTCAGTGATGGATCAATGATAAGCAAGGAGCAGATGATTCTTGCTTATATGGGATTCAAATTCTACTTGAGAGAAGAGTGTGGGGTGGGGTGATGCTGTCTTATAATGTGCTATTTTGGCTTTCTTCTTAGATGCTTTCTTCCCTTGTCGAAAAAATGCCCTTTTGGCGAAGAGCTCGTCCTCCCAGGTAGAGGGTGACTTTGCCATGGCACCTCGGGGCCCGGACCAAGAAGAGTGTGAGGGCCTGCTGCAGCAGTGGCAAGAAGAAGGGTCGAGCCAGGTGCTCTCAACTGTATGCGAGGGTCCCCTAGTAGATAAGGGACTAGCCCAGAGCAGCCTGGCACTTCTGATGGATAATCCCGGAGAACAGGATGCTACTTCAGAGGACAAGTGGTCAAGCAGGCAGCTGAGTGACCTGCGGGCAGTAGAGAACCTGGAGGAGCCTTGCCCTGAGGTGCTAGGAGAGGAGGCACTGCCGGAGGTCGAGGGCCCAATGTGGGCAGCTGTCCCCATGCAGTCTGGCCCCCAGTATGCAGACTGCGCTGTCCTCTCAATGGGTGCCCTGGCTGCAGAGCAGTGGGAAGAAGACCCTGCAGTGGTGGCCTGGAGCATAGCACCTGAGCCTATGCCCCAGGAAGAGGCTCCCATCTGGCCCTTTGAGGGCCTGGGGCAGTTGCAGCCACCCCCAATGGAAATTCCTTATCATGGTGAGTCTGACAGCTAAGCAAACCAAGGTAGCAGGTTGTTGTGGGTGTGGGCAGAGCCATCACTAAAGAAGATTTTCGATGGGGAGCTCTGCCGCTGCATTCTGTTTTCCGAGAATCTTGCAGTGTCAGATCTAGAGGGGCCTTAGAGATCATCTTATCCAGCACTGTGGTCTTTCAGATGAAATAACCCCAGTGCAGAGAGGTAGCAGGACATGCCTAAAGTCATGTTGCTTTGTAGTGGCAGAGCAGAAAGCAGACCCTAGTTCTGATTCTCCATGCTATTGTTTCTCTGGAGGTGACCCAAGGGCTTTCTGGGGGGAGGGATGGAGAGCTCTTGGGCCTCCACTCTCTGCCTCAACCGGAATAACTCCATTTTTATCTGTGGTACATATAGGGCTTCCATTAAAATTTGCAGAATGAGTTCTGTGGCTCAAATTGGTTTGAAATTTACTCTCCAGCTCTGTGCCTGGGAGATGGGGGATACATTGTGGTTGCTACCCAGACTCTTCCAGGTTTAGAGGTTAGAAAACACCCAAGACCGAGATTGCTCTAGAAATGGCTTTAACCTCAGGTGACTATCATGCACATTCATCGGAATGATTTCCCCAGAGACCCATGGATTTGTCAAAAGTGAGAAATTACCAGCCTGTATTTATTGAACATGTATTAGGTGCCAGGTACTGGAGATACAGCAGTGGACATAGCAAGATTATCTCTGGCTTTGTGGAGCTTACTGTCTCATCTGAGAATGTCCTTAGAATGCTGCTTAAATCACCACAGAGAGGGATGGGTGACATGGAATATGAAAAATGGAACTTTAGACACTACTACTGAGTCAGGAGTGGGGATGGCAGGGGCCTGTGGGTTGCATGTACTTGTGGACCTTTTCTTCCTGACCCCTTTGCAGAAATCTTGTGGCGAGAATGGGAGGATTTCTCTACTCAGCCAGATGCTCAGGGCCTGGAGGCAGGGGATGGGCCTCAGTTCCAGTTCACGCTGATGTCCTATAACATCCTGGCCCAGGACTTGATGCAGCAGAGCTCTGAGCTCTATCTGCATTGCCACCCGGACATCCTCAATTGGAACTATCGCTTTGCGAATCTCATGCAGGAATTCCAGCACTGGGACCCTGATGTGAGTGAAGAGAGGGAGAAGTGCCATATTGCATTTGCCCTACAAGCTGGGGTGTTTTCCCAGTCCTCTTAGAAAAGAAATTCCCATTGTTGTTCTGGAGTCTCCATGTAACGAGTCTTGCCTAGGGCTGGAGTTTCCCGCCTGAAGTAATTGAGTTTTTGGCAGATGCTGAGAATACTCTCCCTAGGTGCACTCTCTAGCATCTTTATGCAGAGAAGGAGACTTGAGGGATTTAAGGAGCAGGAAAATCCAGTGCATGTGTCTGGTCTCCTTAGCTTAACTCTGGGCCTATTCTTGCTGGGGGTGGCTGGCTGGGAAGAGTCCACTCTGTAGGAAGTTTCAGTATGACCCTGTCTAAGACCCACAGCAGCTTCCCACCTGGCCTCAGTGCCTACTCTTAGGGTGGGAGTCACATTCAGCACTCTGGGTATTCTGGAGTGATTGGTTTTCTTGTCAATTTCCCAGATCCTGTGTCTGCAGGAAGTCCAGGAAGATCATTACTGGGAGCAGCTGGAGCCCTCTCTGCGAATGATGGGTAATATAGCTCCCTGGCATGTTTGTGAGTCTTTCTTCCTACAGCTCTTTGTACTCTCTCCTGAAGACACCATCTTTTTTCTTTTGTCACAGTAAACCGGCAGTCTCTCCTGTGAGCTAGCTCCTCCTTTGTGGCTGAGAAAGAAAGTAGAGTTCTGCAGTTTTAAAGCAATTGTGACACATATTACCATTTAGTCCTCGAATTAACCAACCCTATGAGACTGAGTATTATCCCCATTTTGCAGTAAGGAAACAGGTTCTCAAAAGTTTTGTGACTTGCTCAAGGTTACAAAGCTACAAAGCTAGGTTGTGGAGCTAGGAGTCCAGCTTGTCTGACTTTAGATTCCATGCTTTTCTTACGAACTTATATAGCTTCATACCCTTCTGTCCTTCCCCTTAGAGCCTCTTAGTCTTCTGGTTAGAACTGTAAGGGAACCTCTTTAGAACCAAGGAATTGGCAAAGGCAAGGATTCCCCTTATTGAGCAGCAGAAGCAGTGTATTTATTATGCACACACACACCTGGGTTACTGCCACTGGTTGGAGGGATTCAGGCTTCCAGGACTCTGATCCATCTCCTTGGCTGGGTGTTCCTTGCAGGCTTTACCTGTTTCTACAAGAGGAGGACTGGGTGTAAGACGGATGGCTGTGCTGTCTGCTACAAGCCCACGAGATTTCGTCTGCTCTGCGCCAGCCCTGTGGAGTACTTCCGGCCTGGCTTGGAGCTCCTCAATCGGGATAATGTGGGCTTAGTGTTGCTGCTGCAGCCACTAGTCCCAGAAGGCCTGGGGCAAGTTTCAGTGGCCCCACTATGTGTGGCAAATACTCACGTTCTGTACAACCCACGTCGGGGTGATGTCAAGCTGGCCCAGATGGCCATTCTGTTGGCTGAAGTGGACAAGGTGGCCAGGTTGTCAGATGGCAGCCACTGCCCCATCATCTTGTGTGGGGACCTGAATTCCGTCCCTGATTCACCTCTCTACAACTTCATCAGGGACGGAGAGCTCCAATATCATGGGATGCCAGCCTGGAAGGTGAAATGGGAGAGGCTGCTGTGGGGGTGGGAACGTGGCCTAGGGAGAGATTCGGGTGTAGGCGAATGAGGAAGGCCACTGTGGGGGTGGGAATGTGGCCTAGGGAGAGATTCGGGTGTAGGCGTCCAGTGCTGCTTCTGTGTTGCTTCTCTGTTGTACCTGTTCTGGCTCCTACCTGCTTTCTTGTCCCCAAAGCCTAGAAGTTAGGAACTCTTGAGAGCCTTTGGCATATTGGAATCCTTTAAGTTTTTGTTTATAAGTAATACATAAGGACATTCTTGCAAGAATTCAAACATAAATAAGGCCAAAGCTCCTTATTACTTACATTCTCTACATTTCCCTTTAAAGTCAAGTAATAACTGAAGTTTGGTGGTGTTCTTCCAGGTCATTTTCTCTGCATTTACAGTGATAATCTATGGCCCTGTGATAATGTAATCTTATAATTTACATTTATTAAGCACTAACTGTGTGACAGCTGCTATTTTAAGCACCTTACAGCTGCTATTTTAAGCACCTGTCATTAATATTGACAGTTTCTATTGCTTTCTTTCTGTAAATGAGGAAACTAAGGCACAGAGAAATTAGGTAATTTTCTTACTCTAGATTATGCAGGTCATTAGTGGTGGAGCCAGGATTTGTAACCAGGTGGTCTGGCCCCAGAGCTCTTGCCCTCCAATACTATGCAGTGATTGCTTCTAACAGGTGATACATGATCTTATTGTGTGTGTTTATAAACATATATTACTATTTAATTTTGCAGCTTGGTTTATTTTCATTCAACAGTGCATATATGGATCTATCTCATTCCTTTTAACTGCTGAATATTGATAGCACATAGTTTATCAGTTTATTTAGCCACGCTGATGGGCAGTCAGGCTCCGCTAATTTTTTATAAGCTACTTAATATTCTTGTTCCTTTGTTTTGTCCCTCCTGAACCAACTTAATGCTTAATTTTTGGCATAGTGGAGAAAGGACACAGAATGACTGAATTATTGTTGAGCACTTCAGGTTTTTATTTTAATGAGGTTACTCAGGTGCCAGCAATGTCCTGATTGCCACGTGTGCAGAGAAAGGCATTATCCTGCCAGGAAGTTGCTATAATCAAGGAGCTCGGGGAATAGGCAATAGGTGTAGTGATTAATAGCACTCATTTGGAAGCCAGACCATCCTGAGTTCAAATCCCTGATTTGCTACCTTGGGCAAGTTGCTTAACTTCCTCAAGCCCCATTTGCCTTATCTATACGCTGGGAATATAATGGTACCTCAGAGGATTTTTTGTTTGTTTGTTTGGTAGGTTAAATAAAATAATCCACAGAAAGTATTTTCCAGTTTCTGCTTCAAAGGAAGCAGTCAATAATTTGGTAGTGGTTAATATTATCAAGATTCTTAATTATATGTGGTATTTTCCCATTTTGTGGTAGAGGATATTGAACCCAAGAAAGTTAACTAACTTGACCAATGTCACACAACTAGTAAATGGCCATTAAATTCCAGATCTGTTTTACTTTCGAGGGCATATTGGAAATATGTCCTATAAGGGCAGAGAGATTGTATCTATTAATGCTCTCTCCCCAGCACTTAGCTAGTGTCTTGCACATTCAAATATTTGTTGTTGTCAAATTAAATGAAGGGAATTTTGCTGCACATGTCGGAGATATACAGATGACTGATGTTGCCGAATGTTTCCCCTACTACATTCTGTCCGTTCCCAGGCTGCTCATTGGCTTTGACTGAGGATGGTGACATAGTTACAGTAAAGTGCTTTGGTGCATTTCCCATTTGGTTTGACCCTGTGGTTTCCCAATAATAGGAGGCTTGAGATGCTAGACCTTGATCCAGAAGATCCAAAGATCAGGGTAAACCTTTTCCCATTGCACATTAAGCCCCTGAAAATTGATATTCCCTGTGGAGAGTCATGAAGAGTTTTTCTGAGGTGAAACTTAGAGGGCCACATGCTCATATTGTCCTGTTCTCTTTGATTCACACCCCTCACTCTCTTATCCCTCATTCTTGTCTCATGGACATTTCAGTGTTTTTAGTAAAAACATAATGGTTTTAATTAGCTCCTCATTTTTAACCTTCCCTTAAGACATGTGTTTTGCTTAAATTATATATGTATGTATTGCTTATATTATGTATGTAGTGTGTGATTTGTATGTGTGTTTATGTCCGTGTGTCTCAAAACATGGGCTATTTCCCTTTTCCATCTCAGTTTCCTCATTCCCACCTGCTCTTCCCTTGTAGGTGTCTGGACAGGAAGACTTCTCCCATCAACTTTACCAGAGGAAGCTACAGGCCCCACTATGGCCCAGCTCCCTGGGCATCACAGATTGCTGTCAGTATGTTACCTCCTGTCACCCTAAGAGATCAGGTGAGCATGTGTCACATTCTTGGTTGGCTGTGCCTCCTTGCCCATTTTGGGAGAAAGCTGGCACCTCAATGAAGAAAAAGTATAATCCCCTCAATTCTCTTATCAAGTTCTTTTGTTTTCCTCACTATCCTCCACATAGTCACCCAATGAAATGGACAACTTTAAATCATAGCTATTGGAAAATCTCCTTGTCTTCAGAGCCAGACTTCTTGTGTCCCTACGCTGGAAGTGTCTTGATATTAAGGCGGTCTCAGCATGTGGCTCCTCTTCCTTTCTTTCACTGTGTGTCTTTTCCTGGTTTACAGAGAGACGAAAGTATAGCCGAGACTTCCTGCTACGTTTCCACTTCTGCAACATCGCCTGTCAGCGACCAGCAGGGCTGGTTCTTATGGAAGGAGTGACAGATGCTAAGCCAGGTAATGGGAACTAAGCTTGTTTTCTTGGCCTTCTTTCCTCTGCACCGTTGATATTTATGTAGTCAATTATGTAGTTTCTTAGTCTTTCCTGGGTATAATTATGAGAGATCAGCCTCCGGTAATAAGTATGCTTAAAGGGAAGGTCAGTGGCTATATTCATGCATGAATGTGTAGTATGGTGAGAACACAAACCAGGAATCAAGACTTGGGTTCTAACCAGCTCTGAGACCTTGAATAAGCCACTTAACTTTTTTAGGCTTAAGCTGCTAATAACTAGCATGTGTACAACATATGTATGAGACAAGATACAGCTTTCAAAATCATAAGGTGACAGTGGTCCTGGTTGTACTAAAAAGTTACTCCCGCTGAGAAGTTCTGCGTTAAACGCAGCAGAGTTTACTTGACATTCTACCCTTATCTCTGAAACTCCAAAGCAACAAGGAGGATTTTAAAAAATGTAAATGCCATCTTTGAGAAAACTAGGAGATCTGAGGATTTCTGAAACCATGAACCACAACACAAATGGAATGGCTACAGGAAGCGCTGGAGAGCATGCCGGAGGAAGTATGGAGGGAGTTATATGTGGGGTATGTGGATCTCAGAAAGAACCTGCAGAGTACGTTTCTCTAAGGTGAGGAGTGTACCTTGAGAAACAAAATCAAATCCTTATTTTGTCAACAAGAGAAAGATGCACAGGTCGTGATAGTAGATTATCTGAATCTATTTTAGTCCTAAGAGGAAGTGGAGGAAAGACTGATCAAAGGATCAAGCCATATTTACATTAAGCAGTCTGTTTCAGTTGTAGGGGTGGGGAGTTGGGGGTGGGGAGATGGGATACTTACAGAGCTGTATATCTCTTTTGGCTGGGGAGAAGTAAAGATTAAAAGGACTCAGCAAGACCCTGCGTCATAAGGAAAATTCCTGTTACTTGGAATGTATACTCAGTTCTTCTTTATGTAAACTTCATACAAATAGCTCTGGTAGAGAAACCTCAACTAATTCAAAGCTGGGCTACCCAATAGGAACCAGCATAAAATACTACAAGAAACCATACTAAAATACTACAAGAAAAAAAGGTGAAAGAAACAAGAAAATTAAAAGGCAGATAAAAAATGCTTATTTCAAAGATAAAAATTCTTGCCACGCATGTAAAAATTATGATTACTTTCCTATGAATTAAAAAAAATGAAGCAATTGCCTTTATAAAATGAGAGCACAAAAATAAAATAATTGTCTTTTTGAAATAAGTTCAGGCACATGGCAAGACATTAGAAGATGAAATGTAAGCTACAGAGCTGAGGAAAGAAGTGAAATAAAAAATTTTAAATTCACATAAAATGAAGACAAAATCGAATGCAGCACAAAACACAATAAATATTGCTGAAAACGAGAGGTAGGGGTAGGGGCAGCAAAATAAAAAGGAGGTAAAAGGACAGGACTAGAGAGAAAATGATTAGTGGAAGAGAAGGTGATTCAACATACGCATAACTGGAGTTGACAAAGAAGAAAACCAGTACAGTGTCACAAAAAGAATATTTAAAGGCATGATTCAAGGAAGATTTTCCGAAGATGAAAAGATCTGAATCTTCAGATTGAGAGGATATACCATGTCTCAGTAAAATACGACATAGAAGAATCGTCAACACTAAGCTCTCCTAGTGAAGTTACTAGACGTCAAAGACAAAAGACTCATTTGGGCAGTTGAACCAAAAAGATAGGGCTACTTTTAAGGATAAAAATTATCAGGTTGATGTCAGACTTCTTAACATTAACATTCAACAGAAGAAAGATGAACAAGGCTTCAAGGAAAGAAGGTTTGGCTCAAGAATTTTATAGTCAACCAAAAACCTTTCTTGAAGAGATGCTAGAAGACCGACTGACTAATGACAAGCAATGACTGGAAAAAACTATAGTAAAAGGACTGGTGGTAAGCAGTGAATTTATTTTTTTCTTGTAGGAATTTAATTTGAATTGGCATTTTGCGCAGAGTAGTAAACATTTCCGTGGCTCAGTTTTTTTTTTAATTGCGAAGGTAAAATATTATTCTAACTGTGGCAATAGCGGTAATAATGATGATAGCTACCATGCATGGAGTGACTGGCATGTAACCGGAAACTGGGATAAGTGCTTGTGTCAGTTGGGGTCAGATAGGGAAGCAGTGGCTCAGTGTTTAAAGTCCTAAAGTTAAACAGTAGTAGGATCCTACATAGGTAATTTCTTGTTAAGAATAGGTTATTTTCTTTTTAAGTGCTGTACTTGAAACATAAAAGAAACATTTCAATTTAATAACAAAATTAAACTAAGAACCTTTAAAATATGTACTGACAGTCACTTTGCAAGTAGAATCATTATGTAGGGGGTAAATACCCAGTTCACTAACAATGCAAAATAATAGCAGTAGTTTAAAAATGTAGATTAAATTTGGGTAATAACACCCATTTACCACATACTGCGATCATGCCGTTCCATTTGTTCAGTACCCCCACCCAGGGCTGAGCAGGCTCCTGATGAATCTCTCTTAAATATTCCAAATCTAAAAAGCTACCACCATTTTTAGACCATGAATAGAAAGTCTTAAGTGCAGCACAAAGAATGCGATCTTTTTTTCTAGAGGGTATGTTTAGATGTCCTAACAAATATTTCCAGTCACATACCAGACTCATCCAACCCAACTGTGCACACTAAAACTTGCCAACTTGACTTTGACACGACTTTAATGGGAAGCATCTGAGTTGCAGAACGGAGCTGCAGTGCTAGGTAGTGATGGTCTAACTTTCCTGCAAGCTGCCATTGCATTGCACTGGAATGTTCTTTATCACCCAAGTTGAATAATAATAAACATTGTAATTCACATTCTCCCCAACTCCCTTTGTGAGAGTGTCAGTCATAGGAAGGAATCTAAATTTTAAGCCCCCCTCTTATAAATGTTTTCAATTATTAATGATTTCTTTCCAATATGATTCATAAACACACTGAAATGGGTTATGTTTTCTTTCTCATGAGCCTTGCATGTTTACATTGTACTTTGGAGTTTCAGGTCTTTTAACACTTAACAAGAAACCATGTGCCCAATTAAGTTCATGATAGAAAAAAAACAATTGCTAATAGATGGTTTTTGTAAACCACTCTTTACAAACTGACCGGACAGCCATAGAGCAAAGGCTGTCTGATCAGTTTTCTAACCGGGAAAGTTTGAATCCAGCTTCTCTTCTGGCCCAAGCATGCTGCAACTCATTATTCCCTTTCCTAATACCTGCAGAAGAACTTGCTTGGCTGCCAGGAAGATGTTGCAGCTCAAGTAGAGGGAGCCCTGGCTCCTGTGGTTTCATGGACACATGAGATCTGTGTAATTGCCAGAGCAGTGCTGTCTGTACACAGTGCTGCGTGGCCAAAACCTGGGGTTGAGGGAAACCATTTTCAATATCCTTTTGGTCACTGTTATCTTTCTGGCATATCATAACAACGGTAAAGGATGTGAGTCAAAATGAAGATATTAGTGTTGTAACTATTTATGCTCCGAAGAACGTCACATCAACAATCACAAAGTGAAACCACATGATTTAAAAAGGAATAATAGCCAGATAATAGTTAATGGTAAAAGGTTTTAATTCCTCTTTCTCACTCTACAACAGATAACTAAGAGTGTAGAAGATTTAATAATATGTTGCATGGTAAATCTAATTGATACGTATCAAACTCTGAACACTGAAAACAGAGCAATGACATCTTTTTAAGTATCCACAGGAAATTCTTAAGAATTGACCATATATTAGATCATCTAAAAACCTCAATACAGTTCAAACAGTGTAATAGTATTGTCAACTTTCTCTGACCATACATGCAGTAAAAATAGAAATTAAAAACAAAAAGAAAATACTATCATCTGGACATTTAAAGAATTTCAAACAACTTTTGAGCCAAAGGTGAAATTTAAACTGAAACTGTAGAGTATCTGGAAAATAACAATAATGAAAATACCATATATTTGTGAGATTATAGCTAAAACAGTGTTCAGTAAAAAAAAAATCATAGAATTATATAGGATATTTAGAATCATAGAATTACATTAATAAGAAAAGATGAAAGTGAGTAAATAAGGCATCCAACTCAAGAAGTTAGACAAAAATGAACTGAAAACAGAAGGAAAAATAAAAATGAAAATAATTTAGAAAACAGGAAAATGGTAGAACTAATAAACTCCAAGATTTGGTGGGTTGGGTGAAAAACAGCTGTCAATTAGATATAAGCCCACTACCTACCTATTTTATTAAGTGGAGAGGAGTAAGCAGAAGTATCCAGATACAGGAGAATGAATAGGATTATAAGGCAGTTCTTTGTTTCACTAAGTGCAAAAAAAATTGAAACTTAATTGTATATATTAATTTTAGAAAATGTAATTTACTAAAAATGATTACAGGAGAGATCATCAAAATAGACTACCACAGTGGGAAAGAAATTAAAACAGTTCTTAGAAATGCAGTCCTACACAAACACCAGACTGATTGATAGGAGAATGTCATCAAACCTTTTAAAGAACCTGTAATTCCACTATTTAAATTGTTACAGAACACAGAAGAAGAAAGGCGCCAAGTTATTTTTATAAAGCAAGTATTTTGACATCAACACCTGACAACAATTGCACAGAAAAAACTACAAGCTAATATTCTCTCCTATGAAAATTGATACAAAAAAATTAAATAGAAGATCAAGAAACAATCTAGCAGCACATTGAAAGAGCAATATAACATGACCAAATGGAGTTGATCAGAACTATACATAGTTCTCTATTGCAACATCTATTTATATAATTTACCATGCTAATATATGTATGAAATCTAGTTAAATATATTAAAAGCATCTAGATGTCAAAGAGACATTTGTTAAAATTCAATATCTATCTATCCTAGATTCTTTAAAAAGAGCCCTCTTAAATTAAGGGTAAAATAGGTGATCCCTTACATCATTCAAATGCATTTATCTTAGTCAGAGCACATGGTGGTGGCATTGAACCCTGGAGCTAAGTCACTGAGGCTGCTAGGAGTGGGAGAAGGGCATAGATCTGCCTTGGGCTGGGAAAAAAAGTTTATCTCAGCTCCAAAAATGAGCATCTTGCTTAAAGGTACAAGGCAAGGATAACCTGACCATTATCATTATTCTTCTGAGTTTAGAGGTAACAGCCAACATAATTAGAAGATAGAAACATAGGTAAGAAAATAGAAGTGAAAAATGGAAAGGAGATAAATTATTACTTGCTACTGATATCATTAAACAACAGGTGATCCAAGGGAATCAACTAACAGCTATTATAAGCATTAAGATAATTAGGGAAAGTAGCTGGGTACAGCATTAATATATAGAAATGCATAGCATTCATATATAAAAATAATGATATTTGTTAAAAGGTATGAAAAAACTATAATAGAAACAAAAAAGAAACAAGTTAACAGGGAAAATGTAAAGCATATAAAGGAATATTTCATTTTATTTAAATTATAAAATTTATTGCCATGAAATTGTCTATAACAATCCCTTATCTTTTTTTAAAAAAAGGACTTTATTGAAATTAAATTCACATATCATAAAATTCACCCGTTTATAGAGCAAAAGTCATTGGCTTCTAGTATATGTGCAACTACCACCAGGATCATCACCCCTAAAAGGAAACCCACATCCGTTAGCAGTCATTTTCCATCCATCTTTCCCCTTATGAAAAATCAGTTGACCAAGGATGATGGGTTTCTGGACTCTCAATTATACTCCATTCATCTACATGTCTAGCCTTATACCAGTATCACACTGTCTTGATTATTTTAGCTTTGTATAAGTTGGAAGTAGAGAAGTGTAAGACCTGTAACTTTGTTGTTGTTTTCACCATTAAGTATGATGTTAGCTCCCTGGGACCCCTTTCATAGGGCACTAACCCCATTCTGGTGGACTCCACCCTCATGACCTAATCACCCCCAAAGGCCCCACCTCACATTTGGGGTTAGGATTTCATCATAATTTGGAGAGACACAAACATTCAGTTCATAACACCCATTAATGTCAGTAGAATCTGTAATATCCCCTCACTTTCCTGATATTGGTAATGTGTGTCTTTTTTCTTTGTGTGTGTATATACATGTGTGTGTAAGTATGTATGCATATAGCGTATGCATACATGTGTGAATGTGCGCGTGCGTGCACGCGCGCGCGCGCACACACACACACACACACACACACACACAATGGATGGTGTGTGATAGAAAATCTCTGGAGAAATACACCAGAAATTAGGTCATACCGGTCGCCTCCAGGGAGGAGAATTCTATGGCAGGGGTCCTGGAGTGGGAGACTTTTCACAGGTGTTTTTCTTTACATTTTGATGTTTGTACCATGTGACTGTATTACCTATTAAAAATAAATTTCCATTTTAAAAAATGATGTTGAGGAAGATAATGTCTATGTTAGAGGCCTCCGTCTGCTTTCCTGAGGTTCTTGACTCTGGTCCCTTGTTTTCTTTCTCTCCTTACCTTGTCTCTTTCCCTTTTCCCTTCTGGAGCAATTGAATCAAGGAACTCAGAGGGATTTTAGGGTGCAAGGTTCCTACACTGCTTTGCTGTCTGCCAGTGATAAAACCTCTTTCTCTCCGGTCTTCTACAGAGCGACCTGCTGGCTGGGCCGAGTCTCTCCTTGAGGAAGGCACATCTGAGCCTGAGCCTGTCTTCCCCAGGTAGTCTTCCTTCCTTTAGCTTCCATTCCAGCCCTTCTAGATATATGAGAGAGATTCCCACTGGCTTTCCTGAGGCTAATTTGGGGGAGTACTTTTTGCTGAGCTCTCTCCTCTCCCCTAATACCTGCTACACGTATGGAGGGACATACAGGTGTGTAGAGTCCAGAGGTGACCTACCCAGGTTCTCGCAGATGAAGAACTTACATTTCACTGTGTAGGGAGGAACACCTCACAGAGCTTGCTGACCCACGGAAAGGGGTATATTAGGTATACTTTACCAGGTAGCAAGAAGAGAGTGAAGGTCGAAGAACGTCAGGGGGTCTGAGTATAAATGTGTCTGTTTCTAGGCTAATTATAGCTGGGATTATCAGCCTCTTATTAGCATGAAAAAGAATTTTTGCTGAGACCGAGTTATTTGGGGTCATTCATTTAAAAAAACTTCAAAAAATCCACAGAGAAAGTAAGCTCGAGAAAAAGTTCGGTAATGTTTTTTGACTGACACCTCCCCTCCCACCCTGAAGGACCATAGGCACCATCCAGCACTGCCTCCACCTGACCTCGGCCTATACGCATTTCCTGCCCCAGCATGGCCTCCCAGAGGTCACCACAATGCCCTTGGGTCTTGGAACGACGGTGGATTACATCTTCTTCTCAGCTGATTCCTGTGAGAATGGGAACGGAACTGGTAAGCCTAGTGGATCCTGGGTTTCTAGAATCCTTGCCCAAGAGTCCCTGGAACAGCTCAGGCATTTGGTCAGGCATTTTGTGGCATGGCATGGGCTGCTAGGACTTGACCAGCTGAGGAGCGGATTTCATTCCTGCCTGGCCCTGGTCATGTTCATCATACTTTCCTTAGACTACTTGTCTGTCTTCTCTTTTTATCCTTGTAGCATAAGAGAGAAGTGGGCAGAACAATCACTCTCCATCCCTATTTTAGAGATAAAAATAGAGCACTAAGAGTTTATTGGATTTATTCAGTAGTAGCTGGTTAGTGAAGAACTTAGATTAGAGACTCTATTTCCTATCTTCTTACCCTACACCAATAGTCACAGTGTAGTAGTCAACCAGTCCCATGTCTAATTTGTTAAAAGCAAGTCTTTTAAAATGTTTAAAATGATCACCTGTGTTTAAAAATCAGATTTTGTATAAAAAAATCTGGATTTCCAGTTTTTCTTGGAATATCAGAAGATCTGTACGTAGTGCTGGGCCAGGGCATACCCTCTCCATGTTGCCGCAGTTCCCTAAAACCCACTCTGCTTCATTCACTGATATGTCGCGGAGTATCTGAGAAAATGCAGCCTCAGCCAGAGGCAGCAGGAGGAGGTGAGGGAGGCTGGACAGCCAGGGGGATGCAGCCTTCAGAAGGCGTACCTTCCACAAGCCCTGCCTGCCACATGCGCTGTGACTGTGGCTGCTTTACCCATTGGCTTCCACTTTGTGCTTCAGATCACAGGCTGTATCAGGACGGAACTCTCAAGCTCCTGGGCCGTCTCTCCCTCCTCTCTGAAGAGATTCTCTGGGCTGCCAATGGCTTACCCAACCCATTCTGCTCTTCAGACCACCTCTGCCTGCTGGCCAGCTTCGGGATGGAAGTCACTGCCCCATGATAGGGCTCCCAGGGGAAGAGAGCTTCTCTTCCAGAAGAGCTCACTGGATCAGAGACTGTGGAAATATCCCATGCTTCTGGAAACTTAGATCCGAGAAACTTACGTTCCCTCCCCTCCCCTCCCCTCCCCCTCCTTGTTCCCTTTTTCCCATGGTTAGATTTTCTCCAGGCCTGTCCACGTTCTCTGCCTGTGGTCCCTGCCCTGCCCCAACTTCTTGCTAATTCTGTGCCACATACTTGGTGGCCCTGTGAGATGCAGAAGGGGGTTCCCCCTTTCTTCCATGTATCCAGTGCTCCCCCTTGATTTTTAATTACCAGGGTTGTGGGAGCTATTGATCTCCTTGGTTATTTGCTTTGAGGCTGTTTCTTGGTGGTACCATCTGAACTGACCTCCTCCCTCCTTTCACCACCTCTGGGCCCAGCCCTCTTGCCAGGCGCACATGTGAGAGTGTGCAGTGTGTGCCCTCTCAAGGTGGGCCAGCTCTGTGTGGCCATGCCTGCCTCTGATTAGCCAGCTCCCCACATGGGGGCTCTAGACCAAGGGGCAGGTCGAGAGCATGACCTGGTGGTTGTGTGCTGCCAGGCAGGAGCAGGGCATGGGCCCTTCTCTTCCTATCCTCTGAGTTTCATCAGGGGTCCATCATGCCAGCCAGGGCATACTCATTATCTGGGCTCTGGAAATGAAAGGGGCCCCCAGCCTGGAGGAGCAGATTCCGGAATGCTCTCCCTGCCCGAGAGGCCTCTGAGCCTCTAACCCAGAGCTCCCCACAGGCCTGGGATGCTCTCTCTAGGGCTAGCCCCTGTCCCCAGGCTGCCCTGAGAGGGGCAAGAGGTTAGACCTCTGTGTGTGGTTCAGTGGTTTAAGATTTAAAACTCTTTAAGGATGAGGAGAAAGAACCTTTAGGAAATTCTTGTCTCACTGGACTCTGCAGCCCACAGAACTGGGGTGAGGGTGGGAGTCCTACAGGTGGAAGGAGCAGGCAGGCTCTGCAGCTGCTCCAGCCGGGGCTCAAGACCTCAGGAACTCGTTCCCTTTCCTCTGCACACCTAACAAGCAGGTGTCTTTCCTCTCTTTCCACCACTTTTCACTTTTTGCTGCCTCCCCTGTGACCTCCCATTTTCTCCCTAGAAAAGCCTGCTATTTTAGCTCAGGCCAAACCTCACCAGGAAGGTCGCCTTGGGCAAAACTGATTCAAGAACTTGAGGTCGCAGTGCTTGAGGATTTGCTTGGACCAGCAAGGCCTCAGCTGCTCATTGCCTCTGCTTTCCCTCTCAGCACGGGGATACCATGGCCCCGTTCAGGGGGCTCCTATACCCACTCTTTACCTGCATGCCTTAACCTTTTGATGCTGTGGTGTGGCCCGGGGTGTTCCTGGGCAAGGTCCTCCACTTTATTCAGAGTAGCTGCTGGCCCAAGCAGATTTGATGTGCTGTTGCCCTACTCGGCCACCAGAAAGGGGGTGAAGGAATAGCTAACAGGCTAGAGTTAGCGTCATTTAGCCAGAGGTTAATTTCTCTCTCTTTTTTTTTTTTAAAGCCAAAGACCTAGCTTCAATTCTGCTGCTGCGTTCATGGTTATAAGCTGTCCACACCTAGGTTCTGGGAAATTTATCTATGCTTGTATATTTTTAAACATTTGTCTCCTGGGTACCGGGTATGTGCCTGTCTGAGCCCCAGGCCTGTCTGTCCATACCCCACAGTTCACTCTGTTTGTCTCTCCCTGGGCATCTCCTGAGATGAGACAGTGCCCTGTTGGATTCTAGGACTGTGGCCCATCACTGTTCTCCTCTGCCAGGAAATGCAGTTTAAAAATGGCTGTAGATGGCAGGGGGCACGTAGCTTGATAGATGACCTTTTGTTTTTGTTTTTGTTTTCTTACTTGTTTATGTTTTAGAAATGATCATTTAAATTCTCTTTTCCAAATAAAGGTTTACCTTTTTCCCCTACTGTTGGTCATTCTATTAGGATCCTGAAGGGCATGGGGGAGAGAAGGCCTGGAGAACGAGGTGGGCAGAGAGGAAGAGACCAATCCTGGGATGAAATTTTAAGTCCTAAATCTAGACCAGAAGACGGTGTTGGAATCTCCCTCTGGTCACTGAGGCAAGTTCCCACTGCTCTGAGGCCTGTGGGGAATAGGGCTTGAGCGAAGCCTCCTGCCCTGACTTTTGTTGGGGGTGGAGCCCTCTATCCATGCCACGCTAGAGAATAGATTTCTGCTGCTTTCATTCCTGTTCTAGCTGCTGCTCCCGTACCTCCGCAGCCTCTGACCCCTCCACCCCACTACCACCCCAAGTCCACACTGCATTTCAGGAGGGTCTGTGCAGAAAGTGGGATGAGAAGTGTTTTCCTGGTCAAAGCTGTGGCAGTTCCATGAGGTGTGATGCGTGTGGCAGATGCCTCTTGCTGAGCATCTATTTCTGATAATCTCTTTTGCATTCTGGAGCCAAGGCTGAGCCGTAGGCCATCTGTTGCTAGAAAGGTTTCTTTTCACTCCTAGGCCTCATTCTGCTAGTACTTTTGTCTTCTTCCATCTTCCTTAAGCAGTAAGTCCACCAAGTCCATACGCTCAGGGGAAGCCCTGTAACCAGGGGTGGTTTTCTGCCTTAACAGAGCAGAATCCCAGACCCGCACCTCTGTATCAGTCTCCGAGAACCTGGTTGTTTAAAGCTACCTGGGTGCTTCTGTTGAACCACCTCAGCTGGGATACAAATGGAAATTAAAGTAATAATTTTTTCCATTTGTAAGGAATTTTCAGATCTGAAATTGCATTGTTTCTGCTTTGGCAAGCAAAGGATGCTAAAAATTCCAGAGTATTATCAGTGGCAGTTGGTGGGTAGTTCTCCCCAGCCAGGCTGAGTGATTGGCCTATGAACTGAGATTAATTTTTAAAGCTCCTAAGCTTTGAGGTGTATCCTCAGAGGCCCCTTTCCTGGCCTGGAGGTTTTCGCCCTGGTTGCCTGGGTCACGTAACATTCGCACAGCACTCTATCAACCATTTACACAGTGCTTCCACGTCCATTATGCATAGACATAGCACTGCGATGTGACAGTTCAGGTGTTCATATATTACCTTTACATCTGAGGAAACAGAAATCCTAAAGAGGTAGATTGAGGAGCTCCTCTGCTTTATATCTTACCGCCCCAAGCTCCTTAGAACATAGCCTTTCCAGGAGTAGGGGAGGCAGACACACGGGGGTGGGCCTGGGAGAAGGGAAATGGCCAACTAGGATGCTGCTGCTGGTGTGTTTCTGTTTTTGAATGAACTGTATGTTTTTCTCTCCAGTTCTTGCCCTGGCGTAGCTACTAACTAGAGGATTGTTTTTTGATTGGTTACATAATGCAAAGTATGGCTTCTCTTGTGCAAATGAGGGCTGGGAAAGAGCTGGGGGTGAGAGCTGACCTTACGCTTCCAGACTCAGACTCATCCAAGTCACCTCTTCCCTCCTGTGCAAATGGGGGAGGCGGGGAGGAAAGAAGAAAGAGAGAGAGAGAAAAAAACCCACAAAAAACAAATTGTTCCCGGCAAGGGCCAGCCAGATGAGAGACTGGTAGGGTGCAGCTCTTGTCCAGTTTAGGAGAATGTGAACTTAATGTGTTTTGAAGGGAACTCGACCTTCTGGAAGTCTCCCTAGTCAGTTCTTGTGCTCCTAATTAAGGCCCGAGGCTTCACGCAGCTGTGAAGAGGAGTGGTGTCTACACTTAAATTCTTGGGGGTATTGTTTTTCCCACATCCACATCCTTTCTGGCTGCAGGTTCAAGGGAGGACACATTGCCAAGTGGGCTGCCCTCAGAGGACTGCCCCTCCAGCCGACCTGAAGTGGCCCATCTCTACCACCTGCCAGGCCTCAGCAGCTGGTCCTCTTACCCCCTTGGCAAATGCTAAGGATTACCAGGCAGCCTGCATCTGGGCCAGTCTTTGGTATGACCACTTCTGTCACCACTGCCTTCTACATGGGGGCACGATGTCAGATCCTGGCAGATGGGGTGGCAGAGCTTCAACCTCTTCATGTTCAGGGCTCTGAGAAGTGCTACCTTCATCCAAAGGTTTAACCTAAATCAATCATGTGCCTAAATTAGGCAGGCACATGCTGTGAGCCTGAAGAAAAGAGGCGGCAGGAAATCAGGTAACCCCCAGTAAGTCGGGTTCCGATCCTCCTGGAGTCCATGATATTTACCTCATACCGATTATAAGTGGTCAGGCATTACTACGGTGGGCCTGCTTGACTGATGACAGACTCACGCCCAGCTCTTTCCCAGCCCTCATTTGCACAAGAGAGCAACCCAGGGGCCCACTGTCCGCCTCACTGAAGCCCACCCACAAGACCCTTTATTGGATATTTTAGCTGGACTTGACTGTGTAAATTACAACACTGCCTTTGCGTAAAAGTATATAATCCAAGTTAGTCCCAAATTCTGGTTACCTTTACTGAAAGGCCTTTTTTTGGTGATAAACTGCATTTAAATGAGCCTATACATAACAAAACTGCCTCTATTTAATGGTGTGCAGTCCTAGACACTCCTGGATTCCGATGGACCACCTCTCTTCACCCGAGCTGCCACACCTCGCCACCACGGTACTGAAAATGGGGGTCTTGCTGTGCTAAACTGCACTTCTAGTTAGGGCTTTGTGGGGATTCGCTGGGATAAGAACTAGGCAATATCCTATCTCTTCTTTTAAATCTAGATTTTGCTCTCAAGCTGAATGAAAGAGCAGGGGAGTGGGGAGGAAAGGTTAAGGGTGAAAAATGCTATGGGGTCTAAAAGATATTTCTGTGCAAGTTACTTGCAACTGTTTGGGCTTGTTTTAAAGTGTGGGAAGAGGTCCAGGGCTGGAGGAATGATGCAGAGCGAGGGGTGATGGATGAAACCAGACATGTTTTCCAAAACTGTGGCTTTAACTACCACAGATTCTGCACTGGCAACTGTGATGAGAAGGGACTTCAGATCCCTGTTGCTATGGTTTCCTGAAATAACTTCGTCTCCCAGGAGAACATTTACCCTTCCTCTTCTGTTCCCGATGGACTGCTAGGGACTAGGATAGGAGGAGGGCGGCTCTGGAACGCATCCTGGGAGCAGACTCTGTCCTCTGGGGACCAAGCTGGCTATGTGAGACAGAAGGGTGAGTTCATTTACAGCCAGCAGGAAAAGATCTCCCAGATTAGGATTACCAAGAGCTGCATGGTTTATAGCAGGACAGTCTGGGAGCCCAGAAGTTTCATCATGACTGCAGGGGCTGCGAGGTTTCCTGCTGGCTGGTTTGGGGCTCCTCTCACCTCTGGTCAGGCTGTTCCTGGAGCTGCTGAGGTTGACGGTGTTGGCTGGGGCAGACTCCAGCCCCAGCTTCCAGAGGAAAGGAGACGAGGCTTACATGTCATGGTTTCTGCCCAGCCCATAGAACCAGAGCTGGGGAGGCTTTATTCATTTCAGAGGAAAAGTGAGAACAAGAATGAGACAAAGTGTAAAAGTGAAAGGGGAGGCGCAATACTGATATGAGAAGAGGAGAAAGAACACAATCTAGTACAACACATAGTCCAACACAGACTCAAGGGAGGGGGCAGTCAGCCATCACCAGGCCCAGGGCCAAGCACACCCAGTCTCCTCTTTCCTCGAATTTGAAGAAAGAGGGATACTGGGGACTCTGAAGCGCTGAGATGGGGCGACAGGGGTCAGTGCAGATGGACCTACAGCTAGCACCACTGCAGCCAGGCCTGGCCTGGGGCAGACCTCCCCGCTCCCACCCCGTACTCCTCCTAGGACCTCCCTGCCCTTCACACAGCATTCTCACCGGGAACAAGGGAAGTGGGGACGTCAACACTGGAGCTCTGACACGAAGAATGCAGTCAGTATGCTGGCCCCGCTCACACCACCCTGCACTCTGAGGCCAGGGAGGGCCTGGGGATGCTGCTGCAGCTAAGCTGGAGGAGGAGACCCAGGCGCACACAGGCCTCTGGGCAGGCTACCAGCCAGAATTAGACCTGTTCCAGAGCCAGGAAGTCAAGTCCCAGCTGGAAGGGGTGGGGCATGAGATGACAGAGAGGGCCAGAAAGCGGACACGGCCCCTCTGGGCCCTCTGCTCCTCAGAACCCTGGCCTTAGGCTTCATCATTGCACCTGGGGCTGTGGAAACTGCTCTCCCCACTTGGCCAGGCCCATGAAGGATGGGGTGGCTGGCACGATGGTTGAGGGTGACTATGAGTTGAGGCCATGGGAAGGAGAGGCCCGGCAGGTGGGTGGGTGGGCAGGCTCTCTAAACCCAGTTTCCCAGCACTCTGACCCAGCACCAAGTGCAAGGAATCAGGCTTTGGGAAGCAGCCACTCCCCATCCTGACCCACCTTCATCCAGCAGCTTTCTCTGACCTCACCTTGACCCCTCCTCAGCTAGCAGCCCCCACCCTAGGGGGCAGAGGAGCCCAGGCTGAGAGGTGGAAGGTAGTCCTGAGTGAGGAGGAGCCAGACCCCTGTCCCTCACAGGAAATGAGATGAGGTGATACTGAGGATGGTGACTAAGGCCCCAAAATCCCTGCCTCTCTGCCTCCCCAGAAACTCTGCAGCCAGGCCAGCCCAGGGAGCAGAGCCTGTGTAAACACGCCCAGGAGGGGAGGAGGGGTTGCTACATATGAGAAACAGTTAAAAATAAATTAAAAAGCACCACTGTAGCCTGTGGTGGTCTCCACAGGCCCAAGGTCTCAGCTAGGATGGGGAGCGCTTGGGGATTATCAGCTTGAGGTGATCAGCTCCCTCCCTCACAGACAGTAGTGAGGACTGGGACTTCATTCTGCTTCTTTCTCCAGAGGGTTTTGGGGAAGGAACCTGTGTGTTGGAGCATACTTCTAGGCTCCTGCAGCAAGAGCAGCTTCCCCATGTTTTCCTGACCCAAGCTCCCAGCTCCTTTTCACATCTCTTCCCCTCAAGCCCGGTGGTCCACAGGGGCGCCTGGGTCCACATCTCTGATGATGAGTGGCCTGTATGAGGCACCCTTATCTAGATCCACAAAAGCCCTCCCTTTCAGCCTCATGCCTCCCAAAAGTGAGCCATCTCTGCCTCAGGTGAATGTGCGAACATGGGTACCACCATCCACTCCCTGAAAACTGGGATGGGATGGGATGGGATGGTGAGTCAGGAGTCACAATGAGCCTTGGATTGGTCTGGTCGAGTGTAGCCCAGGGGGCAGGTAAAACACCTCCCCAGGGGGAACCCAAGGGACAGACCAACTGGTCACCCTGCTGGGCCTTGCTCTGGGCCAAGAGCTGCTGGTTTGAAGAGCTGCCAGACCCCGGTGCTTTCACCGATGGGCATCAGCAAAGGCACCTTGTCTCCCTCCCCCTTTCCTTGCTTCCCAGGCACCATCCATCTCCCTGGCAGGCTGAGAACATACTCTCTCCACTCCACTCCACCCCGCCCCCTCTGGTGACGGGACAAGCCCAGGGCGTCTCGGGTGTGTCTCTGGTCTGCAGGGAGGATGAGGATGGACATGAGGCCACTGCCCACTCTGGGAGCCTCAGCAGTGAGGCCCCTGTTGTGGCCCAGCCTGCTCTGGGAAGCCTAGAACTTTCCATAGTTCCTACCTCATAGAGTATCA
Source organism: Rousettus aegyptiacus (assembly GCF_014176215.1). NCBI lineage: Eukaryota > Metazoa > Chordata > Mammalia > Chiroptera > Pteropodidae > Rousettus > Rousettus aegyptiacus. The sequence continues at coordinate 154,365,558 of NW_023416306.1, read as the reverse complement.
GTGGGCTTGGCTTCTTCCCAACACAAGTTCTCTCTACTTCAGAGATTACAAACTGGCATTCTCTCTTCATGTTGTCTTTTTTGAATTTCCTGAACTGATTGCCAACATTTAAAAATCAGGATATTTCACATAAAAAAAATTCAGAGTTCTGGCCTCTGAAAAAATCAGACAATCTGGCAATGCAGAGCTTATACTCTGAGAGCAGCTGAGCAGCAGTGGCTCCTTTAATGGGGTATATGCCCCCTTAGTTTGCTACAGTCCCTACCCAGCCCTGCAGTGCTCCTTTTAATCATCTGCCTGGCCCTGTAATGCATTTGAGTTTACAACTCCAGTTCTGATCCTCCCTTTCCCAAGCTCCCAGCCCCTCTGCAGTCTTACTGATAGCTGCCCCTGGCTGAATCTTAACCTCTCAGTAAATAAAAAGCTTAATGGGCTTCCCATTCAGCTACCCTTCCATAACCTGTATCCTCTCAACAGCTTCCTGACAAGTAGCCATCTAGTCTTTGCTTGATTACCTCCTGCAACAGGAAACTCACTACTCTCCAAGGCAGCCTGATTCTAAACTCTCCCCCGCATCCTTTTCTCACTTACGCTCCCCAGTTCTTGGGCTCTGCCCCTCTTCAGGGGCCACAGTGCACCCTTTCCTTACACCTCCTCGTTGCCTGAACCTCCAGAACCTTCCTTCAGTCCCGCCAACCTCTCTACAACCTGTCACCTGCCCTCCAGGTCTCTCATGTGTGATGGGCAGGCTGCGCAGACTCCAGCTGCTCATGTTCTTCCCTGATGAGCCACATGCAACAGCCTGATCGTCACTGGGACCCCCCCCCAAACCTAAACAGGCTACTAAATGAGGGGAGGTGAGCCTGGGACACAAACCTCCCTGGTCTGATCTTCGTTTCCCCAGCTAGGGCTGAGGTGATGGAAAAGGGGGCGGAGTAGTGCCTACCCCCGAGGACTGCCTGGGAACAGACCCAGGCACGAGTGTCCCACCCTGTCCCCAGCCACAGTTCCTGGACATGCCAGCTCTGCTCAACCCCCACAGTCACGCTAAGCCCAGTATAAAGTCTGGGCCCTCGCAAAGCCGAGTCCCTCTGCAGGAAGCCCCAGTTTCAGCAACAGGCAGAGCTGGGCTAAGCAAGATGAGGTAGGGGCCTGGGAACTCACCCCCCAGTGGTCCTCTCCTGGGCTCCCCTACAGCCCCCCACACAGGGCGTGCCAGTGGGTAGTATCAGTCCACACCACTGTTTGTCCATGGGGCCGCAAGGGCATGAGAGCTCTCCTGGGCCATGAGGGCCTGCTCTTGAGTAGATGTAGCCCGTGTCAAGCTCCTGACATGGGCCACACAGACCTCTCCCAGGATGCTTCATACCACGCTTCCTTTTCCCTGGGTCAAGATGCTGCCGGGGCAGGCGGACGTGAAGAAATACCTCCACCCCTCTCCCGTCCTGCCCCAGGCCTGGTGGGCTGGGAGACTTCTCATACGTAGGATGGACCCAAATCCGAGATGCCAGGGCCAGGGGCACCAGCAGAACCAGCAACTCCTCCTCACCCAGCCCCATGGCAGGCATATCTTCTAAGCACTGGCCTGCCAGTCACTGGCAGATCCAACAGTTTTCAAAATCTCATAAACTTTAGTTGCCAAGTTACAAACTCCAAATAAAATACTAACTGCTTCTCAGCCCAAAGTTAGGGAGCTTGGTTCAGTGGGAGGGGCAATAGCTTGGGTAGCTGAGCTGGAACACACTCTTCCTGCTGCCCCTCTCCCTGGCCTCTCACCGGCCCCTCCTTCCCCGAGAGCCAGGCTGGTTCTGGCAGGCAGATCCTGGCCCCCAGAAGTGGGTGAGGCTGGGGTGCTGCTGCCCGCCTCGCCTCATACCCGGATCTGGTACCCGTTGAGGTCTGGCATGGCTTTGGGCTCAGAAGGCTTCTTCTCACCCGAAGGCCTGCAGGGGGGAGAGAGCAGAGGAAGGGAAGGATGAGTGGTCCCTCGAGGAGTGGGGGGGGGGGGGTCAGCAGTAGTCGCCCCTGATGGCTTCCCCCCTCTGTTCTGCAAGACGCCGCAGGCACAGCAGTAGCATCCCTGTGGAAGCGTGTTTCTGGAATCCTGGCCTGCCTGGGCCGTCCTGAGTGTGCTCCCTGCGATCTCTCAGATGTTCCTGCCCTTTGGGGGAGGTCAGCAAATCCAGCTACAATTGGCTGTGACAGCCTAATGTGTAAACCTCTGTGCAGGGACTCTGTTCTCTTATGAAAAGCCTCCTAGATCAGAGTGAATGATGCTGGATATTGGGGGCCTGCTTAGTGCCCTTGAACTGCACCAGGGAGGTGGCTCCTGTATGAGAATGTTACTGAAAGTAACAGCTGGACTGACATGTAGGACAACTCAGAGGCACAGCCTGGGATTTTAATGGGATTTCTGCACTCGAGATAGAGGCAAAAACCACAGACTCGCGGGGGCAAAAGTCATGTGCAAAGCCTTCTACCAGCTACCATCTGACGTTCATACCTTCCCCGGCAATGTGGGAGAACTCACTGTGTGGCAGGGGCCCACCCCTCCTGCCCTCCCTTTGCTTCAGACCCTCTGTCTGGGCCTCCTGCTCAGCACCAGGGCCCCACACGGTGGACCAGTGAGTGTGGTCTTCTCTGGGCGAAATAGGACTCAATTGCTGCCGGGAGGTGTCAACACATAAATACACAAACCCACCATCACAAATCGCCTCCCTCGGGTGGGGGCAAAAGAAGAGGGTGGAAATGAGAAGAGTAGGGAGAAGAAAAAGCAGGGAGCGAGGAGAAAGGAAAAGAGCGAGCCTTTTCCCAGCCCCGCCCCCCCCCACCCCAGGCTTGCCCCACCCCTCACCTCCTTTCACTGCGGCTGTTCCTGCGGTGGGGGCTGGACTGGCCCCGCTGAGGGGAGGACACATCCTTCTTTCTGTCCTTGGTGGGGGAGGGAGGGCCGGTCCCTTTGCCAATCTTAGTGAGGAAGAAGAAGCAAAGACTCACTCCAGGGCCGCCCCAGAGCCTGTCCTGCCCCGGGCACGACCCAGGAAGCTCAAGCAACTGCCCTGCCTCATCTCCCAAACCTGTTTCTAGGCACTAATGCTGCCAGGGCAGGGGTTCCACAGCAGGGCTGCCCAGTCCCAGGGGGCCCCTGAAACAGCATGGCTGCGTGGGGAAGCCGCTGAGCTTTTGTGGTAGTGTAAGAGGCCCTCAAGAAAAGGGCTTTTGGCTCACAGCAGGCAGATGTGCCAGCTGGGGAAGCAGCCCATGTCTGAACTTTAGGCCAGCCCTAAGGGTGACGCTGGTTATCTCAAGCCAATCAGAATCTCAGACTGGTCGCTATGTCTCTGATGAAGATAAAAGGAGAAAAGCAAATGAATAATCATTTACGCAGCATGGTCAGCTTACTTTTGAAAAGATGGGGTACATGTTTTTATGTGGGGGTGCTGGAGAGGGGCAAATACCATGGGGATACCTTAGCACCAGATTGGGAATTGCAGTGTTAAAGACTAGGTCACCTGGCTCCAACTCTGGGTCCAACCTGCTCCCCTGAAGATGTAATAATCGTCCAGCAGCAGGAGCTGGGGAGCTGGTCAACCAGAGCTGCATGGGGACGGCCAGCTAGGAGCCGAGGAGAGCAGCGCCGAAAAGTGGCAGGTTGGCTGCAGCCTACTTCCGCCCTGGGGGAAGGTGCTGCCACCCCATAAGGTCCTGGCCTGGGGGCTGGCAGGGCAGGGCCTCCCAGGGCAGGGCTGTGGGGAGCATCAGTGGATGTGAATGTGCCAAGGTGTGGTTGTGGCCAGGAGGGGCAGTCACAGCACAGCAGTGACTAAGCAGTAAGAAGGGGCTGAACACTCAGGAGGGGTCCTGGCAGGCCCCAGGGAAGGCACCTCCCCCAGTCCAGGGGATCCCAGGGAGAGGCCAAGATCCTGTCCACTGTAAGGCTTGGGGGCAAACTTCCCATCAGCTTAGCCTACCTGCTCAGAGGACAGCACTCCCTCCCCCTCCTGCTCACTGGGGGTGGGAAAGAGGGAGAAAGAACAACCATCTCGTTGTCTTCCCATGGTCTGACTTCCTTTTTCTGACTTCTTCCTGTCCTCCTTTATTGGGTTGGGCGGGGGAGGGCTAGGGGTCGAGGCTCTATACACAGGGGTAAGGGGGGCTACTTCCATTCTTTCCAGACTAGTCACAATTCCCCACCAGTGGATCTTTACTCACAGTCCCCGCACCTGGAGTGTCGCATCTCTGCCTTCACGTGTCCAAGGCCTGCCCTCTCCCCAAAGCAGCTAGCCTGCCGCCGCCTTCCAGAGCTCCCTGGTCTACCCACCTGAGGACTGTCTAAACTGCACAGACCTTCGAGCAATGAGTGTTGAAACGTCCCACCTGTCATTTCCCCTGATCCTCGCACCACCTTGGCTCAGGGGCTGGGCGGTGAGGAACGGGGTCAGGGGGCGGTGGCACTCCCCAGAAGAACGTCCCCCCCGGGAAGCAGCAGCCCTTCCATTTCCGCACCCGGGCAGAGGGCCTGGATGCACGTGGGCCGGCCTGGGGCCTGGATGCACGTGGGCCGGCCGGGGCCCACACTGACCTTGAGCCTCATGTCGCGGGCGTGCCGCTCCAGCTCCTTGCGGAAGTCCTCGCGGCCCAGCCTGTCCACGTCCAAAATGGAGTGCTTCCACTCGATCTGCTCCACACTGTGCGGGTCGTGGGACACGCACTGGCCCAGCTTCACCTTCTTCAGCACGTGCCAGCAGCGGCTGTAGGCTGCCTCATAGTCCAGCACGAGCTCGCTAAGTGTGCGGAAGGCCGGCGGCTTGTACATCAGGTCCTCCCGCCGGCTCATGCCCAGGGCCCCATAGCGGCCCCCAAAGTTCACCCCCAGCACAATATGGCGGAAGTAGTTCCCTGAGAAGTAGGTCTTGAAGCTGATGGGGAAGCGTTCCAGGGTGGGCATGCTGTTGGTGAGGTAACTGGCCACATCAGCCCAGCTAAGGAACCATCCAGGGAGAGGCACTGGGCCAGCGGCAGGGGCAGCCTGGGATGCCCCACCCCAGGGAGAGGCTGTGCAATGGACTCCTAGACTGAGGCTCCTGAATGCAGGCACTGAGTCTGGCTCACTTCCATGTCCTGCAGTCTAGTGTTGAGCCTGGAGTACAGTGAATGCTCAGTAAACTGAGTCTCTAGGAGGCAGGACTCAGTGTCAGCGGTTGCCGCCATGATGTCGAGCAAGGCTACAAAATGATAGCTAACAGTGAGTCCCTCGCCCCAAACTGCAAGGCTCCCCGGAGTCCTCAGGGCTGAAGGAAGGATGAGAGGCCTGCTGTCTGCCACCACCCCACTTCTCCCTCTCTCCTTCTTCCTTCCTGTCACATACGCACATTCCTCCTCACCCCTATAATCTCCCAGACGTGTTCTCACATTTTCTTTCTCTCTTATACATACATTTCCTCGTCCCCCCCCCCCCCATACACATATATACTGCCCATGGCCTTGAAAATAAAACCAAGCTCGTTTATGGCCTCAGCTGCCCCCTCCGACCTCTGACCTGGCTCGCCCCACTTGCTCCACCTCTCTATCTACCAGGATTTCCCACCTGAGGACCTTCTGCACTAGCTCTCCCCTTTGTCCCCCACCACTCTTGGCTGCCTCCTTCTCATGACTTAGGCTTGGCCATCATCACCGACTTCCCTTTCTAAGGTAAGTCTGCTTTATTTCCTCCATGGCATACTCACACAATCTGTAATTATTTTACATATTTCTTTGTTTACTTGCTTATTTTCTGTCTCCCCAGCTAGAATGTCAAATTCTAAAAACAAAGACCTTGTCTGTCATGTTCCTTGCTGTACCTCTGGCGCCCAGCACAGAGGCAAGCACATAATAGTTACTCGATAAAACTCTTCTTGAGCAAACAGGTAGAAGGGGATAAACAGGATACAAGCTTGGAGTAAACACCACGTAAGGACAATGCACCAAGTGTCCTACATGCGCCCTCTCATTCAATTGTCCCAGCAACCTTGTGAGACAGGCTAAAATCATCTCCTTTTGCAGAGGAAGCCACCGAGGCTCAGAGGCGTTCGGGAACTTGCTTGGGGTCGTACAGTAAGTACACGGCAGAGCTAGGATTCAGGACCCTGAAGTCTATGCTTTCAGTCATTACAATGCTAACTGAACCTGACTCCTTGCAATTAAGTGACTGAGGACAGAGATGATCAAGGCACCAGCTCAGAGTGCAGATACTGAGGCATGGGAACAAACTTAGCACAAGTGGCCACCAAATGTACAGTGACCGGGGAGCTGTGGCAGTGCTGTGGGGTCACTGGGGAGGTCCCTCTCCCAGATGGGAGCTATCCCACTCACAAGCCACAAGGTAAACCCTGAAAGGCCTCTGAGATGAAGTGATCCTGCCTGGACCGGCGTCTATGGGTGTCTGGGGACAGGGGAGCATCCTCCCTCCTTTAATGTGTGTGGGGGCCCCACTTTGGTGTGTGACTCCCATGTGGGGTCATGAAGCAATGTGGGGTCGTGAAGGAGGTACTGGCAGTGGCCTGACGTTCTCGGGCTGGCCTCATGCTCATCCCAGCAAAGAACCTTTTAGACATGGCAATGCTTGTCAGGCTCTTAGAAATGGGAAACTAATTGCCATAAAAGAGGTAGCTCCTGGGACCTCTCGGGGAGAGGACTAGAGACCCCCTGCAGTCTCTTGGTGGAATTTAAGGCGGCTATGTGTAAGGGGAAGGGGGCAGTGGCCGCTTGGATCACAGTCCTCCTTGGAGAAGCTGTGCTCCTTGCCTTTGACCGCCATCTTCTCCTCCCGACCTGTTGTAGCAGGTGGACTCCTTGTTGTTAGGCACCCTCCTCCCTGCCTTCTCTACGCACTGAGCCAGGTGCCTGCACCAGAGGTGGTAGATGCAATTATTTAAAAGCCTATGTTACTATGGGAAAGGTGGAGCTATGAGGGGTGGGCAGAGATGAATCAAGTTTGGCCTTGAACGGGTAAAATTCGAGAGCTGGGCATATAGGATTTATTATATTTTTATACGTTTACAAAAACTTAAAATTTTCTATAATAAAACAACAAAAATTGGCAGGGCTCAGCAATGGACCAATTAGGACAGAGAACTGGCCATAAATACCTACCTCCCCACCCTGCCCTAGCTGAGGGTTTGTCTGCCCACCTTGCTACCCTGATGGCCCAGCTGTAGGCCTCAGTGCTGCCCTTTGGGTGAGAGTGACTGAAAAACCATTTGCTTTCATTAAAAAGGCAATTCTGTTTCAAAGATCCCATCCATCATCTCTACAAATCAACATGTCCTGGAAATGCCAACATTTGGGCATTCAACCTGCTTCTCCCAGACTGTTCAGTTCTTGGAAAAGGCACAACAGCCTTACTGAGACAATGTGCCCTAATTTGGGGTTCAGAGAACAGGGTCACTCTGTCCACAAGACTCAAAAAAGAGCTTCCCAGTAAGCCCAGGAAATTGGCAACTGAGGCACATGGGACTGAGCCCCCCTTAAGCCCCTTCACTTTAGGGCTAAGTTCATGACTGAGAGAGAGAGCTGGGAGAGCCCACTCAGTTTTCTCCTTCCAGAGGAGGAAGCGGGGGCCCAGAAGGGCCGAGTGTATGCCTGCCCCCTCCCAGGCCTCCCAGGGCTGAGGAAGGATACATTCCCAGGATCACAGCTTCCAGGCATTTGATTGGCAGAGCCTCTTTGGTCATTTCCTTGGCCAGGTCCATCAGCCTGAGGGGAAGAGAGGCAGAACCTTGAGGATAGTCTCCATCCACTTCCCATAGGGGACTGTCAGGAAAGGGTGGGTGAACTAGAAATGCTAGAAAGAAAGAGACAACCGCTCCGCCTCCCCACCCCCACTCCAAGCTGCCTAAGCTCAGGTCCCCTCCCCCACATCCATCCTGGGCCAGAGAGGGTGGGAGAAGAGGCAGCCACTGAGGATGGGAGGCCCCTTCCTTTCCCTTTCACTTCCTAATCTCACCCCAGGCTCCTGCCTGCAAAACCTCTGGGGGCAAGGAGCATTGAATGGAGGGCATGCAGTCACACACAGCTCTTTGACAGCTACTGTACTGGGGGGCCTTCTGCAAATAGTGGTGTAGGGGCTGGTGGGAAAGCATGCCAAAGATGCTGGGGACCTTGGCATTGATCTCATCCCTTCCAGAGCATGGTAGACACCCCCAATCCAAACATGACTCGTACAGAGCTTGTAATGTGCTTACGATTGATTGCGACTGCTCCCCCACAGCTGGCCAGCTGCTTGAGGTCTGGACATGGCATCTCAGGCAGTTAGCCTGGTGACTCCCCAGCCTGCCCTTGAACTTGGAATTCAGGCCACTTTAAGACAGCCTATTCCTGAGGCCTGGCTCATCCCTTCTCACTGAAAGCTGCCTCCACGTCTGGGAATGCAGCCTGGCCACTGGCTTCGCCCAGGAGGGTGCTGGACTTCTCCATTCCGCTGAGGCTGCAGCTGGGCTCCCAGCACACAGCAGCCACAGGACAGGAGCAAAGTTTCTGGGGTGAGGGAGGCTGGATTCCACCCAGGTGCTTGGAAAGGGGGCAATTAAGTAATTTAGTGAATAAAAGCATTTACTGCATTTTTCGGAAAAAAGCAAACATGGACAGATTATGTGTGGAGTAAGATGTAAAATTCACATTAATTTTTAAAACATGGGGTTTTAGGCCTGTGGACAGCTTCAGGCTGAGCGCCCAGACCGGTATTCACGCCTTGCTTCCTCTGCCCTCAGGGCTTCTGCGGGGAGAATCCAGCCAGGGGTCTACACGTTAGATGGTGGAGTAGCAAGTGAGAGATGCAGCTGGGTCTCCCCTCCCCGGTGGGACCACTAGTACAAGCTCCCTGCAATGGGGAGTCCACAGGCAGCTGCAGGGAAAGAAATGGGGAGAACCCTCTCCTGCTAGGCCCACTTCTCATTAAAAAAAAAACCAAAAAAACAAAAGGCTCATACATAGACATTCACTTGGGACCACCCTCTGTCATCATCGAGGTGAGACGGGGGGCTGTCCATCACCCCCCAGCTCAGCATGGATGTTAGGGTTCCCTTTTCATCAAGGGAGCCCTGGCTACTCATCTTGGTCAGAGTCCCCTCTTTAGGACCTCCTTAGGGCCCCATGGTGTGCAGCGGGGAAGCTGTGGCCTCGCAGTGAGGACACTTGCCCTGCTAGCACGCTCCCCTGGGGAGAGGCCCTGCCTGCCTCACGAGCTTCCACCCAAAGGCCTCCCCCTAAGGGGCTCCAGACCAGTGGGGGCACCATCAGCCTCCTTGGTGCAGAAGGGCAGGGCGTGCTCACACTTACCCTGTGAGGGGTCTGCTCTTCTTAATTTCAAAGAACTGGGTCCCTGTGTGATTGTACCTGTGGTGCTGGTTAAGGGCTTCCTGGCTCCGTCTGGAAGAGGCGTGTCCCACTCCCCCCACCCATCCCCCAGGCCCTGGGGGATTGCAGGCTAGGTATGGACGCATAAAGTGATTCTTGAGAAGCGTTTTGGAGGATGCTTAAGACCCTATCGTCTGCAGGGGAGAGAAGGGTGCTGCTTCTTCCCCACACGGCCCTTCTCTGTCATCCTCTCTGGCTCCTACCCTTGCTCTCCCTGGCCTTCCCTTCCAGGAAGAGAGCAGTGGAGCAGGCGGCCAGGCTGGCCAGGGCCGGGAGAACGGCTGAGCTCTGGACCGCTCTCTCTGGCACTTCGTTTTCCAACCAGCTGAGAAGCAACAGGAACTGAGAGGAGAAAGCTGGAATCAGGGGTCTGTGGCTAAATTGCTGAGTACTGTTCCTGAGCTGTCTCCTCCCCTTTCCAGGCTGCAAGGTCCCACTGGCAAGGGAAGGCCAGTAACCAGCCTGGCTCTTCTCCTGCTCAGGATCTGGTCCTTCCATCTCTGCCTCACCTGCAGCTAGAAGGGCTGGGGGAGAGAAGACAGGACACAGAGCTCTGGGCTGGGCGCAGGGAGTCGAGGGGCCCAGAGCAGGCACACCACTGAATGTGGGGCTCAGGAAGTCCAGCTCTTTTCATGCTGGGCAACTGGCCTCCTGCCAGGGAAGAAACAGGTGAAGAACCAGGGAAACATTCCAGGATGTGGACGTTACCTCCTGGAGTATGAAGTCTGTTTCCTCCTCTGTCTGCATCCCACATACACACTGCCTTTAACACTACTAGTTTTTAAACTGCCCCAAGGGAGCTTCCCCCCTCTCTCTCTCTCTCTCTCTCTCTCTCTCTCTCTCTCTCTCTCTCTCTCTCTCTCCTGGGCTCGTGGACCTAGACTTGGCCACCCACCAGCAGGCCACTCGGGAGACATTTTCCCCATCAGGTGGAGGAGGAAGTGGGTGGCAGAGAGGGGGTCAGGCATTCATCAGGGCCCTCTGAAACCCAGGCAGACTCCGGCTGGGCTTGTCTCACGCCGGGGGCATGGAGACGCTATGCGAACGGCACCCATGGAGCTGTGGAATGAGGGTGCTCTGCTGATACCTCTCCAGCCCAGGCCGCAAACAAGCCCCACTCAGCTTTTGGACTAGCAAGCCAGCCAGAGATGGCCATGACCCTGGACCCAGGAGGATACTGCAGCTCCCTGATGTAGCGCTGCACGGCTTCCAGGCGCTCAGGGACAGGGGTGGAGGGCTGGAACGTAGGCACAGTCGGTATGGGGACCTGGGGACGAAGAAAGAGCCCTGGTCAAGGAGGGAGGCTCACCCTGGAATTCCAGCCCGTCTGACATGCTGAATAGCCCCCAGAGACGCCACACCCCCAGGGGGCCTCCCCACTTCCCTCCTCCCCTGAGCTGTTCTCCCTGGCGACCCTTCCAGGCCACTTCTCTCCCTCCTGACTTTTGACAGCACTCCCAATTTGGAGTTTACATTGATGTTCCAATTTTATATTTCTTTAATAATTTTAGAAAAACACAGGTTGACTCGTGGACTGTTTTGAATTTAAAATATTCATTCACTTCAAAGCTTAACGAGAATTCTGATATTGGGATTAAGTGCATTTGGGTGTGGGGTTTGTTTGGTTCAAGCACTGGTTTACTTGGTGTGCCATCCTCTCAGGACCCTGCCTGGGCTGGGCAGAGAGGGGTGAGCACACGCTCGGCAGCAGGTACTACCCACACCTCTATCACGGCACACTGACCAGGCCTTCAGCGCTCACCTGAACTGTTGAGGAGTAAGCCAGTGGTAGCAGGACAAGGGACATGTTCTGGGACATGTGGGCTCTGCTGTGGCTCTACTTGCCACAGCCTGGTCACTTTGGAGGTATTTCGCAGAGGCACAGGAGCCCTGGGTCCCCTTCCAAACCTCCCTTCCCTGCCAGCTCCACACCTGTAAGCAGCAAGGGGAACCAGGTAACCGGGCAGTCCTCTCCAACAGAAGGGACCTTCTAGTGCCTGCTCCAGGAAGGTGTCAGGCAGGCACCTTCTGGCGGCTGGAAACTGGCAGGCCACAGGCTGCCAGGGGTTAGGTCAGAAGCTGCAGACCTCTAAGGCTGTCCCCTGAACAAGGCGGTCTCCACCGTGCAGGTGTAGGTCCCTGAGGCCCAGGTCCCCTCTCTGGCCAGGTCAGCCCGAATCCTGGCAGTTTGCTGCAACAAGTCGGCGAGGCCAAGGAGGCCAAGAGAAGCATCAGCTCGGGTCCTCTGGGTTACAGATTACACTTTGTCGGGCAGAAGCACCTGACCAGGGACAAGTCTCATTTTTCTGGGCTCCTCCTTGGCCAACAGCACTGCCAGCTGTGAGGTGGCCTTAGGCTTCTCATGGAGAGATCCCACCCTTTCCCTTGAGGCCCCTGCCTAGCCCCCTGCCCACATAAAGCTTACCCTGCAGTCTGGTGGTTAGGGGTGTGTGTGAAGGGAAGGAGTAAAGCAGGGGCCCCATGCAAACTCAGGGTAGGGCTGGGGTGGGGGAGACTCTCCCTGTAGTGAGATACTAAGCCCACAGAGCACAGTGGCTTTTAAATAATGTGGCTGCTGTGGCTGGGGCTCTGACACAGAGGGAAGGGACACACAGCAATCACTGCACACTACTGTCTGGGGTGCTGCTGATGGCCAGGGGGAAGGACGGTCTCTGACATACCCCTACTCACTCCAAAGGGCTGAGACGCAGGAAGGAAGGCCTGGGAGTGAGAGCTCTATGTCAACTTCCTCTCCCCATCTGACTAGTCCCCTCCTTTCTGTCTGGGCAGTCCTCCAGGCTGACACCTCTGTCTGGAAGAAGCTATTTCCCCTTTCACATCATACAGCCGTCCAAACTGGTGCCATCACTTATAGCCGCCATGGAAATAAAAGCCCAGGGATGGAGAGGCGGGGTTCCCTCTTTCTGCCTGACCACCTTGTGCCAGATGGACCTGGCCTGGCCTCCCCTGTGTCAGGATGTGGGGTAGGAGGTGGGAGAAGAAATACTTCGCAATTTCCTTCAAAGAGCATGGCCCCCGATCTCCTCAGGTCGAAGCTCCCTGAGGCAGGCAGATCATCTCCACTTCTTAAGTGAAGGTGTCCAGCGACTTCCCAGGGCTTTGGCTGCAGACTGTAAGTGTGCCCACCCTTGAGGCACTCCAGACAAGGAGGGAGCTGCAGTCCAAGGGTCCTTTGCCTAAGCTCGCCACAACCAGTCCTGGGCCAGGGCCGGACGGCATCCATGAAGGCATCCCTGGCCATTCAGGTAGAGGACCCAGCTACTGGCTGGTCTTGGAGAAACGACTCTAAAAGAGTCAAGAGAGACCTAGGATTCAGAAGCAGGGCCTCAGAAGTCACCACTGAAGCTTAGCTGGAAGAAGCTGTCTGGCCAGCGCCTGGTTACCTCTGTAGGCAACGTCCCTCTGAATGTTCATGCATAAATACATACGGCCACTCACTCAAACACAAATAAGCAAATTTCTGTACATCTAAATGACCAGGATCAATTTAGAACTGGATTTACCACAACTCCCACCTCTAAACCAGGAACCAGAAAATGCTTCCTTACTGTCAAAAGTCGGGGTACAGCAGGGGTCAGTGACATCAGCTACCCAGACTTCTTCGGGGACAATTCCTCCTCCCCTACAAAGGCCAAGGGTGACCCTTGCTCCAGGAACCCCTAAAGTTCTGAGTTCTTTTCGAAGATCTCCCTGGTGGAGTTCGTTTCAGTCCAGCACACTAGAAGGCTTGGGGGGAGGCGGGACAGCCCACAGCTGAATGTGTGTGCAGGAGGCAGGACCGCACAGAGGCTGACAGAACTGGCTCCGGAACCAGACCGGTACTACCTAAATCCCAGCGCTGCTGCCTACTGGCTGGTATCGAGCTCCTTAATGTCTCTGGGCCTCAGATGCCTCACTTGTAAAACAAGCACCATAACAGAACCAACCTTGCAGTGTAAATGAGACGCTCACGTCAAGGCTTTAGAACAGGCTCAGGCACAAAGCGGAGCTCAGCTCCTGCTCACGTGTGCTAAAGCTGCTGGTCAGCATGTGCTGACCCCAAACTCCAAATCTATATTTTGCAGGAGCTCTGTGGTCAGACCCATGGGCAGATGACCTTTAGCAGCTGGGTCTGGAATGAGCGACCACTGAGTTTTTAGGTGGTGGCAGATTGGAACATCAAGGTGAGATTCTTATGAAGGATCTGAGATCCTTTCAGACACTCTGCCCCTCAACATACTGGCGCCATCCTTTTAAAGGATGTTTCCTCAAAGCACCTGTGAGGTGGCTGCATGCTCCGTCCTTGTTCCATTTGCCAGGTACGAATTTCACGCTCACCTGTTTCACACGCTTTTACTTCACCAATTCCTCCCAATATCCTTGGAAACGGGTATTGTTAGGATCCTCATTTTACAGCTGAGGAAACTAAGGCACAAGGAGGCTGCATGCCTTCCTCACATAAGCCGTTGTGGGAGAACCAGAATTTGAACATGGTGGATCTGACTGCAAAGCTCTCTCTTCTAGTCACACTACATTGCAGGGACCCCAGACTCAGCCACCAGCACAGACCAACAGGTGACATAAGTGGGGAAGGCAGGCTGGGACTGCGTGGGGGAGACTGGGTGAGGAGGAACCACTCCTCAGCTCCAGCTGCCACTGCCACGTGGGATCACACGTTCTCTGTTCCCAGATCTTCTCATTTTCCGAAAAGATGCCAAACATCTTTATCTTTATGTGATCCCAATTACAAATTTTAAATCTCCCACCTAAAAATTTTGGCTCAAGGGGTCTTCTAAAACATTGTGCTGTCTCAACAGAACATCCTTGGGCCCACTATGCTGTGACCTCTGCAAAAAATGACTCTGTGTCACTCGGGGAGGGGCCAGCCCAGGGGTTGGTTGGCTCTGCTGCTGGTACTCTGGGATCCAACCACTGACGCCTCCCAGACTGTAGCACTGCTCTCTACTGTGGGCCAAGGTCAAGGAGGAACCCCACACAGACTTGGTGGATTTTCTATCTGCAACGCTTTTATCGTGGTTTGAGGAGGGAAAGTTTCGAATTTTCCCAAACCTCCCACAAAATTCCTTCTATACTATCATACTCTAGTCGGTCATGACATACATACACCCCCCACAGACAATAGCTCTGTTCTTACATCAGTGTCTTTCCTATAAATTTAGGTTGAGGATGACAAGATGACATTACAGACCAGTCACAAATGAGCATATTTATTTCTTTTTCAGTCTCTAGGAGTGGTGACAGTCCCGCAGGGAACCATTCACACTCTTCCATAGCCTGACTCAGACATAAACAAGATGGCTGGAGAGCCATCCGCTAAACACCAACTTGCTCATGTGGTGGGAGAAGTGTGTGGCTCTGGCCTCAACAGCACAAATGCTCTGGGCGAAATCTAGCTTCCCCTCCTGACGAAGACGTGTAAAACGTAAGGAACATCCAATAACCACTATAGGTGTGATGCTTTGTCAAATGTTTTAACACATATCTTCTCATCTTAATCTTCACTACAATCGACCCCACACGACACATGAGAAAACTTTGGCTCAAACAGGTTGAAGGGGCCTGCTCAAGCTCATACAGGTAGGCAGGCGGTCTGGACCAATGGTCATATCCTTTGACTCAATATTTTCTCTTCCAGGAATTTATCAAGGAAATAACCAGAGAGAGATCCCCAAATTTACATTTTAGAGTGTTTACCACAGTGTTTGTTTTAAGAGTAAATTATTGGAAACAACGTCCAACCACAGTGGATTAGCTAAATAAATTATTCGAAGTTAGTACAGAGGGCAGCTGTGTAGCCCTTCGAAATCAACCCACGTTTTATTTCTTTTAGAAATATCGGGCAGTTGCTCAACCTTCAACCTCCGAATTCCCTTTTCCCAGAAGACAATTTCTGATGGCTGTATCAATAATAAAACATCAAAAATATCAAAAACAAAACAGGCCACTCGTCTCTGTCTACACCACATTAACTGCTACTCTTCTTGGCCCCGTTCTTTGTCACCTGAGTAGTTAGGACTAAACACGGGGCTCTGACTTCTGTCCAAAGAGCTTTTCTTTGGGGATTTCAGGCCTCTGCATTTGGTTCATTTAACCATAAATGTTAGAGAATTTAACCATAAATATTAAAGAAAAAAAAAAGTCAGGTGTGTATTTCCACATAGCACTGTACAGCACAGAAAGTCTTAAGCATCCTTTCATTGAGCAAACGCACATAAGCACCTGCTCTGTACTGGGCACACACGAGGCCTTGGAAAGACAAAGATGAATGAGACATAGCCTCAGCCTTCACGGGTGATATAACCGAAGGTGGCTGACATGGAGGAGTTCCAGTTGTGCACAGATAATTTATTTAACTTTACCCCTCTTCACAGGCCCTTTCTAACTACCCTGATCTGGTGCCCAGCAGAGCATGGACCTGGAACCCAAACACTGGCAGTGGAACCCTGAGTTCCAACTTGAGTTTTCATCTTGCCCATCTGGAAAATGGGGCCACAAACTGCGCTTACTTCATGAGGCTATTAGAGAATTCAGTGAGATAACATATGACATTTTCTCAACATATGAAGCTCTGATTTTCCCTAGCCATTCATTATCTCTCTGCCCACAGTTCTCCACCTTAGCAAATAGGATGTCAAGCCACATTAGTGTATTCATCAATCTGCTGCCCTGCCCACAAAACATGGGCATTTAAAAAAAGATGGAAGAGGGCCTCCTGGAAACAGGGCACGTGGACCTCAAAGAACAACTTCAATGGAAGCTGAGAGAAAGTTCTTCTGGACAGGTACAGCCCGTCTATATTTTTAAAATCTTACCATGCCAGTGGACCCTTACCCCACCAAGGGAAGTGTGGCTTTGCTCTCCCAGCCCAAAGTCATGAAAACTCTAGATCCCCCCCGCCCCCAAATCAACACACAAACCCTCACCTTGGGCAGATCCATGACCCCACGGATCCTCTGGGCCACCTTCTCTCCATCTGGGTGGATCTTGGCCACATGTTTCCACATTCTTTCCCAGGTGGCCTCGTCCACAGGCAGACCACCCCGGTTGACAAAGAAGGGGACGCCTCCATCTCGTAGGTCCTCTTCCCCTTCCTCCTCTGGCTCATCATCTCTCTGGGCTGAGGCTCCTTCGCTGGTCTCCAAACGTCTGACCCCAGAAGGGACGGCAGCGGCGACCGTGGTGGCAGCAGCATTGGCGCTGCCACCCCCCACTACCTTCTTCCCTCCTGGCATCCCCAAATCCTTGATAGGGGTTGAAGAATGTATCAGGAGGCAGGAAAAAAATAGGTGGTTCACAGGAGGCCTCCCACACGCCAGCTGTAGATATAACACATGGCTAAACAGTGTGCAAGGCGCCTTTAAGAAACCAGGGCGTGGCTCCGGTACAATAAAATACTACTCAAAGAAAAAAAATCAGTGCCTCAATATGAGTGTGGGGGGCGGGGGGAGGGGTGAAGGGGGTTGCTTGTCTCGGGTCAGCCTTAGAGGTCTTGCTCTGTTTGGAAAACGGCATAAAGAGAACACACCCCAACTTGGCAGCCTTCAGAAAGCACCCGCATTTGACAGCGAGAACAATGACAGGCAGCAGTCTGGGCTTGCAGAGAGAAAAGTCGGAGGGAAACTGAGGCCAGACAGCTCAGACCTGTGGCCACAGAGAGGGTCAAGGCACAGGTGCCGACGCCGATCGGGCTCCCCAGGTCCCAGTTTTGGACAGAACAACTTCCTTTACAAAATATCGCACGCTGACACCTGCGCGCGCTCCGGGGGGAGACCGAGGCTACTTCCAGCCGCATCAGCTCTCAGCTGGGATCCCCGGACTGGAAGGCGGCGAGGGGGCGCGATTTCTTCGCCGCGACGAGTTGGGGAGCCAAAACTCGCAGCTGGCGGGGCGCGGGGAGGGGGCACGCGCCGACCTGCACATTCCACGCCCGCGGCCACTCCTAGCACAAAGTGGGCTTTGTCTCAGCCCCCTGGTCCCTCGCTATCGGGAAGCTGCGGCGGAGCCCCCAGAACGGGGACGGGAGCGGCGAGGAGCCCCAAAGCTCAGCCGGTCCCCAGCCAGGCGCGTCTCAGCGGGCAGAAGTCGGTCGCCGGGCGCAGCGCTGCGCCAGCCGAGCCATCGCGGGGCGCGGGTCCCGCTCCGGGGCCCGGGGCTCAGCGGGGTTGCCGTGAGAGGCGCGCAGGGGCCAGGCTGCGGTCACTGAGCGACGGGCTCCCGCTGCAGGGCTGCTGTCCGGAACCGGCTGTAGCAGGGGCGGTGGCGCGGCCAGGGCGGGCGAAGGATGCTCCGCAGCTGTTCGCTCGGGCTCCTGGGGCCCAGGCTAAGGGGGTGGAGGAAGGATCTGCGGGGCGGGGAAGGCAAGTCCAGAGGCTCGCGCAGCCCCAGCTCGCGGATGGAACTGGATGAGAGTGATAAGGGCTCGGCGCGCGCAAGCTACGCTAGTCCGCGGAGAGCAGCCCGCAGAGCGCGGGGTGCACGCGCAGGTCGCGACTCCGCGACTAGGTAAAGCTCGGGACGCCGCTGTCGCGGTCGCCCCAGGCCCCAGCTGCCTCCATCCGTGGTCCCTGCCTGCCCACCGCCCACCCAGCTCGGCTCCGGCCCGCGACGCGCATGCGCTCCGTCCCCCCCTTAAAGGGCCAGTGCACTCCCGCCGGGTCCTACGCCTCCCGCGGCCATCACTCCGCTCCAGGTTACCTCTAGGATGGGGTTGGGCGTTCGCTTGGCTCTCACCGGTCTCTACCAGTGGCGCGAAGCGGCTGCAGGGCTGCGGAGGAAGTTTACTACATGCCAGCGGTGCGCAAACTCCAGGGAGATTCCGGGCTCGGAAGGCCCGCGGTTGGGAATTTCTTGAGGGGTGTACCTTGAAGGGCCCTCAGGGTGTAGAAACGAGAGTATCTCCTGGAAGACCGGGGTTCTAGACCGGGTTCACTTTCTATTTTTCTGTGGGACATCTAGCAGGTCACTTCCCTCTGCGGGCCTCAGTTTCCCCACCTATCAGCCAATGTCCTCACACTGGGTGCTCGTAGAGCCATCCCGGCGCGTGGGTTCCCTAAAGGTAGATATCTAGGGGTTAGGGTCACTACTTCTGGAAGTGAAAGGGTTAAAAGTCATTCTGTTCCTCTTCAAGACCTGCATCAGTGACAGCGGGGTGCGCAAGGTCAGCAGCTAGTCTGCCTCCCTGGAAGCGGCTCTGGGCGCCCCTAGTCAGCACCTGGCAGTGGTGATGCTGCGCCCTAGGGTCTTCGGACCGCAGCACATGGGAAAGGAAGGCTATGGTTGGGGACTGTTAGCCGACCCAGAAAGTGAAAGTACCGCCCATTGTGTGCGGGCCCAAGACAGCGGAGACCCCAACACCACCCCGACCCCCCCTCCCCGCTCCTCAGAGATGTAACGCCGAAAAGGCGAACACGGAGCATAAAGGAAGAACGTCACTGAAGTGGGGTAGCCCTGTATGAGTTATGACTCCTCCCCACTCTTCCACCAAGAGTTGGTGTCTCTCCATGGGTAAATGCAGATTCCTGGGCCCCGGGGTGGGACAGAGTTTCCTCACCATTCCCTTCTCTGACAAGTTGAGGTTTCCACGCTTGGGCTGGGACAAGGAAGGTCTTGGAGAATCCGAGGTCCTCAGTGGTTCCCTGTATTATTTCTCAAATTTCTCTCTGGTGTCTGAACTTTCTAGGTCTCTTGAGTTCCAAAGGCAACCTCTTGCTGCTTTCAGGGTCAGAAGCCAATAGCGATCTGTGATAGGAAGGGTCACAGGATTTCTAGAAAGCTAGTTAAGAGGGGATCCTCTTCAGCTCACTGAGGCAAAAAGACTCCAAGCATGTCAAAACTACCAGGAATCAACAACGGCAACCTGCTCGTTGTATAAATGGGGAAACTGAGTCTCAGAGAGGGATTTCCCCTAGATCACACAGCTGATAATTTGAAGGAAATCCTGCTTCTTCACTTAGCTTTCACCCTGTACGTTGCCTCTTGTGCTAGCGAAATGTTCGCGAGTTCTTTATCACTTATTTTAAAAGATGGAGTCTAGTTCCCTTCTCCTTGAATGTGGGCTGGACTGAGTGACTGGCTTCTAATAGAATGTGGTGGAAGTGGTGCAATATACCCCGTAAGCCTAGGTCATAAAATGGAGACATTCCTCTGTCACTTACTTAATTCCTCAGAACACGACCCTGGGAACCCAGCCGCCATGTTGTGAGGAAGCCTAAGCCACATGGAGAGGAGACAATGGGGTGTTCTGGCTGACATCTCCAGCTAGGCTCTCAGCGCACAGCTAGCATCACTCACTAGGTAGGTGGGGAACTGGGATGATTCCAGCCTCCATCTCTGAGTCCTCCAGCTGAGGTCCTGGCCAGGGAGCAGAGACAAGTCAACCTCACTGTGTCCTGTCAATTTCTCTCCCATGGAAATTGAGAGATAAGAAGTGATCGTTGTTGTTTCAAGCCAGTAAGTTTTGGGATACTTTTTTATAGTTTTAGATAACTAATACTGTGCATTTCCAGAAAAGACAAATAACAAAATAGATTTGGAGTATTCATTCAAACAGTAAGTACTTATCCAGTGCTGGGCTTTGTACTAGGAACTGGGGATACTGTGGTGAATAAGAGGGTCTTTGCCCTCCTAGAGCTTATGGTCGGGTAGCAGAAGAAATGTTTAAACATGATTCTAGCTTAGTGCTTTGCCAGAGGCTTAGTGCATGAAGTTACAGGAAGTGATTCCCTGGTGAGTGGGAGAAGAAGAAAGGAGTTAAGTTCAAGGCCAGCATAGTCTAGTCTAGAGAATTTTCTTTAATGTATTCATAGAACTAGAAGTGGATAAGTATCAGGCGAGGTGAGACGGGCATGCAAATAGATTAGAAAATGGACTGGAAAGGGATGTGTCTAACCTACTCTCATTTAAGCCAAAACCCAGAGAGGGAAAGTGTCTTGCCTGGTGTCCCATAGTTTGTGAACTGGGCCCAGATACTGGGTTCTGTATCAAACCTTCCCATGATTCTTCTACCCCTACACCCAGAGAACAACACCTCTCACAGACACTTGGGTAACTCCTTATTTGGGCTTAAAGCTCTTGTGACCATTATCTGTCTTCACAAAGACTCTGGAAAAAGTTAGGATGAGTCAATTTCCTTTTCACAGATGAAGAAGTGATACACAGGGAAGCTAGGCAACTTAAGCATCTAGTTCAGGATCTGGCACATCACAGCTATTAAGTACAGGTGGCTTTGATGATGATGGGGATGATAATGAAAACTATCACTGTTGTTATCACACTCTGGACTAACATTCAGTGTCTGAGGGAATCAACATTGATATGAATCTCTAATTTTCTATTCTTGCGAATAGAAAGCTAGAGTCAAGTTCCCTGAGAGGAGAGTCTGGTTGACTTATTTTGGGTCCTGGGTCCACCCCTTGGCTGGTGAAGGGCAAGGCAACTTCTTTGGCTGCCCCCCAAAGACTAAAGGCAGTGAGAGCAAGGTGCTGCCTTAAGTGAAAATGGGGCACTGTTAGTAAAAGAGGAACATGGGGGTGCACAGATATAGATATGTTTATAAAAGGTAAACATTTTATATGAGACTGCATTGTCTAATATGGCAGCCAGAAGTCATACATGGCTATTTAACTTTAATTAACATTAAATGAAATTTAAAACTTAGTTCTTTAGTCAATAGTCACACACAGCTTATGGCTACTGTGTTGAACAGCATAGGTTATAGAACATTTCTATCATTGCAGAAATTTCTGTTGGACAGCACTACTCTGGGATTCTTACTTGGAATTCAGCCCTTTCTTTTCTTCTTTTACCTCATACATTGTGATATGGAAATAGCAAAAGAGGTGAGTCAGAATCTTTATTCATTTATTCAACATACATAAACTGTCTACTCTGAATCATACATTGTTGTAGGCACCAGGATACCTAGAAGGGATCTTGGAGAGTTTCTGTCCAATGCATCTCACATTAGAATTATCCAGGGAGCTCTTGAAAGTACTGATACATAGGCTCCACCTAGCAAAGTTTCTGGTGAAATTGATTTGGGGTGGGGCTTGCACACCCATAGGTTGGAAAAGCTCCCAGGAGATGCTAATGTGAGATGGGCTTGCGAACCACTGTGAGCTAGTCTGAACGGTGAAGTGATTTGCTTTAGATAACCTGAAAACCTGAATCTGCATGGGTCTGACCTCTACTCTGGGGTTCTGAGGACAAAATCAGAGTTCTCCATGGATTCAGCGTCTGTCTGAATTGAATGCAAAATTCTTAGAGGAGAATAATTCTACTTTTCCTTAATCCAAAGGGAATTCAATCCACTAAGAACAAAGTACTATAAAAACTTCTAGTTGTAAATTGCTTCTTTCTCAACCTGTTTGTGTATTTCATGCCTGGAGCTGCATTAATCAGCCAAGTGGGTTAAATGCCTACAAAATTGCACCCTTTTCTGAGCACCTAGTGTAGGTTGGACACTTCACATACAGTTTCATTTAACCCCCAGGTCACTCTGACAAGGTGAGTTTTACTGACATGAGTTTACAGATGAACAAACTGATATGTACAGAGATTAAGGATTATGACTTACCCACGTTGGCACATCTGGGATCCTGACTGCAGAGTCTGTGTTCTTTCCTCTTCACCACCTTGTGCCTCCCCCTTAGCTGAGAGTCCAAGACAGCTGGCAGACAGCGGTGTTGTGCTCTAGATCACATAGGAAAGAAAGCTCTGCGAAGGCGAGATGCAGTCCTTTGAGTGTCAGGGGAAGCCTTGGAGCTGATGTGATCTGGACATTGCTCAGTGAGAGTGTGGGGGGTGGGGCTGGAGGGAAGGGGAATTCAGGTGAGGGAATTTGGAGTGTTCTTTTAGTTAATGGTTTTGCCCGGATTCCTTTTATTAAGACATTTAATAAAAGGAAGCAGCTGAGAGCAATGTTGTACCTGGAGCAGTTAGCTCTCAGATACCTAGCAATTATGGTGCACGCTTGGTATAAGTATTATCTATTCTTGGCCTGGATTCCTGTGGGCTGGCAGAGTGTCTCTGTCACCTTGTATCTTTACAATCTGAGTCCTTTCCTGATACTTCCTGGGCAGCCTGACCTGGACTCTGAGGGCTGAGAAGAGGCAGGACTCATTGTGTTCATTACAGAGAACTTTAACAGTTGGGGAGATATCTTTGCCCTGCCATCTTCTGCGGGCCACCTTGTACAGTAAGGGCTGGATTTGGAATAGATCAGAGCTTGTCTGTATGGTATTCAGAAGGTTTATATGGGAGCGAAGCCACAACTGGCCATAGAAAGAACATGGAATATCTCAACCCAAAGGGACCTTCTTGTCAAGGTTTCAGATGGAAAACTAAGACTCAGGGAGATGATGAGACTTGCTTAAAATTGCACAGCCAATTAGAGGTAGGGATCCCATTTCCATTCAGGGTTCCGTCCTCGCCCAGTGTGTCTTCCCTGATGTCTTCTCTAGCATGGGAGGAGCTGGTAGTCGATGAACCCCTGAATGCTTTGCAGTGGCAAGGAGCAGAGATAGTCTCCCCATAGTTTCAGGGTGTGGCTGAGCTGTGCGTGTCAGTGGGTGGTTGTGGACAGGGTATTTATTTAGGAAGGCTCTGTTCAATCTGGATGACTAGGTGATGTCCTCTCTCATTTTCCAGGCAAATCATATTCATGCAGACTTGCATCCCTCCTGTTAGGAAACTGGCATTTCTTTGGCTTTCCTTCTCCATGCACTTTAGCAGATGTTTGGCTAGTGGCAGGTGATCAGGCCAGTCAGTCAGGAATAGCCGGGCTGCAGTAGTTGCTCCGAAGCAGTGGCCAAGGCTCTGGCAGTCCCGGCAGGAATCGACAGGTCAATCTCAGCCTCCCTGCTCACCAGAAGGGCCCAAGACTTGGTGACAGGGAAAAATAGGCTGAGATGTTGGGGCCTCCTAAAGACTAGATCAAAACCATTTAAATTTGCAGGACTATATGTCCATGAGGTGGGTTAGGTTTATTTCTCCAGACTTGGCTTCCCTGAAAGACTGCACTTTAGTTTCTTCTGAGTTCCTACTATGTGCATGGCATAGCCTACAATGCTGCAGGAGATGCGAAGATATGCAAGACGCCACTGTGGCCTTTGGGCTTTATCTAGTAAGACATGTCCCTGTAACTTATTGAGTACTTATCATGTGCCAGGTGCTCTGCACAGAGTATTTTATGTAATCCTTACCATAATCTTGTGAGCAGGGATTCTAATTTCCATTTTTCAGAAGAGGAAATGGTCTCAGAGAAACGAAATGTTTCTGAGTCCTAGCTAGTGGGCGGCTGAGCCAGGATTCTGAGAGAGCCTGTGTCCTTTCTGCTGTACCAGGAGGCCACCAGCTAACTACAACACCCGGCAGAGTCAGGCCAGTGCCCCAACGCAGGCTCAAACAAGGTGCCTGACGAGCAGACAGGAAGGAGAGATTTGTTCTAATCAATGTTGGGCCCTAGGCACTATTGGTATTTAAGGCCACGCAATTCTTTGTTGTGGGGGCATGTACTGTGCACTGTAGGATGTTTAGCAGCATCCAAGGCCTCTACCCACTAGATGCTAATAGCAAGTCCCCTGTTGTGATGATCACTCCCAGTTGGGAACCACTGGTTTTAAGTAGGAAGTGGTCTTTCGCCTGGGCCTATGAAAATCTTGTAGATAAGGCAAGGATTTTTGGCAATTGAGGAAAGGATGAAGAAATTCATTTGGTTAGTGTTTTTCCACTTGACAAAGAGCTTGCACTTAGTTTTTCCAAACCGGTCTTCCCATTGGCTGTGGCTTGCTGTGTCCTCACGCAAGGCCAATGGTAGCTACATGAAATTACTGCGCGGCTGCAGTGCCAGCTGCGGACTTCATTTTGATTGTGAGGTTCCTCTGTAACCAGCTCCTTCCTGATCTGTTACTTCAGCCTCCACTTGATGCTTGTTTTTGGCTTCTGGCTCTGTTCCTCTTCCAGGGGGCCTTTAGGGACTCTATTTCACGATCAACCACCACCAACAAATATAAACACCCAGCACTTATTGGGGGAGTGGCTCTGTGTTAAGGGCTGTAATTATATCATCAACTCATTTAGTCCTTACAGCACCCCTAGAAAAATGTGTTGTCATCACCCACATTTTACTGGAACAATAGGAGCTGGAAGAGGGGGAAGCAATACACCTAAGTTCACTCCTCTGCTAAGTGGTAGAGGCAGAATTTGAACCCATACCTCACTGAGTCTCATCTCTTAATCTACCGTGCTCTATTGCTTCCCAAGGATGCCCTTCCTCCATTGTGCTTCCCAGTGGGCTTTATGTACCCCCTTCAATGAGTTCCCAGGAGAGCAATGGGAAGCAGCCAGCTTGGAAAGGCAGAGTGGGCTGGGGTAAGGGGTGTTAGGGCTGTGGGAATGAGGAGTAGCTAGAATGCCCTGCCTGTCCTATCAACTGTGTGGAGGAAGGGAAGGCAGTGTTTATGGTGGATCTTCCATGGTGAAGGGCAATTATCGGGCTTGTATGGCGTTCTATCAGGGAGAGCTTTCTGTGAACAGGGCAGTGCGCCCAGTCAGGCTGCAAGACAAATGGGTGACATATGTGTTTCAGATCGGTGCTCAATGGGCTTGTTATTTTGCATCTGCTAGCAATGAAATAACACTCTATTATTGCAGGAGGCAGAGAATAAATAAACACAACATTTGGGGCTGAATTCTGAGATCATTTTTTCTCCGTCCTCCTCCCTTCTCTTTGGGGTCATGGCCCCTTTGGGACTATTTAGTTCTGAAGCTTGGGGGTTTTAGCTGCCACAGACTCATACCAGCAGGTGCGAACAAGCCCTGGACGAAGCCCCTCAAGACTATCTTGACATTCATGTTCCGTCTGGCTCACAAAGGACCCTTGTTCTATCCCTTTGTGCTGCAGGGAGAGGCAGGGAGCGGGAGATGGGACAGCTGAGGCATCCGATGAGATGAGAGAAAAGGGTGGCCTGGCCTGTTCTCATCTGTCACAGACAGGCTGTTTTAGAGACCACATAGATGGTCAGGTCCCAGGGTTTTAACAGAGTCAAATAATAAAGCAGCATCTCGAAAGCATTTGATGGATGTGCTCCAGCAATTCTCACACTCGAGTGTGTGTCAGAAGCTGGGGGTTTCCTCACGGCATGAGTGGCTGGGCCCCACCTACCCCCAGAGTTTCTGATTCTGCAGGTCTGGATGAGTCTGGGAATTTGTATCTCTAGGTTCCCAGGTGATGCTGTAGCTGCTTGGGACTTCACTTTGAGGATCGCTATGCTAAAGCATACTTTTCGAAAAGGTAAAATATGGCTCTCATACACATATAAAATGAATTTGTGTTAATAATTGCATTTATTTAGCTTCTTAATTAGTGAGGGAACCAGGAAGTTATTAAAACCAATTAAGGGGAAAATTCGAACAGACATATATAATCAGAAATACTGCAGTGAATTTGCCAATGGATATAAAGCTGGTTAAAATTCTATAGAGCAATGAACTGGAATGGGGTTGTCTTTTTTTTAAAAACCAGTGCATCATTTTTTGGACAAAATTCATTTGCATTTCTATAGAGAAGAAAAACTTGCATTATTATCAGTTTTTCTACAACTAAACGTTTGTCTATCCTTATAGGGTTGTAAAATAGCCTAGTCCATACAACCAGAAGTGCACATGCCTCTGGAATCAGGTAATCCCCAGAAAGGCCCCTTGGCCATTTGGAGGGCTTGTAAAACAGATTCCTGGGCCCCATCCCCCCTAGTTACTGCCAAGGTCGAGGGGGGATTTGGAGCTCTAATTTCCTAAAAAGACTTTCAGCCAATCTTCCTGTTTTTTGCCTCACCCTCACCCTCACTTCCAGAGGTGTCTGGTGCCTAATGTTTGGGGCAAGCTACATTCCTTCTTGGCTGTCCCCAGTATTATTTAGAATTTAACTTTCTCTTCTAGCTAAGCTATTTGCTAATTGGCCATCTACTTTCCAGCTTCCACCATTTTGTTGCTTTAATTTCCTCTCCTGCTGCTTTGTCATCATGGGTTTAAGACGCCCCCTTTAAAAACCCACATTCCTTTATTGCCATTTTAGTAGAGTTTCACAAGGACTGGAGCACACTACATCTATTATCTTGCTTCTTGAGCCTCAGAATGGCACCCTGAGACATGTTGTGGCCTGATTATCATTGTGCCTGTTTTATAAGAGAGGAAACAGGCTCAGAGAATTTACTTGACCAAGAATCTACTTTTTTTCAGATCTCATTTTATATTCCGGGCTCTTTCCACAAGAAAATAAGGTTTAGCATGTTCTGGTGTTCCAAAGCACGTTCACAGTGTTTCATTGACTCTCCATCACACTCCAATGAGGCAGGCAAGGCAGGCATTAGAGTCTCCATTTATGGCTATGAAGACAGAGATCAGGACAGGGAAAGGGTTTGCCCAAGACCACGCAACTTACTGTGCTTTGAACCCATTATTTCCAAGTCCAAGTTCAAGGCCCTTTTCCCCGCTGACTCTGGGATAGCTTTAAAGACATATCTAGATGCTAAGACATCCAATTACTCAACAAATATTATTGAGTGCCTACTATATACCTGAAACCTTAGTAGGTACTGGGCATATAAAAGGGAACATGATGATTGGGAGTAGCAGATGCTGCCAGTGTCCCAAACATCCCCGTAACCCATCCTGGAGGTCACCAGCAGACAGTTCTTGCATATGCTCGTGGCCTCCTGCTGTCTCTGCCTGAGGTGCCAGGGAGTGAAGACCCTAGGAGTGACCCTCTCCTAATGAGAGGTGGGAGTTGGTGGGTAAATCCCCAAGCTTCCTTGCCCTTCACTGGGATACTTTTGAAGCACATTCTATACCTTTTCCACGAGGTTCCCTTAAGGACTGAAACTCAGTTGCCCACAGGGGTAACCCTCTCTATGATTTTTCTCCTTCCCCTGTCACCTTTCCACCTGCTCACCTCTGCTTCTTGGAATCCCTTCCTCAATCAGCAGCTTACTCTCAAATTCTTCTCTTAGGGTCTGCTTTTGGCAGAACCCAAACTAAGACCCTGGGCTTATAAAATTTTTTATCTTGCAACTGATGACCCTGTTCCCTGCCCCTCTCTGCTTTCCCAGGGGGCATGACCACCTCTCCCTGCAACAATGTAAGCTGCAAGAAGGAAGGGACTTTGTTTGCTGTTCACTGGTGTATCTTGGGTGTTTAAAGTGCTGCTTGGCATGCATTTTAAGACATGGTAGATGTTCAGTAAATATTTGTTGATTCAGCGAATAATGATTATTGCCACACTGATAAAGAGGTGATCCAAGAGACTTGAATGGAGTTTTGTGGGGGTAACAATAAAGTCATTCTCCTTTTTGTGTATTTTCTAAGTTATCTTAATGTCCCAAAGACTTCATTCTTGGCCTTTTCCTCATCCAGACTGGTGGAAAGAAGAAAGAGGTGAGAACTAGAGCTGTGTCTTGGCAGGCAGGGCTTGGCAGGTGGAGGAAGCTGCCTGTGAGGCTGGGCTCAGAGAAGGGAGTGTGAGTCACTGGTTCAGACTCAGACAGCTGAAAGTGAGAGCATCAGCATTGCCAGAGACTGTTCCCAGGAAGAAGCCAGGTCTGGGCTAAGTCTGTTCTGCAGATAAGAATTCCTATGAAGATGAGAGGAAGGCAGAGAAGCTGGAGTGGGACCTCAGCTCTTACTGAGGGCTAGTCTAGGCTAATTTTTAGCAACAGTTTCAGGAGCCCATGGATTGAATGAGGCAATTGTATCAAGTGTATCAAGTCCCAGAGTTTTGATTGAATGCTGTGCTTTTTGAGATATTTTCCCCCCTGAGGCCATCTGGTGGCTGTTGGGTAAAATTCAAACTCAGCTTGAGAACTTGTTTTTGTCTTTAGAGTTTATTCCAGGCCAGTAATTCTCTCCTTGGCCTCTGATGTCACTTTTTTTGGCTGTCCTGGTTGCGAAGCATCAGCATCTTGGTTAATTAGTAGCTATTGAGAAAGATGCCTTAAGAATGTGGAGCCTGGCTTTTCAAAATAATGTGTTCACTGGTGTGGGTGAGAAAGAATATCTTAAAATTGTGTAAAGTTTTATATATTGCAAAGCACTTTCCCCAGGTTTTATTTGATTTAAGTAATATCTTTAATATTTGCCTATCATAATCACCTAAAAACATCACATATCTGGGAATAAATTTAACAAAACGTGCAAAACTTCTTTGCTGAAAACAGTTTATCATCATTGTTGAAAGAAATGATGGAAAGCTAAATAAATGGAGGGCTAAAGCACATTCATAGATTGGAAGATTCATTACTGCGAAGGTGGCAGTTCTCTTCAAATTAATCTTTAGATTCAGTGTAATCCGAGTCAAAATAGAAGCAGATTTCATTTTGTGCAAATTGACAAGCAGATTCTAAAATTCATATGGAAATTCCAAGAGTCAAGAAAAGTGAAGATAATCTGGAAGAAGGAAAAAAAAAAAAAGCCGGAAGATGTATGCCAGAAGAATCAAGACGTATTATAAATCTGACGGTATTCCTCCCTCATCCCTATTTTAAGTTTTACTTGTTTGTATGGTTCTGAGGGCTGGGGCGGCGAGTGTGAGAAGCATAGAGGTCTCAGTGCACAGTGTCTGCCTTCTTTCAGTTGTCTAGACAAGGCTGAGATAAGTCTTATCATAGGGTTTATGCTACATGACAGCCATCGCCAGTGGCTTCCAGGGCTACTACTGGAGTTTCAGGCAATCCGTTCTGCACGCAGGAACAAAGCAGCCATTTGCTTAAAACTCTGTGATGGCTTCCCATTGGAGAAAAGACAGTAGTCCTAGACCCCTAACTGGACTGATAGCCCTTCTCATTCTGGCCCCGCCCTGCCTTTCTAGCCTTACCACACTCACCAAGCCTTTCTTTCGGGCGTCTTCAGTTCTTAGTGACTCACTGACTCTAGTCTTAGGTTCTGGGCATTAGCACATTCTTCTGGCTGGTACATTCTTCTTCCTCTTGGTCCTCCCCCTTCTATGCTTGGCCCAGTTCTACTTACCTTTCACGTCTGCATGTAAACTTCCATTCCTTGGGGAGACTGGATCCTTGACCGGGCGTAGTCCCCTTGTCACGCACACCGAATGCACCCTTCGCTTCTCCCTTTTCAAAGCACTCCGCACTCTTGTACAGTATCTCCCCTTCCAGGGACATGAGAGCAGGGACTGTGTCTGCCTTGTTCACTACTGTGTCTCCTACCCCTAAGAGAGTGATAGACACAGGGTAGTTAATCAATATTTGTTAAGCACACAAATGAATGAACATATAAATTGAAACTCTGTACTTGAAGGGCTGACTTTGTAAAACCAAACCTATTAAGTCTTGACAAACTTCACAGTTTGGAAGAGATCACCAGTTTATGGTACCTGGGTGCCATGAGTGAAACTCTAGAAAGGTTAGTTGGTGCCTTTCCATAATTATCGAAGCCCGCCCTTCTTGTCTAAATGCTTGTTAGACTGAGTCAGAGAGCGTGCTGGAATTTGGCAAACCATCTCCACCCCTGGAGAAATAAAGCCAGTGTGGGTTGGTAGTGTATGTCTTCGTGAAGGACAGGGCATGGACCCATTCTCTTCGGTAAGCCGGAGAGCTACTTTGTTCCGAAAGCCAGAAGTTTTGTTTTGCTGGCTGGTTATAGTAGGAAGTCATCTGATGGGCTAGAGCAGTGGCCACATGGATGCCAAGCTGGATCCAGTGGGGATGCTTTAAGTCCCTGGAAGCTGTTACTCTCAGAGGCTGCATTTGCTCTCAGTTTTCTGTGTCGGCATTGTGTAAAATGGGCCATTTATTTATGTTTGCCAATTCCTTTGTTCACATAGTCTTTCATTGTAACAAAAGAATAAATCTTTGGTATTTAAAAATTTAAAAATGCAAAAAAAAAAATAAAAAATAAAAATTAAATAATCTTATCATTCAGAAATCAGGGTTAACTTATTAAAAGGCCCAAGAAGCACAGAGCCCGGGCTCCACAAATGTTTTAATTTCTCTTAAAATAAGTTAAAAAATGAATATAATTATTATGAACATATAACAATAAATCTAGTCTGGATGGTATTCCTCTTTATACCAAAGCCATCATAAAACATAATTTTCAACAAAGACAAAAGCTTCTAAGGCCCATGGAAGTTGTAATGAAATCCTGGCAGAAATAACCACTTTTAATATTTTGTTGCGTGTCCTCCTGTTCCCCTTGTATCCTGTATACACAACGTGTGTATACATATACATGTACATGTTTATATCATTTTTATAATAATGTGATCCTATTTGCTCAGTTTTATAGTTTTTTAAATAATATATTATTAACATCTTTACATGTTATCATATAGTCTAAAGTATTTTTGTTTAATGTTTTATTTTTAATTATGACATCATTCTTAATGCCTGCATAGTGTTCCAATGAGTGGATATATTGTAATATATTTTACTAACCCATAATAGCAAAGGTTTTGCTATTATAAATGACAGTAAGGTGACTATTCTTCCAGCAAAATCATTGCATTCATCCATGATTATTTCCTTGCAATAAGTTCCAAATGTATAACTTTGAAATTTGATACATTGTACATAATTTAACAGTGGAAGAGTATGAGTGCAACGTGAGTCATTTATGATGACACCTGTGGATGTTCTGGGGCCTTGTCTTTACATTGGCAACTCTGCAGCAGCCTGTCCTGGGTTTAGGATGGACATTTCTGAGTGTGTGATCACTGTCAGCCTGCGGAACCCCTGTGTCCTTAGGTCCTGTCTCAGTGTATGGCTCATGATGGAAACTCAGTAACTATTTGTCAGATGAACAAATGGATTAATGTACAGTTGGTGTGAATGTTAGTCCACAAATTCAGATATTTAAGAATGCTATATTTCTTTGTATTCTTTAAATCATCTTGGGTTTATCCTGAAGAGGTATTTGCACTCGAAAAGCTAATCAGTTCTTTGTTCTGTTTCTATAGATATGCTTGCTGGTGTAGGCCTTATTAAAAAGTAACTAAAAAAACTCATCCTCCCTTTGGCTTGCTCTGCCTAAGCAACAAATGTAACTACCTGCAACCCATAGCAACTCCTTCTGCTTTATAACAGTCTGAGGACAAATTAACCAATCAGCCCATGACAAATCAGTTCCATATAAGGAATGGTGCAACTGAGCTTGGGGCCCAGATCTTCAGAGCGCTAGCTCCTCTGGGACCGCCAGCATAATAAACCCGAGTTCTCCAACTCTCCGAGTGCTGTTGGTTTCTTGCCGGTCTGATCTTTGCGTCTTTTCTGCAACAATCCCACCTGTTGAATTGGTGGGGAGTTAAATTTCAGTGATTTTTGGGTCTCCCACACAGCACACCACTTTCTCCAGGTTATACAGAGATCTTAAAACCTTAAGCACTAATGCCTTATCTGAACTACTCTACCAGTCCCGAGTCCCACTGGCCACTTCGAGATTCCTGTGTCTCAGTTCCATGTTCCTTGTAGGCCCCCACTGCATCCATGCCACACATTTGGGAAAGGGACTCTTGAGAAGACTTAAAGCCTTAGTTTCTGGGACTCAGCACCCTTTTGGGTGCTAGAGAGACATCTGTCCCTTCAGATCTTTCCAGAAAAAGATGGATGGCTCCCTACTGCAGGAGAGGGATTCTCTCTTCTGCCCTTTGCTTTACTCCCCTATGAGGACACATTTCTTCCCTAGATTTCTTTAGTTCTTGTGTCTCCCCCTCAACAAAAACAAAAGGGTCATTTACTTGAAGCTCTTTTGCTTTCTGTTCTACAAAATCCAGAAGGTAAGCAATTCCAAAGGGCCAGGCTACCTGCTAGAAATCATAGGAAGAATGAATATGGCAGAAAGCAAACCCAATTATAATCTCAAATGATTCTGCTGTAGATGGAATTATGAAATGTTAATGTTAGCAATGATACTTTAAAAAAGAGAATCCTCATTGTAGTAACTGATCTCCTTCGTGACACACTTAATAGTGCTGTGTCAGAGAAATGGGGCTTGAAGGTCATTTAAGTAACTCCTGTATTTTGGTCACAAGTACACATGCCTCACACGTACGCGGGCAAAAAAAAAAAAGTGTTTTTTCTTGTTCAGTTTTTTCCTATTTGTCTCATGCTTTGGGATTAATATTCTCTAAAGCAAAGCAGATCAAAGCACATATATTCTTGCAGATTTTATTTGGCTTGAGTTACGTGGGAGTGAGACCATCGGAAGCAGAGTATGGCTTCTGAAAGGAAGCTAGTTTTTTCTGAAACCTTTGTTTTGGGTGTGCCTCAACTGCACCTGCATTTCTTGCAATTTCTTACAAAGAAATTTCCTTTTGAGTGTCAACATGTTTCAGCTACAGTTATTTTCAACTAGAGGGAAGTGTTTGAAAGCTCAGCCTTTGTTAGTCCAAAGAACATTGTTTCATCAACAGTGATTGAAACAGTAATTTCCTTTGCGAAGCCTTTGGCCACTGAAGCAAACTGATTTTGGAAGCAAATGTTTTGGCTTTAAAGATGGCATCCAAGTGCTACAACCTTTTCTTATAGCTCCCCAGTCATTTACTGTCATGCTATGATAGTAAGGTTTTTAGGTTTTGAACCTTAAGAAAGAGGAAACCTGCTCTGGTAGCTTGGTGAATATTAAAAGGCAGTATTGTTCAGTGGTAAGGAATATATCCTTCACAGCTGAGGGCTGGGCTTGCAATCCTCACTCTGCCACTTGCAAGCTGGAATCTTTGGCAAGTTATGTAGCTATTCTGTATCTCGGTTTCTGCATCTATAAGATGGGGGTCATGATAGTATTTATTCCTATAACTGTTATAATTGCTAAATAATTCGTGAAGTAAAAAAAAAAACACTTAGAGAAATCTATTAAGGGCCACAGCTTAGTTAATAGTATTATCTTCATGGTTTTGATAATCGTACTGTGATTGTGTAGGATATTATCATTGAAGGAAGTTGGGCAAAGGGTACACAGGAATTCTGTAGTATTTCTCTGTGAATCTAAAGTTGTCAAAATAAAAAGTTAAGAAAAAGCACTTAGCGGAGCTGTGTTTAATTGTGTGAATCTTTGAATAAGATTTGTGTTTTCATAAGACCGTAAGCTCTCTGAAATTTGAAACTGCTTTCCCACTAGCACCTAGCACAGTGCCTGCCACATAGTAGGCCTTTAATAAATATTTATTGACTGAATGAATAAAGAAGTTGAGGTGCTGAAGGCACTGGCCAGCAGGTGCCTAAGGAATACAAGAGAGATAAACCAGCTCCCGCATTTGGAAAATGAGGGTAAGAGGAAAGAGGCTGTAGGGCCGTGTGCTATAGAGCCTTCAACACGCACGCACACACACACGCATACATGCACACACGTGCATACCTGCCCCTCTGCAAATTGGGGAAGTGGTTGAGGCCAGTGGCTGGGTTGATGGTATGTGGAGCTGTGTCTACATGAGGGGATGGCGAGATGATTTATAAAGTTAAGTAATTTAGCAAAAACTCAGAGCTGGAAGTGATCATAAGAACATGAGATCAATCAACATTATCCAGATCTGGGGTGGCTCACTAAGCCCAGCCAACACTTTCAGTACATAGATGTAGAGTATTGTAAGGGAGGCATACAGTCTACCCTCTTAGGGTTTCTGGCTGGTCCTGAGAATTAAACTGACATAAGACAGATTAGCAGGAGAAAAGTGCAGATTTTTATATGTACATGGGAGCTGCCACAGGAAAATGAAGACCCAAAATACAGATGGGCCGAAGTGCTTACATACTAGGTTGAACAAAGAGTAGCAATTGTGGAAACATAACTTAGAATATATAGGAGTGAAGGAAGACAAGTGTTATCTTAACAAGATGTGTTTTATCTTGGCCTCAACTCCTTGTCATTGGTGGTAATAATGTTTCTTTCCTCCTGGTTTAGGGAGAGCATCTTACACATGGGAGTATTAACTCCCACTTTCAGGAAAGAAAGGGGAGGTCAGAATGACATTCTTGCATCTGCTTCTTCAGATGTCTGTAGCTCAAAATAGTCCGTATGCCAAGGTGGCATATTTTGGGATCACACATTCTGGCCTCCTTCACTATCTTTTTCTGTACTCAAATGTTAAATGTAATCACAATATTTTTAGTACCGTCTAGTCTAAGAAATGTTGGAATGCTACCGATTTTACTAGAATATACTGGGAAACAGAGAAAGAGGCTCAAACTCAGGAATTAAGCTGTGCTGCTGGCAGCATTAAAGTCATACCAAGTAAGGGATAAGCCTATCAGACTATCACAGAGTTTAAGCTGATAACACTATTATTGATTTGGAAATATTCTAGAAATTGAGAGATCCTTCGACGTGTTTATGCCTCTAAAAAATATCAAGGGCTTTGGTGTGAATTAAGCTTCTATGTTGTAGACAGGGTGTCAAAGCAGACTTTTCAAACAATTCCTAGGCAAAACTTAAAAGGCCTGAAAGCATTTTCTAGAAGCTATTGACAATGCCTGGTTTATGTATTCTGTCTATACCACACACACTACAAAAAGTTATGTTTAGAGTTTTTTTTTTCATGATGGCCAAACACTTACAATCCAGTGTTTTGTTCCGATATATATCATAGCATTGGAGAGGACGGGATATGCGACGAGTATTCTATGGCTCGCCGGACTGACGGAACCGATTCCCCTGTCCGTCTGAGCTCCCCGAGTAGGCTCTTGGTTCTTTGAAGCCATAGACTGTGTGTGGGACCACGAATCTATTTTTGGTATTCGCCACCCCTACCCCTCCATACTATGTTGTTCTGCAAATGACAGGTTTTTTTTAAAGCTCTTTACTTCATTAGCATATACAGTCTTACTGATTAGTTGCATCTCTAACTGTTCTTAGTGGAACTATTGTAAAAATGTATGTGTTAATTGCAACAAATGCAAAAGGTACAGAAAAGAGTAAAGAAAATTTAAAAATTAGTTATAATTAGTGCATATAACAATAATCACTGCCGACAGCTTCACCTTTAACCTAGACTCAGAGATGTTTTTCTGCCTAACAGTGGATTTATATAGTACACAATTAATAACCTGGTTTTTTTTTCCTGATTATTGTCTAGAGAATTCCTATCCAGTATAGACCAACATCAGCATCTTAATGACTTCATAGTATCTATGTATGGGCTGTAATTTCAAACCCTGTTGTTGAACATTTGGGGTATGTCCACATTTTCTCTTTGGCTTTCTTTGAACACACTTTTGGGGGGTTGAAATTCCTGGGAGCAGAATTGTCATTATTTTTAGTTTAAACCTTGATTGTATTCCAAGTTGTTTAATTTTGAAGGACATATGTGTAGGTTCCCCTACCTTAACTGTAAACTCCTAGACTAGGAGGAAGCAATGAAGGCTTGGATGTCTCTTTATAATTTACAAATCCTAGCATAGCCCTGGGGATTAGAAATGGTTTAGGCTGCAAGTTATAGATCATCCACATAAATGTAGCTTAAACCAAAAGCCACTTGATTATCTCACATAGTTAGGGAGTTCAGGTGTGGACAGTTCAGGGGTTGATGCAACAGCTCAGCAATGTCACCAAGGACCCAGGGTCCGTCTCTCCTTCCGTCTTCAGCGTACTTCCTGTCCTTGGGCTTGCTATCTATCTCATAGTGACGGAATGACCAAGGCATGCTATCTTCCTGCTTCCTCACCCAGAGAGGAAATCAGTTCCTAAAAGTCACTCAGGAGAACTTTGTCTCTCAATTGGTGGCAGGAACTGAGTCACAAGGCTGCTTCTGGATGCAAAGGAGGCTGTGAAGATGAGCCTGGCATTTTTACCTCCCATGAGAAACAAGCTCGTGGGAGGAGGGAGTCAGGGAAAGGCTGCTGGGTCAGTTCCCAACACCAGGAGGTGCAGTGCCAGGGCTACGAATATTCCCTGGGTAGGTATCCAGATGGTCTCCTCTCTCCCCTCCTCTTAGTCTCTCATGAAAAACGTGAATTCCTGTGGTGTCACAATAGCTGCAGGGCCTTCTGGGATAAAGTGGCTGTGACTGACGAGGACTCTCACCTTGACCAAACTTGAGTCAGGCTTCTCTGAGCCTTTTTCTTGACTATGCCTCAGCCTTGGCCACCTCCTTGCCGGGCCTGCGTAGGCAGTTACAGAGAGAATCCTGTGAAGTCAGTTTAGCGAGAATCCCCCTCGCCCTTGATATCTGGTCACCTGGCTGCCTTCAGCAGCCATCCCGTTACATCAATTTAAAAAGAGCCCCCCTCCCTTTGGCGTATCGTCTCGGAAATCTTCCACTGCTGACCCCCACCCCAAACCCGCTCGTTGGCTATAAGTCCCCATTTGTTCTTGTTGTATTTGGAGGTGAACCCCATCTCTCTCCTCTGTTGCAATAGTCTTAATAACTATAGTGACAATCCTCAATGAAGGCTTCCTTGCCATTTTAATAAGTGCCAGAATAATTTTTTCTTTAACAGTTATGGCACTGTGACCACTTCCTTCCAGAGCGTTTGGTGGGGATTTTCTTTGTGTGGGAAAACCGAGGCCTCATAGAAGCCTTAGGCTGTGGGAGGTGGCATCAGGGCCTCTTCAGGGTGGAGGGAGACTTGGGGCCCCTCTAATTTTAAAGGTTCCCTGTAAATTAAAAACAAACGGGACCCTTGCAGCACTATAAAATTTGGGATTTATTTTAAATGTTTGCCTTCAGCAAATTAGCCTATTAAATGTCAAGGAAACATCGTAGTACGACTGGACACGTGACCACTGAATTTATGAACAAACTGACTTAGAGCGCACTGCCGCGGGTGTGACCTGGGGTGGAGACAGCCTTAAGAGGGAGGTGGAGCATCGTCTTCTTAAATGCAGGCCTGTGCCTCTCAGTATTTCATTTAGAGGTCTTTGCAAATCTAAATTTGACGTTCTTCATGAATGTGAGGCTCAGCACACAGTTCCCTGAGCACTCCGTGATAGGTTTCCAGGCAAGAGTTGAACAAAAGGGCCCGAGGAGTCAGGCCCCACAATTTCACAATGACTTACTCACTTGTTTCTCTTCCTGTCTGATTTCACTTCCCTGACAATACCCCCAGCCCTTTCCTCCTAACCTCTCCATTCTCTTATGATGCCTTCTTTCCCGCCCTTTCTTTTCTTCCTCCCTTCCTTCCTTCCCCCTTTTGAAAGTCTGATCCTCTAGGGCAGTAGAAAAGACTGGAATCTGAGATTTGGCTGGTAGCCAGCAGGGGAGGGGGACACCTGTGGGGTCACGCCAGGGTCATATCCACTGCCCAGAGAGAGGAAGTGAGGCTGCGTGTCCGGCCTGTTTCTGCAGACTTTCCCCCACTCGCCCCCCTCTGGCTCCTGTTCCTGGGCTGAGGTTAACACTCAGAAAACACTGAGGTCAGGGCTTATTTTGAAAGCCACCCCAGCATTTGTCACCCTAGCATCATTTTTCTCAGGATTGCTCTTTGTGGAGGAGTTCCTTATAACATCAAAGCAGGAATCATTTTA
This sequence comes from Rousettus aegyptiacus, assembly GCF_014176215.1. Classification (NCBI taxonomy): domain Eukaryota; kingdom Metazoa; phylum Chordata; class Mammalia; order Chiroptera; family Pteropodidae; genus Rousettus; species Rousettus aegyptiacus. The sequence continues at coordinate 154,327,683 of NW_023416306.1, read as the reverse complement.
TTCTTTCTCCTATGAAGTCCCCCCGCCACCAGTGCTGGTCAGTTTGATTGGCATGGGTCTAAAGGGAAGAGACACTGCCTCTTGACCCAGTTTTGGGGAGGAATCCTGCAAACTCCTTGGCTCTGAGTGTCTGCCCCTCTACCTGCAGCACCAACTCCGCAGGACTTTTTTTAAGTTTTAGGGTTGTATGATGCCAAGACACTTATGGTACCAGGGCATTTGGTCCTGGCTTTCTGTCCCAGAGGTCACTCCTGAGCTGTCCCTCGGTTTCATCAACATGACCCTGGAGGGGTTGAGTCTCTCTGCTGTTTCGTGACACAAATATCTGGGAGCCTCTCTGGCCTGTCCATTCAGATGCTCCCTCTCTGGGGTCTGCTATAAGCACCCCTAGGACTTTGCAGAGCAGGGCACAGGCTGCTTCTCTTGAGGCCCATGCCTTGTTCTGTTCTCATCCTCTCCCCTCCAGGACCAGCCCAGGGAAAGCCCTTTCTAGACTTTTTGGTCTTCACCTATATGTAGCATTCTCTTCTTCCCAAGTGTTTAGACTTCAGGAAGCAGAAGCTGGGAGTTCTTGCAGACTGTTCTCAGCTTTCTGCCCTTTCACTACTGTCTAGAAGAAAAATAGACCTGCTTTAAAAATTTTCTAGAGGAAAAGAATATGGATCTGCTTTAAAAAGGGAAAGGGGCAAAGGAGGCAAATATTTCAAAAACGTCCCCCCCCCCCCAACATTCCTTCTGCGATACGGTGCCCATGGTGCAGTCAGTGGTTGTTGAAAATGAATGAGCAAGTGCGAGAAGGGTCGAATGAAGGACACCTGGCCCAGAGCTGCAGGCCCCGCGTTCAAATCCCAGCCCCCTGCTGACCTGCCGCTGTGGGTCCCAGTGACTTCATCCATAAAGGAGGGAAGGGGTTAGATCATCTCCTGGATTCCTTCCAGCCCTCAGGCTCCAGATTTTTGTATCCACATAGAAAAAAAGAAGGAATATTTGTGCCACGATCCTACCGAATTTGAGCAGGGAAGAAAACTTCTGAATAATTCAGGCTCACATACACAGTCGCCTCCAAATTCTTTTCCCCTCTGTGGAATATCATCTCCCCCAAATTACCAAACAATGTGTTGAAAAGGAAGGCTGAATTTATCACTCACTGTGATAGGGGGGAACCGTTCCATGGGGTCCTAGTACCTCTCACAGCAGGAAGGCAAAGTTGGAGTATTTATTGAGACTTTACAGCCTGGTTTAAGATGGCTCGTTCGGTGTGGAGGTGGCATGTCTAAGATTGGGAACAATCATGATAAAATACTAATGTGTTTTCAAAATAAAGTAATTTTCAAAGAAAGCTAAAATCATGACTCTCGTACAGTTGTAAATGAACATATGTTAAAGGCTTGACTTAGCTCATTATAAATAAGAGCTGGTAAGATGTTACAAGCAGTTCAAATGAAAAAGTCAAAGAAGTATAAATTTGTATGAGGTAAAGGAATGGTGAAATCGATTTCCATGTAGAAGGAAACTGGCTCTTCCCCTGGTGGGGAGGGAGGGACTTCAATGGAGGCTCCACTGAGACAGAATTTATTTGTATGTCGATAAACAGGAAGTGTTTGCATTGCAATCAGCTATCTTCAATTTATAAAGTTGTAAAATAGCTCAAAGGCAATGAAAGGATGCCCATAACATCACAGTCACGTAACCCAGTAGAGCGCGCTCTAAATGATGCATAGTTTTCCATTGAAACACACATTTTTTTCTGCATGATGTTTATAAGACGCTTGATATTTGCAGAGAGAGTGATCCAGTACATTGGAATTGATAGTCTACTTGGGGGTTTAAGACACAAAGAGCTGAACCGTTGCCCTCCATCAGTCTGATCGGTGGCGTGTTGATAACATTTTCTCCAAGTGACATAAGATATTTACAGATTGGGATCCATTGTAAAGTTTTTATTTGGGGAAAAACAAAAAGGTTCCACTACTTTAAAAAAAGTCTAAACACGTGGATCCATGTCTTACTGCTGCATTTTATGGAAGAGAAAATTAAGGCTCAGAGGGGAAAGTGACCTGCTCTAGGGACACATAGCTTGTTAACTGATCTCTGGCTGCAAGGGGTTTTGAGGGCCAAGGAGTTCCTTTTGCGTTATTAGGTGACACAAAGAGCTCCCCTGGAAGGAAGGACGCAGGAAGCAGGCTGTGACAGATGGTTTTCATCTCCCGTGCTCTGGGAAATCTACCATCCCTTTAATTGGATATTGGGAACTTCCAGAAAACTTGCCATGTACATTCTATCATTTTTCAGGATCTCTAATTATACCTTGGAATTTGGCTTAAGTGCAGCTAGAGGAGGATGTTCATTAATAGTGTCGACAGGGACACTCAGCATGTATAAAGTTTTCTACAGTCCCAACATTGTTCTGATGCGTTAAGGAAGCGCATTTGCTCCCAGCTGATAGATGACTTAAGTTCAGGGGATGGAGGTCGGCTGGCTATGAGTTGTTTTTCTAACGTCCCAGTTTGAATTCAAAGCTCTGCGATCCCTGTTTTCATCGGCTCAAGGAAGCTCCTTGCTGAATTACATTTGGGGCACAATTCACCAAAGTTGGAGCGATGTGCCCTTGGTATTTCATAACCAATCTCAGTTTCCTATCTCTAGGCCATCATGTCGTCCAGAATCTCATATTCTTGTGTTTGCACCACCAGTTTCAAGAGAAGCTTTGTCTCTACAGACAGATCGTGGTTCCATCTGGCCCTGCCACCAAGAGCCTTGTGATTCCAGATGGAAAAATCCCCAACCCTCCCCCCATTTCCAAAGCAGCCCCCGCCCCCATTGTTTAATCTTCAGCCAGCACCACAAATCTTCCACAAACAGTCTCTGCAAGGGGTGGAAAGAGCCGCTAATGGGGGAAACAGCTCATCTTTTCTTCCATCCTTAAACCCTGTGCTATGGAAAAAATTCACACATCTGCCTGGATTAGTTTGAAAGGAGGGTGCTGGGGCAAAGGAGCTGGCGAGGGCTGGCCTTTATCAAAGAAGACGTTAGGAAAAAGGCTATTCTTGCTGCCGGGGAACATCACAATTTTCCATTGTGACTATAGCTATTCAACCATCTAAACTTTTTTTTTTCCTCTTCAAAAGACATCTTTAAGGAACCCCAGTATTTGGCTGGAATCTTCTGGTGGTCTGTTTCCTGCGTGTGTTTGTGTGTGTGAGGGGGCAGAATAAAAGGAATGAACCGGTTTTCTTTAAACAATATCCTCACCCACCTGCCATTTGAGAAGAGGGAGAAGATACCATGGGAGAAGGTTTCCGAATCTGAGGAGTAAAATTTCAGTTGCCAAAAAAAGCACCTGGAGAAGCGTCTGCTCCTCCTGCCCTTCCTTCTCCTGCCTAGGATCCCCGATCCCCTCGCCAGCTCCCCTGAGGCACCAGGGACCTCGCTCTCCCCACCCAGCTACAAGGGAGTTCAGAGTCTGGGTACCAGTGGACTGCGATAAAGTTTATCTGAGCCCCGTGCTCCCAGAGAGCTGGAGAGGCCGGAAGGTAGAGAAACTGCAAAGGACCACTTTGCCTTCACATATTCACATTGCCTTCACATATTCAGCATATTTTCATCCCTAACCCTCCTCAAACAAAATCTATTCTACCCTTCGAAGTAGACTTGTCCACTCTCCTCCCTGCTCTCTTGCCTCTGGAAAACCCCAGGGCCTCCTTCCTTTTCTCTGAGGTGCTTCTCCGCATTAATGAATGTCCTCCCTCTTGTAGTAGCCCGAATAAAAACGTTTCCTCAATTATCCGGTACATTTCTCACGCTGGATGTCTGAAATAGTATCCTAAGCACATTTAGAGTGAAGAAGGGGATCACCCTAGATGGTCTGGGGAAAGATGTGAACAGGACTGGTTAATGGACTGACAGTAAGGAGTCCTTGAAGCATGCATCCTCCATCTGGCCATGTTTTTCTCTTTAAAACCTCAGAAGCAGTAAGCCTAAGAGGGAGTTTATTATATGTGAAGCAAAACATAAATTCACACCGTGTGTGGATGTGTGGGCAGCAGGCCGTGCCGGAGAGGAGGGAGTGCTGGAGACCCTCTTGGCGAGGGGGAGGTGAAGTTTTGTTCCCTTCACAAAGACCCCTTGTTGCTTGCCGACAGGCTGAAAGCGCTGACCACTTCCGTTCAGCGTCTGCTCCCCTAAGTGCTGCTGCGGCCAGGGCAGTTGTGTGTTTATACAGATTTGCCATTTGTCAGAGATTGTTCCGGGAGGCCTGGGAGACAGTGACTTCTGGTGGGGTCTGCTGGAGGAAGTTGACTTTTCAAAATAGGAAAGCTTTTTGGCTTGTGAAATGGAAAAAGACAGTTTGGCCTCTTTGCCCTTAGCGGGAGAGACCTGGGGGGAGCCAGATCTTAAAACGCTAACTTTAAAATGTTCCTGGAAAGAATGTGTAGTGAAATGGTAATAGCCGCTGGTTTAATTAAAGAAAAATACCCCCCATAAGCTCAGCATCCAACCATAATACGATAGATATTTAATGTTTTTATTTTTATATATTAGTTCCCAGTCTCACATTTTTATAATTAGTGGCAGTACTGATTTATATATTTTCCCTAACATTATATTGTATAGTCATTTTATTATTATATAATACTATAATATACGATTCTATTGGATTAGTGGAGCACATTTATTATTATTAAACCTTTCTTCTGATATTAGACATTCAACTTGTCTCTTTTTTCCTCATTTTTTCCTTTGCTATTGTAGATAATGCTGAAATTAATATCATTGGCTATATAGCTTTTTGCTTCTGAAGAATGAAAGATAAATAACAGAGAGCTAAGAAAAGGATTGATTAAGCTCCAAACTTTTTAGGTCAAGACCCCTTTACACTCTAAGAAGCAATGAAGAACCTCAAAGAGCTTTGGGTTATGTGAGATATTTGACATTTGCCTTATTGCATTAGACATTATAACTGAAAAAATTTTAAATACGTATTTATTAATATATTCAAAATAACTATAAATCCCCATCATGCGTTAACGTAAATTACATATTTTATGAACAATTACTGTTTTCCAAAACAAAGACAATTACGAGAATGGTATTGTTTTACATTTTTGCAAATCTCTTTATCTTTACAGATTTTCATATCCACTTCTGTATTCAATCTCTTGTGATATTGTTGTTTTGATTGAAATATGATAAGAAAACCTGTCCTCACACAGATATTTGGTGAGAAAAGGGAAAAGGAACCCTTAGGCATCCTCGGACCACACTTTGAGAACCATTATTCTGCAACATTCCTGCACTCTACGAGGCACTTCTCTTACATCTTTTGGACTTAGAGATTTAGGTGATAGTGTAAATTCAGCATCCTCTTTTCTGAAATCGACACCCTGAGAAGCAAGTCCCTTGGCTAACATCCCTCAGCCAGTTAGTTATAGGGACTTCACTTTAATTTACTTCAACCAACTCTGATGCCTCATCTGTCCTTTGCCAGGCCTTGTGTAAGGCTTGGGGGAGCACAGAGCAGAATAAGGGATCCCAGACTGCAAGTTGCTCACCAGCCAATGACTAGTCAAGCTTACGAAATCATTATAAGACCAAAACTAAGTAAACATCCCACACCCGTATCATATCTCTTTTTAAGATTTTGGGTGGCTAGCAATCTGGCCTGGGAGAACCCAGGTCTCTTGACCTCTTGGGCTCTTTCTTTTGTAAATGTAAGATTTGGCCACCGAATTTTTGTCCACCTGTAACAATCCATGAGTCTTAAAGTGTTCGGGTACTCATAAGGATTAGTTTTTTGGAGTTGGGGATTATTTCTAGATTTAAAGTTGATCCAGCAGGGAACAAAGCAGGGAGCCTGCCATCTAGTGGTGAATAGATAGTATTGCCCTTTTGCTCAACTCCTTGGGCAGAGCTTTCTGAAGTCTTTTTCTCCTCACTGCCACCTTCCTTAATTACAAGGGTTTTAATTGTGCCACCGTTACAATACTTCATTGTCTTAGCTACATCATAATGAGTGAAGGGAATACACTTGTGATTTGGCTGACCGTATGAGAGGGGAGGAATTTTGCATTCATAGTTAATTGCTTGAAAACTGCCTGCAGACTGTGCCATGCCCTCAAGGCGCACTTTGGGCAGACTATAACAGGAAGGCTAAAATGATAAGTATCGTAAGATGCTGTCTCTGCCTCAAGACTGCAGGCTCCAGGGAGGGATGCCAGCTGGAGTTCTGTCTTACAGCATATCTTTAAAAGGGGGATTGTTGGAGCTCTCCCCTTATCCCGTTGATTTCTGAGTGTTTATTCATGGGATACAGTAAGAGACAAAACCCTGGGCAGAGGCTCTGGGCATGGAAGGGGTCAGGGCTGGGGAGCAGTACTGAGGGCTGGGTTTCAATGTGAGAAGTAGCTAGGCTGCTGGAGGTTAGCATGTGCAGAGCCTGGGGCACCAACATGGACATTCTGTGTGTTCCTGAGAGTTCTATCTCCCTCACGTGTACCTACTCAAAGCCTTGTGGTGAATCAGGGAGGGGTGAAAATCCCAACAGATAACCTATTCCTGGTTGGTAAAGAGCACAGGAAGCTGCATGACATGATCAAGGCATGGCAGGCGAAACTTAAGAATTGTAATGCCCAGCCTTGATATTCAAAAAAACCAACCTATAATAATCTTTGGCTATTTTATATATATATATATATATATATATATATGAATAAAAGGCACTTTTGCGTCCCACTTCTTAGGAAAATAAAACAGAAAATGGTGAGTTATAAAATATGATAACCACTGGTCTACTAACTAATTATTAATTTAAAATAATGATCGAATATTTCCTAGGGTCCAGGTCCTGTGCTGGGTGCTGGGGTTAAGGGTGTACAGTTGCCTGGTAGAATTTAAAGTCTAGAGATGAAGACCTTGAACAAGCAATTATATAGTATGTACCTGATTTGAAGTGACTTCTGATGAAAGCGAAAGAAGCAAGTACCAAGGCAGGACTGTGTTTGAATATCAAGACAAAAATCATGGCTACAGAAGAAATATGCACCTTTAACGTAGACAATGAAGACAATGACGCTGTTAGAGATTTTGCTTACCTGAATTTCATCATTAGTTCAAATGGAAACTGCAGCCAAGAAATCAAGGGAGTGCTGAAACTCAGCAGGCCAGCAATGGAAGAATTTGGAAAGATCACCAAGAGCCAACATGTGTCATCAGAGACCAAGGCTAAGATCATTCACACCCTCGTATTCCCAGTTACCATGTATGGTTGCTGGATAGTGAAGAAAGCTGATAGGGGGAAAAAAAATGGATTCTTTTGAAATATGTTGTTGGAGGAGAGCTCTGTGGATACCCTGGACCACAAACAAGAAAGACAGACAAGTGGGTTCTAGTGCAAATTAAGCATGAAACATTGCTGGAGGCAAAAACGACAAAAATGAAGTTGCCTTACTTCGGGCGCAACATGAGAAGACAGGGTTCTTTGGAAAAGACAATAATGCTGGGAAAAATAGAAGGCAGCAGGAAAAGAGGAAGATCGAACATGAAATAAATTGACTCCATCAAAGGAGCCATAGGCAGGAATCTACAGGAGCTGAGCAGGGCTGTGGCGGACAGGACACTATGGACATCACTCATTCATAGGGTCGCCAGGAATCCGAGCGGACTCAGCAGCATGTAACAACAGATATACCTGCGGAGTCTGTGACATTGCGGATACCTTTGAGTTAGGGAGAGTGTGTGTGTGTGTGTGTGTGTGTGTGTGTGTGTGTGTATGCGCGCGTGCGTGTGCATGTGTGGGCTGTTCCAGGCAGAAATAAAAGTGGGTATAAAAATACCGAGACAGGAAGGAGCAGGGTACATCCAGGGAACTGAAAGATGCTCAGTTCTTCCTGAGAGAGTAGGAGAGTGGATAAGATGGAGCTGGGGAGTAGGTAGGGGCCGGCTCTTTAGGGATCCTACCTTCATCCGCAGAAGGGTGGACCTAAAGAAGAGAACGATCAGATTTACATTTTGAAAGCTCGCACTGGCTGCAGTGTGCTCCGACAGATTGCAGAGGGGCACAAGATGGGCCAGGAGGAGATGAAGGGAAGCCAGTTGGGAAGCCACGGTCATAACTCCGGAGTAAGGTGGTGGTGGCCTGAACTAGGGAGACAGAGAGAAGTGAAAGGCGTGGAGAGAGAACTGGGATTGCCGGGCCTGCCCAGGGACCACAGCTCCAGGGGTTTGCAGGCTCCTCTAGCGAAGAACTATGATGATTGTCAGGACCTTGGTAACTTTCTGGGTGTGGAACTGTAGGCAAAGTGATTGTAATAGCTACATTTGGCAGTAGGCTAGCTTGGACCTTGTTAGAAGTGACATTCAATTGGCACATGTTTGTGGATTTGGTACAGTTATTGTAAGCTGGTTCTTCTTATGACCATCCGAGAGCCATGTCCTCGAATTAACAGACCTGTAAAGATGACAGCACTGAGCTCTTTTAACTTGGTGTAGTCTTTGTAGATAGAATGGCTAAGGATGATGGGGAAGAATATACGATGCTCTAATACAATGCCTTCTGGCCTGGTTTCAGGATCCTTCCACCAACCTCCATTTTTTGATGGGTTGGTGTGGAAAACAAAAGGCCGGCTGGTGCCTCTTGGCACAGAGCCCTGAGGGGTGTGAAAGGAATGGCCTTAGGATTCATAGACACGATGTATAGCTGCAGATATGGTGCTGGTCCATAGCAGGCATTCTCAAGGTACCGGGGAAAAACTAACAGAAGAAAGGAAGCTGACGAGTGACAACTCTATCTTGGATGGAGAAAACTTTGAAAGGGGGGAGCTCGAAACTTTATTTTAGGGGTACCCAATCTTTAGCAGCGTTCCCCAACCTTTTTGGCACCAGGGACTGGTGCTCCTATGAGAATCTAATGCCTGATGATCTGAAGTGGAGCTGAGGCGGTGATGCTAGCGCTGGGGAGCGGCTGCAAATACAGAGGACACTTCACTTGCTTGCCCTCCGCTCACCTCCTGCTGTGTGGCCCAGTCCTGGTCTGCGGCCTGGGGGTTGGGGACCCCTGCTCCGGGGTCTCTGAACCTTGAGTTCCTCTTGGGTCATTGTACTAATCTGCGTGGACAACTGTAATGAAACACCACAGCCTTGGGTGGCTTAAACAAGAGAAATTTATTTTTTCACAGTTCTGGATGCTAGAAGTCCAAGATACAGGTGTCAGGTTTGGTTTCTCTCAGGCCTCTCTCCTTGGCTTGCAGATGACTGCCTTCCAGCTGTGTCCTCACAAGGCTTTTCTTCTGTGTGTGTATATCCTCGGTGTCTCTTCCTCTTCTTATAAGGACACCAGTCGGATTAAGGCCCACCTGTATAAACTCATTTAATATTAATTACCTCTTAAAGGCCCTTTGTCCAGATACAGACATATTCTAAGGTTTTGAGAGTTAGGACTTACACATATGAATTTTGGAGGACACAATTCAGTCCCTAAATGTCATCTGTTGAGCAGATGATTCGACTAGATGTTTTGACTGTTGGAGAAATGAAGAACAGCCATAACTCAGAGTCCCCAGGGAGCCAGATTTCTAGGTGACTTGGGTTAGGGTGTTCATGACCTTGAGTCCTGGTTCTGGGATTTATGAACAAACATGCTGATAGTATGTGTTGAGTGGGACCTAAGGGGCAGAGGTGTAGGAACAACCCTCTGCAGAGAGTTTCTGTCCCACCCAAGTTAGATCTTGCTGTACATGCTATAGAATTTGGACTTGAACTTACTGGAGACTCAGAATATGTCAACATCAGGTGAACTATGATAAACATGATGATGAAAAGGCATCTAGCTACTCTGTGTCACAGATTTCCTGGGATCGTGAGATATTGTCTCTTAGGAGTTTAATCTTTGCTCACCGTATCCCCAAGTTTCACATCTGTGGATTCAGCCAACCACAGATCAAAATTAGTATTTTTGATGGCTGGCTGGGGATCCTTGGATGTGGAGGTCTGACTCTATGCATTGTTCTATTCCATTGTACATCAGAGGTTTGAGCACCTGCAGGGGTCCTGGAACCAATTCCTCTGTAGAAACCAAGAGATGACTGTAGTTAAGTTTTTGGGGAGCCGGTGGGCTTTCTAACTCTTTTGAGCATGGCACACAATGAAAAATAATTTTAACAGGACTGCCCACTATGCATATATAACTGAAATACGAGCGTCGACAAACATGTGATGCACATCGATATTTTCAATTCTGTTCCTTTTCGTACTATTCCAAGTCTAGATGCACCAGATTGATCTTAACTGAGGTAAGGACCCTGTACTACTCGAGGAAGGCTCCGCACTGCCTTAGACTACTATTCGGAACTACGAAGCTGCATATCCAAAAATGGTCACCAGGGTCCAAGTCCACAGTGCTCTCCCTGCATCATCCTGGGAGGCCTTTATGTGGGTCTTGGCATCTGTGGGATAACCTCTTCCCAGGAGGTCACAGAAACAGGGTATTGAGGGCCCCCTTGCCTCGCTGAAGACCACATGCAGGATGCCAGCCGTTCTCCACAGTGCCTTGCTCGGGGTCAGGCCCAGGTGCTGCAGCACCATCAGCTCGGCCCTGCAGTCTGGAGTTCTCATCGGGGAGGGCGTCTGGCTTCATTTCAAGCTCATCCACATGCTTGGTTAGGCTAGTGATCTTTTGCACATATTGAACAATTATTTTCTCATCACTTTCCAGCTGTTAGAAAAACGTGCATTAGACAGATGGGTTGGGGAAGGTGCTCTGAGTCAGCCAACCTCAATCCCAGGTCTTTGCTTGGAGGCTGTCAGTCTCGTGGATTCATGCTCTGTGCTCGTTGCCAGGCTTCTCCCCTCCTCCATTCTTCGAAGTCCACTTCCGACATAATTTCTTCCCTGCCCACTCTGCCCTCACTAATCCTTCCCTTCTTTGAAGAATTTATTATCCCTACTATGCACGTAACATGTCTCAGAAACTGTTTTGCTCTGTTACATTGTATATCATGAATGTAGAGACCTGGGCTTGCATTCAGCAGCCACCACTTCTTAACTGTTCGTCTTGAGCAAGTCACTTAACCTCTCTGTTCCTGTTAGTAAATTGCCACGTTTTAGGGCTATTATGAGGACTGCAGTAGATAATGTCTGTAAATGTCCAACATATTTTATGATCTTTATTAGCCACTCAACAAAAACGTTCAAGTCCTCACCATGTGCAGATACTATGCTTTCCTAATTAAAAAGTTAAGGATGCCTGAAGAAGCCTGATCCTATCTGACCTCAGAAGCTAAACAGAGTCAGGCCTGGTTGGTACTTGGATGGGAGACCACCAAGGAAGATCCGGTGCTGTAGGCATAAAAAATAAAAAAGGGATTGTAAACTGACAAAATCCTTGCAATCTGTGAGGCCGACCAAGGGTTGCCTTGCCTGAAAAAAAAAAGAAAAGAAAAAAAGTTAAGGATGCTTAGATTTGTTTTAAGGACTGTGTAATACAGTAGAAGAAATCCTGGTCTCTGCCCCTGGGGTTTATAATCAAGTTGGCAGGCCAGTTAAACTCATGTGATACCAAGCAGTGCATGATTACGTGCAGAAAGGGGACCGATCTGAAACAGAGCTTCAAGGAAGTCGGAGTTGTGGGGGTGTGAGGAGTGCAAGCGCCAAGAAAACCAGGATTTTGCTTTGTTCAGTGCCGTTCCCAGTGTCTGGAGCTGTGTCTGACACCTGTGGGTGCTCAGGAAGGAAAAGTTGTGAATGACTTTTAGGAATGGAAAGGAATGACTTGGAGAGACTGTTGACATGTCTGGGCCACACTCCTCATTTTGAGTCTAGGGAAGGATGGGGACTTGACGCCCTACAAAGTCCCGGGGAACTGGGGGGACAGCTGGAATGAGAGCTTCTTGGGAAATGTTAGTCCATTTGAAAGTAGTTTAAGAATTTTAGAAGCAGTTTTTTCAAAGCAGTCAACTTGCTAATTATAAATTATCTATTTTATCACGATTAATTAATTGACAGCTACAATAGTTTAATAAGTTTCACATGGCTTTCTTTATAAACACATTTAATACTCACCTTTGAGACTTTAAAAATATTCTAAGTTAACAGTGGTGTTTTCCTGAATTGGGAATTTGAGAAAAAGACACCTTCCCTTCAATTTCCCCTTACTGCAGCATACACAGAGAAAATCCGGAAAATGTAAAAAGATAAAAATAGCCCACCTTCCCATATCACCACATTACCCACAATCCTACTTTACTGAGACTGCTATTGTTAACGTTTTGATCTAATTCCTTATAGTCTTTCTCTTTTTTTTTTTCGACAATTTTCTAAAATGTATTTTTCAATTACAGTTGACGCACAATATGTCAGTTTCCAATGTTCAATATAGTGATGAGACACGGCGTATTTTATGAAGCAAGCACCCTGATAAGTCTAGACCTGCCTGACACCATACATCGCCATTACAATATTATTGACTATACTCCCTTTGCTGCATTTTACATCTCTGTGACTGTTTTTATAACCATCAATTTATTCTTCTTAACCCCTTTCACGTTTTTCACCCATCCCCCCAGACGCCCTCCCACCTGGCAAACATCGGTTTGTTCTCTGTGTCTATAAGGTTGTTTCTGCTTTGTTTGTTCACCTTGTTTTTTAGGTGCCACATATAAGTGAAATCATGCGGTGTTTGTCTTTCTCTGATTTACTTGACTTAGCACAATATCTTTTAGGTCTATCCATGTTGTTGCAAATGGCAAGATTTCATTCTTTTTTATGAAAGAGTAATATTCTAGATATGGCATATGTACCATATCTAGAAGTGGAATTGCTGGGTCATATGGTAGTTCTAATTTTTGATTTTTTTAAAGGCCCCTCCATACTGTTTTCCGTAGTGGCTGCACCAATTTGCAGTCTCACCAGTAGTGCATGAGAGCTGGAATAGAGTTTCATTTATTTGCGTCTATGTCTTCTAGTTTTCTGAGCACAGGTTTTTTACCTCCGTGGTCAAATTTATACCTAGGTATTTTATTCTTTTTGATGCAATTGTAAATGGGATTGTTTTCTTAATTTCTCTTTCTGATAGTATATTATTGGTATATAAAAATGCAACTGAATATTAAATTTTGTATACTGCTATATTACTGAATTCATTTATTAGTTATTTTTGGTGAAATCTTTAGTGCTTCTATATACAGTATCATGTCACTTGCAAATAATGACAATTTTACTTCTTCTTTGCCAATTTGTATGCCTTTTAGTTCTGTTTCTTGTGTGATTGCTGTGGCTAGGACTTTCAATATCATGTCAAATAAAAAAGGTGAGAGTGAGCAACCTTGTTTTTTTTCCCCAATCTTAAAGAAAAAGCTTTCAGCTTTTCATCATTCTGATGTTAACTGTGGGTTTATCATATATGGCCTTTATTATGTTAAAGTACATTCCCTTCATCCCCACTTTACTCAGAGTTTTTATCATGAATGGATGTTGGATTTTGTCAGATGCTTTTTTTTGCATCCATTGATATGATCATATGATTTTTATCCTTTGTTTTGTTTTCGTGGTGTATCACTTTAATTGATTTATTGATATTGAACTAACTTTGCATCCTTAGAATAAACCTCCTTTGATCATAGGGTATAATCTTTTTAATGAATTTCTGAATTCGGTTTGCCAATTTTTTGAGGATTTTTGCATAGATATTCATCAAGGATATTGGCCTGTAATAGTATCTTTGTCTGGTTTTGTTATCAGAGTAATGCTGGCCTCATAAAATGAGTTTGGGAGCTTTCTCTCCTCTTGGAACAGTTTGGAAAGAATATGTATTAATTCTTCCTTGAATGTTTGGTAGAATTCACCTGCGAAGCCATCTAATTCAGGACTTTTGTTCGTTGGGAGTTTCCACCCAGTAACAGTCATACTGAATAATGGTCACCCACAGATGTCAGCTCCTAATCCCTGGAACCTGTAAGTGTTACCTCACTTGGGAAAAGGGCCTTTGTAGATGTGATTAAATTAAGGATCCTGTAATGGGGAGATTTTCCTGGATTATCCAGGTGAGCCCTAAATGTCATCACAAGGTGTCCTTCTACAAGAGAGGCAGGGGAAGGTCAGAAGCAGACAGAAGAGAGGGCAGTGTGAGCACAGAGGCGGAGGTTGGAGTGATGCAAATGCCAGCGAGGAACGTTTCCCCTCCCCCTGGAGCCTCTGGAGGGAGCATTGCCCTGTTGATACCTTGATTTTGGCCCAGCGATACTGATTTTAGACTTCTAGCCTTCAAAACCATAAGAGAATAAATTTCTGTTACTTTAAACCACCGATTTTGTGGTAATTTGTTACAATAGCTACAATAGTCATAGAAAATTAATACTGTCCTCCCAAACATGTGGAATTTGGGGTTTATATGCTAAGAAACCTTGAACGGAGCTGATGTCTGAGGTGCTGAAGCAATATGGTCTCAGAGCACCTTTCCTTCCTTCTTCCTGATATCTCTTGCCTTTGCTTCTCTCTTTTACACTATATAAGCTTCCTCAGCAAGGTAAAAAAGTGAGGAAATACCTATACGGAAGGGTGGTGGTGGTAGGGATGAGGGTGGGGAGAGGATATTTCCAGGTGTATATTAGTCCTACGGCCCCAAAGTGAGTATCTTCTCCTTGTATTCACATATACCCATTCAAGGAAAGATTCTGATTGGTTTTCTTGGGTCAGGTACCCAACGTTTGGGCCAATCGCTATGTCCAGGAGTGGGGCTTAGTACTGTGATTGACAGACTCATTGGAATCCTGTGGAATGTGAGTAGGAAAGACAGGGAGGTGGGCGCAGGATGTTATCCTCAGAAAGAGGATGAAAGGGATGTAGGGCCTGAGGCTGGTTCTCCAGGAGTCTTTGTGTTTCTCTCCATCCCTCCGTCTCCACACCTAAGGTGCCTATGAGAAGGATGCACCAGTACTGGGCATTTTAGCCCCAACTATGTCACTCTCGTCATGTGACTTTTGCCCCCCTCCTGGTTTCTTTACATGTGGATTAAGGATAAGAATTTTTACTGGAAAGCACTGTTGTGAGGATAAAGTGGGATGTGTCTGAAATCACCAGCACTGTGAAAATAATAATATTCCATGCATGTTTGTCAAGTTTCCAATTGCTGGCAGTGACTTTGCTTAGTTTCCTAAGATCCCTGTCTGTAGGACCTCATCTCATTTAAATGAATTTTCTTTGTTTCTTACCTAGTTCTGAGCTGCCTACAACTTTGTCCTTCCTTTTTCCATGTCGGTGTGTTAACTAGACTTTTCTGCACCTTATCATTTTTTTTGATATTGATCAAGATCAAACCAGATCAAAATGCTTTTTTATATTTTGTTCTATCATCTGCTACTCATTTCTCTCCGTCCCCATCTAATAAAGAAGTGGCATTTTTATTTATTCTCCTCTCTTTTTTCAGTATCTTTGAAGACTGTTTTTCTATGCCTTTTATGTACTCGGTTCATAAATTATGTTTCATTTTTTTGGCTTTGGTTTTCTGGTTTTTGTCTCCCTAAGCCTTCACCCATGTACCTTTCATTTCTTCTGAAAAAGAAGGTTACACTTTAAAAAATTAATCATTTCTGGGGTATTTCATTGCCTACAACAATGCACAGTTTATGAAAAACAACCATTAATTGGTGATGATGACAGTTAGTTTAGGGTTTTTGGTTCTTGTGAGTTTACTTGCTCAACCTTGAATTTACATTGAAGTTTTGTTGGTCTGATTTAAGGAAGGAATGTATTCTCGTGCAAGGTTTTAGTTGTAAGTTACAGAAAGTAGGTGTTTTGGAATAAATGTTGGGTAGTGTCCAGCTGTCTGGGAAGGCTGGGGTGTCAGTCCGGGCAGATATGGAGACCGGGCACCTAAAAGTGGACCAGCCCGATGATGACAGAGCTGCTGCCACTGCTGTTAAGCGCTGGACATTCCGTTTGCCTGGCCTCGTTGTCAGACACGGGCATGGAGCTGCAGCCACGGCCATTCTGCTGGCCCCGGGGATTCCACCAAGGCAGCATGTCCACAGTCTCCACCTCTCTGCATCTTTATGGGTCCGAAGATTAGGTCGTGTGTTCTTGCCCCAGCTTCCATGGTGGGAGGTGGGCCCTGTGACTCCAAGAATAGCCATCAGGTATCTGGCAGACGCCCCATTCGGCACTGAGGAGTGTTATGTTTGCATGTCTGTGTGTGGGGTGAGAGCTGTGGATGTGTAAATTGGGCATCTGGGAGAAGTGCCAATTAAAACTTTCTGCTCTGTGACTGAGATGGTGGCTCAATGCAAACATTGTAAGTAAGACCCAATAGGAACACTTCTAACATTTTTTAAAATTTTTTTGAAATTGGGGAACCGACCTCTAAAATTTGCTAGCTGTTTTCTGTCTCTGGAGGGCAGCTATCAGTTCACCTTGGGATGGAACCTTCTTGTTCTGGAAAAATCAAGTTTAGATTTTCAAGATGCACAAATGTAAAGCAAGTAATCATTGCTCTGTGGGAGTAGGATAGCCAAACATCTTACTAAACCAGGGCCTGAGGTCCAGTTGTGCAAAGCGTGGGTCCTATTGAACTAAAACTGCTCTAAAAATAACAATCTATTTAGAAGGGAAAAAAATATGCCCAATACTCATGGACTTAAGGAAAACATGAGTATAATGGTGGGAGTAATTAACGATATGAAAATGGAATCGAATGGAATTTCTCCAGGTGAAAAACACATCAGGTTGTCCCCCCTGAGGCTGTCTTCGTTCATGTGCATCATGTATGGGAGTTGCTGAGGCTCCCTCTCAGCTTCACAAAATGTAGGCGAGAGGAGGAAGTTCTGAGAAAGTACATCCAGAGAGCTTCAAGCCCGGCAAGAAACTCTTACTGCTGCTTTTAAGGGGACTTTTTTTTTTTTTTTTTAAATTTATTTTCCTATTTCTTTTAAATCTCCAGCGATTCAATAATCGCTGTAGACTGTGTTGAAAAGGACCATAGAGTAGTGCTTGCTGGTGTGGTGATGAGGATAAAGATGTTGATGAGCATGATGACGATACCTTCTTCTGAGATGTACCTACATCCAGAGTCAGGCTCTGTGATGTGCACGTTAAATGCTTCCTCTCTAGTCATTTGAACAAGCCTACGAATTAGGTGGACTTGTTACCATTTTACAGATGAGAAAACTGAGGATCTAAGGGGTTAAGTACTTGACAAGATCCCACACTCAGGTGGTCTCTAGACTTTTATAGTCACATACCCTATCAGTAAGAATTTTTTAAAACATGACTGCACCTCCTTTATGTTTATTTATTTTTCCATAAAGCATAAATTTGACCCATGATCGTTAGTTAATATCTCAAGTCACAGAATATGCCTAGGGCAAAGTTTACTGTGAACAATAGTGAATGTAAATCTACATTTCAAATAGTCTTCTTGATAATTTTTCATACCTTTTTTGAGGGGACAAGTGCTTGTCAGATGCGATTAGATCAACATTATTTTTACTTCGTAACATGGTTGACAAAGAGCTTGTACTAGGACTGGGAGAGGTTTCAGTGCTGTCATTTTTCATGTCAACTTTAGGTTTAAGCTACGATTTCTAATTGTGCTTTTTCGTGAGAGTAATTCAGTTCAACCTAGATAATAATACCTGCAAATTCACTGGACAAGGCAAAGGTAAGCTGCTACGGGACAACGCGCAGAAAGTGACCGAGCCAGAGTGGGCACACTGCTGATGTTCCGGCCTCCTTATGACGACCCCCTGACCCCTTCCTCTGAGCCACGATGGCCCTTGGACACGCACACCAAGGCAGAGTGAGGGAGGCAAGTTTTCATTACACGTTAGCAAAGCTTAGTTTCCCTCTTCGTGTTTAGATTTTAGAGGTGTGCAAATAGTTCTAAAAAGCGTCCCGCATTCCAGCGCTAAAGCTTGTGCCCGCTCCTTCAAACCCCGTGGCAGGGGTTGGTTGAGCAGTGGTGCTAAGAGCCAAACAGGGCGATGGTGTCCCCTCTGTCTGTCTGTCTGTCTGTCTGTCTCCCAAGCCTGTGCTCCTTCCATGGGAGACCACCCTGGTGTCACTTTTGCTTTTCACTTGATTTCAGAGCAAAAATCAGGAGTCGAGGCCCATCTGAACTATTCGTTTTTGTTTCTTTTCTCTCCCGTATTTTATTCCCTGCCCAAACAGAAACAATGTCCTTGAAGTTGTGAGAAAAAGCCTGTTAGTGGGATAGAGAGTGAGAAGCATTTGTGTCTTTTTCTAGAAAGTACCCGTGTCTTGTATGACTTCATCTCAACCTATTTCTCTGATTCTGAGTGGCTCGATAAATGTTTGTTGAATAAATGAAGGAAGGAATGAAGGAAGAAATGAATGAGTGTTTTGAGGGTGGCTGAGATGGTTGGAAGAAAGAGGCAAGTTGAGAAATGATGGGCAGGCAGGGCTTGGATACAGAACCGGGGCCTCAGAAGTCCTCGAGCACCCACCTTTGAGAATTAAATGACATCTAACCTTGGTCAGCGTTTGGAAGGACACTTTTTGTTCAGAAAAGAAAAACGTTACAGTACACTGTGATAAGACCATTTCCTTTCTCACAGCGTCTCCTTTAATGTCAGGTCTGAAATATGAAGTCATTAGGGGATATTAAAACAGTGCTGACAAACTAATTAACAAAAGACATTACGCCGGATGGGCTCAATTTATCCTTTTTAATGGTTCTTATAAATGGGTGCCGCCAATTAAAATTAATAAAGATTTACCAGCGATTGCCCGGTGTACATTGCTAAGAAGCGCTGCTGAAGGTCGGCTTAAAGTCAGCTTTGTTGGAGCTGCAAGTTCAGCTCTGGAGCAGCAAGTCCCACGGAGTCCTCCTGATTTTCTGTTTCCTCCTGGCTGGTTCTCCTTCAGCTCCATTCTCTGGCCTTTCTACCTTTTGCTCTGAGCCGTTAGTCCATCTCCTCCCCTCCACGGTCAGCTCTGTCGTGGGCTGACTGAGATGCTCCCAAATTAAATACATAAAAAGAAGAATACACTGACCCTAGTCTTATATTAGCTGATCTGATTTGTCACAGTTTTCATCATGGTATTTCTGCCATTGCTTCTGGAAGGTGGCTTCTGGGTTTGTTTAGCAGAGCCCGTGTCCTGGGATCTACCCAGCCTGGCTTGCCCAGAAGCCTTCATGATGTCCTCAGATTTCTGGGAGACTCAGCAGTATGGGTCCAACGTTACCACAGGGACGGGCCTGGAAACGATGCCCAGAAAGCTGACCCCAAACTCAAGTGTGCTTTCACTGGGTGCAGGTCCAGAAAGAGTGGGTGTGGTCACTATTCCAAGAATCCTATGGTCACTCTTTTATTTTATATCAAATGCCGGTTCCCTTTATTATGCATAAGATAGCCCCTAATTTATGTCTCAAAACCAGGGAGACTTGTGATGTCCAAGGGGGACTGTGTCTCTGTTCTGAAGCCTTGCCCGTCCTTCTGAACATTTCACCAGCCTAGGGCTCGGCAACTGCTCTGCTGGAACTCTTTTTACCACCGATCCAAACCTCGTCCATCCCACAGGATGGCCTCGTCTCCACTCAGCATCAGCCCTCCTCAGAGATGGACCCCTTTACAACCCAGCATTCAAGGATTGGGGCCAAATGAGCTCCTGAAGGAGATCTTCCTTGGCCAGGAGGGCAGGAGGGTGAGCAGGGTTGAGTTTTCACACCCCCGCGCCCCCAGGGCTAGCTTTGGTGAGAGTAGCAAGGGCTGGGGATGAGATAAAAGGGGAGACTCCAAAAAAGAGACAAAGTCGTGCAGACGATTGTCCCAGGACTGTGCACAGCTGTGACTGGCTGCATGGAGGAGGCAGAGATACCAGCCCTCTGTTCTAACCTCAGAGGACCCTGTCTTGGAGGGTGGGAGACGGTAAAGGGACACTTTTAGGGCATAAGCCGACAGGTTAGAGTCACAGGAACCTGAAGTGTGGTTCGTTACGCTGCCAGGATGTGGTATGAAGGATGCCAAATGGCTCCTTCTCCCGATGGGCTGGTTTCCATGCCCCTTGAAGTTCCCAGGGTAGGAGTCAAAGAGGGTTGCATGACAGCTCCAGAAGGCCTTACTTAATGCCACTTCCCTGGCTTTCTTGCTGACCTCCAGGGATGCAGGTAACATTAAAAGATAGACCATGTAATATCTGGTGTCTTGAGGAACAAGACAGACGTTTCACAAGGGTACACGCAGAGCAGGAAGGAGCATGACACTCCCAGGCTCTAGAGAAGAAATTAAAAATCAACGCTTCGACTTTGTCATTACCTGGTACCTGCTTTTTCCTTGTGTGCCCTTCCCGTGGGATTCTGCGTATGGGTTCCCCCAAGAGTGGGGTCAAGGACAACTGGGCAGCTACTTGAATGCAGCTTCTTGAGTGAGATCTTATTTCTCTGTTATGGTTCCCAGCAGGGCTGTGCCACACACTCCTATTACAAATGCGTTGAACTTTCTCTTACCCGATGGATTTCCTGAGAGAAGGCCACGTTTAGAATCATATGAGGAAGACGCTGCCTTAGAGTCAGCCACACTAGGAATCTACCACATCTGGCTGTGTGAGGTTGGGGGCAGTCATGTAAATGTCCAGCACGTGATGACATGCAATGCATGTTGGTTCCCTTTGTGTAGCTCCTTCCTGGATCTCTGCCACTCCCATCTGTCGACAGCATGAGGGTAACATTGCGGTTGGAGGGGAGTGACTTCGTTGTCAAGCCGATCGGTTTCCCAAGGAAGGCTCTAATCCATCAGTCTCTCTACAAAGGAGAGAGCCAGGAAGACTGGGACTTTCTTTTAAAAAATGGAAAAATAATAGCACGAGAGGATCTGTTTGGTCTAGGCCATTCGAGTCGGAAAAGCCAGAGCTGAACAGGCTCTTTGAAGCAAAGCTTGAGTTCAAGGGTGAGGGGAGACAACTCCCACAGAAAGGGGGAGGCGGGTGCATTCTCGGCTGGGAGGGTCACTGCGGGGAGTGGGCTCTGGCTGCCTGCTGTGTCTCACCCCCTCCAACTCCACGTGGAAAAGCAGGAAAAGGGCAAGCGAGGCTCCCACTGCAGAGCCCCTTCGAAGGCCGCGGGCACACTGTCCGTGACAATGAATTCATGGGGAGATGTGACCTCCAGAGAGCCTGACTCCCTGGAGGCGTTAGCTACACTCTTAATAGTGCATGTTACTGTTTCCTTTCTGGCGCTGCACGCCAAGTCATTTGTGTGACAGTGCGATAGAGGCAACAGAGCAAGTTAGAATATATAGATGCTGTCCGCTCACAGCAACCCCTCTCACAGAAATCGGGACCCAAATGCCTTCCAAAGGCCAGAGGGGCAAAGAGTCCATGAAACAGACTTGACGAGAAGATTTCGAGAGAGTTCCCAGGAGTACCTTCGGCCCGACCAGTCTTAAGCAGCATGTAGATGGAAGGGATTGAAAATTCAAATGCTTCCAGTTATAATCGATAATAAATGTAAGGGACAAATTTAATTTTAGCTGTGACCCCGCCCCACTTCCGAGCTACATCAAAGGTGATTTGGGGGTTCGATATGACAGTGCCTTCTTCCGGAGGAGGCAGTTAGGAGCAGTTGAAAGGCCACTGGACTTGGAACCTTTGGATCTTACAGTGGCTCTATGTCTCGGTATCCTGTATTCTTTCTCAACCATCTGTCAATTAGGAATCAGAACCCCCATCTACTGCATAAGAGGCAGCACATTCTCAAGATCCAAATGGGACTGTGAACCTGAGAGCAGGTAATATAAACGTGAGAGGTGATTAGATCCCGCTTAAGTGTTTCAGATCAGGTGGGCAAAGGCAACAGGGACCGGTGGCTGTGTCCTTACCTGGAGAAATTAGTTAGCACTCACTTTACTTTAGTAGCCAACAATCTTGCGCGTTGGGCACTCTGCCCTCTTTTTACAAAGGAGAACATAAAAACTCAGTAAAAGTATAAATTCCATGTGGTCATACCACCAGGGAGTTCCAGTGCTCAGACTTGAACACATGTATTCAGACCCCATAGCTCCTACCCTTCCTACCACACCAAACTGGCTTTGGTCAGTGGCCAAGAATTTTCTTGGCAGCATCCAGAGCTCAGTGACCCTTCCCAGGAAAGGTGGTCAGGAGACAATAGTGACAAATAAGTTCAGGGCCCCAGTTTCTCTTCCCCATCCACAGCCTGTGGACCTAGGTAGGGAAATTGTCATTTGTTTCGTTTGTCCATCTATTTCTTCTTTTCTTCCTTCTTTCCTTCCTTCCTGGGGACAGAAAAAAGAGCAGAATTTGGAGTCAGGGGAAGTGGGTTTCAGTCTCTGAAGTAGAATTCCTTTCGCCTGTGCCAGAAACATATGTTAAATATGTGGTTCTAAGACCTACTGAATCTCTGGGACCTCAGCTCATAAGCCGTGTATTTAACAAGCTCTCTTGGTGACACTGGCATACACGTAAGTTTGAGAATTGCTGCTTTCAAGCATCATCCCAACTCCCAATATGTCCCAAGCTGCTCGGAGAATAGCAAATCAAGCGGTACTCTGGTTTGTTGTGGGAACTACGCTATGGGCTCTGTCCCGGAGGTAGGAGTGTCCCTGACGCCCTGTGAAGTGAGCTCTCTGCTGTGCCCTCTTCAGTCATCCCTGTTTCCCCCGTCATGTATTTTTCCCTCAGCAAAGGAACAATCCTCCTTGATTTGGTGACACTCAGAATTGAATCTGCTCTGGGGTACTCTCTCTCCCTACACTGAGAGCTGACACATTCTAGAATCTGAGCGGCGGGGGAGCCTTAGAGATTCAGACCTGGCCCTTCTGACAGCGGAGTCAATGCTCTTTGTGCTACAAAGAGCTTCCTTGCATACAGCTGCAGCTAAATAAATGCTCGCACAATGAGTCGGTGACTGAAAATTTCTCCTAAACTATTCTAGGTCCAAAAGATTTGCTTAAAACAAGCTCTTCATGGTCATGGGGAAACCAGACGTGGATAATGGGCATTATAAGAATCTTTGTTGGTTATAATAGTAACTACTGCTAAAGCATCATTTACTGAACACCTATGTGCCTGGTGCTATATTAGATGCTTTACAAACATTATCTCACAACCGTCTAGGAAAGTCTGTTATATCTTTATTGTGTAGATAAGAAATTGAGGCTCACAAAACCAAAAATGACTTGTTCAAGGTCATAGCTATGAAGTGTCAGAGCCAGGATTTAAAGCCATATCTTTTAGTCTCTGAAGCCCATATTCTTTGCAATACTCCAGAGAGTCCCTCTTTATGGCTTAATAAGTGTTAATCTGTCAGCTCTCCCAGGAATTGTGCGGACAGCTTGGCCTCCCCACACACTGAAGCTGCCTGGTCTTAGTAAGTCTACGAGGCAGCCTTGGGAAACAGTGACAAGGAACCTGCCCATGCAGGAGTTCTGGGTGCAGCTGCCATCGTTTCAGTGTGAATGTGCTCTACCCTAACAACAAAACACATAGAGTGAAAAGAAATAAAACCTTATATTTATCTAGCACCTAATATATTACAAAACACACATACATGCTCCAATAATCCTTGTAACGGTCTGGAGAGGAGCATTATAATTGTTCTTAGTTGTTTAGATGAGGATAGTGAGGCTCAGACATGGTAAGTAAAATTTCCAAGATGATGCAGCTAGTGAGTAGCTGAACCAGGACGCAGACCTAGTTTTTCAGACCTCAGACTTACCTCTATATCTGTTATAGCAATGCTTCTCAAAACTTTAAAGGGTAAACAGGTCAACTGGCCATCTTGTTAAAAGGCAGATTCTGATTCAGTAGGTCTGGAGTAGGGCCTGAGATTTTGCATTTCTAATGAGCTCTCGGATGATGCTCAAGCAGCTGGGCCATGGGCCACACTTTGAACAGTGAAGCTCTTCTTGACCATGGTCCCTTGGCGTAGGCTCACCATCCCTATAAGGCTGTGAATCCTTAGCAGGTCACACCCCTCCATAGCCCCTCTTTGCTTCTTCATCTGTCATCTTGCATGGGGGCTTCTTTTTTAGTACCATGGAGACGAGAACTCAGGGGAAAAGAATGATGAAAGATAAAGAGGACTGCTTCTCGTTTCGATGCCATTTCCTAACCTGCCATACCGCCTTGCAAGCTTCTTCCAGGGACACTGTCAAAAAAGAAATAAAAATCAGGAAAGCACTTCAAAAGTGTCCAGCTCAGGACAGTCCAGGCACAGTTCTGGCCTATACCCTCCTGTGACTTTTCTGGTAGGGAAGTATGGATGTCGAAAAAAATGAAAATACTCTAGGAACCTGAGTGGAGAGGAGGTCCCATCTCTTCCTCAGGACACTTCGTGGATAAACTTAAATTCAATTAGCATTTATTGAGAACCTACTATAAAAAGAACAAGTTAGCAGCTAATGAGGGTTTCCTATGTGTGTGGCACTGCTTCAAACACTTTCATCTATCAAGTGATTTAATCTTCCCAACAACCCTTAGAAGTATTTGGTATTTTCATTCCCTTTATACGGAGGAGGAGGCCACATAGTGATGAATTCACTGGCCCAGAGTCACACAGTTAGTGAGTGACAGAGCACGGATTCAAATCCAGCCTCCCTGACTCTAGTATCTTAACCCATTAGCTGTATAACTTCACTCCTGGGCTGGACTGGGAATGTTCGAAGGGGCATGTGACACAGAATGGGAAAGCACGTTATTTGATTGACCACCATAAGACTGATGCTTTGTAAGCAACATCCCCCTAATCCTTACAACAACTCTTTGAGATAGGAGGGGTCTCCCCACTTTAGAGATGAGGGAATGCAAGAGAGATATAGTAACTTTTTCCAGGTCTCACAGTTAGCAAGCAACAGAGCCAAGGTTCAAATTCAGGAGTGTCTGACTCCACAACTCACGCTCCTCCCCTAACTCCTAAGGACTTCATGGTACCAGCTGGACACACCCAGCAGTGTGATGTTTTGATGGGGATGGGGTCTCCATAGGCCCATGACTCAGATGAACTAAATGTGTGCACCTGTATGAGGGAGGGACTATGCGGTCTTCCTGGTAGCTGATGAGAGGCCAGATGTTTGCACAAGGACTCAAGTTTCTGGATGGTGAGAGAGGCAGTGATAGCAGTTACATCATTCTATTTTCCATCCCCCAGCAGCGAAAATATGTATGTGAATTGCAAACTCTAAGTGCTGTATGTGTGTCCATTGCTTATCATTTTTAGTGAACGGTGTCGATACATGTGTGGTCAGTGGCAGTGGGATTGTGCTCCTGGCATGTCTGTCATCGAGAGTGAGGACGGGCCCAAGTGGACCTCTGACTTTTGTAATCTGCTGCTACTGTGTACAGCTCTCCACAATTTGTTCAATCCTTCTGCAAAAGAACAAATAGAGACTGTAGATTAAGGCTGTTGCTTATTGAAGATGCTAAAGTAAGCCCATGGCAAACGGGGCTATTTTATCCTTTGGGCAGGAGTAATGTTCAAAGGCTTAGCATTTGGAGGGCATGGGCGTTGGCCAATTAGGAGAGGTACCAGAGGTAAATAACAGGTACAGCTGTGCTGGAGTGCAACAGCTGAATATCTGCCCTGCCTTTGTGTTGTGAGTTTTACAAGGTTCTGTGAAAATGCTTGAGACTTAACAACGATGACAACAACAATTCAAATACTGAAGTTAATAATGTTTTAATTAAATGTTTATAAATCATAACATTATGTCGATAGCAAATTGCAAATCAACTCTTAAATAGTTAGGTATAAATTGTATTAAAGGTAGGCGATGGGACTCTTTGAATATGTTTGATAAGCAGTGGGATGCGGGTCTCTAGAAATGACAGTACCTAGGTTTTGCAGAGACCTAACAATGCCCACAGAGGATGGAGGAATGATTAGAACTAATGGTCTAGTTGAACTCTCAAGTCAAATTCTCCTTTCAAATCCTGTTGTATTTATGTTTTTCTCCTACGTTGTTTCCTTTTGGTCACCAACAGAGTAAATGAATTTCCCCATTTCACGAAGAGGGGTGAGGATAGGATTTCAGTGGGGGTAGCAGTAGAGACACTGGCCTGTGCGGCTGGAGACCTGCATTCCTTCCCTGGATCGATTGTTCACTCATTTATGTATTTACGTATTTACAGACCCAAGCTCTGTACTAGACTCTGGTAATATTACTAAGCAGCCATGTGACTAGGTAAGTCACTTAACTCATCTGAACTCATCTGTAAGATAAGGGATTGGACTAGATGGCATTTTCAGATCCTTTTAATTGAATATATCCAGGACCGGTGGAAACTACTGCATGGTCTTCATGTATCCTTGGGGACATGGGAGCATCACTCTTTGCATGGCCAGCTGGGTCCAGGAGCTGTAGACCCCAGAACCTGAGCCTGAGGATTTCTATCTGAGGCTGGTGGATGGATTTCTATCTGAGGCTGGTGGATGGGTGAGAAGTGCAAAAACTTGCCCTAGGGAGTTTCTCATGCTGAGAGGTCCCTGGCCACACAGGAAGGTCAGTGTTCTGTCCCTGCCAAGAGGCAGCAACATTCTCCTAGAGCCTGACCAGAGGTCTTCCCTAGGAAGGTCCCTCTGTGGCCCCAAAAGGAAAGGGGCAGGGGTATGTCATAGGGAGCCCTCCTAGCACAGCCACCTCGAAGACATCAGGAAATGGGGCAGTGAGGAATATGGTGGGGCAGGAGCTAAAGCAAATATTTGTAATTTGGAAATCCAGGGTCCTCAGGCTTGTGAAACAGGTGAAATTGATTTTAATAATATGTTTTATTTAACTAAATATATCTAAATATTATTCTTTTAACTTGTAATCATATAAAAATTATTGAGATAGTTTATATTCTTTTGCTCATAGTAAATCTTTGAAATCCAGCATGTATTTTGCACTGACAGCATATCTCAGTTCTGACGAGCCACATTGCAAGGTCTTAGTAGCCACATGCGGCTTGTGGCTACCCTCTTGGACAGTACCACTCTGAAGCATCCAAGGGTAAGCGTTAGGGAGATTGTGAACCCCCTAAAATTGGTTGCAAAGGTTTGTTTCCGTGTACATTGTACATTTTTATGAGGGGGTGTGTATCTTTATAAGATTTTCAAAAGCATTAGCGATCCCCCAAGGTTTAACAGAAAATGACAAATTTCTCAGAGCTGAATCCTGTGATATCTAAAAGTTGGCATTACAGAGCTGGGTGGGGTACTTTGCCCATGGGCTTCCATCATTCTGGCTGGCTCTGATTCTGGATTGTTTATCCCAGTGAATATGGGTCAAGAAATGTGGTTGCCAAATGGATGAGGGGGGCTACCCAGGGCTTGCCAAAAGGCAAGGAAAACCATCATGGGAATGAGGGGACATTACTTGCGATTTGCAGACCAGTGTTTTCCTAGATTTATGTTTTATGATGAACTTTCAGGTCACCAAAGAAATAGAAATACTGTTATATTCTCCTGATAGCAAGGCAAATGTAAAGAAAATAAAGTCGCTAGCTGGTTGAGAATTGTGTGCAAACGTGTTTTAAATGCCACCCCCCCATCACACACACACTTCCTCCCTCCTAAGGTATCAGCTTTTGAATCACATGAGATGATCTGAAAATGAAGTGACTACTGAATGACCTTGACCCTCTCCTCAGCCCTCAAAGCTGATTTATTCCTGGAACAAGTCTAATCAGAGGATTCACTCTCTATACCAGGGATTGTTAACCTAGTGACCATGAATGGGCTTTATATGTTAGCTACTTGCACATCCAGCAGATTTTTTCTGGGGAGAGCATGCTAAGATTAAATCAAACTTTTAAAGAGGTCCATGACTCTCCATAAGGGTCAGACCATTGGTCCACAGCCTCCAATCAGTGACTGTCAGAGCTGAGTCGGGGTCTCCCTCCAGTCCTGGAGTGTCTCATGAAATTCCTTGTGAGGATTTAGCAGAACCATAAGGATTTGGTTGTCCTCAGAACCCAGGCTGAACTTAAGTGAATGGCCTGCAGGGCCATGTCCAACCCCTCATCCCAGTCTCTTGGACTATGTGACGGCTAACTCATAATATAATCCTAATCAAGGGTTCTCTGGCCCACTGTCTCCACTGTTTTCAGTTTAGGGAGATCCCGTGAACCCCTGCCCCTTAAAAAGGTGTGAAGATAATGGAGTTTTTATTTCAGCCCTTCATTCCAGATGAAAAGAATGCAAAATTTAGACGGGGATTGTGAGTTCATCTGGCCTCATCCCCTCATGTAACAGATGGGGAAACTGAGGCTGGAGTGGTAAAGCGAATTACCCAAGGACACATAGACTATAAGCAGAGCAATCAGGACCAGAACGCAGCTCTTCCCACTGCTCACTTCTGCCTCTTCCTCCATCTTGTTCTCAGACGACTCAGACTCACACAGGGTCATGACTGCTTAACACGAGAGTGTGACAGACCTGGGTTTGAATGTTAGCACGGCCATTATGTAGGTGTAAGACACTAAACAAATCATGTTAGCTCTGAGCCTCAGTTTTCTCAGTCTGTAAAATGGGAATAATCAGACCTACATCCTGGGCTTATTGTAAGGACTAGATTAGATAATGTATTAAAACATTTGTCACAGGGTCCAATGTATAATAAGTGCTGAGTAGATTGAGTTCTCATTGTGGCTCCCCCTCTTTTTCTTCCACCTTTCAAAATCAGTCCTCCAGACCTGTCAAAATTGACCTGTCCTAGGTTCTATTCAGGCAGGACCTCACTAGGTGACTGACTAGCTGATTAACACTGCAGGTCTGTGAGCTCACTGGTTGTGCTATATCTCTCACTGGAGTGTGGGTTTGAGAACACACATCAGCCTTGTTTTCCACCGTGTACCTCTACAGACCACCTCAGTGCCTAGCATAGTGCAGATGCTTAGAGAATGTTTGTTGAATGAATAAATATTTAGCTGGTGGCTTTCAATGTTGTCATAGGCTGAATAATGGCCCCCAAAGATATCAAGTCCTAATCTCTGGAACCTGTCAATGTTACCTCATAAAGGAAAAGGCCCTTTGCAGATGTGATCTTGAGATGGGGTGATTTTCCTGGGTTATCTGGGTGGGCCCTAAATGAATCATGTGTATATCCTTACAAGAAAGAGGCAAAGGGAGATATGACTGCACACAGAGGGGAAAAGGTGATATGAAGACAGAGCTGAGAAAGACTGAAGATGCTTGCCTTCAGGCGATGGAGTGATGTGACTACAAACTAAGGAATGCCGGCAGCCACCGGAAGCCGGATTCTCCTCTAGAATCTCTGGAGGGAGCATGGCACTGTTGGCATCTTGGTTGTGGATTTCTGGTCTCCACTCACTGGCTACTTAATCTTGTGCAAATTAATCACTTTGTTCCTCAGTTTCTATCTTTGAAAATGGATGTAATAACAGTACCTATCTCATAGGGTCCTATAGTGAGATTTAATTTATACAAGTAATACAATTAAAACAATGCCTGACACATAATATTATTGCTAGCCACTAATTAAAATAAGTATAATAATAAGATAATATGTGATATATGATAAAGCATGAATAACGAAGCCATCTTTAATGGATGGGCAACATTGGGGTTCTCAGATGGGGACACTTGAGCAGACGCCTGAACAATCCGAGAGAGCTAAACAAAGATCTGAGAAGAGTGTTCTGTCTGAGGAACACTCAGGACCCCAGCGCAGGAACCAACTTTGCGCCATTGTAAGAAGAGTAAGCAAAGGGCAGAGAAGCAGGAGGCGAGATTAACCCTGAGGGAACAGATCTAACAGCTTGGCTTTCTGTGGCACGGGGAATGGGATTTCACTCAGTCATATGGTGCTTAAGTTAATACTACAAACTTGATGGACCAATTTAACCAAATGACATTCTGGAATGAGCATTAGACTGAGAATCCAGAGATTGAGAATTAGTCTGGCTCAGCTACTTGTTTGTTGTGTGACCTTAGACGAGTCCCTTAACTTGTCCGTGCCTTAATTCCTCATCTAAAATATTAGAAATGTAGGGTCCTCTTCAGTTCTGAGTCCTTGGTGTTTACATGATGGTTCAGATATAGAATTGTTATTTGAGAGAGAAGTAGAAGGAAGAGCATGAAGAGGGAGAGGAAATTGAGGGGAGGAGGTAGAGTTAGTTCCAGACTCTAAAGTTTTTGCTTCTGTAGACACACAGTGGAATAGGAGCATGTGAGAAGGAGAGATGTCATGGGAAAGAAATGAGGGCATGTTCTGCTCCTGCTCACGGTGTCACATGACAGTGTCAGCAAGTCATTTGAAAAATGAATGGACTTGAGACCTAGGTCATCATGAGAGCATCCAGGAATAAGTGAAGGAAATAATAAAAGAGCTAACCAGGAGAAACTCGAATGTGCTTATGAAGAAATATCTTGAGATTACAGTGCTTGGGGTAGTTTTGCTAAATGATGGAAGAAAAAGAAAATATGAACATGCGTGAAGCTCTCAAGAGTGAGACAAAAGCTACAGGCAAGGCCCAGCCCAGCCGATGAGCAGAGCCAAAGGAGATGAGGATTGTCAAGGCCTTGCTTGGGAAGCATGTCTGACTGTCCAGGTCGTGGTCTCCTGAGGAGACAACCCCAGTGGTTCTCTTTGTCCTCTTTGCATGGGGCTAAAGATGTATTCCAGTTTGGGCACAGAAACTTCCCAGGGAGAGGCACGGCAAAGGTAAGAGCCATTCTTTGGAGTCAAAAAAACATCTGAATCTAAATCCTAGTCCATTCGTGCCACCTTGGGCAAGTCACTTAACCCCTCTATGCTAAAAAATAAAATAAAACAAAATGAAAAGAAGATAGCATTTACCTACATCTACAGCATGGGTTGGTGCAGGGATTATGTTAAGACTGAATAAGAAGTCAAAAAATAGTGCTGCCTTTCTCCACCTGGGCCTAAGCCAGCTCCTCAGTAAAACAAGAGTCTACTCATGGAGGCCCAGCATCACCTTTATGACTGACAGGTCATAACATGTAGCCTGGACAGGCCAGAGGATCTCCTGACACGAGCCCCTGGACGGATAGACTGCCCTGGCCAGTGGCAGCCAGGACCTGCACAGCCCCAGTTAAACTCTAGGAAGGGCGAGCACAGCAGTTAGCTCCCAAATAAAGGAGCTGCTGGGACGAGGATTAGCTGCACGTGCCCAGTTTCTCCTTCCAGCTCACGTGATTTAGTGATCACGTGATTACTGAAGGGGCGAGGGGGTGGAGAGAGCCGGTAAGTTTGCCTCAAGTGGAAGGAAACCTCAGAAGTAGGAAATAATCTAAACAGATAAAATTAAGAAATTTGTATGACCTGCTCAGTGTGAGAACTGGTATTTGATAAATGCTCAGTAAATAGCAGATTTACATAATATCTTCAGGCCGGCTTGGTTTACTCATTCTTTCACATGAATATTTCTTGAGCATGCACCATGAGCACAGTTTTGTGCAGCTGGAGAGGATATAAGAAAGCATTCGACCCCAAGCCCTTTGTTAGGCCTACTGTTCTGCTGCTGCTATAACTACTATTTCTTACTCCTGGCTATTATTTATTATTTGGATACTACACACCTGAAACTCATGTCAGCTTCTTATTTAGTCCTCAAAACTCTGATGCAAAGTGCTTATTATAAGTCTACTTTGCAGTGGTGGGCTCTGAGGCAGATACATGACATGCCTTGCTCCTGGGCACTTAGAAGGTAAGTGCAGAGCAGGACTCCGATGGTTAAAGAACACAGCATATCGATGTGGGGTGACCAGTTTTGTCCCTCAGCAACCACCTTCAGTGGTCCATTCCACAACAAGGCAATAAGGGCGAGAGGCCTTGCCATCAGCATGAGAGAAATGCAGGCGAGGGGGCAAATTAAGTCAGTCTTTGTGATATTTCCCGAAACGTTTGGGTGTGATTTCACGTCCCCGTTAGGGACATACACTTGGAAGAAATAGAATTGTCCTGGGGTGGGAATGAAAGCAGATCAGGCACAAATCCAAGGGCAAAGGACCAGCTTGGACACCAGTCCTTCCTTAATGCAGCTTGCGCATTAAGTTAGGAATTCACGAGAGTTGGTGGGCCTTGGAGCGGTGTCCCTTTACTGGGAGCTTCGGCTCCTTTCTCAAAGGCAGGGCCACTCACCGTCCTCTGATGTTTCCCCTTAGTCAGCCTCTAGCACTGCGGTGCTCAGGAGGGACCATTAGGCCAACGCAATTCCAACTCCGTTGTTTACGTGAATGGAGACAGTGGATGCCTCCCCATGCCGCACAGCCCTGCTGGCTGCCTGGGGCCTACAGCGTCTCTTACTGTTGCCCCACAAGGGCCCACTCTTCTCCTTGGCTGGGTGTGTGTGCGTGCGTGTGTGTGTGTGTGTGTGTGTGTGTATGTGTGTCCCCTTCAGCCCCAAAGCAGAAATGGTAGTGCTTACATTGTCTGGGAAAGAATTATTTTCAGTTTGTGGGTTTAATGGGCCGCCCTCCCCACCCAATTTTTAATAATGTTGCTAACGAGCCAGAGAGAAGAACTAACATAATTCACAGGACACAGTTATTAAAATGAGCAGCACTGTGTAGGAAGATACACACCCTTTTATGATGGCAGTTTTAGACTGAAAAAACATACAAACCAACAAGGGCACAGAGGAAAACAGACTAACCATAAACTATTTACTGTCTTAGATTGGATTTCCTAAGAAACAATCCAGAGACAAGGATTTGAGAGCAAAGTGTTTACTTGGGAGGGGATCCCAAGAAGCTTAAGGAGAGGGGGCAGTGAGACAGAGGAGAAGCTGGTTATCACTGTAGGACTCTGGAGGTTGTCGGTCCTACTGGAGAACTCTGGAAACTGTTTAGTACGCGAGCCTCCGATTTCTTCCTCTAAGGAGTGAGGCAGCGGATATTGATTTTTGGTTGAGGACCTGGCATGCCTCGAGCTCGCCTTGTCATAGAGGGTACAGTGTGCTTTTGTGGCTAGAGAAGCTCTCAGAAAAAGAGATGCAGATGTGGCAGGTGGAGGGGAAGCCAGCCTGTTTGGAAGAGGTACAAGCCCAAGGGTTTGGGTGGGGCTCTAACAGGGTCTGCTGCACTTAGAGAGCTGGTGCCTTCCAGATGATGTGTCATTTACTTCTCATTGTAACCTGATAATGCAGGCAATATGGTCTACACTGTAGAGGTGAGGTTGCTGAGAGTCAGAAAGTTCTAGTTTCTCAACCAGCGTGTTGTTCTTCACAACATAGGATGTGTTTAGCATCTGTGGCTTCCCCAACTCACTACCAGTGGTGTCCCCCTTCCCCCGGTCATTGTGACAAGTCATGCAAATGGAAGAAAAAAGTGTGTCCCCCTCCCCCACCACACACACACACACACACACACAAGTGCAGGATGGGGAAGCTCTTCCTTTTAAGCCACTTCACATCTTATCCCAAGGTCACAGTCATTGGTTAGCCTGGGAATGAGCTGATCTAAGGCAACAAAATTCTTGGAGCACACTTTACTTGACTTCTGTAAAATGAGCATCCTTAAACTGAATTCACAGGAGAGTTGGGAGATTAAATGATGAACACGAAGGTAGGACAGTGCCTGGTATAAAGTAAGTGCTCAGAAAATTTTAGCTATTATTCATTGAAGAGCTCTGTCCTTTCTCTATTTCTCACCTATTCCTATTTCTTCCCCTCTTCCTCTTTTTCCATAGTCCCTAACCCCCCACACCTGGCTCCTACCTATTCATCAGTGACCTAGCCAGGTGAGCATATTTTTATCCTTTTTCTTTTTTTTTTTTTTTTATAGAAGCTGAGGATCAAAGAAGTCAAGTGCTTTGTCCACGGCCACACAACCACTACAGGTTAAAACTTACCTATATCTTCTGATTGCAAACTTTGCATTATGAACAAATTGTTTCATGTAAAAAATCTTGTCTCTGCACCTGCTTCAGGAGCTCCTAGAAGGTGAGGACCATGGCTTATGACATGTCTAGATCTCGTACAGAGTCTAGCACTTGTGTTAACTAGAACTGGAGTTATTTGAAGACCAGAGTTGCAAGGATGTATCCCAGACGGTGTCCTAAAAGTTAATACTCTGAAAAGTCCACCAGATGGCAATGTGTTTCCCATGAAGCCAAAGCTTGTGAGGACTAGGTTTAACCGGCCACAGAATTTCAATCTGAAGTGGTTTCTCCAATCTCTCTCCGTCTCTCTCCCTCTGTCTGTCTCTCTCACTCTCTCTCCCCACCCCCCAACACACACACACACACGTGTGCACGCACACATGATGTTTACAATCTCGCAGAGTGATCAAACACTGTTGAAATCTCGAGTTTTGTTACTCAGGTGCTGGTATAGCAGAAACATGATTTGGGTACTTATTTTGACCTTTGGTGTTTCCTAGCTATATGACCCTGAAGAAATCTCTTAATCTCTATTAGCTTTTATTTTTTCTCACCGCAAAGTGGGTATAAGAATATCTGCTTGGTCTCCCTCACAGACAGGGCGATTATGAGACTGAAATTGGACATGTATGAAACTATAGATGACCTTACAGATATATGCTTTTGTAATTATAGATGTTATGAAGTTAATTTAACTGTTAATTTAGTAAATAATTTTATGGAAAAGCATTGTCTAAAACCCTGCTGCTCAAAGTGTGGCTCACAGACCAGCAGAACTGGCATCACCTGTGTTTGTTAGAAATCTACACTGTAGCTCATCCTAGATCTGCTGAATTTTAATACTGTGCATTTTAACAAGGTCCTGAGGTGATTTGTATGCATAGCAAATTTTGATACTGGATAGAAAATCACTATTTTTAGTAAATTAAGAAAACAACACGAAAAACAAGTCCTGGAGTTTGGGAGTTAATACTGTCGGTTCAGTTCAGTGTTCTCTTTAATATGAAAAGTGTTTGCTATGATGAGCCTAAGGAATGGTAAACAAATCATTCCCAAAGTTCCAAAAATGTTTCTTTATCCAAGTTATGCCTTAGGGAGGGTGACTGGAAGTTGAAATAAAACTTTAAAATTAGTCAGGATAGGCCAGATTGTGCTGCAGTAACAATCTAACATTTTAGCGGCTTTCAAACCCCAGGGCTACATGGCATCGCAGGGGGGTGGGAGGCTCTGCTCAGTCACTCAGTGGCCCAGGCTGACGGAGCTGCCACCATCCCAAACACTGCAGGAAAAGAGCTACTGAGGGTCTCCCACTCGCGATTAATATGCGGCCTGGCAGTGACGCATTGCACCTTACTCACAATTCCTTTGGCCCCGGCTAGTCGTTTGACCCCAGCTGACCACAGGTTGCAGGGCAGACATGTAATCTTACCCTGCGCTTGAAATATAATGAGGTAGAAATATTCAGTGAACAACACTGATAACTTCCGTAAAGTTTACCCCTGAGTTCTTCAGAGCAGCAGCTCCCAGACCCGATTGTGCAGGAAAATCCACTAGGGACAGCTTATTAAATGTGGAGATTCCACGGCCCCCAGGAACTCTAATCCAGAATCAGGAATTCGTTTTCACAAGCACCCAGGTGATTTGGAGGCACTCTCTCTGTAGACCACCAGCATTCGGAGACCACTGGCTTTGAGCTTTTCTTATCCCTCAACCCCATCTGGAATATAAAAGACGCTGTATTCATCGCCTGGGGATGCCTTAACAGATTACCCCAACCTCGGCGGTGGCTTCGAATGATGAAATTTATTCTCTCCCAGTTTTAGAAGCCAGAAGTCCAAAATCAAGGTGCCGTTAGCAGGGTTGGTTCTTTCTGGAGGTTCTGAGGGCTGAAGCGTTCCGTGCCTCTCTTAGCTTCGGGTGGCTGCCAGCAGTCCTTGGCGTTCTTTGGCTTGTAGCTGTGTAACTCCAGTTTCTGCTTCCGTCTTCACATGGCCTTAGCTGTGCGTTTGCACCTTCCCCTTGTCATTGAATTTAGGACCCACCAGGCAGTCCAAGATGATTTCATTTTAAAATGTGTAATTCAATCCATCTGCAAAGACCCTTTTTACAAATAGGGTCACGATGCGAGAACATGTTTTTGGAGGTCCACTATTCAACCCACTTTCACACTGCACCCAGCCTCTTGCCTGTCCTATCTGCACAGCCAAGAGCAGGCTTTGAGAGCCAGGCACCACAAGGGGTCAGGCAAACCTTATTTTTCTGCAGCTAGTTCCCTACAGCACCAAGGAATCCTTTCAATGTTGGGAAACGCTCTGTGCTCCACTGTGAGGGTGGCCAGGGCAAACTGCTGGGCTGGGATTTCAGACCCCACAGCCATTTTCTCCTCATTGTCCCATGCAAAATAGGGGGCTTGCACGCCAATAGGGCATGTGATGAGCAGCATCTCTGTACAACTCACTCTGCCAAACCATTGGAGAAAGTTTCACTAGCCTCAGACCTAATAGGAACCTGGATGTGGATGGCATTCTCCTCAGTTCTGAGAGCTATGTTCTTGAAAACTCCCAAGGTTGGAGAATTCCAGGTGGATGGTCATAAGATATTACGAGAAAAATAGGTATGGGCATTCAGGTCATCAGATGAATGCTTATTTTTATATTCTCTAAAAGATGATAGTAATGACGGTACATTAAATGGAACACTTCAATGTCATTTGACACATCTTGAATTAGTAATAATGGCTCCTCAACAATTATTTTTCATTTAAGCAACTCTTTTGCTCTCCAGAAACATTTTTAGCATATTCAGTGAGATATTATGCATTAATCTAGCTTGGTTTTTGAGGTTATGCCTAGAAATGGTTTTCCATTCAGGACCGATATATTTGAAATTTGACAACACCGGCCCACGTCACTCTCCCTAAGTCATAACCTGGAGAGACCTGCAGTTTCTTACTTGGGTAGTTGCTGAGAGGCTGGGGGTGGGGGGACTAGACTTGATCTCAGGAGGATTCACAACAAAAGGACGGGATTACTAGGAGCTCCGAATGCCTGGTCCTGGCCTTCCCGTCATGGTCATGCCGGCCCCAGTGCCTCCAGCTGTCAGCTGTGTGGTCACCTCCTCAGAGCTCGGCCCAGCAGTCAGCCACGGCCTGCCTTCCCGTCATTGCATTTACTGTGATTTCAATCTGTGGCCACTTGGTTTTTTCATTGTTTAGTCGATTTCGTCTTTGGTATTTCCCTCCTGGAATGTAAGCTCCTTGAAGGCAGGGGCCTTACTTGTCTTCTCCTCTGCTCTTGCCTTGGCTCCTGGCACATACCGGAGTTGGTCTTTGATAAATGTTCTTTGAAAGATTGAGTGTCCACTTGGATGTGCCTGGAGCTGACCTTCAGGGGGACCTGCTTGTAGGACCTGTTGACTGGCCTTGTGCAAAAATGTTTCCCTCTAGGAAAAGAAAATCTGCTTATTGTTAACCATTTCTTTTCGACCTGGGGACTTTTCAGAGTCTTCTTCAGTCTCTAGATGTGAACTGTAATCTCCAAGAGGAAAATTTAGTGTGGAATGCTGACTTTCTGTCTTGATTGCCTAGAACTATTGTTCCAGAAAGGGCCTAAGGCAGGCCTGGGTTCCATCACCCCTGTCTGTGCTGACAAGCTGCCTCCTCCCCTGGCTGGGGGGCCCTCGTCACTGCCCTGCCTAGGAGAATTTGGGTAGAATCCCAAATTCTGTGTTCTGAGCCCAGTGCAGCCATATTCAAACTGTTCCACTGTGAGCAAGCCACTTCTGTTCTTTGGGCCTTGGGTTCCTCACTTCATTCATTCAACAGATGTTCATCGAATGTCTATCAGGTGCCCAGCATACCGCTAGGTATTAGGGATAAAATAGCAACCAAGACAGTCCTGTTTTTCTGGAGCTTGTAGTAGAGTCAAGAAGAAGGATGTTAACAAACAACCCACAGACAGATATAAAAACAAAACTGTGAGAGCGCTGTAAAGGGGAAGCCCCAGATGGTGTACGAGAGCCTACAAAGGGGGTCTGCCCTAGTGAGGGTGTGAGCCGAAGACGGACTGGAGTGAGGACCTGAGGGATGAGAAGGAAGGAAGGATTGTTCCAAGCGCAGGAATCTTCTCAGGCTCGGGCCCTTTGGTGGGAGGGACTGTAGCAGGTGGGTATAGCTGAAGGGAGACCCGTAGGGATGGAGCAGGGAGAGAGAGGATGACCGGAAACATAGAGGCCGGAGGAGGCAGGAGCAAACCACACAACGCCCTTGTGGGCGTTGGATTTTATCCCAAGCTGTGGGGAGCCTTTACTGTATCTCATGTCTGTGAGTGTGGGTGTGAGCAGCAGAGAGCAGACAGATCAGCTTTGCCTTTTGAGAAGACACCACCATTGGGGGATGGATTGGACATGGACCAGAGTGGGTGTCAGCAGGCCAGACAGGAAGCTAGTGTAGTCACTCAGACAGGAAAGGGTAGTCATGGAGAATCAGTCCATGAATATTTCTGAGCACCTACTATGTGCCAGGTACTTTTCAGTCAAAAAATCAGGTGAAGATCCCTACCCTCATAGAGCTGACATTTTAGTGACGGGGGAGACAGTGCACGTAGTAAATAAGTAAGCTAGTGTGTTGGGAAGCATTATGTGCTATGGAAAAAGAAATTGAACAGAGCAAGCGAGGTTGGGAAGGGGAGTAGCTGATGGCAGAGATCTTTAGGAGGTGAAAGTGAGGGCGCCCTGTGATGGAAGATCAGGTTGAGGAGGATTAAGGGAAGGAGAGGAGTCAAGGTCAACCCCTAGGTTTCTGGTTTGTGCAACCGAAGAATGGTTTTAAAAGTGTATGAGCCTAAACATTACTCGAGTCTTTCTGATTCTGTAGCCCTGTGAGCTCTATGAGTGTCACCTCAGGAGCTGCAGGCAGGCCTGTAATCCGGTCTTCTCATCCCCAGAGGTTTCCTGCTGCAGGAAACCCCTATCTCGGATTTGTCACATGACAGCGTATCACATGGCATGACAGGTTCACACTGTGAGCAGCTGAGGTACCTGCTACATCTCCGTCTAACCTGCTCCCTGGGGTTAGTGGCATCTGTCCACCACGCGTGCTTATTGATGGGTACTCAAAGAACATGCAGCATTGCCTGGGTGGGGATGCTGCCAATATCTTCCATGTGCCCCAGCCCTGGCCACTTACAGGGCCTGCTGAGTGTCCTCTGTCTGAAACAACTCTGCTTTAACCCTCCAGGGAATAGGATGTTTGTGGGTAGATTTCATGAGTTGGGCTGGGAGCTGTGGTTCTTGAGCTTTAGGAGGTCCAGGGTTCTGCATATTTTTAGGGTACTTGGTCACTTGTTAGGGCTTCCCCTGGGGGGTGGTTTCCCATGGGATTCCAATGACAAGAGGGATGACATTGGCTGACGCTGAGACTCAAGTCTGAACAGCTCCCACTGTTCCCTCCCTAGAGAAAGGCTGAGGCTTCCTATCAGGGTCCCCTTGGGAAAATGCCTGCTTTGGACAAAGGAAGATGACGGAATAACAACCATAATTAACAGGGATCGAACGCTTCCTCTGAAGAGCTTTTCGTGGATTATTTCATTTCAGCCTGAGAGCAACTCTATGAGGTAAGTGCTATTAGTATCATCTTTCTCATTTTAGAGATGATGTAATGAGTCTCAGAGAGTTTGTACAAGTCGCCCAAGGTCACTGAACTGGCAAAGATACAGGACTGAATTCACACTCAGATCAGCCTTTGCTCTGAACTGCTCTCGCTAGC
This sequence comes from Rousettus aegyptiacus, assembly GCF_014176215.1. NCBI lineage: Eukaryota > Metazoa > Chordata > Mammalia > Chiroptera > Pteropodidae > Rousettus > Rousettus aegyptiacus. Next base: position 154,288,116 of record NW_023416306.1, on the reverse strand, counting down.
AGCTGATGGCTAGGCATGAAGGTCACTCAACCTGGGGTCTGGTGCTTGGACTTTAGTACTGACTTTGCTCTGTGTCATGTGGCAATTTGGAGCAAGTCCATCTGTTCATTCATTGATTCATAGAATATTGATCAAGTGCCTTCTCTGCAAGGGCTGGGTACACAGTGAAGTGATGTCTTACATGAAGAGCTCACATGTGGCTACTGAAACAGACATATCAGCACAGCATCTGGGTTGTAGAGGGACAGGTGCTTTATGGAGCAGGAGAGAGGAAGGGGTGACAATGCTTGTCCGGTAGGGGTGGGGGCCTGGGAAGAAGATATAGCCTTTGTGCCGAGCCTTGAAAGAGAAAGGCATTTGCCAAGGTTCTCCAGGCAGAAAGACTGTGAGAGCAAAGGCATGAGATGTCCAGAGTGTCTCAGGAATTTCAGGTTGTCTCTATAGTGAGAATAAAATTCCCTAAGACGTGAGCCTTGGACCACCTACATGAGAACCAGTAGGGTGTATGCAATGGAGTGTTTGTTGGAATGCAGATTCTAGGCTCCATTTCAGACCCACTGAACCAGAATCTTTAGCTGTTGGGGCCCAGAAATCTGCATTTCAACCAGTGCCTCGGGGGACTCTGATGCGCCCTGAAGTTTGGTATAGGTGAGGAGAAGCAGGGCAGCAACCAGTTCTGGGTTTATAACAGGTTGGCAAATTTTCTGGAGAGGAGAAGGTATTTAAGGCTCCGAGAGTAAGTATTTAAGGTTCTGTGGGCTAAGAGGTAAGTTGAGGATACTATGTAGGTGCTTATATAACCATTTAAAAATGTAGAAGCAGGTGGTGGGTGGCCTTGGCCCACCTTCGTTTGAACTTATTCTGCTGGTTCCTGTTTTAGAAAGTTAACCAGCTACAGGAAGAAGGACTAGAGTGGGTGGAAGTGAGGAAAGGGCTAATGCCATGTCCAGAAAGGGCAATAAGGTCTAAGTTAGAGCCAGGGAGCGCCCAGAGGGACAGAGAATGTTCAGAGAGATGTCATTGGCAGAGAGGACAAGACTGGCCTAGAGCTCAGACAGGAAGGGTGGGCAGAGCATGGAGTCAAGGATAACTGAACTGTTTGGTTCATGCTCTCGGGTAGATGGAGATGTCATTAGCTTACCTTTTTTAATAACGCATATGTAAACATGGCCAGATGCTGAGCAGAAGTCCCATTGATTGAGGACTGAAAAGGGTCACTACATTTTGTCATTTGAAGGTAATTAGTGACCTTTGTGGGAATAGTTTTAGGAAAGAAGTGGGAGCCAGATGTCAGTGGGCTCCAGAACAATGGGAAGACAGGAAATGGAATAGGTCAACCCATTGTGTCCCCAAGTTATGGCCTGGCAAGTCCACTGAGTGCTTTTCTCAAGGACAGAGCTTGGGGAATACATAGTCTCACTCCAGCCCTGGGGCGCCAGCCCCTGCAATTCTGTCCAGGTCTAGGACAACTCACACAGGGGCTCCTTGGTGTTTGTGAGGACCATGTAGGTCCTCAGCTCCTTCAAGACTTGTGATGATTCATGCATATCTGTGGAGGGGGGGTGAACCGTTCTTTCTCAGGAAGTGTATCCTTCCTGTACCTTGGAGACAGACAAATGACTATACCCCACACTTAGAAGCAGATGACTTCATAGATAGAGATTAGCAAGCAGCCTTTCTGTAGTTTCTGTACTCCAGCAGATACCAGTGATGTCGTGGAAAGTGCACTGGTTGGGAGGAAAGAGACAGTCATTAGGGTCTTGGCTCTGCACCTGGCAGCTTTGTGCTTCTGTCATTTTAATCTGTCTGAGACTGAATTTCCTTCTTAGGAATGTGAGGGATCGGATGGGATGATCTCTCAGGTACATTCTAGGTGTGAAATCGTATTTCTCAGGATGCCTGGGCAGATGTCTTAAGTGGGTACAAGCATCTGACATCTCTAACATCTTGTTCAGAGGTCTCCCGAGGCTCTGTCCTGGGTGCTGGCCCCGGTGTGTTCTGGGGCTCTGCACAGCAGGCGTTCCTTCCTGCGCCCCGTTCCCTGCCCCCGAGGCTTTGCCCTCCTGAGTTCACCTCTCTGTAACCGCCACAAGGGCTCCCTAAACTCATCCTCCCCTCTTTCATGTCAAAATTTTCTTTGATAGCCGGGAGAATGAGAAAATTAAGGACACTGTGATGGTTTCTTTTAAAGCTAAAAAAAAATTTTTTTTCTTTTAATGTAAAGAACTATTCTTTATTCAGAGGGCATTTTTCTCTCCACGATATTTTAATTGTTAAAATGCCTTTTCTTCTATGAAATAATGGTGATGGTACATGGTAATTTTTCCTACTGACCTTAATTTGGCAACACCTGTATGGGTGCCCTCCCTGATTTGGGGGCATATCTTCTTGATCCATAAAACTAAAAGTCTCTAGGCTGGAGTTTCATCATCAAATGGGTATAAATAACAGGACGTACTTGAGCAGGATTGTTATGTAGATTAATAGAGATACTGCAGGCAGGCTCGATGTCTGAGATGTACTAAACACCCTTAGTATTCATTAGCCTCCTACTTTGACCCCTACCTTTTCTACCTTCCTCATACAATCAGCAGACCTTCTCTTGAGCATTCAGAGGACAGGCAGCCAGAACCTCACAAATATCCTCTCCTCAAGATCATCTGGGTCTGTTGTTACCCTTTCTCCTACCTGCTCTCTGGAATCCCTCCTATGTAGTTGTTAAAAAGCTTAGGAAATACACACGACCATTCATGCGTCCTTCCATCCTTTCATTCCTTTGTTAATTTCACACCCCTTTCTGTGTATCTAGGATGAGCTAGAATTGGGATGTGATATAAAGCTTGCATTTCGCTTAGAAGGAAGACATGTGAGCCAACAGAAACTACCTGGTGAGGTCAGTGCTCTATTAAAGACAGATGCAAAGCAGTAGAATGAGATAGATTACAGCACCCTGGATTTTACTGCCTATGGGCACTAGCTTTAATCCTGAGCTTCCCAGCAACCATGATGACAAAGAAAACACATTGCTCCTGTCTAATATGGTGTTTCCCAAACTTCTGTTATTCCTGAACAACTGCCATGTTGCCTTTTCTATGGATCTACCCAAATTGTTACCTATTCGATATTTAAAAAAAAAACCAATACCATGATTTTATTTAATTAAATTCAAAAGAAAGCTTGATATTTTCACAAACAGAAAACTGCCATTGCTAACCACTGTCCAAGGGTAAACACATATGTAAATGCATAATCATTAAAAGAAAGAAGCGTCTATTAACATCATTTAAAACAATCCAAAATTATTCTATGCCATGTACAATATGCCAGCTACACTGGGGTAATAAAACGATATGCATCAGGTCACTTGAAGTCAACTTCTTTTCTGACACAAAATTCAAGAAAATATTTTTTGCAAAAAACACAGGAATTCATTCGAATGGATGTTTCTTATGAGCCTTATGAAAGTTAAGGGCATAACATTAAAGTTCAGTACACTGAATACTTTTCTGTGGGGAGCCAAGTGAATAGCAAGACAAGCATACTGTTTCTGATGCTCTAACTCAGGAGCCCGCAAAAGTTTTTTGTTAAAGGGCTATGTGATGAAGAGTTTAGGCTTTGCGGACCATGTGATCTCGGTTGCAACTACTTTATTGTTACTTTATCACAAGAAGCCACAGACGTGTAAACAAGTGGGAGTGGCTATATTTCAATAAAACTTATTAATGGACAATGAAATTTGAATTTAATGTAACTTTCTCACCTTACAAAATATTCCTTTTCGGATTTTTCTGCAACCATTTAAAAATATAAAAACCACTTTTAGCTTGTGGGCTTTACAAAAACAGGGAGTGAGCTGGATTTAGCCCATGGGTGACAGTTTGCTGACCCTGATCTGATCGAACCCTCAACCAGGGCATTGTTTTCCTGCTCTAGACCCATTGCAGAAGGGCTTCACAGACCAGCAGCAAGGTCATGTAAGGGGATGATGGCAGAGTTAGGACTAGACCCCAAATTTTCCGGTTTCAAATTTTGGTCTCTTCTTTCTAAATGCTGCCTCCTTGGATGGCAAAAGCAGTTACTCTGTGCCAGGCCTGATGTGGGTTTCTTTGTAAATAGAGCCTCACTGAATCTTCCCAACAGCCGTTGTGTGATATTATGATTCCATTTCTCAGAGACAGAGGTTTAGAAAGGTTGGAAATTAACTGCTTGGTCATGGAACCAGAATTCACACCCAGGTCTGTCTGATTCCAAGAACTTGTGCTCTGCATTATAATTTTGTAGTTCCTTCCTGTATCTTTGAGCATGTTTGAACAGTGGCTTTGGCAAGGATTGCCTTGACTTTAATAAAAAATCTTTTACCCATCTTTTTTCCACACACCCAAGCGTAATCCCCCACAAGACTGTTCTTTAATTATAAGTGACTGGTTCGTGGGGTCAGAAAACATGGCCCCCACTTTTCAGTAGCAAATAAACTCTATGATGGATGGGGAGGGTAAGAGAGAACACACAGGGGAGTTTTGTTTTCTTTTTCTGAATTCTTTTTAAAAACAACTTTATGGAGATATAATTAGCATACGAAAATGGCTAAAATTTTAAGTATACAATTTGATGTTTCACCATATTTACACCCATAAAATGATCACCACAATCAAGATAATGAACATATCCATTGTCCCCTTCACCAAAGTTTCCTTATGCCCTTTTGTAATCACTCCCTCCCATCCCTCTCCTCCTTACCCCATCTCCGGGCATCCACTGATTGCTTTTTGTCACTATAGTTTGCATTTTCTAGAATTCTATATAAATTGAATCATGCAGTACATGTATTATTTTTTGTCTTACTCTTTTACTCAGGATGATTGTCTTGTGATTCATTGTATTTTATATAAAAAGTCCATTCCTTTTCACTGCTGAGTAGTATTCCATTGCATGGATATACCAGTTTGTTTATCCATTAACCTGTTGATGACATTTGGGTTATTTCTAGTCTTTGGTTATTTTAAATAAAGCTACTATGATCATTCATGAACAAGTCTTTGTATGAACATATGTTTTCATTTCTCTTGTGTAAATATCTAAGAATAGAATGGTTAGATCATATGTTAGCTAGATGGTTTTTTGTTTGGTTGGCTTTTATTTTAGAAACTGCCAAACTGTTTTCTAACCTGGTTGAGAGTTACATTTGCTCCACATTTTTGCCATTTGATATGGTCATTCCTTTAAAATTAGATATTCTAATAGGCGTATGGCGTTTTAACTCATGTTTCCCTAATAACTAGTGATAGCTTAGGCTTTGGATTTTCCTAATGACAACTAATAGTTAGGCTTCATTAATTATCATTAGTGACTAATGATAGTTTGGTTTTCCACTAAAGATAGTCGAACAACTTTTCATGTGCTTAATTTTTCATTTGTATATCTTTTTAAAATTAATTAATTCATTTTTAATTCTTCAATGTCACCACATGTTTGACCCCTCTTACCCCATCTACCTCCCTCCACCCCACCCACCCTACCCTCTGGTAACCACTAGTTTATTGTCCATCTCCATGAGTCTCTGTTTGTTTGTCTTGTTTGTTTGTTACTTTTAGGTTTATATCCCACATATAAGTGATATTATGTGGTTTTCAACTTTTCCTGTCTGGCTTATTTCACTTAGCATGATTATCTTGAGGTCCATCCATGTTGTCGCAAATGGCAGTATTTCATCTCTTCTTATGGCTGAGTAATATTCCATTGTATACATGTACCACAGTTTATTTATTCAATTGTATATCTTCTTTGCTTAAGTGTCTGTTCAAAACTTCTGCTCATTTGGGGGGGGGCTTTTTTTTTAAATTATTGTATTCTGAAAGATCTTTATTCTGGATACATGTTCTTTATCAGATATATGATTACAAATATTTTCTCCTTATTGATGGCTTGCCTTTTCATTCCCTTAACAATGTCTTTCAAAGACCAGACGTTTTTAATTTTGACAAAGTCAGACTTATTTTTATTATTTTTCTGGATCATGCTTTTAGTGACTTATCAAAAAAAAAAAATCTTTGCCAACCTAAGATCACATATATTTTCCTTTAGGAATTTTATAGATAGGTTTTATATTTAGGTCTCTGATCTATTTTGAGTTAATTTTTTTACATGATGTGAGGTATGGATTGGAGGTCAATTTTTCCCATACGAATATTCAATTGTTCCAGCACCAATTGTTGAAAAGACTATATTCTCTCCACTAAATTGCATTTACACCTTTTTTTAAAAATCAGCTGTTTACATGTGTGGATCTATTTATGGATTTTTTATTCTGTTTCATTGACCTATTTGTCTGTATTAATGCCAATATCGCACTGTCTTGATTAATGTAGCTTTATGATGAGTCTTGAAATCAGATAATGTTAGTCCTCCAACTTTGTTCTTCTGAAAGATTTTCCTTCTCTCTCATCAGAAAACAAAGCTAGAGTGGGTGTGGAGAGTTCTGGTTCCCGTTCTTTGCCTGGTCAATGACTTAGAGAATCTCACCACAGATGCCTTGCTCTGCGTCATCCTCCAGTCTCAGGGTAATGCCAGCAAGGCTTCCTCTAGGCGTATCGAAGCCCTGCTTTGTTCTTTCCCTTTCTAAAATGCCCATCATACTTGTGAATACTTCATCAGTGTTGTCTTACTTTCCAGATGGGAAAGAGACCCTGTCTTTGTTATTCAACTTTTTAATTCCTGGAGCTGGGCACTTACCACATAGAAGATATTTAATGAATGCGTGAATGAACGAATCGAAGATGTAAGGTATTTACATAACAAATTATACCAAGGAGATGAGGAAGGAAGGAAGGAAGGAAGGAAGGAAGGAAGGAAGGAAGGAAGGAAGGAAGGAAAGAAGAAAGAAAGGAGGAAGAAGGGAAGGCAAGCAGGCTTCTGTACTCTGTAGCTTTGGGAGCTCTAAGACTCAAAATAATGATGTGGCCACACAGATACCAACCACTGCCCTCTATGCCCTCTATGTTCATGAACTCCCATTCCAAACAGCACTGAGCCCTAAACTTGGCCAGACATCCCAACTACTAAGGGAGATTTAAAGACAACTTCCCAGGTTCTATTTCTGGTCTACAATAATCAGAATATGTGAGTTTGGAGCAAACGTGGAAATTTAGATTAAAAAAGAAAAATCCAGGTCATTCTGATGCAACCCAACCTCGTAGGGCTTTTGAAAACTTCACATTTACAGTGGCCTGGGTGTACACATTCCTTGTGAAGCAATAGCCATATGTGGCTAGTGACTTCCACATTGGACAGTGTAGAATTCTAGGCCTTCCCCCTCCTACAGCTGTACTGTCCAAAGACAGTAGACACTAGCTACATATGACTATTTAAATTTAAATCTAAATTAATTAAAATTAAGTAAAGTTAAAAATTCAGTTCTTTAACCATACTAGCCACATTTAAAGTGTTCAATAGCCACATGTGGTTAATGGGTGCTATACTGGGCAACATAGACATAAGTATTTTCATCACCCAAGAAAGTTCCATTGGGGAGTGTTATTTTAGAGGGAATTACTCCTTTCCTATTCTCAGTCTACATGCATTGGTGGAATTGGCTCTAACCACAGCTCCATTGGTGACATGTCACCTAGAACTGGCCCTTCATGGTATTGCATGTGACTCAAGTCATAATCAGAACAAATGTTGGGACCTTTATTTAAATGAACACCAAAGGCATTCTCTTTCCCACTGATGCGAGCCTGAGTGTAGAGCAGTTTAGGCCGGAGCTGTTGGCAGTCATTTTGTTCTGCCACAGAACCAAAGATGAAGCCAACAGAGAGAAAGCAGAGCTGAAAAATTGGATCTTGATACTTTTTGAATTCTTAGACAGAAGTTGTGCTTAAAGAGAGAGTTTTCAATTCGTTGAGCCAAAAAATTCCCTCCCTTTTTTGTTTAAGCCATTTTTTTTCTACTTGCAGCAAAAGAATGCTTATTAAATACATAGCATGACCATTGTAAGTTACTTCTTTTCTAGCCCTCAGTTTCCCCAACTGTAAAGTGAAGAGGCTGAAATAATTTCTTCAGTTTAATTCTCCAAACATATATTGAGCTTGTATTGCCAAGTGTTTGTGCTTAGTACAGAATAATGATCATATATATATATATATATATATATATATATATATATATATATATCTTGCATAAATCTATCTATAATATACTCTGAAAAAGGCTTATGACTGATATGGATTGAGTGCTCTTCGGCCACAGAGAATGTGGTTAATTTGGTCCTGGAGAAAACTTCACTGAGGAGGTGACATGGGGGCTGGGTCTTGAAAAATGGGTGGAATTTTTCCTAGTGGAAAAATCAGAAGAGGGCATTTTAGTTTAAAAAAAAAAATAAGTATGAGCAATACTCCGAATTAAGAAATCTCATGGTATGTTTGGGAAATAGTAGTTCACTATGCCCAGAGCTTAAAATATGGAAAGGGATGGCTACAGACTAAGAGAGGTTGATGGGACCTAATTGCCATGGCCTTAAATGGCATGCTAGGAATATTGGGCTTTCTCTTGCAGGAGAAGTAGAAACAGGGAATATAATGATCAGACTTGCATTCGGGAAGATCACACCTGTGAGGAGGGAAGACAGATTGCTGAGGGGGAGATGCTGGAGGCAGAAAGACCATTTGGGAAATTATTGCAGTTGTGAAGGTGAAAAATGATAAGGCTAACCCATACACTCAAGAGTAACTTGCAAAGTATACTGAATTGGTAGGTGCTCAAAAAACATTTGTGGACTAAATATTGCTGAGTGCTGGGGAACATATTGGAAAGATGGACTGATTGATCATCTGAAAGTTATGAGTCGGGTGATGTTCAAGTGAAAGAGAGTAAAGAAGGGAGTTGGTAGAGGTGTCAAGCCAGTAGAGAGATCAAATTATGACACTAGAGAGCTTTGTAAGAGCGATCTTAATAGAGTGGCAGGGTTGGAAACTGAATTGCACTGCACCGAATAGTGAAAAAAGGCAAATATGTAATTGATTCTCAAAGGAGATTAGGAGCTGAGAAAAGTTGGGAGCAGTGGCTGGGAGCGGGGAAAGTGGAAGAATGAACGGCCGGCTGGCTTCCAAGCTTCCGTCGCCTCACTTCTTGCTGCCTCACAGAACCCCAATTTTGTTAAGGTTTCCACCCTACCCTGATGAAACCCTTTGACTCAGAGTCCCAGGGATGGACACTGATTAATCTAAACCAAATGGTAATCCCATTTCTCTTTGTCATTGATTGGCACAAGAACATAAGCTTAAGTCCATCGGTGCAGGGCATTCCTTTGGTAATGGCTATTTATTATCCAGGGATGGGCACTTAACTTTGTGGCCCAATAGAACTGATCAAGGTGTGGCCATGGCTGCTGGTGGCAACCATATAACCACCATGAGAGAAATCATTCCGAAGACAGGAAAACTGAAACCTGAGTATAATGGCACCTGGAGACTTCCCAATGTCCAGGCTTCTCATTAATGTTGAGACAATGCATTTAATGATTGTTTAAACCATCTTAGTTAGGTTTTCTGTTACATGCAGTTGAAAGCATCATTGATGGATATTAGTGGATTTTATTTTATTTTAGGAGTGGAAGATAGTGCAGGGTTAAGAGAGGAAGTTCAGAGAAGAGAAAGAAATTAAAGACACAAGACAGAAAGGAATGAATTGATAGATCAAATTCCCAGGAGAAGTAGGAATAATTGTGTTCAAGACCATTGGTGAAAGAGTTGGCTTGGAAAGAAATAAGCGAACTTCTTCCTCATGTACAGAAGGGAAAGAAGTATAAGAATAGTAATAAATTCGGAGGTGAAGGCAAATTGGCAGAGTGATCTCTAAGGACCCTTGGAACTCTCTTGCCTACAACTACTTCCCCTCTAGTCAAAGAGGTGAGTGCCATCACGTGTTAAAATAAGACACACTAGGTGGTACGTGCAGAGAAGTATCACTTCCCGCTTGAGTAATCAGAAGCATCTCCATAGAGAAAAAGGAATCTGAGTCAGCCTTGAAGGATGGATTTAGTTGGGGTAGAGAGTAAAGAAGTAGAGGGTAAGCACCATACTTCCATTCCTGTTACCTCCTTTAAATGCCGCATCCCTAAGAAATGTATTGAAAAGGACAGGGAGAGACCAGTTTGGCTGCATTAGGGAATGAAGATGGGAAGAGTTAGGTCGGGATCAGATTCTAGAGGGCCTTACATGCCAGGCTGGGATTATTAACTTTAGATGGGCTTGGATCTGTGTTTCTTGAATCCGGGTGAAAAAAAAAAAAAACAAAAACCTTGCTAACACCTACTTTTGACTTAAAATTATTATCGCTATAATAACAGCTAAATATAAACAGATATAAAACCAAGTATACACGCCTTATGCTTATATCTCTTACATGAATCACAAAACCAAACCCAATTAAATATAAAAAGGCATAAAACTAATAAAATTCCACATTAAGTTACTGGACTAGATGATGATGTTTACTGAAACTAAATTGCCACTCATAAGGCAAATATGACATTGACTGTTACTGAGAGTGATGGGCTGATAAATAGGCTCTCCAGGAAAAAAAAAAAAGAAAGAAAGAAAGCCTATTTCATAGCGTTTGTGGATTTCCATGGTGTAAATATTCTTTGCATGGCTCCCTTCATAATTGCTGTGCCTAATAACTGGCTCTCAGAGCACCTGAAAATTTAACAATAGGCTTGCATGAGCTAGAACAAGCTGGCTCCAGCATAACTATTGCTTTGAAGGTTCTTCTGAACTTATGGAGCCTATTTTTCTGTGTGTTGTAACTCCGTTGTCCCTTCCCTTTTCTATTGCGGTTTCTATGAAGCTTATGTTTGTTTGGGCCCAGGACGGAAATTTAATTTGACCTTTACGTAGACGAACACATCATTTACATATTAAATTAGTCACTATTCTTTCTTCATCACCCTGAGACAGAATGTAGAATTCCTCACTATCCAAACCTACCCAGTTCTCAAATCCATAGAGTGAGATTTTACATGGTAAGGGGTGCTGAATTATCCAAAGCTAATTGGTGTCTGTGTTTTGGATAACAAATACCAAGCATTCGGATAGTAAGGGATATTAACTCTTTTTAAATTTTTGTTCTGGATTTTATTCAATTCCTGAGTTCAAATAGCAAGTATTTTGGTAGCACAGAACCCCGTAATACTATTTGGCACCACAATGATTGTTTCACTGGAATAAGAAATTCCAATGCTGAGCCCAAATCATCTGTCAGATGTCAGATATCCTGCACTGGTGAGCCATTGTTCTCTTTTGAATGGACTTCCTGCCATGCAACTGGGAGCCGCAGGCCTGTGGTGGACTCTGCAGCAGCATGGGACTACGAGGAGAAAAAGGAGCTCCTGGGGGCATTGTGGGTATTCCTTGTTACTTGGAGTTAGGGGCAGTGAAACTCTCATTGGCCTAGGGGTTAGGAGACCTGGTTCTAAAAGTCCCAGATAAGTCACTTTACCTTGTTGGATATGGGTGACCTTGCATAGGGGCCAACAACCAAAGGGTGCTCAAGTAATCCTGGCAAAACCTCACTGATCTTTAAAATCATACCTGATGATCTGCAGCCATGCCACCCTGGACGTGCCTGATCTCGTCTTGTCTCAGAAGCTAAGCAGGGTTGGGCCTGGTTAGTACTTGGATGGGAGACCACCTAGGAAGACCAGGTGCTATAGGCATTTAAAAAAAAAAAATCATACCTGATCTATAAAATCACATGGTTGGTAGGACCACATATGTGAAAATATGATTAGAATTAAAAAACACTTCGGAATCTCAAGGTATCATCATAGTCACAGCAGGGGAAGAAGGAAGGACTTCTACTGGGGTCTGCGGTGGACCTGGCACCTCACTAGGCATTTTCGCATAGCCTCTTTCCGAATTCTTATACAATTAAAATTCCTACTCAGGAGTATTATTCCCATTTTTATACATAGGTTCATTGGGTCTTGGAGAGGTAAAATGACTCCCCCCATTCTCATACTCTGTGAGGGGCAGAGCTGGCGTGTGAGTCCTTCTGCCTTAGGAAAAGCAGCTATTTCTAAGAGCCTGGCCTCAGGAGGCAGAGGATGTAGAAAGCAGGGAGAGCTAACCCCCAGGTGGGGCCACCAAGAATTCTGCAGCTGGGGAGGCTGAGAAGCAGCTGGATAGGCCCCAGGAAAGTATGGAGACTAGTTAGAATTACCTGAGAAGGGCACAAACACTAAACTTGTTCCCCAATACAATTTCTCCAAGCCACCTTATCCTCTCCTCAGGCCAAGGCCGGACTGGGCTGGACCGGGCTGGACTGGGTGGGACCAGGCGGGCCGCAGGCTCCCTGCCTCCCGCACCTCTGGACTCACCCCACACCTTGGTGCTTATGATGCCTCCTCTTGCTTTTACTTCTGCCGAGTTCTGCCATTTAAACCCCCCTAATTTAATAGGTTTGTCTCATTATTTTGATTAATCATATTAACTCATGTTAATTAAGAGAGAGATTTAAGCAATGACAGAGGTTAATGGAATCGGTCTGTGTTCTTCCCTGGCTTTTGTTGGGGGCCCTGACAGGCATGAGGGAAGAAGAGGGGAGAATGGGATACGGAACATCAGCAAGGCCAAGCCCGGGACAAGCCAGGGAGTCTCAAAGAGAGGAGAAAGCTATCGAGGAAACGATCAGTTACCAATCAGAGTTTCCTGCTAATTGAATGTCTGATTTTATTAATGATGGAATTTATAAAGGTTCTTAAGAAAAGAAAAGAATTTAGTCAGTTCAGCAGTTAACTGTGAAAATTAATGCAGAGGATATAAGTTAAAATGGCCATTTTATTTGTCTTCCTTTCTTCCCCCTAGTGCTGGCGATGAAATTGGGCACATCGCCTCAAAGGTCTTTTCTATTTCTAGGCTCCTTAGTTGGTGCCGAAGAAACAGATGGATGGGCGCAGTGCCTCAACTTGATGCTGTTAGGAACAATACATGCACCTACTTTATTCCAGTCTCTGTGGTAAGCAACTTAAATGCACCTTTCCATTTATTCCTTGTGACAGCGCTGTGAGGTCCCCTTTTACAGAGGAGAAAGCTGAGGCTCAGAGATGTTCGGTCACTTGCCCAACGTTTCACAGCTTGAGAGTCATGGATTTAGGATTCCGGCCAGGCCTCTGACTCCCATGCCAGTCAGGTTCAGAGGAGCATAAACCATTTTCCTCACAATTTAATGGTACAGCTACAGGGAGGAAGCTTTGGGATCAGGGGTCACCTCTGTCTGATCGCCATGACTATAGTTACAGGGAGGGGCTGTGACATCCTGGCACTGGCCCCACTGGAAAGGATCTTCACGAGGAGAAAACGGAAGGGAGTAGAGGCAGAGGTAGGGTGCACAGTTCTCCGCAGGGAGAGGTTTCCCAAGAGAGCTTCATCTCAGCGGACAGGCGCGTCTCTTCTCATCTTCCAAGATGTCACAGGGATGAGAAGGCCCGGTATTGTGGGTCGAAGTGTGTCCCCCAGAAAGTTATGTGGAAGTCTTAACCCCTGGAACCTGTGAATATGACCTCATTCGGAGGCTGGGTCTTTGTGGATGCAATTAAGTTAAGTCGAGGTCGTACTGAATTAGGTTGAGCCCTAATGTGACTGATGTCTTTATAAGAAGAGGAAAAGCATAGAGACGTGGGGAAGAAGGCCAGGTGAAGCCGGAGGCAGAGGTTGGAGGGATACTGCTGCAGGCCGAGGAATGCCTGGAGCCACAAAAAGCTGGAAGGGACAAGGAAAGATTCTCCCCTAGAGGTTTCAGAGGCAGCACGGCCCTGCCGACCCCTTGATTTTGGACTTCTCGACTCCAGAGCAGTGAGAAAATCAATTTCTGATGTTCTAAGCCACTTGGTTTGTTGTAGTTTGGTATGGCGGCCCTGGGAAACTAATATACCTGCAAAGGTTTGAGTGGGTCTAAATGTCTTTTACTTGCTGGCTGATGCTTCTTCAGCTTAGTATTTTGATTCCTGTTAAAATACAGGTTTTCTTTTTTTTTCTTTCTTTTTTTTTCTTTTTCTTTTTTTTTTAGGCTGCCACCTGTCCTTTACAGATAACTGGAAGGAGGATGTGATGTGTGGCACTTCTTGGGGTCACACAGGGCAAATCCAACTTGTGCCGAGTATAACCTTGATTCAGGCTTGCGTGGGGCAGCCCTCATCACAACTGCTGGAACAGCTGGTTCACATACCTGAGTGTTTCCTGGGCCAGTAAGCCCAGGGTACCTGTCCTGTGGGCTTTTCTCTCAGACTCTTGGGATGTAACGAGCTCTTCATGGCTAATAAACTAATTTTTGCTAGGGGAGTCACTGGGTCCCTGAGTTTATTATATATAAGAAGCTGCAGATCCTGGTATAGAGATTTCAGTCCTTCCCCGCAACATGAATGCCTCTTATTTAACCTCCTGACTTCCTAAAGCTGTCTTAACTCATCCCTGTGTCTTCTCTAGCTCCATCTCTTGAAGGATTAGAAGTGAGAGATGGGCAACATGGCAGAAATCCCTGTAGTTTTCATGAGGATCTGTGAAAACCTAGCTTGAGGACGCAATGCAGAAATGTCTCCAGATTCTTCAGGGCCTGTACTACTTTAGTTATCATGAGATTGCGTGGCTCATGTGGCTACTTTATCCAGATTTCCAGTCACTGCTGAAGGAGCTTAAAAGGAGAGACGGGAAGAAAGGCACTGTTCCTATGAAGTGCCACGGTATCATCTGTGCCAGAATCAGAAGTGTAGGTACTATCATTTCCTAGTCCTTGCTGCTTTCGGGGACCAATCTATCTGGAAGACCCTCCTGGTTCACTGGCAGCCTCCAAGACAGTATTTGAGAATTATTGCTCTATATGGTGTGTTCTGGGGCCCATATCCAGGCTCTTCCTCCCATCATTATGCCTGATCCCTAGTAAAGGCTTAGAAAATGCATATTGAATTATTTTCTGTATCTCTCCCAAAGATCCCACTCTTGTGTAATTTTTTTTACTATGTTCTAAAAATTTTCCCCCAAATCATAGCCTTTTATAGATTATATGACAATTCTCCACAGTGTGGGTTGGGGGTGGGAGGTTAACGGGGAACTAGCATCAATGCATGGTGAAGAGCACGTGAGCAGCTAGGGCAGAGGAAAGGAGCCGATGAGGTTCTCAGCGACTTCAGAAGTGCCCGCTGGGTTAAGGTAGTGGCTCAGGTGCTGCAGTCTGGTTGAATGGGTAGAAGTTAGAACGAAGAGGAGA
Source organism: Rousettus aegyptiacus (assembly GCF_014176215.1). Classification (NCBI taxonomy): domain Eukaryota; kingdom Metazoa; phylum Chordata; class Mammalia; order Chiroptera; family Pteropodidae; genus Rousettus; species Rousettus aegyptiacus. Next base: position 154,272,861 of record NW_023416306.1, on the reverse strand, counting down.
GTTGAAAGTGGTCCTGTTGCCGTCACTCATGATGCTCTTCGCTTTTCCTTCACAGCACTTGGATGGTACTTGTCGCAGGATGGTGTTCTCTGCCTCTTTCCTTCTTCATCCCTGCCCATCCTCACCTGCCAGGATTCGCAAGAGAAAGCCCTTTCTGTCATACAGCTGGCTCACACTGAGGACTCTAAAGGGTGAATTGATTTCCTTCTGTGAGGATCTACTTTAGTCTCCTAGGATGGAGCCAGGAACTCTGGTGGGAAGCAGTGAGTTGGGGTGGGTAAGAGAAGAGAGCAAAGACACACGCCAGAAAGAAGAGACTCCCAGAAGACCTTCTAGGGCGGAATTTGTATGGAACAAAAGACATGCTAATGGAGAAAGTGAAGAAATGTTCGGCAGCATCTTCTGGGTCTTATTTGTGTTTGGGGTTGGTTAAATCAGTAGTTCTTGGCCCTCACTATACATTAAATTCAGCTGGATGGCTTTTGTGAAACACTGATGCCCCCAGATATTCTGATTTATTGGTCTGAGATGGAGGCTGAGCGTCAATAGTTTATAAAGCACCCCAGGTGATTCTAAGTGAAGCCACTGCTAAGAACCACTCCACTAAAGAGCAATGTGGTTTCTTTTTGGTCACTGTGGGTTCTGAAAATCAGCCACGGCTGAACCCCAGTGGCAAAACATGGGTTCATGAGTGGAGCAGAGTGACTTGCAAATCAAGCATGAGTGGAGAGATGGCATCTTTATGGCCGGTCCTCCCTGAAGAACTCGATACTCTTGGGTTTGCATTCTTGTCAAGAGCTTAGCATGAGAGGACCTCGGTTGAAGTCAGGTTTTTCATTTGTCAGCTGTGTAGCCTGGTCAAGTCACTTAATCTCTCTAAGCCTTATTTTCAGCATCAAATGAAGAATCATCACAATTATCTAGCCTAATAGGTGAGACTGTGCGTGGATCCCGGAATCAGGTTGTTCTGCCACTTACAAGCACATAACCAGGCAAGTCCCTTAGCCACTCTGAGACTAGGCTTTCTCACCTGTGAAATGGGAATAATAAAACCCAAAGGACTGTTGTGAGGATTAAGTAGATTACTGCATGTAGGGCGCTTAGAATGATAACTGGCATGTAGCAACTGTTAGCCAGTCAGTCATAATTTCCCTAATTCCTGCTGGAATTGCCTGGGTTCATCTCCCTCCCTCTATGTCCCAACATGCTCAGATAAAGAGCGTTTTCTTTCTCTGGCCTCCAATGTTTTATGTGCGCAATTGTTCAAATAGGCAATAAATATATATTTACAAACAAAAATTTATGGTTAAGGAAATATTTGCTCAGTTGGCCTTGGAAGATCACATATGCTCATAATATTGGCCTTTTTGCCTTGACAGTGAAGTAGTAGATTAACAGCCTGCCAGCTGAGGCATGGGCGCTGCCAGTCCTGGAGGTGTTTTATAGATCCCCCTTCACTCCCCAGCAAACGCGCCTTTTCACCTCCCCTTTTATGTAAGTGATGTCGGAGAGGGTTCCATTGGAGAAGATAAGCAGGAATTACCTAAAAGATGCTTGGGGCAGGGTGGGGGGGGGTGGGGGGGGGTGGGGGGGGGGGCAGCTCTAATGAGCCCCATGTTATTAAAGATAGGTACACGAGCAACAGAAAAGGGCATGGTTGTAGGATCGTTTGCATTTGTCTGTCCTGCAAACTCCCTCCATTCTTCTGGTAACAGCACTGTATTTCCCTCTGGGAAACCACCCCTCCTCACCCCAGCTCCAGTGGAAGGAGAGGGGAATGAATTGCAATTACTAACCAGCGCATCTCCATCTTGCCATGTGACCAACAGCGACTCCTCAGGGATGGGCATGTGACTTAAGTTCATCCAAGAGACTGGGTTTTGTTTGTTTAGTTTAATTTGGTTTGTAGAAACCTCTTTTTTATTTTTTTATTTTTATTTTTATTTTTAAAAAGGGCCTCCCTTGTATTCTGAATGTTATGTTCTATAGTCCTCGCAGCCATTTTGTCATACATGATTAGCCCCATTATATAGATTATTGAGGTGAGGTTTTTGTGCTTTGGAGGGTAGCTTCTATATAAATAGTTATTTAGGGTTTTAACCATTAACATGCAATAAACTAAAATTATACAGTAAAACCCCCAATTCCTTCATAGGCTTTTTCTTCCATTGTTTTTACTGTGATAAAAATAGCACATAACATAAAATCTACTCTTAACCATTTAATAAAATGCACAGTTCGTTAGTATTAAGTAGATTGACATTGTTGGAAATCAGATCTCCAGACTTTTTTATCATGCAAATCTGAAACTCTGCACTCATTAAATAACTCCCCTTTCCCACATCCCCCAGCCCCTGGTAACCACCATTCTACTTACTGTTTCTATGAATTTGACTGCTCTAGGTACCTGGTATAAGAGGAATCATACGATTTTTGCCTTTTTTTGTGACTGGCTTATTTCACATCACATAATGTCCTCAAGGTTCATCCATATTGTAGCATGTGACAGGATTTCTCCCTTGGCTTGTAAGATCAGCTTACACATCTTATAATTCTGTTTATGTCAGTTGACAAATCATATTATTCTTACTTTAGTAATCATTTTAAGGATCCTTTGAATTCCATTTTGCCCCATTTTAAAACTTACTTCATTGAATACTTTCCAGTATTTTATACTGCATTTGTAAATGTAAAATATTTTATTCCTTTCTTAAATACTTCCATTTCCTGACTTAATAATAAAACTTTCCCAAGTACTCAAATAATTCTTTAAAAATCTATGAAATTAAACTAATAAAGTGAGTACGTTTCTCTTAAATGTTCCCAATACCATACCATGTGAAATCCCAGGTCTTAAATCAGTTATGTAAATATATATTTTAAATTGGACTAGAAAGTTGTTATTCTAAAGGCCAAAATTCCTTAAACTTTGCAAGTGTATATATCAAATATTATATTGAAATATAATTTTGATTTTTTTGAACATTTATCTACTAAATTACCAATTTTCCCAGAGTTGAATAATGTATGTCCTTTGGAAAGTAATGACATCCAGTTAGCTGAGGTTACTGATTGAGATTTCTCCAGGATTCTGCTTGGATCCCAGTCAATGCCCCTTTCTGGGCATACTAAATCTTATTTATGTTGCTATAATGTTGATGCTCCAGAATTCAAAAACGGGTGATGGTGAAGTCTGGTACCCACATATCCATGTTACATGTCTTCTAGAAAGCCAGCAACTTTCAATTAGGTGTTACAGGATTAGATCTTCCTTTCTTTTTTTTTCCTCAAGTTTTGTATCTCTTATTTTCTAGGCAAGAACTTAATGAAATTCCGCATTCTTTTTTATATCCTTTCTATCTCTTTAATGTACATACAACTGTTATGTATATTAATATAATATTGGATTTAATATTGGGTATTTGGATATTTCACTTGGTTTCCTCTGCCTTGCAGTTACATTATGTCAGGTCATTGTATTGACACAGAAAAAGAAACTGAGGCACAGAAAGCTTAAATGAACTCCTCCAGATCCCACTAAGAATCAGGGACATGCCCAGGATTGGGTCTGTGGACTAAGATGCTGGTAGTCTCTCTGCTGCCACATTACAAATGATGTAAGTTAGGCATTCACAAGTTAGGCTAGAAAGTGTATATATACCACCTTTTAAAAATAATGACACTGTCAGTCAATAATCAACAAGTGTTTGTTGAGCTTGTACTATGAGCCAGGCTTATAGCCTGGGAGAAATCCATGTTGGCTGTTGGCAAAGAGTAATGAAGGACACTCTGGGAAGTCATAGTGAGGTGACTTAACCCACTCTGAGGGATCAAGGGGGCTTCCCAGAGTGGACCTGAAGGGAGGTGAAAATTCACTAGGCCAAAGTGTGGGGGTCACAGCATCCCAGGAATAGGAGTGGGGAGAGGTCTATGGAAGCTTTGTTCTCAGTGACACTTTTTTTCTTTTTAGGTAATATGTTGATATGACAGTTAATATAAAGAAAAGTTAGAAGAAAGGATGTGAAAACCAGAGACACAGAGAGAAGCTCGTCAAATGGTGAGTCCTTTTTAATGTGCTTATTCCCTTGCCGAAGACTGGCCAGGCCCTGCTCCCCCTTCCTCACTCCACCTTCAGACTCACCTTCCCAGGTGTTAAAATGCTGAAACCCATCTCCTGCCTCTGGTTGGCAGGCGCAGCCAGACTTCCCTACAGAGGAGAAGCAAAATATCATTTCTGGCCCCTTCCTTTCTTTCTTCTTTCTGTCTCTTGGGCATCTCCTTTCTTGAGTTTCTACTAAGTGTACTACGTTAAGGGCTAGGTTACAATGATGAGCAAAAACGAAATTAATCTTTGTCCACCGGGAGCCTATGGCCAGGCTTTGATGAGGTGATCATTCAAAAGATTTCAGTATGGGAGGTGGGGGCGGGGGGAGGTGGTTGTTTGTTGTTTTATTGTAGACTCTCCTAGCAAACTTAAATATGCATAAAACTTGTACTTATTTTCTGCATCAAATATGAATCTTTGACCTAAAATATTCCTTAAGAAGTTTCTTCTTATAAAGTTCCCATGTATTTTACCTTTGGGTTTTAAGGCCTCATTCGTCAGATAGATAAACACACACACGCACAAGAGCATGCATGTGTATTAAAAAAGGCCTCTGCATGGAAAATAAATGAGGAAGAAATGTCAAGAGACCCTTATCAATTGGGGTATCTGAGTATCTATAGAGAGAATCCCAACCACTGACTGCAAACAGATAAGGGAGGAGAGAAGCAATGATAAAATAGGAAACCTTGTAATATTTTACTCTGTGTAAAGCCGGGTGGTGAGTGTGTGTCTACAGTACTTTCTGGGTTGGAATTCCGTTTTTCCATTTACAAGCCCTCCCCACCCTGACACGTATGTATGTATGTTTGCCCAGTATTGTGTGTGCTGTCCTTGGTCCCTGGTGAGCGTGCGGCCAGGCCTCTCGGCATGCAGCCTGCTGTTGATGTGGGCAGCATCCATGATCTTCTGAGCCCATCCATATGCATGTGTGTCTATATCCCAGCAGCGGCCAGCATCATTCATTTCCAAAACCAGCATGCATTCATTTTCATAACTTTTTGTTCCATTACAATATTAATGGGACTATCAATGGGAAAGGACAAGAGAAGCATTTTTAATGTTTATCTGACAGTTGCAAATTTCACTTGAGGTTGTTTACTGGGATCTGATTGTTGGCAGAGAGGAGCAGGAGAGGCGGCAAGATTAATGGGATCACAGGAAGAGGAGATGTATTTATGGGCCTTCTGAACACCATCTAAGAGTAATAAAAAGTCCTGCCGCACCCTTCCCCAAGTGAGACTTAAGAAGTTTTAAACGTGGAAAAATGAAGGATTGTTTTAATTAACTTCCATCTAATCCAGGTGGCCTGTTCAAAGTGAATCATGTTGCATTTATGTCTCAGTCTATTAAAAATTAGATGGCCCTCTCCCATCCTCCACCTCTCATCTCTCTCTCTCTCTCTCTCTCTCTCCCCTCCTTCCTCTCCCTCTCTCCCTCTTTCTGCCCCCATTCCCCCTACTCCCCTCTGGCCCTGGACCGCTACCACTCTGGCTTGCCTTATTTTTCCCTCTTTCTTAAACTCCTGTGCAATCTCAAGGAGAAAAGGCCTTTGACCAGGAGGATGGCAGAAAGGAGAGGAAGATGCCAGAGGATGCTAAGAGAAGGGAGGTAGACACTTGGCTCTGGACTGGGGAGAGGAGCTTCCTACTTTCCCCTGAGCTTTTCTCTCCCCTCTTCGGGGACCATGGCAGTGGGCCTCAGGATCCCTCCCACCCCACCCCTAGAGAACCGTATGGAAGTCATCTAGTCATCTTTTGAAGGGATTGAGATGCATAGAAGGACCCACCCCTGAGCCTTTCAGGAAGAGATGGGCAGCGGGAAGAGACCTTCCCAGGAATAGGCCCTGGGGACCCTGGCTTTGTCCAGGGCCTGCTGTGACCACTTGTCTGGCTGAGCTATCCTTCTTCCTAGGGTCCTTGGTGGGATTGCCAGTTGAACAGAGAATGCCAAGTTAAATCAGAATTTCAGATAGACAATGGATAGTTTTAAGTATAGTATATCCCAAATATCTCATGGAACATAGTTATACTAAAAATTTTATTTGTTGTTTATCTAAAGTTCAAATTTAACTGGTGTCCTGTATTTTTATTTGTTAAGTTTGGCAACTGTATCAGGGAAAGAATTTCTACCCAGTGGAGCTGGGATGATCCCAGATTCTGCATCTGCATAGATTTGAATTGCTGGTTATTTTGCCTCTCTGACCTTAGGTTTTTTGTTTTTTTTTTTTTTTTTAATCTATTAAATGGGGACAGCATTATCACTTATTTCTAGGAACATATAAGGATTATATTAAATTAAGTGTGCCAAGTACTTAGAACAGCAGTTGGCAAACTTTTTCTGTGAAGGGCCGGATCATAAATGTTTTATTTAGGGTTTGTAGGCCAAACAGTCTCTGTAGCAGCTGCTGAACTCTGCCAATGCAGTGGGAAAGCCATTGTAGACAGTTTGTAAACAAATGAGAGTGTCTGTATTCCAGTAAGACTTGAATTACAAAAATAGGTAAGAGGCCTTGTTTGCCCATGAGCTGAAGCTGGCTGAGCCTTGACTTGAACAGTGACTGGCAGATAGGATGTGCTTCCTAAATGCTGCCCATTGTTATTATACCTAGTTACCAGCCAGGGCTGGTATGAAATGAGCACCACCAAAAATCTCTCTTTGCCTCTTTATTTTTATTTTTCAATCAGAGCTGACATTTGATATTATTTTAAATTAGTTTCAGGTGTACAACATAGTGCTTAGACATTTATATAATTTACAGAGTGATCCACCAATTAGTCTAGTACTCACCTGGCACTGTACACATTTATTACAATATTATCGACTACATTCCTTATGCTGTACTCTGTATCCCCGTGACTGTTTTGTAGCTACCAATTTATACTTCTTAATCCCTTTCACCTTTTTCACCCAGCGCCCCCCCAACCTGCTCCCATCTGGTAACCATGGGTTTGTTCTGCGTATCTATGAGTTGTTTCTGTTTTGTTCATTTGTTTCTTTTGTTCTTTAGATCCCATGGATAAGCAAGATCACATGGTATTTGTTTCTCTCTGTCTGGCTGATTTCACTTGTTATACTACCCTCTAGGTCCATCCATGTCATTGCAAATAGTAAGATTTCATTCTTTTTTATGGCCAAGTAATATTCTATTGTATATCTGTACCACATTTCTTTATCCAATTGTCTGTTGATGGGCATTTAGGTTGATTCCATATCTTGGCTATTGTAAATAATGCCACAGTGAATATAGGGGTGCATATATCTTTTCAAATTAGTGTTTTGGATTCCTATGGATAAATACCCAGAAGTAGAATTGCTGGGTCCCATTTTTAACCCATTTCCATTGCCACGAGAATTCTCACCAGCGGTGCTTGTAGCTGCAGCGTCTTCTCTGAGATGACTTGCAGATTACAGTCCTAACCTTCCCCCCAAAGTTTGCCCTGAAATATCTCACTTTTATTATTATTTTTGCATCGGTCTAGTATACCGATAGTCTTTGGAAACAAATGACGCCATTCTACTTATAGCATTCTGTTTTTAGTAGTGGCATTTCCATTTACAAAATATAATGATTTTCAATTGCTGAAAATGTCAAATCCCAGATCTTCCACTTTGTGCTGTTCTAAGCTTTGAAATTTACCATGAGAAAAAAGTATTAAATACTGATCATCATATACTTTTCTATTACGTTAGGATTAGAGACAAGTTCTGTTTAGAAATATCTCCAAGAACAGTTTTTATATTTTATTTTCACATTGAAAACCAATCAGATTTGCTTCAACCTCCAAGAGTATGTTTATGTAAAATTAAATGAATGCTTGCAGTGAGCTGTACATTTTTTTCTAAAAGGGAAATGGGTTAATTTTTTTGAGGAACCTCCATACTGTTTTCCATAGTGACTGCACCAATTTGCAATCCCACCAGCAGTGCACAAGGATTCCTTCTAATCCACATCCTTGCCAACACTTGTTTGTGACTTTTTGATGATAGCCGTTCTGACACGTGTGAAGTGATATCTCATTGTGGTTTTAATTTGCATTTCTCTGATGATTAGTGACACTGAGCATCATTTCATATGTCTATTGGATATCTGTATGTCCTTTTTGGAGAAATGTCTATTCAGGTCCTCTGCCCATTTTTTAATTGTATTGTATTGTTTGTTCGTTTGGTGTTAATCGCCTTGCCTCTTACTTGCGAGCCTACTGATGCCTGAAATTCTACAGTTGAGATTTTGTCTTTCTGTCTAAATAGCTCTGGAAGAAGTCACTCCTTGGGCTTCACACCCCTTCGAGTGAGGGCTCTTTCTAGCACCGAGCAGCATTCAGAGAGCACTTAGGCTCTGCCAGCCCTGGGCGAGCAGGTGACGTCTTGTATGTCATTCACCCTCTTACTTGCTCACAGAAAAAAGTGCTATTAGTATCTACATTTTATACCTAGCTAGCCTGAGCTTAAGAGTGCAAGAAACTAACTCATCCTGGGTCACACAGCCAGGCAGGGTGTTTGGACCTAGGCCTCTGGCTCCTGCCTACAGTTCCTGGGCTGAGACAGAGAATATCAGACCCAGCCAGGGTCCAAACCCCCTCATTGTACCAATATGAAGATTAAAACATCATTTTCCAGAACAAGGCTGAGATGACTGGAGTAGGATAAAGCTGAGGTTGGCATGAAGGAATGAGAGAGATAGGGCAAGAAAAAGAAAACGAGCCTAGAAACAGAGATAGAAAAGTTGGAGGAAAATATTCAGAGAACTCAGTTTTGCCCAGAGTGCTATGCTACGTCCCAAACTCTTTCCCTCGTCCAGTAGCACCCAGAGCAGTCATCTCATCGCTTACCTGGGGAGCCCAGGACAGCAGAGGGTATGCTGCCAGATTTTTCTCAGGTCAACAATGCAGGATTGGGTTGTGTGAACCCAGATGCTCTGCTTTCCTAATGCTCACCCCTCCCTAAATGATGCTTTTCTAAAACTAAATGTACAATGCGAAACAGGGAAAACAAACCAGTGTTACAGATGTGCAAAGGAGGTCTGCCAGCCTAACACCCCCAGCCCCGCCCACCCATGCGGTGGAACTCACGGGAAAAAGAGGTGTCAGAGAGGACACAGGCTCCAAAGTCAAACGCAGATGCCAGGGCCCAAACCAGCTGCAAGCTTGTCTCTGCCTTGGGCTCTTCCCTTGTAAATGAGGGTGAACATACATGAATCTGGAGCTGCTGGGGGTTTCAAATGGGCAGTAAGGGCCTAACCCCCTGTGGAGCCCAGAGCAAGAGCAGCAAGGCTGGTTCTGCATCCTTCCCTCTCTAACTGTAGATGCCGGCAGAGCAATGCCCTCGTATGAGGCGTCTATAAGCTTTCCTGAAAGGTGACTGAGCCCACTAGGTGTATCCCCCACCCAGCGACCCAGTGGAACAGGAAGAGAGGAATTAAAATCTTATAGGTAGTTCGCCTCTCTTTCAATAACTAGCTGTGTGGTCATAAGCCAATCACTCAGCTCGTGTCTCAGTTTTTTCATCTATCAAATGGTAATTAGAATATGTTCTCACCTTGCAACGACCTTCCAGAGTTAATAGAGAGATTCCAACAAGAACAGAATAGGGTGAGTGAGCAGGTTCCAGAGTCAGACCACGAGGTGACAGCCAGCTCCGCCTCCAACAACACTGTGTACTTCAATAGCCTCCTTTATGAAATGGTTTTAAGAGTAGCACTGAACTCTCAGGCTATTGCAAAAGGTTTCATCTGGTGTTTAAGAATAAACTCTCAATAGACATAAGCTATTATCATTACTGCATTCATCCAATAACTATTTGTTGAGCACTGACCACATGCCAGGCAATGGGCTGTGTGCATGTTGGTGAACAAAACCAGGTTGTACCCTGGAGAGGCCCCATTCATGGTGGCTCTCAGACTGGCCACTTTCTTCTCTCCATGGCCACCACACCAGCTATTCCTACCGGCCTTTGTTACTGCTTCCATTTTTCCATCCTTTCCTTTTCAGCTCTATCCTGTACTTGGCAGCTGGAGTCACCCTCCTCAAGACCTAGCCCCTTTTCTTGAAATATTCTTTTAGTAGCTATTGGATCAACAATCCTGGAATTGAAGGTCTGCTCAGGAGTGTGAAGGAACCTTAGTCAGGAAGCTTCCTAAACACTGCATGTCCCGACCTTGGCAAACCTTCACATCCTAATGTCAGTGCGGAGACCCTACTTTTCCTACTTTTCCTACAAACTGCCTACATCTGCAGCACTTCCCATTCCATCTCTTGAAAACTTCATCCTTCTAGTCTTGGCCAATGTCCATCTCAGGTATTGACATGTTGGGGGCATTTCTCTTCACATTTCTGTCCATCCAAAATCATGCAATAGTCTTGCAATTAGGTTGAGATTACAACTTTCAGCCTAGGTGTAAACAAATCATTTACTAAATATGTTTTTGGGGTCCATAGCTTCGAATTGCGTAGAACCAAAATGTCTAGAGTTGGAAGGGACAGTTAGTGTATCCCTCATCTATTCTGTGCACATGATAGATGAGGAAATTGTGGCCCAGGGAATAAGTCCCACAGTCAGCATCCCAGGACTTCTTCCAACTTCCAGACCATCAGCCCATGTACACCCTCCGCTCCTTAGCCCCACCCCACTTCCACACACATTTGCAGAGCACAACGTATTTGTTACTCATTGGTTTTTACTTTAACAACTATTTTGACTGGCCACTTGTCCTGACTCATCATCATATGGTAATATGTGCTGGGCAAGGGCTGGCCATCGACTCTCCCCAGGCACCTGGTCCAGGGGTTTTCAAGGGGTAGGTGCTAATTGACCCTCTGACTGATGTATAGATGGTGTAGAAGGGCCTTTTCCAAACCCCAGAGCCCTGCCTTTCAGCTGAAAATTGGCCACAATGTCCACTCGATGTTTGATTTGGGTTCATTAAGCTATCTCGATAAGCTAAAGAAGGATGGATGTTTCCTGTGGAAGAAAAATAGGTCAAACTGGACCACTTTCTTGGATGAACTTTGGGATAAGGTTTGTGATACTCCTTTTGTTTTCATGAGAATTCTTTTCCTTATGAAATATATCATACATATAAAAGTGTTTAAAGAATAATAATAAAATGAACACCTGTGTACCTACCTTATAGACTAGAATCACTATTATCTTTGCAACTCCCATGTGTGTATGAAATTCCCAATGCCATCTCCACTCTCTTAGTCCATTCTGGCTTCTATAACAAAATACCATAGACTGGGTAGCTTATAAAGAACAGACATGTATTTCTCACGGTTCTGGAGGCTGTGAAGTCCAAGATCAAGGTTCTGGCAGATTCAATGTCTGGTGAAAACTCATTTCCTGGTTCTCTGTGTATTCACATGGCAGAAGGGATACGAGGTCTCTCTGGGGTCTCTTTTATGAGGACACCTCCCATCCAGAGGTCTATGCCCTGATGATGTAACTACCTTCCAAATGCTAAGCCTCCTAATGCCATCATCTTGAGAGTTAGAATAGCAACATATAGTTTTGGGGGGGATGCAAATATTCAGCCCATGGCACCCACCATGTGGAAGTTTGTGTTAATCATTCCTTGCCTTTATTGTAGTTTTACCACATATATATGCATCCCTGGACAATATATTTAGTTGTGCATGTTTTTGAACTTTATATGCATTGAACTATATTTAGTGTATTTTTCCACGATTTGCTGTTTTGACTCAACATAATGCTTTTGAATTTTTTTCCATGTAGATGTGTGTGGCTATTGTTTGCCTTGTTTCACAGTTGTGTGGTTTTTCATTGTATGGTTATACTGAAACGTATTTATCCATGTTGCTATCGATGGACATTTGGATTGTTTCCAATTTTTGCTATCAAGATCCACTGAAGATTCTTATTACTCATGTCTCTGGGGAAATGTGCAAGTTTCTTTACAGTATTGACCGAGATGGAATGCTGGTGGTAGAGTGTGTATGTGCTCAGCCTTAGTAGTTATCACTGAATGGCTTTTCCAAAGTGATTGTACCCACTAACATCAACCTCGTCATAATAACCGATGTTGTCGGACTTAAGTTTTCGCCAATTTAGTGGGTATGAAATGGTGTCTCATTATGGTTGTAATTTACATTTTGCTGACTATAAGTGACTTAAGTTTTTTTTTCTCTTATGCTTATGGAATATTTCTTGTTTCTTTTAGTGTATGTTTCTTTGCCCAGTTGTTTATTGGATTGTTTTTTCCTGTTGATTCATATGCCTTCTTTATGTATTCTAGATATTAATCCCCTCTTAGTTACCCGTGTTACAAATATCTTCTAGTTTATGGCTTGGCTTTTCTTTCTCATGATGGTATCTTTTGGTTAACAAAAGATCCTGATTTTAACATAGGCTAATATAAAAATTATTTCCTTTATGGTTTACACTTCCGTGTCTTAAATCATTCCCTACATTGGGGGCATATGGATATTCTATTTTCTCTACCTTCTTCACTCAGGATGCCATATTTTTATAGGAAGACACCACTGAGGCCTCCGCCAGCATGTTCTAGCCCAGCTCAAGCTGAACATACCTCCTTCACAGCCCTTACGATCCCCTACTGCAGCAGTCAGTTACTTACATTAACCTCACTGGGCCATGAGCAGAGACTTTATATCCTCGGCTTCTAACTTTGCAATTTTTGCAATGCCTGGCACAGCAGTCTCTCTTCTCTGTGGCTCCTTTATTTCTTGCCTTCTTACAACCTCTTTTTCCTCTGATTCTGCAACAATAGGTTCTCAGCCATACCTGCACTCGTTGCCAGGCCCCTCCCCAGGCTTTCCGATTAAATCGTTCTAGATGTGTGTGTTGGGGGGTGGGGTGGATTGGCATTAATGTTTTTTTAAAAAGCTCTTCAGATGATCTCATGTGCTGTCAAGGTTTGAGAACCATTGCGCTGTAATTTTGTGAAAAAAGACAGGCTCCAGCATCTGCCCTCTGCGAAGCAGACCTACCCTCTTCTGGCCTCATACCTCAGCTCCAGTCCCAGATAACAACCCCAGAGGGAACGCTGGAATACTGAACCGTAGACATGAAAAGGACCCAGAAGATGGCCTGCCAAGAACCCACCCAGTCTCCACCCACCCAGGCCACCATATTTGTGGTTTCAGTTACCACCGATGGGAAGTGAATGAATGGGAGGAGGGGGAGAGGATGGAAATGCCAGCCGTGGGAAAGGAAGAGGGATAGAGAGAGAAGCAAAAGCAACGCATTTCGGAAAGAGCCAAAGTTTTGACAGGAATCTGCCTCCTTCCCCCCTCCCTTTCCCATCTGTTTTGGAAAAATGTAAATGTGCCCATGTTCCCAGGTGACTGGCCGGCGGGTAGCCTCTTTGGAATTCTATGAACTGGCCATCTGTCGTCCTATAATAAATGATAGCTATAAAAGAAAGTGATTATGGTGCTGATAGGGGGAGAGGCATTTGTTTATATTCTTATAATATGTATCAGATTGAATAGAAATTATCACTTAAAATTGACAAATGGAGAGCAAGGTTCCTTGGAGAGGGAGTCGGGGATGCAGCAGCAGCAATGGGACCGTGGGCAAACTTTATTTAACCAAATATTGGGCTTCCCAGAATTTGCGAGGATGAAGACCCAGCTTCCAGCCTTTCCTGGAAGTCTTGGGTGTGCATTTGGTGAATATGAGTTGGCTGGTGCCTATGAGGGTCACCTGTTCCCTCCTGTAAGCGGAGAGGTGTCTCTTTGAGATAAGCACACAGTTGAATTTGGCTCCTCTGTCCCTGTGGGGACTACATGACCTTGTGACGCCTCTGTATGCCCCCCCCCAGTAAATGACTACCCCCTCCCCCATTTGATTTTTCCCTTCCAGCCAAGCTTTTCCAGCCTCTGGTGTAGAGCCTGCTAGCTGGGTCTCCATCTTTCCGACTTTGCCTTGCTCTCCTTCCTTTCCTTAGCCCCCAGCTTGCCTTGCGTCCTGTCCTTTCAGAGTGGCAGGCTTCCTTAGAGGTCCCTGGGGACCTAACTTACCTAACCTGTTGCCCCGGACTTCTAGGGTAGCCCGATTGCCTCCTCCTCCCCACGTGTCAGCCTGAGGAGTGTCAAGGGCTCACCTCTGCCAGAGAGAATCAAAGGCTTGAGTAGCTGCTGTGACTCTACCTGCTCACACACCTAGGCCAAAACCTCTAGCCTCCTCAGCTCTAAAATGGGGTGTTCTCACCAAGCTGCACAATAATAAAATTTGATGTTTATAAATTGCCAACTGTTTTTTTATACCCTATAAGACAGGCAAAGAAGGTTTTATCTCCCCAACCCCATCTCCCAGTTGGGATAATTCAGTTACATGGTCAAGGTCACATATTAGGGAGGGCAAGGTCATTCCTTGCAATAGCCTTTAACTCCTGACTAATACCTAGAAGGCAATCAGAGAGCTTGTTTTAGTTTTCAAATACTCTTCATTCTCCCCCCCTTCTTTTTGACAATCTGACAATTTATATCTTTACATAAACATAAAAATACATTTCTATATTAAGTATATGTTTATATACACTAAATACATTTATATAGACTCACCTCTAGTCTTAGTTGTCGTTATTCTAATCATTTTGATTCTTAGTTTATTTTTAGTAGATTCCTTAGGAGGGGTTCATGGTGATTTCTTGCATGTTCAATAGTTTTTCTGCAGCCTTTCTTTGATTATCAGTTTGTATCAATATAACATTCTTTACTCTTTCCCGGAATAGCTTTAATAAATTAATCCATTAAAAAAAAAATTGGGGCTCAAGCATTACTGTCGAAAAGTCTGAGGACAGTTTGATTTTCTTTCCCTCACAGGTTACGTGGCCTTTGTGGGGGGTGGCATCTGACTGCAGTCCTTATCCCTTGCTCTTAATTAAGGGAGACGTGTGTCCCTGGACTATTAGGAAGGAGATCCGGGCAAGACGGCTTTCCTGGCTTTCTGCTCCAGACCTTGCTCTTTTGTAGTTTTGTCGAAGTGATAAAAAATACGACCTCTTTCTTTCTAGAACTCTGCTTTCCTTCCCTCTTTTATCCCCAGCGCCCTTCGATAGAACTCTTTATGATGGAAATGTTCTCCATCCACACTGCCCAATACAGTAGCCACACAATACAAGCCACTCACCACATGTGGCCGTAAAGAGTTTGGAATCTGATGAATGCAACGGAAGAACTAAATAATAAAATTTAATTTTCATCAGCTTAAATGTCAAAAGCCACAGGTGCCTAGTGGCTTCCATGGTGGGTAGTGCAGAATTCTAGATCTTCTCTCTCCTTTGCCCCTTCTGTCCCCGTCCCCCTCAGTTAGAAGTCACCAACCAGGAGTCCCTCCTCTGTGCGGGGCTGATCTGAAAGGGAGCGCTCATTTTTTGGTTTCAACAGCTATTCGGTCTAGACCACCCCAGCATGTCCTTCCCTGCAGCTCAGGGCCTGCTGAGATCCTTTCCAACTTCACTGCTCTCTTCACACTGTACCTTCAGGCCAGCACCTGCTGGTGGGGTAAAGAGTCTCTAGTTCTCACAGCAACTTGGCCTTGCCTCTGTATAGTCACAGGTGCTAAGATACTAAGCAGGCGTTGTTGCTATTGGGTGCTTATCCTCACCCACTCATATTTGTGGGTTCATGGGGTATCTTTTCACCAATTTTGTCATAGATGTTGCCTGTAGGTTTTTTGCATTTCTATCCTAGTTCATGTATTTTTCGGGAAAGTTCAGAGAGATTCAAATCTATGCTAGCACTGGTGCCATTATTCTGTTTTCGCTTTGCAGACCTTGCCCGTGTGTATATCTCAGAAGTATAGCCATTCTTATGAATTTTCTAGTGCTTAACTCCCAGCAAGAAAAGCCACATGTAGTGAAATGTTTGGTATGTGCGCAGCACTTATAAATGAATGAAAGCTCTTAACAACATCAGATCAACTTTAGACACTTGAGCAGATCCTAATAGTATAGCAGAAATTTTGGGACCTCGAGAAAAAATGGCAACAATAGACCTCTAGTGCAATGATAGTTCAGAGGCCAGGACTGGGTGGCATCCATGATTTCGAAGCAAGGCAAGAGGGCTTACTCCAGCTAGCTCTGAGCTGCCCTTGGGCCTCCTGCCTGCAGATCAACAAGCAGAGGAGCAGCGTTCCCCAGCAAGCTGATTAAAGGACCCCTAGCAAAGGGAAGGAGGCCGTGAATTTAGAATTGGGCACCAGGGGAAAGTGAAAGATATGACTTAGACTAAAATATGTATTATATGCAAGGCACAGCAAATATATTGCGAACTGAATAAATAAATAACTAAATGAATGAGTAGAAGACTCGGGGAGGTAAACACTGAATGTGCTGGACATGGCTCCAGCCACCCCGGTACTGTGGTCCTCAGGTTTCCCTTCTGTGGAGAAATAGCCTCACGGGGGCTCTTCTGGACACTGACACCCCGTCCTGAAAACCTGTGCTTCTGAGGAAGTTTGGTCTATAGCTTCATCCCGCGTCTGCTAAGTTTTGATCCTTCCTTGGCGCGCTCTGCAGAGATTACAGCATCTTTGTTTCCCCCTTGTATACGAGGCCCTTTCATACCAAAGGCCCCAGGTTCCAGGAGCTGGGGTTCTCCCTCTTCCCTGTGCTCTGGGGCTCCACCCAGCTCTTGATCAAAAGCCCCACTAGAGAATCGGATGTGTATTTGTGAACACCCTTGACTCGATGTCAACGAAGAAATCCACTTATGAGAAAGTGTGCTCAAGTAGCAGAGACCTGCAGAATGCACATGGAAGCCAGGGTCCCACAAAGTCTCCACGTACCCTCACAGGGAGCAGGGAACTTCCCTGACCTGGCGTCTGGGGGTCTTCCTGCTGCCTCTTCCCAGCATTTGCCTCCCCCGTCCCCTTGGCCTCAGGCTCCAGCTCATTGCTAGGAAACCTCAGCACTACCTTCTTTGCAATTTGATGTCCTCCCTTCAAACTCAACACCACACACAGGGGAAAAAGGATGAGCTCACCAGAAGAATGAGTCTCTTCAGAGGAGATTTCCTGGGAGCCCCACACCATGACTTCCTCTGACATCTCATGGAGCTGTTCCAGCTATGAGGGAGGCTAGGAAGTGTGGTTTCTTAGCTGGGCATCTTTCCATTCTCAGCACTATAAGGATTTTGTTAGTAAAGAGTTACTTAACAACACCTAACGCTTATTGAGCGCTTACTTGATGCAGGTTCTAAGCATTTTACATACATCGACTCATTGAACACTCGTGACAACACTATAAGATGGAAACTATTATTACCTTTGTCTTCTGTAAGAGGAAACTGAGGCATAAGGATTTAAGTAGTTTTCTCAAATGGCAGAGCCAGGATTTGAACCCAAACAGTGTGTCTCTAGAGCCAGAACCCTTCACCTCTAGGCAGTGCCAAACCTTGGGGAAGCAGGGGATAGGCCGGTTCCATGAAAGGTGGCAGTTGCCACCCCAAAATTAAATCGAACACACTGAAGGTGTTTGATCAGGGACAATCCTAGTGCCAGTAGGCACCGAGTTCTCCCCAACTCAGACCCCTTTGCCCTCAGCAAGTCAGTGTGACCCTGCTTCATTTCAGGTCCTTAGAAGCCCCCTCTCCAACCCCTTACCTCTGCAGTCTCCTAGTCACAGATTGTGGTCCAGGGAAGAACTTGGCCTTTCGGTCAGAGATGCTAAGTTCAAAGCCATTTTTAAGACCCGAGTGAATTCCCCCACCTCCGAGGCCCACCATCTCTCTTTGACCAGTGTCCACCCTTGATCATTCCTGGTCCCCTGTCCTGTCCCCTCCTGTCCTTCCCTGTCTCTCTTTGTGTTGTTCTGTTTTCCCCTCTTTTTCTGTTCTCCCTCTCTGTTTTTCTCAAACAACATCTCTTAATCCTTTCTTCGAAATAAAAGGAATGATCTCCCAGCCGGGTCTCAGTTTGTACACTCTCTCACTGTCCTCCTTCTTCCTTCTCCACCTTTCTCTCCCCCCCCTGCTCCCCCCTCATTCCCCCCAGGGACACTGCCTCCCCTGGCCCCCCACCTGGCACTCAGCCACTCCCTGAGCTCACCACAGGGAGCAGGCCCAGAGCCTGCCAACCCAGGGCCATAAACATAATGGAGCTGGCACGGCCCCCTCCCCAGGGCTTCCATAGCAGTCACTCACTGCCACGAACAGGTCTGAGTCCCCAGCTCCCTTCACATGTTTGGGAGGAGAGAGCCCAGAGTGAAGGGGACTTTTAATTTTCCTCCAGGGAGCTTCGCATTCTTTATTTCTGTTGCAATCCCTCTCGCCCTGATCCAGGCCCACTGGCAGCCTGAAGGAGTTTTTGGCCCAAATGGGTCTTTCCCCATTACTTGGCAAACACTAATCCATTAACAAGAATAATCAATAGCACCAATGAAGAGTTTGCAAGGCCAGGGGGGCTGCACATTCCACGATGGGGAGGCCGGAGCCCCCGGGTGGGTCTCCTCTGCTCCCCCCGCACCTCTTCCAATGCTCAGTCTGTCGTTTCTGGATGAAAGTAACCTATTCTGATACTAAACAGATCTGTGCAGCTTATTGTATTAATCCTAAGAACACCCCGGCATCATGATGAGGATGTGCCCACGTTTAAAGAGCAGCGAGAGCCGCCTTCCTACCACGAGGCCGCTCTGATTTGTGCAGACATATCTGCTTGTTTCAGCAGGACCAGTTACATAACCTACAAAAAACACATCAAGTACCTACCTCAGAGTCTTATTATAGGGAATAAATGAGATAATGAGCATTAGGCATTTTACATAGTATCTGACGTACAGCACACAGTCAATAAATATCAGCTGTTATTATTGGTATTAGCATTCGCCACAATAAATATTTCAAATAGGTGTTATTCTCACCATTTTGCTACTGAGGAAACTGATGTTCAAAGAGGTCAATGAACTCACTCGAGAATACAGAGCTCAGGAGGGCATAGTTACTTGATTTTCAAATCTGGTTAAGTCCAAGGAAGTAATACGTGTAAAGAGCCCAGAACAGTGCCTGATACATAACAGGATCTCATTAAATGGTAATTTTTGTGATTTTTCTACTATCCTGGTTTGCGTCTGTCGATTCCGTTAACATTTATTGAGTGCCAGCTGTGTATGTGTCAACGCCTGTGTGAAGTGGGAAGAAAATAGTTTATCTGTCACCCTGTATTCAAAGCCCTCTTCGACCACTTGGCATTTCTACAAATTGGTGTCACAGTGCAGCTCATCCACAGGGGTAGGAACAGGGAGGGGCAGGGCAGAGAGCAGAGATGCCTTGCTCTCTTCCCTCCGCTGTAACCTATCAGGGCTATTTTTTGTCCCCTGAAAAGGACTTTCCCTGTCCCCCCTCTGGGCCTTGCTCACTGCCACTTCCTCACCCCCTCGAGGAAGCCCCGCCTCTCCTCCTCGTCTCCCACTTCAGCCTTTGGAAATATTTAGAATAACGATCTAAATATTTGAGAACCAGCCTGTCATGGGCACTGATGGGTCAGCATACACCCCAGCTGTAAGAAACCGTAAGGCCCTGTGGGTCTCCCCAGCTGAAGAGTGACCTTTGAATGCCACTCAAATGGCGCTTGGCATCGGCCACATTGAATGATAGGTATTTTTAAATGTTTCATCTTTTTGCTCTTTCTCTGTGACTAAATTGGAAGCTTGTTTGAATTTATCAACACCTGGCCTAGTGCCTTTGTCCTGTGTATCTAGTAAGAACACTTTCAGGTGCAAATAACAGAAAAAACAATTATCTGGTGTTTTAGAGTAATAGAGAGTTAATTTTCCCCGAAACAAGGATTCTGGGACAGATGACTCTGGGATGGTTCAGTGACTCAACAGTGTCAGGACCAGGATCTCTTCCTGTCGCTTGGCTTTTTCCTCATGTTCAAAAAACAGCTGCCACAGCTCCAAACAGAAGCAAAGAACAGTGTCGCCAAGAGTGTCTGTCCCTTTAATCTTGCTCCCCCTTTAAATCTTATTGGCCACAACAGTGTCATGTGATCATTCTTAGCTGCAAAGGAGGTTGGGAATCTAAGTATTTCTCTTTCCAGCCTATGAAGTAGAGGCAGGCTAGGAATGAGGGGGCTGAGGATGAGCACCAGTGTCTGCTGCACCATACCCAAATGAATGAATGAGTGAATGAATGAATGAGTCAAAGAGAGGGTTCCCACCTGGACAAGTCTGGGAAAGACAGGAACCCAGGGGTCTGATTTCCAGAGCCCTGCGTGGTCCCTGGGTGCAGCCTGATGAGAGCTTGCTTCCGTCTTTCCCTCAAGTGCGTCTCCTCCCTCCTCTCCCCGGCCCCCTTGCAGGCTCCCCTCAATTGTGGAACCTCGACACAGCTCTTCGTGGCCAGGAGAGACAGGCAAGGGGTCTGTCCCTTCTGCTGGTCCCTGCCCCCATCCTGTCCATACAAGATTGATAATGAAACCAATACCTTTCACCAGCGTAATTTTCATATTTAATGAGCGTGACTCAAAAACTATTACATTAATTAGTCAAATCCCACAAACCGTTAATGGTGCACGCGGTAATTAATATCATATTCAATTAAAAAATGACCTGTTTCGGGGGCTTCTCCCAGGTTGGGGGTGTGGGGGTGCTGGGGGTGTTTGCAGACATGTTGGAGGAAGCCCTGTGGTTTGAGCTTCTCTCTCTTTTCCTTTTTCTTTTCCCACCGCTTTGTGGAGGGAGAAGGTGCCAGGAGAGCCTGGTCCTCCCTGCCTGGGCCCGGCTAGCAGCTCACTCCCCCTCTGTTTGGCTGCTCTCCCCCTGTCCCCTTCTCCCTCTGCCAAGCCGACAGCCTACTTGCTGTGATTTATGGGAGGGCCTGGCACAGGGCTCACAGACTGGAAAATTTCCAGTTTACACAAGAATTCCCTGAAAAATGAGCTTGGTTAATTTATTTCTTTCATTAACGAGTTTGAACTGTGAGATAATCTTTCTGAATGCCCCCCCTGTGCCCACCGGCATTGTTCACATATCTTGACAAGCTGTGCCCTCGCCTCCTTCCTTCCTCGCCAGGGCCTCTGGGGGGCTGAGGGCTGGCCTCAGTGTGTCTCTGCCCCCAGGCCCATCTTCTGGGACTGGGGGGCCCATGGTCAGTTGGGGTTCCCTTTGTTTCCTATCATTTTAATGACCAGGATTAAAGCCCAGGGCTAAGTCAACAGGAGCCTTGGCTTCCTGTTGGCTCAATGCACTTGCCGAGGGCATAGCACCCTGCTGAGGCCCTGGGTGTCAGCAGCCAAGAGGAGCTTAAGTCAAAGTGCTCTTCAACCGGGAACTTCAGACCTAAGTGTCGAGATAGGACCTATTTGCAGGACACACCTGGAAGGCAAAACCTAAGACCAGGGCCTCCTCTCAATTGTGTGTGCTAGAATAAGAGGGTACAGGGAGCCCCCAACCTCCGGCTCTCTCACTTCTCCTCCCACAAGACACCTCAGCCACCACCCAAAGCTTTGACCCTCTAGGCCACACAACTACCTCTCAACCATCCATCAGGCCTGGGGTGGGCATGATGGTTGCTCGACCCGCCTCCCAAAAGTAGACCCAGGAAGGAGGCCCACATAGATGCTCGAAGCCACTGGGGTCCACGTGGACAGAGAATTCTGAGGATGCAGACTGTGGCCGGCAAAGGTACACAGGCTCAGCTCCAGAACTCCTTGTCTCACGGGGAGTTGCACAGCTAGATAAGAGTGACAGTGGGTGGGGCAGGAGCCCTCGTTGCCTGGGTGTAAGTACAGCTCTTATGAGACTATGGTAGAAACACAATTTGAAACCAGAAGGAGGGCATGTGAAGACAAGGCGGCAGCATGGTGCGTGGGTGGAGTCCGTCAGCTTTGAAGCAGGGCCACCTGCTTGGAATCCCGACTACCACTTTCTGGCTGTGCAACTATGGGCAAGTTACTTAACTACTCTGGTCTCAGTGTCACGGAGGACTGTTAAGAGTTAGGTAACCCATGTGATGCACAGGGCCTACTCTCTGTCACAGTAGAGATTTGCTTAGTGGAAGTGGTTATTATTGTATTAATGGCAGCATTTTTAGGAGACCCACTGACAATGCTTTGGAAACAGCCAGCCTCACGGTTTATGTTGCAGGCTTGGGAGGCACCTGCCTCCATCACTTACTTGCTGTGGGATCACGGTAAACCACGTAACCTCCCTGTGCCTTGGTTTCCTCATTAGCAAAATTGAGGTTAGAAAAACCACTTCGTGGGATGTTATGCAATGAAGTGTAATAATGAATGTTAAGGGCTTAGCACAGGTTGAGCACTTAGATGGAGTCAGTTATCGTTATCTGTTAAGCATCTATTACCCCATCTTGATATTTGGGATTTGTTATTATCAGCCTCCTCCTAACAGCGTTATGGGATGCGGGTATCAGTGCACACAAATCCCCAGGGATCTTGCTAAAAACTGGTTTCTAACTTGGCAAGTTCGAGGAGAAGTCTGAGTTTGTTCATCCATACCCAGCTTCCAGGTGATGCTGATCATGCTGGTCCACGGACCACACTTGGAGTAGCAAGGGCTTATTTTACCTACATCACTGGTGTGGACATGGAGTTTCAAAAAGGTCATGCTTCTGTTGCCAGTTGACTAAGACTAAATGACAGAAATAGGATTCAGATGAAGGTATTATGACTCCGGACGACCCTGAAAAAACCTTTTTGGGATCTAAAATGTGTCAATAAATCACAACTTGATGGGGATGCTCCGAGTCACTCCTGAGTCACTAACCACTTTCGGCCTCTGTTTCAGCTGTTTGTAGCACAGTTTGTCCCAGACCTCAGATAGCGCCCCCAAACCAGCCCCCGAGGATGCATGTCTGAGTACTGGAAACAGTAAGCTAATATGTAATTAATTAGTGTTACACCTTTAAATGTATTATCTCTCTATTTGCTTATTCTTTTTTTGCTTCAGTTCCCACCTCTATAAAATGGGTATAGTAACATTTCTTATGTCATAGGATTGTGTGAGGATAAAAATGAGTTATTTCAAGCAAAGCACTTAGACAGGGGCTTCCTGTGAGGGACAGTGGGGCACAGAGGTTAAGAACATGGCCTCTGGAACTAGAGGGCCTGGGTTCAAATGCTGGCTGTGCCGTTTCCTAACTCCGTGGCCTCTGGCAATTGAAGTTAGAAGTTATTTACTGTGTGGTTTAGATCCCCATCTGTAAAAACGGAAGGATTATAGTCATTGTTGGGATTAAATCTCTTAGAATAGTTGTTTCACATGAAATGCTCTTTAAGTCTTATTATTATCATCCATCTTCATAAGAAACCAAAGAGATAGTTATCATTGTCTTACTTGTGGTACAGATGTGGAAACTGAGGCACAGAGACAAGTGTCTCGCCCAAGGTCATGCAGTAAATGGAAGATCTGGGATGTGAAAGCTGATGTTCTGAGTCTAATCCACCACCTCCCCCTAAAAAGCTGTTTACTCCAAAGCTCTTTAAAGAGTTGGGAGCACAAGCCAGCACTGTTGGACAGAATGGCTAAGAGCAATTCTCCCTCCTCCATGCAGGAGAGGGGGCTCCATCAAGTGGGAGTCTCCAGGGCACAGTATGTCAGTGCTCATGAAAAGAGGGGGCCTCTGGAATAGGACGTTTGGCAATGATGGATATTGGCGCTCTGGGTGTTGGGAGGCTGCTGGGTGCTTTGGGAGGCCTGGGTGGTGCCCACCACCAACACCAGCCTCTGTAAAAGTGAATTCTGTCAAAAACAGCAACGTTGGTGTCTGTGCCCATATGGCACCCTCTCAGCAGCCACAGGGGGCAATGGTGGTGAGGCTGAGTGCTCTCAGTGGTACCTGGGCTATACCCAGCCAGGGGGGCAGAAAGGCGTTGCCACCTGCTGGCTTCAGGGTTTGTTAATGAGACCACAGCATATATCCATTGGGAACTCCCAGAAACCACCAGGATGGATTTTGGCCAATAATGAGTAGAGAGGAGAGCCAGAGAAGTACTGCTCAATGCTGTTAGTGCTACTGTATTTTTATTCCCAGACCCTGGGGATGAAGGGAACAGATCTCTGAACACCTCACCTAGGCTGTGAATTCCTGGAGGACAGGAACCATACGTTATGCATTTCTGTGCTCCCCACAGGAAGTACCACCCAGTCTTACAGTTCCCATGGCTCTTCCGTTCGCTGAATAAATTAATTCGAATCAGTGTATAAAAGAGCTATGGACTGAATGTTTGTGTCCTACCAAAAATTTCTATGTTAAAACCCTAACCCCTGTGTGATGGTGTTTAGAAGTGGAATCTTTGGGAGGTAATTAAATTTAGATGAGTTCATGAGGGCGAAGCCCCCATGATGGAATCTTAAGAAGAGGAGGAGACCAGAGCATGTGCTTGCCCGGGGTTCTTCCTTCCCTCCCCTTCTCTCTCTCTCTTTCTCTCTCTCTTTTTTTTCTCTCTCTCTCTCCCCCTCTTTCCCCCTCCCCCTGCCTTCCTGCCCACTCCCATGTGAAGATATAGCAAGATGGTGGCTGTCTACAAGCCAGGAAGAGGGCCCGCATCACAACTCGAATTGGCACTTTGATCTTGGACTTCTAGCTTCCATAACCATGAGAAATAAATATCTCTCATTTAAGCCACTCTACCTGTTTGTTCTGGCAGCCCGAGCTAAGACAGAAAGGGAGAGGCAGAGGGCTACAAGACGCTTGCGCAAAGATGGGTGACACCCAGGCAGGCACAGTGATGAGGTACCCAGTAGAGCAAGGCGAGAGGACAAGAATGGTTAGCGAGCTGTAGTCGGCATTAACTCCATGAGTTCTTCAACCCCACCTCTCTCTCCTCCCAAATATGTTAGTGCTTCATTTGCCACTCTAAAAGGAAATCCATAAATAATATAACCTGCCTAAATATATAATTTACAAACAATATTACAGGTCCAAAGTATAATAGAAGAAATCAAATATAAGTAATTTATTAAAAATAATGTGACTTTAGTATAAGATAAAGAAACAGTAAAATACAGGTAATTTGTAACAAAATCGTTTGTATTTCAATCTCCTAGCGGTCAGGCACAATGATACTAGAAGGCATGAAGGGAGAGCTGGTTGGTGAAATCTGCGTAAGGTCTGTGGTCTATTCGATTGTATCGTGCCAATCAGCTTTCCTATTTTGATAATTATAGTTAGGTAAGATGTTCCCACCGAGAGAAGCTGGGTGATAGGTACACGGCACCTCTCTGTACTATTTTTGCAGCTTGTTGTGAGTCTATAATTATTTCAAAATATGTGTTAAGATTTTAAAAAGGAGTTGGCAGCTCGTGCATATGTAGATTCATTGTGATTTTGACAGCTAAAAATTCAGCCTGATACATACTGCCAAATGAGCCAAATATTACAATGGTATCCCTGTTTTTTGATTTCATTTTTTGAAATAGTGAGCAATTCCTAAATAAAACAAAGTCCAATTTCACCTTGACTTGTAGGAGTTGAATTGCTGGAAAATTAGGCGATATTAAAACTTTGCAAAAAGTTGCTTTGTGTTTATATGTAAAAACACATTAGGTGCAGGCAGACTCAGGTCACGCACATTAGGTTTTTCATGTACATGAATATCCAGTGGAACGTTTGACATTCACGTGTGACAGCAGACAGTCTTTGGGTGTGGGATTATCCTTTGCATTTCTAGATGCCAGTCTTCCTGGACACATCGACTCAATGGCAGTGGGGAAACCCAATCATCCGTCAGACTAGCCAACCCTTCCCCACAACTCACCGAGAGGCATTACCAGGTACTCTAATCACCTCTCCAGAAAATGGCATGCACCTCCTCTTTTTGCATATCCTTTCTCAACTCTGCCTGCCTTTAGCCTGGTCCAAGTCAGCATCATTCTAATGAATGAATCTTCTGCAACCAGGTGCCAGAGCTGAATTCCTGGATATAGTTACTGTCCTCCCGAGAGTGGAATCATCCTCTGAGCTTGGTACAGAGAAAGAGGAGGCCTATCTACAGTCCCAAAGGCCTTTCCATGGTGCAGCCCAGCCTTGTGCCTGAGCCCAGGTCCTGTGCCAGGCTGCTGCTCTCCAGCCAACTTTCTGGAATTTGGAACCTGGGTAGGAGTTCCCTACGTCCTATCCTATGCATGCTAATACATCCTCAGAGAATGAACTTCCCAATCAGCTTCACATCTCATACTAATAAAAGGCAAACGTGGAGCTGGGGAAGAAATGTGACACTTGACAAAAAGAATCACAAACAGAACGAAAAATGCTTACGAGCTGTGTGACCCTGAGCAAGTCACTTAATCTCTCTGAGTCTTTATGTCCTCAAATTATGTAAGGATCATGTGAAATAGTTTATATGAAAGAGCTCTGTAAACTCTAAAATGTTGTATTAATATGATAAATTGCTATCACTGTTATTTGTCATTTGAGCCAATTCGGTGATCCATTTAAATATGCCAAATGAGTAAAAGAGAAATGGGTGGGAATCCTGACTTATACGAACCTAAAATAAAAACACTTTTCAAATCCATCATCTAGACCAGGGGTTGACAAACTACGGCCTGTGGGAAAACCTGGCCCACAGCCTGCTTTTGTAAATAAAGTTTTATTGGAACAGTGCCATGCTCATTTGGTGATACATTGTCAGGCTGCCTTTACAGTACAATGGTAGAGCTGATCAGTTGTGACAGAGAGCAGATTGCCTGCAAAACCTCAAATATTTATTATCTGATCCTTTACAGAAAAGTCTGCCAACCTCTGGTCTATACAGTCAACAGAAGGATTGTTCTAAAGGGCACAACCATGTCTCTACACACCCCTTCAACGGTTCCTGTTGGTGATATTATAAAATCTCTAGCATGGAAGGCAAGGCACCCAAGGTCTGGCTTCAGCCCAGCCAGCCATCCTCATCCTTCTGCTCCAAACTGCATACTTTAGAAAACAAGCCTATTTCTTGCAGTTCCCTTGCTCGATGCTGTTTCTTACTTGTGCTTTTGCCAAGGACCACAGGCTGCCTTAGAATGGTTCTGGCAGGTTGAGACCTGAACTCCTTTTCCAGCTCACACCTGGACCTTGTAGCTTCATCCCTGAAGGCCTCAGCACCCCCGTCCTTGAAACAGGGACTCTGCATCCTCCTCTCAGCCTGGGAAGGCCCTGAAAGAGTGAGTATCACTCAGAAACTTGGCTCTGGGGTGTGTAAAACCCCAGTGCCCTGGCTTTGTGCAGGAAGTAGCAACAGATAGCTGCTAGCATTACTTCTCACCACCTTTGGGCAACTGCCAGGGTCCAGAATGCTCCCAGTTTCGTGGGGTCATGAGGATACAAGGGGAGGAAGACTCCCCTCCCCTACTGCCTGCCTGCTGCTCCAAACTTCCTCCCCTCTCTGGGAGATGGCATGGATTTTTCAAAAGAAGTAAGGCCATAATTTCAAGTGCTCTATAATGATTTCTTAGTTGCACAGACACTTAATAGAGTTTTCTGAGAAACAGTCTGAGTCCACAGTCATTCTAGATCTCCTACCGACTTGAGTGTAATTGCTGCTAATAGACAAAGAGGTGATTACTCTGTAACCTGCCTTCTGGTTTCAAAGCAAACATGCTGTGCTCGGGGGATCTGGAGAGTGTTGCTGTTGTGTACCATTATGCCCCAGTCTCTGCCCTGTTCAGAAAGACTCAATGATGCAATGAATTATAGGACCACTGAGTCTCTCACTGGGAAGGGACATTGAGGTCCTACAGGAAGCAGAATGATGGCCCCCAAAGATGTCCACGTCCAAATCCCCTGGACCTGCGGATATGTTACCTTACATGGCAAAAGGAAATAAAGGTAGCAGATGGAATGAAGGTTGCTAATCAGCTGACCTTAAAATAGGGAGCTTGTCTTGGAGTATCTGGAGGTGCCCAATATAACCACGAGGGGCCTTACATGTGGAAGACAGAGACAGAAGAGGAGGTCAGAGCGATGTAATGGAAGAAGGACTCAACCTGCTGCTGCTGGCTTTGAAGACGGAGGAAGGGAACCACACGCCAAGGAGTGTGCCTGGCCTCCAGAAGTGGAACAAGGCTAGGGAACAGGTTCTCCTCCAGCCTCCAGAAAGGAACACAACTCTACTGACACCTGGATTTGACTCCAGTGAGATTCGTGTTGTGTTTCTAACCTACAGAGCTCTAAAATAACATACGTGTTGTTTTAAGGCCCTAAGTTTGTGGTAATTTGTTGCACCAGCCACAGATAACTAATGCAGGTCCCTTGTCTACTTCAGCTTCTTACCTGAAATTGAAACCCCTCTGCAGCAAACTCGATATGTGGTCAGCCAGCCTCTGCTTCAGGACTTCTGGTAACTGGGAGACCACTCCTTAGGACACAGCCTATCTGATATTGGTCAGCTGTCATCACTGGGGAAAGCTTCCTCTGTGGGCTCAAAATTTTGTCTCTCATAATTTTGTTTCTCCTTGGGAAACGCCCTCCCTTGCTCTTCAGGCCTGTTGGCTGACAAGCATCCCATCCCTGCCCCCACCCCTGGTCACGGCAACTGGTTCAGGATGGCACAACTCCAGCCAGGAAAACTGGAACCGACGAGACCTAATTCTTGGACTTCGGTGGGAGGACAACCATTGGGAAAGAGGCGCTCTTCTCTGAAGCCCACAAATGTGGACTCAAATACCAGTCCTGAAGATGGCTTTTAACTCAGAATCTTGAGAAGGCAAGAAAAGGAAAATTTGAGAAGACTTAAACCTGCATGAGAATAAACTGTGGATAGTTTTGAAACATAAAAATATATAGTTAATCAAAAATAATATAATGGAGTCACGCCAACTTTCTCCAGTTTACTCTCTCACTTGAAGTCTTGTCAACTTGCTAAACAGTCATTCAGACTTTCTGTTTCTCTGTCTCTGACCTTTTCCTCTCTCCATATCTGCCTATCCGCTTCTCATGCAGACACCCAAGTTATGGAGAAGGGACCAGTCCAAGGACCCTTCCATTGCTCCCCCTAACTCCCCAGCCATAAGGTGTCATTGATCCCATGGATGATCAGGACTGAGGGGCTCTTGGGAGCCCCCGTCCAGGAGACAGGCACTCTGTCCTCACTGGGGAGGCCTGTGTGTGAACTTCCTTTAGAAGTTCCAAGGGCTCTATGCCCTTTGCAGAGGGCCTTCTCCTCCCTCTGGATCTAGGCCCAACCCAGGGGCCAGCCATTCTCTCCCCTGTTCTGAAGGGCAAGTGGAAAGTTGCCGCCGATAGGTCTGAGCAGCATCTGTGGCTGGGGGCCGCCCTCTGATCTCCTGAGACCTGTAGCTGGGAGTTTTCAGGTGTTGTCCAGGAACCCACACAGTTTATCCTCAGAAATATTTGTTGAATAAATGAGTGGATGAGAGGAGGAGGAGGAGGTGGAGAAGGAGGAAGAAAGGGAAGAGAGGAAGAGGTGGGTGGAAAGACTGAGAAAGAGAGAGACCTCTTTCTCATTATCTCCTTTCGTACTTTTGAGAGTGAAGGCGTGAGCTTTAGAGAAGTCTTGTATTCTGTTTATTTCACACAATAACCATTGCAAGTGTTCACTTGGAATACAAGCATAATGACCATAGTAATGGTTCTTTGAACTTCCACTTGGCTAAAACAAACAGCTACTTTAACGAACTTCCTATCAAAATTATATTTCATGCACAATAACTAAAAGGTAGAAACAACTCAAATGCCCATCAACAAATGATGGATAAACAAAATGGGGTATATCCATACAATGGAATATTATGGAAGGACGCACTGATATATGCTATAATATGGATGAACCTCAAAATGCTAAGGGAAAGAAACCGAACACAAAAAGTCATCTATTTTATAATGCCACTTACATCCAATACCCAGAACAGACAAATCCATGCAGATAGAAAGCAGATCAGTGGGTGCCAGGGGAGGCGGGGGAGGGAGCAATGACAAATGACTTCTTAACGAGTGTGGAGTCTCCTTGGGGAGGAATGAAAATATTTGGGACTAGATAGAGGGGATGGTCGCACAGTATTGTGCATGTACTAAAAACAATGAGATTGTGTACTTTCAAATGGTTA
The DNA here is from genome assembly GCF_014176215.1 of Rousettus aegyptiacus. Taxonomy (NCBI): domain Eukaryota; kingdom Metazoa; phylum Chordata; class Mammalia; order Chiroptera; family Pteropodidae; genus Rousettus; species Rousettus aegyptiacus. Next base: position 154,242,763 of record NW_023416306.1, on the reverse strand, counting down.
ATTTTATGTTATGTGGATTTCACCTCAATTTTGAAAAAAGATGACATTGCATGATATAAATGTGACTCTTGCCACCATACCATCTGGCAGCCTCTCTGCATCCATCGATGAGACTATCACAATCTTAAGGGCTCGCTTTACGATTTGGGAATAACCCCCTCTGCGCCCTCACTTGACTTTCCCCTCAGCTTCTCACCTGGCTGAGGTATTGCTAGAATTCGGCTTCCCAGGCTTTCTCTCATTAGGACTTTCTCCACCAGGCTCTCTGTGATTCCCTGTTCCCTGGTGCCCGTTTCTACCCTTTCAGTGGCCACACCTCAGCAAACCTCCTTCCTTTATACCCAACCAATGCATTTGGGTATGAAGCCAAAAGGTCAGAGGTTAACCACCAATTCTGTCCTACTAGGGTTTTGGTGACATCTGTAGCCAGGAATGGCTAGATTCGCATTTGACTTTGATTTCTTCCTCTGGCTCTCTGTCATCCAGTTCTATTTCAAGTACAGGCTGTGGCCACTCCAGTTCATTGGGTTCTGGTTCAGTGGGTCGTTCCCCACTCTAAGAACTCATAACTATTGTCAAAGCACCCTGAGGCCCTGCCTCTGCAGCTCTGATCACGGAGTCTCTCAGACACAGCCTCTGCCTTTGTCTCTGGAACCTGTCAACTCCTCAGGTCTGCTCAGGTCCCTCCTCTTGCCCTCTGACACTGCAGATGTGTGCTACAGACGTGCGTGAGATGGGCAGGCTGGTGGGGGCTCCTGAGCAAGCGCACGAGCTCTGCAAAGCCTTCCAACTGCAGCTGCACACCAGGAGGCTTTGGTGGCCCTGGCTGCCTCAGGTAAGGGTGTGTGGTCCCAAGGGCTCTCCTCTTCTACTCCAAGAGTTGCAGCAGCTGTCCCTAGGGCTGATGTCGAACACCATACCTCTACCTTATGGGTTGAATTGTGTTCCCTAAAAAGATACATTGAAGTCCTAAACCCTATACCTGTGAATGTGGCTTTTTTTTGCAGAGGTAGTCCAGTTAAGATGAGGTCATTAGGGTGGGCCTAACTTCGACATACCTGGTGTCCTTATAAAGAGGGAAATTTGGAAACACATGCGGAGAAACAGCCATATATAGAGGGAGCCAGAATCTGGAGTTATTCCGACAAGTCAAGGAATGTCTGGGGCTCCTGGAAGCTGGGAGAAACCAGGAAGGATGCTCCCCTAGAGCCTTCGGAGGGAGCAAGGCCCTGCCAACATCTTGGATTGTAGACGTCTTGCCTCCAAAACTATGAGAGAAGAAATTACTCTCGTTTTGAGCCACCTAGTTTATGGTACGTTGTTACAGCAGCCTTAGCACGCTAATACACTCTTCCACACCACATCTCCTAAAGACAGAGATAAGACATTTTGAAAATAGAAAAGCTCTCCACACATGTGAGAATGTGTTTCTAATTGTTTCACAGAATCGTTGAGGGTCAGGAAGTTTACCTGAGAAAGAAGGATGCTTGGAAAGTGTTAAGCACCCATCGCATATATTTTTATGAAATAATTATCCATTATTGTGAAAGCAGAACCAGTTCTGATCGCCAGCCTCGCTTCTTCCTTGCACACGTATCTGTAACTTCTTAACCATTTATATTACTCTTTCTGTCAGTTCCCATCTCCCTTCTTCCCCTTTAATGCCTCACGAACGTGAAGAAGCAATCATCCCTGACAGCTTAGTTAGGGACATGGGATGGGTTAACCCAGATCCAAAACACGCCGCACACAGTTAACTTCACCCGCGGGGGTCTGGGAACCTCTGTCTCCCTCCAGGCTTGAGCGTGTGCACTCATGTGTGCCCCCGGAGCATAGGGAGAGAATCCAGTGATATTTCACACAAATGAGAAATGTTATTCTGCAGATTAAAGCCTCGCCGAGCCTGGTTTTGTCTTTATTTATGCTTTTCCATTTCCCTCTGCACTGACATGGGTGCCCACGCTGGGGAGCACCGAAGGACGTAATTGGCGAGGTGAAGGATTGTTGAGCGGCCCAGACGCTCCCTCACAGGGCTACCCCCCTTCTCTCCCCCATCTGTCACCATCTAATGTGACAAAGTTTTTATCGGGCATTGAGGCACAGGAGATTAAAAGTAAATACTGCAATCAGGAGGCAGCTGGGGAGAAAATGCAACGCATTTCACAGTAAGCTGCACAGCTCATCAGAGTAGCCTTGTGGCTCCAGGAGGCAAGGGTAGTGGGGGATGGAGAACTCCAAGTTGGGGTGGCGGGGGGAGACATAGGCCTGGGCAGCTATGCGTTCACACTTTGGTCATTAATAATAAAATGGTAGCAGTCACCATATATCAAGTGCCTACTATGCGCCAGCCATTTTGACCAGGTGGTTTTGTTACCATTTTTCAATTTAATCCTCACTATTATCATGTAAAGTTAGAATAGGTTCCTCCTTTAAAAGCATCTGAAGGTCAGAGAGGTTAAGAAAATGCCTAAGGTCACACTGATGGTGAGGGGCCCAAGATTCTCTCTCCTCCTTCCTGCCTTCTTCTTCAATGAACAAATATTGGACTTTGGGTTTGCAAGATAAATTGTCATGGGATAAATTTTTTTTTTCTTCTTCTGCCATCTTCATTACGATGTTGGACTAAACCATAAGCTTCCACCATTAATTTAATCATATGTATATATTTTTTTCATTTAAAATGTAAGCTCTGTGTTTCGTTTGTTTTATTTTTTTCTGTCTGGTATCTCTAGCACTTAGAACATTGTCTGGCATATAGTAGGTTTTCAACAAATATTTGTTGAATGGTTGAGTGAACAAATATGGGTCTAGTTTAATATGGTGGAATATTGGCTGCTAAAGTGTGGGCTTTACACCAGCAGCATTGGCATCACCTGGGAGCCTGTTGGGACAGCATGCTCTCAGGCACCTCCCCAGAACTTCTCAGGTGATTCATGCGCCTGCTATAGTTCCAGAGACATTGGCATGCATATCTGTAAGAACTTTTGTCTTGATGGCCCAGGCTTTTTTTTAACACCATGGGTGAAGGGGTCGCACTCACATCTACTCCTGTGGTAGTGCTTTAGAGCATGCACCATTAAATCCCATCGTTGAATCATCAGCATTAGATGGTCTTTTGGGGTGGTCCGAATCAGCCATGGATGGATACCTGGGAGTCCTTTCTCCCTGTGTTTCTCGGCCCCTTTCCCTTTTCTCTGTCCCAGCCATGTAGTCCTTGCCAACAGTGGATCCTTGAAATCTTTAGACTGGGCATTTAACTTAGCTACATGCTCTCTCTCTCCCCCCCCTTATTTTTTTAAAGAGAAAAGAAAAAAAGAAAATCAAGACAAGACATTAATATCCCTCATGGATAGAGATATAAAAATAGCCAAATAAGCCTTTACTTGTTGTGGTCCATTGGAAAACAGCAACATATTTCCTTGTTTCCATTTTACAGCTAGGGAAAGTGAGACCCAGGAGGGAGGAGAAGCCCCATGTAGGCCAATGATACAAACATTGAGAAGTATTGGGTCCTTCATAGGAAGATGCAGCACTGGGCCAGATAATACCTTCCTGCTACAAAAATAATTCCCTTTATTGAGCCTGTGTGTTGTTTCTTTCTTTTTGCTTTGCCCTTGTGGGCTCCCTGGGCTTGGGGGAAAACACATGTGGCTTTGACTCTAGTCTCATGCTCCAGCCTCTAACATAAACTGGTATCTAGCTGCCAGCATTCTGATGATCTGGGATGTAGTCATGTACTTTAAGCCAGCTACTCCACAGCACCCTTTATCACATTACTACCAGTAACTTTATCAGATGCCATCAATTTAAATGTGTTTTTCTCATTTAATATTTCCAAAATCAGAGTACAACTTAGAGAAGTACTTTTGATAGATTGCTTTATTAAAAAAAAAAAAAACAACTTTTATTGAATCGATAGTGTGTGTTACAATTAATGGCATCTTAGAATTGAGAGAATAAGGTATTAAGTCTGTAACAGAGTGAGACGCAGCACAGGTACATTTTGATAAATGATCAGGAGCTTAGGAAATGTAGAAATGAGGATAAATTAGTAATCACTGAATAATCATAATTAATACCACTTATTGAGTGCTTATTTTATGCCAATTAGACATTTTTCTAATTCTTAACTAATCCCACAGGAAGATAAGGTGACTGGTGACTTCATTCATTTTAAACATGTGTGTGTTATGGTCTCCATCATGTGGTCTTTTCCTTCAATAACAACTTCATTGACATAAAATTCACATGCCATAAAATTCACCCCTTTAAAGAGTACAATTCAGTGGATTTTAGTATATTTGCAGTGTTTTTTTTTTTAATCTGTATTTCTTTGGGATCCAATCTTATATCTGCATTTTGTGATTTTAGATTGTGAGCTCATCTTCAGTGAGGCTTTTTGTGTGGAAATCCTCTGTTGATTGGATAGAGGATGTGTCCCTCTGGAGGGGGACCTGACCCACAGGGTCCAGAGAGAGAAATGGTGACTTCTCTACCTGGGCCTCAGTGACCTCTTTGTGGAGTGGTGCAGACTGTTATGTGTGGTTATTGAGGGATCCCAAAGATCATAAAGCCCTGAGCAGATGCATGTATGTTTGCATTGTTGTGGCAGGACCAATGCCACCCCTACACTAGGGTATGGTCTCCCCAAGGGTTTATCTTACTTTGTTCACCACCATGCCTCTTGTGTCTAGATCAGAGCCAGCCGTTGTGGGTACTCGATAACTAGCTGTTAGAGGAATTAGTCATTCCTTGGGGATTAGGACATGGACATCTTTGGGGTGCTATTATTCAGCCTATCACAGAAGGAATCTTCTAAACAATCTTTCCAATTTTCTGAACATTACAGAAAAAGAAACAGGCCCAAAGAAGTCTTCTTGAATGCAACCTCACGCTCTTTTCATCCTACCTACTACCCCCACTTGCTTAAGTGCTCAAGGTAGACTAGAAAATGAGTAAGTAGGGTTTACCTGAGGAGCCATGCTGAAAGAGGTGAGATGTGAGTGAAACCTGGAAGGAGAGGTTGGGCAAAGCTCGGTGGCGGCAGAGTCCTAGCAAGAGGAGAAGTTGGGAAATGTCGATTCACTCAGGAGTTTCTAATAGTCCCAGATCTGGGTACCTAAGTCAAGGATGGAAGGAGTAACAGTTCTGTTCGATTTACAAGCATTTACTGAGTGCCTGTTGTGTTGTGTTGAGCTCAGCTACAAGAGGAGTGAAACCCACTACTCACCTAGAGGAGAGACTCATGGAAGGGGCGCACCGTATGATGGAAAAGAGGCACGAGCTTTAGAATAGGACAGGCTTGAATCTGAATCCAGTTCTTCTACTTACTAACTATATATCCCTGGGAAAATTAATCTCTATAATAATGTCTTCATTCATAAAATAGTAATGGCCATTAATTCTCTACATTCCGCGGTTAACATCCAAAAAATCTGCTTTAATTTTCCCCTAGTCCTAGAACCAGGACCTAATTGTGTGACTGAAATGGGCAGGCTTCGTGAGTCTCATTTTGCTTACCTTTGTAACAGGGATAACGTTGCCCATTTTGGAGACTAGATGAATGCTTGCTAAGCACTTTTATGCTTAGCTCTGGCCACTTTTGCCAGAGCCCAGGTGGAGGCTGTAAGTAGGCAGAGGCAAGTGGACCCTGGGGGCACTCCCACGGCCTACCTGGCTGCCGCGAGAGTGAAGAGATCCTACTGTGCATCAAACATTTGTGTCCCTGGCACACGAGTTGGAGAGCTCTGCTTTGGAAGGTTGTCGAGGACTAAATGACACGATCCGAGGCAGTTTCTCAACCACTCCACCACTGACATTTTGGGCTAGATAAAATTCTTTGTTGTGGGTATTGCTCTGTACTTCATAGCCTGTAACAGCATCTCTGGCCTCAACACCAGATGCCAGTAGCAGTGCCTAGTAGTGACAACCAAAAAATGGTTCCAGATGTTGCCAAATGTCCTCTCAGGGACAAAGTCATCCCTGGCTGAGATCTATGGGAAAGCACTCTGTTAGCCTAAATGTGTAAGATAGCATTCTTGTAATGAATTACTCGTATTATATTGTCAAATGCTGACAGTATGTTACCTCTGAGGCAGCTCTGTCCATTTCAGCCAGAGCCCTACAGAGGTCAAGGTTAAGTGGGGGTTTTGAGTTTAGCAAACAGGTGAGGAAAGTGCTTTTGAACAGCCAGACAGTGCTTCGTGTACCGTAAGCAACACCAGTCTCACTGCTGCAGACTGGGTGGGAAGAGGCGAAAGACTCCGCCCTGGTCTCGGCTGCTTCACCACCTGCTGGGTCTCCCCAGACAGGTCACTCTCCTCTTTGAGCCTCTGCTTCCTCACTCCCTGGACTCTGAGGTCCCTCAGTATGTCTGCCAACTCTGACCATCAAAACAGCCATGGATGGGGGCGGGAGAAGGTCCAGCAGGAGCTGGGAAGATGGCCCACTTCTCTGTGGCATTTGGGAACTGGTAGGATTTTAAGCCAAGGTTTGTGAGTCCACCTGAATAAAGAGTCACCAAAGCTAATTAAAGGTCAATCATGGCCCTATAAACCATGGGCAGAAGATGTGGCCCTTCTAGGCTTGGGGGGGGGGGGTGGGCAGGGGAACCTACTTAAAATCAAAAGAAAATGTAACTGTTTCTTCTTTCTGAGGAGGAAAAAATAATTCAAATGAGTAAGAAATAAATCTCTCTATTGCTTCCTTCCTCTAGCTAAGGCTTGTGAGAGGGGGGAAAGGGGAAAGACAGAAAGGTCCAAACATCTGTCACATTTCTGTTGCTACCAGGTGAGTCCTGTAGTAACTGTCTTTGCAGAGCAGGGTGGTGAGATTTAGAGGGTCAGGTGAGGTCAGAGCGGAGGACGGAGGCCAGCACAGGGCCGAGATTGTCTGCATAGCAAGGTGAGGAAGTTGCGTTTCTGGGAGAAGGTGGATGAAAGGCAGACTAGAGAAGAGCACAGCAGAGCGTTGTAAGGTTGCAGGTTGCTGATGGGACCCAGTAAAACTCCTCCGGACTTTTAATAATGTTTGCTACACGCTCAAATGCCTTGTGTCTGTAATGGTTTGTGCCTGTTTCTTGCAAGGGTGGATATGAAGGAAAGGGAATTGAAGGTCAACCCAAGTGTATTAGACTCCTAGGGCTGTTGTGACAAAGTATCACAAACTGGGTGGCTTAGGACAACAGAAATACATTCTCTCATAGCTGTGGAAACAAGAAGTCTGAAATCAAGGTGTCAGTAGGGCCATGCTGTTTCTGAAGGCTCTGGGGAAGGATCCTTCCTTGCTTCTTCCTGGAGGAGGTGGTTTAGGGTGAGAGGTTGAGGCCCCAGGGATGGAGCCTTGAGGAGCACCAGCAAGAGGAGGAGCTCACAGCCAGAGCCATCCTCTACCCTGCCCCACTGGACACCAGAGCCTGGCTCTGAGCCGCCACCGTCCTGACTCCTGAACTTGATTCCCTGGTCTTGTTCATCTGAAATAAGCTTCTTAGAGGAAGGACTGAGTCTGTCTTGTGCACCACTGAGGAAAAGGCTGCTGGTGCGGCTCACCCCTCTGCACTGACCTCCCCTCTGCACTCACATCTTCTCTGCGTGCACCCCTCCCTCTGCATTCACCCCTCTATTCTGTACCCACTTTGCACTTATGTTGCAGGTACTCATTGCAAGTACCCTTGACTGTGAACTTGACTGGCTGGGAGAAGCATGCTTGGTCTGCACAAGGGTTAGGCTGGAAGTAGCAGGAACCTAATGCCCCTGGGAGCAACCTTCAGCCCTCACAAATGACCACTGGGAGCTAAGGGTAAGTAAATACCCAGCTCCTCTGCCTCCGTAGGGGTAGGACAAGTGTGAGACTGGCTGTATACACTCTCTCCAAGTCCTGGGCATGACTGAGCCCCGGGCGCCCACAGGTGACTCACTTATTGACCCCCTGGGTCGCCTTCTTTCCCTTCCCAGTTTCACACTGTCCCCCTCTCCTACTGGGGCTTCCTGGGATCATGTCCCAACAAACCACCTCACTTATGTCATATCTCAGGCTCCGCTTTGGGGAGAGTCCAGCTTGGGACAATTGCTGAGTGCCCAGAATGGTGCCTGGCTTATCGCCGAAAATAAAAAAGACTTTTGGAAGAAATGAATAGATTCCTGCATCTGCGCTCCCCGGCTCAAGGAGGCCGCCTGAGGAACTTTGGTTGGAACGAGGACCCCTGACCTGTACACACACACTCAGAGTCTCTGCCATGGTCACCACTTGGTCCCTCCTCTGCAAATGCAGGACCCAGGTCCCCGTGGCCCCCTGGAGTACTTCTGCACCCCACCTAGCAGCATGGGCTGGGGCTGGTGGAGCAGGCTTCTTGTGTTCTTTGCAGTGGCCTACAGGCCCAACCCCAGTGTCCCATGTACAGAGGGGCTCCATCCTCTTCCAGGGGCTCCCAAAATCTGGGCAGCCCTGGCATCTCAATCTCCCTCCCCATTGTCTCTATGCTAGCAAACTTGGACTAATCAACTGCGTGTGTGTGTGTATTTGTGTGCCCGGGCCCTGGTGTCTGTGTGTATGCATGTTTAGCTTCTGTATGTGTGTACATGAACCAGTGTTTTTTTTTTTTGCTTCCATGTGTATTTGTGTTTGCACGGTGGCTACTGTCATTATGCCGCTAATGGAAATACTGCCACGGATCGCAACTCTCAATTAGCTCCCGGGACAATCGCTGTGACAGCCAGTTACTGAACAGCAAGGCCTAAAGGAATGAATTAATTTGTAGTACACGGCAGTTAAAGTCACCGTGTTAGCAACGACCTGACAGCCAGAGACCCTGATAAAGGAGCTGGGGCCACTGGGCATCAGTGGGGAGCCGTGAGGCATCTCCCCTGCGGGCCTGACCTGGGAAGGGGATCAGAGGAACACCAGGGACCCCTGCCAAGCTCAGGACCATGCAACACATCGAGTACTCTCTAGGGCTACACCACCCGCCCCAGGGGAAGCGGGCCCCGGCGGGCACACAGCCAGAAAGGAGGCCCAGGGTGCAGGACAGGGAAGAGGGTGTGAGACCGTGCTCTCTCTCTCTCTGCAAAGAGGACTTTCTATGTGGCTCATTTTGGCCAGAATGGGGGCAGGTGACCTCAAGGATGTGGTCTCCCCAGGTCCGCTAGGGAAACCCTCGGGCACCAGGGAAGGACAGAAGCCCCCTGCCCTCCCCACCTCCATGCATTATTTAAGATTTTTTTTTTTAACTGAGCTGAAATTCATATAAAGTCAGCTGATCTTTTAGGGTGCACAGTCAGTGGCAAGTCGCACATTCACGGGGTTGGGCCAGCGCCACCTCTCTCCTCTCTCCAGTTTCAAGACTTGTCATCGCTACGCAAGAACACCCCGTACCCGTGATGTGATCGTCCCCCGTTCTCCTTCCCCCGGCCCCTGGCAGCCGCTAGTCTACTTTCCGATTCTATGGATCTGTCTACTCTGGATACTTCCTATAAAAAGAATCATACGACATGTGACCTTTTACGTCTGGCTTCCTTCACTTAGCATGATGTTTTCAAGGCTCGTCCAAGCTGCAGCACGTATCAGTACTTCATTCCTTATATGGCTGAAAGGATTCTTTATAAGTAACGTGTGTGCTGGTTTAAGCAAATGAAAAATAGTGGGGAATTGATTATGAAGATAGCGGGCACCTCGCAGGCCCTCAGGCAAAACTGTACTGAACTCAGTGGGTGCTGGACCAGGGCCCAGAGCGTCTTCTTGCCTCTCCTTTTTTTCTGGTGCCCCCCACCCGCCTCTTCCATTAGGTGCTGTAGCACCCAAGTATATGTGTTCTGAGTTAAGTGTCCACAGAGACTAACCTTGTCATTTCCCAGCTCCCCTTCCAGTGGTGGGAATGAGAACCTGGTGGGTCCTCTTGTGTCCGCTAAATGGCTCTGGTCTACCACCTGTCCAGGAGTGCAGAGCCATATAATACACACAGGGCCTCCCAGAGCCCACCACTGGCAGGGTGCGTAGTTTCTGAGAAAGGAAGAGTATTGGCATGTGGCCTGGTCCAACATCCAAAAGCAGTCCCTTGAACTGCCCCATAATGGGAAAGGGCAGAAAGGAAAAGTCATCAAGGAAATGACAGCTTGCCTCCTGGGAAGGCCCATCCTTCTACCAGGCCCCTTGTCCAGAGTAAACCAGCACATCAGGGGCCCTGGGGGCGGGGCCAGGCTGGGGAAAGATGTGGAGATGGAGATGTCCCCTTACAGGACACAGAAAGGCCCCAGCGGAGATCAGTGAGATGCACCGAGGGACGGCAAGAGAGAGAAAAAGCCTCGAACAGCTCGTCTTGGGCTCGTTCTTTCTTGAGGTGTGGCTTATGACTGGAGATCCTCTGTGCTACCTGCCTTTCCTGTGCTTCAGTTTGTTTATCTGAAAATGGGGCAAATAGAAGCTACTCTCTTCTGACCTTGCTTGGAGCTCTGCAAACCAAGATCAAAGCAAACATTGTGCAATAAACGCCTTCCCTCACATTCCCCTCCCCATCGGCCCTTGAAGTTACATGGAAACCGAGAGTACAGAAGACAAGATTCCAGCAGACAACGTGTTCCCTCCGATCCTCTTCAGCCATTTTCTCTCAACTCACCTTCCCATCGAATTGTCCCGAACCTCTATCTCCCCTAAATTTCACTTCCCTCCCCCAGCTGCTTCCAACCGTTCACCATCCCTACCGTGCCCCATTTTTTGGCAAAGAGTAGGAACGCCTCCAGAGCTAAAGGAAATCTGTAGAGGGTTATAGGCAGTGCCACACACACACACACACACACACACACACACACACACCTGAAACACTTACCTTTATTACGTATGATTCACTCTACCATTTTACATTCTATCCTCTTTCATTAAAAAGGTGTGGATTAGCTACCTCCTGAACTGATTGCACGGTCCACACGTGGGTTTTGACCTATCTCTCCCTCTCCCCCCACCTCCCCTCTTCCTGCTTCTCTGGTTGAACCTTGATTGATACAGTATTATAGATAGAAGCTATGGTTTACAATAAGGCAAACTCTCCATGTCTGAAATGGAGAAGACCTGGGGTGTTGGTGGTAAAAGACCCTTAGAAATGTCACATTCAAGTGTTCAAGTAAGGGCTCTGGTTTCTGGGGACCCTGAGTCAGAGGGATCTTTAAGAGGGCCTAGGATCCTGTTCTAGAACAATTGTCTGAGCCAAGAAAACCCAGCATCCATCTCTGTGAAGGAGGCTTGAACAGCAGGGTTGAGGTCCAGGCAGGCCCAGGCAGAAAGAAAGAAAGGTGCTAAGAGTTTTTGTGTTCTCTGTCTACACCTTCTAGCTTTGAAAGGGAAGAAAGAGTCTAGTGGTTTACCTGTAAGAATCTCCCTTAAGGCTTCTCCCTTTCATTGGGTCTTGGAAATAATTATAATCTCTTATTATGTAAAATAATTTCTAACAACTGGAAAATATTTACACTAAGCTGGGCACATCCCTAACATTTTTGGCACATTATTTCATCTTCAACAACTCTGAGGCATAGGTCCTATTGTTACTGTTCCTGTTTCGCAGATGGAGAAACTGAGGCTTACAGACATTACTCACACAGCTAATGTGTGGCAGAGCCGGAACTTGAACCCAGGTCTGTGAGACTCCGAAACCCATGTTTTCCACCTCTGTGTTAATGCTTCTTCGTAGGTCATGAAGACTTTTATTTCCACCTTGGTAGTTCTAGGGACCTGCAGATACAGGCGGGCAGGCCTTGTAATTAATATACTACCCAGGCACACAGCCCCGCTAAATATTTAACTATCATGGTTATCATTATTATCACAATTATGTAGTGAAAAATTTAAAGGAACTTAGAATTATAGACTAATGAAAAGATACCCTTGACCAATAGAGTCCTGGCTGAGGAGATGAAGGGAAGACGGAATTCGTTTCTTATCAAGGCCTATGTATGACATGAGTTTGTCACCGTTTTTCAACGTTCGGCAGAGGTAATGCCCTCTGCGTTCTTCTCTCATTAATGTCTTCTTGTAGAGGCATCGTCTCTTTGTCCAGAATCCAGAGCTCTGGTAATTGAAAGTATTCCCTATTATCAACAAAGTACAAGGAAACATTGGCCGTGCTCATGATATCACTCCATCATCTCCTCAGGTACATGACACCTGCTGCAGAGGCTAGACAGCAGGATGGCTCTGCGTGCCCAGGAGGCATCACTGACTTAGAGGAGGTATGTCTCCTCGGGGAGCCTTACAGAGCAGCAAGGAGCGGGTAGGCTACAGCCACCAAATAGAATGAAAACATCCCTCAACCCCATTTCTTCAACTTTTACTTTCTCACTTTCCTCCTTCAAATACCACCTAACTTCTTCAAAGAGCAACCTTCACCTGGTACCTTCATTTCCTCCCCCTACACCTGGCTTCCCCTTTCCTGCTCCATCAAACATGCTAAGGCATCAGTGAAAACACAGCCAGCACAGCCAAAAGCTGTACCAAGTTTCTCAACAGCGCTCATATCTGTTAGCCACCCCCGACACTCTTCCCCATGGGCCCCACGATGCCACCCCTCCTGGCTCTCTTCCTCATGCCCTAATCACTCACGTCTCCCTCACTGCTCCTCTTCCTCCTCCTGCCCCTCAAATGCAGGTGCTTCCCAAAGTTCTTCCTTTGTTTCTCTCCCAACCCTTTCTACTTGTTCTCCCTAACAGGTCATTTCAGTCTGCTGAGGCTGTTATAACAAAACACCATAGACTGGGTGGCCTAAATGACAAATATCTATTTCTCACAGTTCTGGAGGCTAAAAGTTCAAGATCAAGGCGCCATAAGATTCAGCATCTGGTGAGAACCCTCTTCCTACTTTGATGACCACCTTGCTGTATCTTCCCATGGAGAGAGTTCTGGTCTCTTATTATAAGGTTACTAATCCCATCATACGGGCTTCACCGTCCTGACCCCGTCTAAACCTAGTTACCTCCCACTTCCAAATACCATTGCACTAGAGATTAGAGCTTCAACCTGTGAGTTTTGGGGGGACACAAACATTCAGTCACGGCACAAGTCCGCTTGCTCCCACAGCCTCAAAAAGTTCCTCAAGGCAAATGACTCTATCTATGTCCATCTCTATCTATTTCCCTGGTTCCAGATTTACAAAAATGCATGTTGAACTATGAGTAGAACGCTCCTTTCCCCCCATCCTACTCTTGCAAAAATCTCTCCAACTCCAGGTTCTGTTCCTCCTAATCTAACCTAAACTTGCGGCCAGAGTCATCCTCCCAAAGTTCAGCCCTATGTCACTGTCCTGCTTCCCTCTTCCCCCTGAATGAAATGAACGCTCCTTACTGTGGCCTTTGAGCTCCCTTGCGATCTGTCCATAACTACCTTTTGGTCTTGTTTTTTCGCTATTGATCAGCTATAACTTTGAGACTTATTTTAAATTGCAAACCACTTGAATATTTCACCTCTGTAATTTTGCTCTTTTTTTTTTTTTTTTGCCTGGAATATCTTCCCAAACTTTAAAAAAAAATAGTATTTTTTTTCTCATTACAAAATGTATAGAAATTATAATAAGGGGACAACAAAATGCATGGGGTCTGTTAATCCAAGGCACAGTATGAGCCAGAAAATTCCCCCACATCCACAGATAACATTATTTTAGAGTGGAACCTTATGAGGAATTTGATTTTAAAGCTCAATTTTGTTTTATGAGTTATCTCTTCATATTATCAGAATCATTTTTTAATCCTAAATATTTAGTATTTTTTCCTAAGAACAAAGACATTCCCTTACATAACCTTAATATAATTATCAAAAGTATATAATAATCAAATCATTTAACATTGGTATGAAACCATTTTTTAATTTATAGTTTATATTCAAATTTTATCGATGGTCCCTTTAGTATTTTTTATAGCTATATTTTCCTCCTCAGTTAAGGACCCGACCAGGGTTATACAGTTCATTCGATTGTTATATTTCTTCTCATCTGCTTTGATAGGACACTTCTTTGATTTTTCCTTACATTTTTTGATCTTCACATTACTTTTGTAAGAGAGCAGACCAGTTATTCTGTGGTACATCTCTTAATTTGGGTTTGTCCAATGTTTTTTCACGATTAGATTTAGTCGATGCACTTGGACGAGCTTCCATATCAGGAGGCACGTGATGTTGAGTCGCCCCAATATTCGTGACATTAACTTGAATCATTGGGTAAGGTGATATCTACTAGATTTCTCTGTAGTAAAGTTCCCATGATTCCCTCTATAATGAGTAAGCCAATGTGTGGGAAGATACTTTGAGGCTATGAAAATATCCTATTCCTCACCAAACTTTCACCCACTATTTTTAGCATCCATTGATGATTGTCTAACTCCGTATCCCTTCTATATTTATTACTTGGTATTCTACTATACAGAAGAATTGTCCTTTCTCCATCATTTACTTATGCATCTGTTTATTTAGGTATGGATTTGGGGATTCTTATTTTATCCATTGGGTTATAATTTTTTACTATTATTATTTATTTTGATGTTCAAGTTGTCCCAGATTTGGCTAGAGGGGTCCCTTCAAGCTGGTTCCTATGTTCCCATAATTCTTTGAGCACAGCTTACTGTCTCACACAATCAGATATTTGGGGCTCCTCTTGTGCTTTCCTTGTCCCAGACCTGGAGTCAGCTTGTTCTATAAGGAGCCTCCCAGCCCCACTTTGACTTGACTTCTCCAGAGAGCAGTAGAGGGAGGGCCTCAAAAGGACAGCTGCCCTGTACTGTTACTGTCATGATGGTCCAGTTGGCATGTGTTTTATTAAGTTCTCTCAGTATTTGGGGTTTAATAATTAATGGTAATAATCACTTTATTTATTATCCACCTTATATTTGTTTTCAACTTTTGTATTTACTTTTGTTTTCGCTGAAGTTTTAACAACACACGCACATGCACAGTTACATGAAATGTAAAGTACAGACCATCATAGTGGAACAATAGGCACTAAAGTATGAACAGAGGCTTTTTTCAGAGAACCAGATGAAGAAGCGATCTAGACCAGGGGTCAGCAAACTACAGCCTTCCCCTGATTTTGTAAATAGAGACTTATTGGAACACAGCCACACACATCAGTTTACCTATTATCTATGGCTGCTTTTGCCCTGGTCCATAGAGTAAAGTAGTTGCAACAAAGACCACATAGCCTCAAGGCCTAAGATACTTACTGTCTGGATTTTTATAGAAAAGTTTGCCAACCTTAATATACATGAAGTGGTGCTGAGAACCTAAACTAATAAAGGGAACTAAACATTACTAAAATAAATAAACTCAGTGCCTATTAATTTAGGCTTCCACAAGTGATTACTTTGAATGGGAAGTCAACGTGGAAAGCAAAAATCCCACACAATCAAGCTTATCTTGGAAAACTGCAATATTAGAGGCTGATATACTATTTTTCACTAAGTCCAGCACAGACGGTTTTACCAGAATCTACAAATCCGTGTTGGGCATTTTGTCAATGTGCATATGCAACACGCATAGAGCAGCATCACCAGCCCTGAGGCCAGCAGGCTCAAACCTGCAGAGTAATCAAGTGCGATTCTGAAACCAGATCACATATGGGCTGGCAATGTTTACAGGGAATAAATGATTAAAAACCCTAAAATAGCATTCCCTAGAAGCTCTCTCATTTGGAAAATTGCAAAAGGAAATTGAAGAGAAGTGGAAAATGTACAGACATGAAAGCTAGGAAAAAAGCCCGTTAAACATACGTCGAGACTTTATATTTTATATCTATGTCCTTGTAAATTACTTCAGTGCAAAAACACCATCAAACTATGAGTGATTAAAAAACTGATTTGAAAGACCATTCCGGATATGTTGGAAATTCTATACTCTAATTAATATAGCAACGAGACGCTATTTCATACCCACTGGACTGGCAAAATGTAAGTTAGATTACACCAAACGATGACCAGGAAATGGGGAGTGGAGGATGCGTAAACACTGCTGGGGAAAAGTAAAATTAATAAACCCACTTCGAAGAGTGATGGGAGTGACCGGCTAGTATAGGCGAGATGGTAACCACCCAGGAGTTCGGCTTCTGGTTAGATGCCCTACAGCAGCAGTTCTCTAAGTGTGCTCCCAGACCCCACTCGCCCCCCGGGAATCCTCCAGGTGTTTCCAGGGCACCTGCACGGTCAAAACTATTTCCGGAATAATATTAAGATGTCACGTGCCTTTTCTGTTGTGCTGACATTTGCGCCGATGGTGTAAAAGCGACAGTGAATAAGACCGCTGGTACCTGAGCGTGAATCAAGGTGGTGGCCCCAGACTGTACCAGTTGTCACTGTGTTCTGCACTGCCATGCACTTTGGAGAGAGAAAAAGAGTTTTACTGTTTTACTGAAGAACATTCGTGACGGAGCAGTACAATTTTTGATTTTGATTTTTACAAATCTCAACCCCAGAGTCCCTCTCTTTGTAGCACCCTGGGTGATGAAATGAGAGTTGCACAGAAAGCCCTTCTGTTAATACGTAAGGACAGTTGTCTCCAGGGGAGGCGCACAGGTGACCATCGGAGGTGAAAGATGAGCTACCCACTTTTTCATGAAACACTGTACGTCCTCGAAAGAACAACTACAAACTATGATTATTCAGGTTTGGATATATGGCAGACATTTCCCCCAAGAAAGAAGCGAGCCTGTCACATCAAGGAAAACAACCCATCATCTTTGTTGCCAATGATAAAATTCGAACTTTCGAATTTTAGGAAACTTATACTGCCACCATGAATGTGACAGCTTCCCAAAACTGAAAGACTTTTCTCATAAGATCAAAGGTGACGTTTTAAAAATGCAGATTTTTATATTATATAATGAAGTGTGCTGACATCTGGAAGACTACAGGACTTGATGAATGAATATTTTCCAAATGATCAGGTATGATGCTACAAAAATCACTAGTGAAAGACTCTCCTATTCAAAGTACAAGATAAACCAATGCATTTTAGTGCAGGAGTACAGAAAAGTCACTGATAAGGTTTCAGATTTCTCTTTGTAACTGATCTTGGAGATATTGCAACTCATTGAATTTTGGTATACTATCAAAGAATATCTACCATTATCTTAAAACTACTCCTCGCCTTCCAACTGTGTATCTATGCGAGGCGATTTTGTTCCCCAGGGAACATTTGTTAATGTCCAGAGATATTTTTGGATGTCACAGCTGGAGGAAGGAGAGGTTGCTGAGGCATCTAGCGGTTAGAGGTCAATAGTGATGAGGCTGAGAAATCTGGGAATAGATTGATCCTTAAAGTCTCCCTGCCTTGAAAATTACTGGGGACTTCTGGAGGGAATCATTGTCTGGTCAGGGCTGGAGGGGAAGACCCCACCCCATGGTGGGCCCCCTGGAGGAGGAAGGGCGGGACCACAGACTGTGTTTCCAAACTGCTCTGACTCCTCCAGTCATTACAGGCATTTGCTAAATGCTCAAGCTCCTTTAGTTCAAGGCGGGTCCCAGGAATCTGTGCCTATGAGAAGTGCCTCAGGACAGTCTAATGAAAACCCAGGTTAGAGCAGTGGTTTCCACCTGCCCAACTATCAGAAGCCCCTGGAGGCTTTCTAAGCAAAGTTTGGGGTGGGATCTGAGAATTTGTGTGGTTTTGTTTGTTTTAAGTTCCAAAAGTAATTCTGATGAAACCGTCTTAAGAGTTTACATCAGCTTAGGGAGGGTATCTATGGGAGTTACCTAGGTGCTCAGTCATTCAGTCATTCATATTCAGAGTACTAGGATTAAAGAGATGCTTAGAAACATTTTCTGTCTTCCAGGATTCGAAATCCAGTAAGGAAGCTGGATCTGTTAGCAATTCATTAGCAATTCAACTGCCTGTGACAAAGGCAGAACACGATTCTTTGAGAGAACAGTGGAGGGAGGGACCCCTCGTGCCTGAGGGCTTCTCAGAGGGAGCTGACTTTTGAAGTGGGTCTAAAACGAAGAGAATGAAACTGTGGGGCGCAAACGGCGTTCGTGACTGCAGAAATAGTAGAAGGGGCCCTTGGCGGAGAGGAGGCAGTAGGGCCTAAAAGAGAATGGGAGGGAACTCGATCTCTCTTGACTCAGTATTTGACACAGCTTCCTAGCGCGGCTCTGTTTCCAAGCAGATCTCAAGCCGGCCAACACAGTGTGAATGAGGCCTTGCTCACCCAAGATTTGAAATTATGTAGATCCTACAGGAAAATTAGTGTTGAATTCTGTGGGTTTGAAATTAAGAGAGGTTTTCAGGAACACATCTCATAAAAATTGGCCTGCTGAGAATTGAGCACCTACTGCATGCATTTATTTACCTGTGTTCAGGGTTGCAGAGAGGTCTGAGGTCCAACCCCATCCTGCACGTCCCCTGCCCCCCTCCCCACCCCGTGACAACCTGTGATCTGAGTCAGGTTAGTAAAGGGTCAGGCAGAGAGGAAGCGGCAATGAGACTAGCAAAGAGAGCAGGCTGGGGCCAGGTCTGGAGGGCCGTGGGTTGCCTGGGGATCTACTCTGGCCTTCTGAGGAGGCTTCCAAGGGCAGAGAATAGACACTGGCCAGAAGACTTGGAGTGGCCTGATGCTGGAGGCCACAATTGTTCCTTCCCTTCCCACTGCACAGTGACAGCACTGCTTCCGTCCTCCGAGCATGGCCCTTGGTCCTTAATTCATCAGCAGATATTCACTGAGCACCTCCTATGTGCGCAGCACTGTTCTCTGCACCAGGGCGGAATCAGTGAACATACAGACCAAAATTCTCACCCTCATGGAGCCAACATTCTTGTAGGAGGAGACAGGTCGTAAGCTAAATAAACAGGCAGTTTACACAGTGTAGCAGAAGGCGATTACTATGCTGGAGGAAAATATAGCTTAGAAAGGGACAGCGAATGCTGGATAATCTAACTGTCTCAAGTCACAAATGTTGTTCATAGGGCCTAACAGAGATGGGCCCCTTACGCGTCCTCAAAAATACTTTTCGGATAAATGAATGAAAAGGATATGAATAAATGAACAAAAATGGAATGAATAAGTAAAAGAGTCTCGCCGTCCTGCCAGTTTGAGTTTGGAGGGATAGTCCAGATGTCACGGTACGTCACAGTACGTTGGCCGCCCTGGCCCTGCCCGCCAGAGACCCTCCCTCTTACAGCGGGAGGAAAAGGATACGATTTGGAAAGGGAAAAGCCCTGGGTAGGGCGGGTAAGTGTTGGCTGAGCACGGAGGGTGAGGTGGGATGGGGTAGGGTGAGGCGGGGGGAGTGGAGAGGAGACAGAAGAGCAAGAACAACCGGAGGAGAGAAAACAAAAGACCAATGCGAACAGCCAGGAGGCGACGGCAGCCAGCCTGGGAGCGCGCCTCCCTTGATTAGAATTCATGAACCCCCCTCTTACATTAAGTCTTTATATGACACCTGGCCTTTAATGCAAAGCTGGCTGCGAACATTAAAAATTAAAAGCCGAAGGTAGGCTACATCCATCTCTGATAGCACAGCTCCCCTCCTATCTGAGGTCTGCACAAAGCTATTACACATTGATAAATTATTTTGGGTAATAGCCGAGATATTACATTGTTTCTGAGTGAAGGTAAAATCTCTCCCTGACACGGGCATTTATCAGGAGTGCCTTTCATCCTATTTATTATGGGCCAGGTGAGCACTGGGCTACGGCTGCTGGGGTGTTGGGCTGGGCCTCCTTCCCCTCCCCCGAATCCCCTCCTTTTCCCTCTGTCACTCCCTTGATGGGCTTTTGACAAGTTAATTCTTAACTAAAGATATGCAATTCACCTTAAAAGGGGCAGGGGCTCCTGGGGAAGAGGGAAGTTTGATTATTGAACAATCACAGCCAGGGCTCCTGACCCCACCTTCGTCCCACCTGGTAAAGCTGAATCCAACTCTACATGCATCCTCATCTTGTTCTCCTCACCTGGGAGGAAACCCAGGTAGCTAGTGCCCCAGCTCCATCTTGCCACCCCACCCCCACCCCTGTGGCAAGCTGGCAGCCAATCAGAGTTGCTGAATGTTTGTTCTGCAAAGGGATGAGGGCTTGGGGGTGTTTAACATGCCACCTCTTCCCACCAACCACCCCCCACACACACACACACACTCACTCACTTACCCCGAGGAAGGCACGTAGGGTCTAGGCTAGAAGCCACTGCCTCTTGCTGCGGAGTTCCAAAACGGATAGTATCTATACCTCTTGCTGCCTGCCCTTCTCCCTTGCCAACGTCCACATCCTCCTCCAAATTTCTTGTTCGTGTTCCCTGTGCTGGCAGTTCAAGGAAAAGAAACAGCCTTTGAAACCCGGGTTTAACTGTAGACATTTAAACTTCCCAAGTCTCAATTTCCTCAGCTGTAGTGGAAGCACAATAATAATAATGCCCGCCTCTTGGGGTCGCTGTAATAAAGGGTCACATCCGGACTGGCTGGGCATCTGTATAGAGCCTTGAAAGGTGGGTGTATGCGGGTGCAGACTGACATGTGTGAATGCAATGCCATGGTGCCTGAGGGTGCTGTGTCCTGGAGAGGAACAGCTACTGATAGGGGCTGTATGATTTGGGGTGCTCGGGGGTCATCTATGCACAGCCCCTTTTCAGAGAAGCATTCCTTCCAGAAACATTTCTTGAGTGACTTTTATTTTCCACGCGCTGTGCTAAGTGCCGAGTAGACAATCATGAACAGAACAGACTCTGTTCTGCTCTCCAGCTGCTCATACCTAATGGAATTGGCTGACTGTCCCCAGAGGGGAGAAGCAAGTGTTCCGGATGGTTTTTGTCCCCAAGGGTAGGTTAGCTCTCTAGCCTTCCAGTCTTGGATCGGAGTCAGCTCCAATTCCCATCAAGTGCTTGGCACAGAATCGGTGCTCAGTAACTGTACTCGGAAAGGATGAGTGGACGAATGGATGGCTGCAGTGGCGAATGTGGAGTCGCAGGTAGACGGGCGTAAGCTCGCTGAGTCTCACCGGGCCCCAGGTAGAGTCAGAGCTGCTTTCCAGCAAACGGAAGTTCCCAGCTTACCTCAGGGGAACTGACCATCTCCCAGTAAAATGGAAAAAGGAAAGTGCCCGTTGCTGTTGGATATAAACTAGGCACTGAAGTCCTTGCTGCTGTCAGAAGAGCCAGAGTGGCTGGCTTCTTTCTGGAGTTTCTGCCTAATGACCAGACATCCATGAAACACACCAACCAGCAGGAGGAGGCGGTGAAGGTCACCCCAGGGCACATGCTCCCTCTGCGCCCAGCATGCAGGACAGGTAGGTGCTAGAGGAGGCCTGGGATGAAGTGTGTCTCTGCAGTTGGGCTCTGCAAGCCAGCCTCCGCCTCTGTAGCCAGCCCTCACGGACTTTGGTGAGACCATCTGCCTGCCTCTCGGTTTTGGCTTAAGCCCTGCCTGCTATTTTCCCAGTCTCCCAATTCTGTTCTCACCAACCAGGACCAGCCCCATCCCACCTCGCACCCAAATGTGCTTCCCAAAGCCTAGGAAGGATGCCTGGACCCTGATAAAAGGTGAACTTGGGCGTCTCTGCGAGGGCCAGCACCTGTGCGGCCACGTTGAGGATTCAGTTGTGCAGCTGAACGAGCTCCTTCTTGACAGGTGTTTTCTCGTTAGCGGAAGCACTAGTCAAAAGTTCCAGCCACTGTTTTGAGCTGTTTTTCTTTCCTCCCTGTGCGATTCTGATATAGCCTGCGGGCCAAACCTAGAGGCATTGCTGTTGAATGTTGAGAGTGGGTCTTACTCAACAAGTGCAATGAGGCAGAAGAAAGGCTGAGACTCTGCTTTAAAAAGTTGATTGTGTAAACCAAAATGTAAAGAAAAGCCTTCTGAGATTAGCTCAATGATAGAGTGATTAATAATAATAATAATAATAATAATAATAATAAAACATTAGCAGCGAACACTTACTGAGTGTCCACTATGTGCCAGGCACCGTGCTAAGCCTTTTGTGTTTAGTGTCTCATTTAATCTTCGTAAACACCTAGGGAGTTGCTATTACAGAGGCTCAGAGAGATTGACAGTGAGGAGCAGAAATGGGATTTAACCCTGAGCTTGACTCTAAACTACGAGCTCTTAAATATCACACTGGGAAGGGTCTTCATCGCTAGCCACTCCTTCTATTTCTACATGAGAAAACTAAGGCCCAGAGAGGGAAATCCATTGCCTGGAATCACCAGCAGAGCTGAAACTGGATTTTACGTGTCCTAAAGCCATTCCAAAGCTTTTCTTTACCGTGCCACACCGTTCACGAGGAACACAGTGCTCCTGTCCTGTCCCCTGTCCTTCCAAGGCCGAGGGAGATTGTACAGGCAGAAAAAGAATCCAGAGCCAGGAGAGCTGAGGTCTGGATCTGAGCAAAATGTTGTCAAACAAACCAACAGGTATAGACTCGAGCCTGGGGGCTCTGGGAAGGTATTTTTAAAGATGGAAGCTCAAGTCAGGAACAGAAAGAGCAGCAGGAAGTCCAGAGTGTGCAGCTACCTGAGGGCCCCCCGGTGAGTCAGGCCAGCGACCATGAGGCCCCAGTGTTGAGGACACTTTGATACAGGACATGGCAGAATAAGGCGTCTGCTGAGACAGGAAAGGTCCCAACAGGCCTGAGATAGAGCCGCCGAAGGAAGTGCCAGCACCTACAGGCAAAGGCAGAGAGACCCAGTGGAGAAGAAAGTGAGTATCCCAATTACTAGCAGGAGAAACAGGCGCAGCCAAGTTCAAGGGATGGGAGGCAGCAACAAGAGGTGAAGAGTCAGGGCCACCGCACTGCACGACCTGCTTCGGTGGCGTATGCAGCGACCTGACCGAGAGCCACGTGACTGGGGCTTGGGGCGCTGCTTGGTTTGGAGTCGATAATTGAGGAAGGAAAAAGATGCCAAGAGCATCTTAGAAGATTTTTCTGAGCATCAGATATTCTCCCTTTGTTATTTTCACAAGTAACTGCTATAAATACTTAACTTATATTAATCATTCTGGGGTAAGATTTTTTTTTTATGGAATTTAATGTTGAGACTGGACCGCATGGAAGCTTGAATTTTTGAGGGTTGTATTTTTAATCAAGAAAACATTTTAAAAAAATAGAATAAAAAGAATGTGATACTTGTACATCTACCTACACCTGTGCCTAGAACTGCTCCCTTTCTGCACAATATAAATTTAGAACTTAGTTTTTCAAGTGTTCTTAAGGAGGGGTGCACACTATAGGACATCCTTTATCTTGAATTTACTTCTCATTAGAGCTTGCTAGAGTCCTCGAAGGCTTTTACACTTCTAAAAAGAGTGCTACAGGCAGGTGGGAAGTGTGTTCTCTGCTTCATACCTTTAAGGATGCATAGACAGGCCCACAGAGAGACTTCCCGCATCAGATCAGCAAAGGAACTGCAATCACTCAAGATGTATAAGCAGGCCAGTTTTGCATCTGAAGGCAAAGCTAATTCTGCACATTCTTAATCTTTGCAATATTTCAAGCGGCTAGGTTTTAGACTTGGCTACGTAGAGTTAATGTTGCTGTGGGGGTGTGGGGGGAGGGAAGGAGGAGGGGTGATGAGTTTCCACAAGCCCAGTGCCTGTGCTCCCAGAACCTGGTAAGGGGGCAGTGGTCAGAGGGAAACAGAGGGAGAGAAAGATATCAAGTGTAGTAATCAGAATGAAAAATGGAGCCGCGGTTACTTTAAACAAGAGCTAATTCATCACAAGAACGAGTGGATAAGTAGCTGAGTTTCAGGCGTTCAGTAAGTTCCCCGTTCTGCTCCAAAAATTATTCCACCCCTGTCTGCATGGGCCCATAAATCATCCCTTCCTCACATCAGCTCCGATTGCCAATTACTCCTGCCTGTAATGCGCTTTCCTTGCCCAACGCCATCTGATGGGGCCCTGCCTTTTAATTTTACAAATGCCTTTTCCCTCCACTTCTCTTTTCTCCTCTAGTCTCTCCCCTACTCCCACCCTTCATTCTCTCGCTCTCTCCTCTCTCTCTCTCTCTCTCTCTCTCTCTGTGTCATCTCTTACTTGCACAGAGCCCCATCCCCTCCCCCCAGGCCCTTGCCATCCCGGCCCGCTGTAGTGGTCCCTTGGGAAGGGAGGGAAAAGCCAGCTTGGGTAGCAGTGGAAGGCCTAGGGAAGAGGTGAGACGGACGCATGTCTCATCCCTCTTAAACTTGTCCCCACAGACTTCCGTCCCCAGCCTGCTTCTTGGTCTGCAAACCTGGACAGAGTTTGAGTCTAGGGTCCTGACAACCTGTTGGAAAGGGCTATCGATTGTCCCTAAGAGGAGAGCTTTGCACTCCCTCTGTCACCCGGCATGATGATAGTGGTCATCGTTAATACGGTCGTGCGCCGCATAACAACATTGGGTCGACGACATACTCAGACGCTGCGGTTTTATGCCATATGGCTGCAGTGTGGAGTCGGCTCTACTATCTAGGTTTGTGTACGTGCGCTCCGTGATGTTTGTGCGATGACGAATTGCTTAATGACGCATGTCTCAGAACGCATCCCGTCATTAAGCAGCACATGGCTGTGGTTATCACGATACGTTTGGGCTGCTGACAGTGTTTGATGCACAGAGGTAGTGAGTCTCCACAGGTTCTAACAATCCCTCTAGGAAGAAGCCCTGCATTCCGGCCCAGCTTCTGCTCTTGACGTAAATTCACCCAAAGCTGTGTGTGCCAAGCTTCCATTATCATTGCATTGCTTTTACAATATTCACCACATTTCTGTATTACATGTACTCTCTTTTTTAAAAAATTGACTTTAAATGAACTTACCTTTCAAAACTTAACTTTGTCCTAAGCAAAAAATTCATGAACATATGTCTTCGAAGTGATAGTTATATTTTCCCTAATACCTGTGAGAATAAGTGCTTAGCTACTATACCAGGGAACTTAACTCTGTGCCAAGCGGCACCTGCTGCACGCACACTACATTTTGGTGAAAGCGTCACTCCCTCTTGCACACTCAGATGTGGTATGATGGCTGACATGGGACCAGGACACAGAAGTCTGGGAATCTCACTGCCCATCACTGCCCACCCCAGCCCCATCTCCGGAGACCGATTCATGAAGTCTGAGGCACAGCCCAGGCCCAGAAATCTGGGGCCTCTGACCCTGCTTTGAGAAAGACTGGTCCTAACCTATGCGTCAAACCTAATTGCTTTATGACCTTAGAAAAATCGCTTATTTCTCCGTCTTTCAATTACTTAAACTAGAAAAATCCTGACTGTCCTTGTTACCTCTTGGAGGTCAGAGGAGGCTGGAAATGGACAAGCTAAGTAAGAGATGGACTCTAAAAGGTGCTCTGCTCTGTTCAGGTGGGATGGGCGGTGTAGCTTGCTTCCTTCAGCATCTGTGCTTCTGGGACAGGGATCCAGTCCCGCCTGCCCGTTGGCTTTTGCATGCTGGCCTTGCGTCACCACAGGCTGTTTTTAATGGATTTGAAAACTACAGATCTCTGTAGGTTTGAGAACACCCAGAAGTGGATTTTAAGTAAGTTTCATAATGGTCATTTAAATACAATTGTGCACAGGGTTTGTAGATGTCCAGAAGCTCCTGGTGGAGACTGAAGTGCTGCAAGGTACCTATCCCTCCCTACCTGCCCCACCTCACCCCTGCCCGGGCACCATTTAAGGAGGCACTTCCTCTCAGGTGCAGACCCTGCCTTGCATGAGCTGAGAATGAGGGGTTCCTTAAAAGCTGTCCTGCTTGCCTCACCTTAGGCCTGGCTCTGCAGAAACTGCAGCGTTGCTGGATCTATATCCTTTCAAGGCAAGGTGAAGTCAAGAGAAAGAACCGAGAGTTAAGTGAACACCCAAGGTAAAAGGCACTATGCCAGGTGGGTCCGCATATGTCACATCCTCTCTCTCTCAGGAGACTACTGTGGAGACATCATTAATTTCATTTTATACCCGAGGATGTCAAGGCTTAGAGAGGTTAAGGAACCTGCCCAATCAAAAGAAAGGAAGGAACTGGTAGATCTGGAATCTGAACTCAGGACCACCTATGTCCTTTCATTTCAATACTGATATTCTCTTTCTCACCTCGTGCTAGTTAAAATAGGATTTCACTTCACAGATGAGGCCAGCGAGACCCAGAGTCCTCATGTTTTCTATGCATTAAAAATCACTCATTGCCAAAGGGATTTTCCATCACTCATATTCTTTCAGAGCTCTCACATCCATCCACCCACCAAACATGGCTGGGTAGGTCTCCAGTCTGACACAGCAGAGAATTGCAATCCTTTAGGTGAATCTTAGAAGCCAGAGGGGAGACAAAATTAGCTGGTGGTCGTGAATGACATGGAAGTAAGTAAAGAAAGGAGTGTCTCATGTATAATCAAGGGAGAAAGAATTATTACCAGAAAACTTAAGCTAAAGATGATTGTTAAAGATTCAGAGTTTAGCCCTGAGACTCCCTGGTAAATACAACAACTGCTATTAACCAAAAAAAAAAAAAAAAAGCCACCTCCCCACCCCAGCTAATCAGATCAAAGAGAAGCTTTCTCTACAGGAAACTGTAAGCATAATTTGTTGCTGAGAATTTTTACCTGAGGGGCACTGACAGCAGCAGAGCCAAGAATGATAACATAGTAGCAATAGTAAAAATAATAGCTACCATTTATTGAGCAGGCACTTTTGAATGTTACTTAATCTAATCCTTGCAACTATACCATGCAGCAAATGTTATTGTAACCCTCCCTTTTCGGAGTGGGAAACTGAGACGTCAGGCAACTTGGTCACAGTCCCACCATCAGCGTCAGCTCTGAGGGAGAGCAGCTTTTTCCTAAGTGGCCTGTATCCCTCGGCTGCTCCACTTATGAAGCCAAAGCTGCCAGCCACGGGGTGAAAATCACCTCTCACTACTGAAGGGTTATATTAAATACGTGACAGAGACATTCAAGTTAATTTACTATCTTGCCCCCCCTGCCCTTTCATTTCATGATCAACCCTGTTGATTTGAGGCCAAATTCCTAATGTCTCCTGTTTTATTAAAGTTCTCTCTTCCTGCGTGAGCAAGGGCGGGTGACACAGAGTGTAAGTGCTGAGAAGCGTCTACATGATGGATGAGGCTTATGTGCTGAGGTCAGACTGGGGGCTTATTCTCTAATGCTAATTACCTAATAATCATCTAATAATGTAATGCTCAGGCCCCATCCCAGGCCTACTGAATTGGAAACCGAGGATGGGCCTAGCGGTTTGAGATTTAACGAGCCCTGCAGGTGATTCTGACATACGCCAGGGCTCGGGGACCACTGGTTTATCTTTATTTATGTATTTATTATTTTTTTTATTTTTTATGTTTTAGGCTAAGCAACTCTTCGTTGACCTCATAGGTTGCAAGGACCTTGTCAGCTTACAAATCCCTTATTTTTTATATTTTTTATGCCTACAACACCCGGTCTTCCTAGGTGGTTTCCCATCCAAGTACTAACCAGGCCTGACCCTGCTTAGCTTCCGAGGTCAGATGGGATCAGGCTTGTTCAGGGTAGCATGGCCGTAGACTAGGGGACCACTGATTTAATTTTGACTGTGGTTGCACATTGGTGTCACCTGGGAAGCTGTAAGAACTACAGATGCCTGGGTCCTATCCTAGAGATACTGAATTAATGAGTCAGGAAGCTGAGCCCTTCATACGGGACCACTTATACTGAGGAAGAGCCAGACCTTTAACATCTTCCAAGTGCTTAGAGGGAGGAGAGAAATATTAGGTGACACTTGTCACAAACTCTCTTGCTCCCTTCTTTTCATCCACTTTTTTTGATGCCCAAGTTTAGGCTCTCATCATAATGTAGGGAGGAGGCAAGAGAATTGAAAATGTTAATCAAGACACAATCAGAGATCGCAATGTGTTGATTAGCCCTGCAGCCAGACGAGGAGGGCACCTGCAGAACAAAGGAAGATTTCTACTGGGATTGCAAACGACCCATTCCCCACATGGGTGAAGGGGAAATAGGAACCAAGAGTCATTCTCTGTGGCTAAAACCATAGGGAGCTATGGATTAAAGGCTGGGAACTGCCAGCAGGGCTTTCACTCTACATATTCTTGTCTTTTCACACTACTCTTCCTTTTCTTACTGTATGTCCATATCAAGGGAAATGGGTTAACAAAGTCTTTTAAACAATAACTCACAAGAACTAAAGAATGATATATAAACTGAACTCCCTGAACACTCACCCCCCTCTATTCGCTATCTTTCCAAGCCTCTCTTGGTCCCTCTCACTCTCTGTCTCTAAGAGGAGACCACACTCTGTGGAGTGTCCCCCTTTTCTAATAATCTTTCCTTTCTGCTGTAACTTTGGCGTGTGTGTTGAATTCTTTTTTCACTCTCCACCAAAGGACCCTCTTCTCTCGGTACAAGGCTTGGTCTTCCTGCCACTTGGGGAAATTTGTCCTGTCCTGCATCAACCATTTCTTGAATGATCTGTTCAGGAACCTTCACAAGTAACATCTCCCTGTTATATACTTACGAATTCACTGCAATCCTGGTTCTGTTCTATTGCTTTTACATGTATTAACTCACTTGAGCCTTATAGTTCCCTTATGGGGTAAGTGCTGTTATTATGTTCATTTCATAGATGAGAAAATCGAGGTACAGAGAGATTAAGTAACTTGCCCAGAATTTCATAGCTGGGCAAAGCAGAGATTCAAATTCTTATTACCTAGCTTTAGAGGTTAATTTTTAACCACTCTACTAAACCTCTTTAACCAGCCTTTCATTTCCACCAGAGGCACCTTTCTGCAGGATACTTGGAGTAGGTTATGGCAGACAACCAATATTTGTTCACTTGGCATTGACTCTCCATTTCTTTTTGACAAATAGAATCCTGATTTTATTTAGGACTGTGACTTATGCATTAAAAATATACACTTCCCTGGACTCCTTTGCAGCTAGACTAATCATATGGCCTGGTTCTAAGTTGTGAGAAATAAGCTACAGTATAGGTCTCTAGAAAGACTATATCTATCCAGAAAGACTTCGGCAAGGGTAAGCGGGCACAAGGCTTTCACCCTTGTTCTTCCCTGGTTCTCTATGCCTGGAGCATGGTAGAGACATCTGGAGGTGCAGCAGCTATCTTATAACCATGAGAACAAAAGTCACATGCGAAAGGAGTTAGAAAGAGTCCGTATTTTGATGACTTCCTTGAGTACTTGCGCTGATTATGGATGACCCTCTTCTGCACTTCTTGTTACAAGAGGAAAATGAAGTCCTAATTGGTTAAGCAACTGCATTTGGGCTTCTGTCATGCAGACAAATGTCATAGCTAATAAATAAAGGGGATTATGCATCCTTAAAGACTTGCCTTAATGGCCAGTTGTAAAAGTTCACCATTACCAACAGCAGTTTTCTTCAACTTGATTGCGCATCCCTAATGCATCTCTACCACTTCAAGGGCTTCTAAGAGTGGTTTGGGGCCCCACCCTGAGAGATTCTGATTCAGTAGGACTGGCATAGGGTCTGAGGATTTGTATTATATTTCTAACGAGCTCCCAGCTGATGCTGATACTGCAGGTGCAGGCACCACAGGTTGAGAACCACTTGAGTCCCTCAGAGTGGGGCTCACACTACTACTTTTAGGTCCTTGACAGTCTAACCCCAACTGATCTTCCAGCCCTGTCCGTGGCTCCCCACCTCCTAGTTCCCCAATTGCCCTATTTTCCAGCCATAAGAAACCAGAAAATGCCCCAAATACCCCGCACATGTTCATGTCCCTCATCTTGCAAAGCTCCTTCTTTTTGTTCTTCTACAACCCAATTCCTATTTACCTTTCAAAGCGCAGCCTTCTTCTCCATCATCTCTGTTCTGCAACTCCTCCTGAGAAACATTCTTTCCACTGAGTCCCTGAGCACGTTGCTTTTATCCGTTCTAGCAATTCTTCATTTTGCCTGGAATCATAGGCAGTTGTTTGCATGCTCATCTCTCGCCAGGACAGAGTTTCATGGGGTGAGGACCCCTTTGAACTGGCTCAAAGCTATAAACATAGAAAATTCGGATGAATAAAAAGCTCTTCACAAAATCATAGTTAGTGTTTCCTAGCACTTTCTATGTGGCAGGGACTAGTCTACTTGCACTGTCTTGCTGAGTCCCATCGTGAGGTTTTCGGGGAGGTCCTATTATCTCCCTTCCATAGACGAGAAAACTAAAGCACAGGTAGTTGAAGTAACATCATGCAACTAAGAAGTGGTGGAGGCAGAATTCGAACCAGAGCCTGTGCATTTTCCCAGGCATATACCTGCCTCCCAAGTGCAATCTGCAGACCTGTTAAGTCAGGGACAAAGAAATATTATCAAGAAAGGTGATCCATTCCTGAATGACTAGGAGGTGAGTGAAATTAATCAGAGTCTTTAAGTGGCTGAGAAATAAACTACCTATTAAAACCCGCCTTTAATAAGAAAAATAAAGTTAGGAAATGGGTGCAATTAGTAAGTCATAATAAAAAACAGGTAAAGGGTCACTTAGAAAAATTAAATCCTACGGAAATACATAAATCAAGGGGTCCTATGGCATGCAAACTGAAGAGTCTGGCTGGAATTAGCTAATGAACTCTTCAGGAACTCTTGACATCTACTTTCAAACAGTGAGGGTGAACCTCGGGAGATGGCGTAGAGTAAAAAATGTGGGACTGGACTTGAAAAGCAGGAAGAAACTGATTCCAGCAAGTTTCCCTCAGGGAAGCCATACGTTCCGTTTGTAAGCAAGCCATAGAACAAATTTTATGATTAAAAATTTATGATAAATTTTATGAGCAGAAAATCCAGTAAGCAGCTGGAGGGCAATGGAGGCCTGAGCCATAAACTGAACTGGCAGGTTTACGCAGAAGTCATGCTGGGAAACCATAACGCTTTTGTATTCTAACTAATTTGTAATATTAGGGCGAAGAGGGTCCACTGAAGATTTAGTGCTTTTTGATTTTTAGAAAAGCCTTTGATTCAGTGTCTCATGAAATCTGACTGGTAGAATTAATTTAAATTGGCATGGACGGGAACGTCTCAGGGATGGGCCTCCGCTGAAAGGCTATAAACAAGGGCGTGATGAATGGGAATCACAAACCGGAGGGGCGCGGGGGCGGGCCCCGTCGCTGCTCTCAGAGGTGAGTTGAGCAGAAGCAGTTACCTGATCACATTGACAGTCTCCAAGGTGAGGTTAATGACTGATCAATTAAATCTGCATGTGTAATGTAGCCAGAGAGACTCAAACAAGGGAGGGTAGAAACCCTGAGAGAAATAAAAAGGACGGAGTCATTCCCAGGAAGTAGTGCGTGCTGCGCGGCAGGTCGCTGAGACCTGGGGACCGTGCGGAGAGCTCAGTCCTCGAATCCTAATGGAAAGGATGGTGGAGCCTAAGGGGGCCAGTGAGATACGTGCAGGGCAGCACCGAAAAGCCAGGCCCAGTGGCCTGGTCTGGAGCACCTCCACGCCGCCTGCCCGGCCTGCAGAGGCGGGCTGTCCTGAACTCCAGTAGCACGTTCTCTAGGCTGGCGACCGACTGGTGGGGAGGCGGGCAGCAAGCCCATGACCACAGGAGCACAATCCAGGAAGGTCAGGCCTCTGTCCTGGTCAGAGCTGGAGTGCTCAGAGGTAACGATGGAGCGTGTGCTTCTCTCTCAAGGGGGCTGGTGAGCCTGTCATGGGTTTTGTGTACTAAGCCTTCTGGGAAGCGGCAGACCTGGTGAGATGGTACGAGAGGTGCCTGTGTGCCCTTTGAAGGACTTCCACGGCGGTGGAATCATGTGATTCTGAGAGGCATGATGTAAGCGAACTAAAGGCGTTATTGGTTCATATTATTGAATGGTATGAGAGTGAGTGTGGCTTCAGGCTGAGCTAGAATCTGGGCGCTTTCGAGATGTCAGGAATCAATCCAGCCCGCCCACTCTCTCCGCCTTCTCGGGTTTGGTCTTTCTCTACAAGGTGGTGGGCTGATCCTGGTAGCTCCTGGCCTTCATGGTCTTTGCAGGCAGTGAGCCCAGTGAAAAAGACTTCTTTTTCTGCAGTGGTTTCAGCAAAAATCCCAGAGAGACCCTCAGCGTGAGTCAGGCGCCCACCTCAGGGCTGGAGGTGGGATCAGCTCCACCTAAATGCATGAAGTAAGAATGGTGAAAGGGTGGTACCTGGACTTGGTTCCCCCAAAGAGAGACCCTGAGACGAAGGTTTGAGGGCAAGTAGTTTTTTGGAAGGCAATCCCAGAAGTCATCATTAGAGACATAGGGACGTGAGTTAGGGCAGGGCGCATTAATGAGCAGATTATATTATGGGCAACTGGGGCTCAACTCCACACAGTCTGTGTAGCAGTAGCCTTGGAGTTGGTTCGCCTGAGGCCGCGGAAGTGGGGCATTTATCCCTCAATGCCCAACTGTCTTTGGTTGAGGACTCTTCCTGGGGACATAACTCCCCAGTGCGTCTTACCTGCTCCACACCTATGGGCCGAGCTTCTGTGGCCAGAGAGCCCTCCAACTGCTGCTCACAGTAAGAGGTGACCAGTGTGTCTGGAAACTGTGAATGCTGAGGGGAAAATGGGCAGGCCATTGACACTCTGCTACAGATGGTCCCTGAGGGAAAATAAGAGGTCGTTACCAAAAGCAGGGGCCGAGAATACAGGGCAGGCAGGCATAAATCACTGACGACCACTGCGGCTGAGTGACAGAGCCCTGGATGAGACAGGGAAGCTGATTTCTGACACTCCGCTCCCACCTCCGCCAAATTTGTGCATGTTTCTGGATAAAACATCTATAGATTTCATCACATTCTCAAACGAGGTCTGGTCTTAATTCCAGAAGTATTAAGAATCATTTATCTAAGGGATAACCTGATCAAATTGAGGATATCATCCCTCCCAAAGGATTCATACTAATAAAGAATGATGATAGACCCAAACAAGTACATCACTAATGATAGAGTTTCGGGCTCCACCAGAGTTGTTCGCAGGGGAGAGATTCTTCGGAAGGGCCTTCCCTAGCATTGATACCCCATGTGGAGACATCTTCTATGACTAATTAGATATAAGATGATAGGGATACAGCTGATAATCGTCATTACTAATACTGCTTGATCTTTTAATAATCCATGGGGCAGGAAGAGTAAGCATCATCCTGCATTAGAAAAGAGGAAACTGAGGCTCAAAGAGGTTACACAGCAGAACAAGACTCTAACCTGACTTATTTAACCCTAGTCAGAGTCCTCTGTTTCTATCCCACATGTGACAAAGGGCACTGTCAGGAAAGGTCTTGCTTCTGGAACTTTATCCCTCCGACTAGGAGCATGTTCCCTGAAGACATCCCGCTGGTGCTAAGCCTTCCCCCCAATCCAGACCCCACACGGGAACTGCTGTCAGAACAGCAGGGGGCAGAGTGAGAAGAAAGCATGGGGCCCTGGGAGCCAAGCGCAGAAGACTCCAAGAACGCCATAGATAATAATCATGGCAACACGGTCACTAGGAAGACACGAGGCAAATGTCCCATGGAGTCTCTAAGAGCGTCC
The DNA here is from genome assembly GCF_014176215.1 of Rousettus aegyptiacus. Taxonomy (NCBI): domain Eukaryota; kingdom Metazoa; phylum Chordata; class Mammalia; order Chiroptera; family Pteropodidae; genus Rousettus; species Rousettus aegyptiacus. Next base: position 154,209,336 of record NW_023416306.1, on the reverse strand, counting down.
AGGTATTGATTTTGTAGTCTCTTGACTGAACATCTCTGCCCTGTCTGCACCCTCATAAATATACAAGGCAAAGTTCCCACATCTTACAAAACAGAATCTTTCTTGGTAACAGCTGCGCCTCTGAGTACTCATGCCAGCAAACTGTGCCTCACCCTAAACCATACCACCCAAACAGCTCGATCAATTCTCCAACACTGGTATTCAGAATATAGACGCACCTCATTAAAAAAACAAAACCTACAAGCTGTACACTTGTAACGGTTGGCCGTCTTTTTGTGTGCCTTTGTGTGTTGTAGTGGCGAGCTAGTAAACGTGATTCTGAAGCCAGACTCTCTTGAGTATGAATCCTGACCCTGGTTCTTCCAAGTTTTATAATCTTAGGCAAGATTCTTAACTTTCCTCATCTGTAAAAAGCAAATAATAACAATACCTGCCTCTTGAATTGTTTTGAAAATTAAATGAATGAATACGTATAAAGTGCTTAAAACTGCACATAGGAACTATTCAATAAATGTTAGCTATTTGGATTAATGAGTGAGTATGAGAAAGGTGCCTAGCTCTAGAAGAGAATAGCTGTTTGCAGGAAGGGTGTCCCATGAGGGTCCCTTAAGGCTTCTCGATTGTTTTTACTCCTGCACCATTAACATGACGAGCTGGCCGCAGTGAAACATCATTTCATTGCAAGTTTTCCTGCCCGGCTGTGACTAAGAGACAGCTGTGAGATGAGTGTTATGTGTAGAGAGTTTCAGATTCACTTAAATTTTACCCATAAAAGGAGGAAGGATGGGCAACCTCCTCTGGTCCAACTGGGGTCATTAGACAGAAGACAATGGCCAACTGCTCCCCCGCCTCCACAGATTTGTTAAGAGGAAACTACCCCGAGCCGAGCTCAGGACTTAGGTTAGCTATCGGATCAGGCATGTTTTGAGGTCTCCTTCCCCAAGAATCTTGAAGGTGAGCATGGAGGCCACCTGTCTGCGTGGGGGAAAGCCAGTGACATTGCTGGGATCACCACCCTTCCTAACTCCACTCATCCTGCATCTGGCTCAGCTTATTTTCTTTTAGGGCAGAAGAAGAACCTCACTATTTTATTTGATCTTCACACTAGCCCTCATGAGGTAGATCCTAATTTTATTGCTATTCTATCATTAAAGAAATAGAAGCCCAGAGGAGTGAAGTAACTTGCCCAAGATCACACAGCTGTTAAGTAGAAAAGTCAAGCTGCCAAGCCAGGTCTGTGCATTCGATTCTAGAACCCTTGCTCTGAACTACTGCTAACCAGTAGCCAAAGAGAAGAACATCTATAACTCCTCTGGTGGCCTTCAGGGGCCTGCTCATGAGCAATCAGGACACAAGTGTCCTCATTTAGATCCCTAACTCTTGGCTGCTCTGATCCTGCCCTTGCATGGATTGTTGTGCCGTACAACGCCCCAGGAGCGTGGGAGCCCCAAGGTTCCTGCGTTCTGTTAAACAGAGAAGAGCTCAAAGAGGTTCCTAAAAGCACTCCCAGTTGGATGACCCAGAGATGGCAGTGATGCCACAGAGGAGGGAATCAAATGCAGAGAGGTGAAGAGCAAGGCAAGAAGAGCAAACTTCTCACAAATTCTCAGCCTGTCAAAGACTGGCTTTTCTGGGCTCCTTCCCTCCCAGGCCCTTCTCCCCAGCCGCCCCAGCCCCCAGCCCCCAGCCCCTGATCAGGATGCAGCATCACAATGGGCTGTTTTTAATCCTTGCTAGATCTCCCTTATTTATTTATTTAATTTTTTTTTTGTCCCTTTGCTGGGCTTCCTGGGCTGTAATTTTTTCCTCTGTGTCATCCATCACAGACACAACATCGCTTGTGCAAATTAAAATGCACCTCAGAATAATAAAAAAGAAGCCTTGTTTCCCCCCTCCCTTCCTTCCCAGCAGCAACTCCTCAACACAAAACATTTGTCTCTGGGCAGGAGCAGCAGCATTAACCCCGCGTATGCCATCTCCAGGCCCATATAGTCCCTGCGGCCACACGCAGTCAGTGACCAGGGCTCAGGGCAGCTGGAGATCCGCAGGAAAATGAACCTAGTTCTCTCAGCTTCACTGGGTGCCGTGCCAGACAGACCCCGTTCATATCTGGTCTCTTCAGTCCTCTCTGTACCCCGATGGGGCAGGAGCTATTATTGTCTTCACTTTACAAATGCAGAAGCCAAAGGCGTAAAGTGACTTGCTCGGTTAGTTGGCGCCTGAGCTGGGATTCAAACACTATGTAACTCCAAAGTCAATACCCTACCCTTGCTACTTGCAGAATGATTCATGGACCAGTAGCATCATGGGCACCATCTGGGAGCTTGTTGGAAATGCAGAATCTTGGGGTCTACTTCAGACCTCCTGAAATCAGAATCTGCATTTTAACAAGATCCCCAGGTGATTCATGAGCACATTACAGTTTAAGAATCACTGCTCGAAGCCACCAGCTACAGCCATTCTCTTCTATTCCCCACTCCCACCACCTTGATGTCCACACCTTGACCTGCAAAAATACGGCCTTTTCTGGGGGTGGCTTAGGAGCTCCAGTGGGTTCAGCTCAAGTGTCTCCTCCTCCACGAAGCCAGGCCCCGGGACGATCTAGTACGCCTTTTTCACCTGGGCCTGTTTTCGTCACAGCAAGTGTAACAGGTAAAATAAGTATAACCGTACTTCACCTCTCCATGATGAAGCTTCACCTGTCCATGGTGAGCTCCTTGAGGCTGGAGTTGTGCCTTATTTTCTTCTGTCCCTGCAGTGCCAGTACGGTGCCTGGCACCTAACCAAAAGCTGACGACGAAGCGCAATGTGCCCATATCTTAATGCTCCTAAACACACACGTGCGCATGTGCGCACACAAGCACACAACCATATACACTCGTACTTTTTTCTAATTATAAAAATTATGCAGTAGGACTTCCAGCTTCTGGGAAGGTGGACTAGACATATATTTTTCTATTACTTCCACTAATTATAACTAGAAACCCTGGACAGTATATAACATAAAAAGAGTGAAAGGCGTATAGAAGAAGGCAGGTTAGGTAGGAATGTTGGGATTCAAAGAACGACACAGTGGTGAGTTTATTGTGTTTTCTTTTTGCCTCCTATCCCCCAGACTTGAAGCCAAAGTGTCCAGAAACCTGGAAACACCAATAAGCACAGATTTTTTTTTTTTAAAAAAAGCCCAAACATACACCTGAAATTTATATAATGTTATTAACCAATGTTACCCCAATAAATTTGTTTAAAAAAAATAAAAGCTTGCTCTTTCCAGTCAAAGGATCAGGAAAGGGGAGCCTAGCAAGACAGAACGCTTTTAGACTATACTCTACTCCAGACAAATACCACAGAAAAAAAAATAAGCCACATCCCAAACAGCAGAGACCCAGTGGAGAGCCTAGATCTCCATCCTTGCCAGGCTGTGATGAGGCACCCAAACCCCCCTCCCCGATAGGGTGGTGTTGGAGAAGGCCATGTAGGAAGCTGGAGCTCTCATCCTCATTAGTCAGTAATGAGACCCTTTCACTCCACAGTGTGGGCGGAGGACATGTGGAGAGCAGTAATGAGGCACTCCTACCCTCCCAGCCAATGAGGTATCAGTTGAGGCATAATAGGATGCCACGCTTCCATTCCCAGTCAGAAGGAATGAGGAACACTTTCTCTACCTGCACCTGGCAGTCTAAGGCAGCAGCATCCCCTCTTCCCCTGGTAGAGTGGTGTCAGGGAAAAAGTAGCTAAAAGAGAAGGTTGAATAAGATCTGGAATCTTATAATACCAACAAGGTCCAGGTTTCAATAAAAAATTATCACTCCAAGGTCCAGGAAGACCTCAGACTGACTAGAAAAAGACAAACAATATGTGCCAATACCAAAATAACAGATGTTAAAATTAGATGGCAAAGATTTTAAAGGAGCCATCATAAAAGATGCTTCAACAAGTGACAAACATGCTTGGAACAAATGAAAAAGAAAGCGGGAGGAGAGAGAGGTGGGAGGAGGGTAGGGAAGGGAGAGAAGGAAAAGGAAAGAAAAGTAAATAAAGAAAGACAGAAAGAAAGACAGTCTAGTAGAAAAATAGGATTTCGACATGTGAATTTGGGTGTGGGGTGGGGTACAAACATTCAGTCTGTAACACCAACTATATGACATCTACAAGAAATTCACTTTATATATGACAATATAGGTAGGGTGAAAGTAAAAAGATAGGAAAATACGCCTTGAAAATACTAATCTGGAGAAAACAGAAGTGTCAGGAAGACATAGCAATCCTAAACATGTATGCACTAAACAACAAAGCTGTAAATATATATAAACTAAAAGCTGATAAAACTGAAAGGAGAAAGAGGGAAATCCATAAATATGGCTGAAAACTTGAACACACATCTCTCAACGATTAATAGAATGTAACAGAAAACCAGCAAGGGTATAGAGCTCAACAACATCATAAACCAACAGAATCTAATCAACATTTTTGGAACACTTCACTCCACAAAGTAGAATACACATTCTTCTCAAGTGCCCTTGGAACATATATCGAAATGAATCATATTCTGGGCCATAAAATAAATCTCAACAAATTAAAAAGAGCTGGAATCATTCAGAGTGTGTTACCCAACAAAAATAGGATCAAACTAGAAATCAATAACAGAAATATAACAGGAAAATCTCTAACTATTTGGAAACTAAACAATACATTTCTACATAATCCATGGATCAAAGAAGAGAATCTCAAGGGAAACAAAAAAGAAATCAAACTGAATGAAAATGAAAGTACAGCATAATAAAATTTATGGTTTTGTAGCTAAAGCCATGATGAGAGGAAAATTGGTGGCATTAAATGCTTGTATCAGGAAAGAGAAAGGTTTTAAATCAATAATCTAAGCTCCTGCCTCAGGATTTTAGAAAAATAAGATCAGAATAAATGCAAAGCAAGCAGAGGAAGGAAGTAAATATAAAAACAGAAATCCGTAAAATTAAGAACAAACAAACAAAAATCAATGGAGAAAAGCACTGGTTCTTTGAAAATATCAATAAAATAGACAAGCCTCTAGCAAGACAAAATAAAAAAGAGAAACTGCAAATTACCAATATCAGGAATGAAACAAGAGATATCACTATAGATGCTGCCAATACCAAAAGCATAATAAGAGAATACTACAAACAATTCTGCACAAATAAAGTTGACAACTTAGATGAAATGAACCCATTACTCAAAAAAAAAAACCAACTATCACAATCTACTCAATAAAAATTGATTAATTTGAATAGTCCTATAACTTTGGAGGAAATTAAATTTGTGACTTAAAATCTCCCAAAATAGAAATCTTCAGGTTCAGATAGTTTTATTGAAGAATTTTACTAAATGTTTGAAGAAGAATTAACACTAGTTCTACAGTAATCAAAACTACGTGGATTTGATAGATGAATAGACACATAGATCAACAGAACAGAATTAAAAAACAAACAGAACAGAGCTAGACTTCTCACAAACATACGCAACCTTAATTCCCCATTGTTATGTAAACTGACATGGTCCAGGCTCCAAGGATCAAGACATGAACTGTTATTCTGCCTACTACAAATATCTAAATAAATAAAAGTTCTAACATAAGAGCAAGGGACATGAGTATAAAGAACAACTTTAAGAGTTAAAAATAAAACAAATGGGACTTATAGAAATGGCAAACATACTAATTAAATGACCATCATGGTCATTATCCAACCAACATCCTCTCAGCTCCCAGTAGAAGGAATAAAATAAAGCAAAAAAAAAAAAAAAAAAAAAAAGGCAAAAAAACATAAAGAAGCAAACATGTAGCTTTTCTGCAGGAGTAGAGAAAAAGGAGTTTGGGAGAGAGAGGGAAGAGAAGTGGAAATCACCATTATTTTTAATCATTACATGGCACATTAGAATAATATGACTATTCAGTGGCATTCTAATTAGGCTTAATGAAGAGTAATGGATGTGAGAGAAGGCCTGGATCATATACAGTTTTATATAGTATATGTGCCCCCCATCCCTGGCCGCAAAGCACAGGACCCCACATCAGGACCCCAGGGCTTGGAGGCTAGAACAAGATGTAACCTGGGCCGGATGATGTTCAACCATAACTCCCGACATGTGTGGCTGATAGGATTGGTATCTGGGGAACCATGTTTATTCAGTGTGTTAAAGAACAGACAGTCCTTGCCAGGTAAGGGGTGAGGACTAGCAGAGGGACATTTTGTGAGCTATGAGTGGTATGGGCTCTGTGGAAAGAAAGCTGGTAGGTGGCACAGGTGTGATATTATGTGAATTGTGAGTCGCTCCCACCATGGGGCATGTATACCTACCTATAAAGAGTAACTCAAAATACATATGAGTTAGGAATGAGACCAGGGTCAGGTTTAGTGAGTAAATGCCTTGTGAGTTTTAAAGATACCCCAAACAATTAGCTCTCCATTTGCTGTTAAGGAAGGGCTTGTCTACTTTCATGGTGGTGAACTCACCATGGACTTCACAGTTCTTGAGGCCATGTCTCCCTAGTTACTGTTCACTGTATTCCTGGTTACTGGTATGATGGCCTTCCTTCCTTCCTTCCTTCCTTCCTTCCTTCCTTCCTTCCTTCCTTCCTTCCTTCCTTCCCTCCTTCCTTCCTTCCCTCCCTCCTTTTCTCCCTCCTTCTTCCCTCCCTCCTTCCCTCCTTCTTGTTTCTGAGTGAGATGGGGGCTGATAAGACTGGGGTCAACATGAGCACTAAACAGGACCAGAATGAGAACAGGAAGATAGAATATAGTTTAAGTCCATCTAGCCCTATGGGTTATGTGAGTGTATCAGCTGGAACAGTGTAGGATGTGTTGGTAAAAAAAAAAAAAAAAAAAAAAATCAAAAGCTTTCTATAACAAAGGTTATTCTCATTTATCCTATATATTATTCACGGGTCAGCTGGGGGCTCTACTCAGTGGTGTTGTTACTCCAGAATCCAGAATCCTGATTGATGGAGGAGCTGCCATCTGGATTATTACAGGTTTTCAAAGCAGAGGGAAAGAGAGCTCTGGCAATTCAATGCTTCAGTTTAAATGTGGCACATGGTAATTCCATTCATAACTTATGGACCAGAATGATCACATAGTCCCCACCCGACCACGAGGGAACCAGAGAGTATAATCCTACTGTGTGCCAAGCATGTAGGAAGTTAGAAATGCTTGGTGAACAGCACTAATGAATTTAAAGCCTCCAATGTCTAATGCCCATTTGTCGTAAACTTTCGCAGACCTGCGGCAATCAGCTACTAAACTGTCAAACATTTGTTGAGAGCCTATTCTCAGTTCATTTCTAGGCTGGGTTCTGAGGATATAGAGGGAATAAGCCATGTCTCCTGCCTTCAGAGACCTTAAGGACTTATGTGGCAGGTAGACAAGTAAACAAACAACTGAGACTCATCATTGTAAGCACAATGATAAATACAGATGCTGTGGAAATGTTAGACCCAGACTGAGAAGTTTGGGCTGGCTTCTTGTAAGAGGTGATGCTTCAGTGGATCCTGAGAATTAAGGCATGAGGCAGAAGAACAAAGGGTTTCAAGGAGTAGAAATGGTATTTGCAAAGGCCCAGAGTCAAGTACTTGTAGGGAAAAATAAAATGTGGTTGTGTGGTATGGAACATAATCGGGAAAAGGTGATATTGGGGAGGTAGGCAGAGGCCAGGTTACAAAGCCCTTGTCTGTCATTCTAAAGACTGTGGACTTTATCCTATGAGCAGCAAGAGGTCATCAGGGCCTTGGGATACATTTTGGGAACAACCCATTGGCTGTTGTGTGAAAAATCACTTAGGGCAAGACTGAGACAGCAGTCAAGAGATGATAGTAGACAGAATTTCATGTGAGAGATATTGGCGACTTGGCCCAGGTAATAGCAATAGGGCTGAATGACAGTAGACAGAAGGGGGTTGTTCTAAGCTACTTATCAAGTAAACAGGAGTGGTCAACCAGTTGGACAGAGAAGTAGAACTTGAGCTGTGTGTTGTTTTTGTGTATATCTGCTCTACATTGTCTGCTTTAATTATTTTCTAGAACAAAGCAGGGCATAAAACTATCATTCAATCAGTCAGTGCTTCCTATTTGCTGGCTATACACTAGACATAGAGAATTCAACATGAACAAAGCCCAGCCCATGCTCGTAGGAGCTCACAGTCTCAATATAGTTTACCCTGAGGAGGAACAAGGCTGGCCGGAAGCAGGGGAGGGAGGCTCCAGACCTTTCTTATACAAATGCTGCCCAATATCATTTATTCCAGCTTCACTTTCATAAAATTTACCAAGTCCATATCCCACTTATGTTGTTATATACTTAATATCTTTATTTAAACCAACACACTTTTTTAGACTTATAGACCTGCTCCATCCTTTTCCTATGGAAAATATCTGTAGACCATGAATTTGGATATGTTAGTAATATTTTCCCTAATACACATTAAAATAAAAGAAAGAAAAACAAAATTTAAAAAATAAAATGTAAAAAATGTCCACCAGAAAACAGCTTGCGATCACACTTAGAGAAATAATGTCATATAAGGAGGAGACCAGGTAAGTCCAAAATTGTGTTCCTTTCCAGGTCTGCTCATTAGGTGGCCAGATGACCTGACTTCACAATTTTTATACTCACATCCTTTTAGCAAAGATGTAGCCCCTGACCTCTGCTTTTGCTCAAGTTCTTTTCTTTCCTAAGGTTTCAGACATTCAACAATAGACTTGTTAAAGTTTCTTGGGGGCAAGGGCCACTTTATACGTCCATGGAGGGCACCCATGGCTAGCTACTTCCTGCCTGATCTGTTAAATGTTGTTGGACAGTGTCATGTCAAAGGCTGAGATGATGTGAACTGCTGATTACCTGGCCCTACCTGCTTGGCTGGGAAGCATCATTCAGGTCACAGTTATACCCATGTCTGAGCATGGGATGGAGGAATTTACTTGGTGTGAAATGCTAAGAATCACTGACATATATGTCATGTTCTCAGGAGGCCTCGGAGTTCTCTTGGAATTCTCTAAGGGATCCCCAATTGCTGGACATGTGCTTTTTTCCCTCAGGAAGTCAACAGCGAAGCTCAGCGGTCACTCCTTGTTTCCCTATTAAACATCTCCTTTAGCCAGGAAGCAGCTTCATTGACAAGTTGACCTTTGTCATCTACAGTCACTTTCTGATCCTGGATTCAAGATTCTAACAGAGTATTAGCAAGGTCATTGATGGCAAACACCAGACACTGACCCTAGAGAAAAAAGGATTTTATTAGAGCAACACTGGAGAGTTTGCAGAACTAGGGAGGAGATGGAAAATCGACCCAGGAAGGGCAAGAAGCTGAGCTGCTGGGTAACTGGAACCACAGCAGGTCTCTTAGAGAGCTGTCATTCTGTGATTCTGTCCTGGAGTCTGATTGGCCAAGCTTAGGCCCTGGCCGCACCCTTTGTTGGGGTGGGCAGTATAGTTGAACCCGCACCAGGGCCATGTGGAAAGGGAACAGAGAAGAGGGGTGCTATTCTCATAAAGAGAGAAAAGGATGGTAGGCTCGAGAAAACCAGATGTCCGCTATTGAACTGCACAGGGAATAAGAGAACAAGAGAATTGGAAGATATCTTGGAGTTCATTTACTCAACCCAACAAGCTATGGATTAGGAAATCAACACCCAGAGAGTTTAGTTAACTCGCTTTGGGTCCCCGGCTCTTCTCTGGCAAAGCTGGGCCCCCAATCCAGGCAGATTCCCTGACTCTCAGAGCAGGCCTTCTTCCGCTTCACGAAGGAAGAAAATATGCAACGGCTAAGTCTGTGGGGTCTTCTCATCACCCCCAGGTGTGTTTCCGTTGGCACGTTCTTAGAGCCCCTTTAATATTTTATGAGGCACGATGAAGTTCCTTAAAAGAGAGTGAGGCAAATGCCCCCCAACAGAAATGGAAGCAACACTATCTGGCTGACCCCAGGCATGGAAGGGACTGTAGGGTCACAGGGAGGGGACAATGGGAAGGACAACTGGCTTGGGTTGACTGCTCTACCTCTCACCAACCCCAGGATACCTATCTTCCTCTCCAGTTTCAGAAGATACCCCCCAAAAATGTGAATTGGGCTACTGATTCAGAGCAAAAGGGGACTAAGAGCCTCTCTGGAAGCGAGGCACTGCCTGGTGCCCGCGTCTTGGAATGTGCTGGCTTCATTGGTCTGACAGCATGAAGGATGTTTGGTTTTGTTCTCAGCGCTGTTATCATTTATCATCCTCTTGTAGAAGCTGGCACCCTCCACCTGTTTCCTCTTCCTTCTCGCTCTCTCCCAACCCCCACCTCCAATCTAAGCTTTCCATTCTGTCTGTCCTCCCTGCCACTGAGGGGAGCCCTTTGTACTTTCCCCAGAGGAAACTCTCCCATATTGGTTCCTAGAAGCGCAAGAGAATTCAGGTCATAAACATTTGTTGAGCAAGTCCTCTGGGCAAAGTAATATGCCTGGGGCTTTGGGTGGTAAATATAAGATAAGTCTGTGACTTCAAGGACCTTGCATTCAGCAAGGAAAGTCTCAGGCAGCAAAACACAGGCATGCTCAGAGAATGAGGGAAGAACCACATGTTTGGAAAGTCTGGGGAAGGCTGCACAGAGGGCCTTTGAAAAAGTAGAGGCAGTTAAGTGGTGGATGGTGAGATAGAGAAGGCATAGATAAAGAATGAAGTGGGGAGGAGACAAGGAGAACATCAAATATCTTCAGAAAAAGAATGGCCGAGAACACAAAGAGATGAAGTCATAGCTGGAAGAGGAGCTGCCGTTTTGAGCTTATTTGAAGGTGAAAGAGGAGGAGTCAGAGGGATGGGAAGGTTGAAGGTACAGAAGAGAGAAAGTAATTGCTGGAGCAAAGTCCCAAGAGGGGGAAGGGCTGGCTGTGGAAGCAAGTCGAAACTCATCTTATATTAAGAACAAAAGAAAGGAGGAAATCGGTGTGTGGCCATGGGGGGAAACTTGGTGATAAAAGGAAGCTGTGTTGGCTCCATCTTCTCAGTGAATCAGGAGGCGAGGTCACCTGCTAATGGATGGCATTGGTTCGGGACCTTAAGAATACTGGAAGTTGGAATATCCACTGAGGATAAAATAAAGATATAAATTAGAATATAAGGCAAAACTTCTGAGGTAGAACAAAGCGTTCTAACTTTAAGGCCCCCGCTGAGATTCGGTCTCACCCCAGGGCCTTTGCACGTGCTGTTTCCTCTATCGAGAACATACTGCCACCGGATATTTGCATGGTTTACGTTTCCTCATCTTTCAGATTTGGCTTAAATGTCATGTCTTCAGAGTGGCTCTCCCCAGTAATCCCATCTAAAGTAGATTCCCTCCCCGTCCCATGATTCTTCAGCTAACCCAACCTGTATGTAAGCTCCAGGAGAACCAGGGACCACACTTGTCTCGTTTATGACAGTATCCTGCGTCTAGCCATGTGTCAGACACATAGCAGGAACTCAACAAATACTTGTTAAGTACAGAAACGATATTGAAAAATATGTGTTGACCATGGAGCTCACAGCCAGGGCTGAGCAGTTTCCCCAGGCTTCAGGACCTCAGGCAGGGGCTAAGATGGGACTGGAGGTACAAGAAGTTTATTGGTGGTGGGAGGTAGCAGGTAACCTATGAAAGATAAAGGGAAGGGAGGTAAATTGTTGATTGTGGCCCAGAAGGCAGAGCGAGGGTGGAGGTGGGGTGGGTAGAACCGAAAGGAAGGCAGAGGAAGCTCAACCTGCAACTTAGTGATTAGACATGCGCAAAAAATGGAATGGATGGTCCCGGGCGCAGGGTTGCCAGGTTTAGCAAATAGAAATACAGGACAGTCACTGAAGTTTGACTTTCAGATACTTAACAGATCATCCCATGTGAGATTTGGGACATGGTTACACACACACAAAAAAAGTTCCTTATTTCTCTGAAAGTCAAATTTAATTGGGCATCTTGGAATTTATCTGTAAATCCTACCAGGATTTATCGATAAAGTTTTTGTCACTGAAGCCACGCCTGGAACACCATGTGGAGGGCCATGGTATGGTGAGTGATTGAGATATCGGATGGTAAGTTTGAGTTTAAAAGCCTCGCCCTAGCCCCAACCAGGCATTCAAGTTCCCTGGTTTCTCTGGGGCAGTGTTCGGGCACGGGGCGTCCTGCCCGCTCCCTAGAAGGTTTTAGTTTACTGTCCATGAGCCTGACAGTGGCAGCTGCTTGTTTAGAGCTCTGTCCTTCAGTGGCCTGCAGCGGCCCACACCCTGCAGCCCCCGTCCGCGAGCAGCCAGGGGTGGGTGGTGCCAGCGGCTAAGCTCATCCCTACCGCTGGCACAGATGTGGACCCGCCGTCCTACCCCACCCCCGGGACTGGCTCACTCCCCCACCCCCCCCCCCCCCGCCTCCTTTATCAAGCCCCTCTCCTGGGTGGCAAGCTGTCACTACCCCTGTGCTTCTCCCTTGGCCTGCCATCACCGCATACACTCGATTAGGGGAACCGAGCGACTTACAGGGGCTGCTCTTCCCCAGGGTCGGCATTTGCATAGGGTGATGGATGCTGAGATGTCATCTAAACACATCTGCACTTTGCATTTTAAACAAAGCAATTTCCAGAGGAAGCTGGGGGAGCTTTGTCTCCTTCCAGAAACATGTCTTTTGAGTCAAATTCTTTTTCCCTTCGGCCAGCTCTTTCCACCACATCTGTCCCAGGCCTCTCTCCTCTACCAGCCTCCTGCTCACTCCCAACCCCACCATGGTAGTGACCCCAGTGCAGAGCAGGGTGTTGCATGATGAGAAAGGACATAGGTCTCTGGCCAGGGCCAGGCGGGGATCACCCTGCTCCCTTTTCTGTGCCCAACACTGGTGCACCTACCCATGCTCACCCTTCAGGAGACCTGTGACTAGGAGAGGAACCTTAGCTAGGACCAGCCACCTATGAGATATGGTTTGAGGGACATAAAACACCTGCTTCAGACATCCCTGTCCACCTCCTCCTCCCATTGTGCAGCCAAGGGTTGCCCCTAAGATCCTCTGTGTTTTGTCTAGGGACATAGGATTCCTTCTAAGCTCTGACCTTTAATATCATACAGCTGAAACTTTTCCTTTTAATGAGTCTAAGCCTTCTCCCAGGGACCTTGAGGACGATAATAAGAATATCACCATAATATTGGCCCATAATGTTAGGTTGAATTTTTTTTTTTTCCTCCAAAGACAATTGAGAAGGAATAAGGTAGGAAGTCCCTGGGATTTCGTCTCCAATAATGTGATCTGAAGGCCAGCAGTAGCATCCCAGCTCAGTTACTTACAAGAGGCATAGCTTGGAATAACGCCCCTTAACCACCAAACTGGCATAGCCGTACCGCCCCCGGAGGCACCGTTGGGATACTGAACAGCAACTGCAGGGCACAACAACTGCTTGTTCGAGTTTTCTCCTTCTCTTCTTGCCCAGCTGAAAATATTAGTGAGTTTACCTGGATGGCCAGCAACCTGTCCCTGGCAGGAGTGAGAGCAGACATCTGTGACTGGGGATGGCTTCTGTGAGACCATGTGGTTCTTTGCAGGGGAGGAGGTTGGGGAAGGAACAGACACTTGTTGAGTACCTACTATGCGTTGAGCCCTTTAGATGGCTACTTTGAAATATGGTATGGCAATTAAGAGAAGACTTTAATCGAACTCCTACAGATGTAAATTCAAATGTGTGACCTTAAGCAAGTTGACTGTTTGAGCTTCATGAAGGCAGTAGCATTTACATCAAACGTTCACGAGGAATGAATGGGATAACGTGTGTAAAGTGTCTGGGATGTAGCTAGCAGCCCACTGATGTAACCTGTTAGCATTTTGACAGGGTATGATCAACATTGTGCAGATGGGGAGGGAGGTGCCTGGCCCATGGCCCACTGCCAGCTAGGGCAGAGCAGGGCTTCTGAGTCTAGGCCAGTCTGAATCCACAGCTCATGCCTCACCTCCGTAGCCAGACCATGGAGGACTGGTGGGAGAGACAGGTCTGACCATGTCCTTCTGCTGAAAACTCCGTCAGGGTTTCCCACTTGTGTCTGGGATAGACAGCAATGTCCTCCACAAGGCTGACTAAGCCCTGTGCCATCCGGCCCCTCTGAGTTCAAGCCTCTTTTTCTCCTCCTTCCCTCTGCCACCAACCAACCAACCAACCAGATGATCTTCCAGTTTCTTCAACAAGCCTGGAGCACATCAGCCCCTCTTCAACACCCCACACACACTGTTTTGAGAATCAAGGATGGTCTTATAGTTTAGGCTCATTGCTCTCCACTTGTAAACAGCAACACAAAAAGGTGATTGCTAAGCCCCTTCTCCTCCAGAGACTGTGTTTCTAAGTCTCCTCTTTTCCGCTCACATTCTACATCCAACCTATCAGCAAATCCTGGTGGCTTCAAAATAGATTCAGGACCCAAACGCTTCTTAACATCTGTTCTCTTCCGCCTCGGGTCCAAATCGCAGCCTCCTCGCCCGTGGTCTTCTGGTCGGTTTTCCCGCTTCCACCCACGTCCGCCCACAGCCTGTCGTGAACAGGCTCCTGTCGAAAGGTGTGATCATGCACTCCTTTATCAATATCTTCCACTTAGAGTGGAAGCCACACCTACCATGGCCTCGCGTCCCCTCCATGACTTGCTCCATGCCCTTCGCCTCACCCGTTCCACTTCAGCCACACTCGTTTCCTTGTTCACAGCAGGCACGCTCGTACCTACCTCAGGGCCTTTGCATGCGCTGGTTCCCCTCTGCTTGGAGTGCTTTTCCTCCAGACATGACCCTCCCTATCTTCAACTCACTGTTCACTCTCTTTGAGGCTGCTCTGACCATTCCTTTTACAATTATATCCCACCTCTGCATTCCTGATCCCCCATTCCCTGCTTTTCCCCTTCACAGAACTCATCACACACAAAACTTATCTAACAAACTACATAACCATGAGCTTATCGCCTCTCCCTCATCCACTAGACTGTGTGCTGCATGAAGAGACTGCACCTGTTCTCTTTACGAATATGGTCTGCATGCCCAGGACAGTGCCTGGCACAGGGCAGCCCCTCAGCAAATAGTTGTGGAATGAATGAAAGACCCTTAGTTGTGTTTTTTCTGTTTCACATAGGGAGACTATTTGGAGAATGAATAAAGAGATAAAAGTATGGATGAAGTTCAAGTCTTTGAGAAAACGGTCTGATCACAATGATCTGTACAAGTGGAAGAAGTATAGAAAATTTTAAAATCTTGCTAGTACAATAAAATGTTTTGATTGCATTGGAGGATGCTATTGCCGACTCCCCTTCCTAATTATGTTTTCTTCAGGTAGCAGCACGAACACCAGCCACGTGAGGGCACGTGTGCCCACGCACCAGATGTAGCGAAAGCGAACTCGGAAATTACCTAAGACAATCGACAAGCTGAGTATGTTCATCCCCGCAAGTACTTAATACATTTCATGCACGAGACTTGCTGGGTATTGAGTTCAAAGACTGCCGTGTGGACCGGAGCTTCTGAGAGCTGAAAGACGCTCCAGACAGCTTGCTGAAAGTTGATCAGACCTTGAGCTTTCCAGGCATGTGGGCTCTGTGGGCGTTGTCGTTTTTGGTTGTCTCCTAGACTTCCCACCTGACCCTTTTTGCGTAACAGCTACACTCTTGCATGGCACTGGTCCCACCCCCAAGCTGGTCACAGTGATCCATTAAGGGATAGGCACAAAATTATTGGAGTTTAGAATGAAGCTCAGATATTTTCCATGATGGTAGGAAGAGATTTTCACTCTTTCCCCATGATGGGAAATAAAAAGGTGGCAGCCTTCTCGCTACCATGAAAAAAAAAAAAAAAGTCTAGCTTGAGGACAAAGCAGGCAGAAGAGAGCAGAGCTGAGAGACTCAGGGTAGAGCCACATCCCATTTCCTTTGTGAACCTCTGGATCAAACCTGGACCAATGCCTGCACTTCTGGATTTTACATACCTCCAAGGCAATAAAACCAGTAAGCCAGCATAAGCTGAGGTGCCTTTTACTTGCAACAAAAGCCATCCTGATATAGTCCTCTTTGATTTCTTTCAGGCCCTGCCCTCTGCTTCTCACTGGTCTTGAGCGCCCTGGTGCATGAGGGCAATCTGTGTAGTCAGCATTGTGCGCATCCATACACGGAGGTGTTTCAGAGTCCTATGGCAGAGAAGTGTTTTTGGTTCACACACATCTGATGTTCTGTTTCTCTGACATTAACGAAAATAGTGCCTCGCCATGAATGTCAAAAGTACAAAAAGTGGTAGAGGCATTTCTCAGAACCGTATTGTACTTCTCAAGTTGCCTTTCTGAGTTTTGCTGCTGAAGGACTTGAACGCCCAGAGGACCGTGATTGAGCTGGTTCTCCTGATGGCCTCTTCTACCATCAGCCTGAGACCTGAGGGCAGCGCTGTCCAGGGGACAGCCAACCCGAAAGATAATGTGTGAAGAAACTCTCCAGTAGGCTGTTCCTTATTTATTAGATTCCAGATACACGGGACCAGGACGGGAGAATCCTAGGGTGTTTAGTTTACATGGGTGGTCTTTGGGGGAACATATACAGAGGGGGACATATGTACAGGGGGGTGAGGCAACGAAGGACTGCATTTTAAAAAATATATACATCTTCAGAAGCCATTCCAGCCACATTATCATTATTAGAAAATAAAATCATCTTTCCATAGTGCTTTTCTTTGGTGCTGTTCCATGGGCACGGGCCCCTCGGTCTTCTTGTTACAAGTTTGTCACCACTTCCCCAGACACCGACCCCCCCCCCCCCACTTCCCATCTGCACAGGGGAGGGGTGAGTCCGGAGGGGAGGGTGGCCCCCCAACACAGGGGTGCGTGCAGATTCCGGCTCCTCCAAGGCCTTGCCGTGGCCCCCCCTACCCATGCCCAACTCTGGTTTTGAGAGCTTCCTACTCAGTTCTTAAGTTGTGCCCCGGGAAATAACTGAAGTTTGCTGTATATAAAAACTGGGGGCCGTTATCAAGATTTATGTGTGACAAAACCAGTCTGGAAGGCTTAGAAAGGATGGGTTGGGGACACGGGGACCAAACAAAACCCAGCCAATACCACCTTCTCCATGGTTGGATTTTTACATTTTATTTCTTGGTTCATTTCAATGACCTGTATCATGAGAATACAACTGAGAAGGGCTATTTCCTCTTTACAGATTTCCCGGGAACAGCAGATTTAGGGGTAAACTTGGTTTCTGTGCTGTTTGGGGGGCAGAGTGTCCTAAACGCTCCTCACTTCACCACCCCCCACTAAGCCAGGGCCACCCTCTGTCCAGGTTGGTCCCAAAGCTGGCGAGACTTCCAACCAAGCTGGCCCCTGAACCTGCTCTCTGGAGGTCAGTGGCCCCATCGAGAGCCCACCAGGGCCTTTCCCAATGTTACCAATCCGTTTCCTGTTGCTCTCGGATATTTTTCAGTGTACAAGCAGCAGCAGTGCCCCCTGCCCCCAAACTGGTGCCAAACCATCGAGACCACCGCCCTCTCCCTGCTGGAAAGGGGTGTGCATGCCAGGACGTTGCAGAAGCACGAGGCCAGCAAGGCAAAGCCGCCCTGTGCATACAGTACACCCCCCCACTCCAAACCACTCAACGCTGCTAGGCAGACATGCTCTTCCTAGAAGAGGTGGACTGCAAATGCCAGTTGTGCACAAGCCCTGCCGTGCCTGAAGGCCCAGGTCCTCATGCTTGAGCAAGAAGTGACACTGTATCGACCAGGGTGCCCAGGTGGTAAGATGCCACCCTCTGCTCCCCCAAGCACACAGCACAGAGGCTATAGGAGGCCCCCACAGATCAGCCCCCAAGACATGGCTCCTAACGGTTAACTTAGACTTGGGCTTTGGCCCTGGTGTTTTGATGCTGAGGAGGTGCCTATGTGTCCCTCCACACCAGGGACACCAGGGACCCACACGGAGCTGGGGACGGAGCATTCTGGATCACAATTCCAATGCTATCAAGCGACTGTGGCCTTGGATTCCCCGCAGCCTAAGTGGGGGAGGGGGTCACATGTCACTGGTCTGTGAGGTCACTCACCACTCTGGACATTTCCTACCAAGGCCATCAGATAGCCGCTCCCCAGCTGCGGGGTTTTCGGCAGCCCTGCCACCTGGAAGAGGGCTGTCTGGGGGTGGAGACGGGGAGGCAGAACCAGCAACAGCTGCTTCCCCTAGAAAAACCATGAGGCTGTGGCAGAGGGCGCCTGGCCCCCTGCTGTCCTAGTGACAGGTGGGGCTGGGTGGATCTGCCTGCCTCTCCAGGTGATGGGAGGGTGGGTCAGAATGGGTGTGGACTCCCCAGGTGGGGCGGCTCTGATGCCCGCTTTAGAGGGCAGCTGTTGGGAAGGGCATCCTCCATCACGCTTCCCCTTCCTACCCTGCCGCCCTCCTAAGCCAGCGATCCCCAACCTTTTTGGCACCAGAGACCGGTGTTCCTGTGAGAATCTAATGCCTGACGATCTGTGGTGGAGCTGAGGTGGTGATGCTGGCGCTGGGGAGCGGCTGCAGATACGGATGGGGCTTCACTTGCTCGCCTGGCACTTGCTTCCCGCCATGTGGATGATACTGGTCAGTGGCCCGGGAGTTGGGGACCCCTGCTCTAAAAGGCCTCGGCAACCTGTGCACAGCAGACAGGGTGTTCAGTGCTTGTACCCCTAAGTGGGCTATAACGGACGTTCACAGTCACTGTCCTCGTTGCCCAGACTGAGGGGTTTACTGAGACACAGGACTTTCAGTGCCAAAACCAGGACCATCCTGGGCAAAGTGGGGTGGTTGGCCACCCCACGCAGCAGCGAGGAGGGCCAGAGTGGTTCCACCAGAGGTGGGTTCCCTCAATGTGCCCGGGGAACTAGAGCATGCCTCCTTAGTCAAAGGGTGGCAGGAGCAGCCCCTCCCGCGGCACTGCTCCGCCCAGCGAGGGTGTGCTGGCGTCCACTGTTTCTGGAAACCAGGAAGCATCAGGAACGCTGGTGACCTCCACTGAGCTCCCTGTCTTTGGGGCTCCCCTGCCTACGTATCTCCACTTCTGGGACTTTCTGTACTCAGCAGAGATTGGTTTGGGCCTCTCCCCATCTTTCTTGAGCTTCCCACTATGGCCAGTCTAGAATTGGAATGGCCAGGGTGCCCTCAGATGGGACCAGGCCCTGCTCAATCCCCACAGACCACCAGGCCCTGCTCAATCCCCACTTCCCACAGACCACCAGCTCTGGACCTGCCTTGAAGGTCGACAGAGAGAAAAGCAGGGAGAAAGGGGGCTCTGGGGAGCGCTACCGTGAGCCGGCCCTATTCTAGCTGTGGGCCCTGATGCCCTCTCGGCTGGCTGGAGCCCTGTCTGAGTGAGCTCTGAGGTAAGGGCATAAGGTAGCAGGGGAGACTCCTAGGGGAGGGGCGGAGGAGGGGAACAGCCAGGTGGGAGGCACCTGGGGTTGGGGTGCCCAGGAGAACATGTGAGCTCTAGCGGCTACTCTCTTGATACTGAGTCTCCGTTGGGAGCTGGGTGTGTGCCAAGCTAAGAGGAAGGATGGCAAGATGGAGCCCTTTGGACTGTGAAAGGTGTGGGGTCTCTTAAAGGACCCCAAAGAACCCCAGAGCAGGTGGGGCCTCTGGAAGGAAGTACCTGCCCTCTGGGAAAGAGACACCTCCAGGTGGTATGCAACCTGAGCAGGCCGGAATCCTGGGCATCAGCACTGCCCACCCAGTGGGGGCGGGGCCAGGAAACGTCCATGCTGCCTCTTGGTGGTTTGGTAGGGGAGAGGGGGCCCCTCCTCGGTGGTCTCCAGTCTCAGGGGGGTCAGCCCTGGCCCAGGCCTCAGCACTGCCCATGGAGAAGGAAAAATATACCAAAGAAAAAGCCAGTTACAGATGAGCCCCACACCCTGCCCTCCCTTCCCCGTCCCCCCACCCTGCGGCACCCAGGACTCTGCACACAGCCGGGAGGCAAGAAGCCTCTTCCTCTGAGACTGCTCATGGCCATGACACAGGGCGTGAAGGTCGAGGCTGGTGGCTGTGGAGGTCTCTGCCGCGGGCCGTCCATCGGTCCGCGGGCGGGAGTCAGTCTGCGTGCCGGGCCATCAGACCTTGGCCTCCAGCATCTCCAGGAAGAGTTTGTGCATGGGCACCTTGCCCTGCAGTTTGACGCTGTAGAAGTGCTGCACCGCCTTGGCGGCTGTCTGCCGCAGCAGGGGCAGCGTCAGCAGCAGCTTGCCCGTCCTCCGCGGCTCCTCGTGGCGCTGGCTCAGCTCGTAGTCCTGCAGCGCCTCGTGCAGCAGGTCCTGTAGCTTCTGGACCGCCTCCAGGTCCTCGATGTACATAGAATCTGTGGGCACAAGGGTGAGCGTCAGGTGACCTGGGTGGAGAGCACCGCCCTGGGGGCTGAGAGCCACCACGAAGCCCTTGGGGTCTGCTTTGGAGCTGTCCAAGTCCTCACTGTATAGAGAGGAAAACCAAGGCTCAGAGAGCTTAAGCTACCAGTCTGAGGTCACAGAGGCCAATGACAGCTGGGGCTTGGACCCAGGGAGAGAGCTTTATCTATGGAGGCCATTTCTTAAGAAACCACCAAGAGGTGGAAGCAGAGACCATGCAGGGCTTGAACACGAGCAGACCGGTCATTGCTCTGTAGGTGCTGGGTGGAGTATGTGGCCAGACTGGGGGAGGTAAACTCCTGCATCCTTCACTCGCTAGCCATGTGACTTTAGACGTTATTTAACTTCTCTGTGCCTCGTTTCCCTCATTCCTGAAATGAGGTAATAGCCTTACCTGCCTCGAGAGGTTAATACAGGTCAAGGGCTTAAAACAGTACGAAGTAAGTGCCCAGCTAGTGGTACCATTGCCATCAACACCATTATTATCATCACCATCACCACCACCACCACCAACATCACCATCATCATCTCCACTAGTACTATTGCTGCTGCTGCTGCTGCCAGGCACCAGCTCAAGTCTTCAGTGCAATCTCTAGCCTCACAAAATGCTGGTTACAGAATACAGACACAGATTAAGGGGCTGAGCTCTGTGTCTGGGTGCCCTGGGGCAGGGACTATGGGACTGGGACAGCATGGCTGGACATATGGGGTATGGTGATGGAGGAAGCTAGCTGGTGGAGGGGCCATTGCAATCTAAAATCCTGGGGGAAGGCTTTGGGCTTGCCATGAATTGGGAGTTCGAACAAAATTTCCCAAAATCTCAGCAGGGCAAGGAGGTGCCTGCTGATAGCTGGGTTATGGTTGGGTCTGAGCCAAAGCAAAGGGAATCTCCTGGACCCCACTCCTGGTCTCGAGGAAAATAACCAGCCTTCTTCTGATATTTCTTACAGTCCTGAGCCACCATCCTAAACTGCAGCAAAAATGCCTGTAAAAAGTGGGAGAGCGAAGCTCTGGATGGGTCTCTCCAAGGAAGCTGGAGTGAGTTTCCTGAATTCCTCAAAAGACAGGGGCAAATTCCTTTGCATGTTGCATTGGTTTAGATACCAGACTGCCAAGGGCAGCTGCATCAACATGCTGATACCTATGACTGCCCCCTGACTTTCTGAGTCCACACTCAGTTTGTGCCTTCAGAGTCCTGCCTCTTTCCCTTGGGGAGATAGCAGTAAAATGAGTTAGATAAGACTCTGGAATCTTAGACACTGTGTAACTTTGGCCACGTTACTTAGGCTCTCTGAGTTCGTTTCCTCCTCTATGAAACGGAGCAAATAAGAATACATACCCCATAGGGTGGTGTTGAGGGTTAAATAAAATAGCAGATTATCAGGCACTTAATAAGCACCTACTAAATGTTATTATCGTTATTGTGAGGACTCAGACTTAGGGTGAGTGCCCTTGCGGGGCTGGGGTGTTACTGGCCCCACACCCAAGACTCCTTCACATTTTTCTGTTCCTTGTTACCAAGGCAGTGAGGACTCCTTTGCCAGCTGGGGAGGAGGACGGCTCCATTCCACTCTCCCAGCTGCTCATGGAGCATGCACTTAAGATGCACTGGCCCCTGCAAGGCTGGGACCTGGCCATCCAGACTCCCCGCTTCCCCTCTCTCTCCCCCCTTCTCCCCAAGGAGGCTAAAATTGGCAGCTGCCTTCGACCAAAAATGAAATAAAATAACATTGCAAGATTAATTTCTTTGCAATCCATCAGCGCGTCTGTATCGATGGCATTGATAAACTGTTAATTACAAAATCAATGGCTATGATTTTTTTCTGCTGTCAGGAGCCTTGGAGAGGGCCGGGACACGGGGTGAAAGACAGCCAGCAGGCTCCTGAGAGGTCGTGATTTGGGGCTATAGCCTGTCTCTGATGTGGTTCACTTTCCTGACTTGTGTCAATCCCCTGAGCCACATCTGAATGGTCCTGTCCGGTCCACTCAACCTCAGCAGTGGCATTCACAGTGGCCCTTGGGGCTGCCACCAGAGCCTTCACAGCCCCAGAGCCTCTAGTCTGACCCCAAAGTGCTTTTCTAGTGGAATCCCCAAACGGGCCTATTCTTTCCCCATTTCCTACCTGTAGCTCATTCCTGCACTCTGCTGGCAGGGCCTTAACTGTCACAAATTCCTCTCTACCTTGAGTTTCTTGTACCTGCTCATAAGGTAGAGGATGGCTTGGTAGACGCCACTGGGGAAAAAGTCCAGGTTCCTGGAACTTCGTCTCACATGGCAAACTGTATCGTATTTAGGCAAAGCTTGACGCTAGCTAAAGCTCCCGAAGGGCTCATGTCACCAAACCAGCATAAGTCCTCAGGTGGTGCGTGCGCATGTGTGTACATATTCGTGTGTGTGTGTGTGTGTGTGAATTCATACGTGTGTGTGCATTTTTGTCTGTGTATCTGTATGTGTCGAGATCGAGGCAAGAGCAGCTGGCCAGACTAAAGAGCCTGCTGAAAGCCCCTGCCAGCAGTGTGTCGAGGGGCAGGATGGAGGTGACAGTTGAGTGGCCTTTTACCTCCTCACTCTCCCCTCCCTGGTGTGAAGTGGTCAGGTGAGTCCGAAATTAAGGACGTGCCCTCCAAGGCCTGCCCGCCTTGTCGCGTGTCACTGTGGTCACCCTGGGTCCTCCTCTCTCACTGTGTCCCCTCTCCTCCTCTGCCCATTCGAACTCCCAGCCCCCCTGCAACGCTGAATAGGTGAGCGCAGGGGACTGTGAGGGTGGTGGAACTACTCTGTATGACATGCAGCTGTGGAGATCTGTCATCACGCGTTTGTCAAAAACCTGCGAAGCAAAGAGTAAACCCTGATGGCATCTATGGACTTTTGTTAATAATAATGTATCATTAATTGTAACAAATCAGCACAGTAGCGCAAGATGTTCATAACAGGGGAAACTGTGTACAGGGATGGGATGGTAGATGGAACTCTATTTACCATCTGCTTGATTATTCTGTCGATCTAAAGCCGCACTGAAAACCCCAACAGCATTAGCATTCTCCAAAAAAATATACAAAGTATAAAGGGTCTCTGTAGAAGCATGTAGATTTTTAATTATTAGTTTATTAATAAGAGTGATTTGAGCTAAAAAAACCTGCTTCCCTCTCCGTACGAGGTTCCCCGGAAGCGGAGCCTGAGACGAGGGTTTGGGTGCATGCGATGCATGGGGGGGGGGGGTGCTTTCAGGAGAAAGGAAGGGAGGGGGACAGGACGGAGTGAGAGCGGGAGCCCACAAGGTAAGGATGTGGCCTCGGCTACCAGCTCATCCCACAGCGCCAGGAGTCCAGGCCTCTGTTCCCTGCGTGGGTCCACCCGCCACTGGCTGAGGGGGCCGGGGGCCGGGGGGAGGAGGTAACCCTCCTAGCAAGGCAGGTGAGGGTGAGTCTCTGGTGAAGGGGGTAACGCGAGCTCTCAGCAGCCACACTCGGCAGCTGGGGCATGTGTGCACTGACCCAGGAAAGGGGGTCTGATGGGGCACCAACAGTGTTCCCTGTGTTCTCTATGGAGCCATTTGTGAGCGGGCCAACTGACCCGGTTAGCCAGGGACTGAGGTTCCCTGTGACCCGGGACTTTCAGAAAAAGGACAGCATCAAGCAAACCTGCTGGTTGTCCCCTTGTACTGTCTCCATCGGGGAGCAGGCTCTCCCTCTTCCATATACTGATCGCACTTTGTTTCCTCTAATATGAATAATAATGATAATAATTAACATTTATTGAACATTTCCTCCAGGCCAGGCACTAGGCTAAGTGCTTTATCTTCAGTTGATCATTTCATTCAAAAGTGCTTAGAGGAGGTACTGGGATATCCCCATTTTACACACAAGGACGGAGCTAAAAAAGGTTGCCAACTTGTCTGAAGTCATAACAAATTAACAGGCTAGAATTTGAACCTGGGTCCGTCTGACCCAGACTTGAGCAGTTAACTCTACCACATGCCACCCTACAGCAGAATTACATGTGTGCTTGCTGAGACTCTGTCCATAGGACAGGGACCATGCCTTTCTCTTCCTTCTGCAACCCCCACCATCCAACATGGTACCTTATAGAGGGTGGATGCAAAGTGTGGACACAGATTACTTACCTGCACCCCCCGATGCCAGCCCTCTTCCTAGGTAGTCTAGCCAGAAACTGGCGGGAGCTAAAGAAATGGAGTGAGGCCTCCTTTTTAATGTCAGACTAAACGACTCATTTGGGAAGGTTTTTCCTCTTGTCCCTGAGCATTCGATTGCAAGAGTCAAAGAGTGAGCACAGGCTCAGTTGGTTTTGGACTCAGAGGACCTTGGTTTGACTCCTCGTTCTGTGTGACTTTGGGCAATATGATTCACCTCTCTAAGCCTCAGTTTCCACATCAGTAAAATGAGGTTAAAATAAAAACTTTGCTTATTTCGTTTGTAAGAACAAAATAAGTTCATCATAGCTAATGTATTTAACATGTTGAGTGTTTATTATGGGCCAGGTATGTTATAAGCATTACATAATTACATACAAACAAATCTCTTCAATAGGTTTGCAGGGTAGGAACTGTTTACTGTTCCTACTTTACTGACTAAGAAGCTGAGCGAAGCAACCTGCCCAAGTGACAGAAGCAGGATTTGACTCTTGATAACCTGGCATTAGAACCTGTGTCCTTAACCAGGGTGCTGGTTATCAAGGGTCCAGCATAGTACCCTGCAACTCAAGGGCTCAGGAAATACTCCATCAACGCTGGCCTTCATAACTCTCCTGTAACCCTAGGCCACCCTTTGCACAATCTTTGGTGACGAAAAGCTGCAGCATCTCCATGGCAGCCCTGCCCCTTGCAGCAGAGTGGTGCTCACAGCCCCAGAGCTGTGCTCCCCAGGCCCCACACCCGCCCCCTTACCTGAGTTGGCCAAGGCCAGGGCCTTGAGCGTCACGAACTCCTCCTTCTCCACCTTGAGCTTCTTGTACCTGCGCACCAGCTGCAGGATGGCCCGGTAGAGCTCCAGCAGCCCCGCGAGGCGGGAGTGCTCCTCGTCCATGATGTAGTCCTCGGCATACACCAGCTTGTCGTCGTAGGGCAGCGAGCGGTACACGATGCCCAGGATGAGAATCTCCATCCAGGCACTCTGCAGCAGGCTCATCTGGTCCCCCAAAGAGAGGTTGGAGAAGCCTGCAGTGGAAAGAGGAGGCAAGGAGGGCAGCAGAGAGTCAGGTGGGAGGGCCGGTGCCTCTCTGAGGCTGATTAGGGGGCAGGATGGGGCAGGAGTCAGGCACCCCCAGATCCTGCCCCTCCCTCTGCACCTGGGGAACTCATCGTCCTTCCCTTTGTGAATGAGTCAGACACGGAATTCATGGAAAAGACTTGCATAACAAGTGCTCAGTTGATGTTGACACTCATCATTATTGTTGTTAGTTCTATGGTATTTTGTATACATCTGGAGAGGTTTTTTGATTAAATAAATACATTTGTAATTTGAGGAGTTATTGGATTCATAGTAGAATCAATAGGTGGCAGTGCAGGGTCCCCTTAAGTATGGGAAGTTTCCAGGTCAAACCAGGGGAGGTTTGGGTGTTTTAAAGTGACACCTGATCCTCAGTGCAGTTTGAGCTGTGCAGAGACCTGGGGGCCTGAGCAGGAACAGACTCAGCTCCTTCCTGCCAGTGACCTCCAGTGACCACAGCCTGGGGCTGCAAAGAGCTCAGAAGCCCCCTGGGTCAGCGTCCTGCTGCCCCAGCCAAAGGATGGACCAGCAGTTCTGTACCCTACGAGCATGGAATCATGGGTGTTCACCCTCCCTGCCAGCCAAGGGGCTGACTCCAGAGCGAAAGAAGGCTGGGCTAGGGATGGCTCCAAAATTGTGACATTGCCTTGCCCAACGTGTTCTGGAGATTGTCCGGGCTCGAGCCCTGACTCCTCCCCATTTGCGAGCGGTAGCCTGACCTTGGGAAAGCTGGGTAACTTCTCTCAGCCTCAGCTTCCTCACCTGTGCAATGGGTATAACTGTGGTGCCCACTTCAGGGAGTCACTGAATAAGGCAATGGTTACAGAACTTTTACTGTTATTATTAATGATGAGATGAAAGTTTTCCTCTGCAAAATGGGAACATACTGAAATTGCACTATATGCAGTTAACTTGTACAAAATCAATTACCGTCTTTATTTACAAGAAAGAGAGAGAGAGAAAGGAAGCAGGAGGGGGTTAGGGAGGGTGGGAGGAAACGGAATTTTCAAACAGCTGGTCACTAAACACAGGTGGTAACTTCAACTCGGAACTCAGCGATTGGTACCAACACCGACCACGCCAGATTCATTAGAAGGAAAAGCATCCACAAAGCCATTTGCACCATGTGGAATCTGGGGATTTTGCATAAGTGGGATTTGTCACTTCCGTTTGCTGAGCTAGAACCCGGCCCCGCCTGGATGCGCTGGCTGCCGTGAGGAGGGAAAAGAGGGCGTGTGGAAAGCTCTTAGCGCTACTCCCCGCGCCCACGCGGAGCTCAGTAAACCGGAGCGACGCGGTGGTGGCAGCTGTAGTTGTCGCTACTGCTGCTGCCGCCGTTGGCACCCCAGCGGCACGGCCCTCCTCTGCCCCTTGGCGGCCGAGCGTGGTCCCGAGCCTCTGGACCGGCCCATCGCTCTGGGTTTCCGCGGAGTCTGTTTCCCCCACATCTGTTGTCCTCTGTCTCTAGCGACCTGTGTCCCTCCCCATTTTCCAACCAGCGTGTGAATCCTCATCTGTTGGTGGCACTCCCGGGGCTGCACCCTCTCCACTTGGCGGGCCACCCTTTCCCCGTGAGCACTCTTTTAGTCCAAGCCTCCAGGGCCCCTGGCCCGATCTGCACGACCCGGGCCTTGGATCACCACCTGGCTGCTGGCATCCGTGAGTGACTGACAAGAACTGGGGCAATGACACGGGGGACACGGGACAAGCCCGGATGGACGGGCCTTCTCAGGCGAGAGGCTACGGCACAGTGGGGTCAGACGCGTGTGCGTTGTCGGGATCCCGGCGTGGGAGACAGTGTGTGGATGCCTGTGGTGCTGGGGAGAGCTGGGAGGTAATAAAAGATAGATAGAAATGGACATCCAATTTCCCTTATCAGCCTTCTGAGCAGAAGAGGCCTTGGGCGACATTAATTAACAGATACCAATCAGCCGGCCCATGAGGGTGTGTGTATGTATGTAGGGAAGTGTGGGACTGCGCTGGGGGTGGGGGGTGGGGGGAGTCTGAAAGCAGACAGAATGGGAGGAAGGATGCAGGAGAACGGACTGGGCAAAATTAACAGACAATTGAATGGGAAGGTGGCAAAGATGGAGGGTGAGGTAAGAGCCAGGCTTCTAGAAACAGAGGAGAAGTTGTTACCCCTGCGGGGCCAATCACACAGGTGTGGAATCACTGGAATAATGTGAACAGCATGCTTCTGCCCCTTCATTCAGTCAACAAACATTTATGGAGCGCCTAGTAAGTGCCAGGCCCTGTGCCAGGCACTGTGGACAAGCTCAAATCAGAACTGGTCCTGCCTTCAAGAGCTCACAGTCAAGGGGGAAAGACACCTCAAGCACTGCATGTCACCATGAAGTCATGACTTAAGTAGAGCTATTGGGGGAGGCTTTGCACAACAGGAGACGTCGGGGCTGAGCGCTGAAGAGTGAAGTGGCGCTCAAACGGGGTGGCGGGGGCGCCTCTGACTGCGCCCACCACGGCGTCTGCATGAACTGCCGCCGCGCGCTGTGTGCCGAGTCCCCGGGGAGCACTGGAGCCGTGCGGCTCGTCTCCCACTCCCACTGCCAAGCACCTGTCCTGGTGCAAAGGAGGTGCCAACAAAGGTTCAAGGTACAGAGGAGAGAATGGACAAATGCCACTGGGCCTCGACTCTTAGATGACAAGAAAATGTGCTGAACGAGCTTGGCTAGCCCCTCTTAGGCCTTCCGACATGGATGAGGCTTTCAATGCCTTTATGTCAGAGACAGGCCTGACGGATGGGGCTGGCGGCAGGAGGGACGGAGACAGCACCTTGGAGAGTTTTGTGCCACCACCACATCTGTGAGGCCTGTGTCCAAACGTCCCCGCTAGGCTGGTCTGAGTACTGGACTCAGCCCCTGCCTGCTCTCTTCCTCCTTGAGCATCTTCAAAAGGAGCTGGAAATAGCTTTGCAAATCCAAATGCTCACTCCAAACTACTAGAGAGCGTAGCCTGCCTCTTTGTGTAAAGAAGGCAGGAAATGTGTGATCTTCTTTCCTAATATTTGAAAAAGTTAAAAAAATTCTAATATTTGAGAAAAGAAACAGCAGAAGGAAAAATGAGAAAGAAAATCTGTTACCTGTAGGAGGAAGGAGGGAAAGGGGATGGGGATGGAGACAAGACTTCTGTGTACCCATTTTTGTCTAGTTTTTGCTTTTGAACCCGACCATGTTTAAGATGTCCAAAAATAAAATTAAACCAAGCACAGAATGAAAGGCATGCTCTCTTTAACCCAGCATCTCCACAGCTAGGAATTTCTCCTAGAAAGAAAAGTATGCTTAAATACACAAAGATAAATCCGTTTGAAATGACCCAAGGCAGGAAACGGCCTAAATGTAACTAATGTAATACATGCAACTATTATATAAATGTAATTATTAGTTAAATGAATGGCACATCAGAAGCCACTAGAAAGAGTGAGGTAGAACGTGTGTGTGGAGGTGGAAAGACCAGCGAGCATAAGGAGGGTGTGAGTGTGAAGGGTGCACACGCCACAGTCAGGCTGCCCATTAGAGTCTCGGCTTTGCCGACACCAGCTGTGACCCCGGGCAAGTCCACCTCTCTGTGCCTCGGCTTCCAAATCCGTGAGATGGGAGAAATAACAGTACTATCGTTATGCAGCTGTCCGAAGGAAAGGAGCTAATATGCGGAACACCTAGCACACTGCTTAGCACGTGGTTAAGTGCTACTGTTGTATAGAATTAAATCGAAGAAGCACTGAGCAGCGTTATAGTTTGATGCACGGAGGGAAGGGAAATCCTTCCATGGAGGAAATCCCCAGAGGGGCGTGTGAGAGACTCGCGGGGTTTGTATCTCATAATTTCTACCCCTCTGTCAGTCACATCCACACCTTTACCAGAAGCACATGTTCTTCTTTCTTTTATTTAAACTCAAACAAAGGGGCTGAACCATTCCTCCCTGCCCTTCGGCAAAGCACCTTTCACTTCTGCTTTTTCCTGCTGGGCTGGGTCTCCTACTCCACTAAATAATTAGCAATTCTGGGACAGAGGGGGCTGCTGGGTGTGGCCCATGTCCCTGGGTACAGGGCTGTCCCCATGCCTGGCCGACCCTGATGGCACTGGCCCCTTGAGGTTTGGCCCTGCCCAAGCTGGCTGCCCACTGGCCCTCTCTCCCCAGGTACCCTACCTGGAGCTCTGCTGCCCCTGGAAAGTTGCATTATCGTCACCAACTGATCTAGTACGGTTCAGGCTCTTCCCAAACCTCCCATCCCCCACTGATTTGACAGCACAAGCTCTTGGAATTTAAAAAAAAAAGAGAGAGAGAGCACATAATTTGTGGCAAGTGGAGTTCATAATCTGTTAATTTATTATCGTTTCTGTCGACCTGGAGGGCCATTAGCAGAGGTAATAAAGGGAGATGTAATTATAGGATCTGAGGCCACTCCAGACACAGCTGCTGTCACTCGGCAGCCCATATTTCATGGGCCTCTGGCATTCTTCTCTCCCCAGCGGGAGCCAGACGGTGGATACCTGCGAGCAGGGCCGCTGAGGGGCCCTCTGTGAGGAGGCCTCTCCCCAGAGAGGCCATGCACATGTCAGCTGGGGCTGGGGCTGGGCAGGGCAGGTGGCGACCCCCCTCAGGCTGGCAGGAGAAGGTTCTCCTGGCTGGGGCAGCCTCCTGGGCTGGGAGGATAACCAGCTAATCACATACGGAGGCTGCAATTTATCAAGTGAAACCACTGCCTATGAAAGGCTGCTGGTTCTTGTTCTAATCTCCAGCTCCCGGGAGAACAAGAGGCGGCCACCCTAAAGATTTGAGTTTGTCCTCTGGGCAACCCAATACCTAGAAAATCAACATTTGGGGGGAGGGCAACTTCACACTGACCCAAACAAAAGAGTGGCTGCTATTCTGAGCAAATCCCAGTTAGGCTCAAGTTCCCCACAGGACTCACCCTGTGAAAGGGTCCTGTGTGTTCAAAAATATGGGAAAAGGGAGCAGAGTCCTGGGAATGAATTTGTGCTCGGATGATCCTCCCCCTGGCTACGCCGGTCACTCAGTGCCTGCATGACCATGTCAGCTGCTGTTGGTTCACAGCGTCTGATGCCTTTCTGGAGTCTCTCTCCTTGGCCTCTGCCCACCAGCCCTGACCCAAAGGCCCGGCTCAGGTGCTGCTCGCTCCCCGCACGCCCCACGGCATCCCTCCTGCCTCTACGCTCTGTCCTGGGGTTCTGCTTGCCGTATTCTAAGTCTCTGTCTGCCTTGTCAGGTATGAGGTGGGAAGTGGACGGGTAGAGATGAAACAAGGCTGGCCGTGGGGTGATAACTGTTGAAGTAGGGTAATGGTCACATAAAGATTCATTATACTATTCGATACCGTTGTTTAAAATTTTCCATGAAAAAAAGGTTTCTTTTAATTACTCATCTTATTCCCAAATGGGGTCTTTGGAACAGAAATTAATCTCATTCTCTACATCAGCCACAACTTTTTTCAAAAGACCTTACATATAGTTAATGCTCAATAAATGCGTGCAAAGGCAACTATGAAGCACCCTCTGTATGCCAGGTTCTGGACTAGAGGCCAGAGGGTACTGAGGCAGGAGACCTGGTTTCCTGTGCTTACGGGCAGAGTTTTGGGCTCCCTTTCAGAGCTCTGTTCCTGAGCCGTCTTAAGAGGCCAGTTCTTCTATCTGTCCAGGAGCCAAGATGGACAGCAGCAGACACAAGTCCCGGGGTAGAACCCAGGTTTGCATCCTCCCTGCTCAACCTGCTCTTTCTTACGCTCTCTCTTTTTAAGCGTTAGTGAACAGGTCTTCAGAAGAGTTTTCATCTAATCTGAGATGGGATTAAGTCAATTAGTTTAAATACATTAGGGACTTGATGTGTCATTGCCCTTAATATGAGGTTTACATGCAGTGGCAGGAGACTCTTTTAATTAATTTTACCTTAAACACCAGAAGGTCAGGCCCAAATAATTCAGCATGCAGATTTATGCAAAAAGGGAAAATTAGCATTTGAGACAGACAAATGAGCCCCTATGTTTATTTTATTTTTTAATAAAAAAAAAAATTCAGTTTTGGACAAGGAGAAATGATGTTGCAAAAGGAGGGCTTTTATTTAACACTATTAGCAACAAAGATGGTCACACTCTCTGCCGTTTATCAAGGACTCACTATGAGATGGGGCTGGGCTAGGTGTGCCATATCTCCCCAGCAACCAATGAGGGGCCACTCCATAATGAGTCCCATTTCACAGGCAAGGACACGGAAGCTCAGAAAAATGAAAGATCTTGCGCGAGGCCATTAGGACAGAGCCGGGATCAGAGCCCAGGTCTGCCCGAATCCGGGGTCTGTGCCCTTAGGGACCATTCTGCTCTGCCCACTGCCCTCTTGGTTGGGCAGACGGGAGATGGAGCCAGGAGGCAGGAAGACATGGAGGGGGAAAACGGGTGCTTCCTAGCTCTACTGTACCCCCCCCCCAGGTGTTGTGGGAGGCCGGGGGGTGGGGTGGTGGCAGGAAAGGAAAGCAGTGACCTGGGGGCACCACCAGGAGCCACTCCTGAGCCATTGCTTGATACAGTATCTGCTCAATCTGGTAGAGGAGTGTGCGATGTGGGGGGGTGGGGGAGGGGTAGGGAGGTGCAGGGGGAGCTGTGCCCGATTTGGCCCTGGGTTAGTGGAGCAATCCAGGCTGAGGTATCTTAAGCAGTGGCCTGACCCCATATCTGTGCTGAACCAGCACGGAACAGATTCAAAAACTACTGAGTGTATAATCCCGAGAGGTTGAGCTCCTTAGGAAGGGCGCTCCAGCCCAGATCCCAAGGGAGCCCACCCCTGAGTCAAAATACCCAGGGCCACCAGGGAGTCCCCAAAGAGGGAATTCTAGGCTTCCAGCCAGCTAAATGACACCAGCATCACCTCTGAGCCATGAGGGCTCTCTGCAAGCACCTGTCTGTCGGTGAGAAGGCTCCTCTCCTCATTAGCTGTGCACAACATCTTACGTAAGGACTTTCTCACTCACCCCAATCGACTGTGGGTCTTGGCATCTAAAGTCTAGCACACCTCTGCTGCATAACTACATATGCTGTATTCATCTCTCAGAGCTGGGGACAAACAAACAGCAACCAAAAAGGATCTACGGACAAAATAAAGTGTTCCATGTCACGTGTAAGACCCCGAGTCCATGGCGAACCACCAGCAGAGGATAACAGAATATTTCTGCCACGCCAAGATCCAAGTTCATTAGAACCTCAAGAGAATAAGTGTGGAGACTTTTAGAAAGGTCCCCAACAAGTGTGTCATGTGAAATATGTGGCTATCAGTGTCTACAAAAATACTCAATTCCCGCTGCTTATCCGATACAAGAAAAGCTGAAAGGGGTTTGAGGCCACATGCAATGAAGAGAAGTCCATATCGTCTGAAATACGTTCATTACACATACTTTCCATGTTGATCGTAAAATAACAGAATACAACAAGGAGTCAGGCCTCCGTTAGAGAGCAGGCAAGCGTGAGCATGCAAATGACGTTAGCAAAGGCGAAATGCTCACACAGGCCCACATTTCATCCTCAGGTCGCAGGCCACGAAGGTTATTCCCACAGAGAAGCGGGTGGACCCGCCCAGGGTTGCAGAGCTACAAAGTTGCAGGCCCAGAATTTGAACCCAGTCTGATTCCCAAACTGTGTTCTTAACTGTCTCATTCCACCTTCCTCTAATAGGAAACAAGAGAGCCAATCAATCCCTCTTCTGCATTGTTTTCCAGCATATTTCCAAAAAGTTTATAAGAAAACCCTAGTTTTTGGCTTTTAAGAATTCAAAAAACTTGCTCTTTGAATATCCCTTATTGTGGATGTAGTCATAGCCCATTTAGAATGATAACCAGCTCTGAAGAGCCCTAGTAGTTTAGGGACATTACAGGATCTTCCAAACACCTGCTCACTTCAGTCCCACAAGGAGAGGAAAAAAAAAAAAAAAAAAAAAACCCAGAGGATTATAGGCTTGCCAGGATTCCACAGGGTTCCTGAGTCCCAGGCTGCCATGCACCAGAACCGCAGCTGTGGGGAGAGTGGCTGAGGGTCCCTGGCCACACGCTCTGCTCGGTCCCACGAGACTCACCTGGGATGTGCTTGGCCCAGCCGATGATGACCACGAGCTCTCTGTCCGCCAGGTCACAGAGAGTGGTCAGGGCCTTGATGTCGCCCTCAGGCATGCCAGGGGGAGGCATGGCGTAGAGCTTGTCCGGCTCGGCCACCAGCAGATAGGAGACGATCTTGGTCACTGCAAGGACCAAAGACGGAAAGTGAATGCCTGGGAAACGAGGAAAGGGGCTGAAAAGAGGAAAGGGGTAGAGCCAGGGATGGGTCAGGGAGAAGAGTTGGCAAAGTCCGAAGTGGTTGTAATCTCCCTTTCCTTTCTGACTCCGCAAAGTTGCTGGCAGTGGTGATTCAGGCTCTTGAGAAATACTCCGCCAGGGGCAGTTACCTGGTGAATTCTCCCAAGAGGAACCTGCTTTGAGGACCATGTGCAGGATGCTGGGACCCAGGCCTTCCTAGGACCACGCTTCATTTGGAACCACATTTTGTGACATCCCATGTGGAAAGGCCTTCTGAATGAAGTATCATTCTAAAGTACCGACACCAATGCCAGGAACTGATGCCACCTCCCCAAGAACCACATCATCCCATAACCCAGGGGTGGGAAGATGGCATTGCCCCAAGGTACGCCAGATACTGCAGTACAGATGCTGGCAAAAGGGGCGTGGACTGCCCTGGCACTCACATGGCTTTTTAGCAGGTGGGGAAATCTGCAAACTCAGGTACGGGCTGCTCTCTGAGTCCAGCCGTCGCTTGTATTTCTGGCGGCCTCCGCGCACCCGGTCAAGACGCACACCTATTGGAGGGGAAAGAGACAGTCTCAAGAGCTGTTCGAGTTCACCAGGGGTGTTAGCACTGACTCAAGATTTCAACGTAGGCTAAGTCCTTTAGGGCCACACTCAGATGGCCTTGTACAGTGGCCCCATGGCCAGCCTCAGGCCAGGTAGTTGGACAACCCTAAAACAATTGTTGAACAGTAACAGCCCATCCCAGCTGCCCCAGGCCTAGACCTGCCTCTCTGGATTCAGCATCCCCCTGAAATCCATCCCAAGCAATCTTCAGCTCGTGAGTCTTTCTAAAAGGGAAAGAGCAACAAAAGCATTCCTCCAAGTGTCGGGGAAAGAAGACACATCATTTCAGATCTGCTGTGGATCCAGGGAGGGTTGCATCAGCTTGTCAAGAGAGGAAAGGAATCCCTGCCATTGGCAGGTAACTCAAAAGAGCCACACAAGGATTTTCAAACTTTTCACTTAAGAAGCATTGGGGGGAGGCAGAGGAGGGGAGCGCGCTCATTACAAATGCCAATTTCTGGATCCCATCCTCAGATTTTCTAGGATAGAGTCCTACAGTCTGTCATCTATACTGGGGGTCCCCAACCCCCAGGCCATGGACCAATACCAGTCTGTGGCCTGTTAGGAACTGGGCCGCACAGCAGGAGGTGAGCGACTAGACAGTGGACTAGACAGTGAGCAAAGCTTCGTCTGTCTTTGCAGCCGCTCCCCAGCGTTAGCGTCACCGCCTCAGCTCCACCTCATATCATCTTAGATTGTTCTAGGAGCACCGGTCGCTGGTGCCAAAAAGATTGGGGCCCACTGGTCCCCACAGGATGGGGATGCAGGTGGCCCTGGCCACATCTGGAAAATCAATGCCCAGAAGTATCTCAACAGCAGGTGCTAAAGCAGTGTGGCCACTCCACACTGACACCCATTTCCAGATGTGAGGCCCAATTCTAGAGATCCATATTTTCACTGGGTCCACACCGCCTTCAAGAAACCCTCCCCATCCCTAGCTCCTGCTGTCTAGACCGGCAAGTTACTACCATTTGACATCCCCACCGGCAAGCATGGTGGACCAGACCGGGAGCAGGCCCTTCATCCAAGGGCACACACAAGCTCAGACTGGCCACCAACCTCTGTGGCCTGATCTGAAAAGAATGGAACCCATCAAATTAGCCCAAAAGTGTGAACTAACACAGAAAACAGAACGCCTCTCCTTTTCGTACCTAAAATAGGCCGTGACTAAAAGACATAAGTCGGGAGATAGAGCCAGAGTCCTGAGTGGAAGAAAACCCTTGGCCTCCTCGGCCTGAGTGACCTAGTAAGTTCAACTTCTGTTTCTTTCCCCAAAGGTAAACATGGAGCCCCAGTCAGTCGATCTTGAGGGCCCTGTCTTTCCTTCTGGCATTTTCTCCTGCCAGTCCTATGCTTCTAAAAATCCACCCTCCTAGAAACATGAGTAGTGGCAAGCCAGTGCTATCAGCTCAGGCCTTTCTTGGGGAGAGGGAAGAGGAAGACAGAGATAATTATAACTTAACAAATGAGGATATAGACTCCATTTAAGGGTGGTCTTCTGGCTGTTTCTTAGGATGTATAGCTACTAAATTCAAGTTCCTGGAGACAGGAGAGGAAGTTTCCCAGAGCAATGAGAACAATTGAAAGTAAAATTACCATTTACTGAATGGGCAAGGACCATCTCTTTAAATGCTAAGGGAACTTTGGATGAAGAGTGCCTGGGCACCATCCCCGCTGCTTCTGGTTAAGGGCGCAGACCACATTCTCCTCCTGGAGGGCCAGGAGGATGCTGTGAGCATACCGAGCCCAGCAGACTGTCCCAGGATCTGTCTTTCGGGGGCCAGTCACTGCTCAGCGTTTTCATCAGCAGCCTTCGGTGTCCCTTTTTACCCCACAACCTGGAAACTCAGCATCCCACCCTGCTTCCTATTTAAATGTAATACCCCGATTGTGCGTCATCTGATTGGGAGCCTGCGCCCGGCCCCCACTGTGGATATCTAAGTGGTCCAGGTCCTCTTTCTCCCTACCCTCTGAAAGTTGAAGATGGACTGGTGACATTGGCTTTGAATCAGAATCAAATGGCACAAAGACACAGGAGGATGAGGACTGGCGAGGGTAGCTGTGGTGCCCTCAGCAGCAGGAGTGTGGGCAGCCGTGGACCAGACTCTCCAGGTTAGTGCATCTCCTGACTTCGGCTCTCCAGGGCTTCCCCTGGTCCTTGTGCAGCCTCTGAGTATGGTCCTTGAGCCTCCTGATAGGCTTCCAATGAATTCCCCTTCTGCTTAAAGGGTGAGAGTGGGTTGCAACCGATCACTTCTGTATTTAGGTTCTCCAGGAGCAGACCCTGAGATAAGAATGTGCACGCAGACAGTTTATTTGGGAGGTGATCTCAGCAGAAAAGGCAATAACGAAGTGTATTCCTGAGTAGGCTACTACTGTGGGCAACTGAGGACCCTGGGAGACAGTGTAGAACATGCCTCAGTATCCTGATTCTGATGAGGGCTTCGGGGGCATTTGGCAAGCTCTCCCGCGGTCACTGGCACTTCATAGGTCCAGGCTGAGCAGGCTGTGGTGGCCAGAGAAAGCCCTGGGCAGAATTGCAGTCACAAGGTAGTGTGTGATGGAGTGCTGAGTAGATGTGGGAGGGACACCGAAGGCTGCCTTCCTTTTCAAAGTGGTCCAGGGCCAGCAGCATCAGCATCATCGGGATGCTTGTTAGAAATGCAAAAATCTCAGGCCTAGCCCCCAAGGAATCAGAGTCAGCATTTTAACATATGCACACAAGAGTTAGAGAAGTGCTACAGTCCAGAATCCTAGCAGATACAGCTGTCTAATCAACTTCCACCAGTCCCTGGGACCTCGAAGGGGACAGGTGAATCCCACCCAGCACGAAAAGTAAACCAGCACAAAAAATAAATGCATGGTTGGTAGGACATAGGTACACATTTGCCCCTTCAGTGAGGACAGAAGGAGCAGGCACACAAATGGAGGAAGGATGGTCTTTCCTGTGAAGGTTTTTTTGGGGGGGGGGGAAATTCCCTTTTTGGCAGTTTCCTGACCCCGTCTTGTGGCACAGCCACGAAGCACCTCCCCATGCCATTATACCAGAAGGGAGCCAACCCTCCACCAAGCTCTGCTACCCTTTGGAGAGCAAGAGTGAAAATGCCAAGCTTTATTCACGAAGGATGGTGAGGATCCCTGTTTCCTGAGCACCTACTCTGTGCCAGGGTCTGATGCGGGGTCCAGGATGAGCCCCTTCCCCACTTCACCGACTTTCTCCCCAGGAAGCCAGCCTCTTGAGCTCACCCCTCCCACTCAGCCCGCCTGACCCCAGGCAGCTGTCAACAGGAGTGGGAACTGCTCAATGAAAAAATAAAGAGTCCATCCCTTAGCAAGGCAAGGAGACGGGCAGTTGTCCTCTGTTGCTGCCTCCATCTGGAATGGCCTCTATCCTGACACAGGACCTGGGCCTTAGAGGGTGTTCAAGAAAGTCTTGATGAAAACAGCAGTGGACGTGCCTCCCCCCTCCCCACCCCCATCCCGGCTCGGTACCTGTCCAGGGCTCCAACAACACACGGGCCTGACCCTTACCAATCTCCCCTTACGCTCGGGGCTGTCAGTCCTACTCCAGGGTTTGCCACAGCACCCGACGCGCAGATGGGCGCTGAGGAAATCAGAACCATTACTAACAGCATCTCATTATTATTCCCCTTCTCCAGCACTGTGTACAACTCCCTGGAAAATCACGTTAATAATGACAATGCAAACCGGCCAAATTTACAGAGGACTTTCTGTATGTATTGCCCCATTTAATCCACAGTGTATAAAGCAGGTGCTATAATCCCTCTTTTATCTTTATTATCATGGTTCTCCCCCCCTCCCACCCCCGAGAGATTTAGTAATTTTCCCAATAAAAGAGCCAGCATCCAAGCTCTTTGCCATTCCAGGCTATGACCTCCCAGGGTACAGCAAGTATAAACTCTCCTCTAAATTTTCTCCTCTAGATCTTTACAGCACGGTGGTCAATGACTCCAATCAATAAATGTATCAATTAGCAGGTTATTTTTTTTTTTTTCAAAGTAGCCCGTTGGGTTTGCTTATGCACAAACTGAGACCTGGTGTGAGATGTGTCTGCTCTCCTCGCTTCCTGTCTGCTTTGCCAAGCCCTGCCCTAAGCACAGGCCCATCATCCCTCTAGCCCATGAGATCCAACGACCAAGGTCCCAGGCCTGTCGCTCATGGGTCATGCAGCCTTGCTTTCATCATCGGGTGCAGGGGAGGAGGCAACGGTGACACCAACTCTGCTCGCCGCGTACGGCTTTTGTTAACAATCAAATGACATGATATTGGGAAAATGCTCGGTAAATAGGAAGGTGAGTCCAGTAGGCTGGGTGAGGCTGTCACTCCCATCGCTCTGTGCTTTGGCATTCGCCTGGCACTTCACGTGCCACCTCCTGCTTGTTTCCCTCTGTTGCCGCCAGCTCCTCAAGTCAGTGGGCTCTTAGAGGACAGGGCCCAGGTCTGCTCCATTTGCCGAGCTCCCCACTGCACTGTCCCACAAGCAGGGTTTGCTTATGATCATTTAAGGTAGAAGGGTCCTGTGGCAAAGCCATGTGCTTCTCAACCCAGAACCCCCTTCCCATGGGCTGGGGTTGGGGCAGATGGGCCCCCACCTAAGGAAAAGTGGCCTCATCCTTCCTGCCCACACTATATTCCCAAAGGCAATTCATGTCCTGGTTGTCCCCTTGAAGGCCCAGTTCAAGTATTATCTCTACTGAGTCCAGCCCCCTCCTGGCAGAGCTGGTCACGCCCTTCCTGGATGCCCTTTGCTCATCCTGTTACGGTAACTAGGGTTAAAATAGCAACTCTTCACAACACGTCCCCATCTCTCCGGTGGACTGTGGGCATCTCCTGGGCAAGGACTTTCATTCGTCTTTGTAGCCCAATCAAGTGTGTGAGTAAAATAATGTGCTCTGCTAAGATGAAGCCTTTCAGACTTAGGAAACAGAAGAAACTCAGGATGATCTGGTCTTTCCCCCAGTTTTTATTTATCCCTCCAGCCTCTAGAAATTTACTCCCTCAAGGCAGCCCATTCCTTATGAAATTTTCTCCTTGTATTGAGCTAAATTCTATCTCTAGATCACTTCCTACCCTTCACTCACACAAGATTATATCCTTCCACAAGATAACCCTTAATAAACTTGACATCCTTGAGTACTCACCCTTCCATGGCCGAGCACCTTTATCGTCTATATTTGTACAGTATTTTCAGGCCAATCACCTCCCTACCTTCTATGCACTTGTTTTTATTGATATGATCTGCTCTGAACTGTGAAGGAGTAGCTTTTCAAGGGCATAGACAGTGGACAGAGGTCTGAATTTCTCCACACTCTGCCTAAACAGACCTTGGTCAACAATATTTATACTTGTTATTGTCCAATGTGTTTTTATATTTTCTTAGGTATGCTACTCACAATTTTAGTAAAGAAGGAGCCCCTCCCCAAAAGGTCATGGTATGGACTGAGTTTTCATCCCGAGAGCTACAGCAAGACGTTAGGTCATGATTCCTGTAGAAGTAAATCACATTCTAACGTTTGGGTCTGGCAGACATTATTAGTTGTCTACCCAATTTTCATTCTATTCCTCTTATTCCATATTAACAGAAATAGGATTTTTTGTGTGCAGACAATGCATCCTAGTCAGTCCCAGAAACTGGTTCCCCTCTTTCCCAGTTTCCCTTGTCATGTTACCTACGGCTCATCACATGACCTGGTTCTGGCCACTGAGAGGTAAAGGTAAGTCCATGATGGGGGCTTCTGGGAATGGTTTTGCTTTTCTGATAAAAGAGACAAACATATTGATATAGCTATTTTTGCCTTTTTCCTGCCTTGATCTGGAAGGTGAAGCCAAGAGCTGTGGCAACCACCCTGCAACCATGAGGCAGCCATAAGAGGACATCAGAAATGCCAGAGAAGAAACAACCTGAGCCCTTGGAGCTATGGCTGAGAAGCCTGTGCAATGCTGGAAATTGCCCATCTCCAGACTTCTTGTCAGTGAGGAAATCAATCTCATTTATCAGTGCTTAAGCCACTAGCAGTGAAGTTCTCTGTAACTTGTAACAGAGAGCAATTTTCACTGATACAATGGGCAATTACTTTTAAATTAGGATGCTTAAGTCTTACTTTATTTCCAAACTGGAAATAAATTTAAAAAAAAAAAAAAAAAAGGAGGAGACTTGAAACGAGAGTTGCCTTATTGTTTGTGTTCTTATAGTAGCAAAATATCTAAAAAGTAGACTCAGGGAGCATATCAAAATACTAATTTATTAACAATTATCATCCTGTATTATTAGACTGTATCATCTTGACACTTTTTGAATTTAAACAAGCATGAATAACACTCATCTGTAAAGTGTACCATATCTCTAAATTCCATGATAAATACATATTCTTTGTTTAAAGCACTGTTCAACATGCACAGACCAAAATTTCGTAAGTGTGCCATGATTACAAAAAAGATTGATAATCACCGGATACACATGCCTGTGTAGACTGAGTCCTTTAGTTGAGCCCAGGACTAGATAAAGAGCTGTCCCCTTCTTGGGCACCATGATAACCTCCCTAACTCTTGTAGACACAAGTATAAGTAGAAGTTCATGGCTACTGACCAGTTGTTACCTGGTGCTGGCCTGAGCTGTGTATGGATATTATTTCACTTAGGGATTGCAACAATCCTATGTGGGAGCTTCTGTCATTATCCCATTTTACAGATGGGGCGAGTGAGACTAAGAGAGATGGAGTAACTTGCCAAGGCCACGTGGAGTGGAAGGGAGTCTGACTCCAGGGACCCAAGCTCGACCACTCTGGCATCTTGCGTTTTTTCAAAGTGCCAAGAGTCTCCATGGTGGGAAAAAAAAAGCAGCAGAGAGACCCGAGGCCAGGGTCACAATGCACACTTCCTGGGGCACCACTCACCTAGAATTCAGTCTGAATGGTGACCCCAGAGATGCATGTGACCACACACGGCAGCCTGTGTGGCCTCAGCTGAGAACAGCCTCCCCATTGCTGGTGGGGGTATCCAGCTCAGGAGCCATTTGAGAACCACATGTGTATAATCTGCGGAAGATGCTCCCGGGGCGTCTGTGCTGCCAGAGCCAGTGCTGGCTCCGTGTGAGCAGCGTGCTGTGCTGGTAGGTGGGCTTGCTGTGCTTCCTTTAGCCTCTGGTTTCACACTCTACTCTCGCCTGTCCTGCTTTGTCATTTGGGATCCCTTACCCTCTGGCCTCCAACTAGGTGTCCTGCTGGGCCGCAGTGTGGCCGAGACTTTGATCCCTAAGTACAGCCACAGTTCTTCCTTGCTTCCTGGAGCAATTGCACCGCAGTCTCTGCAGCTGGGGGTGTCACAGGCTCCCTATTGTTGCGAGTCCCAGGGTATGTCACCAGCTCTGGTTGGTGTTCCCTCGACCCCACCCGTCCCTCTGTAAATAGTTCCTTCATTAAATCTCCTTCGCTAACGCTGGGAGGGGACACCTAAGCCCTGCTCAACAAGACAGAGGGGAGGTGGGATGGGCTTGGTCACCCTTGCAAGGAATAGGGGGAAAGACAAGGTGAACAGAGGTGCTGGGATGCTAATATCTGTATTTAAACGCCTGGGGATCTTCTTGGTTGTAGCTTACACTTGCCTGTGGCTGTTTATTTTGAGAGCAGCAACTGTATGAAGGCCCAGAGAGGTCTGTGCTGCTAAAACGGAAGAAAAAAAGTACTAGGTTCAGGGTCAGACCTGACTCTATCCCCTACTACCTGAGTGACATGGAGTAAGTGTTTTTGCTTCTCTGTGCCTCGATTTCTACACCTGTAAAATGGAGGATAATAGTAGTACTTACCTCATAGGATTTTTTTGAGGTTTAAACAAGGATTAATACATGTAAAGCACTTAAAATACTGTAGATGGCACATAGTTAAGTGCTCAATAAATGTTAGCTAATATTATTAAGAAATACTTCCCCATTTAAACCATTCTATACCTTGTCTGGTACAGTCAATATTCTGGCTGTGATATTGCCCTATAATTTGCAAAATATTACCATTGGGAGCCCACATGGAATTGCTCTTATTTCTTAAAACTGTGCAAGAATCTACGATTATCTCAAAATAAAAGATTAATTAAAAAAAATGTTTTTAAGTACTTGTAGAGATGAAAAATGGTGTAATTATTGTGGAAAACAGCTTGGTGGTTCCTCAAAAAGCTAAACAGAATTATCGTATGATCCAGCCAGTCCCCCTCTAAGTATGAACCTAAAAGAACCGAAGTCAGGAACTCAAACAGATACTTGTAGGTTTGTTCACGGCAGCGTTATTCACAATAGCGAAAAGGTGTCGGCAGCCCGCATGTCTGCTGACAGAGGAATGGATAAACAAAATGTGATATTATGCCTACAATGAAATATTATTCGGTCATAAAAAGAATAAAGTTCTGATACATGTTCTGATGGGAGTGAACCCTGAAAATGTCATGTTAAGTGAAATAAGCTGGACACAAAAGGGGAGACGTTGTATAATTTCACTTACAAGAAATATCTGAAATAGAAAGTAGATTGAAGGTTACCAAGGCGTGGGGGAGGGGAGAACCAGGAGTCATTATTTAATGACTACGGGGTGTCCGTTTGGGATGATAAAAAGTTTCAGAAATAGGCAATGGTAATAGTTGCAAAACATTGTGACTGTACTTCATGTCACTGAAAAATGGTTTTGAAAATAGAAATTTTGCCATGATTAAAAAACATTAATAATGTAATACACCTAACACTATTAATTGTACGCTTTAAATGGGTGGATTGGATCTCAATAAAGCTGTTAAAAGATTTTTAAAAAATATTTCACCTTTCTCAGGTTAGCGGAATTAAATAACAAATTTGTGAAACACAGCAAGTGCCGGGCACATAGTAGGCACTTAATAGTAACTTCTTTCCTTTTATCTGCCTATCGGAGATGGTAAGGTCTGGCTTGAATTGCCAGCTTTCTTCCCCTTAGTTTTAATTACCATGGGTCAGATGTGTTAAAAGTCCATAGAAAACTAAAGTTCAGAGAAATTAAATATTGCGGCCAACGGCACACAGCTCCAACACAGGCACTCTCCTGACGGGGTGGAGGGGTCACCTCTGTCCAACCCGAAGACAGACTCTGCCCTTGGCTGCTGTCACACTGTCCCCAGTCTCGTCACTGGGTGGTTGTCCCTGTGTCTACAGTGTCCAATGCCACTTCCCAGGAAACAGCAAAGAAGCTGCGAAGACCCCTC
This sequence comes from Rousettus aegyptiacus, assembly GCF_014176215.1. NCBI lineage: Eukaryota > Metazoa > Chordata > Mammalia > Chiroptera > Pteropodidae > Rousettus > Rousettus aegyptiacus. The sequence goes on along the minus strand of NW_023416306.1, from coordinate 154,165,594 downwards.
TGGGGCAGAAACTCCTCGGGAAGAGGGGAGCAAGGCTCCCCACACCTCTCAGGAACCCATGCCCCATTGCTGATCTCTCCGCCCACTGCAGGCACATCAGAGTCCCCAGAGTTGGCGGCCGCTACGTTCCTGGATCAGATGTCCACTTGCTGACTCAGTAAGATTAGGCTTCTGACTTTTTTCTTAATGGAAGTAAAATAATTCTTGCTTCCCTCTACCCGCCTCCTTTCTTCTCGGTTTCCCTCCCTGAGCTGGACAACAGCCCAGTCTTTCGGAAGTAAAAATAGCCGAGTGTGCAGGGCAGCAGCAGCGGGGGGCAGTTTAAATTTCTTTCACTTATACCCAGGCACTAAAAATAACCAGGGAGAGCTCTGGAAAGCTCAGCCCCGCACCTGGCCCAGAGCCTGTCCCAGGCGCTGTCCCTGTCACATTTCTCTTCCCAAAGGAAAGGCTCAGCCAAGGCCAGAGGGGGGAAGGCCTCCGAGCCTGTGTCCTTCTCCTGCCCCCTCTGCAGAGCTCCTGTCCACGTCTAGGGCCGGGGTCTCGCTTGACATTGCAAAGTTTCCATGGTCAAGACCCTTCTCTTCCCTTTGCCTGGAAACCCCACTCCTCTCCCTCAAATTCAACGTCCTTGGTTTATCAGTGATGTAAGCAGGTTCACGAGTGCACAGTGCTTTGTGGTTTACAAAGCTGTTTCCACATCTCCTTTGACCTGCACGATATTGTCGAGGAAGGCGGAGTACAAGATTATTACTTTCCCATGTGAAAACTGAGGCTCAGAGGGGTCAGGGGACTCGCTCGTGGTCACACAGCCAGGAAATGTCAAGAGGGAAGATCTGAATCTTGACCTCCTGGTCCTATCTCTGTTGCTCTGAACTTGAGAGCATCTGTCCTGTATGATCATAGAACGCGCCGGAAGCCTTTGAACTACACAGACCTTGATGATTACTCTGTGTCAGCAGCTTTGGGGTGATGTCCAGGAATAGATAATTTTTCAAACCTCCTCTAATGATTCTGATTATCTGCCAGATCTGGAGAGCACCATGCCAAACCTATTTTTTTTTTTTCAATACTTTTATCTGTTCTTCCCAGGGGGGGTTGGGGGTTGACTCTTTGCCTCTAAGTTCTACCAAACTCTAGGTGACTCATCTCCAGGAAGAGGAGAAAACCATCCAAGGGTGGTATGGGTACCTGGGGCTCCTGAGGGTCCAGAGGTCACGGGTCATAAGCACATGTTGACAGACACCCCAGCCCTAACCACTCACCCACTTCCCCTGCATATGTGGGACTGCCGTCAGCCACCTGTCCTGCAGGGATTTCTGGGTGCCAGGTGGGTTCACCTTGCTGCCTAGGAAAGGATGTCTGTTGCCCTGGTGCCACATCATCATGGTGGAGAACGTCTCACCGTGGGCGCCACGAAAGCCAAGAGAGCCCAGTGAGCGGACAGACACACATGCCACCCAATATTTCAGGGCTTGAGCCAACGGCTCCACGGTGGGTAAAAATGGTACTGAGGGATGAGCTTCCAGTCTCTTGCCCATCTCATGCCACTCTCTCCTGGAGATCCTTCTCACCCCAAAGACATTTATTTCAGCCAGTCTGTGCTATCGTTGCATTCCCAGCTGCCAAGAAGTCCCCACAACTAAACACTCGATGAGGAAAAATTATTTCAGCCCAGCCTCCCTTTGCTTTCCCTCTCTCTTCTTTTCCCCTTTGAGAAAGGGCTGTGGGCTTTGCTACTGGCCAAGCCACCTACACTGTGTGGAAACGCTTCTCAGAAGGAATTCTTGCATAAACAAGGAGATGAGATTCCGCCTGGATTCCACCGAGCTTTGTTATTTACCAACTGCGTGACCCTGGGCAAATAATTTAAACTCAGATGCACCAGATTAGGCTTGGTAAATAGCTGTCCCCAGTGCTACTGCCCTCCATTTCCTAGCCTGTGGCAGACCTTGCTAATCAATCATGACAATCTTGCCTACTGATCCCAGGCACTGCCTAAGAAGCTTTTCAATTATGCAGCCTAGGCAGTCGCTCCCTCCACCCCAGCGCTGAGAGCCCCCCTAAAGGCAACTGCCATCCATCCTGGAGCCTGAATGGTTCTTTAGGTCTTGTCTACCTGTAAAAGTCTGATTCTCCAACCACAGGTCTTAAGCTGACATCAGGAACCTCTCAGGTGGGCTTCACAGGTTCTGTGAAACTCCTAAATTGTCCGCAAAATTTTATGTGTTGTTAATTGTGGGGTATTTTTTTTTTTTTATGGTAGAGGTTCACTGGAATTTCAAAAGGACTTGTAAGTCCCTAAATCAAGAACAATTGCGTTAGAAGCTTCCTGAGTGAACAAGTACACAAACCAACAAATGAATAAATAAGATAAGACTGGGAGAAATTCAAAAAGGAAGTATATAAGGGGATACTGTAGAAAGTAACCAGTGAGAGGAGAGGCCTTTCTGAGATGACATTTAAGTTAAGCAAAAGGACCAGGAGCCAGCCATGGGGAGGCCACTCCAGGCAGGGGAAACACCCCGAAGATCCTAAGGTGGGAAAGCATCTGTCATGCTTGAGAACCATAAGTAAGCTGGTGAGGCAGGAGCAGAGTGAACAGGAGTGAGAGGCAGGAGAAAAACAAAGGTGTGAAAAGACACCGAAGAGGTGGGCGGGGCCGGATCATGCGGGGTCTTGAAGACCAGAGTGAAGTGTTTAGATTTTATTCGAAGTGCAATAGAAAGCCCCTGAAAAATGTAAAGCAAAGCCACAGAATCGTATCAGTCTTTTAAAAGGTCACTCTGACTGCTGTGGGAGTTAGATGAATAAGACCAAGAGCAGAATCCTAAGTCCAGTTGGAAAACTGTTGTGATGGTCTGGGACAAAGGTGGCACTTCCCTGGCCCAGGGTCATGGCCATAGAGATGAAGGAAAGTAGGCAGATCTGAAATACATTGTGGACATCGACTAAGGAGTGAGTCTAGGATGACTTCTAGGCTTTGCTTGAGCAATGGGTATATAGCTGTGCAATTCCTGAGATGGGGAAGCCTGGGAGTGGTGCAGGAAGGGGTGGGACATGTTTCCTCTATGATGCCTCATAAGGGACCCCAGGAGAGATGCCAGTAGGGCAGTTAGATACTGGAGTCTTAAATGCAGGAAGGGAGTTGGAACTGGAGATCTAAAATCGAGGGCCATCTCTATCTAGTCTTGGGTGTAGAAGAGATCACCTGCAGGGTACAGGCGAAGAAGAGGGCCTTGGTTCCAAGTCCGGGAAAATACCAAAATATAAAGGTCAGGAAGAAAGAGGAAGGGTTTGCAAAGAAGCCTAAAAAGACTGATTTTGAGAGAGGCAAGGCAAGCAGGATGTCAGAGAAGCAAAGAGAGAAGGGGTACAAGGAGGCCGGCCAACTTTTCGGAGTGCTGCTGAGAGGCCAAGCGAGAGGAACACAGAGAAGTACCAGGTCTGACACCTCAGGGGCTGTGGAGGGCAGGCCCAGGGTGTGGCCAGGAACGAAGCCTGACTGGAGCAGACTGAGGGTGACCACCTCACCGAGGGTGACGACCTCATCGCGCTCAAAACCCAGTTCCAGCAGGATCAAAGGCCTGAACAGGCGAGGCAGATTAAGAAAACATCTTTACAATAGCAGGTTAGGAAAAAATTTTTTAATGACATTAAAGTGCAAACCATAAAGGAAAAGATGGATAAATTCAATTTATTAAAATTACTAACTTTTATTCATCAAAAGACTCCACAAAGAGAAAGAATGACGAAAAAAGACTTTTATGACACTAACAACTGAAAAATGACTAACAACGTGATTAGAACACATAAAGATCTCTATGACCAATGATAAAAAAATAAAGTAGAAAAATAGGGAAAAGTCTCAGACAAGCACCTCACAGCAAAGGAATCCCAAGAGGCTAATAAACGTGGAATATGCATATCTCACAGTCAAGAAAACACGCATCAAAGCAATAGAAGACTCTGCTGTACACGCACTAGCAAAAAACTTAACAGTGGCGAGGACATGGAGTGGAGCAACCAGAACATTTAAACACAAAATGGTAAACAGTTTAACATCATCTCTTAAAGCTGAAGATAGACACACCTGACACTTCTACTCCCAAGTCTGCAGGTCCTTACACGTGCGCAGTAAGAAACGTGTGCACAGCACTGCTTGTAATAGCAAAAACCCAGAAGCCCAAACGTCCATCGGCAGCAGAGAGGCTATAGATTCTACGAAACTCATACGATGATGCTGTATAGCAGGAGTTTGCAAACTAAGGTACGTGACATAAACCCAGGCCTCTGCCTATTTCAGCAGCGCATAGTTCATTCACTTACATATTGTCTGTGGCTGCTTTCACATTACAACCGCACAATCAGGTAGTTAAGCCAGAGCCTTTTGGCCCACAACCTAAAACATTTACTATCTGGTTGACGCCTGTATTACATACATGAAAATAAGTGAAGAGAGCACCATGCAACAAAAAGTGTTCATCTCAGAAATATTGACTAAAACAACACCATGCAGAATGTGTACAGTGTAACTTCACTTAAAACTAAAAAATTTATCATTAAAGATACAAATATGTGATAAAATAAATTATAAAGAAAGTCGAGGGGAAAACTGCAAAATCAGAATAATGAGTACTTCTGAGAGTAACAAAAATGGGGATAATGGTTACCTCTCAAGGTAATGAAATTGGGGAAGGACACAGAGGGTAATTTTCTTTTTCTTACATACGATGGAAGGTATCGGTATTCTTCATACTTCACATAAGTTTTTGGCAACTAAAAATGCCTGTCTTCTAAAATATGTTATTCCCTTCTTCCATATCAACAGTTTTAGCTAGGCATAAGGTGTCTCAGCTAATGACTACAGTTCCCAGAATTCCTTGCAGACTGTCATGGCCATGACCAGGTTCCACCCATGGACGGTGAATGGAAGAACCATGTGCCACTTCTGAGTCCCACCCTTCAAAGGATCTGGCATAGACTTTTCTTCCTTCTGACTGTGTAGGAGATGAAGAAGACTAGGTCCACAAATGGATGTCATTTGCTAAGGATGGCAAAGCAGCCAACCAGTCCCGGAACACCCATGACCGTTGGACAGTTACATGAGATGAGAGAGAACTAAACTTATACCCTGCTTAAACTTCTAAGTTTTTTGTTTTGTTTTGAGGGAGAAAAAGAATTTCTCTTTCTTTCTTTTTTTTTTTTTTTAATAGAAGTTTAGCTTTACTCTATTATAATGTGCAGTACTATAAATATTTTTCTGGATCTATTAAAGAAGTTTTTTTAAAAAATAAAATAAAATAAAAAGTGGATGGGGTAAGGAAGCCAACCAATATAGTTAAGTGCTGTGAACTCTTTTGGGGAAGTTTTGTTGAAAAAGGGAGCATGGTAATGTAGCAGTAGCTAGATGGAGATGAAGGGTCAAAATACAGTTGTGCATTTTTTAAATTTAATTTTGTTTTTATAATGAGAACAAGTTTGTGTGTTGATGCAAACGAGCCCACAGTGAGGAAGAATTTGATGATGCTGGAAGCAGAGATGGTACTATATGAATAAAGTCCTTGATAAAGAAAAGAGAGATTCTGGGCTGGGTGACAAATATGAAGGGATTCAGAAGCACAAATTGGTAGTTATAAAATAGTCATGGGATGTTAAGTACAGCAGAGGGAATACAGTCAATAATATTGTAATAACTGTGTATAGTACCAGGTGGGTACTAGACAAAATTGGAAGGATCACGTCATAAATTATATAAATGTCTAACCACTATGCTGTATACCTGAAACTAATATAAAATAATTTTGAATGCCAACTGTAATTGAAAAATAAAAATAATCATAAAAAAAGACTGAGAGATTCAGAGTACAGGGGGTGGGGAGGAAACCAGCTTTTGATAGGAGCAGAGCTATCTCTAACAGGAGTTGAAGGCAGAAAACGAGCTGGTAGAGGTTTGTGGATTCAATAGCAGAAGAGTAAGAAATTCCCCACTTGGCCATTTCTATTTTTTTTTCAGGAAAATATGAAGCAAGATCATCAAGGAGTGGGGAGAGCAGCTATGGGCGATTGAAAACTGCCTTTGGGATCACAGAAGCAAACCAATTTTGTAACATGATGAAGAGTATCGATCTCAAATGAGTGACCAACATCCTGGTTTGTGGTACAACTCTAGGGACTTTCTCTGTAAAGTGGCAGCCAGATGAAAATGGCCACTATTATTATTCCCATTTTACGGAGGAAAGAGAGGCTTAGAGAGGTTTAAGTAAATCACCCAAGAAGCTGATAAGTGGTGATGCTGAGGTTTTACTGGGTCTGTATGATCACTAGACCTGTTATCGGAGACTTCAGAATCACCAAAAGCCCTGAATGAACCGTAATAAGGACTCAGCACGGATAAGATCATCTCCTTGACTTAATTCAATCAACACTTCCCCAACCAGAGGTCATCAGGTCTTCGTGCCTGAGTGGCACAGAGGCTTCAGGCCACATGGGATGTTCATGTGAGCCATCAGACATGTGCGTGTGAGCACGCATGTGTGTCTCTGTGTATGCATGTAGGATGGAAGGCGGTCTGGGGGACACAAACATCCATTGGAGTTCTCGAGCTCTAGTTCAAGGCTATTTTCTGAAGTACAGGAGAGTTGGTTTGTTTCAGAGCACTAATGTAGTTTGGAAAGGAAAACGAATTTTTAAAGGGAAGCCATCTCTCATCCTCTTTCTTCATTCACAGGGACAAAAAAAAGTGGTATTTCTGGCATGGGCTACAGGCAGAATACTCTATAAATACACAGCCATTAAATCCCAGGCAGCGGGAACCTGATCAGGGCCTCCTTTTAATTTCCTGACATGAGCTGGCCGCTAACCCAATTACCCAGAATCCCTGGAGGAGCCCTCCGCCTTCCCAACAAGCACAAAGAGAGTGAGAGCGTATTGCATGGATGTCAGCCCAGCTTTCACTGAAATCAAATATCATTTAGAAAACACTTGGGGGAGAGCAGGCAGGGAGGGGCGGAGGAGAGGAGGAAATGGAGTGGGATCGGGAGGAGGCTGGTGGCTAGAGGGAGGTGAAGTGAGGTGAGGAGAAGGTGAAGTTTGCAGGGACAAGTCGCGGAAACTCCAGAGCCATACCGAAGACATGGGGGTGGCGGGGGGGGGCGGGGCGCAGGGGTCACCTGTGAAATGCAGCAAATGGTTTTCCAGGTTCTTCGGGCTCAGAGGCTGACAGACCACACACACCCTAGCCCGTCTGTGAAACCCCCCTGTCAGAGGAGAGCTCTTCCACTGGCTTCCTGGGAGAACCTCTCATGCTGAGTTTAGGCCCCACGCAGGGCGGGGCCAACTCAAGACGGATGCCCCCCTCTAAGATTCCCACCGGCAAATCTGCACAGTGGGCGGGGTGCTGAAAAGGTGAGGGCAAAGGAGACCATCTTTGAATCAAATACTATTTTAACGTGCCCAGAAAGCTGGCGTCTTAAAGCAATCAATCCCACAGTGGACTTTGGCAAGGAGTTGTCCCATCGGGTCTCTCTGCTGCTAGAGAGCGGGTTTCACCACTCCTGCTCTACGCCTGAAGAAACGGAGGTCCAGGAGCATATGTGAGAGTGAGACCCAGCAACAATACCTCAGAGCCAGAGGCAAGAGGAGGATGCGGCAACTCCTAACCCAGGGCAGATTTTGTATTCAATTCATTATAAAGAGAATAATCACTTTCCCCTCTCCCCTCAAAAGAGAGGTTTTCATATATGGGGTTTGCTTAAAGCAAGATAGACCCTAGGCCATTGGCTGCATTCCACGGTCAATTCCAGAGCCAACAGCAGCCTTGAGGTAGAGACGGAGCCGAAGGAAGCCACATGTCTGACCTCTTCCCCAGCAGTTGCCGGGCCCCCTAAATCATGCTGCGGACTCTCAGGTTACTTTCCTTAAGAAAGGAAAAACTGTAAAAGGCATCCGGAGTGCTGGATGGAAAGAAAACAGTGTTCAGATGTGTAGGTGCGACGGGGAGGAAGGGAAGGCTGGCATCCACATCCTCCCCTTCCCCAGCCCCTCGCCCCCCTCCTCAAGCAGGGGAGGGACGCCAACCCCTGGCTCCCCCCTGTCTGAGGCCCACTGCGGAACCTTAAACAGGGAGCAGCCCTGGGGAGGCTGCAGTTTGCCTTTCCGAGTCCGATCAGAACACAGGGGAGACAGAGGGAGTCAGGGAGCCCGTGCTGGTCCCGGGGGCCTGAGCTCCTGCACACAAGTGGGGGACACCCAAACAAAAGCAAGAGCCAGGGGAGCTGCCAGGAGCCCCTGTCTGGCAGGGACGCAGGGGCTTCCTAAGGGGGCCCTTCCCTGTGGAGCTTCAGATCCCAGGATCTCGCACAGGTTCCGCACTGTGGGGACAGAAAGGAACGGAGGCGCTCTTCTTCGTCCTCACTGGGAGCCTTTGTGTCACCTTTTTCCCCTCTGAATTGAAAACTTCCAGCCCTGGGAGGGGAGGTTATGGTGGCTACCCGCTCCTCCTCTAGGTGGAGCTCCTGAAAGGGCCTCTCCAGGAAGTTTACCTCAGCACATCTGCCCACTCCTACCAACTGCCTCAGACCACCCAGGCTGCCTGCCACCCTGCTTAAAGGCTGCACTGTGCCCTGCCCCACATCCCACAACCCGGGCCAGCCACAGGGCCATATACACAGGAGTTGGTCACGGTTGGCGCCCACCCTGCACTGCCTTTCCCCTGAGGCAGCGTCCCCCGGAGTCTCCACATCATCATCCCGGGACACTCAGCATCCTTGCTTCTCTTAACTGGACGGCTGGGTACCTAGGCTGCTGTGTACTTGGCCACCGGCTTCTCTGCCATCAGTGGCTACCACTCATCATTCCTTTTCTGGGGTTGTGGGGGAAGGCACTAGGAAGCAGCCCCACTGGGTAGTCCCTAAAGAGGCTCCTCAGTATTGCAAGAAGCTCCAGGGGGTCTGAGTGGCGATCTCCACTTTTTTTTTCTTCTCTCCTTTCCCTCCCTTATTCTTTAGCTCATAATCTGGGGCATTGTGCATGTGGGCGGAGGTAGGGGGTGTGTAGTTGGGGGGGGGGGTGGATGGCAAAGTGGCCTGCCGTTGGAAGCCTGACTCATGCCTGACTTTTGCCATGGCGGGCAGGCACTGCACGGAACACCAAGAAGCTCCCAGTTCTGGCCCCAGCTCTTTAAACCAGCACAGGACTGAGAGTGGAAGAGTCCTCTCACCCCAAACCCTGCAGGACTCAGTTTTGTCACCATTAAAATTCAGGAGTATATTAATAGCAATGCAGCTTCCTTTTGTCCTAAGTTCCTCAGATGCTGTAAAGTAAGCAGAGAGGCCACATGCTCCAAACAGGAAAGGCTGGTGGACAGCTGGCCCACAGCGTGACCCGGTGTCCTCACAGCCAGCTTCCCAGAGCAAGGTAGCAGCCCCCATCCTCACAGACTCGAGAGCAAGGAGCCTCCCTGAGGCTTAGACACCCCTGGGTTGGTTCTCAGCGGCACGTGGAGGAGAAGTCAAGAGACCAGCCTGAAACACGCTTCTGAGGGCCTTTCTGCCTCGGCGTCCTCAGCTGTAACCCCAGGATGCCCTGGAGGAGCAGAAAGAGTCTGGTGTGAGAGTCAGGGGACCCAGTTCAGACACTAGCTCGGGTCATGCTCTATACAGGGGTAAGACCAAAATCGTGCAGAGCCAAGACGAACCAACCCAGTCGTTCAGCAGACCCAGTAGAGCCCGTTTTTAATCGGAGGGCGATTTCTTCATTCGCTTCCCCAGTGAAGAAGCTGGCTGGCCTTCTCCATCTCAAAGGACTTACGAGACGCGACTAATGAGAGATGTAGTTAAAAAGCCAAGGTGCTGTGTAGAGACGTAGGAGTAGGCAGGTTCACTTTAAGAGCTTGTTTTATAGGTACAGACCCTGGGCTGAGCTGAGGCGAAGAGGGGGTGGACTCGCATTGGGGAATGGAGGGAGGGAGCCTCTGATTTCCAGGACACGAGAAAGTCCAAGTCACCTGACAGAGCATCTTAAATTTGGGTCCTCCTCCCCCATGGGCCCCAGGAGAGGAGGATGGGAGGGGCGCCCCCGGGGGTCTTCAAGGCTGGGCTGGGCTTTCAGGGACCCCTCTCAGTGAAGGGGTGCATGCCGGTCCCTCACTTCCTTTTCTCCCCCAGCCCAGATCATCCCATCATCGCGCACCTCTCTTCCTGCCTCCTCCCACTTCTGGAAGGATCTCAGGGCCTAGAATCACAAAAGCTGGTCTGTAAGAATGTCCAGGGCTCTGCTTAAGAGTTGGGGAAGGGGAGAAACACATGTGAACACACGCGTGCGCGCGCGCGCACACACACACACACACACACACACACACACCCACACACACACTACCCATCCCCCGCAAATGGCACTCCACAAAGGTCATCGACCTGAGCCAATCAACAAGGAAGCTGATGAGGAGACCCAGTGCTGTCCAGCTGACGAGACCCACACGTCATTTTACATTTCCTAGTGGCCACACTGAAGAAGGTAAAGAGAAGCACGTGATATTAATGTCATAATGTGTTTAACCCAATACATCCAGAATATTGTCACCTCAACATGCAATCCTTTTTTTAAAATCATCACTACACTATCTGACACTCCTTTTTATCCTAATAAATCTTCGAAATCCGACAAGTCCTTCACACTCAGAACCTGTGGCTCATGCTGCCATGCTGTACGGCACGGCTCTGGAGGAAAAAGAGAAGCAACAGGAAGTGAGAGGAAAGGAAGTGAGATGGCGAGGAGGCGGGGAACAGGGAAGGTGGCAAACATCCTCGAGGTGACAGCAATGTCCTGTCCACCTGCCACCAGGAAGCAGAGGCTGTCCTTCGCAGTGAAGGATGCATTACGTGTCATTCTGGGCCTTAATGTCTCTGATCGTTGCACCCCCAAACTCCAAGGGCTTCTGAGAGGTAAATAAGCATCTCAAGCCTGCCCTTTCCAGGGTGAAGTGGGCTTGCCCGCAAAGGAGGGCTTCTGCAGAGAGCCGAGCCAGCTTTCTAGGGCCCGTGTGGGGTCCTCAATGAAGAGCTTCCAGCTCTTGCCTTCCTCATACACAGTGTCTCCTTTAAATGTGGAGAAGTAGGCAGGAGCTGAAGGCTGCAAACCGGATTGCAGGGTGTGTGAGAAGGGAAATATAGGCACCCCGGGGGGCAGGGTCTTAACCTGGGGTGCATGGAAGGACATCTAGGGTCTGTGGACCCCTGGAACCATGTGCATGTGCGCTGGCCGGGAGAAGGTCCGCAGCTTGTGGGTGTTCTCCCAGGCGTCTGAGACTCCCAGCGAGAAGAAGGGCCTCTGCCAGGATGCCCGGACTGGGGGAAGCCCCAGTGTAGGTGGGCGGGGCCTCTTACCTTCCTTCAGCATCCCCACTTTGAGGCATTTCATGAAGCGGCAGGCCTGGCAGGACTTGCGCCTCCGTTTTGTGATCTCACACTCGTTGGTGGCTGGGCAGCTGTACTCGATGTTCCCTGTAACCAGACACAGACAGGGTTGCCAGGTGCCGTCCAGGACCCTCATCCCCCCGCCAGCCAAAGGCCTTCCCTGCCCCTCACCCCGAGGTTCCCACAGAGCAGTGGTTCCCAGAGCAGGTGCTCTGAGGGGTTTGTCAACACGTTTCCAGGTCTCATAAGTACAGACATCCCAGGTCACGAGGTCTGGGTAGGCCAGGGAGCCACAGCTTTGAGGATTGGCCACCCACAGTTGGCAGCCACCACTGGGCTGGGACACCAAAACTCACTGAGCTGGCATTTTATTCCAGGAAGAAAACACGCTCTGTGCTGACTAAAACGTCGGGGTGGATCACCAGCCTCTCTGCCCTCCAGCCTGGGGCCCCTAGCTCATGGTTCTGAGAACCCTCTCAGAACCCACAGCAGAGGTCCGGGCCACCTGGTCATGCTGAGAGGAAATCACTCTCCTCTTACCGAGCCTCAGTTTCCTCATCTGCAATGAGTGTGGTATCTATTAACTGAAGGATTAAGCAAGACCATGTCTATAAAAGTGCTTTAAATTGTGAAGAGCAAGCAGCTGAGGTGTGTGTGTGTTGGGGGCGGGGGGAGTCTGGGAAGAGCTGTCATCAGGCTTCCGTGTACCTCAATCTCCCCACATGGTATATGGAAACCATTTACTTGTGGATTTTCTGAGAACGAGCATGAACCAGGTTCCAGCACTGACAAGGTGCTTCGAAGTAATGAAACTACTGAGCCCCAAGGACAAGGTGCCCAAGTGCGTCCTGAGTACTCACAATGGCTCCGTGAGCGCTCTGATACCCTTTTCCTATTGGTGAGGAAACTGCGGACTGCAGAGGTTGGTTTGCCCGGGGTGCCTTAGAGATCTCCCTCCCCATTTCTCGCTCTCTGAGGTCCAGCTGGCCCGAACCTTTTCTCATCCCCTTTCCTGCAGGGAGCAGGGCTGGAGGTCAACCTCTGTGCTGGAGGATTGGCGGGGACAGGAAGGGAAGGGATAAAGGTTCTGTGCGCCCCTCCCCTCTATCACCTAACCCCAACCATTTCTTAGGTCACGCTGGCTAATGTGTCTTCTTGGGAAATATTTCAATATCTGAAAAAGCATAGTAAAATTAAAAAGATAAATAAAAAGAAGGAAAACTCACACATGAATTAATTTGCCCAAGGCTATGCTGGCTTAGAAGGCTCAGTAGAATCTGGCCCCTGCCCCCACCCTGCCCCACCCCTCTGTCTCTAGCCTTAACCTCTCCATTGCTCTGCATAATGATTAGTTCCTGGAACTCAATGATCCAGGCTTCCAGGCCTGTGCTCCAGCTGCTGAGAACAAGCCCACTCTGCTTCCTGCAGCTCCTCCCTGGCCTGCCTGCATCTCCAGGTCCCTCTTAAGTTCCTTCTTCTCCCCATCGCCTGAGTTGCAACTATCTGTCTCCTCCTTGATCAGCTCCTCTCTATAGTTCAAGTGCCTGGCACACAGTAGGTGCTCAATGCACACTGAGGGCTGACGCTGACCAGTGCTACAGTTCTGCTTCTCACATATTGAACGTTTCATTTTCCCAACAACCCTGGAGGTAAACAAACATCTTTCTCTCCATCTTACAAATGAGGAAGGCGAGTAGAGTCAGGATGAGGCAGAGCAAGGACTTGAACCCAGGCATCTTGGCTCTAGTCTCTACTCTGAACCACGGCAGTGAGCTCACAGGGCCCACCGTGGCTCTGCCTTCAGCTGACACGGTAACTCGTGCTGCTTTGGGATGCCACCAGCATGCCGCTAATTTTTCACGTTTCCCGGTCTCGGCTGCATGGCCAGCCTGCCATCCATCCCTTGAAGGAGGATGGGTCCCAGGTTTCTCTGGTTGTGGTTCCAGCAGAGGGTCAATGAATGTCTGCTGATTTGGCACTGGTGCTCTTCCAGGACAAGAGGCCTGAGCTTAACAACAAGAATTCGAGCCATGTTCGTGACCCTGTGCGTGTGCGTGTGTGTGTGTGTGTGTGTGTGTGTGTGAGAGAGAGAGAGAGAGAGAGAGAGAGATTTCTAATTTTATTTATTTATTTTTGTTCCTTTCAATTTGTTTTATGGCCCCAGCGGCTAGCTGCCAGCAAAGCCCGGCTGGCGGCCTTGTAATTTTTATAAGTGCCTCCTTGATAAAGTGATGAGATTAATTCATCAGAATTCCTGTGGTCTCTTGAGAACAGTCTAGAAGGACTCAGGAACAAGGAGAGGCACATGTCTCACACACATACAGACACACACACACACACATACACACCGTCGTCATCACCATCACCACCACCACCAGCTGAGGTGTGGCAGGTTTGGGGGTGGGCTCTCATAGGACAGGGACATGGTCAATGGGTAGCATAAATTCAGGGTTCTAAGCTGGAAGCGTGCCCAGTATAGACATATGCAGATCATCAGGCAAGTCACCTAACTTCTTTGGGCCCCAGTTTCCTCATCTGTTAAATGGGCACAGCGTGTTCCCATCTCAAAAGTTGTACACATTCGGTGACAGATGCACTGGCAAGCAAGCAATCAAGGTTGTCTGCTTATATTTACATCCAGACAGGGCTGCCCAGGTAGATAAAGCCAGGAGACTCCTAGGTAAGTCCTTTCTAGGTGTCAGACCTGAAGCTAGCAACTCATTTGGACACTTTCACTTAAGAACGTTAAGATGGGCCTTCCATAGCTAGACCTCAGAGCTGATGCCTATGGGAGGAAGGCAAGAACACCCAGTACCTGATTTCTGTATGACCTTGAGGCAGAGGCAAAATCGCCACCATCAACTCTCTTTGATCCTGTGCTCCAGGGGCAGGAAACCCCGGGGCACCCCCATCAGCTGTCCATGAGCAGCTGCAGGGAGACAGAGTCTTCTCTGAGGCTTGGGGATGGGAGCTGCTGAGCTTGGATAAAGGGCTCTTGGGGGCTCCAGGGCTCAGAGGCTGTGGGTTGACATCAGAGCCTGAATGGCCGCCATTTTACACTGCTAGCGTGAAAGGGCTGGGCTGTGGTCACTTGGTTCCACTCCCTTATTTATCTCACTCCTGGAGGCCAGAGACTATCCTTTTTATCTCTGTGTGACCCACTGTCCTCCGCTCTCCTCTCTTCCGTCCTCCTTACTCGCTAGCTGATGATCTCATTCCTGCGGCTGGCTTCAGCGATCACAGAATTGGGAAGGATAGACAGCCAGATGCATTGTCTGTGCTTCACACCCTTAGATCCATCTGCCTGCTGGATATTTCCATCTGGAAGTCCCTTGGGTTCCTCATACTTCCTCAGACCGAACCCATCCTCACCCAGCCTACTTCTCTTACTATGCTTTTAGGTATTTATTTATTTTTCGTCTCAGCAAAGGGTTACCAGCCACCCCACCACGTAGGTCAAAAACTGAGGGTGGCATCCTGGATTCTTCCCTCTCCTTTACTGCTAAGACCCTTTTCATCCTACTTCCCTGGTTGGTATTTCTTTCCTCCCTCCTTCCCCTTCTGCCACAGCTAGTTCCAATACTCATCATCTCTTGCCTCACCTCTCATAAACTAGCATCCTCTGTCTGCATTTTTCCTTCCAGTAGATCTCCCTCCGCCCTGCCCCTGGGGATAGTTAATAACTTCCCCGTGCACAATCCCTGGATGGATGGACCGCTAGTTCATTGTGGCACACTGAATACAGAAGTCTGAGGGCCTTCACCCCCTAAAGGGCAGCACAGGAGTGAGAAGTCCCAGAAGAATGGAGGAAGTAGAAACCAAAGTAGCTAAAGAGAAGGATTTAGATAAGAACTAAGCCCTTTGTCCTGCAGAACCTCACAAAGCCTCAGGCCTTAAAGACAAGATGGAGTGAGGTACTGGGCTGGAATTTGCTAAAAGATACATTTAAAGAGTGCTTAGCTGCCACTCCATGTGGCGGCCAAGTATCTTCCCACAACATGCATAAGAGAAGCCAACTTAATCTCTAGAGATTAAGCATACAACGTCAGGATTCGGGGACCCCAGCTGAGGGCAGAAGGGAAGTTGAGGCTGAAAAGAGCATGGGTGAATATTGCATATAGTATGACCGCCCAACCCACCCCAAAGCCCACTTCCTGAATTCTAGCAGCTGGATGCACACTCCACTACCCTACCCCCAACATGAAGATAGGAATTTGTAGAATCTTCTCTGAAAGAACAAACAGTAACAGAGAAAAGACCAGCAGATAAAGATAAGCCAACGGAAAGCTCCTTCTACGTGTTTTTTTTTTTTTACCCCTGTTTGCAATTAAGATGGCCCAGGATTATCCAAACATTTATGAAAAGTCTTCAATATGAAAGACTAACCAAAACAAATGGAGGAAAAGCATGTAGGAGGAAACTAGGACAAAGCAGGAGGCAGAATAAACCTCCAAAAGTAATAACCACTTGATCTGATAAGAAAAAAATTACTGCATTCATGAAACGAGAACAGCATGCAATAAAAAGAAAGTATAGCATGGAGCTCATAGAAATTAAAAATATGAAAGCCATAAAAAATCCAAAAGAACTGCCTAAGTAGATAGATACCCTAGAATAGACCAAACATCAAAGAGATGGATGGACTATAGGCGAGAAAAGATGTAAGAATTACAAGATTGATCCTGGAAGTTCCACATCCAACCATTAGGAGCTTTTGAAAGAGAAAACACTGGAGAGGAAGTTATTCCAATGAGACAAAGGAAAGGAGGAAAGGATGAGGGAAGAAAATTTCTTAGATCTAAAGAATATGCGTTTTCAGACCAAACGGCCTGCTAAGAGCCCAGAAGAACAAATGAAAAAAGACCTGGACAAAATCATAGAGGTGGAGGACTAAAAAAAAATACAAGGGGCTAAGAATAAGACTGGTCATCATCAAACCACAAGGGAAAAACTTCTCTGGGAACACACACACACACACACACACACACACACACACACACACACACTTCGTGCACATACTCGCTGCTCTTTTATTTATCTTCTTTTCTGTCTGCTTTGTTCGCTGCAATTTCCCAGCACCTAGAACCAAATCTAGAAAGAAGTGAGGACTCGATATACATTTTCTTAGTGAACAAATCAAACTTCTTGACAGCAGCACTAGAAGCTAGAAGACAAAGCAGCAATGGTGTCCAAATTTGAGTGGAAATTATTTTCAGCTAGAACTTTATACCAAGCCAAGATAGTAATCTCATGTATGGGTTGAAGGATTGAGTAAAGACCTTTTCACACATCTAAGGTGTCAACAATTTTACCTCTCTTGCTCCTATGGTATGTGCTCCCCCACTCAAAAAGAGAGGACCCCAAAAGAGGAAGAGGTAGGATCCAGGGAATAGAGGATCCAACCCAGGAGAAAAGTCAAGGACATATCAAAGAGGAAATGGCAGTAGAATAGATTTAACAAAAAAATTGATAAAACTAAATTTGGACAATGGGAAATGTGGTGTGTGTGTGTGTGTGTGTGTGTGTGTGTGTGTGTTGGAACTGGTTGTGCAATTGGAGCTAACTCTTCTTTTTCCATTATGGGAAGTAAAAAAATAATGTCAAAATTGCTAAGTCAGTATATAACTGTAAAATAATAAGAACTAAAGATAATAAATGCTGGAAGAAAGATTCCGGCCATCTCTGACCCATCCGCCCTACTCTCCCCTACCGAGGCCCCCAGGTTTATAGGTGCCGGGAAATTACAAGGAGCCTCCTGGCCCTCTCATCCCTTCCTCTACCTGAAACCTCCCCTGACAAACTCTTTAATATCCTTGAAGCCTCACATGGCCTTCTTGGTGACATCCTCTTCCCTTCTGTCTCAGGTAGGCTTACTTGGTTCTTCTTGTTTGCTCCTACAGGACTCATGCACCCCCTCCCCCTGTACCCCCCAACTCCCTCCTGGAACTTGAAACAACTAACTTAGTATTTAGTAATCAGGATTTGGTACGTTGTCCTTCCTTCTGAACTGTGTGCTAATTGGGAATAGAGGTTGTTAAGGCTTTCCTTTTGTATCTCAAGTAGGGTGCCTGGCTCTTGGAAATACCTGTAGATCAAAGCAAATGAACCGAAAGCAAGAAAACCCAACGAGAGAAGCCTAGAATTCAACAATTTGCTAACCTCTCGGCTATAAAATGCAATCCCCTCCACTGGGTGCTCCCCACCCTGGCCCTTCCTGAAGTCCCAGACACCCCTCACACCTCTTCAAACCCACTCTTCTGTTAGATTTTATTTTTCTTCTCTTTGCAGAGACTCTTATTAACATCTCTGACCAACTGTGTATTTATTGCATCGAATCCAAGATGCTTTCGATGGTAAGACCACACCATTACTTTATGTACCACCAAGAAAGGGAAAAAAGCCGCCAATCAAACTAGGACCATGCTTCCTTGCTGCCAACACTTTCTTTTTCTTTCTTTCTTTTTTTCATATTAAAAGAGCTCTTTGAGATTTATTTAGAGACAGATTTGATCATATAACGTTCTTGTGCATACATGAAAGAGATAATATAAGAAAAATAAATCAAAGATACTGTTAAAACTCTTGAGTGTGATTCTCCTGAATCATTTTTGATCAAAGTCACCGTTTTCATGCCTTTTTTTTTTTTAATGTAATTGTCCTCTCCGCTACCAAGGGAACTGTGCTTCTGAAAAGTGTCCACTGTTGTCTCAGGGGTTTCCTTCCAGGTCACTGGCCCTTTTCTGCAAGCTTTAATGTGAATGTGAGGGCAGTGACAAACAGACAGCCATCGCCTGGTGGACAGTAACTGGCACACAGCCCAGCTCAGAGGTGCTACATGGGGAAAAAGTGCATCCGAGAACTGATGAAATATGGTCCCTCCAAGTCTCCTCCGAGGCTCCTACTCCCCTTCCTTTCACCAAAGTCCCTCCTCCTGCCCTACCCCTACCCCTTCCCCTCTTCTTTTGAATAGCTTTTCCCTGAAGAGCCCTCCTGCAGGTGTTAAATCAGATTGCTGGGCTCCACATCCCAGAGCCCCAGATTCAGCAGGTCTGGGGTGGGACCAGAAATTTGCATTTCTAACAAGGTCCCAAGTGAAGCCTGAGCTGTGGGTCTGGGGGCCGCACCTTGAGAAATGCTGCCCTAGAAGATCTCATTAGACCTCAAACCCCACTCAGACACCACTCTTGGGCTCTTGGCCTTGATTTCCAACTCTCCAGGATAAGTCCTGTGACCTGATCATACTCAACATGTCCCGAACTTTATCCATTATCCCAACTCCTTCCTCCCTGCTTGCCCCACCTCTACCAGCAAAATTCTTTCTAGATTGATTTCTCCCAACGACCTCACCATCTCCCTAGTAGCCTAAATTAGAGACCTAAGAGTCAGTCTCACATCCAGTCACTATTCTTTTTATACTGAATCCACTTTCATAAGTTTCTCATGCCTAATCTCTCTCTTTTTTTTAACCCTTCTGCTGCCATCATGGTTTGGCTGCCTCTAAACTGACTTAACTAGATCTCTTAGTGGACTGTTAAAATCACCTCCTAACTGGTCTGCCGGGCCCTAGACGCCGCCATGTACAGACCACCTTCCATATCATTGCTAGGATTATCTTGTTAAAAGGGGATTTGATTCATTCCTCGTTCAAAAACCTTCCATGGCCTCCTGTTGTGAAGCAGTAAAAAAAAAAAAAAAAAAAATTACTATTTATTTAATGGTCCTCATATATGTTAGGCACTAAGCTAGACATGCATGCCTCACTTAATTTCTGCAATAACATTCTAGGACCAGGAACTATTTATTAGCCCTATTAGTCCCACTTTATTGACAAGGAAATTAAGTCCCAGAGAAACTAAGCAACTTGCCTAAGTTGACACAGCTAAGAAATTGTAAAGCTGAGATTCTAAACCAGGTGAAGCAGCCCTCAAACTGAAATATTACTCTCTGCTCCTCCTTAACACAGCATATGAAGCCGTCTGACAACCGGTCCCATGCTGCTTTTCCAGCCCAGCACGTGCGACCGAGTCCCCGCTTCCCTCAGCGGAGCACGGCCATCGCCTCTGGGCCCTGCTCTTGCTGTTCCTTCTGCCACATATATCCATCCACCTTTCACTTCTGCTTAAATGGCCGTTGCTCTAGGAAGCCCTCCCTGCCTTCCCTGCCCTCTCTCTGTGTCTCACAGGCCTTGCGCCTGGGCTATCTCTCTAAAAAAAGGAATTATGATTTCTTTTTCCTCTCATCCCCCCCAGTGCCCCACAGACAGGGTTTAATTGACTCTTTTTGTATAGATGAGTAAACTTGAGCCAGAGGACCCAAGTCCCTGCCCAAGGTCAATGGCCTAGCGAGTGGCAGGTCTGGGATAGCACCCCACTTCCCAGCTTTCACCGACTCCTGGCTTTGTCTCTGCACCCCCGTCGTCCTGTGTCTCCTGGGATCCACCAGCTTCATTCTCCTGGACATAAGGCCCGGAGGTGGTCCAAGGTAGGATAACCCATCAATCATCTCCCTGCCCCTTTCCTTGGGGAGTTTCCTTCCAAGCCTGCATCTGGGCCCCAGGTGAACAGAAGATGCACTGTGCCAGGGCCTCTTTCTCACTTGTTCCTCTTTATCTTAAGTTACAGACCCAGAAGCTGCTTGAGGGGCCTCTCGGTGACCTGAAAATTTGGCCAGATGCCCTAGGAACTTTAGGTGGGGTACAGCGTGGCTTTACCCTCTGCATAGATCCTTGTGGCCATGCATCGCACGTTCATTTATTTGTCAATAGCTTCCAGTCCACCAAAAAGAAAATCCAAGAGTGGCACTCGCCATGGCTCCTGGATTTTGCCAGCCTCTCCAGCCACATCGCCTTCCACTTTGCCCTCGCTCACTCATACCAGCCACAGTGGCCTTCCTTCTGGTCTAGAAATACATATGCTATTTCCTCTGCCTGAAATGCTGGTCCCAGGATTCATACATGGGCTTCATCTTACCTTGAAAGTCACTTTCTTAGCATGGCCTTCTCTAATTCTCCGTCTAAATTAGACCCCCTCTCTCAATCACCGTTGGTCTTTTTGGTTTTTCTCCTTTACAGCACTTGTCTCAGTCTGTCATTTGTCATCATATTTACTGTCTGCTTATCCCTGCCAGAAGACAAGCCCACCAAGGTAAGGGCCAATGCTCAGTCTTCAGCTCCCAGCACAATGATTGGGACTCAGAATTTACCAAAGAACTAAACGACTGCATCATAAGCTCAAATGTAAGGCAGACGTTTTCCCCAAACATCATCCTTTAGAAAAAGAAGGTGATTACTATTTTAGCCTTTATGAGGTTTCATATTAGAGGTGCTATGCCAATCACTTTACATTAAATAATTACTATTTGAGAAGACCTCAATCAATGCTAATCACCTGACTGAATCGGTAACAAACGGGGTAAAGGAATTTTATACAAATTCGGTTATTCCTGAGTATATGACCTTGCAATTATAAATGCTGAGTGTTAAAAGCAATATAGTACCTGATATGTTATGAAAATCATGCTCGTAAACCGACACAAATAAAGAACGGTCCTGATGGCCTAGGAATTGTATTTATGGCTCCAAATAAAATTTTTACGAATAGCAACACGAATATGATCACAAAGTCTCAAGTAACTGAAACAGAAGTGAAGAGAATGTGCTCTAAAATACTGTGTTAAATAACCCAAAAAGTAGTCCTAGAGAAGGCAGCTTCTTGTGAAAAGTTTGATAAACCTTGTTTCACGAAATGCGAGTAGAAAAAAGTTTTTCAAAAAATAATATAGTTTTATATGATGTGACTTAAAATATGCAATATAATGAAAATTAACATATTATTATAAGTAGATATTTGACTATTTTATCTAGATCCCTAAAAGTTTATCTATACAGACTGGCCAAACTTCCGTGGTTTGTCTTCATTGGGAAAATGAAAGATCACTTTGGAAATCGCCTTCTTTTCAGACACACTGAGAACTTCCTACACGTGAGGCACTGTGAGAGGATGCGGGCTCAGTGAAAAATCAAGGCATATGTAATGCTGTCCCTTTAGAGCTTGCAGTCTTCTTGGGGAATCAGACGAGTAGTGGCAATAACCAGACAGTGTGGTTAAGTGTTGTTGGTGAGCTGGGAGAGCCACGGGAGGATCCAAGGGGGGCGCTACCTATGTCAGGTGAGAGGAGGAAGTTGGAGAAGGCTTCCTGGAGGAGATGCCAGCTAACTAGAGGCCTAGTAGACAAAAGCATGGACTACAGTTTAAAAGGGGGAGCAAAGAGAAGACTATGTGCAAGGTCTAGAAATTGAAAGCACAGGACACGTTCCGGGAACTATAAAATAGAGAAGTCAGGCTGATCAACAGCCAGCCAGGGAGAGTGGCGCAGGACGAGGCTGCAAGGTCAACGTGAGGCAATCCCAAAGGGTGTCCTCGGTCATGTTCTAGAGGTTTGATTTTACCCACACGCAAGTTAGAAGAGTGACATGTTCAGACATGTGTTCAGAAAGGTCTCTCTGGCGGCAATGAAGAAAACAGACTGGGCAGGGGTGAGCCTGGCAGCTGGGAGACCAGTTTGGAAACCGTTGTAGTCAGTGGTGGCCTGCGCTAAAGCAGGGGGCATGAGGAGAAGCTGTTGAGTTGGAATGGAGGGTTGGGCACGAGGAACAGGGAGTGAGGTTAAGGAAAAGACCCATTTCTGGCTTAAACACGGAAAGACTGATACAGGCACTGAACTGGGAAGACAAGGAGAAGCATCTGATGGCAGAGACATAGCGTCTGTTTAGGACTTGCCAGGTTTGGGGTGCTTCTGGGACGTCCAAGTGGAAACGTTCATTAGATGTTAAAAGAGCTAGAACTCAGGGAGAAGATGAGGGCAAGAGCTATGGAGCTGGGATCCATCCTGACTCCAGAGGCAATTGAAGCCATGGGCAAGAGATCTCAGGAACATAAGGTGGGTCAAGAATAAAGCAGGAAGAGGAAGAGGGTACTGGTAGCTTAAGGTCGAGAGAAGACACATATATATATTTAAACTGGAGATTCGAGAGGTATTTAAATGTTGATGGAAAGGAGACTGTAGAGAGAGAGGGGGGATAAAAAGGAGATAATGGGTAGGAGGGTCTCTGGAAAGCAGAAAAGAGATAGATTCAAAGCCTGGGAAGGAGTGAGCCTGGGGCAGGAGACACCTTCCAGCAGTGAATAGGTAGCTGTAAATAATTATGCAATCAATGAATGAAAGATACTGTAGATAATGGAGAAAGAGTGGGTAAATTTGGTGAGGGTGTTCCCATCTGAGGCTTCCCTTTTCTCAATAGAACAGGAGGTGGTCATTGCCAAGAATGAGCGTGACAGGGTCAAGGAGTAGGGCCTGGAAAAGGCCCCAGTATGATTCCCTCAAAGACCCCTCTCATTACTTCAGTATTCATGGCAAAGGTTTTCATTACCGTGAGGTCAGTATCACAGTCCAGAACCTGGCACCGAGCCCTGTGGTCCAGAAACCTGACTTCGCCAGCCACAGAATGCGCTCCATCTCTCAGAGGCAGACTCGCATTGCTCCAATTCAGGAACTTGAGGTGTAAGCCCGGAGATGCTAGTGCATGCAAGTAACAAGGAGAACGAGATCTACCTCACCGGCAAGTTCACTCCAGTAAGAGGGCCAGTAAGAGGGCTTGCAGGGAACTAGATCATACTCAGAAAGATGTTAATCGGATCAACTGAATGTTTAATCACATCAGGCTGTCCCCAGGCTGACTCCCTTTGCCTAGGAGTGGTGCCTTTGCCAAAGCCGGCCTTTTATTCCGTGCCTCCAGGGCAGATCAATCCTTTGATGGGTACATTTTTTTCTTTAGAAATTCAATAAGCCTGAGAGGGTTATCTCCATTCAGTCCCTTCAGAAAGGGTGCCTTTTTGTCATCCCTGAGCTCGTCTACCCTGGGTGAGCTTTACCACAACCCCTAGCACTGACGACAAACTCCCTTTCATAGCACAGCATTGGGCAAATGAAGTTGTAATAAAGGCTTAACAGGCACTGCAAGGGGTTGATTATAAGCCCCTTGAGGGCAGGGAAACTGCGTCTACCTTGTTCAATGCTATCCTGCAGGGGAGGCAAATTTTTTCTGTAAAGGGCCAGATAGTGAAAGTTTTAAGCTTTGTGGCTGGAAGGTCTCTGCAGCAACTACTCGGTACTATTGCAGCATCAAAGCAGCTATAAACAAATAGGTGTGGCTGTGTCCCAATACAATTGGATTTACAAAAGCAGGTGGCCCACCTGCAGACAGCACCGCTCCATCCCTAGCCTCACCCCTGCAGCGCTAGCATCTAGTGCAGCCAAACACACAGTCAGGGCTCAATAAACATTTGTAGAGAAGAGTGAATGACTAAGGTCTAGCTCCCCAAATCTATCATGACATCCTTGTTTCTGCAAAATTTCTTCCCATTTTGGGTAACCAATGAATTGAGCAAATTAAAGTGACCTAAGGAAGGAAGGGGGAGTGAGCTAGCATGGTTTTCAGAGCTTTCCAAGGGCTTACATTTATCTGTGAATGGATCATTCTATGACTAAAGGCCCCATGTCCAAGTTATTGCGTTTTTAAAAATGGCCTGATTATTCCTCAGAGTTGGGTAGGTGCTGAGGAAACTGCGCCACGGTTTGGATCCTGCGGCCTGATTATTCCTCAGAGTTGGGTAGGTGCTGAGGAAACTGCGCCACGGTTTGGATCCTGCGGCTCTGCTGCGGACTCTCAAGGGCCAGCAGAACTCCCTGTGCTCCCCGCCACCCACCGACCCGAACCCCGCAGTCCCTCACTCAGAACAGGGACTCAATAAACGCTCACTCGGTTCTTAGCTTGTCTCCCGGTTATCCATTTACAGGTCATTTTTTCCCCCTTCTTTGTACTTCTCTTATTTTTCCCCCAAATTTTCTACAACACTTAACGTTCAGAAACCACAAAATCAAAATCTTTGTTAGAACAAAACCAAAGAGTTAATAAAATCACCAGAGCAATCCATCAGCCTTGGAAATGTACTCTTCCCTATTCTGGTTATAAATGTGAAACCCTTCTGGTGACAAAGAGAAAAGACAAGAGCAGGCCAGTTCGGATCGCACTGAAATGCTGCCGTCTGTCTTGGAACTTCTAGGAAGCGATCATTATCCTTTTCGCAGTAGCAAATAATTAAGACTATTTACAAATTCTTCCTGCGGACTCCTGACTCGTTAAGGACATTCTCACCACCCAGGCCTCTGCAGAGCCTGTCGGAGGGTTTCTGAGTCACATCAGCCTCTGCCTTCAGAACATTTGATCCAGGACTCTCCAGCTCACTTAAGAATACAGAGAGAAGAAAATGTAATTGTCTCCTAAAAGGCAATTTTTCAAAAACTGACCTCAAAGAATTCAATCTTACCAAGATCACTTCCCAATTTGGGAAGAAAAATGCTATTTCGGTAACTTACATTGGTTTAAACATCTCATGTTTATTTGTCAAATATCCGATGATATTAATTAGATATTGGGCTGGAGGTTTCCGACCCCATCTAAGACAGAAGACTCAGAACCGCCACATCGTGCTTTTCAAATCTAGAGATACCAGGGCCTCGTTCTAGATCCTGGAGTACGAAGCTGGCAGGGACCAGGTGCATTTACTCGCTGTGCTGAAGGCTGGCACAGCACCTGGTGGAAAGTGCTCAATAAATATTTGCTGAAAGAAGTTGGTATCATGGCTCCTTCTGGGGGAAGTGTCAGGGAACCAGAGTCTGGAGTTTTCAGAAAACTTATTTTTACTCTTATGTACTATTTGAATTTTTGCCATGCTTCTTCTTTTAAAGAGTTCCTTTCAAAAATAAATATAACTAAAATAATTTAAATCCTGTTAAATCAAAATAATTATAGTTTTATTTATATGTAATTCTAAAAGCTTGCTCTGTAAGGTATGACAAATTCTCTGTCCATCGTCTTCATAATTATACGTCTTAAGTGATAGCGTAAAAGTGAAAATAATAATTGCAAACATTTAATTTGCACTTACTAGGTGACAGTGAATATTCTAAAGGCTCACTATATGTTAATTCACTTAATCCTTTTTTATCAGCTCTATGTGAGGTAGGAAGGACACCCTCTCACCGAAGGTGGGAGAGAAACTGAGGCCCAAGGCATTCAGCTGTAAGATAATGAATGAGCGGACTGCGTTGACCCAGGAGCCTGGGTGGCCAGCCTTCGCACTGCCCCGCACCGCCTCAGCTAATCTGCAGAATCGGGAACATGGCCAATCCTAATGCCCTCTATTGGTTTAATAAATAGATCGTCATCCGAAGAGAACTCAACAAACAAATATTTGTTGAGTGAATAAACTGAGAATCCTCCCAGGGAATCTTAGCCTGCCTCTTCCAAAAGGGAAATGGGGGAAGGACAGCCCTGAGGGCAGCCGGGCAGGCCCTGGATGCGGGGCACTTGGGCCAGGGACAGGACAAGTGCCCCCGGGTTTTCTCCAGCCTGGTCTGCAGTGTCTGTTCCCCTGGCCTGGCATCAGCTCATCTCAGTTACCCGCATGAGCAGGGCCTTTTGCCTCTCCTGCTCCCAGCGCACAGAACAGAGGCCGGCGTTGTTAAGTGCTCTGTAGACACTTCGCTGAATGAAGGAAGCGCGTGCTCTCCCCACGGCCTGCCGCTGCAAGAATCTCAGCCACCATAAGCCCGGTCGTCTGTCTGTGCTGGGCCTAAGCCTTGAACTTGATAACAGCCCATCATTATCCCCAATTTATCGAGGGGTGACTTTGCAGAGGGCACCCATCAGGGCTCTTGCACACCTTAATCAGAATGACTCACTCGAGTACCCACCAAAAGAGGCAGCCACCCCCATGCCATCGGGAGGTGACTCGGCTGACATGCAGATGCCCTGAAACAGCCCTAGAAAACAGGCCAGATTGGGGTGTGGATGGGATAAGTGGTAAGGGGGCACCTTCCCTTGTCCTATGAGCCTGAGTCTTTCTCAATGAAGAAAACAGCCATATTTCACTTGCGTAATTGAAATAGATAAAAACAAAGTAAGAAGCCCCTTATACTTCAAGAGGTTTGGAATTGCAGGGCAAATAATGCTATTTTTCCCCCCCAAAAAACAGTTTTTTGAGGAGAACACATATGGAAGTGTTTCACACCCCAGTGAGAGGCACTCTACAGTGAGACATTTGTGCGGCTTTCCTTTGGGTTTTCTGGGGCGCCACATGGGGGTACATGCCATTTCAACAGCAGTCCTGGAGTTAGGTCTTGTCCAGACTCCCAGAGTGAGAAACCCGAAACAGAGAAGGTGGGCCTACGGAACCGCTGCTCCCGGCGCTCACGCGATCACCCGGTTTCCTGCTGGACCGCAGGCGGGCGTCCCCGCCCGCACCCCTTCCCGGGCCCCGCCCAGCCGCCACGCACCTTGGATGGTCCTCTTGAAGAAGGCCTTGCAGGCCTCGCAGGAGGCCACGCCGTAGTGGTAGCCAGAGGCGATGTCCCCACACACGAGGCACAGGCGCTTGGGGATGGCGTTGAGCATGTACTCGCACTTGATGGCCGAGTCCTCCATGATGCCACTGGCACAGTCCTCGTAGCTCTTGCGACACGGGGTGCCTCCTAGCCCTGCGCCTCCAAACATGGGCGGCGAGTCCAGACCATTGGCGTGGGCGCCCAGGGCCAGGCCGAAGCCGCCGCTGGCGTCAGACGAGCCGCTGGGGCTGTGGTGGCTGAGGGCATCGATGCCCGAGGACGGGCTGGACGGCTCTGTCTTGATGAAGGAGCCGCAGCTGGAGCTCAAGTGCCGGTCGTCCGCGGACATTCTGTTCAGCAGCCTGTAGACACAGTGCGGGAAGTCAGAAGCCAGGAGGCTAAGGTGTGTCACCATCCCCAGGAATTAGCTTTGGGCTCCTGGCAGAGTGGGCGGGGCGGTTGGGCGGGGCTCTGTGCTAAGGCATCTGTGAGATAAAAAGCTGTCCCAGAAGGTCTACTGGTCATGAAACAGCACCGGCCACAGCAAGTGTCTGGCATTAACCCCCCGAACCTTCTGAGTCCTCAAAGAAAAAAACTATGGTCAAGAGCTTCTGATTAGGCACCCAGCCCTTTGCAAATCGCTGGCTTGAGGGTGACAAAAGTGGTAACAAAACGTGGTAACAATTCAGCCAAAATACTTGGCCAAACTTCCCGTGTAAGAATAAAACATGGTAGTTACAATTGAAAGTCCAGGTGTGCCAGGCCCTGGGTCAGACACCCTCGGGACAATGACCTGATAACCCATTTTTCCCGGCCCTTCTGGGGCTTCAGGTAAGTCCAAGCTTGGACCTTCCCTTATGCGCCACCATTGCTGAGATTGAGACCAGAGAGGCCAAAGCAAGAGACGGGGCTTGTGGCAAAGGATCCTGCCAAATTCGCTAACTCTGGGCTCTGCTTCTGGCCCAGGGCACCTCGGGAGGGTGACTCCAAGCTCCTTCCCTCATTTCCCTTCTTAGCCATGAGCAGGCCAACCTCTGTCCAGCCCCTCACCGCTAAGAGACTGCGCCTCCTGTAGGCAGCACGAGGGAGCCTTCCAACCCCAACTCCGTGCATCCCCTAGTTGTTTCTTAAATTCGCATTTGAACCTTTAAGTGCCCCTGCATCAGCCTCAGAGCCATCGGAGCATTGTCAACATGGCAGGATCACTAGGAAGGGTCATGATTCCCGTGAGGAAAGCCCCTCCTCCCAGACTGTGGGTGGATGAGAAAGCCAGCAGGGGCAGGGTTCGACTCTCCCACATCCCAGCTCCCTGGATGCGGGAGGGGCCTCCCTCTGCACAGCCCGGCAAAGAAAAGCAGGGAGCTGAAGGTGTGGGTTTAGGGAAGCTCAGCTATAGCACATGCTCCAGACCCCCGGGAGCAGACAGAATCTGGAAGTAGGAGACTGCTTAGGGTCCATCCGTCCCTGGCCTGGCCTGGCCACATGGAAGTAAAGAGGAAGCCAAGGCTTATGTCTGAGGAGCAGATGAAAGGAGAAAGGGCGAGATCTTGGATATGGGAATGGGCTGGAGAGGTTAGCAGTACAGCCTTATGAACGGAAAGATGGCTGTGGGCTGGGAGGGAAGGTCTCAGTGCTGGAGGGTCCACTGGGATTGCAGCCACAGGCCTACCTCCAGTGTTGCTCAGAGGGAGCCCCTGTTTTCTGAGCAGCCCACTGAGGGAAGGACTTGTCACCACCTGGGAAAGGGGCTGCCTTCTCACTCCTACTAAGCCTGCCCCCACAACGTGATCTTGGCCACACGCCCACACCACCAAGCCAATCTTGTGATGGGGAGGGGCCTTCACTGTCCCTTGTCCCACTAATGAGCTCATAGTTAATACGCTTCCCTAGGGACTGTCCCATCCATCTACGCTTGAGCATGCCCAGAGACCAGGAATTCATTGCCCTGGAGACAGTTCTAACGAGAAACTGGGCGCTGCAGATACAAAGATAAAAGATACATATAAGGCTCTTACTCTCAAGAAGTTTATTTACTGGAATGTACTGTTTGAAGATCGAGGCTTTCGGGTCTCTTCTGTTCCAGAGCGAATGTTCTGAGGCCTCCAGTCCTTGGAGAGACCTCTCCTACAAGCCCCAGGTTTCCCTTGCATCAGCAGAGGGCACCCCAGTTGAGGGTCTCCTCTGGGTCCTTTTATACCACTTGCTGGTGCCTTGTCATCTCCCTGGGCTCCCCACAGCCACCTGCCTCCCCTCCATCCATCGGTGGATCCCTAGTGTGACTTCAGGAAATGCCATCAGCCCGGCAGGACATAACCCAGAAAGAAAATCTGCCTGAGCAGGCGCGAGTACACCTTTGGGTCCCTTCCTAAGCTGCCTTGCATAGGGCAGGCAGAGAGAACTAACCAGGTGCTCTCTCATTTGTAATCCCCTCCTGCCTGCTGCTTTAGGCTCTGCCATTCACAGGAACAACCCAGGCCCACTATGACAAACCCTGCTGGGTGAGACAGCTCCTAGACCCAGCCCTCCATCTTCGCCCCTCCCCCAGAGCTCCAGAGATCTCAGGATACACTGGACATAAATAGTAATTATAGCAACTAATATTAACAAGCATGTATTATGTGCCGTAGGCTTCCTATCTGTCCCTTGGGTGTGCAAGGAGCATATGCCCTATGGAAAGCCCTACAGGCACTCCCATTGGACAGCAGGCCACAATCCTCAGCCTCATGGTTCAGACAACCCTGAGGGACACCCAGGGTGGGCAGTCCTTAAGCCTTGGATTCCTTTCCCGCCCCTCTTTCTTGGTACAAAAGGGTACAAAGCATCCTTCAAAGGGCTGTGCAAACAAGATGTGCTCTGCCCAGACCCTGCCCCCAGGCCCAGGTCAGAGACCCTGGGGCCAAGAAGGAAGCCAGAGTTGCCACAGAAAGTCATGCCAATTTGGTGCTGAGTCCCAGATTGGGGTGCGTGGGGAGAGAGTTCTAACAATTTCATGCCTGCAGCTTTCTCATTGCCATGATCATTATTTTGGCTCCACTTGACTGTCTTTTCCAAGGATAGTCAACCTAGACTACGGGCACCACTATGTGCCAAGCGCTGGCCGGATAACAGGAACATGGTGGGCACAGGCACCGCCCACGACTTCAGAAGCTCTCACAGGAAGGACGGACATTAAACAAGCACAAGCGCGCGGTGCCCCAGGAAGGGTGAATGCAACCTGGAATCGCCCCGGTTGAGAACCGCTGGCTTACGTGTGTGAGGGAGGAAGGCGGACAAGGGGCCCAGGAGCTGAGGGTTGGGCAAATGAACGGTGCAGACCGAGGGGAGTGATGTAAGAAAGGGTAGAAATGGGAGAAAATAGAAGGGCCACGAGCACAGTGGTTCCCAGGGGGTGTGGGCTGAGGTATAGCAGGAAGAAAGAGAGAGAAAATGGGAGGGATGGGAGATGGGGTCGGGGACGATTTCAGAGGTAGAGTCTTGATGCCGGGTCCAGGAGAGTGTGGCCACGGGATGAGGGGAGGTGGCCCACACTTGTGCTCTGGGGAGGAGAGAGTCATGTCCAGTCCATCATCTGTGGTTGTCTGAGACCCAGTTCCCAAGTGGGTCGATGACTTGACTATTGACTTTATGGGGAGGGGACAGATGCCACATCTCAGCAGCCTTTGAGAGAGCAGTAGTCAAGGGTCGAAGCCCCTTAAGGCACATTTTCCCCATGATCCGCCTCAAACAGGAGCGTAGCCAGAGCTGCCCTGGCCTTGATTTCACCACCATCTGATGAGACACGGTCTCCCTCCTGTCACCACTCAGCCCTGCTGCTGGTCCTCCTGTGTCCAGTGTGGGGCCCTGCACCCCAGAGTGGCCTGAGCTCCAGGGGTCCCTGAGCAAACTGGGAGGCCCTCTGCCTTTGCTGGACGATAAAGTGGGTTGAAGATTTTCCTAATGCAGAGACCAACGGAATCTTGGAAGTTCTGAATGAAACCCAAACTGTTGAGCTATCCTGCTATAGACCTCTAGAGGAAGAGAAAACCCGGGCTCTCACCATGAGACAATCATAACTTTTTAAACTGGAATCCCAGATCTATGCCCCTGAGGGTGGCCAGCTGGTGGGAGGCAGAAGGAGAGAAGATCCTGGAGAAAGAGAAGCTCCTGGAGAGAAGAGAGATGGACTGGCCTGATCAGCTGGGTCCTGGCTTGTTTTCCTATACAGGGTAGAGCCCACTCCACTGCATGCAGAAATCTGGGTCACATGCATTTGGCTCTGTGCCGGGGCCACCCCCTTGAGAGCACAAAGCAGCAGCGGAGTGAGTCACTTACTGGTCACGAGCCTGCTCTCTGGCATCAGATGAGCCAGTTCAATCACATAGTAGCTGTTGACTTTGAGTAAACAGGTCACCCTCTCTAGGCCTCAAGAGTCCTCATCTGTGAAATGGGCTCAATCACAGCACCTCCTTCATCAGCTCGCTCTGGGTAAGCATGAGGTAATGCAGGCCAAATGTTCAGAATGAGCACTCGGAGGACGCTGGCTGCTGTCGTGATTCTCCCAGGGAACCCCTTCCAGAAAATCCAGCAGCCGGTGGCTGGTGATTAAACCCAGCAAAGCTCTCCCCTCAAACAAGTCCCCAGATCCAGAATTGAGGTTAATTCCACAAGGAACTTGCCATTTACCAGGAGGGAGAGTGGTTAGTTAGATAAATTAAGAGGATAAATAAGTCTGAAACTGGTCTCTACAGAAGAAAAATGGTCTCTGAACACTTGAGAGACTCTTATATACATTAACGTAATTAATTTGCTAAGCAGGGGCCACCTGAGCTATTCATTGACGCAGACCCTCAGACCCTCCAGGAAGGCTGTGTTTGTTAGGAATCAGCCCCTCGGGCACCTGAAGGGAACACAGTTAAATTTCCTTCAAAAATATTATTAAGGAATGCAGAATGAACCTTTAGTAGAGGGATAAGATGGGCAGCACCATGTGGCTAAACGTGCCTAATTGTCAAGGCTCCAGCGTTCCCATTGGGACATGGACACATGGGTTCTTGTTACATGGAAGGGAGGGAAGAAGGAAGGGAGAGAAGAGAGGAAGGGTAAGGAGGCCAATGGTGAGAAGTACTATGAACCAAGGATTATAATTAATCAAATTCTATGCATCTGAGGTCCATTAATTACATCTTTTTCTTTAAACTTGGATATTTCTTTAATTCAGATTGACCTTCCTCCTGAGTAGTCTGAATCACCTATTTTAATAAATGGTGTTTTATCACTATTATGTGATAAAAATCTTGCATTGTTGTATCTTTCAATCATAGATCCGTTTTTCTGGACAGACACACAGCAAAGCTATAGTCAGTGAATTTTAAGTTCTCAGGGTTTCTCCTGCCTACTCTGGTGACTTTCAGATGAGGAACTGAAGCCCCCAAGAAGTTGTGACCCACTCAGAGCTACTAACTAGAGAGTCAGGCTGGTTGGGGGCGGGTTGCGGGTTGAGAGACACAGTGAGCTGATGACTGCCTCAGAGAACGAGCTGACTCAGGCAGTGGCCCACCTGCCACCCTCCATTGCCACATGGGTTACTATTACCTGGTCTCCTCAGCAACACTTTCTTACACTCCCTTTTCCTTCCCTCAGGAGTCCCTCTGGGATTCAGGGCTGCAAAGTGACCCCACAGCAAGCTGGCCTCAGTGAGAACATGCCTTCCCCTGTACGCTGGAGCTCAAGCAAAAATCTGTAATTAAGCATCTTGTCGCTAGAAGGATTAGTCAAAACCAGGCTGATCCTGGACAACTGATTGAAATCTCGTTCCACACAAATTACGGCATGGAAAATAATGATGGGTAATTAGCGCCTTTCAAACGGGGCTTTTTATCCATGATTTTCTAGGCTGCATCCATCATGATGAGACAGAGGCTGCGCCGGAGTGGGAGACAGCTGGACGCGGAGCGGCGGCCTTGGAACAGCTCGGAGGGCCCACGGTGGACGCCCGCTGCCCGCTCATACCACGGCTTTGCACGAATTAGAAAAAGGGGGACCCCCTCTGGGAAGACCCATTAAAATCTTCAGCTCTCACCTTGGTCCTCTCAGTGGGATGCCCTCGTGCAGGACGCAAAGGTACCTGGTGGCTTTGACTTTAGTCCACTGGGCCAGCTCTGGGCTGTGACAGCCACAGAGGGGTGTATTTGGAGAAAGGACATCATCACACATTCAGAATATGGCCCAAACATACCCCTAGCGTTATTCCTTTCAATAGCTATTGGAAAGTGGACATCTGTGAATTTATCTTAACTCTTCTTCGATCTGTTTTTATTTTCACCCTATACCAAGTACTGACATGGCATAAACATCCCACCTATTGTCATCGAATAGATTTGGCAGTTTCCAGATGGCATTTAATCCTCATGGTAGCCGTGGTATGGGGCCTTAGAGCTTAGTGGTTGGAGCTGGACTGTCTGAGTTTGAATTCCAGGTTTTTCCCTTAGGAGTTAACCTTTCTGTGCTTCAGCTTCTGAAAATGGGGATGATAATTATATTTGTCTCGAAGGGTAGTCTTGAGGATTAGTGAGTTAATATAAAAAAGTGTTTAGGACAGTGCCTGGTAGACAGTAAGTGCTCAAAAACTAAATGTTAGCAGTTGTTCCTAGCACCCCTTTTTTGGTAATGAGGAGATGGCTTCCATTCAGAGTCTTTAAAAAGGTCAATCCCACAGTAAGCAAGACTGTCTTATTCCCTTCTCCATCATTCATCTGTTCGTGCATCTACCTATCCACCCATTTAATCATGTATTTGAGTGCCTCTCTGCATGCTGGGACTTCCACAGACAGTCCCTTTTCAGGCAAAGGCTCCTCGTTCAGGCACTACTAGAACTAATTAGCCTCTCTTCTGGGAGCTGGTGTCAGACTCCAACATATTCTCTCTCTCTCTCTCTCTCTCTCTCTCTCTCTCTCACACACACACACACACACACACACACACACACACACACACACACAAGCTCTTGCAGGAATTACCCGTTTTATAGGCCTCCACCCCACTGGCACCAGAACCAGGCTGAGCCAGTGAGTCTCCCCTATGAGATCCGTGGTGTTAGGGCTGCCTCTCTAGGGACAGAAGCAATAAGATGGACAGCCCAAGCATGAGCAAGGTCATACTTTGCGCAAATGTGCAGCAAAGGAAAAGGATGTGAAAGCTGGCAGCAGAGAAAGGTGCTAGCCAGGGGCAGAGTCCTGGGAGTGAGTCTTAGCTGCTGTTGACAGCTGCCTGCGAGCCCAGCAGCACCTCTGCTTGGGCGATTGAGCAGAGCTTGATTCCCTGCCTCCGTAGCTCACACAGGGGAGTTCTGACACTTAACCAAAAGAGCAACTTACACACTATCTTATTCATTCATTCCCTTCCTCCCTTCCTCCCTTCGTCCCTCATTCATTCCATTACCAATTCTTGACTATCTGCCATGTGGCAGACACTAGTCCAGCCCTGGGGATGGACTGGTACACAAGGTGGACAGGTACCTGCCTTCAAGGAGTGACTATACCCTATTTCATTGACTCAAAGCTACACTATTTTTTCACATGTTAACATCTTGGCAATCAGTGTGCATCTTGAATCAATGGCATGCCGCAGTTTAATTTAATTAGTGGTGACAAAAATAATGGTGTCTTTAACAATAGATGATGTCATGCATTCGATGAAATATGATAAATAGCTGAGACTGCTCTGAGTTCACCAAAAGCAATTTCATTTTCTCCCTAGGCATCAGGAATACTACACCTCCCAGTCTCCTTTTTGGTTTGCCATGGCCAATGACCAGGTCCTGGCCAACGGAATGTGAGAGTGCGTAAGCCACGCCCCCTCTCTGGCCATATAAATCTCCCTCGGCATTCCTTCCTCTCTCTCCCTCTCCCTACCCCTTCTCCCCATCTCTCCCTCCTCCCTCATCTGCAGGCCATACTGAGAGAGAGGGAGGGCTCTAAGGCCCTGGGGGACAGCAGACCTACAAATTAGGAGCCTGGGCCCCCTGAAAAACCTTGAGCAGCTGCCTGCTGAATGCCTTCACCAAAATTCTATGTGGGCAAAATGTGTAAAGTTCTGTCGTGTTTTGTCACTGAAACACAGGGGTTGATTGTAATAATAGCGAGTGTTACCCACCCAAACTAATACCATAAGTAAACTAAACAGTAAAAATTCAGTTAGTGATGAGTGCTATGAAGAGAGCCAGAAAGGGGACAGATGGGGGATGGAGCAATGTCTAGGTATGGGGAAGGCCTGTCCCTGTTGCCAAGGGCCACCTGCCATTGTTGAAGAGCCCAGTGATAGGGAGAGCACTAGTTCAGGATGGAACTGTTTCCATCTTTAAAATACTCAGATTGTTTCTTTGTTTTTTTAATGTTCTTGTCAAGAGCCAAAATAGTTCTTCCACCTGGAGCTTCCAGTATAGTTTATACGCCTTTCCCTGAGGACCTACAGAACAAGTCTAAGCCTTCCATAAGACAGCCCCCTAGATTACTGAAGGCGGCTTCCTGCTCCCTGGTGAGCTCTGTCCTCACCAAGACCAACATTTGCCCTCCTTTGAGAATAATCCATCTGTTCTGTCTAGTTTTCCTAAAGAAGAGCATAAGAACCGAGCATAGCCCTTCAGGTGAATTCTGACCAGTTCAGAGCAGGACAGTACTGTCACCTCCCTCATCCTAGGCACTATACTTCTATTGATGCAACCGGAGATGAAATCAGCATTTAAGGCAATTGGCTCACACTGCCGAATTTGGTCACATACCTGGGACCCTTTTGTGTGTGCTGTTGGTGGGCCTCACTGCCACTCCCCCATGTATGTTCCCGCAGGGCAGTGTGCAGACCCAGCGAGGGGGACAAAACTTCCCATCCACCACCTGATCATGACAGTAGCTCTTTCTATGTGGCACAGCGGGGATGACAAAGGAAGCTTGGGGATCCCACCATCCGTTTCTATTTCTGACTCAATTTTTCAATCTTTATGCTAAGGGGCAGCCTGAGCAGATGGCAAAGGGACATCATAACTCAACTGGACAGGTGGTCCTGGCAATGCAGCCACCTGGGAATCAGCTTCTGACCTCTGTTATGATGATGATAGAAGGCTCACTCCATGCCGGGCTTAAGTCACTGATTCTTTGAAACAACCTGTTGAGGTAGGCACTATCGTTCCCCCCATTTTGCAGATGAGGAGACTGAGGCCAGGAAGTGCTGGAGTGAGTTACAGAGCAAAGGGGAGTAAGTTACAAAGCTCCACTCAAAACAGCCAGGTTCTTTCCTTCCCGCACACTCCCTGATCACTGGAGTCCATCCTGCCGCTAGGAAGGCCTCGGGGCCTGGCCCCATCACCTCTGAGATGCCATCCCCTGCTAGCTCTCCCCTGCTCTGCGCCCCCCATGGTCACTCTGTGCCAGTCACACTGGCTCCCGACCATGTCTTGGCTACGCCATCCGGCCCTCACGTCGAGTCCCCTACACGCGAGGGCAGGACAGTGTCTGCTTTCCTTTCTGCTCTTCTCCACTGTCTAGAACACTTCCGGGCACACACTAGGTGCCCCTCGGGGATAGAGTCCCCGGGCCAGCACTCCCCCAGGATGTGACAGTCACGGATGGGCCTGAGGCACAGGACAGGACCAGAGTCAGAGCCGGGGTGTCAGCCAATGCCACCTGCAGGAGCAGAACCCAGAGGCCCAAGTCCACCAGTCCCCACTGAATTCCACTGATCTTGGTTTAAAGACTTTACAGTGTATGGATTTTTCTTTCTGTTTTGCTTTTTTCCCCCAAGCACTCCAAACCGTGTAATATGTTTGGAAATAATTTAGAGAGGCTAGAGTCGGAGACCCACTTATCCACAAATCTGGTTTTGAAATGTTAAAAAAAAAAAAAGATACTTTAACATAAGAATCAATGTAATTTATGAAAACCTGTTGGAAATAGGGTTGGAAAAAGCTTGCCTTGACTTCGGAGCCAGAACTCTGACTCTGTAGACATGAAAAGGGTCCGCCACTGCTCCACGCCATCTAGAGAGGGGACAGAGCAAGGCCCAGGCGCAAGGTTCTAGACCTGGACCAGCTGGGTTCGAATCCTGACTTTGTCACTTACTGGCTGTGCGACCAGTTGCTTAACCTCTCCACGCCTTGGTTTCTTCATCTGCAAAATTCACCACACAAAGGTACCAAACCTCATAGGATCCTCCTCAGGATTAAGTGACAATAAATGCAAAGCGCCCACAGCAGCATCTGCACATAGCAAGTGCTCGATAAATAAGGGCTGTTAACTATTATTTCTTCGCTCTCTTGGGTGCAGGATCTTACAGTCACAGCAAGGACTGACATTCAGATCGCAGTCATCTCCTCCACAAACTGGCTATAAGAAAAAAGTGGAAAAGGAGAAGCAGAGGTGAGGGTCACTCCCAGGCTCCTTGGTCTTCCCCTGGGCTATGGGGGGTGGGGTGCTGGATTCGCAGGGCTTGTCCTTGGAAATGCTGTCACTTATCAGGTTCACTTCTCCAGATGGGGCATTTTGACTATTGATCTGATAAATAAACAGCCTGCTGGCTCGATCAAAATGTTATTTTGCATTTCAATTACTGCTCACTAATGCAACCTTCATCCCACCAAGATGCTGCTGGCAATGACACCAGCCCAGCCACTGGCTTGAGAGGTGGAGCCACCCTCTACTAGCACCAAACAGGATTAGCGCCCTCCCTCCCTGGGAAGTCAGAGCGGGTTAGGAAGACCGCAGCTCCTGGGGTGGCGAGGGGGGGAGGATGAGAGGAGAGCTGGAGGGGCAGGGGCTGCTGCTGGGCCTGCCAGGACAGGCCCTGGTGGCTGCAGGCAGGCCAGAGGGGACACACCTGACCCAGCCAGTGGCCCCTGGCACGTCGGAGTCAGGCCTCAGCACCCCCACCGCTTTGCTGAGCGGCCTTGGGGTTATCACTGCACTTCCCTGCATCTCAGTTGCTGCGCTGGTGGTAAACTGGATTCAAGAAAAACTACCTGACTTCTCTGGGCTTTTGAAAGAACACAGTGAGAACACAGACGTGAAGGAAAAGACATTAATGCTGCTGTGTTATTTAATGGAATAATAACACAGCGTCTCCTTTCTTGTTAGGCTCTTACTACGTGCAAAGTGCTTTACACATACGAGCTTTTTTTAAGCCTCACGGTAACTCTGGATCTTTAGTCCCGTTTTACAGATGGGAAAAGCAAGTGAGGCATAAGGATATCGAGTATCACGGGCCATGCAGCGTCTCCAGTGCGTCGAGGGGTAAAGTCCCGAATGCTGATTCATCCTGACACCCGCATCTCGGGGCTCCGCCATGCCTGGTGACCCCGAACATGTTACTTCTTCCCTCTCTAGGCCAGACTAGCCTTTCAAGGTGGCAGAAGAGAAATGGCTTCTGTCTTCCACCTGGTGGGTCCGAGATGGGAGGAAGGGCAGAGGCTGCGGACAGCCAGAAAGAGGATGGCAGGTGCCATAGACCAGATGTGTGTTCCCCACCTGGACCCCCAAATTCATATGTCGAAACCTAACTCCCAAGGCGATAGTGTTAGAGAGTTGGGGCCTTTAGGAGGTGCTTAGGTCATGAGGGTGGAGCTACCATGAATGGGATCAGTGTCCTTATAAAAGAGACACCACAGACTCCCTCTCTCCTTCCACCATGTGAGGATACCGAAAGAACACAGTCCTCTACGAACTGGGAAACAGGCCCTCATTAGACACTGAATCTGCTGGAGACTCAATCTTGGACTTGCCAGGCCCCAGAACTGTGAGAAATGAATTTCTATTGCTTATAAGCCACCCGGTCTCTGTTTTTTGTTATGGGATCCTGAGTAGACTGAGACGGCAGGCCTGAGCAGAAACTCTTCTCTGGACCTTCTGGGTACGGGGACCAGTGTCCCAAGGCCAGCCACCAAAACAAAAAGAACGGGGAGTCAGATGAACACACATTCTGCTCAGTGACAATGAGCTGTTCAGAGATCTGAAAACTTGGGCACATCTCGGGCAGAAGAGATGTCACTTAGAACCAGAAGAATTTCCAAGACTATGTCATCTGTGTGCAGAGCTCTGGGGCAGGGCGGAGGGTGGGGGTAGAGGTAGCCTGTGAGCCTGAATGTAGAAAGTTCAAAAAGAATGGAATGGGAACTCCCCGTATCAAGGGAACGGCAGTGACAGGCCTTACAGGCCTCAAGGGCCCCTATTGGAAAGGACTGCCTACCCCGCCAATTTCCGTGTGCCTTTGTCCTTTGTTCTCATACTACGCTCACTAATGTGTTCCTTCCCCACCCCCGAACACATACACACCAGCTCCCCTTTCAAGGGTGGAACTGCAATTCTGTAGTTTCCATTTCAGGTTTTAGAAAAATAAAACAGCACAAGGGTCTTCGGAGTTCTTGTGCTTGTCAGAAAGAGCCCAGCCGCTAACCCGTATGGCTCCTGCCCCAGCTCCGAGGCTGTGTATCCTCGAGACAGTCATTTTCTCTGTCTGGTCTCAGTGCACTTCCCTTTCTGGAAAATGGAGATAGCCCTTAGCCATCTGCCAGAGAAGCCAAAGACACACAACACAGGAGGTGACACATTATTAGGCCCTCTGGAAAGAAGCAGGACCGTGCGTCCTAAGATTTACTCAGGAAGCTGGATAGCAGTCACAAG
The DNA here is from genome assembly GCF_014176215.1 of Rousettus aegyptiacus. Taxonomy (NCBI): domain Eukaryota; kingdom Metazoa; phylum Chordata; class Mammalia; order Chiroptera; family Pteropodidae; genus Rousettus; species Rousettus aegyptiacus. Next base: position 154,126,095 of record NW_023416306.1, on the reverse strand, counting down.
CTTTTTGCTCATGCTGGTTTCACAGGTAACTCAAGAGTTAATAATAAAATTATCTGAAAAAAATCTGCATTACAAAACATAATACTTCATGTAATACAATGTTACCTGAGATCAATATGACTCCTAAAGATCGAGAATTCATAACTCCAGTCTCCCACCCTGATGTGTCTGTGGAGGCAAACCTTATCCTCCTGCCCCACGTGACAGACCCTCCCCCAGCCCAGGAGCAGGGAGCAGGGCTCCTCCACCCACGACCACCCCAGAGCTTCAGGCCCCTCCCCGCCCAGCTCAGGCCAGGCTGCTCTGGGAGGCGTAGCCACCCAAATCTGACTGGACTCTCCCAGTCCAGGTTCAACTCATGGCTTCTGCCCCTTCCTTTCCTCATGACCTTGAGCAGGCCCTTGACCTTCTCTGAGCCTCAGTTTCTTCATCGCTAAAAGAGCGATAACCCATCTTGCTACCTGGTGGAGTTCCTGTGAGGATCAAATTAGGATATTATTTTTCGAAAGCTCTGTGAAGTGTCAGCCTCCAGCAACATCGTCACATGCTCCCTACCATCCTCTTCCTGGCATTTCACAACCCTGGCTCCCAGAGAGAAGTGAACAAGGGCTTCAGGGCAATCAGTCCCACCAGGTGCCTACCCAGAAGCAAACCTGAGAACCCCACGCAGATGGGCACTTACGCATCCATCCAGTTAACCCTTGCCAGGTGCTGAGGTAAGTAGACTGACTTGCCTCCAACGTAGGGGTGGAGGACCTGAGGTTAGAGGTTTCCTTGTTCACTGTCTCTTCATGGGTCTGGGGCAGAACCAGGATTTAAATCCAGGCCCCCCTCCAACTGCCGAGTTCTGAGCTTGACCTCAACATTTCACAGCCTCTCAACATCACAATTCTAAATAAAAATAGTTCAAAAATGCAAAAGCAAACTACCTGGCCAGCATGCCTCAAAACCGTCAAGGTCATAAACGAAGGAAAGTCTGAGAAACTGTCACAGACAAGAGGAGATTAAAGAGACATGGCAACTAAACGCAGTACAGAATTGTGGATCCTAAAGGAGAAAAAGGACGTCAGTGGAAAAATGGACGAAATCTGAATAAAGTACAGGGTTTGGTTAGTAGTAATGTACCGACATCACTTTCTTCACTGTGACAAATGAACCCTGGTAATATGAGAAGTTAAAAGAAACATCGGACAGAGGTATATGAAACTATCTGCACTATCTTTGCTTTTTCTGTAAATGCAAACCTATTTTAATTAAAAAAAGATTTAAACCAAAAAAATGTAAAAGCTCCAACTTTGCCTTCAGAAGAGAAGATGAGGAGCCTGTGACTCACATGCCGTCCCGTCGTGAGGAGGTATTTACTTCCCGACCACCGCCTCCTCCTTCAGGGCCAGAGGCCTCCAGATAAGGCCTGCGCCGCCCTAGCCAGGCTCATTTGCACATGCAGCTGCCCTGCCCAGAAGGCCTTCTCCTCTCTCTCCACCGCAGTCACAATGTGGCCTTACGGGTCCAGAGCCTTACAGATATTCAAACACTTTGAACCAGTTATCTCACTCCTATGGATTTCACCTAAGATGCTTCATCAAAAGCAAAAAGCCACGTGCTTGAAATGTGACCTGCAGTATTCACTTCAAATGCACGTATGTCCACACACATACACATGCACAAATGCTGCTGAAAACAGCCTCGATGTTGTTCAATTATGCCATATCTGCTGGGTTGAAGGAATTGTTGAAACGGTAGGAATCAGAAGAAAATGGAAAAATGTGTTGGAAATCAAATCCAGCCCCTAAGACAGTCTGCAGAGCCCTCTGTACCCCGCCCTGGCTCCCTGCCTAACTTCACCTGCCACCCTTCTCCCCACGCCCCAGCCACCCTGGCCTCCGTACCCCGCCCCACGCGCACCAAGGCCATTTGCACTGGCTACGTATATACACGCTGTAAGATGAATCCTATGGAAGAGAGTGTGCAAAAATGAAAAGAGAAGTGATATTTGGGTAATTAACTGAACTTTTTTTTAAACCTTTCTCAAATTATTTAATACTGTAATGTGGTTTGGAACTGTATGAAGAGGGCGGGCACACTTTGACATCGTCGAGCCCCCATTTCAACGTCCATCTCTCCTACTCGCTTGCTGTGGAAACTTAGGCAAGCCTCTTACCTTGCCCAAGCTGCAAGTGTTTCGTCTGCAAAACTGATATCCCACTCCCTTATTTAAAGGGTTGCTGTGAGAATTAAAAAGAAAATGAGAAGAAAGTGCTTAGCACAGTAGGGCATGTAGGGCTGACGTCTGTAAAAGTCACTTCCTCCTCCACGGTTCGTTCAGTTTTGTTTTTGTTTTGGACTAAACCCAAATGTCATTCCCTCCACAACGTTCCAGAGTTAAGGGCTCCCCTCCGAAACCCTGTTGAGCTTAGAACACATGTAAATTATAAACACTAGACTGCTGCTTATCAGCCCCCTCCTCTACCTCCTAGAAGACAGGGCCCTTGTCTCGCTCATGTCTGCATCCTACACAACCCGGCTAAGTGTGGGGCACAGAGCGGCCTCTGAGTGATGATGAATGAATGAATGATTCACAGATCAGTGCAGGGCTGGTGGAGCTTAGATGTAGAGTTTTCAAAGAATTTGTGGTGGGAAGTGATCAGAAGGCTCATTTAGTTCAATTCCCTTTTTCCAGGTGAAGGTCCTCAGGCTCAGGGAGGATAAGGAACTTGCCCCAGGTCCAGACACCTGGCTCCCACCCAGCCATACCACTGCACCTCTGGGGCAGGAAGGCTGGGGAGGGCTGAGCCCTGGCCCCAGCAGCCAGCCCTGAGTGTCTCTGGGGGAAGGAAGGTACGGGCTGGGGGGAGGAGAGGTTACAGAGTATCGCCTTCCAATCAGCGATTGTGCTAATCAATCAACTCAATTAAATCTAGAATGCTTAAAAAAGTAATAAACAAAAGCGGCAGCAGAAAGTAATGACTAATAATCAAGTAAAATTGGATTATTTCTGTGCTGACTGGTTGGGGTGGGTAGGGAAGCGAGAAAGTTCCTTGGAGTGAGGGGAGAGAGAGAAACAGCTGGTTCAGCAACCTGGGAACCCTGGGGACCTGGGAGGACCCACAGGGACAGAATTCCAGGGCCCTGGAAAAAAATCCACCCCCCACCACAGGACTATGTCCACACTCTGTCGTACACGCAGCACGCATATTAACTCGCTTTGTCTTCGCAGCAACCCTAAATGGTCAAAACTATTATGATCCCACTTTATAGATGGGGACACCAAGGGGCAAACACATTTGGCCCCACGGCTGGGGTACAGCCAGGATTTGGTTGGGTTCCTGTGGTCTAACACCAGGGTTTTGCCCTGAAGGACGTGCCGTATGCTTCCTGGGAGGTGGGGTGCTCTGCGTGTCTGGGGAGGAAGCACATTTACTTCATATAAAAAGTAGTTAATACACATTTATTTAATTTCGTTTGCCATACATTTACTGAGTCCAACACAACAGAGACCTTGTCCCTATTCTCAGCAGCTCAGGGCAGATACAAATAAATAAGCGAACAATGAAGTATCCAAGTGCGACAATAGAGTCACACGTGCATATTCACAGGATTCCTGAAGCTGAGAGAAGAGTGTCAGGGAAGACTTCCTGGAGGAGGAGTTGTCTGGACTGTCTTGAAGGACAAATACGGTGTTAGCCAGGGCAATAAGGGGAGAGGGTGTGGAATGGCAGCCGGACCAGCTGCGCAGATCACAGAGGTGGGAAACTGTACACATCCGGGGAAGCGGGTACCTGGGGCTGAGACGGGAGTGTGCATCAGAGGGCGGGGACTGGAAGATGACAAGTGAGGGACGGCAGGAGAGCGGGATGGAGAGGTGAGCTGAGGCAGGGGTGTGGGGTGGGGTGGGGGGACGTTCTGGAAAATCCCTAAGTGCTGAATTTGGGGGTTTGGGACTGGAATCTCTGCGGGGCCGGCTGCATCACACCACGCACCACGCAGCGAGGGGCTGCCTCACCAGATGTGCAAAGCCCTGGGGTCGGAGCCGCCACAGGCTTAGATGTGCCGGGCAGCCAGTTACACGCTGCGTTCACAGTGCTGGCACAGGGGCTGGGCGGGGCGGCCGCTGCTCACCGTCGCCAACAAGGAAACTGAGGCTCCAAGAGGCAAAATGACCACTGCACAGGCGGCTTAGAACTCCCGCCATCTGCCTCACAGGACCGCCCCCCACCCTTTCCTCCCATCTACCTTGTCTCTGCGATACAAATGCATTAGCAAAGCTAGCTATTTAAAGGAACCCCCGCAGCTAATCCTTGTGTAAACGGAAAATCCTTAAGCAAAGTTAATAATCACCCCTTAATCCAGCTGTTACGTAATTCTGGGGTTTACAGTATAGTGCTGGGGCTGAGGTATTCTGGTCCCTACAAAACCTTCCTTGTGGGAAGAGAATGGGTTAGGATGAAGAACTGGCGGAAAGGTATATAGCTCACATGGGGAGGGGTCCTGGGACAGGCTGCAGTCCCGGGTAGGAGCACTGAGAGGAGTAGGAGGGATGGGGGCCCCCAGATCCGTGTGTCCCTGCAGTCCTGCGAACGAGCCAAGCCCCAGGCTTCCGGCAGTGGTGGCAGTCAGGTCTGGGGTACTTGGTGATGGGGAGAGGCCGATGGGAAGAAGAAAGGGGCTGGGCCATTCTGATTTCCACGAGACTTAAGCCACGTCGGCCAGGTTGTCCCACAGCATCCAAACACCGAGCAACGAGAAAGGGAGGTAGCCCCACACAGAGGTACCGGAGAGCATGAAGTCAGTGAGTCTGTCCCTTTACCCCACAGGCACTCCCCGACCTCCTCCCCAGAACAGCTTAGACTATTCTAGACTGGCAGGTCCACAGTCTGTATTAGCCTTCGTGCCTCTAGCACACGGCACAGTGTGGAGTAAACAGCAGGTGCTCAACTAATGTATTGAGTGGGAATTGAAACTGGTTCACTTTACAGAAATTAAATTCAGAATGAGGACCAAAGAGGACCAGGATCTTGACTTAACGCTGGTAGAGGGAACAATAATGGGAAGTCACATTTACTGAGTGTCTCTTAAATGCCTGGCATTTCACTAATTCTATTTAAAATGATATAATTTTATTATGTCAATAGTATTGCATTTTAAATACTATTAGATATTAAATAATAGTGTAATAATATAAGAACAATATTTTTCTTATATTCTGGTTGACTTAACATGCACAGAGTGGATGAGTAATGTCTTAAAGGTTATCTTGCTAGTAATACTGATAATGGCTAATACTGAGAGTTTGCCATGAGCCAGGTGCCAGGACATCATATCATTCAGACATCCCAAGAACCTTATGAGGGTGGCACTATTATAATCTGTAATGAAGCTGACCCTAGGTTCTGATGCCACTCTTATTTTGAAGCACGCATAGCCACGGGCACCCTCCCCCACCCTCCACCCTCTACGAGTGCCTGGTAGAGAAGTGGGCAGAAAGAGGTCGCCTGTCAGACCCTGATAAAGTGAGCAAGGACTCTCCTGAAGGACTGTTGACTTGAAGGAGGCTCTATACAAAGATGCCCTTGGAAGGTCCCATTCTGTTTCGAGGATGCTTGGGTATAAGAGGACAAAGTGATAGCATGTGAATGGACCCAAAAAAGAGCTGGAGAGGTAAAAATCCAAGTGCCTTTTGTTTAGCTTTGAGCAGCTCCCTCTCTTTTCAGGAAGGACACACGATTCTGTGGAAAGACCCCAGGATTTAAGGCCGGACCATCGACAATTTGGATACTGGCCTTTCCACCTACCAATTGGCACTTAAACAATCTAAAGCAAAATTTCTCCATCTGTAAAAGGGGACACCGAGGGTTCCCTTGCAGGTTTCTTGGAGGGACTAAGACAGCTGTGCACGAATGCACAGGAAAAATCTGTGCAAAGATACAAGAGCCACAGCAAACTTGGTAACAGCGTTTACTTTGGGGAGTCCGTCTAGGGGACCAGGGATTAGGAGAGAAAGAAGGGATAATGCACGACGGTTATCTACAGTCTGGTACTGTTTGGCTTTTTTTTATTATATATGAGAATATTATAAATTTTAAGGCTGAAAAATGAAAAAAATATACATACAGGCGCTCCATAAATGGCAGGTAATAAAATAAGTGCCCTGAAAGGTCTGCTTCCTTCTTGAAGAAAGGGGAACCATCGAAAGGCACACCCCTGGAGATCTTAGGTACAGCTCACGCCCAGGACCTGTGCATGAAGCAACCCCTTCTTCACTTCCTCAGCCTTCCCACCATCTCCCATCCCATCCTCTGAAAACTCTCTCCCCAAAGAAGCCCCCTCAGCTTGTTTGGCTAATGTATTCGCAAACCAAATTAGGGGCCCTGGCTCCCAGGGAGGTTCCCAAGCCAGTTGCCAGAAGCAGAAGATGAGATCCCATCTAGTGCTCAAATCCGATTAGGTCCCACCCCCACCCCCCACCCCACATGCAAAAGCCCACTTTCTAATCAATTTTATAAAGGGCCCTCTGCAGATATACACTAATGGTATTGAGCTGAGATCTGTAAACCAAGTCTGCAAGAAGTCTGCAGAGATAAAATGTACATGTTGTATTAAGGAGGAAGCCTGTCGCCACAGTGTCCTTCCCCTCAAAGAGAGAGGGGTGGGGGCCGAGGGAGAGTGTCCACTACAGGCAAATGCCATCCCTGCTCCAGGAACTCCAGCTTCGCCTCCTCCTCTCAAACTAAACCCCCATCCAACTCCTTCCCCTTAAGTTTCCTTGTCATTTAACTTCTCCCCGCCAATAAGTGATCCAGCGACTGGTATGTTATCCTTTCCAAAGACAGCCTTCCCAAAGACAAACACCATTACCAAGCTCCCTGTGGACTGTGGAATCTTTTCACAGATTTTCCACGTGAGCGCATGCACAGCTTTCTTAATCCCTCCAAGGAACCTGCAAGGGAAGCTTGAGTGTCTCATTTTACAGATGGAGCTGTTGAGACTCAGACTGGTGTAGTACCAGCTGGTGAGTGTTTTAACACCCGGCTCTGCCACTTACTACCTGCATGGCCTGGAGCATTAAGTAGCCTGAGGCTATGCAACTGTAAGATAGGCACCTAACAGGATCCATCCTAAAGGGGTAAGGAGAACATCGCCGGCTTAGAACTAAGCCTCCAATAAACATGAGCTCTTCTCTACACTGCTGGCTCACACCAATTTTTTTTGTTATTCTCCAAATATTTGATGACTTCACACCTTTAATTTGAAATGCCTTTTCCCTCTTCCTTCTTGAAGAAGCCCTGCCTGGCCAGTTACTCTCTCCTCAGTGCTCCCCCAGCACCCTGCTCATTCGACAGAAATTAACTGGGTGCCTGCTGTGTGCCGGCACTGTGCCTTGGGGGTGCTCTATGTACTTCCTGGGTTTAGGGGCATCATCTATCAGTTAAGTCCCTTGAGGACAGAGACCATCTTATTCATCGTGTCCTCATAGAACATGCTTAATAAATTTGTGTGGAATGAACAAAAGAAAGAATCAATGACTGGGGACAGTTGACCTGTGGCAACTGCAAACCTGGTTTATTGCGCGCTTTTTTAGGCCGAGGCCTGATGGCCCTTCAGATCTCCTGGTGACTCAGAGTCCCGAATCTGCTCTGCATGTAAGCGACTGCAGCCCGATCCCCTGTCCTCACAGAGCGCCAGTGCATATGTGACCTGACATGGTGTGTTGCTTGATGTCTGTCAAAAGGTTGGGTAGCTGGAACCTGTAGTCCAGTGTCAATAGCCACCTAGGCAGGGGTCACACCAAAAGAATTCGCAGGCCTCTAAGCACAAGCAGATCGGGCTGGGGGGATCCGTCATGCTTTGGGTAAGGTAGCAAATGGGCCACCTCTATCCACTTTTGGCTTCCTGGCTTCAGGCTGCTCAGCCTCCAATGCCAGCAACTCAGTGCTCGGTTCCAAGGTCATCAGGCAGTAATGTGGTTTCCCTGCTCTCCCGGACGCACCCAGACCTACTCCTGCCCCCATCAACGCTCAGCAACAAGGGCTGCAGGCTGAGTGTGAACCGGGCTACATGGCCCTGCAGAACCCCACGTGTGCACTGAACAGCCTCTGCGCCCCAAAGCTCCCCAATCTTCTCATCTAAAAAAAAGAGATGGGAAAACTAGAACTCCAGCATCGAGGGGTGCCAAAACCAGAGTCACAGTGGTTGCTCTGCTCAGTGCTGGCTCTTAGGCCCTCAGCTCGGAGTGGGGCAGCCCCGGACCCTCACCCTCCCACCAACTTCGGAACAATGGGCTCCTGGGCTACGCTGCATCCCAGCTTGAGACAGACAGCCCATGGGTTCTTGGTTTATGTCCTCTCTGAAAAATGCAGTGAAAGTTAGGAGTTCTTGGTGAGGCCTTCTCCCAGAACAGTCTGAGGACCAGTAGCATCAGTACTACTCAGAGGGTTTGTGAAATTTGATGCCCAGGCTCTGCCGTGGGCATCGACCTGCACTTTAACATGCTCTGCAAGTGACTGTTACTCAGATGGACGTTTGAGAGCTGCTATTCTGTGAGCAACACAGTAAACATTTGGAAAGCCCTCTGCAAGCAGAAAATGTGTCCTGACTCCTGGGCCACTGACATACTAGTTAATTATTTGAAGAGCACATCTCTTCTCACTTGATTCTCCCAACAGCCACTAAAGGAAGGCGGGGCAAAGATTCATTCATTCCCTCATTCGTGGAGCCAATAATTACTGTGAGGAGTTAACTAGGTGCCAGACACTGTTCTAGGTGATGGAGAACCTGCGGTGAATGAAACACAATCTTGGCTCTCAGGAAGCGGGTCCAGGCAGATCACAGGCAAGCAAACAAACTAATATATGACGGGACACTCCCTACCCCCCTTTTTCTGCTTTACTTGTCTTCATGATATTAATGGTTTGTTAACACTACATCACATAGTAAAAAATGAGGTGCCATTTTAACTAAGATGGCATTTGAGTCTTGGATGAAGAGAGGGTGGGAGCAAAAAGAGCTCAAAAGCCCTTTTACAGATTAAGTTAACTAAACTTCAGAGAAAAGTCCAGAACCTAGCCCCGACTCCTAGCCCCAGCCCCACCTACCATGCCAGCTGGCTCTCGGCGACCCGGGACTTTTCCAGCCAAAACCTCCTTCTCCCCCAGCCCATCCTCCTGCTTTTTCTCTACCCTGCAACTCCCAGGGCTGGAGCACGGTTGGTTCGTCTGCTCAGTTCTAAATACACAGAGCCTCTGGCCAGGGAATTTTTCCAAAGACCCTTACATGTCTGAAATATGCAAAATAAAATTAATCCCCAAATATGAAAAGGACAAATGCAAAATCAAAAAAAAAAAAATTAGTGTTTAATCAAATGTCCACAAAGTATAACACGATGTCAACTTGCTTCGTTTGTAGTATATTCATCGACATTTCATCACATCTAAAGATAATTAATAGGGTAGATTTTTTTTAGAAAGAATTTCTGGTCTACAGCCATGCCACCCTGAACAAGCCCAATTCTGTCTGATCTCAAAAGCTAAGCAGGTTGGGCCTGGTTAGTACTTGGATGGGAGACCACCTAGGAAGACCAGGTGCTATAGGTATAAAAAATAAGGGATTATAAGCTGACAAGGTCCTTGCAATCTTTGAGGTCAACCAAGGGTTGCCTCGCCTAAAAAAAAAAAAGGAATTTCTGAGTTAGTTTGATGATTTCCAAGAAACCAGAGCCTATTTTAAATTCAATAAGTTATTCATATCCACAAAATTTCAAATAGTTTTTAATCCTTCCAAATAATTTTTACAATAAAAATTATATTAATGAGGTGCATAATACATATGTTATGAAATGGATTTGTGAAGATCTTAAAACAGCTTTGGCTGAGAGCTTGCATGGCTCTATGCTAAGCTATGAGAGCAGAGCAGGCCAGCGGCTCCAAACCAGGCTCAGTGCCCAGTGCCCCAGGATCAAGGCCCCTGGGCCTTGAGTGAGAAGCAGCAATGGAGCCCAAGGGCCAATGCTGTGGACAGAATGAGGGGTCTGCCCAGCAAGGGGTGATCTGTGAGGCAGGGCATAGCCGTTCTGTCCCACTCCACCTGTACACCCAGGAGCAGGGCCAGGCCCTGAAGAGGCCAGTCCATCCATCACAGGGGAGGAGTTCGGCCTCCTGAAAAGATGCTCCCCCAGGCAGCTAACAAGCACTGGGTGGAATATGATGCCAACCAAAGGCCAGGGCTGGGCTTGAGCACAGGAAATCAGAGTTAGGCAGTTCCCCACCAAGGTCATAGTGACACAGTGATGCAGAGGGAAGGCTTGGCAGAGGAGCGGTGGTTGACAAACCCAACCACAGCAGGCACTTGAAGAGTCTCGGCTTTGTCCATTTCCCTCTCCTGTCTGTGGGTGTTCACCGATGCCTCACCCCCAGGTTCACTAGGAACAATTGCCAGGCACACTCTTTTGATCATGCACATGAACCCAGAGTCCAAGGAGAAGCTCCCAAACTGCTTCACAAGGAAACCTATAAGGCAGTTCACCTCACCCTCTAGACACAGTGCTCAAGGGCTTCCCTGTGGCAAGGACGTGGCCCCTGACAGCAGACACAGTCACACGTGCTTGTGCACACGCGCGCGCGCGCGCACACACACACACACACACACACACACACTACTCTTCCTCTGGAACATCCTCATGCAAAATTGGATGCAGCAACCTTGCTCGCTTAGCGGATAGGCAGACAGCACACCAGATATTTGAGAGCACTCAGACTTCTCCAAGTCACGCCAATTACTGGACCAGAAGTCCTCCTCCCAATTAGCAGGCTCCTACTGTCTTTACCACGTCTGTTCATCTAGTGCTCTCAGGGATGGCGCCTCTGAGGTCACTAGGCCATTTGTGCATCAAGTGAAACCGAGCTAAGCAGGGTCCCTCTGCCACCAGCAAGGCAGACAATGGCCCAGGACATCCTAAGCGCATGTTTTTCTGCCTTTCCTTCTGGAACATGAGCACATTTCACAAACACGCAAAGTCTCTCTTCCCTAACTGGCATTATGCTTCCTCCCATTCCTCAACCTCTCCAATTTTCCCTTTTGCCATCAAAAGACACCTTGTCAGTTAATGACTTTTGGATAAACTGTTTGATTTCAAACTACAATCCTGGTGAGGCCTCTGCTTCCTTTGCCCCTGAGGGGTTCCCAGCCTCACAGTGGGAACCAGGCTGGTAAAGGGCATGGTTCTGGAGCACATAGGCCTGGGTTCAAATCCCAACTTCCTACTCGCTAGAAAGTCATGGAAACTCTGTTCATATTTCTGTAAAATGAGATGCCAGTTCCTAACTCAACAGGTGGCTGGTGATCATGCATATAAAGTGCTTAGCACCAAGCCAGAAATAAGTAATCACCTGGTAAATGCAGCCTAACTAAGAACTCTCTCTCGCTCTTGAAAAATGAAACAAACCAAACCACTCTCTGAAAGTTCTTTCTCAAGTTTTTTTGCTTTTGGATGCAGTTTGACCAGGACAGTGCACGGAAGCTTCCACATCCACCTTAGTCCCAATCATGGACAGGCCACCTTTTTGCAGCAAGTGCAGCCCAGCAGAGAGCAGGGAGAAGAGGCCCAAGAAGCCAAAATTGAGCATCCTCAGGGATGGAGGTTATGGCAGAGAAAGTTCTCAGGACCAGTGAGGCCTCGCTTGTCTCCAGGGCAGTGTTTCCCAATGTGTGGGCCATAGAATCCCGTCCCATGGGATTGAAACAGGTATCCTGCCCCTTCCCCACACCCCCTCTGCAAAAAGATAAATAATAAAACAAACAAACAATAAAAAGTACCATTGCCGAAAAAAATAAATAAATAAGGGAAACACTTGGGTGAACAAGTCAAATAGGTTTCTTTACTGCAAAACTTTTTAGAACCTTTAATAGGTAACATGTACTGAAAGGTCTAAGATAGGGCTGTTGTATACAGTCTCCCACATTCGTTGGGCCACCGGTTAATTTTACATGTCAACTAGATTGGGCCACCAGGTGCCTGGACGTTTGACCAAACATCGTTTTGGCTGTGTCTGAGAGTGTTTTTGAATGAGAATAACATTTAAATTTGAAGACTGAATAAAGTAGATTTTTCTCCCTAATGTGGGTGGGCTGCATCCAATCAGTTGAAGGCCTGCATAGAACAAAAAGGTTGACCTGCTCCCAAGCAACAGAGGATTCCTCCTGCCTGACTGCCTCCGATTGGGACATCAGCTTTTTCCTACCTTTGGACTCAAACTGGAACATCAGCTCTTCCTGGGTCTCAAGCCTGCTGGCCTTCAGATTAGAACTGCACTACACAACCGACTCTCCTGGTTCTCAGGCCTTTAGACTTGCTAACCCACCCTGCAGATACGACTTGTCCACATGCATAATTGTGGGAGCCAATTTTTTAAAATCTCTTTATATGTGTGTGTGTGTATGTGTGCATACATATATATACATGTACCCACACACGTATGTACACACACACACCTTATCCATTCTGTTTCTCTGGAGAACTCTGACTAATACAACCGCACCCCCCGTGAACATCTTACAGTCATTCAATACCAAGGAACTTGCAGTTGAGGGTCAGAATCTAAGAGAGCCGTGGGCCTCTGCTCTGGGGCCAAGGCAGCTTAGACTCGGGGGTGCTCTATGAAGTAGTGTATCACTGTGGTCCCCATTCATCAAGATCTCTTTAATCTGAAGTCTTCCAGGCTGAAAAGGCAGGAATGGGGATTCAGAAGGCATGCTCGTTCACGCGCGACAATTCCCAGTCTGTTTCATTCCCCTTTTTTGTTCCCTTCTATGACACAAGGAGTTCAGCGCTTTTCTCACAATCCTCCCACGTGCACCTCTGGGGCTGCGCTGGCCTCAACAGTGGCCTGGCCCTGAACTGCTTTCACGACAAAGGGTGACAGGAGCCTTTCTTCTCAGACATGCCACTCCCTGCAGGAGGCCAGACCTCCAGGGAGGGTGAGGATGATGGCGCTCTGAGGTCCTCGCCAAAGCAGAGTAGGAATGTGCTCTCTCCGCGTCTTCGAACCAGCTGCCTTCTAAGAGCAGCAGAGCAGAGCTCCATGGAGGAGCAGACGAGCGCCACCCACAGGAGCCTCCCGGTGAAGGACAGCGCGTGGGAACACTTGTTTCCTGTGTCTGCAGGTTCTATCCTCAGAGCCCCTACAGGGCCTGTGGTCGACCTCACAGACACAGCCAGAACAATGTTTGGCTAAATGTCCGGGCACCTGGTGGCCCAGTCCAGTTGACACAAAATTAACCAGTGGTCCAACGAATGTGGGAGACTCTGTATACAACAGCCCTGTCTTAGAGCTTCCGGTACAAGTTAGTGTATTAAAGGTTCTGAGAAGTTTTGCAGTAAAGGAACCTATTTGACTTGAGGACACCTGATTTCTGGGTTCTAGGCCAGTGGTTCCCCATCTTTCAATCTCACAGGCTAAACCCCACTCCACTCCATGACCACCAAATTTGGGAACCAATACAAGGTTGACTATTTTATCAAATGGGAACATTTAAAAAAAAAAAAAAAAGAACTTAGTATAACCATCATTTCATAAAAGAAAGCCATTTTAACACCCTAAATGAGGAAGATCATAATATAAGAAAAAAGGACAGCCTTCCACTTGAAGTGAGTTTTTTGAAAGGCTCATGGTATCTCTCTTACTTACCCCATTTTGTTCTAATCTCTAACCATCTTCAGACTGGCATTTGAGGTCCATTTGCCACTATTTAGAGTTCTCTACCTCCATGCATCTCCTCCAATTACATTCTTGATTTGCTATCTCCTTATTCTAAACTTATTCTAAATCTCTACCTTTCTTAGAACGGTTTCTCCAGTTCTCCTAGAAGCAAAATGCCAGGGGATGGCAGTACAAGAAAAGGAAAATTAACTGCCCACTTTTAGAGCTTCCACTGTCACGGTTAATTCTCAAGAACAAATGATGTACTGGGATCGAGGTGGGTGAGGGGTGGGGGAAGGGTTATCTCCCTTCCCTTCAGCCTCTGGCTAGACCCTAGAGAGCTCTGGCTCATTTGGCCCTCCTGGCCAAAGCAGGGTGGGTTCTGCTGGGTAATTTGTAGGTTTGGCTGGTAAGACGAGAAAGTCATAGGCATCTTGCTCGGCCATTATTTATTCCGCACGGAGCAGGGACTGAGGCTGACCCATGGCTGCCACGGTTACCCACATCCTCCTTGATACCTGCATGACTTCCTACCAGGTTTGCTCCATGAAGTGGTGGCAGCCGGTCAGGAGCAGCGAGGTGTGACTGTGAAGTCAGGAGAACAACTGTGACCAACCGATATTTATATACCCTGGTGAATGCTGTTCCTTTCAGTGTGGTCACCTTGGGCATCTCTTCTGAGTTCCCAGTGATGCTGTCTTTGGTCGATGCATTTTTGGGGCTCCTCTTGGGAATTGCCTTTACAGCCAGATTATCTGAGAAACAGAGTCACATTTTTCTTTGTAATCAGAAATCGCTTTGCTCAGCTCTGTCACCCAGCTTATTCCCTACACTTGCCTCCAAACGACCTTGGCTGCCTTAAAAATTAAATCCACCGCAAGAGAAGAAGATTTGCCACCAGTGAGCATATTCAGAGATGGTACGGACTCTGACGGCCTTCCAAGGAGGAGTGAGGGATGGAGGCGCAGCTAGAACATGACTCCCAAGAAGCCAGTCTCACCGTTGTTGGAGACTTAACTGTCACATGTGCTATTGAGCTGGGTGCTATTATCCCCATTATGCAGATGAGCAAATGGAGGCTCAGAGGCCAAGTGACTTAAAGTCCCTCAGCCACTCTAGGGCCTCAGACTCCACCCCAGGGAGCTTCCTGGGAATCATCCGCCCAGTCTCCTCCCCCTTGCACACAGCCACATGACCCTTTCCTCCCAAATGAGCAGCATCTGTGGTTTGGACCCATCTGTATATAAAGAAGGCAGACTGGAGGCAGGGGACACGTTGGGTCTGGTGGTAACTTCGGTCCCCAACTTCTGACTGCAACAAGACATTCTAGGCCCTCAGGTCTCCATCTGGAAAATGAGGATTAAAATAATCCCTAACCCACCTCTGCAGCTACATCCTGTCTGTTCCCTCTAAGTTTTCTCAATTAAACGTCAGAGGCCGAACCGTATGAAATATAGGCAGGCAGTGATGAGATTAAGTTTAGGAGTCGGGTAGACCCCGAATTTAATCAGACCCCACTGGCCACTAGCTGAACCACCACGCAGCCTCTCTCGGCCTCGGTTTCAATGTTTGCACAACAAGGGGCAGGACAGCTCCCACCTCAGAGGGCAGTTGTGAGAATTTGATGAGCAGGTGCCTCTGGTGCCTCTGAACGAGATGCTAGACACTCCCTGGCGCCTTCAGCAGGTAAACGCCCCCTTACTGGCCAGGGTGGTGCTTCTGGCCTCTTCCCCCGCAGCCATGCCCGCCTCCCACCCACTGGGCCTGCCGAGGCAGGAAGCGGCCAAGCAGAACCCACGCAGTGTCTTGACTGCCTTGGAACCCTAGTGACATAAAAAGTGACGCCCTCCCCCCCCCCAAAAGGAGAAGTAAACAATTTCCAACAAAGAGAGGAAGGTATACAAGGGGAATCATTTATCATCCGCAAGGGTATCCTGCATAGTGGACTCTAGAGGCGGATGGATCTGAGTTGAAATCTCAGCTTCGCCTTTTATTAGCTCTGTGACTTTGGAGGTGCTCGTCGACCTCTCTGAGCCCCCATCTTCTCAGCTGTAAAATGAGGAGAATATATGCACTCACTTTGCAGTACAGTTGAGACTCGAAGAAAAATAGGGAAAAGCGTGCGGTGCTGTGTCTGGCAGAGAGTAAGCACGCAGATAGGTGTTAGCTATTAGAATTACTGAACCAACTTTCCAACAAGTGCGAGCTGGCTCAGGAGGCACTGCCCCACGTTGGAAAGATCAGGAGGAAAAAAATGAGATGATGTCCAATGTGGCCTCGCACAAGCTCACCACCTGCCCCTCACTGATGCGAAATAAAGGAGTTTTTCCTAAAGGGGGACAATGTACGACAGAGAGCTCACTCTCCTGCCAGTCGATGTATCCTCTGCAACATTCCAATCAGGTCCCCTTTCTACTTACATACCTCTAGCGATGGAGGCCTCACTGCTCAGAAGGTAGTCCACTTCTAATTACCAAACATCCAGGCAAGTCAAAGGCCCCCTACTTGGCACGAAATAACTTTACCCCAAATAATTCTATTTCGGTGTTACTGTAAAGCCAGCAATCTCGCCTTCTTAAAGAAAATACAGATCTGCGACTAAAGCAGTGATTGCTAAGGCCAAGGTCAAACTGCGCACATTCGCTGATGCCCCAGATCAGGTATTGGCGCGGTGGCCGGTGGCCGTGCTGTGTGGGAAGAATCAGACCGCAGGGAAGGAAATGCGGAGCTGGCAGTGCCGGCAAGTTCTGCGGCCTGGCCCGGCCCTGCAGGACTGGGCTGTCCGGTGCAGGGAGGAGGGCCTTGCCCTAGCGGTGGTCCCGGTCCCCCTCTGCAAGCCCCCTCCCAAGGCGGCCACAGGATGGGAAGCCCTAGGTCTCACAGGCAGTCTCTGGAGGCAAGAGTCTGCCTGTGACCTTGAATCCGAGCGCCCTGCCAAAGGAATAACAATGAGAAACGTCACCAGACACAGGTCTCTTTGATGTGTCCAGACCTGGGGAATGGGTGTCAGAAGACACACAGAAGAGCCAGATGGTATTTTCCGGGGTCATGGTCCACCATGGAGAGAAGCCCAGAGCCCCCTTTCACGTCCTTTCCCAAGTCAGTCTGTGCCAGAGCGGCTGGGGTGGAGGAGGAGAGGCCGTGGAGACACAAGATTAATGGCTTCCTACGCAGGGGGGCAGCCACCCACTCGTCCAGTCACGATCCTCCAGTGACTCCCTCGGCCTGGCTCTGTGAGGCGTGAGGTGTAGAAAGACGCTGGTGAGAGGCCGGCCCTCGCCGACGCGGCCAGAGCCCAGCTGGGCTGCATCATCCACTGTCAGCGCTGCCACGGGGAGCCCGGCCTGCGGGCTGAGGCCCCCGTCCGGGGTTGTCTTTGTCGCTGCTGCTAGCAGAGGTGCCGCTGGGCTTGGTGAGAACTGCACCGCAGGAGACAAGGAGGAGCAGGTGGCAGGGATGCGGGGCAAGGACAGAACCCCGTTTCTAGAAGTCGGTCTGTCACGAACACGATTCCAAGTTTGCAGAAGGACTCGGGTTTATCCCAATGTTTTGGTTAGGAGGGTTTGTTAGTTTGCTTGCAGGCTTTGGCTCCCTTAACTTTTCAACTAACATCGTGTTCATTGTAGAACACACACTCATACGATCAAAAAAGTAAAGTAAAAAGCAACAATCTCTCCCAATTCCAGGATTATGAAGCAAATTTCCCAGAAATGACTCAAATGACACCTTTTTGTGTCTTCTTCCAGAAGTTTCCAAAGCATATGTCCGACATTTAAAACTTAAAGAGCATCAGTGTGATTTTACTGTATATGCTGTCCAGCCGCCTGCTCTTTCCCACTAGACTTTGTGTTGCCTGTATTTCGGTATCAGTCCAGATAAATCTATAAAGGCCTCTTTTTAATGCCAAAATATTTGATTCACCGTATCATAATCTTGGTACCTTTATTCTCCATTAGTTGGGGGGGAAAAACATAATAAACTTACGATTCAGTAATACTCTAAAATGAACTTGCAAATGCCCACGGCAAGGCTTACAAAGAATTCTTGGTGAGTGACTGACTCTGTGAAGTCCTGACGGTACCCCTGTGTGAGCGTTTTACAAGCATCATTTTATTGAATCTTCCTGCAACCCTCTAAAAGAAGGATTATTATCCCCAAATTTCAGATGAGGCTAGAGTGTGGCACAGGGTGGTTAGGTGACTTGCCCAAGGCCACACTGCAAGCGGATGGGCAGAGTTTCCTGTTGAATTCAGACAGTCTGACATCAAAGGTCCCATCCTCTCCAGCACTGCACACGGGGGGTCTGCCTGTTTCTCAGGTTTATCTAGTGCGAATCTTGAGTCGGGGAGGGACCTCCCGCCTTCCTCCAGAAGCGCTTCCCTAGCCTCGTCAGCTGGGCCAGCTGCATTGATTCACACAGGCACGCTGCCGACCCCGAAGCGGACCTCAGTCAGGGATGGCAGTTAGGGACTGACCTTGGGCATGGGCTTCAATAGCGGGGATGCTGCCTGGAAAAACCCAAAGGGCTGGCAGCAAGGCCACACATTCTTATTTTTGTGCCAGCCGTGGTATGAGGTCCCAGGAAGGCCAGTGTAAACCAGAGAATGTGGTCGTTACCGTCATGTAGCTCACGTCTCCCATCGGCCCCTCCACACACTCACTGGGAGAGGAGCTCCTTACTGCGTCTTTGCTTTAGTCAACAAGAACAGAGAACAGCCTAAAGAGATGGCCCAGGGAGAGAAGTACGAATTGGGGTCACAGGCCTGTGTCAGGGGACAGGTGGCAGAGAAACCATGCAGAGGAGGAGGCCACCTCGCCAGGAAGATCAGCTCATCTCTCAGCCCGCCAGTTTCCATCTATTGAAGCTCTTTCAATTCTTCGACTTTTTTTTTTTTTTAAAAATTGGAATAGTTTGCGTCAGTCTGTCCCGCCCTCCTCTGATTCAGTCTGGCTCCTACAATCTTGTCACCTGGCCTGGCCTGGGGCCAGCGTGATAGTGGAATGTGGGGCTGGGCAACTGCACTACTCAGCTCTAAGGCTCACAGTTCAGGTCCTCACAACCAGGAGGCCAGGGGAGGCCCTTACCAAAGCTGAGGGTAAATAGAATTGATATCCAGAAAGACACGCAGTGCTGAAAAAGTGCTGGGTGGGGGTCAAGAGGCTGGAGCCTGGGCTTCAGTCTGCTCGTGAGCTGTAGACAAGGCCCTCACTCCTCAGGCCCTCAGTTTCCCTATCTGTAGAATGAAGGCTCAGGTGCCAATAAGCGTCTTGGGTCTTCCCTGGCCCCCCCGCATCCTGCCTTCTCCCTCTGGGAAGCAGAAGTCCTGCATACCAGCCATGCTGGGCCCTCAGGGGTCCCCAGGAGTGTCTTTAGAACAGAAGTCCCAGAGAGAGAGGAGGCAAAAAGATGTGCGTGCATGAGCTTGGCTCATAGTGGGCATTCAGCAGATATTAGCAATGATTACTGTTGTCATTGGCAGCAGGAAGAGAAAAATACAGCGACACAAGCCTAGGATGACAGGCAGAAATACAGGGGTAGGAAGAAAGTATGATGGAGAAAAAGCAGAGAGCTACAGATTTGGAGGAGAGAAGCTGGTTTAGCCTGGAGTGGCCAAGCTGACCTGTCACGGGCACCGTCTCTAGCCTCACCTGTGTGGCCAGGAGCTGAGACGATGGCATAAACTGGAATCCAAAGTGTTGCCCCTGAAAAGACTGCAGCTATGGAGACCCTCGCCTGAGCCCTCTGGGCAGCCCAGGTCCTCCTGCCCGCTGTGGAGAGGCCTCTGATTCCAGTCCTCCAGTGTCTGCTGTATGTGGGCACCTTCCGCTGCCCTGGTACCTGCTGCAGGACTCTGCAGACTCACCCCTGCCGTTGCCCACACCCGGCCATGCCCTCTGTACGGGCTCCACCCAGGGGACCCACTCCTGGCCTGACCGCCATGCTCCCCGTGGGCATGGCTTAGCTGCTGGGGGTCCCTAATTTTTTATTTTTTATTTTTGACTGCTCTGATTCCACGTAACTTTTTTCTTTGCAATAAAGATATTTCATGTAATGTCGAGATGTCATAAAATGTAAATTTTTTTTTAGGTAACTGCATTAACGGACCTCAAAAAATGATCTACTGCCAGACCACGTGTAACCGTTTCTATCACTATTCTCACAGGAAAGTGCTGGGTGGAGGGGTGAGTAAGGCTGTTGGCCATGACCACACGTGGGGGCCTCTGATGGAGCCAGGTTAGGGGCACGTCCCAAGGCGAGGAGAGCCTTTTCTTCTGAGGGGGCCCTGCCCCAAGGGAGGACAGGTCGGATGCCCTACTATGGCGCCAAGTCGAGCCTTCAGGGTTCCCTCGTGGGGCTGCTGGGCCGGTCAGCCCCACGAGGGGCTAGGAGGACGCAGGGAACACAGGGGAGGTGGAACCTCAGGCCCAACTCCAGCCTGCTCGATACCGGCCACAGCACCGCACAGACCAGAGCAGGCCTCAGTCTCCACTGCATCCCAGCGGCCACATCAGGGAACATGACCTGCGGCACTTCCCTGCCCCTCGGACCCACCCGCATGGGGGCCCTCCGAGGCTCTGCCCACAGTCCTGAATCACAGCCCGAACACGCAGACCACACCGCTCTCAGAGAGCTCCTCTCCACAAAGGCCAGTGCCATCTGGGTCACCTCGCCCAGGGAACTGGGGGGCGGGGGGAACATGTACGTCACTCCTCCTCTTTCCTGTTTGGCAGGAGGTAGCACTTCCCTGAGCCCAGCACACAGGCACCAACATCCACATCACCTGATTCCATGTCCCTCTGCACAGCTGTGTCGGGATGAGAATGGCGGCAGCCTCATGAGCCACATGCCCTTCTCAGGGGCTGTGTTCCTCCTCCCTCAGCCCAGGATCAGCTGAGAGGTTCAGCTTGGAATCACATTATATGCCAGGAAAAGTGTCAGGAGGCTTGGTCTGGAACCACAGGATCTGTGAGAGAAACGGGGGTTCTCCAGGACCCTGGAGTTCTGAGCTATTGGATTTGAATTCTGGCTCTTTAAGTGCATCCACTGTGCCATCCTGAACAAGTCACTCAACCCCTCTGGACCTCAGGTTCCTCCTCTTGTAAAGTGGGGATAGGACCTTCTGCTTAGGCGTCACTGTAAAGATAAAGAGATCGTGCCTGCCAGCGCCCCAGCACATGTTTCCACAGTGGGTCCTTCCCCTCCAGCACTCCTTCAAGTTGTTAAGCTCCTGTACTCCCCAAAACCTACTTACAGAGACCCTGAGAGCCCAGGGACTTTGTGACACTCTTCTTCCAACGTGCCCCGGCCAGCCAGGGCCCCCAGCTTGCCCACACACCACCTGGCACCGTGAAGTCTGGAAACGCAAAGTCCCAGCATGTCTCTGCTCCATGGACGTCTTGAGTTAGCGGCAGCAGCAGCAAAAGCAGGGCCTGGTGCCCCTCCCTGCTCTATGCCTACTCTGAGCTGTGGGGGACCCGCTAAGAACTGCAGTAAAACAGAACGGCAAGTCTTCTGATAGCCATCAAGCTCCACGTTCAGGTGCTGGGCCTGAGAGAACCAAGGCACGTGTCAGTCAGGGGGCTGCTCCTAGCGGATGAGTCAGGGCCTGGACTCCTCAGCCCTCTCTGGACCCTGAGCCCCTCAGATACTCACCCCCTCTCCTCCCTGCCATGTGCGCCTTGGTGCGGATTAGAAAAACTAGGTTCCGACCTCACTCGCCTCCTCACCAGGCGCTCTTGGTTAGTGAACAATCTGTACAGCAGTACAGGTGGCCGGCCAGCAGGTTAGCCCAATGCACACATGTTCTCAAAATAAATCCAAGCTTTCACCTCACACTTGCTAAAGGCTCCTCCGTGGCCAGCTGGCTCTGTCCTGCAGACCCGCCAGTGGTTCAGACCCATTGTAAAGGTACAACTCTCATGGAGAGGTGGAAGGGATGGTTGAATTCTCAAGGCTGCCTTCTCCTTGGCAAGGCCATTTCCAAAGGCATTTCTCTACAACCGGGCATTCAGAAAATAAAAGGAGACCGCAGCGCCGAGATGCACCTTCTCACCGGTAAAGCTGGACAGACCTCACCATTACCTGGTGCCTATAGGCTCGCAGTTTGCTTATCACAGAAAGTGCACTGGGCTGGCCAGGAGCTGAGAGTCACTGGTCTGGGGCTCCAGATGCCAGAGGTCTGAGCCTGAAGCAGTTTCCAGGCTCATAGACCTCCGCCAGGAGCCAGCGTTGGCTGGGGCCAGAGGAACCTGCTGGAGAGGAACTGAGGGCCCTACCATACTCAGGCCCTCTCCTGGGAGCTGCAAGCCAGATGCTCTCAACCTCCCACTTTCCTGTGGCTCCCCAGCAACTGCAGCTCAGGTGACGCAACCCCAACTCTGTTTACAGTATGTATATATGGTAACTTGGGAATGGTCTGGAATGTTCCCTCATCTCCCAAAGCCAGAGGGGCCCTTGGCTTCATGGGCATGGCTGCACGCCCTAACATTTTCAGGGGGAGGAGTTGGCCCCTGACATGACCTTAAGGACCCGCCACAGCCACCTGCAGAGCCTCCCTTCACCTTGAAGCTGGGCTGTTCTCAGCATCTGCTCTGACTTCACCTGTGCCGGCCTCGTTGGTCCAGCCGTGTTGGTGGCTGTTGTGGTCCTCACCTGGGAATTGGGGTGCAATCCTCTCCTGACCCAGAGGCTTTAGCATACCACCCCACAATGGGCCTTTCTCCTTGGAAAATTAGTGTTTTCTGCTTCCTGTTTTTAGTTACTACAGTTAAACCCCACAACAGTCCAGTGGGGAAAAGCAATAACTCTACACTCTAAGTGTAAAATTCACATTCCACTCTGAGCAGGTCATTTGTGTTGACAGAATTTGGATAGGGAGATGCCTGGAGCAGTAAGAAATACTAAAGAGCCAGAATTTATTGAGCACTTACTGTGTACCAGTCTCTGCCTTAAGTGCTCTGTGTTGATTAATTTTTTAATCTTTACAGCAATGAGGGGATCGTCGCTGATGAGAAATCGGAGGCACAGAGAGATCGAGCCACTCATCCAGGGTCACAGAGCTGGGATGTCACGCCGGTTTCTATGGTGTAAATGCTCCCATCGTGGCCAGGTGCAAGCTCTTGGCCAGGTAGGTGCAAGCTACCAACGTGACGTCACTGACATCGTGCTACTCTGAAGAGAAGGGCAGTAACAAGCCACCAGGTAGTGTTTTTACCACAGAGATACGTTAGATGCAAATTTACTTTAAGAACAAAAAGCTAAAGGTAGTAAAATATTAGGAAGCAAAGAGTTTTGAGTACTTACTACCTTTGTTTTTAATACAATGAATTTAATTGTAACTGTGCGTAATTAATTTGATTATTGATAATGGTTGTTTAACCATCAGCTCACAGAATTCTTGAAAATTTAATGATCGGCTCTCCTAAGCATTTCGAGCTCGTTCCAAACATCGCTGGGGCCAGGATCTAGACACAGTCTGGAGCCAGAGATTTCCTAACCACTATGCTGGATCGCCCTCGAGAAAGACATGGATGCCCACCGAGCCGGCCAGCTCTGCCCCTGTTGATCAACCAGGCTACAGACGCTGCAGAACCAGGTCCCTCCTGGCCGCTTTCCCCATGTCCTGGAATCCCCCCTTTCCACTTCCCATCTCCATAGGTTAGTTTGCTCCACTGACATACACTAAGTGCCCGCTCCATGCTAGGTGCTGTGCTAGGCCCCAGGGACACAGAGACGAGCCTATACTCTAGCGGCTCATGATCTAGTGAGAAAAGAGAAGAATGTATTCAAATTCCACAGATTACAACCCAGTCAGGGGCACCGGCCAGACTGTAGCTGCAAGGAGAGTGAGATTAATCCTCCCCGGGAGGAGATACACATGAGCAGGGTTTTCAAGGATCAGGAGGAGTTCGTCAGGCAGACTGGGGCCTGGGGGTTAAGCAATAGTACAAACAGGAAAGAATAGATCTGAGGTGTATATTGAGATAGAAGTCGTCCAGACTGTGGAGGGGATTGGACAACGAAGAGAGAGAGAGAGAGGGGGGAACTGAAGGTATGCTCCACGTCTTGGCGGGGGTCCCTGTGTCGGGGGAGGGAGAGAGAAGGAAGACATGGGGAGAAGCAGGCTTGGAGTGCGATGTGCCGGTGCAAGAAACCCCCCAGGAATCCAAGTCAGTCACCAATCAGACACTGAGATTCAGACATAAGGGTCATTAGTGAGTGGCTGGTGAGAGAACAAGGGGGAGGCATGAGGGGAAAGAAGACTGGCTGAGAAGAGAAGGATTCCGCTTCCGAATTCATTTATAACAGACTCAGAGGGAGGCACGGAGCGGGTCAGACCATCGGAGGGCTTCTAGGGGTTGGGGGATAATGTCCGGAAGGCCAGAAGCTCCTTTCTCCAGCCTTCCCCTGTGCCAACGACGCAGGCTGAGGGGAGACGTGAGGCCTAACTCCCTGCGGCAATTCCTCCATCTACCATTTCAGAAACAAGACATGGGACCACTCTCTCCCGTCCACCTCCGCCCTCACTTTACCTACGTGTCTGATTCACAGAGCTAGGACGGGGGTTCTGAGAACTAGAACGAGGAAGCTGAGATTCCAGATGCAACGAATGACATGTAACACGGTGGTTGGGAGAGCAGGCTCCCAGCCAGACTGCCCCTGAGCAAATCCCAGCCTTGCCGGCTACGTGACCTTGGGCAAGTGACTTAATGCCCCTATGCCTCAGTTTCCTGACCTGTCACATGGGTATGGTAATATGAACCACTTCACGGGGTTGTGAGAAAGAAGTGGGCTAATAGATGAAATGTTCTTAGGACCCAGCTTGGCACACGGTGAGTGCTCAGTAAATGTCAATGATTGCTACTATTACCATTATTACCATTGCTCACTTCTGACGCTATGGTTTATTTTTAGCTCTCTCATCTTCCCCCCAACTTTTCTTCCAACAAACCTTAAAATGATCCCCAGGTAGTTAAGTGTCTTGGAGAAAAGAATCTAAACGTAAGTACTGGGCTCTGAAAATGGTGCTGGCTGTGTTGCTCCTGCATATCCAGCAGCTGGTGGGCTTTCCTCAGATGGAATGAAGCCTGAGCACTTTCCAGCTTGCCTGAAGGTCAGGGAAGCCACGGAGACAGTGAGTGTGAGTGTGTGTGTGTGTGTGTGTGCGCGTGCTAGGAAGCACGGGGCATGACTCCGAGAGCCAGTCCCCAAAACAGAGCTGCTTTCTGAAGCAGGGGTCGTGCGCTCACTTCTCCAGGATCCTGCGTTTCTGCAGGCTCACCCACTGGGATCCTCCACACTCCTTCCCACCCTGGAAAGGCTCCGCAGTGACCCACAAGGTGCAATGCCACCTATGGCCTGTAGGGGGCTCTAGAGCTCTTCCATTTCCCATACTCTGGACCGTGAAGGTACAATGCTTAAAACAATGGTGTGTTTATCCCGTCTGTGCGACTTTGCTGCTCTAGAGGTGAGTGAAGAGAAGCTGGGGTTTTCTGGTCCCCCATTAGTAAGTCCCAGTTCATCCATGTTCCCAACTGGCTGTTTCATGTTTAGCCACTGTCCTTCCTACTCCACCAGCTAACACTGACTGGGGCAGTTTCCCCACAGCCACCTATGGGACACCTCCAGAGGGTGAGCCTCCAGTCCCTGTGTGAGAAGGCAGGGAAACACCACTGCTTTGGCTCCCACGGTGCAGCAAGGGTGGCTTCTAATTGCAGAGTCTCGGGTTCTAGGAGTCTGGCCCCTAACCTGCTTGTCAGGGAAATGCCAGGCAGAGGCAGGTCCCCGAAAAGACAGTTTGCCCTGTTCCTCCCTAAAGCAAAACTCACCAGCTCTGAGTGCTGTGTTAGGAGACTTCTTCATTAGGAGACCTCATTCTGCAGACTTACTTACCTCACTGCAACTCTATCAATATGTCTGGATAACAGAAATCACTTGTACCCACTAGCTTCTAAGGACAAGAGCAACCTAATAAGTTAATATTGGCAAAAAGTTAAAGGTAGTCATTTAAAAAACAATTTGAAAACATTAAACACATACTCATTCTTTTGGGCTTTGTCAAAAGCATAAAAAATAAGGGAAATGTGTTTCATAATCAGAACAACTTAAGAAAAACGCCCATGGGTAGGGTTGCCAGATTTAACAAAATACTGCATGGGACATACTTATACTAAAAAAATTTTTCGTTGTTTATCTACAATCCAAATTTAACTGAGCATCCTGTATTTTATTGGGCAACTCTACCCATGAGCCTGAGGATACAGGGATTCATTCAGAGGAAATTTCCTATTCATCACCCCCACCATAAATCGGTAATACCTTCTCTAATCCTCTTGTGTTACATATGGAAACCCAAGCTACATTGATTGCATTAAACAAAGTAATCAGTTCAAGCACCCCATCTCACTGCCGAGGACTCTTACTGTGACGCTATGTCAAAGGAATGAAAAGTAACTTCCAAAAGATAACATCAAGAAATGAATAAGAACATTGAACATTTAATGTATACCCACTATGTGCTTGTGAATTATCACAATGACCCTGGGAGGTAGATACTATTAGTTCAAACTAAAAAAGAGTAACTGTAAGTCTAATTGCTGTAGTACTTGTAAAGGCATGTAAATTTCTGGTCAGTTACTTCCCATGGAAAGAAGGGGAGGAAAACCAAGAAGGACTCCATCCCATTCATAATGCAGTGCCAGGCCTGCTGCTCTTTAGTTATGTACCACTGACACAAGAAACTGTCTTAATTTCAATGAATCATCACTGGCTTGGGATATGGGATCATGGGAGATTAGTGGGTGGGACACCCATAACAGCCTTCAGTAAGTTGGCCTTACAACTGAGGAGGATGTGTTACACCTTAGGATAATAAACAGCTCATTTGCTGTGAATAAAGTCACTGCGCAAGCCATCCCAACACTTGGATGACAATGACATGCAGATTCCAAATGTTCTCTGTAAGAAAAAACACCCTTTCTCCTAATCCTTCTTAAACTCAACAAGACTGATTGGCTTTTATTATTCATGAATTAATTTTTTACTCAGGGTCCAACAAGGGAATTGAAGCTATAATGTTTCTCACCGATTGAGGGGAAAAAGCAGATCTCGACCTGAGCGGCACAGCCAGACCCTTGCTGGGGTCCTTGGGGAAAGGATGTTTTGTTTGTTAAATCAGTTAATAATCAATTAATAACCCAAAGCTTTGTGGGTTTTTTTTTTCCTGAGAAAAAAATTGAGTAAGAATATAAGTAAAGATATTAAAGTAGAAAAAAATACAGATAGCTGAGGGGCCCTGGTATATTAGGTGCCTCCTATTATATTAGGCTTGTGTATTAGGCTGAGTCCTATTTCCAAGGCACATACAAAAAATAAAAGCAGGATGTGGGGAATGAGAGAGCTAATAACAAAGGCAGCACTGATTTCAAAGCTAACACACAGATGAGCAGTCTGCAGATGAGCAGGTCTGGTCTGGGAGGAGGCAGGAAGACTCAAGAGATGGGTCACAGGGGCCCAGAGGGTCAGCTCCCTGCTGCCCTCTCTCTAATCTCTGCCTCCAGAGGGCAGGTTGAGGTACCCAGGAGCAGGGGACAATAGCCTCAGAGAAACTGAATGGCCAAAAAGGCATCAAGGGTGCTGAGGTGACTTTGCTTCTCTCTTCACACAGTTCTTTTCCCAGCTATTCACATGCGCCAAGTCATAACCACCCCCTCCCCCCTTGTCCTCTGTGTGCCTTTGGTCTGCAAATGGCTCCTGAGATCTCCGCCAGAGGAACCAAGGAACTTAAGGGGATAGAGAGGCAGAGCATGTCATGGGCCTCAGAAGCTCACATCAGTGGGGTGAGACCTGACACAGCATCCTTTACAAGACACATTCTTTCTTACTAGTTCAAAGGCAATACACCCAGTATTTCTTGGGGTTGGAGAGTGGGGATGGGGGGGCCGAGAAACACTATATTCTCCTCTACCCGTCTGTTCATATTGCAGAGACCAGGCAGTTTAGCTCCCGGATGAATTTAGACATGCAAACCTGAAAGCTTTGTATGTTTATGTTTGCAGAAAAACATTTATGTTCAGGGGCAAGACACAGCAATCCTCATCCAGTTACTGTGAGAAAACTGGTTATGAGAATTGCTTTGCACTTTTGGGAAGAGAAAGCTGCAAGCTGTTATTACTGTTATCATAATTATTATAACCATCGCATTATTGCCGTTATTTCTGTAAAAGCGGTGTTCTTTCTGCCAAAGCTTGTTAGCTTGACTGCTTAGGTAGACAATGTCAACACACCCAAGAGACAAATGACAAAGAGTGAGGGTAAAAGGAGAAGGATAAATACTGCATTCCCCATGTGTGCTGAAGGGATGTTTCGCCATCAAAAGGGAATGTTTTCTGCTGATCGATTAGGAAGGCAAAAACAAAAGGATACACCAGCTCATTTACTCTGCATCACTAAGACCCTAAACTAGAGATTTAAAAATTGGTTTAGAATAAAGTTTAACACTTCCTGCTACCCTCATCCACACCTCCAGTCCCTAGTGCCTTCTTCCTCAGGAAAGAGACATAACCAACCTGGAATTCGCCTGTATAAGGAGGCCTTTCCCTTCCGGTTTCCACCAGAACATGCGAGCAGGCCACTGACAGTGGACCAAGGTACTGACCGCTGGATCAGGACAGGGTGGACAATAACAGGCATTCTGCTTTGGGGTGTCACCCGACTAGTTGTGCTCAGCCCCCGACAGGAGCTCGAACACACCCACGCACTCATCCATGTGCATACATACTCACACACACTCAGGTAGCCGCACACACAGACCCACCCACCCTACACCCCTTCCCCCAAAACCTATCAAATCAAAGAGGGAATAAAGGGCGAGGGCAAACCAGAGCCAGGTAGAATGAAAATGGGGGGGGGGGGCGGCGCGAAATAAGTGAAGACAAAGGAGATCGTTCCATTGTAAGACATGAGAGAAATCACGTCTAAAACAGCGCCCTTCCCATTCCCCACCTCCCCGCAGCATTTCCTGACAACTGGATTTCCTTGTTCTTTGCTTTTCAGAAACCAAGAATGCACAAAAGGCCGGTGATGCTCAAAAACCATTTTCCAGGTATCTTAAAAAAAAAAAAAAAACAACAACCAGGTAAAAATATCAAAACCATAAATCTCAGTAAATATAATAAAATTTTAAAAATTAACAAGAATAAGACAAAAAGCTAATTCATAAATTAAAGTTAATTCAAGCAATTGAAAAAAAAAAGAGCCAAGTTAAAACAACACTTAGTATTCGGGGTTTGGAAAACTCATAGTTTCCTAGATGGAAAAGCTTGACTTCTACTGGCACCTCACACGCGTACAGTTTTAAATGTCGCCTTTCCGTAAACACCTATGGTCGGGTGTGAGGCTGACTGCTGCTGTAATTGGCAGGAGAGGACCCTGATACCGTTTTAAATGAAAATTGATCACATTCGAAACCAGAAGATAAAAACAAAACCTTGCCGGAGTTTGTTTAACTGCCTTTTGACCTCTGGATGTAATGACATTGAGAAATAAAATAACATTATCCAGAAAACCATTCCCAGAAAAGGTTCGATCCTGGAGATGCTCAATGACAATATTGAATGGACTACTTTAAAGTCCTAAGGAACAGAGAAGAGAAATTTGTATATACATATATAGAGAAAGAGAGAGAGAAAGAGAGAGAGATACTTCCTTTGGACTAAAAGGTTAAAAAGCACAGCAAAATGAAGATGAAAAAAAATTATGTCTCTAATCCCCAGGAAAACTTGTTTCAAGTTCATTTTGACCCAAGTTCATACAACTCTAAATTTAAGACATTCGGTCAATAGGTTTTTTTTTTTTTCCACCTCGTCCAGTTCCACACCGAAAGTCCCTTGGGCAGATTACCCAGCATGATTTTCCTCGTTGTAAGAAAGCATTTGACCCTTTTAGCTACAGACTGTCAACGGCTATGTCCAAGGAGAGAAGGGGAAGTCGGGAACCTGGAAGAGAACTGCCCAAATGCTCCTTTGAGCGTGGTCATCTGTTACTCCAGAGAAGGGCAGGCCTGCCTTCCCGCCCTCTCTGGGTTCTGCCCAGCCTTACCCAGGCCGGAAAACTGGAGAGACTCTTAAGAAAGACTGAACTCATCAGGCTGCAGGGACGGCTTGCCCTCGGTCCCTCTGTGTTCCCTTCCACACCATGGAAAAACCCCAAGGCTCTGCAGCCCCCACTGGAATGTGGCCACGGCCTGACCTCCGCGAGGGGTGTGCAGGCAATGGGGTGCGCGGGTAGCGGGGTGCGCAGGCAGCAGGGGCTATGTTTAAACAGCAGAGCCCCTCGCCTCCTTTCTCCCACCCCACAGGGAAATAGCACTAAAACACACTCTCACACATGCATGCACGTGAGTGAGTATGCACAGACCTCCAGGCGGAAACTGCCCTAGGAATGGATGTGGTTTTTGATGTTTCGGGGTTCAGAGATATCCTCTACAACAGGGGTGTTAACAGCGACGAGAACGGTCTTGACATCCCCTTAAGCCACTGTTTATAAATAAAGGTGCCGTGAGATCTTTTCTATTCTAATCCTGATCCTGAAGGTGCTCTAGATAGGCAGGTACAAGTACACTCCTGGGGCGGGGCTGGGGGGACACCACGTGCTCCATGGTTCCCCACTTGTCTGGGTTTTCAGTGTCTTTCGTTGGATGGTTGGTTGGGGATCTCCGTTCTCAGAGACAACTTGAGCTCATGCTCTCCTATGGCTGAGCTCCCCACACACCCTGAGTGGGACCACGTGTGGCCGTCCAGCTCTGCGGAACCCGGGAGCCAGGAGGTAGTCACATCCCCCTGACACGGATCCCCAGGAGCACTCGCTGGAAGCTGTACGAGTCCCCTTCGGAGCCTGCCTTCCTCCAGGAAGGCCCCCAGAGCCACAGACCAGCACACCCCCAAAGTCTGCTGGGCAAGTGAGGGAGGAAATGCCCCAGAGCAGCCTGCCATGCAGGGTCACACTGTCACAAGACCCAAGGGTCACTTATCCGGTGGCCTAGGGAAGAAATAACCCCGCCAACTCCTCGCCTCCCCCAGGCACTACCCTGACATCCCCTCTGAGGAAGGGGTCTGGCCCTGCCACCCGTTTCCCAGAACAGCTCTGCCATGTCATTGGTGCAAGGTCAGTGGCCTCACCAGAGGCAGGGGGCAAGCTGGCATGGTGAGAGTTAATGTGCCTGGCCGGCCATCCCAGGGTCACCGTGGTGTGCAGAGAAGTTGAGCATCCCAGTCTCCCAGAGCTGGTCTGCTAATTACATTTGCAATTATAAACACCACCACCTCCCTGCGCAGGGACTGGGATGAGACCACCCCCACCGATGGGCAACAAGGATCTAATCCTGCCCCAGGCTACCCCAGCCACACCAGGGGGCGCAGGGGCCCGCAGAGACCGATGGGCCCCATCTCTAAGGAATGGTCATGTGCGTATGATGGTTCTCGAAGTCTGAGTAAGGGGAGACTCGCCAGAGACGAAGCCCAGTCAGGGGTCACCAGCACTTGCAAAGATCTTTGATTTACCTCTAGAATTCAGCAAATGGACTCGAGGGCAAACAGGTGGGAGGTGGGCTCAGATTTGTCTGGTTCCAGCCCATCCCCATGTCGTGCCCTTCCTGGCTTCCTGGCTTCCTGGTATGGTCTGTGAACCCTCTGCTCAAAGCCCCCTTCTGGGTCCCGGCACCCTGTAGAAATTACAGTGGCTGGGGAGGACATCAGAGGTTGAGCACTAAGCTGTGCTGGGGTTCCCACAGGAATATTTGGTTAAGAGCCACTGGACTCCCAGATGGAAGCTCCTCGCAGAGCTGTAGGGAATTTGGGCTAATTCTGGGTGCCCTCCTGCTCAAGCTGGATAGGCACTTGGAGGGCCTCCCCTTTTAGGAGGGATGACCAGAGCCCCCTGACAGCTGGTCGGTGTGGGAAGTTTCAGCATGGGGTGTTCTGGGTGTGGGCTAGACTTCACTTTGAAGGAGTAGATTGTGGTCTAAATATCCGCTATTCCTTCCTCTTAAATCAGAACCGCAAGTAATGTTAATCACGTTGAAGAAGCCACTGAAGCGTTTGGTGAGACGAGTTCTAGAGAAGGGCACTGCAGAACCGAGTCAAAAGCATCCCGTGTTGTCTGTGCCGGTCTTCGGAATTCTCTCTCCTTTTGAATCCTGCTCATTCGCACCGCCAACTCCATGGCCCACCCTCTTCCTTGGCCCACTAGACTTATACAGACCTTTCCAGTTCAAGTGCCCAAAAGAAACAAGGCGTTTTGCAGAGGACCAAGGAAGGAGACAAACTTTTTCAGTGAGTTAGGATTATTTTTAAAAACCATTTGGCACGATGTCCAAATATTAGGAACACGAATCAAGCACGCAGGACAAAGTTACAAGGGCCCCCTGAGCTAGGGCCAGGGGCACTCTGAGAGGGCAGGATTGTGGCATGAAATCTCTACCACAGCCACTTCCCTCACAGCGCTTTCCCCGAAAGTCCCCTCTGTCCCTCTTCTCTCGGACTAAATGGAATATTTATTGATTACTCCAAATCAATGGAATGAAAAGGTTCCTGTTTGGTGGGCCAGGTTGTTTCTACACACACACATACACACACACACACACACACAAATATACACACACACGTGTGTGTGTGTATTTTAAAGAAACATCTTTTCATATGTTCCAATTACTGGTAAAATAGAGGAATGTTTCTAAAATGAAAGGAGTGGGGATAATAATAAGCTCCAAGAGGAAATTTCCAGTTGATGTCAGGATGTCACTGAGCTGGAAAGGGCCCTACCCGGGACCGGGCCTCCTCATTGACCTACCGTTTTCTCCTAGTTAATCGCCCTCAGGCCTGAATGAGTCCAGCTTCCTGTCACCCAGCCTCTTCCACGGCAGCCCACACCTCCAGGAGGGTGGCAGGCACATAAAGGTTTATTTCCTAGACCCCCTCCCTCGGAAAACCAAGACTAATGTCCTCACTCTGATTTATTTTTAAATGTACCATTAAAAATTAATTTCCCCCTTTGTTTTTCTCTGGGTCACTGATTCTGAATTACCGTGTGGCATTTTTTCTACGTGTGAACCCACATATTTTACCTTCGGGACAATTTGTTCTTTGTTTCTTTAACAGCAGTGAAGTGGTCACTGGCGGCCCCCCACCCCTACCCCCCAGCATTTTACGCCAAGAGTCTCCAGCTGGTCCAGTCACCGACACATTTGTCTACGGGCACGCGCAGGCCAGCACACGCACTCCCACTCCAGCTGATTATATATGTACATAAAATATTGATTAGAAATGGTAATGCAGTCACCTACAGGACTGGCTACAGCGTAATGAAAATGAAGGAGAAAAAGGTATGAAGGTACATGCACACGCTCGTGTGTGTGTGTGTGTGTGTGTGTGTGAATTTCTCACCTGGGAAAGTGAAAATAGCCCTGAAGCATTAAAAAATGCTCTCTGCATGTTAGCAGGTGAGGAGGGCTGAACTGTGGTCTCTGTGCCCTTGGGTTTTCTCAAGTCCAGGAATGTTGACTAAGCCACGCGGGTGGAAACTGTGTACAGAGCACATGAACCCACTCTAGTGTATGTTCCCCGAGAAATGTCAGCACTGACATGAACGGATTCATCCTACTGTCCTTCCAACCATCCAAAAAAACGCAGTCCTGTTTTGTCGCTTTGCAATTGGTGGCTCTAAAGCTACCTGTCATAAAGCACTGGGCTTGAGATCAGAAAGATGCCTTTCCCTACACCAGCGTCTGACCTCCACAAGTTTGGCCTCAGAAATGTTGCATCCCTGCACCATAGCAGACCTCAAACCTCACCAGAAGGTAGGTACACATCTGTATATGGGGCCAGATCACCTGCTGCCCAGCAGGCCCTGGACTTTGAGAAATGGCATCTTGCAGGGATGCTTAGTTCCTCAGTGGAAACAGCAGGTGTATTTCTGGCTTTCCCTGTGCCCCGTGGAGTGAGAAGCTAATTTCTTGCAAAGAAACCAGGAAGGGTAGGGAATCCAAACGGAGGTCAGGTTTACTTTATAAGTGATTTCCACTTCTGACCCTTCCTAGACACCCAGGACCGCTGCCCCCTCAGCCCCCTTTGCTACTTCCCTTACTTCCCCTCTTTGCCCATATTTCTCAAACTCAAGCCAGGGTTGCTGTCAACTCAATGAATTACTCAGCTGCTAAATCCTCCATCGCTCCTTCCTTTCCTGGTCAACATAATAAAAGGATGTACTTGCTCCATTCGAATTTTCATATTTATTGTCTATGACTTAAGCCAGGGACAAATACATAGATATTTTGAGCTCGGAAGTCACCTCTGGAGAGAAGGAGCCTAAATAATTTAAATATCCAATATTTGTCGCCCTTGGTCGTTTCACGTGAGGAAATGCCCCACAAGCATCAAGTGCTGTTCACAGCCTCACTTACCCACCGGGAGGTTTCTTTGGCTGCTCCCACTAGTGCTTTGTGAGGGAGCACCTTACGGCGCCCCCCCCCCCTCTCCTGGCCATACAAGCTGAGATCAGTGTAACCTTTAAAGAGAATGAAAAGCCACTTTTCAAGCTGATGGAAATCTGAATCCAGTATAATTACGGATTCCCTTCATCTCCCAACCCATTTGTCGCCTTCTGACACTCTAGTCTAAATTCTGGCGGCACCTAAAGGACCCTCTGCCCATGGATCTCCTAAACCTAGAACCAAAAGGTCATCTTGGAGGGTGTGACAGTCCGGTCACTGACAAGGGATGCTGCTGTGAGGTCGCCTCCTGTCTCACGCGGTCGACGGGGCGGAGGTAGTCTGTGCAGTAAAGGGGGGGGGGTGGTTAAAGCCACTTCCTGGAACCCCATACTCTCCAGAGCATTTATTTTAGGGTTGCCGTGGTTCTTTGCAGGGGCGGGGGTACAGAAATGAAAGGATGGCAGAGCGAGCGCTGACTTCGGTAGTTTAGTTTGCTCAGAACAAAAAAGGGAGGAAGAAGAGTACGAAGTTGCGCCGGTCCGCGAGAACCTAGAGTTTTCATTTTGTTATGATTTTTAAAAGCCTTCTGAGGGACCACTCTGCGTGTGCCCGTACCCAGCCACCGGTACACCAGCCCGGGACGCGGCGGGACTCGCTGAGCCAGCGGGGAGATACCCAGGCAGGTGGGGCGACGACGGTGGAGGGCGCTGGAAAGGGAACCGCGCGCGGGTGGCAAGAGCGCAACCCCGGAGAGGCCGGGCTCGACGCGCCGGGCGGCCCCGCCGTCCGAGGGGATCCGTGCCGATCAGCTCTGTACGTCCCCACTCGGTGCGCGCGCCGCGCTGCCCAAGTCCGGGCACCCGCGACTCCCGGGAGTCCGGTTGCGGGGCCCACGCCCACGCCGCTCGGACCAGCCCAAGTTCCCGCCAGGCGAGCGCAAAGCCTCCCGGAGGAACAGATATCGCGCCCGTCTGTTCCGCCGTGCGCAGCATCCGCCAAAGCCGCGAACCAACTTTGCCTGCGCCGCAGCGCTGGGCTGGTCCCCACTTCTGGCGGGATGTGGGTTCTCCTCCGAGGCGTGAGGGGCGAGCGCCCTGGACCGCGCGGTCCGCACCCCCCGGGTGCCTTGGCTCCGCCGCGCCACGTGCCCGGCCTCGGGGCGTCCCACCAGGACGGAGGGGCTAGGAAGCGCTGGCCACTTGCAGTTTACAAACCTGCACGGCACCTACGATTTCTCCCCTTTTCCCATCATTTTTGGTCCCCAGCATAGAAATAAATATTAAAGTTAAAAGGCCCTCGGGGAGGCTTCCTCGGACAGAACAGGGCATCCTTGCGACTTTCCCGCACCTGTTCTGGGCTTGCTCCTCCCCATTCCACAGAAACTCAAATATTTTCTCACCGCGGGAGGAAGAAAGAGTGAACGAGAAAGCGCTTCTCTTGCCTAAAAGTCAGGGCTTGTAAAGGGGGGTGCGGGAAAAGTTAGAGGCGGGTTACCCCGAAGAAGGAAACCCAGGAAGTGTGTGGCTTTTCCCCTCCGACATCCCCCAAGTGCCCCCGGCGTCCTGGCCACTTCCAGAATGCCTAGAAGAAGAACTGCGACACCCAGGGCAGAGACAGCTGGACAGGCAGAAGGACAGACAAACCGACCATGAAGCAGAGCACCTACTGGTTGTGGTAGCCGAGGGGGTCCGGGATGCAGAGTTCTGACACGTCCATCAGGCCCGTTTTAGCATTCCCAGTTGGTAGAGAAAGGCGGCGGGGAAATCACGCGGAAGAGCGAGTGAAGGGCACAGGCGAAGAGCGCGTCCGGGCCGGGGCACAGTGAGCGCGAGCAGAGTAAGCTGAGGCGCCGTGGCGGGGCGAGAGGGAGGCAGAGAGCCGCGTGCGCACAGCCCCGCGCTCCCACTCCTGCACGCACTTCGAGCGGGCAGAGGGGATGGGAAGCCGTGCAGGAGGCTTGGGCACCAGAGACTTGGAGCCTACTAACCCTACTGTAGCTTTAAGGCTGGGAGACTGATGTATGGTTTGGCTCCTATTGGCTATCTCTCAGGGGCTGGACTTAAAGTGACAGAATCGAGCTGGGGTGGGGGGAGGGGGGTGAGCCAGAGAGACTTCAATGGAATCAGACGCTTAGGCGAGGTCCTCACCTCCTGAGGAGCAGGACTAGGCTGTAGAGCCACAAGGCCTGCCATCTCACCATTAAAGAAAAAAATTTGTCCAACTGCCTGGTGGGGCTGGGGGTTTGAAAGATTTGCTGCTTACATACCCCCTACTCCACAATCCTATCTTTTTAACTGGCAGGCCTAGCAAACTCGCCTCTTAGCCCTTTGGAATGGGTCTGTTTCCCAGACTAAAAATGAGTCACGTTTCTCCACTCTCTTATCAAGAAGAGGCCAGAACCTTAGAAATTCACATCCTCAAACCCTGTGTTTGGTGCACAAAAGTGCAAAGGGTCAGGCCAGCAGGTGAGACACAGCGAGACAGAGCAAGAGAGAAACAGATTCCCTGTCCAGCTCTCCTCACCTGGGCCTGTTGGTTCTGAACCACTTTCACATGGCTAGACACACGCAGGGTGTGCATCTATAAAATGCTCTCTGGATGTCTAAAATGATACTCTCTTCATTGGCAACTCTCAGAAACGTACCCAGGACACAGACACCAGCAAATAAATTCCTGTCTGCTTACGAAAATACACTGGTGATTAAAACAACCAACTTACCTGCCACATCCACTTCGACGCACACAAGTAGACACTTCAACATACACATCTGAATCCCCAGCTATGTACACACCTGCATCCCTGTCTGCTGCTCACTCCATGGACCTGAACATTATGGGCTGCCACTGTACCAAAACAAGCTATAAGTCATGTCCCAATTCTTCTTCTGGGGCTTGTCATCTTTTGAGATGTGCCAGCCACAGGGATAATAATCAATTTGATGATTCAAATGAGTGTGGGGAGGTAGGTAGGTATAGAATTATTTAAAGGCGGGGGGAGCCCTCAGGAGAGACCACCACCTTATTTTCCAATATTCTACAGGAGACGATGAGCAGTAGGGGGGCAAGACATAATTTCATCATCAAAATAATGTCTAAACGGAGTGTAACTGCAGGCAGTGTTCAAGCACTTCAGGACGAAAAGCAAGAGAGGGCTGTGAGAAACCCCAAGAGGGGCCAGCCGCTCTGGAGGGGCCGGGGACTGGGCAGCAAGACCGCAGATGATGCTTGACTTGGATAAATGGACCTGCGTGCAGGCTGGGAAACAGCTGAGATTTTTCATAAGTGCTGAAGTGGAGGAACGCGGGATTCTCCGCACAAGGCTCAGGCAGGTATCTCACAGAGAGATGGATGAAGATGTCTGCTCTGTCAGCAGAACCCCCAGCAGCTTGGTTAGTTTTTTTTTTTTTTTTTTTTTTAATCACATAGGTACTTGGTCACGTTAGAGACAGAAAGAGGGTGCAGAGACACTTCCCTAAGCTTCTCCCCAACCACTGTCTCTTGCCACAACCTTGGGATTGGTTTCTCTGTGTCCTTTCTGGCTCCGGAAATCCCTTCCCCAAGCACACAGCAGCCAGGGAGTGCTTTGTAAAATGCACATCTGATGCTCCCTTGTTGCAATTCAGAAAGAGGCCCCAGTCCTTCCTGTGGCCTATAAGCTACAAGGAAGGCCCCACATGACAGGCTCCTGTACGTCTCTCTGCACCCCTCCTCAGCCCTTGCCACGCTTCCCTCAGTCTTTACACCTGCCACCCAGGAAATTCCGCCTTCCAGACCACACCAGAACCTTCTGCTATTCAGTTCTCAATTATGTGCATGTGTATGAGTAGTACCCCCCCACACACACACACACACTAGACTGTAAGCCCTGTGAAGGCGAGGACCATGTCTGTTTTTGTTCACCAGAGAATTCCAGTGCTTAATGGTGCCTGGAACACAGCAGTTGCTTGAGAAAGATTTTGCTGAATGAATTGGTAAGCTGTCATAGTTTGGGGCGGGGCACCAGAGCCTGCTGAGGGACAGCCAGCTGCCTCTGAAGGGGTTCAGGCCCTGGCAGGTTGTATGGGATCAGCTGGCTCCTTGCTTTGTGTGGGTGCACCATATTTAACTGGAGATAGAGCAGGAAAAGAAAGACACCTTCACGGCCCAGAGCAGTGGATGCAAACCCACTCGGGGCAAATGAGGGAAACTGGGAGGTCTGTGCTGGGTAAAAATCTAGGCTGATGCCTGCACACAATCACTATCTGCAAAGACATATGGATGAAGATAACTGAGGGCCTTGCTTCTGGGCACTAGCTGATTGTCCTCCAGGGCCAGAATGAGGTCCTTGAGACCCTGTCCTCCTCCTTTGTGCCTGTCCAGCCTCCTCGCACACAGCCCTGGGGCTGAGTTCTCCCCGCCCCTCCCTGCAAAAGCGAGAGTGCAGACTCTGCTACAGGGGAGATGAGGGCCTGCCCAGTAAGGACGCACGGGGACCTGATCCTGCCTGGCTGGCCCAGGCAAACATGGCCGGGTCACACACTCTTCGTGAAACCAGACTTTCTCCTGCTCTGTCCTTAGCCATCTCACAGGGGATAGGATTCCTTTTCAAAGCCAGGGTCAGGTTCCACACCTCTCGCTGAGGAGATGGCAGTGTAAGGGCAGAGGACTCCTGGATCTGGCCCTGACTATTTCATGTGACCTTGCCAAAGTCATCTATTTTCCAGAAAACCAAGGTGGTACAGGTGGTAGAGGGAGCTGGGCAGGGTTCCTGGATTCCTTCAAACTTGGAATTCATTCACTCGATCATCACTCCATACCTCTACTGCTCACCTAGAGCAAGTGCTATTTGTAGTCCACCTCTAGCAAAAATCTCCAAGTCACCCCTTCACTGTCCTATGTCCTAATACCGGCAACCCCAAATGGGCAAGCTCGCCAAAATGGAATGGGACAAAATGTGTTAGCCACAGTAACTGCAGAGACTGTAAGGGGACGGCAGCTCACTTTGCTTTCATGACAAGCTCCCTGAAATGCATATGTATTACATTCACAGAATCTTACAGGTAAGAGGGCTCAGGGAATCATTTAGAACCATCGTCAGACTTTATAATTAAGAAAATTTATAAATTTTTCTATGTGGTGAAGTTGGCCTGCCCAAGGTCACGCAGTAACTAGCGAAGCACGCCATCAGCGGATTGCTGCTTATCCAACTCCAACACCTTTGTACACAAGTCTCTTCACTCTCCCTTCTCCCTCTTCCACCTTTTCGCAAGTCCAAAGGAATATGAAGCCAAACCAGAACAGGGCCACTGGCAACACCCTCCACGCACACATCACCTGGTAGATGGTGGGGACCCAGGCTTCTGTGTCCACACTCTTCCCCAAATAGTTTCCAGGGGGGGGCGCGGTGTTCAGAAGGCAGATAAGTAGGAACACATACCAAGACTCAGTCTTGCCCACTCTGTTCCCCAAACCTGGTTTCTCTGGGTGCAAAAAGCACCACCTGTGCGGTGGACAGCCAGACCCAGGTTCACACTCATCATTCCTCTTTCCCATCCCAGTCCGGCTAAGTCATTCAAATGGGCTGTCCTAACGCCTGCACTTGGGTCTCGAGGGTCACCAGACAGCCATGCCGTGATCTCTGCAGCCGACCCCAGCACAGCACCCCGTGCCACAGGTCTGGTGAAAATCTTTACCCTAAACAGCACCTGGTCTTGGTGTCTCTCTTTCCTCCATTGAGGCAGCCTCCCCCGACACTAGCCATTTGCTGCACACAAAAAGCGGCAGCGAGAAGTGTCTCTTAGGTTCTTGAATCCCCTCCCTGTGGCATGCTGCTCACGGCCCAATAATAAGAGGTGACTTTTCTCATCTTTCAAGCCAGGCAACTCCGTAGAAGCTGGTGGATTCAGCGTGAGCCTAGGAAGGGCAGGGGACTTGAAGGCTTCATCACTAAAGGACCCAATAGGATTTTTGAGCAGTCTGCCACATGTTCCCTAGGTCCAGAGAATGTGGGATATTAATTGTTTGGTTATGCTCTCCCTGTCCATCACCCTCACCCATGTTTCCTGAACACGAGAGTGCAGCCACTTCTTACCACCAGCCCAGGAAGAAGAGGATGTCTCCGTGGAACTGTCTGAATCACACTCCAAGCTCATTTCTCTTCCACCCCAGGGTCAGTGCTGGGGGAGGCAAGTCTGGGAAGTGCATCCATTGACAATCCATGATGACTAAAGAAGGGCCTGGCCTAGACAGAGAGCCTAACCCGTGTATCTCCGGGGACGTGGCGGATCAGGCCAGGTCTCCATGGTTTCCAGGCCAGGGGAAATGTCCCTGAAAACGTGCCTCTGTGGGCCCACTCCCTTCTCACAGGCTTGAATTTGGGGTGTGGAGTTATATATATCTGAGTGGTGGTCAGCAGCCTGGCAGCCCATTGGCTGGCATGCATCCCAAGGATCATAATTAACTGATAACACTAATACAATGTGAGTTTGTACTCCCATAATAGTCTCCTGCTGACAGATAAATGCTGCGGAAACATGATGGTTTTTCCTGAAGCTGTAATGGGCCATTATTGGGGCAAGAAGGCTCGTGTCCTATTAGCACTGCCACCATGACACCAAAGATAAATATGAAGGGGACGTTTCGAGGGGTTGAATGCTCGCACCCCCTCCCACCACCACCATCATCCATTTCATTATCTGAAATCCCTAGCAGGAGTCTTGGAATAACTTCCAGATATTTCAAAGATCCATTATTATTTTTTTTCTGAGCCTCGAGATCCTATTCTCATCAACACAGCTGAAGAGTATATTAAAATTCTCTTGACCAAAAAGGCTCCTTCCCACAGGTGCTGGTAATTGCAGTGAGCAGGCAGGTTATGGGGTCAGTAAGGTGAGATATGTTTCTCCATAGAAACAAAGGTCTTTCTCCCTCCTAATCATCAGGAGAATAGAAATATATTACCATAATGGCTTTACCCCTTGCCAAATTTCTGGGGTTGAGAGAAGGAGGAGAAATGTAAAGGGAAGAGGGAGGAGGAGAAAGTGGAGGGGTGGGGGGAGGAGAAAAGAAGACTACGCCTTGATTGTATCTGGTACAAGTGGCATTGAACAACTAGCTAATGACCGAACGAATGATCTGTCTAATTAAGTATTTTCCTTTAGAGTAGATTGTGGTTTTTTCCCCCTTTAAAACAAAGAAATGTGATCTTATTTTCTTCTGTGTTGCATATTAATTTATCATCTAATTTCTTGTGACTTTTGCATCAATTTAAATATAAAACATAGTTGGTTTCAAGTAGCAGT
Organism: Rousettus aegyptiacus; assembly: GCF_014176215.1. Classification (NCBI taxonomy): domain Eukaryota; kingdom Metazoa; phylum Chordata; class Mammalia; order Chiroptera; family Pteropodidae; genus Rousettus; species Rousettus aegyptiacus. The sequence continues at coordinate 154,084,638 of NW_023416306.1, read as the reverse complement.
ACGATTTGTTTCTAGGGTCTCATCATTGGTAAAAAGGAAAACGTCTCTTGTTTGATGATGAAACAACTGTAAATATCTCACGGTCAACGCGGGCCACAGAGAGAATGAACCATTTGCTTCGCAAACTCACAAATTATGCCTGCATGTACATTGCTGTTCTCAAGGATAATTATCTTAGGGGAACCATAAAATGCATGAAACTTTTGGAAAATTAATTCTAAAGTACCACACGCATGTAAAGTGTGGATATTAAGTGGGAACAAAGAAACATGTTAGCTGAGCCTGTCTCCTTAGCATTAATGACAGAAGATTCTGGGAACCTTCAAAATGTTTTCATTTCCTAATGGCTCGATTAAGGTAGAACTTATTTCATTATTTTTCAGAATAAAATGCATTTTGTTTTTCCTCTCATAAAATGTTTTATGAAGAGGTAAAAAATAGGAAATGCTTTTAGGTTTTAGGAAAACTCGAATGTGTTTTATAAACTGTAAAGTGCTATGCTCATATAAAACATGATTAAGATGATAGCTTTTGACTGAGTTCTTATATGAGCAGAGTGTTGGCCAGCCACTACCTTCTCAAATGTGTATTGTAACGAAACCAGTCCCATTGGTGAACTCTCCACTACTCTGAACGATGTAATTATGAATGGGTCAGTATCAATTCCAGATGAAGTCGCAAGCTTTGCGGCAGGGCCATGTCTAACGTCTTTGCTCTTCGTAAACAATTGGGAACATGAACCTTTGGAGGAATTCCTGACTTAGAAGGGTGTGCCTTTCCTAGAAGGACAACTGCAGAGTCAAAGAGAAGGGAAGGGAACTGCAGAATCAAAGAGAGCTTATAAAAATGGGTAAGAAGGAGTCAATGATACAAGATTTAATAGGGATAAACACCAGTAATACACTTGTCAGCAATGACCCTAGAATGAGCTGGACTGCGGGAGAGCTGGCGGGGGAGCAGCGATGCAGAGATGTCTGGGGTCAGAACAGACAGCACATTAAGCGTGGGCCTCCAGCTCAGTGGCATGATAAACACCGCTTTGGGGCAATTCTACAAAACCCAGCCGAGCAAGGAGCAGCCATAACTCCTCCTCACTCTCCCTTACTAAAGGCACGGATGGAATTTTATGCTCAGCCCTGAGGAACTTGCTTCGAACATGCACTGGAAGGGTGATGAGGAAAGACTTGAAGAGAGGTGGGGCAGGTGTCAAAGGCTGAGCAGGTGTCTGAGCCCCTCCAGGAGACGCACAAATGTGGGACAAGATGGGATGGGTTGCCCCCACGCACAGATGGACAGACACTTGGGTCCCAATGCCACGTCACACATGCCGTAGGCATCGTCTCAGGTCCCTCCGACTGCCTCCTTTTTTCTCTTGGTCAGCACCCTCCTCAGGCCAAGTCTCGCCTCCATTTCCAAGTGCATGAGATCTGGCTTATTGAGGGGCCTGCTGATGTACCCCAGAAAAGCAGGAGAGTAGCTCCCCAAGTCCCTCCTTTTTTATGCCCTCTCTGCGCGGTTTCATGATTTTTTAAAATAAACCTTTCAGAAAAGACATGCACGCCAAGCAACCTGCTAAGTCTCTCTGGGGCTGGATGGGACATGGCGGCCAGCACAGTGGCACATCACATATGATCGCTCGGCTTCTGTCCTCACCTCAGCTTGCTTTTTATCACCCTCAATTCCCCCCACCTTACACCCCCCAAATGAAGTATCAACATTGTAATGCTTGCTTCAGGCTGTGTTTCATAGTGGACCAGGGCTAATACACAGACTGAGTCAGCAAATGGCCAAGGGCCACAGACGTGCTGTCCCATTCAACTATTTTGTTATTTACTAACCCCTTCCTTGGTTATAGGAAGAGAGCGTAATGAGGGCAAGGATTGGATTACTCTGAGTAGTCACCACATGAGTGACAGACTCACTGTTTCACAAAGGCCCACATGGACCCTGCCCCGCTCACCCACTCACCCATCCACTCAGACACTCTAGTTCTGGATCGGTAGCCAAGAAGTTCAGGTCAATAGTGTCATCTGAAGTCAGCCGAAGGGACCATCTGGTCCAATATCCCTTCTCCACTCTCCTTTCTTCCTTCTCCCTCCAGACCCAGGAGGACAAGTACAGACAGTTGGTGCTTGAATAAGAAGGGTTTGAACCACTCAGGTCCACTTATATGGTAAATACCGTGAATGTATTTTCTCTTCTTATGACTTTCTCAGTAAGGTTTTCTTTTCTCCAGCTTACTTTATTATAAAAATGCAGTATATAGTACATATAACATGGAAAATATATGCAAATCTACTCTTGGTTATCAGTAAAGCTACTGGTCAACAGTGGGCTATTAATAGTTAAATTTTGGGGGAATTGCGGGGGGATTTGCCCCCCTCCAACCTCCCACCCCCGTGTTATACAAGGGTCAACTATGGTGCTCTCCTTTCCCCCTGGTCTTTTCCTACATTCACACCCACCCGGACAATGACTCTAAGTTGCTTTTGGCTTCAAGCGCCGGGAGAATCCAGCGCTTCAGGAGCAGGAGCTTACATTCTCACGGCAGACATTCTAGCGGCAGGTCATTTTCATTTTTCTGGTCTACCTCCTTAGCATATTGACTGTCACCTTCAGCTTGTCCCCCCATGATTGAAGGATGATTTTTGTGGCCTAGGCCTCACTGCCTCACCCAGCTGGGCCCAATCCAGGAAGGGGGTGTATGTAGATGTGCGTTTATGTTGGGAGAAATGTCACTCCTTATGTCTCTAGCTTGCTTTGATTTGATTTTAGTCTGGGGGAAAATCCTTCCCAGGAGTTCCCCATCCCCATCCCCCAGCAGGCTTATCCTCACATCTTCTTGGCCAGAATCCAGTCATATCCTCATCCCAAACCAATCACTGTCAGAGGCGAAGTGGATCACCATGATTGGTTTAAAATACGTTTACTCCCTGGAGCTGGGGGAGAGGCTCTCTGTTCCCAAGTACATTAATGTTCAATGACAAATCCGCCTCTGTTAGAGGAGGAAGCAGGACTGGCTGTCAGGTTAGCAATCAACAGCGTCTGCCACACCTGGTGGTAGACCCCTGGCAGGGCCGTGCCAACAGGACCATAGATGCAAGCAATAAGAAGGACATCGTCTGTGCAGAAAACAAAACTGAGAGTCAGGCTGCTTTCTGTTGTCGCCCGGCTCCAGCAGATCACAACAATGTCAGCGAGAAAATATCCTCGCTGCGAAAACCTCTTGCTGCTCTAAGTTCCACACCATTGTTACATTTGCTGTTGAGCTTTAATTACATGGGTAAGCTTCAAATGAGCATGACATTGTCACCCATTCTTTCATACAAATTGCATTCCACGTGGAAGTTACAAAGTCAGTCACACACACAAACTTAGCTACGCAGAGTTTCAAGAGTAAATTCACGACGGCACAGAATCATTCGGGCTCACTTAAGGCACAGTTTGTTCTTCAGCCTGACGGTCGTGTGTATGCCCGTGTCCAAAGGATCAGTTCAAAATAAACGATGAGAGCGCAGTGAGTCTAAAGACATGCATGAACTCGAGGTGCATTAATCTCATTCTTCTATGTGACCGCTCGGAGTTCCTATTTGCATTTAAAATTTGAAACAGTGAAACAGAACAGAATTGTGAGATGTGACATTTGTAAGTTCAAATATTAGTTCCTAATGACAAATTTTACTAAATTTGATATTTTAGCAGAGAAATTTTTTCTTCTCTTTGAATTGGTTGTGCTTTGTTTTTAAATTAATCAACACGAGGAAAAATTTTAGTAGTAATTTAATGATTATTATTCATTGGGATGCGATTATTTCTAAGGACAGTTTTGTGGTATAGGGGAGGGCAGGTCCAAGAGCCAAAAATGCAAGGTCTGCCCCTGGTCCCTCCTGCCACCTAGCTGTTCACCCCGAGCCGGACTAGTGATCCTGAGAAACAGAGAAAGGTGACTGTCCACATTTCCCGAGGGTATTTTTCAGGGAACTCTCCAAACAGGTCAGTAGTGACCATCCTGCGCCCCAAAAGTTTCCAGAAATCCCCTTGGCATCTTCCTTATGTCTTTACTCCATCTTCTTCTAATTGAATAATTCTTTTATCAAATGCTGTCAATAAAGAAACTCTGTATCATATTAATGATATGGTTCTCTGTTTTGGTCCATCACTGCTATTGTAGATTTTCATTTTATCTTCTCTAGCATGACTCTTCAGACCCAATGACAGGGGGTGCAGAGGGGTGGTGGGGAAGTACCATTTGCTGAGCACCCGCTCTGTGGTGGGCACCCACATTTTTCTGCCAGTTAGCCCTGACACAGGGTTATCAAGTCCATTTTCCATCTGAGGTGGCCATCATCGCTCTCATTTTATCTATTGAGAAGAAAACTGAAGCTCGGAGGGTAAGCGACTCAAGGCCAGAAGACAATCTGAGATTTGAACTCAATTCTAGCTCACCCCCAAAACCAGTGCTCTGTGCGCACCCCACCACGTCACCTAAATGGAGCCCACGCCTGTGCTGCATCGTATGACTAAGGAAGAGGCTTTTGTGGGCTAGCCCGGGAGCCTTCGCATAATGGAGAACTGGGAAAATATGTGCTTAGGTCCAATCAGCTGACTTATAAGAGGACTTTAGGAACACAGCCTCTGGGAAATCAGTATGGACCAGACCTATCTTCGCTCTATATGTATTTAGCAAGACTTGTTCATTCCTGATTCGGAAGTCCTTTCGTATCAGAATGAGGTGCGCTCTCTAAACAGAAGCAAGAATATGAGTGTAACCCTGGGGAAAAAACCAACAGACTTTATGAAAAAAGCGCCAAAGGGTAAATTTTAACTTTCTACGACTGGGAGAAGGTGAAGGGCAGCTGGAAGAAGAAGGAGGAGGTGATGAAAAGGAGGATGATCCACTGCCAAGCAAAAGTTCCCCATCAGGGCCAATTTGCTTGGTTGGAACAGGTTCAAATGGGCAGCAATTCCGAAACCGGCAGGATGCGCTTGAATGGTTTCCACGAACACACCCAAGAAATTAGGAGGTCTCCTCTGAAGGTAGAATTCCTGATAAAATGAGGAGGACTCGTTACTTCATACTCTTTCCCCTTCTGGTTTGAAAAGGCACCAAGGGACCAAATAGGTGTTTTTATTTTCCTATTTCTTCCAATAGCAACCAATGCACATTTCCCGTTGTTGCTTGGATCCTAGTTTACCTGCCCATTCACCTGAGGAGGTTCACTTCCTGCCATAGCATCAGAGGAAGGGCTAGCGGATGGGTCTCTACAGAGACTTAGTTCTTTAACAGCTCTTCTGTGACAGTCATGGGAGAGAGACTCTCCCACAAGCAGGAATGCTTTTTGCCTATGGGATTGCAAAAACATTATTTTTAAGCAATGGTTTCAAACTTAAAAAAAAGAAAAAAAAAAGAGCCCCAAAGAGTCTTTCTTGGATGACACTGTACATAGAATTTATTATGTGAAGAAGCAAAAAAGTAGTTGTTGCAGTTTAGACAAGTGGGTCTCATTCTCAGTCATTCTCCTCTACCCCCAGGCAGTCCACCAAACACCTTGATGGAACACTGGGCCTCCCTGGAGCACGCTTTAAAAATCAAAATAGTATCTCCAAGGTCAGTGTTCTCTAAAGAGCATCGAATTAATCAACCAATAAGTAAGTAAATAAAATAAGAAGCACTCTACACTACACTCAGACCCATGCCTAGAACGACACCCCCGAGGTCCTGGAGCCATGTTGGAGGAAGTCACGGTTAAAAGGTAGCTTTTAACCTTGCTTTTTGTATCAATGTCCTTTGCCATTCAGAATGAGGCCAAGCCCATTTAAGAGGCTGGCCTTGCGGCACACTTGTCAGCAAGGACCCAACTCATCATGGGCAGTATGGCTTGGTGGTTCCCAACCAGCAATGTGATGTACAGGTGGATTTCAAATCAGGTATAAAGCCAGTCACTAGGAATGTTAATATTGATAAAGTACCAAAGTTTGCAAGCACAATGCTCTTCCTCATTTAGGGCTTCATTCACTTGCATGGGATGTGCTTTCTTGAATGGGAGTGTAAAGGAGTGTGAATCAAGACACAACCCATGCTTTGTGAACTACAAGGAACATTCCATGTACTGATGGGAGAGCGTCTCCAGGTAAATGTTTCCTGTTGTGTGTGTGTGTATGTGTATGTAGTGTATGTATATGTGTGTATATATATATATCTGGGAGAAGCAGTTAAGAAGCACCATCAGAGTCAAGAAATGCACAGGGTTTGGAGTCTGGCAGACTTAAGCTCAAATCTTCACTCTGCTCTTTAGTAGCTATATGACTCTGGGACAGTATGTAACCTCCCTGCTCATGTTTCCTCAATCTTTAAAATGGTCTGTTGCAGGGTAGTGTGTATAAAGCACTTTGCATAGTCAACACACACTGGTTCTACTCCATCCTTCCCTAAATGGAGGTCCCAACCTCAGCAAACACTTGGAAGGAGAGCTTCCCTCTCACAGTGATCTTCTTCCCTATAACATACTCGTTGTCCATGTTACACTCAGACCCTCAGAATAGAGTACAATTAATATAATAGCCAGTGGCTGACTTTACTCACGGTGACAGCTCACGTAAGTCCTATGCACATGTTCCCCTCTCTGCCCATCTCATCTCCAGACCCCTGAGGATCTGGAGCACCATCTTCTCAGCTGTAATTGGAACATGCCCACCTCACCATGAGCTCCGTATCTGTATTCAAGTTTGAATGCCTGGCCCATCCTAGTGAGCTATAGACTTGCACTCAATGTCAGGGTCAAGGGCACACAATCAGGACCACCCATTAGAGATGCCCTTGGTTCTGCTTCGGGTATTCATTGTGATTCAAACATGAAAACTCCTTCAATAGGGGTTTAAAAAGTTGCCATTTCTATAGCTTTTGAGGCTTATTCCATCCTTGGAAATCCTCCTTTCTTCTACATACCTGTTAATAGCACTAAGTTTTGCCTAGACAACCCTCATAAGTGTATGTATTATTCCTGTCTCTTAATCTTAGAGAAAGAGTCATCGATATGTAAAAACACAAACGCTGACCTTTTGGAAGTAATGGAGAAGCAGAGTTATTTACTTTCCCACAGCTGAACTCACCTCACCTCACTGCTGTGGCAGAGAAGGCGCTGACTACCTTGAGATCTCTCTCACACCCCAGCCTCCTATCTCAAGGGACTTTTCAATGCTACCACCTTGAATGGCATTAGATAACAGCCCAGTCAGAGAGACATGCCTCTGACTCCACCCGTCTGGCCTCTGGGCAGCCAAGTCATCTGGGACGTGTTGGGACCATCTCCATCATTTCAGTGTGATGAAAAAAACAGGGACAGCTTCTCGAATGTGTCCTTTCATGATTCCATGATCAACAATGTGAGCGAGCTCTCTGTCTAGTGACTGTAGGAGGGGCCAGGTGGCAGCACTTCCAAGCAGGGTAGAAACTATACGTGTATAAGATGACTTGCCGTCTCAAAGCCCTTCCTGGGTGTTGTCTCATGGATCTTATTAGCTCACCATCAGGGGCAGAGCAGTACCATCCTCTGGCAAAGGGGAAATAAATAAAGTCAATCCACCCTCTCTGTGTGATACTTCTGGGTCTCTTCTTGATGGGGGGTGGGGGTGGTCTGTACAAAGACAGATATTGAAGATTAATAGCATGTCCTTGGAGTTCAGGCTGGGACGAACCAGAAAGGTAGGCAGGTGCTTACAGATCTGAGACCAGGGGAATGGAGAAATAGTGCATCTTTATTATCTGTTCAGTCTTGTTATACTTAATGCTGCAACTGCGATAGAGGCCCGTGATAAAGCAGTCTGCAAAGCAGTCGACTTGGTGAGGTGCCTCACTTGATATAAATATGTATGCTAAAGAGAAAAGGAGTCCTTCAGCCCTCTCCCCGCTTTCCTGCCTCCACCCTCAGGGAAGGAAGGAGGAGTTGTTAATCTGATAGGTTAGCTCCCAGGACATTTTCTGGGCCATAATCTACTAATGGCAGGACCACTCTTTGTTAAAGGTTTGCATACCTGCCCAGGACTCTCTGTGGCCCACTTGACCTTCAGGGCTTCCAGCAAAGGCAGAGCCAGCTTGTTCCCACTCTCCCACTCTCTCCTTCCAGTTCCTCATCTGCACCTGAGCATGTCAGGGTCAGCTCCAGAGACCCATGTGTCTGGAGGGTGGGAGTAGGGAGCAGCAGTGGAAAGCAAACCATGATACCAACAAGTCCCACCAAGGCACGCGGCTGACGGGAGGGGCTGCACAGGGCAGGACTGCCACCCTCGCACACCAGGCTGCACACAGAGCAGAGCGACGTGGCAGTGCAACAGGGACGCAGGCTGTGGGCAGCGCACTCTCGACCTGCCGTGCTTGCCCAGGGAAGGGAGGAAGAGCAGCCGCTGGTGTGGGCGTTCCCATTCGAAGGCCTCGAAGCACTTCGGTAGCACCCTCAGGTGACTCGAACGAGATCCCTGGCCCCCTGACTTTAGCCATTTTTTTCTTCTTTTGCTATTATATCCCTTGTAGAAAAGTCAGAAAATAAAAAAGCGGAAGAGTCCTGATGGCCTGGATCCAGCCACACCTGAGCAAAGGATCTACAGGTAAGTGAGCCTTGGGGGCTTCGGCTTCTGTGAGCTGCATGTCTTTCACTTCCAAGGGTCCCAGCAAACAAATACAACCCACGTTACCTTGATTCCTGGATCTTCCCCACACGCTGTTTCCTCCCCCTTCCTTCTCATACCTAACTTACTTGAGCCTACCTCCCAACCATCTCTTCCCATTAAACCCAGCCATGCAGACACCTGGCATCCCTCCTCCCCCGGCTGCTTCTGCAGAGGGTTCCAAGGGGGGGGTGAATATGTGCCCACTGTCTCTGCCTGGGCAGGCCTGCGGCCTCTGGTCCTGGTCTTTCATCCTGACTCCTCCCTGTGTAAGTCGTGGAGTTTTGGGCAGGTTATTCAACTCTCTGGGCCCTGGGGATAATGATCATACTGAGGGTGGTTCTGAACTGTGACAAGGGTATAAAGTTCTCGGCATAGCACCTGGCTCAGAGTAGCTGCTCAATAAATGTTTATTCCTTTTTCACCTCTCAAAAGGCACTCACTTGTGTTTAAAGATACAATGCCAAGAGTTTTCATTTGTATATTCCCTATCCTTGAATGATTTTTGTCTCTGTGTCCCTCTCATACCTAGCAACACCAATACCAGCTTTGGCTAGAGTTTTGTGAAGGAACCAATAGGGCCAGTCAAAATCAGTTCATTCCACACAGAGCAGAATGTCGGAAGAGCAGAGGCACTTACATCTTCTGCAATGATAGAATTATTATCGTCCAGAGCTAACCTCTATTTTGGATTCGCAAAAGGAAGAATATGCTCTAATATTCATCAGCAATGTTCCTCCTCTACCATCAGATTTCAGAGGGTTATTTTAGGACAGTGGTTCTCAAAGTCGGTTCCACAGGCTAGCAGCATGGGCACCACGTGGGAACTCGTTAGAAATGCTAGGTCTTGACCCCCCTCTCCCCCACGTGGGTGGGGCTCGGCAATCTGTATTTTATCAAGCAGTCAAGTCATCCAGAAGATTTGGGTGCAAGCTCAGGTTTGGAAACCACTAATTTAAAGGTTTCATAAATACTAAGTAAGTTCTTAAGTCTATCCTCTTACAGCCCATGAGTTCAGTTTCAAACGATCCCAGAGAAAAGGACTTTTAAAAACAGTCATTATTGATTTTTAATAAGAGGGCATTTTAGGGGAAAATAAATCTTATCGATCGTGCGGTCTACAGTTCGCAGTGTGTCTTATTAAACACGAGGTGATTACCCTTTCCGTTTTCAGTATCTCATTTTTGTCTTTTTCAACTTTTCATGGAAGTAACACATGCATACGGAAATGTTCACATGTCTAAGTGAAGAGTTCACTGAATTTTCGTGAAATGAACACATTTGTGTCCCCAGTATCCAGATCAAGACATCAAACATTACCAGCACCTCCATGTCCCCCTTTCAATCACTATTCCTAATCCCATTCATGTTTTTTAATTGTAGGAATACTTGAAACAAGGAAAATTATTTTAAAGAAGGAAAGGTACCACCCTAATCATCTCACTTACCCTGAAGTTATTTCAATTTTGCTCATTCCCCTCTGCACATCTATATTATGTAGTTTTGTACTTCCTGTAGTTATAATGTTCCTCCTAAGCATGATTTAAAATCACCCTATATTATACCATTTATTTCTCCGTGTTCCATATTTAGGCTGTTTCTAACTTTTCACCTCTGCGGACTTCATGCTCCCTTCTTCTCTGCAACGATTTCCTTTGAATCAGCTCTCAGATTATTTACTCTGTTTTTAAAAAATGCAAACCCTTTTTTGGTAATCTTTTGTGCATTTCTGAGCTCCTCCCTGCATCTTAGAATCCTGGATACAGACTCTTCTCTTCCACCCTCCTGTCAACGCAGGAAAACTTTTGGTAACATTGAGTGGGAGTTGAGAATGCTAATGGATTATCTTTCTTCCGCCTTATTCCATGGGCTGCAGCTTGGCCAGACAACAGGCAGGAGCCCAGACAGCCCTCCCCCTGGGGTGGGGTTGGTTCAAAGAGAACAGTAAACCTTCCCTGGGGTCCCCACAAGGAAGCATCTACTAGCCATTGAAGGTCTAGCAAAGCCCCTTGGTCTTCTCGGGAGAGGTGGAAATCACTGTGCAGGTGGTACAGTGAGAGCATAGAGCGCAAGATGAGTCTGGAGGGAGCTCAGAGCTGGAAGGTCTGAGGTCTGAGCACTCTCTCATGAGCCATGGGCAGGCCTGCCCGGCCATGGGCTGGAAACACAGGCTGTGAGGTTTGAATTAAAATGTTCTGTCATCCTGGGGACAGTATAGTGGTGGTAGAGAGCGCAGATTTCAGAGCTAGATTCCCTTAGTGTCCTTATGTGCGAAATGTGGGAAATATAGTACTTAGCTCAAAGGGTTATTGTGAGGAGTAAGTGAATTAATATGAGAAAACACTTAGGCACATTCAGCAAATCTCCCCGTATACCTACTTGGGGGAGCCAATGTTTTGAAGAGAAAGGGTAAGAAGCGTCTGCTCATTACCTTCCCGCCATCACTTACAATGAGAAATCCCACCGCTGTCCCCAACTCCTCCACCTATTCATTCACCAATCCACTCTCAGTGAAGGTGGGGAGGGGCTCCAGAGCAGGTGAAGACATTGACAGCAGCTCCTGCGACTTCTATGTTAAGCTCCTCAGGGCTCCAGCCGGGCATTGGGGAAACAGCCAAGACTCAACCTCTGCTTTGCTGGAGCTCAGTGGGTCCGCTACCCTCCCCGCCCCCAGTCCCCTAAGATGGGTGAATGGGTGGGAGAGAGGCTGCAGAGATAAGGGGATTTGAACCTCTGCACACCAGTAACCTAGGCCCAGGGTGAGGGACAGAGAACACATACTACTCTCCATGGATCATTCCGGATCAGAACAGGAGTCAGGGGCTGAGATGTCCTGTGTTAACAGGGAAGATGGAGAACTAACACTGAGTGATTGCCTCCTGGGTGCTGAGCCCTGTGCTAGGCACCGATGTACACAGTCTCACACATGGGGCTCAATTATCCCCATATTACAGCAGATGAAAATAAGGCTCAGATAAATTAAGCAACTTGCCTCCTCCTGAGCATCTAATAGTGCCCGGCATTGTGCTGGCCCCTGAGAGGGAGTTGGACAGGACAGAAGACCAGAAGTCTCCCCTTAAGAGTCATCCTCTATCACGAGAGAAACAGGACTGACCCGGAAAACCTCTGCTGTGATCCATGCTGACCCGAACTCCAGTGCTCAGTGAGGAAGGTGGGGGCGGAGCAGAGAAAACAAGCCACATGGGCGGGAAGCAGGGTGGCCAGGCTCGGGCTGAGCTCAGAAGGTTGGAACAACAGGGGCCTGGGGTGGAGTGAGGCAAGCACTGTGGTCGCCACAGGGAGAAGGCGGTCAGTGAGAGTACCAGGCACGCACTGCCTCGCCGGCCCTCAGCTGACGCAGACAGCAGCACCTCAGTCCTGGGCAGCTGTTCTCAGTTCCTCCAGCCCCTACCAAGGTCTCCCCAACTACGAACTGCAAAAAAGGCTTCCTGGAAAGGAGACACATCCAGGGAGGAAGATGTGCGCAAAGGATTTTTCAAGGGGAGACCGTGGAAAAGAAACAAACCTTGATTTCGAATTCCCTCCTCCCTGGCCTATGCAGATAAAATCCAGGACCACCCTACACAACCACGCCGCATCTTCCAGCCCCATGACCCACCCCAAGGGTTCCTGTAGGTCAGGCTCTTACCTTGTTCTTGTTCCTCACAAGTCTCTGGCCTGAGAAGCTGAGCACAGACCGAGAGACTGGTAAGACCATCTGTTTGGTTCATTCTGTGGAATTAGCTGATTCCCTTATCTATGTAACCTCTGCATTTCCATCTCTAAAATGGGACTAATGTACTTTCCCTCCGCACTTCAGAGGGCAATGTAAGGTACGTCCTCTGGAAAAGGCTGCCGCTATTGGAGACTGGCTTCACGCGGTGAGCACCTGCCGAGTGCCTGGCGCTGTGCTAGGCTGTGGGGAGAGCAAGACTCCACGGCTCAGCGACAGAGGCGAACAAGTAACACAGGAGACAGGCACATGGAGAGATGGCAGTGGGGGCCACTGGGAGGCGGGGAAGAACTCGCAGAAGAGCCTGCCAAGCAGACGCCCTGGGGGTGAGCAAAGGCATTCTAGGTGGACAGGTGGCTACACACATACAAGGCCAAAGGAGGAGCAGGGCCAACGACACAGACTTCGGTAAGGGGACAGGAAAACACAGTGTTAGTGACATGAGCTCGGAGCCGGATGCCAGGATCCGAATCCCGACTCCGAGTGATCTCCCACACGTCACTAACCTCTGCGAGCCTCAGTTTCCTCATAGGTGCTACTGCACCTCCATGTCCTACTGTTGTCAGAATAAAATGAGTTATACACATAAAGCCTTTAGAACCCCACCTGGCACAGGGCGTAGTGCTAAATAAAAGTTAGAGACGCTGCTGCTGAAATCCTGCTGTTGGAATGCCAAAGTAGACAGGGCAGGAACTCAAGCCCCCTAGTCTTAGGGGTTGGAAATGGCTAGTGAGTCCAAGATACACGGGGTGAACCTTCAAACAAGCAATTTTGCAGTTATTAGGCCCTTTTAGCTGCCCAGTTGGCTTCAACACATACTGAGGAAAAAAAAACCAGGGAGGTCGGGGACATTAAACGAGCTGCTCCTCAGCTCTGCGACCTCCTTTTGTCCAGAACCTGGAGGGCCGACCCAGACACATCCCCGGATGAGGAGGGCCCCCTCTGCCCTCCCTGCGCGGCTCTTCCCAGTCGGGTTTGGCCCCAGGGCTCTCCCGGATACCTGCACGCACGCGGGGGAAGCCCCAGGGCAAAACAGCTTTTCCCTAAGTAGGGTGGAAATCCAGCCATGAGTGCCTAGGAATGGGAAGTGTCAGAGCTGAGGGATGTGCCCACTGGGTGACCTTCCGCGCAGCCAGCGGAGAGCAGGAGGGGCCTCGCGTGCGCGCCGACCTCAGGCCGAGCGCCACCAGAGGGCGCGCTGGATCTCAGAGTGAGCAGGGCGGGCCGGCCGCGTGTGGGCGCGGGCACGGGTGGGTGAGGGCACAGCGCCGTGTGCGCGGGGGACCACGGAAAGGGGAGAGAGCCTGCGTTCCCAAAAGTCAGCCCAGAATTCGAGGGTTAGGTCTTCCAATGGGCTAGCTCAGAACAATCAGGGCAAAGGACTTAAAAAAGCGATACTAGTAATACTAAACTTACATATTTCTCACATGTGCCAGACACTGTAATTCGATCCTCCCTACAGCCTCACGGAGATAGATGCCCACTTTACAGTTGGAGAAACTGAGCCTCAGTGTGCCAGAGGTCACACAGCTGGCAAGGGCCACAGCTGGGATCTGAATCTCTGGGGACCAGCGCCAGGACTGCTACATAATCTCTCTCTAGAAATCCATTCTCCTTCCACCTGAGGGTTAATCTCTTTCTCACTAGCAGATCACTAGTTAGCAGATCACTGGTTAAAGCCGCTCACCTCATCCACACAGAAAAAAAGAAGGTGTATAGTTTACATTTCCGCTCAGCAGCTTAGCATCCAGCTGTCAGAGTCCAGGTCATGGCCTCCAATAAATTCTGACTTAATTAACATTTATTGACCACCTACTATGTGCGAGGAACTGAATTAATGCATTTACACAGGTTCTCATGCCATACTTCTAATCACATGTGGATTATGTGTGCTCATTCTACTTTATTTATGAGGAAATAAAGTCAGGGAAGTTAGTGATTCTAAGTCACACAGTTAAAACCTGATGGAGCTCCTACCACCGTATTCATTCATTCATTCATTCATTCATTCATTCAGCAAACCTTTACTGAGTACCTATTCTGTCCTAGACACTGTTTAGGTGCCGGGGAATCAACACTCAATAGAACAGATAAAAACCTTTGCTTTCCTAGAGCTTGCATTCTTCATCGGCTATGGGGGGGTCTACCAGTGACATTAACCAAGTTCTTGTTTCTACATGGCTTATGAGAAGAGACCATGTGTACTGCATATGGTGCCATACACGAGTTCACATTGCTGATCTTCACCTGCAAGGTAGGGTGTTGATGGCTGTTATGGGTAGGATTATGTCCTCCTCACCCCAAAATGATACGTAAAATCCTCATCCCTGGTACCTATGAATGTGACCTCATTTAGACATAGGGTCTTTGCAGATGAAAACAAATTGAGATGAGGTCGTACTGGAGTAGGATGGGTCCTACTCCAATTTGACTAGTGTTCTTAAAAGAAGAAAAGACACACCTACACACACACACAAGGGGAGAATGGCATGTGACAACGGAGGCAGAGATCAAGGTTATGTGCCTGTGAGCCAAGGAGCTCCAAGGGTTGCCGGCCACCCCAGAAGGTAGGAAGAGGCAAGGAAGGGTCTCCCTGCAGGTTTCAGAGAGAGCACAGTCCTGCTGACACCTTGATTTTAGACTTCTAGGCTCCGAACTGTGAGACAATACATTTCTGTTGCTTTAAGTCACCCAGTGTGTGGTACTTTGTTATGGTGGCCCTAGCGAACTACTCTAATGATATTAATTTTAATTTTGTTCCCATTCATGGGGATGACTGGGGCTTACCCATTCAGTGTTTTTCTCACCCCATCCCCACCGGGACCGAGGTCAGGGGTGTTGCCATGGCCATGCACGACATCGATCCCAAGCCGTGGTCTCAGCCTCGCGTCCTCTGTCTGAACCAGCCCATGGCTCCCAGTCAGGATGACAAAGGTATATCCAGTTGGCAGAGGCAGGGAATACAACAGGCAGGTGTGCCCAGGTCCCTGTACCTCACCTGCCAGCCCCAGCTCTGCCAGCCTCACTCAGCTTTGCCAAAGCCCCATGTCGCTGATGTACTGCTTATTGATTCCCGGAGAGGGGAGGGGCAAAGGGGGAGGCCAAGTAGTACTGGTCCAACCAGCTGTGTTCAGGTGGCCCATGACAGTGGCAGATGGAGGCCATCAAGGCCACGGAGAGTCACGCATGGCCCCAACCCTCTCACTTGACAGTCACCCCACAAAGGGCTCCAGATCTGGAAGGCAGAATCCTGATTCACTTGGCTTAGTATATTCTTGGTTTGAAAATACACAAAGTGGATATGAAAACTGAAAACTGTGGACTGACCTAGTCCCTCATTGTGAAGTTGCGGATACATATGGGCCTAGTGGCTCCTCCTCTCCTGGGAGTCTGGGGCCCCTGTGATGTTAACTTGATGCTCACTTGGAATCTTCTGGGCAGCCTTGAAAGCCTCTTTGTAACCCCTTCAGCTTACTGAATTACTCTGGGCAAATGGTCTTTCATATGTCGATGCCCTGTCTCTCTAGAAGACAGCATACTTTG
Organism: Rousettus aegyptiacus; assembly: GCF_014176215.1. Lineage (NCBI taxonomy): Eukaryota > Metazoa > Chordata > Mammalia > Chiroptera > Pteropodidae > Rousettus > Rousettus aegyptiacus. The sequence continues at coordinate 154,068,701 of NW_023416306.1, read as the reverse complement.
TGAGGGCAGGGGCTGTTCTGTATCTTCTGTTGTCTAGCACAGTACCTTTCACAATCAAAGGAAGCTGGGCACATGGCCCACCCTATGCATAGCTCCGGCTGGCTTGATGGGGGACATGCTTTAGGAGAAGTACACACAACTTCTGGCTCGTCCTGCCCAGCTCAGGAGCAGAGATTCCATTTAGACGTCCTGCCAGGGACTTGAGACAGCTCTTAGCTGGAACCTCCCTCCCTTGGGGTGAATTTTTCAGAAATCAGAGCAGGCTGGTGGGTGGCAGCAAGGGCGGAGGAGAAAAGAAACCTCTGACATCATCTGCTAAGAGAATGTTTATCTTCTCCATGAACAGATGCCTGAGAAATGGGGTGAGAAGGGAAGAATGGTGGAAAGAATAGGACTTTTCTCATCAAGCTTGCCTGGTTTTCATTAGACCCACCCCCATGGATCCTTTCTCTCCCTCCCATCTTCATTCTCTTCCTTCTTTCCCTCCTTCTCCATTCACTCATCATTTAACATACCTTTAACCAGCATTACTCTGAGCCAGGTATTGTTCTAGGCATTGGGGACAGACCCAGCAGTGAGAAAACAGACAAAAAAATCCTGTCTTTGTGGAACTTACATTCTAATGGACACCTCTCTCTCTTTTAACAACTCATTTCTTTCCTTTCTTCTCTTACCACCCACCCAGCTCTTGGTAGCTAAGACTCTCCAGTTGAAGAGTCTAAATCTCATTCATTAATTTAAAGCTATCAATAAAGTGTCTACAGGGTGCCGTGTACCATGCTGGCCCTGGACATCCTGGGCATCTCTCACGAGGCTGTACTTCCTGCATGAACAGCAATCTAAGAGAACTACTTCCTCCCCACCAGACCAGTCCATCTCACTCAGCAAAGAGAAGTCACAGGAAACTCTCGATTATTTGTGGATATTGTGTACAGAGTCCAAAAAAAAAAAAAAAAAAAAAAAAGGAAACAGACGATATTCTGCTAATGTGTTGAGCTTGATGGAGAGCCACTGAGGCCTCCAGCTTCCTCCTTGTTCCCACCTCCCTGCCCAGACCTCGACCGCCCCTTTAGCGTCCATGGCCCCCTTTGCATCCTTTGGAGCCCAGAAGACCACAGCGGGATGCTGAGGCCCGCTCTGGGCCCCTTTCCTAACGGAAGTCATCCCCCGCTGTAGCCATCCTGCGCTCCGGACTCCAGCTGCCCCTGCCAGCCCTCTCCGCTTTAATTAACTCAGCCCGGATGCGCTGACTCACTCGTGGGCTCCGTGACCCGCCTGGCTGCAGAGGACACCTCCTCAGACACAATTACATTTGAGAATGAAGCATTTCCTCTGGGCACAGAACAAGCCACTGAAAGCTTTTCTGGGGGAGTGGGAGGGGGGCCTATCTGGAGATGACTCATGGAACAGGCCTTGAGGTTAGTGGTTCCCCAAAGGGCAGTGCGTCTCTCCCAAACATTATCTGCCCGGCGAGCCTCATTACTATGTGGACGTTCCTCTTCCTGGGGGAAAAAAATGTGTCTACCTTCCCAGATAAAAGGGGCCTAATACACACATCGATGTGGGGGCATATCAGGCCCTGGCAAAGAAAGCATCTGTACTTAGAATTCCTAAAGGTCTAGGTGGCAAACAAAAGTCCTACAATCGATGACCCATATTTAACACACTCTATGTGCCTGTCAATACACAGAAGGAATGAAATATGATCCTTCATCCTAGACTTGGGGGAAGAATCAAAGTCTCCAAGCTCCATAACATCCTGTAAGACAAGTATTCTTAGTCCCATTTTATGGATCAGGAAATCAAGGCTTGGAGACTAAGTGACTTGCTTTCTCAGGAACTATAGTGCCTTTAAGAATAAAATTAGTCAAAAATGATTCTTGAGTTCTAGCACAGGTGACTGGGGAAAAACCCAGAAAAAAAAAATCGAATCCCCAGTCCCCTTTCCTGACTTGCATCTGGAAGACTCAAGGAGAGAAAAGAAATCAGCCTGCTCGACTGTGATGAAACATTATTCAAGTGGGAAAAGTCCTGTTGTCCTCTAGGTCCAGCCCCCTGCAAGTCTCTGGGGCTAGCAGTGTCAAGTCAAAGACACCCACCTGGGGGCCAGGTCCAGCTCTGCTCCCCAGGGTGGTGGTGGAGGGGGCATCATTGGTGTTTTCTTTGCTGGGAGCCAGTACTCTGTTTAAACAGAGCAAGGAATTTGCATTTTAATGATGATTTCCCCAGGTTTGTGCCACCTTAAAAGGGTGGTTGTTGAGGATACTGGACAGGAGAGAGTCCATGGGAAATGTGGCACATATTTAATTTAAAACACACTCAGACACTTTTCTTATGAAGCTGGTAAGTATGTATCCATCTGCCCACCCATCCACCCATTCAACCAATCAACCATTCAGACACTTGCTGTCTAGTTATCAGGTGCAGGGAGAACAGAGAAGCAGACGCACATGGTGCATACCCTCAGCAGCTCACAGTCTGCTGTACGTGCTATAAGTACTAAAGACACTCTATACCAAAAGGCAAAAGTCGAATAAGCTCTACTCCTGACCCCCCACTGGCCCTGAGCAACAGAATCAGGGGTTAAGCTCCACAAGGAGGATAAATGTCTGCTCTCACTGTCCCTGCAAGGGCTGGAGAAAGGAGAAGGGACTGCTTCCTTGGCAGTTGGACTGGTTGGTGGCTCAGTGGGGTGACAAAGCTCCCTCTGAACTGTTTGTTTGGAGTCCTTGACCTCCAAATGAGCTTAATGGAGATATCCTGAAACTTGGGGTCAGACAGAGCTGGATTTGAGTCCTAGCTCCATCACCCAATAGCTGTGCAACTTCGGGCAAATTACTTAACCTCTCTGAGCCTTGTGTTCTTTATGTGCAGAATGGAGCCATACCCATCTGGAAGAGTTTCTGGGCAAATTAGTTTGTTGCCTCAGTATCTATGATGTACCCTGCTCAGGCCGTGATATTTTGCATACATAATAATAACAAATAGTATCTAGGTATCCACACTGTGCCAAATGCCTCGCATGAATTCTTATTTAATTCTTCTCTCTCCTCTGACTCTCTCCCCTCTTTACCTCTCTACCTCTCTACCTCTCTCTCTCTCTCTCTCTCTCTCTCTCTCTCTCACACACACACACACACACACACACACACCCCTAACTTCACTTTACAGAGGAGGAAATGAGGCCTCAGGGGCCATGGAAGCGGCCCAGGTTTGCATAGGTGGTGAGAGACTTTGCTGGGCTTTGAGGGCATCTCCCTGGCCCCAGAGCCAGCGCACAATATTGACCTTTTCTCACCGCCTACACACACAGCAGGAACTGACAGCAGGCTACTTACTCCGAGGTCTGACTCCTCCCTAAGCCCTCAGAGAGAAACCCCAAGTTGGGTGAGGTAAAACAAAGTCTGAAGGAAACAATCTCCCTACAGAGAGAAGCAGCTGTCTAGGCGACCAGACCCCTTGCTGAGTCCCAAGAGGCCGAGGCCAGGGAGGGGCGTGGGCTCGCTCCATGCCACCCCAGCAGTGGTGTCCGGCACAGGCCCTGCTCTGCGGGCAGGGTTTGCACACTCGCATCCCTGGGAGTGCGTGTGCTGGAGGCGATGTTATTCGCAGCTGCTGGCCAACAGTAAATAACCAGTGGGGCCTGATTTCATGAGGGCTGACAGGAAATCTCCTCCATGTGGTGTCTACAATCTGTGCGCTACGACGGAGCAAAATGAAAGAACAGCAGTCCCGTTACAGAACCCTGATTGACCCTGGACATGCGCCTCAGGCCTGGCAGGACTTTGGCTCAGCCTGGCTGGCTCAGCCTGTCGGGAGCAGCCGCGCTGGTGCCCCCAGGGCCTGGCCACGTAGACGGCAGGCCCTAGAGGCAGCAGCCCAGTTGGGGTGTGTGGACAGAGCCAGGCTGCCTGGGAAACAGGAAGGAGTGGCATGGCGGCTAGCCTTCTCAGCCAGCTCTGCCAGGCCCAGGCCGGCTCACCTAGCACCGAGTCCCCTGGGCATCTGGAGGCCTCGCCCAGAGGAGTCCCTCCGGCATACAATCCTGCCCTCTCTGTCTCCTGTTTAGAATTCAGGGAGCCAAGTGTGTTACCCTGGCTGGGTGGGGTCATCCCTTTGAGGGATATAGAGAAGGCCGGGTTCTAGGCAGCTCGGTGGGTTGGGTGTTAATGTCCCAGTCAGGGCACATAGCAGTTCGCTACCAGGTATTACGGGAAGCAGGGTAGCAGCCTTCCTTCACCTAAGGAGCGGGATCAGCGACTAGTTGTTCCTTTCAGCCCCAATAACAGCCCTGACAGTGTACTGGAATGAATACTATACTGCCAAAATTCACATCCACCTGTGAATGTGGCCTTATGCAGAAATATGTTTTTGCAGGTGTAGTCAAGACAAGGTGAGGTCATACTGAATTAGGGCGAGCCCTAATGTCCACATAAGAAGAGGGAAATTTGGACACAGAAACACAGATGCACAGAGAAGAAGGCCACATGAAAACGGAGGCAGAGATTGAAGTGACCCATCTCTAAGCTAAAGGATGCCAAGGATTTCTGGCAACCCCCAAAAGCTGGGAGAGAGGCGTGGGACAGATCCTTTCTTAGAGGCTTCAAGCGAGCGTGGATGGCCCTGACAGACACCTTGATTTTGGTCTTCTAGCCTCTAGAATTGTGAGAAAATAAATTTCTGGCTTTTTTAAGCACCCAGTTTGTAGTAATTCGTTACAACAGCCCTGGAAAACTAACAGACAGTATCTTGTACATAGTAAACACCTTATTGAACGATTGCGTGCAGAGTACTCCAAAGGCCTGAATTCAAGACAGAGCCACTCAATTGGGTCTCCCTGATCCTGTTCAAGTCACCCTACATTACCTCTACAAGGCAGCGAGAGCAAGTGTTTTAAAAGCATAAATCTAATAGCTACAGAGTACATAGTGTGTTTAGGCACCGTTTAGGTCCTTTACAAAATCAGTCGATTTCATCCTCACAACAATCTTCTGCGGTAGGTACTATTGTTCATCCAATTTACACATGAAGAAACGGAGCCCAGAGAAGTTATGAAACGTATCCGAAGTCGCACAGCTAATAAGTACAGGAGCCACTGAAATCCAGGAGCCTAATTCCAAAATCCATGCTACCCCCCACTATATTTGCCATCGGCCCATTTAAAATCACCCAATGACTCCATGTTGCACTGAGAATAAAATAAAAACTCTTTATCATGACCGATGAGGTTTTTGCCTGACCTGCCTCTGACCTAACCTAATCCTCCAAACTCCTTAGAACATGGCTGCAAATTCCTTACTCCTCCTCCTATTACGAAACGGAGTGTAATTCCTGTCTCCTTGAATGTGGGCTGGCCCTAGCTTAATCGATACAATGAAGCAGACGTGATGAGGCATGATTTCCAAGGCTAGATCAGAAGAAGCCATGCAGCTTGGGACACTGGCCCTTAGAACTCAACCACCATGCTGAGAGAAAGCCTAGGAAGCCCTGTGCGGAGGAGCCAAGGCTCCTCCGGCAGACAGTCCCCTCGCCTGAGTTCTCGGGCAGCATCCAGCACCTTTTGCTAGATACACAAGTGAGCCATTGACACCAACTCCACCCGTCTGATGCTAAACAGTGGTGACAAACCATCCTCCCCAATCCTGCCCACATTTCAAATTTATGAGCGAAATTAATGACTTCCGATGTTTTAAGACACTAAGTTTTGGGAGGGGTTGGTTACACAGGACTCGAATCCAGGCGACTTGGCTTCGGATTGTATGCTGAACCATGCACCGTGCCACGCCTGTGATTCTAGGACCTGGCACTATGCCTGGCACAAAGCAGGCGCTCTACGAGTATTTTCTTGATCAATGAATGAATGAAGAATCCAGGCAGTTGCTAGTGATTGAGTTCTTACTCTGTGCCAAGAAACAAGCTGCCGACCACCTACCGATTGTGTGGCATGAGTGTGACTATTCCCATTCTACAGATGAGAAAAACAAAGCTCAATGGACTAAATTCAAGCCAGAACTGTCTCTCTAGCCTATGTTCTTAACTACCCGTTTGCCCTGCACAAGACTCATTTGCCTCAGTCTCCTTAGCTAGATTAATGGAGACAATCTTATCGCCTACCTCTCAGGGCGGTCGGTGACTGGGAAAGGATATAAGTGGAAATATTTGTGACGTGTCATGTGTCAGGTGAAGGAATACGTGGCCTATGGTCAGCGGTATTTTCCTGGTCTTGGAAAGGGGGCTAGAAAGGCTTCGCCTACAGGCTTACTTAGGGCTCTCGCCAAGTTCCCTGCTGACCCCCGCGCCTTTGCTTATGATGTCTCGTGTTCTCCGCTAGAATGCCACCTCCTCTGAAAGGTGTGCGATGTAGAGAGGCAGAGGAGAGAAGATAGCTCATAACAGGGAAGGCCTCCTGGGCCCTCTGGCACTTCCTGTGAATTCTCATTATGTCACCAAAGGGGCCCCTCGTCATTCTCTAGTGGGGTCTTGTGCGTTAGCTCTGTCTCCCCATGCACATCCTGATGTCTCCGAGGTTGCCCTGTGCCTTATCGTCCACACTCTGCCATCGCCGCCCCTACCACCTGTTGTCCTTCCCTGACCGAGCCAGCTTAGCATTCTGAAACTCCACCCTGGGATCCCCATCAGCCCAAGTCCAAGGTCAACCAGGCCAATGAGCTCATGGGGCGCTCTCAGCGACACATCAGCTCTGCCCCCAGAGCACTACCCTCCTACATCATCCTCTGACGGATTTTTTTTGCTCTCAGTTTGGAGAAAGGCCAGTCTGGGTTTGTCGAAGTGTCTAATAGAATTCTCATCCAAGGACATTCTCAGACATCTCTGAGGCTGGTGCCCTGTCTCATTCAGTTTTAAATGTTGTCCCTTCCCTGAGTTAGTGTAAAGAATTACCAGCCTGACCACCAGAGCTAGGTTCAAATTCTGGCTCCAAGAGACAGTAGGTGGGTTTATTTTATCTGAGCAGAAATTAAGATCTCTTTCCAGCAAGGCTACTTTAATAGATTAAATGATTCGAAAAGAACTAACACTTAGCCCTTTTTTCCCACTCTACCTCTGGGAACCCCAAGGCCCATTCCTTCCTGGGACTTGGCCTGACCCTGGATTGGAGGCCAGAAGCATTTAAAGCTTTCAAGCCAACTTTCTCTTGAGAAAGGGCCTGGAAACAAAGGCTCTGATAGTGTCAGGAGAGCCAGATGGGAGCAGGCAGGTCTCAGGGGACAGGAGGCCACATGGAGTGATCACAGGAACTGGTTATCAAAGGCCTGGCCAAGGGGGTATGAATTTTGAGGTATTTCTGAAAGAGGTCAGAATGCGGTGGAGGAAAGAGCAGGACACAAGGCCTGTAGCGCAGAACCAGTGAGCAAGAGCTGGGGTGATGTCTAGACCGGGTGAGCACCACGCAGGCTTCTCGTCTGAGCAACGCTAGGTCTCAGGACCAGGGAGAGTGGAGCAGGGGCAGGAAATTCAGTCCCTGGAGGGACAGAGGAGAAGGGAAATCCCACAGACAGGAGCTGGAGGACTCAGATTAGAGTGGGGTCTGGGGCAATCCTGATTGATTAACCCGCCGAGCAGCTACCTGGATGCAGGTTGGGCCAAGTCTGGGTACTTCACGTGCCCCCTCTCCAGCCTCGAGAGGGAGGGATGATAGCCCCCACTCTGCTTGTGAGGAAGCTGCGGCTTGGAGAGGATGAACGATTAAACTTAGTTCATAACAGAGCGCAAACCTTCCAACCCAGGTCCCGCGCCCAAGCTCGTCACTTCCATCACCTGCGAGCCAGCAGACCTCATCCAGGATGGAGTTTGCCATCCTGCTGCTCTGTGCCTTGCTCACCACCCTCAGATTCATTGTCCCTGAGGATGTGTCAACATTGCTGGGCAGAAGATTCACCCCAAAAAGACAGGAGCCTTTGTCTTTAGCCTTTGATTATCTAAACCATCCCCACTCCCTAAATAAAGCTATTCGCAGATGGACAGAGGGGAGGGAAAGGCAGGGAAGGAGGAGAACACACGCGTATCTCCTTACACCGTGTTTTACTTCATGGTCACAGCAATTCTGCCAGTAGCTGTGACTCGTCCCCATTTAGCAGTGAAGGCAACTGAGCCCAGAGAGGTTAAACCACGTGTTCAAGTTTTCATACACTGGTTGGCATGGGGCCAAGGAACCAAGCCGTAGTACCTAAACCTAGAACTTGCTGGCTTTTTTTTTTTTTTTTTTTACTGTACCATTAAAAACACTGAGCAAAAAATGAAATTCCGAGCTAAAGAAAAGAAAGAAGTGTGTGTCAGGAGCACAGGCCACGGTGGGGGTGGGGGTGGGGGTGGAGATGTATAAGGAGATCCTTACATCTGTCCATCTGCTGACCTGGTCATTCCCTATGCCTCCTCCCTGCAATCACTCTGAGGGCTGTTATCTGAGGCCACATCCCCTGCCCCTGGGTAGCAGAGCCAGAGTGATTCCTTCCAGGTTGTCTAGGAAGGATGCTCTCCTTGGGTGAACGGCTACTCTCTGGGCCCTGCTGTCCTTCCTCTGCCTCCTGGGCTGCCCACCCTGCCCCCCAATGTTATCTGTCAGTACACAGTAATTAGAGATGTGGCATGCTTGATAAAGATTGCCGCCTGCCCCAAGATGGAACTGCCCTCTCGGACGTGTCTAATTAAAGTCCTGATTGATAAGATGAAGAAATCCCACCCGATGGATGTGTGCTGGCCTCTCCCCACCTCTGAGCACTCAGCCTCTTCATTATGGTGGAGAGGGAGAGAGATATAAAGGACCCCAGGAAATGCTCCTTCAAACCAATCAATATGTCCTTTTGTGCGACGTGATGGGGCACGCAGCATAGCCTTTTGAACTGTTCCTGGAGCCACGGAGGCAGCCGCGTGGCTGGAAAAGCCTCTTGCCTCAGGCCGGCCAGGCTGAGGGGCTGCTTCTCTGCTCTAGCCTGGGTCTGCCCAAAGGGTGATGGGACCAGGAGCCAGACGGGCCAGGTTTCCCACTCAGCCCGCGTTCTCCTTACAGGGAACTGTAGAATCCCAGGACTCCTTGCAGAGCAAACACATGTCCACACAGCTGGGCCTGTCTGTACACTGTGTACACCACACAGCCTCAAGTTGGGTGGGCATGACCGTGTCTATTTGAGGTAGAGACTGGAAGCCATGTAGGCCCCCCGTGACGTACAGGTGGAAGGGGGAGAGAGGATAGTAATCACGATACCTGGCACTCTGTGACCTGAGGTTTGCTGCAAGCTGCACCTCGATGCCAGAGTCCGTGGTCGCTGCTACCCACGAAGCTAGAGTGGAGGTGGGCAACTGTACCCAAGAGCCTGTGCCATCCTCGGGTGTTATTATGTTATTTAAAATAATTCTTAAGGGCCTGGAAAGATACATAATAGAGTCATGATACTTGTCGCTGGGGAGGGGGGAGAATAATGCCACAGGGGGATGGGCACAAAGGAAGCTTGAACTTAGCTGAAATGTTCATTCTGTCGTTAAGACATGAAACCTATATAGCAACATATTATCGATGATCAATTTGGGGTGGTAGATACATGCTAATTTCTGTAATATTTCCTTTAGAATGCCATTAAAATTTTTTTTCTTTAAAATACTATTTAAAAAAAATTCCTATTCCCCAAAGGAAAACAAAAGAGTCTATCTTTTTCTCTTGCAAAGTAAGGGAGAATGTGTGTATTCATATAAATTCGCTGGAATTGCCTTCCCAGCTCTGCCAAGGACAGGCAGTCTGGGGCCGAGATACGCTGGCTGTGGGGATCCACAGGCACCTGTAAGGAGCCATCGCTGAGGAGGAACAGATGACTATGGTTCAGGCATACCGACTCCTCATCCTGGCTCGCCTGGTACAAAGGTGCCAGCGAGGGGCAGAGAGGCTGAGCAGGGGCTGGCCGGCTAGCAATGCCCTCCTCCAGGGCTCTTTTCACGCCTACCCCAGGCCAGAGTCAGGACCAGGCTGTGATGGAATGACACAGGACTGTACCAGCTAATAAATAGAAGTAATTTGATTAGCTTTCTCTAACTGGTGATAAGATCCTGACAAACCCTTTTTAATGCGTTTCTGGAGCAGGATGAAATTGTTTCATTCGGAGAGTAGGGCCCCCCGGGAGTCGCCTTGAAGCTCCTTTAGTGAGAGGTAAAAATATGCCAATCATTAATGAGGGGAGAATTACGGAGACTTTAATACAATCAGAAAGAGGGGCCCTGAGGCAGCTGGGGAATAAAACCTGCCCTTAAATCGGAGAGAGCGGAGGCTGGAGGCTGGAGGCAGGGAGGAAGAGACAACATAAGCAGAGAAAGCCAAAGCCTCAGGCTCCACCAGGCAAGATGGCCCCAGCCTTCTGGCTAACGTCCCAATGAGACCCTCTGTCATGTTAGGGACCCTTACTCAGGGTGGCAAGCAGGAGACGCAGGCATGAGGTCAAAAACGAAGCTGTGTCTGCCATCTGGGTACAGTCCCCCACGGAACAACGACCAGGGTTTCATAAGTTCCTGGAAAAGTCAGTGATTGACTGAGGCCTCCTTTCTAGGGCAGCTGTGGGAAGAAGAGCTTTTTAAAAGGCCTTTTCTGGAGCAAAGAGAAAGATCATTCCCTTTGGAAAGACTTCCAGGTGATGGAGCTTCGGCCAGATGAGGAATCAAGTACCTGCCTCCCACACCAACCCACACCTCCGTCACCCAGCCCTAGACAGTTCTATGGCTTCCGCCCACCGTACCACGGAAAGCGAAAGGAGGACGGGGCTGTACGTGGACCAGTCTTTCCCCGGAACTCTCTTGGTCAAGAGGCAGAAGTTGGAAAGAACAGAAACATCTACTCCTTTGCATTCTTTCTACCCGCCAGGGGTTTCCACAGACCCTCTCGTACTCGCGAGAAAACGAGAACAGCTCGGGGAGACTGACTCCATGGTGGAAGTCCTCTGCCTCCGCTCACTTAGGCGCCGGATCAGCTTCCTCTCTCCTGGGACAGGAAGCCTCGGCCCCAGCAGCGTCTGTGCCACCTTAAGCAATTTCTGTCTCACCGACACCCTTGGTCCGCAGCACCGGAGGGTGTCCACCCTCCGAAGTTCACTCAGTCACCACTTCTCATTCGCTCCACAGCAGCTACTGGCCTCCCTGCTGCGCTGTGAACGCGCCAGGCCCATTCCTTCCTCAGGACCCTCTGAAATGCTTCCCTCCAGACTTCTTCAGGGCTCGCTCCCTCACCCGCTTGGGCATCGTGAAGTGTAGTGAGCGCCTCTGTGGCTTTCCTGCTTTCTATTTCTCCATGGCACTTAACCTGTTTAATATACTGAATACACTCATTACCTTGGTGTTTTCTTTTGTTTTGTTTTGTCTACCTCCCTTACTCCCCACTGCCCACACCCACAAAAGTAAGATCCATGAGGGCAGGATTTTCAGCTGTCTTGTTCAGTACTGTGTGCCCTGTACCCAGGACAGGCTAGCACACATGCTGGAATAAATGAAGAGTGAGGAGAGCTCTTGGGACAGGCTCATCCTGCTGACAGCTGAGCGAGGGCAGCTGCAGTTACAGCCAAGCCTCAGGGCTCTCCAAGCCCCACTCCCATTCTTGTCCTGGGCAACCCGGACTGGAGCACAGGCCATGGGCATCTGGCACCCCAGGGGAAAGACTATGGAAAGGTGCCAACTCTGAAGAGGGTGGCATAGTACAAGGAGGGCAGGGAGTGGTGGGCCCTGGGCCTAGGAACAAGGATTGCTGAGAGGCAGGTGCAGACTTGCAGACTCGAGGGGTCAGGAGCTGCTCGCAGGCCTTTCCGGTCTGTCCTTCTGAGACCAGCTGCCTGCCTGCCGCCCAGTCTCTACTAACCCATGTAAAACAATGCTCGGGGAGTCAGCCTGGGGCTGTGGATCGTCTGGGCCAGGAGGGCTGCTCGGCCAAGGCTTCGTCGTAAGCCGTTGGGCCCGTTGCTTCCCATCCCTGGGCCTCTGTTCCTTTGGCTGCAACATGAAAGGAGTGCAGGAGAGGACCTCTGAGGGACCCTCGGCGCCACCGTCCCATGATTCCCGGAGGGTGCGGTGCACAGCCTGGGTATACTCACCTCCCCGTAAACTAAAAGGCAGTAAGTGTCTGCAGATGGGATAGAAATGAGTCTTTCTGACCCATTTTCTACACGACAGCAGGCAGCCACAGCGTAATAACAGCATGGTAAAGAGCACAGACTCTGGGGCCATACTGCCTGGGTTTACATCCCAGCTCTGCCCATTACTTGCTGTTCAACCTTAGACAAGTGAGTTAACCTCTCTGTGCCTAATTTTCCTCTTTTTGAGTAACAGTACCTATTCCATGGGGTTGTTGTGAAGATAAACTAAGATTATATTACCTGCATCGGTGAAATGCTTGGCACCTGACATATAACAAGCACCTAATACTGGTGGTTGCTGTTATTAACTTATTACACCTGAGATTAGAGCTAGCGGAATCAGGACGAGGACTTCCTGGCAGGCAGGAGGTAAAGGCCCAACCCAGGAACCAGCGACACAAACATAAAGCAAGGGGAAAGAAAGTGACACAGTCAGAGAACTGGCCAGCAAACATTTCCTGAGCACCTGCTATGTAGAAGACATAAGGGGGACTATAAAAAGGGAGACACCTGTTGGTTTACTCTTCTCCACCTGACTGCAAACCCTGCGAAGGCAGAGACTGTGCCTGTCTTCTTCGCCACTCTAGCTACAGTACCCAGCACAGTGCCTGGCACGTAGTAGGTCCTTCATAAATGTTGGTGGAAAATAGCACATACATATTAAAGGGTATTGGCCCTTGCTCTTACAGCTCTTTTTAATTTAATTTAATTTTTTTATTATTTTTTAATTTTTTAATTTTGTATTTTTTGTATACCTTCTACTGTAGCACTTTCCATATAGCTAAAAGAGTTATGGGCTGACTGTACTACTGGGTGCTCAGAGATTGGGTGGAAGGACAGGATGGTCAGAGGGTAGCCGCATTGCCGAGGGAGTGGTGCAGACAGTAGGTCATGTGGGGGACAGGGAGACGGGTTGATGGAGGTCATCGTTGTGGCTAGGTAGTCGGGGAAGCCTCACAGAGGAGGTGGGATTCAAGCTGGGCCCTCAAGGACATCAGGAAGAGTGATGATGAGCACTCCAGATGGACCCAATGCAAAGATAGTTGCCAAACAGGATGGGCCAGGGCCCAGCAGCTGGCAGAAGGCAATTCAATAGCGAACTAAGGCACTACCTCCAACAGAGTGGGGCCAGCCAATAACCAGGTACCACCAAGGTGAGGCCAGCCCAGAAAGTGCCTGGCTGGCTCCAACCACAAGCCTGATAGAGGCTCAGAGAAAGAAGATGACTCCAGGCCTTGGAAGATGGGCAGGAAGAGTCCTCTGCACTCTCCATACCCACATGGCCCCTCATCCCGCCATGGTTCCTTGACCCTGCTGTGGATCAGCTGGAACACTTAAAGAGATGGTCAAGTACCTGCTACCTCAGCTTTGCCCAGCCTCAGCCAATGAGCGCCCAAGTGTTTCTGGTTCTCCTTACCCAGCAGCCCCCTTCTGCAAGGGAGTCACAGCCCACAGAGGGTGGTTTCCGTAGCATGGTCAGACCCTCTCTAAAGTTGGGGAGCAATCTTGGCGCCAGAATGGGAAATGTCTTGTGGGCTGGGAAGCCAGCTTCCCCTCCCCTCAAGCAGATCCTGGGGGTGGGGGGCAGCCAGCAGGGGCTGCCTTGCTGCAAATGACTCCCTTTGTCATTCTGTTTTGTTATGATTAAAAATGCATGTCGCAGGCGAGGCCCTGGAGTGGAACTCAGTTGAAAATTGAATCATTAATATTCCCCCTCCAGCTGATGCCCTGGCACTTCCCAAGCGGCTGTGAGCAGGAGGAATGCAACAGTTTTGGAGTCAGAGCAAGATGTGGAAGACTCAGGGGTACACCAGGCTCCCCCAACACCCAGAGCTCATACCTCATCCCTCGAGATGGGAACAGGTGTCAGGCAAAGTCTCAGACCCTAGGATTTTCTCTGGTTTCTGAGGCTCTGCTTATGGAGCTGAAAAGGAAACCAAGCTCGTCAAGGCCGGATACCGCGGCCACTGCCCCGCTGGCCCTCCCTGCTCCCTCTGCCACTCATGCCCCAGCCTGGCCTCCCCACTCTTCCTTCCGCTCTGTTTTCCGCCTTGACTGCTCTTCCTTCAGAGATCTTCTTATTCTCGTTATTCCAATTCTTCTGATTAATAGCTAACGTTGTGAGAGCATTTTCTGCCTGCCAGGCATTATTTTATTTGGCTCTTTATGTTGATGGGCTTAATTCTTGTAACAACTCCAAGGGGCAAGTTCTATTACGACCCCATTTTACAGATAAAGAAACCAAGGCCCAGAGAGGTTCAGCAACTTGCCCAAGGTCACAGAGCTAGTAAGTGGCTCCAGGGTTTGTGCTCTTACCCTTGACACTTGTGCTGTCTGTCCAGCACAGTAGCCACTGGTCACATGTGGCTGTGAAGTGCCTGTTGCATGGCTAGTCTGAATGGAGAAGTGCTGAAAGTAGGAAATGGATCCGGAGTTCAAAGGTTTAGTAAAAGAGACAACGTAACATATCTTGGTAATAATTTTTTATATTGACTACCTGTGGAAATGATATTTTGGAATATTGGGTTAAATAAAATATATTATTAAAATTAATTTTACTTGTTTCTTTTGACTTTTAAAAAATGTAGCTATAAGAAAAATTTAAAATTACCCAACTGGCTCCCATTTGTGGCTCATATTTCCACTGGATGGCATGGCGCTAGCTCATGCAGACCCTTACTTGAGCTCTCTCCTAGTCTACTCAGGCCGAGGCATAAATGTCACCTCCTCGGGGAGGCCTTCTCATCCCTGGAGAGAGGCTGCCCCGATCATCCTCCCATTTATTTGTGTAACATTGGCTCTTCCCACTAGGCATGTAATAGATGCTCCGTAAATATTTGTTTAAAGGCTGTTGTAGAACGATCTATAAATTGGAAGTGGCGGGGAGGGAGAAGCCTGGCTTTTTGGTTTTCCTGACTCTCAAGCTAGGGTGAGAGACAGAAACCAAAGCCACAATACCCCAAGGAAATGGCCTTTGAAGGGCTAGAGGCTTGGGTACCAGGCTTCCCAAACTGCTCTATGGGACAGACCAAGTCCAGAGCCAAGGGGATCCCCAGTCAGCACAGTCAGGGATGTGGCCCCCACCACCACATACTCATAGTGCAGGGGTCCAGGAACTCGTATGACACAGACAGGAGCAGGGCTGAGAGAACACGGGGTTGGTCCTCAGCCTTCAGGTCAACGTAGAGATCTCCAAGTTAGTCTCTGGGCAGGAGGACAGGCTGCTGCACAGCACAAGGCATCTCCCACCCACCCACCCATGGCACCCCCTCCTAACGTCTTTCAGCCACAGAACCTTAGAGAGCCAAAGTTCAGCTTCCCCCACCCCACTTCACGGATGAAGAAAAAAAAATAACAGGAGAAAGAAGGAGCAGTAAGGCCCTGTGACCCCCTCCCGGACCCGTCACATAACCCCGTCCCATTCAAATGTCTTTCAGAGCAGAAACTAGCAGTGGGAGCCCTCACTGCCAGCCAGCACAGCGCTAGGCACCTCACGTGAGGGAGGAGCTCATCATCCCCACTTAACAGATGAAACCAAGGCACAAAGAGGTAAATGAACTGATGAAGCCAGAATTCGATCCCAGGTGTTCTGATTCCAGAGCCCACAATCCTGACCACTGGTGGTCACCACCATGTACCAAGACAAAGGGGAAATGTTTGGAGCTCAGAGACAGGCTGTGAGGAGTCAGGCAAGGGCTGGCCAGTAATCCACTTCTAATGTCCCGTGGCAAGTGCCACATGGCATTTAAGATCACAGCTGTGGGGGAGAGGGAGGAGTCCGGCGGGGGATCCCTTCCCTTTGGCCTCCCAGAAGCTCTCTGTTCTGGTCCAGACCATTTCCTTTGAGTTCCAGTCTAGGAAAGTGCTACTGACATGGAAGCCAGGTTTACCCTCATGCCTGCCCTCCAGGGCAGGGCAGGGCAAGGCCATCCACAGGCTCTCGGGCTGGGGCTGTCACTGCTATTGACTTGAGGGCACAAGAGGAGAATGCTGAGCCCAGCAGTCAGGCCTTCCATGGGCTGCCTCACCCTCCATCCCAGAATCTCCCATGAGTCCTCAGCATACTCCCCAACCCTCATCCCATAAGACCCGCCTCCGTTCACCCCCAATCCCAGGATTTACCCTGTATCTTTGCCCATGCCGTTTCCCCCACTGGAGACACCCTCCCTTTCTGCTTCTATATCTGTATTTCCTTTTAGATGGTAGCTTAGCTGAAGTTCCAAACCCTTCACAAAGCCACCTGATGACCCAGCCCATAGCTCAGGGAGGGTTTCTCTACCCTCTTACTCTCGAGGCCCTGATCACTGCGGAAGAGATGGTTCAGGGAGCGCACCGGGACAGAGAAGGGGGTAACCTTGGCCAGCGACCACCTTGGCCTCAGTTCAGGGACACTCTCAGCCGCCTCTGTAGTCCCTGCAGACTTGGAGGGGTCTTTGAGTTGTCACTCATCTCGTTCTGCCAGCTAAAGTATAAGGCAGCTCTTTGGAACTTCCTAACTGGCAGCTCTCTGCCACTGTCCCCAGCTGGGATGACAGTCAAGGTCCAGGAGTTTGTGGAACCGAACCCTTCGAAAAGACAGAGACCCGGCTCCAGGGACCCCATCACACAGGCCTGACTCTAAGATTTCTTCTGGGTCTCAGCCCCTCAGGCCCCAGAGGGTAACAGAGCATATGTTCCCAAGGCCAGGGCCTCCTGTAGAACCTAGGGTTCCTCCATGCGCGGTGGAAAGTCTAGACTCCTTGCCGTTCAGGTGGCAGCGGCAGAAGGCTGGCAAGCACGTTCCTCATTTGAGGTAGGAAGTGGGTGCAGAGCCAGCTGGTGTAAGGGGCGTGAGCATTACGTCATTCATTCGCTCTTCGGTTGTCCCACCCCTTTGCCCCAGACCCTCACCCTGCCCCACCCTCAGCCCTGCTCAGTCCCCTCCCCCTTTCCCCTCCTTCCCTCCCCCACCTCCACCTCCCCAAGGACAAGCAAAGTTATTACAATAATGAATTAGCCAGCCCGCTTACTGCCGCCACTGGCGAAGACAATTATCCCCCCACACATCCCTAGCCGCTGCTGGCTCCCTCATAAAGACAGGCTTTTGGGGCCGCTTTGTGCTTTGATTGGAAATGAAGAGATTGCTAATTAGGGAACACCTGCTGGGACCCGGGCTGGCAGGAACAACGGCAGGACAGACTGAGCGGCCATTTAAGGCGGGGCTGTGTGTGCTTGCGAGTGCACCCCAGTCTGTGTGCCCACGGGGTGGGGCGCAAGAAGAAGGAAAGAGAGCCAGTGCCACATGGGCACCCCAATGATTTACTCCAACTCCCTTTCACCTCTATTTTGAAGCCATAAATAAAACCCAGACATTTTATGGAGCTTTTCACCTTTTAAAGGATGCTAATTTGTTTATAGGTGGCTGTCATTCTGCTCGTGTTTGCACAGGTCAGTACCTGGCTTGTGATGTGCAGTGTCTGTGCTGTGCACAGCTGTTTCCAGCTGGGCCAGCAATGTTGGGACGCACCTAGCCCCCAGCTCCCTGCAAAGGGACAGGGATGGGCAGAGGTGACCTGCTGGCACCAGCCCTGCCTAGTGACAGTGACGATCAGGGGACATAAGGTCAAATGAGAATTAAACCTGAGATTGACTTGATTATTTATTTTTAGGCCCAGAATCAACCCCCTTTTCTTCATTCCTTCCTAGGGCCTGGGAAAACAAGCTCATTGGTGGCCCGTTTCCCAGAATAAAATCCCATTTTACACTGGAGTTGGTAAGACGTGGTGACCAAACAGATATCCACTTGCTTTTTCTTAAATATTGGCGTAAAATACTGGCAGAGGAACCCCCGACTTCACTCTCCAACCTACAGCCCAAGCTGAGGGCTCAGCTCCCTTTACAACCTGACTTTTTAGTCATTGCTCCTTCCTGAACTAGATTTACAAAAGTGCATTGAGCATCTATTGTGTGCACTGAAAAGCTGTCTGTCTGTCTGTCTTTAGAGCATTCTTTTGAATATTTGCAACACAGTTCCTGGCTCGAGAGGTCTCAGCACTGGTGGGAAGACGGATATAAAACTTCAACTCTGGGGTGACTACAGAAGGGGGCGCAGAGTACATGCCAGGATCAAGGCTGGGTTGATGACTTCTGCAAGAGGAGGTATGAAGAGGGGCTCTTCTGAGAGGGGGTAATCTAGCAGAGCTGTAAAGGTGTCTGTGTGAGCCAGGACACAGGAGTGTGACCCAGCCTGGCCCTTGTTCAGGAAAACAGTGATTCCGTATAGCTGGAGCAGGGGACTCAAGGGCAGAGAAGGGCAGGAGGGAGGTGGTGATGGGTATGGAGAGGAGGAGATGAGCTAGGGGCCAGATGGTGCTCTGGCTATGGAGGAAGGGTAGCCATTTGCACACACACACATGCTTTTTAAGGTTGCCAGCTGTACTGGTGCATGGATGGGGGTGGGAGGGGGGTATCACCTAGACCTGCCCAGAAGACAGTGGTTGGTCCTGGATCCTGATTCAGGGGGTTTAAGTGGCCTCCCCTCCAGCAGACCTCATTCCTGGGCCAACTCTAGATGCTTCCTCTCTCTTCTCCATTGTCTGCACTTTAGCTTTCTAAAACAAATGAGAGTATTTGCTCACAAAAATGGAGGATTTGATAAAATGCACAAAAAGTCTCCCAGCGACCCTTCAATTCACCCCAGGAAGTGAGGTCCCTCACGGAATTCTGTACTGGCATGAGCACTGGACTGGACCGAGGGTGCTCTGACCGCCGGCCTCAGTTTTCCCGTCTATGGAATAGGGAAGTAACCCTTGTTTGCTTGGGGTCTCCTGCAGCTTTGATATTCTGTAATTCCACTAAGCATTGCAGTGTTTAAGTGCAAGAAGTGGTTCAAAGTATAGGTGTTACCAGAAATAAACCCTCACCACATGGTCAGATGATCTTCGACGAGGATGCCAAGACCATTCAATAGGGAAAGAATAGTCTTTTCAAATGGTACTGGGAAAACTGGGTATATCTACATGCAAAAGAATAAAGTTGGACCTTACATAACATTATATACAAAAAGTAATTCAAAATGGATCAAAGACCTAAGTGTAAAACCAAAAACTATGAGCTCTTAGGAGAAAACATAGGGCAAAGCTTCATGACATTAGACTTGGCAATGGCTTCTTGAATATGACACTGAAAGCACAGACAATGGGAGAGGAGAAGAGACAAACTGTACTTAAAAAACAGTTAAAAACTTCTGTGCATTGAAGGACATCAACAACAAGGTGAAAAGGCAGCCTACAGAATGGGACAAACTGTTCGCAAATCATATGTCTGATAAGATTAATATCCAAAACATATGAAGAATGCTTAAAACTCAACAATAGAAACAACCCGATTAAAAAATGGACAAAATACATAAATAGATATTTCTCCAAAAAAGACATATATGAATGCCCAATAAGCATGTGAAAAGATGCTCAACAGCGTTAATCATTAGAGAAATGCACATCAAAACCACAGTGAAATACCACCTTACATCTATTAGGATGGGTACTATTTAAAAAAAAAAAACAGAAAATAAATGTTGGTGAAAAAATTGGGATCTTTGTGCTCTCTCGGTGGGAGTGTAACATGGTACAGCCACTGTGGAAAACAGTACGGTGGTTCCTCAAAAAACTGATAATTGAATTACCATATGATCTAGCAATTCTACTTCTGGGTATATATGCAAAAAAATAGAAAGCGGGATCTCAAAAAGATATTTGTTCACCCTTGTTCATAGCGGCATATTCACAATAGCTAAAAGATCTAGCAATTCTACTTCTGGGTATATATGCAAAAAAATAGAAAGCGGGATCTCAAAAAGATATTTGTTCACCCTTGTTCATAGCGGCATATTCACAATAGCTAAAAGATAGAAGGAACACAAGTATCCACTGGCAGATTAATAGATAAGCAAAATGTGGTATATGCATACAACAGATGATTATTCAGCCTTAAAATGAAGGAAATTCTGACATATGCTGTAACATGGATAAAACCTGAGGACATTGTGCTAAGTGAAATAAGCCAATCACAAACAGACAAACACTGTATGTATGATTCCACCTATATGAGGTACTTATAGCAGTCAAATCCATAGAGACAGAAAGTAGAACCATGATTGCCAGGGGCTTAGGAGTGGGGGGTGAGGGTGGGGGATGGGACTTACTGTTTAATGGGTACGGCGTCTCAGTTTTACGAGATGAGAAGAATTCTGGAGATGGATGGTAGTGATAGTTGCACAACAATATGAATAAACTTAATATCACTGAACTATACACTTAAAAATGGTTAAGATGGTAAGTTTTATGTAACGTGTATTACGCCACTATAAAAAAAACCTGGCAGACAAAACAACACTCGAAAACTGTAACACAAACTGTCAACTACTTAATTTAAGAAATTCTTTAAGTTTTTGAATATATAATATACACCTGTGATTCAAATGTTAAAATATATACAAAAGTATACCCCCAAAAGCACAAATATTAAAGAAAGACCTGGTTCGAATCCCAGTGCTGCCACTCAGCTGCCGTGTGGCCCGGGGCAAATCATTTAACTCCTGTGTGGCTCATCTTATTCATCTGTAAAATGGGGAAAATAGCATCTACTTCATAGGGTTGCTGAGTGTAAGAAGGAGCAATGAGAGCAGAGTCCCAAACACAGCGCCTGCTTCACAGTATATGCTCAGTAATGGGACTGCCTCCTTTTCCTCTTCATCCACCCCATCATCATCATCACCATCACCATCATCACCATCATCATCATCACCATCACCATCATCACCACAATCATCATCACCATCCCCATCACCAACATTATCACCATCATCATCATCATCATCATCATCCCCATCACCAACATCATCACCATCATCATCATCACCGCTATCACCATAACCTGTACACTTTTCTATAGAGTCCGGTTAGAAAGCTTATACCTCACTAGTGTCAGTATCCTTTCACTACAAGTGCCAGAGCCACCTGTACGATTTCCCCCTTTGATTCACATGAGAGCAGAGCTCTTCCAAGGAGTTTCTAACCTGTCAGAGAAAAATGGAAAAGCTGGCAAAGCCTCACCCCCACTCAGGGTCCCTACTCCCGAAAGGACAAGCAGGCAGTCACGGATGCAAGAGACACAGGGCCCCTTGGTTGAGAAGCCTTTGCCAAGTGCTGGCACAGGCCAGGCAATGTGAGCCTCTAGTATTGAAGGACAGTGGGCCCTCTGCCCAGCAGCCAGAATGGGCCCCTGAGAGAGATAGAGACACAGGGTCCCAAGGGGCTGAAGACACAGCTGCGAGGTCACTCAGCCCAGGCCTGGGCTCCCCTCACCCAGGAAGCTGCCAAAAGCTGGGGATGGATGGGGTCCTGGAGGCTGGGCTAGCGCTGGGCCCCGACTTGGCGGCTCCGGCAGATGGTGGCCTGTGCACCCCAGAGCCCTCCCTACACCCGGGGAAACAAATGTGCCAGATACTGGAAAGAGCTGCCGACAGGAAGGTAGTTTCTTCTTTACTCTGTAAAGAAAGCAGTTAGCCCTTAAAAGGGTTATGGGGACCCAAAGGCAGAGGAGGAGCAGGAAATCGTGTGGCACCAAACATCTTCCAAAGGAAGACAATCAAATTCTTGAGTCAGCTAAGCTTTAGACTGGACTAACACTGTTATGTCAGGATACCCCCCGCCCTCGCCCCAATCCCAACATGTTTGTGTTCATGAAAACCCAAATGGCACTCACTGTCCTTGCTACAGGGAGCGCAGAGCTCTCGCGCACACCCCAAGCTCATGCTTCTTCCTGCCTCATCTCACATAATCCTCACAACAACTCCAAGACACTAGAGTTGATCATCTCCTTTACACGCATGAGAAAACCAAGAGTAAAGAGGCAGGTTAACTCACCTGCGACCATAAGTGAAGACGCAGTAAAGCCAGAATTTGAACCCAGGTTTGCCCTAGTCCGAAGGTGAGACTTTTGCCGTTTCCTACCCTGGCACTGGGCCACTGTGCAGGTGTAGGTTCCTTCAGCATGGGAACATCATCGGGTCCTAAAGTTTGAAGTTTTGACAGTACAGAGCACGGAGTGTGCGCTGAAGACCGACTCGTGAGAGGTATTCTGAGTGGGTATATAAGGAAGTGCTGGGCAGCTGGCACGCAGAGTGTGGCATGAACAGGTATGTGCTCCGGGCACGTGGAGACCTCATGGGAATCCGTGGTGGATGCCGGACACGCAGAATAGGGTATGTCATTCTTGGGCTTTACATCACTGGGGCAACTTCAGGGAGGAGGCATCTTAAAATAACATAGAGAAGATGTGGCTGAGGGTGGAGCTGGGGGAGTGAGCATGATGGGTGTGCCTTGCAAGTGGGTGTGTGAGAGGAGGGCATGGGTTATGGCAGAGGCGCTCGTGCAGGGGGAAGCGTCAAGCCCTCGGGGACTGGGACGATTGGGCCACCTGGACTCACTGGGCCAGCAGGCTTTCAGGGACCTGACCCCACTGTTACAGAACTGAGTACCCTAGCCCTACTGGTTTCGTTTTGAGATAACATGGACTATAGAGGCAACCAGGCTTGAGTTCGGAAGCCATCTTTACCATTTCGTAGCTCTGGAATGCCCTCAGGTAGGCTGACGTGGGAGCCTCCATTCCTTCAGCTGTGCATTAGAGATACCAAGTCCTGCAGGGTTTGTTGTGGCCATCAGATGTGGTAACAACAATGAGCCTGGCACCATGCTCTAAGCATGGTCCTTCAGCACACACATTTTCCTCCCCTGGGTACCTGTTGTTGTGACACACATGCCCTGTCCCTTCCCTCAAGGCACCCAGACAGGCTACACCAAGTACAAGCATGCGGGGACACTTCCCTCCTTGCTCCCCCTCCAACTAATTTCAAACTGCAAAAAACAAACAAACAAACAAACAAACAAACAACAACAACAACAAAAACAAGAACTGATCTCTCTGTATGTTCTCCATGTAGAGCCGGGCACGTGATCATTTATAATAAACACTGCTTGGTACCAGGTGATGCCTACATACCCTATCCTGGCTTTTGGCAGAAGACAAATCAAACGCCAAAAGTCTCTCCCCATAAGGAGACTCTTAATTTCATCGAAGGGACCTAGATGGAAGCGATGCTCTGTAAAGAGGAAGAGGCTATTTGTTTTTCAGTTTCTACCTCCCACAGAGTGACAGTAGGAGGTGGTGAGTGATTCTTTGTCCCTCTGCCTTTGGTGAGCCTAAACCAGCAGAGAGTGGGTAGCACAAGCTCTGGGCATTGACATCTTCGGAGTCCTTGTCTTTGTAACCTGCCATCTTCAACACCCAGGGTCCTGGTGCTTTATGATAACTCTTCCTTGGGCTCAACCTGAAGAGCAGAGAAGCTCATTGTCAAATTTCAGAGAGCCACATGGAGATGGAGAGGCAGAGGCCCACACTAGGACTCAGCCTCACGATCTCTCTGTTGGTGCTCTGCTCGGATCCCTTTGCCCACTGGCGCACACAACCCCACAACCCCGGCCACTAAAGGCTGCAGCCTTCTCTTGAGAATTGCTGTTGACCACTGGGAGCCTCCTTGGTCCAGAAGAGCCTGGATGTTTACTCCCTCACCTCAGGGCAGTTCTCAGTCAATGGCATATTGATATGGGGGTACAATGACATGGGGCCAATATACTTGCCTCGAGGTGTGACAGCTCTCTGGTATCATTTATGCTCCAGAACCCCCATGTGACCAGGCTGAAGCTAGACCTCAGCTTTACTTAGAATCCACGTCCTTACCAGCTCCCTCTTCCACTTTATTTCTCCTTCCCCGCTCCCCTACATAGTAGCCCTTCAGACGTTACTCCCTCAGTACATCTCTTGTCCAGAATCCCCATGTCAGGCTCTGCTGCTAGGGACAGAGTAACCGAAGACACTCTCCTCCTCCATGTCTCAGGAATCTTCTCCAAACAGCCGGGGTGACAGTAGAACGCATAAACAATGAAAACGCCCAAAACAACCTAGCAGCGACCCCTGCGTGCCCGTCAGATGAAGAGGCAATGGTTAAGCAACTGACTTACTCAGTCTCGGGGAAATGCCAGCTCTCGATCTGCAAAGGCTGCAGGAACAGGAGAGAGCACTACTGTTCTCCTCTGGGTCACTCCAGTCTGGAGAATCAGAGCCTGGGTCAAGGTCACGACTTGGGAAATCAACAGACCCTGCAGTTCACCTTAATACCCTGTCCCAAGCAGCTGGGGATCTAGTGGCCTTCACCAAACACAACCACAGCCACATCAAACAAGCTCCTCTCCCCCCGCACCACCACCAAAGGAGAACTTTCATATTCTCTATACAAAAAAAGACACGGAGGCTCAGAGACTGCAAAACCCCAGAGAAGGCGAGAGACAAAGTCCCCAAGGAAAGCAAGTATTTCACAGACGGAAAAGTTCCCCACTGAATCGTCTAACTTCAATGATCTAACAGGTTTTCAACGTGACACTATGGCTTAGGGAAAAGGGAAAGGGCTAAACATTGGGAATCAGATCGGTGACTATCAAACATCCACTGGGCATTTCTCTGCAAAGGCCAGGTGAGTGACCCCCAGCTGCCCCCTACCCACTATTTTCAGGAAGCAGACTGCAGGCTGTGAGCACCCCTTAAGAGAAAGGGAAGCTAGAGGAAAGGCAGAAGCCTGATGAACCTGTACCCACAGAAGGTCACGGACAGGCAGATGACAAACACTTTGTCCCAAACAGTGAGAGCATGCTGGACTCCATCCAAGGTGTGGAGATATTATAACTCACCTCAGGACTGTGATCAGCATCCCAAGAGCAGAGGTGGGCGGATCAAGAGGAGATAAGGCCACAGGAGACTGAGCGAGGAGTCCAGCCATCCAAGGCAGTGGCATTGGCGAGAGACCCCTCCTCCCGCACTTTGTTCCCTCAATAAGGGAGCTGTGCGGTGGGTTATGCTTGGTGGAGCCCACGTAGGGGGAAAGGACACATAACATCCTACAGGAACTTGGAATGATATTGGCGGGGGGAAGGGTGATGAAGCACCAGTGTCAAGTTTATAAAGTAGATGATGCTCGAAGGCAAGTAAGACGGCATGTGGAAAGAGAATGGTGGGGAAAGAGACAAAGCGGGAAACGAAGGGAATGAAAACACTGTCTGTGGGGTGACCGAGGGAGGCTATGGAGTCGGGAGTGCGAGAGGCGCTAGGGGAGCCGAGAGGACACGGTCAGACAAAGTGGGAGAAAACGGGAACGCACTTTCTGAAAGAGGACCCCACATCACGGGCGCTCTTACAACGTACTCATTTTGGCCACAGATTCGGTCTACCTTTTACCAACAGGGTTTCCAGCTTCTCTGGAGAGATTTTAAAAATCGATTTAGGCAAAAGCACGACTGTTAGTAGTTGCCAAGGAGAGCTAAGGGTGACTAAAAAGAGGACTCACTTGTGGAAGCGTCTGTGATGTGATATTAACAAGGAGGCAGGGACTTGGGGAATGGAAGCTAGAGTGGTAGAATCTCTCTGCTAGAGGGGACACCTGACACTTTTCAGAGATTCATAAAAGCATTAAAATTCTGAAAATGTTGGACTAAGTTTGATGTTTATGTAAGTGATACGAAAGGTATTGGTGTGGTTTTTATTGATTGTCTGCTTGCTTGTAGTCCTGTAGTATACTGAAGACGATACTATACTGGCAGACGATACTACTTACTACCTGGGTGACTTGAAGCAAGAATCTTAACCTCAGTGCCTCTGTCTTCTCTTCTGTGAAATGGGAATAATAATACTTATATCTTTCAGTCATTACAAGGATCAATGAAGATAAATTACGTAAAGTTCTCAAACACAACAGGCCCTCGATTAATGCTTCTTTCCTTCACCCACATTCAGAAGACTAGTCCCAGAGGTGGGACTCATGGAAAAGTCAGGAAACCAGACAGCCACTAAATAGCAATGGAAGGAAGCAGTAAAGAAATGTTTTGAGGAAACGCCATGATTAGATAGCACGTAATACCAAGTATAGTTTACACACAGTGAGTTTACTGTGAGGGGAGAAAAGTGGAATCTTTCACAATATGGCAAGAGAGATACTGAAGAATTTTTAAGGCTTTAAATTCGTCATTTGGCTCGTCTGTAATGTGAAAACTGCTGGTTAAAGAAAATATGAGGTTTTAGGGGAGAGAGAACAAAGCATGTCCCCAGGCTCAGTATGGAAATGACAGAGACCAAGACCACCTGAACTGTGAAAGTCCAATTGTAAGAACTGTTCTTCTGGGAAATTTTGGTGGAGGACTAGGAAAGGCCCGAGATCAAGGGTCCAACGTATAAAGAAATCACTTTAGAAGTTTTATAAAATGGCAAAGACTGAAGTGAAAGGGGGCACAAGGGATCAATAGAAGTAGAGTTAAGGACTTAGGGGAGAATAATTTAGAAATAAGTTAGGCACAGAAAAAAGAATTGCCACATAGCGATTAATGATGAAATCAAGGCCATTTAGTAAAAAATAAGAAAAAAAATCTTTAGAAGGAAGCACATAGGGACCCAGAAAATGGATAAGGGATACTTTGTGCTCTTAGGTCTCTTTATTTAGCAAGTCTCCAAATGTAATATTTTTAAATTAATAGAGTCTGATGGAGAGAGAGGGGGAAAAAAGAGAACAGAGACAGACAGTAGACCAGTCGGGTAGAGAATGCATGACAGTTAGGAAATAAGGCCACTTCTAAAAGGCATTTTCAGTGGGTTTATTTTAGGCAGCTCGATTTACATATGATTGGTAAAATATTTTCCACTTCACACCATGGAGTCATGAACTCCTTCCCCTTACCAATAAGGGAGGACACAGGGGGTCAAAACTCAAGCCATAAAAAACGACCAGGCATTTCAGAAATGCTGCAAACAGCAAAGCTGATTCTGGGTTGGGGAGGCTGGCACTTACCTGTGTCATTTCTTTCATTAGTCCATTCAAAGACATGTTGAGTGCCTGTCATGTCCAGCCTCTGTGCTGGGTAATGGAGCCCCTAATTCTGGAGCGGAAATCGTCATGCAAACAGTTGTGATACAAAATGATCATCGCCTGCGTAGGGCAAAAGGAAGTTCAGGGCTGGACCCAGAAGAGTGCTTGGAGATCAGCTAGTCTACCATTTCTTTTATAGGTAAAGAAACAGAGGTAGGGAGAGATGAAGTGCTTAGACACAGTCACCAGGTAGTGGCCGAGCTAGGACTAGAACTGGGAGCTTTAGGAAGCTAATCTAAAGGCTTGCTCAATATGCTACTATGAAAATCAGTTTTATTTCCACATCCAACTATATCAGTAGAGTGTCATATTTCAAGGTAATATTTCTGATATGTTTTAGCAAGGAGACTGTAGAGATTTTATTATAATGCATCCACTTGCCTTCCTTCTGCTCCCATTCCCCACCTTCCATGATTAGGCAAATTCATCCCCAAAAATAGCGGGGAAGGAAAGCAAGGGAGGAGTCTGAGGAAACCTAAGCAAACACATGCACTCGGCAGATGGGTGTACAGCCTGCTCTAATAAGCATGTACCCCTCCTCCCTCGAAGTTGGTATTTCTCATTCCCATGGACATCTTAAGTCTGATCCCTAGGCAATGAATGATATCTTTTGCATGTTTTCAGTCCTGTCTCTAGAATTTTTCTGACTGCCTTTCCCTTATCAATGCTGCTGACTGTCCAGACTGCTCATTATACTAAGTTAGCTTTACTTCAAAACTTCTATCGCCTAAGAGAAGAGATCTGTCCGAGAAAGATGCCACCACCATATTTCTGTTGCCCAAGAGTAAAGCCTGAACTTGTAGGGGCTAATATCCATCTCATGATTGTTTCTCTTGGGCTAAAAGTGGTGCTTGGTTCCCACTGGCTTCCAAAGGAGCAACGGCAGATGGGCATCTGAAGACAGAATTAACTCAAGTCGTTTACATGAGGGTGTTCTCAATTGAGTGCCCTAGAGTAAACAGTAATTACATGTTCCTTCAAGATCACTCTCAGCCCGAGACAGGGAAAGAGTGAGGGATGGCTGACCGCAGTCCCCTTAACGTGCATATGTGCGCACAACGCACAGCCTGGCCACAAGTCTGGATTAGGAATCTCCTCCTAAGAGCCTGATGTCACTGCTAAGAGTCCCTTAAAATATACAAATCAGCCTCCTCCCTCCAGGGGCATCAGTAATTGCCTTACCCATTCCCATTCTTCTTTCCTTGCTAAGTACTCCTTAAAGATATACCATCAAGTATGTGGAAAACAAGCAATCCCCACTTAGTAACGCTGCACAAGAAGGAGGGATCAGGCCTTTGTAGAAAATACACTCCAGCGACTCCACAATTTAGGGACACACAAAACAACACATTTAAAACATTTCCTACCTTCCCACTTGCACTACTGGGCTCCAGCAGCCATCTAAGCCAGGCTGTGGAGAGCGGGTTTCCATGAGAGGTGAAAGGCTTGGTGAGGTCATCCCAAACCCCAGAAAGGCACTGGAATAACTCTCCCTTGGTTATGGGGTATGGAAATGCAGGGAATCATGGGGGGACCAGGGTATGCCTTTAGACTACTTCTAGAATAGCACCTTCTGCTATATTCGTAAGCTGTCCAGAGGGACTCTGAGAGGAATGTAGGGACTTTGAAAGTCTCCTTCCTTTTGGCCTTTTTTGGCATGAGGCCCTAGGAAATGATTACAACAGCCAGGATGACATCATCATCATCAACGACAGCAATGGCCTTGCACTGTTCAAGCACCTGTATGTGTATCTCCTTTAATCTTTACAACTCCATGAGGAAGGTTCACTTATCATACCCATTATGCAGATGAGGAAACTGAGTGTGCCATGGAGAGGCTGGGAAACTTGCTCAAGGTCACAGCTAGTACAGGGTGGACATGGGCCCAGCAACGTGGCTCTAAAGCCTCTTAGTCACCACCCGAACACTGCATGGAGATCGTCATGCAGAAGAATAAGTTAGTCTAATACTGGTAAGCACTTCCATTTTTAAAGGCATGTTGATGCTCTGATTCTTATTTTAGCTCTGTGCCCATCTCGTGAGATACTAGGAGCAGGTTTCAGCCCCTTCTTGCGGGTGGAAAAAGGAAGGCATAGAGGGACTTGCTGAGGGCGACCTGTTTGGCCACTCTCTTCCCAAATCCCAACTGTGCTGCTCTCTGTAGAGGCTGCCAAAGGGCTTTGAGCAAACCTGAGGAGCAAGTGCCCTGATGCTGGGGCTTCTCCAGACGTGTAGAGGCCTAATGTGACTTCCGGGGTGGAGGATTGTGAGGGAAGAGTACTAGGACCACAGAGGGATGAAACCATGGTCTCTACAAACTAAAAATCAAAATTAAGGAAGAATAGTTTGAACAAATGGTTCTCAACCGCTTTTGCACTGACCACCCAAGTATACTTAGAGATGGGGGAGGTGAGGAGAGAGAACAAGCTGAGGAAAATGATAGATGATAACAGATTGACTCATGATGGTAAAGGCATGAAGCCCAAGGAAAGCCATGTCTGGACCCAACACCTTGGATTAAAGGGACATAGGCTGACTGGCCTGTGGTTGCTGGTTATGTTAGGAATAAAAGGTACCAGGTCCATCTTGAACAAGTTCTAAAATGTAAACTTTTAGAGTTGGAGGGCCTAAAACATCTCTTGCAAGCCCTCATGTTATGATCAAGGGAACTGAGACCTCCAGAGCATGTGCTCCTCAATTACCACTGATCTGGAGGTGGAGTGGGGTTGGACCCACCTGGTACCCATTTCTGCCCATGGCACCCACTGCCCCTCTGTCCACCAGAGCCACAGAGCAAAGCAGCCCTCAACATTGGGCCTCCCTTCGGTTGACTTTGTCTTTTAACTTTTTATTTCAAAATAATTCTAGATTCACAGGGAGTCACAAAGAAATTGTCCAGGGAGGCCCTGTGCACCCTTTATCCTGCCCCTCCCAGCTGACTCGTCCACACACAGAGTTCTAATACGACTTGCACGTATATGTGAGGTCATAGGTCTCTTTCTGAGACTGACTTAGGCTTAGACAATTCATGACATTTCTTTCTCAGATCTTATCCTCTCCTTCTCACTGCCATGAACCCTAACACACACACACACACACACACGCACACGCACACGCACACACACACACACACGGCCTAATCAGCAATAATTTCACTCCTGAATATTGCTAGAAAGATCACTAAGCTAAGCTAATCAATTGTCTCAGCCAGCCACCAGTTCCCAAGAGATGCCTAGACTTTTTCATTGCTATCATTTAACCCTCAGCAGCCTGGGTTTTTATCCTGTCTTCCAAAGCAGAGCAGAAATGCTGTTCTGGGAAGAACCCAGCCCACGAGATGATGTTCCTGTCTCGCCACCGTTTGAAAGCCTTGTCTGTGCTAGTGGCAGGAGACGCTCCGAAACACGTCGGAAGGAAGGTCTTCCCCTGTGTGCACCACCCAAGACCAGCACGGTTACGGCAAGAGCAGGAAGACGGGCTCCACAAAGTGTGAACGGCCAGAGGAGGCAGGTATAGCCGGAAAGGGGAGAGGAGAGAGCATGGCGAATGAGGGAAACAGTCACCTGAAGAATACCAGGTTAGCAATTAAATTCGATATCAACTTAGACAAAGCTTTTTACTGAGCAGACTCAAATTCCCAGGAAGGTTTGTGCACATCTGAATAAAGGACACATTTTATTTATTTATTTATTTATTTTCTGGATAGAGGAACATCACAGCAGGAGAGACAGAGATGGGAGAAGGGCTGGGCCCCCATCAATGGGGCAGAAGTTGATGTATTTGAGGCAGGTGGACATTCATAACTTCAAACCACTCACCCTACGATGCAGGGACTGGAGTGGCCCCCTTGAGAGACGTGACTGTGTAAATCACTTTGTGTGCATTCCTTGAACACATACGATGTGCCAGGCACTGTGCTGGGCACTGGGAATTCGAAGATGAGTAAACAGTAAGGAGATAGTGACACTTGCAGTATTTAGTAGTGGTACCTCTAACTCTAGGAGGAAGAGCAGAGAGGAGAGAGAAGAACCTGGGGCACTTTATAAGTTTGGGTGGCGCTGTGATTCACGCTCTGATCCCCTGCTTCTGTCAGGAAACAAGTGGCTTATCAGTGGGGAAAGAAGAGGAGGGTTCATTGCCTTGCGGCACAGAGTCCCTACACAGAGACACATAAGGAGTGTCACGGACACTGAGACTGGGGACAGCCCATGAGAGGACACCTCCTCAGGAACTCCTGTGAGGCCCACTTGGTTCTTCGATTAATGTGTCAAGCGATCATGTTGAAAGAAAGGACAGAGCTGTCACCTGCTGCCCTGAAAATACAGCCTGCTGGCTTTGCAACCAGGACTGGCCTGGCCTGCTCTGTGGGAAGAGCCCAAACTGCCCTCTGACAACGGAGGGCGGAGAGGGCTACCGGAGTGGCTTGGAGACCCAAGAACAAAACCGCTCATTGGAATGTGAGCCGGTGTCAAGGGAGTTGATAAAACTCTGTTTCCACAGAGCAGAAACGCGTCAGTCAGGCCTTTTTTCCCTGACTCAGGACTGCTGTCCAAAGCCCAGCTCATAGCCTCTGTTCTCCTGCAGTGGTTTAAAAGCCCCAAGTTCTTTTCAGGTTGGGGTGCCCCGATCTCTGGTTTCTGAATGGAATAACCCATTGGAAGATGAAGCCGGATTCTTGCTGACAGAGGACTCTGCTCACCAACATTTAGGAAAAATAGCTAGTTACAGACTGAATGTGTCCTCCCAAAATTCATATGCTGAGGTCTTAATTCCCAATGCGATGGTGTCTTGAGGTGGAGCTTTGGGGAGGTAATTAGGCTTAGATGAGGTCATGAGAGTGGAGCCCCCATGATGGGATGCGTGTCCTTATAAGGAGAGAAAGAAAGCAGAGCTCTCCTCCACACGAGGACACAGTGAGAAAGCAGCCATCTGCATACAGAGACGGGCCTCACCAGAACCCCACTGTGCAGGCACCCTGATCTTGGACCGGCTTCCAGAACTATGAGAAAATAAATTTCTGTTGTTGAAGCCACCCAGTCTATGGTATTTTGTCACAGCAGCCTGAGCTAAGACACAGCCCCTTAGTGGGAAGTATAGAGACCTGTTTTTAGTGGTGTGACATGAATGTGTGCAGAAGTGACAACTTTGTGCTGAGCCTATAAATGTTACCACTTATTGAGTAAAGGGCTATCACTTCACATATGTTTCCTCTTCCCAATAACCCTATAAGGAAGGTTTTAGAATTATCCCCAGTCAGCAGATGGGAAAATCAAGACCTTTAAGGGTTAAGGAACTCAAATCTCACAGCTGAGAAACAGTGGTACTGGGACTTGAACCCTGGCTGTCTGACTCAGAGAGTATGCTCTTAATCACAGCTCTACGCCATCCATGCAAGGTACTTCTGGGGCAAGAAGGCGGGAATGATCAATGAGCTAGGCTTACAAAGGGGAATGAAACGTTGTCCCTGCTCTTGGCAGTTGCTAGCAGGATGAGGGAGACCCACAGAAACTATCGCACCTCAGGGGCTGATGCAGTAACGGAAGGAGACCAGCCAGGGGCTCCGAGAGGGAGATGCTAACCACGCAAGGAAGACCTCACAGAAAAGCTGATGCAGACGTGTTAAAAGTGCCCCCTTGACACAAGAAAGGGCAAGTGAGAGCACTCACGGGCCACTGAGCAGGGAGCACTGGGAGGAAGAGCCGTGCCCAGGCAGAGGAACGAAAAGCCATAGCTAAAATGCCAGCGGTCTGATGCCTCTGCCGACCTCCTGGAGCCGGGGGAAAGGCCAAGGTAAAAGACTAGACCCTGTTCATTTGGTCGGTGGCTGGAAAAAGGCAAGCATCCAGAGAGCACTCAGAATCCTCCTGTATCGGGTATTTCTGCCCTTCCTTTCCAAGCTGGAGAAGGAAACGGCAGTCCAGGAGAGCCAGGGCACGTTCCGCGGCCGTCTGGCTCCAACTTTCCCCTCTCCGCTACTGTACCCCTAAGAATGAGGGGAGAGAGTGGCCCGTAGAGAACTTAGACTCCTGACCTCGGCTTCGCCTTGATTTTGCTTGACCTTGGCCAAGTTGCTCCTCGCCTTCTCTGGAGGGAGACCAGGGAGTTCTCAGCCTGCTTTCTCCTGGGCACAGTGAACCAGAGGGGCTTCAATGTCCTCGTGTGCACAAAGCCGGGCAGAGGGACAGAGGGACCAGGGGACTCGGGCGATCACAAAGGGAAAGGGAAGAGAAGGGGCTTGTGGAGAAGTGGATTTGCTCTCAAAGGGAAAGACCGCCCTCCGCACTCAGCATTTCATGGGCAGGACGGAAATGGGGGGGATCCTCTCCCCCAGCTCCCCCAGGCAGCAGGCGGAACTCCCCAGCTGCTGGTAAATTGAGCCATTCTCCTGTCTCCGCGTTCTCACCTCCAGACTGGAGGAGGAGAATCGGTGTGGGGAGCTGAAAGCTCGCAGCCCCTCTAGGCCCTTGGCGAACCGAGGACCTGAGTCTGCTACGGGGGACTCTTTTCTGAACACATCAGCGGCCACAGTTTCCATTTTAGCTTTCTGAAATGATTCCCCTCTCACCCCACCTTCCACTTTGCCGAAGTTGTACAGCAGCCTCAACATGCTGATGGCTTAACTGGTTTAATTTTTTTCCCCAGCAGCCCTGAGGGGTTTTAACTCTTTCCTCCTGCAGAAACCCTGCTTTTGGAGCTGAATGTTTAAACTCTCACTGGGAGACTCATAAATATTCGGAGTCACTCTCTCCCTCTCTGTTTGATTAGGAAATGAGCCTTTAACTCAATGTAATCCCCAAGCCATTAACAAAAAAGCCCTCAACAGCTCCACTATTAGAATTTCACTCTTAACCCGCTGAGGATTGAATTAGATTAACATAACTACCCACAATCTGAGTTTATTTTCTGTGCCAGATAGAAATGTGTTTTTCAGGGAAGGCGAGAAGAGGGAGGGAAAGGAGGAGGGAGAGAGAGAGCTCACACAGGAGGATAATGAAATGTAAAAATAGAGATAAGAAGAAGATGGACAGATACACTGCAGAAGTGATGGGGAGAAGGAGCCGTGCATGGTCTTTGGTTTAAAAATCCTGCCAGCTGCCATTTTTTATTTATGGGGCATTTGGAGAGACCTCAGCTATGTAAAAATGTTTGAATTAGGGGATCGCTTTCCAGGCATTTGTGATTCCCTCTTCCTCGAGAGATTGATGGTCCTGCACCTGAGCCTGCTGTATTCCAAAGCACCTGCTCATTGGCCCCACTGTCCCCAATTTGAGAGGAGGTGGGGCCGGATTTCCATGTGCTTGAGGGAGGGGGGACGCATAAAACCACAGAGCCCACAGACAGGCAACTGCGCACTTACGTTCTGAGAAATAAACAATGACAAGGATGGAATGGGTTAGATTTTGCAGACATGAAGTCACAGACAACTCCATGACCAATTGCATTTAAGAAATCAGTTTGGAAAAAAATGAGTTTGACGGAAGCTTGGTCCACATAAAATTAATCGTTATTGAAGCAGAAACTAAGTAATCAGAGGCTGCCGTATGCAAATGTATTGAAGTTTCCCCAAATTGCATCTCTATCACTAAACCCCGAGGGGAAAAACCATATCCTGAACTCGAAGATGAAAGCCAGGCCCTGCATCACACTGCCAAACAAGTCCCCCTCCCACCCCAAAGCATCCACAGGTAGCCAAAGGAAGGAGCGGTTCTTGCCTAAATGTTCCAACAAATATTTTTCTCTCTCAACTGCTATCGCTAATGAGAACACTGGATTTGTTCAGAAATTCGGGACTCTCTCCTGCTGCATTTCACCGTGGGCCTCCAGCAGGCTCCAGTGTACTCGTTCAGGAAGAGAGGGAATAGTTAGCTCTTGTATTAAAAAGTTAAAAAATATCACACTTTCTCTAAAAAGCCAGCGAGACCTGAAAGTCCTAGGATAGAAGTTCAGTTTTGCAAATAGCTGACTGCTGTGATTTCTGAATGCAACGTCTCAATCACTCGATTCACTTGAGCTTTAATTAACAATAACCCACCAAATCCCACTTCGGCATTATTGTGGGGAACCTGAGCAGGATGTGTTTAGCAAAACAGAGCCCTTCGAACAGAGAACACAAGAATGCTGCACGTGTCATATGTTCAACTCCTGCTCTTTTTTTTAGTTCATTTCTTATACTTTACTCTCCATACTAGGTTTTAAATGGTGGCATTCGCACACCCCTGATTTCATAATGAACCCTTACTCTAAATTTCTCCACCAATGAATGTGGACTTACCACCTGAATGTGCAAAGTTTACCTTCTAATTTCTTAGTCCTTCCAGGTCCCTATTCTCCTCTCCAAAATAAAATGCAGGTGAAAAGAAAGAACCAAGAGAAGGAAAGTGAAAGTTTCATAAAGGTCAAAATTAAAATGAGATCAAATTGCCTCTCTAAATATATGTGTGTATGTCCATATTATTTAACTTTCAAGTTAGATTGGCTGCTAAAATGATTTTTAATGAAAAACAATCCGGACATAACCATTTCGTTCAATGCTTTTACATTGTTGGAAAGATTTCTTTGTTAGGATATTATTGTTTTCCCAAAAGAATCAAGTAGTCCTTAATGAGATGGTATAGGGTAAGCACTGTATTAGTAAATACAAACCCAGGAATTATTAGGCTTGTAGAGAAAATGAGATACAGTTTAAAAGTTGTATATAATGTACATTAAGCATTCCTTTGTAAATAATATATAGCATATCTCCTCGAGTGCAGAATTTTTAGTTAATACTATGCATTTTCCAAAGTCCCAAATGTCCCACAGGAAGCTTGTCGGGTGTTGGCCATGTGGACCACCAGACAGCATCTGGGGACTGCCCTCTCTGGGAGCCACCAACGTATTCACAGAGCCTGCACTCTGAAACAAGTACTGCTTTGACAAGAGTTGTGATATTAAGTTTCTTCCTTCTAGAAGGATGCAGAGCGAGGCATCTACGACACTCCACGCCTGGCCTCATCCTTTCAGAGGCTCTTCTTCTCCCAGCCCCCACCCAAGGGCCCCTGTCAGGGTGAAGAAAACTCACCAAACGGGTGAGCCAACGAAAGCCTGTAAGGCGAGACAAATCGTCAGCTCTCATCTTGACTTCTCAAAGCAAACTCACTCCATGGAGGAAAAAAAAAAAAAAGTCATTTTCCTTTGAGGCGCTATCGAAAAGCTGGTCAAAGGGATTGTCATGACTCTCCCTGAACCTGGAAGCTCCCAGGTTGAACCCAAATCTGCCGGGAGTCCTCCATCATCACCTGTCCTGTGTGCACTGAGTCTTCCCTCTGTAACCTTCCCAGCTCACCCAACTGCCTGAGCTGCCAGCAAATAAAAGTTTTCACGCTGGGAGACATAACCACCCCACTGAGCTGCATGTAAACTTTCCCTTGCCCTTTTGATTTACTTACTTTTTCTCAGCGAAAACAAATAAAAATAAAAGGGAACCTACTGCTTCCAAACGAGTTTGTGTAACCGTCCCGCCAGCCGTTCCCGGGTCCCTCTGACCTTCCCATGACAGTCTGCGAAAGGCAACGTTTCCTCTCAGCCACCCAGAGATGCTTTACAGTGCCGAAAACCAGGATGAAAGAGCAGGCATGGGGAGATATTTTTATCCATTTAAAAAAAGAGAGAGAGAGAGAGCGAAAGGGAGAAAGGGGGTGTGTAGGAAAAAGGACAGGAAGGTGCAGGGCAGATTCTGGGCGGAGAAGGAAGAAGTTGTGGTACTTACATGCTTGGGGCCGGGTGAGGACTGGGCTGGAGGAGAAGGTCTGCCCCTCAGGTGTTTCCAGTGGCTGATGACTCGCTGCTCAGCTCCTCCGGCACCAGCTGACAGTCCCCTGTCTGTGTCTCTTTGTGACTAAGGACACAGTACTCCCAACCTATAAATAGATCCCGACTCCGTGATTGATATAACAGGCAGCTGACAGAAAAAAAAAAAAAAAATTCCCACAACCATAACCAGGTCTTAAACAAAACAGCAGAAAGCTCTAGACTTTCAACGCCACCGAGCCCCACGCAGACTACACAGCCACTGATGTGCACTGGAAAGTGAGAAAGAAACATATACAATAAAAGGGGAGAGGATCAGGGGGGAGGACAGAACGAGGGGGTAAAGTGTGAAAGACAGTTACTTCTCTAGTGGTGGAGCAGTCACTTGGGGTCACAGGAGGGAGCCAGGGACTGACGGTCAGCAGAGAGAGCTGGGGGGGGGGGGGGAGGAGCCAGGGCAGGAGGTCCTGACCCCCGTGAAGGAGAGGCCCCAGATCCTGAGCCCAGTGGCTCTGTCAGGGCTGAAGGCAAAGTCCTGACTTGGGAGCATTCGTCAGCGCAAGCGCTTTCCACGAAAGTTTCCATTCCTTCTGCCAGATCAGGAGGAAGGGAGGGAGTAGACGGAGCTTTCCTAGCTTAGGGGCCAGGCAGGCTCTTCAGGGGACCCACGAAGGCTCCTGGAGGGCGCAGGTTGGGGATGGAGTCAGCAGTCACCTGTGCCTGGCGAGGCAGGGTCCAGTGGGCCCGGTCACAGCACATAATGGGTTTTTAAAAAGACTAGGGATGATATTCCTGACAAGAAAAGAATTGCCCAAACTTGATAGGTCTTGGGGTGCTGGTGTCTCTACTTTTTTTCAGAAAGATTTCCAAGGAGACTAAATTGTCAGAAGTTTCTTCAGTCTTTGGGATACTGGAGGGTCTCTAAGAAACACTGCCTGCCCTAGTTTCTGCAAAGGTGGGACAGCCTTTCTGGGACAGGCCAGCCCAACTCTGAGAGCTGAGCCACAGGGCAAAGTTTGCAGAAGGTGGAAGAGTTGTGGAGAGATGACGGAAAGATGGGCTAAGAACTAACCAGGTGAGTTCCAGGTCACCTGCAGCCTCCCATCCTGACATCTGGAGACTCGCTTGCTTTGGTCACACAAAGACCACCTGCCTTGATGATCCGGTTACTTGTGCACACTGATGTAGGTGGAATTTCAGGTGACATTCCCCTTTTAGAGGGGGATGTCCTTCTAGAGGGGTCGTAGGACCAGACCCTTGTTGGTATGGTCAAGGATAGGTCCTTTACAATCCTTAAAACTTCCCAATCCCCAATTTTTAAAAAATGAAGTTGCATTTCTTCTAATCTTTTACTCTCCAGGTTACCAGAAACTATGGAGATGGGGCAGGACCCAGACTGCTGAGGTCAAAGCTTATTTAACATGTAGAACCTCAAACATTTCCACTGAAGACTGCCACTGCAATATAAGCTCCGAGAAGGGAAAGACCATGTGTTTGCCTTATTCACCATCGTGTCCCAGTGCTACCATGACACCTGACACATGGTAAAACTTTCCTGAGTGTGGATTAAGTATGGATTGACTGACTGAATGAATGAGTAGATGAATGAACAATGCCTAAAGTACCCACCGTTTCTGCCAGAAATAGTGAGTCATTCCTTTAGACTAACACATTCTCTCTAGAAATGTGTGTGTTATGAGAGCACCCCACAGGAAGTTAAAGAATCGCGGGATGGGACTTCAGGCAGGTATAGACTGACTGATCCATGAGTTATCCATAGTTTCATCTGAGAACCACTGTGCTCTGGACATCAGGCCAGTGTGGCCACCACACACTTCCTTTGATCAGGCTTGAGCGCACATGGGGTCCTCGGTGAGTTTAGTTGCTAAGCAGGCAGATAACCCTGCCCAGAGGGCTCTAGATTTCCCATGCTGGAGCCAGAATTACTTCCTCACATGTTCACCATTTACGGTCAGCCTTCTCCTTCCTCTCCTGATGCAAACTGAGGACTTCCCTTCATTCGCTGTCTCTTAAAATCTCCAGCTGTGCCCACTCAGATTCTCCTTGACCCCTCCCTGAAATCACGCCAGAGGCTTTCTTGCGGTGGCTGCAGCCTCTCCTAGAGCTTCCCCAGCCACTAGCACAGTGTCTGGTCTGTAGTAGAGCCTCTAGTGAATGGGTTGAACCAAGCCGCTCCTCCTAGAAGCCATCCTTCTTAGAAGCCCTTGTGGGGCCTTGATTTGGGCTTTTTACCTCCAGGTCGATCTCCGAATCACTCACAGTCTCAGTCTCAACTCTCTCAGCTGAATCGAGCTTTGGTGTCTTCTCCCTCTGAGTGGCTCTTTGCTTTCAGGAGGCTCTTAATAGCCTCACTTCCTCACCATAAAGCCTCCCCTGCTTCAAGAGCCAGGCTCCTGGGCCACCCGGAGCAGAGGCACACACAGACACACATCCCAGCAGTTAAAGTGGTGACTCTGGATCAGAACTCCTGGGGTTGGAATCTTGCTTCTTCCCCTTAGCACTGCGAAACGGGTGAAATCCTTTAACTTCTCTGTATTTCAGTTTCCCTATCTGCATCTACGTCCTGAGATTGTCATGAGAACAAAATGACTCAATGCAAGTAGAGGTACCTGACACAAGAGAAGTCTTCCCTAAGTGGTCCAGGCAGCATTACCGCCCCCCAGGCCCGCCCCTGCGCTCCTTCTGAAGGCCCCTGCCTATCTTAGCCACATTGCTTAAGCTTGCTTTGGTCCTTCCTCAAAAGCTAGAGGTGGCCCTGGGAGGACAAACACCTGACCATGAGAACTGCTTTGGCCTGCGGAGCCTGGCCAGAGGTCAGAGGTCAGAGGTCAGGAAGGGAAAACTGTGTGAGGACTTTTGGGGTTTTAGTGTGTGAGCCCAGGAACAGATGAGGGGAAGGACAGGAGGGCCCAGAGGACCCTGAATCTCTCCCCCAACTACCCTACCACCCAAAGAGCCAGGTTCATGACACCCCTCCCTCTACACTCTCCTTTTTGCCGAGATGCTGCCCACCCTGAGTATTCTGAGTACCCTGCACCCTGGAAAGCTTGGGTGTCCCACCTTGAGCCTCGGATTCAGCAGCTGCCCAGAACATGGCTTTTTAAAAAGCGACCAGAGTATCACCGCAAGCCCAGCGATTTTACCTATTACTCTCTGAGGTTATGAGCTCTACTTCCTCCTTCAAAGGTAACTTCTTGAGTTTTCTGTATTTTTTTTTTAACATTCAATGTATGTTGTTGTTTTTTTTTTATTGTCAAATACACATACCACAAAGTTCACCATTTTAACCATTTTACGGTGTACAAATCAGTGCATTTAATATACTCGCAATGATGAGCAACCATCCCCACTGTCTATTTCCAGAGCATTTTCTTCACCCCCTAAAAAGAAACCGTATCCAGCAAGCAGCCACTTCCTACTTCTCTTTCTCCCCCAGTCGCTGGCAAACACTTATCTGCTTCCGTCTGCGGATTCGCCTAGCCTGGACATTTTGTACAAATGAAATCAGACAATACGTGGCCTCCTCCGAACCTTTTAGCCCCATGTGTCCGTCCTGTGGAAACAAGGAGCCAGAACATTTTGTGGCGCTTCTTGTTTTCTGCGGTCCACCGGCCCTCCATTCGTCTGCCTCCAGCCCCGTTCTTGCCCCCACGTCTTGAGGTGAGCTTTCTGGCTCAAAGATTTGATGAATATTTGTGAGCAGCCACTATGTGCCAGCTGCTTGCAATGGGTTTCCTTGCGATGCCCTCACTGCCAACACATAGGAAGGATTTTATTCTCTTGTATTAGTTTGCTAGGTCTGCCATAACCAATTACCACAAACTGGGAACCTTACAGCAACAGAAATGCATCGTCTCACAGTTCTGGAAGCTGAAAGTCCAAGCCGCACACGCTGGCAGAGTTCGTTCCTCCCCAGGGCTGCGAGGGAGAGTGTGTTCCAGGCC
The DNA here is from genome assembly GCF_014176215.1 of Rousettus aegyptiacus. Lineage (NCBI taxonomy): Eukaryota > Metazoa > Chordata > Mammalia > Chiroptera > Pteropodidae > Rousettus > Rousettus aegyptiacus. Next base: position 154,027,827 of record NW_023416306.1, on the reverse strand, counting down.
TCTCTCTTTGCTTCCTCTGATTTGTTCAGGAACTTCGGCATCTCTTGGCTTGTAGAAGCATCACCTGATCTCTGCCTTTATGCTCACCTGGCATTCTCCCTGTGTGTGTGTGTCTGTCTCTGTGTCCAAAAGTCCTCTTTTTATGAGGACACAGTCATCCTGGACTAGGACCCCCCACACTGTGACCTCTTTTTAACTTGGTCATATGCAAAAACCGTTTCCAAACAAGGCCACATTCATAGGTTCTGGGGGTTGGATGTCAATATCATTTGTGGGGGGCGGGGGAGGGGGCACACCATTCAACCCATAACATCCTTTGCAGTGGAAGCAACTAAAAGTTTGGGAGGTTTTACAGTCAATATGAGACAGAGCTGAGTGAATGTCACCATGAAGGAGACATGGACAGAGGAAGGCGAGGCCTGGACAGCCCCTCTGTGCTGTAGGGACGCTGGCTCCTGACTGGCTCCGTGCCACTGGACTCCATTTGGCTTGCTCCAGCGCCATTAGTGCCGGCACATCAAGGTGACTTTATACTGTTTACAAGGGCCACTGAAGGTACAGTCATCCCTGCCCCCACCGGCTTATCAACACATTTACCTTTCAGAATTCCCTAACAGACTGCAACGGGGAGGGGCCGGCAGGGACCCGCAGCCCAGGAAGGGCCCGCATTCATTTTATCTGGAAAGAAAAATCTATCTGCTTGGGAACAGACCTAAATACAACACATCGGTGCAGCGAGGCCATTAATCATCCTCTGCTGGGACACAGGAGAGCAGGGAGCGGCCATTGTGGGCACTGGCTTTACACACAAGGGCCAGGTAGAGCCAGGGACACCTCCGGCTCTCTCCCCTCTGGAGGGTATTCTATAGGAATTAAGTCGTGGGTAACACAGCTAGAGGCTGGAGACATCTTGCATATGAGGAGGGAGGGACAGTCTGAGCCCATCTAGGTGATTGGGGCTGAAAGGAGCTGCTCCCCGAAGCAAATACCACCCTCCTCCACAAGGCGTAAAATACCTCTTGACCAGCACCAGGGAACTTCCGGGCCCAGCAGTTTGACACATGCCTGCGATCCCCTTGGGGGATCCTATACTCTTCTAAGAGGCACCAGAATGGGGTAATAATAGAAGACCTAAGGCAGGGCCAAGGCAACAAATCAAAGGCCCCAAGACTCCCAGGTTCTGTTGCTTCCATTCTTTTTCCCCAGAGAACGGCCCTACCCTGCCGCCCAATCAGCCTACACAGCATCCCATAAACAAGCCGCCCCTGCTGGCTCCATTCCTAGCTCTACTGCCTTCCCTCTCTTCTCTAATTTCTACCCATTCTTCGCAGTCCAGCTCCAGTGCGGCATCCACCTGTCCACTCCCTGCCCACCAGGGTCCTGACTGCAGGTCTCCCTTCCATCTCATACGTATTGTTGTGTCCCTACCGCATCCCACTTTGCTTTGAGCTGTGTGCTGTCTTCTCACGTGTATTTGCCTCATGTTACAATAAAGCAGTAATAATGGAAATAAGTCACCATGTACTGAGCACCTACCACGTACCAGGGTCTGTGCAAAGCACCTGATTTACATGACCTCATTTAATCCCTACGATTACCCTAATAGGCAGGGGTTATTTTTTCCCATACATCATCCAGGAAACTGAGTCAGAGGTGAAGTGACTTGTGCAAGGGTGCACAGCAGGTAAGTGGTAGAGTCGGGATTTGGATCCATGTTTGCCTGATTTGAAAGCCTGTGTGATCCTAGCCACTGTTTATCCATCTCTGCTATAGTCTCCTACCCACATGGCTCTTTATGTTCAGGGGATAAAATCCAAGTCCATTGCCTGGCTCTAACCTATATTTAATAATTCGGCTCTAGCCTATGGTCCTGGTCACATTTCTCATCAGGCCTTGCCTTGTGGAGCTGTTTCCTCTACAACGCTGTGCTCTCTGTCATGCCTCTGCCTGGAACATACCATTCGGCCTTCAAAACCCAGCTGCACTGTCACCTCCTCTGGAAGTCTTTCCCTACGCCAGCCACACCTTGCTCTGTACTCCTACAGGAGCGCTGTGTGACACGCTCTGATCTAGCACTGACCGTACAGCACTATAAATATTATAAATATTTGTTCTCATATTGGTCTCTATCCCTGGAGTAGCTCCTACAAGTTGAGGGCTGACTTTTTTCATGTTTCTGTCATCCTCTGTCCCGCCACACACCACTGGTACTCTAGGTCCTGGCATTTACTAGGTTGCTAATAAATGTCTATTAAATGAATGAATGAAACTAATGAATTAGGAAATGTACAGTAAGAGGGTGAAGAGTGAGGTAAGAGATCAATATAGGATGAGGAAGAAATGGTCCACAGGGCTGCTGGAAGAGAAGGTTGTGTACGGCACAACTCCAGGAGGCACCGTTCATGTGCCAGTCCTGGAATCATGCAGGTTACAACCTGGGCAGCAGCCGCATAGACAGAACTGACTTCGGAAGGCATAGGCCCTTTTCCAGGGAAAAAAATAACCAGCCAGTTAATATGAGTTGGAAGGGACTTTGGGAAAAGGGACCGTAGGTGAGAATTAGAGAGGAGGAGCCTGAACAAGTTTGGCAGACATGATCGGTTGCTTACCCTACAGTCTTTCCCTACTTCCTTTCCTGGATGGCTGGCCCTGTCACATACTGTAGGAGCTAAAAATGCCACTTGTGTTCCTAGCCTTCCTTGTAAGGATTCCATGTGTCCCCGTCAGATGAGACGTAAGAGGGCGTCTGTCGGGGGAGAAGGGGCATTTGGGCAATCTTTTCCTCTATGATCGAGAGAGAGAGAGAGAGGCAGGGGAAAAGAGCCTCAGAAGTCATCTTGCAGCCGTGAAGAGGCATGGAGATGAAACTCCAGTGTGCAGAAGGCAGAGCACAAGAAGGGAAGAGGCTTGGTGCCTGGACGGCATCAGTGACCCACCGAACAAAAACCAACCCTGGAACACATACTTCTTGTTGCAGGAAATGATGCATGTTGTAATTGCTTGAATCATTATTAGTTATTTTTCTGTTACTTATATCCCAAAGTATTCTAACTGATGTATTGGGGTAGGGGAGATCATGTGAAAAGAGGCAATGTAAGCTGGGAGCCAACCAGTTAATGTGAACTATGTAAATTAGTAGAAAAACTCTGAGACTTCACAGGTTAAGCATCCTCAAATGCAAACATTGGTAGAATAATGTCAATAGTGTAAATTCAATTTCATAGTTTTGGTTATTCCATTGCTCTCTGGCTTAAGTGCAATTAGTTGGCACTGTCTCCCCTTAACTTTAATCCAATGGCCTCCGCATCCCAAATGATTAGTCTTTAGGCCAGAAAAAAAAAATCGTGCATATTTAGTAACACTTTACAAAATAATCTTCTGTTAAGTCACAATAAACTCAGGCAGATGGGTCCAGATGAGGAAACAGCCCATGGCCAAGTGACAGCAGTGGGGATTGTCACTTTCTCTAAATCAGTTGCGCCTCTTGCGCAAGTTCCGTGGAGAGCTCCTTTTGCTTTGGAGCCCTTACTATATGCCAGACACTCTGCAAAGAATGTCACATGTGTTAACTTGTCTGACCCTCACCGGCGCCCTATGAAACGGAGACACCATTCTCATCCCCGTTTTACAGATGAGGGAACTGAGGCAGAGGGAGGTCCTGTAGTAGTCCTACCTTGAAAGACGCAGAGTTGAGAGATGAACCAAGTCAGTCCCGCTCCAGACCTCCACACTTCCCCCACAACCTGCCCAAGGGCGGGGGCAGAGCCTTCCTGAAAGAAGAGAAAGCAGGTCTGTGTTTATGGATCCGCACCCTTCCAGGAAGAACCCTAGAGCCTATCTAAGCAGCTCTTCGTCTCTGTCTCAGCCAGCCTTTTTTTAATAAGGGTTCTGCTGGCCATCCTTCTGTTGGCAAACTCCAAGATCCAAACTTCCCTCCCAGCGCTGACACCCACACTAGTGTGTGTGGGGTGGATGGTGGGGTCCCTATTGCCTCCATGCCAACTACATGAGGCTTCTTTAATAAACAACCTGGAACTCCACAATCTTTCCCCATAGATTGCTTGGTATTTGCCTTCAGTAGATTCAGAAGTAATTAAATTACCGTGCAACCAGCCTGCAAATCTCAGAAAAAGACCTGAACTAAAATAAAGCCCTACTAATTCAGACAAATTAAGGAGAGGGATGCGGGGAAACCAAAAGGAACTGTGGCTTTCCTTTGAAAAGAAACACATTTTTTACATTACAAGTAGTTACAGTAAATCACACTAAACATTAATAGCAGCCAAATGGAGTTCTTGCTGAGTTTGTGTGAATGAATAAATAAAACTAATTTTAATTAGCATATTCCTTGTATACAAATATCTTCTATTAATACTCTTTTGAGAGCTTGTTGTTTGAAGGTTAAACATTTATTCATTTATCCAACAGGCATCATGGAGAATCATTGTCGAGAGTCTACAATGTGCTACTATGTGCTCTGTGCTAGAAGCTGAGGATAACGAAATAAACAAGATTTAGAGGATGCCTTGGAAGAATCTATGCAAGGAAGTAAATTATGATACAATATACTAAGATTTATTGGAAATATATAAGCAATGAACAATCCATGGAAATGAGTCTCCCTGAGAGGAGATAAAAGAAGTATCTGCTGGGAAGGTGATATTTGAGCTGGGTTTTGAAGGATGAATAAGAGTCTGCCAGGAAAGTAAAGGTGAAAGGCCACGGTGGAGCAGGGGCCCAGCAATGATGCCCCAAAGGGCTACTCATCATTCATATGAGCGATGGCTCATGTATCGCAAATTGTAAATTATGAGTAGTTTTCAAATAGATGATTTAACCCAGAAAATATTTTAAATACAGAAACCCTTCTGATACAGAAAATTGCAAAAGCTAATAAATGCCCACGTACTTGCTACCAAAATGAATGAATGCTAACCTTATGTCATTAGCTACAGTTTTTTGTTTTGCTTTGTTTTGTTTTTAAGAAACAAATTTACATCGAGACACTGACACTGCTCATTAGGTGTTCTGTCACCTGCTCTGGTGGCCCCGTCCCTAACCGCTCTCCCTGGAGCAGACCCAGCTCCTTTCCTCTTTGTCAGGGGCCTCTGCTTATTTCCCCTATAGCATCTCCCACAGCTTGAGGTCACCTTGTTCATTCGTTGATTTGGTCCCCACTGTAAGGCCATCTCTGTAAAAGAGATACCTGGAATGTCTTATTTAACGTGGGACCCTCCATGCTTGACATATATTAGGTGCTCAGCAAATATTTGTAAAGATAGGAAAGGTGGGTAGGAGAAAAAGAGGGAAGGAGGGAGAGCTTATAGGTCAATTCTTCAAGGATGGAAACAGAGTCTTCAGTTGAAGAGACCTTAGTGAAAGAAGGAACAGCAATTCAGTCTAATTCCACACATACTTTTGGAGGACCTCCAATATACAAGCCTCTGTGGGAGGTACAGGACAGGCCCCACCCCCAAGGGTCTTACCCTCAAGGAATACCAGATGCTCCAAGAGCTGGTCCCAGGGTAGGGGTGGTTTGAGGTGTCTCTGGAGGATTTGGGAAGTCAGTCCCAGTCAGGCCCCGAGGGCTGGAGACAAGAGTATCAAATCCTTGGGCAGTCAGAGATGGCTAGGCTTGTGGCAGGTCTGCAGTGGGACTAGAATGCACATTGTAACCAAGGAGACTGAACAAGGTGAAAGTGTTACAGGCAAATAAAAGAAATTGACATTCAGGAAAGGTGACAAGTTACACATTAAACCATGGAAGGGGAGCGGGCCAAACCTCCCCCACAGCATATCCCCAAAGACTCGACTTTGGGGCCCGTAGAAGAAAGCCTCTTCCTTTCGGACATTGGCATTTCCCTTCCTGGCACTTCTGAGGATGAGCCTTTGGTCTAGGTGTGTGAGGATTTGGTGGCAAGTGATTTAGGAAGAGGCGCCGACCCTGGCCCATTATCTTGACTAACTGCCCTTCCCTACCCAGCCCACTGATACCATTCATTAGACAAATGTTTATGGAGCACTTACTAGGAGCCAGGCATAAGCTAAGGACCAGGGATATCGAGATGAACAAGCCTTCTTCAGAAGGCCAACATAAGAAGATAAAATATAATATAACAGAATAAACACTAAGACAGAAGTAGAACCAAGTGTCTCGGATGCTCAGAGGATTTGAGAAAAGTTGTTGAAAAAAAGAGTTTATCAGAAAATAAAATATTTGAGCTGGAATGAAATAGTCGAAGCCTGAAGAGGAGCTTGTTAGAAATTAGAGGCAGGCAAGAGTTGTTTTCCAGGTAGACAAATAAAAAGCATAAAAGGCTGTGGTATTCCTGGAGGGAGTAGCAGGAACCGGTCCCTGGGCCTAAAATGCTCGACCTTGCCTGGAAGACTTCCTTTTGTCATTCAGATCTCAGCTTCATGGTCACCTCCTCAGAGAGGCCTCCCTTGGCCATCTACCTGTTATGTCTGTAATTTACCTTAAAAGACCCCAGCATGTAAGTGTGATATTATGTGGGTGCGACTTAGGTTAAGCTATAACCCAAGGGCTGCTAGCATTTCAATCAAGAATGCACAGTGCAGGGTAAGAGTTAGTAATTAGCTGGGAAGCATGGTCAAAGCATCTGGTATTTTGTGTCTAGATCAATGAGCGACACTTAGCTAAGTAGCATAGTGAATGTCAAAAATGGATTTTTAAAATGGGCAGAAGACCTAAACAGATACTTCCCCAAAGAGGAAATACAGACAGCTAATAGACATGTGAAAAGATGCTCAAGGTCACTAATCATTAGAGAAATGCAGATTAAAACCACAAAGAGATATCACTTCACACCTGTCAGAATATCATCAATAAATCAAAGAACAAATGTTGGCGAGGATGTGGAGAAAAGGAAACCCTCATACATTGTTGGTGGGATTGCAAATTGGTATAGCCGCTGTGGAAAATGGTCTGGAGGTTCCTCAAAAAATTTAAAATGGATCTTCCTTTTGACCCAACAATTGCACTTCTGGGTATTTATTCAAAGAAAACCAAAATGATACTTTGTAAAGATCTGTGCATCCAAATATTCATGGTAGCACAATTTATAATAGCCATGATAAGGAAGCAACCTAAATGCCCATCAACAGACGATTGCATAAAGAAGTTATGGTTCATATATACAATGGAATATTACTCAGTCATTAAAAAAAAATGAAATCCTACCATTTGCAATGACATGGATGGACACAGAGGCTATTATGCTGAGTGAAATAAGTCAGATAGAGAAATATAAATATCATACGATTTCACTTACATGTGGAATCTAAGGAACAAAAAGAACAAATTAATCAAAAACAGACTCACAAATATAGTGGATGATTTGGTGACAAACAGAAAGGAAGGGGTTTTGGGGGCTGGGAGAAGGGGTGAAGGGTTAAAGAAATACAAACAAATAGTTGATAGTTGGTCACGGGTATAAGGAGCCCGGCAGAGGGAATGCAGTTAGCATTAATATGATGGCTATTAACATGATTAATATGGTGGAGGGCCAGCGGAGGAAGGGAGCCATTGGGGGAGGGGTCATTTTATGAACTATATAGATGTCTAATCACTGTACTATATACTTGAAACTAATTTAAATAAATAATTTTTTTAAAAAAAACAGCCACAGTAAAAAGATACATCACACTCAAAGGAGCAACAGCTGACTTCTTAACATAAATAATGAAAGCCGGAAGACAAGGAACAATGTCTTTTAAGTGCTTATAGAATGTAAGAGCCAAACTAGGATACTCAGTGAAAATGCTTCAAAAGCGAAGGCCAAAGGAAAACATTTTCAGGCAAACAAAAATAAAAATTTGGTTGCATTAAGACCCATAGTCAAATACTAAAAGCAGTTCTTCCCAGGAAGAAAGCAAACAATCCAACACATAAACATGGAAATGAAAGAATTATAAAAAGTGGAAAGGACATATATGTAGATAATTCTAAAAAATTCTGAAATATAAGAAACAATTGTTATAGAACAAGCTGACAAAAGAATCATTAATAATACAGATGCTCTACCAACGTGACATATATTAGATACTTCATCCAACAAGAACTTTAGAATAAACATTTTTTTTAATGTGCACAAGAAATGTCTAACAAAATTGACCTTAGGCTAAGTTATAAAAGCATCTTTCAGCAAATTCTAGAAGTCTAAAATAAATCAAAACATTTTTTCTAATAAGTGTAATTAACATAGAAATGATTTACACGAGGATAACTAGATAATCCTCACATGTTTAGGAATTAAGTAAAACAATACCAAACAACCATTAGTAAAAGAAGAAATTGCATGATAATAAAAATGTAGTATATCGAAAATTACAAGGTGAATTTAAAACTGTATTTAGAGGAAAATTTATGCCCCTAATTATATATATTATAAAACAAGAAAGGCTGAAAGCAAATGCCCTAAGAATTCATTTCAAGAATTTGAAAATAAACAGTGATTAAGTCCTAAGAAAGTAGAAGGAAGGAAATAATAAAGATTAGAGCAGAAATTATTTAAATTGAAAATAAATGTATGTAAGAGAAAATCAACAAAGCCAAAATTGGTTTTTGGAAAAGACTAATAGAGTATTAACGCTTAGCAAGATTCACATACACACACAAAAAGAATAAAAAGGGGAATACCATTACAGATTCTATAGACTTTAAAGATGAGATAATATTATAACGACTTTATACAGATATAGTAGAAATTTAAACGAAATGGGCAAATTCCTTTAAAAATAAAACTTTGATAAGAAAAAATAGAGAATCTGAATAGTTCTCATTATATAGTAAAGAACTGAAATCTGTAATTTCCAGACCCAAATGGCTTCAAGGTAAAGAATGACCCCAAAATATCCAAATGGCCAATAAGCATTTACAAAGGTGCTCAGTATCAGTTACTATCAAGAAATACAAATTAACCACAATCAGATGTTGCTCCATACCTATCAGAATGGCTAAAATTAAAATTCATCAAGCTATATAGATATAATTTGTGCACTTTCTGCATGTAAACTTCAAAAAAAAATTAACTTCAGGAAGAGCTACGCATTAATCTTGATTTGTTATTTTTTATCAAGTATATTGAGGTAAAATTTATATGTAATAAAATGAGCCTATTCTAATACTATCGTTTGATGAGTCTAGACTAGGAGTCAGCAAATAGGGCTCTTGAGCCAAATGCAGCCACACCCACTTGTTGACATATTATTTATGTCTGGTTTCATGCTATAGCAACAAAAATTAGTAGTTGTAACAGAGACCATATGGTCCTCAGAGCTTAAAATATCATTGGCTCTTTGTAGAAAACTCTGCTGACTTCTAGCCGCTACCACAATCAAGATATAGCATATTTCCATCATCTCCCAAGAGCTTCTTCCAGCCTTTCTGTCACCTCTCCCCTCGCCCCAGACAATCATTGATCTGATTTCTGACACTCTCAATTCATTTTGCCTTTCCTAGAATTTCACATAGTTGGACTCATAGAGTATGAACTATTCCATATCTGACTTGATTCGTTTATCACAATGTTTTTGAGATTCATCCATGTTGTGTGTAACTGTAGTCCTTTTTGTCACTGAGTGATATTCCACTATATTACTATACCATAATTTATATCTGGTTGATGAACATCTGGGGTGGTTTTTTTTTTCTTGTTGTTGTTTTTAGCTATTAAAAATAAAGATGCTATGAGCATTTATATTCAAGTCTTTATATGAACATATATTTTCATTTATCTTGGGTAAATAACTAAAAGTTGAGTCCTGAGTTGTATAGGAAATGTATGTTTAACTCTATAAGAAGCTAGCAGACAATTTTCAAAAGTGGTTGACCATTTTGCATTCCCACTAGCAGTGTATGAGCGTTCCAATTAGTCCACATCCTCATCAATACTTGGCGTTGGCAATCTTTTCAAATTAACTATTCTAATGGGCATGAGATAGTATCTTGTGATTTTAATTTGCATTTTCCTGATAATTAATGACATGCATCTTTTCGTGCACTTATTGGCCATTTGTGTATCTTCTTTTATCTGTTCAAATCTTTGCCAATTTTTAAATTGGGTTGTTTGTCTTATTATTGAGCTATAAGACTTCTTTACGTATTCTTGGTACAAATCATGTGTGTGTGTGTATGTGTGTGTTTGCTTAATTGGTACAAATCATGTGAGTGTGTGTGTGTGTGTGTGTGTGTGTTCGCTTAATGCATTAGTTTCTTATTGATGCTATAACTAATTATCACAAACTTAGTGGCTTAAAACAATAGAAACATATTTTATAGTCCTAGATGTCAGAAGTCAATTTCACTGGGCTTAAATCAAAGTATTGGCAGGGCAGCATTCCTCCTGGAGGCTTTAGAGGACGTTTTTATTGCCTTCCCTTTTCTAGTTTCTAGAGGCTGCCTGCATTTTTTGGCCAATGGCCCTGTATCATTTCAACTTCTGTTTTCATCATCATATCTTCTCTCTAACACTGACCCTCCTTCCTCCCTTTTAAAAGGATCCTTGTGATTACATTAGGCCCACTGAATAATCCAAGAAATTACCTCTATCTCAAGATCCTTAATTTAATTACATCTGCAAAGTCTCTGTTACCATGGAAGGTAGCATATTTCAGGTTCCAGGATTAGGACATGGACATCTCAGGGAAGCCATCATTCAATCTACCGCAGTGTCTTTTAATGAGCAAAGTTTATGTCTGTATTTGTCAGCGTTCTCCAGAGAAACAGAACCAACGAAAAGTAGATAGATAGACATTAGATTAGATAGATAGATAGATAGATAGATAGATAGATCAATAGATAGATCAATAGATAGATAGATAGATCAATAGATAGATAGATAGATAGATAGATAGATAGATAGATAGATATAGACCTTCTTTATATATATATATATATATATATAGAGAGAGAGAGAGAGAGAGAGAGAGAGAGAATAAATCTAGATCTAGATATAAAGATATTTATTATAAGGAATTGGCTTGACATGATTATGGAGGCTGACAAGTCTCGAGACATGCAGAGTGAGGTGGGAAGCTGGGGATCCAGGAGAGCCAAAAGCATAGTTTGAGACCCAGGAAGAGCTGTTTCAGTTCAAGTCCAAAGGCAGGAAAAGGTTACTGTCCTAGTTCAAAGGTGGTCAAGCAAGAGAAATGTTCTCTTACTCGAGAGAGCGTCAGCTTTTCTCTTCTATTCAGGCCTTCAACTGCTTGGGCGAGGCCCACTCACATCAGAGAGGGCAATGTGCTTTACTCAGTCTATTGATATAAACGTTAATCTCATCCTCACAGGAACATGCAGAATAATGTTTGACCAAACATCTGAGCATCCACATGTCGGGTCCACATTTGCACTCTCTGTCTATTCCATTCATTAATATGCCTATCCTTATGCCAATACTTTATTGCTATGGCTTTATAGTAAGTCTTGAAATCTGGTAGTAGAAATTTTCCAATTTCGTTCTTTTTCAAAACTGTTTTTGGTTTATTATGAGGACTTTGCATTTCCATGTAAATTTTAGAATATGTCTGTCAATTTCTATTTTTTAAAAGCCTACTAGTATCTTAATTGAAATTTCATTAAATCCGTACATCGATTTGGGGAAAATTAATATCTTTCATTTGAGTTCTTTTCATTTGAGTTCAGGATCCTTACTGTTGATGATATTCCTAACAAATGATAATAAAAAGAAAAACATCTAAAGTTTATTGAACTCAGCCTTGTACAGGTACTTTCTATAATTATTTCACTTAGTAATCCAGGCAATTCTGTGAGACAGGTATTATTACCCCCATTTTTTAAATTTATAGATGATAACTCTGAGATTCTGAGAGGTAAAGTAACTTGCCCGAGTTTACAGTGTTAAAATACCTTCCCCAGAGTTAAGATTTAAACCTATAGCTTCCTGACTCCAAAATTCATCCCTTTTCTTCAAAACTATTCTGGCTGTTTTATAGTATATCCCTCGCTCCCTGCCTCCTCATGTCCTGACTTCCCATGCCCACCTAACTGACTTCCTAATTAACATTTATTAAGCACCTACTATGCGCACCTAATGCTAGGCTAGGTGATTTATACACAGCATCTCATCTGTTCCCTCAGAGATATGCATTCATGCACTGGCACATATGCAGGTGCCTTTTCCACAGAAGTCCCCCTGACTGGGTTGAGGTTTGGCCCACCATTCACTGCGCCATGAAGGCAGGTGCCAGCTCAGGGACACTTCTAGGCCCACATCCGGCCCTAGGCCTGCAGGTTTCAGGAGCTCATTACTCAGCTCACCTGCCTGGTTGCTCACTGCAGAAGAGGTTGCAGATTTCCAACTGCAGGTGAATGAGTCGAACCTTTTCTCTGATTCTCAATAAATAAGCAAATTTGCAGAAACCAACCAAATTGAGTCACAGAGAACCCAACCCTAAACATGGAAAACCAGCACTGCTATTTTTAGGTAACCCACTTGCTCTGCTATCTCACCCCTCTGTGGATAGATTCCTTCTGCTCACACAGGACTAGCTCTGAGGAAGCAGGTTTTCCGGACACCCTTTCATTCCCAGCCACTCTGGTGCGTCTCGCCATCCCATCCCTGGCATGTCCGTGCCCAGGCCCTCGGGCCTCAGCCCAGCTTTCAAAGGCCTGAGATCAAAGGCAGCAGTATCTGAATGCCAGCCTCCGTCGGTAGCAGTAACCACACCTGTGCAGAGTCCCCACTCATTTAATGTTCAGAGGGAACTTGGATATGTGGAGGTAAAATGGCATCTTGGGGACGCTGTCATCTTTCCACAATACTTAGTAGGAAATAGTTAGACTCCCCAGTAGTCCAGTGGGGTGCCCAGCGCAGCACAAAGAATTACGGAAATATTTAGAGGCAGGCTGGATGTGAGCCAAATAGACTCATTCAGGCATTTGCTTCCTCATTCAGCAAACATCCACGGCACTCATCACTAGGCCCCTGGGACAATATTAAGTGCAGGGGACACGAAAGCGAGTCAGACATAGTCCTGGGCCTCAAGAAACTCCCGAGCTTGTGCACAGGCTCCACGTAGCTACGTTGACAGCAGGAGGAATGTGAAACAGAGCTTTGAGGAAAGAAAGAAAAGAAGCAACAGTGAAGAACAGGACTCACCAGGCAGGAGGCGCATCCAGAGAGCAGTGGGGTGCCCTGTGATCCAACTCTGCTTACAAGGAAAGGGTGGGGGGAGCAGGACGGACCAGCCCAGAAGACCAAGGGCCACTTCGCACAGCAGCTGATTCACTGCCCTGTCTCCAGTGAAGACAGAATCTAAGGAAGAAGGCAAACTCCGCATGAGCGCAGTGGAGAGGGCATGGTGGTGTCACCAGCAGAATGCGATGTCCGCCTCTCTTTTGTGGGATCTCTAAAACATGGAATGATGTAATAGCCTCAAAGTCTCAGATTTTAAGAAAAACAGAGGTACCCCTCCTGCTGTATAGCAGGTCCCTGCATATCACATACTGGAGAAAATATCCTGAGAACTTTAGGGCAGAATTTGGGAACTTAGGCAAACAAACACGAATGAAGGGCAGATAGGGCTGGAGTCAGGCCAATCTTGGGTTGAAAACTCAGCGTCGCCACCTCTTACTTGCTGTGTGACTGTGGGTAAGTTATTAAATCTCTCTGAACTCCAATTTCCTTATCTATAAAAAGGGACTGAAATACTTTGTCCATAGTCGTAAGACTCACTGAGACAATACATGTTCATAGCCTAGCCCCCTCCCTTCATACTTGTTGAGTGAATAAACGACCAAAGAGCTACCCAACGGGTAGCAAACGCTCAATAAGCACCCATCATGATTATCATCACCCAAATTCCTACCACATGGACGTCCACCCCACCCAGGGCTTGGACTTACCAGTGATTGGTCGTCTTGTGGATGTTTTCAGAGCATTTGTAGAAAGCTGTGAAATACAAGCAAAAGTCCCTCAGCTGTCTGCTAATCAGCACGTTACTTCTCTTCTGTCATTTCCTCTTTGGGCTTTGGACCCGGTTCTCCTTCCTAATCCCAGCCAACAATTTTCTAAAACGAGCAGAGAGGATCCTGGCCTATATCTCTATCTCTGTCTCTGTCTCTGTTCCTCTCCCCCGCACCTCCCCCCTTTATTTTGGCCCAGGAACGTGTCCCCAGCATGTCAACAGCAGTGGGAAGTAACCTAATTAGTAGTTATTTGATAGACTGCCCACCCTCATGTCCCACTGGCAATCCAGCAGCCTTTTTCTGCAGACAGGAAAATATTTCCTTGCTAATTAATCTGAGCACAGGGATTTGAGTTTGGACCAAGGCAGGGAAATCCATCTCCATGAGTCTTGTTCAATTGCATCTGTTTCTCCTGAAATCATTTCCTTCCCTCTGACTCCCCCTGTTCCAACCCACCTCTCTCGCATCTCATCTTCTACCTTTATTAAGGCTGGTTACCCTGATGACTTTCCCGCATGCCCCTGGTGGCCTGGCTCATGAAGAGGCTGCTCTCTGAGGACCTGCTTTGGGTTGATTTTCCTCCAGCACCAGGTGCTGCCCAAGGATAAGCGAGTTCACGTCCCTCAGCTTGGGGTGGATAAGACACCAACGGCCCTGTCTGTTCTGCTCCCAGGCCCCATCAGAATAGCACACACCTCACCGCGGTGCCCCATGCCCCCGCAATCCACACTTCCAAACAAATACAGACATCTCGCTGTCGTTTTTAAATAAGGTTCAGCTTCTGTCCCTGGGCCCTGCCCTGGTCCTCTATAGAATTGTCTATTTGCATCCAAAGAGGTTCTAAGGAAAAGGGCAACTGTACACATTATTTCACATGCTTCTCATAGCTTCTGCCTGGGCTGGCTTACGTCTCCAGTACACACACTGGACATGGGCAGTGGGAAGGGGGACTTGGGTGTTGACGGAGGGAAGGAGAGCCATCTACAGTAAGGTGGTGAGGATCTCGTTTCCACTGGATGAGCTCAGGATCAATAAAAAGAAAGCTCTCTTTGCCTGATATTAACTTATTAGACAAACAAAGATTTTGTGTGTGCGTGTATGTGTGTGTGTATGTGAAAGAGAGACAGAGAGACAGAGACAGAGACAGAGAGAAGGGAAAGAGAGAGAGAGAGAGAGAGAGAGAGAGAGATTAGTTGTAAAGTAGTAGATGATCTACTGTTTGTTTTCCCAGCATACCCTTTCTCTGGCAACTTCGATTCAGTTTTGCTTTAGGGAGATGTCCCACACCCATTTCTTACAGCCTTGGTGGGACTGTCAATTACATGACTCAAGTTAGGCCAACTGATGCTCTCCCTGTGGGTGATGAGCCTTGAACCAGGTGTCCCCAAGACCAAAAATGGCCAAGCATACCCAGATCTTTAGCTGTCCTAGCCCTTGCCCTCTCTGAGGCTTGGGCCTATCGGTGAGCTCATCCACCCTTCCAGCACATTCCAGTTTTGTTTAAGTTAGCTTGTGCTGTTTCCATGCTTACGACCAGACAACTATGGAGCTGGTGATGAGATGCCCTGGACAGTCTCCTCCTTCCCTTGCCAGCCTCCCCCTCTTATCTATTATAACCAGGTTTGCGGGAAATTTCTTTATTCAGGGGTTGGACGATTTTAGAATGAAATTACAATGCAGGAGGCTGAAGGTTACTGTTCTTTCCTTATCATGGCCCTGAGTCTCTTCCTTCTCAGACTATTTCCCAGAAACTTTCTCTACCTCCCTTAAGAACCACTGCTAACACCGAGGGGCTCTCTCTAGCTCCATCTTTCCTGTCCCCATGCAATGCCCCCAGTCTGAGCTTATCATTCTGGAGTAGTAGTCCAGGCCTCAACCAGATGATCAGAATCACTTGAATCCATTCAAGAGGGATCTACCCAAGCTAGGAGAGAAAAGGGATTCTGGGCCCTGTGGGGGACGTGGGTCCTTCTTCAGTAGCTAAGTCAGTTGTAAGCTGCAGGGAGCCCAGTTGCTTCATCTACTAGCCCATTAATCTAGACACATACACAGCTCCCAAAAAGATATTAACTTGGGGGAGGGTAACACAGTCTAAACTTGAAATGGTAATGTTTTCTCGGTTATCAAGGCATCTCGCCTTCGAATGGTGCTTTCTACAGTTTGCGCCTAGCATTTGTTTTCTCTATTGCTCAGTCTGGGTCCCGCCTGTAAAATAAATGCACTGCATGGCCTTCACATTGGTTTTCTTTGTTACTCAAGGATAGGTCTGGACTCCATTAAATTCTAAAGCTTCCTCTATCTCCCACTGAGTGACTTTGCTAATTCAACTAGGGCTGAAGGAAGTCATTCCTTAAAAAGGAGGAAGAATGTCTCAATGACAAATTTGTGTTGTCCTTACTTCCAGGCAAGAA
Source organism: Rousettus aegyptiacus (assembly GCF_014176215.1). Classification (NCBI taxonomy): domain Eukaryota; kingdom Metazoa; phylum Chordata; class Mammalia; order Chiroptera; family Pteropodidae; genus Rousettus; species Rousettus aegyptiacus. The sequence goes on along the minus strand of NW_023416306.1, from coordinate 154,011,465 downwards.
ATAGCAAAATTTCACTGTCTTAAGAGCATACTAATAAATCCAGATTCGTTCCATTATTTCCAATGTTAGGTAAAATCTGGATTATTTTCAAATTGTAGACAAAGTCCTCCCCACCCCTGAGGCAAGGCCTTATTATACACCACCTGAGGCTTCCTTGGCTTAGAAGCATTTCTTGAGGGCACTATCAGGGATTCTTCTCACCTGTTCTGGGCCCAAGACTCACTTGATGATACCACTTTCCTTACAGAAGAATGGCTTGCCTATCAGCTACGTTAAGAATAAAACTTCTCTAGACCCGAAGAATATATATTTTTGAACTTTCTCATAGACAGGGCTAAATCAATTCTAAGGGAGAAGAGACATTTTCCACCTGGCATTTGCAAATCTCTTTCCACCAGGACATTACTTTAATCTCAGTCTGAATCTATGTCTAAGGTGACAACCTGAGAAAGCCCTCTAAGCTCATTGCCCATCTCAGATATAACTTAAGCATCTGAGTGGCTAAGTCCCAAATAGCTCCACAGGTGCCATATAGCAAAGTGGTCAAGCACAGGCTACTCGAGTCTAACTGCCTCAGTCCAAATCCTGGCATGGCTGTTACTTGTCGTATGGGTTATCTATTGCTACATAACAAACTGTCCCAACTCAGAAGCTTAAAACACACTTATTACCTCATAGTTCTTGTAGGTCTGGGAACTGCCCAACTGGGTCCTCTAGCTCACTCACATGGTTGTTGGCAAGTTTAAGTTCCTCATGGGCTGTTGACCAGAGGCCGTCTTCCATTCTTTGAGGCGTCTCCATAGGGCAGCTCACAGCATGGCAGCTTGCTTCATCAGAGCGAGTAACCTGAGAAGAAGTAGGAAGAAAGAGTGTGAGCAAGACAAACATCACAGTCTTCTGTAATCTAATCTCTGAAGTGGCAGCTCATCGCTTTTATCATATTCTGTTGGTGAGAAGCAAGTCACTAGGTCCAGCCCATACCCCCAGGGCACCTGTTATGAACCAGAGGTAGAGATCGGTGAGGGCATCTTAGAGGCTTCCTACCACACTAGTCACTTGAGTTTGGCAACTTATTCCATCTCTCAGTGCCTCAGGTTTCTCATCTGTAAAATGGGGATGTTAATAATTAACAGCACTTAATCTCTGAGGACACTATGTGGATTAAATAAAGGAATACAGGCAAAGAACTTAAACAGTGCCTGCAAAGAACATGTGTTCGGTCTTGGCAGTTACAAGTATGAGGACATGAGAAGTAACAGAGAATGGTTTTGCGAGCCTAGCAAGCACCCACCAAGCTAGGTTCCTGCCTGCTTTGCTGCTGCTGCAGGTAACATTCCAGTACCACAGAGGGGGAGGGGAGAAGGAGGGAGTCGTAGGTCAATAGGCCATCAGGATGAGCTCTCCCAAGGGTGGGAAAGAAACTTGGCAAGCCAGGCTATTCCTGGAGCCCAAGTCTTTGTCTCCTAAAGGTGCCCGGGTTCACGTTTATCTTATCTGTGGCATCTCCGTACGATGAGCCTTCCCTATGTACTAGGAACTGTGCAAAATGCCCTACATGTATTATGTCATTTCATGTTCACAACATCCCTGTAAAGTAGGTACTATTACTACACTCAATTTACAGATTGTGCGCACTCCTATTGGGAGAATTGTAGAATGGGGATTTTAAGATTGAAGGGATTTAGAAAATTGAAGCTCAGAGAGGTTAATAAACTTGCCTGGGGTCACACAGCTCCGACATGGAAGAGTGAGGAGTCAAATCACGGTCTGTCTAATTTAGCTGGGCTAACAGGCAGGTGCCAGAACACACTTACAGTGTCTCCATTATCTCACACTTTGACTCACATTCCTGTTCGTTCCAGTATGACGAACAGGTTCTCTGACCTCTCCAGATCTGCATATGCCGTTACCCACCCTCTTCTTACTCCCGCAACCCAAATGTGGCCCTTAACAGGGTCCACTCCAGGCTACCTGACTCAGCCTCCTCCGCCTCTCACACCACTCTGCCTTAACAGCAAATTCACATTGTTATTAGAACCCTACTTTGCTCCTTTAGATTTCCTGCAGGTGACACAGTCTGACTCCACATGCTTTCCAAAGTCACCTTTCTTCTCCACCCTCGCCTTAAACCTTTTTCTTTAGATTATTTAGTAATTAGGGGTCTGGCCTTGCTGACACCTAATTCTTCTAAGATCCTTGAGTCTCTCCCTCCCACCAACCGCTGCGTTTAGACTCCATATCGCACCCCCCACCCCCTGTGCCATGCCGAAGAGATGCCCACTGCCCCGACAAGTGGCCCTCCTGGAGCAGAGGAGGATTTTCTCTGCCCCGTCACCAAGATGGAAGAGAAGGCCAAAGGCCCAGAGGAGGGACTAGAGAATGATGGAGACCGAGGTGTAGATGTGAAGGGAGAGAGTGTGCTCCAGGGGGGCTATAAATTCCCTTCTAATTCCAAATAATTCCGATTACACGGATGAGTAGTTTTCAATCAGGAAGATAATCTCGGAGATAGATGGCAGGATAATTGTTCGTAGCGCCGACGTAAATATTGTGTCGTTTCTATTAATCTCTGCGAATCGGCTGTCAGAGGTGTCACTCGTTCATCACAACAAATTAAAAATAAAATTTTAAGAGAGAAAGTCACGCCTGGGGGTGGGGTGGACGAGGCTGGAGTTGCTGCAGGGACCATGGAGAAGAGGGGGAGGTGTAGCCAGCAAGCTGTTGCCAGAAATAAATTTGGCTTACCTATTTAATATATTTATTTATGAAAGCAAATGGTAACGAGGGCCGTAGATCTCTATTATCCTCCCTGTAGGGAGTGCATACTTGTGAGCCAGTGCATGCATGCACATGCATTGAGGGCCACCCTGCTAACATCGGCCTACAGTGAGACAGGTCTTCAGGTCCATCTGGACCATAACACATACATCCCAGAGGCAGGTCCCCTGTGTCCTGCCCACCCCAGCCTCACCCAGTCAATCAGGAGTGATGTTGGGGGCATTTGGGCAGTGAGACACCCCCCCCCCCCACCACCACCCACACACACACACATTCATAGCGAAGATCTCCCATGGGGATAAGCAGTGATGGACCCAAGCTGATGCTCCTGAAACTGACTGGTGATTTTCTACAATACTCTGGTCTTGCAGGTTTCCTCGGGCACTTAGGGGCATAAATCCAGAGTAAAGACTCTTTCAAGAGATACCTGAGAGGTAAGAATAAATACTCTTTCCTTTGTTTCTCTCTTATTTCGATTCTTTGGGATATGGGGTCCCTCCAGGAGAAGGCACACATTTCCAGAAGGCTCCCTTCTACACTGAGCCCCTTCCATGTCTAACTACCAATGGCAGTAGATACCCTAAGACACCACTGGACTGAAAAATGTGCCACTGAATTCCGCTCACTTGTTTCCTTCCCCCAACCCTCACTGCCCCCTACCTACCCCTTCATTTTCAAGAATGAAAGCAAAGAAGTCACCGATAGCTGAGGAGCTAGGTGGAAGCGGCCTGGATGCCTCAGTCTCTTTTGGAGAAAGACCACCTGACCCTCATCAGACTATGAAGTGAACACAAAGTCAACCTTAATTATGTTACACTCTTGAGAATTCAGGGTTTATCCTGACTAATACAATGTTTTTGTTTTTGTTTTTGTTTTATAGTACACTTCAGTAAAAGCCAAGGGCATATATTCCCAAGAGATAGTTACATAGGGGCCCAAAGCCATACAGTCAAATCACACAGTTCTCCAGGGTTCTGGTTGACCCAGGTGTGCACCTCAAATAACTGGAGAAACTACCAGACTGTAAATGTTCTGGACAGTTATCCATGAAAATGACTTTTTGAAATAAAAAATGTTATAATAGTTGGCCAGTTAAATCCTTGAGGTTATGTTCCTTACCAAGAATGTATAATGCAGATACTGTTTCCTATTACGTGTTGAAACATATGCTTTGATAAATGAGCCAGACGGGAGATGGGATTGACATTCTCTTCTGAGAATCAGGTTGCATAGTCAATAACATTGTAATAACTATGTAGAGTGCCAGGTGGGTACTAAACTAAAGAGTGGATTCCTTTGTAAATTATATAAATGTATAACTATTACACTGTACACCTGAAACTAATATAAGATAATATTGAATGATAACTATAATTGAAAAGAAAAAAAAAGAAGAAGAAAAAGTAAAAAAATCATGTTGCTAACCAGTACTCATGCATGAATAGGGAAGCTTTGAGGCCTCTGGAAAACATCTAATCAAAGGAATCTGTCAAACAGGACCAACATGTTCCTCAAACAAGAGATCTAGAATTCCTCTAAGACTTGCATGAGAATGGTGGAGACCCCAACATGGATGATCATAGTGAACATCTGTGTTTTATCTGTTCATCAGTATTCTCTCTTCCTCTGGTAGGGAAAAAACTTTCCTTTGAGGGACCTCTCCTCTTTTTATCCATGTGAGTTAGGTGGGGCTGGCTCCACCCATCCACAAACATGTGACCCACGTCTGGCCAATCAGCATGTTGCGTTCTGTAGGCCAGAGTGATTGGTTCAGGGTGAGCATAGGATCTAGGTATACTTAAGGGAGTAAACCTGGAGATTTTTGTGAAACTGAGAAATAAATGTTATTCTCCCTGGGATTTTTTTAGCTGAATGAACACGAGGTTGGGGTTGCTGAAAACCCTGTCGTTACCAGGAGGGAAGTAGTTTCCTAAGAATGAAACTAACCTAGAGGAAAGCAGAGACAAGCAATGGAGGGCCCAGAATCAACCTCATTTGAGCCTCTAGATTCAGACAAGCCTAAGGCTCATTCTATCTCTAGATTTGGGAACTATATTACCATTTTTTGCCTCAGCCAGTCTGGGTTGTGTTTCTGTACTTGCAATGAGAAGGTCTTGACTCATAGAAAGATCTTTTAGCTCACCTGTGGCTCATACTAAACTCCGAAGAAATTCCAAGACTCATAAATAAAAACGAAGAGCTGGGATAGGAAGGGAGAACCTAGGAGCACTAGACACTGCTTGGACCCCAAAGATTTCCTTTGCTTTCCTTTCTGCTTGACCATTCTCTTTGCTGTCAAGATCCACACAAAACCTGCATCTCCACGTTGCTTCCTCCCGGGTTGAGTTGGTTTTTTTCTTTTCTTTTCTTTTCTTTTCTTTTCTTTTCTTTTCTTTTCTTTTCTTTTCTTTTCTTTTCTTTTCTTTTCTTTTCTTTTCAGAGAAACAGTCAGAGAAACATTCAGGAGTACACATACAGAAACAGAAAATTTTTAAAAATCTACCTGATGCAGGGCAAGGAGAGGAGATCTCAAAAGCCCTCAAGCCCCATAATTTCACTGCTACCCATGATTCTTGATATTTTTTTAAAAAATAAATCGATCATTAATATTAAAAAAAATAACAAAACAGGAATAGTAGCAGTAACTACTATCATCTATTGAGTGCTCATGGGTCAGGCTCCCGATGTTCGCATTAAGCCTGTGAAGTAGGGCCCTTTATTATCCCCATTTTACAGATGGGGATACTCAGTAGTTAAGTAACTTATTCAAGGTCTGTCACCCAGTCGGTGGAACTTTAAAAACATTAGGACTTTAGAAACAGCTATATTGAGATATAATTTACATACCATAAACTTTTTCCATTTCACGTGTACAATCCAGTGATTTTTAGCAGGTTTACAAAGCTGTACAACCTGGTTTCAGAACATTTTCATCCCTTTAAAAAGATCACCACTTGCCCATTTGTAGTCGCTCCCTGTCCATCTGCTCATTCCCTATCCCCAGCCCCACTCATCTACTTTCTGTATCCAGAAATTTGCCTTTTCTGGATCTTTGACATAAATGGAATCATATAACATGTGACCATTTGCATTTGACCTTTCACTTAGCATCATGTTTTCAGGGTTCATCCATGTTGTAGCATGTGTCAATATTTCGTTCCTGTCTATGGTTGAACTATAATCCACTGTTGGGGTACATCATCTTTTATTTCTCCATTCATCAGTTGATGGACATCAACTGGCTATTTGGCTATTATGAAGAATGTCCATAGCAGACATTCCACTCTCTATCTAGGAGTGGAATTACTGGATCATATTTTAGATTTGAGTCCAGGTCTGCCTGACTCCAAAGCTTGAACTCACTACCCTACGCTCACTCTATTCCTCTTCCTTTAAAATCAGTCTCCAACAACTCAAACCCTTAACAGGACATTCTCTCCACCCATCATTCTACCCCTACCTAGGGGAATATGATCTCCACTGGGTAGGGTACCAAGAAGATGTACTCTGATGGTGGGTCCGTGGAAGAAAATTGCCCTCTTCAAAGGCACAAGCCTGTAACATACAGCTGCATTTGCCCTTTGGCCACACCTGACCACCATCCCTGGTCAATGGGCAGAATGATGACTGGTTCCGCTCTCTACCTTGCTTCCTCCGTGCCTTCCAAAAGGTAGTAACACTTCGAGGTCTGGGCAGGGAGATGGAGGGAGGACTGGAGGGCTGACAGATACCTGCTGTCAAGGGCTTTCAAAACAATACTGACAGTAAGCTTTGCTCCCCCAGGTCAGGTTTAGGACTAACATTGCTGCTTTCTGCGTGCAGGTGACCAGTTTTCAATGGAATTTTTGATAAGCAGCCCAGCATTTGTCATCATGGTATCTGGCCTGCAGGGAGGACCCAAGGGCTAAAAGCAATGGATTGTGTGAGAGAGAACAGCGTGGATGTAGGAAGGGGTAAAGGGGAGACTATAAAAAAAAATGGTTTGTCTTCCCCCACCAGATTGTAAGCTTCTTGAGGACAAGGACTGCTTGTCACACCCATAGGGGTGTGACATATAGGAGGTGCTGAGTAAAGATTTCTGAAATAAAGGAATGGGTGAGGAAATGATTAGTTGTATAGCTTCAGCAGAGGCAAGTTCCAGAAATTTCAACAGAGAAAGTGGTTAATAACCAAATAATCATTGTCACTCTCCAGTTATTTGGGAATATCCTAGTTTCAGGACGGGTGTCTCTTCAGAACATACAAAACATAAGACGCATGGTGTAGAAGGATCAACCATTTCTGCTCACAGCCCTAAGGCAATTTACATGGCCTCACAAAGTCTCAGTTTCTTCATATGTATAATGGGAATAATAATGCCACTACACCCAGTTATTACGAGAGTTAAAATGAGTTGATATAGAGTAAGTCCCAGGCACAACAATGCCCAACTACTATTAGCACCCTCCCCTCCTGCTCCACGAGGCTCACCTTCTTTCTCTAGGAACTGACACCGTGATGCTTGCCCTACACCTATCCTCCCTCTTCACCACATCATCACCCCACCATAGAACATGCAATGTGCTCTCCTGGGCATCTGTGCCTCTCTGAAAACTTAAGTCATCTTATGTCCTTCTGGAACCCCATCTTGTCGCCAGGGTTAGTATCAGGAGCGTGTGTGGCTTGCAACAGTGATGCTTATGACTCTGTGATACTGGAGCTGTAAATCAAAGCTTCCACTCCCCCTAAGAGCATCCGCCCATCAGCCTTGATCACCACCATGATCATTATTGTTCTGTTTCTCAGGCACATTTCACTCTGCTATGCCAACAGTCATTAATGTGAAGAATAAATCTTCTGGAAGTCAGCAGGCAGCTCTCCCAGAACTCAAATGGTATCTCTTCAGGTGATTCTGCATTTTTAAAATAACAACAAATGAGTATTTTTCCAAATATCAAAGTGGACAAGGCTGAGGCATTGTACCATGCTCTATCTGAGGGTCTTGGTTCTTCTACCAACTTGAGAGAAGATGCGGCTTAATGGACTCCTGCATTTTTATGTCCTGGCTTACCAAGAGATGAGGACTCCTGGTAGTAAATCAGAACATCTTCTATTCCTCAAAACTGACCCAAATAGTGGATTTGCCACTTTGTGGGTTGTCCGGCATGAAGTCCTTCCTGTATCTATCCCAATATGGGAAATCTCCATTTGTGGGGTGAAAAGTCTATACCCATCAATATGGGGAATCCCCCACAGAAGTGACATCTTGGGGGCTGAGAGGGCCTGCGCATCATTAAGGAAGCTGGAGTTCAATCCTGACTCTTCTGGCCCACACCCAACAGTGAGCACAAACATGAGTCTGAATTGGCCAATCAGACGCTCTCCCTGTAGTAAGTAGCCAATGAGACGAGGATGCGAGACAGTTGGAAGCCATATCTATACCAGCAGTGACTGCAGGGCACAGACCAGCCTATTCCTGCTGAAGAGGCTGAAGTTCCTGCTGCTCAATCTTCAAAACAGCCCCCCTGCTTTAGGTTGCTGACATTCCTAAGCCTGGCTCTCCTGCCTCCTACTATGTTTGTGAGCCCTCACCATCCCATTAGCAAATTCCCTTTTATCCATAAGAAATCCAGAGCCAATTTCTGTTGCTTGCGACCGAGAGTCCTGCCTGATACAATTTGTATTATAATAGCTGCCATTTATTGAGTATTTTCTGAATGTGGATACTGTACATCTTATGGTATGACTATAGCAACCTTAGTATGAATTACAAAAAGAAACTCCTTCTGGGTGAAAAAATTTGAAAAAGTTTCCCCCTCTGGCAGATGAGTTACAAAAGATGCCCCTTCTTCCATGCCGACACAGCCCCGCATGGAGACACAGGGCTTGGCAGCAGGGCACAAGCTGGGTCCCTTTGGGCATGAGCAACCTGCACGGTCATACCTGGGAGCCTTGATGTAATTCCTATAACTACTCTTCAAGATAGTTGTTGTCAACAGTTCATAGGAAACCAAGGCTCAGAGATATTAAGGAACTTGATCATTTCACTCAGCTGGTAAGTGACAGAGCCAGGAGACAGATCAAATCCTCCTGACCCCAAAGTTTGCCAATTATACAACTGCCTTCTACCGCAAGACGAGTGGACGCATGGAGACAGGCCTAACTGTCGGAGTTAGAGAACGAAGAACAGACAGGGAATAAAGCCAAGGCAAGATGACTTTACAGTGAGAGCCAGCCCTTCTAGTCACTGGCACCTGCTGACCGATGCCCACGAATATTTGTTCAGGGCTGTCTGATCAGCACAGAGTTGGGGTTGGATATAAAAACTCTGTACCTACTAAAGTTTATCATATAAGACAGCAAAGCCATGAGCACATGAGACTCCATCTCCCTGCTGCTTCTCTTTCCAATATGAGCTAGAGTAAAGGCACATAAAATGCAACTTCCCTGTGACCCAGCAACTCTACTCCTAGATATTTACCCAAGAGAAATAAAAACACATCTATAAAAATATTTCAACACAAATGTTTATAGCAGTTTTATTCATCCTAGCCCCAAACCAGAAACAACCTAATGTCCACCAATTAGAACTGGATAAACAAATTGTGGTATATCCATACAATGGAATTTTATCGGCAATAAAAAGGAACAGGCTATTCGCACCGGCAACAAATTGGACGAATCTCATCAACATAAGGTGAGTGATGGAAGCCAGACACAAAAGACTATACAGTGTATGATTCCAGTGTACGAAATTCAAGACCTGACAAAACTAACCTATGGTGATAGAAGTCAGAACACTGGTTACCTATGTTGGGGTGAGGGTGGGGAATTGACCAGAAAGGACAAAAAGAACTTTCTGGAACAATGGAAATGTTTGGGGTGGCAGTATCATGGGTACATATACTGTCTAATCCATGGAACTGAGTGTTAAGATCTGCGCATTTTATTATATATAAATTATGACTACATTATTATTTTTTTTCAAATGTCAATTAAAAAGAAAAATAGAATAGAGGCCAGAAGCTGCTCTTCTCTGGAGCTTAGAATGCCCCGTGTTACCCCTCCGCCACAGGTGTGGCTTTCCTACAAGTGACACCTGGCTCTCCCCAGACCTGCTCTCACCCTCAGGCAAGTCCATTTATCCTCAGCCTCCAGCCTTTTCACCCCTTCCTTAGGCTGGTGATGAAATGAACTCCACGGGCTTCTTACTGGGGAGAAAGGGACTAAAGACACGTCTCAACATCCAAAGGAACTCCTGGGCTTGGGTTACAATTGTTCTGTTTAAGCCACCCATCACTGCATGCTGACAGGACCGTGTGCTGACAGACAGATGCGGCCCCAGAGCAGCCTCGGAGAGTGAAGTTGGTAACTCTGGGCTTTTGGCACAGGGTGTCCCTCTGAGAAAGAGAAAGACCCATTTGTCTCAGCCTAAACTGAAGAAGGCAGCTGAAATTCCAGCTGCCTGCAGGGAAGCACTTGATGAAGTATTCAGAATTTAAGGGGGAGGAGGGGGAAAGCTCCTCTTTCTTACAGTATGAAAAGAAAGAACATGCGCTTTGAGGCAGACCTGGGTTCAAATCTCAGCTATGCCATGTATCACGTTGATGACGGGGAGCAGGTGACAGCCTCTCTGCACCTGGAATGATGCCCTAGCCACACTCACCCTGAGCCGATCACATGATGTGCTAGGGCTCCCTGCAAACTTCCTGCTGTTACACAGACAAAGAGCAACACACGTGTACGTTGGTGATCCGCATGTGCACGGACAGACAAAGTCCTCACCTTCCTTTACAACTCAGGCTGAGTGTCACGTCCTTAGAGAGGCCTTCCCAGGCCCCTCGCAAACTAAATTAAACACCCCCTCCCATGTTCTCTCTCAGGCACACTTACCCAAAATTATTATTATATATTCCTTTGGGCTCATTTATCACGTGTCTTCCCTAGGCTATTTGTCCCATGAATCAGGCAGACGCCATGTCTGCTCTCTTTATCCATTAACTTCAGTAAACACATAACATAGGTCAGGGCACAGAGTAAATGTTCAATAAATATTTGTGAGTAAACAAATTCATATCAATAGTAAAAAGGGTTTGAAACGTAATCTCCCCAGAATTTGGAATGTGACAAACCTGGTATGTAGCTACATATTCCACGACGTTCCTACACAAAGATACATTTTCATAGAGATGATCATTAAAGCGATATCCTTAGAACTTTATTCCTGATTGGGATACAGGGTCAAACTAGCATCTGGCAAAAACATTATTTCTCATTCAAACCACCTGCATCTATGAGCAGCACAAGTCTATAACAGAGCATATGCCTTTTTACTTTTAAAAGCTCAATAAGTCATTTGTGATATCTTTAATGGAGATTAAATTAAATTAATACTATCAGCTTTTATTTTTTATGCAGTTCACATTTTCAACATTTATTTTAGAGTAGTCCAAGGTCTATAAAATCCAGTGCTTTAAATGGTCTGGGTTTCAGGGTTAATTTCCATATTAATTTGAGCTATAAACATGATTAGGAAGTAAATCTTCTGCCAAATATATATATGTGTGTGTGTGTGTGTGTGTTCTGAAGTCAAAGATGTATTTTGGGATTATCATTGGATATAAATTTCCATGGCAAAGGAACCCTCAGTTAATATTGGGGGATGTAAAATTGCTCCATTTTTACTAAATTTCTATGGAGGTCAGCTTTTGAAGTTTCATGCCACCCTATCAACCAGCAGCTTCTCATTCTTAAAAATGTTCCTTGTGACTTGCTTTTTCTGAGAAGACTAGTCTAAGCTCTCTTTAAGGAAAGCAAACTTAGATGTAACCCTGACTGCCCACCCATGACCTCTTCCCCAGAGGACAGCGGGGGAACCGCATGTGCCTAGGCCAAGCTGTGGGAAGCAAACTGCACCTGCTCCATCCACCAACCTGCTATCTGTCCCTCCTTCCCAGTTCGCTCTCCCTCATTCCTCTCACTGCTTCACCCCAGAATTCTTTGTCGACACACCCTCTGTTCCCAGCCCTGAGCCTTACCTGCCCCCACCTTAGCACCTGAAGCTTAACACATCTCATAGCATGTCCTACATGCAGCCAACTATAATCAACCTCTGACTTCTATAATCTATTGAGCTTCTATGATCTCTTGCGGCTGTGCCAGTTGTTGAGGCATCTGGATGCTAAATCCCTGTCCAGAATAAGTCGAGGGACATAAAACAGTGGAAGAAAGGACACAGGTCTTGGAGTCAGACAGAACTAGCTCTCAATTTACCAGTTACTTGGCTTGACTTACCCTCTCTAAGCCTCCATTTCTTTATTGTGAAAATGAGAGTAATGAAACCTACCTCTTGGGTTTACCATGTGGATCAAAATAAGATGACTAGGAAAGGAGTCGGAATGGATATTTCTTGTTTTTCTTCCTCTGCATCCTGTCTCTCTTCTATAACCATGCTTGGTTTTCCTATAGGGAACCATGAACCTCACTCTTAGTCTGTGTGGTTTGATCGGGCTGACTCTATCTTTTGTCTGAGTGGTGGGGAGGGTGAGTGTGGGTCAAGTTCAGGTAAGTTAGACTCTCTAATTAGAGATTGGTTCAGTGATGGACACATGACTGAGTTTGGGTCAATGAGAACTGGCTCCAGGACTTTTCCTGATACAATTGAGACAGAATCTTTCTTCTTCCTGGAGTTGCTGAGTAGGTAGAATATAAGCCAAGAGCTATGGCAGCCATCTTGTCATAATGGAGGGGAAGCCTCCTTGAGAATGATTTCAACATAGAAGGTAATGAAAACGAAGGGGGGAAAATGCAAGGTTCAAGACCACTTGAGGTGCTTGGATCCAGTCATAATAACTTGATTGACCTCAACTTTTCAGATACTGGAGGTGATAAGTTCTCTCTCTGGCTTTATCCATTGTAAGCTGGCTACTATCATGGGCTAAAATGTACATTGAAGACCGAACCCCCAATACCTTAGACTGTGACTGGATTTGGAGATAAAGACTTTTAAAGAGGGAAAAAAGTTAAAATGGGGCTGTTAAGGTGGGCCCTAATCCAATCTGACTGGTGTTCTGTTCTTATAAGAAGAGAAAATTGGACATACAGAGAGATACCATGGGCACGTGCAAGCAAAAGAAAGGTCACGTGAGGACACGACGTGTAGACAGCCATCCGTAACTCAAGGAGAGAGGCCTCAGGAAAAAGTCAAACCTGCTGATACCTTGATCTTAGACTTCTAGTCTTCAGAACTATAAGAAAATAAATTTCTGTGGTTTAAAACACCAATCTTTGGAATTTCGTTAATTTTATGTGTCAACTTGACTGGCCTAAGGGATGCCTAGATGGCTGGCAAAACATTATTTCTAGGTGTGACTACGACGGTGTTTCTGGAAGAGATTAACATCCGACTCAGTAGACTGAGTTAAGAAATCGGCACTCACCAGTGTGGGCAGGCGTCATCAAACAGAACAAAAAGACAGAAGAAGGGCAAATCTCTCTCTTCTTGAGCCAGGACATCCATCTTCTCCTGCTCTCAAGTGCTGGAGCTCCTGGTTCTTGGGCCTTCAAAATCTGGAACTTACACCAGCAGCTCTCAGGTTTTCAAGCCTTTGGCCTTGGCCTGGGAGTTATACCGTCAGCTCCCCCTGGTTCCCAAACCTTTGAACTTAGGAATTATACCACGGGCATTCCTGGTTCTCCAGCTTGCAGATGGCAGATTGTAGGACTTCTTGGCCTCCAAAATAGCATGAGGGAATTCCTACAATAAATCTCCTCTTCTCTATATCTATGTATCCTATTGGTTCTGTTTCTCTAAAGAGCCCTGATTAATACAGCAGCCATAGCAAATACAGCTCTCTGTCAGAGCTTCCCAGCTCCACTGATCCCCATGGTCTTTTTGAATATACCTAATGTAGACATCAAGGTCTTGCTACCCCAACAAAACACTGGTAGGTCCACAGCACCCTCCAAACCAAGACTCCACCCTTCCACAGTCTTTCAGAGCCTTCCTCAACGGAACTCCTCAGAAACCAGCACCAGATATCCTTTCATCCAACAAATATTTATTGAGCATCTATTATATGCCAAGCACTGTCGCAGGCACTGGGGATACAAAGATAGATCTATGTGGGAGTTCCTCTGCTGAATATAAAATATTATAAAGCAATAGTAATTAAAATAGTATGGCATTAGCACAAAAATAGGCAAATGGACCTGTGGAACAAAATAGAGTTCAGAAACAGGGTCATCTGACTTACAACAAAGATGATACTACAGAGCAGTCAGGAAAGGATGGTCTTTTGAATAAATGGCACTGGGTTAATTCAGTATAAATAAGGAAACTAAAAAGAAAAAAAGATGATCCCTACTTCATACCATACACAAAAATTAAGTCTAAAGACTATAGGTCTATAAAGAAAACAACAAAAAAGCTTCTAGAGGATAATAAGTAAGATGAAAAGGACTGCCCACAAAAGAAGAGGTCAATAAACTTAACTTCATTAAAACTGAGAACTTCGGTCCATCAGAAAACACAATAAAAAGCAAGCAACAGAGTAAGAGATTATTTGCCGAATATACAACCAGCACAGGACTTGTATTCAAAATATATAACTTCCCAATTTTTTTTTTTAAGACAAGAAAAATGGGCAAGAGACTTAAGTAGGCAATTCAAAATGAAGATTCCAAAGAGCCAATAAAAATGAAAATGTTGACCTCTTCACAAATCAAGGGGATGTAAATTAATGTCAGAATGAGTTACCACTATCTACCCAAGACACATGACATCCCTAGTGTTGGTGAGGCGTGAAGCAACAGGGACTCCTATGCTGAAGGGAGGTAGATCCATAAAACCAAAGTGAACATAGGGATATACTTTGACCCAGAAAGTCCACTCTTAGATCTACATCCAAGAGAAATATGTGTACCAAGAGACATAGACAAAAATATTTATAAGAGATAGGACTTTTCATAATATCCAAAGCTAGGAACTACCCAAATGTCCATCAACAAAAGGATAAATAAATTGTGGTATGTTCCTACCAGGGCGTACTGTAGCAAAATGAAAATACATGAATTACACCTACAGGTAACAACACAAAGTTGAGCAAAAGAGGCCAGACACAAAAGAAAACTTACATTGTGATTCCACACAGCTCTAGATCAGAAGCAGACAAAACTAACTGCAGTGCTAGAGGTCAAGGGAGTTGTTACTTGGGGGGAAGAGGAGGGGTAAGGATTGACAGGGAGAATGGGGGAACTTTCTGGGGTCTGGCAATCTCCAGCAGTGAATACAGATATTTATTTTACAATAATTTATTATACTTTACACTTTGTTTCGTGCAATTTTCTGTATATGTGCTATAGTTTACGATATAATTTTTTTTTTTTAAAAAAAAGGTAATGTTCATATCACCAACAAACTCACAGTCAAGTTGGGGAAGCAGAAATGTAAACGGGTGTGTATGACACAGTGAGGTAGATGTGATGACAAGCCAGGCTGCCCGGCTTCCCCTCCCAGCTCTGCCACAGCCTCGTTATGTGATGACAAGTGGCTTAACCTCTCTTGGCCTTTTCCTCGTGTATAAAATGGAAATGCTGACCATACCTGCCTCATGGGGTGGCTGCGAGAATTAAATGCGTAAGCAGAGGCAACAAAGCTAGATTATACCTTGCATATGTAATGGATCGCTATTTTTGTTAGGTATTATTATCATCCTACTAATACCACCTTCCCAAGTACCACCACTACTAGTACCACAGGAGCTCGAGGAAGGACACATAATCCATCCAAGAAGCAGCAGGTTCTTGCATCTATTTTGTCTGCTCGTGATCACTCTACCGGCAGCTGGTGTACCTAAGAAGGTGAAAAAAGAAGGCATCGCATTGCTTTCCCTGCTCCTCCCCCAGAGTCCTGAAATCAGCCACAACGAATCAATTTTCAACCTCATTTTGCTCAGAATCATACGAAGGGACACTAGAGCCATTACTAAATGCCCAAGTTATCACGCCAGTGCCCTGTACACAGAAGGTGCTTAATAAATGTTCACTGGATGACTATAAAATAAAGGATGAGAAAGTGGGCGAGTGAGTGGGCAGAGCAAACTGAAAAGTAGGCAGGAAACCCACGTGCACCAACGACTGCGAATAGTAACTGAGGTAACAGTTGTCCTTTAGTCATCTCTTGTCTCTCCTCATGGCCAGAATCCTTGTTCTTCCTGGCCCCACATCCTGCTCAAAGCTGCTACTCACCCAGACTAGAGGTCAGTCACATCGTGATCCACTGAGCCACCTACTGCTCAGATGGCAATGTGAGGGAGTCGCTATTTATCTTTGTTACTGCTGCAAGTGTCCGGGGTGAAAAAAAAAACCTGCTTCAAAGATCACGTTTGTTGGGATAACCTATTGATTTGTGTCACATTTCTCCCAATCCCCATTTTATTGTTCTTCAAGACAGGGTCAGGGTAGGTCAAAAATAACTCCTTCCAATGAAGGCAACAGACTGAGGAATTCTAACAGGAATTCTAAATTCTCTAAAAGGCATGGGCCGGGGAAGTAATGGAAGATGGAGGTAGGCCAATGCCAAACTGGACACCGTGGGGAGGGAGGGTCAGAATGAGGTCTCTGACATACATGCTGAGGGAGAAAGGGGAAAAAAACCAAGTAGGAAGATAGAATGGATTACGACTTAGGATCGACATCCAAGACAAGTTTTAAAAAATTTTTTTTTAATTTGTTTTTCATACTTGCCAAAAGAGTTTGCTGAATAAAGTCTAAATGTTAGTCAACTATTCTATGATCAGTAAAAGGGAAGGCACTTCATATTTATGAATACCAGATCATCTGCTAAATACTTTGTCTATAGCAGGGTCATCAAACTACAACCAAATCCAACCGCTGCCTGTTTTTGTAAATAAATTTTTATTGGAACATAGTCATATTCATTCATGTATGTATTGTCTATGACTGTTTTGCTACAACAGTAAAGTTGAGTAGTGGCCTCAGAGATCACATGTCCTGAAAAACCTTAAATATTTACTATCTAACCTATAGCAGAAAAAGTCTTTAGGACCTTAGTTAATCATCACATCTCCATTTTATATAAGGAAATTCATCAGGGTTAAATGAATTGCTCAGGATCGAATTCGAGGATTGCTCTGGGAACTGACTACAGGTCTGCTTGATGTAAAAATTTTCCCTAGACATGGCCTACTTTCCAAAGAAGAGGATTTTATGTTCACTCTTAATCATGCTATGTATGTAAGTCAAATATCTATACAAATTATATCTATGAAAGTCAAATTTGGCCCAAAGTCTGTTCAAACACCACTGTTTCACTAATGTCATTCAGCTGAGTAGTTTTGAGGTTAAGGAAGATGTCATTTTAGGTTTAGGAATCTTTTAGTGATAATGAGATTTCAGGATGATGCTATTTGTTATGGAGTTAACTCATGGTCCATTTCATCTAGATAGCTCCAATTTCCTCTTTAGTCTTGACCAACACTGACCAGTTGAGTGAGGGACAAATACGAACCCTCTCTTATAAGAGGCTAAGCAGAGATATGAATAAGCAATGACAAGGCACAAGCAATAGAGATTTGGAGAGGAAACCCAAATTTTCTGTGTGTTTGTCTTTAATCTTCACTCTCTTCCCTAGTGGTAGAGTCATTCCTACAAACGCTAGGCACAGTTGACACAATATTTAGGACAAGAGAGGTGGGAAATCATAGAAATATCAGAAATACCCAGAATGCAGTGCTTTCCAAAGAATCTCTGATTCTCTATGTAACTCAGAGAGAGAAAAAAATTCATTGTGGTCAGAACAGAACAACGAAATATGCTACTATTTGATTTCAGGAGAAAAGGTACTAAGTTGAGGAGTGGGGGAGGCAAATACAGAGGGACTTACAAAGGACATGACATTAGATCAGTGTCTTGAGAGAGATTGTTTAAGGATACCTAGAGAAGAAACAAGTCATAGAATGTGATTTCTAAATAGCTAGTAGTTCCAAAGGACTTCAGCGTAAGCCGCTGGTCCCAGGTGCTCTGTAGCTCTATTATTCTGGAGCCATTTGCACAATGCTATGAACAGCCTGACAGCACATAGTCATGGAACTTGCAAAGAATGGTGCCTGGGAGTTCCAGAATCTCCAAGGCAAGGAAAGGACAATCATGGGGGCATTTCGTCTGATGACGTGGAATAAAATCCACCAGTGCAAATGATGACAGCTCCCCATCACCATCAACCTTATTCAGAAGCAAAAATAGTTTTGGGAATGTGACTTTGCTCGGAGCCAACCTGGGGAATACCCCAGGGTAAGCCAGCCCTCCTTCAGTTGTCCCAGGCTTCCTGGCTTTCTTCACACAATTTGATCTTTTCCTTGGATCATTCTGGAACCAGGCTTCTCCTAGTCATCTTGCTGGCTTGGGGGCATGGACCATGTAACCTTGGGCACACTCTGTTCTTACCACACAGCTGCCCTACACAGGATTGCTTGCCAGAGAGCAGCCCTGACACCCCAGCCCTATTGATACACCAGAGAAAGTTTAGTTATAGTGATGGGAAAACCAGGAAGGCAAAGCCCATGAAAATGACAAACACACAAGGAAAGATACGAGGATGGGACAGTAAAACGACCACCAAAAAACTTTAATTTATTTTGTTTCTTCAAACTTTCCACTTGAACACTAAAAGGGAAAATGAGGGGGGAAAAAACAAACCAAATACACATTAAAAATGGGAAATGTATGTGCCTTTAATACCAAACCTAACTCTGTTTTCCCTCCCCCTTAAGACAACCCTTTCCAACAGAAGAAATTAACCCCCATTAGCCTTTAAATGCTGCTGGGTGTGCACATTCAGGTCAGAGCTGTTCTAGTCCCAGGAAGAGGCACCTCAGGAGTTAACCAGGAGTATTTATTTACAGGTTAAAGAGGCAAGCTCCTGAGTGAACACTGTGCTGAGGAGATGCTGAGCGGGAGCTAACAAGACGCTCTCTCTGGCGGCATTCTGGGCGATTACTCCCGAGCACCCAGCCATACCAAAATCAATAAACAATTTCAGCGCAGCCCAGGGAACTTTGCCACACTTAATAAAAGTCTCCAGCTGCAGTTATGGCTTCATTTCACCTTAACGTCTTCTTTAACTGTCCCTTCTTTTCAAGATCAATTAGAGGGACATGCAAAGAGAATAAAGAAATACGCACGTGCAGGTGCACACACTAACACATACACCGTAAGCAAACAAGGTCAAAACTAGTTATGGGTGCAGGTGGACTCTCCCCTCCCCACCTATAATTTTCACTATAAGATGACCAAAAGTAAATAAGTCTAGGGATAGGGTTGGGGGAGTAGAATTGGCTATAGCAGGGAAAGGAAAGAAAAGGAGGTAGGGGATTGGACCCACAATTTCTAAGTCCATACAACAAATCCCAGTATGAAAGTCACTCCCACTCTGTTTATAAATTTCCAAGGATCTCTTCATCTCTGAAAATCACCTATGGTATTTTGCTTTTGACTATTTTCTTACTCCCTAGAATATTCACTTAAGATTGGCTGGAAAAAGAGAGGAAATGAGAACAAACTGTGTTAGTGTTATTGTTAGTGCCTTGAATTAAAGAGTAGAGAGATGTTGTCTGAGGTAAGGAAGTTGGAGGGAGAGAGGAATGGTTCACTCTATTAGCTAAAATAATGTGTGTTGTTGAATCGTTTGTGTATTTGTCTCACATACATTAGAAGCCACCATAACGTTGGCTCTAGAACTGGGACTAGTGCTTGCTTCACTAACCAGTTTCATCAGCCATTTTTCAGGTTTGATTGGATGGATACGTGACAAATCGAAGTGCGAATCTGTTTAATTTTATTTTTTTAAGAATGGTCCCAGTGCGTGTTACATTCTATACATTCGAAAGTTCATCATATATGCACATCTCTATGTGCACAAACCTTTTCCTCTTACTTTAGAAAATTACTGGGCTCCGTCAGATGAACTGCTCACCCTTTTAGGAAGTCAATAACACTAATTAATTCATCATCTTTCTTGGATTCTTTGCCACTAAAGTGTGGTTAGAAGCAAGCGGAAAGCTCCGTCTGCAGGATGCACAAGATAAAGGTCTTCCGTGAAACAAACACTTTACAAAAACAAAAGGAGTCACTCAGATGATAGGAATAGAGATGGTATTAGGGCATTTGGAATAAATATCGAAATGGTGACTCCCTCTCTTTTTCTTCCCCTTTCTCCAGTGGTAACCGACTCTGAGCAGTGAGCTCCAAGCACAAATCAAGTGGGACCGCTCTCTTCACGCAGTAAAGTCCTTTTGGAGGAGGAGACAGTGGCTCTTATTACTTAATTGATGAGTGCTCCATCCCCTCGACTGCAAAGACACCCTTGCCATTGAGTATGTGAAAAGTGCACACACACAGAAAGCGGGGAGGCTTTTACTGAAGGCTCTTAGCCCCAGAATCCTCTTTGCTTCAAGGTGTGTCAGTAGATCGGTGCTGGTTCTTGACCTACAGTCTGTCTCCAGTTTTCTGAGGACCTGACTTTATCATCAGGGCAACTCTATCCTCTAGTCAATTCTGTCTTCTTTCTACAGCTCCAAACATTCTTACTCCCACCTGCCATTCCCAAAGGGCTCACACCTCACCAGGTGTATCAAGCTTTAGGTGACCCCAAACATTTGGGAGGGTAGAAGACATTAGAGTTAAACAATTATGTCAAAGTTCACATTTATCCCTGACGGTATAGAAAGTGGCTCTATTTAAAAGTCCTTATGAATGGAACTTTTAAATAGAATAAATAGAAAGAATAATCATGAGGTATTTGGCAACTTCAATGCTGTTACGACAGGTTGGAATGCTAAAAACTGGAGTTTGGTAGAACATTCTTCAGCAGTTTAGAGTAAAATATACAAACATGCCAACCACAGAAATAAAGTAGACTTTCTAATTTTATCTATTTTTGTTCCAAGACCAAACTAGACACGTAGACAAGTCGATCATAGAACTGTCCATGGACTAGGCATTGCCTCAGGTCCCAGTGGCTTTCTTTTGCTTACTAGGCATGTCAGGTTCACGACACCTAGTTAACACATTAGGCAGGAAATCCTAAACCTACCAGTAGCTAACAGAGGGTACACCACAGGTACGCCTACCTTTCTAAAATTCAGTCGATAAACACATTTGTAAAAATATTCCACCAAATGAAGATAACCACAGGTTCCAGTGGAAAAATACAACTACAAAGGTGTGTGTTCTTGTACCTTCCTCATGCCTCTATCCGATTTAATATTTTCATGGCGAGCACAGAGGGGGAAGCTTAT
The DNA here is from genome assembly GCF_014176215.1 of Rousettus aegyptiacus. Taxonomy (NCBI): domain Eukaryota; kingdom Metazoa; phylum Chordata; class Mammalia; order Chiroptera; family Pteropodidae; genus Rousettus; species Rousettus aegyptiacus. The sequence goes on along the minus strand of NW_023416306.1, from coordinate 153,990,391 downwards.
GTCTAAATCTGTCTTTTGATGCCCGCAGGAGCTCAGGATGTGCGACTATCTTTACAAGCAACCTTCACAAGCATACACATTGAAAAAATAACCAACTGGGACCCTGGTTAGAGTAATGCTTAGCTATTGAGGACTAAGAGAGGCAAAGTAGAGATTAATATAAAATATGTTAGGTAGCTAAAAAGGAGAGGCAATTGGACACCTGGATATCTGAAGATCTCCTTTATTCCAAGAAATACATAAGATTTATAGGACAACAAATCTTCAAGCGGTGGTTCAACTGGTATACTTCACTAAATTTACAAATGACAAGATCTGATCTTTGTGTTTTCTGATCTCTGTGTATTACACAGAGTTATATATATATATATAACTATATATATATATAACTATATATAGTTATATATATATAGTTATATATATATATAACTATATATATAGTTATATATATATATAGTTATATATATATATATATACTGGAACCAAGCAACATATATCGAAATGGACTTCATCTATAAATCAATTCCTGGCTTACTGATTGCTTTTTAAGGCAATTATCTGACAACTAAGTGTATATATAAGCCATAAGACGCAATGAAAATCTTTCTGTAGTAAAGGAGACTAGAAATAATCAGACAATGTGCTAACCTGGCTTCCCTCAACCTAGACCATCCCAACACCCACACTCACCCACCACCATAACGTACATGGTAATTGATAATCTCACACCCAAGTCTCAGCCAAACTCACTTGACTGCTAATACTTCAGGTTTTGCATAGCTGTGGCTAGTGCTGCACATGGTCTCTCCTTCAGGACACGGCTTTTACTCATCCCAAATCACCCAAGTTATGCAAGAAGAATTAAAAATCTTCAGGAAAAAGATTACAGCCTTCATTCTATTGACTCTAGTTGTATAGGACTCTAATTCTCAATTGTTCTATGTCCCACTGTTGGGCTGTGTGGGGTCCCCTGTTGGGACAAGAACTAGTATGAGTCCTCTCTTGGTTCTTCAGGGCAAATGATGAGCAACTACAAAGACTTTTCCCCCATATGACTAAGAAGTTCTTACTAGTAACCTCCTGAGAAGGTTCTTAAAGCCTATTGAAATTTCATAATTCATAAGCTTACGTTAGCACATTCCCAGGGTTCACCAAGGACTTCTAGTCCTGGGCCTGCTAAGCCATCTGGCACCTGCGATGGCATTGGCCACACTGCAGAGCAGCTCCCAGACATGCTTGCACAGAGTTAGGATTCCCACAGACTTCGAAAAGGATGATTTATCGTCAGTGTGCCATCAGTCATCCAGGGTTTTCAATACTTATCATTCTTTCCTTTAAATTACGAAATATTGTTGGTTTGGCTTTAGAATATCAACTTGGTTTGTTGTAAATCCTGTAGTATTTTCTGATACTTGTGTGTAGATCTACTTAAAATCTGTAGTTTTTCCAATTACTTAACTTAAAGACCTGTATTTTTGCCATTTAAATGTGGATCACCCATACCCCCATGATAAAAAATAAATTGATTAACCTTCCCTCCCATCCACACACTCAGTTTCATTGTACAGAGAACCCGAATTGCAATCACTGAGTTATTTTTCCATTAGAAACTGAGAATAGGTTAGCTAAAGTCATGGATTCTTGCCCTTTCCATAAGCACACAGGATTCCTGGATATTAATGGTTTATTATAGATATTTAACATCTGTGGGAAATTATATATTTCTTAGTGACATTAAATTTTTTCATGAGACCACTCAAGATGGAAGCAAACTGCAATACATACTTTAGAGTTCTCCTGTGATTTAAAAAAGAATCCCTCAATGCTATAATGTTTCCATCTATAGAAATTCTGTAAGTTTCACCTAGTTTCAGAAGACAGTTCACTGAAAAGCTGTGTTAATATCACTTTGCAAACCAAGTCCTTTTTAAAGGTTGAATGAGAAAAAGCATCCAAAAAAAGGTTGTTTGTTGAAAATAAAAATAATTCTAAGAAAATCAATACCTCGTTTAAGAGCCTTGGCCTGGCAGCATTTTCCTGGACTGTTTTCGCACCGAACATCTTGTTCCTCTTTTGCAAGCATCCTAATATGGCGTATTCTTCTCCCGTTTTAGCACTATAGAAGACAGATAACCCTTTTCTTCATTAATATCCTTCCTTTACAAAGGCCTGCTTGCATTTTGTCAAGTACCATGAAAAAGAAGTTGTAGCAACTTCCAGAATTCAGACCAAGGGTAACTGAAATACACCTACACATAAATCCATCGCTGACCCAAATTTCAGCTGGGAAGGCAGGTCTCAGCCACCCCTGGCTGACCCACACCCTTTGTGATCTCAGTATGACATGTTTACTGTTAACTCGCCAGGTTTATTGCTTTGATTCCATTGTATACAACTTGGAGACATAAATATACACACATATGCATATATGTGTCTCTATGTACACAAAATTGTATAATGATTATTTGCTAAGTATTCATTATGTGCAAAGTAGGTTCTCTGAAGGTAGAAAGAGGGTAAAGAACGTGAGTATGCGAGTGGTAATACAAAGATGAATCAAAAGACAATACCTGAAAAACCAATATATATATATATATATTGTATACACACGTCCTCTACGAGCCATCAATCTAACCCCTAGGTATGTACACATATATTCAGCAAAAGAATGTACAAGAATATTCATAGCGACCATAATTCTAATAATGGTCCCCAACTAGAAACAACCTAGATGTCCATCAACAGTAGAATAAATACATAAATTATGGTATATTTATGTTATGTCACAATGAGAATGAACAAACTTCTGATACATATCATTAAGATGACCATGTGGCTTTTATCTTTCATTCTGTTAATGTGGTATATCACATCATTTGTGGTATATTGCATATGTTAAACCAACTTTTTGATGTGTTGTTGAATTTGGTTTGCTAATATTATATGGAAGACTTTTGCATTTATTTTCATCAGAGATATTGGCCTGTAGTTTTTTCTTGTGGTATTTTTGTCTGGCATTCGTATCAGGATGATGCTAGCCTCATAAATGAGTTTTTAAGTATTGCCTCTACTTTTATTTTTGGAATAGTTTAAGAGGATTGGTATTAATTCTTTGAATGTTTGGTAGATTTCAACAGTGAAGCCATCTGGTCCTGAGCTTTTCTTTGTTGGAAGGTTTTTGATCACTATAATCTTTTGTTATTGGTCTGTTCAGGCTTTCCATTTCTTCTTGATACAGTGTTGGTAGGTTGTTTTTTTCTGGGAATTTATTTCTTTTAGGTTATTCAATTTGTAGGCATGCAGTTGTTTATGATAGTCCTTTATAAGCCTTCTTTATTTCTGAGGCACCCACTGCAATGTCTCCTCTTCCATTTTTAATTTTATTTATCCGAGCTTTCTCTCTCTCTCTCTCTCTTTTTTAGATATTCTAGTTAAGGGTTTGTTGATTTTGTTTATTTTTTCAAAAACCCCCACAACTCTTAGTTTTGTTGATTTTTTTTCTATTTTCTATTCTCTAGTTGATTTATTTCTGCTCTGATCTTTAATATTTCTTTTCTTCTGTTTATTTTAGGTTAATTTGTTCTTCTTTTTCTAGTTTGAGGTATAAAGCTTGGTTATTTATTTGAAATATTTTTAAATGTAGGCGTTTATCACTATAAACTTCTTTCTTAGGATTACTTTTGCTGCATTCCATAAGATTTGGGAAGTTGTGTTTTTGTTTTCTTTTGTCTCAAGATATTTTTAAAATTCCCTTTGATTGCCTCTTTGACCCAGTGGTTGTCCAGGAGTGTGCAATTTAGTTTCCATGTATTTGTGTATTTTCCTATTTTCTTACTCTTATTATTTTCTAGCTTTATTCCATTGTGATCAGAAAAAAAAAAATACTTGGTATGATTTTAATACTCAAACTTTTTCAGACTTGTTTTGTGACATAGTATGTGACCTATCTTGGAGACTGTTCCATGTGCATTTGAGAAGAATGTGTACTCTTCTGCTGTTGGATGAAAAGTTTTATATATGTCTGGTAGGTCCATTTGATCTATAGTGTTATTCGAGTTCATTGTTTCTTTTTTTATTTTCTGTCTGAATATTATATCCATTATGGAAAGTAGGGTATTGAAGTCTCCTACTATTATTGCATTGCTATCAATTTCTTCTTTCAGATTTGTCAATATTTGTTTTATATACTTAGGTCTTCTGATGTTGGTTCATATACAGTCTCCCCCCGCCACACACACACTATTGTTATACTTTCTTGTTGAACTGACTCTTTTATCATTATGTAATACTTGCTTTGTCTCTAGACACAGTTTTTTACTTAAAGCCTACTTTGTCTGATATAAGTAGAGCCACTCCTGTGTTCTTTTGGTTACCATTTGTATGAAATACCTTTTTCTACCATTTCACTTTCAGCCACTGTGTGTCTTTAACTCTAAAGTGAGTTTCTTATAGACAGCAGAAAGTTGGATCTTGCTTTGTTTATACATTCAACCATTCTGTATCTTTTTATTGGGGAGTGTAGGTCATTTACATATTAAGTAATTATAATTAGGGAAGATTTACTATTGCCACTCTCAAAACAATTTTCTTTGTATTGAAGTTCTTTTGTACCTTTCTTTCTCTCTTGCTTTCTTCCTTTTATAACAAGAATATTGTGTGTTTTTCTATTGATAGATTTTGATTCCTTTCTACTTTTCTTTTGTGTAATTTTTATAAGTTTTTTTCTTTGTGGTTATAAAGAGGATTTTTATGTATTTCTCTGTATGTATGTATTACTTCAATAAAAATATAATCCCTGCCCTATTATAACAGGATACAAGAGAAAAATGAGTATGAGAATAATTTTAATATTAGTCTTAAAAAGTGTCACCAGGTTTTTGTGCTAATTAGGACACTTTCAACTGCAAGTAACAACAAAGCCAACTTAACTGGCTTAACCTAGACTATTTAAAAAAGGACATCACATACCATTAGTCCAGAGATAAGGCAATAACGAGATTGGCTAACTCATCATCTGACAAAAATCATAAAGGACCCTGGTTCTTCCCAACTTCTTCTCACCCACCCTTGGGCTAGACTCCTTTGCATATATAAGATGGCTACCATAATTCTAGAAATTGTACCCATGCAGATAATGTTCAGCAGAACTGTCCCTTCCAAAATATCTTTTTAAAAGAAAAAAGCCTTTCCCAGAATGCAGACATTTACTGATGAGTCACTGCATTAAACTGCGCCACAGGCCCCCTCCTGCACCGGACACTGCCACGAGGATTGGAACCCGGACGGACAACTTCAGCTCATCAGGATTTGCCCCTGAGTCAAAATGAGGAACGACCACCCGGACCAGGACTCTGCCAGCAGGAGCAAAGAGGGAAAGGCGACTACTTGTAGGCAACAAACAGGAACGCAAAGCACAATGGGGTTTGGATAAAGAAGGGAAGATCTGGTTGAGAGACTCAAAAAGAGTTTTGTGAAAACGGTGACTTTGGGGATAGGACCCAGAGGATATAAGAATTTTTAAAGGTGGAGATGAGAATTGTGGAACAATTTCAGGCTGGTGGGCAAAGGTGCGAAAGAAAATCCAAGGTGTGCTTGGGGCACAGCAAATAGTTCAATTGGATCTGTTAAGGGAAGGTGTGGAGATGATGTAGAAGGGTATCGATCATGTAGCTGAGCAGTGAACACTTAACTTGAGGTAATGAAGAGTCACTGAAAGTTTCTTAGGAATGTGACAGAATCAGTCTCAGCAGTCACGGGTATAAAGGTTTGTCATATTATAATGTATTCGTTTTCTATTACTGTATAACAAATTATCCCCAAACTTAGTTCCTTAAAACAACAAACTTTTATGATCGCTCAGTTTCTGTAGGTCAAGAATTTGAAAGGCTTACCTGGGTAGGTTTGTCTCAAGGTCTCTCACGAGGCTACAGTCAAAATGTTTTCAGGGCTGAAGTGATGTGAAGGTTTGACTGACGCTGGAGGACCCACATGCAAGCTGTCTCCCTCACATGTTGTCTGCAGGCTCAGGTCCCTGCCACATGGGCCTCTCAACAGGGCTGCCTGCGAGTCATCACAACATGGCAGCTGGCTTCCCCCTGACTGAGCAATCTCAGCAAGCGGGGAAGGAGGAAGGAAGCTGTAATGCCTTTTATGACTTACCTTCAGAAGTTATGAAGTTTTAGGGAAAATATGACTTCTGCTATATTCTATTCATTATAAGAGTCACTATGTAGAGCCTACACCCAAGGGATAGAAAATTAAGCTTTCTGAAGGGAGGACTATCGAAGAATTTGTAGACATATTTTAAAACCACCATATGTATACTGATTCAATGCTCTCAACTTAACTGGCACCAGTAGCAGAGAAGATGTACCAGCAAAGGTGGCCAACCAGTCCTAGGAATGCAAGGTGTTATGTGGCTAAGAAGTCTTATCCCTACTTGCTCCTTGTCTCCTTTGGTTGGTGACATACTCTGGTCAAAATGCATTCTGACTAGCAAGTGCTTTTATCTTCAAATGACAGGGTCGGGAAAGGAGCCTGAAACTTTACCCAGCAAATTAGACCTTCTAGCCTGCTGCCTGTACTGACGTACTTATATTTGCAACACACGTAGATAATGTTTATTTAATTTTCAGAACATTCTCAAACATCTGAGCAGTACTACATGGTGTTTCACCCACTTAGAACTGTGGAAAAACCCAACAGTGTAGGGAAGGGAAGGGAAGGGAAGGGAAGGGAAGGGAGGGAGGGAGGGGAGGGGAGGGGAGGGGAGGGGAGGGGAGGGGAGGGGGAGGGGAGGGGAGGGGAGGGAAGGGAAGGGAAGGGAAGGGAAGGGAAGGGAAGGGAAGGGAAGGGAAGGGAAGGGAAGGGAAGGGAAGGGAAGGGAAGGGAAGGGAAGATTTCTGCTTCCTTGTGACTCCAGTGTGAACTGCTCTAAACCTTGCCAGCCAGATTTCTAGTTTGGCTTCAGAATAAAGCTAAAACACAAAGGCTGTATTTGGCTAGTTCAGGATGTAAAACTAAGGTGGGAACTCTCAGATGGACCACAACTGGTTGCCCAGCTCAGGATGGTCTAAGGGGAAAGGAAAGGAAGTTTCCTTAGAATGGTGGTTCTCAAAATGTGACCCCCTGGACAAAAGGCAACAACACCACTTAGAAACCTGTTAGAATGCAAATTCCCAGACCCACCTTAGACTTACTGAGTCAGAAACTCTGGAGGTGGAGCCCAGCAATTCTAGAAAATCCTAAAAGGTCTTTTAGGAGATTCTAATACATGTTCGAGTTTATGAATCACTGCTTTAGAAAAATCCTACCCGCAATTCACTGCACTTAATTCCATAATAACTTGGTAAAGCAGCTAGGCTGGATATTTTCATTTATTCTTGTTTGTTCACAAACATGCAATCGTAGAAATATGAGCAGAGAGATCCGGATACACACAGTGCTGCGATACAGACAACCGCTTACAAAGTCAGCTGCAGGGTCCAGGTTCCCTGACTCCAGAAAGTGGAGCATGTCCAGTGTTCTTTCAAGAAGAATGAGAAGGAGGCATGAGAGGAGGAAGAAAAAAACATTCACGTATTTTCGAACTTGATTCCATAAGACATCAATTCTTTCTAAAGACAATTACAGAATTCAAACACCAGTGACCTTCACAGCAGCCTTAAAAAGTTAAACATTTTAAACAATTTTATGCCCCATAAAACTCAGCATTTTTGAGGCATGGTTCACATCTTTAAAAGAACAAACATCCCAACAGAGATGTGTCTGGTACCTCAAAACTTTCTCCCAAACAACTAGTTTGCTTTAATGTCATAGACACTATAAAGGAATCGTTATGTTTCCTTGTTCCAGAAAACTCAGAACTAAATTAGCGAGTAAATATCAATCAGCATTTGGTACAAGAGCCTCGCCTGGCTGTCTTATTTTTCCTGTGTTTATCTCTCCGGCCTGATATTCCTCCCATCTACTCTGCTGCACCATTCGTATTTTTGTCAGACATGGCCACTCCTTTTAGGAATGAGGCTGGCAATAAGAAAATAAATTTAAAGGGCAAGCAACCTGAAAATCTGGCAGGAGAGGCAGAGCGTGACAGCCATCGTTCCAACAGGGCCTTCCCCGAGCCTCCAGCAGTGGTGACTGCCGACTCTGCAATCAGAGTGAGCTTCTGAAAAGCAGGAGCGAAGAGAGGGAAAGAACAGCTGTTGGTGGCAGAGAAGCTCTTCGGGCAAGTTGTTTCACGGCGTGAGGAAAAGGGGGCGAGGAGAGGAAATTGAGGTGTAGCTTCTCCATCTGATGAGATGAACCTGTTTTTGTCTTCTTTAGCTTTCTCATTTTGAGACTAAGTCAGCATCCACACAGGACTGGCCAACTAGATGTGGGCCCCCCAGCTCCCAAGCACTTTTCCTTTTGGGCGTGATGCACCAGCTGCAGATATAGCTCACCCTGATTCCACTCTGCTCCCAGGGAGAGGGCCCAGGGCTTCAGGACAGGGAAGTATAGACGATTAGGGGCATCTGGTTCAGGCTTATTGCAAAACTGAGAGAACACTTACTGTTTTGATTTCTTATCTATCTAATTTGGAACAGGTCAAGGGGCTTTTCCTTGGGTAGCTAGCTACCTTGGAAGGCTTATATCAGCTTCAAGGTAGGCTGATTAGAAATGAATCAGGAATCAGCCATAGAGCAGGGGCTGTTTGGAGCTGCTCACTTCTCTGGCCCACAGTGCCTCCCAGGCAAATTTCCATAAACAGCTCAGTCAGGACTGCAACATCAACCTTGACCAGTCACTTCTGAGCCCAGTTACATCTATAATGACACTTCTCCACCTTCCCCTTCCCCCAGAGCATGACAGATGAGGGGCTTCATGGAACAAGTCCCCGAGCTGCGATGGGAATCCGTCTCGCTCCACTGCAGGAAAAATATATATCCCTGAACAGCTGTGAGGAATCCTTTCATTATTCATTTGCAAACTTACCGCTAGTCCTCACTTCCACTTTTTACAATAAAAAATGAAAACAGATTAAATGGCATATTCTGACAATGATTGTTTTAAAACGCCCAGGCTAGATGGAATATGGGAGGTGGCAGAGAGAACCTAAGAGAACAGAGTGAGTGTTCGTGAAGCCTGGGGCCGTGGAGACAAAGGGGAGACCTGCCCTGCGAGGTGGAAGGAGAGGCCGTTTCCCATGGTGACCTGTCTGCACAGTGACCACACAGGGTCAGCTCAAGGCTGCATGCTTATGTGTCCCACTCAAAAGTGATTTACAACCATCCAGAAATCAGATCGGGGAAGTGCTATGGAGCAGGGGAGGTAAATTATGTCAAAGGCAGAAATAGTCACAGGGTAAAGAAAGTGCAGGCAGACACCCAAAGACCATAAGCTCAGTGATGGCTCATGAAAATGAAACCACTGGGTATGCTGAGAAGGGGCAGACCCTTGGGAGCGTTCTCAGGCAGGTGTTTACGTCTCCAGAAACGCACCCTGAGGCCAGCGTAAGCAGGCTGAGGGGAGATCACAGGGGAAGGGTAGGGGAGAGGCGCTGTTGCTGGGGTAGCCACAGTCAGCCCGGCTGGGAGGAGGGCCTGGCCAGCTCAGTCGGCAGTGGCAGTGATGCGGGTCACAAAACCACCTCAAAGGACATATGTTAGATTAAAAGATATATGAATCTCAATATCTGGACCTCATTTGGATCCTAATTTTTTTAAATGTAAAAACCCCTGATAGTTATGAAACCATTAGAAATTTGAATGCCAAATGGATATTTGATATTAATAAATTGTTATTAATTTTAAGAGTATGACAATTATATTCGTGGACGCCTGATAAAGAGTCGTTAGCTTTTAGAGTTACATACTGAAATATTAAAGATAAAATGGCATGTCTAGGAGATTTTCTTCAAAACACTATGGGAGTGAGAGAAGGTGGAGCTGTGGACGAGGTAGAATCCTCAGGGGTTGATGGTTGCGGGCTGGTGTGATGGGCACACGGGGGTTCATTAAGCTTTTCCATCAGTTTTTGCGGACACTCAAAATTCTGCATAATAAAAGCTTCAAAATAACCATATGGGTATATACCCTTATTAGTAACCATAGAAATACAAATGAAACCATGTGGTTCTACTTTGTGTCCATGAAATTGCCAGAAAGTTTTTAAATGACAATACCCATTGTAAGCGAGGGTGTGATAAAACAGATACTCCGATACATTGCTGGGCAGAGGGTGGAAAGGGGTGGAGTAGAAACTGGTACACTCTTTGGAAAGCATTTGATATGTACCAAGAGTCTTGAAAATGTTCATATCCTTTGATCTAGTAATTCCAGGAATTTAACCTAAAGAAATAACCCTCAAAATAGAGCTTATGAGCAAAGATATGCATTACAAGATGTGTAGTAAAGAATTCACCTTACCCAAAGAGCAGTCCAGCCTTTGCCCTCACCTTTGGGGAGGCGATCCCTAAGCCTTTTGAATGCCCTGCCTGATAAAAGTGTCTTTGTTTACCTGGAGGCCTGAGCTACTGGACAGGCTGACACTGTGATTTATGATGGGGGCTTTGGCTCATGTGGAATTCACCATATGTATAGAGGGGCTGTTGACTAAAGATCAGCCACACACTCAGTGAACTCTGGAGACCCAAGGAAAACTCTGGACACCAAGGCGCAGGTGACCTTCCTTGGTTAGCAATACTTCAGGCACGTTGTCACACATCGTTGTCAGGAAAGTAACACTGTCCATGACTCCATGAGAAGAGGACAACAGGAAGATCCATGTCTGGAATTTCCTGAACTCTACCCCATGTGTCTCTTTCCTTGGTTGACTTTCATCTATATCCTCTAACTGTAATAAATTATAACCATAAGTAGTAGAAGAGCTACCACTGAGTTCTGTGATTCCTTCTAGTGAATTATTGAAACTCGAAATGGCCTTGGGAACTCCTAAACTTACAATCGATGTCACAAGTAAAGGTGGGCTTGTGAACTATTCTATAACTTTGCAGTTGGTGTCACAAATGAAAGCGGTCTTGGGGATTGTGACCCCTCTGACCTCACATGGGGTTATTTATGAAAGAAAAGAAATTCCTGGGAATGACTTCAGGGGTCAGTGATAGAAGCACTATGTGCTTCATGGATGCAATATTATGTGGGAAATTAAATATAGCAATTAATATAGAAATTAATATAAATATAAAGAATTTATATTAATTGGGGAGGCTATGTAACATGTCCAACACAGAGTTTCACATATAGTATTATTACTATATTCATGTAGATTTTAAAATACATGTAGAATAATGTCTAGATGAATTATATCAAAATGTCAATGAGTCACTATTTTTAGGGTGGTAAGATTATGTGATTAAAAATTTTTTTCTACTTCTCTAAACTTTTTAAATGGTTTACAGTATTCAATATGTATAACTTACTCTGATAGTCAGAAATGTGTGTGTGTGTGTGCGTGTGTGTGTGTTTAGTTTCTAAATTTTAGCCATAATTAGCAATGATTAACATAAAAAAGGTAGTTCATGATTAAGAAACTCAAAAGCTCAAACTTGACTATATAACTAAAAATGCCAACAAAAGGAAAGAAAGGGAGATGGAATGTAAGAGAATCTAGACAGCTACAGGAGGGGTTCTGATAAGCACAAATATAAAGGATGGAAAGAAACACAAAACCGAGGGCCTACAGAGCAAGTGGCATGAAGCTCTGAGAACAGTGACAGGCGGTGCTACAGAAGAGAAGTTCATGATGACAGGGTGATATGAGTCTTTAATAGGGGCTTTGGCCTGGTAAAGCCTTAGGTCACTTCCGAGTTAATATTAATAGCAGGGGCTTTAGTCTTTCAGTGAGACAATAGGGTCTTGAATTGATACAGTGCTCAAAACACTTCCCCAGAAAACAGTGGGCTTCTAGTCTTTACAATCTTGGCAGAGTGGAATGGGAATAGAAACTTTAATAAACAAGATGGGTTTTGGTTAAAGAGTATCGGAAGGCTAAAGCCAGCAATGGGTTGAGACTTGAAAAAGAGTCAAGGGCATCAAAAATGGCTTCTGCTTTTTAATGTTAAGTTTAGGGCAAGTCAAAAAAAAAAAAAAAAAAAAATAACATGGGCCATTGTTTAGGCATGGTATAGGTGATGATTTTTATCAGAAAGAAGGCATAACTTGTACACTCTTAATGTGCTTCCATCTTTTCTGTCAAATAAAATCTTTTACTGAGAAATGGGTAGTACAGAGGTTGATAAGAGAGAATTAAAGCCTTGAGTGAAGAGATTATAAAAAGTGCACCTGTTCTCTATCTACTCTAATGAATTAAAGTCACTTACCTCAATGAATTGCTTTCCAGTATACTGATAACCCTTGCAAATGGGATTGCTAAATTATTGTCAGGAATCTTGGAGGCTACCAGGATAATAGAGGATTCTAGAAGATGAGGGTTGGAGGTTTTATAACAAACTTCAGCCTAGACATAATGAATTACATTTCACTAAGCATTTTTATACAAATCCTTGTTTGTTTTTTGCAACAAACAAATATGGTTAGATCAAATGAGAGAATAAATACTGAATGGTAAAGCCCCATGCTTCCAAGCCAGAGCTTTTGATGAATAACCAAATATAAGGATTAAATCTAAAGGGACTTAGCAGGTTTGTGAATGGGAAAGAATCGCGAGTTGGGAGTTGGGAACCATCTCAGAACTGGATCTAAATAAAAGAAGTGGAAGCATAGGAAGATACTTATGAAGGCCATGAGCATTGGAAAACAGATTCTGTTTAGTGTAAGAGAATACTTTCTAAGTGTTGAGCTTTCTGACAATGGATGAGTGAATTAGGAGGCAGTATTGTCCAGGAAACCCCTGGATTTACCAGGAAAACTGTAGCAAACTCATACATCAGATGGGGATATAGGGATAGACCACAGATTTAAGTCTCTCCCAATTCTGACTTTTTGTGATAATATCAAGAAACAGTGAATACGTAACCTTATTTTGACTGCAAGCACAGCATCCATCATAATAGGGAACATAAATCCATAGTGTAACCCAGAAATTAAAGTTCAGTAAAGCTATGCCTAAGCTGCCATGTTTGATAGTTAGCCAAGCTCCTGACACAAGAGTTCAAAGAAATGGAAGTCTTGTTTTTCTTGATGCCCATGGAGAGTTTGCAATCACCTGGCTATGGGCTGCAGCCCTCTGGATGAAAAGTATGTCTGAGTCAGTGCCTGTGTCAGGAGACAGATGGAAGCTGGCCACATGACCCCTGGTCCCACATCCATTCCACCAAATGGAGAGACATGACAAGCCTTTTATTTTCAGAACAGAGCACCATTGATTATTCCCTGTTAATGCTTCCCTGTCGATGGCAGGCAGGGACTAGAGGGAAATGGAGGATGTGATATCCAGGCCCCCCAAAGGGAAAAATCAATGTGATATGGTTTGTATTTCATCCTAGGATAACCTCTTTCTTCGAGCCCCCACCCACAGGCCACTGTGTCTCTCTCCATCAACTCCTCCACACTGTCACGTCCTTTCACACCAAAGGACAGGGAGGGAGGGGAGAGGAGATAAGGAACAGGCACGAGGAATTATTAAACTCTGCTTTCATTTTCTTTTAGGAATTTACAGACATTAAACAGGCTACAGGATGCACAGAGACTTTCTCAGCAAGTTCAGATCGGAGGGGAAGAGCCTACTAACTCAGCCAAAGAAACCCTTGTCTGACTTATTACAGATGCATCCAGCAGTCAGCTAATCTCAAAGGATGACCTTGAAAAACTGACAGCCTAAAAACTGCATGCCCCCTGGCACAATGCTGAAAGTTACAAGTTCGGAGAAAGAGGCAAAGACTGGTGATGCGCGGATGTGGGAGGGAAGCGAGAGGGAAGCAGCGACCTTTCTTTGTGTGTACACACAGACACACGCACATACACATCAAACACCAAAAGTGTTTATAGTTCCTCCCTCCCCAAAAGGAACCCACAATTTGAAATGAAATGCTTGAGAATCTTGGATCTAGCAGGGGAATTTTTGTTCCCTCTTGATTTCAGGGCAGAGAGAAAGCAATATTACTTTATCGTCTTTTAAGTGGGATGCAAACCAGTAATATCCTGATACCTAGAGCTATCCTATCCTATCCTTTTTGTTCGAGACAGGACTTTTCATTAGCATTTAACCTCCTCGGCATTAAAGTAGTGTAGCTTCTAGAAAGCTCTAGGATTGTCTATTGTCTACTGCTATCTTTCTCCTTCTCACAGGCATTGCTAGGAAAATTGAGAAGACATTTTTTCTCCACTTACCTTGCTCCCTGGGGTCAGAAATCATGGACTGAGTGCTCTGTATAGGAGGGGCTGGACCAGGTGACCTCCAATGGGCTTTGCAACTCTCAGTCTCTTTGTAGGGTCCCTGTGGTTACAGATTGAAGAGGCTGGGCCCAGAGGCCTGCTTTTGGTTTGAAGGTGGAATTGAGCAACTCATGTTTTACATATCTACACAATGTAGATAAATATCCTACTAGACTTATAAGCAGTACTTTTTCTAGATGTATAGGATTGTATCTGCGTTAAAACAAGCCACTTTTTAAATATCTTAGAATAAAAGCATGCGTCCTAGCAGGACCCTGGTTTATGTCAATTCACAAATGACCTTCCCAGGAATGCTACCAGTGAGGCTGTGAAAAGTGAACATCCTGGAATGGTCCTCAGGCCGTGCCTCAGAGTCTCAGCACCTCCTGGGTTCATTTCCCCACAGGGGATCAACTTCGTGCCTTAGGTTCCATAGCATCAGGCATCAGCTCGTACAGTCACTTCTGCCCCTGAGTCCTCTCCTAGCCTCAAAATGAGATGGAAACTCTCGGGTCTTTTTCTATTATTTGGAAGAGTTTGTGTAAGGTGTTTCATTTCTTTAAATGTTTGAAAGAATTTGCTAGTGAAGAAATTAGGACCTGGAGATTTCTTTGTGGGAAGGTTTCAGTTACAGATTAATTTTCTTAAACAGATTAAAAAAAAACATTCAGATTTTCTACTTCCTCTTGAGTTAGTAAATTGTTTTCCTAGAAATTTCATTTCATGTGGATTTTTAGATTTAACAGCATAAAGTTCTTCATAATATCTTCTAATGATATGGATAATTGTGTCTTTTTTTTTTCTTGATCTATCTTGCCAGCAGTTTATCAATTTTATTAGTCTTTTCAAAGAAACTCTAGATTTGTTGATTTTTTCCTTTATACTTTTTCCCATTTCATTAATTTCTATTATCTTCACTATATTCTTCATTCTTCTATCTTTGGATTCAATCTACTATCCTTTTTCCATATACTTTTTGAGATGGAAACTTAGATTTTTAGCCTTTCTTATCTTGTATTATATGCAGATTTTAAAAAAACAAATTTAAGTATAGATTTTACTATGTTCTTCAAGTTTTGATGCCATATTTTAGTGTCATTTAGTACAAAATATTGTCTAATATTTATCGTAATTTCTTTCTGAACTATCAGTTGTTTAGAAGTATATTGCTTAATTTCCAAATATTGAGGGTTTTCTAGTTCTTTTCATTATTGATTTCTAGCTTAATCCCACTTTGGTCAGAGAATGTATTTTGAATGACTTAACTCTCTGTAATTTATTGAGACTTGCTTTAGAGCTAGTTACAAATATCTTACTCAGGTTTTCATTTGCATTTGCTTGTACTATTGCTATGAAGAAAATTTTTATCTATACAAAGATTAATCTAGCAATCTTTCTCTTACGGCTTCTGGGTTTTATGACATACTTAGGTCTTTCCTACTCTCAAATTGCAAAAGAATTTTCTTTCTTTTTTTAATACGTCTAGTTTCATTTTTTAAATTTATTTTTAATTATCACTTTTTATGTTAAATCTTTGAACTATCTGCAATTTCTCCCAAAGTAACCAGGAGTGAAGTATGGATCCAACTTAATTTTTTTTCCCAGAACACTGGGAAAAATGGTTTCCATTTGCTGAACATTCTTTTCCCACTGATTGAAAAGCTGGTTTTATCATTACTCAATCCCCATATGTATTTAGATCTATCTCTGAACTATTCGGTTATACTGATCTACCTATTCACAAATTACCACAGTTTTAATTGCTGTAGAGATGTAAATTTAAAAGTATTTATAGAGTTAATCTGCCTCTATCACTATTCCTTTTTTTCCTGACTATTCTTGCTTATTTATTTTTCCATATGAACCTCAGAATCGGCTTATATAAATCATTTTTAAAAACCCTATTGGTATGTTTATTGGATATCACATTAAATTTATAGATTAATTAAGGAGAGGTGACATCATTATGATGTGTCCCTATGTAGGAACTTGGTATGTCTTTCCATTTGTACAGGTCATGTTTTATGTCTCTTATTAGCATTTTAAAGTGTTTTACAAATAGTACTTAAGTTTATTCTTATTTCATATTTTATGTTTTCTGCTGCTTTTATAAAATGGATATTTTCTTTACTTATAGCATGTAATTGGATATTGTGTATACAAAGGTTATTCCTGAAAATTAATTTTGTAACCAATTTATTAAATTCTTGTTTTGCTTCAAAGTTTTTGTTTAGTCCTCTTTAGTTTCTAGGTGAACAACCCAATCATATCATCTGCAAATTATAATTTTATCCTCTCTTCCTGCCTAATTTCTACATCTTTAATTTCTTTCTCGTCTAATTGTTTTTGTCTGTCCTGCAGAACCATTTTAAATAATGGTGATGATTAGTGGATATCTTTGTCTTGTTCCTGACTTTAACGAAATTGCTTCTCTAATTCTCAATTAAACATAATGCTGGCTTTATTGAGATAAATATATTTTATTATATTACGGAAACACCCAGATAGTATTAATATTAAATGATCCTTGTGTTCTTGAAATAAGCCTCACTTAGTCATGATGAATTACTTTTATCTAGAGCCAGGCTGACTGGGTTCAAATCCTAGCACCGATACTTATTAGTTATTTGAGTTTAGGCGGAATACTTTAACTTCTTTTTGACTCTGTTTCCTTATCTGTGAAACAAGGTTGATAAGAATATCTTATTCAGTTGTTGTGAAAATTAAATAACTATGGAAAGTTTAGGACCTTTTCATACATTAAGAGAGTGTTTGCATTTTTTTCTGTAAACTCTTCATATCTTTTCCCTGCTTTTCTATAGATCTTCTCTATTTTTAGTAGCTCTGGGATATTAACCCTTAAGCTGTGAAATATATTGCAAATGTTTTCCCAGTTATCACTTGTATTTTACTTTGTTTATGGTATATTTTGCATGCAAAGGTTTTTCTTTTCTTTTTCTTTTTTTAGCATTATGTCAAATATATATCTATGGTATCTGGATTTTTAAGTTACATTTAATCTGAAGGAATACATTATTGGCCCCCATTCTTCACCCTTCTTCGTATCTCCACCCTTCGCCATAAGAATTTAAAATCCCTTCCACCAAATGAGTGCAGGATACTTTACTACAGGTCTGAGGAGACCGAAAGACATGTGGAGCAGAGCTGCCCCAGCTGAGCTCAGTGGCATCATCATGCTAGAACCAATACCGCGAGGAAAGCTCTTCACTCCCAGGTTATCGAGCAAGGAGTTTTGGTTCTTTTTGTTTGTTTGTTCGGTTTTTAATATTTAAAATATCTTAGCGTTTATAACGAGAGAAGTTCATGTTCTTCCTTCTCGTTTATTGAAAACTTTAAAGTGAAAAAAAAAAAAAAAACCCACTTACTTAGTTCCCAGCAGCCCCCAAATAGGCCTCAGGCCAGGTTTGGCCCACAACCAGTTTGCTGAAGAATTAATTCATCTTATTTTCTATAGTCATTTAATGGTTTAATATTGTACAATTAAATCTCTGATCAATATGAAAATTACCCTGGTATGTAGATTTAAAAACAGATCCAATTCTCTCTTTCCATATGGTTATCCAGTTAACCCAGCACCATTCATTGTATAGTCCGTTTTCTCCTCACTGATTTAAGATACCACCTTTATTGTATACTGAATTTTCATATGCAATTGGATTTCTAAATTTTCTATTGTGTTCCATTAGTCATACTGTATACTGTACCAACCACACTTTCAGCTTTAGAGGGTTTATGTTTTAATACTCTCTTCAGATTTTTGGGGGGCTAGTCTTACTCCTTTGTTCTTCCAAATAAACTTTACAATCAACCTGTCTAGCTCCAGAAAAAGCTAGATATTTCTAGCATTTTTGGGTAGATCATACAAAATCTTTGTACAAAGTATAGTCCTAGATTTTAAACTACTGACTAGATTTAGTACTATAGGAGTAATCAACCTATACCTTTGTTTTGATAAATTACATCTTGATAGAGATTTGTCTAGAGACTGTCTCAAATTTATTGGCTAAAGTTGTTCATATTATCTTAATTTTTAAATTTCTACTATATCTATAATTATGTACCGTTTATTCCTAATATTATTTGTGCTTTATTAATGATGTTATAGATTTGCCTATTTTGTCTTAATTTTTGGCTTGGTCGATCTCTCAATTATGTTTATATTTCTGATCTTACCACTATTACTGCTTTTGTCATCTCTGGGTTTATTCTGTTGTTCTTTTACTAACTGCGTAAGTAGAATGCTTAGCTCGTAAAATTTCAGTCCTTTCTGCTTCTAACTTAAACATTCCGACGACAAATATTCCTCTAACTCTCCCTTTAGCTGCATTCCAAGAGTGCTGATGTATAACGTTTTGATATTAAATTCTAAGTACTTTCTAATATCTATGTTTTTCATTGATTCATTGCTTAAGATGTTATTAAATTTCCAAATGCATTAGAATTTTTTTTTAAATATTGACTTTTAAATTTAACTTCATTGTGACCAGAGAATGTGATCTGTGTAACTAAAATCTTTGGAATTTACTGATGTTTACTTTATGGCCTAAGCGTCAAATTTTGTAAATATTCTATCTGTGCTTGAAAATAATGAAGAATTCTTCAAATTTTAGGGTATGATATTCTATTCATGTTTATTACACCAAGCTTATTCATTGTGCTAAATACTCTATATTCATAACAATTTTTATCCACTTGTCATATCAATTACTAAAATATTTTAAACTTAGCTGTCAATTTTTTATGTATGTTAAAGCTATATTAAGCTTATTGAGAATTAGTATATCTCCTTGGCAAAGTGAACCATTTTTCAGTAATTGAATTAATGTTTATTATTTTGTAGAGATTATCTTTACTTTCTGATATCTATTTTTTCCATCCTTTTGATTTTAATCTTTTTATGACTTTAAGGTTTAGGTGTGTCTCATAAATAGCACATAGCTGATGTATTTTAATTCTCTTATTTTATGCTTATTTTTCTCAGCTTTATTTTCTATCATTCTTTTTTTATCCAAATTGATTTAAATGCTATGGTCTCTACATTTATTCTTTTAGTAGTTACTATAAATATTTTAACATGTCTACTTACCTAAAGTCCCAAATTAATAAGACTCCTTACCCTCCTCTTGAATTGATGGTCAGCAGGACACTTTACCTCTCATCACCATTTTTGTTACCTGGTGTCTTGAAGCCTCTTTCATTTCTTGAAATATATTTAAAACATTTAGTTTATATTCTGTACTGATAGGTATAATATCTAAAGTGTTTGTTAGTCTGATTCTCTTATATGTTGTTTCTGATGACTCTCACTCATGGTATCTTATTTCCTTCTTTGGTTTATGGTTTTTAACTGAACTACCTATATTCTTTATAATTTTATCTGTGAGAGTTCTTTGATATCTAGATTGAAGTTTCATTCCTCTAGAGAGATCTGTGTTTGCTTCTGCCAGTTATCTCGGGTTATTACTGATCTGGGTCCTTTGTAAATCAAATTCCTATTTGCAGTATTTTGGACCACACAGGTAGAATAAACTTGAGCCTTATCTTATAGAGATAAGGGATAATTGTTAAACATGTTTCCACAAGAAAAAACTTTTCCTCCACCCAGGGCCAAGGTCAAGATAGGCTTGTTTCCTTACTGTTATTTCTGCCTAGTGGGTGTTAATTCTGCTTTCACTGTGAGTGTAGCACTTGGAGGATCCTTGCTTTGTAGATCTCAGATTAAACTTCTTGCCTTGAGCAGGCTCTGCTTTACCTCCTGTGCCTACCACAGTCATCACGGCATAGACTCAAGGGGACCAGGTCTCAGCAGATACCTTCAGGAGGAAAGATGGCTTTCATCTTACTTACTTCCCAAGGTTTGAGTTTTCACATCAGTTTTGACCTCTATAGATTATTTCATTTTTTTTTTTTTGCCACTACTTTTGTTTGCGTTTACAAAGATATTTTTTGACCCTTGAGGAGCAATAATAAAATTAAACCAAAAAGTAAAAGAATTTAGTAAAGATTAGCATACGAAAAATCAATAGCCTTCATATGTAAGAACAATAATCAAGTGAAAGATATAATGGCAGAGAAAATCCCATTTACTAGCAAGAAAAATGATTAAATACTTAGGGATAAACTTAATAAGAAATGTGAAAAACCTATACAAGAAAATTTTATAAGCCCTGAAAAGGTATAAAAATAGATTTGAACAAGTGGAAATACATTTTCTTGGATAGGATGACTCAACATTGCAAAGATATCAGTTCCCTCTAAGTTAATACATGTGATACAATCTCAATAAAAATATCAATACACCTTTTGATGGAGCTAGACAAGTTGATACTAAAGTTTGCATATAAAAACAAATACATCATAATAGCCAGGAAAAAGCATTGAAAAGAAAAATTATGAGAAGACTAGCTCTACCAGACATTAAAAAATACTATAAAGTTTCTATAATTAAAACAGTGTGGTACTGCGCACAAGTATAGAAATAGACTGATGGAAAAGAACAGAAAGCCCAGAAACAGTCTCAACTACATATGGATCCTGGATTGAATCCTTAACTGGAAAAATGACATTACTGAGGAAACTGGAAAAATTCAAATAAAGGATGTAGTTAACAGGACTGAATCAATGCTGACTTCCTGGTTGCAGTACAACTGTACATGGCTATGTAAGTTGTTAACATGAGAAGCTGGCAAAGGGGTATGGGGCAAATCTCTGTACTATTTTTGCAACTTTCATGTAAGCCTAAAATTATTTCAAAGTAAAAGATTTTTTTTTTACAAATTGTAAATCCCCTTAAATAAAAGCTTAAAAGACAGATATAAAAAATAAAAAAATAAAAATAAAAGGCTGTGAATCAAGAACTCCAAAGAATATGGAGAGGAGGCTCTGAATCATACTAATGTGAAGCACTAGAAGGGCCACAAGTCACCACTGTTAGCCCAAACTACTTAATTGGTTCAGTTTTACACAGTTGGAAAGAATTTCGTTAACTTTACTTACTCAGAGCATGATATTAATGAGGCCAAAGTCATGGGGTCAGAGATTAGTGTGGGCCGGCTGCATTGGTTTTATCCTGTGGACACTTTCTGTAGCCTTGAAATAGCAAAGATTGCAAAAGTCCCCAATATAAAAAGTGTGAATGGATCAACACAAATTTATTGTCACTACTGAAAAACAAAGCCCAAAACACGCAACTGGCAGATGACAGCAACGACTTTGTTCCTGAATACCGGTACTAGGAATTAAGACTGCCAACACTGTGCATTAAATTCTACCGAGATAAGGTGGTTCAGGTGGAAAACTTCAAACTGGCATCATGAAAGAAGACATAAAAGAATCAGTCAGCCATGATATACATTGATATTTCCAATTCAGTTTAATCTACTCCTAAGCATGTCTGTAGCTCCTACGAACAGGTGGACCTGGTTTTATACGTACCAGGGCAGTGATCAAGGAGATGTAAACCTGTTCACATCTCAGTTCTAGCTTTGCACAATGGGCCACTTGCAGTAGGGTTTCCATGACTAGGCTGCAGAGGAGTACTATAACAGCTCTCCAAATCAACAAGCAAGCCAGTGTACACAGGGTCCTTCACTTTCTGTCTCCTGCTTACCTCTCCCTGCTCCTCTACATCCCTTATATGAGCCTTAGCAAAATACTTACATTGCCCTGAACAAACCGTGCTTTATGCTAGATGGCCTCATCCTCTCTGTTTAACTCCTGTTCATCCTTCAGGACTTGGTTCACTATTTTTTTAATCCCCACCCCACCACCACCTAATGAGAGTCAGAATGCCTTCCTTCTTACCAAAATACTCTGATATTCTCATCTCAAAACTATCACTCTACGCTGTAACATTTGCTTTGTCTCTTCCTCAGAAGACCATGAACTTCATGATGAGAAGAATGTCTTTCCTCTTTGTAAACTAGCAGCTAGCAGAGTGCTTGGTATAAAATATGTTCTATATACATATAATGAATGGACATTTATAAAGGCCAAGACTATTAATACAGCTATTTTGTTAGCAGTTTTACGAAATGTTTAGCAACAGTCTAAACATGTGACATGTTCAGGACAGTCCACATCACTACCATAACAACTCAAAGCACAGGTCCTCTTGGCTTATGGATCGGTTTTACTTTGGCACACAAAGGACAATATCTTTTTATTGCCATAGGTTTGAAAGATTTTACTGACTTTTGAGCTCTAGACACTTTCAAACAAGAACAGGTCATTTAAAGAGGATACGACAGAGAAGAGACAAGTCTGCCGGGAGCAACTGGTAAATGAAGTAAAAGGGTATCGTCAGACACCCAGCCCTAGGCTCAGAGACACAGTTTATTTCAGATATACATGGCTACCAACAGTTCATTTCTACTGTGAAACAGGGCACCATAGTGTACTGGCTGATAATAGAAATTCTAGCATCAAAAAGAATTGGAATTTGAAACCTGGCTGACAATGATTAACCATGTGACTTTGAGCAATTTATAATTGTAAATACATTTGACTGCTTTAAAACAGAGATAAAAATACTCACCTTGAAGCTGTTGAAGATTGAGATGCTATTAAAAAATAGCACATATTAATCCCTCAGTAAATTGTTGCTGCTGGTGTTATTGGCTCTGGAGAAGGTTCAACTGGTTTTAAGAGTATATCTAAAGAACCTAAGAACATCCTGTTTTGGGGCAGCCACCCTCTTCCCCAAGAGGTCGCTGAGAAAGACTGGCTTAGTGACCACTCAACAAGTGTTTTTGATTCAGTGAATAGGGCAGTGGCCCTAATGGACCTTTGTTATTCTTATCAGCTGTCCAGCATCGAAGCTGCCCTCCTATGTTTGAGGAATTCATCCAACCCAAGAGAAGCTAAACATTCCAGATAACCTCATTCTCACTTCCTACAGCTAGGGCACGGGCGCATGACTACTATTTGGATCCTCCTGTCCTAGATTTTGAATCAAAAACTAGGGATTCAAAGGAGCCAGGAACATACATGGTCCCTTCTGGTGAGGGCAGAACCACTACTACAACTCCAAGGGCAGTATGCAGTGACGGCAGTCAAGTTGGAATTCACGTTCCACTTTATTAGTAGTAGAGCTTGTGCCTGGAAACCCTGATTAAAAAAATCCTGATAAAGAAAGGTCCAACATGGTACCCAAGGTCAAGAAGTGGTGAGGAAATGGGTCTGTCTCACCCCCTAGACCCAAACTAAAATGTTACCAGCAGCAGAAAGTAAAAAACTGAAGACAGTATTAGATGTGGGTAGCCTCCTTGCATGCAAAAGTGGACCCTTTCCAGTCCAAGATCCTGGAAAGGAAAAAGCAAAGAGGGACCACAGTTCAAGCCTGACTTGTTAGGAACAGCAACTCCACACACTAGAAAGTATGGGTGATCCATCTTAGAATTTGCCTAATGTGCGCAGCAATAGTTCTGATCTCAATGGGTTTGGAAGAGGAACAGTGAGGGAAGGAGCAGAGGGAGACCCTGAGCATGCTTTGCTAGTTTACAATAATGATTAATAAAGGTAACCGCTTCACTCTAAATCTGTGCTTTAAGTCAGCGCATTAAGGTCCTATGACAAAGGAACTCATTAGCACATAGGTGTTAATTGAAGTATTGGAGGTGAGGGCAGAGACACTTTGTGTAGGAATGACCTACCAACCAACCTGCCCACCTGTGGAGGCTGAGAGTGAAGTAGGAGAAAAATCGGGGTAGAGCAAGGTCAGAAAAGGAAGGATTCCAAAAAGGAAATTACTATACAGTATTAAGTCATAAAAATCAATCTGAAGACTAAATTTTGGCAACTAGAAGAAGTCACTGGTGAACGCGGCAAGAACGATTTGTAATGGTGGCAAGAGTAGTAATCAGGTTTTAGCACAGGGGTTCTCAGCCTGAGTACATGACTACTTTAAAGCTATACATTGCTTTAAAGACTGGAGCCTGTCCCACCTCCCCATTATGATATGACTGGTCTGTGATTTAGTTGGGGGAATTAGTATTTTTAAAACTATCCCCAGGTGATGTTACTTAGGTTAAAAACCATTGCTTCAGTGAACTGAGAACTTAAGGATAGAAAGTGCAAGTGAGGACAGCCCTTTAGTGGTAGTTAGGGGTTCAAAGGGTTGAGAAAGGATATTTTTGTTTGAAGAGGGAGTCTTTGAACATGTTTAAATGCGAAGCTGTACGTGACAGGAGTGAGAAGCTAGAATGAGCTAGATCGAACAAGGCATCTATCTGATCAGCGGAGAGGGGCCTAGGGAATAGGAGAAGGGATCTGTCTTGGGCAGGGAAGCACTTGCAAGAAAAAAGGGTGAGGAAGAGTTTAAGTGAGGGCTTCTCTCTACTGTTCTATTATCTGTAATAGGAGGGGGAGATTAGCTGCTGAGGTTGAGAGGAAAGAAGAATGTGAAATGGCCACAGTTTTTAGTAGCTGCTGACGACAGGTGGGAGGTTTAATGAGATGAATACTGAGAGCAATTCAAAATGTCACCATGATTTTGGGGTGGCTGGAATTTGCAGTTATTTTTCATGGAGAAATACATGGTCCACTGGAAGGAGCAGGATACAGAATCTATACATAGTGAAATGGGTTGATTTACGTTAAAGCCACCGAGGCCATTTCTAAGTTCTCTGACATTTTCTTTCCTTTTTCATTAAAAAGATTTAAATGAGGGACTACCAAGAGTAAGAACTCACTTCTAGAGAAAGAAAACATTAATTTTCATAATTTGGATGTTAAAAATCTTTTTATATTCCCATATCTTGATATTATCTAATAATACTAACATTTTTTGGCCAGGTGTACTTTTAACTGGTTTTCAAGATGGAAAAGAAAAATTGTATAGTGCTCTAAAAGACTGCAAAAATTGAGAGCTAAACAGCCTACACACGTGTATTAACCATGTTTATTTTCTGTAAATTATGATGTTCTGATGTCTTAAGAAACTTTTCTGGCTGCGTAGAGACTGCCCCTATCAGGGAGAGCCAATTCTTAGAAATAGCAAAGGACTCAGGCAGCAGCATGCTTTGGATGTGCACACTAACCAGGTATGACAGAGCCTGGGGCTTGTATACCCTGGGAAGCAATCATCCCAGGGCTGGGTACCAGGCAGCTAGAGAGACCAAACTATAGTCCAAAAGCTCGGGAATTACTCAAACTAGCCATTCCTAACCTGTTCACCCTCCCCGCCTTGCCTTTCCAGAGGAAACTCCAATAAAGGCTCTGGCCTAAACCTATCAATTGCTCCAATCTTCTGCATCCTGACTCAAACCTGGTGTTTGTTCTGTGGCTCTGCATGGCAAGTTGTACCTCTTGTTTCTAGGGGGACTGTAACATTAAACTTTTCCTTCAATGGCACCAACCTCTCCATGATGTCACTCATCACCTTTATAAATTAAGACCTGGCCACAAAATCACACGAGCATCTGAGGAAATGATACTAAAGAACTTCTCCTTAGCCACACGCGTTCCCAGAAAAAGAGAACTTGGGTTCGCAGGCTTTAGTAGTAAGTTAGGACTCAGCCCCATTTATATAAACAAAACCTAGAGAAAAAAGTGGTTATGATTTCATTTTAAAATTTTAAGATTAGAGTACCATATTCTGAAACACTGAGTCCATGAGTCAGACAACAACAAAAAAACATAACATGCTATTGCTATTGGTCCCCAACCCCTGAAGAAGCAATACCCCAAATGTAAAACAAAGACAACAGGGTATGATTAAGTGGGATAACTGAAAATTGATTCTTACATGCTCTGAAGTACTGAGATTAAGTCCTAACAAAAGATCAACAATAACGCAACAGGTATTTATTACAAACACGATGTATGCACAGTGGTTTTACTTCCAATTAATTTTTTCACTTTTGTGAGCCACACTTTAAAAGGCTTTACCATTATAACACTAGAAAATACATGAAAATTTCCCATGAAACTAAGATAAAATGAACAAATATAAAATCATGGAGGCAATATCTTACACAAATATTTTACTGTCAATTGTGAAAAATGACTATCACTCACAGACTAAAAATTCATGGTTATATTTTAACCCACTTTTAAAAGGTTGTTTCCATCCATCTAAATATGAGCTTGATGGCATTTTCTCCACATTATCCTTTCTCAGTATTTCCAGGTGATCTTTCAGGAGCTTGAGAGGAAAAAGTATGGGAAATAAAGACATTAACAGTCCCTGCAAAGAATCACACGCAAAACATCTCTAATACTTAACAAGGGAAACAGAAGAGCACCTCAGAGTCAGGGCGATACATGTACATTAAAACAGTCCTTTTTAGCTGTGGCAAAGCCTGTGGTTCCCAAATGTCAGTGCACACCAGAGTCCGCAGTTGCATGCTGCGAGAATGCCAGGCCACACCCTCAGAGTCTCTGATTCAGTGGGACTGGTGGAGACAAGAATCTGGTGATGCTATTAGTCCAGAGACCTGAGAGCCCCCACGGTTAGCATCTCCCCCTTCTCTTCCCTTTGCCTTCTCACTTCTGGACCTTGCCAAGATTGCTTTCTTTGGTGAAAATCTTCAGGATCTGCTCCATTCTTCAATATTGTGCTTGAAATTCTTTTATTCTCCCAAATTTAGCAACCTTACCAAGTACTTTTGTCTATTTATAGTGGCAGAAAAAGTTCTTTTGGCCATAAGTTTGTTTTGCTGGGCTTGTTAAAAACCTTAAAGTCCACACTCTTCAGCAATATCACTCATTTTCCTTGTTTCTTTTTGATGCTGCTGTTTCCAGGTATTTGACATTCATCTGTTCCAGGATCTTAACATAGGCGAAAGGATCTCTGGGCCACTCTATGTTTAGTGGTAACAGCAGAACCTACCAATTTCCTCACCTTTCCCCTCTGTACATTTTCTGATGGGGTAGGAACCCCTCTTAATTGCTGCCACCATCATTAACTCCACTAACTGTCATGTCATGACTGGAATGGGAGATAAGGAAAAATACTGACAAGTAAAATGGACAGCTCAAGCAGTAACAAAGGAAGGAGCTGACAGCAGGCACACAACTGCTTCTATCATCCCTCCTGCCATCCCATGAGCCATGACATCCTGTAAGCTTTGCCCCTAACGAGACCGCATCCACAGCTGCATGAGCAAGCCATTCTGTTCTCATCCCAGCTCAGATAAGGTTCACCAGATACACCGAACACTGAATCTGGCTTCTAATGCTCAGATTTTTACATAGCCTTCTCCCCAGGAAACCAAAAGCATATGGCTCAGAGCACAGTAATGAAGCAAACATAAAGCAAAGACCTGAAATAAATCATGCATCATCAGGAGCCTTCACCTAGAGCCAAAGTGGAGAACGCATCACATCAGCAATGACAGTGCCAGTCTAGCTCCTTTCTTGCAACTCTGTAACTTGTTCAATTCTAAGTGACTCCTGGGATAACTCTCCTCTACTTTGCAGCATCAGAACTTCCAATGCTGTGGTCTAGATTGCATTTCTGATTCCAAAATACAAAGATATATCAGATTAATCTACTTGGCATTCATAAATAGTTTAATTACCTGTTCTAGGTATGGAGTTTTAATACTTAGCAAAGATTGCCATTAAGTATCACAGATTAGATCTATTTCAGCTTTTGGTCATTTTGCTGCCCAAATGGCCTCATTTGCAGCCTGTTTCATAGCCTAGCAAAACAATGTCATCTAAATTTTCAATTACATTTGATTTCTAAAGAATTCAAGGTTAAAAGCACATACCACTCAATAAAGATCGTATTCTGTTTCTCCCAAATTTGGCACCATGTAAACAGCTACTAATTTCCTCTTCTGAACAGTTCTTACCAAAAAGCAACACAAGAGTTTTGACGCAAACGAAGTTGTTCCTTTAAAATACTGCATCTGAAAAACAATCTCAAATTCCCTTAAACTTATAAGCAAAATTAATTTTTTATGAATAACAATAGTAATGTCTTGACTTTTGCCTATGGTGGAAAATATATAAGATTAGGGTTCAGGCAGGAAGACTGCATAGGCAGCTGGGATAAATCAGAACCCTGAAATAAGAATGGTGGAACTCAGTTTCAGTTATTACTTTTGAGCAGATCAAATACATGTGAGTTTAAGGATTATCCTCAAAGGAAGTCATGCTATCAGTTTTTTTTTCAACAGATTACAAACCTGATTTTGAAATTGTAGCTTTTGTTAAGAGGTAACAGATTTTTCTTAATTTACATTTTACCATATAAAAAGATTTAAAACTTAAATTTAAAATACACTTGATTCTCAGGTTATTCCTCTGGAATTGATTCATACAGAAAACAAGCAGAATAAGTTTGCTAATGCTTCTGTAAGTGTGCTCATACAATAGCTTAAAATTAGGAACCCAATTTATAAACTTGAGTTGTAAAGTACTTAGGTGCTTAACTGCTACTTTCTAAGGAAATTAATTTTCCTTCCACCCTCTTATTATAGGTAGATATGGCATTTCTGGGTGATCCCTATTGGAAGTATTCAAAACATGTAGAAATGCATGCCCAAGAAAGATGATAAACATTCATAGCATACTGTTTCAGAGTCACACAGGTCTGTCAATGAAAAAACAAGATTACAATCCAGGGCAGAGTAAGTATGAACATTTGGGATTTTAATCCTGGCTTGATTATATGATTTTGGGCAAGTCACTAAACTATGACTGCTCATCTCTGTAAAATGGCAGCAGTCGCCTACTTTTATAACATAGAGAGGTTTAAAATGTAAAGTTGTTTGTATAAATTATTTTTATCACAGGTAAAAAGGAGAACTGTCAGGCAACATGCCATGAAGATTCTGCCTGAATTTTAGAGGTCTTAATAGGTCGCGATCATAGGATCAATCTCTGCATGGGCCACAGAGCTTAGTGTAAAGAAAATAAAATTATGCCCACGGATTTCTTCCTTAAATCTAACAAATTATGTTAGAATGTGTGCCTCAGGACACTATGGAGACTAGGTAAGAATGCACATGACAATAAAATCTACCCTCATCACTAAGCATTTCAGTAGTGCCATTTTGCATTTGACACACATTGTATCTTCTACACTGCTATGGGTGCAGCCTGTAGGGAAGGGAAGTACATTCACTACTACGTGAGACCAGGGCAGTTGCCAAGGATGCTGAGTTGACTTTAGCACTACTCACCTCATCATCTCCATCTGCCAACCTCTCCCCGCCACCCCACTGTATCCTTGTTATGGACAAATGACATGTTCTCAATCTTACGTAAAGTGCTATGGAAAGTTAGCTTAAGTCCCCCTCTCCAACTAGATCACACCCACCCATAGACAAAGAAATTCTGGAGCTACCACAGTTAAGGACTATAATTTTTAAAGGAAACATGATAGAGCGGCCCACCACTGTATTCAGCATGAGAAAAAGGGACATCTGCACTTCAGTGAAAGGAGGCTCTGTCCCACTCAGCACCTATTTAAACACAGGAACTACCCAGGTACAAGAGTGGGACTTCCTCCACGTTACCAGAGCAGGGGGTACTTGGGGAACAGTTTATATTTCAGAGTAAACGTACTCAATTTGTACCAAAAAAAGGAGCCCTCTATCAACCAGTCCCCTGAATGACAGATGCTTCTGATAATACCTTTTTAGAAAGGGTGGCTTTTCTCCAGCAGCTCTAGGCGGTCACTTATTCCTCATTTTGACAAAGTAGCATCCAACTTCAGGAATGGCTATATATATAACTCTACATGCAGCTGAGCTGTCATAAACACGCCAAGTATAAAGTCATGTCAAAAGACATTTTTCCTCCCCAAAGTATGGCCCCAAGAGCCATTATTATAATAGAGTATGAATTTCTGCTGCAGGTTATTGACCTATAAACTAACAATAAAAATCCCATTTAGTACATAAAGGCTTACACTGCAACATAAAGTATTTAGCCACAATCCACTGACTATTTTAAGTTTGCTGTACAGCTAAACCATCTTCTTCATTACACCAATGTGTGTGTGTGTGTGTGTGTGTGTGTGTGTGTGTGTGTGTAGAACACGAATTTTGTAGATGAGGCAAAGTACAATGAAGCTGCTGGCAATCCCATTAGGCCACTTAGAAGACAAAGATGTTCGCAAGTCCCATCCTGCTGGTCTGTCTTCTGAGGCTCCACACTGAGACCTTATTGGCACTCTGAGTGAATCGAGTACTCTGAGTGAATCAAGGCCAGGCTCAAAGGCAAGCCTTACCTCCTGCAAATACTATTCTACACATAGGTCTTAATTCAGTGTTTAAAAGTGCCTGGAACTGGCTGCAAGTTTGGAATTTCCCCAAATGAAATTAAAGCTCTACACAGAGTATGTAAAAACAGTTATCAGTTTTTCAAGAAAAAAAGACATACCTGCAAAAAAGCAACAGCTCTATAAACAAAGCTGTAGGTAGCTGTTGAGGCAGCAATAGCAATGTAACAAATATAGCATAGGATGACTTTAAAAAAAAAAATTGCTGCCCCAATATTTTCTGTTAAAAAAAAAAAAAAGGAAAAACAAAACAAAACAAAACACCACCACAACAGATTTCCACAACATGATTTGCTAAGAGAGAGTCTACTGTTTTGTTAAAGAGAAAGGATCTAGTCCTGGCGATGAGCAACTAAGATATGCAAGACTATATAATACAAAGTCTAATATGTGTTTCAAGACACCCAGGTGGCTCCTGGTAGGTGAAATACTGCTCTCTAGCTGCACCCAGGGTTCTTTTCTTGTGGCATTTTAAAAAACGTAGCTGCAGTTGAATCAGTGGCTTTCTCTGCGGCAGAGGTCCTGACCAACCACTCAGAGTTTGGAGATTTCTGGGCCTGTGATGCTGGTGTAGTTGGCTCCATTGCATCCAAGTGAACTAGTAAAATTGTTATAATGAAAGTAGAAAAAAAATCAAGGGGAGACAAATTAGAATGAGACTTTTAAAGCAAAATTTTCTTAATCCTTTTACTTTATGCCCACCCTATTAACCCAAGCGCCAACATACAGCTTTACTTTTTTCTTTACAAAGAAGTGAAGGCAAGATTTAAAGTAAGGTAAGTATTTCTCCACCTGAGAAAATGAGTTTAACTGAACAAACAAATTCAGTAGTATGAATTCATAATGTAACTATAACTTATTAAGTACTTACCTGCTAGGCACTATACTGTGTAAATACTGTGCTCATAATCTTATTTCCTAATGCAAACTCTAAGTAGGTATTGTCATCTCCATTTTCTAGATCTGAAAACTGAGCCACAGAGAGGCAGGTAAATTCTTCAGGAAGATAATGTAGCTTGTTAAGTAACAAGATTCAAACTCAGATATTTGACTCCAAGCCCTTCTATCATACCCCATGAATAGTGGACAGTAAGGAAAATGATAGAAAACCACATAATCAGGCCCAGTTTTTCAACAAAGACACTAACTGTTCTGGACCCTATCAACCAAATGCCGAATCACTGTAACAGCCAAACACTGTCCTCACCTTTCCAAGTGCCCCTGAGCAGAGTAGTACAAACCACCACATCACCCGCACTGTTGATAGTGAATATACACTAACATATAGAGAAATCTACCTGTCTTGTTTTTACCCTGTCACTCAAATAATTCTACTAAAGGAATGGAACCAAGTAATTTTCAAACTGTGGGTCACAAAGATTGATTTAGCGAGTCATGTGACCAGTACTTCTTTTTCCTTAATGAAAAGGAATAAAAAAATATCAAAGTACACTCAAGGATTTATTTCAGATTTGCATGTATTATTTTTAAAGTGAGCTATTACTCTATAGCACATATATGAGTTTCTTGAGACCAGCGGCTTTCAAACATTTCGAAACCTCAATTTACAACAGCCAGAAATATATTTTAGATCACAAATATATTTTATAAAATATATTTCACAAATATATTTTAGGTCACAAATATATTTTATAAAATATATTAATACATTTCACTGTATTAATTATTAATATATGGTCACTGACGACAGTGAAAAAACCCTACTCTAGATAAAAACTTTTTTTCACTACATATTTTTTATTATGGTAAAAAATATATAACATAAAATTTATCATTTTAATAATTTTAAGTGTACGATTCAGTGGCATTAAGTACATTTATACTGTTGCACAACCATCGCCACCATCCACCGCCAGAACTTTTTCCGTCATCCCAAATGAAAATTCTATGCCCATTCAACGTCAGCTTCTCATTTTCCTCCTCCCCCAATCCCTGGCAACTACCATTCTACTTTCTGTTCCTGTAAAATTTGACTATTCTAGGTACCTCATACAGCTGGAATCAATATTTGTCCTTTTGTGTCTGGCTTGTTCCACTTAGCATTATGTCTTCATCCACAGTGTAGTATGTATTAGAATTTCACTTTGAATAATGAAGGTGTTCAGGCTGAATAATATTCCACTGTATGTATATACCACATTTTCTTATCCATTCATCTAGCAATGAACATCTGAGCTGTTTCCTTCTTTTTGCTACTGTGAAGAATGCTGCTATGAATGTTGGTGAACAAATATCTGTTTGAATGCCTGCTTTAAATTCTTTTGAGTATAAACCCAGAAGCAGAATTGCTGAATCATATGGTAGTTTTTAGATTTTTGAGAAACTGCCATACTGTTTTTCCAGAACTGCTGCACTATTTTACGTTCCCACTGGCCACACACAAAGGTTCCATTTCTCCACATCCTTCCCAAACTTGTTCACTCTTTTTTTGACACAGCCATCCTAAGAAGCATAGACTAGAAAAAAACTTTTGCACATGTTCTCCCATAGAACAATGCAGTGTTTTCCACAATAGCATAAAATGGGATATAATCAAAATGTCTAAAATGAATATTTAATTGTAGTATATCTGTCATATTCATAAAATTGAATAACATATGTGGCATTAAAAAAATGAATGACTTTTAGCAGGACAAAGCAAGAATGAATCGCAAAATATAACTTGGTGAAACTTTCAACTTATAAAATATGACATTCCATTTACACAAAGTTCAAAAACATGCAAAACTACACAGTACATTGCTTAGAGATAACTATTTGAAAACAATTTGGAAAAAAACAAAGAATCTTAAGTGATTAAAAAATATATCAGGATAATGGGTACCTCTAAGAGCAGAAAAAAGATTTTAAAGTTGATGTTCTTTTTCTTAAAGTACATAGTAGATATGTGGATATTCACTATTTTGTTTTCTTTACACCTTATGTATTTCCTATAATGCTCTTTTATAGGCATTCAATATTTACTAAAAAAAAAAAAAAACAAACATTTTTTTTTAACTTTAGAAACCATTTAAACTTTAAAAAGACATGGTGGGCAATAAGAATACTCCATGGCTCCTGAGACAAGGGCCAAACTAAAACAGAACTACTGAATCCAATCAGAGGGTTAGAATAATACTGAGGATAATTGTTTCAACTCTAAGAGCCTTCCATATGCTGAGCATTAAGTTTAGCTGCTGGGGCTATGGCAATTAGCAAAACAGATAAAAAAAATTCCTGCCCTTGCAAATGCACCTCCAGCATCACTGGCCTGGTATTTGGAATCTGATACAGCTAATTAACAGGTTAACTGTTGGATACCCTTCTGACTGATACTCTAAGGACATGTATCCCATTCCAGAGAGGAAAGTCAGAAAAGGCTTCCAGAACGGCGAAAATAGGGCTCTGAATACAACATCTTGTCATCCCAATTCTCCTTTATCTAAAGCCACATATTTACTTTTTAAGAAATGGGATTTATGCACCAAAGGCTTTGTTCTGCCATTCTGATGAAAAAAAAAAAAATCACCTCAAGGAAATGAAGTCTGGTTTTCATCTGAGTTCTTTATGTTTTTATAGCTACTTAATCTCAAATTTGGGGAAAATAACCCATTTTTTGCTTTTCCAGTTATATTCTTTAAGAGCACATACAGCAAATTCACTTTGGCATGAGGCGGTCACTTGCTGAGCATTGCCTCTTCTGGTGTATCAGACTTAGAAGCAGGTTTACATGGTTACTCAGTCAGATCCCTGGTGACTCTGTGCACCAGACACCTGTGTGCTACTAAGCCATAAAGGGAAGGGGAGTGGATATAAAAAGAAGAAAATAAAAGTGATACACTTTCAATAACGATCTACTTGATGATCATATGGCTTTTTGTTAATATTAGTACAAAAAGACAAGAAAGACATGCTATTTCTTTCTGCTCTTCATCTCTCTAGCCTTATTAAATTCAGTCAATTTCAACTCAAAACTTTCCACCGGTGGGCGAGGGGGAAAGGCAAAAGATTTGTGGCTGCATGTTTAAGAAAGAAGCTGAATTCATCACAGTGACAGGAGAGAGTGTTGGCAGAGATCTGAGCTATTTATTCTTTTAGGAAAATCCTATAAAGAATGACACAAGGAAGCCTCTATCTGCAGTCTTGTTCATCACACTGGTGAAGAATCTGATAACAGATGTATGCAGTAGCGTGATTTAGTGCCAGGAGCTGGCCCCTGATGTGTATTAATACAGCGGCAAAGCGGAACGCACCTCTCTTCATCACTCATTTCTATAAAAGAGGTGGAATCCGAGATGCCCCGATGTTAGGCAGAGCAAGCCCATTTGTTCTACTGACTGATGGCACAGGCTCAGGCTATGTCCTTCACCTCCATGGGGCACTCAGGTTATAGATAGAAAAAAAAGGAAACATTCAGTGAAGCAAGCCTTAGTCAACAAGTGAAAGGAGGAGTTGGGCTCAGTAGGGAAGACGTTTCATGCTCAAGTCTTGTTTAATACCTCCCAGTACGTTTACTGATTTGAACATGGAAAGGATTTTAAACTCTTCTCAACAATTCTTTTCTCATAAACAGTTAAAAGCTAAAAAGAGAAGCTAGATTTTAAGGAGGAAAAAAGAGCAAAAATATAAAAGAAGGGAGACTGTGTTTTAATGCTTTCAATACCACAGACTGGACGAGGATCTGGGTTTTGATGAGAAGTCATAGTTTGGAACCAATCCTATCGTATGTAAGAGAGAGCACCTGCAGTGTTTAAGAGTCACAGGAAAACCAGTCTGACCTTGGCTCTGCAATTTATCAACCATGTGACCTCGGGGAAGTGATTAACCTCTCTAAGCCTCAAATATCTCATGTGTATTGGGAATAGAAAAAGCATCTATTTTATAAAGTTGTTGCAAAGATTAAGTAAAATAATGCATGAAAAGGTTTAGCTCAGGGCATAGCCATGTGGAAATTACTAAAAAATTTACTATAACCATCAGGCCTGTGATTAAGATTGTCCACTATCATGACAATCAGTCTGAACCATTATCAAGCAGTTATTCCAAATAGAAGCTCAAAGAGGTGAATTTCAGACCATGCTGAAACTTACTATGTAAAGGTAGGGGAAAGAGCTCCCTATCTGTCATAGGTCTACTTTCTACTCAACTATCAATTGCCCTGATCTGTAATATAACATGTATAATATATAGTATTTTATTATAACTTATAGTATTTTCTGAAGAAAATAATCTGTGATATACTAAATTCTCACAGAATGAATTCACTACCATCAAGAAAATAATTGTAGGAATCAGTGGTTCCCAGAGAGGAATGGGTGAAACAGGAAAGGGAGGTCAATTGTATGGTGACAGAAAGTAACTAGCTTTTTGGGGTTATCACTTTGTAGTGTATGCAGATGTCAAATTACAGTGCTGTACACTTGAAACTTATATAATAAAAAAAAGAAAAAGAAAAATAACAATTGTAGGTATTTATCCAGAACAATTCACCTGAAATTGTATTGAAATAACATAAAGGATTTCCTATGATCATCAATTATGTTTAACTATCTTCTCTTAACTCCAAAAAAAACCCAACCTGTAGACATCCAATATTCTTGCTGATATAATAAATACATAACTGTTTCCCTTTGTTTTCATTTGAGGATAATATATAGTACATACATCATAAATGTACAGCTCAGTGAATCTTTACATATGTATATACTCATGTAACCCTCACCTAGTTCATGATATAGAATGTTTCCAATGTCCCAGAAGCCTTTTTTATGTCCTTTCCTGGTCACTACCCCCTAAAAGACATAATCATTATTTTGATTTCTAATAACAAGTTTTGCCCAGGGAACTAAAGGTTTTAACTTGTAAAATTGTTTTTTTCCGCCCCTCTTTAATCCCCCTCACCGTCCACTTCTACCCCTGACCTACAGATGTTGCTGTCTCCTTTTTCTTTTCTTTTTTTAAGAACTGGATCTCTGAAGGCAGGGTGTGTCCTCCCACGCGCTTTGGCATGCACCCGGGGCCTAGCACCCCCAGTGCATTCAGGGGGCCGGCGCACCTGGGATGTGGTCCGTGGTTCCACCTGGGGTGAACCCAGGACCTTCTGTGTGTAAAGCAGACATGCTAACCACTATACTATGTAGCCATCCCATAAAATTGTTTTTAATTAGAAATTTCATGACTGCTAAAATATTAGCATTCTCTGTACATAATGACAGTGAGAATATTGTACTGTATATTAAATAAGAAAGTAAATAAACCCATGCGGCTCTTTGGCTATGGACTAAAACACTGCCACCCTAATGGGGTTTTCATCAACAGAGATCTAACTTCTTATCTGTGCTAGAACAAAGTCCAGATGACTGAAGATTGTTGATGGTGAAATAGATTCAAACTCAAGAAAGCCATGTGACACAATGAAAAACACATAAGACTGTAAGGTCAGAGAGAACTAGGTTTGAATTCTTAAAATATGTGTAACCTTGGTCAGATCACACATCTTACTCTCAGTGTTCCTATGTAAAATGAAAATAAAATGACCTATCTTATGAAGGTTACATGAAAAGGTATATAAAACATATAATTCAGTGCCTGACACACAGTAGGTGTTCAATAAATAACTACATATAATTACCTGAATTTGGGCTAGACAGAGATGCTGTGGCCACTGGCTTCCGTTTCCTCTTGATGTCACGTGAACATGGGGGTCCCAAATGTATGTTTGCCTGTCTGCAGATGTGAAAAAAAACTATATTGTTTTAACTTTGTATTTCTTACTGTTTAAGGCATTATATTCAACCTGGATGAAATCCGTGACCCATAATAGACATATACTAATGAAATGGGCATCATCCTTCGCCATCGAGTGTCAGCGTAAGATTGTTCATAACAACTCACTCTTTACTTACAATATATACCTATTTTAAACACTTTACCTGATTTCAGAATAGCAGACATTCAAGATTAATTTCAGTAAATATGTTTCATTACATGCTGATTTTTGTACAATTATTTTTCATAAAAACTACAACTGCAATTGTTCTAAACTTCTAATGAAATACCTAATCCCAAGCGGTAATATATTGAAAATTTTAATGCTGTGTGAACACAGATATTTGCACAGAATTTTAATAGAAAGCTTAACCCTTCTATCACTATACATCTAGATTTTTAGTAGCGTCTATCTCAAGTTTGGTTTCTGTGATTTTCAAAAATATAAATTATGTGCTAATAATATGTCCCTTCATCTGAACGTTCAGCTATTTTAAAAACAAAACAGTGAGAGCCTCAAAGCTAGGAAAGCAAAAGATTCTCTGAAAGATGATGGGCTTAACACTGACATAGCTGGTGTACTATTTTAATTCTCCTGTTCTTCCTTCCTCTCAAATCAGACAGATCCTACCCCTGATTACGGACCACATTGCAAAGCTTTCCTTGAACATTCAAGGCCTTTATCTACCCTGAATCATTATTTAACTGCTGTACATATAACTTGTTTCTCTAATGAGGCTTAATCTCCTTGAGAACAGTGGCCATATTTATATGTCTTTCATAATTTTCCAATGATCTATACCAACCTCAGCAGAAGGCATATTAAATATTTGTTGACCAGAACTGTTTTAAATAAAACTTCTAAAAACTAAATAGCCAATTATACACATAAAATGATTAAAATGGAAAATTTTTATTGTCTATTTTACTGCCATTTTTAAAAAATAGCTAGTATATATACACATAAAAAGAAATCTAATGAAATTATACCAGTTGAACTCCTAATTGGTAGTCCTAGCTAGGGATCAAGTCTCATGACTTAATAGTCTTAAAACTAGAACCACAAACTTAGGAGAATTTAGTTAGCAAGGCAACAAGACAACTGCTGAATGGACAAATTTTCTTATTGAGAGAGCCCCAATCAGGCCACTTTCACAGTTTAAAAGTACACACCCATATGTACACGTGGGTGCTGGCTCGCTCTCTTTCACACCCACACACACGTGTGCATGTGCCTACTCTTTAAATAGCAAAAGCTTGAGTCCATTCAATTTATAAACAAGGAAAGATAAAAATTTGACTGAAACAGGCAGAGATGTACAATATAGAGCCTGTGGTTTGGAAAAGGCTGTCCAAATCATCTTTCATTGATCACTCTCTTCTGTATGGAAAAAGAATTTTAACTTTATTAAGTATCCCATGAATAGTTAATTCCAAAACCTCAAAGTGCAATGTAAATATAAATGTGTCAAGTAGGGTACAAAATTCATTTTTTATATCCTCCCTAAGTCCTGGAAATAAGTTTAAATCAGCATGCTGATTTAATAATAAGACAGACGACAGAATGTCAAAAGTAGACATGCCTTTAGTCTAAATGCAGAGGTGGTAATTCCCTTTGATGTCAGACACAGGCAGAAAAGAAAATTATACAACAAAATTTTGTTGGTCCTCAAAACAGAGAAATGTACAGGATAGTGTTTCCACTTCCTCCACAATCAAGGTATTTGAGTACATTCAGACCTAAACTCAAGCTGTCCAAGCACTTTGCTCTAATTCAATCCTGCTTCTCCTGAACTACTTCATAAATAAGTCAAACAAAGGGTAACAGTTTATATTCATGCTCTTTCTTCTTTACCTTTAAGCTCATTAAAGGCCTTTCTAAAACTCTTTAGATTAAATGTTAAGACCATTTTTTCAAACTAAACTATGTTGTTAGACATCAGGACAGTGGTCACCTCTGAGCTATGGTGATGTGGGGAAGAGGAAGGACAGTGACTAGAAGCTTCTGTAGTTCTTTCTGGTAATTTTCTGTTTCTGGATCTAAAAATGCTGCTTACCTGGATGGGACTTCATGAAAATTCATCAAGCATGTATTATATTTCTCTATAAACTTCTTAGTATGCTATATTGTCCTTCAGTATATTGTCCTTTAATTAACTAAAAGACATTTCCACTTCAAGATCAATGTTTACAAAATGTTGAGTTGTACCAAACAGATGCAAAATGAAAAGCATAAGAGAAAAATACTTAAAAGGGCTTTAAGATATTCTCAGAGTATCAACTTGGGCTGAACTAAACAAATACTGCCTTTTATTTACATGTCACCCATCATTTTCACAGCTTTGCGTGTTTGATATATGTCAGTAAGATGGTTAAGAGCACAAGTTATTACTCTTTTAGGACCTAGCCAGTACTATTTATCTCACATTTTAAAGGAATGACACATTTTGAAGGAAAAAGATGAAACCATGTATGCACCAAAATATTTAAATTTTTAACCATTACAGTGCTTTTTCATGCTTATTTATTTTAGTAAAATGAAAATAAGTATACTTACATACTACTGTGCACATAGGTTATTGCACAGCACTACACTCTGCAATGTCCTGAGAGGACTGCTGTGGGCTCAAAGGCCAGGTGGTCCTTACGATATCCTGCCCCTCTGCCATGGTTCTTGGATCCCTACTCCTGCCTGCTCAGTGATGTTAAGGGCTTCAGAGTTAACTGCCCCTACGTTAAATGATCTCCAACCGCTAAGCCTCCCGCCTGTTGCTCCTTTCTGCAGTGAACGTTCTACTTCCACTGCCCCATACCAACTCCTGTAATTACCTTGAATGCTCTAAATTCTTCAAATTTTATAAATTCCTCTGGTTATAACTTAGGGAAGAAACCAGGTAATGAAAGTTATTAAGTCAATAATCTTGTAAAAGTATATATTTTTCTTTTCTTTCTACTGAGAAGTTTTGTTGCTTCTTCTATTGTTCACTGAGTTGTCACTAAGCACTGGGGTATGGTGGTGGATGGAACAGTCTCTTCCCTAATGGACCTTGTAGCCAAATCTTATTTCCAGGGAAACTGAGGCAGGGATAAAAAGAAGTCATGCTCATTCTCAAAATTCAGTTTAATGCGCCTTTCTTCTTAATACAGTCCTGTTAGGACCACTTCCAAGTTGGAGAGCTATTTCATAAAAGGCAGAATAACATAGCAGCTCAGGGCAAAGTACAGAAGGGATATTTGTCTCTCCCTACGGCCCTTCCTAGTAAAGATCTGGGGAAGAAAGAAAATAAACAGTCAAATTGTTATAGAAGGACAGTGAGACATTTTCCTTCTTTTTTGGTTTTAAGTTAACACTAGTAATGTCAGAGTTTATAGCTTGAGAAAATCTGTTTTCCCCTGAGGGCTCTGTCTGCTTGGGAAGACTCTTAAAGGACAAAGAAGGAAGAGAACCTAGAGCAAGCCTGAGGGAAGCAAAGCAGCAGCTGGGTGCTTGGAGCAAGATTAGAGACAGGAAATGGAACCTGCCATTCTACAGAGCTTACCCGGAACATTAGGACAGCCCCATTCAGGAACAAAGAATAATCTGTGTGGGCTGGAAGGCCCCCTGAGTTATTTTTGGGAACCTGAGCATGGGAGCAGGAAAATGCTCCAGCCTCAGTTTCCTATTCAAGAGGTGGTTCCAATTTTTTGTTAATCCCAAAACAATAATATCAGTCAACTGTAGACATACATTTTTCCATCCTATATAAGGAAGGAAAAATAAAGAAACTGACTTTTCTCCCACCCTCATTTTCATTTAGGTGTATTTAACCACCCTGGCTCCTTTTCTTTTTAACGTTATTTCTTTAATTTGTGTTATTTTATTCTGACAGTATCATTGTCTACTCACAAGACAAAAACTGAAAAGGGACAATGCACAAGGTACCACAAAGGACAAGAAAAACAGTCTGAGCTTCCTCTTCTCACCAACACACAGAACCTCCTCCCTATAGGTAGAAAGGAGATTTAACTAGATTTTTAAAAACTCTTTTTTAAGAGCAGTATACAGTTGTTTTTGATGTTGCAAACTATATACTATATATAGGGGAGAGGACCTTTCAATTATGCAGAGGGCAAAAAAGGGCTAAGTGTAAGTTAGCCTTCTCAATCGGAATGACAAATG
This sequence comes from Rousettus aegyptiacus, assembly GCF_014176215.1. Lineage (NCBI taxonomy): Eukaryota > Metazoa > Chordata > Mammalia > Chiroptera > Pteropodidae > Rousettus > Rousettus aegyptiacus. The sequence goes on along the minus strand of NW_023416306.1, from coordinate 153,948,867 downwards.
ACTATCGGAATGATGTAAGAAGCTACTACAAAATAAACACCTCCCACCATGCTGGGGTGGGAGAAGTATCAGTAATGTGTTTATTTTGAAATTTCTCAAATAATACTGATAAGCTTCTTTCTACCTACTGTGAAAATTACTGAGTTAAAAAGTATACCAAATTCCCAAAGCTAATAAGCTAGTCAATAAAAGAGATCTAAATATTTAACTTAAAGAAGAACAGAATGATTTGAATGATTATATATTTAGATTAAAGTACTGTTCACCAGTATATAAGTAATTAACCTCGAGAGAAAAACAGGCTCCACTTGCTCTGTTTCATCTGCTCGGGGCCTCGGTGTTCTTCAGGCATTACTCCTTTCACAGCATGAATGCCAGGTCAGTACTTCCCCTAAAAGTGTCACATTCCACAGCATTTGCCGTAAAAAATTTATGGGAGGAAATGAGCATTAAACGCAACAAATACACTCTTTAAAAATTCTTACTTCAGGAAAAATCACTAAATTGATATTACAAACATGAAAGTAAATGCTAGAGATTAACAATTAATTCAAAAGAGTATTCTGTATATCCACACATAAACACAATGTTTCTATTTTATTTTTTACTGCAGGTAACTGAAAGATCAGGTGAGTTGTTAAAACTGCACTGTTACTTAGGAAACTGGGCAGATCACTATGTCCCTGGGGCAGGAATGTACTTTTAGGGGAAAAAAAAATTACTTTGAGAAATACATGCATGTTTAAGAGAACCAATGTTGGCAAAAAATAACTGAAGTGACTGCTTTAGATTTAGAACAAAGATATTTAGAGTCACTCCTAAGGAGAGAAAACAGTCTGTATCTGCCAATGGAAGGCTAATTTAAGGAATAGTTTACCCTCAAAAATCACTCATTTTTAAAACTCATTGAAAAGTTCTTTTTCTTGCATGAAATAAAAATAAAATTTATTGTGAAAAGGTATTTTTATTTGTTCTACTTTTCCTTAAACACATACAAATAAGTAACATCAAGAAAAAATTACTAATATTTCTAAGGACTGAAGGTCATACATAATCATATATTCCAGTTATTCTCCTTAATTGCTAATCTATTCAACTCAATTGTTTTTAACAAAAATTTATGAAGGTCTACCCTGTGTAAAGCATTATGCTGGATGTAGAAAGGGTCTACCCTGTGTAAAGCATTATGCTGGATGTAGTCATCACAAGATGACTGAGCCCAGGGCCCTGCCACCAGGAGCAGACATCATAGTGTAGAAGGCCAACGCATAAAGGATTAACAGATATAAGACGCCAAGCTGTAATTAAGGAACAAGCAAAGTGCCAGGGTAAAATGAAGGAAAACAATTAAATCTAAGGAAGCAGACATATCCTTTCCTCATATGTGATTTTATCTTCAGGGTTAACCGACATTTATTAAACACCCAGTGGGAAATAGTTTCACAGACTTGCATACGAGAAAGGATCCTGGCCTATGACACTAGAAGCAGCTAGGGAGAGAAAACCACTTCACAATTATAGGACACAGAGGAGGTTCGTCTAATAGGAAGAGATCCTGGCAATCCTACTAGTGTTTTCACTCAAGACTAACCTTTTCATGAGTACCTGAAAACTCTCCATAATCTACTTCCCTTGGTTGAGGCAAGATTGACATATCATGAAGCTGTTTCATGCCGTCCAAAGAGCAGAAGTTTCACATCGGTTGGAAAGATGGGTATACATATTACAATGGCAAAAGAGAAAAAATGCTTTCATCACTCCACTTAGGCAATAAGATGCCAGCCGGCTGAGAGCTGCTATAAACAAGACTGTCCAAAGAGAATAATAAAAGATTCAAACAAGAACCGTGTACTGTATATGGGAAGTTCCAATCAGATTTGCAGCCGTGTGGACAATGTTACAGCAGAAACGTGTCCTCGCACATGGCCAAAACTAAGGCACTAAAGATGTGAGCAAGAGCTGCTGCGCGTCACAGTATCCCCACCAGATATAGGACTAATAAAAGGTTCTTTCCCCCAAGCCCTGAGGTAAAACCTGAGGCTGTTTACTATGGCTCTAAAGGTCAAAATTAATAGCACGAATTGAGTCTTCTTCTTGCTCTTTGAAACTCCTTGTCAAAGGGCACAGCCAGCTGGGCACACAACTCTGATATGCAGATCATAACGTTTGTGAACAGATAAAATGAATTACAATGAGCAGGGCCTATCAATTTTCAAATTTCTAATGAGCAGGAAGGTATTTCTCTTTTTTACCCAAACACTCTCCAAATGCCTCCTTTTTGAAAGTCTATTTGAGGCCACTTAAGCATAAGCACCTCAAGAATCTGTACTACATCTTATTAGCAAACAGCCCTGGAAGCCAACTTAAAGTTTATAAAACTACAGTTATCCTAACGGCAGGGTAAAGTAGTAACTATAAAACAAAAATAATATTAGCTACACTATGTGAAATACTCAAATATTATTTCATCTTGATATCTGCATTTTAAAGACGAGGAAATTGCGGTATGGAGAGGCTAAGTCATTCTAAGTCATTTGCCCAGGTAAAACCGAGATTCTTTAGTTGGATAAGAATTAGTCTGCCTCACACCAATATCCACTAATATGAGATTAAGCACTTAAAGAAGGAATAAATGAAAATGGTGATATATAACCAAATCACCACCCAAAATAGAAGAAAGATCAGGAAAGTTGAGAAAACCCAAAACTGCCACAAGCCATTCAAAAACTGTAACTGGTGGCTTGCGCATCACACAGAGATATAGCAATTGATAAGTTCAAGTTATGGTTTTCTAAGGCACTAATGGTAAGAAAAGCTATGCTGCACAATCAATAATCTTTCATTTTGGGGAAAGCCGCCTACAGCACTAGCTTTTTATTACCATTCTCTGACTCTGTCCTTGACAGCAATACCACTGCCTGTACCAGAACACCAATCACACCACCGGCTCTTTGAGCAGCAGCAATTCTTAACACTGATACTAAGTATTACTACTTTAATAAGGACGTCCCAATACTAGCAACTGAAACAACCAAATCAAAACAGCTGGTTTAAGAATTCCACCTGTGCCAACCATCCAACTATTTATAGACCCACCCAACAACTCCTCCCATCTGTTAATCACCATGTGCCAGGCTCTGTGCTAAACCCTCACACTCTCTTCTTCACCTTCAGCAGTTCTCCAAAGCTAAAAAGAGTCCAGTTCTACTTCCCACAAGGAGCTGTGCCTACAATATCAAAGCATAGAGCTTGTATCAACTATAAAACGGGATTTCCTGTTAAAGCAAATTACAAAGCACCCGTCACAAAACCATATGCATTTAGGGCAATAGTTCTTAACCCTGGCTGCATATTAGAGTCACCTGGGAGCTTTAAAATAATGCCAATACCTGGGCCTCATCCCAAACCAATTAAATCATAATCTTGGGAGGTGGGGCCGAGCACAGATATATTTTTTAAAACTTCTCAGGTGATTCCAACATGAGGCCAGTTTTGAAAACCACCAAACTTAGGTATTTCGAGAGTGGCATTTCTGAAACCCTCTTAACCCATGAATCTAATAGGTGGCGCAAACACCACAATGCTCCCTCTCCCATCCATTGTACCTGCCATCTGGGCTGTATTAAAAACATACATAGAAAAAATGATCTCTTAAAACCACGGTCCCCTCATTTCTTTGTTTACGGCAATGAAATACTAAACGAGAGAGTACCTTGAGGTCACTCATCTCCCTGCAGCGACCCTCAGGCCTCACGCTGAGAACCAGAGCTGTATAATGCTCTAGCAGTGAGGAGGTGGCTAAAGGGTCCTCACTCCCATGCGGCTGAGTGTGTGATTCTGTGCAACTGGCCATGTCCAGGCAGGAAGCAGCCTCAGCTCAGTAACCTGACAGGAGGAAACCTTCTCAGTTCAGGCATGATTATCAAACTCTTTGTGCTCTTAAAGGAGAGTAATTATAGGCATGTGAAAAAAGGAAAGCACTCCCTGAGGAACTCTTCCTCACATGCTTCCCAAGAGGCACCAGGGCCATTAAAAATTCCATGATGAAGAGGAAAAACAGCCTGGGAACAGCCAGGAGGCAATACAGCAAATTAATACACCAGCTCTCCTCGGGGAAAGCTGTGATAAAACAGGAAACACTTCTCTCTTCGCAAAATAAAATTATACCACTAATGATAACATAGTCACCACACACACACACAAATCGTTCTAATGATGGGTGTGAAATTCCCAATGCTGCCCAGATGCTTTGAAAGAAATCTTTTCCTACTACAGATAAAATGGAACAAGAAAAAGTAAAATTTCCATTCGAAATAGTTTTTTTTTTTTAATGGTGACATTGGTTAACGAAATCCAGTAAGTTTCAGGTGTACAATTTATCAGTAAGGCATGCATACACACACACACACACACACACACACTGCATTGTGTGTGTTCGCCTCCCATAGTTCGAAACAGATTTTAATACAGTCATTCACCTGTCCCTTCCCAGGTGTCAGGCTTTGTTAAATGGTCCAGTCTTCACAAAGCCCACCATCCAGTTCGGATCAAATCTCATCACTCAGCCGCACCAAAGCTAAACTGCTTCTTCTCTACTGACCCCTTGCCAGGCAGAGACTCCACTATCTCAAAGGAATGAGAGGGCGCACCAGGAACTGAGTGTTTCATCATCCACATTTTCTAAAAACTGCCCAGAGGTCACTTGTGCTGACCATTTCTGATGATTAGTGGTTGCTGAACCTTATTGATTGTGCACCCTCATGAGTTAAATATTTGAGCAAATACTCCTTATATACGTAATACATACACATAAAATAAAAATGTGTCACTAGACTAATATATGTATAATTTAAAACAAAAAAGAATTTTAAGGATAAGAAAATAAATAAATGTAAGCTTAAAAATCTTCTTCCCCTATGCCAAAGAACCTTCATGTGTGCAACCCATTTTGTATCCATTACCCTGGGAATGATGTCTAGAAGGACAAGGATAAGTTATAATTGTCCATATTCTCTCGCCTTGTTCTAAGCAATGGTCTAAAGCAACAAACGATATTTTCCTAGAGCTGAGTGCACCAGAAGCAAAGCCTAGTCTTCCTTATTTTTCCAAGTCTAGCCACAAGCAGTGCTAGCAAGAGAATGAAGATAATGATGTGGACAATGAGATACATAAAAAAACAAGAAGCTGACACCCACTCCAGCCAGGATGAGGCTTTAGAGGCAACAGGAAACCTGATGAAAGGATGAACACTGATCTCAGCACAGCACAGCACAGCTCTAGGTAGCAGAGGTAAAAGAAGGAAGGCAAATAATCCACTTTCAGCATGTGACATGATACGGTGATCCTTACAGTCTTCCCAGAGTATACATGGCTATCATTTTAAATGGTATTAAGACAAAGAGCTGGAGAACTGTTTCCCTATCGATTGAAATCTTGTGTCTTCCAAGATAGCTTGAACACCCCCTCTTCTAAGAAAACCACCCTGAGCCTGTAAGTTAGGGGCCCCTCCTCTGTGCTCCGTATCATTCTGGTAAACATCTTTACGCACTTATCATTCCATATTATAAATGTCAATTCTCACACCTGACTTTCCCATGAGAATGCAAGCTCCTTAAGGGTAGGTAGTACCTAAACAAAGAGCCTGGCACATAGTAGGGAGTCAGCAAATGCTGAATTACTGAATGAACAAATCACATACTACTGAAGAAAAGGCCTTCCAGCAGTTTATCATCATTCACAATTTCCACTCTGCTAGTAAAACCATTTGTGACAGTCTATTCAAAAGCCTTTCCCCACTGAAATACTCCCAGTAGGTCTGACAGCAGGTTATGTTGCAATTTATTGTTATAGCCCAGAGTGGAAGTTCTAATTGTATCCATGAAAGAGTAACTTCTTTGTGTAGCCTGCACCCCAAATCTATGAACATAGCCAATTAAGAACATAGCCAATTAAGAACAATTAAGAACATATTTTTAAGAAAAAAAAATCATCAGAACTTTGGAAATTCTTTGCGCTACTAGAAAGCAGAAACATTCTATGGTTTAGCCTATTAGCTGCTCTTTTGTGAACAATAACCCTGCTACAGAATGCAACACTTATAACTGTATTTACAAAACAACTACAACAAGTATTTACATCATATGTCACCTAACAAGAGAGTTTATATTGAGAGGTGCTAAACTGATTTTGCAACGTAGGTGCAGGATTCAGTCTGACAAATATATACGAAACACCAAGTAAGTGCCAGACACTGTGTTAGGTGCTGGGAACAAGAAAAGGTCCCCATACTTTGACATTTATATTCTAGCGAGAGAAACGGGAAAAAAGTAGGGGGAAAAAACAAAGTCATTATATACTATGATAAATGCTCTGAAGAAAAGAAAGATAATGAGGAGAGATTGGTAGAAACGGTCCCTATAAATAGGATGGTCTGAGAGGTCCGCCCTGAGGTGAGAAGGAGCCAGTCATGGGAACAGCAAGGGGAATAGTAGGTGTGAAGGTTCAGAGGCAGGAAAGGGTTGCTATTTTTGAAGAACAAAATAGAGTTCCCTAGTGCAGGTGGATCTCTCTCCCAATGAGGAAGAAGTTTATGAAAGGAGTTTGGACATGTAGGCAGAAGATGCAGGGTTTTGCAGGCCAGGGCGAGGACCATTAATGATGTTTTTTGAAGATGGGGCTTGTAGTAGAAGAAATATGAAATAGGAGCCAGAAGACTTAGGTCAAAGTTGATACTTAAATCACATACTAGTCATATGACCACAGGAAAGATGCCTTTGCCACTCTGCCTCAGTTTCTGTATCTGTAAAACATCTACTGACCTCAAAAGGTTGTAAAGATCAAATTGGATACTATACACAAATATACTTTATATTTAAAAAGTGTTATAAAAAGGAAACTGGTACCATCTGGAAGAAAATAGCCACTAGGAGACAATTACCTGGCCGAGCAGTGTGCTGGTGAACATCTTCGGTGAGAAGCATCGGCAAGAACATCAAGGGAGTAAAGAGGAGAAAGGGGATTAAACTGCAAAAATAAACAAGATTATTTTAGTAAGGCTTATATGAAACAAATCTGATTGATCATAAAGGGTAATCTGCTTTTTGATTACTTTTCCCCTTTGACTGTTCAACTCTTGCTATATCACAGACAACATTGAATAAAGTTGTGCATTTCCAACAGTGCACCCATGAATGCAGCATACCTTATCTACTACACCTCGAAAAAAGACTATTCTTTGGTAAACGACAACTGTCAAAAATTTCTGATACACAATAATTACTTAAGTGGCAGAAGATAGTACAGTTGACCCTTGAACAACACAGGGGATGGGGGCACCAACCCCCAGTGCAGTCAAAAATCCCAATATAACTTTGACTCACAAAAACTTAACTATTAATAGCCTACTATTTACCTGAAGCCACACTGATAACATACACGGTTAACATATATTTTATATGTTATATATATTATATATTGTATTCCTATAGGAAAGTAAGCTAGAAAATAGAAAACATTATTAAGAAAATCATTTAAAAAAGAAGAAATACATTTACAGTATTCATTGAAAAAAATCAGTGTGTTAGTGGACCCAACAAAGTTCAAACTCGTATTGGTCAAGGGTCAACTGTACCTTATAAATGACTAATGGGGACTTATGTCTATTCACTATAAGCCCCTGTTCCCAAGAAAACTATCGTGAAATTACCTTTTCACTTCCTTATCCTGGCAAATGTTTCCAGTGAATAACTGGTTAGCACATACCAGCAGCATAGTGTAGCGGAAACAGAACTAGACAAAGAATTAGAACACCTAACATTTAGTTCCAGTCTGCCACTGAGTTGCCATGTATTAAAAATTATATAATCTCTTTAAGCTTTATTATCCTCATCTCTGAAATGGATGTTTTGCTCTCTGTCATACCTATTTTACATGATTATTGTGAAGGTTAAATGAAATACTGCTTTCAGTTTATAATTTCAGTTTCTCTTCTATAAAACATATATTACCTCAAAAAAGTAGTTGTGAGAATCAACTGGGATACTACGTGTAAAAGAACCTCACTTTTATGTTTGCTAGTTTTCTTTGGACTTTTTTCCACAATAAATAAACCTCCCTCAAAATTATTCTGAATGGTTATTTTCAAAAGAATTTTAAAGAATACAAATTATGGAGCTGTTCTGTGTGGCAGAGGTTCCAGTCTCAGTTCTACTAGCTCCATGACTTTGGACAAATAGCTTAAATCTCATCCGTAAATAACAGATCTGGAGATGATGATCCCCAAAGGTCCCCTTCTACTTTTAGATCCTCTGATGCAAACAGGATTAACACTCTAGCTTAGAGTTCCCCAAACTGCAGTCTCTCACATCTCACCTCAATGGCTTTTTCCTTATCTGCCTACCACCTGCACCACTATTTACTTCATATTTTTATGTCAATTATTATTACTCAGCCTTGTTTTTACTATATTTTTATGGAATAACAAGTTTGATATAATGACTATATCTATTTTATAACTAATCACCAAGATAAAAGCAATCTCTCTCCCCACCAAAATCAAAAGCTTCAAACATAAAGGAACATAGCTACTGTCCGTAATTTTAAAACATCCCAACAAGGACTAGATATGCCAAGGGCTCCCTCAGTGGGTAGCTAGGGACAAAATTAAGAGAGTAAGACTCTAAGGCTTTGACCCCACTTCACCCAATGCTGTTCTACCTTCTTCTGTTTCATATGTTTAGGCTTCGACATTGTACTTCTCAGCACAGGATTCTGATGTTGAACTAAACCATAAACAAATGAGGCCGATTCTGATTTCAAAACTAAAGTTCAAAACTAAAATAAAAATGAGATTCCTATGAAATGTATGTATTATAAGTAATAAATTAAAGATCACAGATGAACCTAACAAGGGGAATTAGCTATAGTTCTAATCAATGAATATCAGATATTCTTGGAGAACAGTCCTCCAAGAAAATCATAATAACACAGGGAGCAGGAATCTTACCTCATGTGCACAAGCAGAAATGTGAGGAAAATCAGAAGCCAACGCTTTATTCTTTCTAAAGAAAAGGAAATCAAATGATAAAATAAAGATGACAAAGAAAAGATCTTACCTGATTTCGTTCTCTTTTCCCAGCTGATGGTAACCAGAAACTAAAGAAAGGGAGAGATAACAGGAAAGAAAACAATAAAAGGAGTGGTAGAAAAAGTACAGAGAGGAGGAAAAGACAAAAAGATGTTGGGATAATGAAGTAGACAAACAGAAAAATGATGGAATTGGAGGAGAAAAGGAGAGAGAGATTAAATGCATAGGAACTTTGCAGAAAACAGCTCGTCAAAGGAAAAAGCCTTGTAATGAAATGTAAAAGACTAGACACACTAAAAAGAACCCCCAGATTATAGTGTGACACGAATGCGCTCTCAGCTGTGCAGTGACAACAGAATTCCCAACCCAACAAGGCCATAAACTACACGTACATTTTGCCTATTTTGTAAATTAAAAATGCGATCTGGACAGGTAAAGGATCATAGTTGAATGCTGACCATGTCATGTACAGGCAACATCGAAGAGCCAATCGTATTAGGGGACAAGGCTGTCATAGGAAAGGCTGGAATGATTTTCCTACAACTACACATAGGATTTTTAGTTGTACTTAATCTCAGTCGTTAGAACAAAAAGATATTTCTCTACACAGAGGTCTAAAAATGGGAAAAGAATATAAGAGAATGTAGAGGCGATCACTTATTTTAAACAGAAAAATGAGTTCAAAATATAACATCCTTACTGGAGGCTATTTTTATAATGTAGCACCTATAGATATAAGAAGTAAAGAAATAAAAACTAGAAAGGAAAAAAAAATCACTTTTATAGGTTTAGGCTATGGGCCATGTTAATTATTATAAAGTACAGATCTTTAAGATCTCCTCTTTCAGCTCTTAAGTCAGATTTCTAGGTTCCTTCATAAAACTTCCCTCTGCCTCCTTCTCCAAGAAACAGACTAGAAGGGCCAGTAAATACACAAGCACTTACTCTTTCTGACGAGAGTCACTAATGATGTGGCCTATCCTCTCAGTACCCAAAGTACTTATGTTGGGCTCCTGAAAACACAGGGAAGACAAAAGTGTCATCCAACCACAGAAACAAATACATAAAGCACGATCTGTCATCGAATTCACACTTTGCCATAATTGTGCCAGCAACTTCAAAGGTACACGTCAAAAGTTGATCTTAAAATCCAACTGTAACTATATTCCTTTTTACAGGAATCTATCTTAAAAGTATTTCTTGTTATCCTAATTTTTCTCTAGTGTTACAAAAGTCATTATAAGCATTGTTTACTATATGTATAGTATTTTAATATAGTGAGTACTATCTCCTGGAGTTACTGAAGTATATAGAAATAAAAACACTTAAAAAAAAAATTTAACAGCCAATTTTTAACAGGCCAAGATGTCAAGCTCTTAGAGTCGTATGATTATAGTCCCAATGGCCTTCATAATGGGACATGTACAGAGTCCTCACTGGTAACACCTAACTACCTGCTGACTAAATGTAAAACACGTCGAAGAACTTTTGTAACTCACAAAAAATTGTCACTCTGTATTTTGTCTGTTATAGGTCATCTCCTAAAGTAAAAACAGAAGTCTGTATAAATTGGTTCTTAAATTTGGGGTTCTCAAGATCATAATATGAATTCTTACCCATAACAACACGAGCAATCCAAAAGACTGGAAAATGGCAGAAGGCACTCCACTTTCATCTAATTTAAGTACATTTACAACGAATATCTATCACAGTACCTGGGGAAGCATACTAACGGCACATGGATAAGAGTTACATACATACGAGTACGTGTTAAAATGAAAGAGCATAAGTTATGGGCAGGAATGTTAAGAATGTCCAGCCTGTTACTCAAACGCATTTGTTTCTGGACAATATTATTATCTGTATTCAACTATGTGTGTGGTTAGCTTAAACATTAAGAAACACATTTTAGCAGAACTGGCTACAGAAAAATTAATTTGAGGTCAGATTCTGGGCAAGAGTGGAGCTAAATACTGTATTCTCCATGTCTTCATCCCTTATGCCTATGCCTCCTGGTCATAGACACAGTCATGGTAGTGAGACCAAGGGAAAGATGGGTGAAAAATGAGCTATTTGTTACAGCAGAAAAATTATTAACTTAAAGTGCCGTAATGTTTAAATTTCCAGTTTATTACTGTGTGAATTACAAGCAGTACTTTGCGTAATTAGCAGTTCGCTGGCAGGGAGCTGTGAATGAAACTCATTATTTATGATTACAATTTAGAAAAAGAGAAGAGAGATGGGGGAGGGGGAAGAAGAGGGGCAGAACAGTGACCTCTGTTAGAAATGACAAATATCCCTTTAAGGTGATGAAGATGAATTAAACAAGTAAATATTATTCTATTCATTTGAAATCATTAGAGATGTCCAATAGGCCCTAGTTTCCTTCCTTAAAGGGAGCTTTCAAGAGGAAATGACTTCCATGCAAGTGGATGGCTCTTATTTTAGGGCTGAAACAAAGGTAGGTGGTAGGGAGAACATTATCTGTTGAGCCTAACCAATTAAGAGAAAAAAATCAAACCATCTCTGTTCCCCGTTCCCAACCTCCTGCTTCCCTCCGTCCCATGGACACACTCTTACCCTGCTAGCTGTCAAGAATAAACACCCAGAAGAGCAGAAGCAGCTTTTTATTGTAGGTAAAATGACTGATCCAAAAGAAGGTATCATCCTTCTAATAATCAAATATCTTTCTAATTTGAAACTGAAATTGAATTTAAAGACAAAAAGACTCTGAATCCATCTGGAAATAAACAGCCTTTCTTTTGCATGGCTAATACTTCAAAAAATAGTAGCTCTCAGAGGGCAGCCAAACTGGCTTGGCATAGAGCCTGCCATATAGTAGGCGCTCTAAATGCTTACTGAGTGAAGAAATTAATGCTCTAAAATGCCTCTCCCGTCCTCTTTGCCCACCTCCATCTTCTCTGACTGGGTATGAGCCCCAGTCTTAACCTATTTTCAATCTCAAAGCTAAAGTAAACAGTAAATAAAATAACTTTTAAAATGTAAAGAAAGAAAGAAAAAAAAGTCGACTCGGGTTCAATTTCTATACTCTGCCATTTCTCTCTAGATAACATCAGACATTATTGAACTTGTTTGAACCCAAGTTTTTCTCCTCTGCTAAAGGTGAATATCACCTTTTTCATAAGGTTGTTGGGAGGGTTAAATGAACTGAATGACTAGCCCAGTTACTACTGGCAAAGGCAGAACTCAGTAAGTAGTAAGTATTCCTCCCTCATAGCCAATGAGGGGTTTTGAAATTTGGTAAAAGGGCTTTTCCAGTTTTTCCTTTTTAATGAATTTAGAATAAAAGACAAAAATTAGGATAGAAGAAGCTTTCATGAATTCAAGAGGAGTCATAAAGAAGTGAAGCATTTAAACATACGTAATATCATATTAATCAAAAGAGTAAAAGAGATAGAGATCAGGCCTGAAGATTTACAAACAATAGATATTGCCATCACAGGGTTTGCTTTGTCAGAACTTTCATATGAGTTAAACCATCTTTTATATATAGAGCCATTCATATCCTACATAATGTTCACTCTTGTGAACTAGCAAAATATTCTAGTTGTCTTAATTAACTCCAGAAAGTTCTGCAGCATCTTTGATTATCAAGAAAATACACAAATCTCATAGGAAATATTATCTCCCCACTAAGCACAGTAAACAGTGAGAGCTATCACCTTTCCAACAAGCCGCCTTCGCCCCTTTCTGAGGCATCGAGCTGCAGCTCCAGGCAGACGATTCAAGCGAGCATGGTAGCCTAAAAAAAAAAAAGGAAGAAGTCCTCAGTAACTGAATATGAAAGATTCATTAGCAATGATATGCTTCTAGTACACCAGAGGCCTTACCTCCCAGGATCTTACTAGACTGACCCTTAAACTAGTATCACTAGGCTATTTGTCAAAGATTTACTATTCCCATCTTTGTCAGCAGTGGTGTGATCTTAGGCTATGTCATTTACCTTTGACCTAGGCATCCTTGTCTATAAAAGAGGGATAACCATTTGTTCATTCCTATCTTACAGGGGTGTTCTGGAACCCAATGAAATAGCTCATGGAAGGTACTTTATAAACTGAAAAAACTACACAAATATAAGCTATTTCTAATATAAGGTAAATTCTAGTTATTACTCAAAAACATTCTAATTCCTGAAATAATAGTAAAAATAGCATGTATAATATAATCTCATTTTTTTCTAACTGTTGTATGTGTTCTACAGCATAGAAAAACAACTGGAAGAAACACACCAAAATGTTATGGATGAGACTGTCTCTGACTGTAGGGATTACAGGCCGTTTTAAGTTTCTTCTTCCTAATTTTGCTTATTTGTATATATTCTAAGTGGTCCATAAAGAACTTTTAGAAATGGTCATTGGAATTTTTGATGAACATTAAGGCAGCAAACAACATGACAAAGCCAGAAAAAAAGAGTAGCCTTTCATCCAGATTCAACGAAATACTATTGGAGTTTACAGCTTTTACTGTAATTCTGATCACAACAGCTGCCCAACAGATACTTGACTAATTAGTTGATTCTGATTACTGGGAATCTTAGAATCATAAATTTGTAGAGCTAAAATAAACCTCTAAACAGTTTTATTTAATGTCACATTGTAAATAACCCTGGGTCCCAAGGACTAAAGGGACTATCACAGTCACAGAGCTAGGGAGACAGTCCCAGAGAGTATGACATTTCCTTCTCCCTGTCCTAGACTTTTCTACCCCACCTTGCTACATCGTTAATTAAAGGAAAAGCAAAAGGAAGGGGTATATATTTGTGTCGAAGTCCACAATAATAAAATTATTAAAATAAAATTCAAAAAAAATATTTTTATATCATCCATTTAAAAAATGCCAGTATATCCTGTATGTGCATGTTCGTACTGAAATCTGTTATTTCCCAAGATCCAGTACTTCAGGCTTCCAGTGAGCACTCACTCAACAGCCCATCAGTTTCACAGTAGGATAAACAGCTGTGACATGCTGTTAGGCTTCCTAACTCTGGCACAAATGGCAAAGGCAAGCTGAAAGAACGCTACGTCAATATGTATCCCAAAAGTCTCCAAGGACTGATGTAAGTAAGAATGGAGAGAACCTCAAACTTTGAGATTCGCCCTTGAACCCTCTAGATGAATCTCTAGACTAGCCCCAATATTCAGATAGTTAAGGTGTGCTGAGCAGCAGGAGTATGTATGCCACGAGAAGATTCTCCCCAAAGAGAACCACAAACATGTGAAGTATATTTTGGTCTCCTCAGAACTCACCTCTTTGAGCTGGCCGAGAAGGTAAAAGGAATGTGGAATCTGAAAGTTTATCCAGTCCAGAATCCATTCTTTCGACTTCGGAGCAATGATCAGGAGCCCACTTGGGCAGAAGATTAGGGACAGTGAATCCTGGAACACATTCTCCTTCATAGAACCAATCACTTTGCTCGTCATCCCCTAAAGTAAAGCGATCATTTCATAAGCTGGCATTTTAACATGCTCTATCAAAAACCAAAACAGAGGATGACATTTTGGTGCTATAGTTTCAATTATGCTTTTTAAATAATCAAAGTACAAAAAAATTGTTTTGATCCTTCTTCTTGACCCATATTATAATGGAAATTGAGACATCAAACTAGTTTCAAAATGTCATAATGTGTAATGCTGGACTGCTTTTAATTGTAAAAACTAATAAAGCTACCATTTACCAAACCTTTACCACCTATCAGGATCTTGTAATATGTTCTCTCTTCCAAACCTTAAACTAACTCCAACTTACAAATGAGGCAACTAAAGCCCAAAGAAGTCAAGGCAGTAAACGATGAAGCCAGAACTTGAACTCAAAGCCCAACTCACTCCACAGCCTTACCACAAAAATAAACTGTCTCCCATGTACCATTCTCAGTAGTATCAACGAACTTGGGGATTCAAAGCCCACAAATGTTTGCGAATTCAAAACTAGCTTTTCCTGAGGGATTTCTTAATATATTTCATTTCTCATATTAAGTGAATAAAGAATGCATACCCATACTTCAGTTTTTCCTTGGTACCTCATTAATAGGACAGAAAATCACCTTGACACTAGTGATCCAAGCTACACAGAAAAAACTACCTCAGAAACAAATAACATAAACCCCTGAGGCCTGTCAAGAAACTATTCCATTTGTCCAAGGCCATACTCTTCATTAATGACAAAGTCAAGACCCCTATATCCAGACTCTTGGTTCAAACTTCTTTCTATTGGCTATAGTAATAACAACTCAGTTTCCAATAGAGTTTATTCCTGACAACAAAGAGTAAGATAGATAACTTTATGTTTGCCACCCTACCCTCCTTTCAAAACAGCAAGGATGAAAAAAAAATTATATACAAGAATATCTAAAGAGCTCATAATGCATTCATTTGCTCGTGTATACTAGACATGTCAATCACATGAAGTATCAGATTCATGGGCCACTCACACCCAGGATAACAGTAACTCTTAAACTACTGTGGAGATCACTGAAGGGGGAAAGGAAAGCTGCATACTGGTGAAGAGCAGCAGATGCTGGCTCTAAAGAAGTTATTCAAAGTGTTCCCTTATAAACACACACCAACGTGTTTCTCTAAAACAGTGGTTCTCAACCTTTAGTGTGCATCGGAAGGACAAGGAGAGGTTGTTAAAACAGACTGCTGGGTCTTACCCCCAAAGTTCTGATTCTGATCTGCACAGGACCAAAACTTTGCATTTCCAACAATTGCTCTAGGGATGTTAAGCTGGTCTGGGGACCACAATTTGAGAACCACTAAAAGCATCTCATTAAATCAGATACACAGATGAACTAAAGACATCAGAATTAACAATGATTAGTTCCTATGTTCTTCAATATGTTAATTCCTTTCATATTCATAAGCTTTCCTTCAGCCATTTAGTAAAATGGCTTATTTAGCTAGATCATATTTTCTGGGGACAAAGGGCAAACTATAATGAGATTTTTGTGGTTCTCAAGCATTCACTAAAGATTTGTGATAATATAAAAAGGGACTCACTGAACTGGAAGAACCTTGTGAGATCATCTAGACCAGTAGTCTTCACCCTGGGTTCACTAGGATGCCTGATGCAGAAGCTCCTCAAAAGAGTGCTGCCAGAGAATAAGGAAGAGGCTGAGTGGATCAGGCTCCTGACGTCCTGTTCCTTTAGGATTTTGCTTTAACCAAAACAAGTTTAGCTGTTTGATGATTTGAGGTTCTGTGTACAATTCCACTTGAGGGGGAAAAAAAGAAGTTTCCCCTTAACTGAGCTTCCCAATAATTATTTATTAATAGCTCACTACATGCCAGGCAATGTGCTAACCTTATTTATCATGGTTGCAAAAAAAAAAAAAATCCCTACTTTTGAAAAGTTTCAATGGAAAAGACACACATCTACAAACAATAAGGTAATATGGTAATAATAATTGCTTAATAAAGCAATAAGTATAGGGAAAGAAAAGAGTAAGGATTCTAGGAGATGGTGCCCATATTGAGAGTATTAGTCAGAATCCCTTTAGGAAATACATGCATATTTAAATAGAATAACAGACTTCAATGAAATGACTATTCACAAAGGGTAGACAGCATTAATAGAAACCAATAAGGGATGGTGAAGCACCCTGGAGCTAGCACAGTGGGGAGTCTTTACCATTAACCAGACCTGAAGTAGTGAGGAGAAAGCACGGTTATCAGACCACAGAGAGAACCGCAGCTATAGAAGGCTGCCCAACAGAAGTGATGGTCTTCAGCAAAGGAACGCTGGTTGGCTTGGGTTTTACTAATTTAAATGTTGGATGTGATACAAAGAAATACATATGGAGGGTTTGCTTCATCTTGGATCAAATTCATTCCTTAGAGGGCTAATAAAGGGTGTGTGTGATGCCTTAAAAAGTTTTGAAGGCAAAATATCACTTGTAGGAAAACTGTTGAAGCTATTACTATATGCCACGATGTTCTAAAACTTTGGGAGCTGGGGCAAACTGTTGTCTTTTACGGTCTCTTCTCCTACCCAAACTATAAAAATAAACTATGTAATGAAAGGAAAAAACAAAAACACACACAAAAAAAAACCAGTAGCCCAACAAAAAGGGAGCCAGGGAGAACTATAATCCAATGTGGTAGAATGCATTATTGTTTCCACCTCTGTACTACCTCAAAAAAGAATGATACATCTGAGTACTTTGGCATGGGATTCCAAAGAGCCTTCCCCCTGAGACAGCACACTTCCTCATCCCATTGGGCTTAGCCATATGACTCGCTTTAGGTAGAACATTAGCAGGTGTGGTTCGAGTAAACACTTCAACTATCCATGCATGGTCTGGCTTGGTCACCTAGCATTCATATCCTCCACCAAGAGAAGTCCATGCCACGTATAGGCATTGCTCTGTTAGCCTACTATCCAGAATATGATACACTGAGTAGATATAAACCCAACTTGAAACATGGAGACTAGCTGAGCCCAGGTAAGATCAGCTGACCCCCAATCCCATAGCAAGAAATAAATGTGGTAAACCACTGACAATTTGGGGTTAAACAGTATTATCATAATAAAACCTTGACTATTACACCCAGTCTCAGTTACTTCCTTCCCTCCATTCTTTTGCTGATGCCTCCTATTGGCCAAACACAAGAAATTGCAGGCAAGAAAACCCACTGATGTTATATGTAAATATGCCCTGGAGGGGCAAAAGAACTATGTCTTGGTGGATGACCAATTGTTCAAGAAAAAGTGAAGATGAGACTTCAGGCAGAGACCAGCATAAACAAAGACTGGATGCAGGAAATAACAGCTTTGTGCTGAGAACTCTAAGCATCTAAAATATCACCAGAATGGAATTGGGGGGCAGAAACAATGAGGAAAGCTGGAGCTATCAAATATTCCACGATCTTCTATAATAAAGCAAGAATTTCTTATCAGTGTAAAGGTTTTCCAAAAGCCCAAAACCTAATCTGTTGTAATAGGTCCATACTTTATTTTTTACTTCTTTATAATTATGCCTCATAACCTTTAAGAGGTGCATTATGATACATCATAGTATTGTAGTTAAAGCAAAGAAAAAGAGCAAAAATCAGTAACTGAACAGTACATACCAGTTCATTCATGGAAAGACAACTAGACTTTCCTGGTATGAGATAAGAGAATCAAAATCCTGGCTAGAACCTACCTGGGAATATACAAGCACACACTCTCCATGCACACAACCTCTAATGACACCTAGCTCTCTCAGAATCATAAAGGGATAGAAATGGACTCCCAACTTCCATATAGTAGGAAGCTTAGCAACTCCATCCAGACCCACGATTCTGAGGTATGGGTGAGATACCCTTCCCATGGTTTCTCTCTAAAATCAGGACATGGATCCTGAGTCTCAAACAGTCCCAGGATCCCTTTAGTTACTAGGGAGCCTATCTGGAACAACCTAGACATGCAGCCACCATGCCTCTGTCCTTCAATCACTTAACTCTTAGAGAAAAATCACTGAAGAAGGAACTTTACTTTAAAGATCTACAATCCCTTATTTAAAGTAAGAAACTACAGTCCAAAAGAGCTATATCTCATTAGTCCATAACTAAATTCTTATTAGTTTATAATTAGTGTAGCCCTGAGCAAGTATACAGAACAAAAACAGTTTCAAATTACTGCTTAGGTAGTAAAAATAAAGAAGTGATAATTAACATACACCAGCCTTATTCACAGTGTTCTACGAGAAACTTCAGGCATTTTAACTTTAGAAAGATGTTTTCTATAATATATTCACCCAGAACACTGTGATCATTTGTAAATAAAGTTACAAAATTAAATTCTCCCTATGTAAAAGAATGTCTTAACATCCAAAAAACCAGCATAATACATGAGGATATTTTTTTGATTCTAATAAAAAGCAACTTCCCAAAGTCCCATCCTTGACACTATAACCCCCCAGATTAATGATTCTCAAAGTATGAACTACCTGCATAAAAATCACTACAGATGCCTGTGAAAAATGCCTATTCCATGGGCCAACTCTAGACCTATTTGATTTCCAGGAGCTCATGAATTTGCTGTTTTAACAGTTCCCCAGGGCTCTCTATATACCCTAAAGTTTGAGAACCACTGCCATAGACAACCAACAAATTTGCAGTGGGTCACTCCAATATTATCAGAATCTTCCCAGAAACACTGAACCAACATCCCAAAGCTGGGATCAAGATTACCTTGCCGTCCTTCATCGTTTGTAAAGAGTCCTGTGTCACTGCTGCTACACACACTGCTGGTTTCACTGAAAAAAAAAGTAAAACACAAGAAAAAACATCAGCTCCAGTCAAAAACAGCACTGTCCATTTTTCTAGTTTTCAAATCAAAAGATCTCAAGCTCCCCTAATTTCATTAGCCAATTAGAAATGGAAATTGCATGGTTAAGTCATAGGGGAAAGTTTATTTCTACCCCAAGACAAAAGATATAAACAGGAAAATTTAAAACTTGTATTTGTATTTCAAAGTACTATTGAAATATCTGAAGTCACTTTGTTAGTTTAACATTAGAAAGTTATTAAGGCTCACAGAAGTAATCTCAACCTGGTTTTACATTAAATAACACAAATTTACAAAATTACCAACCGATTTTTAGTGTCAACTATCAGTTTCAAATGAAGCTATCCAACTTTAAGGCATCTAGCATCTCTACGGTTCCACACCTCCACGCCCCCCCCCGTCCCGCCCCCCCTGCCCCATTTATAGAGCATCAAACAAAAATCCATGAATGGGAAAAAATCAGTATGACAAAAGTTATATTTTCCAAATCTAACGTCTTCCTTGATATCAAGCAGATTCAGTAAAACTCATTTTTTAAAAGAAAATTAAGGTTAAATATAAAAATAAACTCTATTTGGACTCAATGAAATAAAACTTTTGCTCCATAGAATTCTGTCCAATAAGCTTCATTTTCTGAGCTACTGCTAACAATTGATTCTGCATCTCCTGAGGCTGCATTTCTTTCACCTAATCTTCATCAAATTAAATTTCTATGGTTCAAAAAAAAACTTCTCTATTCTTTACAGTATTATCTATTTTCTTGATTGGGAGTGTTTCTGTCCAAGCTAGTAGATTTTTTTCACCTGCTCTTGAAGATGGAAGAAATCAAAGCAAGGAAGAAACATTCTCACCATACTGCATAAGGAACAGGCTTGGCAAAATCCTAGTCTACATTTCTGGATCAAATATCTTAAAATATTTTGTATTTTCCTATATTTTCAAATATCTTGCCAACACTGAATCCTAAAAATGTTGGTTAAATTAAGCAGAAATGTTTTCTTCTCTGAATAACATCTAATAAAAGACTTGTTGCAGCAGGAACCAATAAACCATACTCCATTTCTTTGAAGGTTATTTCATTTTATTTTCTTCTGTACATACAAGTGGGAACATTCTCAGGTCTCATTGTAAGGAATCTTGTACAGAACTATATCACTGGATTCTGTTGGATTTAGAATCTTCAAAGAGTTCTGTAATTAAATCCGGAAGACATCCTCACGATACTGCATTCTTCCTACCTTCTTCTGAATTCAAAGAACTGTGCTGCTGAACTTAATGGGTTTTTTTTGTATTTTAAGCAAATTCTTAGGAATGTTAGTGGTCTAACTCCATTGAGTGTTACTACACATCCTCTTATAGTACTACTTTATTATTCTCATCTTGTCTCAAAGATAAAGCATTTTTTATACTGTTTAACTCCCTTGATATGAAGAAGGGCTTTAAAAGCCTATTAGGCCATGAGACATATATTCTACTCCACCATCATGTTATAGTCTTTATTGGTTAGTAGTTATCACTAACTGAGATTTAAGGGTCAGTGAACAACAGCCAGTCACCTATTTTGTATAGTCTGTGAGCTAAGAGTGGTTTTTAGTTTTAAATCCCTGGGGGTGGGGAGAATCAAAAGAAGACTATTTGGTGACATGTGGAAATGATTCAAATTTCAGTGTCTGTAAATAAAGTTTTATTGGAATACAGCCACATTCATTCATCTATATATTGTCCGTATCTTCTTTCATACCACAACTGCAAAGTTGAGTAGTTGCAACAGAGAACATATTGCCCACAAAGCCCTAAAATATTTACTCTCTGGCTCTTTAAAGAGGAAGTTTGCTGATGCCCACTCTACATGTATTACAAGTTTTACTATGCAACGTCTATGGTCCCCTCTGTTTGAAAATTTCCAATTAAAAAATTAAAACCTTTGTTTTATTATAAAACCTATCAATTCTTTTCCCCATTCATTTCGACACTGCTAAAGACTGAAAGACACAGTGCTTCCCTGATCCTTTTCTGCATGGATTACATTCTCTCCTCATATTCTAAACAAAGGGGACAATCTCAAATAAATCTGCTGGATCAAAAAAGGTGTTGGCAATCTAAAACCCTCCTAACATAGCACATTTTCTATTTTTGTCAACGGCATTTAAGGAGACTCCTGTCCTTGAAAGAGCTTGGACTAATCTCTTCTATAAATTTTCTATACATAGTTAGAGTAATAGCAATGATGTCACTGAACTAGCTAGCACCAAGATTTTAAGATTATGATCAAGGGAGATACGTATTTTCTTCATCAAAAATAATTTATGTCTTACAGACTACTTATTACATAAAAGTATCTTCTACTAGTATCTCAAAATGGCAATTTAATCTGATAGCATCTGCTAATTCTATTTACTCCCTCAGAAGAATTTGCATTGTAGATATTTAATCATATATAAAAAACTGTGAGCAAAATTTAATGAGGAAAAAGAACAGGAACTTTGCGGCATGTTTGTGCATAAAAACTGTAACAAAGTCTGTAAAAATGTACTGCTAGCTATCAAGTAGAAGCACATAGTTCCTCTTTGAAGTTATAGGCCAGTCCTATAGCCTTCTGGCTCAGAGATTATGATTTAAAAATAAAATTGGATTAGTAGGATTTTATATTACTTCTGTCAACTATAAAATGTTAATTTAGCTAATTAAACTGAATTTTTAATATTCTGTTAAAAAATAAGCTCCTATCTTTCAATAGACAATTTTAGCACCTTTGCAGATCACAAGGTCAAAAAGTTAAAAGATGCCAGGCTCCCACATTCTAAAACCTTCAACTTTATTACTCTTTTGCTATGAGCTCTGTTCTTCATTTTTATAAGAAAAAAATGTGATCCTACCTCTAATTTCCACTCTACTTGTGGTCTTGTGAAGCTTAATAAGGAAGACAGAAACTCAGCTTTTACTAATCTTCAGAAAAAGCCCACCAAGACAGCAGGTAAGGAAATCTTGTCTTTTCCTAAAACGGCAGCAACTCCTGGAGGGATCAGTGCCTCTTGTCTTTGCCTCGGGAGCTGTTACTCCCTGTTTTTAAATGATTCTAATCTATAAACAGGTTGTATACGAAAATCTTCCTAGAATATTTCTAAAATATTTTGAAGCAGAAATCTATTAACCCTACAAATAATTTACACATTATTCAAAAAAATTCAATCCCAAATTGGGCCAATAAAGAGTCTCTAACAGGAAAAGGAAGGAAGGATTCCCTGCCCCCTATTTCTCCTAAACTTCCACTCGTTCACCTAATAAACATTTACTATTTGCCATAGACCAGATACTGCTATAATCAGCACTAAAACTAAAAAAGAAACATGTCAATCACAATTTAAATGCATGCATTTTATTAAAAATTTAGTCAAGACTATGGGAAAGGGGTGTGAAAAGATAGAATAATCCTTTGCAATGAATATACTGCAGATTAGAGGTGGTGCGAACCTAGAATTTAACCTAATACTGAGGAAACCACCCCATTTTAGAAGCCAAAATTCTCAAAAATATTCCAATGTGAGTAAAAATTGTAAAAATACATCATACTTTTCTTTAAAAAATGTTCCCATACTAAATTCGGCAGTATAGCCGTCATTTTAAAGAAGACACAAACAAAATTAAAGCCTGGATTTTGGACTGTCAACTGCATTATCTAATTATTACAATGCTGTTAGAAAGGCAACTGAACCAGTCAACCAAAATAACGTCAGTAAAGTCCACCCAACCAGCAGTTCCAGACACTTTCCTCTCCCAACATTTTATTACAAAAACTTTTTCTAAATTTCCCATGTTCTCTAAATTCGCAAAATTGGAAGAAAAAAACACACAACTTTCCTCTGAAAGCTTGCTAGTTCTTTCATATTCCTAACCACAGAAGACTGTAAATTTAGAACTGAATTAGAATAGTTAATACCTGTCTCAATTATAAGGTATAGAATTAGCTGATCATCTATGATCAAAAGTTGTTATCAATAAGTTACCATCTGGGTTTCTTAATCATTTAGATTAACCAAATAGCTCAAATAAGATGTGTCATTTACAGCTAATTTGAAAAGAAACAAGCATGGCTTACATTATCGTGCTAAAAAATAAGGGGTTTTCATTTAAATTAAATAATAATGTATTTAATAAAAATTTTAAATTGTCTTAGAATTCAGAAAAACAGAAAGAAAAAATGTTACTCCTAGACACATTGCCCAAGGATGACATTGCTCAATTTTCCCATCTTTTTCTTAGGATAGTCAGGGTCCATTTGTAACCATAAGTAATCAGACTTCTGAGTCTGCAAGTACACATGACTGAGAGGTTTTTCAGAGAAATATCTCACATCGATTGCAAAATTATTCCCATAATAAATTATGAGAATGTATAATGAAGGTGTTTTTCAGTTTCATTCAGATGGCACCATGAAGGCAGCAACCTCTCCAGTTTCCCAGATTCATTATCGGGGCCACTGAAATCAGATACACTTTACGGAGATAATGATTTTCTTCAGGACTCTGCTACTGAGCTGGGGGCTGTGCCTTCGAGAAGTCCACCCATCCTTTTAAGACTTAGCTTTTCTTAGAGCTGACAGGGATTCGGTTAGATGAAATGTCTTTTCAGAGTGAATTCTTATAGGGCATACCTTCTGAGACCTACATATGAGAACATCTTTGTGCTGCTTTCATTGTGAAATCTATCTTCTAAATTTATACATAAAATTCAGGAGATGAGGGGTGGGGAGGGCAATCTTTCCCCCTCGAAACTCTCTAGGCAGATGTAGCCCCTCACATTTAGTACTGTAGGCATGAATGCCAACCGTACTTTTTCATCTCTTTTAAGATTATTCTTTATACCTGTTCCACCACGGCCACCAGTGCAGAATGCAAAAATATTGCCAGGATATATCTAGGTAGAGGTCTCTTTTCATTAGTTTTCCCTTTTTATCTTTAATTTTTTCAACCCATGAACACTTTTTTTCTCTTCAGTTATATTTCTTAATAATTCTTCTATTCCAATACTTTGGTTTCTTCCTTGGGAATATTTGCATACTTGCAGACTGGGCTTCTCCCCATCCTCCAGATCTATCAACCTTCGCTCTCATTTTTATCTCCTCTGGATTTTGGGAGGGATTCCAAAGTATTCTATTCTACATCATGAACTCAAGTTTCTGGAGAATGAATATGAATTCTTCATTTTAACACTGCAATTACATTTCAAATTTCCCTACAGTTTTTTTCTCCCACAGTACTGGGTTTTCAAATAGCCATCTTTCAGTTCTTATGACTTACTGTTTCTGTTCCAAAGTGATTACATCTTCTTGCATCCTAATGAAGATTTTCTAAAATGTTCTCCTGGCTTCCACTGGCAATCACTTTCAAAGGTGTTCTTCCTCTGAACTTTCAGGATGATGTTCCCTTTCCCTTACTCTGCAGAACTTGTTCAAAGGTCTCTTGTTGAGAACTGGTTTCTCAACAAGAAATACCTACAATCTGGTATTTGCCAACAAACAGGGTGTGCAAATTACCCTTGGTCCCATTCTCTACTTCCTTAGATATGGGTTACATGCTCTTCTCACATTACAACTGGCCAAAAGGATGTGCAGAGTCCCTAGCCTAATTCACAGTGTCATTGGTAGGCTTTTATCTCATATAGCTATGTTGGACTGAGACAAGATATTCTAACCCTCACTGCCTCGTTCTTACCTCGTACCAAAAGTCTGCTATAAATGAAGGTAAGAAAAATGCTACAGTTTCCAGAATGTTCTACCATGAGTGCTTTTTCATTCTCTACCCATACCGATGATAAACTTTATTCTTAAGGATTCTATTTCCTAGGACTCAATATGCTGTGACTGCCTCCTACCCCCAAACACAAATATATACACAGAAAACATGAAGATTCTTTATCCAGGTGTATTCTGGGAGTTACAGCCTCCAAACAAAAACTGAAAGATACTGATTGGGAAGTAAAGGATGGAACACCACCCTGGCTCAAACTGCAGCTGCCCGATTTCCTGACTGAAATGGACCTCATATTTTGGAACCAAGGGATGACTACAGAGAAAGGATGCAGGGCCTTGCCGTCTACTTTCAGGGTAGGCTCAGCACCACTGATGAGGGCTTCCAAGTGCACTCTCCAGTGCAATTCTATCTGCCCTGTATTTTGGAGAAATCTTGACAATGGGCGAACGTAAGTCCCAGTTTCTAGTGATGTGAGTTTGCAATGTTTATGCCTTCATAAGTATTTTAGTGGGCAATGGAGACTGCTTATCAGATGCTTTATAAAAAATGAAGTTATAGTGATGGGAAGGAGGTTTTAACTAAAAAGAATTACAGAATCTCAGTGCTGCAAGGAATCTTAGAGGTCATTCACTTCAACCTCTTCAACTTTACAGTACCTCAGGAAGTGGTCACCAAGCTTAGGCTTGAATCCCTTCAGTGATCTAGAACTCATCACTTGGTGAAACGATTCACTTCATTTATACAGAGTTCTAATTTCTAGAATGTAATGTGTTATACTGAGGCAACACTTAACTCTCTGTACTTTCTATGAGCCCTAGTCCTTCCTCTGGAGCCACACAGAATAATCCTAACATTTCTTTCAAGAGGTAAACATTTCTTTTAAGAGATAGATCCTCAAATACAGTAGTATCAAATCTACCTCCCAAGTTGTCTTTTTCAGTTGTTCTTAGGGATGTACAAGCAGAACTTTGACTAAGTCTATATAAGAACACTATGCTAGCTGCTCAATACTCTCTAATGCAACAGTACCATGTGCAACAATGTTAACTATACGGTTTGTCAGCATCCCAACCGGCAGAATAGAAAAGAGAACATCTTCAACCTACCACATATATTCTTTTCCACAGCTCCAGTAACCCCTGATTAATGACCTCCACTTGCAAAGGAGGCTACTTTACCTTAACCATGAAATAATGAATGCTATTGATCCAACAAGCTACTGCTATAGAGTGTTATTGATCACCCAATCTTTGGTTAAAATGGTCCTCATTTAGCAATTTCACTGTCGCAAACACCTGGAGCAACGCATGCTCATAATTAAAGAGTTTGGGGGAGTTAAAGTGAGAGGTGACAGACAGAGATCTCAGCTTTCTCCCATTTATTCTTGCTTCTGAGCTATTGTTTGTGTCAGAAGGGATATTGATTTTCTATAAAAATAAGAAAACAAGAAGCACCAAGGGGCCGCGGAAGGTCAGCTTGGGCTGGAGAAGGAGGGGGAAGGTTTAGCACTCTATCTCTGTCACTTGCCTTCTAAGAGAAGGGAATATTTTCTTTCCTGTAAGATCAGCCTCTAATACATCACCCTAGGAAAGGCTCCTGACTGCAACTTCAGGCCATAACAAAATCAATTCACTTATGAAAGGAAAGAAGCTAAACTATATTCAAGGGGAACAAACTAATGATGTCTTACTGAAGAACTGAGCAAAACTAACCCATGAATCACCTAATTAATAGCTGCCATATAGGCAATTTAAATAAAGATCAGTAGAAAGTAATTTTACAAGAGTTCTTCCATTTTAGAATGGAACACACATGCACAGAAAAATATTAAAATAACTGATCTTTTTTGCAGGCTTAAGATAACTCATATTTTAACTACTTTTAATTCCTCAGACCTCTTGAGAGAGTGGTTGGTGTAGAATGGAAGGAAAAACAGAAAGAGAAAAGCAAAAAGTACTGGTTAAGCTTAAAACTACTCCATGTTTAGTTAACAGTAAATTTAAGGAAATTAGAAACAAAGCTCTCTGATGCATACTTTTTAAAAACATTCTATCCATTGACTAGGCCACACTAGGCTTGATGATCAACTTCATCCTAATAATTTTACAAGTTGGATCATACATACTCTGACGACCCTCAACATCACTGATAGAAAGTAAAGTTCTACATTTTGATCTTTATGTGAATAAACTGGCACATTCGAGCAGATTTATAAAAAAGTAGTAACCAGGAAGATTCTTGAAAGTATTTCTTTTAATGCAGAAGAAAGAATAATTTTGACAGAAGCAACTCACCAATACAGTATAATATCCAAGCCATAAACCATTATATACTTAAACACACTCAAACGCTACTCCTGTTTATAAAGTGTGCTTAATTATCCAGGGCAAAAGATTTTTAGTTTCAGCTGAGGAGCTGAACATAATATGCAGTTAAAGAATATGTAAGAATCACCCCTCGCTCCCCTGAGAGTAGATCTGGGGAGCGGGGGAGGGGACACAAAGCACTTCTGTTTGTTAACTACAGGTGAGTCAACATAAGTCAAAGAGAATCTAAGACTCCTAAATAATTAGATTCGGAAGAATAATTTTTCTCATTCTATTTCTTCTACTACTCTACCCATTATTCCCTCATAGCACAAGTACTTTGGCATCTATATTACTGAAAGAACTCTTAAGTCATGGGCCAGGGAGACAGCCCAAATGGGGAAACAAGTCTCCTCAATTTGAAGAGTAAGAATTTCATAAGAATCGCTGCCTACTTCGATTTACCCAGGCTCTCAGAGAACTAGACTGTGTATTATCACAACCTGACTAATGTGAATAGATGTGTCTGCACTAAGAAGGAAGCGGAAAGACTGAAGTGCCTCTCTGCCAGATTACAGGCTCTGCGTTTGGAACCATACTTGGGCTGTAATCTTAAATCAGACAGTTAACACTCTCTAACACACAATTATGTCAGAGTTTAACAAGAAACTCTGGAGAAGAAATATGCACAAGTTACCACTCCAAAAAAAAAATATTTTTAAAATCTCCATTCTCAACATTAAGATGATTACTATTTGGTACGTATGCTCAATATCGAAACAAACTTGAACTCGCCTCAACTGAGGGCTTCGATACCGGGAAAGGCTACAAGTTGACTATGCATTTCTTATTTGATTAAAAATAGGGTGAGAAAAAAAAATCTTTATAATCCAAAATTATACATATAAGTAAGCAGGCCTTCGAATATTTTAGAGGAAAATTAGGAAAGCCAAATTATAAGCCTCCGTAGTTGTATAGACCAGCAAACATAAAGTAAGAAAATTTTTAAAGCTAGATTAAAAACCATCCATAAACCAGCTTTTCCTGTTACTGACACAGCCTCGCCTCAGAGAGTTCCCAAGATTTATGTCTTTGTTTCTCAAACTTCAGGAGAAGCAAAGTCCTAAGAAAGGTCACACATTCTAAGTTTGTAAGTTAAGATGAAACAGAAAAAGCCATGGAAAAGACAAAGTCAAAAGGCAGGGAAACCTGGTGGTTAAGTACAAGCTTTGGAATCAGGTTTGCCACTGGGTGACCTGGGGCATATTATCTGACCACTCTTAACCTCCATTTTCTCTTCTATAAAATTCAAATAGCAGTACTTACCATACAGTGGAGCTATTAACATTAAATAAGCATGTGTTATAAATAATAGTACAGTGCCTGACATATAGTTAGTGCTTAATAAATGCTAATATTAAAAATAATAGAATACAATGGTTCTCAATCAGGACTACTTAACCCACCTAGGGAGCACTCATGGAGGTATTAGGTTTGATACTATAAAAGGATGTGGCAACAATGTAGAGATGCCAAATATCTTACAAGGAATGGGACAGTCCCTCGCCACAAAGAACTGCCCCATCCAAAAGACCAACAAATATCACACATAATAATAATAAGAATAATAATAACAACAACAACAACAATAATAATAAAAGTCTATTATTATTATTAAAATGTCAAGCTGAGGAGTTTCAATTTCCCTAGAACTGTCTATCTAATATGTAAAAAATAAAAACTACACTGACATTTTAAATATACATCCATTAGAGAAAAATTTTTCTGGATCAATGACATTTGGTATAAGACTGATGGGACTCAGTACATACTGTTAAATTCAAAGCCTACCATGTGTTCAGACAACCTGAATGTCGGCCATAAAAAATAAGTTCAATACTGTCAAACTGTAAATAGCAGAGAAGAGAATTATAGACCAGAAGTATCTAAGGCCATGATTCTTAATGGGTAAAAGAAGTTTCCTATGTACATTTTAAAACTCCTGGCCACCAGCATTTACATACACACACACTCACACACACACACACACCAGCCTCCGCAGAGCCCCTGGTTCTAAACAATACCTATGTATAAACTACATGGCATAAATAGCAGCAAACTCTTTTTAAAATAAAATTCTGGTACGCGTTTAAGGTATGCATTTTAAACAATTTCTAGAAACAAATGTGTTTCTATTATCGCCTTCTTGACATAGAAAAATAGAATCATGAATGTTCTTTAAAAAGCCAGATATAAATACTGACTGTTAAAAGGAGGGCTATAATGTCAATATTACAGTGGCTAGTTTGAAAGGAAGTTAAACTCATCAAAATTGTAGATCTGTACTTGGGTTAAATTAACCAGGAAAATTTTTGACTTAGTAAGGGAGATCTCACCATTCTGACATGTTCTCATCAGACCCCTGTTTTTGTTCATCTGCTTCACACTCCATTCTTTCTTTCCTTCCTGTTTTGCTTAGGAAAGTCCTATTTTCTGCTGATTCACACAATCCGTGGCCTGATGAGGTCCAGGGAGTGTTCTCCTTCCAGCGTGACAGACGCTGCTTTTTAGCAGACTTGAACCTACACCCTCTCTCATAGCTCCAATCTGACACCTTGAGCTTCTGCTGAAGGCTGGCAGCCACCTCTGATGTCACTCGCTTCACCTTCCGCCGGCGCCTGAGTGGTCGACAAGGTGCATTTTCAGTAAAGGAGTCAGATTCATGCCAAGAATGTTGCTTACTCTTAACAATGGCATTAAGAGATGGGTGCCGTTTGGCTACCATTGTGTCATCAGAGTCACTAAAATTGGTGACTGGTGCCATTTCTCGACAATCCTTAATGGCCTCATCCAGACTGGACTCAGAGGCCTCACTATAGCAGCAGGTATGTTCTGCCAGGTGAGTGAAGTCTGAGCGACGTTTCCGGCCTCTCCGTTTGCGAAGTTGCCGCCTCTGCTGCCGGGGGCTCAAGGCCATCTCCTCCCACAGCTCACCAAGCTTATTCTGTTCAGATGTCTGCTCCAAGGCTGAGGCTAAGTCATGTACCAGCTCATCCATGAGGCCACATCTACTAAAAGGAAGTTCAAAAACAGGAAAAAAAAAAAGAGAACCTGAATAGAATTTATCACTTTAGAATAATTTTATAAAGTAGATTACAGCTCTGCAGAGTCCACTCCAGCTATAGAAAATAAAGTCATCTTTCTTATGGCTACACTTAGAATCTGTTCCCACCATCCACACTCACTTTGGCCACTTGTTTGGCACTTGGTAAACGCCTGAAGTCAACATGTTTTTAAGCACAAAAACTCAAAAACTAACCAGATGACAACTCAGATATTAGCAAAAACAAGCAAACTCAGGGGAATAAATCTTTCCCCTTATCCCCAATTAAACTTGTCGCTAAATTATCTGATGATGAGATCCAAAAAAGATTAGAGATTGCCTTGTCAGACAGAAGCAGAAAAATACACACTTCAAAACCATGGAAGAAGGACTGTCTTATCATCTGAGGTCACTGATAAGAATGCCTGTGGATGGAAGGAGAAAGACAACCTAGTGAGACTTTAAGGAAGACTGCTTGCAGCTTTAAGTAATCCAAGAATTTGTAGTGACCCAGGTTTGTACTCTGAATGAAAAAAATAGATTAAGTTTACACCCATTCTGGTCCCGACTACCACCTGGAAACTTCTTTTTTTAATGAACAACTTTTAAACTCTTCTCCCCATCCCTCAGAAAATTAATTAAGTAATCATCCTAATACTGTGCTTTAGTTATAGACAATCACACAAAAACAGGATATAACTGAGGTTGAAATGAAAGGGATGGGTAGAGTTCCTAAGATTTCTAGCTAAACGCTTTCCAAAATTTCCTATTTTTCTCCTCATTCTTGTCAAATCATCATTCGTCAGGGGTCACCTCTGAGGCAAACCTTCCAAGAGATGAAAGTAGTTAAGAGCAATCTTCAAAATGCCCCTTTTTAGGGACATGGCTAATATAATTTGTTCAACACCTAATTAAATATTAAATTAGTACTTTTCCCTAGCCCTTGTTAAGTCCAAAATATTCCTAGACCGCAATTAGAGCTTAAAACTCTGCATGGCGCCACTCTCAGACCGTATTTCCGTTCATGCAGTTTGCATTTTGCAAAGGACTTTCTAAAACCTATTTTCATACTGTCCCTACGCCAACGAACTCAAAGGCAGGAAAACAGTCGGCTAACTTATCTCCCACGTCGGTAGGAACGACGGGGACACCTATTTCCAGAACTACCAACCAAACAAAACTTCGCAAAGTGTCAAAAGCATAAAATGACCACTTCCTTTTAAGCAATAGTTTAAAACGTTTATGACTGGGGTTTGGCAAACAACTGTCCCTAAGACGAAAACAGGTAAACAAGTGGGAACAGCATATCTAAATCTATTTGCTTTAAAACTCAAGCAAAACTATACAGACTATAACGTGGAACTAAGTTACCAAACAACTCGTAGTGGATGCCTGTGCAGAATCTTTTCCTGCCTCCAAGACTGCAATCAGAAAAGTGACAGAAGAACCCTGGGACTCCTAAACCTCCAGTCTTGGAAGCACAGTCCAAGAGGACCCTCAGGTGAGAAAAGCGCTCAGGGACAGGAAAGATTGAGTTAAGCAAAAGAAGGGGGACTGGAAGGAGAGAGGAGGGCGCAGAGTCGCTGGGTTGGGGGCGGAGGCGGTGGGAAAGGCAGGAGACAACTTCTCATTCGTGCTCAACAGGGGCAGGTCAGCCCTTTCAGGAAAGAAACCGAGAAAAAACAAGACCGGGCGACTAAGCTCTCTCCATGATCAAGGGTTGCAACGTGGCCACATATGTGAGACAAAAAGCGAATTTCAAAGGACCCTCCCCAACGCCCCGGTCCGCCCCCAAGGACTTGGGCGACCACGGCTCTGAACAACAAGCCCTCAGGCTGACGACGGCCCAAAAAGAGCCAGAAAGAAGAGAGAGGAGGAGGCGACTGTTGCCCCGGAGACGGCCCGATCCCCATTCCCCCGGACAGAGACGATGGGCCCTGAAAAGCAAGGCCCCGCCACATTCGCCCCTCCCGCCGGCCGCCAAGGCTACATGGAACCTTTGGCCGCTCAGCCACTGCCCGGAGCCCCACTGCCGCCGGCCCCCTCGACCTCGACCCACTCAACCCACATCTTCCGCTCACCGGCTGCTGAAGGTACCCCCACCAGCCGCCGATTTTCGGCCGCGTCTCCCCACCGGGGTTTCCCCCCTCTGACCTCATTTCCTGTCTGGGCCGGAGGGGTGGGGCAGTCGCGGAGTGGGCGGAGCTGCCTGCGCAAGAGGGCCCGCCCCGGTCCAGCGTTTCCGGCCTGCGGCCATGCCAACTTCCGCCCCGAGGAGGGCGGGGCCGTGGGGAAACCCGGAGAGTGGACAGGGGTCAAGGAGAGGTTGCGGTTAGGGACCGGGAGAATTCAGGGGTGAGTGAGGTGCCTATCTAGGGAACGTTCCCCGCCACCACCACCATGTTGGCTTCATCTTCTTTGGGCGAGGAGCGTCAGGGAGAAGTGTAGAGAGAAGTGTAGGTCTCTCCCTTGCTTGCTGACCTACTTTTATAAAGGGTATGTGAAGTTGGGAAATGGATCCTCTTTTTTTTTTTTTTTTTTTTTTAAAGAAAAAGAATCGCCTATAGCACCTGTTATTCCTAGGTGGTCTCCCCTTGCTTACCTTCCAAAATCAGACCTGATTGGGCATGTTCAGGGTGGCATGGCAAAAGACGGATCCTCCTTTTAATTGTTAAAAGTTAGTACAAGCTTTGGCAGGATAGCTTTGCGGTGAGTTACTCAGAATATTATAAATACTCTTGCTTTGAGCAAGGAAACAAAATATTATTGGGTTATAACAAAGTATAAAAGACATCCATGAGTTCACACTACTGTGTTAATGATATAAATAAATAAATGGGAAGAAGAGATAACTCAGTGGTGCAGAATTCCAAATAATTTATGTAGATACTCCACCCTGAAGCTTAAACCCCAACTCCTTAAATGTGGCATGTGCATATTGACTTCCTTCCAAAGAGTACAGTAAGAGGGGGGACATGAATAACTTTGTAGTGGAGAAACTAGACAAACACTACCTTAGCCAGGTGATCTGGGTTAACCTCAATAGTGATAAATCACCTTGACAGTATGTGGACTAGATATAGTGAGAGTGGTATTTTATTTCTCTCCTTAACCAAAATCCATAACCCAGTCTAATCATGATGAAATCAGGCAAACTCCAACTGAGGAACTTCTACAGAATGCCTGACCAGTATTTCTCAAAATTGTCAAGTTCATCAAAGACAAGAAAAGTGAGAAACTGTCAGCCAAGAGGACCCTCGGGCAACATGACAACTAAATGTAATGTTGTATCCCGAATGGAATACTGGAACAGCAAAAAGGAAATTAGGTGTAAAAAATAAATAAAACTGGATAAAGTATGGACTTTAGTAAATAATAATGCCTCAATATTGGTTCATTAATTGTGACAAACGTGCTATACTAATATAAGTTGTTAATAATAGGGGAAACTAGATATGGGGTATATAGAACTGTTGTAGTGCCTTCATAATTTTCTACAAACCTAAAACAATTCTAAAAATAAAACTTTATTTTTTAAAATGCACATGCCTTTTGACCCAGAAAATCAGCCTCTAGAAATTTTATTCTAAGGAAAAATTGGAAAGGGGCACAAAAATGTTAAATACAAGTAAATTCATCTTTGCAGCCTTGTGGAGGGAGGGGTGAAAATACTAGAAAAAAAAACAAATCCTGTAACAATAGTTATCTGAACTATGGTATATCTATAGAATGGAATACCTTGCAGCCTTTTAGAATTCATGTGAGAGAATATTTAATAACATGAAAAGTCATCAATTTCTGATTGTGGTCATTCTTTGCATGACTGCTATACTTCAATAAAAGTTACCCTAAAAATGTAGAGTATGATTATTCATGTATAAAGGAAATTAAATCAATATTTGCATAGGAATATGACTAGAATAATACACTAAAAGTATCCATAATGGTTCCATTATAAATAACTTTATCTACAACAGGTAGTTATACTGTTTCATGGATTTTCAGAATTTTCTATAGGGGAAACTTATTGTGAAAAGACATAGATTACTGAGGTTTCGCACCAGAGCGAAGGAGTGGTTGGTGCTATTTACACAGCCAGAGAAGTTAAGAGAAATAGTTTTGGTGGGAAGATGATTAATTCCATTTCAGACATGTAGAATTTGTGACCACCACAGACCAGAAAGATAGAAATGTTCAAAAGATGTTCACAGCCTTCGGCCCTCTTTTCTACTTAAGAGAAGTTCTCCCCCACAAATCATATTCGTTCCCATGGCATTAGTTGCCTCTGTCAGCAATGAAAGTGCCCATGTTTCTTGAAATCCAACTTTTATTTTCAGCTTTCTGCTAGATATCTCCACTTGTTTACTCCACCAGTAGCTCCAGTTTAAGATAGCAAAACAATGTTTAGTTTCTTCCATAGTCCCTATCAAATCCGCCCCTTTTCCACTGTCCCCTGTCTGGGAAATGTCATCACCATCATGAAGTCACCCACATGAGAAGCTTCAAAATCCATTTTATTTCCTGTTTCTTCCTTATACTCCTTTACCTAATTGAATTCCAGTTCTCATGAATTCTACTTCTACAGTATTTTTGCACCCACCCTCCTCTTTTGCTTTCTCTCTGCCATTGGCCTCATCTAGGTAAACAGCTATTCTTCCAGATGGTGCATCTAAGCCAAGACTGTTTAAGCTGTGACTTGTTGGGGAACATGGGAAAATGTAATAAAAGAGCAGCTCACACTGACTTTGTGGAGGGGCCAGGAAGTAAAACTAGAATTTCTGAAGCACCAATGTGCCAGGAACTGCCCCCAGAAATGCATAGAAAATTAAGTTAGATGATGAAATAATACCATCATGTTTAATGACAAGGATATGTTGTAAGAAATGCATCATTAGGTGATTTCATCATTGTGCAAACTTAGATGGTATAGACTACTACAAACCTAGACTATATGGTATTGCTCCCAGGTTATAAATCAATACAGTATGTTACTATATTGAATACCGTAGGCAATTGTAACACAATGGTATTTGTGTATCTACATATCTAAACATAGAAAAGGTACTGTAAATATACTCCACAAAAGATATTTTTTAAATGGTGCACCTGTATAGGGAACTTACCATGAATGGAGCTTGCAGGACCAGAAGTTGCTGTGGGTGAGTGACTGACTGGTAAGTGAATGTGAAGGCCTAGCACATTACTGTTTACTATTGTAGACTTTATAAATGCTGTCTCACAAGTCCTCTCCCTGCTTCCTTTGGACAGGGTCAGAAATAGTACACTGAAGATATCAATGCCACTCCATGAACAGGGATGTGGACTGGATTGATTGCAAATATTGAGGAGAAACTGGCTAGGTAAGGGATAGATCCCCATAATACTGATTTTCAGGGGGGAATGAAAGGTGGCCTGAGGATCAGTAGGAATAAGAAGTCAAGATGGAGAAATCAAGGAACAAAGGGGATTATCATGGCAATGTGATTTTGGCTATTGCATGTCAGAGCAATGGTCAGGTTAAGGAACTTTGTGATATTCATTTAAAAAAAAAAAAAACGAGAGTGTTTTACATGGAGAGGGTGAAAAACTGAGGATTTCGGAAATTTGTTTTTTATTCTATTGATCCTATCCGGAGCAAATGGCTCTCTCTGGCATTCAAGTGGTTGAAGAAATAAAACTTGTCTATGCTTTACATCATTGCAACCTGAAAATATTTCCAAAGTACAGGAACAGGCTGGCTCCACACTACCACAGAAAGCTTTTACTAAAGTGGGAGTGGCACTTAGTACTTACTAAGGTATCTCCTGTAGACCTGAGTCCTTGTACAGAATCTTAGGTCTTCAACAAAAAATTTACAATACTGTGCTCTAACGACCAACAGGCTACAACTGGGAGGGCCGTAGCGCCCTCTGAACATGTAACACTGTGGGGACAGGCTCCCCTCTGCTGAAACGGGTCAGGGGCTGGCTGATTAGGATGTAATCTGTGCACTCAAAATTGAGGTTCTGTGAGTGAGAGGGATCTACTCCCGAACTCCACAGGTACTGATCCCATCAAAGAAAAGAATTCCTCCTGAATCACATTCCTTCCATTTCTTACAGAAAATTCAGCTCCATTATAATCTTATGGGTCCACATATATGCAGTCCATGGTTGACTGAAACCTCACCATGCAGTGCATAGTAGTTAACCTACTGCATAGGTTGTAGTAGTTAACATCAATTGAGCACTCAGTAGGTGCCAGACACTACTTTAAAGATTAATGTGGATTAACTCAATAATCTTCACAGAAACTCTTGGAAAAAGTACTATTATTTCCTTTTTATAGATGACAAAACTAAGGCACAGAGAGGTTAAGGAGCTTACCCAGGGATACACAACTGTTAAGTATATACCCATGCAGAATGATGCTAGGAGCCAGGAACCTAACCACTAAATTATGAAGCCTCTAAAATGAATATGAGTGCTTATCACATTAAATACACATAACAATACATATATACATATATGATATATATTAATTGTTAGACATCTGTGGACTATACAAAGAGATTTGTGCCTCCATATTTATTAACAAAATCATTCAATTAATCCTCAAAATTACCCTTTAGTGTAAGTGCTGTTGTCCTGACTTATACAGATGAGGAAACTGAAGCTCAGAGAGGTTAAACAGGGTCACACAGCTGATGTGAAAACTGATTGGAACTAGACATTTGACTCCAAAAGGATGCTCTTTTTACTATATTCTCTCCACCCCTTTAGGGAGATATTTGGCAGGTATTGCCTGCACTGACCTTCAGTCAGTCAGCCAGGATATATTTAATGAGTGACTATCATGTCCTAAATATGAAGATATATCCATGAACAACATAGACAAACGTCCCCGCCTTCATGATTCTTCCCTTCCAGAGAAAGAAGACAAACAACGGATCAATGTATGAGCTGCCAGGTGGTGAAAATGCTTTGAAGAATAACAAAATAGGATAAGGGGAAAGGAAATGCTGGATGTGGGGACTTGCTGCTATTTGTGATAGGTCTCTCTGATAAGGCCTCATCTGAGCAAATACCTCAAAAAGAAGGGGGAATGTACCATTTAACCCTCTCTGGGCTAAACATTCCAGAGGGAACAGTCAGGGCAGGGACCATGAGTTGATGTATTAATTAGTTTCCTAGAGCTATTGTAACATCGTGCCAAAAACGGGGTGGCTTTAAACAGCAGAAATTTATTCGCTCGTAGTTCTGGAGTCTAGATGTCCAAAATCAAAGTGTTAGCAGAGTCATACTCCCTCCAAATGCTCTAGGAAAGGATTCTTGTCTCCTCCTAGTTTCTGATGGTTCTTGGCTTTCCTTGGTTTATAGATGCATCACTGCAATCTCTGCCTCCATCTTCACATGGCCGTCTTTCCTCTGTGCATGGCCGTCTCTGTCTCTTGTCTTCTAGTAAGGACACAAGCCATTGGTTGAGGTCTCACCCTAATCCAACCTGATAACATCCGCAAAGACTCTATTTCCAAATAAGTTAACATTTACAGGTACTGGAGCTTTATGACTTGAACATATCTTTCTGGATAACACATTCATAGCATCATCTTACCATAGTCCTCCTTCTGGTCAATTATTCATGTCTCTACCACAAACAAAGTATTCACACCCATACCAGGACACCCAAAAGTCTTATTCGACCACGGCATCAGGCTGGGAATGTAGGATATTGTGATTTACATCAGGACCAATTGTGATTCCTTAAACGTGACTCCTCTTGATCCAGAGATTTATTAATTAAAAGGACAAGTTGGCTCTGGTCTGGCTGGGCTATTGTGGTGGTGGAGAAGTGGGTTGTTCAGAATATTTACATTTAATATGATTATTAATATGGTTAGTATATTAGTTTGCCTGGGCTGTCATCATAAAGTACCAGAGACTGGGCCACATAAACAACAGAAATTTATTTTTCCACAATTCTGGAGACTTGAAACCCAAGTTGGTTTTGGCAGGTTTGTTTTCTTCTGAGCTCTGTCTCCTTGGCTCGTAAATAGTTGTCTTCTCTCTCTGTCTGAACATTGTTTTCCCTCTATGTGTGTCTGGGTCCCAAATTTCTCTTCTCAAAAGAAAACCAGTCATATTGGATTAAGGCCCACACTAACAACCTCATTTTAATGTAATCACCTCTCTAAAAATCCTATCACCAAATGCAGTCACATTCTGAGGTCCTGGGAGTTAGGACATTAACATATAAATGGAGAGGAGGGGAGTGGAACTTAGTTTATAACAAGTTTAAATCTACTATCAATCTATTTTCTATTTGTCCCATCTGTTTTTTGTTCCCTTTTCAGATTAAAAAAAGAATTTTTTTGTTAGCTTATTAGCTATACTTCCGTTTTATTTTTTTAGTGATAGTTTTAGGGTACATGACATACATCTTTAACTTATCTTAGTCTTTCTTCAAGTAATATCATAAAACTTTATGCCTAGTATAAAAGCTTGCAACAATGTCCTTCCATTTCCTTTCTTCTTCGTGCTATTGTTGTCAGACCTTTTACTTCTACATATGGCAGAAATCCCATCATATAATGTTGTTTGTCTTAAACAGTCAATTATCATTTAAAGAGGTTTTTAAGATAAGGGAAAAAATGTTACTGTTTCACAAACGTCATTTTTAGTGCTTTTTATTCCTTTGTATAGATCCGAATTTTTATGTGGTATAATATTCCTTCTGTTCAAAGTTTGTTTTGTTTTGTTTTGTTTTTTAACATTTCTTATAGTTCTGGTATGTTGGTAATGATTCCTTTAAGTGTGTCTGGAAAAGTCTTTATAGTGTCTCCACTTATGAAAGATAGTTTGGTGGGTATAGAACCCCAGGTTGATGGTGTTTTTCTTTGAATACTTTAAAGATATTGCTATCTTCTAGCTCGAATTATCTCTGAGATAATGTCTACTGCCATTCTTATCTTTTTTCCTCTATATGTGGTATGTCTTTGTATTGTTGCTGCTGTTAAGAGTTTCTCTTTATCACTAGTTTTAAACAATTTAATTATGTGTCTTAGCATCATATCATTATGTTTGATGTCCTTGGGATTCATTAAGCTTCTTGGATTTGTGGATTTATACTTTTCATTGAATTTAGAAAATTTGGGGCTATTATTTTGTCAAATATTTTTTGCCTCTCTAATCCTTGCTTCTTCTGGGACTCCAATTACACATATTTTAGGTTGCGTTAAGTTGTTCTTTTGTATTTTTTTCTTTGTCTTCTGTTTTCTTTTTTTCTCTTTGTGTTTTATTTTAGATAGTTCATATTGCTATTTCTTCTGCAATGTCTAATCTGCTGTTAATCCCACCCAATATATTTTTATCTGAGATGTTGTATTTTTATACAAGTTAGACTTGGGGCTTTGAAATACACACACACATACACACGCACACACACACACATCTTCCATGTCTCTCCTTAATATGCTCATATTTTCCTCTACCTTGTAAAACACATGAAATAGTTACATGCATAACTAACTAAATGAAAGCTGTTTAATATCTTTGTCTAATAGTTCTGTCATCTACGTAACACTGGGTCTGTTTTTATGGATTGAATTTTCTTTATGTTACAATCGTGTTTTCCTGCTTCTTTGTGCCTTGTAATTTTTTAATTGTTTTCTAGACATTACTAATTTTACCTTGTTGGACACTGGAAATTTTTGTATTCCTTTAATTATTTAAGGTGGAAAAGTAAAGATAGTCCCTATTACTCCATTAATGCTAGAAGCAGAAGTCCCAGGCCTTGTATTACATTGAGGATCTTTTACTGGCTAGGGAGAATAGAAATGTGGAGCTGTCTTATCTCCCAAACCAGCAAGTTCTGGGTCCTTTGTATTTCCTCTAAATTCTGTTAACAAACTAGTTGTTTTCTTTTTCTTTTTAGTTCATCTCTTTTCATAGTACCTTATCATTTACAGTTAGTAAGAGCCAGCTGACCCTTTCAACATTCTTCATGGAAATCTCATCATTCAAATCCATAAGTTCATTAAGTACTTTTTCCATTTTCCAAATTACCTCAGACAACAGTTTTACTGATTCTTTCACCTTACATAATACCTACCGGTCACCTTTTTTCCAACCTGCTATACCAGTTTCTCTATCATTTTTCTAGACTCAACTTGCTTTCCAATCCCAAAGCCATTGCTTCATATCTCAGGGATGGGTTTTGCCTTGTTTTTATTTTTGGTAGCATCAAACTCCTAGGCACCAATTTGTATATTGGTTACCTATCTACCACAATAATGCTGTGAAACAGGCCACCCGAACATTTAGTTGCTTAAATTAACATCCACTTATTATTTCTCATAAGTCCATAGCCTGGTTGAAAAGTTCTCCCTATCTGGGCTAGGACTGGCAGTTCTTGGTGGACTTGTTCATATATCTGCTTTGGGGGCTGGCTGTTCTAGTATATTCTGGTCTAGAACAACTTGGCTCTCCTCCCCATATCTCTCACATGCCTCCAGCAGGCTGGCAAAGTAATGTTCTCATGACTAGAGGCTAGCTCTGGTATGTTCTCATGACTGCGGTACATTCTACCACATATAGAGGTATACATTCCAAGATAGAAACACACAGCACTTTTTCATGCCTCTGCTTGAGTCAAGCTTATAACTGAGCCACAAGGTGAAGCCCAGAGTCATTGTGGAAAGGCACTAACAAAGGGTGTAGACACAGAGAGGCATGAAAAACCAAGGACAAAAATGTAAGGAGTCTACCCCAAGAAGTAGGTACTACCTAGTATTATCATCATTGTCCCCATTTTACAGATAGGAAACTGAGGCATAGAGAAGTTAAGTAACTTGCCCAAGGTCTCAGCTAATATGTAGTGGAGTTTGGGTTTGAACCCAGGTGATTTGGCTGTGGAGTTCCTGTGGGCAGTGTGGTTGGTACTGCCCTCTGGGAATAGGCCCAAGGTATTATGGGAGCCTCTAACCCATCTGGATAATGGGTCATCCAGTCTCCTCCGAGGCCTTCCAGGTACGGCAAGTTCATTTCTCCCTAGCACAACCCTCAGAGATCGCCCAGAAGCCATAGGTCTCCACCGTCTGGCTGCCAGTGGTCAATGGGGGAGGCCCCTACCCGTCCTTTTTTCTCTGCCTCCAGTGTTTATGGCTACACAGTGAAGCCTTTCAGGGGTTAAAGGCAAGAAAAAGAGAAACAAAAGAAGGAATAAAGTCAAGAAATGTGCCATGAAGCTTCTTGCAGCGCAAAGCAGAGAAAGTCATTTCCAACTTCTTTCATCTCCTAGATGAAGCCACTAAATAAAGGGGCAAAGCGGCGAACACAAGGGCTTTTAATCTGTCTCATCTCCTTCATAATAACTGCAAATTTTCCCTGGGCCCCTGGGAGTGAGCCTCTTCCCTCTGCTCGGCCTTATCTCCCCCTCCACATTTCGCCGGCGCCGCGCCGCTCCCCGCCCGCGCTGCCGGGGCCGTCCCGGCGAGGCCTGGGGGAGCCCGCGCTCCCTGCTTCATTGTTCCGGCGGGCCCGGGGCTCGGCGGAGGGATGAAGGCCAGTCAAAGGGAAGCGAGCTCGCCGCGGCTTCATTAACGGCGGCCTTTCAGCGGCGCGCATATCAGGGCCAGGCCTTTTCAGAGGCGCTAATTAGCAATTTGGAGACTTGCCCCCTCTGGAGAGGCGCCTTCAATCTAACAAGTGGGAACAGCGCTGCGCCCCTTTTTTCTTGCACTTAATATTTATTGTTTTCCATTCTCCCTCTCCCTTTCTTCCCCCTCCCAACCTGCCGCATTGTCCAGCTCACCGACACCAGATAAGGCCTGTGATGGGGAGGAGGGGATGTCGAGGGAGGGGAGGGGGGGCATCATTAATTACCCTTAATTCTCTGCTAATGATAACTTTCTCGCACTGAGAGAAGTTAATCTTTCTTGGATGTTGAGGGAAAGCGCAGAGTTGGGACCGGATGGGGGTGGAGAGAACTCGGAAAGTGGAGACGGCAGCAGGGGCTACTCTAACCCCTCCTGCCCCGCCCAGTTCCCCAAATCTCCCCGCCTGACCTGTTGGCCTGACGAATGATATTCTCAATCTTAAGGCTCCCTCTGCCCAGCAGCAACCTATCCCCACCCATGGAAATTCAACTTACTTTTCAAAGTTCTGCTCAGATGTCACCTCCTCCGTGAAGCCAACCCTGCTTGTCCTCTCCTGCCTGAA
This sequence comes from Rousettus aegyptiacus, assembly GCF_014176215.1. Lineage (NCBI taxonomy): Eukaryota > Metazoa > Chordata > Mammalia > Chiroptera > Pteropodidae > Rousettus > Rousettus aegyptiacus. The sequence continues at coordinate 153,906,136 of NW_023416306.1, read as the reverse complement.
TTCCCTCCCTCCTCCTTCTGAAATCCCATAGCTCTTCACACACCACTCCTGTGGTGACTTCTGCCCATGTTATGGTTGTTTACAAGTCAAGTGTAGAGACCACCAAATCTGTAAAATGTCTATATCCTCTATGGAACAAGTGTACAGCAAATGTTTGTGGAATGAATGAACCAACAAATTCCTGACTGCCACTGGAGTATAGCTTTAAAAAAAACAAAACAAAACAAAACAACAAAAAACTTACTTCTTAACCAAATATATAAATAGCACTTGCTATCTACCAGATACTAATCTAAGTACTTACTAATATTCACTCGTTTAGTCCGTATAATAAGCTTATGAGATAGACGTGATCCCCACTACATAGTTGAGGGTGTAAGTCACAACAGGTTAAGTAACTTACCTGTGATCATAGAGCTGTTATGCAGCAGAGCTGAGATTCAAACCCAAGCTGTCTGGCTCCAGATCTGTGTCCTTAAAACTACTTTGCCAGGATATGATCTCAGTTTCCATGAAGGCCTCTGCCTCTCTACCTGAATGGAAGAATGAGCTGGGCTGGAAGCCCACGCTGAAAGTCCAGACAGGCACAGAGGGGATGATAAAGGTAGCAAATAAGTCAGGCCCTCACCTGAAAAGCCCACATGACAGCCTGACCTGACACCTGGTGTTTGGCATTTGGCCACAAGCTGAACACTATCCGTAGTGGCCTGAGCCCTGGGCCCTTAGACAATGGCAGTGACCCTCTGGCTAACCTGATCTCTCTTCTCACCCAGGCCCACTCCACTCATCGAGGCAACAAGAGCAAATTTCTCAACCAACTCTGGTTTCTGCTGTACAGAAGTGAGTCAAGTGGAGTGCCCTGGAGAGGGAGGGAGGGCAGGAGAGCCCCAGAAAATCCCCTCCGAATTATAAACATATCCTCTTTAAGTACATTTCTAAGGATAACATTTGTATTACTCTGTCCTGTGCCTGCAGATAGGGCCGTGAGTATCTCCTCCATCTCCCCTCCTTTCTCTCCACTCTGCTGGGAGCAGTCCCTATCTAAAGCGACGCTGGCAATCCGCTTCCCTGCAATTGTTTCGATGGAAGGGAAAAATTAATTTCTGCCTATCGTTAATTGAGAGAATTGCGTGGAGGGCGAGGGAAGGGGAGGGGGGAGGAGAGGAAGGAAAAAGGCGGAGGGGAGCAATCGTGTTATTAACCGTGTCCCTTTCATAAGCAAATATTCTGATTGCCATCAGTGAGATGAGAGGCTCATTAATGCAGGAAGCAGAGAGGTGATTAGAGAACTTTCAAGAGCTATTGAGCTGAGTGGGAGGGAGGGTTGCAGGGATCTGGAGGCCTAGGGAATTTGGGAAGGACCGGGCATGGGGGAAAGCCACTGGCCTTTTACATGGACTTTCTTGCTCTTCTGCTCCTCTCCCCAGTATTCACTTCCAAACAGTCTCCAAAGCCATCAGCTAGAGTTGACAAATGTAAAAACATGACTGAAAACTTTGCAAAAGTTGTATTTTTTCTAAAGACTCCATCCACACTGTGCTAAACTAGTAGTCTATAGGTCGAATTTTCTAGCCCCCCCCTTATAAGTTTGTCTGATAGCACATTTTTAAAATTATGTCATTGTCTTTACAAGATTGTCTCTATTCCCTGATTTGCCAGTCCCCACCAGTTTCTGTTTCCCCCATCCTGCCTTACCTGTTCATGGCTCTGCCTAGGTGACACGGTTTGTGTATGCAGCCCTTAGTCAGGCTGGAGCTGCACAGCTGAGAACTGCTGGAGGCCCTGGGTGTTGGGGACTGAGAGAGGGGAGGTGGTGAGAGAGGTGGGTTTGTGGGACGGTGGCAGGAGTAGATGCTGTTGATACCACCTTGTATCCTCCTGGCCCACCTCTGACTTCAGCCATAACCGTGCTGGTCAGGCCCACGTGAATCCATCCCAACCAAATCTGCCTGGAAGGGATCCCCACATTTCTCTTTGACTTTCTGCCTTAGGGACTCCTCCATGAAGAAGGTACTCAGCAGCACCCCCTACCCCACACACAAGCACTGTGAAGTATGGGAAAGTTTATACCCTCAGGGACAACTGTTAGCCAAAGTGCAACAGGAGCCTGTGGACAGATACTCCAGGCTTTCCAGAGGATAATTTCAGAGGCATTCCGTCCCCAGCTCAGAGGGCCTGATGGGGTAGAGCCCCAGTGCCTGTAACAGCCCTCTTCATAACACACGCTTTTTTTTTTTTAAGGCCAGTTTATTTATTTTTTCATATTATATATATACATAATTTTTTTAAACATTTTATTTTTTATTTTCCTCCTCCCCTCTCCCTTCTGGTAACCACTAGTCCATTGTCCATGTCGACGAGCCTCTGTTTGTTTATCCTGTTCATTTGTTGCTTTTAGGTTTATATCCCATATATGTGATACCGTATGATTTTCAACTTTTTCTGTCTGGCTTATTTTGCTTAGTATGATTATTTCAAGGTCTATCCATGTTGTTGCAAATGGCAGTATTTCATCTCTTTTTATGGCTGAGTAATATCCCATTGTATATATGCACCACCGCTTCTTTAGCCAATCATCTATCGTAGGACACTTCACTTGCTTCCATGTCCTGGCCACTGTGAATAATGTTGCTATGAACATCAGTGTGCAAATATCTTTTCAAATATGAGTCTTCAAGTCTTTGGGGGTAAATACCCAGTAGAGGGATTGCTGGATCATGTGGGTGGTCAATTCTTGTTTTTTGAGGAACCTCCCTACTGCTTTCCATAGTAACTTTACCGATTCGCAGTCCCACCAGCGGGATAATACACACTTTTATTGGCTTTTCCTCCCTCTCAGCCTCACTTTCTCCAGCCCTCACTCCTGCTTCCTGGTATTTTCTCTCAAACTGTCTGCACCCAGTTCTACTCAAGCTCTGCTTTCTGGAGAACAAAAACTAAGACAGTGGCCACGCCTGTTCCCAGTACAAAGGGCAAGAGATAGTCACCAAGGAGAAGTGGCAAGTTCTACACAAGAGAATGGCTCCATGTGGCTCTTGGTAATAGTGGTGTTAGAGACGAGGGCATGTACAAGGCCAAGAGCCAGGACCAGGAGTCAGGTAGGACACGAAAGCTATAGGTTAAACTCAGGTGTTGAGACAATTCCACATAAGAAACCAGAGATGAGAGCACCTAGAAACTGGCACTCTGCCTTAGTCAGGGAAAGCCACGTATGCAGCCCTATGGCAGCACAGCCCTATGGCCCATTTCCCAGGCTGTGGCCAGCCACTGCACTGTGTCAGAGTGGATCGGACACTGCATGGCCATTTCTGGGTCCTTCCAAACCCTTCCCAACCTTCTCTCCCAAATAGGGACATGATAAAGTTCCTAGGGCACATAGGAACCCTGACCAGTCCTTCCTCACACCCAGATGCTTTAACTCCCAGAATGAATCCCAATGCCTGTTTTCAAAGTAAGATACTCCCAGCTGGAGGCACAAAGAGAGGCAGAGGCTGCCTCTGGAAAAGGAATCTGAAGGAGGGACAACTGATACAGGGCTCAAGGGACAGGGACTTATGGATGTTCTCTCCCCCAGCCCCCACATCCAAAGGACATCTGGATTCTCGTCCAGGAACCAAATGTTCCCTCCCATCATATTATGACTATAAAAGTATCATGGCTACCAGCAAGGAGACCAAGACCAAAAAGAGGCCAAGGAAAGAAAGAATAGGAAAGAGGAAAAGAAAAAGAGAGAGGAAGGGGGAGAAAAGAGAGGGAGAGGCACTTGGAGATTTTCAGAACAATCTTCGTTCTCTACGGTGCTTTCTGTTTAAAAAAAAAATGAAAAAGGAATGATGGAGAAGGGGAGAGAGTCAGACAAGTTTAATGATGTGTGTTCAAAGCTCAGATTGGAAAAATGACAGAGAAAAGCAGCCTGTTTCGGCACTAATAAATTGTTCTCTGCCGTAAGAGGTGCCTGTCGTGGCATTAATACAGGCCCCTAATACACGGGTCAGGGTTAAGTAATTCTCTCCGGCAACTTAAGCGAATAATGAAGCTGGCAACGGCTGGTGGTGCAGTGGGAGAGATGGTCTATGCCGCCAGCACTTTGTCTTCATTTATTATGCCAGCAGCGGCACGGACGGGAAGCCTCCGCCGAGGAGATATCGCTTCATTTCGGCAAGGTAATGAAAGCTGGGTTGGGGGGAGGATAAACCAATTTGCCAGCTGACACTGGAAGGAGTGATTTGCGAACTCAAGAAGGAGAGAGGAAGCCCCATGCACACGGAGGCACAAAGCAAAAAGGCCCTTCACCATGCAGAGACCGGGTAGGGGTCCTGAGTGGGGACAAGTGGGCCAAGCTGAGAGGAGAGAGGGGAAAACAAAGCCTAGAAGCCAGGTGAGCGGGAAAGTGGGTGGAAGGGCCCACTAGAAATGAGGGGAAGGAACAGAGAACAGGCCAAGGGAAGGCAAGGTCACTGACATACTGGGCCAAGGCTCAGGAATGAGGCATTGTGGGAAAGAAAAGAAACTGAGGCAGAAGCGGGATACAAGTAAAAGTCAAGTCTAGTCCGACAGAAAACGGTGGAGGGAGGTTGCAGGGGGAAGTAAATACACATACGCTGAAAACAAACTTGAAACATCTAGAGCCAAACTGTCTTTGAATGGAGAGTCTGAAGTTCCCCTGGAACACCTGATGGTCAGACAGTTTAGAGATTATTTCCTCTATGACAGCGTGGGCCAGTTGGGCTGTCAGAATCACCTTCGGCAGCTTCTGTCCTCCAGTGATATCCTCAGGCAGCTATCTGGATTTGAGAGCAGGACCTCTGTGAGGTTGTGAATGGGGGAGTAAGTTGGAGGTGGGATCTAAAACCTGGAGCATCTCTTCCCTCTGGAATGGTTCAAATCACGGCAGGACACCCCCATCTCCACTCTCATTCTGCCTTGAAAGTGGAGGAACCCTCTCCTGGGTCAAGTGCTCAGATGAGTCTCCCTTGCAGTTGAGTACTTCCCTCCAGCAGTCTGGCCCAATTACATGTTGTCATTCTTCTCTGCCACAGGGCAGGCAGGCAAGAGAACAGGGCGGAACTGGTGAAGGGACCCGCTTTTGCCGGTCTTCACAGGATGTTGGTAACTGCGTCTGGTATATGCTTCAAGGTCACACATTAACCAGGTGGGACACACATAGGAGCAGGCATAACCCTAAGAATCTGACAGGGTCATGTAACATTGCCCTGTTCCTTTCCCAAATACCATCACCTTTCTTTCTTCTTTTCAGCACCAAGACCTTTGGACAGCTCCAAACAGAGCTCCAGCCGACTAAACAGGCTTTCTTGCCCATTACCATGTTTTCAAGTTCCCTAAAATCCATTCCTCCCCTCTCCCCACAGGATTAATTAAGGTGAGCAGATCGTCAGCTGGCAATAAACAGAGTAGAGTCTCGACTTCCCCATCCTTCTCTTGCCAACATGCACATCTCCCGCTTGCCCTACACCCAGTCTTCCTCCCCCCATCCCCCACGAATCCTAAGTAACACTGCCACTTTTCTCCCCTGATGTGGGTTAAGGATTTCCAATAAGGACCAAGTATTTGAAGCTTAACACTGCAGTCTCTGGAGGAGCCAGGCCAATTTCACACTAATCTAACCCATGAAGGGAGAGAGCATCGGAAGCAAAAATTACATCAAAGAGAAGTTAATGCCGAGAAGCAGGCGACATAAAAAGTAGCTGCTTTCAGTTTCAAATGACTACACCAATCTGGATTAAGAGATCAGCCTGCTGAATTCCTGTATCACCATTTATGTGCCTGGGCACCACGCAGAACGAAACCATGTCCTCGGGGGGCCACTCTGAACAAGGGTCAGAGGAGAAAATGAAGCTTGTACCCTAACTCCACATTCAGTGGCATAGGACATACCCTGCACTAACAGCTTTTGAGGAAAAAAAAGTTGAAAAGGTATAAGACAAAAGACTAGAAGGAAGCATACCAAAATGTTAACTTTGTCTTCAGATGAGCAGCTCTCTACTGCTCCAAACTTTCTGTAATGAATTTAAATTACTTTCGTTGTGACAAAAATAAAACAGATGTTTAAACAGCAATGCTTTTCTCTCCATCTGGAATTCATTTCTCCAGGCATTTTCCATGGCACAGGCACTTAACACAGTTATGTTTATGAAAAAGCACTTTATAAATGACCGTGCTGAGGATTAAGATGGTACAGTCAGAGATGGAGGGGTGTGGGGATAGGTTAATATACGAATTCTAAGACAGAATCGGCAACCTGAGAAACTCTTAACACTTTAAGTCTCCTCTTTCTTGCGGGATATGGGGGCTCTGCGCTGTTGAATTCTCAGGCCTTCGCAAAGAGCCTGATGGAATACCATTTATTGAACGAGTAAAGGAATGAATGAAAGGGAAAACAAAGATCTTTTCCATTTCATTTGACCACAGATAGAATTGCTCCAAAGTTGTTGATTTAGTTCTATCCTTCCTTTCCCACAAAGCCCCACTTCTCCCTTCCAAACACATGACCGAGGACAGAATTCTTTTTGCCCTCACATGCTCCTAGCGTGACAAGGGTTGCTTGGGCAGCCATTACCCCTCACCCTGAGATGGCCATCTGTCTGTCTCCATTCACTCACTGCTGGACTTATAACTGTTTCTTGAGCCTTAAGCCCACTTGGGGAATGACCCAGAGGATAAAGAAGTAGAAGGGCAGAAAGGGCAAGTGGACCCAGCCTGCCGTGCTGCCCAGGGAGAAGCCACCAGTCATCCCGTTTTAAGCGGGGCTGAAGTGAGACCAGCCTCCTGCCCACCCCTCCTCCTGCACACCCCCAGGCAGCAGCCTGACAAGTGTAAATCCTAGAATGAATGAAGGCGCCTGGCCTCGTGCGGCGGGTGTCTCCTCGCGCATCTCCCCACTGATTGACTTGTCGCCTCTGAGAGGCTGACTCTATCAGCTCCTCGGTGCCTCCAATTCCAGGTGTGATTTAGTTTGGAGATGAGAGGTGACAGTTAACATTGGTACTCGTCACTGTAGATCAGACGCAGTCACGCTGTCTTCCTCACCCCTCCTCCCCAGTCTGCCTGGCCCTCCTCTGAGACTAGACACCGTGGTCAGCGCACTGGCTCCCAACATGCCCACCCACCACCCTCCACCAGCACTGTCTTCCGAGCTCCCTCCTGACTCCTTTCTCCTCTCTGCATTCCCAAGGGGTTTCCCTCCAGGCCCAATGCCTTGACCTGACTCGTGAACAGACCCTGGCACCCTTGTCTTCCCTTGGAACCCCAAGAGGCTTTGCCCTTTGCAACCTCCCCCATGGCCCCTGGCTCAGGATCCCCTGCGGGAGGCAGAGGGATGCTGACTGGGCTAGCGCCTTCCTCAACAGGTGGCAGGTTTCGGCTTTATTTCTCTCTGTTGAAGTATAACTCCCACAAAATGCACAATGCTAAGTGTAGGGCAGTTATTTCTTACATATATATTCACTCCTGAGGCCATTACCCAGATCAAGTTGTAGAATATTTCTAGCATCCTACCTGCCTCCCTCATGTGCTGCCTCTTCTTCTCCCAGTCAAGGAGATGTTCGGAATAATAACCCTTGTTGGAAGGAGACCTGATATGATGTGAGCAAAATCCCTCAGCCATGGAGGACCCAGAAGAGTCTAGAGGTTGTGTGTGGGGAGGGAAGTATGTCTGTACCAGACCCTAGGAAGCAGCTACTATGGCAGAGTGACCTTGTGGTTACACTCACAGTCATCTCCTCTGCTTTGAATAGTGGGTTCTAGAAGTAGAGAAGAGCTCAAAAGGCTACTTGGTCAGCCCCCATTACCACGCAGGGTCATGTACCAAACCATGCTGGCCTTTCCAGTTTCTGAAGAATCACCCCTGTTTCACCCCTGTGTGACCTTGTCAGTGGGGCAGTTCATTGCAATCTCTTTCTTCCCTTGGAGACCATTGTATTCATCCAACAGGCCTCTTTTAAGAGCCTGATGGGTTTAAGACCCACCTTTTATCCATACAGAGACAGAGAGACATGGTCCTTCTTAAATAAATCTAGTCTTGCAGGGGAAACAGATAGGACCCTCAATCTCTATTCAACAAGGCTAAGTAAGTGCTCTTTAGGGAGATACATAAAGAGCCGGAAAGGAAACAGTAGTTAATTCTGTCTGTGGGAATGGGGGAGAAGAGGACTGAAAAAGCCAACATGGTAAATATTTCAAATATGGCAGAGTAGTGGGGATAAGAAACTACGTCAGCCCATGGGTGTCCCAGCCCTTGGCAGTATAAATGTAGGCAGGACATGGATAGACACGCCCTAGGGATAGCTCAAGCTGCATTAGCATCTTGGAAATTCTTTCTTTCATGCAACCACTAATTATTGGGTGGTGAACAAGGCAGATGAGGTCCTTAGGGGAAGACAGAGAATTAGTAAGATAATTTTAGGGTGTAATCATGGAACTAGGTATGGTCTAGAGACCCTAGATGTTTTTACTGAGGTATAACATACATGCCGTAAAGTGCACAAGTTTTGGTGTACAGCTTAATGAAGATTTATGTATGTATATATCCAGTGATGTGCTGGCAAATGTTTAACTGGCTCTTTAGGGGGAAAAGCCCTAATGGCAATTTTGCCCATTACCGTGGCATAAATATTCCTACCATGACCAATTGCAAGTTACCAACATGATGTCACTGAATGCCGTGTTGGGAAGCGATATGTACAATACTCTTATGAGCTCACGTGATCCTGTTGGAGTCAGATCCAGCAATCCTCTGTACACTGTGTGATATTCTCATGCACTTGGATCAAGATACAGAACAGTTTCAACACTCCGGACATGTCTATCATGCCCCCTCGCCATCAAGGGAAGGTTAAAAACTTTTTAATTTATATATTTTAAAATTGAAAGTGTATATATAAGTGTATGTGATGGTTTGTATACACATACATAGTGAAATGTTTACTACAGTCAAGCTAATTAACATATCATTTCTTCATATAGTTATCATTTTGTGTGATGAATACACCTGACATTACTCTCTTAACATATTTTCAGTGTTTAATATGGTTTTATTAGGTGTAGTTATCATGCTTGTACACTAGATCTCAGACTTATTCATCCTAACTGTAATTTTGTATCCTTTCACCAACGTCTCCCAAAGGAAAGTTTTTGAGAGTAAAAGTCTTGTTGGAAGAAGACCTGGATGAAATTTGAGTGAAGACCCTCAGGTCATGGATGACCCAGAAGAATCTAAAAGGCTGTTGAGAGGGGAGTTCCTTGGATAAGTAACCACCCCTTTACAGGCTTCTAGAAAGTGGAATGTTGAGTAAGATGAGAGATTTTAACCTTGTAGGTCTCAGAGTTCTAAGGGATCCCCCGAGATGATTTAGGGAACAGTGGTAAGGGGGCTCTGGGATGGGGAGTGGACAGGCCTCTGGACACCCCACTCCTGTGAGTCAACTACAGTGGCTCCACTTATATCTGGTATATACTGAGTTTCTGTGCAGAATTTCATTTGAAGAAAAAGTTCCGAAGCTAAAAATACTCTAACTTTTCCTTATTGTTCCAAACAGTTTCTGCAGCACTAACATGCATTGATTCTCTAACCACTGTTTGTCCTCACAGAACCTTCTTCATTCCCTTCTACCTTCACTGAACCCTAACCTGAGCTAGCAATAGGGTTTCTACCATCTCAACAGAACATTCCCTACCTCCCTGCCCCTGACACATCTTCCATTTTGATTTCAGGCCTACCTGCCTTAGCAGCTGCTAAAAATGTAGATTCCTGATCTCTGGGTACCCCATCACATTGGGGACTGCTTGGGGGCAGGGAGGCCCTTGGCATTCTCCTGGGCAAAGGAGGAAAAACAGGGAAGGGAGGGAAACATAGCCAATGTCATCTTCTCCCTCCAACCTAAGCCCGAATGATCAAGGACCCCACATATACTTTGATTGACCTCAAAGTCATTCACACATGAGAAAGAGAAAAGCAGCTTTTAACATCAGAGAGCTGGCCTGGCACTTGAAAGTAGACTGTGATGCTTTCCTGGTGATTGTAAACAATTTCACAGAACACCAACATCAGACAAAGCCACTCCATGACTGTGATGAATCAAGGTAAAAACAAGACCACTTCAAGAGCATGTCAAAACACAGACAAAAACATTATCCCAAACACAAAATGACCAAGCATCCCCTTATTTTGGCTAATTGGATGACTGCTGCTTCTTCATCAATTATAGTTTTTGCCTAGATCTATTCCTACCTTCTTCTAGATAAGATTCGTTAAGATCTCATAGAATTGTTCCAACTTCCTGATGGCATCCAACCCAGAGCAAAGCCCTGTTCCCTGAACCCTCCCCTAAATCATCTACCATGAGTCCAAATCTTATAATAATTCATTTCCAACACTCTCTGGAGACACTGCACAGTTCCCCATGGCATGCACTTGCCTCATTGCGACAAGTCGGTAAGCCCAACATTGTTCAACCAGAAGTACATTCCTGATGGCTTTGGCTGGAGGACGTTGGCACACGTTGTGTTTCCCTCATTCACAAACCATAATGCAGAGGACAGGAAGTTGCGTGCATGAGGTGAGGGAAGCTGGTAGGGAGATAAGGGTGGAGGGAGAGTAATGAGGGAAGCAAGGTCCAAGTCATCAGGGAGTCACATTTATAAGTCAGGCGTTTCACATATGGGTCTGTTAAAACTCATTGCAATCCAGTGAAGAGTATGAGCCCCATTATATAGCCGAGTAAACAGAATTTGAGTGAGAATAACAATTTGCCAAAGCCACACAGTAAATGGCTAGGATTATAACTCAGGTGTCATAGACTGAATGTTTGTGTCACCCCAAAGTGCTGATATTAGAGGTGGGGCCTTTGAGTGGTAATTAGGTTTAGATGAGGTCATGAGGGTGGGGTCCTCATGGTAGTATTAATACCTCTATAAGAAGAAGAAGAGACATCAGAGTTTTCTCTCCCTCCTCCGTCTCAGGACACAGAGAGAAGGTGGCTCTCTGCTAGCCAGGAAGAGCGTTTCTCCCAGGGACTGAATCGGTCAGCACCTTGATCTTGGATTTCCCAGCCTCCAGAATTGTGAGAAATAAAGGTCCCCAGATGTGTCTATCATGCCCCCTCACCATCACGGGAAGGTTAAGGATTTTTTAATTTATCTATTTTACATAAATGGCTTTGTGCATGTTGTCCTATAACTTGTTCTTTTTTCACTCGGCAGCGGCAGGAAGCCCTGCAAGGTCTGTCCTGTTCACAGCTGTGTCCCCAGGGCCTGGAAGACTGCCTGGCACACAGTATGTGCTCAGTAAATGTTTGCTGGTAGGATGAATGAATGAACAGGCACTAAAACTTAGAGACCCTTTCATGAAAGTGCCCACAGAGCTTCCACATTTTTTTCTCTACCACAAGTTGCTACATAGCAGGTGGGGCAGGATGTGGCTCTGTACTTTGTGTAGTCCCCCCCTATCGATGGACATTTAGGCTGTTCCTGGTCTATCATGGTCACAATGCAGCAGTGGACATTGTGCCCGTGTCACCTCGTGCACTTGTTTCTCTAGGATGGACACCAAGCTGTGGCATTGTTGGAGCATAAGGAATGCATGGTTTTAATTTTACTTGTCTCTTTCAAACAATCCTTTTGAAACTTTACAATAAATACTCCCACTAGCAATGTATACAAGTATCCATTTCCTCTTACACTTGACAATACTTGATGTTACCACACTTGACAGTACCTGCCTTAATTTTTCTGCTTTTTCTTTTTATGTGATTACTTATACCAAAGGATCTCTAGTGTATTTTCTGTGGAAGAAAAGTAGAGAGAAAGATGGAGAAACCTCTGGAGTTTATTCAGGGCAAACTGGGTAAAATTGTCATGGCTGACATTCGCTGAGCACAGCCCTGTGTAGATGTGACTAAGAGGCAGACATATTTGGTTTGAATCCTGGCCCTGCCACTTACTAGTTGTGTGACCCTGAATGAGTCACTTAGCTTTTCTAAATCTTGGGTCCTCCATCTATGAAATGGAGATAATAATACTACCTACTTTATAGGGTTGTTGGGAGAATTAAATAAGTTAATATTTGTCACATTCTTAAAGTGCTTGCCCATAATAGTATATTAGTGATTGTTAATTAAAAATCTATGTTCTTTATATATATTGACTCATTTGAGTCTCACATAAGTTAGTACCATTCTATGGAAAAAGAAACTAGGGCAAAGAAAGGTTGAGAAATTTGTCCAAGTTCAATACCTTTGCTTTTATGGGCAGAGCTAGGATTTGAACCCAGGTTTTCTAGCACCAAAAAACCACTGTACTATTGTCAATGCTGTGAAAGGGAAAGGGAAGGGCCAGTTTTCCTCTCCGGGGGTAGCCGTGAAAAGTGGGATAAAACTCTCAGAAAGGCATTCAGGAAGAGGGCACCATAGCCTCTATCAGAGAGTGCCCCTGCCTGGCCAAGGCGTCCCGGCCTTCGGGGCCTGGCCTACTCTTCCTTCCATCCTCACCGTTCTGCAGTCCAGAGTCACAAAGCCACGTGTCCACACTGCAGCCCCACCACTTCTTCCTCGCTCTGTGGCTCGGGCAAATCTCTCGCCCTGGAGAGCCTCCCACCTCCCTCTGTCAAAATGCAAGCAGGGTCCCCGTGAGGATTAAAAGCAATACACCTGAAAAGCCCTGCATTTAACAAGAGGCCCAGGAAAAACTTCCTGCCCGCCCTTCCTAGAGGCTTCAGGCATTTCGAGTTTGGAGCTCTTCCCAATTCTCTCTTCCTCAAGTTCACATTGTCATGAGAAAGAGCTAAGATCAGCTCATGATACTGTGGGTTGGCTGGACAGGGCTTAGCCTGGATGGCTCATCTCTGCTCATGACCTTTGGCTGGGCTTGGTCTGTGGCTGTGATTTGGGCTGCTTACCTTTATAGCCACATGACTTCTGTAACAAGATGACTCAGACTTCTTCATACAGTGGCTTAGGACACCGAAGGAGTGTAAGTGGAAGCCATATGGCCTCTTCGGACTTGGACCTAGATCTCGCACAACCTCACTTTTGCTGCAAGTCATAGGCCAGTCCAGATTCAGTATGGGAAGGAACGACACAAGAATGTGAACCCAGAGATGCACAATACTCCACTCAGAGTGGTGTCATCTTGAAACCGTGACTCTCCTGCATTTAGGGAGTGGCCGACGCTCGGTAACATGCTGTGCAGCCAGGGATTCTGGCTGAAGCCTTCCACAGCCGCACCCCAGTACGCAAACTCTAAGCAAGGCTTGGACTCCCCAGAACGCTTCCAAATGCACCCTCCAGAATAACCCTTTCTGACCTTTTCTGACTCCCATTTCACTTACCCTCAGGACCAACTGAGCAGGCTGATCTGTGCTGACCCATTATTCGGGGCGCTGATAGGTCCCCGCAGTCCTGGGCCTGGCCCTCCCGCCTCCCAGGCAGCTGCAGTGGTCTCCAGAGCAGCTCTTTCTGTGAAACTTCCAGACATTGTGGCAAGTGGGAACATGGTAGGTTCCTGAGCAAGTAGGGATTTGACATCTCCTGGGCACCCATGGAGCTTGGTGCCTCTGACTGACTGACTATATGCCAATGGGAAGCACTAAATGGTCCAGAAAATTAGTGAGCCCTCAGCTGAAGAAATTTGGGTGAGTTTCCTTTTCAGTTACCTTCTGAACTTGCTCTGTCTGCCCCTTAGTAGTTTTCTACAGAGCCAGTGACAATAACTGCAAACAGTGCTTTCTGTGTTCCAGGCTTTGAGCTGCAGGCTTGGGGAACCAGCTCATTGCATGGAGGGTGGTGCTCTCTGGGGAGCCACCAATGCTCCCCTGTCCCTTGGCGCTCTAACTACTCCCCACCTGACCTATTACATACAGCCCGTTCCAGTGGATCCTTCTGGCACCTCTTAGCATCACCACCCTCCCCCGTCTCTGAGCTGCACCCACCCAGGTGTGTACATCTATTATCAGAAGGGGGAGAACAGCCCAGCAGTATGTCACGGGAGTGATAATTACATCCCAAACTCCCATCATGCTGTCTGCTGCTGACCTCTCACCCTTCCTCTCTTTTAATCACCCCCCAGCATCACTCACTCTGACAGAGCAGCAGCACAGGCCCTGTGACCTGTCAGCCTGAGGACATGACTTATAGGGCCTCGAAGGTGGACAAAGGGAAGGGAGATAGGCCACATAAATCTCCTGAGTGAATAAAAGAGAGTAATGGAGTGCGCTCCCCAGGCCTACGCTAGCAGATTCCTGTGGTCTTGTTATTTGGCGCAGAGTTACGGTGATGAGGAAGTGGCCCCGGCTGACACGGGGGTCCCAATCAACCTTGCCAGAGCCAGCAGCTTCCACATGAGTCCCAAAGTCATGTCCACCCCAATATCCCTGGGGAGGGCAGGACTGGTGAGGTCAGCTGGCTCCTAGGCTGGTTTATCACAAGTCTGAGGGGAGGGGAAGAAGAAAAACCAGACTTAGTCCAAGCAACGCCTGGCCTGGCCCTTCCTTGGATGGGGATCTCAGGAGCTTTTTCCAGGCAGGGGACAGGGCAGGAGCAACACCAGGCCTGGAGCACTTCCCAGTTTCTACAGAGAGCCTAGAGTAGTGCCTTCTACCTGGTGAGACATCACCTAGACAGAGGACATTGAAGGGATGAATTGTATGCAGGACTTATCAGGGCCTTTTCAAAGTTCACTGATTAGCATGAGAGAACTTGTCCCCAGTAAAGCATCTGAGAAGGAATGGAAATCTGATGGCCTAAAACCCTGACCTGGGCAGGCATGTACTCCTTCCATGGGCGGACCCTTGAGTTAGATAGCTTGATAATTCTGAAACATTCATTCATAAGACATCAACCAGCCTCCAACTCCTTCCTGTTTTACCTACTCATCTAGGCAAGGGGCTACAAACTGGGGCCCATAATCCAAACATAGCTCCACAGTCGTCTTTTATTTGGTCTGCAGTTGTTTTATCAAATTAGAAGTTGCAATTCTTCAGATAAGGCAGGCTCACTCCAGTCCCTGCCCCACAGATATCTGCCATCTCATAGATATCTGATCATTTATATCACCCACCTCTTCCCCATAGGGAATACGACCCCCACTGAGGAAGCTCCTGCAGCCCAGGCCTGACTGCTGGGTGGTGCCGCTCAACCCCTCCATCCTGCTTGTGGCTCCTCCTCCATCTCACCACCTATTGCCAGCCTTTTTCCTCTATCTGGACAGTGCACTCACTTCCTCAAACACTTTATAGCTTTTTCTGCTTCTGAGCTTCATATTAACCTCTGAGACAGCAGATGGAGACCATTTGGGCAGATGGAGAACCTGAGTCAGAGTGGCTAACTGGCTTGCTTTGGACCACTCGGCGAGCCAGTGAAAGAGAGATCAGGATCCAGAGATTCTGATTCCAGATGTCTCTTTCCACCAGATGATAGTTTTCCTGAATCGTTGCTCTGACCACACCCAACTATAAATTTATAGTTGAATAATTGAATCTAATGTTCAAATACTATTTGGTCCAATCTTCACTCTATGTACAAACAACCTTCATGATAACCCCAGCTGAGGGGGTCCCACAGCTCTGGCTGGGACCTTCTAGAGCCAAGGAGCTCACTCCCTCGGAGGGGTGGTTTATTCCCTCCTCAGGCAGTACTTGCCTATAGAAAACCCTCTCTCGTCTTTCCGGAGCCCACATCTGTGAGGTCCTTCACCACTACCATTGGCTCTTCTGCTGCTCTCAGGATCCATGCAGAAAAGTCTCATCCATTTTAATAATTTGAAGACCCAACAGGCCCAGTTGCTGCATCAGTTAAAATCACAAGGGGTCAAACCCTGACTCCAAAGGAAGGTTATTGGCTCCTGGAACTGGCAAAATTCAGGGCTAGGGAAAGTGGGACCCAAGGGTTCAAACAATGCTTTCAGGAGCCTGTCCCCATTTCTTGGCTCTGCCTTCTTCTGCATCAACCCTCTTCTCAGGCAGGCACTCATGGAGCGGTGGTCCTTAGCAGACCAACCCACATCCTACCAAGTGCAGCAGAAAGAGGGTTCTTCTTTTCTAATAATTCCGGAAAAGGAGATGGGTAGGGCTCTGTTTGGCTGGGTTTGGGTCATGTGTCCTCCCCTGAACCAGTCTCTGTGTCCACAGAGATGCAAATCTCTGAATGGTCAGGCCTGGATCATATACTCACCCCTGGGGTCGATCCCACCTCCACGATGTGGACAGTGAGATGGGACCAGTACCCTAAGAAAAATCATGGAGATCTTTCCAGAACAAGGGAGAATGGAAGCTGGGCCAAAACAGCCACTGCCCACTGCGGTCGCCGTGTTTTCGAGGCCCACCCCACCCTGGTCCCTCTCCTCTGTGCTCTCTGGTGTGTTGCTATTTCTCTGAGGTGTATTTCAGAGAGTGTGGTGTCAACTGTGAAAAGTGGGTCCCAGGTCTATCCCACCTCACTCCTAGACACCCCACTTTCATCACACACGAAGGGTCCCGTTTGCTATTTATTATGTGACCACACTGTAGTTCTGACTCCTTGAGCCGCAGGCAACTAACATGCCCTGGTCTTCTGTCATATGCACTGCCATTTAGCCACCCACGTCCCCCTCTGTATTAGTACAATACAGTTTTTTTTTAGAACAAAGGTGCATAGGTTTATATGTAATCCTGCCCAATCCCAGCTTGATAGTTTCAGCCCCATCATTGCAGCCCAATGGAATTATCAAACACAGTAGTCCCCAACCTTTTTGGTACCAGAGACCAGGGCTCCTACATGACTCTAATGCCTGATGATGCTAGCACTGGGGAGCGGCTGCAAATACAGATGAAGCTTCACTTGCTTGCCTGCAGCTTACCTCCTGCTATGCGGCCCAGTTCCTAACAGTCCATGGACCATTATGGTTTGTGGCCCAGGGGTTGAGGACCCCTGATCTAACATATGACAGCTTTGTAAATCCTAAACTATGGCCACATGTTTCCTATCAGTCTTTCATTTTTAAAAAGGCTTAAATGGATAGGATTAAGCGCAGAGCTTTGTGGCCTACAAGGCTGACATCGACCCAATGATCAGACAGCTTTAGTACAAATAATAATAGCACCAATATCATAAGATTATTGTGATGATTAAATAAGTTAATATTTATAAAGCTCTTAGAACTGGGCCTGACACATGGTAAGTAATATGACGATGTTTGCTAAATAAACAAATAACTGGGACTTGATATATCAAGACAGGTGAACTAAAACATCTCTTATTCAACCCACCTTTCTGTATCAGCCCCAAAGCTCCTATGGTAGATTTTACCAAACACCTTCACATATAAAAATGTGACACTGTTGCTTTCCTCTCATCAATCTTACAAAACGGGGAAAGTGAGATTTGGCGGGTATGAGCAATGCTGGCCCTTTGTAACTCAGATACCTTTCTATGAGCTCCAAATCCATCGATTTGATAAGCATGCTGTTCCAAAACTGTCTGGGGAATATCAATCTTACTGATCAAGAATGTTAGCACAACCTATTGGAATCTGGGACAACATGGAATTAGTGTCTCTCTCTTCGGAGTCGAAGTTATGACTTAATCAGGAAGAGTAACTTCAATTTCCTTGAGGCCCAAACCAAGAATCCCCAAAGTCAGAACCCTTTCCCTGATCACTCACCAGGCTAAGCCATGGCCTTTACCAGCAGAGGGAGGCACTTGTATCAGTGAACAATGCTGTGACCTGTAAGTAGCAGAACGCCGCCACAATGGCTCTGCTGTAAGGATTTGTACAGCCTGCATGCCAACAAGTCCAGAAGCTACAGGTCTTACGATCAGTTTGGTGGCTTAACTATATATCAAGGATCTCGGCTCTTTTGGTTTCTGTTCCATCATTCATATCTGTTGGTTCGTGTCTT
Organism: Rousettus aegyptiacus; assembly: GCF_014176215.1. Taxonomy (NCBI): domain Eukaryota; kingdom Metazoa; phylum Chordata; class Mammalia; order Chiroptera; family Pteropodidae; genus Rousettus; species Rousettus aegyptiacus. Next base: position 153,888,249 of record NW_023416306.1, on the reverse strand, counting down.
ACAGTCACAAGGTGGCTGCTGCAGCTCCGGACATCATGGCCTTCTTTCAGGCACAAAGAAAGGGAAAAGATCAGCACCAATGAATTTTCTTCTTCAATCTTTTCTTGTGGGGAAGCAAAATATATTTATAGAGTTCTCAGTGCACCTTCCCTTTATACATCATTAGCCAAAAGTTCACATAGCTGCCCCTAGCTATAAGCAAGACTTAGGAACAAGAGTGTCTATATTGCATAGTGAGTGCTGGTGAGGGAGAACTGGGTTAGGAATGGCCGCAGGGTGGTCACCAAACAAGGACTATCACAACACCCTTGGCAAGACTGTAGTCCTACCTATCCTCCCTCATTATGGAGAGTAATCTGCTTTACTCAAAGTCTACTGATTTACATGTTAATCACATCTAAAAAGTACCTTCACAGCAACCTCTAGAATGATGTTTGACCAAACAACTGGGTACCACAGCCTCACTAAGCTTGTGCATAAAATGAACCATCATACTATAGTACTTACCTCAAAAGATTGTTATAATGATTAAATAATACTTGTAAAGCTCTTAGAACAGGGCCTGGCACAGAGTCAGTACTATGAAAGGGGTTGTTCAATAAATATGTAAACAAGCAAACAAATAAACTGAGACTTGGACCTAGATCTTCTACCACCGTGGTTTTCAAATCATATCCTCCATGTCTTTTCATAACTTAATAGTTCATTTCTCTTTAATGTTGGATAATATTCCATTGTCTGGATGGGCCCCTGCGCACCGAAGCGCACATACAGTGGCACTGTAGGATGTTTAAAATTTTCTGGGTAAACACAGCAATGCTCAACGCCTGTCACACGTCATGTGAACTACTAGCTTGAGGTAGTTCACAGCTTCAACAATTGACCACGTTACATTCTTTGCAATGGTATTGCATCTTCAAGAAGCTGAGTCTTCACAAAATAAATGAATAAACCATACAGAAACAAACTCATAGGTACAAAGAACAAACTGATGGTTGCCAGATGGGATGAGTGAAAAAGGTGAAAGGGATTAAGAAGGACAAATTGACAGTTATAAAAACAGTCACGGGGTTGCAAGGTACAGCGTAGAGCGTATAGCCAATAACATTGCAATATGGTGTCAGAAGGGTACCAGACTTTTTGACGTGATCACTTTGTAAGTTATATACATGTCTAATCACTATGCTGTACACCTGAAACTAATATAATATTGTATGACAACTAATTAAAAATGTAAATAAAATTTTTAAAAAGAAGCCGGGTTTTCAGTGATTGCTGTGATTATAATCAATGTGAAACTGGAACGAGGACGGCAGTGTTTACTCTGATTGCACGGTGTGAGAACATGTGCAGGGCCTGGTAGGCACACGCGCCCCACAGTGCATAATCGGGGTCAACAATAAAATAAGATCTTTTACATTTAAATATTTACGTACACCCTTTTTTTTTCAAATGGCTAATCAGTTACGAAGACACGAATACTTAAGTTGTGTTGATGTAAGAAATGTCCAAACCTGTAGAGAACTTTTATACGTTTATTTGAGCCAAACTGACAATTGCTGAGAAGCAAAATCTCAAAGAATTGAGGAAATGCTCCGGATAATGGCAGTTTTGCAGCTTATTTTATACGCTAGAATCAGAGGAGACTGAAGGAGGGTTACTGAAATCCACTGGTGGTAGATTAAGGGGGTGGGAGAACAAAGCGGGAAAATCTCTGAGACCGGGTAAAAAGCAAAACAGAGAGACACATACTTCCTTTACACCGATGGGTCCAGGGTAGTTAACAATTCACATTTACGGCACAGGGATGGTATGCAGGGAACAAGGTAACACCGAGGGGTTCTGTGGCCTCCTGCCCTGGTGCAGAGGCTGTGCCCTGAGGGGTCTGGAAAGAGGGGATCACTCTGACATTTCAAAGGTATGTTATCTTAGATGCAAAAAGATAACAGACAGGCTCATTTAAGGTAAAGGTTGACCTTTGTCAAGGAAGCTACAGGTGCAGGGTATGGCTACCTGCTACGACTCGCTTTTAGTTAGGAATTTTTATGTTCAGACCATCCTATGTGGTTACTTTCAGTCTCTGAGTTTGTAAGGTCTTCCACCCTGGCTTCCCCTGAACTTGTCTGGCTTAGTGTGTGGCCTCTTTTGCATCCAGAGTTGTTCAGGCCTAATTTTGGGGTCCTTCCTTCAGCTAAGGGGAATCATGAAAATAATGACTGAGATGCTAAAAGCACCATAAACTGAGGAAGTTTGGGAACCGCTGTTCTTTCTTCTGTTCCAAAACACTTCTCATTACTGCGCCCGACACTTGTCCACACCCAAATGACCTGAAAGATGACAGGAAGGGTAAGGAGTTCGGCAAGGCTTCATTTATTCAATGATTGAATACTTATCTGTTAAATGCAGGCCCTGCTCTCTGTGCTGAGGACAGAGCAGTGACCAGATGGCAGAGGCATTTCTTTACGAATGTCCCTCAGTGGGACGGGGAGAGGAGAGAGCTGTGAAGACTGCGATCGCTGCTGGGGTGGGATGGCCCAGCAGCCAGCGGGCTACTGCTGATTGAGCTGAAACTACAGGATCCCAAAGAGCAATCAAGCAAAGCCCTGGGGGGCGGCGGCATCCAGGTGTACCAGAAGTCGGGCAGGTGGACCAGCGGGGTCACCCTGCCTGGCCCTAGGGACAAGCCCAAAGCCAGGCTCCCTTTCCCTCACTGAGGCAGCATCTGGATGCTGAGCAGAGTTCCCTCTGTCATTCCTCCGCCAGCCATGACCCCCACCCCAAGCAGGGTCAGGCTCAGCTGAGCGACTCCATTTTTACCAGGAAAGGGGTCACCACGTAGTCCTAGAGCAGGAGAAGGGAGAGAGAGAGACTCTCCCTCACCAGCCTCTCCAGCTGGGCCTCTGCCTCCGAAGAGCTGCAGTGCATGGCCCTCCCACCCTCCCCCCATCTGCCGTTTAACGATGATGGAAGCTGCTGTCAGCGCATGGCGACAGTAATAAACACTCTTCTTAATAACACAGGGTGTACCTCTTATTAAAATGAATGGACTCCCATGGCGCAGCCTGGGGCCGCACGGCTGGCAGCCAGCCGGGGACAGCAGCCCTCAACTGGAGCAGTTTATCTGCTGTAATTACTGGCAGTGGGGGCTTCTAGGGAAGGCTGGAAATGGGTCCAGGCCCAGGCCAAGCTCAGAGATATATCCACACACTTGGCGATGTCCCCCACAGGATATCCCAGGATCTGCCCTCCACCAGACCTCACACCCAAGAATACACCTGTCTACATCCAAGGGGCATATACCCACCTCCCCAGGGATACACACACACATCTGGAGCTGATACAGGAACCTTCGGAGTGGACCCATATATGCCTGATATGGCAAAAAGCAGCCAGAGGAACCATCATGCCCTTAGAGATGGCTCAGTGTCACAGCATGGGGGAAATAGGGTTATGGGCATGAACAGAGGCAGGTCATAGACCCACAGCTCAGAGGACACACGGAGCTGCAGGGGTGCCAGGAACCCCATGCTAACCTACCTGGCAGTGTTTGAGATCAGGGAGACATGGGGTCCTATAGAGACTTGAGGGCTTAAGACACCACGAAATTGTGGGCATGTGTTCTCATGGCACATGACATGTCACAAGTTATAATTCATTATTTTAAGATTTGTTATTTAGCTTGTTGAAGGAATGTATGAATGGAGGAGTAAGTGAATGAGTGAAGTAATGAGAAGTTTTGCAGGGGAACATGATGAAGCATGAGAGTCTTTCTGAGAATTCATGCACACATGCATAGATGCACGCACAAACACACGCTCACGTACACGCACATATGCACACACAAACACACACACGTGTCGATGGACGCACATGCACGCGCACACACGCACTCACCTCTGACATATCCCTTTCTCTGGTGGGCTCAGTCACAGGGCTAGAAACGAACACATCCTCGGCTCATGCAGGTGGCTCAGGGACCCACCATCAGAGACCTTGCTTTTTCAGTTATGTTTCCTATCGAGAAGCGAGGGAAAGGTGTTTGTGAAGACCCAAGAGAAGGCGAGACAAAGGGACCCCGAGGGCCCCACGACGTTTCTTCTTTTGGCCCTGATTCAGGCCCTGGCGGGCTCTCCACGAGGAGCGGCCTTCTCGCCAGGCAGTGGTTTCCAACTCCATCGCATGGAGCCCATCTGCGTGAGTGTGTGTGTGTGTGCACGCGCGCGCGCACATGTGTGTCTGAGTGCGCATGTGTAGGGGGTGTGCCTGTGCCCACAGTACAGAGAAGGCTGCACTTCCTACTAGCCGGTCACAGAAACTCCCTTTTTCCATCTAATACTAAGGCTACATAAAAGAATTTGCCTAAAGGGTTCTACTGTTTACAAATATACAAAAATTGAAAATCACTAGACTGGCCTGGGAACAACCTGAAGGTACTCTTTACTCATCTCAGTCCAACCTGGGCAACATCATAAGATGTGGAAATGAGGTTTTCAGCCTGTGAGATGCTAATAAAATCAGTCATTTCAAGTTCTCGCTGAGCACCTCCTCTGTACCAGGCCTGGCTACGTACTTTAGAGAGGTCACCTCATCTAATCCCCACATCAACCCTATTGTCAACTCAACTTTAAACGGAAAAAGTAGAAAGTAAGTAAACAGCACCAAGACTCACACCAGGCCACCTGACCCCAGAGCCCAAGTTCCCCATCAGTCCTTGAAGGTAGCACATGCGTGAACTTGACCTCATGAGTCTACACGGCAGACAGTTGAGGTCACCAGCCTGGTGTTCTCAGAAGCAATTCTTTACGCACGAGGTGCTGGGTGGGAGGGATGCCCGCATACCAGCCTCCTACAGGTGATGGGCATCTGCGGCAGGGGCGCTGGCCCCACGCCTCACACGCTAATGGGGCTGCACCGCACCCCACCTTCCCCCGTCTTCAGTGGCACTGCGCTTACCGCTCAGAAACGAACCCCGCCCCTCCTCTCCTCCCCTCTTCCTCCTCATTCTCCCCTCCCCAGGCCCTCGGCAGCGGCTTGCCCTCCTCCCCTGACCTGCAGCTACGAACAGGTGTCTTCCTCTGGCTCCTCTAGCCTTGTGTGTCCACTATACCTACCGCGGCTCCAGACCGCGGGAACTACCTCAGTGCAAGTGAGAGCAGGGCTGATTTAAACCCACAGCTGTCATCACAGCAAAGGTGGTTCCAGGGTCAGATTTGGGGGATAGGTGGTGAGGAGGCAGGTCCGAAATTATGGGGACACTAATGAGTATAAAATGATGTGCACTTGGTGCACACTATGAGAAAGGGCTCTGCATCCGTTTTCTCATTTCATGCTCACAACAACATCATGGTGGTGTTAACCCCATTTCACAGATGAGGGAACAGAGGCTCTGAATGATTATACAAGTTACCCGAGGTCCCAAGCTTTTAACCACTGAGCCATGCTGTGTCCACTGCTGCTGGAGGAACTCGGCCCAGGCCCCTCAGGGATACCTCCCCTGAGGAAGGAGGCGAGTGCGTGTGTTCTTTTGGGACACGGATAGTGATGGTAATGACCTCTGCATACCTGCCGTGATGGCAGGAGTAGGGAAACGGCTGGGCAACACCCGCTGCCACCCCAGCTTGCCCACTTGAAAGTCCAATGACTGGCTCATCAGACCCTGAGTCAGGAGGGGCTGGCAATGGCTGCTTCTAGAGATGCCTAAAGGACAGGTTGGCCACTGGGCAAGCATGTGGGGCCAGGGCCCAGTGATGGCCCTGGAGACAAGTTTTGTGATCAGCTCCACTTTGGGCCCCTCCAATATTTGTGTCCAGGCGGCTTCAGGGAAAACTTTCAACAGAACAGGAAGTTACGAAAGAGGATGCAGGCTCGGGTAGGGAAAGTGACAGTTTCACCTGCTTTGGCAATGATGATACTAGTAACCAAGGCACCATGCGTGAGTGAGTACTCACTGTGAATCAGGCACCTGCTCTGACCTTCCACGTCCTTGCTACTAAAATTGTGATCCACTGGCATCCTGGGAGCTTATTAGAAATGAAGGCTCTCAGGCCCCACCCCGGATCTGCAGAATCTGCATTTTAACAAGATTCCCAGTGATTCACAGGCACTGCTGTACAGCTTGTCTCATTCAGTCCTTAGCACAACATTCTCAGGAAGTGGGATTTTTTTCCCTTCAGATTTTACAGATGAAAAAACTGAGGCCCAGAGAGATGAAGTTCATTTTCCAAGGTCACAGGTAGGAAACCGTAGCATTGGAATTCGAGCCCAGGGCAGTATGGCTTCAAAACTAAGAAAGCAGTGATGGGAGGTTTATGAGCTTAATCTCAGATTTTGAGCTTGCGATTCTTATTTTTTAATCACATCCTCCCTCAGTAAGTCCGAGAGAAGGACACTCGAAGCTCCGTGGGGGAGAAGAAGTCACTCAAGGGCTGCTCTGGGCCCTCAGCCCCTCGGGTGCTTCCCGGCACTTGGACGCTGCAGCCCTGTGTGCCTGCTCGGCACAGCCCCTTGTGGGAGGCGCTGGAAGGGCACCTCTCAAGATGCAACGAGGACCCTCTTCCCTGCAGCTCCAGCTTGACCCTCAGATAGTCACAGGCCCCCAAAGGGGCAGCCTAGAGCCTGCTGGGCTCCCAGGAGCCAGAGACACTTGGCCACCGGCCCTGGGGTAAGGCAGGAACAAGTCCCCTACTCCCTCCTTCACCATGCCGCTCTCGGCCAGCAGCATCTCCGCCTGCGGGGCTGCAGCCCACGACGCATCTCATTCCAAACCCCTCAATCTTTCCCATTAGCTGAGATTGCAGGTTCAGAGCACAAACATCGCCGCCTGTCACCGCCGCCACACGTCAGCCATCAGCTGGGAATGGTCTCGTCTCCTTCAATCCATCACACGGGGTTTCTATCGCTTTTGCTCCAAGACTTCTCTGCGAGCCCTTCCCCCAGTGCCTGGCCCAGGGGATGTGCTGCACTGCCGGGTGGGAGACGAGGAGGCAGGAGAGAAGGCTACCGCGCGATGACCCTAAGTTGAGGACCTTACCTTCTCAGGTGCTCAGATCAGCAGCACCTGTACTACCCGGCCCACACCATGAAGCAGGCCCGCCTCAGATCCAGAGGAAGCAGATGAGAGGGTGGAGGGAGCAGAGGCCTCCCCCACCCTCCTAAGGCCTGGGAATCTATGCTTGCTGGCTCTGAAGAAGTAGTCACAGCAGTTAGAACTGCAGATCCTGGGCCCTCATCCCTGGAAATTCTGACTCAGTGCATCTAAGACGAGGCCCGAGAATCTGTATTTTAATAGCTGCACTCCATGTGACTCTGAGGCAGTAGGTCCTGAACTCCAAAGTTGATAGACTTTTCTGATAGAGTACTGTATCAGTTAGGCTATGCTAGGTTGCACTGTTGTAACAAACAACCCTCAGTGTCTTAAAACAACAATGCATTTCATATTTAAGCTATATGCCAATGCAAGTTAGCGGGAGGCTCTGTTCACTGAGGTTAGAGACTCGGGCAGACGGAACTCCATCTCCACCAGATGTCTGTGATCACCATGCCAGTGAGGAGCAGAGCTGGGGGGGTCTCACCTTAGTAAATAAATGCTCCAGCCTCAAAGCAACACATAGCACTTCTGCCCACAACCCACTGGCCTGAACAAGTTGTCGGACCTGCCTAGCTTCAAGGAGGTGGAGAAGGATAATCCTCCTATATGCCAGGAAAGAGAGAGAGCAAGGTGAGATATGGTCGAACAGCTGGAATGCCTGCCACAAGCACTAAGGCCAAAGCTCGCCCCTTGCCTGGTGAAACCTGGCCCACTTGGATGTGGAAGGCGTGAGAGAAGACGGAAAGTAGGAGGGGCAGGCCTGGGCCCACCCTCTGCTTCCATGGCACTTTATAAGCTTTTAAGTTCATCCACATGTGTTACCACATTGCTGATCCTCGCTGCAGCGGAATTACTATACATGTTGTATTGTATTATATATTATATCATGCTGCACTATATTATTTCACAAGGCCACAGTAAGTTAAAGGGAAGGACTGAGTTTAGTGTCCAGGTGTCCAGGCTCCTAGGCCAGGGCCCTTCCAATCAAACTTGGCCAAGGTAGGGCCAGGACAGGTCGGGCCTACGAACTTTGTGATTCTTGCTCCGGGTTGGGCTCCCCCTGCTGAGCGGGGTCCCTGTGAGGTCCAACCACACTCTCCAAGCCCTGTGATGTTACTGGAAGCCCCAGAGATTACCATGCTTCTTTCCTCGTCTACCAGAAGGGAGGCTCCATCAGCCCCCAAACACTAACGGTTCCTTCATCAACACTTCCGCCCACCTTCCCAAGCCCAGCAGACAGAACACGTGCCGGAATTCAATCTCAAGGGCAGTGGGGAACACAGGTGAAGGAAATGAGTGGTGTGTCTGGGACAAAGTAGGATCACTGCGGGACGTTGGGGCAGGTGACTGTGGGAGGGCCGGGGGAGGGGAGACTTGTCTAACCTTTGGGAAACTAAGGGGCTGACAAATTAGCCTAAGTCTGACTCTAACTTTTAATGCCTAGCAGTGTAACCCAGCTAGAAGGGGCAAAAGAAGTTTGTGCCCCTCGTAGATGCTTTTAATTTTCTCTTGGAAAAATAAAATGCTACCTGGCGGCTCAGGGTCCCTAAATCCACTGAAAGAGGCGAGTGCCATCACTCAGCCACTCCATGCCCTTCAACCCAAGTCCTCATTTTCCCTTTCCTGGCTTTACTGTGCACCCCTCTCTGTGGTTTTGGCAAATCTCTTAGTCTCACTAACTTCCTTACCTATAATATGGGACAGTAAGAATGATCTACTTTCTAACACTTTTCAGTTCATTCCTCCAAAAATTATTTATTGAGCACCAGCTATGTGCCAGGTACTATTCTAGGAGCTAGGGGCACAAGAGAGAGTAAGACAGAGTCCCTGTGCTCACGGGACTTTTGTCAAGGGGGTGGGTGTGGGGGAGTAGGTAATAACCAAGTAAACCAAGGAGGTAATTAAGGTGTGCCAGAAAGGAGATGATCAGGATGATGAGATAAAGGGTAACCTTGGAGTTAGCTAATTTAGAGAATATCATACTGTACTATATTATATTATTGGTTAGAGAATATCTCTCTGAGGAGGTAGCATTTGAGTTCAGACTAAAGTGCATGTGAAGATCTAGGGCCTCGCATTCAGGCTGAAGCATATGCAAAGGCCCTGGGGCAGGAAAGGGCTTGGCAGGCACAGGAGTAGCCAGTGTGGTTTGAGAAGAGCGAGTGCTGAGTGAGGCCACCCCAGGAGAAAAGTTAGCTCCAACAGAGGTCCTGATGAGCAAGGCTTAGGAACTAGTAGGTGGAAACTGGGGCTTCCCGCCATGCAGCTTCTCCTCTCAGACCCGTCCCCTGCTGCAGCTGGCTCAGGGGGAATCGGAAGTGTTAAGCCAAACCCCAGGCTAGCCAGGCTGACCTGGGAACACACGAGCCCTCTTTCCTGTGCCTGGGCAAGCTCAGGCACTGGGTGGGGAGAAGAGGGTGGGGTGGTGGTGGTGGTAGAGCTGGCCCATAGGAGAGGGATAGTTCACTGCCTCTCGGACTCCAAGGATGTTGGGTAGGGGTGGCAAGGCAGGCCTGAACAAACCCTCAGGGGAGGAGACACCTGGGGCCCTGGCACACACAGCAGCCTCATTTCTGCCCTCCAGACTACATGCACAGAAGAAGAGTGACCTCTAGTGATAGATGCCTTTCAGAGCCCTCCGCTGGCACCAGGCCCCTGCTTCAGAAACCCAAAGGTGGTAAGAGTGTTACGGGTGGGTGAGGCTACATGGGAAATGAGGAGCTGAAAGGCCATCTGTGGACCCGGAGCGCAGGCTGTCCTTGGAGGTGTGGGAGACAGCCTGACCACCAGCAAGGGCGCTCGGCTGGAGTCGGGAGCTCTGACTGGAGTCCAGGCTCTGCCTCTCACTGGCCGGGCGGCCTGGGTGTCTGAAACCCTCCCAGCCTCCATTTCCCCTTCTAATTTCTCCAAGATCTCTGTGAGTCTCATACCAAGACTCTAAAATAGGTATTGGTCTCTCCATTTTAGGAATGAAGACATGGAGGCACTTTCAGGGCTGGAAAGGGCCAGAGCCAAGATTCAAGTCAAGACTGGTCAAATCCAAAGTCCGCGCCTTGCCCTTGTGGCTCACGCTTATCTGCTGGGACCTCATTAGAGGACCGGCATGTCTCAGGAAACTGATGAGCCCCTGGGGCATGGCCAGCCCTCAGGGGTCCCATTTGGAACAGCACAGCATAAGAAGCAGGGCCAGCTCAACACATATGAGCAGGAAGCCTGTGTGTGCAGGGGCCATGGTGTGTGTGCGTGGTCTATGTGTGCAGACTCCATGCATGTGCACAGTCTGTGTGTGCGGAGTCCATGTCTGTGCAGAGTTCATGTGTACACAGGGTCCATGCAAGTGTAGAATCCATGTATGTACAGAGTCTATGTGTGCAGGGTCCATGTGTGTGCAGGGTTCATGCATGTGCAGGGTCAGTGTGTGTGGGGTCCATGCATGTACAGGGTCAATGTGTGTGGGGTCCATGCATGTGCAGGGTCAGTGCGTGTGGGGTCCATGCATGTGCAGAGTCCACATGTGTGCAGGGTTCATGCGTGTGCAGGATTTGGCTTGGCCAGCACAGTCATGGGCCTTCCCACCCTACCAGGTCACCTCCTTTTGTTCTTGCAGAGGAGCTTGCAGAACCCTCACATTGGGATTGGGAGAGGGGGTGCAGATAAACTCTGATGTTCCCCTAGATCTGAGCCTCCTGTTCATTTCCATTTCCATCTGCCCACAGAAGAAGTTGACAGTTAGACTGACTCTGCCAGGTCCCATGCACCAGCTCCTGATAACGCAGTCTTCTCTACTACATCCAGCTTCGGGTGGGAGGCCTCCAGTGGTGGCCACTCACGGCCTCCAGCACCACTTTCCATCCTAATTTGGGGCATCCGTTAGTCACAGAAAGCTCCTCTTTATATTAAGCTCTGGCCTGCCTCCGCTGAGTTTTGAACCATCGATTCTAACTTTCTTAATACTAAAGTCACACAAGATAAATCCATGAAGACTTCTCAGGATACATTTGGAAACACCTACTGAAAACTCTTCTGCAGGACAAATAGTCCTGGTTCCTTTGACCATTCCTCACAAAGCACCTTATGTACATCCTCTCTCATCCTGATCCCCGCTCCTGTGACCTTGTTTCTCTGATCCAAGTCATTCGTAAAACACTTTGGAGAACTGTACGAAATGGACTCATTATGTTAAAGAAACTTGGGGTGGGAGGGGAATCCACAAACATAACACAATTATATTCTACATGTTCCTACAAAATAGGAAAAAAGACTGGAATCAGTCACTCTAGAAAAGAGCTGAAATAGATGACTTCTTATTTCCGTTGATTCAGCTATCCCAAGCTTTCAACGACAACAAAAATCTACTATATTATCTAGTTAATGTATCGTTGCTTAATGAAAAGAGAGGGCAGAGGAGAGCAAGAGAGTGAGAGACTGTTGCCTTGATTTCCCCGCCCATTCCCCAGGCTCCCCACCATTAACCAATTGAATGCTAGAGGATTCATTCAATTCGATAAATATTTATGGAGAATTTGAAGCCCTCAGAGCTTCTGACTCAACTCTTTGTTGAGGAATAAATTCTTTTTTTTTTTTTTCTTTTAAATAATCCTACCACCAGGACCTTGGGGAATAAATTCTTGAATTGCCCTTACGTTAGGTGACCAGATTTTCAGTGTAGAAAAGAAACTAATCTTTGACTAATAGACAATTTTTTTTCTTGCCTATTTTGGTACCTGTACCCTAACTCCTTCTGGGGAACTAGTCCTCGCCCACAGAGGCTCTGTGCATGGAGGGACCCAATCCCTGGCTCAGAGCAGATAATCCAGCCCCCAGCCAATCCCAGCTTCTATCACCCCGCTCCCAACAACTGCTTCTTAAACGGGCATGTGCCCCACTCAGAGCCAAAGGACACGATGAGTCTATTCCTGGGAATCTGGAAAGAGGCTCTTCCTAATGGATTTGAGGACCTGGAGCTGGAGCCGCTGTGGTCATCTTGTAACCATGGAGTGAATGGGACCGTAGCATACTCGTAACCATAAATGTGAACGTGTTGGTTTGTCCCCAGGAGGATCTCACTGTGCTGCCTCTGTGTGTCTGGTGCATGTGGTTATGACAGGCAGTCTCTGCCCCCACACTTAGCCCATCCTCCCTCACAGCCACCTGCCTGGGTCTCTGGGGCTCCCCATCTTGGAATCCCCTTCCGGGGCCACTCCCTTTTGCATTTCCATTCTCTGATGCCACTTCCCTCCCACAGTGGGCAGGAACACCAGAGCCCTTTGTTGGTATGACCAGAGCTTCCAGATCAAAAGCCAGGGCCTGCACCTGACAGGCCTGGGTGCTCTAATGGCTCAGTCATGGGGTTACAACCCTCGCTTTCTGGGAGGGTCTGGGAGATGCTTTGTCTACAAAGGGAGCTGGGTCTTGATTGAACACAGAAAACCTGAGCATGGTCCTGGATCGTAGGTGAGCAGAACCACCCTGCACCTTAAAGGGCCAGTCGGCACAGGCCCAAATGCAGGCCTCTCCGTATCACCATTGTCCATTTATTGTTCTTAGCCCTGGAGGCATGAGAAGCAGGCCAGAGAAAAGGTAGGGCAAAATTTGAGGTGAAGTGCAGCGGAACCTGGAGGAAGTAGTCCATGGGCAACACTGCCATCCCCATTCCTAGGGTGCAGTAGCCTGAGGGGGAGCATTCTGACCCAGGAGGTGATCAGGCACCTCCCTCTATTCTCCAGCCCCCTCCCTTCTGACTATCATACCCATGAATATCTGCTTCAAGGTTGGCCTCGCCTAACCCCGGTTCTGATGTACGGGTTTCCTAGAGTAGGGACTAAATCTCGCATTGCTTCTAGATCTCTCTGGGGCCTCTCACAGTGCCTAGCATGCCAGAACGGGCTGTCTGACCCCAACGGAGAGATGGGAAGGATTTGCTCAGGTGGGGTCAAGACAGGGAGAGCGTGGTTGCTTCAATCGTGTTTTAGGAAAGGATGATGGACAACTTGTGAGACCCCCAACATTTCTGGGGCTTGGAGTCACAAGTAAATGTCTATTCAAGGATTTTTTTGGTTGGAAGCATCTTTCTCCCTAGCTGCTGGTTACAAGAATGTCTGAGGCACGTGTCAGGCCTCTCCCAGGCTGGAAGCTCAGGGCGCCATTCATTTCGTTCTTGCAACAAGTTTGTATCTAGCACCTCTTGTGTGCCCCTTCTAGGAACTGGGGAGATGGAATGAACAAAATAGATAAAGTCCCTGTTCTTACCAGGTCTGTGTCCTAGTGGGAGAGTCAAACAATAAACAAAAAAATAAGAAAATATCCGATAACAATAGGCGTTATGCAGAAAATATAAATGAGTTGACGGTGACTGACTAGGGGATTACTTAGCCTGGGTAGCCTGGGAGTCTGACTTAAAAGGAGTCAGCATTAAGAAAATCAAAGAAAGAACATTTCAGATAGAGGGTTTGGCTAATGCGAAGGCCGTGGGGTGGGTAGATGCTTGGCACATTGGAGGAACAGATGCCAAGTAACAATATCTTGCATATACTGAGCACTTACTATGTGCTAGGCAATGTTCTAAGCCCTTTGCAATTCATTTATTCCTGCAATCGCCCCAGAGAGCAAGGGCTTTATCATGCCCATTTCACAGATGGCAAGAGTGAGACACTAAAAGGTTGCCCAAGGTCATATAACCATCTTGCGAAGTTGAGACCCAAACCTAAGCAGTCTGACTCCAGTGTTTGTGACCCCGACCACCGTGCAAGGCGGCCTGAGACAAGGGCAACGCTGCAGATCCAGATCTGGGATCCTTGAGCACAGACGATACTTGAAGTGCTGGGACAGAACAAGGTGGCTCAGGCCGATGCACAGAGAGGAGAGGATTGCGGTCTAAGCCCCGGGCACTCCGACATTCAGAGGTCAATCTGAGCCCACAGAAGAGTGAAGGAGGAGCAGCCAAAGAGGTGGGAGGGAAACCAGATCCTACCTACATTGTCATGGCAACCAAAGGGGAGGCCGATTCAGGAAGAAAGGAGAGATCGATGGTCACCTGTGTAGAATGTTGCAGAGAGGCCAAGGTGAACCATAGAGAAGTGACATTTGGCATCAAGGTAGTGGGGAGTCTCTGGTGACTCGGAAAAGAACGGTTTCAATGGGATGAGGGGTTCAGAAGCCCCACTGGATTGGGTTGAAAGAAGAATGTGAGATGAGCAAATGGAGATGGGGAATTTAGTAGGCTCTGAGGTGCAGCGAAAAGAGCACTAAACCAGGAGTCCAAAGATCCCCCATGCACTAGCCCTGAGATTTCAAATAAGCGGTCCAACTTGGCTGAGCCTCAGTTTTCTCATCTGTAAAACAGGGATTACGTTAATACCTGCTGTGCAGAACTACAATGAGGAATCCAATGAAAGACAGGAGAATGCTTGGAAAACCACAAAGCCCCATGAAGAGATAAGATATTTTAGGGCTCTGGAATGGCTTCCTTCATGGAGGAGTTGGGATTTGCTCCTCTCCCTCTTTTTCTGCTTTCACCATCTGTCTCTCCAATCCAAAATCTGTTCTGCCTGACCCCTAGCTGACCAGGGCCTTCCCTCTCCCTCTGTCCTGCCATAGCCTCCTCCTCGCCATCCCGGCTTGGCTCTGGAGGGCTCAGTTGAATATGCAAATGTCTTCCCAGCCAGCTGGTGTCTGCCTCCCAGAAACACATGTTCCAAAGTCCCTCTGTCTCACTGGGAATGCGGGCCGGAGCCTCTGCCGGCTCCACAGCCCAGAGAGGACAGAAGGCCGGGCAAGGAACGACACAGCCAGCAGATGGGGCACAGGCAGAGAGGGCAGGAGAGGGGCTGGTGATGCATGTGGGCGAGGACACCAGTGGACACAGATGCAGAGAGCAGAGTGTCAGGTGCATGCCTGCACACCACGCGCGCACACCGTCCGTGGGGATGCTGACCCATCTAGCGGGCTTCTTGGTAAAATTTGAAGGCCTCCAAAATTCTACTGGGTTTTGTAAAATTATGCTTGCCTATGTTAAAAATATATTATATATATATAATACTTAATACATAATAAAATACTTAAGACCTACGAGAAGGTATCAAGAATAAAATGAGGGACTCTCTTTCATTCATCCTTCAGCTCAGGAAATCACACATGTTTTTTTCCCAAATTCAAGTGAGGCCCTCAGGCACCCCTCTCCACAGTCACTGCCCTCCCCCCAGGAAAACTGCGACGCTGAATTCAATGTTTATCGTCCCTGCACATTTCCTTAGACTGGCGTATACGAATAAATCCCTAAACTAAATGTACTATTTTGCATGTTTTAAATTTCTGTATAAATGGCCACCACATCATTTATCTCCTTTTGCGACTTGTTTTTTTGGTTCCATGTTACAGTCATGGGATTCAAGCATGTTGACAATTCACTCGTTTTCACCGCTATCTTGCCTATAGGTTTCCTAGCACCCCGACTCCCAGACAGAGAGCACTCAGTCTGCGGCCTTGACCCTCTGGTCCTCCCTGCCGCCACCCCCCCCCTCCCCCCCCGCCCCCACCACCACACACACACACAAACACTCCTAAGGCTAGACACAGACTCTGGGAGAAATTTGGCAGAAAAGTTCAAGCTATGGCCTTGCTGAAAGCTGGGGCCTGTTGCTCTGCCTCTGATGGTGTCGTGGAGGCCCCGAGGGAGGAGGCCCCTGTGGGGAGGACCCAGTAGAAACCTCTGCTTCTGCCCGACAGGGCTGAGATGATGAGATGTCTACAGCAGGGCTGATAGTCACCACTGCCACCATCGCCATCACTCGCATGACACACACGATGTGCCAGGGGCCACACCAAGCACCCTTATGTGCACTGGCTCGTTTAATCCTTACACAGTCCCATGGGGGTAAATGTTATTATTTCCCCCACTTTCCAAGTGAGAAAACCGAGGCACAGAAGGTTGAAGTAACCCGCCCAAGGTCACCAGTTACAGAGCCAGGTCCTGAATCTGCGCGAACCACAGCACTACTGCCCCGTGGTGCACCCCAAGTTTCACCGCGTGTGCACCTCCCCTCGGGCTAAGGGATCGTCACCTCTGGGCCCCGGGCGTTGGTGTCTCCTGCAGGCTACAAGCTCCTGAATCTGAAGACACAGCCAATCTGGTGCCAAAGGAGCCCCCCAAAAGCCTCTGGCACAGACGACGATGAAGCAAAGATGTGGAGCCCAGAGTCCTTCATCCCAGCCCCAGCGTAGGCTGCTGTGAGCCCAGAGAGAAGGGACACCGGGGACGAGGACAGCCGTGGAACTGGCTCTCTAGCTACGTGGGCCTCATTCCGCTCATTTGGAAAATAGGTGGATAGAGAGAGAGGGAGTCAGAATTTTTGGACTAGATGGTTTTTAAGATCTCTTCTATCCCCAAGTTATATGACTCTGGCAGAAGTTGGCAAACATTTTCTGTAAAGACCCAGAAAATAAATATTTGAAGCTTCGGGGACCATACAGTCTCTGGCACAATGACTCAACTCGGCCGTTGTCACATGAAAGTGGCCACAGACAATATGTAAACAGATGGGTGTGGCTGTGTGCCAATAGAACAATATTTATAGACACCGAAATTTGAATCTCATGTAATTTTCACTTGTCAGAAAATACTCTTTTTCTCTTGATTCCCCCCGCCCCCCGCCCCCAACCATTTAAAAATGTATAAACCTTTCTTAGCTCACAGGCCACGTGCAAATGAGCGGGGGTGGCAGATTGCCAACCCCGCTCTAGAAGGGAAGCCTGGACTTGAAGTCTGCAAGTCCTTGATTTGCATTACAGCCCTGCCATGTTTTTACTGTGCAATCACGAGCAAGCAGGTAACCTCTCTGAACCCTGTGCCTCCCAGGTACAACGAACATACCGCCACCTACCCACCCCACAGCATGGAAGGACCATGAGGAGATTCGAGAGCGCGTGAGCAGTTCCTGGCAGCAGAGGAGGTCCTCGGGAGTGTCAGCAGGCCTTCTCCACAAAGCCCTTCTAAGCTGAAAAGTCCTTGCTTCTGCCTCCCTTCTTTGTACTCCAGTTCTGGGTCACCTCTGCTCCCCAGCACCTGCTCCTGTGATGACCCGAGCCATGCCTGTGAGAGCCCAGAAACAGCATGTGCTCCACCAGCTGCCCCGGGACGCCATGGCCATGGCCTTGCCCTGAGAGGTGTGCGTAATCCCCAACACCACCACCCACTCCACGCCCGTGCCAGAGCCCTTGGGCAGGGGAGGAATTCACACTGCTCACGGCAGATCTTCAGACCTTGAAAAGCTCTTCACTCATGCCTCCTTTTCTAGTATGTGGCAGGACCCTGGCTTCTGTAAGAATCGAGAGTCCCCTTATGCCACCGACATGATATACTTTTCTTTGACCAATGGCAAAAGGGAAAGAGGCTTAAGAGCAGAAGGAAGAGACTGAAGTTGGACATCACGGAGCTATGAGCACCACATCCCTAAGGCCTGGAGGTGGGCAGCACCGAACCTCGGAGAAAGAACCATGGGCCTAGAGACCGATGCGCAAATTCCCTTCCCGGCCCCATCAGAAAAGGGAGGCAGCTGAATTCCCCTCTGGGACTTTCGAGCACACGCTGTGCACGTCTCGGTACTGGAGGGAGGGGACCCAGGGCAGACAGTGTCCCGGGCAAGTGTTCCCCTGCAGCACACTATCTGTGTTAGTTTGCTCAGGCTGCCCACCAAAATACCATGGACTCGTGGCTTAAACGACAGACAGTTATTGTCTCACAGTTCGAGAGGCTTTACGTCCCTGGTGTCTCTCCCTCTGATAAGGATGTCGGTCATACTGGGTTAGGGTTTACCCGTACCAACTCGTTTTACCTGAATCCCCTCTTTAAAGGCCCTAACTCCAAATACAGTCACATTCCGAGGTACACAGTTCAGTTCCTAGCCCCGGCTCTCCACCTCTAAGCCTGAATTCCTTACAGCCTCCCGTACCCCACAATGATGTGGGCACTGGGGGGGGGGGGGCCTGGAGATCCCAAGTCCACAGTTTCACGCAGACAGGAAAAGGCAGCAGCGCAGGGGAAGGGGGAGCTGTTTTAGAAGTTGTGTGTGTGGGGGGCAGGGGACTGTGCACGAGTAGCGCACGCGGCTGGCAGGAGAGGGGTTGTATCCGTGTAAGCGTGATACTCCTCAGGGAGCCCAGAGCGATTATGCGTGATTCTAGGGGGTAGCGGGTTGGAGGGCTCCCAGAGGGCGCCCTTGAAAGTCCGCAGACTCACGGCGGGAGTCTGCATCCGCCTTCTGATGGTGGCACCTTCTGTCCCGGCTCCATGCGTGGCTGGCGATATCACGTAGTGACAGGGTCCCAAGCTTTTGATCCAAAGAGAGTCTCACTGCGGTCTTTTCAAAGTTCCTGCCTTGGTCTCCTGGGCTCCGCTGCCTCCCTCCATAGCCATCCTCACCTCACGAGGAAGCCGGGTTGGGGCGGGGAGTGGAGGATGTGCAGACGACAGGAGGTGAGAGCGCCCGGCATGTCAACACGGCCTCCTCCGTCTCCGCTCCTCAGCCTGTCCCAAGCTGTGCCCTCTCCTTCGACAGAGAGAATGTTCTCTAACTTGTGTGCTTCCCTCCAGTGCCCAGCCCCGACCCCTCCGCAACAGACCCAGGGAAGGCAGCTACAGGCGGGGAGCTGGCTCACATGCGGCCTCCCCCTTTGAGTGAGCCTCCTGGTAGGATTATTAAACGCAAATTACAAAAGACGTGACCCAAACGATCTTTGTTTTTTCTTTCAACAAGTGCTGCCTGCAGGGCCCTGATTCCAAATTCCGTTTCAATTATCTCGGCCATTTTAGACAGACACAAAGCGGCAGCATTTGTGATTGCCAGCAAGGAAGGAGGCAGAGAGAGGAGGGTCCGGAGGCTCAGACTCGGGCTGTTTGCCTCTCCAGTCTAGATTTCCATTTGCAGCGATTAAAGGCACCCAAAGCAGAAGATGGCTCGAACACACCACATCTGCCTGATGTCTACAGAACAGGGTTTACAGACTCACAATCCCTGGGTTCTACACTCCCTGAAACGCAAGCCCAAGAGGCTCCCCTGGCAACAGACTGCTAGAGAAGCCCCCCTCGCCCCTGTGTCTCTGCTTATGCATGGGGTGGCGTCCTCACTGCTGTAGGCTGGACTGGAGCAGGAACTTCTGATCACTGTTCTGGGGAGAGGGAGCCCCAACCCCACCACCGCCACCATGTGCACAGTTCATGGGGTTCGGCAGGAGGAGCTCATGGAGCAGAAAAGGAAAGCAGCTGTGGACTCATCTGTGATCTTTCTCCAGGATCCCAGTCCCCAAAGCACAAAAAACACCAGAGAGTGAAGATCACATCTTGTTTCCCAGTGTGCCCAGCCTGGTGCCATACACAGAGGATGTGGCGATGAAAAGCCCAAATTTTAGAGCCTAGGAGGTCTGCCCTAATCCTGGCTTGGCATTTACTAACCAGATGACCTTGGACGAGTTATGTGACCTTGCTAGGCCTCCATCAGTCTTCATCTACGAAACAGGGCTGTCATGTTAATTACACATTGTAGAGTTGTGAGGATTAAAGAAAATCTGATGTAAAACCTTAGCATGGTACCTGGCACATGGTACATATATAGTAAATGCTAGCTGTTGGACTTATGGCCCAATAAATTTGGAATTCTGAGTTGCTCCAACCAAAACCACAGGTGTAAATACTTCAGTAGTTCCTCCCCTCCCACCCTGCCACCCCACTCCGTCTGGACACCCTGGGAGAGGCCTTGGGGGCCAGCCAAATGTTGGGTCTGTGCCCTGCCTGGTCCCCACTGAGGGACCGCTGGGAACAGGCCCAGGCCCGGGCAACCGGAGAGCGATTTACAGCTGCGCTTAGCGAGGGCTGGCGAGTCATTTGTCACGCTGGCCCGGGCACCTTGTTCTACCTGTGTTGAGTGTGTTTTATTGGTGTTGAGCTGAGTGAGGCCAGAGCAGAGTTGGGAATAGAAAACCCACTCAAGTGAAAAATGAGGAAAGCCAAATGGGATCGAGCAGAGTGAGACGGGAGCGCTGGCAGGGAGGGAGGTGAGGGGGTGGATTGTAAAACACAAGACAAATGCGTGCAGCGGCCCTGGGGTGACCGGAGAGGGCCCCTGGCTTCCGCACCTCCCTGCTGTCCCCAGACCCCCAGGGCCCCAGGAGGCACAATCAGCTGCAATGGCAGGCGGGTGGAAAACATTGGCAGAGGCTTAGGGGCTGAGGCTTGGACCGGAGGAGCCACTGAGCCTCAGGGCCAGAGAAAAGGGGTTTTAAAAAGAAAAAAGGGACCCATGCCGGGGCTTCTGCTCCCCTCAGTCCCTCCCCTCAACTTCCTCTGGAGAAAGAAGGCCGGCCCTGATCTGCTCAGAATTTCATACCCTTCCCTCGGCGCCCCTCGGCACAGAAGTTTCAAGTCCAAAATCATGAAACACGGCTGTTGGGGAGGCAGATTTCGAGATCTCTCTGTTAGGAACAAGAAAGGAAAGAGAGAGAAAGAGAGAGAGAGAGAGAGAGAGAGAGAGGGGCAGAGGAAAAGAGAAAGAGAAAGGCAGAGAGAGGGAGATAGAGAGATAGACACTCGGCTTTGTGCCTGCAACAACAAGCCACTAAAGGTGCATTTTTAATTAAATTTATACAAAATGTGTCAGTTTTATCTTGGGTTTCAAACCTGACTCTTTTCTATCAAAGAGGAGTATTGATCTCCATTGCCCCGGAGCTACCTGACTGAATTAAACAGAATAAATAGGAGGAGGAGGACAGAAACAACCGCAGAGAGGCGAAATCTAATGGCTCCACAGTCATTTGCTGCAATTAAAAAACAAAACCATTTAGAGAGCCTGTTAACACCTTGAAGTCAGAAAACTCTGCCTTCAAAAAAATAAAACAGCTCCCAGGCAAAACATTTTAATTGCTCTACATCCTTCCATCTTTGGCTGGCGCTTAGGTACCCCTGCATTTTCTTGCAACACCCAGGCACGTGCACTGCTCAGGCCCCAGCGCCCCCACCGCATCGGCCTCCCAAGTCTCTGGTCATTGACACTGAGTATCTCCCGGCCCCAGACGAATGCTCTGGCCGCATGAGCTGGCTCTCTCACTCATTAGACAAGTTCCCGCGCCTCTCCCTACCTCAGTTTCCCCATCCGTAGAAAGGGGGACAATGATACACACTTCATACATTTAATGTAAGGATGAAGTCAAGTATATTCTAAAGGGCTTTGTGCAATGCCCGGAACGGGGTAACTGCACAATAAATGGTAACTTAAAATACTAGAAGTCTACCTACTGATAATGTCAGATTCTCCTGAAGGTAGAAGACTTTGTGCCCTTCCCTGTGTCTGACCAATAGCTTTCGTGAGAATTTTATCCATTACATTTCTCTATGTGGGGCTCTTCCCTCATAAGACTCTGAATTATAAATCCTGGGCCCCATGGCCTCCCAGTTTGTCTCTTGTGGCATCAGAAAAGGACACCCCAATCCACTAAAAAACTGCAGAGTGCTAGACGGGCTGCCAAGGCGATGGCCCATTCTTTCTGGCCATCTCGCTAAGGCTGAAATCTCGGCCAGGGCTGGCTTCACGGGACAAACGGCCTGTGCAGTCAGTCACACAGACCCCCGCATTTTAGAAAGGCCCCACGCATGGTCTACGCTGAATCATTTTTGAACAAGGGCCCCGGCCTTTCTAATTTTCACTAGGCCCCGCAAGTTAAGTAGCTTGCCTTGACTCAGCGTATCCCTGCCCCTCCCTTTGCACTTTTCTGTCAAGCAATCACCATGCTGACAGTTGCTAAAAACCACAAACGGGCCTTTACTCTTTCTTTCATTGCCCCTATTATCGCTAAGAGGCCATGGCGCATGAGACTAGATGTTGAATCCACATCCATCCCTTCCCTGTTAGTCCCAGCATCCCTCGGCTCAGTCCCTTACCACCACATGTCTGGGAGTGCAATATTTACACCCCTTCCCCACCACGCATGTCTCTTCCTCTCCAATCCATTTCCAGCAAGGCACACTCAGGCCTGGCTAGTGTCCATCAGTAAGCTGAGGCCGGCCCACTAATGCATGGCTATTTGAAGCAGCCTCAGCTTGTGTAATAAGCTGGGAGTTTATTAGGAATTCAGATTCATGGCCACCTACTGAATCAGAATCCCAGGGGTAGTGGCCCAGTAATCTGCATTTCAACAGGTCCTTAGGTGACTGAGGCTCACTAAGGTTTGAGAGGCATTGCTTCACAGTGGGTACTGGTCATCAACCATGCTGCCTCGCCAGCCCTCCAGACCCACTGTGACCCTTCCTAGGGCTCATGTCCCTGCCCTCAGGCCCCTCTGGGGAGGTGGAATGTTCAGGCGGCAGAGCCCAACACTCCTCTGTCTATCAGGAGAACTGATCATTCCTATCTCCAGGTGGGCGGTCCCTAGTGGGCCGACCAGCACTGCTTAATTAAATGGGGGAAAAGATCAGGTTAATGCCAGATAAGCAGGCAGGATTAAAACAGACAGAAAGAATGGACGAGGGGGGAGCTGTCAGCACCCCGGCCTGTCTAGAGTGATTATTAATAACGATAAGCAGGAGAATGGGAATAATAAAGGAATAATGAACTGGTTCTGAAAGTGACAGGAGATGGAATCTGATAGAAGGCCAAAGCCAGGGTGCCTTGCCCCGGGGTGGGGGGAGGCCACAGGGGAGGATGTGTTTGTGGTGGAGGCTCAGGGCCAGGGAAAGGACTCTCTTCTTTCAGGGAGGCCAAAGACGAAGGGGCTGCTCTGACCCGGGGCCCGACTGAACCTACATTCTGCCTCCTTCCTGCAGATGACCACAGATTCTGGTGCCCTAAGGTGCGTCAAAGCCACCAGGGGCTCTATATTTAAAACGCGGATTCCCAGGCCCCATCCCAGGGATTCCGATTCCCCCGGTCTGGGCTGGAGGCCAGCTGTCTGCATTTTGTAAGCCTCCCCAGGAGGGTGTGCTGCAGGTGGCTCATAAACTCTGCTTCAAAACACACTGATCTCACGCCAGGGAGGGTATTCAACCTGGAGCAGGGGGCACATTCATGTTTGGCTTATTCCGTAAACACATCTGGCAGCAGCTGCCAAAGGGTAAAGAAGGGGGTTGGGGGGAGCGGGGAACCGACGCCCTCCAGACAAGCCCTGCAGAGCAGGGCAAAGGCAGCCTGCGTGCAGGGAGGAAGTGTTCACCAGAATTGGCCTTGCTCATCAAGCCCAGGTCAGCAGGCCATTGGCACCGACACACGCAAGCATTGCCATCTCCTTCAACCAGTGGTCACAAACTCAAAATGTCCACGGAAGCCAGAGGGAGGCGGCAGGGACTGGG
The DNA here is from genome assembly GCF_014176215.1 of Rousettus aegyptiacus. Lineage (NCBI taxonomy): Eukaryota > Metazoa > Chordata > Mammalia > Chiroptera > Pteropodidae > Rousettus > Rousettus aegyptiacus. Next base: position 153,864,835 of record NW_023416306.1, on the reverse strand, counting down.
GAGGACCAAGCCCTGTCCCAGTCTTCCGGTTAGTGCGAGGGCAGGTGGCTTGGCATGGCCAGACCGTTCCAAACAAGCAGAGGTCTGTTTGGTTTTCCTGCGATTCTCCCGACTTTTAAGTATTGACCACTAATGCAAAAATGTCAAGAAATCCTTTTTAGCCAGTACTGCGAGTGCAGAGTTCAGCCTGTGAACCAGCAGGCTGAACTCAAATAGGTTTGAGAAGGTTCTTGTTTCAAGTGCATCGTCTCGGGTCTTCCCTGCCTGGACCAGTGTGGTGGGGGCTCAGGAACCTACCTGTATGTTTGATAAGCTCTGCAGATGCTTCTGATGTGGGTGGTCCCTGCCAGGTGGCCACCACGGAGAAACCTTTGCGGGTGTCGTCATTTTGCTTCTGGACTCTAGGAGAACACCTTGAACGGCCCACTGAAAGGAGGTCAGAGGAAAACTGAGGTCCTTGTCTCCCAGACAGGACTCTCTCTACCCAGCCCTCTCCCGTCATGCCGAGTTAACGGGCAGAGCTCCAAGGGGCAGAGCCACCAGCACTGCTGGGGCACATCTGCCATTGCTTACTGAGGGGACAGAACCTTGCTGTGACCCCAGGCAGGAGGAGGAGCCCTGAAGACACACAAAACAAGAATGGGAACTACTCGCCTCTTCAGGTGCTTCATGAGGACGGAAGGAGAAAGGCCCGGGTTTACGCCTCGGTTTCTCTGCCCTCTAAAACGGGTGTGATCGCAGTACCCGCCTCTCGGAGTTGAGGGGACTGAATGAGATAATGAACAGAAAGCAGTTCATACATGGCCTGACATCTGGTAACGGCTTCATGAACACTAGTTATTACTCTTACTAGAGGCAGAGTAACATGACCAAGGACATGCAGCTAAGGAGGACACTGCAGGGGCTCAGTGCCTAGTCTTAACCAGGTACAAAACTATCTCAGCGAATAGCACTTGACACTACGCCCGCCCACAGAGCACCCACCGGGGTGTTAAAAAAAAATGGTCAAATGGCCCGCAGGGGATTCTGACTCCGGGTTCCCCTCTAAGCCCAAGTATGACCCCCAATCCCACTGTCCCACGCACAGACTGGCCCAGCTTTCCAAGTCGGGCCTCCTCTGTCCCCACCACGGTCGACCCCTATCTTCTCCCTGTGGCCTCACCCTCTGGCTCTTCTCGGCCCCCACCGCCGTGGGCCGGCCATCCCGAGGACTGGAGTTCCCTCTGCCCTTTCCTACCCAGGGGGTGGTTTGGAATGAGCAGCAGAGCTGCCTGTCCCTCCAGGGGCTTGATGGCAGTCTGGCATAACGACTTCTGAGGTGCGCCCGTGCTGGGGTGGAACGAGGTCCCTTAGAGGAGTCCCCAGGGAAGGAAGTGGGCTCAGTGAGAATGACCACCGTGCGGAAGGGTTAATGAAGGGATAGAATCGTGGGGTGGCGAATCTACAGAAGGTCCACCATTGCAAAGGACAAGGCAGAGCAGTGAGTGGGGGGGGGGGGGAGGAGTTCTGTAACATGTGCTGATAAGCAGAAAATGCAAAATGCAGGCCGTGCTTTCAGAATGGTCCCGATTACATACATCAAACCAAGTTCTGGGTCTCTACGTGTGGGTCCATGTGCACATCAGTGCACGGAAACATCTGGAAGCACACCGTGGTCACCTCTGGGAGGGCCGTGGAACGGGCGGGGGCAGGGCAAGGGGAAAAGTGGTGTTTGCTAGATTTCAATAGTTTTTAATTTAATAAATACATAGTAATTGTATAAAGATGTTTTTAAAAGAGGACTTGTAAGCTTGTAAAAAGAAATCTTAAAAAAAAAAAAAAAAAGATCTGCTATCAAAAGAAGTTCTCACATTCCTGCGCATCGCCCAGGTCAAAAGAACCATTGCACAGCAAAAGATGGCACCGCCTGCGTTCTCTGGGGGCTTATTTCCTTCAAAGAGTCTTAGGGCTTCAAGACTCTCTGTGTCCTTCCTTACTCTGGGCTCAATAGATTTGTGCTTCATTAGAATGTCAAAAATGATTCCCAAATGCCTGTGTGTTTTACTTCAAATTGGACCATCTGCTGTCCCCAATAGTCAAGTTTGCTGGATTTTCCTTTCACGGAAAATTAAACTGCAGATAAAATTTAAAAGCTACCTCTGGAGTCTGAGCAGCGCCCTGGTCTGGGGGCTAGGGACTGAGGTGGTACTGCAAGGCCTCTCTGCCCCCTGAGCTAGTGCTCAGGGTGGCCAGGCTGCCCAGCGTCGGGGCCCAGGGCTGCTGCAAGCACTAGTCAGGGGCTACAGGACAAAGAGAAACATCCCCGACTCATGTACCCGAGATGGTGAGGGATGAAGGGAAGAAGCTTTTAGAAGTCATGTTTATCGAAGTGTATTTTACATACAATACCTCCCTCCCCCCCATTTTAAGTGGACAGTTTTATAAATACGACAGACAGGTAGTCACCACCACAATCAGGCTATGGATGTTTCCACCACCCCAAGAAGTCCCCGCCTGGCTCTTCGCAGTCAGACCCCCCCCCCCCACCTTGCCCTGACCCACCCAGGTTGTATTTTTTTTTTTCTGTTCTCTAAAGGGCAATAACTTTCCTTTTTCTCTTTGCTTAGCTTTCCCTACTCGATACTAACTCCTCCATCTACTCCCTGGGAGGCAGCTTTCTTGTTTGGTCTTTGTTTCGTTGCCTTTGTCCTTAAAATCTTAAGTGTACCTGGGAAGCCATTGTAAACCTGAGGTACAGGGTAGCACTACCCATTGGGCTTCCTTTGGAACAAGCCTGGTCCCTCTGTGGGCAGGGACCACGCCACCTTACACTGCTGTGCGGCAGAGGCGGCTCTGCTGCCTGACCTTGCTCCAGCGAGGGCTGGGGTACACTGTCCTGAACTCCATCTCTTCACCCGCCTTTATCGGCCATGTCCCATTGGCCCTCTGGAGGGCACAGCCCCGTCTCCTGCCAGGCCTGGAATGCCATGACATCCCTGCTCTCTGTCCACAAAGCCCCCAGCAGAGGCTCCTCATGCCCAACCTCAGCAGGAAAATGAGCTGTTTTCCCCTACAGTGAGAACACAAACTCTTGTTGTCAAATGCCTGTTGTGGAGAGTTCAGTTCTTCCTTCTCAGCTCTACTCATCTGGATTAGGTTCCATGTTTGCACTTACAGGAGTGAGAAAGAGATCTACTGCTGGCCAACCTCCTTCTACCCCTTTCCAGGAACCCCACGCTAAATCTAACCCACAGCCCAGCCAAGACATTGGGGTTTGTGAGGCACATGGCTTTGGAGAAGCTGCTACCCACACCCCTAACAGGCTGCCTCCTCTCAGCCCTGCCCAGGAATCTGCCCACCCAGTCTAGCTGGAGCACCCTAGGCCTACTGTTTGGGTCCTCAGGGAAGCAGACACCAAGATGATAAGCCTGTGAAAGATAATAGGGAGAGGAAGCAGGAAAGCCCTCAGGCTGTGATGAAGGTCTGAGGCCTGTGAAGAGGCAGAGGGAAGGAAGGAGGGCCCGGCAGGAAGTCTCAGATGGCGGTGCAGTTCTGAGAAAGTCCTGGCCAGCCCTAGGGGGAGCTCTGGTGCAAAGACTGCTGTGGAGGAGTCCTGTGCTAGAGGGGACGGTGAGCCTGGCGAGCCTGTGCTGTTGCCAGCCTTAGTAACTGGCTGGGTGATGCGTGGGAAGCACGTGGCCTCAGCCTGGATGCTCAGGCAGATCCTGCAGGCACCCCGGCTGTCAGCTGTCAGCTGAGTGAACTCCTAGTGCAGGTTCTCTCTTGAAGGGCGAGCTGAGTGGTGCACCCCCAAGGTTGTCCCTCCTTCTGAGCCCAGCAGAGACCCTGCAGGCCGATGGATGGGGCTGTTCTGCCCCTGAAGCCTGAAATCCTAACAAGCTCCCTGCAGCCTCAGCTACCCCCATCTTCAAAACACCTTGGTAGTGTGACTGAGGCACTGGTGGCTGCTCTAGGAAAAAGGCGAACCTCCTACCTTGACTGCTGAGCTGGACTCTCTTCCTGGGCAGACAGCATCAGCTCCAGGGCAGAGTTTAAACAGTTCAGTGGAGGACAATTGGCTAACCAGTTATTGGCTCTGGAACTATCCTAGGCCTTGGCTTAAGCTCTTGTCAGCTCCGCAATGGACAGAGGGTTACGCTCGCTGGTCAGAGGATAACTCCATGGAAGGTAAACTGAATCTTCTCCAGAGCTTACATGATTTTTGGTTATGCATCACGCGGGCGAGGGTGGGGTAGGGTGGCAAGTATCACTGACAGATACTGGCTTGCCAGTGAGGACTCGAGTTCCAGTCTCCGGAACATGACCTTGGGTAAGTGCCCTTGGGGAACAGAATTCTCATTGGCAAAGTGAGGAGGATGGGCAGGAGTCTCAAAGTCAGTGCCTGCGGTGGCCAGGCAGAAAGGTAGGTGAGGTGGAGCGGAGGCGTGAACTGCCCCTCAGTTCCAGCCAATCACTGCCACAGGGGCTACGGCCCCAGAGGGGACAGATCTTTCAATTTTCTGAAAGAAGGTGGAAATCTGGGTAACTAACAATTAAAAAAATAGTGTGTCAGCCAAATCAAATATGTCCTGTGGGTCAAAGCCAGTCTGTGGGCCTCTAGTTCATGACCCTGGGGTAGACGCCCACGTAGGTCCCATCACTACCTAATGCTCAGGACCCACTGCCGCGGGAACAAGTTGCCATTGCCTGTCCACTCAGTGTGATCAGGAAGAGTCTTCACTGAGCGCTTACTTTTTGCCAGACACTTGAAACAAGTTGTTCAATCATCGCGATAGCCTTATGAGACAGGAATTATTTTCCATCGCACTCTAACAATGAGAAAGCTAAGGCACAGAGAGCTGTGGGGACCTGCCCAAAGCCGTGCAGGCATGACACGAAGCGTGACCGGCACCACTGCATTCTTAGCCACCGCGGCCTCCACCCGTGCTTCCTTTCTCTCGGTCGGTCGCTGACTCCCAAGGGACGCTTTGCACGAAACAGCCCAAACGGCATCAGGGAGATTCCAGGACTGGTACTTAGGAGGGCATCCCAAGCTCCCTGTGCCTTGTCTCCACCCAAGACGGTGGTTTCCCCGCCCCTTCCCAGCGCGGTCCCTTGCGTCACACCCCACCGCAGGACCTGTGGCTGGTGGGCTGAATCCACTGCAGCCCGAGATCTGGAAGAGTCGGGGTTTGCAGGACTCTTTCTGGTCTTCTCCCAGCCCCTTCACGGCCAGGTGTTTTCTGCAGAGAGCACACAGAAGGGACCCTGCCCGCCTCCCCGAGGCGGGGCTGCTTGCTGCAGCTGCAGATGTTCGTGGGCGCGCTGGCCAGCCAGCGTTCTGTGGGAGCCAAGAGCCCCTGCAGCCCGGGAATTCTGGGCGAATGCTCAGCCCTGGCATGGTCCTCTCTCTCACTGACCTCTCCAGTCCAGGTCGCCACGACAGATGCTGGGAACATATGCTGGGAATTAATTCACTCCGTCACAGCCACGAGAGAGAGCCGCTTCCTCCGTCTGCTCCCATCTCCTTTGCTTTCTGGTTCCAACCTCACTGAAAGAAAAATCCAATTTCCCTCCTTCCTTGCTCCCAACCCCTCCACTGGGCTTTCTCTTCATTATTCTGAACCCACTGCTGGAGATATTTGACCCCCAGAAACTCCCCCACCCACTTCCCAAATGGGATCAAAGGGCTGAAAAGGAGCCCAGCTTCCCTCTTCCCGTCTTTTTGTCTCCAGAGAGATTATGTGCCAGCTTCACAGGGACTGATAAGTGTTTTCTTCCTTTCCTTAAGGGAAGGTTGTCTCTCTCTTTTAGGATCCAGAATCGCCCCACCTTCATCTTTCTACTCCAATCACTCCTGCTGCAGTTATTGTCTGGATAGCAATAAACGGCTGGACCTGAGAGCAGTGGCTTATTGTCATTGCTCATCTTCGTTCCTTTCTCGCAGGAGGGGCTGGCAAACTTTTTCTGTACAGGGCCAGATAGTAAATATTTGAGGCTTTGCAGGGCAGCCAGTTTCCGTCTCACCTGAGTTCTGCTATTATAGCACAACAGCAGCCATAGACAACAGGTAAGGAAGGAGCATGGCTCTGTTCCAGGAAACCTTTATGAGAACAAGTGGCAGCTGGATTTGGCGCCCGGGCTGCAGTGTGCCGACCCCTGCTCTGAACGAGCCAACCCCACCTCTGTATTTCTTGGTGGACATATGAAGCTTTCTCTCTCTCTCCCCCTTCATCTGCACTTTGCAGGGGATCATATGGGCTCCTCCACTCACCCCAAAAGCCTCTGTGGTTTTCCAACCAATGCTTTGAAAACACATGTGAAATCTGTCTGTCTCTCTCCTCGTTTGTGAGCTCCTTGGGGTTACGATCATGTCTTATTTGACTTTGAACTCCTAGAATAGACATGGGGCTAGACAGAAACTCAAATACACCACTTTATCCTGAAGCTCAAGGGCTGGTGAAGAAAAGGAGATGAGCTCTGTGTTCTCAAAACAGAGATAAGCTCAATGACAGGAAGAAGAAGAAAGGAAGAAGGGAATCAAGAGAACGTGCCTCCTATAAATTGAACAGCCACCTTTGAAAAACTTATGAAAAAAAGACAAGAAAAAAATTAAGTTCTTAATCCTGATTCCCTAAAGCACTGAAACACAAACACATAAAACTGATGTCCTGGAAAAGAGTTTGGCAGTTTCTTAAACATAAACATACCGCATGACCCAGAAGCAATTTCACTCCTAGGAATCTACCTAAGAAAAAATTAAAACATGTTCACACAAAGATATGGACATGAATATCCATGGGAGTATTATTCATAATTGCCCCAAACTGGAAACGCAAAAGTCCATCAACTGATGGACAGTTAAACTAAATGTGGTATGTACCCACCTGGGGGAACACCACTCGGCCATCAAAAGACGCACGCTACAGTGTGGACCGACCTTGAAAACATGCCACATGAAAGATGCCAGACTCAAAAGATCACATATTGTATGAGTTCACTGATAGGGGTTTTCCAAAAACAACACATTGGTAGAGTCGGAAAGCAGATCAGTGTTTGCCCAGGGCTGTAAATGGACACAGGAAACTTTGTAGGGTAATAAAAATGTTCTAAAGCAGGATCATGGTGATGGTTGCTTCAATCCATAAATTTACTAAAATCACTGAATTGTATACTTTCTGTAGGTGAATTTCAAGGCATGCGTATTACACCTCAGTAAAGTTGTTTTTTAAAAAATAAAAACTCCTGGTGCCAAACCATTCTATCCATGGCTGAGAAATGATGCACGAGGGGAAATGAAGGTGGTGTCCCCTTGCAAAACACAGGTGCTGCAGTAAAATATCCCGTGTGACTTTTCCTGTGTTGACTGCTCAATCGCATCCAGTTCTAAAGTCTAACAGCAGTCAGCTTTCACGGGGCATCGCAATCCCACACGGATAGTACAAATACTGCCCCTGTTTTATAGATGAGAAAACAGGATCAGAAAGGGGAAAGCAGCTTGCTGAAGTACCCACAGCTACCAAGTGGCGGAGCTGGGACTGGAAGCCAAGCCTGCCTGATTCTAGGATCTGTGTCCTCTGTCGCTGCTCCACAGCCCCTCCATCTACCCTCTTCCTCACGGACTCTCTGGCCCCCCAGAGAGCAGCATAGCACTGCTGGGGCAGGCAGAGCAAGGATGCTAAGCTGCCTTATGTTGCCGCATGCAGTAAATGTCTCCTTTCATTCAAGCCTCCAGCAGCGCTGCTCCTGGGAGCCCCCCAACTACTAAGCAGGAAAGGCCTAGGTTTATGTAAGCGGCACGTTTTGGTGAAGTCACAATGAACAAGCACTAGATCAGTTTCCGTCCAGAGCATGTAGTTCCAAAAGCCTATCTGGAGTGTTCTGGGGTTCAGCAAAGATGAGCTAACAATCAGGGGTAGACACGACCTCAGGTCCAGCCACAGGGCTGCCCAGATGAACTGCTTGCCTGAGCTTCCCTGGAGCTGCAGGTTTCCAGGGAGCGTTCCACGCCGGGGCCTTACAATGCCGCCCCATGTGCCGGCACGCCGGCGCACCCCAGCCTGTCTGGGAGCTGGCAGCAGCCTCCTCACCTCTGGTCCGTGGCAGACAGAGCTCATTGTTCCCCTCTCCTTTCATTTAGCATTAACTGTTTGTTTCTTCCAGGCTGAGGCACGGAGAGGCCGTGCAGCCATTTGGGAAACGTTTTCCAAAGGCTGCCTGGCAAGCTCCAGGGGGCTGAAGAGTATGCGTGTCCCTGGAGGGGGCGGACCCCACACCCCCGAGGTCTTTCCTGTGACAATCCCAGGCCTTGAGCACAGCAAGCCAGGGCATCTCCTCTCGCCTTGTCCCATCCTCCCCAGGCCCATGTTCTCCTGCTGCCTTTGGCAAACGCTGTCCTGGCTCCCTGGAACACTGTCAGGTAGTCATCTCGCTGCTTCCTTCACCTTCTTCGGGTCTTTGCTCAAGTGTCACCATTTCAGCGAGGCCTCCCCTGACCACCCGATTTAAAATTTCGGCCCCCCAACCCAGCACTCCCTTCCCTGTTCCAGTTTTCTCCACAGCATCGATTCCCATCTGACACATTGTCTTCCTTATTTGTCTGTTTCCTCCACCGGGTGGAAGTGCTAGAAAGAAAGGGAGTTGGCTTTGTCTAGGTCGATTTCTGCAGTGCCTCGAACAGAGCCCGGCACAGACTAAGCAGAAATCAGTATCTTATGGAGAAACAAACTTGTCCACCAGGCCTGCAGCGACCACTCAATGCAAAGACCCCATGGGAGATTTTGTCAGAGACCAGCTGGGACATCACAACCCTGCTCAGAGGAGAAACTCGAAAGGAACCAGTCAACATGCCACGTGAAGGAGGCGGCAGCGCCAAGGCCCATTCCACACCTCCCCCACGTGCCTGCGCAAAACCGCCTTGTGGGTACCTGCGGATGCTCATCCATTCTGCCATGCCTCATGGGCCGTCTTCTTGGGAGGCCCTCTGAATCCTGGCTGGGTGACCTTACTGGTTGGAACATAAGGAAGGTATCTCAGAAATCGGGTTAAGAACTGGGTAGACGGAGGTTCTGGAACAGCTTGTCACTCCCCAGGAACTCTGAAGAGGTGATGCTCAAATGCATTGTAAAGGATGAAGCCCAGACAGGGTGTGTCCTGGGCACAGGGTAGTGATAGGAGACCTGGCCAGACATGGCCTAAGCCTGACTCTCGTCTAGGATTAGCTCACGTAACTTGGTGTTATTCCTCTCCTGGGACCCCTGGCTGCATCCCCCGGCCCTGGCTGGGGCCAGGACTCTTGAGCTTGGCCATGGTGAGGGGCTTCGTATCCAGGCCCTCTGCCCTGTGGTCACTTCTTAGAAAGAATGGATACTAGTCAGGGTGGGAGGGTGTGTGTGAGAAGGGGTGGCTGGCAGCTTCTCCCAGGGCACTGCTAATTCTGTCCATGTAAACCAGATTCCTTTCACAGGCTGAAGGCAGTAGAGGGAGGGCGAACAGGACCACGGGTGTTAAAAGCACAGTGGCATCAGGTAACATGGTTTTGAATTGCAGCTCTGCCGCAAAGTAGCTGGATAATCTCGGGAGATCTCTTTACCTCTCTGAGTCTCAGTTTCCTCACCTGGCAAATGGGATAACGACAGTATCTGCTTCACTGGGTGGTTGTGAGGATTAAGCAGACACTTCATATGTGCAAGCCCAGTGCCTGGCATGTGCTGAGTGCTGCATACCTGTTAGACCTTGTTGCTGCTATTATAAAATAAAGGGAAGAAGTCAACCCCTAGTCATGCGCGCCAGCTGGCTGAAGACCTGCAAGGTTATCGGAGACCTGAGGCAGATGAATTTGCCAGTAATTAAGGCACTAGAAACAGCGTTTCTCCTTTGGGTTTCAGAATGATGCAGGCTCAAGAAAAATTAGCCTGGATGGAAGCTTCTCAGTGACCATGGGAGTTATTCCAAAGAGGGTCTGTCTAGGCTGAAAGCGTGACTCTGGAAAAGGAGAAGGGACCCCAAAGCCACTAAATCCCTGAGTTTATAATTAGCAGACAAGCCTTCTGTGTGTCTGCTCTGGAGCCTGCTCACCAGGGAAGGGCACGTAGTCACACAAAAACAACCCCCGGTGGGTTTTTGAAGTGCTGAGCCTCTTTGTGTTTTCTGAATTTTAATGAAGGGTTTTCCAGGCAGGGTGAGAGCGGCTCTGCGCACTCCCCACGGCCCCATGGCCGAGGAGAGGGGCTAGGTCGGCCGCTGCCAGCCTGCGCGGGCCTGGTCCGAAGTGGCGCCTCGGAGAGGCAGGAAGGGAGATGTCCCCGTCCTCGGATGAGACGTCTTGGGGAAAAAAGAGAGAAAAACAAAAACAAAAGATGTCTCTGTTTAGAAAAAGTGTTGGGCTCTGCTCCAGATCTTGACTCATTTTGGAAACAAGCTGTGATGCTGCTTAGGGGAGCAACGAGGCAGGCGGCTCGGTATCTGCGAGGTCAGAGGGAGTCCCAGGCTCCGGAAGAGAGTGTTTCCAAGCTGGCCCCTGCTAATGAGAACCAGGAGCAAGGCTCTGGGAACCTGTGGCAGGAGGGAAACATGCTGTGGGCGCCCCGGGCACGGGTTACAGGAGGAACGGAGAGAGGCCGAGCGCTGTCAGAAGAGCCGCCAGACCCTGAAGGGAGGAATGGTTGCCTTAGCACACCCACTTCTTGCTGTCTCCTCGGCTGAGCTGCCTGAAAGCACTAAGGAGGCAGCGCAACTCCACTAAAGGTCTGAACGTCGACAGTGAGAAAGGCGTCCCAACGGGCCCTGCCCCCGACTCCGAGAGGCGGCTGCGGGCAGCCTCCCATGTTCCTATGTCCAGGTGCTTACGGGCAGATGCTCCAGGGAAATGCTGTGGCCTCTGTGGACTGAGCGACTTGCAGGAAGAGTGACATTGCTTCTCTCCCTGAATCTAGCTCTCCCTCATGCTCTTCCACAACAGAGAGAGTTCCCATCGGGCTGTTTAAAAGCTGCTTCCTTCACTCTTGAGCAATCGTTCCAGGAGGGCGCTGGAAAGAAATGAAAGAGATGGCCACAGAAAAAAAGTAATTTATTATGACTGAATGTTCCAATGTGGTCTACTGAAAATAAATATTTTTATTACAAAATATTCCATATAAAAATTCTAAGCTGCTGGCAAGCTTTAGTTTTAGGCTTATTGAGTTTTTTCAAGTCCGAAGCAGAGGTTACTCTGTGCAGGGAGAGTGGTCTGCTGCCCTGCAAGGGCTCAGGCGTGTGCAGACTGCCCCGCAGGGTCCTCCTTCTCTGTCTGCAGCAGGTCCCACTCGGTGAGGAGCTCTGAAGACACCTCGGTGTACAAACGGTCCCAGTCCCAGCTGACGTCGTCCTGGCAAGAGAGGTACTGCTGGGGGCAGGACGAAGGCAGGCCTTTCTTGGCAACCACAGCCCACTTCCCACACCCACCGGCAGGGGAGGCAGCGTTCAGAGTTCAGCTTTGGGGCGGGGGTGCTGGTTACAGGAATGACCTCATGACCTGACTGAGAGAGTTAAGGAGGTGCTGCTGCTACATACTTCTCGAACTTCCTGTTCTGGTGCAAGGGCTTTGGTGAGGAGCTTCAGGTCAATCTCTCCATCCTGTGAATGCAAAAAAATATACATGGCTGTGCACCTCAGGGGGACTTCAGACAACTACCTCTTGCAAAGTGAGGAGAAAGGTTATATGTGGTAGAGCTTCCCAAACCCAGATCTGCAGGAATGCCTTCTTGTAAAAGAGTAAAAATGTGAGTGGACCACGTGGCCACTGAGGACTGAGGGAACACCACGACATGCTACAGCTGGGCATTCTTTGGGGGAAGGTCAACACTAGGGCAGGGCATGACAGTAGCATATCTCTAGGGCCAGTATATTTATTGACACCAAGTGGGCAGCCATGGAAGCAGTGGAGAGCTTGTGCTGGGAAACGCTAGAATCTGTTGAGTCCAGAGATGCTTTAATACCCAAGGATGAGGTTGCCAGGCAGCCTCAGAGACCCATGGAGGCGCGGCTGTACGGCTGTGGAGGAACTGAGAAAGCCCTAAGGATGCTTCCAGGAGCCTGCCCCTCTCTGTCGAAGCTGTTCTACTCACCAGGGTCTGAAAGGCTGCATACTTCATGAGGTCATTGTCCAGGTCACGGTAGGTCATCACCCGGTTTACCTGGATGCTGCAGGAGAGAGAGAACGTGAGGAGGAATCATAGGCAGGCCCAATTCCAGGAGAGCTGCTGGGCCACTGTCCCCGGAGCCTTGTAGGCAGCTGGGAAGAGCCAAAATGGAAAGAAAATGTCTAACAAAATAAAAGCCCTGGGATGGAGCTCATCACCCGAAACATCCGGATCAGCACTGGGGGCCCCGCTGAGATGGCATTTGGAGTACATTAATTCACATGTTCCCTGCCTCCCGCCAACCTCGTACCTCGCTGAGCCTACCTGGGAGGGGCTGCCACCTGCAAAACGAAGTCTTCTTCCTGTACTTCTTCCAGATCTGGAATAACAGGGATATCTGCAACGAGAGGCGGCAGCGAAACTGTCGGCCGCGTGGGCAGGGAACGTGCCTGCTCCTCCGCATCCTTCTCACGCCGGCCATGGGGCAGCACGCTGGGGGTGGAAGGGACCCTCAGACACCACTTCTGTCCTCCGGCGGCCCCCAATCCAGGGTTGTAGTACTGAACCAGAGGTGTGCATTAGGATCAAAGGTAGAACTTCATCAATTTCTGAATCCCAGGCTTTATTCCAGAACCTGCTGGATCAGAACCTCCTGGGTGTGGCTCAGGCATCTGTATCTTTTCCTAAAATTTCTTCGGTAATCCTGATGAAAGCTCTGGGTTAGGAGCCATTGGAATACACCTCCAAGGAGAAATGTAAAGAAATGAGGAGAGAGCCAGACTGTACTTGGGTAAGTGTTTATGTTCGAGGACAGAAAAGAAAGGGAACTGATGAATGAGCCTGACATGGTCAGAGACGGAGGAACTAAGGAAGTATAGTGGCATGAGGTAGATGTCACTGCGAGCACACCTCCTCATGACCAAGGTCCACAAGTGCATTAGCTCATCATAGACTTTGCAGTCGTCAGTTGTCATGGCCCCGAGCCTGCCTCTGAAGGACATTTTACACCTAATGATATGACCTAGCTCCCCAGCAGTGTATGTGAGGTCAAGCCCTCTGTTTGCCAGGTCTAAAAAGAGGAGATCCGAGGCCTTTTCTTTCATCAATTTAATAGTCATGCAAATAGAGAAACAGAGACAGTATATCACTTAAATGTGGCAACTAGCTTAACGTACCAAAAATATCTTCTCATGGGGACAACATGACACCCTACAGAAATAGCTCCTCCTCGAAATGAGCATCACCAACTGGTAGAGGAGTTTTCTTTGTTTTAAAAAGTCTGTAGAGAGGGGCAGAGTAAAAAAAGAGATGGAGCAGGAAAAAAGGGCAAGTGGGCTGAGAAAGTCTTGGAATCCCCAAACCAAATATTAACAGGAAGAAAAATCCCAGAAAGGAGAGAAAAATGAAGAAACCCTTCGTTTCTGCTTCTATGGATTAAATCCAATTTTATTTTTAAAAGAGACACAAGATTATTCCAAGAACAGCTGGGAACACCCTTGCCATTTTCAGGCTATTCAGTATTTAGACTTTGCAACTGCTCTAGTCAAGCTAAGCCCAAATATATGTCATTTTCAAGCCTTATGTCTTTGTTATTGCTTCTGTGGGGTACAGGTGCTGTACCTGGAAAAAGAGAGGCAGTATACAAGGGAGACACAAGGAATAAGACACAGAGAGAAAGAGACACGTGGAGAGTGATTAAAGAAAGGAAATGGGATAAAAATAAAAAGGAAGGGCTGATGGGGAAATAAAGAACACACACACACACACACTACCCCAAAATGAGGAACTGAATTCACCAGGTCCTCTAACTAGAAAGAAGCTGTTCAGAATTTAGTGTCTCTCTCTATCCTGCTGAAGAATCAGAGATGGAAGATTCTATTTCTCATGCCAACAGAAATCTGGCTTTCGTGTTCACTCCTGCCCCGTGTCAGTAATGCAGCCTGTGGGAGGGGTGCTGCTGACAGAGCTGCCTGGAGCCCAGGGCTGGGGGTCCCAGGCCAGCAAGACTGCACAGAGCCTGCGGCGGGGCAGGGAGGAAGCTGCTGTGCCATGCGCCATCGGCGGCGTGACAGACACTTCTGGACTGAGCCAGTGAGCTGCTCCTGGCTCTCCTTGGGTGTGGAGTCCAGCCTGAGATGAATATTCAGAAGTTGGTGAGAAAGTGCCCCTGCTGAGTTTGGGGCTCAGGACAGGTCTTCCCATAGTCCCCTTTCCCTCCACAACGCTAGCATTTGGGTCCTGTCAACTCGGCCCAGCTTCTCCCAGCGCCGAGGAGCTGCACTGCTGCCCAATGTCCACTGCGACTCCCCACGGGCTTCCCTCTTCATCCCCGCCCCCTCCTCCAAATGTGCACAAAGGAGTGTGGGGCTGGCCCATCTGTGACAGATCAGAGGTCAGTTCGGGCCTTGGCAAAAGGGCCTCTCAGAGTGGCACTGGTGGGGCTGGCCACACAGTGGGATTTCTCTCTAATTGGAAGCCTGGCGCCCAACAGAACCCGGTGAACTGCCTGAGTGGGACGGAGCCAGCGATGACAGCCAGGCCAAGGCGAGCTGCAACATTCCAGTGCAGCGTGACAGCTTGAGCCATCGCAGCGGAGTCAGGCCATCCAACTCCCAGCCCCCAATGGAACAGGTGGCCGTGGAGCAGGTTTTGGGCAAACTTCAAAGAACTTCGCAATTTTACAGTTTCTAATTTATAATCACAGAGAAGTACTTGCTAATGTGTACATAATACGTTCTTGAGAATTTTTGTTTTCTTTCTCTTTTCTCCTTCTCTTCCTCCCCCCTCCCTCCCTCCCTCTCACACACACATATACACACACCAGGAACAAAACTAGGAAAAGAAAATGGACCTGAGAAATCCTTTTCTTCACTAATGACCTACGTAGAATGATGCAGCCCTGTGTACAATCAACACAGCTACTTGACTTGCAAGTCTGGAACAGTGACCCAGGTTGGTTTAGGCTGTCAAGTTTAACATTAAAAAGCACACAATTTTAATAGACATAATAAGAGAAATATAAGAGCCTGCTCTAGGACTGTAGAAAAGCTACCACTGTTTTTTAAAAATTAATAATTATGTTAACTTTATTCTGATTTTCTTCCATGCTGCTAATAAGACACGATGAGTTAGTTATAGGGGTAGGACTCTCGGCCGGTGGTTAGGAGCACAGGCGCTGGAGACAGGAGCGCCGGCTTCACAACCTGGCTCCCCTACGTACCAGCTGTGTGACTTTAACCTCTCTGTGCCTCAGTTTCTTCATCTGTAAAACCAGTCTAATTATACCCACTTCACACAGTTGTAAGGACTAAATGCGATAACCTTTATACAATACTAAATGCTATGCTCAGTACGTGATAAAAACTCTGTAACTATTCTTATTCATTTAATAGATATAATATTGAGCATGGACAGAAATGACAGGCTCTTCCTTCATTTCCTCCTGCCCATCTTCCAGACAGGAACGCTGGGGCTCAGAAAGATTCGGCAGCTTTCATGAGGTGAGACCATTAATAACGGACAGAGACAGGCTTCCAACTGGCACCCCCCACCCCGAGCTCGTCCTCACTCCACCCATACTTCCTCTGCAAAGGTACAGTGCCCTCAGAGACACTTCCTATAGTGGAGGGGTGAGACAACTGTATGCAAAGTGAACAAACAACTTTCACTTGCCTTAGACTCTGTGTCCTCTATTCCTGGGTATTTGTCTTGATTCCAATAACCATAAATAAGCAAAGTCTCTCCCTCACCATACACCCTGACTTGCCACTTCCCTATGCAAGGCCGAACAGAGCAGAATGAAAAGAGTGCACCCACGCCAGAGGGCCCCGGGCCTCACCCCTGCCAACCACAACTTGGTAAACGAGTCCCGTGGAAAAGAGGTGCTGGCCAGGTACCGCGAAGAGCCCCCAGAAAAGCGGAAGGTGAGGCAGGAGGGCAATGACGCCTCCAGTGCCACGGCAGTGGGTGTCCCATCCTCCCTTTCAGTTCTGCCGGTGGGTAGCGTCTCCTCACGCAGGTCGCCAAGCCCACGCAAGTCACATGCCCATGGGGATCTCCATCCCCACGCGGATCGCCACGTCCCCGCAGGTCGCTATCCTCTCACAGATCGTCGGCTGCTGGCTCTCCCAGCTCCCACACCTTACACCAAACAGCTTTTGGTGCCAGGTGAGGAAGGGCCTGCATCAACCAGCCAGGAAACATGGACTGGGCACCTGTTATACGCAAGACCCCTTCTGACCTTCTGAGGCACAATAAGGCATAACCAAGATGGACGAAGCATGGAAAAGTCTACATATTAAAAAAAAAAAAAATGAGCAGAGAAGGAAAATGCACTTCCCTTTCTTTGTCAATCATCTCAGAATCCAACAAGCAGAATTCAGAATTTCTTACTTTGTCTTTCCATTATTCTGCATTCAAGGTCTGGGGTAGACCTCACTACCTTGCAGTTGGTAGAATAAGTGAAATTGGCTCCAGGCCTGCCCCTTAGATGGTAAACTAGCTGAGGGCAAAGACCACATCTTGGTCACTTCTGCATTACCAAGGACTGGCAAACCGAAGGCAACTGAAAAGAACTGAATCGACAGATGTCCCTCGAATATGAAAGTCACATACGTGGGAGAGCCATGTCAATCTTCTCTCTATCATTCCAATTATGGTATAAGTGCTACCAAACCCTAAAGTGCCTAAGTAGAATTCATTTCATGAGAGCGACAAAGAGCAATCCTTGGATACTTCCTGGATTTGCTAACATCCTAGCCAAGGCTTTGCCTCACTTGAGCGCTGCTCCTGCTGAAAAAGGCCTGCACATATACAAGAAACAGTGGATGAGAGGGGCAAAGTTAGAGAGGACGAGTCACTCAAATTTGGTCCACCCTGAAGATGGTCACTGCTCTTCACCAACCTCCCCTTGTTTCTTGCTTTTTGGATCTCTAGTGTGTCGCACTGTATAATCCACTTTCTGGGAGCCTCCAGTAAAGGCTTGTTAATGCACAGCAACGACAGTAAGAACTATTTCAAAGAAAAAGATTATTGCCAAATGGAAAACCCATGATGACACCAGAACACTGGTCTGCCAACAGATCTACCCAACAAACCCACTACCAGGTGAAACCACAGAAATAAATGAGGAGTGCTTAAATAAATAATGAAACATATGGGAACACCAGTAGGATCAGTCACAACAAGTTTCAAAGATAGGAGGAGCTGCCATTGCCCTGGAACACATTCATTACAAATGTTACCATCACACCTGTGCACTAAAATGCTAACTACCCAGCACAGCCCCAGAGGGATGCTTTTCAGCCCCTGTGGCCTGACAGTAGAAGCCTGCCCGCCTCTTCCTATGAAGTCGGCCCCAGCTTTCTACAGAGGCCTCTTACAATAGCCTGCAGTCAAATCCAGCTGTTGTTTGCCAATTTGGGTACAACTAGAACAGAAAGTGATTTCCTAGACTGGAAATTCCCAGCTTGAAATGAGTACACTCGGGCTCTTCACCTGGAGTGCACATTTAAGTCCTATAGGAAGGAAAGAACAATGAGGGACCCCAATCTGGCCCCTGGGTCCCACAGGGAGCCCCTCTTCTGTGTGTCCCTCTAGGTTCTACTCTGCTGATTTTCTTGGTTGGGGATTTCCTAATGGAATTTCCTGGTCAGGTACAGAGGGGTCTCTAGAGATACATGAAGACTTTTATATCCCACTACTTTCTCACCTTGACACCTTAGTAAATAACACAAGTGGCTGGCCTGCCCTGTCAGCTTCCTCGAGTGCTTACTGGCAACATCTGTCCCCCTCACTTCATTCACTAACTGAGCTCCTGACGGCAAAAGCCTTATGTGCAATTTCTTCCCCGAGCTGCCTTCCCACTCAGTGCCCTGGCCACTGCAAAGCATCCACGCACAGACCACTAAGGGCTCGCATCCGCCATTCACAGCCAAGTTCAATAACCAATCCACATAAAAGAGATCTGGACATGCTGCTTAAGGACACCCCAATAAGAGCGGTGCAGACAACCTTTAAGTCTGTGCCCAAAGTCAACAGACCTCAGCAGAGCTCATAAGTGAAAGGAAACAATGTCCACGGTTTTAGACGATGGCAACTTTAAACCAGAGAGCATTATAATTTTTCTGTGCAGCTACAAAACTTTGTTTTACTGAATGCCGTTACCTTCTGCATCACGTATGGGGAATTTTAAACAGGCAAATGGAAGAAGGTCTGATTGAAGATGAAGTTAAGTGAAAGAAATTGGTCTCATTTAGCACATGACAGGATTCATCTGTGTTCCCAAGTCCACTGAGGTGGCATCATGGGCGTTTCATATTCATGAGCTGCGGCGACACTGTGTCCCCTCATTTACAAAGAGCCGTGTTCAGCAAATTCTGTCCCTGTGGACACTCCATGCATTTCATGGTCTTGTCAGAGAGACATCAAACGCTCCAGTAACCAAATACCAGAAAATGGCTTTAATTAGTGGATCTCAATCGTATAAATAATTTTTTTTCTAAGTGAAAAAAATGGAGAATTTTTTAAAAGGAAGAAGAAAGGGGGAAAGCAGTAGGCAACAGGCTTCAAACACCCGAAGGAACAAGGGAAAGAGACGGTCCCAGAGGAGTTCCCCAGTGAGGCTGGGCCCAGCACCATCGATCCCTTGCTCTCCCTCAGTCAGGGTGCAAGGGACAAAAACCCGCCTGCAGGTCCCCGGCAGGTCTGCTTTATAAAGACTTATCTTTTGTGATTTCGCCTCATTCAAGCGGGTCCAGCCTGTACTTGTGACTGGCAGGGGTGGAGAGCGGCAACACATATGGAGAAAACGGCCTGAAAACTGTGACGTTGGCTAGAGAGCCACACTGCAAATGCTGAGTTCAGGACTGACCGCAAGCAAAGTGTGTGATCCAAGATGCGACGGAGAGAGTGTCTGCTTGAGAACTGTGCGTGAGCAGGTCCCCGAGGAACTGTGTGACAGAGAGACAGAAAGAAAAGATGCCCCGTCCTGAGGTGCCAGCCTGCAGGGGGGAGTGGGTGGGTGGGTCATCTGTTCCATATGCCTCCATGCTCCTGGCCAATGGACCCTCTGCTAATGCTGCCAGGGAAAGAGATCACGGGCCTTAAGATCAAAATGATTGTTCCTCCTGGCTCCCAAGCTGTGGTGACTCTCCAGGATAACAGTGGGTTGGAGAGGAAGGTTTGGACTGACTGAAATCTCTGAGATAAGCCAGGCCTCAGTACAGTGTGATGCTGGCTGGTTCATGAGCAGATAAGGGGCTTTGCTAAGAATGGCGACTCAGCTCGTGGTACAAACACAGCGTGTGAAAGCCCGATCTCACATTACCCACAGGGATGTTAGCGCTTTTCTGAAGGAGCCATGAATGAAACACCCCAGAATGAGATTCCCCACCCCCCACGTCCACCCAGTGCTGTATGTATAAGAAGCTGTATTGGCCATGGTCGTCAACCAGCACTGAGCCTTTCAAGAAATTCAAAGGTAGCACTCACGAAAGACAAGTGCACCGCAAAAAGGGTTCTCCAGAGCAGGAGTTCCCAACCCCAGGCCAGGGGCTGGTACTAGTACATGGCCCGTTAGGAACTGAGCCAAACAGCAGGAGGTGAACAGTGAGTGAGAGAGCAAGGTTTGCTTCATCTGTACGTGCAGCCGCTCCCCAGCGTGAGCATCTCCGCCTCGGCTCCACCTCAGATCATCAGGCATTAGATTCTCATAGGAACACTGGTCCTTGGTGCTAAAAAGGTTGGGGACTGCTGCTCTCTGGGGAAAGATCGTATTCAGCCCAGAAGCCTGACACTGAGAGGAGCCCAGTGGCGCCTGCTGGTGTGAGCTCTAGAAAGCATGCTTCACTGGTTACCGACAGTTGAAAGAAACAAAGAACAATGCATAGGAATGTTCCCCACCATTCCAGCAGCTCTCAGAACTTCGAGGTGATCCCGGCTTTGATACGTTGAGATACGTTAACGACAAGCAGGGGTAAAAGACTTTAAAAATGACGAGGAGCGAAGTGGCTGGAAGGAATAGAAACTGAGGAACTCTCCACTCTCTTCAATAGGACCCAAGATGAGTGACATGGTATTAATGTGACAGAAAACACCTTCTCAGAGGCGCCAGTAGAAGTATGTTAGAAACCAGGCATATCTGATTCTATTTCATCCTCTTCGTGTTACGCTCAAAAAAACAAGACAAACTACACTGCTTTTATTCTAAATCCTTAGTTTTGTATTTTCCTTATATATATTTATTAAAAAAATGCCACTTTGATCGGTGCCACCCGTGACACCCCCCCACACACAACGCTTCTGAGCAGTTCCCTCCGTGCAAGGCCACTGCTGGTGACAGCCAGCTGGTTTTGATCAGAGCCATTCCGAATCGGATTTTCATAAGATAGATGAGGAGTCTTACTGCTGCTCTCTCTCTTATCAGATGAGAAACGGAGGGGGAGGGGAGGGGGAGGACGGGTCCTGAGGGAGCCGCGCAACAATCAAGGGCTGCGTGGCTCTTTCTCTGTCCCTCGCTGCCACAATTTTCAAAGGCGTTTGCCTCGGGCACTTTTAAATGATGGTGTCTCAATTCTGTAATCATCTTTCAAGAGCTTTCTCTTAAAGGGTCTTTCAGGTAAACCTAGTCTGTCAACCATACTTATGGACTTAGGAATCACATTCCCAATATGTGTCCTGTGTGTGTGCGTATATATAGAGGAATACACACACGCACACTGAGCATCTGTGAATTTTTATAAAGCTGGTAGAACTTAGAGCTAGAAAGGAAGATCTACCACTTGGCCATATCAAGTTCATCTCTTACTAGGAAAAGAGGGTCTCCTGTACCCCTCCCTCCGCAAGGTTTCTGCTCTCTCTGGGTTTTGCTGTCTCAGGTCCTTCTTTAGGAACTAATTTCTATGTGTGATGTGTTGGAAGGAAAAGAGTTCTCCAACTGAGGGCTAAGTGATGTGCCAAGTCCAACCTCAGATGCATAAACATGCCTGGCCCATCCCATCACCTAAGCTGTATCTGGCCGTCAGTCTTCAGACTGAGTCATGTACCACGGCCATCTTTCTGGGAGAACACACAGTCACCAATCATCCCAGGCCACAACTTGCTGTGTGGTTTGGTTACAAAGACTAGCTGGAGCAACTCTATAACTCTTTGTCTTTTCTCATTGCAGAGAACATTATGGCTCTTTACGCAGACTCCGTCTTTTGAAACAGACATCCTAGAACACGGAGCCTCTATTTCTTTCTAGTCAAGTAAAAATCTAAGTGGTCTGAGATCTCCCTGGGCAGTGGTTCTCATCAACACAAGCCTGTCTGCATTTAGGTCCTCTCACCTCCTCTCGTTCCTCATCCATCCACTCTCTTCACAACTGTATGGAGAAGTATCTATGCCTCTTCCAGAAAGCTGAACAGTTTGCAGTCACACCTAGGACAGTCTCACAAAACTAAATGGGATTGGTTCTGTCCTATCCTCATCCTGTATTCTATATTCAATCAGGACAGAATCAAGGAGCTACAGAATAAATATCTCGATCTCTATAATAATTTCAGGGAGAGCCAGCTCTCTTTTGACTAGTGCCAGTGCTTAATGTTGGATGACTTATTATTAATCACATTCCTCCTAACAGACTATAGCACGACGGATTGCTGTAGGAGCTCTCTCTCTGTGTTCCTGGAGGAAGGTTAATGCGACCTGCTTCACTTACAACATGTATGCACGCATAGCACAAGACTTTTGTTTGCATTCTTCCCATTCTCCCTCTTCAGATGAGGCATGTAAGTAAGCTGCTCACATGAACAAATAAAATCGAAGCCCAGAGAAGTCACTGTCAGTCATGTTTCAGGCAGAGAGATGTTTGTGATGTTAAGTTTGGAAAGTCTGGTGTGACTTAAGAGATGTCAGCGCACCACTAGGGGCGTAAAGCACTTTGTCGCAGCTCTGCCAATGGAGCAGGAGGTCTGTTTAAGACTCTGGCCTATGCCTGAACCAGGGTATAGGCATGAGAATTCATTATCTAAAAGCAATCTCAGTGGATCTGATAGAAAAGAAAGTTTAACAAGAAAGAGAGGAATGGTCAGACCTGAAGATTCTGTTTCACGTCTCAGAGCTTTAAAGACCTGGTATCTGGCTTTTCTCAACTCAGACCGGGTGTTTTAGACAAGACTTCACAGTGAGAGGGTTCAGCAGAGCTGAGGACATGGACCAGCAGGATCGGGATCAGGATAGGAGAGCAAATATGCAACAGGGTGCTAGAAGAGTGAGTAGAGACAAGCTTTCTCAACAAGCAGGGCTGAGAGACAAACCTCCCACATGTGAAAGCAAAGAGGCCGGCGGTGAGAGCACAAAGCGCGTGTCTGCATTCCAGCCCCGCCTGGCCCTGCAGGAGCTTCTTCGAGCTGGCTTGTAAGAACCAAAGGCTAAATTTTTAGGAATTTGGCATGCAGTTTGTTAAACATTACTGAAGAGTATATCATATACCCTTATAATTAAATTATATTAAAAACAAAGGTAACATTCAAACCTCACTACTTCTTAAATTTTACATTTTACTTCATCTGTGCCATTGAAATTATTTACATCTAATGTAGCTGTATGGCGGAAATATGATACACTAGTGTGCTACTGCTCATCCTTTCCCAGCTCTGTCGTCAGCGATGTTACGGTAGCTTGAAAGCAGCCATGGTGGGAGTATTTACACCACAGAAATCAGCAGACACCACCAATGAGGACTTTTCCCCCTGGAAAGCCAGCTGTTAAATACAGACGTCACTTCTTATGAGCAGGGGATACGTTCCGGGATTCCCAGTGAATGCCTGAAACTGTGGATAGTGCTAAACCCTATATATACCATGTTTTCCCCCTATATATACATATCTATAAAAAATTTATAAATTAGGCACAGTTAAGAGATAAACAACAACAGATAATAAAATAGAACAATTTTAACAATATACTGTAATAAAAGCTACATGAATGTGGTCTCTCTCTTTGATAAATGATCTGATAACAGAGACAGCTACTAAGTGACTAACGGGCAGGCAGTGTATACAGCATGGATATGCTGAACAAAGGGATAATTTACATCCTGGGAGAGACAGTGGGATGAAGAGGGATTTCATCATGCTACTCGGAATAGTGTGCAATTTGAAACTTATGATTTGTTTATTTCTGAAATTTCCCATTTAATACTTTTGGATCATGGTTGACTGTGGCTAACTGAAACCACGAAAGGTGGAACCGTGGATAAGGGGGGACAGCTATATATACCCAGCACATCACTGCTTATTAGCCATGAGACTTCTGTCAGTTACTTAACTTCACAAGGCTTCAATTTCTTCCTCTGTAAAGTGGTGATACTCAGTGTCTCCTAATAAAATTGTTGTGAGAATTAACTTAAGCATTGCGGGTAAAGCAGCAAGTGCCTGGCTCTCGGTAAATACTTAAACATTAATCATCAATACCGTTTCCTACAAGACTGACTTCTTTTCAACCTTTTTACCCGGTACCCTATAAAGAGAATAAAACTTAACAAAACAGAGACGAAAGAGAGGACAGCTAACCCTTGGACCAGTGCGTCTCATCCCTCCCCACCCCACCCCTGCCTCATTCCTGCTGTGGATATGTTTAGCTAAAAGGAGCTCTTGTGTGTGCTTGTATCAGGGAAGGGAAGAGAGGAATGGGCTTAGAAAGACCTTAGCATCTAGTCCCAGTGACTTTAAATTTAGAAAAACAAATTGATTTTAAGGAACATTATGTAATAAAAAAAAAAAAATCAGTGCTGGTTAAAATAGTTTTAAAAAATTAGGGAAGCACAGGAACTAGGTTTAGGGACCACTTAAGAAGTCCCATATAAGTCTAAGGAAAGAACATCAACATAATGGAACATTCTTACCCAGCAAGAAAAAGGAATTGAAACATCAGGGTTCCAATTTGTCTATACTTAATTCTTTTCACTTTCCCTTTTTCTGCATTAAAGCTGTTTAGGCTCAAGAGTGACTGTTATTTGTAGAAGAATGGGCGAAGGATGTAGTGAAAGGATTAAGAAAAGAATGAGAAAGACTCCCAAAGAGTTAGAAAGCCAGGAGACAGAGATGAATGAGAAGAGGAGAAGTGGGGCGACTGAGTGATAGCTCTCTACAGATAGCATTTTTCTAATTCCACTGACAGTCTAGCATCTCACATCTCATCCAGCTTCATTGCTTGGCTGTGTTCAGCCACTTTTACCATTTTCCCTGTTGACATGGATAGAAAATTGAGCAATTACCCTTAAACTCAGGGCTCTCAGATCATCCAGATTGCTACACTTGCAGAATTAAGTCCCCAATTGCCCCTGGCAAGAAGTGGCTCAACTCAGCTAGTCCGTTAGGAATTAAACACTCTTTGGTTGTCCATAAGGATTTATTATTCCTAAGGTTTTGAGGTATTGAAGTCTGTCAAAACTGGACCTCAGGATGCAAAGAGCACAGCCCTCTCTGGTGGGAATGAAGCCTGCCCAAGAGGCACTAGGAGCTGCCAGGCAGAGGGAGTGACTATTCTACCCACAGTCCTGGGTTAGACCATGATGGAATGGTTACATGCCAGAAAGATCTAATCCTTTTTTTAAGCCTCTGTTTTCAGAGACCTTCCGCTTTCTAAAGCCATATTTTGGGGCTTGTGAAGTCCTTCTTAACTTGAATTTAGCTCTGAGGTAAAGTGAAAGTTGAGTCCATATCTAATTGTGTTCTCAGAGATCGTCTCAATCTGAATATTGTTCATCTTTTTTATAGATAAAGAATTTTCCTCCCATTTGTGCACCTCTCAATGTTCTTCATTAAAGTTTCACATTCTATCCAGAGTTCACACTCTGCGCGCTGGATTTTAGAGCTGGAAGAGACCAAACAGGCCTAGAAATGCTTCTGGGGTTAGAGAGGTGACATGACTTTGCACCTGTTGTCTCCTCTACCAGAGTCCCCTGAGCCCCCACCCCCAACTTCTACCCTCCTTTGCTGACAACTCTACTTCTTTAAGTTGAAGTTTAAAAGTCACTTCTTCAGAGTGGCTTTCCCTCACCACCCAGTCCAAATCAGGTCTTTACATTATTCTCTCTCAGAGCACCCTGCACACTTCTGTCAGTGGACTCAATTGCAATTCGTCCTTATTTAGTTGTGTGACTATTTGTTTACTCCCTATATCCAGGGCTGGACTGTATGAGG
This sequence comes from Rousettus aegyptiacus, assembly GCF_014176215.1. NCBI lineage: Eukaryota > Metazoa > Chordata > Mammalia > Chiroptera > Pteropodidae > Rousettus > Rousettus aegyptiacus. Next base: position 153,839,550 of record NW_023416306.1, on the reverse strand, counting down.
GTAAAGACTAAGAATGTCTTGTTCACCATCACACCCTCAGTGCCCAGCCCCATGTATCACACATGGTAGGCATTCAACAAATGGTTGTTAAATGAATGAGTTGAACGGACTGACTTGCCCAAAGTCGCTTGTAGATCCTATTTTTAGACCTGATGTTCTTTCTCTAACACCACACACCTTTCCATTTACAGAGTAAGTCTAAAAGCCTTCGAGCAAACCAGAAACTTGATTCCAAGAATTCAAACGATTATGTCATCTCAATAGAAACGATCTGTTTTACCATCCTACAATTTTGGGACCCTGAGGTCACTTGAGTTGTCTATCATTCTCAGTTATTCTCCATAATCATGAACCCTAACTTCTCAGAAAGCAGCTCTAGCTGTGATTCTACCTAGTTTATATGGGGATAGTGAATATCTGTAGTTGAGAATGGACCAGAATCGGGGCTTAATTCTGCAGAACCAGCTTTTCTTCTAGTTACTTATTCACTCTCCATGTGGAGTCTCTCTTTATGCTAGGCAACTTGCCTTGGAAGGCTTCTGATTCTTCTCTACCTGACCACATCCTATCCATCCCTCAGGACCCAGCACAAGTCCTCCTTTTTTCCTGAAGTGCCTCTAACCCATCAGGATCACTTCCTCTTCTGAACTCATGAGCCTGAATAAAGTAAATCATCAATGTACCAACAACATTCATTGCCTTTGCCATCGTTTTATTGTTGTTTTAGCTACTTAACTCCTATAGTGCTTTTTATCTTTTATGCTTTGTCCCCCCAACAAAGTCCTGTGTTCTTTAGAGCACAGCCCTACAAGGTCTTACAAAAGATTTGCAAATCACTTCCCAAAGGCCTAATCCAACTGGCAGATGCATTTTGTTCTACTTATGAAGTGATTTTTAAAAATTCTGTCATTTTTTTGACATACGAATTTGAAAACTTTTAGACTGTGCCATCTCCTGTCTGGTTCACCACGGATCCCGTCATTCTTTACTGCTGCACACTTCTGCTGTTTCATGTGTTTCTATTATCTGCCTGGCCCCTAAAGGCATTTGAGCTTGTAGCCTGCGGTCTTGCAAACAGTCCCCAGGCAATACATTCTGGTTGACCAACAGATCCCCAAACCACCTTGAAATATCACTTATTCTGTTTCTCATTTAAAAACACATCTTATCTTAAAAGCTCCTTTCTTCTGTTTGTCAGATCTCTTCCCTCGGAAACTGGAGGTATCAACAGAGGGAAAGAAATGTTTCTCTTCTCTCCCTAGGCCTCTTCCCCAGGGAAGAAGCAACACCATGTACCAAGAGTGGAGCCAGAGAGGCTGAATGCTGAGACATACATTGTGTGGCATGGCTCTATAAAATAAAGGAGGGTATCTCACTAGATAAAAAGCTCCTGGAGGGCAAGGACTATCTACTTACCACTATCTCCAGCATCTAGAGCAATTCTGGCCACAGGAGGCACTGTACGAAAACCTGCTGGCTTTCCTCAACAAGGCTGGTGGTGGGAGGAGACCCGCTGCCTGGGGGTGGGGAGGCACAGACCTTAGGTCCTCATTTCTCTTGTCTCCTTTGAGATTGCTCAAATCACCCATCCCTACCAAGTACAGGGAAACTATCGGGCCCCTTCCTAGGTGACATGCCTCTTGCACTGATTACCTCAAAAAAATCTGGGTGTGATTTTATTAAGGGAACCAGTAAGTTCCCTTACAGGTGCCCAAAGATCTGTTTAATGTCACTGCTGAATGAATGTCCAGGGGTGATTGGGGCAATCATTCACAGAGTCTCCCCACCCACTGGTTAAGTTCAAAGAAGTAGACTTCACTGACCAACCAAGTAATTCTAGAAAAGTAATTCTAGCAAAGGTAATTCTAGAAATTAGTTATATGTAACATCTAATTCCTACTGCATAATGAATTCTAAACATTCACATACAGTGAAATGGACTAAGTCAAGTGTGAAGTGTAACATATGAACTGATTTCCCATTTTTCAGGCATAACTGCATGGACAACAGATTTACGCTGGGAAGAGGCATGCCTCCCAGAAGGTGCAATCAAGTGCGTGCTCTGACAAACCTCCAGGGCAAAAAGAAAGGCCAAATCACAAATTTCATACTCCAAGTTTATGAAGGGGAAAAAGTACTAGAGGTATTCTCTAAAAATAGGTATCTTTCTTCTTTCCTTCCTTAAATAAATTGTATTAAGCATCCTGTGGGTCATGATGGGCACCCTGTATTACACAACTGGGAGCAGACAGTAATACATACAGTCTCCCTGTGGAAGGAGATGCCGACATAGCCGGGGGCCATACCCAGAGGCCTAGAGCAAGGATTGGGTCAAGACCTGTATTCGAACCCTGGCCTGAGCTGTGCAGGCTGGCGGCATGGTGGTCATCAGGCTGCCTTCCGAACCCTGGTGCTGTCATCTAAACGCTGTGTGGTCCTGGGCCAGATTACTCTTCTTTGCCTTAGTCTGCTCATCTTTAAAATGGGGATAATGAATAATCAAACTGTCCTTTAACAGGTGAATAGACAACCACAATGTGGTGTGTCCATACTATAATTATCAGTAAAAATGAAAAGGATAATGACACATGCAGCAACCTGAATCTCAAAATCATTATAGTGAGTGAAAAAAACGCCAGACACAGAAGCATACATACATATGATTCAGTTTATGTAAAATTCCAGAAAAGGTAAACCACTCTATCATGACAAAAAACAACAACAACAACAACAACAACAACAACAACAAAACCCCAAAACAACAAAAAACAGATCAGTAGTTGCCTAGAGATAGGGGCAGAGGAAGGACGGACTAGAAAGTGGCATGAGAAACTTTTGGGGGTGATGGAAGTGTTCTGTAGTGATGTTTTCACAGGACATATATGTCTGCTCGAATTTCAACTTGTGCACTTTAAATAGATGCACTCTGTTGTACATAAGTAAGACCTACATAAAGCTGATTTTTAAAACTTTCCCATAGATTTGTTTTGAGAACTAAATGAGAGGAAAAAAAGTAAAACACTAGGCTTCGTGGCTGGCACATGGTAAATGTTTGGTGATGAGTGGTGGTGGCAGCGATATAGCTGGAGACCATGGCATAAGAGCAGAGCACTCGGGAGTCAGAAGACCAGGGTCCCTTTTGCATCCTGCTATTTTGTATAATAACCTCTAAGTCTTGATTTCTTAACATGTCAAATGACAGGTTTGGACAAGACAGCCTATAACACTGCTTAAAGCTGCAACGATTTGATTCTAATGTGATACCACAATGGCAGCCAGCACAACCTTCTAATAATAGGCATTTACGATGTGTGTGAACTGTAGTACGCAGAAGGTTTTGCTGCAACATTTAACAGTTACTCCTTGGAATGTGGCATTTTCACACATTGAAAAAAATAGAGAAAGGCAGATTTCAGAAGTCCTCTAAAGGGAAATGGAAAGAGGTCCAAGGCAGCATATGGAGAGGCCTACAGAAGAATACCAGTTGAGCAAACCTTCTGTAGACCATAAATTTAATAAGCGCCTCAGTTATCAGCATCATGATTTCCATGCCTACGGCTCCTCAACCACCTAATAACTTTGTTACTGCCTGGCAGGGGTCCTGCCTCCTCAAGTCCTTTGGCACATCTTCCTGGATGGTGACCCTGCTGCCCCATGTGACCAATGGCTGAAGCAACTAACAATTGGTAAGGATGGGCACACCAACAGTGTGGCCAGCAGCCACCAATCACTGAGCCACTACAGCTGCAAGTTTAGCACTGGCAGAGGGTATCCCAGGTACATGTCTGGGAAATCTTGGGAACAGAAATGCAGGATACCTTCTTTAATAGGGCATTGGGAATTATTAGTGGGTGGAGAAGGTTGGCAGCTTAGTAGAGCTAAGGAGCGACATCTGGCAAAAAAGAAATGAGGTTGTCAACATGAGATACTAGAAAAAGCAAAGAAAAATGCTAAAGAATAATGAGAGCACACTCATACGCTCTTACCAAATCTGAGAATATAGACTGAATTCCTGACCTCCAGTGACTGCTTTTCTACCTGAAAACTCCTTTAGAATGAGATGAGACAGAACTGTTTCACACACACTCCTTTCCTCTCTAGCCCTGAGTCCTGGTTTCAGAAGCACTATAGCATGGTTGTCAAACTTCAGTGTGCAAAACAGTAATCCAGGGAGCTTTTTAAAATTAATGTGGATCCTTGGGCCGCAACGCCAGCTTGTGCTTTGTGGGTGGGCTGGGATGCTGCCTTTTAGCCATCGTCCCAGAATATTCCACAAGTGTCCTATATGACACTTGCCCCAATCCTGTGAGGTAGCTAAAGCACAAGTAATCATCCAAGTTTGACATATTTAATTCTCTCCTTCACTTTTTAGTTGTGTGCAAAGGTGAGTTAATAGAAAGCTTCAGGACTCCTTTCTAGCCATGAGAGAGTTTCTGGTACTGGATTTGTCTTACTGCTGTGAACAATTAGAAAACTAAAAATGTATCATATACAACTGTTTTCAGACAGTGGACAAAGCAGCACAGGACTGTGATCCCTGAGAGAAAGGAAATAAATGAAGTGAGCCCTGCAGTCACCTTGGCTTTCTGTCTAGAGGTACTTCCTGGGTGCTGGCAATGACCTGTGTGGCAACTTCAACTGATGTAATCCACATACCTGTACTTGGCGTCCCAGAGGAGTAAGAGGGGAGAAAAATATACTTAAGGAAATAGTGGCTAAAATTCTCTGAATTTGATGAAAACAATAAATCCAGAGACTCCAATTCAAGTGGGCTAAACACAAAGTAAACTACACTAAAGAACATCGTAACCAAATTGCTGAAAATAAGAGATAAAGGAAACTAAATCTTAAAAGCAGCCAGAGAAGAAAAAGACACTGCATACAGGGCAACGAAGAATTATCGCTGACTTCTCAACAGAAATCAGGTAAGCCAGAGAACCATGAAATGACTATTTAAAGTGCAAAAAGAAATTAAAAAGTTGTTAGTCTAGAATTCTATATCTGGTAAAAAGTAAAGATATTTTCAGACAAACAAAGCTGAGAGAATTTGTCGCCAGAAGATCTGCTCTACAAAAAAATGTTAAATAAAGTTTTTCAGGCACAAGGAAAATGAGACCAGATGGAAACTGAGTTCTACACAAAGGAATAAAGTGTGAATATGGTAAACATGTGGGTTAAAAAAAGGCTTTGATAATTTAGGTCCCAAATATAATCTCCTCTCTAGTAGGATTCTTGTAAAAAGTACACACAAATTTTATCTTTTCTCGTGAGTTTTGAATAAAGGCTTTGTCTGTGCCATGGCTACTGAACGACGGTGCTGTTTCTCCCTCACGACGTCAGCCATTAACTGACTACTATGTGCTGTGCACTGAAGATGCAAAGATAAATAAGAAATGGGGTCTGTCATCAAGGAGCTTAGAGCCTGGTAGGAAGACAATCAGGGCAACAAAGAGTTAAAGTGTGACAGTCACCTAGCTCTGTGACTACGGGCAGCTTATTAACCTCGCTGTAGTTTAGTTTCCTCAACTATAAAATGGGGATAATAACAGTACCATCATCCCTAGGGTTGTTGTGAAGATTAAATGCTTTAACATCTATAATCTGGTAGAACAGTGCCTGATACACAATAAACACCTAATAAATATTAGCTGTTGCTGTGCTGTTGTTACAATATTGCCCAGGAAGTTGTAGGAGCACAGAAAAAGAACAGCTGAGCCACAGAGGGAGTGGGATGGGAACGGAAGACCTTTTAGAGGAGGTGACACTTCAGCTGAGTTCTGAAGGATGAAGAGGGTTAATGGATAAAGGAGGGAGTGAGGTACTCCAGGCAGAGGCAGCAGCACTTAGCGAGGCACAGATGAGGTCACTGCAAACCTTTTCAGTAAGACTGCAGCAAACAGTGCCTCAGCTGTAGCCCAGGATATGCTCTGGGGCCCTAGATGTTTCTGGAAGCCCTCTGACCTCCTCCAAGGACATCTTACCTCCTCCATCATCTAATCCATCCAGGCTCTGCTGTCTGAGACGGTGACTGCCCCCAAAAAAGAAAGAAAGGAAAACAGAAAATGAGTTTCAAACACAGAGAGAAACAACCCAAATTTCTATTGTATCCATTCCTTCTCCCAGACGAATAAGTCCTTGGACCCACTTTGCTCCATCAACTTGCTCAAACCTAACTGGGCAGCTGGGTTTGCTGCATGTGGCTGCCCAAGCTGTGTGCCGCTTCGTTACAGGGTGGCGTCACAGACTGACACGAATGCCCCTCCCATCCCCGGAGGTGTGAAACTCGGCAGTCCCGACTTACAAGCCATCTTTACCTGGTAACTTTCTGATGTAAGTTTTAGAGAAGGCTAGGTTAGAAGCTGGTGTTGCTTCTGCCCATCTATATCAGTACAGCAGAACCTGTGGGTAGTACTTTGATACCTGGGCATGTATACAATTCTAAAAACCATGCAGGGTGGGAGAGATGACATGGGCATCAATGCCAGGGTCCAGACTCTCAGCCGAGGAAGCAGCATTAGCTAAACCCTTGATTCTGTGCGCATAACCCCAGTCCCAGAGCACAGCCAGATTCCTACTGTGTTGTTAATGCTGTGCCCAACAAAGGCTGAACAGGTAATGACCACCAAGACTGCACTGTTGACAAAGGTCACCACAGGATGCCATAAGAATACTGGAAACATACTCTTCTATTTCTTCAGAAGCCTTCCTTCCTGATCTGAAAAAAAGAAGGACAAGGTTTATGAGAACCCACTAGTCTCAAGCATAGATGTGGAATGTTGGAGAGGGGGTTTCAAAAGTGGGGCTAATTAGCATATCCCAAGTGCTTTGCTTGGATTCCTTTTTATAGACCAAGGCCCATACCCAGCATGAGAGAACTACAGACACTGATGCCTTCTTATAACCTTATTTCAGCATAACTCCAAATCAGATTGTTGAGTTTAAGTGCAGGCTGGATGAGAAGCTTAAAACTCAAGTGGGTATAGATGATACAGTGCCCTCCTTTCTTTCAACAAATAATTGGACCAATTTATAGAACACTGTCTTAGGACTGAGACCTTGGGTCCCATCTGGAGCTGTTGTGCTAAAAGGCAAAATATCCCATGCACAGAAGGAAGGAACTAGCCACACAGCTCAGGCTGCAGGTTCAGGGCCTCTATCTCTGTAACTTCCACACGAAGGACCAGTAACCCCGAGCGAGGTTGGTGAGCAGTGTCCTTAAGACATTCCATGGGAACGGGAAGCGTGTTTAAAAATGGACCTCTAAGGCACTGGCTCTCAAACCCGAATGTGCACGAGAACTATCTGGGAAGCTTGACACACATGCACATTGCTGGGCTTGGCCGCAGAGATGTCTGGATCAGCTGGTCTGGGAGAGGGGCAGCCCAGGAATATGCACCTAAAACAAATTTCCAGTAATTCTACTCCAAGTAGGTCATGACTGACACTCTGGGAAACACTGATCTTAAGTCTTCTGACTGAGACTGGTGAATGCTGGTGATTATTAAAGTTGGGTGATGGGTACATGGTGATTACTTTTCTGTATATCTGAACATTTCCACAATAAGAGTGCTTTTTATCTTTATTTTTTTATGAATCCTTTTAAGTTAGGAATTAATCACCATGACGAGCAGGGGCAAAGGGTGGCCAGGAGGCAGGATGCATGAGAAGGCCCTCAACAGTAAGAGCGACTTTGGAACCAAATAGCAATTCCTGCAAAATGCAAATAATTCCCCCCCCCCACACACACACAAGAGTATAAACATAAATCAAGTCCAAGTTTAAATATACTACTCTTCTCATGAAATTTAGACCATACTTACTATGCAAGAGAGGAAGAGAGGAAGACAGGGAGGGAGGGAGGGAGGGAGGGGGAAAGAAAGCAAAGAAAGGAAAGAAAGGAAAAAGAGAGGGGGGAGGAGGGAGAGGGGGGAGGCAGAGAAAGAGGGAAGGAGAGGGGAGGGCAGAGCGGGAGAGGAGAGGAAAGGAAAATTGAATAGATTTTGGCTGAAGCTGGGGAGGGAGAAGAGGATGGGTAGGGAAATTTGAAACAGGATGGAACAAGTCCTGAAGGATCTCCCGGGCCAAGTAAACAGACTGAACTACTAAGAGTAGGAGGGCGAGTGGGACAGAACAGGCACCAAAGGTAAATTACGATGGGGTGTGTAGGGTGTCGCCACAGTGGTATTGCTGGATGATGTCAGTGCCAAATGCTGTTCTAAGTCAAAGGAACCCTATGTAGAGGCCCCGGCAGCCGCCAAGCTGCCACCTGTCTGTGTGGAAGAGAGAAGGCTCTGCTCCCAGCTCACTGCCTCTGTTGGTCCTAGTGAAGCTGAACTCCATAAACACACTGTCCAAATGACTCAGCATTATGTCACCAACATAGAAGGGCCTGGATGAAAATGGGGATCCGCGAGTAATGGGATTAAAGAAGCCAGGGACACTAGGCCGGCGCCTTTCCTGGTACATAAGAGACATATCCAGCTCTGATTACCCTTAGGGGTTACGACGGAACACTTCTTTCCTATGCAATGTGTCCTGGCAAAAGCAGCAGTGATTTTGTCTAAAGGAAACAATGACGATAATGCTAATCTTCAGGGGAAGGCTGATTAATTGCCATTTATCCACTCAACATCCAAAAAGGGGATGCGTTTCATATTCGGCTTAATTGCTGCTGAGCCCACATCCTGCTCTCTCTCACTCTAGGGGGAGCCAGCAGCCTCCTGCATCTTACTGCACCCCATGGGAAGAAGCAAGAGCAAAATGGAGCCCTCAGGTTGTATGGCATGAATGTCCTTAGGTGGTGGTCTTTCTCACTCTCTCCCTCTCCCTCTCTCCCCCTCACTTACCCCCACCCCCCAACAGGTTCTGCTCAGGAGATGGGAAAATGGCAAGGAACACTCTGCCTTTGTGGAATTTGGCCACTTTTAGGCAAATCTAGCTTGCCGATAAGTTTGGACTGGACCACACTGCTTTTGATTTTGGTTTTGCTTTGCTCACTTTTAACATAAATTTGTTGCCTAAATTGGCAGATTTTGAACAAAAATCCAAATTTCTAAATACTTCAAATACAAAGCCTGGCAATATTGGACCTGCATTCCCACATGGACAACTCAGGGAAGCTGAGTTGTGGCTGCCCCCAGGCGAGCCTGTGCTCCCAGCCCTCCCGACCACTGGGGGCCAGTTCTTTATCATTCAATCTGCACTGCTGGTTTTCCCACAAAATGAAGGGACAAGTAAAGCGTTTCCTGCAGCTATGCAGCTACAGAGAGAGTGAGAAAACAACAAAAAAAGACTAAGTGGGAAGCATGTTTTAGGAGAACTGGCAGAGTATATTTCTTTATAGAAGTGTGAATATGCAAATAATTTGTATAAGTATCTCGGTAATATAATTCAAGTGCCATTCTGAGATAAAACCCCACTTAACAGATCTACTTTATCTACCTGGCCCCCAAAGGCACCTCAGGTCATGCAGTGACGCAGAAACCAGTGCTAGGACACAGAACCGAACACGATGATTTTCAAACTACAGGCCATGACCCATTAGTGAGATATGACATCAGTTTAGTAGATTACCACCAGCCTTTTTTCATCCTTTAGAAAAAAAAGTATAAGAAAGAGTATACTGCAAATACTAAGGATAAGTATTAGGTATTTTTTTTTTTTTTTTAGTTTTCCATACACACATACCCAGTCATGACGTGAGGTATTTTTAAATTATTGGTGATAGATTAAAAAAAATGGAAACGAAGTGGTCTACCACAGCCCACCAGGGTAGGTAACCAGAGAAGGATTTGGGCTGCAGTCCCGCCTCCCACAGATTGTGTGGGGGTGGAGGCAGAGGTAGAGAACTGTGGGTTCTGGGTCATCTCTACATACTTCTGAGGAAACTGTGTGACTAGGTCCGGCCCGTGAGGCTGACTGCAGAGCTGTGTCAGCGCCGCCCTGGGCTCTAGTCTCTTACTGCACCCACAGCCCAGGTGCCTCTTTCCCCAGAAGTGGCTATTAAAGGGTTTGGGAACCTGAGAGTTATAATAATACTGTGAGACTGTCTTCCTCAGGGCGCTTTCAGTACTCTTTAGATACTTTCATGTCTATCAACACTAGTTCAGCTTGAGCTCTGGAAAAAAAGGTGAAGCAGGTTTCAGTGACACCATTATAGATGGGGACACTGGGCACTGCCCTGTGCTTCACCCAAATCGCAGAGCTAGCAATGAGGCTGAGATGAGAGTCCCTAGATTCCAAACGCACCGCCCCACGCTTTTCAAAAGCAGACACGGCTGACGTCCCTAGGGCACCCAGACATCCATTTGGATTTACTGTGCAGACAGTCCATTCCTGACTTTGCACACTTACAGAAAGCAATGGATGGTATAGATACAGAATTGAAAGCTAGGGAGAAGCCTTTGAACCAGGAGTTCTCAAGCAGTGGTGCACCACAGAATCACAACTGGGAAGCTTTTTCAGCATCCATGTGCTAGGCCTCACCCCTGATCCTTGAGGTAGTAATTTTTAGAAATGGGACCCAGTCACATATAGCAGAAACACTGCCCTAAACTTTATTTCAGATAGTAGGCTGAGCTCTCTAGTTGCTAAGCAGCAAAACAGAAACCTTCCGCCTTATCCTTCCAAGTTGCCTGCTTTCTTCTCACAAGTGTTAATGAACTCTGACTACACCTCCAGGCTGAGAGGAGCAGGAAGGTTTCACACACTCAAACCCCATCCTGACTAATCCTGAGCTGGTGATCTCGAAATTCAGACAAGATTCCACGGTGTTCATAAAAGCTAGACAAGTACTTCCCACCCTGGTAGGCCCGGAAGCGATTCAGATCCGATTAGAGATGCTTGCTCAATATTCAAAATGTAAAACATAGAGGTTGCTGAACCAGCACTTTGAAAAGTTAATTAAATGCCAGGTTTCTTTTTAAGAGCTACTCCATCACTTGCTGATTGCTTTGGCCATTTTGCAGAATGAAGCTTTCACTCTGGACAATGAGAGTAAATGTTCTCCCTCACCTCCCACCTTGTGGAGACGGGGTGACAGGATGAGGGCACTCTGGCTTCCTGCTTTCCAGCAAGTGACACACTTGGTTGGTGATTTCGCAGGAAGGGAAATCTGAGCTATCACGGTGGCTCTTTCCCAATCTCTAAAAACACTCAGCCTCATGTAAACCAGCGGTTGTTTAAACATCAGGTTTTTGGATGGAGGACTTCGAGGTTAAGGGAGTGGGCTTGTCATCCCTACCTTCATTTAAAGCCCAGTCCCTCAGCTCAACACTCCACCAGTCAGTCCCCTCCTGGTTTTCACTCCTAGTTCTCTAGGACCCACCCTAGGTTTCCGTTTCTTGGCTTCACACATCACCCTTAGCTCTCAGGGAAAAGCCCATCCTCCTCCTCAGGCCCCTGCCCCCACAAGCCTGTCATAGGAGGCTGATGAAAGGCCATTATTAGTCGATCCCAGTTAATACTTATTTTGCTTATTTGGGTGGCAGGCACTGTCATCATAGTCTCTCACTTACATGTTACCATTACATAACATATTCTACATAGTATTATATGTTTCCTTAACTTAATTATCACATTATCTTATGCATCACTCCTCTGGAAGAAAAAAACTCAAAATGCTATTTTCTTGAGAGGTTTTCTACTCTCATAATTTAAAAATGTCCAATAAAACTCTAATAAGTGCTCCATTTTACCGAAGAGGAGAGTGCAGCTCAGAGAAGTACAGTAACATGCCTAAGGTCGCACAGCTAGAGAGAAGTAAGGCCGTACAACAAACTCTGGGCTATGTGACACCAAAGCCAGTTCTTAACCCCTGCACAGCAGAGGAACATGCAGGCAGTTCTACACTGTGGGGAACGCTCATTTTATAGACTCTGCTTCAAACCCGATTGATATTTTCCATGATGAGGATATCCTTTCAACTTATAGTAGTGCTATAGCTTTGTCAGGCCTGACAGGTAGATAATGTTGCTTTAACTGTTAAATGTGATTACATATATTTTATTTACAACATGACAGCTTGCGTTGTGGCAAAAAAAAAAAAAAAAAAAAAAAGAGAGATTCCATGTAGCTAAGTCACCTTCCCCTCCACGTAGCCTCCTTTTCTAAGTTCTTCCACTCAAATGCAATTCCTTTCTTTTAGCATTTAGAGACCATGCTGACACACCATGGGCACGATCTGGTCAGTCAAAGACAAGCTTGGTGGCACTGGCACACAGGGGACTGCAGCCACACAGCCGCGCCGAATCTTGGACCCTCAGTTTCATGCTGCGGCTCCGTGGTAGAAGCGTGCTGTACCGTAAAAACCCTCCCAGCCTGCGCTGTTTGCCTCCTCCGTCCTCCCTGTTGTATCAGACAGAGGCTTCAGCTGCTGCTTACACAGGTTATGTGCTGAAGGGTGAAAGGCAGCCCTAATGTAGACATCATCTCAGTTAAAATGTTTCTCTCGAGTTTAATGGAATACTGCAGAGATCTAAATGGAGATAAAGTACCACGGCTCAGAGAACAGCCAGGATGCTATCTTTATGCAGCATGACAATGTTCAGTAGTTAATTAGACACCGTTAACCTATTTTAGCAGGGGACATAACTGGGATAAATGGGGGGAAGTGTCCTTGAAGTCTCTTAATATCCACGGCACATATTGGACCCTAGACTCACCTCCCTGCTGTAAGACAGATCACACTTAAAATAGACCAAAGTACCAGGCATCTAGAGCCCTGGCTGTCCCAGTGGAAGACCCTCTCCTAGTCCAGCCCCATGGACCATGGCCTCTGACCTGTAGAGGGATGTGAAGAGCTGGGATAAACGGTTGCTATTACAACTTGTTGCCCGTGAGAGAAAAGCTAAAGCCACAGTAAGGAGCTCACAGGCCTCCCATGACAAAAAGAAGAAACTCTGTAGCCAGAGGCCAAATTCATAAAGAAACACTTGGCAAGGGGAAGAACAGAAATAAGGTACCAGCTAAATTGAAGCCAACGAAACCTTACATTTTAAAAATGCATCACTCTTCTGAAAGAAATGAAAATGCCATTTTGAGTTTTTCTACCCTCATAATTTAAAAATGTCCAATAAAACTAATAAGTGCCTCCAAACCGCACTGAGGTAAATTTTACCAAGGCACAAGAGAGAGGAAATAATCTGTCCAGATCATAACGCATCACTAGCACATCCCAAACCAGGGCCCTACTTTATAAACTGTATGACCCACCAAATGAGCCCTCACAGTGTAAACCCACATCTGAGCAGAGGAAAATTTTGCCACCGCAATCTTGGCTGTCGTGTCCGTTCAGTATCAGGCAGTAGTAGACTGGTTAATTGAGGTACATCTGTTCTAAGATGTCCCCACACCCGTAATACTGATTAAAAGCCAGATATTTCTCAGCCAACAGATTTCTCCTGATCGAAAGCTCTCCTGAAAGCTGAAGTCCCCTCTCTCCTCTTCGTCTCTAGTTCTTGCCATTCACGAGTTTAGTGTCCAGCATGTATTTTAGGTATTGTATTTTTTCCCTTCTTTTAAAGACAAGCAAGAATTCCCCAATACCCAAATTTTGGCACTTTAGGGTTTTATGTAATATTAGATCATATTTATCTATTGCCAGCAAGTTGTCCAGCAGATAGATGAAAACTGATGTCCATGTCCTAGCCCTATTCAAGTTGAAAGTACAGCAAATCGCAATTCCTGGGTGAAGTTTGCCCCCTGCTGGTCATATTAAAAATAACATCTTTGTTCTGATTTAACCTCTAAAAGAACATTTATTTATGAGAAAAAAAGAGTTGAAAAATATAAAAACTGTTTTAGTAGCTAAAAACATTTATAGGAACATAAAAAGTACGTATATGAGGCAGATGCAAGCAAAATGTCATGGGAACTAGCCATGCCAATTGGGAGCGCCTTGGGGAGGCTTCCTAGAAGACTTGCCAGCTGAAAGATGAGTAGGCTTGTAACAGGCAGAAAGGCTACAGGAAGGCTTTTCCAGCTAGTGGAAACAAACTGAGTAAAGGGAGGAGACATAAAAGGGTCAGGTGCGTTCAGAAAATAGCTGGGGACCTGGTGTGGCTGAAATACAGACACAGTGGTGGCTGAAATGAGAATGGCATCAGAGCTGGCTGGGTAAGCAATTAGACTTGAACGAGATGCTATTACATGTTGGCATCGACTCTATAAATATATATATACACTGACATTGGTCAGGGATTAGGAGGAACTATGGGGCTACAAAGCAATTTTCAGTGGGTTCCTTTTTTCCTTCTGAGTTACTTAAGTCCACGATTAAAGAGAGGCTGCAATGAAGAACACGCGATATAAATGCAGCAAGAAGGGGCTGAGTGGAAGCAGCCCTGTTAGCCCTTCTGCTGGGACAAAGGGCGGGAGGAAAAGCAGCTGGGAAGAAGAGTTTCCCTGACCTGTCATTTCCAAAGGCCACCTTCATGAATTTTGCTATAGCTGTGTCCTTTCTGCACCTACTTTATATTTTCTTTGTTGATTTCTTAATTTTACTTAAATAAATTTATTTAAAAGAAAGCTACCATCACCAGCCATATGGAAGGTCATTGTAAAAAAAAAAAAAAAGTTTTAAAAAGCATGAAATGTATTTTATTACAGTTAGATACTGCTGTTTGCCAAAAGTTGGAGCCTATGGCTTATTCTTTGTTAAAAAGGTAGATTATCATGTTTAGGAAAGTATAAAAGAAATACTAGCTGGAAACGGAGACTTTCCACTGACATGATCAGAGAAACTGAAAGCAGACAGGAACTTTGTGACTCAATGCCAGTCTTTGGGAAATGTAGCTATCAGGACAAAGAGTGAGATGCCATAGGGTATGCTGACTGGAACTCATGGGTCCACAAGTCAGTTTCTGGAAATCTTAATTTCAGTCCATTTTTAACTGCTGAACAGCATAAGTTGGGTCTCTTACTCTTCCTGGAGAGAATTTTCTACTCTGCAACGGAGAAACCTGTACGGTTTCCTTCCAGTCACTTACCCATTGGGTTTTTGTTGTTCTTCTTTTCCATCCCCTCAAAATGACGGTCTTTCAAAAGCCCATGAATACACTGAGATCCATGCAAGTGAGGAGGTGCCTCCTGCCACTAGAGGTGGACTCTTCCGGCTGCCAGTGCGAGAGGCCACAGGCAGTGCAGGGCTGCATGTGGCAGTCTCCGAGAAGGCTCGGGACCCACCCTGGTGACTCCCTGGTATAATGAACCAAGGACATCCTGGCACTTCAAAACATGGCCTTTTGTACAACAACCACTGTGAAATCATGAGAAACTGGCACAGCTACTGGTAACCAGCTGTGGTGAGGGCAGCATGGGTCACAAAGTAAAATCAGATTCACCAGACCAGGAAAAAACCTAGATTACATGAGGCGGCTGTATTTCGTGTGCACATTTATACCTATGTATGCCCAAGCTGCTACTTCTTTACTGGAACTGCTTCTGGATACTCCTCAACAAAGGATTAAAAAGAAAAGGGAAGAAGTAGGTATGATATTCACAGATGCATTTTATTTTTGAGAGGCTGAATCCATCAAAGGGAGAACAAGGAGATCATTTATGTCGGGAGAATTTTAACCAATGGCTGGCATCTCTAGCCATTCCCTCCTGGCTTTTAGCTGTTCACACTGCAAAGCAGTGAGTCCCCCTTAGCAGAGTGCTGGCTCAGGGGACACAACTTTTTTCCTTGAAAGTTTTTTTGTTCAATAAGATTGCTTCATATGATCAACATCTCATTTCTGTAAGAGTCCCGGAGGATAGCAGTAAAGACAATTTTATTCTAAAAGACTCACTACTGCACAAATAGTATAGTCCGTGGCCTTTTCATGAACTTGAGATAAATGCATGCAGCTTTCAAGGTTTGAGGATGGGCATGGCTACAGAATGAGAGGTACATTCTATTACACTAATTAGCTGTCTGACCTTGGGCAGCCAGGCAAGGTGACATCTAAAGGCTTTTCTAACTCTAAGATTCTTTAATGGAGTCACCTACCTCTCCCCGCCACCTCATTTTCTCCATCTCTAAACTGAAGGGGCCATGCTCCATGACTTCTCAGGTCCTTCTCCAGCTGTGAACAACAAGGACCCTGCCTCTCCAGGTCCTGACCCCCACCCCCATCCGTTCCCCACGAATATCATTCCTTATTCTGACAACTCCAAGAACCCCTTCTCTCCCACTGCTTTATCCAGCCCAAAAATTTCAGTCAAGACACTGTAATGTGCTAGTTTGGAGAATCCCAAAATCGACATGGTGGGGAAAACAGACAAATGAAAGGAAGGAAGAAATAAAGGAAGGGAAGGGAAGGGAAGGGAAGGGAAGAGAAGGGGAGAAACTCTCTTTCCTTTATTCAATCATATTTAGGGACAACAAAGTTAACACAAGCTCTCTTCTTACCCAAGAATTTAAGACATTTTCCTCCTTGGTCTTCCCTTCTCCTTTCTTAGCTGTTGTCAAAACCTGCCACTACTTTCCCAATTGTATAAAGAAATTTTCCTTTCCCTCTGTACGCCTGTCCTAAACGGTCAACCTACTCTTAACATTCCCTTTTGTTTTCTGCCTGCCTATGACGACTTTCTACTTCCTTTCCAAGCACTTGGAAAGGGGGTATCTGCCTGGGCCTGCTGAACCTTGCAAACTTCCAAAAAGGGCACCCCATAAATCAGCTCTGTTCTCCAGGTCCTGGACAGCTTGGAGCCCTGGGCTCAGTCACTCAAGGTCCAGCCAGCCTGGGTGTGGGAGCTGAGGCCCGATGCTGAAAACCCATGGCTTTGAGTATGGGCTCTGGAATCAGAAGTTTCAAGTTAGAGTTTCACTGTTCCACTAGCTCTTGGATAAGTCACTTAAACTCTGAAAAACTGGTGATAATAAGGTGTTATTTTAAGAATCAAATAAGTTAATTCATGCAAATCATTAGCATCGTACTTGGCACACAGGATGTGCTCAGTGAATAACAGCTGCTGCTGTCATGATTACTGCTGTTATTGTTATCATTATTATTATTCTCAATCCAGCCTATTGCCTCTGCTGCTAATCCTTGCTCTTTCTCCTCCTTGGTCCTGTCACTGAACCCCGGCCCAGGGACGGGTGCTGGCTGAGTGTGCCCAGCTGAGTCGCTTCATACTTTCTGTTTCTAGACCCATTGTTCTGTTTCACCACGTTCCTGCTACCCCTTGATGAATGTGCCTGGTCTCTTCGGCCAACATGCCAGCAGCCTACCCTGTAGACATGCCATCTCCACCTAGCCTGTTGTCTCCCACCTACATACTCCACCCCCACATAAGAAAACTTCCGCCCACCTCACAGAGCCTCTCCACCAGCTGGTCCCTGCTTCCTGCAGCAAAATGAACTTGGCCTTCGCGGTTAACCTCCAGGTTTCCAGGTCTCGAGTATGCCGTCTCCTGTTTTACTTTTTCTGCCTCTTGGTCCCCTTCCTCCATTTCAGCCACTTCCATTTATCCCTGTCTTAAAAGCCACTTTTTCTGATTTTTGAATCCTTTCCAAAGTATTTCCCACTTCTTGGAAGCTTCTAGAATTAGCTGAAATTGTTTCAATGCTACTTAGAAATAACCCTCTACATCACATGACACAGTTTTTAGAGTAGGACAGTCTTAGCCAGTGAGTTCTGTATCTCAGCTTGATGGAGTCATACCACAGAAAACAACTTAGTACCTAGGCAAAAATTGTCTCCCTTTCCTTTTGACTCAAACTCCAATTTAGTCTGGGGTGGCAATGAGCCCAACTAAAAATATTCAATTCCCCAGCCTCTTTCACAATAAGGGGTGGGCATACACCACATTTCTCACCAATGAGAAAGATGTAGCAGTCCCTGGAGAGCATGCCCCACTCCCTCACCTCCGAAAAACAAATTATTGCTAAGAGTGAGCCCTTTGCCTTCATCTCCGCATCATTCTCCCTTCTTCCTGTCTGGAAAACAGAGGTGAGGTCTGGAGGTACAGCAGCCATTATACAACGATGAGGCACGAACATGACGACAAAGACTCACATGCTAAGGGTAGTGGGTAGGAAGACAGAAAGAGTTCCCTCCTGTCACCAGGGGGGTGCCACATCAGCCCTGGACAGTGGAACCATGGGCCTCTTGTTTTCTGAGATAAACCTCTTTCTGTTTAAGCCTCTGTTAATGGGATTCTCTGTTGCTTGCACGTGAATGCAACCTCAACTAATATAGTATATCTAGTGGCAAATGAGAAGTCATTCTAGTCAAGAAGGTACAAATGTTCTACGAAAAAACCAGTCCCACGTAACCATAATAGTTAACCTTAATATTCAGTCTCGTAAGAGAAAGCAATGATTTGAAATGATACACGAGAAGTGTAATTCTCAGGATACAAATGAGCAACATCACCAAAGCCTGCTGGGAGAAAAAGATATCAAACTCAGGGGAAAAAGATAAGCAGGCCCTCTCCACAACTGTCTGGCCTAAAGAGAACATTTCACTTTGAAGTGTGGGGATGAGAATCCTTAAGAAGAGGGACTCCACACCGGGAGAAATGCATGTCTCTTTACATCTGCAAATACCCCAAGATCATGATCATGCCATATCAAAAAGGCATTCAGATGTGTGATAATGTGTCCTTTGCACCACTGGTCACACACGTCAATACTCCAAGGGCTCCCTGCTCCTTAAATCATAAAGTACGTGCCTGGGGTTCAAGGCCCTGCACAGGGCCCTTCTCTAGGTAATCTGGGCTTCAGCTACCTGATGAGCTTGTTCCTACACAGGGGCGCACTCGTGCTCCACACCCCCAGCCCCTGTGCCTGGAAGGCCTGCCCATGACTCAGTGTCAACTGTTTCAAGGCAATGATTCATAGACTAAAATGACTTGTTTCAAGCAGCTACCTAGAAAGCATATTTCAGAAGTTCAAACATACTTTTTGAGTTGTAGAAAGCCTTGTAGTTTTAATGCTGAAGAGACAGAGCCCAAGGGTGCTGAGTGAGCGGTATGCGGTCATACTGGACCTCTCCTGCTCCTCTCTCCCAGCTCAGTACTCAGTGAAAACAAGTCCTCTATACATCAAGGCTTTGTCATGTATTTGGGATTTCCCAGAATCATAATATCCAAGCCCTGAAAAGGGAACTTTGGCAAACCCCTCAGGCAATCTCGGCCCAGAGAGTCCACAGGAGTTGCCCCAAGGTCACACGGGGAGTGAATCACAGAAAGGGACTACAATGCGGGCAGATGTCCTGAGTCCTAATACATGCATAGAGAACGGGTGGCCCTCAGGAAGGACAGTAACCAGAAATGAGCTCAGGAAATGGCCTCCGAAGCAGACGCCTGACTGTATTTAATGTGCATTTAGAGCACCTCGCTCTAGGCCAGAGCCTCCTGGATGACTCTGCCCAAAGCCTCACAAAGGAGGCACAGGCTGGAAACTGAAGGCGGCGGGCTGCTTGTGCACCAGTAACCAGAACTGGCCCCCTAGCTGGCTGCCTGGGAATGGATCCAGTTCTTGGAGGGCACTGCAGGGTTAGAAGGAACGATCATTTCCAATGCCTAATTGAACTTAATGACTAGCCTAATTAGGCCTTTTAATGGCAGGACCGGCAGAGCCTTGGCTCATGCCCCTAAGTACAGGCTGCATCCTGTATTCACCTTCTTCTCAGGGTCAGGCAGCTGGCTAGAGCACGGCTCTACAGACATGCAGGCCAGAGAAGGTTAAGGAGGGTATGGGTCACACATTCACGGCCTGCTACTCTTCCCATAGGCTGAACATGTTGGAGCCATGTCAAGATGGCCCTCGGGGACTCCGCTGAGGTTCCGCCCAGTGCGGAGGCAGTAGCTCTATACCAGGGGCAAAGGGCACAAAAAGGGAAGGAGGCGAGGCACAGAGAACAAGAGCATGACCCCACAGTCAGGCTCATGTGGGTTCAAATCCTGCTGCCTACCTACCAGCTGTGTGACTTGGAGCAAGTTATTTAACTTTTCTGAAATTGCATTTTTTCATCTGTAAGCGGAGATAACAACAGCGCCTATATCACGGGGGTTGTTTTGGGAATAAAGTCAGTCAACTGTGCTTAGCACAGTGCCCAGCACAAAAGCCACACTAAATGATGTGTGTGTGTCTCCGTGTGTTTTCCTATTCATACAACAAGAGGGATGGGCAAGACATGTGGGATGTCTACACTCGGGTTCTGCAGCATGGCCCCAGAAGGAATAATCCGGATCAGAGGATGAGGCTGAAATTTCCTAAAGATAAGCTATTTTTAAAAATCAGGGGTGGCTGACGATGGCATAAAACTTAAGAAATAACCTAAATGCCCACCGACAGGGGAACAGTACATTTATACCATGGAAGTATTATGCTGTAGTTGGAAAAACTACAGCTAAAAGATCTCTAAGATGTACTAAAAGATCTCTAAGATATACTATTAAATGAAAAAAATTAAGGAACAGAACACAATCTGATCTCATTTATGTAATAAAAAACTATTTATCAGTAAGTAAATCTGTTGTGTAAAAATATATACTGTATATCTATTATTGGTGAAGCTACCAACAAACTATTACCAGTAGTTACTCCTATGGAGATGACGAGGCTTGGAGAAGGTGGTAGTTTCAGGCAAATTTAGCTTTGAAGTGTTCCTGGTTTGCTTGTACAAATGAAAAAGACTTTATAAAAAAATATGCTTCCGCTGAGCTCCCCACAACGGAGGGAGGGGTTCAAGCAGACCCCAGACCAGCCCTTGTAGAAACACCAGAATCTGACAGGAGATTGCATGACAGCGGCTCTAACCTTTTAGTTTCAAGACCTCTGTACCATGTGACAAGAGAGATGAAGGAATGCATTCCATAGGACGCTGTGCTTTGGGGCTGTTTTGCTATTTAAGGGATATTTCTGTGAGCTTCTCATTTCTTTCCTGACTCTCTGAGACCCTCCTACTTTACCATCCTATCCCTGGCTCCAAGAAATGACCAGTTCTAGTCACAGGAGAATTTGCACTTCTGCAAAACTAGAAACTGTAAAGGGCAAAAAGTCAAAGCCTTCACAGGAATGCTCAGAGCCCATTAAAAATCACTCCTGGTTTTCAAATAGTAAAATAAAATTCAAGGATAACTTTACCTGTTAAGAAAACCTGAAGGCCTGAAAGGAAGCTGGGAGCAGGCTCGGATCAGGGCCTGTGCTTTGCAGTCTTTGGCAGGCCTCCCACAGGCCTTCCCCATAGGCAAATAGGAAGTAGTAATGCTGACCTAGGCCCTTAGAAACACAGCCCTTGTGTGCTGTGTGGCCTCGGGGCCTCAGCTGTCCTTTCCCTGGTACACATAGGCAACAAGTTCATCTCAAGTCACTATATGGCTCCTCCACTCCTCCCGGGGTATCAGGCACTCACCTCTGCTCCAGGGAGGGAAGTGGCTAGGGCCACTTGTCAAGAAGACTGCTCCCCTTTTCAGAGAAGAAAGTGAAGCATCCAAATGCAACTCCACATGGGAACAGACTGCTATCACCTTCAACTGGGAGGCACTTGACAGAATTGCAAGATTCCAATTATTTCATATTTAGTCATTTGCATAAGTAAATTGGTTTTGTGACACTAGACAAGCCATCCAGGGCCCTAAACTGCAATGAGTATAACACAGAACATCTCTGCTTGCTCTGAACTGAACATCACTATGTCAATCCAAGTAGAAGCACATGAACATGCCCCCCTAATCCTCAATGAGAAAAAGGTTGATGCATGTTTCATATCCGTTCTCTATAGCCTATGGGATCTATATGTACTATATCTAAAGCCTTTATAATACTTTCCAAAGGGTCACGTTATGTCAATTACACGAATAAACTCAGACTGGGAAAATATTACAAATATTGTCTGCTCATGATTACTTTTATTGAGATAGGAATTTTGGAATACTATGTAGCCCTTAAAAATGAGGCAGTTATACTCTCCATACTGAAGTTCAGAAACCTCACCAAAAAATACTGTTATATGAGTTTTAAAAATGCAGAATAGATCACCATTTGTGTGAGGCAATAAAAGAATATATCAACCTATATTTCTGAGAATGGAAGGAAACACACACGCAAAAACTGGGGAACAATGGTTGCCCCCAGGGAGGGCAAATGAGTGCCTGGGGGAACAGGGAAGGGAGAGAGACGCTTCCATTTCATATCCCACTGTTATTTATCCGTTGAATTCTTTATTAGGTATCTATCTTATTTTATTTTAAAATAAATAAATTCAAAATTCACTAAGCGTTCTAACATCTCAAAAGATGACATGAAGTTAAAGGGTAGCCAAAACGCTGCCTTTGCATCCTCCTCTCTCTCCCTTAGTCCTCTTAATGAAATGATTCACCTTTCTCAAGTAGTGACATTTGAGCTTTAAGGTCAAATAGACTCTACTCCATAAAAGGCAGAATATAGTTATTACAAAAAAAGGGTTTATTCAAACAAAGTTAGACCTGGGGGCACATGCTGGCTAAGGGACAGTGCTCTGTCCATGTCCATAGAATGAACATATGTGTATGACCTCCACCTATGTCCATGAAGGGTGACTTTCAGTCGGTCCTCAAGGCTGTGCCCCTTCAGGCCTGAGCAGGAAAGGGCAGCTCAGCCAAGTCCCACCATTATCCATCCCTTATCTTCATTCCCTCTTACCTAAGGGCTACCAAGACAACACAAGTGTCTGAAGACAGGAAAGGTGTAAGGATAGAATGATCTCAACATATCCTACTCTTTTCCCTACTTCAGTGAGGATACTTATTTTTCACTAGTTATTTCAATGTATACAGTTTCAGTGTCATTTATTTTGTCTTCAGATCCTACTGAAGATAAATGATTTACAGCAATAAACAATGCAATTAAATTCTAATTTAAAAAAAAAACTGAATTCTCTAAGTCCATCAAAATAAAAACTTATCTAGATCTTCCTTCACCACATTTCTTGCCATATGTGAAGAGTAAAGCAAAAAATTACTTTCTGAGGAGCCTACACAGGACAAACAAATGTCGGGTGTACATTAAAAAGATATGTTGTTGCTTGGCCCTGAAGCCATCTTTTCTGAATTTGCCATCCCTTGAAAGCCACAAGGAGGACAAGCATAAACACAGGTGGAAGTAGGGAGGTCTTGTGAGCATCACTAAAAGCCACAGAAACAAGGACGTGGCACCTGAGCTCTGGGAACAGCCACTGGAAATGGGTGCATAATTAGCTACCTAACTACAACCTCACTTTTCCCATCTCATCTGATTTCACCCAATACTGGACACTTATCTCTGGTGTATGACCAATCTCACTGAGGACCAAATACCTGTTCACCCATGGTGCCCAAGACCTACGCAATACAGTCCTGGGTTCTTTGTGACCAATGGCAGCCTGTGGAAAATAAATTCTCAATATTTGTAAACAAATTTGTATCTTGATGAAAATCTGAAAAGTAAAAGATTATTTTACATCACTGGAATTCAGGGATAGGATACCTGCTCCCTTTATAATTAGTGAAGCTCTGTAAGAAATGCCCTAAATTCACTCACTGATGAAATATGTACTGAGCGGCTATATGTGTCAGGCACCAGAGACCCAGAAGCAAACAATACAGACAAAAATCTCTTGCAAAGTAACTATTTACTAGTTGCTAGTAATGCAAAACCAAAAGCAACTGCCACTTTCAAACGGTAAAAAACAAAAAGAAAAAAATAAAGAATGAAGACAGAACCACATGTGGCAAAACATTAATAACTAGAAGGGTGTTTGTTATACTATTGTTGCAACTTTTCTATACATTTCCCCACTGGAAGGGGGAAATGACAAGATTACGGACATAAATTATATTTCAGGCAACAAATAGTTGACGAGAGAAAGTGTTTTATAGAAGAATTTCTGTTAATCAGTGAAAATTAGAAAATCACCATCCGACAGCTTTTAATGAAATCATGGCTCTGGGTAATAATCATCAATGGACGCTATGACCACTACATGTGAGTTGGATGGGGAATGTATAATGGACACCACACCATGACCCCACTGATCAATCACAGCCTCACTTGATATAGAGACCCCGCCACCTACGCCTCTCAAGCCTGTGCCTTCAGATGTGATGCAGTGGGATGTACACAGCACCAGCTGACTAGACAGCAATGGGCCAAATCCAGAACTGGGACACTCTACAGGACAAGAGACTCAAAAGAAAAAAAAAGGAAGACTAAAGACATCTAATGACTAAATTATAAGGTGTAGACTTAGGTTTGCCCTTTTTCAATCCAAGTGTAAAAAGGCATCTTTTAAACTACCTGAATGGGATCTGCACGTGAGATGACATTAAGGAATCATTGCGAATGTTGAAAGGCATGATAATGGAATGATGGTTAATAAACAAAAACAGTCCTTATCGGTTAACAAAATTATCTGCAGCAAGAAAGCAAGGAGGTAGGGGAGGCAATGACATTCTTTACACACACATACACAACACACACACACACACACACACGCACGCATGTGCGTGCATACACATACATTCATCCTTGGCCTCACAGAACATATATGTACACATTCTTAAAACTTAAAACTTAAAAAAACTGAAAACTAAAAAAAAAAAAAAAAAAAAACTGGAAACTAAAAAACTAAATAACTATATATATATAACCCAGTACTTTCCTACCTTTTTCAAGACTTGAGACACTTAAAAATAATATTTGAATGGAAAATGGGTGGACAGGTGAGACTGCTTGTTTACAGGTGACCAGCCTAAGGACCTTGGTAGATCTGGCCTGCTAGGCCTGGCCTGCCAGGTTCAAGGGCAGAGCACCCACATCTTGGCACAGTTGCACCCACAGTGCAGTACACGGCACCCCAGTGGGGAAGCTTCAGCTAAGCTGTTCTCCGTGATACCTTTCTAAGAAACCAACTTCTATAGGGATGTACAGCCTGTAACAGAGCTGGGTTATTAAGACAAAACATGCATTTGCAAGTGTGCTTACATACCTAGGAGCCCGGCAGCTCCGTGAGTTTTTGCCTTTTCCACTTTTGTAGCCTAATAAGAATTTAACTACTTGCTGCTAACAAGAAGGTAGAGACTTTGGTATAGCAATGACACAGAGGGAGAGGACAGAAACCCTTTAGTATTCTTGGAACATCAATGCCATTAAAAAAAAAAAAAGCAAGAGAGAAAGAGAGAAGGAGGAGGGAAGGGGGCAACCTCAGGACCAGCACACGGCCGTTCTACCACCATCTTGATGTCCTTGACGCGTGCAGATGGTGTGGAAGTGGCTGGCACCAGAACAGCCCATGAGAAGGAATGAGCGGCCAATGGAGATTTATGTGAGGAGAGTGAGATGGACAAGGTAAAATTGTCAGGAGGAGTTGTTAGAAAGTAAAATATATTGTGACAATTCCACTCCTGCCGTTCATCAATAAACTGACAGATCATTTAGTGTCAATTAGGAGTGATAGATGGACAAGTCCCCATGATCCTGGGCCAAAATTAATGGCTGGGAGGGAGAGGGTGATTGAAAATGACGGCTGACATTGAGAGCAAAGTCCTGAAAGTCCCTGAGGGGCCATTACTTGCCTCATTCCCTTGCAGATCAATGCAGGGACAAACCCAAAAACAGACACTTTGAGACAAAACTTAATCGGACTACCTTTCCGTCCTCTCTTTACCAAGTCTGGTTGCCTCTCATTCGTCTCACTCCCCATGGCCAAGCCAGTGCCCCACTTCAGGTAACTTCACAGCCAAGGACAGCCTGGCTCCAAGATAAAATCTTTGGCACAGCACTGACTTTGGTGCCAGGAGAAGGTACTGGTGGTGAGCCTAGGTCTCAGGTACTTCCTGAATGGAGCTCTTTCCCGTGGTTCAGAGGTGAGCGTTTGAGTTACGGCACCCAACACCTCCAGCCAGTGAGATGGCTAACACATGCTCTGCTCTCTGTCTTGGGCAGTGTGATGCAAATAAAAGAAAGGTATCCCAGAAACTAATCTTTGGGCTGTGAGGTCCTCAGTCAGAACTATAAACAGGTCCTTCACTTCCCCCTGGTGAGGACACAGTGGTAGAACTCTGTCAGTCTCAATTTCCTCCTCCCTCCCTCATGGAAGGGTACCTATCCTACTGAATGGAACCCACCTGGCAGAGTTGGTGTGATGCACATATAAGGCACAGCTATTGACTAAATATCCACTCCCACCCCTGCCATTCCCATGTTGAAATCCGAATCCCCACTGTGATGGTGTTTGGAGATGGGGCCTTTAGGAGGTGATAAGGTCATAAGGGTGGAGCCATGACGGCATTAGTGTCCTTAAGAAATGAGGAAGAGACACAAGATCTCTGTCTCTGTGTGTGCGCCAAGGAAGGCCCTGTGAGGACATGACCAGGAAGAGGGCCTTCATCAAGTACCCGACTGTGCTGGCACCCTGATCTCAGACCCCCAGCCTCCAGAACTGTGAGAATGTTCGTTGTTGAAGTCACCCAGTCTGTGGTATCCTTTCACAGCAGCACACACTAAGACAGATACCTAGCACAGTGCCATTATTATCACTATCCCAAAAGAATTTAAAGTGAGTATACTATTTTTCAGTGTGAATTCTCTGCTGTAAGCAGACTGACAATAAGGTTACTGCCCCTCTCCTAACACTTATGCCTACACTAGTCTTTGAACAAAACGCTCTCCTCATGATCCGCTTTAGCCATCGGAATTCTCAGCTTGACTCAGCCATCATCCTGGGCCATTGTGATTACTCTCGCCAATGAGGTCACATCGCTAGTGTTAGTCACTTCATTCATTTCTTGCTTACAGTGTGTTCCTTCTGCCATTCCTGACTTTTGTGAGTGAAAATACCTGATCTCCCCAATTGGAATTCAGGCTTTTGCAGAGTAAAAAGCACATTTACACTCTGAACTCCCCAGCCTTCATGGGGTAGATCCTCAATGAAGCCCAACCATTGCCTCTTACCCCAAAAAGGACCCCTTTCCTCTTTCAGATTCAAATTTGTTCTACTTGCCTCCAGATACCAGCTCTCCTTTGCTCCAAAGAGCTCAACAGTTTACCTTCCTATTGAAGAAGAAATAAAGAGGCCAATCCAAAATTAAATTCCCCCAATTCCACACTCTTCTCCAACTTTTGTGATAACTAACCCAGCCTTTCCAAGCTTTCTCCTGTCCCAGACGGAAGATGTCCCTGCCTTCTCTTATCCCACATTAATTAGTCTCTCTTGGAAGGTCTTACCCTATCCCTTCCCTAGGTTCCTACTCCTTCAAATCTGCCTTATTTCTTGTGGACTTGCCCTTTCCTCAGGTATTACACACATGTCTCTCAACACAGACTTCTCCTTCCACTTACTATCTCATCTCTTTCTTTTCTTCCTCGGAACAGAAGCCTATATTACTGTACCCATTTCCTCATTTCTCACTTCCTCCTCAGCCCACTGTAGTCTGGCTTCTGCCTTATTGCAAATCACTGCGGCCACTTTCTCAAAGGCCCTAGGAACCTCCAAATAGCCAAATAAATTCAAGGCTCTGTTCTTGTCTTCTATTTGTGTAGATGACTCAAATTGCACCTCTTTTTGACCTCTCTTCAAGTTGCAAAACTGTGGAAATTATTGACATGGACCACCACCAGCCCACAAATCAGGTCTCTCCTCCTCCATTCCCTATCTGACGGCACTACTACCCAACCAGTCATTGAAGTGAGGCACCTTGCAGTGACCTTCAACCTCTTCCTCTGCCCTGCATTCAACCAATGACACTTCTATTAACTCTACCTCTGAAACGTCTCCAAACTGCCTCTCCTGTCCAGGCTCACACTACTGCCTAGTGCAGGCTCTTACCATCCTTCGTGCAGTGTTACCTTCCCAACAGGTCTGTCAGGCTTCCAGAGCTCCACTTTCCACTGACAGGAGAGTAATCGATCAAAAATATTGCCACCCTGAACAAGCCCGATCCCATCTGATCTCGAAAGCTAAGCAGGGCCTGGTTAGTACTTGGATGGGAGACCACCTAGGAAGACCAGGTGCTGTAGGTGTAAAAAAATAAAAAATAAGGGATTGTAAGCTGTCAAGGTCCTTACAATCTGTGAGGTCAACCAAGGGTTGCCTTGCCTAAAAAAAATATATATTGATCTGATCATTAATTTGTTCCATTGTCACTGAGTGCTTATTATGGACTAGTACTGTCTGAGGTACTGAAGATACATAAATAAGAGTGTGTCTCCTCTCATGGAGCTTATGTTACAGTAGAGTAAAAGATAATACATGCATGTGTACATATACATATATGCATGCATATACGTCAGGTGGTGATACAGAAAGCAGATGAGAATATTGAGTGACAATGCATGCCGCTTTATATAACGCGAGGTCAGGTAGGGCCTTATAAGCCACAGTAAGGACCTTGGGGTTTACTTTGACTGGCAAAAGAATGCTACTGGAGGGTTCTGAGCAAAAAAGCAAAATGATCTCATCTATATTTTTAAAAGGTCACCCTGATCTGCAGAGATAAGACTGAGGGAGACAAGAATGAAAGGTTGACAGGAGGTTCTCGCTCGAGTCAGTGCTAGAAATGGCAGTAGCTGTAGCTGGGCAACGGCAATGCAGACAACAGATATGTTATTTCAACCATAGACTCAGCACGATTTACTGACAGACTGAACAGGAGTGGAGATAAAGAGAGGAGTTCAGGATCACTCCAGAGTTTATGGTCTAAGTAACAGGGAAGGTGGGGTCACCATTTACAGAGACCTGGGGAAGATTTTGGGAGGCACAAGTTAGGGGGCAGAGTAGAAGGGGTGGAAATTAAGAAGACCAGTTTGGACCTGTTAGGATTGGGTTGTTTATTTGAGTAGAAACGTCATGTGGACAACTGGATGCTCACAGGAAGGCCAAGGCTGGACATATAAATTTTGGAATCATCAGTATGCAATAATTGAACTCCTGAGTTTGGGCTGAGATCACACCAACTGGCCTGTGCATTTAAAAAAGGTAATGTATGGGTAGAAGTGGCAGAGGGTTGGAATTATTTTAGATCAAAAGACTTAAAAGAGACAGAACAAAGTGTGAACACTGATTGGATCCGGGAGCTATAAGAGTGCTGACAGAGAAGAGAGGAAGTTCAAGGACAAGCTCTGGGCACTCGAACACTCAGAGGGGTCAGGACTAGGCTACAGACTGAGGAGCCAGGCAGGCGAATCCCTAGAAAGGTAACACGTGAAATGAAAAAGCAACTCTCTCCAGGAGGAAACTGAATTCATTTGGAAAAATCTTTAATATATTCATTGAGGAATAAACACTTGAGATTCTCTTTTATTCTCTAAGAAGCAGATATAGGATTTGTCCCATTTCCATATTTCAAAATAAATTCCAGATATTTAAAGCACTAAAATCCCCTAATAACTTAGAGAAATAGGTCTAAAGTAGACTCAGGTATAAACACTGATGGAGAATACAGCAAAAGCAGTTTCTAAATTCTCTGGGGAAAAAAATGGATTAAAAAAAAATGGTTCTGGGACAAAGCCATTTAGAAAAAGATAAAACTAGATCCATACTTCTTACCATACACTGAAATTAATTCCACATGGATCAGAGATCTAAATTTTAAAAGTTAAGATTTAGGGTATGGTTGTGTTCCAATAAAATCATCTCTGAAAAGAGGCAGCTGGCCCATGAACCACAGTTTGCTGAATCTAAATATATGGAAAGAAAGAAGAATAAGTTTCTAAATTTATATATGCATACTTATTTTTTGCAGCAAAAAAAAAAAAAAAAAAAGGTACAAGAAGGATAAACCAATAATGAATACAGAGGTTACCGACAGGAAATGGAAGGAATAAGGTGGAGGGAACACGGATAGGAAAAAGATATCTCTAAATATATCTTTCTATACCATTTTGATACAATAAAAAGTACACAATGTCACCTATTCTTGCCAAAAAGCTTTAACGTGAATCAGTCATGAGGAGTCAACCAGAGAAATACAGAACATGGGACACTCAACAAGACAACTGGCCTGTGCATTTAAAAAAGGTAATGTATGGGTAGAAGTGGCAGAGGGTTGGAATTATTTTAGATCAAAAGACTTAAAAGAGACAGAACAAAGTGTGAACACTGATTGGATCCGGGAGCTATAAAAGACCTTTTTGGGACAACTGAGGAAATTTAAACTATATATTAAATATTATTAAATCATTATGACATTTCTTAGATGTGATAATGATACCATGATTATTTGGAGGATGTCCTTAAATCTTTAGAGACCTGTGCCAAAGTATCTAGAGGCAAAATGTCGGGATGACTACAACTTGTTTTCAAATGATTTAGAGGGAGGGGGGAAGAAAGAGTGAGAGTGAGAGTGAGTGAGTGAGTGAGTGTGTGTGTGTGTGTGTGTGTGTGTGTGTGTTTAAGGGTAAGAAAGGGAAGGGAAGAGAAAGAAGGAAAGAATTGGGAAAAAATTTTTTTGATAGTGCTATTCTGAAGGTAACAATTACTGATGAAAATTCTGAATAGGAGTAATGTGTATTCTTTAAGAAAAATAAATTCTCTCCCTGGGTATATCTTAAGTAGTTAAAGTGGATCGTTAGCCATCCCACTGGTGTAGTACTTTTTTTGGCTTATCTTTCATCCAAGACTTAGTGCAAGGGATTAAAGACCACAATGATTTGTAATCTAGCAGTTACTAACAAGCGATCCCATTCTGTTTAAAAAGCTACTTTAAGAACACCAAATGCTACAATATGGATGAACTCTGAAAACATCAAGACGAGTGAAAGGAGCCAGTCATAAAGGACCAAATCATGTATGATTCCATTTATACGAAATGTCCAGAATAGGCAGATCAGAGAGACAGAAAGTAGATTAATGGTTGCCTAGGGCTGGGGAAGTTGGGGGGACATGGGAAATGGCTGCTAAAGGGTATGGGGTTTCTTTGGGGGGTGATAAAAATGTTCTAAAACTGATGGTGGTGATGCAGCACAAGTCTATGAATATTCTAAGAATGACTAAGTTGTACATTTTAAATGGGTGAATTGGAAGGTATATGAATCACATCTCAATAAAGCTGTTATAAAAAAGTTAAACAACATAGGAGCAAAGCACCCACCCCCAACTCCCATAAGCTGTGGGCACTCACTTTGTAGCCTTTGAAGAATCATCTGCCCAGCCTCCTTGCCTCCGGGGTGGTTTGGGAGGGGGAGCCTACAGGGAAAGAGAAGCCAAAATAACAGTCCTTCAATATATGCACTCAAGCGAGCAGTGGCTGAGGTTAAAGTCACCCAAACAGTATTCAAAACCAATATTCAACCTATCAAAACCTTTCAAATACAAATAGAGTAACCTTTCGAATTTACCATGAAAAATTTACCATACCCTTCTGATGGGTGTATAAATTGGCAAGATCTAGAGGGTAATTTAGCAATGTCTACTAAAAGCCTTAGAAATAAATGCTCATACTTTCTGAGCCAGCAATTCTAATCCAAGGAATTTATCCCAAGGAAATAATCAGGGACAAACATAATGGCATTTTTGAATAGTCATACATAATTGGAAACAACCAAAATGGACAACAATAAGGAATTATTACAGAATACACCTGTGAAAATACTACGCAATAATGAAAAACTATGTTAAAAAGAATATTTAATGATATAAGAAGGTACGTTATATATCAACTTTTAAAAACAGATTGCCAAACAGTAGGTATATGCTTCTTATTTTGTGAAAAGATTATTGATTCCTAATATCAAGTGTTAATTAGCTCTAAGTACATGAGAAAAAGGGGACTCCAGTGATAGAATTATGGAAATTGTTTCTTTTCCTTTTTCATACTGTTGGGCATTTTCCAATTTTTTTACAATCAACTTATACTATTTTTATAAACAGAAAAGTAATTAAATAAAGATGAGAAAGAGGCTTGCTTAAAATAAACTAAACTGGTGGGTTAAACATCTACTCAAATTATTTGGGCTGGGAAAATTCACCTGTAATGGATATATTCAGAAACCCAAGTACAGGAATTCTTAATCAGCATATCTCAACTAAAAATGCCAAAGGAACAGCAAACAATCTACTTTATCACTCAAATTGGGTAAAACAGCAAAGAATATTTCCTGTTTTGGATTACCCTGCATTTTCCTAGATATTTTTTGAAATATCCCCTTTTTTCCTCTAAGAATTTCACATAATCATAACTATCATTCTCAGTTTAAGGAGGCACTTAAGATAAATGGGCTAAAACAGGGGTTGGCAAACTTTTTCTATGAAGGGGTAGGTGGTAAATATTTTTGATTTTGCAGGCCATACAGTCTCTTGTTGCAACTCCTCTAGTCTGACACTGCAGGTTAATAAATAACCAAAGATGATAAGTAAACAAAGGGGTGTAACTGTGTTCCAGTAAAACTTTATAAAAACAAGCAGAGGGCCATAACTGGCAGGAAAATTGTGGTCTGCTGACCCCTGGATGAAAATGTGTTATTGCAACGTCCTTTAAATCTGTTGCTTTAAGGCTTTGTAACTTTTGAGAAAACACTCCCTTAACATGCCAAAATACCTTCATACTTTTGATATTTTCACACCAAGATACGTTTTCTTTACTGCTTCTCTATAGCACTCCAGTGGCACCCCAGTCTGCCAAGGACATGTTCCATCTAGATACTGAGCCTTTCTCTGGGGTTGGGCAGAAGCTGCTGGAAATGACTAAGAAGCTAAGTCCTAGAATGCCTGTATCCAACTCGTTCCTAGGAATATAAGTAGTACTTTAGAGAAAACAAACTTGAGTTTTCTATGCTACAGGCAGGTACTGGAGATATCTGGAGGCTCTATACATCTCAGAAATGACAAAAACGTACACATGAAAAACAAGCTACTATTTCTCAGGGAAGAAATTCAAAGAGGATGTACTCAAAGATCTCGACTACTGCTTCCCAGTCCACATGTCCTTTATGGTGGGCCTGCCATCTCAAACGTCCCCACCCTGAGGGTGGAGGGGGAAGCCTTACGCCCCACGACCCTTCTTCCCTAGACTCAGCTCACTGAGCTAGGGGTGCACCAGTCTGACCTAATTGGAACCAATCGAATTCTCTGTCCCAGGAATCTGGAACTGAAGCTCAGAGGTGGGCTGTGCAGACAGCACTGAGCACGGGAACCGCAAGGACCGGCTGGAATGAGAACAACCCAGACTACCACAAGCAGAGACCGAGAACCTTGTCTTGCTGAGCCCTGACGGTGGCTAAGGCACTGTGTTGGGGACACTTAAATGTTAAGAACTGACCTGAGCCGTATCAGGTCCCTCGAGGGTGTTTTAAACCAATATGGTTTTAAACCATCCACATGCTTTTGCAGATAACATTTATATGTCTTTAACCAAAAATAGGACCATCTTATGATAATGCGAATTCCTGAATTCCACATTTTGTCTGACCATACAGTGGTTTTTCTGTATGTTTTTATTTTAAAAATTTAAGCTACCATTTAAAAAGTTGGGAAAAAAAGAAAGAAAAAAAAAGACGCTAAGTCTGGCCTGAACTGACACATGGTTAATAAAATTTTCTAAAATTCTAAAAACCAAAATGATCACTTTCTCTTCTTTAACCACGAACCCCAGGAAGCCATGGCTATTGAGAGAATGAGTGAAAAACCTTTCCACCTCGAAGTAACATAAAGACACATTTTCTTTCATATTCTTCCCATTACGAAATGGTACAAGCTGCTCATTTAGGATAGCAGCTTCAAAATGTGGATGAAAAAGAGGCACTATAATAAATCTAACCAAAAGTAACCTCACAGGGTGACCTGATCATAAATTTCTAACTGGACATGTCATGGTGGGTAGTCACACCCCAGGCCTATAACTTCTTTAATGAAGGGTTTGTAAGCCAGCCCTGTCCATTGTTTCTGCGCATCTAGGTCCACACACGTTTGACATGCCAGAAGTAACCCTCTTTTCCAGACCACTTGAAGGTGTAACCACCCTCAAGAGAGCACATGGTCTTGTTAACTATCCTGTATCTTGCTTTCTCCCACCTTCATGTAATCTTCCTTACATTCCCTCCATAATTCTATTAATTCTAAATGTATAAAAGAAACTGCAAAACTGTCATCCTCTAGAGCATCTGAGATCTTGCTTCCTAGCAACTGTCATTATTTTGGCTCAAATAAATTCTCATAAAAATTCTTATATCACCAAAACCAAAAAGATCACCACAAAATAGTCACTCCTCCATATCCAATAGAATTTAACTAGTTCCAAAATGAAAGGTTTTTTTTTTTACACTAACGACCAAGACATCAGGATTTGACAAATGTTGTATGAACTACGTATGCTTTTCACTGAGATCATCTGAGAGAGGAAGAGTTATAAAGACATTCTCTGCACTAAACAGGACAGGGTTTTACAGCTGTCCTCCTTGCTCCCCAGTGGGAGTCTTGGCCAACCTTAGGAGAGAGAGCTGAGGCAGATGGGAGACAGGAATGCAGCAGAACTTAACATCTGTGAGGCAGGGCTTGGGCATTCACTGGGAGATGTCTCTGTCCTGATGGGGAATCCTTACGTTCATGATTTAGTACTCCGAGTCCAAGGATAAGAAATTTCTTTTGAAATATTCTCTACCATGAGTCTTATTATAGCCACACACAGATACCCTGTCTGGATGAGACAGACTTAGTTAACCACTATTACCAAGTTGTAAAGGCTCTTCCCCAGAATTCAGCTTTATTCCCTATGTGGGGAGCTAAGCACTGTCCTATGCACACCAGGTGAGTTAGAAAAAGCAAGATGTCACCCCTGTCCTCAAATGTTACCCCAGTTCATTGAGGCTGAGAAGAAGCTGGATTCGGGGTGTATCAGGTCTGTCTGAAATCTGTGACATCAGGCCTAATCTGAAATGTAAGAGGCCACAGTGGAGGTGGGAGGCAGGCATCAGGGCGGA
Organism: Rousettus aegyptiacus; assembly: GCF_014176215.1. Lineage (NCBI taxonomy): Eukaryota > Metazoa > Chordata > Mammalia > Chiroptera > Pteropodidae > Rousettus > Rousettus aegyptiacus. Next base: position 153,804,689 of record NW_023416306.1, on the reverse strand, counting down.
GGTACTGAGAATCCTCCCAGAGACCGGCGGCATCCAGGGGACAAATGTGACACTGAGGAATATTCCTTCAGCCATGGGCAGTTCCACTGAATTTTGCAGCTTTTTTGTCACCTTTCACAGTTTTTACTGGGCCACTTTCTCCTGGGGCATCATTAAGACAGTGCTCTGACAAGCATGCATAAGCTTGTAATACAGAACTAAAGACCAAACACACTTGTATCTACTTGGGAAGTGCTAAGGACAAGGAGAGGTCAAAGAAGCTTTAGGAAAAAAGTGTGGGCTTGCCCTGGATTGGAAAGATAAGCAGAGAGGATAAGAAAAGCATTCCAGAAGGAACCAGATATATGATGTAGGATAGCATATAACACTCAGGCTATAGCAAATGCTAGTCACTGGTCATCATAAGGGAGGGGTCCCAGGGAAAATTCTGTGAGAGCCTGACTCCTCAGCATCCATTACATTACACTGCAGGCTTTAAGTAGAAGCTGATGTAACTTGATCATAATGCAGTAGTTTGAAATTAAGTACACATGATCTGTTTGAAAGGTAAGTGCATGATTGGCTTTTAGCGATATCATTTAAAAGGTCTGGTGGATTCTTTTGCATGGACAGTTCAGCTCCTGAATGCTTGGCTGCTCTCTCTCGGAGCTCTGATGACATCTAGATACCTAGTTAGTTCTGTTTCAAAAAGAACCCCATGGCTCTCTCCCCAGGGTGATCTGAACCACAGGATACATCTCCTAGGCCAAGACACTACCGACTCTCCTTTTAGGACCAGCTGCCAGAACTGCTGTGCTTTCCCCTCCCCATGTGGTAACAGATCAGATGCTGGGGGACTTTGGAGGAGGGCCTGGATGCCCTCCTCAGCTGGAATGTCAGAGCCCCAGCCCCCATTTGCAGTGGTGAGAAGTTGTAACCCTTTAGTTATGGATCCCCCTATTTGGGCCAGGAGTCCTTCCCTCTCCTGCCCATCAGGTCTGGGTAGGACAAGAGAATACATGAATGTGTGGTTTATTTTTTCTCAAATCTTGTGTGTCTGAGTTCTCTGTGTTCTGAATTCTCTGTGTGATGGCTGAGCATTTAAAGGTAAGGGAATTTACTCTTGTTCCATCCTTGAAACTAGAAACGTAATCTTTAGGCAGGCTAAGGCAGTTGTAGCTTTCTTCTTCATGGCGCACACCAACTCCAGAATCTTCCTTGATCAAGCACTTGGGAAGACATTGCCAGTCTGAGTTATGACTTTGGAAGAAATCTGTTTGTTATCCCTGTGTTAGGGAGGGAAAACAAAACAAAACAAAACAACAAAACAAAATAAAACAAAAAACCCTGGATGGCTAGAGAGATAGTACCACTCAAAAGATCTTAAAAGCCAGAAAGAAGCCCTGACATATTCTTTAGTCCTGGTGTATTCTTTAAATTGCTCTGATTCTGAAAACCAGAGGCACAGCCCCAAGATATCTGCTGGGAAAACCATTTCCAATTTTGGCAGATTTACTGCCAGGTAACATTACCCAAACTAGTTTTAAAAAAGGAAAGTCTTAAAATGTGCAACACCAAGAGGGACAGAAATAGGAACGGGTGACAGTAGCCCAAGGCAGTGTTTCCCTCCTGATCTCTCCTGAAAGCCAGAGTCACGTCTCTGAGTGTGGGAAATGAGCACAGCCTGCCGGGCTGCCGCCTGATGGACGGAAGGGGCCAGGACCCCGCATAGCTCCTGAAGAGAAGCAAAAATGTGCTCTCTCCAAAAATAAATAGGGGCAGGAATGACTGTGAGTAAAGAGTGGGAAGCACGTGACTCGTGGTTGCAGTCCTGAAATACCAGCTTTCTACAAAAAGGAGCGTGATAGGCAGAGAGTGGGAAATTCAGGAAACATCCTCTTTATATGGTCTTATCCGAATGGGCCAGGATTCAACTCACTGGAATTACCAAGTCAGAGGAAGCCTTTAGGGCCAGACTTGTTTCTGATCTTTATATGGTTCCCCCAGATTCTTAAGATGCCTAAATGGAAAAGATGCTGTAGTGCCAAAAAAGGAGCCTTTTGAGTTTAGAAACTTCTCACATACTCTTACAAGTCCTAGAGAAACCCTACAATATGAATCAGTCTAAAAGCCAAACTGCAACTTGTTTCAAAAAAGCCAGTCCAAACACATACATAAATTCCCAGCAGAAAAGACATTTTGTTAAGCAAGATCCATTGCAAACTTCACACCTACCCATCTTCCAGCTTCTAGGAGCAAAACAGCTCCTATGCTCAAACCTAGAATACTGGCTTAAACTTCCCTTCCTTTCTCCAGCAATATGAAAGAAGATCCAAGAAAGCTGTTCTTATGTGCTTCTTCAGAGAGAAAACTAACACTTATAAACACGTGCATACGCTGCAGGGGCTGGCATTTATTCCTCAAATCTGTCCACCATGCACAGTTCCATCTCTGTCGATTTCTCCCTCCTGCCTCAACCCTTAGTTGGACAATTAATTCATTATAAACCTGATTTTCTCCTTATGGATTTAAGGTCATCGAAGGTAATGGACAATGCAAGAACCCCTGTGAGTAAACATAGCTCTTACAAGCTAAAATGGACATATCAAAATAAAAAATCTATTTTAAGTATAAAAAAGAAACCTGATTATCAATAGGTGCTAAAGCCATCAGGTTGATTAATGGGGAAATGGACATTCTCATAGTGCCCAAAAAATCACCCCATACATTACATGCCAGTTGCAAGGGAAAAAACATTCCTTAACAATAGAGATATCTATCACCACCCTACCCCAGTGATCGAACTTAGCAGCATGAACAGTGGAAAGTGATGTGCTGCCACTTGAAGCGCACGGCACCACCCAGGGAAACTTCCTGCCACACTCAACCAGGATACAATCAAGCCTTCTGATCTTATATCCAGCTTAGTGGAAATCAGGTGAGAGAGGAGTAAGTTCAATGACACTCAGAATAAGGAATCAGGCAAATCCAGCATGAGGGAAACTCTATACAACAAATGGACCAAACTCTTCAAAAAATCAATACCATTAAAAAGATGTGGGGGATGGGGTCGGGGACTATTTAAAAGAAACAAGAATGCTTCTTGATTGAATTCTAGTTTGAAAAGAAACAAGCTATAAAAGATATTTTGGAAACAACTAGGGAAAATGAATTATGGACTGGGTAACAGATGATATTAAGGAATTGTTGATACTATTAGATGTAAAAAGTAGATTTCTTGGAAAATGTTCCTATTTTTTAGATATGCGCTAAAGTGACATGTCATGATGTTTGCTTCAACATAATTCAGCAAAAAATTACATATAAAACATAAATGCATATTTTAAAATATTTTATAAATTATCATTTAAGAAAATAAGGCAAAAATTCGATAACAGTATCTATGGATGATACGTTCAGTGAGATAGAAGGACCAGAAAATAGCTTGGTCTAATCCTTATCCCTTTAGTGAGGAAAACAAAAGGCAGGGTCAACGATGAAGTCCAAATTAAGAAGTAATGCCCCATATAAACTGTAACAGCGTGAGCACTGTGCCAAGCAGTGTTAGGCTGAATTCAGCATACATCTTTGTACTTGGAAAGTACCTGTGTCTTTACTGCATGTCATTAAGATAGTTTACTCATACCAACAGCGCAGTAACTTTGAAGAATAAGTTATTAAACTGTGGAAGGAGAAATGAGTTTGCTAGAAAGAGGTAAAAGAGAAAAGCTGTAGTTTTAAAGGTGAAGTCTGGGGAGGAAAGCAGAGGCCAGGGTAGGAGGGACAGTCCTGGGGTCAAACTCTAGAATTGTCACTTTCTAGCTGTTTGGCCTTGGGCTAATCATATCTTCACTAAGCCTTCTTTTCCTCAGGTGTAAAATGAGAATGGTCAGAAGTCCCCTGTAGATCTGTAAACACCAGATAATCTCTGGCACAGAGCCAACACCTAATAAATGTTGGTGATAATGTCTACTACATTATGTACTTGAAATAATAACAGTAATAAAATGCAGGCTTTGGAAAAAAAAAATCTTAAATGCTGAGGGCTGAAACAATGGGGAGTTTCTGATAGGCAAACATTGCAGGGCATTTTATTTGGGACTGCCTTGCGCAGGTTTCATTCTGACGATCCACCTCTTACCTACTCCAGCTTCCCTGAAGAGAGAGAAACACTTTAAAGTTGCCTGCACCAAGAAGAGGAAACCACAGCTCTGCTGCTGAGAAATCAATGTGATGCTCAGGAAAACCACAGTGTCTGGCAATAACACAGGTGCTGTCACATTCCCCAAATATTCCCACACACCCTATAATGAAAAGACCCATATCCCATATCTCAATACACAGTCACTAAACTGCCCATGTTTCAAATGACTCATGGGGCAGCACTGCCAGCAGTTTGTTAAAGAGGCTGGTCCAGAGAGCAGATTTCAGCCCCCCAAATCATTCTTAACTTCATCCTGGATTTTCCTCCCTTGGATAGCATCTTCCTAATCTTAATTACCTCCCTTCGGGTCATCCTAAATCAGCTCTCCCTCTTCTTGGGTCTGTACCTTCTAGATACATATAAAGAAATGCCATGTTCCCCCACAGATTTTGCAGTTCGGCCAAAATAAACATTCCTTTCAACTTCCATCATAAATCAAAACCTATACGTTTTTGCCATTTTCAGTTGGTTAAAATCCATCCAGCATATGTGCAGCCAGAAATGTGGACGATGTCAAGGGCGTGAATTCCCAGCACTCCAAAAGGCAAGCCCTGCTGGCCCCTGTGACTGTGTAAGTACAGTCTAGACTCGCTACCTCACACAGATCCAGACGGGAGTAACCTGGAGCAAGCTGACAGCAGAGGAGCAAGCTGTTGCCGTGATGCTTTAAGAAACCTGATCTCCCACAAGACTCCTCAAGGGTGATGATGGAAAAGAAGTGGAGAGAGCTCGAAAGAAGTATTACACCACGTGCTGGCGGCCCCCAGCCTGTGACTCCTAGAGAGGAAGGCCGGGCTCCGTTCCCCACTCTGTTCACTGCGGCGGGGCCACAGGCACTGCAGGTCCCACGCGCAGTTCTTCTTCATGCTGCTTCCGTTGCGGAAGCAAGAGGAGAAGACACTCTAAGTGCATCAGGGTCATGGCTGCCAAATTAGCACACAGTTCCCTCCGCCCTCCCAACATTTCCAGTGACCCCGGTACTCTTAAAAAAAAAATTTTAACTTCTAGAACTGCTTCTCAAACTTCTAAATTTCATGAACTGTCAGTATTTCAAAAAACTAATTTTGTTTGTGGGAGGGTCAGGTATGGATAGCAACTTTTTATTTTTTTAATTTACAATTTTTAATTTTATTAAGAATATTTAAAAGAAAAACATCATTTCCTCTCACCATCATTTCATTATTTAAAGAAGAGACCTTTCCAATCTCACCAAATTAGGAAGGACACAAATTAGGCAGGATAAAGAAGAGACCTTTAAATTAAGCAAGTTTGGTTAATGAAAAACTTACATTATTGTTTTTTCACTTTGGTAAAAACTTACTCATAGGCCAGTGTTAAAACATGTTATGCTCTATCTCTTTTCGTCTCATCAATCCAATCCCAAGGTTCATTTCTCAGACTCTTCCCACCCTTTCTCAAACAAGAAAGGCTGAAGGCCACCACTCCACAGCTCCCAGGTGGCAATGGCCTGATCTGGGTAAAGTCGCTTAATCTATAAATTTTGCTACTCAGTTTAGGATGTACAGGAAGACTCCCTGCCCTTGACTTCCAACTCTTGAGAACTTTCTAAATTAACTTTTCAGAGTGCTCAGCACAGCATCTACATGAATAAGCGTTTACATCCTGGTGATTGTATCCCCAGTATCTGGGCCTCTTTCATACCCATTCTTCTGAAAATTACTTCCAAGCACACCACTGATGCCAGAACACTTTCTGTCTCAATAGCTAATGTGCCTGCATGCCTGTCAGTTATCCCAAGAGAAAATCAACACAATCTGTTTCTACGACAATCATTTTCATTTTTTTCTTGCCAACAGTTACCACCTGGAAAAAACCGCAGTGTATTCTAAAATAATCCAAAAGCAATTGGCAGGTTCTGGATCCAATAATGGGGAAACAGTCTATATTTAACTAATCTTCACAAAGATAACAATTCTAAACTCTGGACAAAATATATAATACAACTATTTCAAGGCCCTGGAGGGCAAACAAATGCAGGCAGAAACTAGAAGGGATTTTGATCCTTGAAAGAGAACTGAACTGGGTGAAAAAATCCATGTTTAAATGTTTAAATGAATTTTCCTCTCGAGTGCAATCCCCAATCTGGGCAACAACTGAACAGCTAAAATTCAAGCAGAAAGCTACAGTTCCACTGGCTTAAAGACAAATTTCAGGGCTGCAAGAGTCAATAAGAATAGAGAGGGAAAAATCCAGGGAAGGAGAGAACCCCAACACTGCATATAAACTCTCCTAAAATCCTTTAGTTATTACCATGGAAGAGATTCCAAGAAATCCGGTGAAAAGCACCCTCCTGAAGGGCAAACAAGCAAAACAAAAAAAACCCAAAAACTGAATGGAGACAAGCCTTTAGCTGCTTGCTGCTCATTTTAAGGAAGAGAGACTGAAGTTTGAGTTCCACTAAGTTAGAGGCACTTGGTATATACCTTGAGTTTTCCACTGAAATCCCAGAAGAGCCACACCTTAGGAGAAAAGACAATATTCTAGGACTATGGGATTTTCTCTGGGACTATCAGCAAAACCAAACGACTTGATCTAACAAAGCTTAAAACCAAGTCTTCATAAGTTCAAGGTGATCTGAAAATAATTAGCTGCCTGCTAAAACAAAAATCAACACTTTTCAGAGGAGGTAATACAATTCAAAGTTCTTACAATGCATTATCCACAATGTCCTTTATATATGTGAAGAAATTACTAGACATGTGAAGAAACATGAAAATGTGACCCATCATCAAAAAAAGAAAAACAACAAAAATTGATCCCAAGATTACCCAGATATTAGAATTAATAGACAAGAGTTTTAAAGCAGCTACTTTAACTATCTTTGAGGACTTATTAGAAAATACAGTCATATGAACAAATGTGGAATCTGAATGAAAAAAAAAAAACCAAATAGGGGAAAAACAAATGGAAATCTAGAATTAAAAAGTTCAAAATCTGAAATGAAAAGTTCAGTATAAGGACACAAAAGAAATAATCAGTGAACTTGAAGACGGGTCAACAGAAAATATCCAATCTGAAGAATCTAAAAAAAAAAAATAGGAAAAAATGAATAATGCTTCTGGGATAATATCAAGCATATATTAATATATATTCAATTGGAGTCCCAGGAACAAGGAGGGAAAAAGTAGGGCTGAAAAGATATTTAAAGAAATAATGCCAAAAAATTCCTAAATTTGATGAAAAATATTGATTTATTGATCTAAGAACACCAACAAATTCCAAGAAAAATCAATATAAAAAAAAAATCACAGGTAGGCACATCATAGTCAAACTGCTGAAAATCAAAAAAGATAAAAAGGAAATTTTTAAAGCAGCAAAAGAGAAAAAGATTTATACACAGGAGAACAATCATTAGAAACAACGAAGACCAGAGGACAAAGGAATGTCAATCTTTAAGGTGCTGAAATTTAAAAAAATCTTCCATCGAGGAAGACCAGGTGCTGTAGGCATTAAAAAATAAAAAATAAGAGATTGTAAAATGATAAGGTCCTTGCAATCTGTGAGGTCAACCAAGGGTTGCTTTGCCAAACAAACAAACAAACAAACAAAAAAAACCCTCAATCCAGAATTCTTTATCAATAGAAAATATCCTTCATAAATGAGGGTGAAATAAAAATAATTTCAGATCAATCAAATAGAGAAGTTGTTCTTGGCAAATCTGTACTACAAGAAATGCTAAGAAAAGTTCTTCAAGCTAAAGAGAAATGACACCAGGTGGAAACTTGGATCTATCTATAAAATGAAACAGACGTGTAGGTGAATATAAAAGACTACCTTCTTTCTCTTAATTTCTCTAAATGACAACTGGTTAAAGTGGAATGACAAATGGTACTGCGGGGTTCACAACATACGTAGTTTCAAAGTATGTGACATCACGAGCACAAAGGACGAGAGGGAACAAATGCGAATTACACTGCTGCAAGGGACCTCACATTTTACACAAAGTAGCACAACATTAGCACCATGTAGCCAGTGATAAGGATGCATATGCCAATCTCTAGAGCAACCACTAAAAAAATGGTATAAAAAGCTGCCTACCTAAAAAGCCACTGGAGGGATTAAAATGGAATATAAAAGCAACCAGCTAAACATGGTGATATAATTCTCTATTATGTGGGGTAAAGGCATGTGACCAGAAATGTTTCAGTCTATCACCAATGCCATTCAACATTAGTCAGTACCCTTTTCCTGTAAAGTATCATTATTAAAAGAATATTTTACTATCATTCTGTTCCTTCTCGGTAATTATTGACATGCTACATAATGAGAAGAAATCTAGCCTAGCTAATGATTTCAGTGAGGCTTTCTGACCACAATCTTATGGTTCCTAAACAGATTAGATATTCTCTATTCATAGCACTCTCTGGCTTCTTGCCTCTCCTAAAACCTGGACTTCATTTCTCTTGCAGTTTCTCAAACAGCCCACTCATGCTTTAAAACCCCACAAACCAGGATTCCAAATTAGCGTTCCTGCCTCACCTCCCAAAGTTCCTCTAGACCATGACTCTTCCAAACTACTACAGAACACTTCTCTGAAACTCACACCATTCAGCTTCATCATCTCTTTCCTTCTTTTCCCTGTCACTAACAATTACCTGATCAAAAATTTGGGCATTCTTGCTCCATAACTGGTCTCATCATTCTAAGTGAATGTTCACATGAATAATTTAATGCTTAGCTTCACAGTTCCTCAACCCTTTAGATACCAATAACCTTGCTCTTTTTCAAACTCATTATAACCTGCTTCATCTCTGAACTGCTTCGTCTCTGAAATATCTAGTCCCCTCCTTCCCTCCGTTATCTAAGAACTTCATTCTTGGTTTCACTTCCTTTCCTGTCAACCCAGCTCACTTCCAAGGTCCATCACATTGTGCCTTATACCCTTATCCTTTTACCACATTTCTCCTAGAAATCCCCAAAACCATACACCTTTGCTGTGTCAATACCCAGCCTGCTGAGAGGTCATGGAGAAAATGCACAACCATGCAACTTAACAAGTCATGTTCTACCTTCTCTCAGCTGGATCCTACCTGGCCTCCCTATTCCCAGACTAACTTTCCTCCATTCTCTACACCATACCTGCACAGGTCCCTGGGAGTTACAGAGAGTACTAGGTAAGGAGGGGAAGCTCAGTCTCAATCAGGAAGCATTTCTGTGTATGCATTTCTGGTTCCCTCCCTAACATGATCTTCAAAGAAAGGCACCCAAATATCCAAGGCTCTAATAATTTGGCCATAATTTCTTTTCTCATTATAAGTATTTACTTTCATATCACATTTTGAATTCATAATTTTGAATTATTTTTCTTAAAGAAGGCCTCTACATTGCATAAGTTTCAGGACTCACAAAACCTGGATCCATCCCTGACCAATCATTGCCAAGATGTTTTCTAAATACAAATCTGATTACCTCTTCTCTGCTTGAAACCCTCAAATATGTGCACTTGGAGATCATGAAGAGTCTGTGTGCCACCACAGAAAATCCTGAAGGAAACTCAAATTCAACATGTCCAAAATGAAATAATTATATCTTCTTGCTCCCCCACTGCTGACACTCTTAAATCCTCAGTCTATTTAGCTACACAAGGGGTCAATTCCAGACTCTCCTTCCCTCTCACCCCCAACAGCCAATCTGTTACCACATCTTCTCCACCTCCCCTTAAAAATGGCTCTGGACACCAACCTCTCCTCTTCACCCCTCTGCCAGGCTTTAGTTTACTGTCTCCCAAAGTAAGGTACATATGCCACTGGTGTGATAAGCAAGATGACTAGAAGTGGTACACGAATGTGCCTTTTTAAACACAGCCACCCATGTATTTTAATGTATGTTAAAAAATATATACAACTATCACAAAATGTAATTTCATTGATAAAGTTTCTTTTTAAAAGTAAATGTACTTACTATGCTATCTATCTGAAACTGATATAATACTGTATGTCAACTGTAGTTGAATAATAAAAAATAATAATAAATATAAAATTTAAATATAAAAGGGCAGTTGGTTTAAAGAAAAATGTTAAGTTAATAATAATGTGAGTGGTATGCAGATACCCAAAACTGTTAAAACGGTCTGGGAATGCCTGACGTTTGGGAACACTGCCTCGTTCATGCCTCATCATCTCTCAAAAGGACTTGACTGCTCCAACCATCTCTTCCTGGTCTCCCTGCCAACACTCTCTCCCAATTCACACCACCCTCCATGTAGCTGCCAGATTTACCTTCCTAGAAAAGTCAGCAATGTCATTCCCTGCTTTAAAATCTTTACAATATATAAAATAAACCCAAATTCCTCCACTAGGAATACAAGGCCTCTGTTGCCAGTACACTAAATTGTTCACAATGCCCTGAAAACACCAGGCCCTTGGAACAGGCTTTTCCCATCATTCTTCCTTCTTATTAACAAACTCCTACTCATTCATTTCAACCCACCTCAAGGGTCACCTCCTATAAGAAAGCTTCCTTAAGTCCCAGGCAGAATTAGTTGCTCCTGCGTTCCTACTCTCTGATACTACTTAAGTATTATAATTTTTTGTCTAAATGTATGGTTCCCCAACTAGAATATGAAATTGTCTTATTCATTTTGATATTAGAAAATGTGTATTAAATTTAAGATGAGTGGATGAATAAAATTCTACTTATAAATATGTCAATAAAAATATTATGAATGGATGAGCAAAAGGCAGTATGAGGAATCAAGTTCTGTTATCACTAAAGAAGAATAAAAAAGCAGGAAGAGATACAGGAAAAAGAGAAAGGGGAGGAAAAAAGGCACAGGAAGGCTCATTAACAGAGAAAAAGGCAAAGAGACAGAGATTTGGAAAGGGGACAGGGAGGCCCTTTACATTTGGTGACTACTGTATACATGTCATAATATATTTACTCAATTCTTTCAAAATATTTACTGAGAACCTGCCTGGTCCATGGTACTGTGCCAGGCGCACAGTCCCCTGTCTGCTTCCCTGAAAGTACAGGGTTCCCGTACTGCTAAACCCAACAGACCCTGCTCCGGAGAAAGGGTCTCACCATCCTGGATGCTCTTGGCAGCATCAAACACTCTTGACCCCTGCAGTCTTTAACACACTCTCTTATCTTGGCTCTGGGCTCCACAGGTGCCCCTCTGCCTTCTGGCCACACCTCCTCAATCTCTCTTCAGCTCTTCTTTGGCTGTGTGTTCCTTAAACAAGGGTGTTCCTTAGGTTCTTCCCAAGGCCTTGTCTCTCCTTAAAGCTCTCTCTTACAGAGCTGGACCTCCATTTACCACCTCAGTACTAATGGCTTCCCAATCTCTAGCTTCCGCTCAGAGCCCAGGCCAGAGCATCAGTCACACATGTCAAAGTCTTCTGGACATCTCCAGCTAGTGGTCTCACAGGCACCTCAAACTTATCTGTCCCTAAATTGAATACACCATCCCCCCACACGTGTTCCTCATTCATGGGGTGAGTGCTTACTGAGGACCTATGAAGCGCCAGGGGAGCAGAACAAACACTTCTAGAGTTTGTGATTTATGAGGGAGACAAACCTAATCACATAAACAGTTTAAAAACTGTAGTTGGGGTGACAGAGAAAAAGCAAAACAAAAAAAAGCTATAAGAGAGTATAATAAGGAGAGCTAATTTAAATGAGAACACAATATTCTCATCTAATAAAGGAGTGATATTGAAGCTAAACCCAAAGGAGAGGTATGAGTCAGCCCAGTAAAAAGTAGGGTGATTATCCTAGGAAACTTATTCTTATTCTATTCTGTTCTACAGATTTACAATATTTTAGGGAATTAGCATAAGTAGAGAACTGCATAAGCAAAGTAAAGACTCTCTGTGACTGAAACCAAGGTAGCAGGTGTGAAATGAGGCTGGAGGTGTAGGCAAGGCCTAAATCATAAATCACACAGAGTCAAACTAAGAATTTGCAATTTTTTTATCCTAAGGGCCATGAGCAGCTGTGCAATAAATGATGTACATTTTTATAAGACTACTCTAGATGAACTGCAGGAGGGTGGGAATATAAAGAGAGACCACTTATGAGGCAACTGTCACAGTCTGGGTAAGATAAGTGCCTTAAACCATTTCTCTAATTTTCAAATATTTTTCCCCCTAACATAATGCCATTTACAGCTATAGATTCTGAAAAGTCTTTACTCTGGGCACCTTGCCTGAATATAAGTCAACTCTCATTACAACAAAAGTATCATTACCGTGAAAATTTTCACATACCAAAAAATAAGATTTCTGAACATAAGCCAGTGGTCTCTTTACTCCAAACAGGAGTCAAGCCAAATTCCAATATAACAATGGAATCTGACCCATTCCATTTGGAATGGGTTGTAAGCAGATAGGACCTATGGTTGTTAATCATATATGTGTTCTTTAAATGCAAATTAACAATGTTGAGAAGTCTTAGGTGGGGATTTCTCATCTTTCTTGAGGCAATGTGACAGTAACAGGTCAGGCACTAACTGGGCTGGTATTGTTGATTCACTTACACATATTTTTATTAAGCATCTATCATTTACTCGTAATTAGTAGGATCTAGGTGCTTTAGTCTCTTATTTGGTGAAATCAAAAGACATTTTCTAAATTCTATCGGATCATGACTTATTTAATGTTACTTCCAAAATAGGCAGATTTCTCTCCTAGAGTTACTAAGATTATATATATATATTCTATCCTCAGAGGAAGCTAAGAATTTTTAGGACATATATTAAGTATGAACACTGCAAACTACTGGTCCACTAAGCACTTCTTTATAAAAGATGAGCCAGAAGAGTTCTAAGCAATCAATGCTGTACTTGAGCACATCCCAGAGGTTTTCTGGACCAGCAAACATAAACATATAGACAGAAGTATAATAGCTGCATTGAAGATGCATCACTGAAACAAAAGGCTAGAAAAATATTAAAAGGTCACAGTCTAACCCTCATCATTAATTGTTTCAGTGTCATATAAGAAATGTTGGCCTCCTATGGTTCAGTTGTCACAAAAGGCAAGGGGACTTGTTTTCAAATGTTTGAAAAACACCTCGTTGCTTGCAAAAGTCACTGAGACCACTACTCCATCACCTGTATGTTTAATTGCTCCACTAATAAATCCAGCATGTCGTGCCCTCTCCGTTGCCTCCAGAACCTGGCGTGTGCTTATCCCTCTACTTGCAATATTCTCCCTTCTGCGTCCACCCTGGCTCCTTCTCTTGGCTAACTTCTATTCATCCTTCACGTCTTAACTCAAATGTGAGTTTTTCCTGGACAACCTTTCCAGATATCCCAAGAGTAAAAGGGGCTCAACACAGGTATTCCCATATCCTTCTGTGTTCACCCCAACCCCAGCACTTACTTCTCTGCAGACCCCAGATCAAGGTTCTAAGACAGGGAGCATGTCCGGTCTATCACTGTATTGCCAGCTCCAAGCACAATGCCTGGCATACATAAAACCCTCAATCAAGTTTCATAAGTGAATGAATGAATCTTATCTTCTACTTCAAGCTCACAGAGGTCACCAAGGTCACTCCTGCCCTCCTCATTTTCTACCCATATGCCCCTAGAACAACAAAATGATATAAGTCAGCAATTAAGGATTATTCTTTGGAAAGAGTGCCAACCTCTAGACAGAGGGTTGGGTTTTGAAGACAAGATGGAAAGGTATTGGCAAATAACGGAACAATGACATAGGCAGAGAGGTTATTAAAGGAGACAAACAGTGACATAAAGAACTCTCACCAAAAGGACTCTTCATCCAAATATCAATTTGCCCTAAGGCCCAGTTAGTTCTATAAAATAAGAATATCTCTGTATCTTGAACAAAACTGTATTTGAAGATAAATTGATATTTTCTAACTTTCATCTGATACAGATAATACAATAATAGTTAACATGTGGTGGGTGTTATCCTAAAAGCCTTGTACATTCTCTTATTTAATCCTCCAATAACCCTATCAGATTGCTACCACTATGTTCTCTATTTAACAGATGAGGAAACAGGCTTAGAGGGTTTAAGTAACTTGCCCAAGATATATACCTAATAATTGGCAGAGCTGGGATTAAAAACAAAATAATCATCTATTCTACTTCTCAGGTTGTGTTGACACTGATAACTATCAATATTAAGTAGCTAACTTAATGCAGTACTGGGCTAAACTCTTCACCTGTATTTCTCATTTAACCCTCCCCGAAGGTGGGGAAGAGGATCTGAAAGTGCTCTTCCGGCACCACCTTTCACCGCAGGACCTGTAGGAAGCCAGCCAGAGCGATCCTCTGCTTCACAGACAGTAAAATGAGGCATGGGCTGTGAAAGTGCGTTGGACTGGGACACTGAAAGAGCCAGAGCCAGTGCTGGAGGAGAATCCTGAGATGCTATTTCTAACTGCAGGCTCTACCCTGAGATGACATTCCCTCCCACACAGTGGCCAGCCCCAGGGATGGGTCAGTGATGCACATCTGTCCACCCCAAGGGAGAGTTCGAAATTGAAGCATGCAAAGCATGACATAAATATGAAGTGTGGAAAACACATTCCTCTTGAACGGTTCCACATCAAATTCCCTGCATCCTTCTTTGACAACGTTATCAGAGCATCATTCAATCCAGCCCATTGGAGAGTGACTACGAAAAAGGCTGAAAAATGTGGCCAATCAGGAAAGTTATTTTTGTGAGAAAGGAGAAAAATGTCACCAAAAAGGGTCAGCAGATAACCCTATTGGGCTGAAAATAACTGCCCGGCTGGCAGACCAGTCAGGGAACAGGCGGAGGGCGAGGGACGTAATGCCAAGCTCGGAGGGAGCTCCAGCTGAGTGGAGCTGCTGGGGGATGAGGAAATTGGCCTAATTTGGGAACATGAGCCCAGCAGCATTTTTCAGATTCCTGCAAGAGAATCTGGCTAACTTTCAGTTCTGCGACCTAGGAGGGACACCGAAGTGATGGGGGTGGGATGGCGGGGGGCGGGGGCAGAAAGAGAACAGCTGTGACTCAAACACTTCTCTAGACAAGTAGATGAGTAAGAGTGATCAAGTGGGGATGTACTCCCTCTCCAAAAGAGTTCCAAAAGTAAGAATTATCCTTAAAGTCTCTCCACTCTCCCCAAAGGACTTTCTCTACTGGGAGGTCTGTGCATCTACCTAGCTAGAGGGTAGGAGAGGATAGGTGGTGGTAAAGCACCTGGCCAGAATCAGAAAAAAATAGAGTCAGAGACTAGCTGAATGACTCTGGACAAGTCACTCGACATCTCAAAGTCTCAGTGTCATCATAGCTAAAATGAGAGAATAATAGTGCCCACTTCATGAGCTACCATGAAGCTTAAATAAGATAGTGCAGGTAATTAACAGAAAGGTAGCAACTGTTCCAACATAAGCTAAAATTGTTATTATTAATAGGACAATCTGCAAAATAAAAGCTAAGCCAGAAAGAGGTCTAGACACAAGTGAGAAACAGTCATCCAAACAGTCGGCCCTAGAGAGCTTCTGCCTGAGACGACTTTTCTCCAACCTTAGTATATGATAATTAATGTAACTTTCTGGTAGAAAGTTACATTTTCTTTTCTTGGAGAAGTTACATAGAGGAACATCATTTGAACACAGAAGGTGGAAGCTCAAGCAGAGAAATCCAGTTTAATTCTCAGAGCTGGTCTTCCCAGAGAAAGTTATATGCTACAGGCAAGCAGACACTCATGGAACCATCTTCGAGTAAATTTCTCAGTAATTGTAATGCCAACCTGAATAATTAACAGAATTATGGGTCTGGTGATCCAAACTCGATTTGTGGGGTTGAGTTTTTGATGGAGGTAGCCAAGTGGCACCAAAAAAAAAAAAAAAAGTTGGAAACCAGAAGAGTGTAGTTATAAACTTTCTTACCACTTTTTGAGAGATTCCTGTATGCTGTATACTATGCTAAGCACTTTATGTGCATTATCTAATTTCTTCTTCACGACAACCATAAAGTAGGTACGATTCTAACCAACTCTGAGCTCATAAAACTACAGAAAGAGCTCACCATTCTGGTTAATCAGTAAAATGAAAAAGTTAAGCTCTTTAAAATTTACAGAATGACTAAGCAAATAAAGAGACCTTTCCTCTTCTTTGAGGGAGGGAAGGCTGAGCCCTAGGTATCCTAGAGGCAGAAAGTCCCAAGTGGCTGGAGATAACTGGAAGGAGAAAAAGATCAAGAGAGTGGCACAGGCAACTCGATCAGGCACCCTGGAACTTCAGAGCATACAATGTTTCACTGAACTCTATACAACTTTAAATTAGAAAACTGGAGAAGAATGTCATTTTTTGTTTTTTTGAGGTTTTTTTTTTTTTTTTTGCTACTAAAAATAATTCTTCCCTTTCATACCCAAGGCTACCAAAAAAGAAAAAGAAAAAAGAAAGAAAGAACGAACCTTTGTATAAATTTTATTTTAAAAAAATATTTGACATTTCAATGCAAACTGCTCCTCTCCCTAACCAAAAGAAAACAAAAACAAAACAAAACAAACAAACAAACAAAACCAATGCTATGGTGTGGCCATGTGGCCCACTGAAAACTCACTTGCAACTTAAGGAACACTGGAAGACTGGGTTCTGATCAATGAAATGTAACTAGAAGCCTGCTTGGTGAGGTCTCTGGCTACTGTTTTCCTAGCAAGAAGGGACACCCTTAGTTGGCATGCACCTTGAATTCTTTAACTATCCTGCTCACTCCTACCTAGAAAGTAGCTCTGATCCCTAGTGAACAACCAGTCATCTAGTAACCATGAGAATAAGTCACAAGCTCCAGATGGCAGAACAGGAAGCTGAAAGGGGCAAGGGTAATGCAGGACATTTCCAGTGGCTGCACCTGCCCTGCCCTGCCCTGCCCTCCTCAGCACTTCTTGCTGTGAGAAAAATCATGCTTGTTTGAAGTACTGGGGCTGAGTTTTTGATGGAGGTAGCCAAACTCACGACTAATAAACACACAAGGATACCTGAAAATCAACCCACCCTAAAAGAGCAAGAGTTTGAAACTCAAAAGGAAATAGGAGCCAGGCAGTACAAATGTGAGTAAATATGTATGATCAGGTGTGTTAAAAGTTAAGCAGTGGCAAAATGGAGAGGCCAGTTCTGTCATCAGCCCCAGCCAGCCCTAGGCAACTGCCGCCACATGGGAATGCCAGCCCAGCATCCCCACTGCAACAGAACTTCTGATTTTAAAGAGAAGCTCCAAATCTGAATTTTCATATGCAGTTTTCTAATTCATAAATGACAACAACCAAGTTAAAAACATTTAACTCGATACCAATCAAACAAGACATTGTGCAGGCTAAATTCAGCCTGAAGGCCACCAGTTTTTCAACTTTAGTGGACAAGATTGAGGCCAAATAAAAAGAACACTCAAATTCTAGAGAAATAGTAATGGTTAGCAACATACTGGGTACTTATGTGTCAGTCTGCATTAGAAGCGTTACATCTATGATCACATTTTTTCTTTCTAGTCACTCTATGAAGTATGTAATATTATTATCCATGTTTAACCAATAAGAAAACTGAAGCTTAAAGAGGTTAAGTAACTCGCTCAGAGTCACAGAGCCAGGGTTTCAACTCGGGCCTGTATGACTCCAAGGCCTATGCTCACCCACTCTTAGAGAATGCCCGCTGTACCCAGAAAGCACAAAAACTGCTTTGGATTCCTAGTAGTCGACCTATGAATAAATGAGTAGCAAGCAGCCCTTGAAGAGCCTTCCAAATTGTTCTAAAAGACAGCCAAGCTTACGTCCTCCTTTGCTGTCCTTTAATAAAAACAGCAAAGCACTGTCCAAATACTCATTTATTCATTAGTTTACTGAATGAATAAACGTTTGTGCTGTGCTTTTCGGTTTAATAAAATGCTTTTGAGGGCGTATTTCACTTAACCCCCACTTTAACCTGGTAGTATTGTTACCACCATTTGACAGATAGTGAAATGGAGGATTAGAGAGATTAGAGGACTATTTTAAGATCCAGGCAATTAATTAACAGAGCCATCATAAGCCCTGGTCTTTTGGTGCCAAATCCTGTATTCTCTCTGTTCCAGCAGACCTGTTTTCTTCTCTGTTACCTTCACCAGAGGTCCCAACTCCGCCATTTTGCTTTAAAATAATCATTTGTTTGAACTAATTCCTACCTAACTCTACAGTAACTCCAGCATGTCTGATAGCCTCCAGGTACCATATTTACATTTTCATGAATAGCTTCATCCTAGAATATAGTCAGCAAATGGACAAAAATAAATATATCAACTCATACACTCGGAATGTAAATGGGCACACACACAAATCTTGGGATCTAATTTTAGAAAGAAACGGCCAAAAAGTCCCACACAGCACAGTGAGCATCTGGCCCCGGGGGAGGCTGCCTACACTGCTTTAAACCTCAATTAAGCCAGGGAGAGATGTAATCCTGGAATTCTAACTGGCATTTCGCTGTCAGATGCACCAGTTGGATGAAGAACAGAATGACTTTTCATCATGTTCTCCCAGAAAAATGCTAATGCCGAGTTTTAAAAAAGGTAAATGTCTCTGAGGAAATAAGTAGGTATTCCAGAAAGGCTGAAATACTGAAAGGTTTATCACAGTCTGTGACTTTGGAGTTATGTGCTCACAAAACTGACTCTTGCCTGGGAGCCAAGGGAAAGGGGATGGGTAGGTAAACAGTGCCTGCTGAACCCAGCCTAGGATTTGGTGTGGGGCGACATAGGGCTTCAAGCCCATCGGATCATTCCAGGACATCCTGGCCCATCACAAATTCACTGACCTAACCACTATAGGTGGCTATAACCTCCTTCACAATTAAGTAGACTTGTAGTTAGTCTTCCAATGGCCAATGAGCACAATATAAGTTCCATTATGGCATGCGATCTTGTCTCTTTTGTTCACTGAAATATGCCAACCCCTAAAATGATGCCAGACATACAGTAAGCATCAATAAATATTTGTTGAATAATGAATAAATGACATGGTGTTGGGATGTATCCTCCTGGATCCAAAGCCTAAAGTGACCCGAGGCCAGAATAGATTTCCATTAACCCAGTCATCTGCTTGTCCATTTTCTCTTTAAAGACATACACTACTATAGTTTAAGCTCCCTGAAACCAGAGTTGGCGCTGACACATCTTCTTTCACTGTCTTCCTATGTCACACTACCATGCCTCATAACTGTGCCTCCAATGTTCCACTATCTGGCCACCCCTCACCCTGTAATGGACTTACTCAGCTTCTAGGAGCCCCCATCACACATTAAGTACTTTACCTCCTCATCCTTTGCAGTGTCAATTGCATGCCTGTTCTTTGCCAGGACTGTGATAAACAAAGGGGTACAACGGTAAGCCACGAACCCCTGCCTTCCAGAAGCTCACAACTTATGAGAGAGCCAGACATGTAAACTGTTAGAATACAATGTAATAAGACCTATAATGGAGGTGCTATCACCAAAGTCACATATTAACAACCAACCCCCAGGCCTAATCTAGCCCACAGGGTGACTTAATTTTTATAATCAGTTGCTAACCTCTAAATATGTGTTGCTTTTACATAAAATTTTAGACTGCCAGCATCTCGTGGAAAGTCAGAAGTTCTGGCAATACCAGGCCTGTATTCCCTCACAGCATCAGTCAGCTGACTAGGTAGTGGTTACCTCCTTAGAAAGGACATGTGGACTCCAGTACCCACAATCCCCCCTGCTACTGTGCTCAGAGAATGGGGCCATGGGACAACTGCCAGCTTTTTTGTGCTGGCATGACTGTTGCTATCTTAGAGGAATTATTCTCTGTGCCCACAGTTCTACGATAAGTGAGAAAATGAAAGATAAATTGAAAGGGCTATGTGGGGAATCCGAGAAGTGAGAGAGAACTTATTTCCTGTAAAAGTGAAAAGTATTCCTATATATCAAGGGTCCCCAACCCCCAGGCTGCATACCAGTACTAGTCCATGGCCTGTTAGGAACCGGGCTGCACAGCAGGAGGTGAACAGCCAGCGAGCTAACAAAACTTCATTTGTATTTGCAGCTGCTCCCCAGTGCTAGCATCACCACCTCGGCTCCACCTCAGATCATCCGGCATTAGATTCTCACAGGGGCACTGGTCCCTGATACCAGAGAGGTTGAGGACCACTGCTATACATGAAATGTAAGTAAAGTGTATCTGTGTCTTGTGCCCACCATGCTGTGCTCATGTACCCACCTGGCCCATGAGGCTTCTTGGTGAGATCCCCTCATCTGTTGTAAACCTACTATGGGCCCATGGGCTAGACAATTGAGAAGCCAGGTTTCCTGCTGCCTGAGAACTGTCTAATGGGACAGATAGACACATAAAATGAAAATTAACATATAATGTGAGATATTCTGTAATAGGTACTGCGAGAACTGAGAGGAAGAAGCCCCATGTCAGCCTGGAGAAGTTAGGAAGAGCTAACAGAGGGGGTTACCCTGAGCTGACTCTTAAAAAGGGCAAAATTTTTTCAAAGGGATAGAGAAAGGTGGAAATAGGCTTAGAAAACTGCCAAAAATAGTGCCCTGGTATTAAAAGTATTGCTCATCAGGATTACCCACCCTCCAAAAAGAAGCTAGATAAATTCCCATAATTCCAGGCCACTTGGAGGAAAAGTTTCCAGGAAAGTAAGGCCAGTATTAATCCCCTTCCTGCCTGAAAACTGTAGAGACTGCAGGTTACCACTGACAGCCAATGTTCAGTTGTGTAACCTAACCTTACGTCACCAGCATGCCTCACTGGCATTTATTCAGCAGAAATAAAAACCTGGATTTCGACTGGATTTTGAAACTTCCTAGTCCCTTGCTTCAGCTAACTTAAGGAAGTCATTCACTGAGAATATTAAGCAACACAAAGGAACTACTCTGCCATCAAAGGTAAAATGTTTCTTTTTCACTTCTAACTAATAAGACAAATGCCAAGGAAGGGAATTCCCAAATCAAGACAGGAAAAAGAGCTAGCATTAAAGAGAATTATGGAATACCAAATCTTTGCTCATAAGTAATAACTAACTGTTAAGAGAGCGTTTCTTCAGATGTTTAACACCTACCTCTCCAATCAGAGTTGAAGAATTCTTGCCACCGAAGTGATTCTTAGCTTGAGCTGACTCCTGTTGAGCTCGGCGACCCATCTTGGCCCCCTATAAGGAGAAATGAGGGGCACTGCTCACCCAAATGTCTCTGAGCCACTATGAGGACAAGAATTCTGAGAAGGTAAGGAGTGGATTTATGCTGACAGGCTGGAGGGTGGGATTTGAATAACCTGAATATATCCTAGAAAACACTCCAAACCCTTAACACGAAGCAGCTGACATTAGTTCCATTTGGCAGAATATGAAATTCATGGGTTAATGAGCATAAGGTCCTCTTTTAACTGCCATAGATCTTTTCTATCCAAAGAAATGCAGCTAGAAATTTCTCTAGAATGGGCAGAGACCTCATGCCACAGCTCAGGGAAGATTGTGGTAAAGACCCCATGTTCCTATGCAAGATTTTAGGAAGGTCTAATTTCAAAGCTTGCAGTGAAAATAGTTATCAAAAAGGCATTATGGGGAAAGAATTCTTAAATTACATGGCAATTGCCACCAGAGAAAAAGATGGTATTTGCTTCGACATATACACTAATTGGACCTCTAATTAGAGACATTAAAGGAAATCTCTTATAAGAATTTCGAGACATCGGCTTTGAAAATCAGAACACTTCAAATTCTGAGTCATCAAACGAACAATTTATAAGTGTTTTCCAAAGTCCTCCTGGGAATTTGTATCTCTAAGTATCTCAAATGCTCAGTATCTTGAATCCTTCTCAGCATATAAACAAAACTTTATTTAGGAAGACTAGTGGGTGTTGAAATACTTATATTGTCATTCGTTGGCTTAAAAAAAATAGCATTACTATGAACACTTTTAGGTCTTATTTGATGTAGCTTCATTTGATTCTCACAATAGGGACTGGGACTGATAACATTTTACAAATGAGGAAACTGAGGCCCAGGAAGGCAATTACGTAGCAGGCATAAATCTAGGAGCAAAATCTTCTTGTCTTCGAATCTTGAGTTCTTGCCCACTCTACCTTGAAAATGTTCCAAGAACTACTGCACCCATAAATTGAGAGGGGTTACGTAGGAGCTGCATAAAAACTCTTTATGGCGTGTTTACATTTCAAATTTTAATCAATCATTTAGGTTTCAGGGATGATGGAAACAATCTTTCTGATAATAAGCAGCTCATTTTCTTCCCAAGACAAACAATTCCGTTCCTTCCCCTGTGGTTGCCCTTTCCCATTTATTGTAGCATCAGGGATCGAAATGCGGCATACTACATGCAGTGGTTGTGCTAAAACAAAATGCAATGATTTTATCTTTAAGTGATGTTTACAACGAAAAGGCACTTTGAGTTTCTCCAATAGTTATTTTAAGGTTTAAAATTTTTTAAAGATCCTGTATAAATCCACAAGTACGACTGCTTAAAAAAAAAAAAAAACTACTACTTGATTTTACAGGTTTTAAATGTATAGTCTGTTTATTGTCCATTTTCCTCACTGGAATATAAGCCCTATGAGGACAGGATCTTTTTTAGTCAATGCTATATCTCCAGCACCAAGGACAATGCCTCATACACAATAGAAGCTCATTAAATATTTGTTGAAAGAATAAAGAACTACATTCACATCCCTAGGTGCCAAACAAGTTCACGTGTCAGAAAGGCCTGAAGACCTAATATTCCCCTTGATCAGTCAAGGAACCTGCTTCACCCTAGAACAAGTTGCTCCTGTCCCTCAGTTCTCCTTCAGAGAGGTGGTCCCCTCTGACCTTGGAGGACACTAGGTGCTATCGGGGCACTTCAAAAACACTTAAGAGATTCCATAGCAGAAACTAAAGATCTGCTTTTTGGCTCAATCTTTTAGTAAATGTGATCTTAACGATTTTAAAGGTAAAAAGGCTTGCCGGGGCTGTGGTGGAGTTAAAACAAAAATCACTGAACTTGGGTCTTGGATCCAGCTTGGTTATCTACTGACTTTATAACCTTGGGTAAATAACAGCTGCAGAACAGCAGCAGCGAACCTTTTCTAATAATTTAGCAGACACTAGGCACTGTGTTAAATGCTTTCCATGGAGTATCCCATTTCATCGTCGTCTTTACTGTAACTCCCTGAAGTATGTATCAACACCTCCATTCTGGAGATAAGAAAACCTAGGTTCCGAAAGGTTAACTTTTTTTTTAAACCCATGCGACAGCTTTATATTCCTTTTGATCTCTGGGTTCCGGCACCCAGCCACTCCTTCACGTTATAAAAGTCTTGAGATCCTTAAGTATAAGCTGAAGTAAAGCCCATCTCCCCGTGGGGGTTACAGGCAGGAATGGCCTTCTCCGTCTGCCTGCCTGCCTGCCTACCTTCCATGCATAAAACAGTATGATATTCACGTGAACTTCTGACAATAAAAAGTCCGAAGGGAAACTTCTAGGTTGGGGGCAAGTGCGACCCTAGCTGGGGCCCCTCCAGTCACCCTCAGAATTGTCCTTTCATAGAGAAGTTCGCAGTTGGGGTTCCAGAAAGCGGAAAAAAGCTACGAAATTTCTCACTAGACCCAGAGGCCGGCGGGGGCGGGACCTGTTTTCCTTTTTGAGGATTTTAAAGAAAGCGAACACGGGCCAGCAGCCGAGCCCACCGGTGCCCAGGGGGCGGGGCGGAGGAGGCCGCCTCCTCTCCGGCCTCACCCCAGCGCGACGCCGGGCCCGCCCGCTCCGGCCGCTCGGGACAGGTCGCGCAGGGGCGGTCAGGGAAGCCGCGGCGGCGGGGTCGCTGCTCCCCACCCGCTAAATCCTGGCCCCAAGCCCCTCCCCGCATCGGTCCTCACGGAAGTCGCCGAGCTGCGAAGCCACTCTTCGCTTAGGTCCAGCAAGTCCTCCATCTCCGAGGCCGCCTGACGTCACTTCCTGGAAACCAAGCAGCCGGTGGCGTCCCTGACCACGGCTCCGCCCTTCCGTTCCAATATTTAAAGGGTCGGCCGCATTGTTCCTGGGTTCTATGTGCCACCTTCTAACTGAAACATTTCCCAAACCTGCCTTGCTTGACATCGGAAAGAAACCGTCACATATTAAATCCCTCTAAGGCTGCACCTGTGGGACAGTTTAAAAATGTTAGTCCTTTTTAAAATACATGTTATTAAGGGCAAAGCACCACTACTAATAGTAATTATTTTGATCCCTCCCATTTGTATAGCTCTTTGCAATGCACAGGGGACCCTTCACAATTTTATTAGCTCATGTGAAGGGCGTAACAACCTTGTATGGGAAGCAAGATAAATCGTATTATCTCTATGGGACAGATAAGAAAACAGGCTACAGGGCGTCAGGTGTTAATAAATGGTTTATAACAGAAAATGCGATATACATAATCTCTGCCTTCAAAAGTTTACACAGAGGCTGAACCGGCACATCAAATACCTAAGTAGTAATAACTTTCAAAAGTCAAATAATCCCTCCAATAACCCCATAAAGTGAATGGAAGTAATATCTCTGTTCAACAATTGAGGACACAGGTGCAAAGAGGTGGCTTAAGGAAAATCACCTGAGTATTAAACAGCAGAGCCAGGAGCCTTTCTAACACTATATTACTGGAGTATTTTTCTCCAGGACATATTACTGGGTGGCGGCCTTTCTCCTAGGCCAGCAGAGGAAGAAATCCCCCAAACTCCCAGTGTGGGGGTGAAGGATGCTTTCTCCTGTCTTTCTAGGTTCTTTCGGCTGGTCTAATAATGAAATCAACATGAGACAGATTCACAAGAGGAAATAACCAAATTTAATTGCATATGAAAGTGTGGGAATGCCATATACATATGAGAGAGTCAGAGACCCCACATTAATGAGAAGTTCAGAGACAAAAAAAGGAAAATGAGGTAGATGTGACATTCTGAGCTAAGGATGAAGTAAGGCTTCAGAGGGGAGGAAAGTCATTTGCAGAACGATAAGAAGAGCAGATGTTCAGTAATTAGAGGTTCGTCTTGCCCTATAGACAGGCATAGAAATAAAAAGTTATTTTTGGTTATAACTCTTATAATGGGCATGGTCTCTAATTTAAATTCTTTAAGGGAGAAGTAAAAGTTTAACCTGAGCCCACAGGGTCTTAATTGTCATCAGCTCAAAATAATTTACATGCCCAAGTGCACATTTTGGGGAGGCCTGTTCGAACCCTTGCACCAGCCACATGGGGTGAGTCGAGTCTTCATTGACTCTCCATATAAGATCCCCAGGTCAACACCACTGCCTGGGTCCCTAGTACTGGTCAGATGGGACCCTCAAATGATGGGCTCATGGCCCCAATAGTGAGAAACATCCCCAATATCACACTGGCAGTAAGGCCTAGATAGCCACCGCTTAAAAAACGAGGACTTGGAAGTGGGAGTAGCAACCCTAAAACTGGATCTGCTGCGCGGATGTCAGAAGAATTGAGGTCCCAGCCTGGATCTGCTGACAGCTACCTGTGTAGCCAGGCAGAGCCTCTCTGGACCTGTTTCCTGCCTTGTAATTATTCTTAGAGATTACCCCTAAGATCTTTTACTCATTAACTCTCAGTGAGACTACCCTAATTAGATTTTAATCTGAAGAAACAGTCATTGCTAAAAATCCAAGACAAATAAAATATAGTCTCCAATGAATCCCTTGTTCCCTTCTTTTTTGGTACCCCAAAAGAAAGCAGGAATTAATCTTTGGGTTTTTTTTTCATTTCTTGTGAGCTCATAGCCATACTACCACCACCTTTTAACCAGTTTCCAAACCTTCACTCCACTTCTTCCCCAACTTCCTGAAAGCAAAAGGTGACCAGTGCTCATTCTGGACAGGATGAAGCCCTAGAGTAGTGGCTTCCAAACCTTGCTGGAAACCGGTTCCACTTGTGAGGTTTGTTAAAAGTACATATGCCAGAGCCTGGAGACTGATTTAGTAGAGGTAGAGTCCAGAAGGATGTATAACTTTAATAATTCTGTCTCCCATTTTGCAAGTGTTTGCTCGAAGGCCCCAGTAAAGCCTTCTCTAATTTAAAATTGCAGCATTACTTTTAAATTGCAACGCTCCCCCAACCTAGGCACTTTCTATCCTCCTTCTCTGTTTTATTTTCTACCATGGAAGTTATCTTTTCTCATACTACACAATTTACATATTTATTTAGTTTATTGCCTTCCCCACTGCCCACCTTCACCCCTCGAATGTAAGCTCCACAAGGGCAAGGGTTTTGATGTTTGTTCTGTTCACTATTGTATTCAGAGAGCCTAGAAGAGTGCCTGGTATATAGTAAACATCAAAAAACATTTTTCACAGGATGGCTGAATTTCAGAGGCAGTATAATATAGTCGCTAAATTCATAGACTCTTCCGATAGACTCCTCAGTCTAAATCTCAGTGTTGACTCCAACTGGTGATATATAACCTTAGACGGATTACTTTTAAGCTTTCTACACCTAGGTTTCCCTGTTTGTTATGCAGATGACAATAATGCCTACTCAAACTAGAGAGCCTGTGTTAAATATCACCTTCACCACTCACAAAGTAGTGTGGACTTTTAAATCGCTCTGTGCCTCAGTTTCCTCCCCTGTATACTGATCAACTATGATCCTAGGGATGCTGAGAACACTCCTTCAGTTAGTGGCCTAGGCGGCTGGAGCAGGAACCAGACCTGGCAGGAAGGGCCCAGGAAGGCTCTGGTGAAAGGGAGCAGCGCTGATTCCCAGGAAAGTGATCCATTCAGGGGCAAGCCCTCCAAAAGCACTGTGCCTTGCCCTCCCTAAGCTTCTGGGAAAATACCTAGAAGCTTAGGCTGAGAAGAGGAAGGAAAACGGAGAGAAAACTTCCCCTCACCCATCTGGGAAATGGGCTCCTGCCAACTACTGACTTTGCGCTCACTGGCGCAGTTCCCTGCGGAACCCCCGGCGGGGAGGGAGGCTGCGAACATCTGGAGGACATTTATGCGAGAGTGGCTGCAGAGCAGGGATCCGGGGAGGGAGAGGTGCACTTGTACACACGTCGGACCGAGAGGGAGGCTATTCCCCCAAGGCCCCTGGGCCTGTTTTCCTCGGCCTCTCTTGCAGCCCCTCTTCCCAAGGGCCTAGCCCCAGCCCCGAGCCCTCCCAGCCGACCGGGCTCCAACCGTCGGAGCCTTGGTCACTGGCGGCCTCGCCTCGCCAGAGGGCACCCTCGATCTGTAGGAAAACGCCACCATTTTCAGTGCCCCTGGAGCATCCCCAAGCTTCAGCAAGCTGCCCGACTCCACTCTTGTCAATGAAGAATCGGGGCCAGGATCGCAGCGGAGCTGAACCCAACTCCAAGCCCGTTCCCAGGCCTGGCGTCACCCGCACAGACAGTGGCACGGCCGCCCCTACCCTGGCCCAGCGCGATCCGGATCCTGCTCAGTGTTCGGCCTGGCCCGGGGGCGGCCGAGGGTAGGACGGACTGACAGCTGGAGAGGGCGAAGGAGTTGGGGGAGAAGGAGGGAGGGGATTCATCGGAGTAACTTTCCAGAAAAACAGTCAACGTGTAGCAGGAGTGACTCCAAGAGGGGAAAAAAAGTTCAGTTACCACGTCGAAAGAGAGGACTCGCAAAGTATTTTTCAAATGGGCTCGGCTTTTCCTGTGCCTGTTTAAAACATTAAAATCGTGCAGCAAAAGAGGCTGCGTGCGCTGGTCCCTCCCTCCCCCACCCCGGGCCAGAGACGTCATCGGAGGGAGGTATAAAATTTCAGCAGAGAGAAATAGAGAAAGCTGTGTGTGTGTGTGCATGTGTGTGTGAGAGAGAGGGAGAGGAGCGAGAGGGAGAGAGAGAGAGGGAGAGGGAGCCGCAGGAGGGAGAGAAAGGGAGGGAAGCAGAAAGCCAAGTCCGAGGGAATGCGCAAGGGAGGCGAGAGATAGGGGAAGAAGCATAAGAAAGAAGGAATAACAGCTTTCCGGAGAAGGCGTGCAGTGAGCTGGCTTCTATTTTATTTTTTCTTTTCCTTTTTATTTTTTAAAGAGAAGCAGGGAACAGAAGCCATGGCCGAGGGAGAAGACAAGCCGAGGTGCTGGTGACCCTGGGCGTCCAAGTGGATTATTGGGGCTGCTCTCCAGGGGCCTGTCCTCCCTGCCTTCCAATTGCACATAACCCCACATCCCAGCCAATGAAGACAAGAGGCAGCGTGAACAAAGTCATTTAGAAAGCCCCCGAGGAAGTGTAAACAAAAGAGAAAGCATGAATGGTGTGCCCGAGAGACAAGTGTGTCCTGCGCTGCCCCCACCTTTAGCTGGGCCATCAGCAGCCCAGCCCTGTCTCTCCCCACCTACTCACTGGTGATCTGACTTTTTTTTTTTTTAACGATTTTTTTTTCTTTTCTTTTCCATTCTCTTTTCTTATTCTCCTTCAAGGCAAGGCAAAGATTTTGATTTTGGGACCCAAGCCATGGTCCTTCTGCTCCTTCTTTAAAATACCCACTTTCTCCCCATCGCCAAGTGGCCTTTGGCAATATCAGATATCCGCTCTATTTATTTTTACCTAAGGAAAAACTCCAGCTCCCTTCCCACTCCCAGCTGCCTTGCCACCCCTCCCAGCCCTCTGCTTGCCCTCCACCTGGCCTGCTGGGAGTCAGAGCCCAGCAGAACCTGTTTAGACACATGGAGAAGAAACCCAGAGCTACAAGGCACACAGTCGGCTTCTTCGTGCTCAGGGTTGCCAGCGCTTCCTGGAAGTCCTGAAGCTCTCGCAGTGCAGTGAGTTCATGCACCTTCTTGCCAAGCCTCAGTCTTCGGGATCTAGGGAGGCCGCCTGGTTTTCCTCCCTCCTTCTGCACGTCTGCTGGGGTCTCCTCCTCGCCAGGCCTCGCAGCCCCCCTGGCCTCTCTCCCCTGCTCGCACATGAAGATGCACTTGCAAAGGGCTCTGG
The DNA here is from genome assembly GCF_014176215.1 of Rousettus aegyptiacus. Taxonomy (NCBI): domain Eukaryota; kingdom Metazoa; phylum Chordata; class Mammalia; order Chiroptera; family Pteropodidae; genus Rousettus; species Rousettus aegyptiacus. The sequence continues at coordinate 153,775,626 of NW_023416306.1, read as the reverse complement.
TGGTCCTGGCCCTGCTGAACTTTGCCACGGTCAGCCTCTCTCTGTCCACTTGCACCACCTTGGACTTCAGCCACATCAAGAAGAAGAGGGTGGAAGCCATTAGGGGACAGATCTTGAGCAAACTCAGGCTCACCAGTCCCCCTGAGCCATCGGTGATGACCCACGTCCCCTACCAGATCCTGGCCCTTTACAACAGCACCCGGGAGCTGCTAGAGGAGAGGGAGGACGGCTGCACTCAGGAAAACACCGAGTGGGAGTACTATGCCAAAGAAATCCATAAATTCGACATGATCCAGGGGCTGGCGGAGCACAGTAAGTCCAATTCTTGCCGGGGTGTCCGCTCTGGAGGGTCTGAACTGGAGTAGGGAGTTCCACGGAGAGGGGCCTAGCCATGGCCACACAACAGAGAGCCCGGGGTTCACCAGCACCAAGGCTCAGGAGGTGTGATGCGCAGTTGGGGCTGGGGAGGTGGGTGGGGAGGCAGACAGAGCCATTCTGGTTAGAGCCTGGAGCCTTCGGGGGAGGCAGGAGCCCTGGAGTTGAGCGGTTTGCTGAACTCACATCACATCCTTGACTGATTTTAATTTGGAGTTGCATTGTGCTGTCCCGTTAACATATGTGCTCGCACACATGCGAGCAGATCGTAAGCATATAGGTGCCATGAAGGGGCAGGGCCAGCTCGCTCTCAAGCCCTACTGTCCCAGGAATCTAGAGACCTTGGTCTTCTCTCTGCTTTTCACAATTCACTGTGACACGTCTCTGGTTCAGTTTTTCCAGTCTTTGGGAAGAAGAGTATCTGCCCCAAATGAATGTCTGTCAAGCTTTTGAAGCCCAGGCAAGAGGCAGCTTCATGCTGTCTGAGTCCTTCAGTCTCTGCCACACACGTGACCCACGTGAGCTTTGGGCGTGGGGGAAGGGTACGCACCTCTGTTCACATGTACATGTGCTTTAGGGAGATGTGTAGTCTGGCTTTGTACAGTAGACAGATTCATGTGTTCAAAATGGGTGTCTTCCAGGCCTGTGGACACAGGGAAAGCAGGGTTGTGGCTCTGGATATGTAAATGACTGCTGGCGGCCCTTTCGTGTCTGCGTGTCACGGGAAGAGTGGGCGGGAGGTGTGGCTGTGGGTGCCGAGGGGGCGTGTGTCTGGGAGTGTGTCCTCCCAGGAGGCTCCTGTCTGCGCTGAGGAGCCGGGAGGCTTCTGGGTGAGACGTCTGTGTGTTTGTACACGTGTGGAAGTCATGTGTGTTTACTGAACGGGGATTTAAAAAACCTCAACATGAGAGAGAGAGATTTGGCAGATGTTGACAGCCCAGGAAGGAGGAATGTGAGCCAGTTGTGGGCCAGGGACTGTGAGAGCAGCTCTGTTTGCTTTTCCTACCAGCAGGTGTCCTCACCGCCCAGACTACCTCAGCCCTGGCTCACCTGGGAGGTGGGCAGTGCCCTGAGTGGGAGCTGGAAGGTGAGATGGAGCAGGCAGGGTGAGGATGCTCGGGGCGGGGGAGCCGCAGGGGTCGCAAGGAACCTAGCTAGAGAGAAAGGAGAGGAATAAGTGGCTGATGGGTGGACCAGCTCTGGTTGAAGGTGCAAAAAGCCCCAGTGGGCGCTGGCCCACGCCAGGCCCAGGAGCTTGTGGTTATTGGCGAGAGGTTCCCACTCCAGTTTCCTGTGGCTGCCTGGAGTGCCCTGCCTTAGGATGTGGCTACCGTGTGGGGCGGAGGCTGGAGGAAAAGGTAGAACTAGTGCTCCCTGCCCAGGGTCCTCTAGCAGGGGCTGACTCAGGGTCCGCCAAGGGCCCACAATTCCCAGAGGCACCAGCAGCTGCATGGTTAAGCCCCCAACCCCCCGGGTACCCATTAAGGCAGGAGTATTAGTGGCCACAGATGTTGAGGAGGGTGGAAAGCTGGGGCCTGCAGTAGAGGTCTGGGGAGAGTCCAGGGCAAGAGGGAAGAACTGAGACTTTAATGATCTGGTCTGGGAGGAGGAGTCCTAGGGAGGAGGGATTCTGAATTACCAGGGCCCACCCAGCCTGGAATTCCCAGCTGAGAATGAATGAGCCAGATAGATGCAAGGGCATACAGGTACCAGTAGACCTCAATTTTGTGCAGAGACTCAGGGCGCAAATAGTGAATAGCCCTGGGGAAAGCCAGGGCAGGGCCATGCAGAAGCAGGCAGCTCCAGCTGCAGCACTGGGACTTTGAAACTGTAGCAGGAGGGATGGCCCTGGGGAAGGGAGCTGTGGTCAGGCAGGAAGCAAACCTGGCACAGTGAGCAGGATGCTACATGGGACGTTGCGGAGCCGGGGGCAAGACCCAGGGAGACACAGGCAATGCCATGGAGGTTCGCAGGTGCAAACAGGAAGCAGGCCCAGACTCTCTGCAGCTGTTGGAGGTGACACAGAGGCTGAGCAGACACGGCCTGGGCCCGCCCTGCAGCTGGTCAGGTGCTGAGCCAGCCCTGGAGAGGCAGATGCACAAGGCACACTACTTATAAAGAAGGCAGTGGGCAGATGCAAACGCCCAACAGATGTTAAACGGGACAAGAGAGTCATCATCAGAGCCTTGGAGTGAGGGAAGCCTGTCTTGAACTTGCGAAGGCAGGCAGGGGGTGGCATTGGGTCTGTGCTGGGACGCTGACAGGGTCTGCATGCCAGAGCTTCTGCTGGGAGGGGATGAAATCATTCTCTTCCACATTTTGTCACTCCCAGCCCCCTCCCTTACCCCGTGCGCAAGCCCTGGGAGAGAAGTGACAGCAGGAGCTGGGGCAAGGAGACAGGAGTGCCTGAGGGCGTAGTGCAGCAAGGGATGATTTTCAGTGGTGCAGGAGAAAGGGCACCACGATGAGAGTAGAGAGGGTGGGGCCCATCCTCTGGCTCTGCCCTGTTGGATAGGTACCCTGGTTTCCTAGTTTTACAAATGAAGGGACTGAAATTTTCATCAATTAAGTAATTTGTCCCCAAAGAGCAGGGACTCTAACCTAGTCATTCTGTCTGCAGAATGCATGCTATTAAGCACTAATGCAGATGTGCAGAATACACATTATAAGTCCTACCTTTAACCTTTAGGCTCCAATAGAACTTTGATTAACAACATGAATGAGTCAAATGTTCCAAGCAGGAGGGGATAGGAGCTATTCTCTTAGTATCTCTGGTGGTAGATTACAGAGGGATAACTGGGTTCGTTCTTTCTTAGTTCTGCCTATTTTAATGGCCAGGAGATTCATACTTCCACAAACATTCTCCCAAATTCAGCAAAAGGGTTTTTCTTTATCTAATGAAGTCTCAGGTGGATAAAGGAAGTCCACCATGTAGAATTAGGCAAGTCAACTCCCTGAGCCTCAGTTTCCTCATCTGCAAAGTCAGAGGTAATCTCAAAGGCCTTTTAGCTGAAACAGTTTTAAGGTTACATCTAAGATGATTTAACACAGTCTCTGCTGGGGAGTGAAGGTAAAGCCGTAATCTCTTTTATAATTCTCCAGGATTTTGCTAAGGGGGGTGGGTCGAGGCTTTCTATGACCCATGTGGTAGGGAACAACACAGCCTTTCCGGTTCCTATGTCATTCTTGTTATCAAGATATCACCAATGTGGATGTCCTTTTATCTTCTGGCTTGTAATTACCTGTGTCTAGAGAGACTCTGCCTTTCATCCAAGGGCGGCAAAGAGAACCAGCAAACCTAGAGTTCCTGAGCAGAGAGAAAACTGGATATTTTAGCTTTTCTCTTTTTTTCTGGCTGCTACATTTAGATTCTGTTCATTCTGAAAATCAAGAGCTGTATTTGTGCTAGTGCCAATGCCCTCTGCGCACTAGGTCAGTGTTTCTCCAAGTGTGGTCCAGAGGCTAAGTAAACGTGAACGCTGTGGATTCCCAGGCCCCACCTCACCTCACAGAATCAGAATCCTGGGAGTTGGGCCTGAGGAATCTGTATTTTTCAAGAAAGCTTCCTATTACTTCTTAAACTGATTAAAGCTAAAGACTTTTGCTAGGGTAAAACTTTCCTTGAGGAGCTGCAAGCAAAGTGCCCACAGAGGCTAGGCAGTGAATGCAAATCTGGAAGAAAAGCCACAGCACGAGCACCATGGGCAACTGCACAGGACACTTGGCCTTGGGTCAAGGAGAGAATAGAATGTGCAGGGAAGGCTGGTGTGGGGGACCTGGAACACACATGTCCCCCATTAAAAAGAGTCACCCACTCCTCAGCTCCTGCTGATTTTTGCAGTTAGGACTGTGAGTTTGGCTTGACTAGATCTTACCATTTCCCAGAAGAGCAGAAAATCTGGATCTCTCTGTGAACTTTCCCAACAGGCTTAAAATGTTTATGGGCTTCTAATTCAAAATTTTTGAAAGTGATGCATTGGACAAAGAGCATGCCTAATACATTTAAAGGTTAACGCATTTAAAGTTTTAAACCATTAAAGCTGTGGTTTCTCAAACTTCCAGAACATCTGGAAGCCATGGTACCCTTTGCAGAGCACTGTAAACTGTGGTTCTCAGCACTGACTGTATATTAGAATCATCTGGAGATCTTAAAAAAAAAAAAAAAAAAAAAAGCAAACTCTGGACTCACCCACACTCCAGTGTAGTGAGAATCTCTACTGGGAAATGGGGTCCAGGCAGCATCTGCTTTTAAAGCTCTCCAAGTGATTCTAATGTACAGCAGGGTAAAGAAGCTCAGTCACACTGGTATATGTGGTCTCATCACTGGAACCAGCAGTAATTTACTAGCAGAAACGATGTGTACAAGCAAAGGCCGATCTATGAGCCCAGGCGTCTGAAAACATTTTAAAAGGCATGGTCCGAACATGGTCAGCTGTTTCCGGGGTTTTCCATGAATGCTCTACATGCATATTTTTGCTTGTTCTTCTTTCCATATAGCACAAATGAGAAAATGGCAGCCATCAGGCTATATATTTTGTATGTAATGGAAAAAGTTGGTCGTAATTCCATTTGTAAAGGTCGACCCTCTCGTTCAGCAATCTCTCAGTGATACTAGTGTTCTGCCAAAGCAGGGCTTAATCACAAAACCGACTGGAAGTTGGCCCTCGGCTGGGGCATGGGTCTGGACTCTAGACCCATTTCATGGAATCCTGCCACCTTAGGCTGGTGAATCATCCCACGCTAGATCTCTCAGATCCTCTCCAACTTCCAGAGTCTTTGCTTCAATAAATGAGGTCAGAATACCTGGGTTTAAATCCCACCTCTGCAACCTACTAGCTGAGTAACCTTGGGAGAGTCGTTTAACTTTCCTGATGCTCATTTTTCTCATTTGTAAAATGGCAAATTTTACTTATTCTCATTTTCTTCAAGCATTGTTAGAGGGTCAAATGAGTTAATAAAAGCTCTGTGAAATGTAAGGTGGTGTTATTACATTTTGTTTACACTCTCATTCTACAAATTTTTAAAAAATCATTATTATTATTATTCAGTGGATTTAATTGTTAAGAAGATTATATCTACCTTTTTTTTTTCTCCTAGGAAATTCTTTTTTAATCAATAACGATTGTGTCTGAGCTCTCTTTACTAGAGTCAGTGTGTTCACATGCGATGCTGGCCAGGACCCCTCTGGACATCAGTCTCTGCATCTGAAGAGAGCTGCACTAGATGACCCTGATCATCCCTCTAAACTCTATTAGAAATCTATACTATAGTGATAAAAAAAAAAAATGACCCTTCTCACTTTCTTCTTGAAATCTCCTTGAAATCCCCACAAAAAGGAATCCAACTTAGGGAACAGATATGTGATTGATGGGTTGGAAGAAACCAAGGAAGGATGGTCACTAGGATGCCCTGAAGACTCTCTTAGCTCCTCACTCCCCCACCTCCTGGCTTCCCACTATCTTGACCCCACTCTGATTTTCCTCACTGGCATGTGCTATTTTCTGTTCCCCTTTTCTTTTTCACAGTAATGAGCGCATTGTTCTAACATACCCTTTACTCCCTCTTTCAACAGTTACTGGAGGTATTATTATAAGGGAAACTATGTTGATGACAGCTCCTTTTAAGAACCAAGTATGTCAGTACTTGAGAGGGTTGCTAGTCCAAGTAGCTCATCCATGTCAGGAGGGTTACAAACTTGCAAACTTAAAATTAAATTGCCATCATGATTCTTTTTTCTGTTTCTATCTGAAATAGTTCAGGGAATAGTTGGCAGTATTTGTTCTTTCGAAGCCAATTATTAATCAGGGCTTCATTAGCCAGCCTTCACACATTTGTTTTCCTAACATCTGTTCCATTAATTTTCTAAGAACCAGTGTCAGGCCCACCAGATGGCAATTTCCAGAAACATTCACTCATCTTTTCCTAAAGATCAGTAGCGCATTTGCTTGTTTCCAGGCCTCTGATCCTTCCCGCCTTGTCCGTGACTTCCTAAACCACCCCTCGGGGTGATTATGAGCTCATTTCAGCCATGTCCATTATGTGTGGAATCTGGGTCTCTGAGCTTGAGTTTCAAGTTCTGTCTATTGTTACCATTTGTGTAGAAAGTTTTTCTCTGAGTGTTAATGCTGTTCGAAGTGTACATGAGAAAAGACAGGATCTTTCTCTTTCTTTTATCTGGCTCTCACGGGGGTGGGGGGGGCAACGAGCATTTGCTGCCTTCTGTCTCATGGACAGGGCTGAAGAGGCCTTTGGGGTGACAGGCTGGGACAGCACATGCTGGCGAGGAAAGAAACCCTCTGAGAGAAAGGAGCCAATGGCCACTGACCATCTCAGCCTGAAGAAACATCTGTGGGTCTGCCAGGTTCGAGATCTGGACTCTTTGCCAGACCGATTCTGCCTCATTAGGTCTAAAACACAGTGTTGATTATGTCACCGTGCTGTTATGACACTTTCCACGGCTCCCTACTGTTAATAGGATAAAATCCAACCCATCTGTCTGACATTTCAGCCACCCTGCTGGTGGAGCCCAATCTACCTCCTTGACCTCATCTCATCTGCTCCAGCCTGGCCCCTTGGGGTCTTTCTTATTCACTTGCACTTCCTCCCTGCCCTAACTTTGCTTCTAGCATCCTTCTGTGTGAAATTTCTTTCCTCTCCAGCCTCAAACTCTTTCCTCCTGCAGGACCCAGCTCAAATATCCCCTCTTCCATGAAATGCTCTCTGCTCTCTCCCTCCCCTGATCTCTTTGCAGCAACTCCTGGGCTTCTCCAAAGGTCTTCAAACCCATCCCTGTGGTCATGGGATTTGGGTCCATGTAGAAATAGCCTCCCCTGGATATTAATCTCCTTGAAGGCAGGGGCTATGTCTATTCATTTTTGTTTCCTTGTGTTGGCACTATCCTTGGCACATATCTGCTCAATAAATGTTCAATAAATGAATGAATTCCTGAATGAACAAACACATGAATGAATAAATGCATTAGCTATAAGATGATTACACTACTAGGGGGCATGGCCGAGATCTTTTGAGAATCTGTATTTTCTAAGAGAGTTGAAAGAGCAGGCTGGAGCCTGCCAGAGTTGGGACGTCGAAGCAATGGGCAAAAGGGCGATGACATTTGACTGGCTTGTCTTTAGTGCCATTCCCTCGGGCTCTGAGGTCTCTCTGTTCCCCTCTCAGGCCTGTGTGTGATTCCAGGGCCACCATGGATCACCTTCCTATCTCCACCTTTAGGTCTGAGGCCTCAAGCCCCTAGGGAGGTCACAGGTGGTACCTGGGACACTTGGCGAGTGTCTGTTGGCAGCACACTGCTCCCGTGGGTCTTGCTCATGCTGCATCTCTCTCTGCTGCTTTGTCTCCTAGACGAGCTGGCTGTCTGCCCCAAAGGAATCACTTCCAAGGTTTTCCGCTTCAACGTGTCCTCAGTGGAGAAAAATGGAACCAACCTGTTCCGAGCAGAATTCCGGGTCTTGCGGGTGCCCAACCCCAGCTCCAAGCGCAATGAGCAGAGGATCGAGCTCTTCCAGGTGAACCCCCTCCCAGAACAGAAACCAGCCAGCTGGGAAAGTTGGCTCCTTCGCCATATCAGGCCGCCACTCCACCCAGAGCTCCGCAGCCCTGGGTGTGAATCCTGCCTTCTCTGAGCCTTTGTTTCTGTTTGTGTCTGTCGTTAAGAGGATTAAGAGTTAACTAAGATGATTAAAGGAGCATTTGGCAACTTTTAGTTTCCTCTTGCTCCTCTCACCTGTCCTCCCGCACGGTGACATGTGCTGCGGGACTCGGGACTCGGTCCAGGCCTGGGTACTTACTCCTTTCTCGGCCCTGTAGATACTCCGGCCGGATGAGCACATCGCCAAACAGCGCTATATTGGTGGCAAGAATCTGCCCACGCGGGGCACTGCCGAGTGGCTGTCTTTTGATGTCACTGACACTGTGCGTGAATGGCTCTCACGAAGAGGTAGGTGGATTCTGAGAAGGAGCGTTTTGGAAGGAACCTCAGGGCCCTTGGTCCTTCATGAAACAAAGGGAAGAAGACAGAACTAGGGGAGTCACAAATCTAGGTTCAAAGCTTGGCTTTGCCAGATTCTCTTTGTGTCCTTCATTCATTCAGTCAACTAATACATATTAAATGCTTACTCTGAGCCAGGCCCTGGGTTCAACAGCAGATAAGACAGGTGAGGTCCCAGACTTACGGGACTTTTGTTCTGGTGGGAGAGACACATGATAAACAAATAAACATATTGATGAATAATAAGAATTTCACATAGCGATAAGTACCATGAAAAAGAGAATGAGGGCAATGCGATAATGAAGATAATGATCGGATGGAGTCCAACAATGGACTCTCAGGGAGTCCGTTGAAGAGGGAATTTGTGCATTAAGATCTGCATGATGAGAAGGAGCCAGCCTGTGAAAGTCAGGATAAAGGATGTTTTAAGCAAAAGAAACAACAAGGCCCCCAGGTGGGAACTAGCTTGATTTGTTCTAGCAGCAGCAGACTGGTGTGGCTGGACCTAGGGGAGTCAGAATGGTAGCTGAGCCTGCATGATTTCAGACCTATTAGGTCATGGTCAGGTTTTAGGACTTATCCAAGTGTGATGAGAAGTCCCAGGAAGGTTATAAGCAGGGCTGGCGATATAGGGTGAGGCGATTTGATTTCCATACCCCTCTGGTTGCCATGAGGTCAAAGGAAGGAGCAGAAACACCATGCCAGTTAGTGGCTTTGCAGAAGCCTGGATGAAAGCAATAGGGGCTTCAGCTAGGGCAGTGGCAGCAGATATGGAAGTGGCATGGATTTATTCTATATTCTGGAAGTAAAGCCGATAGGACAGGTGGATTACATATGGGGTATGAGGACATAAGAGGAGTCTAGATGACTTCTAAGATTTTGGACTGAACACCCAGGTGGTAATACTTATTGAAATAGGAAAGACGGAAAGAAGAGCAGGTTTGGGGAGGTTCTGTTTTGGCTGGTTGAGTTTGAAAGGCCTGGTAGCCATCCAGGTAAGCTGTCCAATAGGCAGAGCAAACTTCACACGTCCCAAATAGTTCACCCCCTCACTTGGTTTCTCCCCGGGAAAATAAGGTAACGATGGTTCCTTCCCCGCATGCCTCACAGAACTGTTTTAAGGATCAAACTTATTTGAGAGAATTTCGTGGCTTTCAGCGTGTTACACAAGAGCAAACATTTTGGCTCAGATCAGGAATCTGAGGCCCAGAGAAGTTAAGTTTTTTGACCAAGGTCCTCCAGCCTGGATTTGAACTGGAGTCTCCTGACTGCCCTGGTGCCCTGTGACATCAGACTCAGCTGTTTTTCCTCACGTGGTGGTACCACCTGGCCTGGCGCGTGGTGGCGTGGGGGTATGGATGCTGGTTCCATTGTTCCTTCTCTCCCTCTCATGAAGAGTTTTCTACCATTGTCAGCTGCCTCAGAGCCACAGTCCATTCAAATGCTGAGGTCCAGGGTCCCTGGGGCAGGTGGGTCCTTCCCAGTCCTGGTGTTTTAGGAAACTAGGGGTTATGGCTCTAAGGCAGAGATCACAAAGTGCTGGCCTAGGTATTGTTTCAACTAGTGGTCTTTTTTTTTTTTTTTTAAGTTAGGAGATTTCACTTAAAACCTAGACTTCTGGCATTTCTTGAAAAATTGAAAGATTTTCTGGTAGTGATCCATTGGAGATGAGTTAGTGACCGCCTCTCGAGGTGAGGCATGCATTCTTCATGTCACTACAGGCCCCACCATTCCCCAGTGTTCCCCAAGGGGGAGGCTGGAAGTCCCTACTTAGCATGACTCTGCCCACTTACATAACCTGCCTGGGATCTATAGGCGTCCAAGTTTGCAAGTCCCCATCTAAGGGGCATTTGCTACCTGGGGGCTGAGCTGGCAGATGGGGAATTCCATCCTATCTCCCCCACTGAGCACGAAGGCAAACACCTAGGAGAACCCACATGGATCTGCTGACAGCAGCGCTGCTGGGAATTCTGACTCAGACAGTACTCCGCCTAGAGCCCGACATGGATATGGAGAGGAGAGGCAGGGAAAATTAATCTCTCAGCTTCCCTGTCTGATTTTGATCAGCTCCACCTGGATTTCTTTGAAGCCCTGAGCACTTGAAGGAGTTCTTATTTTCACAGCTGCAGAACTCAATGAGAAGTTTGCACTGAGAATGATTTCCATCCTTCTTGAGACATCAAAAAGATAATTTTGTAATAAAACCTATGGATCCCCCACCCACCATCCCCACTACTGCCAATTCTGAGGTTAGTTTGTCATTGGAACCTTCAGTCCCCTCCCCAGGGGAGCTGCTGCCTGCCCCTTGCATAGGGGAACCACACACAGACTTTTACTTATGCAGAGGTTGTGAGCCTCTTCAGAGTTTGCGGCCCCAAACAAGGCAGCAGATGGACTCCGAATGGAGCAGCTGATACTGTGGACTAATGAGGAAACTGAGTCATGCATAGGTCTTGCATTCATTCAGCAAACACCTCAGAGCTCACTGTGCACTAGGTTCCCAGGCTGCCTTCCGGGTCCCAGAGATGACTGAAGTCCTCTCTCCAGAGTTGGGGGCCTGGCTACTGGTCCACACAACTTGCACTTTCTCTGTGTGCAGAGCCATACCTCACCTAGCAGGCGGTGCAGGGAGTACACCGTGGCTCAGAACAGGAGGGACACTGGGAAAACGCAACCATTTCACATCTCACGGAGAGCATGGTCATCCTCTTTGGTGGCCTCTGTTGGCCCCTTTGTCCCTCTTTGTCTCTGACACTCAGGAGTGTGGCTCTAGTGTCAGGCTGCCTGTGTTTGAATCTTGGCTCTGCCACTTGCTGGTTGAGTACCTTGGGCAAGCCATTTAATTTCCCTAAGCCTCAGTGTCCTCATCTGTATAATGAGGGATAATAAAAGTTTCTACTTTATAGATTATAAAGATTAAATGAGTTAATGCATGAACGTCTTAAAGTGGTGCTTGACCTGTAATAATGCTCAACAAATGTTGGTGATTATTGTGATCCCTCTCCGAGCTCTCCACCTAGACAGAGCCTGTTGGCCAAGCTGGGCCACCACCTCACACCTACTGCTTATACCCTAACCTTTACTCTCCCCAGCACATCTGTCTGCACCTTGACTTTTTGACTCACAGAATCCAGAGTTGCCCACTTCAGGTCTCCCTTGGCCCATCTTAGACCCTTCTGGATAATAGGAAGTATACTTACTCTTCGATGTAGCCCATTAGGCTACACCAGCTCCTTCTTTTAGCTTCCTTAAACCAGGAAGGGGACATGCCTTCGGCCTCACTCTTTATTCACTCCTTGTTGTCTAGCTGGGGCTCAGGCTCACTGTTATATTGTCCCCTTACCTCCCCATCAGAGCTGACCTTCTGGAACATAAATCTTCAAGCTTAGCAGGTATCAGTGTGTGCCAGAGGCTGCCCTGATTTGGGGCAGGGCAAATGAGGCTGGGCTCTGAGTTTACAGAAGAAAGGATTGAGCTGGTTTTTAATCAGTAGGACTGGGACATTCAAGTCTGCCACATTACAGTGGCTGATATCTCTGGGCTTGGGAGAAGGATGCTGAGCTGACGTGGACTCTTTGGGGTTTTCCCTGATGATACCAGAGTTCAGAAAGACCCCAGATTGGCCCCAAGGCTGGAGGCTCACAAAGAACTAAGGTGGCTTCAGAGAGCAGTAAATCAACCAGCTCTCTTGGATGCTGACCTTGAACACAGAGGGATCTGTCGCCCCCATGACCTCTCCTTTACCTGACTACAGCCGGCTGCTGCCGCCTGCATCAACAGAGCTTCCCTAACTGTCCTACCCACCAGAATTGACATGACGCCAGGTCCTACCTGGTTTCCCTGCACAAAACTAATGGGTTCCGTTCAGATTTATCACTTCTTACTCTTCCTTTTTTTCTTCCACTTTACTCAATCCCTTTGACTAGTTTCCTTGCTTCCCTCATTTTTGTTACCGAAACACCTGATCCCACAGCTAATAGGAGATAGGACCGGAGCCGGCCTTCTCGTACCAGAATATCGGCCACCAAACCGTGGCGCCTCCAGGCTTCCTCGTGCTCGTTCTCTCCGAGCTCACAGCACCTGGACCCTTGGCCACGGTCCTCTACCTTTTCCTTCAGCCTGTGGTCTAGTTTCACAACTGTCTTCCTGAGCCGTTTTCCCTCCTCGAGCCATCCACATTTCCAATTTCCCATCAAGGTGAACAAGGATTCCAAAAGAAGTAATTTCACCTCGTCACGTCCTTGTTTCTGAAGGAAAGTATGGCCAAGTATAACTATGATTTTCACCTTATCTCTTCTGTGATCTACCACGCTGTGTCTGCAGTCATAGCCCCGGTAGACATGCTGGCATCTCCCGCCTAGACGGAGGCTGCCGCTTGTTTGCTGGTGACCTCGCTCTGGGATTGTTTCCCGACTTTTGATCCTGTGGCTCAGACTGCGCCACCTGCTACCCACCTTGTGGCCCTTAGAATTCGTGACCTTTCGAATCTCTGCCTCTCTGCCCCAGAGTTCTTCGGTCTCCCCCTTCCTCTGGTGTCTCCCAGTCCCCTCGTCTCTTCCCTTCATCTCTTCTCAACAGGTTGGCTTGAATATCTCCTCTCCCGATAAACACCTAGGTGGTGCGACTGTGTTTTTTTGTTTTTGTTTTGTTTTTTGGTTTTTTTTTTCCCCCTGTCCTTCCTGTATCCTCATATTCTTTTGCCCCCAAGTAGGCAGGTGACAATATTTTCCTAATACCATCTTTTGAAACTAGATGACTATTAAAATTCTCTTTTGTGATCCTCACTAGTTTACGCCTCCATGCGGTTGTTCGGAATGTAACGGAAACGCGTGGATTGTGGCAGCGTGAGCGTGAAGGTCCACTCCGGCGTCTCCTCCACAGAGCTAGTTCCTCTGACTGTCTACAGCAGCAGAGGCCCCGGCCTTCCCATGCATGGGTGGGTGGGGACACTCCCTGATCGCACAAAATGCTCTTCTCACCAGCTGTCTCTTATTTTGCAGAGTCCAACTTAGGTCTGGAAATCAGTATTCATTGTCCATGTCACACCTTTCAGCCCAATGGAGATATCCTGGAAAATATTCATGAGGTGATGGAAATCAAATTCAAAGGTAACAAAATGGATAGAACAGGAGACCCAGGAAAGGCAGCAGGCTCCCTCACAGAGATGGCTAATTATTTTGACTTGAGAAATCCTGCTTTGTTTCCAAAGCAATGAGTGTGACTTTCAGTTTCTGGATATAGAGGATACTTTAGCATTTGGAAGACAGTGTTATGCTGATAAGAGCAGTGAGACATGTAGCTAAGCAGTACCTGAGCTCAGACAGCAAAATGGGGGTAAGAGTTCCTCTTTCATGGGGTTGTTATACAAATGAAATGAGTTAATAAGTATAAAACACTATGCCAGGAATGCTCAAATAATCATCTTCCCCTTCCCTGAAAGAAACAAACTTTGGTGGCTATGAGTTGGAGTGTGTTGACTACTGAGCCTGTCAGGTGTTGCAGAGCCACCTGCTCCCTGGCCAGGAGTCTGTCTCTGGGTTTGAATGCCTGCTCCAGGGTCGAGCAGTTTGTGCTGAGATGCCAAGATACTTGAGAGACATTTCTGGTTTTCTAAGGCGCTCAGCCTAGACAGTCTCTGAATTTCAGGGTCGTTGTCTTTTCCTTTCATAGTCCCATTCGGGGTAACTGAGGCACACCTGAAGCCGGGTGGTTTTGTCAAGGTCAAACTGACCAAGTCAAAACCTGAAGTTAGAGGCTTATCTGGAAAAAGATGCAGGTCTGTCTTGGCTCCGAGCTGTGGGCAAACCTTTTACCCCTCATGGGCTCTATTTCAGAGGCTCTTTTTTTTAAAAAAAGCTAAACGTTTGACATTCTAATCCCAAAACCTTGGAGCTCAGAAAACCTTAGGAGTCATTCCCTAGAGGCCAGGTTAGGACGAGATCCTCCCGCTTCAGTTTCGTTCATAAAGATTTTCAGGAAAGGAAACTGGAAATCCAGGCCTCTCATTTATCTCACAGACCTAGCGCTCCTTCGTGAGGTCCCAGATCCTCCTGTCGCTATGCAAATTTAATTCCTCGTGGTCCTGTCCTTGGCAGAGATGGACAACAGCTGGCAGCTGTCCGTCACAGAATAGGTCTGCTTTTAGTTGAGACTCTTTCTAATTAGTCTCCAGTCTTTTCCTTTTCAGATGATATAGCAGGTCCCCCACCCCCTGCAGAGTTTGCTAAGCTGTTTATCACATGCTTCATTAGCTTGTCTGAGTTTTATAGTGAAAACACTTTTGAAACTATAAGTGCAATGTAAATGGTAACAATTACTTAGTCTTATTCCTCTGGCTCCCATTCAAGCGCTCTTAAATTGTGACACCTTTAATTAGAGGAGGGACTTCTGTGCTATCTTGACCAATTTGGATCATAAGAGGTAACTCACACATCCGAAGATTCTAAGTTGCAGAATCTAGACAGAGAGCCCAAAGGAATGTTAGGTAGCCAGAGAAGCTTCATGGATCCCTCAAGATCCCCAGGAGCATCTTAGAAAGGGCTCGCTGGCCTTTGGAAGTTGTGCGCACAAGAGTCACGAAGGAACTGACCTTCATGGGGTGTCTCGTGGGTTCTTTGATGCTGGTCCTCCCCTTCCTGCAGTGGCAGGAAGCTGCACCTTAGCACGCTGTCCTCACAGACCACACTGTCCCTCTTCCTGGGCATGATGGGATGGGGTGAGAAAGCAGCCCCCTCTCACTTCCTTAGACAGGAGATGGTCATCTTCCTTCCCTTCTGCAGGCGTGGACAGTGAGGATGATCATGGTCGTGGAGATCTGGGGCGCCTCAGGAAGCAGAAAGATCACCACAACCCTCATCTTATCCTCATGATGATTCCTCCACACCGGCTTGACAACCCGGGCCAAGCGGGTCAGAGGAAGAAGCGGGCCCTGGACACAAATTACTGCTTCAGGTGAGCCTGGGGCCCGCTCAGGATCTGTGAACTCCTGAGACAACAATTACTGGGCGCCTAGTGTGGGGCGGGCCCCAGGCCTAAGCCAGGCTCAGCCGACAGTCCAGGATGCTATTCACAAACATCTCCAGGAAAGAAGATTTAAAACCTCTTAAGAATCTCTTTATTTTTCTGAAAGCCCCACATTTTTTCTGCAGCCCAGTTCTATAAGGACCTGGATAAAGTATGTGAGAAGGAGAGTGTTGCTAAAATGGCTTGGACTAGAGAGGCTTGGCTGAAGCTGCTCTGTAAAAGTACTCGTAGGGTGTGTTCGCATGGCGAGGAGATTAACGCAGGAATTTCCATGAAAGGAGCGCTCAGTTCCCTATGAAGGGCCCAAGGATGCTACTGGAGGAAGGAAAATAGGGCAGTCTCCATCTGCAGGGAGGGATCCGAGCTAGAGAAGTTAACGAACTAATTCAGAAGTAGTTGGGCAGCCACTGTGAAAAGATTTAAAAAAAAAAAAAAAAAAGAGCCTCTTATTTAGAAGCAGTTTGGCCTCTTGTTTATAAAGGAGGGAGCTGCTAAAGCATGCACGGCGATTACAGAAAGGTAGAAAAATGACATCCGTGAGGTCTGAAGGATAAAGTGCTCTAAGAATTTGGAGTTCATCTATGGATACGAGAAAGGCTTCAGAAGGGTGTGGAATTTGAGCCTTCGAGGACAAGCGAGATTTCGGTAGGTGGGGATATGGGAGGACGAAGCACTTCCAGTAAAGGCAGGAGCATGAACGCGTCAGTTTGGCAGAAGAGGTGGATGCGTGGATGGAGCTGGGGAGAATAACTTGGAAAATGTTTAGATCTGAGACCATGTCTTATTAGGAACAACTGAATGAATGAGGAATGTCGAGCTTGGGGAACGGAAGGGGTTGGGAAGGCAATGTGGTTGACTCCAACTGTCTGAAGGTTGGCACGTGGATTTGTTCTATGTGGCACTTAATTAGTTAGGAACAAATGCTCTTGACTGTAAGTAACAGTCGCCTAAACCATACAGGATTGTTCACAAGAAGCCTGTGACAGCAGGCTCAGGGGTGGTCTGGCTGCTTAATTATGCAGTTGGGGATACAGGCTCTCTCTCTTCAGTCTGCCATATGTTGGCTTGCTTTGCATTCTCTTGTGTATAGTCTCAGTGACTGCTAGAGCTCCAGGTGTCTTGTCCACGCTCGAGATGAGAAGGGGGAAGAGGCAGAGACAGCAGCTTTTCTCTTCCATCTATGAGTTGTATATAGAATCGAATATTTCTGCCAGAGTTTGCCTTTACCACCTGCATACTTCTCCTCATGCCTGTCCTTGCTGGGTTACGTGACCACTTCTCCCTCCAAGGCAGCCCCAGAAAACAAGGGTCTGGTGTTCTAGACGCTGTAGTGGGAGGCAGCAAGGGAGAAAGGGGTAGGAACTGCCATCGAATTAATACCCAAGGGTCTCTGCCATGGTTCACCCTGGGAATCCACAAGAAGCCAGATTTTGGACAACACCTGCCTGCGTCAGTAGCAAGTTCTAGGTCTCAGCAGATGTTGAAGTATAGACTAGCTGCCCACTTGACGAGGGAGGTTGCCAAATGGATTTCTGCAGGCAACAGAACTGAAGTAGCCTGGTAATCACATTTGGGGGTGATCTAGGAATCATGGCTAACAGAAGCATATGCCTCATTTTGATTCAATGATCCTGAGATTGAGTCTAAGCAGTCATCTACTACAGTATATAAGCTATAGTATATAGTTAATTTCCAGTTGGGTGTACGTTAGGAAGGTAACAATAAAACCAACCTCAACAAAGCTGAGCTGGCTAGTAACATTCAGAGCTTGGTTTTATGTGGAGCAATTTATGTCTGCTTCGATTCATAATGTAAAAGGAGGCAGGGCCACCTTTGCCTTTTTTCTCTTCCTCATGCATCATTTACATCTGTCTATTATGTCTTTGGGATCACGGTCTTCACTATAGAAAATGCCTTTATAGTCTATACAGCTCAGTGAACTTGAACCTGGGATTCCATTGATTAAAGCCACCTCTGATGATGACAGGAAGTACTCCAAGTGCAAATATGAGGGCCACTTATGAAGCTTTTTTGATATCGGCAGTTTCCTTTAGGTTGGTTTTCTATGCATGTTTTTTTGTGTTGTAGCAACGTGGAGGAGAACTGCTGTGTGCGCCCTCTCTACATTGACTTTCGACAGGATCTGGGTTGGAAGTGGGTCCATGAACCTAAGGGATATTACGCCAACTTCTGCTCAGGCCCTTGCCCATACCTCCGCAGTGCAGACACCACCCACAGCAAGGTATGGAGCAGCGCTCATGCCACGTGGGGCACTGGGGCCGAGCCGGCTAGGCCACTTTATTAAAAAGGATGCAGGAAGGACTGCATGTTGAATGAGCATATGATGATCCGGGGTGAGTAAAATCCCTTTGGTGAAGGTTCTGATCTTGGCACCCCGGGCCAACTCTACTTGGTCACATTCTGCCTTTTGTAATCTCTGTCATAGTTTGAAGCAGACTTTTGATTTGCTCTGTCTAAAGCTTTTGTACAAATCTTGAAATTAATTAGCTATCGCATGCCACCCTATATGTCAGAGTTGTATGCACAGAGCTGGCAAGGAATGTTGGGGCAGGATGACTTCTGCCACCAGTTCAAGAACTCTGAAAATTCCAGCCTCTCGACTGTAGAAAAGTTATTTTTAAAGACAATGTAAAGTACAAAGAAGAAGCTATATGAAACAATAGGAAGAAAAGGGGAGCGAGAGGGAAGTCCATGACTCTGAAACCAGCTTGTCCTCCCCTCAAGGGGAAACGAAAACAGTAATTTACAAAGCACGGGTCCCTGTAGCTCATTATTACTGCCTCCTGTCTGAGGCCCCACACTCTGACATGTACCAAATGGCAATGTTTCGTGAGGACATTTCTCACCAAAGCGACCAGTGAGAGCTAGGAGGACCAATACAGGAGTGTTTCCTTAACGCAGAGAGAATTCCATTGTCAGTCTACATATCTGTTATATGCTGAAACTGTTAATAACACTCAAACAAGTGCAGATGCTCTCTATTCCTCCTCCGTGGACGAACAGCATTAGTCACTCACCCAAACTGAAATCGCACCCATGGCCAGTCTACCGCTGGCTCAGCCTCTAGAACAGTCCCTAGGGCTTGTAGAGGGCTCCAGGCTTGGTCTTCCAACCTCTAAGTGATGTATCCTCCCCAGGTGCTGGGCCTGTACAACACCTTGAATCCTGAAGCATCTGCCTCACCTTGCTGTGTGCCCCAGGACTTGGAGCCCCTGACCATCCTGTACTATGTCGGGAGGACCCCCAAGGTGGAACATCTCTCTAATATGGTGGTGAAGTCCTGTAAGTGTAGCTGAGACCCCACCTGCGACGGAGAGGAGAGGAGAGAGAACTGCCACTGCCTGACTGCCTGCTCCTCGGGAAGCACCAAAGCAACAGACCTCACCTTGAGGCCTGGAGCCCACAACCTGCAGCTCCAGGCAAATGGCTGAGATGGAGGTTCCCTTTTGGAACATTTCTCTTTCTTGCTGGCTCTGAGAATCACTGTGGTAAAGAAAGTGTGGGTTTGGTTAGGGGAAGGCCGAACTCTTCAGAACACAGATTTTCTGTGGCGTAAACAGAGGTGGTGGGGACGGAGGAAGAGGGATGGCAAGTCGACACGCTGCGTGGCAACGGGGTTTGCGATACCTAGGGAGGGGGAAGGGCAGAGAAGGCTGGGACAGGGCCAGACTGGAAGACACTTCTGATCTGAGGTCAGATTTTCTCATCGCTGCCCCACATCTGCTCTAGGGAATCTGGATTACGTTAGACAAGGCAAGCATTTTTCTTCAGACAGGTTACTAAGACATGGTCCCAGCATTGTATCTCATACTACTTGGGATTAAGGACAAATCTGTTATTTTTGCAAAATGTCCTCTTGACATCACTCAGCATCAAGGGTCATTACAGGGAAGAAGTCCAGGTAATGTAGTTCCCAGGCCACCAACTATACTGGGCCCTACGGATAGGCCGAACTCAGAAGCAGAAGGTGGGGTTAACCTTCTCCTATCTGCCCTCCGGGTCCCTCCTCTCGCCTTCTTCCTAGGTCGTATCTCCCCTTGGACGTTTGGCTAGACACCTTCCAGGTCAGGGTGCACGTATCTGAATTTCGGGTCTGTGCGGCCTTTGGGGCATTATGGGTTTCCCCCCTCACCCTCTAAGACCCTGTGCTCATCTGGTGTTCCTGGAAGCAGGTGCTACATGTGGGGCACGCGGGGAAGCTGCACGTGTGTGCCACACCATGACTTGGCCCCAGATGCGTAGACTGAGGTATAAAGACAAATACAAATATTACTCTCAAAATCTTTGTATAAATAAATATTTTTGGGGACTCTTGGATCATTTCATCTTCTGGAAGAATGCTTCTAGAACAGTAAAAGCCTTATTCTAAGGTGTTAGTCTGACTCGATAAATATCCTTAACTACCTTTTTCTTAATTCCATGTCCACGCCCACTCATCAGAGGTACTGGGATCTGGGGCAGATGTGGGATACACTGCTCAGGGTGAACACCCGGGACAGTGGCACGCTGTGCTGGCTTCTGCCACCTACTGCCAAGACCGCACTACTGTTTGTGTTCCCTTTGATCTTCACCGTGTATTACTCTCAGACACGCAGAGGCGCTGGCCGGATTTGCAGAAAGTACAGTATATGAATTTGACCTCCAATTAACTATGGGCAAAATCACTTGGCGTGAACCCTTGCACATAGAAATGTGTTGGATGTGCATTCATTAGAAGTTACTGACATTATCATTTTCGAAAATCTCTCCCCCTCCAAATCAGCTGAAAATAAGAGAAGCTGTCTACAGCAAATGGCCTAAGAGGCCCATTCTGTTACCAGGTCGGGCCTAAAAGAGGTTGCCAGGAGCCCTGTTTCAGACAATGTGCTTCTTGTCAGGGACTGGGGAATGGGAAAGGGCGGGAAAAGCACAATCCCACAGTTCTCTTTTGAGGTCACAGATCCTGGAGCAATGCTGAATTCTATCGTGATAGCAACGTCCACCTGAAACAACCATCTGCAGTGAGTGAGGAACCACCTGGCGGCTCCTGAGAAACATGTTCCTCCACTGAAATCACTCCGCCACCCACTGGTAAAAGAGTCTATCTGAAGCTAAAGTTTACAGGTTGCAGGATGTGTATGATTTATGTCCGTGCCTCTGTGTTTGGCCACCAAGTCCTTTCTCCTGCTTTGTCCATGCCCAGCCAATTCTAAGGGCTTCTCTCTCAGCCTTCACCCCATGAGGCACCCGTTTACTTCCACTGTACTTCAGGGTATATCTATGTCCCTGCCTTAAAATCATGGCAGGTGGAATTGTTCTCCCTCTTACCCAAGGGAGCCGGTGGATCTAAAGAGGGGATGCGGCATACTCAGCCCTTTGGTGACGGGCCATTGCTCTCTCAACTTTCAGAGTCTACTCACTTGTGGCTGCCATTCTTGAATTTCAGTGGGCATGAGAATCATTCGAGTATTTATGAAAAATGTACAATTTCAGACTGCAACTCTAGAGATGTCTTAAAGGTCTCAGGTAGGGACGAGGCTCCCTCAAAACTACATTTTGAGAAATAGTGTATTTATTATACCTGACATTGTTGGTCCTCACTTGAGGCTTAAACAAGCAAGAGGGAAATAATCTTTCTGGCCCTAGAATAAACTTTTCTTGTGCTCCAACCTCATAGGACATCCCTAAAACATTGGCTTGTGGTTCATCCTAATGAACCAAGGCAATGAGATGTGTTTCCTGAAGTATCTCAAAGAAAACAGAACGCACTGTGATTCCAAATGTTCCTTTTATGTTAGAGCTCTACGCGTATCTTAATCAGCAGATACGAATAGGGGCAGGGGTCTGATGTCCATCTTCCCCATTCCACAAGTCACTGACAGGCACTACAGAAATTTGAACCATTGGCTGTCTTCAAAAATAACATTTGTTTTGAGGGAGGAGGTAAGGGTTAGGCAATGCCACTGCTGTTGCAGGGAGGACCCTAGGATCCTGGTTTATTACCAAGAGAAGTCTAGTACCAGTAAAAATGACTTGAATGTACGTGGGTAAATGAAGGGAGAGATCTGGAGTCTGGTCTTACCACTTGATTCAATTCTGATTGGTTACCGAGGCTTATTCCAAGCACTCTAGTTGGTCTAGAAGTTCTTTTACTGGGATTACACACTCTTATCCTTTTTCACAGGATCCTTATGGTGAGTCTAATCAAATACCTCATTTACCAATTCTAAACATCAGCAGGGACCATGAAGGAATTCTAATTCGTCTCCTAACAAATCCACGACCAAGTCAGCAAACAGTTAAAATGGTCCTCGAATGAATAGCCAGAAGTCCCAGGAACGTCTATAACACATTCTCTCATTTCTCTTGCAATCAGTAGACCTCATCCTTTACATGCAAACAAAATGCTTCAACGCACTCAAACCTTTGTTTTCATTCACTATGAAGGCAACAAAGTCCCTTTTCTCTTTGTTTTTTGGGTGTCATTTTCCTTTTGGGCTTTCAATGCTGAGTCTATAGCACATGGTTGGAGAAACCCCAGACTCTGGACGCTCCTCCAATAACTGGCTAGGGCAGCTAAGTCAATCCTTTGGCAGCATCTGCTGCCCACCTTTCAACTTTTTCTCCAGCAGAAGCAAGAGAGAGGAGCTGGGAAAGATGAGGAGGCGAGAAAGCAGAGGACAGGCAGGTAGGAAGCAGCCAGGCTGTGCTGCGTCACTCTGATAAACTGTTTAGGTAAACAAGGTGCACCTGGATACAGATTCACACGCCCCTTGAGCACCTATCTACTGTGGTCTGATAATGGAGGCATTTACACAGACCAGCCTCCCAGGTCCGGGAGCTGCCCTGGGGGAATAGCCTGGACCCACCACCTGCTGGAAGGAATTGTAAGAATGAAACATCTCTTTATAGCTCACATTTCTAAAATGAAGTTTAAAAAATTGCTCAGCGATGAAATAAAATGAGAAGTTGGTCCCATCTCAGTCTTGTTTGTGAATACTGATTGTTGGGAAATTAGTAACTGGAAAAAAAGAAAATAAAAATAGAATTACTTTATTAATTTTAGAAATCAGTAATTCCAAAGGGTGCCTTTACCGTGGCTCAAGCGGTCAGCAGCACACCGACTCTTCTCCGCTCTCCGTGAAACTTGGGATGGAAGCTTCCCTCCTCTCCCCCAAACCCTCTGAAAAGGGAACAACAACTTTGGTAGATAATGTTTTGGGGATTTTAGGCTTGTAGGAAGTAAAGCTTAATACTGCAATCTGGAAAAGAAGAGGAAGCAAAATGCAAATAGCCAAAGAGCCTCTTTTATATCATCTCTGTGTGGTAGCAGGAGAGGGACAGAGAAGACCTAAGCAGGCTGGGGGAGGGGCAAAGGGGTAAAAGATACACGTGTGCTCTGACGGGGTATATGATGCATCGGTTGAATGTCCCCACTGCCAAGTTCCATCAAAATCCAGCTGATGTGTTTTCCTGTCATCTCAGTAAAAGTCTGGATTGGATGACTGGCAACAATCTACTGCCACTTCTGCTCGAAGGCTCTGGGGACTGAGGCAGCAAAAACATACTACGGACCCCTTGCAGCGCTGGTGGATGGTTCACCCTCAGTCACGCACCCAGGAGTAGCGGGAGTAGTGAACAGGTTCTTCCTCCGCATGTTTCCGGTTCATCTTTTAGTGTGAGCAGGATCTGAAGAGAGAAAATCAACCACTAAGTGACTGAAATGAGTGTGAGGTTTTACTTATTTACAGCAATGTCTGCTTTAGTTAGGGTAACCGAAGATAAAGAAGTTGTGGCCCGATAAATGAAGTTCGCCTTGGACTAGAAAACTTTTCATTTTAACCACTTTTATTGGAAACCTTTCTAAACGCTCCTATTCTGCTGCTGCTCCCTTCTTGTACACTCCTTAGTTTCTTTTCTCTTCTTTTTTCCTGGATAATAACATTTTATCCCTTTTGCTTCTTAAACAGAAGATGCTAAATATGTTAACCTTTTCTAGAAACTCAGAGTCAGCATTATTAGCATTCAAGATTGAACTGCGTGGAAAAACTGCTCCGAGTTTGCCCAAATCTTCCCTCAATGTCAGGCTGTCAGATAACACCGTGCCTGGTACCCCTGTCACCACCCCCATAACCAACCTACACTCCACCACCCAGTTTAAGAAGAAGAACATCTTTAAACCCCGAATCCCCTGTGAGGTACCCCAATTCCTTCTCATACCCACCATCCTGAATTTCGTGTTTCTCTTTCTCTCGTTCACGTTTTAATAACAGGTTTATTTACTACATATACTTATATCCCCTAAATATTGTATTGTTTAGTGTTATGTGGTTTTGAATTTTATAATGCTGCTGTGACTATTCTTATACATGATCCCAACACACAACTGGAAGAATTTCGTTAGGTATATACTTAGGAGTGGAGCTGCCAGGTCGTGAATGCTTGCATCTTTAACTCTCTGAAAATCAAGCTGTATTATTTTCTAAAGTGGTTGCATCAGTTTATCGCCCTGCTGGCAGTGGATGAGCTTCCCTCACTTCTCCACTTCCTCTACATGTGGAGCAATTGTCTTGAGTTTGAAATTTTTGCCAATCAAGTGAGTATCCTACTGTGTTTTCAATTAGTATTTCCCTGATGAGGGATGAGGTTGAATATCTTTTCAAGTTTCTACTGCGCATCCATGATTTTTCTTCTAAGAATTGCCTTGACATGCATTCTGGCTTATTTTCTTGTTGAATTGCTGTTTAATAACCTTTTTTAAAACAACTTTATTGAGATATAATTCACATACCATATAATTCGCCCACTTAACATGTACAATTCAGTGGCTTTTAGTATATTCAGAGTTATGTATCTATCACCACAATCAGTTCTAGGACATTTTCACTGAAAGAAAATGAAACCGCATACCTCTGAGCCGTCACCCCCACACATCTCATCCCCCAGCTCTAGGCAACCACTAATCTATATTCTGTCTCTACAGATTTGCCTATTCTGGATATTTTATATAAGTAGAATCGTACAATATGTGGTCCTTTGTGTCTGGCTTCTGTCACTTACCATGTTTTCAAGGGTCATCCATGTTGTAGCATATATCATTACACTTTTTATGGCTGAATAATATTCCATTCTGTGTATATACTACATTTTATTTATTCACTCATCAGCTGATAGGCATTTGGGTTGTTTCTACCTCTTGGCCATTGTTAAAAATGCTGCTATAAACATGTACAAGTTTCGTTTAGACATATGCTTTCATTTCAGTTGGGCATATACATTAGAGTGGAATCACAGTTATATGGTAACTCTACATGTTTAATGGCTTGAAGAACTGCAAAACTTTTTCCAAAGCAGTTGCACCATTTTACAGTCCTATCAGCAATGTATGAAGGTTCTAATTTCTCTACATCCTCACCAACACTTGTTATTGTCTTTCTGTTATAGACATGCTGGTGGGTGTGAAGTGGTATTCTGCTGTGGTTTTGATTTGCATTTCTCCAGTGGCAAATGATGTCAAGAATCTTTTCACATGCTCATTGACATTATATCTTCTTTGGAGAAATGTCTGTTCCGAATCTCTGCCCATTCACAAAATTGAGTTGTCTTTTTTATTACTGAGCTGTAAGACTTCTCTATATATTCTAAACACAAGTCCTTTATCACATACATGATTTGCAGCTCCCATTCTGTGGGGTGGCATTTCACCTCCTGGACAGTACCCTCTGAAGCACAAAATTTAATGATGTCCACTTTGCGTAATTTTTTCTTTTGTTATTTATCCTGTGGATGCCATATCTAAGAAACTGCTTATTGATTTTTAAAGTTCTTTGCTTAATATCTTGGATACAATTTCTTGGTTCTGCGTGTTATAAACACCTTCACCTAGTTTGTGACTTGTCTCTCCATTTTCTTTATGGCATTTTTTTAAGGTTGCTTCATAATTTATTAATTTACAAGAAAGATCCTACTCAGAGATAAAAATTAGATTGCATTTAGATGCACATTTAGATGCACCTTTTCAGAAAATGTTTTTTTAAAAATGTTGCGACTTCCAGAAAATCCAGGAGTCACCATAAAAATGGTTTCTTATATAAAAAAAAACTTTTTCAAATAAAAAATTTCAAACGTACACAGAAAATGGAATAGTATAAGACATCTCCACGTTCTGTCATCTACCTTTGCTTATTATCAATAATCTACCTTGTTTCATTGCTCTCTCTAGGTTTTTTTTTTTTCCTGGTGCCATTCAAAGTACACCCAAGATAACACATTGTTTTACCCATAAATACTTCAGAATGTATCTCTAATGAATAAGGACTTAAGGAAAAAAGGAAAACAAATCAAAAAGAAAAAAAATGCCCCATAATATTGTGCTGGTGTCTTAGAATATAAGATGTTAATTTAAACAAAGTCAAATTTATCAATTTTCACCTTTATAAGTCTGTATTTTTTGTGTCTAATTTAAGAAATTCTTCCCTTATACCATGGTCATAATGATACTGTCCTATGTCTTATTAAAGATGGACACTTTTGCCTTTCATATTTAAGACTTAATCCAACCATATGTACTATGTAAAGCAAATTGTGTACTGTGTAAAGCAAAGATCTAATTTCATTTTCCCACATAATAATGAATTGTGCTAGCATTCTTTATTTAAAATCCATCCTTTGCACCTTTAACTGCAATGCCTCTTTTCATTGTTTTCATACAGGACACTAGTTTTAGGACTCTCTATCCTGTGCCAACACCATGCTCTCTTAATTACTTACCTTGATAAAAATCTTGAAAAGAATTCTTGGTATCTCTTATTCTATTCTTTAGAGGTATAGGGTTATTCTTGGCCTTTTTCTCTTCCATGTAAATTTTAGATTCAGCTTGTCAAATTAAAAAACAACTAACACCCTCTCAAATGTATAGATCAATTTTGGGAAGAACTGACAACTTTACCAAACTAACTTCTTATCTATGAACATGTATATCTCTCCATTAATTTTTTATAAAAAGTGATTCTCGGATAAGGTTTTGTAATATTTTAAATTATACATTAAATATTATACTCTTACGAATCTTTCGTTAGAGTTTTTGATTATACCACCTTTGATGCAAATTGTACCTTTTCTATAATCACATGCTCTGTTTGTTGCTGATGTATAAAAATGCAACTGATTTTGAAAACCTCTCTTATGAGGCTAATAATTTATTTGAAAGTTCTTTTTGGGTTTCCAATCAGACAAATCCATTGTGAGAGTAATGACAGATTTGCTTCTTTCTCCCTTTCTGATTCCTATGTCATTTCCTTGTTTTTCTTCACTGACCAGGCCTTCCAATCCAACACTCAGTAAAATGTTGTCTTGCTCTTCATCGTAAAGGCAATGAACAGTATGATGGTTACTGTTGGCTTTTTGTAAAGATACTTTATTATTAGGTTCCCTTATAGTCTCAGTTAGCTAGGATTTTTATTTTTTTTAAGTCACAAGAATACCGAATTTTATTAAATGCTCATTCTATGTCCATTGAGAGGAGTCTACGATTTTCTCCCCTTCAGTTAATTAGTCAATTTTTTAATACTAAACAATCCTTGTATCTCTGGGATAAATCAGACTTGATCATGATGTACTATCTTTTTTAACATTGTCGGACTCAGTGTATTAATATTTTATTAAAAAATTTTCATATTTATATCTATAATTAAGATCTTCTAACTTCAGAACCTTTTGGGGGACTGTCCCTGCTAGGTTTTGATATTAAGATAATAAGAATTGGGAAGTGCTCCCTCTTTTCCTCTATCTGGAATAGTTTGTATGAGATTGGTAAAACCATAAAAGCCTGGTGTTATTTCTGTGGGAGAATTTTTGCTCTTGACTCAATTTCCTAATAATTAAAGGACTATTTGGGCCTTATATTTCTTCTTGAATAAATTTTCTAAGTTAAATACTAAAATTGTATTCACCGAAGTTTTAAAAACGTATCAGCATAAAGTTTTTCATAATATCTTCCTACCATCTGTCTGATCTCTGAGGCATATGTAGTGTTCCTATTCGTTCCTCTTGATTGTATATTTTCTATTTTATTAATATCTTCTTTTATCCTTATTATTTTCTTCACTTTTTTACTTTTTTTGGATTTGTTTTTCACTTTCTTAATCCAGATACTCAGCACATTAACGTTTAGCCTCTCCCCTCTCCTTACTGTAAGTATAAATTTTCCTTTAATATTGCTTTAGCTATATTCCTAAGGTTTTGATAAATAATATTTCCTAATTCTATGATTTTCTTGATGAGTTAACTCTTTAATTTCTAAACATATGAGGATTTTCCAGTTAACTTTTTGTTATTGCATTATGATCAGGGAATGCAGTCTCTGAAATACAATTAAGGCCTAGTACATAGTTTCTGCAAATACCCATGGATGCTTGCAAAGAATGTATATTATGTATTTATTAAGTGTGATGTTCTACACATACCTACTAGATCTGCTAATTGTATGGTTCAAATTTCCTAACACATACCTGATTTTCAGACTGCTTGATCTACCAATTACTGAGCTACATTAAAACATTCCAATATGAAGGTGAATTTATCTTATTTCTCTTTGTGTTTCTGTTAATTTTTTTGTCCAATGTATTTTTTTTCATAAATATGCATTTTGTTTAATTTTAAAAATCAGTAAATATTCTAGTTAAAATATGTCATCAAGAAAAGGTTAGATACTTTGCTGGTGAATCTTTAAAACTTTCAGCCATAATATAGTCCCCTTTTTTATTTCTCAATGTGTTTTTGCACTAAAATCTATTTTGTGTGATGAATATAGCTACATCTCCCTGGTATATCTTTTTCCAACATTTTTATTTCATCTTTTTTGTATCCTTATGTTTTAGATATGTCTCTTTTAAACAACCTGAAAGTGGATTTTTTAAAATCTAGGCTGACAATATATTCATTTCTGGTTGACCATTTCCCTCCACCTCTGTGGCTCCTACCTTGCCCCTGCCGGATGTAGCAGCCATGAAGCTTTGTTAAATCCAAGATCAGCTCATGCATGCACTCCTCAGCCCAGAACTCACTGATGGCTCCTACTTGACTCAGAAGAAAAGTGCAAGTGCTTTCCTTGGCTCGCTGGGTCCTTCATGATCTGGCCCCTCTTCATCTTATGAGTCTCATCTATTCCCATTCTCCTCCTTGTTCCCTACGCTGCAGCCCTACTGGCCTCTCCATATTTCCCACACACAGCAGCTGTGATCCCTCTTCAAGGCATGTGCTCACATTGCTGCCTCTGCCTGGAATTCCCTTCCCTAGATATCCACTTGCTCGCTCCCTCATCTCCTTTAGGTCTTTACTCAAATACCACTCTTCCTGACTACCCCTGCTTAGAACAGTGACTGTTCATTCTCTATCGTCTTTCACAGCTTTATTTTCTCTAGAACTCTCACTACTATCTAATAAATTATTTTTGTTACTTATTTGGTTTGTCATCTATCTCTCCTATTAGGGATTATCGGCTGTTTTGTTCATTGATGCGCCTAGTACCTACAGTAGTGTTTAGTACATAGTAGATGCTCAGCAAATATTTGTTGATTCAGTCTTTGACTTTAACTGGAATATTCAATCCACTCACGTTTTTGTAATTACTAATATTTTTATTTCTACCGTCTTAAGTTATGCTATTTGTTCCACCTTTTCTGGGTTTTCTTTTCCTTATGGATTTATTATTTTTCCTCATTTCATTTCTACTACTTTGGAAGCTTTATATTTCTATTCTTTTACTACTCATTTTTGCATTTGTACATACTAACTACGTAAAGCTGAAATCAATCAATATCTTTAAACTCTGCACTGTGCAAAATCAAGTGAGACTATAATACCGAGGATCGTACCGTCCTCCTTGATTCACACGATGCTGGTGTTGAATATTTTCATTCTCTCATTCCCTTCTTTTTAATCTCACGAGAACATTTTCATCATCTTATTGGTTACGTTTATGTTTGTCCATATTTTTACACGTTCTTTGCTCATAATTCCTTCTTGCATTTCAGACCTTTTTCTGGTATCTCCTTCCTCTATTGGAAATATACATTCCTAGAATCTTTCCTTTTGTGAAAGGTTTACTAGTGGCCATTTTTTGAGGGCTCCGTGTGCTGGAAAATGTTTTGATTCAATCCTCATCCTTGGAAGATATTTTTGCTTAAAATACATTCTGTTTTGTAATCATTTTCTTTCATCAATGGCAACAGCGCACTGTACTTTGGTTTCCCCTATTGCTGCCGAGAAGCATGCCATCAATCAAACCGGCAGTCCTTCAGTAAACCTTTTCACTCCAGCTGCTTTTAACATCTTCCTCTTTAATATTCTACAGTTTCGATATGGTGGCTCTAGGTATGGATTTCTTGTGATTCGCTGCAATTTGTGCACCTTTCATTAGTTTTGGAATTTTTTTAACTCTTCAAATATTGTCCCTGTCCTACTTTTTTCTTTCCAGAACTCTAATTAGATATCTATTAGGCCTTCTCACTTGGTCGTTCACCAATTTTTCTTTCTGTGCTGCATTCCAGGTAACTTCTTTAAATACATCTTCGGGCTTATTGATTCTCTCTTCTGTTGGGTCTAATCTACAGTTAAGCCCATTTGTTGATTTTTAAGCATCAATTGCACTATTTTTTTTTTTCAATTTGACAAATATTACTTGGTTCTTTTTCATATCTGCTTGGTCATAATTTTAATCTCTTGGTTTTACTTACACTTCTACTCCTTCCTTTAATTTCTCTAAAGATATGAGAAAATGTTTTTTTTTTTTTTTATTGTATATCTGGTAATTTCGACACCTTAGTCTTTGCAGGTCTAATGTGGTTATCTGTCATTTTTGCTGGCCTTTTTGTTTTTGTGTATGTGTTTGTTTTCCTTTTTGTTTTTGATTTTAAACTGTTATCCCACAGTTTTTAGAACTTTAACTGTGGAAATTATTTGAAATTTGAGATGAAGGAGGATTCCTCCAGAAAAAAATAAGCATTTGATTCTATTAGGCACCTAGAACCACTAACTAGCTTAGGACCACCTTAAACTAAATTCTTAATCCGAAGTTTTTTCAGGGCACCTAGGGAGCATGAATTCATATCTAAGTTTACATGACGGTAATAATAAATGACCAGGGTAGAGCACCCTACACCATATCTCACTTAGCGCCAAGGTTCAAATAGGTAATTTTCTTTCAGTTCCTGAGGGTGTGGACGTAAGGTGGGAGGGGAGGGGTTATTTCTGGTCGACCTTTACATGGAGAACACAGCCCTTTGGGGTCCCATCTTTACACGATGGGTCTCTCACTACACTCTCCTCTCCATCTTGGGATTTGCCTATTGCGTCTCACACGCTGCTATAATTCTGATCTAGAGCTGCTTCAATAGCCACTCCTGCAAGGTGACCCATTGCTGGAGTCCTGAGGGAAGGGAAGGCACAAGAGGACAATAAATACCCTCCCACCCCCACCGCCCCATCCACTTCTATGGCCATGATTACAGCCTTTTTTTCTGTAGGTCCTTGAAAAACCAGTCATTGAAGTTAACCCATCTTCTTTTTTGATGTCTTGGCTTGGAAATTCTTTCTGTTTGGTCAAATATCTATGGATCATACTATTTATACACTTACTTGGAGTTTATCAAATAAACAAAGTTACATCTTATTAGGTTAGTTCTAAAGTCAACGAGCAACACAAACATAAAATAACATGAGAATTACTCTTAAAACTCTTAAAGCACCTGTAAAATACATTATACTGGTCTGGCAACTCTCAGAGTCGAACAAACCCAGTTTTTCTCCTGGCCTGCTGTCCTTCCATTAGCACCAGGTTAAAGTGGCTGGTGTGCGTTACTTTAACACAGTGAATAGAAATATTTTTAAACATTGTGATTGACATTTGCCAAGGTGAAATACACTACAAGAGGCACCTGGAAATGGAGAACTACTGCGGGACCAGCAGATTCACATTCCAGGCTCACTCTGAGGCTTAAGTTCCCTGAAAGGAATGGTGGACAGATTTCCCTAAACTATCTAAAAATCACTGTTTCTTTCACTTTAGGGGGTGGGAGATGAGGGACTTTACCTTGCACGTATCACTCATTTCCTCTACTACACCTTTTTAAGTGCAGAGACCACATTTTACAAATCTTCACGTGACCTGAGCTTCCAATATTTTGCCCTGTAAATATTTACATGGGGGCTGCTGGGTAAATATTTGACTGGCTGATGTAGGAAATGATCATTAGCAGGGTTCCCTATGGGTAGCAAAAGACTTCCAGCTAACAGTGCAAACCATGGACCTGCAAACAGCGCAAGGCCCGGTGTGATGAGCAGCAACCCACCCTCCAGCCCAGGCTCCTACCACCCACCAACTGTGTGAAGGAAAAGGATGCAGAGCTTCAGTGAGATCATTGTGGCTTTTACAGTGGAGAAGAGACAGAATCCATGACTTCTAGGCCAGTAACAATATGAACATATAAATGGAATCATTTTTACCCCTACAAGGTCTGAGGTGAATAAGAGTAATAAAATTAAAATTTTTAATTTTTAAAATCACCTAAATGCAAAGACTTTCTACGTCGTCCCTGTTAGATTTGTCCCTAAGTTCTTTCCAGTTGATCAGAGTGGCCCTGGTAGTGTCTTCTCACAACATTTTGGTTTGATAGGAAAGAGAATGAATGAATCAATTTATTTATATCCTGAGTGACATTAGGAGAAAGGGACAGCTGGGGAATGAGGGCCAACCTGCTGGCCCCTCACCTTCCCGGGCACAGCTCCAGTATGTAGGAATGAACAACACAGGCACAAGAGCATCAGATCCATTTCATGAAACCCTGCCCGGGTGACACAAAGGCGCCGGGCACAGCTGCGAGGGGTTTGTGTTCAGAGCCAAGGCAGCCCCTGAGTCACTCTGAAATGCGGCCACACGGGAGAAGGGAGCTGGCTGACCACAGCGGCAGCACTGAGCTCTCACCCCCTCCCAGAAACCTTTCTTCTTCATTTCTAATGAACATTATAGGCACTTGGCTTAACTCTTACATGCTAAAACCAGCATGGGCTCAAGTGTCTGTCTATGGGGGAGATTTACTTTCGACTTGCAAAAAACGAGTGTTGAACAGTTTCAATAAAATGCTATTTTAAGGAATTTTACTGCAAAGAACTAAAGTCATGTATACGATAAGCCGAATTCTTCGAAGAAAAACATACATAACTCATTTCTGAAATATATCTCTTATAAGCCTATAAAAACTATGTTCCCCTTATTCTGGTTCATTTTCTTACCACAACAAACCAGTAAGAAGGGCATGATAAAATTGCATCACGGACTAGAAAGTTATAAATCTATTTGAATGGATCTCAAATGTTGCTCCATTAAGTGTCTCTTTTTATAACTACATTTAGATAGTTAATATCCCAAGGACAGACCATTTAACCTGTTTGCAGAGGCTTTGAGTGTGTGCATGTGTGTAAGGATACTTAATAACTTCCCTTTTATGGAAGTTTAAAAATTGCGAGGCTGATATAAATCAAAGTTCTTGGGATCTAACTCTAAGATCTATCTACATCTGTCTAGTTTTGGAGCATAATCAACTTAAGCATATCTGACATATTTCTATAAATGTTTATGTATGTATACATATATAATCTGGATTTATAAATCACTAAATCATTAAAAGGAAGGTGACTTATTTCACAAAAAATTTCTTTTCATTCTTTTTAAAGGGATTTAATTTCATTATAAAGAGTTCTAGTAACAAAGAGTGGTAGATAAGCACAAGGCTATGGGCTTAAACTTGACCTCTGCTCTTTTCTGGCCTTCCCATCTTTGGAATTTAATAATGATTACTGTTTTGTGAATACAGGACAAATATATGCTCAGGGGTTTAACAACAGATTTTTATATGGCTTTGAGTTCAAAAGAACTGATATATTGAGATTTTGTCTATTTGAGAACAATAATTTATTGTCTGATGAAAATTTAGTCTCATTCTTTCTAGAATAGATGCAGCATTAATTCGAAAAGGGTGCTGGATACCAGTCCTTTGCCCAAAGATCAGAACAGCAGACTTTTAATTCTTTGAAGAAGGTAAATGAAGGCACCCTAGACCAGTTACTTTTACACGTTTTTTTTTTTTTACTGCAAATTCATAGTGAAAAATACATCTTACATGAACACACATAAATATCTTTATAACTTAAACAGAAGTCTCATCAAACAATTCTCACTCTTATTATAGATGGACCCTGCTATTTTTCTTTCTATTCCATCCTGTTCCATTGAGGGGGGCTGGGGAGACGAGGGACAATGGCTACCGTCAGTGGTACGCTAGTGAATGTGTAACTACTGGTTCTCTGTGGTGAGACAAAAAAACAAAAGCCCCAACTTTGCGCCGTTGGCTGATTTCCACCACAGCGGAGATCAAGTAACCAACATGACATTACTGAAGGCAGAGTTGGGAAGAGGCATGCACCACCGGCTCTCTTGAGCTTGGCTGTGATCCAGTAATTGATCTGATGACCCACTGTTAGGTCATGGCCCATAGTTTAAAACCCACTGCTTTAGAGTCTAGGCAACCAAACTCCCTAGTTGTTCACGGGAAGCTGAGAGGGGCCTGAGATATGGTTTCCAGGAGATGCTGAATGAGCGCACGGGTGCTGGGGATGACAAGCTGCTTGGGCACTGGAGGGCAACACCTCATGCCGACTCTGGCTCGGGTACCACTAACTACTCTGACGTCGGCTCCCTCCAGCCTGATTATCTTGGGAAAGTGAGCAGTGCCGAATAGCAACCTTAGGAAGATCACAATCTCTTGGAGCTTCAGTTTCTTTCTCATAATATGAGAATAACTACTTGTGTACCTTACTAGACTGTTATAAAGGCCAACTAAGATAATCCATAGGAAAGCATTCTGAAAATTACAAAGGACTCAACACAGTAGTATTCATATGAAAATGAGTCAACTTAACAAAA
The DNA here is from genome assembly GCF_014176215.1 of Rousettus aegyptiacus. NCBI lineage: Eukaryota > Metazoa > Chordata > Mammalia > Chiroptera > Pteropodidae > Rousettus > Rousettus aegyptiacus. The sequence goes on along the minus strand of NW_023416306.1, from coordinate 153,741,241 downwards.
TCTTATTCACGGGCAATTAAAAAATATCATCGAGATCAGCAATCATCCCGCCCTCTTGATTTCTCCTCTGTGGCTTTCTGAGATTCAAAAATGTTCCAGGTGCCTCTTCAGGCTGCCTCCTCGGACTTCTCCACTGGCCCCTCTCTCTCCTCTCCACTTTGCTGCTCTTTTCATTCTTTCCCTCAGAGAATTTATCCACTTATAGCTTGAACAGGCAGGTCTATAAAGACGGCTGCTAAACTCTACATTTGGCTCTGACTTCTCTCTGGCTTTTAAGAAGACTTTTCTGAGTTTAATGTTCAGCCATCATGTCAAATTTTACTTTTAAAATATTAACCGTATTATCTGTCTCACTCATTCACAATGCTGGGTACTCTAATTCTGTTAGTGGAGTACTATTCAGTTCTATAGGAAGGAAATTCTAAGACATGCTACAACATGGAAGAAACCTGAAGACATTATGCTAAATGAAACAAGCCAGTCACGAAAGGACAAACACTGCGTGAGTCCAATTATATGCAGTATCTTGAGAGTCAAATTCGTAGAAAGTAAAACAGTGGTTGCCAGGAGGTGGGGAAGGGAGACTGTGGAGTTAGTTATTTTTGCAAGATAACAAGAAAGTTCTAGAGATGGATGGTGGTGATGGTGCACAACAATGTGAATCTACTTCATCCACGGAACTGTAAACTTAAAACTAGTTAACATGGTAAATTTCGTATTATGTTTATTTTGACACAATTAAAATAAAAGATATTCAATAGCAGTAGATATTGATTTATCATTAGTCTGCTCCAAGCACTGTATGAAGTATTTACCACATGCACTGTCTTATTTAATTTGCATCAATGCTAAGAAGCTAAGGTGGGAAGAGGGGAAATCTACTGTTTTCGTCTGCCTAGCATCCCTTCCCATCTGCTTGTGGTTTCAGCTCCTTTTACTTCTCTTGGGAAACTGCCCCCTGCCTATTCTATTCTAATCTAGTGATTACGGCCAGATTACAAATGTCAGTCCCATACTCTCTTAATCACAAGAGTTGGCAACTGCCTTAATAAGTGTAATGTCATCCATGCCAAGCCAATCACAGCCCTTCCTTGGGATTCATATACACTAATGCAGAAAGAGAAATGCTCTCTATACTTTGTGGTCATCCAGCTGAAAAGAATAAGGCTGGAGCTCCTCAAACTACACTCCTCCATCTGATCTTGCTACAGGGAAGAAACCATACAAAGGAGGAAAAAGGGAGGTTAATGAAGCTGTGAAGAGAAATGAAGAGATGAAGCAAGGTAGAGAGAAAGAACATGAGGCAGAGAAAGATGGAGAGAGAGAAAGATCTAACCACACTTAGTTCTAATCCATCCTAATTCTCTTAGTCATGTGAGTCACTAGATCCAACCTTTCTCTTAGGTGTCTGAGTTGGGATTTGTTACTGCAACTAAATGTATTCTGGATTCCACCAGCGGAGACTCAGATGTCAGAATCGTTAGAATGAAGGTGAAAGCTGAAGCTTTGAAAATGAATAAAATGATAAGCCCAGAGAAAGAAAACTGGGGAAAAACCCAAGGGCACAACTGACCAAATGTACCCTCAGAAGGACACCCTGATCTTTGCCGAAGCAAAGTGCTAGTTGGGCATTTTGTAGAAAATTAATCTTGGAACCATGTCCTCCTTATTTTCTAAAAAGTACCAGAGGGAGGGATATACAAGTCTCAGCTAAGAAATGAGGCAGTAAGAAACATTCTTTACGTGGCTGTTGCAATGATTAAATGAAAAAAAAAAAAAATCCGCCTGGGATATAGCAGGTGCTCAAAAGATAGTTGCTATTATAATCATGATTTTTCAAACTATGATGACAAAAAGAAGAACTGGAAAACTCAAAACATCATGTAAGGAGAATAGAGCATGAGTTTAAAAGCTTCATATAGTAACTTAAATTTCATTTCTTCAAGGTCTTTCTTTTAAAAACTGTTTCTATTTGTGTTTTTAAAAAGAATCCATCCACAAATTAAAACAAAAATTCAAACAATACACAAGGGTATAGAGTTAAGACTATTTTCTACTCCATACTTATTATGGGTGTGTGTGTGTGTGTGTGTGTGTGTGTGTGTGTTAGTATCTTTTATTTAGCTATATATCATAGAAATTGTTCCATGCCAATAAAACATCTACGTCAAGAGAACTCTTTAAGTGATCCATAGAAATATTATTCAAATTCCAAGACACCTTTTTAGTGTGGGTCATCTTGTGAGATCCTCTTCCCATCTCACTCTCTGGTTCCATAGCTTTTTCTAAGAAAAACTGAAAAGGACCCCAGAATCGGTCTGTCATCTTGTTATTATGTAACCAGAAGATAACAGGAAACAGCTTCTTCCTCTCTTAAAACAAAGGGCCACCCAAGGGGGTGTTCCAATGAACAGGAGCCAAATTATTGGAGCTCAATATTTGGAGACGTTATTACAAGTGATGGCTCTTAGAGTGCTCTGAAAGGTAGAGTTTAATTTCATTATTAGCTTCATTTAAGAGACCAAAAAGAGGGTTGCTGATGAAAAGTTTGACTTTGGTTGGGAATGACGACAGCCTTGCCACATGAACTCTGATGGTTAGACAAACATGAGACAATCAAGTTGACAATGCTACTAATTTTAGAGGCTAGAGCTACTGGAAACTCAGTGTACTGACTGAGGAATCAGATGTCAGCTCGCTATCGCCACAAAGCAGATGTCCTCTGGATCCTTTGAACTAAAGCTTGGTTTCAACCACTGCCCATCCTTCTCTTGCAAAGTTCTTCCTATGAGTTCTCAAAAGGCTCCCGAACATGTTTATTACTTTATATTTATCTTTCGAACTAGTCCATACAGCTCACTAGTCATTTTTATTACTCTCCACTGGATTTTCTAAAATATATCACCTCTCTAGGTATTATGGTTCACTGAATGCCCATCTCTAAGCTACTATTCTATTTCCCTCTTTGGGTCTATTAACAAGAAAAGAACGACTACAGCAGTTTGTCACCCTTTTATGACCCGTGCTCCATCGGCCAAGAAGACTTTGTTCGGTTTTACTTTCTTTAGTTTACTGTAGGAAAGCTGTAGGTTTCTTCTTACTTTATATACATAAAAGTGTATTATAGTTTGACTGGGCTTTTTTTTTGTTACTCCCCTCTTTTTTCACTGATCCCCTCTTCAAATGCACCCCTGGTTGAGATTCGTTACATTAGATCAAACTGAAGGATTCATTGTATTGTTTCTCTTCGGTCTAGTTCATAAAATGCTTTCTCATGCCCAGAAAACCTCAGCCTAACTGTCGAAATTTTATGCCTTCCAAATCAGAACCACCTTAGCTCACAGAATGGTAGCGTGAACTACAGGTTATAGCAGAGAGAGTGGCCACATGTTTGATGAGGTCGAATCTACACTATCATGCAAAAATTGTCAATTTGTACATTTTTTTTTAATTTTACATTATTAAAAACTAAACTCAACTAGTGGTAGCAGTCTTTAAGATGGCCTTCTATGATTCCTATCTCCTGATACCCGTGAATTTACTTTTGACAAAGAGAATACAGCAAAAGTCATGGAGCATTACTTTAGAGATTGAGTTATAATAAGGTTGTGGTTTCTGCCTCGGGTGCTCTCTCACTCTCCCATTCTCTCATGTATTGCTACCCAGAGGAGGCAGCTGGAGCAGTTTGCTAGGGCTGTCGTGACCAATACGACACGCTGGGTGGCTTAAACAACAGACATTCATTTTCTCGGAGTTCAAAAGGCTGGATGTCTAAGATCAAGGTACTGGTGGGTCTGGTTCCTTTAGAGGCCTCTCTCCTTGGTTTGCAGTTGGCCGTCTTCTCCTTGTGTCCTCACGGGGTCTTTCCTCTCTGTGAGAGAGTGTTCCCTAGTGTCTCTTTGTATATCTAAATTTCCTCTTCTTATAAGGACACCAGACAGACGGAATGAGGGCCCACCCTATCAGCTTTCTTTTAACTTAAGCATTTTTAAAGGCCCTATCTCCAAATAGTCACATTCTAAGGGACTAGGGGTTAGACTTCGACATATAAACAGGGGGAGGCACATTTCGTTGATACAGCAGCCCTTTGCAGAGGCCTGAGTGGAAAGGTGTCTGCCAGCAACCACGTGAGTGAGCTTGGAAGCACATCCTTCAGTTGTACCGTCAGATGAGGTCATAGCTCTGAGGTGACAGCCTCATTACAACCTCATGAGAGACTGTGAGCCAGAGGCGCCCAGCTGAACTAGGCTGCCTGGCCCACAGAAACTGGGAAATAATAAATATTTGTCATTTTCGGTCATAAATTTTGGGTTAAAATTTGTTATGCGGCAATAGATAACTAATGCAGCTAATAACCTCATGTATCAATAAAGAAAAACCTGAATTAACTGGAATGCTTGGGCAAAGAATACTATAGCTACTTAGCTTTTTTTTTGTAAATTGGGGTTAAGGCCAAATTTTTGTTTTAAGCCTTGATGCAAATGAATCGGTGTACTTTTCTGCCAAAAAATAATGAAGTCTTTGATGACTGATGATTGACAGGGTTCTAGGAGTCACTTGATATTAAAAAAAAAAAAAATCATCAACATTTTCACATGTAATATCTCAACTAGTTTATCTCAACTAGTTTTCACAACAACCTAAGCATAGTACCCGACACAGCAAGCATTCAAAAAATATTTCTAAATGAATATATTTCCATTTAATGGATGACAAAACTGAGCCTAGAGAAGTCAATTAACTTGTTCGAGATCTCACAGTTACTAAGCGGCAGGCATGGTACACAGAATCCAAGTTCAGGATTTTTTCTACTGTACCATGTCACCTTATATATCTGCTATTTGCATTTTCTTCCTTGAAGTTATGAATACAATTTTTTTTTTAAATAATGAAATTTTCAGTTAACTGACACTTTATTTCACTTTTTTCCCCTATGGGAGCTGTGTTGAAATGAAAAGTAGAGATAAGTAAACAACTATCCTCTGAAAACAGTCTATTAATGAAGTATGAGCACGAACACCCCGGTTTGCCACTGAGTCAGTTCCGGATGATTTGTATTTAAATCTTATCTTCTTAACAGTCAACGAATAGTGGATTAAACACCTTTAAGCTTATTAAAGATAGGTATTATATTATATGTCTATTTTTCTCCCCCCATATAGGTTTCTGGGTCAATGAAGAAACACAGCCCCTGAACACTAGGAAAAAGCTGACAGCAGAAATGGCATGGAGTTTCTCTATTTTCTCTCAGAATTCTATGGGACAGAAGGAAATACAGAAATAGTTGTTAAAATGCCCATAATTTATAGGATATGAACACCGCATAGTTGATCTTACCACTGTCCAGAGACTTATTTGGTTTATGTTAAATCTTGTAATAGCAATAGGTTTTAATGTTTCATCCAACATTCACTTGCTGAATGCCTACTATATGCCCAGCACTATGAAAAGTACTGGTGATAGAGAAGTGAATGACATAATTCCTAATCCCCCTGGAAGTTTATAATCTGAGGACCAATAAAATAAAATAAAATAATATATTTTAGCAAATTCTATTACAGAAGAAGGCAAAGGGTGCCACAGAAGTTGATGGTAAGAGATGGGTACTGTGGTCAGCAAAGGATTTCTGGAGAGATGACAAGAGCTGGCAATGAGAGCAGGGGCAGGAGTTAGCCAAGGTGAGGTAGCATTTCTATGAAGGGGAAATATCTTGTGCAATGGCACGGAAGTTTGAGATAGTGTGGCAAGTAGTTCAGAATGCCTGGAATTTAAAGGGATAGTGGAGGAGTGGTGGAGAACATGGGGTGAGAAGGGAGCAGACCATGAAGGGCTGTGGCTACCCAGGTTAGGAGTTTGCACTTTCAAGGGAGCTTTGGAAGACTTTTTGCTGGGGAAGAATCATAATTCTGATTATTTTTAAAGATCACTTTAAGATGAGTGTAGAGGAAAAAAGCAGATGAGACTGAGGGCAAAGAGATCTGAATGGAAAATACTATAGGAATTCGAACAAAAAGTGGTGTGTCCGAATTAAGGCAGTGGAAATAAATGGGATTGGACATAAAATCTGAGAAGTATGTAAAAGGAAAAGTAAATTAATTGAAAACAGATTGGATATGTGAGGTTAGAGGAGTAGGCAGAATGATTCTTAGATTTCTGGCTTCACCTTTGATGAAGGTGAGTAAGGAGGGGCCGCGAGAGAAGTGTGCCCGAGAAGGCCATGAGCTCAGTTTTGGATGTGCTGGGCTCGAGGTGACCGTGAGACATCAAGAGAGATGTCTAGAGGTGGCTGGCATATATGGATCCAGAAAGAAGTCCGGGCTAAAGAAGAATGTTTTATATATACGGTCCTCCTGAACTGGGCAGTACATAACCAATCTGTGAAGCCATGCGTGACAGCCCTGGCTGGAGGTACCAGTTTGGAACTGTAGAATATGGAGGTCAGCTGAAACTGTGGGGAGAGGATCAAGGACAGGATTCTAGAGAATAAATTCACAGGTGCGCAAAAGGTAAAGAGCTTCATGAAAAAGACTAAGAAGGAGCCACCAGAGAGGTGACAAAAGGCAAAGTCAACACTACCAGCAACTCAATATTATTAAACACTGACATTTAAACCATGCGGATGGTAGCTCTCTAAATTGAGTGATTAAGTAAAACATCCTTATTTATTCCTTACAAGATGTATTAGCAGTCATACTCTTTAAGATGTTAAGATTATCTGGCTAAGGTTGAGCTTAGTCAGAACTTAATTTTATCCTCAGTATTTATACTAGGTGAATTGCTACTTTCTCAAGGTTCTAAAAGTATAGTTTTTGCCTTATCCTACTTTCACATTTTTCTCCCTCATGTATTAAAACTAGAAGTCACCTTGCTGCATATAAAATTATTTTTTTCTCATAAATAAGACTTGAAAGTTTAAAGTTACTTTAACTCAAAGTTGGTAAACATTGTGTGTGATAAATATTGATTTGTAGCATTTGGAGTTGAGCTTCATTTCTCAGTGTCCAGATGTTGATCAGTATTACAGGAAAAAGTTCCACGACATAAATTCGAGAAACGCTGGGTTAAAAACAAGTTTCTTTACTGAAAGACTTCTCAGAGCCTTTAAAATACTAACACATGACTCTTTAAGAAATAACATAGAGTCATCAGCATTTCTCAAACTTACTTGGCTGTGAAGACTTGTGTTTTGCAGAACACACTTTGGGAAACACTACCCTAATTTTACAGATGAGGGCCCTGGGCCCGTCGAGGTTTGGTGACTTGCCCAAGATCATATAAACAGCAAAGCCGAGATGAGTGGGTCCTCTTTTCATTATACTACCCTGCTGGTATGCTACTGGTTTTATATCTAAACCTTTCATGGAGGGTAGAGCACAAAATTGATGGCACTGATCCCCAGAATTCCTGACTTCCAAGACTTAGAGATTCCCTTCTCCTGCAGCAATGACAAGATGATCTTTCTGGGAGTCTGTCAGCTGCTCTGTGGCCATGAAATCAACTGTGGGGGCGGGGAGGGTGCGCAGGAGGAGAAGCTCCCTGGGATGCTTGAGGATGCTTAAAAGAAAAATGGACTTATGCCGAGGATCATTCCTGGAACAGATGTGAAACCAAATACTTCATATCACGATCCTGCCCCCACCCTTTCTAAAAGGGAAATGAAATAGCAGGATTAACCTGCTCTTCGTCAGATCATGCTTTGTTTCTTTCAAAAATCCCATGACCGGGGCAGACTCCATTTCCTGCTACTCCTCTTCCCACAGCGATGAGGGGAGAGCTGAGGAGAAGAGAAGAGGCTTTCCTAGGGCTCTGCAAGCACCAGGAGCCTGGGAGTGGTGGCCAGAGAGGCACGCATGACAGTAATGGCAGGTTCAGGCCTAACAGGCCCTGTTCCCCGCCAATGCTCCGCTGCATTTCAACCCCCCTGGCCTCCCCCTCCCCCCTCCTCAGGAAGTTCTTTTGTAAATGTAATGAACATCTTTGGGCACTGATAAATTCACCAGTCTGGGGAGAGGGAGAAATTAGAATTAGTTTCATTCTAGGGCTCTTGGAAAAGAGTACCTAAAGACTGAAAACTCATTCTTTTGGGGGACGAGTGATAAAATCCAGGGTTTGTGAAAGAGAAGGATGAATTTTTAAATAAACTATAACATCCTGACCAGGTAATGACAGAGCAAAGCAGAAATATATTACACAACATACATATCATCACAAAGCCAGCTGTGCTATTTTTTCAAAGTGATTTAATAACTCAAGTGTCAGCATGAACTCTTCTATAAGAGCCAAAAAGGACTAGCGGTTTTTCACTGTCTGCACTTAGCAGTGAAATGCTGCTCTCCCTAATGACCCTGGCGGCTAGGCCAGGATCTCAGGGGCAGTCAGTAGCAGTTACCTCCTTTGCAGGCCAGGCTTGACTAGAAAGTGTAATTAGCCCAGAGAAGACCTCTGCTGCTCCACGGTAACGAACATCAAGAGCATCCTGGCAAGCCAGGGACTGGGTCACTTGAGGTGTCTCTAAGAATCACCTTTCAAAGCCCAAACCACTTGTTCGATCACATCACAAGTGGGCAAAAGGACAGCGTGAAGGGAGGGGTCCTCGTGGACGGCAGAATTAAAGGGATTAACAATGGGAGAGAAGCAATTGGTGGCACAGCTAGCCCCATTCTCAGCTGCTCTGTCTTGGATTTGGAGCATGAGGTGCAGCTTAAGGCTCTGAAACTATAGTCAAGGCCCTCCTTGCTCTGTGCTGACTAAAGCAACAGAAATACCCTGGAGCCCGACACCTTTCCAAATGGGATAAAAGCAAGTGAGGCCGGGCCCAGGGACAGCTGCTGTCACCCAGGCACACCACCTTACTTGGAAGTATAGGAAAACTAAAGGCAAAGCTGGGCCCGGGCATCTCTCCGCCCAGGACCTTACGGCGCACCTAGCGCAAAGGAGGCAGTCAGCTATTTGTTGAATTAACGAACAGGAGGCACTAAATAAGTACATTAAAGAATCTGGCTGTCTAAGAAATAAATACAATTTGGCTGCTTGCACTGAGGCCTTCTGTTTTGTTTTTTCACTTTTTCAAGACATCGACTATTAACTTTTTAAGGTCTGAGATGTATTTCATATACTCATAAAATTCACCCATTCTATTATCAGTGGTCTTTAGTTTATCATCGAGTTATGTAACAGTGACCACAATCTAGTTTTAGAACATTTTCATTACCCCCAAAAGAAACCCCGTGCCTAGTAACAGTCACTCCCCAGCCCCACACCTCCCGCCCTGGCCCCGGGCAGCGCTAATCTACTGTCTGTATGGGTTTGCCTATTCTACACACTTCACAAAATAGAACCATACGATGTGTGGTCTTTTGTGACTGGCTTTACTCAGCATTCCATTTTCAAGGTTCATCCATGTCGTAACATATCAATACTTAATTCCTTTTTGTGGCTGAATAATATCCCATTGTACGTATATATCATATTTTGTTCATTCATCGTCTGATAGAGATGTAGGCTGCTTCCACTTTGGCTATTGAGCAATGCTGCTATGAACGTTCATGTACAGCTTTCACATAGATATACGCTTTCATTTTTCCTGGCTATGTATTTAGGAGCATAATTGCTAGGTCAAATGGTAACTCTATGTTTAACTGTTTTCAAAATGGTCAAACTCTTTTTCCAAATCAGTTGCATCATTTTACATTCCCACCAGCAACGCACTAGGATTCCCATTTCTCACATCCTCGCCGACACTTGTTATTACTTGTCTTTTCATTACAGCCATCTAGTGGGTGTTACGTGGCATCCCACTATGGTTTTTGGCACTTCCCTAATGCCTAATGATACATCTTTTCAGGTGCTTATTGGTCATTTGTATATCTTCTCTGGAGAACAGCTATTCAAACCCTTTGCTCATTTTTAAACTGGGTTTTCTGTCTTTTTAACGCTGAGCAGTAAGGGATCTATGCATAGTTTGGATATAAATTCCTTGCCAGATAAATGACTTGCAGGTATTTTCTTCCATTCTACAGGCTGTCTTTTCACTTTCTTGATGGTGCCTTTCGAAGCACATAATTTAAAAATTTTTGATGAAGTCCACCCTATTTAATTTTTGTTGCTACTTAGGCTTTTTTGTGTCCTATCTAGAAATCATTGTCTAATCCAAGGACATAAAGATTTATTCCTATGTTTTCTTCTAGGACTTTTATATTTTCAGCCCTTACATTTAGATCTTTTATCAACTTTAAGTTAATTTTTATGTATAGTGTGAGGTAGGGGTGTCCAGCTTCATTCTTTTGCGTGTGGATAACACACTGTTCCAGCACCACCAGTCTCTTTGATTACAAACTGAAAAGACTACTCCTTCCTGACTAGTCTCGGCACCTTTGTTGAAAAGCAATTGGCCACAGATGGATGGATTTATTTCTGGACTCCCAATTATATCTCATGGATCTATCCTATACCACACTGTCTTGATTACTTCAGCTTTGTATTCAGCGCCACTTTTAAATCCTGTTTAAAATTCTCTGACTCATTACTACCAGGCTCCAGTTCTATTCTTTTTAAAGAATCTCAGCAAAGACCTGAGTACAAGGAAGCTTTTCTTTAAATGAAACAGGAGTCATTAATAACCCCTCTCAGTTTTTAAAGCAGCTGTACTGTGAGCAAAATCTTAGGAAGACAACACACGTGAACAGAATTTAGTATTGTAATAAAATTAAACCTACAACAAAGTTAATTTCGATAATTTGAGCATACATAATTATTCTGCTACAGGATAATCAGGGAGCAAATAGCAAATAATTCATGTAAATGAATGTGGTATATCATACATTATGCTTAGAGCAAATTTATCACTTTAATTAATAAACACACTTACAGGGTTCTTTTTTTCTCTAGGGCTCATTTTTTCCATCTTCCTCACTTATAATGACCTTTCTTCCAGGAAGATGGAGACTCTCATGTGTTCCTGCAACCTCTAGCTAAGAGGCACCCCATCCCCACGTACTAAGAGCTAAGTCTGGGGCAAACCAGGGTCAAGAAATGGCATTTCTATTTGCAGAAGTCAGGAAGCTGGTGGAGAGGGGCTGCAGAAAGTTGACGAGCTCCATCCAGTAGGGTAGGAGACTCTGGGAAGAAAACGTGTTGTGACAGAAAGGGATGTTTCTCAACATCCATTTCCCCCTTCTTCCTCAATTTGGGGAGGCAATGTGCCCAGGCAACCGACTACCTCTCCAGACGCCGTCATTGCTAGGGAGAAGTGGGCCTGGGATCCAAGGCTGGTCAAGCAGCCAACTGAGAGAAGTTACACTTAGGCTTGTCTAAGACACATGCAAGCCATCCAGCCTTCTAAATAATCAATATCTTTCCCTTGTATTATATTGGATCACAAAGAGCCTTAGACTACATTAGTTTTGTCCCTCACAAAATGGGCTTCATTGACTTGCACTGTAATGTTTCGCCTTTATGCAGATCACACAAAGAGCCCTGTGAAACACACTGTTACATTAGCCTATTACTTCATTCAGTGTCCTCTATATAAAATACATAAAATACTTCTTTTAGAATAAGAGCTCAAAAAAAGTTTAATTTTCCTCCAGAATTTTTTCTTCCTTTTTGAAAACAAGAACATGTACTCTGATTCCTCACGCTTCCCTTTTTGTCCTTTTCGTTAGGAGACTCAGAACCAAATTTAAATTCCATTATGGTAATTTTATTTGACCTTATATTTGAAAAATTTGAAATATCTTGTTTTTTGGCCCTGATCCTCCCTTCATATTTCATTATTTTCTTACATGTGGTTTTATATTTTAAGACTTTATGCTAGAGACGTAAAACATGCTGTACCTGCTCTAGCTGCAATTCTACCTAAAGGAAATTGCCAGAAATGCCTAAGTCAGCAGTTTTGTATCATGTCATCATGCTCCTAGCAGCAGGCTGGCATGTCCGGAAGGCAGAAGCCACCTTCCTTTAGCTCTGCACCCCAGTGGCACTTTGCTGGATGAATGACTGCAAAGTATTTTGAGTCTCTCTTTTGACAACTGAATGCAGAAAGTGGAGAGAGAAATAATCACACACAGGGAGAGGTCTCGTCATGAGCATGGAAGAGCTGCTAACCTGGAGAACAATGAAAGCCAGCTGCTGGAGACAACAGATGACCTGGTCACAGGGAGTGACTATGAGACTTGCTGTTTAGCCACTAGAGCTACTCATTAGCCCGAGCAAGGCTGCAGGTTCTCCTGAGGTCTGGTTCTTGAGACTGTTTCTTCTTTGTGTTCATGTACGATAACTTTCCTGACAGAGCTGAACTGAGGGTATCACTCTTCTTGATAATAAAGGCTATTTTGGACAACTCAAATTCTCTGCATAAAAAGAGGAGGGTAAGAATATTACACATGCATAATGGTGATTAACATTTGAGAATAGGAGAAAAGAGAATGAGTATAAAATAGAAGGCCTCAGAGGAGTCATATTTCTAAAACAGAGTTGCAGTTTTAAAAATTCCAAATTCCAGTACCTGATTAATAACTATGAACAATTCATTAGCTAAGAAATTTTGTAGCTCAGCTATAATAAGTTAAAAAAAATCTGTGTCGAATTCTAAAATATCTTCATTTGGGCCTGGCACTTGTCTTAATTTCCCTAGGGAGCAAATTAGAAGTGAACAGAAGAGGAAAAAAACCTTAAAGTCACTTTTCAGTGTAATAGACACAAAAAGAGTGATTCCTCTACCTAACAACAAACAAACAAACAAACAAACAAATAACACGAGCACAGCAACTTCTAACCAGCTGACTTTCTTTTCTTTTCGTTACCTTACAACCAGTAGGCTTCCACATTATATCCCCATTATATACCAGCAATACATGCTCTGTCCCTCTCTAATATCAGATAACTAGCTAACCTGGATTTAGGCATCAAGAGAAGAGGGCTCCCTCATATCTATGGAAGCCCTCGATGGAAATACTTGTATGTCCGAAAGAAGAGAACAAAGAAGTGTAAGAGACTACTCTTTTAATAATGATGCTCTTCATTCTGAGGACTTAAGAGAACCTGAGTCTTTTGCTTTATAATCATAATCTGAAAGAATAAAGGCTAAATATCAAAGCCAATCATGCCAACAGAGCAATGTACTTCAAGTCATCTTTCTCCACGCCCTCCAGTTACACACCTACGCTCTTTGGGGCCCAGTTCAAATTCTACAGATCAGGCAAGCAGAGTTGTAAATATTTCCATGTGCGAAACTCGTTTTCCAAAGACAGGCATGGCTTAGCATGTTGTTTTCTTTCTTTAGAACTTTTAGGAGCAATTATGTCCTGAGGATATAAGGATGGCGAAGCAAAGGTATGTGCCTATAACAAGCATCTCATTGAAACTAGCAGCAAAATGTGTGGGTTCATGGGATGAATAACCACAGATTTTAGAATGATAACTTGCAATTGTAAGTAAAGACTCACAGAGTAAGGCAATGTTATGCTGGTTACTTGCCCAATTCAGGACTACATGAATAAACAGGATCTTTTTCCACCCCAAGCGAATGAGTATGACACAGGACAGCACAAATCCGCTGCAAGATGCAGTGGTAGGTACAACTCTAACAATCCAGGGTGCCAGGAATTTTTTCCAGAAGGTGTGTATGCTTCTGTAATAGAAATGTAATTTGAGAAAGGGGCCACCACGCTTCCCTTGTCTCTTTACAACAAAGTAGTAATTGTTAACAACTGAAGAATCATCACTCCTCTCTTGGGACTTTGCCAGCTCAGCAAGAGACAATATCAATTTTCAGATGTTATCATTCTCAGTGGTCCATTTCTTAATCCATTTCAGAAATAGAGTTCCCTGGTTTTCCTTAAGGCAAATGAACCACCTTTGGGTGGGTTCTTGGAAGTACCCCTCTACTTCTCCCCAAACTGAAAGCCAGATTGTTTCCTCCCCCACTTCCAACCAGGTTGTTCGGCTATGCTTGAGTTTTGTTTCTGAATGTAGAAACGGTTACTAAATGAAAGAGGCCTCAGGACAGGAAAGCATGAAATTTCAATGGCTGGCAGCCAGGCAATTTTGCCATTTAGAGAGATCTACATCCTTCTTGTGTGGCTGCAGCCAGGTTGAGGCTAGTAAAACACACACTGTTAAAACATCACTAGTGTGATACAGCCTGTACTGAAGGAAATACTACGACCAGTTGCTTAGAACTGGGAGATACAAACCTAATTGATCCAGATTTTTTCCTGATTTCTTGTACTGCAAATTAAAGGTGTTCTTCCCATGGATGTTTGTCCTAAAAATATACATGTTGGGTATAGTATGGCAAAGTCGATGTGGCCACAGGAGATGAGAATGAGGCTTGGCGGGAAGAAGTTGATTTTCTCATAGGACCCAGAGAGGGGGTACTGCATGGCACTCATGGTAAACGGCTTAGGATTGGCTAGTTTGAATAATTCTGGCAGGCTTTGGGCTATAGGCCTCTAGTCGCCTTGTACCTGGACCTGAGTGATTTAGGGCAAGGGAACTTTGGCTTGCCAGCGCCAGTTAGATAAGGAGGTGGTTGGGGACATAAACTTGGGATTGGTTGGTCTGCATATGAAAGGGATGCTCCAGGGCCAGGTGTTACTGTCTTTAGGAGTTAGCTAGCCCTGGGGAGGGTAGTCTCTGCCTGGGTCTGGACAGCCCCCGAATGCCAAAACATAAATACAGAAAATATAATTGGCCCTGTGATGACAGATGCCAAATAGATAATGCAGAATCTAAGAAGACCCAAAACAATGCATGTATTTAAATATGACGTTTGCCAGGCACAGCTTATTAGGGGTCTTAGACAGGCTTTAGTCCCCAATATCTTTCACCGTAGCTCCCTCTATTCTTTATAAGGACAACTAATGTTTTCTCAGTCTTATATAACGTGCTATGCAAACACACTTCGAATCCTCTAATCTAACTTGACTGTCTCCCTAAACCCATATATAAAGAGGTTTAGGACTTGTTACAGCTGGTGATGACATACACTTGTAACTGTGGTTGAAAGAACCTCGACATTTACAATGCACTTAACACAGGAAGAAAGCATGCACCCAGGTGATGGGCTGTGGACTCTGGGGTTTTGCCTCCTTTCTTTGTAAAGTACCTAATTCCCCTGCTTAAGTGGAGGTAGCCCACGGCCATCTTCCAGGCTGGTGGGCCTGCCTCTGGGGCCTCCCAGCAGTTACGCTGCATGGCAGGAGGCTGGACTTCTGAGGCCCTCTGACCCACTCTGTCTGCTGAGTACGGTAGTTGGCACGTGGTCCTGCTCCCTCAGCTAATTACAAAGTCCAGAATCACCAATCCCTAGCTTATGTACAGCTCGGGCTCGGTGGGGATGTGTTTGTGACACAGATCTAAGTGTTGAGGGATTGGGCTCTTTACCAAGGCTTCTTTGCTGACGGTGCCATTTTTTTCCATGTTGTGTTCTGGGTGGATTGTAAAGGATACTAATGAAATAGGTTCAAGGAAAGTGATATTACAATTGTGGCAGGTCCAAGTCTCATAGTTCTGGAAACGGATGGACATTAGTACTTCTTGGCAGGCCACTGGTTTGGTTTGGAGCTTGATGTCACTTTCATTCTTCTGGCTGCCAGTCTCCTGAAGGAAATATTGACCTTCTCGCTTCAGTTTTCTATATTTTATTAGTTGTTCATCATTGAATAGGCTGCTTAGTATCAGAATTAAAGGACCGCTGGCGAAGCAGTATTGATAGAACTCTGGTTGTTTTCAGTTTCTCTGGTACATTTTGGTAGATGACCAAGCCATGGATTTCATGTTCCCTTCTCTCTTCTCATTCCTTTTTGGAAAGAGCTTAGATGGGCTGGGTAAAGATATTCGAAGCTCTCTGATCCAATGTAAATGAGTCCTGTGGTGGGTAAATAATTTTCCTCCCTCCTTTGCTCTCCTGGGGCATTTTGATGAATAATGCTTCTCAAATAAGTTTATAAAAATTCCCCTAGAGGTAAGAAGAGTATTAAGCTCATAGCAGGTGTGCCATTAATGCTTTAGTGTGTACGGTAAAGAGAAAAGGAGTCATCAAAACTTTGTGGTGTCATAGAATTTTCTGGAAAGTTTTGAAGGCCACAGCTGGGAACAAAATATTGAGGACAGTGCTGATGATACGTGGATACAGCCTCACAAGATCAAGTCAGGCCAGTCCCTCAGTGTAGAAGCCTTTTTTTTTTGGATGGGTGGTAGTATGGAGTTTATCGTCTGTTTTGCTACTAATTATGGCATATGTTTATCTTAAATAATTCAGAAAAGAACATAATTAGTCAACTTCAACAAAAATTAAAAAAAAAAAATTTAATCCCTTTCTGTTTTCCATTACCTGAAAGTCCAGTTCACAAACTACCCAACACTAGTCTAAAAACCTTCTTTATTAATATTCATTCTCTTTAGAGATTATGATAATTTGGTCTTTAAATATTATGCTTTCCGGTTTATTCCATTACACTTTACCTGTGATAACTCAATTATGGCTTTAGTGTCTTTCTTTGATGGGCCTTGATGTCATATTAAACAAAAGCCTCTATAATAGTAAGGAAATTTATTACTGCCACAGTGCCACCTACTGGTAGGCCATTACCGAAGCAAGATGGCAATAGTTTAACTCTGACCCACAGTTTTGGAGTCCTGAGCTTTGGTTTTATAAAATCCCAATTTCCTTGTCATTTTGAAAAACTATCACTTCTCCTGACAGCTACTGAGTCTTGCTGTGCCATAAAGTCAGCAAGTTATAATATAAAATACGGTCTTATTCCTACTGTTACCTTAAATTGGCCCTGACTTCACCGACTTTGGTTTTCTCTGTCCTATACCTGTAGCAAGGACTCCAGATTGTGTGGGCAAGAGTTTGGATCTGGCGAAAATAACTTGGGGAGCTTCCAAAGATCCTGAAAAATGTAAAAAAAAAATCCCTACTTAACACCTTATTTGATTTTGGTTGAAAGGACAAGAGGTCAAATCTAAAACTAGGTTTTAGGGGCATCATCGTTCTCCCAGATGCTGCCACCCCATTTCCTGCCAAGCACCAAATCTCTTTTGCTTTCTAACAGCTAAGAGTGGGTAACCAACCCATATTCTTATCCCTCTGGCTCTGGGAAGAGAAGAACTTTTGGGGAACGATAAAGGGTATAAGACTAAGGCAAGCCTCTCATGAGCTGTATTTATTTTTATTTTTAATCTATTATACTCCAGAGATTCACACAGGATATCCAACAATTATAGAACACATGGTGAAAAAAAAAATAAGTCCGATGGTGAAAATAGGTCATTCCACTGAGAGCTGCCAGGCAAATAATTTCACTTGGAAGTTAAAGTGATTTCTAGATCCTTCGAGCTTTAAGCTCCACTGGGTTTGCTGTACATTAAAATGAGTTCCTTTCTCTTGTTGCCTCACTGAGAGACAATGAGGTGGGCAAGCAGAGTCACACTAAGTGCTGCCGCCACATCCCATGCAAAGAGCACAAAGCTAAAGTGCATTTTACCAGGGCCTGAAACAATGAACATTTAAACAAGGACATTGCTTTCTCATTTCTGGCAAATGAAACCTATCACTGTTTTTCAAAAGGTAAGTACAATCTCTTTCACCGACTGTAGAACATTAAGAGCTAAAAAAAAAAAAAGGGTGGGTGGGGGGGATGGGGTGGGTGGAGATTGGGCTCTAGGACAGGACAGGCTTAAGCAGAAACTAAGGGGCAGAGATGGGGGCAGCTGGTATGGCTTCAGACCCTTACAATAATGGTAGTTTACACTATCAAATCAGCACGAGAGCAATGTCCGTTATCTAATCTGTTGCTCGCTGCTATTTTAGTTCACCATCACCACTTCAGAACTTAAGAAGAATGTCATGGTTATAAAGAAGGAAGGCCAATGGCTTTGGTTTTGAGCCAAAAGCCCTCACTCCAGCTTCCTTCTCAAATTTCAAAATTTGCTGACTCTACACCTTCCCTTCCATAGCAAATTCTGAATATATAGCTTGAGGTAAGGAAGTCAAGGAAAAGTACTTTTCATGGAGCATTCCAGGCCCTCTGCTAGGGGGTTCACATTCACTACCTCATTTAATGTTCATAATAAAAACAATGCCATTATGCCACCATCGGTGCAAAAGGACTGAGGTTTTTTTTTGTTTTTTGTTTTTGTTTTTTTTTTCAATAATACTCTGAGATCAACCACTATCTCATTCAGACTGCCTGAGAACAAAGTCCCACCACTTTATGGCCTGGTTGGCCAGACTTGGGGAAGGGTTGAGGGACCAGGAAACAGACTTTTGCTATATTCATGGGCTCATTAATATCATGTTTAACCTACTGAGATAAGTGGATTGGACAGGGGCTAAATACCTCTCAAAGTCAGTTTAGCGATTCCTGATTAGGCACAGACTTCCCTCTGCGAGGGATGTGTAGACTTTTTGACTTATGGGGGTTGCCCTCCCTTCTTGTGGGTTTAAAGAAAAATGTTTCTAATAACAACCTAACTTTCTCCTTTCTGTAAACACCCTTCTAAACCCCTACAATAACTCTTTTAAGTCTATGTACAGTACAGAAAAACACATGATTTAGAGTTAAAACACTGAAGTGCCAGGTAGTTATTTACTAGCTGTATAAATAACTCTAACAGGGTTAATTAGTACTGTTATACTGCTAAGGTAGAATGTTTATTGGGAAATATGGCAAATGCCTCAATCTATTATATCAAGTACATCAGTGTTTCTTTAAGGATCAGGAACACTAGGAAAGTCACAGAATAAAAACAAATTCAAGGGACTTTAGAGGCCAAGAGTCTTTTGATGACAAAAGCAGTAAATAGCAGGCTACCTAAATGAGGTAAAAAGAATAATGCGCTCATCTTAAGTAGAAGCAGGGGGAAAAGGTAGATATTAGACAAGGGAGAAGTACAACTTCTCTGCTCTGTGGTTTTATGTTGACGCCAAATTCCATAGGACCGCTACAAAATCTAAGTAACTTCAGCAGTAAGTCATTATTAATTCATGACCGAGATGCTGAAAAGTATGACCCACCTGGCCACTTAAACTTCCAACTTCCACAGCCAGAGTTCATGAAAAGAGTTCAATTCAGTACTTAAATTTATCAATTAGACATGCGAATGAAACAGGCCAGTTTCCTGGACACCCTAGGCTTTGTAAACCTCTCCAGCTTCAGCAGATTTGAAGAGCTGAAGGGGCTCTAACAGCTGTAGCTAATGGAAATACTTCCAACTAGACCATGATTCTTGTATCTACCCACTTCTCAGTCCCTGCCGGTTCCAGGTACAAATTTTATTTCCTTAAAAATAATTACCCTGTCCTAGTAATTCTTTCTGTGGGGGGAAGGGGCAAGTAGATATCCATCAATTATTTCTTGAATTCAGGTCCTAAGATTTTAAGTGCAGAGCAAAATCTTTATACGTTCATCATATTATTACCTGACCTGGGTATAGTTATAGAAACTTTACATATGATTTCATTTAATCTTCATAGTAAGCTTATGAGATATATATAATTATCCCAGTGAAACAGTTTAAGAAACCAGGCTTCTCGGAAATCTTGTAATCACTTTAAGGTATTATGTCAACCGCAGCCTGCCGCAACCCCCCACCTGCCCCGCACACTCTCCTCGATGGCCTCCTCCTGCTCCAGGACTGAGCTCCCTACACAGCTGAGAAACTGGCCCTGCTACCTGCCTTTCTCATGCGCCTCCCTGCTCATGCCTAGCATCCAGCCACACTCGCACACCTTTGAACACGTTGTTCCCTCCTCCTAGAATTCCTTCCACTCCGTGCCTCCCCTCTCGCCTGGCTGACTTGTTTATATTCAACCCTCAGCTTTAGATGTTTCTTCCTCCAGGAAGCCAATGTTGTCTATTGTTATTCCACATGTCCCCAGGACCTGATATTTACCCGTCTTGGGGCTTGCTCCCTGCTGACATTCCTCTCGTCTTGAGTCTGTAAGTTTCCTGATAGCAGGGACTGTCTAGTTCATCCTGTACGTACCTCAGTGCCCAGCATGTTACTTTTGCCATAGTAGGTGATAGATAATAAATATTTATTCAATTGAATCCAAGTGATTTTCTTTCAATGTCCTGAATTATTATTCATAGAAAACGATCCCTGGGCTAATGTTGCCCAACTTCTATGTAGGTTCCTATACTGAAAGGCTTTGGGCCTCAGTAACTACCTGGCAATAGATCATGACTGGATTCAGATGAAAGACCAGAGTTCGAGCTATGCATCCATGTATAATCTCCCACAGGCCCCAAGACTTTCTGAGCCTCATTTTCCTCATGTGGGCAGGGACAAAAAGATCCCACCCACAGGGCTGCTGTGAAGATTAGTGCAAGATACCACATGTAGAAATACTACATAAACAGTGAAACACTAGCCAAATACTGGCATTTTCTACTAAATGCTGCAAAAATCTGATACAATTCTACCAGACTGAGAATTTCACCTATCCAAAACTATCGAGAAAACCATTCGATCCTAAGCCGTCGATACAATTTACAAAAAAATGTAATAAAAATGCCCATTTGCTGCTGCAGCGAAAGCCTGGATGCTTCATTCTTAGAACTGGCGCTCTCTTTGGAGGAAGAAGAGAGTGTGTGCCAAGCCCAGCAACCCCCTGCTGTCCCACCCCCCAGAAAGCTGCTGTGTCCACTGACCTGAGGGGCTGGTGATGGGCACAAATGCTGCAGAGGGGAGGCTGCTCTGGAGTCCGTTCAGCTGCCCTTCTGTGGAGGACCCTCTGAAAGACAAGCAGGTTGGTGAGACATGCAGACAGAAAGGCGAGGTCCAATGGCTGTGCTGCTCGTTCTTGGTGTTCGTTCTCTTGTGGCTCATTCTCTTGTTTATTTCAAGACTTTGTTCAAATATAATCTTATCGGAGGAGACTTCTATGACTAAACTATCTTATGAAATACTACACATTTAAAAATGTACTGTCCATCTCTCCCCACTGGAAAGTAGCTTCAAGAAAGCACAGGTCACTGCTGTATCTCCTGGGCTTAGAACAGTGCCTGACACTAATAAGCACTCAATAAACATTTGTTTCTTGAATGAATAAATTGAGCTCCTGGTACTGACTTGGATAAAATATAAGACATTAAAAAACAAACAAGTTTCATGTAGAGTAGTGGTTCTCAACTGGGGGAGGGAAGAGGGACAGATTTTGCCTCCTCACCCTCGATCCCATTCCTCCACAAAGGGCATTTGGCAATGGTGAGACATTGGTGACTGTCACAACTGTGGGGTCTACCGGCACCTAGTGGATAGAGGTCAGGAATGGTACCAAACATCTACAGTGTACTGGGTAGTACCCCCAAACAAAGAATTATCTAGCCTGAGATGTCAATACACTGAGGTTGAGAAACCGTTAAATAGAAGCATCTCTCCTCATGCCAACTTTGACAAGAGATAGGATAGAGTGCATTGAATTCTTTGGGTCCAGATTCCCCAGACGTGTCTTACATATTCGATGACTAGGTTGATGCCCTATCGACTATGCCAGTCTCCCTATTACAGGCTCTTATACCTCTGTAATTCTTTCATTGCATTTATCAAAATTATAACTATGAAATTGTGTAACTGGTCACATAACATCTGTCATCCTTACTAGAATGAAAGCTCTATAGAGATTGTATCAGTTTTATTCACAGTTGTATCCTAATGCAAACATTAGGTATTTAATGCAAACATTAGGTATTTAATAAAGAGTTTTTGAAATCACCTGAACCACTGCCCACATACATACACTTACTTGTTGGGTCCGTCTACCTTGATTTTGGTTGACGTGAAAAAAGTTTACCTGGGAGATTAAAGTTTTCATATGCTCAGTGCTTTATCTATTGAGTGGCATCCAATCCAACCTTAGCATCCCTCTCCCAGCACTGTGTTTCCATTTATTCATTCTTTTATGCAAAAAATATTTATTGAGCATTCCCTGTGCTTGGTATAGTGAGGCAGATGTTAAACAAATACCTAAGGTATAAACTGTGTGATAAATGCTAAGGAGAAAAAGTACAGGTGTTATAAGAGAATGAAACAGGGAAACCTGATTTAGGCGGTGAGGACAGTGGTCAAGGATGGTCTTTCTGAGGAAAGACCAGCAGAGTTCTTAAGTTACGAGGAATAGGCATCAGCCAAGAGTAGAGGAAAAAAAGAGCTTTTCACAGAGAAGAAATAGCACATACAGTGACCCTAAGGCAGAAAGGGGTTTAGCATGTCCTAGGACCTTTAAAGACCAGCAAAGTTAGGGGCAAAGGATGTTTGACAAACTTGTTAATTGCACAGTTTTCCAGGCCCTTCAGTTGGAGATTCTGCTTCAGTGGGTCTGGAATAGGGTCTGAGAACTAAGGCTTTTTAGAGCTCCCCAGGTACCCAGGTGATTTCTATTGCCAGAGAAGTCAGAGAAACACTGGCTAGTGGGTAAAGAGAAAGGTGGCACGAGGCTGAGGTACCCATCCAAGTGGTCCCTACACCGCTGATGGAGATGTGCCCCTTGAGAACACACTGCAGTAGTGATGTAAGGATCGCACTGTCTTATACTCTCCCCTCCAGCTCCAGCTCCGCCAAGCTGCAATTTGGTGCCTACCCCCTCCTTTCCACTTTCATTCTGAGGATGCCTTAGAGACAAGGAGGAGGGAAAGGAGCAGAGGGCTTCTCCCTTTTCCTACAAGCCTTACGCTGGGTTACCTACATCTGGGATGCTTATATAATTTATTTTGGATCCGTATTGACCCCCTCAAAACCACCTGAAGCATCTGTAAGCTGATATTTACTCTTCCAGGTCCAAGTAAAAGAGGAAAAGTTCTGGAGAGCCTAGGATGGGCTCTTTCTTTTATAGAAGTTAAAATCTTAGGACCATTTGACTGTGTGAGGAGCTGCTGAATCAAGAAAAGCCAAGGGGCTGATCTGAGTGTCAAAGGGGAAGCCCTGAGTGTCGGCAGTAATAAGGGGAGCAGGCAGGCAAAAACTCGGGGTCAGTAGAAGAAAGAAAGGTCTTGAACAAGGAGCTACGTGAGGGGGTTACACCTAGCGAGTTCTGGGTCCCCAAACTCTCTAACCTTCTCCCTTTCCTCTCTGGAACTCCCATCCCTACCTTGCACCCTCATGCGCTTCCTCCTGTTTCTTACCTAAGATCTCCTGACCCTATGTGCCCTCTGTATCCGGTTCCACTCACTCCTCTATCCCCCTCCCCCTATCGACTCCATCACAGGCCTTGGGAGCCACCACTGACTCAGACTTTGAGCAACATTTCTAATGATTTCTATTTCTAGCATAGGGTCCCTATTTTCCAGGAGGTGGAGAAATGCGTCCATAGCATCCAAGGGGAAACTCTGAGTGAATTTTTCCATGAAAACACTGGTACACAAAACAGTTTGAGTCTATGTTATTACTACTCTAGGCACATTATGGGTAAATATGCTTTTGTTGTGATAACATCATTTCCTTAGGAAAGTAATTTCACCTTCTGGTAACTCACTCCTAAATGAGAACTTTTGAAATATAGCTTGTCTCGAGCCTGCATGCTAATCCACACTTGCTGATCTGCTCCTACAATCATTCTTTGCTGCTTTCCTGGGAATACCTGTGTTTCAGGAAACATACAAAACGGTATGTATGTTTTCTGTTGATTTTCTCTAAATCAGTTACTATACTTGAACATTGGGATAAAAAGACCTATCTCTTAGGGTTGTTAAGAATTAAATAAGATGGTGGGTGAAAAGCACATCTTAGCAGTGTCTAGTATTATATTAAGGGCTAAATAAACATAACTATTAGTATTGTTATTTTTACTTAGGAATATTGACGATCTTTACATTCACTGCAAGTTTATCTACACACAGAAATATTAAATCATATGACTCATTGACCCTAACTCAGTATGGAATATTAAGGCTAAACTGTCAAATAATGACCACAAGACATTCAGAACCCAAAGTTAACAGAAATTTGCCATTAAAGTCAAAAGGTAATTAACTGGCAGCCTACGAGGGAGATATTTCAGTCAAAATTACTTTTAAAATCCCTTAGGAAGAAAGGTCTCATTTGAGATTGATCGACTATCTCAAAAAAATCTAATGCAATTTTTTTTTTTTTTTGCCAGCATCAGAACCACTGTTTCTTCAATTGTGCACCAAATGAAGCAGTTAGCTTGTAGCAAGGGGCCATGTGGTGTTAAACGTGCCTCTGAGCAAGAGGATACAACACATAAAACAGGGGGCTGCTCTTCCTATAGGAGAGGCTCATGGGAGATGAGACTGACTAGACGAATAACACATCTACCTCATCCTGACTGGAACATCAAGTGGAATCGGCCGCTTTACTGAAACTGTACTTTCTCTCTCTCTCTGAATAGCTGAGTATGAAAGTTAAATGTGTGTTTGGTGCACTCTGTTACTTGCTGTTTTCTGATCATAGTACGTACAGAAGATGAAGAGGTGGCTGAAGACGAACTCAGAAACACTGGAGTTATAAAGACATCAAGAGTTCTGGGACAGGAAGGGTGCCATTAACTTTGTATTGTACAGAAGTTAGAGTTCAGACCCTATCCGTGAGCGCGAGATGTGACTATCTGGTCCTGTTAGTGTTCTTTAATTGCTCTTCTTGGAAATAATATGAGTTCTAAGAGATGGAAAAGTGTTGGATATAGTCAAAGGTTGAGAGTTAGAGGCTCAGCAAAATTTCAGCTGTGGTCATAGGCTTAGTTCATCTGCAGAGAAGGGTCTGAACTGTGTGTAATCGTCAAAAGCTGTGGAAGGGCAGGCTTCTTGATTAACTGAGCCACTTAAAAACAGGTAAGAAATGTGGCATGTACAGTAGCAACAGGCAATTAGGAGAATTCCATTAGCAATGACACGCTCCTTTCGACTCAAGGCAGCTACCTTTCCTTAGGACATGTTCAGAGTTAGCACCCGAAGAGTTTCCCTAAATATTAAATGTACACTTCCTAACCCAGGATTCAATTCACTTGCTCCAATCCTATCTACTCCTCTTATCCCTTCCTCTTTCCCGAAGTCCAAAAAAGGGCCTGACATAGGCACTATTCTTACTCTGAGGAAGCGGGAATGGCTCGTCTAGGCCTTTCAAAGAAGTTGTATTACAAACAAGTAATCTCTCTATAAGCTGATATATTGCCTGCATTTATCATCTTGAAAGAGTTCTTCTAGCGCAAGTCTCTCCTTAGGGAATACAAGCCGACTGAATGGCCGGCGAGGAATCCCACTGGCATCAAGGCCGTGCCATGCAGCTGGCCTATTAACACGTCACCAGTCCATACGGGTCATAACGAGCAAAATCCCCGTTACTCATTTTGCTGATAAGGCTTCTGATGTGCTTTTTCATGGACCTTTAGCTCCTTTATTTGTGGTTTTCTCTTTTCTTTTTTTCCTCCCATTATTTTGATCAGTGGAAACTTTTCTGAAAGTGATATTCTTTCTTTGAGATCTGTTTTGTACATTACTTCACAGGGTTGACTGTGGTTTGGTGCTATATTGTTTCTCTTCGGGGTTTTTCAAGGCTTTCCACATCTCTAACACAGAGGTCCTAGTTTTCTATTTCAATGGTTTAGTATAAGTTTACCTTGGATTCATGCCACTGCATCAGGGATGACCTTTCTGGAGAAGGAAGGGCCCACAAAAGGAAAATACTCAAGGTTTTACAGGAAGAGTAGAGCTAGAAGTGCTGACCTCGCCAGGGCTGTGGCAAACAGACGGTGGCGTTCGCGAAGGTCCTCAAAAGAAACACTCTCATACTAGATGTTACAAAATACTGGTGACGAACTCTTCCGATTCCCAAAGGAGAGAAGAAAAGCCCAAGACACAAGTTAGGTTAAAGAACTGAATTCCAAAAAAAAGAACATGGACTTTTCTAAGCTAACATTTACTCACAGACGAAATATTTTATACCTTTCCTTACAACACACCTATGTGCACAAAGGCGTATGTGTGCTCTTCCTTTTATCTATCAGTCCCGGGATTGTATATGCATTTCACAAACAGAACCTAATTTGCTTACCCTTAGCAAATCACAATTAGAACATTGTTAATTTGAGTCTGGCTCCAAAACCAATTCAAGAAACATTGAGTGAAGTCAATTTTTGTGTTGTCATGCTGCACAGGACTCCATTTTATAAACATACATCATCTAATCTACTGTATTTGTCATGACATTCCTTTTTATTCTCAATGTATGTGGCCTTGTCTCTTTTTGTATTTACTAACCTTTCCAGAGGTGGCCCTCTGTACTATGTGTTGTCAATTTCATTCATTCCTTGACCAAGTATTTAATGAACACCTACCATGTGCCAGACACTGCAGGAGGCACTGCCACGTGCCAGGCTATTCTAGGTGATTTCTGTATTTTTATATTATTTTGATTAACTTAGTATTGTTCCTTTTATAGCTTTTCAAGTTAAATAACTCAATTATTTTAAATTCTTCTTGGCTTTTTAATAAACATATTTAAAATTATAAATTTACTTTTGAGTGCAGTTTTGGCTATCCCACAAATTTATGTAGTATTTTCATAGTCATTGGTTTTCAATGTTTCATAATTTTCATTATGATTACCTTTTTAATACATGAGTATTATGCACTCCATTTTAAAAAATTTCCAAACACATGAGCCTTTTTAAAATCCTCTTTGTATTATTCCTAATTTGTGTTTAGTACTTGCTTTGGCAGCACATATACTAACTTAAGTGTGTTTTTGCAGTTAAAGAGTGTGAACTATTTGATACTGATTTTTTGAAATGTGTGGAGCCTTCATTCGTGACACAGCACGTGATGAATTTTTGTAAACGTTCCACATATACTTGAAAAGACTGTATATTCTCCCTTTTGGGTGTGGGAGTCTATACAAAGCTATTAATGCTTTTCAGACTGTAAATTGTGACTCATAAGGGCATTATAAAATTTGGAGGATATAATTAGCATTTTAAATAGAACAGGGAATAGTATTCTGTGAAACTTTTATTTCATATACATATACATGTTTTTAATGGGTTGTATATAATTTTTTTTAAATTATAAGTGGTGGTCAAAAAAGATTAAAAGGCACTTATTAAAAGAAAACTAAACTGTTAATTCTGCATTTTGAATATTCAAAATCCTCAGAAACTTTTGTTTGAGTTAATTGTACTGATAATATATTTAAATAAATCACTCACTATGATTGCTGCTTTGCCAATTTGTCCCTATAATTTTGTCAGGGTTTGGTTTACGTATTATGTTAAGCACATGAAAGTGCTTTCCTTTATCCCTATTAATTATTTTTGTTTAATTCTATTTTATCCATTGCTGTACTAGTTTTCTATTGAACTATTATTGCACGGGTTATCTTTTTCCAATCCTTTGCCTTTTTGTGATATTCTACTTTAGGTATGTCTCTTTGAAGTGGCCTATAACTGAACATTTAAAAAATGCAATTTGATAATCTACTTTTTAATAGAAGAGCATCATGTTAACATTTATTGTAGTTACTCGTGTGTCTAGATTTTTATCTTAGTTTTTGTTTTCCATTTACCACTTTTCCTTTGCTTCTTTTCTCTCTTCCTGCCTTCCACTGGATTCATAAAGTCTCTGCATTCTCTTCTCTCCCCCTCTGTTAGTTTGAAAGCTACAGACTATATATCAATTATTTAGCTCTTTTTTTCTAAGAAAGTGTGAAGCCATTCAGTATTTTTGTTTTGCCCTTCAACTTGACACAGACCTGTAATCCATTCATTATTCACTGAACACATATTCATTGAATATGTTGTCTTAAACGTGTTTTATCTTTTTAAAGAAGACCAACGATTATTTTAGAGTCAGTAACATTTACAGACATTTTATAAAAATTTTTGTGCTCCATGTAACCCACCACTACGTCAGTGTTCACTTTTATCCTACACAGTCTTTGCTAGTTCTTCCAGTGAAGGTCATAGGTGTACACTCTTAGACTTCGAATATCTCAAATAGTTATCATTTTGCCTTCTTTCTTGAATGACAGTTTAGCTATGTATAAAATTCCAGACTGGAAGTTACTTTACTTCAGAAATAGAAGCTTTTAGCTCGTTTTCTGCCCCCTATTATTACTGGAGAGAAGAATGCTGGTATTCCGTTTCCTTGTAGTTAAAATGAATTTTCTCTCAGGTAGTAAGTAAGATTTCCTTTTATGCTTAGTGTTCTGCAGTTTCACTAGGATGTGTCCAGAGGTGCATTTATTTTGGTATATGCAATGAATTTCTTAGCTGAGGACTCATGTCTTTAATTCCGGAAAATTCTCAGTTATTATTTTTTAAAGTATTGCTTTGTCTACCTATCCCTTAGGTCTCTCTACTGATCTATCAGAGTCACATGTCATGTTCCACCAGACACTCTTATTAGATAGATATGTAATCCAACATGTCTGACTATCCAAAAATATTAACTTCATCTGTAAGGAATTCATGTTCCAGTCGTTGATTTTGTTGGCAACCTTTTTTAGTATTAGATTCATGTGTTTCGGAATTTTGATCTGCAAGCTCATTTTGAATAGGAATCGTTCCCCCACTTGTCTCTCTAATGGCTCACTCCCTGTCTTAAGGTTTTATAGTTGCCTCCACCCAGTCCCCCTTACCCCAGTCCAGAACCAGACTTTACAGTGTTCTGCCTCAGTGATATTTAGAAATCCAGGTGAGCACTGAGATATGAACAGTTGCAAGGGTGTGTCATTATCTTCCTGCCTCTATAGGCCCATAATCTCATATAAAGAGGGCCCGTGCCAGTTTTATCAGTCTCCCATCAGGAGAGTCCATTGCATTATTTAGCTCAGGATTTTTCGACCTTGATACTATTGACATTTTGAACTAGCTAATTCTCTGTTGAGGGGAACCGTCCTGTTCTTTGCAGGATGTTTAGCAGCATCCCTAGACTACTCATTAGAAGCCAATAGCAACGCCTTCCCCAGCTGCCCAGCTATGACAACCCAAAATGACTCCAGACGTTGTCAACATCATCGCCAGTTGAAAAATCACTATTTTATTTTCAATTAATGAGCCTGGCTTTAGTCTCTCCTCTTGGTTAAGGTACCTTCAGGCCCCAATATGCCACAGGAGCTGAACTCCAGGCTGTCACTGTCTGCTTCCAAAGCAGAGTTGAGAAAGCTTCTTGCTGCAGCTGTATTCACTGATTCTCATTTATTTCTGTACATTTTGGGGCCAAGGAGACATTTCCCTTGTTTTGAAACTTAGCTATGTTCTTTTGGTTTTCTTCTTCAAGCTTTTTATCTATCGCTGCTATGTTTGAAGCAGAGAGAGAATATTAAGTGTGAACTCATGGAGCCAACTTGACTGGAAGTTAGTAGGTCCACATCTCATTTTTTGTTCTGTTTGAAACTAAGCCTTCACCTTCAATGGTCATTGGAGTTATTAGTGTTTAGGAAATCAGAATGTGTTTGCATTTCCACAGTTAACTAGAGCCAAATCACACTTAAAAATATCATCTTACTAACATCAAAAATGTGATTTCTTTTAATAGGGAACAATAGCAGCAGGAAAATTACAATCACACCAACCACCATGCATTGGACACTTAGTATATGTCAGGGAAACAAATTAACTATTTAATCCTAAAACAATTTTATGATCTAGATAATCTTTTAAACATAATGAAACAGAAGCTTAGGGGTATCCCTAAATAACAATGAATTAACTGAAGGAACCAGGATTCAAATCTAATTTGAAATCTTGGGTGGTCAGCATTTGGACTCTACTTTCTCCTAAACATACTCCATGTAGTATAAATGACTAATGATAATTTTTATTTAGTGATCCTCGATGCATACAGCTTGATGCAAAATACTACGTCACAACTACCACTTCCACCACCACTATTTCCTGAGAACTCATCATGAATATCAGCTATATCAGAGGCTGGGGACTGAACTTATCTCTCCTTTCTCAAAAACAAACCTCATGAAAACTGGAGTCATGTCTGTCATGCCCACAGCTATTATCACCAATATCTAGAGCAATGCATAGCATAGTGGATACTCTCTCTCTCTCTCTCTCTCTTTCTTCCCCTCTTCCGCTCTCCCTCTCCCTCTTCCTCTATCTCTATCTTTGTCCCTAAGAGATTTATGAAAAGCAGAACACATAAAAAAAAAAAAGATAAGGAACTAGATGGTAGAATCAGCTAAAGTTATTGGGGCAGTTGGTAAAGCTGTATCAAGGTGACAAGTTAAAACTTGGTCTTGACTAAAAGGCAGGACTTAGATTCAAGAGGGCTAAGAGCATCTTGTGCAGAGCGGATGACATGAGCATGCGGGAACAGTGATGGAGCAGACTGTGCAAGGGGGTAGTATGGGAAGTGCAGGGAAGGCTGGAGACGGCACAGAGGACGTACTGCAGAAGGAGGCTTTAATGTCAGAGTAAAGACTCTCAACTTTCAGGAACTTGGAAGTCTCCAAAAATTTCAGAAAAAAGGTTCACAAAAATATTTTAGAGGTATTTAAAAATTGTTTCCTAGGCCTACTCATGTACCCTATTTCTTTAAAAACAATTTGGATAGTTTTAAAACTTCTACTTGGTTTTCTTCTTATTTGAGAACCAATTCTGATAGTTTACATGTTTTTAAGTATTATCTTTTATCCAGTTTTTAAAATTTAGTAGCATACAATTATGCACAGAGTTCTCGTAATTTTTCAATCTCCTTGTACCTACTTTCAAAACCTCTGTTTTTAATTCTCTTATTTTTCTGGCCAGAGCTATGTTTAATTTCTCCTTCCTTGTCCCCCTACCCCAAACTAAATAGGGTTTTGAACTTAACTGATTTTATTGCTTGCTTTTCACTTTATATTGCTTTTCTTCTTGATTTCCTTCGATCTGTTTTTCTTAGCTTTATTTTGTTGACCCATTTTCTAATTTCAAGAAATGAAAGCTTAGTTCAGGTATGACAAATATGTTGTGTGCATGTTCACCACTTATAGCATCTTCCCTGTCTGTGGAAGGCATTACTAATCTACCAAAGCACTCTTTCTTGCTGAACTCATAGAAGTCCTCATAATTCTTTTCAACACGACACCCTAGGAAGTCAGCAGAAGCCAGGATATCAGTCGAAGCCAATCTGCCATTTATATCTTGGTTAGTTTCTTTTCAATCTTTCTATATTTTAATGGTAAAAATAACTTAAGATTATAAATTTACCTTTAGTACATCTTTAACTACACCTTTCAAATATGTTTTTGGAAAACTTAGTCTTTACTCTCTGAAGATGAGCAAATACTTTAAAATCTTACCGCCTGGGAGTAGATGATATAGGTTAAAAGAAAACTCCACAGAGAAGATTCAGAGAATCTGCCAACCTCTAAAATAAGTTTAAGCAAGAAAGAAAACAACATTTTAGAAAATCCCTAATGTATATTAACAAGATTTAAGAGTGAGCGCATCATTGTGTAAAGCTGGAAAAAGCTGTCATACAGAGAGAGCAAGCAGTCTGAGGCCAGGGAGGACTGCAGAGAAATTAGAAATCTCTAAGTGAAAAAAATGGGTCGAACACTGTAAATAGAGATTGAGCACTGTAGAAAACTGAATTGGTGAAATAAAGGACAACTTTCAAAAATTTTGTTAAAATTCTGAGGAAAAAAGTATACAAAGATAAAAATGGTGAGAAAAAAAAACAGATTCAATCAAAAATAATGAATTCAAGAAAGAGAATACAAGTAATAGTCATTATTATAGGCAAAATACACCAAACGTAAGGACATAAAGGGTTTTTTAAAAGGTTTTTATTGTACTAGTTTCAGGTATACAGTATATTGATTTGACATTTATAAAGTTTATGAAACGATTCCCCCCAATTAAAAAATGGACAGAAGACCTGAATACGTATTTCTCCAAAGGGAAATACAGAAGGCCAAGAGACATATGAAACAATGCTCAAGATCACTAATCATCAGAGCAATGCAAATTAAAACCACAAGGAGATACCACCTCACACCTCTCCGAATGGCTAGCATCAATAAATCAAAAAACAGCAAGTACGTTGGTGAGGATGTGGAGAAAAGGGAACCCTCATGCACTGTTGGTGGGACTTCAAAATGGTACAGCCACAATGGAAAACAATTTGGAGGTTCCTCAAAAAATTAAAAATAGAACTGTCTTTTGACTTAGCAGTTACACTTCTGGGTATTTATCCAGAGAAAACCAAAATACTAATTCGTAAAGATCTCTGCACGATCTGTGCTCCTTGCCCTACACATCTCTTCCATCTGGCTGTTCCTAAGTTACACCCTTTTACAATAAACCAGTGATCTAGTAACATGTTTCTCTGAGTTCTGTGAACCATTCTAGTAAATTAATTGAGGGGTATGGAAACCTCTGATTTATAGCTGTAGGTCAGAAGTACAGGTAACAACTTGGACTTGGGACCGGCATTCTAAGTTGAAAGGGGTTTTTGGAACTTCTGATCTATAGCAGGTTGGTCAGAAGCACAGGTTAAAAACCTAGGCTTGTGGCTGGCATCTGAAGAGTGTGCATTCGTGCATGTGTGTGCGTGAGACAGAGAATGTGTGTACACACACACGTGCGCATGTGTGTGCAGTCTTGCAGAACTGAACCTTTAACCTGTGGAATCTGATGCTATCTCCATGTAGACAGAGTCAGATTGAGTAGAATTCTTCGACACTCTGCTGGTGTCTATGAATTGCTTGTTGGTGTGGAGGGGATATCTGCCGCCACCCCATGCTGGAATTGGGTCCGGGAACCCTTTTTAATTATATATCTTTGGAAATACATAATTTAGAGAATCCTATATTTAAGGATGGATATACTACAGAGTCAATCATATTTCTTGAAACTACACTTAATAAAACGCCAAAAGGCAGATAGAAGATGGTTAACCTATGATATGACATCTTTTATGCTCACACTAAGGAACCTACATTTGGACCATTATAAATCCTGATCGCTTTGCCTCATTTTAATGAGTCATATGTTAAAAAGATACAGCATATGTATTTTTTAACCTGATCCTTATTTTTATGACATTAATCTCTGAGCATCTTTTATCACACTGCTGACGTCACCGAACATTCAGGTCCAATTAAACGGTATTTGGTTTTATCATGCTGCTGAGCTCGACTGCTTTCCTCCCTCCTAATCCCAAGCAGCCTTTAAGGAACACCACTGTCCTGGGTGCTGACACAGAACAGCAGTTACCTTCGATTTCCACTGAGGTCACCCCGATGAAGAATATCCTAAAACCTGGAAAAGCAAAGTTAATCCCAGCTTTTTACGGAAAAGCACTTTAGGTAAGTCTAGTGTTTCTTATACAGTTTTCTTTCTTTAGAGAAGTCCTAAGGTACAACAGCTTTACCCTGCCCTTCCAAATTCATCCCTAGTCTATGAGTTTTGCCCAGGTCCCTGGCAAGTTTTAATCTCCTTAGTTTTCTTTCTCCATATTTCTTGGAGAGTATAATTCCGGCTTTGAAAAAAAAAAAAAAAGGCATTTCCTAAAAAAAAAAAAGACAGTTCATATACATGTAGTTGTTCACAGACTTTTATCCTTCTTAGCTCAGCTGCCTGCCTGGAAGAAATATCACAAATAGTTTTGAAAGGAGGATCTGAAGTTGGTACTAAATTATGAAGTGTTGCAAACATTAAGAGAGGAAAATCAAGAAAGGCTATTGGCACTGTTGAAAAGGTTAAAAAATCTAAATCGTTCTCATCACAGAATTGACAAATGAGATTTAGCTACAGGAAATTAAGTATATGAATTCAAGAACTCTAACAAAGAACTCTTGGGCCAAAAAGGGATGATAGAAATGGCTGTAAAGCATCAGGATTAAAAAACAAATGTGCTCATAAAAAAGCTTTCAATGGAATAGACAAAAAACAAGTTATTTTGGTTAATTATTCTGTGGGGACAGTGGTTTTTGTTTTACAGATGGGAAACTGAAACCTTTAGAGGAAAAGTGACCTGAATATTATCATAAAGAAACAGGACTCCACTGTTCTGATTCTCAATTCCCTTTGCACCAAAATCCAAACGACATTCCATCTTTTATGTTCTATTGTTCTCTAAACTCAACCCTCTAGGATGTGGAAACTTTGATGCTCTTGGAAATGGCTTCTATATTTGTCTAATGCCAACTTCTGTGCTAGGAGAAGTTTGGCGTTCAACCCCAAAACACAGGGCTTGGCACAGTCAAAAGCTCATTACAACTTCTCATTAGTTGTGTCTCTTGGGGTGACTATGGCATTCCTGAGTGTGACTCAGTATCACCAGTCACAACTGAGGGTTCCTGATTAAACTGAACTGAGCCAGGGTAAAGGCAGCAATATCTCCAAGCAAGTGAGGCAACAGCTTGTATGAAGAAAGTAAAGAAATTACATGAAAATTTCCTAAAATGCCACCTTAGTATTAACCATAATAATACCTAACACTTATTTAACATATAATATGTACCTGGCACTGTATTTGTGCTTGACATTCATTAATTCGCTTATTTCTCTTAATAATCCTATGAAGCAGGTACTATTACTATCCCTATCTTAAAGCAGGAAACTGAGTCTCACAGATGTTCAGTGACCTGCTATGCTGCCTAGGTACATGAATTACTTTAGAATAAGAATAATATATTAACTGATACTCAGGATCCTGATTTGAGAAGCCACGAAGGTTTCCCTAGATTATAAATAACTTCATCAATCCAAATAAAGTATGGAGTTCAGTTCATAATAATGTACCAATGACAGCTTCTTGGTATGGTACATGCTCCAAATGTACCATGGCACTATAAGACGTTAACGATGGGGAAAACTGCGTGTATTTAACTTTATGGGTACTATCTTTACAATTTGTCTGTAAACCTAAAATTACTCTAAAATAAAAAAGGTCATTAAAAAAAACTATCTGGATACTTCGTAGAAGGAACTTTTCCTGGAGTCGGTACAGATAAAAAGAATGCTTTTCTTTTCCTAAAAGTCAGAAGAATAGTGAACAGTGGGGCCCTCACAACGCTGTGCATTTCACATGTAAGTGAGAGAACTCCGAGGTCTCCATTAGTGCTAACTTATTTAGCTTCAGAGACTTGTGCTAGAGTTTTAAAGGCAAATTGGAAACTATTTCCTGGAACAACGCCTCGCAGCACGCCTTTTGATTCTTGGATTATATTTCTTAAATTCTGAAGAAATCTTGCTTTTTTCCCCCCTTCTGTGCATTTTTGGTGCTGAGCTGTTTCCGGTTTTCCCACACTCCTGCCTGTCAGAGAGAAGAAACCACAAAAATGCAGCAAAGCAAAGTTTGTCCACAGAGCTGCAATTCCACCTCAGAAGGCTGAAGAGTTCTCCTGCCAGCAGTGAGTTCAGGGCGGTGAGCGGCGTCTTCTCATGTCCAGCCCTGCCGCCTGCTTACAGAGCCCACCTCTCCATCAGCGGACCAGCTAGCCACACGGGCCATCACGGGCCAGAATCAGAGAATCCACAAACAGGAAGCACACCGACAAATCCAACATTCATATCTGACTCACGAATTTTCCTACCTAACTGTGGGCTTCTCAAATCTGCAAAGGAGGGCGTGGTTTTAGA
The DNA here is from genome assembly GCF_014176215.1 of Rousettus aegyptiacus. Taxonomy (NCBI): domain Eukaryota; kingdom Metazoa; phylum Chordata; class Mammalia; order Chiroptera; family Pteropodidae; genus Rousettus; species Rousettus aegyptiacus. Next base: position 153,705,690 of record NW_023416306.1, on the reverse strand, counting down.
ATGCTTGTGATGGTGATGGGACTCACGGAGTTCTTACATGTACTAGGTCTTGTTCTATCTACTTTATATGTATTAACTCTGCTACTATTTACCAACTGTCCTATGAAGCAGATATTCTTTATATGCTCACCTGACAACTGAGGAAACTAAGGTCAAGAGATAAAATAACTCGTAACTTAGTAGAGTGTGCAGTGGGGATGTGAACACAGGCAGTCTGGCTCCAGAGGCTGCACTAAGGACTTGATTCTACTCTTTGTAAGGTGAGGGGTCACACAGCTTCCTTCCTGCTGCACTGCTGGCTGTCAACCACAATCTGCCGTCTTTCTACTGCCCTTCCCAATGGCTCTACAGAATTCTGCAAAGTCATTACAATGCCAATTATTTCCAGAACGGTGCTTGGCACTTAGTAGGCACTGAATAAATATTTGCTGGGTAAATGAATAATGGCAGCAATATCATTAAAACAGCCACAAGGGATTGTTTTCAATCCAAATCCAGAATTTGATTCATTGTGCAAGGGGGAAAAAAACAGTAACTGTTTTTGCAATGTCCTAAGAATCTTTCTTATAACTAAATTTTGTTTTATAAAGGACAAATGAATAAAGAGCCATAATGAAAGCAAGAGAAATACATAAGTCTCTTCTAGGTGTTTATATATTAGGGAATGTCTGCCTCTCCTAGAAATCTTTGAAAAAGTTCACCAATTTTAAATGGAGAAAGGCTATTAGAACCAACACCCTTTGCTAGTCCATTTTTCTGGTTCATAAGCTAAAAAATGGCCAGAAGATGTGATCTATAAAAAATTGATTCAGGTGTGGAAATGTCTTTTTTGAAGTAAAACTAAAGGTATCAAAAACTTAATCCTCCCAACGAAATCCCAATCCTATGTCTTCCCACTTGAATGTCTAAAAGTGAACAAACAAGGGTAGAGAGGAAGGGTACTGAATTTTATATGAAATTGAAAAGATGTGACTCTGCGAAATGACCAACAGAAGAATACCTGAGGAGGAAGTTTTCATTTCCTTTCCCCAAGCCCACAGTTCAGCACTGTTACCTGGTGCACTATTTAATTCCAGCCCCTCTGGAGGCTGGAAGAGTTGGTTAGCAATGAAAATGAACTGAACCCTGTTCAGGGGGCAGCTCTCATCACAATCCCTGGGGACCTAAAAGAGCAGTGCCTGTTCCTCCCGCAGGGTAAGCAAGAGGCCAAACACAGGCAAGTTTCAGTAGCTCCCCGAGGGATTCTAATTTGTAGCCAGAGCTGAGAACCAATTAGCTTTATCACCCATCAGGTGTTCTTGTTTTCAACACTTCAGTACAAATTGTCTTGAAGGCTCCATGAGTAAAGAGCACTATTAGCATAGAATTAATACAACTCAGAAGAAATTGAACAGAAGAATATTGAAAACTTACTTGGAAGTTCTCTGGGATGTTGCCTTTCTGAGGACTTGTTTCTGATTGGAGGGAGGTTTGGGGATAAGGGTGGAGGAAGAACTTGGAGGTGGCACCACTTTTTGTGGCAGAGTAGTTGGTTTCTGGCCACTAGCTGTGGCACTTGAAATTCTGCAAGCTGCACCATTATTCATTGTCCATAAATTGGAGTTAGGTAGTGTCTGGCTGCCAAAGATTGCCTGCAAGTAAAAGGAAAAAAATAATCAGTGGAGATGTTCCTCATGATGCATTTGCTATAACAAGTGGTCTGTAATCCTTTAGTGGGACCAAGGAAAAAGGAAAACTGTTAATTTTTTTAGGAAAAACTTTCTAATAATGCCTGTGCAGGTCTAGAACCAGAGAAGGGAAATTTCTTGATGCAAAGAGTTGAGGTGGTCTTGTTGAAAGTACCCTGGGCTAGGAATCAGGGCCTCTGGATCCACATGCGTGAATTAGAAAAACATTTGGTCTCCCACTTTTAGTTTCCTTCATTGTTAAGTTCAACACATATTTAACAAGTGTCTCCCACAGGGTGTCAAGTATTAGAAATGTAGCACAGAACAAAAGTGACTTGAAGCCTGACTCAATTTGAGCCCACACATGGAACTCTGTACTCCTCCAGAGGGTCTGCGCATTTGAGAAAATGGAAGAAGCCAGTATGGCTAGGGAATCATGGGCAAAAGGAGTGAAGAGAGGAGGCTGGAAAGGAAACTAGGAGCCAGAACCTGCAAGGCCTTGGGGGCTGTTTGTAAAATTCAGGCATAGTAACACCTTGCTGACCCTAAAAATTATCACGAGATTTACATTTAAAAACACTTTCAAAGTCAAATTACTACATGAATACAAGATCAACACAAGGGTATTTCTGAGAATGTAGTAAGTGTAAACTTTCTCAAGTGGATTCTTTAAAAATCCTTAGCACTTATTTACCTCACTAGAAATATTTTTGTATCCCACATTTTGTGACTGGTCCTTCAATACTATTAACTTGGCTTTCAATATGCATGCACTATAAAAGCTTCAAATGTGAAAAAATATTAAGAGAAAAATGATATAATTGACAAAATACATAGAACTTTTAATTTAAAAGATTTTGGCAATCGATTCCATCTATAGACACTACATATAAAAGAGAACAGGAAAGTATCACTACCTCATGGCAAGACATGTTTTAGGAAACACGTGCCTTCTAGACAGACCTCACTAGAAGTATTTTTGTCCTTTATGAATTTTATTTCTTAAGATAAAAAAAGATGAATTTGGCAGCTTTTGTAAAATGTTGATCAACCTTTCTATGCCCATGCCTTGGAATGCCCCTTTTCAAGAACATGTGTCCAAAGGCCCTGGGCTAGGCAGACATGAAGGAGACTAAGGAGTCTTGTGTGGACTGAATGTGTTTGACCGAGAGGCCAGGTTAAGAACAAAGCAATTTCAGAAGTGAAGTACTAGAGCACTTTCGAATGGGCCAATCTGACTCAATGTCCTATATCTCTGTAAACCACCCAAGGGGAAACTAAAGAACTGTTCACTCGCGTCCATCTCTGACCCAAAGAAGTAGAACAAAGAAAGACCTGAGTCCATGCACAAAGCCAGGAGGGTGGCTCTGTGGAGTGTGTGTACATGCGGGCCAGTCTTCATACAGTCTGAGAAGGCCCAGGTGCCTGGCCTCTGCTGAGGACAAGAGGCCAGGCCTGGGGACTGGCTCTAAAACAAACCCATTTCTCTCAACCACTGTTTCCATATTTGAGCGCCTCAAAATCTGAGGGAGAGGCTCAACTGGAAAGAAGGAGACAGGAAGGAATGGGTCACCCCAGGCTTCTATTTTCACCACCACATCCCCAAAAGTGAGCTTAGATGTTAAGAATACTTGATAGATACTTCATTCAGGGTGGGAAAGAGTCCTGAGATCAGAATGAGGGCTGAAGAGTTCTACATTGGCCATCCAGAAACGATTTCACTGGGTGAGTAGCAGAGAAGGAAAACCCACTGTGAGTAAAGAGCTCTTGGAAATAAAAATATTCTCTGTTGAGTTAGATTTTTCAGTGTTATAGGGGAACTGTCAGTAAGAACATCTATTCAATACCTGTTGCTACGGTGACAACCATATTTTTTTTTCAATCATTGAGTTTTTCTTAAAAAAAAATTCTGATATCTAAATACAAAAAAAAAATGAATGAAAAGAACAAGATCAGAACAGTGAGTACAATAAACTTCTTTATGTAAAAAAGAAAAAGGAATAAACACAAATATATAAACCAACACACATTCATACACAATGTTAATATCTGCACAGAACAATTCTGGAAGATACACAAAAATCTGGTAACCTTCCTGGAGAAGAACTGGTTACTAGGGGTGAGGGCGGGAGGAAAACTAATTTTTTTACTATATGTCATTTGTACCTTTCTTAAATTTTCTACCATCTATATGTAGTTATTTATTACAAAAATCAATTATTAAAAAGTCAAAAGGAAGTTGAGTTCTAGTAAGATTTAAGCAGATAACAAATTCACCGTGAGTATAAGCCAAGGTATCCAAATAAGGCCCAAGTTTCAACCAGATGGGTAGCAGCAGTCCCCAACCTTTTTGGCACCAGGGACCAGTGTGCCTATGAGACTCTAATACCTGACAATCTGAGGTGAAGTTAAGGCAGTGATGCTAGCGCTAGGGAGCGGCTGCAAATACAGATGAAGGTTAGTTAGCTTGCTCACCACTCACCTCCTGCTGTGTGGCCCGGTTCCTAACAGGCCACAAAACGGGTAACAGTCTGTGGCCCAGGGAATGGCGACCTCTTGGGAACAGGACTCGCCATTAACCACTGAAGAAGGAATCGACTGCTCAACATTTATTGCTACAAAACCAGATCAGGTCACCAGTGAAATGCAAACTCAGGTAAGTGGAAAAGAGCATGGCGTTGCAGTCAAATGCTGCCTGGGCTCAAATGGTAGCTCTGTCACGTATAAGTGGGGAGAGTTACTTAACCTCCCCAAGCTTTAGCTTCCTCGTAAGCAATGATAATTACTTTGCTGGGTTGTTGGGGATTAAATGAGGATCACATAAGCAAGTCTACCCCAGGCATTCAATAAAGTTTTCTTGAAATAAATTAAAGTATCAGGCACACACAGCAGATATTCAACAAATGTTCCATTCCTTCTCAAACCTCCACCTCAGCTGAAGAACCAAGGGACAGGATGACATGCAAGTCTGCTTCTATCTGTAGTGATTTGTGAATGGTTGTTGGTTACGTATTTTTCTAGTCTTACAATGATATTCATTTGCTGCAAAAGCAAACTCTTAACACAGAAATGTTTCAGTTCCCCAGACCATATTTACTTAATTCTCCCTGGCAGAAATAGTCTTTTTCTCTTCTGAACACTTACAAAAATTTATTTGTATGTGTCATCACATTTGGCATATTCTACCTTGTATTACAGCCACTTATATATGTACTATTTTCTCTTCTGGACAATACGCACTGGAAATGGCTGGATTTATATCTGATTAATTTTTGTTTCACCAACATTGTCTAGAATGACTTCTTTGTAAAAAGTGCTTAATAAATATGTACTCTATGGATGAAAAAAAACCCAACAACTCACATTATACTAATTATTCATCTTTTTTTTCCTATATATGAAAATAGACATATTTGTGTTTCTACAGATATATAATCTTGTAATACAACCATTCTCTGGACTTTGAATAGTGCCTAGTGTGTTGTATTCAACTCACACTGAACCATAAAATGCAAGTAAGCCCTTCTGTAGATCTCGAACAAAAATAAATTCACCTCCTTACATGCACACTTTTTGGCAGAAGCTTAGCCGTTGACATTCTATAATAATATCAATCTTTACCTCAAATGACAAAATAAGTTATGAGAACTTATTGCTTAGGAGACTTCCTCTTGGAGGGTATCACTTTTCCTTTTCTTCCTAATACTTGCCTGATTTTGTGTGGGTAATAATGTGTGTCCAGCTAAAAAATTATATTCCCCAATCCCTTTGGTACCTAGAGATAACCAGGTGACACAGTTCTGAGATGTAAACAGAAGTTTCCAGGTGCAGTTTCTAAGAAAGTGCTTTAAGAAGGGGCAGACCGGGTTGGTGCACACATTTTTCTCTTGACTGTTGTCTTTTTTCCTACCCAGAACGTGGATATCTAGCTAGAGGTGAACAGGCATTGGGTGATGTTACTTGCTAAGAATTGCAGAGGATAAAGACAGGAGCATGGGCTCCTGATAACATCACAGGATTTGGGAGAGTCTATCTCTAGATTTCTGATTTTATTGGTGGGCTGAGGTGGGGTGGTCGGGGAGGGGAATAAATATTTAACTTGTTTAAGCCACTGGAGAAGGAAAAAGGAATTCTGTTATATGCAGCCAAATGGAATCCTAACTCAGCTGAGAAATAATTCTCAGTCTACCACAGAGTCAAGCTTGTTTAAGTCTCAATACAACACAAATGGACTGCATCTTAAAAAAGCAGATACTCTTTCCAAATACAGTATAAAGCTTTAACTTCTATAAATCTAGTTGTTGTTTGTTGTTTGGTGAGCATACTCTAACACACAGAATAGAAAATGAAATGATAACAATTCTATACCACCCCAAGTTCCAAAAAGTCAATAATGTACACAAGTCCCCAGGTATTTCACGAAAGCCACGTCTAAGTGAAATGAGATTAAAGCAATCAAACCCAGGAAAATACTCAGGCAATGTTAAAAGCAAACATATAAATGGATGTATTTGGACGAGTGGCAGAAATCAGCCTCCTTAGGCTCCACAGCCTGTATTGGCCCCAGTCCTAAAACTACCAATGGATAGATCATGTGACATTCATTCATAAATGGACAGAAAAATTATATAAAGTTCTCTCTGTATAATTTCTAAGAAACGTGAGGTGTGGCTATATAATATTAGCACTCCGTACTTGCGGGGTAACAACCCAGGGATGGGGACTGCATCGTCATCAGTCAATGTCCTGGGAATGTGAGAGCTGTGTGAGCACTGGCCTCTGCTCAAGGCCTGGTCAACATATATAAGACTTTTGCTTCTTTATTGGGTGTGGGAAACAGCCATGCTGCAGCAAGGAGACTCAGAGAAAACCACAGTTTGAGGGTTGGCTTGGCCTCAGGCAAAAGACTGGAAAGGCCCTCCTTCCCCCACAACAGAAGGGTGCTCGTGGGTGGGAAGGAGGGATTTCTGATAGACAGAACACAGACTGCAACTTGGAAGGTTACAGGGAAGCAAGATCTGGGCTCTCTGACTAGAAAGATAATACTGTTCAAAGATTAAATTCTGGGAGTTCTTTTTTTTTTTTTTTTTTTTAATTCCTTACAGAAAAACACTCTTTTTCGTCTTTCCTTGGGCTTCTTGGTGATGGAGCAGAGCTGGTGGCTCTTTGTAGTGAAAAAACTCTCTAAATTCACATTTTGAAAATTAAAGAACATAAGGTAGGCAAATGTTAATCTCTATTGCAGTCAGTTAATGTCTCTTTGTGTCCCTTTTACTCTGATTTCAGAAGGGCAAACGTTTCTAGGCATTATACCCCTACAGGAGATTTTATCCTAACTTGAATAAAGTTCTTACTACACATTACACAAAGGCACTTCTAGCATTTTTCTCTCTGGCAGCTCAAGTCCTGGGATGGTATAGCTTCCTGAGCATGTAAGACACTAATCAGTCACCTTACTACAACTAGGCCTAGAGCTGTTCAAAGAACACATTATGTCTTTTGTGCAACCATATGATGCTGTAAAAAGGCTCAGGGCCGAGGTGAGGGTGAGGGTAGCTGTTTCTATTTTGGCTAAAGCAGGCTTCCAAAAGGCCTTTGTCTCACACTATATGGAGTTCTTGGCTGTCTTCCATTTACAATGTTTGTCAGCTGGGACAAGACTGGAGGCTGAGCAAGAGAAACAGAGTGCAACTTCTGGTACTGATACAAGTCACTAGGCAGTGTTATGACCCTGATAGGGATGGGGAAGAAACTCTGAGGATGCTAATGTTCACAAAGAGAAAGACCAATGACACAAACACTGGAGACAGGAGTTTGAGCTGCCAAAGGTATTGAAAAGTCCTGTGGTACACCCTTCCATTTCGAAAATCAATTAAGAAGCTCCTACCCCTTTAGTAACTAGGAAGAAGGCTCTTACTAGTTCAAATGGCCTACTCTAAAGGATGTGAACACAGGTACTCACCTGGACAGAACAAGTTAGGAGAAATTATTATTCACCAACAAGTTGAAATCAAGCAATGTTAAAAACAATCATATAAGAGTCTCTAAATCAACTGTACTTGCTAACATTTGAGAAGCAACACAAGCCATTAAAAAGAGATATTCAAATATACTCATGAGCCTCAAACGCCTTCATCTAACCAAACCAAAGATACCAAAAGTACTCGCTGAGTTGGTTTTTCAATAGTACTGACACATTTGAACTGAGTGCATGTCAAATCTTTTTTCCCTTCGTGCTTTGGTGAATTTATTATTAAGCTCAGAAAGGCCTTCTGCACATCAAGATTATTAAAATTTACCCACTAGTGATAAAAGATGCAAATAAACATGAGATTGAATTTTTGACCTATCAGATTCATTCATTCCCTCAACAAACATTTGTCAAGTATCCATTATATGACAAGCACTATACTAAGAGCTGGGATCCGGGAATAAAGGATACAGAAAAAAAGTTCGACCCTTGTGACATTTATATTCTTCTGGGTCCAGGTAAACTATAAATAAGATTAAATAAATAAGAATAAGTAAACCACATAATATACTAGTGAAATGCTATGAAGTAAGATAAAGCTAGAAAAGAGGGTAGGAGATGCTGGAGGGGGAACAGGTGGCGTTTTAAATAGAATCATCAGGGAATGTCTCTCCTGAGTCGTGCTGTTTTGCTATTTAAGAACAGTATTGTGATAAAAATCATATTACCTGTATCTTTTTACATATGCTGGATTATTTCCATTAAATAATTTCCTTGGAGTGGAATAGCTATTTCGGAAGGTGGCGGCCGCTTCTGTTTTAAATACTTTTTTTATACATATTCTCAAATGGCCTCCTGTAAAGGTTGTACCTGTTATGTTTCCATCAGTATCTTTGAGAAGATCAGTTCCTTATCCTTCCTTGGTTTTGTGAGGAAAGAGCATGTGTCGCATGAAAAAGGTGGCTTATGATTTCATGCTAATGCTGTTTTTTTTTCTTTTTTATGTTTATAAGACATTTATGCCTTTGAACAAACATGTTAACCATCTACACATTCTTTTAATTATTTTATCATGTTAATTATTCTTTCTACTCTTCTCACATCTCTCTAGCAATTGTGAACAAACTTTGCATATATTTATGATTGTCTAAAAATTATTACTATAAAATATAGCTAATTAATACTTTTTGAGCCTTGAACTTCTAAAACACCTTCTTTTATATCATTTTAACTAATTTCTGCTGCTGGCACAGAGGGTTTAACTAAATTTCCAAGGTGAATAATGCCATGTATATTTAAGGTTAAAAGTAATACATAATAGAAGTGATATTTGCACACATGTTCAGTGAAGCATTATTTACAATAGCTAAGATGTAAAAGCAATCTAAATGCTCATCAACAGCTGAATGGATAAAGAAAATTTAACTACATACAACAGAATATTATTCAATCTTGAAAAGAGAAATCCTGTCACGTGCAACAAGACAGATGAACATTCAGGATATTATGCTAAGTGAAATAAGCCAGTCACAAAAGACGAACACTGCATGATTATGCGTATGAGTATCTAAAGTAATCAAATTCACAGAAACAGCGTAGAATGATGGCTGCCAGAGGTTGAGGGAAAGGAACAACGGGAAGCTGTTTAATGAGTACAGAGTTTCAGTCACGCAAGATGAAAAAATTATAGTAATCTGTTGTACAATAATGTGCATGTAGTTAACAATACTGTACTATACATCTAACATTGTTCAGAGGGTACATTTATGCTGTGTTTTACCACAATGAAAAAAAAGTAATACACGATAATAAGACCAATGAACTTTTATTGAGCTTTTACCATGGGTCAGCATTGCTCTAAGCGCTCTACATGTTATTATCTCATTTAATCCCTCCCAAGCACTGAGGTGGGTCCCATAATCACCACCAGAGGGAGAAACCAAGGCACACAGCTACTAAGCAGTATGCTGGGCTCCGGGAGTCTGATTTCAGAGCTCCACGATACTATTTTGCCTTCCTTCTTATGCTGACTCCCTTTTATATCAAATCCATTGAAATCACATCTCCTTTTCCAAAGCAAATCTATAGCAAGTCTAGCAATATGTCCAATTTTCATCAGATGCATTTTTTAAAAAGAGAGGTTTCACTCATTCTACTCCAAGAAGAAAAGGCTGAAAAAATTTTATAAGTAAATTGTCACTACCTATTTTAAAAGTTAAAGGATGTATAACTATGCATGTATGCACATAAAGGTAACCCTAAAAGATCAGCAATGACTCCAGACTGACAGTTCAATTGTTGAAAAAAAAATAATTCCTAGCCTCATTTCCAATTGTCTCTTTTATCTTTTATTTCCTAATACTTTTAGGGAGTCATGTATACATCAGGGCCCTCATTTTCCTAATAACGTGTCTGTGTCTTACATCTCCTGGTTAGTGAAATAAAATAATTAGACATGACAATCTCTAAGTTCCCTTACAACTTTAAATTCAGAGTTTATAAATATCTTAACTTGTTTCTGTCTTCAAATGTATAGTTTGTTTTATTTGGCTCAGAATCTCACGTGGCTGACATACTGTGCATCTTGCATAGACCTCGCTGTCATATGTTCATTAAGCTTTTTCCTGTGGCTGCATTCATCTCAGATGGATGGGGTTCTTGATGTTTAAAGACGAAGTCTTTTCTTATCTTACAAAGTGACTGCTGTGAGTCCCTCACATGCCCACGGACAAAGAGAAACAAACCACAGGTCACAGTGTGGGGGAGGAAATGAAACTTGTCATCAGGCAGCTGTAGTGGAACCACATTTTAAGAATATACAACGAGATCAATCCCAAGCAGCTGATAGGTGAACAGGTACCTTTTAACATACCCACAACCACACAGTTCTGCATCTGATTCATTACATTAAGCCTTTCTTTTATATGTGACTGCACAGCAGCAGCAGCAGTGGCAGCGGCAGCGAAATTGGAATGCCTTAACCAGAAGTCAATGGAGAGTTACGTCTGTCAAGGGGAATGAGGGAGAGTAGAAAAGGGCTTTGGAAGCCCCCGACCTGGTTTGAATGTTATCTTCGCAATTAGCTAGCTGTGGATCTTGCGTAAGTTACTTAAAGTCTGTGAGCATCAGTTTCCTCATCAGAGGAATAAAGATATACTATATATCTAGGCACACAGGAGGCACTTACTATATGTCCATTTCCCTGCTTCCCGCTTCTTTCCTCTGAGATTCCAGAGGGGCACTACTCTAGCAGCAGCTTAGAACACAACCTGGTGGAAAGCAGGGGACTCCTATTACTATTAGTAATGAATCAGCATAGTGAATTGATGTCTATTTGTAAGAACGCGTTAAGAATTAGATGTCTATGGTATTGAAAAAGCCAGCATAATATTAATCATGCCAAAGTGTTTCCATGGTATTCACATTTGAAAGCATCTGTCACGTTTCTTGGTAGTCTTCTCAAAAACACCTGTCATAGAAATAAAATTAAAATAGTATGACCAGTAAAAGTAACAGGGCTGAAAGGCCAAAGTGATAAATGAAGAGATAATTCCCATGTTATTAATAACAACCTACACAAGTTCTCCAAATCTCCAAACTTCTAGAACATATTTCAGGATATTGCATGACCCAGCAGTCCTTGACCCTATTACTGAATAATACAAGCATGGGGTGGGGGGGGGCAGTCAAGTGTGGGCATTTCTAAGAGTTTTAAGCCCAGGAACACCTTCGTTAGACATCTCTTTAAGAATCTGTGGTAACTGGGATAACGTCTAGGTCTGAGTTTACAGATGTTTAGTAAACCTTTTCTTTTGCAATAATACATATGAATAGGAGACTTGTTAAGATACCTGAGAATAACTTTTCAAATGGTTTTATAAGGGTCAATCAGTATTTGTTAAATGTATGAACTGTAACTTAAAATTTATGTAACAATATGTATAGCTACTTTTTATTGAATGCCTTAATATATTGCCAGGGAGGTAGCACATAGTATGATAGCCAAGAGCCTGGAGGCTAGGGGCTGACATATCTGGGTTCAAATCCCAGCTCTTCCATTTATTACTTAGGTGACTCTGAGAAAGTTACATAAATGATGCTCTGTTTTTTCATCTATTGAACGGGGCTAATGAAAGGGCAGTTGTGAGGATTCAATGCACTAATACAAATAAAACTTCTGGTTCAGTGCTTCACGAATGGTCACATCCTGAAGATTATAATCCTCATGAGAATCCACAGATATATATTGTCATCTTAGAGATTAGCAAACTTAGGTTCAAAGAAATTTGAATAACCTGTCCCACGTCATGGGCTGGACAGAGCTAAGATTAAAACTGAGAATTATTTGACTCCAAAGCTTGTCCAACGTACCTATGTCCAAAACAACTGAATGTAGTTTTACATGTATTATTTCACTTATTTTCAATGTGTCTCTATTATGTAAGAAGAGTTTGGTTTGGCAAACTCTACTAAATCAAATGGTTTTAGGAAAATTCATTATCATCATCATCATCTAGAAACTAAGTGTTATTTGAGTTCCTGATAAAGGTCAGAAGGAAAAACAAAATAGAACAAAAAACTCCCCCCAAAAAAAAGAAAACGAAACAAAGCAACAAAGCAGTAGTAGGTTATGACATTCGAGTCAACCTGCTTCAGGAATTTAAGTACAGAGACATAAGTTCTTTCGCTTGCACACTCCTGGTCCAAGCTTCCTCCTGAACACTCTGCTAGAAAATGCAGGAAGACTCCCCCTGCACAGCTAGTCTGCTTGCTTGCTCTCTTTGTGCCATGCTGAGGAGTTAGCGTGTTATTCCTGGCTGCCTGGAAAAGCCAGGGTGCCTGCTGAATTTCTCTTTCTTTCCCCTCCCCCACAACACAAACACACAGCAGCTGAAGGCTTGGAGAAACAGTATTCATTCCTGCAGGGGGGCAGAATTTTTCTAGACACATGCAATGAACTTTTAGGAGCAGAATAACAAGACTTGGCTGGGTTTATATGGGAATCCTTTCCACACCTGCGAGGTTGTGTGTGTACACACACACCATTAGCAAACAGCTCATTACATATGGCACTCAAGATGTTACCAGCACAGTTGAAAGACCCCTTGATGTGAACGGAGTCCCCTCCCGCCCCCAACATGCCCTGCTTCTTAGAGGTACATTAGTGTCTGTTGGCCCTTGGGGAATCTAGGTTAGTCTGGTAAAACTGCGCATGGTGGGAAGGGGGAAGTAAAGAACAGACAAAGTGGAAGGATGACAGGAATTTAGGATGTACAGTTTTCTCCTACCCTGAGTTACCTCACTATGTTGAAAAGTGATTCTACTAAAAATTGAAGGGCTTTGGAAACCAGTGAAAAATTAAAATGTATTTAAAATCTTCCTCTCCCACTTTGCTATTACAAGAAATTTCAGCAGTTCTGCCCTGGCCATCAAAATGTCCTTAATTTTTCTGCATTTTGGGCTTTTTTTCAGTCTGGATGAGGCAGAGAAGAGAGTGGGAGGGAAGGAGAGGGGGGCTGGGAGCAGAAGTTTAACAAAGGATCACTTTAACAGAAACTACTGAGTAATCGCTGTGCCCTGGGCCAAGAATAACATCAGCTCAATGTCAGCAATTAGAATCAGGTCAGTCAGGCCTCACAGCCCATGAAGCCCTCCTCACAGACCCCAGCATGGAGGGCTACTCATGCTGATGTCACCAGCAGCCACTGATGCCCATGAAAGTCCCCCAGCTCAGCTGAAAGGAGTTTTTAACTTTCTCCTTCAGGGGCAGGAAGCCAGAAAGAAGTGCAAAGCAATGAGAGAAACTAGAGAGGAGACGCACACCAGGACATATCAACACAGAAGATTCTGTAACCACCCCAACCATCCCGAAACTCATTTTAAATGAATTAGTATATGTAAAGCACCTGGAATAGTGCTTGGACCACAGTAAGTGTTGGCTATCATTTTTAAAACAAAGAGGGAGGAATCTGTCCCATTCCTTATCTCTTGTCTACCATGCAACTTAAATCCTGGGAGCAGTGACTGCTGAGCACAACGTACCCTGATAAGAAGAATGAGCAAGGAGGTTTTCAAGTTTGGAAAACTTAATTTATAAGGAGACTGTAATAGATAAAGTGAAAAAGATAGAAACAAAGTTCCTATAAAAAAAGATTGCCTGAAATTTTATAAGGACAACACTAAGTTTTAACATATCCCGCCTCTCTTCCAAAGGATGGAAAACAAATAATGAACAAGAGACATTTCTAATCTCTTTCCTTCTAGCTCAATGGTTCTCAAAGTGTGATCCCCAGAAGAGCAGCCTTAGCATTACCAGGGAACTTAGACATGGAAATAACTGAGCCCCATCCCAAACCTACTGAATCAGAAATGGGGTTGGAGAAGCAATTGGTGTTTTAATAGACCCTCCAACGGGTTCTGTTACTCAAACCCCAGGCTTGCAGGCCAAATCCAGACTGCTGCCTGTTTTTGTAAATAAAGTTTTATTGGAAAACAGCCATACTCATCATTTACATATTGTCTATGCCTGTTTTCACTCTACCATGGGAGAGTTCAATAGTTGCCAGAGAGACCCTATGACCCACAAGGTCTAAAATATGGACAATATAGAAAACGTTTGCCAACCCTTGCTCCTAGAAGAATGTCTTTTTTTTTTTTTTAACTCATCAGTATATAAAAACTCATAGTTTCAATTTTGTCTTATTTTATTTATCGCACTATCAAATGCACTGGATCACACCTATTTCTCTGTACCTCTGTCCCTGGCTTTGCCAATGGCTCTGGGTGACTTTCTTCATCCATGCCCATGTTACAGGACCAGTCTTTAGTAGAGTTAGATTCAGGGCATGACAATTTTTAGATTTATGAGTGAAATGCTAGACAGAGATAAAGATCAAAGCTTACTCTGCATGAATGGTTAGAGATGCGCACTGTCAAACTCTTACCCTGAATCTAAGGTTGACTTCTTGAAATTAATACCTTCAATAAGCTGGCTAAGTGCAGAAAAGAGGGCGAACTTCCTCTGCACGTGATGCAAGAATGGCTGCATGATCTTTCCCACAGCATTTTTAGATCATTGCTACGAAAGGTACTGTCCATGCACGTTATATACTGTGATGTAATTAATATAATAATATATATATTATAATGTTATATAATATAAAAATATAAAACCTCCTTAAATGTTCTGTTCCATAATCAGATCTCTCTAGTGAATGAATGCTAGATAAATGAGATTTCAATTCTACCTACTGCTCTTATACAGGCAATTAACCAAATTGTTGTATCAGTGGCTACCTACACTTAAGTAAAATGAATCTAAAGTATATGAAGTTCATCAGAGAAACCATCTCTATTCTAAAAGGTTAACCCAAGGAATATAAAAATACAGGCTATACTGAGATTGCAAAACAGGCTTCAATCAACAATTTAACTATAATTATAATGGTCAGGTCTAGTACAATCACAAGGTAAGCTAAAAACAGAGGATTATAAATCTAGTAGGGCTTTGTTCCTTTTGTGGAGTGATTCTTAATGTCTTCTAAAATAAAATGCCCAAAGTTACTAACCATTTTTAATGTTAGAACATTTAGTATTTATTTGTTCTTTTATTAGTTATAAACTCTTCAAGCTAACAGAATTTAGTTTCTTTAGCTCTCCCCACAGTCCCAGAACTTCACCCTTATTCATTTTCACCTAAAAAAAAAAATAGATTAGAAAAACAGGGAGAAGTAAAATGATGTTATAAACATATATAAACTTGTGATGAATGATTTTCTGTTCCTTCTCTAGGAGACACAAGTTAACTCCCTTCTTGGGAGTTCTGACTCCTCCCTAAGACAGATAGTCTGACAGATTCTAAGAAACATCCTTTCCATATACTTCATAGTTCAGTGAAACTAAACCAGTATAATCCTCGGTGAAAAAAAAATCCACACAAGAATAGCAGTACTTTGAATTTTCAAAGGAATGTGAGTTGTTGGAAGCAAATCAAAAGAAAGAGGACTTATAAATGAAGCAGTTTCTAAAAGTGAAAATCAGCAAAACTGTCTCTCCTTCCTCAAAATTCAAGGCCTTGCAAGCACCTCTTTATTATTATTATTTTTTAAATCGAGGCATGGAAGCATTAAAAATGAAAAGGGATCTACAGTCTAGATATGCTAGAGCCATAGATTACCCTCATGTATGAGAAATAAGGCAATATACGATATCTATGCTATCAAGTATCTGATTAAGTTGGCATTCTCAAGTACTCTGAATGACAGGGGGTTTAGAAATCCAAAGAGTTTTTACAAATTTACACAGCTTAAAAAAATATCGAAGATATACATTTACATTTGCGATTGTGAAAATGCAAACTGGCTTAAATGCGTCTACCAATATAAAGACTTTCTACATGAGGAAATTTCTACCTGATAGAAGGCAGGGTGGTGATCAAAATGAGATGCTACATTCCATATTTTCGAGATAAGAAGTCTGGATATTTCTCTGGTAAAAACGACCTATCAACTGCTTCACAAATGTCTGCACTTACAATTTCTCAGTTACAATGAGTTAATATAATATACTGAGTACACTATCAAGTGATGAAGACATTGAAATAATATGTCTGAACCTGGACAGTAGTTGAAAAGATATGTAAAGACAAGGAACATAATGTAATTGTTTTATTTAGAAGAAAATAAAACTGGGAAATGCTGCTTTAGCTTTTGAATGAATATTAATTTTGCACAAACTAATTTTTAAAGAAAGAGCAAATGACAAAAGATCTAGCTGATATGAGATATTTCTTCACATAACCAAATATCAGGAAAGGTCACAGAATCAATACTGATTCAGCCCAATAGAACATGTAGAACCTGGTAACTGATTCTAATGGTAATCCTGAATCATCAAGAAAAATTTAACCCTTTATGGCCTTTTCAGTGAAGTCACCCCTTCTTTGATACACTAGTGCAATATACTTCTGTAGCTCCCTCACGCATATGCTCAAGAATTTTTGTCATTTTATAGAGAGTAAGTAGGGAATTGATATTTCACTAGAGCATAAGCTCCATGACAGCAAGGATTTTTGAGTATATCGTTACATTTTTGTGTACAATGTTTTATATACAAACTATCAAACCAGAAGACCAACAACTCCACTTATGACCCTTTCTACAAGAAGAACCTGAAAGTGATTCTCCTTGAAAATTTCGATAGGTCATGAGGGATTAATATGTGCTATGCAGGTGAGGATGTAGCACATTGAGATAAAAAATGCTTTAAAAGGCTAGCTTTTAGGTAATCTGGAATTAGACCTTCTGGGAGGTTACTGAACTGAACTCATACGACGGAAAGGGTAAATACCACAATAGAGACTTTTGTGGAGAAAC
Source organism: Rousettus aegyptiacus (assembly GCF_014176215.1). Classification (NCBI taxonomy): domain Eukaryota; kingdom Metazoa; phylum Chordata; class Mammalia; order Chiroptera; family Pteropodidae; genus Rousettus; species Rousettus aegyptiacus. Next base: position 153,688,678 of record NW_023416306.1, on the reverse strand, counting down.
ATCCAAATGAAAGAGTATCACAACTGGTTCGGCATCACCTTCCAGCAGAGTCAATGCTATGTATGTGGCTTCGGGACATATCTTCCCTAAGAGTAGATTCCCCATGAACCATCCAAGCGATGGTGGTGCTGGTAAACTTCTGGGAAACTGTATTCCTACATTTCCCATTGACATTATTATTACTAACAGAAGGAAGAGGTTAGCACATGGAAGTCTTATCTTGAATTACCTGGTGCCGAGCTCGACTCTGGTCCAGAAGCTGCCGGGACTGAAGTTTTTGTTGTTCAAGTTGCTGGAGGGCAAAATGGAGTTGGTAACTGCCTGCTGTGGGGTGATACTTGTGCTGGGGGACCACTCCTGTAGCCTTGCTATACGCATTGTTCTCTACCTCTCCCTCCCAGGCAAAGCCGCCAGTTTGGAGGCTCCTAAAGAGAAAAGAAAGTAGATTTCTTAGAGTAGTTATATGAATCATCTAAAGGAAAGGAGAGAAATATCTCAGGTATTTTTTCTTTATGGAATTAAAGATAGTTTGGAATTACAAATATATTTGTATGATAAATGATCTGGGTCGTCCACTAAACTGTTGCTCCATGAACACAAAGATAGGGTCTGCTCTACTCTACACTCTATTTGCAGCTCTTATAAGTCCTGGCACACGACCAATGCTTGATAAATATTGGTTCACTGTTAAATAATTGCAATAGAAATTTCACTTCCCTGTGATTGCCACAAGGACCCCCAAGAGGAACCTAGAGAGCTTCAAATGCAGAATAGTAGGTTAATTTAAGGTAGAAACAAAGACACATCAACTTTAACAGTGTAGGGGTGTATTATATAGAAATCTTGTTTTTTTTAAACTACCCAATTGTGAACTAAGTCTTTTAAAGAAGTGTTTATGCACATCTAAGTTTACATCCCCATCGTAGGATGACAAAACTGGTGTGAGAAGATACTTTTTTTCATTAATCTAACTTTACCTCGACAGGGTCCCCAGCCAGGCTGACATTTAGGCTGAACACAGGAGAAAGTTAAAGAATCTTCAGTGTTTTGAACTGTTTCATGCCCTATGTTATGCTATTTGTTAAATATTATCTTCCTTACTCAAATTTTAAAATTTGAGATTCTGGTGCCTCGTCTGTGCACATCTGAGCCCAAGTCTTCACAGCCTCAGGTTCCTACATATCCCCTCTCAGTCTGTTTTTTTCCCAGTAAAACAGTCCCCGTTTATATCACTTTATCCCCATTAGGATGGCTATTATTAAAAACAAAACGAATGGAAAATAAAAACGCCAGCAAGCACGTAGAGAAATGAGAACTCTTGTGCATATAGCTCGTGGAATATAAAATGGTGTGGCTGCTGTGGAAAACACTCTGGTGGTTTCTCAAGAAGCTAAAAAAAAAAAAAATACCATAGGATCCAGAAATCCTACTCCTAGGTATATACCAAAAAGAATTGAAAACAGGGCATCAGATACTTGTGCACCAACGTTCATAGCAGTGTCATTTGCAATAGCCAAAAGGTGAAACCATCCCAACTGTCCATGAACAGATGAATGGATAAACAAATGTGACAGATACATACAATGGAATATTACTCATCTTTAAAAGGGAAGGAATTTCTGACACATGCTACAATGTGGGTGGGCTCTGAAGACATGCTAAGTGAAATACTTTAGTCATAAAAGGACTGTATGATTTCATTTATATGAGGTACCTAGAATAGTCAAATTAATAGAGACAGAATGGTGGTGCCTGGGGCTGAGGAGACAGAGGAATGGGGAATTATTGATTGGATACTGAGTTTTAGTTTGGGATGATGAGAAAGTTCTGGAGATGGATGGTGGTGATGGTTACACAACATTGTGAATGTACTAACTGTCATTGAATTATACTTAAGAAGGGTAAATTTTGTTATGTATGTTTACTACAGTTTCTTAAAAAAGGTCCCCATATATTGGAGAACAATCAGTTATTCACCAAACATTCTTTAACCACTCTGTATTTCTTTTTTCCCTTTTAAGTTACGGTGACCGGAAAACTATACACAGTAGAAACATGAAGAATCTCAGAGTGAACAGCCTCACCCCAAACCCTGGTTAATGGGCCTTAGAAAAGTGAAATGGTGCCTAATTTAAGAGAAAGCTGGACAGTGATTTAATTATGTTATCGTTTCCTTTGTAAATATCCTGAGGCACAAATGGTCACTTCAATGGCAGAGATGCAGCAACGCGGGGTGAGGTTATGAAGACCTTCTGACTCCTAACCTACAGGCCAACCTTGTTGTTTAACGACCCCAGCAGAGACTTGTGGGAGGGAGCAAAGTAGGGTGTCTGCTGAATCGAGGAGTCCATGCTCCTTTCTTGACTCCCCTCATGTCTTGGTCACTTCAAGTCTCTGCTTTGGTTTCCCCACCTCTCAAAGAGATTTCCACATTTCTAGTCAAGGGAAAGTCTGTGGAATATATTCTGAAGTCCATGGATGCAAGGTTTCCTAGTCACATAATCTCACCTCTTGCATGTCACATCCCTTGCTCGTCTCCTCCACAGTTTGGCTCCCACAGTTCAGTTGCACAATTACACACTTTCAGCTGATTTTGGAGAATGCTACCAAAAAGCTCCGAAAGTGTTTATTATTTTTTTTTTTTTGAGTATGACACCTGATTCTCAATGATCTCTCCTGAAATCTCACAATATGCATACTGTTCTATAGTTAGAAAGACCTGATCTTTCCCCAGTGATTTTGGAGGTATGGAGAAATGTGGCCACCGATGATCAAATACAAATAAGTACCTACAAACATGACTAAAATGTTAACATTATTATTCACAATGAAGTGCTGAGTGGCAGTCAGACAGGAGTTACAGGGTTAGGAAAGGTGGGGCCAGAGGAACCTACTCTCTTTTCTCATTAGTGAGGGAAGAGATAAGCTTACTGAAGATAACATGCGAGAACAGCTGGGAGAACTGAGTGAGCTCAGAGTGGAACAAGGGGCAGTGGAGAATGCTAATGGAAAAGAGGTTCGAGGAAGTAGTGAGCCCATCTGATGAACAAATGAACACCAGGGAAGAGGTGGGTGAAACAGCAGAAACTGCCTGGATGAATAACCTTGAGACTTCCATACCAATTAAGGCAGGTATTTGAATCTAGAATATAACTACTATCTATGATAATTGGACCAAGCTCAGAAAATTCATCAACTGTGACTCCGCTTCCACTCCTGATTTTGCTGGTTATGGAAGGCGTTTCTAGCCACAAGTAGCAATCTAGACTCAGGGATTAGATCTTAAAGGATTTATGAAACCATGTAGTTTATATCAGAATTCATCTCACCGGCTAGCTTAATTGGTTTTATTTCTAAAAGCTGCTTTAATAACAAACATTCTTAAGAGGCATTTAATTTAATGTCTTCTTGTTGTAAATCGGACATCGGGTCTGTAACTAGCCTCCCTTATTTGGAGATGACCATGGCCATATTTTCAGGTGTGTATACACAAAGCAGGAAGGAGTCCATGAACATAAGAGGTAGGACAGTGGGCAAGAGTAGATCGAATAAAGGATTTTGGATAAAAGGAGATTTATTAATCCAATTGTACACTAACTGAACAGACTGCAGCATCATAAACTTTTATAGTGAAAGCTGTTTTTAATCTCATTAGTACCATGAGCACAGTCTCCAAATCACAAAAGGAAGTTTCTCAAGCAAGTAGAGGCTTTTAGTGAAGAGGCAGGAATTTTTATAGTGCAACACTGGGTGGGAGCAGGAGTACTCATCTGTGTAAGGCAACGTGGTTAAGTGCCATGAGAAACTTACTTGCTCTGAATTACAGGGGCTGTTACTTGGGCCATGGTATCTCACCATTAAAACACAAGCCTTTGGGGTTTGCAATATGCAAGTGCTATAATGACTAACACAGAGGAGGCCAGGTATACTCTCGCTTGGGCTTTGCCTGAGATTATCTATCTACATATTCCCTTCTATGACATCTAGTAGTTTCCATTTCCACCCAAATTTCCATCCCACTTTCTTGAACCTCGATTCATTCTAACCTACTAGTCATACATTTTGTACCCCCACCAAAATTCTGAGATTCAATTATTCTTCTAAAATTTAGTTTCAATTGTTTTATTCTTTTGGTATTTATTCTTTGCTCAATACTAAAACCTAATATTGTACATATTCCTTGTAAATGACTTCTAATAGTTTAATATTATTTCTAGAACAGAGTATACAGGGCCAAGTAAGTTAGCTTAGGGGACGGTCAGAATGTTAACATTTGATTCAAATTCAAATATTCAAAGTGAACTACACAGTATTCCGCCCCTTACTACATAGATAGCTAACTGGCAACAATATGGTAAGTTTTTCTGACTACCACTTTCTCATTGAGAACTTCATCTTACTTTCTATGTTACACTGTGGCATTACAGGACTAAACGTCTTGCCATAACTGCCTTCCTGCAGAATATCCTCAAGCTCCAGCCAATATACACTAAATGGCTATGCTTCTCCCTTTGCTTTGTCTGGTTCATCAAATGAATGTTGGTTCTAAGGAACTTGAAGGGAATATGTAAAATGTACTGATCTTCAGCGAAGCAAAATCTCAGCAGGTTGCTGCACTCTCCCTAAAGATATGCTTTCAGTGTCCAGATTTCCCGAGAATGATGTGATGTCACAAGAGTAGAGCGGCAGAGAAGAGGCAGAGGAATGTGACAGCTGCACACAGAGTATGATGCTGCAGTCCATTTCCCCAGCCTCCTTCCGCCCAACTCCAGCAACACCTGAGCGACCATTTACAGGGATGCCCCTGCTCCTCTTGAGGGTACTGGGGAGTGTGTGGGTATGCTTTCAATTGTCAAGTAATGGGAATGGGGGATTACTGATGTTTTATAGATAAAGGTCAAGGGTGCTAAATGTCCAAAAATGCAAGGAAGAGCCCTGTACTAGGAAAAATATGTACTACTCAAATTGCCAATGGTGCTTCTAATGAAAAATCATAAGGCCATAAAGGAAGTACTTTCTTGGGAGAATCTTATAAGAAAGTATCTCCACCCATTTCCAAGACACTGTAAGGAATGTGTAGATATTTAAAGATGGCAGAGGCTATATTTTATCTGTCTATAAATTCTCAATCTCAAACAAAGCAGTCATGGCATATAGTGCTAAAAAGGTGCTGTAAATGCTGAAAATCCTAGACCACAGAAGGGCTCCCATAGGCAGTGCAAAGCAGTGCTGGCCAGATCAAGGAAACTATGTGATCAGAGAGGCATTACATAATGTGGTGGGAACCTCCCTTGGCTTTGGGGGGTGGTATTTCCTTGGCTTTGAGGGTGTTAATAAATAACATTGAAACTGTCTACTAACAAGTCTTAAGACTTGCTGCTGGTAACTAACTGCCGACTGGGAACAGTGAGACCTCGCCAGATGAAATTTGTGCCTAAAATTATTTAAGTGTAATGAGTTGGATGTACCTGTCAAGAGACTTCATGCTCAAGGTGACAGGGAAACTTAAGAGATTCCTAAGAGAATTTTGATGTTGGAATGTGATTTTTAAAGGATCTATGAAAATGCAGGTGCTAAAAACTAAAATTTGTTTTTACCTTTGAGTTTGCTCCTTGAGATAAGACTATATATATGCTTTTCCCTTTTCTGTTTTGCATCTATGGAGTTATGTTGAAATGGTTCTTTGTAGAGGTGGTGTTACAAATACAGAAAAGCTCAGAAATTATTTGGAAAAACTATATGAACTTCTGATGACCTATATGCTAGATCAAAAGCACAGAACTACATAAATTATAAATGCAAGCTGATCTTCCTGCTTGAGAACAGGGTGAAAGGGCTTTTTTAAAAAAAACCTTTAAATATTTTGTTTATTTGAGAGGATGAAAGGCTCTTGGGAAAGGACTTAAAACAGAATCTAAGAAAGAAAGCAAAAAGAAATAAAAGGTTTTGGATGCTGGAAAGGAATCAAAACCAATGCGAAAGCTGAGTTAGCGACAGGCTTCGGGAAGAGCAGAGGCCCTGCGCCCCTGGATCTGCGCTAGAGGTTCTGAACTGGATGACCTCAGAACAGGAGGCAGCACAACTGAGTGACTAGGAGCTGGGCTCTAGAACAAGACTGCAAGGTTCAAATCCTGGCTCTGCCACTTAGAGCAACATACTTAACCTCTCCTGGTTTCCTCGGCTAGGAAATGGGCATAAAGATCAAACCTGCCTCTCCAGGGCTGGTCCAAGAATTATGTGTGATGATCCATGTAAAGAATTTAGCACAATGTCTGGCACACATAATAAATGCTCGTTAAATGTGAGCTGCTATTATTAACATTCTTCCCATGTAAATTGAATCCAAATCTTTGGGAAAACAAATAATAAGGCACAAAGGAACAGGTGTGAGCAATTCTACTACTTCTTAGAAGAGTAGCGAAGCAGTATTTATAATCCTCTTACCAAGTATTATGTCCATGTGGGGTATCCTGGGTGATGAATTGGGGAGCCAAGTTCCCTCGCCAGTCTCCCCCACGAGAGACAGCTGCTGCACTGATGGAGGCTGCTGCTTCAAGCCAAGCCAGCCGGAGAATGCGCTAACCAGAGGCAAGGTGCTGGCCTAGGGGCGGGGGCATGGGGGCGTTACCAATCATGCTGATTACCAGGGAGAGGCCGCTATTCAGCTATTCAGGCAGAGGATGTGAGCACTGATTAATGAAGGAGAGTATCACGATCTTCCTCCCCACCTGTCAATAAAAGCCTCAGTTATCAAATTAGACTGTTGTCTATCACTATACACCAAAATTAACTCAAAATGGATTAAGGACCTGAATATAAGACCTGAAACAATAAAATATATAGAAGAAAACATAGGAGCTAAACTCAAGGACCTTGGTCTTAAAGAAGATTTTATGAATTTGACCTCAAAGGCAAGGGAAGTAAAAGCAAAAACAAATGAATTGGACTACATCAAACCAAAAAGCTTCTGCTCAGCTAAAGAAATAGTCAACAAAGTAAAGAGACAACCATCTCAAGGGGAAAATACATTTGCAAGCAATGCCTGCGATATAAGGGCCTAATATCTAAAATATACAAAGAACTCGTATAACTCAATAACAACAAAAAAACAAATGATCCAATCAAAAAAATGGGCAAAGGACCTGAACAGACACTTCTCCCTAGAGGACATACAAATGTCCTACAAACATATGAAAAGATGTTCAATATCACTAGCTATTAGGGAAATGCAAATCAAAACCACAATGAGATACCATCTCACACCTGTTAGAATCGCTATAATCAACAGAACAAGTAATAACAAACGTCGGAGAGGATGTGGGGAAAAGGGAACCCTCATACACTGCTGGTGGGACTGCAAATTGGTACAGTCACTCTGGAAAACAGTATGGAGGTTCCTCAAAAAAACTAAGAATTGATCTACCATATGATCCAGCAATCCCACAGCTGGGTATTTACCCCCAAAGACTTGAAAACCCATATCCCAAAAGATATTTGCACACCAATGTTCATAGCAGCATTATTCACAGTGAACAGGATATGGAAACAACCAAAGTGTCCTACAATAGATGATTAGCTAAAGAAGCTGTGGCACTTATATACAATGAAATATTAGTCAGCCATTAGAAGAGATGAAATACTGCCATTTGCGACAACATGGATGGACCTCGAGATAATCATGCTAAGAGAAATAAGCCAGGCTGAAAAAGTTGAAAATCACATGATATCACTTATATGTGGAATATAAACCTAAAAGCAACAAATGAACAGGACAAACAGAGACTTAGGGACATGGACAATGGAGTAGTGGTTACTAGAGGGTAGCGGGTGGGGGAGAAGGGGAGATAGATGGGGTAAAGGGGGTCAAATACACAGGTGTAGGGGGAGGGTGAAGTGGGTAAAGAGGATCAAATATATGGAAGTTGAAGGAAACTGGACTTTGGGTGGTAAACACACCATAGAATATATAGATGTCAAATGATAATGCACACCTGAAAATTATGTAACTGTATTAACCAATGTTACCCCAATAAACTTAATAATAATAATAATAATAATAAAAGCCTCAGTTATCAGCATTGGCTACAGCCCCTTTTGCCTTTTCAAAAGGAAAAAAAGAAATAATTTTTTTAAGGAGCAAAAGTAATATATCCGTGACATCATAAACCTGAGAAGCACAAAATGATAGAAAGGCAAAAACCAAAAGTCACCTCTCTGTCACCCAATGACCACCATGATAGTATTGGCTTTTGGCAGTTCTTACTCTACTGTTATTTTCTCTTACACTTAAAGTCAACCTAAATCCTTAGACTTTCTTCACACTTGAATTTTGGAAACCATGTTAATAGTTTTATGTTTTTCCTTACTAAATTCCATGAATTAGACTCATCATCCTAGTCTGTTTAAATCATTGTGAACCTTGATTGTCATCCATGGTATTCAGTAACCCACCCTACTTCATGTCATTTGAAGATAGGATGAGCACATTTTCTAAATATTTAAGCATCTAGCATATAGTAGGCACCTAAATAAATATGAATGGATAAATGAATTCATTGATAAAAATGGTGAGCTAGTGAGCAATGACACAGCCCCAAAGATTTAATTCCTAAACTTACACTGATTCATTGTTTGGGTACAGTTACCTATTTAGTCACCAAATATTCCTAATGATAGTATTATCTCGATCACATTTCTCTTTCATGCTTACAAGATTTCATTATGCCTTGCAGAAACCCAGTTACAGTAATTCTTTTTTAGCTCCCTTATCTTCTCTTACTAAAGTAATTCTACCATAAAGGGAAATGAGGTTTAGTCTAGCATGACTTATTTTTTTCATGAATCAAGGCCGGGCTTAAGTGATTCCCTTTTCCTTCTCCACCAGCTGCCAGATCATTGGTTTGCTAATCTGTTAGATTTTGGCCTGAAACTGACATCTCAATTACCAGTTTACATATTCAGCATCTAAGTTATTTCTCTCTTCCTTTCCTTTCCCAGTGTATGAGCTCCTTCGTTGCACATTAAATCATACACTGAATCACAACCTTAAGGACTAGAACCATAAATCACAAATTAGTAATCATAAGAAATGCTTCTCCTTATCTACAGCTATGCTACCCTGAACAAGCCCAATCCCATCTGATCTTGGAAGCTAAATGGGGTCGGGCCTGGTTAGTACTTGGATGGGAGACCACCTAAGAAGACCAGGTGCCGTAGGCATAAAAAAAATAAAAACAAATAAGTAAATAAATAACTGCTCCTCTTTGGACACAGTAATTCAATTATTAATTAGAGGAAAAAAGATTGATTCAACAGCTTAACTCTTGTGAGTTTCATCCTCCTTGAAGAATAAAGGGTTTGGAAAGGACAAAGATATGTCCTGAACAAAGAACCTAAATAAGGAGACTATATCAACTGGTGCCAAAAAAATAGGTCTATCACCTTTTGTTTATTACACAGCTTTATAAAGAAAAGCTGAAAGTCAAAGTGGGATAACAAATTAAAATAAAGTGGCTCAAAATCAACAGAAGCCAAAAAAAAAAAAAAAAAAAACAAGCAAGAATCAAGAGATTAAGAACATGAGAATGATCCAAATAAGATAAATAATTTGAAATACATAATTACAAGCAATTGAGAGGGGAGCTTTATGATTTATATAGTCAATAAACAGAGATATAGAAAAGGAAAAGAAAGCAGTAGTGATGACTGGAAGAAGTCTAAAGGGGCTATTTTGGCTCACTACTTTGATTTTATTAAACATTGTGTGACAATAACATAAATTTGGGAAGAACACACTGAGGTATGGCGTCAAAAAGCTAAGAGCTGATACGCCTGTCCTTTAAAAGTACAGTGTGATCCCAGCCAGCTGGACGTGACAGTGGATACAGAATGTGAACCAGACTTCTGCTGTCTCCACACTTGTACCACTCCGTGATTGATGGAATGATCCCCAAAAGGAGAAAATAAGGACAAAGTTAGATTTCTCAGTACATCTGGCAGGGACTCTGGGGGCAAGCTTTACGAAACACAAAGCTGGATATAAAACCAAACCTTTCAAAAAGTAAAGTTCACAGCACTGTTCTAGCAGGCAACTTAGGATCCTGGGAGCCAGCTAGTTATGTAGATGGAGACTCCTTAGTCCTTTATCTATTAGCAGTCTGGGTCTGTAAAGACAGATTGATCCTTAGCCTTATTAGCAAGCGTCTTTGATCCAGCTCTTTACTTTGGCATAACCAGCATACCACATGAAGCCTGAAAAATGTGAGCTAAAAAAGAAGTGAGCAAAGAGTGACCTTTAAAAAAGCCAAAAGAGAACTCCCTGACACCAGTTCATTCAACAAAGATGATTGAGTCCAGCTCAGCAGGATTTTTATCAAAGTCTGATGCCTTTATGACAACAATGCAGGTATACATGAGCGCAGCTGGCCCTTGTAAAACTGGACCACCATCACCATCAGCTCTCACACCCTGCAACGACAAGCGAGGAAACGTTTGCAAAGTGAACGTTAATGTAGAGGTTGTCTAAGGCAGCTGACATGCCAGTTTCCAACTACTTCTGCACTGAATTGAAGTGGGGTTCAAACCCAGTGCACACAAACAGCTTGCAGAAGCATCACGAATTCAGAATTCCTGCCTCATCACATTAGTTAGGCTCCTTTTCTTTCTCCTCTTTTCCCCCAGGAAGCAAAACAGCAGGAGATTTGGTGTTCACAGTTTTTCTGGTTTCAGTAACCTATCTCTGCTCCCTTTCTTTAATTGGCCAAGAGAAATGGGAGACAACTCCAAAAACTCCACCTTTCTTTCTTTTTAACCTTCTCCGCCGGTCATTTTTCTTTATAAATAAAGATTTTTTTTTTTTTATGAAATAGGAAAATATTGGGGAAATCACAAGAAACAACAACAACAACAACAACAAAAAAGCCATAGGGCAAAAGGAAGGAAAATAAAATGTGTACTAATGGTCAAGTCTTTTTCTTACTGCTGTGTATATGTATGTGTGTTACCTTTAACATACAATCTATGGAGACAAATCTTCATTTTACTAGGAATTGGCCTTAATTATCAAGTCCATGTCATTGCAATAATGGCACATGCTTCTGTTATGTCAAGGCAAGTCTACTGAAATCTGCTGTCCTTAAGATTTACTAGAGAGGCTTAGTCCAATGTCACAGCTGGTGTGAAATGCAGGCACTTGCCTCTCATAGGATCAGACCATTGCAAATCATTATCCTGGTCCTTAGCTGCTTACACTGAATATTAATTCATTATCAGCCCCCAGAGAGGCAGTATAGCATAGGACAGCGATTCTCGAAGTGTAGTCCCTGGACCAATAGCACAACATCACCTGGGAACTTGCTAAAAATGAAAATGATCAAACCTCACACCAAACCTACTGAAACCAGAAACTATGGGGCTGGGTCCAGCAATCTGTGTTTTAACAAGTCCTTCAGGTGATCTGGACAAATACCACTGAGAATCACTGGAAAAACGTTTCAGAGCATGGATTCTATGACTACTTGCTTGGTTTGAATCCTGACTGCCATGTGTCATCTTGGGCAAGTTGCTACATTTCTCTCTGCTTAGTCTCGTCATCTGTAAAATGGGGATAATGATACTTATATCACAGAGTAGCTGAGAGCATTAAATCAGTTAATACATGTACAGCTTTGAGAACAGCTGCTGGCACACAGTAAGAGTTAGCTATTAAATGGGTTAAGATACATAAAGCATTTAAGGCCTGTTATAAGATACACAGAGCAATGTGTGTTATTCTTAGTTACTATTATTTCGTATACATGATCTTATTTTTGAGGGTCAATGGGACATATCCTGCCTGACCTGCTCGCAGATCAACGGGCAACTCATATTCTTATATGGTAAACTCAGTCCTCTTGGTATACAGAAGCTAATTTGCTTTGGTAGGAATATGATAAAAACAGAAATATAGAATTTGTATTTCAGAGGTTGAATCAAACAAAAATTCTTTACCTCTAAGAGCTCTAAATCCAGACATTACACTTGCTGATGAAGAAATGTATGATTCATCTCTGAGTCTGGCTATGGCCTGATTCCCCACACGCTGAGTCCATAAATGGCCAGGAGACTAAAAGGGACATCTTTCATTATCTTTTCTTCTTCTTTACAACCTTTTCATGGATCGTGGTTCTCTTCTACACTTAATCTTAGTCAAAAGACTGAGAAATGATGGTTCCCTTCTAAATTACTATAGCTATTGAACAACGTATTTGTTAAACCATAGATAAAATGACAAATCACATTTATAAGATACATTGTCCAGCACCTGTATGATCAGGCCATTGTAAGAAACCAAGAGGATCAAAAATCCACAACTTCCATTCCCTAGATGTAAGAGATTTCCCTTGTTTGGAATTACCCACCATCTAAAGCAGTCATCCTAATCTGCCTGACCTGCTGGTCCAAATCTGTAAAAGAAATTAAGTTATATCCAGAAGAGTCAGCATACAAAGCAAGTAGGTATTCAAACCAAATTGTAAACACAAGCCATATACTTAATAGATTCTTCAGGCTCTTGATGTTTTCTGACCACACACAAAACATGATATTAGTGTCTGGTGAAAGTGAAAAATCATACAGATTCATAAACTATGGTAAATTTATTTGTAATGCTGAACTATATTGCTCCAGCTACTAAATTTTTCTTTACTTTTCTCCACAGAAAAATCATTTCTTATATTCCATCAATGAATTTATTTTCAGAATACTTCCACCACCCCTTTCACATTCTCATCATTAATAGGTCTAGACCAGCCTGGGGCACCACTGCAAAAAGACTGGTACGGATTTTCCTCTGTTTACAAGTAGAAAAGTTTCACTAATGAAAGGAGCATGAGCTTTCACATCAGAAAGAGCTGGATTCAAATGTTAACATCTCCAAGGCTATTTCATCATTTGTACTTGAGGATAACAAGGCCCATGCTACAGCCATGTTTTCAGAAATAAACAGGATAAACCATCCAAAGCACAGGATCTGGTATAAGCTAGGCACTCAGTAAATGTTAGTACCCGCCCCCCCCTTCTTTTTGTTCCTCTCTTAAACAAATGGCTCTTCTCACTTCGAAATAAGGGAGAAATATTTCTAAATTAATAACAAATAGTAGGCAATATTAAACAATGTAAAAATCAATTTTAAATTAATACATGCTGACTGAAAATGTATAAACACTGAGAAATGCAAAGGAGAATAAAAGTTACCCATAACTCTATTCTGCAACCATGGTAGTTTGGTATATTTCCTTCCAGTCTTATTCTAGTACATTGTGATTATATTATCCAGCTTTTATCATTTAATATTAAAGCTAGGACATATGGATATATTTTATTTATATACTTAAAAATATGTGTGTGTGTGTGTGTGTGTGTGTGTGTGTGTGTATATGTATTTTTTTTTTTTAATGAAGAAAAAACTCCTGCTATTCCCAAAACTCTGTATGCCACTGTGCTGGGAACAGGACACTAGCTTTAGAAAACAAGAGGAAGGGAGCAACTTTCTATAGGGGAAATCAAGGAAGGCTTCAAAGGTGTTCTCAAAAGATGACCATTAATTTGACAACTGGACAGGGCATTCCAGGTAGAAGGAATATCATATAAAAGAGGAGGGGAAAATAGGAAATCCAAAGTGGCTAAATGGTGGGGGTTGTGGAGGGTGGAGAGATGCTGTAAATAAAGCTGGTAAGATATGGATCACTTATAAATTCTAAAGTAGAAATGTTACTGGTCAAACTGCCATCTAAGTAAAGTACAACATAACAGCTTTAACTGGAATAATTCATGTGCTCATGATGAAGCTATAATGAAAAGGCTAATAAAAGCTAAGGTTTGGGGAAGGCAAAGGGCATGAGTGAGTGTGGCTTAGGACGGCCAAGCTTGGAGAAACCAACTCTTACCATCACTACTACCATGAGTGTGAGGGCTTTCTAAATGCCTGATTTCAAGGGGAGCCCCTCACATGCCTTACCATGGTTCACCCTCACAGCAACCCACTGAGAAAGGTATTATTACGATCCTATTTTACAGGTAAAGAAACTGATGCTTAAGTTAAAAAACTTCGTTTAATTTCACACGAAGAGTAAGTGACAAAGCTGCTTTTGAACCTAAGTCTGTATGATTCCAAAGTTACAGTGAAGAACAGAAAATTAGAACCTAAAATAATCCTTGCTAAAGATTTTCAAAAGAATTATTATTGCTGTCGGCCTTCGTGTGGGGAAGACTAAAATCATTTAAGACCTACACAAAGATGCTCAACTGAGTTTTCGCGAAGCTGGAAAACCAGTACAATGGAGAAATACTAACCCGTGTATGCCATTCGTTTGTTAACGAATGGTGCTGGAGCAATTGTATGTCCATAGGCAAAAAATGAACCTCAACTTACACTTCGTACTTCTTACAAAAATTAATTCAAAATGGACCATAGACTTAAATAAAAAATGTAAAATTATAATATCATCCCGACGATGATTTTTAAAAAACATTGGAAACATAAGAGATGTTTCAGCTTTAGCTATAGGCGATATGAGAATAACGATGAAGACAGAGAAGAGCAGATGCCAGGCAGTGTGCTAAACGTTCTCCAGGCTTCAGCTCGCTTCAACCTTTAACATTCCGTGAAGGCAGAGACTAATACCGCCTCGCGTTACAGATGAGACAACTGAGGCATGGAGCGGTCACGTAGCCTGCTCCACCCACTGCAGAGTCTGAGCAGTGCCGCCTGCCCTACTGCCAAGCCTGCCCTATGCTTGGGGGCTGCCCCTCTGAAATGGTAAGGAAAGAATAAGATTTCTTTCTTATGCATGATGAACTTTTAAAGGCGCCTGAACCAAGTTCAATTCTAGATGGAAGTAAAGAGCCCGCTGAGCCCGCTGAGCCAGGAACTTTATTCATTCCTTCACCCCTTTTCATTCTCCCTCTGTAGGTAAATGGCTAGGCCAAGAGGCAAGTGCCTGTCTTTGAACAACTGAAAATCATAAAGTCAGTGAGTGCCCTTTAGCTCCATACCATCTTTACATCTCAATTGCACAGTGGCAGGTGTGGACTTCCAGGAGACACAAAGGCCAAGCCTCCCGAGGAGCGCACATACCTCCATGCCAGCACCAAAAGGACTTCAGACTCCACGGAGGGCTCTCATGCAGTAGGTCTCTCATGCAGTGGGATAGTGCGGATGGAGAGAGACTGCCTGTCTGTCACATTGGGGTTCTTGTTTCCTTTTAAGTTCCCCTTCAGATAGCAAGGGGAGATGATAACATCATCCAAACCTGGTAAGATACAGGTCAAGCTGGCTGCTCACTGTACGATATTAAAGCCTAACAGAGAAATATAGGCATGCTGTGAGCAGTTCCCGCAGGAGTTGTTCTCTTACTGTTCTACTACTTGCCCCTACCTTCCTTGTTTTTGCCATAATGGCAGGAGGGACATAGAAATTCTCTAGGCACCGGGACTTCTTCAAAGTGGACACCACTTCTGAAAAACTGACTGGAAGGAGCTGTCCAGGTACAGAAGGGTTAAGGCGTGTCCTGTGCCGTTGGCTCTCCGTTATTATCACTTTGAAAAGCCGCTGGGTTTACAGGAAGAGTGTGAGAATGCTGCAGCTTTCCCCAGCCAACATTTGGTTCCCATTACCGTGAATAATCTCCTCCCTCCTTTCCCCAACCCCCACCCTTTCCCTACTTTTTCCACATTTTATATTAAAAGTACATCAAACACTTTTCTTTTCTTTTTAATATTTTCCTTAAGCTTCCTTCACTCGATCTGCTGGGTTCTGTGACTTTTCTGGTTATTCATTACTCAGAGGGGGAAGGGTCAGGCTCCTTGGATGAAATCAGTCGAAAACAAAACCAGGACAGAAAAGTGCCTTAGTAGTGTAGAGAGAAGAAGCTGACTCACAGGGATTCTTTCTAGGCTTAATTGATATTAAGAAAAGAATGAGCCCACTGAGAACCCTTTACCTTCCTGCTTCTCGGCCCCATCTCAGTTGTATTCCTGCCCTAAAACAAAGCATCCCTAAAGTGATGTAGCTGAAGACAGGGTCTATTCCTCATTTCACCATCAGCAAAACTAGCAGAGAATTTGTACGAAAGGACATTGATAGCCCAGAGGCATAGAGAGATCATGCGATGTTTGCAAGGGTGTGGGGAAAAGGGAATCCTCCAGATTTGAGGGTATATTGGTATAGTTTTTTTAGAGGCCAATTTGACAGTACCTATAGAAATTCAAGGTACACATATCATTTGATCCAACAAATTATACTTCTTGGAATGCATCCTATGGAAATATTTGCACTTGTACACAAAGACATGTGTATAAGGTATTCACTGCAGATGCCTAAATTGGATATAACTTAGTGCTCTTTAATAGGAGAATTGTAAAATAAATTATGGTACATTCGTACTTTGGAAAACTACGTACTGGTTAAAAATATTTAAGTAAGTTTATATGAACAAACTGCAAAAACATAGAGACATTAGAAAGCAAAAAAGTCAGAAAAATACATGGGGAAATATACAAATTAATCTTTTCACTGTGACTACTTCTGAGGAGGAGTCTTTATCTCCTCATAATTTATATATGCATATATATTTATATATTTCTGTTAGATTATTTTATGATATGTCTACATGTGCGTATTACCTGTACAATTAAATTTTTATAATATATGGGCATAAGTATTTACCTATAGAAAATAGAAATATATAATATATAACTATACATTATTATACTGTAATATAGTAATTATAATTATATACATTCTTCATCTGATTCGGTACTGTATAATGTGTCTTGAAATAGAAGGAATTTGAAACTCAGAACAATTCTTAATTTTACAACATGTAACCAAGTCACACTTACAAAAGTAGATACTATAGAAAACCATTAAGGGAATTCCCTAGAAAGTAAGACAGAATGAGAGAGAAATGAATAAACAGAAGAGAAGATGCGATGACTCTAAGGGACCTGAAAGTTTCCAAGGGCATAGGCATGATAATGAAAACAGTGAACACTAATCTAACCAATAATTATACTATGTGTCTAATTCAAAATGGGAGGAAGAGAAGTGTGTGTTATGTGTGTATGTGGTTGGAGTAGGGGCGGGAGGTAGTAAGGAATGCTGAACTCTCATCTTCCAATGGGAAGTTAATAAATAGTATGTAATATGAAAAGCCAAAAATGGCAGAACATATCATTTAGAAATATAAAAGTAAATAACAGAAGAAACTGCTAAAAAAAAAAGTTGAAAGCAGTTATCCTTGAGGTGCGGAAATTAAGGTTGGGTAGCAGCGAGAAAGAAGGGGCACAGGATTCCCATTTTCATTATGACCTTATAGAATTACTTCACTTTTAAATCTATGTACCTGAATTATTGTGGAAACCAAACTTTGAGATGGCCCCAATCGTCCCTCCTCCTAGTATTCATACCCTTGTGTAATCGCCTCCCACACCGAACGGAGCTGGCCTGCGTAAACAACAGGATGCTGCAAAAATGATAGTGTGGTTGAGAGACCTAAATCTAAGAGCTAAGACTATAAAACTCTTAGAAGAAAAGAGAGCAAAAGCTTCAAAACAGTGGATTTGGCACCGATTTTTTGGAAATGACACCAAAGGCAAAGGTAACAAACGAAAAAATAGAAAAATTGTATTTCATCAAAATTAAAAACCTTTATGTATCAAAGGACACTGTAACAGAGTAAATAAGCAGCCTATAGAATGGGAGAAAAAATTTGCAAATCATATATCTCATAAGGGATTAATATCCAATACCTATAGATGTCTCACCCTAACCTCTGGAAAGAGGCTGTGTTCGGCAAGTCTCCTTATTAGGAATTCACTGACCATCTAATAAAGACCAATACCAGAGTCTCTGTGTGGAGGACCCAGGCTCCAGCTATGGTCACCACTTAGTGTATTTACACAGGAGAAATAAAGTGAATTAATTAAGCTTAAGAAAAACAGAATTTTCATATGATCTAGCAATTCCACTCTGGAAATATATCCTCCAAGACTGAAATTAGGAACACGAACTATTTATATACCTACGTGATTAGCAGTATTAATCACAACAGCCAAGAGGCATAAGCAACCCAAGTGTTCATCGATGGATGAATAGATAAACAAAATGTGGCACATACATAAAATGGAATATTATTCAGTCTTAAAAAAGGAAGAAATTCTGACACAAGTTACCATGAATGAACCTTGAAGATATTATGCTAAATAAAATAAGCTGGTCACAAAAGGTCAAATACTATACAATTCCACTTTAGAGGTGCCTAGAGCGGTCAAATTCAGAGAGAAAGTGGAAAAGTGGTTGCCAGGGTCAGAGGAAGGTAAATGAGGAGGATTTTTTAATGGGCACAGAGTTTGTTTTGTAAGATGAACAGAGTTCCAGAGATGGATGGTCATAATATATTGAATGCTACTGAACTGGACCCTTAATGATTAAAATGGTAAATTTTATGTTATGTATATTTACCACAATTAAAATAAAAAAAAAAAATTTTAAATGATGATGTATAACTTTGGAGGCTAGGTCGTAAAAGACACTGGGGCTTCTGTCTTTCTCCTGAGTCATTCGTTCTGGGGACACACAGGCAGCCTCATGGAGGAGCCTGAGTGGTGAGGAGCCAAGGTCACCTGCCAACAGCACGGACTTATCATCACGTGAGGGTGAGCCTTCCCAGAAGCAGGTCTTCCGGCCCTCGGTGAGCCTGCAGGTGACTGCAGCCCCTTTGGCTGACTCTTTAACTGCAACCTCAGCAAAGAGCCTGAGCCAGAACCACCCGGTTAAGCTGCTCCTCAATTCCTGACCCGCAGAAACTGAGATAAGTGTTTTTTGTTTTCAGCTACTAAATTTTGAGATGATTTGTTATGCAGCAATAGAGAATGAAATTACTTAGATGACAAATTTTAAAAGGAAAAGAAAAACTAGCTTTAAAGCATTATCATAACAGAGTGGCCTGCTATCCGACCACGGCACGTACCAGGGTACATTATGCCACTATGGTCTGCTACTGGAGCACAATGCATCTCTTCATTAAAGCCTTGAGAGAATCTCAACCATTCTGGGCAGAGAAAACTTCGTAAGTGTGTAAAGTTTGATCAATATCTAAAATATATTTGACTACATATTTTAATACAGTTCCAGCTGTCATTCAGATGAATGCTGAGCTGGCTGGACCTTGTGGCATGGTGTCACTCAGGATACATCTGCAATATGTAAGAGGTGATACATAACATCGAACTGGTTCCAAATACAGGCAGTATGTTTATTAGACTATGAAGAAACTTTTCCTTGTGAGTCCAGTCAAGGCAGTAAATAAATAATATTACTCAAACGGCCACAGAAGGATGGATGACTGAGGAGTATACATGCAGCAGTTTAATGCAGTGGTCCTTACGCTCGTGGCTGAGGACCAACACCGAGCGAATGAAGCTTCATCTGTATTTGCAGCCACTCCCCAGCACTAGCATCACCACCTAGCTCTACCTCACATCATCAGGCATTATAAGATTCTCATAGGAGCACAGGTCCCTGGTGCCAAAAAAGCTGAGGACTGCTGGTTTAATAGGCACTATGAATTATTACTCTACTTTAATACTGATTCCACCAAGTAGAATTCACAAGGTATTGTTTTGAGTCTTTTAATTCCTTCAAGTGTGTTGAGCAAAATTCTAGTATATGAAACTGTGTTACAGACACAAAAAGGATGACAGCTGCAGCCATAGCAGGTTTTTGACCAGCTCAGTGTTATGGTTCCTTTCTAGAGGAAGCCAACGCTCAGATCCTAAAGACGGCAAGCATTTTGAGTTGTAGCTCCGGTTAAAGGAAAAAGTCTACATTTTTCACCTAAATTTTTTGTGGCACCAAAGACAGGCATTAGCTAGAGGCTGCCTGGAAGGAAGTTCAATCTTTGCTTATGAACCTAGGTATTTAAATCCATTCAGGATACATTAAACCAGTGGAAACTATGTGTCAGTACCTGCATTAAGGGCCAAGAGAATAAAGATGTATGTCTTGACTTCAAAAGAGATGGTAGGTGAAAGTCATGAAAATTATAACACAATCTAAATGCTGTAGCTACAAAACAAGAAGCTGCCTCTGCGAGGGATGTGGTAAATGGTGCACAGAGTAAGGGTTACAGTTGGGTTGGATCAGAATGATATGAATGGGGAAGCGAAGATAATGGAAACATTACATATAAAGATCCAGAAATTTTAAAAACAAAGACAAAAATCACACAAAACACTCTCCCGACTTCTTCAGTTGACATTATAGGCAGATAATGGGATAAAATCCCCTCAGCATGGCGTATCAGGCACTTTAACTTTCCCATCTCATCCTCAGCCATTTCTCATACTGCCCATTAGGCATGCTCTTGCACGCCTCCCTGCCTTCAAGTCTCTGCCATTGTCACCTAGTAAAAAACAATAATCCATCCTCTGCAAAGTCTACTCTGGTCTTCCCCTGATAGAGCTTATTCCCTGAGGCCCTGAGATGCCTTTTATTGGCAAGTTCTCTGACTGTGACTGTTCTTCACTGCGACTATCTCTTCCCTACTGGACCAACCGCTAAGGCAATGAGTTTATCATTCTGGTCTTTGTCCACCAAGAGCCTGGACACGTCACAGTCATGCAATGCTTGCTGAAAGACCGAATGCACAAATCAATAAACTTTCCTGTCTCTAGAGTAGTCTTATGTTCCACCTGGACATAAGAAGGGAACTAGAGCAAATAAATCTGTGAAGAGTTAGAAGATTCAAAGAGAAAAATCACCAGGCAGAGAATTTGAAACCTTTGGTTCTAGTCCTTCTTTATCACTGGCTAGGCTTGAGAGAATTTGCACAATCCACTTACTTTCTCTGGGTCTCAATTTCTAACACCTGTAAAACATGGACATGTTTGCAATAATTCCCGCTTACTGATCACTTACTCTGTGGCAGGCACTGTATGAACATGCTTTTCTTATGTCGTTTAATTTTCACTTGCTCCTTGGAATACCCCTATGAAGTAGGCATTTTATTCTCACTCAGAGATTTGAATAATGAGCTCAAAGAACTTGCCCTAGGTAACAAAGATAGGAAAAAAGGAAAGGTCCAAATTGGTCTGCTTCTAAAATACATGCCCTCAAACACTTGCTAATAACATTTAAATGTTGAGATCTTAGATATTTTAAAATATAAGAACTTGGAACTTCTCAAGCTATATGACAGCACTAAAAATGGCAGTGCTTGTTTATCTACTTTTCTCTGAGAAAGAGGTACCTTAAGGGATGGGGACTGAGTGCCAGGGATGTGAAAATGCTCCAAACATACAAGTCTTAAAAGGGGGAACTGACTTTCTAGATGAAAGGTCTGAACTCAGAGGAAGAAAATGCATGACCTGGAAAGGGGCACTGAAGGGACAGCCTGGCAGAAGAGCGAGGGCAGGGAGGGGAACACAGGACAGGACGCCGAGCTGTGCTGAGGGTGCGGGGCTGGGCGGAGGGAGGATGACGACGGGGTCCAATGCCGTAGACGGAGCTGCGGGAGGCGGAGAGCCACGCTGAGGACGGAAGGGTCCACCAGGATAGCAATTCCAGCCCAAAATGAGAGATGGGACAGGACAACCTTGCTTCTCCAAGGCAGAGCGGGTTAAAAGAAGGAGAGCTCAGCCTGGGCCTAAGGAGAGAAGCGGGAGACTAGTAAGAAAAAGAATGACCCCACAGGTCCGAAAGGATGAACCTGCGGACTGAAAGGGAGGCGATGACAAAGACTGCTGGAATGGACTATTTAATGCTTTAAACCTCTGCCAAGTTGAGTAATGTGGGACTGAACCTGTGATTTACCTCGATTCTGGGAGAGATTAGTCTATGTATCATCAGCAGCATAAACAAACGTTACTATTTTATAGTGGCATTATTAATACTGAAAAGACCTGATTGTGTGTAGCACCTCCAAGTTTACATGGAACTCCCATGACAATCCAGGCACCATCACTTTTCACATGGCAAAATTAGCCTCAAGTTTTGTCAAAAGATCTACCCCAAGTCAGGAAGTTCCAGGTGGGCCTGAGACCAGCACCTCGGTCCTCCCATTCCTGGTCCAGGGCTCTTTGTGTGGGGATAAAATACACAAAGCAATTAAATTTGTATACTTTACCTGTAACAAACTTACATCTCAGAAAAGACAAAGGCATAAAAAATAATTACACAAGGCAGCACATAATATACTCCAAAAGAGTAGGGTTCAGAGGAAGAAGAAAATTGGGGGGAAGCAGGTAAAGGTCTGAGGTGACCGTAGACTGGATGGGAAAAAGAGATCACTAAGCGAGAAAGCAGGGAAGGCCTAGAGCGGGGGCTCTGGAGGGGTACTCTGCCAACCCAGGCCCTCCCTGACAGCAAAGCACTTGCAAGTCAATCATTTAACAAATATTTATTAGTTGACATTGTGCTAAATGCTGAGGATGCAAAGGTGAACAAGATCTGCATTCAAGAAATGTACTCCAAGACCAAAAGTGTTAGGGTTGCATGCTGGATGTTGTCATCTGTCCTTCTGGAAAAAGGAGATGGTCTGTTCTCAAAGAGTGATGCCCCAATCCATTAGAGAAATGTAGGAGTTCCAATTTTTCAGAACTTACTACTTTCCCAAAATAGAAGAGGACTCTTTTTGCCTCTCCATTGGCAGGTGATCAGAAAAGGTCAAAACTGAAAAGGGAACAGAGAGCATTAAAGTGGCTATTTCACAGCAGAGTCATAGTAAAAGAAAAAAAAAAAAAGCAAGAATGTTGTATTTAGCAACTTCACAATTTTATATCTATCCTCCCAACATCTAAGCTCCATTGTGTATACTATGCATATATAGTCAAGAAAAAATGTGATATGGGAACACAGTGAGAGTCTACAAAGTGCTGAAACAGCATACCTGGCAGCTGCTAAAACAAAACTTCAAAGATTTGGCTTCTTTGAAAAGCCATTAGGCAGGACCCCACCCACTCCCCCTGCTAGCCACAGCTTCCCTGGGAGCTAGTACCGTAACCACTTCCGCATGTTTGGCTCTGTTCCCCAGGGCTATAGCAGCTCTATAAGCCAAGTCAGAACTGCCAGCCAAGCAGGTGGGGGCTGGGGGCTGAGTTAGTATAGAAAAGCAAGACCTCTACCCAATATCTAGCCATGGGCGTATCCCAGAAAATAAAATAATATTGGGATCTATTTAAAAAGCCCCTTCCTCTCAGTCAGCCCAGCTCTGATTGGTTAGACACTAGTAACACAGAAGCTCTGGGCTTTTGAGATTCCCAAGGCATTAGAATATGCCCCTCCCAGCGCCACAAATTAGTTCAAGAACAACATCTGTGATAAATCTTCAGATATAAACAAAAAAAGTCTTGACATCTACAGAAGAGCCTAAGAGGATAATCAAGATTATGCCTTTCTTAGAAACTTATTTCTTTGTATTTTTTTTTAATCTATTGACCAAGTTTGGGTCTTTAACACATCTTCTGGGTCAATCATCTAGTTCTGCGCTTGGTCACCAATGTGGTCGCCACGAGTCACATGTGGCTTTTGAATATTTGAAATTTAGCTAGTATGACCAAGGAACTAAATTTTTCATTTTATTTAGTTTTATTTCATTTAAATTTATCTACATGTGGCTTATGGCTACCATATTAGATACCATTGATCAAGTCACTTATTCACCAAATATTTACTGAACACTTTGAACAGGTAGCTGTAAGGATATAAAGATGTACAAGATTCAGGGTTTGTTGTAGTCACCAGCCCCCGAAAGACACACAGACCACCAGAATTCAGTGAGTTATAGGAAACACACTCTGTATTCAGCCAGCTAAGTCTGCCAGGGGTACACAGACCCCAAATTAAGCAGCCCTGAAATGTAGAGGTACAGGGGTTTTAAGCCCAAAATCCCATTCTTCATTCTGTCTAAACACAAAGGTCTATCTTTCTTCTTTTCACTACCTGTCAACTCACAGGTCAGGTGCATAAGAGGGGTTACAGAGGCAGAAAGCTTGTTTAGAATGTTATGTTCCTATGGGTGACAGCCTATGTTCCCATGGACATAGCCAAGCAGTAATTTTCTTGCAAGTGATAAATTTCTAGCAGTCATTTTTCAGCCATTATAGGTTTTCCCTCAAAAAGCTTACAATCTAATACAGGGGGTAAGACAAGCGCACAACCATAATACAGTAGAAGACGACGTGGTAAGAGCTGCAGCAGAGGTAAGCAGATACGAGAACTATGGTAGGAGGATGGTGGCCTGACATTATGTTGTCCCCACACTAACCACTCAGGCAGAAGACGGCAGCAACTCTACCAAATGAAGGACAGCAAGGAGGAAGAAACTACTATAAAGAACACCAAAAAAGATGAAACACCACAGAAACACATTCAGCAAACACTACAAGTGATTAGTCAACCGACGTGAAAAAGCTAAAGTCAAGAGACACCTATCTTGCACTAGACTGTCAAAGATGGCGGATGCCCTTTCGCTCAGAATTATCTTCTAGGAGTGGCTCTTAAGCCTCCTGTCGGTTACATGGGGTGGGGAAAAGGATGGTAAAAGAAAGGTGCTCTGCTTTTCCTCTTTTTCTACCCCCTGACTCTACCCCTCCTCCCACCTCGCAGATTATGGAGAGCTTCTTCCTTGTAGGGCACTTTTGATTTTGGATAACTAGGAAAAACTGAATGAGGTCCAAAGGAAAAGCAATAAAGATCTGATTCCTTGGGAAGGGGGTAAGTGAACTCTAAACCCAACAGAGAAGAAACAGGGCCTTTCTCCTAGTGTTCGGCTCAGTAGGACAGGCAGAGCCACAAAGATCCATTCTCTAGCAATTCAAATTTGTACGCTTAGTCAGAGCCTCTTTTGAATTATATCTTTTAGGAACTTGAGTCCAGTGGATGAGGAATAGAAGCAATAGAAATACTATCGAAATCTGCTTGGGAGATGAGAAAAAGTTGCACAAAGGCTTAGCTGAGCCGAACCCTATAGGAGTAAAGAGTTTGGACAAGCAGAAATGCAGGTAAGGAGCAAGGTGTCTATTCATTCATTCTTTTATTTAGTACTTGTTCTTTATTTTTACGTGTCTGTTTATCAAGTATCTGGGACACAATAGTAAATAAGACAACTTATACGTTCATGAAGGAGTGACAGTAAGCAAACAGTAAACCAACAGGTAAGTGCTATATATAGAACGGTATTTACGAGGATGCAGTGATGGGAAAATATACGTATGTTTGAGCCATTGAGTTAGGCTGGAATGGAATGTGTGAAGAAGAATAAGAATGCAAAGGTAGATTGGGGCAAATGTTTGCCTTGAATATCAGGTCAAATTATTTTTTGTTTTTGTCTTTGTTTTTTGTTACATTACAAGGTCTTTTAACTTTTTCCTCAAATATTATAATTATAAAATTAATAAAATATCAATAAAGAAAATCTTTAGAATAAATAAAACAAATTAAAATGACTTAGATCTGAAGTCCAATTGTGCCAAATGTCCAAGCTGTATTCTCCAATTTATCTTTATCAGCAATAAAACCAACATTTTGCTATCTCTCTGATTTTTTTTCTATAATTTCTTGTTTAGTTGTGAATTAGAAGAAACAAGAAGTATGATTAATGATGCTTCCTAGGTCCCCAATACCAACTCCTAGATCTCTTGGTAGTTATACGAACTGAAAAATCTCCTTTGCAGTTAAAAGCAGCTTGATTTTAGTTGCTATCACTTGAAACTCAAAGTGTTTTGACTAATACATTATTTTTAAAAGGAATGTTCTGCTTTGGGAAGGTTTGTTCCCATTCACTATCCCTTGAAAATACCTTATGCAACTTGTGCGTTATCTTTCTTTCCCTTTACCTCCTCTTCAACTACCTATAGCCTATATATAATCTAGGCCTGAATTTAAATACTACCATAAACCTTTCCTCTGCAGAGTCTTATCCTTCCACCTATTTTGGTATCCTTTCTGAACTGTGAACTCCTCTGAACACATATGCTCCCTTTTAATCACTCGCTTTGTATTTCAAGTGCAAAAAAATAAGTAAACATACAGGGCAGCATTCTCTAAACCACTCTGCTGAACCATCGAACTTAGCAGGAGTGTGGGTCACATTGCTTTGATGCTCTCATAGATCCTCACATACTATTATTTATTGATTAATATTAACCTCTTTGCCTAGCCAAGCCCCATCCATCTTTCCAGATTTGGCTCATACTCCTTTGTTTTTCATGAAGTTTTTGCCCCTTTCTCCAGAGTCATCAATCTCTCCTCTAAACTCGCACCACTTACAGCATAATCCTCTTATTCAACAATTAAGCACATATTGTTTGACAGTACCTGCATTATTAACTTAAACAACTATTAACTTTCCTTCTTGAGGACAAAGACCTTGTCTACCACCTCTTTCAGAGTGCAGCCCAGTGCCTTGTATTTAGGGAATATTCAGCAAATGCCTGTTAACTTTTTGGGGGATAACCTTGTTTTTAGCAACTACCAGATAAAGCCATTTCCCAGCTAGAACGTCACTTATTACTAATTTCACCTTTCCTCATTTTCAAATATTTCAGTATAATAAATATGTAGTGAAGAAGGTAACAAACTCAAATGTCAGTGCTAGGTTCAAGCAGTTCGTAAGATATTTGAGAACACTAATTATATAGGCAGATTGTTTCATGTACTCAATTTTCTTTGGTGCAATCCAGTTTCAAAACATAATTTCTTTGGTGCAATCCAGTTTCAAAATCATAATTTGATTTCCTCTGGCCTTTAAGTACATCTCATTTATTAACCCCCTTTATGGTTTCTTTACCTGCTGTGCCAGAAAACCTGCTTTTCTCATGTAAATCATAGGTTGTAATCATATTACTGAGATGCACCCATATTTCATTTTCATCACAGAAAGATAGTAAAACTTATTTGTAAGAATAAGGCCAAACGTATTGATTATTGGCTTTGAAGCCAAATTAATACAAATCTTAGCCTGATAATTCATGAGAGTCCCCAAAAAACCCCATTCTTTTACTGCCTCTGAAGTATAAAAATGTTCCAATTGGGACAAGAGTTCTACTGTTAACTTATTATGAACACCTGGGCCTTCTCTATGATGCAACATTGTGAATTCCTAAACTCTCATATTCTGGCCCCTCCCATATCCAGCCTTATTTGCATCTCTCAAAAAACACTTGGCTCCATACTTAAATGGCCTTTTAAGTTAAGTTTCTCTTACCTTTCTTTAGGTGAATTTTAATGGTATGTAATCAAAACTGTAATAAAGGGATACTTCCCAATAAAAACGATGTAAACCTCAGAGTTGTCATTAGGTGTAACCGCTTTCCCTACTACGATACCGTGTGACACTGAATGTGAGTGGCGGCCGGCCGTATCTAAACTAGGTGCTAAATTCAGTGGCATAGCAATACCATATCCTACGCGAGTCTAAGTTTACGTTTCTCTCTTTTCTGGAAAGGGAACTAAGAGCTATCAAGAAACTACACCAAAACCAGAATCTATACCAGCTCTGCTCTTCGAGATGGCTTCGGGGATGAGAGGACCTATACTCCTTTTCAGAGGCTACAAGTCTATTATTTTCTTTTATTAAGACACAAATACTAGGAGTTTTTTCCTTTTAGCCTCTTAAGTTCTTAAAAATAAAAGGATTTTTTAAAAAGCATTGATTTCTTAGTTGTACTTGGTCAATAACATGCTGAGTCTTTTAGCAAAATGATGGGCAGGAGGGTAGGATGGGATCTTTACCCAAAGGTTTAGGGAAGCTGGCTGGTCTTCCTTCTAAATCTGTTGAGTCAACATTAAGTAAGCTTTAAAAATGAATCATCCATGTTTCTCTACAGGAGTCAGAAAGAAAGATATAGTGTTTCTTCACCACTGATTCTTTCCAAACCTTTTCAAGGCTGGTAAACAGAGTTGACTTGGAAAGATAGATGATAGAAAACCATGTGTAAATTAAACCAAAGTATGAATTAACTCTGATATTATTTTTTAATTCTAGAAAAGGAGTCTCATTTGGCTTAGTACATGGATTTTTGTCATTCAGGTCTCTTAAAACCAAAATAATCATCAATTATGGATACATATAAAATTACGAAGTGAAGAGTTAAACAAGATAAGATCTTGCCTCTAACAATGACTCTGTGTGTATGCACATGTGTGTGTGTGCATGTGTGTGTGTTAATCCTAAGGTGGTTTATCTTTAATACTTTGCAGGGGAGGGGAGAAGAGGAGGCAAACTAAACTGGAAAATGCTAAGCTGGCAAACCACAAAGCAAACTGCATTTTATTTTGGCTTGCATATAAGAAAAGATCCACTTCTTTTACTCCTGATCCTAGGCCCATTCCCAAACTTAGTTTGCCTAGGCCCTGGTATGATGTCCAGCCAGCTATCTCTGACACATTTCCTAAGTTTACCAGCATTCCTTCAACAGGCAGAAGCCCAATCCTTCTGGCCTTGGCACAAACGCCCATGGCACTCAGCTTCCTTGGTGAATGAGGAACTGTAGAATCTGTCACAGAGCTTGAACCGACACAGAACATAACCCCTGAGAGGTTATGTGTCTGGATGAGTGAAAAAAGAAGCAGAGGAATTTCAGATAGACTTACAGGCCTTCATCACTCATGTGCCAGAGAAACGTTTTACCCGAGGGGAAGGAATGGTGAGAGTTAGGACTCAGGAGGAGGAAGGTCGGGTAAACTTTATTCTATGGAAAGGAAGGAAGGAGAATAGGGAGTGAAATATTACTTCTGTAAAACTCTGGGCATGAAAGAATATTTTTTTAGTGCCCCCCCCCCAAAGTGGTTTCTTTTTGGGATTGTGCTCTTTGGCTAGTGAGTGTTGTTTATATAACAGGATAAAGTACAAAATTATAAGCTCCAAACTCCTCCAGAGAAAAGCTCTCCCAAAGCTCGACCCCCAGGATAGATGGAAAATATGAGTGTTTACTGGCTGGAACATCAAGCTGCAATGGAAATTTCAACATTTAGAAGAAGATAGTGGAGAGGAAAGGCCTGTTGAGTAGAAAGAAGTCACCCTTCAACAAAGGGGTCAAAGAAAAAGGAAGAGTCTCCTGCTGGCCCCACTCGGTTGCCCTCCCTCCACGGCTGGAAAGACCACATCTCTGTAATGCAGCTCCAGGAGCACACTACATGTGAGTGATGGCCAGTTTTCCCTCAACTACATACTAAAATAACTGGTGTAGCAATACCATATCCCAAGCAAACCCAATTTTAAGTTTCTTCTTCTTCTTCTTCTTCTTCTTCTTTTCTGGAAAGAAAATTATTATCAAGAACCTACCCCAAAACCAGGCACTCTACTGGCTACTTAATCAGGTAGGCATTATCATCTGTATTTTAAACGGATGGGGAAATTGTGTCTCAGAGAAGCAAAATAACTCGTCCAACGTCACATACTCAGCAAGACAAACCCAAACCTGTCTGACCCTAAACCTAAAGTCCCTTCTGTTTTCACTACACCATGCCATCTTCCTAGCAGGAGTTGATGGCCCCCTCTTCTATAAAGTTAACAAACTTTTAAATAAATAGAAGTATTCAAAGGAATAGGGTTCAGAATAATCCCCTTAAAAAGGGGCAGAGGATTGAAGCCAAACCTTACCATTTTGGTCACTGAATAATTTTTGCTGAACTTTGAGGCTCTCTTTTAAAACCTTATACACGCCTCTTTTTTTTTTTTTATTGTGGAAAAAAGCATAACTTTAAATGTACCATCTTAACCATTTTGTTATTATCCTTATTTATTCTTAACCAACTGTACATTGTTACATATACAATTGAGTAATGTTAAGTATAGTCACACTGTTGTGCAACAGACCTCTAGAACTTCTTCATGTTGCAAAACTCCAGCTCTATAGCCACTAACACTGATTCCTTTCCTCTCCTCCCCCGCCCAGCCCTTGGCAGCTACCTTGCTACTTTCTGTTTCTATGATTTTGACTATTTTAGATACTTCGGATAAGTGGAATCATACAGTATTTGTGTGTCTGTGACTAGTTTATTTCCCTTTGTAAGATGCCCTTGAGGTTCATCCAAGCTATAGCATGCGACAGGATTAAACCCTTACATACTCTTCTTGATACATCTAATTGCCTGCATCATAGATTTAAATCTCCGATATATACCGCCCAATGGTACTAACCATTCCATGTGTATCTAGCTCCTTCTCCCCACTAGTGATCAAACACAATGTCTTCAGTCTTTTAGACCCTACCTAGCACCGAGCACCCTACTGAGAACATGAAGATACACCCTGAACAGTAAACTCTGCGAGATCAGGGACCATTCTGTTTCTTTATTGCTGCTATTCCCCAGTATGTAACATAATGCCCGACACATAGAAAATAGAACATATTTTTTAAAGAAAATAACAAACTCAATATCTCTGAGAATGAAAAGATGGGAAGTCAGAGATCTGAATCTCCAGCGACACTGATGAGAAATAATCTAAAGGAAAGGAGAAGAGTATTAGCTACGCTAGAATCAGACTCTCTAAAAAACTTATTCCTAAAAATTATGTAAAGCAGGATACGAGACTCTTTATGTTGCTAAAGGATAAGAGGGCAGAGGGATAGGGTAACAGAAATATGGCCCGAATTTCCAAGATTTGGTGTTTCAGTGTACCCCGTTCCTCAGTACAGAAGTTAAGGTACGGCTGCTCTCTAGAGTGTGCGCCGGCCAGGCTGAGCAGCCCGTGCCCATGACGTCTCGCCCTGTCACACGATGAGTAGGAACCAACTCATGGCTGTGCTTTCGATCTTCCCCACCTTTAATATCGAGGAACAGACAAATCCTCAGGTTGCGTGTGTGAAAAAGCCAGAGATGGATAAAAATAATTCAATGACAAATGCTGGAAAAACATACAAAGGGGCAGAAGCCAGACATTCGTGGGATTCCCTGACAGCTTGATCTACAAGGAAGGGCTGGACTGGAAAAAAACAGGGCCTCAGGTTCCTGCCAAGCCGTCTGAGGCCCTGTCCTTCCCAAATCATTCCAAGCAGCAGCCAAGACTTTACAGTAACCCTTCTAGGTCTCACAAGGAAGATGCGCAGTGAACCCACTGAGCGCTCCTCACCTAGAGAGTGCTCCTCCCTGTCCTGGTTCGAGTCCACATGAGGCTTGCAGTAATGAGGAAACACATCTGCCTATCAATGCTTAGCCCGTAACAACTCACATGCCCAGAAAATGTATGATTAAAAGGCAGCATGAAAAATCCTACCCATCTCATTGGCTAAAGAAAAGCTTAAATACCCAGGTATCAGCATCTAGAAACCGAATACAATCCCTTTAAGAAGAAAGAGGTCATGAACACTGGGTACCTGCATCCTGGAGGCCCTATTGTATAATTCTAAATTGGCCTTGTTCAGAGGCACACCTCAGGCTCCTAAACATGTGATTGTATTTGGCCCTGACTACTTTCTCTTCTGGAGAATGGCCTGCAATTAATCTCACTTATTACCTCTGAAAAGTAACAACAGAGGAATGGCTGGCCAAGTCCAACTCCAGAGTGTCTAGGGAACTGCAAGCTACATGGCCAGGCCTCAGACTGTCTGGGCAAGTCGTGGGCTCTTTGCCTTCCTCTCCCACAACAAAGCTTGAACAGGGACTCCAGACAGACCAAAGGAACCGAGGGATTTGAGGAGCTGGGCTGAGCTCACACTGACCCAATGGGAGACGACAGCCCTGAGGCTACATTTGGGATGGTTTCAAAAAGCGGGGGAAGAACAAGGTTGTCTGGTGAAAACTTGTGTGATCCATAAAATTGAGAACAATAGCAACACCACAGGGAAATGAAAAATAACACTATTTGCAGAGTTCTTGTGAGTCACCAGTTTTCATTCCTGTGGCTACCAAGTCACTAAATCCTGATGAAAAGTACATCCAGCAATGGATTCTCTTTACATCCTATTACTGTTCACAGGACCGTCCCTAGTTTAGTGAATTACCAGAGTTTATCAGCACCGGACTCCACTGTTGCTATTGTAGAAAACCACGTGAGAGTACCTTTTATTTACTTAGCACCCACTTCCGCAGAGATCAAAGTACTTCAAGGGCAATCTGAAAGCTCTCAAAACAGGCCAGTTTATATGTAAGTGTGTTTGTTTACCTAATGAAAAGATTAAATGAATAGTTAAAGGTCACTTAGTGTCAAAACCAGTAATAAAACTCACATCTCTAAACTACTGATCCCATGTTCAATAAACTTTGTCACCCTTACTACTAAGGAACAACAAGAGAGTAAATAAAATATCTTCGAAACAGTGACTTACCAATTAAAAACAGAAATTGGGGCATGGTACTGTGTACAATGGCCGCTGGAGTTCTGGCTGGGGCCCACGTCATAGCCAGGTCTGGAAGGACCTCTGAGAATTCCACATGGAACTAGAACTCCCAAAACTGAGCATCTAGGCTATCCTGGCAACCGGAGGTTACCTGGGGGCAGACGAAGATCTCCCAGGGCTACCCTGGACTGGAATGAAACCTACCTATTGGCCCTTAAGCTTAAAGAGAAGGTGAAGAGAGGACTGGCGTGGGTGCAACGACCCTGAAGAGAGACCAGGCGACTCTGTGGGGGCTGCTCTCTGGTGCCAATGGCTCTGAAGTCGATCACATAAAGTGCCATTTTGCCACAGCTCTCGAGCGCAGTCTGGCCGGGTTTAGTCCACCCACAGCGCTGGACTCAAGATCCCGCCTGACTTTGATGGATCCCTCATCTTTCTGTGTCGCAGCACTAACAGGTGCTACAGCAAGAGAAGGCTCTATTATTTATTTTAAAAAATGTCCCTCATTCTATCTACAAGCATAACAAATGCTAAAATTCTACTTCTCCAAAATGTGAAGTTTTTATATTTTGGTTACGGTACAGAAAACAGCTATAGCTTTGTCACATAGATAATATATCCAAGATTGCAGTGAAAATGTTCTCCATAGAAACAAGGCTCTGATTATAAAATGAAAATAGAATATTTAGAAATATTTTATATGGAAAATAAAGCTCAATGATATAAACAGAATTTCTTTTTTACAATTTGTGTTTTAGGAATGTGGTTACTACAGATTGTAAATCACCAAAAGACAGACTTCTCCTGTGAAGAGAACTGTGTGAGAGGATGTCCTGTCTTTAAAAGTCCTGCCTCTTAGCCTTCAGCTATTTGTAATTCTCAGCTGAGATGATTCTTTTCACCCTTGACCACAATAATTACTGGCATGAAAGACACCGTAGCAGAGCATGACGTAATGTGTTTATGTTGTTTCCTGGGCATAGTCTCTGCTTCCCACATTAGTTCCTTAAGAAATAATTTGAACATCAACAGGTACTTTAACAACAATTAAGTATTTCCTCCATGCCCAAGTCTTTAGTCACCCCTCCCAACCTCAAGGCAAGTCAGCATACTAAGAGAAGACTGCCTGGCAAAGGCTGGAAGTGCTGGCAAGGAGGTGGGGACTCGGTGGGACACCTACGGCACAGTTTCTTCATTTGGCAGGAACAATATCTCAGCTGGTCAGAACACTTCACTGTAACAGTCACATTCCTCTCCAGCTTACTTGACTCAGGAACAGATGCAATTAAACCCATATTTAATAGCCACTCGAGCAAGATGTACTAGGGAATCCACTTCTTACATTGTTTTTTCCTACGGGGGGACTTAAAATATGAATCGAGACTAGGATTCAATACAGTGGTTTCTTTAATTCAGGAGTTGCTTACTTATGGCCTGAATCTATCCTTTACCACTTCTCCCAACTACATAAAGGAAATTTCCTTCCCACTTTCCACAGGAACATTGTCCAGGGAGGCTGTCTGAGTTTAATTAGATAACCTAGATGAAAATATAAAAAACAAATACGTCCTTCAAAAGAAAAGAGTCCAAAGTTACTGAAACATACTGTAGTAGAAGGTATAAAAGAATTGAAACAGAAAATGCCCAAAGTCGATACATGGCTATGGGCAGGGATTAAACACAGTATAAATTCTGTTCTTTCTTCCAGAAGTGAAGTTATTGAACTGTATCGGATATTTCCTTTTCATTTGATTTGGATGCAAACCATCTTATAAGTAAAATTAGGTACTATATTTAAGTGCCACAGGATTAGAACAGGTGGGGGAAGGCACCTGTCTTATCAGTGTCTGTGCGGGGAGCTCAAAGTGGGAATGGCTTGCTTAGGACCCAGGCCGGCCGTCCCTGTGTGATCCAAACACTAGCTCCATAGCCGTTCACATACCTGCTTCCAGGAGGGGTGGAGTGGCTCTCGGGAGCTTGGGGGTCTGACTGTATGGACCACGTCGGGGTGCTAGGACTGAAGACAGGCCGAAGGGTGGGGGGAGTTGAAGCACTGCTTCTATTTATGACGCCACTTGCCAAATTCAGGTTTGTTACCTAGAAATGAAGTGAGGGAAATAACCTGATTTTACAGAGTTTGAGAAAAGTATCATTAAAAACATATGGAAAAAATCAAGTCAAGTCCAAGAGATGCTGACACATCTGAGCTGAAACAGTGGCTATGACAAAGGCACCCATTAAAGGCTGGCTTCTGGGCGCATCGAAGAGCAGAAGTGAGGGTGGATAGTGTCGATATAAGTTAACAAGTAATTATTTTGCTTCTACTATGTGCAAAGCACTATACTGTCCTAGGTGTTGTAAAATACAAAGATGAATAACAAAAACAGTAAGAATTTACTGCGCATTGACTTTGTGCCAGGCAAGGTTCTAAGAAATTAGGAAAACTACTGAGCCTTTCTGGCTCTTGTTTCCTCATCTGAAAGTTCTAAATGCTAAATATATTTTAGTTATAAATAATCATAGTTACTATAATATACAAAGAACTCAACTGATTTCAAAGAAAAAAGATGCACGGTCCCTGGAAAAAAGGGCACCGACTTCGATAAACAATTTACAAAGAAGGAATATTATTAGCTAATTAAACATTTAAAACTAGCCAATCCCACTAGCAATCAAAAAATGCAAATTACAACATACCACTTTTGCATGTTACATTGGTATACCACAATAAAAAACACAGCACCTAATAATGGTAAGGGGTGATAGGTAT
Organism: Rousettus aegyptiacus; assembly: GCF_014176215.1. Classification (NCBI taxonomy): domain Eukaryota; kingdom Metazoa; phylum Chordata; class Mammalia; order Chiroptera; family Pteropodidae; genus Rousettus; species Rousettus aegyptiacus. The sequence continues at coordinate 153,653,586 of NW_023416306.1, read as the reverse complement.
TTATATTACTTATTTGACTATAAATTGGTAGAGTCTTTCTAGAAATAAATGTGGTGATATATTATTTAAGGTATTATTAAAATATCTGTATACTTTGATGCTACCATCTAACTTCTAGGAACTATGCTGAAAAACAATTCATGTGATTAATGATGGTGACTATTATAATGCAGTTACTATTTAAAAGAACTTACAATGTGTTAAGCTCTGTGTAAATGGATGAGTACATTATATGTATCTCATTTAAAGTGTCATAATTCTGAAGGTAAGTACTATTATAACTTCCGTTTTACGAAGAAGGAAACTGAAGCCCAGGAATGCACTCAGGCCTCGGAATAAATGGCAGAACTAGGATCTGAACCATGATCTTTGGTTCTCCAATGCCTGTGTTCTTACTCATTACACTATATTACAAAACGTGTTTGAAAACAAGCATTGATTTTAATACTGAAAAAGGAGATCTAAATGGCTAACAGTTGTGTTCGACAAATTTTTCTCTTCCACATTAAGGAAATATTATGTACCCATTAGAATTTTTTGAAAAATACTTAACGATATAGAAACATGCATATCTAGAGTTACAAAAATCACAATGTGAAACTATATATAAAGCAGATGCAAATTTCCTTAAACATATACACACACACACACTTATAAAGGACTAGAAATAAAAATCCAAAACACAAATGTCATCTGTTTCTGAACGGTGATTTATCTTCTCCCTTACACATAATTTTATTTTCCAAATTTTCTATACTAGGCATGTTAATACCTTTTTAACCCAAAAGAAAAATTTCAAGTTATGAAACATACAGAAGGGAGGTGGTAAGCTTAAAGCCTACCTAGTTTGAGAATCATTTCAAAATCAGATGCACAGGGGATGCTGAAAAGAGGGAGGACATGACGCTAAATAGAGGGTATTGAGCATAAGACACTGAGAATAGTGATGTAAGAAGATGTACATTTCAAGAAAAGTATTCTTCTATAAAATGTCCTAAGGTCCTAATAATTTTGACATTTACAAACAGAAGAATTCTGGATTTTAAAAAAATCTGAAAATTCTGAAACAAAAAAGAGTCATTTTTAGCAACAGTATAAGTGCTTCATTCCTAGTTACAGAATTCAATAAGTAAAGATATCCTAGGGCTGTGTCCTCACACTACATGACCCAAATATTTTTATTGGAAAGAAAGCCATTTTCTATATATCAAGAGTGATTTCTGGTGTCTGCAGAGGTTGAGGTACGGAACACTCAGGCTGTACCCTCCAGTGTGGAATCACCTTCAGAAGAAGTCTCAGGAACCAAACTTGACTTGTCATTTGACCCCCTTCTGCTGCTACCCGGGGGAGAAGACACACACCGCCTAAAGGGTAGGGAAGATATGGGGCAGATTATGGCAGTATTCTCTGGCCCCTGGTGCCTTTGAAGAGCCTTGCCTTCTTCCTGCACCCAAGAAGCAACCTAGATCAGGTTCTCGGATAAGAACACAGACTATCCATAAGACTGAACTCACCCCTGCTCCACACTGAGCCCTCTTCTTTCTGTCCTGATCCCTGGCCTTAAACATCAGGTCTTTCAAATTAGACATGAGCTTGCAGCTTGTTGAAATACGACGAAGTGAGAAAGGTCTTCATGATAGCTAACAGCTTCTCCAACTACTACCTCAACAAGTTGTGCCAAAAACCGAATTAAAAAAGCTTATTAATAATTTATAGTGAAGCAGCAATAAAATAAGCAAAATGTACACGCTTAGCATGTTTAGTATAAATTGTATAGTTTGGAGATTAGTGACTAAGAAGGAGAAGAGAAATCTTCTCTTTTGGCAAGGCTGCCCCTAATATAAACATCACATTTTCATCATAATAGCTAACAGTTACTCAGTGCTCACTATGTGCCTGTACTAGATGCCCTTGCATTATCTTGACATGCATTATCTCTTTTAACCCCGAGTAAGCCCTTTGAAGTAGAATCTATTGTGACCTCATTTTACAAAAGAGGAAACTAAAATTGAGAGAGGGTAAGTAATTAGACAAGGTCACATAACTACTAAGTGGCAGGGCTAAGATTAGCAGAGAATGTTCTCCAAGTGCATGTCTTATACATTTTCCAAATAATATGGTTTAACATTTGAGTCCTTAACAGCAGTAGTGTCAAGCACTTATAAGTGAAATTTTATATCTCACTCTTTACCCACTACTCGCAGAGGTAGATACTGTTATATTCCCTTTCAAAGATGGAGAAATGAAGGCTGAGAGGTTATGATAAGTAATTTGCTCAAGGTCACCTAAGAATTACAGGACTGGTACTCTTGTTTTAAAATCCATTTTCCAGTTTTGAAACTAGCAGGGAAATATTCCTAGTTACCCTTAATTATTAGAGATTTTTGAAAATATCATCAAATACAAACCTCAAGTTCTGAAAACATAAAAGGATAACTTACACCAAACTATCCCAGGCTTTTCCTTCTTTCCCGTAAACTTTATTTTCCACTTGGTACCCTTCACCAGAGGATATTAAAGAAGTAAAACAAAGAGAAATCATTCTCCATCAGTTTTGTTTCTTAGCAGATATAGTAAAGGTGGCATGAACACAAAAGTAATTTTGGACACTTCGTGGGGTTTTTCTGTAACATCCATTCCTTATTTCATGGATAAACCAAGAATTGGTAGCTACTGTGATTTCCTTCTACATAAAAGCAAAGATTCATTATTAATTTATTTTGAGAAACAGCAAAAGTAACCACTATTTAAATGAGAGATAAGAGATAAGAAAAGCTTTCAGTTTCTCATCTTTCTTTCCAAAGGATTCTTGCTAAACAAACAAATCAATCTGTCTCTATTAATAACGACCTGCCCCTCTAAACAGTCTGTTCTCACTTCTGCGATTCTGTCTTGGAGACACTCAGCACCTACATCACGATTACCCCCATGCCATCCAGCTCTGTCTTTCTAGGATATACATGGCTAATAAATAATCAAACAATTTGGGGCTCATTTAGATATGGCCTCAGAATCTTCTTTATGCAGTCCTTCAGATAAGTCATCACCAGTCCATCAGAAATGACAAGGGAGATAAAACTGTTTTGAACCCTTGTTCTAGAACAGTGCTATCTAATAAGAAGTATTGTGATGATGGAAATATTCTATAATCTGCACTGTCCAATACAGTAGCCACTAGGTACATAGGGCTATGATGTATGTGAAATGTGACTGGTTTGACTGGGAAATTGGATTTTAAATTTTATATAACTTAAAAAGCCACATGTGACTAGTGCCTACCTTACCAGACAACACAACTTGAGAGCCTCAACCAGATCTGGACAAATCTTATGTGTACAGATCTATGCCCTGCTAAAGTTTGGTCCAAGCAAATTATCTCTAGATTAAATGAATTAAGACTTTGGTCCTTCCTTTTAGCTTCCCAGGATGGGCAGAATGAGTCACTGAACTAAAATGGACCCAAGTTATCAGTTTTAGCCCTAGAAGCACCTTATCTTGACTAGGGAAGACTGAATAGCAGGGCAAATCTCCCAGCACTGACCAGACCTTAACAAACTGTATAAGCCAATTAGGGTTCACACTTGGAGGAGTGTCTTCCTTAACAGCACAGAAGGATGATGAATATGTCCATCATTAGGTGACATCATCTTCTCTATTCATCTATATTTCTCCAGGTAACATAATAAAACCAGCTTCGATCAGATGAAGAGTAAGTGGAAAATGGCACTTAAATATACTCAATTTGCAATGATGATTAAAATTTCACTGCTAAAGAATCTGAAAGAAGGATAGGTTTACAGCACATAAACATAGCACCAGTCACAAAATAGGTGGCTCACCATTTTTGTTAAAAGTATGAGGCTATTCAAGTGGACGTGTAGCCATTGGGCCAGTTAGCTTCTCTGGGCTAATAATCACAGTCTATACTGCTAAATCTAGGCTGCCAACTCATGAATTCATGGCTTCAGTTACAAAGGGGTCTGGAAGATAGACGAGATAACTTTTAACTAAAACCCATGTGAATTACTGAAACTATGACTCAAAGAACATGCCTTACTGATAATGAATATCAACACCTTACTGTGCAAAAGACAGTACACACATATAAGAACCCCACAAGTCTGTGTTTGCATCTCTAAAATGTTCTACTATAATAAATTTTTATGCAGATATGAAACCTTTCAGGTTCACCATAATAACAGTAATAATAACAGCCAATACATATTAGCACTAATGATGACTAAACTTAATACACACTTAGTTTTTGCCAAGCATTGCTCTAAACTATATATGCTCATTTAATCTTCAAGACAACTCTGTAGATGGGGAAATTGAGGTTGAGAGGTAAATAAATTGCTCAAGAACACATAACTGTTACATGTCAGTTCCTAGTATCAATTTCTGGTCTGCCTGATGCAAAATCTCCCATACCTTTTAGTTTTAACCACTGTGTGACTCTCACTGCCATGTACCACTGGGCCTGGAACCAATAGTTCCACCTGTGGATCAGCAGCATCTGCACTATCTGAAAGCTTGCTAAAAACGCTAATTCTCCACCCAGCCTCAGTCCCATGGGTCATTCACGTGCACCTTAATGTTTGAGAAGCACTTGATCTAGAGTATGGGGGAAAGGAGAGAACAGGAAAGAGGAACCATTCATTCAATGATTTTCCTTCATAAAGCTCAAAGGATCTTCCAAAAACCAGCAGAAATGCCCTGATGGGATGAGGAGCAGGATATAAAACAACCAAGGGGACGGAGTAGAGAAAGTAATTTTATGGAGAACTTTAAGGTTTTACTATTCCTCAATGTTGTTTGGATGCTCGAATATTAATATGAGTAATCGTCTAATATGCCAAGGATACAAAAGGAGATAAAGCAGTTTAGAACAAGTTTCAAAATATTCCAAGTCTACTTGTTATGCTGCCATGAGAAACAGTGGTCATTAAAAATAAACCAAGGCATTTAAGCCTAAAAACAATGAGCTTGTTAAATATTCTTCCACCCCTGCCTTCCTCCAGCTGGTTAGCTAAGTGAAGGATTGCCTGTGGGAAAATCCAGTCACGGGATCCCATCGTGACGGAAGACTCAGGCAGATGCTTCACTCCTTGCAGTCCTCCCCCTCTTCTTCCTCGGCTCCCACTCTCCTGGAGCTGCTTATCCAGAGGTTCCACTCCTGATCCCTTCTTCATGGCCATTGCCACGATGACCTCAGTGCATTTTTTCTTTTAATACCAAAACACTGTTTGTTTTAGAGCCAGCCTTCCGAATAAGGCAGGTGAGCAAATATCTGAATGTGTGGGGTAGAGACACATTGCACGCATTCCATCTAGACAGGTGTTTAAATTACAGCGGGAATAAATACAGGTGATGGATTGAAAAGTGGATAGGAGGAACACACAGAGGGAGCCAATTTCCGGCGGCTGGCCCGCCCAAGTGTTATTGCTTATTACTGCTGTCGGCTAAGAGCAGGGCTGCCGCCAGTGCTATAATTGACGTATGATGGAATTGCCCTGATGGCTTCCCAGAATATACCCACCACCCACCCAGGTGCATAACCTTTCGGTATCCGAAGAAGATCTGAGGCCAGACCTAACTAGATCACTGTTGGTCTAGTTGGCATGCTATAAACTGCAGCAGTCCTGCAGTTTCGAGCATTTTTCGAATGTTCGAAAAAGTCCAAACCTCAAAGGTAATTCAGTGAATACTTACTGTATTACCTATCCTAGCCAAGGCCTTGGGTAAAATCCTAAGGATACAAATAGATTAAATTGTGGCCCACCCTCAAGCCATGGAGGAATTTGTACTCTAGTGAGACAAGACACCTAGACAAATAGCAATATTTAAGGCCTCCAGAATGTGTTAATTGCCATAATAAAGTGCTAAGGAAATTTGAAAGCATTTGAGCTGGTCCTGAAAGGATAGGTAGAAGGTGTGTCTGTTTTAGGGGAGGGGGATAGTTCCTAGCTGGAAACAAAAAGCATAAGTTAATGCAAAGACACATAAGGAAGAATGTCTGAGAAACACAAAGTAGTCTAATGTGGCTAAAGCTTAGAGCAACGGAGGATAGAACAGACTAACAGCCTGGGGAGGTCTTCGAATACCTCCTAGACAACAGTAAGCTTGCCCAAGGGTTCTTAGTAGTGCTGTATCAGAACTGTGGTGCAGGTAGGTAAATCTAGTGCTGTTTTGTGGGGTGGGTTAAAAGGGGTTAATAAGGAGAACACAAGGTGAGAACAACAGTCTGGTGAGAGGAATAAGGCTGGCATGCAGGACATACGACTGCTAGTCTCCCTTCATTTCCCTCCTAGGCTAAGGAAGAGTGCTGGGCCTTAGAACTAGAGAACTACATCTGTAATCTGATGATAAAAGCTCTTGAGTTCGTGTGTCCTTTGTTCATATTTTCTTTTTGGATCGGTCCTCTTCTGCATTACATTTCGCATGCAGCTGGTAAGGCAAGATGGCGCTACCTGCCATTAAAGAAGGAAGGTCAAAGAGTGGGCATCTGAGGCCAGCTTTGTTCTAGAGCCGTATGAGAAAATGTACCTTTCTTAGATTTATCCTTCCATGCCTCTCTTCAACACTAAAATGGTTTGAGGAACAAGATTAGGGGGTAGGTCTGGGAGGAAGGTACCCAGGAAGAGACCGAGATGGCTTCAGTCTAGGCCTTAGTCCTAGTGGGCAAAAGAAGATAGTGGATCGATCATACGTTGTCTAGCACAAGTCACCAAAGCTCAGGACTCCTCAGGAGTCTGGGGTCAAAAATCTCATAGTAATTAAGAGAAGGCTTCTACCTAGAGGATCTCTTTGGGCACCCTTCTCCTGAACGTCAAGGTAGTGACTGTGAAATCCTGGATTCATGCACAGTCCTTTCTGAATTGGTGCAGCAGTCTTCAACCTTTTTGCCACCCAGGACCAGTGCTCCTATGAGAATCTAATGCCTGATGACCTGAGGTGGAGCTGGGGCAGTGATGCTAGTGCTGGGGAGCGGGTGCGAATACAGATGAAGCCTCCCTCTCCCACCACTCACCTCCTGTTGTGTGGCCTGGTTCCTAACAGGCCACAGACCTATACCGGTCCACAGCCCAGGGTTGGGGACCCCAGAGTTAGTGTTTAATGGCCATGTATGCAGTAACTTCCAGCTCCACCAAGGAACAACAAAACCAAACACAGTAACATTTAAATATGGTGAGATTTTAGTAGATATTTGAAAAAACAATACATGAGCTCTGAAGTACTCCACTAACTCAATCATTAACGAGCATCTGCCTCTGTATAGGCATATGCCATCAGTCCCTTAGGGACAAGGCGCTTGTCACTCACAGCAGACCACAGAATTCTACATTTCGATAAATATGACCTGTTTACAAATGTAGGGGCAAAAACCTTCCTCTGACCAGGGCTTGCAGATTGTCACATGACTTTACCTTTCTTAACACAGTAGCAAGGATTATCATTGTTGCTTGGGGAAACACAACATATATCTACAGCTATGCCAGGAGAGGCAGGGATTTACCCCTAACCTGAAACCAGAAAAACCAGAAGTTTGTCTGGTGTTTTACCCAGTGATCCTGGAAGGTCCTTCAAAGTACCTCAGCACAGCAGGATCCTGAAATCTTGTTGCTACCACCTTGCTCTTTACTTCCCAATGTCAAGTTTATTTTTCATAGACGAGCTCCCTCAGCTATAAAGCTTCCTTAACATTAAACTACTTTAGGAGCACAGTGGTAGAGTTGAGAGAGCTTCATGACATATTTTGTATTGTATTATAATTGCAGGTCTATTTGTCTATCTCACTCCACAAATTACATGCTTCTTTAGGACAGGCACTAACTGTATCTTATTAACGGCTGTATCCCCAGAGCTTACCCAAGTAGGCACAAAAGCATTTATATAGAAAAGGAAGTGGTTCTCATCTATCCCCAAACACACACACACACACACACACACACACACACACACACACATCTGCACACATACTCCCTGTCTCCAGCTAACAGTTAGTTTTACCAGTGAGTAGAAAAGTGATTAATGTCACGAGAAAGGCTAGCAAGAAAATAAAAGTTTCCAAATTATCTCTTTTTGCCTAAACCACAAGAGAGAGACTGTTTTGGAATCGGGGGAAATAAAATAATCAGTGACTACCGTGAAAGCTAAGTGTTGTTCTTGCTATTATGCTGAATAATTTTAGAGATGATTTCTGCCTGGTCTTGAAGCCTTGGGCAAGGTTCTCAAATGGGTGAAATAATAGCTTTGACATACAATGTGTATACTGTATTTATTTCTTCTTGGCACTGAAACTGCATTTGAGATTCGTTTAGTGAAACTCACATTCACTAAAGCTGTTGGCAAATCTCATGTATCTTATTTACCAAAAGGGAGAGAGAAATTCAACATTAAAAATTAATTAATAACAGCTTAACACATGAGCAAATCAGTGGCGCAGCATTCCCAATGCAGCTTACGATCTTGGCATAGCTCAATTTCCTCATTCTAGCAGTAAAAATCTGAGATAATTCTTGTCTGATGAAGTCTAAAGATGGGGTTTCAAAAGATTATTTCATTAATTCACAAATATTTATCGGACACCTTCTACGTGAGTGGCACTCTTTTGAGCACTGAGAATAAAACGATGAAAAAAAAAGTCCTCACCTTCATCGAGAGGACTTTTATACATCATGTGAAGTGAAGATGGTCACAAATTTGGTATGATCATTTATGCCAAATTATGGATATTAATGGCCATATGCTACCTAAAAGTTTTCAGAGGTTCTTGGGCATCAAGAGGAAGCCTAGTTAGGGGAACTTCTATAAACTGTTTAAAATTAAAGCACATTTCTAAGTTTGAGTGCACTTTTTTTTTTTTTTTCAGGAGAAAGAACATAGCTTTCACTCAATTCTCAAAGGGCTCTCTGACTCCAGAAAGGTTAATAATCACTCAGACTGATATGAAGATAAATTTGTTTAAATCTACATTCATACTGTTCTCAGAACTACATCAATATTATTTTGAGAATACTGTTCTCTGTGTTGTGCATATACAAAGGCCCATCAGAACACAACTGGGTCAGCTGAGCATGTCACAGAAACTGTCATTCTCCCCGACCATGGGGCTCTCAAAACAATGATTTTGAATGGGGAAATGCTGTGGCGAGTGCCTCCTGATTTTAGCCTAAGTTGCCAGGATAAAAGGTAATCCCTGACTAGGAAGCACCAGTGTTTCCCGCAGGATAAAAAAAAAGAAAAAGCAAAAGTGCCAGATCTGTACATATTAAACAATTTTGGCCACTGGAGAAATATTAGAGAACATATTCAATCAGGAATATGAAAAGAATCATCCTTAATTATATTTTAAACACTCCTTGAAGGGCACTTCATGAGCATTTATTAAATCATTAGTTACAACAGCCAATGTTTTAAGTCACAACAATCAACATGTTCTAAGGTAGCTTCAACTCCTGTATCCATTCTTGCATGCTAATAAAATGAACCTCAAGAAGTTTATATTCTAATGATCAGGAGATAAGCGTCATAGTATTAATCGAATTTTAAGATGGGTTAGGAAAAAGGGACTCTGCAGTCACATTAACGCTAAGTTCTCCTGTCACACCTTCCCTGTGCTGAACTTTGTCATTTACATAATATACATACAGACATTTAGTGTTCCAAAATCCAGAAAGAGTTCCAAATCAAGATTTGTCAAAGGCATTCCTGGGAAACCCTACAAAATAGCAAAACCCCTCTGTAGTGTTTCCAATTTGTACATTGCTTTTGTGGAAAAAAACAAAAAAAAATGGACGCGGCCCCCCTTTTCCATCAAATACCTTACTAAACCATTTACTGAGTACTACCCTCGAATCAGGTTCTGAGGCAGCAAAGGAAAATGCCCTCAAAGGACTCACTGTCTACTAAGGGAGAAAGCTATCTGGACATACACAGTGTGGTGAGGAAATGGCATGCAGATGAGTGAAGCGGCACCTATGTTGAGCCTGGATAGATGCAAAGATTAGACATGGTAACTGGAGAACATGGCCCATGAGAAGACAGCATAACACGAGGCATAGAAACCGACAGAAATTCTGGCTGAACTGTGCAAATACATATGTGATGGGAGGGAGAAAAGCTGGAGAAGCAGCCTGGAGCCGGATTCTAAATAAAGGCTTTGAATAACATTTAACAGCTTGGGCTTCACATTGTAGATAACAGGAAGCCCCTTCGAGATTCTTGGGCAGAGTATTATTATCGGACTTGTGATTCAGAACGATTCCTTTTGAGCAAAGACTAGGGTGAATAAGAGGAGACTGCTGGGAGACCATTCAGGAGGTAACTGCTGCTGTCCAGTTGCGAGATAATTAAGGCCTTAAGCAGGACGGTAGATATGAAAGTGAAACAGAGAAGGTATGTATCGGAGATGTTACAGAGTCAGAATCAACAAGACACGGCAACTGCTTGGCATATAGAGAATAAGGAAGCAAAGAGAGACAATGATAAATCAAGGCTCCCATATCTAAACTCAAGAGAATGACAGTGTCACTAATACAGGGACAAGAACAAATAGGTTTTAGAAATGTTGAATACTTTCTGAATATTTTCAAAATATGTTAAAATATGTTGAATATTTTAGATGCTGATAACACGGTTACATGGAAATGTCCAGTAGGCAGCTGGAAATTTGGACCTGGCAGTCAACAAAGAGGTTCGAACTTAACATGCATATTTGGGAGGAATCCACAGACCAGTACCAGATGAAGCTATGAGAAGAGAAACTACAGAGAGGGGGAAATGTTCTGTTGTGCCCTGGAATTCGGAGATGTGCTAGAAGATACTGGTGAAGAGCAGAGGCATCATCCCATCTTCTTCAGTCAGAGAGACCCTGCTATTGACACAGAGATTCTCCAGTGCCAGTTTTTATATTTGAGGTCTACACATAGGTGGCTTTTTAAAAAATGTTGGAAATAAAATCTAATTTTGGGGGGGGGGGGAGAAATGAGCGCTCGGTGAAATTACTGAAGGGTTGGAGAAGTTAAGTTTCCAGGTAGGAGGTGATCAATAATAGTGCCACATGCTAAAAGAGAATAATGATTAAAATTAGGTGATCGAAGTTGACAATTTCAAGGTTATCTGACTTTTGAAAGAGACTTGGACAAAACGGTAAGAGATAAAGTTGGACTGGAAGAGTAAGTATATGTATGTGTGTGTAGGGGAGGACTGAGGATATCAAGGGTGTGTTACTTCAAAAGAAGTTTGGCGGTACAGGGAGGACCAGAGCTTAAGCACATGGCAGGGCTAAAAGGTGATTTTAGAACACGAGACCATTCAGTAGGCCAAGGAACTAGGCAAAATTGGGGGCTTAAAGCCTCAAGAAATACAAAAGAGCTAGAGAATTAAATAAGATCAACAGGAACTATGTCCTAGAGCAGAGAGGCACAAGGATCCAGGAGAAGTAGTCTTGATACTAAAACTTCTCCATCTTACAGATAAGAAAATCAAGGCACAAGAAGGTTAAGTGACTTGCCCAAGGTCTCACTGACTCAATAACATCTGCTTTTTCCATCTACCCTTTCTGTTTCTGGAAATGGAGAAAAATTATACAATACAAAGAAGTGCAACTTTTTCTGCCCAGAAAGAACACAGAACCAAAGGATCTAGAGCACAACGTACAGCAGTTCAAATGTGTCGAGATAAGCTAAGGAGCCAAGAAGAAAGTCTCCAGTGCCAAACGCCTAAGCTTGTGATAAACTGAGCGCCATCTGCCTGGGTCCTAGAGAACATTAGCAACCACGTCAGAAATTTAGCTCTTTCTATGCCCCTTTCACCTTCAAACTGAAATTTTGGAAATTGAGGAATTCAAGTCTACTGTGGACCCTGAAGAAATAGGCATGTCTATAAGAGCAGCTGCTGCGCAGAAGAAATAAAATAGAATTCCTGTGTGAGTTCTTTGAATTCATACAAATGAGTGAGAGTGAATGAGTAATTGGTGTGAACTAAACATTCCATACCTAAGCACATCCTCTTCCAGGACTAGGCAGGAAAGTATCAGGGTAAGGAGCAAAAAATGAAAGAAACTGAATGGTTTTCTTTTCCACTCTTCATCTAAATGAAAAATGTGAGAAGCAAAAAGTGTCTCCTCCCTCCTATGTATCTGTCAGCACATTTCCAGGAGGCCCGGCCACATCCAGGGCACTGGCTGGCTGGGGAACAGAGACTGACAGAGCACATTCGTTGGAGCTGGAGCCTCGCCTGGGTGGTCTGCTCTTATCCCTTTGATTAAACTCCCAGGCTGGAAGAGCTGGAGCTGCTCCTAATGATAGCTGGGTCCTGAAACCTCACACTCGCCTGCACGGAGAGGAACAGTGCTCCCGCTGGGTCCCTGCCTCCCACTCTTCACCACAGAGCTGGGCTAATTCGGCACATTCTTCTGTTCACTAACAGCAGTGACCACAAAGGGCTACATCTGTGCAGTGCTGAAGTTGTAAGGAACACCTCTCCCAGCACTGAGTGACGAGGACATGGTGAGATCTCACACTGAAACTCTACTCTAGCACCATCAGCTACCAGTCCTCGCCCCGCCCACCAAAGATAAAAGATGCTTTTGGAAAATCTTGCTATCAAGGATGTACATATTGATTTCCAGAGGATCCTATCTCCAAAAGATAATGAGCCTCTCATGTGCCAAGGGAAAGACCTAAATTTGACCTGCTCTCTGCTCAGATTTGTAAGGTATTTGTTGAATAATCACACGTTAAGAACATGTATCTCTTCTTATTTCAAACATACTTGTGCTGGCACAAATATTTCTGAAGTGGTCACTCTGGCTACTTCATGTGGCAGGGAAAGTTTGACATCCTTACGTGTTCTAGGCTATAAATGAAGTTAAAATCATAGCAGAAGTAGTAGAAGCAATGACAAGGTAAATGAGGTTCTGTTATTAGCCATACAAATTCATAAGAATCTAGCCTCTAATGGAAATTTAATCAAATTTCTGGGTTGCTAGAGTACTTTGATTCTTTACTTTTGGTTAGCTCATTGTTCCTCAGCAACTTCACCCGTGAGCAGGACCAAAAAAGGGGCAACACTGCCTCATCCTCGAATCCATTCTTCCCCCATCTACCTGAGTGATGCAGCTAAAAGGCAAAGCCAATTGTGTTTCTGTGGTTCCCTGTTAACTCTAAATTGAAGGGTGAGTTTCTGCACGGGGCATTCAAAGTCCTTTGTGAATTAGCCCTTGTCTTCTTGTCCGGCTTCCATCTTAACTGCTCCACTAACCAGCTTGCTGTTTCCTCAAATACACCCATGCTAGCTTTAATTCTGGAGCCTGCCCATACTCTTCTCCTGCAGCCCACCTGCCTGCCCTTAAGGTTGAGCTTAGGTGCAATGACTTCCAAGAAGGCCGCTTTGGACTTCTCCCCAGACCCACTCACAGGCTGGGACACCTTTTGGTGGTTTTGTTACTCCCTAGAAATGTCTCTGTTACGCATATTCCATGCTAGTATTATCATATGTTTATGTGGCTGTCACCCTTACCAGATTGTGAGTTATTTCATGACAAAGAATAAGTTGTCTATCATGCCCATGGCTTAATACCCAAGCTTGAAACACTCTTAAGAGGTTAATGAACATGGAAGCAACTGAAGTGTCCTACAACAGATGATTGGATAAAGAAGCTGTGGTACATATATACAATGGAATATTACTCAGCCATAAGAAGAGATGAAATACTGCCATTTGTGACAACATGGATGGACCTCAAGATAATCATGCTAAGTGAACTAAGCCAGACTGAAAAAGTTGAAAATCACATGATATCACTTATATGTGGGATATAAACCTAAAAGCAACAAATGAACAGGACAAAGACTCAGGGACATGAACAATGGACTAGTGGTTACTAGAGGGTAGGGAATAGAGAAAGGGGGGAGTGGGGAGGTAGGTGGGGTAAAGGGTGTCAAATATGTGCTGACAGAAAGAAATCTAATGATGGGAGGTGAACACACAGTGTAAATGTATATATGCCTTACTGTTAAAGTGTAGAGCTGAAACTTATCGGATTTCATTAACCAATGTCACCATTAAAAAAAAATTAATTTTCAAAAAGAGCTTAATGAAACATTTTTGAATGAATTAAAAAAAAACCCATATGAATAAAAAGTTTTTATGGAGAATGCTCCTAGAAACTTTAATAGGTTAAGTAGTTGAAATTGTAGACAAAATAAAATGATTTTCGATAAATATTCAAGGATTTCAATTTTTAATATCCATCTTCTAAAATAGCACAATTTAAAATCAGCTTTCCTTATTTAGTAGGTCTCTTAACACCTTGCTCAGAAAAACAATGTAAAGATATATCAGAGTTTGTGTGATATAATTAAAGCAATGTTCAGAGGAAAATTCATGGCTTTCAATATAATAAAAAAAGAATGAACAAAAATGAAAATAAAGTATCCAACTCAAGAAACTGGGAGGAAAAAACAAACTAAAGCTAGGAAAAGAAGAAGAAAGAAATTAAAGATAAAACAAGAACAAACCAATTAGAACGCAATAAAACAATAAATGAATATATTTATCCAGAATTATTTTATCAAACGAAGAAGACAAGAAAATATTCATTAAATATTCATAGGGAAAAAAACATAAACATAAAATAAGAATTGAAAATAAGGGAATAATTTCAGGTAATAGGAAATCAGAAGCATTTAAAGTGATCACTGGACACAAAGATGTAAGCTGAGTTTAAACTTTCATGCCCCAGGTCCACAGAGAAAGGCAGAGCTCCGCCTCTTTGTTTGGATGCCCACCTCTCACTAGAAAGCCATGGACACATCATGATTCACCTCCGTGAGTAAAAAACATAAGTAGGAAAAAAAGGAGACAGCTAGGAAACAAATGCACCAAAGCTTGTTTAAGCCATTACAATATGTCAGTTATTTATCAGAAAAAGAATAAAAGGCAGAATTTTCCAAATTCCAAATTAAAGAATTTACTTTCTCTGACAGGAAGGGACTGAATAACATGCAATTGAGCTTTTCAATAACCAAGTTCATTTTGGTAACATTATTTACTTGTTTTCAAATCAAATTAGGAATCATTCATTATTGAAAGCCCTTTATGGCCGAAATAACAATATTTTCCAAGTATATTACAACAGACTTCATGAAGAGGTTTTTGCATACTATCATCGTGATGCTGTTCTATTTTCCCCCAACAACAAATAAGGACCCTGAGGTTGAGAGAAGTTGAGTGAATTTTCCGAAATCATACAACTGGTCAGTGAGAGAAGAAGGCAGGTCTTTAGACCTGTAATTCTACTCTTTTCCCACCACTCCTCCGTGCTTATTACATACTAAAGCACCTCCCTCAGCACTGTACCAAGCACTAACCACCTTATTAGCAAGACTCGAAAAGTTAAGACTGACATCTAATGGCAAGTTCAGATCCCTACGAAGAGGAGTGTGATGGACTTTTAACTCACTGGCGCTGAAATTCTTCTTAAATGAGAAAAAAGGACTGATGGGGGATGACTTTCCAATTAGCATAAAATCACGTTGGATTCTCATGGGATCAAGATCCTGTCATTTTGCAAGACTTGCAATCTACCAAATGACAGAAGTTAAAAATATGTAAACGCTAATATTGGCTATTTTTGACTACAATTGCAAAGAAAAAAAATTTAATGTCTTGGTACTTCTAGCTGCTTATTTATAAATTGGAAACATAGACCCAATAACCTAATGAAAAGATGTGTAGCGGATCACTGACCCTCTCTTCCTCATAGCCACTCCACATTTCAACATTCCTCCCCATTCTACCATGGTCATGATATTGCCTCATCTCATCATTCTATTACTAAAATCTAACTATCACACTCCCTTCAATTCTCAGTACTGCCCTTGTAAGATTCCTTGCTTCCTATTTCATATTAGGTCTCCTCATCTACTCCTTTCAAATCATTAGGGATTTCAAAAAGAAAATTAATTAGGGTCTCACACACTGGGTTGAGGCTAAAGTAAAGCTAAGACTCACCTTTAATTCTGGTCCTAAATTTCTAACGGAGAAATAGGGCACCACCAGGGAGCAGTATGTCGCCTACTTTTAACATGTGCTTCAAGTAATTTTCAGCTTCACTTTTTTCTAGACTTGATTATCATTAGAGTTGCCACTGCTTAAAGAATATGACACAAGAGTGATACCGCAAAATATAGCTATAGAGTTAAGTTATGATCATTTCTTTGGAGGATTTTGATGTCATTTTGCTTTAAGGAAGAGGGAAAGATATGGCTTCCACCTCCAGCTAAATACCATGGGGATAATCAGCAAGGAGGGCAAAGAGAATCCCAAAGTTCTTGAAAGTTTCATTTAACTCGGTTGTGTGGTAAGCTTGTTATTTATTATCTATCTAACTTAAAGCCCAAATCCTGGTATCTATTTCCATCCAGCCGGCCTGCTGGATGACCTCGATTATATCATTTCTTTCCACTTCAGCTTCCCCCAGCTGTAAAACAGGGAGAATGATATGTGTTGGAGAAGTGTGTACTAAAATCCTTTGTTAATCAGTACCCCTAAAACATTGAGACTGTGATGAAAGGCAGTACAGTTAAAAAAAAAAGAAAGAGAGAGAGAGAGATAATGTTATGGCCTTCTGGTAAAAACATTTATAAGACTGAAACTCACTGGAAAATTTTATCAAAGAAAAAAATTATTTTAAAAGATCCTTTAAAAGTATATTTACAGCTCAACATTCAAGTCTGTTTATCCATGAAATAAGTACATCAGAGCCAGTAGCAGACTTAACTTTGCCATGCCTATAAAAGAAACTCATTTTCTTTAAGCTGAAGAGGAATACTTTCATTCTTCAGCTTGAAACCAGCAAATACTCATTCAATACGCATCAGTCTATGGCAATTAGTAAAGACAGGGAAGGGCAGAGTACCCTGTCCTTAATCCTGTCTCGGGTCCAAAGAGCCCACTGGCACCCCAAACTGTCCATACCTGCTGGGAGAGGAGACTGATGTGAGTGGATGGGGAATACTGCCGTGCTGCCTGCTTCTCAGCTAGCCGCTGAAGTTCGGCTGTAACCATACTTTGGTTGTATCGTCTGCCGTACGATGAACCATCTTCTCCCTCCTTCTGTGTTTTGGCTACTCCTGAATGCTGCTTGTTTTGATGGCATGAACCTGCTAAAGAAGAAAAAAGTTTTCTCTCACTTAGGAAAATAGCCCTGAAAAACTCAGGATGATGATAGAGAAATCTTAACCAATGGATACTTTACCAAATTCTAGGGATCTCTGACGACATAAAGAGCAATAAACTATCACTTAATGCTATAAAAAAATAAATCCCTACTACACCCTAAAAACTCTTCCTACTGCCAAACTGCTACATACATTTATTAATGTGTTTTTGCTTACTATGAAAGCTTCATAAAGAAGAATTTTCATCTTTTGTAATGGATAATAACCAATCCTAAAATTTACTAATCGTGAACAAAAAATGTAGCCTTGAAACTCATTATAATTCTTGTTTCCTTATTAAGTGACTGTACTTCTATGGCATCCACTGTCAAATCACCCATAATCCTTCTAACAAACCTCTAATATCGGAGAGTTCCATTATTTTTTTTTGCACTGAAATTCTGGCAAAAAGAAATTATTTAATATAAAATCAAGGTTCATATTTTTTTGATGACAGTTGCACATCTTTTTGAAAAAAATAAAAAAACCCAGATGGATACAGAAACACTATAATGTTTCTTTTCTGTCTTATTAATGCTTATATAACTGTGATTGTTCTGTATATACAATTTGGTGACAATACTTAAAAACTATAACTTTTTCATGTTTATTATGTGATGCTTCCAAAATTTTATAAATGCAGTTATAAAGCATGTTATAATGAACAACTGTGAACGTATTACCCAATTCAATACTTGTCAAGTACATCACCAATTAATGTGCAGCAACCTATGCATTCCTCCCCATTTCTTATCTCCCCAATCATTCATTCCTTTCCTTTTTAAAAATACAGTTTTATTCATGTGTGTTTGTGTGTATGCATAAACAAAATACTATTAATTTTGCTTGTTTTTGAGCTCTATAAAAATAGTATCTTACTGCTGTAGTTTCCTGGAACTTGATTTTGTTACTCAATACCATACTTCCAAGATTGATCCTTTCTAAATATAATCGAAATTCATTAATTTTATATGCTGCTTGGTATTCCATTTTGCAAATACACAGCAACTTATTTTTCTATTTCTCTGCCAATGGCTATTTTGGTTAATTCAAGCTTATTACTATTATAAGCAGTGCAGCCATGAACACTCCCATACATATCTCCTGGTGAACATGTGGAAGAGCTTCTCATGTGTATATGCCTAGGAGTGGGGCTGTTAGGTCATAGGGTATGCTGAGTTTTCAATTTATATGATAATACCAAAGTAGTATTTGTCATACTTTCACAAACCAAATATGAGTTCCTACTGATCCACATCCTCTCCAACACTTAGTTTTGTCAAGCGTCTTAATTCTTTCCTGTTTAAGAGATTGTCAAATCTCACTGTAGTCTTTATTTACACTCATTGGATTAATAATGACATTGAGCATACACTATCTTTTTTCTGATATCATGGATCATTTTTCTATTGAGTTGTCTTTTTCTTATTGTACAGGAGTTTGCTTATGTTTTTACTTTTGCTTCCTATTGTACGATCTCAAAGACGGTCTCCTTTATCTTATTCTAGAAGTTAGAAGTTTTGTATCTGAAATGGATTTATGCATAGTGTGAGACAGGGATCTAATTTAACCTTTTTCCTGTAGATAGCACCATTTATTGAGAAACTCCTTCTTTTCCATTATCTGCAATGCCAGCTCTGTCATATGTCGAAGTTCCATCTATCTGTGGAATTGTTTCTTATTTTCTGTTCTGTTCTACCGGTCAGTTGGTCTGTACTCTTGCCAATACTACACTGTCATAATTTTCATATCTTTATATTAAGTCTTAATAAGGTGCTCCACCAGCTTATTTTTCTTCTTCAGTAAGTTCTCACTATTTTTGGCCTTTTGTTGTTTCATTACCATTTTAGAATAGGCTTGTCAAGTACAACATGAAAACAGCTGAGATTTTGGTTGGAACTGTACTGACAGTGGATGCCATAGACTACTGACAAGTACAGTCACAGAGATCAATTTGATGAGACTGAAACATTTATGATACTGAGTTTTCCTATCCATGCATGTAGTCTATTTATTCATTTATATAGGTTTTTTCTAATGTCTCTTAACAGTCTTACAAAATTTTATTATAAAAGTCTTTCCTGAATTTACCTTTAGATAGCTTTCAGCTTTTATACTATTGTAAATAATGTTTTTTAAGTTTTCTTGGCAATGATTGTACAACAATGTGAATGTACTTAATGCCATTGAACTGTATGTACACTTTAAAATAGTTAAAATGGTGAAGTTTATATTATGCATATTTTATCTCAATACAAAAAAGCTTCTTTCTGATTCTTTGTTGCTAATATATTTAAAAAGCTATAGATTTTTAATAACGATCTTATAGCTATCTATACTGCTAAAATAATTTCTAAAATGCATATGTAGATTATTTTCAGTTTTCTATGTAGATAACATATTATCTGCAAATAAACAAAATTTATTTCTTCCTTTTATATCCTTATTCTTTTAATTTATTTTTCTTGCCTTATGCTGGCTCTGACCTACAGTAAAACACTCAATAAAAGCATCCATTTCTTGCTCTTAATGTTAAAAAGAAGGCTTTTAACATATTCCTGTTTATACTGATACCTCTTGTAGGATTTTGGCAGATACCCTTTTCAAGTTAAGAGGATTTCCTTTTCTTCCTAGTATGTTGAGAGTTATTATCATGAGTACAGAATTTTATCAAATTCTTCTTCTGCATCTACTAAGATGATGAATATAGTTTTTCTCCTTTAATCTGTTAATGTGGCAGATGACATTTATAAATTTTCTTATATCAAACACCTCCTATATTCCTTGGGTAAATTTACTCATAGTGTCTTAGCTCTTTCATATATTGACAGGTTTGCTGGCTTATATTTTGATTATAATTTTTGCATTTATGTCCATGAGAGAAGCTGGTCTGTAATTTCCTGCTCTAACACTGTCTTTAACTGGCTTTGTTAACGAAGATTACACTATTAACACATAATGAGTTAAGGATTAATGTTTCTTTTTACATTCTCTACAAGAGTTTTAAATTTGGAATTATCTACCCCTTGAAAGACTGTTAGAACTTACCTATTAAACTATCTGAACCTCATGTTTTGTGACATTTTTAACTAGTGTATCAATTAACTTAAAACTTATAGGACTATTCAGGGTTTCCTCATCTTCTTGAGTCAATTTTACTTAAGTTATACTTTTGTAGGTATTCATCCATTTTGTGTAAGCTTTCAATTTTATTGGAGTAAAGTGGTTAATAGTATTCTATTATTTGTCACCTGTGCTATATTTGTAATTTCTGTTTACTTTTCCATTGTTTATATTATTTATCCAGTCTTCTCTTTATTCTTGATTGGTCTCATGAGAGGTTTGTCCACCTTATTAGACTTTTCAAAAAACCTTGGCTTTAATATTATTCCTACTATACTTTTGTTTCAGAATTGTGATTTTTTTGCTCTTATCTTTACTATTTCTCCTTTATTTAGATTTATGATATTGTTATTTAATAATGTCTGAAATCAGATCTTTAGCACACTAATTTTCAGCCTTCCTTCTTTTCAAATATAAATATTTAAGGCAGTAAATTTCCTTCCGAATACTGATTTTCATTGTTCTCCATACATTGGATATGCCATTGTTTTCATTACCATTGAGTTCTAATACTTTTAAATTTATTTCCATTATGATTTCTTTTTTGACTTTTTGTTACTGACATTCAATTTAATTGCAGTGTGGACAGAGACTAGGGCTGTATGATATTGATTCTTTGAAATGTCTTATTTAGTCTATAAAATAAGATTGATTTTTATAATATATCATGTGTGCTTGAGAAGGTGTTTTTTCTAAATATTGAGTATACAGTTCTATATATGATCAATAAATAAAGCTTATCATATTGTTCAAATTCTTCTTGATCTTTGGTGAATTAAAAAATCTATTTGAACCACCAGTTATAAAGTCATGTGGATATAAAGTACAGCATAGGGAATATAGTAAATACTAATGTAATAACTATGCATGGTATCAGAGAGGTACTAGATTTATCAGGGCATTCACTTCATAAGTTATATAAATGTCTAATCATTATGTTGCACGCCTAAAATATTGTATGTCAACTGTAATTAAAAAATTAAAAAAAATTTTTTTTAATCTATTCAGTCTATTAATAATTAAATAAGTATGTGAAAATCTTCCATTAGGACGGTGGATTTGTAGATTCCTCATGTAGTTGTATCTATTTTTGTTTTATACAATTGGAGGTCATTTTATTAGATGCAATTAGAACTGCTTAATCTTTCTGCTGAATCTCTTGTTTTATGTAATTACTTCGCATCTGTAAGAAAATTTAATATCTTAAAGTCTATTTTAGTATATGTTAACATAGTTACACTACCATTATTCTGGTTGCTATTTCTTTATCCTTTTACTTTCAGCCATTCTGTGTCCTTATCTTTAAGTGTGTCTCTCTGATAAACAACATGTATTTTTAAAAAATTTCTGATCTTCTTCTAACAAATTTAACTCATTAATATTTACTTGATTCTTGATATATTGAGACTTGATTTACCATCGTTTAAGTTTCCATTTTTCTGGCATTTCCTATGCTTCTTGTTTGTATGCCCCTACATTTGTGAGTATTCTTTTTCCCCCCCAATCCATTTTTCCCTTTCTCAGAGGTTTAGAATTACCATATTTTTATTGTTTTAGTTACCTTTGATATTTGATACTGTATATTTACCTTTAACAAGTCTAAAGCTGGTTACTAGGCTAACTGTGGTGATCTCTTTGTAAGGTATATAAATTTTGAATCACTATGTTGTACACTCGAAACTAATAAAATATTGTTTATTAACTATAATTAAAAATAAGAAAAAGTCTAAAGTTAAACAATAGTTTTATCTTATTCCCAAACTATTCAATGACCACAGAAAAAATTTGACTCCCATCACTTATATGCTATCATTTTTGTCTACTATATCTTTGTCGACTATATATTGTTGTCTACAATAATATATGTTTAAGTCATTCAGAATATGTTTTCTGATCACAGCTGAAATAAACTAAAGCCAATTAGAAAAAAGCAGAGAAATCAAACGATCTGAAAACTAAACAATATACTTATAAACAATCCAAGGATAAAAGAAGAAATCACAACCGAAATCAGAAAAACATTTTGAACTGACTACTTTCTTATGTTTTCTATCCCTCTCTGGGAAAAGTATAAAAAAGGAAGGTAAAAAAAAAAAAGTTTTGATGATAATACAGGGTACTGGAGACATTGACATTACTGAATTTCCCTCACATGGAAGAAAAATTTCAAATTGGAACTTTATTATCATAACTACTGATTTTAGAAGATTACATAATAAGAATAACCACCCAGAATTAATAGAGACACACATATATGCACGTATGCACATTTATGATGTATTAAAGTGAACCTCTTAATAGATATGATTCAAGCTACATATTATAATATCCATTCCATTTGAAATCAGATACTGATTAAGAAACAAATTGGCTATTTATAAAACATAACTTAGCTGTAACTCACCTTAACAATGGATATTACTAAAGCATTTAAACACTTGACTGATGTTAGGATACTCCCCAAATAATCTACAGACTAAACATAATCCCTACCAAATCCCATCTGCCTGTTTTTGCAAAAATTGACAAGCTTATCCTAAAGTTCATATGAAAATTCAAGGGATCCAAAATCACCTAAACAATATGAAAACAATGAACAAAACTGAAAGAATCACCCTTGGTGATTTCAAAACTTACTACAATGCTACAGTAATCAAGACGGTGTGGCACTGACATAAGGCCAGACCCATAGATCAGTGGAATGCAACTGGGAATCTAGAAATACACCCTTACGTTTTATGATTTAATAACTTCTGACAAGAGTGCCAAGACAATTCAAGAGGGAAATAACACTCGTTCAACAAATGGCACTGGGATGACTGAACAGCCACAGCAAGATAAACAGATAAACAAGACCCTAACACTGCACCATACAAAAATTAACTCAAAATGAATAAAAGACCCACATGTAACAGCCTAAACTATCAAACTCTTAGAGAAAAAAATATATGTAAATCTTTGTGACCTTGAGATAGGCAGTATTTTTTCAGATATGATGCCAAAAACACAAGGAAAAAAATAGGTAAATTAGACCTCATCAAAATTTAAAACTTTTGTGCTTTAAGAAAATGAAAAGACAACCAACATAACAGGAGATATTTCTAAATTATGTATCTGACAAGGGACTTGTATCCAGAATATATAAAGAACACTTATAATTCAAAAATAAAAAGACAAATATCTCAATTTAAAAATGGGCAAAGGATTTGAATAAACATTTATCCAAAGAAGGTATACAGATGACCAACAAGCACATGCAAAGATGTTCAACATCATTAGTCATAGGGAAATGCAAATGATAATCACAAACCCACCAAGACGGATAAAACAAAAAGAGAGACAATAATAAATGTTGACAAGGATATGGAAAAATTAAAACCTTCATACACTGCTATTAGTAAAATGTACAGACACTTTGGAAAATAGTTTGGAAATTCCTCCAAAACAATAGTTTAAAAGTTCCTCCAAAAAAAAAAAGAGGAACTATAAAGTTACCATATGGCCTAGCAATTCTACCCAAGAGAAATGAAAACATAGGTCCGCACAAAAGTTTGTACATGAATGTTCATAGCAGTATTATTCATAGTAGGCCAAAAGTGAAAATGACCCAACGTCCTTCAACTGACAAATGAATAAACAAAATGTGGTACATCCATCCAATGAAATACTACTCAGCCATAAAAAAGTATCAAGCACTGACACATGCTAAAACATGGATGAACCACAGAAACATTACGTACGGTAAGTAAAAGAAGCCATTCGCAAAAGACCACCAATTTAATGATTCTACTTAGGTAAAATGTCCAGAATAAGTAAATCTATATAGACAGAAAGTAGAAGAGTGGTTGCCAAGGGCTGGTGGAAGGAGAAACTGAACAGTGACTGCTAATAGATATGGGGTTTCTTTTGGGATAATGAAAATGCTCTAAAATATGACAGTGGTGTTGCACAACTCTGAATATACTAAAAACCACTGAACAGTACATGTTAAAGGGGTGAATTTTATGGTAGATGAATTAATTATATGTCAATAAAGTTGTTATTCAAAAGTGGGGAAAAAACTTGACTGATAACATGGGTCTACTTAATTTAAAATTCGATACCCCATTTCAAGAATCCTTTGGTTATTTATTCAGGTCATACTAGATTTTAAATACATTGAAAAATAAAATAATACTAATTTGTCTGATGTTAGGAATAACTGTTTGATCCAGAAGAATGCATATAACACATTCATATGTACATGATTATTTGTGATGGGAAATTTCAACTAGACTATAGGCTCCTAGTAAATAGAAACCTTATCATACTCATTTCTCTACCTCCAGCACCTAAAAGAAGTCCTGTTTTATTTTGTTTCAATGAATGAATGCTATTGGACCAAATTCTAGACTCTTCCTTAGTCACGTCAGAACAATGCAGTATGTGTCCCTTTACCTTTCAAAAGAAAAGGCAAAGGAAAGAGATGACATTCTTTTTGGGGGGGGAGGGGAAGGAGCTGGCGAGGAGCTGACATTGCAGGCTGCCTTTCATTTTCTCACTCACCTGCCTTTGCTGAAGAGGGACGAGACAGTTTCTGGCTATAGATGTGTGCAGCACTTTGGAAAGAGGAAAAGGGGCCAATGGTGTAACTGCCTGATCGACAGCGTGGCAGGCCAGCGGGGCTTGGTACGTTCTGTGTCCCAGGATGTAAGGAGGGAGGAGCACTGTCGGGGACAGTGCTCAGTAAAACTGCTGGCTGGTGAGGCAGGCTGGGGATGGCTGGAGGAATCTGAGATAAAGAAGAATGGTGGCCAGGCCCTGGTGAGAGGTCAGAGGTTGTAATAATAGATGACAAATGGGTGTTTGGAATTTTCTGCAGAAGAGTAGCAGCAGGACCAGAAAAAGAAGCAGAGGAAGAATTGGTATAGACTAATTTAGCCTCTTTTTCTGCTGAAGTGGTAAGTCCTATTAAAACAAAAACAAACAAAACAAAACAAAACAAAAAAAACATCATTTTAAGAAAAACTAACATATAACCTCTATAAAACATGAAATAAACATTTTTAAACATCAACATAATCTTATCATGAAACAGAAATCATGAGAAATATAGACTTTAATGAGTATTCATCATGAACTTAATGAATTTTGCCTATGGAGGGAGACAACCTGGCAACAGAAATTGCTTTTAGTCCTTTTGAAAAGCTGGAGTTGGGAGTACTTCCCTCAAACAGAGCAAAAGTTAAAAATTATTAGGGCATTAGGAAAAAGTTCCTCATAGTGACAGCTAACTCCTTTCCCTCTGCTTTTCACCCTTCTAGAAAAGCACTCAGAATTTCTAAATATTAAAGTGAGAAATTCCATGGAAGGAAAACAGGTTATATCAGTAGATAAGAGGAAATTCTAAGGTAAAAGAAAGAGCAAAGAAAAGGAACATCTTTGGGGTAATGTCTCATGCTCTGGAATCATTTAATATCTGATGACTTTTCTTTTCTTTTAGGGATTTATCAGAGAGCTGCAAATAGATGTAGTTTGAAGTCACTCACGAGATAATTTATCAGAGTGAATTTCTGTTGCCTGTTGCTGTTTGGGCTGCTTTATCTTCACTTCTTCCATCGTCTCAGGGTGATCTGCAATTAAAAATAAATACTGACCTTAGGTTCTCCTACCTATCAAATGCTAGGGCATCACTCTGCACATAATTTTGTTTCCAAAATATAACACACCGAGTAATCAATTTTAGGAACCTCCGCCCATCTCCCCACACTTTTCTAAGGATGGCCACGCCCACTGCCCTGTTGAGTGGGCAACCAACCAAATAATTCCCAACTATCCCCAACCCCAGCTCCAACTCACTGAACCAAGGAAAGACACTTAAAGCCAGAACAGCCATCTGTGGACTGCCAACAAGACTGGAAAAGAAAATAAGTAAGGACAGGCAGATGCCTCTGCCAAGAATTCAGACTAGGAGAACAGGGGACCAAGCCGATTGGTGGTACTCACTGAAGCAAAGAAGTCATAACATGCATGGAACAGGGCAACTACCCAAACACTGAAAGAGCAGCCCCAATATTTGTTGGCATGACACCTCAATACTACAATAGCTCTGTATCTTAAACTCCTTGGTTTTACTTGAGTAAGCTGAGTGAATTTACTTGAGATAGGTGGATCAGTATATGCAACAAAAAAAAATCACTCTAGTAAAATAAATAAATTTCTACTCTAATATAACTGTCACACATTTGTGTGCTCATGTTTAAAATGAGGTTAGACACTATCAAATGTCATAATGTGGTTTCCTTGGTTAAGGACTTCCTATTACCCCTCTAATTATTCTTGATAGGTGTAGACAGGTATAGATCTTCTTATGTGAAGACAGTCTTTCACACACAAATACCAGAATGTCTAAGGACCTATCTGTAGAAACAGGTACTGCCAGTACATGCTGTTAGGGCTTCCCCATTACTGCCAGGGTAGAAGTTATACTCTGAATGCCAATCTAAGCCCTCCCGTGCTAGGTTAGCCTACTTTCTCTACCCTAACCTCATCATAAGAACTCCTTAGCCTCTCTTCCCTAACATGTTCACCAATCTTCTTTATGTTTACTCACCGAGCTTCAACCACTAGACAATAAATGTTATAAAGTCAAGGACTGTGACAGTCCAGGTCACTGTATACTTAGAAACTATCACAATACCTGATAGTAAAAATATGTAGATGAATGAATGAACAGATGAATAAACAAGCTTTAGAACCTAGGTTAAGACAGCTCAAAGAAGAGGGCTGGACTCAGAAGGGCTTCTAGTAATACAATAATTCAATTATATAGTGATCTAATAAACGGGCTTTTGTGGACTAGCCTCTGAACCTAGATAGTTTTTAAAACATTAACACTGTTTCTTTGGGAAAACTCACTTATATTTTAAATGACCAATTCTTCTGACCATTTCCACATTAGACTATGGTAGCCTTAAGAGCAGGGAAAAAGTCTCCATCTTTAAATCTAGTGCTTCGCTCACTGACCAAATCAGTTTATTGATTACATGTCTTACATTTCCATCTAGATTTTAAATGAATCTTACATTTAAAGCACAGAGCTTTGTTTATAACAGAGTATCACTGCTATATTTTGACCATATGACATGAGCTAGATAATCTGGTCCATATCAGTTCCAAAATCCCCAATCATGGAGTTCCCCAGCAGTGGTAACTTTTAGAAATGCATGGAAACATTCTGGGTTATCACAATAACCTTGGGACTGAAGGAGGCTAATGTCATTTAGGGAATGGGACTAAGGATATTAGATTAGACATCCCGCCAGGAAGGGAACAGTCCCATACAACAAAGAATTCTCCTACTCTAGACGCCAATAGTGATGAGCTACAAGAAGCAAAAACTTAAAGTGAGAAATCATTAGGAGAGGCAGAAAAACAAGGTTACGAGCATAAGCTTTGAATCAGGTAAAGCTTCAAATTCCTCCCCTAATGCACTGTGAAAGGCACCTGTGAGCATGCTACTCGGTCTCTTTCAGCTTCTGTTTTCTTATCTGTAATAAAGTTTTATAACAGCATCTACTCCATATGGTTTTTGGAAGTAAAAAAAATAAGATCATGTCCAGCAGATAGTAATATGGGTGCTCACTAAACGTTAAATATTATCAGCCTGTCTTGAAAAGCTCTCTGTTGTTAATTCTCACAAAAAAAACAAACAAATAAACAAAAAACTGACTATGTCCCTCTTCTGCTTTCAAAAATGTAATGCCTCTTCATTCCTCACCCCCACACTACAAGATTTCACCACTTTGGAGTGCATGAGTGCTCAGGCAGCACGTTATTCTTGGCGCCCCTCTGTATATCTCATTTTTTCACTTGTTCTTACTTTTCGTTAATAAACTAACGTACTTACCACCCTTTGCCCCGCTATCAGAATAACTGTTGCTGTTTTTAGAACTTCTTGAGTGAGTCCCCAGGAAGACACTTGCAGACTTGTTTTTTTGGGTATAAAAAGTCAACACCTCCTCTAGTTCGGCTTCACTGAAATGAGGAGAGAAAGTATGGTCAGAACAGGAAGCTGTTCTGGAAAAACTTTCCACCACATTTTATTATGGAAATGGAGTAAGCTGGAGAAGGGGAAAATGAAAAGCACAAGCTGAAAACTCCCTATTAATAGACGGTTAAATACAAAATAAGTAAAGCAATCTAAAAATTTAAAGCACAGAAAGGCTTTATTCATTCCACAGTGAATTTTCCAAATCTGCACTGTCCAATATGGCAGCCACTAGGTACATGTGACTATTTAAATGAATTAAAATTAAATAAATTTTAAGATTCTTTTCCTCAGTTACATTAGCCACATTTCAAGAATTCAGTAGCTACAACACAGAAAGTTCTATTGGACAGCCATGTTCACGGTCAGGGGTCAACAAACTACAGACCGTAGGCTGAATGTGACCAGCAGCCTGTTTTCGTAGGACTAAAAATGGTTTTATATTTTTAAAGAATATGTTATAAAGACTATATGTAGCTCAATAAGTCTGAAATATTTATAATCTGGCCCTTTACAGTTTATCCATCCCATTTCTAGATAATTAAAGTATTCAGTAGAGGAGCCACTTGTCATTTTAATTGTCTATGTCACCAATAAGAAGACCCACCAGTGTAACCATGGAAGAATTCCCAACCATCTATATAATGCAGTAAACTAAAATAGTTTCCAGGTCACTTGAAACATTAAAAATATGTGCACGTTATGAACATCCACAAAATGGAAAGTGTAAGGGAAAAGATGATGGCCTATAGGATTCTTCTAGTACACATATTGTGCATGGATTTTGTAACATTTATAGCAGCCTCTCAATGGCTCTGCATTTTTTTCCTGGAGCCTAGCTATGTCCCCAATAAGTGGACTTCAAATAAGCAGAATATTCCTCCTTTATTACAAAGAACCGATACCTTGTCTTCAGCATACACTGTAATGGCAACCTAGGTAATCGTGTCTATGAATCTCAGAGTGAACCTCAACATCTCCAAAGTAGCAAAGTGACACTGGATAAGGACCTCAGGTAACTACCGAAGACCAAAGGCTGAGGCTACAAACAGGTGACTGCCTCTGCCCATCAGTGTTTTATTTGGCCCTTCATAGAATACTGAAAGGGAAAAGTTAAGGTTGGTCAAAATACAAGCTGCTTTCTACCTTCTGGCTTATCCTCTACCCACTTCATAATTTATGTTTTCCTGCCTGATTCCTGCAGGTGTTGGAATTTACTAACCCTGACAAACGGATCCATGTACCATCCAATGTGCTTTATCTTCAAGTCCCTATCCAAGTTAATACTACACATAATTCATCTTTAGTGTCAAGTTAGACCTGGTAGGGTAATACACATCACTTTTTAAAGACTTTTTATTATTATTATTATTATTATTATTATTATTATTATTTTAAGGATTTTAAAAATTCCTAGAAATTAATCTTTCTATTTTAAAAGTAGAGCCATTTTCTGAAAATAATCTAGTTTTCTACTTTTATAATGTTAATATAAAAAACTTTCTTGCTTTGTTTCTATACCTGCTTTATCAATTATATTACTCAAGACCCAAGAATGTCAATAAAATAACACTGCACAATAATGAACTCATAAAAGATAATGTTATTTGTTTACTGTGTATTTACACACATGATACTGAGGCTATGGTTAGGCTGATACAAGGTATTAAACACAGATCATACTATATTGGTGACTGATAAACCACCACCCGATTTAACTTTACAAATCAACAGAGTTGATTTTTCTACTTTTCTCCTCACTGTGACTTTGATGGTTGAAGACTAATTAATGGGGTTATACAGATGTTTTACCCTTTATTTTTGTAGTTTTGTACAAATCTGTTTAGGAAAAGGCTTTCTGGTACAAGTCTTACATAATTTAAAATTAAATACCTTTGTTACCTCTTCCTTCGGAAATACACTATAAATGGACAAAATGGCCTGCTGATTTGTATCAAGATAGAGAGCTGAATGCTGATTTTTTTAATCCCTAAAGACTAACCCCAAGCACGAAGGACTTACTCTATTTTATATAAATTAGGTGTAACCCTCACAGTGCTGAGAAATTGCCAATTCCTCACACCACTCAACGCAGGCAAAATTTGGTCATCTCCATCATTAGGTCAGGGATAAATTCAGATCCAGTAAACACTAGAAGCCTCTACAACTTTCCGAGGGGCTCTCTTAGCACTTTGAGTGGTGTGCACTTTGAAGGCTGTCTAGAAATACAGCCCAGATACCCAGCAGCAGTATTCTGATAACTAGAACCATGACAGCAGCAACATAATTAGCTAAGATATGAAGAGCCCAAGCCTATGAAATACTTGTTTTCTTTCTAAGAGTGATTTACACACATCCATATGTTAGAAATAAGGGAATACTGGGAATTCAATGGGGTAGTACAGAAGATAGACTAGATAGATTTTATTAACCAAAAATGTCTTCTACCTTGCTCGTCTGATGAATTCTTGAAAGTTTTCCGTATTCACCCCATCTTCCTCTTCTTCCTCAAGCTTCTTCTTCGATTTCTTTTCAGCCATTTGTTCTGTTTCCTACCCAGTCCCCAACCCCCACAGAAAAACAACAAGATCAAACTGACTCCCAATAAATGCACACTTCATCATCTGGTTTCACAGCCTTGGGTTTATCTGCCTTTACAGTAAAGACATTAAATTCCTCCATGTACTTTTGCCACCTATAAATTTGTATTGCTTTTTGCCATTATTTCATGAAACAGTGTGGAAATTCAAATAAAAGTTACATAATAAATGTAAAATTTTATCATGTTTTTACTTTCTACCCACATAACCCACTGAGAAGAGAGCTTTTCATAGTGGCTTAGTAATGTGTGTGGTCACTTGCAGCTTTCACAGCATGACAGCAGAGACGCTGCGTTTTGTTACAGTTACGGAGAGAAAAGGCAGGTCTTTAAAGATACTCCTAGGTCAGCATCCAAAGTGAATAAATTCTTCACTTATACAATAAATACCAAAATTCTCAACAGGTTTGGGATAAATTGTGGCTATGGATTCAGTTGTGTTAATACTCTACTAACCATTTTACACATCTTCTAAAAATCCATTTACATTTCTAGGCTTCAGTTTTCCCTTTTGCAAAATGACCATCCATTTCATAACCAAAAATAAAATAAAATAAAATAAAATAAAATAAAATAAAATAATAATTCTAAAGCATTTTGAGACCATTGGAAAAAAAGACATTTAAAAAACATTTTAACCAAATAGTAAATTTCTTGGGGTTGGTTGTAAAATGATGTCTCTGGTTAAAAAGTTCTAGAGAACAAAGTATGAGTCTCTCAGGAAAGAAGATTGTCAATATATTGTCAGTTCAAATTTGCTCTCAAATAGACAATATACCACTGTCTACAGGCACAATAAAGACAGTACAAATTCACATAGGCCAGGAGTTCTTTCAGGTGCAACACCGCTCAAAAGAAATATGCCTTTTGGTAATTGCTAGAACTGATCAATGAATTCAGTAAAGTAGCAGGATACAAAATTAATATTCAGAAGTCAGTGGCATTGATGAAATTTTAGAAAGAGAAATTAAGAAAACAGTCCCATTTACAATTGCATTGAAAACAATAAGATACCTGGGAATCTAATTAACCAAAGAGGTAAAAGACCTGTTCTCAGAAAATCATAAGTCATTCATAAAAGAAATTGAAGATACAAATAAATGGAAGCATGGGCGGGAAGAAGCAACATCATTAAAATGGCCATACTACCCACAGTAATCTATAGATTCAATGCAATCCTGATAAAAACACCAATGATATTTTACAAAGAGCTAGAATAATCCTAAAATTTAGATGGAACCATAAAAGACCCCAAGTAGCCATGCAATCTTGAGAAAGAAGAACAAAGTTGGAGGTATCACGCTACCTGATATCAAACTATACTACAAGGCTACAGTAATCAAAACAGCATGGTACTGGCATAAAAACAGATACACTGATCAATAGAACAGAATAGAGAGCCCAGAAATAAATCCACGCCTATACGCTCACTCAATATATGACAAAGGAGGCAAGAATATGCAATGAGGTAAGGACAGTCTCTTCAATAAATGGTGCTGAAAAAATTGGAAAGATACATGCAAAAAAAAAAAAAGATAAAGAACAAGAAATTGGACCATCTTCTTACACCATATACAAGAATAGACTCAAAATGGATTAAAGACTCAAATGTAAAACCTGAAACCATAAATCTTCTAGGAGAAAACAGGCAGTAATCTCTCTGATATTGCTACTAGTAATTTGTTTTTGGACATATCTCCTTGGGCAAGGGAAACAAAAGAAAAAATAAACAAATGGGGTTATATCACACTAAAGAGATTTTGTACAGCAAAGGAAACCATCAACGAAACAAAAAGACAATCAACTGAATAGGAGAAGATATTCACTTATGATACATCTGATAAAGGTTAATATCCAAAATATATAAAGAACTCATACAACTCAAGAACAAAAAAACAAACAATCCAATTAAAAAATGGGCAGAAGACCTGAAAAGATATTTATCCAAAGAGGAAATACAGATGGCTAACAGACATATGAAAAGATGTTCAAGGTCACTAACCATCAGAGAAATGCAAATTAAAACCATAATGAGATTATCACCTCACACCTGTCAGAATGGCCATCATCAATAATCAAAGAACAACAAGTGTTGGCAAGGATGCAGAGAAAAGGGAACCCTCGTATACTGTTGGTGGGAATGCAAATTGGTACAATCACTATGGAAAACAGTCTGGAGGTTTCTCAAAAAATTAAAAATGGATATTATACCTTTTGACCCAGCAATGCACTTCTGGGTATTTATCTAAAGAAAACCAAAACAATAATTTATAAAGATCTATGCACCCATATGTTCATGGTAGTGCAAATTACAATAGCCAAGATATGGAAGCAAACTAAATGCCTGTCAACAAACGATTGGATAAAAAAGCTATGGTTCGTATATATAATGAATATTACTCAGCCATTAAAAAAATGAAATCCTACCATTTGCAATGACATGGATGGACCTAGAGGTTGTTATGCTGAATGAAATGTCAGACTGAGAAAGAGAAATACCATATGATTTCACTTATATGTAGAATCTAAGGAACGAAAAGAACAAACTAATGAAAAACAGCCTCACAAATATAGAGGATGATCTGGTGATGGCCAGAGGAGAGGGGGATTGGGGCCTGGGAGAAGGTGGAGAAGGGATAAAGAAGTACAAATTAGTAGTTGATAGATGGTCACGGCGATGGGGAGCATGGCATGGAGAATGAAGTCAGCATTAATGTAATGGCTAGGTGGAGAGCCAAAGGAGACAAAGACCAATTAGGGGGATCGTTTTATAACTATATATATGTCTAACCAATGCACTGTATACTTGAAACTAGTAATAAAACAAATTAAAAAAAAAAAAAAAAAGAGTTACCTATGGCCACTAGGGCTTCAGAAGTAATAAGTAGCTTTTCAACTCAGCTGGGTTATGGAGTGAGGTCCTGGCTCCCCATAACAGTTACACATAGGGGAGCCTGTTTCTGGCTGTGTGGCAATCTAAAGCACAAGACTTAACAGATAAACCACCTACCTTGTTGTACACCATGATAAAGTCACCCAGTTGGTGGGCCAGGATTCTTCTGCGTTCCAGAAGTGCCAGTCGTCGACTAGGTAACACCATCCTCAGTGAGTGTTGGAGGTTGCTTGATGCTCGCTTGAGGAAACGAACCACTAGCTCCTATAAATTAAGAGTCATTGGGGAAAAAAAGCAGGGATTGTGCTAAGCAACAGAAAACAATAGAGATGTGAGAAGAAGCATACTATGTATTTCCACAAATAAGACCCAGAGCAAACATGTCAGGTATAAGAAGGATACAGAAAGACAAAACAAAACAGAACAAAACATTCTCTTCCCTCAATAAGCTGGCAATCAGAAAATAAAAATCAAATAGGTATGCAAATAACTGTAATAAAATGGTAGCTGTAAATGTACCATAAATCATATACAAATAGTACTATTATAATTCAAAGTGCAGATATTACTTCTAATAGGGTCATCAGAGAAAGTCATTTTGGGAAAGTAACATTTGAGGATAAGCAATGGAAACTAAAACCATGGGAGCAGATGAAATTATCAAAGGTGAGAAGACAGAAAGAATACAGAAATAGTCATGCTTAGAGATGGGGAAGAGGAGAAAAAAAAATCAGAAAACAAAACAAAAACCAACCACCGCCCTTGCCCCCCCCCCTTCCCCCACTCCCTATCCCAGAACCCATGGTAGAAACATCAGGAAAGAAACTCAGGAGAGAACAGTGTCATGAAAGTTGAGGAAGAAAGGGACACGTGTCTAAAGCTTCTGGGAAGCTAGAGCTGGAAAGAACCAAGACAAGGCCCTGGGTCTGACCAGTGTAAGATACTTTTAAGAGAATGCTTTTAGAACAAAAAAAGGAAAAGAAGGATACAGTATAAAAATGCAAGGATAATGAAGAATATAGGTGAAGAGTAGAACCTACCGATTTAAAAGTTTAGTGATAAAGGAAAAGAAAGAACTTACTATGCTTGAAAGGTGACAGATTTCTTTTTCTTCTCAAGGATAAGTGAGCTTTTAGAGTTGGGGATTGGTATCCTTTTAGAGGAGGGTACAGTGGAAGGTCATTGAGGGGAAGAAAGGACGCATCTCATTTGAGATAGGGAAAGGATTCTGAGATCTGAACAGACACCAATCAAACCATTCATGATATCTTAAGTGCTTCAAAGAGAGATGCTGCAAAGCCAAGGCCTTAAATATAGTTGTTCCTTCCCTCCTCCACCAAACACAATAAAATTGAGACCGTCTATTGATGTGCCTTCTGTGAGTTATGTGATAAAGAATCTCTAACCCTAACCTGGACCAGAGAGGCAATTCTACACCTACCTTACTCATAAACAGGACCACTACAATCTTCAGGGAATGGGTTAGGGCTCGCTCTCTAGATAATTTTTGAGAAGAAATGCACAGGACTGGTATTAAGTTTTACAGTGATGATCCCAAATATTCTTGTAAAAAGCCCCATAGAAGCCCTGTGTGAATCCCAAGCCAGCAGTTGCAGTGGTTATTCTCTTCTGAGTTATTTTTTTCTTCTTGAATATGACTTTGATTCATTGTCCTTTGGTGCCAATTTGCTCCAGTATAAAGAAACAGCCTCATAACCAGAGGGTTGGATTTCATAGTTCTACTCTGCTGTCTTTACTATAGGGTGGCTTAAGCTGTTATATTAAAACATTATTTCTTCACAGTGGAACAGACAAACTGACTCTCGAAAAGGCAGTTTTAATTTTCCACTTGGAAAGAGCAGAGCTAACATTTTCCACTGATGGTTGAAGAATTATTCACAACACATAAGGTTTTATCTTTGGGTTGTACTGGCTACTTTAAATTCACAAGTTGTTTCCTGGGATATCCATCACGTTTTTAAAAATAATCCTGGCATATTGTATGCGGAGAACAGAAAATTACAGTAGAGTCACCACTGAGTTGGATGAAGGATGCTGCTTTCTCAGACTTAAAGGTTCCTCTTTTTTCTGTGACAGATTCCTGTGGTTAAAAAGCCTATGGAAGGGCTGTGGCTATTATAAGCATTGACCTTACCAAAGAAATTGAAGCTTCCTATCATTCTCATCCAAAAAGGAAAACCTTGTTAGAATAATAAATTCTAGGCATGTTCAAATGACTGATATGCAGTAAAAATTATTACGCAAGTTTGTTTCCAATAATGTAAGAACTTTATAAAGTTACTACTAGTAAAAGAAAAAATTTTAAGATGGAGGATGCTACATTCTCAGAGGGCTTTAGCTTCAAAAAGCTAGCTTGACATATCAGGGCAGAAAAATAAAAGCCCTGTGACTCATGGAAACAATGGAGGAGCAATTAACATACCATTGTAATACCTGGGTTCAAGTTCCAGTTTTACCACATACATATTGTGTGGGACAACAGGCAAGTTACCTCCCTTCTCTAGGTCTTTGTTTCCTCATCTATAAAATGGGGATGACATTGCCTTTCACAAAGAGTTAATATAACATGAAGATGCTTGAGCAATTACTCTGTAAGTTATTATTTTTTTTGAGGGCTCTACACAGGGCCTGACACCTAGGGAGCAATCGATTCCCACTGTCAGAATGAAACAAACTGATGCCCTCAAAACACATGGATGAACATGGCTCCAGATCGAAGATTTACTTCACATTAAAGTGAGAGAAATCTATAAACTAGACTATGAAATAATTAATTATCCTACCAGAAGATAACATATTACTCTTTACCTTAATAGAAAAAGGAAAAAAGAAAAGAAAAGAAAAGAAAAGAAAAGAAGAGAAAAGAAAAGAGAAGAGAAGAAAAGAAAAAGGGAAAGTAAAAAAGTTTCAACAAGAAGAGCCTCACCATCTGTTCATCTTCTTTGGCAGCCCAACTGGCACTGAACGTTTGACCTCCACTGTCTTTCATCAGGCGAATTTGAACATGCTGGAGATAGGCAGAGAATGCTATTCGAGCCTGCACTTTGCTATAGAAATCCAAAACAACATACTGTTATGAGACAGAATGGTAAGCCTACCAAATGTGTACTTGCCTCTCTCAAAGTGGACTTTGAGGATCCTTCTATTAGGATGACTAAGATAAAGCCCACCATACAGTCACTGAATAAAGATTCTTTCTAAACGGTATATGAGGTGTTTTTTCTTATTAAAAATATCAGAGATGGAGAATCCTATTTATTTTCTCATTATTACTTTGGGGAGGAAAAATCGAATAATAGAAAATCAGGCTTCCTACTCTTAAACCTTATCTCTTTGAACTTTTTAACAACTTTCCTGGGGGAACAGACAGGAAAAGTAATGAATCTTCACAAGAGCCTTTATATTAATGTAGAAAAGTTTTTCTGCCTTGGAGGCCCTTAAGAATATACTTATCAGTTAGTGCAAAAGTATGGCTTTTGCTATGGCAACTAATATTTCTGATGTGCAAAAGCCTCCAAAGCAGGAAACAGATAAATCCTACAAAGGAACTTTTGAGACCAAATTTTAAGGTCATGCTTTTCTCAACTACAAGACAGGAGTGGCTGGAGCCCAGAACAAATGAGTGAGGTCCAACAGAATTTGGCATAGACAGGCTAGGACAAGCCCAGATGTTCAGTGGGAGAAAGAAATCCTCACATACAGTAAAAAGCACCTCAGCGACATCACTGAAGAAGTCAGCTGATTTCTGATTGGTGGTCCAGGTGGAAAACAAGGAAATCAGATAAGCTATAGAGTGGAAGACAGACGTATCAGAGAGACGCTGATGATTTTCACTTCAGCTGCTAATTGTGGCAGATCTGTTTTCTTTCAGGAGAGACTTTGGTTACTTCAGCTGATCGGCCTTCTGACACTCTAGCCAAAATTACATCAGTGAAGATTAGGGCCCAACACAAACTTTGTTTACAATCCTCACACATGCAATCACTGAATGCTTTCTACTCACTGTTCCTCCAAGGTTAGGATGAAGGACTCGTCCAGAGTAAACTGGAAATCCCAAGGGGGTCTGGCCTCTATGTATGTGTTGGAGGGACTGGATGGGAGGGGACTCTGGTTGGGGAGTAGACTTGCTTTTAATACATAAGATCTTCAGAGTTTAATACATAATTTAATACAAAAGATCATAATAGTTTACTACATAGGATCTTCAGAGCATGAAATACAAGTAAGGTTACATCTTTGTAATTAACAGAGGTAGTTTATGGGAGAACACGTCATTTTGAAAGAATTTGTATTTTCAAATGTTTCTCAACAAGGACAATTATATTCACATTCACCTAGAGTCCATGTACCACTTGCTCCTCAACCATCCCATAAGTTCCACTTCCATTACAAATTACTTTTAAGTCAAAATGAATGCGAAATATTCTCAATTTTGGTCAACAAATTCACTTGCAAAATGAGCTAGAAATGGCATGTGTCAGACACCCCCAAATGTAGCAGAATGTCCAATTTTAATGATAACTCCCTTAAAACTAAAACTTGAAAGTCTTTGGATAAGGGGATTATTGCTTGGAAGTTGAGAGTTCAATCATTTTATTGCAAATCACTGTCACAAATCAAATGAGTAAGTACTGACTTTTCCACCCTTGTTAAGAGATCCCTGGGACGTAAATCCTAAGTTTGTCCCTAAGGTATTAGACACATTGGTCAGCTGGTCACATGAAACCAGCAAACCAAACAAAAAAAGATAAAAGAATGAAAACTACAATGATTTATACCAGAGAAACCTACTTTTTAAAAAATAAAGCCTATGTGGATCCTCAATATACAAAATATACAACTAGGGGGATGGAGCCTGGGGTCCTGAATCCTTGCCATGGACCTCTCCGAGACCCCTAGTCATCACTGAGATGCCCCAAAGAATGATGGGCAACTCCACAAAACAGTCTGAAAATCACTAATTTATATTAACACACCCTACAATTATAACAGTTTACTCACTGAGAATGAGATCCGTAAGATTTATGAAGAAATAATTTATGTCTACAACAGCTAAGTAGAATGTTATTGCTGGAAAAGACCTTAGAATATAGTCCAGTGGTTTTCAAATGTTCTATTTCAATTCAGTGGAATAGTTTTTTCCTCTCCTGAAAGCAGTTTGAAAAACACTTCTCTAATCCCATTCCTTCGCCTAATAGAAAAGGAAACTGAGGTGTAGAGAAGCTGGCTGGCCTGTGATCACACAGCCAGTTTGGTAAGCACCAAAAAGCCAGAGCCCAGGTCTCCTGACTGAGTTCAGTGTGCTCTCCACTAACGGAACTATTCTAATACTCTATGACCCTGTTCCAAACCTTAACTCTACCAACCCCCTATTCCTCCAAACCCTAGTATCACCCTCTACCCTTCCAGCATGAAAATTGACCTCTAACTTAGAAAATAAAGGCTATCACGCATAAATACCTAAACTTCCCTTCCCTTTAACTTCTAACCACAGCATCCATCCCATAGTGCTTTCTTATAGGGAGAGATACCTGCCCCTGGCCTCTTTCCACCTTTCTTTAGGACCTTTCTCTATCAATATATCTGTTTCTGCATCATAACCATCCCCTAATCTATAAATAAGCTCCAGAATCCTTATCTTAAAAAATAAAAATAAAAATAAAAATAAAAAAATAAAATAAAAAAAGATCCTTTCTCTGGGCTTGCTCTCTCATCTTCCTTTCATTGCCAAATCTTTGGAAAAAGTTAGTGCACACTTGATTTCTTATCTTTTCAACTCAAAATCTCACTTCTACCCACTATGTCCACCCCAGGTCATAAATGCAGGTGTCTCTTTTCACTACTCATTCTGACTTGAACTGCCTGAGGCACTCTATTGCTTGAAACTCTTGTCGCTTTTACATAACTGCTATTTCTTGTCTATTTACTATTAAACATCCCCAGGGCTCAATTCCCTTCCTTTTCTCCCTATCCATGCTTGCTGAACTAAAGTGTATTAAACAAGCTCATCCAATCTGAAGTATTCGTGTCAACTACACAATCCTGTTCGACTCTGACCTTCAAAGCTATGTTTTCACCTATACTGAACATCTTCACCCCAAGCACTTCCACTTCACTGTGTCCCAAATGAAACATTATTTCTATCATGAAGCCAACTCTTACGCCCTTTATATTAACTTATGGCATCACCAAGTTGCCAAGGCCTTCTGTAACAGCTCTTAGCCGTTACCTCCAAAACCTCTCAAAATCCTCATTTACTGATAACTTACTTATCAGTTAAAACCTGGTTCAAAAATTGCCTCCTCCCTAGTCTCTCTAGCCTTCTCAAGAAAGACCAATTGCTTCTTTTTCTGTGTCCTAAGAGGAGTTTGTCCATATTGGGGTCATATTCTCACTCTTTAAGTGTCCCCAAACTAAACCGTGAGTTGCTTAAGCTACTTGTCTCAGTCACCTTGTGCTCTTAGTGATTAACACTAAAATCCAACAAGTATTTGGCCAAACAAATGAGACTTGAGTTTGTATCATAGCTCTCTACCTTGGATAAGTAAATTCCCTAAGGCTCAGTTTCCTTAATAACATCAAATCATAATCATTACTTCACAGGACTGCTGTGATTGAGAAACGCAAAATGGCTGTAAAGCCACCATCTTAGCACCTGGTACACAGTACAAGTTAGTTATTATCGATTTTACTATTATGATTACAAAAGGTACATACCTAAGATTGCCATTCTCTTGCAGAATCTGCATCAGGTTAAATTTGGGTTCTGGTTCGTGAGTCTCAATCCTGCAGCACTGTTCACCTTTATTAGTCCATTCAGGAACTTTCATGGCATTTTCTTTGGGGGAATTTTCTGCCATAACGGTCAATGACGGTGCATATTTGGCTTGATTTTCTCCAAGGGATCCTGCAAACTCCTCCTGAGAAGCTTCCTGTTCTTCATCTTCATTGTCTAATGCAACTTCTTCCTCTTCTTCACTCTCTGTCTCAGTTTTAACATTCATTTCAGCTGGTTGGGTAATCACTAAATGCGAAGAATCACTAATGTTGCTGAAAAAAGGATTAAATTTTCCTCTCTCCCAATACCTTCATCTCTTTAGTAAAAGCCCACATTTAAATAAATCAGACCACAAATAACACACAAAATTAATAGCATACACATGTCACTTTCCAGTCTTACATAGTCCAAAAACCTAGTAATGATTTTCATTACAGTTGATGTTTCTCATCATAACATCAATGGCTCTCTCACAACTTAAGGAAAAAAACATCTTAGTAATCTTCACAGTGTGTCTGAGGTTTTTATAGGGCACCTTTCATGGAGGTATAAAGAGCAGGAGAATATCTTTCTATGCTATGTTTATTCATTATCTTTCTCTTTTACTGCCTTAGAAGGTCTATGAGAACAAGGATCATATCTTTTTTATTCACCAATGAAACTTCATTGACAAACATGCCTGATAACAGAGGCTCAATGAACGAGGGAAAGAGGGAAAAAAGGAAGTCAATCTATCAGTGCCGAACAGATATGGGAGAATCTGGGAGAGAAATAAATTCCCCTTTGTCTGTTCATGTTTACAATATTTACACCATTTGGCAGTGTCAACAGAAAAACTGGACTTAATACTTAATCATGAAAAAAAAACCTTAATGATAATGCTCAAGAGTCTATTAAACTTAAGCTAATATCATTTCTAAGGTGTCAGGTATTCCATGATGCTGAAATAAGAGCAAAAGCCAAAATGTATGCACTTTGGGTATTCTTCAATACAAATAGAGGATGGAAGGTTTAAAAACTTACCATCCTTTTGAATTTCGGTTTCAGAGAAAAAAAGACTATACAAATTAAGTATATGTGATCATGAAGGTTCTGACTCATTGAGCATTAATTAAGATACTGATTCAATCAGGGCCCAGGTCATGGGCTTTGGTGAAAGCTCACCAGCACGTACCTGGGTATTTTGGCCTCATTGCCCTCAATCTGCCGCTCCGTCGTCTATGTTTCCGCACCTCCAAAGACAGGAGCTTCCTCTCATAAAGAGCAGCGTGCAGCTTGGCTTTTGAATTCACGCTCTCTACCTTCAATTCTGGTGCTCCATCAGTAGTTATTCTATGGGGAAAGAAAAACAACCCTCAGAAAGTTCTCTCTTTTATTTCAAGACTGAGCTTGACAGATAACTGTACTGATGACAGACTGGGCACGGTAACTAGCGAATTCTAAAAGGTTCGACAGATAATTCAAACTCGGTTTACAAAGTCCCAACAACTGAACATTGCCCCTCTCCCTCCCCCCCCTCTCTCACACACACATACACACACACACACACACACACACACACACACACAGTTGCGAATATTAATATATTTTCAGTCAATTAAACAACAAAAAAATCTAATATTTTTAAACAACAGCTATGAGTTTCTAAACCCTGAATAGATAAATCCTTACCAGTACAGGGATGAAGGTAGAGAATATTGAGGAAAGTGTGAATATGATCAACAGAATTAACATGAGAGCAAGGAACTCGCTTGTCTTGTTGATCACTGCATCAGTGATATTTACAAGAGTGCCCAGCACACATATGCTGTTAATACCATAAATATTTTCAAATTAATAAGCAACTGAATTTCCTATAAATTTTAATCCCTTTTAGCTACATCTATTTCATTTTATTTTGCCAACTATTTAAACAAACCTAAAAGTTTTAAAATGGTACAGCGAACATCCATTTACTTATTGCCTAGTTTCTACAATCAATTTTACTATATTAGTTTCACCACATATACATCCAATCTTCCATTTTTCTATCCATCATTGACCCATCTAATTTTTGAAGCATTTCAAAGTTGCACACAGATATCGGTGCACTTCCCTCCTAAACACTTCAGCATGCATACAGTTAGTATCTAGAGTTCGATATTTGTTTTGGGTTTGGGGGATTTTGGGGGGTGTGCTAAAAACTACACAGTAAAATATTTAAATATTAAATTTCCACTTGATGACTTTTGACAAATGCCCAGAGCTATATAACCCAAACTCTAACACTACTAATACCCTCAGAAAGTTCTCATGCCCATATCCAGTCAATTCCCCTCTCACACTCCAAAAGGAAACCACTGTTCTGAATTATTTTTTTTTATCACATATTAGGCTTGTCTGCTAGAACTTCATAAAAATGGAACCACACAGAATAAACTCTTTTGTGTTAAGTCTCCTTTAATTCAGCATGTTTCTGAGACTCATCCATGTTGTGTGTATCAGCACTGATCCCTTTTTATTGTTGAGGATTAGTCCACTGGATGAACAACCCACAGCTTGCCTACTCTCCTATTGTTGGACACTTAGGTTGTTTGTAGTTTTGGAATATTCTGAATCGAGCTGCTATAAACATTTTTGTACAAGTCATTTTGTAGTTATATTTTTCATTTCTACTGGGTAAAGATCTCGAAGTGGAATTTTCTTGGCTCTTTAACAAACTGCCAGACTCTTTCTAAAGTGCTTGTACTAGTTTATGCTGCCAATGACAACTTATCAGAGTTCCATGAGCTCCACATCCTCACCATTTGATTGATGCTGTCAGTCATTTCCACCCCCCTTTTATTGAGGTATAATTGACAAATACAATTTTAAGATATTTAAAGTGTACTATGTGATGATTCGATGTAATTTTAACCATCTGCTGGGTGTTTAGTGGTACCTCATCATTTTAATTTGCAATTCT
This sequence comes from Rousettus aegyptiacus, assembly GCF_014176215.1. Lineage (NCBI taxonomy): Eukaryota > Metazoa > Chordata > Mammalia > Chiroptera > Pteropodidae > Rousettus > Rousettus aegyptiacus. The sequence goes on along the minus strand of NW_023416306.1, from coordinate 153,609,971 downwards.
CTGATAACTAATGTTAAACACATTTTCATGAGCATATTGGCTATTCATGAATCTTCTTTTGACAGCCTGCCTAGTCACTTTCTTAACAGTATCTTATGATAAACAAAAGTTCTTAATTTTGATGAAATCTAGCTTATCATTTTTCCCCCTTTTTGTTTATTGCTTTCTGTGTCATGTCTCAAAAACTTTAGCCAAGCTCAAAGTCACAAAGATATTTTCCTTAAGAAGTTTTATAGTAATAGCTTTTGTGTTTATATCTATGAATTATCTTTAATTTTTGTGGGAGATAGGGGTTGAGGTTCATTTAAAAATACATAATAGCCAGTTTCAGCCCCATTTGATAAAAAGTTTCCTTTTCTCCATTGGATTGCTTTCAGACTTTTGTTTATAAAGTCAAATGGTCACATAAACACTGGTCTCTTTCTGGATTCTATTTTGTTTCATTGATCAATTTGCCACAGTTATGATTACTATATAAGCATTACAGTATTTCTTTAAGTCAGGTACTCAAAGTCTTTTCCAAGATTACTTTGGATATTCTAAGTCCTTTGCAGTTCTGTATAAATGAAAAAAAAAAAAAAAGTCGATTTCTACAAAAAATCTGCTAGAATAATGACTGGGATAGTACTGAATCTTTAGATCAATTTGGAGAGAAGGGATATTTACAATATTAAGTCTTCTAATCCACGTACATGGCATATCTCGCCACTTATTTAGATCTTCTTTAATCTCTTTCAGTAATATTTAATAGTTTTTCTGTATAGGTATTGAACATATTTTGTTAAATTAATCTCTAAAAATTCATATTTTCAAATGGTATTATAAACAGAATTTTAAATTTAACATTCCAATTACTTACTGCTAGCATTTAAAAAATTTTTTTAGTATATCGACCTTGTATCCCAACATTTTGCGAAGTGCACTTGTATGTTCTTGTATTCTGTACCTTGGGATTTTCTACTAACCTGATCATGTCATCCAAGTATAAAGACATGTAACTTCTTCCTTTAATCCCCCACCCCCTTGCTTTGTCATACTACTCAGGACCTCTAGCACAAAGGAAATACAGTGGTAAGAGCAGACATCCTGCCTTATTACGAATCATTGGGGCAAAGCCTTCAGTATTTCGCCACTCAGTATGATGTTAGAAATAGGTTTTTCAAAGAAGGCCTTTACCAGATTGAAGAAGTTTCCTTTTGTTCTTGATTTGCTAAGAGTTTTTCTCATAAATGTGTTAAATTTTATCAGATGCTTTTCTTTTTGCATCTAATAAAATAATCATCTAGTTTTTTCTCCCTTAGTTAATGTGATGAATTATACTGACTAATTTCAAATGTCAAACCAACCTTGCATTACTGGAAAAATATCATTTTAGTGTATTATCCTTTTTATATACTAGCAGATTCTATTTACTAATATTCTTTGAAGAAATTTTGTGTCTATATCCATGAAGATAGTAGCCTGTAATTTTCTTCTTCTCTTTTTTAAATGTCTTAACAGATTTTGGTGTCAATAGTTATGCTGGCATCACAACATAAATTGAGAAGTAACTCTTCCTAGATTTTTGAAAGAGTTCGTGTAAGATTAGCATTACTCTTCCTCAAATGCTTGATAGAGTTCACTAGTTAAACGACTGGGCCTGGAGTTCTCTTTTTAGGGAGGTTTTTTATTATAAATTCAATATTCTGAATAGGTATGTGGCTATTCAAAATTTCTATTTCAGCTTATGTCAGTTTTTCTAAGTGTTCTCTCTCCACAAGGAATTCAGACACTTAATTTGTCAAAGCAGAGGAATGAAGTTAATAATATTCCCGTAACAGCCTTTTTATGTCTGTAGGGTCTATAGTGATATCCCCTTTTCTCATCTTGGTAATTAAGTATTCTATTTTTTCTAGATCAGTCTACCAAAGGGTTTATCAAGTCTGCAATCTTATCAATAAACAATTTTGGATTTTATTAATTTTCTTTATTGTTTGTCTATTATTTAAATGATTTATGCCCTTTATTATTTCCTTTTTTCTACTTACTTTGGGTGACTCTTAGTTTACTATTTTTATTATCGATCAGTTCAAAATATTTTCTAACATCTTAGATGATTTCTTCCTTGACCCATGCATTATTTAGAAATGCATTATTTAATTCCTAAATATTTGAACACTTTCTATTGTTACTGATTTCTAATTCCATTGTGGTCAAGAAAACATATTCCTTATGATTTTAATCCTTTCAAATTGATTAAGACTTGTTTCAGGTTCCAGCATATGGTCTGTCATATGCTACCATTCATTTGCTTAGACCTTTACACTGCCAAAAAACAAAACCCTACAACTGGCAATATAAAATGAGTGACAAAAAATAAAGAACAGAACTCACTTATCTTTATTCTTGTTAAGATTTTATGTTTTTTCTTTTTTGTTTTGTTTTGTTTTTCTAATTTCTAAATTGATAGTATATACTCTAGGAAGCATATTCCTTTACTAAAAAACAGAAAAAAACTTATAAACTAAATGTGACCCTCATTTTGAAACAACCTACAAACTTGATTTCTCTCAGTTTTCTCTTAATTAAATGGCAATAAAAATGTTGTCCATCTTTAAGGAAAAATTAGCTTGGGATAAAACCCAGGTTATCTTCATTTTTAAATGTAAAACAAAAAGCTAGATAGAGGAGGTTTATTTCTTATTGTGGTCATTTAGTTTTTTTTTTTTTTTAATGAGACACAGCACAAAGAGGATGTATGTAATGTCCCAAACCAGCGGCTGTGTGTTTAGGGCTGAGTTTCTGTTGTTGTTAGAGTCTTCAGTTGGACAAGACCATCCCAGCCCTTCCTCAAAGACCTTTCTCCCCTCTGTCAAAATAAAGAGCCAAAGGTATTTTGCATACTTTTAGTTCCATACACACTGGAAGCAGTTCTGCTCAGTCGCATAGGTGCAGAGCTGTATGTCCCGGGTATTCAAGGACGAAACATAACTTCTTTTTTGAATCTAACATGAGAATAGTCATGAAATCTTACGAATACTTTGGTCTCTCTCATATAGCCAAACGAGAATACTACTATCAGTTGAAATAATACACTTGTCGTTATATTAAAAAAAAAAAAAAGTAAATCCCAAACGTAGTTTGTAAGAAGATTCCACAGAACAGTGTTTCAGTAGAAAACATTTTTATGTTACTATTCAAGCTGAATAGTTATATAAATTTTTATATAACCATAATAGTTTATGGTTATATAAAATATTGTGCTTAGTCCATGCATGGTCACACATTATGCGCATGAAAGAATTTCTCAACTTTTAAAAATCAGTTACCGTGTTCTTCCTGTCAATAAGCTTCTTCTTGGGTTTCCCCTACAGGAGTAGAAAAGAAAAGCAGGTTAGGGCACTATGCAGACATACTCTACTGAGTACACACACACACACACACACACACACACACACACACTCCTGAAATCTGTATTACAGATTCAAAGTGGAATTATACCAGGGAAGCCATCTTGGGGGAGAAGAAGAGACGTGAATTAAGAACATGCTAAGAAAAGAACAGAATACTGTAAGCCTGGGGAGCAATAAAAACAAAAAAGAACAAATGGATTCTAGAGAAAAATCCTAGCAATTACTTGCATTTGTATACCTAGTCACAAATCAAAATACGCTCTTTTTTCACAAGCATGTGAAGAAGGTTATTATCAGCCCCATTTGTAAAAAGAAGCAGTATGAGACCGTTTCATGGTATGCCCAAGGTGGGAGCCTAATGGGTTTAAATTATATAACGAGCACTAGAGTGTGAGACCTAAGCCCTGGGTCTTACACTCTAGTGCTCTTTATACTTTCACTGAACTGTATTAGGAAAAGAAACCAATCTCAATTCTCATGAGGTTTTAGAAGGCTGCTCATGAGAAAGAGTTTCCAAAAGTGATGCTCTCCATTGTCTATAAACTAGAACGGGGCTCTAACCACAGGAAATGAATGCCATTCATGTTTAAATTGGCTTTTGTTTTCCTTTTAAAACATTCTCTCCTCATTCAATTTCCTTTCACTTAATACTCTTTTTTCTAAAAAAAATCCATTCATTTGCGAATGTTCATGTATCCACCACCACAGACAAAACACTGAACAGTTCCAACATCATAAGGACCCCTGTGTTGCCCTTTTATAACCACACACCTCTTATCTAACTTCCTTTAATCTGTTCTTTGTTATAAAATTTTATCATTTCAAAAATGTTACATAAATGAAAATACACAACATGTAACCTTTGGTATTTATTTTTTAAAGAGACAGATCCAGTCAATACTAAGATTTCCTATCTACAGAAAATAATGTGAAAAGTTTGTCCTCCCCAAAACATTTTGTCTTTCCCTTCCCATGTCTTCTTTTCATGTTAATGTCCTGATACTGTCATCAAAAAGCCTCAAAATGATTTTAAATTTTTCATCAGATAATGGTTTTCTCCACTAATTTGCAATCACATTACCATCATCCAGGTGGTTTCTTAGTTAACACCAATACTTCAGTCTGGGAATAGAGCCAGGGGATAAATATGGGTCACAAAGTGTTACTAATATGACAGTGTTAAAAATACCACCATACTGTAGGATAGTATGCAAGATAACGTTTGCCGGGCAGGGTGAGGGAAGGGTTGAGGAGAGCAGGAAAAGCTGACAAAATTAACCTAAAAGAAATGATTAGATATTTTATTTGAAAGTAGCTTTGACCATAATACAATAGAATTTGCAAGAGGGAAAACATCAATTTAGATGGAAGAGAACAGACTTTTGGAAGACGTCTGGGCTAACAATGAACACAATTTCAATTTTTCAATTGTTTTCAATGCATGTTTTTGTGTGTGTGCTACCATGTGGTAGATTCTAGATATTGACAAAGATAACCATAACGGAGTACCTACTCTTAAAAGCCAACTTGTAAAGTAGACAGAGTAGTTATTAAACAGGCACTTATAATACAATATGAGAATCTAAATCAGACTTGGGTAAGAGCCTACTCCTAGTCTCAGTAACAGGATGAAGGACATAGCTAGAAGAATAATTTAGGGGTGGGTTGGGGATCATTCCAAGAGAAGGTGAGTAGGTAAGGACAAGGAAGCATGAAAAGCAAGCAGATGTGGTCTGATTAGCCATGGATTCTGTGGAAAAGTGGAGATTAGGCTTAAAAAGGTAGTCAAGAGCAGATCATGAGGGACTTTCTTGGCTAAACAGTGAGATTCAGGTTTTTTTAATCCAAGTTTTTATAATGTTTTACACACAGAAGTGTTAACTAGAGCCTGAAGAAAGAATTCAGGGAGTGCAACAACTTGGATGGAAAAAAAATTAATCCTCTACCTGACATCTCACATTTCCTTCATATGCATGTAGGAACCATACACGGCAGTATTAGTGTGATTTTGTTACCAAAAGAAATATCTTTTTTTATATTACTTCAGAGTTGTTACAGGTGTCTCAAAATATTGCCAACACTTATCATACTTTTGAAATTGTGGTAGTTATTAGACCCATTGCTAGGTCTTGTTATTGAATGTGTTAATAAAGAAACATGTATATGGTCATATCTCAAAGTTTTTTATTGTTATGCTACTCATAGGAGAATGTTTCCTAATTTTAGCTCCTGTGGTAGTTCCTGGATTGTCTGTTCTGCCTTCCTTCTCCCTCTTGGGAAGCCCAAGAATGGAAAGACCTAGCCTAGCCTCAAGTATAAAGTCCATGTCAATTTAGAAATAGACAATCCATGGAGAAACTTATGAAAACTACCAACCCTAAGCGAACAATCCATTACTTACAAATATAACTGGACAATCAAAGATCATCAAATATTTGAGGAAGCATAACAGTATGAACTAGAAAGAATGACATAAACAAACAGAACTAATGCAGAATTAAATCTAATGCAAAAAAGAAAAAAAAACCAAACAAACAGAAAGGACCTTTAAATAAAGTAATTAAGACAGTCAAAGAGATGTGAAAAGATATTATATCCATAAACTACGAAAACTAGTCAGAAAGAAAAAATATTTCTTGGATATTAAAATACTTGCCAAAATAAAAAAGTGAATTGAATAATCCTCTCCTATGCTGTTGTTGAATAACAAAAACAGATAACTGCTTAGGTTTACTTTGAGTTTTAGGAGACAAAATTTAAGAAATCTGTCAGAATTTAAAGCTAAGAGACAATGAGATCAAAAGTATGAGGGAAAATGTAAAGAAATATGGAAGACGTCGCAAAATATGCAAAGTTCATCTAACAGAAGTTCCACAAGGAGAGGAAAGACAGGATGAGGGGGATACTTCCTACAGTTGAAAGACTTAAATCTTCGGACTTAAAGAACTCATCCACTGCAAAACCAAAAGTATAAAAAGTAATACGTCAGAACACATCTTGGTAAAATATATGAAGTCTACAGATAGAAGAGCCTTGCAAAAGTTTCCAGAGCAGGGGGAGAGAAAAAACAGGTTATAGATAAAGGACTGAGCTTCTATGTCTTCTAAGTAAATCTGAGTATCTCTTCATTAGAAGCCACACAATGTAATTGGTTAATTAATGGCAACAGCCACAGATTTAGAAAGAAATTGCAAATCCCCTATATTGCCTTATAACAGATGATGAAATTGCAAGAAATGGCTGAAATCTGAGTATCTATTTTAAGAATCCTGGAAAAAAAAAAAAAAAAAAAAAACCCTGTAACTAATATAGGTTTCTCTAAATAACTAAAGTACCTTATTTTGATAGTCAATTACTGAACTGTACTGTAATGCAGTTCTGTCTCAGGGGCAAAAAAAGTATGTGGGACTTAGCAGTCCCTGATTGCTGTGCTATTTGAATTCCAATGTCTGTTTTCCATCATTTCCCCATTTTCCCTTGTATTGAGGCTATCAGTCATCATTTCTTAGAATTCTCAGTGTATTTATTTTGTGAATTATCTCCCCTCCACCTTTTCTAATCTGATCACTCTAATCTCCTCTAGTCTGGAAAAACAGATGATCATGTCTGGTAAAACTGTGTCTAAGTAGAAAGGCACTGAGTAAGGGCCTTCCTTACTCAGAATAAAGTGTAGGGCATCTATTAAGATCGTTATGGCTTAATCTCATCTAATGTTTGTTTTATACTCAAAAGCACGAGGCAGAATGCTAGACACCTGGTTAATACTCGATAAATATATATTAATAAAAAGGTGTATTTGTTAGTATATAAACACATCTTCCCCACTCTAAACGAAGGCAGCTCGGTTAGTTTAACATTCTTAGCCTCTGGAAAAGTTACCAACTGCTGAGAGCAAATGAATTCTTTAAAAATGAGATGTTATATTGTGCTTTCTACAAGGCCCTTTCTATCAAAGATTTTACACGAAGACTTTTAAAAACTTTTTTCCTTCATTTGCATGTACTTTCTCCTAATTTTGTGATCTAGTCCTACCAAATTTATAAGAATAGCAACCTCCACCTGTCCTGGAAGAGACGTGTTGCCAGCATATAGTTCATGGAGGTCTTGTGTTCAAGGTAGGACCTGAAAGACAAAGAAAGAAACATTATTTCTAACACTGAGCTGAAGAGGGAAAATACTGAAATAAAAATATGAATCAAGCACAGAAGTGACAGGTTACTTATATACTGTTTCTAAAGTGGGAAAGGAAGAAGCAGTTGCTCAAATTAAAATTATAAACTACTAGAGTAGCAGCGAATATATTAAAATTAAATAGAGGACTTAACTTAGAAAATAAAACTGGAAAATAAAAACAAAACCACCACCAAAAAATGCAGCTGGGGAAAAAGGTCAAATGAAACTGGGAATGGGAGATGCTAAAAAGGGCATGGAAATGTGGACAGAAGATTATTTCAATCATGTTATTGTTCGAAGAGCTACATAAATCTGAGCTATTTTTATTATATTGATAAATAATTACTCCATAATCATACTGTTAACTCTCAAAGAACAAGGATCCTAATATTTGCTTTATACTCCAAAGCACCAAGCAAAGTCCTAGACACTGGGTTAATACTGAATAAATATATATTAATAAAAAGTTGATCAATTGGACTTCACTGAAATTTAAAACTTCTGTTCTTTAAAAGGCATTATTACAAAGTGAAAAAGCTGGCCATGAACTTGAATATTATATATATACACATACATATTTACATATATATATACATACATATCTGAGAAAGGACTTCATCAACAGTCCTTTATAACACAATAATAAAAAGATAAAAATCTTCTATTTAAAATCAAAAGAAGATACACAAATAGCTAATAGCACATGAATGCTCAATATCATTTCTCAGAAAAAAGCAAGATATGCTACTACCAGAATGCCTGACAATAACAAGTGCTGACAAGAATGGGGAGCAGCTGAACCTCTCATATATTTTATGCTGATGAAATGTAAAATGGTACTATCCTTTTCCCTTATCATATGACCCACCTAGTCTACTCCTAGATATTTATCCAAAAGAAATAAAATCATATATCCATACAGGGACTTAGAGATGAATGTTCACAGCCTCTTTCTTCATAATAGCCCCAAAATGTACACAAGCCAAATGCTGCGTAGCAGGTGATGGGATAAACAAATTGTGCTACATTCATACAATGAAACAGCACATAACAGTAATAAGGGATGGACTATTACTTTATTCAACAACATGGATAAATCTCAAAAACATTACACCAAACATAAAAATCCTGACACCAAAGAATACATACTGTACGATTCCACTTATGCTTGAGGTAGCGAGGGAGACTGACTGTAAAGGGGCAGAAGGGGACTTCTGGAGGCAATGGAAATGTTCTATATCTTGATTGCAGTGATTGCTAGTAGTGGTTAAATACTGGTGTTTATATTTGTTAAAACTCATCAAACTGTACACTTAAAATGGATGCATTTTATTACATGTAAACGAGAGCTCAATGATTATAAATAAATAACATATTGTTTAGGCACACATATAGAAGATAAAACAATAATTTTTTTCAAATCGAGGTAACGAAAACCACAAAATTTAGGACAGTGTCCACCCCTGGGTTAGGGGACTAAATTAGGAAAGAGACAGGGGATTAAAAAAAAAAAGAGGAATAATGCACAGGTAGATTTAACTACTGTTAACGTTCTAGTTCTTGGGTTGGGTAATATTCGTACTCTTATAAATAAATACACAAAATAAGAAAAGCACAACTTGGGAGAGCGATGATGACACTATGTCACAATCCAATTCTGTGGACCTGAAGTAGAGATTTAAAAAAAAAAAAGGTAGTCACCTCACCCATATATTTCCCACGTCTCTGATGTAGGGAATATGCGAATAAATCCACCTCTCCTATCGTTCTCTTCCTTCACCCTCCGTAAAACTTTGATCTACATGGAGGAAGAGAAAATAAAATGAGTGTCTATTTTGAAAACTGGAATCCTTGTGGTTACAGGACAGAGAAAGAGTTATGACTAAGAATATGAAAGAAGTATGAGGAAGGAATTAACTCCACTTGAGATATGTTTTCTGAGAAGAAATTTCCCCCAACTTGAATCCTTCTCTTTTCAATATAAGATATGAGTTGGTTAAGAACGTTATGAATAACTCACTAATTTTTACTGAACACTGTGTTCACCCACAAAAGCCTGAAATGGAGTTCTCTTTACCTCCTCCATTGACAGACCAAGCACAGAACCACCTAACTTCCCCGGCACCTTCTCCCGGGCTGAGCCCACAAGGTTTTTCATCTCTGCATCACTGGCAGACAGTGGACGGGAACGCTAAGAAGGGAAAACAAAAACAAACAAACAAAAATTTTCATCAACTTTCTTCACTTCCCTCTATTCATTCCCTCAACATCATTAGCTTTCTGAATATGTATAAGCTTAAATATACAGCCCATTTTCTATCATTAATCTCTTAGCCTGAAACCCTGGGGAAAAAAAAGATGAAAGCTAGTAAACTCAAAGGCAAGAAGAGAAAAGAAAAGAGTAGGAAAACACTATATGGGTTGGGAGAAACAGGTAGAAAAAAAGGAAAGATGTCTATGTGTCTTTCTAAGCTAGTACCTACTCCTAATCTTGGTTTAGAATACATCTAACATTTTCAAGAATATAGGAATAATCTAAAAATAATCTCAAAATAAAATTATGTATTTATTTCAGTAAGCAATTATATTCTTTTCAGCACTGGGGAAGGAGAATTAGAAGAAGTGAGAAAACCAAAATAGAAAACAAAAACCAAGGAGCAATTATGTCACAAATGAAAAAGCTGGGCTGTGGGATGTTTTAAAACTAGAAGCGGAAAATACTGAGATGTCATCAATGACATAAAAGAGCTATATCGAAAAGACTACAACTTGAGAAATACCATGGCTGCTGGACTTCTAGAGACCCGAGTCAAAGATGACTGCCCTGGGCACTCCGCGGAGGCAAACATCACGGGCCCCCAAAGATGGCCTGCGCTATGTCCCCTCCTGAATGATGACCAGGAAAGTCATCTGGGATCAGAAGTTTTAAGTGACTTTGATGTTCTGTGAGCAGAGAACTATAACAAGCGAAGACAGATGGTATGAAGCATGAGAATACACTATAATGAAATAGATAAAGTGACTGGTAAAATAAGACAAATCTGCCAAGGAGGAAGAATAAGAAATAATTCAAGAAATGTGGGTGCAAGTTGACTTTTTAAATTCCTAGAAGTAACTTTAACCAGAGAGAAGAAGCCCACCATCAGGAGCTATTACTGTATTTACTTTTCTCTTTGTGTAGTCTATCTCCTCGTGTAGAATGTAATTTAAATGAAAGACATTTTGGTACCTAGCTTTTGACTTTCTTGGCAATACTCATTATGGACTGGAATATCTATGTCCCCTCAAGTTCATATACTGAAACCCTAACTTCCAATGTGATGGTATCTGGAGCTTTGGGGAAGTAATTAGGGTTAGAGGAGGTCAGGATGGTGAGATCCTGGTCCTTAAAAGAAGAGACACCAGAGAACATGTACTCACTCTCTCTGCCCAAGCACGCACAGAGATCATGTGACCATACAAAGAGATGGTGGCCACCTATAAGCCAAAAGAAGAGGCCACAGAATGAAATCGGCTTTGCTGGCACCTTGATCTTGGACTTTCCAGCCTCCAGAACTGTGAGAAATTTCTGTGGTTAAGCCACACATACAGTCTATGGTAATTTGTAATGGCAGCCCAAGCTGATTAATACATCCCTGTATAAAAATAACCATTTACCTTTGGACACAAGGGAGACCAATATATATTAATCTTCAAAGCTAGCATGGGAGTTATAAAAAATAGATTTTCTGGTAGGCAACTCCATGATGAGATACCTATATAAAGAAAAACCATGAAATCAGCAGATAAAAGCAACATGTGAAGACAGGGACTTTATTTGGTTGGCTTTGCCTGTGGTGTCTTCAGCATCCAGAACAGTGCTTGGCAAGGCGTTGGAGATCGACCGATATTAGTTGAAAAAAATAAATGAATGAATGAATGTGCAAACTCCCATAAAGCTGATGGCTTTGCTCTAACACAGAGCAATCTTGGTTAGAATAAAACTCTGCAGATTTGGGGGATAAATTTTAACTCACTTCCAATCTCTTGGAATACACTGAACGGTACGTGCTGAGATGAAAGCGGAATCAAGGGTAAAGTTTAGAGTTAGAAAGGGAATCGATATTATCATTAAAAAACATCTTCAAAGTGTAAATGCTTATTTAGAGTAAAATTTGAAAAAACAAAATATTAATGAATGCTTTGAGATTTTTTCTCATATTGTTTGCTAAAAATACTCAACTACTTTATATGTAACAACAGCATGATTGATTAAAAGCCGCTGGTGGTAACTCCTCCAAAGTCAAGTTGCCTCATCACCTTGCACTATTTAAATGTACCTTAAAGTTCTCTGAAATTATGTAAGAGAATACAAAGTAAGTTTACATACAAATAATGTAATAAAGATTAAACATTTTAGAATAGAATGAATATAATTTAAAAGTGTTGGGAAAAGGGATAGGTTAAGTAAATGTGACAAAATCTTGATAATTGTTGAATGTGGGTGATAAATTTATGGGCAATCCGCTGTATTTTCTCTTTTTGAGTATTTCTGAAATTTTTCACAATTAGGAATTAAAATCTTGAATTTTGAGAAAAAACTATTGCCAAACTAAATCTATATTTAAAGGTTAATAATAAAAATATTTTAAGAAATAGTTATTACCTATTAGAATAGTTTTAAGAAACACATGGACATCTTTATAAGAATATGCATCAAACCACTACTGAATAACATCTAATGAGCACATCCAATTTTTGTTCCAGAAAAATTTTTTGTTGTTTTTCGTCTTTTTGTTCTTGTTCATTTTGTTCTTTTTAAAATTATTGTTGGTTTGTTTTTTTTTACGTTTTCTTATTTGTTGTTCATTTTTCTTTTTATATTTTTATCTGATTTTTTTTGGGTGGGGGGGATTTTCTAAGACTCCATTTTAATATTTGTGGAACAGCTTCATGATGGACTAATGCTCCTGGCTTCCAGAGATTGGGAATATAATGATGCTGCAACTTCACTAATCTAAACCTGCTCCTGTGAACAATGAATTAGCACCCCAAAACTCTTACCCTTCTCTGCCGGTCACTTTCAAAGAGTCGTCTTCCATTCACATTCACAACCACTGTGTTGTTACAGCCCACAAACATAACTCTAGGAACTGTGTGCATTTTTGTGGGCTGTTTGGGTGGGACATGTAGGAACTCCGGCAGGTGCTCCTGGCTGGGGCATTTGGCAGGTTTGACAAAGGAATGGACTGAGGGGTAATGGTACTTGTTAGGTAAATGCCCAGCTGTTAACTCCCATAAAGCTGATGGCTTTACTCTTTTATTGCCACAAATAACAGCAGGGTACAAAGAAAATGTCAATGCTACTCCAAGAGAAAAAAACATGGCTAGAAATTTAATCTCTTCATCTCTTTATTTCCATCTAAACTATTAAAAAGGCTGAGAGGGAGAGATGTGAAAAGGCATCGGTACTGAAGTCTAGGTATCTCAAATGCCTCTAAAATGTGCCAGGTTTCCTGTGTCTTTGGGGATATACTTGGAGATTAAAAGCAAATTAAAAAGAAAAAGGAATCAGACCAATTGGAAAGGCCATCAGGATGGTCAAAAACAAGAGCAAAACAATCCAAACGCAAGCCATTCTGTGGTTTGGATTTTGGGCATTTCGACTCAGCTATGTTCTCTTGGTGATAGAATAAATCCAAATTCCGATGGATTGACTGAATGCACTAAGGAAATAAAGCACCTCCGAACTTAAAGAGAACCACTGCCTCTGGCAAGATGACACATGATTTAAACTACTGGGTAGTTTGAACTGCCAAATGACTGTCTAGGTAAGAATTCTGTCATGCAAATTGTAATCAAACATGTTAAATTATCATTAGCACAATTTAGGATTCATAAATATACCCAGAGAAGAAACTTTTACACATCTAACTTTTACGGCTAGGGAAGAAGTGACTGAGAATGTAAAATTATTGAGACAAGGAACCTCTACCTGCCCCTACTCAAAGTGGTAAGAAACAGATGTTGAATCAGAAAAATGACTCTCGGCCTAAAGAAAGCTAGCAAGTATCGGTAATAAGAAGAACTGGACAAAACATATAATCTGAAAGGTATTCTAAAAGGTATCATAATTGAGGGACAAAAATAAAATCTCTTTCACAGAGAGCACATGCGAAGAATAAAAATGTCCCTATTCAGTTTTACAAAGTGTGGAATTCTGTGTTAAAAACAAATGAACTAGAAATAGTTCCATTTATATGCAATGTGTCTTGCCGTCTAGAAAATGAAAGGTAAAATCAAGTTTAAAAAGTGAAATGAATTAATGCTATCAAATTAAAGAAAACAAAAAGGACCAACTATGAATAAATCTGAGTGGAAACAGACAAAAAGTAGCTAACGGAGAAGGTTTATATGTAATGATAACCAGAAGTATACTTTGAAATTGGGGAGAGAAGTAAGTAAGCCTGTGTTACAATAAAAAAAAAGAGATATGCAACATCTGGAAATTCAGAATACATGTAAGTCGGCAGGTCTGAGAGACATGCATCTTGTTATTAAGGGAACTGGCTTTAAAAACACACACAAAAAAACTTACCAAAACCACTTACAATTATGTTTGAAAAATCATGAAGAACTGAGGAGGTACCAGAGGATTAGAAAAAAACAAATGAGGTACCAATCTTCAAAAATGTAAGCAGTGTGCTCCTGGTGATTACCGCCTGGTAAGTCTAACTTGAATCCCTAGTAAAATAATGGAACAAATATTAAAAGAAAAAAATCCATAAACATTTAGAGTTTAATGGGCTCATGAAGTATAGTAGTATGGAGACTGCTTTATTTATGTTAAAACATGCTTTAAATTTTTGATTTTTAGGACAAAATTACAAAAAAAAATGAAAATATAGCAACTATAACGTCTTTGGATTTTACAGAAGCATTTGTGAAAATTTCATAAAATTTTATTTAAAATTATATTTCCAATTAGGGCTTAGTGTCATGATATAATGAGTGAAATACACCAACAAAAACTGCAAACAGTTAAAAAGTGTAATGTAGGATAAGATAAATAGCAGCAATCAAGTTAGAAAATGATTTCCAGAATGAGTATTAAGCATCATTTGGAATCTCATTAATGTCTTAGAGAATGGGTAACTAGATAATTAAGTAATTTATTTGCATTTGTTGATGACAGCAAATGTGAAAAATATGACTACAGATAAATGAATATCAAAATAACATCAGATAATGGCTATCAAAAGGGTAGAAGAAAAATCAATAGGATTCAAAAGTGTGAAGGGGACTAAATTTTCTGAGGGTAAACTACGTGTCTAGGGCTATCCTAAATATTTTACCCGTCTTTTATCATTTCTTTCTCACTATAATTCCATGTATGTATTATAAGTCTCACTTTACAGACAGAGAAGTCAGCCTCAGAAACTTAATGGAACTTGTCCAAGTCTAACAGTTAGTTATTGGCAGAGCAAATTTGAACCCAGGTCTACCTGACTCTAAAGTCCAGGTTCTTTCCACAAAACCATGCCACCTGCCTCAGAATGCTGAAAAGTAATTTCTGATGAATGGAAACTTCGAACCATAGTATTCATAGGGAAGGAAGAAATGTAGAAAGAGATGATGATTTATAAAGGAATAGTCAGACAACAGGCAAAGAACTGTGACGTTACAATCTGACAGCAACAGAAAAAGAAAACTTCACATAATCTAAATGCCCAGAGCAGAGAATTTCCTTTCTTTTCTTTTTTCACTTAGTTCTGATGAAATGAGTGTGGAGTTATGAGTGCTTCATTCACAGAAAAGACGGTGACAAAGTAAAACACTGTAAAGAACAATAAGAGACAAAGAATTCAACATGTATAAAGCTGGCTGAATAAAACTGGAAAGGCTTTGTGTCAAGTTAGCAGTGTTCATATACATGACTACTAGAGAGAGGCCTTGCTTATCTAGGTTATTGCAACCGATGGCAATTCTAGCGATGGAGCTAGATGTACTAGAGTTAAAATAGGTAAAGGGAAATTAAGATTAGAATTATAAATCAAAGACACTTTCTTCGGAGACAAATTCAGAAGGCTATGACAGTACATTTCATGTTCTCCTTAAGTAGATTAGTTTGGAGATATTTAGAATGTAAGCTCTTTGAGTCAACAGCCTTGGATTTGGGGAGGGAGGAGGACAGGGAGGATATTTGTTTGCCATGGCGAGAAGCTAGCACACTTAGGTACTTGCTAAATATAAAACACTGTATTACAGAGTTTTGAATTCCACCAACTAACTCATATTACAGAACCACATTAACCAGTTACCAAATACTAGACGAGACAACTAGTAAGTCTTTTTTTCATTTCTTGAATTCCTATAAACCATGTAAATCACTTTGTCAAAAAGAGCAGCTAAGAAAGTTACAATTCAAGGTTTTGAGCTTACCAGAAACTTCACCAGAGAGTACAAATGCCAAAATAAATATACTGAGCTTTTTAATAAGCGACTAATAGTTACAAGTGACACACTTATGAATGAAACGCCTACATCCCTCGTATCGAAGCATCATATCCCAGGAGCAGTACCCCCACTGCTACCCCATTACTTCAAAAAGATGTTTTAAAAAAATTGGCATGGAAGAAAGTGACAGCTAATCTCTAATACTGCTAACAAGAACAGTAAGAGGGCAAATGCTGATCATTAAGAGTTAGAGATAAAATATTTTGTCTTTATTTTAAAGGTAGCTTCTGAGATATTAATTATGGCAGTTTCTAAAATTCATAAAACTGCAAATCATCACATAAAATAATGTCATCCATTGAGAAACCCAAATACCACCCAATACCAATGTGAAAACGTTTCTAATATCAAGCTACTGACAACAGTGTGTTTCATAAGGTGTGTGAAAAAAAGAAAGGTTATTTGTGAACTGTATTTCCTTTCTGGAATATTTTGGTCAAAGTGGTAGATATGCCTCTAAACCCTGTTCATCATTTAAATTCAACTGCCTCCATCACAGCATAATCGCTATCAGGAAAAGAGGATTCCTAAGTTCCTGCAACCACTAGTGTTAGATTCTATATTCGAAAAGACCTCTGTGCATTCATTTTCATGTATTCTATTTTATGTTATTAAACTGTTCAAAGCAGGTACATAAAATATGGACTGTGAAAGAGTAAAGCTAAAAGGCTTTCAATCTGAGGAATGGAAATAAAATTTGAATGAAGTCTCCAAATGATCCAGAACTTACCTGTTTGGTGTTTGATGACTGAAATTGTGCAGATACTGGACGCTATAAAAGACAGAAAAATGGAATAAAGCCTTATCTTCTCCTAACATGCCTGTATTTTCCGTGATATAGGATATAAAAAAGGAAAAGCAGCTCTCCATGCAGAAACCAAAGCAAGAGACCTACACTTTGTGCTTGGAAGATTAGAGCATTTATTATTTTTCACACTGCTTCCTCCTATACCCATTTCATCTTCTCACCACTGAGGGCACAATCCTCCTGTGATGTACTGAAGTTAACTACTCCCTCAGATAAATGTGTTTCACACAGTATGCAAAACTAACTTGTAGTTTCTTTAGCCTCTAATAAATGTCCAATGGGCCAATGGATGAAGTCATACCATTACCTAACAGGCAGCTAAACAAATGGTGATAGATTCTCTATGACTTGCAAAGAGTCACCAATAAAAGCTAACAGGCAAGCTAAGCAAAGAGATCAATTCATCCAAGATTGACACAGAGCCACCCTTAGATTAAAACTCGGCAGACACTCAGAGCTGCACAGAAACATTCACAGTCTTTTCTATACAATTCTGTGGCTCTTGCCATAGATACTGGAGGAAACAATTAGCAAAGGAATGTGTTCGCCTAAATTCAATTTTCTTAGTATACCTAGGTTAATTCTCTATTTTTTATTAAAAATTACAAAAAACTCTGATCTGTGATGATGTAGTGGTCAAGTACAACCCTGTTGCCTGATTTTACTTCTAATCCAAAATAAAACCCCTTAAGATATAGTACACCCTGTTCTACATCACAATGCCATCTAGAGCAGGAGCTCGCAGCTAGGCACCCGGCCCTACAGAATGAATCTAGTGCAAAGACATTATGTTTGGTCTACAAAGTATTTTCTTAATTGAGCTAGTTGCTAATATTTTAGAATATGATTTCTGATTTCTCTTGACAGTAGGAAACTCTGACAACACTTGGCCCACACTCATACATGGCACTGATCAGCTAGGGCACATTGGTAAAATCACTGCACCTTTTTTTAGGAGGTATGAACTCTCCGGTTTCCTGCAGTCACATCACTCTTAGCTTTATTACGCCTGGTCCTCTTTCCTCATTTATATGGTTTGCCTGAAGCCCCTACAGGCATTTGAGTTTGCAAACCCTGTCCTAATGAAGTTATCTGAGTAAGTAGTAGTATATGAGCTCGGCAAACAAAAATAGCACCACTCTAAATGAGACCAGCAAGCAAAAGGAAGAGGGAGAGGAATGGGAAGAAAAGGATTAGTGGATGTCTACAAAACAGGTGGGGGAAGAAGAGAAAGGAAAAGGGGAGGGAGGGGGAGAAGAAGCTGTTTCTGCCTTCAAAGAGCTTACAATCCAGCAAAGGAGTAACGGAAAATCTAAAAGCAACAAATCGATGAATGCAAAGCAATACAGCAGAGAACACATAAATCATAATGAAATGAAAAGTAAAGGTCACAACGGAGTGGGATAAATTTAATAAGAAACAATCGCCAAACTTCTGAGCAGGCAAGATAATCGATCCAGATGGGAAGGGAGGTAGAAGGCAAAGAAACAGAAGTAGAAACTAGACATGTCTAGTCAGGCAGAGACTGATTAGATGGTGAATGAGTACACAGAATGATTAGCTGATTGGTTTAACTGGAACAAAAATGCAGAGTACACAAAGACTGGAGCAACACTTGATCAAAGAATGTTTCAGACATGTACAGATTTCAGTAGGCAGTTTATCTCATTTAACCTCTATCAACACCTCACCACCACTGAGGGCCCTTTTGAAGAGAATCACTTGTAGAGAAGATATTTAATTGAGCATCTTCTTTATGGAGCTAGTCTGAAAAAAAAATGGACAGAGTAATGACTGGGAATTTGTAGGCTCCCTCTCTGTGCCTTGTTTGTGAGCATAGCGATTGGGGGAAAAAAAGGGTGATCTTTTTAAAAAGAGAAAGAAAAAAGGAAAGATAATGGAAAAAGCCAAAAGAAAAGAAAAAAAAACAAAAAGCAGAGAATGTTTGTTTAAAAGCACTGAAAGCATAAGCTATTAGCCACCGCTGATTATAACTGCCTCCTGTCTAGAATGATCCCCAAATTCTCCTGCTCTACGTGACCTCATATCCACAGAGCTTCAGCTCACTTATTTACATCAGCTGCCACTTTCCAGTAAGCCTCCTTTGGGTTCTCTGCTGTTGAATTTGCTTACCTGAGGTTTCTGGAAAGGGTTTCGCCTGGAAGACTCAAAGTTGGGATAAATTGCCCGGGTTGATGCCCGCTGGGCAGGATCTTGGCACACAAATCCTGAATGGGGAATGGGAAACATTACAACCTGCCATTTTCTAAGAAACTAGCAGGTTTAGCTGCACCTTTTCTTTAGATGTACCAACTCAGTTTTACTCTCATAAATATTACAGAGATCCATCTTCAAGAGGATTAAACTTGACTATCCCATACACACACACCACCTTGAACTTCAGACCAGCATAGCTGGAGAGAATGCGAAAGGAAAATATGCATATAAATCAACCTCCCTTGTTGGGGAGCTGAAATGTGATTCTGATGAAAAAGAAACGTAGAGTTTTGAACTTCAGAGCAAAGATGCAAACCACCATTTAAAAACACACAGCT
The DNA here is from genome assembly GCF_014176215.1 of Rousettus aegyptiacus. Taxonomy (NCBI): domain Eukaryota; kingdom Metazoa; phylum Chordata; class Mammalia; order Chiroptera; family Pteropodidae; genus Rousettus; species Rousettus aegyptiacus. Next base: position 153,590,547 of record NW_023416306.1, on the reverse strand, counting down.
GTTAATAAAAACAAATGATTTTAAAGTGGCTTCCTGGACAGTAACTGGGAAATAATGTTGTTTTTACTGGGAGAATCCAGAAGCAAGTGAGGAGTCTTGTCCTGTTACAGGACCCACTTCTGGAATTACCAAAGGTGGTCTACTGGCAACTTTCAAAATGAGCTTTGTAGTTTATCTATGACTTAAGAGATTAGGTTTGGGCTAATTTCACTTACAATCTAAAAAGAAGCAGATGCCCACCCAATAAGAATAGCTAACTTTTATAGCATATGCTAACACATCAAGCACTCGTTCATTTCGAATATATTTTATTATGTCTTTTTAGAGTACTTTTTAACATCAAATTCACAACATACCCACCTGACTGCCCATCTTCATTTCAAAGTTTTGGCGTATATACTCGAAAGGGGATGTCTTCCTTGAGCTGCTTTAGTTATAACTACTACAGAAGATCGTGTTGACACCCACAGAGACTGTCTAGCAAAAACACAGCCAGTCTTCTTCACTGGGTTTCACTATCCCAGCTCAGAGAAAAATATACTTTCTCCAGATCTTTGCTTAACTCTCTTCCTCGGCTCATAATTCCTGTGCCCAGGAATTAGGTCTCAGCCCTAGTTGTGGTTCAACCTCAGGACAGGATGGAGCCAGGGGGAGTAGAAACTCATAAACACTTCCCTGAAAATATAATTTTTTAGTACAAAACATCCAGCATGGCTTAGGAACTGCCAATTGGCAACACCTATAGAGCCTGACAAAATGGATGCTCTGGGTAACTTTTATGCGAGTTTCAGAAAAAACTACTACTCACCTACAACAGTGAACATATCTGAAATCATACTGGCTTTAATCTTTAGGTCCAGAGGTGCATCACTAACAGAACAGAGAAAGAAAAGAGCAATCGATAATTTTATAGGTTAACAGAACAGCAGCCCCTAACAGGCCCCAATGTAGCAAAGCTTCCAAATGTCGATGAACAGCAACACATAAAGAACATCAAATCTGTGGAAAAAGAAATCTGGGCAAAAATACCAGCAATAAAAAGCCCGGTGTTAAACTCATCCTCTGTAAGGCAGGCCCAGCACCAAGGCACTAATTCCCTGACATGCAATCTTTTTAGGTCTTGTGTAATTCAGTTTTGCACAAGTCAAGAATACTGCTTCATTATCACTCTGGATTTTAGAGGTCCAGACTTCTAACATGCTATTTTATGTGTGCCCATCATTCAAATTATTTTTTACTGCTGTAATAGTCAAATCGCATTCACGTGTAAGAGAAGAAACTTTGCCCTTCTTTGTACTTTTTTCAAGCCTTCCTTTCTGTTCTAAATCAACGTGCTTAAGCTAACAGACTTGCAAATAAGGGCAAAAAAAAAACAAGTTATACCAAAATATCACCAGATGATGCGGCAGGAACCCACATGCAGACAAACACCACGGATTGAAAGCTGGAGGCCTCCCTGGAGTGGTAACTGCCATGCTGGCTGTGGCGTTGAGGTGCTTCTCCGTGAACCAGATGACTCTGGCTGCTGGACCCAACACTTCATTCTGGGGATTTCTAACATTATCTAACCTGCCGTGCTAGGCAGTCTGCAAAAAGTTGACTGAACGAAAGTGGAGCACAACATCCCAAGCGTCTGTAATACCTACCTCCACACCTTCCCACTGGAGCGAAGCCAAACTGCCACCCCGTGAAGTAGTCGATCTGCCTGTATTTGATTACTTGGCATTTTGCCAATACTTCTCATCCTTAAAAATGTAGCAGCTGGGTGGTCTCTGGAATAAATCCCTATGGTCCTCTAGCTGTTTAGAGAAGCATATAGCTAATAGAAACTCTGGCTGTAGCTGCAGATATAAGCAGAATATTCTCTAGTACAGAAAAATATATTTCTTTCCTTCTTCTGAATAGGTTTTTAAATTTTGTTTTAATTGTTGGAAGTTTGTAGACTCTAATTATGGATGGATACCAGGACATGGATAGGGCAAAAGGATCAGCTAATACCTACACTACCCTAGGCCTACCTCTATATATTTATAGTATATGTGGACTTGAGTCTGTATAAACTTTTCATAATAAAGGAAATATAACACCTCATGTATTTATTTAGTCTTATCAAAACACCTACAAAGTTATAAAAAAAAAAAAAAAGAGGGAGAGAAAGAACTATGGATGAAAATGAATGCAAGAAGCATCCTTAAAAGCCCATACGACAGTAAACACAGAGTGCAAATTGACTAGTGAGACAGGGATCCGTGGTTGTCACGTGGGCTTCGACCACATACCACAAATCCCCCAAATGTAGGAATTCTAGTTAACTTTACCTAATGACTAGGGAAAAAAATCTCCTAGTGCCAAGAGAAATGACAGAAAAAAAAAGGTGTTCCAGTACTACTCACTGGAGGTTTGTCTTTTTCCAGCAGACAGAACAGACTACTTACCAGGCCAAAGAAGGAGAGAGATTCACTTCCAACAACCACGGCTTCAGAGAAGAATCTATGAGCACGTCAAAGCCATAGAGTTCTAGAAATACAACATAACACAATACAGAAGATCATTTTTCCATGTCACAACCAAACAGAGATCTGGAAGGTTCAATCCAATCAACTCCCATCAGAGGCCTAGAAACTTACTGAGGTATAAGTAATAAGTGAAAGTAGAAGCAGAGAGTCTTTGAAGTTCAAGAGAAATGAATCAAGCTCTAGAGATAAGAAAACAACAAAATTCCACTGTTTTTATTATCTATTCCTTTGACATTCCTGAGTTCTACACATAAAGTGTCCAGACTCTAGAGGTTAGCAAGCATGATTCTGCTGTGCTTATGGGTAAGAAAAAAAAATGCTGGGAAAAAGATTATAAGTGCATCCCATATCAATGCTACTTTGGGCTTGTTCTGGACTGTCCCCCACCACTTCCCCACTCCACTCTGAAAAGAGGAAAATCTATTGAAGGCATCTCTCTCTAGGATCCTTCAGTCACATTTTCTTAAACCAAGATCTTGCTTTTGCAACCTAGGTCAAGAAGACATCTAAGTGTAAAATATATTTATTCTGTCCCGCTTCCTATGGTTTCAATTTCCCTTTGAAGACAGAAAAAAAAAAAATACACTGGTCCCACACAGAAAGACAGAAGAAAGAAGAGAGAGCCAGTGGCAGCAGAGCAGGACTGTGACAAGCCGCCCTGCACCACTAATATTATTTAAGCCTTCTTGTACCTCTAGGAGGGAACCCGAGATCAAATTTCCATGGCTTCTGGATTCTTTACTAACTCTCTCCCCTTACGACCCCAACTGTTACAAAGAGCAAAGCAGGAACCATCTGCAGGCTTTCCTCCCAGAATGCAGAGATGAGAGGCTAACTCTGGAACCCAAGCTGGCAACCTTCACTCTCATTATTATTATTATTGTTAATGAGACCCTCTCCACAGTCCTCCTTGATACACGTATAGTAAATATATCAGACTTTCAGAAGTCCTATTCATTCCCCCTCTGTGTCCCTCAAATAAACTGTTTATACCTTCTTTCCAGAAAAAAAAAAAGACTAGCTTCCTTACAGTTCAATCTGAGGTCACAGGCCACAACTCACACCCACAGAACACAACCAGATATTCTCAAGAAATTCAATTTGAAACAAATTTCTTCACTGCAAGAATTTTCCCATTTCTCAATCCTCTTAAAAACACAGAAAACTAAATACAGGCTTCTAAAAAGATGGTACCAAAGACTCTCTTCTAGAATATAGGAAGTCGGATGTGACACCAAGAATCGCAGAATGGGACTCTAGAAACCCGAATCCTCCTCCTCGTGATGCAACCATTTATTCCCTGTGGAACGCAGGAAAAAATCATGTCTCTCTCTGATATTCTTTAGCATCCTTTGGTTTCTCCTATGCCCTCTATTAGTCATCATTTGCCAATACCTGTATGCTCAGTAAACCTATATCCAGAATTCTTATTTATGCAATATGAATTCAGGTAGACATTCATATTCAGGTTCTCTCTTGTGTTTCCATGAGTGAGTTGGCTTCCATAGTACTTATTCAGTATTCCATTTAATTTGCAAAAATAATCAAACACTATAAGAGTCTGAGTTGGGACTGACCTTCATGTAACTACACAAAGATCACATATTATCTATACTGTAAAATGCAGAGAAAGCTCCTATGCCTATCTTCTTTAGGTAACAAATCTATAGTTGTTATGGTACATTCTTCTGAATATGTTACCTGACCTTCAGTCATCCTGCAGACTACTCCCCCTTTAATCTGAGAAAAATCTTGTGATGTGGCACTAAATAAGGCATTTGAACGGAAAGACCTAATTACAAAATCTATAAGTCCATGTTAATATCACACAAGCGAGAGAAAACTTAATGTGAGTTTTAGTCAAGAAAAATAACATTTACCTTCAGTTTTTAAAAGTTGGAGCACAGGATTCAACTGTTTCATAAAAGTGGTAATATGACTGATAATAATCGTAGTAGGAACAGGGTGAGAACAATGACGGATGCATATATTGATCAAATTTGCAGAATGAGCCACAAATTAAGACAAATTGAAATCAGAATAACAATCAATGAGACTCATCATGTAAACACCTCCCATTAAGCAGCCAACACATTTACTTAACTATTTCCCAAATTAAGAGGCAAATTCCAAGAATCTCTGCTACAAAGCTGAGACCTGACATTCAGGGAAGTAAGAAAAAAAAATGACCCAGAGAAAACATTCTTTACAGTGACGACTTAGTTTGTACTCAGGTGAATAAAACCCATCCATGCTAAGCAATCTCATAACCAGTTTTGAGTTTAACTACGTCTGTACATGCACCAGGCTTGGATCTACCATCACTGAAGAGTGGAGTAAGTATCTGACAGCATTGCGACGTGGTGCAAAGCCCAGCTCCCCTCAGAGGCTGGAACTGAGGGAGAGAAATGGGATGGAAAGATAGCATTTGTTTCAGGTTTATCTCTTAAAATAACAACTCAACTTAAGAAAAATAATTTGGGTCCTTGGCAAGCTGTTAGAGTCCTTATAACACTTTTAACTTATGATTGGTCTTCTCTGTGGAAAGGAAAGGTGTTAAAATTTAAGAAGTATGTTGCGCTGAAAATATCAAAGTCCCTCACCTTTTAATGTTGTGTTTTAGCAACAGTATCCAGAATTTCAAAAATTCTGTATCCAGGATGAGCCCTACCAATGTTCCTGTCATGAAAGGCAAGCAAGGCTTTTCTAGTTCTAAGAGCTACTTTCTTTGTTCCTTTCTGCTGTCTTCATTATGACAGAAGAGCAAGTATTTTCAAAGGACTGTTGCTACCACCTTCATCAACGTTTCCTCAGGAAATTCTTCCTTGGTGCGACATATTTCCTTCAGCCCCCAGCCAAATCAAAATGAACTTGACAATTAGACTAGTGAATGGTAAGAACCTTGACTCCACTTCTTAGGGTACATTATTAGCACTCTTGTCCCTCTACTTCTTTAATGCAGCTTCTTAAAAAAGCAATCGATCCTTAATGGCCTTAACTTTCTTTGTGCCTATTCACTCACCAACCCGTAAGAATTTCTTCTGTTCCCACTCTAAAAATTGACTGTTCTCACTACAGTCACCAGAGACCACCTTACTGCTAAGCCCGGGCATCTGAAACTGTTGACCACCCCTTACTTCTCCCTTGGTTCCAGGACATTGCTCTCTGCTGATTCTCCTCCTCTTTCCTCTCCTTCTTTCATTCCTTCTCTTCTGCCCAGCTATTCACTGGTAGGTTTGCTCAGGGTAGCATCCTCAGGTCTTTTTTCCTTCTCAATTCTACTTCTCTTCTTGGGTGATCACATGTATTCTCACGGGTGCAATTAATATTATGATGACAACATTCAAATTTGTATCTTTAGTTAAATGTCTCCTGGACACCAAATTCATAATTCCAACTGCCTTCTAGACAACTTCACAAGGATATCCCATGGATACTTAACACTCAACCAAATACAACTCATCTTCCCATTATTCTTCATCTTGGAAAATCCACCAGCCTCCCAAGCTGGAAGCACTCTCTTCGCCACCTCTAAAATCCAACACATTACCAGATATCTTCTGTTTTTCTTTAATCCAGCCTTCTATAGTCCCTTTTGAGGTATAATTTACATAAAATGAAATGGACAGATCTTAAGTATACAATTTGATGAGTCTTGATAACTGGGTACATCCATGTAACCCACACTCCTGTTATCAACCCACACAAAACACTCCTATCACTCCAGAAAGATCCCTCACATTCCTTCCTGCTAAAGGCCCTGCTCCCCCATCATACCCCCAATTACCATTCTTATTTCTTCTACCATAGATCGGTTTTGTCTTTTATAAAATTTTGAATCTGGTTTCTTTCATTTAGCATGTTTGTGAGGTTCATCAACCTATCATTGTTTCTGCTTTTAAGATAAGTTTGTTAAGGTATATTTATGTAAAATGAAATTTTCCTTTTTAAGTTGTTGTTTGATGAGTTTTGACAAATGTATATAGCTATATAACCACCACCATAATCAAAATATAGAACAATTCTTTCATAAACTTTCCTTTGTGCCTCTTGTAGTCAATCCTCACTCCCTATCCACTAGCAATCACTGATTTGATTTCTGCCTTTTCTGGAAAGTCAAATAAATGGAATCATACAGTAATTAGCCTTTCAAGAGTGGCTTCTTTCACCTGGAATTGTGCTTTTGAGATTTTACCTATGTTATTACATGTATCAGTAGCATAGTTTATTCCTTTTATTACTGAGTAGTATTATATTTTATGGACATAGCACAATTTATCCATTCAACAGTTGACAGACATTTGTGTTGCATGCAATTTTTAGCAATTGTGAATAAAGCTGATATAAACATCTGTGTACAGGTAGGTGTGTGAACATATAGTTTCATTTTTCTTGAGTAAATACCGACACATGGGATTGCCGGTCCGCATGGTAAGTATGTATCATCATTGCATGCTTATCTCCCAAATCATTTCCCTAACACCAATCTTTCCCCACAATAGTCCATTCTCCACGTGGTCATTAAGACTACCTTTCTAAGACTTAAATGTAATAGAAATAGGCAGTAAATTGGCCCAGGAATAGACATTGATGTCAGGTTGGTTCCCGAAAAAATTTAAATTAGTCACTTCTAGTAATGTTGAAAAGTTTTCCATTTGCTGTAATTCTATCATACCAAGCTTTGGGTCAAATCATGATGAAAGTTAAAGAAAACAGAGTTGCCCCATTGTTCTCCTGCTCTAAAAATTCCAGTGGCTGTCTGTTGTCTACAGGATAAACAAACATGTCAGGCCTTTACAATTGAGCCCCAATATACTTCCATAACCTTATCTCCTGCCTCCCCATCCTAGGGAGGCTATATAGTCACAGTGAACTTTCCGTTTCAAAAAATACTGCATCCTATCATGAAACTGTTCTTTACATGCTATATTCCTTCTGCTAGGTATGGCTTTCCCTGGCTCCCCTAGGCACAGCTGGTAACTCTTGTGTCTTCCAAGAGCACTCGAGTCACTTTACTACTTGTACTGTCATTTATCATTTCATGTCTGCTCTTCCCCACCACTCAAGGGCAGGGGCCATATCTTAGTCATCATTATATACCAAACAGCCTGTACCATAAAAAAGCAATCAAGAAGCAGCAATCAGAAGAAGCAATCAAGACATACCAAAAGGAAAATGGAAAGAAAACAATTTTTAAATGAAAAACGCTGTACGATTTTTGAGAATGACAAAATAATTTCCAGCTATTCCCCCAGAATAATCCTAATCACAACTTATTATATTCATAATAAATCCACCAATCATAAAGTAATGAGACATCCTTATTAAGATTTTGACATATTAAGGAAAAGCTTGATAAAATATGGTCTAGGGAGGGAAAAGAAGAGAAAATAATAATGCATCCAAAGGCCTAAGAGATTACAAAACATGTCACACCATTAATTTTGAAATCGACCCACTAACCCTCCCCAGAAATAAAGTCCCAGTGAAGCTGTAATCCCTTAGGCAGTGGAAAGTGCTGACATTAGCCAATACTCGCTGTCAGTCAAGTGCTATTGTATAAAGAAAATTCTTTTCACCTTGGCTTTGGATTTGAGTTGAAAACCTAAAAAGGAAGTCTTTATCTGGGGTTCAGAAGGAGAACTGGGAAAAAAGCAGATTAAAGTTCGACAGGAAAATGAACTAAATAAAAGAAAAAGCCCAGAGCCAATTTGTTAACTAGTCCAATAAATCAATATAGTATCTGGCTACCATCTGTAAAGGTAGATCTGAAAGGAGTATCTAGGACTAGGTACTGTTGATTACAGCAGAAAGAGTGCCCTTTTTCAGGCCTGATCTGCTATAAAGGATGATATCATTTTTCCTAAGATCTAGTTACAGGAGAGCAGAAGAATCCAGGATATAGCGTGTGCCAAAAGTGGCCGGACACATCAGAACTTATCTCTTTATGTGGGCGGGAGAAGCAGCCAGAGACCTACCTCTCAAACTCGGCTTTGCCATCTATTAACTGTATGACCTGGGACAAATCATTAACTTCTTTGAAGCTTTTGTCCTTGTCTATTAAACAGGAGTAATAAATGCAGTAAATTACCAATGAAGAGTGTTTGACAAACAGAAGGTACTTTCTACTAAGTCCTTTCTACAGTAAACTTCCCTTCCCTTCTAAACAGGAACATGGGATACACCAAAGAAAGACTATCTCAAAAAGTGAACTACTGTTGACTTTCATTATTGTTTTGTTGATCAAGTAGTTTACATTATTGGAGAATGTGTACTGCAAGCTTTCATTCCTTTAACAAATATTTACGGACATTTCCCCTTTAAGAATGTCAGCTTACCCTGTGAAATGGTCTAGAACAATGGCAATAAAAGGCCAAACCAGCATTCATTCAACAATGAGAGATGTATTAAGCATGGTTTGTCCTCAGCAAAGATGTCACTGGTCTCTGACCTAAACAAAGCCAGTCTCATCGATTTTACAAGTAGCATGACAGTTGGTTCACATGATCCCAGGCTGGAGAGGAACAGGGTCATAGCCTGTCACTTCAGCCATCTTCACACACATAGATAAAACCACTGTCAGCAGCAGCATCTTTAAAGGACAGCTAACATCCTGTTGTTTTTGGCTGGAGTTTTTTTCGAACTGGTCAAAAAAGCTGTTCTCATAGCCAGTTCTTTCACAATGCCAATTTCCTAAGCATATTTAAAGGAGTGCTGCTTAAGCATACATTTCACGTGGTATCACATTTTCACAATCTTGACGGTAGTAAAAATTATACTGTCAAAAATCTGTTTTATTGGAAGAGGTATCAAAAATTCTATAAATCAAGAATCCCGTGATCAAGATGAGTGCCAAAAGCCATCTTCTGACTGCTTTTTTCCAAGCTGAGTCTTTTTCATCTGAGTTCTCTCACTCACTAACTCTGGAACCTGAAGTAAGAGTCTCAATTTCTTAGGATCTCAATTTCTTTACACAGACTAATTATTCTCTGAGTTCCTTTCCAGACATACAGATCTATGAAAAAACATTAAATGGCTAAGTTTCAGGTAGTTTGTGAAGGTTCCTAAGTCTATATTTAAATGCTAATATTATAATGCAGATATATGTATACATCATCCTATGTAAAATCTGCTTTGAGAGGAACAAACTCATAATCTACACCTTGAACACAGCAAAAACTGAACAAAAAGTTAAATGCATAAGTAAATGAATGGGCATACCGAAGGTACCTGGAAACACAGTTGGGATGTTACAGGTGGTAGGGTGGGAAAGAAATAGGACAGGGACAACTAGAGAGTAATGGATGCTTCTGGCAAGGATCCATAATGAGAAAGGGCAGAAACAGCAACCAAAGAATATGGTGAACCCCATCACTGGACTGTTGGCTTCCTATAAAAGCACCAATGCTCTGTTCAAGCCAAATTCTTCTGGGAAGCTCTCAATTCCTGTTTACTCTAAAACAAATGAAAAAGAAAAGGAAAGAAAAAAAAAAAAACAGCTTATTCCTTGAAACTTAAACCCCAGGGGAGGTTAGGAATCAGTGGGAGGCAAAGAGATTCACACAAACATATACACGTTTACAAAATCATATCTGATGGGGGGAGGTTAATGAAGCACATAAAATCCCAGGGCTGAAAGGAAGTGGAATTAGAACCACAAAAGCCAGGAAGACAGTCAACAACTTAAAAAACTCCAGATGCACTCAGTTTATTAAAACTGAACACAAGTAGGGAGGGGGAAAGGAGACCCATTGCTGATGACATGGACCTAGGGGGTAGTTCACTGAATCAGAGAAAGTCACTGCTTATTTCACATTAGAACTTTGACTGCCATTGTTTTAGAAATTCTCAAGCATCTGAAAGGCAATCAAGGAATGAAACAAAATAGAAAAGGAAACATTCAGAAAAGCTTGTGATGATTTCCAGAACAAAGCTTTTTACATCAATAAATTTACCCTCTCATGAGAGCCTAGTAGATATGGAAAAGAAACTTTTATTTATTTTTTTAACCTAATAAGGTTTTTAAAGTTGGAGTTATGTTCCCAGAGCCCCCTCCTCAAACAGTTTACAATAATTCTAAAAGCTCTAGGCCCTACCAAATCAGATCTATTGTGAAGCCTGTCAGGCCACCAAAAGGCAATTCAAACAAGTACTAATTAATCACTCAACAAACATTTCTTGAACATCTTCTAAGAGCGAAACTGTTGCTGTGCACCAGAGGGGCAGAAACGAGGGAGACACTGTTTCTGTCATCAAGGAGCTTCCAGCCCAGAGCAGGGACAGACACATGAATGTGTACCAGATGACACGCAGGTACCACTGCAGCTTATGAACCGCGTGCTGGGGACGGGGAGGCTCACTGGTGGAAGACGTAGGAAGAAATCTGCCAAAGAAATGATACTAGATTTTGTCTTGAAAGATGTCAGTAATCTGTTAGGTAAAGTAACATAGGAAAGGTATTTCAGACGCAGGATAAAGCAGGTACAAAAGTAAAGGGTTAGGAAAGAACCTAGAAGGTCCAGGGAGATGGTGAAAGATTTGATTTGGCAGAAATTGGGTGACAGGGGAAGGGGAGACAGTGACTACTAAGAATTCACAAAGATAAGCTCAGAGACTTCCGGGAAAGTATATGTGTAATATACCCGAAGAGAAGAACTTATACAGAGGCACAAAGGCATGGAGTGCTCAGTAGTGCAGTTGGATTATAAGGTGTAAGAAGGGAAATAGAATTCTAGAAAAGTCAGCTGGGGTCAGATCCCCAGAAGCTTGAAGTCATATCCAGTTTCTATTTACTACTTAAGCCTAAGGAGCCATTCAAGGGTTTTAGAAGACATGAACATATTTGTATTTTAAAAAGATCACCACCTCTTCTTTTCCTATATATTTTTAGATCCTGGTTTATCTACCACCTTCTATTCAGATTCTCAACACTGCCTTTTGTTTAGTGCCCCTCAAGACTGTTAGAATAATCTGTTGAAGAGATCAAGAAGTATAATGTCTAATTATAAAAATAACAAAAAAAAAATTCTTGAGTACAAATTATGGGCCAGACATTGTACCAGGAGTTTTGCGTACATCATCTCACTTGATCTTCATGGTACTTTTAGGAGGTAGGTGCCATCATTACTGCCATTTTACAATTGAGGAAACTGAATTAGAGCAACTTGCTGAAAATCAGAACTCTAGTCAGGGCTACAAACGGGTCTCGGACTAAGTCTGTCAGGCTTTAAACCCCATGTTCCTTGCTTTCCTGTTACCCTGCCTCCTAAGCAAGCAATGACTCTTCAATCCTTATTACTGTATTACTTTTATTATCCTCCCATCAATGACTCCAGTGTTTCTTACTAACAAAGTGTAATGCCTGCTGAAAGCCTATTTGACTTTACGGACACTCACCCTGGCAATCACTAAAGAGTTCACATCCACACAAAAGCAAATGTAGGCAGGCACACTCAGGGCTCCAATCACAGCCAGTAGGTCACTAGGCAACAGGCTTCCTAGTCTAATAACTGTAAACTGTGCCTTACTCCTCTGAGCAATCAAGGAGTTAGAGGTGACAGAGAAGGGGGGCGGGGGACAGGAGGAAGAGGAAGAAAAGAAAGAAGAGAAGGGGAAGAACCCACTGGAGAGAAGACTAAAACAAAAAGGAGGAGTCATCGGAAAACGGGAGAGAGCACATACTGGTACCAGCCAGAGCTTCCTGGAATGGTTCCCAGTCTGGCTGCCAAAGAGCTCTGGAATATATTTGTTAGAGCTGGATTCCTGTACAGTCCGTTGCAGACTTTTTCTGATTGCTCTCTGACAAAGAGACCCACACTTTCGTTCCAATCCCTGCTTCCCACCCAGAAAGAAAGTTAGTTCTCAGGGAACCTCCAACTAAGCTCACCGCTGGCCTCGTAGTAGGATCTTCATATGCTATGTCAGCTTGGAAAGAAATAAAAGTCCACCACATACCTCTCACTCTTATAGAATCACAAAGCCTCTCTACCCCAGGATCCCATCCCAACTTCCCAAGCCCCTTTTCACAAAACACATTAAGCTTCTTAAGTCTCCTTACCAAAACAACTGCTGCGATGAGGAACAAAGGTTTTACAGGCTGTAGCAATAGCTAGTTCAGCAGAGATTATAGTCTTAATAATCAGGTCTTCTACATGGGCCATCAGTGCTACAAAAAAAAAGCAGAAGGAGAAAGAGGAGGAGGAAGAAATACTATAGTGCATGGATTCGAAGGTCTAGATTCCATAACACAATATAATATAAAAGACTGTGTGCTCATTAAAAAAAGTCTCTCCATGAATGGGTGCTCCAGAAAAAGGCATATCTGTGAATAGGGCAACACGGTCAAGAATGTGGGTGCTGGAGCACATACTTTAGTGACCTCCTATGACAAAAGACGAACACAGAATAGAAAAGGAATCTTACTCCTCTTCTCACACATTTCCCATCACCGTTCTCTTTGTGGACTGAGAAAGGCCTTTTGGCACACTGTTTCCCATTTTGCTCAAGACTCAGCAACGGTGTCTGTCCATTTTGATTCCAGGCCCTGTACTCAAACTCGACACTGCCCATTCTCCAATTTAGCAACATGAATAGAAAATTAATTTAGAAAAATTTGAACTCAAGGCCAGTATGGAGACAGACAATTTGTTATATAAAAAGCTGATAGTATTTCAGTTAGCAGTTCAACATTCATGAAAATAAATTCATTAAAGATTAAAGAGAAAATTTATGCCTTTCAAACTAGACACAAGAAAAGGGATTTCAGGGATCATGGAAAGCCTTTTCTCCATCTTGAAAAGGGCAAGAAAAATTCACACCAAAATGGTGATCCCATTAGATATCTTAGCTATACTATTCCAATGAGAGAGAATGACTCCTGGTAGAGACAATGGTCAAGTTATACAAACAAGAGAAGTCAGAATGAAAAAAGGCCTGGTACTCACCAGTTGTATCTCTGCCTTCTTGTTTCAGATACCTAAGCATAGCACTCATGCTCCATTTGTTCCCATAATCCTCCACCTCTGGATCATCACAACTAAAACAAATTAATGGATCAAGGTCACATATGCAACAAGGCCTGGCCATAGAAACAAGATTTTTTACAAAGAGTTTTCTTACCCTTCTAAGTCTCTAGAGAAACAGTCCCTTTACTGATTTCCACCTCACCTACTTTTTCTTGGTCTTTTTTGTCATATGTCCCTTTGTACCAATTTTTTCCATTGAAATGGAAAAGCATATAGCTTGCCTTATTGAATGGGGTAGGGGAGAAGATGGCAAAATTCTCCCTTAATCAATTATGTATCATGAAAGAATATGGGAAAGAATATAAACAAATTTAAGAATGGTCACAATGCATTAATAAATTGAAATGTTTGGCGTACAAACCTAGTCTTTGAGGTAAATGCTACATGAGCCCACAAAACCACCTCTGATGCCACTTTCAGAGCAAAACTGAGTGTGGATGGGCCAGTGAGCTAACCTAGTGTAGCATTTCAATGAGCTAACCAAGCACGGAATTGCTTTAGCATCTGAAGCAAGCTCCCTCCTCTCTGGACACAGCTTTTTCAAAAACCATTTGATGCATCGCTGAAGGGAGAACACGCTAGAGCAACAATAAAAGTGGTGAAGTGCACCATCACCACGGCTGCGAAGCAGCAAATGGGGTAGACGCCCATGCCTGTTGGAAGGCTCTTACAATCTGATGCTTGTGTTTTGCAGCTGCCCCCCAATTCCCTACCATCACCCATCAGTTGCTTCTTTGCTCATCTTCTAAAGTGAAGGATGTCTCCAACCAATTCCTAACACTGGTCACAGGACACTCAGTGAAATCTATGTGGCTTCAGCAACTTTGCCATCACTTCCAGATTCCTTTCTTTCTTTCCTTGGACATTCTAGGCACCTATTTTTAGTCTAAGTAGAAAGTAACTGTTTGGGTTTCTTTTTTATTTTTCCACTTTCTGGCAAAATTATCAGAATGAAAGAAAACATAGCAGAAAGAATATTTCCATACAGCTGGGCTCATACTCCCTTCCACTGAATCTTCTTCTGAGATGGCCTCATTTTTTTCTTTATTTAATTTATCCTAAGTAAATCGCCCCCCTACATATAGAAGTATTTATGTTAGAAAATCTTAGGAAATACATAAAAGTTCAGAGAAGAAAACAGAAATCACCCACTCATAATTCCATCCACTATAGTTAAGAACTGTGAACGTTTTAGTATGTATCTTTCTAGTTTTCTTCCTCCGCCCTAGCAAAAATAAACAGATTTAGTTATCTTACACAGTCAAAAAAGAAAATAATTGAGTGTAGCGTTTGATAACCTGCTGTTTCCACCTGACAATGTACACCAATGAACATTCTTATCTCTGATCTTGTTATTTCTTAAGGTTAAATTCCTAGAAATAGAATTGCTGGATCAAAGGGTATAAATATTTTTGAGGCTTTTCATACATTTTGCCAAGTGCTGAAATGACCTCATTTCTTGACTTCTAAAAGGTTGCATATGCCCATTAAATTCCCACCCCTAAGTCAAGTGAGGGAAGACAATGAGGAAGATGAAACATGGGAAGGTATAATTCAGTAGATGAAGCTGCAACGGCGCAAGCAATGGCGCAGCGGCAGCAGAGCTACGCCTGGCCGCCGAGCTTTGTTCAAGGACTGCGAGAGCTCTGCACAGTCACGCAGATACAAACATGAAGTTCTCCTCCAGTGCAACTTTTGACTGCTATAACACTAACACCCGAATCTGAGACTGGCTGCTGGTTCCTTGTGCAGGTGCAGCCACTACCTGACATAGTCTCCACTCTTCTTATTCACGCTGTAGTTTGTCAGGTGCATGAACTGGTTCCGAATGTTCTTGGCTCCTTGATCATATCGCACAGTCGCAAACCTGAGAGAAAGGACACGGGTTAAATGCCAGGAATAGGGTTTAAAGGAAATGCAGGCTAGAACTCAGGATCGATGAGATATTAATAAAAGGAAGGTAACATCACTAACAGACAATGAGTGCCAACCTCCCATGGGAAATAGTTCATATATAATGTCACGTTTAATTCAACCCTTAAAGCAATTCTCTGAATTAGGTAATATTATATCTAATTTTTAAAATAGGTAACAAAACTAAAATGTAATCTAAAAAGATTAACTTGCCCAAAAATCACACTAACTCTAAAACCCATGTTTTTAACCACAAGATGCTGCTTCTCTTATACAGAATCTTAGACCAATAGATAGATAGGATAAAAAGTAAAGATAAAGTTATTCACAACCCAGGAAACTGTATGTCGGATGCTATGAATGATGAGGCATTAGCTGAAAGGATAGCATAACAATATATAGACTTAAAACTCACACCCATAGAAATAACAGAACTGATGTATAAAGTCTATTTTGAGGAAACAACAATGGCAGCATTAACAGCAGACAAAACCTGGGTCTGAAGAACTGCATGAATATGAGCAGAGTGCAGAAGACTAATTCCTGAATTTGGAATGAAAGCAAAAGACAGAGATTAAACATGGAGCCCACTGAAAACAGGGCAGCAATCTGATATCCTGGACTATTGTCAAAAGAAGACCAAAATATAAAATATACGTGCCTCTGAAGGAAATAACCAGGGAAAGAGAAAACTTTCCAGAGATGCTCAACATCAACAAAAGGACACTCGAGTCGAATGGTTATGGTAAATATCAACCCCTGTTTACATACCATTATAACCATATCACCCTTCACTAAAGTGGTTTTCCCAAGAGGCACATCCAAGTGTGTGAAAAAAAGTCCTGGAAGTCCACAAGTTTATTTTCATATGATTTACAAATTATTTACATATGCTCACTCAGACTATGAAGTCAACATGAATTTTTACCACATTAAAGGGCAGCATTTAAAATTTTTTCTCTTCTCTATTTCTTCTCAGCCACCCATCCACCATTTCCATTCGCTCATTATTCCCTGTACTAGAAATACATAAGAGCCAAAGAAAAGTCAAACAAACAAACAAAAAACAAACAAACAAAACTAAAATAAACAAACGTGAGGCCAGGAAGAAGGATGTGGACAAAGAGAAAATGTTGACCAGGCATGAATGGCTAAGGTTGGGCAAGAGTTTGATGACCATTATGTCTGTACATAGAAGAAGCTCAAATTTTTCAGAAACTCCCCAAGTTATCACTTAGCTTCTATCTAGCCATGCCACTCCATGGTGAGTAAACCTTGTCAATCTTCCTTCCACAGATTGTCTGCAAGCAAGTGAGTGACAGTCGTTCTCTGAGTTCTCATAAAACGCAAAGGGCGCCCACGCTGGTCCCACAGAGGTTGCCTGCCTCACCCAGACATGACTTCACAGTGCTATATTTCCTGCCATCCTCTACCCTAGAAGAATAATGATTTAGAGGGAGGGAAAGATTGTACTTCAGAGAAGGTTTTCATTTCTCCTAAGTATGAGTACCTGATCTAACTTGGTCAACAAAGTGAAAAGACTGGCAAAAGCCTAGTGGTTAACTGTGTAACCCAACACATCTGTCATTCCTACACTCCTGTTTTCAATAGGACTCATTTCTCAAAAATAACTTTTCTTCTTCCTAATCTTCCTTTTTGCTAGGAAATTTATATTCTGAACACCAGCGTGAACAAGATTATTAACATCACTATAGAATGTATGAAGTGGTAAAAAGTAAAAATTAGAGATAATAAAAACAAAAAAAAAAACACATTAAATTCAATAGAAAAGTTACTCGAAAGGAAAAAAGGGCTACATTCTTTATTTCATTTAGTCCAATGGGATACGTAGAAGACAGTGGAGAAGAAAGGTAGGTGTATAAGCTCATATTTCCTTGTAACCCAGGAAGATCTTATGGTTCTCACTAAAATCCATATTAAACAGACTAGATTCATCTCTGATTGCCATTTTCCAACATTTCATTCTTATTAGTCTCAGATGTGGCATACTAACCAGGTTGTGAATAACCTACGAAGGTTTTAAAACTTGAATTACTTGGCCAATATTTAAAAGTCAGACCTTCCTACCTGCAGCCCAGTGGCAGCCAGGGCCCACGTAAGGAGGATGGTAGAGAGGATGGGAAGGCAGCCCAGGGGTTATCCGAGCAGGGTGACCCGGGTAGCTGCACAGGGGTCAAAGTCCATACAAGGAAGGCATCTGAATGCAACAGTGACCAGGGAGGTTGGGAGACTGGCTATATACAAGGAAATTAAGGAAATTGAATAAATAAATTTGTTGAAGATAATAGGAGTCAGATTTCTCACTGTTGGAGAAGAGATTTACAAACATGAAAGGGGAAAAGCTAGAATGAACTCTGTAGTTTTGTACTAGAATTGGAGGTATTAGTATGAACTCCTGCTTTTCATTATATATAAAGACAGAGAAATAAATATAGATGTAAGTGTGTATGTGTGTTTACATGTATGTTACACAAACACATTTCTAGTTCTGCCCATTGTGAGGACCTGAGAGCAGAGACACCCCAGAGCAGTAAGCGTATCTAATATCCAGATCTTGATTTCTAAATACTATTCTCCATTAAAAGCAACCAGAGCTCCTTAGAGAAAATGGCTGATTCCAGGACTGGGGCAGAGAAAGAACAAGATGAGTCTGAAACATCCTGTGCTGAAAGAATAAGGGAACATGTCAAAAGGACATGAAAGCCAGTTTAAAGGGGCTCCTATTGTCCAAATCTAGGGCAATCTGAGCATCAAAATAAATCATGATAATAAAGAATTATAACCCATTAAATAAAATAGGAATCCTCGAGTCCATTTTGGTATATATAAATAAACAAATAAATAGGAAGAAGAGAAAGCTGTTCCTTGGAATAAAATGCCAAATAATAAAAGCAAGAAAAGGAAAAAAAATGATGAAATTAGAAAACTATTATTTGGCCACCATCATAGTAATAATTCCTTCAGGCAAGAAACATCAATGGATATTAAAATTATTAGGTGAAAATGAGGAATGAGATTTTACTTGGTCTCTAAGTATCTCCTCAAAAGATACTTATCAATTACAGAGGGCAAGACAAAGTAACTTTACAGAGAAGAAATCTGGCAGACACTATCTTAATCAGGGTGTCAAATACCACTAAACAGTTATGTGCTATCAGATATAACGCAATGAGAACACAGCATCACTTCTGCAGCATTCTGGCCAAAAATACGTAACCTGAGTCTAATCATAAGAAAATATCAGACAAACCCAAAATGAGGGACAGTCTACAAAATGACTGGCCTATAATCTTCAAAAATATTAAGGTCAAGAAAATCAAAGAAAGACTGAGGAACGGTTCCAGACCAAAGGAGACTAAAGAGACACGACAACCAAACATAACATATGATCCTGGATTAGATCCTTTTGTTAAACAGAACGTTATTAGGACAACTGGCAAAATCTGAATATGCTCTCTAGATGAAAGGTAATAAACCAATTCTAAAGCAATTCTCCACACTATTTTTACAGCTTTTCTATATGTTTGAAATGGTTTCAAAGTTAAAATGCTAATAAGAAGTAAGTTTCTTAAAAATCTAGATTTTTCTGTATCCTTTAAAAAAAAGACAAAAGATCTGGCAATACCATCTGTCATAGTCCATTTGCACTGCTATTAAAAAATATCATAAACTGTCTAGCTTACAAACAACAGAAATTTATTTTTCAGTCCTGGAAGCTGGGAAGGCCATGATCAACATGCAGGCAGGCAGACAGCACCTTCCTGCTGTGTCCTCGCACGGTGGAAGGGGTGGGGAATCTCTCTGGGGTCTCTTGTATATAAAAGGGCACTGATCACATTTATGAGGGCGCCACCTTCATGACATAATCACCTTCCAAAGGACCTGCCTCCTATTACAATCACCTTGAAAGGCAGGATTTCAACATATGAATTTTGGGGAGACACAAACATTCAGAGAAATTCAAGAATCAAGAAAAGGCTGAGACTTGGAAGGGCAACAAAGGAAGAATTAGGAAAGATCCTGAAGAGCACAGCTATGTCATAAGAGACCAAGACTAAGATCATCTACATCCTCGTGTTCTCAATTACTGTGTACGGATGCAGAAGCTGGACAATGACAAAGGCTGATGGGGAAAAAACTGACTCCTTTGAAATAAGGCGTTAGAAGAGAGCTCTATGGATACCCTGAACCACCAGAAAGACAAACAAGTGGGTCCGAGAGCAAATTAAGAGTGAAGTATCACTGGAGGCAAAAATGACAAAACTGAAGCTGTCTTACTTTGGGCACATCACGAGACGGCGGAGTTCTTTGGAAAAGACAACAGTGCTAGGGAAAATAGAAGGCAGCAGGAAAAGAGGAAGACCAAACACGAGACGGAGGACTCTATAGAAGAAGTCATAGGCGTGATTCTACAGGAGGTGAGAAGGACTGCTGAGGACAGAACATCATGGACATGGCTGGTTCGAAGGGTTACCGGGGGCCGGAGCCGACTCCAGGGCAGGTAACACAAACAAATATTAACACCATAGCACCATCACCAATGACTCGCAGGTACTGAAGAGTAAACGCTCTTTCGGTGGGACATGTTCTCTCCAGTTCTCTAGTCTCCACCTGGCCAGCTTCTTCCTCAGTGAATATCCTTATGACCACTTAGGTTTATGATTCCTAATTTAGACCTTCACATATCAAATTTCATCCTATTTAGGTCTGAAAGCTTCAACTATTTTCTTTATTAGAAACAATTGAAAAGAGTACCCCAGGACCAAGTCTGCAAACTTATCTTAACATATACTGAAATTTACATGATGAATGATGAATTAAGCCTTGAACCTCTCTCTTAATGAAATCATGATTTAGGGAAAACTCTCATGACAGAATTTCATAGCCTTGACAGGAAAGGACAGGGAAGGGAAAAAAAGGAAAGGAAGAAAGAAAGAAAAAGAAAAAAAAAAGTAAAGAAAAAAGAAAAAAAACAGAGAAGAGGCTCTACTTTCTTTGCCAAAGCTGAAATTCTGAGTACTATTTCACTGCCTCCTAATGAATAGAGAACTATATGCCCATTTATTTTTTCACTGTACTGAAACATACAGAAATTATCTTGATTCTGACAAATTCTTAAATCAAAAGCTACATTTCCTTTTTGCTTTCTAATGTTTCTCAATGAGAATCAAGACAACAATAATAATTTGTTTAAAACTCTCTAATATCTCTGTGAAGGAAAGACTTCAAAGTTAGACATATAGTAGGTACTTGATAAGCATTAACTGAAACTGCACTTGAGTTGCTTGTTTTGGGAGCTTCAACAACATGGAACCAAAATGGGAAAGAGAGCAAAGTCAGTGGAATCTTTTAAACTCTCTTCCCCCATTTGAAAACTATTTTGTTCTTCTAAGAATATAAGGCTGTAGTCAGAGTCATAGATAGTCTAGATGTAGAACAGTTAACCACCCCCTCTCTGATAGTTACATATTCTAACAAATATTCACTGCCAACGTACACAGAAAAGAGGAGGCCAGCCCTGAGGACACCTTGGCTGTGGCGCAGGAGTTATCTTTCAGCAGGTGTAGCCACTGAGAGCCAGAACAGCCCGAAGGATGAAGAGACAGCACCTCAGGCAGCGCTGCCAGGAGCCACTGGGCTTCATCCTTGCCTGACCCAGAAAAATCTTATGGAAGAGAACAAGAGGCCCAAGAGCTCTCTGATCTGCTGTCAACCAGCTGCAGCCGGGAGACTGCCAAGTGCTGCAGTGATTCGGCAGCGCCCTACAGAGCCGTCTGGGAGGGGATTACCAGCCTGATCCCCTGTCTTTAGAGCCAGAAATGACTCAAACTTCACAAACAGCAAGGGCCTGCCAGGGGGGGTGACAATGAGCACTGGAGAGGGTTTTCTCCCCCTCACTGATGTCTCTTCCCGCTTCGTGCTGCTGTGGCAGATTCTGGACAGTGTATAGCCTGTGAGGTAATATAAATTCCTTGGCAACCAGCAAGTACCTGAATTCTTTCAAAACCACAGGAATCCAGCAGAGAAAAGGTAAATATCCCTTCGGAGCCAGTGTTAATTAGCAAGGAAGGCTACTGAAGAAGGAACTGGGGGTGGGGAGAAAGGCAAAGGCATCACAAAGCTTTGGGGTCTTTTCTGAATTTCCACTGAATAATATGGCTGAGGCAGAAAAAAAGCAGTCCCGAAGGACACATGCCCAGAGTCCTCTCCTCCCACCTCCCCAGCACAGGTGGAACAATCCCAGGTCCCTGGAGGGGCACCCTCATTCCCTCTGTTACTAGTGCTACCTATTTTGGGGTTCTTGACAACATATTTGGTTTTCAATTGAATTTTGTTTTAATGTTTAAAAACATTTTATTTTTCCTGTTTCAGTGAAAATTTGGCTATCAGCTCTGTCTCAAAAGAGGCCTCGTCAAAATTTAGCCCACAACTGGATCCACCTTAAACTGTAAAACCCAGGACAGTCTTTTTGGATTCCACTTCTGACAGGAACAAGAATCTACACCATTTTGGTAGAGAACGACACCTCTCTCCGGAAAGTGAGTGTCCCCTGCTGGTGCAAAGCAGCAACATACATGTGAAACTCAAAAGTATGGTGGACTTCTGTGGAAAAATGCTCAACCCAAATGTTAGAAAGACAATCTTTTTATAAACATCTCAATATTTTGCCCACGTATAAGAAAATGATGAAAATTTTTCCTACTTCCTAGGTTAATAAAACAACAAGAACATCTGAAATTAACAATCTAGAAAAAAACTATTTTGGATCTTTTTTCTTTAGTAAGTTTAAGAAGGTAAAAAATTTACATAAAGTGCTTATTTCACTGTCTTATGAACTTAATCCCTCTGTCACCTCAGCATTAATTTGAAGCCCAAAACAGAAGTGAAGGAGGGCAGGACCTTCTTTTCTAAAGAAGGAAATCGATTGTACCTGCTGCTAGTTTTGTCTCTTTAGGAAAGATTAGGGTTTTCCTTGTTGAGCCACAAAGTAAAATGGCCTAGTGAGCTCATCCAAAATTAATTATTTTCAGTAATGTCTACATAAAACACACGTGACCCTAGATTACTAGGAGCTGCAGATCTAGAGATGCTATAGACTATTGTTAAATGTAATGGCACAGTCGAGCAGATCCTGAGGATTAAAAAGCAGGGGCTGCCAAGATACACAGTGAGTTAAGACACAGGAACATAAGCGTATGAAGTTATCATATAGAGCTATGTGCCCTTGTTGGACTGTAGCTAATAGCCTGTCATCATGTATTATCCTGTTGTAAAGATCTTATATTCACCTATACTTTTAGATAAACTGAACTGAAACCCTGAAAATTCATTTTTTGTTGTTGTTGTTAAATTTGGTCTGAGTTTTTAAAAGAGCTTTTTCCAAATTATTCTGAGAAAAAGCATCCATTAATAAAAGTACACACAGGATGTGGTTCCATAGTGTAGTGCTTAGCACATCTGCTTTACACCCAGAAGGTCTTGGGTTTACACCCCAGTGGAGCCACTCACTGTCCATGGTCTATAGCCATGCCACCCTGACCAAGCCCGATGTCTGATCTCGGAAGCTAAGCAGGGTCAGGCCTGGTTAGTACTTGGATGGGAAACCACCTAGGAAGACCAGGTGCTGTAGCCATAAATAATAATAAAAAAAATTTTTTTTTAAGAAGTACACACACAGTTTCTGCTGGAGGCAAGAGAAGAAAGTTACTCAATTCAGTAGATTCTGACTTCTGACACACACCCAGCAGCCAAAGCATATCTGTAGTATATCCTACAATAAACGCTGGATCACTCTCATTTCATGTCTGAACCATTAAGGTCTTAAATCTATGCCAAATTTTACCAATAGAGAAGGCTATTACTATTGTGGGTAAAATGTCTTTGGAATATGCAAAGCATGTTGGTATGAAATCCCAGAGAAATAGTGAGCGTAACCTTGAGGTCTTTCCCTTTTCAAAAAGTCCAGTTGGTAGCAGGACATAAGCACTCCTGAGAAAGGCACAGGAGACAAGTTGGAATGAGGATGGGAGAAGGATGGAGAGGCTCATGGTACACAAGAGGCAAAGCTCAGATATCTCAAATTACAAAACAGAAAATCCCCAGCACCTTATACATCTGAGTAGAAGTAAGGGGTATATTTTACCTTCTTTTTCTTCTAGGTAATAAGGGGAGTTGGCTCTTAAACCTATACTTCAAAGTATGAGAGCACATGGGTCTATAAACACTATAAAAAACTTTGCTATGGATCTGATTAGAGCTAACAGTCAATTTGTGCTCAGGTGCCTTGTTCAGCTCTTTATCTAAAAACTGAGAAATGTTTTAGTGTTCCCCTCCTCAATTTTGAGGAACAATTAAAGATAGAGAACATATAAAATGGAGTCACTTTAACAAAACTGCTAAAACTATTAACATTATGAAAGTTGAGACATGAGGAAAAACTCTATTATTTTAACTAGCCTGGCAACTTAAATTTTTTGAACTTTCCAGTTCTGCATCAATGCCTGGATATACATCTACACACACACCAGACCTCCAGATAACCCTTTGATTAACTCCCTGAAGGACTCATGCATCCAGACCACCTGACACCCATTATCCAGATCACTGGATTTGACCAGACCTCTTGGCATCAATCATCCAGGCCACCTGACATCCGACTGATAACCATCCTGGAACAATCCTAAGGCTGAGAATGCAGGCAGGACTGGTAATTCTCAGGACTGTACCTTTTACTATATGAACTCTTAACTTTTCTTTCTCTTTTGGAATACTTCTGGGGTTTTGCCTCGCTGTGTTCCCAGTTTGCAATCTCTAAGACCCTTGAATAAATCTTTATAATTTACTCCTAGCCAAAGCCTCTTGACCCTTTTTGAGTTCGTTGAACAATATGCAAGGAACAAGAGGCCAGAACTAGAAAGAGTCAGTAGTCTCCATGTTCCTAGGGCTCTAACTCATAAATCTTAGTTCTAAGATGACAACAAGGCTTACAAATGCTGTCGCTGCCACCTAGAGGTGAAAGGAAGGAACAGCTCAACCAGCTAGAATCTGGTGAGGCAGCTCTCACCCTCGGATTCTGGCCAGAGGATGCATCAAAAAACTTGAGTGTATGAAATAATTAAAATGTCATTCTAAAATAACAGTTGTCAGAGTACAATAATATGTGTCAAAGTACCTATACTTATATAGGCAGACTTGTTTTGACCACTGTATTCCCCATCTTTAAAGTGCATTTTCTAAAATAGAGAAACACATCAACCATGCTTTTTATTTGTCGTGACTACTCACAGATGCAAACCACCTCCTAAGCTGCTATGTTCTGTAAGGCCACTATGCACAAAAGGAACTTCAGGACAAGCTAGTTAGTAAATACATGTAAGTTTTGTGGTGGAAAAGAACACATGCATAGCAAAGTTATATAGTTATTTTAAAGAATTTAAAGGATCTATGAAAACACTATCACTTGTAAAATTCTGTGGACATGGGAAACAAAAATTCAAATTATTATAACCTGAACTAAATTTTATAAGTAAGTCACATTACCATAAAACCTCAAGAGCACCTCAAGGAAAACAGAAAAATGTATGTACAACCACCTTAAAGTATATTACTTGGAGGTGGGAAAAACAAAAAAGCAGTTAATATCTCCTAAATACAAGAGGGCATGAAATAGCTCAGGCCTTCAGCTCTGGGGTCAGATCCATGAGATAAAACTGCTCCATGGCCAAGCAGTTAGGCGATCTCAGAAAAGTGACTTCAAGTTTCCTCAGCTCTCTAAGACTCAACTTCCTCAACTGCAAAAATGCATCAACTGTGATGAGGTGGTTGTAAGAATTAAAATAAATGTCTGATATATTACAGATAAATAAATGTAAGATGTTTTTATTCTTTCTAGATCGATTATGAAAAACAATGACAAACTGTCTTAATACCCTAAGGCCTGCATAACAACTGCCATTGCATGACAATACGATGTGGTCATGGATCCCTGTAGGGAGAGGAGTGTGTTTACACACACATGCTTATTTATATGTGTGGATATGCAAGTGAGACTGCAAAGTAATCGGAAGCCCATCGGGGTACACTATTCTCCAGAGTTGAATGTAACAGAAAGAAAAAGCATGATCTTAGTATGCTCTTTAATAGGTGCTCGCTAATAAACACCCCCCAACCCCCAAATGTCTCTTACCTAGCCAGTCCTTCTTCATAGAGATAGATGACAAGAGGGTCATAGGAAGTCACAAGCACATAGAGGCGCACATCAAACTTGAAATCTAGAAAAAAACAATTTGAATTCACAGAAAAAACTAAGTTCATTTGTTTTCTGTTACAAAATGAACAGGACAATGTAACAATGAAATATGAAAGAAAGGTCTCCCTCTCCCCACAAAATATGCACTGTCCACATACTACGCCTTCTGAGAATAATAATTATATGTTTCATACATATATATAAAATGAGAATTTATATATGTGTACTGTACAGTTTTCACATATTTTTATTATCATATAACCTATAAAGTCCTTTCTTTGTCATTATCTCATTTCATCTTCAAAATAATCCCATGAGACAGGTAATGAACCAGCCTCATCTCTGAAGCCTCATTTTCCAAGAATTTCACCTGAAATTGCTAAAGCCTTATTAGAGAAGACTATGAAAATGTTTTTAAAAACTTAGCAAGATCTAACCCAATCCAGCGAAGAGCCTAGTCACAACTCACCATCTATGAGCAGGGGGTTGTTAATGTAACGGGAGACCAGGATATTCTCTTCCAGGGAGATCTGGTTTGGCTATCGAGTAAAGAGAAAAAATGAAAGGACAGAAATGCAAAGGAACCCTAACCCACAATAAGGGAGCAAGGGAGCAAAGTTCTTAACCTTTTAGAGATGACCATGTGGAAAAATAAAACCAAAAAAAAGTTTCCTTCAAGCTACCCATATATATTCAATTGCCCATAAAACACACCACTTCCATAAACACTACAATATCCAATCACAATGGGGGGAAACAAAGTTACATAGCATCTCTCACATAATAAATGAAGCCTAAACAGCTTTAAAGATTTATATACATGATATTAAATCGTTATATGCCAAGAAAATAAAAGCTACTTAAAAAATAAATAAAAACTTGCTTTCTCCCAAATGTAGAGTATCATGAAAAATTTAAAATACCACCATTATTCTTACATGAAGGCTCTCAGTAAGCTGCTTAGAGAACTTACAGCTCTTTCCCCTGTGAAATGGGATGGACGTTTCACTGATTCACTCAATGGTACTTGCTATGCCACTGCGTGGAAAGACCAAACTAGATATTTTAAAGATTTTTTTCAATGAAAAAAGTATTGTTTTTACAATAAGTAATTACAATTAGTATTGGAAACTGTATAAGGCACAAGGGATACAGTGAAGAAGAAAACAGATACAATCTTGGCCCTCACTCTACTCTCAAAGAGTTTAAGAGTTAAGTAGAGGGACAGCAAAATACATAATCTAAAAGAACACAAAGCAGCATATCTCCAAGCGCAAGATGTGGGTTGCAAAGAGGAAGCGCAGACCAGTTAAGGGAGACCAGTCAGGGAAGGCTTGTCCTGGAAGAGCTGGTGAAGAAGTGCGTGCTGAAAGCTATCATCAGCTATCAAGAACGTGGTGGAAAAGAAAGGAGGCCATTATGGGGAGGCAGCATGCACAAAGCCCAGTAGAATGGACCGTGGGCAGATTCATTACCTTAGGGCTAAAAGAGTGAGCTGGGCAATAATGAAAGACGTGGTCAGACAATTAAGAAGGAGGGAACCCCACAGGCAAAGGAATCTGAACCTCCGGCAAGGGGAGTGTAGGTTGAACATGGTGGGAAGCAGGAAATTATTGTGAATTCTTGATTAAGTAAATAGTAAGATTAAAATATCTGGAATAGAACAACTCTATGTGAGATTAGTTTAAGACAGAGAAGTCAGCTGGAAGTTATCACAATACATTTAAGACAAAAGGACTCCAAAAAGTGGCTATCATAGAAATTGTGATAATAATAGCTACAGTAGCATAAACAGAAATAACTATTAACATTTTCAGCAAAAAATAATAATAAAATTTAATAAATGTGTTGAACATCTGCTATGCATTGTTCTAATTCTTCACAAGTATTATTTAGTTTAATTCTCAGTCAACTTCATAAAGTAGGTATACCACCATCCAAATCTTAAGAGATGGGGAAAGAGTCAGAGAGGGTTAGGAACCTGCTCAAAATCACACAGCTAGTAAGAGACAGAGCAGCATTTGAACCCAGTGTGCCTCAGAGGCTCAATTCTTAATATGTCACATCTTTCCCCCAAAGTTCTGAACTAAAAATAACTGTCCCCCAAATTCAAAAGTATGTCTTTATAATAATGTATTTGCTATCCCAAATACTATAGTTATCATAAAATAAGGATAATTTTGCAACTCATCTCATTATACACAACCATAATGAGCAATTCCAGAGTTGGGATATTGAGATTCCCCCTTACTTCTCACTGTTGCTATCCCAAACGTAGAGCACAGCTCTCACAACTCATCTCTATGCATCATATGGACAAGGACATCAGTACTGATTCATACTAAAGGACTCAGTCACCCGCGCCATTTCCTGACTCCCTTACATTTCTTGATCATTTTCTCACAAGTACTATCTCCATTCTGAGTCAGCTTAGTAAGACTGATGCAACTGCAGTACGAAGCAGCAAGCTGCAGTCTGTGCTCCAAGACTAAAATTAAAACAACTGCAGCTCTCTTCCTGCTAAGTAACATCTATAGGCTACAATGGATGTAGGACCACACAACCTTCCTCTGAACCAGAGAATACGCTGGTAATGGTCTTCACCCCATGACACATCGAAGGTCCATGGCCATTTCCTCTCCTTCCTTCTTCATCACTCACATTTGTCTTTTGAGTTATGCATAATATAATCCATACATTATTTAGGTAACTTAAATATTAGTTCCATGGTCTGTACCTCTCATTTTTATCGGAATTAGGAATTAAATTATAAGCTCATAAAAGAATATAGTTTCTTTGTAGGTAGTTATAGACTGATAAACTAATGAAAGTTTTTTGATATCATCAAGCCTGTTTCCTTTTCATTAATCTCCAATTAACTCATTTTAAATTATTTCAGTTCCAAACAGTACCCTCACATATGCTGCCTACAAGAGACTACAATAGCCGTATTTCATGAAAATGGAAACAAACAAAAGAAAACTAGGGTAGCAATACTTATACCAGACAGAACGGACTTTAAAACAAAGGCTATAACAAGAGACAAAGAGACAAGGAAGGAACTGCTAATCCCACTTCTGGGTATTTATCCCAAACCAACCCAAAACACTACTTCGAAAGGAACCTGAGTGTCCATCAATAGATGAATAGATAAGGAACAGGTGGCACAGGTATACAATGAAATATGACTCAGCCATAAAAAAAGAATGAAATCTTGCCATCTGCAACGTGGATGGTTCTAGAGGGTACTGTGCTGAGTGCAGTAAGTCAGACAGAGAAAGACAAATGCCATATGATTTCACTTACATGTGGAATCTGAAGAAAAAAATAAACAAACAAGACAGAAACAAACTCACAGATACGGAGAACATTTTGATGGTTACCAGATGTCAGGGGGGCTTGGGGAGGTCGGTGGGTAAAAAAGGGGAAGGGATTAAGTACACATTGGTAGCTACAAAATAGTTGTGGTAATGTAAAGCATGGCATAAAGAATATCGTTAATAATATACTAACTATGTATGGTGTCAGATGGGTACTAGATTTATCAAGGTGATCGCTTCACAAGTTATATAAATGTCTGTCTAACCATCACATTGTACACCTGAAACTAATATAATACTGTATGTCAATTGTAATTGAAAAATAAAACTTAGTAAAAAAAAGAAAAAAGAAAAGAAAAGAAAGAAAAAGAAATAATTGCAATTTAAGAAAATGATTTCAATTCCAAGTTCAAACTACCCTCCAAAGTATGCTAAGCAAGAATCTAAATTGTTGGGAAAGCTGGAAATACATCCATTTTTCAAACTGGACTAAGGCTCATGGTATCTGTTAAGTTATTACAAGGTAGAATGGTACAGTGGTTGAGACTGTGTGCTCTAGCATCAGCTGAATTACAATCCTGACTCTGCTACTTAATAAAGAAATAATAGTAATTACCTCTTAGGATTCTTATAAAGACTAAATAAGATTGTATTTGGAAGGCACAGTGGTAGGCACATATTAAACACTCAAGAAATATCAGTTGTTATTATTACTACTGCAATCTCAATAGTATCTACGTGGTCCTATTTACTAAGTTCCATAACTCAACAGCATCCATCACAGCATGCTACATGCCAATCTACTCAGAGCAGTGCACTGAATTATAATGAAGGTACTTAAGATTTGGGAGCTAGTCCTTATTCCTCGAAAAGTTGTAAGCAGTGGCAGTACCTGGCACATAGCAGGGTTCCCTGAGGACTTGTCGAACAATGAAAACACAGAAAGCACAATACAAAGCAGCAAGCTTATATATAAACAAAAAGAAATGAGAGCTGCACAGAATCATATTCACAAATATAGGAGTGAACAGTGACCTAAATACTCTCCTGGTACTTTAAAATCTCAGGGAAAATATTAATATCGTATTTACCATGGATAATGTGTGAGACAAGGATGACTAAATCTGACTTCTATAATCAAATTCATACTCTAATCAGAAAACACCAGATCCTTCCCCTCCTTGATTTGAATATAGTAAATTGGGAAAATATGGCTTTTAGTCACGGTTACTGAAGGAGCTGGATCAAACACAGCTCTGTTCCTTTATGATGTATTTCTAGAGTTAAAGAGCACATTATTAAGAAACTATCAGCCAGTCAGCCAAGATGCTTCCATTTGTAGGAGCTCACACTTCTCTTCAGTATTACATAAAAGGACTGCTTTTTCTATCCTTTATCCTGTTCTCGTAATGGTAAAAGTTGCTATTTGCAGATAGTTTCCAAGAGGTTATGACTATTACTGGGAATGTTTCATAAGAGGCCCTCTCACTCCAGCAGGAAGACAGGGAAAGATGTTTTCAATTGGCCCTAACACCTTATTCCACTCCCCCCACAACATCCCTCACCCACCCACATTAGTGTTAGTTCTGCTCACAGACCCTCCACCTAAGCACTCCCTCCCCCTCCCCCTCAAATCTAAAAGGAAAGCAGGCAGCAGCCTCGGAAAGAGTTACTTCATCCAGTTGGCTAATGGGTCACATATTCCATGGGAAAGGATCCAGGTATGGAAAGAGGGAATGGTTAGGCCTTGTGTATAAGGAGAGAGAGAAGAGTATTAACTACATGGTTTGTAGGTCTGGGTAAAAGGTGATAAAACTCGTTTTAGAGTGAAATGGGAATACTTTCCCATTATGTGCACATGTTGCCAGCTCCCCTGGTGCCTGCTGGCATCTTCCCAGGCTTCTGTCTGGCACTTCCACCAAGTACCTCAAAGAATCAGACTCATTCCAAAGCTTCTCTGAAGGGGAGGGGGACAAAGGGTCCAGCCAAGCACTTTGATCTTTGCAGGGGGTCTCCAGGGATTCAGCCCATGGAGAGGTAGGAGGGAGAAGGAAAGCCTGCCAAAAAACGCATTCTCTAAAGACTTGTCACCCCTTTTATGAGACTCAGCATCTAGGGAAGAGTCAGGGCACAGGGTTCTCAGCCCCACCAAGGAAAGTTTAACTTTTCTATTCTTTATGATGTTGGTTTTAAACTAACAAATCACTAGGGCATAAGAGCATTCCAAAAGAAAAAAGTTCCAGATGAGCTGGGAATAGATCCTATTCTTTTTGACTCATGTCTAAGAAAATAAAAAGCAAACTTGTATCGCAGTTCTTTCAATAGTTATTCCATTTGGCAGCTAAAACCCAAACCCAAACTAGTGCCGTCTAAGAGATTCAAACAACACTGGAGTTCCTGGCATGGAGAAGAAGAAAAAGCTGTCGGACAGGAGTCTTCATGCCAAGGTCAGAACAGAGACAAGAAGAGAGAGATCCAAGGCATGTGACCAGGGCCTTCTGTCACAAGAGACCCAGGGTAATAGGCCTCCAGAGTGACCCAGGGCCAGGTAACATGACTTGTAGCCTGGGCCTGGAGCTGTAGTAGTTGCTGTATCAAATCAGATTCTATATGTCTTCAGCACAAAAAGTCTGGCCATCAGTATTTATAACACAGTTTTTAGTGCAGACTGAATTGAAGAACTTTCCAATATGAAAGACCCCTCAGGAAGTCAGTACATAGGAAATAGTTCAGACCACATGAAAAGAGAATAGGGGGATTTAAGATGGAGTGCTGACCACACACACAACATATCTACCTCCTCCTCTTCCCTTCCAGAGTCCCACTGGAACAAAAGAGATTTTTAAAAGAATGAAATAATAACAAGGCTAGAGAGCAGTTAAAGGAGCCAATGACACACCAAAAGTTTAAGGAAATCCTTTAAGATACAAAGCAGATGGGATCAGGTTGAGAAAACGGAACGGAGGAAGTCCCAGCCCAGAATATCTGAGGTGAGAGTGATCTTCCCAAGGAGGCCCCTGAGAAGTTCCAAGCTGGTAGTGAACAAACATGAGGAGCAGGAATGGGTCGAGGACAAGAATCAGATAAGCAATTAACACAGCATTTGCAACAGTGAGACCAGTGGACCTTCAACATCCAAAGCTCTGCCCTTGGGATAAAGCCTAACAATGACACTCTGAGAAGTACATCTTGTGTGAGTGCAGGAATCTGAAAGAAGAGTGGAACCTGAGGCCGTTCTATCCTACAACAGACATAAAGGAGAAAAGAGAGGAAAGGTAGCACCACCCAAACGAGAAATCACCAAAATCTTCCTCCATCTTCATGATAAGCCTACCCGATCTTGCCAAGGAGGAAGGAAGAAGCATGCGCCTCACCCACCTCCAGCTAACATGTAGCCTGACAGTCAACATGCTTCGCCCTGGCACAAAACTCACAAGACAGCCTTCTGCCCAGGGGGAAGCGCTAAGGAACCAGTACTATACAACGGGAGGAGAAACCCCGGCCAGCTGTCTCTATCTACTTCAATCGGTCTAGTTCTTTGTTCATAAATATGACTTGATACACCTAAGCTTGCCGACATTGAGAAAATCCAACAGCAAGGAAAAAGACTATCCCAAGAAAATTTACCACGCAAAAGAGAACTTTAAAAAACTTTCAATCAGTATATTCAGAAAGACCAGAAGGTAAATAGCATCCATCAAGTAACAACAGGTTATTTCAAATAAATAAATAAATAGAGAGAGAGATAGATAGATAGATAGATAGATAAAATAAAGCAAGCAAGCAAATCAGAAAATAAAAGTTTCTATAAACTATGATAGCCAATATAGAAATACAATAGATGGAATGAATAATAAAATGGATAGAGCTCAAATTAGTCACCAAGAAGATAAGTATAGGGGAAAATAGAATTTAAAATGAGAGAAAAGTTGACAAGAAGACCCACAATGCCTCAAAAAAGAAGTTCTAGATGTAGAAATGAAGACCAAAAAAATGGATAATTTTCCTTGAACTAAAGAAAAACAGTAGTTTCATACTGAAAAGGCCGACCGAATGTCCAGGAAGGATGAAATAGTGGAATGAAAGACCCAGGCTAAAATACTGGTTAAATTTCAGAATTCCAATGCTATAAAGTTTCTACTGAGTTTAAATTTTTTACTCAACTTAATAGATAAAGCAGAGAAACTGAACCATAGTGACTGAAGAGAATGTAAATATTATAAACCATTAATATATAAAAATAATAAAAAGTTATCAAACTCATGAGATAGAATGTGGAAGGGAAGGAGAGTAGGAGGTGATGAGTATAATAAATATCAAACTGGGAATTAACACAGTGCAAAACTGAGAAAAGAAGAAACAGATTATCAATTATATTAGGTTACTAACTACTGTTACAAGTCTAGGGAGTGAGACTGGGGTTGGGATTTTATTTTATCGATTCTGTATATGTATTCAACTTTAAAACAACTTTTAATAAGGATTTTGCGAAGACCCAGGATACTGATGACTTTTGAAAAAAGAAGAGGGTGCAGAAGGTGAAGAGCAGAGGAGGGAGGGAAGAAAGTAGGAAGGAGCAGCAAGGATGCCATACCAAATTTAGGTTAATTTCCTGGATGACCTTGCAAGCAGGAACCCACAGTTCTGCTCACAATAAAAACTAAATGTAAATGCTACTGATTAACGCTTAAGAATTAACATGACAGGATGCTGAAAGCAGAAAGGGTACCTCTTCTCTGCTGACACCAAGGTACCTCTTCTCTGCCTGCCCTGCAAATGTGATCAAGTAGTTAAACTGTTCAGCCATAGAGTAACTGCTGCCATGAAAGGAGGTTACTGCCAGTAAACAACTCATAGCCACCCTCAACTCACACTTCTGGATGCAGATTTCAGAAGGGACCACCGGCTCTTAGGGAAAAGGGACCATATTAGGAGCTGGGACAAAGAGCGAAGTGGGGAAGAAAAGGAGAGAGGTTGCCATGTGCTGAATACTTACATTGTTGATCAGGTAGACACCCCGCCCCCTAGAAGAGGCCACTGGTTTTACTATCCAAGGTCCCCGATCCTTTGAATATGAATCTGCTCAAAATAGAGGGAGATAAAAAGGGGGAGAGAGAAACAGAGAGAAAGAAGGAACGTGAGTTTATCAACTTAAATTTCAACAATGGTTAACTACTCTCAAGTTCCCAAAGAATCTTCCAAATTTCTAAGTGGAACGGCTTAAGTAACCTGTCTTTTTGGACTAGGCTTAAAAATTAAAACAAAAACAGAGACAGGGGCCAAAAGAGAGAGGGAGAGAGAGAGGGAGGAAAAAGGAGGAAGAGAGGGGAAAAAAAGAGGGAGGGGGAGAGAAGTAGGAGGCAGCAAAATTACAGCAAACACTACATAATACACTTCTTCCACCATTTCCCTCTTGAAAGAAAGGATGAAAACAAAAGGCGGCAAACATCAGGATGTTAGTCCATTACTGTCCCCAACAACCTCCATGAACCTTTGAGATTCTCACCTGCATTAACTAAAGGACCTCTAGACACTCACACTGCGGACACTGACAACAATCGAACGCCATAGCTCCTAATATGGTTACTTTCCTTTAACAATTTCTCTGAGCTTATAAGAAAAAAATCACCTAATATCAAACAATGTGCAAATGGAGAGGAATAACAATAATTTACAGGTGAGTAAAAGGTGTCCTCTACTCTTGTTCCTTTCGCAAGTTCAGGTTTATACCTGTTAGACACCTTGGGGTCATGGAAAGAGAAACAACCATACTACACTCCCAGGACTTGCAGGTGGCTCTGCCTTCCAAGGAAAGAAGGTCAGAGGACACCAGAGAGAAGGAGGAACAAAGGGGTCTCCCTCTGATATGAGCCGAATTGTTTTTCAAGGCCTACCAACAGGCACTTGCTGTAGTCAGGGCCACAAAACATTTCACCAGGAGGAAACAAAGCTCTCCTTGTCCACTCCCCATCGTCCTCCTCTCCTTCTGCCCTCAACGCAACCTAACAGACAGGAAACACAGAACATGGCACACAGAATTTAACTCCAAAAGCCATTTCACTTCTAGGAATGTACCCTCTAGTTCTGTTCACACGTGTGAAATGTTATTTGTACAAGATCGTGTCATAATATCAAAAGACGTCCATTATATTGCACCCATGTGAGAAGCCAGCAAACCATTTTTTTGTAGAAACCCAAGTAATAAATAGTTTAGAATTTGCAGGCCAAGTTCAGTTGCTGAGGATGAGCACTCTGAGTCAAGCACTTACTACAGAATTCCGCATACTCAGCTGGCAGCAGGAAGGTCTGAGGGAGGATGTGAAAAGCCTTGAATCCATGGGTATGCTGCATTCGAATGATGTTTTTGTACAGTCGGTCCTTCCGAGTTAGTTCATATGACCTAAAAAGCATAAAAGTATTTCCATTTCAGTAAACTCTGACTAAGGTTTTCCAGTGTCGCCACATTCTAAAGAGTTCAGAGTTCACAGTTTTAGAGTAGTTACCAAAGATAGCAGTAAATCCCAGATTTATTACTTTATCAACCCCAAAGGAGTATTAATCATTTTCAAAGAACAAATTTTTTTGTCAGATTTATTCACCAAGGTATAATCTATGTACAAGAAAATTTGTCCTTTTTAGTGTATAAATTCTATGAGTTTGAACAAATACATACAGTTATGTAACCACCACCATAATCACAATATAGAACAGTTTCAACACCCCAACAAGTTATTTCAAGTCCTTTGTGGTCAACCCTTCCAATCACCTTCAGGCCCTGGCAAACATAACATTCATCTGTTTTCTGTCCTCATAGTTTTTCCTTTCCCAGAAAGTTAAATAAAGTCCTATGATATGTATCCCTTTGAGACTGGCTTTTCACTCAATTTCACAATTGAGATTTATCCTTGTTGTTGCAAGTGTCGGTATTTCATTCCTTTTTACAGCTCAGTAGTAGTCCACTGTTTGGGTGTACTGCAGCTTGTTTATCCCTTCACCAGATGAAGAATATATAAGCTGTCTCCAGTTTTTAAAGGTTATGAATAAAGTCACTATAAGCATTTGTATACAGGTTTTTAGATGAACATAAGTTTTTATAGGTTTTTGTGTAAATGTACACTGTCGTTTCTCTAGCAGTGGAATTGCAGGGTTTAATAAGATTGTTTAGTAAGTAGTATTAGTTATCTAATGCTGCCTAATAAATTATCCCTAACACAGCAGCTTAAAATAATACACATTTTCTGTCTCACACAGTCTCTGTCAGTCAGGAATGTGCAAGTGGCAGGTAGTTCTATCTTGGGGTTTCTCGTGAGGCTACAGTCAAGATGTTGGCCACGGCTCCAGTCATCAGGCTTGACTGGGAGTGAAAGACCCAACTTCGAGATAGCTCATGCATATGGAGCTGGCTGTTGGCAGGAAGCTTCAGTTCCCTATGTGTGAATTTTTCCATAAGGCTAAGTACCTTCATGACATGACAGCTGGTTTCTTCCAGATAAAGTGATCCAAGTAAGAGAGCAAGAAAGAAGCTGCAATGTCTTTTATGACCTGGTCTCAGAAGTGACAGTTTTACTTCTGTTACATCCTATTCATTAGAAGTCAGTCACTAAGTCCAGCCTACATTTAAAAACAGAGAAATTAAGCTCAGTCTTTTGAAAGCAATGTCAAAGAATCTGTGGACACATTTTTAAACCACCACATAAGTATATGTTAACTTTATCAGAAACCATCAAATTGTTATCCAAAGTGGCTGTACCGCTTTGCATTTCCTACCAGCAAAATTTGAATGTTCTAGTTGTCTTTTTTTTGTTTTGTTTTTAGCCATTCTAACAGGTATGTAGTAGAATCTCATGTGGTTTTAATTTGCATTCCACTAATGATTACTGATGTTGAAATCTTTTCATGTTATCTTTTCATGTCTATATATGTTTGGTGAAATAGGTGTTCAAATATTTTGCCCATTTTGAAAATAGGGTTGTTTATTATTGTGTTTTGACAGTTTATTATATATTATGCATGTAAATTCTTCATCAGATATGTGTTTTATAAATATTTTATCCCAGTCTCTGGCTTGTCTTTTAATTTTCTTAACAGTGTCTTTCCAAGAACAGACATTTTAAATTTCGATGAAGTCCAATTTATCAATTTTTTTCTTACAGATTATGTTTTTAATGTTATATCTAAGAAACTTTACCTAATCCAAGGTCATAAAGATTTTCTCCTACGTTTAAGTTTTACATTTAAATCTATGATAATGTCAGGTACCTTTAAATGGAGCAAAGTAGCTAGCCAGAGCCTTACCTGGGAAAGTGATTAACCTTTTGTGCTTCAGAGAGGGTGCGAAGTAAGAAGGGCTTTAGGTGGGATCCTGTCCACATTAGGTTATAGTCAGTGCTGCTTGGGTGAACCTGAGGGCAGAAAAAAGACAAGATGAAAACAAGACAAGATGATAGCTCCTCTCTAGAAAGAGGATGGCAGAAGAAGCCAGAGATTTTTTTATACATAAGGAGTGGTCAAGTTAGTATATGAGCCGAGCAAGACAAAAGTTGAGTATAGAGAATATGGGGATAATCAAGTTTAAAGAATGAAAGAGTTGGGCAAATCCCAAATGAAAAAAGTAGAAGAAATTAATCCTTCTACAAAAGTCCATGAGGTCTCTTAATATTCTTCCATATCAAAGTATGAGAGGACCCTAACTCACAACTCCCTTTTCAGAGTATCCTTATCTTCTGCAGATACTGAACTAAAAACTTATAGTAGCAAACAAACTTAGAATTCATTCATTCATTCATAAGAATTCATTTGTCTATTCATTCAATAATTATGTGTTCTGTGCCTATGATGTGGCAGGTGCCATATTAAGCCCTGGAGATAAAACAGCAATGAGATAGGATGTGAACAGGTATCAGACCTCAACCTAGGATAAGGAGCTAGCAACCAGATCTTTACCCATTTTCTCAAAATACAGGGGAAGTCTATCCACAATTTTTGCCATCTCTTTTGCTGTCAACATCCCGGTTTTCCCAATTTTCTTTGAGAATAACATACTCCTTGGTTTTAAAGGACGTGCCAATCACCTCTTTCTCCCCTAGAGAAGCGAATCCATGACCCAAGCTAGGCCAGTCATTCTATCTCTAGAATGTGACTCCTGAGTGGAAAAAGGCACAAGGACAATGACTGGAGTCAAGTCGCTTCCATGGTGGTGGCTTGAGGAGGTGGTTCTGAGGATTCCTATTCCCAGATTCCCTGAACTAACCTG
The DNA here is from genome assembly GCF_014176215.1 of Rousettus aegyptiacus. Taxonomy (NCBI): domain Eukaryota; kingdom Metazoa; phylum Chordata; class Mammalia; order Chiroptera; family Pteropodidae; genus Rousettus; species Rousettus aegyptiacus. The sequence continues at coordinate 153,552,250 of NW_023416306.1, read as the reverse complement.
GTCTCTATTCCAAAAGCCTGCCTTTTAGGCTTTTCCTCTGATTTTGCTAGCCATTTTGTGTACACTTGTCCCACAAATCCTTTTTGGTTTTAAGTTAAGCAGAGTGTGTTTCTGTTGCTTGCAATCAAAGAACCTTAACTGAGTAACAGACAGTTCCTTACAGGCGACTCTGCCTCTAGCCCAAGCCTAAAAATATAGCAAAAATATATATATTTCCCCCCCCCCCCAAAAAAAAATCTTGTGAAAAAGTTTTCCATGTATTGCACAGAGAAATTGGTAAAGTCACTCGGAAATTCAATGCAAGTTCTACATCACCACTAAGCATTGGTCCCATGTACTTTCTAGGGCTGGCACTCTTAACTGATGGTCAGGTGGCTAGAATTTTCAACTTTTGGACAGATGAGATGAAGAAGTAAAAATGAGCTTACTTCATGAAATCCATGGGCTGTCAGAATGCTGCGTACCAGGCGACTATCTGTTCGCACAATCTTGTAAGATAAATGATAACGTTCTAAAGAAAAACAGAATTAAATTCAGTAACCAGACAGTTAACTGCGGAAACAGACATAAACTGTAAGGGTAGCTTGCTTAATTACACTCAGTAATATTATACTGCTACCTTTATGCTACTAAAAGTTGAGGCTGTGCATTATTTTGGACTAAGGGTTCTTAACTTGAGATTTATTGAAGGTTAACTTGAGATTTATTGAGGATTACTAAGCATGGATGTTTACTAAATATCTTTGTTTTTACAAATTTCTAGTTGAAATTTAATATGACCTTCGATTAGGATGGTAAGCAACAAAGCAGAGTAGTAGTATTAGAGGTACCTGGACCCCACTACCAATAGGAATCAGGGATTTTAATATTATTTTATAGTTGTTACAGATATTTCAAAATGTCACTTATTCTCACGGTACTTAAAAATTATGAAAGTTAACAAACCTACCACTAGATCGTGTTACTTAATACACTAATGAAAAAGCACATATATCACAAATTTGGGTTTTTAAAAATATTTTGACAACTATATTTCAATACAATTGATTTCTTTGTAGTCACATGTAATTTTTTAAATTCATTTAAAAAATATTATTCTGAGAAGAGACCTGTAGACATCTCCATACTGCCAATAGGGTCCACTGCACCAAAAAAGTTAAGAGCCACTGCTTCAGAGAGCCCTCTCTGTGTAATAATGCTGGTTCCCAGTACTATTGGTTATAAACTGGTGATCTGACGGCCAAAACCAACATACAGACATGGCTCATTGTAATTTAGAAATAAAACTGAATTTATTTCTACCTTTTGAAATTGGAGGAATTCATATAAAAATCTAGATCTCTGGGCTTCTCTTGAAAACCCTGGGCTCTCTGTCTGGCACGGCAAGAATCAGCTGGAGAAGCGCAAGTACTTCCTCCAGGACAGGCCCGCACTGTCCAGATGGGCACAGCCCCACCCGCCGGCTTCACACATTCATATTTCCTGCCTGGCCCCTGCAAGCGAGCTGTGCTTGTGGTCCTTGTCTAAGAGGAAGGTCTGTAATCATTTGAGCTTTCGATATATCCCTAAAGGCTAACATTTACTCTGGCCCATTAAATTCGATCTTTCTATGCATCACTACGAATTGTTTGAAAAAGTTAGCTAAGAATTTTACAGAACAATTTCCTAAAAGGACTGCATATTGCCCTTGTTCTTAGGAGATACGTGCTAAATAAAAACTTTAGGCACGAAGCATTTAAACTAATTCTGGCGAGAGAGAAGCAAATACGGCAAAATCTAGGGAATGAGTACACACGTGTTCACTATATTATTCTTAAAACCTAGAAAAATCAAAGAAAATCAGGTCTTTTCATTATGATAACTGTGATCACTGACATCTCTTTTACACTCGCAAAAAGCCAAAACATCATCAATTGCTGGAGACCAGGCCCGTGCCTTTTCTGCAGTGCTTGCCTCGCAGTACCGGGCCACAGGGACAATGATCAGTAAGGTATGTGGAAAAACAGAAAATTACTGATTACCTGGGAACTGGGGGACATGGGGGAATAAGAGAAAGAGTATGTCTCTGGAACTGAAGTGCCGGGGCTCGAATCCCAGCTCTACTATCTCCTGGCTATCATCTCGAACGAGCTACTTTATTTTTCTATGCTCAATTTCCTCACCTGTAAAGTGGGATTGGTAACAAAGATATTTACCTCATAGGGTAATTGTAAGCACTAAATAAGGTAATATGTGTAAAGCTTTTAAAATAGCTCTTGGTATATAATAAAGATTTTTATATAATAAAAAAGTAAATATGTAGTAAAATAGCTCTTAACACATGGTATTATACACAGTAAATTATACACTTTGTATGGCAAATAAAAAAATTAAAATGTTATTAATGCTCTTCCTCCTACTTCTCCTAATACATAAGAAAAATGTAATCATGACTGTGCTCAGTGGCAGACCTGATTCGCATGGTATGTAAGCAGTAAGCAGTGACCAACTCCTAATCCATACGTACTAACTACAACTCAACTCAGATACACTGAACATGTCCCAAAAGAGAAGTGCAGGAAAGGCTGGGTGGGATTATATAAAGCAACTGTGACTACTGGGAATTTTAATTCACACTCATGTTCTGTGTCCAACAGCCCTGTAACCCACAATGCTGATTACCAGTATATATTAGACCAGAGGTTACAAATGGGTGGCCCAAGGGCCAAATCCAACCTACGGACATGATTTGTTCATTCCTTGTAGTGTTTTAAGTACAAAATTGAATTAGTTGCTAACCTTTTACAATCGGAATCGTTCAGGGCTCTCTCTCCCCTGGCAAGAGTCAAATGGAGACTTGCAACTGTAAACCGATTCTGCCCAACTGCCCAAGAAAAAACCACTTTGCGCGTATTGTATTCTTATCCAAACAAGAAGTAGGGCATGGTTCTCCTTGACTGAAAGCAAACTGCCAAACATCTGATATCAGACCCTCTGAACCTGCATTGCCTCCATTCCACCATGAGACTGTAGAATTTCCTCTTCTCCAACCATCTACATGTATTTCAGAAGAAAACTTCATGTGCTGGGACCCCTGGCAAGTTCCAGGCCTGTAGCACAGCAAGTGAAAACAAGGAACCAATAATCTTACTGTCAGCACAGAGGCACCTAGGGAATGGCCAAGTGTCCTAAGGGGTTTGGTCAAAAATAGCATGAGAAACTACAATGAAAATAAAACTGATGTTTCTGACTTTTAGAATACTTAAATAGCAAAATAGTGTAGCTTTCCCTACAATCAGAAAATTATAACTGTACTGTTGAATACAGTAGTCACTAGCCACATGTAACTACTGAGTACCTCGAATGTGACTAGTGTGACAGAGTAACTGAATTTTTATTTCATTTAACTTTAATTAATGTAAACTTAAATTTAAAAATTGATACTCAAGTTTTGTTATTGGAAAACTTGTTGGGATAACTTGAGCATGAATTTATTTTTCCAACTATAACATTTATGAAATCTAAATACAGATAAGTACTCCCAATAAAAATTTTACACCATATTGAAATATAAAATACATACTAGATGTAAAATATCTTAATGATTTTTTTTTATATTGAGTAATCATGGAAATGATATTTTGGATTTAAAATATATTATTAAAACTAATTTCACCTATATCTATTTTTTCAAATAAGGCCACTAGAAATTTTATATATAAAGCTTGCATCACATTTCTATTGGACAGTGCTAGTCTATACAAATGGAAATTTATAAAACTGGCACAAAGGCAAATTATAAAACAGTATTTCATTCTAGGAAAAGATCCCTTTAAACTGAAACTATCTCTGTTGCCTCTAAAATGCAAGCCTATTTATGTGTTCAAAGCGTATATAATTTTGTAAAAAATGAAGACATAGTGAGGAAAAATATATTCCTGGAATATTTATTAAGGCATATGAAATCCTATTGTACCAAAAATATTAACAGTGAATTCAATAAAACATTTACTAGATAACAGAAAAAACAAGGTTGGTGTCTAACATAAGATCAACAGAAGATAACTAATGCCCCAGATACACTTCTCAAGGGGATTTAACCACAGGATTATGATTTCAGAGGATCTATGTCAGCTATTTAAGTGAGCAAAAAGAAAAAAAATAGACCAAGAGTTTTTAACAATTCAGAAATCTGAGGCAGCAACCAGCAAGTCATTCAAATCATTCTTTATATATAGGAAGATGAAAAAAAAATTATTAAACCTCAAGGAGTTAGGAAGATACTAAAAATTCAAAAAAGATTTGAGAACAAAAATCATTTGGCTTTTTCTTTAATCACAAGAATGTGTAAGGTAAAAAAAAAAAGCATAGGTTCTAAAAAATAGTGATTGTTTGAATAATGGGATGACTATATCGATGGATACTAATTTCCAATTAATGTTAAGATATTCTTAAAAAGAAGAAACTGCCTATTGCCATGGAATACTAAGATTCATTTATGTGACAAGCACGCCAAAAGAAGTATGTTTTGGGGCGATTACCTACCTCCATTATTTTCAAACCCACCTTTGGTGTTTTGACTCGAGCCATATTTAGAGGGAGTTTCTCAGCATATGTTAGTAAACCTTCAGTTGCTTGGGCCTCAGAGACTATAAATGACCCATGTCCCTTTAAGAGGTAACCTAGCAACTTGCTGAGGGGATTAAAACACAAGGACCCCTGGGGAGGAAGGAGGATTCAAATCCCAGAAGCAAATGCTCACTATCTTCTGAACTCCTGGTTTATTATGGAGCAAGCACAGACCTTAAAGTCATTTCAAAGTAGAGCTGATTCTATTCAACAAGTAGGGTAAGTTTTGAGTGTGTACTGTGTTCCAAACATTAAATGATAACATTTGTTTCTCACAATGCCTAACAATAGGTATTATCTCCATTTTGCTAATAATGAATTGAGTTAAAACGGCTTCACTGGTGAATTTTATCAAATGTTTAAAAGAATTAATACCAATCCTTCTCAAACTCTTCCAAAGAGGAAGGGGGAAATCATTTTATAAGGTCGGCATCACCCTGATACCAAAGACAAATAAAGGCATCAAAAGAAAACTATAGACCAATATCCCTTATAAATATAGATACAAAAATCCTGAGCAAAATACTAGCAAACCACATCCAGCAGCATATTAAAAGGATTATACACCATGACCAAGTGGGATTTATCTCAGGAACACAAAGGTGGCTCAACATATAAAAGTCAATCAATTAACAATAACAAAATGAAGGAAACAAAACATAGAATCATCTCAATTGATGTAGAAAAGCATTTTTTAAAAATCCAACACCCTTGCATGATAAAAACACTCAACAAAGAAATAGAAGGGGTCTTCCTCAACACGATAAAGGGCATTTTAAAATAGCCACAGCTGACATCATACTGAGCAGTTGAAGACTAAAAGCTTTCCCCCTAAGATCAGGAATAAGACAAAGATGCCTACTTTCACCACTTCTAATGGACACTGTACTGGAAGTTCTGGTCAGAGCAATTAGGCAAGAAAAGAAATGAAAAAGGCATCCAAGTTGGAAAGGAAAAAGTTAAAATGATCTCTGTTTGCAGATGACATGATCTTGTACATAGACAATCCAAAGAACCCCACACCCACCCAGCACAGACTATTAGAGCTAATAGAGGAGTTCCACAAGGTTTTAGGACTACAAGATCAATGTACAAAGATCAAACACATTGGCTTGAACATGAACATGAACAACCCAAAAATGAAATTGAGAAAACAATTCCATTTATAATAGTATCAAAAAGAATAAAACATTTAGGAATAAATTTAACCAAGAAGCTACATGACTTGTACACTGAAAATTAAAACACTGCTGAAAGAAATTAAAGATGACCTAAATAAATGGAAAGACATTTCTTGTTCAGGGACTGAAAGACTAAACATTAAGATGGCAATAAATACTCCCAAAAGCAATTCATAGATTCAATGTACTCCCTAACAAAAATGACCTTTTTTTGCAAAAATGGAAAAGCTGATCCTAAAATTCATATGGAATTGTGAGGGATATCCAAAAACAATGTTGAAAAATAAGAACAAAGTTAGAGGACTCACACTACCCAATTTCAAAAGCTACTACAAAAATACAGTAATCAAGACAATATGGTACTTGCATAAACATACAGATCAATGAAATACTAAAAGTCCAGAAATAAACCAATGGCCAACTGATTTTCAACAATAATACTAAGGCTATACAATAGGGAAAGAACAGTCTCTTCAACTAATTGTGCTGGGACAACTGGATATCAATACGCAAAAGAATGAAGACAGACCCTTATCTCACACTATATAAAAAAATTAAAGACCATTTAGTGCTAAATATAAGAACTTAAACTATGAAACTCTTTGAAGAAAGCATAGAGATCATGACCTTGGGTTAGGCAACAGTTTCTTAAATAAGACACCAAAAGCATAAACAACAACAACAAAAAGATAAATTGGATATTATCAAAATGAAAAGCTTTTGCTCATGAAAGAACACTATCAAGAGACTGATATGACAGAACAGGAAAAATATCTGTAAACCATGTATCTGATAAGGGGTTAGTATTCAGAACGTACAAAGAGCTCTTATAACTCAACAACAAAAAGACAAGACTCAGTTAAAAAACAAGGCAAAACCTTGAATAGACATTTCTCCAAGAAAGATATATTAATGACCAACAAGTACATGAACAGATGCTCAATGCCATTAGTCATTAAGGAAATGCAAATCAAAACCACAGTAAGATACCACTTCATACTCACTAGTACGGCTATAACCTAAAACCCAGAAAATAACAAACGTTAGTGATGATGTAGAGAAATGAGAACTCTCATATATTGTTGGTAGAAATATAAGATGGTGCAGTCACTGTGGAAAATACTTTGGCAGTTCCTTAATAAATTAAACATAGAATTACCATATGACCTAGCAATTCCATTCCCAGGTATATATCCAAAAGAATTGAAAACAGGTGTTCAAACAAAAATTTGTACTTGAATGTCCATAGCAGGACTATTTACAACAGCCAAAAGGTAGAAACAACCATTCACCAACTGATGAATCGCTAACCAAAATGTGGTATGTCCATACATGGGCTATTATTTAACCATAAAAAGGAATGAAGTATTGATACATGCTACAATGTGAGTGAACCTTAAAAACATTATGCTACATGAAAGAAGCCGCATACTGTACAAGTCCATTTATATGAAATATCCAGAACAGGCAAATCCAGAGAAAGAAAGTAGATTTTAAGGGTTGCTGGGCTGGGTAGTGGCTGGGATTATCTCTAGGAGGATAAAAATGTTCTGGAATTAGACAGTGGTGATGGCTGCACAACACTGTAAACGTACTAAAAGCCACCAAACTGTACATTCTAATATGGTTAAAATGGTAAAATTCGCTTTGTATATTTTACCAGAATAAAAAAAACAATAAACATGTACACATAATTCTGAATAAAAATCAAAAAGTAAAAACAATTTAATATGCAGAAAACAATCCAAGAAATCATAAATAATCCTTTCAAGTATAACAAACCAATATCTTCTTCTGACGGCTACGGCCATTTCCATATCTATAGGTGATATCAACTTCTGCAAGACAAGGTTGTCAGGGCCATCCCCAGCCCTGCCTCCCATGGGGGAGGTCATACTCACCTCCAATTATTCGAATATTGTTGTCCTTGGTCAGAATTGCCTCAGCATGGAACACCAAAACTGGAATTCTCCTGCAGCCTCCAGTCCACATGATACATGGATGATCCCTATAACCATAACAAAAGGCTTTATTTATAGCTCAAAATTTGAATTAACTATTGAAATAAATCACTATGGTTGGCTATTAGCAACTTTCCCCCTCCTTCTGAAACAAAAACTCTTAAATATCCTATGGGAAACCATTCATCTCCCATTCTTAGCCATGTGGTTTGTTGAAGATTAATTCCATCCTTGTTCCCAGAATGGGCCCTGATTGATATCAGTCAATCAGAATATTCCATCCCCCAGTTATAGTAGTGGCTTCAGGGGTGAGCACATAAGCCAGATGGAGCCACTGAGGGTCAGGAGACATGTTGTGAGACCCTCTAAGAAAACAGTGCTTTCCTTCTCTTCTCTAGCAGCTCAAGAAGAAATGGCCTCTCTTCCCCTTGATGGTGTAAGAGAATGAGAGGTCTGGATGTGCTACTGTCATTTTGTGACCTTGGCAGGAGAGCCTGAAGCTGTTGGTAAGGAAGGAAGTCAGTGGAGACTTGACAGGAAAAAAGAGATAAATGAGATCCTGAGTGGCACACTTGGAGTTGAAGCATCAAGTCTTTCCTAAATACAAGTTAATAAATTCTCTTTATCTTTAGGACAATTATATTTTAGTATCCAGAATACTTAAAGAATTCTAACTAATATATTCACAATAATGTATATATCCCCTTTATACCCTGTAGTCCCTTTAAGCCAATTTGATGACCATCCTAAGATTCTGAACTAGGAACCCTAAATACTAATACCTCAATTAAAGCCGCATATTTTAAAGAAAGCCTATACTAAATGGACTAACAGATACTTTCCTCCAGAAGAAGACCTCTGACTTTATCCTCTTTTCCTATCATCAGGAAATTTCAGTTTAATCCATCTCAGGCAGATACATATTTACTTGCAGATAAGAGATTTCAACCTCTTTAGCGCAGGGAGGTAAGATGAGGAAAAAATGACTCGAGTCCCTCATATGAGCCAGGAATTAAACTAAGAGCCTTCGCACGCTATCTCACTTAACCCTCTTGCCCACACTATGAGCTGAAGAAAAGGTATCTCAGAGAGGTTAAGTAATCTGCCCAAGGTTGAGTAAGGGAAAGGGATCTGAACCCAAGTGTCTGTGCTCTTTCCACCTTTCCATCACCCTAACCACATTTCAGTGCTATTCTATATATGGAACACCTTAAACTCAAATCTTTGGGAACTTAAACTAATCAATTTCTTCAACTAATCAATTTCTTCAATGAAGTAAGATCTATTGAGCCAAGATTCAGGCTGCTCTCAAAACCTCACATGACCACACCCCTTAACAAAGGCCATACCACAAATCTCAAGGCCAAATCAGACCCTCCCAGCCCAAGTTTTAAAAGATCCACACTCTGAATTAACAGGCTGCCAGGTTGCCAATCTTAGAAGTATGACAGTCTTTAGATTTGGGATGCGCCACCAAAAGCCTTTTAGTGAGGAAAGCAAAGGACACCATACTGAGTTCATTTCCTGTTTTCTAGAAATGGAATGTGGATGCTTATTGTTCTTGCTCTTTGATCTGAGTTATAGGGCCCACTTGTGAGAAATGGTGTTTATAGGATGCATATTTTAGCAAGAATTTTCTGTGTGTTTTTCTTGTTTTAATCTTAAACACCTGTAAGACATAGGCATGGGGCCAAATAATTCCTGTGATCTCTTCCAATTTTAATTTTCCATTGTATTTCTCAGTCAGAGGATAGAGAGAAAAAGTAGGCAATATAAACTACAAAATCTTAGAAACTTTGGAAACTATCCAAAGTTCCTTGTCAATCAAACACTAGCTACAAACTATGTTACGGCATCACTGTGCCTTAACACTTACAAACAAAAGATTACTGCAGTAAACTTTGAAATGTCTCACAAGAGTCAGAAACACAATCAACAGATACACAGCTGGGAAGAGCCAAGGCCCGAACTTTGCTATCTGTGGAAACCCAAATCCCTGACAAAAGAAATCTTTTCACTTATAATCTGTGAAAAGATAAGAGATAGTAGACAAATTATTAATTCAGTAAGGTCAACCAAAACACACATAAGGCAGATGCTAAATTGTCATTAAAATCATGCTCCCACCAGGTGGTGCTAAAGAGAAAAGATTCAAAATGATTAGAAAACTGAAAATTGGGACCTTAAATTTTCATTCACACTAGAAACTGGTATACATTTTTTAAAAATGCTTTATAGGCATGAAAGAAAAAAAGTATTTGAACAATTAATTACCAAAGTAGACCTGGTTTATGATTTATCTTATTGAAAGCCTACGAAAATTTTGGTTTTTAAGGAGCAATTTCACAAGAAATACATATTATTCACCCTGGGATGCCCCCTACATAATTCAAAGCTTCCATGTATTATTCATATCAGTGTCTTCCCCAAGTCTCTCTGTACATGTAATGCCACTTTCCAAGGCCCAGCTCGTCTCACCACCTCCACAGAGCCTTCCCCAGCTCCTCCAGCCCACAGTGATGCCTTCTTTCTCCAAACTTCTGTGCCTCTTGCTATGTAATCATTTGTTGATAATCTTTTATTTTTTCCATGTAAATGCTGATGATTTTTTCAACTGATATAAAGCCAGCTTTTATGATAGAAATTAAGTTATTATTTTTTCAGAGACAAAAGAAACCTTGTATCAAATCCTTTTATGAAAGTTTCCACATCTGTACATAAATTTGTATTTGGAATCCCTAAGGAAAATATAGAAAATGAACCCCTTTTACATTTACTATTTTAAATAATGCCATGCAAAACAAGTACTGACTGGACAGTTTCTAGTCCTAAAGTCCAGGACTACAAGGCATTAATACTTTAATACAGGCTAGGGATCTGAGCAGACTAACAGATGTCCATGGGTATATATCTTTGGATCAAATCAAAATCCTTATGATTTAAGGCCTATCTAACTTCTAAAACTTTTTAAATGTAAGCCTATTGCTCCAAGTATGAACAAGACCGACTTAAGATTCCTAATGTATGAAACAAGTGTCTCATAGACATGATGACCTGATGGAACAAGATTAACAGTCAAAAATCAACAGGAGTTTGAAAGGAAGGAGAACAAAAGGTCCATGAATTTGGACTGGGGAAGGGGAGGAGTAGGGATATCTTCATTTTCACTAACTTCTACAAATTTAACATTTCTCAATTACAAATATAGGCAGCAAAGCACAGCAGTATTAGCATTATCTGTGCTGCTGACTCTATTTGAAATTATAGATTTTTATACTGTTTTATCGTCGATGCCAGTATCTTAAGATATCATTTATATTTATCACTACTTCTAAGTTATGTTAGTTATTAAACTTGTCACTAGATCACCTGTGATCACATCTGTGACGAGTCACCTGTGATGAGTCTGGACAATGAATGATTTGGCAATTGTTCAGCTACCGAATGGTGACATCCACATTGATGGTCCAGATATCTATGATGTTTCCCAGTATTCCCCACTTACAAGTGTTACTTAAAGACCGCCCTATAGTGTGCTGATCCTATGCAAACTAAGCAAAAGTAGTCTTCTTACTGTTGTTTTTAGGAAATAAAATTTAACTTCTCCATGTTTTACATGAATAATCTTATTTAATGTATTAATGAGAAAGCACATATCACTCACTATATCACAAGTTTTTTTTAATTATGATAACTACATTACAATGTAATTTGTATTCTTTGTAATAATATGTATTTTAAGCATTTAAAAATATTTTTCTGAGAGGGGATCCACAGCATTAAAAAAAATGAAGAACGCCTAACATAATGTGATCTATAGCACATAGACTCTATTTATTCATTCATTTGGTTAGTCATTCAATGAGCAAGTATTTATTGCGTACCTACTATAATACTAGGTTGAACCAACTGAAATTGTCAATATTTGACTGTTTTTGACCTAACAAAACAATAATTTCATACAGTTCAACCTAATACTTGTTAGGCCCAATCTCCAAGCCCACTAATAAGAGAGCTATTTATGGAGTAAAAGAATGATCTTGAAATTGGAAAGACCGATGGTTGAAGCAGTTAGAAAATTTGTGAAATGGGTAAGAGGCAGCACACAGAAAGCAAAAAGTCACAGGAAGGCAAAGTAGCCAGAGGGAATTATCCATTTAATTATCCTAAATGAGAATGACCCAAATATAATGTCATCTCTCTATTATTTTCTACAACCTAAAAGTAATGAGAAGCCTTTCCCCAAAGCTTTAATAATGCTTAAAGTTATATTAGATAATGTAATCCTCCACCTTATAATTCAGTATTAGTGCCAGTAAGAATAATGTCTTATATTTGTATGGCACTTCGTAATTTACAAAGTAATTTCATACACATTATTCTATTTGATTCTAACCATAAACCCTATAAAACAGCCTGGGAGATAGTATCCCCATTTTGCAGGTTACGCAGCACACACATATGCAAGGGAACTTGCCAAAAATCTTAAAAACTAATCTTAGCTTTAAGCGAGTCTTTCTCTTTGTTCTCTGTGTTAAGTAATAATGTTAAAGGAGGCAAAATAGTGAAGTACTTCAAAATTCAGTAAAATTAGGTCTGAATCTCAATTCATCACTTACTCCCTCCGAGTCCCTGAGCAAGTACTTTGATATTCGTGAGGCTGAGTTTAATAAAGTGGGAATAATAATATCTCCAAATTAAATGAGATACAGTCATAAAAGTTCTTAACATCATCTATAGCAGCTGCATATATCATCAGCATTCATATTTTTATTATTATGAGAACTCAGCAATCGAGAAACCTGACTCTTACCTAAAAACCTCAGGAAACAATATGGTTCAATAGATGGAGCACAGGCTACATAATTTTAATGTCCTGCTATAGTTACTGCGGTAAGTCACCTGACTTCTCTATATTATCATCATTCTATCATTGTAAAGGTTTCTGAGAAAGTAACATAACCAATGTCGCAGAGTTTGGAGATTTATTTTTCTTCAATAACTAAAAATTTCAAAATCTCCTATGTTAGGAACTCTGATCAAGAGTTCACTGAGAGCTACTACTACCTGCAAAAGCTAGAGCTGATGTTCACTCGTGAATCCAGAGCCTTATCTCATTTCAGATAGCTGATGGGGACCAAATAATAAGATCTTGCATTAGATCATCGGCGGAAGCTAAAACCAGAGTCAGGTGATACCAAATGAAAGATATTGGGTACAAGAGTAGATCAGTAAAAGAGAACTATTTCCCATCCTAGAAAAAAAAAGGTTTAAAAGCAGCCTTGATACTACTTACTCTTGGCTTACCACCTCCTCATCCTCTGAGGACGATGCTGTTTCCTCCAGGTCCCGGGCCATCACGACTGGCATTTCCTTTAGGGTTTGTCATGCAGTCAGCAGACGGGGGGCTCAGAGACCTTTCCTGGCATATAGACTGGATCAAACAATTTGGATGGCACTGATTCCTGTAAGAAAGCCAAAAGATTTGAAACACGTGCAGTTATCTATTGCTTGATTATTGCTGATGACCTCCCAAGTAATAAAAATATTTACCTAACTGGTGCCCAATCTCTAGTTTACCTTCTATCATAGTACTTCACATATGCCCCCCAAATCAAGCTTTTTTCCCCAATGTGCCTGTTCTCTATGTATTTGAAGAACTGTAACTAAGTTAGAGCTTCTCATCTTTCTTTTATATACTATAACCAACATGCACCAAAAGGTAAGACTTATTTAACTTTTAGAAAAGTCTGAGTTAGGTGAATTATTGCCTTAAACATAGATTCCTTGCTAGAAAAACCGGACTTGGGTTAAAAGTAAAAACTCAAGATTTAAGATCCTTACAAGTATTTCTTTAGCCTCCATGACAAGCACACAGGTAAAAATATCCTCATGTTTCCACTAAAATAAATTCAACCACTGACCCAAAATATTAATAAATTCTCCTGAATCAAGGTCATAAATATCTGGAAGGAAAAAGGTCCTTCCTAACTCTCTCAAAAATTACTCTCCCTTGCTAAAAACCACAAACTATGACCTGAATCTTGAACAAATATGAAAATTAGGATATTTCCAATTTCTAATTTAAATATTTTTTTCCATAGGGAAATGTCCATTGAAGAAGGAAAAGAAATTACAGATAAAGAAAACTAAAATATTTAAATGACCATAATCTCATAATTCAGAAATAAATAACCACTTGATGTCAATCTTTCCAAATTTCTTTTTTCTATCCATTCATATATAAGATAAGTTATAAACAGGACCTAAAAATGCAGATCCGGATGATCCCTACAGATCTTCAGCGGAGCGGGCAATATCTAACAACCTCCAAAGGCGTCCTTCCGAGGATTCCCAATGGGATTTCTCTATCTTCTCCAAATGTTGGCACATCCTTTCAATTACAACAAAACAAAATCTCCATCCAGGAAGGGATGCCAACCTGTCCTGGGCTGCCTGCAGAGCAGGTAGAGACAGGACGTTCGGAAGAAGATTAAGGACACTCGCCCAAGGAGCGTCCTCGCACTGTAGGGATCAGCCTCTCAGTCTCACTCCTAGCTCACCCCAATCCCGAGTAGGTCCTTAGATGCTCCCCACGGGAAGGACGCGGGCGACTCTGCCGCAGCGATTCAGCCCAGCGCGCCCGGAAACCGACAGCTGCTCCCGGACTCTAAGAGGGAAGTGCAGCGGCCGGCACCCGCCCAGACCCAGGAGCGCACTTCCCTCGGCTAAGGAAGCGCGCCGGCGCAGGAATTTACCTGTCTCATCTTCCCATGGCTCGGGGCGGGCCGGCCGGGACCGCGCTCAGCGCCTAGCTCCCTCCTTCCCCAGCCGAGCGCACCGCGGCCGCGGACGGCTGCTTCCCCGGTTACTACAACAACCAACAAGCAACCGCCCGCTCGGAGCCACTGCGCAGGCGCCCGCTACCCCGCGCTGACAACGCTCGACTCCGGGCGCGGACGGATGTCGTCACCGCCGCGCAGCCCGGGCTCGGAACCCGCTCTCAGAAGAAGAATCTTGACTTCGGTTTTCCGCCTTTTTTTTTTTTTTTTTTTTTTTTTTGCCCTCCGCCCCTAAAGGGTTGCCTCCAAGCCCTGAGGTCTTCCGCCACACTGGACAAGCGGATTCACTACGTGACCGGCGTACGGGGGGTGAGACTTGGGCAAGAGCAACCGATGATTGGCAGTAAAGGGGTTCACGCACCATCTCCTGCTTGAGCAGAACCAGGACAGCCAATCAGAGAGAGGACTGAGGGAAACGGCCCAATCCTGAAGCCGAATGAGGGAGGGGCGGGAACAAATGGCTCAGGTAGACTTCTAGCTAGAGCTGTCTTGCGGTAGTGTCTTCGCTGTTGGTGCTGCTGCGCTGTGTACCAGTCGCCAGGTAAGGAGAATATGGAGGAGAAGAAGGATGTAGGTGTCTATGTGGTATCTGATTGAGAGTATCCAGCGCGATGTAGCCTTTTGGAAGAAAAGGGATTCGAGAGACCATGAGAAGGAAGAGCTAAGAAAATGAACGCTTGATAGGTTAGGGGAACGAATGAATGGATGAACGAATGAGCGACCACTACGAGCCTAGCACGGTGCAAGGAACCTTCACTTTCTCCTGTAGTTCTTAGAAAAACCCTTGAGAGACTTATTTTTTAAATCTCCAATTTGCAAGTAAGAAAACCTAGGCTGTCAAGTGTAAATGATTTGCCCAGGGTCACACAGCTACTAATTGGTAGGAGCAGGATAGGAATGCCTTTCTCCCAGCTCAAGTTTTAACACCACATCTTTGCTGGGCTGGGCCAGGGCAAAATTTGAGACTAGATGTTGCATATTCTAGAAGGCCCTCAGCTTTAGGGAAATGGGTTTGGGGGACTGATAGAGCAGTTCGGGAAAATGCTCAGGCTCCGCCCTCATCAGCTATCAACTGGGATTTCTAAGAGCTGTGAAATGGAAGGCATCAGTTCTGTCAAAAAGAGGGGACATCTATGCAGCTTTTCTGACCCTGGGAAGAGAGAACCTGAGTCCTGATGAGGGAGGATATGGGGCAACCTGGCCCAGGCTGTAACTGCCAGTGATGTCCAGTAAAGTCCTATTCTCTTTGGACTTTGACAAAGTTCACTGTTGTGATCCACCTTTCCTCGAGGGATTTATCCATTCATCCTTCCTCCCAGCTCTTTTTTGTTTGTTGTTTTGGTGCTTTACACTGTCTTGAGCCATGGCTGACTTTAACATCTGTTTCATCTGGGTAGTGTGTAGGACCATACATCCACTGCCGGAGTGTCAAAGGAAGCCTGATAAGTTGTCACTGTGTCAACCCCAAGAAGTTAATCTGACAATGTATAAACCGTGCCCCCCCCCAAAAAAAAACATAATAAAGATGGGAAGAAGTAATGCCATCATTAGATTCTTTATCCATATTGGTTTTATTTAAGTCAGGCTGATTGAAATCAGTGCTCAGCAAGGGTTGATCTAAGCGGTTTTTTAAAGAAAAGTACATAACCTAAGTGTATTTTCCTTACAACTTGACTGTCTTCCTCAAAAATGGAAACTTCATCAAACTATTCTGAAAACAGTGAGGCGGTATTGCAGAATCCAACAGACTATGCTTTATATCTCAGCTCTGCCATATACTAGCTGTGTTACCTCAATCAAATCACTTAACTTGTCTGTGCCAACCCTAATCTGTAAAATGGAAATATTAATAGCACCTACAATATATGTTAGGTGCTTCTCTCAGTGCATGGCACATACAAGTGCCCAATAATTATTAGCTATTACAATTTATCTTGCATCCCAATGCCAACATTGCTATTTCCTTCCCCATATAATTGCGTACTAGTTCTCAAGTCACAACAGTTTATCGATTTTTAACTTTTAGATTATTCTAGTTCAGAGAGCATGGTATACCTGAGAGCCAGCGTAGACAAAAACCTAAGGATGTAAATATTGCCCCCCCCCTCCACACCATAGGTTCCACTCAAGTGTGCACTTGGATAGCCTGGCAGGTATCTCTTAGCAGGTTTATCATCACATTTCAGCCACTTGTATTACAAAGAACGACTTGAGAAACCACGAGAGAAGTAAAAGGTGTAAGAGGACTGATTATAGCCAAGAGAAGAGTTCTGATGTAAGGTAATATTTTGAAAACATTTTTCAAGATAAAGAAAAGTACTGTGCCACTTACTGGAAATATACTGCCGATTCACCATGACTAGTATGACCAGATTCTGCAAGTCTTACACATAAATCTACTTTCTTCATAATAATATTTTTACAGCTCTTCTTCTGCTCTCTTTCTTCTCTCCAGTTTTTCTGCTGGGTTTGTCATTTCTACCCACTGCATTATTTAGCTTTTCTCATCCTGAAAAAGGTCAGCATACTTTGGCTGAAGGCAAATTTTCAAAAGCAGAGTGCTAACCCTGTGTAAGAGTATTATCTAACCCTGTGTAAGATAACTGGGGATGGATGAACCTAGGGGAATTAGCAGAGGGAATTATGAAGTGATTGATCAAAAAAGCTTAGTACAGCTCTCATGAGTGGGACACAGGTTAAGTAAGTACTGAGGTGAGAGCGCTAATGGTTGAAGTATTTGTTATCTCATGTCCTTTGCCTTTTTACTAAGACAAGAAACCCTCTCAGATTAGAGGAGAGTCATGAGCCGTTTTCTGAATGTGTTACGAAGCTGGCTGGTTGTGGTGTCCATCGTAGCCATGGGGAACACACTGCAGAGCTTCCGAGACCACACCTTTCTCTATGAAAAGCTCTACACCGGCAAGCCAGACCTGGGTAAGAAGTCAAAGAACTGCATCCTTTGCAGGAGTGGCATAAATTGTGGTGCCCACACTAGGCTGTACATCAGGATAACCTAGGAAACATACAAACAAACAAACAATGCACAGGTGCCCATTTCCCTCTCTTAAACTATTTACTGAAACTTTCACCCCCTAGATGGGGTCTAGAAATCTATTTTTTAATAACTTTCCAGGTGATTCCTTTGCTGCCTACTCTAGCCTTTGGAAGCCGCTAGAGTAATGGAGTTTGTGAATAGTACTTGGCCCTTTTTTCCCCCAAAGATTTTCTAAATACCTTTTATTCATTTTACACTGTCCTAGGCAATTAGTCTGTTAATTAATTAATTAATTAATTAAGAGCATTACAAGGACAAATGAAGAAAGAGAGTTACTTGGTGACTCTTTGATGCCCCCTCTTGAAAGCCATAAAGAAGCTTTTCAGGTTATCTCAACCCTCCTCAGAAATCAGGTCAAGGGATAAGTAGCTACATTCCATGTTGCAGATGGAGTGTAACTAATCTAAAGTCTTCCCAAAAGATGACATAGTCCCTGAGAAGACATCCAAGATCGCTCCAGGTTGGTCTTCCAAAATGAAACTTCGTAAGGCCCATGGTTGCCTTTCCCAGTTTCCTGAGCCTCTCTGCTCAGAGTGCTTCCTTGCATTGATGCGTGGGGTAGCTTGAGCTGCAGCAGCGTTTCACAGCAGCTGACAATTCTGTGTCACATTTATAGCTAACCCAGATTCAGGCTCTGACCTAGCTCATTTTCTGTAACATCTGGGTATAAATGAAACTAAATAGGCTAAGGCTCATTTTGAACAAAGCTGGAATACAGTAGGAGTAAAGGACCTAGAAGAGAGAGCAGGGCAGTTCCACTTTCACCCTCAAACACTGCCCTCACATGGTCCAGGAATCCTGTCTAGATTCACAGGATTTTAGAGGTTATCTGATCTTGCCCTTTGAATTTAAGTTGAGACAGCAAAGCCCAGGGGTCATGTGACTTTCTGAAGGACAGTAGAGCTGAGCAAAAGTAGTATGTGTGGTATCTGTCTGTCTGTATCCAGCTCAGAAGTAGAGACTGCTTCCTCCTTGGTGATGCGGGGGCTGTCATGGTATTCTGCTGATCATAGCAATAGAATTTCACCTGATGCCTCATCTGGTTAGGGTTGGTGAAATATTCCACTTTTGTATCTCTCTAACTACAGAAATTTCCGTCATTTTTTCAACAGAAGAGCTATCAAATTGATTTATAAATGACGTAACCCACTAGAGCTAACCGCTAGATATTTGGTTGGCATCCATGATTTTTTCTCACCTTACTACTATACAAAGGTCATCAGGTCTTGAAATTGATATCACTCTGGTTTTCCAAAGGCCGGAGAATCCTTAAAACCCAAATAAACTTCAGTTTTCAGTTGTGTCCCTTGAGATTGCTCAATAGACCAGCAAAAGTAGTATCTTTGCTGTTACTATTTTTGCATTCCAACCACTGAATGCCTTAAATCAGTGGCCGTACATTACAATCACCAAGGGAGAGGATTTTCAGAAAATACTTATGCCCAGGGTCCACCTCCAGAGAGAATCATTTAATTAGTCTTGTACCCAGATCTTGGTACTTTTATAAAACGTTTTCCATTGACCTACTAAATGCCCAGGTTCAAGAACCACTGTTATGGTGGATTACCATCCTTACTTTCAGGATAAGACATCTACTGCAGCAGAGTCAGAACAAAGCCACCAACAGAGCAGGGTGGCCTCAGCAAACACTAAAGAAACAGCCCTTTGTTCCACTACCATGTGTATAGGAAACCAGCCTGGTTTGGGCTTTGTTCGAATAATGTAGATCTGGATTCAAGAGAAGGCCCAGGGACTTAGGTCTTTAAGACAGGTGAGCGTCAAGATAGGTCCCAGTATTCTGAGTTCTCTCCCACAACAGCCTTAAGAGTCTACTGACTTCCCAGGCATCCTGTATTGCCGGACCACTCTCTATGACTTTCCTCCAAACCTGTCCTGATCCAGGTACGCTAGGCTTCACCAACACCAGAGCAGCTTCCAGGGCAGAGGTATAAGCTACTACATCCAGGAATTATTTGCCCAAGTGGGCTCTTTGTTTCCACTCTTAGAACTCCCCTACCCAGCTGTAGGCATTTGAAGAGGGGCTGAGCAGTTCTCATTTTGGAATTCCTTCCGTTCCTGCTAGTTCCCATGAGCAGCACCAGACCCTCCACTCTGCCCAGCCAAAGATAGTTCAGGCTCGGCTTCCTGCCTTCCCGGAAGCCCCAGTGAAGTAGGAAGAGTTTGGAGGGGACCCTAACCTTCCCTTTCTCAACACACTTTCTTTTTTCTGTTACATAGTGAATGGCCTCCAAGCTCGGACCTTTGGGATCTGGACACTACTTTCATCAGTGATTCGCTTCCTCTGTGCCATTGACATCCACAACAAGACGTATGTAAGGGAAGGAAGAGCTTTAGCAGAACTTTGGTTGGAAATCAGGTGCTAAGCATACCCACTGTGGTCTTCCCCTGGGAGACCTGTTATTTTTGATACATATTAGCCTAGAATATAGATACCAAAAGGTTAACTGGTTCCGTTAACCTTTAAATATCTGTTAGGCCTACCTTATTCTCACATTCTTCCTTCAGCAGGAATGATCAGAAATCATAATCCATTAAAAAAGGAACCCACAAGTAATTGCTGTATGTTTATGCAGAGGAGGGTGAAAGAGAACCCAGGACTCCTCTATATTCTGCCTCTCTAGGGTATTCAAATAGACTAGTGTGGAACAATTGCAGACAATCCTAGTCTCTAGTCTAGAGAATGCTGTAACTGGTGCTGGTCACTGGATGGGGCTCAAGCCTTGTTCCCAACTATAGTCATCACCACAATCAAGGTGCAGTTTGCTCAGGTCAGTCAGTGGATGAAGCCAGCAAAACACCAACTTCGCACTAAAATATTTGTCTTATCTAGAGGGGAGGAGGGGAGGTAATGATATTTACTGGGCCCCTCCTTTTGTACCAAGAGCTCTGTCTATGTGACCTTGATTAAGCTTCCTCCTAGCAGCCCCAGGAGATAGTGATTTTCATTCCTGATTTCGCAGATCTACACATTAAGAGACCCAATTAATTTAAACTGAGGTAGACTGACTCAAATGGGATTTGAAGCAGGGCTATCCGCCCTGCTATCTCCCCAAATTTTGTTGTTTTTTTTTTTTTTTTTTTTTTTTAACTTGAAACTGTGGTTTACTTGTTCCAGATTGACATATTTTTGGAAACAATGTGGTTAAGTGGAAACAGCCTGAGGCCTGAGAATGAAAACGAGAATGGACTCTGGTTTCAGTTTTTTATTAACAGCAAGTTCATTATATACCTTCTCTGCATCTCAGTCTCTTCATGTATAAAATGAAACTAGTATATCTGTTCTACCTCTCAGGGTGACTGGGAAGGAATAAGGATGGAATCATTTTAAAGAGCTTTGTCATGAAAATCGCTGATAGCTGCAAGGGGTGTATCTTTTGTTTGCTTTAGGAATAAGCAAAAACAAGTCAGACTTGTCTTTACCTCTATTACTTATTCATTTCCCCTTCTCCAAATACAGGACAGCAGCAAATGCTGATGTCTGTTTCCAGCCTCTTTTTAGCCTGGGACTTTTGTCCATGCACTTCTGATGTACGCTTTGATTCTGTTATCTCCCTAACTGGAAACTCAACGTCAACTCCCATGTGTACATATTTATTAAATGGGATTTAATATAAATATGCACAAGAATGATAAAAATGAAATTTAAGATATTGGTTCCTTCTGGGGTGGCGGGGGGCCAGGAGAATGGGATCAGGGTGGGATAAGAATGCACAGGATGCTTTAACCGATATCTACAATATTTTATTTCTTAGAAAAAGTATCTAAAGCAAAAATGTCAAAATGTCCCGGTTTGATGGAGCAGGGTATTGGTTGCACATGAGTAAATTATCGTATCCTATTATCTCTAATTTTTTTTTTTGCATGTTTGGAGTATTTCATAATTTAAAGTTTTTCAGTTAAAAAAAATATCAGTAATCCAAATGGTCGATCATCCTGTAACCTGTCTGTTCTCCATCTCTTTGTCAAAGCTGAGGAAAAAGTTCTCTTCTCATGAGGTTATCACCATGTTCTTCCTCGGATAAGACACAAAATAACCAGCCCACATTGCGATAACATCTGAAAGCCCCCAAGAGGTTCTTGCTGCTCATTCTCCCATTCAAGCCCTCTATTCTATGGCATCTATCATAGGGGCACTGGGCAGATCCTGGCCAAACACCTGCCAGGTGGGTTCTGACTACAGAGCCAAGCCATTGTGAATAAGCGGAATGTGTAAGCGTGGTTGATCCAAAATTGTCTACACCTCATGGGATTGCCGTAATCCAGATACTGCTTTGCTATATAGCTGGCTTCATCCCCTTGCTAAGACGTGGAGATCCACTGAGGGTGCCTGAACCGTTCTCCTCAGAGTTTGGAAGTCGAAACCTTCAGTTTTGCCCTAGTAGAGAATAAATGGATGTGATCAAGCAGCCTTGTCTTTCTCAGGACCAAGTCTCTTTTTCCTCTAGCCATAGTCATTTCCAGGGTTGTTATTTGTGTGTACTATGTCCGACCACGACTTTTCCTCTGCACAGAACAAGCAGTGCTTCAGTGTCCATTTCTGTCTGCCCCCTTGCAGGCTCTACCACATCACACTCTGCACCTTCTTCCTCGCCCTGGGGCATTTCCTCTCCGAATTGTTTGTCTTTGGGACTGCAGCTCCCACAGTCACCGTCCTGGCGCCCCTGATGGTAGCAAGTAAGCATGCAGCCCCCTGCTGGCCTCCCGTGGGAACTGTCCCAGCCCTAACACATACAAGGGACACAAGAGAAGGCTGTGCTTCTGTCAGCCACTAACCTGTTCTCTGTATTTAAGGTTCCTCAATCCTGGGTATGCTAGTTGGATTCCAGTACCTAGAAGTTGAACCAGGATCCAGACAGAAGAAGAGAAACTGAGGCCAGCATTACCACCTCCAAGACGTCGTCTTCCATCTTTGCTGTCCTATCTCTTCATCCTCTCTGCGCTTTAGTTTCTCCTTTTCTGCTCCATCATTAGCCACCTTATCCACTACTTGCCTTTTACTTTTGGTTTTAGGTTTTTTTACTTTTAAAATTTTTTAAGATATAACACATACAGGAAAGTATATGTATGTAAAATTAAAAGAATTATTTTAAAGTGACTACTCTGTCCCTCCATCCAGATCAAGAAATTGTCAGCACCTCAGAAGCCCACTGTGTGCCCTTCCCCTACCTGCGCCCTCTTCCAGGATCTCTTCTCCAGCCTTCTGCTTTTTTTCCTTTTACTTCCATCCCGTGATTTGACTTGTGTGATGGGAACATGTGGACTGCGAAATTTAAAACTGCTGCCTCACCCAGAGCAGCTGCCACCAAGGGCTGCTTCAAGGGGTTGTCCACCCATGCTGGGCTCCTGTCTGCTACTGGACCCAAGACTCTGAGCCACCCAAGGTACAGGTGATTCTTCTAAGAAAGGCTCCCCTGTGAGTGAGCGTGGCTTAATCCTTGTAACTGCAGGTGGATCAGGGTTGGAAGAGTCTGGGCTGTTTTTAGACCTTTTGGTCAGCTGTATTTGCATAACAAATTTTGAAATAAATTGAAAAACTTCTGCTCTGATTAGTCCTTGTACTCTGCCCTCCCTCAAGCCAAGAGCGCGCACACCCTCCTCCGAGCCTCAGATTTGACACAGGAAAATCACAGCTTTTCGCTGATCAAATACACCCTAGTAAATAGGATAGCTCAAAACCCAGGCAGGCCTGGCTGCCTCCAGGTCCTTGTCACTTGTTCATTTCCCTTGAAGTCAAATCTTCCTCCTCTCCTTCTCCACCTTAAGATTCTAGGTTCACAACTGAGTAGTCAGGACCCTTTCTTGTTTTCTTCCTAAGAAACAGATTCTCGTAAAAGCAGAGACAGAAAAAAAGGGGGTGGGGGCAGCATAGAAGAAACAGTTGCATGACAATGAAAAGAACCTGAACCCCAAGGACAATGTCCTAGAGCAGACAGCGGCCCTCCCACAGCACTTTAGAGCCCATTCATTATCTAAAAAAGTGTTTAATGAACACCTGCTCTATGCCAGACACTTGGGAAGAGCAATGAATGACCCAGGCAATGACCCTGCTCCCATGGCCCTTACCTAATAGTCAAGGAAACATGATAAGCAAACAAGTGAAAGACAACTCAGACAGTGATAAGAAATCTAGAAAACAAGTATTATAGTAAAGAAGGGAAGGGGAATGCATAACTTACGCCACCAGGAAGTAGGAAATAAGATTTTAGTTGAGACTTAAATGCCCTGGTATCATACACAGCAGGTATTCAGGGCAGAGGGAGCAGCATCTGGAAGGCAGGATCAGTCTTGTTCAGCACAAGGATCAATGTAACTACAGTATGAAGTTAAGAAGTGGAAGGTCGGAGATAGGCCAGAAAGAAAGGCAGCGGACTGGTAAGGGCAGGATAGGAGCTTGAGATTTATACTTAAAGGCACTGGAAATCATCAGTTAAAGCTCTCTAGGTGGAAGAAACAAAATCTAAAACTAGCATAAGTAGTAAAGATAACATTGCCTCATAAAATGGGAACATTAAGAGAATTTAGGCTTCAGGAATGGTTTGATCAAGACTCAGCTCCATTTCTCTGTAATTCTTTTGGCTCTGTCTGCCTGTGTTGGCATCATCCTCAGGTTGGCTTCATTTATGGTGCTAGAAGTGGTTGTAGCAATTCCACTCACATCCCCACAATACTACATCTAGAAAAATAGCCCAGTGCTGAGAACTGTCTTTCCCTTACCAACTACTATAAGGAAGCAGGAAGAAAAGCAGTGATCTTAGGTAACATTTGAATGGAGAGCCACATGGAACCCAAGAAAGGTGAATGCAAGCATAAGATGACTTGGATTCTCTAGGCATGCATCATAGAAATGTGATTCCAGATAAAGACAAAAATCCCAAAGGACCCAGAGATGATGTAGAGCAGGGGTCCCCAAACCCCAGGCCACAGACCAGTAGCAGTCTGTGGCCAGTTAAGAACCGGGCTGGCTGCACAGCAGTGAACGGCAGGCAGCGAGCGAAGCTTCGCCTGTTTTTGCAGCCGCTCCCCAGCGCAATGAGTCACGATGCCATTATACTAGTCAAAGCCTGGTTTGAATCCAAGAAAAATCTTTAAAAATTAAGTCTGTGTGGTTACAGTGATTGTAGAACAAACACTTCAGCCATCGTTTGAGGCAGAGCCTGATACGACAGTGGGCGCTCTCAGCAGCAGTCACACTCAGGCGGACCTACATGTGTACACAGGATGGAAAGCGGTCAAGGTCCTGCACTGGACGTTGAGTTGTAGTCTCCCGCGTAGGCCAACAGCAACCTTTACAGCCTCATCTTTTAAAAATAACCCACCAGGATAGTAACATCTGTGTAAATAGAGGACCGCGCCCGTGGAAGGCCTACCCCTCCAGCCCTCACCCTCCACCCCTCCAGCCCTTCCCCACACCTTAGTCACAGTCCTAATGTCATGGGGACTACCAAAAGCCATCCCTGCCCCATCAAATGGCAAGGCAGACCACTTGGACAATCTTTTATTGCCTTAAAACATTTGGTGTACAAATAGGAAATACAAATCACATTTTTAAAATAAAGCAGTGGATGCAGTAAACATTTTGTTAATACATTTGAAGGGGCTGAAGAGTAAACAACTTCCTCATCAAAAAGGCACACTTTCTCTCCACCTCTCTTCCACTCCTCACCCCCCAACCTGACACCTTAAGTGTGAACTTCTTTTGTTATGTACAGAGTGTATGCACGCACGCGCGCACATGCGCACACGCGCGCGCGCACACACTCACACACGCAGACCTCTGACCCAAGCACCCCAGTGCTGCTGCCAGCATAGGCTGCTCCGAGATGCCGAGTCCAGGGCAGTGGCTACAGCAAAACAGCACAGGGGTTGTGATTGCAGCTGCTCAAGGAGAAATCACCAAAATGTCTTATTTTCAGGAGTGGAGCTAGGCAACAGGTTAGGCAGGAGAAAGAATGTCAGCTTGGATTGGTTTAAAGGGAATCTGATAAAAGATTATTGCTAGAAGGGGGTGGGTGTGCAAATACCGTCCCCCCACCAGAGGTGGGGTACACTTAATTCAAGAAGACCACTCAATTTCCATTTCCAGGGCCCCTTTCCTTTGGCCCCTGTCCTCTCATTGCTCAGAAGCAGCTTCGGATTCCTCCGGGTGGGATGATTCAAAGTTAGTTTTCAGTGAAGGTTACAGGAAGTTGCCTGGCATTTCCCTCTCTCCAGAGAAAACAAATACTTAGGCCAATGACAGTTTTTCAAGGCAGTGTCCAGATGAAGGCAGAGGGGACACACACACACAAGTCCCTGGACAATGACTTCTTCTGTAGAAAAGAACCTCCCATTCCCTGATCAAGTACCAGAGTTGCCAAACACAGGCCTTCACGGACTTTCAGAACGTAGCCCCCAGCACCCCCACACACCTAGGCAGCTACCTCTCCCACATCAGTTTCTCCCTCATGACCACCACAAAGTTTTCTTCAAGTTTATTGATGTTTGGTTTCATTAGCTCTTCTTAGGAAGGAGGGTTTGGAGACAGACCCCAACATTAGGCCAGGAGAACCTAGGCCCAGAGTACTGATAGCTTTGTTCTGATGGAGCTTGCTTGTTCTGATGGTACTTTCTCTCCCACAGAACCTTAGCAGTCAGTCTGATGACCCACGAAGGACCCTTGTCCAGAACAGCAGCTGCTCCTCAGAACTGAGCTCCTAAGGGTCTTAAGACCCTAGAAAAAGTTAATATCCTGAATAAGTTTTCTCTCCGTGATAATTCGCAGGCTTGCTCCGTGAGGGATGGATGTGAAGAGGGAAGGCAGAGTGCCAAGCCAGGACTGACTCCACCACTCACCAGCCTCTCCCAACACCAGCTCCCAGACTCTAAAAGGGGAGGGGGCGGGGATCGACTCTGCATTTGGTGAAAGGCACGATTTTCCCCAACTAGACCCTGGAAGCTCTTGAGTGGGTTCCAGGAGGCATAGGCATTGCCATCCAAGCCGCAAATATTCCAGCCAGTTCCCTCCAAAAGCTGCTCCAGCAAAGACCTTTGTGGTAGCGAGAGCTGTGCTGACTGAAGAAGTAGGAGATGTCCTCCCATGTTCCCTGAGTCGCAACCACCTTTTTCGCTCAGAGATGCTCCTCGGATACAGTGGTGGGTGCTTTGCTGGTGTTGCTCTCCTCCTCTTCCTCCTCCTGGAGTTTCTATGAGGCAAAACAAGCAGGCAGCCCTTTGAGTGAAGGGGCATAGGACTCCGCCCTTGCTGGAGCAACTGCCTCTCAGTGACTCTGTAATCAGTGGGAAAAACAAGAGCCAGAGGCCACCCAGCATCTTCAAGAGCAAAGGGAACGAGAAAAGTAAACAGCCCCTGGCCCAAGTGTGCTCCCGAAACACACACACACAGCATCACAGTGGCTTCAAAGGAAAAACCAAAAAGGCCCGCTTTCTTGTGATGCCACAGTCACCACAAATCACCCCACTCCAAGTGCCACTGTTGTCCGCTCACATTCCCTCCCTGGAATGACAGCCTAAAAGTCACCTGGACTGACCATCAAGTAGCCATCCAAAGTGCCAGGTCTGCAACTCCCTCAGAATTTCTGACTGCCTCCCTTTGGAGGCAACCCCTAGGATAAGGAATATTATTATAATGTGCGTGGAATGGATACAACAATGAGTTTTTATAAAGGCAGGATACATAATTGCATATATAAACTCAATGCCTATACTTTATACAGAGAAAAAGAGACTTTGGGTCATTTCGGCTTCGGCTTTCTTGATGAGAGATGGCACAGGATTAGAAGA
This sequence comes from Rousettus aegyptiacus, assembly GCF_014176215.1. Taxonomy (NCBI): domain Eukaryota; kingdom Metazoa; phylum Chordata; class Mammalia; order Chiroptera; family Pteropodidae; genus Rousettus; species Rousettus aegyptiacus. The sequence goes on along the minus strand of NW_023416306.1, from coordinate 153,524,802 downwards.
GTCTCCTGGGTTGCACTTGTTAGGTGGGTTTACAATTAAACATGGCCTAGAAATTATCCTGTGGGGCCACTAGGTACATACTGTCACCTTGGGCATTTGCTGTTTTAAGAAGCACTTTGCTTCTTAGCTCTGGGTTCAACTAGTCAGGAAAGGGCCTTGGGCACAGCACTGCTTCTGGGTTGGAGGAACACGTGCAGGGCCAAGCTAGAGACCTCTGTCAATTGGACAAATGGAGCTTCCCCCAGGCAGTGTGTCGGCCAGTCCATGGCAATGGCAACACCTTCGACTTCCTGTTCTCATCCTGCTAACTTTGGCAGCAGGTCAGCCTCAGTCACGAAAAGCCTTCATTCAGGCAGCTTAAGTCAATCAGGCAGGCTGTCTCTCTGGCACATGCGCACGCACACACATGCACGCACACACACACGCACACATACACATTCCTGCCTCCTCCAGAGCCTTCACCTTGAAATCACAGTCAGAAGCACAGGTTAATGAGAACGGAAGCACAACCACTGTCTCTGCGGCTGAGCACTACCAACTAGAAGAAAAACAGAAACCCAAACCAAGGTTTCATAGTCAAAGTCAATTGTCATCCTCATCCCAGAAGTTCTGTCTCTTTTTACCAAAACTCTACACCTCACTGATTAGAAAGAGCAGCTCCGGCCAGATCTGCTGTGTGCCCTGTGTTCCCCTGGCTCTGATAAAGAATTTGTGCACTAATGTGCAGGTCTCACAATGACAGCCATGGGGTACGCAATGCCAGGCTCCAGAGAAGGGATGCTCTGTGACATCCCTGGCTTCCTTGGGTGTCGGCCCAGCATGACTCTGACCTCCCCATAATACCAAGATGCCCCAGGTCCAAGTGAGCTCCAGAGACACATAGCAAGTTATCCAGGGACACGGACAGTTGAGAACCATCGCTAGACTTGTCTCCCACTCCTACCGGTACTATTTCCCATACTCCATACAGAAAGTGGCAGAGCCAACAAAACCGGTCTATGTGCACAAGGATCTGGCTGCAAAAATGGTGAAATATTGGAACAACCTAAATTTCAACAAGGGAAAAGGGAAATATATATATGTAAATATGAGGTAGTAGGACTTAACGATGTTGAAACATTGTCAAGCTGTATGATGTAAACAAGCAGTAGCAAACCAAATGTGCGTGAGCATAGCCACAGAAAACATGGAAAAGGGGACTAAATGTCACTAGGTTATCTCTAGGGTTATAGGTAACCTTTACTTCTTGTTTGCCTATGTCTGCCAATGTAAACACAGATTATAAAGTAAACACAGCAAAATCTCCTATCACTTGACGCAGTACATCACATTCCAAACTGAAACTCCTTCACAAGAAATCTACCCTGATTTAGTACAGGCACCTTTTCCCAGGCTCACTACATATTCACCAAAGGTTTGCAGGGCATCATGTCTCCTTGCGCACGGCGCAGGGGGAAGCCCACCTCCCAGTTGGCCATGCTGAGGCCCTCCGCCAGTCTGCAGAACAGTGGTCCTGCCCTAAGGCTTTCCCTCGATCCCCAGTGAATTTCCTATCCCAGCTCCTCCCTCCACAGGCTCTCTGCTGCTGCCAACTCTAGAGCATGAAATCAGAAGACAAACAGTAAAGAACTAAAGATTACCATCTATGTGCCAAATTCATACTTTTAAAATACTTCATATACCTCTTCATATACCATTTTTGCCTTAGAAAATTGGCAACGATTTTTCAAAATGATAAATGCGGTGTTGACACTCATACACTGTTCTATCAATATAAATGTGTAGTATTGATAGCACCTTCTTGGAGGACAGTTTAGCAACATATCGGTCTTAAAAAGGTACATGACCACTGATGATGCATTGCTAAAGGAAATACTGTGCTTTGGAAGATTTGGCTTCCAGAACGTTAATCACAGTGTGGTTTAAGACAGCAATCAAAAACAACCTGAATATCCACGGAGAGGAAAACCATTAAATCACGGTTTACTCACACAAAAGAACACGGTGCAGTCATTGAAGACAGGTTGCAAAAGACTAATGAGCTGATAAAGTGTTCACAACAAGTAAAAAGGCAAATCAAACAAGATTCCAGTTTTTAAAACTACACACACACACACACACACACACACACGGATATATGTGGATATGGACAAGTATGAGTCAATGCAAAAAGTGGCATCTCACCTCTAGATGACAGTATTACAGGGTGATTTTAAAATTTTGTACAGTTTTCCGTATTTTTAAATTTCGGGTTTGGGTTTTGTTTTGTTTTGTTTTGTTTTTAAGAAATATCCCCCTTTTACTCCTCCGATCTGAAACTCCTTTCATTCTGTCTCAGATTTGACTAACATTTTGGTTAAAATGGTCCCCAGCTGATTAGAGCAGGAGGGAAACACCTCTCTGTTCTAGATCGTAGTCCTGCTTCTGTCCCCTTCTACCACCGTCAGCTCCACTTCCTGGCTTGTTCTTGCTGAGCCCTACTAGCAATCCACTGGCTCCAGTTCTTCCATCCCCATGGCACTGTCTACGGGGCTGTCACATGCCAGGAGAGCCACTGCCTTGGGGCCACCACCACCACGACAGAATGGTTGGCTCAGCCTCCCACCTTTCCTCCCCAGCCACTGACTCGAGCTGAAAGCAGTGGAACCAGGGCCTCAGGACCAAGGGGTGAGTGCTCATCAGACAGTGACAATAGTGACATGCTCTGAGGACCAGAGCAGGGAGGACGGAGAAGGAGCTGGGAAAGAGGCCAGGAAAGAGCAGCAGAAACGCAGTGCTGAAGCACGCACTGAGCAAACTCTCCGGGTGCCATGTTTGTGAGATTTGAGCTGGTCTCTCTGCCACCACAAAACCAGCCTACTATGGGAGAGGTCCCACTGCCCCACCCATCCTCAGCCCGGGACCCAGCAAGCTCCCACACACTCACATTGTCAGGAGTTTCTTTGTTTGCTTTCTGCCTCCGGAGATCTGCCCTGATGAATGCTGAGGTTGAGAGGTTGAGAAGGAAGAGCAAGAGACACAGAGTTATCAAGCAGACCAATGGTCAGGTTCATCCAAGAGAGGGAGCTCTCTTTTTCCCAAGGGTCGCAGATATCCCACACCTATTTCAGATATTCTCGGGAGCTAAGGGCATCTTCACACAACTTGATAAAGCCTGGAAATCACTGCTGTCTCTCAGAGGCAGAAGCCAAGGAGACACTGGATTTCATTTATAGATCACATATTTGCCAGGAAGTTGGCAAACATTGTTCTAAACCTCACGACAATCCCCAGTTTTTTCAGATTAAGAAAATCCCAGAGGCTCCCAGAGTTTGGTCTGTTTGCCTAAGGTCAACCAGCTGTACAGAGTCTGGAATTCAAACAAGGTCTTTTGTCTCCAAAGGCCATGTTCATTCTACCAAAACATGGTACTGCCTCCCAAACAGATTTCCTGGTGAGCCCTCCCCGCTGTCCTGCATGTGTACCCCTAATCTGTATAGTCAATCAAGACACTGGGTCCCAAATCGGCTAAGCCCATGAACAGCCCAAGCCTCATCTTGTCCTAAGGCCCCGCTCACCAGTGAGACCTGCTCCGAGGGTGAGGAACACACACAGAAAGATATTCCCGGGCATGGTTCCATAGTTGTTGATAATCTGGCCCTGAGAGATGGTGAAGATGATCCCGAAAACCTGGAAAGGTAAAAAGAAGACTGGAAACAAAGGTGCAGCCAACTAGCCCACAACAGAGCTGAGCTGCCATAATGCAATGCCTACGCCAGCCAAGTGGGGGAGGGAACAAACAGCCAGTGCTATGGGGCCACCATCAAATAAGACCTACCTGGGCAGACACATTGAGGAGGCCAGATGACATGCCTTCTGATTCTGGATATGTCAGCTCCACAGCAAACTCAAATCCCAGTGGGAGATAGCCAGTCATAAAGAAACTGAAGGTCAGATCACAGAAACAAGGTAATGGAGAACTTCCAGAATGAGAATGGAGAGCCCACCTCTTCCCTTAGAACTCCTTTTCCTGTTTTGTTTCTACCCATCGAGACATGACAGGCCCTTGAATGATCAGGCCATCCCTAGGTGACCATACCAAGGACAGAGAGATCCCTGCAGGCCAGGAAGAAGTTCCCATGTAGGCTTTGTACTCGGGAAGCCTTTGGAGGTCCCCTGCTCCTACGTCTAACTATCAGTTACAGACAGGGTGGAGATGCCTGGAGCGTTCAGCCCTCAGCTGAGAGTGTCTGTGTCATGGGCACACAGGCTCTGTGGTGGGAATGGAAAGTCCCTGGGTATTAAACAGCATCTCCATGACTCTCTGGGACCCAGAAGGAAGAGCTCAAAGTCCTATTTCCTCCTGAGTCGCAGCTGAGAAGGACTGAGTATCTGTCTGTCTCTCTGTCTATCTCTATCTCTCTGTCTCGCTCTGTCTCTTTCTCTCTCTCTCTCTCTCTCACGCGTGCGCGCGCGCACACACACACACACACACACACACACACATTACCCACAGTAAATAATTGGGAGGTGAAGCTGAGCAGAAACCCCTGTGGGAGGGGTACGGATTCCTACATTTTCCCGTACAACGAGTCTGGAAAATTCCAATTCTAATTCCTTACATCTGCCTCACACTTCTTACTGTTCTCATATCTGCCATCTCTCAATCTTTCCATCAACTCTACAAGACAGGCCACTCTCATATTCCTTCACTGACGAGGAGACCGAGGCTCAGCGTGGTTAAGTAACATGCCTGCAGTCTAATAAACAGTCAGTAGCAGAACTGAGATCAGGACCCAGACTTTCAGATTCCAAGTCCTGAGTATTTGCTGTGACCCCATGTTGTCCCAGGCAGAGCTAAAAATGACTCTAAATGTTTCCTAGCCTCCCAGAGGTCTATGAAGAACATGCTCCATCTCGACAGCATGGATAGGCCTAGAAGTACCTGGTGGCCTTTTTGAAGTGCTACAAATAAACAAGACCTCTGGGCACCATTTCCACATTTCCACAGAAGTCAGTGAGAAGGCAGCAAAGGGATCAATATTGTTTCCTAGGATGTCGGCAGCTCTAGGGGCCATGCGATGGTGCTTTCCAGTTAAACATGTTAAGAGGTGAAACTTACCCCATTGTGCCAGCGGTAATGAACACTATCCACAGGTGTCCCAGGTTCAAGGTTAATGTGTATACCACCATGCCCACCAGAGACATGATATAGACCACCAGGGTTGTCTCCCTATAAGCAGAGACAAAAAAGTTGAATCATACACTTCCGAAACAGGATCATTTGTTCACTTGTTCATTCATTCATCCATTCATTCATTCTACAAGTATCTATCGGGCACCTGCTGTGTGCCAAGCCCTCCACAGTGTGAGCTGGGACATCTGCTCTCATAGAACTTTCTGTCCATGAGGATGATGGACACCGAACCAGTGATCACACAGATAACTATTTAACTACATCGTGGTTATTGATACAAAGACCAGGAGAGCATGAAGCCATCTTGCTGCATGTGTGTTCTCCTCCCGCAGAACACTCACAACAATATCGAGCTGCTCTTTGACTTGTCATGTCCTACTCACAGCAAGAAGGGCATGACCCTTTCCTTTCCTTATCCCCCACCAAAAAAAAAAAAAAAAAAGCAAACAGGACAAACATCAGCTGTGGTCAGGTGGCAATGGCATGCAAGATTACCCCAGAAGCCACCCAATTCTGCAAGTCTGCTTTGCCCCAAGACCGTATGACAATGCGAATGCTGAGAAGTGATCTGACTTTTAGATTCTCTGTCATCTCTATGTTCTTCCTGTTGCCACTCACATAGGTGCAGCACGGCTTTTCCTGCTGGATCTGAACTACTCTGCTCCAGATAGCAGGAACTAAGAGAGAACACTCTCCAGACCTAAGCTAAGTGCCTGACCCCAGAGCCAAAGTGGGAAAGCTCCACCCACTTCCCTGTCACATTTCCCTCTGTCAGTTGCCTCAGAAGGACCATCAGCAACATGCTTGTTTGTTTCAGGCTCTCCTTGCTCGTGCCCCTGCACACACTTCTCCCACTGTGACCACTCTGGACTCTGCTTAGCCCTGACTCCTACTTGGGCCTTCATTCCTCTCCTTCTCCTACTTAGTGTTAGGAACTGGCTCTGAACACCTCTCTGCCCTCCTGCCATAACATCAGGACTCAGGCAATGAAAGTTTAAAGGCTTCACACGTCTCCCCTGAAGCCCGAAACACGGTAGAGCCATCGGCAGACATATACTCTGGTAGTGTCAAACTAACTGCTATATTTATTGGGTGCCAGGAATTCTGTTAAGCATTTTACATGTATTTATTATTTCATTCAACCTTTATAAAAGCCCTGCAAGAAATGTAAGACTACCCCTAATCTTACAAGTGAGGAAACGGAGGCTCAGATCAGTTAAGTTACTTGTCCAATGTCACCCATTAGGTAAGTGGCATGCTGGGATTAGAACCCGGAGCTAGGATTTGAACCCTGTGCTCTTCCTACTGCTGCACACAGGAATACTACTATGCTATGTGGTTGCAGCTTTGGAAAAGCCCAAGGCCAGGGCCTCTGAAGGATGCCCCTCCTATCTGGGGCTTCAAAGCTGCTGAGGGCAGAGGAGCATCGCCCTTCCTCCACCCCACTCCCCTTATCTAGTCCCACCCACCCGGCAGAAAGCAACTTCATGGACACCAGTCTCTCTCGCTGACTCCACATGCTCATCTTTTGCCAAATTTGTTTAAGCATAGCTTCATCTTAAACCACTGACCCATCTAAAAAAAACTATCCATAGTCCCTGAGAGGACGAGATCTGACCACCCTATTTCCAGCCTCCAAGCCAGAGGACAAATCTGGGAGCCTTAGGAAAGAAAGAACTGGCACGGAAATAACCAGCTTATAAAGTTTGCTCAAGCTTCCTCTGCCCGGGTAGTAGTGCAGAGAGAAGAATGTCTCATGCTGACTGCAGGACCTAGGCATCAAGTGATGCTAAGGAACCAGAGACCTCTAGGTTCTGAAGTGTCCTCCTTAGCCCTTTCACTGTATTTTCATCTAAATCATCTGGTTGCCCAAGTCCCAGTTTGGCTGACATTCCAATCCCTCCTTCTCCTGCCACAGAGCAAGCCCTGGAAACAGAGACAGTGCTGTTCATGGTTTGAGGATGGCCAGTCCACATTGCTCTCATGTCTGGCTAAAGCAGGCAATTGACGGATGACAGAGACGAGATGGCAGCCAAGCTCCACCAGCATTTAATTAAACTAAGCCAGGTTCCTCATTCTGTTCAGCCAGGCGGCCGCATTCTGGGGATGGCCTCAATTGGCCTTTGACTAGAGCAGCCAGAGGGAAACCTGGTCTGACCAGAGCCTCACAGAAGTGGGTTTGTATGACAGAGAACAGGTCTGCCACTGTCTGTCACCTACAGACACTGGGGACTTCAGAGGCCTCAACAAAGCAGCCCAGAATCCTGCCCTGCCCCAGTGCCAGACAACCCTGGCAGCTACACCAGTGGCCAGCATTAATTGAGTACCCAATGCATGCAGAGCACTGAAAAAATGCAATAAGAAGGGAAGGATTTGGGGCTTCTGTTCTCCAGTCTTTTCTCTGAGCCTGCTACTAATTTGAGGCATTGTGTGTTTTCTACAAATGCAGAGTCCCCTACTGAATTGGCATCCATGAGCATGGGCCCCAAGAATCTATACTTTTAATAAGCATCTTGGATTAGCCTGACATGTACTAAAATCTTAAAAAGACTGCTCTGTATTCTTAGAAACGCACTGGGCATTCAGACTCAAAGAACATCGCAGTACTTACCAATAATGTATAAGCAATTACAAGGTAATACACTCCAAATCAATGTAAGCACAGAGCACCATGGTTAACCCTATGGGGTCCAAGAGGTAGCCATGGGAACAGGCCAGTGGAATCAGCCCCTCATCTCCACTCTTTGGGGTTTCCACAAACTTTCTAACTGCTGACGTTTTTCCACATTCGTTTTCATTTCTCCCCATCTGTCCCTTCCATAGCTACTTGAGGGGTGATACTGTGCTAGGCCTTGCATCTTCTAATGTCCCTAAGATCCCCAGAAGGTGGGTATTGTTTCCCTCATTTTATAAATGAGAAAACTGAGGCTCAGAGAAGATGAATTTGAACTTCCCACTTGACCAGTCAGCTGCTGCACCCAAATCTTTGCAGCCATATCGGTAATGAATATATCATTTCGAAAGTGGGTCCTCAATTTCCAGTCCAAGAGGAAGAATCGCTTCACTTACTTGTATGTTTTGGACCTATCCAGCCAAATGCCTGAGATCACAGCCCCAAGCATTCCCGAAATGACGATGGTCAAGCCGATTCTTCCAGCGTTCACTTCTTCCCCCTGGGAGAATCACAGCCCCAACAATCACCCAGTGAAAGGACAAGACACAGACAGCACAGTCACCATGAAGTGAGAGGACAGAGGCGAATAACTCAGGCTTCATTAGGGCCAACTCTCAGAAAGTATAACAAGGTGGCCTTTAAGAAGCTGCCAGTGGGGAGAAAACCCTAGAATAGTTGCTCCTCCCAACATAATACAACCCCAGGTGTGTGTACACAGCACTGAATGCTGGGATGAACAAAACTCTGTCCTTAAAACCACTTTTAGGCAGATGTTTCTTTCTTTTCAATGATGCAATCTTTACAGCAACTCTTATTTATTATTATTCTCATTTCACAGATAGGGAAATGTGCATATCCAAATATTCCACACTTAGATTTCTTTTTTTTTTTTTTTTTTTTGAGCTATCAGTACCGACATGAAAGAGAAAATAATAGTTACATATTTTTGAGCACTTGTTATGATCCAGGTACCATGCCGAGAATTTAACATCATTATCTCATTTCATTCTCATAATTCCCCACCATACGTTACGAATCAGTATTCTCCATTTTTCAGATGAAGAAACTGAAGCACAGTGAGGTTAACCTGCTAGCCCAAGGTCATGGAGCATTTATTAAGTGCAGAGCTAGGATTTGAACTCAGATCTGTCAAACTCCAAAACTGGAACACCCACTGCCTCTGTAACTATAAGACCCTGTGGTCCTTTCACAAAAGGGTTGGACCTGGGATTCCTGCCTCCCAGCATCCAGACCTCACTGGTTCTGTAAACATCTTAAAAATATTTTCAATTGAGCAACTAAAAGTTCAAAACAAAACCCCGCCCACATTTTACAAATTAAATATTTCATATGTGATTTTACATGTCCATGTGTACCTACTGTGTTGCCAGGCGCCATGCTATGTGTTTTACATATATAACAGATGAGTGTATTTATACACACATGATATTATTTATTTTTTAATCCTAAAAATAATCTTCCAGTAAGTAATTATGCTTCTTTTACAGAACAGAGAATGTGAGCTCAGAGACACTAACCAGCTTGTCACACAGTTTAGTGCTATTGGACCTGGGGTTGAGACCCAGGGCTATTGCCCTCCAAATCCCATAAACATAACCACCACACTGCACTGCCTAGAACTGGGGGAGCCACAAGGTAACCACTGTCCCAGCACCTGCAAAGACAGACTCAGAAACCTCATTCTCAGAGCCCAGCATGCTCAGGGCACTCTCTTACCGGGTAGTGCGAGATCACCATGCGATTCAGCAGAGTGGACAAGGCATAAAAAGCACCAGCATTCAGACCTAAGGAGGGAGGGAGACACACAGCATTAGGGTTGGCCTTCTGCTAGGGCCACTGCTATCTTCTTCCCCCCAGCGGTTCAGGAAGTCAGAAATCCTCCTCCTCGCTGTTACTGTGAGTGGTGTCCTCAGAGGAAAAAACTCCAGGGAGCATGAGACTACTCAGCAATTCTCAGAGAAGTACTCCCAACCAACCAAAAGTAGCCACTTCGACCCAGTAGCCACACATCCTCTGATCCCTGTAGGCCTGCCCTGGAGACACGGGCTCAAGGAAGTATTACTCCCCAGTCAGAACCATCTACATTCCTCCCATAAGCCCTGGCTAGACCTATGGGGTCAGTGGAACTACTGAACACCTTTCACTTCCTCCCGATGACCTACGTGTGCCCTCTCCAGAATGTGTGACCTCTGATCCCTGACCCCACTTCCTCTGCAGGTGGTTTCTCACCTTTTTCACCATCCCTCCTTCAGCTTTCTTCTCAGATCCAATATCACACAAAATTTTATATTTGTAACCAGAAAGGACCAACCCTAAAGAGCATTTAGTTGACTCTCCTAATTCATTGACTCAACAAATAAATAGAAAGCCCAGAATATACTGTGAGAATCTGTGTCCTTAGAGATGAGAGCAACTGTCAAAAGCCATAGTGAGTTAGTACAAAGATGAGACTGGGACTGACCCAAAAGAGGGAGGGCCTCGTGCCCTCCCTTCCTAATAACTGATGATGATGATGATGACAATGATGGCGGCGGCGGCACATACTTGTGTACGAGATACTGTTCTAAACACCTCACGATCCTCTCAATAACCCTAGAAGGTAGGTGATATTATCATCCTCGTTTTATAGATGAGAAAAATTCACACAGTTTAAAAACAAATACAGAGGTTTCTTCTAATGCCTACTGGGGGTCTTTTTAGTTTTAACTAAATAGTGAGGCTCACAAGACTATCACTGAGCACATCTGACATTAGATCCACTTAGAAGGATATAGATAGGACACAGGTCACAGACAGGGCAACCTTAGAAGTTCCTCTTCAATGGGACCTGTCCATAGATACCAGTCCATTGAGCCATCCCAAAGCTAGTCTCTTTGGCCACCAAAGTAATGAATCAAATACAGGGAAAGGTGGGTATGGCAACCACCCTGGCTTAACACCTGACAGGAGCCACTATTGCTTACAACAACTCCATAGGCATAGCTTCCAGGGTGCCTATAAAGCAGCGGTCCCCAACCTTTTTGGCACCAGGGACCAGTGCTCCAATGAGAATCTAATGCCTGATGATCTGAGGTGGAGCTGAGGCAGTGATGCTAACGCCGGGGAGCAGCTGAAAGTACAGATGAAGCTTCACTCGGTCCCCCGCTGCTCACCTCCTGCCATGTGGCCCAGTTCCTAGCAGGCCATGGACTGGTACCAGTCTGCAGCCTGAGGTTTGGGGACCCCTGCTGTAAAGGACAGGCCAGTGAAAAGAGTCACCATATTCAGCAAAACACAAAGAATGGCCTCTCGCCAGATAAGGAAAGATCTCCCAGTCAAGGTACAGTCATTTTTAACACAAGAGGTCGTTTTTATAAGCAATGTTGCCTAAATGCAGTTGACTTATTTTCACGTTCCCAAAGGAAGATACAAAGTTAAATGAAAGTCAAATTCTCATGCAAAACAGGGAAGAAAGTTTTGCTTACTATTCCCAGAATCACACAGGTAGTAAGAGACACAGCTGGATTTGAACCAAGACTACACAGCTCTAGAGTCCTCCTCGCTCTTAATCATTCTATTTTATAGCCTCATAAAACTGATTCTCGACCAGCTCAGGTTACAGACAATTTCCTTGAATCTCAGCCTCTCCCAGTATAGCTCACGTCAGGAATGCAACAAGGCTGGTTCAATGCCACCTCCTGAGTGGCACAGGGCCACAGTGGGAGGCAAACCAAGAAATGTCACCAAACATCACTACAACTGCTAGGCCAATGGTCACAAGGACTTTGTGAGTGTAAGAATGTCCACGACCTGTAAAGTATTTTTATAAAAATGTATTTGAATCAAACAGAGGATATGCCTAGGAACAAGATTTCAACAGACTGAGAGAAATGCTTCAGAAAAATAACAGTTTGCATTTTTCTTTAATGCATTCGAGATTAAGGGAGATTACATGAAAGTGGGAGGAAGCAAGGCAGGGCTCAGATTACAGGATAGTTAAGATTATGCGCTCCCCCGAGGGTGGTCATGCTTTAGAAGGAGAGGTCCGAAGTGGTGCTCAGCTATTAGAAGGAGGGGTTAGAAAGGGGGCACTTCAAAGGTACACCAACTTGTATGTACAGACACGGGGGACAGGCCCGGCTTAAGGCAAAGAGAAGCCTTTTACTAAAGAAGCTGTATGCTGGGAGCTTGACTACCCACCATGACCTGCTCAGTTAAAAATTTATGATCAGATCACCCTGTGAGGTTACTTTCCACAGAACCCCGGTTTTTGTCCACAACTATGAGGCTCTCAGCAACTTCCTACCCAACAAGCATACCCAACTAACCCTAATACCACAGACCCAGCCACTGGGAAATTCCATTCCTGAGTCAAGTGGCCCATAACGAGACACATGCCTGAGCAGGGTGGTGGGGAGGAATGTGGGCAGGAGAGGGATGAAGGCAGCCCCTAGTTCCGGCTCCTCACACCTCTTTCAGCCCCGCTCAGCCTCTGATCTGAGCCCCACACTGCAAGGGGCCAGGGAATGCTCTAAGATGTGTGTGGCTTCGGGTGGGAAGGCTGCTCTCGGCTTGGGGCCCAGGTGGGATGAAGAAGGGCAGAAGCCACAGAAAATAGAGGGAAATTATCTGGAAGGACTGGGAGCAAAAACAAAACAAAACAACGACAACAACAAAACACCTCAAACACCAGCATTTTCATGACCCTGAGAAAGGCAGAGGGAAGCAGAGTCCTGAGTGGGCTGGCCTCTGCTGCGGGAGCTGATTCACTTTCATGGGGACGCAGTGGTTTAGGGGAATCCGTTCCAGATCGGCACCTCCTGGGAGCTTGTGAGAATGCAAATTCCTGACCCCACCCCAGACCTACTGCCGCAGAAACTCTAGGAGTGGGTAAGCATTTGTGAAGAAGCCTCCCAAGGGAATTCTGAAAATGCTCAAGTTTGAGACCCACTGGCTCAGCTGGACTTATGTGGTTTAACAATAGCCATCTCCTGCTCCCAGGCAGCGATAAGATAAGATCAAATCGGGGCTAAGGCGGGGGTGGGGGGGGCAGAGGAACGGGGGCGTGCAGGGGCTCATCCTGGAGGCTGCCACTCTTTCCAACCATTTCTGCAATCCAACACCAGTGGATTTTGGAGCTATGTCGGTTTCTGAATCAATCTTTGGTCTAGAAGTTCCTCCCTATATTGTTAAAAGTTACTAGACACAGTTAAACCCACTCCACTGCCCAGACCGAGGGCTGCAGTGTCCCACCCCGGAGGGCAGGAGTGGACCGCGTGCTCCGCCCTATGCGTGAGTACTTCTTACGGGAATACGGGTTACCCTGCTGTATTCCAGTATGATGACCCTCAGCAAGGTAGGCCGCCTGCAGGTCAGGTCACACTCGTGTGAGAAAATGTAACCTCCCCTGAAAAGCTTGGTCATTCCTGGTATCAGTCACCCAGGACCAGTCACTGAGGAGATGGGCTTTAGCAAGGCAGAAAGGGCTCGTCATCACTCTGTGTCTCTTCCTCTCCTTTAACAAGGCCAGGTTTTTAAACTGTGGTCCAAACACCACTGGCAAAGACCAAAGTCCTTAGAGTTTAAAAACGCAGATTCCTGGGCTCCGCCCTCAGCCTACCATATCTGAATCTCCTGGCATGTGGCTAGGAATCAACATTTTAACAAAAACACAAACAAGCAAGCAAACCCTGGGCATTTCTTAAACTCATTGGAGTTTGGAAATAAATGCCCTTGAGAATGCTCAAGGTCAAAGGCCAGGCTTCCAGGTAGTGGGGTTACCATGGAGGCAGCTGGGGTGGGAAGGGGCTGCAAGACCATGAGAATGACCCCATACCATACCTATTTTAGAAGTTCTCGGCCCTGCTGCAAACCGGAATCACCTACGATGCTTGTTAAAAGCAGATTTTCAGGCATCAACCCAGACTTTTCTAATTTAAATTTCCAGAAGAGAGGCATGGAACTCTCCACGCACATTCAACCGAGCACACCAAGGAATTCTATCAGCAGGCAAGCCTGGGAAACACTGATCCCAGATCCTGTCTCTGGGTTCTCGTTACTCTGTGTTGATTTCCCTTTTGTCCTTCCTGAACTTAGAGTAAACCTTTGTTTTAAAGGGTCAGCCTAACCTTGGCAAAGCTCCAGGGAATCACAAGAAGGATTTTATTCCCACTGGGAAGTTAGGATCTTAGGGAGGGCACAAAGCGCCCTCCCTAGGCCCACGTAAGTGGGGCAATGGTTAAGCCCCTGAGAGCACCAAGGGAAGGTGTCCTCAGGACACACGCTGAGGCTCTGAGTTCAGATGTCCCACACTGGAAGACTATTCACGATTATTGGAGGCAAGGCTGGGCGATAACACGGAAAATATTCCCTCTGAAGACATTTTTCAGAAGAGGAGAATTTCCAACAATTCTTTTTAACATGGCAGTTGTTACACCATTGCCGTAAATAAAAAGACATTAGAGGAAGCCATGTGAGAGCAAGACCTAGAGATACCAAGAGAAGGTGGTCAAAGAAAGGTTTTTTTCTTCACCCTACTCTCACTGCTGATACACATCTCAAGATCAGCCCTACCCCCAGACCCTGGGACAATCTAGTTCCAGTCTGCATCTTCCTGCACTGCCAAACTTGGAGTAGGGAGGCTATTTTACTAGAGGAGGAGGCAGTTTCTTATTCCTGTCATAGTTTGGCAACATCGAGCACAAACCTAATCTTTGTACTTTCTCCCCTCAAAGTTGGGCTGCCAGATTTAAGAACAAACAAAAACAGCACATCTGTTACATTTGCGTTTCAGATCAATAATTTTTAGCATAAATATGCTCCAAATACCAAGTAGGGCATGTTTATACTAATTAGAATTTGTAGTTTATCTGAAACTCAAATTTAACCTGCGGGCCCTTTGAAAAACTTACCTCGAGGGGTATGGCCAGAAAGCTACAGGGAAAACTCAGCAACAGCGGGATGGACTCTAGAATTCCTCCCGAAGCCTTCACTGTACCACTGTACCTCACAGCAGACACAACACCTTGAAGAAACTCTTGGAAAGCCACTACAGATAGAATATTGGACATTCCATCAGCTGCACAAAAGCTACTACCTACGTGGGGAAATCCAGTTCAGACCAACAAATGTAGGAAATGAGCATGCTTATCCATGTTTACCAAAGCAACAGCAATGTAGACACATGCAGTATCTTCACTCTCAACTGCTTTACGAGCTTCCGCTTCCATTTAGAGCGCTGCAGTGGCAGGCAAATGTTATTACTATTTTCTCAGGAGGAGATAATTAAAAAGACAAAGGATGAATGAAGGTGGTACACTTGATAATTGGCACAGCTGATACCTAAACTCAGACCTCCCATTCTTTATGTGCCAACTCTGAACTCACCAGTCCAGCATTCATGGCTTTTACTCCAAGGCATGACCACCCACGTCTAACGAATGTCTCTGTGAACTGTCATCATTGACTAGATTCCTAGCTCCGTGCTCTTAATTCAGAGGAAAATATGAACATCATATGTATAATATAAAAAGTATGAACCATTTCCTTCTTCAAAGTCCAACCTGAAACTACAAGGAAGGTGGGGATTCTGAGGGATCTACGAGTAGGAGGGTGTTCAAAACATCTGGCTGAATTTCTAGAATCTTTTTTTTTCAATTTGGGGGAAAGACAGTGAAAGAAAAAAAACAAAAACAAAAACAAAAACAGAGCTGCTCAGGTGGAATGAGTGCCAAACACTTGCAGTACACAACCTGTAAACCTTAAAGAGACACGCTAAGGCTGAGACCCCATCATTCTGGTCAATAGGTTGGTCTTGCTTCCAAAACTCTAGAACTCTAGATCCACATCTTAGAAGAAAGCAACTGCTGGGGAAATGGTCTGGAGGATTCTATCTGAGGAAGAACACACTCCCCCAGGTAGACCCAAAGATCACTCAGACAAGTAGGCTAAGCAAAAAGCCCTGGCACTGTCTCCCAGAGGCTCCTTTCTGCAAGGGGAGGCAAAGGCACAGTGGTTAGAAAGGTGGGCTTTAGCTTCACACAGAAGTTTATGTGTCTGAGCTCTATTTCTTGCTAGTTGTCAAGTTGTGGGCACGGAACTAAATCTGAACCTCAGTTTCCTTGGGTATAAAATGGAATAGAGTTAAGGACCTATGTCATGGGTTTGTTCTGAAGATTTAAAAAAGTAATGCGTACGGCCATACCGCCCTAAACGTACCCAATCTCATCTGATCTCAGAAGCTAAGCAGGTTCGGGCCTGGTTAGTACTTGGTTGAGAGACAACCTAGGAACACCAGGTGCTGCAAGCATTAAAAAAAAAAAAAAAAAAGATGATGCATGTAAAGCACTTAGCATGGTGCCCGACACACAGTAATGCCTCAGCAAAATCTTTTTAGAAACTGTCATTAAACCTAAAAATCGTTTCCTTGTTGTCAAAGAGCCTGGCTCCAACTCCAATTCTCTGCCATGGAAATTAGACTTGCGGTTCTCTGAAATGAGTGAAAACATCCAGATGAGTTTAATTTCTTCTCACAAGGATAATCCTAGGCCTTTGAAAAAAATGTTAATAAATTCTGTCTACACACAACAATCAAATGCTTTCCAGTTTAGTGATGGTTCAACTTAAATGATGGTTTACTTCTACCCCTTTCTCTCCCTTCATTCCTTCTGGAACTCCCATTATCCATGTTATATGTTTGATGGTTTCCCAAAGGTCTCTGAGGCTTTGCTCATTTTTCTTCATTCTTTTTTCTTTCTGTTCTTCAGACAGGATAATTGCATTTGACCTATCTTCAAGTTTGCTGATTCTTTCTTCTGCCCGCTCAAAGCTGACGTTGAGCCTCCTAGTGAATTCTTCATTTCAGTTATTATATTTTCAACTCCAGAATGTCTATTCTTTAGACATGGTTTCCTTTTGTTCTTTAAACATATTTAAAATAGTTGATTGACAATTTTTGTCTATTGTGTCCAACATCTGGGCTTCCTCAGTAACAGTTTCTATTAACTGCTTTGTTTCCCTGTGTATGGTCCATACATTCCCATTTCTTTGCATGTCTGTAATTTTTTGTTGAAGCTGGACATTTTAAATACCATGTCAACACTGGAAATGAGACCCCACTCCCCACACTCCGTACCTAGAATTTGTTGCCATTGCTACTGTTGTTTACTGACTTTCCTGGACTAATTTTAGAAAATCGGTATTCTTTGTCATGTGCAGCTACTGAAGTTTCTGCTCAATTAGCTTAGTGGTAAGCTAATGATTAAACAGAGATTTCCATAAGTCTCCAAAGACCTCCTGTGTGTGTGTGTGTGTGTGTGTGTGTGTGTGTGTGTGTATTGGGACTTTCTCTCAGAAATCCAGCAGGCAGGTGACAACTCTGCTTTAACCTTCACTTCCTGCTTGCATAGAGCCTCAAGGTCAGCCTGAGGTGAGAGGGTAGGGCTTGCTTAGGTCTTTCCTGAGCATGTGCACAACTTTGGGAGTTTTTCAAAGCCTCCATGGACATCTCATTTTCCAGATATTTTTTCAAGATCTTTGGCCCACCTCTTGTTCATCCCAACTGGTATTACTACCTCAGGCAGCTGTGATGTTGAAGGCCTATTTTCAATAAATGCTCTAGAAATAGGGCTTTCCCACTGAGCAAGCTGAGTCAGGTCAAATAAAAGCAAGTCCTCTGAATGGGGGCATTTCCAGAGACCTGCCAGACAGCTCAAATAGTGACCTAGTGATGGGACTTTTAGGGAACTCCAAAGTATTTTGCCCTCTCCAGTGTCTGTGAGGCTGCTAGCTGTGAAGGCTACCACCGAGCCTGGAAGAAGGGAATCAGAGTAGGGCAAGTTAAAACACAAAGCTCATTATTCTTACCATCATTAAGCCATTTTCTTGAATAAATGTCCCTTAGATTGTTACCAGCCTTTGGTTAAGAGCTCTGAAGAAATTAATTTTGACAATGCTTGCCAATATTCTTGTTGCTTTCATGGAAGAACAGATTATTTAAAGTCCTGACTACACCATTTATTTCCTGGGTTATCATTTAACAAAATAAATAAGGAACAGTGTTCAGAAGTACAGGATTAAAACAACACTGCCCAATCGAAGACCATATAAGCAACCAACCATACAAGGAGAAAAAGGAGTTGCTTCGCTCACACAACATGCCCAGAGCTGAGCCCTCAATGACCAGAAACAACACTGTTACTGGTATATTCTGTTTTTGTTTCTTGCTTTCATGGATCAGTGACATGACCCTGCCATTGATAGTCTCCAGACCTGGAAACTACAACCTCTAAAAGGAGATCATTGCACAGGTATCACCACCATCACCATTTTCATTCCTAGAAAAAAAGTTATCATGCACTTATCTACCCTAGAATCCCAAGGTAGGCCTCAAATACCATGTTGTCAAATCCAACATAGTCAAAGGTTAATGCACTCATGATGTTTAACTCTAGGGAAAAAGTTCTTGGAACCATGGAATTCTGAGTCTGGAAGGGACACCAAAGGTCATCTGGCTTCACTATCCATCTATGTAGTCTAATATGCCCCACAATTCCCCCCACCCCACTAAGTGGCTGGTCCCCTCTACACTTTAATGCAGTTAAAAGCAGTAACAGGCAACTCATAACTTCATTAGTTGAACATCTTAAATATTGGAAACGTTGTCTTTATACTGTGGATGAATGCAGAGACATACTCAGAACTGAGAAGCTAGAGAGAATGACCCTGAGACCTTGAAGACTGATCTGGTATCTAGAGTTATTTCAGATGAGAGGTCACTTAGATATTGTGTATGCCTGAATAACTTAGGTGTGCCTCTCTACTCATGGATGATACCACCTCTTATCTAATGCCTAAGCAGATAAATACTTTGAGGTAAAGGTCATTAACAAGCCTAAAATGAAACCCTGGCACAATTCTAAGGACTATCAGCAATTATGGAACAAACATCAAAAATGTAGGTATCAGAGTTAGACAAACCTGTGTTTGGATCCTGGCTCTGCCCTTTAAAAAGCATGTGATTTGAAAATCTCTGAGTTTCAGTTTCCTCATCTATTAAATAGGGATAATTATAGTACCTACTAACATGGGTGTGATGGAAGTTAAATATAGGCATGTGTGAAAAAGTCCTGGCACATAGTAAATGTTATTATTGTTATAAAACATAGTTTGTTGAACCTATTGAAAACACAAGTTTAGAGACAACTGAAGTTTCATCAAAAATAAGTCATGTCAAACCAATCTCATTTCTTTTTATATGGTCACTAAGCGTGTTATACAGTTGTTGACTCTTGACTTTAAACTAACTGGTGGATTAAATGGTCACACGTAGAATAGATGGCAGGACAGTTGGGTGGGTCTCTTTAACGGAACATCGTTAGGTTCTGTCCTTACCCTGGCTGGTCACACCTTCTAATTAAAGCAATACAGAAAACACCATGCAGGGAAGGCAAGCCAATACACCAGCATAAATACCAAATTTATCTTACCAAAAGCCAAGAAAATGAAATGAAAGAGGGATGTTGTCTTGCATTCAGGTTAAAAAAAAAAAAAAGATATCGATGTTATAAGATGAGGAAAGATTGGTTGAGGAGTGGTTTATATGAAAAGACTCATGTGTGCATTCATTCATTCATTCATTCAATATACACTCTAGGCCAGCCACCCTTGAGGAACTATAAAGATGAAAAGACATAAATCTCTGCTCAAAAGGAGTTCACAGTCTAGTGAGAAGACAGATCTGGAAATGGAACAGCACAGTAAGAGAGGAAAGGTCACCTAATACTGCTTTACAGCAATGATACTGGGATGAGACTTGGAGGATCAGCAGGCATTTGTCAGATAACCTGATGCGGGAAGAATTGGTTTTCTAGGTGGACTTTACAAAACACATAAAGCTCCCGAGACACAGCTGATTCTTCTAGTTGACCCTAAATAATTACTTTACATGCACATTTGAGATTTGAAAAAAGTAAGACACACAGACACATCGCGCCTCTCGTCTCACATTCCAAGTTGTATGGATGTCTGGACACATCTGTACCTTACCATAGGTGATGACAAGCAGCACGAAGTTGAGGTTTTTGAAGAGCCGGATGATGGAACTTAAGTACGAAGCATCAGGGGATGCCAAGGCATAGCTCAGGGACTGGGCCCTGCTGGGGGGATGTTTAGGCTTCTCCTTGAATACTGGAAGGAAAGAAACAGACAGACCACTGAACATCCCTGTGATCCCACCCCAGCAGAACTGACACATGACAATAGCTGGCTCCATCACCATTTCCTAATATTCAAAAGAAAATAGTAATTCTTCAGTTAAATCCTTTACAGGTTCCTCTCTTGAAGCTGCTTTCCACTGTCTGTGGTTGGCTGAATGAATGGTCTATTGATTACTTTTTCTTAATGGCCTCTGGACAGTTGCAATCCTAGGTAGTGTTCAAGGACCAAAGAGTCCCATTATAACCAGCAACAACATACCACAGAACACTGAAAAAACACAATAGTAACACATGGTAGACAGGAAGTGAGAGCTGAGGCTTTGAGATTAGGGAGCCCAGTTAACACCCGAGCATCAGATCTCCTCCCAAAGGGAAAGGGATTGTATTGTCCATGCTTAGCACACGGCACATGGCAGTCAATAAACATTCCCTGAGTAAATGAAAGGACTTCTTCTAATGGAAAAATAGGAGTCCAGTCCTAGTTTCTCCAAGTCTAAACCAGATATCTGCCTCACAAAGGGACAAGAGTGTTTACATATTCTACCATAGGAGTGGCTATTCTGATATGAAGAGCTAGGGAGGGACAGTGGGAAAACTATTCATTTTATATTTGATTTTCAATACAACTGGTAAAATCAATTGAACTGCACTGATGCTATTCAGTTATCTAGGGTGAAGATCAGATTAACCAGTTCTTTTGACTAAACTAGTCCCCAATTGGATCTAAAGCAAGCACCATGTGGCCTCCCCCACACCGCAGGAGAACATTCTTGCTCCATTTAGAAGTTCTGGAAATGAAATTTAATGTGCTAAAGATCAAAGTCGTCCCTCCTTTCCTCCCCCTACCACCAAAAACCCTTCAGCCCTGACTTCAGAGCTCTGCTTCTTTCTGCTGCAGAAGTAATCCGGGGTAATCTCCTCCTGGATAACTTCCTGCTGTTGGGAACCTCTCACCCATTGTCTTGACTATTCACCTTCCCTTCTATCAGAGGAAAGAAAGTAAAGCAAGTGGCTATTTACCTCCGCAACAGCAGGTTCTTGCTCAAGGATGTGGCAACCACAAACCAGAATTCAGATAAGATTTTTCAGTTCTTTACTCAATGAACTACTATCTGTGCTTGATAATTAAATACTAAAATATAGAAATGTCCTAGCTCCAGGATTTCAACTACAAAGAAAAAGGACTTCAGCTGACACAACCCAAGAATTTGGAGCTGGGCACATTACAGTTTGAAACAAAGTCTGGCTAAGTAGGAGGGTCCCTGGCTGGATTGTTCTCCCTGCTCTCATCCATAGCTCGACAGCTTCTCGCCTTTCCAGGAACACCAGATACACTGTGCAAGACATCCTGCCGGCTTTTAGAAGCCATTGGGCAGCCTGTTCTCAGCTTGGACCCCGAGATGGAATGACACAGTGAAAACAGTTGAATGAGGTACACAGTTATAAAACTGTTTGACTCTGGAGGTGAGGCCGGAAGGAAGGAATGAAACCTTTAACACGTGAATGGAACTTTCAGATATTAGGAAGAAAACTGGTTAACCTTTAGACAGGTGACTAACTGAAAATGAAAACCTCTACTCTGCTGTTTCTGAATTTATCACAGCCCAATGTACTGTCACTCATGATAAAAGAGGATATAAAATTATATTATCCATCAACTCTATGGTAATGAATGGTAGTTAGATTTATGGTGGTAATCACTTTAAAGTGTATACAGATGTTGAATTAGAATGTTGTACACCCAAAACTTATATAAGAATTTTTTAAAATTATATTAACCAAATATCTCAATTATTAAATGTGCATGCACATAAAATTAACAGTAGCTATTTAAGGTTGGTGGTTGGGATTAACTCACACAAGGCTAAATTAGCAGTCATCCTTTTCTTTATGCTTTTTTATATTTTCTAATTTTTCCATAATGAGCATATAATTTTAAAGCATTAAAAAATGTGGTACCCAGGTATTCTCAGGTGAATCTATGGCGTTATTAGTGTTTGTGAGTTAATTCTGTTTTGTTTTATTCCATAAATTTATAGTATGGCATTAGGTAAGTTTAGGCTTAAATTTAATCTCTAGCACTTACTAGCTATTTAACCTTGAATAATTTTTTTAATTTCCCTAAGTCTTGTCTTCCTCTTTGTTAAATGGGACTGATAATGGTACCTTCACTCACAAGGTTGTTGATTACACGAGATCAGGCATGCATAGCACAATGCCCGTGATATTATAAGTGCTCATGGAGTTTCTTCAAAGGGATCATCAGCCTGCCCATTAATTCTAGTGAAGTCATATTGGGGAACTGTTTAATTACAAACAAACCTTTTACTGAGCTGCTAACAAAGCACACTAGACAAGCTAGCACTATGCTGGGGGCTAGGGCTCAAGCTAAAGCATTTGAAGACCATTAGAAGCCTGGCTTCCAGTTTATGTAAATGTCCACAGTATTCTAAGGCCATGTTCAAGGGCTCCATCAAAGCCAGCAGAACTTTCCTGTCTCCCCACCCCCCAGCAGTCTGCTAAGGAACTTACCGATGATGACAAGGATGAAAAGCAGAGTGGCCACACCTCCTATTATGTAGAACATGATACTGATATGGTAGGCAAGCTTGTCCTGGTCATTGGTATTGGGCACCAAAACAGGAGGGACCAAGAACCCAATTGCAATTCCAAGCTATAGAAGACAGAAAGTCATCACAGTCACCAATGGCCGAGAGGTGACAGCACACGTTTGAAGAGACTCCTAATAAGAAACATAATCCCAGTCTTTCTTAAAGCCCAAACAGGGACTGTTTCCTCCCTCAGGACACCAGAGAGAACTTTCTTTTGATTGATAACTTAACCCACACATACCCCTGACCACCCTCACCATCGATACCTATTGAAAAAAATCATAGTTGGGGCTCTCGATGCAGGCCGGGTCTTCTCTGGCTGCAAACTAATGAGCAATGGCTCCTATACTCCTCCCATCTATGGTAGAGTAAAACAATGTTGACTTTTTCCTGTGCCACTTAACCTCTTGGTTTCACCAAATCTGTTAACTGGTAGCTCAGAGATCAGCTGGGGGAAATTTTTACACCTATAACCCCAAGAATTTGCATTCAGGAAGATATGGAAGCCTAAAGTTATTGCCACATTTACAAACATGAAAGCTCAAGTTCATTGTGTAAATAACTTAGCAATTGACAAAGCATCAGTAGTGTGAAGTCATATGCAGCTGCATACATTTAGAAACACAGGACACGGGCACATGCACACTGGCTACACACACACACACACACACACACACGTGCAAATTAAAACATCTCATACCTGCCTTAGAGTTCAAACTCAAGTGACCTGACAGATAATGTGACTTGGGTATTTCTGAGGTCAGAAATGCCTTGAATCAGTAATGACAAGCTGTGACAAAATTCCCAAACCCCCTCTGCCACATGTAACACCAAAGCAGAAATTAAAAAACAGTCTGAGAACTCAGGCAAGCTTCAAATTCAAAGAATGAAGGCAGATAAGTAAGTCCTTTGTCTTAAGGTCCCACTTTTCCATTATTGTACATGAAAGAAAATGCAGGTAGAGAAGCGATTTGCTTTCAGTCCGCACTACAACACCATTTGTCAGCTGCCAATCTGCTGACCATAGTGATTGGTTTTCCAGCCTGTCAATTATAGCCACTCAGGGTGGACACTAGGGATTCTCAGCTCTGAAATATTCACTGAAGTCATCATCAGTAGGCTCAGTGTAGGGTTCTTCCAATGTATGCCAATATAAAATCAATAAATCAAACATCTTTAAAGCATCTACTATGTCAAAAATATTCTGCTTGACATTGTAGGAGATACCAAGATGTATATGGCCAGGGTCCTGCCTCCAAGGAGCTTTATAATCTAGCAGGAACGGTGGGGGAATTTAAAACAGAGAGAAAAGATAATAAAAATGGTGATATTTGTGTGTTGAAATTATAGAATGTTATGGTTTAAAAGTTCCTTTGTCATTCTCTATTACAACTTGATTATTAGAGGGCCACATGGAGGCTAAGTGAGGTTAAGCTCTAGAGATTAAATGACTTGTGAAGGGTCATATAAAGTTCCAGCAGAGTTCAGATGAGAAAAGAGATCTCTTGGCTTCTCAGGCCAGCACCTCCTGCATTGGGCATAGCAGTGCCCTCCTGGGCTAAGAACCTTGAGAAAAGCATAAGTGAGCAGGCTTCTCCAGAAGAGAAGATATTTTATGTACTTAGAGCTTTATCTGATCCTTGGTCACACTGATTTGTCAGAGTTGAGTACGGTTTCTTAACAGCAGATCTTCAAGACTTTGAAGATAAAAACCAGCCGCAGACAGAGGGGTAAATGTAGACTTCAGAGCTGGGAACCTGGGCCCACTGCAGGTCTTATCCGGCCTCCTAAGGGTCTGGGAGTTGGAGATCAAAGTTAAATGGAATCCTGAAGGGTCCCTTTTGTAAGAATGAGGGAAGTTATCAGACACTATCCAAGGCTCTGTGATTCTTTCATTCACAAAAGGACCCTGACATAGGATCACCTAATCACCAGTAAACTTTTGCCTCGAGAAATAAAGATGGAGAAGCAGACTGGGACACTCAATTTTCATTTTCTATTTTATTTTTGTGCTTTCTGCAAACTCAAAGAGTGATATCTAAACACTGCTGCAATATCAGTGGTCATGAGCACTTTCAGAGCAAATATCACAAGTAAAAACACATCTGTGCTGCCTGAGGGCTTTGAGTAATAGGAAGAAGCCATACTTTGTTTAATGCATCACTTGGCCCATGCATTTAGCAGAGCAAAAGTGAACCCAGAAAACCACATGACCGCATCTGGATAAGAATTCTCACATTTAACCCATTACACAAACAACATGTGTTCTATCAGCTCTGAGAGCCACAGAGCCACTGTCCTCATCTCCATCCACAATAGGTACGTGATGAAGCCTGGAGTCATGTCTGAATCAGAACTGTGGCAAAAAGCTGTCCCCCCAAAGTGTTGCCTGGTCACGAATACTCCTAGACTATCAAGGGAGGACCCTGGGACTTCCACAAAAGAAAGTGATCTCTACGTCAACACCATGGTGAAGGCTTTGGTCCTAATGGAAAAGGGATAGAAACATTGGTCCCCATCTGAGCCTTTTGCTAAGACCCCAGGCACCTTATCTCCTGATCCAGGCCATTGGCAAGGTGAACCCTGACTTCTTGGTAGGAGGCAACCACCTCAGCAAATAGGTTCTCACGCACCCAAACTCATTCCTCCTCTGCCCATTCCTTCCCGAGGCATTTCTGCTATTTAGAGAAAGGCAAGCCCGCACTCAGCCCCTGTTGCCTCATTCTTTTCCCCTAAGCAAGATCAGAGTCGGGAATGCTCTCTCAGATCTCAGGGCTCCTAGGAACTGGCTCCCTGGCACCAAGGGCCAAAAATGTCCCCTTACTGGGTCAGCAGCTTTCCTGCAGTAGAGTCCCTCAGCTTGAAGGCTTATTTCAAACTTGGTCTCCCTAGGACCTCCTCGAGAGCTCACACCCATGTTGTTCATTTTAAAACGAACCCCTCACCTTTCTTCCTTCCACCTCGACATTCCTCGGAGACATCATCACTCTGATACAGTGGTTGAGGGCTCAGGCTTTAGGATCAGAATGACCTGAGTTCAAATCCCAGCTCTCGCAGCTACTAGATGTCTAACCTTGGCACATGTTCATCCACCTCATTGTTTCCTAATCCATAAAAAGAAGATGATATTAGTTACACTATCCAGCTCACAGGGTCATCCTGAGGACCAAATGAGTTTGTTTGAATGGACTGTTGTTCAGCAGAATGCTTTACACCGAGGCGGCACTCGCTACCCATCTGCAAGCCTGCCTCTTCCCCCCAGGCACTCTCCCACAGCCATGGGGACAGGAAGGAGGGGAGAAGCCACCGGGACTCACAAGACACGCTTGGTTAACTTACAGTAGTCACGCAATCCACCCTCCTCTAGTTCTTTTCCTCTTCCTTCCCAGGCTGCTCCTCTATGCTCTTTCTCAGTTCTCAGTTACCCCTGACTCCGCCCTCTTACATCAATCCACCCTGTCCCAGGCCTTCCCAAACCTTTCTTGGAAGCCCACTTTGAATCTGCCCCCTCCCCTTCATGCAACGGCAATCTCTCCTCTACTCCCCTGCATAATGTATTCAAGTGCACGGTCCTCAGTGCTGCACAGAGGGAGGACGAAAATCCAAACACCTCAGCCTGCTGTTCTTGCCTTTCTTCACCTAGCTTTAAGTGACCTTTCCAGTCCCATCTCTGCTACTGTATATCCACGGTACTCCAGCCGGGTTGGATGATTTACGGTTCCAACATTGTCATTATCTAGTCTCTACCTCTATCCAGGCAGTTTCCTTGCTGAGAAAGTTCTCCCTCTTTTGATCTTTCAAAGCCCATCTCAAAGTCAGTTGTTTCCCTGGTTTTCCTCGATTATTCTAGCTAGGTGTGATCTCCTTGCCCTAAACTCCTCTGATCCTTTGGTTTTCAGTTATTTTTCTGATACTAGTCTGGTGCTTGGTAAACAGAATAGGGGCTTACTCAATAAATCGGTGTTGAATGAAAGGGCTGCAGTTAACTGGCATGTCAGAAAAACAATACTTCCAGGTAAACCTCGAGCCCAGACCCACAGAAAGAGTTGCCTTGGAAATTTAAATCTAGACAAGGCTCTCAGAGAAAATTTGCCATTTTAAAAATCATAGTTTAGGTTCCTTTTAAAATCAGAACCACATAAAAGAAAAATTGGGGTTCGATTAGGATTTCCACACACTTAAATCCCATCAACCCATATAAGCAATCTTAAGGCACACAGCGTGATGTCATTCCCCTCAAGGGCATTTTTATAAGATGAGTGATTAGTTACATGTGTGTATCTACACACCTCTATGTATATGAGCGATGGTCTTACTAAAGATCAATCTGAAGCTAAAGTTCACAGAGAACCACAGCTGAGGAAAGATTAAGCTACATAGTCAAATGTAGGAAAATGTTAGCATATAGAGGGTCATTTAAGCCCATACAGAATTTATGGGTACTAAAATGTGCTTAAAAATATGGTATGCCTAATTGCCATTCCATACAAAAAGATGCCCGCATGCTGCTGGGACTGCATGACCTAACACTGGTGTCTCAGGCATGAACAGCACAGCCACCGGCAGGGAGGCCACCAATGAAGCTTCATCTCCCAGGACCACGGCCATGTGGGGGATCATGTACAATACTCGTAAGTGTCTTCAGCACTCACCGCCCACCCCTAGTGTGTCCTGGTGTGGGCCCTTAAACACCACAAAGACAGTGTCATTGATTGAGGCATGCTTACACACTCCGACACATCGTTCTCATCCTGTACATACCTCTCTCTCTCTCTCTTTCTTTGGTATCAGTTAGACATTTGCTTGCACCTGCAGTGAGTAACTAATCTGGGCAAAACGATGCACAGAGGCTCCCGGATTCCGAATGTAAAGGACTAGGTCAGAGTGACAGCACTCTGCAGGAAAGCCACTTTTGGACCTGTGGAGGAGGCTCAAGCAGGTGGTCCTGGGGCGGAGTCTGTGGATACCCCAGAAAGAAGCAAGGAGAACAAGGCGACTGCCAGGGCACTGAAGCACTGAAGCTGAACAATAGTTTAATTATGAAAACAAGCCCCCAGGCACGTAGGAACACCAGGCAGCTCTTAGACAAACGTCACAGCAAGCAATAATGCGCATGCGAAGCCCACTCATATGACAGTATTTTTGAAATCTCCAAATCCAGGCCCTTGGCTTCTTTTGAAAAGGCCAACTCAGGATTAAGGAGGTAGCAGACCTTTAGGAACAAAAACAATCCCATTGATTTGGGAGGAAATGACTCATGAAAGGGGTTTATGGATTTAAAAGGCTAAGCTTCGGTCTCTAAGAACTTAGGGCTCCCTCTTCAGGCACAGAATTCGTCTTCAAATCTGTGGTTATGCTGGTGGCTTATACTACCTTGACACTCTTGGATTTCCTCAGTCCTTTGGGACTGGAGCGGGGAAAGGGGTTAGGAAAATACAGGAAGCAGCAGCTACTGAAATTAAGTATCTTTCACAATTCCAAATGATTGATTCCTAGAGAAGGTAAGAATACTAACAACAGCTAATACTTTGTGCCCACCATGCCATAGGCACCTTCCTAAGCACTATTAAGCACTATATATATACATAGTCTTTTAATCCCTATTTTAAAAATTAAGGAAACTGTCATTTAAGTAACTTGTCCAAACTCATATAATAGTAAATGATAAGGCTAGACTTTAAGCTCAGGCCACCTGTACTAGAATCTGTACTCTTAGCCATTAGGCTAAACGCTCAGTCTTTATCCAAACTAGAAGGAAGAAAACTAATACATAATGAGCACCTACTTTGTGTTAGAGTGCTAAACGATTTTTCACAAGCTATTTCATTTAATCCCTCATAACAACCCCCTAAAGTTCACATCATTATTTCTGGTTTGGTTTTTATAGATGAGAAAACATCTGTAATTTGCCCAAGGTCACCCAGTTTCTAATGACAAAACCGAGATTCAAGCCCATGCTGTCTGACTCCAAATCCCTTGAACAGGGTAAATGTCATAGAAGTCACTGCCTTCAAAGACTTGACAAGTCCTCCCATCTTATACACTCAAATCTGTAATTCAAGCGCCTCCCCTATGTCGACTTGTTGGAGGAAGCAATAGTGAGAGGTGTCTCCAGCCATAATATGTTCTTGCTTACCACTCAGTTACATACAATGGGATTTATTGTTCTTACATAATGCTAAGTGTG
Source organism: Rousettus aegyptiacus (assembly GCF_014176215.1). Lineage (NCBI taxonomy): Eukaryota > Metazoa > Chordata > Mammalia > Chiroptera > Pteropodidae > Rousettus > Rousettus aegyptiacus. The sequence continues at coordinate 153,495,938 of NW_023416306.1, read as the reverse complement.
GGCTTTTTCCAAGTAGGGTGTTGTCCCTCCAACTAGATTGTTAGCACCTCGAGGACAATGGCTAACATCTCCTTGTGTGACATCCCCCCACATAGTGCCCAACACGATGCCAAGGACAGACATGACACTTGGGAAATGTCTTCTGAATAAAGAGATGACCCTCAGAAGCTCAAACTTAACTCAAGTATTTCCAGTCTCCTCTGCAGCAAACAAGTTGGGCACAGTAGCAGCTTGCTGTATTATGAGTTTACCATCAAAAGAAAGCGGTTGCAAGGTGGAATGACACAGGGAAGACCTCAAATTCGGGGCTCCCCAAGATCAGACATAGAGGCCATTGGAATACAGGCTGATCAACTTCTCACCCTCAAACCTATACTCAATGTTTATTGAACACCTACTGATATTAAGCACCATACTAAAAATTAAGGTAGGAGACAATGGATGCAAAACAAAGCTCACATAGCCAAGTTTATAAGCTATCTAATATACCTCGGTCTTGACCTACAGCCTTGGTGCTGGGTCTCCTCCTCATCTTTGGGGAGTGCAAGGTAGCTGAAGAGCAGAGGTACCCTAGGCTGTAAACAGAGAAGATGCTACATTTAGGGGAGGGATCTGAGTTCTACAGGGAATTTTTTTTTTTTCAATAAGAACGAAAAGAAATTCTGATGAAGGGCTTTATTCATTTTTTAGCTGAGCCTCAAACTTGTGCCTACTTTCAATCATCGACTCAGGAGGCTCCTGTTGTAGACACTACTCCTTTTAAGGGTAAAGGCTCCTTTTGAACTTGTCCTCATGGTGACATCTGCAAAGGGTAACTAGGTTCACATGAGAACAGATGTGAACCCTCCTCTGCCTCCCCTTTCACCGAGAACCCAAGTCACTGCTGGCTTCACCACTCAAAGGTCCCTCTTCTGTCAGTGCTGGCGGCCAATGACCACAGGCTCAAAGAACCTCCCCAATGACTCAGCCGGGAAAGAGGAAGTTCTCCAAGCTTTCCATTTTTAAAGCAGGCAACATGCAAAGACCTATTTAAATACTTTGCTGCTTCCCACGGACTCTGTCCCAGACACCAGCCTAGAGCAGCCGACAAACAGATCCTAGTGCCCTACTCAACTTTACCACTCCCTAACTTTAGACAGATGATGGTAAAGCAGCCCAAAGCAGAAGAAGCATTGTCTCCCTTTTCCGCAATGTCAATATGTTGTCATTCCTAAAAGTAGTTCATGTGACAATAAATGTTTCTAACTTCCCAAATTTTCTTGCAAGTCTGGTTGGACTTTCTCGGTAACAACCCTCCCCTTCCAATTTTCAGAAGTGGAACTCAGACCCAGGCAATTACTCATGGGCAGCTGGAAGAGCTGTTGCTTTATAAGCTTCCAGGAGCCAGATCCAGTTCCTCTTAGTTTATGGTGTGTCTCCAAAAACAGACAGGGTGGGCCCCATGTAGCTTTTTCTTAAGACGCCAGTTTCATAAGTTAACTAACCCGGCCTTGTGATTTCAGAGAAATGAGGAAAGAAAAAGAAATCTAAACTTTGCACCGGGAAAACTATTAGCCACCCATACCTAACACCACCCCAAGAAAGCAGCACCATCGGATCTGGCCTTATAATTTAGGGAGTTACACAAAAATATCTCCCAATGTCCTGCTCCAAAGTCACCTCCCTTCTTCTTTGGCCTGACATTTCTATCATTAGTCCCTCTATAAATGACTGCCTTACAGTCTAATCTCTCTTCTCTAGACATGAACTCAGGGACCTTTTCTTTCCCCTTCACCGTTACATCCTCAGAGCTCAGAACATTGACTGGCACAGAATACATGCTCAATAAATATTTGTTCAATAAACAAATAAAGGTCATGGCACATTGTCTCAAAAAACAAACAAACAAACAAACAAACAAAAAAACAGCCTCCCAAGAACTGACTGTAAAGGTAAGAGGGCTGAGCCTATCAGTGGAGGGTGTGGCTACTGATCGAAGGCTGGATCACGAGATAGGCAGGCCAAGGGGATGGCAGCCTTCGTTCATGGACTCACAGTTGTCACATCACCTGCTGTCAACAGTGAAGACACAGGGAGGCTGGTTGGAGGAGATGTAATCCAGGGCAAGTAGCTCAAAGAAAGACAACGACTAGATGGTCAAGGGCCTTTAAAGGTTAATTGCAAAGGACAGAGATTTGGCCTAGGGTGGGGGTACCCTAGTAAACATCACGGATTTTGTGGAGTGGCATGAGAATTCAGGGCTAGTCATTCCTGGGGCAGGTAACGGGGTAGCCTTTCTCTCTGCAGAGAGAAAACGCAACATCTACACAAGGACTGGCAAAGCCCCACCAGCTCCCTTTGTTACTGTTGGTCACTGCCACTTGCGTGGTAAGGCCAGGACCACCAGGCCCTTGAGAGAACACTTCTCACTCCCAGGCCCTATCTCCTAATGGTGGGGGCTGAATCAGTTCTATGCTCTGCCATCACCTCCATTTTCCTACGTGAAGAGAGGGGCCATCCTAGGCACATATAGACTGACAAGCTGCTTTGTGCCAACCCCTGGCAAAAGGCTCTTCTAGGAATTGAAAGGAATCGGGATGCTTTGCAAGACTCCTAGAGCTACAGGATGGTTCAGCTCAAAAGGACCAAAGCAGTCAGGGCAGTCCGGAACCCAGAAGCTCTGAGAGAGGCTCTTAAAACCAGAGTGGCCAGAGCTCATTCTGAAACAAAGAGCTAACTATAAAGGTAAGAAAGCCGAGCCATGTAGACAGAGGGTGTGGTCCCTAATCCAAGTGCACTCCAAAGCTGCACTCCATGAGACAGACAGAACATGATTTGTGTACAGGGAAGCCCTTTTATTCTCTGAGGGTCATGGGGGCAAGTCCAGAGTTTTTTTAAGGGTACTCAAAAGCTAATATCTGCACAATATTCTAGCTTTCAGGGCATAGCACAACCCGTGTATAATCTGAGCCTCAAAACCTTACCCAGTGAGTTACTAGCAGGATGCCCAGGTACAGATGAAGCACGAGAGCCCCAATGAAGAAGGGCCCCTGCTGTGATCCCCGCCATAGAGGCCTCATAGCGTCCCTGGCCTCACCTTTCCTTATCCTATAGCTTAACAATAGATTGTCCCCTGCGGCTTGACCCAGAGATTGAAACGCTCCCTGCCATAGAAAGTTGCCCTGAAACTTATGATTAATGCCCTTAGTGCTGACTGATCACAATCCTTCTGGTCTAGCATTCTTTCTAGACTACTCCCATCTTTGTTCCTGGGTTGCTAACGCCACCGGAGGACCACGTTGTCAGAGGAACAGCCCTGTGAAGCACAACAGACACCTCCCCCCCCCCGATCCCCCGGAACCATCACGCAGCCTCTGAAATAATGCCCAGATTTTCCCTTAAATACCCTAAGCCGGACTGAGAAGGCAAGGCAGTTTTTGAAGGTGTTCACCTGCTGCCGTCTCAGACCACCGGTGCTCTGACAGTAAATGTTTACTCTAAATAGCCCAGGTCCTGTGTCGGTCTACTGGCTGAGCGGCACAGGCAATGGGAGCCCCAGACTCAGTTCCCCTCCGGTTACACTAAACAGGGGCATGCTGTTCTCTCCATTCCACAACTGAGTTGAAGCAACTTGCTGAAATCACAGAATTAATTGGTGGTGACGTAAACATCTGGATTCCTGATGTCCCCATTCCTAGCCCTGCTCTCTTCCCACAGAACCTTGCTGAGCCATGACAAGGCACAGAGCAGCTACATGTCCCTACATGGTCTGAGACACAGGATGACCCAGGATCTGAGGGGATTGTGGGTGAAGTAGGGGCTCTGTAATAAATCTGACCGAAGGTAACTCACAGAATGATCTGATCACAAATTTGTAACTGGGCAGGTTAGGGTGAGTAGTCATGCCCAGGCCTATAAAAAAGTTTATCTTTGTCTTAAGCCAGCCCTATCCGTTGTTCTTGTGTTAACACACCTTTGAAATGCCAGAGCAATCCTCTTTTTCAGTCACCTCAGAGGTAACCACCCTCAAAGGGAGCATATAATCTTGTTAACTATCCTGTAATGCAGTCATAGAGATTTCCGCACCTTGCTTTCTCCAGCCTTCACAGAATTTTCCTTTCGTCCCCTCGCTAATTCCAAATGTATAAAAGGAAATGCAAGATTGTCACTCTCTGCAGCATTTAAGATCTTGCTTCCCGGCACGTCATCAGTTTGGCTCAAATAAACTCATAAAAAATTCTCTACAGATCTGGACATTCTTACCTCAACAGAATCATTTGCAAGAGGGTTCATTATATAACTGAGGAATGTGTTTGGTTCATCATTAAATGGATTATATATTTACTCTGCACCTTTTATCAAAGTTCTTTCTGGATAGTAAGTCAGAAGGCAGTCCAAGGAGAAAAGAAAATGTCAACCATTGTCTCTGTAAGTCCCTAAACAAACCTCCAGCCAGTGATCCGGGCCCTGAGAATACAACTTCCTTTCTCCCCACAGCGGCCTTCTGAGAACCAAATGTTAGCAAGGAGGACCATCCTGTCTCCACAGATAAAGCAAAGGGTTGTTGAGATGCCCGTCCCAAGGTCAAACAGCAGGCCAGAGACCGAGACTGTCTCTTGGTGACTAGGACAGTGATACTTGGGAAGCTGGTGAAGGGCTGGAGGACAGGAAGTACCTCCAGAGCACCAGGGAGCCCAGACATTACCAGCTCAGCCAGCCCCACAGTGGGAAGGGCCCCACTACCTGCTGCTCTCCCTGAGAACTGGCTCCTAAGGCTTCAGGAATTGAGGAAGTAAGTGGAGGGGGTTTTCTCAGGGCAACCAGTTATCAATAAAAGGTGAGAAAGATTAGCAAGAGGGTCAGGTCAGCTGCATTTCTCCCCACCCCTACCCCTATGAAGTAATAGGGACATGTGATTAAATGGCAATCGCAGAAAATGCTCTGGAATCTTCCTTCAGCCATGAGACAATAACGCCCCAGAGATAAAGTGTAAAACCAGAACACCAGTCATCCATCCTTCCATCTGACTGTTCTCAGTCCCTGCCGTGTGCCAGGCGTTACCTCTTCTGGCATGTGTGCTGAGACCTCTATGTAGAAGGGCTGTGACCTGGCCTCAACCTAACTCACCAGCAGAGAGAGTGAACAGGTGGGTCTGCTTAAGTTCCAGGGTATGACACCGAGGAGGAGGATCCATCAGCAAACAATTCTAGAGATAGCAGCTGAGATTAAAGAAAGTAGCTTAGTACCTGAGTTTGGTTGGGAAGGAGAAGATAGATAAGGATGCAGTAAATGTTTGTGGAGGGCTCATTTGGTTCTAGGAGCTTTCATTTACACACTCCCTCATTTAATTTTGGTGGTAACCTGTGAGGCAGGCGTTCTTGTTACAGAGAAGCTGATGCCCAAAGTAGGCAGGTGTCCTGCTGGAGGCCCCAGACACAACTGCCCCCAGAGCCAAGTTCAGGTGCCATGGTTCCCACTCTGGAGTTCTCGGACTTCAGTGGCATCAGAACCCCTGGTGTAGAACCAAAACCACAGGTTCCTGAGCCCCACCCCAGAAAGGCCAATTCCTTGGGTCTGCCCTGGTGCCCAGGAACCTGTGTTTTTAACAAACATCCCAGGTGGTTCTGGTGCTGAAGGTTAATGGACCACACTTAAAAACAATTGACCTCCACAGCCCCAAGGAGAGAAATCAAGAAACCTTTCTCAGCTGCTGGCTTCCTTGTGGGTCCTAGGCAGGGAAGGTGGGAGAGAGCTGTATGCTCCTGCCTAGATCCTCAGTAGAGAAGAAACGGTCCTTGAGTTGGCTCACTGAGTGGCTCCACAAAGATGTCCAGCACCAAAGAGGAAGCCCAAGACAAAGGTCTGAGGAAGCACAGATTGCTCAAGGGGCAGCCAGCACCTCAACAAACAGCTCATTGGAATGGCCCTACTTTGACATGACTCATGGCTATCCTACAGTTCTGAGTAGATGGACAAAACAAATAGCCTTCTGTACAGAGAAAGCTGTTCCAGAGCCACTGAGGACACCCAGCTATGTTAATGCAATAGTCCTGAGAAGAAATCAGAATTCCAGGGGAGAGAAGAAAGAAAAAAAGGAGAAAAAAATACCCCCGCCCACCCACCCCCATCTTGCTGTAACTGCTATGCCCTGGAGCCAGCAGGAATGTCCAATCAAAAGTGGTCTCCTGGAAATGAAAGGGACTTGTGTTCACCCTCTCTCTAGAGAAGGAATCAGATGGGAGCCAAAGCATACGCTGCTCCATCATGAGGTTCTGAGACAAACTGTCTAATCCCAAGAAGTTGGTAAGCAAGTGAAATCCAGCCCTGCCTCTCAACTCTCCCTTTTGCAAACACAGATGGTGCTGCTGCTATCTGCCCTCATGCTAAAGCAATGCCTCATCTTGAATGCCTCAGCTAACATTTTTGCACAGCATAAAAGAAAGATGCCTGTAGTCTGTAGTAAGGTCTTAAACAAAAGAGTCTGGGGTGGGGTGCCCAGAGTCTGCAGGATGACTTCACCTTTGAATGACTCAGCAAAGAATAAGAGTCCTTAGTCCTGCAGAGTCAAGAGAAGGAAGATACTCTGTTGGGTTAAGTGGGGAATGGTGCTGGATAGAAGTTAGGAGACAGATAACAAAGAAAAAAGAAGAAACTCCAACTTTTACTCTCATCCTGCAACCTACACAGGGCTGTTTGATGTTAGCAGTTGAGGGGAGTTGAAGTCCAGGGAAGGACATCCTGTAAATCAGGAACTAGGCAGCGGCAAACAGCTGTGTCCACCTGATAAGCCTGGACGCCCCACTTCCTTCAGTAGAGTCTTAGGTTTCTGAGACTAAGGTGTGAGGGTGGGTGTTGGCCCAGTATCTATGTCACCAGAGCCCTTAAAGTCTTCACCACAGACAACAGGTTGAGTGGCTCTCAAGAGGGACCAGTCCCCACCAAGATACGGCTTGGAAACATCCTGGAATGGCCCACCTTCCCTATTCACCCAACGGCTGGTCACGTCACTCATTAAGAATTGTCTATTACCATCGCCTCCTCAGGGAATCTGTCCTGCTCACTCCCCACTGCATTTGCACTGGGGTAATGCACCCCACATGCTGTGACCCCTTAATGCCCTGTGCACTTATATCCTTAAGCCTGCCACAAGGTGATATTATGACCGGGTGGTTAAGTGTGGGCCTCTCCTTCTAGATAGGAGGCCCATGCAGACAAGAGCCAGCTGCCTCTATTGGTGATAGTACTGACAGCATCTGTTCTGCATTTACCATTTCTTTTCTAATAAACTCTGCTAGCTAAGTGCCCTTCACTTACCGTCTCATTTAATTCTCCCCTCTATCTTTTGCAGGAGGCAATATTATTTTCACCTTATAAAAGAAGCCAAAACCTAGCAAAGTAAAGGGACTTATCCATGGGTACACAGCAGAGCTCAAGATGGTGTTCTCAACTACCTTGGGTCTGGCACAATTCAAGGCACACAGTAACGACTTAATAGCTCTTCCCGTTGAAAAAGATAAAATTGAGTCACCTCAAGAAGATAATACAGGCATGATAATTCCTTCCTCTAGCCGCCTGAGCTCTCGGTTTAACTGATTGTCACCTTAAATTCCTTTCACGAAATGCAAACCTGTTTATTAATTTGTCCACCCATTTGCAAGCACTTGTTATGCCCAGAGCCCTAAGATATAGGAGAGACATATTAGTCAGGGTTCCAGCCTTCCCTCCCCGCCCCCACAAGTCTCTCATTTAGTCTGAACAGGAGGCAGAGGAGGGGAAGAGGACAGAAGAGATGAGGAAAAGTGGGTAAACAGGAACCTCCAGAAAACAAAGTCCCATAGCATCTCAGGAAACTGAGCGCACATTGAGAAGGCCAGGGAATGGATTCCTCTAAGCAGAGACTGAGGAGATAGGAGGAAGTAAGCAGTACCCAGCCAGAAGGGAACTCCCCATTAGCATTTTGTTTTTGTTTTATGTGTCTGTGGTGGTGGCAAAATATACAGTATAAAATTTACCATTTAACCATTTTTAACTGGACAGTTCAGTGACATTAAGTGCATTCATATTATTGAGTAACCATGGCCTCCATCCATCTCCAAAACTTTGTTCATCTTCCTAAACTGCGGTACCCCTTTAATAACTCCCCATTCTCTCCTCCCCCAGCCCCTGGTAACCACCATTCTACTTTGCGACTCTCCACGAATTTAATTACTCTAAGTACCTGTGGTATGATAAAAATATATTTGATCTTTGTCCCAGTTCCTGGCACGGAGCTCTAAAAATGCTTGGAATTTCCTAAGTGATAGGAGTGTCCTTCGTTATTCCTAAAGGAACCTCTTTCCATTGCACCTTAAGTTATGCTGATGAGGTCACTTAGACTGGGGCCCCTAGGTAGCCCCAGGATGGAGCTGGTCACCAGAAGATCTAGTGATTAGAATTTGGAAACTTTCAACCTCACTCTGAGGAGGAGAGGGGCGCTGGTTATCAAGCTCCATAAAAACTCTCGAACAAGGAAATTCAGTGAGCTTTCAGGTTGGTGAACACATCACGTCACAGGATTGACAGGATGGAGTGCCAAGAGAGGACACGGACGCTCTGTGTCCCTACCCCACGCCTTGCCCTCACAGCTGCTCCACTTGGCTGCTCCTGAGTGTATCCTTTATAATAAACCAGTAAGTAAAGTTAGTCGGAAGTATGGGTGGCAAATGGTATCTTAAGTGGAGGCAGTCGTGCGGAACTGAGCCCTCAATTTGTGGGGTCTGCACTAACTCTGAGTAGTGTTAGAACTGAATTGTAGGACACGCAGCTGGTGTAAGAGATTTGGAGAACTGGTTGTTGTCAGAAAAAGAAAAAAGACACCTCAATACCCTCTGTAAGTGGAATTATACAGTATTTGTCCTTTTGCGACTGGCTTATTTCACTTAGCATAATGTCTTTGAGATTCATCCATATGTAGCACGTGTCAGAATTTTCTTTCTTTTCTTTCTTTAAGGCTAAATAGCATTCCATTGTATGTATATATCACCTTTGTTTATCCACTCATCTACAGATGGACACTTGGGTCACTTCCAACTTTTGGCTATTGTGAATAATGCTGCTATAAACATGAGTGTACAGACATCTGTTCAAGTTCTCACTTTCAATTCTTTTGAGTACACTTCTGTATCTTCTACCTAATTTTGCTGTGAAACTAATACTGCTCTAAAAATAGTCTGGTGTTTTTTGTTTTGCTTTGCTTTGTTTTGAAGGCTATCCTTTTCCTATTGGATCGTCTTGGCACCCTTGTTAAAAATCACTTGACTATCTAAGTGAGGGTTTATTTCTGAACTCTATTCTATTGGTCTGTACGTTTGTCTTTATGCCAAACTTTATACTGTTGCCAAACTTTATAATGATTGCTGTAGCTTTGTTAGTTTTGAAATGAAGAAGTGTGAGACCTCCAACTTTGTTGTTCCTTCTCAAGATTGTTTTGGCTATTTCGTGCCCCTTAAACTTCCACACGAGTCTTAGAATATATTTTTCTATTTATGCAAAAAGGTCCTTAGAGTTGATAGGAATTGCATTGAATCTAAAGATAGCTTCGGGTAGTAATTGCTGCATCACTTTAACGATATTAAATCTTCAATCCATAAACATGAGGTGTCTTTCTCTTTATTTAGCTCTTCTTCAAGCACTGTTTTTGTAGTTTGCAGTGTCCAAGTCTTTCACCTCCTTGGTAAAATTTATTCCTAAGTTGTTCTTTTTTTTTTTTTTCTGATGCTGCTATAATCGAAATTGTTTTCTTAATTTCCTTTTTGGATTGTTCGTTGTTAGTGTATAGAAATACAATTGGGTTAAAACATTGCACATTCTAATGGCAGAAGGCAACTGCAGATTGGGAGGCATAGCACGGGGGAAGGGGTAAAGCAAGGGCAAGTAAAAGGGACATGCGATTTCTTATCATTTAGAAGATTTTTTTTTTCTTGGGCATTGATTGCCATTCATCTCTGATGAATTTTCCAGAGCTCCTATGAAGAACTTATTTTAGTCAGTTTCTAGTTTATTATTTAATGTTTCTGTGAGGGAGTAAGGGTTTTGAGCTTCCTAGTCTACTATCTTGATGATGTTACTCTCCTAGGGCATAAGGCTTAGTCCCCAAGAAGTGTATCTTCAAGGAGGTAATCAAGGAGCTAGACTGATCGGAAGTGAGAGACAAAGTTGGGAGGGAACAAGACAGACTGGATAGGAAAGGGGAGGGTGCAGGGGGCCTGGAATGCTAAATTGAAGACTTAGATGTGATTCCATGAAATTGGCAGGCACCTGCAACAATGCCTGGCAGAGCACCAAAGCCAAGACGGAAGTCAGGCCAGGCCAGCCCCAGCTTCCCCCAGTGCACCGAGTTTAAGATCAAAGAAACAAAAGCATTAGGACCATCTGCAAGGATTCCACCTCAAGTTCCATCGGGGCCTTCCCCTCCCGCAGCCCCCACTCAGGGTTTTGAATACATTTTCAGAATCTTAAATGAATCAGAACGATGAGCCCCAACCCCAGCCAAGCCTTTCCTCTCAATCAGAAGGGTGATTAGCTGAGCTCCCAACTGCTTCCACCTGGATACTGGACCTAGCATATAGCAGAGATAATAAATCAGCCCTGACAAGAACATGGCTCCAAGCAGGAGGGTATCTTCCCATGGCTGCTGGTCCTCTCTCCTGGTGAATTCAAAAAGTTTGATCACTAGCTTCCCCTGGAAGACCAGTTGAAAATACAGGAGCCTGGGCTCCTCCTCTAGAGGGTCCAGCGAAGAAAGTCCATGTGGGGGCCCAGGCATCTATATTTTCACCCAGCGCCATGAGTGAGGCAAATGATCATCATTTTTCCAAGAGCACTCGTCTCTGTTTCCTCCCCAGGTTTGGTATCCTCTGAGCTTGTTTCTACCTGCCTGCCTCTCTCAACAGCTTTCCCAGAAAGGAGAAAGTAGAATTGAAATTCAGTTTCACATTATCCGTTTCAGAAGTCTCAAATGGGGAAGTTTTATCTGACCCACAGTTTCAAAATAATAGAATATAATAAAGTGTTTTAAGCATTTAATTAGTTGTCAGCATTTTTAAAAAGAGATTTCATAAACTGGACACAGAAAGTCACATAATATATGAATCCCTTTATACAAGGTACCTAGAATAGGCAAATTCATAGAGACAGAAAGTAGAAAGAAGTAACTAGAGACTGTGGGCGAGGAGGGGGGGAAGGGAAGAGTTAGTGTTTAATGGGTAGATTGTTGGGGATAAGGAAAATGTTTTTGGTGTATATGGTGGTAACATTCATATAACACAGTGGACACATATATAAGGCCACCAAATTGTACACCTATGAATGGTTAAAATGATAAACGTCATGCCATATATATTTGACCACAATAAAACAAAAACAGATTTCACATAAAAAATCTGAATTTCTGGATTTCACATAAAAATCTTAAAGAAGAAAAAAATAAGATCTGACAACGCTGGGTCGTGTTTTATATGTCAACGGTTGGCAGGAGCCGAAGCGGCTGCTGTCTGGAGATGGGACATGGGCTCCCACATTCGCTGTAACCCCAACACTCCAATGTCACTTTTACTAGGTCACATTTATATGACCTGGCTGGCCTATGTGAGCAGTTGAGGGTGCGGTCCCAGGCCACTGCACGCCCATCTCCCTTCGATCGCCATTCGCCTTGTTTTGTCCTCTCGGTCCCTGCCTATTTCTCTCTTCTAGGGCCTAAAGGGAGGCCAGAAACTGGTCAGCCACGTGGGCAGACGCTTTACGTGTCTTAACGTAATCAGCGTAGGAGAACGAGAGTTTGCCTTCACCTCAAAAAATTCACTCAGGCCTTGAAACGCATCTGACATTAGATGATCCAGAATGATTAGCCTAGATTTTAAGACACCCCAGTGACAATGGTTTTGGAAGACTACGCTGACTACCTCCCTCCAGACCCCGACTCCTGAATCAGTCTCAGAAACACTTAGCCTCTCTCAGTGATACCACATGATCAGCCAATCCAGCAGGCTCAGCCTCCTCAAGGCTGCAGTCAGTTTCCTAAAGTCTATTTTTATCTGCTAGAAGCTGATTTCTAGCTGCTTGAAATATGATAGGGCTCTGGACCTACTACACCGATTACAGCACCCTGACATACCGAATACTTTAAGCTGTAGGAGTTTGAGAAAATGACAGAAGCAAGGTCACTCTAACCTCCTCCCCCTTCTTGCTCTTCCCTGAAACAGACCTTCCTTCAAAGCCTCCATGAGGTGCCCTCCCTTGACCTGAGTGAAGGAAAGGAACATCCTTATCTTTGAAGACAAACGAAAGCTGTCAAGGAGAATCTAAATAAACAGACTTCGCCCAGTTTCCCCTAGTTTACTACAATTCCTTCAAACTCCTTAACAGGCAGAATTCCTCCAAGACTATCTATCCACTCTTCATCAAACTCAGCAAAAAAGTACAGAGGTCTACCTGTTTCCTCATTTCCTTATGAAGATTCCTGCATCACGTAACACATTAAATAAATTTGGATGACTTTCTGTTAATATGACTTTGTCAGCTTAATTTCAGATCCAGCCAGAGACCATAAGAGGGTCAAGTAAAACTTTTTCTCCCCTACAAATAGTATCATTGCTCTAGACCTGTACTGTCCAACTTAGCTATTGAACATGTCCCAACACTTGCTGGCAAAAGTGATTAGTCTGTAAGTGTAAAATGCATGCTGATTTCTAAAGACTTGGTACAAAAAAAAAATGTAAAATAGCTTGTTAGTAATCTTATTATATTGACTGCATGTTGAAATAATACATTGGATATATTGTGCTAAATATAGTACTAAAGATAATTTCACCTGTTCTTTTTAATTTTTTAAATTTGTTTTATATACTTTTAATGTGGCTACTAGAAAATTTAGTTACATATGTGACTTGCATTATATTTCTATTGGACAGTGCCATTTTTGACAGCCCGGCCAGCTGTGGCTTCCGTAGAACTGATTCTGTAAAGTTACTGTATTTTCCTTACCTTGAAAGCAAACTTATCCTCTCCTACTCTGTTATTGGGTGGCGCTGAACTATGAGCTGCCCAAGGATCCTTGAGGAAGTCCCTTCTTACATCCGGCCATAGACTCCTTACTGGGGCTGAAGCCTTGAAGACTTGAAGGTCTTTCTCAGCTCCCATATCTCCCTCATTCTGTGCCACCAATCTATCACCGGGGCCTCTAACACAAGGCTTTCTGCCAACCCCTTGCAGAATAACAATGTGTCCACATCACTCAACCTCCCCACCTCCCCCTCCCCACCCCGCCCCACCTCCACCACCACCACCAGAGCACAGATCATTTTCCCTTGAAACAAAGGAGCAAGTGTTGCTAAAAATGCCAGCCTGTTACCACCTGTGTAACAGGTCAGATCAAACCAGGAGAGCCTTGGCTGCAGCCTAAGAGGCCTTGCCTTCCCTTTCTCACCCCAGCTGGGCAGTCACTGTGTCTCTTTCCCAGAGACTCAAGCCCGTCTTCTTGTGCCTCTCCATGCTAGGCTCAAAGCAGCAGCATCAGCCGTTCAGCAGTTTACAGTGCAGCCCCGGGAGGCAATGCTAACGCCTGAAACTTCAAAACAGAGGACAGGAGCTAGACTCTCAAATTCTGGAAAAAATTGCTGGACGGTTTTTCACCACCAACAACCCTGAGACACGGAGACAAATTTCGAACCTCAGAATCCTGCCTTTTAAAAAAAAATATGCTCTATCTATGGGAAGAATTAATGTTGGCCAATTACTGACATGGGTTTTGGAGATAAAATTGGGTTCAAATCTCCTTTCTAACACTGAGTAGCTCTAGGACCGATCTTAGATAAAATTGCTGCATTTATCTGAGTCTCAATTTCCTCACCTGTAACAATGAGGACAATCCTACTTATCTCACAGCATTGAAAAATTAAATAATAGATGAAAAACTGCCTTCCACAGAATAGGTGTTTGATAGATTCTTAGTTTCCTTCCCCTTCAATTTTCCATAACAATTAGGCAAACAAGATACTAAAAACCTCATGGAGTACTGAAAATAAATCTTCCATGCTCTGATCTTTTCTTTTTTTTCTTTTTAATCTGAATCGTGCTACCTGGCACAATTTAAAAGACTGGTACAAGAATTCTGCAAAGGCAGAGGTTATCTTTGCAGCCCTAGCACAGGGTCTGGCAAAAAAGGTAGGAGCTGAGTGAGGGAAGGGGTTCTGAACAGCCCTCCCCAAAATGTGCTACTTTGGCAAATGGATTTTCTTGAGCCAAAGGTAATTGAGACCCTGCAGGTTCAAAAGAAATTTTTGCCCCTCCCTTAACTACCTAGAAGAATTTAAATTGGGTGCCTTGCCCATAATAAGAGTTATTACCAGAAATAATCTTTGATGACTGATCTATGGGGCAGGGCAAACTTCTAATTCCTCAACATCTATTCTTCTTATTGTCCTGCAAATGACTTCCCTGCCCCTCTGAAGCCCCATGGATTTTATCTTAATATTTGCTTGGCTCAGGATGTTACATACACTTCATTTTACCTTTCTGCCTCTGAATCTCTCATATATGTGGGGTCTCTGACTCTTTCGTGTATGTGTACATATATAATTAAATTTTCTCTTGTTGATCTGCCTTATGTCGATTTAATAATTAGACCCGCCAAAAGCACCTAGAAGGGTCAAAGAAATTTTCTTCCTCTCCCGCATAGGTAAATGCTTGTTGAATGAATGAATGTCGGATTGAATGCAAGCAGGGGCTGGTGCATGTGTGGAGCAAACATGAAGCATTAGAAGAAACAGGTCAGAATTACCAGGAGGCAGGAATTTTGCTTATCAGCGTGAAGTTTGCAGGACATGAAGATTTATTCTACGGAATTACATTTGAAATCTATTTAACAGCTTCATGGAGCCTTTTTTCTAAGTGCTCTAAGTTTTCTAAGTGCTCAGTTCAAGGTGCTCTAATATTTTTTTTCTCCATTCAGCCATCTTTACTCAGAAAGAAAGGTTAAAATGCATGCCGAGAACCAAACATTTATCTCTATGTCACAGAGCATAAATTATCTCTATGTCACAGAGCATAAACATTCAGGTTTTTTTGAAACTTTTTTTAACTTGGCACAGTGGGTTGAGTCTAAAAGATCAAACTTAATAGATGGCTCTGTGATACAAATATGTGCTGTCAGAGTGTTTTTAAATGTAAAATTCTTAGCATTTTCTGGCCTTGGTGGGGAGTACAGGTAGGGATGAATAACTATTCTTATTAAATTTTAAAGATATATCTGGGGTTAAGTTCCCACACAGGTATGTGAGGATGGGTCTGAAAACCTATCAGTTTATGCTTGTTAAGGGAACCAAGTATTGGGTTCTGTGCTCTCACCAGGCCAACTGAGGGCTTCTCCCAGTTAGTTCTACTACCCTCCCCAAAGGGGTTGGGTTTGCAGTGACCTTGTCTGTATCCTGTTTTCTGCAAATAGGGAGACTTTCCCTCTGGAAGCTAGAAAGTTCCTGCCATTCACTGCACCCCCACCCCCACCCCCACCTCGCCCCCTAGTCCAGCTTTACCCTCCTATAAAGGAAAAATCCGATAATGACAAACCTACCAGCAGGGCTGCCATGGGGATGTTAAAAGCCCCAGTCACATCACTTTAGAGGATTAGAAGTTGGTAAATGTCACCCTCAACATCTACATTTTAGTTTCCCTGAACAAAAGATCCATCTTGCTTCATCCCCAGACTTTAAAGCAATTCAATCTTCAGAATATCATTCAAACCCACAGGTGAAAGAAAACTGGGTAAAGGATTTTATGTTGTCTGTGTGCTAAAGAAGGCCTCTATGTTTGTTTTCATCGATTGCTTACATTATTACCCAAGTGGCAGGACTTAACTCAAGTTAACTTCCTGCTGGTGAAGATGAACAGAATGAAAATTTGCCTTTTGCGAAATTTTGGGAATTTCTAACCCAAATGAGAAATTTCTAAATGAAAGTTTAAATTTTTTAAATGCAATAAACAGGTAAGAGAAAACAGGCCTATAAGAACTTATGGGTTATTGGTCATTTTAAACACAACTGAGTGTACTTGGGAAGCAGTGTGACCTGGAGGCAGTGGTCCAGATTAAAAAGGACCCCATATATAATTTGCTCCAAATATTTAGAGAAGGCAGTCAGATTCACAACATGCCCAACTTTCGGGGTCATAACCACATTGCGATGCAAAGAATTTAAGATGCTCCTTCCAAAAAGAAGGAAAGAGAAGGGATTAAGAGATGAGCTTTCTAGCCTTTCCAAGGCTTCTAGTCTTTGGAAATTCAGAGCAAGACTTCTGCTCCATCCCACTGGACTTGGCTCTAAACCCCAGAGAAGGAATCTGGTACAAAGCATTGTTCCCACTGTCCTGGTTTTAGCTGTGTATAAAGGAAGGTAAGAACAGTGCCAAACCCGACCAGGGCACCACTCTGTGGTCCTATGTAGTACAGGAGATACTGTACTCTAGGAAAGCTGGTAGGTCAGGCTTAAAATGCCTGCCAAATTGATACCAGAATAGTTTAACTTCCTGGGGCTGCTCCCTGGAAAGATAGTTTTCCTGAAGTCAAAGGTCTACGCCGGCGAACTGACAGGTTTGGGAATGAAAACATAAAAACATCTATGTTTCAGAAGTATGCTTTCTGATGGGGGAAGAGAAATTGTGAGGGGAAAGAAAAGGTCCCCTCCTTTTGTTTCCTGGCACTTCTCTTACACAGTCACCCAGTCACAATCACTCACTTATAGTCAGTCATACCCAGCCACAAAGTTACCAGAGTCACAAACACAGCTGAGTCAGAAAAATGACAGTCTCCCACACAGTTAAGGACAGTTCGATACAATGTAACACACTCAGTCCACAGTGATGCCCATTCCTCTGAACACCCACAGAGTCATCTCTCTACCCACCTGATTGCCAAAGACAGCTATGGAGCAGGCAGTTGAAACCTCGTTTGCCCCAAACCAGACGGAGGCGATTCGGGAGGGCATGCCCAGGATGAAGACCTGGGCCACAGAGCAGATGACTTGGCCTAGCACAGTGACTGGGAAAAGATGTGGCTTCAGGCTTCCCATCTTCACCCAGGCGCCCAGGCAGTTGAGAGCCGAGCCGGTCAAGGCGACGGCGCGCAGGCCGAATTTCTCCAGCATCCAGGCCACTGGCAGTAGCAGAGGGATGTAGGTCAGCATGTAGCACATGGACAGCCAGTCGATGGCAAAGGCACTGACCCCGTAGAAGTTCATGAAGATGTTACTGATGGAGCCATACTGGATCCACTGGAAGGCATTGCACATAGAGTAGCAGCTAAAAACCAAGACCACTGCCCAACGGCGCTTGCTCACCTTGATCACGCTGAGGTCCTCGGTGCCCGGTATACTGGATTGAGTCAAGCCACCCTGTTGAGCCAAGATGCTGGGGTGGGCGGAACTGCTGGGGTGGGCAGACACACTGGGGTGGATGGAGACGCTGGGGTGAGCGGAGACGCTATGATGTGCTGAGACGCTGGGGTGGGCCGAGATGCTGGGGTGGGCCGAGATGCTGGGGTGGGCCGAGATGCTGGGGTGGGCCGAGATGCTGGGGTCCGCCCGGAGCGCGGACTGCGGCTCGGGGGTGCCATCGCACTCCTCCAGGTTGGGATCTTCATTGACCATGACCACGGAGTCTTCCTGGAGCCCTGGACGGGTGCTGAGGACTCCAGCTGTCTTAAAGGACAGTAGCCTCGACTGGTCCCCTAAAGCTGACGAGGCACTTGCCCAGTCTGCTCCAGAAGAAATGGAGACGCAAGTCTACGTAAAACCCGCGAGTGGGCCTCTCAACGATCACCTCCAAGCTTCTGCTCCCACTTTTCCGTGGGGCCTGCTGTCCCCGACCGCTGTCCCGCAGGCCGTCTGCAGACGCCTCAGCCCAGTCCTGGCCGCTGGCGACCTGACTTTCCCCAAGGCGCACTGGCCACGTTCAGCCCCTCGGTCCTGGAAAGGGTTTGCTCCTTGCGCAGCCACTTCGCCGGACTCGGGACGCTCCGGGGCTGGCTCGGGGCCTCGGCCCTTAGGGCGCGGGTGATCGCCCCGCCCCCCGTCCCGCCCCGCTTCCCTCCCGCGACACCGCCCTCGCTCCCTCCCTCCTGCCTTCTCCAGCCGTGCTGGCGGGGCAGCCCAGTTGTTTCGCCACAGTTTGCGGAGTGCATTCCTCCTTCACGTCCCGGGCGCCATGGAAACCGTCGGGTTAACCCCCACTCCCTACACTGCCCCTCAAATTCGTTTTCCCCCTCCCAGGAGACCACAGGAGAGAATCCCGTCCGCCCCTCCGAAGTAACCCTCCAAACAGAGTCCCCCTCGCCCCCGTCAGCTGTCCTGAGCGCGTGCACCGACGCCCGGCGTGCTCTGAGGAATCCGAGAGGAATTCCCGACTTTCTCCACACTTGGCTGGGCTCCCAAAGCCTTGCTGAACTCTCTCGGTGTAAAGAGAAATTTGTAGATTTCGCGGTCTGGTTGCGCTCCTGGGGTAAAGGGGAGTTGCGGGTTGCTTTCGGTGCGGACGTAGTCTTATATGGGGGAACTCAGATTTGAACCTGGTAGGTAGGGCTCTTCCGTCCTGATGGATCCAGGGCGGCCTCCTAGGCGAGGACCTGAGGGTAGAGGAGAGAGTGGGAATTCCGAGATGCTTACAAGCTACCAGCTGCTGTATGATGAAATGCATGTGGCCCTCGGCTGCCATCTGCTGGTCCCTTCCCATTCTAGAGGACAGGCCCTCAACTCCTAGCCTCCAGAAAGCCGGGCCTGCAGGACGGAAGTGCCTTTTCGCACTGACTCATTTCACCCCTGTGAAGGGATAAGAGTCCACGTTCTCCCTGAGTCCAAATACCAGCTTAGGTATTCCTACGAGTATAACGTAAATTGAGGTACTCCATCTCTCCGTACCTCGGTTTCTGGGGAAGCAATAATAACCACCTCACGGTGTTGTTTTGGGGCTTGAATGAGTTAAGACATGAAAGCACTTTGAAAATTCCTGGCAGATAGTAAGCATTCCTATCTTACTGGTTATCTTAACAATTAAAAAGCTAACGTTGTTGTGTTGTGCTAAACATGTTTACTGCATTATCGCATTTAAGCATCACAAGACTTCTGTGATGTGGTTACTATTGCTTGCCTGCATTTTATACATCAGAAGCAGAGGCTCATAAAAGTGAAGTTAACTTACATAAGGACCCAGCTGGCCTGAAGCGCTGCACTTCTTCATGCAAGTCTGTATTCATTCAAGCTATAGCCTGGCTATCAGGGGCAACCTGGGGGCAGCACATGTACATCCTTTGGGAGCTTCTTACCCTGGCAGAAGCCCCTAACCACCGGAACAAAAGGTTACACTTTAAAAGATCTCCAGGTGATCCGTTTGCACATTAAAGTTTGAAAGCCAGTGGTGCCACCGCTTTCTGGTTTTTCTTTTTAAATCTCAAACCAAAAATGAAGAATTTAAAGTTCGAGAATAATGGATCTCAACTTGGCTTGCATGTTAAAATCACATGGGGTAGTCTTATCACCAATGCCTCTGCCATGCCCCCAATCACAGTCTCTGGGAGTAGAGCCTGGCATTTGCACGTGTAAAGCTTCCCAAGTGGTTACGACAGGCAGCCAAATTTAAGCACCCCATGCGATCAGAACCACAGACGCCCAGGAGGGGAAACACTGTTTGGAGGCACCCACCTTTTGGTAGAAATTATGGATTGTAATGAAATGTTTGAAGAGGGAATTCATACTCATCTAAGAATTTCTGCACTAATTTAACATCTCCTATTCCCAAAGTTCCAGCAATGTCTCCCATCATTCTCCAGGGAGCACGGAAACTCCATTCTCTTGGAAAGCTTCCTGAGACCTCTCACTGTTTCTTTTCCCTAGGTCATCATGGTCCTCTCCCCAAACTCTTCAGAATATATTCTTAACTTCGTTTTATAGATATGGAAACTGAGGCCCAGAGAGTCAGAGTGTATTATCAGAGTCCCACAGCTGATTAGCATCAAAACCAGCATTCAGACAAGTTTCCTGAGCCCAGATCCCCTTCCACACAGGCTCTCCCGTGTGCTGCTCTCAGCAGGAAAGGGGTTAAGCCGCTGATATTTTTCATACACACTGCTTAGATTATTTAAACTATGTATAACTTTGCTTTAAAAAAAAACTGTGGGGTAAAGGGGGTCAAATATGTGGTAACGGAAAGAAATCTAACTATGGGGGGTAAACACACAGTGTAAATATATATATATGCCTTATCGTTAGAGTGTACAGCTGAAACTTATTAGATTTTGTTAACCAATGTTACTATAATAAATAAATAAATAAATAAATAAATAAATAAATAAGTCAATAAATACCCTAAAAATTAAAAACAAAATTAAATGAATAGAGATCAAGCTGCCTCACTGAGGCGCACAGGTGATATCTAGGGGTGTGATCAAGTCCATCTTGAATTTTATGTTGGTGCTAAAATAGACACCCAAGACTCCAGTTCTGGAACCTCAAGGCTGCCTCTTCAGTTGAGCTGTCTCCTCCAAAGCTGTGCCAGGGGGTCACCTCAGAAAATTGGGTCTGCGATCAGAGGCCCTACTACCTCCTAGTCTTGTTTCACCTTTCTCTGCCCTTCTTTCTGCTTCTAGTGACCTTCACGCCTGTAGATTCTGTGGGGGTCTTATGGCTTCTACTTTTAACTTCGGTCCCATCCTCTAAAGACCATTTCAAGGTCTGCCTCCCTTCTGGAATTCTGTCAATAAATAGCACTTCCAGCTCTCACTCAGCCAAACCCAAACCTCGAGAATGACCCAGAACCCTCCCTTTCCTCGCTCCCAGTGTCCATTGGATGCTTATATCCTTACCATTTTGCCTCCCCTCCTTTCCCTTTAACATCAACTTAGTTGGGACTCTCATGGCTTCTCACTTTGACGTTGCGACTCCCTCCTCACTGGTCGTACTGCTCCCATTCACCGTTTACAAGGCTTTCCCATTTTCTTCAGGCCTCTTCCCTGCCTTCGAGCCTCCAGTGGCCACCCCCTAGCTTGCAGAAGGTTCACACTCCTCAGGTTAGCACACAAGGCTTTTGTGATGTCGCTCTGGCCACATCTCCCACCACCGCCCACTCCCACCTTTTGCTCCAGACAAGTGGAACCATCTGCAGCTCCCTACAAGCATTACCAATACATCATGCCTTGCACATGCCATCCTTCATGACGCAGAACAACAATCGCCTCCAGGAAACCTTCCCCAGTGCCTTAAGTACCCTGCATTTACACCTTTATGGTGGCTCCTGTCGCACTATATCATAAGTGTTCGTTGACTTTTTTAAGTCTTCCGCTTACCGTGAGTTCCTGGCGGTTATGAATCATATCCTACTCATACTCAAATCCAACCTCTAGCTCCATATCTGGCCTACAGAAGGGAAATGAAAGAATGATTGAATGGACTTCTGGGATGCAATTTCTAGATGATTTCCACCTCTGGAAGACCTCGAAATGAGCAAAAATATGTCTAGCTTGTTCCAAATGCTCATGTCTCCTTTATTTGTTTCCTTTTTTCTTTTCTGAGCTGCCTTCCCCATAGCGTTTGGACCTCACAACCATATCTCCTGGAGCCCACAGGGCAGGATGCTTGGGGGTAGGATTCTGGATTTCTTCCCCTCTAGGATCCTCTTGGTTCAGAGAGTCTCTGGGTGTGTCCTTGAAGAGAATGTGGTCAGGGCCTACTGAAGCCTAAGGGAGGAGAGAGACCTATTTCCCTTAGAAGAGAATGCAGGATGAAAGCATCCTGCCTGGGCACAGGGACGCCAGACTCTGTCCTGGAGGCGCTGTGTGATTTTTCAGTTCCTTGGAAATACATGGTTGTATCTAGAGAGGCCACAGGTGGTAACAGACCTTATCTACAGAAAAGGCTTGTGTTTACGGGACACATTTTATTTCCTCAGCTGCACGTACTTGAGTGTATTCTTGGGTGTCTAATGTGTTATTCTTCATATCTTTTTATATCTTTTAAATACATCTTAATAATTAGAAAACAAAAAGGTTGCTTCATAAACATGAGAAAGCCCTAACTAAAAAACATGTCAAAGAGGAAGGAGATATTAAAAGGGCTTTTCTTTTTTTTTGCATAATCTATAGAAAGCCCAGAGATGCGAGGCTTTCTTTGCATAATGAAATAGAGGAACTATGGTAGCAGTGAGGTTTTTGATTGCCAGGGCAACGGTTAAAGGCACATGGGTGACGAAGCAGAGGGGTGCTGATGGGCAGGGTTATGTGATATCGGAACCATAGTGTTAGAGCAGAGACAGACAAAATCCTCCTGTCTGGCCCCTTGGTTTTGGGGGGACAGCACCCAGGCTCAGGGAGCTGGCTTAACAGTCATTTACTTATTCACACAGTCATCTCCCGCGCGCCAAACACTGTGCTGGGTGTCAGGGAAACCAGCAGAGCAAAGCCAGTGGTTTTCATCCTCTGGGAATCCACGGACTAGTGGTGAGGCAGATGTGTGAGCGAATCACTGCAGAGCAGCGCAATAAATGTGCAATGGACGTCCGCACTGGTTCATGAATTGACGAAACAGGGAGCCAGAAAGGGCTTTAGAGAGATGTTTGAGCAGGACCTTAAGGGGAAGGTCAGGAGTCAGCCAGGTCCCATGGCTGGTGATGGGGATCCAATGGTGAGCAAAACAAACATGGTCCCTCCCTGCCCTCGTGGAGCTAACAGTCAAGTTTGGAGGACAACCATTGACCAAATGCTCACACGTTATAAATAAAATTGTGATAAGTACTATGAGGGTTGTTTGTAAGAATTCGTAAAAAAGGACAGATGAGTTTGATTTTTAAAAAGTGTGAGAAGGGCAGTTTAGGCAGAGGGAATAGTATGCGCAAAGGTCCTGAGCTGAGAGGGAGCATGGTCCTTTAAGGAGGCGAGCAAAATCAGTGTGGCCGAAACAGGGAGGGGGAGGGTAAGGCCAGAGAGAGGCAGCAGCTACATGATGCAGGCATAATTAAGGATTTTCTACTTTTTTCTAAGAGCAAAAGGGAGCCACTGAGTGGTTATAAGCAGATGAAAGACATCGTCAGATTTGTCACTTGGACAGGTTACACTGCCGCTTTGTGGAGTACCTAGTTGGGGTTGGTGCGGGGCAAACATGGAACAGAGAGACCTCTCAGGAGGCTGTTGTAGTCACCCACGTGGAAAGGAAGTTTGCGAAGTGAACACAGGCAGTGGCAGGAGGCTGGGGAGGAGTGGGCAGGTGACTGGGTAGGTGAACTGAATTGGATGGGGGAAGGGAAGAGGCAGAGGGAGGAGTCAGGATCTGCCCTCTGGACAGGGAGTAACAGCTTCAGCCTGTAAATATTTGAGAAGCCAGTTTTAAGGCAGAAGTGTCCTCTATTATCACCCTGCCTGCTGTTCCTCTCTCCTTCCTCCTGTATTCGGCCTTCCATCCCTTCCTGCAGCTGCCTCAGCCACTGCAGGATCAAGAGGCCACAGAACCCACTTTAAATTCAGAGTGTGAATTCTCATGAAAGTCCAATAACCAAATTTCATGGAAAGTAACGATTCCTGAATTCGTCCTGTCATCTTTCACTCTCTGGCATCCTGGTTTCTCAAGGCTGTAGGGAGGGACACTTGTCTCAGGGATCACCTTCATTCTGCGAATAAATAGAATAATTAGAAGGAAAGAAGTCTGAAATGAAACCCGAGTATTTATGGATTCTCTTTAAGTCTGTCCAAGTCAACAGTCGTGAAGTCTCTGCTGTTGACGCAGCAGCTGCCCTGAGCTCTGAGCAGTCTGGAACGTGCTTCCTGGTGTCTCAAATGGGGAACCCAGAGTGCTGACTACACCCCAATTTTTTCAACAACTTTTTCTTTTCACTTTGAGTTGCTAGCAGATGACAGATGCCCAGCTCGAACCAGCTTACGCTCAAAGAGAATATGTTTTGAGAGCACCATAGACGCTCACAGACTTCGAGAGGGACTTGGCTAGTAAGTGGCAAAAAAAGGCAGAGTGTGGCTGAAACTTCGGGAACTTTCAGAATCAAGGGCTGAAATGTGCTCAGGACAAGTTTCCTTTTCTGATTCTCCCTGCGTCTCAGTCCATTTGGGCTGCTTTATACTTTATGCTTTATAAATGACAGAAGTTTACTTCTCACAGTTCTAGAGCCGGGGAGGCCCGTGAGCTAGGTGTCAGCAGATTTGGTGTCTGGTGAGGCCTCGCTCCTCGTTCTTAGGTGGCATCTTCTTGCTGTGTCCCCACATGGCAGAGAGGGCAAAGGAGCCTTCTGAAGTCTAAGGCACCAATCCCATTCATGAGGGCTCCACCCTCATGACCCAATCACCTCCCAACTTCCTAACACTATCACCTACAGGTTAGATTTCAACATGTGAGTAGGGGTTGGGGAGACACAAATAGTCCACAGCATGCTGCATGTCCACTTCCTTTTTTCTCTTCCTAACAACTGGTTTTCTCCACATGACAGAACACATGGCAGACAACAGGACAGGGGTTCCACCTCTTAATTGCATCAGCTTCCTAAGAGAGATTGCTCTGACTTTCTATCCCACCTACAAACTCTCAAATGCCTAATCCTAGACCCACCGACTGTGACCATGGAAGAAAAGTGGGCAGCTCCCAAGGGAGCCATATTGGCGCGGGGAAGGAGCAGCTTTCAGAAAGACAAGCAAATAACCAGGCAGATAAAATGATCAGTGCCTTCCATGACCATTAAGTCATATGGCCTGAGAAGCACATATTTTTAGAAATGAGGTACCTAGTTCCCTCCCCTCTTGGTGCTCAGAAGCACCCCCATTTTCTTGCGATAAGCCAGAGTAATGACCAGGAGCACCACTGGATTCAAGGGTTGCCCGTGTTCATTTAATTTCTCATGTACAATAATCGGTGATTCCTCAGAAGACTATGGAATCCATATGTGGCTTTGAGTCTTTGCAGTTGGTATTTCTTGCTGTTACAGATCTCTGCATGACAGCTTACCTTTCTGGTCTTCCCAGCCTTATTTCTCATTTCTTAACATTGCTTCATAGTCCTCAGTGCCCCCTTACCCCCAAGAACTCTTTTATCTGCCCAACAAGAGAGCACAATTCTGGTCGTCTGACCTGCAAATTCCTGTACTGACGCTCCTTGCTTTAGAGCAGGGAGACAGGTACCAGTGATGCCTGAGATGATTTCAGATGCTACATACGCAACACAAGGACGGATGCCCAGCTGAGACCAACACACTCACTGTCCAGTCCCAAGAGGGCAGCCCAGCCCATCTGGGGCGGAGGACACACCCCAGCACTGCCCTTCCCTCCATATCCAGGTCGCCCCACGGCGATATCTCCTGACACTGCCCCCTCTGCCCCCTAATCTCAGCTTCCTCCTCTGTACCCCCAGCCTTTCTCTCCTAACTCTTTAGGGCCCGCCCTCATTGCGCCCAGCTCCTCAGAACCCCTTCCCTGGATAGCGCCTTGGTCTCGTCTCAGCCTAAGCCCCCTCCCAGTGTCCTTTCTCCAACACGTCCCCTCCTACATTCCTTCCTTGAGCCCTGCCCTTAGCGTCAGCACTTTGTCCTCAGCACCTTGCCCTCACCTCATCCAAACCCCCCATACCCACAGCACCTCAGAGTCAGTCCCCATCTCACTCTTCCTCAACTTCCCTTCACTAGCTCCCCGAGCCCAGCTCTCCATCCCGGGCTGCAGCTTCCTTTTTTCCCTTCCTGCCCACGAGATTCCCGGGGGCCTGTGGCCTCTCCCCGTCCCACTTTCCCTTCCCTGTGCTCAGCTCTTAGGAACCCAACTCCTACTCCCAGCCCCGCTCCCTGCCTTCACTTCCATTGCTGCCTCTGCCTCCCACCTCTGTCTGCAGCTCTTCCTCTGGGGCAGGGTTTGTCCTACTGGTGACACCTTTCCTCTTGGCCTCCCTTATCTGCTAGTTTCCTTTTAAAATACATATGTCCATGTAATAACCGTGAGTCAATCTGAAAAATGAAGTCAATAACAGTGCAGCTAGTTCATGGATACAACAGAAACGGTTGGTGGTGATATGCGGGTGACTGAGTTAGAGGAACTCTGATGGGAAGCAGCCGCCGAACTACACAATGGCAGCAGTTGGCTGGGTGTCACACGAGTTAATCTGTGTGTCACGTATTTCATCTGTTGCCTGTGTGTCATAGAATGTTATCCGTGGTTCCGCTCCGTCTATGAATCAGGTAACCAAACGCGAAACCACTGACACAATCTGTCTCCATCTCTCACGAGTTCTGTGGCACATGGGCTAGGACTCCATCTCCCCTCTCTGCCTGGACCCAAGTACTAACCAAGACCTTGTTTCCCTCTGTATCTCACACTTGCTCATTTTGAAAGCTGACGTATCCCCCTCCCCCCAGCTCCTGGGCTATCAAAAGCCCGCTCCTGGCTAGTGTGTTGGGGAAGTTTGAGACATCAGAAGGAAGCTATGGGATCTTGACCATGAGCATTTTCTTCCTCCCCTTCACTAAGGTTAGTGAGAAGTGGTGAGGAGGCAGGGCCGGAGGATGGCGTCAGCGTGGTGATACCCATTCATTCATTTATTCATCCAGCAAATACTGTGGGGCCCTGACTATGTGTCCAGCACTGCTCTAAGTACAGGGGATATAATGGTGAACACACTGATGGGGTCCTGAACTTCTCGAAGTTTACAATCCTTTGAAGAAGACAGTCAATGGGTAAACAATGGACAGAATATCACGTAAGATAACAGGACAGAGAATGAGGGGGTGGTCAGGGAAGGCCTCTCTGAAGAGGTGACGTTTGAGCAGAAGTGAGGAAACGAGCTGTGGATATCTTGAGCAAGAGTGTCCCAGGCATAGGGAATGGCAAGTGCAAAGGCCCTGAGGTAGGGACATGGTTGAGATGTTTAAGGCACAGCAAGGAGGTTGGCTGGAGTAAGGAGACTGAGAGGAAGAGTTGAGGGAGGGACAGGAGGTCAGGCAGGTGAATAGGGGCCAGACTGCGTGGAGCCTTATGGGCTCTGTTGTGGACTTGGGCTTTGGTTTATGTAAGGAGCTATGAGAGGGTTTTAAGCAGAGAAGTGATGTGGCCGGCTTGCATTACAAGAGGATCACTCTGGCTGCCCATAGAGAGTAGACAGGGGAGCAGCTTGGAGATGCCAGAGGAGTGAAGAGGAGGGATGGAAGTGTCTGCCCTGGAGCAAGAGGCATGGATGCACTGACAGGTGGGTTGGTCAGGTCGTGTCACCAAAAAATGGTGGAAAATGGGGAAGTCCCTCTGTGAAAATGTAATTCATGGGTACATTCAGAGGCAGTAAAGTTAGGAAGAGATAGAGGCACTTCTCCAGTTACTTGGACACCTTGAGCCGGGAGACAAAGCATCTCATGTCATCTCAGGCCACCCTGGGCATGTGCTGTTCCCTCTCCTTAGAGCGTGCTTCTCCTTCTCCAACTGTTTGACGTTACTCATCCTTCATCACTGGGTCGAATTATCATTTCCTCAGACAAAACTTCTCAGACCACCTCTCCATCCCACAATATATCAGGCCCTCGAGGTATATACTCTCCTAGTTCTCTGTGCTTCTCTGCCATGGTACTCATCACAATTGTCATTTATTAATTAATGTAATTTGTTCTTTGGTCTGTTTCCTCCACCAGACTGTAGGCTCCATGAGGGCCTGGGTGGGTCTGCTTTATTCATTCTCCATCCTCAGTCCCTAGCAGTGTGCCTGACACAAGTGGGAACTCAACATATTTTTGTTGAATGAATAAATAAATAAGCAAATGAACAGTAGAGCAGGTACCAGAGATGCAGCAAAGGAGGAAAATTGATTCTTAAGAGATACAAATAGGAATAGGGCTTGTGTCATCTTAGAAACCAAAGGACTCACAATCACCTCGCATGGAAAGCATTAGGACTTTGTCCCAGATTTGCAGACAGACCCAGCCTGGCAGACATGCTCACGCATGTGCAAACACACACACGCACATACATACACGCATATGGCAGTAACAGCAGTATCCACCAATATGAAGCATAAAGATTGATTGATAACATAAAGTCTCTACTCAGAACACTTACTGAAGTTGGAGCAGGAATAGATACTAAGATTTTGATGGCTGGACTTTGTCTTGAGGCAAATGATTCAACCTTCTCAATCCATTGCGCCTCAAACCAGGATCAATCCTGTTGGCAATCATGATGCACTCAGTTTGGTTTTAATGCCTCGAGCTCTCATCCTCCAAGTCCTCTCCCATACTCTTTCCTCCAATCTCTAGCATTCTTACATTCTCTCTACCCTCCTGTGAATCAAAAGAAGACCTTCAGAGAAGGAGCAGGCAAAAATTCTTTCTACAATGTAAGCAGTGGATAAGACAAAGCATTTTCAGAGCTGCAGGTATTATTCTTACCAGGAGCATTTGCACTTCGGTTGTAATAAGTACCTTAAGCCACAGGAACAAAATATGAGGTGCTTATGCCTTTGTGATTATATTCTATGGATAGCCACCTATCTCACAAAGATTGCCCTAATCTTCTATTCACTGTACTTGGAAGGCACTTGACATGAGCATTTTGTCAAAGGGACATTATTATATATTACTTACAAATACCAGTAAGCTTTCGATTATTAGAAAGTTATCAAATAATGTACCCAACATGCACCTTCATTCCGTCTCTGAACCTCATACCTTCCTTATCCCCAATCTTTCCTTCTCACCATTGATGACACATTATATCAGAGTTGCCACATCAAAATGACCCTTTAGTTAAACATTTTGCTTCATGTCAAGTAGCTTCCTTCTTGCAAGTATGAGAACCTTCTTGATTGCTAAATTGTGACAGATGGTGTCTCCTAATTTAATGCTGCATGCCTGGACTGCATTCTCTACCAGCAGCTGTGTTTCTTGAGTCTCGGGTGCTTGCTGTGTTGACTGATAAAAGGTTTTTAGCTTGGGGGTGGGGTGGTCTACAAATGGGCTTCGTAAGAACCTGTGAACCCTTGAAAATGTGTAATCTAAATTTGATGAGTACCTATATATTTTGTAAGGAGAAAGAGGGCCCCATAGTTTTCATCTGATCTTCAAAGCAGTCTGATGACTACCGAATGTAAGAAATCACTGATTTAGGTAGGTTATCTAGAAAGTTCAGGTAAAAAAAGTACTTAAGAGCTTACCACCTAGTATCTGTTCTCACTAGATGTGTGGTGTTAAGGGACAGAGCTGACTATTTTGTTATGTTTGTTTCATCACTATGGGCAACCAGTTTATGTAGCACATAATCTAAAGTAGATTCCTTGACACAAATGATGCACTTTGAAGGCAACCTTTGAGGACTAAACAGGAAATTTACCAGATTAATTTTGGGATGAGCAAAGCTTGCGTTTAGTGAAACCATCCTGCCTTCTAGAAGGTGACCCTCTGTTCTCTCTCCATTTGCAACAAGGTTCCAAGAACCAGATCTAAAAGAAACGTTCACCTTCTGACTTTCATGTTTCAATGACATTGGGTTTGAGAGAGAACCCAGAAAGAGTCATGGGAAATGCAGGGAGTAGGGATTACTTCTGCTTCTCTCCTCAGCTATTATGAACTGTTATGGTTAAGACTGAAATCACTCGGCAGCCACATGTTTCAGATTGAGGTAACTCCTCGCTGCCTTAAAGGTCAGGAAAGCCGCTGTGCTGACACAGACCCTTTTCGCCCTGGCAGTCTGCCCCGCATCAACTCTTGAGTCATCACATTTGGATGACTAGGCTGATAAAAACAAGGTTTCATTGAGTGAGTCGAATTGGGGGGTTGGGGGGAGGGAATTGGGGAGTAGGGCCGAGTGGCAGAGCAGGAAGAACACTGTACTTGGGATCTGAGGACCTGGGTTCGAGTTCCTGCCCTGTGAACTTAGGCATGCTACGTTAATCTAGTTGGGTCTCAGATGAAATTATATAATGCAAGGCAAGCTGGGTATACTAGGTGCTCGATGAAAGTGATTGCGCAGGACCCACACGGAGGCAGAAGTCTTGTCCTTAGACCGGATGTGATCGACCCCGATCTGAATAGTGAAATGCCTTCGGGGGTTGTCTATGGAGACTAGGTTGATCCCCAGACCTGTGGAGATCTGCATCCCTGGTCATTCATTCAACAAACATTTCTTTGGAGCTAGGCTGTGGGATACAGTGAGGAAGCCTGGTGAGGTGCCAGCTTACATCTAGATGTCAGTTCTCTGTAACCAAGGCTCTTCTTCCAAAACATATAATGATTGGCTGCCAGAGGAAAACGTCAAACCATCTGGGTCCCTCTTAATTTAGGAAGTGTAGATGGAGGCTGGAGAAGACAGAAGGGAAAGGTCCGTCTCCACAATTCTCTGCCTCGTCTCTAGGTGGCAGCACCAACTCAGGACTGCGGTCCCCACGGTCCTGGAACCGAGGCACTCAAGCTTGGCATACGCACAGCTTTGGAGGCAACAAATGAGTCCTATCTCCACCCTGAGCCCGGTGACCTCGGGCAAACCAGTCAACCTCTTTTAAATCTGTTTATCTGTAAAATGGGGATAATAATTATTCCCAAATAATAAAGTGAACAGACAATAAGGTAAATGTTTGATAAATGGCAGCCCCTATCTTCCCTGCCCCCAGCAAGAAGATTAAACAGCATAGTTCCTTTTCTCTTTTATAATCACCTTTGTTTTGCGCCTTTTCTCATCTTTCAAGAGTGCCCCTGATGCTTATTTAAAATGAGCACTAGATAAACATTTGAAGTCGGGGAGTGGGAAGGCAGGGGGAAGGTCCGAAGTGTGATTTCTCTAGAACAGACCCAACTGCTCAGCGCTTCACAGTTCGAGTGGAGCTCCCACTATCTTTTGGGTCTCTCCTTTGCTCTACTCAAGAGTCAAATTCCCAGAAAAGAGGCTGATTGGCTCAGCCTGGGTCACATGATTATACCTTGCCCAGAAAAGGCAAGGCACCTGAATGACAGCTTTACACGTGGGAAAGAGGGAACTTTTGAAAAAGAAATTAGGGTGCTTCACCAAAAGAAGGAGGAATGGATTCCGGGTGGTGATTCTAATCACCAGCATCCCAGTTCTAGGTCACAGTTTAGTGACACCCTGTCTTTAGCCCCCAGGAGTTAAACCCAAACAGAACTAGATCCCCATCCTAATAGTACCATAAATCTCCTGAAGGTCACCAGATCCACCCTGTCAGCCCTGTTTCTTCAAGATTTGGGGCTCTTATGGCATTGTTTCTCCTACCCTGGGGATAAATGGTGGGACGCAAACATCTGAGGAAGCCAAAGGTAACTTTAATCTGAATTAAACAAGCCAACTGTAAGAGGTTCTTCCTTCCTTCCTTCCTTCCTTCCTTTCTTTCTTCCTTCCTTCCTTCCTTCCTCCCTTGCTTCCTTCTTTTCTTCAACCAAAAAGATTAAGTGCCAGCTTTGCTGGGGACTAAGAATCTAGGAGTAACCCAGGCAGAGATAGTCTGTACCTTTGCTCATGAGTTAACTAATGGCCCATTTATGACATCCATTCAACTGTCCACCATCAGTCATGATTGGTGGCTTTGCCCATGTTATGGATTATCCATGTTATCCAACTCCCAGCGGTCTCAGGAGAAACCAACAGGGCTTCATGTTTGCGGTTCCAACTGAACAGGCTGCTTAGGAATATGTCCTCCTCCTTTCTGGGTCAGAGGATTGGTTTATGTAGTGTGTTTGTGGGGGGAGGGGTGGGGCGGGGACATGGAGAGTCAGCTAGGCGGACAGGCAGGCAGACCAGCTTCCACTGTATATTACCATGGAAGCAGGACTTTGAAAAATAGAACAGAGGCTGATGAGAGTAAAGAGAGGTAAATGTCCTTTTATAGAGTGCTGTTTGGGACTCTAGCTTGCTTTTACTTGATCCTGGTCCTTATCTCTGTCTGTGACATATCAATACAAGACTAAAAGGTAGATGACAGTGTGACTCAAGAGACACAGCTCGCCATTTTAGCCTCCTCTGGCCTCACCTGGGGCTTCTGTCCCAGTCTCTACCATTTCCACAAGAATGAGTCCCTTTCCCTTGATTCCTACTCTTGAAAGAGCTGCTTGATGCTTGCTGTCCGTATGCTGGTGAATGCTTATTTTGTTACTTGTTTTCCATTGTCAGAACAAGAATTGTCCTGGGTTTTACTTTCCTAGAAGGCAGGTACTCTGTCCATCCATCCATCCATCCATCCATTCTTTCTTTAATTTATTCATTAAACAAATATTTATTGTGTCAGGCTCTTTGCTACTATGCAGGGGGCCAAGAGGACAAAGGTGAGCAAAACCTTTGTAATGGAGACAAATGTTAACCCAGTAACCATGCAGATACATGTGAAATTTCAGTCTGTTGATGGCTCTGAAGGAAGGGTACGTGGTGCTGCGAAGCCATGTGATAGTGGGGATCTTCTTTAGTCTGGGAATTGGCCAAAATTGTTCTAAACTGATACAGCCATACTTCATTTTATTGCACTTGACATTGGTTGCACTTTTTACAAATTGAAGGCTAGAGCCTCCACCAGCAAAAAGATTATAATTGGCCTTATTGCAATCTCATTTAATTGCAGCAGTCTGGAACCGAATCTGCAGTATCTCTGACATATTTCTGTGAAGAAAAGGTAGGACTTAACTAGTTGGAGGGGGAGTGCAGGATAAAGAGTGGTCAGCTGAGACTGAACTGCATGAGCGAAATTCTGAAGCCGGAGAGCGGGCAGGAGAGGGACGTGAGATGAGCTGAGGGGCAGAGGTGGTATGGTCTCTGGGGGCCCATCAAAGATTTGGGTCTTCACCTTCATAGTCACCTTGAGTAACTCTTAAATCCCAACCGTGCCATGTGCCAGTAGGCAGTTGATAAGCATTTGATGTGAGTAATGCCTGCCCTCCTGAGAGAAGATGTGCCGATGGGGGTGGGGACAGGGCCTGGCAACTGATGGGACTCGCATGTGCCAGTGAAGAGCTGACCTCCAGGAATGGGGACCTATGTCTATCACTGCACATTGCAAGATGGTTTGGAAATTTTAGTGTCAGTATCTTAAAATGCCACAAAATGGGGAAATGAGATATGATGCTTTTCACTTTTCAAGCTTGGGTGTTCTCTAGAGAAAACAAAAATAGGGAAATCCCAGGAATGCTCCTGGGCTTTCGAAGTTTAGTGTTTATACCCTAGATTTGCGAGGCTTTACAAATCTAATATATGTATTTTCAAACAAAAGAAGAATATAAGTGATCTTGGTTTGGGCCAATGCAGAGGTTTTATTCCTCTCTCTTTTATCCTCTTCTTCCTAGTCTTCTGTGCGTATTAAAAAGCCAGGACTAGAAAAAGCAAACATGTGCTTACGGTGCATATTAACAAGGGTGGTGTTTTCTAAACGACAGTGTTTTCAGCATGTTTCTTTAAATCAATTCAACTTTTTTTACAAAAGTAAATTCATTTGTAAAGGAACACATATGTCATTAGTTAGAGTTAAAAAGGCCTTTCAAAGTGAGAGGCAAAAAAGTGAGATCAATAAGAATAGCTATTCAAGAATCATTGATTCAGGGAGACACTCGAATAACAAAGGTATTGGGTATTTATGAGAAAGAGAAAGGGGAAAATTACATGGATAGCTGGAAAGCATTTCTGTTGATGCAGATAACATAGTGATGTTAATTCTAAAGAATGTTTTTAATTTTCAGTCCAGTAGTCATCAGTCCAGGAGTCACGATGTCTGTTTTCTGGTTATCTTACCAACAGTGTTTTGGGACACCATACTGCTTAGGCCCTGTCTAAAGGTTATTTTGCCCTATTTTAATATTTTAAGTATTTGAGGCCTAAGACCTGCATGGCAGCTTCTCTGGTATGGCAGCTCCATTTTAAAGTGGTTCTGTTTATGTGATTGTTTACACATTAATAAACAGAAAACCTCTAAGTTGATTAGAATAAATATATACCAACTAAAGTAAATACATTTTATGCAAGTATCATCCTGCATCTGTGGCAATTGAATTGGATTTTGAAAAATGGGCAGAATTTCAAAACGCAAATGTGGCTTAATAAAGTCATGCACCTCCTGCCAGTTAGATCGGAATCACTTCATGCTACTTATATCAGAATCACCAGGGAATCTTATTAAAAATGAAGATTCCTTTAGGTGGGTCCCACCTAAAGAACCACTGAAAAGATGATAGACAGATTCTAGGCGAGGAAACGGCACATCAGCAAAGGCTCAGCGAAATGAAAGCGCAAAATAGAGTGAAGACATGAATTTTTTTTCAGCCTTAGCAGTGCACAGGGCTTGTTTCTAAGAGTGCAGGGGGTGGACAAGGGGGCCAGGGTAGAATAGTGAGCTCAGGTCTAGTGCTCTGGAGACGCGAGGGCTAGCTGTGGGCTTTCTCACCCTCCGCACTGCTGACACTTGGGGCTGGACAATTCTTTGTCGTGGGGTCTGTCTTGTGCACTATAAGATGTTTAGCAGCATCCCTTGTCTCTATCTACTAAATGCCAGTAGCACCTGCCTTCCAAATTGTAACAACCAAAAAAATGTCTCCGGATATTGCCAAATGTCCCTTGAGGAACAAAATCACCCCTAGTGGAGAACCACTGAATTGGGGGAATTGTTGTTTAAATTCCTTGTTTGGTTGTTTGTTCTCTTAGCTCCTGCATTAGACAGGATTAGATAAGCGACACTCAATAGTGCAATGCACAGTCGCTTAACCAAATAAACTCTTTTTGACTTTCACTTAAAAGAAACTCAGAGGCAGGCCTTCCAGCGTTTGTAGCATCACATTTCTACAGCCTTACCAGGGACCCAGGATCTCTCTTTCTCCTTTGTACACATGGTTGTCTCATGTTCCTAAGATGGTTGCCCCACCTCTTATGTCACATCTGCCTTTCAGACAGAAAGAAGAAAGGCGTGTGCCCAGTGAGATGGCCTTGCCTTTTAAAGAACTTTCCCATTAACCCTACCCGGCAATTTCTGCTGAAATCTCATTGGCCTGTGTCACACAACCATTCCTAGCTGCAAAGAAGTCTGAGAAATATCATCGGTTTAGCCAGGAACATTGCTATGCTAGACAAAAGGAGGATTCTGTCATAAGGAAAAAGGGGAGAATGAATTTGGGAGGTCAATTGTCAGTCTCTGCCACTGCTCTCGACTTTGGTTTCTAGGTACAGTGACAAGCTCAGCAGTCTCTCACCCAAAGTCTACCAGAACGAGCCAGACAAATCTCCCAGGCAGCAATGAAATTTGACTGTGCAAATTTCCATAGTGAATTCCCCTAAGATGGGCTCCTTATTTCTGCCTGCTGGTAGGATCTTTAAACCAGGATTCCGTTTTTATTCTATCTTCTTGACAGTAGATAAACTCAAATCACATATCGAGCAGTTTAAAAACAAGATTTTCAGGAGGAATATGTCACTATTCCCTTCCCATTCCCATTCCTTTGGGACCCACACTGGGGCAGTGCAGTAGCCAGTTATCCACATGGCCAGACTTGTTACAAAGCCTAAAATGCCACCATTAGGCACTCGCTCCTTTGGATTAGGCATTACTCTTCCAAGGTGCCTCTTAAAATGCCAACACCCTCTGATAGAGATAAAAGATCATTAAATCTTTGCCACTTTAGGGTTGGTCTTAGTTTGGGAGCCCTTTTCCCCTTGAAATTCCTGAGCAGCTTTGGGGCACTGAAACCCAAGACAGAGAAGGAGGCTGGCGGGGGTGGGGGGGTTGTCAGGGAGAGTCTGTCTGTCCCGGAAAGAAGTAGGGCGCCCAGCTGTATTACCTTCTTCACGGTAAAGCCACAGCCACAACTGGGACATTGGCCGGCGGTATTAATAAACACTGCTGGTAAGTTTGGGTCCAGCAGATGGCAACCCCGTGACCTTTGAGTTGATTTCACCTCCCTTTCTCTCTCCACCCACACTTCTCGACCTGCAGACTAAAAATCTGGCTTTCCTGTAATTTGCTTTGACATTAACTCAGGGAATAACACTGCTGGTAAGAGATAAACACCAAGGACGAAAGGTGGGAAACAAACATTCTCCAGGAATCTTTATATCAAAGGGACAGATAATGATGATGCTATCATGTGTCATTTTTGGCTACATGAAGCCTTCCCTTAGCCCGGGCTTTCCAGAGAAACATTATTGACCTAGATTAGGGTTACAGATCTGCAGTACCACCCTCAGACTGGGCAAAAGAGGTCCTTCCCCTGGACTCTCCACATTACAGGGGCCAGCACTGGCTCTCTTGCTGCTATACCACTTCCCACAGAGCAAGAAGTCCTTAGGAGCAAAGGGACATGACTACCCAGAGCCCTCTGTCTCCTTTTAGACCATGCTCCATGCACCCAGGACACCAGCTTCCCCTGCCTGAGTGGCCCTGAGCTGGCTTCTGGGAGCTGTAGCCCTCTTCCTCTGCTTCTTCCCCAGGGTAGACAAGACCACTGGTATGTGCACCCCTGGACCTGAGGGGTGGCCCAGGGATGGTGGGCTGTGGGGGAGGGGTGTGCATGGAACCCCATCTTGCAGGAAACATGAATGTGAGGCTGCTATGGTGCAGGAGGAGCCATGTGAGGGACAGGATGCAGTCCGAGGGCTGTTTCTCCCTGTGCTAACTTGTGCTAATAAAGCTTAGAAATATTTGAGAATTCTAAATTCAAACCTTGCCTTCCAGGTAATTAAGAAGATATATTTGTCAAGGTAGGAGAGAAGAATGTATACTGTTTTAACATATTTAACGTATTTTGTAAGCTTGATTGATAATGTGTAAACATTTAGACATATAGTGTGTGGCCTCTGTTTGTACTCTTGCCCCAGGCACTGTTAATTTTAGGGGAAAACCTGCTCTACAAACATATTTTGTTTGATCTGCAGAGTGTTTTAAAAGTTGGGAGATTTCAGGTAGACATTCTAATTTGGGCTTTCCTTGACATGTTGTAAGATATGGTAACGCTGGGCCCGAATTCCCACAGGCAGTATAGGGTAGAACCAAGGGGTGGCTGCCTACTTTAGGCAGGTAATCACTTGCTCCTCAGTTTGCCGCACTCCCCACCACTCCCAATTGTCCTATGACCAATGAGCGTCCTGTATTTACAGTATCTGCCTGGGCCCTAAAGGCATTGGAGTGTGGGCCAATGCCCCACTGGGCATCTTATCCCCATCTTAGGTAGGAGGCTGGAACTGATGGTGGTTGGAGGGAGATCCATGGCCAAAGCTCTGGCAGTTGAAATCTATTCATAGCTGCCCCCCCCCCCCAACACACACATACACACAATTCCCCTGTGTAGAGACGAGTCAGCCCTGGCACTTACCCCGGGCTCAGCCTTCTGCTGCCTCTATCAGACTGATCAGAAAGGAGAAGTAGAACTGCCTGGGGTCACTAGAAAGTAGAGAATGAAAGGGGAAGAGAAGTCCTTGCCAATGGGGACAGTGCACGTGAGCTCTGCATTTTGAGTTCTGACCCTGAGTGTCATTCAGAAGATGCCCAGCCCAGGTCATGTGTCTTCTGTGGGGGTTTCTGGGGGAAAATCACAGAACTAGAGCAGGGGTGGGGAGAAAAATCTCTGATTGGAAAGAAATCTGCCCCAGCCTCTCATGAGAGGCCAGACTCTGGCAGAGCTGGCTATAAAAAAAGCAGGACCTAAAGTTCTGCCTCTTAAGGCTGTAAAAGCAAAAATGAATTCTTTTCAGTGCAGGCAACAACTGACGTGACCATTGGCTTCCTTGCTCTTCTTGACTTTGCACAGAAGAGCCACCAGAAACCAGGCCCTGGAGAAAATGGATGGGCCAGTCCCTCTTCGCCACAGACCCTCATCACATCCCCCAGTCCATACGGAGTCCGTGCGCTGGAAGAAGAGCCCCATTTGCCAAGTTTTGTTGGGAAAACAAAAGGTTGCAATGCCAGATTCTGCATTGGAATCAACGCTTCTGCTTGGGGAAAGTCTTCTGGGCTGTCTCCGACTGGCTCTGAGCCCAGCCCCCACACATTGGGCATCCATGGACATCGGCTTCAGGGGCGAGGGGCCCAACGGTGGCAACACTCCTTCACAGGCCCTTGAGTTTGACTTCTCCCATAGATAGGCCACAAGGAAGCCAGGTGACAACATGCAAGGCCCCAGCTTTTCCTGGCCTCTGCAGAGTTTAGTGATCACACTAGCCCAATGCTCAGCGAAGTAGGAGAAACTTGGGAGAGAGAGGTCAAGAGTTAAGACTTTGCTTCTAACCAATCAGAGCTGTCAGTTGGCAGGTTGAGGAGGTACTGGCCCAGAGAAACGGGCCTGCTTCTCTCCTTTTCCACTTGCCAAGATGGCTGCCCTCAGGGAGACAGGGGGCAGTGGCAGTTCCTCTAAAGGACCAAGGGATAAGATTGAGGGCGGCTGCTGAAGGGGCTGAAGCAGATGCCTCCCATGGCACTCGCTGTCGCTTTTGTCCCCAGCTAGCTTAGCAGGGACTTTGAGTGTGGGCAGGCCCTGCCGGTGCTCTCGAGCAGTGCTGTGAGTCAGGCTGCAGCATGCAGGCCAGCGGGCACGCGGCCTGGGGCTCTCTGAGGAGCAGGCAGACACTGGAGCAGGGGAACCAGAGAGCACTGGTTTTGGGCTCTGCCAAAATTCTAAGCCTTGAAGACAACTTTATGTTACCTGTGCCATGGCCGCCCTCAAACAGCACTTAGAATGGCAGCCTATGGAACCTTATAGAGGCCGGTAATGTTTTGTGTGCTGTATCGCAGCTGCCCAAGGGAGGCGGAGCCTTCGGCAGGACATGTAGTCCCGCTGGCGCTGGCGGAGATGCGCTTGTGCCCCAGCACCCTGAGAGCATGAGGAAAGCCCTGCCTTACATGCGAGGTATTGCCCTTGTGTTACTAGAATTCCTCGCTCAGGGCCGGGCGCAACGCGGTGTCCAGGGCCAGCTGTCTGAACGGAGCTGAGTAAGTGTAGTCATGTGAGTGGAGCGTGAGAGCATCAACCTGGATGACCATTCCACCCAGTGGCACTTTGCACTGGTCCTTCTCTCTAGAGGAAGACCCACTGACAATCCAGAAAGCATGAGGCAATGAGAAATGGAAGGTAGGAGGCCATGGTGAGGTGATTTGGGAAGGACAATCGAGAACGTGCTTAGAGGGAGCATTAAAAATGCTTTGAAAAATCCAGCTACCCAAGTAGATTAATGAACCACAGGAGAGAGAGAGAGAGAGAGAGAGAGAGAGAGAGAGAGAGAGAGAGAGAGAGAGAGAGAGAGAGAGAGAGAGAGAGAGAGAGTTAGCAGTTTCCAGAGTTTTACCGGCTCTTGAGGCCAAGAGCAAAAGCAGGCCCCAGCCTCCCAGAATTTAAGGCTTTAGGAGACAGTGTGAAAGGGAAACTGCCTTACCAGATTGGCTTCTTTTAAGACATTTATTTAGAAAAATAACACTCCCTTGCCCTTCTCCCTCTGTTCCATGGGTCTTGGGCGTAACGCTTTAAACAACTGCATTGGACCAGCGCGGGGGGCCAGCACACTCTGACGAGCTACCGCCCGGAGGAAGCCTCGCAGACTTCCAGCTGCTACAGTCCTGTGCTCGTTCCTGGTCCAGGCCTCTGTCTTCATATCTCCAGGTAGACCGAGGGCTCTGAGGGACAAGGGCAGTCTGGCCACTGTCTTTGTGCCCCTCCCGAGCAGCCGGAGCAGCTAGGGGCGGGCGGGGGCAGGGGGCGGCTCTGTTCGCCCCCACCTACGGAAAAGCTCAGGGCTGGAAGCGCGGGGAGCTGACGTGAGGTTGGTGAAAGGCGTGGGCGCTGTATACCACCTCGGGGGGTGAGGGGGCGCTGGTGGCCATCACTGAGCACAGGGGCTCGTGGCTGCTGAGCACCGACGTGAAGTACTTCACCTCCTCGGTGAGCTGCTTGATCTCCTTGCGC
Source organism: Rousettus aegyptiacus (assembly GCF_014176215.1). Classification (NCBI taxonomy): domain Eukaryota; kingdom Metazoa; phylum Chordata; class Mammalia; order Chiroptera; family Pteropodidae; genus Rousettus; species Rousettus aegyptiacus. Next base: position 153,456,074 of record NW_023416306.1, on the reverse strand, counting down.
AGAGCCGCGTTCTGTTTCTCCAGGTCTTCACTCTCCTGTGAGGGGGGCGGATGGGCATTAATGTCAGGGCAGGCCCCAAGACTGTGGGTGGGGGTGGCGGGAGGAGCCCAGGTTAGAATTGTCGCTAGCACAGCCATGGAGCAGAGCACTGTGAATTTGTCTGCACGTGTGAGTGTGGGCACATGTGCACGTACGTTTGTATGTGCTGTGTGTGTGTGTATGGGTACGTCTGTATTAGTATGTGTATGTGTGTGCATGTTCACGCATAGATATTAGGTCGAACCATACGAAATTGCTGGTATTTGTCTGTTTTTACAGTTTCATATGGTCTCAACTAATAGTGGTATATGTGTGAATTTGCGTGTGAGTGTGCTTTTCTGTGCACATGGGTTGAGAGAGGCAAGTGCTTATCAAGGGAAACAGGTTGGCAGGCCAGAGCCTGAAAAAAACGGAAAAGAGTTCATGAGAACATCTTATCCCGATTTTACTCTTTTCCACTCTGTTATACCACGTGTTTTCCAAGCAGTTAGTTTTACGAATGGAATTCACGGTTAATTGTCTGAGTCACCCAGATTCTAGAACACTGAGGACCTTAATAAATATCAATGTCCACCACAGCGTTTGCTTCCACCCTGTTCTGGACAGCATTCTGGGTGCGTCCCAGGAACCCGTGCTTCCCCTTTTCCAGAAACACCTTTCTCCTGTTGCTTGAGAGAACCATGGGATACTCGCTGATCAGGAAAATTCAGGGTAAAGAGCACTGATTACCAGTCCCACCGCTAATCGGTTAACAGTTACACTCTGGAATTAGCATTCACCGGAGGAGATCCCACCTTCAGAAAACGCAGAGGCCTTGTATTTCCAAAGTGCTTTTAAGGTTCACATCCCTTGACTCAGTCAAGCAGACCTCTTCTGCTAATCATCAGAGGAAGGGACAATGGCACTGGAAATGGCAAATAAACATTTCAGTCCAAAAAGCAACCTAAAATTTGGAGTCCAGGCCTTATTGTTCTAGTTTTACTTGATTTAGGCCAGCATTCCCCAAACTTACCACACCATCGGAATTCATTTAAGAAACTTAAATCCAGTGGATTTGGGATTTGTAGTGAATTCCGGGAATCTTAATTTTTAACAAGTGCCCTAGGTCATTCTAATGATCAGGCAAGTTTGAAAATGCTAGTTAAATATGTTATTAAATTTGTTTTATTATTCAAGCACTTATTAAATGCCTGGCACAGTGCATATAAACTCAAATGTTTATTGATTGGCAGATAATATCAACTGCTGGACTAGAAGTTGACTCAAAGTTATGATGGGCAGAAGAGGAAATGTAAAATAAATTGACATTTAAAATGTGCCTTAAATAATCCACTAGGAGCATGAGCTGCAGGGTAATGAGAGAGATACACTGCCAATTGCCCTAACCCATGCATCCGGTTAAGTGGTAGAGTAGCATACGACTGTGGCCTTACCCATCAAACTAGCTTCCATCTGTTTATCAAGGACAGATTTGAGCATGCTCAGCCTCAGGCTGGCATTTCCTGTATGTGGCTCTGAGCTAGAAAATAGTACCTAGGTCAGTACAAAGGAAACTCCCACCTCTAAAACGGGATGGGGTTTGGTGGGATGCTCAGAGCCATGACGGTAGAGTCAGAGGCACTGGCTTCTGCTTCTGCGAGACGTGGCTGGCTCCTTAGTTGTTTACAGGCACATCCCAGAGAAAGGGCATCCCCTCTTTACCGAAAGGTAAGATAAAGCAACACTTGAGACTGGGGGGTGTTGTTAAGACGGGAACTGGGGGCCGGGAGTCCTGGCCCCTTCCTCTAGCCCTTTTCCTCGCCCCCTCTGAGAGTTTCCACTGGTGACAACATTTACTGTAACTTCTGTGCTCTGAAGAGCTTGGGCAAACCCCGAGGCAGAAGGGAGGGGCAGGGTAGGCGGGCGCAGGGACCAACCGCTCTGACCTTCTCCCTGCCTAGAGGCAGACCCAGCTTTCGGGGAAGTAGCAGCCAGTTCTTCCTCCCTAAGCAAGCTTGGCTGAGCTCTCTCAAGTTTTTCATCTCCTTCTCCCTGCCCCCTGGCTTGCAGTCCCCAGAGCTCTAGGAGGGGGCTCGTAACCGCTGCTGCCTCTAACCAGAAAACCACCGCCTTTGACAAGAAACTTGTCTTTGCCTTGAGGAGCAAGATTGCTTCTTGCTAGGACCCCAGAGAAATCAGCACTGCCTACCCAGGGGCCATGCAGTCAGCCAGACATTTACAAGAGGAAGAGTTGGATTCCCTTTTGGGAGGAAAGCAGCTGATCTGGGGCCTCATCCCTACACATCCCCACCTCTCCGTCGCCAGGTCCAATCTGACCCTCCCTGGGGCAGTCATGCCCTGGAAAGGGCTCACACAGGAGTATCTGGCAAAGACTGGCTTGGGAGCAGCTGTTTACCCAGAGATATGATGATCAAATCCCCTAACTTCCTCCAAGCTTCCCAATGGGTGCTGGAAACCCAGAGCTCAGTGAACGGGAAGAGGAAAGGAAATTCGAGAAGTAAATTTTGGCTTCTAACACACATGTCTTCTGCTACGGTGGGGGAGGGTGCGCCTGCATTTGTGCTTCCCTGTAACCTGCTTTCTACTTTTGGGGCTTTATTTAGGTTCTCCAGGCTCCTTACAAGTTGGATGTGGAAGGCCAGCTGCTATCATCACCTCCACTTGACAGACAAGGCTAAAACAGACTCTGGGACAAGCCTACTCCACCTACCCGCCAAAATAACTACAGGCTGGTGGCAGCAGCTGATAGGAGAAAGGGCTATAGGATTTTCTTCAAGACTCTTAGTTTCTCATTCCGTCCAGAAACTTTGAGTGAGTGATTGATCCAAAGCCCCATAACCACACAAAGAGATCACTGAGGAGTCCTTGGCTGCCCTATGGTCTCTCCCAAGAGAAAACTGGGTCTCGGCTTGGGGGATCCTTAAACAACACAGTGCAAGATCCCTGTCCTGATCACACTCTTCTAATCAGAGCTGGTCTTCTGCCTCCCACCCTGAGTTGGGAGAGAATCTCCTGTCCAGCTACTCTGCTAGCGGGCCAGCTCCAGGCTAAACCTTCCTCCAGATGCAGAGTGAGGTCTGAAATACATAACAACAGTGGGCTCCATCAGTGGTACCCGGGGACAGGTGTCCTGGTCCTGGTCCTGTTTGGGTGACTCTTTCTGAGCCAGCTGCCTCATTTTAAAACAAGACGACTGGACCAAAACAATGGCTCTCGACCTTGGCCACACACTGGGACCAGTGGGATCCCCTTGAGTTTTAACGATACTGATGGTTGATTCTGATTTAATCAGTCTGGGGTGCAGCCTCGGCATGGGTTGTTAGAGGCTCACTAGGGGTTTCTAATCTGCACTGAATGTTGAAAACCACAGAATCAGAAGATCTGCAAGCCCTCTTCTACTCTCGAATATTTCAGATTTCCAAATGACTACCTGAGTGTATCAGCAAACTAGAGCCTCTAACCTCTACCTGTTGGGAAAGTAAGTATATGCGCGCGTGTGTGCGTGCGTGCGTGTGTGTGTGTGTTGAGGGAAGAGGGATGTAGACTCAATTTATTAGAATGAGTAGAAGAAATCAAATTTTTAAAAGAAAAATATAGTCTATGGCCATGCTACCCTGAATAAGCCCAATCCTGTCTGATCTTGGAAGCTAAGCAGGGTTGGGCCTGGTTAGTACTTGGATGGGAGACCACCTAGGAAGACCAGGTTCTGTAGGTATAAAAAAATAAAATAAAATAAAATAATAAGAGATTGTAAACTGACAAGGTCCTTGCAATCTGTGAGGTCAACCAAGGGTTGCCTTGCCTAAAAATAAATAAATAAAAATAACAGAAAAATTTAGCTCGACTTAATAATAACTAACATTTAGTGAATGCTACCATGTGACAATCACTCTTTTAAGTACTTTACATTTATCATTATATTTAATCTTTGCAAAAAACCCTATATGGTATTTAATATTATTATGCAAACTTTGCAGAAGAGGAAACCTGAAGGTATAGAGAAGTTAAGTACATTGTTTAATATCACACAGCTTGCAAGGAGCAGCACCAGTACTTGAACTGAGGTAATCTGGCCTCAGAGTCTGTGCCTACAATCCTCTCTTGCCTTTGAAGTCTGTTTAAATCTTATGATATCTGATAATTATCTTCCATGAGGCCTCAGCCCTGTTGGCTTTCCAATTTCATCTTTCTTCTTTTCCTACCTTATGTAAATCCTGATGCTAATCTTCACAATTCATCCTCACCTGTGGGGTTACTTGATATCATTCCTATCATTAAGCACAAGCAAGCTGGGGGTGGCTAAGGAGCAGGCTTCACATGGGTGTGAGAACAGTCTGGGGAATTCCCTACTGGAGGGGCCAAGGAGGGGGTCACTTAAAGAGCTCTTGAATGATGGGGAATCCCCAGGCAGATCTCTTACCCACAGGGAAACCAGCTGGGACCAAGGCTAAGGACAGGCTCTCACCCAAAGCTCTGGCAGGGACTCTCCAGGCATTCTAAGCAGGACTTGGTCCTCCTTCCTGCCAGCTCTGGTTTAGCACCTTGACCTTCTCCTTGAATTTTCTAATCACAATTTCCAGAAAGACAAAAATAGTTCCTGTGTGCTTCTTTGTCAACAGAACACGTAGTCATTCACTGGTAGAGCGACCTTTTAACTCTCACCCACACTTAAATATGATAATAGTGTATGAAGCTTATATCCCTCACACCCAGTAATAAGTTCAGTCTCCAGCAGTTATCAATCCTCATCCACCAAATGCATATACAGGATAGAGCCTGCCATTCCTGGAGAAGTCTATAAACTGAGAGATAGGACATTGTCCAAGCTATAATGGCATCTATGCCTACCTCTCACACTAATCTGGGGGAAATCAGCCCCAAGTCTTGTTCCTCACCCCATGAGGAGAGACGAGGAATCACTAAACCACAGGTATTTGCACTGCATAATGTACATGTCTGATTCTGAAGAAACCTCTACTTTCATACCTTAAAGCTGAAGTTCTAGGACTGTCAATGCTCTCATCATCAGCTGATGCTTGGCCACATCAGCCATGCCCTCAGGGTCCCGTCTGGAGTTCAGTCACCTATTCCTTGGCTTTCAAGACTGAGTTTATTGACCTCATATGTGAGAAACAATACAGGTTGGCTCACTCATCATCTGTCCTAAACTTCCCCTTACTTTCCTCTAGATAGCCTGGGAAAAGCATTACTCAAATATCCAGCTGCCCTTTCAGCTAGGGATAACCATGTGATGGATGCTGACCAATGAGATACAAGCAGAAGTACCTAGGGATGGAGCTTCCCTTCCCTGGATGAGAGCTAAAAGGCAAAGCCTCACCAGAACAAAGGCCACCCTCTCTCTGCACAGATTGATAGCCATCTTGCAGTCTTGAGGATGAAAGTCACATAGTGAGGATGGCTGCACAGAGAGAGAGAGAGAAGGAGCTTAGTTCTTTGATGATATCTTCACACTAGCCCTGATCTGTCCACTTCTGAACTTCTTGTTATGTGAGAAGAATAAACCATGACTTATCAATACTACTGTTTGATAGTTTTCTACTGTAGCTGAATGCAATCCTGACTGATAGCTCAAGTTAGGAAGGTTATCACTATAAGCCCAGTTCTGAAAAAACATACAACTAATAATTGCCGTCACCACAAAGGATTGAAATGTTTATTTTGGTTTTTGTTTGTTTGTTTATTTTACGCTGCTGAGCCTCTGGGATAGAGTGGATATATAGCTACATAATCACCCCATGCTCACTCCACACATTTTCCACATGCTCCTAACAAGCTTCAAATGTCACTGCTACCCCATTCTCAACCTTAGCTGCCCACTGCAATTACCTGAGGAACTTAAAAAAAAACCTCAGTTCATGGACTTCACTCCTGAAAGATTTTAAGCTAATTCGTTTTTGGAGTGGCTCTCAGGCATTAAGATTTTAAAAAATACTTTCCAGGTGAGCTAAATGAGCAACTAACTTGGGAATTATGTCCATAGCTGATTCCTCTTAAAAGTAATATAAAAATATAAGTATGTACAAGGTATAATTCAATTACATTTTTATTATATGTATATATTTAATTTTTTTGTTTTAGTAATGTATTTTATTTTATAATATATAGTATAAATAATATAAATATAACATAAATAAAGAGGTGAGAGAACATTTCTAAGTTAAAAATATTTTCTGAAAGTTAATGCCTATTTAAGACAAAGTGTTTTACTATTACCTTACATTTGGTGAAAACAATTTCAAGCAGCCCAGAATAGTTAATTTTTAAGATGGAAAAACAAGAGGTAGGGCATCTATTCAAATCTCATTAATTATAACTTTATGAAACTAGTTATGGATTGTCGGGCTCCATGAGGGCAGGGATATCACTGTCTTCACTGTTTTGTCCTCGGTGACTATGACAGTACCTGCCACAGGGTAAGTGTTGAATAAAATCCTGTTGCCTCACTGCCAACCTGGAATCTACGATCACTTACCAGAATCTGAAACCTGCAAATGAAGAGTCTGCTAAGTAAATTTGTGATGTCCATGAAACGTCCCAGGAGCATTTAACCAATCTTTTACACACTTTAATAGCTTCTGCTTTGTAACTCTAGGATAGTTACGAATGAGTATAAGAAATTTATTTTTTTTTAAAAGTCCCAGTCAAACCCTTGTTTAGTAACACTTCTGTTTCCCAAACTGAAGCCATGGAGTTGGGGTAACAGAATTAAACCACCTTGAGAACTCTACATGCAACCGTCCTAGGTTGGACTTGACTTTCCCCATCCATACCAAATGAAGGCGACTTGACTAGCTTCAGCGAAAAAAACAAGAGAAACAGTTAGTGTTCTTAAAGTTTTATAAACAACTGGAAAGGAGGCTATATGTTTTTATACACGAAGATACATCTGATATCTTCATCTGATTGATAGAAAAATGCCAGACTCTGCATTAAAAAATGAATACAACCTCCTTAGTTAAACAGAAAACAAACAAAATGTACCGTATCATTTTGTTTTTGTATTTGCTCTCATTTAATTCTCAAACGGCCCAAGGAAGTGCTATTACTTCCCATTGTGTACATCAGAATTTAGGTTCTGATATATCCCCCAGCCGGGATTTGGATTAGCTTTGTTGACCCCAGTCTAGTTTCTGTTTCCTACAGCATGATTGCCTTTCTTCCTGAGCAACTCCTCACTCCTTCACTGTCTCCAGCCCCACGCAGCATCTTTCTGACCCTTGACTGACTATGCTCAGTTTGGCCTCAAGGCTCTGCTGAGAGCACCCTTTCCTCAGATCTTCCCAGTCTCCTTCCCTTTGATTCACATTTGATCTCAAGGTCAGGGCCCTAGAAAAGACTTCCCTGATCGTTGTTCCCATCCCCATTCATTAGTCACTTTCAAAGTTGCACTCTTCGGTTTTCTTCAAAGCACTCTTCACTTTGTGTGATTAACATGTTCATTTATTTGATTATTTTCCAGTCTGACTTACAACTGAATGTAAAGTCCGTGAAATCAGGGACTCTGTCTTGTCTCTGCTGTGTTCTCAATGCCTAGAACGAATCATACTTGGTTCATCGTATACTTGTACAGCAGAATGAATCATTTCTGTTGACATTAATTCTAATACTGGGAATATGGCCTTTGCTTTTTTAATTTTCTGGACCACCCCATCCCCTTAGCAATAAGGCATATTTGTGTGCCAACTGAGTGTCCAGAAAATATTTTAGGGTCCTCAAGTTCATGAAATTGTATTTTGGCCCTAGGACTCTAGTCTCCTCTGCTTGGCTGTGAACTTTATCATTATTCTTGAATTTTCCTCTAGGTCACCCTTTTTGGTTCTTCTAAATCTAGGGTGAGAAGATGTTTACTGAGATAGTCCCAGTTCGTACCTATTGTCCTGGTGTTATTTTTACTAGTGCCCCTACTACTCTCAAAAGTGATCCTATTCGGAGAATAAAGTATAAGATCCCTTACCAAAACCTGACCCAGTGCCAGCTCTCTATTCTCCTCTCTGATTCCCTCCAGAGTTCACTCGGCTCTCTATTGGACCATCTTCTTGTATTTTAATAAACAATATACACTATAACTACGTTAAAGAGATCTTTAAAAAGTTATACACAGCTATGATCCTCGTCCTCTAACACCGTTTTCATTTGTATCTGTTGTCATCTTGTCCTTTTCAACAAACATAAAAATACCTGTTTTTATCAAATCTCAATCATAGTACATCTACTATGCATTTTTGTATTTTCCTTTCTGTCATAATGTTGTCATATCACCATAATTATTATTTTTAATGGCTACATCATCAAATGGATGATCCACAATTAACTTTAAAATGATTTCCCAATGTTAGATTTTGGTTCCTATCAAAATATTTCTATTACAAATAATGCTACAGTGAACATCTTGATCCATATTAGTTTTGGGGTTTTGTTCAGTTATTTGCTAGGATAAATTCTTAGGAGTGAGACTACTGGGCGTAGGTAATCTCACTTTTTACCGGCAAGTATTACTGTAAAAAGGTAATGTAAGATGTGTAACATCACCAGTAGTGAATGCATATATCAATTTCACTACAACCTCATCAGTATTTAGGTGTTATAATTTTAAATAATTTATTTTGCCAATTCGATTTTTAAAGGTTTCATAGTTTCATTTTAATGTTACAAGTTATCAATTACTAAGGAGGAAAAAATTTCTATGTGTCTGTTCCCTAGTACAGCATTCTCAACAAGGGGCAATTTTGCCCCCCAGGGGACATTTGGCAATATTTGGAAATATTTTTGATTGTAACAACTGGGAGGTAAGGTGGTACGATTGGCATCCAGTAGGTAGATTTTACAATTGACAATATACAGGACAACACCCCCCCCTCCCACTCACACAATAAAGATTATCTGACTCAAAATGTCAATAGTGCCAAAGTTGAGAAACCCTTAGTGTGTATCATTTCACAATCAGAATAGAAATTGGGGTTATTTTCATTTTAGTAGGAAGAATGTTAATAAGCTTTATGTTCAGAGCCTCTGCCCACTTATCTATTACAGTCTTGATGTTTTTCTTAAAAAGGATGTTCTTTCTACAGTATAAGTCTGCATTTCTTTAAATTGACACAAATATTTTCCCCAATATGTCATTGTCCTTTTAATTTTGGATTACAACTTTAAGACCTTTTAAAATAAAAGAACATTGAAACTTTGGCTTCTCTCAACCTTGGACTCTCTTTCTGGTCTCTTGCTGTATGCTTGGGTTCTGTTGCTAAACAGGATGTATATTGTTCGGGCATCCTGGTCAGTGGCCCGCTTCTTGGTTTACTCTTTGCAAAACGACATGAGAGAGCAATGATCTGCACAGCGAAGTCCTGTTCAGCAACGTGATACAAAACAAAAGCAAATGGTGCCAAAGCAAGAGGTTTAGGTTTTTGGGTGTCCTTGAGAGAGACATTAGTGTCCTCCTCATCGGTAACATGACAGGTTGGCCGAAAGCATTTCTGAGTTTCCTTTTAATTCTGTGGTTCTATACACAAGGCACTATGACCATAATTATTGTTACTCCCTCCTCAGGACAGAAGTTCTTTATAATGAATGTCAAGAACAGTGTGGAGCTGGCCTCCCTTCGAAAATGCCTCTCAAACTTCACCACACTGCCCCGTAGCAAGTGGGACAAGCAGTTAGAGGTGGTAGATTGCCTTGACATGGTTTTCCTTCCCTAATTAAAATAGTCTATTTTTTTATTCTGATTTTAAAAAATGGTATACATTCATCATAATAAAAAAAATATATAGAAAAGTACTAGCAGTAAAGTAAGCTACTCAAAATTCAACCACTCAGAAATAACTGCTGTTAGCATTTTGGAGACTATCCTCCCAGATATCCCTTTGTGCATGCAAATATGACCCAAACCCACAAATTTTACATTAACGGGATTACGTTCTACAGACTCTTTTTGTAGCTGGTTTTTTTTCACTTTACACTATGTCATTGACATCTTTCTGTGTTGATAAATATAGATCCTATTGTCATTTTTAGTGCCAGCATAAAATTCTAGTGTATAATGTCTCATAATATGCTTAATCATCTGTTGTTGGGCATCTGCCCAATTTTATTATTGACAAAATGTTTACTGTTCACAAATAATAATGACTTGAGCATCTTTGTGCATTATTTTTTCTCAAAACTCTTGTAAGTGTAATTGTTGTGCCAAAGGGTATTCATACATAAGATGTTAATATTTATTGCTGCACAGCTTTCTCTAAAAAATGTTTCAATTGATATATTGGTATATTGCATTAGAGACATCTTTACTTTCTTCACCAGGCCTAATGATGGAGGAGGAAAGTTTGGATTTGGGAGGATGTTAATTAAAGAACAAAAAATAAATTCACAATGAGATTCAAGAAGGATACAGGTTATCAAAAATAAACATATTCTCTTCCTGAAGGACTGGGGAAAGAGGTAGTGTAGCCTAGTGGTTAAGAAAATGGATTCTTACTTACGGACTGACTTAAAAGCTGTATAACCTTGGACAAGTTGCTTAACCTAATACAGGATTTATAAAATAAGGTTTTTGTGCAGATTAAATGGAACGCAGCAGGTAGAGCACTTAGCACACAGTGGCTGGTACACAGTCATTTGTTTAATTAATATGTTTTTAATAAAAATTTCATAGCAACAGAGGCCAAGAAAAATGTCCCTTTTCCATAGGAGGGCCACTGATTTTACACTGAACTTTCTAAGGGTAGAGCTAGCCAGAACATTTCTTCTGTGTGGTTTTTGTTGCTGTTGTTGTTTTTACCTATAACTTTAAGGCACAGGGAGAAAAAGAGCTCTGTGAATGAAAAAGGATCATCAGCAGACTTCTCTTTCAGGCTTCCCCAGAAGACCAAGAACAATAGCGTCTCTTCAGGGAGGCCCCAGAAGTTAATATCTTGGCTGAGCTCCTTTTCCTTCATCAACTCAATTTTCCTCCAATTCTAAATGCCTATTTCTCACGGCATCAGCTTAACTTCATTGCTTGCATAATCCGCGCTCCCGATACTTGCTTTATAGGGCATTAGAGATAAGGCTCTGGAACCTGTAAGCTCTTCTCTTTTATTAAATTAGTGTGAGACTCCCTCAGGAGCCAGCCCCAGGCCAGCACCTGTCCCACCCCCATCTAAGTGAGTGCCTAAAGTGCTAGCTTTCAGATTTGGCCCTGTTACTCTACCTTAATTGAAGTTTCATCCCAGAGGCCAGATCTGACTTGCCAAAAGCACAGATCTGGGCTCATATTGCTGTAGGCTTACCATCTCCTCTGCTTTTACCTTTATCTGAACAAAGCTTCTCAAGTAATTTCAACTCTCTTTCCCACTGACCTGGGATTGGGACACTGGCTCAGCATCCTTTCTACTACAAGGTGCCAGAGAAGCCACTACGATCAACCAGAATGGCCACACGAATGAAACCGATTTGCCATCCTTATGTGGCTTGTCTAGTACTGAGGAATTCTAGTCTAGTAGCAACTAGAATTCCTCATTACAAATCCCAACTGACAGCTGGTTCTCCCAAAGGACTGTGATATTTATATAGGATGTTCAAAAGATAAAATGTCACAGTGGAAGATCATTCAATGTTTGAAATCAAAATTAGAAAGGAAATCATTCTAATGCATATGTAGTAATGATTGATGTTGACAATTTAAATATCTATATTATAAAAATGAAAACAGGTGATAAAACCAGCCAAACTATATAAAAAGGGTTAAAAATGCAAAATAGCTCTCTCTTGCTTTAGACCTTCCATTTTACTTTTCAGAAATAAATACCATTAACAGTTTTGTGGGAAACTCATTTGAAAATTTTTAAGCTTATACAGATATGTACATATATATTTTTTTGTTTTTATTAAAAACACCTATGGGAGGAAACTATGCACTATAGTCACACCTTTTTCACTTAAGAGTATAGAAGTATGATAATCTTTTCAGATTAACACATTCAGATATAACTTATTATTTTAACAACTCCACAACATTCCACTGAAGGAGCAAACTATAGTTTAATTAGCCCCTTACTGATGGATATTTAGCTTCTTTTCAGTCTTTGCTGTGACAAACAATGTGTCAATGATTATCTTTCTATCTACACAATTGTGTAATCTGTGGATATGTTTGTAAATAGATTCCTAGATGTAAAATTGTCAAGTTACAGGGTATGTGTACTTATAAATTGGATGGACATGGTCAAATTGCCCTCTGCTGGAGTTGTACTGACTTATACCCCGACTGGTAGTGTGTGGTGTGTTTCTCCACTGCCTTAGCAACATTGTGTGTTAGCAATATTTTCGTCTTTGCCAATCTGGCTGGGGACTCTCACGTTGCCTTAATTGTCATTTCACTGAGATCTAGCATCTTTTCCATGTTTATTTGCTATTTCTTTCTTCTCTCATTGTAAAAAAAAAAAAAAAAAAAAAAAAGCCTATTCAAAATCACCACTCATTTTTCTTTAGGTTGTTAATTATTTTCTTACTAATAAGAGCTCCATATATTGAAAAAAAATATATGCCCTTTTTTGGTCATATGTGTTGCAGGTATTTTTCCCAATCTGTCATTTGCCTTTGATCTTGCATATAGTATTTTGAGCTGTAAAGAAAACTTCACTTTTTATGTATAAAGGTAATGTGTAAACATTTTATAGTTTCGAGGTTTTTTATTTTATCTGGAAAAGACTCCATTCCAAGATAAATATTTTAATGCTCATTTCCCCCCCAAATTTCTTTTGTTTTCTTTTTCTTTTTATATTTAATCTGTGTGTGTTGTGTAAGAAATAAAGAAGCTAGCTTTTTTTTCCCCCAAATGGCTAGCCAGTTGTCCCAACTCTGTTTATTGAATAATTCAGTGAGCTCTCACTCACTGAAATGCCATCCTAGTCATTTTGCATTTGAATTTGTGTCTTAGGGATTGACATATTGACATGTATTTGGTACTTAAATTTGATTTTGCTTTTGGGTCTCTTTCTGTATTCTATCCCATGTTCTGTCTTCTCCATATTGTTTTTATTTCTGTATTTGTAATTTACTTTAATATCTTGTTCAGCTCATTTTCTCTAGTTACTCTCCTTCTTTAGAATTTTTCTGGAAATTCTCACATGGTTCTTTTTCACTGGGAACTTAGAATAGTTAATCTAGTTCTCCCCCAAATCCCAGAAAGTTCTATTGGTTTTTTATTGGGATCACATTAAATTAAATTCTAGATTAATTTAATAAAATTGCTATCTTTATATTAGGTATACCTTTCTATTTAGTTGAATGTTTTTTAAGTCATTTAGAATAATTTTAAAGATTTAAAATATTAAACCCTACATGTTTTTTGTTAAATTTATTCCTTCCATTTGCTGTTGCTGGCGTTATAAATGAAATCTTCCCTCCTATTAAATTTTCTTTTTTAATTGATAAATTTATTTTTAATCCTTTAATATCACCACATATTTGACCCTTTCCCTCCATCTACCTCCCCATTCCCCCTGCCCTCTGGTAACCACTAGTCTATTGTCCATGTCCGTGAGTCTCTGTTTGTTTGTTTTGTTCATTTGTTGCTTTTAGGTTTATATCCTACACATAAGTGATATCATGTGGTTTTCAACTTTTTCTATCTGGCTCACTTTGCTTAGCATGATTATCTCAAGGTTCATAAATTTTCTAATTGGTTATGGTTTACATATAGGAAAGTTATTACTTTTTGTGTTAACTCTGAAATCCTACTGGATTCTCTTATTATTTCTAATACTTTTTCAGCTGATCATCTTGGATCCACCTATTACTTACTGATTTGTTTGGAAACGAACTGGTCAAGGTACTCCTTTCTCCTTTTTAAGCAATGCTTTTACTATGCCTAACAGGCTCTATAGTTAGTTGTCTGCGGGAAAAGAACTAAGTGTGATATGTGGTATGTGAGACGCCCAACCGAAAAAGAAATAAAACAGAATGTGGACTCTGCTGATATTATGAAAAGGAGCACTTGAATTAGCTTATGTGAGGGATAGTCTAACACTGGCATGAGATTAAACACAATCATTGAAAGAGGGTCTTTCCCCACTCTGCTATTTTAAAAAGCAATCAATGTACGGCGTTTGGTGCAAACTACTTATAGGATAGATATGAAAAATGTGAAATAGTAAGCATCCACAATCTCCCTAGAGAAACACGATAATTCTTTTGGTATTCTAAGAGATAATCGTGATAAAGTCGAAATTGAGAAAACAACATTATGCCAGCTTGTATGAGGCTAGCACACAAATACAAACGTGGTCCTGATTTCATATTGCACTCTGGGTAGCTTCTAAACCCTGGTCTTCAGAGTATTTGGTAGAGGAGTCCTATGGCTATATCTGAGGGCCAGGGAATGGTTCCAGACCTCAGCATGTGGAGCTGAGCACGAAAAGGAATCAAGAACAAAGCAAGCACTCAACCCTAAGAAAGTTGGTGGTAAACCAGAAGATTTTCTACCTGAATCACAAACATAATTGAGAGGCTAATGGATAGAGAAGATAGGTGATTACTGTCTGAGAGGAAATGAACATTTCAGACCACAGCCAAACCCTCCATTTGATGGTGGCAGATTGATATGTTGCTGCCAGAAGCTTCTCCCTAAAGTCGAGAAACACAAGTTGCATTGGCTGCAATCCCCAGGCTTGCTGTGTAAACTCTGATGTGATTTCATCACTGGGCAAAAAGTGAAGATGAACCATGTGGTGCTGAAAAGAAAGGAGTAGGGAAGAGTTTGTGTCCGGGAGTGGGGAAGATGGAAACATTCCAGAGACTGAGGCTGGGGGTGTAGGTGTGGATGTGGTGACTACATGACCAGAGGTTCCATGGACTCCAAGCCCCAGAGATTACCCCAATCTAGTCATAACTAGTATAACCAGATGGACTAAATCTTTTGGTTCTAACTCTTGTCTTATAGAGGGATACAACTGAGTCAGAGTTGAAAACCTGCCACAGCAAAGAAACATACATATCACCCTCACTGACATGTACCCAAGGGGTTGAATGAAGACCAGTGGGCTAAATGTGCAGAGAGACAGGAGTGCAGCTCAAGATAAGGACAACTCATTTGTTCATGTTAGGAGGGAGAAAGGTCTCTGTCACTAGAAGTGAACAGGAATAAGTTGGGAACAATTTTCAAGGTGGGAGAGCGTTGGAGAGGAGTCTAGAGTATCAAAAGTGTGTCTGAACATTCCAACCTTTAAGAAATCTTTCAGCCCCAAGATTCTGTGAGATATAATATATATGTATGAAATTTTATTTGCAATTATTTATCTTGTTTCCTATAATAATAACTATTATTAATAGTACTCTTATTATACTTAAAATTTTTAAATATTTGTTTCATGCCAGGCATTGTGCTGATATCTTTATATGGACTATTCTATAATGCAATTACTGTAATTTCCCATTTTATAAATACAGAAACCAAGTCTAAGGAAGGTTAAGAATGTCCCTAAGATCTGCCACACAGAGAGCAAGCAGGAGAGTTGGGATTCAAACCCTGTCATTCTGGCTGCAGAGCTGCTGAGCTCTGCTAAGTTTCCACATAAAAAAAGAATTACAAACTGAAAAGCTTGTAGTGGTTTTCCAGTCTCACAACATTGTCTACTTGCATAAAAAAAAGGAAGGTTTTATCCTTTCTAATTTGTATTTCTTTGTCCATTGGCTTGCTCTGAAGAATATTGAATTAGAATAAGACTCTGATAGAGACAAAGTGAGTGATCATAGATTTTCAAGCTTAAAATAGTAAACCAGAGTATTATGAGACAGTAAGCCGTAATGAAATCATGGAGAATATGTAAGTAGCAAAGCCACCAACAGCTTAACATTTAGACTGCTGATCACAGTTATCAAAGAGAAGAACAGATTTGCTGGTCATCCATTGTTGTTCAATTCAACAAATACTAATGAACTTAAAACTATTTATATGCAATGGAAGATATGCTGAATACGTTTCAAATAAAACACAAACATCCAATCAGAGATGTTGGTGCAGCCTGCTCTCTGCTTTCTTACAAAACTTGAAGAAGCGTCTTTTTTCTAAAATGACATCC
Source organism: Rousettus aegyptiacus (assembly GCF_014176215.1). Taxonomy (NCBI): domain Eukaryota; kingdom Metazoa; phylum Chordata; class Mammalia; order Chiroptera; family Pteropodidae; genus Rousettus; species Rousettus aegyptiacus. Next base: position 153,439,956 of record NW_023416306.1, on the reverse strand, counting down.
TACTTTTAATTTTTTGTAAATTTATTTTTAAATTGCAGTCGACACACAATTTTATATTAGTTTCAGGTGTATAGTATAGTGATTAGACATTTATATACCTTATGAAGCGATCACCCCGATGAGTACCCATCTGATACCATATAGACATCTCGCTTCTTCTTGACGAGATTAAAAGGATTATCCTTACTGGCTGCTTTTCATGCTAATCCTTCAAATAAACATAAGCATATTCATTTTGGATGCCAATTGCTCTTTTTACCATTGAAATGAATTGCCAGGATGCTGGAGGTTGGAGAATGGTTCAGGGAGCAGGACAGATAGGCAGTTGCTGGAAGAAGAGATGAGGGGATGGAAGGGGAAGGCGTACAAGCTGGTTGAACAAGAACCACACGTAAAGGCGAGGTGATGAGAGATGAGGCGGTAAGACATGGGAGGGGAGGAGGGAGCAATGCCCGATGAAGCACGCACACGGCCAGAACTTAGAAACGCAGCTAGGGCCTCGGGCTGCCGTTGGAAGTGCACTTCAGCCTTTTCCCGGGGCCCCTGCTCGAGTCAGGGGTCAAGGCTTCTCTAGAAAGTTTGTGACTGGAGACAACTCAACCAGTGTGGTGACCATCCCTGATAAGTGCACTTGAAACCATATTTCCACAGATACCTTAAAATATCATTAAATATTTTAAAAATTCAAAATAAAACCTCAATGATGTGCAGAAAAGAGGAGTAAGGTACAGCACCCTGTGGCCCAGGTTGGCTGCCCATCTGGCTTCTGGAGGGATGGGACTGTATGGGATCTAGCACTGCGGCATATTGGGTTCCCCCAAAAGCCCTTCACACTTTCTAAATTCTTCCCAAAGATAGTCTTGCTTTCTGCTCTCTAGGCTTGTGGGGGATGGAGTTCTCTCTGGCTACCCCATCTCCGAGCAGGTGCTTCTGCCTTCCATTCAGCCTCTGGGTTTCCCATACTCAACTCATTCACCCCTCTCAGGAGTCAGGAAGACTCTTTCAACCTTCTGGCTCATTCTCTGCCAGAATCTTCTCAATTCACTCATAGGGGAGCCTCCTTCCCCAACTCACCCCACAGCCCTCACTCCTCCACTTCCTTCCCCCACATCCACATCCCCACGCTGGCAGGTTCAAAGCTATGGTCCAAGCACCCATGGATGGGAAGAGGCAAAGCCTAAAACTCAAGAGGATGAAGAAATGTCTGAACACTCACCAAGTGCAGGGTGTCGGCTTTCTGTGTCTGCCTCTGTCGGCTCTTCTGGGCAGCAATGCGATTTTTCTCCCTTCTCTGAACCTTCCTCACATCATCAGATGAGTCCTGGGAAGCAGAAGTGATGAGAAGTAGGCTCAGCTGCTCCTCTCTTCTGAGCTAAATTGGGCTCTCACGGTGTTTGGTGTCCATCCGTCCATTTCTCCATCTTTTCATTTGCCCATCCGCCCCCTTACCAAAAGGCTGAACCCACAGTCCGTTATACTCCCTTAGGTCTCTATAACTTTTTTGACCAAAAGTTACAGGAAGAGAGCAAAGACCTTGAGGCCTCAGCAGAGCTGTATTTGGAAAAAAATGGTTAAGGCGATGAAGTGTGTTTTATCACCTCTCCTCTTCAGGGCCACTCCACCCTTAGTCTCTCACTTTTTGTCCTAGAATCTTCTTGATATTATTTTCAAAACTTTGTTGTGCACCTACTATGTGCTAGCTTCTATATAGTGCTTTTTCAGAGTTGTTCTTGTTTATTTCCTAAATTCTGTAAAGTTGATGTTATTATTTCAATTTTATATGTGGCTAATCAAAGAACTTACCCTCAAACTAAAACTGGTGCCTTTCCAAGCACCCCCACCCCCAACCTCACTGGCTTGTACCCCATAAGCCTTCTGCTGCATTCTTGGACTGAGGTGCCTACCCCAGATCTGTCTCTTCTTTCCCGTGTTCCCTTCATTCTTCTCAGTGACCTTGACATTCCCTCATGGCCCTGAGCACAATGCCTAATACAAACTAGAGGCCAAGAACAGCTTTAATGGTAATGGTTACCTGGCCATGGCCAGTAATGGATAGATGCTTAGGAGGACAAGGGGACCTTTGGTGTTCTCTAAGTACAGCCCACAGGTGGGTATGTCCTCTACTTGAGCAGAATGGTTAGCACAAGCTTTCCCCCAGATGCTGCAGGATAAGTGCTGGAGTCTGAATGAAACCCTTCTGTATTTCCTGCCCTCTTCCCTCTCACATCCCACAGGCTAGAGGTGCACAGTCCCTGGGGCAAGACTCTGTGCACACCAAGTATGTGTCTCACTAATGTGCCCAACACTTCCAGGCAGTAGGAGTGTATTGGGTTAGATAGGAAGGAAATGCTCTTCCTCTAAGGGGGATGGGGACCAGGTTACCATGGAAGCCATGAGTAATTTCCTTCCTAAGAAGAGTACAGACTTCCAGGCAGTCAGAGCCCTTCTGATACCATCTTGAGCAGAGAACTGGATTGCTTGCCCTCTAGAGGTTCCCACTAGGACTTCCTCCAACTGGCTGCTCTTCTGTCAGCTAGTTATGACCAATGCTATATTATACATGTTTATATATTCTATTTTGGCTGCAGCGTTTTGAAAGCCCTCTTGGATATCTGTGCTTAGGAAAGAACAAGGTTTTTAAACCTCAAAGTTGGAGAGAAAATTTTAACTCATTGATGTATCACATGAGAAAGAAGCCTTTGTCTAGAGAGAAATGTCAAGGAATGTGGTGAAGAAAAAGCCCCAGAAGCTGTTAGGCCGGCAGGGTGCCCGATTTTTTGGCCACCCTCAAGCTGAACTTTTGACTTGGAAATCACAATCTGGACTCCAAATGCTCTCAGAATCTCTACCTCGATCTCTCCGGTTTCCCCAGAGCTGATCTGAGCTACTAATGAATGTCTCCAAGTCTCCAAAATCACCTCCTGGTTTGTTTCCTCCCTCCTGTCCAAAAGCCACAAGGGGAAAGGGTGTTGGTCACTGCTCCAGCATCCCTCTGCTGGCTGTGCTAGCAACAGAAACGGCGACCCAGTAGGTAAGACAGATCCTTCTGTGCTGCCCAGGTTCTTCCTCCGAACTTGACTTTTTTTCCTCCTCCTTTCCCAGACCTCCTTTCTCTCTCGCCCCGATGGCTGTCTCCTAGGAAACTACACTTCTAGCCCTTAGGACTGCCTGCCAGCAGTCTGTTTTAATGCTCCTCCTCTCACTTTTCTACTGCCTTGGAGAAAGGTAGAGCCTTTCCTCTGAGAGACCAGAGTTCTCTGATGTTCATTCTCCTCTCAGCTTCCTAGAAAGCTTCATGGAGCAGGAATCCAGGTGAGGTGGAGGCAATGGGCACCATCAAGGAACAAAGAGGAAAAGAGGCTTTGGCAGAATGAGCTAAAAGATGAGAGTCTCTGCCAATATGCTCAGCTTGATTGCAAATACCATGTCTTAAGTCTAACTGAGTGCTCATGCCACAAGCCACTTCCTCGCTCCTCAGTTCCCAGGGCAGGACAAGGAGGCCTGACCCTTTTCTTAAGCCCCCTCCCAGGAGAATCGGAAGGTAGGAGGGAGGAAAAGGCGACTCTACCTGTTTGCCAGGGGGAGGAGAGCGGCTGAAGCTGGAGTCGCTGCTGTCCGAGCTGTGAGGCATGGCTGCAATCTTCTGAACTCTCCACCCAACCCCAGATGCCTCTGGGCTGTCTTGTCACCAGCTGGCCTCCCTTCCTGACTGCTCCCAAGCTACCAGCCCACTGCCCGTGGCAGGTCCCTCCTCTGTGCTCCCTTCAGCCACCTCTGACCCCCCTGCGTCCTCTTCACGCTGGGGTGCAGAAACTCTGCTCCCCACAGGGACATGTCGCTGGCTTTGGGGCTCTCGCGCTCTCTCTCTCTTGTGGTTTCTGGTAACTCACGCTGGAAGTCACATGGGCGGAAACTTAAGTTAGAAGTTAATTTGAGATAAAATACATATCTGGAAAAGACCCACAGAATTATGTGAAAGAAAGAAAAAAAAATACACAAAACCCCAGATACCTTCCGACAGTTTGAAAGGCAGAACAGCTTTCTTCAATTGATGAAGATAAAAGAGAAAAACAGGCCAGGGAGGGAAAAACCCTAGCCAGAATTAGCAAGTCAGTCTACTGTCAACACGGGCAGAAAGGAGAGGAGAGCAAGGGAAGAGTTTCCATTGTCACCCGACTTGATTTTTAACCAAAATAAAGCAATGAGACTGGGATTTCTTTCTGGTTTTTGCCTGAAAGCAGCTACTCACTCTTTCTTACGTGAGACCTTATGACTGCCCTAGCAGTCCGGCTAGCCTTGGGGTGGGCTGGGGATGAAGTCACCCCAGGGGACCCCAGGTTCTTTCCTGACTATCGAAAAGAAGAGGCTGTGGTCATCCCAAGCCACTGGAGAGGCCCTAGAACTGATGTTCTAAAAGTTTACTCATCACCTATGTTTCTTGGCAAGGCGCTCCCTTTAGGGAAAAGATGCCTCATGTTGAGGGTCTTTTGAGAGCTCAAGATTGGCTTTGAATCTTGATTCAAGAAGGTCACCAGGTTAGAGCTCAAATGGAGAAACAGTTGAAAGAAAGAAAGAAAGAAAGAAAGAAAGAAAGAAAGAAAGAAAGAAAGAAAGAAAGAAAGAAAGAAAGAAAGAAAAAGAAAGAAAGAAAAATGAGCACTATATTTGGAGTCATACCACTCAGGATTTAAAATCTGGCTTAACCACTTAGCAGGTCTGTGGCTTTGGGTAGCTCACTTGAGTTCTATGCTCCTCACTATCTCAGTCTGTAAATGGAGGGTGATAAAAGACACCCTGCCCACCCCTCAGGGCTGTTTCGAGAAGCAAATTACAGCATGGATTAAAATGCCCCTAGCAGATTGTAAAAGATGCTACAAATAGCTGCTACTTGTGTCTCCAGCCTTGTAACATTACTAGCCTTGCCACAGCACATTTGTAGCATTCTCAGTGAGCAAACCAACACTCATCTGGCCATTTTGTCTTTTTAAAAAGGCCTTGCCTTATTCCCAGTAAGGCTCCAAGACAAATGCTTACCTTGCTTAGTTTTGGGATTGACAGAAAGCATGCCCCTTAACAGATTTTGTACGCACGGGCTGAATTTCTGCCCTAAGACAATACTGTCCTAAGGGTAAATTGAGGAAAACAAAATTCTTTCCCTTGTGGTAGTTGTATCTGAGTCGGGGAGGCAGACAGCAAACAAATAAGTTAGTATGTGATGCATCAGATGGTAACAATTTCTATGGAGAAAAATAAAGAAAAATAAAGGGATCAGGGAAATCAGGGGGTCAGTGAGTTGCTATTTCTACAGGGTGGTTATGAATGTCTTACTGAAAGGGGGACATCTGAGCAGGACCCAAAGGAAGGACGGAAGTGAGTGGTGTGTATGTCTGGAGGAAGAACGTTCCATCAAGGACCTGATGTGGGCGTGTGCTCGACGTGACAGAGGAAAAGTAGGGAGGCCGGGAGAGCTGGCGCAGAGAGAGGCAGTGCGTGGCACATGAAATGGAGTCAGCGGCAAATCGGGCAGGGCCTTGGAGGCGACCATAAGGCTTTTGGCTTTTATTCCAAAAAGAAATGGGGAGTGCCTGGAGGAGCCACCTTCCCGCTTGCACTCTGTGATGCGCTAACTCAGCCATTAGTCATTTACTTCACAGCAGCTATCAAATTTTATAACTATTTGACCAGTTTATTTACTAACTGTTTTCCTGTTTCCCTCATTAGAATGTTAACTGCACTGACGAATTTCATTCAACAGATGTTCATTGAGCACTTACCATGTACTAGGCAATGTTCTAAGTACTGGAAATACAGTTAGTACTTGACTTTTTCTCAGAATAAGGAGGTGAATCAGTTAGCTTCCACTGCTTAACAACCCACAGCAAACCTCGATGGCTTAAAACAACAACTATTTATTTAGCTCATGAGTCTGCGGGTCATCTGGAAACTTCTGGTAGAGGCTGGGCTAGGCTGATCTTAGCTGGGCTCCATCATATGTCCTCAGACACCTGGTAGGTTGGCTGATAATTGGCTTGTTTCAGGCAGCCTCACCTGAGAGGGTTCTGCTCCACGCAGTCTCTCATCTCCCAACAGGCTTGCCTGGGTAGCTGCAGAATTCCAAGCGTAAGAGCAGAAGCATTCTGCTGAGGCCTAGGCTCAAAATTCACAGTGTTTCTTCTGCCGCATTCTACTGGGTAAAGACTGTCACAAGGCCAGCCCAGACTCAATGGGTTGAGAAATAGACTTCACTTCTTGACAGGAGGAACTTAAAGAATTGAGACCGTTTCTGCAATCTCCCACAGATGAGAAGCCATTGGAGGTTTTAGGGCAGAGCAGTGATGAGCTCTAACTTGGGTTTTAAAAACATCTCTCTGTATGCAGTTGAGATTTTACGGGAGGGGAGCAAAGTGGAATTAAGGAGACCAGTTAGGATTATGGCATTGATTTATTACAATAATCTAAATAAAAGATGTTGGTGGCATAGACCAGTGAGGTGGTAATGAAGGTGGTGAGAAGTGACCACATAAAAACTGATGACCGTGTCTCTCTTGTTTACGATTAAATGCCCAGTGCTAGGTAAATGCCTACTAAATAGTTGTCAAGTGAAAAAATGTATGAATGAATTCCCATAGAATGTCGCTCAAATTCTATGACATTTATCACGACCTGTATTGTCCTGTATCTTTTCTCTCCCTTAGTATATTGAAAACTCCATAAGGATAAAAGCAGTTATGTTTATATTCTATTCAGTTTAACATTTATGAACATCTATTATGTAGCAGAAATCATAATTATGAATAAGAGAGAGATCCTGCCCTCATCGAGAGATGGGGAAGTAATCAACTAACCAAACAGGTTATTATAGTGTTATAATGTTCACATGAAGTTCTTTGCCCTTGGAATACTTTATCATCCAACGGTAAATACTTGTTGAATGAATGATTGCTTGTTGAATGAATGATTGCTTGATTCCGTGGATCCAAAACAATATACTGATTTAATATTTAACAGAAACTAATGAAGAGAGAAATAAAAAATTAGCTCTGAAAAAAATTTTAATTAATTAATTAAAAAAAGAAAAATTAGCTCTGACATGAAAAAATGGTCTCTTCCAATAGTATTGATTATAAATTATTTTAAATACTTAAGATTAAAGAATAATAAATACTTGCGTATCCACCATTAAGCTTAATAAGTTATAAATAGAGCTGAAGCCTTCTGTATATGCTTTTCCTAATCCTGTTCCCTCCTACCCAGGTAACCATTATTCAGAACATGGTCTTTATCATTCCTATACATTCCTCTACATGTGAACCATATCCAGATGTACACCTAAGCAATACACACTGTTGCCATACATGATTTAAAACTTTTCATGTTGTCAATTTTTTAACATTTAATTCTATTACTATTATTACTCAGTATCTGAATGTTCATAGCAAAGCTCTGGATACAGATATTGCACTGAGATTATTCTAGAGAACTCCATAAGGCTGACAAATACAGGTGTTATGCAGCTGGCATCAGCTCAGTTAATGTCAGCCCAGAGCCTAATGATAATGCCAATGTCACATTTGCTAGACACTTAACACCCTTATGCTGACAACAAAAACTATACCAGGACAGTTGTTGGCTCATGCATGGCCCTGGTACAAATTAGAAAACAGTGCCACCTCTTGGTGGGAAATCTCAGGCCAAAGGACAGGGACTGGTGAGCACCTATTTGACTTCTAAGGTAGGGGCTGTTGGACAGTGAACAATTTACACAACTGTCCCCAGTGTCCTTGATATATGTCACTTAATATGTGCCAGGTACATGAATTAACTCACTTAATTCTCACAGCAGTCATTGGTGGTAAGTTCGATCCGCCCCCTCCCCACACACATCCTCCCCCCACACACATGTACTTCATGAATGTGGAATATGGAGACAGAGAAGTGAAGTAACTTTCTCGGGGTGACACGTGACCGCTGTCTTCCCTCAGACTGGTCAACCCGAGAGAGAGAAGCCAGTGCAGTACCTTTTATGACCTAGTCCCCTGTCACTTCTGCTTTATTTCATTCATTAGAAGTGAGGCTCACAGTCCAACCCACACTCAAAGGAGGATAATGAGACTCCGCCTCTTGACGGGAGGAATAATAAAGAATTTGTGGACATTGCCAAAAACCGCCAGGTTTCCCAAACTGTCCTGAGGGGACATATCGCTGGATATGAACGATCTGATAGGAGATCGGGAGGCAGTCGCGAGGCAGCACTCTGCTTTTAGCTCCGTCCCCAGCTGACTTTATGGCCTTGGGAAGCTCTCTTTCCCTCTCTGGGCCTCTGTTTTCCCAGGTGTGAATTTGGTGGAAGGAAATGCTAGAGAGGAATGCTGGTGTCTACTTTGTGAATCTAAGTTTGGCAAAGAAAAAAGAAATCCTACCTCATTATTTCCTGGTGTGTTTCCTGTGGTCAAGAGCAACAGACTCGATAGCCAGTCATTGGTGGTAAGTTCGATCCGCCAGACTGGCTGAGCAGCTTGGCTCTTCCGCTTATTAGCTGGGTGACCTGGAGGTTAAGTTCCTTTACCTTTCTGTGCCTCAATTTCCACATCGATAAAATGGGAGACTAAAATATTACCAGTCTATAGGATTGTAATAAGGATGAAATGAGCTGAAGTTTATAAAGTTCTTAGGACAGTGCCACAATATGATTTTTTGTTAAAACAAAATAAAACGTGTGCTGTTCTAACTAAATATGATAAGCAGAGAGCCTTGGGGCAAACTGCTTTCACGAGTAGATGGAAATGACTTATCACCAAAGGTAACACACGTGACAACCCGTACAGCATGGGCACCCTCCAGTCAGAACAGACCCTGGCCCCTGAGCAATTAACCTGCGAGTTTCTGGATTGTGAGAGGTGTGAGAGAGGGTGCTTCTGATGGAAGGGAAGGGAAAAGCGGGGGGGATGGGGAACCCCAAGAATTTAGGGCATCAGCTATTTGCCAATCTGCATTTCAGTGTGTTAGTAACTGGTATACTACCAGTGCCTATGCCGTCAGCCTTGTTTAAAATGAACAGGCTACGTTATAGGTACATGGACTTCTCAAGATAATTGGAAAAAGGTGGTGTTTTTAGCATGCCACAAACCTGCTATATTCACACCTTCTCAGTTCAGTTATTCTGTTTGCTGTTCTCAGTACCAGGACAAATATATACTTCGGTCCAACACCTCTTGACTCAGCTCATTTCCAAGACTTTGAGACCTGATTGTGTTTTACAGGAGCAGGGACTCTCTGACCAAATCATTAAGGCAACGGGCTGAAAGTGAGGAGGAACCAAGCAGAGCCGAAACCTGAGTGTCTGTGGTGTGCCTCTCCCTGGCTGGGAACGGGGCGCTGACTTCAGAACTAGGTACTTTTCCTCCAGGAGAGTCATTTCAGAAGTGAGACTTCTCTCCCTGGAAAGGGGTGCAAAATCTCCCAAGGTCAAAAAGAAGGAAGGAACTACTTGCTTGGGACCTACCCTCGCGTATTCTGATTTAATCGGTCTCAGCAGGGTTATTTTTTTTAAAGCTCCCCACGCAGACACTTGATGTAGGGGAAATCATGGAGCCCACTTCTCCAGGAGGGGGCGGTTTGCTGGCCTCGGTGTGGAGTTCAGCCTGCCGGCCCAGGAAGGACAGTCTGCCGCAGGTTCTTTCATCTCTGGTCATTCTCACTCACCTTCCTGGGGACACAAAGGCATCGGCCTGATTCCAGTGCCCCAGGATTAACCAGCTGCAGATCTGTTCTCCTCATCTGCTTTGAGCTGGTACTCGACCTGCTTGAGTTAACTCCAGAGTCCAGCCAACCGCAAAGCATGCCAAGCAAAGTGGGGCCCTTGAGAGAGCCTTAGGGTCCGAAGTCTTAGCAGCCCTCCCCTGTCCTCGCAGGCCCTCACTGGTACATTGATCGGCTGCCCGAGGCTGCTGGCTGCATTTTAGACCCCTCTGCCTTCTGCTCTGAGAGGCGGTTTCACTTTCTTAGAGCAGGTCGCTCTCTAGTTACTAAAGATGAAACTCAGGGAGAAGGAAGGAGAGAAGAAAAGAATCTCCTGAAGGTATAGGCAAATGTCCCTGCGTTCCCCAAGGGCCCCACACTTGTGGCTGGGAGAGGAGAGGGGAGGCCTTTCCCTCCACTTGCTGCCCACCTCTCTCCAGGGTGCTCCCAGCCCAGGTGAGAATTCCTAGGTTACCACCCCTTCCCCTCATCTAGACTAAACCCCACTGGTTCTCTGAGCTCCATCTGCACACTCTTTTAAGGGCCAGCTGGTGGATGTGCCACCTTTGAAATATGAAAGGTTGACTGCCGCCTTTTAGTTATTTGAACTAAAAAAATAATAATAAAAATCCCCTCGCCATCATAATTTTTTTTTTGATGGAAAAAGCACAGCATGGTACATCTTCACGGCTTACAAGATGGCTAAAGGGGGTTTTTCTCAAGTTTCCCAAACAAGGAGGGAAAACATCTACCTGAATGTTTGCTCTCCAGTAAAGAGGCCGGAGGGGGTGACCAGGTGATAACAGGGAAATTCCCGCTGTGGGCATGGCCGGTAATCCAACCATCTCTGGCTTTAAGTCCGGATGAGGACTTGTAGGAAGCTTCTTAGGAGGGTGCGCATGTGGCAGGGCCCCAAAGAGTAAAACCGAGTTTCTCAACTGCAGCGCTCTCAATATTTGGGGTGGACGATTCTTTGCTGTGAAGAACTGCCCTACACATTATAGGATTTTTAGGACCATCTTTGGTCTCCACCCACCAGATGTCAGTAAAACCTCCCAGTTATGAAAATAAAAAATGTTTCCAGACCTTGCCAGTTGTCCTCTGGGGTGGGGGCCAAAATTACCCCAGGCAAGAACCACTGAATTAAAGACTCAAAAGCAACTGTACCCCTGGTCACAAACACCCTCAAAGCTTAAGAAACCTCCAGACACATATTCTATAATTTCTTTCAGTGATGTTTTATATTTTTGTTAGATTTAATCCTAAGTATTTTATTCTTTTTGATGCTGCTATAAATAAAATCGTTTTCTCAATTTCATTTTTGGATCATTCATTACTAACGTATAGCAATATAATTGATTTTTGTATATTGATCTTATATCCTGAAACCTTGCTGAAGTTGATTACTAACTCTATCACAGTTTGTGTGTGTGCACGTGTGTGTGTGTGCGCGCACGCGTGCACGCATGTGCACGCATTCTTTAGGATTTCCTATATACGAGATTATGTCATCTGTTGATAGAGACAGTTTTACTTTTTTCTTCCAGTCTAGATTTTTTTATTTCTTTTTCTTGCCTCATTTCTCTGGCTAGAAATCCAAGTACAAATTTGAAAAGAAGTGGTAAGAATGCAAATCCTTTTCTTGTACCTGATCTTGGTGGGAAACTTTTTAGTTAGTCTTTACTATGAAGCATAATGGTAGCTATAGGTTTTTCATAGATATTCTTTACTACATTGGGAAAGTTTACTTCTAGTTTATTGAGATTATCATGCAAAGCTTTTGGCTCTTATCAAATGCTTTTCCTGAGTCTATTGAGATGATCATGTGTGTTTTGTTCTTTATTCTATTAACATGGTATATTACATTGATAACTTTTTATATATTGAAACAATCTTACATTCCTCAGATAAATTCCACTTGGGCATGTCGTGTAATCCTTTTTATATGTTGTTATATTCAATTTGCTAGTGATTTGCTTAAGGCTTTTACATTTATATTCATAAGAAATATTGTTCTGTAGTTTTCTTTTGTGATTTCTTTTTTTTAAATAATTTTTTATTTTTCAATTACAGCTGACATACAATATTATATTAATTTCAGGTATACGACATAGTGATTAGACATCCATGTAACCTACAAAGTGATCACCCCGATCTGGTACCATACGACACCATACATAGTTATTACAACATTATTGACTATATTCCTTATGATATAATTTACATCCCCAAGACTACTTTATGACTACCAATTTGTATTTCTAATCCCTTGCCCTTTTTCACCCACCCCTTCAACCCCACTCCCACCTGGCAATCATCAAAAATGTTCTCTATATTTATGAATTTGTTTCTGTTTTGTTTTTTCATTTATTTTGTTCTAGATTCAACAGGTAAGTAAAATCACATGGCATTTGTCCTTCTCTATCTGACTTGCTCAGCTCAGCACAATACCCTCTCGGTCCATCCTTGTTATTGCAGATGGTGAGATTTCCTTCTTTTTTATAGCTGAGTGTGATTTCATTGTGTTAGGTATCAGGATAATATTGACCTCACAGAGTGAATTGAGAAATATTTTCTCCTCTTCTAATTTTTGGAAGGGTTTGAGAAGAATTGGTACTAATTCTTCTTTAAATATATGATAGAATTCACCACTGAGACATTTGGTCCTAGGCTTTTCTTTGAGGCAGGTTCTTGATTACTAGTTCATTTTTTTTATTTGTTTTTACTCTATCCAGATTTTCTATTTCTTCTTAAGTTTCAATAATTTGTATCTTTTTAGGAATTTTTCCATTTCATCTAGGTTACCCAATCTGTTTATATACAATTTTTCATAACATTCTCTTTTTTATTTCTATAAAATCTATAGTAAAGTCCCTTCTTTCATTCCTGATTTTAGTAATTTGAGTGTCTCTCTCTCTCTCTCTCTCTCTCTCTCTCTCTCTCTCTCTCTCTCTCTCCCTGTCATCAGACTAGCTAAATGTTTTCCAACTTTGTTGATGTTGTCAAAGGACCAACTTTTGATTTCACTGAATTTTTCTATTGCCTTTCCTATTCTCCATTTCATTTACTTCTGTTCTAATTTTTATTATTCCTTTCCTTCTGCTTCCTTCAGATTAGTTTGCCTTTTTTGTGTTTCTTAAGGTGGAGGGTTATTGATTTGAGATCTTTTTTCTTCTCTAATATAGGCATGCACAACTATAAATTTCCCTGTAAGTATTGCTTGAGGTACATCCCATAAATTTTGGTTTGTTACATTTTTGTTTTCATTCATCTCAATTTTTTTTTCTAATTTCCCTGTGATTTCTTCTTTGATCCATTGGTTATTTGGGAATGTGTTATTTAGTATCCACCTATTTGCGAATTTCTCAATTTCTTTTTTCTGTCACTGATCTCTAACTTAATTCCATTGTGGTTGAAGAATATATTTTGTATGATTTCAGTCCTTATAACTTTATCGAGAATTGTTTTATGGCCTAACTAATGACCTATCCTGTAGACTGTTCCATGGTGCACTTGAGAAAAATGTGTGTTCACTGTTATTGGATGGAATGCTCTATTGACGTCTGGTTTAGTTGGCTTAGAGTGTTTTTTTCTATTTTCTTTCTAATCTTATATCTAGTTGTTTCATCTATTAATCAGAATGGAGTATTGGAGTCTTCAACTGTTATTGCTTGTCTATTTCTCCCTTCAATTCTGTCAGTTTTTGCTTCATGTATTTTAGGGACTTAGTTGTTAGATGCATGTGTTTACAATTATGTCTTTTTGATAGATCGACACTTTATTACTGTAAAATGTCCTTTTTTGCAATAGTAGCAATGTTTGTCTTAAAAGTCTGTTTTGCCTGATATTAGCATAGCCACACCAGATTTCTTTTGGCTACTGTTTGCATGGTGTATGTTTTCCTATCCTTTTGTATTCAAACCTATCTGTGTCTTTGAATCTAAAGTGTGTATCTATCTTATAGATAGCATGTGGTATTTCTTATATATTGCATGTGGGTTGAATCATATTTTTTCAATCCATTCTGACAATTGCTGCCTTTCAATTAAAGTATTTAATCTATTTACATTTAGTGTAATTGCCAATAAAGTTTTATATCTGCTATTCCACTACTTGTTTTCTACACATCTTATGTCTTTTCTGTGCCTCTATTCATCCATTACTGCCTGATTTTGGGTTAAATAGATATTTGCCATTGTACCATTTCGATTCCTTTATCATTTCTTTTACCATATTTTTGGAGTTATTTTAGTGGTTGAGAAAATAACCATGGGGATTACAATTAACATAAGGGGAAGGCCCTGGGATGTAGGTGAGGCTGCTTATCAAGAAGGCTGTTCTGGGAGTCATATTAAGAATTTATATTTGCTTGTGACTCTGCTGCTATCCAGGGCATGTGCTAACATGAAGGGGCTAGTGTCATTTTAAGGCCCCTGAAGGCCACTTGGCCAAATGAAATGAGTGCCAAGGCAGCAATACCATGGAGTAGCTTAACCATACTTTCGACAGGAGGGCAATCTGCCCTATTTAGCCTATCAATTTGCATGTTAAACTTATCCAGAAACACTCTCAGGAAAACACCCAGAATAATGTTTGACCAAATATCTGGGTTGCCATGGCATCATCAAGCTGACACACAAAATTAACCATCAGAGGTAACATGCAATACAATATTAATTGCACAAAAAGGTTGCTGTACACAGAGGCAGGGCTGCTGAGACAGAACATGCTGTCTAGCTGAGAGAACCGCCAAACATTCTACTCTTCCCCAATTCCCATTAAAATGGCAAATGCAAAAATGCAAAGAAGTGCATTTAAGTAAGGAACTGACTCATGGTAAAGCTAATACTGGAAGGAGAGGACATCTGCAGACCAGAGACTCTCACCTGTTTCTGGAAGACTGAAAAATATTCCGTGGTGTTGAAAAAAAATCTTGGAAATGTACTTTCTTTAGCTGATGAGCGGAAGTCCAGTTTAGCATATGAAAGGAGACTGACTAGAGACAATGGAACAATAGAAAAAAAATAATGTTGCAAAGGAATATTTAATAAAAAATTTAATGACATACAAAAATGTCCACACATATTAAATTGAAAAGCAGGTTAAGAAACTGTTTAGGACGTTCTTACTTTCTGAAGAAAATATATATGTATTTAATTGGGAGACTATACCCCCAAATCACTCAGCCCAGGGGTTTCTAGAAGTCTAGGCTGAGGCAGCACAGAGCCTGGGTCTGCTACTGAGTTTTCCTGATCTGAATCACCCAACATGAGGCTGTCAGCTCAAGCCACGGTTACACCTCTGGCTGATTCTGAGGAGGGAGATTGTACCCTAAACTCTCCAGGGGCTCCTCATCACATCTACAGAGCAGTTCTTCAAATGCATGCCTCTATATGTGTGCGGAGAATATTTTAGAATTTCTGTGTCTGTTTATTTTGATTTAAAAATGTTAATACTTAACATACTAATGCAAGAGCAAATATCTATTTGTCAATAAATATACAATGCCGCTTTGTAAATAATTAGACACATGCTACATATTTATGTTATAAATATGCATATAAAAACATTTCTTGCACTCTCAGAAAAATTTACAGATGGGGCTCACAAAGACGTTCGGAAATCACAGCTCTGTAGGACAAAGCCTCAGCTCCCTGATGTGGTCACTTGTCTTCCTGGCAAGTTTTCTTGCTGGGAGCTAGAGACTTCACGCTCCAGCTGCTGCAGCCACTTGTGTGCTTCTCGGCAGACACCACTCTGTTTCTCAGCTCTGCTCTTCTATTCTTGCTGTTTCCTCTGGATTGTCCCTTGCCTCTTTTGGCCTGGCCAACTCCTACTCACCCTTGAGGCCTCCACTCAGTTGTTGTCCTTGATGGGAAATGTTCTCTGACCCCGTCCCCCACAAGGTTGGACCCTCTTAAGAAACCATCCCTGCTGGTACGTTT
This sequence comes from Rousettus aegyptiacus, assembly GCF_014176215.1. Lineage (NCBI taxonomy): Eukaryota > Metazoa > Chordata > Mammalia > Chiroptera > Pteropodidae > Rousettus > Rousettus aegyptiacus. Next base: position 153,424,273 of record NW_023416306.1, on the reverse strand, counting down.
CTTTATCATGGCATTTGCATTCCATGGCTGTAAAATTCTATCCACATGTCCATCACACTCACTGTGAGGCAGGAAGGTCTTATTTTGCTCTGTTCTCTGATATTAGCACAATGAATGAAGCCACCACTTTGGTCTCTCCTCTCCTATCTGTGCCACTGTGAAGACCATTGATTAAAACCTTTGCAAAAAAAGAAGAAGAAGAAGAAGAATTAATGTCTTTTCCAGAGTCTCACTCATTCTGGAATTTAGCTCAAATTGTAACCATCAGGCCAAGGGTCTCTCTTCAAGAAAGAGAAGAAATTTCCCCTTCAACAACATGCCCCCCTTTGGGACTGTGGTTCCTCCAGCGCAAAGCATAACCAAGGACTTCCCCTGGTGGCTCTCTCAGAGACCTGGCTGAGCGAGCTCCTTCTGCAGAAACTCGATAACATCAGAATATGGTAAGAGTTCCAGGCAACAGACTGTCCTTCTCATGTGACTGGAGGAGGGGCCTTCAAGAAAGGTGAGGGCCTCCTTTGGGCAGCAGCCTCCCCAGGTACTGGGTGGTTGGCTTCTCAGGTCTCTCTCCCCAGGGGTCTTGGGGTTTCTCATTGCTGTAGCCCTTTAGCCTCTGCTTCGTCTCCCTCTTTCTCTGGTCTGGCGTCCTCCACATCTAAAGACGGACACCTCCCAGTTCCTGAGCTAACGTCACCTCAGTTCAAACCACTGGAGGAGCCTGAAAAGCCCCACAGAGTTGAAATTCCAAATTGGGAGAGTCTCTAATGGGTCTTGTTTAAATCAGGGGTCCACCCTCGTGCCACTCAGCCATTCACAGTGATCAGGGCCTGGTTATATAAACATGGCTGCCCATGACCATTCCTATGGCAGGGAGGAGGGCTGGATAGTTCTCAGGTTGTGGCTAGGCACACACTCTTAAAAGCATCATCTGTAGAAAGTAAAGAAGGAAGAAGAAAGGAAATATAAGCTGAGTTTCTATTAATTGTCAGATGCTTCACCAAGTATTTTAAAACAAGGAGTCATCTCTCTGGAGAGCATGTAAACCAGGTCTCATCCAATTCTTCAACATACCAGGCCAGCCCCATACCAGGAACTCTGAAATGGGGCAGAAGGCAGAGGAGACAAATGCCTATATTAAAGGAACTAATAGTTCCGTTGGACAATTCTCAAATGGCATTAGGAAGTCTCCCCCTCCTCCAAGCCCACCCACACCTCATTTACCCCTCAAAACTCAGGTTACATTTTTCTCCTCAATGAAGCCTTCTCTCACCACACCTGCTTTGGTATAGGGAGAGACATAGTTTGGTGTGGCAGAGAAAGCCAATAAATGAGACTCAGTTACCAAGCTTTGGTCCTATCTCTGCATGACCTTGAAGGCTCCACTTATCCGGCCTCAGTTGCCTAATCTATGGGCTGAAGATGCTCGATCTACTATAGGGAAGCTTTCTTTGATGGAGCTTTAAAACTTCAAGAATCTATTAAATTGTTTTAGAACAATTAGAAGCTCCAACTCCTTGGAACTTCTTTTGAATGTAAAATCTGTGTGACACGATTCCTTTTGTAATTGTCTTATCATGAAATGTTTCAAGATGAAAAATGCAATATGATGCATTGGTTGAGAGCATGGGCTCTGAGGACGTGACTACTCTGTGCTCTGCAATCTCTTTTCTTTGCAGAATGATCTAGAATGGACCGTTTGGCTGCTTCCTGTGGTATCATGTGCTTTGCAAAAGCAGAAGCCCTCCCATTTCTAGTGGTTTCGCACACCTGGGATCCTATCAGCTCTTGATGATCCAAGTAACACTGGGTTTTCCTAGCTACATCTGACATCTTGACTGGCATTACGGCACAAGGTTCTACAACTCTGGAAAATTTAAGCCTGCAGCCTCTATTGCTGGTACCAGGATGGTTATAATGTTAAGTAAATCCCATCAATGATATCATGTGGCTTTTGGACTGTTGTGTGACTGAAAATCTGCCAGCTTCTATCACTTTAATGTATGAAGAGAAATGAGAACAGAGGTCCTAAGTGTTTTCCAGTATCTTAATACTTTATAGAAGAAGAGCAAGAGGAGGAGAAGAAATAGGAGATAAGGGAGAGAGGAAGAGGTGATGAAGAAGAAAATAGCGCTGAAACGTGAGACAAACAAAGCAATCGTCAACCCCTCAGGACTAGGCAATGTCTGTAATATAGTATTACTGCAACTTCATGCTGTTGGGTCTTTGAATACTGATGACATAACTTTCTGTGCCTGTGGGTAAAATCTCAAGGTGGCAAATGTCAGATGTCAGTAAATTGGAGGGGCCTTGAAACTCTACTCAGAGGAATAATACAAAAGCAAACCTTTTTACATGGAGATTTGACCCATCTCTTGTGTCCACCTAAGCACAGGTTTAATTTGAAGTTATGTTAAATGAAACCAAGTAAGTTTTACTATAACAAAATAATAATAGTAATAATAATAATAAAGGGGGGTGGAGTGGGTGATGATCTAGAGTCAGACTGACTGAATTGAATCACAGGTCCACCACCCACTAGCTATGCAACTTTGGGCAAATTATTTCATGGTGCAGCACCTTGGTTTTCTCACCTGAGAAATGAGAATACTACCAGTATGTACATCCTGGAGCTGTTTGGAGCATTCCATGAGACTTTGCATTCGGTGCACTTGGCGAATGGCAGACATTGCCTTTGTTAATATGCCCGTAGGTAACATCCTGTCACTTCTCTTGAATTGACCGTGTACCCCCTAAGAGCAGGGTCCATCCCGGTCATCACTGGTGTTCACATCAGTGCCCAGCACAGTCAAAGCACACAGTACTCTACTCGTTCAGCAAATCGCACTGATGAAACCCTGGACCAAACCGCTTCTCCTGTCCCTCTGAAGGTGCCCAGCTTAGAGAGCAAGAAGTGAAGAGGTGTCACATGGCGTGCCAAGTCTTGAGAGCAAATGTCTAGTGTCCTCTCCAGTTCCCTCCCCAGAGCCAAGAATGATTTAACTCTAGTCATTTTCACAGACTGAGTTTCACTGATGAAAGAACTGAGAGGAGATGAACCTTTCCTGGGTTGACCATCTTAGGTCTTATATTCCATATCTATATATTGTTTTCCTTTTTTCCATCAGCCTCCCAGATATACCTATTACCCCATTCACCCTTAAGGGAGTTGGATATGGCAGCAGCACACCTGCAATAGACATCAATCCTGGAAAACTCATGCTTGCCAAAGCCATACTTTAAATCAAAAAGAGCCCCCTCCTCCCCCCGCAGCCTGTGTCTCAGCTCAGCTTCTTACCCACGCAGAGATGCAACATTTAACAATGTCCTAGCATGGCCCTTTCACTGCAGCATGATAGAGAAGCAGCCCAACACTTTGATTTCCCTGCACCAAGGATGAAAGTTCACCTCTCCAAGAACACACAGTAAGTGGGCAACCCAGCTGAGATTCCCAGGGGCCCTGTGGCTTTCATTCTTAGATCATCACAGGAATAGGGAGAGGGGGTGGCGGAATCGACAGGGCGGCAGAATTTGAAGAAAGGCGACATCAGCATGGCCTGCTACTGTCTACTCAGGCCAGAAAAAGCCTCAGTTAGAATAAGAACCCCCGCCCCCTGCCCACAACCCCAGCCCCGGCTAAATCTTCTCAAGTCAAAATGAGCCTGTGAACAAGGACTGGGTCCTTGCAGAAGAGTGGGGCATGTACACACCTGCTGATGCAAATCTTTATAGGTTAATCATATGAAATACTTCTCGGGGACCAGATTTCTTTTAAAATAAGTAGTTCTAACTTCCTTTATCACAATCATACATATAGAAAGTTGAAAGTTTCTAATAGTGCAGAAGAACTTGTAATAAAAACCAAAGAGATGTTTCCAGAAACAATCATCACAGCTACCATTTACTGAGCACCTACTATGTGCCAGGCACTTGACAGTCACGATCTCATTCAAGGCTCCTACTCCTCTGTGAGGTGAGTGCTATGAGGATCCCACTTTACAGATGAGGAAACTGAAACTTGACCAACATCATACAATGTTAATAAAGAAAGAAAAGTTAATATCATAAGTGCAGTGGAGCTATGATTAAACTATAAAGATTGGGATGGAAGGAAACCCAGAAAAATAAAAATAGTTGATTTGATGGGGCGATAAGATCACGGGGATTTTTCTTCTCCTTAGTAAACACATCTATTGTTTTCCTGCATTGTACTGCAGGATAGAGAAATTGCTTTCTAACACCCCAGGGGTGACAGAGCCAGGAAGCTAGTGGGAAAGAGGCTGTAAACTGCCAGCCTGGTGATAATTGCCCCCTCCTGAGCTGCTCCACCCCCTTTCCTGCCTCACCTCCCAGCACTTTCTCAGTATCTTTGCCATTGCTGAGTGTGTGTAGGGAGAGTTCAGGGGAAACCCCTTCTCCAGCTCAGATGGGTTCTGGTTCTTTTTAAAGCTTCTGAACATTGGCTCCTTTGGAAACCAGGGGTTTTTTTACTTCCCTGTGATGAATCAGCACAGAATTGGCCCGTGTGGGCCAGAGAAGCTTCTGGAATACAAATCTTGCTGAGGTCCCAGTGCTTCTCCGCCTACAGTCTCTCCCTCCTCCCTCAGATTTGCTGACCCAGAGTTGTTTCAGCCCAGGCTCCAAGCTGCCTCCAGCCCACCCTGCCTCGAGGAACCTGGACCCAGAAATGAGATTCCCAGCCCCAACCCCCAATGCAAAAGGTGACTTTGTGTGTGTGGGGTGGGGGGGAGGGTTCCTATAATCTACATGGCTCATGAAGGGAGAAGTCAGCGAGGAAACTGTGGTCCTCCCCAACTCCCCAACTCATCGTCTTCTGGAGCATCATGAGAGTAACCTGGCCTCCTCTCCAGGAAAAGCCCCCAGCCAAGTGACCCACAGCCCCACCTACTCTCCTTCTTTCTCCTAAGCTCAGAGCCCCCATCCCCAGCTAGCACTGACAGCAGTGGCTTGATACTTGCCCTGGTTAACGTGTTCCTGATGTAAAGTGTTGCCCTTTGAGGGTGTTTTGTGTCATCGTGCCCTCATACCCACCCAGGGGACCTATGTTCAGTTATCCCATTTCACAGACGAGAAGATGGAAGCTCAGAACCATGACGTGACTTGCCAAGGCCACCAGCCAGGAGGCACCAGGCTGGGATTCTGACCTCGCCACCATTTTGGACCATCCTCTTCTGCCTTTTTAAATTGGGTTTTCTGTATGAGGACAGTTCCATTATATTGGGACTGTATGAGCTTGAGGGTTGGAGCTGGAAAGGGCTCAGAACCTTGGAAAGAGAGGCCATGAACCAATCGCAGTCCCTACGCAATCCCAGGCTCAGCTACAGGCTAAGACTCATGCATATGAGACACCCAGAAACAGTGAGGGGAAAAAGACAAAAAGAGATCAAGAGATCAATACAAAAAAATGTTAAATATCACCTCCAAATAAAGACTTGGCTTGTAATTTAAAAAAAAAAAAAAAAACACTTAACTTGTTATATCTGGAATCACCAAATGTTCAATGATCTAATATCACCTTGACTGGTTTTTTCCCAGTTATTCAAGTTTTTTTCTCTTATCATGTTCATTTTGTAAGCTACTGCAAAGCTTTTAGAGTATAGATAGGATATAAATTGTAAACAAATAAAAGTGATGCATCGTTTCATCGTTACGGTAGTGGTTTGTTTTCTAAGTTTGAAGCCAGGCCCTATTGGGTACATGTGCTAGAATAGACTGAAAGAGGAATTGTCTGCATGGGGTCCTTCTTGGGGACAGGTGCAAACAACCTGTGACCACACTCAGCGTCTCAGTTCCACTCTTAAAGAACGAACACCCCAACGTCAACCTCAAAGGGCTTTCTAGCCCTGTTCCAGGATTAGCCTTCCGTGACTCTGAAACTTAGTGATTCTGGGAAGGAGGGGGGGGGGGCAAGAGACCACTCCCAACCACTTCCTCTGCCCCTTCAACCATTTGTCCCAGACATTACCCATTCAACAAGTATTGATCACCTACTGTGTGGTAGGCTCTGTGTAAGCTAGGAATTTAGCAGTGACCCAGACTGGCATAGGCCTGGTCCTAATGCAGCCCACAGAATAATGGAGGGACAGAGGAGTAAATAATTGTAATTCCATGCACTGAATGCCACAGGAGAGGGCATACAGAGGAGGGTCACCCAATCCAGATCCCAGGGATCAGGATTTCTTACAGGAAGAATTAAAATTTAAACCAATACCTCATGGCTGTTTAAGACATAAGCCGGGTATGACGGAGACTGTCTCTTAGGTCACATTTCCTGTCTCCTGGACACAGAGCAAGACTACATTTCCCAGCTTCCCTTGCAGTTAAGTGTGACCATGCGACTGAGTTTTAAGTTAATGAAATATGTTCAAAGTTTATAAGCGCCACTTCTAGGCCTGGTCCATGTTCTTTGCTCATTTGCCGGCTAAATGCAGAGGACTTCGGAGTTTCAGAGCAGAACAGAACCACAAGATAGAAGGAACTTGGGTCCCTGATCATCTTGTGAAAAACCTGCCCACCAAATGGTTATGCCCTCATGAATTATTGCACACATGAGAAAGATTTTTCTGTTGGGTGAAGCCATGGAGATTTGGGGTTTATCTGTTACAGCAGCTGGCAACACTCTAACTTATAATCAAGTAGGAGTGGGAAATAGTATTCCAGAAAAAGAAATTAGTAAAAACAACCTAAACTGAATTGGTAGCAGTCAACAAAAGAGACAGGAAAGAACAGAGGCTCTAGAGCCAAACCAATAGGCTCAAACCTTGGCTTCATATTTCCTAGCTGTGTGATCTTGGGTGAGCTACTTAACCTCTCTGAATCTTAGTTTCCTCACAAGTAAAATGAAGATAATGATACCTTTGTGGAAAGGCTGCAGTGAGTATTCAATAAATAGTACCTAGAATGGTTCCTAAGACATAAAAGACTAACCAAATAATGAATCTCTTATTCCTACTGTATGTATTCTTAGAATGACATTTAACTAATAAAATGCTTTGGTAACAACAACAATAATAATAAATATACACTGAGAACTAATAATGTCCCAGGCACTATTCTAATCATTCACATGTATTAATTAATTCCATCCTCACGGCTCTATGAATTAGGCACTATTTTCCCCCAATTTTACAGATGAGAAAACTGAGACACAGAGATGTTAATTAACGTGTCCTAGGCTGACAGCTGGCAAGTGGTGGAGCTGGGGTTTAAATCCAGGCAGGCGCGGTTACGATTCCCATGTTACAGATGAGGGAACACAGAAGCGACATAATTTGCCTACAGACGCAGAATCTCAAAGCGCCCCAGGTTGGGGGCCCTAGCACCGGCCATCACTGACTGCGATTCGGTGGGAATATTGAGCCGCCCTCTCGGGCCGTGAGAAGCACCGTCGTTCTACGTTTCGACAGGTGCGCCTGGTGGCTTTCGCAGTAATAATGCTGACCAAAACCAACTACTGCTTCGGTCAACTGTGACAAAGCAGCAGGTGAGCACGCCCCAGAGTCCCCAAGAGCCCTTCCAGTGATAAAACTCAAGCCCTCTGGCTGGGAAATCAAGGCTGGGGGTCTTTGGTTTTTATGAGAATGACGTTTCTACCAAAGCTTTAAAGAACTTACACTGGAACAAACCTCATCAAGTTTAGACGGATGCTAAACTTTAGAAAAAAAATAAAACAGTTCTAAGAAATGAAACTTCAGAGGACAAACCTAAAGCAGAAGTAACTGCCCGCAGAAAAAGAGGGGCTGGTCATTTGAGCTGCTGAGGTCCAAAATTACCACCAGAGGGCAGCAAAGACATTGGTCAGAGAAGGCAGAGACCCACCTGAGGCTCTCTCCCTAGAATCATCTTCAAAGGATGGGAGATGGACCGGAAAAATGAGATAGGGCCTCCTCCATCGCTCAAGGAGCATCCCCTTGATTTAGGATACCAGCTGTTAAAAAAAAAAAAAAGGAGGGGGCTTTGAACTTTTTCTTCACATCATGTAATCCAGGGTAAGGGTAGAATATTTGTAAAATACAGAGATGCATCAATCAAACCATTATAATCCCACCACCCAGAGAAAACTTCCATTAGTTAACATTTTAATGAATATCTTTCTAGATAGATATAAAAGTAAATATTTCGATGTATACACACATGTAGATATACATTTACATATATTTTAGCTTCATGAAACTGATATCAGTCAGTATACACATTGGTGGTCCACTTTCATGTGAAGCCATATATATATATATACACATAACATGTATTTACACATGTACATGGCATTCTTTTGTCCAAGTGTCTCTCACTTGCTCACCTGTGAGCTCCTTGAAGATTAGTCCTCACTACACCCAATAAAAGTGTGGCTCACAGAAGGGGGTAGGAGCAGTCCCCTGAGGTCCACTGGTCACTATTCTGGGTGTCTTCACAGCCTGGGTCTAAACTTTTTGAAGTCTTTGGGGTGGAGGCTTCTAGCTAAAAAAGACTTCACTCAGTGAGCAGGTGCTCAGAGTTCGTTGAATTTCATCAAAATGAGTCACAACGAAGGTGAGAAGGAGTGGCAAGGTGTAAGGAGTTACCACTTCCTGGTTCCATACCATCACATCATCCTTTTACCCCAGACAGAGGCACAGAAATGGTGGGAATCCAGACAGCAGTACAGGTATGCCTGTCCTCTCCAGACACAGAGCCTCCACACCATTTCTTTTGTGTTCAGGTATGAACACATCTTTCCAAAGAAAAAAAAATCCGCATCCTTGCCCTGTGACCTACCGTTAAGCGAGCTTCAAACCTAAAAAAACCATTGAAAGTGCAGTGGTGCTTGAATTAAGTCTTTAAAAAGATGCAGGTGTTCATCAGGCGGGGCGGAGGGGTACCTCACACCACCTGTACTTATAAGCAACACTTGCTTAATTCACTCAACTAGATGGGATACCACTGATCCTCTAAGAAAATTCACTCTGGTCTGTGACTTTGTACTTAGACTAATTTGGTTTAGAATCATCTTCATCACTTTCTAATCGTGTTTCCTTGGGTAAGTCACAGAAACCTGGGCCAAAGTGAAAATGCTGAAACAGTTTTTGGGGAAGCATTTGCTGTTCAGTCTGACTCGAGCACAGGATGAGAGAAGATGGAACAGAGGAGAGCCAAGAGGATGGCTTTGAGTGCCACCCTAGGAAAGGTGACCAGGAGCCATGGCAGGTCTTTAAGGAAGGGTTAAATCATGCAATAATATATATTTGTTTTACCAGCCTCACAGGAGTTATGATGAAAACCAAAAAAAAGCATTTGAGAAAGAAAGGGCTTTGTAAACTAGAAATATGCATCACCGGCATCTTTCTCTTCTATTTGGGTGATGACTACTGGCTCCCAGGTGCAGCCTGAAGGCTTCCCACTCCGACTCTCCATCCCCGTCGTGCCCATGACACACTTCCCGTCCGTGACTGCCACCCTCTCAGATCCACTGTGGTCACATGCACAGCTCAGGTGGTGTGTCTTAACCTCTTTCACTCATGCTCAAGCCTAGCCAAGTTGGGGCGAGGGAGGGACAGAGGGGGAGGTAAGCCAGAGTCCTCTTTCTTGGCAGTTGGGGCCCCTGGGTGCTGAGTAGAGAGATGACGGTCAGAAGAGAAGTCTCCCCAGAGCTTAGTGTACCCCGGCACTCAGCCTGCTGTCAGCATGCAGCGCCAAGTCAGCGCACTCTGCACACACACACACACACGTCTGCTGCAGCAGGCATCCCATTCTGCCTTCTCTCCTGGACTTGGGAGGCAGCGTGACAGACAGGGAAGAAGCCAGGGACGTGGGTCGCAGACCGAGGTTTGAATTCTGTCCCTGCCCCTGCCCCTGCCAAGTATGTCACAGTGTGCAAGTGATATAAACCCTCTAGGCCTCAGTTTCCTTGCCTGCTAAGTGAAAAATATTATTTCCTAACGTTTAGGTTATTGAGAGACTTAAATCAGATAAGCAGCACTCAAGACATCTAAACTAGAAATACTGTTACTCATCTTAGTTTTTCCACCGGACTGGAAGCTCCTTGGGAGACCAGAATTATATCATATTCAGCTTCCTGTGATAAGCAGTGTGGACAGTGGCTAGGGTCCATAATACTTTTAGGAGCCTATGAAAATGTTTTAATATCATTTAAGACCGGAAGGAAAAAAAATGAATATAACCCAACCTGGGTCGCCTTGGTCTTTATATCAATTCAGTTGTAAAAATGTAATTTTTAATGTATATTTTCAAATGGAGGAAGGGGGCCACAAAAGCACAGTGCCTTTGGCTCAGGAGAGTCACAGTGTGGCCCTGAGTGTGAGCGTGTGGAGAGAGACAGATCAGCTTTAAATCCCAGCTCCACCACTTAGCTACTGAGACAAAGGTGCTGGCTGTTTTTGAACTCCTGGTTTCTTCATCTGAAGAAATGGTCATCGATAAATCCTACCTCTTTGGCCACTGAATTCTACCTTATCTTTTTTATTTTTAATCACTCATTACATCTCTAATTATGTATTCAGTGTCTGACTTTCCCTACTAAGCCATAAGCGCTGAGGGCAGGGACCTTGTCTAACTTCATGATTCCCACCGTAACATACTGCGTTCTTACTACGTGCCATGTATTGCTCTAAATGCTTTAAATGCATGACATCGGTTATGAAGGGTTTTAGCCCCCACTTTACAGATGAAGACATTAAGGCTAAGTGCTTAAGCGACTTGCCCGAAATCACATGATAGGAAGTGGCAGGGTGTATGTGTATGTGTGTGGATTGGGACCTGGTAGCCCAGAGCCTGGTAGTTAAGGGGAAAGAAGTAGGTACCTGGGCAGGTGGGGTGAGGGGGGCGGAGCACAGTACATGGCTTCGAGGAAGCCACATGATAAACTGAAATGAAGACTTGTTCCTGAGTAGGTGGCTGTGAAATTGAGAAGACAGGGAGTCATTAGCAAGAAGTCCTCCTAGCAGGCCAATGTTTTCCATCCATGAAGGGAGAAGAGTTTAGGTCAAGAGAGTGATCTGACACATCAAGCATGATGGCGGTTCTCCCCACAGTGGAGCAAGCCAAGGTTCAGCCACCCTGGGAAGTCAGTCAGCTGGGTTCTCCCTGAGGCTAGGGAACTAACAAGTGCAGAGGGGGCTCCCCAGAGTTCAAGTGTTGTCCATGCTCAACCTGAACACAACAGGTGCTTCTCAACTGGCCCCTCCCTGCCTGCTCATGTTATGGGGCTCTTGCACATAGGAATAGGGGTTTTGTTTTTTTCATAATAATTATTTACATTATTTTTAGTAATTATCATTTTTATAATGATGATCTTTTCTGGTGACATAACGACACACATATCTTCATCTTAAAAAAACTAGAAAATACAAATACACACGCACACAAAATAAGTGCAAGTCACAGATCATCTCACGAGGCGGGAACAACCTTGTTTAACATTCTGGTATATTTCTTCCCAGTTTTTTTTCATGGCATATGAATACATATTTCACCCTGCAACTTTGAGATCATATATAACAGTTATTTTTTGTAAACAACTTGGTAGAAGCTTTAAGAAAAATGATCAACAAAACAGAATTAAAAAACATAAAATAAAAAGTAAACTTCCGTTTAGCATTCTTTACTTTCCTTTAGACGTCCAAGGCTGTTGGCCGTGCACATAGAGCAGGCAGCGACTCACAAGTGAGACCTTTGGCTTTTATCGAGTTGATGGAACTGACCTTTGCTCCCGCTACGTGGTGTGGCAGACACCAGTGAGCTGTCATCGAGCTCTTCCCCTTTCCTCTGGGGTTCACAAGAAGATACAAGAGGTTGGGATTCCCAGCCTCCCTTGCGGTTACGTGAGACCACGTGACTGAGTTCTGGCCAATGAAGTACAGGTGGAGATGTGTTTTAGATTTCTATTGCTATCTAACAGATTATCCCCAAAGTTAACAATTTAAAACAACAAATAATTATCTCACGCAGTTTCTGAGAGCCAGGAACACAGGAGTGGCTCACCTGGATGGTTCTGGCTCGAGGTCTTTCACAAGATTGCAGTCAATCTACTGTCTAGGGCTGCAGCTTCCAAAGGCTGGATTGATTGAGACTAGAGGTTCTGCGTTCAAGATCACTCATGCCACTATTGGCAGGGAGTGCGGCTTGGGGGGTGGGGACTTCAGCGCCTGCCCCGACGAGCTTTTCCACAGGACTGCTAAAGACATGGTTTTTCCCAGAGTAAGTGATCCAAGAGAGAGTAACTACACCTAAGATAAAAGCTGCAGTCTTTCCAAAATTGAATCTTGGAAATGACCATCACTTTTGCATTCTGTTTGTTTGACGTGAGTTACTAAGTCCAACCCACACTCAAGGGGAAGAGAATTAAGCTCTGCCTCTTGAAGGAAGGAATACTAAAGAATTTCTGGATATTGTCTTAAAACCAACGCAATCTGCTACGCATCTAGTCTTGGCCGTAATAACCTCTGTGTGGTCCTCCTCTCTCTCTCTCTTTCCCTGGAGAATGGCTGAAGGGAGAGGACTCTAAAGTCCTAGAAGAGGCAGGAGGCACAAAGTGGAAGGATCCTGGCTCCCTGAGCGAAGGCACTGAAGAGTGCTCCCTGCCCTGCAGCCAGCTGGACTTTAGAAGAGGGGACTTGAACTCTTAAGTCAGCCGTTGATATTTGGAGTTTATCTGTTGCTGCACCTAAAGTAGATTTGTCTTGTTTCCGAGGCTTATGCCTGTGGGTGTTATGTTCTATCAGGTAATGGTCTTCTTTCAAAATAATAGACTTGCCTTAAAGAAATAATCCCTTTCCTTGTGCTGAGAGCCTTGACCCCAGAGAAAAGCAATCTCAGTGTTTCTTATTTGGAGCAAAAGAGGGTGAGAGAATCAAGACACAGAAAGCCAGAGGACAGCTGGGTACCAGCACAGGTGCAGAGAGCTAACGGGGGAGGCACTCTAGAGGATCTGTTAGTGAGCACAGCCAAACTCTAACAGGAATGAGAGCATGTGAGCACAGCCATGCCACACGGTGAGTTCCCATCCTCCTAAAATACAGGAAAAGACGAAAGGCAGATCAAGAAGAGCAAAAGAAAGCGATTTAGCAACATTTTCAGTCGAATGATGTATACTACAGAAACAAATGTATGAGTACCTGAAGGCATGTATGTATGAAGATATTCACTGTGGCCAGACTTAAAATAGCAGTGAGAGTGGGGCAGGAGGAGGAATAACCTAATGCCCATCAGTATGGGAATGATTGAATACAGAATGGTTTGTACATATTGGCATGCTGTGAGAGTTGATTCCAGCAGGCCTGGAAGTGGCACGAGATGATTTACTGAAATAAATGACACACATAAAGTCCATAATGGAAGTGAAATAAGCAAGTTTCAGCCTAATATGTAAAACATGATTTCATTTTTATTTTTTTTGTGATGCCAGATAGGTAAGTAGGTGTGTAGGTAGGTAGGTAGGCAGATATATATATGCATATATATGTATATATAGACATATATACATAAGATATATATACACATATATATGTATATATACACATATATTTGTATGAATTATATATATACATTTGCATAAATTATATATATATAAATTTGTAAAAACTTAAGGAAAAAATCAGGAGGCAAGCACATCAAATTATAAACAGTGATTACCTTATTGGAGATGTGTACTGTGGGGGAATGAAATGGGCTAGAACGTTTACTTCTTATTTTATGTAATTTTTAAAAGACAGCATTATAGATCTTTTTAAAAATTAATAGGGTATTTTTTAGAGCAACTTCAAGTTTACAGAAAAATTGTGCAGAAAGTACAGAGAGTCTCCACATACTCCCCCTCTCCCCTCCCCCCACACTCCTCCCCAGACAGTTCCCCCCCGCTATTAATGTTGGTCTAGTGTGGCACATTTGTTACATTGATGAACCAATATTGATATATTATTATTAACTGAAGTCCATAGTTTACATTAGGGGTCACACTTTGTTGTACAGGTTTTGACAAAGATGTAATGTCATATATACAACAATATACAACATTACAGTATCATATGGAAGATTTTGACCCTCATAATCCCTGGTGCTCCTCCTATTTATCTCGCCCTCCCTCTTCCCTGAATCCCTGGCAACCGCTGATCTGTTTACTTTTTAATATCTCCATACTCTTACCTTTTCCAGAACGTCATATAATTGTAGCCTTTTCACACTGGCTTCTTTCACCTTGTAATATGCATTTAAGGTTCCTCCATGCCTTTTCATGGATTGATAGTGCATTTATTTTTATTACTAAATATTCCATTGTTTGAATGTACCATAGTTTGTTTATCCATTTACCCATTGAAGGACATCTTGGTTGCTTTCAATTTTTGGCAATTGTGAATAAAACTGGTATAAACTTCTGGGTAGACATAAGTTTTCAACTCATTTGGGTAAATCGCAAGGAATTTGATGGCCGGATTGTACAGTAAGACTATGTTTAGTTGTTTAAGAAATGACCAAACTGTCTTCCAAAGAGGCCGTACCGTTTTGTATCTCCAGCAGCAATGAATGGACAGTTTTTGTAGCACCATATCCTCACCGAGATTTAATATGGCCAGTGTTTGGATTTTACCCATTCTAAAAGTGTACAGTGATATCTCATTGTTGTTTTATCTTGCAATTCCTTAATTACATATAAAACATCTTTTCATATGTTTATTTGCCATCTGTATATTTTCTTTGATGAGGTGTCAGTTCAGATCTTTGCTCATTTTTAATTGGGTTGCTTGTTTTCCTATTGTTGAGTTTTAAGAGTTCCGTGTGTGTGTGTGTGTGCGTGTGTGTGTGTGTGTATTTTTTTTAACATCACCTTCACTTATTTATTTCTTTCCCCTTGTATATTTTGGATACAAGTCCTTTTTCAGACATGTGTTTGGCAAATATTTTCTCCCAGTCTGTGGCTTGTCTTTTTATCCTCTTAATTATAGGTTATTTTTAACACTTTTGTGTTTTTCAAGTAAATGTTTAAGAAGATGAAGGTGCACGGGAATGACTTAGTTTAGCACCCTTGCTTGGCTAGACTACTAGTACTAATTCCTAGAGAGGAGGAATTGGCAGCAAAATGAAATTCACACCTATGTGTTATACTTGTAAACAGTTTTTGTACTTATGTAACTGATTATAAGTAAATCCCATTGTTTATAGTTTGTGGTTAAAGAAAACCCCCTTTTTGTGAGTGCCTATTAAAGAAGTGCAGTTCAGTATGTGGGAGGGGTAGAAGCGGGGAGGCCAGGGGACCCACATGAGTCCTCTGCTCCTTGGTGGGGAGCCCCGTTGGGGATGGAGGCCGACTGCGGGGGGGGGGGGGGGGGAGGGGGCTGCCTGCACCTCCACCTACCTGATGCAGAATGGAGCACGTGACCAGACCCTGAAAATCAGTTCGCTGAGAAGCTGAGTGCTTCACTTGAGCTTATTTCACAAGATCTACAGGCGGTGACCTTGGACACCCCTCTCCCCACCACTATGAAGGAAGGGAAGTCTCCAGAGGGTAGGCTGAGGCTGCTTTAGAAATTGCAAAGGCTCAGTTACTTGAAGGGAATGCATTCTAGGGAAGTCTCTCCAGGTTTCCCCTGCAACTTCAAAGAGAAACAGCTTTTTCAGAACCTTGCACTGTAGAAAGAGTTCAGAGGCTCTGTCCCTGGACCCTGCAGAGGTTTCTTCCCAGGCCCGTGTTATGCAAATTTGGTTTAGTAGAAAGGGAGTCTTCATTTCCAGCAAAGAAAGGCAGAGAAGGGGAATAATAATACCTTTCACATTTGGACTATAAATACCACAGTAAGTAGGGCTGAGAAAAAAAGAAGTTGGGGCCTTCTGGAGCTTGAATCTGCTGCGAGGCCTGGCGTGTCAGGGTTTCTGCTAACAGGAAGGATGATGGAAGCTGGAATTAAGTGACAGTAATGGGTACCAATTAGAAAGGGCTCCCTGAGGACACAGCTACCACTACAGAGCAGCCTCTTGGCCACTTAAGAGAAGCAGCTACAAGATGACCGAGGACAAAGCGATTTGCACCGTCGGCTGATCAGAGGGGCCAGGACTGCTGTCAACGATTGAAATGCGGACATGAGACCAAACTCTGGGGGAGCAAAATGAGAAGATGGTCACAAATCTTGGTATGTGCCCATCAAAATGGGGTTTTATTTTCCTTTGAAAAAGAGTGCACACTCGAGGGTCACCTGACCCTAGGTACCTAGCTGCTCATTACCTAATTGTCCTAGACCTGCCCTTGTCCACCTCACCAAGGGACTGTGAGCTTCCTAAAGACAGGGACTTCCTCGGGTTCATATTTATCTTCCAGGCTGGCTCAATAAATGTTCCTTGGATTGAATCCAGTGATGCTGCCTCAGTTTCCTCATCAGTAAAATGAGATTTAAAGTCATAACACCCACCTCACAAGAGCCCAGCATATGGCTGATACTCCATAAAAACTAGTATCCGCCCTTTAGTTCACTGCGTAGCCACATTGTCTGCGGCAGCGGTGCAGCAACTTCTTTTTTTACAGCTAGGCCATATCAGTCTGCGATGCTTTTTAATCATTATCTACCCTTTAACTCCAAAAAACAATGTATTGGGATATTCAAATTAAAGTTTTGACTGAGATACCGGAGCAAAATAGATGTGAAGCCACATCGCCCAGTACAGACTTCATGATTTTAAAGATTTTTAAAGAACCGGTTCCAAGAGGATTGAACCCTTAATCCAGTTTGAGGATATAAAAAGGTCTCCAGATATGGAGAGATAAGAAAGGCATTTGTGGAGCCATTTCTTTGGAGAGAATGGCTGTCCTGCAGGGTCCTTGCCTTCCCCCAGGCAGGAGGGAGGGCCTGCTGCCTCATTTCCCTCAAGCCATGTAAGGAGGGGGCTGCCATAGAGCCCCTTGAAAAAGCAGTTGTGCTGGGTTGGGTCTAAACGCCCTGAGTATCTCTGGGTAAGGGATGACTCGGAGTCGCCTGGGGCCAGTGTGGGCTGGCCTGTGTCTGTTCACTAAGGTCATCTAGAGGTTGCTGGGATATAACAGCAAGAAGCTAGAGGTGAGTGACAGTTTCCTGGGCCTGAAGGAAGTACTTCCTGAAGATATATCTGCCCAGGTGGAGTTACATGCAGGAGAGAGGTCCCTGGAGAGAGAAACTTCAGAAGAACCCAGAAAAGAACCTATGAAAGAAAGAATCGACTTTAAACATTTGCCAGGAACAGTACACCCCAAGTCAGCTTAGACCCCTAACAATTCAAGGTCATCAGGCCAGTCCTGTCCCCTCACCACTGCTCCCACTTCCTGCTCCATCCTTGGGAGGGGCCAGAAACTAGCTGGTCAGCTTGGGGTGGAGGAAGGGAGAAGGAGCACCCAGCTCTCCCTCCCGCCTGCAGGCTGTCAGGCTGAAGCAGGCCTGCGCTGGTTAACGAAATTCAATAAGTTTCAGCTGTACGTTTTAACAGTAAGGCATATGCATATATTTACACTGCGGGTTCACCTCCCATAGTTAGATTTCTTCTGTCACCACATATTTGACCTCGTTACCCCACCTGTGTCTCCCCTCCCCCCACCCTCTGGTAATCACTAGCCTATTGTCCATGTCCATGAGTCTCTATTTGTTTGTCTTGTTTCATTTGTTGCTTTTAGGTTTATATCCCATATATAAGTGATATCATGAGGTTTTCAACTTTTTTTCTCTCACTTATTTCACTTAGCATGATTATCCCAAGACCCGTCCATGTTGTCACAAATGGCAGTATTTCATCTCTTCTTATGGCTGAGTAATATTCCATTGTATATATGTACCACAGCTTCTTTATCCAATCATCCATCGTAGGACACTTCTGTTGCTTAACGTTGTATTTTAATTTCTCATGAGTCGTGCATTCAAAATAGCCAGCACTTTATGCACCATGGATACCTCCAGCTGCACTTCGTCTGCCAGGTAACGTGGGACAGTGACTATGGCAGTACGGTACGAGTGGCAGGGCAACTCATGCTGCAGCCCGGACCTGCGGCAGAGCCCTTTTTTTGCTCTAGGCCCCAGTCAGGACTGGCAGCTCTCCAAGTCACTGTGAAATCAGAGCAGTATTCCTAAGTGAGGTATATATGTTGCCTCCAAAATCCAAAGACATCCATGAGGCCAGAGGATCCAAGGAATTCTAGGAGCTCAAAGTCTCACTTACCCAGATGCTACCCTTTCAGGTCTGAAGCTTCTACAGTTTTTCCCTTTTAGCATCTTGACTTTGGTATAGAAAATTTGTCAAAGGTAGATATTCATTCTCTTTCATGGGCCTGCTATCCTTGCAATTACATTCTGGGACTGATTCTCAGCTCAGCATGCCCTGGGACTGGAAGAGACAAGTGTCTCCTTAAATAATGCCAGAGATACATTCTGGCTTTCACAGCATCTCTTGTGTTTACAGTTGGCTGAACTCCGTTTTTCTTTTCTTTTTCCAAGGCTTCCAAAACAGTTACCAAAGGCAGCCCACTCGAGCTTTATCTTAGTCCCACATCATTCAGGTGCCACAGATATCACTTCACCTTCCACCTGTATCACATCTCAATCTTCACGAGAGACTGTTTGAGTAACTCATGCTACAGCGGGCCAGGCTTAGCCCCACCCCCTCCTTACTATCACACCTTCTGACTGGCGAGTGACTCAGCTCCAACCATCCCATTCTGAGGGTCTGATTTCTCGAGCTCCTTCTAATACCAACTGTTTTCACTTGGGTCCCCCCAAAAGCAGAGGCTGAGACAACTGCCTGTGCTCAGGTGGTATATCTGGAAAGTGATTCTAGGGAGCAGGTAAGTGAAACAGGAAAGGAGAAAAACCTACACAGGATGCACTGCAAAGCTGGGCCATCTCTACTGACTGCTTCTGTAGGTCTTGCTTTATCATGCAAGACCTTTCGAAGCAACTTAGGAAAAGCACCTCAGAACTCTCTACCTGGAGGATAAAAGGGAAAAGCATTTATCTATTGCCCTTCCCCCAAATTTGTCAATGTAGACCCTACAAACATTGACTCCCCTGAATTTCCATGTCGCATGTATGTAAGTGCCAAGGGGTGGCCATGGATGTTCCCCAGGACAGGAAGTGGGACAGGTACAGGGTGTGTGGCTGTGGGGAAGCCATCAGTTTACACCTGTGTGAAGTTTCTCACACCTGCTCAGAACTGGAGTCAGAGGATTTTAAATAGGGGACAACAGGTACCAAGTCCAGTCCATCCAGGTGAGTTCTGTCCTTCAGAGCAGCAGAGGCTGATGTTTAAATGTTAATTTTACTGCACATGGTACAAAGCTTTAGGAGTCGTTTTTCATGAGTCACCCACAGAGCCAGCTTAGGAGCCAAACAACAAACCCAGCTTCTTACAAGATTTAGTTTTTAAGCCAAAACAGTATGTCCAGTGTAATTAACCTTATCATTAACTATAATTTAGCTCTTCCCAATGAAAGATGACGTACCAGTATGGAGAACAAGCTCATTTTAAAATTACAGAAATACAATAGAAAGGAGTAAGACTGGCATCGATCTCATTACTTTATGCCTGGTCACACCTTATGTGAATAAATGTGTGCCTGTGTATCTGCATGTGTATCTGTAGATTGTATATGTAACTGTGTTAATCTTTATCTGTATTGTATCCCATATCTATGAGTATATCTGTGAGTATGCTTGTGTGTATTGCGCGTTGTGTGTGTTGACAATCCGCTATGTACCAAGCACTGGGGGTAGAAACTCCCAGTTTCAGGGCTCCTACGTGGAAAAGCGCCTACCTTGCTGGAAAGTGAGGGAGGCCATAGCTAAGAACCTCCAACTCTTTCTTGTTTCTGTTGTGGTAGGCAGAATAACAGCCTCCCAAAGATGGAAACTTTGACTATGTTGGGTCACATGGCAAGGGAGAATTAAGAGCGCAGATGGAATTTAAATTGTTAGACAGTCAACCTTAACATAAGATTATTCTGTATTATCCAGGTGGGCCCAATGTAATCACAAGGGTCCTTAAAAGATGGAAGGCAGAAGACTCAGTGTCAGAGTGATGTGAAGTGAGAAAGAAAGAGTCCAAACTGACCTTGGCCATCATTACAATTGCCCATTATGTGGAGAGCAGGGACCAGAATCTACCGAAATGAGCAGATCAACACTCCCCAAGGTATCTTCGTCTCTTGGCATGGGTAGGCTTACCAGGCTTACCTTACTACACAAACCATATCCTTTTGAATTGTCTCTGTCTCTAGGCATATAATTAAATTTGCATCAATTCAAAGACCATTTCCTGCAACTTCATTGTAATTTCAGATTTTGTTTTTTTATTTCCTGAGTTTGCTAAGGAAAGCATGGAAAAACAAAAGCTTCTCTTTGTGTTGTGGCTTGTTCTCTTTTATTCTGAAAAAATACCAAGCATACGAAGTGTGGAGAATATAACCCGTGTCTGTGTGCACATCACTCACCTCTGACAAATTCTAACATTATTCTACATTAGATTCAGATTTTTAAGAATAAATGAAATGTTACACGTATCATTGAAACTCACTGTCCTCTTTACCCTTGCAGGTACCAACCCCAACTCCCACCCTCTCCATCCCCAAGAGCATCCCCTATTACTGATTTCTATATTTAGAGCATTCTTGTGCATGCTTTTATACCTCTACTATCCATATCTGTGTGTACCCATAATCAATAAGATATCATTTACGTCAGTGGTCCCCAAGCTTTTTGGCACCAGGGACTGGTGCTCCTATGAGAATCTAATGCCTGATGATCTGAGGTGGAGCTGAGGCGGTGATGCTAGCCCTGGGGAGCAGCAAATACACATGAAACTTTGCTGGCTTCCCTACCTGCCACTCACCTCCTGCTTTGTGGCCCGGGACCTGAGATTGCAGACCTTTGCTCCAAGGCATATACTTAAGAGGGAAATTGCTAGGTCAAAGGATATGTTTAGCTTTAGTGGCACTGATTATTGCCAAATTGCTTTACACAGTAGTCATGCCAGTTTCCTGGCCAACGCAATACTAGTTTCTGCCCATCTGATTGCTAATGGGCCTTTTCCTTCTCAGGTTGCACAGTCGATTCTCATAGCAACCCGGAGCACAGGTGGCACAGGTCTAATTTATGACCATCTGGTAGGAGGGCATAGGGAGGCCCAGGGATGACGAGCCTCACACAGCTGATTGTGGCTATTTGGGAGCTGAATGAACCCAGGAGTCTTGAGTCTCAGTCATTTACCACCATGGGAACCAGATACACAGCCAGAACACAAACTCTGCAGCTAACCTTAGAAAATAAGATATTCATATAATTTCTGTTACATGGCTAATATCAACAACTATCCACAGTAACCTAGGGCAAGATATCATCATTTTATGGAGTTTTATATTTCACAAGACATTTTTACATGCATTCCTCATTTGACCCATACAACTCCATAAAAAAGACTTGGATTATATTCCACCTTACAGATAAAAATGAGGCTCATTGCTAGTCATTAGAAGATTGGTTTTGAACCCATTTGCCTTTAAAATATATCTTCTTAGGTATATTTGGAGATGGGTGTCTGAGAGTTGGGAATTTTCAGTCTGTGCCCTCTCGCCTGGCCCCTTGCACAAGTCCTTCCAGCAACTGAGGTCACACCATAAACATGGAACTTTTCCCCTCAGGGTGAGGCCTGGCCCCAGTTTTTGTGCACCTGGGGTCAAACCGCAAGAACATACTGGCTCTGCCACCCACTGGGACTGTGACCTTGGGCAAGTTACTTCTTCTCTGTGCCTGTTTCCTCATCTATAACATGGGGATGATGGCACCTACCTCCTGGCAAGGTCATACAAACTGGCTGCAGTAATACATCTAAAGTGCCCAGCAGGGGGCAGCTCCATAGTGTAGAGGTTAGCACGTCTGCTTTAAATGCAGAAGGTCCTGGGTTTGCACCCCAGGTGGAGCCATGGACCATACCCTGGGTGCACCAGCCCCAGGGTGCACCAGCCCCAGTGCATCAGGCCCCAAGGTGCATGCTGTAAGCATCGGAGGAGACACCCCACCTTCAGAGATCCAGTTCTTAAAGGGAGACAGCAACATCCGTAGGTCAGGGGTGGAAGTGGGATGGAGCAGGATGCGGGTGGAGGGGGGAATTAAAGAGGGGGGCAGGAAAATAAAGCGTTATGCTCACAGGAAACACTCAAACGTTAGCTAGCATTTATGAGGAAGACTGCAATTATGACTTCTGGCTACTCTTGGTCCTGTTGAGGAAGCAGCACCAAGGGCAGGCCCTCAGCACAACACAAGTCACAGATTCTGGGGGACACCCCATCCTCACAGACCAGGAGGCATCTATTCTGGAGGTAACAGGCTTGTGGCACCCAAGCACAGGACCAGAGGAACCACAGAAGGCAGTGGTCCTGCAGTGACGACCACCAGGTCATTTGAGGGACCCTTGTAAGTCTACATCTTCCTTTCTCTCTTGGCTTGCAAAATGCCAAAGGATGACAGCCTGAGGGTTTACCATGGCTGCCACGGCAGACAATGAGTTGACCAGGGCTCAGGGGGGTCCACACCAAGCATGCTGAGTGGTGGAGACCTGAGACAAGAAGGGACCATCCATCCCAGGCCTCATTCATGATTTTGGAAGCAATCCAAGGTCACTGTTGTTCTTGACATGACACTTCGTCATCAATAACTAGTCATCTGGCCCCAGTGATGGAGGAGAGAAAACTCACAATAGAGGGTAGGAGAGTGGCATACAGCTCCCAGGTCTGCCTCTTTGTAGCTGGGTGAACTTTCACCTTTATAAGCCTCAGTTTGCATAGTAATACTGTGGAGCTAAAAAACACCTAACCACCTATCTCATAAAGCTGTAATAGCAAATGAGATGACATGCATGAACTGTCACATGCCAAGTAAATGGCAGTTATTGCGTATCATACTGAGCTGTCCTTACTCTTCTGAGTCAGGTACTCAGCTGTGCAGGACAGAGTGTGGCTAAGTCATCCACATCTCTCTCCTGGGTCAGACACACATTTGCCTGGATCACTGGTTCACTGCATGATCATGGCATCGCCTGGAACTCTATCTAGTCCTCCCAGAAACCAAATCTATAATCATGGCCTCATAGGCTTCCTATTCTAATCAAGTGAGTCATTCGACCACGGAGATAACCACATCATCAGCTGGCGACAGGTAGAGTCACGGGCCTTTAGAGGCAGAGTTCAAACACTAGCTCTGCCCCTTGCTAGCTGGGTGACTTTGGATAAGTCACTTACCCTCTCTGAGCCTCAGTTTAGTTGTTGGTCAAATGGGGGTAATAATACCTATTTCATGCTATTGGGAGATATAAATGAGACTACACATGCTTGTCACACAGTAAGCCAACAAAGGGTGGCTGCAAGTTCATCTCTACCTCACTGGGCCTCTAATTCCTCATTTGCGAATTGAGGACAATTGCCGCTCCCTGGTATGGCTATTGTGAAGATAAACTGAGACTGTATATAGACCAAGTACAGGATTTAGCTCATGACCAGAAGCTCCACGAGCACAGGGCACAGGTTTGTTTTATTCCTTGTGACAACTCAGTGCCTTGGAGCGTGCCCGGCACACACACGGAAACACTCAGTAAATGTGTGTGGAGTGACTAAATGAAGTAAGGACTGCAGATTTCTTCAACTTCTCTGAGCCTTGACTTCCTCATCTGTAAAATGGGCAGATAAACACTGACCTGGGAGGGCAGCCACGAAAGCCTACGGCAGACGCTCCAGACATTCTCGAGCGTCACACACCGGAGGCACACTGACACCCCATTCCCTAGGCAGACACCACAAGAGACAGCTGTGTAAGTAAGAGTAACGTTTACTGAGCGATACAGGACTGAGTACTATGAAGGGTTTACCAGGATGGAAATGCACCCCACCCCCACCCGGCCACCCCCAACACCCAGAGACTACAGTACTTAGGAGTTACACACAACGGCCATAACTGCTAGATATCTGTTCGTAACAAACAAACCATAGCATATTTATACTGTATCACATCGAGTGATTATAGAAATCCATATATATATTGCTTGTATAAAATCTTTTTTTTTTTTGTAAAAAATATTTAAAAAAAAAAAAAAAAGGAAAGTATAAAAAACATGTGCAGTTGAAAGCCCTGCCAGGACAGCCAGTCTGTAAACATTCAGTGAGTATGTGCTTTGGAAGGGCGCCCGCGCCTCGTGCCCACAGCAACTCCAGCTAGGCCGGCGAGGGTGCGCCCCGGCTGCCGCTCCTGGGCAGGACCGCGCTGGACCCGGGTGGGTGGGTGCCTCAGGACTCGCATCGTACCCCTCTCCAGCCTCGATTCGGGGTCAGGGGTCAGGGCTGGGGGCAGGCAGGTTGCAGTTTCACTCCGAGTTCCATCCTCAGCCACATTTTGGTTGCAACTCATGGCTTTTCCTGGCTGCTTGGAGGTCCCTTGGGTGGGTGCCCTGGCAGAGAGGCCGGAGAAGTGCCCGTGGCTGCCTGGTTGGGCGTCTCTCCGGCCCAGAGCCTCTGTCCTGCCTCCTTCAAGCCTGGCCCCAGGCAGGACAGCCCCACCCGCGGGGCTACTTTGGTCTCAGCGCTTGGTCCTGGGTTTCATCAGCCTGTTCTTCCCCTGGTGTGGCTGATGTGAATTTCACAAAACAAGCCCGGCTGATGCTGGCTGTGCTGAGCCTCATTGAAAAGTTTTTGATGCAGCAAGGAAGGGCCCTCTGGGACCTTCCTCCTCCTCCCTCTTTTGTTATCTCTTCCTCTTCCTCTTCTTCCTCCTCCTCCTCCTCCTCCTCCCAGCCCATGGTCACTTCTTCTCCAGCTGCTCCAGCAGTGGGTTGCCTTCTGACTCGGGAGTTTTGACACTGTCGGTTCTGACGATGCAGGTGGGGCGATGCCGGTTCAGCATCAGGATGAGCTGCTGCCGCTCCTGCTTCAGCTCCTCGATCTGGGTTTTCAGCTCTGCGTTCATGAGTTCCAGCCGCTCAGATTCCTGTGCAAAAACAGAGAGATGTGGCTTTTAAGCAATGGGGAGAGGCTCTGCCTTTGGGTAGGTACAAGGCCAGCATTTGCCTGTTTCCTGTCAGCCAGGTTCCCACTGCAGGAAGCACAGAACCTGCTCCTGATCCCCCCTTCCGCCCCGCCCCCCCCCCACACACACACAGGGTAACTGACTTTCTGCAGGAGGTGTCCTTCACACCTGTGACACTAGCCTGTGTCACTAGTGGAATAAACCCAAGTCATACCCGGGGGCCAGCCAAGATTATGTCCCACCTCTCTCCCCTCGCTCACTCCACTCCAGGCACAGTGGCTCCTTGCTGTTGCTCAAATGTGCCAAACACTCTCCTGCTTTAGGGCCTTGCATAAGAAACAAAGGGTAGGAGAAGAATAGAGGCCAAGTGGATCCAGAGCAGGTGTGTGGAGGGTCCACAGAGGGGTTAGAGGTGGCCCCTGGGTGGCAAGGCAATGGAAAGTGCTTTGAAGTGTGACAAATGCATGTTGGGGACATTTTGGCTTGTGGGATGAGCAAGCCCAGTATGGCCATGTAATTCCTTCTAAAACACGCTTCCTCATTACTAGCCTATAATTGCTTAAACAGCTTCTTCCTTATCCCCTGTTATCTAGAATCTTTGCCCTTTGGGAGGCAATGACAGTCATCCTTCTGGATCCAAAATGAGGTTTCAAATAGGCCTCAGGAGAGATTTCCAATAAATTTCCGGCTCAGTTGGAAAGGCTCCAGGGAAAGGAAAGAATGTTGGTTTGATTTTGGGAGGTTTACATGTTCATGGTGTGAGTAGTCACGAGAGGGTCAAAATAGTAAAATAGAAAAGCTCCTCGACGATTTTTCTTGGCTTGTATCTAAAAACCTATTACCAGTTTGACAGTTGAAATGTATTCAAGGGCCAGCAACCTTTTAGCCCAGTGGTTCTCAACTAGGTATGCTTTTTGCCTCCCAGGAAACATTCAACAATATCTGGAGACGTTTCTGGTTGTCACAACTGAAAAGGGGGCTGCTACTGGCATCTCGTGGCTGGAAGCCAGGGATGCTCATCAACACCCTGCAATGCCCAGAAAGGCCCCACACCAGAACTATCTTGTTCAAAATGTCAACAGGGCTGAGGTTGAGCAACCAACAAGCTGCGGTTGCAACTGCATGTGTGACAAAGGGCTGTGTGGCCATGGCTCAGGTGCATGAGCTTGTCCTTCTACCTGGTGGGGCCTGGGCACCTCTCTCGGGGTCTGATGAGCCCTTGGTGGGAACAACACACTCCCTAAGCTGCCGTCTTCCTCACACCACCAGTCTGGCTAAATTGTTCCTTGTGCTTGTCCCTGAGGGGACAGCGTCAGTGCCTAGGGACCTTGGAACTGCCGAGATGTGCAGTCCTCATGACCAGATGCTGAGAGAGAAAAAAATAGAAAAAAATAGAAAAAAAAAACTGCTTAGGGGGAAAATATTAAAAACCAGCTATAGCCGTTTTTCATCAGGATGATGAAAGTTCATCGAGATGAAGCAGATGTGGAGACTGGCCTGGTCCACTGTTCTCAGCATTCCAAGTAAAGTCCATCTCTGAGGGCCAGAAGAGACCCCATGTGAAACCACGAGTCATGACCTGTCAGTCTCGGGTAGTTAGGTGCTAATCTTAGCCGCTGGCTCACTGGGTCTAACGAACTGGTAACCTTGGGACGTTCTCACAAAATCCTCTTACCATCCAGCTCTTCCCAGCCTCTGAGCCTCTACCTCTAGGAGTTTCAGTTCGATTTACCCATCCATGTTCACTGAGGACCTGCTGTGTACAATGAAGGCTCTGGGGAAAATTCAGACAGGTATTTTGGACTCAGAAGGCCACATCAGGCTTCTTCCCAAAGTGGAACTCTATTTTAAGTGCATAGAATAATTAAAAAAAAAAAAAAAAAAAAAAAGAATCCAAACATCTTAATGCATAAAGACCGGTGAGCTCTCAACATGACTTGTGGGGCTTCTACTCTGAGGGTAGGATCCATACAGCAGGGCAGAGTTTACAAGGTACCCATTAGCCAGGCAGGGTCTGGACAATCTTCAGAGGGGGCTAAATGGCTAGACATGACCGTGGATTTGAAAAATGGGTTGACTCTAGTTGAACAGAAGTCAGTGTGGGTGAGGGATTTCAGGAAGTGGGTGAAAAGGGACACAGACATGGGAATGCTTGAGATATGTTTAGGAGATAAAATCCTCCACTGTGACCACAGATCACTTTAGGATGTAGTGGAGTCGAAAGCGGGGAAGATAAGTATAGATCCAGACTGGGAAAAGCTTTAGGGTTTTGAATCAGAATCTAGAGCAAGTTTCTTAACTTCTCTGAGCCTCAGTTATCTCATCTGTAAAAAGATGATGATCATGGGGATTAAATGAACTTGACGAGAAAGGCACTTTGTAAACCAAAGGGTTAGGGAGGCTTAAGGAATTTTTCTTTAAGTTATGAGCAAGAGAATATGAGGAAAAAGAAGGAGAAGAGGGTGAGGACATGTCAAAGAAAGCTTAGCAGGTCGTGGTGACTGCCTGGAGTTGGAGAATGGGAAAGACAGAAGAGAGCCGCCTGTGGAGGTGGGGAGCAGTTCTGGGAGGTGGTGCGGGAGAGCAAAGAAGGAGTTAAGTTGCGGGAACAGTGAGAGGAAGTTAAAACTGGACATGCAAGAGGCAGAGTCCAACAGGCAGCATTCAGTACTATGCACAGATCCACCTCTTTGAAATGACTGCGTGTCAAACCAACCTTATATGTGAACATCTGTATTACACAGAAAGACCAAGAAGGTGTGTGGCAACTTTCTTCACACATGTATTCATCATAGGAATGCCCATTGCATTCTGTTTGCTTTAAAATGTTAGAGTAGATAATAGAATACCATTTGGCTATCAGAATGTAACTACTTTTTAGTTTTATTTCCTTCTGTTTTATTGGTTGGCGCCACATATTTATTTATTGTATCAGTTGAGTTCAGGAGATTCTTTTTAAAACCATGATTGTAGAAGCGGTTTGTGGTTTTATGACAGCAATTACCTGATCTGTTTTCCTAATCAATTAAGGAACGTGGGCTAGGATCTTTACATGTTAATTATGAAGTGAATAACTGCTTGCATTTTTATCATTTTGTCTCCTGAGGAGTATTGACTGCCCTAGAGAAAATGAAACCATTTGTCGTTTTAGAATAGAATTAATGCACATGCTGTTTCGGTCTCTTTTCTATAAGGCAATAGAAAAAATACAGAGTGAGGGGCTGGGTGCCCTGGCTTTTCATACTGGCTGTGTGACTTTGGCCAAGTTACTCCCCCTCTCTGGGCCTCAGTCGCCTCCCAGAAAATATAATGATTGGCCCAGAGGATTTTCAGCATTAAAATTTTTGGAATTTTTTAAAAAGTTATCTTACATACTTAAAATTAGAGTTTCACTTCTCAAGCCTTTTTGTAAAGAAGAAGCCTGATGTGGACTTCTAAGCACAAAAGACCGGTCTGAATTAAAATCCTGACCCTGCCACTTGCTGCCTATACTGCTGTGAATAAAATTCCCAATTTCCTTGAGCCAGGCCAACCTGAATAACATGCTGGGCAGTAGAGGAAGCCCTGGATTCTAGTCCTAACTTGACTGCTGTGTGACCTTGAGCGAACTTGCAACCCTCTTAGTCCCAGAGCACTCATCAGTGGAATGGAGCTGCTTTGCATCCTCCCAGAGTCACTGTGACCATGAAGGAGAGAGTGGCTATGAAGAGCGCGGAGCACGATGGGAGTGTGAGATGGTTACTGCTACCAGCACCCAGAAAACTTAGGCACCGCAGCTGCAGAGGCTGGCGTTACAGAAGGGAGAAGCCTTGGGGCTGCTACTCCTGATTGCAGACAGAGGGGGTAAAGGGGTTACCCTGGGGCCTGCAGGGTGAGGATGTGACCCATCCTAAGCCCAGACGCCTGCCTCTGCCTCCTTCAGGACCTCGGATGGTCCAGGCAGGAGAACTCTGAGATGTTATAGGAATCTCCCAGGGTGGGTCTGGGTATCCAGGGGTCAAGGATGGGAGAGCAACTTTTTACGTAGATGTGTATATGCGAGTTTGTATACATGTACACACACACACACACACACACACACACCCCTTTGTAACGCTGAGCCCTGTAAATATATACCTCTTAAAAAATAAATTCCAAGAGAATCCTTCAGGTCTGCAGACACTGACGGCAACACAGCCACCTGAAATGTGTTCCCTAAACCTCACAACCAAACCTCTGCTCCAAGGCCAGAGAGGAGGCAGGGAGCATGGGGCAGAGGGGCAGGACTGAGCTTGGTCCTGGAAAGACCTGTCCAAACCTTCCTCCTAGACCCCGAGGCCGCACACTGCTCCTCACGCTCACCGCTGCCTTCTCTCACCGGGGCAACACCACAGCCCGTAACTGATCTTCCCGCTCCTTTCTCAGCTGCCCCAATCTGTGCCCCATGCTGCAGCCAGACGGATCTTTCTAAGGTGTGTCTGTCTCTCTTATTCTGAAACCCATCCGTGGCTCACCATACAATTCATCATCCTAATGGGGACTCTTGTGAGAGTGAAAGAAGGCGCTATGAATAATTAGGCCAGGACAATAGGCAGCCACTGGGATTGCCCCGGACAACCCAGTATCGAGGATCGCCTGACAAGTTGAGATGCTGGGGCCCACCTGCCTCTCCATTCTCCCACCTGTGCTCTAAACAACAGCCATTCTCTTCAATTCCTTAATCGCATTCGTAAAGACCCCGTGCCTCCGGCCTACACTTGTACTTTTCCTGATGACCCGCTGCATCTCTGTCCTGCATTTCGGCTAGCTCCCACTCTTCTTTTATGTCTCCGTAAGCAGTCCTTCTTCAGCCTCGACCAGGCCAAGGCCCCTCTGAATGTTCTCACAGCTCACTGGGCAACGCTCAGCATATATCACTGCTCTCTCTTCATTTCCCGTCTGCTGCCCCACTGCAGACACCGCTTGCCTGTCCACTGTGCAGTGGGCGCTCACTAAACACTTACTGGATGGGTGGATGGATAGATGGATGGATAGATAGATGAAGCAGCAAAGGAATAAATAAATTCCAGCTCCACCGTTCGTGAGCGGTGTGACTTACCACGGGTAAGTAACTCGACCTCTCTGAGCTACAGGTCAATATCTAAAATGGGGATAATCAATATTTATTTCACAGGAATGTTATAAGATTAAATGAGACATGTAAAATGCCTGGCACACAGTAGGTGCTCAGAAGTGTCACAGGAACATGAAGAGCAGCTAGCGCCGTTCATTCGGCACTGACTGTTTACTGTGCTAGTGTGTTATTGATTCACATTCACGTGGCATATCTTGCCTGCTGACTGGCCGACAAGCCCTTGAAGGCAGGGATCCGATGTGAGGCTGTTCTGTTGCCTGCTGCGCCTCACCCAGCTCTGTGGGCCCTCGGGGCTGGAAACAGATGTATGAAACTCCATCCATTTAAAGGCCCATGTAAGATCTGTGTCTTAGAAACTTCTTGAAAACTTTCAGCCCAGCGTTGGTCCACCATCTCTTGCAAAGGGGGCTCCCAGATCTAGGGGCCTAACCCACCTGGATGCTCTCAGCCTGGCAGACATACAGCCCCATGCCGATTACATCCATGACTCCCGATTTGCTCTCTGCTTGTTGGAAGCATGAGAAGAGACCCACAGATCCCCTACCTAGTATCAGAGAAAACTAAGGCCAATGCAGCCTTGTCCCTCCAGCTCCCACTGAAGGGACCATCTCTGCTCTTTCCTCTGTGTCCCCCAGTGTACCTAGCACAGCACTGGGAACTTAGTACATGCTTAAGAATGAACAAATAAATGAATGAATGAACAAATGAGTGAATTAATTAGGGCCAGTATAACAGAGTGTTAAGAACAAATGCTTTGAAGTTAGCTTCAGGCTTGAATCTCAGTTCTACCACTTAGTTACTGAGGGATCTGGGCAAGTTACTGAATCTTGCCATTCCTTGGTTTTCCTATCGGGGGAAGGAGAATCATGAAGCCACCCACCTCATAGTTATTCTGCCAGTAAAAGGAGACATTATACACATAGCACTTAGCACAGTCCCCAAGTTTAAAAATGTTAACAACTGTTGTTAAGTGTTGCATACCATAGAACAGAGCCTAACCCATGATGTTATAATGTTATTATAGTATTGTTATTATGTATTGTCATTATTATTTAGAAATGAAGAAGGGATTGGGGGTGGGAGGCTGAAGATACCAGCCTGGATTAATTAGCTTTCTGGTCACGTTCCTTCACTGCCATCTACCATTTTTGAGGATCAGGGAAGCCCTAAGAGATGGGACTCGGCAGAGAAAGAATTAACACCTGCTTGGCACATTCCAAATGAAAGCGCAAGGACCTGCTCTGAGGCCTGCCAGGAAAAGCAGCTGACCCGGGCAGGGAGTGGGCATGTGCATGTGTGGACCAGGAGACGTCATCAGAGCCTGTGGGCTCAATGTGTACCTGCTGGCATCTGCCCAAGCAGCCTTGACCCACCCCTGCGCTTCTCTGCCTCCTAATGCGCCTTCCCAACCCAAGACAACCTAGGGCAGCCTGCAGCAGGTCCAGGCTGAGTTCTCCTGAGTGCTGATTGACCCAGCTGCCCTGCTTACCCGCTGCAGAAACTCTGTCCGCTCCTTCTTCTTGTTCCGGCATCGGGCCGCTGCGACTTTGTTCTTCTCCCGGCGCCTTTTCCTTCGCTCCTCTTCCTCGTCTAGCTGTGAGGGCAGAGAGCCACCGATTAGGCACTGAAGCAGACCTGGAGTACAGCTTCCCTCCTGACACACAGACAGACAGACAGATGGACAATCCCCCACCTGAGCCACATCTCGGCAGTGAATGAATTGTCCCTGTCTGCCAGCCCACTCACCTCCCATCTGGTGAGATGGAAATGCTTCCCAGCCAGCCCAAGTATCCTCTGGGAGCAGGTGGGCACCCCGTGGGAGAGTCAGGGCCCCAGGAGGGCAGGGCTGCCTGGGTTCTTCCAGCACTCAGGAGAACTCAGCCTGGAGAAGCTACTCACACAGAGGGGGCACCCAAAGGGCAGTACAGTCTTCTGGGCAGTATTTTCCAGGCGAGCAATTCCCTGGCACTTCGTTTAAAACTGCCTTGGGTGTGGGCACAGCTTTCGAATTCCCACCCACTTTCACCTCCCTAAGGTGCCTTCGCCCTCCCTCTTGGTCCTTCCAAATGCTTGGATCTCTCTCCTTCTCTACTAAACAGTCACCCAACCATCTCGCCTGGCTTTGATTCTCTTCCCTGCCTCGCCTCTGCACGTTCTTTCCCCAGGATACCCACCTGTACCCCAGCATCTGAGAGGCTCCCTAACGTGCCCGCATGCGACACAGGCAGAGGGGCCTCCTGAGCCTTTGGGCTGGCTTCTCTCCAGGACTCATCAGGCAAGGCACCACAAATGAAAGAGGGCCCATGACAAGGGGCAGAGGAAACTCCCCGCCCACCAACGCTGGTTTTTAATCAAAGTGGCAGTTATTATTGTTTCATTAATAACAACAACAGGAGCTGTTGCTTGTGGCCTCCTTTACTAAATGCTTTAAACACAGGTCATGTAATCCTCACAATCAAAGCCTGATGAGGAAGATACTATTACTGTCCCATTTTACAGCTGGTAAGACTGCGGCTCAACAGTTCAATGTACCCAGGGCCACTGGTCTAGGAAATGGCAGAGTCAGGGTTCCAACTTGTATTTCTGACTTCAACCCTCTTGTTCCTGACCTCTGGCCCACACAGCCCCAGCCCATCAGGGTTACTTTAATGTGGCGCCTCCTGCTGTCCGTTTCCTACAGGAGAATCTGGAGGACGCACATAACCAGCTGGGCTGGGGACAGCCTAGAGTGAGAGGCCACTAGAGAAGTCATTGGACTTGCCAACTCTCTCACTTCTCGAGCCAATGGGGGTGGATTCTGGCAGCCTGACGCCTGAAACAAGGTCTCAGCTGAAAGGACTTTGGGCCAGGAAAATAAACAGCCCCCCTCCGGGTACTCCCAGCATGCTCCAGGAGGTCAGGACCCAGGGCCTGGGCCGGAGACCAGCACCCACGGCCATCGTCACCAGCCCTGGCAGGGCAGCCCTTTCTCCTTCTCCGCCACCTCTGAGCTTCTCCCTGACCCACTCCCACCCAGCCTGGGAGGCCGGCTAGAGAGGTGCCTTGTCAACACTGCCGCACCCAAGCACTTCCCAGCCCCTTGGCCTCCTTTGAAACAGAACCAGAAGTGACAGCTCCTCTGGCTGACCTGTATCTGAGAAAATAGAAACCTGGACAAAACTGATTCCACCCAACCTCAACCTCACCCCCAACAAGGCAGAGGTAACCGTGACGACAGGCAGAGGGAAGGAACTAGAGGAAGTGGCAGGCAGTGCAATCTCCCCTCGGCCAAGAGGGTTTGCCCACAAACTGCCAAGGTGATGTGTGCAACCTGAGCACTGCCAGGCTCACAGGGCCCCGGGCCCCTCCCCAGGAGCACCCCGAGTTCTG
Organism: Rousettus aegyptiacus; assembly: GCF_014176215.1. Lineage (NCBI taxonomy): Eukaryota > Metazoa > Chordata > Mammalia > Chiroptera > Pteropodidae > Rousettus > Rousettus aegyptiacus. The sequence continues at coordinate 153,390,775 of NW_023416306.1, read as the reverse complement.
GCAGAGCCGCTGTTTCCTAGGACACAACCTCTGTCCTCCGAGACCCAGCTCCCCACCCCACACCACCCTGGTGCAGAGCCTCATCCTACATAAAGATGGGGGCGAACAGAAGCTGCTCTAGCAGCAGATGCAAAGAGGCTCAACACTGTCAGTTTAAGGAATCGAATGGGCCAAGCTGATGCCCAGATACAGGGCTGCTCCACCTGCCCCTCTAGCCACATCAGTCCTCTGTTGCTCTCACCCTCTAACCCAAACATCCCACCCTTCCCCAAGCCAGCCAAGCCCTTCCAAGATGACCTTCCTTTCCCACTTGGTAAACTCTTACTCAACCTTCAAGAGCAAATGCCACCTCCTCCAGGAAGGCTCCTCGAACTCCAAGATAGAATTAACTGCTTTTTCTGTCCTGCTACAGCACTTTGAGTACCCCACTGTTAGAGTCTCTATCAAATCCCACTATAATTCTGTTTATGTAGGCACCTGTCTTCCCTGCTGGGGACACCTGGCAGAGAACATGGCACTTCATAAGAGCTCAGCAAATGTTAGTCGAATGAATGGAACAAAGAGTTCTGGAGAAAGATGATGTAGGCATGGATTCTATAATTATAAAAGTGATTTATTGCCTATGTTTACATTTGCATAACCTTTTCCCCAGTGTTCATAAGAAGGCTTCTCTGCTGGCCTCTTCTTTCTCTCTACGGGAGACCAGCGAAGCTTGGGGATTGGGTCCTGCCTTCCCTAGAAGCATGGTGGCCAGCCAGCACCTAGTTTCGAGGTACAGGCGCCTGATGGCTACGGGAGGTCTGCACGAACCCTGAGCAGGCGCTGAAAGAACCCAGGGTGTGCACTGAAGCCTAAAGCCTCCAGTTCCACAGCCACCACCAGCTTCGAAGCCCGTCTCCAGTCCTTTCGTGCACCCATGCCCCCACCTTATCTCCCCAAAAGGCAAGAAATACCCCCAAAGCCTCGGCACCACACCTTCCCCACTGACGCTGCTACATCTCCCCTAAGTCCTCCTGCCATTTATTTAAGGACCACCCAGAGGACATGGAGAAAACTGCTGAGGCCCCACCAGAAATATAGGGTCAGACAGTACCCCACAGCCTTCTCTATCCCCACGGGCTAACTCTGGCTCCTTTGGCCCAGGCCTGCAGAGTCTGTAGCCCGCAACTGGGACTGACCGAAGACCGCCCTGCCCCCATCCTCCTCCAGACCTTCTTTCACCCCAGAGTCAAGACTGCTGCCCCTCCTCCTTTGATGACCCCTGGATTCTCAAAGCATTTGGCCGTGAGCAGATGAGACACAGCAGAAAGTGTTTTCACCACACTCAGTTCAGACATCTAAAAACAGAACCCCAAAAGGGGAGATGACAATTTTTTCTACAGATACAGCTGGAAGAACCAGTAGGCAGCTTAACACTCAATACATTTAAAGAACTGTGAGGTGGGGCTGAGGGGAGAGGAGCATATCTTTTCCTGTTCTCAAATTTAGTTCTGGCTGTTTTTCCCAAGTTTCCAGAAAGGCCCAAGGCAAAGCTGTCTATGTTCCGGCAGTGAGGGGTGCCCTGGGCCAGATTTCACGTTGAAGGGACAGATTTGGGAACCCTGGCCACAGCTGACTGGACAGGGCATGAATGGCTGACCCAAACTGGGCTGTATTCACCTCCTGGAAATTTGAAATTGGACTGCTGGACTGAGGGACAACCAAATTCAGCCATGTGCCCAGAGAAGCAGGAAGAGCAGGTTGCTGATCAGTAGAGATGAGCAGAGACCAGAGATCATGTGCCAGACAGAAACAAACACTCAGCTTTAGGAGGGAGGCAGAGAAACAGAGAGTAAATGGGTGACAGAGAGAAAAGCTGGGCCTTTAGCAGACTAAAGGTAAAGACCAAGACAGGGAGGAAAGAGAGAAACACAGAGAGAGACAAAAAGAAAAAGGGAAAGATGAAGAGACAGAGAAAGCAGCAGAGCCACACAGAGAGACACACACACTGAATTGTGGACAGAGGCCAGTGACACAGATAGACTGAGTGGACAGACAGAAAGCACACACAGAGAAGGAAATCGTCTTGGTCCCCTGATTCCACCCCTGGGGATGGCTGACTGTGCTTCCCGTCCTTGGGGTCCATGATGCATACCCCTGAATCCATCCTGAAAACTTCTCCTCTGGCCTGGAGGGAGTTTGAGAAGGTTTCTGCCTCTTGCCACTGAAAGATGCCCAGGATACCAGGGTGCCTCCCCCTTGCGAAGTTGGGCGATGCCAGGTAAAAATGGAGGAGCAGAAGGCAGTCCCCATGATTCAGGGGAGAATCACTGCTACCCAGGAGCCATGCTTCCAGAATAATTGGGAAAGTGGCAGAGCCTGGGTACAGAACAGCCCTTGAGCACGTAGAGGCAGGTCACCTCGGCAGGAATCGAATCCCCTAGATTAGGGGTCCCAGCAGGTCAAATGGCCTCAGCCAACCATCCAGGATGGGTCCATTATCCTCCCCGCTTTCACAGAGAAGGAAACTAGAGATATCAAGGCTGCACAGAAGGTCAGTGACAGCCTTTGGGTCCAAGGGCCTGAGTGCCTCCTGCTCCTTGAAGGATGGGTGGTCTGCGTGAGCACCCTCCAACACATGGTAACAGGCCGCCCACCCCTCCAGCTCCATCCTGACAAGGACTATAAAAAGGCAGCAGAAGCTTCTGGCTCTGAAGGTGAGGACGATTTTATTTTCCCCTATTTGGGTCTTTTAAAATAAAAACGATTTGCTGTACAATTAACACCAAACGTGCTGCATTAAATCTTCTTGGTTTGGAAGAGGGGCCTCATCTGCTCTGCTCCCACCTCACCCTCGCCCGTGTTCCTCAGGCCCCATCTGCTGGCCACGTGGCATCGCACTGTGGCAACGCTCACCCCGATGTGATTGTGAATTCTGACATTTCATAAGTCTTTCTAAAAATGTATCTTGTGGGACCCACAAAGTGATAGGATGAGAAAAAGCAATGATACTTTTTAACCCAAAGCAAGGAAAATACAGAAACTATCACAAGGACAAAGCAATAGAGAAAAGAGCAATAAAGCAGGCAACAAGCAGAAATAGAGGAGAGGGTGGAGCAAAACCCCAGCACCAACCAGGAAAGCAAAGGTCTGGAAGGCTTCTCTCACATTGGACCTGTAGCATGGGCACAGAGACCAGGCATCTGGAGCTCACGCCATCACGGGGGTCAGGGTGGCAACGCGGGCTCTGGGGTCTAAGAGACCCTGCTACGGACTATGTGCTCCTGGCAAGTCACTCAGCCTCTCTGTAAGGCACTGAGCCCTGCTGCAAAGGTTTATAATGAAGACTAAGCCCCAGCCCAGAGCTCGAGACACAGGAAGGGTTCAGTAAATGCCAGCTCTCCCGCCTGCCTTCTCAGGTGAGGCAGGGAGGCAGAGATAATGCTGTCCAGGGCACACCCGGCCTTAGCACCCATGGGCAGAACCCGGCATGAAAGGAGACCTGGATGAGGTGGGGGGCAATGTGGAGGTGCTTCAGGGCATGTGTGAGCTGTTGGTAAGCAGGCCTGAAGTAAGAGCCCCGGCCAGGCCCAGAGGGGCCCTCCCCCACTGCAAGAAGAGCCAGATTTCAACACCAGGGACCCATGAGCACCCTGGGAAGTAAACACCCAAATACCAAACATACCAGACATTCCCCCATATAAACAAGCCCACACTGAGCCAGGGGCTGCGGTCCCTCCCTACTCCCCTGCCCCCTCCACACACCAACAAAAAAGTAGGACAGTCCAGGGACAAGACCTCACTGGGCAGGCCAGCCAGAATGAGCCCAGATCCCCTGTGCCTCTTCCCACCCCTGCAGGGAGGAATTAGGAAACCTTGAGGCCCTTGTCCAACACCCTTGCCAACTTGCAGCCTGCAGGGGCCAGGCCCTCCCACCAGCATCTCCCCTACGGCTCAGCAGCTCAGCTGTTGGAAACTCTCTGACCTCCTCTCTCTACCATCTTCTCTGGCCAGGTTCTTCCCCTTCAAACTGTCAAGGTCTGGACCTTAGCTGTGAAATATTGGACAGTTTATATGAACAGTGGACTAGGCTGTAAGAGAAAGTTCAACACAAATGGTCCATCTACGTCTGCAGCTGCAAACTCAAGTCACCTCCAAGGGCCGAGAAAGTAAGCCTGAGTGAAGAAGGAAGTCTGGATGCGGCTGTGGCCCTCCAAGGGGGTACCCCAACCGGCCCCACCTCAATGCAAGATCAGTGTTGCCAAATCTTCCAAGTTTTCAAGAATATCTGAAAATATGTATTTTTAAGTGAAATCTTCCAATTTTTAATATTGGCAATGAAATTACATTTTGAGAAGAACACCGTGAGCCAAACAAAACACAGCCGTGGGCTGCACTGGCCCGTGGGCTAATTTATGACCCCTGGCAGAGTTGGTCATTAGACACCTGGTTCTAGTCACCACATGCATGCCCTACTCCGATGCCCTACTCCATGACCTTGGGCCAGTCAGTCCATCTCTCATCTTGGGGCTCATCATTAATAAATACAATAGTTCCCATTTCCTGCTAATCCAATCATCTCTGCAAGGTGGCTATTAGGTGAAGCGTCTGGCCTAGGTCACCAGCTGGGAAAGACATGGATTCCACTCTATTACATTATGCTGCCTTCCAAACAATGGGCTGGACTAAAATCTTCCCAAAGTCCCACCTAGGTCTGCCGTCTCTAGGTTTTTACTCGTCCAATCTTCGGGGGCAGTGTTGGCTTGACTAAGGGAAGATGGAGGTGAGTGTGAGAGGGACATCTTCCCCCCTTTTAAGAAGTTTCAATTGGAAAGCACACAGGCCAGTTCCTAGACTACAGATGAGGAAACTGAGGCCCAAGGAAGGAAGCAGATTGCTCCAAGGCTCACACTTGAGGGCAGAACCTGAGTCCTCAAGACCAAGTCCAAAGGACACTGCTGAGTTGGGCCCCTTGGGCCTCTGGCTCTGGCCTGACTGCGCATCGCTCCCTTTCTGGACTTCTCTCTGCCCTGGGTAGATACAGACGCGGACCTCGTTTGTCCTCCTCTTACTTCTCTAACTTCCCCTTCTTGTCTCTTGCCAGGGACCCTCTTCCTGCCCCTATCAGGCTAATGTCTCCCAGGCACCCCTCCTTGGCCCGCTGCTTTTTTCACTCTATACGCACCATCTGTGGATCATCGCTTTCATCTGCTCCTGTGGTTTCAACCGCCACCTGCACACTAATGTCAACCAAATCTTTATTTTCAAGCCAAACCATCCAACGTCCAGCTGGGCATTCAATCTGGCTGTCTCTCGGCCCTTCAAGGTCTTTCTCTTCGGTTGGTACTCCATCTCTATACTCTACCCTGGCTGAAATCACCACCCATCCACCCATTCGCCAGAGTTAAAAACTAAAGGCCCACCCCTTACCTGTCCCTCGCCTTACCTCCAGTTTTGACCATACAGGCCGTCCAATTCTACATCCTAAGTCTTCCTCAGATTTGCCCCCAACACCCCATCCCCGTTGCCACTTTCCAGGCTCACTTGTGCTCTTCCCCCACCCCTCTCTCTCCTGCTCTCCCTCTTTCTTCCTCTCCCTCCCTCTCTTTCTCCCCACCTCAAGAGTCCTCCTGACCTTGCATGACCATATTCCATCCCAGCCATCAGAGGGATCTTCCTAAAATAAATGCAAATCTAATCCAGTTATTGGCCTTTGGGGGGCTTTCCATTACCCTCAAGCCCAAGCTCCTTAATAAGTCAAGCAAGGTTCCCCACGACTTGGCCCCACTTGAGCCTCTATATATCCTATGCTTCCCTCACCTCGTGCCTTTGCCCCTGCTGTCCCCTGGCTTACATTCAGCTCAAGCATCACCACCTGCAGGAAGTCCTCCTTGATTCTCATCCCCTCCCTCTGATCCAGGCTCCCACAGCACTCTGAACTTATCCTGGCCACTACTATACTGTATTCTATCCTCAGTTCCTGCCTCCTCCAACTAAAATGGGAGTTCCATGAGGTCAAAATCTGTGTCTTGTTGATTTTGTATATACAGCACCTTGCCAAGTTTATGGCCATCAGTAGCACTCAATAATAATTGTTTGCTAAGAGGAGGCCTGACCCACAGAGCTAGTGACCTGGACAAGAACCCAATCCTGCTTCCCAGTCCCGTGACCTTTCCACTTTACTCCAAATGCCCCCAATGACAGATTATAATCAAACATGTTCGCACTGGACACCATGCCATACAGACTATAAACGAACCCACACACTGGACACCATGCTCACTCAAAGTGTCAAAACAGCCCAGCCAACCACCAGGTGAGGGCTCTGAACAAGAGCTGGCAGAGGTAATGGCTCCACCTGCCAAGATGATTCACTCAGCTCCCCTGGCTTGAGGCACAGGTGGATAAGCAATTGCTCAGTGCACTTGGCATTTGCAGGAAGCAGTGGGGAGTAGTGGGTTGTAAGCTAAGCTCCATCCTGAGGTTCTGGAACGAGGGATCCTAGGTCCTTGCTGCACCTGCAGGCCAGGGAACTCAAGTTCAGAGGAAAAAAATGAGTCTGCCAGGTCCCTGGGTCAGACAGTGACAGGACCAACCAGAACACACTGCTTTCTGAAAAGAGGCAGGGAATGCCTTCTTATGAACTGAAAGCCTGACTCTGTTACCATCGTTGGGCATCAGAGCCCAAAGGACAACTTCTCAGCCCTCTCACATCTCAGCAGGATGAAGCATTGACCTTGACGCTCTCCCAACCCCCCATCCTCAATAAAAACCTTCTCCTGGGTTAAGAGAACCCATAAAACAATAGGCCGCTGAGACATGGGGCTGGTTTATATGAACAGAAGAGGGAAAGGCCATTCTCTCAGAAAGCACTGGAGAGCGGCCCGTTTCCACTGCTAAGAAAAGACAGCAGTGTGTTTGGAATAAAGCCTGAAAAAGCCGGCTAGGCAGGGTGACACCCATTTGCGGACGGTCCTGCTAAGAAAAGAGCAAACACTGTTACTACCAAAGTGAGGCGCACAGGCCAGGAGACATAGGAAAAATCGCCATCGCGTGGGCAGAAAATCTAACGTTGAAGAGAAAAAGGGACCATGATTGCCTGGGAATTCTTTTGCTGGAGAAGGACTCTTTGAAGAATGAGAGCTGTTTTTTGCTGAAATATATCTATTTCAGGCCCATTTAGTATTTATGGTTTTGTCGTGATTTGGTTTCCCATTAGGTAATCAATCAATTTTCTTGCCCAGTTGACAATTGCTTTAAGAGATGAAAAAAGGAAAGAAACAGTAGCCCCAGCAAGACTCTCCCACCCCCAAAAGACAGGTAAGAAGCAGAATATATCTGGCTTCGGGGGAAAAAAACATGTTTTCTTCTCAAAGAGTTAAAAATACAGTTGAAGCTGAGTCTGTAACAACAAGCGGTGTAATATGCCTTGATTACACTGGGGGAAAAAAAACAGACAAGATTATATGCAAAATGACTATCTACAATTTAATGAAAATGCAGTTGTTGCGAAGAATACCTACGAAAATGGCTGTTCTGAAAATCTTCGGTTGGTCAAAACAGAACATTTCAAGTACCACCACTGTATTGAAGCCTTGGAAGTCATTTGTCTTTCATCATGAAGGTGAAAAACAACGTCCTTGGCTTAATTATTCTCCACCAACGCAGTTCCGTTTAATCTGTATGCAGGCAGTGCAGCTAAAATACGGATTTCAGCCAATTCCTTTCAGGCAGAAGTCACAGATAACAGACAAATCACTGAGCAGAATGGCAGCTTCTTACTTTTCAGGTACTGAATACCTGCCAATAAAAATCCCACCCAGGAGACTGGTCCAGAAGAACTCACAACCAGGGATGCCCGGCCTGGAGGATGGAAGGGTATCACTACACGCTATATATGTAATGAAACAGATGCAGTTAAAGTTTGGAGAGGGAGAAAGGAAGGGCTTCGCAGCACCCAGGCAGATTCAGGGGGTGAGGGGAGCTCTCTTAGTTCTTGGACTAGAACTGCTGAGAAGTCCCAGCCAGATACACCAAATGGGGCTCCTTGGGCATCAGAACAGTGTGCCTGATTCTCCCTTCTCAAACAATAAAGGAGCCGGGCTACTGACAAGCTCAGCAGCTTAATTAATTAGGAAGTCCCTTAGGGTGTGAAAGCTGGCATCGCAGAGGATCTCGAGGCCTGGAAACAACTGTTTTGGAAATGCTAAGGTGTTTGCTGACTCGGAGGGCAACCGTCCCTTATAGATTCAGGTACCACACACATTAATGAATATCTGATGGTGTGTGGGTCCCTCCAGGAAACCTGAGATAAGTTTGGAGAAAAATGTGCTTTGAGACCCTGTAGCTGTTCTCAGAGACAATCATTGCTGGTCAGAGCTGGAAGGTTCCAGGCATCTAAACATGCAGAGAGCTTCAGAATCCCCTGAAGGGCTTGTTACATCACAGATTTCTGGGCTCTAGAAATCCCCTAGAGAGCTTGCTTCAGTAGGTTTAGGGTGAGACCCAAGGAAGTGCACTTGGAACATATTCCCAGATCCTGGTGCTGCTGCTCTGTGGACCCCACTTCGAGTAGCGCCGATGTAAACCAGTGTATTTCGGATAGGTTTCAGCAGGAGAAGGCTCTTGTTCAAATGATGCCATAATAAATTAAATAGATAAAGGCAGTATTTTATTAAGGGGGCTGATAGTTGTGTTAGATACTTACTGCAGGCCTTCACTGAGAGTACGATGTGTTGTGTTGGTGCAAAACCCTTAACTCAGATGTTATGGGGTTGCACCTTTCTGAGAGCCTCAGGATCCAAATTATTCTTGTCTTATATTTTCCCTGACACACAGCTCAGTAGTTACATACAGGGTGTGTGTGTGTGTGTGTGTGTGTGTGTGTGTACACATACATTCATATAATGTTGTATAATGATATTTTGATCAATGGTGAAATGCATCTGTGAATGTGGTTCCATGAAGGTTTTAATGGAGCTGAAAAAGTCCTATTGCTTAGTGATGTTATAGCTATGACGACATCATAGCGCAAATGCATGACTCTCGTGTTGATGCTGGTGTAAACAAACCTACTGCACTGCCAGTCACATGAAATTATAGCACACGCAATTATGTAAGGTACATAATACTTGATAACGCTAACAAAAGACTATGCTACTGATACATGTATTTACTATATGACACTTTTTACCATTATTGTAGTATATACTCTTTCTATTTATAAAAAAAAATTTTGTCGCAAAACAGTATACCACGTTATGTTGTGTTACGCCGGCAGCGGCCTCACGTACCACGTGTTTACCGTGTCGCCTGATCGCATCATTTTCTCTTGTGCTTGGCTTCATCTCGTGTTGTTTTGTGCAGTCATATGCATATAGGCTTGCAGCCTAAGGCAACAGGCAACACCCTATGGCTCACTCTGTGTGTAGCAGGCTCTACCATCTAGGTCCGTGTAAGTATACTCTGTAGTATTCACCTAACGATGCATTTCTCAGAACATATCCCCATCATTCAGCAGCACATGCCTTTATATGTAAATAAGGTTTCATCGGCTTGCCTTGTACTCTCAGGATGCTCATCAAAGGGAAGTAGCAGGAAGAGCTTTGTTCTGAAGTCTATGCAAAACAGATTAACCTGGCGCCAGAGGTCACCTTGGCAGTGCTCTCCAAGGTGTTAGATTTGATAACTAGAAGGTATAAGCATGTGTGTGGAGCTTGCTTTTCTAAAAAAAGCAGAATAGATAAAATTGTGCTTTAAAAATGAGACCCTGGCAAATTACTTAATCCCTCCAACCTTGTTTCCCTAATAACTAATAGTACTAATAACACCTTTCTCACTGGGTTATTGAACAGATCAAAGGAGATGTCTACAAGAGCAGTTTGCATGTGTGAGCCTTCTGTCCTGAACCGAGATGTCCTCAATCCTTCAAAGTTCTGGGCTGGTTTATACTATACTGGGGGTTTCAACCAATGGCCACAGGCTAGAAACACCTGCCGGCCTCACCCAGACCAACTGAATCAGAATCTCTGGGCTCCAAGTCAATATTTTTTAAAATGCTCTCCAGGGGACTCTAATAAATAACCAGGATTACTCCCTATTTCCTTCTGAGTTCCATACTAAATCCTGCCAAACTGCTCTCATTGCTTCTGGATGGCCACTAACAATAAAAAGGAAAGAGGAGAAAATGCCCCTAACCAGATCCTGGCTTTTTCTTTGCTATTGGCCAGAAAGGGAGTTTTAATAACTATAGCTACTAATTCTAGAGCACTGATACATGCTGAGCGATTTACAAATTTTATCCCTTTTAATCCTCCCCACATCTCTGCGAGATAGATATCATCCTTCCCCACTTTAAAAACAGCTTCATTGAGATACAATTCACACATAACCTACAATTCGCCCACTTAAAGTATGCAATTCAACAGCTTTTAGTATATTTACAAAGCTGTACAACTACTACTGCAATCAATTTTAGAACATTTTCATCACGTCCAAAAGAAACCCCATACCCCTTAGCTGTTACCCCCCACTTCTATCAACCTCAGCCCCAGACACCAGGGAACTGGTTCTCCTTCCTGTCTCTATGGATTTGCCTATTCTGGAATTTCACATCAATCGAATCTTGCAATACGTAGTCCTTCGTGAGTGGCTTCTTTCACTTAACACAATATTTTCAAGGTTCATGGATGTTGTCACAAGTATCAGTACTTTATTCTTTTTTATGGCCAAATATAGCCATTGTATGGATAGATCATGTTTTACCTATCCATTCATCAACTGATACATATTTGGGTTGTTTCTACTTTTGAGATACAATGACCAATACTGCTATAAATATTCATGTACAAATTTTTGTGTATGTTCTCCTTTCTATTGGGTATATACCTAGCAGATGGTATGGCTCAATGTTTAGCCTTTTCAGGAACTGCCAGACTGTTTTCCAAAGTGGCTATACCATTTTACATTCCCACCAGCAGTTTACCAGGATTATTACTTCTCTATCCTAATACCAGTTATTATCTTTTTTATTATAGCCATCCTAGTAGGAGTGAAAGTGCTGTCTCTTTGTGGTTTTGATTTGCATTTCTTTGATGGCTAATGATGTTGAGCAGCTTTCCATATGCTTAATAGCTGTTCACTTTCTTCCCTGGAGTAATGTGCATGAGATACTTTGCCATTTTTAAATTGGACTATTTGTGTTTTTATTATTGAGTTGTAATAGATCTTTCTTTATATTCTAGATATGAGTTCCTTATCAAATATATAATCTGCAAAAATGTTCTTTCGTTCTGTGGATTGTCTCTACTTTGTGTCCTTTGAAACACAAAGTTTTTAATTTGATGATGTCCAATTTATTTTTTACTTTGTTGTTGCTGTTTTGGGTGTCATATCTAATTCAAGGTCACAAAGATTTACTGATGTTTTCTTCTAAGAGTTTTGCAATTTTAGCTCTTCTGTTAGGTCTATGATCCAATCTGAGTTAATGTTTGTATATGCTTTGAGATGGGGATCTATCTCCCCTCATTTTTACAACAGAGGGAATTTAAGATCAAATGTTTAGTGACCTCTTCAGAGCTAAACCCTTCCAGTGCAGCAGTACTGCTTTGCTACATTGCTTCCAAACAGCCAAGGTTTTTTATTGGTGGTGGTTGTGGGAAGGAGCAGGGAGAAGGACTATGTAGGCAAACCCCAGAGGAGGTTATCACTCAAAACATGCACATGCGCTATGCTTAGTGAAGGAGACCCTAAAGCCACAGAGAACACAGTCAATGAGCCCCAACCTAGGGCAGGATGTGCACAGCTTCAAGAGGTTGCTAAACCCAGAGGAGGCCTGTGATCTCCCTCCCAGCACCTCTGCAGCCTGCCCAAATCTGCCCAGATGTCCTTGTAGGTCACTGAGCTCTAGCCTCAGGCCAAGCTGTCTTGTGTCTTTTGGGCATAGTAGAGGGGAGAGAAACTTGGCTGGGACCGGAGTTATTCAGCCAGAGGAGCCTCACCTGCAAGAGCGCTGTAGCCCAACTCTGAGTGCATGCTGACAGTGGATCTGGGAATGCCCAAGCAAGATGACCAGCACTGATAGGACAGGCCACTTTGTAGGACTATTAAAAAAACTGATGGTTCGTGGAAATCCAGCAATGATCTTAACATCACAGGAAACAAGGGGTCATGCAAGGCAGCTTAGGGGAAACTAGAGGGTTGAAGGGCCTTCCCGCTTATAGTTTGTGATGATAACTACAACTCGAGCTGCATCTAAACTGCTTAAACAACCAGAAACAGGAAGATCTGCTGGCTTCCTTGAAACCCAGGTCGCAGGTGAAACACATTGGAAAGGCCAATGCTGTCAAAATTTGTAGTGTCATTCAAGGTAAATGGAATCAGTCCTCTGAAAGCTAATTTACATATTGTGCTGTGGTCAAGGTCAACTTCACACACAGTGCCTCACTTAATCTTCACGATGAAACTCTATGCATTTTAGTTTCTTCAGATGAAAAAAACTGATGTTCAGAAAAACCAGCTGACTTGTCCAAAGTTGCACAGGGAGTAAGCGAAGGAGCCAGGCTTTGAACCCAGAAGCTTGAATCCAAGCCCAGAGCTCTTCTCGGACCCTAGAAGCAGCCATTCTGTTTAGGAAACCAGGATGGTAACTTGCTCCCACACACCGGGGCACCTCCAAACACTCAGGCCACTCACCGCCTCCAAAGGCAAAATGCCCTCAAGAAAATAAAAGCTCAAGGAACAGTTTTTGAATCATTATAAAAACTAATTTGCATAATCAACACATTTGAAAAGTGAATCATCATCATATCTTACATTTCTTGTATATCTTAGTAAGTGCCAGGCATTATGAGGAACCCTTTATCTGCATTAGTTCATTTAATCATCACAGCAACACTTACGGGTCGGTACTAATGTTATTTCTATCTTAGAGAATTTAAAAAGGCAGCACAGGACTTCCTGAACTTTTCAGAGGTATTTGATTTCTGTTAAGAATATACTGATCCAGCCTTGTCCCCACTACCAGCTCTCCAAGGAACCCTGTGACCAACCTATGATGTTAACTAAGAGCTTCAGAACCCCATGAATGCTCAGGGTATAATATCAAATAAGACTTAATACCACAGAGGCCAATGTTAAATACAGTCATAGCTGCTTTTAGCTAGCACTCATTCCCCCTCAAATTAACTATTAAGAGAGAGAGAAAAAAAAAGCTAACAGCTTTTCAAAATGTGCTAACAAAGTGACAACACTAAAATGGAAATTCGGGATTTCAAAGACAAGCCGGGAGATTCTGTTCCAAGAAGGGACAGATTGGATCTCTCTGCCAAACAAGTATGAAAAAGAAAAAGCGTCTGAGTCAGGGGGAAGAAGGCCAATGCTATTCTGAAAGAGCCACAAATTAAAAATCAATTATGCAAGGCTTGCTATAAAATGTCAGTGGGCTGCCTTCATGTTTTAAATCACTAAAAACACAAGCATGTTTACGTCAACATTTACTTAGCACATCGTCTGGTTGGGGGCAACTTTTTATGCTCAGGCTAAACACGCGTGAACATTTTGGTCTTTTTGGTGAACAAACTCTGGAAAGACCACCTGCAGTTGAGAGTGAGCACAACTCCCAAGGCCACCCTATAATACACAGATTCACATTCTCACTTCATCCAAAGGAGAAAACTTTCTAAATGTCCTCTGGGGTCCATGGAGAAGTTGGAAAATGATCAGTGTGAAGTTCACAAACAGCTAATTCTCCTCTCCTGCTCTGAAGATGACAAGGATACAGATTAAGTCACCGTGGGCAGTATGTGTTAGAAAGGCAGTCTGCAATGGAATGCACGCACTACTTCCTCAAGGTGGAGGCCTCGAAATGCTCCCTGACAAGGATCAGAAGAGCCTGAGGAAACTTATAATAAACAGTTAAAGTCATCCCTGAGCATACTAAACATACAGATTCCGTGGACTCTGTCCTTGGAGGTTCTGAATCCACAGGCCCCAGTGGGGTCGAGAAATCTGTATTTATACCAAGTTTTCCAAGCGGCTTTGATGATCAGCCAAGTTTGGAAATGGTTGCTTGGATTTTCATTGTGATCTTCTTTTTTTTCTGCCTGAGGTTGCTTAAGTTCAGAAACAGAAGAATGAATGGATAGTGCTTGGAGGTAAGAATTGAGAGATACTAAAATCAAGAAACAGAAAGTTTAAGTGACTCGCCAAGTTGGCACAGCTAACTAATGTTCAAACCAACAAGCATTTGTTAATCATACAATCTATGCAAGGCACTGCATATAGTCTGGTGGAAGTAAAAAGAAATATAAGAGCTCGTCCCTGTCCTTGTGATCTTAAACACAGGACACACATTCAAAGGCAAGCTGGTGACACAGACAGTGTGAAGGGGGCTGGGGTGTAAGGCAAAGAGAGCAGTGGGGACCGTGGTAAACTACAGACTGCATGCTAATACAGTGAGCATCTGCTACTCAGCCCTAGCTTCTCATTGCGCTATAAGGTATGGGTCTAGAGTAGCCAGATAGTCTGGTTTTTTAAAAGAAGCCAGAAGTTTGCATTTCCTGGCTTTGAATTATAGAAATTCATTCAATTCAAAAAAAAAAAAAGGAAAAAATTGTGAGGGCCATATGAGATTCATCCCACCCATAGAATGACAGTTTGCGGCCTCTTTCCTAAAAGGTCATCCAGTCCAACCTCCCTTGAACTCGAGACCCCTCGAAGGCTCTGCAAAGTGACAGAGGATGAGCGGTCCCATCTAGCAGGTGGTTAAGTAAGTGCTTGGTGTGTATATGTGTGTGCAAGGGTGGGGCTTCTGGCCTCCCCCTCTCCCTTTTAGAAATGGATTCCAGGCCCAGAGGCAGGGTGCGGCCCCTGCAGCCTTAGCAGCCCACTCAGAGATGACCCAGGAAGGACCACAATCTTCAGGCCAATAGGGACTGGCTGACTGAAGAGTCCAGCTGGAAGAGGCTACAGAATAAAAAGTGTAGGAAGGAAAGCTCTAGAGAAAGCCAGAGAGCAAAGCTTTCCTGAAAAGGAATGTTGGAAAAGAAAGAAGAACAAAGAGGCAAGAAAGAAGCATGGGCTCTAAAAATCCTATAATCCAGAATATAACATCCCCAGAACATAAGATCCTAGCCAGTCATCAGCAGTCTGGCTACTCACCACCACTTGGTCTGCTTAATTTTTTTTCACAATACTGACTATGACCTGACATTTTATATTGTATATTGATAGGCTTATTTTTCTCTCTGGATGTCCCCACTATAACATATGGCTCCAAGAGAAGGGAGCTTGTCTACTTTGTTTAGGGTTCAGTTCCCAGTGTCTGGAACAGTGCCTAGCACATAGTAGGTGTTTAGCAAATATCTGTTGCTCAAATGGACTGCAGACAAGCGATTGGCAGCAAAACAGTTTAGCATTATGTGTCAAACACATAATAATAACATCAGCACAACACACTTTATCATTTACAAACCCTGTCATTTATTGTAATTCCTCCAGTTTTCTTTTACCAAACTGCTTCATGTGTTTGGACATGGCCCAAGAGACTGCTGGCCTCTACAAGACAGACAGCCCAAGAGCCTCCTTGGACAGAGCTGTCTGCACAGCAGTTCGGCCCGCTCTCTCTCCAGAGCCCGGGAGAGGATGCGGCTGCAGACCTGCAGGGCTCAGCTCTAATCAGGCCATGTTATCGAAATGCCCTAGCATTCCGGGGCCAAGTTCATTCCACCCCCCACCTCCTTCCCCAGCTTGATGGAGAGGCAGCCATGACATAAGGTTAAAGCTTTGGCTCTAAAGTTAGCTTCCCAGCTGCATGACCTTAGACCTCCCCAAGCCTTGTTAACCTCATCCATCATGTGGGCATTACAATAAAAGCAGTAACCATAATTACTTCAAAGGATTCCCATGCGAGTTCAACGAGATATTTCACAAAGCGCATCCAGCACTGCGCTATTGCATGGCTGTTGCAGCAGCAGCACCGCCACTGCAGGCCCCAGCTCTGCCACTTTGCAGCGCTGTGAGCCGGAGTGACTTGACCTCCTCCTCCCTGGACCTCAAATGCCTCTAAAATGGGCAGAACGCAGACACCAGGATCAGGCAAGGAACAAAGGAGATCATTCATGTCAAACATTTAGTACAGGGCCCGGCACATATCAAATGCTTAATAAATCTGAGCTAGGATCTTATCATAACTCAAGAAACTTTTACTAGTGTAAAATGCCAATGTGAAAATCCTCCAAAGGCAGCTTGCCATATGGAAATAAGTCTTCGGGACATGTTCTGCAACAGCAAGTTTCTTTTCCTACCCACTTTATTTTGTAGTTGCTCTAAGAATGAGCACCCCCCACCACCACCTGCCCACTTTGGGTCTGACCTAGAAAGCATTTGGAGGTCAGTTCCCAGTGCAGGGCTGACCTTACTCCATGCCAGCACAGTCTACCTTTCCCACCTGCCTCTTCGCCCCCACAACACTGCAGTCTGACAGGAGGGAGAGGACATGCAAATACGCCCTAAAAACAGCTTGTTATTTTCACCGCCTGGATGGTGAGTGTTTGTGGGCGCCTGTGAAGACAGCACGTCACTGTCAGATATAGGGCATATGCCATCGATTTGGGGGAGGCTGTGAAATGTAAAAATACCCAACCCAAATAAAGGCCTCCCCCCGCCCTAAAAAAAGAAAGCTCCTCCAGTGCCTTTGGCGGAGGGAAGAGGTGGTAACTGCCTCCTAGGCAAAGCTCTGCTGGCCAGCCCCTGGCCAAGGCTCTTCATCCACCCCACAGCCTCAGAGCCCCAGTGAAACTCCTCAGCTACTGGTTTTAAATGGCAATTATACTATGGAATGACCCAGAAGTGGGTGCTTTCAAGTGATGGGCCTGGGAGGGTGAATAGCAAAGGACCAAAGGCAAGGGGCCCCCCCCTCATAAAGAAAACAACACTAAATAAGCCAGGAAGTGCTATCGACAGCACATTGATGTGCAAAAATCAATTCAGAAGAATATAATTACCATCAGCTCTCAACCTGAAATCAACAGTCTTTAGTGGGCAACTGCAGTGCACCTAATCCGGGTGTCTCAAGTGCAAATGTCTACAGTAGGGGCCAAGCAGTTAAGGCAAATGAGGGCAGCTGCTGTTAACAAAAGCAAAACCAACAGTGTAAGCAAAATCAAGAATCCTAGGGAAGTGCGGGGCCTGTAGCAAACTGGAGAGAGGAAAGAGGTGAAGGGCATCTCTCCATGCCATGCAGCTGTTGCCATGGCAGAACAGGGCACGGTGTGATCAGATCTTCCAATTTTTTTTAATCAAAGATTAAAATGCAAATTTTCAAGTAAAACGTTGGTTCAAGTTTCTTTTAAAATACCGTGCAGGCCAAACAAAACACATCTGAGATCCAGATCCAGCTCACAAATGGCCGGTTTGCCACCCCAGACAAGCCCCCAGCAGCCTTTCTTTGTGTGGTACTTCTGAGGAGAGGAAGGGCTGAGCAGTAGTTGCATAACATATCCGACTCTCCCCTACAGTACCCAGCCACCTTTCTCCACTCAAGAGACTCTCTGGAATATCCAGCCCTCCGAGCTCCATCCTAAAGCATGAACCCCAGTCCAGGCACAACTTTGCCTGTGAATGCACCCTGTCATCACAACTGCCAAGCATCAGATGCTCAGCTGCTTCCCATGTCCTTCCCCGAGCCCCACCCCCAGCCACCTCTCGACCCACCACCACCAACTCCTTCTCCCTTCCAGGTGGGCAGCCATTCTGTCAGGCCTCTGAAGAGATCACCCTGCTGGGGACCTCAGGCCTTTGGACAAATCACCAGCCCTGGGGAGGTGGCTGGGGGCGTACCCCACACTGAGGCGCACCAGAGCTGGAGACTTCTGCTTCTCATCAGTCCCTAGGGAAAAGCTGCTCTTCTGCAAGTAAGGCTCATGAGGGCTGCAGCTGCAAGGGGCCTGAGGAAGAAGTGCTCCATGTGTGGGTCCCCTGCAAATACCATTTAAGGCAGACAATTATGGGTAGCTGAGGCCATGCCCAGCCCTGGCAGCTCCTTGGGAAAGGAAGCCACGCCACCCTTCCTCCAAGTTCCCACGTTCGGCTCCAGCCTGGGGCCAAGAGGATTAGAGCAGTGACATGACTAATGATAATTCTTAAAGATAACCCGATATTGGCATTCTCTTGTATACTTTTCAAAGCAAGTGCACAGTTCAATTACCTCCCCTGGTCCTCCCAACACCCCAGAGAGATCGCCAGTATATTATTATTCATTATTGTTATTATTAATCACTGTTCCCTTGCCCCTCTAAGAACAAAGAAGAGACAGGTTCAGTATCCTATCCTAGCCCAGGACTTCTCAAACTTTAATGTGTCCATCACATTAACAGGCTTCCCCAGGGGAGCTAAAATGCAAATTCAGATTCAGAAGGTCTGGGGTGGGACCTGAGATTCTGCATTTTAACAAGCCGCTAGGTGACATGGATGCTACTGGTCCTCAGACTCCTTGTTGAACAGCAACACTTAGGTTACCAGCCACACAGCGAGTGTAGGGACTCTAACCCAGGCATCCTACCGTTGGATTCCTGGATTCCGCCTAGGAGGACAAGGTTTGCTCACCTCACTTTTCACAGGCTGGGGCCTCTTGCCCAGTTTCACCTCCAGGAAGTGCAAGGGGGCGATCATGGCCCCGATGTTGCGGATGTCGGCGTATTTCAGCTCCTCTGCAGTCAGAGCCGAGCTGGGGAGTCCGGTCAGGGGGCCGAGCCCTGGCAGAGAGCCTGCAGTCACGGAAGGGTCCGGGATCTGCCCAGGCATCATAGCAGGAGGAGCAGCAGTCCAGCCTGGAGTGGGCGGGAGAAGAGCAAGACAAGCACTGTCAGCCAGAAAAGGTGCTGTGAGGGGCTTAGGCCTCCGTGTCTTGCCAGGACCTCATCCTTTATTTCATTCACGTCCTCTTGAACCTCTTCCCCACCCAGTTGCTTTTCCTGACCATTCTGTTATAGAGAGAAATGCGATCGATTAATTCACACCAAGGTTATCCTTATCACTCAAAGTAATGCTTAATCCAACCATAGGCCACACTGGTTCAGCATTTGCTATGTGCCCGGTACTGTGTGATCTTTCCATTAGCACCATGAGACTGGGTCAGTGCCCATTACACAGAGGAAGAAGCCAAGGCTTAGAAAGATAATTCTCTCAAGACTGTACACAGTTAAAACTGGAGGAGCTGGGATTTAAACCGAAACGTACTGCCTCCCAAGAGAACAGATTATAACGGTGGAATCTCAAGCACCTTTGCACCTGTTTAAGAGAGAGCTATTTTTGGTCTGGCATGGTGCCTCCCCTCGAATCACACATCCCGTTCCGCATACTTGTTAAGACACCCTGAATGTGAAATGAAGCAAATCAAAGTTAAAGGTGAGTATGTGCGTGTGAGTGTGTGCATCTCGTACCCAAAGGGAAAAGACTGAGGCAAAGGAAATGGAATTAATTAGCATGTGCTTTCCCGGTAGAGCCAAGCACCAGAAAAGTCCTCCAGGGTCTCCTCTTCCTCAAAGCAAACACATATCCTGGCTCTCCCAGAACCAGAAGTTCTGCAAGGGAAGTCAGACTCAGTCATGAAAGAAAACATAACTTAGGTCAATACCGAGAAAATTGTTACTTTTTCCTTCTCAGTGAGAGAAGCTCATGGGTTAGAAATGGGCACTTCAAGGCACAGATTAATTCAAGAAAGCTTGTCTGCCAATAGCCAGACCTATCTGGTCCCTTACAGGGCTTCTACCCACCCACTCATCCATCCATCCATCCATCCATCCATCCATCCATCCATCCATCCGATTATTGACCACATGCTATGAGTGAGGAAGCATGGAGAATATGAAGATCAGATGTGCACATTCTTAGCTTCTAAGCAGACTTGTAAGTAGAATTTTAGTGCAAAACTGCTCCTGGATTCCAATCCTATAAAGGAAATCATTTTTCCCCCTCTCCCCTCTTTGCATGAGACCATAAAATCAAACCTTGATTGTCTTGGAAATCCTGAGAGAGAAGCTTTGGTCTCTCCTTCCATCTTCACCTGTCTCTTCCCATGGAAAGGGATGTATATGGCGAGACAGGGGAGATGTGACATCCACTGGACCACAGTTCTCTGTTGGGCAGAGTTAATGCACTCATATGGCCTCGCTGTCTTGGGCGCTCTGCCTCCAACAAGAGTGGCTGTGGAGAATGACCCACAACCCCTTGCTCCTTTCAGGTTCTCAGGTCTAGATTTCAAAAGAGGGGCATATGAGGGGGACTGTTTTGGCCACAAGTGCACCCTGCATTCTCCATCACTGTTTCACTTTTAAAGGTGAAATTTGGTTCCCTATTCAATCCTGTGTCCCTTCTCAATAAGTCCTGCACTCTGAGGGGAAAAGCGCGTGAGTGATTCGCACCCTCAAACCACTAAGACTTCTACTGGACATCGCTTTGTTTAAAGAAAGGTGCTTGAGAACACAGTAGATTTGCAGTGTCATCCTTGGAACACTGGCCGCATCTGTCCATGAAGCCGCTGCACAGAGCTCCCAGCCTTGCACCCAAGTTTACATTGGGTGCCCCAGGCTCTTTCATCCATGCTCCACCTGCTCTTCCTCCCACACCTAGCCCCTCAGCCCTTCCTTCTCACCCCACATTTTTTCTCTCCCTCCTTAGCAACCAGAGTCCCCCAAGCCATTCCAGAAAAGGAGCTAAGTAAGACTCATTCACATCAAGTTAGAGTCGTAAAGCTGGAGGAGGCCCTGTACTTAAATAAACCACGTTCTTATTTTCCATGTGAGGACTTGAAAGCTCATGGAGGTTAAATGATTTACCCAAGGTCACATAGCTAGAGAGGGAAAGAGCCAGGGCTGGACTTCTGGTCCCTAAAGTCTAGAACCAAAGCTTTCTCAGGCTACCCTTTTTGTTTCCCATCCTGGGCTCCAAGAGATGTTCATGCAGAAGGAATGACCTACTAACAGAACTACAGACACTAGCCATAGTGGAGGGTCATTCTCTTGCAGAGGACCCCCTACTCTGCCTCCCATGAAGATTCAGGCTTAGGAAGTTCCCTAAATAACCCCACGGTTCCCTAAATAACCCCCACGGAAGCCTGGGTGGGAGCTCAGACATAGAAATGGCCTCTGCGAGGTCTCACGTGGGGTTGGTCAATGTGCTGTGACCCTCCCTAAATTTGAGCTGGACTTTAGTTTAGGTTCAGGGAGAGAGTCACCCCACCTTCCAGAGCTGGTTCTGCAATGCAGAGAAGGCTGCAGAATTCCACACCAGGAAGCTGCATGTCTCCCCAGGCCTCCTCCAGGGAAAGCAAGAAAAGGGTCAGTGTAAGGATTCATTCCTGTGTAGCCATGTGGACACTTGGCAGGCAGAAGGAGATGATATCAGGCCACTTGAACCAAACTGACAAAGGAAATTCACATATCTCCTTCTCAAAAGAGAAAACCCTACAAAATCCCCTCTTCCAGACCTGAACTTATACTACAAGGAGTCGGTGACTCTAAAAAGGATGCTTAACTGAGCGAATCAAAACAGGCAGGAGAT
Organism: Rousettus aegyptiacus; assembly: GCF_014176215.1. Classification (NCBI taxonomy): domain Eukaryota; kingdom Metazoa; phylum Chordata; class Mammalia; order Chiroptera; family Pteropodidae; genus Rousettus; species Rousettus aegyptiacus. The sequence goes on along the minus strand of NW_023416306.1, from coordinate 153,369,238 downwards.
GGGAGGCTGGAAAATGCTCTGTGCCTGGTACTTCAGCTGAACACAAGCCCCTAAAAGGGCTGAGGATACCACACCCCAGGTATGGAGCAAAGCAAAATACAGAACAAAGTCCCCTCCTTGGCTGGAAGTCCCGGAACCTCCCTAAACTGGAAGGACCATTCCTGTGTGGCAAAATGTGCCACGTGGCCACTCAGCGAGTGGAGGAGTAATTTCAGGGGGCAAGCAGCAGTCATAACTGGCTGTTGCCTCATGCGATCCCAGTGCCCAGCATCATTCCTGGAACAAAAGGGGTAATCAACAAATACTTGCTGAATTAATAAATGAATGAATGAACAAATGATAAATCCATGGCAGAGCAAAATTCTGAAAGTTTAGATGCTTGTTCGCCACCTCCAGATTATTTGTTCCCACAGTAGACCCCAAGAAAAATACTTCAGAGGATTCTGTGTATTTCCCCACCTAAGCCATCTCTAAGAGATGGAAGCCAGACCCCACTCTATTTCGGGAATGATAGGGTCTGCTTGCAGCTTCTGTTTATTTTCATACAGATGGTATAAAAGAGACACTAACAAATGATCCCAAAATATCTGCTACTGTGAAACCTACCCTCACAAGAGGGGTAACCACCCCCTAGGAGCAGCAGCCCCATAAATTCTTGCCATTCCTGCTTCCCTGTGAACCCATCCCAATGACAAGCCTCACTTAGGAGATCAGGCTCCAGGCTTTCTTTGGAAAAGCAACAATACCCTTCTCTTTCCTTTCCCCCACAAGGGTGCCCCTAACTGCTCAAATACAAACCACAAAGTCCTTAACACATGCCATTCCTAGGAGACAACCACAACAGCTGACATTCACCAGCGAGAAGTCATCTAACTAGCTGGGGGGGTGGGGGGGCGGGGCGGGCAGAAGATGGAGGAGGCGGAGCGACTGCCTTCCATAATTGGAGCCTCATTAACTGGAAGGAGCTGGCCGACGATCCAAGGCTGAACGGCAACTCTGGTGATTTGAAAAATAAAACGATTTGATGTGATTTAGGGAATCTATAAAAAGGGGGTGGGGAGACAGTGGCAGGAAACCGATAACAGCCAGGAGGAATTTACCCACTTCAAGGAAGACATAGGAAAGATGACAAGAGGTGAAATCATCTCCCAAACTGGTTGTTCCATACGGAAACAATTTAGTAGGAAAAGGAGAACTATACACTAAAAGCTTTAAGGGAAGAACCCAGAGTTTTTTTCCCTTCAGGACCCAGGAGGTCCAAAGGGAAGATAAACACCCTTCATGTCTCCATTAGTAACTGGCATGCATAAATAAAGAGCAAGCGCTATATATTGGCAGAAGAGCAAAACTGGTCAACGAAGCTTGTGCCTCAAAAGGCAGGCCTAGGATTCAAAAAGACTTTGGCAATTTGGGACACTGACCGGGAATAAACTGGAAACTAGCCAATGAAGAAAAACTGGGTAATGCACAGATCAAGATGGGACTGACAAGCAAGGCCTGAATAAGACAGAAAGCATTCAGGAGGTCACAGTGGACCCTAAACTGCTATTGAGCTGAAGATTACGGGTGATTTGATGCAGCTCCCTAAAAGCCAGCTTAAAAGAAGCAGGGACCTGATGGATCAAAGGAGGAAAGAACCTGAAGAAAATATCTGATATGTGTTTCTCTCTATTCTGAGCTCCTCAGGACTTGCTGTTACACAGTTTGGGCTGCTGCCTTGTACAAACAGAAGAAAAGCCAAAAAATATTTCAAGTCTAGAAATCAGGCTCCATTGGGAGATATTAACATGAAAAATCATTTTAGCCAAGAGAAAAAAAGTAAAGGTAACTTAAGTTTTTCCTTCTTATCATCTTGTGTTTACTGCATATACATCTGTAAGATACTATAATTTTTTAATAGAAGTTATCCACAAATAAATAACAGTTTTGCTTCAATGGGTCAAACTCGTAAAGGGTTATTCTTATTAGAAAGTGCCCAATACTTGGCATCTTCATCTAGAACGGCAAAGACAGATTAAAAAAAAAAAAAATAGAGAAAGAGAGAGAGATTAAGAGAAAGTTAGAGTCTACATCATGAACTTTCTGTCCATAGAAACAAAGGTTGAAGGGAGGTTTTAAAAGCCCTGGGTCTCTTTGGGAAGGTTAGCTCCCCTCTAGGCAAACTGCTGGCCTGGGATGGCCTCAGGAGCCAGGAATGGGTGTACAAGTGAGTGCAGACAGCCTAAGGCTGCAAGGCCTGGTGGCTCAATGCTAAGAGAAAGCAGAGGTAAATGAGGGCAGGTCAAGGAGCAAGGGAGTTCACAGGGTCAGGCCCCAGGAGCACTGCTGGAGTTGGAAGTCAAGAGCAGGTCACCAGCAATTGAGAATCAGCAAGACGAGGTGGGAGGTCTTGGGATCTGGAGACTGGGAAGATTCCCAGAAGGAAAACGTAGAGAACACGGGGGTGGGAGACAGTGTAGAAAGGTACCAGGCCAGTGATCACGGGGCATAGTACTAGTTATCATGAATCTTAGAGAAAAGGAATCTTGGAGCAAAGGAATTATCTGGGATGACCTCTCTCCTGGAACCTGAAATGATGTAGGTCAGCCAGCTGCGAAAAGACAAAGATCCAGAAGGCAGGGAACAAAAGGATGGCAAAAGCACCAAGACTGAGAACAAGAGTAAGAAGCGAAAGCCCCTCTCCAGACGGCTGTCCCAACTCTGAGGCAGGAGAGGGAGGGAGGTTAAGGGTGGGAGCTTTGGAGTCATATTGTCTGAGTGTAAAAACTAGCTCTGCCCTTTACTAGCTGTGTGACCTTGAGCAAGTTCCCCAACCTCTCCGTGCCTTGCTTTCCTCAGCTGTAAAGTGAGAATAATAATGTTATTTGCCCTGTAAGGCTGCAAAGAGGATTAAATTGGTGAAACTTGGAAGGTTCCTAAAGCGGCACCTGCCACTAGTGAGTGTACAGTCAGAGTAGCCCCAAGGACCTTCCTCCCTGGAGGGACACAAGTGCTGGACAACCCCTCGAGGTCCCTCCCATATGGTTTCCACCTAATTCTGACCTCCTTTTCCTACGGTCATGAAGAGGATTCCTCCAGAGGATTCTTTGTTCTTCCACTTTCCAGCTCCGAACCCCAAGGGGCCAGGACCATCCCGTATCTAGGCAGTTACTACAGAATAGAAATGAAGGGGCCAGGTCAGGGCTGGGTACAGAGGTGCAGAAATGAGGCCCAGCACTTGCCCTTTGCTCAAGTTTCTCCTAAGGTCTCTTCCATCCTACAGGTCAGAACATAGCTGCATAGATCACTGGCAACAAGGCACTACCAACTGGCTGGGTGTCCGCTCCTGCCTCCAAAGAAGAAAGCCAGTATCTTCTGTGTCCTTCGACCTACTCTATCCCTGTACTACTTAGAAGGGGTCACTCCGCAGATAGTCATAACAAAAGAGGGGCATTAGGGGTTAGGAGAAGCCCTGGCACAGCACACTGACATGCATGATCCCTGCATAGCCATCCCAGCCATAGAAAAAACTGGAACCTTTCTCCAGGAAAGTTCTTCCCAGGAGACCAAAGAAATGCTTTTGACAAGGATCTGCCTGTAAACGTAGCTGTCTCCCTGCATAATGTAGGTGCTCAATAAATACACATTAAGTCACTTCTGCCAGGAATCCTTATCCTGAGCAGCAAGGGTACTGGGAAGGTGCTAACACCCAACAAGCCTCTATCCTCTCTCCCCACCTCAACCCATCTCTGTTCCTTGTTGTCAGCAGTTCATAGTATGATATATTACATAGATGTATACACAGAATGTGTGATAAATCCCTTGGCCCTTTTTAAAAAATGTCATTGGCCAGCTAAAGCTTTGGAAACGAAGCTCTACAACTGGAATCCCATGGGCTGAAGCAAGAAAACAGACTTTTAAAAAAAACCCAGAACGGTCGGTGGGCTCTGGCCGGGCCTCCCACAGCCAGCAATGAGTGTAAAGAAACAGTCTGAAATTCCAACCCTGGGTCGCTGAGGCATTTGTCTCTGCTGAGCTTTGAGAGGCCAAACCACACACACGCATAAGAGTGCACATACACACACACACGCACACGGAGCTTGGCAGCCCGTAAGTTCCAGAGCTGGTAACACAAGCCACGGAACCGACTGCCAAGACAAGCAACAGAATGAGCCAGGCCCAGTTTCATTGGCCACCATACACTGCATATGGCCCGGGACGCAGCCAAAACAGTGTTCTCACCCTCCTCAAAGGCATAGGAGACCCTCTGTTTTCAAACACACCTCCACAGAGCCTTAATTAAAGGAAAATGGAAAAATAATGTGCCTGCTGCTCTCCCCCTGCCTATACAGGTATGCACATACACAGATTCATACACACTCAATCTATTTTTCTCTTCCTCCCATTTCAGTTTCAAACATAATTCATTCGCATGGAAAAAAGCAAACTGCATCCTGAAGCAGAAAAGCAGAAAAGAATGTTGCCTGCCCTCAGCCCTGGCTCTGATTGCTCAAGTTGAGCTGGGGCTGAATGAATACAGAGCAGGCCAACCTAGAGTCTGCATGGGCCCCTCTTCCAGAGCTGAGCTGGAAACAGAAATGGTGGTGCGAGAGACAGCCCATTGCAACACCAGCAGCCCCACGACAAACAAGGCCTGGAGAGCCTAGCCCTTCTCATCCTGCCAAGGGTTCTGCAGGTTGGAAAAGATGCCCGCACATCCTGCAATCAGGTGGGGGGGGGGAGGTGGAGGCAGGGAGGGAGGTGGGCCGCAGCTGCAAAAGCTAGGCAATGAGTAAGTCAGGAGACCCTTGTCTAAATCCTTCTTTAAGGGACACTCTTACCACTTATCAACACATGTCCTTGGCAGTGGCTGCAAACAACCTAGGAGAAAAGTCAGAGGCCTCCACACTCATGCCGTCCAGCAGCCCTTCAAATCTCACAGCACCCAGCTCTTCAGGAAGATTCTGGAGCAGCCTGCTGCTCTGAACCAAAGCCAAAGTAGAAAAGAAACAAGAGTCTGAGAAATCCATCCTCCCTGTTTTAAACAAAGCAAAATCTTAACCTGCAAGCATGAGAATAATCTTGCTTCTATTCCCTAGTCTTCCAGTTTATGTAAAATCAGAGCCATGCTCACACCTGATACCTGGTTAAACTCTCCCCTAGAAACCTGCAAAGGAAGGTAAGGCAGCCATCCAAGCTGCAGCCAGATTTGCTGGAAAGACGAAAGCAATGAGAGGTGTTTTTAAAAACTTTCAGGGAAAGGAGTTGGGTGGAAAGGGAGATGATGATATGTAAACAGTTCACAGCAAGGCTTTAAAGGACAAACAGGCACTCAATCATGATTCAAAGCCCCAGTTTCTAATTCTGCCCAAACTAAGACCCTGAGGAGAGACCACCAAGACTTAGTATATCCACAGTCTGCAAGCCCCTTTTTGAGCCGCAGACCTGGGCTCATCTGCCCTGAGCACATGTGGTCAGGCCACAGCCCGATGCCAGTAGGGAGGGCAGCACGCTGGGCCAGGGCCAGGCAACCTTGCAAGTGGAGCCAACCCAAAGGTTTAGTTGATTTCCCTTCTACCAGCCTCTCCATCCAAGAGTATGCATGGCCCATCCATTCCTGCAGAAAAGCCAAGGCCTCCCCATCTTCCCCGCCCCTCCCGCTGACTAATGCAAAGCCTGAGTCTACCGCCCCAGGGTCTGGGGTCCAAGCCTTAAGGCCTAATCCCTCAGCCTCCTTTGAGGGGAGAGCCTTCTAAACTGGGCTGGTCAGGAGAGAAGGAGCTGATTACCTGAGCAGCCAGCTTGCCTCCTTATGTAACAGAGCTTGGGAACCCGGGAGGTTGAGGGGTTGGAGGGTTGGGGTGGGGGGGCGGGCAAAGGGGACCTGGGCCGCCCCTAGGCCCCCTCCCAGCCCAGAATCCCAGAGCAATGGCCCTGAGAGAAGCCCTCTTCATTGTAAAAAGAGCCCCAGCCCTTCTCACTACCCTCGTCTAAGTCCTCAGGGAACCGCGCTTCCACGCTGCGAGAGAGGTGGGGGCGGCACCACTAGCCAGCAGGTCCTTGTCATCCCTCCACCACCAGCACCCTGCACCTCCCTGGCCTTTCACCCTCCACTGCACCCCCACGGCCCGTCTTCCTGGGGCAGTTTCCTCCCCACTCACCCGCCTTCCCCGCCGCCCAAAGAGAGCACCTCCCTGCAAACGGACGGGGGAGGAGCGCGCAGAAGGGAGATGAAGGGAGCGCCCTGGCTGCCCTGGGAGCGAACAGAGCCTCCTGTCCCAGGGCGGGAACCAAAGGGAAGCCACCGGCTCCCTGGCGCTTCGCGGGAGGGCCCCGGACTGCAGCCCCAAACACCCCCGCCGGGGCAGCTCGGGGTCCCAGGGCTGCGGGAGCCGCCCCCCCCGAGGCAGAGGGTTGCGGGGTTGGGTGCACTCCGCCCGCGCGGGGGCGAGCGTCCCAGGTGCCTGAGGCCGCGCGCCCCACCCCACCCTGCACCGGCGCCCCCCAGCGCGCGCTCGCACCCACCGTGCAGAAGCCGCGGGCGGAGGCGGCGCCCCTGGGGCCGGGGCCCGGCTGCAGGCGCCGTGCCCACTCAGCGCCGCTGCTGCCCGGCCGCGGAGCTCCGGCCGGTGCCCAGGCCCGTCCCGGCCCGGGAGCAGCCGCGGCGCCAGCCCCGCCGCCGCTGCAGCGTCCGCCGCCGCCAGCGCCCCCCGTTGCGAACGCCGAGCGTCCCTCCCGCAGGCTGTGGCGGGCGGCGGGACGGGTTGCATCAGCCCCGGCTATATAGCGGCCCCTGGGCGGCGGGGAGGGGTCGGGAATGCGGAACACGCCGAGCTGCCAGCTCCAGACGTCAGAGGGGGACGGAGAGGAAGGGAAGGAGGGGACAGGGGAGGGGGGGTGTGGATCCGGCGCTTCACACCCACTGACCTTCACCTCCCCCGCCTTTCGCGCCCTCCTTCCGCAGCTTCGCGCGCTCTTCTCCCCGCACGGGCGGCCCCGGTCCCGCAGCGCCAGCCGCGGCTCCATCGCGTCCCCCGGATCTCCCACCCCGAGGCTCAGGAGCGCGCGAGAAAGCAGGACGCGGCGAGCGGTTATGTAAGAGCATCCCCGCGCACAGCCACCGGCTGCCTCCCCCACCCCCAAGACAGAAGCCGCGGCTCGCGGAGAGAGAAATGAGAAGGAAGCGACGGGACAAGTCAAAAGCCCCTTGAAGCTTATGTAGCCTGTGTTGAACCATCTTTCTCAGTTCTTGGCGCTTTTTTCCAAACCGAGAGAGAGGATTTCAGCACATTTTCAACCATGGACACCTCATGACTGAGTCAGTGAGGAATTGATCTTGCAAGCCGGTTTTATTTTCCTGTGCAGAAGGATGGGCAGAACATTAAGACATACGGGTGCTTATACCCCCACGCACTAGCCCACCTGGCCACCACAGGCGCCCTTAAGCCCTGGGGTGGGTCACTGCAAGAGGCCTCCTCAGGGGCTGCAGCCTTGAGCCCACCACTTTCTTCCTCTCGGTGGTGGCTCGCACAGTATGATTTCTGGGCTTTTCGTCCAAATCCAACAGGCTTCTCCTTTCTGCTCTTGGACAGAGCAGACCCAGCCCTCCGTCCATGGGGAATGGCCTTCTTCCTCACGGCAACTTACATTGCCAACTCTACTCTCACCTTTCATCCTCCTAGAGTAGTAGTTAAGGGCGACTCCAGAGTTCCACAGTGTCCCCCCCCCCCCCAATATCTAAAGGCCAGAGACAGAACGCTCAGACACACATCTGGCACCTGAAACCTTGGCACAATGGTTGACATCTCCTGCTTCCAGACCCCCTGGGGCCTAGCCAACCAGCCAACCTACTTTTCTGCCTGAGCCAGATAGAGGTGACAATGTTTATGTTCAGTAACCGTGGACCTCCTTCTCAGAGTGATGTCAGGTCATCACCCATGGAAGAAAGGAAATGAAAGAAAAAGTTCATGCCTTCTTGGAGTGTGGATGTTCAGTGTGAAAGAAAGGACAAAACTTGAGACAAGTGGGAGCAAATGAGCAAAGCTGAATGAGCATGTCTCTGCAATGCAAATACAGGTCTTACTCTCCTTATCTCCTCAGTGCAGTGAAATCTTTCTGGATAAGAGGACTAGTCTTACGGAAAGGCATATCACGTCCTGATGACATTGCCTGACCCTTTCCACGTTCATGGTCAGATCTCTCCCTCAAAACTTTGAAATTAATGAATAGAAAGTAAGGACCTGAAAGAGTCTATAATTGAAAATGAGTAGTAATCTGGTAGTCTTGTGGAAGAACATAACTCTGAGCCCCAGAAAGGCCAACTACACCTTGACGGCAGCATAAAGATGGAAGTTGGGTACTATGAAACTGCCTTATGATGTTTCCCCTGTGGGACTGAGAGCTGGACATTTATGTGGAAGAAAACACTGAACAGGAGCAATGCTACTTTATGCATCTTTACCTGGGACTTTGAAAAAACTGAACTGATCTATGTGTGGGGACTAATATTTAGTGTGTGTGATTAGAGCAAATCCTCTCCGGGGCTTACTTTGGTTGTGGCTAGGCCACTGGCAGTCCTCCTGGGTCTTTACTTCCCCCACAAATTAAATATACCACAGGAGTGGCACCAAGGGTTAACTTGGGGGCCTTTAGCCCCCCTCTATTTCCTATACTATCCCTCAGGTCTCCTCCATTATTTGATGTGGATGTGTTTCAATTTTATATAGAATGCTATGTAAACACAGCTTCAAGACCTCATTTCCAGCACATTGCCCCCCACCAGGCTCCTTTACATAGTCATTGCCTTTGGAAGTGACTAGAGGGAGAGGCTATAAATGGGCCTTATGCAGACATTGGCCTGCTTCTCTCCGCCTTGCTGGATGGAGCTCATCTCCCACTGGCTCTCAGGGATGGACAAGTGACCCAGCCCAAGGCTGTTTGAATTTATGTTTCCTATCACTTGCAACTAGAAAAGTCCCAATTAATACACCCAGCCCTGGCCCAGGGGCTGGGCAGAGATTGCCAGGTATCTCAAGTTAGTCTGATAAGACTAGGAATTTTGTGAATCTGCTAGGAAAAGAAGCTGCCAGAAGGTGAACCTGAAATTGCCAGAAGCTACCACATGTAGGGGGTCTATTAAGAATGAAGCTAATGCAAAAAAGAGTATAACCAAGCAAGGAAAGGAAAGACAGATTAAGTTCAGATAGCATTGTCTGAGCTGCTGAATCCAGCCATGCCTGACATTCTTCCTACCTCTGGAATTTTGTTATAGGAATCAGTAAATTATATCTTACCTCAGGCAGTTTGAATTTAGGTTTCCTATTACTCGCAACTAGAGAAGTCCTGATTAATACACTGGGTTTTGCATCTCTGACTTATTTAGATAATTACATTTTAAAGCTTAATGAATTTGGGTGGCGAACACACAATACAATATACAAATGATGTATTATTGTACACTTGAACCCTATATAATTTTATTAACCAATGTCACTCCAATAAATGTAATAAAAATAAATAAATAAAGCTTAATGGGCATCGATGAATCCCAAGCTCCTTGCAAATAGGAAAATGTGAAACGGCAAGCAAAATAAAGAATTCCTCAGATGTGCTCCTCCAGCATCAAAGAAGGAAGCGATAGTTCTGAGTAATCAACTCGTCTTTATACTAGTATTTACTGAAACTTGATTATGTGCCTGTGAGATGCACAAAGTTTAAGACGATTCCTCTCCTGTGCCTACTTCCCACCTAGTTAGGAAGAATGACTTGAACACTAATGAACAGGAAGACCAAAAGTAATTAAGAGCTATGTGACACAGATAAGAAGCTCTGTAGTTTAGATAGACTTGATACACATAGAAAAATCATTAATCGCTCCATTCTCTACTCAGACTGTGCACACCAAAACTTGCAAACTAGTAGCTGGCAGGCTGAATTTGGCTTTGCTGCCTCAACTTTAAATGCTTTTTAAAAATATATATATATACAAGATTTCACCCAAAAATCTAAATTCCCAACTTCTCTTAAAAACAATCAGTCAGGCAATATGTCATAGTCAAAATAGCATAGGTTATGCTGCAATTGAAAACATCCTCAAAACTCAGTGGTTTAACACGAGAAAGATTTCTCATCCACATGAGACTACTGTAGATCCAGGCGATTGTCCAGGATGGCAGTCCTACAAGTGATTGCTCAGGACTGCACCTCCATATGAACAAGCGTATCCATGGTCAATGGCAGGGAAAAGAAGTAGAGAGGGCCAGGCACCAGCAGTTAAATGTTTCCTCCGGAAGTGACGTAAGACATTTTAGTTTATACTCATTGGCCAAAGCGAGTCATATGGTTATTTTTAATTTCAAAGAGGAAAAAAAACTCAGTCCTCTGGTGTTCCACAGAGGAAAAGGGAACCAACCATGTATTAGTGAACAATCAATATCTGCCACAGCATGCAGTACCTAATGGTGACAATGGCCTGCAGCCCACTAGAAGCTGCTGCCTTGAGATGGGACTTAAATCTCAGTTTGACACAGTCTCCATCCAGCTTGCCAGGTAATTTACATGGCCTGCTTAGCTCCTGGGGGCATTTGATTTTGCAGCTTCTGATGCAGACAAAGCCAAGCTCAAGATCAATCTTTCAGGTATCCCTAGTGATTGATCCATAGAGTTATAGCAAATTTTTCAAAAACAGTTGTTTGATTTGCTAATTTTAAAAAAATGACATAGAGTATTCTTTGGTAAAAGGCAGGATGGTATCATAAAATCAAACAAGAAGTCGAAACTAGCTGTTATAGTTTCTACAAATTACAGAAACCTGTTTATGACGGTTTCTTCCTCCTGTTCTCTCCTTTCTTAATCCAACACCAACTGGGAGAGACAAGGAGAAAGGAGCCTCTTTAAAAAAATCAAAATCGGGCAGCATGGGAGGAGAAGTTGCATAGTTGTGATTTCGGGGGTTAGGGAGAGTCTGGTTTAAAGTTTTTTAAAATTCATATGGCCAAGGCTGAAATCTTTGAGGAGAAAATTTGTGAGTTGGGAATGAGAAGGCTTCTCTTCTAAAACCAACAATGAGAATTTTATAAAACAACAAACATATCTAAAGGTTTAATAATAAATCAGCACCCATAGTAATGCAACCATCTCTGGGGAAAGCCTAGAATCTTCTCCTTAATCTCCTAGGACAGTAAGTCTTTGGAAGGTGAAGAAATAGTAAATTCTTTGGTCACAATGCTGGGCCAGGTGGTGACAGGGAGAGAGGGGTATAGCAGATGTATGTTGTGCTCCTCGGCATTCCTGTTCTTTTTTTCTCGAGCATTTTTTTTCTTTGGAGAATCGCTACTCTCCCTGTGGACCTGGAGGGGTGGCAATCCTAGTGCCCCATCACCCCAGTCAGGTGTGGGTGTGCAACCTGAACCGAGCAATTAAAGTAGTCCATTTCCAAAGCTACAGTGATGGGTTCAGGGAATGAGCTCATAACCCAAATAGGGCCAATCAGAATCTTCCCTAAGATTTGATATGTGACTGTTCAGGAAGAGGCAGCACACTTCCTTTAAAATACCTGTGTAAGGATGTAGTTTGTGACTCTCCATGGCCATTTTTTCTGTCATGTGGCAAGAGCCTGACGGAGAATAAAAATAACACAAAGCAGAGTAGAGAGCCAAGACATGTAAAGAGAGAAACAGCCACAAGATCATCATTTGAGTCCCTGAACTTGGCATGCCATGAGAACATGCCGAACAGATCTTTGGACTTCACAGTGATGGAGTCAATACGTCCCCTTTCTCTTTCTGCTAAGACAGCTTGAGCTAAGTTTTCTGATACTTGCCACCAAAAGAAAGCTGAAGAATACATTGATAAAATGGGCCAAAGTCAATCTTAAAACGGGCTGCTGAACTGACGCCATGGCATTTTATCTGCTTACTATTCTTGCCTCATCCATCAAACGCCACTCAACCATCTGAGACTAAATACAGAACTGCATTGCATTGCCTTCTTACAGCTCAAGGTTCAGTTAGTCACTTAAATAATTTAGTCAGACACCTTGTTTGAATGTTCGCTATGAGCCATGCACCATGTGTCACCACCCTATTTGAGGAGGCAAAGCAAAAAGAAGATATCAGGCCTGTCCATAAAGGGTGATGGACAAGAAGCCCAGGAGACAAATGATATTCATAAAAATGGGGAAATTAGGACTCTAGTGAGCTAGGGAATACATAATGCATTCTGTTTCCAGAATATTATGTGTCAAAATACATCCTGAAAACACCTGAAAAAATGAAAGGTCCATGTTGGAGTGGCACTGTGTGAGTCATCCATATTTAGCGGAAGCTGGTCTAGGGCTCAGTCTTAGGAGATACTAATAATTAACAAACTGGGGAAATAAGAGGAGGCAAAGAATCAAGCAGACAAAGCGTGCCCCAGAAGATAGAAGAAAGGAAGGTGCTGACCTAGAATCACAGAATTTCAAGGTTCCTCCAATGCCCTCCCACTTAACGTAGGAGTGGGCTTCCCCATTGCCATGGAAGCCAAAACAGGTTGTCAATGCAGTTAAATGTAACACAAAGAAATAAGATCTAATATGAGTCCATTTTATTTGCTTAAATCTGGAAGGTGCATTGTAACCTTAGGGATTATATATCATTATTAAAAGAGGGAGTTAAATATGAAAATGTAGACATTATGCTACAAAGATGTTTCCAGCTAGCACCCCCATAATGCTGCTTCTTGTGGGATTGAAGATCCCTCTCCACTCTTTCCTTGCTTCTTAATCCTTGCCACTCCATTCTCAGAAAGTGTTACTATGAACTGGTCAGATTCTGCAATAGGATGTTTGGACCTCAATTTCTTCATCTGTTAAGTGGGGACAAAAATGATGCCCACATTGGGGAGTTGGTGTGAAGATTAAATTGGATACTTATAAAGCACCATATTAGTACCTGCCATGGGTTAAGAGTTCAATAAATTTGGCTGTATTCTTCATCATCATCGTCATCACCATTAACATTACATTTTAGCCAACCCAAGCCCTCCTGTTACGTGGCCTTCTTAGATCTGTGACAATTATGGTGATTTCACTTTCTTCTAACCTGAAGTAGCACTTCTCTGCCCAGCTAACATTAATAGTATGCTATTTTAAATTGTTCTCTTTATTCATATATGTATTGTCATTCCCATGTGCTTGAAGTTACCTTTTAAAGGGAGGGATAAAATCTTACATTTTTAAAACTTCTAGAGCATCTACTCTATACTGAGGTTATGGTTGGCACTCAATGGACACTTAAGTAAATGATGGGCAAGGGCCAGGAAATTTCTTTTGTGTCTCCAGTAATATCAAAAGCAGTCATGGCTTTTGGCACTTAAAGAATATTCGTTGAACAGATGCTGAGCAGAATGCAATGATCAGTCACTCCTGGTGCAGCATACACTTGCAGAATACTAAAGTGAGAAAGGAGCCGTATTTTACAGATGAGGAAGTTGAGGCCCACATTGATGACACAGATCTAGCTGAACAAAAGTTATGATGGGATTAATTCTCAGGACTCTTTTTATGCTACGTGTTTTAAAACAACCACCAATAAAAAGTTATTTCAGCAAATGTTTATTGAAGGGGAAAAAAAAGTCCCCTAGGTTTTCTGTGGGAGGTGGCGTTTCCTCTTACACTCAACAATTTTGGTGGTGTGGTAGAGAGAGGTGTGGGAAGGAGCCAAGGGGGCCCTATGACTGGGCTGTTGTGTGGGCCTGGTGGGGTGGGGGAGGGGTGGGATTCTCACTTCTAGGAAAGTTCTTCCAGTTCCAGACAATCCCGGCCAGGTTTTGACACCTGCTTTTCTAAGCACACTGCCTTCACTTGGCCCAAGACTGCCTGCCCAACAGCCCCACTCTCCCAGCTCAGTACCTGGGCTAGGGGAGTTCCCAGGCCCAGCTCACCAAAAAAGGTCCCCACACTCAGAACCTGGGGGAAATCTGCTCTTCTTGGGCAATGAAGATAAAATGTTTACAATCTGAACTCATTGCTATCCATCTCAGAGCTGGCCTCAGGAAGAGACTCAGGGAGGCCATGCGCCCTGCCCAGGGCGGCCTCTGGACAAGGGCTTCTTTGGTAGCCCTGGCCAGGCTCACAGGCTCCCTTTCAGGTTTTATGTCCACATTTCCCTCCCCTCGCCTCTGCCAGTGTTTCTCTATCTCTTAAATACACCTCCCTAATCCTCTCCTTCCTCCTTTTTAAAGCCTGCCCTTCCTTTCAAATACTTCCTCAAATGCCAACTTGTTATTTTTGTGCCCTCCCCTTCAAAAGCCCTCCTCAAGAGCTCTGGCTGCAAGTATACTTTAGACCACAGGGCCGGACTTCTACTCATACGCTCATTCGACAAATATTTGATTATCTATATATGCAGGGCTGTAGCTATACAATCATGAACAAGGCTGGCCCAGTTCTCTGGTGCAAAGGAGAATTAAAGGATGTTATGAAACAGGTTAGAGAAACCCTCAGAACCAACCTTCTTCTACTTGTCAGAAATTCTTATCCAAATCAGCTTAGTGTCCCAGGCCTATCCTACTCACTGGCACGGGAGCAGATGTCCTTTATAAAGCCTTCCTGGGGACTTACTTGCTCCTTCCTCCCATAGGTCAAAGTTTCCGTACAACATGGATCTCTTCAGACTCCTCCTCTCAGCCCTAACCCTCACAGACCTGCTGGTCGTCTTGGAGTCCCAGGTTGTCGTCCATGGTCACATATGTGGTTTTTACCTAGTTACCTGGTCTTGTAAGCTAATGCGTCATACAAGGCAGTAGAGCCTAATGATAAAGAGATGAGCTCTGGAGCGAAACGTCCCTTGTGTGCATCCTGTCTCTGCTGCATACTAGCTGACAGGTTACTTAACCTCGCTATGCTCAATTTCATCATCATTAAAAGGGAGTGTGTTTGTAATAACACCCAACCCATAGGGATATTATAAAGGTTTAAATATATAAATATACAAAGAGTTACCGCCTATAAAGTGCTTAAAACAGTGCTCAGCACAGATTAAGCCTCAGGGAGGGAGTTCTTAGATGCTAGAGTTTGGATTTCCCCCCGCAAGGTGTCCAGTCTTTGCTCCTGGAAGCCAGCCTGGGTCAGAATCTCAGGCTGCTGCTTGCCTAGGAGGAGAGGCCGGAACTTTTTAAAAGAGACAAGGTACTGGCAGCCATGAAGACTGCCCGAAGCTAAACAGACAAGGGCACTGAAGCCAACTGGATGTGCAATGTGTTAATCTCAGTTCCCCAATACCAGGAATCATTCCAAATGCCCACTGTTTGAGCAATGAGAAGGGAGCCCAGAGACCTGGTTTGAAGCAAGGCTCTCCTTACTTCTATGTGGCCCTAGACAAAGATGATTTGCATGCTCCAATTCCATGTTTTAATGGCAGAGGATAACAGTCATAGAATCATGAAGTTTGAACTAAATTTGACCTTAGGGAGTCCATATTGCAACCCCTTTATTTTTCATCTAAATAAACGGAGAGCCAGAAATGTCTTGTGGCATAGGCAGCAAGGGCTAGATTCAAATCCCAACCCCATAACTGATTCTCTTCTCTGGGATTCATTATACTGTTAGAGAAAAAGTGAACATAGGAATTTCTACTGCATAGGGTCACCATGAGAACTAAATGAGACCTCAAATGATGCACCTCTCCCCAAGCCTAGGTATGGTCGTGTAAGTACTCAATGATATTTCCCAGTGTCACATGACCAGTTGGTAATCTCTTTCTTACCTTCTTCACCGGGCTGACCAAAAAATAAAGTAAAGCAATAGAAGACTCACTCCAAAAGTAGAAATGCCATGTAATAGTTCTGTGCTATTGATATTACCCAACCAATTAAGATATACTAAACCCATTTGGGAAGCTGGACAGGATACTAAGAACTAGGGGGTTGATATCAAAGTGTAAAACTTAGTTTCTGGGTTTTTAAAAGTTCTCATTTGGGACTGGAACTTTCAGAAAAGAAAGGGCTTTTCCATGCCTGAGTGCTTAGTAATCATGGTCTCATGTAGAAAGCTCGCTTAGGGAGGGCATCATTGCCAGTCATCCCTCTTCCTGCTGTTACTGAAGCATCAGGGTAAAGTACATGTTTAGCTGTCAGCCTCCTCTGAGAGCAACTTAGAGGCTTGAGTCCACAAATGGTCCACGGGACCAACAGCGATAGCTGCACGCTCCCCATGGGGGAGGCTCCCTGCCTCAGGCCAGTGCGGAACTGCAGCCCAAGTGCCATCAAACCCAGACTCAGTGCCATCCAGAGATGAGCCAAGGCCCACAGGCCCAGAGTCAAAGACAGTTAGTCAGGTCCTCTTTAAAAGAAGACCAGGAGTAGTAAAGTAGGAATCAAAATAAAATGAGTCCGGTGGAAATACCGTAAGTCCTCATTTAACATCGTGGATAGGTTCTGCAACTTTAAGCAAAATGACAAATAACAAAACCAGTTTTACCTCAGGCTAATTAATATAAACAAGAGTTAAGTTTCTATAGCAACTATAGTTAAGTTTCTAAAGTCTTATCGACATTATAACAAAATAACGTTGAACCAAACAACATTGTTCTGGGACCTGAGCTCTGCCTGTGAGTGGAAAAAGACAGACTATTTTTTCCATCCTCAATTTTTAAGGTCAGAGAAACCTCTTCCTTAGATCTCCTCTCGAATCTCATTGGCCAAACTTAGTCAAATGCCCATCTCTAGGCCAATCCCTGGCCAGGGGTGCTGGGGTGATGGTGATTGTCTTAGTCACTTGGAAGCAGCATGGGTAACTAAATAAATTGAGGCTTTATCCACAGGGAAGAGGGAGGTGGGCTGTTAGAGCCATAACCAGCAATACCTATTCAGGTGACCAGTTCACATCTAGCAACCAGAGAAGGTGTTAAAACTCAAAGGATTGGACATGGCTTTGAAGCCAAAGAGCTGTATCCAAATTATGCCTCTTACCAACTAAAAACTTGAGTGGGACTCTTGGCCTCTAAGAGCCTCAGATTTATCTAACTGAGACTTCCCTGAGGGTCAGATGAGATAACCTGATGTTCATACAAGCCCTTGGTAGACTTCAACATCCCACACTATAGGCAGGATGTCCTCTGTCTCACAATTGTCACGATCATGAAAGTAGGATGACACAAATACATCTTCTATGGAAGGGAAAGTGCTTGTAGTTGCCTACTGAGGACGTTCACTCCTTGGTCTTTAAAGGCTGTGGCCAAGTAACCCTTTTTTAGCCAAGGTCAACTATAGTACCTGTTCTTAATGCCTAGCTCACTCTTTATCTGAAAGCGACATATATCATGTAAGGCTTTTAGAGCCTAAAGAGTATGTGTCTTTCAAAAAAAATCATAAAATCATAAATTGCAATGCAAACTACTTGTATTGGTATGTATATGTATAAATTCCAAATACAATTATGTCATTAGAGCTATTTGGAAGAATTACAATAAATATTAAATGCATTTTAAGTACACAGTGAAATGTCAAAGTTCATCAGTGGTTCTCAACTAATCTCTCAAAGACCGTGATGCTCAGTACTGATTGACATCATCACCTGAAGCTTGAATACAAATCAGTTTAATCTAGCACAGAGCTTTCTTCCCTAGAGCGACATCGGAAATTAACAATGCTTGGAGAAGGAAAGAATGGGGGCTGGGGAATCTGCCAGGTCACTCAGGCAAATGAGATGTAGACATAGCACTGTTTTTCCTGACTGATTCATTGGCATGGTCCCATCAAGAGGATTTTTCTCTGGGCCTCAGAAGAACATGTGTAGGCTTGAAAGCTCTGACTCTGAAAAAGATGTTCTACCCCAACACAGAGTGAAAAGAAGTTATCCTGTCAGGCATCCGATTGTCCATCCTGAGTGCAAGGGATTGCTATAGCCAAGGGTAGTGACAGCCAATCGATTGGAATTAGTTCTTTAAAAGGTTCACTTTTCTCATAGTAGCTAATATTGATCGAGCACTTACTATATGTCAAGTACTGTGCTAAATGTTTTAGATTTATTAATTTATTTGTTCCTCTCAAAAACCCATGAAGCAGGCACTATTAGTATCCCCGTTTTACAGATGAGGAAACTGAGACACAGAATGTTTAGCTAATTTGCTGATGATCACAGCTAGTTAGTAGGCAGAGCCAGGACTCAAACTCCAACGGCGGGGCTCCAAAGCCTGTGTTCTTAACCATACGTGACATGGCATTTTTTTGTTTTTGTTTTTGTTTTTTTAATAGACATTATTTTTTAGACGACTTTTACATTCACAGCAAAATTGAGTAGGACGCATAGAGATTTTCCATATACTCCCTGCCCCCAGACACACACAACCTCCCCCACCAACACCCCCACCCGAGTGGAGCGTTTGTTACCACTGATGAAACTACATTGACATCATTATCACCCAAAGCCCCTAGTTTTATTAGGATGTACTCTTGGTGTTGTACATCCTATGAGGTTGGACAAGTGTATAATGACACATATCCACTATTATAGTATCAAACGGAATAGTTTCATTGCCCTAAAGATTCCCTGTTCTCCACAGATTCAACCCTCCCCCTAACCCCTGGCAAACACTGATCTTTTTACTACACCCCTAATTTTGCCATTTCCAGAATGTCATATAGTTGGAATCATACAGTCTGTAGCCTTTCTAGATTGGCTCCTCTCACTTACTAATATGCATAAGGTTCCTCCATATCTTTTTATGGTTTCATCGTTCATTTCTTTTTAATGCTGAATGATATTCCATTGTCTGGATGTGCCACAGTTTATTTATCTGTTCACCTACTGAAGGACATGGCCCTTCCTTCCTTTTGAGTTTTGGAATAAAGCTTCTGTAAACGTTCTCATGCAGGCTTTTGTGCAGATGTAAGCTTTCAACTCATTTGGGTAAATACCAAGGAGTGCTATTATTGCTGGATCATGCGGTAAGACTGTTTATCTTTACAAGAAACCACCGAACTGTCTTCTAAAGTGGCCGCACCATCCTGCATTCCCACCAGCAGTGAATGAGCATTCCTATTGCTTCACATGTTCACCAGCACTTGATGTCATCAGTGTTTCAAATTTTGGCCATTCTAATAGGTGTTTAGTGGTATTTCGTTGTTATTTTAACTTGCAATTTCCAAATGATACATGATGCTGAGCATCTTTTCATAGGCGTACTCGCCATCTCTATATCTTCTTTGGTGAGATGCCTGTTCAAGTCTTTTGCCCATTTTTTGATTGGGTTGCTCATATTCTAATGAGTTTCACAATACAGAGTTTTTAAGGATATACGTATGGAATTCATAAAATATCAGGCTGGAAGAACCTCAGAAATCATCCAGTCCATCCCCCTTATTTTAGAGATGTGAAAAATAAGGCCCAGAGAAACTCAGACGGGGCAAAGCTGAAACCACAACCTAGGAGTTCAGTGGTCCTTCGCCACAGCGCATGTCAACAGGCAATTTGCTTTGCAAGCAGTTAACTCCTCAAGGACGGGCATCGTGCCTCACCATCTGTCTGTCCTTCCTCACACCATGCTTGACACATGTTTGTGTTGGCTGGAAAATTACTGCTTGGCTATGACCATGGGAACATAAGCTGTCACCCATAGGAACATAACATTTTAACAATAAGCTTTCTGCTTCTGTACCCCCGCTTGCACACCCGACCTGTGGGTCGACAGGTAGTGAATAGAAAAAAAATAGACCTTTGTGTTTAGACAGAATGAAGAATGGGATTTTAGCCTTAAAACCCCTGTACCTCTACATTTCGGGGCTGCTTAATTTGGGGTCTGTGTACCCCTGGCAGACCCAGCTGGCTGAATAAAGAGTGTTTCCTATAACTCACTGAGTTCTGGTGGTCCGTGTGTCTTTCGGGCGCTGGTGGCTACAACATGTTCAGTGAATGTCTGTGGAAGGGAGGAAGGAATGACTTTTAGTCTGGCATCTATGCACCCTTTCCAAAGGACAGGCTCCTCTGACCTCTGCTATAATCTGTAAGAGAGGGAGAGAAGAGAGTTAGCATTGTAGCACTTTCACAGGGCAATGGTAGGAGCCGAGGCCAGAGCATAGTATAATTCTTAACTTTAGCTGTGGGTTAGAATCCCCTATGAAGCTGGTTAAGAATTGGAGGCCTAAGCCCCCTCCCCAGACATTCTGATTCTGCACATTGTTTTAGCGTTTACTGTGTACTGAGATAAGCCCTTTACACGTACCATTATCCTGTTTAATCCTTCCTTATGCAATTCTATGATGTGGACCATATTATTACTTTTGTTCTGCAAATGAGGAAACTATGGTTCAGAAAAGTTAAGTAACTCAATCAGGGTCACACAGCTAGGACATGCTGGAGTTGGCGTGCAAATAAAAACAACCTAGTGTTGTTGGCCAGCCTCTGTTCCACACATATGTGAGCGTGCACACAGACACCGAAGTCTTCACACTCGATCCTGGCCGAACTCGACATTGTGAGCCCCTGGAAGATAAAAGGCAGGGACAGTAGACCAACAAAATGCTGCCACAAAAAAGCCCTTCACAGAGTTGTGACCATACAGGGCAGCCCATGTAGGGGCCTAAGAGTTATCTGTGGGGTCCAGAATTAAAGCCCACCTGCTCCAGCAAAACACAGAGACCAGGGGCATCTGCACCCATGTTCTCATTTGCACACTGCTCAGAGACAGCCCTTACTCTTCTAATTTCCCAATATTTGGTTAAAGTTTTTATTAAAGTATAACATATAAACAAAAAAGTACACAAATCTTAATCTGACGATTATTCACAAAGCAGACAAACCTGGTAACCTGCTCCACTAATTTCAAGTAACATCTTTAGACATCTCCAGTTACTGTAAGGGGTTTCATTGAAGACTTCAGAGAAAACACTTTTTTAATCCAATGTCATATGATGGATAAACGTCCTTTTATAAAAGGGATATTTAAGAAAACAAAAGAAACAAACAACAATCAAAAGCAACAGAGCAGTACAAATCTAAAAAGAGCTTGTGTTGCTATTTTAAATCAAATTTGAACTTCTTAAGGGGAGGTCTATATTCGTTCTAGATAAGTAAATCCTAGAAGGGGCGCCTTTTGTGCAGGGCACGTGATGTGGAATGGAGGACCCTCTATCCTGGGCCGCACTTACGTTTCCTCTGGCTAGGTTTCTGCATCCCACCATGCACCATGCTGTCAGCCGTCTACTCACAGGACCCAAATGGAGAGGCAGTGTGCAAGAAGTTCCAGCTCCACAATCAGACAGTTGGGCTTAAATCCAGGTTCTGCCACAGCCTGGCTCCATGACCCTGGGCAAGCCACTTACCCTTGGTGAATATCAGTGTTCTCACGTGTAAAATGAGCCCCCATCTGTACCTGATGTGGTTGTAGTAGAGGTAAATGAGGCATGTAAAGTGCTTATCACAATGCTTCGCACGTTGATGACCTACTCCTTAGTCCCTCTTCAGATAACCTGCATCTCATTTCCTGGGAAATGTGCAGGAAAGAGAGCATATCCAGTGCTAAAGCGGGAGGGATGGTAGCTGGTGAGTGAGAGTTTACGGAATATCCCTCCTTTATTTAGGGGACGTTTGTTGCCTGCCTTCAAACCCTGACTCAAAATGTCAAGGGGCAGTTTTATTCCTGAAGGTCAGAGAAGAAACTTCTGCTCTGAGACAGAAATAAAAATAGCGATTCCCGAGGTGAGTCCTGGAATGCGATGGTCTCTCAGTTCAGCCTAAACCAAAGCTATCAGCCAGGAAGTTTATCAGTTTGCCTTCAGAAACACCCAGATCACCAAGAGATTGGCTCAAGGGAGAGGTTGCCCTGACAACCCAGGAGCCAGGTCACCTGGTAGAATTTGAACCCCTCCCCACGCTCACATATGCACACACTACACTCTCAGACTCACTTTGGAAGCACTCCAGCTCTGTGAGCCTCAGAAGTTGGGTTTCATGATTAGGGGAGAGCATGTGGCCCTGCGGCTCCAAGCTCAGGGTTCCTGGAAGCCTTATGAGACTGTACTGGGTGGGACAGAGAAGGGAAGGAATGTAGGTGCTCTCAGGACGATTGCTCTCCCAAAGCAGTTGCTGGAAACGATGAGCCTTCGAGCCCCTGGGAAATCAGAAAGAAAGCTAGCCTCGGGCTCTTCAAGGCCCCAGGGAAAAGGGGTCTCAGCCAATTAAACACTTTCATTCTGCCATTAAACTCTCCCTAGTCTGATGGTATAAGATAAAGTTTTAGGGGCTTATACTTCCCAGAGGCTTTTGCATTTTAATGGAGATTCTTGAAAACCAAAACACTTTCTGCCTCAAGGACTAAATCTCTTAATAGGGAATCTGTGGGCTCCCTGGGAGCGGTGGGGGTGGGGGTGAGTAGGAAGCAGGAGAGAGATGGTTGAGCGATCTGATGAGAAATACTCTTACCAAGAAGACTATATAGTTCAGGTTTAAAGTCAACCAGGTTTCGATTTGAGTCCTCTCTGTTTGACCTTGGGTAAGAGCCTGTTCCCTTGTCTGCAAAATGGGATCATAATGCTTAACTTATATGACTGTTAGCACAAAGCCTGGCACGGAGCCTTGCATAATGTTTCAAGACCTCAAAGTAGGACCAACCAAGAAGATTGCTGTACATCCCCAGCCAAGAACCAGGATTGGTTCTGACAGTCTGGGCCTGGGCAAGGATGTTTAGCAGTGCACTATGTTCAGCTATCTGCTTTAGATTAGGGTAGAAAGAGGGGCCTGAAAGCAGGAACAATTAAATAGCCAATGCTTTGATGTAATTATAAGCTTTTTGCTTATTTGTTTTTCTTTCGATATGGGAGCCTGAGAAAATGCGAAAGCACTGGGCATTTTGAGTAGGGAAGAGAGAATGTGCTAAAGGAGACGAGACTGCTTAGCCTGGGACCCCCTTGACATGAGCACTACTAAAATGCTTCGGCTGTGAGCAAAGACTTGTTTCTCTACAGGATGTTTCAAGCAGTGTCAGTGGTTAAACATGAGCAATATTTAACAATCTATACTGTAAAGTTATCAACTGCTGCTCTAACTACAATGGGTAGACTATCATAAAGCTAGTGTGGCTGCTACACAAAAGATGTTGAGCTGGAAGAATCTTAGTCAATTTGGGAGAGATCTAGATTTGAGACAAACCCCCTCGTACCTCCACCCCCAATAACACTTGGCTGGCTTTGCTAAGGGCCTGCCACCTTTGTCGTCTGGGTAGCAGTGAGATAGAGCTGCAAGAGGGCGGACCCCTCCCCCCAACTCTGCCACCACCAGCTGGGTGACTGGGGAAATTCACTCAGGTCTTGAGTTTTAGTTGTCTCATCTGTGTAATAACAAGATAACTCTACTTGAATTGATGGTGAGGCTAAATATCATAAATATGAAGTAACTAGTACAATAACCAGGGACATAAAGGAGCTCAACAAATGTTAACGTCCTTTTTCAACAAGCTAGCTGGACTCTTCCCATTGTTTTCTCCTCCTTATACCCCCTCGGGCATGCTCTCTGCTGCAAATAACAAAAAAATCCTCATCAATGAACCAGACAGGTATTCATTTTCCTCAAATAAGGAACGATCTAGAGATATGTAGCCACTGGTTCTGGTTCTGTGACTCGGTCACGTTTGGACTGCTGTCTCTGATTCTGTTGGCCTTTCCTTCATGATTAAAACATAGCTACTGCAGCTTCTAGCATCACAGCTCAATTCCAGGCAGGAAGAAGAGAAAGGGGCAGCAAGTATGAGCCGTGAATTCCTTTTATAAAAAAGGAGAAACTATCCCAGAAGCCCCAGCAGACTTCTCATTGAATGACTATGTCCGTCACGTGGTCACGTCTATGTGCTAGGGAGACTGGGAAAGCAAACCAGCCTCTAGAGTGGAGTCAGACAAGGAAGAAAGAAGTGAAGAAATAGCTGTGGAATAAGCCAACGCATAGTGTGAGCCACAGCTGTGCATCAGGTTAAATACAGTATTTCTTTTATTCATTCAGCAAGTGAATATTGAGCACCTTTTGTGGCCGAAGCTGGGTGCCAGAGAGGATTGACGAGGAAAATCAGACTTGGTACCAGGAGACAATAAGTGCTTGACATGTCTGTTGCGGGGGATTGTGGGAACAGCTTCCGGTGCGGGAGAGGGAGGGGTAAAGATTTCCAGGATGGGTGCTGGATGTGACCAGGAGTAAGCCAGGGATTTGGAGTGAAGGAAGGTGGGCGGGCTGCCCATGTGGTGTTCCAGGCAGAGAGAACAGCACAGTGCAACAAACTAGTAGCAAGAGAGATCACTGCAGGCATTTGGAAATTGAAAGAAGTCCCTGAGGCCACCACAGTTTATTCAAATAAGAAAGATCAAAAGCAGGGCACACAGGTGTGAAAGTGAGTAAATTTGACTAGCAAGACCATTACACAGTGCTCTGCCAGTCCCATAGCGGTAGGGGGGTGGGGGTGGGGGTGGTGAGAGAAGGCACTGGTAGCCTCTTTAAACAGAAGCAGAAAGCCTGGGTTGCTGCTGTGGACAAACTCAGCTATCTCACTGGCACAGCCATTTATGAGAGGAGAGACTCTTCTGGCTGGTACCTGCAGTCAGGGCGGAGTCATTATCCTCCACAGAATCCTTTATAGGAGGCCTTGGTACCTGCTGTGCCCTCTGCCTGGAATTCTCTTCCCCTGAGTCTGTAGGGAGGGTCCTCACTCCCACCCCCTCCTCACCCTTTAGAATTCAGTTCTGCCCACGCTTCCTCAGAGGGGCCTCGTCTGACCAACGCCTACCCTGAAATACATCAACTCATGGATGGCTCATACACCAGGGACCTCCACCTTGTAGCTGTTGCCACAGTTGTGATTTTCTATCTATTCGTGTGGATTTTTTTTTTTTTTAAGTTAATGACTATCTCTCCTGGTAGACTGTAAGCTCTATAAGTACAGTGGCCATGTCTGGTTTTGCTCACTGCTATACCCCCAATGTCTAGCATCATGCCTGGCACATAACAGGAGCTCAATAAATATCAAAAACTAGACCATACCAAACTGACAATGTTCAACCATTCGGGGCCTGCAGAATGGCAATTTCAAATAATTCACCCTAATATTCGTTGAATGAATGAATTTGAGTTTCTCTGAGGACAATCCACTGTAGCATGGAGTTCAGTACAAGGAGGGTCTACCTGGAGCCTGTTCAAAGGGCAGGTTTTCCCAAAATTATTAAGAGCTGAGTAACTGGTCTCTGGTCACAGTCTAGACGTGAGTAGCGCTTCTCACACTTCGGTGTGTGTTTGGAGCCTCTGGGAAGCTTGTTCACGTGCACATTCTGATTCACTAGGTCTGGGATGGGACACGAGAGTCTGCGTTTTGTAACGAACTCTCGGGCGATGCCCACGGAAAGGCTGCCAGAAAGAGGCCAAAACACAGACTCAGAGCTGGTTGGTGGCGGTGCCCTCTGTGCCTCACCAAGGAGCCCCCACAAAGGTTCCCCGTCTCTGTCCTTTCTCAGCCAACATGAAATACATTTGAAAAGAGATGAGATCAATGGCCATGCCACCCTGAACAAGTCTGACCCCGTCTGATCTCAGAAGCTAAGCAGGGTCAGGCCTAGTTAGTACTTGGATGGGAGACCACCTAGGAAGACCAGGTGCTGTAGGCGTAAAAAAAAATAAAAAATAAGAGATTGTAAGCTGACAAGGTCCTTGCAATCTGTGAAGTCAAACAAGGGTTGCCTCGCCTAAAAAATTTAAAATGAGAAAGGGAAGGAAGGAAGGAAGGAAGGACGGAAGGAAGGAAGGACGGACGGAAGGAAGGAAGGAAGGAAGGAAGGAAGGAAGGAAGGAAGGAAGGAAGGAAGGAAGGAAGGAAGAAAAGAGATGGGACCCCAGGTCATTGCCGTAGTATCTCCAGTGTATGGAAAAGAAGCTGAGCAGCTGTCATTTATAAATGAACTTTCCAAATCACTGAAAGTTGGCTCTCCACATGCCCAAAACAGTTTTTTTCTTTTCTTGTTATATCAAATTAATGTCATTAACACCTTCTTGCCTTCTTAGAGTAAATTAGACCAAACCTGACTCTTGTTTTTCCCCTTTCTTTTAAAAATTGGTTGATATCATGTGAATAAAGCATATATGTACAGTTTAAAGAATATAAGTCAAGTGAATATCAATAAACCCACCACCTAGATAAGAAGAAAAAGAGTCTCACTATAGGACCTTAGGAGCCTGCTCTTGCCCCGTCAGAAGTAACCTCTATTTCATTTTATATGTCAATCATGCCCTTGCTTTTCTTTATTGCTTTATCATATGTGACTGTGGCCCCAAACAACCTAATTAGTCTTGTCTGTTCCTGAGCTTTATGTGAATTGAATCCTACTTATGTGTTTTGTTGCGACTAGTTCCTTTTGTTAAACATTGTTTTCCAGTTTCATCCATGTTGCCAGGTGTGGCTGTAGTTTATCCGTTTTCTCAGCTGTATAATATTCCATGCAGAATATACCATGACTATTTGATGGACTTTTGAAGGATTTTGAATACTGTCAAAACAGTGCTGCCATGAACTTTCTGGCACATGTCTCCCACGACCATGTGCAGGGGTTGTCTCTATACATGCTTAAGAGTTGAACTTTAGGGTCGAGGATTCTAACGTGCTCAGCTTTACAAGGTGCTGCCAAACCAGTTTCCTCAGTGGTTATTCTCCCGCCAGCAGTAGGGGAATCCCCATTGGTCTACATGTTCACCAGCACTGGACACTGGCCCACTTTAAAACTTTCCCTAACTTCCTGTGATGCCCAGAATCACACACTGTCTTAGTCTGTTCAGCCTCCCACAACAGAATATGACAGATGGCTGGTTTGTCAACAACAAAAACTTAGTTCCCACAGTTCTGGAGGCCACAAATCCAAGATCAGGCTGCCTGCATAGTCGAGTGAGGGCTCTCTTCTGGGTCGCAGACTTCTTATTGTGTCCTCACATGGTGGAAGGGAAAGGGATCTCTCTGGAGCCCCCTTTGTAAGGGCATTTATCTCATTCTTGAGGACTCTGTCCTCATGACCTAAGCGCCCCGCCCCCAAATACCCCACCTGTTGATACCATCACTTTGAGGGTTAGGATTTAGCATATAAAAATTTGAGCGACCTGAACCTTGAGACCACATCATGTACACTTCCCTCTTTTGTGCATACCCACCCCCCTCCTTGAACGGGACGGTGACACGAGGTTGTTCGTTTCACGCTAACTGGACTCAGGCTGTGCTACGCTCTCCTGTCCACTTTTCTTTCTTCCGTCTACTTCTTATTCTTGGTTTGTCTCTGCCTTTCACACAAACTGACAACCATCTTCTCATTCTGATCAGAGTGTCAAGTCTCTAGCCGCCTTCCCCTGCTCCCCTTCTAAGGTATTTTTGTCAAATCTCTGTAGAATGAGAAGTTTTCACCCAAATTGTCCCTTGAATTATGTCTACATAAAGAGTAAATGGTCTCTGAATGGTTTGCCTGTGAGTAAATATATAAACAGTAAGGGATAAATTCTATGGCATTTCTTTCGGCTGTGACAGTCATTTTTGTCTTGTTTTGAGGGGGGTAGTTTCTTTATTTGTTTTCGGTTGTTGTTAGTTTTTGCTTTTTTTCTGGTTTCTGACAGTGTCCCAAATAACCAAGGATTCTTATAAATCACCTCTGAATAAGTGCTGCTGCCCTTTGAATATACTTCTGATTGAATTTGGTATCAAATTTAATTAAATTCGTATTTAATTTTGGTTGCTGCTATCTTCCCAAAATATCATGACTTCAGCTAGCAGATGGCACATATCCCTGTGACAAGCGACACTAAGTATTTCAAATAACCTAATTCTGTCCCCACCAGAAGCATCTTCAGAAATGAGGGTGTTGGAAAATTCTGACTTTCCAAAAAAGGGATTTTGAGGCACAGCTGGAAATAGAGGCATCCATGCCTCTATTTGTCTTTTCACAGGTTCGTGGGACCAGAGCAAGAATTCAAGGAAGACCCACATGCCATGTATCTAAATATTTAAAAGTTATTAGTCAAGCTAACAAATTGTTAAATAGAATATCTTAGCCGCCTACCTTGACAAATGTACCTTCACAACGTTCTGAAAGGCCATGTGTGACTTTAGAGTTCTCAGACTCCTCAGACAGAATGTGACAGCACAGGGACTGGCAGTCCCCGATCAGGGCCTGTCCTCTTTTTGTTCCTACCTCAGCCTTGCCCACCTGCACATTCCTGCAACTCCACCTCTGTCTACTGCCCATGCCCTGTGTCCCAAGAAGCCACCCCTTGGCTGCTAGCTTCGCAGGCCGCCCTTGATAGAGTGGACCATGGGAATAGGCCCACATGGGCCCTGGAAGCAGGCATGGGCCATTTGGGCAGAGATTCTGAGGTCTCGAGTGCCAGGGCTAAGGCCTACATGAGGGTAGGCATGGGCGTGGGCGTGGGCTCTGCTTGGGCATCCGTCTGGTTCTGAGGACTTCTCACCCCAAGGACACAGGGAGGTCTGGGCAGGGCTCTCTTGCCTGGGTCTCAAGAGGTACTGGGTCACTTTGCCACACTGACTCAGTAAGCCTGTCCATAAAGTGAATTGAAAATAACTGGAAGCTATTTTGAGAGTTTTCCCTGTTATCTGGGGCTGGAGATTGCCTCTGCATTACTGACCGTAGGAGAGGATTTCTTTAGCTGTGACTCTGCATTGGGGACAGGATTCAGAACTAAATGACTGTCTCCTCACCTCTGGAAACGAATCCAAGCTAAAAAACCAAAACCAAAATAGAACAAAACAAAACAAGAGTCCCTCTTTCGTCCTTGACGTGCTCAGCCTCTCTCTCTCTGTTCTCTCCTGCTCCTGCGCCTTCGAGTCAGGCTCTCTCCCTGGTCCTCTGTGTCCTGCTTTCCCTGCTGACTTTCTTCCCTCCACCCTCCTTCCCTGGCTCCCGTCTTAATCCCTGCCATAGCGACCAGGAAAACAACATAACACTGGGGCAGATGAGAGCTGAATTTCAGAGCCCTTCAGACTCACAGGGGGCCAGGAATTTCCATCATGAAACAGACCAGGGGAAAAACTTGAAATCTTGGAGAGGTAGTGAGGAAAACTTGGGGGATGGAAGAAGAAGGGGTACCTCAAAAAAAAAAAAAAAGAATAAAGATTGATTTAAAAGGAATAAGGAGAGGTGACTTACAAAGTTGGTAAAAGTTAATATGGTTCCCCCCAACACCACTGAACCCATGACCATCCCCCCAAAACAGTCAACATCCATCCTATGGGATGAATTATTAGTAGAGGGAGAAATGGTGAAGGGCAGACATCAGGAAAACTGAGATCCCTCTTGTGGAAGGAGCTAGAGGGTTAATATTTTCATGAAGTGGGACCCCAGAATTTTAGGTCTGGTGGATGGAAAGGGGTTAACACTATCGGGGAACAAACTTGGGGTAGCTCAGAAGGGTGTGGTCCCAAAATTGATTTATTTTAAAAGCATAGAAAGCCAATGAATATACTTTTGGCCACAAGATACAACAGGTGAGAAAAAAGAAAGAAAAATGCCTGATTTCTGCTTCCTGGAAAGGAGGTGTTTTTGCAGATCTCCAGGGTAGCACGCTCAAGCCTCTTATAAATGTATAGAGCCCTGATTACTTGGCTCACCCTCACCATCTTGGCGTGTTTCCAGTGGCTGACTGCTTGGTATATGGCACTCGGGCTACCATTACCTGCCAACAACGAGGAAGCTGGGTATTGTGGCTGCAGCTTTGGGAGGCTACTTATGAAAGAGATGACTAAGCCCCAGGGGTAGAAAGAGGGTGCAGCTAGTGCCTAGCTCAGCAAGAACTGGTAAGCTATCAACTCAATCCAATTCAACATTGACCAAGTGCCAGCTGTGTGCCAGGCTAATCCCTGGGGATGTGAAGATGAAAAAGGCATGATCTCTATTCTAAAGGACCAGGCATGCCCATAAGGAGCTGTAATCAGAGGAGTGAATGCACCAAAGAGGAAAATTAAGTCTGGAAGTGGAAGGGTTTTATGGCCTACAGTGCCAACCGGAGGTAGAAAAAGGAGGAGGAAGAACATCTCCGTTTGTGCAGTCAGGCTCAGCATTCCTGAAGCACACCCTGGTACTCACGCCTCCCTTATCCAGTCAGTCTGGCTGAGCGACCCTCAAATTCTCCCCCTCTTCTCCTGTCTTGACTCAGTTTCTCTTTTCTAGCCTTGATCCAGGCTCTTTGCACTCAGTACCCTGGTCCAATCAGCTCCTCCCCTGCATAAAAGCCCTCTGTGGGAAGAGAGTCAGTAAATGAGAGGAGGTGGACAGGACCAGGAATTAAAGTGTGATTATGGTAATAACGATATGAAAATCTCTGAGGTCAAGAGGTGGAAGAAAGGAAAATAGGGGCTACTAAGCAAAAGGAGATTAGCACCCGAAAGGAATGACCCAGTAAAGGTGTAAAATAAACAAAAAGTTACCAAAAAAATCTATTTTTTTTTCCCTTACGAGTAATTATATAAAGTTTACAGAAATCATTTAAGGAATGCCTTCTAATAGAATTTTTTTCTGGAACGATACCTG
Organism: Rousettus aegyptiacus; assembly: GCF_014176215.1. NCBI lineage: Eukaryota > Metazoa > Chordata > Mammalia > Chiroptera > Pteropodidae > Rousettus > Rousettus aegyptiacus. Next base: position 153,338,734 of record NW_023416306.1, on the reverse strand, counting down.
CCCATTTAAGTCTTTAATAAACATATGAATTCGCAATGAAAGAAAGAGTGGAAGGAGGAAGGAAGGAAGGAAGGAAGGAAGGAAGGAAGGAAGGAAGGAAGGAAGGAAGGAAGGAAGGAAACTATTTATGGTTTCCTACTGTCTCCAGAATAAAGGCTAAGCCCCAAGATCCCTCACACTGTGGCCCAAAACTACTGAAGGCCTAGGGGTAGAGCAGGCTTCAGGGTAAGTTTGGCTTAATGGCTCAACAATGTTGTCAAAGCCCCTACTTCTTTCTGGATGTCCTCTCTGCCCTCCATGGATGGTGTCATCTTCATCCTTGGGCAGTCTTCTCTCGCAATGACAAAATGGTTGTAGCAATTCCTGGCTTCGTACTCACACTCCATGCCATGTAGGAGAAAGAGAGAGAGCTTCTTTCCCTGAAGCTGTCAGTAAATTTTCTACAGTCTTTCAAGTCATAATTGGGTCACCTGTTTATCCTCAAGCAGGAAGGGATTTTGCTGATGCGTCTATACTGGGGCTATCACCCCACCCATAGGCTAGGGTGGAGTCAACTTCCTCCAATGTGCATGGGAAGTGTAGGGCGGGCGGATACCCAAAGCAAAGTGTGGTAGTTACCAAAAGGGACGGGATGCTGAGGAGGCCACCGCAGTGTCCACTGCAGCACCTTCCAGCGCCTCCTCCCCTCAAGCTCCACCCAGCTACTTTCTGCTCCCAAAACTGTTGGATTAGCCTATGTATATGCTCTTACTTCCATCTGGGGTGCCTTTTCAGTCCTCTTGCTCAGTGAATACCTACTCATTTTTCAAGCCCCTGCCCAACATCACCTTCCCTATTGTTCAGCTATTGTGACCACCTTAAGGACAGAAGCCAGGTTCTTATTCCCTCTCAGCATAGATAATACCTGGCACACAGTAGGTGCTCAATAAATGTTTGTTAAATGAATGGATGTTGCTGATGAGATAACAGTATTTCCGAAGTCTACAACAAGAAGCTAGCGTGTCTTCAAAATCTCATCCTCCCGAAGTCTAAAATGTAACAAATGTAAGCAGAGTTGTAATGTATAAAACTATGAGGAGGAAAGGATGAGGCCCCCAAGAAGTTCGGATAAAGGGACGTTGAAACTAGGAGTTTGTCCAGGGATCTTCAGTGTCATCCCAGAGAGAGGGCTTCCTCGTGGCTGGCAGGAATGTTTTAGTTTCCCTGGCAGGTCGGTACATTCTTAAATAGAAAGGAGCCTTTCAGGCCATCATAGCCTGATCTCTTAATCTTCCAACCGTTTAGATTATCCTATTTAGAAAAAATTGCAATGGTCCTGCAAACCCAGGCATTCCTACCTGGCTGGCAATTACAGTCTCATAATCTCTTAATAAATTGGCTTTCTGGTTAACCATCCTAATCTACATTTCTTTAGTGTGGATTGGTTTGAGACCAGCACTACCAGTTAATTTGCAGTATCTGTTCTCTTTTTCTGCCTTAGTCATAGAACCTCAGAATTTTAGCTGGTCACATGGTCACCTATCACACAGACTATATTTCTCAGCCTTCCATGTAGCTAGGTAGGGCCACATGACTAAAGGCATGTAAGTAAGAGCAATACATAATGTAACTTATTGGAAGTGCCATCAAAAAAAAAAAAAAAAGAGCAGAGTTTCCCTCTCCTTCCTTTTCCTCTTTTTGCTGGCTGGAATTTTGTTACATTGGCTGGAGCAGAAACAGTCATCTTGGACTATTAAGGAATTTGGAAATAAAGCCCATGTGTGATGGAGCAGCAAAATAGGAGCCTGGGGTGACTATTACCACAAAGTGCAAAATCGGAAACCCTTCAATGCCTATCTGAGCATTTACATAAGAGAAATGCACTTTTTATTTTGTTTAAGCCACTTTTGACACTAGCAGCCAAAACTAATTCTAGTTTTATACAACCTCCTAAAGCAGTGCTGATCCACATATGTAGCTCCTGAGAACTTGAAATGTGGCTAGTACAAACCAGGGAATCCACAGGGAAGCACTCTAAGATCCAGGCTGTGGTACCCAGCTAAGGCACCAAACCAGTCACACACACATAGACTACTTTTATCTGCTTATACTACCCATCAATTCTTACATATTGTCTACTTTTCCATTAGAGCCCCTAACATATTCGTTATTTAAAATTCTCTATCTGATCATTCCAAAATCTGTGTCATATCTGAGCCTAGTTCTAATACTTGCTTTGTCTTGTAATTTTTGTCAAATGCCTCAGATGAAGCATAGAGCAATAGATATTGAGGCAAAAAAAAAGTCTTTAGTGTGAAGTTTTAGGTTAATCTGATGTGATGCTGGGTTTTGTTTATTGTTTGCTGTAGCTGCAAGTGTCGGAGCCTTCAAATTTTTCTAGTGTCCTTGTTTTTCTGTCTCCCAATGCCTTTGGGCTTCCCTAGGAATTCCTCCTTAAGTGGAGTCTGTATCTTGCAGCTCTTTCAGCCGTAATCCACTATTACCAGACAGAAGCCTTGTCAATGTGGTGGCAAAGTGTGAGGAGAAGACATGTCATTTAACTTGGTGATTTAATCTCAGTCTTTTAGCGGGCTTGTGTCCCTGGGCTGAGCTCTTCACAGATGTGTCTTAGCTTTTCCCCCTCTCCTTTTACACAGGAAAAATAGAGAGGGCTGGAGTTGTTGGATAATTCTCTTCCCCAAGGCGAGCAAAGTCTTTTCCCTAAATAGTAGGCCTTTATTAAGGAGAATGCTCTGGTGTAATTCAGAATGGGTACTTCCTCCCTCTCCTTGCCAGAGTCAAGAGGGCTATTTCTTGGCCCTTCACAGTGAGAACCTGGTGGAGTTCCTGGAGGTAAAACCCCTGAGAGTGTGGGGGTCCCTAGGATTGTGGGGGTTCCTCACTCTCATGATAGTCCATTCAATCTCCAGCAATTCATCAAATCATCATTTAAGAGTTCGCACTGGTTTATGGTTCCAGCAGCATCTGCTCCAGGTAAGCCAATCTCAGCTGTTTTTCTGGACTCATCTGTCTTCAGATTTCAAGGTGGTGATTTGCCCTGCAACCTCAATTCTCTGATTGGTTCAAGAAAAGTCTTTGATATTCAGTTTGTACAGCTTTTCTTTGTTGTAAGGACAAGAATGACAACTTGTAAGCCTTGTACATGCCAGAGCTGAATCTAGAAGTTTTTTTTTTTTTTCAATAAAATAATATAAAATTCAAAACACATAGTAGTCTGGGCCCACTGAGTCTAAGGTCAAGGCACCGTATTCACAATATCACAAGGGCAACAGAGTGGTATAGTCAGCACCCTAAGGCATCAAGGAAAGAGTGAATCATGTTCCAAATACTCTCGCAAACAAAGCAAAGAAGCAAGTATACATTTTTAAAGCCCTTCAGAATGATTCAACTTTAAGTTTGGGCACCCAGATTTTAACCCTTTAGGACACCTTATACCTCTGCAGTTCCAAATAGATGAGGTCTTACCACAAAGGTCGAAGTAAATATGCAAATCAGGTTGAAAAATAAATAATAAATCAGGTTGAAGTCTTTCTTTTTTCCTTAGTTATTTTTTACAAAAACAACCACACCTTAGAAAATTATACATAAATTGGCCTCCAGGTAAACGGCCTCTGGGCTGTATTCTTCCTGGTGTCAAGAGGTTAGGTCTTCAGTCCTCTGCCTTAGAGCTGGGCACCCAGCTCTACTCTGACCTGGAAATCTCTGCCTGGCTCTCTCTCTCAGGCAAAGCTGGCCTCTCAGAATTCCCCCAGGTACCCTGGGGGCTGGGGTTGCTGAAACAAAGTCACCATAGCTGATGTGCTAATGAATGCATGAAGCTCCTGGTGGAATGGGGTTACAGGGAGGTGTTTGGAAAGTTCCTTTCTCTCTTTCCTTTAAAGAAAAGAAGTCTTTTTTAATTTTGTGAGTGAGAGTACACACACACACACACACACACACACACACACACACACCCCTAACCTGAACAAACTTTCACTTCCCAACTGCCCCAAATTAGTCAATGTAATTTTCCCATCTCTGAGATCTCAGAGTGTTCAGGTTCTGGCCTGGCTTCTCCTTTTCCCCTTCTGGGATTCAAACTCCTCTCTCAAAATTTAGTTTTCTATCTGGTCTCACTTGCATGGCATTCCTCCCATTTGACATGTTATCATCTTTTCTCACAGACTGAAATCACCTCAAGAGCTCAGTCCACCTTTTTATCTCCCAAAGCTCCCAGCATCTACCTCACCCAAGCACTCAACGAATGGTTATTGTTTTCATTTATTCCTCCGATAATAATAGCTAACACACAATGAGCATTTCCTATGTGCCAGACCCTGTTCTAAGTACTTCACATAAGTTAATTCATTCAGATCTCCCAAACAACCCTAATATTATTCCCATTTTACAGATGGAGAAACTGGTGTACAAGTTGATTATGTAATTAACCACAGGTCACAGAGCCAGTAAATCATGGCAGAGCTGAGATTTGGACCCAGCCCTATATCTGGTTCCATTACCTCTTAAACCACTAGGCCATATTGCCTCCCCCAAAGTACATAAAACCCTAAAATGACTTATCAGTTTAGTTCCCCAAAAGCTATCCTTTACTGCCAAAACAACAGGAAAACTGGTATGGATTTACCTTTCCAGTGGGTATTTGTAGCTCTAAGTACAACATAAACTTCATGGGTTCTGCTCCCCCTTCTCCAAACAGTCCTTGCCTCACTGAGAAGCTTTAGGTATGTATAGAAGCTTTACTGGGGATGAGGAGCTGTAGCTGATTTGTTTTCAAATTTGAGAACAGGGGTCGGGGGTGGAGGTCACTTATGATACTGGCGAAAAGCAATGATACTATGATGGTTAATTTTTTGTGTCAATTTGATGCCTAGGTAGCTGGTTAAACATCATTTCTGGGTGTGTCTGTATGTTTTCACATGACATTAGCATTTGAACAGGTGAACGCAGTAGACTCCTCTCCCTGTGTGGGTGAGCATTATCCCATCTGCTGAGGGCTTGAATAGAACAAAACAGAAGAAAGAGGAATTTGCCCCTTTTTCTTTCTTTCCTCCTGTTTGAGCTGGGATGTTGGTCTTCTCCTGCTCTTGGACTGGGATTTACAATACTGGCTCCCCTGGTTCTCAGGCCTTCAGACTCCAGCTGGAGCTACACCGAAGCTTCCTTCTGTCTCCAGATTGCAGGCTGTGGAATGATGTCGGGAACCAGGACAGCCCCATGGCCTGTAGGGATAGGCGCACCCAGCTCTGCCAATCGCTTTGTTTCAGCTTCCACCATCATCCGTTGGTTCTTTAGAGCTAATCACCCTCTTCCTTTTCCCTTCTGTTGAAGCATACGCATTTCCGTAAGTAAAGTCATGTGTGGTATAAGCAAAAGCATCTCTCAGTGTGGAGTTGGGGAGACCTGGAGTCTAGCCCCATCCCAGTCGCTCAGGATCTCTGTAGTTGACTACGATCCAGCATTCCTCTCTTTTCCCCTCACTCCCCCATGAAATAAAAGTGGCGAACGGGGCTATCTCTGAGAGCTCCTTCCAGCCATAAGAATCTGTGGTCTTTGATTTGTATGTGGGCGGGCTCCCTGACAGCCTTCCTATGGGGTGGGGCAGATAGCACAGGAGCCCATAGCCTAGGCTCTAGCTTGTCCCAGAGCAAGGAGAACCTGGGTTTGTGGACGCTGCCAGGCCTCAGCCAGCTCCCGCAGCCCCACTGTTCCATATTAGCAAAGCTTCGTCTTGGAAAGGCCCAGGAATACATTTATTGATAGAAACTGGAAGTTTGCTGGCCACATTAAGAACTCAGCTTTCTTCCCTCCCTTGGTCCCACTGGCTATAGGGCAGTCAGTTCAGGATATGACCACCAGACTGAATTCAACTTTTAATAGGCTTCAACGTCTGCTCAAAAGCCAACAGTTCCAAGTTGTCATGGCAGAGCTGAGACTTGAACCCAGTTCTTCCATGTGCCAGATGCCCTCTACAGGTCAGGGTGACTGGGTCTGGCCTGGCACAGAAGAATAGGGTCTGGGATGAGCACCAGCGTGGGCCACACTTTGTTTCTCGTGCTTCCCATCCCCTTCCTGAAAATGAGCAGGAAGTGCCAGAATGCAGCCGGGTGAACAAAGGAACTTCCTTTTCTCTGTGGTCTCATCTGGGTCAGGAGAGAGAACGGAGCAGGAATGCAGTGGGTAGAACCCGATACTCAGAGGCTGCATCATCTTCCCTTGCACCCTCTCCCCCGCCTCCCGCCGTGCCCGGTGAGGCCCCCTCATACCTGAGAGCTAAACTGCGAGATAGAAAAATCTGTTTCAGGCACCTCACTACTTTGTGGACCCTCTTCTACCCGGGCCCCCAAGGCCTTCACCTTTCTTCCTGCATCACCCCAGCCCACTCACCCAACCCTGTACTCACCCTCAAATACTCCAGCATCCTGCTTTCAGTTGGAAAGTGATCTTAAATCCAAGCTAGTTGTGATCTCCCTTTGGGCAGGGAGTATGTCTTTCCTCTCTGTGTCCCCAAGTCCTCTGTAGTCCCTGGCATACCAGAATCATCTAGTGTGTTTGAGTGAGTGAGTCAACGAATGCCAGTCTTTAAGAATAAGTTAAAGTTAATGTGATACCCTTCCCAGGGATATGTGCGTTTTGTTGCTTTCTTTCTAATGGAAGAGAGAATTGATAACTTTCTCAGTGGCCAGGAGACCTTAAATATGTAGCATCCCTAAAAGTAAAGTTGGCCCTTCCCTAGGGTGGGAGTGAGGAGGGGCTGTTTACAGGTGAGGAAAGTTGCACTGGCAGGAGAGAGGAACAGTTAGTTTTTTGGCTCTCTGAAAACGTTGCCTAGAGACGTTCTGGATTCTTCCCAGCCTGCAAAAAAAAGGATCATTCACCATTGTGGCCGCCTCAACTGCAGAGAAGCATTGAAAGAGTCTGGTCCATCCACAGGCAGCCAGCCAAGTTCATGGCCACTATACCTCCAACACCCAGGAGAAAGGGACAAAAGCCAGAGGAGACATCTGGATTGTAGCTGGAGATCAGGGGAGGCTGGATGGTACAGGGAGCACCGAGCAGGGAAATGGGTTTAGTTGCACAGATGTGGGAAAGGCTGTCTAGGCAGAGGGAACAGAGAGAGTCAAGGCCTGGTGGCTGGGAGACACAGGTGTGCTGGGAGAAGTGTTTGGCAGGGGCAAGGTATATGAAGGGAGCAATAAAAAATACATTTGAAAAGGTCAGTTGGGATCCAATTATGGAGGGCCTTGGATCATGCTAAAGAATTTGGACTTTAGTCTATGGCCATGCCACCCTGAGCATACCTGATTCTGTCTGATCTCAGAAGCTAAGCAGGGTCGGGCCTGGTTAGTACTTAGATGAGAGACCACCTAGGAAGACCAGGTGCTGTAGGCATAAAAAAAGGAAAAAAAAAAAATTGGACTTTATTTCATAGGCAATGAGAGCATTTTAAGATCTCTTAGCAAAAAAAAAAAAAAAAAAAAAAAAAAAAAAAAGTGCCTTAATTAGGTAAATAAACCAAAAGTTGCTCAGCACCGAGGACCAAGCACTTCACCATGTTTATCGCATATAATACAGTGGTCCCATGAGGTAAGTGACATAATCTGCATATTGTACTTGAGGAAATTGAAATGCAAAGAGGTTAGGGACTTTCCCAAGTCACACAGCTAAGTCCTCATGTACGTACTTAATTTTTCCTTCTTGAGCATGCCTCGTGGATAAGCTAAGTGGGAATGTACTTCAGCAAAACCGAAGTGACCATCCAGGGAACAAAAGGATAATATGAGAATATAAGAAATGGTGGCATTAACCCAGGAATCCAATGAAAAGCTATTTCAGGATGACAGCTGTTTAGCGAGGCTCAAAAGAATTTAGTGTCTATTAAAATGTCAGTGGGTCCCAAGGAGAAATTCTTCCAGAAGAATAGAAGAGATTCTAAGAAATACATAAAATGAGTAAAAAACTAGATCATTGAAACATGATGGCAGAGACCTAGCTTTCTTTGTCCAAACAGAAAAAAAGACAGCCATCTAAAATTCTGGGAAAAACAAGCCACTAAACAAGAAAGTTATGATCCAAAAACAAAACAACATAAGAAGTCAGATGCATTTGAGCAAATGATGGCACGTAAAACAAGAAAATGTATTTGATCTTGGGGCTAAGAATATTATCCTTGAGTGAGACAGGTGTCTGCCCTTGGACATGCAAGAAATACGACCATGGATCATCACAAGCCCTGTGCCGATTTACCTACACAAAATGTACTACCCCAGTTGCTGTTTATTCGTTTTCGACTTTTAGAGTGGACCCTGAACAGAGAAGGAAAGGGTTCGTTATGATTTTAGGACAGGATGTAATGTTACCACACTTGAAAATGTAGGAATTTAAAGATAGCTGATAAAAGAGATGAGTGGGGAAGAAGAAAGGGAGAAAACAAGGATGATAATGTTAATATTCTACTTCATAGGGTGAGGAGCCAAGTACAGCTGAGAGCTGATGAGCCAAAGTTACCAATGGAAGAACTAGAAATAGTGACCGTATCAGTTAGAATTCTAGAACAGGGAAACCATTGTGCAGATCAGACCCTATATAGTTATGGAGCCTGGTAAACAGTCTGTGTGAGACAAGACTGCTGCCTCTGTGTCTGTTGTTGGGCCTGTGCTCAGCGGGACAGGCAAATGAGAAGAAAAGATGGACGTGAGGAAGGGGAAAGAGGAACCCATAGGGACAACCTGAAATCTGAATCTGTCTCTCTCAGCCTCCAATCTTCACTATGTGAATGACCTTCGGAGAAGCAGGTGTCCCCATCAGGGAGCTGCACATGCAACTAGCCCAAGACACAGAAGAGCTAGAGGAGCCCTGGGCAGCATGCCAGCAAGGTGAGCCCCATGTTGGTGACAGTAGCAGGCAAGCTGCAACAGCACCTGGCCCTGTGCCAACTTTCACAGAGTAAAAATGGCTGTTGCTTCACTCCTGCCTTCCAAATTTGGTACAGATGTCCCTCATGGCTAACCCTAACTTGGAACCACGCCAGGGAGGGGATTATGGGAAATGTAGTTCCTGTTGACACAGTACAAATTGCTATATTCTGAAAAACTGGGAAAGGAACAAGGGCAATAGTTACAGGGTGGGTTCCCTGGAAGCAGACACTGAGACAGTTAGGGACACATGATGTTTATTGGGATAGACACCTGTGAAGGAAGGAGAAAGAAGCAGACTGAGCAGAAGGAGAAGTCAAACTGCAGTGCAGACTCTGCCGAGTCTCTGCCGCCCAGGCCCGGAGCACTGAAGTGGGTGTTCACTGTTAATTAGAGTCCCACACTGAGCAGAAATAGCTTGGCCATATTCACTCACTGTGCTCAGACACGGGATGCCGGCTGCCCCAGAAAGGGTGTGACCTGGGGCGATGTGGCTCTGTATTTCTGAGGCTGGCCCTGATGGAACTAGCAACTGGTGGCCATCTGCTGACTGCACTATCCGCAGCTGGGCAGCAAGTCCATTTTTTGAAGGGAGGATCTGGATGGTGCTTCTTCATGTCTATGCAACTGTACAGATGAGCTAACTCCTGCTTTATCAGAGCAGGGAGACAAAGTCCCCAGAGGACCCACCAGGACACAGCAGGATTAGCCCATTACTTAGAGACAGGAAGATAAACTGGCAGAACCAAAACCCAAACAGTTAAAAGCCGTTGCCTCAAGGAGACAAGACCGAATTCAAGGGGAGTGGAACGGAGATCTGTTTTTAACTATAAGCCCTTCTGTATCATTTTATTTTTCTAACCATGTTTATGCAGTCCTTCAATTAAATATTTGTAAAACTTTTAAGAATTCAGGTCTGATTCCAAGCTGTCCCCCAGAGTCACGCCCTAGGCAGGCCTATCTGGAGTGGGAGGAGAGAACCTTCGCTTTGTCCAGTGGAGGCAGGCACAGCTGTGAGTGCCTGACCGGAGCTTGGTGTTCAGTGCCTGGCACATCCGCTCCCAAGGCCAGAAGCTGGCCAAGCGTTTCATCTCATGCCCCAAATAGATGGGCGCCCAGGCCCTGAGAGTCAGGGGAAACACCAGCCCCAATTCCACTGGAGAGCCATCACTGAGAACTGGGGTGCCTCTTTGTATATCCAGGCCCCTCCTAAACTTTAATATCTGTGATCGAGACTCAGAGCAGCAGGGCCCAACACCCGGAGAATGTCAGCAGTCGGTTGGCATGGGAAGATGGGCTTGTCCGGTAAGAAGGCCTCCTCGGAGGCTGGCTGGACCAGGTTGATAATATAGGAGGGTCTGTTGGCCAGGTGATACCCCTTCTTAGTTTTCAAATTTACAAATGGGATGCAACTACTACGGCAAAATAAGTTAGGAAAACAAAGACAAATTGGCCATAACTCCGCCTCTCTAACGCAATCATTATTTCCTTGCCATATTTTCCTTATTTCATTCTCTGCATCTGTCTTTTTTGTAATCTAGTCGTCATCAGACTGTATGTAAATTTTGACCCTTGCACTTTCTGCTAAATTTGTATCATATGCATTCGTTACCTAAGTGTCATAACCATAATTTTAAATAGCTATTTAATATGAGGTCAAAGATTTCATCCCAGAAGCAAAGAGCACAGTAGACAATTAATGTGTTGTTTTTTTTTTTTTAAATAAATGGAATGCATGACTGGGCCATGATGTGTTACAATTCTCCTACTGAGAGGGATTTAAGAGATGTGTTTCCAATTTTTCAAACATGTCGTCTTATTACTTTCCTGCACATCCTTCCTTTTTCATTCACTATCCCTAATAAATCCCTAAACTCTACTCTTTGCCTGGTTCTCCCAAATCACACAGACTCTAGCTCTCGTTTATGATAAATCAACCAGGTGTACACTGAGCAAGCACCAGTACCCAGTATGGGATTACACGAGGAAAGGCAAACTGAGTTAATGGGTGGGTCAGCGGAGCGGGAAGCATGGGTCCCATCTGAGCTGGGGCCCTCCAAGTACTTCACAGTGTGTTCTGTCAACACTGTTGTCACCATTAAATACCCTTCATCTTGAAATAGTGGCCCAGATCTTGCCAGTTATTTCACTTCAGTGCTTATGTTTTCCATGCGAATTTCACATTCAAACATCACGAACATGAAACATAAACACTCAGCCCACTGTGGCATTTTAATGAGGTTCAACTGGATCCAGCACGTTTCATTTCTTACAATTGTGTAAGAGCTTTTTGACCCAGATCACTTCCGTAGGTCTGGCCCATTACAGCCAAGACAAACTCTGTTTTCTGAGCACTTTAAAGATTGGAGAGAATTATTCTGAACAGATGGTGAATACCCATAGGGCCCTTCTTGGCTGTGATTAGCTGGGCCAGCAGTTTAATTGAGCCACTGAAAATTCCTGAAGAGGAAATGCTGAGTGATAAACTAGGGTCACAGACAATCACTCACGCTCCCTGAAAATGCTCCCCATGCACCTTTGCCTTGCTCCTGTGCTTTTCAAATTATAGCCACAGCTGCAGTTCTTACACGTTTCCCATGGAGCAAGGAAAGAATTTTCAGCATTGCCATCTGACAGTTGTGGCAACTGAGGCCTAGAAAGGTAAGGTGACTTGTCCATGGGACCAAGAACTAGTTGTCCAAGGTCTCTGCTACTAGATTCAGGTACAGATTAGATGCTATAATAAGAAGGCTTAAAAATACACCAGGGCATAGAGAGGCTGTCCAAGCCATTAGGTGACTCTGCCATGCTCAACACATAGCTTCTGTTGCTGTGCTTAAGATGGCTTTTCCAGTGGTTCTCACCCCATGCTGTGAAAGCGGACAGGGCAGGGGAAAGGTCACGCCTTCCCTTAAGAGTCAGCTCAAATGCAGGTCACTTCTACTCACAGCCTAGTGGCTGGAACATGGTTGTATGGATTAACTCAGCAGCAAAAGAGGCTGGGTGGCATGTGCCCAGATTGAACTCAGGATTTCTATTATCAAATGAAGGGGCATGGAAGTCAGTGAACAAGTAGCACATACATTACGGGCAATCCCAGGTGGTGGATAAGAGACATCCAGGGAGAGTTTAGTGTCAGCAGCTCTGATGGTCCTGGAGTTTACTCCCTAGTCTCACAGTAGAGCTCATGGCCAACCTCTCCCTTCAATAACCAGCAGTGCCAGGGGACTGCTCTACTGGGCTCAGGGCAAAAACAAAACATGAAAACTGGGCAAATACTTGCCCACTGGGAGCTTACATTTTAAGAGGCAACACAGCCAAACATAACAGGACATGCTGACCAGAGAACAAAGTATGAAACCAACAGATGACCTAATGGCAAAACCTAGACACGTATATCAAGCAAAGAGCTCCCTTCCAAGGGACCTGGGCATCAAAGGATAAAGCAAAACCCCCTGGAATGGTATTCAAGCTTAGCCTCCTTCCCACCCTTCATTTCCCACGACCTCTCCCTGTGGACCAGCTCTCTACCCCTAATAGCTCACCATTCGTTCTCCAAGCACACAATGCACTTACTTTTTTCCTTTGTCCTGCTATTCTAGCTCAGATAACATCTCTTTATAAAGAGTTTTCTGAATCTCTCAAACAAACATTAGTCACTTTTAGCTCTATAATCCCAAAGTACTTTTTAATATGCAGATCAAATCACTGATCGCATTGTATATATCAGTTGAGCGTAAATGTGTCACTCCACCCAAACTAGAATAAGAATTTCACCAAATCATAAGACAATGCCTGAGACGTTATGAGGATTAAAGGAATGAGTGACCCTTAAAATGGCAGCAATTGTATCTTACTTATCACCATGTATTTGGTGCACAATATATGCACAATGCCTGGCATATAGTTGGTGCTCAATAAATGGAGCTTGATTGACCTAACTTGAATTAAAGAGAAATGCAATCAGGCATGGCAAAGACAGGCCCCAGAAGGCACAATTCACCTGGTACCAACCAGGTCCTGCTACATCAATGGGATTTTCAGTCTATAGATACCGTATGTCCAGCTTGGTCTACCCAGAAGATGCAAAAGCTTGCGGTACATTTGGCAAAGGTTGTCTGGAGCTGGGGCCCACCATGCTACACTTTGGGTTCCCCTCATTTTTTCTCCCTACACTCACTCCCCAAGGCTCGGCCTTCGGCCTACAGCTCTGGTCCCTACACTCCATCCACCAGTGGAAATTCAGCCCCTCAATGGTGCACTACTGGATTACTTTGTATTCAGTGTCTCTTGTATGTAAAGCAGTGAACTAGACAGATAAGAACTCTGCGCACATGGCATGTAACGCCTAACATGGGTCCACACAAAGCTAAATGACCCCCAAAGCAGTATGCTCAGGTGTGCTTGACACCTTGAGAGTAGCATCTGCCTTTAAGACACCAGGCACTTCACACTCAGTGTGTCTTCCCTCCTAAACTCAGGGAACATATTGGAGCCCCAGACATTCTACCTGCCAGCTCTGAGCACATCATTTATCCTCTCCAAACCTGGCCCCTCATCTGTAGAATGAGGACAGAAACAATACCTGTTCTGTCTGCCTTTCAAGGTTAAATGAAAATTAAATATGTGTATGAAATGGCTTTGTAAGCTGTAGAGTAATAAACGCTGCTTCTTCCTGTTGTTATAGTCAGTATTATTATTCCTAAGTAATCCTTTCTCCTAATTTTTCCCTCTGGTCATTTATTGTGCCAACAATCTCCCAGTCTCCAAGCCCAAGGATGCTGTTATTTCTGCCTCTCCAGGAATTTCAGCCCCTTCACATTCTATGTGGCACACGTCCCTGAATGCAGAGCCTCCAGACACCTGGCTACAGTGATTGGTTCTGAGATGGGCACATGACCAAATCCAGTCAATTAGGGCCTTTTGGGAATTTTCTCACTAAAGCTATGGGGAGAAAAATGGCTTCTTTCTGCTGAGAGGGTGTGATTGTGAGGCTCCAGCAACTACTGATACCATCCTATGGAGAAAGCTTACCTGAATAGGCCAAGCAGAATCAAGCAGAGAAGAAAGAGAAAGACTGCCCTGGGTTAAGCTGTTCTTAAAGTCAGCCATAACCTAGGACTTCCCAAGCACACAAATGAAGATATAAACTAGGTTGGGTCTATCACTCAAAATAGAAGACTCCTGACAAATACAAGACTCGAAACTTAGGTGATATGTTCTATTTGCCTGTTTCCTTCAACCACAATGTCTCGTCTATTGGAGCTCATAAACAAAGTCCTTTCTGCTACACGTTTCTGGCCAGACTCTCTATGTCTCACACCTGGAGGTGGCCTGGTGGGAAGAACTGAGGGATTAGAGCCGGACAGAGTTGGAGTGAATCCTAGTTCCATTACTTAACTCATTGGTCATGTGATCTTGGTCTTCTCTGGCTACCAGCATCTTTGTCTATAAAGTGAAAAAAAAAAAAGTATGGCTGTTATGAGTATGAAATGTAAAGATGTTGATAAGAGGTAGCTATTATTACTATAACAATATAGCGAGGTCACTATATTGTTAGCTCTGTCAGTAGGCAATGCGCTAAACGTGTTTTCAGATAAGGGTCCTAGTTACCTTTCTCTGAACTCAAACATTAAAAAAAAAAAAATGACCAGAGCCCAGTCTGAGAAAATAGCCCAGGCAATTGTGGATGCTTGCGAGCCACAGAGTAGAAAAAGAAATGATGGAACTGCTGGAGGAATAATGCTTGGGCGGGGATGGTCTTCCAGCACCAAGGAGAAGGGTCTTCAGTAACAAAGTCCCAGCTGACTGAGTAGCCAATCAGAAGAGAGTGCCGCTGTAGCTGTCAGCCATTGGAGAGGCCAGGCCAGGTCAGGTCAGGATGTGGATAAAGGACTGGTCCTTAGAGGTAAAGAGAGTCCTCTCCCAGGTGAGCTTAAGGGTGAGCTCAGTGCTTAGGAACCTCGTACATTCGTGATTTCCTATGAGTGTAGAGTTTGTAGGCTCTCTGCAAAATACCAAGCTTGGAATCGACTCTTTATTCTTCCCTTTTCTTGACCATTGGTCTGACATCGTTCCTGAAGAAAGGGAACAGGACTAGGACTCTAGTGTATGGGATTCTGACTTCATTTGCAGTTGATGAGCTCTGTGGCCTTGGAAAAGGGGCCTCCCCTCTCTGGGACTTGGTTCCTTCCCTGTAAAGGGGATGGGAAGAGAGGTAGCCAGTGTTCTCTAAGGTCCCTTCCAGAGCTAATGATGAAGTCCAAGCCACCCTCAAGCCCCCACAACCCCAGAGCACACCAAGGGCTTTTGTTTTCAAGGAATCAGGGGGCAGGGGGCAGCCTCCCCAAAGTCTGTAGATGTTTATCCCAAGAGAAATACTGGGGTATGCACTGAAGGTGGGCAGCCCTAGGGACATTCTCCCCACTGGACAGTGCTGCCTCTGTGACACCGCCATATGGAGAAAGGTGAACCAGGAGCTAGGGGGCGAGCATCTCTGTTTAACAGCTTTCCATTTGTTTACCAAAAAAATATTGTTCCATCATAAAAATTCCCAAAATAGTTCCTTCCCTGGCCAGACTGACTGGCAGGCGCCCAGCTTGGGAGCCCAGCCTCGCTGGAGACATTCTCTCAGGGAGGCGAAATTAACCGGAAAGGTCGGGGACCACCGGCCCCACACATCCTGTGGGGTGGGACACGGAGAGTTAGAGCCACAGAATCAGCTTCTCTGGGCAGTGACAGGGCTTTCCCCAGGGGCTCAGCAAGTTTATTTTTAGCTAAGAAGGGCTTCCTCTGCTCTAGGGGGAGTAAGCAGGGGTTCTCTTAGGCTGGAGGTAGAACAGATGTTTTATCTTCTGCTGGAATGCGCTCTTCCGTACTCATATTCTGGCTAGCACCTTCTCACCCCACATTTCTCCACTTAAAGCAGATCTTCAGAGAGCCCTTCTCTTAAAGCCTTTTCCCCAAAGTGACCCAGATTAAGGCCTTGGCTATGCAATCTCATAGGATTCTTTTTTTTCCCCTAGTCTGGAAGGTTCTTAGGCAGAGAACATTGCTCAGTACTTATCCCCAGTACTTTTGCACAAATAGGTGCTCAATAAGAATTATTCCCACTTACAGAATGATTCAATAACTTGCTGGAGACCCAGAAATGCCAAATAACTTGTCCAAGGTCATTCAACTCACAAATGCCAGGAGTATCCGACTCCAAAACCAAGTGTCTTAACTCCACTGTCCTGCTCCACATGATCAGCAAGGCTGGACAAGTCCCTGAATGACAGGGCATGGAGCAGCTGTAATTGTGTCTTCTCTGTCACTTTCTTCCTGCCCTGTGGTATGGGCTGCCCCCAAGGCGACTCAGTACTTATCCTGGGAGCTTCACATATAATAGGTGCACAATAAGTATGTGTTGAGTGAACATTCCCTCTGCCTAGGTCCCCAGATATCCTCCAGTGGCACCCCAGACTTGTGGGAACCTGTTTCTATTTGGGGATGTGAGGGTAAGGGAGAAGGGTAAAAAAAAAATGACTTTATTCCCTCCTTCCAACTTATCTCTCCACCTGCCCTCCCACCCCAACCTAACCAGAGCAGGACCCCAAATAGGAAAATGACCCACAGTTAAGAGTCATCCTCACAGAGGACCCTCGCTGCATCCCAGAGCTTCCAAGTTGGATTATCAAACAAACGTGGGCAGGCACCCTCATGGCCTCCCAAAAGGCCCTGCTTTTATACCCAGACCTACCATACATCTTAAGGCTTTCTTAATCTTATGGGGAGTGGGAATAGATTCACTTTAAAATTTAATAAATTAAATTAATTAAATAAATAAATTCACCTTAGAATAAAATGCTGATTTTATTGATTTATAATATATGATCTAAGTTAATATAATGGGTTACCTTGTAAACCTAGCTTTAAGACAGAGCCTCGTACCACATATTTGGGAGAAGAGAGAGAAAGGGAGGGAGGAAGGGAGGCAGGGAGGGAGAGAATGAGAGAAAGATCTGAAGAGTGAAGATGTTTTTTCGGGCCATTCCCCTCAGTGCATACAGGCTCCACAGGATGAAGAACAAGGTGGCAGATAGTCCCTTAGCACTGCTTAACATCTTAAGTGGATTCCGATGTGTGAAGATGTGTCTCTTGTTATACATCTTGGCCCCTAAAATGCAAGGCAACTACTTTATGATACACAAAGCCATGTATGTCTTATTTTAATAGGGACGTTATCTTCAAGGGTAATTTTCCTGGACGTGATTTTCTTCTTTACGTCCTGGCTTTAGAACCATACTGTCTTTTACATCTATTGACAAACTGTAGAGCCAAATGAGGAAAAACACACCCCCAGAATCCCGCCACTCAGAGATAACCACTATGCATTTCTGAGGGGCTTTTTTAAGACAAATGAGGATAAATGGATACTTATTATTTCCATATCTCAGAAAGGGAAAACCAGGAAAAAGATGTTCTTTTGAAATTTGTAAGTTGTGATTTTTGTGTATGTGTGTGTGTCTTTCCTTTAAGGAAACAGTGGGCTTGATTCTCTCCTTTTCAAACTCCCCTCCAGGTTCTGGGCCAATTTTTTGCACTGTTAATATTTGTACCAGAAAATCTTCTTGGCCTCCTCAATTCTAAGCAGGTCAGAGTCAGAATGATTCCTAATAGAAAAAAGGCCAAGTGAACCTGGACCAATCTTTTTATTCTTCCCAGTTTGGCCTCTGTCGGTCCTGTAAGGGAACAAGCCAAGAAAGACTGAATCACTTCCATAGATCACACCTATGTTCAGCCCACCCCCAGGATGCTGAATTGTACCCAATACTTGTACCATCTGGGAACAGGTAGACCATCTCCATTCCCTCTTGGGACCAGATGGCACAGGGAGAACTGAAAGGACTACTTAGACTGAGAGAGACATTTGGGTAATCAACACCCTTTTTTGCCCCATTCAAATCATTTATAGTCTCAGCTTGTTTCTTTTCCCACTTGAGGAGAAAGGAATAATTTAAAGAGCAATAGCGTTCAAAGTTAAGTGCTAACTGGGGGGAAAAATGTTCAATACACTATGTATTTTGTTAGGGCTTGGTTCCATTTTGCTTTGCTTTCTTCACTACTCAGTGGTTGCAGATCTAGTCCAAGACTGGCTAAGGATTTGCAAAATCAGTGGTTTTGATTAAGTATTTGGACTTTGATCTTTGAATGGATACATACATGGAATTAACCTTAAAAAGAAAACAGCGCTGTTTAGATGAAAGAAATCACCAGCCTCTTGCTCCCCTGAGTGTGGAGGCACTTCTATACTATGGCCAAATGGACTACTAAGGATTCTGATAATTACCTTTCCAGTTAGAATGGCACATATTCACAGCTCAGATTCAAGAATTTGTTTAAAAATGCAACTATAAATAGTGCAGGTACTTCCAGAGTTTCTAACATCAGTCTTGCAAATTTCCTGTACTTATGAATAGCCTGTTGTTCAAGCCACCCAACCACAGTCAACAAATGGACTTGTGTGAACTAGTACCCCTTCGCCACCTTTGTATTTATTTAACCACCTTATTCCCAAAACAATTTAAGTTGATTTTTAAAAAATGCATGCAATAAAATGAGAGCAAAACAATAGGTAAATAAAGAAATAAAGAAAAGGGGGAAACAAGAAAAAAATAAGATGAAGATGTTAAGGGTGAAATTTCACTTCTACAAGTTTCGAGGCTCTGACACTTGCCCAAGATTGCTTCAAATTTGAATATGAGATTCTAGTGGATGAAGAAAAAAAGGAGACATGGCCAGTTATATGATTTATAGTTTCCATAAAATAAAGGTCAAGTGTTTAGGAGAAACACAACTATTTCTGGAACTAAGACTTCTTCCATTGATACTTACAAAGAAAACAATATTCTTACTATATATATGACAAGGAGTTTCATAATTTTGTCTTCTAAAACATCCTTCAATAAAGGCTGATGGCTTCTTAACAAAGTTGAGTTTGTTAAAAGCATTTCCACTGGAGACCAAAGGTATATGGTTTAGATCCACAGCTGGTGTGATTCAAGGGCAGATTTTAAGAACTAAAAGAATAGATAGACTGTATAATTTTCAGACAATTTTCATCAGCCTTTATCTCTCTAAACTAGCATCAGCTAGCAGCATGAGCACAATGAGCTTATGGTTGCTTTCTCCCTGCCCAGCACCTGTGATGCTAGTTAAACACTCTATTTGCTTTAATTTGAGCCAAGCCAGGGTTGGCGTCAATGTCCCTGGGGGACACTGTAAGGAAGATAGCACACCTCATCTCCACCACGCCCTTTCTTCTTTTACAGGGAAGACTTGAAATGTCAAGTTCTCTCCATTCCCCCTTTACTATTCAAGACCTAACTGGGCCCATTTCAGAAAAGCTCCCTCACGCAAGTACTGCTTCTAAATGCATGGAGCTCATGTCCCGCTCGAAATGTTCTAAGTCCCCCTCTTTTGCCACAGACCCCCATATCTTCTCTTTGGGGTGCTCTCTAATCGCTCTGTCCACCCCAAGTATATGAGGTTGACCAGATACCCAGAGGGGTTCTGGTGCTCTGGCTGGGTCCAGGTTTCAGGAAGGCATCAGGGTGAGTGGATCACTCCTGCTGCCAGATGGTGCAAACCTGCTCATTCGAGGTGCCTCTTGCATCACAAAGAAGCGGGAATTGAGGGTTCTGTGCTATCAGTGGTCACTACTGACCATTGAGCTTGAGCCACAAGGGTGGGCCATGCATCGACTCTCTCCTGCCTCCCTTCCTCCAACCCCCCAAAATAATCAGTGCCGCAGGACCCACACACCCCAGGGTGCCCCTGCTCACAAACACAGGCAGTTTCTTTGTCCACCTTCTTCCAACTCCTACTTAGTGATCCCAGAAGGAAAAACGTTTCCTCTTTCTCTCTTCCTTCACTTTATTCCATTAGCAAATACCCAAGCCCCAATCACATCTGATCAATTTAAACAATGAGGCTAATGATGCCTTAGGAAGGCAGAGACAGCTACACGTGTAAAAGTCAAATTAACTGTTCCTGAGAACCAGGACCGTTAACATCCAAAGCCTCTGCAAACCTAAAGGTCCCAACCAGAATTCTCACAAAGTCGTCATACATCTCCACTTCAAATTAAAGCTGCACACCCCTACCACCAACATTCACGATAATTTTTTTTTTAATCTTATTTGATTTTATAGTTTTCCTATTTAAGCACTGATGGTGAAAAGGTACTGTTTCATACTTGGCATTAATTCCAAATGGGCAGTATTTCAACTGCATATGAAGTTAAACAAGTTTCAAGGATTAATTAAACCACATAGCCATATATAATGTTTTTTATGGCAAAATGTATTCCCAGTCCCCATAACCACTTTTTAAATGAACTTCGGGTACGGAAAGCTGGGTACTTCCCATCCAGTATCACCTACACATGTGAAAATTAGGAACTGGAGATACTTACCACCACTGGCAATGAATAATGCCTGAGCATCTAAAGAAGGACAGATTCTTCTAGAAATAAAATCCTCCAGAAATTTATTCGAGATATTGATGCAACAAAAACTATTACAACAGAAATCCCTGAATAGTGTAGTGTGTATACATGTGCACACGCACACCCCTGAGATGCACACATATACCCCACGCAGATTTCCGAGGTGCAAGGGTTGGACAGCAAAGGTAGTAAAGCACCGGGTCAGGGTTTTTTTTATATTAAGATTTGTTCTTAGGAAACAAGGTCGCAATGTCCTTCCAAGAAGTGCTGCAGGGATCAGGGAAAGTGGCATTCTTTTCTTTTCTTTTCAGGCTCCTGGGAACAGTTAAACCTTTTACCAGAAAAATATTGCTTGTACTTTCGGCCATAAAAATGTAGACATGTATTTGTATGAAGCTAAATTACTACTGATGGGTTAACTATAAAATGGGAAGGGAAGAGCCATGAGTTAAGGGACAAGCATTCTGATCCAGGCCAGCTCTTCCACTGACTGTGTGACAGAGGGTGTTATCTCATGTCTCCGAACCTCTCGGTCTGCTGTGCCGTCAAAGTGCAGGTGAGACCAGATTCACCTCAAAGAGTCCTCCACACCGAATGCCCAGGATTTTGCCCCTTGACCAGCCTTGAGTCATTCGAAGCTGTCACTGTATACATGTAGGCCCCGGAGCATTAGTGCCAAGGCTGAGAACCTCTGACCAGTTTCCTAGATAAGAACTGAATCCAGTCGCCTCTTGGGCAAACGTCTGCATGTTCTCACCTCCCTCCTCTTTCTTCAGACATTTGGTGCCTCCTGTGTCCACAAACTCACAGAGCTGCATACTGCTGAGTATAAACAGAGTGATGTTCAGACCCTGAAACTACAAGGGAACAGCTGATGGTATCATAACACCAGGCAGAAAACTCGGGATGCTGGTCCAAACCACAAGCAGATTCATGGAGTGATGTTCGCCCCACTGCAGGAGGAGCTGAGGGGTGTTTGCAGAGGTTAATGATTCTCCCTTTTCCCACCTGCCAACTCAGTGCCCCTGAAGGCCCCACTAGCAAGCCGGGAGAGAGGGTGAGGACGGCTTTTGTCTCCAGCTCCCCCACCTTCTTGGAGCCGCTGGTGCTGGGCGGCCCCTGAGAATGTTTGCCGGCCACAGCCTTGGCCACACAACAGTCAGAGAAAGCCCTTCCTAAGAACTGGTGTTCTTAGCACAGAAACGCAGCCTAAATAGGAAGGGAGGAGAGCTGTGTGAGGTGGGGATCTCCGGATGGTTGCGTTATGTTTTTATAAATCTAACAAGTTTTGGATATTTCTGCTGCATATATCCAAAGGTTAAACCAGGATACACTAAGAACCCAGAACTAGGCCTGTATCGTGGGATGGATAAATTATTCTGCCACTGGATTATGAGCCCCAAGAAAGCCAGGGTTTTCTCTGTCTTGCCCACTGTTGTGGGCACAGCTTCGCACCCAGGAGATCTTCAAAAAAATATTTGTTGTAGGCTTGTTCATGTACCAAAGAGCAGGTAGACTTTGGGTGAGAAGAAGTTTATTTTAAATGAATAGTGAACAGGGAAAAGGAGACTACAGCTCAAATTGCGAAGTGGACTGAGGGGGTTCTTTCCATGGCAGGTCAGGGTTGTAAGCATTCCAGAACCAAAAACTTTCACCCCAGAAATCTTGTGAACCACCCTGGGCTGCTGTTTGCTCCCAAAGTTTTAAAGACATTATGTATAGGAAGATGGCTAGGAGCTTTTGGAATATGACATGGTGAAATTTCCTGTTTGTCTACAAAGATCTAGCCTAGTTAAGGAGCCCACTACTAGCTGAGAGCTGTGTGGTACACTACAGTCATCTTTGGGGCAAGCCAAAGCTCCCCTTCCCTCTGAATCTGAAGCTGTGTAGGGCAACAGCAGGAGAGGAGAAGGGGAAGGTGGCCCAAAAAGCTCCCCTTTATCTACTCCAAGCCCTCTCTCTACCATCACTGCCCTGGGATCTTCCTCTCCAGCCAGGGTCAACAGGCAGCAAGAGGCATAAGTATGGTCCAGCATTTATATGGATAGCTCTCTTCTCTTCGGCTTGTTGCTAATTTCTGAAAAGAAGGTTCTGGGAACTGTGATTATCCTGTACCCCCAAGGACTCTCACACCAAGCGAGGTGTGAAGGTGCTGAGATCAGATGGTGCTGTTAACAACAACCAGGGTGGAACCTCCCTGATTGCCTGGCCTTGTGAATTTCACAGCCTGTTAAGTCGATTGGTCTGTCCTCAGGGCTTCTTACACCCAGGTCCTGCTAGAAGACTGCAAGAAGGGGTGTTGGGGGACATATCTACTTCACTATCTGCTGAAATTGGTTCTAGGGCCCAGTGTGGGCAAACCATAAGCTTTGAGGATTCAGCGAAATAATGCAGAGGCAGAACTTAGCAAAATGCCTGGGACACAGGCATGCATCCAACAAATATTTATTAGCAGTTACTGTGCGCCAAGTACTGTCCTAAGCACTAGGTATATAACTCAGAACCAAATAAAATCCTGTTTCTTTGGAGCTACTATTCCACTGAAGGAGGCAGATAATACATCAAAAATATATAGCATGTGCCTTGAAAAAAATTAAATCTGTAGGCTGAAGGAGGCCACAGAGTAACAGCCACCAGCATATCCAGAGGTAAGAGGGCTGAGTCTAGAGCAGGACCTGTAGCCGTGCCTTAACACAGAGTGGGAGGTGATGGAGAGGGGAGGAGGTGGAGGGTTATCATTATCCATCTCTGCTTTGCAGAGACTTTGGTACAGCTTGAATGAACTTTCCAAAAGTCCTTCCTTCGGATGCTGCAAAGGAGTCATTGGTTGTCCTGAAGCACTGTCTATTTGAAATTGTTGAAGACCAGGTGCTATAGGTATAAAAAAAAAAATTATCTCCAGCACCTCAAACCAACATAACAGTCCCCTACGTGTTGAGGGTGGGGCAGGGGGCTCCTCCCCCAGCAGCCAGTGTCTCCCAGATGCTGCTTCAGTTTTTTCAAGGCGATCAGTCTCTGGAAGGCTAAACACTGAACCATTCATAACAAGTTCTTCACCTGGCACTTACCAACATGAGTCCTTGAGTGGCAAAATCACTTAACCTCTGTGAGCCTCAGTTTTCTCCTCTGCAATGCGGTGATTAGTACTGGTGCCTACTTTGGGGGGTGTGGAGGGGCCATGAGGATAATAAAATGTGACAATTCAGGAAAGTACTTGGCATAGAGCCTGGCACACATAATTGCCTTAAAAATATATGCTACAGACCCTAGGCCACACCCTTTATCTTGTGGGATACTAGACCCTTGACCTTTTAACCTCTCTGATGCCAAGGCCGCAATAGTTGTAAAATTTTCCACCCCCTACCTAAGGAGCCGAGATCCAAAGAACAATAAGAGTTCATTCCTGTACTAGAGGAACAGGAAAACATTGGAGAACTTGACTGAGACCCTCGTCCTTCTGGAAAGCACTGACTATTGAGGACATCAGCCATTTTTGCCACCTTACTTCTACTTGTCCTATTTTCAGAAATAGTTCCCTGATTTCCCCTGGAGAACCTGCTCCTCCACTCCCAAGACCAGGGCTTCAGACTGAGGCCTCTTTGGCACCAGAGCAGAGCACATGACCTGGGTCTTGACTGTTCCGCATGTGCCATTATCCTCACCACAGTGATAGGTCAAAGGACAGATTGTGGCTCCATATGAACTAATGAGAGTCATGCCTGGACTTTGTCCTGTGAGGGAAGGCATGCTGCCTGTCCTGACGCTCCATAGTCTGAACCGGGTCTCAGAAGATGTGAATTCAAGCCACTATAGGTTTCCTCCTCTTTAAAATCGACATGCCTCTACTACAGTGTGAATCGTAAATAAGGTTTTAAATAAGGAATGAAATCTCAGAGCCAAAGGATTATTTGATATAACATATGTGGAATTTTTTGTGCAAGGCAAAGTTCAACTTCCAGCCACAATTATTGCTACTTCTTCCACCTAGCATATAAGCTTCAAAAATACTGAATTTATTTCAGTTCCTCAAATGCTTCAAGCTCTTTCTTGCCTCTCAGCCTTTGAACATACTGTTCCACCTTCTCAGCACTGGTTTCATTGACCAACTTCCCAACCATTCTCTGTTCATTCATGTAGAGCTTAGAGACCTACAGTCTTCCTGTTCACCTCGAGCTTAGCCATTGACTTGGGTGACTTTGTTGGCCATGTGGTAGACCAGTCCAACTCTGTCACCCTAGTGGTTCTGTCATCTCCTAAAACCTTAGAGTCCTCCACTGCATCCTGTGTCCAGCCAGAAAAACAAAGGCAAGAGACAGTGTGATAGGTCACAGGGAGGATTTCAGGGGCCAGGCCTCGAGGTGGTATATGGCATTTGTACCCGTAATCCATCGATCAGAACTCAATCATATGTCCTTACCTAATTGCAAGAGAGGCTAAGAATATAGTCTAGCTATGTGCCCAGGAGGAAAAGGAAATAAGGACCGGTGAACACACAGCAATGACCCGAAACTAAGGGCTCTCAGCCTGGGGTACCCTGAAGAATTTCAGCCTCGGTTCAACCAAGCAGCCCAACTTCAATTGTTCAACATACACATAAATAGATCCTACACAATTGCTAGCATTAATTCATTCAACAAATAACATTGAGCACTTATCATGAGCCAATCTCTATGATCTACACCAGGGACCCTTACTACATCAAGCCCAAACTACTGCTATTGCTGCTGAATGACTCTCTCTGGCTTCTCTCCCTCCGATGTATCCTGCACACTGCCTCTGAGTTACATAATCTCATCAGAGAAACAAAACACATTCTGCCAGTCCTAGGCTCACAGAATCCTATAATGGTTCTTTATTGCCTCTAAAATTCAACTCAGTACAATAAATATTGTTTAAGCATCTTCTATGCATGAGATTCTAGGACCACCACAGTGAACAAGCTGTGTCATTCCCCTTAAGAGGCTTGCTGCCCTTCTCGAGGATGAGGTGAACATGTAATAAGCAAGAAAATTAAAAAGCCCCAATCTTTTGATGAGGGAAGTTGACATCCATTGTTTCTGCCTTCCCAATATCCATTCCCCCTTATACTGGAAATAGCACCTTGGTCTTCTGTTAGAGATTATCTTAGTTTGGGTTACTCCAAAAGCAGACCCTGAGATACAGATTCCAGTGTGAGTAGTTTATTTAGGAGGTGATTCCAGGAAACGCCAGTGAGGCAGAAAAGTGAGATGGGGAAAGGAAGTCAATAAAGAGTATGTTATCAGTCGAGTGACCACTCTGGGCAACTAGAACTTAGTCCCACTGGGAAACTCTGAGCAGCACTGTAGAACACGAGCCTCAGAGTTATCCCACCCAAGAGATCTGGGGCATTTATATACCAACATCATCAGCTTTGGTTGAGAACTGCTCCTGGGAGGCGTTAATTCCCGGGCACTTCTGGCTCGGCTTGAATGTGAGCAGGTGGACTCTGGTGGTCAGAGGAAGTCCTCAGGCAAAGTGAGGCACGTGTTAACAACTGGCAATTGAGCCAGAATCCACTGAAACAGGAAGGGCCAAGGGGTAAGGAAGAGGTCCTAGAGTGGAGCTCAGTTTGCCCTCTTGGGCTATGTCCCAGACCTGGTTAGTGAGAGACCCCACATTCTGCTGCCCTAGTTATATTTCCAGTGAGGATAGGGCGGTGATTGCTCATGACCCGGGCTGAGCCAATCAACAAGTCCCAGCGCTAAGAATTCTGCTAGAAATATTGGGCAAGAGATTACTGAACTGAGATGATGTAAGCCTGGGCTTGCTAGGGACCAGCACATGAAGAAGGCCTGCTGGAAAATGAAACCAACACAGGTGAACCCAATGCTGAAAGATGGAGACTGAGTCCTGATGAAACAATCTGAACACCTGGATTTAGCCATGTTTCAAACTCATGTCCTCGGGCTTTCTAACTAGATGAAACAATAAATTCCTTTTATCTTGTTAATTTGAGTCGGGTTTCTATCACTTCAAACTAAAATAGTCAATGACAGCAGTCCCCAACTGTTTTGGCACCAGGGACCGGTGCTCCTATGAGAATCTAATGAATGATGACCTGAGGTGGAGCTAAGGTGGTGATGCTAGCACTGGGGAGCGGCTGCACATACAGATGAAGCTTCGCTTGCTGTGCGCCTGCCCAGGTCCTAACAAGCCTCTGACTGATACCTGTCCTCGGCCTAGGCCCTGGGGACCCCTGAACAACCAAGATTCTCTAAAACATGGCCCCAATTTAAGTTTCTACTGTTGTCTTCTACAATTCTACTCACACCCTGTGAGGTATCCAGGCTTGTAACCCTTTCTCCAATAGATCTCATATATATACACAAGCCCTGTCCACTCTGAGCATCCTCACCTCATTCCCACCCTCCACGACTGCCTGCCTAACTTCTACCCACTGTTCACAGCCTAGCTCCTGTCCTGCCCCCTCAAAAACCCATCCTGACCGCCCCAAACCAGAGCTCTCTTCTGAGCTCCTTGATTGCAGCTGTCTGCACCATTCATCTGGTGATTTCATAACATGATTAATTCTATAACGTTAATACAAGTATGTTTTCCTGGCTCCCCATCAGGATTAGAAGCCATATATGTAACTGTCTTTCATAATGCCCAGAATGGACTAGTGTTGTAGTATGCAAAACAACACCCTGGTCAATTCAACTCTCTTCGAAAGTATGTTAAAACTAAATAAATGGTGATAACAGTTTGGGTTGGTTGCATGAAGAATCTAGAACACAAACGTTTTTTACTTCGCTATTTCGTCTAAGACCAATGAAACATAAATGCCGCTCAGGGAGGCCCACCAGAGAATCTATCACGTCACCCAGAGAGTGAAGCGTTTTCTCACATTACCTTTCCCTGGGCATCCCAGGCCGCAGCTCACGACCCCTTGCAGCAAATATCTGTCATTCTTAACTTCTCGAAAGGCATTGTATAATCTCTCCACATCGATTGGCCGTATGTGCGCGTAAGAGAGCATTTCTCATCTTCCTTTGCTGCTGGGTACAGACGTGTGGCTTAGATTTTTCCACTTACATGCACCCATGTGAGACTTTGATTTGGAAGTGAGCTACACGAGGAAATAGAATGGATGTGGGCATGTATTTTGTAGGCCCAAGTGATGGCAGGTACAGCAGGTTCCTGGGGTTGGAGGTGGCCATGGTAGCATCCTGGCTGTAGCAGAAGCAAGCACGGTTCCATGGTTGGCAGTGGCAGCTGCTCCCTACCAACCCAGTCCTGCAGTGAGGCTCTGGGAGCTGTTCAGAGAGGTTCAGCCTCGAGCCTGTTCCTCCAGCCTTTCTGAAAATTCTTCCGGCTTTCCAATATCCCCAAATAAACTCCTTCCTGCTTAAATTAGCTAGACTGAACCCTGTCGTCTGCATCTGTGTACACTTTCACAAATGCAACCTGGGTGTCTGCTGCCTGCTCCAGCAGCTTTCCCCACATTCCCTACCCGACAGACATGAATTGAAGTTATGTGACCTCACCTGACTGAGGGCCAGCTTCCATCCTTGTAGAGGTCAAAAACCTTGGAGCTTTTGGGTTTATCTGTTATTTTACTCTTGGAGGAGAGAGAAGGGCCTGAGCTGCAAGACCAGATGGCCCTGGAAAATCTGCTTAGGTTCCTGGCATGTGGGAGGTTTTTCCTAGTCTCCTAGGGGATTCTCCCATTTACCCCAAAGGTGACTTTTGACTGGAAGGTTTCACTAGATTCATGGAAAACTCACTTTATGTCTTAAAGATTTTTATGGCACTAGAAATTCAAGGTTTAAGTAAAAAAAAAAAAAAAAAAAAAAAAACCTCTCTCCCAGTGTGAGGCTGCCTCTGACTCAACAGACCAAGTTCCTCTAGTTCAGGTTCCTCTTGCTAGCTTCTGACTCAGCTAATCTTCCCCTTCCTTGGGCCTCTTGAAGACCTTTCTCAGCTCCCCCACCCTGCTCCAGCACAGCTGCCTAAATCATATTTTCCCCCCGCAAAGCGCCTGGTAACTTCCCAACAAAATTTGACCACATGTCTGCGAGGTCTAGGGGTCTGGACCTGGGTTAGAGCTGGGGTTAGAGCTGGGGTCCATTCTTTATAATTGCCTTTTCTCTTCTGCCTGAGCCAGAATTCTAAGGTAAACCTTTCCTCCTCTGTTTCCCGCTCATTACTCCAGCTGGCTCCAGACAAGGCCAAGAATTCCCCAATCAGCAAGTTGAGCTGCATGTCAAAACTCTACGGCCTCCTTGAGGAGTGCCACTGGGGATAAGAATAACGAGTCATGGGGATTCCCCAACTCTAGAGCAGAAGCACATGCATGCTGGGTTTATTTCCATGTGGCCACCAAAGATGCTCCACAGGAATTCTTCCCCTCTATCACACTTCTAGTCATTCATTCATCAGACGTTTATTCCCTGGAGAAATTGCTTTGGACTGAAACCACATAAGAGGGTAGGTTCAGGATGGCTTGCCAGGGTCTGTCATAGATCAGCTTTTGTCAACAAGTCCTAGCCAACAGCTTCAGGGGAAAAAACGGTCCCAGCACCAACCCCTTCCTCGCTACCTGATCATGTGACCCTCTTGGCTCTGTTACAAGGACGTCCTGTTCTTCTTGGAGTGATAGCTCTATTGGGGAAGTGACTGTGTCATATCTGGGACAGGAAAAAAAGCTATTTCAAGTCCTGAAGTAATCACTCACTCAGTGCAGCCTTTTCAGGAACTGCCTGGACAGTGGAGAAAGGCCAGTCCTGAGGGAAGGTAACTGGAAGCCGATATTGCCACAGCAAAGGCAGACCACCTGGAGGGAGAAGAGGGGCAGGGGTTTGCCATGTCACTCCTCTATTGCGACACACTTCTGACAGCCGTGAAGTGATGACAGGTAGAGATCAATACACGTGACCCCAAACCAAGAGGAAGAGGCCTCCCCACACTTTCAGGGAGGCAGGGAAGGATGGGAACATCCCCACTTTCATAGCACCCTTGGGTTTCAAAAGCACTGTGAGCAACAGGATGGTACCTGAGGGCTTGGCAGATCTTCTCTTGGCTGGCTAGAGGCCCCTGTGTGCAATGAGAGATTTAGGGAGTCTCATTTGTATATTTCCTTCAGGAATTCTGGGACTCAGATTGAAAATTTATCATTTCCTCATCACTCAGATAGACTGGAAAAAACAAGGGTTACATTCAGAAAGCTCACAGATCCACACACACTGACTAGTCAATGGTTTGGCCACCACATCTGTGTTTTCAGAGTCATGCATTTGCTTGGACCTGCCTGGCACACTGCAGGTGTTCAGCATGTACTCATTGGGTGAATGGGCTCATGTTTATGTGTAGGAATTTTATACTATTCTACATTATTGTTTTCCTCAAGAACAGAGGCCATGCATCTGTTTGAGTCTCAGGGTGGTAGCAAGATTCTCAGTCTAGATTTCACTTCTCAACGATCAGTCAATCATGTTAATTTTTTACTTGCCAGATAAATAAAAAAAGAGGGACAATACAAGGCAGCAGAGTGATTTACTACAAGTCAGTAGAGTTCTGGATTTACCTCCAGGAAACCCTGGCCTCACCTAAATGGTCTCTCCATCATCATGCAAAATCAGAGAAAAATAACATTGCTCCCAGAAATTATAGGGCAACAGCTGTTTTGAGCATCTAGGTTAGAGATGGCAAATATGTATTTGACATGCTTGCTACTGCTTTATATTCTGTGCTCATGACAGACATCACTAATCAATCATTATAACTCTAACACAGACCTTCAAAGTCCTTCTCAACACTGCTTTCCAGGCAGCCACCACCAATCAACTAGAATTCACACAGAAAAAAGAAATCAATGTGTCTGTCATCCTTGCTCTAGCCTATGATGGTCTGTGATGCTTTTGTATACTACATCAATCTGGAAATCCTTGCAATA
This sequence comes from Rousettus aegyptiacus, assembly GCF_014176215.1. Classification (NCBI taxonomy): domain Eukaryota; kingdom Metazoa; phylum Chordata; class Mammalia; order Chiroptera; family Pteropodidae; genus Rousettus; species Rousettus aegyptiacus. The sequence continues at coordinate 153,308,415 of NW_023416306.1, read as the reverse complement.
TTCTATAACAACAGCGAACACTGAAATTATAGAATTATAGATCTGAAAGGGACTTTAGATGTCACACAGCTTAATTAAAAACATAAGATGAGCCTGGAGTATTTTGTATTGAAAATAAGAACACTGAAGTCCAGAGGCTCAGCGACTTGCCCGAGGTCAGAGCATCAGTTATTGCCATTGACAACTCCTTGTGTCTGTTTAGTGCTGTTTAGTACTTTCACCCGAAGCATCTCATATGATCCTTCATTCATTCATTCAATAAATATTTGTCGAATTCCTCCTGTGTTCCATGTGCCATGTTAGAGATTGGGAAATCAGCAATTAGTAAAGAAAAAGAAGTGTCTGGGCAGGACAGACACCACTCTCCTCAGCGTTTCGGGTGCCAGGGGGATGACAATTAAGAGAAGATATGACACTGGAAAAAAACGGTAGCTCTAAAATTCACAAGATCCCTCAAGTTGCCAATTTGGGTTGAAGTTACTACCATGTGACATGTAGGGACGAAATTTCCAGGCCCATCAGTTATTTCTTAATTAGCTCTCCGCCCATTTCAGGATGCACAAGGCATGAAGGAAGCTGGGCCTACCTTTCTATTCAGAAAGTGGGGGTGAATTCTCCTAACTTTGTTTAAATAATTACAAAGGGCTTTTTCTGGAGACCTATGACCTCCAAGCCTGCAGCCCTCACAGAGTGGTTGAGAAGAGGACAGAGCACAGATATGGGAATGCCAACTCCTGGATCCTGTCCCCACTTAAGGCTCCAACCAGCTAGCTCATCTTGGAGAAATCACATCACTTCTCTAAGCCTCAGTTTCCCCATTTATAAGGGAAGTAAGTTGATCCATGAGATCTCTAAGCTTCCTTCCTTCTCTCTGACATATGATGATTCTGCCTGACCAAGGACAAGACAAGCTGCTCAGCCATACTTCACCTTCTCCTTTGACCACACAATCTATATAACAGCTGTCTCTGCAGCCCAGACCCACCAAACAAACAGCAGTTCTGGGAAAGGTAATATGGTCCAGCAAAGCCCAAAGCCCCAAGTTCTAATCATGGATTCAACCGATTATGTTACCAGAGGCAACCAATTCAACCTTATGTGTCATGGCTGCTTCTTCCCTCACACAACAATAATGATACCAACAAAGGTAAAGCCAGATGTTGAAATGCTTTGAAAATATTAAGATGCACCCATCAAGAAGAGAATAAAAAAGAGCTGATCTAAGTAACTTTGGAAAATGATCCTTTGACTGCAATCGTAAAGCTAAAGACAAAAAGAACCATATAAAACCACTGTTTTCTAGTTTGAAATTTGTTTTTCATAGGGAAAAGGATTAGAAATTCTGAAATTATATGCATGCTAGAGTTGAACAAATAAGTACAATATATAAATTGCAGACAATGGGAGCCACGTTTCTCTCTGTCAGAGAAAGAAGGGAGGAAAGGGGGAAGGCTAGGATGAATCTTGGGGTGCTGAATTGGAGTTGCAGCTATGAGAATGAACTCATTTTTATTTAGTATCTAGACAGGTACAAAAACAAAGGTAGATATGTGCAGATACATGTGTTAGTATACATGCTTACATTTCCTAATTCTGTCCACTGAGAGGGCACACAAGCAGTCATACCTAGCAGCAAAAAGCGCACACCCAGTGGTCAGAACTTGGTTTCCAAATACCATTCTCCAATAAAAGGAACCAGGGCTCCCTGGAGAAAGAATCGATTCTAGGGCCAAAGCAGGGAAAACAAGATGAACCTGGAGCATTTTATAGTTCCACAAAATAAGAAAATTAAAAAAAAAGAAATGGGGTATGTTAAAAGGACACAGGAGCCAGCCCGAAGGAGTTCCGCATGACCAAGGCTGGAACAGCTTGAACAAGAGTTTGACAGACAGTTTGGATGATAACTCAAATAATAAAATAAATATCCATGGGTTATACTGATGTAAATAAGTAATTGAATAAATAAATAAATTACAGAAGAATTCCAGATTACACATGTAGATTTTTCCCTCCTCTAGGGAATAGAGAGCCTCATTTCCCTCCCATTGAGTGTAGGCTGGACTTAGTGATTCGCTTCTGATAAGGAGAGTCTACAAAGGGAAAAACAGTAACTTTACAGTGGAGGAGCCTGGCAGAGCCACTTCACCCATGTGGTCAAGGCTAACCTCACCTTTAGTCATGCTGATATCATATACCTCCTGATATGGTGCAAAGAAAAATAGCACTTCACCTTTGTGGTCTTCTTCCAGAAAATCCATAACCCTGGATTAATCATGAGAAAACCTGAGACAAATGCAAATTGAGGGACACTGGATAAGATCCCTGAAAATGCCAAGGTCATAAAAAATGAGGAACAACAGAGAAAGGTTCACAGATCACAGGAGACATGGTGCAGGATGTTATGCCGGAACAGAAAAAGGACCTTAGTAGAAAAACTGGGGAAATCCAAATAAAATCTGTAGTTTAGGTAATAGTATTATGTCAATGTCAATTTTGGAGTAAAGTAACCCAGGGAAATGCTATCTGTGTTTAGGGGTAAGGCTGGAATCCAAGACCACTAACTGCAGAGTGCCCATCACAGTGGCCAGGGGCCAGATATGGAGAGGACCAGGGTAATGGGAGAGAGGCCTGGGTGAGAGTCGATGGCAATGAGCGTAGGGCTTGGAAAGCTGTGTGAAGCCTTCACAGGCTTTCACTGATTTCTCAGTGACGTTACCAGACTTCCTACAGGAAACCACTTCTGTTCTACCACTCAATTCTTACCTCTAAGCAAAGTCATTCTATGGGAAGCTGTTTGCCTGGAAGGGGCCTGGTTTGTGATCAGAATCTATTGTCAGGCAGAAAGAAAGTTCCTTCTCCCACGCGAATGCCAGGCAGTGGGTGGTGCCAAATGGTCACAGGACCCTCATTTTCTGCAACAGGGATAGCTTTGTGTAAAGGGGGCAAGATGCCAGGGCAACTGCTGGAGAAACTACGGGCTGCCCAGCATCGCAGAGCCCCAAGCGTTTGGGGAATTTCAGACCGAGACTGGTGGAAAAAGAGAACCTCACCACGTGATCCCTGCCATCTTCTGGGAGGACTTGTGCGGAAATAATGGAGAGACACTGCTTGTTTCTATTTCACAGATGCAGTGGCAACATAAGAGCAGGGCCCCTCCAGAGAGGACCACGTTTAAAGCTAAGCATCCTCTAGAATAAATTACCAGAGTAGCAAAGCCAATTGCTTTAACTGTTTAACTGGTAAGTTGGTTTCGATGCAGATCTTTTGATAACTTGTTACTCACTCCCCCACCTTGTTAAACAGAGCTTGCAAAATATAATTTAACCTTTCCTTCGTCCGTTGCAAGTCATTATGTGCAGGTCAGCAGGTCATGCCACGTGCTGAGACACAGAAGTGCATTAAGCGTTTGGGACATTTGCTGAATGGATGGTGAGTTCAGCAACTGCTCTGAAATTTGCTTTCTTGAAAGAATCCCTGACATCAGCTTATTTTTCCTTCAGAAAAGTGCAATACATATTCCCTCTTCTTCGCAAAGACAAAAGAGAACACTGGCCCCAGAAACTGTGTGACCCTGGCCAAGTGATGTCATCTCTTAGTGGTTCAGATTCTTTATCTGCATTAGGACAATCTAAGCAGAACGGTTCCCTGCAAGTAAGAAGAGCTCCACGTGTTAATTATTACTAGTGGCAGGTCAAGACAAAACCCCGTATCTGGTTAATTCAATCTACCTCCTTTTGCTACGTGCTCACCAACATCAGCTAGCCGTCTGTGAAGCTATACTGCTGGTGACTTCATCCTCTGAGCTCCATGTGGCCTTACATGGACACCAGCCATCGCCCTGATTCTAATCCACCCAGCTCACCCCCAGCCTGTGCTTTGTTCAGGAAGAAAAGGCAGAAAGAGGCTTCCCTGGGTTAAGGTCCTCACTGGACCCAGGCCTCTTGCATCCCATCCTACCAAGCCTCAGAATGAAGCCCTCAGCAAATGTGTGCTCAGAGCAACATCAACAGGCAGACCGGCCACTGAGTAACTGCCAGAGCCTCAGAAAGGACTAAAGTCTCTGTTCTGCTCCGGGTGCTTCCACCCGGGCTTGGTAAGTGAGCAAGCGCTTGGCCGAGACGCAACTAGAACATCCCAGGAGGGCGTGGGCCCAGGACTTCGTCCGGAACCGGGGGTGGCGAGGGGCTTGGAGCCTCCTCAGGACAGCCCGAGCACCTGCTGGCACGCCCCTGTCGCCCTTTCCCCCAAAGCCCTCGAGGAAGGCACTCTCTGGCCTCGAGGCTCGCCTTTTCATCGGCGATATCACCGGCAGCATTTCCAGCGGGGAAGAAGTCAGACACGACCGCACCAGCCGCAGCCACTCCCTGCGCTCTGGGCCACCCGGGGCTCCGAACACTCTCCCCGCGGATTTACCGAAACCCAAGAAAACCGAGGACCCTCTCCTGCCTCAGGTCACCCCCCTACACACCCTGCTCTGCCTCCGCCCCCTTAACAATTAACAGGGGCGCACGCGCGGCCGAAACCGGGAGACAGCTCCTCCGCTGGCCGCAGGGCGCTGGGCGCACTCTCCACCCTCCTCTTTCGTGTGGACTGCGCAGAACCAAGACTAAGGAGACTTCTGCCTCGCAACGCCCCGTGCGACGCGAAGATCAACCCCTTCACTTCTGCGGGCCTCCTTCCTTGCCGTGACTGATGCCATCCTGCAGACACCATTTCCGCGGTTGTGGGGCCCTGCTGGAGGTTGCCCCACACGCAATGGTGGGGCCCTTCCCCTCCTGTGCCAGAGACATATAGCGTAGCCTTCTTCCCTTGTAAATACGTACCTGCCCCTAACCTCGCTGCACCAAGAGTAACTCACTAAAAGGACGAGTGAGAGACCAGGCAGGCTAGGGAAGGGGCATGGGGGGCGGGGGCTCTCCTGGAAACCTCGAGGGGGCAGAGACAGTGCCCCTGACACCGGGCATGTTGTGAGTGTTCAGTCACTGTGTATTTTTGCTGTCCTCTTTTTCTTTTATTTTTTCTTTCTCAGTACCGGCCCTTCTCCTCCCATCTCTTTTTCTCTCTGTGTTCTGCTCCATCCCTTCTCCCACTTTCTCTCCTGTGGATGGATGCCTCCTGCCTGCCACGGACACCCAGTAGGGCTGAGGAGGCCACCTTGGCCCCCTTGGAGTTTCTCCTGGCCCCGCAGCTGCTGACCTCTAAACTAGGGTCCTACATCGCAGTCCTGTGCTTTCCTAAGTTCACTCCCGCTCCTTCTCCACCCCTGGGCACTCTGGCTTGGCCAGTGTGGTTCTGGTTGAAGAAATCAGATCTACACCAACCTAAAGAACAGTCATAGGATTTTCTGGCTTTACCTAACACCTCCCCACTTTTTAAAACTTCACCGTATGAATTAGCGTTCATTTTTGTTGGGTGTTATTGCAGTTATTTTTTTTTTAAGTCCTTATCTATTAGAGAGAGATTCTTTGAAATATTTACTGACAAAATGATGTGATTGGGTAGGGAAACGTTAGGTATACAAATTAGCATATCCACCCCTCAGTTCTGCCCTACACCAAAGGTCAATTGTTTTACTTTAACTTGTCTTTAGTCCTAATTTTAGTGGTAAACTATCAGAAATAATTGAGGAATTGGAAGGGTGGAAAGTTCCCCTTTTTAATGACTTATACTCAGCTGGGGAAACTAAATACAAATGTTAATCTACAGCCAGGTCCTTACTCTACCCCTACCTCACTTTTTTCATGTTTAACTTGTCCTCCCCGTTACATAGTGGGAACAGAGAAGGTCCTGCTCTAGGCATTGAAACAGCAGCTATGTAAATAAAAGAAGCAACTTAAGCTCTAGTGCCATTTAAGGCCACAGCTGTCCCACAAAGCCACAGGCACTGCTGTCGAATCAGATGGCGGGGAGGGCCAAGGATGGGGGGTGAGTGGCCCCTCTCCTTAGCTGTCAGATGCCTGTGGTGGCACTCGGGTCTTTCAGCTTCCCATTTGTCATTTTCAGCAGAGCCAAAAGTGTAGGTCTCTGGGGATGCAGACGGGTTGCTGTAATTTTTCCCAGGGGTTGCAGCTCAATCTGGGTGAAACCTTGAGAAATCATCAGGGAAAGAAGCATCAATCAGATGCAATTCAAGGCAGCAAAGATTTATTCAGCGTGAGTCCCTGGAGGGAATATTAAAGAAGTCTATGTCCCAGATGGTGCCTTCAAGGGTCCAAGCCACATGGAAAAAAGGCCAGAGTTAAGCACATGAGTGAAAAACAGGAGGACAATATAAGGCAGCGTATACTCACGTGCTACATTATGCTGTCTAGGCTTTACAGGGATCAAAAAAGCAAAGAGCGATGTGACCAAGAGAAGGCAAGGAGGACCTCATTATAATTTTTGATGTTAGATGCTTGCTCTGAGCCAAGTATCACATGCATTAGTGCTTAGTCTTTACAAACCCCATGAGCTAAACTCAGAGAGGCTAAATAACTTGCCCAAGGCAACAGAGCTGGTGAAGGGCAGAACCTGGATTTAAACGCGGATCTAACCCGTGTTTGAGACCCGAGTTTCCCAGCCCTTGGGCTGTGGGCTGGTGCCGGTCCATGGCCTGTTAGGAACAAGGCAGCACAGCAGGAGGCGAGTGGCCTGTGAACCAGCTAGAGATGCTTCATCTGTATTTGCAGCCGCTCCCCAGCGCTAGCATCACAGCCTCAGCTCCACCTCAGATCGTCAGGCATTAGATTCTCATAGGAGCACCCATCCCTGGTGCCAAAAAGGTTGGGGACCGCTGTTCCAGACCACCTCATATATACAGCCTCATAAAGAGTATTATTTATTATGACTGAAACCCTGAGCTAAAACCTTCGATATATTGTTTTTCGCCCCTACACTATCCTTAGGATAGATAAGAGGTTTTCATTTGCTTCTGTGCCTATATATTTCCCAAGTCTTTGTATAAAAAATAGGTATGGATTACTTTTGCAATCAAAACAAGAATGTCTTGGAAAATCCATTTGAAATGCAATTCATTTTGGAATGGGAAGAACACTTTTTTTTTTTTTTTCCGAAGAAGCAGTAAAAGTTTAAAACCGTTTTAAACGATGCACTAACTTAATAGCCCCAGGGGGGAAGAAGTAGGTACTTCCTAGCAACGCCGAGTGAACCCAGCTGACTTCACTGGCAGTTGCTGTGACATCTGGTTCTAGAACAAGGTCCTTAGGATTGGAAAGGGAAGGCTTTTCAGTGGCAACCACCCATCTGGTGGTCACCTGAGGGGGCAGTTGACCACTGCTCCAACCTCATTTTTCTTTGTTCTGAGGCCGAACCCAGCTAGGACTCAGAGCCCTCCCACATCCCGGTCACCCCTTCACCATGACATGGGTATCCTTCCCAGGTGGAGACCACACACTGTCGCAGGTGCAGCCCCCAGCAAGTGGCCGCCCACAGCTCTCCCCACCTGGAAAGCAGATTCAGCTGCTGAGCAAGAAGCCACCTGAGCTGGCTAGAGAGCAACGTTCATAGACAGACGCAGTGGGGTCCGGGTAGGGAGCCACAGAAAGACGGGGGGTGGGGGTGCAGGGCAGCACGTCAGGGAGGGCAGAAGCACCTCCTGCCCCACAAGGACTTTCTCATCCAGTCCTCACCACAGGCTCAGGGGACATCAGGAACTCCACCTTGCAGATGAAGGGGTCTCGGGGAAGTTTAGAGCCTTTGCTCAAGTCCCACAGCTGGCATGGGGAGAAAATGACCACTTGAGTGCCTTATTTGAGGTGGCACCAAAACAAATGCTGCCAGAGTGGTGAGGGTCGTGGCAAATGGGAGAGATGAGCTAAAACAGGGCCAGCTTTTCAGCTCTGGGGACGGGGCCATGCTAAGATGCAGGCCCACTGTGGCTAGATCTTCTGAACTATTTTGTACAATGTCTCTGTTTCTGACTGAGACATGAATAAAATAGAATATAATCAATCAATCAATTAATTAATTAATTGATTGATTGATTAAAATAAAGGCATCCGCAACTCAGAACTCTCTTTCCAGCTGACTGCAGGCAAGTGGTCCATGCCCTTGGCCACAGGGGCTACCTAGATCGGAGGCAGGCTGCCCGGCTTGCCCAGTGGTGCCACTTAGGTATCCTGTCTGGCAATCATTCTGGAGTTTCAGGTCCCCTGGAGAATAGGTGGCATTTCTCATTCGCCTGGGGTGCTAACGCCAAAGAGATAAGAAAAGACATACAGGTTTTTGGATTACCATAAATAATAACAAAATGTCTAGTACTCTTTATTCCAAATTCCGTAGAGCCAATAGATTTTCACAGAATGGTTTTATTGGGTTTTGCTAACGCCGGGTCTGGCGCCAACCTATTGTTAGACTTGATGAACAGGTGTCATTCCAACAGAATATAGGCTGGTATTATTGTTCATGTTAATAAGGAAGACAAAAGTGAGACAACAAAAATGTATGATGGAATTTTACTTATTTGTCAATGACATGAACCACTTCTTCGCTGAATCGTATAATAGTTTTTAAATATGGAATGACTATTTCCTCAATTTTTCATGCTAGTCACAATATAACGGCCACAAGCACTTTTAAGTTTAATCTGTTGTAACATTTTCTCCATCAATTTCTTGCATTTAGACAATCAATACAACAGTAAATCAATGCCTGATTTATAACGTTTGTCAGTTTTCATGGTGTAAATACACCCCCAAAGGCTGATTTCAAGCTACCAATGTGCTATGGTCTGAACATTCGTGTCCCTCAAAATTCATGTGCAGAAATTCTAACCCCCAAAGATGGTGGTATTAGGAGGCAGGGTCTTTGGGAGATGATTGGTTGGTGAAGGTGGAGCCCTTGTGAATGGGAGTAATGCCCTTACAAGAGAAGCTTCGAAGGGGTCCCCTATCCCTTCCAGCATGCGAGGACACAGAGAGAAGAGAGAAGGCACCAGCTATGAGCCCGAAGGAGAGCCTTCACTAGAAGATGACCGTGCTGGTGCCTTGATCTTGGATTTTTCATCCTCCAGAACTATGAGATATATGTTTCTGTTGTTTATAAGCTACCCGATCTGTGGTATGTTGTCTTAGTGGCCCAAACAGACTAAGACGCGATGTAATATCTACCATTGAATGAAGATTTCGGAAGAGATGCATAGTAGCCTACAAAATATATACTATTTCCACCACATGGATACAAGAGAGATAAATAACCTCGAGAGCATAGGTAATAGAAAAGTATAGTAAAGGAATTAAGAAGTGATGAATTATGAGTATTTATTACCATAGTTGAATTATTAATAGTGGCTGAGTTTAACAACCAGCTTACAAAATTCCTGAAAATTTAACAGTCATTTCTTGCCAGGAATATTGGGGAGACACCAACCTAAATTTTAGGGGATGAGGCCAGCTAAGACCAAAGGGGTGGGACTTAGTGAGGCCAGGTGGGTCCAGGTGTCTAGACAAGGAAACAGCACATAATAGGTGGAGGATGTGCTATCTCAGCAGCTGAGCAAGGAGAGTATTATTCAGAAAGAGTCTTTTCTTTTTCAAGAGGAGAAAAGGCTTTGAATTTGGGCAAAAACTGAACCTCTACGTCCAGTCCAGCGTCCAGTGCATCTAATGGCCCTGAGGCTCTAAGGAAGGAGGGAGTTCTTGTGCATGATAATAGAGGGAGAGGGACTGGGAAGGGAGGCAGGCAGAGGGAAAGGAAGGGTGAGCTGAGTGCTGCAGAACAGTTCCCTTTCTCAAAGTTCAGGAAAAGCCACACCACGAAGAGGCAAAACACTGGAAGAGTTTGTTTTCTTGTGAAAAGTGCAATGTAGAGGCCAAGGTCTGCTGTCGGGATTAATTCACACAGGCCTAGAGTGAGGGAGCATGGGATATCCTGAGAACTAAAAATGGCTCATCCCCCAGAGCCCAAGGTATGAGGCGGAAAGTGGGAGAAAGATGCAGTCCCAGAAGTCTGGTGGACAGTGATGGGTCCTGCCTTGTGCAGCTCAAGAAACCTTCTACTTCACTCCCATGCACAGTTCTGGGCCTCTTTGCCTCTCTTCTGTGATTACTCCAGGTATGGGCACCCAACAGGTGACCCAGACCATGCAGAGCTTCACATCAGAGTCAGGCCTGCACTGCTGGACAGGACTCAATCCCCTGTTCTTGATTCCAAACAGCCTTTGCCAGGCCCCAGAGGCTTTGGCGTGACAAGACTCAGGCAAAGCTCCCTGCAGAGGCCACTGATACCTGCCGCTTTGCTAACAATGACCTGTAATGGTCATCAGGGACCCATTCCAAACTGATACCAGAGCGAGGACAGCAGTGTTTTTCCCCCAGCTTCAGAATGTCCTCCCCTTGGACTCTTGAAATTCACCCTGTGGTGACACAGTCAGCTCTGGGTAGTGACTAACTCGTGTGTGAGGTGTCTTTCCACAACAGGGCAATGAAGCCTTGGAAAAAGCCCGCTCTCTCTACAGGGGGTTTTTCTTCCCCCATCTGTGTTGGCTCATCCTGAAGTCACAGAATTCTTGCCTTCCTCTTCCCCATTTTCTAAAGCCCCCAGCTGTCCTGTTCCTGTGGGAAAGGGAGGAAGGCCCAGAATCCAGCTCTTAATCACTCTGATCTTCTGCCCCTGAGCTCCTGCACATCTCCTGCCATCCAGGGGCTAGAGCTGCAAGGCCTGTCACTACCACACATTCCTATCTCCCAGAACAGTCCAGTGGGCTGGGGAACAGACAAGTAAACCAACAGTTGCAATACAGCATGACATGACCCCTAATGGAGGTAAGCCCAGGGCCTTCTGGCAGCCTGGAAACAGGGGTACCTAATCCAGCCTGAGCGGGTTAGAAAAGGCTGTCCAGAGCTGGTGGCAGGGGAGTCTAGAATTAAACAGTAAGTCAAGTTAGCCTGGCTGAGAGGCAAGGATGGGACGTTTCAGACAGATGCAATACCATGTGCAAAAGACATGAGAAAGAAGGCATTTTCAGGTCCTAAGTGGGTTGTTATAGAACTAAATTCTTGTTTATATTTCTACACCCTGATGAACTCAAACATGACCGTGGGACTTACTAGGCCAGTGAAATTTGAGAAGTGACACCAATGTCATTTTCAGACAGAAATGCATGGTTCAAGAACCCATGTCCTCCTTCCCTACCTCTCCAAAAGCAGAAACATGTCAAGATAGAGCTTCCATCAGCCTGGATCTCAGTGACCATAATCAGTAGAGCCCCCTGCTGGTCAGAATGGCCATGTGTTACTGCAGCATAACCTAGCCTGTTCCAAACTGATACCATCTGCCTGGCTAAAACAGAGGGCTTATATTGGGCACATCAGGAGAGAACCTGAGTATGTATGCAGTCAGCTAGATCTCCTACTATTCTCTCTCCAGATCTCAGATAGGAGCACAGTTTGTAGTTATGTGGGTTGGAATCCCTGCTCCACCATTTACAAATTCTGAGAACGTAGACAATTTAACCCTTTGAGCCTAAGCCTATCCATCTGTAAATTAAGAATAATGAAAATAATATTACCTACTTCACAGGGCCGACATGTTTCCTGAATAAGTAAATGCTGGATCTTCCCTATCCCCAATTACGATCCTTGCACCAGCTGTTCCCAGCCACACTGGGAAACTTCTCACCCCAACCCCAGACCTCCTGAGTCCGAATCTCTCTACAAGTGGGGCCCAGAAATCCATGTCTTTAGAAAGCACTCCAGGTAGTGTTTTTACAAACTGGAGCTTAAGAACCACTGCCCTTAAGGTTTTGATAGACTGTCAAAGCCTCTGCACTGAGAAAGAATCATTGCTTGGAGATTGGCTTGGTCTGAAGCCAAGAATCTTCAGCCTGCCACTGAAGTCTATGTATTAATTAGAGATTGGGTAACCTCACTTGGACAATCCTGGCATTAATCGGCCCTCTGCATCCAGCCTGGATCTGCTGCTGAGCTTTTGATGAGGTGTTGTCGCTGAAGGAGAACCTTCAGCGATGTTCCTCTCCCCACCCTTCCCCACCCCCAGCAGGCGTGATGAGTCTTACCTCTTGAGAATGACCCTTTTCCTCCAGGAGAAGGATGATTCTTAAGAGAACTTAGACTGTATAAGATGGTGGCAAGGAGGACGGCTGCAAAACTAGACCCTGGGAAGTAGCCTCTTAGTGTCTAGAGATGCCCAAAGGCCACAGAAGAGAAAGATGCTTTAAGCTACCTGTCTTAGTGCTCAGATCGAGCCCAAAGCTCTCCTGGCCAGCAACTTCCTCCCAACATGTGCCTCCACCATATGACTCTTTCCAATTATAGCAGTTTTTTTTAATTCTTAATGATCATTAAGTGGATAGAAATTGCACATGAATCACAAGGTCAGCAAGTGGCCAACTCACCTTGGCTGATGTTTAATTAAGAGGTGCTGATTGTCTTAGCCAACATGTGTTCATGTGGTCCACAGGCTCCCCATCCACAAAATGAAGGGAGTGATTCTATCATTTCTCGTGTGGTCATCTGGAGGTACCAATTCAGAAAAGAATGAAAGAAAGACCACAGAATGCAGATCTCCCTGGGTTCAAATCCCAGTTCCACCTCTTACTTTCTGGGGGTCTAGGGCAAGTTGATTGATCTTTCTGTGACTCCATTTCCTTGTACATAAAATGAGGATTTTATTATTAGCTACTGCACAAGATTGTTGTGAAGATGGATGAGTTACTATATGCAAAGCACGGAGACGAGTGCCCCGCTCACAGTGAGTACCATGGAAATGGTGGCTGTTGGAATGCCTTTCCTTCAGTGTTGAAGAAATCATCATGCAAGTCTCCCTCACTTATACAACCCACTAACATACACATAATACACACATAACACACACAAATGCACAACTAAGCACACACACCACAGCCACAACACACACAGAACAAAATATGCAAGACATACAACATACATATGTAACACGGACAAGCATTGTTTCGTGCTCTGTACTTGGTGGTTTCAGCCAACTTTAAGCTAATTTCCTGCTAACACACACTCGTGATGCTCATTGTTCTTCCACATTATATGTCATTGTTACATATAATCACAAAATACATACTGCGTGATGAGGCAGTGCCATGATAAAGCAATTTACTAAATGTTCATTCTAAATGCTCTCGGAGCAGAATATTCATGACCAATTTTCTTTCATAAGGTTCTCAGAAATAGGGTCTTCTCCACCAAAGTGTGGTGTTACAGTGCAGAGCTTTGGAGTCAGATGGACATGGGTTCAAATATTGACATTACTACCTACCGGCTGTGTGACTTGGGACAAGCTGCTAAACTTCTCCAGCTGTAATATTATTCTCATTTTATGCATGAGGAAACAAAGAACCAGCAAGAACAAACTGGTTGTTATCCATGAAGAGATTCACCTTGCATGGTTGTTACAAGGAATGGAAAGGTATGTACCACACTGAGGTTAGTGCTTGGCACATGCTAATATGTGCTAATACAACATTTGTTGGTTAAGTGGTGGTGGTGATGATGGAGTATTTCTTTAAACGAAAAAGAGTTGCTTTTAATAGATTGCTCACCATTAATGAGACTCTCTGATGGTGACTTGCATTCTACTCACACATTTGGGCTCCAGGTCCCATAAACTCTGACCCAACATTGTGTTGTAACTGCACCATTTCCCTTCCTGAAATTTGAGAGGTGATATTTTGACATTGTTTCATTTCGTTTCATTTCCTCCTAATGGGTGGGCTTATTTCTCAATTTAGACAGAGCAAAAGGGAGAAGTATTTTACATTGCTGTCATAGTCCAAGTTGGGCTTATCTTTTGGCCCCTGAGAATGAGTCCAGAATTCTCTTCTATTCCACTAAGGTATTTGAGATTTTTCCAATTCCTCTAATGCCAAATATAATCCTTTCCTTTGTTTCCTCCAAAGTGTCTCCTTTCTGCTTCCAACTCGCCCCTTGGCATTTGAGTAACTTAACAATGAATTTTTAAACGTATCAATCACGTTCTCACGAAGTACTTTACTTTCGCTTCCATTCTTTGTTATTGGCTAAAGGAAGGTATAAGTCCCCTTTAAGGATGACACACCTGAGGCTCAGAGAGGCGAGCCACCAAGCCCCGGGGGTCAAGCAAATGCCACCGCCTCCTGGTTCAAGAAGACAGTCTTTAACTGACACTTTTTTAAAAATTGGGATAAACTATCCATAACATAGAATTTACCATTTCAAGTATTTTTAGGTGTATGGCTCAGAGGCATTAAGTATAACCGCATTGTTGTGCAACCATCACCGCCATCCATCTCCAGAACCCTTTTCATCTTCCCAGACTGGAACTCCGTACTCATGAAACACTAACTCCCACCACCCCCCTCCCCCAGCCCCTGGCAACCACCATTCTACTTTCCGTCTCTGTGGATGTGACTACTCGAGGTTCCTCACAGAAGAGGACTCATACAATATTTGTCCTTCTGTGTGACAGACACTTGTGCAGCCAGATTTCTGGAGGAGGGTTCTAAGATCCTTTCCTCCATTGCATCTGTTCTTACCCTAAAGTAACCTGCCTGCAGGGGCAGGAACACCTTCCAGGCCCCGCCCTGCAAAGCAGATGTTTTCCAACATTTTGTTTTACACTGAATGCTGTTTGTACCTCCCCTCCTCCAGGTAATTACTTAAATTGTGGTGGTCAGCTAAATAAATAAATACATAAGTAAGTAACTAAATAAGTAAGTAAGTAAATAAATAAAAGCTCCTGGAGAAGGACGTATTTTCACATTCCACCTCTGAGGTTCCCAAAGGCCTCTCTCTGCTGGCGTGTGTGTGTGCGTGCGCACGCGCACACACGCGTGTTTTGTTTTTTTGTTTTAAAGTACTCTGTGATCCACTTCGACTCATGTTTTGCCCAGAAAGCTAACACAGCTGCAAATCCTTTCTGCCCAGAAAGCCTTCCAGACTTTCCAAGTGGCCTCTTTGCTGGTTCAGTGGCCACTTCCCTCCCTCTCAGGCCAACCAGGCTCTCCAAGCCCACTGCCCCGCAGCATGCCTGGGAGAAGGCAGTGCTCTCTGTGGAAGTGGCCATGCCTTCTCTGTGGATTTCTATTATTTGGAGAAACTCCAGTCCCTCTGGCACCCCAGGCCCCTCAGCGTACTTCCCTCTCAGAGGACCGGCACTGTTGCCGGCTGGTAAAAATGGACTGGCTGTCACCATGACAACAGCCTGGCCCGAGCCTGGATGACGCCTGGCCCAGAGCCTGATTCCCTCCCTGCCTCGCCCAAGTCTGCTCCTTTGCGTTCCAGCTGCTTTTGTTGGGCTTCATTTTACTTGTCAGTTTGAAGCAGCTCTGTTGCTGACTGGCTGCAGGGGGCTGAGCTTGGAGTCCCTGGGATAACGGGAAGTCAGCTCTCTGCCCAGGCAGGAATTTCCTGGCACTCCGGGGTATTTCCCCCATCAAGGTAACAAGATCTAGATGAGCCCTTCAGGCAAAGCAGAGCCTGAAGGAAGCCCCAGCATCAGATAACCAGCGAATGCTCTGACTCCACAGCCAATTTCAATCAAGGGCACTATTATCAACCCACGCTGGCTGGCTTCGCAATGCCGCACTCATGACGAAAGACCAACCTGTTCGGTAAAACAAAACAAGCGATACATGTTGACAGAATAGTGCAACTGTGCAGAAAAATAAAAAATAAAGAAATCCAGGAAAGAGACAATTAGGTAGATTTTGAGGAAGTTAAAACGAATGCAGTGATAGATATCCAATTTTCACCTCAACATTTGGAGAGGTTCCCTTGCATTATTTGGATAACTGTAGAAGCAGGAATCTGGAACATTGTGACAATTTTGAAAACATACCTTCTAGCCTTTTGTCATTTTATCAGATTTTTAACTCCCAAATAACTCATTTAAAACTCGCTTGGCTGCCAGAGCTACCGAGTTTACCCCAGATCCTCTGATTTGTGATATAAAAGGTGCTTCTCTTCAATGTCCTTCAAAACTGTGTTGGCACAGCCTCAGCTCCTCATCTGTAAAATGCAGGTAAGTAAAGCTAATCAGCCAGATTGTAGAGAACTTTGCTCAGGCCTGTCCCTTACTGAACTACTGTCATCATCGTTGACTCCCACCTGTGCCTTCTTTATAAGAATTACGTCATTAATTCATTTAATGACACTCTTTATAAGAATTACGTCATTAATTCATTTAACAAATGTTTACTAAGCTTCAATGAGCCAGGCATCGTGCTAGCCACTAGGTATAAAATGATAGACAGAACAGTTCTGGCCCTTTGGTAGCTTCTGGACTAGTGAGGGAGACACACGTTAGTCACATAACCACACAAAATGTAAAACTACATCTGTGTCATGTGAGTGAAGCCATCTCGGATCCTCCAGCCCTACCCACCCTCAGCTGAATACCAAAGACATCAGTCTTGGCCATATTGAGCGGAAGAATTTCCCAACCAATTCCCGTTTTAATTCCTGACCCACAAAATCATGTGATATGATGTTAGTTGCTATTTTATGGCCCCCCCCCAAAAAAAATGACATCTGTAATAAGTATCTAAAGCATTAAGAGAATAAGAAATGGAGGAAATAAACTACATTTTAGCCCCTTTTCCTCATTAGGAAGCTAGAGCTAAGGTTATTTAGAATAAAATGTTTTGGCCTCCTAAGTCCTAAAGTTTAAAGCAAAGCCCCGCATTGCAAATCCTCACTCAGTCCACAGTCCTGCAGAAAGATGCCCATGGTTCCTTATGTAAAACTTTGTTTCACGGAAGCGCGCCCTCTTCTGGCTTGGGGCAGTTTCTCCAGCCACGCTGCTGCCTCCTGCTGCAGCTTTCAAAAGGATTTATAGAGAATAAGATGTCCATTCCTTCATCAAATGTTGCTGAGCACCTAGGCCCTGGAAACTCAGCCTGAATCGGACACAGGTCCCCCACACTGATGGGGCCGACAGTCATTTGAATTTCCTGACACCCCTGAGAGTGTAGGGCAAGTTTTTTCACTCCCATTTGAAAGATAAGGAACCAAGACAGGGATAAAACCTTGCTATGTTATCGGTAATTTGGGACTGGATTTTAGGGCTCGAGTAAACAAAGACCCTCACACTAAATGTTAAATTGGACCCAAATTCCTCACCCTACATAGCCACACCCTGCTTCATCGCCCTCTGCTTCCTAACCTGAAGTTCATTCCCTTGAGGAAGTTTCCTCGTGGTCCCCTGAATCAGGGGATGCCACCTCCACTTCACCATAGTCCTCTGCCGCTTCATCTCTACGATCACTGTTTCTGCAAAGCTAGCCTTCAGACTTCCTCTTCATTAAGACCCTCCAGCCCACCCTGACTTCTTTCCCCTTAGTATCTTAGATATTCTCACATACACTCGGGGATGTATATCCAGGCAGGCATCTCCTTATACAACCTGTCGTATCAGGGGCGCAACTTTTGGAGGGGATCAGACAGAACCTTTCAGGCTCAAATCTCATATCTACCACGTACTAGTCTTACTGTGATGTGAGAAAAATGATGTCACCTTTTCTCAATTCTAGTTTTCTCATGGGTACAACATGGTAGTAATTCCTACCTAACAAGGCTATTCTGAAACTTAAATGATGTGTTTAAAGCACTTGGCACAGAGTAAAACTCAGCACCTATATGTCTAAGTCGTTTAACATATTTAACTTGGTCACCTGCTTAAAAAGCAATATAGCCCTCAAGGCATCTAGGACAGCCTTAGACTCACGTAGAGAGACATACCCGGCCAGCAGGTGGAGAACAGGAGTCATGATGCCTAGAGCCCACAGTGTTTTTAGGAACACTGAGAAATGTTTTAATTTCTTTTTAAAATTACAAGGAAAAAATTAACTTTTATGTCAAAAAAATGACCATATATTAATATATTCACCTTTATACTAATGCAGTCATAAAATACCATTTTTAAGTAATTTTTATAGAGGAGGGGCCGACAAAGGCCAAAGCGCCCATGAAAGTGATAATGCAGCCCTAATGAAGAAAGACCTTTGCTATGAAAAAAAGTGGGCGGGGCACAGCAAAAAGCGGCAAAACAAGAAGAAAATCACTGACTAGCTGAGCGTAAAGTTTCCCCCCAACCCTTGCATTCTTCATTTTTGAGAGTTCCTTTAGCCTCAGCATAGAAAGGATCCGTTACAGACTGTATTCTTGAAAGTACATTTTTAACGCTGTAAGAATCCGTGTGCCCATATGCTTTTAGCAGATCTTGTTCCCCAAGAATTGTGTGTGAGTTTTAAGTCATGCGTGATGTCTTTTACTTAGCCAAGAATGTCATTCCCTTCGGTGACCGACAGAGGGCGCCTGTAGTTTGATAGTTTTGTTGCTCACAAAGGTTCTGGGACCAACGACGTGGACATCACCGGATGCCTGTTAGAGTTGCAGAGTCTTAGACCTCAAGGATCAGAATTTTCATGTTAATGAGATCCTCAAGTAATTTACATACATATTAAAGTTTGAGAAGCCCTGGTTTAAAGTTTCTAGGCTTAGAAAGGGAAGCCTGCTTCCTCAAGGGAAATGAGGATGAGAGAGGAGCTGGCTACTGCATCTGTCACAGCCCCCAAATCTCCTGTTCCTTCAACCCATCAGCCAGCGTCAATCACGAAGGAACTGAAGTCACAGGATGTGGTATAAAAGCATTTTACAGGTCGCGAATGAACTGGCTTATTCTTCTGCCGTTTCACTAAATGTTTAGTTGGGTGTCTATTATGTGCTGGCCATCAAGGATACAATAATGAGCCCAAAACAGACCCTGGTCCTGCTCTCATGGAGCTTTCAGCTTGGGGGGGACACCAAGGGTGCACAAACACACGTAACTGCCAACCTTGACATCGCTATGTGCACACAGAGGGCCATGAGAGAGTAACGGGAGGGAGCAGGGCTGTTGTATACTGAATAGTCAGGGAAGATGTCTCTGAGGAAGTGAGCTTTCAGCTTGAGATCTGAAGACTGCCTAGGAGGCAGCCAAGGAAAGAGTAGAGTTCCTGGCCCAGGGCAGGGAGCGGGGTGTGTGTGTGTGTGTGTCTGTAGGGTGGTACAGAATGCACAAGGTCATGCAACAAAGAGAAACAAGGCGCACTCAAAGAACTGAAAGAAGACTGGCATGGGGTGATGCAACATGAGACTGAGAAGAAGGCAGAAATCAGCCTCAAAGAGCAGGGGACCAGAAGACATGAGCTCAGCCTCAGATACAGAGGCGGGCTCCCAGGCTGCAAAGCGACTGGCGCATGGCCCTCTTAGCAAGGGTCCCTGTTCTAAATGTCCCGGGTGAGCATCTCGCCCCTATCCATTGAGTTCCCATTCTCCCCACGGCCCGCTCTCTTCTTCCCTGCTAATCTTTCCTCACCCTACCCACCATCAGCCCCTTTTCTATTATTTGTCCACTTCTACCTGCCACTCTCCAGCACGTCCCCATTCACCATTTAAACCTGCTTGAGTTCTCCCCGCAACTTTCCCAGGCAGCCAGACCTCAATTTCAAGACATCTTCTTCTCCTGAGGACAAGACACTCCATAAATCAGAAACAAGTGCCATTTATTAGGGACTTATCGTGTGCTGTGCCAGGCACCACTTTACACATTTTTTTCCCATCCAATTCTCACAATAATCTTATCGGATAGCTGCTATCATTCTAGACTTACAGTGGAGGAAATGGACCTGTAGAGAGAGTACATAATTTCTGAAAGATTACTCAGTTAGAAACTGGTCGAGCCAATTTTCTCTTCCCTTTTGTGACAGGGACTGCACACTGTACTATGTGACAGACACTGCACGACTATATTTCAAAAGTCTCAAAAAGGAGCACACCCTTGGCCCACCTCAAAAAAAAATTATCTTGGATGTGCACAAAAATTTAGCCACAAAGATATCTGCATCCTCACCTACAATGACAAAAAATTCAGAAACAACTCAAAATCCACCAATACACAGTTGGTTAAATTGGTGGATGTTGATAACTAGAATCCTGTGACTAGCAATTAAAGTGATCACATAGAAAAAGATTTTATGTTCATGATCTACTGCATAGAAAAAGCAGATTACAAAACAGTGATACAGCATGGTCCTATTTTCATAAAAAAAAAAAAACAACTACAGAATATAAACTAAAGAGTATGAAACTAAAGTGTACATTGGAAAGGGGAAATCAGTGGTTATCTCTGTGATGGAATTACATGTGATTTTTATTTTCTTTATCTGCATTTTTTCAAGAAAGTTTTTACCACAAACATCTATTTCTTTTGGAAAGGAAGAAAAGCAAAAAAAAAAAAAAAAAAAAAAAAAAAAAAAAAGTAGGAGGTGTTTGAGCCTTCCTATTTATAATATTCTGTTTTCTTCAAAAAAAAAAAAAACAAACAAACATACCACTCTGCTGGAAACATTTTAAAGATATTTCTTTCTTATTACAAATGCAATATGCACTTCCCAAAAGCAAAAAAAAAAAAAAAATCAGAAAATACATCAAGCAAAAAGAAGAAAATAAACACATTCCCTCCTCCACAGACACAACAAATATTAGCACCTTCCTGACTCTTTTTAAGCCTTGTTTCTACCTTTGAGTTCTGCTCTTGGTGCTACTCATGGGGACCCACCCTGTTGCCGTTACTGGAAATATGTGTTTGAAATGAGGCTGCCAGATTCCTCTGTGACCCCCAAACAGCTTCTCGGGTGGATTAGTCCAGATTTTGGAATCCCTGAATAATTTACTTAATGCAGACCTTTACCCGTTGGGAAGCACGCAACTCTTTGTAGGTCACAGGGGATAAGAGCTGTCAAGTGGGAGGATCAGAAGAGTGATTCCCAACATGCTTGGGATTGCAACACTCTGTCATTGCTGGATTTTGCAACCCTCCTTCCCTTCGAAAAGAACTCAAAAGACTACATACAGCATTTGCATGTTCCGTTTAGTACTTTTCCACACATGTAGCTGAAGGGAATTAATTTGGCTTTAAGATTGTCATAACCCTCCTTCCCCCCACCCCTCAGATAATTGCTGGCAGTCAGTCTGGGCTGTCCTCCATCAAGGTTGGGAATGGCAACTCTGGGGAGCTGTGCAGACAGGTTCTGCCATAAGGAAGGCCACACCAGGCCTGGGAGTCCAGCTCCTAGGGCAGGATGTCTCTGGGCCATTCCCACACACACACACTCAACAACAACAGGTTTCCAGGGCCCACCCTGCCCACACCCTCTTCTACTAAAGTCCCCCCTCCTGGGAAGGAGAGCAGGTAGGGCCTAGAGCTGCTGGCACGTGGCCCCACTGGGTCCACACCCTCAACACAGCTCTCAAGCAGAAAATCTTTCTAGAGCTGATGTGTTCATCAGACCATTCCCGGTTTCTTCAGATATCACATCGTGGCACAGACCTATAGCCTATCCTCCCACCCCCAAGCTCCGTGACTGGAGCTAGGCTCATCGCTATTCAATATGCTCAGTCTTTCTTCAAACATCAAAGATTTTGAAGACCCTATTCTCCTTTATTTGGCTCTTCTCATCAATAATAACTATAACATCTGTTTATTAAGCTCCTTCTATGCCAGGCATTTTACAAGCATGTAATGTATACAACAGTCTCTGAGGTAGACACAATTATCCTCATTTTGCAGATAAGAAAACTGAGGCTCCAAGAAGTAGAGTGATCTGCCCAAGGTCACATAACTGCTAAGAAAGACAAGGGTCAACCCAGACCTGCCTGACCCCAAAACTCATGCTTTGCCCCAGAAGGTCAGTGCAGAAGGGAAATGAGAGATCATATAATCTTCCCCCATTCCATTTGCAAGACAGTTAAGCAGGAAAATTCATTTACAAACTATTATATAGACCTGACTATGTGCCAGGCCCTGTTCCAGCACTTTGCAAAGATTAACGCAATTCATTCTCATCACATCACTATGAGAAGGGCATTCATTTTTGCAGATGAGGAAACTGACGCACAGAGAAGACAGTAAATGTGCCCAAGGCCTCATAGTAGAGTCTGGATAGAAACCTGGAGTTAGCATTTGTACTGTTTCTCTGATTCCAGGAGCAGAAGCCCCCTCTCTAATTTTTCATCCTTTGACCTTTTCACATCACCACCCTCCTCCACATCTCTCTGAGAGTCCACTTCCAACTTCCTCATCCCTCTCTGGGTGGTGGTGATGCTCTCTTGTGAAACTGCTTTGTGAAACCACTTATTGTGCAAGGCTATGCTTGATTAGATCACTATCTAGATTTCCCCAAAGAACTTAGAGCTCTGGAAGGTTTATTGAAGCGAGAGCTTAGAGTTGCTTCTGTAGAAATTAATCAATTAACTAATCGATTAATCAGCAAAGGCTAATTGAGAATAGTTTTTGTCCTCAGGCCTGTGCTGGGCACTGTGGGGTCTATGAACACAAAAGATACATATGATATGGCCCCAGACTCAAGGAAACAACAATAAGACAGTATATAAGTGTGCACCCTATGTCTGGGTCTGTGTCAAGCTGCATTTTAAAAGATACATAGGAGAGGAGAGTCTAACACGTTGTTATGAAGGAGGTGGAATTTGAAATAGTGTTTGAAAGCAGGGACAGGGTTTGGCTAGCAAAAAGAAAAAAAAAGCAGTCCAGACAAGAGAAAAAACAGAAGTGTTTTCTGCATCCAAATTGACCAAATTCTCAGAAATAAACTAGAGAGACAGAATTTTTTTTTTCTGTCAAGTTTTGCTATTTCTATCAAAGTAAACAAAAATCTGTTCTCCTATCCTGTACCAACCAACCTCCCCGGAATTGGACAGGGGGAGCTCTGCCTCACATGTCCACCAGGGGGCAGAGCTACCGCTTCTGCTGCTTCAGCTCTAAGCGCAATCAGAGAGAAAGGTACAAGAATCTGACCCCTTCTCAAATCCGCAAGTTGGGATGGCCGGAAGCCAACAGCCGGCACCAGTCTCCTCAGTCTAAGCTGCCTTCATATTCAGCCTAAAAGTTAGGGAAGAAATAGAATATAGACTGTAAGAGAAAGTTGAGTGAGGCTGAACGGGAAGAGAAAATAGAGGCATTCCCACCCCTCATCCCCGCCCCCCAAGGATCTAACCTCTACGTACCCATGAAAAAAATCTTCCAAAGAGCAGAAAAAGGGTTTCCATGGTTTCAGACTATTCATGTCTTCTATTGTAGTCTTGGCTTAATGCTTAATGCAAAGCTTGGGTAACTATGAAAAATGACCAACCCCTGTCTAAGGCAGGTTTCAGGACAGCCGACTCAGGGTCTCTGGCCATTCCAGGCACCATTAAGGAGGAATGCGAGCGGCTTGGGAGTACACACCTCCTGGCTATCGCCTCAAGTCCTGGGCCGAGGGTCGTGTAGGGGCAGCAGGAGTGCCTAAAAGGGCCCTGAAGTCGGTTTTTACCTTCACTATGGACGCGGCCAGCTCAGCCGGGCAACAGGGTCCTAAAGCCACAGAAGCGCAGGAGGTTAGAGGCACCTAGGTGAGGTGGAGGGGACACTAGCTTGAAGTCAGAAATCCTGGCTTTTATCTGTCTCTAACTAGCTGTGCAAGTTTGGATGGGTGAACCAACTTCTCTGACCCTTGGTTTCCCCAATTGTGAAATAGAAAGGCTGAATTAGAGAATCATAGCGTTCCAGCTCTGAAATACTGAAAGGCACTCATCTGGCCGGAGGAACTGAGGAATGGGATGGAGGATGGAGGTTGGAGGCCGCCGCAACTTAGTAGCTTGAAGAGTTAACCCCACGTCCGCAGCAGCGGGCCCCCCAGCGGTGGCCACTGCGGCACTTTCCGCCCCACCCCCGCCCTCAGGCCCCGCGGCACACACCCACGGCTCCCTCAGACACTTCTGGAATCTCGCAGGATTCCTCCCAGGAATGCTTATTGCCCTTTACATCTACAAATCTCTTTACATCAGCAACCTGGCTGCGTGATTATTAATCATCGTATTATTTCTCCTTCCGCCTGGAAGAGGAATTGCAGGGGTCAAGATTTATAAAGGTGAAATCCGAAGGTAATTTCCCTGTGATTAATTCAATAACTAAAGTTAATTAAGCGCCTAATATAGGCTAGGCGCAAAGAGACACTAATCCAGTCACTGTGGGGTCAGAATTTCAGGGGTCCTCAAAGAACTTCACTGACATTCCAAATATGTCATGGGGTGGGGGGGAGGTGATCTCCATTCACCAGGCTGATAATGCTGCTGCAACCGTTACGGCCCCGCCCCCACCACCACTCCAGTCCATTTTACCAGGCTGGGTAAAGGGAAGTGACCTTCCCAAGGTCATTTATCCCCTGAAGGGCACCAGTGATCCCAAAACCTCTGTCTCAAAGGCTTTGCACTGAGCCATAGGCGAGAATCTTAAGGTCAAACCTATAAAATACAAAATAATTAGGCGAGGGATGGGCTGTCTCCATGATCTCTGGGCAGAGTGAGAAAATCGTGATCCCGGTTCACCCACCCGAACAAACGAGACAGCCCCAAATCCTGACAGCAGCCTCAATGAGTCAAGGAATATTAAGAGACCTCAGAGCTCATCCATCAATCACCCACGTCCTCTCTCGGAGTCCCTTTGCGCCCCCGCCCTTTGCCTCCGTGGGAGTGTAGGGGAAGGGGTGAGGGAACCTGGGACAGAGCTGCCGGGAGCTCTCCACCCAGCCGTGACCGGGACAGGGGCGAGGCCAGGCGGGAGTCCCGCTCCCAGCCTCCACCCGTCCGGCGGCGCAGTAGCGGCGCCAAATATGGGCAGAGCGGAAGCAGCCGGCAGACGTCACGGCGCCGGGTGGAGGCCGCGTTGCGGGGCCGGTGACAGGAGGCGCTGACGGCGCCTACGTGTCACCATGGAAACCAAACAGTAAATAGAAGATTCACGACCTCCTGGCGCAGCCTGACCCAGCGACCTGGCCTGGAGCAAAGGGCCAGAAGCTGGAAAGGACCAGGAGAAACCTGAGCCCGGCAGACAAGGGTGCTGAGAGGGCGGGAGAGGTGACACCAGGAGCACACCTTGGGAAGTCAGCTCTCCCTCGGCCTAGGATCCAACAGGGACAGGTCAGGAATAGAAAGGAACGCCCCTGGATGGAAAGAAGCCTGCCTGTTCTTTTTGAAGGGCTTCCATGGACCTCCAAGGTTGCTGGGGACTTTGGTTTCGCTTTGTTTTTTTCTTACTCATAGCTAAGAATTCGGGCATTGGAACCACAGTACCCAGGCTTAAATTCTAGCTCTGCCATTGAATGATCCTGAACAGATCACAATCCTTCTGTGCCCCCAACCCTATTTTATCTAGAAAATAAGGATAATAGCAAGACTTACCTGCTAAGGTTGTTTTAATGAGTTAGTATGGGGTGTGTGTGTGTGTGTGTGTGTGTGTGTGTGTGTGTTTGGAACAGTATCTAGCACCTTGTGAGCCAAAATCAGTGCTAGCTATTTTTATTCCTAAACAGCATGACAGTAACTTACCTAGTATAAGGCAACTATTAAATCATACCACAAATGTAATATTTATTCTTGATTCATCTTTCAGTTTTAAAACAATTTAAAACAATTTTCCACTGTAAAGTTAATGTTAAAATTTAGTAAAATGTTTCATGTATTAACTGAAATGAGCATTGGCAAAATAAAAACATTGCTTCTCTCAGTTTGCAGTGCTTCACAGTTTTGCATTTTAAACAAAATCTCCAAGCGGTCACATAGAATAACTAAAGTAACTCAATTTCAGTTTCTTTGTCTTTACAGTCAACATGTTATCTTTACTTCAGATCTACTTTTTAAACACAGTATTGTGTACTACCACAGAGTTGGAGACACACTACACCCCCCCCCCCAAAAAAAAACAATCTCAAATGATTCTGAACTATTACAAACTTACTCTTAAAGTGAAGGCATGTAGTGAAGCCCAGGTGTTGGGGAACAACTTGTAATGTAATGGGGAGTTAACTTTTATGTAGAATACAAAGGATAAATACAAAATTGCTAAATACAAAAGGATAAATACAAAGGATAAATACAAAATAGAATGTAAAATTGCTTTAAAGGATAAGCAATTTTTTAAATGAAGCTTACATATACATTATGAAAACTCAATAGAAATTGCAGCAACTGTTTAAAACTTCAAAGAACAAGATTTTTTTTTTTCAGGAGAAAGTATTTTGTCAGACAACCTCCATAATTGCCAGTTTATGGTGTTTTACTACTAATTTTAAATCCTCAGCAGGTGTTGTGACCCCTTGTGGATGACAGACCCTAGGGTGACCCCTAATAATTCCTGTTTGTTGGTGTCCATGCTTTTATATAGTTCCCTCCCTTTGAGTGAAGGTAAACCCTGAGACTTGCTTCTAAACAATAAAAGCTGGCAATGGTGATGGGATATCACTCCTGTGATTATGTCATTATATATATAACACTAATGGGCTCTTCTGGTGGACTTGACAAAGTGAGCAGCCATATTGCAGAAGCTCCGTGGCAAGGAACTAAGAACAACCTATAGGACCTAAGGGTGGCCTCTGGTTAACAGCCATCAAAGAGCCAGGCCCTTAGTTATATAATCACAAGGAAATAAAGTCTGCAACAACCAGAACAAGCTTGGAAGCAGACTTCCCCATTCAAGCATCCCGCCGAGATCACAGCTGGACTGACACCACCATTCTACCCTTGCGAGACCTTGAACAGAGGACAGAACTAGGTTGTGCCCAGACTCCTGACCCACAGAGACTGTGAGGTAATGTGTGTTGTTTGAAGGTGCTAGGTGTGTGGTAATTTGTAATGCAGAAATAGGACACTAATCCGTCCTCTTTGCCAGCACCTGGTGCGCACTGCTCTCACCTCAGGGCTCAGGCCTTCTGCCCTGAACGATGCAGCGTGGGCCCCTTCAGGACACTTTCATAGAACTCATCTGATGTCAGAGTTTTCAAGCTAAAAAGGGAGCTCTGAGATTATTTGAAACACACTCCTGATTTGATAATGGAAATGATCTCAGAGGATTTAGATCACATAAGAACATATTTGGGGGCAAATTTTAATATTCTAGTGAAGCAGTTAAGCACTTTGGGCTTTAGAGTTACAAAGAGCTGCTTTCAAATCTCAGATCTGCTATTTACCAGCTGCGTGACTTTGGTTAACTTATTTATCCTTACCTAGATCATTGTACTATCTGTAAAATGGGGATCCTAATAATATCTGCCTCATAGGATTGTTGCGAGGACTAAATGAGAGTAACTATTCAACAAAAATTATGTGCCAGTTACTAGAGATGAAATGACCAGCAAAGCAAATATGGTCCCTGATTTAGCATTGCCTGTAAAGTACACAGCACAACCTGACACAGGGCAAGTACATGTGAAATGTTAGCCACTATCAATATTATCTCCTAGGGCTCTAGGTTCTATCTCAACACGTCTCCAGATGAGCTCTATAAATTCACAACATAGAACTTTTGTTGTGTAATTCCAACTGCCTACGATCCTCCTTAGATATTCCATAGGCAACGCAAACTCTACAGTGCAACCCAGAGCTTACCGTCTTATTCCCCAAACCTGCTCTTTTCCCTGTAGTCACAAAGCCATTGGTGGAACTATACAAGACTCCTTGTGTGTCAAGCCTGGTAAACCTGGGAGTGAGCTTGGATTCCTCCCCCTTCCTCACCTCCCACGTCCACTCAATCACCACGTCCCAACAGTCCTACCCCCTAATTACCTCTTGTTCCCACCACCACTACCTTGGTTCAGCCCACACACAACTGAACTGAGTAAATACCAGGCTCTTCATGATCTGGACACAGTCACCTCTTCTTGACCCATCTCCAGTTCCCTCCACTTTGATGCTGCAATATTGATGCAAATGAAATCAGATGTCCTTCTGGGATACTCTTTAATTGACATCTCCCACCCTTTCCTCCCCCTTCCCCTACATTTTATAGCCCAGCAAAACCAAGGGCATTGTTTTATGAGTCTGTGTCTTTACAGTGCTATCCCTCTGCCTCCTGGAATAACGTCCACTTCCCACTTGCTCATCTAGCAAACTCTATCCACCTTCAAAGCCCATCTCAGAGGTCCCTTCTCAGAGACTCCCCAGGTAGAATTTATCATTCCCTCTTCCATTCAAAGCCTGCAGCTCATGTTAATTTTAATCGTGACAGTATATTATAACAGATGTGTTTATGTGACTTTCTCCCTCACTAGCCATGAACTCTTTGAGGACAGGGCTGTGTCTTCCACACATCTGAATCCAGCACCTGATGCATAGTAGACATCCAAAAATATTTTATTGAATGAAATAAAGCCCATGCTTGTTCCAGAGGGTATATATTTTCTCCCTTAAACCTCTATCTCCCTAAATTATAAAAATAATAAATAGCAGCTAAACTTTTATAATACATCTGTGTGTCCAGATACTATAATTAGCACTCTACACACACTAACTTATTTAATGTTCACAACAACCCTAAGAAGTGGAACAATTATTATTCCCTTTTTACAAATGGAGTAACTAAAGTTGCCCAAGATCAAGGAGCCAAGATCCAAAGCTGAGCCGGTGCTCTGAACCATTTTGTTATACTACATCCAATTCCTCAAATCCAGATTAATCATATTGTTTCAATATTTAGCATGATGACACTTTCATGATTGACTGAAACCTGAAGACAATCATTGTTTCTGTACATGTTACCACAGATTGCTACCCTCTGTAAATATGGCAGCAACTGGGGCCTCTGCTATTTTACCCTTGTGATGAAGGTATTGCCTTTTCCTCTACACCCTTTAACAGACCCCTTTCCTGTATGTCTACTTCTAATGTAACCAATGATCAAACCTCTCTGGGCTATTATCCTAATCAACTGATTGAACCAAACCCAAGCACTATGTCAACGTGAGCTGAAAGTAAGAAGGGCTTATTAATTAAGAAGAGCTGATGGCTATCAGGCCAGGCAGCCTCCTTAGGACAATGACCAGAGAGCCCTTTCTGCTCTTTGTTCTCCCAGGCAGCTGAACAATGCTGGGTCAAAGGCAAGGCAACTTAGTTTAGTACATGAGTGGATATGTGGGGCTGTTGAAATTAATGGCATTGTAACTAAATCGAGTTATGCTGCTGTCAATTTCTTCCTTATGCAAAGAAAGTGGAAATCTATTCAGCCAGCACCCTTCAGGAATTCTGAACTCACTTATCAGAAGTCAGTATACCTATTCTCATCTGCTTTTCTTCAGGTCTGGGCCTATTTTTGGTAAATGATGATTATGATAGTAATGACACTGGTATTGATAATGATAGTGATAGCAGCTAACCCTTATTGCTCTATTCTAAATCGTAGGTTTTATAATTTCGCATACCAATTGCTAAGAACCAATGAACTCAAATGCATTCATGTGACAGTCTGAAAATTATATATCAATAAGAACGAAAAATATAGTTTTGTTTTTCTTTGAAGATGAATATCCCTACATTTACATATGCACCTATTCTTCATTTGAAATTTATTTTAAAAAAAAAAGAAAGAAAGAAAACATAAATTAAGTGTTACAGATAGTGAAAAAACAAAGCAAGATAATAGGATAGAGAGTCACAGAGAAATGTGTGCAGCAGTTACTCTAGATAGAATGACCTGGGAAGGCTTCTTGGAAGGGATGTCCTTTTAACTGAGTACCAAATGACAGGAAGGAGCCAACACCAGGAAAAGGAGCCCAGGCAGCAGGACAGCAAGTGCAAAGACACTGCGACGGGAACAAGTATGCTATGTATCAGAACGGAAAGAAGGCCCATGAACAGAGTGCCTGTAGGGGAGAAGGGCAGGAACTGGAGCTGGAGAGGAGTCAAGAGTGTGCTCTTTACCGTGTATAGCAAAACAGTATAGCTTAAAGCTCTTTGATACTCAGTCTTCAAATGATGTTCATATGTATCACCTTTATTTATTTATTTATTTATTTTGAGCCATTTGATTATTCTGTGTTTGGAAGAAGTCTCATACGTAGTTAAGGAGTGGTTTTACGTTGTAGATTTTTTGTATTTGAAAAACATTGAATCTTCAGATAATTTCCTTAGCGTAATCATCTGAGAACTTTTTCTTTGCCTCGGTCTCGTCTTTGTCCATTAATTAAAGACGGCACAGTTGACTTACTTTTATTTATACATGGAAAGTTGCTGTTGATACAAAATTACTGTTATTAAGACAAATTGTTAATGCTACCCTTTAATTTTGATAATTACACAAGATGCAGAGATATGCAAAGACGATGCAGACTCTACCATCCACTATTATATAGAAATAATTTTTTTTCTTCTATCTTTTTTTCATCTAAAATTAATTTGGAACTGGAAGCATTCATTTTGAAGTCGAATTTGCAGAGGTAACCCAAGGGAGGCAGTGAAAGAATTCCAGGAGCCAAAGATGGAAGTGGGGTATGTGTTTGAAACCAGACATAAAGATGTGAAATTCCCATTACTTAATAGCTAACAGGGCCTGGAATAGGAGAATTTAGAGAATATGTGAAGAATATATTTCTGCCTGTGGAAATAATACAGAATTTATTTATTCATCCCTTAAGCAAATATTCATTAACCCTTTACTATGTGCCAGGCACTGAGCCAGGTTTGAGGATCCATTGGTGAGCTAAACTAGACATTCTCCCCATCAGGAAATGACCCCTCTAATCCTTATTCCCATCTTTACTATTATATGTGCATATTTTGCATCACTGTTCAAAGATGTTGCACTAAGATAGTTGATTTGTTGAGACCAGTATAAGGCCCTATTTTGTGGGTACATAGCAGAATCTTTTCCAAAAGGAAATTGACATTTCCAGTGCCCATCATTCATAACAGTTGCTGAATCCTGAATCAGAAAGGGAGGATTTAGAAGGAGCATTTTGGCTGGAAAGAGGGAATTCCTTTCTTCTCTTGATCATATGTGAATGGTTGGCCAGGAGCTTGGTAGGAAGTCAACCCTATGGGGGACCCTATAACAGACCTCTGAGAAGCCTGTTACACAGATTTCCTGTGTGCAGGTCCTCTTCTTCGACCTTTAATGCAGTCTCGTTCATGGAGCATCCTGGTCTCTGCTGGGCTATGATTAACTAGAGGAAGGGACTATGTCCAGGCCTGGGCCAGGGCTGTCAAGTGAGATGCAATGCTCTCTGTAGTCAACATACAGCTTACAGGGGCCCCAGAAGCAGTTTCAATGTCCAGGGCTAGAGGCCTAGCCTCCCTTCTGCATCTGGGATATCTCTTTCCATGGGTTGTTATTGCTGTACATGTAAGGGAGCCAGCTGGTTTTCTTTCAGGGTAAATCGCTTTGGTATTTCAGATTGGGCATTAGTACAGTATAGCAATTCTGTATTTAGTTTAGGTCGTATTTAAAGGCTACAGGAAATTTACTCTGAACAGCAAATAGGGAGTCTAAAGCCCCTGTCATTATTGCCAGACAGTTAAAAATAATATGTAAGTGGTGTGTGATATATCAGTGCTCTTAAGAGCCTAAAGTAAGTTGCTTTCAACTGTCAATTATTATGTAAAAAGCAGGGAGTTGGTAAGTAAGAACATCGACTTCAATAGAACTGTTATTTTAAATGAAAACTTTCAACTCGGCTGAGTGTGACACCCCGTAACCACCCAGTGACTTTCATTAGCACCAAAGCATTAGGAGGCCGGCACTGAAGCTGCTCGTCCACCTAGCATGAGTGCAAGCATGGTCTCTGGCTTCCAGGCTGGTGCCTGCATAGCACCTGAGCACAGGGTAGGAAGGGTGCCTCCTCCCTTCTTTGTGGTTTTTACCTGTGCGTGTAAGTGCCCCATTACCAAGGTGTCCCAGACAAAGGTCATGTTCTTCTTTAAGATGATAAAGTTCCTAAGTTAAAGCTTATTTAGAGTCATGTTGACCTCTCTTTATTGAGCTATTAGGTAACTTTTTATTTACCAAATGATCAACCATTATTTGTATTGTTTGAGATCTCTTTCAATTTCTCAGAGCCAGCTTTTCTTCCCCCAGTGTAAACTGAATGTCAGGCATAGAATGTTAAAGAAACATCAGAAATATCAATGTATTTGCTACTGCAGGATAGGACAAACAACCCTCCTTTTCTTCCAAGGATAAAAATAATCCAACTAAATGTACGCACGTATGTTAGAGTTACGGACTGAAAAGGTTGGGGTTTTTTCCTAACCAACTAAAAACTTTTTTTTTTTAAATCAAGTATCAAGAGGCATTTTAGCCTGGTGGATAGGGTAATGACTGAGGAAGTTAAGATTCCAATCCAGTAGTGGAACACTGAGAAAGTCATTCATTCTAACCATTCTTCAATTAGTTCACCCTCATGTGAGATAATTCCACATTATTTTGTGGGAATAAGAAGTTAAAGTAGTTTGTACAAAGCTTAATCGTTTGCTAAAAGAATCTCTTTAAGATCGAGACATTTAAATTTAATATCGGCACTAGATTTAAATATTCACCTTTGTCAAAACAGAAAAAGACGCAAAAAGACAGGTTACCACAAAAGCTATAGCACCAGCAGGTTCCCACCCTCAGAATCTGTAGCAGAGAATCTTAGTAATGCACTGTGAAGACTCGTCATATTTATAAAATATTCCAACATCAGCTCTAGAGTTTCCTTCTCCTCTTTGATAGGGGATCAAACGAATGGGTGCATCCCCCTCAAGGAGTTACCCTTCTTGACAAACTGGTCTCCGATCCTTTTCAGAATCTTACTAAACCTCCAGGATGAAAAGAGCATAAGGTTGGTTGCATTCAACTTAAATGCTTTTATTGACAATGTCTTTGAACAATAAGCAAACAATGCTTAAATTTTTCATTCAAATTCACTTTCCACATGTCAAAAGACCTCAAGGTAGAAAAAAATAAAATAAAAATATAAATATCTGAGAATCCATCTTAATAAATAAATTAAAAACACAATAAAACGTTTTCATGGAAAACTGTTAATGTCAGAACATTCAGACCACCTCAACAATGCATGATCAGTAACATTACAATGAACATTGATGTTGAAGAAAAACTACAGTACATGGATATAACTATTTATGTCTATCTACTAGAAAATAAAGTCATATCTTTTCTTAGTTTTATATTGGTCATTGCTAATCAGAACACACTATTGCCAGGAACACAGTAGTTATTGTTAAAATCAGCTGCACTAGATACAATTTGAAAATATCCAGCACCAGGTTAATTCCAATAACGAACCCAATAGATTAGTTAATGCTATGAGAAGACTAAAGAGAAAGAGAAAAGAGACACAGACCCAGGCCTGGCTCAACATGCTACTAACTACCAGCTCTCAGATGTGTCACTGGGAACAATACACACTCCATGCGTTTTGCTACATCTCCAGAAGAGGTAAAGACTTGAGTCCACACGTGGATGCTTTCAAGTCCTTGAGGCCCACAGCCTGGTGTGTTTCACGCACAGATAAGGTCCTCCCTAGGTCTACGGGAACCCTCGAGGGAAGACGTGTTTCTCCTCTCTGTAATGCACCAACTCTGGCAGTGGCACTGGTATGTGCCTGCTGCCTCTCCTCTCTGCCTGCTCACAGGGCCAGCAGCGTGGGTGAGCTGAGTGAGTCAGAGGAGGGCTCGTTGCTGCTGCTGCCCTTGCGGTGGGCAGCCGCACAGCTGGGGAAGGAGTCAGCCTCGGGGTAGGTGAAGACAAAGGAAGACGTGTAAGTAGCGCAGCTGGGAGTACAGGTGACCACCGGGGTGCACAGGGGCTCCAGCTCTGCGGCCATGGGCCCCATCCCCAGGGAGCCACCGTGCAGGGGCTCCCAGTCTGCTGCATAGAAGGAACCGGACAGATCCATGTCTGGCACAGAGCGAGCGGTCTCAGAGCCACTGGGCCTGGATGATGCTGGGAAAAGAAAGTCATCAAAGGGCTCAGCCTTCAGCTCCATGCTGTTGATGTTCTTGACAGGCTCCACTGCGGGCTTGGGCTCAGGGTCATTGAGGAGGGGCAGAGTGAAGGCCTCCTCAGACTCAGAGGTGGCAGCCTCAGGAAGGCCCCCACTCAGATCAAGGGAAGCCATAGACATCTCTTCTGGGAAGCCTAGGTCATCAGGGATCTTGCAGGCAGGTCGGTGAGCTGCCAGGATGAACTCTAGTTTTTCCTTCTCCTTCAGCAGGTTGGCAATTTCAGTCTGTAAAGCAGACTTCTCATCTTCTAATTGGTCTGTCTCCTGTATACAAAGGGATAAAACAAAGCATAAGACACAGTAATGCTCAAGGACACTGCTCCCTTCTCTAACTTTCCACTTAAGCCTAATCTCTAACTTTCCACTTAAACCCAATCTCTAACTTTCCACTTAAATTTTTTTAAGCTGATTCTGTTCTTTTCTTTCTTAATTTTTATTGTTCAATCAGAGTTGACATTCAATATTATTTTATGCTAGTTTCAAGTGTTTCCCCTTAAGTTTTAAAAAGGAGTGACCCATGAACTCTACTTACCGCTTGGAGTGTGTCAGTCAGCTCCCTCCTCCGGTTCCTGCATTTGGCTGCAGCCATCTTATTCCTTTCTCTACGGATTCTCCTTTTCTCTTCCTCCTCTGGGGACAACTAGAAGAAAAAAAGACCAACATTCAGTAACAATGTTTGCCATCAGCTCCATTCATCCACCCCTAAGAAACTGGCTCCTGCAGCTTCCCAGCTAGCTGGCTTCTCTTCTGCAAAGCCTTTTCTATCTAACCTACAGTTGCAGGTTGGGTGTGACTTGAATTTCAAATAAGATGCTCGGCAAGAGAATGAAGAGCCCAGGGTAAAAGCCTGAGATAGGAACCCCTTAGGGAAGAAACTATTAAGGTATTCCTTGATGTGGGACTATCAGAGTCTGCTTCAGGATGGAAAGAGCTTAGAGCCAGAGTTCCCCCCACTCAGCATGTGTAGTCAGTTCCCCCCAGTGATTTGACCCTATCCACTGTGCTCCCTACTCCCGACCCCTGCAGAGAAAAAAGGTGGCGATGAAATCCTCACCTGTTCCACTTTGCCCCTCCTGCCAATGCTCTGAGCTCTGCTTCCTGTCACAGTCTTCATGACTCCAGCCCTGGAGTAAGCCCCAGATGAGGGGGTGGGAACGCCATAGGGGTGAGGGGCTCTGGTCTGGGATGGGGCCACGGAGGAGACCAGGGTAGGCTGCACCAGCCACTGCAGGTCCGGGCTGGTCGAGATGGCAGTCACAGTTGGGATGAAGTTGGCACTGGAGGCGGCCAGATCAGTGCAGAAGTCCTAGAACGAAACAGAAGAGGGAAGTTGACATGAAGGTTCGGGACACAGGTGGGGCGAGCCAAGTTCCCAGTGCTGCATGCAGCAGGGAGACGGAGGAGAATCGGTCCTGCCAGTGACTACTCATATCTTTTCATATGCACCCTCATCCTGGATGAAAGGTGCCCCCCTTTCCTCCAAGAATTCCACCGCGCGGTGCCTCTCTCCTCATCCTGCTGCTGCGTGCCCGTTATCCCTTCAGCATCACTTGCTTGAAAGGGGGTTTGTTATAAATATCCCTGACGTCTGCGCTGACGCAGGCGCCGCTCCGGAGTCTCCTGAATGAACTCTCTTTTTATCAATGAAACTGCCTTACACACTCGCCCGCTTCGCCCTCCTCCCCCGCCCCTGCTCCAAGCTGCGAGGGGAGGGTGGTTGCTGCTTTTTGCCGCCTCCCGGGAGAAACTAGGCTCTAGTTAGCGAGTCTTTCTTCGCCTGGGACTTGTTTGCCCTAGCTAATGTCAGAGACCAGTCAGAGAGCGCGGGCCGCGGGCAGCTCCGAACGAGCCTGCCGCGGGGAAGGAGAACCAGTTCTTACTGTGACTAGCGTGCCTGCGCTCCCAGCAAGTCCCGGGGCTCCCGAGATAGGGCTGCTCCGACCGGGGCCGCCTCCCTCCCTGCCAAAAGGAGTTACCCAAATCGTCTTCCTGAGTATCTCTCCCGGTGCCTCCTCCCCAGTGACCCCGAACTCTAGGTCCCGGGACGGCATGAAGCCAGACTTACCTGTCCGTTGACAGGAGAGCCCATGCTGGAGAAAGAGTCAGCCGGTGAGTGGTAGTAGGAGAGACTGTCCCCGGCTGGGGAGGCGCTGCTGCAGCGGGAGGAGGACGCCTCGTAGTCGGCGTTGAAGCCGGAGAACATCATGGTCTTGGTTAGTCAAAGCCGGGGCGAAGGGCTGAGGGACGGAGGCAGGTAGGAGCTATGGGGCAGAGCTGGGTAGGAGCGCGGTCACTGCTCGCTCGCTGCGCCGCCGCCGCCGGCTCTGTCTCCACTCCCTGGCTGCTCGCTGCAGATGCGGTTGGAGTACGAGGAGCCGCAGCCACCGCTTTTATAACAGCATTTTTTATGAATGAGACCAATGACGTCACGGCGCAACCATTGCGGCACTGGAGGGGGGGCACCCAAGCCTCGATACTTCCGCAGCCTCCTTGCCGCCTCCGCCGCCCTCGCGGCCCCCTTTCTCCCATCTTGTGTTTCTCTGTCTTGTGAGTATTTAGCAATTTGAGTCTTGGGGGTGTCGTGGACCCCCAAGGATGAGGGACTGCGGGGATGGCTCCCCCCATAGCTGCAGGGACGGGCCGTGGAAACCTGCTGACGCAGATGTCCTAATATGGACATCCTGTGAAAAGGGGGGAGGAATTGACGGGAACTGCTCGCGGGCTGCAGCCAACACCAAGGGTGCAGGCGGGGGGGAGGCGGGGGCCGTGGCCGGAGAGGGGAGGCGGGAAAGGCGCAGAATGAGAGCAAACATTCGCACCTGGTTCAATGCGGACCCTTGTTCCTGCGGTGGGGGGCGGGGGTGATGGGGCGAGGGCACCTTTTTACCAGTATACAGAAACCAAGAAACAGTTCTGAGGCTCAGGTATAGAAGAAACAGGTATACAACCCCGAAGGCTTAAGCTTCAGCCCGCGAAGGAATGCGCCACCGCCCCCGTTCCCAATTCTAGCAAATTCTATGCAATTGTGAAAGCAGACCCTCAATCCCTAGCCTCAAGCCCCGGGCTCGAGCAATACTTGGACTGTTACTGCGTTTGGAAGCACAAAGTCGAGGGATTCGAAATAAGAGGATACGATAACCTACTTTATCTACGATGCTAGGTGTTTTCATTTTATTTTTTGTTCGTTTTTAAGGAAAAAGGCGCATTTTTTCTTGATCATATATGGGGATATAAATGTTACTGTCAAATTCCTGAGACACTAGCCAATAAACATTATGCAGAAAATCTCCATGCAAGGATGTCTGAAGGATTCAATTGCCTGGCTCTAAACTGGGGCTTGGGGCGTGGTGTAGGGGTTGGGGGTGTTATATGGACAAGGTCATCAGTTCCGGGTCACTCAAGTGGAGTGAGCTCTTGGGAGAGGGGGGCGCGCAAGTCCTAGCTGGGAAAGAGGAGTTGATTCGGTTCTCCAGGAAGCTGGTCATACTGAGAGCCTGCAGCCGGTGATTTTCCAGCGGGACCTTGGAGTGGGGGAGAACAGGGGGCGCTGGAAGGACCGTGCCCAGCAGCACCCAGGCCGGAGACCTAAGCCACTGAGACTTCAGGCGCAGCTCCGTAGCCTGGAAAACGGGGCTGTGGAGCGACAAGGTGCCCAGACGCCCCAGCCTCCTTGCTCCACTGCAAAGGACAGCCGGGGTCACCCTGTCCCAGCTCGGTCCCAGCGCGCCGGCCACCTACGGGGCACGAAACCTCAGGTCTCCGCCAAGCCCCTTTGTCTGTCCTCCCCACTCTTCAGGCTCGGGGGTCACGGTGAGCACCTGGAGAGGGGCGAGGCGAGATTAGGGCAGCGGGAGTATCGTTCAGGACGCACAGGGAATGGGACAGCCGACCTGCCTCCAGCCGCCGCACCCCGGAGCCAGGCGATCCAGCTATAGATAGTAACAGGGAAGCGGCTGTTTACAGCAACAGTGCGCCGCCAGGGCCGTCTCCAGGCGACGCCGAGCGGCCGGGCGCGCCGTGGGCCTGGCGTGGCCGCCCTCCCTCCTCGCTCCCCTGGGGCCTCGGCCTCCCCGGCCGGGTTGCGGCCACTCCCGCCGCCTGACATCATCCGCCAAGTTCGGGGGTTGAGTACCACTCGCACGCGGCTGTGCGCTAACCTCCATTCTTAGAGATGCGAACCCGCCGGGAGCAGGGAGGGTAGCAAGGCGGGGATTCGTGGAACTGGGCCACTTGCTATTTTTGCATTCCCTGTCACAGGCAGAGGTGAAAACAGAATTTCATCATAGTATGTCACTGGTTTATATCGGTGGGAATTTAGGCGCTGTTTTTCTTTTTTTTTTCTTCTCACTTTAAAAGGGGGAGAGAAAAGGAAAAACGCATAATACATAAACACAGACTTCTCAGAGCTGCTCCGACTCCTATAGCCATTTTCCTAATTCTGTCATCTGTCAGGCTACTTCATTATCTTTGATTACTTAATTAAAAAAAAAAAAAGGTTATGGAGGTAAATCCATCTCTCTTCTTATTAGCTTCCGACAAAGTAGGTCAAGATTTGAATTCCTGGGTCTGGCCTTGCATTCCATTCATAACTGGATCTCAGACCT
Organism: Rousettus aegyptiacus; assembly: GCF_014176215.1. Classification (NCBI taxonomy): domain Eukaryota; kingdom Metazoa; phylum Chordata; class Mammalia; order Chiroptera; family Pteropodidae; genus Rousettus; species Rousettus aegyptiacus. Next base: position 153,269,976 of record NW_023416306.1, on the reverse strand, counting down.
CTTAAGAGAAAACCAAGAATGATTCCATTTACTTTCCTTTCAGATGCCAGCACCTAAAAGATGTGTCAAGATTTCATATCCAGTATTTATCTCATACGTTCATCCAAAGGGTCTTTGGATGAAACTGCTGCATCCAGATAGCTTAACTCTTTCCTTCCTGGTATACCCTTATGACCAGAGATTTGGAGACTTAATAAATCCATCCTCTGAAAAGGACTATGAATCCATCCATGAATTCATTCATTCATTCATTCATTCATTCATTCATTCATAGGACAGAGAACTATCGAGAGCCTCCTATGGCAGGGCACTGTGCTGGGGACTGGAGCTTACTGAAATGAACCAGGTGGTCAGTGGACCTATTCCTACCCTCAAAGAGATTCCAGCTTTGTGGAGAAGACTGACAAATCAATAAAGAATTGCAGGGCAACAGTAAGTGGTTTGACAGAAGTAAGAATAGGATGCCAAGGAACAGAGAAGAGGGTGTGAAGACAGGTATCATAGGAAGTGAGTGCAATACAGAGGTTGTTTCTGGTTTCACTGTCCTCTGAGAAAGGACAGATTGAAAGGCCAAAGCATCATCTAGGGCAGCAAGTGCTTAACCCTAAGCAGTCTTGTTAGATGATACAATCTCAGGCTTCCTCTAACATCTGAACCTGTGATCATTCTAACATACTCTCACATCTCCGTCAACCTACGGTATCCATTTCGGGACTGCAAAATCACATTTTTAATATGGACCTCACATGATGTAGCCTTAAAATAAAGAGAAACCAGAACCAGCATGTGAAATGATCTTTGCTATTTGCAAAGATCAGGGTGACTTTGAGACAGATGTGTGTGCCTCTCTGAGCATGGTGGTGCCTTTTGGCCAGGGCAAGGGTTCCATGTTCTAGACAAGCCTGAGCATCCAAAAGCCAAACTTACATAGTTCGTGATTATCTATGTGCTGAGCTCCTCCTTTTTGGGGATCCCAAGGTAAAAAAAGAGGTAGAACCCCACATCTGATTTTAACCCAAATTTAACCTAAATTCATTTCTCCTAGCCATTGTTTCTTCATCAGATAGAGACTTTTCCAAATTTGCACTTTTCTGGCATTTGAATAAAGAGCCCTGACCAACATAGAGCATCTATTTAATAACTCTGGAAGTCAGTGCACATTGTTTAGACTGGTGTTATTGCAACACTAAGTGAAAGGCTGCTGTCTGTGCTGCCTACGTAAATGCTGCCGCACACAACCTGTCCCCAGCATGCAGAAGTAGTTATTTATTTGGGGAAGTGTGGTCTAGTGGTGAAGCATTGTGGTCAGAGCACGAGACCAGAAGTCAGAAAGATGCGTATAGCAAAATCAACTCCTTCAGGGACTTGGGGAAGTCATTTCTTAGACTTGTTTAACATCTACAAACTTTTGGCCTTTGTCTTTTTTGTGTACTGATATTCTCATAGCACCTAACACAGCCTGGCCCATAGTAGGTGTTCAATAAATATCTATTGAATAGATGAATAAATGAATGAATGCCCTTATCCAAGCAAAACAAATATATATTATTGTGCTTTATGGGTACTTAGAAATCAAATAGATAATGTTTTTTAAATCTTTGGAAAAGTTAAACAGGCTAAGTCTTCTATTCTCGGGTATGAATAGGCAAAAATTGGGCAAGAGAAAATAATAAGAGTTAGGGTTATTTTCAGCTGGTACAGCCTCTGTGTATAAAGAACACCCCAGTGGTTCGTGATGGAACATCAAACTTGCCTTTGTTACTGAGTCCCATACATAAATGCCACGTTGTTTGCAAGACAATGACCATGTTACCACCGCCCTCTCATTTATTCATTCTAAATGTCTGGACCCAAAGCAGAGAAGCATTCCACAGTTCAAGCAGGACTCACACACATGTGAGCCCAATTGAGGGTCTTAGGGGTCAAGGTTACTCATTCTATGGCTCAGACAGCAAGGAAAAAAGACTTTCCCTATTTTAAAAGGGTGGAGGCACAGGATTCACGCCACCATCACCACACACACACACACACCACCACCACCACCTCCACCGTCACCACCACCACTAGTTAGTACTAGAGATTTAGCCTCTTTGAGAAAAAATGTTTTCATTCTGAACAACTCTTGGCTTTTTGACAGATGATGATTCAGTGGGATCCCCATCCTTCTGCTAATGCCAGCATTTAAACAAAGCGCTGTGTGGTCCCTGGGACACACTCCATCTGGAGCTGATGAAACTGGGGAACAACTATGGTGCTGAACAAAGACACGTTTCAGCCCAAGCTTCACTGCAGCCAGCAGCATGAGACCTTCATTCTGTCAGTCATGCTGAACCTTGCTGCGCAAACGAGAGTTCCCCATCGGCAAACAAGCAGGTCTTCTCTAGGCTGTCAGCAACTCAGATGTCCTGAACTAACCTTTCGCAGCTCTGGTGGACTTAGCTGCTGAAATTCCAAAGGAACCCCATCTACGTCACTAAACCTACAGCACAATAATACACCCTGCCTAGAAACCTCAACTACAGGGCTCCCATCCAATGAGAAAATCTCACAATTAGCATGGGCAGGGAAGGGAATGGCTAAAATGGGCTGGCTCAACACATGCTCCAGGGTGTTAAGACATCAAGCATAGTTTACATCATTTGATCCACCACCTTACTCAACAAGAAAGATCTTTTTAAAAGACATTAATAATTGTAATACCAAAAAAAAAAAAAAAATCCCCTTTCCTAAACCAGGAAAATCCTGATCAGTCTGTAGGAATTTAGAGTTAGGCTGCCTTCTGATCTATAGATCTGAGATGTAGTCACTTTTTGTCTTAGTTTGTTATTTGAGTATGTTCTGCAAGAAAACTTCCAGTTGCAACTCTCAGCTGAGGTCTGATTATCTCCACTGATGTTTTACCTGGAGCATCAATGAGTTACAGATTACTTGTGAAAATCCCAAAAATGACTCTAAGGAAGAATTTCACCTTCAGACTTTGGCCCACCTGAGATTGTGAGGTGATCAATTAAGACAAGGATAGATCATACACTGAAAGTCGACTCTCCCACTTAGTGGGGCTCTGAATTGCATCGTAACACTAAACACTAAATCATGAACCCCTCCAAACCTGTTTAGCAGCCAATTTACAGAATGACAGAAAAAGTCTACACTTGTTACAGGGTCTGTGGATTCTGTGTGACCCAGCCCCTGCCTGGCCCTCCAACCTCATCTTAAACCACTTTCCCTCATTCGCTCCACTCTAGCCTCACTGGCCTTCTCTCTGTTCCTCAAATATACCAAGCTGGTTCTGCAGCTGGGCCCTTGTCTCACTGTTTCCTCTTCCCCCTCAGTCAAGGAGGAGAGATGCAACATTGGACAGGCTCTGGGAGAAGGTGATATTTGAGTCACTGTGTCACATTACCTGGTCTTATTTTCTATCTAGTCCTTACCACTGTTACCTGATTTGTTTATTTGAGTACTTTGTATTGTCTGCCTTCCCCTTCCTACATAAAAAAAGGGACCTTATCTGTCTTATTCAGTAGGTATTGATCCTCAGTGCCTAGCCTCTTGACACTAGTAGGTACTCCATAAATATTTGTGGAATGAATCAGTGTTAAACAGAAAGCTTGTCAGCTATTGTCCATGTGGCTGAGATGGCAGCATGGATTCCCTTTTTGGATAAACAGGGCTTGATGGGTGACTTTTTACCTATACCTTCCTTACGTAAGGGGAACCAAAATCCTGATCAGCACCTGCCTTATCAGACATAATAATTTAGATGCTTATAAACTCAAGTGGTACACCCATCCTTAGAAGCACATAGACCCATCATATCTGCTGTCTAAATGCTTCTGCTGCCTTACACATAAGAGAGTATGAATGTTATAGTTTTAAATCCACAGCTACCTTGCCCAGAAACAGTGATCAGCACGATAAGAAATTTCATCTAAAGTGGGTTATCCCCCAGATCCTTTCTTTTTCATAAACTCAGCCTAATAACATAAGCAACTTTTAGAAAATATTCGAGCACAAAAGTCAAAACCTAACCAATTTTGAGTTTAAAAGCACTGAGAATAGGACCGAAATAAAACTTTCATGGTCCTAAAATGATTATAGTACCCTCCCAAGCAATTCAAAATAAAAACAATATTAAATTACAAAATACATTTGTATTAAAAATGAAGTTTTATTAAAAAAAATAAGACAAGTAGGCTGAAATAATGCCAGGATGTAAGTTCCATGAGGGAGGGGAAAATTGCTGTTTCTTGAGGGCTGGAAACAGTGCCTGGCACAATAGCAAGCACTCATAAATAGAATAATGGATACAGGTTTTCCAATTCTTCTTTGAATGCTGTCTTGAATACCCCACCCCCTCCCCAGCAGGTTTACTTGGCTTCTTGCGCAAACCAGCCATGATTGGTCACATGGCTGGAGCCAGGTTGGTATTTGTTGACTAATAGACTTGCACGGGACAGAAGGACTGTAGTATCACATACCACAGGGTCACCTGAGACCCGGATGTAGTGCCTACATCAGCCCTACCTGGGCTGAGCTGATATCTGAAGTTAAAGAGCACCACGTAGGCTCCTGCCTGATTCAGATTGCTTAACCCTGAGGGGAGGGGGTCAGACACAGGATTCTTCATTTGAATCATTTGGCAGTTCCATTCTATTCCTTTCTCCAGTTTAATCGGGTGACTTGGAATAAATTATGGGTTACCTTCCCAGCGAGTGCCTGTGGGTAAAGAATTTTTGGTTTCCCCTAGTCTCTGCTGGCTGTGAATAGGAAACTTCACAGTAGGTGGGAATTTGAGAGTTCATTTGCCACTGATACTTCGCCATCCACATCAGGTTTATTTGAACCTGGGGCTTCATCCAGCTGGTGTCTGTCTGAGCTTGAAACTTGGAAAAGGGGTTGTGAGATAAGCTGGAGAAATAGAGAAAACCTGATGATCTTCAATTAGCACTCTGCTCATTGGCCAGCCAAAAAAACAGGCTTGCCAAACAACAACTCCAAGCCACAATGAATATTTCGACACTTCCTACCCATTTCTGGCCCATGTGGCAAAATGACCAGAGGAGCACGTAAATAATTATAATGGAGAAAACCAGAGTTTCAAATTAAGTCATTTTAGATTGTATGTTAGATAAGAGCAGCCCTGAGGTGTTTATAACACACGTCTTGTTTGAGATTAATTTTGTTGTATTCTTATCAGATATCTCTACCCTGCTTTCATTTTTGCATTGGTTTCAGAATTCCCTCCAGGGAAGAAAGAGGTTTCACATACCTCCAATAATTATTACCTTGCATAAGAGCCAGAAAAAACAATTTACAGATAGTAGGATATGGCCTCTACAAAGTTAATTCTTTCTTAATTCAAATTATACAGAGTTGATTATCCTATTCTTTAGTCTGTGTTCAATGCCTTTATTGAGCACCTACTATGTGCCACTCACTGAAATCCATAGTAAACAGACAAGCTTCCTACCAACATGAAGCTCACAATCTAGTAATATGCTGGGCAGGTCATGGAAGGATGTGTTGCAGTGGCTGTGTTCCTACTTTGGACTGGGTAGAAGGAAGGAGGTGGCATTTGTTGTGAGAAGTGAATGACAAGAACGAACCAGCAATGAAAGGACAGGGAGCAGGGCATTCTCAGAGAATGCTTTCCAATATAAAGTTAAGTACTGAGAAACGTAACTTTTGACTTCCCACACCTCCTAACTCAGCAACCCTACTGTCCTTGCAAGGTTCACCTCAAGCCCTAGTGTCTAAGTTACCAAGAAACCACCTTTCTCTCCTCCATACACACCAACTTTTAAATCAGTGCTACCAAATTTGGAAATGTCCCAGCCATTCCCAGTTTCATTTTCTCCCTAGCTGTCACTACACTTCAAATAGGATACTGATGGTTCTACTTCATTCTCACATAATAACAACCCATGCAGATCCTACTTATAGATGGCTCCACGCTAAAATCAGTGATTAGATCTCTTTTAACAGCTTAGAGAGTCTTAAGTAAAAGCTCTGAAAAATAGTGATATAAATTGACCTAAACCAGGCTTTGAGGTCTTCCAGAGCCCTTTTTCAAAGGAATTTGAAAACAGGCACATTCCATTTTGCCTTTTGTTAGAGATCTGTTGACAATAAACAGGGTTCAGCTTAGAATTTGTGCTGTAAAACAACAGAAGAGGAACAAACCAAGCTTTCTCACCCAGGGCGACAGCCACATTCTGCTGATACTGACATAGGGTTCAAGCAAGTATACTTAAGAAGTTTATGGGGGACTAGACTCTCGAAGTATTTGTTTCCCGAATTCTTTGTTATCTTGACTGTACTGGAGACTACTCCACAAGCCATTATTAGAATCCACCCATCTTCAGTTCCAGTAAATATTTTGTCTACACAGAACTATGTGAATTATTTCATAGCGGGAATATGAACCAGGCTATGAAAACTTGCTAATAGGAATGACATAAGAAGAACAGTAAAACTTAAATTAGAGAAAGTGTGGAAGCAAAGGGAAAAGTGACTTAAAGCATTATGTGTGTGTTGGGAGAAAAGGGACCCTCAGAAACTGATTATTCAGCTCACACTTGAATATTTAAATCCAGCAGCAAATGTATGCTGACACATTCCTGAGAACCCAAGGGTGACTTTCATTACAGCAAGTAAAAGAAGTTGAATTTAGTTCTCAGAGGTCATTCTTATCATATTTGGTACCAATTGTTCCTGGCAATAGAGACCAAGGGAAGCTGAGGCAGTGACTGTCAATTATTAGTGATGCTTGGGAAGGAACTAACTATAGGCAGATGCTACCATGCTTTCTGGAGCTAAGGGCTAAATTCAATCTGCCGGCTTCTGATGCAGAGACTACCTCCCATCTTTGGCTGTGCCAGCCTCTAGAACATTTGTGAAAAGGAATTGTAACATGGAAAGCACAAATTAAATATAAGTTAATTAAATTTTGCACATGTGTTCTTTGCCCGCATAGCCCACTCTTCTGATCAATGAAGCCTACTTTTACCCAAATCTTAAACTTAAAATGTCATATCCTCATAGAGGACTTCCCTGAACACCCAGGCTGAATTAGGAACCCCTTAGAAGCCCTCATTCCATCATGGGCTCTGCATTTATAGCACGTAGCACCCACCGTTTGTTATAATATGTGTTTATTTAGAAACTAATTGGGCTAATATCCAAAAGATAAGTTCCACAAGGATAGAGATCTTTGTTCATTGATGGAACCCCAAGCACATAGAAAATGCCTGGTATTAGTAACTCTTAATTGTTGGTTGAATTTGTTCGGTGTCTATTGCTGCACTCCAGGAAGGCAGAAATATAGCCTATTGCACTCATTATTGATTCCCTAGCCCTTAACATATTATCTGGCCACATACTAGCTCCTCAGAAAATGCTTCTTGAATGAATGAAAATAACAACAGCTAATATTTATTGAATGCTGGCTCAAAGATTATGCTGAGTGCTTTATAGATATTCTGTAATTTAATATTCACAAAAATTCAATGATATAGGTATAGTATTATGCCATTTTGGTTGAAAGAGTTCAATACATTTTTTTAAATAATGGTCATATAGTTCTCTAATCCACAGTGATTAGTTAAGCTAAGTTTTCTCCCCAGTGTAGTGGGTAGTGCCTTGGTGACAGCCTCAAATAAATAAGTGAATTTATTTTCGTAGATTTTCACCAAAGAATGACTGATGAGAGAGAAACTCAGTTTCATGGGCTTTAATTGCTTAGAATTAAATTATAGCCTTAGCTTCTATTTACATCGGGCTTACGAGGGCAAAAATATATATGAGGTAGATAGATGATAGGTAGGTGATAGATTAGATAGATATTGTGCTGGTCATGGCACTGGGTTCATATGCAACCACAGAAGGTGTTGAGCATTTCCACTTCTACCACAGGAAACTAGAAGCAGGAACAAAGTAGGGGCTAAATCTTACCTAAGATGCTGGTTAAACTGGCTCTGCCAGTGTCTCCTGCACCTGCCTGGGACACCAGTTTGAAGGCAGGTTTGTTCCCTCTTCTGGGAACCATGCCAATCTCCCCCATTCAGCCCCATCTGATCTGGCTGAAAAGACATAGAGCAGTCAATAATCCCACCTCCCCAGGTAAAATGGTAAGGAAGTGTTTGGATGGGTGGGGCATAGTCCGAGCAAGGATTAGACCAACTAGAAGTGGAAGTAATTCCAAACCACCAGAAACCCATCCTGGTGAGATTATGTTACTTTCTTTTACCAAAGAAACTGGTGACACAAAGATGTATAGTTCAACAAGTAGTCAGTTTGATTAGGAAACAAACAATTCTTGAGTCAGATTTTTATTTCTCCTTGATTTCTCTGTCTGCTCTTCATTGCTGTCAATACCACCCCATGAAGAATGAACAAAGAATAGAATTATGAAAAAAAGATAAGAAAAATAAAGACAATGGGATTTTTCATAAAGCTACATATATCCAATTTAAAAGCCTGTCTTTTAGTCTTAGTTTATATCTTCTTGACTTTTTAAAAATGTCTTCTCAATTATAAAATTATGGTGATAATAAATGGTAATTATTGTTATTTGGTAAAGTTGAAAATTGGCAACCCGTAACAGTTAGACGACTTTTTTAAAACTTAGCTGGGCCCTGAAATCCAACAGTGTTGGAACCCCTGGATTAGTGGACAGTAGTATCCTCAAAAACTTTGAGTGAGGATGGGGAGAAGAGTCTCCCCCTCTCATATATGGATAGAGTTACAGGTCTGTTGGGTAGGCTGTGAGCATCCCCTGTCATCAACCAGCACAACTGTGAGGTATGACTTTGAGTAGAATACTTCTCCGTAGGCTCCCAGCATCCTATTTTTCAGAACTACTCATGAGTCCATTGTTTCTGTGTGGTTCTATTACATCCGTTGAGGAAGAACATGTCTGATGACCTAATTTATGTTAAACTTGAGAAGCTAACTACTCATAAAAGAATCTGTATTTTAAAACTAAGACCCAAAGAGAGTGGAAAACACTTACTCCATAGGCATATATTGCTGATAATAGAATTTCAGGGACAGTGAGGGAGAATGCCTTGATATAGGACATATCAAATCGCACAGGTGGGCATTCGTCTGGCCTGTCTATAAATTATACTCCTCAAGTTCATCTTATTATTGCTCCATTTACAGGTCACCTCATCTTATAAAATAATTTTAAACTTGAAAATGCCTTCTACTTTATGGATTTCAAAGCCCTTTCATAATTATTACCTAGTGTGAGCCTCATAATAGTCCTGAGAGGTAAGCAGAGCAGGCAGATAGTGACATCTTCATTTTTACAACTGAGGAAAGCCAGACTTGAGGAGTGTGAGTTAAAGAGCTGAATTTAGTCAACAAATAAAGAGTTGGCAAGGATGTGAAGTAAAGGGAATCCTCACGTACTGTTGGTGGATTGTAAATTGGCACAGCCACTAAGGAAGAGTATGGAGGTTCCTCAAAAAATTACAAATAAAACTACCATATGACCCAGCAATTCCACTTCTGGGCATTTACCCAAATAAAATCAAAATACTGATCCAAAAATATATATGCACCCCTATGTTCATTGCAGTGAGATATGGACCAATCTAGGTGTCCATCGATGGGTGAATGGATAAAGAAGTTGTGATACACACACACACACACACACACACAATGGAATATTACTCATCAATAAAAAAGAATGAAATCTTGTCATTTGCAACCACATGGATGGGCCTAGAAAGTATTATGTTAATTAAAATAAGTCAGATAAAGACAAACAATACCGTATTATTTCACTTATACGTAGAACCAAAAAATAAAAAATAAAAGAAAGCAAATGAATAAACAAAACAGGAAGAGAATGAAAATAAAACAGAAACAGACTCATAGACACGGAGCACAAATTGATGGTCGTCAGAGGAGATGGGGGTGGAGGGATGGGTGAAAAAGGTGAAGGGAAATAAGAGATACAAACTTTCAGTTATAAAATAAGTAAGTCACGAGGATGTGATATATAGCACAGGGAATATAGTTGATAATATTGTAATAACTTTGTATAGTGACAGATGGTTACTAGACTTATAGTGATCTCCATGTATCTTACTTATAGTAAGATATATAAAAGTAGAATCACTATGCTATACACCTGAAACTAATGCAAAATTGTATGTCAACTATACTCCAATTAAAAAAAAAAAAAGAACTGAGCTCAGTCATGGCTGGGATATGGAAGATGTACAGTGTACACTTGCACCTTGGAAGGCCAGGTAGGTCACTGATTTTTTACCTCTTGGCTTGAGACAAGGCTTCTTTGCTATGGAAATCTGGTGGGAAGAGGCTCCACTCAGCACTACGACAGGGAGGTGTTGGAGAAAATTGTACCAATTAATAATAATCAAGTATTTATATACCATTTGATATTTCAAGAATACCAACTAATAATCGCTATATCATTACAATTCTCTTAGGTCAAAGCAAATATGTGGGGTCAGTGAGTTTTCCAGATGTCATTTTATAGACAGGGAAATAGGCTGGGGAGATTAATCACCTTGTAGTTTGAGGAAATCAGCAGTATAGAAGGATATCATAATCTTTAGGTTGAGCATTGTCCGCTAAATGGAGTAGCTCAGCCAAACCACAGGGCAGGGAGGGTCTGTGTACGTGCTCATTCAAGCATATATGAAACAAACTGCTGTTTTTAGTGCCATCAAAACTATAATCTATTAGATATTTCCCAGATTAAAAATTCCCTGGGCCACACACATGGCCCAAGACCATGTTTGGGTCATGGTCAAAAGAAAGCAAGAAAGAACTAAGTCTGAGAGATAGAGGACAGAGAAGCTTCGAGGTTATAACTGATGCCCTGAGACAGAATCATAAAATCCAGTTCATGTGCTAGAGTCAAATCTAGGCACTTAGAGATGCTGTCATCTTCCATCCTCCTCTCCTCTTCCTCATCCACACTGAGAAAATTCCCTCAGTGCCCTCTTGTAGCTTTTCAGGCATCTTCAGTGTCCAATGTAAATATTGCCTCATTATTCCTCTTTCAGAGTAACTCAAAATACTGGCTCTGAGACCAAGACACTCAGTATTCCTGGAAATGTAAAGAGAGATGATAGAATTAGAAAGAGACGTTTGATGGTCTAAAAATGATTGTATATTAAACTTTCAAATATTCCCTGGCAGTGTAAGGACAGGAAGGAGACTTGCCTGGCAATTTAATATATTTACTCGGTAAATAGTAAGCACTTGCAGTCTCTGTGACTTAATCAGAATGAAGTTCATTACGATAAAGAGCTGTGCCCTTTGGTTCTATTTGCATTAAGCAGTCTCCCAATTTCATTTAATATCACTCACATCTTGTAAGGAAATTGTAGGCTATGAAGTTGACCAAGGGGTGGGGGAGGATAGCAAGGATATTCACCAGAGCAGATAAAGGGGAAAGGAGGTAAAGGAGGTAGTGGGCTAAGATTAGAGCAGAAAGAACAGGTACCCACCTTATCAACCCAATCTATAAAATCTATAAAAGCAATTTTACTTTGTTTTTAACTAGAGGTTTGCATCAGTCTCTCTCTCAATCTCTCTCTCTCTCTCTCTCTCTCTCTCTCTCTCTCTCTCTCGGTTTTGAAAACATATTATCGGGTCATCTAAACCTTTTATGAAACATTTCAGACATGTATGTGCATGAGCTAGTGAAGATTTATTATATTTGACACCATAACTAAAGATTTTTAAGGCATTCTTTTAAGTACAGCTTCTCTGAATCCCCTAAGGGTACTAGATCACTATCTCTTGCCAGATGTTAACTTGGTTTCACTGATAGGAGCCCAGATAAGGTTAAAACTGTTCTGGAGACATTATTTGTGCCTCAAAATGTTTAACTCCATCAGTATATTACTATTATATATCAAGAAATCTGGGATTTTAAGACCAGAATTCTTCCCTTCCCCACTCCACCTCCATCTCTATCCTCAATTTATTTCTGTTCCTATTGTACAAGGCAAGTGGCCCCCCATTTAGAGTTAAAATAGACAGAGACAAAAGCATAAGAATCTGTGAGGGCACGAATGGAAATACTAACCCAGGTATGTGGGATTCTTTGATATCTACTCAGGCTTCAAGAAATCTGGGCATCTCTGGGTGGGAATGCAAATAAATGATGTCATTCAACAGAATTAGTATTAGATGGCGATTTGGAGGGGACGGCACTGAATCCTGGCATTAGGTACGAAAAATCTCTGCGCTTGAGATCATAAACAAGTGTAACTGTGAAGGAAATACCCTCCCTGGATGAGGCTGACAGGGTCATAGCATTTCTAAGATGTGATGCGGGGTGGGGTCAGGGGTGTAACACCAAATATTAGGCTGTCACAGACGCTGGGCCTGAGGGCCAGTGATTCCTACAATGGACTTGGTCACAATGGAACTATGTCATCTGTTAGGCTGTAATCGGTAGGCGCAAGCTGCACGTTGAACACGTTTCCTCCTGGATCCCATCCTTGGCGAAGGATCGAGACCTCGGCTTCCACGATCTGTTTGAGAAATAAACAAGTGGAAGACAAACAACCAAAACAGCAACACTATACAGCGGGTGCGACAGACAAAGCTCCGCCTTTGGAAGCCTCGGGCCAATCAGAAGCCTGTTGCTGAGGCCCGGTGTTTGGCCGCCTGACGTTGCCGTGGAGACAGAGGAACATTGCACACCAAACACAGGGCGACGTTGACGTCTATGCATTATGTCCATGGAGACGACAGTGTCAACGTCATCTCCCCCCACCCCGCCCGCCTCTCCGCCCTCCCGCAGCGCCAGGGGCGGAGAGAGCGACGCAGGCGTCGCTGTCATGTGCTGCCTGCCGTGAGCGAGGCCTGGCGGGCAGGGCTTGTCGCTATGGCTGCAGCTGTGGCTGTTATTGTTTGGAGATAGAATTAGAAAGTGCTGAGGCGGCAGTGCAGCCAAAACCGATTCTGGAAAACGTCTCCCGCCCCCGGGCCACAGAGGGTTCCCCAGCCACTGAAAAGCCAGGACACCCCTTAGGCTGTCCCAGCACGCCTCGGCCCCAGGTCCTGAGCCAAGATCTCTCTGTGCTGCCTGTGACTCCAGACTGAGGGCCAAACCCAGACCATTCCCTCCACCCTTAGTTAGCCATAATTGTCAGGGTGACCTCCGGAACCGCCGTGTCCTCCAGACAGCAACCCATAGAACAACCCATGAGACAGGAACAAAACCCAGTGTGGAAAACTTTCCCACTCCAGGCGTAAACTCCAGAGTTAAGAGGAATCTGAAAGAAATTTGGATTCGCCTTTTATACTTTATAAGCAGCAGAACGTTGGACATTCATTCCTTAGACTTATGTTGAAGACTTGCAGGAAGGGTGCCTAATAACCGCATTCAAGAACAGCTTCTTCTCAGAAGAAGATAATATTTAGAAATCACTGAGGACTGTGATAGTGAAAAATGGGAAGGCCAGAAAATCCTAGGCCAATAGGAAGTGAAGCTTTGATTTCTACACGGCTTAATTTCATCTTGACTATACAAGCTAGGAGAGTGTGAGCAATCTCTCAGAGTGCTAGCCTCCTTTTTCTTCACATAACTGTGGAAACAGCCATAGGAAAGTTGCAGCAACAATTATAAACAAAACCAAGTAACAGACGAGTGAAGGAAGGGTTGAGATGACTATGTGAAAGCAACTACCCTTCACAGAATGTAACATTTGCATGATAAGGCACAGGTGAGGGGCCCAAGACTTTGAATTTTCTCCAAATATAATCTTCCAGCCTCGCTGAATTTAAATTGAATTTAAATTTTATTTTTGAAGAAAAGCAGAGGGGGTATTATTTGCTGAAATTAAAAATAAGCTGCTGGAGTGTGTATATAGTATCTTTCTGACGGCAGAAGCATGAAGAAGGATTTCGTTAAAATGAATGGTGTACAGGGTTTGTGGGGATCTTCCATGCCCCCACCAACAAATATCTGATCCCATTTTCCATCTCTGACAAATCAGCACCTCAGGCGTCCCTCCCTATTACTCCATGCTGGCCCTCCCTGGGCTCCCATTCAGGTATTTTACCACCTGGCCCCAGAGCATATCCATCCCTTTCATCAGTCCCTTGCTCCATCCTCTGACCTACTTATTACTCATTTCCCTGACACCCTTCTCTAAACAGTTCTCCCTTAACTCCCTCCCCATTCTGTTGCCACTCCCCAGGTTTCTACCCAGTTGACCAGCTCTCCCCAAACCCTTGTCCCATTCACTCATCTCCACCATAATGTTTTTCCTGTCTGGCCCTGACTTAATAGAAGCTGGCAGCCTTTTGTAAATGTAGGCCAAACACAGGAGGAAGGGCATGATGAGCTAAACAAAGTCATCATCTGCAGTTTAAAAAAATCCTCAGCTAATAGTTGAGATTTGTGCCACATACCCAAGCTTTAGCAGATTCCACGTACTACAGAACTATGCACAAGGCAGCAATTAATTTCTTCTTTTTTCCTGTCAGCTAATGGTCATGTTAGACCCCCGTGGGATTGTCAGTTACCCTCTCTCCACCCCTATTACTCCACTTAAAGCATGATGCAGATGGGAAAGAGAGAAACCTCAACTTCAGGTCAATGACCTGACTTGAAGGTAGATTAGATTGAATCAATTTTGGCATGAGAATGAAGTGGTTTGTGCTTTGTTTCAGATGGGAAAGTGAGACATTGATATGATTCACCTCCAGGCACATAAATAACCTATTTTACCATCTAGAAAAAAAGCGAAGTAGCAGGCCTTATCTTCCCTCAGTTAAGTTAGAATAAGATAGTTTTGTTTACTGTAAGATTCTCTCTCTCTCTAGGTCTCTCTTGCAATTCATCAGGCCAATCAAGGACCCAGCAAGCCACTGACAGAAAGTGTGGGGAAAGAAAAAACTGAAGGCAAAATATGTGCCAGGACTGTATAGAATACTCTCATTTAAGTTACCTCATTTCATCCTCCCAACATTTCTGCGAACTAAGTCTTCTTATGCCCATTTGACAACCCAAGAAACTGAGAAGGTAAGTAATTTGCCCAAAGATGTAGAGCCAGGCTTCCAACCCAGGTGTCCATTTTCAGAGCTTTTGCTCTTTCTGCATCCCCATGAGGTAGAATGCAGAGAAAAAAACTTCCACTGGGATCATTTCACAAGTTTACCTTACTACAGGGAGACCCTAGACCCTTTTTCCAAATTTATTAAAAAGAAAAGGCAGAGGGGAGTTTGAAAATCTTTTGTGAGATCTGCTAGAATGTCATAAAAAGGTGTTGACAGCACAAAGTAAGGACATGGATCCATCCCTACCTCCTGGGAATAACCTGTGTATTTACTCATTGGCCCAAGATACAAGAGGCAAAAAGAGAGAACATGCCCCAGAGCACACGCAGCAGAAAGGTTTGGGCGAGTCTGGGAGACTCTGACCTGCCCCAGGCTAGGGAGGCACAGCTTAAGTTCATCAGCTACCTGGAGAGTTCTACTCAGATTTATCTGAAGCTGTCATTTAGGACTGGCTCCTCCTCTCCCCCCCTTTTTCTTCCCCCATGCCTGACCCTGCAGAAAAGCACGTCCAGCACGAATTCTTCCAAATCTCCGAGGCCTTTAGGATTTTAATGTGTCTGAAGAGTTCCCTCCTTGACAAGCAGCATTAGTCAAGTTGAGTGGGTGGAAAGGGCATTTCCCGGTGATCCAGGGCTTGCGGGGAGGGGAGACCCTCCTCCCTCCCTGTCTTGGCAAGCAGCTCCTGGAGAGAGCCATGTGGGTGGCAGTGAGTACAGACAAGCTGGAGGGTTTCTTGCTGGGCAGGAATGCCCACAGGCCACACCTTCTTCAGCCCTCTAAGCACCCCATCATGTCTGGACGCGTGAAGGGGGCGGCAGTGCCAGGGAGTAGGTTCTCCTGTGTCTGGCTCCAACAACCGGTTTATTGTGATGATTCTATTTGTGTTCCCTGTGTTCTGTTTGAGTTGGCAGCTGGGAAGAAAAAGGGCAACAGGTTCACTCCGGTTTGTACTGGGTGGTGCCTGCAGCCACACCCAAGCATTAAAGCCAGCCAGCGGCTTGCACCAAGATGCCTTTACCTGCCCCCCACCCCCACCCCTACCCCTCCACATGCAAAAGCAAGGTGTGGGAATTATTTCCTTTTTGTGGGCCAGCCAGGTGTGGCTGGCATTTTACCTATTCCTGTATTACTAACATCACCTGGATTCGAGTCAAAGGGCAGGCTTAGGAGACTGCCATCACTCTGGGATCCAGGACCAGGGGATGGTTGATCATGTCCATTGGGGCCGGATTACCCTGCATCCCTACTACTCATGGGCACCTTAACTTCCTGATCTAAAACAAAAATCCGAAATGACAATTATGTTCTGCTTCGGGGAACTTGTGTTTCCAAAGTTGAAATCTAGACTTTCCTAAAGCATCCAGAGTAGGGATTCTTTACAGACAAGGTGGTGGCATTCAAAGAGGACAGCCTTCAAGGTCAAATAGGCTCAGTCTAGAACTCCGGATTTATTCCCTTATTTATCTAATCCTCTATCTAATAATAAAATCTCTGGCATGTGGGAAATAACAGGTAATACTTATGCTACTACATGCCTGGCATTGTTCTATGCATTTTTATGAAAATTCATTTAAGCTTCAAAACAACCTAAAGAGGCAAGTAGGTGAGTACTTTTATTATCATCCCTTTTTACGGATGAGAAACAGAGGCACGGTGAGGTTAAGGAAATTGCCAAAGATCACCACCTAATAAGTGACAGTGCTGGGATTCCAGCGCAGGTAGCCTGGATCCCGGAACCCATGTGCTTAACCACTACATGGAAGTGCCATTCCTAGGGAGCCAACACTGTGCCAGGAGCTAGAGATGCTGTGCAGGGCAGAGGCAGACACAGCCCCCAGGCCCCACCCTATCATCCCCACACTTCACTTCCAAGTCTTCCGAGTCAGCCTGAAAAGGGCCTTTCAAACATGCCTAGTCACTGCCATTGCCTTGCACCCTCGGCTAGCTTCTCCTTGAATACAGGCATTTCCTAGGTGAAGGTGACAGTCATGGTCATCCGGCCAGGTCAATAAAAAGACCTTCAGCAGGACACTAGCTTCCACGGGATCCTCACCTGTCCCAGCGGCAGGAGCAAGGCCTTGCCCAGCTGCACTCCAGGCCTGTCATAAAAAAGCATTCCGCTGGGCAGGCCTACGTCTGCCTCTCTGTGCTCCTTCATGAGCTGGGAGGTGGCAGAGCCAGGCTAGGGTGCTGAGAATAACCAAGCATGTTCAACAGACAAGGCCACAGAGCCCTTCCCTAAAGAAAGTGGCCCTGACCTAGACAGCCCAGTGATGAAACCATTTCCTCTTCAAGAGAGGCCTGCAGGGCCTGGCAAGGCCACAGGCTTTGTTCACCAGGCCGCTCCCTACCGGATGTGATAATGTACACTGTGGGCTTGAGACAGTTAGAATTACTTCTTAAATGGAGGCAAGGTGTAGATAATTACTATCACCCACATTTGTTGAGTGCTTAGCATGCTTTATGTAGCTAATATGGATTTATTTATTTAATCCTTAAAATGACACTGTGAAATAGGTTCTAAGATTATCCTCATTTGACAGATTACAAAATGGAAGCACAGAGAAATTAATTTCCCCAAGTCTGCAGAGGCAATAAGTGAAATTTAAACCCGGGACTGTCTGACTTCTGAGACTGTGCTCTTAACTATCTAAAGCAAAGTGAGGGCCTTTCTCTCAGAGTCAGTGGAGACACAGAACCAGGGACAAGTCTTGAGACATTTCCATGTTGGACTGGAGGGTACAAAGCCCCGAAGTCAATTTACTGGGGATCCTTGGGACCACTAGGTGCATGCCTCCAGAAGTGTCATCTGGTTCTGGTCCCCAGGCTCTCACTGGCCACTTTGGAACTAAGAACCAGAGACGGCTTCAGTAATTCCCTTAAGCTAACCACACCCGGCACTGAAGTCTAAAACTGGGCTGGAACCTGGTTGACACTATAAGAACAGAAAAGGATGGGGGTAGAGGTTAGCGCAAAACTAAGACTGCCATGTTTCTGGGTATTTGTCTGAATATGTCCTGTCCATCTGTGTTTGGATTCTGCTCTGTGACTGGAACAGTATCATGCAAGGCCAAAGTCAAAACCCTCAAGGCATCCTTCTATTCCTGGCCCCTTTATAGCACCTCCTCTCCCTCCACCTCTTCTCCATAAGATACGCACACCTTGGTAGTTATTAATACCACCAGCCCTGGAGCCAGACTCGCTGGTTTCTAGTCCTAGCTCTGCCCACTCACTTTCAAAGTATTTATCTTTCAAATTATTTACTCTCTCTGTGCCTCAGTTTCCTTATCTGTAAAATGGGTCTAACAATAGTACTTTCCTTATGGTGTTGTTAGTAGGACAATGAGGTAATATATGTGTATGGCAAATGCTCAGTAAATGTTGGGCATTATTATTATGGTTGTAGTTTATTAGATCTTTGCATTCTTTCTCTGGATATGAGATAAGTTTGTTGAAAACTGGATCTAAATTATCACTTTCTGGGCTGTCGTGTATACTCCTCCTCCCATATCTTCCTGTCAATCCGTATGTAGTCCTTTCTGAAGAGATCCAGGAATGAATACTCTAAGAATGAGAAAGAAATCCCATTAGATTAGGTCAGGGGTCTTTGGGAAATTTCTTAAAGTGAAATTTCCTGAAAATTTTAATAGATCAACTCGGGAAGGCAGCCAAAGCTATTAATTCATAGCAGTTGCTGAGAAATCGTCAGCACCTCAGTATAGATTCTATTGGGCACAGAAGTTAGGTTAAAAGTCACAAAACCTAAAATAATTATTGAACAAAGTAGGGGATTACTTATGGCAAAATAAACAACCTGTAGAAAAAAAAATCTCCCCCAACCCCCCAGCTGTGCTCCCCCTGGAGCTATCACCTCCTTTTCTTAGATTATCATCTCAGTCTAACTACAACCTGTGTCTTACTAGATTTAACTTCTATTTGACTTCTAAAACGAGGGCAATACAAACCCATGTGCCTACTAAATATAAGCTAATGATGATACAGGCCTAGGATAGAAAGTGAGCAACTAAATGGGTGAGTTAGTGCTTGTAAAGGAGAGTCAAAGCGAAGAAATACCTTATCTCAAATCTGAACAAGGGAGTATATTTCCTGTGAAGTCTGATGAGAAAAAGAAAAAAAATGTGGTTTGACTCCATCACACAAAGCAAGTTACAGTGGGTCTTGCCCTGCCATAGAACTTAAAAGACTTGTGCAGCACATTTGTGGTTTGGTTGTGTTACCCGATTCTGGAGCTGATACGTATTGTTCTTAGTTCATGGCTATAGAGTTTCCAGTCCTCCTTGAAGCTCTTACGTTATGGTTTCAGGTTGGCCACACATCTCTCTCCACTATTCGGATGGAACAGCTACCAGGTAACCCCTCAAAGAGACTATATTAATAATAACAGTAGCTGCCACAGAGGGGTCACCACGTGCCAGGCACTGCTTCGCTGTCTTTATGACATCCACTTCACAGGTTAGGAAACTAAGGCTTAATACAAATAAAATAGTTAATCTAGGATCACACAAGTAGAAAGGTATTGAGTCTGGATTCCCACCTGGGATCGTGTCATATAACTGCCAAAAATGAGTACTTCCACACCAAATTCTCCATATCCTTTCCTTCTTCCACATCTTTCCCTATGCTGTGTTTCGCCCTTTTCTCTTTGCACACCTATTGAGAATGTCATCTCCATTCTATCCGCCCCTCAAATACTTTCTCCTCTCTTCTGCTGTCCCAACCAATTCAGCCCAAAGTAATTTCTTATCCCTCCGAACTTTTTCATCTGGACCATTTATTTTGACAATTAATTATGCATTATCTCCAATTATTCAAATATTTTATTGCATAGGCTTTGTCTCCCCAACTAAACTATAAGCTTCCAAAAATTAGCATCAGCGTGTTCCCCCAATCACTCCCTAGAACTGGGGACGCAGTAGATGCTAAGTTATCTGCATAAATGAAAGAAAACGCAAGATAAATTTTCCAAAAGCAGAGGTCGTTTTCAGCAAGTGAGAATCATTTTGAGCTCAGCTACTTTCACCAATAAATCTTTTTGTTGTGCCTGGTCCAATAAATAGGTGACCAATAAATATTTGAGAAATGAAAGAAAAAGCAAAATTCCACCTCCATCACTTAAGAGTGATTTGGGCAAATTATCTTAACTCTTTCAAGTCTCTGTTTCCTTCTCTGTAAAATGAGGATAATTCTTGGAGAATTCCTGTGAGATTAGAGACATGTGAGGCACGTCCTCTCACATTCCTGGGCACATGACAGCTACCGTAGTTATCTTTATTACCATATTATGTTCTAAACCTTTTGTGGGTCATGGTTCCAGCAACTCAAAATAGAGGCTTGGATCACTAGTCTAATGAGTGAGAGGTGGAAAATTGCTACAGGAGATGATCAAAACAATCCTGAGAAACCACATGACCCCCCCCCCCATCTTCCGCATCTTGCTATTTACCAGGTTTCGGGGTTACGTTTTGTTTTTGCTTGTGGGCAAGTCTGTGGCCAAGTCGGAACCCCCATGGTGTCTTCCTATGGAACTCAGCATACCCGTTGCTGCGGGGGCCTTCTTTTCCTTTCTTTATTAAGAAAAGGAAACAGGAAATCAAATGTAAAACCCTTTGACGGTTAGTGTCACACCGAAGTTGTGAATTTAACCACACCCCCGCCAGGAAATGAAAGTACAGTTCTCACAGCGATGTTCCCTCTTCTTTCGTGGCCCACACGGTGTTTTTCAGATTTTAGTTAGATAGTGTAGATGAAAGAGCTGAACTTTGGGCAGTGGGCTGTCATTGGGTATTTGTTGATTTGGGCATAGATGAACACACAGATTTGAGATTGCACAAATAAAGAAGGGACTTTCATTCGCTTTATCACAATATCAGATGTCACGAACTGGGGGATCCACAGGCAGATTCTGACCCACTGACAGACAGTTTGTTCTGTTCCAGCCCACATAGTGTATTTTAAAATTTGCTTCGTTGCCAAAGTTTAAGAACAGATAGATTTCGCACATAGGCACTTGTGCATCCAATCTGATTTACTGCCTCCTTTGGGGGAAAAATGGTAGTAGTAAGTGACAGCTGCCCCCTTTAAGTGGACACATGTCTTTGGTTTGGTACAGTCACAAAGTTGTGGCTGCCTTTTCAATACACAGAACATAAGCCTGGATTTTCAAATGAGTAGGCAAGAAAAGCAAATAAGTTTAGCCGGCGGTCTGCTGCTGTACTTTTAACCTGTTGGCCGGCCACTGGCTGTGAGATGTCCGTATATTACAAGCCCCTTGAGGGGAAGTACTGTGCCTTTGCCCCAGTTTTATTTCCAGAGCCTAGCGCAGTGTGCCTGGTGTGCCCAGCACAGAGTGAGTGCTCCATAAACATTGATCAAGTGACTAGATGAAGGGATCACTTGTCGAATCCTTTGGGGCAGGGCTTCTAGAAATGAGATGCATTCTGGAGTTGCCGTTAAGCCCTGAAGGTGATATGACTGACCTGGATCCATAAGCATGCTATCATACTGACGTCATGCTGACGTTCATACAGGATCTCCACATAGCTTCTCTAATTCTTATGCATTGAGGTCAAACACGCAACTTGCATATCATTAACAGACAGTTTTAAAAGGGCTCATGGGCTACGACAAAAGTGGTATAGAATGGTGGTTGCAAGTTTTGGATCTGGTGCGAGATTGCCTAAGTTCAGATCTTAGCTCTTCCATTCACCGTGTCATCTTGTTACTTAATCTCCCTGTGGCTTCATTTCCCCATCTGTAAAATGGGGATATTAAGAGTACCTACCTCATAAAGATGTGAGGGTTACCTGAGTTGATAAGTATAGAATGTTTAGAGGAGCAAGAAGCACATAGTTAGCAATCAATAAACAGTAGGCAGTATCCTCACTATCGAGAATCCTGTTATGTGACTTTTAGAAAGAAACTAAAATAAATTACAAATACGAGAGCCTCTACAGTTTCTCCATCATTTGGCTGCATAAGCCAAATGTGCTACCGATTTTGAAATATCTCACATACTTATCACAGACCATATTGTTTTAACTTGTTCTCATCCCTGGAAGGTGTTGCAATTCATTATGAGTTTCTTGGCAGTTAAAGTGCATGCCTTTCTAGGTGATGGCAATAGTGCCTGATACACATAATCCCTTTAATACCCACCCACTGTGTAAATCGAGTCCCCTCTCCTCCTCGTCATCTGCTATGGAATCTTCTCTCTCTTTCCCCTGAGTGGACCGGCGTCATCTCATTCAGGGGGATCTACTCTAACCGCTGCAGCTGTTCTAAAATTGTGAGCATGCCAACAGCCATCCCTCTTTCCTCTCTACTCCCCCAGGCTCCCATGCACGCAGGCTTTCTCCTGTTCCCTCGCTGTCACAGCAGGGTGAATGGCTGTCAGGATTCATGAGCCTAAAAAAAGGCACTGTTTAAAATTCTGAAAATTTCCCAGAAAATGCCAGTTATGTTCCTACCTCCCCCATACCAGTTTATTCCTGGGTTAATAATATTATTCTATTATCCTGGGGCAACTCTGAGAACAGGGACAAAGGACTTAGAACAACACATGTGCATGCACACGCACACAGATTTATCTTTGGAAGATCAGTAGGCAGCTTCCAACACGGTACTAAGTGAAAATATTTGGGGCAGTGATACCTTGAGAGTGTTGAAAAGGTAGACCTTACTTTAATAAAGCCCAACAAATGAAAGAGTGAATATTAAGACAGATGAATTAAGTGATGATTAACCATCTTTTAAAAAATTATTTCCTATATGAAGGCTGTATCAGGGATTTAATTAAAGAGCCTCTCTCACTACATTTGAAATCTGATTTATAGTATAGGGCCTCCTCTAATCCTGTCTTCATTTCCTTGAAAATACCAGTGCCAGCTAACACCCTGACCCAAAATGGCTTAATCTAAATCGATCAAATATGAGGTGATCGGCACACTGGCTTCCCTCCTGTGCCTGAGGCCAGCCTCTCCCAGGTGTGGCAGAGCAGAAGGAACAGCTAGCCCAGTGGGATGGAGCTGTCAGGTTCTGATGTTGGTGGCAGAATCACAGCTGCCTTGACAGTTCCTTGATGGTACCACAGGGACAGCATGGATTGAGGTCTGCGGGCCTCCAAGAAGGACGCTGAGATCCATATGCAAATCCTCCCTCTCACAGCACAGATGCATGGTAGAGTGGAATACAGAAAAGGCAGACCCTGTGTAGACTGTGAGAAAGATGCTAATCAGTGATGGCTAATCATTGTGGTGGCAGGGGCATCTGGCTCACTATACTAGCCCAAACGCCAGTCTTGCTTGCAGTGACACAGCAGTGGGGAAGGACAGGCCCCTCAGTCTTAGGCTTTAAGACAGAGATTACAGGCTCACTGGCATACTTCACACTCAGATTTCCCAGGACCTGGCCTTGCCTCTTCAACTTCATCTACACCTGATCCATGCCTGGAGGGGTTAACACAGCTTCCTAGAAAAGGTGATGCTTGAGTTGAGACCTAAAGGAAACTGAGGAGGTGGGGGCGGAGATGGAAGGGCCTTCCCCATAGATAGAAGGATCCATGCTAACACACAGAGGACAAGAGAGTTTAGGGCATTCAGGGATTGCAAGTGGTTCAGCAACCTTTAAGGTGTCAGGGGGTGGAATAAGGGGGAGTGGGAGGAGACCTGCTTTGGGGGAGGGTTGAGAGGGTTGCTGTGTAAGCTAAGCCAGAGAGAGAGGCAGGCTCCAGATCACAGAAAGCCTTGTGTGCCTGCTAAAGCATTTGGGTTTTCTCTGCAGAGAGAAATGAAGACCCTTTGAAAAAGCTTATGCAATGGGGTGATCAGATTTGTGTTTTAGAGAGGTCACTGGTGGGGAGGAGGGGAGGACTGGGGATGCTGGGAGGAGACCATGAAGGAGCCAGATGGTGAACGTCTGCCCCTAGCAAGGGCAAGCGTGGCGAGATTCTGCTTGAGTCAATTATTAATAAACTAGACACAGTGATTCATTTATACCTTCCCCATTCCTAGCTTCATTTCCCCATCCGGCCCCTACAAGCCCTGTCTTTGAATCTGGTCTGGTTCCCTTTAGCCCTATATAGCAGGCTGCCAGATTCTTCTGGTTTTCTTCATGGAAAGCTCCCGAATTTTTCTCTCTAAAATCCCTTAGAAGTGCTTTGACCAGTGGAAGAGACGGGTTTTCAACGCCTTTCAAAGAGCAGCTAAGAAACAGTGCCTTAGTCAAGCAACTAGTAATGGGAGCCCCAGGTGCTGTGGTAGCTGCTGATGATGGGAAAACCCAAATCAGAAACACGAGTGCCAGCCTGAGGCCTCACATTCTGTCAAGCTCCGAGAGCCAAGCCGTGTGCACACCAAGTCTCTCTCCAATCCAATCCCCTGGGTTATGCCTTATGGGCTCCATCATGTCAGCCAGAACATACCCTGGGAGATTATATATGGGAGACACATAGCTCACCGGGTACAGAACATCTCCTTTCTCCTGCTTATATCGAGGAATAAGACAAATACCTATGTGATAAGCTCATCCAGCTCTTTTAGGCTTGTGTATGAAAATGTATATTTTTGGAAACCTAGTTTTTTTCAATGTCATACACTAATGAGTTGTATTATGTTAGGATTCTATTGTATGTTCATCTATCCAAATGTACATTTCTAAAAGTATTTATTACGATTTAATACTGGGAGATAAAAGGATAAATTAGACATCGTACCTGACTAACTCTAGCAAGCCCCTATCTTTACACAGTAGTCACAATGCCGGCACCATAAACATTCCTTGATCTGTAGGAAAAAATTCCAAGTAAGACTTGTCCCCAGTGACATAAAAAATGCCATCTTCTGTCATTACCCCATCCCTAAATTCAGGCTTTTATGTTTGTTCTTCTAGCTGCTACTCCTAATTCCAGCTGAAAAATTCCTGCCATTCAGAGGCAGAGCTGTTTGTGTATAATTTATGAAACTCTTGGATTCCTTTAAAATGAAAAGAGTTACTGAAATAGAAGTTTTTCTTATCACCATGCCAACAGCAGACCCACAACATCATCTCACAAACATGCTCTGTCTTACAGCCCAAAGCACATGCACTCACGTTCCTCCATCAGAAAGATCTTTCCATTTCCTTCGAAAACAAACCTCCTTCACATACAATTCCCCCTCCCAGTTGTATATGCAGGCCTCCTCCCCCAGCGAGTTGGCAGAAGTGCTCGCACACACACGCACTCCTCCAGCAGCACAACCTCCCTTCTCATTCCCCAAGAGCGCAGAGTGTGTGTGTGTGTGTGAATATGTGAACTGATGACATATTGTGACAGAACGCGCAAGAGTGAGGCACAGTCACAAAGCAATGCAGGTCACGGCAATAGGCTTTATATAACCCAGAGCCACAGAGACCCAAAATAGCAGCCTCCCTGCTGCTCAGTTAGTCTCCTCCATCAAGCCGGGATAAAATTAGAGCAGGCACTGACGCGCACCTGCGTCTGCAGTGGGACTCCAGGGAGACAGTGAGAACAGGCTCGACACTCTGCCATCAGCCATGCAGACTGCCAGATTCTTAGGGTCCAATCTGTCACCAGACAGAGATGTGTTGTGTGTGTGTGTGTGTGTGTGTGTGTGTGTGTGTGTGTGTTCATGCGCATGCAACATGGGCTATTTGTGTGTACCATGTGGAACCCTGCTTTGAGGAGAATATTTCAAGGGAATGTCCTAGAGCTGGTGCAAGGAGCTTGGCTGTGTGGGACTTTGAGAAGGATGTTCCAGGTTTTTTCGGAGGAAGTCATTTTCCATGCCACCTCCCATTTTACCTCTCAGTTCTTCACCGCCCTCCAAACAACTTCTCTCTGGATTATTTGGGGTCAAGTTTGGTTGGAGTGACCCTCCCCCCCCCCTTTTAGAATCCTATTCTGCAAAACAAAACAAACAAACAATAACAACAAAAACAAAATCCTACCAGGTTTACTGCAGTCTGACCAAATACACACAATCTGGAGATCAAAAGGCTGTGTCAAGAGGAGGGACAAGTCTGCGTGAATTTGGCTGACTGTTCTGTAGGCCTTGGGAACTTGACCTCATCTGGAAGTCATGATCACTGCTCACAGGTGTCATGGGCAGAAATGCTGTCCAGCTGAGGGCAGCAGGGTGATCTATTCTTTTTCTACTTGAAAATGGGCAAGGCAAAAGATTTATTTTCCCCCAAAAAATATGTAGTTCTAGATTTGTTATCTTGGTCACTGGGTACCAGATATAAATTCCAAGGTAGAAAGCATAGTTGACACCAGGACATAGAGACTAGAGAAATTACATGAATAGTACAGACAATATAGAATGAAACTGGTGTGTGTGTGTGTGTGTGTGTGTGTGTGTGTGTTTAAGAGTCATCATCTTATACCATTACCTCTGAAATTCTACCAGTACATGTTTGTTTCTAGGGGTGGGGGATGTTTCTGTCCTTAGAGTTCTTCAGAGAGTAGTAATATATTAAACTATTTCACACAGAGGTGTCAGTGATTTATCAGATCCTTTTCCTTTTAAGGTGACCTGAAAAAATCCTGGTGCTCACATGTGACTCAGGATCTACACCGTGTCATCTTCTAAAACCAAACAAACTGTACATACACAGGAGAAATAATCTAATTAAAATCTCACTTAAAATTTTATTCCCATTTTTACTTAAATATTGAGAAGAGCGAAAAATAAAATTAAAAAGAAGGCTCTAACGAGTAAACATAGTCACACTTCTGAACCTCTCTTTTCCTTTCCTCTCTGAACCTTATAGCTATTCTGAGCCTCCTAAAACTCCCAAGACCCCCAGCTTTAGTGAATATCTCTCTATTCCAACTTCTTCTCTCTTAGCTTTTTGTTTTTGTATAAATTGACTAGCTCTTTGGCTTCATCTGCTCCTCTCCAGTCTGCTCACTGTTTAACTCCTAACACACACACACACACACACACACACACACACACACACACGAGCATCCAGAAGATGACTCAGTAGGTAAGAATCAGTTCCCCTTAGAATTTTAGACATAAGGTTTCAAGAAGTGTGTGGCTATTCATCTTGTTATACCAGCAGAACTGTGATGCACTGATGGGTGAGGTCAGGGATCCCTGGAGAGAGACTTCCCTGGAAAGGACCTTTCTAAAGTAGATGGGCTCGGGGAATGGAGAAATGCAAGTGGAGGGAGATTCAAAGTGAAATTTTCATAGTCTCTAGACTACCCTATACAGGGTAGGGCCCTGTTAGGGCCCAGAATTCATTGAAAGAACACGGTGCTCATGACTTAATACAGCCATCTCTTCTCAACCCTACCCCTACCGATGGCCCCACTGGAAAACTTCATTGACACTGAACAGGTTTCTTCATGTTCTTGTACCTTTGTTTGTGGCCTTCTGTCTTTTTGGAATATCCTTGCCATACTTCTTTCTTCCCTACCCAACTGCCTCCCTCCCTTGGGCAGCCTAGAGAGCCCAAATTCTAAAAGGGAGTGCAGCCTAACAGATACATTGAATATAGAGAGGTGAGACCCTGAGCAGAGGACCCAGTAAGCCATGCCTAAATTCCTGATACACAGGAACTATGAGGCAATAAATGCTTGTTGTTTTAAGCCACTAAGTTTCTGGTAATGTATTATGCAGCAATATAAAGTTCATACCAATCCCTTCCCAAGAAATAAATTAATCATCATCTGGACTCCAGAGCATATTGTATTTACCAGTGTTACAACCCACCTCACACTATATCATAATTATCCCCTGCATATCTGTCGCCCCCGTTATCACCACGATCCTAGACTCAGTCTCCTTTGGGCCTGGCATCCAGTATCTGGAAGTGATAGTAGGAAGCAGCACATGTTTGTAGAATTCATGTCATGCAAAAGGAAAAAAACACTCTGATCTTCACTTGCTGAGGATTTAAAGCAGAGGTCATCTTTTTGACCTCGTATGTGGGCGAAGCTGGCTCAATTCTCCATGACATTTTGTATGCATATAAATAGAATCAATTATTTACATAATGTACCTCATAATAGCCCCTAAAACAAGATATTGTTTCGGATCTCCTCTTTAGCTTTAGGCTACAACATTTCTCTTGGATGCTTTGGAAATATCAGATCCTCTATAACAGCATCTTTAAAATCACATGTATTAATGCTGATGCTTAGTGGGCTGTGAGCAGCTGGCTGGCAAGTCCGTGCTTACACCCAGGCCTCAACTCTCAGCCAAAGATTCTCTCTCCCAGAGGCCTTCTGGGACATCCCAAATGCGCAGCAGAGCACCTCCGTCGCACCGTTAGCCTATAGCCTCTGTGTCTCACGTGGGTGGTGCTATTGCTGTTTTGTCCCCTCTGAGACAATTGTGCGGACAGTCTGTGTGGCCTGACATTTGATTTAGAAAATAGAGTCACCGAAGCCACATATGACCATAAAAACAGGGGACAGCTCTATGGGGTTGATTTGGCTAATTCTTACCCCACTCTTATGTACACGTGTGTGCACACACACAGACACAGGCATGCACGCACGCATACACCCCTTTATTGGCTCCAGTGATAATAGAAATACCTATAACAGGGGACAGAGCTTTCTGTTTCTCTCTGTGTAAAATATGTGGACTAATAGTTCCCAGATGGGACTCTAGGTATACCTAAGGCACGCATTTCCTTTGCTACCACTTTGCAAACCTGGTCAGAATTTCCTTTGGCCTTAGAAAAAAATGAGGAGGGATTTTTCATGAGAGGATGGGGACAGAAGAGGAAGTAGGGGTGGTGTGGCAGGCACCTCTCCATGCCTTTGATTCAGACATTCCTGGTGCTTGCTAGGTTTAGACACCTTTTTCTGAGCCTATTCCCTTCCATGCAAAATGGGCGTAATAATCATACTGACCTCATAGGGTTGTTTTAAGGATTATATGAAATAACGCACGCATGGCAGACAGTTCAAAGCTTGGCATACAAAATCTACCCAGTGCCCTTTAGCTATTACCATTATTTGACCTGTAACAAGGCTCAAAGGGTCTCAAAAATTGGGCGGAAATTGTCCCACCCCTAGAATTGCTGATTGCTCATCAAAGCTTAGGGCCCCTAGAAGGCAAATAGGTCTGACGGACTTCTCATTATAGCCTGTTCTCCAGTCACCTCACCCCTGTCCCGGCAGTGGTGAGGAAGGCATTTGGCAAGAAACCCAGGAGTGAGACAATAGGTGCAAATGATGAAACAGGAAGTCTGGTTTGGAGGCAAGAACCGGCAGTAAACCACTCATGTAGAACACCTAAGCCGGGCCGCTGATTGGGCGCTGAGCCATCACTCAGATCAAGCTTCAACTGGAAGGTTTGTATCAGTGCCCAGAAATTAAAGAACGTAGCCCTTCAGGTCACCAGGGAAATAGATTTAGTTGGAGACCAAGAGCTCATTTGACACAGCACAAGCTTTGGTCTTCTGGGTTCAAATCTTAGGTTACCCAGTTATTGTGTGGCCTTAGGAACATTGTTCAACCTCTCTGAGCCTCAGCTTCCTTATCTTTGAAAGGGGCAGGGCTGTTGGGAGGGTTAATTGGGATACCTAGCACAGCACCTGGTCCACTACATAAATGTGCACCCCTCCCACGTCCCCTCCCAGATGTCTGGAACACCTCTCCACCCTTCCTTGTCTCCCAGCTGAAGACAGTTGACTGCTGCCTGAGATGACGCTGATTCTCTATTATTTGATATTGCCACATATCTGGGCTTATCACTGATTATTGACTGTAAGACTGGCTGCTTTCTGCTCCACCTGGCTCCTTCCTGCCAGGTGGCTTCTCCTGACGCACTTGGACAATAGCGAAGGGTTGGGCCAGGTCACTTGGTGGCACCAGGATTGATGTGAAAAAGTTTCTGCTTAATATTCCAAACTTATAAGAAGGAATTGTTTTTATGTATCCCCGTGCCTGTAACAGACACCCCTTGACAAGTCTGCTCCCAGTAGGCTGCCCTGGCCAGTCCTCCCTCCATTATTTTTGTGTTTCCTAGGGTTGTCTTCAGGTTTCTCTGCAGCTTCTTCTTCTTCAGCTCATCCCCCAAGTGTTGAGATTCCAGAGGTTCCATCCTGAGCCCTTTTCTCTCAGCCTACTCCACATGCTCTCTGTGTGATCTCATCCAGGAGCTCAACCATAATCATTTTCTGTTGATTTCCTAACCCAGCTGCCTCCAGAACATTTCTACCCGGTGGTTCCACAGTTCCTGAGATTCAATCTCTTCAGCGCCACCACCCTGCAAACCCAGAAGCTTAAGCAAACCTCCTAATTGGCCTCTACCTTCTGCGAGTTCTATCTTCTTTCTTCACCATATCCCTTTCTTTCTGTCTCCATTCCACAGTCTACATTCAGACTGTCCTTTTGTCGCCCCTGCAATATGGCGACCACTGCCCGAACAGACCCCCTGACTCTGGCTTCAGTCTTCATAATTACCCCTAGGGAGATCTTTCTAAAACATGAATCTCCTCTTAAAATCTCTCAAGCCCTTGCTATTGGTCAGGGTCACAACAGCTATTCTAACAATCGCATTTAAGATTTAAGATTCATTTCAAATCAGTTGTTTACTAAGTCTAAAGTCATCAAGTAGGAAACCGATAAGACAAAGAGAACGCTAAGATATCTCTGAAGTAGCAACTATAGAATAGATCTACCACCCTCAGGGCTGCGGGCGCAAAGAAAAGTTGGGATAATTAACTTCCATTACTCCCCAATGGTAGGAAACGAACGAGTTTGAAATGTCTCCTGCTTATCTCCCTGGCCTTCTTTGTAGACACAGCACCAGCTTCCCCATCGTCAGCCCAAGTCTGCAGTCGTTCTGTTCTCAAACGTCCAAGCCTTTCTACGTGTGCTGCTGCCGCTGCCGGTTCTCCAGCTTTTTCCGGTAACTCGCTTCTCAAGAAAGGCTTGGTGAGGCTTGTTCTGATTCGGAAAGCCTTCCCTAACTGCTGCCCCCACTCCAGGCAGAGTTCAGTAGCCCCCTTTCTTAAGGGTTCACATGGCATCCTGGTCGTGCCATCCCCCTGTATTGTCATTGTTATTTTCGCCATGTATAAGCTCTTTGCGCCTCCAGCTTTCAGTACAATGCCTGGCACATAATATGTGCTCAGTGAATTGTTTAGTGTTAAAGTCAGACCCACATCGCCTCTCATATACATAAATAATACTCTCCTGCCTGCTTTCCCCATCAAACACATCCTTCCTAAGGGCAGTTCGAACCATATCTGTCCAATGATCAGAAAATCTTCGGTGGCTCCCCATTGTCTGAGGAATAAAGTCCAAACTCCTTAGCATACTTTGTCTGGTGCTTGTCTCTGACCTTTCTATCTGGGCTTATTGCCCTCTACACCCCTGCATGTACCATGAACCCCTCCCATGCTGGGCCGCCCACTATTTCCTCAATACTTTGAACTCTCTCCCTTCGGGTAAGAGATCACTCTGTTGCCTTCACCAGGAATGCCTTTCTGGGATTCCTTTGCCTGTTGCAATTCTCCCCCGACCTTGAAAGCCCAGGTCATAGGTCACCTTCTTCAAGAAAACTTCCTGCGTCCTCCTTTGGTGGTAGTGGATAAAGCAGAGATGTTTAACGGGACCTTCGTATTCCTGGTCCAGTCTTATCTCTCTCCACTTTCCTCCTTGCTCTGTCTGCCTTAGAACTCTGGTTTTCTCTGGTTCCTCGGATGTGCCATGCTTTTTCACACCACCCAACTATTGTGAAAGCTGTCTCCTCTGCCTAGGAGGCTGTTCCTGCCCACTCTTTAACCACATTCCTCTCACTTTTCTGAACCCCAGATCGAGTGGGTGCTCTCTGTCACACACTCTCCCGGCACCTTGGGTTTGTCCTCTTATTCGCTGACTGTATGACTGTAAGACTAGACCATAAGCTGCATGAAAGCAGGCCCTGTGCGTGCCTCATTTATCATCAGACCCCTGGCATTTAGTCAGTGCCTTACTCATTCTAGATGCTCAGTCAATGTAATAAACGTTTATTCACTAACAAGCTCCCTCATTTATAGCATTCTCAGAAGCCTGAAGCAAAGCAGTTATTTTTGCACATTTCTCTTCTTCTTGATCATAAGCTTCTTTAAACAACAACAAAAAATCCTTTTCATTTTAGACAATTTCAAAGACACACAAAAGTTAAGAGAGTAATATAATAAATCCGCCTTTCCCATCATGCTGCCTTGACAGTCATCAACATTTGGCCGGCCTTCTTTCATCTGTTCTCCCTTTTTTTCCCTAAATTATTTTAAAGAGCATCTCAGACATTATAAATCAAACATTTCTTGAGGGTTGGTATGTCTCGTTAATCTTTACTTTTCACATAGCCCTTAGCATCTGACCCCTAACCCATGAGAAACGTTCGTAGAATTAATTAGAGACAAATGTCATTTATTCACAAATTCATTCAGCAAAGACTTATTGAGCAGCTACTATATGTCAGGCACTGTTGGCATTGGGGATGACACAGAGAATGAATGAATGAATGAATGAATGAATGAATAATGAAAATTTTAAAGCACCCTATAGTGTTAAGTTCTATGCAGAGAATTAAACTGGACGATGTGATAACAGTGATTAAGTGGCTGCTTAGAACAGATAGTTAGGGAGAACTTCTTTGAGGAGGTGACCTTTAAACTGAGTCCTGAATGGCAAGAAGGAACCAGAATGGGTAGCTGAGAGGAGAAAGCAGTCCAGACACAAAGAACAGCAACTGCAGTGTCCCTGAGGCGGGACCAGCTTGACTGTTGGAGGAACAGACAGACGGGCAGTGTGGCTGGAGTGAGGAGGCTGGGGGCCAGGGGCAGGAGCTGGCGTCTGAGGAGCAGACAGGCCACATCCTGCAGGATTTTGTAAGCCAAGGCAAGAAGTTTGGGTTTTGTTAAAGCTTTATCGGGCACCTATTAGAGACTTTTAAGTAGGGTGTGATATGATCATTTGGGCTGTGGTGTAGATAATAAACCATAAGGCAGCAACGGGACAACTGCAATAGCTTAGGCAAGAATGAGGTGCGTTAGATCTGGGTAGGGGCAGTAAAAACGGAGAGACAGGGAGGACTCAGAAGGTGTTTTGAAGCCGGAGTAGACAGGTCTTGCTGAGAGACTGGATGTGAAGGTGAGGGAAAGAATCCTGGGAGGAGAAAGGTCGCTAGGCATCAGTGACAGGGGAGGAGGTGACCAGGAAATGACAGCGTGTGAACAGCAGTGTGGCCATACATGACACCAGGTGAGTCAGCTACGCTCACAGTTTTATTGGACAGAAGAGGAAACTGAGGCTTTCACACCAGCCTCAGTTTCCTCTTCTGTCCAATGGGCATGGTGATACCATCTCAAGGGCTTCTGTTGAAGGTTAAGTAAGAAAGTGTGTCAAAGGCCAGCAGTGCCTGGCACAGAGTCAACACACAATGAACGTGGGTTCTTATCCACTGTCCTGCCCCCAAACACGCCTCTCAGCCTGTCAGCCACATCTGCCTGAAGATTCATCCTGGGGAGTAGGTGTACTTCCGTCCCTCCTCTGGGAGTGCTACAATTCCCAGGGAGAGCTGATTCACCCACCCAATTGTTAGGTAACCCTTGTACTTTTGGTGCTTCCAATAGGGTGGCTTGGAACAACAGGGAAATCATCGCCCCAGGGTTAGTGTTTTCTTAGATGAGTGAGATGCAGAACTCCTTGGGACCTGGACTTCCGCATAGAGACGAGGGAGAAGGAAGAGAGGGAGACTTTAGGCACTGCCTCTCTGTTTCTGTGGGACCCAGGGACACAGGACCCCTAGAGACCTCTGCTGTCTGCTCAGGGTTCCTCTCCATCCGTCAGTGACTCAGCGAGCACACTTACACATATATGTCTCATTTTGTAAGTACGCATATGCATAGAAAGACAAAAAGAAATATACATTAGAACGTTAGAGGTAGATTTTCTCTGGGCGGCTAAACTATGAGTAGTTTTCATTTATCTTTGTGCTTTTCTGTGTTTTCCACGATGCAGTGTTTTCTAATATGGGCAAAACATTATAGTTAAAGAACATCTAAAATATCTTTCAAAGTGTGCGCAATCTTCTACAATTCTAATCTGTTCCTGAAACAGTCTCTATGGGGAAGGTTTATGAAAAAGTGATAGAAGAGAGCATTCATTCACTCATTTATCCATTCTATTCAATCCTTTATTCAACAAATATCTGAGTGCCTAATGGGTATTACTACTGGACCCTATGGTAATACAAGACATAAGATACAGTTCCTCTCCTCAAAAGCTTTAAAATTCAGATTAAAAAAATAATAATAAGGCAGAATATTGTAAAGAAATAAGTGAATAAAGCAAAAAATAATGGATCTTGAGGAGGAGGAGATGACTTCCAGCTAGAGGCAATAGAGACAATGATGTACAAGAAACAGGATTTAAAATGGGTAGTGAGGGACGGGTAGGAGTTGGATAAGTGGAGCAGGTGGAAGGGTCTTCCAGGCAAGGTGTATAGTAGAAGCAAAGGCACAGAAGCAGGGAGGTACCAGGGGTGCTTGAAAAATAGCAAATAAAAGACATCGCCCCTTGTCTGCCATAGCTAACAAGTAAAGGTTTATTATGTACAAATATATATATATATACACACCCAAGAATTTGCTCAGAACAATACTTTAAAGAGATGCAGCAGCAGCATGCTCCCCTTTCAGAGGTAGAAAAAGTAAAAGTCTGAGGAGGTAATGGCTTCTATCCAAGACCTCTCGAAGCAGCAATGCAAGACTCAGAAAGAAAAAGTTCTCAGATCTCCTAATCCCATGGGTATTCTCACTTGGGAAAGAACCTCTGGGTAGAGATAGAGGGTTCCTCATCAATGGAGAAAACCAAGTCACTAAGACTATGGAGCAGCATTCCATTACTCAGAAACAGATGACCAAACAAATTAGCCCTTTGTGTGTTTGTAGACAGGCTGGCTGTACAGCATTGCTTGGGCATAGAGAAAGGTGTGGAAAATATATACTGTGCTGTCAACATTTGTTTGGGTGGAGAAGGGTGCAAAAAACGGTGCAAGGAAGGTGTAAAAAGAAGAAATGAAATGAATAAAAAGTCTTAGAGGCTGCAGATGGATAAAGCATATGTATGTACAAACATGTTTGCAGGCATAGTTTATAATGGCAAAAATGAGAACTAAAATGCTTAGACGTAGATTTTAGTTAAAATAACTATGGCATATTCAGATCATAGAAAAACTTATTAGCTCTTAAAAATGTTAAAGAGCATATCTAATTATTAACATGAAATAGTGTTTAGAAGACTTAATTTACGTGCAAAAAAATTCTGTAATAGTATCACACACGTACGAACCCAGCTCTTAATGTTAATTCGCACATGGAAGCCACTTCAGTGATGGTTGTCAATGGCTATGGGATTATACTATTTTAGTAAGTAGGGTTTTTTTTTTAAGATTAGAAAAATTATCAAGAATTCTAATCTACTTTAAATTACATTTTCTTATTTACTGTACTTAATCCTAGGCATTGACCATTCTTTATTTTCCTGAGTGATCTAATGATGCTTTGAAGCACTAGGTAAGAGACGGCAGCTAGTGCTGCCTGTTTCCTGAAATGTCTCACGTGTGGGAAGACTTGTCCTGCTGCCCATTCTGAGGCTTATTCACAATAGATCCTCAACCCCAAAATAAATGCCCCAGGGTATTTCCTCTTCCTAAAGGGGAAGCAGACGCCCCTGGTGAGCAGGGGGAAGGGTGAGCCCTGTCTAGACCATCATCCAGGGGGAATTCTGTCCACACAGTTCCCCCTGGAAATCCCCAAGCTCTGCTGACTCAGGCCACCCATTCTGGTGGTGCCTCAGATCCCAGCCATCCTTCCTTCTCCAGCACCCCTGCTCCATCCTATGTCCCTAAGTAAAGGTGGATTATCCCAGAGCCAAGTGGTGGTGGTGGTGGTAGTGGTGGGGTGATCTCTCAAAGAAGAATTTGCTCAGATAAGGTAATAAGTCCAATTACATCCTCCATGATTGATGGCCTGTCAAGTCTAGCCCTGGGCCCTGCCTGGAGATAATTTTCTTCTAGCTCTAGGATGAAAAACAGGCTGGGGAATGGCTTGAAGGGACTCAAAGAACAAAGAAACATTTTAGGAATGCAGGTAAACAGGCTTCATTTTTGTTTCTGAGTGAAAGAATCAAATGCAGTGAATCTCTACCATGGGCAATTTGCCCCCTAGGAAACATCTGGAAATGTCTGGTAATATTTTTGGTTGTCACTAATGCAGGGGGCGGGGGCAGGTACAGCTGGTATTCAGTGATAGAGGCCTGGGATGCTGCTAAACATCCCACAATACACAGGATGGCACCCTCCCCTGTCAAAGAATTATGCATCCCCAAATGTCAGTAGTGCTGAGGTTGGGGAACTCTGCTCCAAGGTGTGTTCTGTGCCATACAAATGCAAAGAAAGAAAAAAAATCCCTGACTTGGGGATATCTGAAAAGGAGGAGGATTCTCCTAAAGATAAGAGCAATGTTTCCAAGCTGCTGGATCTCATCAAAACGTGGTATATAGCTCTATTTCAAAAGTATTTTTTAAAGCGATTGCCATGGGAAAGTGTAGAAGAAAAAGGCTTGGATTCTCTAACCACTAGCTTTGCTCTGTGTCTGAGCTTTCGGAGATTAAAGACATACTCTTCATCAAGAACCTAGCAAACAAAGCAAAAAAAGTAGAATCCACATTTGTCTTGTTAATCCTTATAATTGTCTGGAACCTTGGAAATATCTTTGATCATGCCCAAAAGTATATCAACACAATACAGAGTGGACTATAACACATGAATTAATTTAACTAACAGGTGATCAAATGTCAATGGTCGAAGTTGCACCAATGATGATTTGAATTAACTATGTCTGCAATGATCACATCTGCTAGATCTTCACTTTGCTACAAATCCTTGGTACTTGGATATCAGAGCCTCTGGTAGATTTCCATTATGTGTCTTCCTCCTGGACTCCTTTCCCAAGATCTAATTTGATTCAACAAGCATTTACTTTGCCCTTCCAATGTGCCCCACAGTATGGTAGCTTCTGCGAATACATACATAGTGCATGGATGCTAGTTGGAGAATAGTCCAGGATTTTGAGATTTAAGGCTTGAAAAGAATGTGTTGCCTCTGACAGAAGAGGATATTAGGTGAGTGAGTGGGACTTGGATTGGGTTGAAAGATAATGACTCAGGGGTTGAGTTTATCGAGGACATCCCCGTGATAAATGTTTATGAAGTTGTTGGACCTGGAAGGTTGGATCTCAGGTGAGAACATGAATTCAAGACCTAAATATGGAAATCTAAGTAATGATGAGTCCATTGAGATGGGTAGAAAATAGAACAGAAGCCCAAGGGCCAGACCTTGAGGTGAAATTCAGTTGAGGGGTATGAGTAGGAAGAGAATGCAGCAAAGGAGGTGACTAAGAACAATTAGAGAAACAGGAAGAAAACCAAGACAGCACATCACTGTTGCAGTTGAGGAAGAAAAGTTTTTTGTTTTGTTTTGTTTTTTAAGGAATAGTCAAAAAATCTCAAAGCATCATAGCATGAACCCTGAGAAAAGGACCCTGGCATGTAGGGTGACCAGCTGTTCTGGTTTGCCCAAGACTATCCCAGTGTAATTACTGAAAGTCGCACATCCCATAAACATCTCAGTCCTGGGCAAACAGGACAGTTGTGATAC
This sequence comes from Rousettus aegyptiacus, assembly GCF_014176215.1. Classification (NCBI taxonomy): domain Eukaryota; kingdom Metazoa; phylum Chordata; class Mammalia; order Chiroptera; family Pteropodidae; genus Rousettus; species Rousettus aegyptiacus. Next base: position 153,232,210 of record NW_023416306.1, on the reverse strand, counting down.
ACAGAGACTTGAGTTAGACATTAAGGTGAGGCAACAAAAATTAATAGCTCAGCAGCCAGTCATGTCAATACATACCTTGAGAGACTATATTTTTTTAAAAATCAGATTCTGCATTTGTCACAACCTCTGAGCATGGCCTTGGCTCAGACACAAGCCAAGGTTAATAAACTTAACTAGTTGGAACCAGTCTTTGAAAACCTTTGATCATTTTTTGAGGTTTTTGGCCTCGAAGCATTTCCTATCATAAAATTTAGTTAGCCAAACTCTCATTTGGCTCAAGTACTGTTTCTCTAAATTGCCCTCACTCAGGTGATTGCTTTTCCTGGAAAACCAGCTGTCAAGATAGAGTTGATGGAGTTTCAGAAAAGAAAGTAAGCCTAAAAACTAATGCACGTGACAGATTAAAGAAAATTAGCTTACTCTATCTGAGGTATAAATCTAATTTTGAGGATACTGAAGCAGATTTGGGGAACTACAAGGTACATCTCTGCCAACTTCCAGATACCCATCCCTTGTCTTTTTGTGGTATGTGTGTGTGTGTGTGTGTGTGTGTGTGTGTGTGTGTGTGTTTGTAAGCAGTTGTCGCAAAGCTTTTTTTCAGTAGTATCTTGTGATCTGTGGAAATCAGAGAAAACTGTGAGTGGTTTTCATGTTTCTGTTTTTGTTTTTGTTTTTGATTTTTACATGCTTCTGGCTCTGCCCATTTCCTTTAAGCTGGAGGCCAGAAGCTGGAGGCCAGAAGCTGGCAGCCAGTGGGCCAATTCAGCCTGTGAATGTGTTTTGTTTGGCCTACAGGGTGTTTTTTACATTTTTGAATTAGTTGACAGCATTTAAAAACCAGATTTCACCAGAAAAAAAATCTAGATTTCCTGCTTTTCTTGAAAAATGGGAGGATCTGAAGACATTGGGACTGTGTGTACACATAGTAATAATCCCTAGGAGCTGAGCAGAAGCAGCCCCCTTTGAATGGGGCATGCGCCCTTCCCTTGGCCCCATTCCACCTGGCCTGCTACCTTCCTTTCCCTACTAGGCCCATCCCAAGACTCCACAGAGAATGAGGCTCCCCAAATACCTCAGTCATTAGTTTAAACCACTTGCCTTGACCTGTTTCCTGTTCTACATCCCAACATGTTCCCAAGCCTTGGAGGTTCTGATGTCATGGCTGATTTCCTGTTTGTGGATTCAACTCATCCCCAGGTTACCTGTGTTTCCTGCCCCTGCCTCTCTAAACCAGGAAGACCCACCCCATGTTCCATGCTACTGACAGCCACAAAACGAAGCCCAGGCACCCCAGTTGGTTTGCTCTCACTTTGTGTCTATCTCTGCTCTTACTCCCCACTCACCACTTCTTCCAGGGCCCGCCTGGTTGCTGATCCTTCAACTTTGTCTCCTGTTTCCATCCCTTGGACTTGACCATAGGTAGAGTTCAGCTCTTGTTTCAGCTCTTAACCTTTGCTTATGATTCTTCTTCATTACAAAATCTTCAACTCAATGCAATTCCAGCTCTTGGAAATGTATTAAATAATGCTAGCTGCTATAACAAACAAACCCCCAACAATTCAGTGGCTTAATATAATAAAAATTTATTTCTCACTCACATAACAATCAAATGTGAGTTTTCTTGCCCTGAAGGCAGGGCCCAGGCTACTTCCAACTGTGGTTCTGCCATCCTTGAGGCCTCAGAATCCTTTTTATCCAGCTAGCGAGTAGCAAAAAGGAGAGTGGCAAAGGAACTCCTGCTTCTTAATGCCTTCCAGCCTGGAAGTGGCACATGCCATGGACACTCACATTCCATTGGTGAGAACTAACCGTGTGTTCCCACTTAAATGTAAGAGGAGATGGGAAATGGCAGTCTGTGGGTGAGGTGCCATCCTCTAGACATGCAATGGAAGGGCGAGCCTGAGTTTGGGGAGGGCAACTAGCTACCGCTGTCACAGCACCCAGTCCACGCAGAGGACTGCATAGCTGGTTCCCTGGCTAAGCTGCAATTAGTCTCCATTAGGTGTGGATAGAAAATTGCCCATTTCTCTACAGAATTATAGAATTCTCCATAGCAGAATTCTCTATGGCAACTGACATAAACCCAAATCAGCCTTAAAAAGAAGGGCATTTATTGGCTTCCATAACTGGGAAGTACAGGGAATGAGGTGGCCTACAGTATAGTTGGATCTAGACACTTAAACATGGATGTTAGGTTTTTCTCTCTCCATTTCCATATCTTGACCAAGGTCCCTCTCTCCTTATGCAGACTTCTCCATAGGGTAGGGAAGGTGGTCATCAGATGCCCTTGTATCATATCCTCCCAATTTTATGCTCTAAAAGGATAAAGCCCCTTCTCCTCCAGCTCTCAGCTTCAAAAACCACAGAAGAGGCTCTGATTGGTCTAACAAGGGTCACAGTTCTACCAGGGAGGCAGACAAAATGTGAGCCCCTTTCCCACCACATTGGGATGGGAGAGGAGGAGCTTCCTTAGGGAAGCAGGCACTGTAGGACAGACAGAGCAAAAATACACAAGTCCCTTGACCATGTGGCCTTACCTCTGTGGCCAGCCTAGACCCCAAGCCTCAGAGCAGGTCCTAGGGAGCAGCCTCCTGAGACCAGAGCACACTCACTATGCACTATATTAGTTAAAGCTGTGGTTTCCATAAGAATTAATAGGATGTTCATGACTTTCCATGAATTCATCAGAGTTGGAAAAGGTCTGTTGATAAGTTTTTCCATCAAATTCCAGCAAAGGGATATATTTATTTATATAGGGAAACTTCATGGGAAAATTCATGTTTTTCAGGCAGGAAATCACTTTCAAATGTTGAAGTACTTCCTTTATTCATCCATCTAACAAATAATTATTAAGAATTCACAATGTGTCCATTTCGCAGTCAGGTGCTGCATATGCAATGATGGATAAGTTCAAGTCCACAGGCCTCATCTGCCTTAGAGTTTCTATCTAGTATATAAGCAAACACAGTTTAGGCAAAATTTGATACTATGACAAAATCTGTAAGATAATATTGCTATATAAATAAACTAACAAAAGACACTCTGAATCTTGAGTATGGAATCAAGAGATTCTCAAGAATAGATGAAATTACTGAAGAAATAAAGCTAAGAATAAATTCATGATGTGTGGCAAAGCACTTCAGACTGTAGGTATCGTTGGCATGCTACCTTGCCAGTGTGCCATTGGGACCAGCCATCCTCTAACTCCTTTTTTGATTGCCACTGAGTTTTAGATGGGGACTTTTGCCATGAACACACATGTCCAATTTTTTTTAATATTAAGTCAATAACAATTGTTTTACATTTTCAGAAATTTATAATACTATAACACAAAGTAAAGAAAATCTATACAGTCTAGTTCTGGATTATTTTAATAAACATTTTTATTTGTGAATAATTTTAGATTTACAGAAAAGTTGCAAAGAATAATAGAGTTCCCAGATACCCCTCATCCAGTTTCTCCTAATAGTACATTTATGAAAACTAAGAAACCAACATTGGTACATTACTATTAAGTGAATGCCCTACTTTATTCTGATTTCACCAGTTTTTCTACTAATTTCCTTTTTATGTTCTAGGATACAATCCAGGAAACCACACTGGATTTCGTAGCTCTTGATTTTTAAGGATCCGTGTTCTTCAGGCATGGGTCAACACTGCCTCTTTTCTTCCTTCCTGCCAATTCTTTAGACATTTTCATGGTTTATTAGTACCTGCTCCAGAGTGTGAGCAAGGGAAGGAAACAATTTTGAAATGCAAATTAGCCAAATGTTGTTATTCATTGGTTTGTCTCAGTTAACTCCTTTGCTGCAAATAAGGCCAAGGTTATTGGCTTCATCTCTGTAAATGAGTCAAATAGCTTAGCAATAACAGGATAAAATTTGTCCTGTGGTCATTGTTTGCACCCTAAACCCTGTTCAGCTTCTCTTAAATGCAAACTTTTTGCAACATAGGGTAATGGGAGCGCGTACCTTGTTACCTTGCTATTCAAAGTATAGTTTGTGGACCAGCATCAACCCTGGATCTTGTTAGAAATGCAGAAGCCCAGGCCCCACCCAGATTTAAGAATCAGGATCTGCACTTTAACAGGATCCCCAGGTGATTAAAAAGCATGACCATTCGCTAAAAGTTTATTGAGAACCTACCCTGCGTGAAGTGCTAGAGTTTCAAAAGAAAAAAAAAATCTCACCATCATAGAGCCTACCATCTGTCTAGTAAGGATTCCTGAGAAGCAAAATGACAATTAAAATTACAAAGGCAACTGCGATGATGGGGTAATGCAAGAGAACAAAAGGAAGCCTAATATTCAACTGAAAGACCAGAGAAGACTTTTCAGAGAATGTCATATTTGAGCTGAGACCTGAAGAACAAGATTTAGCCAGTTGAAAGGGAGGAGGGCACAGTGGGTGAGGGTAAAAAAAAAAAAGGAGGTTAGGGGTGGAGGAACTCAGAGGCAAGGGAGACCATGGTATCTCCTGGGAACTACACACAGTGCAAATGCCAACACTGGGAATGTTTGATGGAGATAATCCAGAGGTTTTCTTCTTTCTGCAAGCATTGGCACCATCGACATATGTTATTGAGCACCAACTATATGCTGGGCAACATGCTGGGTTTTGGGGATATGGATAATAAATGTCATAGTCCCATTAGATATGGAGACTCCAGTCTTAGTTAAATGTTATAATTATCCAAACAACTAGAATAAAGAGCCCCACCCAGATAATCTCCCTATCTTAGGTCAACTGTACCAAATAAAACCACAATCATGGGAGTGATATCGTACTAGGAGCTTCCTGGGATTAGGACATCTTTAGGGGTGGGGTGAGACTATTTTAGAAATTCTGTCTACTACAGAAACTAGGGATCCAAATGGAGATTTGGAATCCTAACTGGCTGGCCTTGGACAGCAGCCAAAATTCTACATGAGACTTACGGTGAGGATGGAGGTGGAGTCTGCATTCCGATGGCTTCCTAAGAGGTATGCCTTCGGACTGTTCCAATTGCACACAGTCCAATAAGGTCTCATATAGCCACTCCACAATTTATCCAATCTTTTGTGGGATTCTGGTGATCCTGGTTACTTCTGGAGTCAAGCTACTCCTTCCCCTGAATTAGGTCAGTCGGCAAATCTTATCATTGTCAATGTGAAGGGTTCCTGTTCTGTCCCATGGCAGCCCAGATCTGGAGCTCAGTTCCATTCCTGTCTTGGCACAAAAAGCCACTCACTTGGCCTTAGTGGGACCAGTAGACCTTACTGAGGTTTGAGACATGCACCCTATCATCCCCCAATAGCACCAAGTATCCCTTTCTTTAGAGGTCCTTCATGATGTTTACTTCTTTCCCCTCTCCGATTTCCCTTCTCAAATTGCTTTACCTCTTCCTGATGATCAGAAGCTAACCCCAGAACAATTCCATTTTCCCTGGCTCCCTACTTTCTTTCACACAGCTGATGATGACTAAAGCGTTGGTGTCACCGCTTGTAAGGATCTACTAGATTTGATCCTCAAGTCAAGACCACCCTCCTCCCAAGTCTCTATTTCTGTGGAGTGAGGGGGATGGTGGTTTCCTTCTTCCAGTCTCACATGTTACGGATGGAAGTGCTGAGTGTAATGGGAGCAGAGGCTTGGAGCACCTCTCCAAGCAGTTACAGGGAAGTAAAGGCCTGAAACAGTGACTGGAAAGGTCCCCAACCAGGTATCAACTGAGGAGAACAGTTTTTATTAATGTGGGGAGCTGAGAGTGAGAGAGCAAAGCCTGTTTTAGAAAGTGAGAAAGGAGTACAAAATTGGACCTTGAAGGAAAATTAAGATTCAAGTAAGTGGAGAGGAGGAAACAGTTTTCCAGGCCTTGTTGACAGGAAAGGCAGGGAGGAGGACTGTTTGGTTGTTCCTTATCAATTACCAGACCTCTTTGTCCAGAGTGGAGGGCTGTTACAGAACATGCTGGGTGGTAAGGCCAACTTGTAAAAGGCACAGAACACAAGGCTATTACTGGACTTCACTTCTACAGGCTGCGAGGAGCCACTGAGGTTTTCGGCATGGCATACAAATTTGTGCTACCAAGATCACTTGTATTGACTTAGCTGTTATGTTTGCAAGGACGTACTTTCATATTACACAGAATGTACCTTTACACACACGTACATGTACATGTACACAGCTCCAATTCACAAAAGAGCAACTGTTTGGTAATAATAAGGACCTGCATTGATCTTGTTTTACCCTTTGGCTTAGTAATTCCTCAGTTCACGAGGAATCAGCAGCACAGCTGACACTGACAGGCAAAGTGTTGGATGTGACTAATTGCCTCTCAGCATCCAGGCCTTTTTTCTAGCTAGAGAGCTATAGACCATGTTTCTTAGACTCCCTTGTGGCTACAGCTCTGAATGATGCAAATTGGATCCTATCAGTTAGACTCATTCATGAGAGATAAAAGGCAGAAGAAAGTCAGGGGTCATCTTCCTAATGTTTTGGCTATGTTCTGCTGGCAAGCAATGGCAAGGCCATGTGGACATGTGCAGCAATAGTCCAGTATTCAACTTCCAGATCCACAAGTGTCAAGTGGAACAAGAGGTAGAGGACGTGGAAGTGGTACCTGATCCCTGGATCTCAGCCATGTTGGAGAACTCTTACATTGAGCAGTCTCATTAGTAGCTTCCTGATTATGGAGTCACAGTTCCCCTGGCACGTCAGTTTTGCAGAGCTCCAGCATTCGTTCCAAGAGGGAGCTCAGTCCTCCAATCCTTCTGAGAGTTACAATATCATTCATTTCCTTCTTGCTTAAAATACCGCAGGTGGCTTGTTTCCTGCTCTGACACTTAACATCTGCAACAAGAAGTATAAAAGCATAATTTTCCACTAAATTAGACTCTCAAAAAAATATTCTTACAGTGGACGCCCAAACTGATGAATTGAGGGGTCTGGACCACACGCCTCTTAGCACATGGGCTTTTCTAGGATAATGCTCCCAAAGCGTGATACATATACCTCCAATGCTGCATATCCCTCCCTCTGCGGGAGGATTTTAGATAGTACATGGATGAATTTTTATACAATTTTAATAGCTGTGTACTTATTTTAATGTGTACTAGGAGAAAGCTTACAGGTAGCATATCACATCTGATTTCGTGAATCAGCGACTTCATGAATATTATTGTTTATGGCAAGACTAGAGCAGGCAGTGAGTACTTCAGCAAAATCTGTTAATTAATTTAATGAAAAATATTAATAACAGGTAGATGACACACAGATTGGGCCAAAAAAAAAAAAAACACATGAGGATGATATTACAATAACTGAGGTTAGGGAAAACCTTTCCTAATTACTCATTCATATGAGGCCACTCACTGTACAAATGGAGGAGAGAAGCTGAGGCCATAAATCCTGTTCTCCCACCTGTACCAGACCCTACTCCCAAAGACCACCATTCTCTTTAATTCTGGATATTACTTATAGTCTGTACTTCCCTGCAGTGTTGTAGAGAGAACACCCAGAACTTCAAGGTTGTCACAAATCAAGACGGAATCAGCCCATCAGCAGAACTGAAGGGTGGGGTGGGGACGAGAAACTGCAAAGGAGCCTGGCTCCAGGAACGGCATGCATCCAGCACGGAGCCGTAAGTTCAGAAATACCAGACTTGGGTGTGTTTGTTGTGGAGACTGACTAGAGCAAAGGGAGGGTTAGACCCCAGGATTACTCTCCTTAAAGGTAAAACTGTCAAAGTCATCTCCCAAGAGTTATTATCAAAAGCCATAAGCCCCAGACGTACTAACAAAATCAGGGGACAGCTAGGAGCCGCCCTACCTCTCTGTCCTTGTTTTCGTCCCTCAGACCTCAGAAGAGATACTGCAGATATATGACTCTAAATGTAATGAGTACAAATTGCAACGGCTCAAAATCTATACCTTGATAATGCTTAACTGCAACAATAGAGAGATAAGACCAGAAACTGGACCAGAGGACATTTAGAAAAAAGGGCCTAATAGGTCAATGATTTCCAAATATCCATCTACAGATCAGTGTCCAGCTGGCTGCAGAATAATCAGCTTTTTGGATGTGTGTTTGTAAAATTTTTCCAGCTTTATTGAAATGTAATTGATATATAACATTGTGTAAGTTTAAAATATACAATATGTTGATTTGATATGCTTGTATATTGCAAAATGATTACCATCATAGGATGGATGTGTGTTTTGAAAATTACAAGGTTCTCAGTTACCACCCAGAAAGAATTCTGGTTCAGGTGAGAGATGCACTCTCGGGATCGGCGTTAATAAACTGCCCCATTGGTTGTGATGTTCAGTCTAGTTTGCAAACTACTTTTTGAGCTTTTGTGTCTCCCATCTAGTTGTTTCCTCCCATCCCCCGCTGGCCCAGCCTGGTTCATTCCTTCTGTTCTTGTTGAGCTTGCTAACCTATCCCCAGCCTCTCTCTTTCTTTAAACACTTTAGAGCCAAATCAATGACTCTAAAGGACAAGAAAATTATATAGTAAAGAGAAACGAGATTTAGTGTCCAAAAGAGCTTTACCTCTTGAGAAAAGTCATGTAACCTCTAAAAACTGCAGTTTTCTTCATCTTTAAAAATAGGGATTAATAAATGTGCCCACATTACTGGATTGTTGAAAGGGTTAAACAAAACTATTGATTCAAGTGCCTAGCGACATGTGATCCAAGTTAATCCCATCATTTCCATGCCCAGAAGCATCCAGTGGCTACTAGGGTAGACTTGTCTTATCTGCCTGGCAGGCATCTCTTCCTCTAGAAACTATGTCCCTTCATCTGTTTTGCAAAATTCTGGAGGACAAGCAACCGTAATTCTTCTGAGGTGGGCACATGACCTAAACTAAGCCAAACAGACTCTCTCCTGGAATTTGAATGTTGTGTGGGGATCCTGGGATGAGAGGTTTGAAGTTGAGTCATGACTTCATCCTCTGGAGATCCCCTCTGCCCTGGTCAGTTCTTCCTTCAATTCTGTAAACTCTCCAATATACTTCTAACAGATTGTCGCCTTTTTCTTTTCAGTTAACCCAGAATAGGTTCCTGTTTTTTAAAACAAAACAGCCCTAACCAATACAGCTCTCCACTGTCTATAGAATAAAGCATTCGAACTTTTTATCCTATTGTACAGATTTTCCACAGTTCATATCTCACTTAACGGCCCCTCCCTAACTAAGCTTAAACCCTTATGTAACAATCCTCTGCAAGCTATTAGACTGTTTGCAGTTTATGGGCAAAGAGGGTATCTAACTCATCTCTGTCCCTTGCTAAATGGCTTGGTATATTTTGATCAGATTTAATTAAGAACCAGCTCTGACATTTAAAAAAAGAAAAGGCTTTCTATGCCTCAAAGCAGAAATGGTTCCCAGAGACTAGGATTACAGAGAATCTGGGTGTAAATCAAATTCTGGGGTGTTTTAAAATGTATATTCCTGAAGGTAAGTTCTATTCTTTTGGCTAGAAATTAGATTTCAAAGTTTAAGTTGGGGGTCCAAATGAACCAGCCCACTGATGCTCAATGAGACCAAACGCCTCTGTGTTTATACATTATAACCCTCTGGGTTATGCATTTTAGTGTCCAGAAAGATTATTTGTACCCTCAGGACACTCTGATGACCCAGGAAATCTTACTCATAACTAGTGAGTTCTGGGAACTTAAATCAAGCAGACAATATAAGTAATTTAACTTCAAACAAGTTTTTTCTCTCTCTAGGTCTCAGTTTCTTTATCTGTAGGATGGGGATAATGATGCTGGCCTCTGTCTCCAAGATTCTGGTTCTGTCGGACCATGGTGACTGCAGATCTTTGGAATTTTAACAGCAGGTTGTTGCGAGGATGAAATGAAAATGTATGAAAAGCCCTAGAATGGCGCCTGGCACCGAGTCAGCACTCAACACACGTCCTTCTCCCTTCTTCTTTGATGCCCTCTTTCCTAATACTATCTGTTTGCTTCCACTCCAGACCTTTTAGACAGACATTATATACAGTTACATGTACATAAAAACATAGCTTTTAATATATAAACATATTCTATGTACTTATTCATTAACTTGTTCAACAAATAGTTACTGAGAATCCATTTGTCTGGCACTGTAATAAACCAGTTAGACAAGTTTCCTGTTCTCATGGATCTTACTTTCTAGTAGGGGAGTATTCCTAGTGGTGAGATAGGGAGGCATGGGGTGAGGGTGAAGGAATGCCACGTGGACTAGGCGGGTGAGGGAAGGCTTCTCTGAAAAGAGGACCTTGAGACCCAGAGGATGAGGAGGAGTTAGCCACAAACCAGGCTGGGGAAGAGCACACCAGGCGGAGGCCTCAGCAAGTGCATAGCCCCAGGCAAGAGCAGCTTGATGTGTTTGAAGAACAGAAAGGGTCTAGTGCCAGGAGGGGCAGAGGTGAGAGGCAATGGCAGACCTTTGCTGGCCAGGGTAAGGAGTTGGGATTGAAACGTGACACACCGGAGATGTCAAAGCGCGGAATGAATGAGATATGATTTATGTTTTAAAAACATCACTCTGGCTGCTGTGTCTCAGAGTGGATTGCAAGTAGCCAGGACTAAAGCAAGTCCTGGTGACTATGACATGAACATCCTGCCAGACACCTGGATTCCCAGCTGGAAAGGAGCACAGAGTAGCTTTGGCCCAGAGGCACAGGAATGCCTGAGGCGTCACCAGTCTGGGGAACACTGGTCCTCATCCCCACCTGCATAACGCAATCACCTGGGGGCACTGTTAACAAAATTCTAAAGATCCACAGTCACCACCATGGGCCGAGAGTCAGAACCTTATAGACGAAATCCAGGCTAATGGGATTTTTTAATGAAACTCCCCAGTATAATTTTATATGCATTCAGAGTTAAAAATCACTGTCTGGGCAAATTCTCCAGGATCCAGGTTCTTGACGCTGCCCGAGACAACTTTTCAGAGTCAGGCACGCTGTCACTATAACGTTCTTTTTCGGGGTGGGCTGAAATCACCTCTGGGTAGCTTCCCTGCTCGCCCATCCAGCGGGGTCAGCCAGCGGCTCTCTTTCTTTTACTATAGTTACCCCTCCCTCCTCCCCCATCGCCACACCCACCATCACCCAAATCTCAGCAAAAACGGAGTGAAGGAACCCAGAAACAGGAAACCTGGATAGGAAAGGAGTTGTCAGGTTTCCCAGAATCTTCCCCCATTCCCCAGAGGGCCCCGTCTAGCAGGCTCTGCACCCAGGGTCACTGTGTGTGCTTCTCAGAGCTCAGCTTTGCAGCACTAGTGACCAACAAGCACCCAGGAGATGAATTGCTGACTGTCCTCTGCCACCCGGTCCACACCAAGAATTCGAGAACTGGAAGAAGCTTTAGCATAGGTAGTTTGATGCTAATTTCACCATGGGTTGGCGGGGGAGGGAGCCAGGCACTAAATATAGCCAGTCTTGTATTTCTAAGGCATTCCTAGAAGCCTGAGACGGGGGAAGAGAGCTTGATCACCTACATTCTGGCAGGCTCTGTGTTCTATGATTTATAGTCCTCACAAAAGCTCCATAAAACAGATGTTGTTATTCTCATTTAGAGATTAGGCAACTGAGGTTTTAAGAGGTAACGTAATTTGGCCAAGGTCTTGCCGAGGCCCCATGAAAACTGAGTTGTCCTCGCACTAAAGCCCGGGTGCCATCCACCACTAGGCTTCCTCTCGGTGTCCTTCTCCAGAATCGTCCTTCAGCGGAGAGGGGTAGTCAGCCTCACTCTTCTCTCATGTCACCCTGTTTGAGCCAGCTCTCTAATTCTGTTCCTCCTTGCCCGCCACGCTGCGCCCTCTACCCCAGGCCTCGGTGCCCTCTCCCAGCGCCCAGCCCCTCCTCTTCCTCCCTCATGTTTCCTACAAACCCAGGCCGGCACACAAAGCAGCCTGAAGTATAAAGAAAGAATCAAACACGGAGGTTTGAAAGCTTGTCCTTTTTACTCGAGTGTTTTGACGGAGGGGTGGATGGAGGGAACTGTTTTCATTTCTGTGTCTTGACATAGCGCTCATTGTTTTGCCCAGGTGGCTGTGATTTTGCGCTCTGACTCCTCAACAGTGAGGAATTTCCCAACTACTCCAGGCCTCCCATGATTTCTCCTTCGCAGGCTGTGTCCGCAGAGTTAGCGCTTACCTAGGTAATCAACTTGCCCCATGATGTTCTCTTGCTGGTGCATATGGACATAACTAATCACCATCACCACCCCATCTTAAACTAAGGGGTTATGTTTTATACTCTGTTAGTGTTCTCCAACGCCCCGATTGGCTGACCCCGTCATATGCAGGGACCACTCAATTTATACCTGAATGGTGGTACCACATCTACTCCTAGACCTCAAAAGAGCAGCGACTAGAGAAAGAAGACATTCTTTATGGCATTTTGCTTTCAAAGCAGAATTCAGTCCCTAGAGGAAGCCACTCCTGGGATCACATTCCTCTCCCACCTGAAGGAGGCCTCTCCCCCTCCCCCAGGAACTCAGGAGCTAATGTCCTCATCTCAGGTGCTCTACCAAGCTGTTTTTGGATCTTATCTTAGTTAACTCTCACAACAAGCCAGGCAGCATTATTCCCATTTCTCAGTTAAGGAAACTCAGGATCAGAAAGGGTAAGTAACTTGCTCCAAGGTACAGACAACTTGTAAAGAGCAGAAGTGGGATTAGAACCCAGGTGTGCTGGGCCACAAAACATCAGGACATTTGCTACTCATTTCCGGGCTTCGTCTCCACCAGATTCAAGGCTCCTCAAGGTGGAGATCAGGATTGGGCTCTCCACAGGCCTTAGCTTAGGGCAGGGGCACAGTGATTGTTTGCTCAGTAAATTGTCAGAGGAAGTTTACCCTGATTACCTATTGTGTGAGAACCAGTATTGGGGAAAAGAGGAAGTGTTTGTATAGTGATAAGGCCTGTGTGCCTGATGGTGGCCCCATGCCCTGGGCCAGGGACAAGGAGTGGGAGAGCGGACAGCAGAGTGGCACAGGGTGAGAGGTCCCTTCCTGACAGGGGCTGAGGGAAGGGTTAGGGGTGGCCCAGACACCTGCGATTTGGTGGAGAATGAGTGACATCGAGCGCTGACTGGCTGTTGGCTTCCCCGGCATGCAGGCCTCTAGGAGTCCCCACGTGAAGGAGCTATAGAGACAGGGAAAGAAGATGGAAGCTGGCTCTCAATGGACACGGGCCCACTTGGGAGAAACCCGTGTCTGTGCGTGAGGCAAGGATTTGGGTTTTGGGGGCTAAACGATTTATTCGAAGGAGCTCTCCGGGGAGGTGGTTTGATTTAATACCTCTGAAAAGAGGATATCTTCTTGGAGGGCCCCAGATCACAAAGGAAAAGCATGGAAAAGCATGGTTTGAAGGGATCAGAAAAGATGGAATTTAATGGGGGGGAAGCTGTGTGAGAGGAGGGTTATGTGGCTGGTTCAGAAAGTTGGCTGGGCCTGATGAGGGCACGGGGAATGCCTCCGTGGGCGACAGAAGTGAGAGCAGGGTAGCGGTGAGAGCGGGCACCCACTGGCTGTGGGCCTTTCAGCAAGTTACTTAACCTGTCTGACTCTTAGTTTTCTCATCCATAAAACGGGAGATTATAATACCATCTGCTTTATACCACTGTCGTTAGGGATATGAGATAAAGCACACACAGAGCTTAGCACAGCACCCAGAAAAGAAAAGAAAAAAGATTCAATATATGTTAGCAGTAACTGATGATGGTGGAAAGATCAAGGTATGTTGCCGAAAGGGAGGATCTAGGACTATAGTGAAAAAATAAGCAATTACCAATCTGTTTCATGAAAACTTAAATTTAGAGAGTGCACACTATGTGCCAGACACTGTTCTAAGTGTTCTATACATTTTGTTTTATTTAATCCTCAACACAACCTTATGAGGTAGGCACTATAATTATTCTCATTTACACAAGGAAGCAGAGGCACATAGTTAGTGGGTACAGTACACAGGCATTCTGACTCCAGGGCCACATACTGACATGTTACCTCTCTTCTGCTTAAATAAATGGAAGACAGCTGGAGATAGAGCAGAGAACCAGTCATGGAATTCGCCGCTCAGCTTGGGGCTTCCCAAACCTCTGGTGTATCAGAATCTTCCACGGAGAGATGATCTAAAATACACACTCCAGGGCCCCAGGTCCAGAGAGCCTGATTCTGGCAGCAGTGACAGTGGTAGGGGCTGGAGCGTGGAGGACAGACATGTATATTTTTAACCAGCTCTTTGGGGAATTCTAATGCAGGTGGTCTAGAGAGAGGGGAGAACACATGGGCAGTGTGGGGATAAGCAGATGGCTCAGTGGAGATAATATGTAGGTGGCATGAAGTGACAAGGTCTCCTGGATAAGGTAGCATTTGACCAGGAGTTTAAGAATGGATAGGATTTTGTAGATCTCTCTACCCTTCTCCATTTGGAGGCTGTAATGGGTTGACTTGTGCCCGCCCCCCTCCCCAGGAGATATGCCGAAGTCTTAATGGATTACCTGGGTCCTAAATTCAATAACGAATATCCTTATAAGAGACAGAGAAGAGGCACAGAGAAAAAGAGAAGTCCACACGAAGAGAGAGGCAGAGCTTGGTGTTATGCAGCCACAAGCCCAGAAATGCCTAGAGCCACCAGAAGCTGGAAGAGACAAGGAAAGATCCTGTCCTAAAGCCTTCAGGTAAAGCACGTCCCTGCTGACACCTCGATTTCAGATTTCTAGCCTCCAGAACTGTGATGAAATAAATTTATGTTGTTTTAAGCCACCAAATGAGTGCTAATTTGTAATGGCAGCACAAGAAAACTAATACAGAGGCTTTCATCCTAGTCACACCATTCACCCGGGGGAGGTCTTTGCACTGAGACACTGAGCTGTGGAGGTCGCGGCCTGCAGACAGCTCAGCTGTGCTTGCTGAAACCCCAGCCAGAAGGCAGGCCCTGAAGGAGGTGGTGGAGCACAGCTGGGAGTGATGCAGTGGCATCACCTTTGTGAACTTGTGACTTCCCCGCTTCTCTTTGGTTGCAGGCCTATAAGAAATCAAAGAAAGGCTCTGTCCTCAAGTCTCACATTTTACAAAGGAGGATATCAACACCCAGAAAGTGAAATTTCCAGTTCAAGATCACCCAGTGAGTGGGCAGCAGGGCAGAGCCAGAACCCCTGTCTAGAGAGCATGCTGCTATCTGGAGGGAGGCCCAGTCCCTGGCTCTCAATGTGGGCTTAGCATGAAGCCCTGAATATTATAATGCTGTTACTCTAATTTCACTGCAAAAGTTGATTCTCTCTAATAACTTTGGTTGGCGGTTGGTCTTTCTTGTCCCTGACCAACATGTGGGTAGTGGCTTTCGACCTCTGGCTTAGAGACTCCAATGTTTCCCTTCCCCATTGCTGAGTCTTCTGCTTTAGGGATGCAAGTTGAGAGCTATCTTTGGAAACCGCTTTCCAAAATGCAGAAGTTGGCCATCTGTAGAACTGACAGCACTGGTTGTGGTCTGTGAAACACCAAATCTTGAAGAAGTATCTCTTTAGAAAGCTTATTAATACTTCCTTTGTCCATGTGCCACCGTGACTTTCTGCAAGGGAGAAGTCTCTCCCATGTGCCTGCGGAGAGAGCTTCCTCCTTGTCCGAAGCCCTTGCTTCCCATTCCTCCCTCTCGGCTAACACTTGAGCTGGTATAACGTGGCCAGCAGAGGAATGAACCTTGTCCCCAATCTGGTGTTTCAGATACTCTACCTACCAGAGGACTAATTTCACGTCAGGTTCTAGGAGAAAGGGCATTAGCGCTTCCGCAAGAGATACAGGGATGTAACTCAAACTGAGAAATACTTATTGAGCGCACGCTACTTGAGAGGCATTGCAAGGTTGGGTGCTAAAATAGGAAGGAGGTTAGGTTAGAGTATTAGTTTTCAACCCTGGATACACATTGGGTCGCAGGGAAGATTTTTAAAATCCTGATGCCCAGGTTGCACCCCATTTACATCAGAATGTCTCAGGGTAGGATCCAGGCATCAGCACTTTTAAAAAGATTTTCAGATGATTCCAGTGTACAGCAAAGTTAGAGAACCATGAAATATGCCATTGCAGGGGACCGTACTGAGATATTGTTTTCAGTGGCCTCTGTTGGGTCCTGGGCATTGGCAGTTTTTTAAAAGCTGTTCAAGTGATCCCAGTGTACAGAGGCAATCCGAGTAGATAATAAGAGAGAATCATATGAGCACCATCAAGGTGCCTGTAACTGGTGTTCTTTTCCCATCTGTATGGTCTATATTTCTCACAAGTTGGATTTTTTGTTGAAGGAAAATGAGTTTTGGTAGATCTTGGAGACAGCTGGTGATGGTGGACACCAAATACAGATAGCTTAGTGGCCTAGCAAGGAAAATGCACTGGAGAGGAAACCCGAAACTTTCTCAGAGCCAAGAGTGAAGGCCGAAAACAGTGTAGCTGCCATTCTAGGTCACCAAGCTTTAAGGTTTAGAGCACTTTCGGAGGAATCTCAAGCACTCTGAGGATCTGCTTGGGGACAGGCTTCAGGCATGGCTGTGTCCAGGTGCAGAGCGTAACTATTGTTTAAGGGTAGATGACGTTTGATTTTCTATCACTCCTCCTTTGGAGGGCCTCAACGTCACAAAGTATTGAGCAATTCTCCCATTTTTTTCTTTCTTTCTCAATACTTTTTCTCTTCGTTGTAGCATAAGTGTATATACATAAGGTAGACAGTTCCCATCTTACCTACCTGACCCTACTTCCTTCTCCCTGGAGTCCCATTTTTGCAACTCTTTGTCCCTTGGTTCCTCCACTCCTTTGGTTGTCCCTTGGTTCCTCCACTCCTCTGACTGGTCCAATGGATTTCTTTTCATCTCATTTCCTGGCCTCCAGGACTTTCTCTGCATTGGGCTCTAGGGTTGGTAAACAGTGGAGGAGCCACCTCCCTTCTAGTCCTATCCTTTTCGACTTTGGTTTGTTCTCAAAGCATGT
The DNA here is from genome assembly GCF_014176215.1 of Rousettus aegyptiacus. NCBI lineage: Eukaryota > Metazoa > Chordata > Mammalia > Chiroptera > Pteropodidae > Rousettus > Rousettus aegyptiacus. The sequence continues at coordinate 153,215,263 of NW_023416306.1, read as the reverse complement.
GGGTAAGTGGTGATCGTTTCCGAAATGGTTCATATGATGGTTCTGGGACACATTTCTTATCTCTTTCTTACATCATCTCTAGAGTTCCTTCTGATAAATTTTTTGTTAAATCCAGACTTCTTAGTGATCTCAGCTCACATATATCACTAGAAGAACTTGGATCTTGGCAATTGGGATTTATAGGCTGTAGCATATAAGGGACGGTCTTAATAGTTTATTTTGACAATGTTCTACAGACAACATTGATGAAGGACATTAACTGTCATGGAGAGTTGGGGAGGGTTCATGTTTCCCACCTGGGAAGATAAAAATTTAGCACCAGGGAAATCTGGAGAGGAAGAGAAATCTTTTTTTATTTTTCATTTTTTTTCAAGCAAAGGGCAATGAGGGGTGATGCTAGTATATGCTACAAGTTTTACATTAACTATTAACATCTTCGTGGATACTCTGGAGGGTTTAAATTTACTTAAAACCCACAAAAGTTGTATAATGACTATAAGTGAGAGTAGGAAAAGACTACTCAGGAATCTCAAACTTTTAAGTAGACTAGATAAATAATAAGTACATATTTTAGCAAATGTAATGATAATTATGTCTGCAAACTAGTCTGCAGTTAGGCGCTTGTTTCTATTCTCAGCTATAAATCTGACTCATTGTATGGCTTGAGGCAAGTCACTTAACAGCTCTGGACTTCAGCTTCTCCATGTGAAAAATAGCAATTAAAATACTAGATAGAGGAACTAGCATTTATTGAGCAACTGCTGTATGTTGATCTACTAAATGCTTTATATTATGTTGCATTATTTCTTTCATTCACTCGGCAAATATTTTTGAACACCCACTATGAGATATTATGCCTGGCCTCAGGGATCTATTAAGCACAAAACAAAAATCTCTCTTGGAGATTAAGTTCCAATAGGGCTGGGTGATAATAAACAAGAAAAGAAATAACAAGACAATCTCCAACAGTGGTATGTGCTATATAGATAATACACTTAAATCACATGATAAAAATGAACCTGGGGACAGAGTTACTTATACAGGGTGGGCCCTCTCAGAGGTGACATTGGAGTTGAAACCTGAATGATGAAGAGCAGTCTGCAGAGTCCAGAGTCCATGGGACAAGATCTGGGAAAGAGAGCTCCAAGTAGACAATAAGTTTAAAGGCCCTGATACAGGTAGGAGTTTAAACTGTTTGAAAGGCAAAGAGAGTGAATGAGTGGGTTTAGTGAGAGGAAGTGATCATTGGGTAAAATGAGATTAGAGGTAGGCAGGAGCAAGGCCACAGTGGCCTTTTGGGCTGTGGTGAGGGATCTGGGCTTTATTCTGATTGATCTGATTTACGTTCTTTGAAAAAATCACTCAAGGCATATTAAGGAGCATGATTACAGTGGAGCAGGAATAACAGCACAGACAACAGTAGGGAGGCTATTGCCTAGGTGAAAGCAGCAAACTTTTTCTGTAAAGGGTCAGAGAGTAAATACTTTAGGTTTGGTGAGCCACATTAACTCTCTGTGGCACATTCTTTTTCTCTCTGTCCTGCTCCTTCTCCTTTTTTTTGTAACCCTCTAAAAATGTGAAAATCATTCTTAGTTCTTGGATAATACAAAAACAGGGAATTGCATGCTAGATTTGGCCTGCCTAGCTGGGCAGTAGTTTGCCAACCCGATCCCTAGCTTAGAGAGAAGTAGAAACTGAGTGCCATAAATTTAGGACCAGAACTGGCAGGACGTGCTGATGAACTGGCTCTGTATGGGGAGAGGGTAAAAGAAAGAGGAAACAAGGATGGCCTCAGTGAAGAAGTAGAAGGTGGTGTAATTTACTAAGATGGGGAAGCAGATTTGGGAGTTAGAGGAGAGGGGAAATTAAGAGTTAAGTATGAGTTGACTATTAGTCATCCAAGTGGGGATGTCAAGTAGGGACCCTGCTACAGATTCTGTAATTTAGAGGAGAGGTCAAGGCTGGAGATCCACGTTTGGAAGTTATTGGCCTATGAATACATTTAAAGTCATGGAACTAGATGAGATCACTCAGAGTGCAGCACAGAGGTTCCAGGACCAGGTCCTGGGAGGCTCTGGAACTTAGAGGAGCCATAGATCTTTTGAATCACTCTCTAGGTCAAAAAGTATGACACGTGACAAATATTGCTCAATTGCTTTCCAAAGGGGTCTTTTGTATCTTAATAGAACCCATCTTGTTTTAGCTGTTTAACTATACATTGTGAGTGGGGCTATACACATGAATGGGCAGGGATGCCAGTTAGGAATCCTTGACTGCTTTTGCATTGGAGCTGATGAGCCTCAAGCCACATTGGAAGATTAGGCTGGTTAAACTGGTTAGAGGAGGTGTCAAGAGGGCCAAGCCACAAATCACCCAGCAAACATTACAAATGCAGATTTTTAATAAGAGCTTTGAATTCACTGTCTGGGGTGAGGTGTGTTTTAAACATGCTCCTTCACGTACAAACAAAAGGTTAAGAAACCTGCGGCTTAAGGATAGACTGGGTAGAAGATGTGTTATCATGGTATCTCTTCACCTCTGGAGACTTAAGGGGGCTTCAGGAATCTTTGGTAGGTCTGGCTGGGGAAGTTTCAGTATGAGGGGATGGCAGAGGATTGTTAGGCCAAGAAGAAACATTTCCTCTAGTTGTGGGACACTTTCCATATGCTCTCCAGGTCAGAATGAGGCCTTCTCCCCACACAGATATAAAATGGTACCTTTCTTAATGCAGATGCAATTTAAAAATTCGGGTTCCCTGGGAGTATCTACTCTGCCCTCTAGGTCCACAGCATAGAGGGGAGAATGTTTCTTTTTCTGTGTCTTTATTTGGAAGCAAGAACACATTTTCAATCCAAATATAAGACACATATGTTGTTGGTGAAACTGAAATCATTCCTACACTTCGGATACATTATGGATTAAAATTTGTGTGAAAACAGCTAAGGGATAATGTAAGAAATTTTCTAATAGGCCTTCTACTAGGAGCTAAGGAATAAACCTTGCATTTATGAACCATCATTTATTTTACTTCTAAGTGCCAGGCACTATTTTAGATCCAGAGATAAAGCAGTGAGAAAAAAAAAAAAAGACAAAATTCCTCACAAGACATAGCTTAGGGAGACATATAAACATGATAAATAAGTAAAAATATATGTTGTATTAGTGGTGAGTGCTAAGTAGAAAATTATAAAGGAGAGATTAAAGAATTAGGGGTTGGGATAAGTGAGAATATAGGACAAGAAAGCTGTGACTTATGAAAGTAACTTAATTTTTCTAAGTCTCTGTTTCTTCATCTGTAAAGTAATAAATAATACTGGCATCCTGAAGAAGGCTCAGGCCCTAAGACTGACTGCGTCACTTTTAAACTGTTGGACTTTGGGCCTTCAGAAGTTCTTGGCCTCTCAGAACCCCAGTTTCCTTATCTGTGAAATGAACAGACTTGCCCAGCCTATGTCACATGGTTTTCGGAAATGTCAAATGTAATAATTAATATATGTGAAAATATTTAAAAATGTAGAAGCTATTATATAAATGTGAGATGGAAATTTAAAGAAAAGACAGCTATTTCATGGGTCACAAACCTCTTGCTGATGGTCAGTCTGCAGAGCCTCAGGGCTGAGAGTAAACAATGAATTAGATTGATTCCCTATACTGCAGGGGGAAGGCCAATGCAAATTATCAGGATGTACCGAGTAGACTAGCAATTTTATCTTAGATCAAGGATAAAATAATCAAAGTAAGCATTCCTAAGTGGACATACCATAAAATAATTATTACATGGCTTTTGTCAAATTTTAAAATGCTTTACAGACGGCTCCTTTATGTTTGTTTTTGTTTACTTCAGTTCTAAGGAAAAGAACTAGATGGATTGAAAGGAGTTACAAATATAGAATAATAAATTACCATTTTCTGGGTAGTTCTGTAGCTGCTCAGATGCTCAATAAACATTAATGAAACTAGATGATTCCGAACATAGGCTGCTGTATATTCCTTTTTCATTTTCATATTTCCTTCAGCCCTGAATATTAGATAGCATCCCAACAGTGGTTTATTAATAAACATGCTGGTAGACATACATGGCATAGAGTCTGGCACATAGTAGGTACTCAATAAATATTTGTTAAACGAAAGCATGAAGGATTACCGTGTTAAATTGCTTACTAAAGACTAGCCAATTTGATCCCTAAAATGTGCATTTAAAATACACAAACCTTCCTTTGACAATGTTCATCTGGTTCACAGCGTTACGTCCATCTCTCAGCCTGGACTAAAAGACAGTGTTTTAATCAATTTAAACGCAAAATCTAAATTTTGGTTTGAATATTACCTAGCACAGTAGGCGCTCAATATGTTAAATAAGATGCACGTTCAGAGAGCAGTTACTCTAGCCCAAATAACTCCGCTCAGGAGCATGAACTGGTCGCCTGCACTCTCATATTCACCTCTACTTCTTCTCTACTGGCCCCCCATCGCCTCATAGACAAATTGGAATCTTTCCGCTCAGCCCTCAAAGTTTTCCTCTTGAGTGCTCAACGTCCCAGTTGCCAAGCAAAGCGGAAAGGCCAGGGATTTCGCACCCTCCGCTTCCGCCCTCGCTTGGCGCGCCTTGGTGACTGCCAGACCGCCTAGCGAAGGGCCTTGTGGCTGTTTCCTATTGGGGCTTGGTTGCTATGGTATCACCTACCTTAAAACATGCTAGCATTGCTTCCGCAAGTTAAAGGAGGATTACTTCCAGGGCTGCCCTTACTTGCTATGGCCGGCTGGGCAGTCACCGAACTCAACAAAAATAAAAGTTTTGCGGAAAATTTGTAGAATACCTTACTGAATCACGTTAACTTGTGGGTGTGACGTGGTATCATATCCTTTCTTCCCTTTCAAAAGATTTACTATAGAGCCTTCATCTATTTGCCAGTCTCCAAAATGGCGCCGGCAGCGTTGGTAGGCCAGAGGTGAGTCACGTGCGCCCTCCCGGTTCCGGCGCGGTAGAGGCCGGGGGTGGTGAACAGTCTCCGGCACCATGTCTGGTTTGTCTGGCCTACAAGCCCAGCGTGGCCCTTGCCAGTTAGCGTCGCTGCTTTTACTCCTGCTCGGCCCCAGCTCGGTCTTCGCCATCTCCTTCCATCTGCCCGTTAACTCCCGCAAGTGTCTCCGTGAGGAGATCCATAAGGACCTGCTGGTGACGGGCGCGTACGAGATCACCGACCAGTCTGGGGGCGCTGGCGGCCTGCGCACCCACCTCAAGGTGCGGCACTGGGCGGGGCGGGGAGGGAAGACCGCAGGCGTAGGCGAGGGGAGGCCGAGGATGGGGGCGGGGGGTCACGCTGGCGGAGGCCTGGAGGGCCGCCTGGCCTCCCGGGAGGCGCTAAGGGCGCGTGGTCGAGACCGCCCCCACAGCCCGCCCGTCGTCGTTCGTGGGGCGGGGCTGGGTGCCTGTGCTCGGGAACCCTTAGAAGGGCTGCGGGGCCTTGGCAGATGTGACCGCCGACCTGGGGTGTCCTCGACTTTGGTTGTTGTTAGGGCCTTATACCTGCTTTGTTCCTAGGTACCTTGACTTGGGTCTCCAAAGAAGTCTTTGGATGTTGAGTATTTGTGGAGATTGGCATCATAAAGGCACATTGATTCCTGCAGGAAAATAATGGAGGCATTGAAGCTTACTGCGAATAATGAAACCTATTATTTATTGAGCATTAACTGTGTGTGTGTGGGGGGGGTCTTCTCCCACTTTATATACATTACCATTTAGTTCGTACACTCCCCTATGAAGTAGGTACTGTTAGTCTCATTTTACACAGAAGGAAACTGAGGCTCAGAGATAGTAGAATAAACGTGTCAGAGCCGGGATTAATTTTTAGTTTGAGAGTTAGTAGGGTGCAGAAAAGTGCTGCGGTTTTATTCTCTCCTTGCTTTTTATTTGTAATTTATTTGTGCTTGATAGAATGGTCTCAGTCTCTAGTCTTTTCCTTTCTGGTATCCCAGAATTGGACTTGGCCAGGTTTTATGTAAATTTCACTGATACTCCAGGATGGTGATTACTACTCCCATAATGCCAGTTTGCTCCTATTTTGCTGTTAGGATGAAGGGATCGATCTTTGAAACTTTAATATAAATTGATATAGTCAAGGTTGATTATGTTCTAGGTAATTTTATTCATTTACAATGAGCACGTGGTTTTGTTTTTAACAGAATGGGTCTTAGAGTAAATAAGAAGAAATATTTTTACTTTTTAAGAGCGCTTAGGTATAAGATGATTAATTTATGTTTAAGGTATTGGAATCTAGTAGTGGTCTAGTAGTGGTAATAGATGCAATTTATTTATACTTTATGTGAGAGAAATGAACTATTTTCAGGACTATTGCTCATGACCCATCCTTTTATTATTCTCTTCAGGTACCAAACTAATGTCTGGCCAAGAAAGCCATGATGACACAATTTTAGAGGCTTAGATACAACGTTTTGGGGATCATGCTTCTGGCTTTTCAAAGGACATAGTACATAGAATCAGAGAATTAGAGAAACACAAGAGACTTTACTCTCATCTCCAGTGTTTCTCCCTCTGATTTGTACTTACATTTTAACTTTTCAGTGGCTTACTACTGCTTAAACTGTCTGATACAGCTTAAATTGACCAACATGCTCTGTAGTGCTCTTCATGATCTATTTCTGAAGCTTTATATACTTTGTCATTCCCCACTCTGCCTTTTACATATGAGCCACCCTAATAGTCCCCTGAACTCACTTATCTTATAACCACTTAGGTGTATATCTTGCCTTTCTTATTAGACTATTAGTATACTGAGGGCAGGAATTATTTTCATGTTCATGTTTTCCAGAATGTCAGTCATACTAGTAAGCATTTAATAAATACAGGATGCATAGTGTAGCATAGCCTTAAGGAAATTATGTCTGTATTCAGAACCGCTGAAGGGGCCTCAACAGCAGGAGTCTCTAGATCTACATGCTCTCCCCATGTCTTCCCTGTTTTCTTGCTACTAACCAGCTTAGACTGCTCTTGGGGTCCTAAACCCAAATGTCAGGTAGGTAACAAAAATGAACGAATTGGGCCAGATGTGAGAAAAACAGCAGCAGTGATGATAAATGGGGGATAGTTGGGAGTAGTGGAAACTTAATTTGCAGTGGCCAGTACTCCCATCTCTTGATAAGAGCCTTTTTGTCACATATGATTTCTCAAATGAAGTGAGAAATCCAAATTTTGATGTGAAAGCTCCTGATTTTTAAGTGTACCAACTAATTCAAAGTCAGTTTTGGCATTGGTTTGTTTCAGGTTTATGGAAAAGAGTACTGTCAGTCCTCACTTACACATTACCCAGATTCAACAATTAGGATATTGCTACATTTGTTTAATCTTAACGATTTCTTCCCCCTTTTTATTATTTTAAAGTAAGTCCCAGATATGGTATTTTAATCCTGCATACTTCATGAATCTCTTTAAAAATATGAACACAACATTATATGGCTATAATCACACCTTGCAAAATAAACAAGAATTCTTTAATGCCATCTAATAATACCTAGTTCATATTCAGATTTCTCCACTTATCTGAAAAACATCTATTTAAAATTAATCTTATATCTCTCAAGTCTCTTTAATCTAGCAATCCGCTCTCTCTTTTTTATGCTTGCGGTTGTATCGGAGTTAGTTGTCCTTGAAGAATATCCTACATTTTGTATTTGTCTGTTTGCTTCCTTGAGATTGCTGTCCCCTATATTTCTTATAAAAGGAATCAGATCTAAAAATGTGATTAGATTAGATATATCTTTTTGGTGGGAGTACTCCATGGTTAATGTCATGTACTTGATGTGGCATCATGGCAGAGCACACAGTTCTTTTTGTGCCTCAGAGTGCTGCTAAGATCGAGCAATGGGTTCAGGTGTGTATTAGTGTCTTACTGCTGCTATAACAAATTACCATGAACTTGGTGGGTTAAAACAACACATTTATCTTATAGTTCTAGAGGTCAGAAGTCCTGAAATCAGGATATCAGCAGGTTGTGTTCCTTCTCTTATGAGAAGGCTCTAAGGGAGAATTCATTTCCTTGCCTTTTTCAGCTTCTAGAGACCACTTGTATTCTTTGGGTGGTGAACCCTTCCTCCATATTCAAATATTTTTCGCCTACCCACCTCTCTCTTTTTGCTTCCATCATCCCATCTCCTGTGACTCTCCTGCTTCTCTCTATTCTAAGGACTCGTGATAGTTTCCTTATCTCAAGACCCTCAGTTCGCTCACATCTTCAAAACTTTTGCCATGTAAGAACACAAGTTCTTGGAATTAGGACATGGACATTGGTGGTGAGGGGGTGCCATTACTCTGCCTACCAAGGTGATAACAGCCTGAAGCCTCCATTATATAACTTCCCATTGATTTTTCTCTTTTGACTCCATTGATGACTTTTGTGTTAATCTATTGCATTAAGGTTGTGAAATGATTTTCTAATTGTATTATTCCTTTTATATTTATTAGGTGAAATTACTCTTAAAGAATTCATCAATTAAGACCATTCGGTTACCCTAAAATTTATAATTCATGTAAAAAAAAGCAGGAAAAATGCTGAATTCATTCCTTTAATTGACATTTTTCAGAGTAAGGAGTTGTTGCCCTTGTTATTTTCATTGTAATGCAGAGGGTTAACTATTATTCTGAAATCTTTATTTTTATTTTTTTTGTCATTTGTTTCAGTTTTTAGAGTCATTGTTTTAGACAGTTGTATCATTTCTTTTGCTCATATGTCTCTTTGGGGCTTCCATATCCTTTGACACAATCCCATTAGGCTTCGATAGCTTCCCTGTTTTGTGGAACGATAAGGTGTCCTAGGATCATTTTTTTTAATATGTCCAACCCTTGATCTGGAAGTAGCTATTCCTCCAAAAAGTTCTGGTTCCTTTTTGTGGGGGAGTGGTATTTTAGAGACCACAAGCTGGGTGTCATTTAAAAATTTGAGTAAAAATATATTTGTGGGCATAATCCAGCCCCTTACCATGGTTTGCAACCTTTTTCATAGTATCTGTTCACTTAGTTCTGTTTCTCTTAAGTTCTGACCACTCGTGGCCCAGACTCTGCCTCAAGTATTCTATCATTTCAGCGTCTGAAGTGCAACTCTTGAGTGCAAGAATTTGATTGATCTAGCTCTTTTTATGTCAGACCATATTCGAGGTCTTGTCTTTAGCCATATATCTACTTCTGCTTCAAGCAGTCATAGTTTGGGTTGAGGTTAGGAGAACTAGAGACTTTGTGTAGTGCAAAACCTGGCCATCTGAGCTTGGCATTTAGTTGTTGCTCTAAATGATGCAGTCTCTGTTAGAAGGATCTTTGTAAATATAGTGCTTTGATTGACCTAATTCATCTTCCTGTCAAGGAGCCCTTAAATAATGTTTGATAAATACATCAATGTTATCATTTTTCACTCTATGCTGTGGTTATGTGTTTATCCATCTCCTGAGCAGAGACTGTGTCAATCATCATTGAAATGCCTGTGTCTAATACAGTGCCTGGCACTTAGTAGGATTTCAACATAAGTAGTGATTGAACAAACGAATTGCCACTGTCCTAGCTTGGTCTCTGATCTTCTTCACTCTGTCCTCCCACTCCCGACTCCAGCCATACCGAACACCTTGTGGTTCTTTGAATATAATGTTCTCTTAACCTGAATCTGTCTTTGCCTGTACTCCCCTGCTAGTTGCTTCCATTACATCCTGTTTGACATGGCAGTTTTCATGTAGTATAGTGCTTACTTTGTGAATTCCTTAATGTCTTACTCATCTTTATGTCTTCAGTTTAATGTACTGTATATGCATTACTGTACAGCTGAGTTAAATGTCTTGGTCTTATTGGGAAGCCCTGTGGTATAGTACAAAAAGCCTGGATCTGAATCAGATTTGAGTTCAAATCCCAGCAGCTCCACCACTTATAAGGTGTATGGTCTTAGAGGAGTTATTTAACCCTTCTCCTTGGGACCTTTATCTGTAAAATGGAGATGATAGATCTCTCAGAATTATTACAAGGACTAAAGAGATGGATTCTTTATTGCACAAGATTCATTATGGTGGGCCAAAGGTGTTACTACTTTTTCTTTTCTGTCTGTTGAATGAAAATTGAATTGCTACTCTGACTCCCCTGCTCTGTATCATTGCAGTGAACAGACAAAGAATATTTTAATAAGAGGAATTCTGAGTGTTTTGTTTGTGATTCTCCTATTCATTCATTAAATATTTATTTGATATTTAGTATATGTTAGACCTAGCTGGGGATATGGAGGTGAATAGCAGACAAGGTCCTTGAACCCCCGTGAAGAACAGACAAAAAAACACATTAAAAAAATACACATAATTTCAGGTATTGATAAGTATTATAATGAAAAATCAAGCAGTAGGGGTAGGGAGTGATTGAATGGGGAAAGTGTATTCGGTCAGAGAAGGCCCTTCTGAACAGAGAAATGAATTGAAATGATGGATGGGAGAGACTCTGCTGCAAAGATTTTGGGCCTATATTGAGATGTGTTTGTGTTGAGATTTCCAATTAGGTTGATCTCATACCACCCTTTCTTACTCATTTCTCAAAATGAGGCTAACCCAGGCTAAATAGTATCATATTTAATGACTGCACAGAATTGAAGCAGGAAGCAACAACTCATTATTCATAATGAATATAGATGTTTTCCTTATTCAAGCCCATGATAAAAACCTGTTGTAAGGACTCAGAATCTCGTTGATTTTGAATTGAAAACCACATTTTCATTAAGACTAGATGATACTGTAATAGTTTAATAGGCTTTGGCACCACTTATTATTTAGAATGCTTGTGAAAATTGGAGGGTTAATTAATTTTAGAGGCTGAGATGTTGTCTAAGGGTGATTTGTTCTTTGGAAATAGGTTTACAGCAAGAGAGAAAGCAACTATGAGGAGTTGTCATAATCATCACCAGAAAAAAAAGCTTGATGGTAATAATTTAAGTCATTTATACTTTTTCAGCCTCTTCCAAATAATCTAATTGGTCTAAATTTTTTTATTGTCATTTTTTCAAGAGTGCTAATGCTAATTAACAACTCGTTTTGCTAAAATGAGGGATTTTTTTGGTATGTTTACCGAGTTATGGTCCCAGTCTTTACCAACTAGCTTATAGATGAGAAAGCCAAACAGATTCTTTAGAGTTCAGCCTTGTGTCATAAGCCTATCACAATTTAAGCCTAAAAATTATTAAGAAGCATCTTAGTAGTTGGGAAACCATTGGCTTATAACTTTATCCCCCTACTAAAAGCTGTATGAAAAGATACAGGATACACACACACTATAGTTTTGAGATTATTTTATTTGGAACAATTATATTTCAGCTTATTATTATTGGTGTCTGTACTAAAGACTGATCATTTTCTGTTGGGAAAATATATCTCTTCAAATTTATATTTGTTGTGACTATTGTCAAATGGGTTAGAAACAGGTCAACAAATATATGGTTTAGTACAGAAATTTAATTGGTCCATTAACATTTAATAGTATTAAAATCTATTTTCTTTCCATATTATAGCTATTATTTCTAGCTTTAAATTTAATCTGACCTGGGTTTCCTGCTCCATAAAAACTAAACAATATGATACATCATTTAAATGTTTGCAATTCAATGAACAGTTGTCCACAGCCGTCCCCTTTTTGAACTGAACTGGAGAAAGGGGGCTGCTTAGAATTTGAAATTGCTACACCATACCTTTATGATGACTTCTGAAGACTGAGTCTAGTTTCTAGGAAAATGGAACAGATTTATAGAGGTAATCTAGTGGGATGCAATGACTTCTATACTCTTTCTTGTGTGAATTGCTGACTGGTGGTTGATCCTGAGCCATTGCCCCCATACGCATGTGCGCCCTGGTAGCCTGGACAGTAGAGCCCTCTGTCAAATCAGCCAGCTGGCCACAACCCAGAATTTGGGCTCCCAAACAAGCCTCTGACTTGAGGGAGGTTGATGTCATCTGCCTTTATCCTGTGCCCTAACCTCATTGTTCTACATAACGTGTGGGAAAATCAAGGGACTAGTTGTTAAAGGGAGAACAAGGCTTTGTTTGTGCCTAAAAGGGTCACGCTGGATGTTTTTACCGTAAATAACTTTGGAACAGTATGAAAAAAAACATTTGATCTGGTTTCACCCCCGCAGTAGTATTGTTAGGGCAGCAACTGGTCTTTCATTCTAATTCTTCCCCTTCCTCCCTCTCCTTCTCCCCCTCTCTTCTCCCAACCCCCGCTTCCCAGTCAAGCATGACGTATTGCTTATGTTAGGTTAATGTAGCAAATGCTGATAGAAGCAGGAAGAGAGCTTCTATCCCTAATCATACCAGTGCCTGGAAATTTTCCATTTCTAGTTTTCACCACTTATACAAGCCTCCTTAAGCAATGCTTCTGTGCTGTGCTGTGCCATCACCGAGTTGTGTTGGAAATTTGAAAGAACTTAGTGTTGCTAAATGCTGCTTGTGACCTAAGTTTGACTTTGTTCTGGGTTAAATCTAGATGTGATCCTTTGATTTCAGGGATGGAATTGACAGACTTGGACATGGTATTTGCTCTTGTTTGAATGATCAGGGTAAATTCACTTTATGCATTATGCCTATTAAATGTAGCATCTAGGCTGTCAGAGTTATCTGTGTTCCTTGTGTTCAAGAACAATGGTGACTTGCAGGTATTTCTGATACCATTTTTTTAATCTAAAGCTACAGCATCTTTCATGATTTGGTGTCTTTCTGCTTTTTTATATTTTAGAGTAATAGACCGCATAACGCAAGATTCACTTGTGAACTCTTAACCAAATTAAGCATATAGACTCCAACCCTGATTGTTATCTATACACACACAATTCTCTCTTTCTTTCCCCACTCCTAATGTCATTGGGTCCTTCATGCAGTTTATTACTTATCAGGTTAAAAAACACATGCAGGAAATGCTGGAGTCATCTAGTATTTCTTGCTATCCCTCGTTAGCATCTAAATGTTTCCTTGAATACCTGCTCTGTTAGGCATTTTGTTACCCCTCAGTTTCTAAATCTTGCCGGTGCTTCCTTGAGAGTTTACCTACCTTTTTCTCTTTCCATGCAATAACCATTTGGGCCCTAATCATCCTTGGGTTTAGTCAATGTAGCGTACTTTATCTAGTTTGTCATCCATTAGCACTGCTAGGTCAAAAGTGTGGTTAGTGACCTAAATGTTTACGGAGTTCCAACTTATCACTAACAGACAGTTATCATAATAACAATAACGCTAACAGTGACAAAAACAACATTTATTGAGTACTTATCATGAGCCAAACTCTGTTCCAAGCCCTTTACCTGTATTGAATTTAGTCCTTACAATAGCCTCACGAAGTTCATACTATTGTCCATATCTTACATATGAAGCACAGCGAGCTTAAGGCTTTACAGCTGGTAAGTGGCACAGTTGTCATTTGAACACAGACCTAGTAGTTAGTCTAGAACCTTTAGACTAACTACTATGCTGTATTGGTAGGTGTTTCTGTTTCAGTTCATTTTTATTCAATGTGTAGAGCTTCTAAAGGGACTTGCTGTTTCTAAATTTCTGGGTTAGTCACTCAGGAGCTACAAGGTTGATGATTATCCTTAAAGTAATAAATGCACATTGTATTCTTAGTATTATACCACAAACTGATCATAACCCTGAAGAAGACAGAGAGCAGGTAGGAGCCTATTCGAAGGAAATAGATTTTTACCAACTACACCAAAGCCATAAGGTGATTGACCTCTGCTGCTATGGTAGCACTCCTGAAAAAAAAGTATTTTTCTTTTAAAAACATGTTCTTGGATTGGTGGGATATGAGCTGATTCAACAGATGAAAGCAACATGTGGCCCATACCAATAGGAAGACACAGACTTGCCACTTCCCCCATAGATCATATGTCATTTTTACAGGAGTAGGTATAGACTTGTCCAACTTAACTCTTTGCATAATGCCTCATAAAAAGTACGTGAAAATGCTTGTTTGCTTGCTTGGCTCTCAGGAGACTAAATTTCTCGAGAACCTAGAGATATGTGTGTATATATGTATATATGTTTGACTTCACCCTTTTGGGAAAGAATTTTTTTAATAAACTATTTTAAGACAGTTTTAGATTTACAGAAAAACAGTGAAAATAGTACAGTTCCCATTTACTCACATCTGGTTTCCCCTATCGTTAACATCTTTATGACACTGAATGAACCAGTATTGATATGTTATTTTCATCATCTTAAGTCTTTATTCAGATTTCCTTAATTTTGTCTTTTTTTCTGTTCCAAGGTCCCATCCTGGATGTATTACATTTAGTCATGTCTCTTTCAGCTCCTTTAGATAATGACAGTTTCTCAGACTTTACTTGTTTTTGGTGACCTTGTGAATTTTGATGAGCACTGCTCAAATATTTCATAGGATGCCCTTCTTTCTATTGGGATTTGTTTAATGTTTTCCTCATGTTAAAATTGAGATTATGGGTTTGGGGGAGGAAGACCACAGAGATTAAATGTCATTTTCATCACATCAGATCAAGGGAGCATTCTGTTAACATGATTTATCACTGTTGATGTTGACTTTGATCATCTGGCTGAGGTAGTGCTTGTCAGGTTTCTCCACTATCAGGTTACTTTTTTCCCCTTTCCTTACTGTGCCCTTTGGAAGGAAGTCTATGTGCAGTGCACACTTAAGAAGTGGAGAAGTTATACTTGACCTGCGGATGCTGTTTCTACATGAATTATTTGAGAGTCTTCTGCATTTGAGATTTGTCTCTTCTTCCTTGTTTGTTTAATTTATCAGTGTGGATTCATAGATATTTATTTTATACTTTGGATTACAATCTGATACCGTATTTTGTTGCTCACATTGTCTCAGCTTTGGCTATTGGGAGCTCTTCCATTTGGCATATCCCCATTCTTGGTTTTTGTTTTGTTTATTTTTGAACACCTCCTTATCTTTTGGCACTATTAGATGCTTCAGGCTCATCTTGTATATCTCCTGCTTCAGTCCTGGGTTCAGCTATTTCTCCAAGGAGACCTGGTTCCTTTTATTGACGAGTGGTATTAGGAACCGAGATCTGGATGATTAGTATTATTTTTAAGACATTTTTTCCTGGCACTTAAAAATAATAACGCACACCGTGGTAGCTGCAAGTGGCCAAAAGTAGTCCCAGCCTTCTTGCAACTTTAGAGTAAGGCTGGAAATTCTGTGGGCAGAAGCAAGAGGAGCTAGAATGGGGAGAAAAGTGGTAGTGCTATACAGGGTAGAGAACCAGGGCACAGAATCATTCATCTAGTTTCTTCAGGTCCCACCTCTGCATTAGATTAGATCAGGCAGATCCGTGTGGAGGGTCACTGAAAGCACCCATTTGAGCTGTATTTGTATCTTCAGCAAGGCCATGATTGAAAATGGAGAGTCTAATATTGGTCACAGCCCTTTTACAAGGACCTTCCTGATAAATTATTCTTCCTGTTTAGTTCCAGGAAAATTATCTTTAAAGATAAATTTGTGAGCTTTCATCAGAAAACAAATGATGTGACCCAACTTGTTTCTCTCTCAGTCTTTTAATCTTGGCTTCCAGAAAACTTAAGAGTCACATTTATTGTGCAGATATCATTTGCTCATTCAGGTTCTTGATAGCGCCTATTTATTTCTTCCTCCAGAAGAACTCTATTTTCTTTTATTCTTAATTGCTTTATTTGCCTAGTGTTTGAGCCTAAGCTACTTAAAATCCTTTTGAAGTAGGCAGGGTGTTATCTTGAATGTTTGGTAAAGACTTCAGGAGCAGGACCTGCTCCAGGAACCCGTTTTCTGGCCACAGCCTAAAATGGTCCAAGAAAATTCAATTCTAAATGAGTTTATTTTCCCAGTGACCTGTATTCTCAATTATTTGACAGTTTCAGTGTGAGCATTCACATATTCTTGACATCAGCTACTCTGCACATAACAATTAACACTTTTCCCCCTACTTTTTAAGCTGTGAACTTTGGTTTGGTTTTCTTCAGAGGGTGTTATATAGAAACTAATCTTTATTACTTCCCATTCTTTGATGTCATATGGGCATATTTTATGGCTTGATATTACTCTTATTAAGAACTTTACAATAAATATGTTTTTTATTGTAAAAAGGGAAGAAAGGAATCCTTTAAGGGCTTGCTGTTATAGTCCGTGAAAGTGGCAGTTATTTATCATATTACCTACGTAGTTCTTTAGTAGAATTTAAGAAGGGAAAAATAAAATCCCTCAATCTTTGAGAAACGAGATAATCTTTTTAAATGATGTATAATCAGAACATTTTAATTAAAGGAAATTTAAAACCATCATTTCAGCCTGTTAGACTTTGCCAGCCCTGGCTGGTCACCAAGGTTGGCCCAGTTTTCTATTCCCTAATTTTAGCCATCTGCTGACTTATGTAATTATGTTGGGGTTAGGGCATGTGATTTTTTTTTCCTTGAGATCAGTGGCTTGGCTCCTCAATCGCTGCAGAGTAATGAACTACATGGGAAACCTACTGATATTCGGGAAAATTCTAGGATCTGTTAGAATGCATAACAGTTCATAAAAGCCTAACACAAAGGTTAAGTTGTGAAGTTGCCTGTGTGGACTTCCAAAAGTCTGGGTAAATACCCTCATAGAGCTCTGTCAACTAAAGGCCATAGAGAGTATAGAAATGTGGAGGCCCTGAGGGAATTGTGATCATTATCACACACTATTTCTGGGAAGTAAATTTCATGCTGATAAAAGGTATGGGTGTTGGGTCCTTTGCCTTCAGCCTCTAGTAAAACATTTGAGTCTTTGCCCTAGAATGAATTTTTAATACATTTTCAGGTGTTGTAGAAAGAACCAACAAAGCAAGTGGTTTTACTATAATTATGGTTCCTCAGTACAGTGTACAAGAGGACAGTGTAAACAGTTTTTACTTCTTTTGAGTACCAGTCGGAGGTATAGATTGTACCAATCTTTCAGAAAAATATGGCAGACTTCTTAATTAATTTTGCAAATTACTTCATGAAGGATTTTTGCCAGTGCTTTAAAAGAAAGTTTTCCGAACCACATCTGGGCTCCATTATCATCTAGAGATGCTCCTGTCCTTAAATTAATAATTTTTTTGAAGAACCCTTTTAGTATCTTAGGAGAATACAAAGAGATCGTAAGCTATTCTTCTAAGAAATAAGATAGTTGGGCAAATGTATGCCAAATCTTGTAAGCCCGATTCAGTTGGGTTGTTTTTTTCCTAGGCCAGTTACCTGGCCTTTATCCTTGCCTGACTATAGAGAAGATGACATCTGTGATGACTGTTCAGTATTGTACCCTTGATGATTATTCCCTGTCGTCCTCTACTGGTTTCATTTACATTTAAACCTTTCTAGCAATCTGTAATCCTTTCCTTGACCCTTAAGAATTATAGTGCAATGAGCAAATCTGGAAGCTTATTTTTATCTAACTAAGCCTTGGGGAAGTAGACATTTTCTGCAACTTTATTCATAGGAGCCAAATCCAATTAGAGTTTTTAGATCAACTTGGAATGTGAAAATCTTTTATTCCTGCAGTCTATCTTTTTGAGGTTTCTCTTTGCTCTTAAGAATTGTCACTGTGCTTTTGAGTGCTAGGGAGTAGGAAAATGTGAGTATCTGATGGGTTAACAGATTCCGAAGAAAGGAAGAGTGGCAACCACACTGGGGACTACACATTACTCTGGGATTCAGTTAGTTCCCAGACCTTTTTGCCCTATCATAAGGGTGAATCCAAGGTTCTAAAGTCCTTTTTTATGCTTTTTCCTTTAGTTGATGATTAAGAAAAAGTATCAATGAGTAAGAAGCCTTTGGGAATCTTCAGAGTTAAATATTTGCTTGTAGAGTATCTACTAGTTATTGCTGACTTCAAGGCTTCTACCTCGTTGCTGCCTGCTAATTCCTCTAAGGTGGAGAATACAGACCGGACGGTGCTATGTCCCCCTCAGGAGGATTCTCAGGCTCTTCGACAACCACTGACCCAAAGAATCCATCCATTTCTATTAATCTTTTTTGACTTCTGTGCAGCCCACTTCTTTCAGACATTCCTTTTATGGGGAGGCAGCATGGAATGTAGAAAGAGCATGAGGTTTGAACCACTTCAAATTCACATACACAATTTATTAACTGTGTGGTTATGGACAAGTTACTAAGTTTCCTCATCAGTAAAATGGAGATAGTTAGACTGGCTTCTATAGGGTTGTTGTGAGGATTCAAGATTATGTATGTAAAGTTTGTAGCAGAACTTCTTAATCCCTTTAGCGTTACAAACCACTCAATTGCAGAACCCCAGCCTAAATCACTTAATACTTTTCTTTGCTCCTGTATCCTGGCCGTTGGGTGTTGCCTCTAGAAATTCATGGTTCATGATCTCAGCAGAGACCTCAGTGCTGCCTAGCAGTTCTATGTGATTTTGGTCAGCTTTCTTCCCATCCTATGCAGAACTTGGTGGCCCAGAGAACTTAGTTCTATAGACATATTTCATTTCTCCTTGAAGCAGTTTTTTAAATGTTGGGATTGATTGTGAGGGTTTAGAAATTAGGAGATTTCAAATGAAAGTTAAAACATCTAGCTTCTTTTAGAATATTGAATGATCTGAAAACCTGGTGTGCCACAATAGCATTGTTTTCTCCCTTGGGACAGGCCTATCCATCTTGCCACATGGCTTATCACACCCTGTGAACATGTACTGGTCCATTAGACTCAGATATGTTGCTCACTTGATTTTTGTGGCTATTTACTTTTCAGTCTTGTCCTGTGGTCTTTCACTCCTTAAAATCCCTCAAATATGTCCCCTCCTCTCCATACCTTAAGCCCTGATCATTTCTAATTTGGAGTACTGAAATAATGTCATAACCCAGCTTCTTATTTCTAGTATTATCCCTCTTGAGTCTGTCTTCATAGTATTATCAGAGTCATCCTTCTAAATTGCAAATAGAATCACATCACTCTCTTGTTTCAGATTCTCCATTGTCTTTCCACTTTGTACTAAATGAAGTTTAAACTTCTTAACATGGTGTTGCAGCTCTACATGATCTGGTCAGTACCTTCCCAGTCACTTAACCTCTCTGTGCCTCAGTTTCCTCCTGTGGAACATGGGAGAAATAATAGTTCTTACCTATAAGGTTATAATGAAGATTAGATTAAAATGCATATAAAGTACTTGGCACAGTACTTGACACTTGTTAAGTACTCAGTAAGTATTAGCTATTAGTATTGTGATGATACCATGTTTTTGTTTGTTTGTTTGTTTGTTTGTTTTTTCCTGGACCCCGGGCCTTTATATTTGCTGTCTCTTCTACCCTGATTCTTTCTTTGATTGCAACTCATCTTTGAGGACTCAGCTCATGTATCACCTCCTCCATAATACACTCCCTGATGCTCCATAATCCTGGGCATACCTTTTCACATTGCAGCAAAGTCTCATTTCTTATTCTAGTCCTTATTTAGACTCTTAAGCCCTTTGAAGATAGGAACCATCTTACACATCCTTGTATCCCCAATGACCAGTGCAGATCTATGCATCCTAAATGCTTGACAAAGTTGATACATCATTCATGGCCAAAGATATTTGATTAATATTACTGCTGTTCTTTTTAGGGAATTTAGAAGATGTCATAAAAACTTTTTAACTAACCTGTTATTTAAAATGAGTTAATAAACTCATTTTGTGATAATTATTCTTTAGTTATTGTTTTTTTCCCCAAAAATGAAATAACTTTATTTCTGACCATGAGGAATACATGCTGTAGTAGAAGATCGAAAGAAAAAGTGTAAAGAAATCTTACTACTCAGCAATAGCTAGTATTATTAAAGTGTTTTGAATATATAAACTTATGTGTGTGCTACTCAATTTTCATATTTAAAATCTTACCTACAAATGAATCTTATTTTACAAACAGCATTAAAATATCCAGTTTAATATAATGAAGTCACTACTTTTGTGTTCCATGTTGCAAGGAGCTTCCTGTCTCAGGTAATGAAATATGGCTTCCACTAAGACACATGTGCTCTAGGAAAGAAGTCCGAGATCAAATCTGTCATATGACCCTGTTATCCCCTCCTTAATAGATGACCATTCACTTACCAATATATGCCACTTCATTTGTGCTTACAGGGCATTCTCTAAGAACAGAGCAGTTTAAGTTTGGAGAACTAAAGCTAACAACCTAAAAGAAAGGATTGATCATTTGTGGAAGCCAAGGATGTCTTTTTTAGGAGAACATTCTTGTTTGTCCCCTGTGCCTGTCTCCTACCCTGTGTAGCCATTGCCGTAATTAACATGGCATTTGCAGGAATAAATCTACTGTATTTTCTTCTCTCAAAATGATAAAACCAATGCATGTCTTATTTTTCTTCTCTCTTTATATCAAGTGTCCCATTTCCACTATCCACCCCCACTTCAACCCTATCAAGATTTATTTTATGGAAGAAATGTGTTCATACATATCTTTCTCTTTTTTGTGGTATGCTCTTTTGGTAATTGTCTACTTCCATTTTTGTGACACGTCCCTTTCTAGGGAATGATACTGGCCTACATTCTATAAAGTGAATCTTTGTTACTAAACCCATTTTATATCTCAACTGTCATTCTATGGTGGCAGCAGATTTTAGCCTGCAGTGTGGATAGGCTGTTTGAATGAATAAAATTTGCTATACTTGGATTTCATCTTCTTATCCAAGTCCTATCTTTTGGAATGGTTGGAAGGAACATGGTTGTCATAATGAGAAATGTCAACTGTCTTTTATAGACAGTGTTTCTTTCCATTTCTCCAGTTTCTTTTAAGTTTACTTCCCATGTGCTATTTGCTGCCTGTTCTTACTTACTTTTTTGTTTTAGATCACAGATTCTGCTGGTCATATTCTATACTCCAAGGAGGATGCAACCAAGGGGAAATTTGCCTTTACTACTGAAGATTATGACATGTTTGAAGTGTGTTTTGAGAGTAAGGGTAAGTAATCAGTGTTTTCCCTAAATTAAGCATCTTCTCTCAAGTTAGAGCATGAATTTTCTCTCTTGGGCTGGCAGGAAGAGGAGATGAAAAATTACATTTGTTGGGGTGCACATGTAAGTGAAAGTAATGTTCTTCATGTGCAGGAATAGGCAAATATGCTGTGACTTACTTGGCTTGAATGATAGAGTTTAATTTGGTGTAGATGCTAGAAAATGCAGTAAGTCCTTAATGTCATTGATAAATTCTGCAGCTTTATGCAAAATGATGAAACAAATTTTGCCATAAGCAAGAGTTAAGTTCCTATAACATCTCATCAACATTATAACAAAGCAAGGTTGACTTAAACATTATTTAATGCATTCATACGCTAGTAACATGTTTTATAGAGGATTAGAAGTAGGATCTATCAGACAACTTATGGCAAAGTCAGAAGCAAGTTTTGGTCTTCAGAGCACTTATTATTTCCTAGTCTTGATATCTTGCTTTGGAGTCCTCTGTGTATCTCAAGGCCAAAATCCCATAGTAACTTTTAGGCTAATTACCTGATGGTTTGTGTGGTCAGTAGTAGGTGAAAAGGCAGAATCCCTTTCACTCTCTCTTCTTTAACTTCAAGAACACTAGACTCTAAAATCTGTATGTGCTCATACTTATATTAGTTGGGACCCCTTTGGGCCACAAGATACCAAAACATAAACTGGCTTAAAGAGAAAGAAGAGAAAGACTCTGACCTGGGAAATCTTCAGTGCGGTACTGACATCAGGCACAGCTGGATGTTGGAGTTAACAGTTATCATTGGACCCCATACCTATCCTTTAGTGCTTCTTTTCCTTTGCCTCCATTTGACTTTATTCTCTGGCTTTTCTCGTATGGTAGCAAAAGGACTCCTGGCAATTTTGCATTTACAGAATATTCAGAACATATGATCCTAGAAGAAGAGCAAGTACCTTTGTCAACAGCACTAGTAGAGACCCAGATCAATTTGCTGCTTTTGACAGTTAAGCAAGAATTGACTCCCTTAATCTAAATTGGATCAATTTAGCCTAAAAGCTAAGGGAGTTCGCCTGAAGTAAATGGAATAATAGATTAATAATAGAAAATTAAAGGACCTAATAGTGATTTCATGACTGATATCCTTCTCCCTGCCCCCACCCCTGCCACTTCCAGAATGTCTCAACAATATTCTAGACATTTCCACATGGTTATGCCACTCTTACCTCAAAACCAAGATGTCTAAGACTGTATTCATGAACTTCTTCAAACTAGTTTCCGTCACTCATCAATATTACCACCAGCCTTCCAGTTACTTGGGCTTACATTTTTGAAAATTTTTTTTGTCCTTTCCAGTGTATCATCAAGTTATACGGATTCTTCTTTCAAAATATCTTCTACATCTGTCACCACACAAATCTGAACTCTTAATATTTTAAATTATGAATAATGTCATTAGCCTTCTCATATCCCTGTTTTTAACATATTCAAATACTGTTACCAGATTTATCTCCCAAAACATATCTTTCACCATGTCAGTCCTCTGTACTGGCAGTAATGTTCCTGTTCTATGGAATGAAACCTAGAATCATAGAATTTTTGAACTGGTAGCATGGCATTTAATAGTCTGTACTCTCACTTCAGCCTTATGTTCTACTTCTCATCAGGCCTCAGCCAGCCTGGTTTGCTCTGCCCTCTAAATATGTCACATTTATTCATTTCCTGGAATACTCTCTTCCCCATATAAACATATGTTTACCATTAGTTCTTTTAGAGTATTTTCCTCAGCATTCTAGCCTATTCGGTCAAGTTTCTCAATCAATTGATGGAATCATTCAGCAAATACTTATTAGGTGCCCTTATATACCAGGCACTGTTCTAGATGTTGGGAATATAGCAGTGAATAAAACAAGTCTCTGCTCTTGTGGAGCTTGCATTTTCATTGGAGCAAACAGACAAATAAATATAAGTCAGGTGGTAATGAGGGCTTTGGAGAAAAAGCAACACTTTGAGATGCTGAGCATGTCTCAGAAACAGCAAGGAGGTTAATGTGGTTTCCTCTAAATAGTACATCACTTACTGGTTGGATTAGTTATTTAGGCATTTGAATATATCACATGCACACAGCTTTGTGTTGTTAAATGTCTCATGTACATAGGTCTAACATTTCCAGTTTTAAACTTTTTGAAGAGTTTAAAATTAACCCTGACCTAACCCTAACCCAAAACCTAGTCATTAACCTACCCTAATTCTAACCCTAAACCTTACCCTAATCGTAACACTAACCTAAACATAATGCTAAACATATCTTTTGTTCTGAATTTTTTATATGCTATGCTGTATATGTAGATGCCTAGGTACTAATTTTTTTAAAAATGTGTGTGTGTGTGTATAAAAAAATAGGTGTATGTATAAAATATATACGTATACACACAGACATGTTATAATAAGCACTCAATTTCTAGGCTTATTTGTGTTCTCTGTTAATTCTGATTTAGAGATCTGTTACCTTGTAGTCTGGGGAGCATTTTTTAAAAAATGTTTTTTTGCCAGGCACATGCAGACAGAAATTACTGAAGCGTCTTTTTACAAAGAAGAGCTTTTATGGACATGATGTCAGCTAACGGAATAGGCTGGCTGTTCTATGCCACAGAGGTTGTATGGTCTGGACTCAGACCAGCCAGAGGTCTGTGGTTTTGTGGTTTCACTTGTGTTTGAATAATGCTAATACTATGCTCTCTCTGGCAAACAGAAAGTGGAGAGTCTCTTAGGAAGAAAATATCTTGATCATTTGGACCAGGCGGCTTGTGAGCTGCTTGGATTTCACAACTTTTTAAATGAGGAAAGAGAAGCAAAAATTTGCATTTGCAATGCTGTGATCACTGTTACATATTGGATTTGGGAGAAATGACCTCTCTGGGTGCCACTTTTTTGTTTTGTTTTAGAGATATTAGTTTAATGCTCAGAAGGCATCTTTGACTTGTCATCATTTCTTAATTCTACCTATTGAGTCTTATTTCTGTTGCTTTCAAACTGATTCTTCTAGTCCATTCAAAAGAACTTCTTTATTGTCTTCTAATGTCATACTCATTTCAATATGTGAGCTTTTGCCCATGCTTGTCTTCTGCCTAGAATACTTTGTCCTACCTTCAAGTGCTCCCTCTTTAGTGAAGTCTGCCTACAACTAATCTCTTCCCTCCTCTAACCTTTGCTCCTTAACGCGGATTATCTGAACCAGTTTTTTTTTTTTCTTAAAGTTTTATACTGCTTTGGATTTTCACTGTAGCTGTTATGCATCTTTATGTCTTAGATCCCCGCTGAATTTTTTGAAGGCAGAAATTATAATCTCCAGCACAGTTCTTGCATCCTCTGAGTTCTCAATGAGTAGTTATTGAATTGACTTCAGCCCATTTCAGAAAATCTCCAGTGTCTGGTCTCAGTAATCCCAGTGCTTAAATGGCACTGTTTCCCAAAACTACTAATTTCATGCATGCAGGTAAATTCCAGAGGATTGGGGCTGAGCAGTTTTCTGGGGCTCTTGTGTCTTTCCCTTTCTCCTACTTGATGTTTTAAGATTAGAATTCCTTTTTGATCAAGCTGAATCAGATTACCTTTCCTAATATAAACATTGCTCTGTCCCAAATAGACGTTCCTCTTTCTAAGAAGCATCACTGAGAATTGTACTCTTGTCAAATTTTTTCTTGGGCTGTTCTCTTTTAAGGGCTTTGTGGGAATAGTCCTATAACATTTTATTTATCTATTGAAATGGCTTTACATTGACTAAAAATGTTTGAATTAAACTGGAACTTTAGATAAATCTTGTGTTCTTTTCAATACTAATGTTTGTATTAAGTAAATCCAAGCTTAGTATGTGCCCAATAATCCTTCTTTCAACATTTGACAGGATAACCTTTCAGCTGTGAAAATGTACTTTCTCAGCCGAAGTTAGTGCCCACTAGCTCTTGGTCTATGTGCCAGTCGGTTTTATACTATTTTGACTTTTTTATTTTCTATTCCAGTAAGCCTGTGTGTTTCTCCTGTTTTGTTCTTCTGTAGTACTAACTGCAGGATCTTGTGTCCTGCCTGCTCAGAGATGTTTGCCAGCAGCATGTTCTCTTTGCTTTCCGGCACCCCACACAGACAGAGGCTTTGTCTGGAATGCTTGTGATTTTAGCCAGAGCCAGGAATTTTTTGCAGCTGAGTAGGGGGAGGAGTTACGGCTTTTCCTTTTATGGGGGTGGGGGGCGGCTGTTGTTATGGAGAAGGAGGATGGGTGGGTGATTTCCCAGAATTTTAAATATTCCTCACAATGAATCCTTTGATTTCTTTCTCAGGAACAGGGCGGATACCTGACCAACTCGTGATTCTAGACATGAAGCATGGAGTAGAGGCAAAAAATTACGAAGAGGTAAGTCCAGCTGTAACAGCCTGAGGAGGCAGTAGCGGACTGTGCTGTGAGATTTCTGTGACCTAGTCAGGCCAAAGGGCTGTGCTATGCCCAGAAGGCTCTGGTTTTCCCAGCAATCATGTGACAACCAGCTACAATTTTATTGATACAAAATGTTGTATTAACAGCCTTGAACAATAATTTTGGCTGTGCTCTTAGCCAAATGACCAAGCCAACTGTCCCATAGAAGTGTTGGTATGATAAAACACTCAAGCATATACCATTTAGCACTCTTGAGACAGAAAACAGATATATATTTATAATTTTTAAAAGCCGGAATTCATTTATATATTATAAAGTTAAGAAAAATGATTTGTTTTTAATTCTTAAACCTTTTATTCCCAGACTGACGGCTATGTATGTATGTAGGGCATGGATTCAGTGTTATTTAGACTTGAACCGTGCTGCCTTTGAGAATCACAATAGTCAAAAATAGCTTTTAGTTAAAATAACTTCATACATTTAAGGAAGAGAACAAGAGGGAAGAAACAAATGCAGGAGACTGGAGATAATGATAATGAATAGAAATGTTTGCTGACAGGAAGTGTTATAATGAATAAAACTGACATTTATTTGGGTGGTAAGGAAGTAAAAGTGCATAGAATAAGTGGAAGGGGGACCGAGCCTTTTTCATACCTATTATGAGAGACTTTGAGGGCAGCACGGAATGGTTCTTCAAATCAAGAGCACCTTTGAAAAACCACAAGAACTATTTAAGACTGGAGGATTGATCTTTACAGTCAGATAAGAGTCTTTAAAACAGAACCCGAAGGCATAAAGAAGAGGAAATGCAAATGGCTTTTGAAGAATATAAACTAAAAAACAGGGAAAGTTGTTTTAAGTGATTTAAGAGAATTTTCTAGAACCCTTGGAACAGACGTTGCTCTGTCTTTGGTCAGAACTTGAAAGGGAATATCCTTTAAAATGGAAGAAGACTGGAAGTGACTGGCTCAATTCTGCAACAGGAAGTAGTAGTACAATTGTAGCTCTTCAGGCCTTTCCTCTTTTTCCTACTGTAAGTGTTCAGTTGAACAAGACTAGATTAATTTGCAGGCAGTAAACAGGAGCAAGTGATGCAGTAGTGAATGGGAGATAGTTCCTGTCTCCAGGGTAGTTTAATTAAAAGAAATAAAGTAGTGAGAACCTCTTTATTTGATGGGCTTAAGGTAAAGTAAAAACTCCTTTTAAAATTTCTTCATTTAGAAGAGTCTTAATTATATTTCAATAAGATAACTTGTTAAAGTGCTTTTGTAAGGTATAAAGCACTAAGAAAAATGTAGTTGTGAGGAGGAAGAAGAATAGGTAAAATAATTTTCAGGTTTTGATTACTGCTGCTTTATCCTCAACCTCAGATCATTCTCTAAGTAGACATTCATCGAATTCCTGCTATGTGCAATTTTACCTTTTTGTAATTTTTTTACCCTAATGTGATGGCTATCACTAGATGGTACATATTAAATAAAAGGCCACCCAATTAGACATTAGAGGTAGCTTGTTCTCTAGAACAAATATTTTGTATTATTATGAGTTTGCATATAGAATGATGTGGGCATCACTGTTGTATGGCATTTTAGAACTCCTGTGCTTCCTGGAATTTTCCTCATCCTTGGATGTTGTTGACACTGGGAAAGGGCCATTATCTTTCCTGACCTTTTGCTAGTGGGGAATCCCTAGCAGAAAGCAAACCACAGCGCTTCCTTTGCGCTGTTTCCTGCTTTGGAAGTCTGGCACGTCCTAAGCCTTTCTTTACGTACATGGTTACAACACAGCTCTAGATTCTGTTTCTTAACTAAGAAACTCCTCCTACTACTTTCTTTGGCAACCTACCCTCGCCTCCCCCTCCCCCAAGAAGCAGACCAAATTGAGACAGAGAAGTGGTTATGACACGGCCAAAGACTAGTCCTTTTCTCAATCTACAGCAAAGCTTCCTTGAATCTAGCTTAGATATAGCTGTTAGTTGTCCCTGGACTAATGCCTGTGACAGGAAAATGGGTGATGGAACCAGTTGTTCCCTGGTTAATTACCAGCAGAGGTTTTGAGGCATTTAATTTCAGGCCCTTGAGATAATGGAGAGCATTTGTCTCCAGAGGATTTGGGTCCTTTGGCAGCAGTGTTTTGTTCAGGAAGGTGGCACATTTCTCTAATTTTCTTCACATTCAGCATATCTCTCCCTCACGTTTGTGAATTTTAGAATTCTGAAATCCCATGTGGCCTTGTAAAATTTAATAGTAATCAGTGTCTTAATAGCTGGGCAGGGTATCATACTACCTACTTAATTGTTATGGAGGATTTAATTAGTTAATGCATGTGGAATCGCTATATAAACACAATACAAATGTAAGATGATATTTTTTGGAAGACAAGATGATTGCTGAATTGTTAAGAAGCATAGAATCTTGTTTGAATTCTTAAGAGAGAAAGAATGCTTATCTCCTCGAAATATAGCACTTTATTTCCTCTTATATTTTAAGGACCTCTCACCTCTATCCTTTGCCCCGAGATTGGGGTTGGGGGGGGGCATCTTTGTAGATTCAGTTTGTCCGTTGAGCCATTGTATTTTAATTCATCATCTGTAAACTATAGCAACTGTTGACAGGGACTTGCTGTCTTAATTGCGCAGTTGTGAGAATGAAGGCAATTACTGTCCCACAAAGAAGGAGCTGTCAGATACATGCTCTAACTCTTGGGCTGTATATGTCCTTTCCTGCTCTAGATGCCAGCATTTCACCAGAACTAAAATCCTGCTTTGCTTAGGGGTTCTTTGTCAGTCATTTGCTATCAACAGATACACCAAAATCACAGTTGCTGTCATCAGAGCCATAGCTGAAGGCTTCCTAAAAGGTCTGTTTCTCTGGATGCCCTTAGGAAGAAGGAACTGGTTCTTTTTTTTTTTTTTTTTTTTTTTAATGTGCACAACAATCTCCAGATAAGAGTATGATTACCAAGGGGCTAGTTCCATGTACTAGATCCCAAATTCCTTTCTTGACATAAGCTAAATGAGATAACATGAATAAGGTACCTGACACATAGTCGGTCAATTCAGTAGATTTTAGCTCCCTTCTCCTACCCTCTCTGGAAACTACCATATGGCTATGACAGAGTAAATAGGATCTACTAAATTCCATTTAGCCTTAAGATTGGCAATAATATCTGGACTTATTTTGGCATACTAGGGACCTTTAGTGCTTCCATGAAGAGGCTTGTGGTTCACATATGCCACGTGCAAGTAGACTTGTCCTGTGTAGTTTCGTCGTCTTTATCTTGATTGTGTTAGGTTAGATGGTTTCCACTTTTATTGCTGTGCTTTTCAGATTTTCAGGGACTGTGTTGGGGGGCGTAGAGATAAGCAATTTGACTGACTTCAGCTTACCACAAGAAGCTTCTCTCTTGAGTCATGGTGCTCTATCAAGAGAAAGAAACTAGTGATTCTCTAGAAGCTGGTTTCACATGTGTTTTTCAGAGTTAACACCTTTGGTATAATTACAATCACTGAACTCTTTAAGTTTAAATCATTAGAGGACTGGAAAATTCGGATACCCTTTAAGAAGAGTAATTTTACAGTTATTTTGGAGATGTTGTAGATATACAAGGGAAGGCTTTTAACTTTTAGCTTTTCCAAACAGACCTGCCACAACCTATGAGAGTGATAGATGTCATGGTAGAGAGAACTATCTCCTAGGCTGTGGGCCTCCTGAAAATGAATGCAGAGGGAAAGCAGATGCAGAGTGCTCTTAGTATGCAGAAAGTGCTTGCTTCAGGGGATCAGCAGCACTTATTATCTGCTGTAAGAAAATTGGCTTCTTTAAAGAATGCATAGAATGGACATACAAGTGTGTGTCAAGCATACATCGCGTTAATTTCGTTGAGTTCAAGGGCCAAACTAACGTAGGGGAAAAGAATAAAAATCAAAACAATGTGAATATGAAAGTGTATGACTGAGTGTTAAATGTGTGTCTCAATGTAAGTTCTGTAGGGCTGTAGGTAATAGGAAATCAGTGTGGAAAGGAGTGGTAAAAGAAGCTCCATGGTTAAGGCTTGAAAGGTAGGGTTTGGATGCACTGAGTGTATGTGCGTTTGGAAGTCATAGATTTGGTTTTGCTTGCATTTTATAGCAGAGCTTTGCAATTTTGATGCTGAATAAATGTTTTGATGATTCTAGGTAGGGAGTCAAGAGACCATGGTTCTGCAAGTCTTGGCCTTCCACTCAAGGGACTGAGTAGCTTTGTGGAATCTTCATTTTCCTTGTTTGTAAAATGAAGCACTCATAGCTCTAATATTTGATTATTTAACAGCTGAATGGAGCCTACTAGGGAAATGCTACCCTCTAGTGGAGAACCTATGGTCCACACTGTCAAATAGGCTTTGCTTTTATCAAGCTTTTGGCGAAAATACATTATCATTGCAGCTTTGGAAGAGAAAAGTAGACTAGATGAATAAATGGCCTTCATGAAACATGTATAACTTCATGTTCTTACAGACACTTTGAACATTAAATCAGATGTTTAGAAGAGCACAACAGTTGAGATGTTAATAGAGTTTTTCTTGTTAGTTTATTGTGCTAACTATGATACAAAGTCTTGATGATACTCATTGGATACTTAGTCCTGGGTAAGTGAAGAGGGTTTTCTTGAGAATACTTATGATAATTTTTAAAAATTTTTATTTTCTTAGTCTGTAAAAATTTGAATAATAACAGTATGAAACCTAGGAAGTTTGACTAATAAACTGGATCACTTAACCTGGATTGTTATGGCCTAATATTTACCTTTGATCCAGAAAAAACTTAGTACAGTTATCTGGTTTTCTTCATCAAATTTTTAGTGCCTACAGAATAAAATGTGAACTCAGACTTGGATTCCAATCCCAGCTCCACCAAACTCTGAGCCCTTGGGAAAGTTATTTAATACTCTGAGCCTTAATTTTTTTTTTCATTTGAAAATATAAGGATAATGATATTTACCTTATATAGGATTATGAGGGTTAAGTGATATCGCACGATATAAAATACATATCACATTCTGAGTATATGCTAAGAGGTCTAATTCATTATACTACCTTCATCTTCTTGCCCAATTTAGCTCCAGCCTAACTCTGGAGCCATATATTTGCTATTATCCACCACCCTCCCCCAAGCACTTGTGTGTGTTGGCATGCACACACGTGCATCAGCCAATTTATGACTAGATTACTCACGATCTCCTAAACACGACCTGCACTTTCCTTCCTCCGTGTTTTGATTTGCATGTTCCTCTCAGCCTCAAATGTCTTTCTCTCTTGTCTTTTTCAAAGTCCTGCACAACTTGTGAGACCCAACTCACCCACTTCCTGTTAAGCTTTATCCTTTCCACTATAATTAATCTCATGCTACTTTCTTTCCATTCCACTTCTAATGTGTGCCTTTGTTGTAGAAGTTAATACGTAATGACTTATATTATGGTTATAGCTTTTTATGTGAGCCTCTCCACCAGACTGTGATCTTATTAGGAGCAGGGATCATAATTTATCTTGGTACTTTGCACATAATAGAGACTCAAAGAAAGCATTATTATTAAGGTCTTAAATGTTAAGAAAACAACAAAAAAATCTTTTTACATTTGTTTTGATTTTTAGGTTTAGATTAAATGTAGAAATACATCCATTATCGTTTTTTTACCATTGGGTATTCATGTTAGGTGTTTGAAATAACAAGTTAGTTTTTAATATTGTTTTATTCTCTTGGCAATTCTTTAAGTTTCCTAGGTCTTAAGTTAATATCAAGAGTAAGCATAGTTATTAGGTAGAGATGTTTTTTAGGAAAAGAGACCTTCTTCCCACTCAGAAGTCTGAAAATAATTTACTGAATTAAGGACAGTATTAAGTAGGGATTTCATCGAGGTAATAAAATTGAGTTAAAACAATAAG
This sequence comes from Rousettus aegyptiacus, assembly GCF_014176215.1. NCBI lineage: Eukaryota > Metazoa > Chordata > Mammalia > Chiroptera > Pteropodidae > Rousettus > Rousettus aegyptiacus. The sequence goes on along the minus strand of NW_023416306.1, from coordinate 153,183,967 downwards.
AATTGGGCTGTTTGGTTATGAATAGAGTCTTCCGTAGGACTTTTACTAGGAAAGGGGTTAGGGAATTGAATGATTAAGTAGACAATGTGGAATACTGTACAGCAGTTAAGAATGAGGTGAATCTGCAAGCACTGAAGTTTTTGGAAAGATCTTATTAAATGATTTTTAAAAAGCAAGCCATAGAACAGTACATATACATTATGATCCCATTCATAAATAATTTTTCATTATATTTTCCTGTGTACATTTATATGCAAACAAAGGCATAAATAATATGTATCATCTAACGAGGTCTGGAAAGGTATGCACCAAGTTCATAACCATGGTCACCTCTGAGAAGGAATGTGTTGATACGGAAATTGAGCTATGAAGGTGTGCTTGTTTTTGTTCCCTTTGCTTCTGAATAGTTTAAATTCTTTAGCAGGAGAACATACTTATGTGTTGCTTGTACAACTGAAAAATAAATGAAACACCAGAAAGGAAAAGCATTGGGAACAAGTATTTTGGGCTATAAGTCACCTTATTACAAAATTTATTTTAATTCATCCATTTTTAGGTTTTAGGCGTCATTTAACAAAAAAAAAAAAAAGTGGGGGAGGGGGTTAGAAGTAGTCTTCAAAGTAATTTTAAAAATTATTTTCACCTGGCAGAGGCACAGCCATAGTTTCACTTCCAGTTCCTTTTGCAAGTTTCTATTTAAGGAACTTTAAATCATTCATTTCTAGAGAAGTACTATAGCATTGCTTTTAAATTCTCTCATTTAGGAAGCTTGGAGGTAGAAGTATAGACTGGGAGGGAAATTGTTAAACAGGCTGATTCAGCTTATATAGATAGCTCTTGTATTGGTATCTTTTCCCTGGGGAATTTCTTTGCTCTGTGGCTCTATGTGACTATATGATTGATTCATGGTCTAGGTTAATGGCAAAACCTGGCATTTGGGCATTCAGCTCAATGCATTAACTTAATCATTGGTTAAATCTTATATCAGTTCGCTCTGTTCTGTTCTGCAGCTCTCAGTCACACCATTAACTCTAGCCAACGTTTTACAAGTGTAAGAAAATGTATATCCAGTGAAAGAAAGGTAGATCATTACAAATCTGTCACCACATTTTATATACCTTAAGTATCAACTCAATTTTTATATCTCTATCTTTACAGCAGTTTCTAGTCTTATTTTAAATAACTTGTCTTCTTCACATGTTTAGTGAAGAATACAGATAAGCAAAGAGAACTTAAGAATACCCTATAACTCTTCCCATTCATTTCATGTTAACTGTTGTTAACATTTAACAGAGAAAAAGGTGAATTGGATAGGAGAGAAGAAAAAGTAGGTAGTTCTGTAGATTATAGTAAACAGGAGGTAAAGAAACATATGTAGAAAAATAATTTTTGAAAAATTCTCGGTATGGAAAATTTTAAGAGCAACTGTTATATAAGTTTTAAGATCTGGAATGTTCTGGCGATATATCCCCATTTTAGAGCAAATAATAATTTTAGATTAATAAGAAAAACAATTGGAATAATGAAATCCTTGCTCTTGTCATATCTTGGGGGTTTCACTGATCGATGTCTAGGGTGAGATAGCAAGACAGTTCATTTCCTTCTCACATCCTTCCTTCCTTAGCATACCATGAAGTTCCTGGAGATTTTTTTTTTTTTTTAATAACTGGCAGTGTCACTCTAAACAAAAAATGCAGTGCAATTTTTTTAGCAGATCTAGGATTCATCTGGTCTCTAAACCTAAATCTGTTGTGGGATTTTAATGAACAAACCAGAATTCTCTAATTTTATAGCTTGAGTTGTTATCTTAATGCTAGAGTTATACCTATTCTCTTATTCCTATGCATTCACTATTGGGAATTTGGCGATTTTTCTTCTGACACCATATTTGACTTATTATGCTAATAATATTGTTTATTTCTTAGACTTAAGTGGAAGGGTAAAGTTCTTTATTAAAGTCAGGAATATTGGGAAAATAATATATCTTACTTTACAGTCCTCCACATTACAGTAGTTCTCAGGAGATTTTAATCAAAATTAAAGTCTAAAGTCTGAGATGGAAACATGTAAACAATAGTAGGGAGGGGACTGGAAACCCAAACCTTAAAATATCTTAGAATGATGACAGAAAAGATTTTAAGTTTGGTGTAACTTTAAAAGACACTTCTGTTGCCTTGTATTCTTGACCAGAGCAGGTTTTTTCAGGGAGTGGGTTCATAATTTCATTCTTTTCCAGATCGCAAAGGTTGAGAAGCTCAAACCTTTGGAAGTGGAGCTACGACGCCTAGAAGACCTTTCCGAATCTATCGTTAATGATTTTGCCTACATGAAGAAGCGGGAGGAGGAGATGCGTGATACCAATGGTGAGGGGAAGGCAGCTTTAGTTTCTCAATAAGTGAAGCATAAAGGATTCAGATCTCCAAACTTTTAATTCTAGTGTACCCTTTTCTCAGTTTTGGGAAGATAATTGCTTACTTTCAGTGTATGGGAAGATAATTGCTTACTTTCAGTGTTGTTGGTACAGGTAAATGAGCCCTGTTAAGAGTTTTCATGGGGATAGAAATTTCTGTGATATGCCATTGACTATATTCTCAGCTTATCGTGTATCAACTTGATAATATAAATCTTTATAAGTTTTAACATTTATATGTAAAATAATGGAATTTTAAGAAAAAGCTATCTGAAATCCTACTTTTAGGCCTGGAGACAGTGAAGTTAATTGCCTTTTCCCCCTGGCTATTATTTAGCCTGCTGAGCCTCACTTTATTACATTTACAACACTTTTGTTTTTTTAGAGTCAACAAACACTCGGGTCCTCTACTTCAGCATCTTCTCAATGTTCTGCCTCATTGGACTAGCCACTTGGCAGGTCTTCTACCTGCGTCGCTTCTTCAAGGCCAAGAAGTTGATTGAATAATAAGGCACACTCTCCTCCCACCCTGAATCTCAGCCAGCAGAACATCACTGGGACATGCCTGGCCTCAGGCATCCTACCAACAGCACCATCAAGGCACGTTGGAATTTTCTTGCCAGAACTGATCTCTTGTTGTGGGAGGACATGGGTTACCACCTATACCCAACAAGTCATTGAGGGACTTCTTTTTAACTTGATAGCATTTGGACTGGTTTTGCAACAATAGGACTATTATTAAAGTCATCTATGACAAAAAATAGGGGTTACCTAGATAATGCCAAAGCCAGCATTTGTACTGGGTTTCCTCATGTGATCTATTTGAAACATATTTTCTTTCCTTCTACTTGCTCACCAGTTCGGGCTTCCACTTTAGTTCCTTTACCAAGATTTGTATGACCAGGTGGAACTTGTTTCATTCTGATTGTCCACTTCAGATTTCCATGTGAAAACACCCTTAACTTTATCTTAACCCTAGTTAAAATGTTTAGGTAGCTTCTGATAATATCTTTTCATAATTTTCTGTCTCTTAAAAGGGTAATGGAAGTGACACCTCGTAGAAATGAACTTTGAATTATAAGTAACTCTTAAAGAATATTTCGTTTTAGAGAATTAAAATATTTGTGCTCAACTGCTTGAATTTTTTTTTTTCCGTGTATTTATGTGTAGATTTGTGTGACCACCGCAAGTTGCAGAACAGTTCCATCACAGGGGTCCTTTGTGCTACCCTTTCATAGCCACAGTCACCTCCCTTCCCTACCCTCAAGCCCAACCTCTGGCAACCACAAATCTGTTTTTCATCTCTCTAATTTTGTCATTTCAAGACTGTTATATAAATGGAATCATATAGTATGTAATCTTTGGGGATTGACTTTTTTTCCACTCAGCATAATTATCTTGAACAATCCATGTAGGTTGTTGCATGTATTAGTACTTTGTTCCTTTTTTTTTGCTCAGTAGTATTTCATGGTATGAATGTACCACGCTTTGTTTAACCATTCACCCAGTGAAGGACGTCGGGGTTGTTTTGAGTTTTTGGCTGTTACTAATAAAGCTGCTGTTAACATTCATGTACAGGTTTTCATGTGAACATAAATCTCATTTCTCTGGGATAAATGCCCAAGAGGGCAATTGCCAGGTTGTATGGTAAGCACATTTATTTTTGTAAGAAATCATCCTACTCTTTTTCCGGAGTGAGTGTGTCATGTTATGTTCTCACCAGCGATGTATGACCAGTCAGGTTTCTCCACATCCACACAGGTATTTACTGTTATTATTTTTTATTTTAGTCATTCTGATAGATGTGTTTAATGATACCTCATTGTGGTTTTATTTTTCCATTTTCATAACAGCTAATGATGTTGAACATCTTATCCTATGCTTATTTGCCATCTGTGTCTTCCTCATCGTAATATCTGTTCATGTGCTTTGCCCATCTTCTAATTAGATTCTTTTTACTAATGAGTTTTGAGAGTTTCCTGTATATCCTAGATACAAGTTCTTTGTCAGTTATGTGGTTGTTTGAATTTTTAACAAAACTTCTACCAAGAAAAAATAAGTAAAATTTACCAAGTCTTCTTACATAGTCACTGACTTAATTCTTGTCCTATGTGTTCCCCTAAGACATATAAGGTACAAAAAAATAACACATCTAGGATCATGAATAGATAGATACTTGAGAATACATGCTGTGAAAGCAAAGCCAAGAACCGCTGTGAGAATATGAGGTGCCTGCCTAAATACTAAGGTAAATAAGAGATATATGGATACAATTGACCGTGTTTGTAAACAGTTAAGAAAAATACTATCACTTGAAATTTTCCCCACTTCTCCCAGAAAAGGAATAGGAGTTTGTCCTTTCTTTAATCTCTTTCTTAACCTTGCCGAATGTTACAGGGCTTGTCTAATTGCAGCGGCAAGAATAATAGGATTCAGGGCCATGTAGCTTGTAGTTAAGAAGCAGCATATTGAAATTAACAGAGAACACTGCTGTGATGACCTGAATGAAATACAAAGGTGAAAGAGGGAGTAAGTTATGTTGTCAAAATCTCAGGCTGTTTTGTTAATGTTCCAGCTACTGTGTACCCAAAAGCCTTTTCTTCTTTTGACTCCTATGAATGAATGTCTCTGGTGTGGCATGTAAGTAGTTTTTATTAATTTGTGCAACATTGCCATCTGCTGTTAAGAATTGATAAGGATAGCTGAATCCTTGCATAAGGGAAGCAGATGTTAAGAAAGTTTATCTGGGGTATTACATATACTAAACAACGGAGGAAACATCCAAGCAGGGAAGAAAATGACCAAATTTGTGGATTAAGATCCATCCTTAGACTTTTAAAGGTAAAATTCTATACTATGAACCTAACAAGATAACTCACATTTCAGACTGGTGCCTTTCCCTTTTTTTAAAACAATGAAAGCTACTCAGTTGGTTTTAACATTCAGTTCTGACAAAATGTCAGAGAAGATAGAAGAGGAGAACATTTTATTTTGATGATGTTTCTGTTCCCAAATGTGACTTTGTGAAACTAAAATTCTTTCATGCCTTTCCTTTCACTTATGCCAAACTACCAACTTGGACATTTGTGCTTTTGGTTTAAAGTTCATTGCTATTATACCTTGATTTTATCTGAAAAGTAAAATTATTTGCCTTGGATAAAAGGCTAGTGCAAAAGCAAATCAGCTTTAAAAACAAGGCTGCTATCTGGTTTCCCGTTTTTTGAGCCTATTATTCAACATGTCTGTATAATACAGATGAGAATGATGAAGTTTAAGTAAGCTTTGTTATACCATTGTCATAAACCCGTCATAAGCAATTTTTGTTTGTTTAATGGAAAGAGGCATGTGGGATTTATATATATTTACTTCTAAGTGTTGGATGGGAATTTTTTGTGTAAATTTTCTCAAATAAAGGCTAGCGGAAACCATTTTAGGTGTATTTTTCTGTTACTCTTGAGTACCTCTTTGGATTTGCAGTAATTCCTCCATACACCTCAGCTTTAAAGTATAGTAAATTATTTGTGATGAAGTAGGGAAAAAATATTGTCCATAATTTACTCCAGGTAGATCAATTTTTTGTGAGCTAGCAAAAGTTTATTATATTTTATATATAAATAAGATATGTATATGAAAGTAATAATTTTATACCTTCGGAAAGACCAATTAGAATTCTGTAAGCCCAGCATTCTTCTGTAGCTTCTCTGTTTGGGAAATTGGTATTGGAGTTATTCCTACCAGTCTTCTCCCTTTCCCTCCATTCTTAAAATACCCTTCCCAATTTCAGAACCCCCCAGGACTTGCTTTTTTGACCCATCACATCTATGCAAAACTCTACCCCAGCAAATAAAGGCCATTTCTCTCCTATTGCTTGCAGTTGAACATTTTTCATAAAGCTTCCTTCTAAGAGTCAACCTAAAGTGCTTCATGCATTCACTGGCTGGCCCCTTATTTACCCTCTACCTCCATTCTCCAGAAAAACAGATAATTTGTCAGTGAACCTATGCAAAGTAGCGGTTCCCGACATTTAATCTCAACAAAGTCTTATTTCTCACTGATGTTTTACTTCTGGAGAACATAAATAATGAATAAATTCAGCAACTTAAAAATAAATTTAATCTCAAAAGTATATACTTGTTAGATGGTAGTATGTGTTTTACAAATTATTTATTCCATCTGCTGCAGTGGTGTCCCATATAACATGAGCCCCATATATAATAATAAACTTGTAGTACCACATTAAAAAAGTAAAGTTAATTTTAATAAGTTTGTCTAATATATCCAAATAGCATTTCAACATGTAGTCAATATAAAAATAAATGAAATATTTTACTTTTTTTTTTTATAGAAAGTTTTTGAAATCCAGTGTGCATTTTACAGCTACAGCACATCTGCATTGACTAGCCATAATTCAAGGGTTCAATAGCTGCATATAGTTAGTGGCTGCGATATTGGACAGTGAAGGTATAGACTTTGGTACTTTGGTCAGTTCTGTAATCTTTATAGTAACTCTGTGGCCCCTGGGGATCTGCCATTCACAAATGGGAACTTCTGCTATATAGCATTCTAACTATTCACTTGTTAAAATACAATATGAAATACTTGTTTTTGGTTAAAGATACTTTCAAATCAGTTATACCTTTAGAATATTGAGTATTTCTGGACTTACCGTGAATATTCAAAGGTCAGATATTTAGTTTCATTTATATCCAGTATAAAGAACTGAGCATGAGTGTTTCTGTTCTGTGTTCTCTAAGATGAACTTATATCTATGTTTTGAACTAGAACAATTGACAATATCATGCTAACCCACATTACAGAAAACTATCTAGTTCCTCATTGCAAAGATGCCAGAAATGAATTTATAAGCTTCGGATGAAACCTGTTCAGCTTCTCTGAATGAAAGTCAGTACTTCTCATTTCAAGTAATTGATTTTTCCATTCTTTTAACTCAAACTTTGAATATTGTTTAATATGCTGAGCTAAACTCTGGAGTAGACCTGAATAAATAAGCAATACGTATCCTTAAAGTGCCATCTAATTAACAGGAGGAAGTGGAATGGCCTGTATCTGAAATGATCTTCCTACTTTGTTTAGCGATTATTGACAGTATTTTAGATAATCTTTCAGGAAGCCTTCCCAGAAAGCTTGGCTGGGAAAGATGCTCCTCCTAAATGCCTTTCTAGAAACTTGTACTTTCCTTATAATAGCATATAATAATAGTACAACTTACACGCAGTTATCCTTTTAATTGCCTCATCTGTCATATGGACTATAAGTTCCATAAGAGTAGGAGCCGTGTTTATTTTGTTCTCCCTTGTAACCTAGCACCTGGCACAAGTTGGTACTCAGAGTTTGTTGAATGAACAAATTGAAAATTCAAAAATATCCGTACAATATAGAACTCTGGAATGAAACCAACAAAGTAAAATATAACAGTCTTGCATTTAGGTTTAAAAAGTGTCGTATACAAACAAGATAATTACCTGATACTCAGTCAACAAATCATTTTTAAGCCTATCGAGCATTTTTTGAGGTGCTGGTGATACAGAGCTGTGAACAAGAGTGCAAAATCCTCTCATAGAGCTTGTATTCTAATGAATGGAGATAGTCAAATAAAGTACACATGATAAACAAGACATCAATATTTTATAGATCAGCATTATGAAGAGTAGTATGATCTGGTGGGAGGGCTGTGTTACACTGGATGGGATTGGATGTGGAAAAGAGTTAAGTACAAAAATTGTATAAGCAGACCATCATGAAGGCTAGTATACTAATAAAATAGACATATTGGATCTAGATTGAAGGAGACAGAGTCCCCCTTGTACTCTCCTATTCAGACCTGATGTGGAATGTTATTCAGAGTGTAGGTTATCACGTTTTTCCCCCCACATCAGACAAATGGTATATCTCTTCACAGTTGCAATCATCATAGTATAGGATATCATACTTTAAAGGAATGTTGATGAACTATAAAGAGGTCAGAGGAATGTGAACTCATAGCCCTCACACCCCTTACCTCATTCTACCAATTCTCTTCCTCCTATTTGCTATCATCACCTAGTTAAAAACCAGAAAGTATCTTCTGGACTCAGATTTACTTCACCAACCATACCCCAACTGACCATAAAGTCTAAATGTTCCTTGGATGGATTTCGTAAATCTGGACACTGATAAGTACCTCAGTATCTCTTCTTAGAAAATAAATTGCCTCTTGACTGGTTTCCTTGACTCTAGTCTTTGACTTCCACATTGTCATAAGAGTTCTTTGTGAAATATAACTGTACTTAACTAAGGTGACTATATTGTTTATTGTCTGAGGTACGCATGTGAGCAAAAGAAGGCTCTATTAATTATGCTAGGGGAAGAAAGGGTGTAAATTAAGACTTCCCCCAGCAAATCAGGACCATCATGTCACACTAATGATACACTCCCGTGCTTAAAAATCAATAATTTTCCATTACCCACAGTAAAAGCCAAACTCTGTAAAACTATATTTGCGGTCCTGTCTTCTGCTACTCCACAGGCACCCTGTCCTCCAACCACATGACTTCTTAGCCCCAGCACATTCTGCTCTAGGAAAGTCCTCGAGCCAGATTGCTGGATTTTAGTCCCAGCACTCCTTATTGTGTAACATTGAGCAAGTTACTTAACCTCTTTGTATCTTAGTATTTTCTGTAGAATGGGAATAATAGGATTAAATGGAATGATACATGGAAAGAAAACATTTAGTACAATGCTAGGAACACAATACTATAAATGTTTGCCGTTATCGCCCTGATGTCGATCATATTCCCGGAATTTTACTGATTAAACAACAAACTTGGAGATGTGAAGTTGCCCAAAGTCACATAACTGATAGAACATGTTTTTCCACTGTATTGCAATTCTTTTAGTGACTTGAGGGCAGGGAGCATCTTATGGCAGATTCCCTACCCCGAATACAGTGGCACGTAGCGCTCAAAGAATGTTGCATGAGATCAGATGGTCAAAGCTTTGGAAAGACACACAGAAGGATAATGTTAAGTTGGGGGGAGGCGGGAGAAAGCCTCAGGAAAGTTGACTTAAAATATGTTTGGAGTCGAAAGAGGGAAGAAGCAAGAGTGGTTCTGGGAGAAATAATTGGGCGCACTGACTCAGAGATAACATAAGGTAAATATTTCCTCCAACTATAATACCTCTCTAAACAAAGAGCGCCATGCAACGTTGGAAGGGACTGCTGGCCCAATCACTGGCCCTGAGATAGGCCTGACACTAAAATGAGATTGGACGAACTCTGGACCTTGAAGCTATCTGGGGACTTGGCCAAGGATCCGGAAACTGGTCTACAAACTCGTAGGTGACCTCCTTGCCCCAGCCAGAGCCCTTCTGTACCAAGCAGTCCCTACCACGCACTCATCACTCCCTGCGCGAGGCCTCGCTCTTCCCGCGGATCTCGGGCGGGAGAAAGCCGTAGTCCTGAGAGTAAGAGGGCCAGCTTAGGCGGAGGAAACCCCGCCGGGCCGGAAGCACCCAGAACTGCTTCCGGGTCAGGGGTAAAGAGCCACCATGGAACCTCGCGGGGTTGCGGGGCTGACGGAGCCGCGGGCTGGCGTCTGAAACGAGAGGGGCGCAGCACGGCAAGCACCACCAGGGACACGCAGGCAGGTCCCGCGACCGCCGCCATGTCGGTGCTGGGCGAGTACGAGCGACACTGCGATTCCATCAACTCGGACTTTGGGAGCGAGTCCGGGGCTGGCGGCGACTCGGGCCCGGGGCCCAACACCGGTCCGGGACCGCGCGCTGGCGGAGCAGCGGAGCAGGAGGAGCTGCACTACATCCCCATCCGCGTCCTGGGCCGCGGCGCCTTCGGAGAGGCCACGCTGTACCGCCGCACCGAGGTAGCGGCCTCTGGCTCCCGCCGCCCCAGCCCCTCCGCTGCTCCGCTTTCCCGGTGTTTTGCGCCTGGTCCGCAATTAGTGCTTGGGCGCCTGCGGAGTGTATGTCTCAGGGTCCTCTCACCACTCTTCCAAGTCACCTGTGCAAGAAATTGGTTAGATCACTGCTTTTACTAACTGGTCGCTTTATTTAACCCGGGAAACTAAGCAAGTCATCGTTCCTTTTCTTAGCCTTAGTTTCCCCATCTATAGAATGGGGTTAGTAATAACTACCTTTAAAATAATTATTTTTCAATGCTGTTTTGAGACTCGACAAAGGTGCTTTGCAAACCATACGATTGTGAGGTGTTGCCCAAATCTACTTCCTCTCATGCTATATAGCTCTCCAAGGTCATGGTTGGGAGGACGAGAATAGCTTAAAATTTTCCACGTCAATGGCAATGCCGCTATCTTTGCCGTTGTCTTTAAGTTTACATGTGAACACTCAGAGATTTTTCTTGAAGATCATTAGGGAGATAGTCGTGTGTTGGTTTTCTCTCGTCGTTGTTTATCCAGCAGCGTTTATGCTTGAGAAATACTTTTTTTGGTATATTCTCAGCCATTAATTCTTAATTGGGGGGATCACAAGGACTCCTTTGAGAACCTAAAGTAAACATAATCCCAGCCACACACACATTTGCAAATGTATATGTCCTTTGAAGAGATTCATGTATCACTGACCCCTAAATTCAGAATGTATACAGGACTAAAACCCAAAAGTGGTGACTCTACTTCCAAAAACTAACCCCAAACTGATTTTGATCACTAAAGTCTTAAAATTTTAGCTTCAGAATAGCTAAGCATTTAATGAGAGCTTGCTGGGGTTACTGAAGGTGATTGATCCATTAGCAGTTCATCTAGAGTTGTGTGTGTTCCATACTAGCATCGTTTGAAGGCTGAAAGATGAGAGAAATGGCTGCAAGAAAATATCTTTAAGTGTTCTTTTTTATCCTAATGCCACGTTAATATATGATGTTAGACTTACTGTTGTATTCTGTTTTCTTATTTGTACTCATATGAGAAGAGATGAGCATTCGTATTCCTATCGTATAGTTAAATTAAAACAGTACTGTATATTTAAGTGATTTGCACACTTAAATTAGAAGTAAATCTTGGAGTTTTATATTTCCTTGCCTATTCCTTTCCATTATTGTTTTGAACTTGATTACTGAGATTATTTTAAGTTAAATTTGATTATACTTCCCCCAAACTGCATAACATTATCCATATCACCAAATATTTATTAGATTTGTGGATTTACAAAAGTTTAATTAGAGTGGCTCTTTTCCTCAAGGAGATTGTATTTCAATGAAAAGTCAAGTTGGCTCTGTTAATAAATAAATAACATTTAAGTTGTATGTGTATAGAAATGAAAAAGAATGGACTAATATTTCAGTGTATGAGCTCTGAAAATTAAGGGAATGATTGCATTGATGTACAGCAGAAGGTTCATCAGGACCTTCCAAAAAAAGTTCTAAGGACCTAGCAGAGCCATTCTAAAGGATAGGGAGAGTTATTTACGTGGACATGCTCCTGAGCTGGGGAGCAGTGTCAGTAAAGAATTAGAGATATTATAAAAGGGAGTGGATATTGGAAGCTGCAGGTAAGGTTTCGTGAATAGAGAAAGACATGATGCATAAAACTGACAGGAGATACATGTTGCAAAATGAGGCAGCATGAGTTAGGTAAACCCAAAGTCCTTTGGCGTAACTTACTCTTATCCAGAAAGGGTAAACGAAAATCACCAGAGAAATCTAATTTTATAAAATTAGAGGCAAGTTTAATATTTTCATTTTACAAGCAACTGTGGTCAGCTATAGGGAACCACTCTCCAGTTCTTTATTTCTCCAAAAGCCCTACTTCAATTTTCATCATGACTAGCAGTCTGTCATAATGTCCTTTAACAGACTCTTTGAGATCTCCCATCCCGAATTTTTACCTGGAATCGACATCATGCAAATTAAGTGTAGCAACAATATAATAGCATTTTAATATCCTGTGGTAAAATATGATGCTCAATTGTATGTAGAAGCTTTAAAGTCTGTTCAAATTTTGTTTAAGGGAAAAAATAAAAGCAGTCAGTCTCTGCCCATCTAGGAAGTTTTCTTTCTAGATTTACAGATCAAGTATGGATTCATTTGGTGCCAAGCAAGAGGAAAAAGCACGATACCTCTATTGCTGTGTTGTAGGATGACTCATTGGTTGTGTGGAAGGAAGTTGATTTGACCCGACTGTCTGAGAAGGAACGTCGTGATGCCTTGAATGAGATTGTTATTCTGGCACTGCTGCAGCATGACAACATTATCGCCTACTACAATCACTTCATGGACAATACCACCCTGCTGATTGAGCTAGAGTATTGTAATGGTAAGGCTGAATTCAGTGCAACTTCCTCTGGCAAGACTTTCTCATGCTCATACTTATCTTAAGGGAGAGAAAAAAAAGAAAAGATGTACAGTGATGAAAAACTTTAAATGGATATCTTAAGTTTAGGAGAAATAGTTCAAGCTCCAGAGAGTTTTGAAGTTATGTACAAAATAAAGGGAGGGATTTTCTCATACTCCCCTTGTGATTATAGTTCCGTCTTCAAATTACTTGTTCACTTGGATTTTACATTCATTTTTCAAGGCTTTTTTTCCTCATGAAGTCACATGAGTTAAGCATTAGAGACATGGGTGGCTTGATATAAAATTTAATGAAATCTTATAGGTAATATCGATTTATGTTGACTTCAGCCAAAGCAATCCTATTGAAAAGTGGTCCAAAGATCATAACTGAATGAAAATGAAAACATAGTAAAGCATGGTCTTATTTATCTGGTCTCTGATTTCTTTAGACCATTTTACTTGTAAAATAGCAGTATGGCTTAGCTGTTAAAAGAATAGACTCTGAAGCCACATCCCAAGCTTCATGACTTTTTAGTTCTATAACCTTGCACAGAAACATCAACTTTTTTTGTCTTTTAGCTTCCTCATTTTAATATGAGTTTGTTGATAACAGTACCTATCTCTTGGGGTTATTGTATTAAATGATTATAAAGCCCCTGACATAGTATTTGGCATGTAGCAAATGTTTGATACATACTGTTTTAGCTGTTATCTTACTGCATAAGAGAACCTCCATTTTCTCTGCAGATAGTGGTATGTTACCTATTTTGAGTTGCATGCTAGAGAGGTTCCAGCATATTCTTCACTTAAGTCTGTAGGAAAAAGCTCCTAGACTCTATCTTTTCTTCTCTAGACTCTTGTATATCATTCTCCCTGGTTCTGATCAACCCTAAATGTACAAGATTACAGTAGATTTTTGAAGTAGCAGAAGCCTCAAGTAGTTAACTTCCTTTGTGGTTAGGAGAATCTAGAACAAATGGTACATTTATTGAAATTCTGAGTTACTAAATTACAGGGGAAAAGAAGTTGTGAAACTTAGCTGAGCTAAAGTGTAAGTTACAGTTGCAGGTAAATAAAATAAACCATGATCATTTTCAGTCTATATTACTTGATACAGGAAAGAGAAACAAATTCAGACTTTAAATTAGTAAAGGGAGTAAGGATTGTAAACAATCTAAGTGTCCCTTAAATGTCAGGAAACCTTTTCAGTGTTAAGTGTTAAGAAAAAGTTGTCAGTTATAGAAACCTGTATATACTAAACATTGCATCATAAGTGTAACCCAAATGTTCTACTAGGCACACTGAGAGTTGTTATAAAAATATTGCAGATTCCTTTAAAAGTTCTATTAAAAAATCATCTGAATTTGAAAACGTTCAAGGTAATTTCACTAATTGAGGTACTGTAGGAATGGTTTTTGCTCTCATCTTTTCAAAAATGTCATACTTCCTGTTTTTGTATTGAGCTTCTTCTATTTGGAGAATCTTTGAAGATTATTTCTGGTATAGTCCTTAAGAGTGCGAAGAGTTTTTTACCCATGTGAAGAGCCAAGAGAGAAGAAGGGATTTTCTTTGGAGAGGAGGCAGAATCCTTCATTTCCTTGTGTAATCTGTTAAAACCTTAGTAGATACTGGAGCCAAGCTTTGATCTCTATTTAGCAATTCAAACTTGTCTCTTGTTTAATTTCAGGAGGGAACCTGTATGACAAAATCCTTCGTCAGAAGGACAAGTTGTTTGAGGAAGAGGTAATTTATGTTTCTATGATCGGAAGCTAGAATTATAATGTGTTGCATTCTGGTTCTGTATTAACTCTTCCAACAATGAAGAGTGTTTTTTTCCTTTTGTTCAGACTCCTTCCAGGCTCTGGTTGATATTCATGAGAAAGGAAACCTCTAACAAGGAAGCTGTCTATAGCTGCTTCCTAAACGGTTTACCTCCACATCATGATTCTCTATGGGCTTTCTTTCCTGGTTCTATTACTGCATACTGGTATGCCCAGTTTTCTATATGTTTGCATTCTTCCTGGATTTCCTTCCACAAGTTTGCTTCACAATACCGTATTTTGTAATGACATTGGAACTATTTTATGATGACCTGCTTTTTCTTTTTACCTCTGCCACTTTTCTTTGCCTACTCAACCTATAAGCAAGAGATGTCAAGTCGTCCTCTGGATGCAGCTTACTTTGTTTTGTTTGAGTGTGTGTGTGTATTTAAATAGAATTTTAGAAAATTTGTTTCCAATCCAAATATAATTTATTTTTTTCTCTGCAGATGGTGGTATGGTACCTATTTCAGATTGTTTCAGCAGTGAGCTGTATCCATAAAGCTGGAATCCTTCATAGGTAATGAGTGAAAGACTGGGATGAGTTTCTTCCCACCAGGCCAACCCCCACCTTGGGTACCTCCCATTAGCACTGTTATTTACTTGATTAAGCAGTCAAGGTTTTTACATTGATATATTTTAGAAAAGAAAGAATGAATAATGAGGAGTGTTATCTTTATTTCCTCAAGTTAAACCGTGTTTGTGATTTAGGAAGAATTTCCTCAGTAACTAAGTATTGCTCAGTCATTTCTTTAAGAGATATTTTAGAGTTAATTTCATTAATTCATCAGTAAAGTTAGAGGACACTATGAGAAGTGATATTAGATTGCTCAGAACTCACAGTAAATGTTTCTGTAAGCAATACTCAATTCACAAGTGTTTTTCACTTTAATTCTTTTAAATAAAAGCCTATTTATTTTGCATAATTAATTATATAATTTTACTTGATCTTTGGGTAGAAAAACAGCTCTCTATAAATTTCTAGTTATAGGAAAGAATTATTATGAACATTTCTGCATAATTATACCCTTCTTGACCATTGCTAGTGATTAATGTTAATACACCAATTTTTTTTGTTGGTTTATTAATCGTTAGCATATATTTCTTGATAGCTGTTAAGTGGCTACTGTTGCATTTTATTATCTCTTCAAAAGTTACAAGGAATATTGTTCAGATTTTTTCACATCTTTCACTAAAGAAGCCAAAATGTGAACCAGGCAGTTTGTTTTACGTATGGTCAATTCATATTCAGAAAAATAGCCAGTGAATTTATTCAGGTAATCTACACAATCTAATAATCATGTTGCTGCTGAGACATGTAGCCTCTTCTCTTGCCTTAACAAATTTTAAACTTTGACACCAACTGTTGAAATTCCTTGATGTCTCTTAGTTCAAGGCATGAGTGGTCATTGAAGAGGCAATGCACCTTATAGGAATTAGGATTACCTGTGGCACCATTGTTTTATCTACCCTCTCAACTTTTCCTAATGGCTTCATTGGTATGGGGGGCATACCTGTGCTCTGAAGCCTTGGAGGATAAAGTTAATTCTCTGCCTCCACTCTCCCAAGATCCCTTTTCAATATTAAAGTGCATGTGAAAGTGATGACCATTCTTTGGGATCCAATAACAGTCTAAGCAGTGGTGACACACTCATTTTTATTCTCTGCTAATCCTGGGTGCAGTGGGGGGTGAGATAAAATAATTGGCTATATGGGCTTACTCTGCAGCATCTTTTTTTTTCCAGAGATATAAAGACATTAAATATTTTTCTGACCAAGGCAAACCTGATAAAACTTGGAGATTATGGCCTAGCAAAGAAACTTAATTCTGAGTATTCCATGGCTGAGACAGTAAGTATGTGTTGCCCTTGTCTTTTTTTATTTCCTTTTCCTTTCCAGTACCATGAGATATAACTATACTCTCTAAATCTTGCACCCTTTCTCAATATTCTTGCAAGTTCTCCATACTTACAAAGCAAGTTGCCAGGAGCTTTTTTCCTTGGGCTCAGTAACAGTCCTTTATATGCTCAGGTGTTCATTTACAAGTCATCGTCCACATTACAGCTCTGAGCTCATAACCCTTTCTAGCACTGATTAGAGACTTTTCTAAAAGCAATATAATGCTTTATTTTTTTCTCCAGCCTAGGATCTTTAGTTGATTTCACTTTATCTCTTATTTAATGTTTGAGCATGAGATATTAGACATCTCTTTCTCTGTTTTCTTCAAATTTTTCTGGTGCAGAAGCCCTGTATTACAAATAAAGGCCAATGCCCAGCGAATTATCTGGTCTTTAATGTCATACACAGTCTGAACTGTGGAGGTCCTTTCTCACCTGATCATAAGAAACCTGTTGATAAACAGGAGACATAAGTTAATCTTTAAAGACAGTGATTTAATCCTTTTAGGAATTATAAAACCCAGTTATTATTCTTATGGTTTCACAATTCTCTGTCCTTAAAAGAACTTTAAAATATAAGTTAATAAAATTAATTTTGTTCTGACGATGTTTTCTGATAATGTCGAGCTCCCGTAGAATCAGTCTGGTCTTTTTACAGATTTTTCTCATGAAGAATAATCTGACAAAACCAAGATTTGACTTTTCTGAGCCAGTTAAATGTAAAGATAGAGTGATGTGAAAATTTATAAATGCCATGTAAGCCATCTGAAAATTTCTTCACTGATTAAAGATAGCTGTCAGTTTTATTAGAACTTCTAGGGCACTCATTATCTCTCATCTAGGGAGAGAGATGACCTCCATTCAGGACATTTTTATTTCTAAACCCATTCTTGAAGAAATATTTTTCAAACTTGAAAGAAATTCATTAGCTGTGTTAGTATTACAAATGTTAAATTGAGCCATTTAAAAAGTTTCATTACTATGCATTTCAGTTAGAACTTTTATTCAGTTACTCTTTTCCACACTTTCAGTTTTTGGTTTTTGCCCTTGGTGAACTTTTACTAAGTATGTCTTTGTATGAAGTCTTCAGTGGGCCTTAAATGCCTGCAGCTTCTGTGATGCAGGAATCAGAGCCGTTGCAGCTCCCAGATTACCACAGTGCCTTTGCCACAGAGATTGTCCCTTTATAATTTGCCCAAGAAAGTTGATATGAATGAGATTCCTTCCCATAGTGTCATCATCTTATAACAACCATTATGGAATATGCTGATGAAAGTTTTATGGTTGTTATCACTAGTTCCTGGGAAATTTAATTAAGTTGTTGAACTAGTTATGTGGTTACCTCAGAAAAGAAGTTTTTCTTTGATTGTTTTCTTTGTTTTACAGCTCGTGGGAACTCCATATTACATGTCTCCAGAGCTCTGCCAAGGAGTAAAATACAATTTCAAGTCTGATATCTGGGCAGTAGGCTGTGTCATTTTTGAACTGCTTACACTAAAGAGAACATTCGATGCTACAGTAAGTTGATGTGTTATCCCTACATTTTCTTTGTAATGATACAACTTGATTGAGAAAATCAGTTTCGTTTATTCCTGAGCTTCTGATTTATTGAACAGAAATCAACTGTAGGAAAGAATAACAACTAGTATTCAGGCTTTAGCTTAATAGCATATTGTTAAAATTCTATAGATGAGACTTCTGTTGAACTTGAATTTCCCATTGAAATAATCATAATCAAGTAGTTTGAACACTGTACTTGAATTTGTTAACTATAGTTTTAAAACCAGCTCTAGGATCAACTATGTGATGCTACAGTTTGGATAAGCCATTTCATTTCTTATGCTTTAGCTGTGTCATTTTTTTAAAAAAAGCTAAGGCAAATTATGAAATACTCATTAAAATGTTTTGATCTTTTCATAAAAAATTACTCTTATTAAAGATTGTTATTGTTTTGTGGATGACAAATCTCTTTAAGTCTTTTTTCTTTTGAAGTAAAGCCCAGTGTAAAGCCGTTCTTCTCAAACTTTCATACACATTGGAAATCACCTGGGCATCTTATTAAAATACAGGCTCTGTTTTAGTAAGTCTGGAGTGGGGCTAATACCTTCCAGATGATGTTGATGCTACTAGACCATGCCATAATTTGAGTAATAAATGGATTCACATCCAATCTCCTTTATAAACCAGATGTGAGAACTTAGGCAAATCTCTTTATCTCTTTGATCATCTATTATCTGTAAAAATGAAAAAATATATATCCCTTTCACAGGCTCTGATAATGTGTATAAAAATGCAAATGTAAGATAGTACAAATTTATTGGCTTTTTATGAGACCTATTTGTTTTTCTGAAGCCTCAAGTTTATTCAGGTGTATCATCTAAGTCTCCTAAATATTATAGTGGAAGGAAAGTGAGTTTTGGAGTCAAACAGACTTTCATTGGAATTATGGCTCCATTTTTTACTATCTGCGTCGTTATGGGCGAGTTACTTTACATCTCTGAATTAGTAATGATAATAACCTCCTTGTGCGGTGTTCACAATGGTTAAAAAAATCAAATACATAACATGCCTGCCTAGTACATAGTGGTCTCTGACTAAAGGTTATGATAGTATTATTATAATATTATATTATTATTCATTATATTGTCTGTTAGAGCAGAGTATCAACTATATAATCTTTATTAGGAGATATAAATTAGAAGGTAAATTAGTTGACAAAAGAGGTTCTTAGAGCCAAGAAGCATGGCTAACCTTGCTTTCCTTTTTCTTGGGATTCAGTTGAAGGGTCCGATTATAATATACTCTGAGTATTATGCTATTAGCCACATAGTCATATTTCCATATTGGCCAGTTGGCTTCATTCCTTCTGATAGCAGCATTGCATCTTTAACCATTTCTTGCTGATGCATACTAATAATTATAAAAAGAAGTCAGACCTAATGCAGAACTGTTGCCACTTCTTTAAATAATAGTCATAGGCATTTTAGAGCCCCTACTATGGTAGATTATAATGTCATCTTTACAAAACCAAGAACAATGCAATCATCATTTTCTCATAGAATCCACTCAACCTGTGTGTGAAGATTGTGCAAGGAATCCGGGCCATGGAAGTTGATTCTAGCCAGTACTCTTTGGAACTGATCCAAATGGTCCATTCATGCCTTGACCAAGTAAGTGTGACTTACATATTGATTTCAGTTTAGTGTTTTCCCTTCTAGCTTTAGTGTTGGGGTATGATATAGGTGAACCTGCACAAAACCACATCCACTTCCCCAGGTAGGAAGTATTTGTGGTTGTACCCAGAAGAATAGGCATTGACAATCAATGATAGTTATATGCTTCAGCCAACAAATTCTTATTTTTTTCTGCTTTGTTCTTTATTAATTTCTGAAATGATTTTACTATCTAGATTGTGCTCCCTTTTTATGATCAAGATTAATTGTTGTAACTTGATTTTATACAAGTATAGTCAGAGATAATTTAGAGTTCTTAATGTACAGTAAATATATAGTTCTACTATCTCACAGTTTGCCTTGCAGTGTAGCTCTAGGTCATTATTATTCAAAGTCTGGCCTATGAACCACAAGCATTAGAATAGCCAGGAAATGGGGTGGGGGAGGGTAGGTTTACAAGTAAAAAAATGAAGATCTCTGTAGATAAAACCCAGAAATCTTTATAACATGCTTATTATGTCATTCATATATATATATATTTGAGAGCCGCTGCCCTAACTGAACAAGTGAGGGAGGAGCATTTTCATTTACGTCCAAGTGTTGATGATGATGAGATAAGCATGAAGCATGGAATGAGACATAAGAAATTATGTTTTTTGAAACGAAAGGATGATATACAGTGGTCTTTGAATAATTATCCAACAGCCTTCTAGAGAAGTAAAATGCCTCTTTAGATTCCATTTTGCCCATTCCCTTTAAATTAAAACTAGCCCCATTTGAACTTCTTAGGATCCTGAGCAGAGACCCACTGCAGATGAACTGCTAGATCGACCCCTTCTCAGGAAACGCAGGAGGTAAAATACAAAGATGTCACTCTGTTGGCTTTCTGTAGGTGGTTGACTGTTAGAGGCCCAGCCAGAGTACCACAGGGAGGGTGGTATTTCCTGGCTTGACCGCTCTCGTGCTATTTTCCACCAGCATCTCTGCTTTCATCGTTTGGTGGTAGCTCCTGACTTTCACCTCCTTAGCCTATGCTATTTTGTTCCAAATGTATACTAATGAGGCTGTAGAGTCCAGTGCTCCCCACATCTGTGAGTTTTAATCCCAAGTCGGGGCATTAGAATGAGGTAATTAAGAGGAGGGCTTTCGACTCGGACATTTTTAGGTTTGTATCTGGGTTCTGTCATTATCATTGTTAAGTTATTTAACATCTCTGTTTCTTAGTTTTCTCCTCTATGAAGTGAGGTGGGGTGAGGATTAAAGGAGGTCATGATGAAGGGCTCAGCCCAGGGCCTGGCACAAAGTGCTCAACAGTTGTTGGATAGTAGTGTTGATTTGGAGCAGGCCTTTGTTTTTAGTGCATTCCTTTAGATTGTTGGTTAGAGTTGGTTAGGGATCTTCTTCAGATATCTTTTGCCCATTTCTCAAAGTTGAGCTTGATTGATTCCTGACGTATTTTCTGAGATTTATTCTGTTAGCGGGCTTTAGAGATAAGGAGTAGCCCTTTATCTCTCACTTTCTAGAGAGGCTTCTTAAAAGAAGCCTTACTTAAAACAAGAGGTGTTCTTTATCCTTCTTAAATGTTCTAGTCTGTGTTTCATCCTATTACATTGTTTTTGCCTTACTTCCCTTCTTCCTCCCCTACCAGTTCTTTGTTTCTATATCTTCCCAATATTCAAACATTTACTATGCTCTTTTTTAAGTCTTGCCCTTTAGATACATTAAGCATATACATAATTCCACAATCTTTTCTGTTTGGTTAGTACCTTTATTCTGTTGTGTCATTTAATTAATCTTTTCTGGTTTTTTACCAGAACAATGTTTTAGTGCCTAGAATTATGTGTGATACTCCAAATACAGCACTGTGACCTTCCATTTATGTTCTTTGTATATTCAGGCAATATCACCCTTTGTGGATCAGTAGGCATATTTACATTTTTTATCTGACTTATTTTCCAACACTATGATCACTATTTTAACCTCTTATTTAAATATTTTTGTTGATAATTTTTAATTGCAGTTTTTATTGAGATAATTGTAGATTTACACACAGTACTTTATTGGAACTTTGTACTTCGAGTTTTCCAGATAAAGCAGACACAACAAGTTGTGGAAAATATTCAGAAAACACCAACTCCTATTAAATAGATTAGCAGTTCTAGACCTGGGCTTTCAAGAGCAGCATCTCAGGAGCTTTCAAAAAATAATGATGCCTAAGCACTGCTCTAGGAATTGAGCTATAATTGATTTAACCCTAGGCCAGAGCATGGGGAGTAAGTAGAGGGAAGGAAGGCTAGAAAGGTAGCTAACGAATCTTGAGTGCCAGACAAAGGAATTTGTGCTTAATTCAAAAAATAGTACAGAAGTATTGGATGTTTATGAGAGGGCAGTTCATATGATGAGAAGAGTGCCTAAGAGTTATTTAGCAATACTAATATCAGTGTTAAATCAGTATAGGACTGATTAAAGTGGATTGGACGTGTGGTGAGACCAATTAGGAGGTGCTGCCATAGTCCAGGTGGGAAGTAAAGCTGCCCTGAACTAAGGCAGTGAGACTGGAAAGGAGAGGTGAGTATGAAGGGCATCGTATAGGTAGAATCTCTAGAACTTAGATATTGAAAAAAGGAAGAGAAATGAGTCAGAAATGCCTGAGGTTTTAGGCCTAGATAACTGGGATAATGTGGGCTGGCAGTTATAGAAATAAGGGAGAGTCAGAAAGAAAAGCTGTATGGGGGAAAGATAATGAGCTGAGATTTAGAGATGTTGAGTTTGGGGACTCAGAGGGCAGACTAGGTGGAGATGATAGCAAATACTTAAAAATGTGCCTCACAAGTCCTCAAAGCTCTCTGTTCCAGCTTGGAACATTTCTCAGAGATAGAAAACAAATGGGACAAACTGCTGGCCTCTTTATATTTAGTGAATTGTCTAAAGCCAGGCCTATGTAGCTGTTCAAGTTGTACCGAGGTACTTTCCTAAAAGTATTGTAATGTTGTAGGAGGCATATTGTTTATAGAGGATTAAATCTGTGAATTGCATTAAAGAGACACTGGTGCAATGTAGGAACCTATTATTTTGCTCATATATCTTTGCCTTTCTTTTGGTAGAGAGATGGAGGAAAAAGTCACACTGCTTAATGCACCTACAAAGAGACCAAGGTAATGCTCAAGAGACTCTTGAAAAGTGATGTATATTAAATTACCACCAAGGGATCTTTCTTTGTTGGGTCTGTGCATTGTTTGATCACAGTAATTAGCCTTTGGCATCCTTTCAGAAGCCAACATCTGCTTAAATGTCAGATAGTCATTTCTGAGAAAAAGAAAGCTATAATTTCACCCTCCTGCTAAAGTGGACATTATTATCATGATGAATGTTGACAAGTTGAAAAGTGTAGGTGTTATGGATCAGACTGGAATCCTTTCTGGCCGAGCTGTGCTGAAGCCCTGAGGCAGGAAAAGCCTGCTGTGATAGAGGGTTGAAATAAGTTGTTGAGAAAGAACATACTTTCTCATACCATAATTGGCAGTTCTTCTAGGGAGCAGACTGGAAGCATTTTTCTATGGTACAGTTTTTATGTTAAATGTGCCTTTGTTCTGGGGGGTTGTTGGCAGGTCAAGCACTGTGACTGAAGCACCCATTGCTGTGGTAACATCACGAACCAGTGAAGTCTATGTTTGGGGTGGTGGAAAATCCACTCCCCAAAAACTGGATGTCATCAAGAGTGGCTGTAGTGCCCGGCAAGTGTGTGCAGGGAATACCCACTTTGCTGTGGTCACAGTGGAGAAGGAACTGTACACCTGGGTGGTAAGTGAAAGCTAAATAAGTACTTTAGAACAGTGGCGTAAGTGTAGTTATTTACAGGCCCAGGATGTCTTAAGTATTTTGTTAGTTGAACATGTGCTGCGGGAGTGGCAGCACGGGCTAATGGAATGTAAGCTCTTTCAAGAGCAGTGATTTTGTCTGTTTAGAATTCACTGATGTATGCCCAAAGCCTGATACATATTAGGACTATCATAAATGTTTTTTCAATGAATGAATGAATAAGAGAGGGAAAGAATTAAAAAGGCCTTGGATTTAGACTCTCTCATTTACAGTTTATTTCAGAAGGTTGCTTAACCACTTTGTTTTATTACCATGAGGTTCAGAGCAACCAGTATCTATGAAATACCTTTGTAAACAAATGAAGCACTCTGGCATGTCAGGAAAATTCCAAGATTTCATCAGTGATTGAAGATGACTAGGTATATCTTGAGTAGGATTTTCCTGTGTTTCCTTCTAGATTCTACCCTCTCACCTTCTTGAACAGATTGCTTGTATTTGCTGTCCATTTCTTTATCTCCCACTCGTTTCTCATTCACCTACAATGCAGCTTACATCCCTGCCATTCGGTTGAAACTACTGTTGACAAAATGACCTATACATGGTGAAAATAAATCAGATACTTTTTATAAAGAAGTCCTTTTTATAAGCAAGTCTTTATATTCCTTGATCTCCTAGAAGCATTGATACAGTTGACCACTCCCTCCTTCTGGAAGCTTTGTCTTCCCTTGGCTTCCATGAGAACATGTTCTCTTGGCTTTTCTCCCATTTCTTTGGCTGTGCCTTCTCAGGCTCGTTTCCTTTACCCAACCTTGTCTTAGGCCCTTGGTTCTCTCTCTGCCTCCTCTTCCTGAGGGAGCTCATTTTCCCCAGTAATTTTGAATAACTTCTCTGTGAGGACAGGCTTTATCCCCAGGGTGTGATAGAGCAGACAGGTTCAACTATTGATGATTGAAAAAGTGAATGAATGATTTGGCCTCTATTGTAGAGTATTAACTTGTTATTTCCTAAAACACTACTGCTTAAAGAACTAGCCTTGGGTGCTTTGCCAGAGGTAAAGTTAAAAGGTGGAGGTAGAGAAATTAGTGCCTTAAAAAAAAAGTTTATATAAGGACTTACAGTTGAGTTTTTAAATGAAAAGAATCACTTATCTTTATAAAATTGTTGAAAAATCACTTAGGATTATTCTCAGTGCCGTATAGCAGCCTCTTTGATGTAGCCAGATTCTTTATAAATGTTCCTGATTTCAAGGAAACTGACAATAATTTGTAAACTTCTAGTAAGGATTTACAAGAGGCTATATTCCTACAGAAAATAAATTAGACTATATAAAGAATTTTTTTTCACCATTACCTATAATTAAATATATAGTACACCTTAGACTTGAAGGAGAAAGACAAAATTGAGAATGTATTCTTATTTTAAGGCATGGTGGATATCAATCTGGATATTTTTCAAATCTTTACCTTACTAAGAAGTAATATTGAAAATTAGCTTTTGGCATGAGAAGTTAAAACTTCACAAGACCTCTTTATTTCACAGAACATGCAAGGGGGCACTAAACTCCATGGTCAGCTGGGCCACGGAGACAAAGCCTCCTACCGACAGCCAAAGCATGTGGAAAAGTTGCAAGGCAAAGCTATCCGCCAGGTGTCATGTGGTGATGATTTTACTGTCTGTGTGACAGGTAAGCCATCAGCAGAAAACACCCAAGTATACTTAATACTGTGCAGTTTTAGTTGGGATTTTACAACCAAAGACAGTGAGCAAATATATACATTAATAACTACATGCCCAATTTGCTATAGTATTTGGGGTTTGATGAGCAAGGAGAAGACAAGTGGATAAGAGAGAAGTGGGATCAGGAGAAATATGTTGTGTATGCCCCAGATGTGGCAAAAAATAACCTCACCACCTAGTCGGGTGTGGATAACACTAAATCAAGAATCAAGAGCTAAAATTTAGTTTTATTCTTGCCATTACTCATTTTATGATTCCTCGGTACTTTTCTTTTTCTCTAAAAGTAGAGATGGCCCCCGTAAAATTATAAGCTTTTCTAACATGCTAATACTACCACTCTTTAAAAAAAAAAAAAAAAACTTATTGTCACAGTACACGCAACCCCCTAAATGCAAACAACATATGGACCATTTTTCAGATTTCTCTGATG
Organism: Rousettus aegyptiacus; assembly: GCF_014176215.1. Lineage (NCBI taxonomy): Eukaryota > Metazoa > Chordata > Mammalia > Chiroptera > Pteropodidae > Rousettus > Rousettus aegyptiacus. The sequence continues at coordinate 153,158,377 of NW_023416306.1, read as the reverse complement.
TAATCATCTCGTATGAGATCATTGGCTGGGGTAGTCTTCATTCCAGCCCTGCCCAGCTTTCCGATTGGACAAAATAAGTCATTCTTTTGATGGGTTCTGCTTTTCTTTTTCAGATGAAGGTCAGCTCTATGCCTTTGGATCTGATTATTATGGCTGCATGGGGGTGGCTAAGGTTGCTGGCCCTGAAGTACTAGAACCCATGCAGCTGAATTTCTTCCTGAACAATCCAGTGGAGCAGGTCTCCTGTGGGGATAATCATGTGGTTGTTTTGACACGAAACAAAGAAGTCTACTCTTGGGGCTGTGGGGAATATGGTAGGTGTGGCCTTGCCTCTGTCCACTTATTCCTAGGCACACAACCTGACTTGACACTTCAGTGCATCAAAACACATCATGCAGCCTCTACTTGAGAAGTGTTAATTCAGTAAAAAAAATCTTATAGAATGTTTTCCTTGGGAAGGAGTCCCTCATTTTAATGATTTTTGTTTTATGTGTGTCTCAGGACGACTGGGTTTGGATTCAGAAGAAGATTATTATACACCACAAAAGGTAAAATTAGAAGCAACTTCTTCCTAAAGCCTGTCTAGGTCACACAGTCACATGTCCTCTTTCCCTGACTCCTCATATCGAGGTGTTTTATTTCTGAAATATTTTGTATCTGGGACACTGACAATCCAGGATTCCTGATTTAGCACTGTGCAGTCTTGTCATCTGACTAAATCATGAAAAAGTTAAGAAAGAGGATACATACACTGTGGACACTTGGGAGTCACATCTTAACTCGGGAATTAGAGCTAAAATCGTCTTGTACAGTGAAAAAGTCACATTGAGCTAAATACACCCTGGAAAATTCCTTGGAAGGATATTGGCAAGTAATGTATTGTCTCAACCCAACAGCCATTTCCTCCTCCTATTTCCACAGTTGAACACTAGATGAAATAGTTCTTTTTATTTAGCACTGCACTAGCTGACACAGGAGCTGAAACCAACTGAGGGAAGAGCACAGTCACATATTCTTACATCCACCCTAGTGCACGAGCTTGCCCACTCAAAGGTTGACCATAATCAACTATACCATTCACTAGAACGTTTATATTTTTAAAATTAACTTACCTATTTGTGGGACTATTCTCAATGGGATTCCCGGCTATTCCTGTTCTCCTGAAAAGGCTATAGTAGAAATTTTGAGGTTTAAGTTTTTAGACATCCATCATGTCCACCCACCAGTTTCTAGCCCTGTCTAGTTAGCTGCAGAGGGATATGAGCCTTTGGAAGTCCTGGCTGGTACCTCAGTATTCTTATTTCCTCACTTATAATATGACCAGACTGGGACCCCACAGGGCCACAGAACTTCTTTTATAACTGTTCTGGGGGTTTCTGCTTCAGAGGACAAAATCGGCAATGGGGAGTGAAGCTTCTCCTTTCCCAGTGTCACCTGAGAAGTTCTAAGTAAGACCTATTGCTAAAACAAACTTTGGGGTTATCCATTTAGCTAACCTGGAACTATCTTCTGTTACTTTATTATAAAACTTGAGCTTCTTATTGAAAACAGTAGCCCCTAAGCTGCAGTGCATATCTGAATAGAACAACCTTTACTTCCCTGTTGCATTCTGCTAAATGTAGGACATCACTTTCGAAAGAATTTAAAGGCTTTTTCCTGATATAAGTTATATCTAGGGGATTTTTGTTTTTTCTTACAGGTGGATGTTCCCAAGGCCTTGATTATTGTTGCAGTTCAGTGTGGCTGTGATGGGACATTTCTGCTGACCCAGTCGGGCAAAGTGCTGGCCTGTGGACTCAATGAGTTTAACAAACTGGGTCTGAATCAGTGCATGTCTGGAATCATCAACCATGAAGTGGGTACCTCCTTTGGTGTCCTAACCACATTGTCAGAATTTCTTTGGGAATGCTGTTATTGGTTAGTGACCATGGAATTTGACTTAAGAATAAAGTGAGGATCTCATTATGTTCAGCAAAAGAAGCTAGCCACAAAAGAGTACATATTATATAATTCCAATAGTATGAATTTTAAGAACAGGCAAAATTAACTTAGAAGTTAGAATAGTGGTTACTTTTGGGAGAAGGGGCATGGGTATTAACAGAAGGGGTGGGAGAGGGATTCTAGGATGATGGGAATGGTCTGTATCTTGATCTGGCGGTGGTTTTACATTTATAGGCATACAGAAAAATGTATCAAGCTATATAATATTTTATAGTATGTTATACCTTAAAAAAAATTGATTACAGAGAATCATGAAGGATTCAGGTTCTGCTTTATCACCGAAGTAGATGCAAAAAAATCAACATTATGAAAACAAATATATTTCCAAGCATCACTGCCCTGGAGAGGTTTTTTTATATTTATTACTCCCAAATCACTGATCCTGTACAGATTTATTAACTATAATTACCATTCACCTCCTTCAAGAATGTCATGAAATTCACCACTGATATTAAGTCTTAGTCTCCTCTTTGTGTTAGTATGATGAGTTTTTATCATTTTCTAAAGAATTAAATTAAGAGACAGCTCCACACACACACACACGAAAGCTCATTGCACCTAATTGCACCTAACAAAGTTGACAATAATTAAGAATTTTTAGAGCAATCTCTGATGTAGTGATTCTCAAATAGAGGAGTACAAATTTTGGGTAAGTCTAGAGAGGGTGTCTTTGTGGTTCAAAAAGGCATTAGTGCCCCCTGATCCATGTTTTCACTTCCCAAGGTTTTGGTTTCCCACAGTCAACCACAGTCCAAAAACATTAAATGGAAAATTCCAGAAATAAACAATATATAAATTTTAAATTGCACATTGTTCTGAGTAGCATGATGAAATCTGAAGTTTTCCTGCAATTGGCTTAAAAGGCATTTTGGTCATTATAACAATATTCTCAGCCTGTTTACTCCTTGATTTTTTTTATCTCATAAGTCTCCACTTGTTTTAGGCATACCACGAAGTTCCCTACACAACCTCCTTTACCTTGGCCAAACAGTTGTCCTTTTATAAGATTCGTACAGTTGCCCCAGGCAAGACTCACACAGCTGCTATTGATGGTGAGTTGATTTACAGCTGTACACAGGCCTTAGTAGTTAAGGCTCTTTTTTTCTATCAAGTATTAGCTTTTCTTAACAATATATATATTATTCTCCTTTCCCCCTAGAATCCAGGATTATCTCATTAACAAATAAAGGTATTCAAATAAATGTTTTTTTGATAATTGTCATAAATGCATAATCAATATGTGCCTTAATGAGAATGCCACACCTACAATTCCAGGCAACTAATGTCTCTAATTGTACCACCTGTAAGTTTTCTAAGGTAGTACCCATTTTCTGCATTTAAGATACAGTATTAGAAAATACAGTATTGAGTCTCTTCTGGCTCTAATTGGTCGTAGTTCTAGATACCTTAGCTGCCCTAGATCTAGCTACATTTGTATATATACTCTAACAACCAGAAGCTAGTCCTTGGAACTCTGCATTGGCTGCATTTTCCCCTGTGTTCCATGACCCATTTGTGCCCGGTTATTTATTTTTGCTTCTCTCTCAGAGCGAGGCCGGCTACTGACCTTTGGCTGTAACAAATGTGGACAACTGGGAGTTGGAAATTATAAAAAGCGCCTGGGGATCAACCTGTTGGGGGGACCCCTAGGTGGGAAGCAAGTGATCAGGGTCTCCTGTGGTGATGAGTTTACCATTGCTGCCACTGATGGTGAGTCTGTAAACATCCTTTCAAGCTTTCTGGTAGTGACTGTGTTTTAATTTTTGGTTGAGAAAGAAATGGACCGGTTATTTGTGTAGCTGCATATGTTTACCATTTTATTTGTATTAAATTGGTAGCCAGTTGTGCATATGGAGCTTCATTAACTTGTCATGTGTCCAATATAGTGATTGTTTTAAAAAAAAATCAGGTTTCTAAATAATGGTAGGTTAATATTCTAAGTACCTATTTTTTTTTTTTATTTTAACTTTTTGGTAAGATTTTTTAAGAATTATTAAATATTTATGTATATACTTTTCTCAGCACCATATGGCTTTCAATAAATATTGGCTAGGTGGCTGGAAAGGAGACCAACATAGTTTAACCTTGCTTTTTGGTTGAGGTCAGCTGCACTGCAGTGATGTCCTTAGGAAGTGCTAAGGCTTGAAGAGTTGTATACTGTGTGCTTCTCAGCTTTCTGAATTGGTCTGAATTTTCTCCTCTCATAGCTGTTTCTTCTCCACAGCATCTTCTTGCTCCTGTCACTGCTTCTCTTTACTGCCACTTCTGCTAGTATTCATTTCCTTCCCTCTTTCTTCTTTCTTTTTTTTCTCTTTTTGCTCTCTTCTTCCCGTATTACCTTCTGAACTTTTTTGATTTTTGCAGCTACTTCTTTCCTGTGACTGGTAAAGAACAAACAAATCACATTTCACCTCCTTTTTTTTTTTTTTTTTTTTTAAACTCATTTCAGCTTTTTTTTTTTGGTGTTCATGCTCTGAGATGTCTTTGTTTTCTTTTGGTCTGTGCCTGTTGGTTACACATGAGGGATCCAGGGATGCCATCAGATATGTGAACCAGCTTTCAGAATGGCACATTAACCTTCCCTGCTTGTCCCAAAACAAAGGATTTTAGGAAGCAAACTGTTTATGTCAAATTAGATAAATGGAAATGTTACCTGGAAAGACAAAGTCAGGATGTCATTAAGAATTCAATTTAGTGTAGCAAGTTCAGTAGCACTTTTCCAACAGGTCTTCAAAGAGGTGATGTTCCTTCAATAGACACGTGTACTTCATGAGTTAAACTTCAGAATGAGGGGTATAGAATTGGATTCTGTGGCTGGGTTTAGTACCTCTTGATAAATGTTGCTGGATTCTTATGAACTGTACTAGATCACCTCATTCATACAGCAAACAAACTGAGTGCTTACTATGTGCCAGGCCCTCTTTTAGGCTCTAGGAATACAGAAGTGAGTCTCAGGAAGTCCTTATTCTCAAGGAGCTCACAATCTAGTAGGGTAGGGGAGGCATCCATATAAATAGGCTAGTACAGGCAGCTAGATTAGGTGCTGTGATGGCAGTATCCACCTCCTCTAAACCCTGGAGTGCCCAGAGCTCAATCCTTCTCTCTCTCCACCTTCTGTCTCCCCCTTCAATCTCTAAGTGAGCTCATTACCTTAAGTTCCCCTATACACTGGTAACTTTATGTTACCACCCCTGACCTCCACACCCACATACTCAGCAGCCCCTCACTAAGATGTTTAAAGATAAGGTGCCTTTATAGCCCAGTGTTCCCAGGTCAGTTCAGATTCATGCCTATTGTCCTGGCTTAATCATCAGTATCACCCTCCCCTTTTCATTGCCAGTTTAGAAAAAAAAAAGTGCAGCTTGCTGCCTGCATTAATTCGATTTTACATAAACACACTCTTTTAAGCTGATGTAAATCTAACTGGTTTTCAATGTGAAAATAAAATGTAAAAACTGTTCTTGGAGTTATTTCTAAACAGAACTTGTCTCTAATCCTAATATAACAGAAATATGTACATAAACCAGATTTATCAAAGGAATCTTCAGCTCACAACTGTTCAAGAACGATGTTGACATTACACTATGTTTTCCAGGATTTAATGTTTTTAGCGATTGAGAATTACTATATTTTGTAAATGGAAATACCACTGTTAAAAATAGAATGCCATGAATAAAGTGATGTCATTTGTTTCCAAAGACTATTGATAGACTAGAGTGATGCGAAAATAATAATAAAGGGAGCTATTTCATGGCAAACTTTGGGGGTAAGGTTAGGACTGTAATCCGCGAGTTATCTTGGAATAAACGCTGCAGCCACAAGTGCCGCCAGTGAGTATTCTCCAGGCAAACAGGAAGTGGGTTAAAAAATGTCCTGATTTGGATGAGAAAAAACAGGCATCTCAACCTTACTATAGTTAAAATCAAATTTCTGATTTTCTGTACAAACCTGTTCTACCTGCAACCTTCCCTTCTCAGTAAATGGCAGCTCCATCCTACACCCAACATCCCATCTAACAGTAAACCTATTGATTATCTTTAGAATATATCTAGCCACTTCTCAGCATCTTTACTACAACTGGGCTTCCTCCTTTTACCCTTGGTCCCCTGCATTTGATTCTCCTCATGGTAGCCAGAGGAATTTTTTAAAAATACCCATTGCTCAAAACTTCTACTGGTTTTCTCTTTCAATAAAAACCAAAGTCATTACAGTGGCCTACATAACCCTCCATAATCAAACCATGTCTCGTCTGTTACTTTGCTCCAGCTGCAGAGGCCTCTTGTTCCTTGTTCGTGATGCTCACGTTTCCCACGCAGCACTTGCTGTTTCCTGTGCCTGGAAAGCTCTTCCCCTAGATATTCACATGGTGCTCTCCCTCGTTCAGTCATGTCTCTGCCAAGTGTCAACAAGTATTTCTCTGATTATCCTATCCAAAATAGTACTCCACTGTTATTTTTATTTCCACTTATTTTTCTTTACCATTTGTCTTTCTTCATAACACTTACTACCTGAAGTATTATTTTTTTATTTATCAATCTCATTCCACTAGAATCCGTTCCAAAAGGGCAGCAACTGTTTCATTCACTGCTCTGTCCCCAGCACCTTCAGCAGAGCCTGTCCTGAGGTAGATGTCTAATATTTGAATGAATGATCAAAAAAAGTTATTGCCTGAGTGAATGAACAGATGGCAGTACATAGGAGTGGTGATTTTTACCTCAGCGGCATCAGGAGTTGTTTAGGTTTACACGGGGTTCCCTTGTTTCATGCATAGTAGAAAATCTTTCTAGCTCTAAGGCGTAAAGATCGAGAACCCAAAGAGCTGGGAAGTTGGTGTTCTGTTAAACTATCTGCTCTTCCTTTTTTTCTAGATAATCACATATTTGCCTGGGGCAATGGTGGTAATGGTCGCCTGGCAATGACCCCCACAGAGAGACCTCATGGCTCTGATATCTGTACCTCATGGCCTCGGCCTATTTTTGGATCTCTGCATCACGTCCCGGACCTATCTTGCCGTGGCTGGCACACCATTCTCATTGTTGGTAAGGGTTTCGTATCTTTGGGTTGGAGTGGTTTTGATAGAGAATAGACTCACACTCACTCCTAAGGTACTGCTGGCTGTGGAAACACAAGTATCACTTCTGTAAATCTTTAGTGATACCATGCCTAGTAGTAAGAACAGAACAATGTCACTTCCTAAGCTTTGTCATTTACCACTTCTTGATCATTTTTTAAAAAATCTTTGGGCTCTGCCCTCTTGCCAGAAATTTGTTGTTTCTAGTCCTCTACTAATTAATTTGTTGTCTGTGTTCATGCTGTTGTAAGAAACATTTAGCCTCCATTTATTTATTCATTTATTTAGCCTTCAGCACCTGGTACTCCCAGGTGGTCTCCCATCCAAGTACTAACCAGGCCTGACCCTGCTTAGCTTCTGAAATCAGGATTGGGCACTTAGGGTAGCATGGCTATAAACCAGCTAGTATACCTTTAAAAAGAACCTTTCTGCATAAAGATTACTTTGCTAATCTGAATGATAAAGGCTTGCATGAGGGTTTATACATCTCTTCTTTTTGATTAGTGGTTCACAACCTTGGCTGCACATTAGAATCCCCTGAGGAGCTTTTGGAAATCCCAGTATTCTCACCAATTAAGTCAGAATTTCTGGGGTAGGACTTGAGCATTGTTATTTTCTAAAGTTCGCCAGGTAGTTTCAAAAAACAGTTAAGATGGAGAATTACTATTATACATAGTCAGTATAGTTAGAGTAGCGAGGGATACTTGCCTTATGACGTTAATATCTGAAACAAGTAATTTTAAGTTATCTGGAGTGAGAGATAGCAATTATCTCCTACATTAGCTAGCTCTCTGTCCTAGGCTTCTCACTTTTTTTGCCTGTAGCCGTTTGTAATGCATATCTGTTGAATATTTTTCCTCAGAGAAAGTATTGAATTCTAAGACCATCCGTTCCAACAGCAGTGGCTTATCCATTGGAACTGGTAAGTAGCAGTGTCTCAGATACCAGGAGTCTTGCTTGTGAGGTATGGATTTTTGGTTTAGAGTACATGCGGTCTCCAAAAAGGAAATAGGAAATTCCTCATTTCTTTAGGAAATGAAGAATATGGTGATCAAAAGGGAGAATCATATTTTGGTGGATTTCACAGTAAGTTACATTGCAGTCAGAGGGAGAGTCCATCACTACAACCAAGCATATGGAAATAATTAAGTGGCTTGCCCAACATTGCAGTATGACTTATGTATCGTTCCTTTCCCTACTATGCTTAGGGGCATATTCTGTCTACCCTGTACTTCCATGGTATTCCCAGGGGTATTTCAGTCCTTAGAAATGGTTCTTCAAAACAGGCCCCCAGAATTAAAAGTTGGCTAAACTTTCAAGTGTAGGAAAATTAGCCCAAGGTTCTGATAGTTTTCCTTTGGCTACTTTCTTCATGGTGCTCTGTTATTTGGGACCGTGCCAGGAAATTGAACCTGTGTTCTTTTTTGGTTTTCCATTTGCTAGAATACCTGTCCTATAGTCTTTGATGTCTCAGAACTTGGATTCTGATATTTTGTGGAATTAAAACAGATAAAGTCCCAGAATAAAAGTAGATTAATCTTCCAAAAGAAATAGTTGAAATCTGATTTAGGCTGTTGACCTTTCTTTTACACACACATGCACACATCATCCCTTATTTTAGTTTCCGTTAGTAATCCATTGCTCAGCATTTACTTGTGCATGTCAATCTTTCGCAAATGATAAAATATCTTTTTGCCAAGCACAGCTGTTCTATTAGAGCTTTATTTTTCTAAAATAGTATTTAAAGGAAAATAGTATTTAAGATTAAAAGCTCACATCAATTGGCTGGAAAATGTAAACTTCATAAGGGCAGAGATTTTTGTCTTTTTTATTCATTAATTGTATCCACATTGCCTAGAGTGCCTGGCAAATGGTAAATGCTCAATATATGTGTGTTGGTTGAATATGTTACAACCAGCCAATGGAATATTATACAAGAGTGAAAATGAGCATCTACAAATATTTCCATAATGTGAAATATAAAAAGCAAGTTGGAACAAGCTACATGCCTTTTTAATAAGTACAAAAGCCAGCAAAAATAAGTAATATGTTGCTTAAGGATACATTAACATGTGATAAAGCTTTTTTTTTAAAGAAATGATAAATACAAAATTAAACAGTGGTTACATCTGGATAGGAGGCCAGAGAGGGAAGGAATTTACAAGGCAGGTAGAGTGTTATAGATAATATTCTAGTTCAGTACTGTCCCATAGATCTTCCTGCAACAATGGAAATGTTCTATGTCTGTGCTGTCTGGTATAATAGCCACCAGCCACAAGTAGCTGCTGTGACTGGGGAACTGAATTTTCAATCTTAAATAGCCATATATGACTAGTGACTACAATATTGGAAAATACGATTCTATTTAAGTGGTAGATTCGTATATGTTTGTTAGGCATCAAAACTTATACATATGTTAAAAATAGTCTTATGTATATCTCAAATATGACATAATTTTTAAAAGCCATTTAAAACAAAAAACAAGTTTCAGAGCTTATTTTGGCATCTACAGTTCTGCTTCTGTAGGACCACACCATCAGTCCTCAAGCCAGTGTAGCTGATGATCATAACCAGTCCTTTACCTTTAACTTTAGACTATACCACGCAATTTTTTTTTTTCAGCTTTGGCAAATTTACTTTTTAAATTATATTTTCCTTTGGCCCATATTGAAATTCAATTTCATTTCTTGACTGCACATCAGCTAACCTTCATTAAGGTAACTTGGAATATGCTACATGAAAGACCCAGCCGTCATATTTTAAAAATTTTAACAAATAGTTATCAAAGAATTTAATGATTGAAGATTTCTCCATTCAGATGTTTCCCCAGAAAGGGAGTTAGTGATGAGTTTATTTGGCATCTTTAAGTGGTGTTTGGGTCAAATGTGAGAGCTCTGTATCTAAGATGAACCTCTGTGGAGGATGCTGGAATCTGGATGTATCTAAAGCGTGAGTGCTAGATTTGGTGAGCTATGGTGGGAGTGAGTGTTCAGTTATGCTTTAGAACATTGATCATCTGCTGTGAACATATGGATAAGCAAGTTTGGAAAGTAGAAATGAATATCATTAAGAAGATACTGATATACACTACCTTGTGTGAAAACTAAAAATTTAGTCCCAAATATCTGACTCACACTGTTGCTCTTTCATTCATGCAACTCTAGTAACTGATCCAGGGGTCAGTGGGGCTAAAGATGGTAAATCTTTCTTGCTGCATAGCAAAGCTTTCTATTCCTGTGCTGTGTATCTGTCAGTGGTTCAGAGCTCTAGCCCGGGAGGCGGCGGCGGCGGTGGCGGTGGCGGTGGTGGGGGAGAAGAGGAGGACAGTCATCAGGAATCTGAAACTCCTGATCCAAGTGGAGGCTTCCGAGGAACAATGGAAGCAGACCGAGGAATGGAAGGTTTAGTCAGTCCCACGGAGGCCATGGGGATCAGTAGTGGGGCCAGCAGCTCCTGTCCTGGCTGGCTTCGAAAGGTAATTCCTTTGGTAGAGGTACCTGAGATAAAATGTCAGGCCCTTTGCATGGACTAGAAAGGCGTTGTCAGAATCTCTCAGTTTCCCATTGTCCTAGTCACATGTTTTGTAGCAGGCATCTAGATTTCTGATTTCTACTTGGAACAAAATCACCAAATCTCTAATCCTTTTTTTTTCCTGACAAGAAGAGATACAGAATGTTCTCATACCTAGATTTCTTAAACGAATGTAAATTAATACTACCTTCCTTGAAGGCAGTTTTTGTAATGTATGTGTGCAAAGATTAAGCTTATAAATTCTGTAATGTGGTTTGTAGAAGTGGAATATTGTGGCAGTGGGAATGCCTTAAAACAGAAATGGATTATGAGAGTTAAAGTGCAGACAGTAAAAATGTTGGAGTATATTTATTTATGTAGAAAGTTGGTTATAGCATATGTCTATGCAGAAAAGTATGGAATATGTATAGTATGATCCCATTCTTTTAGAAAATATGTAACACACAGAAGACTCTACTATGGAGACTATATATATTGATCATTTTAACATTGGTATCTGTGAATAATGGGATCTCTGGTGACTAACCATCACCTTTTGCCCATCTGTACTTTTTCATTTGCTACAGTGTATGTTTATAGTTTGTGAAATTTTAAATTTTTTGCTAAAAGAATAAATTTACAGCTGCCTATATAATAACTTGATAACTAAACTCGGTAGCTGTGTAGGAGTATGAATGGAGGAAGCAGCACACGGTCCTCTCTACAGTGTCAGCCTCAGCCTTTAGAAGCCTGGCAGTTGGCCTTGCTAACATCACCTTAGAGGTTCCCAACTCACTGAATAGCCTGTGTAGAATAAGTGTGTTGGGGAAACATGCCAGACGCTCCAAACCGTGTTCTTGAATTTGAATTCATATCACTGTAACCCCTTAAAGGAAGGGATGGCTGACTGTGGACAGGTAGGGTGCTATGTTATAACCACGACTGTCCTGCTCCACTAGAGGGTGCTGATGTCACAACAGAGTGAAAGCTATAGCAAGAAAGGAATTTGGGAGAAAGTAAATGACTCAAAACTGATGAAATTCTTTCTCTTATACATAGGAGCTGGAAAATGCAGAATTCATTCCCATGCCTGACAGCCCATCTCCCCTAAGTGCAGTTTTTGCTGAAACTGAGAAAGATACTCTGCCCTATGAAGAGCTGCAAGGACTCAAAGTAGCCTCTGAAGCACCTCCAGAACACAAGCCCCCAATAGCAGCCTGGGTAACTGAGCTTTTTGCCTTTGGATCTGAACTAAGTAATAGTGGCTGTGAGCTCTGCCCAGTTCTCTTGGCCTCACTCTCTGCTCTAGTGTCATTGGTCTCCCAGCTGCCCTGTATCAGCTCATTGTACTGTCTGTTTAGTGGTGTCTAAAGCCTCTACTGAAGGATAAACTGAGTTGTCTTAGAAAAGTATTTACCCTTTCACATTTCTTCCAGGCTAATACCTTTCTACTCCAGAGGACTGTCTTTTCTCTTTGCCTCAGAAGTATCAAAATTGAAATTCCAAAATTCAAATCCAGTTTTTCATGACACTGCTAGGATGGGTAGTCTAGTAAGGTATACGTAATCTTCATAGAAATCAAATTGTGGTAGATATTTCAATAAAACTGTAAACCATAGGTCATCAAACTTTTTCTATAAAGGTCCACACATTATTTTAGGCTTTATGGACTGTACAGTCTCTTTTTTAGCGATACCACTTTAACATGGTAGCACAAAAGCAGCCATAGATAATACATAATGAAAGAACTTGCTTAATGTTCCAATAGAAGTTTTTTTTACAGAAACAGGCAGTAGGTCTAATTTGGCCTGTGGACAGTCTTATACTGACCCTTGCTATAAACAAGGTACAGTATCAGAAGGGAAAAGAATTCAGACAAGGAACATTGAAAAGCTTCCCAGAAGAGCTAATAAAACCTTTGAAACTTAAAGGCGAATGTTTTAATTTTTCTTTCAATTAGCCATCTTGACTTGGTGATCCTGTTTACTGAACACCTCTCAAATTCTTCTAAAGTGTGATCCACTACATTTCATGAATATTGACCCTTTGGATCACAGTGTCCTCACTGTGATCAGAAAATCTTGTTCCAAACTAAATCATGCTTTCTCCCACTTCAGCATTTTAAATGGGAAAATAACAGTACACTTTAAAATTTTCACAAAGTCCTTCAAAATAGATGATTGTTCTTTTACCTTAGCATAACAGAGACTGAGGCATTGAGAGTTCTCTTGCCCTGTTATGTTAGAGCCAGGTGCTCTTATAATCATGTCAGTTTTCTGTTTCTCTTGCATTTATTTTGTGTGTGTGTGTATATATATATATATATGTTCTATTTGATTACGTTAAAAGTAAAATCTGATAGCGCTTACAGAAAATTTGGATTGGGGAGCTGTGGCATCTGGGCAGAACCTCCTGTGATCTTTCTGTCTTCACTCTTTAGCCACCACAGCTGAATCCTGCAGGAACATGTGCTGGGAAGGGAACACCAGTGACACCTCTGTGTGCGTGCAGCACTCTGCAGGGCGAGGTCGAGAGGTTGCAGGGTCTGGTGTTAACGTGTCTGGCTGAACAACAGAAGCTACAGCAGGAAAACCTCCAGATTTTTACTCAACTACAGAAGCTGAACAAGAAATTAGAAGGAGGGCAGCAGGTGAGCATTAAAAGAACAATTCAGTTTCTAATTCTGTTTTGAAGAATCACACAAAACAGCAAGGACAGCATAAACTTACTCCTTTACAAGTACTTACCTTTTGAAGATGTGACTTTCATAATTAATCCCAGAAGCCCTGGGCCTTGTTGAAGCACCTAGGTTGAATTATTTTTATCATCTAACTTCCATCATTTTTTGTTAATTTTTGTTTTTTCTTTCCTTCTTATTATGGAAAACCTTAAACATTACAGTTCAGTTGAGTACCCATATATCCACCATCTAGATTCAACAGTTGTTAACATGTTGCTATATTTGTTTCAAGTGTGTGGGGGAGGAGGTATATTTATTTATTTGTATTTTGTTAACTCCTTTTCAATAGCCTCGCCCCTGCCCCCCATACATTATTACACATATCCAAAAATGAAGACATCATTCTCCTGGATAACTATAATACTATTATCACACTTAACAAAATTAACACTGATTTTAATTTTCATTGGCCACATAGTTGATTCTCAAATTTTCCCAATTTCTTCAAAAAAATGTTCTTTATAACTGTTTTTATCAGAATCCAGTCAAGAATCCCACATTATATTATTATGTCTCCTGTTTTTCTGAATCTAGAACAATTTCTTTCACCACCATCACCCTTTTTTAATTTTCGTGGCATTGACTTGAAAAAATGGGGTCAGTTGTTTAACAGAATATCCCACTTTCTGGATTTGTCTTATTTTCTTAGAACATTGCTTAACTTGTTCTTTCATTACTTAGAAGTTAGACTTAAGCCTCAATTAGAGTTAAGGTAAACATTTTTGGTAAAAATTCTTCACAGGTGATGCTGCATGCATTGCTTTTTATTATTTATTTATTTTTTTGCATGCATTGTGTGTAAAGAGCCATTGTGTTACTCTATACAGAGTGAACTAGGGTGGAGAAATATAATTCAGCCCTTGGGTTTACCATTTACCAGCTTTGTGTGTTTGGACAAATTACTTTATTTCTATGAGACCTGGTTTCTCACCTAAAAGGAGAAAGTAACACCACTCATGTTGTATGGTTGTTTTGAGGATTAAATGAAATAATGTCTATGAAGATACTTTGGCAAATAATCCACATACTTGAGGTAAGCATGGAGGGACTGGCAGCTGGCAGGAAGAATATTTTTCTTCGAGCTGTCTCAATTTTAAAACTGAGAGTTTTGAATCCCAGAAAATTGTGCAGTCCTGAGCAAACCAGGACAATTTGTCATCCTACCTGCAATAAATGTAAAGGTGTAGACTTTCCTTAAGGTAGCATTATGTTTCCCACAAAACTAGCTACAGATCTTTAGAGGTTGACATTAAAAATCTAGTTCTGAACTGCTGTGACTAGATGGCAGTCTTGTTAATGTGGAACTGTGTTTTACCTGGACAGGTGGGGATGCATTCCAAAGGAACTCAAACAGCAAAGGACGAGATGGAAATGGATGCAAAGCCTGATTTAGATTCAGATTCCTGGTGCCTCCTGGGAACAGATTCCTGTCGACCCAGCCTCTAGTCTCTTGAGCCTGTATAGCCTCCAGGAAACTGGGATCCAAAGGACTTCACAGCACACTTACTGAATGCAGAGAGCGCTTTCCTGGCTTTGTTCACTTGCAGACAAGGAGCGCAAGACAGAGGCTCTGAAGCACTTTCCATGTACACTTGGAGAGTGGCAATGCCTATTAGATAGGATCTAGGAGTGGTTTGGTTTTGGAGAATGGAAGGGCCCCGTGGCCCTGGCTTTGTCCTCAGTGACTGCCATAGCAACAGCAGCTCCGTACCTCATCTCGTGATCCCACCTTTGAAGAGGAGACACAATGCTCACCTTAATTTTGCTGGTAGCAGCTTATATCCTATTTATCATTTTCATCATTAATTGGAAGCTGCCTTGGGAATTCAACACCAGGCATTGCACCTCTGGGTGGAGGATGGAAAAGTATAAAGCCGGAGTGGGCTGGATCCAGGCGTGGCCCATCTAGGGTCATCTGAAGAGTGACGAAGGGTTCTGAGCCTGCTCAGGAGGCCCAAGTCCAGGAAAATATGTCCAGTGGAGTCAGTCTAGGGTTTATTTTCAGAAAGTTCAGTAACTTCATGCAGCTAAATGCTTTAGGAGGAAAAGTAGGCTTAGATTGCTTTTCCTCTGAGGGTTAATTGAAATTTCTTCAGTGAGGAGTAGAGAAAGAAGGGCAGGTCCCTCCTGATCACACAGCTAGAGTTTAAGGCTGTGGCTGATGCAGGGTGGGCTTTCCTAGATTTGGCAGATACCTCTAAGAGATGAGATGTCCCGTAGAGAATTGAGTCAGTGGGGCAGTAGAAATGGCCTTGAGAGAAAACCATGAGGGAAAGAAAGCCCTCCTTTAGCTGCCTCTACTTGGTATCTTTGAGAAGGCCTACAGTGACTGAGTCTTCTGCCCATGAGGCTGCTTCTTATGCCTCTGCCTTCATGGCTCTTAGGGTTCTAAGCTTGACATCAGCAGCCCCAACCACTCTCTTTCTGTATGTCTAGCCAGTATTTTACCCCTTTTGGTGTTTTATGAAGCCATATCAGTGAATCTGTATCATCTTTTCCTGTTTGAGTAGCCCAAAGCCAGCACCAAAACCTGGTAGTCCCTGAAGCCTAACAGAACAGGTACAACCTGCCAAGTGAAAGGAATTTGGCCAAGAGCTCCTTCTAATCCCATAGTCATTGTGTCCTGGTAGATAGGAGCAAGCTAACTTTCTCAAAGAGAGAAAGTGTCCTAGGAGCATTTGATGATTTTACTTAAGAATGTGAGCTCTCTGTTTCCACCTAGCCTTATGATAGTTTCCTGTGTTTTGGGTCACAGGAACTGCCTTGATGTGCCTCATATCCTACCTCCCTAGAAACAGCTACATTAATTTTGTTTCATTTTCCCTAAACCAAAATGAGTATCTGTTTAATATTTTGGAAGGACCGGTGCAATGGAAATTTTGCCATTTCCCTGAAACTGGTGATGTAAAGGCTGATGCTTGGGGAAAACCCCATGGCTGGGGATGGGCAACTCTGTTTAATGGGATCTTCTTTGGTTTGATGTTCCCATTGTTTTCTCAATTCTGGGAAGCCTAGTACAATGGTACTAATGTAATCACTGAAGCCTTTTCTTAAAATAAGGGAAGGGGCCAACCCTGGATTAAGCTACAAGTTCTGGGGACTTGGGGGTTTGCTATAAACCCTAACATGTAAGTGCAACTTTGTTTTTTGTTTTGTTTTTTTTTTTTAAGGACTGACTGGCCTTTCATTCCCCTGTATCCCTCATGCTCATCATCTCAGCAGGCCTGAGAGGCAGGGTCAGTTTGGGTGTTAAATCATGAGTATTGCTTCTGCTATGGAACTAAAGAACATGGGACGTTGCTGAGACTGTGGGATGGAAGTGAGCATTGAAGGGGGCAGTGAGAGCCCTGCTCTTGTCCAGAGGGGAGTTTTTCTCTAACAGTGGAATGCTGTGGTCGTTTTCTCCAGCATGTTCCCTTGGGAAGCCTAGGCGTGCTATTAATCTGGCTGAGAATCTAAGTTCCGTGCCTTAGAGACAATTTGCACTTTCCCAAATTGTGCCTGGGACAGCCATATGATTTTTCCCACCAAACAGCTATGCAAATGGAAACCAGCTCAAAGGTGGCAGCCATGCATTACATAAAAAGTGAAAGGTTAGGCAGCAGCAATGCCTTTGAATGGTTTTCTATAGCTAATTCCCTTAAATTTTGTCCTACTTTTCTTCTCAATGCAGTGCTAGGTGTAATTTCCAGTAGTATCGCTTTTGAGTTATAGTATAACCTGAGTTACTCCTCTGTTCTGACATTGTTGCTAAAAAACTAGCTTTTTATTAGCCAGATGTTTGAAAGATTGAGGGTGGAGTGGTTTGGCATTTCTGTTTTAAATAAACATTTAAACTCAAATCAGTGCTATGCCTCAGTCTGCGCATGGACCTTAGTCACTGGGAGTAAAACATTCAGATTCTAGGCCTTCTTGAATCTTTAATTCAGTGAGTATATAAATAAATGGTCTGTAACGGAAACAATGCAAAGGACATTTGCACAAAAATAATCTTTGCTTCTCCAATTTCTTTTTCTTGGTAACAGGATCATTTCTGTTGATGCAGCTTTTCCCCCACTAAAACTTCTAAAATATAGTGCTTTAATGCAGAGGGAGAAAGAAAATGAGCCATTAAAAGAGGAAGGATCACTTCTTGTACTTACCTCCCCAATCACTGATAATGCCTGTTTATGTTTATAAAAGTGTTTTCTCTCCAAGAGGTTAAATTGTATTTGGTCCCCCTGGCATAGTATAGCTAAGTGACCTCCTCTTGGCTGAGCATTTCACTAAAGTTTAAAGCGAAAGCAGCCTTAAACTCACATTTCATTTGGTTTGCCATATATTTGGAACAATTCTGGAGCGAAGATGTATTGTAAATAAACTCTTTCAAATGAGTATCCCTGGGCCTCCGAGGAATATTATTCATGATAGTGTCAGGACAAAGTGTATTGTAGTCAGGGCTACAAAATATGTTCCTTCTTGATGCAAAGCCAAAAACCATTTATTGCTTCAGCGATTATGGAAATACACATACTGATCACTAAACCTCACAGAATCATTAGGGAGAAAAACAGTATCACATCTCTGCTACCTCCTATGTCGTGAAGAGTGATAAATTGATGGCAAAAATGTTGGTCATAAGGTACTGTGCTGCATTAAATACACTGCTGTTAAGCATTCTCGGCAGGTCTACGTACAGTTTTAAGTGAATTGAGTTTCACCATGAGATTTTTTTCCCCACTGCTTAATCTTTTGAACTTTAAAATTTGTAATATTTACTTACATAAAAGTTTCTTGGATAAAGTAGTTTAATACATGGACACTTACAAGCATCATTTATTTATCTGCTATTCAGGAAGAGACTGAGAAAAAAGTTTCTAACTTTTACCCAAAGACCAGATCAAGCTAAATTTAAAAGACTAATAGATATTCCTAATGTAATCGAGGCCTAAGCATGTTGAGACTGAAGGGAACACTAGGGCATTGACTATTGTTTCATTTCTCTAGCAACACAAGAATGAATAACAGCAGCTTCCTGTGTCTATAGAAAGCACTCCCCTGCCCCTCCCCCCACACACATTTTATTTCCTGGAGGGTTCTGACCTGTGACCTTAGTAACATCATTCAGGGATTCCCAAACCCAAGTGCCCGTGGGGCCAGACAGATAAGGCAAATAGTGAAGCAGGCCAGGTGGGGCTGTGGTGACCTGAGTGCTCCCCTCCTGTCAGAAGGAGCAACTGATCCTGAACCCCACTCAGTTAGTGCTATTTCAAGTTGCTGGCCTGGTGTTTCCAGAACTTAAGTTTTTTAAGAGATGCTCCATATCCCAATTCTTAAATGTCAGATTATATTTTTAGTGATGTGCCAGCCAAGTAAAACAACTGGAGCAAAGCAGTCCACAGACTACCACTTTGTGGCCTTGGCCACAGCTCATTCTGGCTATCTGTTGTTTTCACAATCAAGTGTGAAAGTGTGTACCTCATTAAACTTGACTGGGGAATGTATAGGTTCAGTATCCAGTGTGTCTGCGTAAGCTTTCCTTTAAGCAGCTAACCAAAAGCCCTGTTATGTGAGAACACACTTTGTAACAATTAAGAAAAGCATACAACAATACGTTTTTAAAATACATAATTTTTTTCAGCCTAGTGGCCTGCAGCTTCAGTTAAAGCCTTAAATTCACATTTCACATTGGTCTGATCTGTTAGCCCAGCCACTCAGCAGAAGCTGCAGAGGAATTAGAACAAGAGTTAAGTGGCCATCTGTTGTTTAGTAAAATATGGTTTTGTCTGCCTGGGCTCCTTTGCCCAGATCAGATTGGGTGATTTTTTCCAGTATCTTAAATTAATTTGAGTAATACACTCAGGACAATAACCCTGATGTTACCCCTGTCGGACATTACCTTATTGCTGCTCCTATTTGACAAGCCTGTGGCTCATTATTTGTTTAATTTTAAATCCCCAAAACCCATTTATTGAGGGCCTGATTATCAAGGTTACTTATACGAGGCATAATTCTGCACAGAGAAAATTTAAAAGATTTGGTATCTTTTCCTTCAAAGTTGACTTTCTAAAATAGAAGTTTACTGTTGTATAATCAGGGACATGTGACACAGCAATGTCCCAGGTTTTTTTGATTTTGCTGCCTCATTTAAAAAGCCATCCAACCCACCTTCCAACCTTATCTGAAAGCAGAGTGCTAGCAGTAGGTGAAACTGAAGTTTCTTTTTTCTTTTTTTGTTTTTGACATTAGAAAAGAACTACAAAAACATATAGTATGCTTTGCCCTATTCCTCCCCTGTGAAGTGGATAAAGATGAGGTTCTCTTTATTATACAGTATACCTTAGGGAAGGTTTAGGATACTTTGGCACCCTAATCTTACATACTCATATTGGTTTTTTGCCAGGACCATGTACCAGGCAGGTCAACAAAATCGTATTATCTTTTACAAGAGATACCATGTGGGTGATCCTTGGACGCCAGCTCATCCTAATAAGCCAACTTCTTACAAGAACAAGAAGAGTTAACAGGAAACCACAGACAAGTATGTAGAGCCAGTGGCAAGAAGGCAGAGCAAATGCAGGCACTTAACTAGCACAAACCACAAGTCAGCTTGCCAGAAGAAAGCTTTAATGTAGCCTACTTGCTACTCTTAAGTGTCTTCACCCATCAATTCTTAGGGCAATAACATAAGACACACCAGCCTGAAGTGGTAATTTAGTTGGAAGCTCAGGCTTCCTTCTGCCTCCTGCTGCTTTGCAATGAATCTGTCCTCACTGATTTCAGCTCTGCAGGCAGATTTGGTGATGTGAAAGTTTTAGTCCTTTCTGCTTTGCATCAAATTATTCTCCCATTTACTGCTGAAGAAAAGCAGGGCTTTCTGAACTACCCAGGAGGTTTCACTGTTGTCTGCTCAACTGTAGTGCTTCCTTGGAGGTGGAGGACGGTTCTTGATGGTCTTACACTTGGGAATGTGCCGCTCAGCCACTTTGGGAGCAAAGTGGCGGCTACAGTGAGGACACTGAATATAGTCTGGATTTTCTGCAGGCAGGATGGGAGGCAAGTCTGCGGGGTTTCCACCTTTGGCAATTACCTGCTGGACCTCTCGAGCCTGACGGAGGGTACGGATGAAAGATTCATGTTTCTGTCTCCAGTTGCTCTTCCGAGGAGGTTCAGGCTATAAGGAGAAGGAAGACTGGTCATTCAGCTTGGCATTTATCTCATCTCTTGAGTCTCCATTAGAATGACAGTAAGGAATTAAAAAGGGCGTTAATTCCCAAGGTCAAGAGAACAGGAAAGGAGCAACAGTGATAACTAACCTGTCAGAGTAGAGGCACTTAAACTAAGGGCCTACAAAGGGGGATAAGTACTGAGAGGAAAGCCATTTTCTCCAGCAGAACCCCTGAGAGGTTCAGTGAAAGTACCAGGTAGTGGAAAGGGAGGAGGAGGTGCAGGGCTGAAAATAAGTTGGACCCCCAGGGCTTCTGTTCTACCTTGAAACATCCAAGTGTTTAACACTTCCAGAACCCCCCACAGGAAAACGGGGGTTTATTCTCTGGAAAAATTGAACTGGACAGGTTTCAGACTCAGGAAATCCAGCACAGTAAAGGAAAGGGTTAATCTTGGGGCTGAAAATAGAGATTAAGTACAAGTGTATTTGGTGCTCCCAGAGCACCAAGCACATTGGCACCAACTTAGAAGACTGAAGTGTTCTCTGGATGCATGAGCAAGCAAAAGAAAAGCCATCAGACACTGGTTCTGAGGGACCACCATTAAAAGGCTCACTATTTAATAACCCTAATCTGAAGACCTTTAGTCAACAAGCCCCACTTAAGTTTAAATATGAATAGACAGATGAGTAATACCAGATATTTGAGTAAAGCTCTAATGAGAGGGCACATGAACACACACACACAGGAAGCAGCAACAAGGGAGGAAGCAGAAGAAAACTTTTTAATGAAAATCCATAGTATCAACAAAGGAGTATTAGAAGAGACTTTTCATAATATAAGAATAATGTATATACAATGAGAAAGAAAAAACCAAGATACCAGAGAGAATTATTAAAATTAAAAGTTTGATAGCTAAGAATAAAAATAGAAACATAAAATAATGTCAAAAAAATTATGCAGAATGGGAAAAAAGATCAAGATCGAAAGTTAAAAAGAAAATATTTAAAAAATCAGAAAGTCAATCCAGGAAGTCCAACACCTGACCAACAGGCATTCCAAAAAGAACAGAGACGGCAAGAGGAGGAAATTATTAAAGAAATAATACTACAAACATTCCTAAAGTTAAAGGTCACTACTCTTGAGATTGAAATAGCCTATAAGTATGCAACACAATCATTGTAAAATTTCAGAATTTCAGAATAGAGATTCTTGTAAGCTTTTAGAAAAAAAAAAAAAACCACAATGGTTTGCTATAATGAAGCAGGAATCAAAACGGCATCAGATTTCTCAACAATAACATTGGCTATAAATGCTAGCGGGAAAATGCCTCAAAAGTTCTGACAGAAAATCATTGTCCAGCAAGAATTCTACACCTGGCCAAATCGTCAATCAGACATTAGGCTATTATATAGATATTTTCATTTATCCCAAGACAAAAAATATGCCTCCTATGCCTCTTTCTTGCATGCTTTCACAAAGCAAGGAGTAAAACAAAAAAGAGGAAGACACAGGATGCTGGAAATAGGGGACCCAACACGAGAAGAAGCAGCGAGAGGTCCCAAAATAACAGGTCTGCTCCAGGCCTAGAGAATAACCAATTCAGACTGGAGCAGGAGGAAAAAGAGTGGTCAGAGGGCCGCTTCCAGGATTTAAAAAAAAAAACAAAAACAAAAAAACTGATGGATTATGGGAGGCGTTTGAGCATTTACAAAAATTTTAACAGGTGTCTGACATCACACAGAAAAAATAAATTATAGAGATATGTAGGAAACCAAGCAAATGAAAACATGAATCAGTTAATTCTAGGTGCATGTGGGCAGGGACAGAATTTGTTTGCTCATCAATGAACAAAATTCGTGGTTATAATAATGTAAAAGCTGACCACTATTTTAACCCAAAATAGTGAATCCACTATAAGGGAAGTAAAAAGTAGGAGGAGAGGGGATATGAAAGAGAGCTTAATCACAGTGTCCATAAGTAACTCAAGAGTTAATGTACAAAGCTGGTAAATCAAGAAAATAAGCATACTCTTTTGACATATGGAAATGCATACCAGAAGAGTCATCTATCAGAACTAAAGACTGACTCTGGGGGCGAGATTAGGAGCTGGAGAGAGATGAGGTAGGATATTGCTGATCTGTATTATAGGTCACTTTGTACTCCATGATTCAAAAAATGTAATCAAATATTATTTAGATTTAAATAAAATTAATTTTAAAAAGAAGAAAAAAGGCAAGTAGCTACTTGGTGATCTGACAGCATTAATGATGAATAATAGGAAGAGATGTTATCCATCAAAAGAAAAGGAAGTATCCCTCAGGAGAGTCTTACCGAAACAGACGAGGCTGCAAGACAATCAGAGTGCTGGGAGATGGCATCCAGCGACCTTTCAAAGAACTGAATTATGGGAAAGTTCCTCAACTATATGATCCTTATACTTAAATTCTTCATCGTAATGAAATTTTATTCAATTAACACAATCACAAAGATAAGGCCCCTGCGCTCAAATGCTAAAGGTCTAGTAGAAAGGCAAGAGGTACACATATACTAAACTTATGTGAATATCAAAGAATATAAGAAAAATCACCTGAGTACACTAAGAAGAATGAGAGGGAGACACGAACTACTCAGCTTCCAAAGACACAAAGCTTTGGAATAAGGCTTGGGACATTCCAAGGAGGGGAGTGCATCTCAGTCCAGATCCTTTCTGCCTTGGTGCCCTCAATGCAACATATTCCCCCAAACTAGTTTCCACAAAGCAGGGTATCATCTCAGAAACCCAATTCTTTGCTTCACTGCTACTGTGTTTAGGAATTTAAGAAACACAAGGTTCTTTTAGGTTCTGGCCAGAAATAAACCACTATAGTGGGACAGAAAATAACCCTGTGGACTGTTGGGTTGACCAGAAAGAAAACAGGAAAGAACAGAAACTGTGATCATATCATTATCTGTAAGAGCAAAATGTTGACTTCTCATTGGAAACTAGATTTCAGGGAGATTATCTCTGAACGGAAGGGACTTTCTTGTGGTGATTCCCCAACTGTACTGAAAGAATTCTAACTGCAAATGACTTCTCCTAGCAGCCATCACATAAATGTGAGTTTTTAAAGGACCCAGCAAATGTGCACATATACTGTAAAGAGGCAATGGGCAAGAGGTGCTGGAGCAGCAGAGGAAGGTTTGGAAAGACAAGAAAACATAATGACACTAACATTTTAGAGCTGAGTGGGGCTTTGAGATCATGTGGGCTAGGCTTTCCCAAACTTTAATCATTTGTATACCACTTTCATTTTATCCCCCTTACTAATTACTTAATATTTTTCTTTAAATTCATCATTCCTCGAAATCGGAGGCTTATTATGTTGTTATGTTTTTCTAATATATCCTAAAACTACTAAGATACCAAATGTTTGTCAGCATGCCGCACTTTGAGAAGCACTCATTGACAAACCAAGCAACATAACCTTGGCAGAGTAAGGGACTCACAGAGACAATTTTTTCCAGATCTGATGGTCCAAATGTGCCTACGAAGTTCCCCTAAACTTATCATGCAAGTGTTTCAAAATCCTTACTTTTTACAACCTAGTTTTTCTGCAGCTAGGAATGTTAACCAAAAATAAAGTCCTTTACCTCTGAAGTGTTTACACTCTAAATGGGGAGAATTTCAAACTTAATCGTGTTTTATGTATTTACTTAGAAGGTATACCAAAATGAGCTAATTTTGAAAAAATAGACAATGGTTATTGGAGTGGTAATGGATCCTAATCTTGAGAGGTGGCAAAGTACGTTGCAAAGAGCAAGAAATTCTCCCAGAGTGGTAAAATGCTGAAGTTTTCTTCTTTATATTTTTAATATCTTTTAATTGTCTATAGTAAGCATTTATTAGTTTTATAATCAGTCTATGGCCATGCTACCCTGAATAAGCCTGATCCTGTCTAATCTCAGAAGCTAAGCAGGGTCGGGCCTGATTAATACTTGGATGGGAGATCACCTAGGAAGACCAGGCAAATAAATAAATAAATAAAAATTATAATCAAAAGGGCACATATTTTTTAAGTCTAAATTTTGGAGTCATTCCAACCCAGATTTATATGCTGACTCTGCTATTTAAAACTGATCTCAAGCAAGTTAACCTTTCTGAGACTTATACTTTTACATTGATAAGAGATAATAAAATCCTCACATGGTTCTGGTGAGGGTCATTTTAAAAGCTCCTGTCACAGTAACTAGCACACAGCAGTAATCCATAAATATTAATTCTCACTTTCCCCCTATGGGACACTTGAAATTTTCCTTTAAAAAACTGATGAGTATATAACAGGCCCTTACAAAGATCCCTGCTCAAAGTCAAATCCATAAGGCCTTTGTTACCTTGACTGAGGCTGGTCCCTTCCAGTTCAAGTACTGCTCTAGTTCTGTGCCTTTGGCCCGGGCCCTGGAGGAGTCAAACACTTTCCTCCTGGAATGCTGCATCCTGCTACAGACATTGGAATGTCTCTCCAGCCTGAGCAAGAGAAACTTGCGTCCACAGTGGCTGCACTCGCCGAGTTCTGGCTCTTCAGTGGAACAGTTGGAACCTGAGGAGTCTGGTGCCTTAGACAAGCTAAAATTGCTGGCGGATGCTGGCAAAGCACTGCCTGGCACTTCTGAAGGCTGAGAAAACTTCAACGGCCCTGCGACTTGGTCTCGAATTTTGTTATTGCTTGCCACTAGTCTTTCCCTTTTGAGCTTCTGTATTCCATAATCAGAGAACTGGAATGGACTAGAATTTTCTTGAGACCATCCCCAAGTTTCATCCTCTCCCCTGTCTCTACTGAAGACCTCCTTAGACCTGTATTCTGGGGAGAAGATAGGTTTGTATGTGGTGTTGCTATTAGTTTTAACTCTCCTCCTGGGAAGTGTTCTTCTCTGTAGCTCTCTTTTTTCATTTTCTTCAGCCCATTCCTTTTCCTTCTGGATCCTTCTGAGTTCCTCCTCTGTCTTCTTGAGCTTTTCCCACAGGAGGGTCTCTTTTCTTCGGATTTTCTCCTGTAAACTCTCCCCTGCAGCTTCTAGTCTTTGGATCTGCATCCGCTCAGTCCTATTGGGCGTTACTATGGCCCTCTCTTTCTGCGTTGCAACACCAATACCAACCACAGATGAATTCTCCCAGTTCCTAGGACCAAAGCCACTGTCTGAAAACTCTCTTGGCTCAGGGGGTCGTGGAGAGGCATTCTGGTCCCCATCTGTGCCAGCCTCGCCTGTACTACGAGACTTCCGATGGAATATGGGTTTCAGTGGATATGCCCGGTCCACTCCAACTTGCTTCTTTGTAAGCGGAATGAATTCCTGGTTATTTGCTTTGGGATACCAGGATTGAGGGCCTGATGAATAAAACAAACCCTTTGCTTGGACCTGGAGATTACTACTTGGATCTTGTTGGCTGATTCCAGTAGAATGGGGATAGAAATAGTTCGGGGCTTTTGTGCAGGTGTTCCATTTGGAGTGAGTGTACAGATTATCCAGTACCAGCTCTTTGTTGCTCAAATGCTTCTGCTGGGAATTGTTCCTCAGGTGCCCCACTGAGGACCGCTGGGAAGAGTCACCTTTTTCATAAGAGTCTTGCTTAGCTGAGTGGAGCTCTGGAGCATCTGTTTCATTATATGGGAACATAACACCCACAGGCAAGGATGTTGCCAACTGGAGACCAGCCATTCAGAGCCTGGACTGAAGCCTAGGGAAGATTTAAACCAGATATATGTGAGAAGTTTGTCTGAGGTTCACCCCAGTTGCTAAAGTAAACTTTCTACATTTGTCCTACCCATTTTCCTTTGAACTTTTTAGGGACAGTGATACTGGGTCTTCCAGAGCTCTCGTTCAATACGCATTTGCTGAGTGCGTATTATGTCCTGGGAGTGCTTATTGGGTCCTGAGGATAGAAAAAGGAATGTGGTACAAGCGTTCCTGCCACATCAGTACCAGCCTCTGCCATACAAAGTGATGCTCCTGCCAGACACAGCATACTCTGGTAGTAGGTGGAAAGGGCTACTGGGAAGACATATTGGATTGGAAGTCAGGTTTAAGGACAAGCAACTTCCGCTTACTGACTCCAGTTTCTTTACCCGTTAACTGAGGGGTGTGTTCAGGGTTACATGGCTGGTATTTAGGGGCCTTAGGACTCCAACTCCATCCTCATCACTTTACAAGTGAGAAAACTGCAGCCTAGAGGTTAGTGTCAGGGATTCCCTCCTGCTGGAACCGTGCCTGACTCCAGGGAGCACGGAGGCTGCCCAGGACCTGCTGCAGGTGCCTATCAACAACCCTCACCCAGGGAGTACCCGCGGCGCAGGAGGGAGGTCTGCAACCTCAGAAGAGCGGCCCACCTGATCTGTCCGCGGCGAGTTTGAGATCCGGAACGCGGAAGTCACGTTCTGTCCTGGAGGGTCAGCCGGGGCGCCACCCTTGGGGACACCGCTTTTGGGGACAAACCCTCGCTCTCCCGTCCACCAGGTCCCTAGGAGGTCGAGGTGCTGGCCCCATGTCGCCCCGTACCTGAGGCTCTCGGGGACAACTCCTGCTCAGGGAAAACTCCAGGACTTAGTTTTTCCGACCAGACCCCCGTCCCCGCGACAAACAACCGCTGGTGGCGCAGGCGCTTTCAGCTGGCCCCAGTTATTCCCGTTGCCTGGAAACGGGAGCGCGTGCGCGCCCAGCCCCACCTTTCGCCCCGATGCGGCCAGGGAAGCAGGCACAGGCGCAGTCCGCCCGCTCTCTGGAGCCGCCCAGGTCGAGCGGTCGGCCGGGCGCTCCACCCAGTGTCCCGCAAGCTCTCAGCTCCGTCCAGCTTTGCCCTTGGGGAACGGGGAGGCGGGCGGGGGCGACGGGAGCGGCTTCTCTGAGGTTCCTGGCGGAACTTGTGTATTTTTTGAGAACGGTGACCCTGGACCCTGGGGTGTGCCCTTCTCTGGGAAAAGACGGAGCCCCTAGATGTGCCCTCGATTCCGATGTCCGCCCACTTAGCCGGAGTGATCCTGCTGATAGCCTTTCTTACTATGCTCGGCTGCTTTGTGCGGGCGCCAGGTATGGCTACATACTATCTCTGCGTGCTTTTCCTCGCCAATACTTTGGAGCTTGCGGTCAATTTTTAGCAACTCGGCTAGATTTTGCTACGCACTATCTTTCTGGGTAGATTTGTAGCCAATGTAATTATTTTGATATAGTGTTTTACTCTCACGTGGTAACTCTGGCAGTCTCTTCTTAGGGCCCAAGAATGACTCAACCAAATGTAATGATAACAAAGTTAACTACCAGATCGAAAATAAGCAGTATAACCTGATTTCAACAGAACATGATACTCTATGGTTTGTTAACATCAGAAAAGTTTATTTGCCTTCATGCTTCAGTTCATTCGTGTAAGCTGTTTGGAACAGGCAACTGACTTTTTTCCTGTAATTACTTAAAAGATTCATGCACATGGAAAATAATATAGACTGCGGTAGTCGGTGTTAATGCTTCAACATGTCATATTACAGCTTTTACATGTTACGAAGAAATTCCTCGGTGAGCCCTCTAGGGCATTTTAAATTTTTATTTCTTGTTTTATTTATTTTTTCCTAGTTTATACTCTACAGCCTTCTCTATACTATATGCAATTCCAGACAATTCCCACTCTTCTTAAGGTTCCAATTATCTCAGCAATCAGGCCTGCCTGTCATCAATTCTTGTAGCTCCCTTCCAGTCTGGCAGAATTTCCTAGAGTGCCTCTCTCCATCTTGACTTGCTCCTTGTTTTTGAGGAAGAAAAATCTTTCTCTTTCTAGAAGTTCTCTTGAATTAGCCCCTTTACAGACCTTCCAGGAATGGACTCCATCACTTTATCCCTCCATCTTGTTAACTTCTAGTTGTATCTAGCTATATACTCATTAGTTTTAAAATACACTTAGTTTCCCCCTGCAAAACAAACCCTATTTCCCTTGCCCTGCTGCCTCTTATGGGAGGGTCCCATTTATGTCTCCTTTTCTCCACAAGACTTCTTAGCAGAAAACTTTATGTTTGCTACCTCCACTTCCTCATCTCCCCCTCTGTCCAGTCCATTGTGGTGTGGTTTCCACCCTTTCCATGTTATTTTTTTTATTCATTCATGCATTTTTAAAGCCTACAGCACCTGGTGGTCTCCCATTCAACTACTAACTAGGCCTGACCCTGCTTAGCTTCCGAGATCAGACGAGATTGGGTGTGTTCAGGGCGGCATGGCCATAGTGCACTTTATTTAAATGCCAGGCTACCAGTGACCTTCCAATAACCAAAGATAACAGCTACTACCTCTTTAGCCTATTCATTTGACATTACTGATTTCTCGCTTTCTTTGAACTCTCTTCTCACTCGCTCCTGTGCCTGCTTGGTTTCTTCTTTCATGTCCTTGCTGTGTCTTCTTCCAGGCCTCTGACATTTATGTCTTTGCCTTACGTGTCCCTCAAATTTAGGTATTCTCCAAAGCTCTCTTATTTTTCCTATATATGCAGTTCCAGACATTCACTTCCTTAGTGGTTTCAACCAAAGGCTGAAATTTCAGGTCTCACCTATGTTTAAATGATATCTGGTTTAGCTCGCTCGCTCTCCTTAATTACAGACTCAAATTTCCAACTGCCCATTTAGTTCCTCAGGAACCTCAAACTCAGTGTAACAGAAAACAAACTCATGATCATCTCCCAGTTCCCCCAACCC
Source organism: Rousettus aegyptiacus (assembly GCF_014176215.1). Taxonomy (NCBI): domain Eukaryota; kingdom Metazoa; phylum Chordata; class Mammalia; order Chiroptera; family Pteropodidae; genus Rousettus; species Rousettus aegyptiacus. The sequence continues at coordinate 153,129,205 of NW_023416306.1, read as the reverse complement.
GCTTCTCCAGTGTTCCCTCTCATGCTGAAAGCATCAATCACCTTCTATTCTTCCCTCTCTGTCACCGTTTTCCTCTAACTGCAAGATTTGTTGAATTTACAGTGTCTCTTGTATACAACCCTCCCGTTACCTTTCTACTACCCTGGGTGAGTTCTTCCTCATTTCTCATTGGGACAGTATGCATCACTCTCCTAACTGCTATTCTTGCCGTAACATTTGCTCCTCAAGTCCATCCTTTGTGCTGCTGCCAGAATAATTATCCTAAATATGTCTGATCCTATTCCCCTACCCATCGCTTCTACTTTACCTATAGAATAAAGTTGGAATATGTGATTTAACATGGTATTTCAACCTGCCAGACTAGATCCAGCCTACCTTTCCAATCCTGCCTCCCCAGAGTCTAGCCCAGTGAATCTCAACCCTGGCTGTGCTGTAGCACTACCTAGAAAGCAATTTCTGGGGGTGAGCCCTGAGTATTGGCATTTTTAAAAGCTTCCCCCAAGGTCCTAATGTGTAGCCAGGGTTGAGAACCCCCAGTTTAGCCATACCTGACTACTTGCACTTTTTTTTTTTTTTTTTTTATCTTCATGCTACCTTACCCCAAGCTCCACATACTGGCAGGTGGGAGGACATAGCATTTATGAGAGTGGGCTCTGTACTCAGACTGCCTGCAATTAAATCTCAGCTCTATCTCTGGTTGTAATTGTGTAACCTTAGATACTCTAATGTTTTCCCAGTCCTCTTAGAATGAATCTCTTTGCTCCTTTGTGCTCTCATATTTTCTGTTCTTGTTATAGCACAGGACTGGCTCATGAGCTCTCAGTGGATGTTCATGGAATTTAATTAGCATGTCGTACATTGTATTGTCATTATTTGCGTGCATATTTGTCTCTTCCACTAAATAAAAAACTCTTTGAGGACAAAGATATATATCATTCACCTTTGTAATCTTTGTATATCCTGCAATATGCCATACATAGTAGACACTCAATATGCTTTTAATTCTAGAGAAACTGTTTTTTTTAATGAATTTTAAAGGAAGAAATAACAGCCAAGTATGCTCTTTAGCATGATCTTCAAATACTGCCAAGCATAATAAATATTCAATCCAGCTTCCTATCCCATTCCCGACCCCTAAATTCAAGTTCTTCTTCGTCTATGTCTTTCTCCCTCACGAGAAAATGAGAAAAGGGGTGCGCTTAGTGACTGTGAAAGAGTAAGGGGTGGGTCTGTAGGATCTGCGCTAAGACCTTGGACTGATCCCCAACCCGAGGCTCGAGAGCCTCTCAAACAACCCAGTCCCGAAGTCCCACCCTTTGGGCGGGCATTGGGCTGAACTCACCGTCTGATTGGTTGATGGACGTAATGGGCATGCGAAACAACGAAGGAGCAGCCGCGCTTTGAGCTTCCGGGCGCGGCGGTTACGCGACCGGGGAAACCGTTGGCGTGGTAGTCTCCAGCGGAGTCCGGGACTAGTGAGAGGACCAGGTGGGTGACCCTGGGACGGGCCCGGGGCATGCCTATCAATTCAGTGAGCCGTAAAATGTTGCTAGAAGTGGATTCTGGCGGCTGAGTGGAAGCTAGGAAGAGGAAGGGATGGAGAGGGAGTGGGACCGGTGTGGGGAAGTAATAGGATAAACAGTTAATTGTCCCAAAAGAGGGCTCTGCATTTGCTCAGGTGTCTTTCTGTGATATCACACATATCCACTGACGATACCCTGAAATTCAGGGACCTTAAGGTCAGAGAGGGGTCTCAGTGGTTAAGGATGGAGAAGTATGAGTGTATTGAAAGGACATGAAAAATGTCCTTCTGCCACAGGATTGGGGGTCCTGGACTAGGATAAAGAGACCTGTTTACTTTTCTGCTTTCCTGGTTTGTGACAGGTTTGAGCATGAGCATGGCAGAAGGGGACACCCTGATATCAGTGGATTATGAAATTTTTGGGAAGGTGCAAGGAGTGTTTTTCCGCAAATACACTCAGGTATGTAGACTCTAGGCTTTGGGAAAATGCCTAGGTTATGTGCATGAGAATAAGACACGTTTTTGACAAATGTGCATCAGGAGAGTTTGGCTGTTTGGTAGCTGCGTGGCAAAGAGGTGGTTTGTAGAGCAATGGGTCTGAAAATGTTTTGCAATGGTAAAATACAATGTAAATGACAGATTCATCTATTGTTTGTGATCTTTTCTAACAGTGGTATCTGAGTAACTAGACACATATTAATCTTCCAAGGGAGATCAGAGGGCTTCACCAGTTCTCCCTTATTGAATCATCAACCACAATTCTTGTAGGAAAGCTAATGATCAAGGAAATGGCATTTAGATGAACTCATGACATTTGTGTAATTTAAGTAATTGCTTCCTCTAAAGCTGCTGCATTTTCTTCAGACCTCTGTCACTCTTCACCCTTGCCCCATTCCCCTCCTTAATTCATTTCTACTCATTTTGACTTTGAACGAAGAATTGCTTTTCCAGCTGAAGCTTTTCTAATGAAAATACTTAATCCATTCCAGGATAAGTAATGAAAACACTGAACATGGAGTCTGCTTTTCCTACTGGAGTATTAAGGAGTTATTGAGGAGATGAACAAACTATTGACAGCCTCTGCCTCTGCCTTAATGTCATTAATCTTCCCTCAACACTCACACACAAATGCAATCTCAATTTCCCTTCTGTCTTCTGTAGGGGAGTATCAAGTGTTTGCCTACCCCAATGTCTCTCCAACCCCAAAGATAAAGAATTTAGACTGCAGAACTTTCCAATTGTCACATTCCTGGGACTGTGGTACTTAAAATTCAACCCGAATTTTTGAAATATGAATGTTAAATGTCACTAGCTTTTTCCCTGATTACTTGCAAATAATTTCCTCCTGTTTCACACTGATGTAAGAAGTACCCGTCGAAAAAAGGAATTATTAAAAGTCACAGCAGAAGAGCTATGTTCCAGTTAGCTTTGCTACCAAGTATGCAGGATAAGTTCCTATGATATAGTAAATGGAGGTGACAGCTTCAAAGATTAAAGTTGTTGAAGGAAAAGGACTAAATAATAATATAGCCCATCTTTCTCTACTGCTGCCCCCGCTCCCCAACTTAGAGACAATAAGAGAATGGAGAAAGACAAATAGTGATTTGGAAAACTCCAAGGAAAATGCCATCTTTTTCTCCCTTAATTAGACTTATAACTTATTTTTTACTACTTATAATCATTTAAATATATGTTCATTTTAAATGTTTTTGTTTGCATGTTGATATCATCTAGCCTCTTAATGAAATTCCATCACTCCTAGAATGAGTAATGAGGATACTCAAAGGGACTTTTTTTTTTAAGCTGGAATATAATTTACATCCCATAAAATTCACCTTTTTAAAATATATAGTTCAATGGGTTTTAGTATATTCACAAAGTCGGGCACTACTTTCAAAACATTTCATCACCCCATAAGGAACTGCTTACTCCTTAGCACTCACCTCTTATCCTTCCAGCCCTGGCAATCACTAACCCCATTTTTGTCTCTATGGATTTGTCTGTTCTGGACATTTAATGTACATAGAATCATACAATATGTGACCTTTTGTATTTAGTGTCTTTCAGTTAACCTAATGTTTTCAGGTTTCATTCATATTGTAGCATATCAGTACTTCATTCCTTTTTATGGCTAAATATTCCATTGTATGGATATATCACATTTTATATATCCATCATCAATTGATGGACATTTAGGTTGTTTTCACTTTCTGGTTATTATGAATAATGATGCCATGAACATTTATGCACTTGTTTCTATGCAGACAATGTTTTCAGTTCCCTTGGGTTATATATATATCTAGGAGTAGATCTTTGGGTCATGTAGTAACTCTATGTATAACTTTTTGAGAAACTACAAAACTATTTTCCAAAGCAGCTGCATCATTTCACATTCCCACTAATGATATATGAGAATTCCAGTTTCTCCAGATCTTTGCCAACAATCGTTAATGTCTATCTTTTTTATTAGAGCCATCCTAGTGTGTGTGAAGTTTTATCTCATTGTGATTTTTTGTTTTGAAGAATCAACAATTTTAAATGGATTAAAGTCATACAAAGCATGTTCCCTGACCACAGTGGACCTAAACTACACATCAGTAACAGAAAGATAACTGGAAAACCCCCAAATGTGTGTAAATTATATATTTTTTAAAAAATTTTGGTAAAATATACATAATGCAGAATTTATCATTTTAACCATTTAAGTATATTTACATTGTTGTGCTACCATCACCACTGTCCAGCCACAGAACTCTTGCAAAACTGAAACTCTGAAAACTTAAAATCTGAATAATTCCTAATTCCCTCCAACCCCAGGCAATCACAGTTCTACTTTCTGTCTCTATAAATGTGACTACCCTAGATACCTCACATAAGTAGAATCATACAGTATTTGTCCTTCTGTGACTGCCTTATTTCACTAGCATAATGTCCTAGAGGAATATCCATGTCGTAGCACGTATCTGAATTTCCTTCCTTTTTAAAGGTTAATAATATTCCAGTGTATATATTTATACCCTCATTGTGGTTTTGTTTGCCTTTGCCTAATGGCTAATGATGAACAGCTTTTCATGTGCTTATTGGCACATGAAGAAAAGATATTGCATATCTCCTTTGGAGCAGTGTTTATTCAAATACTTTGCCCATTTTTTAATTGAGTTATTTATCTTATTATTGAATTATAAGAATTTTTATATATTCTGAATACTAGTCCCTTATTACTTATATTATTTGAAAATATTTCTCCTATTCTGAGGATTTTCTTTTCACTTTCTTGATGAAAACTCTGAAGCCCAAAAGTTTTTAATATTGATGAAGTCTAATTTGTCTATTTTTTCATTTCTTGCTTGTGTTTTTAGTGTTATATCTGAGAAACCATTGCCTAATCCAAAGTTGCGAAGATTCATGCTTGTATTGTCTTCTAAAACTTTTTTTCAAAGGGTTTTATAGTTTAAGCTCTTATCTTTAAGTCTTTGGTGTAGGTTCAGTTAATTTTTTATGTGGTATGAGGTGAGGAGTCCAACTTTATTCTTTCGTATGTGGATATCCAGTTGTCCTAGCACTGTTTGTTGAAAAGACTGTTATTTCCCCCATTTAATTGTCATAGCACTCTTGTCAAAAATCAATTGACCATAAATGTAAGGGTTTATTTCTGGACTCCAGTTTTGTTCCATTGACCTGTATGTATGTCTTTATGCCAGTACCACACTGTCTTGATTACTGTAGCTTTGTAGTAAACTTTGAAATCAGGATATGTGAATCCTTCAACCTTGTTCTTTTTAAAGATTATATTTAGGTGTTCTGGGTCCCTTATGTTTCCATGTGAACTTTAGAATCAATTTGTCAGTTTCTGCAAAGAAGGTGGATGGGATTTTGATAGAGATTACCTAGAATCTGCAGCTCAATTTAGAGAATATTGTCATCTTAATAATGTTTTCCAATCTGTGAACATGGGATGTCTTTTAATTTATTTAGATCTTCTTTCACTTCTTTCAACGGTGTTTTATATTTTTTTGTATATGTTTTGCATTTCTTTTTTAAAATTTATTCTTAAGAATTTTATTTTCGATTCTATTATAAATGGACTTGTTTCCTTAATTTCATTTTCTATCGTTCATTGCTAGTGTATAGAAACACAATTGACTTTTGTATATTGATCTTGTATCCTGTAACCACGTGACCTTGTTTTTTAGTTCTAGAATAGAGGTAGCTTTACGTTTCCCTTTCCACTGTGAATGCCTCTCTTTCTTTTTTCCTGCTGCGGCTGGAACCTCTAGTATAATTTTGAGAAGAAGTGGTGAGAGCAGATATCCTTGTCTTGTTCCTGATCGTAGAGCAGAAGCTTTTAGTCTTTCACCATTAGGTGTAATGTAGATTTTTCACAGATGCCTTTTTTCAGGTTGAGCTAGGTCCCTTCTGTTCCTAGTTTGTTGAGTGTTTTTATCATAAAAAGATGTTGGATTTTGTCAAATGCTTTTTCTTCATCATTGAGATGATCATCTGGTTTCTGTTTTATTTATGAATGTGGTATTTTATTTATTACTGTGGTGTGTGTTGATTTTTTGTACATTGAACCAACCTTGAGTTGTGTAGCTAAGTCCCAGTTTTTTATAGTGTATAATTCTTTTTATATGTTGCTGGATTTGGTTCACTCATATTTTATTGAGGAGTTTTGAATCAATATTCAGAAGGGATATTCACCTTTAGTTTCCTTGTGATGTCTGTCTTTCTCTGGTTTTGATAAGTAAGTAATACTGGCGTAATAGAATGATTTGGCAAGAGTTTCCTCCTCTGTTTTATGGAAGCATTTGTGAAGAATTAGTGAAGGATTCTTCTTTAAACCTTTGGTAGAATTCATCTATGAAGCCATCTAGCCCTAGGCTTTTCTTTGTGGGAAGTTTTGGATTATTAATTCAATCGCTTTGTTTGTTGTAAATCTATTCAGATTTCCTGTTTCTTCTTGATTCAGTTTGTATAGTTTAAGTCTTTCTAGGAGTCCCATTCTTTCTTTTTATCTAAATTATCTAATTTGTTGGCATACAATCGTTCATAGTAATCCTTATTTTTTGTAAGGTTGATGGTAATGGTCCCTCTTTCATTTCTGATTTTAATAATTTGAGCCTTTTTTTTTTATCAGTCTAGCTAAAAGTTTAACAATTTTTTTGATCATTTTAAAGAACTAACTTTTAGTTTTATCAATTTTATCTTTTTCTCTTCTCTATTTTATTAACTTCTGCTCTAATCCATTATTTCCCTCTTTCTGCTTGTTTAGGATTGGTTTACTCTTTTTTTTCTGGTTTTCTAGGGTGGAAGTTTAGGTTATTGATTTGAGGGGACTTCCTTTTAAAATTGAGGCTAGAGTTGGTGATATATATTTTTTTAAATGTTTCTAATATATGATTATTAGAGAGAGTTAGCTTTTTGAAATTTTCTTAGGAAAAAATGCTATTTACTTGTTTAGATAGTCAAAAATGAACGTGAGTCAGCAACATTATGCTATCATTTAAAAAATAAGAACAGAATCGAGTGCACAAATAAAACCTGTAGGAAATTCCCATTCTCAGAATGAAAGTTAAGAGTGTCTTGTTCACTTTCAGGAGTTCAGATAAATCACATTGCAATTTAAACATTTATTTGACTGTTACAACCTCATGCTCAAAACTCAACACCATCATTCTTACAGCTAGTTACCATATAAAGTAACTAAAACTAGGGCTAGCTAACCACCCTAGGTTAATCTGCAGCAAAAAGTGCAATTGTTATACAAAGTAAGTTGGTGTGTGGTCTTCCTCAAAATCCATTCTCTGCACCCACTTTTAAACACCATCTTCCCCCCTTAATGCATGCTGTAGGTATTCCCTATTTTTCTTCATTCCTTCTGTGTGCCTTATACTGTTATTTATTTGACTGCAGTCTATTTTGCTCATTATACATAATGGCTGTGCTTTGAACATAATGATTTTATGGATACTTCAGTTCCTCATTAAACGTGGTTTTGTTATGCATAACATTTTCTTTGGCCAACTCTTAACAATTTCCCACATTTACTAGGTCACTATTCTGGCATATGAACATACAATCATGTTAACTCCGTTTTCTTTTGTAAGCCTACTCCTTCTATTTAGATAGGTTCCTTTAGCGATAACTTTTGTAATATCCTTACTTGGACATTTTACAAAAATAACATTACCTCTAAAATATTGGTACCTTTCCAAATTTCTAGTGATTCCACAGTTTAATGATTTACAGGAAAGAACATTGGAAAGGCTAAGAGCAGCTCTAATGATTAGATGGTCTTCATAAGTTTATTCAACTTTAAAGGATGTGATTATTTAGACAGAAGAAAAGAAAGTCAAGTGAAAATGTAATAGTTTCAGTCTCATGAAACTTTGCTATTCAGAGGTTGACCACCGGACGCTTTTTCCTTCACTAGGAGGATGACAGAGTGGGCTTTCAATGCAACATAAGGACCATGGGTTAGACTGTCTCTACAAGTGAGAACAATGGAATGAGTTGCCCAGGAAATTGTGAAATAACTGTAATGATCTTTAAAGATGTAATGAACACTCATTCATCTGGATTTATTTAGGTGTGTCCCTGGTTAAAGACACAGAGAAGGATCAGATAACTTCGTGCTTTTTCTGTTTAATTTACCCAATAGATTCTTAATTAGGAGAGGGGAAAATGAGCAAGATGCAGCCCAGTATCCTAACAACAGTTAGCCTAAGGAAATCATTTTGAAAGCATCTGATTTGGTCTGAAATATTTACTATTTAGCCAAATTGACAAATAGTGAAAAATTCTAGTGCTCAGGTTTTATATGATAGATGAAGGAAATGGAGTCAAGTGGCCAACACTTCATATTCAGATCAGCAGTGAGATTCTTGCTGCTGTTCCGTTTTGACTGTTCTGGACAATATCAAATTAGTTTCAGTGACTTGATATTAGGTTAAGATTCTGGCAACAGATTGTATTCTTACTTTGTTTTGTTCAATCTCACTGGATTTCTCCTCTTGTTTTTTTTCTTACCCATAGGCTGAGGGTAAAAAGCTGGGATTGGTAGGCTGGGTCCAGAACACTGACAAGGGCACAGTGCAAGGACAATTGCAAGGTCCCATCTCCAAAGTGCGTCATATGCAGGAATGGCTTGAGAAAAAAGGAAGTCCCAAATCGCACATCGACAGAGCAAACTTCAACAATGAGAAAGTCATCTTAAAGTTGGATTACTCAGATTTCCAAATTGTGAAATAATGGCCTGAATTTAAAATTTCAAGATAAACTCAGTGGTTTTGTTTTGTATTGTTAATAGAATTATTCTGTGTTCAACATTAGAAGAATTTGTTATTAAGTTATTTTAGTATCTGATACTTGAATATTACTGTATATAATATGTATGATGGAAGGATTACAACTGTACACAATTCTAATTAATAAAAACACATTAGAACCTTCTGCGTAGGGTTCTTTGGTGAATTTCATTTTGGGCAAAATAAGAGGTATTTACCTAGTAAACATCTATGGGAAGATAATTTTGAAGTAATTTAAAGAGGTCTGAAAGAAAAAGCAGTTACTTTGACTCATTTCTTTAAATGGTTTCCATAAAGTTTTCAGGAAATTGCAGACCTGATAAGAACAAATACAACAAGTTCAACTGATGTTTTGGACTAATTACTTTTAGTTTTCTGTAGTTTCTGCTGTCTTTCCTTTTTTCTGGGTAGGGAATTCACAAATAGCAATGTTATGGGCTAAATTATACCCCACTCCCCCAATCCATATGTTCAAGTCCTAATCCATAGTACCTCCAAATGTCACTGTATTTGGAGATAGGGCCTTTAAAGAATTAAAATTAAATGAAGTCATTGTGGTGCACCTTATTCCAGTATGCCCCAGTGTCCTTATGAGAAGAGGAAATTTGGACACGGACATGGGCATGCACTGAGTAAACATGTGAAGACAAGGGAGAAGACAGCCATCTACAAGGCAAGGAGAGAGTTCTCTGAAGAAAACCATCCGGACACCTTGATCTCTCTCAGACCTCCAGCCTCCAGAACCGTTGTTGAAGCCCCCCGGTCTGTGGTGTTTTGTAGTGCCAGTTCTGGCAAACTAATACAAGCAATAATCAGGATTTTGCTTCGTCAGCCCTAGAAATCTCCTGATTGGTTTGGTCAGCCATTAAGCAATGATATATCAAATGCTTAACTGAGTCTGACAAATTTGTCACAAATTCCAATTTTTGAAAATACAAGATTTCAAGGAAAATGAGCAAAGCAAAAACTGCTTAATGATGCCCAGAACACCTATTTTCAGTGTTTATTTAGTGTTCCACTCTCATTCTGTTAGAAAAGAAGCTGTGGTGGTATTGGGGAGGTACCAAAAAATGCAATGAAAGGAGTCCGAGTGAGTGTCTTCATCTGTGAATTAAGAGTTGAGCTAGTTTCTCAGTCTTTTCAACTCTTAAATGCTATCATTTGATAAGATAGAAGGCTCTGGATTCATCGAGTGCTTAACATAAGCCATGCACTGTTCTTGGCCATGAGGAAAGAGCAGCAAGCAAAATAGACAAAATCCCTGCCTTTGTAGGCTTACATTTTACAGAGAGGAGACAATAAGTAAATAAAACATATATTGAATTAAACGGTAGGACATGCAAAGGAGAAACCAGAAAGGGGGAAAGAGAAAACAAAAAACAAAAGTAAAAATTGCAAGGAACTTTTTCACAGCATGCTTAAAAGAGGGTAAGGATTGGGAATTCGGAGTACTAGTGAAAGCCTGTGGGACTCAATGAGTGCGCATGCGCAGTGAGGTCAGGGCGAAAGCGACTTCCCGGCGGTTCTCAGGAGCGCATGCTCGTGGGCTCGCGCGTTCACAAGGCTTGCGATCCAAGGAGCGCGCGGCCGGCGTCCGAGGCGGTTGGTATTTGGGAGTCGATGAATCGCCGGTTAAGGTGACTTGGGGGAAAGCACGCGACGAAAGGATGATTCCGGGAGCTCTTCTAACACCAGGAGGGTCTTGGTGACCGCTGCGGGCCAGCTTTCCGGACCCAGCTGAGCAAGGGCGCCACGAGGCCTCGCGACCCCCCTTCAGCGCGAGCGCCCCAGTCAGGGCTGGCCCCTGTTTAGGGTTGAGAGTCGGGGGAGGGGAGGGGGTGGAGCCTGAACTTGGCGGGGCTTGCGGCCACGGCCCTACCCCCAAAGCTTTCGTGGCTCATGACCCAGACCTAATGGTCTAATTGGTCCCAGGAGCTATGGCCCTGAAATGACTGGGACGTAAGCCGGAAATCGTTGAGTTGGGTAACAGTCGGAATACATATTAAACGTTTACCTCTCATTTGATGCTGGCTGCATTGTCTTAGAAATCGTCAGATCTGCAATTACAGCTTTGATTATCCTGGGTTTGGAAAACTGCCCCTACCACCTGCGAGAGGTCTAGCCTATGCTGCTCTCTCACCTATGAAGAAGGGAGGGGACTTTTAATCGCACTATAATCTTAACTTTTTTTTTACCTGCAAGAAAATTTCAAAATCAAGTTCAGAGAGCCCCTTACCATCATTATTACCAAGGTAGTTTGTAGCCATTGTGAAAACCCAAAGAGTATTAATACAAAATAACAAGAACTTTCTGAAAATGTATTATCAAAGTAAATACATAAACAAGATTTAAAAATCAAATGATTTTTAATGAACAGGAATTTTCCTACCTTATTCTTTCCCATTCCCAAAATCCTCACCCCAAAGTAACTACACTTAACCATAATAATAAGTTATTGATAATAATCTCAATGTCCACTTATTGATACAAGTTGATTTTATTTCCTCCTATGCTGTCACCTTATTACAATGTCTTAATACTTCAAGTTTTTTCTAAAAGTCATGGTTATTGTGTAATGTATAAATGTTATGAAAGCTTGGACTTTTTTGTGAATAATTTCTAGCTAATATTTCTTAGCAGAATTTAGGCATCTGTTTTTGATGAAGTGATTAGAATTTCAAACACTGTCTTTACTGGTCAACTTCAAGTGTGATTATGATTTCACTTTAGGGCATGTGGGATTTAGAAGGGATCAGTGAAAATTATGAAATTATGAATGCTGCTTTAGATGTTAAGTCCATTGGACCAAGCAAGAGCTGTGCGATCTGCCTAGAGATTAGAACTATGATTTGTTTTGTTTTACAATGTGGTTTAATAAGAAATTTCATTTACCTCAAGTGGTATTTCTTCATAATGCTTGAGAGAAATGGGTAATTCTGTGTAACTCTGAAGCTTTGATAGTGGGTGTGTGTTTTTTCCTCCCACAGGCAATTATTTCCAGTCAGGGAAGGAAACCAGTACCTGGCATTCTCACCAGCTTTCTACTTGCCATGATCAAGTGCTTGTCAGTTGAAGTACAAGCCAAATTGCGTTCTGGTTTGGCCATATGCTCTTTAGGACAATGTGTGGAGGAGCTTGCCCTCAACAGTATTGATGCTGAAGCAAAATGTGTGGCTGTCAGGGTGAATATGGAAACCTTCCAAGTTCAAGTGATAGACAATGGATTTGGGATGGGGAGTGATGATGTAGACAAGGTGGGAAATCGTTATTTCACTAGTAAATGCAGCTCCATACAGGACTTGGAGAACCCAAGGTTTTATGGTTTCCGAGGGGAGGCCTTGGCCAGTATAGCTAACATGGCCAGTGCTGTGGAAATTTCATCCAAGAAAAGCAAAACAATGAAAACTTTTGTGAAACTGTTTCAGAATGGAAAAGCCCTGAAAGCTTGTGAAGCTGATTTGACTAGAACAAGTGCTGGGACAACAGTAACAGTGTATAACCTATTTTATCAGTTTCCTGTACGGAGGAAATGCATGGATCCTCGCCTGGAGTTTGAGAAGGTTAGGCAGAGGATAGATGCTCTCTCACTCATGCACCCTTCTATTTCTTTCTCTTTGCGAAATGATGTTTCTGGTTCCATGGTTCTTCAGCTTCCTAAAACAAGAGACATTTGTTCCCGATTTTGCCAAATTTATGGACTAAGTAAGTCCCAAAAGTTAAGAGAAATAAATTTTAAGTATAAGAAGTTTGAGCTTAGTGGCTATATCAGTTCTGAAGCACATTACAATAAGAATATGCAGTTTTTGTTTGTGAACAAAAGGCTAGTTTTAAAGACGAAGTTGCATAAACTCATTGACTTTTTATTAAGGAAAGAAAGTATTATATGCAAGCCAAAAAATGGCTCTGCCAGTGGGCAAATGAATTCAAGTCCTCGGCTTCGGTCTAACCCAGAACTCCACGGGATATATGTAATCAATATACAGTGCCAATTCTGTGAATATGATGTGTGCATGGAGCCAGCAAAAACTCTGATTGAGTTTCAGAACTGGGATACTGTTTTGGTTTGCATTCAGGAAGGAATAAAAATGTTTTTAAAGAAAGAAAAATTATTTGTGGAATTATCAGGTGAAGACATTAAGGAATTTAATGAAGATAATGATTTGAGTTTATTTAGTGCTACTCTGCAGAAGCATGTGTCCTCTGATGAGAAGTGTGACCAGGTCAGTTTCCAAGATGCATGTAATAATATTTTGGATTCCTATGAAATGTTTAATTTGCAATCAAAAGCTGTGAAAAGGAAAGCTATAGAAAACATAAACACACAGAATTCTAGGGATTCAGAAGCTATCAGAAAAAAGACAAATGATTCATTTTTGTATACTTATGAATCAGATGGCCCAGGCCATAGTAAAATGACAGAGTCATCTTTACAAAACAAAGCTAGCTCTTGCTTAGAACTAAGGATTTTAGAACAAGAGAGAGCTGAAGCATCAGGAGAAAATGAGAAACATAAAAAATATTGCTCGGAACTTAACTCTTCAGAAAATCCATGTGGAACGAATTCAGAAATGTTTGCAAGCCCTTTTCAGTTATTAGATCACTTTGAGGAGAGGGGAGAAGACCTAAACATACAGAAAGCAAGTACTACTGTTAATGGCATGGCTGCCGACTCTCTGAAAAATAATAGAATTCAGAATCAACTAGAGACGCTTAAAGATGCTACTGAAATGGGAAGTCAGCCTTTGCCATTTGAGACAACAATACGGAGAGTACATGGTACTCAGAGAGAGGAAGAGAGAAAAAAAGAACCTAGCGATTCTGGAATAACAAATGTTTTTAGTTATGGACAAGTTAAATTATGTTCCACTGGCTTTATAACTCACGTGGTACAAAGTGAGCAAACTAAATCAACTGAAACGGAACTCTTATTTCAAAATTGTGTTCGACCTGGTCCTGTGAGTGCCAAAGAAACATTTGGAAAAAGAACATGCCATTCAGTTGAGACTCAAGACATCAAAGATTTAACCAGCACTTTTTGTAAAGAATCTGCTCAATTGCCCAATGAAAAATTGTGCAGAACAAATATAAGTTATGAGCTAGAGAACAAACTTATAGCAACTTACACAAATTTTGCTATTTTTCAGGATGGTAGTAAAAAGTCACACACAGATTGCTTATTACCTGACACATCCTCTTTCTCTTGGTGTAGGCATATTTCAAATGGTGGTAAGAGAACAGATAAGTTGATTGGTTCCTCCAGACCCATAGCCTATAAGAAGCTAAGCTTAAGTTCACAACTAGGATCTTTAGAGAAGTTTAAGAGGCAATATGGGAAGGTTGAAAATCCTCTGAATATGGAAGAGGAAAATAATTTTGAAATCACTACCAATCTCAGTCTTCAGGTTGAACCTGACAGTCCACAGAGAGACAAAAACCACTTAGACAACTCTAATATTTGTAAGATTACTACTAAAAAACATAATAATTCAAATAGTTGGCAACCAGTAAGTCACATCCTTCATTCAGAAAAGTTTCCATTCTCCAAGGAAGAAGACTATTTGGAACAACAGATGCCTTGCTTAAAAGAAAGTCCTATAACTCTAAAGGAGTTACCACATTTTAACAGAAAACCTTTGGCTGTGGAGAAGGCATCCGAATCACTAGCCTCTAAATTATCCAGAATGAAAGGTTCTGAAAGAGAGACTCAAACAGCGGAGATGAGTCATTTTATTGGACTTCCACAATCGGATTCCAGTAGGAAGGACAGCGACTTGTGCAGTGGGTTATCACTAGATTCTTGTAAGTTACTTAAAAATGAGCATAAAAAAACAGAGACTGTCATCATCCCAATGTCAGACTCAGTCACACAGGATAATTCCTTCAATACAGATAGCGAAACATATCCTAAGAACACTATAGCAGAGAACCCTGTGATACCAGAAACTCCTTTGATATTACCCTATAACAATTCTTCAGTTACCAATAAAGACTCAGATGTTCATACAGCTTCAGAACAACAGATAGGAAGTCTTAACTCTTCCAGTAGAATGTTAATGAGTCACATAGACGATTCCACAGTCAACCCAAATGGAACTTGTGTTCAGAATGAGGAATCTATAGCAAGACCTTGTTGTGCAAATGAAGAGTCAAACACATGTTCTCTGGATTGGCAGCAGCATTTTGATGTATCCTTGGGGAGAATGGTTTACATCAACAAAATAACTGGACTTAGCACATTTATTGCTCCTACTGAGGACATTCGGGCAGCTTGTACTAAAGACTTGACAACTGTGGCTGTGGATGTCATACTTGAGAATGGTAAGTATGTAGTGTTCGCTGACAGGAAATGTTTTTGAAGATAGGAATAATGGCCACTTAGCAAGATAATAATTATTTAAAGAGATTATCTCAGCAGACTGAACATTTTGAAGTTTAATAATAAAATGTGTTTTATGGTATAGGAAGATTCTCTAGGTCTAATACTATTTAAATCTAAAAATACAATGAATGACTTATAGACTGGAACTGTACATATATGTGTCTATAGGTATGTGTACGTGTGAGAGGGTGAGAGCTTTTAATGAAATGGTGCAATTGTAGTTGAGAAAATCCACAGTGCTTCCCTATCTTGCTTTCCCCCATCTCCCAAACACATAACTCTCCTAGAAATTTGTCTTTAAAGGCACCTGCAATGCCAGTGTAGTTTTTTTTCTGGAAGTCGCTTTCTGTAACTCCCAGGTAAAGGGCCAGAATGATCCTGTATTCATCCCAGGACTACTATATATGTTTTTTTTGTTTGTTTGTTTTTTAGAAAATAGGACTTGGCCATAAATTTTTTTGAATATAGGTTAAATATATACTTTCATAATTATACTTTTCAAATGTACATTATTATAATACACGTGCTAATCCACTTGATATGTTTATCATATAAGTAGCTGTTATTCAGGAAGACAGTAATGTGGCTTTCAGATCATACCACAAGGCTACATCAGAGCCTAGACTAGGACTCTGAGTACTCAGTTCTCAGTCAGCATTAAAAGTGACATTGTTTTGGCACAGTGTTTAGAGCCAGATGTTGGGAGATGGTAAAGCTGATTTCCATCTGGCTATAATCTTGGTTTTGCATAAGGAGGATAAACATTTAGTGCACATCCATATTAAAAGTCTTGAATGTTGCAAAAGATTGTAAATTATATGAATGTAATTAAAAATTAAATTAACATAATTTCTTTTTAGGATTAGTAGTTCTAGCAGGAGGCCTGATTTATTTAAGATCAAATAAGACCTTTATTTTTCAAGTTTTCAGGTCTTTTCCTTGTGAAAAAGAAATCACTCAAGTAACTTTTAAAGTATTAAATAGGGGAAAACCCTTTTCTTTCAATATGCTCATGAGACTATCAGGTTGCTCCTAAAGACACATGTGTTTTTCAATCTATTTAGTTTTATGTCCTGATTTATACTGAATGCTTATCATAGGTATATCTGAGGAACCGGCACCTCATCTTCCTGAAATGCAACTGCTTCTAATACGGTGATAAAAAAAATAACTGGATCACATTAAACTGAGATGGCTGCTGCTAAACAGAGAGTGGGAATCTTGGCTGCCATACTCAACATAAACATCTGTTCCTGTTAAATAAATCTAGATGTTTAAAAAACACTGCAGTCTTTCTGGATTAGTAAGTCTTGTAATGAACTTGTGAGGGTCATGTTAACTCAGAGTTTTACAATAAAAAATAAAGTATTTTGGGTATAGAAACAAGTTCCATGACAGGATAGCTCCTAAGCACCCTCCATTCACATGGAATGTTACCTTTCTGAAAGTGGCTGTTGTGTAGCAGGACATTAGGACATAAAAACATTACATAAGATGAATTGTTAACAGGTAAATTTAATTGTACAGAACAGAAGATATATAAAAAATAATTTTAAAGAGTTGTGTTAAGTCTCCAAGCCCTGGCAAATTTTTTTCTTTAAAATGCCTTTAACTCTGTCCTTTCTGTTACCAGTGAAGCAACCTTATTTCACCTCTCACTTTAATTTTATCGTTTTGCATTAATCTCTCTCCAGCTTTTGTCCAACAGATTTACCTTTTTGAAATGATAGTTTCATCATATTTTGCCCCTGTTTGAAAACTGTCAAATTCGGCATTATTTCTAAAACTCAAACCTGATGACCCTTCAGAAAGGAGGGTAGAATTTGGGCCAGATCTCACTGGACTTTGGAGTTTAAATTCAGAACTTTTCATTCATTCATCTATTCGTTTATTCCTTTGTTGCTTATTCACATCGTGCTAGGTGCTGCGCATTTCAGATTAATTGACTTTGTTTTCAGGAGTTCATAGTCTATTAGGGAAGATCACTTTCTAAATATAATTACAATATGGTGAGATAAATGTTATCATAGGTATATTGGGTTGAGACATATAAATTGAGGATTTGTGAAGATGACACCTAATAAGAATGACAATTAAATACCACTATCTGTCCAATACTGGATTTCTAAACTGTGGCACTATTGACATTTGTGACTAGATAATTATTTGTTGTAGGGATTATCCTACACATTGTAGGATATTAGCAGCATCCCTACCCTCTATATCTGCTAGATGCCAGTAGCACCCCTCACCCGATTTATGACAACCAAAAAGTCTCAACATATTGCCAAATGCCCCCCGTGCAAAACTGTCATTGAGAATCAGTGATCTGTTTTAGGTCCTCTTTCTGTCTAGTAGAGATGGATAATGGGATTAAGCATTAACGAATATTCCTTAGCAGAATAATTTCATTAAAGAACTTTCGACTCAGTCCAGTGTTTAGTAGTCTGCCTTATGTCATGATTCAGTTTGTGCAGAGATTTTATGTAACTTAATTTTTATTAGTTGACATTTTGAGTTCAAGTGTTTAGGTTTTACTTTTTTATATTTAGGATCTCAGTACAGATGTCATCCTTTTAGAAGCGACCTTGTTCTTCCTTTCCTTCCCAGAGCTCAGGAAGAGAGGACTATGATGAGACAGAATAACAGAGGTAGGGGCAATAACAGATTGCCAGAACACCTAGGACACACTGTACCACCTAACAAAAAAAAAAAAAAAAAAAAAAAAAAAAGGCAGGGTTGTGTTATTAGGCTTGATCAGTGCCAGCTGTGTCTTACTGGAACTAGGAATTCCCCACAGTCCTATTTAACAGCAGAACGAAGTAATTCAGTGCATGCATTTAGATCAGAAATTACTTTTCCAGACTTGAGCTCAATACTAGGTGATTATTAATGCACAATCTGTGGTGTCTTGTGATTGAGAAAATGTTTGTTATTTTTAAAGATCGCAGTACTCCATATTGCAGTAGTTTTATGTAAGGAAAACTCTTCAACAGAAGCTAACAGACATTTATTATTTTTCTTTTCTTTGTTTCTAAAAATAGATAAGGTATATTTTTTACTAAAGGAAGTGAGGCTACTAATTTGAACCAGTTACTTCTGGACATGTATTCTGAAATATCTCTTGAAAATAGTTTAGAGAAAAAGCTTTAATACCAGAAGATACAGTCATCAACTGTAGTTTAAAAGTAACAGATGAAAACAATTTAGAGGTACCGCAAACACTGAACATTTGTAGAATATTGGAATATTGGAACAGTATGCCTGATCTTTGGTCTGGAGGCTGCACCATACCAAATGTGAGATGCCATTCACCTTTTTCCCTGAGGTTCTTGATGCCACTTTGCTTCTCCCCTTTTGCACTAGATAGTGCGGATGATGCTGTTGGTAGGGAATCGCTTCAGTCTTTGTTCTCAGAATGGGACAATCCAGTATTTGCACGTTATCCAGAGGTGGGTCTGCAACAATTATTCTTTGCTTGTTATTTTAAAGTTTGAATTTCATTTAAGTTGGGTATAGGCATGACTGACTATACTAATTTGTAATTATGAATGGAAAATGGATATGTTTCCAAATAAATCATTTGGAAATTAATGTTTAATGTAGAGAGAGGGAATCAGAATTCGTAGCATTTTGGGAGCTCTGCTTTAATTTTCGATTAAACATGTAATCAGTGTATGAATAATGAATGTGTTCACTTCTCTTAAAAACTCTGACTTGTAGCTTTGGCAGAGTCCTTAGGGCGGTGATTATAAAAACTGCTATCATTAGATAAAGTAGTGAATCTTCTGCTGGAGGAACATCATTGGACCTGAGAGTATGTTCTCTCCTCAGTGGGTTATCACAGAATGTACTTTGTTGTAATGAGGGTGTAGAATAGACGAACATTTAATTATTGATTTTTCAGTCAAGGTGTCTTTAAGGACTTGATCATGGAGCCTAGACAAATTGTCACTCTGAAACGATATTCGTTTTTGTCAGTAGTCTTGTTCATACGCAAAAGTTATTGAGAAATAATAATTCATAGAGTCCTTTGAATTTCTATAAGGTCTCTGAATTCAACCCACCTCTAGTAGGTTTTAAGAAAATGAATGTTTTTAAAGCACTTTGAGATTTTTGGTAAAACAGTTCTGCAGACATAAGTTTTCATTTAAAACGATATTGGTGCTGGTCTTTCTAGGTTGCTGTCGATGTAAGCAGTGGTCAGGCGGAGAGCTTAGCAGTTAAAATTCACAACATCTTGTATCCTTATCGTTTCACCAAAGAGATGATTCATTCGATGCAGGTAAAAGAGTAACTTGGAAATCTCATAATATATATGTAAGTTCTAAGCTAGACTGTTTTGAAATTGGATTTATTTAATGATATAGACCACCCTGGTCAAGGCATATGTGTTTTTAAAAAAATCTTACTGGAACTTTATCAGAAGAAAAAGCAAAGGATTAATTATATAAATTACAAAGAAAAAAAATGTCCTTAGTAGTGCAAGCAGGTTTGGAGGGATGAATTATGGATGCAGGCTCAGTTTCAGGGGTTACATATTGACTTTATATTTTGACAACAATTTATAAATCAACTAAGTACTGTAGAGACATTGTCCTTAAATGTACAACAGTGCCCCCTTTTAAATGACCCTCTGTTGTGTGAGGCTACACGTGACATGCTTTAGGAGACCCTAGATTGAGTTCATCAATAAAAGGGACCTCTTGCCTCACCTGCTTGTCTAGATTGCCCTCTCTACACTATACTCTGGCTGTCTTTGTCTCCTCGTTTTCAGTATGGAAACAAATCAGGAGGTTAGACAGCTCTAGGTAAACTAACCTGGCATTGCCTGGTACCAGAGCAAACACTTAATCCAGAAATAGACCCTGGGGAGATGGGGGGAGCCTTTATCAGTACCAAGACAGAGAGGAATCAACATGGTCTAAAATTATAGGTGGCTTTTAATTTACTGCTTTAATGGATTAGGTCTATTTGTTAGCAGTCTCAGGTCATATTAGTAATTCTCTGGTCATATTACCCATTAATAAGCGTCATTGTGTTGGGAACATTTCATGTCAACTCTAAAGATTTATTAGTATATCCCTTTTAGATTCCTCGGTCTGTGTTCATTTTATGTCTTCTGATCACTCTACTTGCCCCTTCTTTTATCTTTCCTAATAACTCCCTCAAGTTCATCAGCACCTACCTCAGTCTGACATGTGAATGTTATAATGCAACAACTCTAAATTAAGTACAGTTTTATCTCTTTCTATACAGATAAGCCTTTGCTAATTTTTATTTAGTGTTGTGCCACTTATTTCAATGTATGGCAGGTTCTTCAGCAAGTGGATAACAAATTTATTGCCTGTTTAATGAGCACCAAGACTGAAGAGAATGGTGAGGCAGGTAAGAAAGGAGTTAGTCTTGACCGATAAGCAGCTGTTCTTCTGATAGCCTCCTTTTAAGATTATTTATTTTTATACAATAAAAAATAAAACCAATCTAAATTAATATTATGAAATGATAGTTTTAAAGTACATTTAGTTTTATATACATACACATAGACATGCATATATACGATACATGTTAAGTTAATCAAGAGTTAAGTACACTTTCTTGGTGAGCTGCTTTAATAAAACAATAATAGTTTGTAAATAATATTAACTCATGCAGTAAATATCAAGTGCCTTTGTACTCCTGGGATTGTATTAGTCTCTAGAGATACAATGATGGGAAAAAATATACATGGAGGAGAAACAAGATAATTGCACAAATATTAAAATTTTAACTCTATTTAGTGTTTTAGCAGGGAGAAAAGATGCCATAATAATCTGTATTGGGAGATTTGATTATTCAGGGATGGTTTTCTTGGTAAAGTGAGATCTGAAGTATGAGTATGATTTAACTAGGGAGAGATAAAAAGAAGAGTATTCTTGGCAGAGAGAGTAACATATATAGTTGAAAGCTTTTTGGTTTTTTATTGTTTTCTGATGCTTTTGCAGTGCTTTTGCAGTGGCATATGTTACATCATATTTGCATTTTGAAAATACTGCTCTGGTTGCAGTGTGGAGAATGGATTGGGTGTTGGAGTACAATCCCACTAACTGCAGAGACTGTTAGGAGGATATTGCAATACATAAGAAATGCTAGTTAGCTGGGACAAAGGTGGACTGCAGAGAAGTGAATGCATCAGAAAATATTTAGGAGATAAAATTACCAGGTTTTAGAGATGGATTGGATATGGGGAAGATACATCAAAGATGACTCCTAGTTTTCTGACTTCCATAACCGAGTAGTTGATGGTACAGGAACAGATTGGAGGACAAGCAGGCAGAAAGGGTGAAAATCATGAGTTCAGTCTGAAATCTCTTTGAAATTTTCAAGAAGAGATGTTAATGTGGTAGCATTCTGACATGGAGACATTCATCTGAATTGTCAGCATAAAGTTGGTCATTGAAGTCGTGAGTGTAACTTTTACCTAGAAAGAGTGAAGAGTGAGGACAAGAGAGATTCTTATTCTAGAATAATTCTCAACATTTAACAGCTAGTTAGAAAAGGGTGAACCAGCAAAAGAGGTTGTGAAGGAACTGCTAGAGAAATAAGAAAACAGACAAAGGTGGTGTTGCAAAGCCAAGGCTTCATATAAATGCTGCCAAGAGGTGAAGTAAGATGAGGACCAAAAATATCCGTTCAATTTTATGACAGTGAAGGTTGGGAATGTCGGGTGAGAGCTGTTTCAGAGAAGAGCTAGGGGAGGATGCTGACAGACCACAAGGAGAGACTCAGACATCTGTTACGTGGAATAGAGGGCCTGAAAGAGGGTGAGGGAGAGAGAAGGCTTATTTTCTTCTTTTACTTTAAACTGAGAGATTCTTGAGCACATTGACAGTGCTTGATACTGTAAGGTTCCAGAAAAGGCCTGAGTGGCTGAGAGCCCTGAGCACCAGTGGAACAGTTGGCTCTAGATGGGTAGATTTGCGGGCAAGTGCTTCTAAAGTTTGAAAGCAGTTCATTCTCTTTGTATTTCAAAATATTCCTTTTTGGTTTGTTTACAATGTAGATTTATCTAATAAATGTCATATAGATCAAAGGCAAATTAACAAAAAGTTCTGTCATAATTATAAATATGGTATTAGTGAAGATCAAATTATAGTAGTTAACTGTTTCTAGAAAATGAATAGATTTTTTTCTAAAGTTTTGATTACCTGGAATTGTTTGTTAAAATACCAGAATCTCTACTAATGGCACTTCAGGTGGATGTAGCCATAAAGTCTGCATATGTTCAAAGAAGTAAAAGGGACTTATTTAAATTTCTCTTGAGATTCTATATTATTGTATTGGCTACCTGTCACCAAAGAATTGGCTTAGATAAATACATTTTCCTAAATCAAAATGTGTTTTTGCTGTCACTCATTAATACCAAAAGCAACATTCCTGTAATTGACTTACTTTTATTTTAATATCTGCATATACTTTTGTAATGGACAAATATATTATTATTTTAAGTTATAGTGAAATTAATGCCATAAATTGGCATTTTTTTAATTTCATGTTTCCACTTACAATAAAATACAGTTCAGTTATGATATTCTAAGGAATAAGGATTCATTCATTTATTCTGTAAATAATTATTGAGTGCCTATTATGTGCCTGTTGCCATAACACATGCTGGGAATATAACAGACAAAAATCCTTTCCATTATGAAACTTCTATTGTGTTGGAATATTAAAAATACAACTTTTGACATTAGTAAATTACCTTTATATATCCTGCTTCATTCATGGGATAGAAAATGTCATGAATACTATGTAGACTATAAACCATTGCTCTAGAGTAGGGTACAGGATTGATTTTTTAGGGTTACCGATTCTTGGTAATTCACATTGGCTCTAGTTTTAAATTTGAGGTTACTCCTTCACAGTTTATTATTTATTCCATTGTCTTGCCCGATACAGGATGTTCAGTATTCATCACAACCAGCTGCAACGCCTCCTATCCTCAAAGGAGTTTAAAATTCAACATTTTGGGGCCTGTGCCTGTGGTTGGACTTATTGTCAGAAAAATTTTCTTTTTTTCTTTAAATCTTAAGCTCTCATGCCATGATTTTGATCAAATTCAAGAGGAGAGCTTTTATTTCAATATAATCAATACCAATAAACCTCAACCCTTTCGCCAAAAGTAGTAAAATTACAAGCTAAAAAGATGTAGTAATATAATTGAGGATCAGTCCTTTATCAATAAGAAAAAGATTTCCCTGTAGTTTTAGCTTTTTTGGGTCAGGATATTCTTCTTCCTCTCTTGCATTTAAGAGTCTAAAGCCTTGCTGCTCAAAGCTGTAAATAGCATCATCACCTGGGAGTCTGTTAGAATTAAAAAACCTTATGTCCCACCTCTAACCTACTGAATCAGAATCTGCATTTTAATAAGGTCCCCAGGTGATCTGTATGCCCAGCAAAGTTTGAGAAGCCTGAGTCTAAAGCGAGGCAGACTATGGCTGGTGGGCCAGATCCAGCCATCACCTGCTTTTGTACTGCCAGGGAGATAAGAATGGTTTTTACATTATTAAATAGTTGTTAAAAAAAAAAAAAAAAGCAAAAGATGAATAATATTGCTTGACACATAAAAATTATATGAATTTGATATTTCAGTGTCCATAAATAAAGCTTTATTGGAACATAGCTACAATATTCACATATTGTCTATGGCTCCTTTGGTTCAAAATGAAGAGTTGAGTAGTTGTGACAGAAACATGTGTCCCAAGAACCTAACATAAATGCTGTCTGGCCCTTCACAGAAAAAATTTTCTTACCTCTGATCTAAAGTGTAGTGGAATTACATTCTTCGTGGGTTCCAGAGTAGTTAGCAAATCAGGGTCAGCTGATTATAATAACGTATTGTTTGATGATGTATCAAATTTGAATTAATGAAAAATGAAAATCAGTATTTAAAGATTAAGAATATAGGGCATTAACCTTGTTTTAGAAATGAAATACTAATAGAGTTTTTTATCAGAAATAAATTTGTTACAGTTCTCCCCATAATTTCAATTTTTTAGGAAATAAAAGATACAATTGTTACTACTCAGTATGTTTCTCTTATGCTCTTGTTGTTAAATAGTTTGAATTAATGTTTTTCCTCTCTCAACACAACATGATTATTTTTCATCTTGAGCTGAGAATTTGAAATTCCAGTAATTCTTGCAAATCTTCTAGGTGGAAACTTGCTGGTCTTGGTGGATCAGCACGCTGCACATGAGCGTGTCCGTTTGGAGCAGCTTATCATTGGTAAGGATCTGTTTGGGACTAGAAAAGATTTGAGACTCCCCAGCAGAATTAGTATACCTGAAAGAATTTCTGTGACCGTTGTGAGGGAAGATGAATTATATGTTTAAAAAATTAAGCTGAAGTCTTTTTTTTATATATATAATTTGGCTTCTTTTATAACCAAAAGAATGCAGTAGTTCACTTTAGTAATTCAAACATGTGGGTCTTACTTACATTGTTACAGACATATTTGCTGCATATTTATCATCAATCCTAACGATTGGATATTTAGAGATTAGGCTACTTCATTATGACATCCAGCACATATGTACATCCCTCCCCAATATGATCTTGGTATACTTTCTTCACAGTTCATCAGGCAGAGACCATAAGCAAAAAAATAAGTTTGATTTTAAGTTTTAAATTCTGTTTGAATAGCTAGTATATTCAAATAGGTTCAAATCTGAAAGGTACAAAAGGGAATATGATAAAGTCTTTCTACCCTTGCCCTCATCCCATCTAGTTTCTCTTTCCAGAGGCAACCAGTATCACTAATTTGTTATGTGCCCTTCCAAAGTCAATATGTGCTTGTTAATCTTTGCTACCCTTTTTTCTCATCATGAGGCAGTGTGTTCCCCCAAGAGGTGAAATACCAGGAAAATCCTTACTCCTGTGGGCAAATAATGAAAAACCCTAATGTCAAAGAGGTAGGAACCTAGGGAGATATTTCATGGACTAGAATGACAATAATGTTACTTTCGTTTCACTTTTCCTTGTAAAATGAAAACCTAATTATTGGAAAAGATAGAGTCAACACAATGTTGGAAAAACCTATTTGCTGTAGGCCCTGCCCTGGACCATTTGAGAATAGTACAGACTAAATCTCAGAGAATGGAAATCCTTCTGCAAAACTGGGGAAGCCTCCTTGAACCAATGGACTGTATAGTAAACCTATTTTATTTCCTCAGTAATCCACATTATTCACCTCTGTTATTAAAGCCACATTTATTGACTATAGGAACATTGCATTGTTCATTTGAATGTGAGATGTAAGTTATATTTCTTATTTTGGAAAATATTGCTAAAATGAATAAACAGACTGGATATTTACTAGTTCGAATTTAATAGTGAAATTGAAAGCCTAAAACTGAACGTTGAACACGCGGCTAAGCACTACAGTAATTACATGGCTATGCCTTATCATGCTTCATTTTTATCTGAATCTAGAAGACTTCACTTCTTACTCTTAACCCATTCATCTTTCTCCCAATAGATTCCTATGAGAAGCAACTGCCACAAGGCTCAGGTCGGAAAAAATTACTGTCTTCCACTATAAGTCCTCCACTAGAGGTAACAGTGACAGAGGAACAAAGGAGACTCTTATGGTTAGTACCACCATGAGGATGTGATGTTGATAACATAAATTCTCACAATAATTCTGTGAAGTATAAGCATAACTATTGTTTCTTTTTTTACATGAGCCACTTGAGATAAGAGAGGTTACATGACTTGTTCAAGGTCCTAACAACTAGTAAGTGATGGAGCAGACACTCAGACACAGGTCTTCTGACTCCAAATGCTGTTCTTTCCACTATGTCACAGCTATTGAGTGTAGGATAGTTTCCTTGATAATTTTTTCCAGCAGTTGGCTTAGAATAGTCTTACCATTTCTTGGAACAGTTAGTGTTTACACTGTGCCATTTCAGAAAGCAAAGTTATTGTAGTAATTGCTTCCATTCCGTTTTGCCTTGGTGCAGTCTAGATTCTTAATTTTCATTATTATAATCATACTGGGAAGAAAGGAAAACACTGGGCCACAAGAAGGGGCAAATCATATAGTGAATCACAAAGTAGGACATTTTCCCACTTTTAGGCAGCACAAATTATTGAAAATATAAAAGAGAACTGTGTCTGAATTTATTTCAGCTTTGGGTATATGCCACTGCCAATAAATCTTTTTCTCTGGGGCATAATTTATATTAGGGGCAGATCCATTTATTTGCATCCCGTTAATCAGGACTTCTCAATTCCTGGGGCTCTTAATTACCTCCCTGCTATAGTGCTGATTCAAAACACCGTTGGCTCTTTTATTTGTGCCAAACTACATCAAGTTGCCAGCAAAAGTTAGCAATTTCTCCATTAAAAATAAAAACTTAGGAACAAGACTGAGAAACAGATTGATTCTCTCAATGGAAAAGAGAAAAAAATACAAGGTTACTGTAATTCAGAAAGGAAATTTGATAATAAAATCCTAAACAAACACCCTTAAGTGTGAGAAAAAAACTATATAATTTATAAAGCTTGTGGCAGCTTTTGAGAAACTACCAGATATTTGTAACTAGTACTGAAATGTGAATGAAGTAATACTTTTACATTTAAGGTTATCTCTTTAGGTGTTACCACAAAAATCTGGAAGATCTGGGCCTTGGAATTATATTTCCAGATACTAGTGATTCTTTGGTCCTTGTAGGAAAAGTACCACTCTGTTTTGTAGAAAGAGAAGCCAGTGAACTTCGAAGAGGGCGATCGACTGTGGCCAAGAGTATTGTGGAGGTAAGACAGAGCTGCAGCTGTTGAAATTGTTGAGTGATAGTAACCTTTATTTAGAAACTCCCTATATTCATCTTTTATTCAATAAGAATTTATGAAATGGGGTGGCTCCGTAGAGTAGCGGTTAGCACATATACTTTACACACAGAAGGTCCTGGGTTCGCGCCCCAAGTGGAGCCACGGACCATACCCTGGGTGCGCCTGGCCCCGGTCGCACACCGCAAGTGTGTAGAGGAGATGCCCTGCCTTCAGAGATCCAGTTATTAAGGGGAAACGGCAACATCCACAGGTCAGGGGTGGAAGTGTGTGTGTGGCAAGGGAGGCGGGGATAAAAAGGGGGGGAAAAAAGAATTTATGAAATACCTGCTGGGTACCAGGTCCTAGAGAGTCAAAGATGAATGAGCTCAAGGTGAGGGAGAAGGACATTTAAATATTTATAGAGTAATGAAATTCAGGCAGAAGTATGTTTGAAAGTGCTGTGGAAATACAGAATGATTACTGTGCCCAGGAGGATGGAGGTTAAAGAAACTGTCATAGAAAAGCTGTTTTTTGTTTTGTTTTGTTTTGTTTTTTGGAAAAATCTTATAAAACAGCAGGAGCTTGCCAAGTCCAAAAGAAGGGAGAAGAGCATTGTAGACAGAGCAATGGATATTAGAGACTTGAGGCAGACCCTATGTTTGGGGAACTACCAATATATATGGCTCAAATTAAGATATATATGGGGTAGTGGTGGGACCAGATGAGGCTAGATAGGTTGCTAAGACCAATTCATAAAGGGATTTAGCATATTCTGTGAAGTAGCTTGCATTTCATCCTGTAGGCAGCCAGTGGGGAAGACTGAGATACATTTTAGCACTGCATTTTAAATATGACTATAGGTATATGTTTTGGTAAAGGTCTGGAAAGCTGCTGCTGGGATGTGGATTCGGGGGTGTTGAAGAGGACCATTATTTTTCACTTATGTGTTTCACTTTTTTTATATAACAAACACAATTTGTCTTTGTTACCTTTTCTTTCATCCTTTCCTGTTTTCTATTAGCATTTTCTTCATTTCTTTTTTTTCCTCTAACAGTTTAGAAGTTGAATTTTAGCTTGCATACTTAACAAAGTTTAAAAGTAATTTCTCTGTTTTCTTCCTAAACTGCACAAAAATCTTCATCACTCCTCTTCCATGTTGTTGCCAATTTTAGTTCCACAGTGTTTTTAATCCCCCTGGTAGTCATTTCTTTTATAGTCAGTATTTATTTAGATTAACCAAAATGTTTGAAGAGTCTTTGTTCACTGTTGCATCTTACTTTGTGTTCAGTTTCTTTCTACTAAAGTAAATCTCTTAAAAGTTCTTTTATTAAGAGTCTATTAATGATAAAGTGCCTTTAAAATATCTTGTATGACTGTCTAGCTAAAAATAGAATTCCATATTGTCATTTATCCCTCAGCATTTTGAAAATATTCCATTACTTTTAAAATTGTTTTTGCCATTAAAGTGAACTGTCAGTCTAATTCCATAACATATGTATGTATGGACTTATTTTCATCTCCTTCTTGAGATTCATCGTACTTCTACAATTTGGAAAATGTAGTTGTTATCACTTTAAACATGGCTTCTTCCTTCGTTTCTTGTCTCCTAGAAATCCTATGAGATGTCTCCTGGACCTTCTCTTTCTATTCTTCATGTCTTTTAACTTGTCTTTCATATTTCCCATTGTTTTATCTCTCTGTGATGCATTCTGGGAAATTTTCTCATTTATCTTACAGTGAACTAAATTTTCTTCTCACCTATTATTTAATTAAATGTTTAACTTGTCCACTGAGTTTTTTATTTCAATGACTGTACTTTTTATTTCTAGAAGTTTTATTTGGTTCTTTCTCAGTTCTATACTTTCTTTTTTCATGGTGTCCCATTTTACTCATTTTGGTATCTTACTCCTTCATCTCTAGCTCTTACTATTTGGAGCACAGGCAGGTCCACATCAACTTAGTGTACTATTTTTCTTGAAATCTGAATTACTTTAGTAATATCTAAAAATAAAAATTAGAAGATGGATTTAGTGGATAAATTGTGGTATAGATTGATATGGGAAAGATTTGAAGTACAGAGAGCAAGCAGTTGAGAGGCTATTGCACTGGTTTGAATAAGAGGATAAGGATTGGACTAAGTCAGTAGCAGTGGAAATGGAAAGGAGGGACATATTTGAAACATAATTTGGAAGGTAGAATCAAGAGGTTCTGGTAAGCAATAGAATATAAAAGGGATATAAAAGGGCAAGCTGAAAAGAAGAAACCGTAAAGGATCATTGAACAGATTTGGTCAGAGAAGGAGGAGGTAATTCAGGAAAAATTAACATTGTCAAAGCCAAGAGAAGTTTTAAGCAAGAAGGGAATGGTCAACACTAGCAAGTTGGGTTTGGCTATCACAAGGACATGGGTTACCTTGTGGAATCGCTTCCTGGAAGTTGGGTGGGGTATAAGATAGCACAGTGGGTCAGGGAGTGAGTGAAGGGAGGGAAAGTAAAGCTAAGTAGACTGCTCTTTTAAGAACTTTGGCTGTCCACAGAAGAGAGAGAGGGTTATAGTCAAAGGCTGGGGTGGTTGGGAAGTGTGGGGCAGGACACAAGGTTGAAGAAAGTTTGTTTTCAGATGGGAGAGACAAGCATATTTGTAGGCTAATGGTGAGGCGATACTCAAGAGGAAGAGGCAGTTAACAGTGCCAGCTTTTGATTACCTTGATTTTACCCTTTCAAAATTGCCCTTTGATCGGACCTTTGCTTTGTTTTCAGCAGCACTTTTTTCTCTGAACACAGCTTATTTTTTCCAAGGCTCCTCCTCCAAATTGTCTTAAATCCAAAAGATAGGATCTGTTAGAATCTTTTATTGTAATTCAATCCCTAAGTATTTAACCAGAAAATTACAATAAAAACTTTTCCTAAAGTGACTTCAAAGATTGCTGGTATGGAATTTACTTCAAATTGAAACAGCTTATGTCTTCAGAAAATCTTGATCGTGTTAAGTTGGGCTGATCGGGAGAGATTTTCTTGATTTTGGAAGAAGCTAAAATAGTTTTGGTGTTTTAAAGAAAGATCAATTGAAAGATCACTAATACATTTTTCTTTAAAGTGCTATCCTCTAGCAAGATGAATGAGCCATTTTAATACTAATTAAATTGTCTAGCATCAATGAACCATTGAAATATGAAATGAAGAGAGAATACTATCCACCTCTCCCTCACCAGGCTCAAAAACTGTTGTTTTACAACTCCAAGATATATATACAAGCACAAGAGAGAACAGCAAAGAAGTTAGGTTTGATCTGTATTCATACTAAGCTTTGTTAGTGGGTCAGATATTATGAGAGATCTTTCTGCTTAGGTTTGGGAAAATAGGTGGCTTTTAAAAAATACATAGTATCTACCACCTCGCTCTTGGTAACTATGCTCATTTATCAGTATGGTGGACTAGAGTGTACATGAGGGAAGAGAGAATTTTATGAGCCTGGTTTAAAAAGAAGATCTACCATGTTGTGTAATCTTAGGACGCTAATTTATACATAGCCATTTTTAGGAGTAAAGAAATCCTGTGTTTTCTTGTAAAGAAATTATTAAATATGCATATCTCAAAACAGTTTCTTACTTGCAGAGGTTAAACAAATTGGTAGCATAAAATAATGTCTGCTTTAAATTTCTTTAAAGTCCTTTTGTAAATACTAACATCTGCAGGTATATATCCATTGAAAAGGCTACTCTTGAGAGAGAGACAAACTAGGGAGAAACTTCTCAAATAAGCTTTTCAAGCTGAAGGGAATTGTCCAAAGAAAAAGCCTGTGGGAACTAAAGTGACTACTTACGTTTATGGTATTTAAGCAAATGTTATACTGAGTGCTCAGTTGTGTTGATGATTGTTGGGTATTTTTCTGTTATTGTGTAATATTACAGTTTTTCTGGCTGAAAATATAAACCAATAGACAGCCTCCTAGTGAAATGCATTCTTGATATTTAGAATCAGTTGAATCATCAAGACTACTCTTAACAGTTATATAACCTCATGAGCTGATGAGCTATCTCTGGAGGAAGTTTCAGTAGCTAAATAATATTCTCTATTCAATAAGAGTTCTAGTTGATTGTCTTGGTATTTCATTTCAAAGTGCCTTACCACAAATAAATTATTTGCACCTAAGTGCTATATTGCTGGAACTCTCTCCTTTAAGAGGCATATTTTAAATATGGATATTTTGTAAACTATCAAAGGGCAAGTTTTACATAACTGTAGATTAATGCCTGTTTTCTTTTTTTGCTTTGTAGGAATTTATTCGAGAACAAGTAGAGGTAAGCCTTTCTCTCATTTTCGGATTTCACAAAGAGGCACCACACACAAAAGCCTCCATTGTCTCATTTCCTTTTCCCATTAATAAAGAATGTGTTTATGCATTAGCTACTCCAGACCACAGGAGGCATCCAAGGGACTTTGCCACTGACTGTCCAGAAGGTGTTAGCATCCCAAGCCTGCCATGGTAAGACTCAGCACACCAGCTCTTGAGTGCCTCTGCATGCTAAGCACTGGCAAGGGTACAGCAATTATGAAAAAAGTAGAAAGCACACTTACTACTTGCCTCATTGAGGGAACAGTTTAGATCAAAAACTGAATACACTAAAAATTAACATTAAAAAATCACTTTTACAAGGCAAATACCAATGCATATATTTGACCATGTTGCAGAATGTCTTATATGAGTGGAGGAGGAACTCCTAGAGGAGATGCATATTGAGTCAAGTTTTGAATGAGCTGAAGGACATGGATTCATAGGATGGAGAGGAAAGTTTACTATAGAGAGAGGAAATAGCCTATACGGAGACGCAAAGACACAGACAAATTAGTTCTATGAGCAAAGAGTACTAAGAAATTAGGCCGATAGAAAGAATAGAAGCCTAGAAGGTCAGAACAAAACCTTTAGATTTTATACAGAAAGCATTAATCAGAATCCTTGAAGGTTTTTAAGTAAGGTGGTACGATAAAATATAGAAAATTATATTGAAGGAACTTACTTTAGGAATGACAGCTACAGAATGTGGTTAAACAAATTGGTAGCATGAAATAGAATCCGCTTTAAATTTCTTTAAAAATCCTTTGTAAATACTAACATCTGCAGGGATGTAATACTGACACCCTCCCTGTTTTTTTTTTTGTTTGTTTCCATCAACCTCCTTTCTTCAGTTCCTGTCTTTTCTAGCTTAGTAACAACAATCGCTCAGTCTGTCTCTTGCAAATACCCTAAACTACCTTTATCCTATCTTTATCCTATCTTTACTCCTCATATCTACTCCATCCCAATTTCATCATCTCTGCCTTCAGAATGTATCTTAAATCTGTCTGATGCGATCTGTTCCCACTGCCATCTTGCTAGTTCTTACCACTGTTGAGTCCTCTTTCTGAGCCTCCTCCCCATGTCCACTCTGGCTCTGCTTCACACCATTCTTCCCTCAGCACACAGAGGAATCTTTTTGAAACATCCTTCTGAGCATGTCATTCTTCTAACTCAAATATGTCAGGACTATTCTTTGCTCTTAGGGTAAAAATTTTATTCTTTACCTTGGCCTACAAGGTCTTCATGATCTGGCTCCTGCCTGCCTCTCCAGTTTCACCTCATATCTCTCTCCACCTTGCCCTTTCCATTCCCGCCTGCTTCCTTGGTCTTGTTTCTGCACTCTGTACTTGCCTTTTTCCTCCATCTTAAATGCCTTTCTACTCCTTCAATTAGCTATGTCTCTCTTAACCTACGGTCTCAGATTAAATATCATTTTGCTAGGAAAGCCTTCTCTGACCTCGAAACTGGGTTTATTTTTCTTATTATATATTCATTCTTACCCTATATTATACAGTATTTATAATTTAAATATATAATATAAATATATTTTTATATAAATACATGTTTTATATATATAACTTATTTTATAATTTAAATAATTATGTGATTGTTTAATGCTTGTTTCACCTGTTAGACTTATTAGATTATAAGCGTCACAAGGGTGGAGATTGTCTATCTCATCCACCGCCTCGCATAGTTACTAATACAAAGTATGTACTTATAAATATCTGTTGACTGAGCGAATTAATGTATGCATAAAGGCAGGTGCTGACAGTATTTGAGTTTAGATTAGAAAGATTATTATGGACGTAGAAAAGGAGACAAATAAAATAGGCATTGTACTGAACAATCAGAGGTCTTGGTGATAGATTGGCTATGGACAAAAGATGACCTTGATTTCATAAACCTATAAGAAGTGGGCAAAATATTGCTGTTGCCTCTTTGAAAAAAAACTGACAGCAAAATCCTAACATCTTAAGGAATGCCTCTGACAGGGATTAGAAAGACAAGGGCCCTATAAGGAAAAGCTGAGAGACAGGTCAGTCTTGAGGCCTTAGTTTTACCCATGGCCATAAGTACCAATTTCAAGCAGTATTAAAATCACATGAAAGAAGCCTAAGAAACATTTTACTTTTCCCAGATATTTGGCTCTGACCCAGGGTCAGCATTGCTTTCCCACCATATACACCATAACCATCTTGTTTCTGTCTTTTGTTTAGGGGCCATTAAGTTTAATGATGGCCTGAGCTTAGAGGAGTGTTATCGCCTTATTGAAGCTCTGTCCTGGTGCCAGCTGCCATTCCAGTGTGCTCACGGGAGACCTTCTATTCTGCCGTTAGCTGACATAGACCACTTGGAGCAGGAAAAACAGGTACAGTAATGACTAACAGGAGAAAAGAAAGCAAAGTTTATACTCTCTTTCTTTTCCAGCTCCTAGTATCTGAATGTAATGTGTCTTAATCCTTTCAAAAACATAACAGTTTTGATAAATGTACCTTGGGAGTTTTATATAAAGTCTCACCATTTCATCTTTTAGCTCAAATTCAAAATAGAGATTAGGCTGAACTGTTAGATTATACACGTGATGGTTTTGTATTTCTGAAGCTTAACACATGTACAGACAAATGCATCTTCAATGAATATCTGTTGCCTACAAGCTCTAGATTTGATAAGATACAGACGTTCTTTCTGGGGTTACAGAAAGTTGGTAGAAACACAGCAAATTCACTGCCGGCAAATGTAACCTAAACAGCCAGTTGTTTGATGGTACTTACTGGAAATGATGACCTCGCTGGAAGTGATAGCCATCCCCAAGGATCTCTAGAGTTATGGTATGGGGGATCATCAGGTGGGGAACCAAGTTTAGATTTCCACATTAGGCTTTGACCCTGATCCCTCGGCAGCCCAGGAATAATGATGTGGATAATACAATAAAGGCACAGAGTGGTCTAAATTACTTTCCTGTCCTTGTTATAATCCGAAGTGAAACAACGTGAGTGCAAAATAGAAGTGTCGTGTTGCTGCTTTCTAAAATCTCCTCTTTGCCCACCTTTCCTGCTAAGGGCTATGAAGGCTTTTCTCGTGTGTAATTTTCAGGTACTTACATTTTCAAACTCTAGTAGATTTTACCCCATTAAAAACTGCTTGTTTCACATCAGTGAAAAAATGAAAGTTTTGTCTCGATTCCTGAAGAATTGGGAATCTCTTATCCTAAGGAAATCGATAATCTTATTTGAAGTGAGAAATTAGAAATCTAAGCAGCCATATTTAGGAAATATTTATATGCTGCTTGGCTTTTTGTACTGGTAACTGGAGTTATTTTTTTCTTCCCATAGATTAAACCCAATCTTGCAAAACTTCGCAAAATGGCCCAGGCCTGGCGTCTCTTTGGAAAAGCAGAAGGATGTGATTCAAGGCAAAGCCTACAGGCATCCATGCCTCCTTGTGAGCCACCCTGACAACAGAATTATTGACCTATATGGAACCAAAGGGATGCTAACTATTTGCCTCT
Source organism: Rousettus aegyptiacus (assembly GCF_014176215.1). NCBI lineage: Eukaryota > Metazoa > Chordata > Mammalia > Chiroptera > Pteropodidae > Rousettus > Rousettus aegyptiacus. Next base: position 153,094,334 of record NW_023416306.1, on the reverse strand, counting down.
GAGCAGAAAGCATGAACAGCAGGCACCAGCAGAGTCTTAACTGAATCAGCCTGGTGTCCACGAGCAACATACTAGTCTTCCTTGAGCAGATGATCCCTCTAACTGAGGAGCCATATGGTATTCAAGTCTGAAGAGTTCATTCATTTGCATTCATGAACACAGGAGGTTGCCCTATAATATTTATTTTTTGTAACTTATTTAGAGATAAAATTTAATGATTAATTGCCTTATTGTCTGGTTGGTTGGTTTGTGGTTTTCTTAGGGATGGAATGGGGGTTTTTTTTGGTGTCATTCTGCAATTTTTTCCAGTCTCGTAATTTGCATTGATGTAATTTACCTGAAGCTGAACCTCAGGGATCAATCAAGTCCATCTTTCTAGACTGCCCAGAGCCATGCTCCATTAGGCCCCTCCTTTCCCTTCAGTCTTCATCACTTTCCTCTGCTGCTTCTGTACATTCTAACTTTAAAACGTTTCTCTGCACTCAAAAATGGTCTCTGCAGTCTTCCATTAGGCCTATAGTTAGATTATTTTAGGGATAAAAATTATTGATAAAGAGAAACAAGGACAAGGATAGAGAAAATTTAAATTCCTTTTCCTGTTTTGTGTGTTTGTTTTATTGCCTTTTTAAAAACTCAGATTGATGCTCATATCCCAGACCCAGTGATATGTATGGTGAAAGTACTATGAGTTTTTTTTTTAATGACTTTTTGTACTTTATAATGTATCTTTTTATTTGAAAGCAATTTTCACATCAAAATGCAACATTTATCCTTTTAAATGTTCTCTATATTTTTTCAGGAGACAAGGGTTCTTTTGGTCCTTTTCAAATCATATCTTGGTTTTATTACAGTATGCCTATCTAATGGTCTCATAATTTCATTTGGGATCCAGACTGATCTTTCTGCACGTGTTTATTATGCCACTCTCCCACACCTGTTTAGATAACTTGATTTCTGGTTAATAAGACTCAACAGACTAAAAAACCTATAGAAGGAAGGGAGAAAAAAAAAAATCAGCTGGTAATGTTTATTGCAACTGAGACGCTGTACAATGAGAAAGATGTTGCAATGAGAATTTTCACTTTTGTATTTCCTGACCAGCCTGCTCAAATTGGCCTTTGTATCAATGGAATTATTTTCCTCATTTTTAAATACAGGAAACAAATTTGTGCCCATGAAGAAAAGTTTGTTTGCCAGGAGCCCTGCAGTGTTCTTACAGGAGCAATGAAGTATTGCATTCATTAGCATGTGCCCCAGAAAAGGTTCAGGGAAAGCCTTTGCTGGTTTTCAAGGGGATCCTTGTTGAATTATGTAATTGGAACCCTGAAGAATAGGCACCACTGTTTAGAAATGGTCTTTAGTCTTCTAAATATGCATAAAGTTTCATAGACGGAGAGACATGACCTTAGAGAGTTTTCAGGGTATGTGCAAAGCTGTCAGGGGCTCTGCCTCCAGGCCCAGTGGAGTGCCATGGCCTTGACCTCTGCTTCCACTCTCCAGAGCTACATGAAGCCCAGCTGTCCTGGGGAGTGTTAAAAATCTTTTTTAGGTCAGACCAACTTGTAGGATTAAAAAAAAAAAAAGGTATGACAATACCTCTTATACTAGGATGATGGGGTGCAATTTCAAAAAATTTTGCTATAATTCCAAACCACTGTTTTCTTGAGAATAAGATTAGAAAAAGTTCTTCATAAATATGTAACCAACCTTCCTAGATAGCCTGATCAATCAACATGAGAGATAATTGTCCTGTTTTAATCATTTATATATATACTCAGTAGCATGCATCAACATAAAACCAACCTATTACATAAAAATATCTAATATCACTTTTATTATCACCTATTAGGGTCTGTTAGGGTTTTGTTTTTAAACTCAGGTGCCATGAGAGCAAAGATACATCTAATTTTCTAACATGACAGTAATCATTAATACCTATATTGTGCTTTAAGGTTTATAAAATAATTTTACGTACCTTATTTGAATATCTCGGCAACCCATGAGATAAGGTATTCTCCCCCATTTTACAAAGGGGGAAACTAAAGCTGAAAAATATTAAGTAATTTATCTAAGATTGCACAGCTAGTAAGTAGAGAGTGATATCCGTTTTCTAGCTCCATATTATAGTTACCATATTATTTCTAATCCTTACAACAGTCCTCTTAAGAAGCTAGTATCTCTCTTTTACAGTGAAGCTACAACAGCTTGGAGGTATTAACTAGTTTGCTGAGAACCTAGCTGAGAATCAGTTCAGACCCAGGTCTGTGTGACTTCAGATTGCATACTCCTTCCCATCATTACCCTATGCTGACCTATATATTTTTATGAGGGATTTATCTATTTGCAAACTTAGTTCAAATTTATTGGATTCTAGTTTGTGCAGCCTTCAACTTCAGAGTAAAACTTGAAAGATGAGATGTGCAATGAAGTTATTCTTGAGTCCTTTTTTTTAGTAACATCCATCAAAACTTTAATGAGAAATAAAGATGTATACCTTCAATAAGCTTAGCTTTAGTCATGGAGAGAGGCAAGGAAACTGTTAACAGAATATGATCACTTCTAGGCTTAGGGATCACTGAGTTACAGCTAAGTCTTTATTACTGAGGTAAGAGGAGATAATTCTGTCAGAGTTAAGGCTATAGATGGCAGTAGGAGCTAATACCGGAAAGCTTAGAATATAGGCTGGAGGGAAGGGGAAACACTAGGGAGGGGGCTGGGGCCTGGTCCAGGACCTAGCTGAGGATCTAGTTGAGAATAGAGAAGTTCTAGTAATCAGATGTCAGAGCAAGGCAAAGGGTCAGAACAAAGGAACAGCTGGGATCTGGGCCTAACCGAGGAAGGAAAAAAAAAAAAAAAAAAGGCAACCAAAACTGGGGAGGGGGGCAGAGCAGGAGGGGGCCATGTTCTAGGCTGAGGAAGCCATGCCAAGTGAGAACAGATGCAGCCCATCAGTTTCTGGAGAGCACTGCCAGCCCGGCTCAAGCTTTTGCTTCACCAGTAAGGGCGTATCAGTGAAAGGCAATATTCTGGAACAAAGAACTCAACTGTCCCTGTTTTCCACCTGAAGTGCCACCCCATTCCATCAAAACCCTTTATAAAAGCAGGCTAAGAATGAGAACTGATGGGTATGTTTGACGCTGTATGTCCTATTTTTACCCTTTCAGAGCTGAAGTTGCTTATTAACAGTGAGATGGCAAAAAGGTGGGCTCAGAAGAGGAAAAAAAGGAAGTCTGGAAAATCAAAAATCTGGATAATCTGCACCATATAAACCTTTCCTCTTATCCTTTAATTAATTCATTTATTCAACATTCAGTAACTAGTGAGTCCCTTCTAAATGTATTACACCAGAAATTGTGGGGGTTATAAAGAGTTTTTCCTATGGCTTAGGATTTTTCAAACCCTTAGATCATTTTCACCACATGCCCATTTGTCATAGAGCGCTGTCTTATCAAGAAACATCTGATAAAGTTCACGCAACCTAAGCAAAGCCTGTGAGAATCTATGTGTCTTACATATTGGAGTCTATTGAGCCCGTAAGCAAGTATGACTCAAGTAGCAGTCTGAAGAAGCTAGATTGGGCCTCTTTACCCTTACAACTTGCCTGACTAAACAACTAATCATGTTTCCTTCAAAAGCAAGGATTATCAAACAATGGTCCAAAAAAAAAAAAAAAAAAGTGGTTTGCAGTTAGCTACTGCTATTAGTTTATCATTATTCAAGTTATTTCATCACCTCTCTTAATAATTAACTGCAGAATTTCACATATAATTTACAAATTTTAGGAATCTTGTCAAGTTTTTTTCTAGGCAGGTCTTAATTCTAAATGTAACATGCCTGATAAAACACTACTAAAAGGTTCCTTCTTTTCAGCACAGTATTTACTACAAACACCAAGCAATCATCATTTCAAGTGCCATTAGGCTCAAAAGCTGCTCTCCATTGTGTGTTGTGAAGACTGAAAGCTTAGACTTAGCTCTTTATTAATAATTGCTTAGCCATTGCACAATATCCTAGAACAGCTGTTTGGAGAATGAAAGAATAATTCAAAACAGGCCAGATATAAAACACTTTCAAACCCCATTTCAAAATAGCTTCTTTGTGTCAACTAGGTGCATGTCTGCAGTGGGAGTTTTTGCGAGGACAGGTGGATAGTATGGGGCCTTCACAATAACTACATCGACATCTGGTACTATAGGGCAAAGCAGTTCTGATGTACTGAGTTCCACATATTGGCATTATAGAGCCATACAGCTCAACAATCGAACTGTGTGATTGTCCGCCTGTATTAACCCAGACCGATGCAACCAATTGCTTTGAGAAATGGTTTTGAAGCACATCTGTGAAACCCATCCTATGGGTACTGACATTTATTTCTTTGAGGTATCACTTTACACTTAAGTTTTTCTTGGTATTTTTCAGGGACTTCTCTTCTGAGGCTAAATTAGGAATTTCTGTTCCTTATTTGAGTTCCAAGAATTGTGCCTTTCCTGCCCTCCGCCCAAACTGGAAGATATAAACCGTGGGAAAGTGTCTTTACAAACTGTATTAAGTTATCTAACTTGGTTTATTTAGTATATTTAGGAAGCCTTTCACATCTGTGGAATCCTCTTTCTTTTAATTCTCTCCAAGCTAAAACAGGTTTGTTCTTCTTTAAAAGAGTTTCTGGGTTCTGCCTCAAAGGTGGGAAGGGAGGCAGGCCCAAACAAAAGCTGACAAGACGGGCTGTTAAGTCAGGATGGAACTCTAGTTTCTCCCTGTTCAGATTGGGTTCTCCCTTTCTAATATTTACTTTCCCTAATAGGAAAAGGGAGAAAGGGAAATAGAAAAAAACAATGCATATAAATAGTTTGTGGGATTTACTTGAGGCCCTAAAGATTCTAAAGAATATGCATTTATGAAGTCCTTCTAGTCACTGTAAGAGCTGACGGAAGAGGCAGAGCCTCTACCCTTGTAACCTTCACCCATCTCAGTTATGCCTGGGAAGGATATTGGTGCTAATTTTAGACCCAGAGACTAAGATGCACAAAGGACAAGTATCATAAAGCATTTTTGGAGCCAGAAACAAAGTTCCTTGACTCACTGCTGCTTTTACTCCAGACCACACAATTATACCCAAGTGAACTGCTGTTAGAATTGGTGCCTTCAGAGGAGACAATTGCTCATAATTGCTAGCTATAAGCCACTTCACTGAGAAAGCTGGGGTCTTAGATGCTGTGAGAAATAATTAAGACTGAGGCCCTAGTGCGTCAGGATCTTCTGAGTCATAGAACTTTTAGTTCAATCTTTAAGACCCACCCTCTAGATCTTGATTCTCCCCTCCCTCGGAAGATAAGAGTAAAGATCTATCTCAAGAAGGTATCAACAGAGTAGATGTCATAGCCTGCTTCTGGTCAGTGTTTATCAGAGTGTAGTCATGGAATCACCAGTTAAAACCCCTTGGGATGCTTGTTAAACTTGCAGATTCCCTGCTCCCTCCCTCCACCTCTGCCCCCTACAGACACCCTAGGCAGGAGGGTGGCCTTTGTGACAAGCATTCTAGGGAGTTCCCCTGCACATCCAAGCCTGCCTTGGCCCTCTGCTTTAGACCAGTACTTCCTAAATACACAAATCATGTGGATTACCTGGGGAGATTTTTTAAAAACATAATTACTAAAGTACTACACATAAAATATGGAAACAACATATAAACATACTACATCAAATTAGGTCCTCCTGCTTGCCTCTGTTTGGTGTTATTCTTCCAGACTTTTATCCTCTGCATGTACATGTTTTGCTTTAATGAAGGGTCATATTATGCATATTGCTCTGTAGCTTCCCCCACCCCCATTTGTTTTTAATGAACAAAATATAAAATGGACTTCCTTACAATTCTATCCCATTCATTAACACAAGGATAACAAATCAAATGCCTACAGGGGTTAGGCAGGTAAGATAAATAAGTTAATGGACCTGGGAGGAACTTCAGAAAACTAGAGGTTTTCCAACTAATGGAATCAGAAGCTACCCAACTCTAGCCAACTGCTGCCATTCGGGAATGTGGGTCCAGATCGCTAAATCTTCTGAGTTCTCAAGGGAAGCAAGAAATGCAAATTCGTTTAATGTGCAATCTCCAGATTTTTAAATATTGGTAACTAGTTCAAATTAAACACTGTGTGAATCAGCCAAAATCCAGACACTGCCCTCAAGCCACCCTTTTGAAACTTCTATTGCAGTAGATACATAATGTTCCCTGTTATGTCATACTTATTTAAAAACCTTTCTTGCTTTTAATTAACAGAATACAAAATGTTACTGCTGAACACTTAGGCCTTGACATTACAGCTGCTACAATGGACAGTCTCATCTGTATCTTTGTATGCTTGTACAAATAATTCTAGAAGTGCAGGTTCAAAACTGCTCTAGAAAAGATTGTACCAGTTTATAGTCCTATTAACAGTACATGAGAGGGTCCTTTTCTGAGGAGCTTTAGACAGATGTCACCCCAGAGATCAGATGTAGTGGATCTGGGATGGAGTCTGAGTATTTATTTTTTTTAAGCTTCCAGATGATTTTGATGATCAGAGAAGCTCTGGAACCAGTCAGTCTTAGATTACAAGTTGTTTGGGACCATTTCCAGTGAATTATAAAGAAAACTGTACTCTCAGTTGTACTTTTCTGTTTTAGACTTACCTCTAACTTCAGCCCTCTATGAAAACATGAAAAGGGCTCTGCTGCTGCTGTTTCAGGCAGTTCAATCAGAGCAGAACAAAAATAAACCAACTCAGGAACCTTCATGCAGTTTTAATTGGCACAACCTACGAAAAGGTATGGTAGACATTTCTGAGCAAAAACATGTATCCTAGCAAGCTTATTCTTTGTTATGTTTAACACACCACTGAACCAGAAAGTTTAAGTTCCCGAAACAAACGCCATAGGTCACCAAGAAGGTCCAGAATGAATAGGTCAAGCCCTGTTACTCCGTTAAGACCTGAAAGGCAAAAAAAAAAAAAAAAAAACAGTCCCAGATATGTCCTTGTTATGGGATGATTAAAAAGGCAGGAAATGGATTTTTTTTTAGGCTGACTTCAGTTCACTCCCCCATTACGTGGAAGGTGCATTCGGCAGTGGCACTGAAGTCTCCTCTCCATTGTGTTCATCTAAGCGGCTTCTACTTAGGATGACTGGTGTCATAGGACATGATCATCAGGATGGTAGAGTTCACTCATCAGGCGGTAGATGTAGGAAGGTGCATTCCCACCAATGTTGGAGATAAAGAGGGTAATGAGCTCTGGGGGGACGTAGTCAAACACAGGACAATGAACACTGACCTTCTCCAGAATGTCTCCTGTAAAGCAATCATATGTGCTAAAGATAAAACTAACGATCCTGGTCTAATGAGTACGTAGTATATAGTCTCAACAATGCAGGCATACTTCCTGCCTCAGGGAGGGGAAGCTGCAGCAAAATGCAAACCAGAAGAGATGACTTTAGATCATGATACTCCCTACTTAAAACTTTCCAATGCCTTTCCATAGCCATTAGAATAGAATTCAAACTTGACCAACATCCTTCAAGATCTAGCCCCTTCCCACCGCACTGCACTAATTACAATTCATACCATTCTCCCCGCTGCTCATTAGTCTCCAGCCATATGGCCATCTTTTTCCAACTGGCTAAGCATGTACCCAACTCAGGCCCTTTGCACCAACGCCTGGAAAACCCGTTCATCTTCACGTGGCAGGCTCTATTCATTTAGAACTCAGCTGAAATATTGTCTCATCAAGACCCTTCCCCAAACTAGCCATTTTCCATCTCACTGTCCTCATTTTCTTTTTCCTAAAACATCCAATGACTTGACATGTTCTTCTCCATCTTCTGCAATAGTATGTAAGCTCTATGGGAGCAGGACCTAGCCGTATTGGTCACTACAATAGTGCTGGGTACACAGTGGGTGCTCAACAGACAGAAATATTTCTAACAGAATGAATGTTTAAATGAATGAATGAATGAAGTTATTCAACTTTCAAGAAGACTTAGCAACCCAAGTACTACGCTTTGCTCCCAGAGAGTTTAAGGCCATGTTAAACAATTTATGAGGCTCTGCTGCCTTTAGAAGTCAAAGAAAAGGACCCAACATGCAAAGTTATGCAGGTTACAGGTTAGTTTTATAAGTAGGAACATTTCATAGCCTGCCTTCTTTGGCAGCCATGTCACCAAAATGACTCCCTAAAGCAAATGAAAACAAGGACATTTTCCCACTGGATTGTTGCCTGTGTCTCGAACAACGTGCAAAGCTAAACCCAGTCAATGCTGAGTGATCCAACCCACCATGGCCCCAATAATTCAGCTAAAATATATTAGTTTCAGAACAAAGTTAACCTGAACTACAGCAGGTCTCTAGGCACTCTAAGCTGCTAAAGAGAGCAATGCCCACAAAAGCACTATTAAAAGTACAACCTGGCAGCATTCAATCCCAATGACCACCAAAACAAAACAAAAAGACCAAAACACACACTCATGCATACACACACACACACACACACACACACTTCTGTACCTTCTGTGAAGGGCAGGACTTCTTCAGGAGTCACAAACTTGTGAAATGAATCTTCTTCATTGGGAAACTAGAAAAGAAAAAAAATTGAAAAAAAAAAAAAAAAAGAAGAGACTCAACAATTATATTTCCGGAAATACACCCAAGAGAAATAAAAACATATGTCCACACAGAAACATGTACATATATGCTTACAACAGCATTATTCATAAAAGCTGAGAGGTAGAAATAACCCAAATGCCTATCAACAGGTAAATACATATTGTGGTATACCTATACAGTGGAATTCAGACATAAAAAAGACACAAAGCATTGTGCAATAATTCAGACGAACCTCAAAAACAATATGCTAAGTGAAAGAGGTCATAAACAAAAGGGTACATATTGTATTCCTTTTACATGAAACACCCCAAATGAGCAAACCCATAGAGACGGAAAATAGATTAAGGATTACTAGGAGATGGGGCAGACGGGAAAGAGGGAGTGATTAATTAACTTAATGGGTACAGAGTATTTTTCTGGGATGATGAAAATTTTGAAACTAGAAAGTAGCAGTTGCACAATGCTGTGAATGTAAATGCCACTGAAGTGAACATTTTAAAATGGTTAATTGCATGTTGTGTGAATTATACCTCAATTTAAAAAAAGACCTAGATATTTCCAAAGCAAATAGCTTCTACCACTAATAAAATGACTCTTCACTTAGTAATTGCTTGTATGTAGGTTGCAGAGGACAGATGCTGGAACAATGACAAATAAAACAATTTTTATGTTCCTAGTTTTAACTTGCTTGGCATTTTCAGAAATGCTCAGGGTCATGAAGAGTGGAAGCAATGTAAATGAAGGGCCTTTCCCAACTATGTATTGTCCTGACCTTACAATCTGGACTTCTTAAATCTGACAGATTATAAATATCAGTATTTTTCTTGGATCAAGACTTCTGTGGCTTTTCCAGCCGCCAGTAGATCTAATCTATTGAGTAAATGAAGATAAAGAAAAGTTCCAGAGTGAGTAGGTTGAAGGCCTAGAGATCAAGCCTACTTTGGCTTCCTTCTCTCTGTTGTTTAGAGACAGACACACATACCTGTGGGGAGAGCTTGAACATAGGAGCACAGACGATGAGTGGGGTGGAATGATGTTTCGCTGCCAATGCTAGAGTGTGAGTTCCTGTCACAGCTCTCAGGGCACCATTGGCCAGAATGGTCTTTGTGCCAATGATCACCTTTGGGACAAGAAGAAAAATCTGAGCCATCCTGGGGATAGAGCCTTAAAAGGGCCATTGGGGACAACAGCATGGATGCTCAAGCCTGAGCTTTGACAACCTGAGGGGTCATACAGCAGTAGAGGGAAAGGGATTATAGGTTTAGGACCACAAGTTCTAGCTTAAAAGTGGGTTCCTAAGGAAAGAATGAATGTAGTACAGGACAGGAAACTGTGATATCTACTGGGTTTTGCCCTGTCTTCTGGAAATCTATATGTCACACCTCCCAAGATAAGGGGAACCTTTCTCATTCTCTATCTACCACTATCCATTCACTACCCACCTCTGAGCATAAAGGGGGAGCCCTCTACCAGATCCCTAGCGGCTGACATGTTCAGCTTACTTCATTCTTCCAATGCTTTAACTAAAAAGAGGCTATTCCAAATGAAGAACAACGATACAGACAAAAGGAAAAGAAATTCAGTTAATAGATTAAAAAGCTCCAAGTACATACATTCAAAGGGTGCTAGAAACTCTTCTCATGGATATTATAATGGGGAGTAAAAAAAATCAATATTTTAGAAGTATAATCTTTATGAATTCAACATAACTCCAAATACACCCACCTTGTTGACTCTTGACATAACAGCAAAAATGGCAGCATCAGTCATGACAGTTGTCTCAATACCTGCTTTGGACAAATTGACTGCCATTTCATGACCCTGCAATAGGAGAGAAAGGTTGATGCTGGGACAAAGAATGAGAGATAGTGAAAGAGCTCTCAAACGTAAATGTATCTGCGGAATTCTGCGATACTGGGCATATTCGACACACAATTTTCAACACATAACTAATTCAATTTTCTGTCTGTGATAGGTATTCTCTGGTTAGCTGCAAGGAAGCCCAGGGGAAGCTAATAAATGTTTAATACTCCACAGTAGCACTAGAGCAGCCACAAAACTCGAAATACTACTTGCTTGCATAATGAGATGTAGCTGACAAGATAGCTCCTGGCTCATCCTTGTCTATTTCCTTTTTTGAGACCTATTATTTACCTAGGAATTGTGTGAGGTCATATGAAACATCAGTTATCCCCATGATAATTTACCCTATTTTGATTCCTCAAAGAATGAATATTTATCTTTTCTTGGACCCAGCTGTTCACCCAAATTTCTTAAACAACTATTTAAGAATGTTCACAGGATGAACTACCTGAAAATTCCCGTAATGTTTTACTTTATCTTCTCAATGTCTTGCTTATCAATTAGAAGTTAGCACAGAGCTCATCTATTCCTCCTTTATTTATTCTTTTTTTTCTTAGCAACTCCAGCAGTCCCCCTACCTGACAGAAAGGAGCACACTCTGCCACAATGACATGGAATTTCCTCTCCCGGGCAGCTTCTCTGAGGAAGGCCTCTACTGTTCGCGAGAAGCCAATGGTCATGATCACCTCATTGGAGTGGATGTGCTCCAGAGCCTGAGCTGCAATGTTCTCCGTTGTCCCTTCTGCAACAACAGTCATATTTTACAAGAATAACATGAAAATGCCATGTAACATCATGACAGACATTACAGAGTACAAAAGAGAAGGTGTGCCTATCACACAGAATGCCCACCTTGCAGACCCTTGCAACAGAGGGTTAATGAACTGAATGTGAAATGCCACATTTTCTTAAAAAGCTCTGCTCCTCTGGGATCTTCTATGTCCCAAGCTCTGACCCTGCCATGACACCAGCTCCTTTACAACTGATTTCAAAGACAATGATTTGGGGCAAGAAATGGTCCAATTTAGAAAATCCTTAAGTGTTAAGAGTGGTTTAAAAAGAGCTTCCCCATCTCCCCCTCAAAAAAAAAAAAAACTCTTCTAAGAAGTGGCCACAACACCTCCACCTGAGAGGAAGGCCACAGAAGACAAATATGGAAGGAATTTGGAAACAGCACCTCAGTGCACTGACAGACCCAGTTTCTTCCTCCCCTGGAGAGCTGTGATTGTAATGAGTATCTGCAGCTCTGCTGAGTCACAAAGACAACAGGGATGGTAGTGTGTGTGTGTGTGTGTGTGTGTGTGTAAAAATTCAAGAGAAAGTTTAATGAATGAGGGTCTATTAAGCATAGTTTTAGGAAGTTTATTTTAAAAATGGAAATAAAGTTCTGTCCTAAAAGGGTCTCTGCCATAGTGGATTTGCAGTCGATAAAGGGTTGGTCAGTAAGGAGATTTAGAGGTTATCTTAGTCCTCCCACCTGTTCCAATCCTTCCAAATCAGGATGGAGGACAAACCTCTGAGAACCAACAGTACTGGTTATCTCCCGCCTCTGCTGATGAACAGAGTCTTCTGTTGTTCTCTCATTTTTCGTAATCTGTCCTATCTACCTAGGGATCAGAACTCTTACCCAGTTCCACAAGCAGCTCATTAATCGCCTCAATGATATTAGACTGGAGTTGGGCATAATAGGAGCTGAAATCCTCGTTCAGACCTCCGGATGTCAAGAGTTTGTGCAGGGACTCCTGTTGGTCGCTCTCGTCGCTGCGACCGTGGAGTCTGGAGGCGACAAGACCCAGAGAGGTAGTAAGGAGGTGTGATGATTTAAGTAACAAAATCTGTTCAGCTCCAATAAAGTCTCCAAGCGAGGAGAGGAGCTCATGCAAAAGGCATCACCCCGCCCAAACCGGAGCCCAGGACGTGGCCTGACCTGCCATACTCCTCCCGAATGATCCTGAGCACTCTCCGCACCATGTTGCCCACGGTGGTCTCCGAGGGCTGCGCAGCCGTCATCCTTCGGCCCTCTCTGCGGATCAATTCCATCAGCTCTCCTACAGTCCAAAACAGGGTGAGCAGAGTAAACGCACGGTGGGGCTGGGCGACTTTCCGCCTGGGGATCGCGAGTGGAAAGTGGCGAGGGACGCGAAGGAGCTAGGCCTGCCTTACCTGCGTTGCTCCAGCAGTGGTCCGTGATGATCCACCGCAGCAGCCCCAGGGTCTCCCGGGCCATGTCCTCGGAGCTGCGCCGCCCGCTGCCCCGCTTCAGGGCCTCCACGAAACTCTCGATCCTCTCGGACAATTCCGAGCCCTTGGCAGCCGCTCCCGGCATCTCGAAAGAAGCCGCCTTCACGGCGGAATCCACACCTGCACGACCTCCGGGATTGCACTTCCGGGGCGGACAAGGTCGGCTTCCGCTCTGAGAGGGGGGGGAAAAAAAAAAAAAAAAAAAAACCTCCAGTTTTGGAGTTGGTAGGCCACGCCCCTCGCTGCCACCTCCCGTCCCTTCCATGAGCCTGAGCCAATCAGAGACGTGGAGCTCCAGTTCGGTTTCAACAGGAATCTGCGCGCCTTCGGGCAGGAGAAGCGAACTGGCCTCTTCTGGCTCATCTGACGCTGAAGAGGTGAGTCGTGAGGCCTCCAGAGGGTGGCTAGTCCCGTTGCCATGGGGACAGCTAGTCCCTTTCGCTGCCACTAAGACCTGCGGCTACGCTGGAGAAGTGGCCGCTTTCCTTCCTGGTGCCTACCTCCGTCTCCTGACACAGACGCTCAGGTTGCGCATACGAGGCCTGCTGCCCTTTTATCACGCTGTTTTATTACATGTTATTGGTTCATTTGCGCTTGTGCCTCTCTTAACAGATTCAGCTTCTTGAGGGCAGGGACCATGTCTTTTTTGCCCTTGCATTCCCAGCGCCTAGCAATTTAGTAGAATCAGGAATGAGGAGACGGAATACTGACCAAAATAAAGAGATTCAAAGAGAACTAATGTGAGAGCAAAGATAACACCCTTCCACTTAGACTTCAGAGGCTAGGCAGTATAATCTCAAGAGGTACCATTTACTGAAAGTTTACTAAATGTTGGGCACTGTGTGTGAATTTTCTTATGTAATGCAACTCTATGAGGTAGGTTCTTTTATCCTCATTTTGCAGATCAGGAAACAGAGCCGCAGAATTTAAGTAGTTACTAAAGGGATGTGTTTATATTTAAATCCAGAGTCTGTCTGAACTCAAGTCTGTGTATAATGAGACTCTCCAATGGTTTCCTTAAGTTAAATTCTTAGAAGTGGAATCCTTGGGCACACACATTTTTAAGACTTGTTACAATTGACAAATTGCCCTCCGAAACAATATATCAGTGCCAAAATCAGACAAAGATAGTTCAAGAAAACTACAGACCAGTATCCCTCATGAACAGCAGATGCAAAAATCTGCAACAAATTAGCAAAATAATCCAGCAATACATAATACATAATAATTAACCTGGAATGCAAAGCTGTTTCAATATCTGAAAAGCAATTTAATAAATCATATTAACAATCTGAAAAGTAAAACCAAATAATCATATCAGTTGGTAAAAGAAGCATTTGACAAATTCAGCCATTTAATAAAAACTCAAAACTAAAATAGAAGGGAATGTCTTCAACTTGATAAAAGGCATCTACAAAATCCTACACCAAACATCATACTTTATGGCAAAAGACTGCTTTCTCCCTAAGATCAGGAACAGGCAAGGATGTCTATTCTAACCATTCTTATTTAACATAACACTCAAAAGTCCTAGCCATTGCAATAAGGCAAGAAAAAGAAATTTTAAAAACGTTCAGATTGGAAAGAAAGAAAACTATCCCTGTTCACAGAGGATATCATCATCATCATTTACATAGAAAATCCCAAAGAATAGAAAATAACAAAAAACCTCTTAGAACAAATAATTGAATTTAGCAAGGATACAAGGCCAAAACATAAAGAATCAATTATATGTCTCTATACTAACAATGAATAATTAGAAACCAAAATTAAAAATGCAATAGCTCCCAAAAGGCATATTTGTCAATTTTACTGTGTGTTGAGTTTAAAATGTCTTAAAAATTGCATCAATTTACATGCTTCCTAGTACCATGTTCTAGCCAATTTTGGATATTATTTTTCTCTATTTTTTCAGCTATCAAACCATTAAAAAATAAGGCACATACTATTTTATACATATAAAATGATATATGTATGTATAACATATGAAAGTTATGAAGCATAACAACAAAATGAACACACATGAGTCCATTTCTCAACTTAAAAATTAAAATTATCAGGTTTATAGACACTTAAAGTAGTATGGCGGATGTCAGGCACTGGAAGGAGGGCTGAATTATTGTTTAATGGGTATGGAGTTTTGGTTTGATAAGATGAAAAGAGTTCTAGATATGGATGGTGGATGAGAGATGTGCACTTACATCGCACAACAATGTAAATGTACTTAAAGCCTGAACTGCGCATTTAAAAGGGTTAAAATGGTAAATTTTATGTTATATGTATTTTATCACAATTTAAATAAAGTAATACATGAAAAAAAAAAACAAATTAACTTCCAGTACCATCACATCGATGTGTGTTCTTCCCCAGTTTCCTGCCTCTCCCACACCCAAGGATACTACTAAACTAAATTTTGATTGATATCCCTTTGCTTTCTAAAAATGTATTTATGTTTATAATCCCTAAACAACATATTGTTTAGTTTTACTTGTTTTTGAGTCTTTTTACAGATGGTATTAATATAATTTTCTACAGCTTGCTTTTCACTATGCCATTCCTGAAATTGTTACATGTATCTGTAGTTCTCCCATTTTCACTGCTGCCTAGTATTACATTGTGTAACTATACCACAGTTTAAGTATTCATTTTCCTTCAACAGATATTTGAGTTGTTTCCAGTTGGCAGGGGGAGGGTAATATAAAATATAAATATCCTCATGTATATTTTGGCACACTTGTAATGGAACATCATAAGATGAATCAGCTTATGTGACCCAGTGAAACAGCTGAGTCATGGGCTGTATGAATGTTCAACTTTACACATTGTGCTAATCTTCCAAAGTGGTTAAATCAATGTATGCTCTGTCTGGAGGGAGTTAAAGAGTTCCAGATCTACATTCTTATCAACACTTGGTATTATTAACTATCTTAGTTTTGGAGAATCAAATTAATATACAAAACTATCTTGTTGTGATTTTAATTTTTTTTCCTGATTACTAAGAAGTCGTTCACTTTTTTTCACATGTTTATTGGCCAACTGTTTTTTATTCTTTATGAAATATGTTTGTATCTTTGGCCTACTTTTTTTTTGGCTTAAAATTTCTTTTTTCTAATATATTGTGGAGTTCTTTATGTATTCTGAATACTAACCTTTTTCAGTTATTTGTCTTATACTTTCTCTTATTTTTTTACTTGCTTTGAGATGACTTAACAGAATGATTGGTTTTAATATGGTATTTTTTCTTTTATAGTTAATACCTTTGTATTTAATTTAAAAAATCCTTTTCTAATCCAAGGTTATAAAGATAACCTCCTTTGAAAAGAATCAAAAAAATGAGGATAGTTTAAAGGACCTCTGGGACAACATTTGCATGATAAGAGGATTTGCATAACATTTGCACCAAGGGGAGAAGATGGAGAGAGCAAGGATTTGAAAATCTATTTGAAGAAATAATTACAGAAAACTTTCCTAATCTGGCAAAAGAAATAGACATTCAGGCCCAGGAAGCTCAGAGAGTCCTAAACAAGATGAACCCAAAGAGGTCCACACCAAGGCACATCATAATTAAAATGGCAAAGGTTAAAGTCAGAGAATATGAAAAGCCACAAGAGAAAAGCGTTCAGTTGCCAGCAGGGGAGCTCCCGTAAGACTGTCAGTTGATTTCTCAACAGAAACTTTGCAGGACAGAAAGAATGGGCATGAAATTTTCAAAGTGATGAAAAGCAAGGACTTACAACCAAGATTGCTCTTCTCAGCAAAGCTATCATTTAGAATTGAGGACAAATAAAGAGCTTCCCAGACAAGAAAAAGCTAAAGGAGTTTATCGTTACCAAACCAGTATTATAAGAAATGTTAAAGGGATTTCTTTAGTCTCTTCTATCTTTATTCTTCTTGGATCTGATGCCTAGAGTTACCGCAGTAATCTTGTGACCAAATAGTCTCAAGACTGAGGATAAAGTTAACATTGCTGAGAATGGCAGAACAGAAAAACAGAAAGAAACTAGACTTGATAATATCAACAATTAATGGGTATTTTATGTATGTTAACTCTTTTCATCCTTATAACGACCTTATGAGATAGTATGCTTAATATAACCATTTTCAAAAGAGGAACATAAGTCATAAATGAGATAAGTAACTTGCTCAATGTCACACACTCAGTAAGTGGAAGAGCTGGGATATAAACACAGCAGTCCGGCTTCAGAGCCTGCACTTTTAGTCTGTGTACTGTGGTGTCTTTTATTAAAGTCATCGTGTGAAATCAGCAAATCCAGAAGTTGCCCTACATTTAGACTTCTCGTTATATAAAATAATAAATTTCTGTATTGTTTATATAAATTTCATTGGAGTTTTCTGTTGCTTGCGGCATGTCGATATTGGGTGTTTATCTTTTTCCAGTTGATTTGTAAGATCTATTTATGTATTAAGTATACCAACTGTTGACTGCAATTTGTGTTGCAATATTAGTATTTTTAGAAACTTTGCCCAAGTATCATATATTCCCGTGGATTGTAAATTGAAGCACCTCTCAGTATGGCCATTTCGGAAAACATAACAAACGACTTTGAAGTGTTCATTCACACTCTTTAAACCAGCATGCCCCCCCATGTGTAGAAACTTATCCTAAGGATGTAGCCAGAAATAGATACAAAGATTTGTCCACAATAATATTTTTTACTTTATTCTTTATAATGAATATCTCTAAATATTCAAAATCAGGAAATCGGTATGGAAATTATTGTACAGCCATACAATGGAATATCATGTTTTAGAAAAATAATGACATAGAAAATGCTTAATGATATGGAGAATTGTTGACAACATATTGTTAAGTTAAAAAGCAGGTTGCGTATAATCACTCTGGGAAATAGTTTGAGTTTCTTTAAAAACTAAAAACAGATTTATAATACAACCCAGCAATTGCTCTCTTGGTCATTTATTAGAGAAATGAGCACTTGTGTCCAAATAGGAACTTGTACATGAACATTCATAGCAGCTTCATTTATAATAGCCCCAAACTGGAAACTACCCACATTTCCTCCAATTGGTTAATGTTTAAACAAACTATGGCACATCTGTACCATGGAATATGGTTCAGCAATTAAAAAATTTTAAAAACTGTCAATATGTACAAAAACTTAGGTGAACCTCAAGGAAATTATGCTGAGTGAAAAATGACAATGCCAAAAGTATACATATGTAATTCTATTTATGTGACGTTAATGAAATAACATAATTATAATAGAGCTAAAGAATAGATTAGTGGTTACCAGTGGTTAGGGATGGGTTGGGGTATGGGATTGGGTATGGCTATAAAGTGGTGATACAAGGAAGTTGAGTCTCTTGATTGTGATGATAGTTATGCAAGGCTACACGTGATAAAATGATACACACACAAGTGCATGTATTAAATGGTGAAATGTAAGCCCTGTGGATTTTACCAATGTCAGTATCTTGGTTTCGATATTGTACTATAGTTGTATAAGATGTTACCTTTGGAGGAGGCAAGGGGAAGGGTGCATGGGACTTTGGTATACACTCTTTTCAATTTCCTATTAATCTATAATTATTTCAAAATAAATAGTTAAACAAAAACTTCATAAACTAGAATTTATAAAATAAAAACATCTATTTAAAAGAAAATTATAGAGCGTTACATTACACTACTCGGCTATAATTGTTAAATAACAGTGCTAAAATAGAAAATAAAAGACACTGTTTAAAGTCTGCAACTTTTCAAAATAGGAGAATGCAAAGATAATATATTTGGTGGGATTTCAATTTCACTTAAATATATTTATGTTATTCATATGTATTATATATAAATATGTATACATCCATATGTTCACATATACATACATCTACATATATACATATAGTATACCACAGATATCTATATCTATATACTGTATCTATATCTATCTCTAGGTATGGGTGGGTGTGTAGATATGTGTGTGTATAAATGGTTTATATCAAGAGATATACACTATCTCTAGCTATTGGGGTTACAGGTTTATCAGAGACCCCTAATGGCCTCTAAAGTCACTCTTCTATAGTAATAGAGTTTTAACTGGACACATAGCCACCCAGAATAAAGACATTTCTCAGTCTTCCCAGTGGGTAGATGTGGCCATGTGACTACATTCTTACCAATGAGATGGTGTGAAAGTGTTGTGTTGCTGCTTCTGAGAACCTTCCCTAGGAAATAGCTGGCATGGGTCCTTGGCTTCTTTATCCCTTTCTCTTTGTCCACCAGCTTAGATGATAAGGATGCGGGCCACTCTGAGGATGCAGGGATGGCAGAGCAGGGAGCTGTAAGGAGTAGAACTTTTACTCCTGAGGCCTCTCTAAAGCAGAACTCCCATACCAGCCTAGACATTGGCACTTCATGTAGCCGTATGCAAAATGAACTTGTCTTGTTTAAGCCAGTTATTCTGGGGTTTCTATCACTTGCAGTCACATCTAATCCAAACAAATACAAGAGTGATTTTTATTTTCTTTTGTGTACTATTATTTATTTTCCAAAATTTCTACAATAAACACATCCCATTTATAATTTTTTAAAGTTATTTGTAAGAAAAAGTAGAAAAATAAGAAATCCTTCATCAGATTCATTCTCTCAACCAGGAGCATGATTATGTTGACCATATCTTTCAGATTTTCCCTAAGTGTCCCAACTTCAAAAATTCAATTATCAGCATAATTTCAAATCATAGTTTCCAAACATTTGGAGAATGAGGTGATTTTGATGATAATTCTCAACTGGAGGAAGGGAGACTGACTGAAATATTTGTGTCTTTCTCCCCCTGTTCTAAAGAATCTCCTTTAGGCCATCGGATCATTTCCTTTTCCTGAAAGACTTTGACTCAATGCTTGGGCATGTGAACGTTATACTGTTTTTATCCTTCTCTGATTGTTTTGGTGGATAAATCATGTCTCTACGCAACCTGAGAACAAGTGCTATTGTAGTGGACACCTGTTGTTTTTGTCTGTGTGCACACTCCCTTTCCTTTGGGAATTGCCCCTCCTCATCCCATGGCATTCAGGTGAAACTGTCAATCCCAGGGTCTCCTGATGTCTCAAGTGGCCCCTTGTCACTGGGATGCCACACCACTCAGGTCTGGTCAGTCATTGGGGTCAGTAACCCCACTTCCAAGCGGATTGGTTGTACAAAGCCATTCAGTCTTCCCTGTGACTTGCTATACAGACCCCAGAAGAAAGCAGGCTTTTCTCCTTTAGATCATCTGCTGTAGGAAGTTGGTTTGGGTCTGTGAGTGGCCAGCTTTTCTGCCTCATAGAGAAAGCTTGTCTGAGGGAGAAAGGCAGGTAACTCCTCCAGGAGAAGCAGAAGCAAACAGAGCAAAGTTCTAGAGTGAGAGAAAGAGCAAATAAATTAATTTGAAATGAGCTGATGTAGGCCCTTAGATCTAGCCAGGCCTGGAGGTAGACTGCCCTTGGACTTCTCAACAAATTCCCCTTTGGCCTAACTTTTTGAGTTGCTAGAGCCTTGACTAAGTTTCTCTTGTCTTCCTGGGAGCCCAGCCCTATTTTTAACCAAGGTAGGAGTTTGTTATAAGTTGACTGATTCTGCTACATTGGAAGCTAATCTTGGTCTAAATGTGGATTTATATTTTTTGTGGAATCTGTCTCTATTCTTGAAATTCCCTGCCACTTGAGCACAGTCAATTGCTAGGAATTTGGAAGGAAATCCTAATGACAGACACAGGTAATGGTATCAGGGCATGTGATTAGGAAAAAAATACTACCCTATTATTATTAAGATTGTTTATTTACAGTTGCTCTTCATAGAGCAACATATTTAGTATGTAACATATTTATTGGGCATCTTTATACCGAGCATCATATAGCGTATTGAAAAACAAACCCTATACTAGGGGAAACTCAATAATAATAAAGAGTATCATCCTTTACACTTAGAGGATTTGCTTTTTAGATAGAGATTTTTATATTCCTTATCTCTTTTGGTCTCTAAATGGCTCTATGAGATTGGCTGGTTCTGGTCAAGATATAACTTATTCCATACTTGATAGGTTTATCCTAAGTGAGAATTGTCCTAAGCACATAAGTAGACAAAAACAAATAGTTTATAATTACAAAAAAAAAAAAAAAGTGAGGAGACCAAGGCCCACTAGCTGGTTATCCTCTAGTCTATAGAGCAATGAAGTTGAGTGTTAAACTGTTGAAAAGCTTGGGTTTGGAAGTCATATAGATCTCAGTTCAGATCTTAGGTCTACCTCTCCCAACTTGTCTGTCAGTGGAGGTAAGAGTGACATGTGATAAAAGGGCATAATCTCAAAGGTTTAGAGACATTGTACTGCTGTGTACGATCGTTGAAGTAGCAGATCTGGATACCCATTCCATAACCAAGGGAATTTTTATTTTTAATCTCCATAAAAGGTGATTCGATGTAGTTAATAAGGATCTGGTTGTGATTTTGAAGAGTAGATAATCCAGAGACAAATAATGCCAGATTTATTTCCATAGGGCCTCTGTTTTAAGAATGAATCAGTTATTGTAGCTACCTGAGAGCATTCAGAACAGCAACAGACCTTGCAAGATGGGGGCAGCCCAGTCGGGAAGCCTATGACCTGAGCAGCTAGCTTTTCACAATTCTTGGTGCAAAAGTGATACTCAGCGACTATCTTTGCAAACAGAGGCTGCTGATGGCTCCCAGAAGCCCAAGGCTCACCCCCTCCCATCTGGCTCCCCCCTCAGAATAGTTTCTATCTCTGGTTTGATGCCTGTGGCCAGGAACTTCCCTAACAATAGACAGTCATTGTCTAACTTCAGAGGATAGTTTGATTAATTGGTTTCTGACCAGAGTGGAAAACAAAAAGGTAGAGGATTTTTCAAGCATGAGTTCTGCATCATGCAGAACATAGCAGGTGGGGAGAAGCTGAGAACTAAGATCAGGAGGGTCTTTCCAATCTCAGCTAATTTCACTTTTGGGGGCTTGAGTGATAAGAAAACACAGTATCCTCCACTTAGTAAGCACCTATATTGTACCAGAGACTTAATATATATTAAACCTTCCGGACTCTACAAGGTAAATGTAAACTTCACTATACAGTGTAGGAAACTGAAGATCATAGAGGTGGAGTGACACACTGTGTCACACAGCTAGTGGGTCAGAGTTCAGGTTCTAGCCAGGTTTGTTTGTCTCCAGAGACTTACATGGTGCCTCCTAATGCCACAACATCCATACCCTTTGTTTTAAAGTGGGAGGAATGGCCTTCAGGGGTCAAACAGGGGCCAGGCTTTCACCAGTCTCAGACCTTCTGGATCTTGGGGATATAAGCTCTGTGTCCCTACCCTATCTCATGAGTAAGGAGCCAGTGATGAGACTAGAGCTGATGCTAACAAAGCCGAATGGCAGGCTTCTGAGAGCTGTGTGCTGGCCTTGCTTGGATGCCCAGTATGCACCTGATGGCATCAGAGGGTGGACAGGAAAGAGTTCTGCTGGGTTCTGAATTGCTCCTGCCAACCTCTACCCACTAAAGGGAAGACAGAAACCATCCAGGGCTCACAGGCCCTAGCCTGGAGTGGATGGCTCCGCAGAGCCCAGTCACACCCGTGGGAAAGCCTTGGCCCTGGCCTGCCTGGGAGCCACGGTGGTGCCGCCTCCTGCCCACGGCTTGGCTCAGCAGGTTCCCAAGTGGATTGACTTCCTTCCCCTCTCCGCCCCCACCCTCCAAAGTCCCCAGGGAGTCAGGGAGGCCACTGGCAAAGTTGGCCCTCAGTTCCCCAGGCCTCCCCAAGCCCTTTCCTGCACACCGTAGAGCCAGGTTTCCCAGGAGAACAAGAGGGGATCCTCCAACCTCCCGACAGCACCCCTGCCCGTAGGTCTGTTTATGGCTGGCAGGGCCCATCTCCACTCTTTCCACTGCACACTGAGGCTCCACTCTGGGCTGCAATCACAGGGCTTTGGGTATGGGCTGTTGTTTTTGCAGCTGGGCTGGGGCGGAGCAGCAGCAGCGGGGAAGGCGAAGGCGTCTTGGGTACTGACCGTCTGAGAAAGCCCTGAGCCTACATTCCCACTAGGACTGGGGCAGCCCTTTCAATCTAGTGACTGTCCTGTTCCTGCAGAAAGGCCCCTGGGCCAGGACTGCAGTGTGAAGAAAAGGTAGAGAGAGAGGCCAGCAAGCAGGAGAGAGAGCTTAGGGGAGACCCCAAGCCTTCTCCAAGCCAGTCCACCCCAGAAGGCTGTGCTTCTCCCCTCATTTCCAGCTGCAGCTGGACGGAGCCTCTCTCCCCTCCCCCACCCCCGCATACATCTGGGAGATCCTGGAGCAAGCTTCCTTAAAACAAACAACAAACAAAAAAATCTCATTTACCAGGGGCAAATGTTGGAAACTAAAAAGATCGTTCATAATCCCTTTACTCAGAAGTATTCATTACGAACATTTTGACGTATTTCCCTATGACCTCTTTTTTTATTATATTAAAATACATATAATGTAAAATTTACCATTTTAACCATTTTTAAATGTACAGTTTAGAGGCATTAAATATATTCACATTGTTGTGCAACCATCTACCATCCATCTCTAGAATTCTTTTCATCTTCCTAAACTGAAACTCTGTACCCTTGAACACTAACTCCCCATTCTCCCCGGCCTCTGGCGATCCCAGTTCTACCTTCTTTCTCTGTGAATTTGACTGCTCCAGGTACCTCATGTAAGTAGAATCATACAGTATTTGCCCTTTTCTATCTGGTTTATTTCACTTAGCTTAATGTCCTCAAAGTTCATCCATGTTGTAATGTGTCAGAATTTATTCTTTTTTAAGGCTGAATAATATTCCATTAGATTCATGTGCATATATATATATATATATATATATATATATATAATGGAATTTTGTTTATCCATTCATAAACTATTTTTTCCCATAATTAAGATTATACTATGTCAGCAGTTAGCTATCCTAATTCTTTACTTAGATGTTGCCACATCATCAAAATTTTTTTCCTAAAACATAATTTTTAGTGCTTACTCTTTACTTCCTTATGTGAATGGGTATATCATAATATACTTAATCAATCTCCTGCTATTGAATACTAAGTTATCTTCTTTTGTTTGTTTGTTTGCTATTATAAGCAACACTGAGAAGAACATCCTTGTAGAAGCTTTTATGGACTCTCCTGCAATCCCGCTTGACTTCTGGCATTTCAGATTATTTCTCAAGGAAAAGTACCAAAAATAGAATTGCTCACCAAGGTGATAAACACTCCACAGTCTCTTCATAAATATCACCCCAAACTTTTAGAAAAATGATGCCTGTTGCTCTTCCCATGAGCAGTGTAGGAAATCCAGAGCCTTTTCCTTCCTGCACCACAATTTCTGAGCCAGGGATGTTTGCACTATGCCTTAGCTTTCCTTGGAGAAAGGTGGAGACTTCCACAATCAGGGATTCAAGGCACCCCACCATCCTCAAGTGTTCCCTGAGGCTGCTGTGCCCTGGCAGGCCGGCCTGTCCAGTCGAGGTGGCAAGTTCTTGATGACCATGGGGCAGAGTGGCTCAGGAAAGAACCAGCTTGGGCCCAGAGCCTATGCAGAAAGATAGCAGTGCGGAGCCAGCTGGGTGCAAGGAAGCGACTGGCGGGTAGTGGTGCAGGGCCTCCACTTCAAGTGTGGCTCAGGACCACTCTGCAGACCCCTTAATGACTACTCAGCCAACCCCCTGCAGAGGGATAGCTGTATCAATGGTACATTGATATCAAAGGCTTACTACAGGCCAGGCCCATTGATTGCTCTTACAAACCCTATGTTATAGGTCTCTATTGTCCACATTTCACTGACAAAGTGACTGAGTTTCACAGCCATTCGATATCTACTTTAAGGCACACAGCTGGTGTGCAGTGGAGCTGGGATTCTTACTCAGGTGTCTCTTACTCTAGAGTTTATGCTCTATTCTTGTTTCCTGCTTCCTCTCTGTTGGTACCCTGAAGCTGGGAAGAGAGAGAAAGAGCTGTGGACCAGTGACCGTCTACGGAGGTGGGATTTGGCTCTGCACTCTCTGCCAGCCTTGCCAAATCCTAGGCTAGAGACCCCTGGCCACTGGGAATGAGGAATGTTTCATGCCCCAAGGGGACCTGGCTGGGGCAGGGATGGAGGCAACTGGGGGACTGTGCTGCACACAAAGAGCCTGATTGTGTTACAGATTTTGCTCTTTGGGAAAATAAGTATCACAAAGTCATCTTGTTCTGGACAATCTGGTGTCCCAGAGAGTCAAAGCCAAAGAAAACATGGGCTAAGGAACGGGAGCCAGCAATGCCAAAGTCTGCAGGTGAAGCCAGGGTCAGGGATAGGCGCTCCTATGGGTTCCCAAGCTGGAAGCTGGCCACTGATGCCCAGAGCAGCCTCCTTGTCCTTGGCCCTTTGGGGTCCAGGCAAAGGACAGGCCTTGGGGCTAGAGAAATTATTCCACAGACAGATGGGAGCAGGAGATCAGAGCAGCTCAGAGCCCCCTGCTAAACCCTGGCCTTGGGGGCCTGCATGTGGCGGGGCCTCACCACATGCAGGGAGCACTGGGAGGCTCAGAGATCTGCAAATTCTGTGGGCTCCATTCCTGAGCCTGAGGAACATGCATTGAGAGGAGCCAGGTTGGGGGCTGGCCAGGCCTCAGGCAGTCAGAGCACCCTACAAGGCAAAGGAAGGCAGTTCAGTGGGAACCCAGGCAGGGAGGGGTGATCTTTTTTTCCGGAACAGGATTCCCTGTGGGGCTCAGAGCAAAACTCAGTGGGCTCTAGAGTCTGGTACGTGCCTGTTTGACTCGGCTGGGGTCAAGAGGGCGGCCCACTGGCCTGGCCTCACCAGCCAAAGCCAACACAGGAAATGCCTAGCAGACCTCAATGTCCGGGCACCTAATTTGTTCTGGCTGCCAGGGAGCACCGCCTCCCCGGGCTCAGCTGTAGGCAGCAATGACGGCTGCAAGGGAGCAATGACATTAGTGCTCAGGATGCGCAGTCAGTCCCGGGGCCTGTCCTTGTGGGCCTTCCGCCCCGGCAGGAGGAGCTGGGGCAAACACACAAGAAGCCAGCAGGCAGTAGAAGGAGCCAGGCGTTACCCTGGACTGCGGCCACCGGCGTGTTGCTTGGATCCAGTTTCATGCTCCTGCTCCTTCGAGGAGAGCTGCGAGGGGTCATTCCCTCCCCGACAGCCCCAGGAAGGAGCCTGGTGGCAGACAGTTGTTAACGCGCCTCGCCGCCGCCGCCACCGTGGTGATTAAGGCGCTATAATTGGCTTCACAGCCAGGCAGGGGCGGGGCTTGCAAGCCAGCAACCACCAGGGTCTGCAGAGCTGGGGAGGGGGCCCTTGTGTGGGGAACAGCATGTGCTCTAACTATTTGCACTGATCCGATTAGTTTGTGAATTGACACTCAATCCTCTGTAGTGATTTCCTTTCTGGGGCCCCAGCCAGGGCCAGAACTATAGGAGTGGAGTGGGTGGGGGCGGGGAGGAGACCTCAGCCTTCCCGGGCTCCTTGTAAGCTGGGCACTAGCAGGGGCAGGCCAAGGGTCTCTGTCCTAGGTATGGCCTGGGCCTGGCCAAATCCGGCTCTGCTGTCCCTCAGTAAGTGCTCAGCCAATCCCAGGTGGAGGAACTGAACCCTCTCTTGGCGGTAGGGACCCTCTTTCCCACATGCCCAGTGGTGCCTGGTATAAGTCAAGCCTTGCAGGTGCACTGTGTACTCCAAGGCCCAGCATGGTGCTGGGCACACAGGAGCTTTACCAAAGATATTGGCAAAGTGAGAAGATCAGTGTTCTTTCCCCTGTTTGGCCCAAGTGCCTTGTGAGAGATTCTGTGAGTCCCTCCAAGGTCTGGGTGGTCCTTCTGGGAGCATTTTTCCAGTCAGTTTCAGGAATGAAGAGCTCTTTAAAGGCCCCCTGAGTCCATGGATGGCATCCCGTAAGCCATCTCTGATGGGCAGCTGTGTGATACTTCGGCTGCATTCTCCCTTTCTACATTAGCGCATGTGCCTGGATGACAGTGCCCGTGTCTGCCCAGAAGGAACATGGGATATTTTCTTCCCTGCCCATCTTCTACATTTTTTCAGTTTCCTGGGCTACCTACCTTGGAGGTCCCAGGCAGGGAGGAGGACGTTTAGGTGCCCGGTATGGAGGCCTCCGGGTCACGACCTTTCCAGAGCCTGTTTTGTTTACACTTCGGGCTGGGGCACAGGGTGGGCTGGCCTCCCACCTCCCTGTCCCCTCAGTCCCCTCCCTGAGGGGCTGCTCCAAACTCTGTGAGTATGAGGTAGTCCTGGCTGCTTGGGGCTCTGGCCACATAAGGGCTGCCCCTCTTCATCTGGTGGGCAGGCTGGAGGCCAGGTCGCTGGAGGCTGCTGGGGAATGTAGGGTGGTAGCCCTAGAGGGAGAACACAGGCCCACCTAGCCAGCATTAGCAGGCAGGGGCAGTGGCCAGCACCCACCAATGGTGTTAGGCCAGAAATGTCCCTTGAGGCCTAGGGAGGGGGCAGCCAAGGGAGGAACAGGGCGTGCCTGCCGCAGGCACGTCGGGCGCAGAAATGCAGTCCTTCCCTCCCTTTTGCCAGGTTTGGTTTGAAAATCTCTCGATGGCCAGCTGACCAGCCCAGGTCTCCTGGGGCCCAGGACCCTGGGCACAAGTACAGCATGTGCTCCTGGGGGACACTGGAGGAGGGACACCACTGCGCCCCCTCCCCAGCCTGCTGCTTCCTTCTCATTCTCCACCCCTCTCTCCCATCCCAACTCTTCCTCGGCGTTTTTCCAGCCTCTCTGTGTCATCGTATCTATCCTCCCAGGGAAGAAACCAGAAACTCTGGCAGCGTGTTCAGCCTGGGACAGCCATTAAACCTTTCTGAACCTCATTCTTCTCATCTTGAAAATGTGAGTGAGGTATATACACCCTCTACTTACTGCCTTGGGAGGACATTCATGAAGTATTGTTAAATGAAAACAGAAAGATACAGACAGAATGCACTGAGCGGTCTGGAAGGGTATCCAATAAATTTTAGATGTACGTTACCCCTGGAGTATGGGAGTAGTGAGAGATGGACAGAGTGATGGATGTGGGAAGGATTATTTTCACTTTTTACTTAATATTCTTTGATAGTGCTTGAATTTTATTTCAGTGAGTATCCACCTTTTTTGTAAATAAAAATGTAAGGGTTCTATCTTAAAGATTTGTTGCCAGCTTTGCATGTTAATGTAGGTTTGTTGAATGAATGAATGAATGAATGTCTATCTAGCACATGTCTGGCTCAGGACATGCTTCTCTCTCTTTTCCCTTATGAGCTAACTCTGGCTCGTGTTTTCTCTCCCGACTTATCCACCTTCTTTCCCTGAAGGGGTTAAAACAGCAGCATTTCTGAAGCAGAGTAAGGGACTCCAGTGAGGCAGCAGCGGGACATGTGCGGTGGCACGGAGGCCACATCCCCGGCCGAGCCTCAGCCAGGCCACTAGGGCCAGCCCACTCAGCTCAGCTCAGGACCTGCTTCCAATTACCCAAGAAATCTGAGCTGGAAGAGACTTATTAAAGCCCTATTTAGTTTGATCCCCTTGGGGGCCAAGGATCTTTTCCGGCGACATCCCCCTCCTTGTCTGACTGGGACTCCAAGCCCTTTGGATGTTATCTCCTCTTGGGTCAATATTGTGACAACTCCAGCTATGACCCAGGCCACCCTGGAGCCAGAGCCTGTTGTGGTGCAGGGACTCCCAAACTCAGCTCCCTGCCTACTGCGGGACTCCCGGGGGTAGCAGGGACAACCACAGTAGAACTGACCCTCCTCCAGCCAGAGCCCAGTCTGGCCTGCACCCCTCTTTCCAGGCTGGTCTGCAGATCGCCCGATGACTCTGGGCCCACTCAGTCATCCCATGGGAAGCACTTACTGGTAGGGACCATCTTCCACATATTCCCAATCGTGCCTGGTACAACATCCCACGTTTCCTAACACCCGTTACATAAGAAATAATAAATAACGGTGATTAATGGCCTCCTCCCCTTGCCGCCGGGCTCGCCTGGGTCAGACCTCCCAGGGAAGGCACAGGAGCTCCAGGAGGAGGAGGGGGGCGCAGGGCATGAAGGAGCACCCACCCTCCCTCCACGTTCACCCCAAGCGCCTCTGCATGTTCTCTCTTACGGCCACTCCCTAGGGAGCAATAGAAGCCACTGTGAAAGGCAAGGCAGGGGCCCCAAAGTCCTTCAGAGAAGGGGACCCCCAGCACCACGGTGTCATACTCAGTGGGCCTCAGCTCCCTGATGACTGCCCTGGCAGACCTGCCACCTCCCTGCCCTGCCGGGGACCCCTCCCAATTTGGGCCTCTAAGCCCAGGGCTGCACTCCAGGGACCAGGCAGGGCTGGGCTGGGCTGGGCCTTTAGGGGTGGTCTACTGGGAAAATTTGTGGCTTTTTTTCCCTGAATTCTAGAGCAGCGATCAGGGAGTGAGGAAGCCACTTTGGGGGCAAGCTGGGACAGCCACTTGGAGGTGAGAGGAAGGCAGCAGGAAATGGAGGATAAGAAAGTTCCGGCGGGAGGCCTGGACGGAAGGATCTAGGGAGCAGTGTACAGAAGTGTGCCTGACTAATTCTCTCCCCAGATGCCCCTCTAAGCCCCCTTAGGGCTGCAGGGCACAGAGCCAGGACAGTAGGCAGCGATGGAGTGGGGGCGGGGAGCACTCCTATAAGTCATGGAGGCCAGTCTTCTGCCTCCAACCCCTGCCACCAGCCCTGTGGGTGGCTGTGGATCCTGTTGGGACAGAGATTTTATGGTCTTTGTCAATGAAGGACGTTCCTTCCTTAGGTCTAGCCTAATCTTCCTTGCTGTACTTTAAACCTGTATCTCCTTGTTCCATCTAAAGCGGTTTACTTAAACGGGCCATCTCTCAGCATTAACCTGTTGCTTTGCTCCTCCAAAGTTCACTTCTCAAAAGAAAGAACCAAAAACCTTGGGTTGGTCACCGTCCCCAATGCCAGGATCCAATATATGCAGCTCTTCACAGGCCCAAGGAATTCTCATTGCCTGGGATCCGGGACAGAGCCATTATCTCTCACTGGATTCTTTCTGAGTCCTTCTAGTCCTAGTTGCCAGTTCGGTGGGGGACAGGGTGTGCTGAAGGCTGGAGGCCAGGGAGCCAGGTCACCATGGGACCAGACCCCTGCCACTCACAGCTGTTCATCATCATGGCCCGGCAACCTCACAGGAATGCTCCATTCATTTCTGTCAAAAATCAGGATGCAGTGCGCAACCCCTCCTCACTCCCCTGGAGGTCGGCGGGGGTGTATGGAGTGCAGACTGTCTGGCCTTGGCCTTCCCGATACCGAAGGGCTGGGCAGAAGGAAACTTACCAGGGCATATCCACCCATGTGCTCAGACAGATCCACCTGCGTGGATGAGCACGCACCTCCAACACACACAAACACTCGTACAGGGTCACACTGAATACATTTTGGGACATGGGCACAGGTTCACCTACATGCACACACCCACTTTCACACATTTCCACGCACACACATAGGTCCCTGTGCACATGCTTGCTTGTATCTTCCTATGAATATATACATACATATATATATATGTATGTATGTATATATTCATCCATAAACCATGACACACTTTGTGTGCACTCACATAGGACATTAATTGGAGGTCATCAGCTGCCGCTTGGCTCAAATTATGGAATATGCGCTGGGAGTTGTTCACAAGCCATTGGCTCTAGAGAACAGGAGAGAGGTGGACGAGGAGCCCTGGGCCCCCAAGGGAGGTTTCTCTCATGTCTTTTTGGGAGCCATCAGCCCTTCAGGGAACCCAGAGAAGTCAGGCCTTGCCAAGTGAGCAGGATTTTAGTAGGTTAGCTTAGCAGTGTTGCATTCCAGAAAGAGGGGATGGCCTGAGCAGGGGAATAGAGAGGGGAAGGTTCAGGCCAACTTTCGGGGAAGGCTAGGTGACCATCTGATTGGAATGGAGGGCTCTCTGGCACAGCCTAGGGGGTGAATGATGACAAGTGCGAAAGGCTTTTTTACAAGGGGTAGCCATGGAGAATGAGCCGGAGAGTGAGCTCAGAGTGGCTCTCTGGGAGGCTTTATTCTCTCGCTGCTTTGTGCTAAGGGAGCACAGAGGGAGAAATGAGTGATTCTGCCTGGGACAGATGGGGAGGAGCAGAAACAGCTTCACATCTGGCATGGTCCTCAAAGGATGGATAGGAATTGTCCAGACAAGGAAAGACAGGAAGAAAGACCAAAGCTGAACGTGGCAGCTGGGCAGGGGTGGGGGAGGAGGGCTATGTTATTATTCATGTGTGCTCCAGAGAGCCAAGCACAGGTTGTCTTGAGGAGCTGAACACAGTGTCTACACTGGAATCAGGAGTTCAGGAAGCTATGACCAAGTCCACTAAAACATGCAAAAAAAAAAAAAAAAAAAAAGGCAAGTGAACAGTGCCTGATGCTACCCTGGGGCAGACTGACCTGACCCCAGACAGGGGAAGAGCTATTCTCCTGAATGAGTGAGAGCCGTGAGGTGAGGCCACGGAAGGGGTGGCAGGGTCAGTTAGCTGACCTCCCAGAGGGACCCACTCAAGTCTCAGGGGTACCTGGAAAAAGAATGGGGACTACCTGGCCCCCATCCTTGGACACATCCCTTCCCTGGGAAACCTCACTGAAGACACTCCAGCCAGCCTCCAACCACCCATGACCCCACGATCCTGCTGAGATCCATAGCTGAGGGGCCCAGCACTCCAGGCTCCAGCCCTACCTCGGGCTCATCTCCAGCCTCCATCTCTTCAGAGTGGGAAACACCACATCCCAGCTGTCTGTCCCAAATCCACCTGGAAGCCAGCCAGCTTGGCTGAAGCCCAACTTAAGCCAGACCCAGGAGACACTGCTGGGAAGAGGCAAGGACTAGAAGGAAGCAGCTGGGCCAAAGTCGGGATCCTTTCTGGGCCCGACCCTGACGGGCTCCCCCTGACACATCCATGGGCTTGTCCATTGCCTCGTACTTTTAAGCCCCTGGTTCCCTGGGCTGCTGACTCTGGGCCTTTCTGTGCAGTCCTGAAGAGATACAGGTTGCCATGGCAGCTGGTTATTGAACTCCACCCTGATTGCCAAAGGCCTGGAGGGCTGGCCTTGAGCCCCACTTTGGACAGAAGTGAATCTGGTTAAGAACCCAGAGTCCCATCTTGCAGACTTGAAAGCTTGTCAACAGGCTTACACAGAGACCCTCACACTGAGAACAACTCCCTCCTTCCTCCTGGCCCTCCCATCTTCCTGCAGCCAACAGCTTGCATCAGCAGCAACAGCTGCTGCAGCCCTGGGGGCAGCCAGGGGCCACCACCCACCACTGTAGAAGATGAAAGGAGGCTGGGTACATGGAGGCCCAGGGCTCCTGTACCTTCTCTAGTTCTGGGGAATAGGCGGCTTTCATCCTCCAGACACAAGCCACACTGGCCCCCTAGCCTCTGAATAGGCTCCTCCCTCCCTCTCCTCTGCTTTGTCCTCTACCCATTTATCTCCCAGCCAGGAGACACTTTTCTGCTGCCCATGGTAACTGGGTGCTCCAATATGTTTGCCACATCCGATGCAGAGTCCCTCTCTGCCCCTTTTGCCTACCAGAGAGACGAGCCAGAGAAACCCAGATTCAGGGCATCAAATTGCAGGATAGACAGCCAGACGGCAGAACATCTGAGACTGTCCCCGAGGATGCCTGGTCAGGGGGAAGGAGACACAAGAGGGAATGGTGAGACAGAGGCCCGAGATCAGGTGACTCCCACTCAGCAGGGCCATCTCCGGGACAGCTTAGGTGCTCGTGTGGGGACTGTGGCCGGTACTGAGACGATCTAATGAAGACAGTGGGCTGGCCCCTTCTACTTTCCCCACTGTTACTTTCAGCCAGCCTGGGGCTCTGGAAGGGTCACCTGGTGGGGGCGGGGAGGAATTAAGAATGTGAGCTTCAGAGTCAGATACTTAGGTCTACCCCTCGTAGGCTCTGTGACCCAAGAGGGCGTCTTTACCTCTCTGTGGCTCAGTTTCCTCTGTGAAAATGAGTCTGCTGTTGTACTAGCTGTTCTTGTGACACTTGAATAAGTTAACATTTGCAAAGTGTTCCACAGAGTTCCTGGAACCTAATAAGCCATCTCTGGGTTAGGCTATTATATCTCTTATTTTGAGAGCTTTGATCTCCTTGTTTGTCAGAGGGAAATCATAATGCATACCTCACAGAGGCTGTGGGGAGTGAGTGCAGTATTCGGTAGATGTCAAAGCGGAGTCCCACTCCAAGTTCGTCTGTCCTCAGGGTCAGGACCCACCCTGTGTCCCAGCCCTTTGCCTGGCTCTGTCCCTCGGCAGGTCTCCTGCGCAGTCAGGCAGCAGGTGGCAGGGCCCGCAGAGCACAGGTGCAGCCTTGCAGGGGATGTGGGGGGTGGTCCCGCCTGTTTCCTCCCCACGCAGGGCTTCCCCCAGCTGCTGGCTGGGCAGGCTATGCTTGGGAGGAAGGCTGGGCTGAGGGAGGCAGCAAACACAGCCACGTGCAGCCGCAGCCGGGGCTTAGTAAGCACCGCTTCCTGCTGCCTGCCACCTCAGCAGCCTCAGCAACAGTGACCAGTGGGTGGCTCACAATGCTTGCTGGGGCAGGAGCTCTGCGGCTGGGCAGAGTCACTTCCCTGAATTGTCATCACCGTGAGCTCCCCCCAGCACACCTGTTTGGCCTGCCTGCCTGGGGAACGATGGGGTATCCAGCAGGGCCTGAGAACACCATCCTGGGTGGCAGCCAGCATCCAGCCCTCACCAGGCCAAGAGGTAGGGGGTAGAGGGACACTTGCTTGAGGATCTAGACACAGCATGAGGCTGGGGCCCACGAGAAAGACAGGCTGAGTCTGAGTTGGACCCAAGCCCACTGTGCCCTCAGGTGGGCAGCAACATGAGAGTCCAGGATATAAGGGCTCTAGACCAGGACTTGGGCGCAGGCCGCCTGCCTTGCAGTCCTCACCGGCAACATCTCTCATGATCTCAGTGGGCTCAGGGTAGACAAGACCCCAGCACTCAACCAGAAGAAATGCAAATGACCAGTACTCATATGGAGAAACATGCAAGTCAATTGCCTAGTAACCAAGGAAAGGCATCCAGAGCCGCCCCTGAGAGGACTTTATGGCTGGGCAGGCGAAGAAACAAAAGCATAGTAACACCTAGGGCTGTGGTGCGGGGGGGGGGGGGGGGGGGGGGGGGGGGGGGGTGCTTTGCGCTCTGGGGCATTCAGGGAGGAGGGAAACTGGAGCAGTCTTTCTGGAGGGCAATTTGACAATAAGCATCAAGAGCCTCTGATGCAGAAATTCTTCTTCTAGGAACTTCAAGGACATGAACAACAAATGTATATAAAGATGCTCCTTGTAGCATTGTTAATAGCAAAGAAAACATTAGATAAAACCTAAATGCCCAATCATAGGTAGATTTGAAAAGAAAAATTTAGCCACACAGTGGAACTATTCCCTGGAAGTACAACCATTAAAAATGGCACCAAATAGCAGCACTCTCAAACTTTAAGGTGCATAAGAATTTCCTGGGGGTCTTGTTAAAATGCTGACTTTGATTCAACAGGTCTAGCTAGACCTAGAATTCTACAGGTCTAACCGCCCCCCCCCCCTGGGAGGCTCGATGCTGCTGCTGCTCCCACCCTGCTCTCAGCAGCAAGGCTGCAGAATTTTCACTACTGATGTGAAAAAGCCTTACCAGAACATGGTAAAATGAAGAAAAGCATACTATAGAACCATTTTAGTATGCCATTTTAATAAAAAAATTTATATATATGTATGCGTAGAAAAAACTATAAGGGTAAACAACAAAATGTTAACGGGTTTTCTCTGGGTAATAAAACCGAGTGATTTCTATCTTATTCTTTACATTAATGGGTTTTATGCAATACATGTATACTGTTTAATTAAAACTAAGTGACTGGGTCTATTCTGCCAGGCCAAACCCCAAATATAAGAGGAGTCTCATTAGAAGGAGAAGCATTGCTGAGATCAGTTATGAAAAGTGTGTCCCTTGGCACAAGAGCCAGCCCTGAGCGGAAAGGCTTGGCCAGGCAGAGGCCTGGGAACAGCGTTCTTTGGACATGGACCGTGGAGAGGATGTAAAATGTAAGAGGAACCTCCGGTGGTGGGCAGATGAGCTGTTCACGTGGAGGCAGATGCAGGCCAGGAACTGGGGCCCCTGGGCCCTTGACACTTGGAGGGCAGACATCTCAGGCTCTGGACAGTGACCCATTCCTGTTCCCTTGGTGATTTGTTCTTTCTTCCCCTGAGTCTCTACTGGGACCAGCAGGGTAAGAACAAAGGGATCAGGAAGAGAGAGAGAGAGAGAGAGAGAGAGAGAGAGAGAGAGAGAGAGAGAGAGAGAGAGAGAGAGAGAGAGAGAGAGAGAGAATCCAGTCTCCCAGTCTCAAGGGCAAAAACCAGACTCCCAGGATGACTCTTTCAGAAGCTCTTCTTCTAGGACCAGTCTCCAAGGGTCTGGGTTTGCTTCAATAGGGGACAGGTTTCCTGTACAAAGTGGATGTTTTGTCCCGCCTGAGGACGGAGTGGCTCTAGAGAGGGTCGTCAGGTATTTGCTCGGTATTTTGTGGGGTAACCCACTCGATGACCTTGGATAGGCCGTGTGACCTTCTCTACCTGAGCTTTCTCAGCCATGTAGGTAAATGTAGGTTCCAGGGAAATAATAGGTTCCTCAAAGAAAGATATGGAAGTGATTCAAGGTATACAATGTCATCTGAAGCATTTGATTCATTATTTGGGAGAATTGGACTCCTCAGAGCTTTCCTGACAAAAAGCTAAAGCTGGAAGACAGTGAAACTGCAGATGTCAGCATCCAAACCCAACTTCACTTCCACCTCCACCCCCTGCCCTCCCACCCACCGCCTTACATCCAATCCTGCCCCTTCGGGTCTCATGGGTATAGACTCAAGGCCTGTGTTCTTCTCCAAATGAGGGGAGCTGGAGGCAGAGGAGGATCTTTGGAGAAGCAGCCAAGTGTTCTTTGATTCATAGGAGAGCCTGGGGCCTGAGGGGCCAGCTGGAGGTCCACTGTCTGTCTGCTGAAGGCTCCACTAGACTTTCTGTCTCCTTCCACCCCTGGGAACCCAACTGTAAGAGGAACTGTTCCGGCTCCTCTCTGCACCCCTCACCCCCAATGCAGTTTCCTTCCTGTGCTCTCTGGGGGAAGATGAGAACTGGGAAGGGAGAAATGTGGCTGGGGAGGCAGGTCCAGCCCATCTGGGCCACAACATCTGTATCCTTGACAGTGGCCTCTCTATTCTTGCTTCAAACTGAGAGGGTATGGGAGAGCCCCAGTTCTTCCCAGGAAACAGTGATATGACTCACTATCCAGGACAAGCCATAGAAGAACGCAGCCTTTTTTAAAAAATGGAACTTGTATAGAACTGTAGAATTTGTTTCCTCACCTTTATAAGGTAAAATGTGGAATAGCACATGTTAACGGAAAATTCCAAAATAACAGTGACTTAAACAAGACAGAAGTTGATTTCCCCCTTAGATAAAATAATGTAGGCCAGGGATAGTGTGGCAGTCCTCATGGTCTAAGACAACTGCAAAATCTCCTACCATCATATTTGAGTTCCAGGGAAAAACTTGGCAGATAGAGAAGTAAGACATGCTCCTCTTTTAAGACTTCCCAGAGATCAAATCCAACAGTTCTACTTAGATTCAGAATCCTAAGAAGCCTTAAGGGGCAGGGATCGGCCAAAACCTAGTCATAAGGCCATAGGCAGCTCCAAAGAAGGCTGAGAAGTGAACTCTTTCATCTGTGTGGCATTGGATCCTATTCCATTTCCTCCTACATCCACTGTCCTGATTCAGGGCACTCTCGGCTCTATGACAACCACAGATCTGGTCTTCCTGACTCCAGGCCAATCCTTCCACCAGCCCTGAGTGGTTTCTCCAAAATACGCATCTGGCCATATCACTCTCATGCTCAAGAACTTGCAATGGCTCTCTGGAGCCCTTGGAATGAACAGAACTCTTAGCATGGCTTTCAAAGCATTTCACAATCTGACCCCAGTCTTCCCTTCCAGCCTTACCTCTAGGCGTTGCTCCTCCCCCAGCCCATCCAGCCCATCCAGATTCCTCAGTGTCCCTCAAACAGTCTACACTTCATTAAGCTATTTCCCTTGACTGCAATCTTTTTCTGCCCTTCGATTTTTGATAAACTTATATTCATCCTGTGAAATGTTGAATAAGCATTACTGGCTCCATGTGAAGCCTTTCTTGGCCCCTCTGTGGACCTCACTGGAAATCTCTGGAACACGCTCTGTCTTTCGCATGCATGAAGTTCCTCTAGAGGACAGGCCATTTAAGGTTCAGAGCCACTCACCTGCCTGCAGCCATGATTCTGGGGCAGAGGCTACGAAGGGCTTGGTTTTGCACAGACTTGCTATTGTTTAAGACAACATTAAGCCTTTACCACTGGATGAGAAGTTCCTCTTGGGCCTCATCATCTTGGTGTCCCCAGGAGTGAGCCCAGGGGCCAGCACTAAGTGAAGGACCCACAGAAGACGCAGCTGTCCCCTGCTCTTAGCTCTGAGTCCTGCTGATTCACCGGGCCCAGCCTCCTTCCTCTGAAGTACAAAATGACAACTTGACCCTGGGCTAACATGCCAAGTGATGACATCGAAATGGAATAGATAACAGGCCCTCGCAGGGATCTTTACCCAGACCCACACTGTTTCAATTAGGAGATGTTTAGTCTATATTGTCTCCACTGATTTTGTGACCCAGAGCAGAGACAATGCCATTCCTGATGAGAGCAGAAGCCCCTCGCCACCCCCTGGGCTCTTGGCATCAGGGTGAGCACGCAGTGGAGCGTCCAGGCCCTTTGCCCCACTGCCAGCTCTGCGATCCTTAGTGACAGCTTACAGGCCAAACTGGCTGCCTCTCGAGACTCTGCAGCCTCTGGACACAGTGTCCAGAGGGTGAGGGGCAGGGTAGGTCTTTTGGTTGCTGTTTTCCTCCATCTCCACCCAAGTCCCTCTCCAAGTGCTAGGGGAGGTCCTTCAATTACTATACATAAAGCAGGCATTACTTTTTGTCTCTTTTGGGGAAGTACCTAGAGAAGACATTTGTCACACTGAAACTCTGAAGACATGGCTGGGGCATTTAGAGCTCCAAGAAGCCTCTGGAGCTGTTCTAGGGCCCTTCTCCCTTCCCCTTTCACAGAATCTTCTAGCTTCTGGGTAGGTGCCTTCCCTGGGGGTCCAGATTCCCAGGCAAGGGAGATCCAATATTTATTCCGACCCCGTTCCCCACTGCCCCCATCTCTCTCTCCAGTATCATCTTCCCACCCTTTATGTTCCCATAGTACTTTGCACCTTGACTGTGGTTCTTCAGATGCTAATTTGTAATTATATGTCATTGTCTATGAACTGGAGTGTCTCTGTCTCCTCACATGACTGGCACAGAGAAGGGTGCCCTCTTCTCTCCCACCCTCTCCCCATAGTCCGGCTCCATGTAGAAGGTGGTCTCTAAGGTTGGCTCCACCCCTTGGAGGGCAGAGGAACAACCTGGAAGGCTTGCTTCCTCTGGGATGGTTTTCCTGCCCTCCATGGTGACCAAGTGACCATTGTCCTGGTGACCATAGTGGGGTCTGCTTGAAGTTTGGTGAGAGTAATCTGGCCCACGTCTTTCCTTTTGCCCCAGGAAGTGATCATAATAGCTGGCATTATTAAGCATTAACAGCATACCAAGCACTGTGCTATGTGATGAATTTCCACTTTCTCATTTAAACCAACCAGCCTCTGAGGTGAGGTGAGGTGAGGTGAGAAAACCGAAAAGACTTGCCCAAGATCAAGCAGCTATAAGAGGCAGCTCTTAATCCCTGCCCTCCATTGCCTGCTTGCACAGCCTTAGCTCATTCTTGTCCACCCTTCTCCCTTCTGCTGCTTGCTAGCTGAGGAAACTTACATGAACGACTCTACCTCCCTGAACCTCCATTTCCTCGTCTGAGACGTGAGGCAACAATCCTGCCCTTGAAGGAGGTTGGGAGATTCTCACGTAGAGTGTGTCACGTAGAGCCTAGCACCCAGGAAGTGCTACGTGGGCTGGAGCTTCCACCTGCCATCATCCCTCAGGCCTCTTCAGCAGAGAGGGGGAGGAGAAGGATGACCTGCCATCCCCAACCTCCCAGCTGTCACAGAGGCGGGACAGCCCCGAGCTGTCGGCAGGCTCTCCAGTTCTCAGAAAACTCTGTTCCACATCACAGCCGATTAGTTACAAATAGCTTCCTCCCCTCATGTATCACTTACACAACAGAGAGAAAGGGGCGATTGTTCCTGGGGAAGAAGGTCTCCCTGGCCCCTCTCTCCAGGGCAGCTGAGAGACGCAGTGGAGAGGAGAGGAGGGTCTGGGAGGAGAAGGGGGGGCATAGTCACAGGAAATGAGGATGTGGAGGGTCCCAGCAGTTGGGAAAGGACCAGTTCCTGGTGGGCAGCAGGAAGGCAGGGGACCAAGGCTCAGGAAGGGTCCTGAGCTGTGAGGGCAGGAAGGGAAGGCAGTTATGGTGCCAGCTCATAAGCCTGATTCCTTGACAGCAGCTTGCCAAGCAGGCCCAGCTGCAGAGGACTGCCCCCAATTGGGTAGCCGGAGCACAGCAGGTGTCTGGTCTCTTGATTTCTCCAGAGCTTTGGACACCACTGAGATCTGAACAAATGCCCTCCCTCAAAGCAGCCATGACTGGCCTTTCAGCCCCACTAGTTTCAATAAAGCCCAGGCTGGAGCCTGGAAGAGCCTGGAAGGAAGCTCTGTGTCGGGGAGGCTACTGGACGCGAGGTGCAAGCTGTGGTCCCAAGAGGCTCCCTTTACCCTTGCTTGGTGGTCCTTGACTTTGCTGCTACCCCAAGCTGGATCCCTCCATTAAAGAAGAAGGCCAAGCATGCACAGAGTACCTCTTTGTCATTTCTCTTAGCACAGCTGAGACCAGCTGGCATTTTCACAAAGGGCTTTACTAAATACTAAGGGAGAACAAAAGGGAAATAATTACAGAAAACACAAAAAACCCAGCCCTGGCTGCCAAGTTCCCAAAGTACAGGTTTCTGATCCTCTGGTGACGACTCGTCGCCCCAAAGGCCCGGGACAAGGCCGCAGCACCTCTCCTGGATTCCCTTGTTCATAGCCTTCGTGGCGAGTGCCATCTTGTTTCCTGCCCCTGGGAACCACTTGGTCACCCATGGCTTCAGCTCTTATCTCCTTTCCAGCTCAGCCCCACCCTAGGCCTCCCATCGAGTTCTGGTCTCTGGCCCAAGGCATGAGCTTTTTTTTCCCTTGGGGGCCGGCGGGGCTGTGGTGACCAGCCCAGGGCATGATTACACAGTAACAGAAAGTTGTCCTCCCACCCTCTCACCCCACCAGAGAGGCCCACCCAAGATGTCTTGGGCATGGGGTCTAGGAGGGCTGCCTCTAAGGGCTGAAGGACCTTTGGGCAAGGAATGGGCAGACTTGAGACAGTTTTCCTGTGTGTAGAGGAGAGAGTACTCTGAGGATCAGCCCAACTCAACAAACACCAATTAAGCCCCAACTGTGTTCCAGGCACTGTGCAAAGTACTGGAATCCAAGGTGAACAAGTGTCTGCCCTCTTACATCTTGTAGTGTGAGGAAAGACAGACAAACAGCTCTATGGAGTGTGAGCCTGATGGCCCGATGGCATGAGAAAGGGACAATTCAAGGCGCTGTGGGAACCTAGATGAGGGGCATCTCACCTGGGAGTGGTGGCCAAGATGGCCAATGGAGCCTGCTTAGAAGATGCGCATGGAAAGAAGGAGAGGGGCTCACAGCTGAGGCTGGGCAGGGCCACAGGAAATCCCAACACAGGACACCAGAGGGAAAGGCAGAGGAGGCCAACCAGACATCTTGCTGGTGACTTTAGGGAGCAGGTGGCTACAATATGTCCAGCCGATAAAGTGGAAAGGCCCTCAGCTCTCAGCCCCCAATACCCACTGTTGTTCTCCTGCCAGTCAGGAAGGAGGAGAGTCCAGTCCTTGGATACTCTGCTTCTCACCCGCCTATGGCCGTACCCAGGTCTGGGGCTCAGGAACAGGGTCAAAGGGAGTGTGCTAACCCAGGGCCACTTGAGACACTGCTCTAGCACCAGATGCAGAATGGTCTTCAAGGGAGAAGGAAAAGTCATAGATGGGAAATAGTTCAGAGGATCAAGCCAATGAAGAGGCTAGGCCAAAATGGGAAAATGAGTCAGGAAGCCAAGAAATTGAGATGGGTTCAGGCAAGCATTTCAGGCTAAGACCATGAGTAATGCAAGGCGTGGAAAGCCCTGTGTTTTGGGGCAGCTTTAGGAGGCAGAGGCTGGCATGGGCATGTCTTGGGCTAGACCCTATGGCTGCGCAGCATGACTATTGTCATGGCCCAAACTCTTTCTACAGCCTAGACCCTGTGTTTACCCTTATTGCTCCCTGGGACAGGGTTAGATCCAGGCCTGGGATGAGGGCTTCTCCCTCCCACACATCAATCTTTCAGAGTTTGTTAATTACCCACTCTGCTCCAGCAAGGAAAAGACCCAGAGAAATTTTGAGACATTGGCCCTACCTTCAAGGAATTTCCAATCTGGATGGTAGAGAGAGCTTATGCTCATCAGAAAGAGCTCTGGAGAAAGACTAGGCTGATTCGCATCTCTGTTCCTTCCTTAGTAGCTGTGACTATGGGCAAATTACTTATACTCCCTGCACCTCCATTTCTCCATTTTCAAAATGGAAATAATTAAAACCTACCTCACAGGTTTGTTGTGAGAATTCAATGAATTGAAGTGTTTAAAGCACCGGGTACACTGCTTGGCACATAATAAATGCTCAGTAAATATTAGTTCTCTCCCTGATGCAACAACAAATGATTGCAATGATGAACAGTTAAATGTCGAGTTGTGAACATTGACTCTGCCAGTAGATCTGCTCAGAAGCTGCAGCGATAGCTGGGGACTGATCACCTGGATAGTGATGGTGAGAATTTGTGTGTGTATCTACACATGTGCACATGCAAATCCCTCCATCCTTTTGCTCCTCTGCAGTTGGCAGAAACATGAGATTCTTTATTTTCTGTTTCATGCCCGGGATAACAAGGACTCTGCTCTGTACCTGCAGTGTTTTTATATCCCTAATAAGAATCAAAAGTTTATTAGAAATCGTGCCTTAACGACTACCATTCCTGTACCCCAGGCGCTTTATCAGTCCTCACCCATGAGGTAAGTACTGTTATTATTCCCACTTTACATGGAGGCAGCTGGGGCTCTGAAAGTTACTTAAGGTTATGGGGCTGCTAAGGACTGGAATCACAGTTCAGGGGAGCAGAGCCACCAGTACACCTGCCCTGGACTGGATGTGAGCAAGA
This sequence comes from Rousettus aegyptiacus, assembly GCF_014176215.1. Classification (NCBI taxonomy): domain Eukaryota; kingdom Metazoa; phylum Chordata; class Mammalia; order Chiroptera; family Pteropodidae; genus Rousettus; species Rousettus aegyptiacus. Next base: position 153,052,210 of record NW_023416306.1, on the reverse strand, counting down.
GTTCAATAATTTTGGGGTCTTATTAGTTTCTGCCACCGACCCTGGCTAATTTCACCTCACAACCCAAGAAGCCAATTTTAGAAGGATATGGTTCCCAGTTTAGTGACAAAAACATGGAGGTGCACCTGCGAGAATTGTGGACATTGCCCAGGTATTGAGCTCACTTGGAGCGTAGAAAGAGAGCGCGGTGGCATCGTCAGCCATCTGTGCCCCACCCCTATGAACATAAACTTGAAAGGAACCGCCTCACCACATGCCCAGCACCTGGGGCAGTGCCTGGAGCATATTATGGCTGAAGAAATATGTGTCCCTGTAAATACACAATTATAGGTAAATATGCCCAATGAATAAGTGCTCAAAACATTCAGTTATAGACAAGCATATACAATACAGATACCTCAATACACACGCTCATACACGATGTACACCTGCATCCACATACACAAACACAAATCCAAAATAAAGGCACACATAATCACATGCGTATATATGCAAAGATGTTATGAGCAAATATATATAATCCAGATATGCACAAACACACATCTACTCACCTATACACATGCACAGCGATTCTCAGACCTCTGCTATGACCCCAGGCCCAGGAAGGAGTCTGTCTGCCGCATGAGCCCTAGCATGTTGCTATGACCCCAGGCCCAGGAAGGAGTCTGTCTGCCGCATGAGCCCTAGCATGTTGGAGCTCGTCAAAAAGTTCTTTGCAGCCCCCGCTTAGCTGGCTGGTAACTGGACCCTGGCTCCTGGACCTCCGGGCTTAGGGCTGGCCAGGCAGGGAGGCAGAATCTCTGGCAGTCCCTCGTGGGTGGGCAGGCAGGCGGCGGACGCAGAGGTCACTGGGGTGAGAGCTGGGGCTGCCCGAGCCTCTCTGCTTCTGGCTGGAATGTGCTCAATAGGGGCCGCCTCCCAGGCCTCCCTCTCTCCCATAGCCACCCACCAGCCCTGGGCCTGGGCCAACCCATGACACCAAACCCTGCCAGGTTCTTGCATACAGGGGTGGTGATGAACACTTGAGGACCGTGGAAGGGCACACTCAAACGCACAGAGAAATGCATGATCACACAGAGAAGCTGGTCAAGACATTCACACACAGAGAAAGACACACAGAAGGACAGAGGAAGACATGCAAATTCACAATCCCACTGAAATGCACATTCAGACACACTTCCAAACACCCCTAGAGACATAGCAAGCACATATACACACATAATCGCATGAACAGACAGAGCTACTAAGAGACCAGATCCACACACAAGCAACATTTGTACATGTAGTGAACACGTGCAGAAACTCAGACCACACAGGGACTCACAGCACAGGTGGAGCATCACAATCACACCTAAATGCCCATACATGTGCACGCACAGACACACGAAGACCCCTGTCAGCAGCGCTGCGGAGTTGGAGCATTTCCCCCTCCTGGGGCCTAGAGGAAATGCTTCATTCACTAGGCCACTCTCCAGCCCACATGTGGTGGGCTCACAGGGAGGGCCTGAGAAACTGCTTCCCACAGGAGGAAATAGTGCTGGACCCCCAGACAGGTGCCCACAGCTAGGCTGCCCTGCTGTCTCAGTGCTTGGCCAGGAGGACGGTGTATGGGGCAGAGAGCCAGTTCTGGAGTCACGTGGCTTGGGTTTTGTTTTTGTCAGTTACACACACACAAACGCACTTTTCAAGAGAGCATATGTATGTACAAATATACATGTAGGGACGCTCTTAGAACCTCAGTGTCTTCATCCTTATGATGGGGTTAATAATCCTTTCACCCCTGAGGATTGTGGGGATGGCATAAGGTGGCATCGTGAAGGACCAGATCAAATTACTGTCTTCTCGGGGTCTGGGGCTCTCAGTTTCTTCTGAGGCCGTGGAAGTCTTGAACCTTGCTCGCAGACGTCGGGCTCCACAGCTGGATTCCTCCACCCAAGGTGGCCCAGCTGAGAAGAGCCAGAGCGGAGCTGCGAACACTGGGCGCCAGGCTCCCGGCGGCCTCACAGGAAGCTGCGGACTGGGCTCCAGGGGGCGCGGGGGGTCCGTGCTCAGGCCGCTCCTTCCGCGAACTGCGGGAGCTGCCGCCGCCGCCGCCGCCGCCGCCGCCGCCCGGCCGCTCCCTGGGATCCGAGTGAGAACCTAGTCCGTGGTGGGCGGGGCCGGCCCGGAGCCCCGCCCCATTCACGGCCCCTGAAACGGAGCGCCTACAAGCCCCAGTCCCAGAAGGGAACTGCTGTCTGAGCAGGAAACCTCATCTTCACTGGCCAGCCGAGAGAGGAACTGGGGTCGCGCTGGGCGCCCGACGGACCCTCCCCGGGGACGAGCCTGCCCCACACCGCCCCGCCCCGCCGGCTGCTCCGCATCAGGTTCTCCAGCCACAGCCTTACCTGTAGGCTTCCGAATCACCAGGGCTTCCAGAGGATGCTCCGGCCACCAGCGGAAACCTTGGGGCAGCAGTGAAGGAGGCATCCATCCCCCTCCATTCAGCTCCTCTCCTCCTAGGCCAGGGGCTCCCCCGGGGGGACGAGCATGGTGGTTTTCCGTTGGAGCCCCCTGGCTTGGGACGTCTGAGAAGATGCCTGCTATGAGGCTGTTCACTTGCTTCCTACAGCTTCTGGCCGGGCTGGCGCTTCCTGCTGTGCCCCCTCAGGTAAGACCCACCCCCACCTCCCAGCCTGGCTCCCCTGATCTTCCCACCGTTGACACTCGAAACTGGGCGCTCTGAAATCCCCTGACCCACTCTGGGGAGCGGCCCCTCCAAGGATGTCTACACATTTCTCAGGAGCCAGGGTGGACCATATCGTCTGGGAGGAGACCTCTGGCTGGGCTGTCCCAGACTCCAGCTCTGGGGTCTGTCTTGGCGGGGGCAGGGAAGCCACAGGGAAGGGAGGGAGGTTTCCTGTCTGGCCCCTGGAGCTCCAGTGGCTTTGCTAAAAGCATCTCTTCACTAATCCCAGGCGGGTCCCTGGCCTTGTGGTCAGGGTCGAGGCCTGTGACCAGGCAGACGCCCCCAGGACCTCTGACCTGGCCTGGTGGAGGTGAAGCCCATAGAAGACGCCATTGGTGGGGAGGCTGGGCCCTGCCCCCACTAGGGCTCCAGACTGAGCGCAGGCCTGGGGGTGGGCTGGGGGCAAGACAAGAGGTCCTGCTGTGCCTACTTTCCCTGGTGGGCAGCGGAGGTCCTGAGTGCAGGGCCTGGGGAAGTGAGCAGGGCCCTTTTCCCAGGAGCAGGGTGAGTCTGGCCAGGAGCCAGCTTCGGCAGTGAAATCCTGACAAAGCCAATGAGCTGCCTTCCCACTGCGCTGTGTCACTGCCCCTAGAGTCCCCAGCCCCAGCCCAGGAGTGGGTAGGCTGGACAGTCCCCTGGGATAGGAGAGCCCTATCACCCGCCACCCTCCTGCCTGCTGCAGGGCTGGTTAGAGGTGTAACGTTACCGGCAGCACCAGCTCATGGCGCCACCAGCTCCGGCCCCTTGTCTCCCACCAGTTGATCACCACCCCCTGGGCTCTGGCACCCAGCCAAGGCGGGCTGCACAGGGCCCAGCAGGTCTGGCCTGGTGGCTGGGTAAGAGGGAGACCCCAAGGGATTGCAAGATCTTTGGGACACAGAAGACAAAGGGGCTTCGAAAGCCTCCAGCATCCCACCCTTTCCAAATGAGGAAACTGAGGCCAGAGTGAAGACTGGAGCCCACCCAGGATCCAGTGAGGTTTTAGTTGCACCTGGAAAGAGACAGCTCAGCTCTGAGACAGGGCAGAGAGTGTGTGCAGTGGGTGGGAAGGAGCTCAGAGGGGCCTCTATGCTCTTGCCAACAGCACAGAGGCCCAAAGTGGTCCCCCTCATCTCTGTACCTTTCTGTCCACAGCAATTGGCCTTGTCTGCTGGGAACAGTTCATCAGAGATGGAAGGTAAGCCTGGATTGGTGCACATGCTCACTAAGCCCTTTCCTCCCAAGCCTCTGCAGAGGATGCGGGATGATGTTAAGTTGGGGAGAGTCTGCAAGCTGGCTGACACCCTGGCTGACAAAGTTGGCAGGGCTTGAGAAATCCCCCCATTGTGACCCGGGGCCTATAGAGGTATATTCCCAGGCCAGGGTCACACAGTGCCCAGAGAGCAGAGCTGGAACCAGTATACCCAGGGTTGGCCTAGTTGGTTCAGAGCCCCTTCCCAGCATGATGTCAGGGGGCAGATGGGGTTTGGAGGGCAGTTTGGGCAGTGTGTGCCAGGGGCCAGACTGGGGAGCTGGAAGCTGGATGCAGTGGGCAAACAATCAAGAGAGTCAGGGAGGGGCGAGGGGACCTTCCAAGCAGCCAGCGCTGGCAGAGCTGCAGGGATCTGACCAGGCCTTTCCATTGATTACAAACAGACAGAACATGAGTCGCACCCTCCCTGGCCCCTCCACTCCCCATCCTGGGTTGCATCAAGAGAGAATCTTCAAAGGGTGAGCTGTTCGCCAAAGAGACATACATGCAGAAGGCAGGAGGAGGCCCATGCCAGGGACCCTGCCTTGCCCCTCCCTCCCTGCCTCTCCAATAACTGCAGCAAGGCCACACACCACTGCTGAGATTTCCCACGGAGCCGCAGGAGAGGGAGCATGTAGGGACATGTACAGGCACACGCGTGATAACCAGTGTGAGCTAGGAGCACCCTCCCTCTGCTGGCCTGCCTGCAAGGTAGGCAGCCTCTCCTGGGCCTGGCCATGCTCGCACACCCAAATCCAAGACCCCTTGGGCACTGAGAAGGTGGGGAAGATAGCTGACCTCGAGTTCATTGACATTCTCGCCCTCCCCCTGCTGTGCTGTCTGGGACTGGCACGATATTATGCTCTCTGAGATTTGGGGAGGGACTGTCATCAACTCCACCCCGTGGCCTTTTTGATGCTTTTAGTGTATTTCAGGCAATAGCTACCAAAGAAGTCTGAGCCTCAGTTTCCTCATCTGTAAAATGGGAGCAGTCAACTACATGATATCTAAGGTTCTTTTTCTAAGATTGTAGGATTCTCTGACTCCATGGAGGAGACACGGGAGTATATGTCTCCCAGGGACCAGGGTAAGGAGGCTCGGAAGTATCCGTTCATTAGGGCAGCTCACCTGTCAGCTTGTGTTGTGGCCAGGGGAAATCCCATGAGCTTTGGACTTCAGATATCAAAATGTGAAAATGTCATCCCCACCTCTGCTAACACCAGACAAGAGACAGCATGCTCTGTACTTTGCAGCTATGGATGTTGATTTTTACTACTACCATCACGGTAACAGCACTGGGCATTTACTATAATTCTGTGCTGACCGCAGGCTGTGAACTAGAAAGACCTTTGTATTCTCCACATTTTATAGATGAAGAAGCTGAGGCTCAGAGAGGCCTTTGGGGTTGCCTAAAGCCTCAGACGCCCCTTAGTGTCCACGGCTCATGGCTGAGCAGACACGAGCAGATTGTCCCTTGCGGCAGCTGGCTGTGTGCCCCAGTGACTACGGAGAGGACACCTGCCAGGCTCGGGCTCATGGCCAGCAGCTCTGCCAAGCCCTGTGGCTCCTCCCCAGTGGCCTCCCCAGGAGCTTACTCTCAGGATTAAACATTTCCCGTCTTGGGTCTCCTCGGTCCTGAGTAGTAGGCAACTGGAGCCAGGTAGGAGGCTCTCCCACAGGGCCTGTGAGAGAGATGAGAGCTCGCTCCTCGCGGTCTGGGAGCAGCCTCCCACCCCTGGAGCAGGTCTGGGGCCAGAGGAAGTGCTCTCAGGAGCAGCTGAGCAGAGCTCTTTCCTGAGGGGCTCAGCCCACATCTGGGAGTGGTCACCGCTCTCTCAGCCAGCAGGCCCCTCACCCAGCCCCCTTTGTTTCTCCCACACATGCAGACAGCAGCCTCCAGGGATAGATTGCCCTCTCTCCTGGTGGCTGCCAGGTAGACCAGGCCCAGCTCACCTCCTTCTCAGACTTTCCCCAACATAATCTGCCCTTGCAGCCCGGAAAGTGGTGGGTTTCAGGGGCCCATAGACTGGGCCCTGTTGACACAGTCTGTATGGCGGGGTGTGGGGGCGAGGAAAGGAAATCCCTTCTTTTGCCGCCAAGGCAGAGCCGGCTCTGCTTAACCTGGCTGGGGCCCCAACAGCCCAGCTGATGGGTGTGTGTTTGCAGAACATTAGAGGTTTGGGGGACCCTTTCTCTGCTGCTGTCCCCTTCCCTGACGGCTGGTCCCAGGGCAGGAGCTGGAACCTTCCATGGCACTTTTGCGGCTAGCTATTCCTCTGCTGTTATTTGTGCTTTCCAAGGCAGAGATTAAACATGCAGAGTTACATAGTGCGCATGAAGATTTTAGACTAAACATGTACTCTTGGAGTTACGATAGGGAGGAGCCCCTCTGACTTCTACTCCAAAGGCCAGCTTCCCTGGGGCTTCGGGGCTGCCTATGGTGAGAGGGGTTTGTTTCCCACTTGGGGACCAGGGAGAGCTTCCTATTGGCCTAGAGAGGTAGGATCAGGGGAGGCATCTGGTCTTTCTCCCAACCCAGGCCCAGCCCTAGTACCTCCTAAGCAGACAGGGCAGAATGGAGCAGCAGACGCCCAGATAAGCACGGTTTATTGCTTCCGTGGCCTCCTCGGCCAGCTCCACGTGGACACACTGCCTCTTAGGTATTTTCCACCAGCTTGCAGCCTTTCCCCAGAGCCTCTGCTAGGGCTGAAGTTTATTTTTCCTCTGAGATTACCCTGAGACTCATGTCCTCATAGGCTCAGTGCAATGGACTTTGGCCCCTCTGCCTCTTAGGAAGGGTCAAGGAAGGAAGTGAGGGGCTGCTAGGAGAGCCACTGCTCTTGGGCAGAGGCTTCAGAGCCCCCAGGTGACCCATCTTCCATGTCCTCTCCCACGGTCGGGTATAGGATGGGATGACCCAGGGCTGGAGATGTTTCTCCACCCACGGTATCAAGGCTAGGCTGGGTTATGTGTACAAAATCACAGACCGTCTGTCAGAGCCGGGAGAGACCTTAGCAACCATCTATTCCCAACCTGCTTCTTTTTCCCTAGCTGAGGAAACTGATACACCCAGAAAGATTAAGTGACCTCTCCAAGGTCACGTGGCCAGTGTAGGGCCAGGACTAGAAGCCAGGTCTCCTGGCTCTGGCTCCTCACTTCCTGTGAGCCACTGTTGGGGGTCAAGTCCCAGGCCTTCCCCTGAAGGAGCAGCATCTTTTGAGAGATTCCAGATCAGCCCCCAAAAGCTCCTAGTCATAACCACCATGACATCGTGGGGGCCGGGGACGTCCCTGATAATCCTCAGGGAACTATCATCTAATCATTCAGTAATTACTTAGCCTGTGTTTACTGGGTGCTTGGGTCCCTGTCCTCACAGAGCCTCGACTTGGTTGTAAAGGAGATAAAAGCCACCAGTGACCAAGATAAGGCAAGCCCTCAGGGACTAGTTATGCTCAAAGGAGGAACATCTGTTCATACTAGAAAAGTTGGAGAAGGCTTTGGAGAGGAGGCGGGGAGTGGACCTTGAGAAACGGGTGGTCGGCTTTATTTGGTTAGAAATGAGAAGGGGGGGGGGGTGGCGGAGAGCATAGCCCGAAGGCGGAAATATGGTTCTGTGCCCAGGTTTGGTGCAAGGACTGGTCCCCAGTCCCACTAAAATGGGGAGTGGGGATAGAGCGCATTGCTGGCCGCGGTCTTGGCTGCCTGGCAGCAGAGCTGGCCCAGAATGGGGCAGAAAGTAAGGACTAGGGGGAAGGCTAACCCTCCCTGTGGGACTCTGTAAGCCAATCTCACAGAATTTGCAGAACTCACTGTTTTCTGCAAATTCTTTAAGACCGAGGAAGCACTGAGTCAGGCCTAAGAAAGACCCAGCGGGCCAGGGTTGCTGCCAGGGCATGCTTCTCGAAGCTCCAAGGCAGATGAGAGTACCTGAGTTGAGAATAGAGCAGAGAGCTCAGGACCCTGAGGAATTCCATTCCACTCAGATTTCTGTCCGGCCAATGACCTAAGGGTCCAGCAGTTTTCCCAGACAGATCACATCATTTTAGAGCAGAGGGAGCTCAGATAAGCTGGGGGCTTCCTGGAGAAGGAGGTGTGGGCTAACCCTGGAAGGCTCCGCAGGGCCTAGGGAGCCAGGATTGGGGCTTCAAGCAGCAGGCCCCCCTGTGCTGACTCAGCTGACTGTGCCCCTTCCTAGTGGTGCCCTTCCAGGAAGTGTGGGGCCGCAGCTACTGCCGGACACTGGAGCGGCTGGTGGACATCATGTCGGAGTACCCCAGTGAGGTGGAGCATATGTTCAGCCCATCCTGCGTCTCCCTGCTGCGCTGCACCGGCTGCTGTGGCGATGAGAACCTGCACTGTGTGCCGGTGGAGATGGCCAATGTCACCATGCAGGTAGGGAGGGTCTCCTCCTCGCGACCCGCCTGCCCCAGCATCCATACCTGTCTCAGAGGGCCACAGAACCTGCCAACTAAAAGGGGTCTGGAGAGGGGAGGAGGGCAGGCCAAGGTCACGGGACTACAATAGGCTCCCAGGCCTGTGTTCTTACCCCCCAGCATAGCGCCCTCCTTTGTGATCCTCTGTCCCAACTTTGAGCCCACTCACCTCCTCCCTTACCAGTTTTCCCAGGCTCTAGCTTAGCCCTACTCCAGGGGCCAGGATATCTGGTTGAGGTTAGAAAAGACATCTGCTTAGATTCAATAAGTCCCTGTTTATACCAGTAGCATTTGGTGCCCTGAACTTTGCTTGCACATACACCACCCCCACACCCACACACATACATGCAATGGTTTATTGAGCACTTACTAAGTAATACCAAGTAAGTATTGTATTAGACACTTCATAAATGCTACCTCAACAGTCAGTTCTTGAGGGCAAGTGTTATCCCCATTTCACAAATGAGGAACTTGAGGTTCAAAGATGTTCTTTCTCTTGCTCAGCAGGTAGAGGAGCCAAAATTTGAACACAGGTCTCTCTGACTCCAGAGCATAGGCCCCCTTCCTACACTGTTGCTAGGCCAGTGGCCCTGCGTAGGGAGGGACAGGGGCCTCCCTCAAATTCGTATGCAGGTGGGAGGGCTGTTTGCCCCACACTCAAGCAGAATGAGGGCATGTAGTCCAAAGGCTGATGGGAAACAGGGAGTCTGGTCCTCTCCATGAGGAGAGGGTAAGAGAGTGTTGGAAGCCCATGGGCCACCTCCCAATCCAGGGATCCAACCTTTCTCTCCCTGCAGCTCCTGAAGATCCGCTCTGGGTACCGGCCCTCCTACGTGGAGCTGACATTCTCTCAGCACGTGCGCTGTGAGTGCAGGTAGGTCCCGAGGGTGCGGCAGGGACGAGCCGTGTACTTGGCATCCTCGGCCAAATGCCCATCACTGCTGCAAGTTATACTTCCTTCCTGGCTGAGGGAGACCAGGGAAATCACGGACCAGTGGCGGCTGCATTGTGTCCCCTCATCAGCTGGTTTTTGCCTGGAGAGGTATTCTCAGCAGGGGCTTGCAGGGGCTCAGGGCGCACCATCCCCTGTCCCCACCACCACTGAGATGGGAAACAGCTGCCACCGCCCTGGAAGAGGCACCCGAGGCAAGGCCATTGCAAGCCTGGGCTTAGTTCTGGGCCAGGCTGCTGCTTGTGGAAGGGGACAACTGGGCCGAAGAGCACAGGGAAAGACAAGCCCTGGTGGGACGAAAAGAGCAGAAGGAAGGAGGCCCTGGGGTTTCTTTAAAATCACGCCCCACCTGGCAGAGCTTCTGACCAGCACCAGTGTGCTGTCTGTTCCCAGAATGCTCTGAACACTAGTTGCAGGGAGGAGCAGGCCAGGCACTGCCAACCAGGCCCAAGGAAGAGACATGCTGAGGTGCTGTCCTGGTGCCCAGGTCCTAAGTGCTGTCCTGGGGCGGGAAGAGGGGGAAGGGCCACCATTTATTGTGCTCCTCCTCCGTGCCTAGCCCCACACTAAGCACTTGAATGTGTTTTCTCATTTATTGTTCAAACGTTCACATTCCCATTCAAATGTTTCTCAATAAGCATTTATTGAGCACCTACTGTATGCCAGGCACTGTGCTAGATGCTTGGGATACAGTAGTAAGCACGACAGGCGAGATCCCTGCTCTTACAACAACCCTAGGAGGTAGGTACTACTGTTAGCCCCATTTTATAGATGAGAAAACTGAGTCTTAGTATGTTTACATGATTTGCCACAGCTTATAAGTAAACCCCAGCTGGTCTAACCCCGAAGGCTGTCCTCTTTCACGCTACCTCTCATGGCCATTGCCATGCTTTCCAGGAGCCCCCGTACTTCCCTGGGCTTGGCCCTGTCTAGCGCCCAGGGCTCTGGCTGCCCCTCTTGGACCTGAGTCCAGGCTCCAGGCCCTCTTCACTACCCCACTGTTTGGGGCTCTGCTTCAGTTCGTTTCCTCCCATCCCTCTCAGCCAGGGCTTAGCCATATAACAATAGTTCAGTAATGAACCCTCCCGGGCACAGTGCAGGACGGCAACCCTTCGCCTTCCACATCGCCCTTGCCCCCACAGCCACTCTGTTGGGACAGGCAGACAAGGAGGCAGATGCTCCAAAAGTGCTTCTGACTTGCCCAAGATGGCAGAGACATGACCAGGCAGTCCAAGGCTCTGGTACTCTGCTCTGGCTCCCGAGGGAGACAGCCCGCCTAGGGCAGCATTCCCTGGCCATGCTACCCCATGCCCCCGGCCCTGTTCCCAGGGAAGACGGAGGCCCTGTCACCTTCCAACGGGCTGGCCAACAGGGACACCTTTCTTCTCGCTTCTGGGCCAACAGCCACAGCTCTGGAGGCAGAGTCAGGACGTGCCGGGTGAATGCGAGGCTGGGCTTATCTCCCCTCACTCCACGCCTCTCCCACTCCTCCTGCTTTGCCTGTGGCATCACACGTCCCCAGCGCGGGGGTGGCAGTTGTGTCCTGACAAGCAGCCTTAGCTGGCAGCAACCATCCTCCGGTCCATGGCCTTGTCCCTCATTTACTGTCCTTAAGGAAACTCTGAGTGCAAGGACAAACCCTCCAAGGAGCAAGGGAAGGAAGTAAACAGAGAAGGCAGCGGAGAACAGACTCACAGACGCCCAAATTTGATGCTAAGAAGCTGAGAAAGGCAGAAGGGTCTGCAGAGGGGCCCCGATAGGGAATTCTTACCTCTCTTGGTGGAGTCACCAGAGTGTAGAGTGGGAGCTTCAAACCCAGAGACTGCTGATCATCTCTCCCTCATTAGCTCCATGCTACCCCCTAGTGGCTTTAGTGCCAACTGCAGGACCAGGACTCCTGAGGAGAGGTATTGGGGTGGCCGCCAGCCCCCACTTACTGCTTTCCTGATTCTTCCCTATCCCTCTCTCTGTCTGCGTTTTCAGGCCTATGCGGGAGAAGATGAAGCCAGAAAGGTAAGTGGCCTGGCTGGGGCTCTGGACTATTCTCCAGCCTTCCCGGCCCTGTCCTGTATAGCATGGGGCCCCCAGCCACTCTGTCCTGACGCTTTTGGCTTATTGCAGGAGGAGACCCAAGGGCAGGGGGAAGAGGAAGAGAGAGAAGCAGAGACCCACAGACTGCCACCTGTGAGTGTGAGGCGGGGGATCCCAGGGATGGCAAGGAGGCTGGGCCAGAGGGAAGCCCGCACCTACAGGGGTCAGTGGTCGGGAAGGGAAAGCAAGGCCCAGCTCAGTCTTGGGAGCCAGAACAGGGAGCTGCACGCAGAGAGATTACAGGGCCCAGGAAGCGTCAGGGGACCTTTATTCTTGTCCTGACTTAGCCCGAGTCTCTGTGTGGCCTCAAGCAAGTCATGTCTCCTCTCTGAGCCTAATTTTTCTCTCTGTGTAAAATGAGGGGTCAGGGGCCCACCGCGCATTTAGTCATTGTAGAAATATCTACCAAGTACTTACTGTGTGCCAGGTATACCAGTGAACAAAGCAACAAGATTGTTGCTCTTAAGTGCTTACCTTCTAGCGATGAAAAGTCCAACAACTAAAAATGTATCCAGGGCTAGAGTAGTGACCCTAGTGAGGGGGTAACCACTCACTGGCTCCCAGGCCAGTATTTATGTGCCCCCTCCAGGGGGCCTTGGGGTCCACTGGCTTCCTCTTTCCCTCTTAGTGTTACCTGCCCATGTTGGCTTCACACGTGGTGACCAAGGCTGGAGTCCAGGCCTGAGTATGGCTGGGGAAAAAAGGGTTAGAGAGGGGAAAATCCAAATCTGTGAGCGTAAATAGTAAAAATAAAAGATTTCACATCTACAGTAACTCAGTCCCACTGATATTCCTCTCAGCTCTAAGACTCCAGGAAATCATTTCATGCTGTGTCCCTGGAGCTGACCCAAGTCTTACCCCATGCTCCCGCCCCTCCATGAGCAGAGACTTTCACCCCAGTCCATGAAGACAGGGATTCTGGAGAAGCTGCTTTCCCGAAGGCATGTGGCTCTCATTTCTCCTCGTTGCCCAGGCAGCAACTTGGGGGAGGAGCTGGCAGAGTAGTCCACGCAGGGCGCCCCCGCTGGCGCTGGCAGGGTCGGTCCAGGTGAAAACCATCTTGGCCAATCTTCCAGAGCAGTGGTCTCAACACGTCTCATTCAGAAATCTCCTGAATTTCAAAAACCCATGGGCTCCCTTGCTCACTTTTAAGTTAACATTGAACTTTTCCATCAAAATTGTGAATGGTTGCAAAGGATATCATTTTTGGCATGTTATAAATATTAGTATTTTAACATTAACCATTATATAAGTTTTCAGATGTAGCCCATGGAATAAGGCATCCTAATTTAATGCCATCATTCACTTTTAAAAAAATAACAAATATATACATATATATTTGAATACTCTTCTTTAATAGTTGTTGCATATTTACATTGCTTCTTTTTTCCTTGAACTCGTATTTCCATTTTACTTGCCTCACAGAATTTCAGCATAATATAATTTTTTAATACTCAAAAGTCTTTTACATATCACCTTGTCATATGTATCTGCCACATAAAACTCTAAATTTTCTTCTGGAATTAATTATCACAATAATTATTAATAGTATCAATTTATAAAAACAACAAAATATATATGAATAAATATCAAACATAAAAGTACAAGCAATCTCATTGGGGATGCATCTGGATGACGTAAATGTGGCTACCCCGTTTCAATTAGTTGATGAATCCATTAATGAACGTTACCTCCTGCCAGACTGAAACAGGATTCAGCATTAATTCCATTCCTGTTCATCATTTTTTACAGACGAAAAGGTTGAGAAACCATGCTTGCATAAATAAGTAATTGGGACTAGATGTTACCCAATCACTTGAACTTGTCCACGTAAGAAACGCTCAAACCTGTAGAGAATTTTAATGAGTTTACTTAAGCCAAACTGACGACAATTGCTGGGAAGTAAAATCCTAACAGGTTGAGAAAATGTCCCTGAGAATGGTAGTTTTGCAGCTTATTTTATACGTTAGAATCAAAGGAGGAGACGGAAGGAGAGTTACATAAAATTCATCGGTAGTAGATGAAAGGAACAGGAGAAAGCAAAGCAGGGAAACCTCTGGGATTGGATAAAAAATTAAAACGGAGAGACATACTTCCTTTACATTGGCGTGTCCAGGGTAGTTAATAATTAACACTTACAGCACAGAGAGATGGTATGGGGGGGGGGGGAGAACAAGACAACACCGAGGGGTTCTGTGGCCTCCTGCCCTGGTGCAGAGGCTGTGCCCTGAGGGGTCTGGAAAGAGGGGATCACTCTGACATTTCAAAGGTATGTTATCTTAGATGCAAAAAGACAATAGACATCTATCGAGGAAGCTACAGGCCTAGGACCCAACCACCTGTCATAACCCGCTTTTAGTTAAGAATGCTCTTTTTTATGTTAAGACCATCCTATATGGTTACTTTTGCTCTCTGAGCTTGCAGAGCCTCCCATGCTGGCCTCCCTGAGCTTGTCAGGTTTAGTGTGTGGCCCCTTTTTCTTCCACAAACTCCTTCCAAGTTATTTGCCAAAACCCACAAGGTGCTACCAACAGTGCCTTCCTTCCTCAGGAGACGTCGATGAGTAGATGAGAGAGAGCTTAGTGCAGGGCTGGGCACCTGGGTACAGGCTCATGAAGGGTGGCTTCTAGCTTCTTATTGGCCTTGGTGCAAGCAGAGATCCAGGCACGCTGCAACCTCCCCGTGCTCCCTGCCCAAGCTTCCCCTCTGTGTTTGCCCCACCTCCCATAGGAGGGACCTGACTTTCCACGGCGTGCTGACACCTGCTTTCTGTGTTTGGTTTCTGCAGGTGCGGAGATACTGTTCCCCGAAGGTAACCGGCCCCTCGGAGGAGACCCCACACCTGGCTCGTGTATTTATTACCGTCACACTCTCAGTTACCTCCCTGCTGGCACCTGCCCTCTATTTATTAGCCAATTGTATCCCTGCTGAATGACTCCTCCCTCCAAGACGAGGGGCAGGGAGGGACAGGACCCTCAGGAATTCAGTGCCTTAAGCAGAACGTGAGAGAAAGAAGGCAGCCACAGATCCGTGTGTGTTTCAGCTTGGGAAGAAGCAAGACATGTGGCTCCGTGAGGGGCAAGCCAGGACCCAGAGGCCCGGGGAGTCTCCAAGGGGCTGGAGAGGGAAGAAAAGAGTGGGACCCACCGCCTATTCCTAGGCCTTGGGCTCTGGATGGACAAGCAGCCCTTGCTTTGGAAGCTCCTGGCTAGAATGGGGGTGAAGGAGCCTGCTCTGGCCACCACGGCCCCTGCTGAGTGGGAAGGCCGGCAGAGGGCTGGAGGCGTCCTTCGGCTTCCTCTTCCTGGCAGCAGCTCTGCACCTAGTAGAACAGAACATTCGGCTTCGGAGGACAGTGGTTGCCTGGGGCCTTTGCCACTCCTTGTCCCCTAGATCTCTCTTCACACCTTGCCACTGCTAGTGCTGGGACATTGTTCTTTATGGCCAAGGCATCACCATCCTGCCCCTCGCAGGGACACAGGCAAAGAGGACCCCAGGCTGGACATGGAGCAAGCTGCTCTACGTGGCTGTCTGACTGCCAAGCCAGATTCTCTTGAATAAAGTATTCTAGTCTGGAAACAGCTTCTCCGAGGGAGTGTGTTTGCCGGAACAGGGGGCAACAGCAGCAAATGGAAGCAGGACAGAAAGAAAGATCACGGGCCCCAAGGCTGCCCTCAGCGTGGCTCCGGCCTCCCCTGCAGCTTCCTGGGGTGTCCTCTACCCAGCTGCTAAAGGCAAAACCCTGAGGTCCACTTGTCCCACAATGAAGGGTTCCCAAGATGTAGTCTTGGCCCCAAAGTTGGGAGGCCCTGGACCCAGCCACTGCTGAACACTCTCAGATTCAAGATCCCCAGTCCCTTTCCCCTCCCCCAGGGCCACCCCTCAGTCCAGTGGCCAGCCCTCTAGACCCTCAGTGAATGGGGGCTCCCAGGCTCCCCAGGTCCTGGCCCCAGGGAACTGCACTGCATGCACGTCTCCAGCCTGCTCAGGCTGCCGAGTACAGGGGTCTGTGGATGCTGCCTGATTTCTTCTTCCTTCCTTTACCTCTCATCTTCCTCTGCCTGCCTCCTGAAAGCCTTGGCATGAAATGGGGGGGGGGCTTTTTTTTTTTCTTTTTTCAGTCCAAACCACTTACTATCAGACTTCCATCTGCCTCTTATCTGCAAAATGTGATGTTTTATTGTTGTATGTGTTGTGGGAAGGGCAGTTTCCAGTTCTCTCACTGCAGGCTGCTCTGGACAAAGCCACAGGGGCCCAGGAGCAGGCCCGCCTAGGGCTTTGGAGGGAAGCCAAGGATAGTCCAGTGGGGTGGGGTGGCCCTGGCCAGGCAGCTGCTCTTGGTGGTCAGGAGGACACTGGTGAGAATGTGCTTCTGGCTGGTGATCACAGAGGGGGTGTGGGCCAGCCCTAGGGGACATGATTTGCAGAAGAAATACACTTTCTCTCCTGCTTCTCCATTCTTAGACTGTAGCCATGCTGAGCTCTTTTGCTTTTGGTGGACTGAGAGCTGAGAAGAGTACCCCTTTCCCTTGGCCAGGCTACATTTTGGCTCCAGGGACCCCAGCCCAGTCCCTGTAGCATCTCCAAGGCTCTCAGCTTCACAAGTTGCCCATATCGAGGTCAGCCTCTCTACTGAGGCCATAAACCTCTGTATAGAACTAGACAGAGACCAGGGGAGCTCCCAAAAGCCAGAAACAAAAATCTGTACCTATGGCCAGGAGCCTGGCACCAGGAATGAGTAGGAAATGAAGAAATGAACTGACTGGTCCATTCGACCATATCGGCAATCCTTTCATACCAGTTAGGTCCTACAGGGCCCTTTTCATCTGCAGGAGATGGAGGGGTCTGGCTTCCTCCTCTTCCTGGCAGCAAGATCCAGTGGGGAATGAAACACACGAGGACCTGCTCTCACAGGCCTTGTATTTGAGTGGAGAGACAGACCATAATCATGTGTTGTAGGACGCCGGGTAGACATTATTGTTGCTCAAAATGGTGACTGGACCTAGAGCTAAAAAGGCGTCTTCAGTATCACACACTCTAAAACAAAGAAGAAACAATTTGAGGCTGGACACATCTGCCTAAGGGATTTATTAAGAGATGGCGGAAGTCATTCTGCTAGGCCCAAATGTCACCTAGTGCCCCTTCCTCAGTCTCTATAAGCAGAAGACCAGGAAGGGGGCAGAGAGGGAAAGGGAGGTGAGGTCACCGGAGACCTGAGTTGTTTCTCCCTTCCGCTCTTCTCCCTAGAGCGGGATTTGCCATTTAGATCAGCCCATGCGCTATCTGAATTGGGAACTGGAGAGAGGGAGGCTGAAAACCTGAAGAGCGACAGAGGACAAAGATGCCTTGGGGCATCCGGCAAGTTTCACGGTTTAGGGGGACACGGGAGAAGGCGAATGGTCATGAGAAGCCTTGCCCATGTTCTACTAAGAGGGAGGCCTGCAGGTGAGGAGACCCCACAGGTTACAGACTGTGGGTACAGGGTCGGGGCGATAGCTGAGTAGGGTATTAGATACAGAGCTGGAAAAGGAACGCATCAGAGGACAGTGCTGTGGAGTGGCCCTGTGCTACTCCCACAAGAGATCCGCCACCCGGATGCCTGTCGTACCAGGCACAGTCATAGCTGGAGAAGAAGAAACGGCCACAGCGAAAATGAACTTTCCCCTAGTTTCTCCTTCCTGACCCCGTGTTATAGAAAAGAAAGGGACTGCGGAGAGGGAAGCGGGGAGGAGAACAAGAGCGGACGACCCTCCCCGCTCCCTTGAGCCAAATCCAGGCCCTGCCCTGGGGAGAAAGAGGTGTTAGACTCAAATTGGATGGACCAGCCTAGATGGGGCTGGACCTTCAATAAATTAACGTGGCAGGAACATTAGAAGATCTGCCCAAAATGCTATTAAGATACGAGAAAAGGAGAATCAACACAAGAGTTCATCTAGAAGAACTAGTGAAGGGGAAAGAACTGGTTTGTTTGTACTCTCACTGTTTGCTCAATAAGCAAGTTACACACGTAAACAAGGAAATTAATAAGAAAATGTCTTTTTGCCAAAACGTGGTTCTGGCACATTAGAGATGGCCCTGAATTCTTTGACATTTCTCCCCCAAGAGAGGACATCTCTGTTCCCTCCTCTTGAATCTCAGTTGACCTGAGTCTGCTTTGATCAATAGAATATGGCAGAAGGGACCCTATAATATTTCCAAGTCCTTTCAAGAGGGCTGGCTGCTTCTGCCTTGGTCTCTTGGAACCCTGAACTACCATGTAAGAAGTCCATCATGAGGTCATCGTGTTGGAAGAAAGCCCAAGCTAGCTATATAGAAGTGTTTTGAGAGAGAGAGAGAGAGAGAGAGAGAGAGAGAGAGAGAGAGAGAGAGAGAGATTGAGAGACAGAGAGAGGGAGGAGAGAGAGAGGGAGAGGTGCTCAGCCAGCTTCCAGTTGTCCTCGGCTTTATGGTCGTCTCGGCAGAAGCCCCAGACCCCATGGAGCGGAGACAAGCTGTGCCTTGTATGATTTCCTAACACATAGAATCATGAGATAAAATAATTCCAAATTGTTTGGGGACAGTTCGTTATGCAGCAATAGGGGCTAAATGGAAAATAAGGAAAGGCGAGGAGACGGTGTTGTGGGGAAGGTCGTCGAGACCGGGAGGTCCTGGAAGGCCTCTCCGTGGAAGTGACACTTATAGTGAAGTATGAAGGACAAGAAGAAGTCGGTCATGCAAAGAACGCTCCAAAACCGAGGACGAGAGCACTCCAAACAGAGGACGCAGCTGATGCAAAGGCCTCGGGAGGAATCCCAGGGTGGCTGGAGCATGACCGGCGGGAGGGAGAGACGCGGGATGCGATTTCAGAGGTGGGCAGGGGCCCGATCGTGGAGGGCTTTTCAGGGGAAGGAGTTTGCATTTTGTTATAATGTGACAAGTAACCATTGGAGGGTTTCAAGCAGGGGAATGAAGTGATATTACATACATTTTCGAAAGATCGTTCTGCCTTCGGTGTAGAGGATGGATGGACCTTAGGAGCACATGACTAGAGGTACAAATACTACTTACAAGGCCGTAGCAGATCCAGGCAAACAATTGCAATGGCCTGATCCAGGAAGAAGTACTGGAATGGAGAGACGCAGAGAGCTTTGTCTTAATGAATTACGTACGTGGGCTGATTACCCTGATCATTCATTCACTCGTGAGCATTTTTTTTTAATTTACTAGGGCAAGGCAATTTGTAGTAGATATATGTGTGAGGGGGCAAAATATATTAGCATGTAAATGTCTTCCAGTTTCCCCATTTACAAAAGAAAATCCCATTCTGCAAGAAATAGGGAGAATAGGAGAGAGGTCTTAGTTGAAGAGACTAAGTTGATCTACCTAAGAACTAAGAGAGAGAAGGCAAGCTGAGAAAAGGAAATAAAAGGCCTCGATGCTAGATCTACAGAAGGAGCTTTGTTGTGGAGATTCTGATCATTTAAAACAATCTGGGGAGTGAAGGAAGGGTTTTGGGAAGTGCTGCTACACTTCCTTCATGTCGAAGGCCCTAACGTTCTTTGAGAGATGATGCTCTCTCAGTGAGACATTAGGCAGGGACCAAGCCCAGTGGAATAACTGGATTAGCTACGGTTACACAGAGATAGATAAGACATTGTCTCTGATCTTAAAAACTTAGTCAAAGGAATCAGATATGCACAGGTGATTAAAAAAGAGGGAAAGAAGGTTACAAAGCTTAAGCAAAGGCAGATGAAGTGCTGCTAAAGAAATCCGAGACATCCGAGATGACTTACACATGGGGAAAAGCAGGGCTGGCTTTGCTAAGTCGGTGGCATTTGAGCTGTGACTTAAGGAATAGGTAAGATGGAGTGAGTGTGGGGAGATGGGGGAAGGCATTTCAGGGGGAGGCAACCCGTTCCCAAAGACCCAGAGGTGGAAACCCCATAGCTGTGTAGGGATTTTCAAATGATTCACTTGGGCTGACGCTTAAGGTATATGAAACAGATGAGTGATGGATAAGGCTGGGAGGCAGGCTGGGCCCCGGATGCCATCCTAGGCAGTTAGAGCTTTTGTAGGCAGTGGGAGGCATTGAAATTTTTTAAGCAGGAAAAAATTTTAAGCAGGAGAATGATATGATCTTGGAATTCAAGGCTGAAAGAAAATTTACAAATAATCAATTTCTACCTCTTTATTTTATAAGTGAAGAAGCTGAGGCCCCGGCTTATCCCAAACCATGAAAGTAGAGAGCCAGAATTTTAAAATTTAGCAGTATGTGATTGAAGTGGAATCAGACCCAGATTAGTCTCCGAAGCCTGCGCTCTCTACCCCTCTCCACAACGTCACATCGTCCCCTCCTCGGGATGGAGAGCAGAGGGATAGAAGAAGCGGGCAGAACGTTTCGAAGCCTGAGAAGCAGGCCAGACATCTGTGAGGCAGGCCGGATGGGTGGACGGAATGGTCTCCTCCACAAACTCTGGCGGGAAATCAAGGCTCCAGACAGGGCGGTAACGGGGCAGAGCCTCGGCGTGAAAAGGTGGATGTCAGCACCAGAGCGCGGCAGCAGTTTTCCTAGAGAAGGCCGACCCTTCCCTTTCCTGTGGGAAGACTGGGGTGCTCTCCCTTGCCTCGACATTGGCTATGACAGAGGCTGATGCAGGCCTGGCCCCTGCGAGCAGCCTGTGGGCCCCACCTCAGAGGCCATGGGGCTCTAAGCCAAAAAGATGGTGTGTTTCTAGTCCCTGAGGTAACTTCATTGCCATGGAAACCACCAGGCAGGACAGTCAGTCAGGGAGGAGGTCGAGGGCTTCCCTTCAGAGTTGGGCCCACTCCCTATTCCTCTCACCAAGAAAGTGTTACCTAGGTAACAGGGAGAAGGTCATGCCACCATACTGACCTCTCATTGAGGCATTCTGGAGACTCAGTCCCTGTCCTCAGTCAGACTCGAAGTAGAAGAGCCCCCTCTCCCCAGGCTCTAAGTCTTCCATTTTTCCTTTTCTCTCCTCTAAGGCCCCTTCCCCCACCCACCAGCAGTCAGCCTGGGCCACCCATGAGTCACCATATGGGCAGCACGGTAATGGAAGCCTCTGTGCTCACACAGCCCAGGCTGACAGGGCTGGCTGTTTACAGACATATGACCGCCTGACACCCCAGCAGGGGTCTGAGGTTTAGACTGTAATGGTGATATCCTTCTCTCATTGAGCTCTTTATCCCTTTCAAATCTGTCTCTACCAAAATCCTCTTTTGAAGCCCAGGACGCCTTCTCACTTGCCAGACAAGTTGGAAGAAAATACTGAGAGGGCGAGAAATCTACCCAAGGAATTTCAGCCCGGAGGTCAGAGGGCTGACAGCTGGCCACGGCTGCCACAGAGCCAGGCAGAGCTGAGGCCCGGAAGGCTCTGATTCACTTGTGGACCCAGGGCCACCCTTGTGAGGTCATGGAGGTCATCGTGCAGGAGGGAGGACCCAGTCAGAACCTGGGGGTCAACCTGGAGCTGTCTTCCTGGGTCAATTGGAAATACAACTTCTCACCAGACACGGGAAGGTGGAGGAGGGAGTAAGACTCCTCTCATGACCAAGTCCCAAGTCCAAATCCAGGAGACTCTGGTGCTCTTGGAATACTGTAGAAACCAGCCCTGGCCAATCAGGATGAGCTCCAGCAGCAAAGGCTCCACAATGGGCCGTTTCATATCTTGGTATACATATAGACTTGAATGTCATCCTTGCCCTTTTCCCTAAGAATAAAATGTCCCATCCTCTCAGGAAAAGACTATGTGGCTATAACAACGAGTAACTCTTAGAATCACTTAATAAACCTGGTTTACATGACCGCTTGTTTCAGTAACCCTGCTCCATGTGCTCAATCAGTAATAACCCACCTTCTGAAAATAACCCGTCAGCAACAGCCTCATTCAACTGACCCTGCTTCTAGGTCAACCAACTCCTAAATACTCTGAAAGTTGACCCATCCCTGAACTCCATGCTTCCCCAAAGCCTATATGAGACTCTGCTTCACTCAGAGACTGCGCCTTGCAAGTACAGCTCTCCGTTGTATAAGCGAGCAGTAAATTTGGCCTCTTGTTTCAGATATCGAATGATTAATTCTTTATTTATTACTTCCTCCCCCAAATCTTTCTTCTAGTCTATCACAAAAATTCTTCCAAAATCCAGGGAATGAGCCATATACTTTTTTCAGCTTTGGTATAAAGTTCACCTATGCTGGGGCCAGAAGCCTCTTCCTTATTTCTCTGCCCTCCCCCCCATCCCAGCTCCATCCTGGATCCATGTAAAGCATCCGCAAGACAAACCTCTCTTTCGATGAGGCGAATCACCTCTCTTGGCATAATTTTGATGACGTTGCATTATGTCAAAAGCCTCCCTCCTCCCACCACCACCAGGCATGAAGACAGGAAGAGGCAAAGGAGATAAGCTGCCACATGCTTTTCACTTCTGATACCGAAATGAGATCGCAATATACTTATTATTTTAGAACTTGCCTTTTTAACTTAATATATTGCTCATTTCTTGTGACATTAGATATTCTTCTACAATATGATTTTTTAAAGTACATTGCATCATTTTTAATTGCATTGCATCATGTGGCTATCCCAAAATTTGACTAATTGATCTATTGTCGGATCTTTAAATTCTCTTTTTTGTTGTTGTTGTTATAATAAACAATGTTGTGACCAATATCCTTGTGGATATGTCTTTGTGCATAGAAGTCATGCCCATCATAACAATAACAAGAGCAGCAAAAATCAAACCTATCCCTCAATGGCACATTCTCCCTCCAGGTGTTTCCCTGTCTTGCTCTGGGAGTTCAGATCCACGTTTTGAGAGTTGTCCACACTTTCAGTCTCTTGGCATTTCTACTTACTACCATAACACAGCCCTGAGAAAGTGATTCCAGGGATTTCCATGGTGCCAATCAGCATTTCCAGTTTTCATCTTACTCAGCAGCGCACACTCTTCTTAGAATTAACGCCTCCAGTCCTTTCCTCAGCCTGGCAGCCTCCATGAGTTCTGACATCTGCCCATCTCCCCGGCCTCATCTCATGTCATACCCCCTGTTTATTTAAGCTCGAACACACTTGTCTTTTCTGAGTTCCCAGAATTTGTGGCGCCCCCTCAGGGCCTTTGCTCATGCTGCTTCCTCTGCCAGGAAATCCTTCCCCACCTCCCACACCCAACCTCTCAACCTTGCTGACTAACAAACATGCATCATCCATAACTCAGCTCAAAGGCACTTCCTCAGGAAAGAATCCCAAACACCCCTCCCCATCAAACTGGGTCTAGTGCACCATTAGAGGCTTGTGAAGTACTGCCTACTTCCTTATTGCACTAATCACTATATTCTGAAGAAACAATTATACGATTACATGTATATAATTAACATATAATTTTAAAAAATTAATTTTAATATCACAAATAATATATCACTTTACTTTGTTCTTTAAAGACATAGGACATTACAGGTATGCAGAGCTTTATTTGACTGCTGCCCGCTCCCTCCCCCAAGTCCGGGTCCACTTGCTGGATAATACCAGTTAGGAGCTTCATGGAGGTCAGCACAGTGGTCCAGAGCTTGGGTTTTGGAGCCAAACTTCCAAGGTCTGATTCCTAGTGCTCCTACTTCCTAATTGTATAAGTTTAAGCAAATTACTTAACCTCCCTCTATCTTAATTTTATCATCTATAAAGAAAGGATTAATAATAGTAACTAATACTTTAGTTTCAAAATTTATAAAGGCTTTTCCATGTTAAGTGATTAGGATAGTGCCAGGCTCATTGTAAGTACTGAATACAGATGCGAGCGATAACTATATGCGATGGTCAATTGTAAGTGTCAGTTTGACTAGGTCATGGGGCGCCCAGATATTTAGTTAAACATTATTTTGGGGTGTGTCTGTGAGAGTGTTTCCAGGTGAGATTAGCATTTTGAATTGGTAGACTGAGGAGAGCAGCTCCTCCTCCCCAATGTGAGTGGGTCTTGTGCAATCCATTGAGGACCTGAATAGAACAAAAAGGTGGAGGAAGTGAGAATCAGCCCTCTCTGCCTGATTGAGCTGGGACATTGATTTTCTACTCTTGGACTGGGATTAACACCATTGGTGCTCCTAGTTGCCAGGCCTTCAGACTCACACTGGAACTATATAGCACAAGCTTTTCTAGGACTCCAGTTTACAGACGTCAGATCGTGGATCTTCTCAGCCTCCATAATTGCATGAGTCAATTTCTTATAATAAGAAATCTATCTATCTGTCATCTATCATCTACCCATCCCATCGGTTCTGTTTCTCTGGAAAATCCTGACTAATATACTATAATATATAGATAATATATAATATTATTTTGTGTGTGTACTTTAAAAATGGAAATATAAATGGCACATCATAGGTAGCATTTGGGAACTGAATTTACTCAACGATATTTTTATGAGATCTCACATGTTCATATACATAGATGCAACTCTAGTTCATTCTTTTAAAATGCTGAAGAATAGTAATTATTGATGTTCCGTAAGTATTAGATTTGGAATCTTCTCCAATTTTTGTTACTATAAGCAATACTGCAATGAATATCCATATATATCCTTATGTATCCTAGCAAATGTTTTTCTAGATTAAATATCTAGAAGTAGAATTGATAAGTTATGACTTATGTGTCTTTTCGCTTTAAATGGTTCTGATAAATCATCCTCCAAAATGTTCTAATTTGCATATCCCTCTCCAGCAGAATATTTACTAGGCACTTTCCACCTGAAGATCATGCTGATACTCTTGGACACTTTCTTCTAAACATTCGTGTTTTTTTAAATTATTACTTAGAAATTTAAACTGGGATTTATTTTCGTATACAGTGTGAAGTAGAGATCAATTTTCTTCCATAAGTTAAGTCAATTGTCCCAACACTTCTCATGAAGAATTCATCCACTGGTTTGAACTGCCTTCTTTATCCTAAGTCAATTCCCTCTATATGCAAGAGTTCGTTTGGGGGCTCTATTTTATTTTTATCATCTATTTATGTGTAGTAATGTCACCTGTTTTAAAAATTGCAACTTTATAATAGGTCTTTTGATCCGGTAAGGCAAACTTCTAACCACTACCATTTGTTCTTTTTCAAGGGGCTATTGTTGCACATTTATATATACTGTAAAAAGAACATGAGTTATTATGTATCTATATGTCTATGTGTTTATTATCGGTTTTCTCCATTAGAATGAAAGCTCCATTAAGGCTTTTTTGTTGTTATTTGGGTTATTCACCATATCCTCAGTGCCTAGAACAGTGTCAGATCCATGGTAGGTTTTCCATAAGTTTTCATTAAGTGAACAAATACACAAATTCTAGAAGTATCCTGTCAAGTGCTATGAAGAGTCCTTTGGGTATTTTGATTGAAACTGCATTGAAGTTTTAAATTAATCTGGGGGAAATTGACATATTGCAGTGGTAGTCATCCCATTATTGAACACAGCACTTCTCCATTTATTTGGATCTTTTTTGTGTCTTTCAATACAATTTTACTGTTTTTCCCATGAAGGTCATATATTCATAATTAGTTTATTCTTAAGTACGTCACAGTTTTTGTTACAGTTTTGTTGAATGGGATTTTGTCACAGTTTTGGTGAATGGAATTTCAAAAGTATTACATTTTCAAATTGTTACTGTTGATGCATAGGAAATCTCTTGATTTATAAATATTGATCTAGTGTCCAGCCACTTGCTGAACTCACCAGTTATTGCTCTAGGTTTTCATTACCTCATCACAAGTAATGACAATTTGGCTTCTTCCATTCCAATCTTTAAACTTCTTGTTTGATTTTAGTCTTCTGTTGTGTTAATTGTAACTTCCAGTGTGTTGTTGAAAAGTGGAGATATTAGTTCATTTCTGACTGTTCGTACCATTCGAGATAGACTAAGGTATGCTGCATTAACACAATAAAAATTTATTTCTCTCTTACACTTCATGTCCAACACAAATCATGGAGCAGAGAGGAGTTCCTTATTGTTGTTTCTCAGAGACTCAGGTTGATGGAAGCTCTATGCCTCTATGGATGCGTACTTCTGTGATAACTATGGCAGAAGAATTATGGACTAGTTTTTGAAGCTTCCACACTGAAGTAACTTGTCCTGTCCACCAAGATTCCATAGCAAGTTCCATGGCCAAGCCTAACTTCCAAAGTAGATAGAGAAGTGTGATCCTACCACATGCCAGAAGGACAACGGCCCGTGGGAATGCTTCTAAAGCTCCATCATTACATGTTGTGTAAGTTACATTACACATGCTCTGTTTCTGGTAGATAACCTTTTTATCAAGTTAAGAAGTAAGTTCATGAGTTTATTTAGGTTTTGTTAAGTAAATAGTTCGTCCTTATCATGAATGAGTGTTAAATTTTATCAAACGGTTTTATGCCATCTGTTTGATGTGCAAATGTTATTTTTCTCCCTTAATTTGTCAAGGCATTTAACATATTGTTTGCCTGCCCAGAACATTCCTTCCCATTCTTCAGAACTCATTCATTCATTTATTCAGCAAATATTGATTGAGCAATAAATACTATGTGCCAAATTCTGTTCTAGGTACTTGGGATATATCAGTGAACAAAACAGACCCTTGCCCCTGCCCCCACCCACCCATTCTCAAACTCCCCCCCCCCATTCCCAAACTTCCCCCCTCCCCTCCCCCAGCGCTCTGCATTGCAGACCCTGCGGCTTTAAGAACCGGCAGAAGCCACCCAGGCGCTGATTGGTGGTTTATTCTAAAGGATAGAGGATGAGCTCATCTGTAGCCAATGGCCAGGCTGCACCCGGCTAGACTCTGCACCTGGCTGGTCCGCGCAAAGCCAAGGTCCGAGGTGCACTGTACCCCGCAGGGGCGAAGGGGCGGTGGCGGCAGTGGTAGCTCCTGGCTCGGGCAGGTATGGTGTTTGTCCTGCTCCTCACCATCACTCACCCCCGCAGGCGAGGATGCCGCCTACTCTCACTCCCCCAGCCCGTCTTCCTCGGCCTAACTCCTGCAGGGTGATGCCTCTTGCGAGTCGGGACTCTGCAGGCTGGACGCTGGATTTCTGTGTCCAGGCGTGGCCATGCTGCTCTGCCCCGCTGGACCCGGCCCCGGCGGGGTGGTCTTGAGGCCGAGGCCTGACTGAAGCCGCCCAGCCTATTGGTCTTGGCATCCCCGACACAGGCCTCAGGAGTGCATGCCCTGGGTGGCTGGGCATACGTACAGTTCCCCGCTGGCCCTGGCATGTGGGTTTCCCTTCCTGCTCCACACCCCATCCTGCTCTCTCTCCTCTCTTTCTCCGTGGAGACAGAAATGCCCTGGGGTTAGAAGTCCGGCCCTGCCCCTTCCCAGTGGGGCCAGAGAGAGCAAAGGTGGCCCTGCACTGAGGGGCAGAGGCAGCTCTGCTGGCCTTTCTCTGAGCCCTTTCCTTTCCTGCTGCCACTTTCCTATCCCTTTAGCCACCTGTGTCACACCACTCAGGAAGGAACTGCTGTCAGGTCCTTGGAGGCCACGCGCCTCCTGGCTTTCTCAGAGAGAGCCAGGAAGATAAAGCCATCCTGTCCCTAGGGCTGGGGCCACCCTGCCCTGATCCCTCTAACTCTGTCCAAAATCTGCCACTCAGTCATTTCACTTGCCCCCATGCTCTAAGACCTGGCCTTGTGCCCAGCTCTCTGCTGGGTTCTGTGGGGGTTCCTCACTCCTTACCACACTGACCTCTGCACCAAGGGAAACAAAGCAGGGGCAATCCATTCTGTTCGGAGCTGAATCCTGAAGGATAAAGGAGATTCCTGCAGGGCAGGCAGGGAGGGGAGAACCGGCAGGATGGAGGGAACAGTGTGAGGAATGGCCTTTGAGCCCAGGGCCCCTGCCTTGGCCTCAGAGTGTAGCCTGCAAATGTTTCCTGTCTACTAGACACCGGTTTGCCCTATGAAGGCCCCGTGAAGGCAGCTGTGGATCATGACTATCTTCAGCACTCTCCAGCGCTCAACACATAGTAGGTGCTCAAGAAATACTTGTTGAACTGAATTGGAATTGAAAGGAGGAGCCCCAAGCGCGTTATTATTCTATTACCGCCACTTGGGAAAGATCTGGCTCAGTGAAGGGACTTTACCCACATTAGCTCTGATTCCTCCAGCCCTTGGAGGTGAGTGTTAGTCTCCGAATATTCAGTGGAGGAAACCAGGGTGCAGATGGGGTGCTGTTCCCTGCTGGGTCCTCTCTACTGCATCTGTTCGTTCCAGGTCACAGCCGTAGGGCAGCAGCCATGAGCCTGGTGGCCTGCGAGTGCCCGCCCAGCCCTGGCCAAGAGCCTGAGCCCTGCTCACGAGCACGGTCCCAGGCCCACACGTATTTGGAGCAGATTCGCGACCGGGTGGCTCTGGGGGCACCTGACATGACCAAGCGTGACTACCTGGTAGATGCGGCCACACAGATCCGGCTGGCCCTGGAGCGCGATGTCAGTGAGGACTACGAGGCAGCCTTCAACCATTACCAGAATGGCGTGGACGTTCTGCTGCGAGGCATGCACGGTGAGGGCGGAAGGGCCAGCTCGGGGCTCGTCCCGTCATCGTCCATCCGTGCGGGGTGAGCGGGGCTCTGCTGGCTCTGCAGGACCTCTGTGAAAGACAGTAATAATAGCTAGCACTTATTGAACAGTACCTACATGCCAGGCACTGGTCTAAGGGTTTTACCTATATTAACTCCTTTGAGCCTCACAGCAACAGAAGAT
Organism: Rousettus aegyptiacus; assembly: GCF_014176215.1. Lineage (NCBI taxonomy): Eukaryota > Metazoa > Chordata > Mammalia > Chiroptera > Pteropodidae > Rousettus > Rousettus aegyptiacus. The sequence continues at coordinate 153,024,065 of NW_023416306.1, read as the reverse complement.
ACTATATGTGTTGTTGCAGGTGGTGCCTAGTATATAGGATCTATTTTTATTCCAGTTTTCCAGATGAGGAAACTGAGTCACAGGGCAGTTAAATAGCTTGCTTAAGGTTCCATAGCTATCAAGTGGCAAAGCTGAGGTTTAACAGTTTTCACACTAGAGGCGGTGCCCGTGACCCACTCTTCTGGCCTGGCCCTGGAGCCGGGCTGTGCCCCGCCCTCTGGGGGTTGCATTATAATGGGAGGAGACTGATGGGTTCATGGTGGACAATTGTAGTCCCAGATGTGAAGAGGAATGAGGAGGAAGTGAAGGGAGGGAAACTGAGTCTAGGCTGAGGGTGAGCATGGTTTCCAGCTCCTCCTGCCATCTTTCTTCCTCTTCTCCTGCTGGTCTCCCACCCAGAGGAAGGGCTCAAGAGCGGATGTGGGGCCAGAATCTGCTGGCCTCGAACAGGCGCACTGTCTCCATAGAGTGGAAGACAGAGGGTGGGCAATGGGAGTGGGAACGCCAGCCTTCCAAGGCAGTTGGGGGTTCAGGAGTGAGTCCTGGTGAACCTTTCCCCTTCACAGTCGACCTGAACAAGGAGCGATGCGAGGCTGTAAAGCTGAAAATTACCAAGTACCTGCAGCGGGCAGAAGAGATCTTCAACTGCCACCTGCAGAAGACACTGGGCAGCAGAGCCAGCCCTGGCACGGTGAGGAGACCTTCCCCAAGAGCCTGAGGGCACTGAGGGGGAGAGCTGAGGCCCCCACCCCCACGGGCCAGCAGGGCAGGGTGGGCAGTGGTTCATGCCAGGGCTGCCCCCACTCCCCTCCTCCTTCTGGCTTCCTCTCTCTCCCACACCCTCATAGTTCATTCATTTTCAGACACTTAGTGAATCATCTCCAGTCCAGTCTTGCACCTTCATGGAGTATACACACACATCTCCCCACCCTCACACATAGCTCATACACACGCTCACATGTGTACACATTCCAAGGCTCCCAGGTCCGTTTGTGTTTGAATGGGCTGCAGTGAGTACTTGTAGCAGACACAAATATCCACACACACACACACACACACGAGTGCATGCCTACATACATGTGCACAAATGCTTTCCCCATATGGCTTTTCCTAACCTAGTGGGTGTCGAAAATGCATGCATACTTCTCATGCCTACAGGAGTGCACAAGCACGTACACCCACCCCTCCTAGGCTCACTGCATCTTGCCAGGCTGCTTTTCCCCAAAGCGGGTGTCTGGGCCTCATGCCTTGGTTTTTGAGGTATGTTTCCCTGAAATCTACATGTTCCCAGGGCATTTTCCCAACCCGAGAGCATCGCCTCCTGTGAACGGGTCTTTTGAGAGTGGGTTTTTTGGAGCTCCCCTGAGCCTTGGAGGAGGGCTGGGTGGAGGCTGAGCAGAAGGCAACATGGCCAGCCTGGACCAGCATGGGTCCCCTGCCAGTCAGGGCCAGCTTCTCTGCTCAGCCTGTTCTTGTAAGGTGGGGTCGGCCATTGGCCCATTCTTGCCTGCGGTGGCCACCACTCTCCTGGCATTCAGAGTCCCTTCACACTGCCTGGTGAGGAGCAGTGGCTGAGGAGCGGGCCCTTAGGCCATGTGGCCTGTCTCCCACCTCTGCAGGGTTTCAGCAGCCTGAGGCTCCGGCCCATTCGCACACTGAGCTCCACCCTGGAGCAGCTGAGGGGCTGCAGGGTGGTCGGGGTCATCGAGAAGGTGAGTGAGCAGAACCTGTGGTCTGGGAGGAGATGGTGTATGGCATTGGGGGTGGTGAGTGGGGAGAGAGAACAGAAACCTCCTCTCCTCTAGAGGGGGCGAGAGAGGGGTCACGGGGTCCAGGGTAGGAGAGCAGCTGTGTCCAGTGGTTCCCCACACCTCCTCACCCAGCACACACCAGTCAGGTCCTGGAAAGAAAACTGGGAACAGAAGAGACAGATGCCCCCCCTCCACAGCCCTCCAGCTCAGACACAGGGGTTTGAGAAGCGGTGTCCGCGGCATCCTGCCAGCACACACAGCCTGGCTCACTCCCACAGGCCCCGCCCCCACTCCACACTCACTCTGTACCCCAGCGTTGCAGCCCAGAGTCTCCCTACTAAGCACAGCCAAGCAGTTCCTATGGCAGGAATATGCTCCTCTCCAGAAACCTGCCTTGCAGAGGGTCAAGCTGGCCGGTGCACATCCAGGGTCTTAGAAACTCTACCCTTTCTCCACTGCCACCCTCACCCTCATCCTGAGCCCTTCTGGGATCCTTTCGCTTAATTCAGGGCAGACAGGAAGTTAGGATCTGACATCCCAACTCATAGCTGGGACACTCATTAAAGTAAGGGGTGTCGGGACAAACAGTTAGGTCAAATGAAGTTGGAGCCAATATTCAACTGCCCTTTTCCCCAACCCAGGGACGCCTGAGTTGTCGCTAAAGCAGTTCTTTATCAAAGTGGCTGTTTATCAGAAGCACCTGGGAAGCTTCCTAAAAATACAGTTGCCTGGGCTCCACCCCAGGCCTGTTGAGTCAGAATTCCTAGACTTGAGCCCAGGAATCAGTAATTCAAACACGCAAGGGGGATTTTGATGGATCTGGAGGCCATAGAGGAAAGAAGGCCAGGATGTGCCTCCCCACACGCCAGAGGATGAAGCGCTGTCTGGGTGGAGCACAGCGTTGGCACAGGCAAATCCCGTCACCTCTCTGAACACTGGTTGCCTTGCCTACAAGTGGGGTGAGAATCCGCCCCACATGGGGTAATGTGGGAATTAAAATGCAGTAATTTTTGGGAAAGGCCTGGCACATGCTAAAATATTTGATGCATGTTTGATAGTTCTAAATGCTAGTGACAAAGCGAGTCAGAAGGCCCGCAGGCTGCCCGTCTCCCCAGCCTTGCTCAGGCTGCTACTCCCGGGTCCCTGGAACGACCCCCGTCTGTCAGCCAGGCCCAGCCAGCTTCCATCTGTGCAGCCCCACCCTCCCATTGCACAAGTCCATGTGGCTTGGACAGGCTGTGACTGCCACCGCCACTTCCCTACGTGGGACCCCACTGAACCTCAGGCATTGTTGAAAGAAGAGTTTGGGGTCAAATTAGTTTGGGAAATAGTGAGTTAAAGTTACCTCACTTTTTTTTTTTTTTTTTTTTTTTATAGGAGTTTTCAGAGCTTTTGGGATGCAGATATACACCATGAGTTTTTAAGAGGAATGTCTATGACAGAATTCCCCTAATTTGTTTAAGCCCAAAACATGCACATGCGAAGCATTTTCAGATTCCAGTATTCTGAGGCCTGTGCATATGGAAAGCACAAATTAAGGCCAAGCCCAATCATTCTGCCTTGAGATTGCCCTTCTTTCCTTTTTTACCCTTTCTTGGGCACTCAACTTACCTACTTCACCTCCGTCCTGAGATCCCTCTCCCTTTTCCTGCATCATTCCCAAGCCGGGTACACCAATTTCCCCAAATTAGGAGAGGTGTTAGGGCTGCTGGGCTCAGGTCCCTGCAGCTAGGTCTGGATGTGCTGTCACAGAGTCCCATTCCACAGCTCTGCCCAGGCAGATCCGGGCTGGAGGGCAGTGCCGGCCAACAGCCACACAGAGCCAGGAAGGAGCAAAGGGCTGGCTCAGGAAATCTTGAGTCCCTCCAGAGATGCACAGTTGTCAGTCTCTAGGGGCTGAAGAGAGAGTGGCAGGCACAGCAGGTGGCAGGGAACAGTGAGGTAAGTGGGTCAGGGACTAGGTAGGCAGTTGGCCAGGGAGCATGGGGGCCTGGGAGCCTGATCCAGGAGCCAAGCTCTAAGTCAGGGATGGGGAAGAAAAAGAAGGTCATCCAAGTCACATCTTGTTTTTTTGGCTCAAACACAGGGGTGTTTTATTATTATTATTATTATTATTAGTTACCAACATTTAAAAGTTGGCTGGTTTCATATAGAAGTCCAGATTTCCTGCTTCTCCTAAAAAATTGAAAGATCTGGAAACGCTGGCTCACGTTCCCGCTCAGCAGCAAGGAGTGGAGTATGGACTGCCCGCATTAATGGGGCGCCGACCCTCCAGTTTGCTCCTGTCCCCACCCTCCCGCTTGGCTCACATTGCCTGGCCTTTGCGGACTCTGGAGTTTATAAACCTGTTTGACATTTTAAGGCTTATTTTCTCCATAAGAGATTCTTCCTGGGATTTTGATACTTTGGAAATTTTTAAAGAAAGGGTTAATTTGTTTCACCAAAGCTTTAATTGTCCCTATTTCCCGAAAACTCAGTGAGTTTGCTTAAAAAAAGTTTTTTTTCACTTTTTAAAAAGGTAAGAGCAGGCACCCAGAACTACATTCCACCATCACAATACCAACACTCAGCTGACATTCGTAGGACACATTCCTATTTACAGTGTGTTGCATTAAATCTCCTCAGTTACCCTAGGGAAAAAAGGATTACACTGTGCAGTTCAGTCCACTAATGACCGGCCACATAAGACTGTTTAAATTAAACTCAAGTCTACAGCTATGCCACCCTGAATAAGCCCGATCTCATCTGACCTCAGAAGCTAAGCAGGGTTGGGGCTGGTTAGTGCCTAGATGGGAGACCACCTAGGAAGACCAGGTGCTATAGGCATAAAAAGTTATTTTTTAAAAGATAAGGGACTGTAAACTGACAAGGTCCTCACAATCTGTGAGGTCAACCAAGGGTTGCCTCACCTAAAAAAGATAAAAATAAAATAAATTAAAATCAAGTATTCTGTTTCTCAGTCACGCCAGTCACATTTCCAGGGCTCGATAGGCACATGTGGCCAATGGCGTCCATATTGGACGGTGCAGATATATGTTTAATCCACAGTGAACGTTCTATTGGAAAGTGCTGCATTTTAATAATTGTTGCACAGAGAATGAAACTGAGGTTCAGAGAGGGCATGTGACTAGCTAGTACTCTGTCTCTCATAACAGTGAGCCAAAGAGGAAGGGGACTTTTTGTTCAGTTGGTTTAATGGGAAAATGCCCCCTTTTGCTACCTTTTTGAGATACAATGAAAGAGAAAAAAGTTTAAAACAAACAAACAAAAATTCCCCACCATCCTACCTAAATCCAAGACAATTATCGTTAATGTTTTGGTTTCATTCTTTCTAGATAGGTAGGTTTTAATATATATTTTTTAAATACACTAGTTTCAATGTACTGATCAAGTTTTTATCTTCTGGCTCCCCCAGCCTTCACTGCTGGCTTTCGGACTGTGTAATTAGAAGGCCCAAGACAAGGTGGCAGGGAATCCCACTTGGCAAAGGACAGTGGGGAATTATCCGGGTGTCAGTACTTGTGGGAAACTGTTCCCCTAAATGACCCCAGAGTTTTCTTTTTCAAACATTGTGCAGATTTGGTCAAGGAGCTGGAATGGAGCCAGGCTGAGTTCTGTCTCTTTGGCTGTTGGAGGAGAGACCTCTGGTGGTAGGAAGGGCATCTCACTACTGCTGAAGGAAGTCCCTGCCCCCGACCCCGGCCCCCAATACACACACACACACACACACACACACACACACACACACACCCCTCCCGTACTCAGCTAGTCCACTGCCTTCATTTCCCTGATGATGGGAACACTGAGGCCCAGAGGGAAAGGCATGTACCAATGTCACCTGTTTGAGCCCCCAGTTGCAGTTACATTTCCAGGCTCTGGCATTAGCCAGCCCTGGATTCAAATCCTGACTCTACCAATTTTTAGCCAGTGAGATTGTAGGTAATGTAACCTCTCTGTACCTCAATTTCGTCACAATAAGATGGGTCACTAATAACATTCACCTGGTAGGGCGGTGGGACTAAAATTAAATTATATAAAGTGCTTAGCACAGAGTCAGTGCTGTCTAGCTAGTGTGGGGCTTCTCTGCAATATCATCATTGTAGTCATCGTCGCCATCATTGCAGATTGATGAGGGCATGTTATGTGACAGGCACGGGCCGCTGCTCTGCTTGATTGTCTGCTTTATTAGAATCCTCTTGTTGACCTTCCGCAGGGAGTTTTACCATGACTCCGTTCTGCAGTTAAGAAGAACAAGGTTCAGAGAGGTGATGTGACTTGGCGAATGCAATGACTGGCATTCTCACAGCCTTCACATTCGCAAAGGACCCTCCCACTTACGGCCCCCACAGGCCAGTGATGAGGGAAAGGGGCATTTGTAATTACTGTTTTGTAGGTGAGAAAATCAGTTCACTCGCCCAAGATCTAAACCCTGATCCTGGGCTGTGGGCTTCATCACTGCCTAGTTGCCAGGCCTGAGGGCTGGACTCCCACCACAGGGAGTACCCTCAGGGCAGAGGGTCACAGCACCAGGGCAAAGGTCTTGCCTCCACATGCTCCTTGTCTGGGCAGAGCTTTCTCCTTTCCTCCCCCAGTGCACCTGGCTTGCCCTCTCCTGTGCCTGGGGTCCATCCCTGCCCACCACGAGGAGACTCAAGGGCTCAACTCCAAATAAAACACTGTCCCAGCAGTTGGCAGACCGCTGCCTCTAACCAAAACCAACAGGAGGAGTGGACTCTTCTCCAAAGACAGCTCCAGAAAGAGTGGGTGGCATGGGGAGAGACCCGAAGGAGAACTCCTAGCCTGGGTGCTCTGGGCACGGCTTAGCCCATGGGTGACCTCGGGCCACACTCTGAGAGCCTCAGCTTCCTCACCTATAAAATAAAAGATCAGAAGAGGTAACTGGCTCCGAGGTCGCTCCCACCCCTGACACCCTCAGACCCTGCAGGATGGCCTACTCGCCACGCATGTGGGAAGCACCTACGACATCCCAGTGCTGTGCAGGGCTCTGGGAGTACAGAGCTAGACAGTGTGGTTCCTGCCCTCCTGGGCTCACAGAGCAGTGGGGAGCCAGGAAATCAGACGCAGTGTGATAAGGCTCCTCTAAGTGGGAGCCTGGAGAGCACTGGAGACAGATTAGGGCCCCAGACCAATCTGAGGGTTGGGAAGGCTTCCTGGAGGAGGTGGGACTTGAGCTAATACCTGTAAGTCTAAGAAGGATGGACGAACAGGACAGGATCAGTGTCAGTTTTGGGGGCAGGGGACGTACTCTGTGCCACCAAAGCCTGCCCTCGCTGCCCTGCCCTTAGAGTGAGTCTGCCTCAGTGGAGGAACCTGGGGCTGGGGCCAGGGCCATGGAGCCCCAGGAACTAGCGTGTGCCTTGACCAGTGCCTCCTGGACTTTGGCAGGTGCAGCTAGTCCAGGACCCAGCGACTGGAGGGACCTTCGTGGTGAAGGCAGGTGCCACCCAGCTCCCCAACATTCTGCATTCCCCTTGGAACTTTCTCAGAGCTCCTGGAAAACCAGACGCTCTAGGGAAGCCCCTACCCAGAACCTGTATCCGAAGCTCATGCATCTTCCAAATCCAAAAGCCACTTGTCCTGCCCTGAGCATGCCTCCGTCTTCCAGACACATACCTACTGCCTCCTCCATGGCCTGGGGGGTGGAGGGCCTAGATTCTGTGGTGAAAACAGGACTGAGGGCCAGCTCCAACGCCTCATCCTGTTGCCCCTGAAGCTGGGCCTCTGATCTTCCCCGGCAGAGCAACTTCCGGCCTGTCCCCAGCTGATCTGCCTGCCCTGCCCCCTCCACAGAGCCTGTCCAGGTGCCACTTGGCGAGCCGGGAGCGGCTGACCATCATCCCACATGGTGTCCCCTACATGACCAAGCTGCTGCGGTACTTCGTGAGTGAGGACTCCATCTTCCTGCACCTGGAGCATGTGCAAGGTGAGGGCGCCTGAAGGCCCCTGTCAGTCCCTCAGGGCTTTGAGATGTCCTCCTCCTTCCCCTTAAAACGCCAAGCTCTGGGGAGGGGAGTGGCTTGCACCGGATGTGCAGCACAGACCAGGGGACCCAGGCTTTCTGGATGACGATGGCAGGATCAGGTTGCTGTAGTGCTCCCTGTCCCCAGTGTGGTGCTAAGGCGCAGGGGACATTCTGGGGAGGATGTTCGCATCTTGGGCTGGCGAAAGGGCATATATGCCGATGTTCCATTTGTCACCGTTTCCTCCAGTCTCGGCTGTGCCCATCCCTCATAGTGGCCACATGGGAGAGTGGTACTCAAGCTGTAAAGACAGCAACAGGGTCGCGGAGCAGATATTTATTGATCAGCTGTTACGGCGAAGAGTTTTTTTTAGTGAGATACACATCCTTGGTCATGACATGCTGTCATTACCAAGGTCCATGCCTGACCTTCTTTTATTTTACTTAAATTTCATTATACTATTCTCCCTAAAAATAATTTAATTTAAAAAATATGTGTATAAAATATATTGAACACGAGTAAAGCCCCCACCCAAACCAAGGACATTAACAATAATTTCTATCTTATAATCCTTAGGGGCTAAGTATCCATTTTGTGCCAGGTTGAGTGATAGGAGGGGAAAGGTCATTCTAGGCTAAGGCAAAGAGAGGGAGCAGCAGAGGTGAGGGTCTGGAAAGCAGAGGGTCCATGCCCAAGGCAGAAGGGAAGTAGGAGTGAGACAGGGACCCGGTGTCCACACTCTTTTTCTCCCCTGTCCCCATGCTCACTGCTCCCTGTGGCCCAGGAGGCACTCTCTGGTCCCACCTGCGCTCCCAGGCCGGCCCCCAACAATCTCGGCTCAGGTCTGTCTCCAGCCTGGAAAGGATGAAGGCTCAGCTCAACTCCTGCCTCAGCCGTCGGACCCCAATGCTGCTGCCCCCGGACGGCACCTGCCTCCAGGACAGAGTCCCCCGAGAGCACCCACAGACTTGTCAGAGCCTGCCCCCAGAGAGGGAGGCCTCATCGATCAGACCCCAGAGAGAGGCTAAAGGCGAACCTGCAGCCAGGACCAGCACTTCTTGCTCCTCGAACCTTCCAAAGGCCCCAAGTGGCCTCCCGCACCTCCAGTCCAGGAGAAGACCTGGCCAGAACTTGGACACAGGATCCCCCTGGGGGCTCCCTTGGGTTCGTGAGGGGGCTGGCCGGGTACTGGGGGGCCGTGGCCGTGGCAGAGGTCCGAGCCGCCCCCTGGCAGACGAGGCCGGCTCGGGGTTTGGCAGGGGTGCCTGGAGCGTGAGGGAAGAACAGGTGAAGCAGTGGGCAGCGGAGATGCTGGTGGCGCTGGAGGCACTGCACGAGCAGGGGGTGCTGTGCCGGGACCTCAATCCTCGAAATCTGCTCCTGGACCAGGCAGGTAGGTGCCCCGGCCTAGGGGGCGGGGAGGAGGCCGCCCTCCCTTGCCTCACTCCTCAGGCGGGGGTCTCCAAAGCCTCAGACGGAAGAGAGTTCCCCAAAGTCCAGGGGATGGCAGAGGTTATCTGCTTCTTCCTCCGCCTCCCCTCGGCCTTTTCACGAAGGATTCCACTGAGTGTCCAAAGTCAAGACTGGGAAACAAGCGCCTCCCTCCCATGAGTCCAGAGCAGCAGCAGCTCCTATTAGTAACTGGTCATCTCTGGGCCTGAGGGAACCATGCCCTTAGGGAGGCCATGTGCAGGGATGCCACTGGCTCCTGCCTTATGACTGTAGGGGAGAGAGCCCTGGAGTCCCATTCCCCATGCCCGCTGCTCGACAATGACTAACTGCAATTTTTGTGCCCCATTCATCCCCCCCTGCACACACTGGATGGGAAGGTCACATCCGGCTCACATATTTTGGCCAGTGGTCAGAGGTGGAGCCCCAGTGCTGCCGGGAGGCTGCGGACAACCTCTACAGTGCCCCAGGCAAGAAGGGGGGTGTGCCGGGGCCCCAGACCTTGCGTGCCTTTGCGTGGATTGAGCTGAGAACGACAAAGGGGATGGGCCGTGGTCGGGTAGGATGAGTAGAGAGGAGACCCAGTCTCTTTGGTGAGGTTGGGACATGTGTGTTCTTGCTCCCACAGAGGTGGGTGGGATTTCTGAGCCGACGGAAGCCTGTGACTGGTGGAGCTTTGGGTCTCTACTGTATGAATTGCTGACTGGAACGGTGAGTAGCTGGGCAGGGTACGGAGCCCTGGTAGGTGTCACTAGTTGCAGGACGAGCTGGACTTAGTCCAACCAGCCAGCGTCGGGGCCGAGGCTCTCTGGTTCTCCACAACCCAGCCTTTGGGCTGGATGTTCTGCCAGCACAGCTGTGCCCTCCACAGCTGTCCCCTACAGGTCATGAGACACAGGAAGCCTCTCCCACCCAGGCCATGGATGCACTCTATGCCCCTACTACGCTAGTGGCTATAGCTAGTGAGACTGTCAGTTTATGTGGGTGACAGTTGGGACAGTCGGGGAAAGTTTCTAGAATTTGACACAGCCCTTCTTTACTGAAGGGCGCCTGGATCATCCCCCAAGCCTCTTCTTTCCACTGCTCACTCCCCCTACCCGTACCCTCCTGGGCTGTAACTCCCATATTTTGGCTGGAGGGCAGGAGAGAGGGCTTCCTTGATCCAGGCCAGCAGCTGTCCTGTCCAGCCTGGGTCAGCCAAGAGCTCAAATTTCCTCCTGCAAACATCCTTACTCAGGATGGCAGCCTCTGCCCTCTGTCCTCCTCTGATGAGCTCATCATCACATCTGGGGCTGGTTAAGTCAGACATCAAGGGAAAGGCCAAAACTGCATTTGACCAGGAAATGGCCAGAGTGTATGCAGTGGGATCTAAAGCCCAGATCTGGGCAGTTTACCCTGGCTTCCCCTTGCTTTTGTCCTATAGCCCAGGGCCTCATCCTGACCTCCAAACAGACATCCTGCTCTCCAAAGCTGCCCCCTTCTGGAGTGCAGAGAAATTCTGCCTTCTTCCCTTGCCACAGCCCTATCTCGGCCCTGATGGTAGCGTGCCATGGCCAAATGAGAGGCCTCTGGAGATATATAGATATATAGATATATATATATATATATATATATATATATATATATATATATATATATATATATATATATATATACACACACACACACACACACATACAGTAAGGAGGCAAGTTCCAATGCTGTTCCTGAAGTGTCAGCCCTGACTGCAACCTAAGATCAATGCTTCTAGCAAGCATGGAGCCAAAGGGACCTGGGCTCAAACCCTGAACTCAACATAAGTCCCCTTACTTCTCTTGGCCTGCTTCTTGTCTTTAAAATAGGATAGTAATATTTACTTTGAGGATTGTGGAAAGTATGGATAATGGCTGTCAGGCATCTAGCACAGTCTGACATAAAATAATAGATCCAAAGCAGAAGGCAACGATCAACATCATCACCACCCCTTGCGGGGTGACACAGGGAAAAACAAAATCCTGGCTGCGGCTTGAGGGTTTACTTTTCTGGGGTTGCCTCCTCAGAGGCCTCTTCCTGTGTCTCTCCCAGGCCCTGTCCCAGAGCCACCCCTCAGGAATCCAGTCTCACACCCAGCTCCAGCTGCCTGAGTGGCTCAGTCGCCCAGCAGCCTCCCTGCTGACTGAGGTGAGGTACAGCCAGCCTAACGGAGGCGGCTCCTTGGCCTGAGGGTGGGCGCTGGGAGGGCAGAACGCTGTGTGCAAACAAATGCGCTGCTCGTGGATGTCTAATGTGGGTGAAGGTTACAAGTTCCTATATGTTGGTGCCCAAATACCACCTATGTTCCTCGAGGTAACGCTGGAGGTTCTGTGCGCCAGTCTGGCAAAGAGCGGGCCCCCGGGGACATTGCGACTGGAGTCCCTGGAGGTCAGTGCATGCTTCGGCTGGGGGCTGGGCGGCCTGCTGGGTGCTAACTGGGACTTTCTCCACAGCTGCTGCAGCTTGATCCCACCAGGCGCCTGGGCGCTGGAGGAGGGGGTGTCGACAGACTCAAGTCTCACCCCTTCTTCAGTACAATCCAGTGGAGCAAACTGGTGGGGTAAGAGGGGGTGCGGTGGGCGATGGAAGCAGCTGGACTGGTCTGGATCTTCTCTTCGCCTGTCACCAAAGCTGGCCCCTCTAATCAGTGGCCCTCAGCAAAGAATGCAGGGCAGCTGCCTTTCCTGCTCAGCCCCCTCCGCTGGGCCTCAGAAGTAATCATCGCCACTGCCCCTGAGGCGCCTAGGGAATTCCCCAGCCAGCTCTTGGAGAAACCTTTTTTAGTCACTGCTGAGGGGGAGGGACAGGACAGATTGCATCACGCTAGGCAGCTTGGACCCCTTTACCCATCCATCCTCACCCATCAGTCAACGGATGTCCATTGAGCACACATCCTATACCTTGAATGCAAACTTATCACGTAAAAGAGTGCCTTCTGTCACATTAGCTCTGAACTACTGACCATCTGCTGAGCTGACTTCAAGGTTTTGTGACTTGATACCTGCCATGTTGTGCTCTGCTTGGGACATCTCTGGAGACCCATCTCAGGATACTGGTCCACTGGCTCTATGGACTCAAACCATGGCTGTCATGCAAGTGGTGGGCCTCTTCCACCAGAGGCTACTGCTGCAGGGGTGGAGAGGCTGGGGAAGCAGGGAAGAAATCTGTAGTGGGCGTGAAGTGAGGGGGGCAGGGTGGTCCCCTCCCACTGACCGTGTGTTGTATCTTGTGATTTCAGACTTTGGAGAGCAAAAGGAAGGGAGAGCAGGAAAATAAGGATAAGGAGAAATGGGGAGAGGGAGGAATGCTTATCTTTGCCACTTAGAGCAATTTTGGAATAAAGAGTTCCCTTCCCCAGCTAGCCCACCAGTGTCAAGAAAATGGGAGCCTGCCCCGTGGGTCTGAGATGAGACCACGCCACTAAGACAAGTTGTACCCATTAGGATTCCCTTCTCAGGCCTTCGTCCTGTTTACCATTTTGCATTCTAGTCTTGAGGGCCCACTCAATTCACTGCCCACTGGGACTTCATCCCCTTTTGAAATGAGAACTCAAAAAAACACACGGAATGATTGCCCAAACTTTTAGTCAGAAGCATTTCCAGGGTAAGTAGTTATTACCCCCAAAGACAGTCACCTCCCCATGTTTGGGGGCCCTCTTATTCCTCTCAGATCTTGTAACTGGGACCTGGCACTAAGACTTCCACCAGACCTCTTCCCAAAATTCCTTCCCTCCAATGTGTCTCCAACACCACCAGGTGATGCCTCTGACACTTTTCTCCAATCTGGCTCTGGAGTCCCAAGTCTTATCTCTGGTGGTAGGAACCTGTTTTGTTGGGGAGGCCAGACTGACTCTGGAGCAGAGGGGACACAGGGAAGCATAGCCTCGTATGGTACTGGTTTCCCTGGGGCTTGCCCATACCCACTACCCACCCCCCAATAAAGCCTGATGTTGCCTGTGGTGCCTGCCTCATTAATGTGATTAGAGTGGCCCTGCGGGAGTGGGAGATTGGAAAGCTCCCATGAGAAGCTCCATGATAGTTAAAAGTGAGCTTGGAGTCTGCTAGGAAGTAGGAAGCAGGGCTGGTGGTAGACCAGCATGCCGGCCTGTGCCCTGCAGAGTATCTTGGAGCCCAAGGGGAAGTGCTGGCATGTAGGGGGCCCTTGGCTCTACAGGAAATAAAAGAGGAAGAGAAGTCTTGGAAGAGGGAGGAATACTAGTTAAATCTTCTCAGTGAGCCCTTGAGACAGATGGTGGCTCCTGTTCAATGAGTAATGACAGGACCAGGTCAGAACCTAGTGGAGCCTGTTTACTAGTCTACGTTCCTTTTGCTACACTGTCAGGCCAGACCACCTGCAACCACCGCTGCACAAAGTGTGAGTCCCTTCTGGAACTTCTGGGCCTCATTCATATAATAAACACTGCACATCTGGCACTTTGCTAGGCTCTGAGTTTTGAATACCATGATCCCAGCCCTTATGAGGCTGAGAGTCCAGCTCCTTTTGATAAAATGGGGCTAATACCTCCTTCATAGGTTTACTAGAGAAATTATAACTTCTATTAGCCCCCACCTCACAGACCACTGCTCCCAGGAGGTAATTCACCTCGTCTGTTCTTACTGACCTTGAGCATGTCGGTACATGTGTGGCAATCAGGTCCAAAATGTGAACTTTTAAGTCACCTCACCTCTCCCCAATCCATCCCAGAAATAATGCAAGCCCTACAAAACTGCAAGTGTATGTCTGAAGGGGCTTCACAAAGCTGGGAACCTTTTTCTCAAGAGTCTGGCTTGCCTGGCTTGAGGGGCTCATTGGAAAAGCCGGAGCACTCTCCTGGCTGGCAGACAGCCACAGTTCTATCTTCTGTCAAATTAGTACAATGTTAACTTATTTCAAAGTCTAGGACATCACAGGGTAACCAACAGGGCATTATGTGGCTTTTGATGCTAACAATAATCAGTGTTGGAGACTTGTACAGCCTCAATAATTAAACGGAACACAGAAACAGACACCTTATTTGAGAACATTTGCCCTTTAATTTGCATTTAAAATGTTTCTTTAAATATTTCAGTTACAAGTTCTGAATAGTGAAGACATAGTAGATGCTGCAGGCACTCAGTACTGGCTCCCATCCCTTCCCCCCACCCAGCCCCCTAGGCCTTGCTTCTCGATCAAGGTACAAATGGGCACTCTGCACTAAAAATATGGCTCCCAAAGTCAAGTGTCAGTAGCCTCAGGCCTGGATGCAGTTGGAGTCAAAGTGATGAAACCCCGTAGGCTTTCATGACAAGACGTGCATTTACCCACGCTCCAAGGAATTTCAATGATTGTACCCAGACCCACCAGGCAGTACCTCAGCGGTGATACTGGTCATTTCCCCCATGTACTAGCATCCCAGGGCTGGTTTCCACCACAGTCCATGCTCCCCCAGACCTGTGTTCTGCAGAGGAAGAGCTAAGGCCCCGCTCCCTCAGGGCCAAGGTGCAGGAAGGAACAGAACTGCCTCTTCAGTCCACTTGCTTACACCAACGGAATATAAAAGCTCAAGTCAATCTGAGCGAATCCACAAGAAGCCTCCCCACTCCAATCTTTACCAGGCTCCAGCCTTGGGTTGTAACCATCCACCACTACCATGATTTGCTAGAATCTGCTCTAAAAGAAAACAATGTGTTAGAATGGTTCCTAGTAACCTGGAAAGGTTGGTACAACCACGGCTACGTGTGATTGTGCCAAAATGAGTCTTCCTTGTGCAAGGCTAGGACAAAGAGTGTGAGGGCAGGCCTGGGTTCTGCTCCCTTCTTGTTTACAACATATAACCTCAGGGTGATTCTGCCCTCTTCCCCTCAACACTGTCGACACCCCTCCTACCCAGATCCCCTGGCCTGTGCTTCCTGAAAGAGGTAGAAGAGGCATCTTGAAGTCAATGATGAGAATGAAGGTGCATTTAAGAAGCAAAGCAGCACCTCCCGGCCTGTGGTCAACACTTCCACACAAGTGGAATCGGGTGAGAATGGGCACAGGCAGGACAGAGGCTGCTCTGAGCATGGGAGGCAGAGCATCCTCCTAGGTGTCTCTGGAGAATACACTTTCAAAAGACTGAAATTTAATCACATGGTCCCCAGTGGTTTCCCTATAGCATTCTGGCACAGGGGAGAAGCAAGATCATTTCTGCAGAGGGCTAATGGAAGAAAGGCAGGAATATTAATTAATGAGCATCCGTTAAGGCTCACTCTCTCTCTTTCTCCCTTAAGCCTAAGGAAATAAGATATTCGAGTGTAAGAGAAGGGTACAGAGAGAGAGAGAGCCTGGTAGGAACACAAAGAAAAGACCTGTGACTGCTGGTTACATAGTGCCCTGGGTTCCTTGCTTGAGGCCAACAGCATGTGCCTGTCGGTCACCAGGCTAACCTGGGACCCATGTGGGGGCAGGGAGAAGACTGGTTTTCAGTTCCTGCATGGTTGATGTGTAGGGCATCTGGCTTCCTCCTAAAGGTCCAGTAGGAGGACTCTGGGATCCTCTACTGCTGCCTTGATTTTGCGGAGAAAAGTCACAGCCTCTCTGCCGTCAATCAGCCGGTGGTCGTAAGTCAGTGCCACGTACATCATGGGCCGCACCTCCACCTGCGGAGAGGAGAAGTTCACAAGTTCGTCCGCAGTAAGGCAGAGAAAGCACAGCCCGTAAGAAAGTTTCCAGTTCCAGAGCCTTTCCTATTGATGTTGTTTCTGGCTACTTACAATATCTTCAAAAACCAACCCTTACCCTTAGCCCAAAGCTCCCCCACATCCCTCACTTGGAAACAAAACTTAACCAAGAAGTCAGAAGTCTCCTCACAACTGCCTTTATAAACACGCTCTGCCCTTTATTCATCTGTTATCTACAGAAAAAGGTTCCCCTTTGGTTCTGGCTGCTGTAGTTTCTTCTGCAGGGTTATAATTTTCTTTAAAAAAATTTTAGGGGGAAAAATAAAATTTTTAAAATAAATTAGATGTTTTAAAAAAATTTTAAACCAAGGGTCCACAAATTTTCCAAAATTGTATCAAAAGTGGGGTTTATCAGATTCACAATGGAGTTTGTGACCTAAAAGATTCTACACAGAGAAGTCCCAGAAAATGTTTTCCCACTGACATGTCATCCAGGACCAGCTCCATGCCCTTTGACTTCATTCCCTGGACTCCCAGAGAACTTCTAAGTCTTATCCTACACTTGGCAGCTGGTAGACTACCCTGCGCTGTTGTCCTGTTTCCCACAGGCAAGGCCCTGGTCTCCAACGGCATCCCCACTCCCTACAGGACCTAGAGGATGAAGTCTGTTGACTGTACCAGATGAAGGAGCAAGCCTTCTTAGCTCAATGTACATCAGAATCATCTGCAGCTTCTGCTTCAACAGGCCCGGGAAGGGGTCCAAAAATCTGCATTTCTAGTAAGTTCCCAGCTAATGCTGATCCACACTCCACAATCTGAGAATTACTGCCTTAGCTATTAATTAGAAACTAAGACAGAACTTACGCCTGAAATTATAGTGAATCTTTTATAATTAGCATTTAGATTTCCCTCTCCTCATTGCCTAGCCCCTAGGACATCAGCTGTGATGGTTCATACCTTGCCTCCCACGGATACTGGCCTATCGAAGATGGCATGCATGCCCAGGATGGCGGACTGAGGGGGGTTGATAATGGGTGTTCCAAACAGGGAGCCGAAAACACCTCCATTGCTAATGGTGAAAGTACCACCATCCATATCTTCAATGGCAAGTTCATTCTTTCGAGCCTAAAAAGAGGTATTTCATTATTGAAATGTAAGGTCAACCCAGCTTTCTTCACCTAAAGGTCCAGAATGCATTGTCCACATTCTAGCTTCAGCATGAAAGTTTTCTGCTGAGATGGCTGTGACTACTGCTCCACTAGAGGACAGGCACAATGCCTTCAGGTCCCTTTTTTCCCCAGCAGGTCTCACTTCATGAGATCTTCGGTCACGAGAATACGCTAAGCTCTGCCAGACAGAGATGTTTATTTCAGCTCTTGTGGGTGACTGCTGTTCTCAGAGGCTGTGCACTCTTTATGGAACCAGGTGAGGCTCCAGCTCCCCAAGCACTTCTCACTGGTGAGCTCAGCCCTCCCTGGGCTCTCTTCCCTGACCTGCCCAGCAGCTGACACACATTCTGCTTTCTAGTTTACCTTCTCTCCCAGTTCATTGATGGTTCGCTCAATATCTGCATAATTCATAGATTCCACGTTCCTGATGACTGGAACCACCAAACCCTGATGAAAGTGTAAGATTGTTTTCAGATGCAAATTAATAGTACCCTTTACAGTTATATCCCTTGATTCAAGCCATGGTCTCCCCACCTTCCCAAAATACCTTAAGTACTTAATGTGTTAAATACTTTTAGACACATTAAATATTTAGATGTGACATTAAAAGAATGTGGTATGGTCAAAAATAGGTTAGTCTTTTACTAACTTCCTTCTAAAAAAATAGAACTAAAGAAATGGTCTGCCCCAAGGGTCTGCTTCTTCATACAAATAAGGTGTGAAGAAGCCCCCCACCTCCTGGTCCAACATACCCGTGGGGTGGCCACTGCAACACTGATGTCAATATAATCCCTATACACCACCTCTTTGGTTGCATCGTCAATCACTATGAGAGAGAAAACACATGTTACATACGACTCCCCAAGCCTAGACTGATGAAGTACTATTTGCATTAGTAGAGTAAAAATCCACAGTACTTGGTACAGTGTGAGGTGCCCAATCAGCATGAAAAGCATTGCATAACAAGTGGCAAACTCCTTACTCCCGTGCCAACCAATGGTAACATCTCCCGAGTGCTGACTGAGCCTGAGAGAAGAGCATCCATCCTTCTGGCAGCCTTCAGAAGGGCTCAGCACACTGGCTCACATATGATAAGTATATGTTAAGTTCTTGTTAATGGGCCTTCCCTTAGCTGAGAACGGCCAGATGTAAAAAGTGCCCCCAAAAAGGCAAATTAGCAAAGTGGGTGGGGAGATGCTGCCCATTCTGCTGCCCACCCTCAACAAAAAGGACAAGGGGGAAGGAATGCTCTTTCTAGGAGACTCAGGGTGGTCTAGCTTAAATATCGTAGCTTGAGATAGCAAACAGCACAGCTGAAAATTTAGGTCCGGTGCTCATGATAAAATACAGGCTTGAGAATCTCTTCTATAGAAAGTGTATGTTGAATTGTTAGATAAGAGACCCAGAAAATGCATATAAAACTGAGAAAGAGGCCAAGACAACTCAGAAATGCCCACATGTATGGGCAGGCAAAAGGGATGGATACAGCCAATCAGGAAGCATGAGAAGAAGGGAAGAAACAAAGAGGTACACATAGGCACAAAATGAAGGCAGTCCTTCTACCTACCTAGAGCATATCACTTGATGGAAGGGACTAGGGCTTCTATTTCTAGATCTTTAGGGACCCTGGCACTGCTGAGGGTTGCAAAGTGCAATGTTCCCTCTCCAATCTTCCAGGGAATAGAGAAGTGTCTCAACAGGAAAGAGAACTGCTTGTTAGGTCAACATTTCAATGATGTAGGTGAGTAAAACAGAAGGAAAATGATCACTAAGTCCATAAAAGTGGGGCCAAGCCCAAGGCCCCCCAATGAGGTCCAGCAAGCAGAAATCAAAGGTCACTCTGGAGCCTATACCAAGTGTGGTAGCCACACCCCAAGATGACAGAGCCCTTGGGAAGGTGTGTGCCAGACAACATGAGTTTCCATGGACCCTGACGTGAGAAGCCTAGAGAGCTGGGCTGCCTGAGAACATCCCAGCTAGGCACTGGGAGGAAAAACCATTCTGTCCATCTAATAGGGATGAAGTAATTATGATACTATTTCAGGAAGGTGAATCAAGAAATCCCTGGGAAATGTTTTCACAGGTATGAAGTAAAGTCTGTTGACTCCCATCTTTTGTGTCTGTGTGTGTGGGAACAGGTCTGTGTCCCTATACCTCCCAAGACCTCAGTGATGCTGGCCACCACAAACTCACCTGCATTTACAACAGGCTGCTCCTGCAAGGCAAAGGCTGAGGCCTTCACAAATGCTGACATGAAGCCCAGTTTGAGGTTATGTTTCTTCAGAAAAGCATCTTTGTGCCGGGCCCTCATCTCTTGGATGTTACTGCAAAAACACATTACAAAACAAATTGACCACAAATGAAGCCTTGATTTGACTTTCATACTGGCTTCTAATTCCATGTACACAATTGAGTAAGCTTTTTTTCCCCTCACTGTGTACCATAAGTTCAAGTTTTGAAATAGTCCACTAGAGGCCAACATAATATCCTTGTTTCATTATAAAACCTGAATACAAAAGAGTCAGGTCCAATCTGTCTTGAAGATGGCTTGAGTCCTTTATAGGGCTCCCTTACATTCCAGAAGTCACAGATTTCAGTGACAGAGAACGTGAACAAAAGATCACAAAGCATACCAGCATCCTTGCCCTGGATGAGAAAGTGATTTCTAGCTATACTAAAATCATGAGCTATCTACCCCGAAAAAATTTTTATACATAAAGTAATATTCTTTTTATATCTTATTAGAATTATTTCCAAAGAAAACATGAAACCTGATTATGACTTCCTTGTGACATTCCTATCTCTTAACTGGTGAAGACAAACCCCAAAACACTCCACAGGTGTATGGGCTCCAAGTGAGCAAAAGCAGTCATGACTATAGACAGAAAGGTGTAACCCAGTGTTTGTTTAGGCTTATGGGAAAGATAGTAGATTAATTCTTCATCTCCCAGAGTTAGTAGTTACTTCCAACTTTTCCCTTTAAAAAGATGCTACTAGCACCTACTACGTGTGAGGGTCCATGCTGGGCACCAAGATACAAAGGTAATAAAGACATAGCTCTTGCCCTGAAGGTGGTTTCCTTGGTATTTAGAAAAGTGACCATGTATGGGCCTAAGCTTTTAAAGTATGAGAAGAGCCTTCTGAGAAGCCTCTGCAACAGCCTTAGTTCCTTCTGGACTGGTTTTTCTACATATATACCAAATATGTACTGCGTTAGTAGGAAATGGCTTTCCCATTATTTTGCTGCTGAAACCTCAGTATTTATCGGAATACAGTTCCGTGATGGAAATCGAATTTAACTTTATCTTGGGCCCAAATGCTCAGTTCTTTCTCCCTATAATGGCCTAATTCAACATTAACATGAAAGATAAGATGGTATAACTTTAACTCCCCTCTTCAGACCTTTTGTTTTTGAAAAAGGAAGTTTTCCTAGGGGGACTGATTGGGTTTAAATGTTTGTTTTCCTGAGTCTAACCTTATTTAGTGCTAGGATTACCACCCTAAAGACATTACTGGTTCCCAAGACACAAGAGCTGCAGAAGAGGGAAAGAGAAGTGATAAACATCTCTGCTCTCAAACCTGCCCAAATGCTATTGTCTGGTCATTAAGTAGTTTCTATTTCAGAGCTATGCCCTTGGAGGCAGAGGCTGGGACAACAGGGGAGAGGAGAAGGCCTCGGAAAGGCCCCTTATGGGTTAGTAGCTCAGCACCAGACCCAAACGGCACTCGATGGAAACCAGATTACTGACTGCAGCAAGACCCCAGGCTATCGTTAAGTGACACCTCGATTAGCTGCTGAAAGAAGATCCAACTATTACTCCTACCTTCCAATCAAAGCTGTTGGGCCAACTGCATCTTTCAAGGCAACAAATATTTACATGTTTCGTCTTAAGAAATTGGGTAGAATTTCAAAGTCCAATTCAATTTGTGTACAATTTAGCCCTAATGCATTGAAACCTAAGCTGCAGTCTTTGTGATTCATTAGTCAAGGTCCTACCCTATATGCTATGGACAGGAGAGAAATCTTTGTCTTGAATGACATCCAGTCTTTTTAAGAAGCTTCAAAAACAGAATGGATGACGTCTATTGAAACAGGCCGCAGAGCCCTACTCTGAACAATTTCACAGCACACTGTCAATAAACCATTCCTTTCTCTATACTTTTCAGATCCCTTCCAAAGGAAACAAATTTCTCTAACGAAAAGCGGATTATCAGACTAAACACTTAAAACAAAAAGCAGTAAAGAAGTGACCTGAAGATTTGATTTACCCTCTGAATTAAACATCAACTCTTATCCCTGTTATTCAAAATATTCTTAACTACAGATCCAACTTTCTTAACTATTCTTTACTACACATATTTCTTATAGCAAATATTTCTCAAACGTGTCTTGTATTTTCCCGTCTGTATCAAATCCACATTGTTAGCATCGTCTGGAATGACCTTTCCCCACAATGTTACCTGTGTCAAAATGCCAGTCTTTTTTTAAGGCCTATTAAAAATCTCTTTCCTCCAGAAAACCTTTCCTGACCATACCCTCCCTACTTCTGCCCTCCACCTCAAAAACAAATTCTCTTCACTTCACACTCTTCGTACCCTTCTGATACTTATTTTTCTAGATTTTATTCTGAGTTTATCCATACCAGATAGTAAGCTCTAGAAGCATAGGGGCTCTTTTCATTCATCTTTGTACTCCCCTCAAATGCAGCACAGTACCTTGAACACAGTAAGCATTCTTTAAATTTAACTTCATTCTCTTCCCTATAGTGCTACTACTTATATAAATATCAAAATCTTGAAGGAAATAGGTGAGTCAACAATTAGCTTGCTACAGAAATGGTTATACAGTAAGTCCTCACTTAACACCGCTGAAAGGTTCTATGACTTTAAGCATCATAATGATGTATAAAGAAACCAATCTTACCACAGGCTAATTGATATAAATAAGAGTTAAGTTTCTACAATATCTCATTCCCACTGTACTAAATTAGCCCTTTTGGCTACTATTCCAAATTTTTTCTTTAAAAACATGTTTTCCATTTCATTATCAAAGCTGGGAAAGGTGAAAGGTGTAATGAACCTGTGCCTTTTCACTGACACACTGACACAATTCTGAGTTGCTTAAGGAGCATAAGCAGTAGTCACTGCGAGAAGGAAACAGGGTGTGGTGCCCTGGCTCTGAGAATTCTGTCAAGTGGTTCTCCATTCCAAGGGGTAGACCTCGGCATAAGCCTTGTTGGCCTGGTTGCCCTAGCTCAACTTGGCAACTCACAGAGTTTAAGTCACAGAGGAGGCAGGCATAGTATTAGCAGTCAATCAGAGAACGAAACCAGTGGGCCACTGTTTAAGTCAATAAGCAAAACAAAGTAGTACCTCTTCCCTGTTAAGTAAATTTTGAAATCAGCATTAGATGGGGACTGGGGCAAGCTTAAGTGTTCTTTAAGAAAAGGGGCCTGGAAATAAGAGGACTAGAGCTCTCACCTCATGTCGATCTCATTGAAAGTTGTCAGCATTGCACATGTGTTCTGGGCCTCCTTCAGACGCTGAGCAATGCGCTGCCGCATCCTATTCATTTTCTCCTGAAAGTGAAAGTGCGATAAGTATTGACACTCTGGGTCTCTGGATCGAGCACGCCATTTAGTTCAAGGGCACACCTACCTGCCAGGAGTGGATGATAAAGGACTATTAATATCTACGTACAACAAGATTCTCAGGCTTCCTCTCTCCTGTAGCCTTGTTCTTTTGATCGAGACCAAGAAAACATACACAGAAACTACTCACTCAGATGTGCCTGAAGTTTGACCAAGAATGGAGGCCCAGGAAATGGTCTGATTTAAAAAACAAAACCAACTTATGAAAAGGAAGAGTGTGGTATAGACCAGGAATCATTACAGAAAGGACAATTTCTGGTAATAATGACTTGCATGAGAATAGCTATTTGTGGAATGGAAACTCACAAGCAATAAGCTTTTGAGGCTATCATATTTTTAGGAGGTATTCTCAGACAGAGGAACCCACACTCTTGACCATACTTCCTTGAGGTTTTATGTCTGCCTCTGACAACTACCTACTGGGTGGCCCTCAGCTAAGTATCCCGGATGTATAGGAATAGAACTCACTAAACCACCTCTCCGAAGTGTGTATTATTGTGGGAGGGAGGGTGTGTGTTACTAAGCTACTATCCCTATAAATATTTTACTCACTTAAAGCATTTCAGCGGTGGCATAACATAGTGGGAAACCCCACTGGACAAGTGTTCACTCAGGTTCAGTCCCATCATTTGACCGTTCATGACTATGAACAAGTCACTTCCCAAACTCAGTTTTCCTGTCAAGGCCAAGAGAACAAGCAGCCAGCCATTCAAAGGTAGGGACCACCATACCCACACTTCTCAACACTACCCCTCTGCCTCTTTCCTAGAAGTGGTCCTCAGAGGCTTACCCGATGTTCTGAACGGAGACCTTTGCCAACTTCTGGCTCAGCTACTGGACGAGCAGCAGTGGGTTTCACTGCAGACACTGAAAACGAAGAGGGGGGAATACAGCTGCATCAGAAAATGAGAGAAACATTTACTGAGTTTCTGCCAGTGCTTTCATACTGTACTGTCACTTAATTATCAAGATATTCTAAGATATATTTGTACCACTCCCAAATCACAAATGAACAATTTGCTCTGAGTAGTTAAATAACTAGCCAAAAGTCATACAGCTATAAACAGAAAGCTGGGATGCAAACCCAAGTGTGCTGATACAAACTCTAGGATTCTTTCTACAAAGCAGACAGTAGAGCCTGTTCAGAGCCATTCGTCTCAGACTTTGCTCTGTGAGGGAACACGACATTACATGAGATGTTCCTCCCACATAAGGACCATGGGAGTTGGAGGCTTACCCGGTTTGCTGGCGGGAGGCTGTGAGGGCGGGGGCACCGGTGGCATCTGAGTGGGGATAGATGCTGCAGGGGGGGGAGGAACTGCCGATGCTACAGGCTCTGCTTTGGGGGCTGCAGCAGCAGGGGCTTCGGCTGGCTTGGCCTTAGCAGGAGCAGCTGGAAAAAAAAGAAAATAAGACGCTACTAGCACTGTCTGGAATGGAAAGGAACCAAATCACAGACACTAAGCAGAATTTAGCAGCAAAAGCTCAATCTCCAATCAATTAACAAATGCTTACTGGATATTTTCTATATATGCAAGGCACTATTAGTCTATTCTCCAAGGGTCCCAGATGTTCTACATCAGTTAACTAACATATTTAGCTGCCTTCCTGATTTTACAAATATTTATTAATCATCAAATTCAGCAAATACATTCAAAACAGCTCCCAAGCCCATGAAAATGTAAACTTCCAAGCAAAAGCAACCCAGGCAATTTAAGATATTCAAACATATAGATTAACATATTTCTAGTTATGGTACTACTGATAATCTCATCTTCTATTTTAACATCATATTAAAAAAATAAAAGTTTAAATAATTAAGGGTTCATTTACACTTAAGAGTTCAAAGCATTTCATCTAGGATGACTAGCAGGAGGTTGTGAGGGCAGCCAAGTAATAAACTCTCAACTTTAAATTAGATGTTTATTTTGATTTTACCCATCCAGACATTGTATCTGGTTTTATATTTATATTAGAAGACCTTATTTTGAGGAATAAATTATCAGAAGATGGAGTTCTTCTACTGAAGAATCGATCTTATTTCCTAGCTTCTACTGCAAATTCTTTCCATTCTGGGCTTCTACGCTGCCCTGTCTAATCTCAATGATGCAATCTACCATCTCTGCTACATATTTTAACAATGAGAAAGAAATAAACTTTAGTAGTTATAGCATTTAAGAATCAGAAAAAATTATTTTCTTTTCTTATCCTTAATACTGATTGTAAGGTCCAGTACAAATTCATTTCCTTACTTCTCATCTCTTCCCAAGAGAAAAACCTCCCTAGAAATGTTATGAGAACAGATGTGAAAAAACTACACTGAATTCTCCATAATAGACACCATGAAATATTGCTTCTTCTCACTTTAGAACAGCGGCTCTCAGCCTTAGCTGTGTATCACAATCACCCGCAGAGCATTAAAAGCAAAGAAAAGCTATGATATGTAACCAGGATCTGGTAACTCCAGATTTAATATATCAGAACCCCTGGGCCATGGAATCTCAGCATTTGTATTACTTTTAAAGCCCCCATGTGATTCTGATGCCAGGATTGGAAAGAAAAAAAAAATCACTGTCTTTAGAATCTTTTTCATGTCTATTATATCTTTAAGGTTCAGCATAAGAAACATACATGGAAAGAACAGAGTATTATGAGGTTTAATATTTAATACTCTTTTCTAGAACTTGACATTTAAAGTTCACACTATATAAATATCATCTCTCTTCCTTCAACTAAGGGTAGCTGGAATGCTAAACTTTCTTTGAGGTATCAAGGAATTAGTACATTATGCTCAGCCCCAATTCCAAGGGGTAACACTGAAGACCTTGACAAGAATTTCTTTACCGCCAGTTTTCCTGAGTGTGAAAAGAGGAGTGCCTCCTTCTACTTTTCCCCCATCAGGTACCAAAAGAGCTTCAATTATGCCATTTGCTGGTGATGGAACCTGCACAGATGTCTGAAAAGGGACGAGAGATGGAGAAAGAATCTAAATTTTACTCAGCATTAGAAAATTAATTGTATAGCATCTCAAACATGAGTCATAAAGGCTGCAACATAGATTACAAGACTGCATAGAGAAATGCCAAGGCCACATTTTCAGAGTAGGAGTAATGACAAGTCAATGCTTTGTAGAGTTACTCTTTCTGTCCTTTCTCAGAAACATTAAAGCAATATTCAGTTAACGTGTTTCTAAGTGATACATTAAAAACAACTGGAAACAGTTCATGCACACACAAAAAGAGCTACAAAACTACTAGAGTATATAGTACATACACCTAGAACAATCTAAAATTAAATGTTTAAAACTTTAGTTTCTTTTTAATGAGCTATTCCAACATTTCTACAACTGAGGTTAAAGCCAGTTAAAAATTATCTTTAAATAACAATTAACTCCATTTCTTTCATTAGGTTAAGAAACCAAGAAAAATTGGCACTAATATAGGACAAGCCTACCTTGTCAGTTTCAATCTCACAAACCACTTCATCTTCTGCAACTGTGTCTCCAACAGCTGAAAAGACAGTCAAAGGTTACCTGTTAGAGATGCTTCCAGTAGCCACAAAATCCCTTTCAGCAGGTGTTACAAGACCCCTTTCCTATAGGGTCCGGAGAAAGTATGCTGATGGTAAAAAAGAAAAAAAAAAATGGTGGAGGCACAGGTTCCACTGATTATCATGGAGGTGGTGGTGGTAAAGGGGACTTTTATAAAGTATTTAAACTTAAGAAGTGAGAGGGCACTAAATCTTACCTTTCTCCCACCTAACATCCCCCTCTGTGACAGATTCTGCAAACGCTGGGGTTTTGACTGTAATCACATCATCCTCTAGGAAAAAAGCAAAAAAGAAAATCACATATGGACAAGAAAGTCCACATTTTCCTTTTACATTTTTTCTTTAATTAAACACAGTAAATTGTTGCTCTTGCCATTTAAACTGCATTTCCAAGAAGGCAGGGAGCTATAGGTACTTACTGCACA
Organism: Rousettus aegyptiacus; assembly: GCF_014176215.1. Classification (NCBI taxonomy): domain Eukaryota; kingdom Metazoa; phylum Chordata; class Mammalia; order Chiroptera; family Pteropodidae; genus Rousettus; species Rousettus aegyptiacus. The sequence continues at coordinate 152,997,440 of NW_023416306.1, read as the reverse complement.
CAGCTGTAGTTCTGAAGAAGCGAATGGTGAAGACACTACTGTTGTTAACGCTACGAAAGAAACATAAAAGTAAACTCCTTTAGCAGATGAGCCACTCACAGTCTACATAGGCACTATGGATCACTTTCCCTTTAAATCACTGTTTCTCAACCAGGGGTGTCCACCAGTGTCACCTGGGGAAAGTTTTTCACAACATACTTGTCCAGACCCCAACCTCGAGGATTCTAACTCAGGTCAAAGCCTGGATGCCCTAGGTGTCCTAAATAGTGAGCTCCTTGTGTGAGTCCAGGACCCTATTCTGCAATGAAATGCCAGCTCTCACAAAACAGAGACTTACACTTGGTTCTCTGAAGAAAAAGATAAGCATCTTGGCCCTTTCACACAGTCATCAAAAAGACTTAGCTTCCTAATAGGTTAAAAAATCAAAAAAAAAACCAAAAACCAAAAACAAACAAAAAAAACTAAATCCAAGTAAGATAAATTGCATGCCCTGTGGGTACATGCCATTGTGTCATGTACAATGGAATTCCTGACAGTAGGATTACTGATTTAGAGCAGATGAGAAAGCAAGATAGGACAATTAACTAGTAAGTAAAACAAAGTGTTAAAGGGGAGGGGTGGGGAACCCTACCAAAAAACTCATATGGTATTTCCTAGTCTGTTCTCTTGCTAGGAAGCAGCACAAGAATAAGTCCACTTTGGACTTATTCAAGAGGAATTTCAAAAGATCAAGACTTTTTTTGATGTGGCACTAAATTTAACAATGTAAACTGGAGAAAAAGTGGGTAGTGCAGATATAAAACACACACACACACACACATAATCTTTGGTTATCTGTTACATATATATACATTTTGGGAGATATGGACTGATGAGGACTTTCACTTTCCACACTTAAGGACTGTCTGAATATTCTACACCAAGCACCTTTAAAATAAGAAAATAAAAGATTTAAGTTGCTGTTTGGTATTTTTGCTTTTATAATGTCAAGATAATTATAAGATCTGTGCAGAATCAAGAAAAAAATTATGTTAAAAAATACAAAACACAGAGTGTCTGTGTAAAATTCATAACTATGTATAAATACATGCATGTGGGCAAGAACCAATGGGTAATATACAATCCAGAGACTGCTCTATAAGGACAGTCAAGAACCTGGTTCCCTGGCTGCCTCTGACAACAGGAAGTTGGTGGTACCGGAGAATAAGAAAAAAATCTTCGCATGGACACTTTTTACCTTTGAACTATGTAAATGCATAACCTATTAAAAACATAAAACCAGGAAGTTTTACAATAAAAGGTTTTTTAAATAAAGTGGGTACCTTATTCACAGAAAGAAAATATGGAATACAAAAAGAGTTATGAGGGTGATAGCCTAAGCTAATGTGTAATCTTACCCCTCAAAGTTTAGAGTTTTTAAAAAATACTTTCAAATAGTTATTTATTGTATTTATTGCAGAGATTTGTGGTTGCTCCAATTTTCATTGAAACTGCAGATGAGTAACACATTTTGAATCTATTTTTTTTCGATGATAAAACTATTAGGTATTCGCTGTAGAATATTTGGAAATTTATAATGGGGTTATACTAGACAGTAGAAAATGGAATAATTTTATAACCTGCTTTATCTTACTTATCATAGTGTAAACACATTAACATGACATAGTTTAATCAATTTTTGTAGTTTGGGCATTCTAAGAGAAATCTAAGTATACCAGGACTTCTACAGTATGGATTCCTAGAAATGAAATTCCTAGATCAAAAGGTACATTCAGTTCAAGGACTTGTGAATGCCAAATTGCCCTCCAGAAATAAGTGAGGAACTTATACTTCTAGTACTGAGCGCATCATTTCTTTAAAAAAAAAAAAAAAAAAAAATCCCATTGTGATGCACAGTGAAACAGCAACTAACAAATCTGCTGATCCTTCATTTTGAAGATCTTCCCTGTAGAGAAAGCAGTTTGATAGCTGTTCAATAGGTAACTAGAGCGCATCCTCTTACTGCCACCTTGAAAATACTTGGAAGGTAAAGTAGCATTAAGCAATATTCATAAACAGAAGTTAATCTGAAACACACATGGTCGCTTTTGTCCAAACTTGGCATTACATAATAATAGCATTCCATCCAAACTAGTCAGAGTCCCAGGACTCAACTGACTAGTCTTTTGCTTTTTACTGTTTCTAAAATGAGTAACTGTTAAACCAAAAGGATGCTCTCAATCTCCACAGTAAGTTAAGTGTAACCTCCAGCCCTTAAGCTGCACTTGTATCCAACCAGAATATTTAGGGTACCCTTCTATATCTATTCCCATAAAAAAAAGTGTTGGAACTTCACTTTCATTATAATCTAAACACCTGAGAAAAGGTACACTCCTGGTCCAGCACTTGACATGGGGCTGAAGCTCAAGATACATCACATATTATAAATTAACATCAAGGTTAGGTCTAGGGACTCAACATAACCACCTTGATTTCTAGCCTTGAAAGCCAGTGAAGAAAGCAAATGGTCAACTATAGAACCAGTGTCTTAAATACCCCGTAGCCTCATTATCTGTGCTCCCAGTGATACTTACACAATCTTCCTGCTGTCAGGGTAACCCGGTCCCTGACATAAGGAGACCCCTGGAAGAAACAAAACAACTCTCAACCAACAACTCTTATTTTATACAGGATACTTGCTGAGAACAGAAAAGTCTGTTCACCCTCTAACTCTGAGACAGAGCAGGATCGACTACAGGCAACAATATAATAATCACTCAGAGCTTTGCTTCGCAAACTTTTCCACCAAAGTAACCATAATGGTAGAGAGCAAGAGGTATTGGGGTTGAGAGTGGGTATGTGCATGAGGAAAAAAGGGAAGAACTGTAAGGGCATAGCATGAAGCAGTTTCATAATCTTATTTACCTTGAAATTTATCAACTTTATCCCTACATGTTTTCATAATGTCTCTACTCAAATGCAATGAAGTCTGAGAAAGACAGGTGACGGCTTATCCTGTATTATACACAACATAATCTGAGAGAAGCCATGGGCCAATGGGAATGCTTGGTCTCGGTTTGTTTCCCTGATTACCTAAAATGTACTAAGCTATAAGTCTTACTGCCTGAATCCTAGTAGCAAAGACTGGGCAACTTTAGGCCCAGGGTCTCCAGCTTGTGCTAGGGCTGAGCAAATCATCTCTCTCAGTTTAATGAGGTCTTTTACGCTGATTACACTCAACAGGTGGGAGCCCCTTTCTGCCCACAGTCCTCATCAAAATAAGGATTTCCCCAGCTGACAATTACTACAGCTGCCTCACCTGAATATATTCTTTCATATATATATGAAAGAATAGATCTAATATATATATATATATATATTAGATCTATTAAGAAGTCTTTATGAACCATGGGCTCAGAAGACACCAAATGGGAGACAGACTTCTCTTGTGCCCACCTCCCCAAAAACATCCTCAGAGTTTCAGAGTCAGGTAAGTCACCTCTATGTAGCAGCCAATGACTCTGGAGTACAAATCCCTAGGACAGCATGTCTTTGAGCTAGAAGAACCAACAACCCATGCTGATTTTTAGAACCCTGAGTCCAACTTAGAGTTCAGCCTACAGCAAGTTCATTTGTATAGCGCTTTAGGGTTTATTAGAAGCTTTCACAAAATGACCTCATTTTGACTTTTGAGTCTCACCACTCCCTGAAGTGGAAAGACCATCTGCCATTAGTCCCATTTCATGTGTAAGTAGGGCTTCTGGAGGTTATGTTACTAGCCCAAGGTGAAGCCCTAAGCCTCAATGCAAAACTTCAAGTGCAAGGTTTTTTCCATTGTTCTGCCAATCTATAAAATGGAGAAAATGTCACTGACATTTTTCAGGATTCCCAGTTAAAAATCTATTTATTATTGTGAGTCCTCTATAAGTTAACACTGTGCTAAGGCACCTACGTTCTCACGACTCTTAGGATAAAGTCCAAAAACCTTACACATTCCTATGCTGTCCAGACCTCCCTACCTTTCTAGCCAGACAGGCTCCCTTTCCATTTCTATGACCAGTCAAGTACCTTCCTGCCTGAAAGCCTTTGCACAAACAATTCATTTTGCCTGGAATATCGTGCTTTTGGCTAACTACCATGTATTAAGACTTGACTTAAATGTCACTTCTTCATGGAAGCCTTTACTGACATTCTCACTGCACTCCCCACCTCCCAAGCTGGGCTATATCATCCTACCTTCTCACTACACCCTGCATTCCTCCTCTGTAGTATTCACAAGGTAATTATGTCCTGTGTATAAATGTATATTTGCTCTCTCTTCAGCTAGAACATTGCATCTTTGATAGAGACCATCTGTATTTCTGTTGCCTAGCACAGTGCCTGACAGGTAGTAAGAACTCAATAAATGTTGAGTACATGAGTTAATGATAACATGGTGGATTTAAGAATTCAGGCTGTGAAGTCAAATAGAACTGGCTTGACTAAGGCTGAGTGACCTTGGTCAAGGCACTTAACCTCTCTTAGCCTTGGGTTCTGCGTATGTAAAATAGAATACTCCTTGTACGGTTTCTTGATTAACTGAAAAATGCACAGAAAGCACTCAGAAATCCTACAATAAAATCGACTCATTCAACAAATATTTATTCCAGGCATAAAAAAAAAAATTATTGGGATAAAATCTAAATCCTTCCAGTAGTTTCAACACCACCTTCTAGCTCATGCCATTCTCTCCCCTTAACCAAAATGCTCTGGCCAAATAACTTTTTTGCCCCCAGTTCTGAAACAATGCCAAGCTCTTTCATTCCTTAGAGACTGTTTGTATATGGTATTCCCTTTCCTTCTGCTCTTCACTGGGATGGCTTCTGTCACATCCTCCAAGTCACCTACTAAAGAGAACTCTTCTGTCCACCTTCATTTGTTTCTTTGTCAGCATTTAACCAAGATTTGTGATGGTTTATTTGCTTAGCAATTTACACTTTGTCTTTCCCACCAGACTGTAAGCTCCAGGAGGGCAAAAATTACCCATTGCTAGATCCCTAGAGAGTACCTATAGGGCATTCATTAGTGCCTGACACACAGTAGAAACTTACTTAGTAACTCCGTGCTAAATGAATAGCCGATTGCTGTTACTACTAAACAAGCATTCTGTTTCACTCCTATCTGAACATTACATGGAGAAACATAGGCACCCGGATTTCCTCACATACTGCTCTGCCCTGGAGAAGAACATTTTAGGTGACAGCAAGGGCAGAACTTACCATGCAGGGAACGTCTCCCTAGAGGGCAGTTCCCCTGTTGAGAAAGAAGATATTATCGACGTCACCCAAGATGAAAGGAGGAAAGAAACAGCTTTTTAAGTACAGACTCAAAGCTGACCAGGTGCTGGTGACAGGTGAATCTCGTGACTCCAAAATGAAAATGCAACAGCCAGGGCTCGCTGTCAGCACACCGAGCCCGCCAAACACCTCAGCTTCCCAACGGGACCGATACCCACTGACTTTAAAAGAAAAGAGGGGGACGGGCCCTCGTATTCCGTTGGGGGAGACCGCGGCCCCTCCTCTCAAACTGAGTCTCGTGTCGGCGCGGGCGCGGCTCTGGATGGCTCAGTCCAGGCGCGGAAGGTGGAGTACAACAGAAGACGGGGCGCCGGCTGCCTCGGGAATCCGAGGGGCCGCTGAGCTCCGCAAGACGTCTCCGAGGGCAACGGCAGCCATGGGCCACCCAGCCCGCGGCCTCCGCGTCCCGGTGCCCTTGGTGCCTGGCCTGGCCAGCCCGCCGCGCCCCTACCCACGCCCCCAGGCTGTTCGCTGCCCACCAGCGGGTTTCTCACCCGCCCTGGCCTGGCCAGACCGCACCGTACCTTCTGGAAAGCGGAGAGTGAGCGGCTGAATGCCCGGGACACGCAGCGGGACCGAGACAGCATCACGGTAGTGGCTGCAGTGGCGGCGGCAGAGCCGAGGGCGGGCGGACACCGGATATAGGGCCCGGCAACGACCGGAAGTGGGGCGGGCCGCAGCACCCGCCGGCGGGGAGGGGTGTTCGGAGCGAACCACTGGCGGGAGAGGGGAACCCACGGGCTGGCGAGCGGCCGCAGCCTCAGCCTAGCGGCAGGCGCAGGGAAACCCACAGCTGTTGGATGGGTGATCTTTGAGCCTGTTACTCAGACATGCCTGCCTGATGTTACACTTGTGTGGCCTTGGGCAAGTGGCATTCCTTCCTTGAGCCTCAAGTTCCTCAAACAAAAAAAGCAATAGTCACTTCCCTACCTTCCTAACCTCTGAACAAGGAAACAAAACCCCCAAGGATCCTTTAAAGCAGGGACTAGTGCTCCTATGAGAATCTAATGCCTAATGATCTGAGGTGGAGCTGATGCAGTAAGGCTAGCTCTGGGCAGTGGCTGCAAATACAGATGAAGCCTTGTTAGCTGGCTGGTTGGCTGTTCATCTGCTGTGCCGGGGGTTTCTAACAGGCCACTGATTGGGTACTGGGCCATGGGCCAGGGGGTCTGGGGAACCCCTGCTCTCAAGGGCTCCCATTGCCTTTTACCTAGAAGATCTTCAAGTAGCCTTAATTCTGCAAGACATCTAATCTTCCTGAGTCCCTGCTCAAACGCTCCAGCCAGGCTAATTGTTCTCCATGCACCCTGTGCATTTGGGAGGCTGTTCATTTGTCATTCTACCCCTAGAACAGAAACTCCATGAGATTAAGGACCTTGTCAGTTTTTTGACTGTTGTGTCCCCAGTACCTAGAATAGAGATTGGCATAGGTTAGGTGGGCAATAAATATTTGTGGGCTGAATTTCGGCCTCTCAGCTTTCGGGCAGACCATTGTGTCACTACCTTCAATGTGAAAATACATAGCACGCTTCTTCTCTTTATTTTCCTCTTACCTTAAATCCCTAGGCCCTTAGGGATTCACCTTTATAGCCCACTTTCCTAATAGAAAAAGTTTTCTATTAGTTTCTGGCTAAATTAAGAATGAATGAGCAAGCCACTTGCTCCAGCTCATGCTCATTTCTTTAGGTGAGTCATCTGGCCTGGTCCTTGGGATCTTTACCGTGCCTTCGCTCACCCAAACTCTGAAAGCACTTCCATTGGAATTCTGGAGGGAAAGGCAGAAGCCCTAACTAGAAATAGAACATTCTTGTCCTGCTGCCTCCCATCAAGTCCTCAGCATCCTTTACCTGGATTATTTTAAAAGCCTCCTAATCAGTTTTGGGCCTCCATTCACTTTCTCTAACCCATTCTCCACACCTATGTCAAAGATCCTTCTGAAATGCAAATCTAATCCTGAATTCCTCTGCTTAAAGTCAGTTGCTCCTCCCTAATGGTAGGATAAAGTCACTCCTCGGTTTAACAAGAGGCCTGCTAACCTGGCCTCGGACTATGTTGTGATCCTCCTCCCCACCCCCTCGCCCTTCCTCCCCGCCCCAGTTCTCACAAGTGCTGAGCTTTAGCCCTACTGCACTACAGGCCATAGACCCAATGAGCTTCTCTCACTCCTTTAAATATTTGCGTGAGTTGTTCTCAACTCTTGTTTACCTAGGGACTCCTAAGCATCATCCTCATTTGAATCTCTTCCTAATCCCCTTGGGCAGAGTTAACACTTTTCTGTGCTTCCAAAGCATTGTGTATATATCTCTACATTACACTGTAATGTCTTATTGACCTGTCTGTCTCATCAGTTGAGCAGAGCAGCAGTAGGAAAGAGATGACTCTCAACAGGCATACCTCGTTTTATTGCACTTAGTTTTATTGTAATTTACAGATGTTTCTTACAAATTGAAGGCAAGACCTTCTTTCACCAGCAAAAAGATTACAACTAGCTTTATTATGATACTCATTTTATTGTAGTGGTCCAGAACCAAACCAGCAACATCTCTGAGGCCTTCCTATGTTTTCCTGGATCCTCTGCATAGAGCACAGTGCCTAGTATTCTGTAGATACTCAATAAATACAAGTGGAATGACTAAGTACTGCCATGCTTAGGACACTGTTTGACCCAGCTAAAGAGTCTAGGAACAATAATCAAGAGTTATGGCAATCCCTTGCAGGGGTTGCTGTTAATATTTCTTAAATAACTACTTGATTTTTTCAGTTTTATGTAATTAATTTGTGAGATTCTTATGCAAGGTTTAGAAGCTCGAGTCTGGATGATATGGCAAAGCATTTTTCCTGGAGTTTCAGTGATCACCTAGGTTAATCTTAGATGTTACAGTATGCACGGTAACAGGCAAAGTCCTTCTCAAAGGATAAAGGTTGAATTGATTTCCCTGAGATTCACACATGAGCTTCTGTTGAGTCCAAGGTGCAACCCAATAAGCTTGCACTCTCTCCTGTACTTAGAACCTCCCAGGCCATAACATCATCTATTGGGACAGGAGTTTATTTCTACATTGTGGCAAGGTTCGAAGGAGAATTCTAAAAAAAAATTTATTGTAAAATATGCATTCAAAAGGGTATATAAGCATATGTGTAAAGAAAAATAATAAAAGGAATAAACTCACCAATGAGTTTAAGGAATGGAAAAGCCCTATGTGGTCCTCCTTGCCGATCCTCCCAAGTTAACCACTGCTATACTGAATTATGTATTAACCATCCCCTCACTTTCATTGTAGCTTCAATACACATGTGTCCAAAACTGTACTTGGCTTTGCTTATTTTTCAGATTGAGGAAAACATGTACTTACTTTCCAAATATGTACGAAAAATTTTGTTTCTAGAAAGAATGAACGGCTCAGTTTATGAAAAACACGACAGAGCAGGCAGCTCTCACCTTAAATAATAGACACAGCATTCTCTTCTCTTACCCCAAATTCCCCAATATTCATGTGTGGTCTGAAATATACACTCACATTCTTGCTTATATATTTTTGAAGATTACCGACCAGATGGTAGATGGGGCTGTAGCCTGTCCTTTCATCTCTGGGCTCCTTAAAATAGACACTATACCCTATATTCATTTTGTATTACTCATAATACCTAGACTCTATCTATCAGTCTATCTCTTCATTCAGGTGTAATTGAAAATAATGAATAGGTACATACTCAATGAAAATCTAGACGTCGTTTCGTCTATTTTTAAAAGTAACATAAATGGAATCGCAGTGGCTGTATCATTCTGCGACTTTCTTTTACTCAACATTATGTTTTGAGAATTTATCCATGTTTAGTTGAGCTGTAGTTCATTGATTTTCATTGCTGTATTAGCAATATTCACACCACTTCCAAATTGAAGAAGATGGCAAAATTTGATTGATGTTTGTGGGTAGGTGATTTGGCCAGTGAGTTCTTCCCAGCTCTGACAGGAATAGGGGCTTTGGGTCTAGGAAACAGCCTCCCCAACAGTGTTTGGACCTCTCTGCTGGAGGGAGAAGCCATGCAGCCTTTCTTTCCCGCTGAGCTGTGATGCTATGTTTTGGTACTGGTTTGGTTTAAGTAACCTCAGGAGAATACAGGAAGAAAGATGTTCACTTTGTAGCTGCCTCGCTAGGGAATTTGGAGGCAAAGGTTAGGAGCTACTTGCTGGAGGCCAGTGCAATGGGAGAAGATGGGTAATCCAGTCCCCAAATTTTCAAGAGGCTGTGAAGATCTTTAGGCAAAGGCAGAGAGATGGCATTTCAGGAAGGTCCTCTCTGAGCTGGCTTTTCTGGGCAACTGAGTTGGGGAGGGGCTGGAACATGGTGGGGGGGGCAGCCAACCAGCTCCAGCCTCTATCTGCATATTCATAAGTCCCCCACACCGGTTGGCTGTGGTAGGCAGCCCTCTCTGTCCCCAGTGCTGGCGTCCGCAGCAGAGCTAACTGTCAGATGGTACCTTGCCCTGAGAAGGGGCAAAAGGCTTCCCTTGCCCAGCCACAGGTGCCAGGACTGCCTGGAGAGGAAGCAGGGAAACCAAAATCACTTCCTGGCCATGACTCTGTGTGCCTAAGGCTGGCCAGAGGGGTGGGCCCAAACTGGCCTCAGAGCCAAGGACTTGGACATCCCCGAGGGCATCTTCTCCGTGAGTAACACCATCCCTTCCATTCGCCTTGCCAGATCACTTTTTAAAAATGATGAGATGTTTATTATGAAAATGTTCAAGTATGCAGAAAAGTAGAGAGAATAGCAGTTTCTAAATACCTATCTATGTTGTCACTTAGATGTAACATCACCTAGATGTAACGATTGTTAATATGTTGCCATCTTTGTTTCATCTATTTTTCTTGGCTGAAATACTTTCAGTTACAGCCATGGAGCCATCTCACTCCTAAACACCCTGGTATGCATCTCTAGAGCACTTTTGAAGCTCTTCTTGCATTAGGTTCTCACGCTGGTCTTGAGTGAGGGGGCAAGTATCATCCCTATTTGAGAAAAGCAGAAAAGGCAGAAAGTATGGCTTGAGGGCAAATGGCTGGGAGTAAATAGAGCTCAGATTTCCTAAGTCCCAGCCTAGGGCACCTGTCTCAGCCACCTGAAAAGATCTCTTATGTGCAGGGGTGTGTTTTCCTAGATAGCAATGAGACATTGGAGCCTCGGTGACCTTGGGCATGTCACTTCACCTTCTGGCTTTCGGTTGCCCCATCCATAAAGCAAGGGCATAGCGTGAAGATCCAAGGTTCCCTAACACTGGTCTGTGATGTTTTCATTGGTTTTCAGAAAAGACAATATTTAGAGTTTTTTACAAAGCTAAATTTATTTGGATATTATGCCCTTCCTTTTTTTTTAAAACAGGGTGGTTAAGATTCTTTTCTTTTATGAAGTTAAAATGATAGTAGGTTGTAGTCTTTTGTATGCTAATTTTTTGTACCCTTACCTGCTAACAAAATGTTAGCTACTCTCACTCTGGTCCAAGTATTCTATTCTATTTTGTTTTATTTTATTAATAGTTAAAATCAAAAATTCTGGAAACCACCCACATACCAGGTGATCTCTAAGCCCCTTTTAGCTCTAGGTCCCTGACTGTGGGGCCTCCGAGACCAGCCCTAAGGGGAAAGGAAACTGCGGTTTAAGGAAGGCCTATTATCAGTGCTAGAGAATGTTGGCACTGGACCTGTGTTATCACATGTGATCCTCCTCACAGCCCTAGGAGATCCCAGTATTATCAACCCCATTTTACAGAGAAAAAAACTGAGAGGGAAAAAAGGCAAAGTTACTTGTGTAAGTTCACGTAAGAGCTAGGGAGTCCTACCCAGGTCCAACACCCAGTGGATCATTCAGTAGTTCATGGGCACCAGGGATGCAGACCACTAGGGCTTTTGACTTGGTTGTGCCTCTGTCTGTCAATGGACAGGGCTGTGTGGCCTGAGCCAACAGCCTGACCTCCTCTCCCATTTCTACCATCAGTCACTACGATAGGGAGAGCTGCTCAGGGATGGACCAGAGATGGATGGTCCATGTGGGGTTATGCAGGGGGCGCCCAGTTGCCGCATCTTAGAGAATGAAACAGAGATGAGGTTGTATATGAAAACACCTTAGTAAAACATAAAAATGCTGTCTGACCTTGAGATATGCCTCCCTGAGCAAGTCTTATATTAGCAGCTAGTTTGCCGAGCCTAGTAAGTATTTGATGGGAGGCGCTTCAGGAATTCTGTGTGTGATCAGACAAAAATATATTTGGATATAAATGTATAATTAAGTGATCACTATTATGAATCACTGATGGTGGACCCTTAGATCCCGTGCCACCTGCTTAGGAGAGGCTGTTTCAGGACAAGGCATTTTCCTCCCTATTTTCCCAACCATAATGTGGGTAGTTATCTACTAGGAACAAGTCTGGTCCAGTTGGAATCCGACCAAGTCTGAGAAATTAATGAACAAAATCCTGCAGAGAGAAACTAAACTTTCCCAATAAAAACTTGGCAGGAACTTTATCAAGGAAATAATAATAGACTTCCTTGTATAAATCTGGATTGAGCATGAATGACAGTGATGAAAAAGAGTTAGCATCGCTCGGTCTTTGCTTGGTGCCATTTATTTAAGGACTCCCTATAGCTCGCTTTGCTTTATTGGTTGGTTCCCCAGTGGCCCTGCTGGAGTGTGTCAGAGGAATTTGTTATTTCCTAAATGTGGACATGCCACAGATGGGGAGCTGCTGGATTCACCTCAGCCAGCCCTGTGGGCAACCCTTCCCCTTTGTCCCCTTTGGCAGAGCTTTGGAAGATCTCGAGGGAGGGCAAAGACTGGAGGGACAAGGGCTCCAGCATTAGTGGATGATCTGTGCAGCCGATAAGGCCCCAGACGGACACTGACTGTCTTTTTAGCTCACGCCCACAGTTTCTAATACTTCGGATAAAAGGAGACAGACACACTGCTTTCTTATGTCGTTTCTTACTTGAAATTCAACCTCACCCTCATGTTACACTTTCTAGCTATAAAATCCTATATAACTTTGCAGTTATCTCACAAGTTCTATATTCTGTACTCATGTCTGCAGATAAATTTGCTTCTCCAGTGGGGCTTTTTATGTCTGGTGCCCAGGAATGTATTTTTGGGAAAGATTCAATGAGAGAAAATGCAATCTTTGTTTGTTTGTTTGTTTGTTTGTTTGTTTGTTTTAATGGACTTCATTTTTCAGAGTGGTTTTAGATTCAAAGCAAAATTAAGAAGAATGTACATATTTCCATATTCCCTTGCCCCCACATACGTATAGCTTCCCCATAAATACAAGTTTTTAATTAACAAAGACAAGGGTTGCCTTTTCTTTAATTAGAAAAGTAAAAATATACCCATAGAAAATATAAAAAATATAAAAAAGTAAAAAGAAGAAATAGAAGAGTTATGCATGATTCCATTACTCATAAAGAACTATTGCTTACATTTTAATATATTTCTCATCTTTTTTCTTGGTATTTTTAATACGTAATTTTATCTCCCCCCACTTATTATAAAAGAATATTCTGTAAACTCTTCTTAAACATGACTTTTTAAAAATGGCTGCATAATATAGCATCATGTAGATAATACCATACTTTAGAATTTATTTCACCAATCTCTACTCTTAATACTAGGATGATTATTTTTGACATAAATCTTTAGATATAGCATATTTTCTTGATTTTATTTCTTAGATGTAGAATCATTAACTCAAAAGGCATAAACGTTTTTAAATTTTATAATATATACCACATAAATATTTCCCTCAAAATATATGAAAAAAATGAGCACGATTACTGAGAATCAAAGAAATACAGATAATGAGATAACATCGTCGCCCATCATATTGGCAAAGATTTCAGAGACCAACAACACCCAATGTTGATGAAAATGAGATATGTGTTCTTTTACAGATATGTTGGTAAAAGAGAAAATGGGCTATTTAAAAATATGCATAAAATGTGTATACAAATAATGCATGAATACATTCTTACAAAAATTCAGTTAATACAGAAATACACGGAGTAAAGTTTTTAAGTTCTCTGTCAGTCCCTTATCTCCATTTCCCGTATGTTTCTCAAGGGAAGCTGGGCAACAAGTATAAAAGTTTAACGTATGTCTAGTCTTTGACCCAGGATTTCCACTTCTAGAAATGTATCCTCAGGAAATAATGGGATAAATACCCAGTTATAGATAGGAGTGTTCATCTCAATTTTACTAAGAATAACAATAGCTAACACTTATCAGCAATTTACTATGTGCCAGAAACTGTTCTAAAAAATAACATATGTTAACTCATTGGATCACCTACAAAAACCTTATGATAACTGTAGGTATATTGGTTATTCCCATTTTATTGATGAGGAAACTAAGGTACACAGAAGTCACAAAGCTAGTAAGTGGCTCTAAGGAGTCAAATCTAGGCAGCCTGACTCAGGTCCACACTCTCAACCTTTGTACGATGTCGCTCAACTGCTATAAAAGTAAAAACACAGGAACAAATCTAACTGTCTATAAAAAAGTAATTTACTAAATAAATTATGGTACCTCCGTGCAATGGAATATCATCAGCTTTCACAGTGTTGCTATAGATTGAGTTTCATTGATGGTAAAGACAAAAAGAGAAGCTACAAAACTATGTATATATGATTCCATTTTTATTTTTCAAAAATTTATATAATTATGAGAAATCATGGACATTTATCTGTACACAGAGAAAAAATTTTGGAAAAAAATGATGAACACCAAAATGTTAACTGATTTTTTTTCTGGAAGGCAGCATTATATGTGTCTTTCTTTTCCTCTTAATACATTTCTATATTTGGGAAGTAAAACAATCCTGTAATACTTTCATAATCTAAGAAAAGCAGTAAAGCTATTTTTATTAGGGTTGTGACAATTGTCAGTCTATCAGTGAATGTGAGAGTGCTACGATTCAATTTTCAAACAGAAAGCATTGCTGCCTGACACCACACCCAGATAAAGGACTCTTGGCAGAACGCTGGCCCCAGCACAGAGGTTTCCTGTTTCTCAGCTGCCCAGATGTAGAATTTCCACAACTGTCCTGCAGGAATGCGCGTAGACATCTGGGCACCCAACCACAGTGGAGTCTGGCTGGATTTTCAGATTCTGGCCTCAGGATATTCCTGCTGTTTGTTGCTTCATTAAACACACATATTACCCAAATGGTTCTGCCTTCTGGAGCACACAGACTGCATGGGACCTCAGAAACCATACCTTAAATACCTACAAGGGAGATTTGACGTAGTTTGTGGTTCTGTGCTCTCTTGCTCATTCTCTCTCTCTCTCTCTCTCCATGTGTGTGTGTGTATAAATATACATACATACATACACACACACAACACACACACACATATATATAGTCTCTCCTCTATATATAGACTTTGTTCCATGTAGGTCCTAGAGGAATCTGAAATAAAGTACCTCTGAAGAGAAAAATATCAGTCTAAATGAAGTGCATACAGAACAATTTATTCAACTGAGTCAGCAAATATCTCTTTGGTGACAGTTGGCAGTTGGCAGTAACGTGCTACTTGGAGACACAGAGGGAGCTCGCAGTCTAAAGGGGGAGACACACTGATTGCTTCAGAGAGGTGCCGACATTTCAGTTGGATTTTAGGAGTCGGGGTTTGTTCAGATGTGAAAGTGGGAGACAGGCCTTTCGAGCAGAGGGAGCACTAAGTGCACAGACATGTGGCGTGCAGGAGTTTGGCCTGCTCAGGGAACACGAGGCCCAGGAGAGCTCAACACAGGTGAGTGTCTACAGTCACTAGATGGGAGGGGGTTGGGGGGAATGCAAACAGTGAAAGGGCTTAAGAAATACAATTGCCAATTATAAAATAGTCATGGGGATGTAAAGTACAGCATAGAGAATATAGTCAATAATATTGTAATAACTATGTATGGTGTCAAATAGGGACTAGACCTATCAGGGCGATTACTTCACGAGTTACCCAGATGTCTGTCTAATCACTATGCTGTACACCTGAAACTAGTATAATATTGTATGCCAACTGTAAATGAAGAAAAAAACCCACAGGTGTGTGTTGAGGGTAGTGGCTCCAGAGGCATTAGATTAAGACCATGTTTACGAGGAGCTGAGACAGCTAAGCCTTAGCATCAACAGGAAGCTAGCAAAGACTTTGGTTTCATGAAGGGGCATAAACAGACATGCATTATAGAAAGTTAATGCAAATGCCAATGTCACTAAGAAAACTGAAACTAAAGGGAACTTCCACCGACTCCCATCACCGCATCTACCCTGCTGCCAGCGCCTGACCCCATGGGCACTGCCTCCCTTCCTGCTCCCATGGGTGGACTGAGGGTCCTCCCTGAAGTTAATGCCTGCGCATGTGCACTGCATCTTGTCCTCTCCTTTCTGCCCAGGACAAGGCTCCAGAAATTCTCCCAATCTTGCCTACATTAACAGATTTTATTTTTCTATGGCATCATTGCTCTCAGCCTGAAAATATGCTGTTATTCCTCCTACCTTGAGAAACTCTCTCTTGACTCCATTTCTTCTAGCCACTGTCCCATTTCTGTCTTTACAAAACTCCTCGAAAGAGTTGTCATAGTCAGTGTCACTAATATCTCTTGTCCTCTTCCTTAAATCCACTCTAATCGGACTTTTCCTCCCTCTACTCCACCCAAACTGCTCTGATCAAGATCCCAAATGACTCCACATTGCTAACTCACAGGGCCGATTCACAACCCTCACGTGACTTGACCTCTCCCCATTCCTAGAAACACTTTCTTCACTTGGCTCCCAGGGCCTTGCACACGCCTAGGCTCCTTCCTACCTCCCTGATTTCTCTGTTTTCTTGATTGACTCCATTCTTTCCCCAGCCTCTTCATGTCGTTTCGTCCCAGGACTTAGACCTCAGCCCCCTCCTCCTCTCTGTCTACATTCACTCCGTGGTGAGTCCATCCATCCACATATTGACCACCCCCCAGTTTTATATTTCTAGCCCAGATCTCACACTGAACCTCAGGCTTACTTATCCAACTGCTTTTTCAACATCCCCATTTAGATGTCTAATTATTACCTCAAATTTAACATGTCCTAAACTGAGCTCCCCATATTCCTCCCCGGACCTGCTCCTTCTGCAGTCCTCCCCTTCTCAGTTCATGCAATTCCATCCTTCCAATGGCTCAGGCCAAATACAGTCATCATCAGTGATACTTCTTCTCTTGGGCCCCACATCCACTCTGTTAGCAACTCCCATTGGCCCCAACTTCAACATATATCCAGGATCTGACACAACTTTCCATGCTACCACCCTGGTCCAAGCCATCCCATCTAGATTATTATCATCTATTGCAAGAGCCTCCTGTTCCAAGCCTTGCTCCCCTGCTCACCAGTCTATTCTTCAACCATTAAAAAATGATCCTTTTAAAACTAAGTCAGGTCATATTGGCTTATAATACTCCATTGGATCCTCATTTATCTCAGAGTAAAGGCCAACGTTTTCACAATGGCCAAAAAGGCTCTATATAATGGCCTTTCATTATTACTTAGTAAGTTATTACATTTGTCCCCCTTTCCATGAATGTTTGCTCCATATGGCAGAAGGTATTTGTCTGTTGTTAGGACTCAGTCTGTGTTTGTTTTCATGACGACTATAGAAGAAGGACCAGAGTGAGGAGAGGCTAAAGGATGGGAAATCAGTCATGAGGTTGGGATTGCCCAGGTGAGAAGTTATGAGACCCTGAATCAGAAAAATGTAATGGGAAAGGCAGGATGGAATGTAGTACAGAACCACTTTGGCCATAAATTTACCAGATATGGTGCCCAAATCAGTGTTGAAGATGAGGAGTTGGGCAAGAGTCAAAGATTCCTTAGCTTCCAGCTTGAACGAGATATAGGTAGTGTGAGAGGACAGGCAGAGGAGAAGCTACAGAGTTTGGGTTTGTAAATGCTGAGTTTAAGCAAAAAATGTTCACTAAGAAGCCAGAAGAACCATAACCAATTCCTCTTTTTTTTGGAAGCTACTTACCTGAAAATATATATAGTCTATATTATTGTTGTACCATTCTTCTCAGTTAAAAATATCAATTCTGCCAGTTAGTTATCTTTATGAGAAAGCAGCTAATGCATACTTAATGATCCAAATATGCTTATCAGATAAGGTCTGATTTTAAAGTAACTTTATTATGTGATTTTCAAATTATATATAATATATATTTATCGTCAAATGATCACAGGAAGTTATGAAATGTTTCTCTCTCCAAGAGGTGGTAAACCACCTAAACTGTTGGTATAAACTTAGCAATAATCAATTCTTTAAGTTAATTTGGCAAGCCATCTATTTTTATTTTAGTAATTTAAAAATGTCTTATTCAAAGCTAGAATCTTCTCATTATTCTGACCAGAGAACGTTGCCTTCGTTCAGTGGTATTTTCCCCAAGACGGCACTGGCACTGCAGCTGTCACCGCCTCCCGCCCTCGGCACTGGCGCTTAGAGTGACATTGCTCATGCGGAGCTTATGTTGGGTGTCTGGCTGATCACCAGGAGGCTCCAGGTAGAAGTAGCCACATCTGCAGACGGGGGCAAACTGGCTACAGAAGAGCTGAGATTTGCCTGAGGTAAATACCAAGTAAGCTTTAGGGTGAAAGTGGGAAGAAGAAAGCAAACTCCCGCCTGCCAGCATTTGCGCAAGAGAAGCAAAGGAGGATGGAAATTCGTAGAGAGAAAAAATTAATTTACTTCTTCTAGGAAAGGAAGAGTGTGCTTAACAGACAGCTAAGTCAATCTCTTATGCAAGATTTTTCATCTTCAAGAAGGTAACTAAAGTGCGGTTATGTCAAGAGACTTAAAATCTTCTTTCCCCCAGAATTTCTTGTATTTTATATGTATATGTGTGTGTATGTGTGTGTGTGTGTGTGTATGTATGCGTGTGTGTGTATATATATGTATGTGTGTGTATATATATATACGTGTGTGTGTGTGTGTGTGTATGTGTATACGTATATATATAGGAGACATTGGCTAATGAAATTCAGTAAGTTTCAGGTGTACAATTTAGCAATATACACACATATGTATGTGTGTGTGTGTGTGTGTGTGTGTGTGTGTGTGTGTAGTGTAGTGTTTTCACTGCCCATAGTTAGATTTCTTGAATCTCAGTAACTGAGAGCCGCTCGCGGCCTCGCTGAGCCTGTTTCCTAAACTGCTAAATGGGGGAATTACACTGACTCCCGTTTGGTGTGAGGTGCAATGAGGTAACGTGTACAAAAATTTTATAAACTAGAAGTGCCTTATACCTGCTATTAGAAGCCTCCTGGTTAAAGCACAGTGTATTTTGTTTCTTTAAAAACAAAACAGCTTCAGGCAGCCTTTTCTAAAATAGCTCCCTACTTCTCCCCATACCTTCATCCCAGTTTCCAACACCTGTTGTGCTTTTTCTTCATGGCAGGTATCGTCCCCTGAAAATAAGTTTGTTCATTCTCTTTCTCTGCTAGACAGCCAGCTCCATAAGAACAGAATTCTACTGGTCTTGTTCACCACTGTCTCTTTAAGTGTCCAGATGAAGGCCTGATGCATAGTAGGTACTTAATAAATAGTTGTTCAATGTTGAACGATGAATGCAGATGAATGCCTAATCTGATTCTTCCAGGAGCCGGGCAGCCCGTTCTCAAATTCTGGTTCGCTCGTTTCAAATCCAGGTTTCCTGACAGGGCCCAGAGGGATTCTGATTCAGCAGGGCTGGTGGGACCTACTACTGACTTTGCTGTTTTTAACAAGTGAGGGGGGATTCTGTGCAGGTTGTCACTAAGAAAGTTCCTCTGAATCCAACAAATCTGGTTTCGATTCCAGCCTTACATAGACTTACAGGCTGTATGACTTCTGGAAGTAACTTCGTAATGGTCTCTGAGCCTGTTTCCTTATCTGTAAAGTAAGAATGACAACATCCTCATTGTCACAATCAGGTAAAAAGATGTAAAGTTCTTGGCAAAATGCCAGTTATGCAGTTAAATGCTGTTGTCATTTTTATTATCATTCTTATGTTATTGCCAACTGTGCCCTGGCGGGAGAGAACTTTCTTCCTGGAAGATCGCTCTTGGGAATCTCCTCAAAGTTTGGTCCTAACCAGCAGCACCAGGGCACCTGGGAGCTGATTAGAAATGCAGAATCTCTGCCCCGCCTCAGACCTGCTGAATCCGATTCTGCTTTTCAACAAGATCAGTTTGCACGTTTAAGTTTGAAAAGCTTGGCTCAAAGTCACGTGTACCATGTCCTTCCTGTCTCTCATTTCAGAGTCAGCCCAGGAGGTTCGTAAGCCTGGGCATCCCAGAGGCTGAACACTTGACCCCGCTCATTTCTACTGCACCTCCAGCTGAGGACGTTAGGAGGAGGGGTTCCCTCACAGAGCCCAGGGTAACCCCACAGTCTCTGAGCAAGTGACTGTGGAGCCAGGAGATGGATCCAAACTCCAGCGTGCTTTCTTCTCCATCCCGGGCCTGCTCCCACCCAGCAGAATCCTGTGTGGGAGGTGGGAGAAGCCCGCCCCCCCGTGAGCAGGGCAGAGACTCATCCTTTCCCTGGAGCCAGGTCCCGAGCTCCAGCCTCACTGACCCTGACTGGTTTTGGGATGAACACGTCCAGGCAAAGAGGGCCAGAGTAGAGACCATCATCCGAGGCATGTGCCTCTCCCCTAATCCTCTGATGCCAGGCAACACGCGAGCCAGAGACAGCCCCTGCTGCCCAGAGAAGGCCCGGGAACGGAAGAGGAAGCAGAGCCTTCCCATGCAGCAAAACCCCCTGAAGCCAGGCCCTGCTGGGAACCACGGCAGCAGGAAGGGCGCCCCTCGCATGAAAGAACAGCTTCATCTGCTGAAGCAACAGCTAAGACATCTGCAAGAGCACATCCTTCAGGCCGCCGAGCCCAGGGACACAGCTCAGAGCACGGGGAGCCCTGAGAAGGGATGGGATCCTCACAATGTAAAGCAGAAGAATGGCTATGAGTCCAGGCCCTGGGTTGTGGATAGTGACCACCACCAGGGGTCTGGTGGGGACCTCTCTGGGGTGGACAAACACTGCAGAGTGGTGTCTGAGGTCGAATACCAGCCTGAAGAACCCGTGTTCCTTCCTTCTGGAACACGAGCTTTGCTGGAGATTCTGAGGAAAGAATTGACTGGGGCAGTGTCCCAGGCTGTGGACTCAATATTACAAAAGGTACTATTGGATCCACAAGGCCACCTGACTCAGCGGGGCAGAAATTTCCAAAGGCTGGTGCCAGAGGGTAGAATTGAGACTTCACCTGAGGGAAGTGCCTATAAAGATCCACTTCCTCTGGCCGCCTTGCCCAGGAGGGCCCAGGCCCAGGCCCAGGCTGGGGTCTCACTGGGAAACTTATCACTGGCCAAGCCTCCAGATTCTTCTAGGTACCCTACTCCTCCAAGGATGATCCCCAAATCCTATCAAGGCCCCCCAGCAAACTGTCCCTTGGCTGTGCCTTCCCACATCCAGGAAAATCAGATTCTTGGCCAGCTGCTGGATCAGGGACCCCGTGGTCTACGGAGCGGCAATCTTCCCCGGGACTCACCTTCTCAAAGCCGCTCCTCTGCAGAGTCTGCCCTGCAGCCTTGGGGAGCTGTCAAACTGCTCCCGCCGGTTTTGAGCCAGCAGCAGGTCCCCTCGCCCTTCGCTTCCACCTGTTTGGAAAGACTGTCCCTTCTTCCCTCAGTGAAGATGGAGCACCGTGGCCTGCAGGCTGCCGCTGATGTACTTCCTTTTTCTTCAGTTCACATATCCTTTACTAGTAATTGAAGTTCTATCATCACAGCCCAGAGAAAGAGGAAATCTGGAAGACAAGGGGAGGCGGAGACAAATACCTGCCTGGCGTAGGGAATAGCTCTGCTTCCTCCATGGTCTTCTTGATGTGCCTCTGTGCCCTCCTTCCCTGTGGTTCAGAGACGAGGTTCCTGAGAAAGTAGTCCCTATTCTGGGATGTAAGGTTGCTGGGGAAAAAGGTTCATTTACCTCCTCTGTGACACAACAGATTCGACCACTTACACTCCTGACTTACACTCCTTTGGGTCTGAAAAGGTTTTGTTTTTAAACTCGAATGGGCTTCAAAAATATGATAAATACCCTGTGGAAGGAAAAACTTTATAAGTTGGTCACCAGCTGCCCATACACCTGGGCAGAGAGGGTCAAAGGAATGACCTCATCTGAGACATGCACCCCCCCACCCCCACCCTTTTGGCTCTATAGGCAAAAGGCCTTCACTGTCTAGATAATTCATAGGGAAGAGATGAGAGACTGGAAACTTCTGAGGCAGATGTGGAAGGGGATGTTTTCCCCAGGGAGTAGAGCCGAGGTGGCTGGAAGGGGTAAGAAGACTTCAGCTTAAGGAACAGCTCTGAGCCACAGCCGAGAGGGAGAGGAGGCCCCCGTGGGTAAGGCCGAGGGGCCTAGGCTAGTCGCAGGGGTCTGAGATCTTACTGTATCATCTTTGCCACCCTTAGGCAGACCCTGTTTTCGTAAATAATGTTTCTCAGAGTAACACTCCCTCAAGATATTAGTAGCTGTTGAATTAAGCAAAAAAGCAGCTTGGGTAAATACTGGGTTAGTTTCTTTGCTGCAGGACTTCTCAGAGCCTTTAACATGCCAAAGTCCAAAGTGAAGCTCTAAGAGAAGAATGTATGCAGCCCCAGACTCATGATCAAAGAACCTTCTTCCAACAAGCATCTTGTAAGACTAAAGTTCCTGACTACATATTTTGAATGTTGCTTTTATAGCGAGCTGAGCTCATGCTGCTGCTTCTCGTGGGCAGCCTTGAACTAAGTTTCTAGAGGGCACTGTGTTTATGGGGTGAACAGTCACGCCCTCTGTCTGGCAAGCTGTAGGAAGGGCGGCAGCAGGTGGGACCAGCTCACCGCTACACTGAGGCCGGCTCCTGTGTCCTAACTGCTATGCGCGCCCCCTGCTGGCCACAGGCATTGACAACAGCCCAAAGCTCAGGCGCCGCTAGGAGCTTTCTGGGCAGGCAGTGAGCGGCTATAAACCCAACGCTAGGAACGCTTCACCTGCCACCACTGCCTCCT
Organism: Rousettus aegyptiacus; assembly: GCF_014176215.1. NCBI lineage: Eukaryota > Metazoa > Chordata > Mammalia > Chiroptera > Pteropodidae > Rousettus > Rousettus aegyptiacus. Next base: position 152,975,037 of record NW_023416306.1, on the reverse strand, counting down.
TGAGCAGGGAATCTTTTGGGAGGTATGGAGATATCAGCAGAGATAGATTTTCTCGTCAGGCTGGTTTTCTTTTCCGTGTAAGAAAGGCTCCCTCTCTTGGCCTTTGTTGAAATGCCACTGGTTAAGACTCCCTGTTAAAGTCAGGCAGTGGCCGAAGAACCTCAAGAACACAGTCCCCAAAGATTACCTGCTATACTACCTACCCTTGGGACGGGCATGCTGATCTTAGGCATCCGTGTGCCTGGAACGACCCTGTGAAATGGGGATGGGGCTCAGAGAGCTTCCAGAGGTTTCAGGGCCCATCCACTGAGCCTGGCTGCACAGTGAGGTACTCTGCTACCTTTGGAGTGATTTGGGACTCCCAGGCAGCATCCTTCCCCCCAACTGTTCCCTCATTCCTGCTGCCTACATTCCGGCATTATAGATTTATTCCTGTGGGCCATGAAAGCCACCTACGAGCAAGAGACTTTGAAGTGTAAAAGTCCTTTTACATTCACATGACATCCTTGTGAACACGGGAGAAGCAGGTGTGATGGTGAGGGCAGCATTTGCTGTGCACTTTTTCCGTGGCAGGCACTGCTACCAACAGGCCACATGTTCATGTCCACTACCACTTAGCCACATGCTAAAACTCAAAAAGCTCTCAAAATCCTGATTTCTTTCTCCTAAGGCTGATGGGAGCTTTTTTTTTTTCTTTTTCTTTTTCCTTTTTTGGGGGTTGCAGCACAACCTGGCCTACATTGATTGGAGGCTATTTATAGACTAACCCACTTAGTATAGTCATCCATTTTTTCTGTGGAAATATTAATGTGTTAGATGATTATGGACTGCTGCCACAGCCTCCGCGGCAGGTGTTAACTAACATATGGCACGTGTACCATATCACCTTTATAAAATAACAGAAATTCTGAAATCTGAACCCCGTTTGGCCCAGTGTTTCAGATAAGAGATTGTGGCCTATATTATGTATGTCACAATCCTTAAGCATCCACTCTAGCTCAAGTATCTGAGAGGCAAGGAGAGAGAAGGGAACTAAATTGCCCAAAGTCACAAGACAGACACGGGCAGAACCAGTGTTCAAACCCCCAATCTGACTGCCAAGCACAGGTTTCAACCATTATAGTCCATATTTAAAAATGGCCCAAAGAGGGTAAGTGGCTTGCTCCAAATTATACAGCTAATAGGTGGCAAAATCAGCATCTGAAACTGGGTCTTTGGACTCCTAAATCCAGGGTTCTTTCCACAGCATTCATGAATCTATAAGAAAGATAAGTAGGGCCGATGAGGCAGGGGGCAGGGGTCTTCCAGGTAGCAGCGTGGGTGCCTGAGCCAGCTACGAGTGTAATTAGTTGGTTTCCTTTGGCTAAACTGAGATATCTTACTGAGAAGTCTTACTTGTCCTGAAGCTACAGCCCTCACACCCAAGCTCCAAAGTAACTTACCCTGTGTAAAGCTTGTCACCTAGCCCCAGGACCGTCCCTGACAATGCGACATGTTCTTGTGTAAAAATATTTCTTTTCTCCCACCCTGGTGGCGAGGCAGTCATACCACAGCTCCCTGCTCCTGTTAAAGGGGACGAGATCTGTTCCCAGACTGAGGTACGGATTGGAATACGATTTCCGTATTTATGTATGGATTAAGGTCGACCATTTAAGCATTCAGTCATTCCTTTATCTAACAAACATTTATTGAGCACCTACTATGTTCCTAGCACTGGGCTAGGCACATGGAATACAAAGATGAAAAGATAAGGTCCTTGCCCTCGAGGAGCTCACAGTCTAAATGGGGAGGCACACATGCGATAAAATTCAAATAAGGTCCTTGCTACAGCAGAGGTTTGTACAAAGAGCCCTGGTAGCCCAGGATAAGGATGGCCTAATTTGGCAAGCAAAGGTGTCACAGAGGAGGGGGCGTCTGAGTTGAGAGAGGAAGGGTGGGGGAAAAGTTCTGCCAGGCAAAAAAAGAGCAGGTACAAAGCAGCAGTTCAACTTTCTTGAGCCAAAGCGAATTGTGACCTGGTACTCGGTCTGGTTAAATGCTCATCGGCTTAAACACTGCAAAGGCAGGTGTCAGAGCCAGAACGGGGACCACCAAGCTGGCTCTTCTTGTTTTACAGATGAGGACACTGAGGCGGACAGAGGAAATAAATCTCTATTTGGGGTTTGAAATGATTTATCTGAGATAGAGCTGCCAACTCTTCTCATCTTCCTAAAAGCACAAAGTACAATGAACTATATTAGATATCATATATGCCATGCAATTTTTACAGGTCAAAATTGTTTTACATTCTGCAACTGTACTGAACATATATGGTATTTAGCATCCAGAAAAAAAAAAAAAAGCTTATCTGATCAGATTGGCTAGAGACACAAAAGTAGAGCAAATATACCATTTGACCAGAATAAAATAAAAACCATAAGAAACAGGACAATTCACTGTTTGGATAATTTGATCAAAATATTTGATAAACTGGTATTCATTTTCCTTGACACTGGAATAAATCCAGGAGGGTCTAAATCCTGGTCACCTGAAGAAGGCCAAACTCATGTTTTTCTTCACACGCTACCCCAGCTCCAGCCTCCTGAAGGCTTATTTCCCTGATGTACAGGTAAAATATTTCCACTGAGTTTCAGCCTCTGCGAAATTCCCTAGTGGCAGTGGGTTTTGCCCAGTGTGACGCAAATCCTAGGTCATCATGTGTGCACCTCTGCTCCCCTTACATTGGTGGAATTGGTGCAATCTCAAGTTCTGGGCTGAGACTCTGCCTAAATAATCATGAATAGCTTTGGCCTGGGAAGGTTAGACATTTACATTTTTAAGGGTTCGAGCTGTAGCAATACTCAGAAATACATGAGGAAGGAAAAGTGAAGGGAAAGAGAAACGTTAGTAAACGGCATCTTTGGCCTAGTGTTTTATCTTTGCTGGGGACACTATGAAAAAGAAAGACTATATAAAGAGTTGGACACCATCAAATTGACATTCAAATTGCTGTGTTTCAAATGGAGTGAAAGTACATATGGATCAAGCATTACAATAAGGAAAATCGAGCTCTGTGGTTGGAACCAGACTTTGCCTGTCCCCATAAAGATTCTGAGGGCCTCCTGTACCCTAGGTGTTGGGTTAGGGTTGTTAATGCTTTGTATCTATAACATTTCTTTGCATTTTCCAGGTCTTTCCCTCATATGCGGTTGCTTGGTTGATCCCTGAACAAAGCTCTGGTTTAGATTTATTCTGCAACTTTAAGTTGCTGACAAATTGCTCTCTGATCTACACCCTCACCCCTTCCCTTGGCTTTTTACCCCGCAGAAGGCTCCAGGGCTGCCATGCAGTCTTCCTGGGTGCAGCGGAAGCTGGTACCACACACTGGCCTTGACCCTCCCAAAGTCACACTTAGACACCATGGCAAGCTTTTCATGGGTGAAATACCTTCATAAATCTGGCATACCCAAAAACATTTATTTTCTAATGGGCACTATGTAGCTAATTCAGATCTTTCTGTGAATAACTAAATAGGCTTAGAAAATAGCCATGGCTTCTTTTTAAAAGGAAGCCCCTTTTAACGTTGGTTAAAGCCATTCTCATTAACCTCCATGTTGAACTGGAAGCTGACAGTTCTAACTCTGAGCACCTTATGGTAAATGTCTGACTTGATGGACCCCCATGTTTGCACAGTTCAACCGCTGCATTACCTCCCAGATGATCAAGTGGTTCAGCAACTTTCGTGAGTTCTATTACATCCAGATGGAGAAATTTGCCCGGCAAGCGATTTCAGATGGTGTCACAAATCCCAAAATGCTGGTGGTTCTCCGTGACTCAGAACTGTTTCGAACTCTCAATATGCACTATAACAAGGGAAATGACTTTGAGGTAAGACCATTTACTCAGGTCCCATGAGGTCTGATGAGGGCATTCCCTTTGCGATTGGAGTTTTAGAAAAGATCCTCTTCCGTGTCTGTCCTTAAGTCCCCAAGAGCCAGGGCAGCCTGGGGCCAATCTCTGTACCATCCACAAAGATTACAGCCTGGACATCTCTTAGGCAACAGGCATACACCACAACCTGAATATTCAGCCATTCTTCATTTTGAAACTTAAGCAGAGGTCTGCCAGATGTTACGCCATTCTAGACTTAATACTCTGTGATTACCAAGTTATATAGGTTGTCGACCTTTGGGCCTTAATGCCAGAAGGCCTAAGGCTAAACGCTGGGTTCGTTGTAGCCCACAGTCTTGGCCTAAGTTTTCTTTACAACAATTTCTGTTCGTTTGGTTCTTTATTCTCACTTGAACAGTCTTATTTGTGGGCCTTCTATGGCGAGTCACCTCAAATCCTTTCTGGAAATAACAAACAATATTCAAGCTTCTCAGTCCTTTGGGGGCTCTCTGTGAAGGCACACTAGTGGCACCTTAGAGGTAAAGCATTAGTAAAGGGTGAGCAAGTGTTCTACGTATCATGGGAGAAAACTCCTCAACCAGGCACGTGTTTCCTTGTGTGCAGCTGACAGCTGTCAGCCTGGCATCTTGTTCTGCAGGTGCCGGATATGTCTGGCCACTGACTAAAGTCTGCTTGACTTTCTCACTTGTGATCACAGTGAGCAGTTTACTGATGTCTCCAAGAAAGGGAAGAACTGCTGACATCCGCTGGTCAGACACTCCATCAGAACGTGTCTGGAAACCTAAGCCTAACTACCTGCGGACAAGGGACCATGCCTCCTTTCTGGGGCACTGCCGCATCTTTCCATGTAGGGGGTGGGCGGTCATCCGGCCTGCAGTGGTGGTAAGCCCAGGCCATCCTGGATCTGGAGGACCTGTGGGATGCCACGGCAATGATTGTGCCAGTCTGAGCGAGGTCCTAGAACATAGTCGTTAGTTCCCCTCAGTCTCATGGTTTGCTTTGGAAGCAGGAATGATTCCAAGTCCTTTGGATCCAGCCCCAAAAGACCGTGGGTTGAGGTACGACAGTCACAAATTTGGGGGTACCCTTTACCACATTAGGCACTAAGGGAAAAAAATGTTAAAAACCTCTTTTTGAACTACAGATTTAATTTCAGAGTTTCCTATTTACTAAAAATGTCACTCATTAATGGAATCGACTCCTGCTGTGAAAGGACTGTCCCTGATATGCCTTCGCCCAGGGCTGTATCACTGGTACTGTCATTTTAAGGTTTGTATTTGATAGGGGAACAGAGGATTCCTAGGGCTGCAAAAATCAGGGGCCAGTGGAGCCGGGATGCTCTCATCGGCCCGCCTCCCAAGGAGGGATGCTCTCATCGGCCCGCCTCCCAAGGAACGGGCAGCACGAGGCAGTGAGGCGTGCGTGGCGCCAGTGCTCCACGGGCTCATGTCTTCTCTTTCTCGTGGGTCTCTTTGGAAATACAGGTCCCAGATTGCTTCTTGGAAATTGCCAGCTTGACGTTACAGGAGTTCTTCAGGGCCGTCTCCACGGGGAAAGACTCAGATCCTTCCTGGAAGAAACCCATTTACAAAATTATTTCGAAACTGGACAGCGACATCCCAGAGATATTTAAATCTTCCAGCTATCCCCAGGAGCTGTTTCGGAATTAAAATCTCTCAAAGTGAGGAGCAACTGGCTAGGATTTCCTGGGTTTGTCTTAAATGGCAGTCAGCAGAGCTATGGTCATATAAAAAGAGCATAAGAACCCGCCCCATAGGTATTACTACCATTTAATATCATTTATTTCCTTTTCCAGAATCATCAAAGTTTAATCTTAACTATAAAAATATATCAACCAAGTGTAATGGTGTGTTGGTAATGTATTGTAAAAGGAAAACAAGGTTTTTGGAATCAGAATACTTAAATCTCTACTGTTTCCGAGCGTTGTGACCCTGGGAATGTGCAGGTACTCTCTGCATCTGTAAAACGAGGCTGAAAAGATTAAAAGATAATGTCCTTAAGTTCTGTGAAATGTCACTCACTACCACAAATGTTAGTTTTCTCCTCCTTGGCTTTCTGACAAGGTTCTCGTTCTCTCTCTCTCTCTCTCTCTAACAAATTCCTGGCTGTAGTTACCAATTTATCAAGTACCACCTATTTGTTAGACACTTTCAAATATATTATCTTTAAGCTTTTACCCTGAAAAGAAGATATTATCTTCATTTTTAAAAATAACCAAATAGAAGTGTTAGAACAGTGAAGTAACTCGCCAAAGTACAAGGCTAAGGTGTTTTGCGTTGATAAGGGTAGGCAGAAGTGTGGAAGAACCCAAGGCCTGATGCCAGACTGTATCCTGACCACCTCATGCTGCTTGTCATGATCTTAAACAGGCCACCATCCCCAGTAAGCATCCAGCACTGATGGGGCACTGCCACCTGACAACCGCTGGCTAGTACTAGGAGTGATTTTCACTAATCATTCCAGCAAGCCAAACACAAACTTCCTGCAGGACATTTGTCTGCCGGAAGAATTTATCAGCTGAACGACCCAGAGTCTCTAGTTGACCAATGAAATTGATGCATTAGCCTCTTTTGCACAGAAGCAGCTGCACTTAAGAATGTGGAAGCTAGAAAGGGCCTTAGGAGATCATCTAGCCCACACTGGTCCAATTTGGAAGGAGGAAACTGAGGCCCAGACAGGACACTTGCACAGTCTGTGCATATCTTCACAGACGATGAATGACATAACTGGAACAAATACAGCATCGCATTCTCCCATTCCATAAGGAAATGACAGCCCATAGTCAATTTTTCACAGATAAAGGAATTCATGATATCAACATTTCCCCCTCCTATTGGCCCAACACAAATTGTGATATAATCTGAGGAGACAGGCAAGACATCTGCCAGGCTGATGCGTCTGCGTCAACAGTTGACTAAAAGCTAGTCAGAATCGTCTTTGGAAGCCTGGCCAAGGGTGTGCAGCCTGGGGTGGGCACACAGCTCAGGCTCTGCCATTCTGATTAAGGGGTGTCTGTGATTTCATTAGCTTACTTCTTTCCCACCTACAAAAACAAATTTCCATATTCAACTACCCCACTTCCTTGACTTTTCAGGTGGGCTGGATCAGATGAAATAAAGTCCCTAAACTATTGCTAAATGTATCAACATGAAAAGGTATGAGAGATGATTTTCCTTTGAATTTTCTCTTCAAATGGCTGAGAAAAAAAATCAAAAAATCAAAAACCAATCTTCTATGGTTGTTTTTAAGTGTCCTTCGATACACCCGATTGTACTCAGATGATCTTTGCCCTATTTTCTCCCACAATGTTCCCCTTACGAAAGTGAAGGAACCTGCCAGATCTAAGTTTTAAAAGTAGGCAAGCACTGAGGACCCTGAGCAAGGGCAATCAGTTATCTGTGTTTGGGGACAGCAGAAGAACGCACTATCTGGAGTGATGTTACATAGCTATTTAAGACATTCATGGGAAACAATTCCAAGTTCACAAGATTGTCTGATATGGAACAGCCATTTTCTGTCTCAAACCTGAAATTCATTAGTGTGTGTTTTAAAGACTGAGCCAAGCCACCTCCAGGGCAGTGAACCTTGTCCCAGGGACCAATTAGATGAAATGTACGAACTCAAATTGAAAACATTTGTGTCCTGCAGTCTTTCCAGGAACTGTTCTCTAACCACTGAGCTAAACACAGAAGAATGTATAAATATATATGCTCTGCCAGAAGAAGTCTGTTTTATTATATTTTTCTGTTTCCACCAAGTATACCTCGTTTTCTGTTGGGAACACATCCTGAGTGTCAGCTGAGCTAGTTATTGTTCTTTTAGCAGTCCCAGCATTGCCAAAGTCTGGTCATTCTTTCCATTAAGGTATACATGGGCATTATTCTCTTCCCACATGAGACATGTTCAGAATCTGGTCGAATACTTCAGTGGTGAACAAGTAAGGGCCTGGACTGTGGTTTATGATGATGGCACTATTGAGGCGTTAATGCCCAATTATCGATTAAGAGCAGGCAGTTAACTGGCATTCCATGTAGGAAAAGGTTTATTAAAAACCTTATTTCATATGTGGTTTCATATAGTATATATATACACAGTTCCAAACTGGATTTACCCAGTGAAGAGGCCACAGGCATCTCCTGGGCATACAAGGGTGTCTGGACCAACTCCATCGGAGGACAGGCAAGGCATAACAGTGCTCTTTATTAAACACAGCCACATCACTGTATTTAGATCCACTGTCTTTGTTTTCAATGACAAACTATAGAATCCTCAGAAAAAAAAACTTTTAAATAAGATTTCCAGAAGATAATTTTACCTGTGCCTTTGAAAAATATTTTTTAAAAATCCTTATAAAATAAGCTATACTTCTGGTAGCCAGTTTCCTAGATAAGGTCCTATATATTCTTAATTTTCATAATCTTTGATTCTAGTTCTTTTCTCTATAGTTTTGACCCTTTGCTTTGTAAGTAGATCAAATAGTTCGATGATGCATGTGCTCAAAGGAAAACAGAAAGTTTAAAAACCTTTTGATGTTTTTATACAAACTATCAGGCATTTGCATAGATTTCACATAACACAAGATCATTTTCTCAGGACTGAGAAAAATCAGAAAAGATAATGAAGTAAGAGTGACGGGTGGGAAAGAGATAAAGAACACATTGGCTAATATAAGCTGGTTCCATCAGGTTGATGATTAAATTATGTATATTTAAATTTGAAAAGTGCTCCACAATTCTTAACAGCTGCTTCAGGGCTTGATGTTTTTTTGGAGGGGATAAACTTGTGAAAATGTGGCAAATATGCTTGAGAGTATAAAAATATTCTTGGTGAGATTTAAGTATATACAATATGCAATGGAAAGAATGAGATCTGAATACCTATTCGAGTACTAATAACGCATGTTATATCTCTGAAGCAGATCATGGTACCCACGCTGCATGTATTAAGCTCTCACCTGTGGAAAAAAGGTAACTCATGAAAAGAGTAATTTCAAGGGGTAGACAATTCCTATAGACCAAGAAGCTCTTACAGACTACATAAATCTAAATAGTGTAACCAAATGCCCAGGAATTGAATGCTCAGTCATATTAGCGCCCCCTGCTCATTGCCCCAGATGTTAGCCTCTAGAGGAGGAAGGGACTGTCTGAGGAAATGTTGAGGGCAGGGACAGACAATGAAAACAGTGGGGGCACATCCATCCCAAACCTCACTAGTCTCACACGTCCATCTACTCACTGAGGAGTCGTCCTTCTCTTTCGCCAAGTCTTTCGGGGGGTTATTTTGTTTCTCACAATCTCATCCCCTCACATTCACGAACTCTTGTTTTGCCATCTCCAAATTTTCCAGTCACCCCTCAAACAAATGTCACGTCCCTTAGAAAAACCATTTTCTCTCCCTAAACTGATTTCTGCACCTGTGACTCCTATTTCCTGAAAACTGCTTCTGGCCTGGAAATTTAGCCTTCAGAAGAATGTTATCTTTACCCTCACCCTTTCCCCATTTTATCCCCAGTGATCTAATCTGATGGACCCCTACCTTCGCTTTGCCCATGGCAACCAACACCTTTCCTGGGTACTGTGGTTAAGAGCATGAGTTCTGGAGAGCATGCTTTCATCCTGGTTCAAGCACCTACCCTCTATGGAGCTCCGCAAGTTACTTTCTTGGCCTCAGCTTTCCCATCTATAAAACGGAGATAATAAAACAGTACCTACCTCACAGTACTGTTCTAAGGTTTAGACAGAATAATACATGTGAAATTCCCACACATTCCTAGTACCCAGTATGTGCTCAGTATATATAATTACTCACCAGTCATAAACTGTTAGCAAAGTCATAAATTTGTATTGCTTTACAGTGAAAAATAATTACCTTAAGAACGGCACTGATGCATGACATTACTATTACAAAACATTCTGAATTTCATTTTTACTATAACTATTAAGTTACATGCACTAATACCTGTGATGACAATATAAAACTTAAGCTTCAAACTGATATGTAAATGTTTTGAGAGAGAACACCTAGCTTAAAAAAAAAAAGAGGCCTTTTGCTATAAATTAAGCATTCCTTCATTTCCTCTTTAAAATCATTCTGTGTTGATGCGTTTACTTGCCACATGACATAATTATTGTTATGTTAGCTGGTTGCTAAAACATGGACCTGCTTTTGTCAAAACGTCTTTGCAGTTGTTCCACTTGTTAAAAAAGCCTGGTGTGCTGCTTTCTTGATTAGGCGGGTGTGGAGGGGGAGCATCCGGACACAACCCTGGTTTTCCCTTCCTAACATTTCAAAACGATGCTCGGGATGACACTTCCATAAAGATAAAGCTTACTTCTTTATTGAAAACAATTTGGCCTCTTTTTCTGGTTCTTTTTTATAATCATTAATGTTGATATGGTCCTCCTCTGCTCTTTCAGGAATGTGGGTTTGTGATTACCCTTTTTCAGAATACTTAAGACTCTAAATGGTTTTTGACTACTGTTTCTAAATAAATTGACTTTTTCCAATCAGGCTTTATGAGACGATGGGATCACCAATCTGATGCTTTGCTGAATTCTCATTATATTAAATCCCTAACAACAACAACAACAAAAATCCACAAGTACATCTGGCAGAAAGTATTCTTTATAAATACTCCAAAGCTGCTTTTGCTCAAGATTACTGTCTTGGTGTTCAAACATTTTGTTTCTCATCACATACCCCATGACATCAGGGCCGAGCTTATTGACTCTGAACCAACCTGAACAACTAGAGAACTCTTCTCTCCTACAGAACTCGTGTCAAAAAGTGCCCGAAATAGAGTTTCTAAGGAAGGCAGTGGGGTGCAGGTCATATAACAGAACACACACGGTTTTGCTAGACTGCAGATTTATCGGCAAATCCTAGGGACAGAAAGCTTAATAACATTGGACTTACATTCCTAAGCACCTTAGTTTTTATATATTATGTGCAATGATAATTAAAATCCTCATGCCATGTGAATAGTAGATATGATTATGTATCCTTAAGCTCTGAAGACAGTAATTACCTAAAAATGTAAGTGAGGCAGAGTTTAATATGTTGACAATGTTTAGAATACGCTATTAAGTGACTGGTTCCATTTCTTTATTATAGAATTGTGCCTACTCACTTTAAACATAGCAGGGCATTTCTCTGAGAAGTTGACAGTCTTACTGTTTCAGGAACTAGACAGATGCATTATTTATTGACCAAGTCTCAGATGTTCTAAAACTTAGAACTTCCTAGCATTCAGTCCATTGGTATTATGCCAGAATTGGTGGATCTGTCCCCCCCCCAAAAAAAAAAATTCAATAACAGACTTTTATGCATTGGGACATATATACTTATTACACTTCCTTCAAATAGTGACCATGATTTACCTCCTCAAAACACAGTTATTAAGAACATACCTTTCATGAGGATCTCATGAAAAAGAGACTAAAAAATCACTTTGTGCAGCAAAAGCTATGCTACTTACCCCTCTGAGTGGGAGTCCTCAACATTACAAGGTCCTGAACTCAAAGTGGTGTTGGGACTGCAAGCAAAGTGACTCATTTCATATCCCCTTAACAGTTCTTCAAAGTCCCCTGTAGAGTACTGCATCTTGATTGTGGTACTGGTTACACATGATAAAATTGCACAGAACTACACACACAGACTTAAGTGATATCTGAATAAGCCCTGGTTTTAATATATTACTTGGTTTTGATTTCAACGTCTTGGTTTTGATATGTAACAATACGAGATGTTGCCGTAGAGAAGGCTGGGTGAAGGATGCATAAGGACTTCTCTGTACATTTTTTTGCAACTTCCTATGAATCTATGTTATGTCAAAATAAAAAGTTAAAAAAAAAAAACACGCAGAATCAGAATCTTTGAGAAAGAGTTCTAATGAAGGAGTGATGTCCCCTAAGGGAGGAACAAATAAAAGTCCACACCACCACAGATTAGAATGCTCTATAAGGACACTTTAAACCACAAATAGTTACTTATCTTAAATACCAAAGCAGATTAATTTAATAAGGTACATTTTATCTTTTTGATAGCAATTTTCATTTTGTTAGGATTTGTTTTGTTTTGTTTTGAGGACACAGATAATCAGAACTATCAGCCAATTCTGCTTTCCTGGGAACCAGAAAGAAGTCATAGAAAAATAATCTGTCCTTCTTACCTACTACACTTCTCTTCTCCCATCTACAAAATCCTCCACAAGTCAAATTTCTCCTCTCAACTTTTAAGTTTAAATAACATTGTATCACAACTCATTTCTATGTATTGTTAGGAACCTTTACCACAACTGCAAAGGTCTGGGCTCGTTTTCAGGCCCAGGGGCAAATACGTGTTTTAGATTAAAAGACATTTTAAATCTTGGCTTTATTTGCTCCCAATAAGCCAGATTCTCCCTGTGCCTGAGTTGTTCCTTGGCTATCAAGCACCTTTGGAAACCGCATTAACTCTTTCGGGCTAGGTAGATTTTATTTTGTACTTAAGGAGTTTGTTATGAGCAATTATCCTTCCAATACCTCCAACATCCTCCAGACCAGGGTTTTGGGAAACTGTGATTAATCAAACCTTCTTCAGATGGAGATGAAATAAATTTAAAATCTACTTTGGCCTACTGATCCTTATACTTGGCTGCACATTGAACTACCTGGTGAGCTTTAAAAATTACTGATGCCCAAGTCCCATACCTCTAGATTCTGACTTCATTGCTATGAGGTGTAGCCTGAGCGTGGGGAGTTTAACAGTACACCAGGTAATTCTTATACGCAAAGTCTGATAACTACTGCGTCAGCACACAACTCTTCACATGGAGCACTTTTCATATTTCATCATACTTCCAAAAATACATACATAAAGGAAATAGTAATCATATGTTAGAGTGTTTATGAATCTAAGCAATTACTCCAGTAGAACCTTACCAATTCTGGAGTTAGGCTTCCATTGCCTGACAATACTACTCTTCCTTAACAATAAACTTTGGGAATGCTCTCCAGATCTCATAGAGGCCCGACTGACATTCAGACCCATGTCCAGGGAAAGCAGTAGGCTCATATAGAAAAAACAGAACATACTCAAAGTATATTCTTTTTGTTTTTTAAAATACTTTATTTTTTATGGCCATTTTGGGTTTACAGCACAACTGAGTAGAAAGTACTGAGCTTCCCACATACCCTCTGTCTCTATACAAGCAGAGCCTCCCCTATCACCAACGTCCCCATCAGAGTGGCACATTTGTTTTACGTGATGAACCTACATGACACATCAACATCACTCAACATCCACAGTCTCAATAGAGCTCACTTTTGGTGTACATTTTATGGGTTTGGACAAGAGTATAATGACATGTATCTTCCACTACAGTACCATACAGAATAGTTTCGCTGCCCTAAAAATCCCTCCCTTTCCACTAACCCCTACCGACCACTAGTCTACTGTCTCCACAGTTTTACTTTTCCAGAATGTCATATAGTTGGAATCATATGGTGTAGCCTTTTTGGACTGCCTTCTTGCATTCGGTAATACATATTTAAGTTTCCTCCACATCTTTTGATGGCTTGATGGCTCATTTCTTTTTAGTGCTGATGCACCACAGTTTATTTATCCATTCACTTTCTGAAGAACATTTTGGCTGCTTCCAAATTTTGGCAATTATAAATAGAGCTGCTATAAACACCCATGTGCAGGTTACTGTGTGGTCAGAGTTTTCAACTCCTATGTGTAAATACCAAGGAGTGAGATTTCTGGGTTATATGGTAACCCAGAAGAAAGTGCCAAAATGTCTTCTAAAGTGGCTACACCATTTTGCATTCCCAAAAGCAATGAATGAGTTTCCGTAGCTCCACATCTTTTCCAGCATTCAATGTTGTCAGTGTTCTGAATTTTAGTCATTCTAGTAGGTGTATAGTAGTATCTTCTTGTTTTAGTACTCATTTTCCTGAAGACATATAATGTGAAGCATCTTTCATATACTTATTTGTCAACTGTAATCTTTGGTGAGGTGTCTGTTAAGGTCTTGGGCCCATTTTCAAATTGGATCCTTTCCTTATTGGTGAGTTTTAAGAGTTTTTGTATATTTTGAATAATAGTCCTTTATCATATGTGTTTTACAAATATTTTCTCCCAGTCTGTGGCTTGTCTTTTTTTTCTCTTAACAGTACCTTTCACAGAGCAGAATTTTTAATGTGTATGAAGTCCAACTTATCAATTTTTTTCTTTCATGCATTGTGCCTTTGGTGATTTAAAAAGTCTTTGCCAAACCCAAGGTCATCTAGATTTTCTCCAGTTATCTTCTAGGAGTTTTAGTTTTGTGTTTTAAGTCTGTGATCCATTTTGAGTTAATTTTTGTAAAGGGTGTAAGGTCTGTGTTTAGATTTACTTATTTGCACATTGATGTCCAGTTGTTCCAGCACTATCTTTGCTCCATTGTATTGCCTTTGCTTTTTAGCCAAAAATCAGGTGTGGGTCTAGGTGGGGCTCTCAATTCCATTCCATTTATTTATTTTTGTCTATTCTTTCACCAACACCACACTGTCCTGATTACTGTAGCTCTATGAGTCTTGAAGTCAGGTAGTGTCAGTCCTTCATTTTTGTTCTTCTCCGTCAATACTGTGTTGGCTGGCTTTTCGTCGACATCCATAAAAATACTCGCTGGGATTTTGATTAGGATTACAGATCAATTTGGGGAGAACTGACATCTCGACAATATTGAGTCTCCCTATCCACGAACACAGGCTAACTTTGTATTTGTTTAGTTCTTTGATTTCTTTCATCAGAGTTTTGTAGTTTTCCTCATATAGATCTTGTACACATCTTGTTAGTTGTATACCGAAGTACAGTAGGCCCCTTACCCTGGTTTTGCTTTACACAGTTTCGGTCAAATGTACTCCAAAAATATTAAATGAAAAATTCCAGAAAGACAATGCATATTTTATATTGTGCACCATTCACTTCATTTCATCATGTAGACATTGTACCATCTCACATCATTACAAGAAGAGTAAGTACAGTAGAATATTTTGAGGCCATATTCACATTTTTATTACAGTATATTATTATTACACTTATTTATTGCTGGTATGTTGGAAAGTGACTGATTTATATATTAACCTTGCTATAACTGCTTATTAGTTCCAAGAGTCTGTGGATTTTTTTTTGAATTTTCTACATAGACAATCTTGTCTTCTGTGAACAAACATAGTTTTATGTCTCCCTTCCCAACATGTATACCATGTTTCTTCTACTTGTCTTATTGTATTAGTGAAGACTTCCAATACAATGTTAAAAAGCAGTGGTAAAAGGGGGGACATCCATGCCTTCTTCATGATCTTAGTAAGGAAGCTTCAAGTTTTTTATTATTAAGTATGATAAATATATTAGTTGTAGATTTTCTTATTAAGGAAGTTTCCCTCTGTTTCTAGTTTACCGAGTTTTTATCATGAACAGGTATTGAATTTCATCAAATACTTCTTCTACCTTTATGATCATGTGACTTTTCTTCTTTAGCCTGATGTAATGGATTACATTAATTTTTGAATGTTGAACTAGCCTTCTATACCTGGGATAAATCCCACTTATCATGGTGTATAATTTTTATACATTGTTGGATTTGAGTTACTAGTATTTTGAGAATTTTTGCATTTTTGTTCTTGAGAGATCTACAGTCTGTGGTTTTCTTGTAATATCTTTGGTTTTAATATTAGGATAATGTTGGCCTTATAGTACGAGTTAGGAAGTAGTCTCTCTGCTTCTATCTTCTGGAAGAGATCATAGAGAACTGGTACGATTTCTTCCTTAAATGTCTGGTAAAAGTCCAGTGAACTCATCTGGACCTAGTGCTCTCTCTTTTAGGTTAATAATTATTGATTCAATTTCTTTAATAGATATAGGCCTATTCAAATTGTATATTTTTCCTTGTGTGAGTTTTAGCAGATTGTGTCTTTCAAGTAACTGGTTTATTCCATCTAGGTTATCAAATTTGTGGGCAAAGAGTTGTTCATAGTGTTCCTTGATTATCATTTTAATATCCATGGGATCTATAGTAATGCCACCTCTTTCATTTGATATTAGTAATTTGTGTAAAGAATATTCCTTTAATAACAGTTTTAATACTTAAAATAAATGAACCAGATTCTCTCAAGAAAACTGGATATGCAAGATTTTATTAATTTTTTTGAAAAGCAAGGGTGCAGGATTAAAACCCATATTTTTCACAGTCAATCAAATTAGTATTAAAGATGTGTGATGTGAGAAAATATTTTCAGAGCACTTGTGGATCCAGTTGTCAGAATTCCAAAGGAAGCAAAGATTTGAAAAAAAAAAACTTCATGATTAAGGGAAATTATCTTCTCAATTGGCAATTTAATATCCCCACTATTGAAACACAGCACCTATTCCCAAAAGTGTATTAGTTTTGAACTATGGCTACTACTTAGAATCTATTTTGCTTATTCATTTCAATTCCAAATTAATTTAAAGGTCAGAATTCAAATGAGAGCTGTATATAAAACTAATTTTAAAATAAAAGGAAAAAAATTTTGATACCTTGGGCATTAAGTTAGGACTCTAAAACACACATCATTATTAGGAGGACATAAAAGGGAAAGTTGTTTCCCAATGGCCCAGTAATTCGATTCTGTATTTTCCCCAGAAAATTTGAAAACACACCCAAAAGACATTTACAAAGATGTTCAATGAAACATTGTTATTACCGTAGAAAACTGTCATAAATGAGGGGAAATAATCTGTTATATACATATCATAGAATATATACACACACATGTATGGATGTAAACATGTGTGTCATGGAATATATACATACACATGTATGTATATACATACATATGTTTATATACATAACTGTGTGCATACACACACATAGTGAGTCTATAGAACTTGTCCAAAATATCACTCATGTAAAAACCAGTAGACCTATATCCTTATAGGCACACATATATGTTTATAAATACACAGAAAAAGGTTTGGAAACTCACATTCCAAAATGATAACAGTAATTATGTCTAAGATTTTAAGGTGTTTGTTGCTCAATGGGTTTTAAGAAATATTATCTGTAATATTTTAATTTTTTAAATAATGAGAATTCATATTTTATGGTTGAAATAAATTTGGAAAAGGTAATACCCAAAAACATACTTTAAGAAATCAAACATAGCAAAAGGAAACCCACCTTGACACTGGCAGGCGCCAACAAAGAAGCTCTAATGACATGCATCCTCTTTCCCCAGTGGAAATTAGTAGAAAGCAATGAAGAGTCAAGAGCAGAATATTCTGGTCAAATTCGCATTGTGTGGCTGCTCAGCTGCTCCACTTAACCAAAGGGAATTCTTGCTGTCTTCTTTCTCTGGGATAGGTGTGTGACCACTATTTACTTGAGCACACACAAGTTGCTTACCTGCATCTTGATAAATGGAGGCACTGGAAGGATGTCAACCAAGGACAGGGGTAATATATATGCTTCCATGTGAAAGCAAGCAGCGGACCAAAACAAACCCACTGATAATTCAACTTCAGTACATTATGTTTTGCCATCTGGCTCAGTAAAAACAGAATTGCTCATTCCAAAATGTCAGTTAAAAGGTGCCAGTCAAAATATTTACATACAATCTATATAACTTGATGTTTCCTCTCCTATATTCCTATATTGGAATTATTCTTTTGAAATAATTCCTTTGCAATAATTGTCTTTCAGAATTGTTACCAGTCTTTACGGTATATGCCAGAGTCCCAAAATGATGGCCTATAGGTAATATGTGGCCTCCAGATGTGATTTGTTTTGCCTTTACTATATTGTCCCCATAGTATTTTGAAGACTATTCCACATAAAAATCCAGACTTCCACTTTCTCTTCATCTGGCAACACTGGGTCTACCTTGGTTCATGGCAACCACTGGCTGAAGAGCTGTCTCACTGAGACACGGCAAGTACTCTGCATTATGCCAGTCTCCGCCATGCCCTGCTGCTCCCCAACCCTGAGGCTGAGTCAGGTGCCATTACCGTTCTGCTTCCACTGCTGTTTTTTTCTCACAGTCGAGTTAAAAAGAAAATTAATACTTACATCTCTATCAAAAATGAAAAAACTAAAGATATACAGATTGGTACATGTTCCCCGCCTCCCAAAAAAGAGGATATTTTTTCCATGAGAACAAAGAATATTTCTACAAGTCTAAGTATACATCTGATGAAAGAATATAACTTAATGTGCCATTATGAAACTACTGGCCAATTCTCTCAATTGTACCTTCCTGTCCCCAGCAGGCATTTGAATTTGTGATACCTTGTTTATATAATACTTATGGATATACCATGAACAAGAAGCTACAGAAGCAGTGAAAGAGCAAACGCAAGAATTAGAGTTTTGTGAATTACACACATATTGACCTATATGAATTAATTTTATATTTAAAATTTACCAGACCATCAATTCTAAATATGTTTGCTGAGTACCAACTATACATAATAGGCATTGTATATTAGGTGTTAAAACAATTGAAGGTGAGTAAAACATAGTTCTTACCCTCTAGGAGCTTGCACTTGAGAGTGGGAAGGGGCAGGGAAGAAAGAATAGTCAGGTATATAAGTTACTAGAAAGGCAAATTTAAGATCATAGGACAAATATAAGCAAAGACCTGAGAGAGCTGGGAAGAGGGAGCGAGAAAGATGATCAAGAGAAGCTTCAGGGGGAAGGTAGCAGGTGAGTTAGGCCTTAAGACACTCACAATTCCTAAAAGGTGAGATTACAAGGAGGCAGTAAAGCAGGAAACTGCAGGGAGTGCCGAGGAAACCCTACATTATACAGTGAGCCCGCAGTGTAGTACACACATGGTAAGGAGAGTGGAAGAGGAAGCTGGAGATGTATTTGGGATCATGTTATTGACAGACTTCATTGCCAAGTGATGAGTTTGTCCTTAATAAGATGGGTAATGTGGACCTTCCAAGTGAAGTAGGTAAGGTGCTTGTTTGTCACTGGCGCTAAAGCAGACAGGCCGGTTACATTACATAAGAAATTACAAATTACAGAAAACAAAACTACACCCATAAGGTATCTGAATAGCAACACATGAATGATTTTTCTCTACTCTAAGTTCTCTCCAACCTCTTCTCTAAATATCAAGAGTTCCAAACTGGCAGCCATCAGGTCTGAAATGGCAGGCAGGCTGTGTGGGCCAAAGCACTTAAGAAAAATCAATGAACAAAACAAAAAAACAAAAACAAAAGTTCCCAGCGCTGAAACATTGAAGATCTCACAGAAAAATCCACTTTTCACTTTTTTTGAAAACCCAGAAAAACTGGCAACACAAGACCCACATTCCCACATGGCCACAATCTGCTATGGCTGAGCAGGTGCTGCCTCTCTTTAATCAGACCTACCTTGTTTTCCAGTTTGCCACAGTCGCCACCCTCTGCCTTATTAGTTACCCATCCGACTCTGAAGGAGTGCATGAGCATTGCCATACACATAGCAGACATCCCCTTTATTTATTCACTCTACAGATATGTGAGCCATGCACTGAGGTAGATGCTGTAAAAGAAATATACATTAGACATTCCTAGTCAAGAAATAGGAACTCACTGTCAGAAGTAACAGGTCTGACAGTGTGGTTTCACATCATGGTGGAAGAGATTATTTCAATTCTTCCAATATCATAGGAGAGGGATCTGCAGTCTAGATCAATATGATCAAAACCAAGAAGGTGAGTATTTAGTAGAAAGTTCAAGCTTCTCAAGTAGAAGATGCAAAGTCAAGTCTTTCTCTACATAGTGAACTAAAATCTATAAGCTCTTCATAGGATCACGGATGGAAGATCCTGCTGGCAGGCAGAGGGCTGTCCACAACTGCAGAAGCTCGGCTCCAGTCACGAGGATGTTCCTTGACTATGGTCTAATGTGAGGGCAATGGAGCCCAACAATTGAGGTCAGATCAGTCACTGAGGTGCAGGTGCATAAATATCCTGGTACAGAGGCTGGTGTTTAAGATTATTTTAATTCTCGGTCATGTGTGGACCAGGGAACCATTAGCCTCTGGCCACTCTAGACCTCTAAGACACACCATGGTTCTTTTCTTTGTCAGAATCCTATCATTCAGGATTTGCCAGGAAAGAATACCTGCCTTTGTCATTTCGTTACTGTCATCTCTCTTGACAGTTCACCGCTGTACTGTGCTGGTTCTTAAGCGCCTGTCACCGTCTGAGGATGTCTGTGTAAAGGATGTCATCGGTAGTGTTCCTTCACTGCTAGAAATTATGCAAGTATAGGAAGGGGCAGAGTGATGAGTTATATGAAATTCACAATTTATAACATAAGAATAAGAAACAGTATTACTACTCATCAGTACAGACCTGGTAAATTATAACAAAGAAATAAAATAACACCTTCTCCAGCTAAAAAAGAATGGGAATACTACTGAGCAATAAAAAGGAACAAACAATTGATATGTCTAACAACTTGAATGGATGTCAAAGGACTTAGACCAAGGGAAAAAAGCCAATTACAAAAGGTTACATAGTATATGATTTCATTTAAATAAAATTCTTTAAATTATAACATTATAGAAATGGAGAACAGTTTGCTGGTCACGAAGGGTTAGAGATAGGAGTCGGGGGTTGGAAGAAGATGAGAGTGGATACACAAATGTACACACGCGATAAAAATGTATAGAAATACACCCACGCAGAATATATTCCATGCCATGAAAAGAAATTTTGGTAGAGCGATTTCTAAAACTTTTCAGTAAAGCTCTTTAAAATAAGAAGGTAACTTCAGAAAAATTAGAGGCAAGAGAAAAGGAGGAGAGGGGTAGAGCAAGAGAGAAAGGGGAGGAGGGCAATGAGGATAGTAATGTTCTGTGTGTGACCTGAATGACCGCTGAAGGCATACGATTAAAACGAAAAACAAAAACCAGGCAGTATGTGTAGCACTCTACCAATTAGGTAAACCCGAACAAAAATGCTAATACCTAATGCTTATCCACAGAATTTTTATGAAAGGACACAAAAGAAAGCAGGCAACAGTAGTTTCCGCTATAGATTGGGCAGTGGGAGGCTGAGGGTTTGGATGGAATGGAGGCTTTTAACATATATATTTTTGAACCTTCTGAATTTTATGCCATATGAATGTATTACTTATTTATAAAACTATTCTATTCTATTCTATTCATTTTAAATATGTGAAAATTAAGGCAAATCGAAGCTTCAGTGCCTTCACCTTTGTTCGCACCTGTGGTCTGGCAAATGCCTTCCGTTACTACGCATCCCCTCCTGGTGCTTATCAGTCAGCCTTTGCACCTAAGCCTCCTTAAGCCTCCATGCTGGTTCTGAAAATCAGTCTGTTTACCTGAAAATGCTTCTGAATTATTACTCTTCTAACCCTCACACTACACTATTTCATATGGCACAGCTCATTCTATACTAGCTGACTATAAAAGGTAACAATTATCTTCAAGTCAAGTAAAAATTTCAAATTTCAAAAGCACATGAGAACAAGTCAAAAAGTAATGACGAGGACAACGACAGCTACCAATCTTCGGGCTTTTACTATGTGCTTGGAACTGTCCAAACAGCTTATAAGCATTATCTCAATTTACTCCTCACAGCAACCTTTAATAGGAAAATTTTGTTATTTTACTTTATAGATGAGGAAACTAAAGCTCAGGTAGGCTGAATGATTTGCTTAAGGTCATATAGCTGCCAAGAGAGGAACATGAACTTGTACTAGGGTCTATCAATACTAAAAATAAGGAATCATTCTTCTGTGGCTTAGTAAAATTTGACTCAGTTTTGGAAACTCTAAACTCTAAAATCCATCTGAAACAGCTACATGGTCTCATTGTGGCTGACAACCTGTTTCTTTCATAGTCTTAGCAATAAGCCAGGCTCTAGACACCTATTATTATAAAAATACCTGTAATTTGCAGAGCTAGCAGGATAAAAATACTTAACAAAAAGCTGAGGGGCCTCCAAAGTAAAAATACCTAGATTGAAATTTTTAGTCACTCCAACTCAGAGTTTCATACTTGGTCTCCAGATGAGATAATACTTACTTTTGTTTGAGCAATCAACAATCAGAATTCCTTCACTAGGGAAATAAATCTATCCAGAAAATTCGATTTTATCTTTGTCAATAATCTTCTGAATCACTGATATCTGAATCAAATACAAATTTTCATAAAATTATGTGAATCAAAGAAAGGTCAACAGACTACTATGTATTACTGACAGTTTTGATCTCCGTAATCAGTCACAACATATTTTGACTATGCCGACTTAACTGTAAATAAATGATTCTCAAACAGAAAAATTTCTGCATGCCAAGGTACTTGCACAGGGAGTTTACAAATAGAGCTGAATCACTGAAGCAAGAAGTTTTACATTTAGTTTAAAAGATCTGAAATGTTAGACTTTCCCCCAATTCAAACAATTTTCCATTAAGACACAAGACACTACGAAAGTTTAAATAAACTTATGATTAAAATTAAAAATTTCAAACACGTACCAAGCAACTTTCTGAGATAAGGAAAACAGTGTTAATAAAATAATAAAATGAAAGCAAATAAATGGAACCCAAGTTTGGTCCTCTGTATTCCAAGGACATCTCTTAACAAATTTAAAATATCTGTGCTATCAAGGCATTTTCTACCCACACCAATTTTCTCCAAAATACCCTTGAACTTTCTATTCTATTCTATTCTATTCTATTCTATTCTATTCTATTCTATTCTATTCTATTCTATTCTATTCTATTCTATTTCTAGTCTATTCTAAATTCTATTCTACTACTGATAATGCAAATTCAAGAATTTCTTAAAGAGTCTCATATCAGACTAGCAAAGTCAAATATCAATTGACAGGCTCTATTTCTTTCCTTTTGGTGCCTAATCTTTATTTCATTAACCTTCTTCCATTGAGATTATGTTTTATACCAATTTCTTAAAGTAGGCAACATTCTAAATTCATCCCCTAAGGCCATGTTAATCCATATCCTCAAAAAAAACGGCAGAGGCCATTTCTGACCCAGTACACTATTCCCTAGCCCCTCTTGTTAGAAGATCAAAGACACAGAGCCATGGCTGCAAGGCAAAAACATGACGGAGTTTAAAGTGATTCATGGCTGATTACCATTTGCTATTTCAATTAGCATTCTGAACACTGCCAGTCGGAATACAAAAAGGTTAGAAAGACTGAAGTAAAACATCCTCTATAAGAACATACATGCCTCCATTTTCTTCTGAACTGGAGAACACATTCTGGAAATTTTGTTTTTGATGAGCACAGTCATTTTGTAGATTCAATAACTAGTAAGTGGGTCTTTTTACAAACAATAATTCTATTGGCTATCTTGTGATGTACCTTCACTTAACGCGATAAAGGCGCTGAGAAAGACTGGTACATGGAAATAAACTGTCGGCCAATAAACAACCAAATTAGTTTGTTAAATACTATAAACATGGGAAGTTACTGAATGTAGCAAATTGTAAATCCAATATCGACTTGTTAATGAACTTAAAAGTCTCTTATGTGTAAGTGTTTAGAATTTCAGGGAGTATGAAAGTATAGGAAGTTGTCAGGATTTCCCATTAATTTAGTTTGCAGTGCTATAATTTCAAGTTCTTGACCCAAAGTGGTATTATTCAAATGCTAATACATATTATCTCTGTACACACAGCACGTTTCAAAATAGTCAAGTCTCTTGTGAACAAATATACAACTGGCCGAGCTGGATTACGAAGCAGAAATGGTGTTTGAAGAAGAAGGTTCTTCTCTGTCTTCTCATGCTAGAAAGTGACTTTTTTTTTTTTTTTTTTTTTGCAGAATGAAAATGGGAAAAGAGCTCCTTTTCTGTTTTTAAATAGGAATGATACTTGGGTTTTAGCTCTGTACGTTTCTAGGTTCCACCTGGTACTCTCCACATGAGAGGAAATCTGTGTAGAAGGCCATGCTTTCCAATCATGAGCAATCTGGCAAGAACCTGAAAACAGGCTTACAGGATTCCTGCCAGAGGGCTCTCCATCTCCATACTCCTTCCCAACAACCTTGATTAAAAAATCAATAACTCAAGTTCAGCAGTAAGGCAATAAGCTTCTGAGTTCCATGGAGTACATTAGTTCTGTCCATCAGGAATCAAAGTCAAAGCAGGAAAAATCAAAACATAACAGCATGAAGGGAGAAGTAAAAGAGGAAGGGAAAAGGAGAGAGAAGAAAAGAAGGGAGATCAAGAAAATAAAACACAAAAACATCATGTTACAGAACAGATGTGCTCCAGGAAAGTGATGAATATGTGAAATTGTCTCTACTAGTCTTTAAGATACAAAAATAGAGAAAGAAATCAGTAATAAAATAAAAGTGAGTGTTTTGAACATCACTGAGCCTTGTGTTACAACATATGTTATGAAATCATTGAGCTACATAATATTCAGTGGGAAAGAGGTTTGGGGATGTACAGCTAGCATGTAATTAGAACACGCCATATTAAAAAAGCAATAAAAATAAAATTAAGAAAAGAGAAAAGGGCCCATGCTGTATAGCCTATGAATCTCATCGGCTTTATCGTGAAAGTTTATTGTTTTTAATCGTAGTACAATCAGCTACCAGTTACATACAGTAAAAAACAAAAACAGCCACAAAGCAATGATGATATAGTCCGTGACATTGTACAGTGGAGAAAATATTTTGTTGGAATCCTCCAGCAGATCCCCACCTGGCTTCAGCAGTTAAGCTATTACCCCCTCCCTCCCCACAATAGTTTTTTAAAAAATTAAGGTCTTGCTTAGGTACAGCAAGATTCTAATACCTCTTGGGGGACACTGGAGAACTTTAAAAAACTAAAGCAGTAGAAATAAAACAAAAACTGAAACGTGGAAGCAAGGTGACACATAACGAAGCTCCATGAGGCCTTGGCTTCAGATCACCTCAAAGCGAACCACCTGGAAAGAAAAGAAAAGGCTGTCACACCAGGGGAAAAAAGGCAGACCTCAGTATCTATCTCATCACTCCACTCCTTTGCAAAATCTACAGAATCCACGCTTTTCTCAAGTCTTATATTTTTAAAAGTGAGTCACGATGCAGAAAACTGCTTCCTTTTCCAATACCTTGTATTGTAAATATTGGCAACTAGCACACACTTACTCTTTTAGAACCAGAATATATATAGAAAGCGAAGCATTTCTAACAAAACATGCTGTCTTCTTTATCTCAAACCTTTCAAAACAACCACACAGCAGGTTACTTATATGAATATGTACCCTTACCTTAGAGGAACAATGACTCCGTTCAAAAACTAAGTCTCATATATATTTGGTTCGATTGAGGGCTTTTTCAGCCAGGTGACCACTTTCATCTGTGATCTTCTCCCAATCAGTTTGTCCGACCACAAAACCTATGGCCCTTTTCCTATCTGCATCCTTCTTTTCTTCCAGGTCTGCCCATCTCACCTAAAAAGAACACAGCATTAGGCTGGGCTTCAGGGAAAATAAATATGCACAGGGCCTCTTCCCTCTCTGGACAGTCTAAGGGGTAGGATATCTAATATGAAACTAGGAGTTTAAAACATTAACAATTAACTGGGAGAAAGTTATAGAAAGAAAACTTAAGTTACAGAAAGAAAACTCTCCAGTCAACCACAAAGTATTAACCACTTCAGCTCCCAAATAGTTCAGCTCTCAGCGTGGCTCTGTCCATCCCGTCTCTTCTGTCATTCCTTTTTAGTTCAGTGACCTCATTCTATAAACTGAAGTAAAGCACTAACCTCTTCCTATCTGTATTTGCACTTCTTCCAATCCATTCTGCGAAAGTGATCTCCCTGAAATACACAGTTGTGACTCTCATCTGCTTTAAATTCTTCCCCTACCTACAGAATAAAATCCAAGCACACAGGTCCCCCTGAATCTGGCCCCGTCTAACTCTCCTGCGACACCACTTGGGCAGTGCCTACAGGATAACAACTTTTAGCCAGAAATGGCTCTGTAAATGACAGCGTCACTCTTTATCTTTCTAGAGGTTCTGTGATTGAGATTTGCAATCTCATTTTTTTTTTGTCATTTATTTCAAACTGTAAAAAGAAATGTTACAGTATAGAAAAATTTTGACTAACACTGCAAGGTCTGAGGTACGTATATTTTGTCCACTGTCACTAAAAATATTTCTAAAATAACTGAGTTCAGCAAATAAAAAAAGGCAAATATTTACCTTCCATAGTTGTCAACAAAGAAACACAAAAAAGTCCATTTGAGCTACCATTTTATGCCCCACAAAGCAAGTGAAACTTAGAAAAAAAAAATTATATTTTAAAATCTAACCATTTTAGTAAAATCCTAATTGGATTAACTCTAAGAATGACCTTTTCTTATAGTGGAAGTTAATCCCACAAACTCACTTGGTATTTGTAAAAAGCTGAGTTATAGAAATCAAGAGAGCCCAGGAAAGGAACGGGCAATGAATTCTGCATTCCTTGCCACCTTAGCATCTCCTGGTGCTCTGATGTTGATTCTGGTGAGCGGTTTGGGAGTTAAAAACTATCTGAAATGAGGGTGTGAGGCAAGGGAGGAAAGTTAAAGTGAAGCCACTTTAAAGAACTAGGATGTGTGCAGCTCAACTGTCCTTGCTCACCCAATTTACAAAGTAAATTACATGCGATCACATACTCCTTATTGAAGAGGGTGACAGTTACTTAACTAAAAATAAACAAGAGCAAAATATTTCTCATTTGAGATTATTCGTTATTACTAGAACTATACCAAAATATTATTCCTAAGGAAAAGCTTTTTCTACTGCTGCCTGAACCTTAAAACCAGAATGGAAGTATCAATACAAGTAGTCCTGGGTGGAGCTGGGCACATAAAAAAGGCCACTAATCAGATCTCCCTTTCCCACCCCTGCCAGCCACACAAAGGTGGGCCCAGGGACTGTGAGATATTTGAAAGACCTTTGAAACCTGGAGTTCTCTGTAGTGGTATCCACTGTAACAAAGTTTACTGGCATTTTTATTCTCTTACAATATTCTTTTTCTAGTAAAGTACTGAGGAAATTAATAAAAAAGCAATGATGTATAAAGATAAAGAAATGACACACAACCTCATCCTTAATTAAAGAAATGCAAAATGAGATACCTTTTTTTTCACCTATCGGGTTGTCAAAAGTTAAAAAAAAAAAGCCTGATAACAGCACTGTGGGGGCAAGTGTGGAAAAATAGGCATTTACTTACATGTGGGTGTATAAATAGATGTAACCTTTCTGGAAAGCAATCTCACAATATCTGTCAGAAATGATAAATCATATTCTATGAGCTTGCAGCTTTAGCGCTAAAAATCCACCTTAGGGATATATATCACTTTCAAAAAGATGCCAAGACATATACACCATGACTTTCACCACAGTATTTATATTAACAATAAAATGAAAACAGCGTAATTATCCACCAATAGGGGACTGGATAAATAACTAATTGTACAAACAATGGCACACTAGGAAGCCATTTAAGTAGACCTGTATATACTTATGTAGAAACCTCAAGATAGATTAGCTGGAAAAGGCTTATGCAGATCATATATAATATAGTCCCTTTTGCTTCATTATTTCGTTTTAGATCAAAAGTGTAGAATATATACCACACTTTTACAGAATTTGACATCTATGTAGAAGACCTATCCAATTTAATTTCTCTGCTTCCTTTCACAGCAAAACTTCTTCAAAAAGTTGTTTACATTTGCTGTCTGTCCTTCTTCATTTCCCATTTCTTTTTCAATCTGCTCCAAACTGGATTCTGTCCTTCGACTCTCTAAGAAAACTTGACTGATTGTTGATTAGTCATCAATGATCTTCATGTTGCCAAATCCAAGAGCTACTTCTCTGCTCCCAATTTACTTGTCTTCTCTGTATCATTTAACAATGGATAATTCTTTACCTCTTGAAACATTTACTTTTATCTAACTTCTAAATTTGAGTCCTGAGTCCTAGTATCATTTCTGACTTATTTGATCCTTCACTAAACTTTTTCACTCTCAAACCTGACTCCCCAGTTTTCTCTAACTTAGCAAACGGCACCAAATGCATAGAGTGCTATGGCCAGAACCCTCAAGAGTCACCTTTGATTCTCTCCACTCCCTCTACATCAATTCATTAAGAAGTCCCACAGATTCCCTTTAACAATCTACTCTGCACCTGGTTCTTTTGCCCCATGACGGAATAGCACAAGCAGCTACTTCAAACTACTTTAAGGCTGACCACATGCTAGCCATGTGAGGCTGTTCTCTATTTTTAAGTTACTTGTACATTTTGATCTGATAATTTGTGAGGTTTGACTCATTTTTCTGATGTGTAATATGATATAATATAAACTAAATTGCTCTAAAAATAGCATTCACACGACTGTCTATAACTTTCTAAAACCAGATTCCTAAATAGGCCCTTCGTCTTTTGGCAATTATTGACAAAAGTCTCTTACCCTCTTCTTCCCAGGCTCGGAAGCACGAGTATCGTAATCATCAGGGAGCTGAAGATAATCTTCCATCCTGCTGGCAATTGCCTCCCAGTCACGTTTCCTTTTAGTACCAGTTCTCAAGCCATCCAACTTGTCTGAGGGACAAACACAGAGCCGCAGCATTAAGGAAGAGTGTGAGTTTACACACGACACACAAACAAGGGAAAAGAAGGCTGGAACACTGTCAGAGGGCACATCCACATTTTTGAGAGCAGCATCACTTGCAGATCCAAACTATCTTCTTGGCTGAGATATATCAAGTTCTGTGCAATTTCCATTGTTTATTTGGTGTTCATACTGGTAGCCATTGTGATGTTGGTTTTAGTAACAAAAACAGGCAGAGTAAGAAGAGGCACTTGTCTCCCATTCTCCTTGTCCTCCACCCCCCAAATCACAACATTTCTGCTCTCATGTTCTGAAGGAAAATGCAGAGTTGGGTTTTTCTAAAATTAATTTCTTCCATTCCTTTTTTTCTTAAACACAATATTAACAGCACCCACTTGATCTGCAATCACATGTGACACTGTGTTATATGAAAAGCAGGTAGTACAAAAACTTAATGAGCCAAACTAATGTTTTACAAGGTTTCAGATTAACAGTTTCTTGGGATTTAGACCTCCGTGAGAAGATTCACCATGAGTTAATGTTTATGAGTAAGGTGATTATACAAATCGCCACTTTCTTTGGTTATACTATGATGTGATGTTGACCATTCTGAGGCTAATGGCTAGTCAGCCAAAGTGAACAGATTTGAATTTTCTTTCTGAATCCTCAATCTGAGAGGGCTAAGCTTTCCAAGGGCCCCGAAGCGTAATCAATGAAATGAACAGGGATTGTTGATTCAGAAATTATGATATAAGTTTAGGTGTCTTCAAAAAGAACACACAATGAAAATGTGTGGTCTTTTTTTTTTTTTTTTATTAGTTGTTAATACTGATTTTGAATTCTACATATGAAATATTATGATAGATATTTTTAGTTACATGGAAGCACCACACTTTTGAATCATCTGTAGTTATACAAAAACACTATTATTAAGTAGGTCAATAAAGGAAAACCCTGAAAACTTCAGAAAAACAATAACCACATTTCATTGAACTCCATAAAGGGTGCAGAGTATATATAACAGAAATCTTTGAGATACCAAGTTAGAGAGAACTTACTAAGAAAAGTACAATGGAAGCAGTGGCAGAAGAGAGGGTGAGTTTATGTTTCAAATGCAAAAGTTTCACACACAACTAATTGCACCATACCATGTAGGCTACAAAAACCAGTAAGATTTTGCGTACTTGGCAAAGCTTTTATTTCCTAAACCCCTCCCCCACAAAAGCGGTATTATTGAAAAATCAGCAAGGCAAACTACAATACTTTACAAAACTCAAGAAATTTTTATCATATCACTTTGGAAAAATTTTAACAAGGATGAGTTCAAAAGAAACAGTTTCCTGATCTCCTCTGTAAATCACGTGCTGCACCAAATGCCTCTATCTACATGTATATGACAGGCCATATTATACAGGATCTTAAAGAAGAGACGCCCTTGACTGTACAGGGACATAGGATGTAGTATTAGTAAACCAACAAAGTCCCACAAACAATAAAACTGTTCTCAGTTCGACAGTGTACAGTATTATTGAAGAGTAGGAAGGTTCAACACGCTTATTAAATAAACTTCAAAGGATTCCCCAACTAATAAGATTAACTTTGACATTAACACACTTTAAAAACTTTTTCATATTTCAATTCCAAGAAGAGAGCATGGCCAGGCAGCAATGCAGAAGGACAGTGTGACAACTGCAAGAACTTTTCCTCAGACATTGGGTATATGACAGGAATTACAGACCAGGCGTCCCATATTTGCAACATGGAAGTTCAGAAGAGCATGTATTTCTAGTCTGAACACCCCTGCTTACAATGTTTAATGTGAAACTTTATTGTGCACGCATGCTTAGTTTCCTTCCTGGGCTGAAGAAAGTTCACACTTCTTCCACATGGCATCCTGGAAACCCAAACACACAGATGTATGGCATAAGGTGAGGGAAGAGGAACCAGGGGTGTTAGTTACAGAGAAGACTGGTGTCCATTACACTCATACTAATGGTTTTCAGACATTTGAGTTTCAAAGATGAAGTTTTAAGATGAAGATGAAGGTTTAAATACCCAACTTGGCCAGTCAACAGATCTTTAAAACAGTAGATATTATTATATCACAACAGAAAATTTTTTTTAGATTCATCTATATATTTTCTAAAGATCAATGGTGTTTCTGAAAATTCGTTCCTAGTGAACATACAAGGGTTATGTGCTTATATATGCAATAACTGCATGTCAACTGTGAAGGGATGAAACTTCCTGACAAGTAGAAGGCCAATACACCATAGCTCATAAGCAGAGACAAATGACAGAGATGAGAAACAAAAGGACTTGATATGGAGAAACCTAAATCATGTCATAAGTAGTTTTAATGCTGAATCTCAGCATCTGATGCAGCATATAACACCCACCCCTGTATTAGGGTGCTTGGATCCCAGCTGGGGAGGAGTCAATCAGATGTGACTGAAGGGGGGTCACGGGCAGAAGTCTTCAACATCTCCATGACACCCATGAAAGATGTAGCTCAGACCAGTTCTGAATGTTTTGTAAATTGCGGCACTTCTGATTTAACACTCAAATATGGGCTGAACTGTATACTGTATTTAATGAACACAGATTAAGAATCTGCAATGAGATTTAACTCGCTCCTTGAAAGATTACAGGCAAGTGAGTATTTTCTCATTGGCAGACTCATTTGTGAACCAAAATTCCTCAGTAACAAATTCAGCTCTTCTGGCTCAATGTATGCCACTGCTAAGGCTTGATGTTTCTATCCAGCATAACCATGTTACCAAGAGTAATTTAGTGTTGGTAAAGTACTCAGAAAAATAAAATGTAGCTGGTAATCAAATCTATTGAATTTGTTATAATAAGGAAGGCAATATAAATAGGCTAATTCTCAGATGATGATTCTATTTTAGAGAAGAATTCTCTTCTCAATTGGCTCCATGGACCAATCTCAAAGAAGCAAGCACTTTTAATAATGCTCACACGCAGTTTGCCCTTCTCCATAGGTGAATTAGCTCTCAAGATAACACAGTGGTGCAAGATGCAAGTCATACGAAACGTCAATGACATTCATTAAAAATAAACGTCCAACTGCAAACATGTTAGAATTTATTTTCTAGATTCGTTACTAGATCGTTAGTGTCTTTCACTGAAATGGTTTACTTAACAAACCCATTTCTGGAATTCATTGTGTAACATTCTGTCTTTAAAATGGATGGAATTCTAAAATGCATTTTCTGAGAAGCAAATGGTAGAGAGGCCAGAATTTTCCCCAGAAACCAATACTAAGATTAATAGCGTATTTTTTTGAACAATCATAACTAAATTCCATTTCCCTTTCTCTTTAAAAATTAGAAAGAAAAATAGAAAATAGACTGGCTCAAGTTTAAAAGAGCATTATCCTAGATCATATATTATATAAGGCCTATAGTTATATGTTTAACTAAAATATTTATCACTTTTACAATCCCTTTGTCTCTTTATAATCCATCTCTCTTTGCCCCAAAAGATAATCATTATTCAGAGAATCAGAAAAGGAGGACATAATCTTTCAGGTTATCTTAAAAGTACAGAACTTCAAACATTCTTAATCTAATGTCAAAACAAACAGACCTAAAGCATTACTATTAAAAATAAGTTGTGATTATTATTTTCCTATATACTTAATTGCACTTAGATACTTATAAAAGCTTTAAACGTTTAAGGAAGGAGATAACTGGTTATTAAGATTTCCCACGGAGGGAAGACTAGTAGAAAAATATGTCAGTAACCACATTTAATTTTCACATGATACACATTAGAAAAAAATTCTAGACTTTACAACAAAGCACTTATCCCAATAATATAGTACACTACAGTCTATGGAACTATCTTTTAACATGGGACCCAGTCAGTATCAATTGCCAACACGATCAGCTGGGAAACATAAAAGGCATAGCCTATGCGACTATGTATAAAATGCACACCTCTGATGTCAGAAACACAGTGTGTCCCAAACAGTAAAGCAGCGAATGACTCAAATTTATCCTATGAATTTAAGACACTTAGCTGGGTACTTCGGTTCTGAAATAATACAGCATGGTACCAGGAAGAGAAATGCAGAGACTGACAGCCATACTTCATACATTGGGAAGGTTGATCTCAAAAAGTCCTTATCGTATTTCCCTAGATTATTTATTAATACATCTAAACCCTCATGTTAAATGGCTTTAAGTGAGGTAAAAACAAAAAAACTGAAAAAATGTTTTGCAGTATTACCATAAAATATTAGAGGAAAATCCATGGGACGTGTATGATTTTCTGCTGATAGAGAACCTCACAGTAAGCAACTCCAAATTTTTATTTACATAATCATTTTAACCAATTTATCTTATAATCTGGCACTAAGGGCAAGGTGAAGGAAAAATAAATGGAATCTTATAAAGCAGGCTCCTCAAAAATCTTAATTATATATCTACCACCTCCTATGTAGAAACTCTAATTTATTTTACAAGGAAAATAACTGCCTTTTAATTAAATTAATTTTTATAAGTTTTAATATTTATTATGATTACTATTACTACCCAAAATATTCATAATATGGTTCTACTTTGAATTTCAGTTAAATATTCTTTTAGAAAAGCAGAAATCTCATTGGCACCAACATTTCTGATTAATATCAAAGAATGGATTTCAGAAGTGATGGTATTTTATTACTAAATTTATCACATATTTCTGCTTACTCTAAAAACTTTAAATGGTACTGAAGGTAATTTTTAAAAATACTCTCCTTTCACTCTGCCCCAAGATATAACTAACTATTTAACCTGAAGGCTAGCAAAATAGACTGAGAATGTAAATAAGGTAGGCCAAAAATCTTGATTTAAGCTGAAGTTTTGGGAAATTTGTTCTTCTTATAGCAGAAAGATCTATGACCATTTACCATCAGGTATCACATATAAAAACAGGAAAAAGGAAATACCCACCTAGCTTTGCCTCAGATGTGTCCATCTCCCATTTGCTTTTCGGAATGTAACCCTAAATCGTACACAGAGAGAAGCTCGAAGGGTTAGAAAAAGACACATACATGCATATCATTTTTGAATTGGAAAAGCATTAAAACTGGGAATGGATTCAGTTTCCACTCACTAGCTATAAATATATCTTTAGGGAAAACACAGTCTCATTATCTTTGAAGAAACTGAATTACCAAATTCACCAAACTTCACTGCCCAGATTTCAGAGTTTGTCACTTTAGTATAGTATCATGAAGGCGCTTTGAGGCAGCTACAGTTCAAGACACACAACTGTAGTCTGAACAACAGCTGTATAGTAAATACGGTAAGAATGTATGGTGGTTACTGTGCTAACATTAATATTATTCAGATAGCAGAGGATTTATAATACTGGGATATTTTCTAATTCAACTGCTATTCTCAAGCGATAATAGCCATGAGGTCCAAAGAGTGTTTTTCCAAGAGTTACTTTATAGTGCAGCGTACTTGTAAATATTCAAAAGAAAGGAGAAAACTTGGTATCACTGAACACAACTATGAAGTTCAACTTCATTTTAAATGACTCAATTCATTTACTCGTTAGATCTTATAAAGACTAATTTTCATGAATCAATTTCAGAACATTTCTTTTCCATTAGTTGGAAACTGATTATTATTTCTGATATCTTTTAAAATTACATTTTCCTATTACATGAAAAACCAGAAATCTCCACAGGCAATTTATATCTTATTTAATAAAATAACTAGGTGGTTTATTTCAAACAAAGTCCTGTAAGCTTTTCAAATTTCCCAATGTACCTATTTATCTACATAGTAATCCTTTCAGTTTATTCACCTGGCAAGTATATATTTTTTTCCCATGTTAATTTACTACGCTTCCCCTCTTCATCTGGATTCTAGTCTCTATTTAGACCCTAAAATACGGAACTTTAATACTAGGACTTATTACGTAGAACAGATTCTTCAAAGTATCAATGTATCTCTCTACTATTAGGAATGTTCAAGTTCATAAATATACTGACACACAGGTAAGTTGGGAAGTATGTTGAACATTTGATGACAATAGCTTCTGTGCAAGTTTACTAGAGTATCATTGTTCTTCCTGGAAACCTACAGGTCTTACACGTTTCTAGTTTTTAAGCCAGACTAATAATTCAATTTCACCTCATTAGGTAGTATTTCAGGTTATAAATTATACCATCTTTTTCAAATAGATTTCGAGAACAAACCAAGACAAAGCTATGTTGAAGTGATGGTGCTAAAAGTTAAGTATCAATGAAATTTGTACAAGTTATACCTCAAAAATCATCTGAAAACCTTAAGCATCACTAGAATAATTATAAATTCTGAGACGTAGCTACTAGGTTCACTGAAGCACTAATGAAGGCAAAATATCAAATCCATGATCCCCAAAAAGGATTCTCTTAACCAAGAAGTTTGACTTTCACCCAGCTGTAGTAATCAGCACAGAGTAGAAAATGCAAAGTTTATTGAGAATTGCATTAAAATGGTCTGAATGACATGAGACTTGCTCTTAACCCTTTGGTTAAAATTCTCCACGAATCTTTTACTCTTGGAATAGAAACCAATAGTAGAAGATCTGGATTTTGCATTTTTGAATGGGTTAAGAGAAGTTTTAAAACAAAGATAAGCAGAACGAGTATATTAACATCCCCTTGCTGGAAACACCTGTTGTTACTTAGAACTACATCATCTTTTCACTGCTTAAAATGTTAAGCCACTTAGAAATACAAGAGATAGTCCAGCAGGGTAGAGTTCTAAGGCTTCTTTGCCATGTTTCTGATGTAAAAATATAGTATTTCGGTGTGTTTTACTTTTTAAAAATAATAGTACATTCAATTAAGAGTTCTAAGTTTTGACCTATACCTAAGCAAGTCAGATATTATGAACCAAATCCTGAATTGAAATCTCCACAAAAGAAGACAGATCTTCAAAGAGCTACATTATAGACTTCTCACATGGTCACTTTCTGTACACACGCTGCAAGTAGGCACATCAGAACAGCGTGGACCTTTAGGTGAATTTACTGCCTACATCTTAATTCACATATGTCGAAATACAATCTAATTAAGAAAAATACTTTGTGTAATGAAAAAAAAAAAACATACTGAGACTCAAATGCCATTAACTTTCAAGCTTATTTTTTAATCCACATAGGAAATCTAGGAATGTAGAGGATAACACCATCTCTATATAAACACAGTTTCTATCCATAGTCCTCTATATCACACAAGGGTTTAATGGGACCACTCCTTAAAGAGTCTGTATTCTCTAGCAGGGGGAAGTAAGAATCAGGGTTCTCCATTTGTACATTTTCAAAATATGAGAAGTAGCTTTAGCAAGGGCTAAAATATTAAATAAACCAAATAATATTTTGAATTTAAAAGGCAACACTATTCCAAGGAATTGTTAATTTTGTACCTCATTTAGCGAACACTGAAAAGCAATATAAGTCACATATTCATGAATGACGGGAGAAGGCAAACATCTCTAAGAGGTGTGATCAAAAGCATTTAGAGTAGATACAGGGCAACTTTGAACCCACACTACATAAGCCTCTAATCAGCTTAAGCAAAATGCACTGTCTACACATTGAATAATTTTCCCCATCACTTAAAAGAATGAAACGCAGAACAAATCCAGCAGTCTGTGGCAACCCTCTGCCTCCTCATTCATAAGTTCTTCTGCCTCAGTTGACAGAAACTCAATTTTGAAATCTTGTAGCAAAGACAATTATGCACATGTTGGGTAGGCTGTGCCACAAACCTGCTGGAATGTAAGAATGCTCTTTCATAAGTAATTGATTTTCTTAAAAAGTATACTCCCCCCTAAAGTCATCCACAAATAGATGCGTGAGTACAAGGGTAAGTAGCTTAGCATTCTTAAAAATTTTCTTATAACACAGTAGAGGGTTCTTTTGGTCAGGGGAAAAATAAAAAGTATCCAAAAGTCTCCTTTAAGATAATTACGGAAACTTTTACCATTAAGGTGCATATCAACAGTAATAAACCTGACCACAGTTCTGAATTTAAACCCCTAAGAACTTTAATAAAGAGACACTTTGTTCAAAGTGGTTGGTCTGTCTCCTACCAGTTCGTTTTCCTCTTCCTCTGCATCTTTCTTTTCTTCCTTCTGTTCTTCGATATTTGCATCAAAATCTTCCATCTCTACCTACACCACCCCAATAACCATAAAAAATAAAAATAACAAAGATTGATTTAACATCTAGGAAAATGTTGAATCCCTCATTGATATCTGAAATGACCATGGCGGCCCAAAGCAAGACAGCACAGACTCATTGCTACATATTAAGTAATTTTTAATACCCTAAACTTTGAAACAGAACTGATAATAGACAGAATAATATTCCTACCTTTCATTTTCCTGCAACATCTATCTTTATAATTTCTTATGAAGTATAATAATCTGTCCTAAGGTGATGGTTATCTGTTTTGAATGCCTACGAATTGCTAGGATTTCTTTTTAAAATCTTTAGCAAGTTTCCAATGAAGTAAAACATATGATTCAAATTTCAAAATGTAAGAAAGAATATAGTGAAAAGTACAATGATAGTAGCTTGGTCCAGAATGGTAGTAGTGCAAACAGAGCAGATGGATTAGAAAAGTATTTATAAGGTAAAGGTGAAAAAACTTATAGACTTCATGGTGGAGCGACAGGGTTGGTTAAGTACTGGTATAATGGAGAATAAAGAGTCAAGGATGATGTATCAAGGATAATGTAAAGTCATAGTTTCAGCACCGAAGTGATCGGTGTGTCTGTTTACTAAAATAGAGAATACTAGAAGAGGAACTGGTTTAGATGAATTGCATATTGGGTAGGTTGAGTTTGACGTGTACTAGGGTAATAAATGTTTTTAGGTAGAGAATCTGGAAAATGACAGACTTACTTCCACTCAGATATGATTGTTATTAAGATAATGATAAAATATATTCCAGTCTTTACAATTTAATATTGAGGGCACATAAGTGGCAATCTGAACTACCAGAAAGATTGATTATCCATATAGAATGTATAAAATAAAAATAGAGCCCTAAAGGACTGGGTAGCAGGAAAAGCCAGCAAAGGAGACTGAAAAGAAAAAGCCAGAGAGGCCAGAATAAAACCAGGTGAAGTGGAATCAAAGAAGCCAAGAGAAAAATGTTTTCAAGGTGGTGGTCAACTTGTCATATGTGGCTACAAAATTAAGCCCCAGGAGAAGTGAGAATTGTCTACTGTCATGGAAATCTTTGGTGAGGGTCTCTGGAGAATGCTTGAACAGAAGCTAAAAGAAAATGGGTAGAGGAATGGCATAAGAGGTAAAAACACACAAAAATACAATGACAATACTAACTATAGAAAATTCTCATTCATAGGAGGAGATTGAATAAAACAGATGTATACAACTGATTAAAAGAGAAAACTCCTTTTCCATGATAAAGATTTACTTCCACCAAATTAATAATTTAGGCAAGAATTATCAATGAATAAAAATTTGCTGGGGAACAGAAATTAACAGTTTCAAGGTATCCCCCTACAGATTACTTATGACAAAGAGGAAAACGTAGAAAAATGTGATGGATTCCATCTGAACCAAGTCATCAACATTTAAAATCACCGATAATAAAATAAATTGACATAATTTGGCTCCTGATATGATGCGCTGAGGACACATCACTTATTTAGTATTCTTATTGATGTTTAACCTCAAGCTAATCATGTGGAAACATCGGACAAACCCAAACTGAGGGGCATTCTACAAAACAACTGGCTTTACTCTTCAAAAATTCTTGTCTCTCTTGACAATGACAGGGCTGGAAAACTATTTTTTATATTAAAGGACTGGATTCTGGATTTTTAAAAATTGCTATGAAGCACCATTATGGGAATAACTGGTGAAATCTTAATATGGACTGTATATAAGATAATTCAGGAAATTTATATTACTTAATGTAGCATTTTATCAATGTTAAAAGTCCTAAATTTGATCACTGAGACTTCCAGTTTTGCAAGACAATGCTCCTGTTCTTGGGATACCATTGAAATATTTAGAGGCGCAACTTAACTTTCAAATGGTTCTACAAAAACAGTGATAATAATAGTAGTAATAATAATAAGGAGGAGGAGGAGGAAAAGGAGGGGTGAGGGGAAACTGTATAGAGAAAAATGTGGCAAATATTAATTGGTGAATCGCCATAAAAGTTGTACAGGTGTTCTTATACTATTCATTCAACTTTTCCATAGTTAAAAAACTTTTCAAAGTAAAAAAGGTGAAGAAAGGTCACTTTTACACTGCCTCTGAGCCAAAAGACACTCACCTCTTCAATAGCAGCATCTTGAAGCAAAGAACGAATGTCCAGACGCATCATATGACGAGGTGCAGCTTCCCAGTGATCAGCCATCTATTGAGAGATTCAGGAGGTCAAGCTATCTCTGGAAACTACTCAAAGACCAATTGAGCACCCAAGAGAAGTTAACTAATACTGTGAAGTCTAACAGGCTGCTCTAGGAAGAGCTAGGCCACCTCTTTCACTTACATACAAAGGAAGAGAAACATTTACTAAAGCAGACGGAAAAGGTATTGTGAAAGTGAAGAGGATAAACAAAAACTTCCACACAATCGTGATGACACAGCCTAAATAAAATTTAAAACACCTTCTATATTTCCAAAAATCACCTTATTTATTTCTTTAAGCTTTCTTCCATGAATATTTCTCTTGCCACAAGTCTGGTTATCTGCACTCATTTCAGCCAAATACACCTAAGAAAAAATGAATAATAATTACTCAAACAAATATAGCACTTTTCATGATAACGCAAAGTACTCTAAAATTACTTTAGGTCTATACCTCAAATCCCTTGGTTTTTGCTGCACTCCAAAACTGATCAAAATGTCGAACTCTATCATTGATGGCATCCAGGATGATGAAGGGGAAAAAGCCATCATCCAGAGTCTTTTTGAAAGTTTTGAACATGCTGGTGCGATAGGTCTCCTCCATCTCAGCTTCATATTCATATTCCATTACCTAAGATCCCCCAAAAGAGATATGGAGTTAGCAAAAGCAAAGACTCATGTTAAACCTCGTCCCTGGTTAGCATCTGGATAGAGATGACTTTCTAGTCATTCCTTCACATTTGAGTACTAAGTTTGTCTTCAAGAAAAAGAGAAGTTTTTGTCTTTAAAAAAGTCACATCTTTCTGAACATGTTTTCTTTTTACTGCTATCAATAAATCAGGATGTAATCTGAGATTATACCATACCTTCTTTTTCACTTTCTTTCCAGAATCTGGATCTTTTTCTTCTTTTTCTACTTCAGTGATGAAATAATCATCCAGGCTTAGAACTCTGGGTGCAGGTCCTCCAAACTCTACCTCCTTGTCCTAGGAATCATATAGTCAAAAGAGTAAAAGAGAATTTATGGAATAAATTAATGAATGTTCACACTAAAGTTCCTTCTCTTGGTTAAATAATATGCAATCCTCTGGTGGTTTCAAATCAAGCAGAGGCAAAAATATTTACCTATAAATATCAAAATATTTACCTATAAATATCAAAATTTATATGAGACAGCACATACCATAACATGGATCAACTAGAATGGATCGAACGGGAAACATATTTATTAGTATCTTGCTGCTTGCTAAGAAGGCAAGGGGCTAGCAAAAGCAACTGATTCGTTGGCTTTCCCATACTCACTCGAATAAGTTTTGCGACATGTGTCTTTCCACTGCCAGGCAATCCTCTCATTATAACAACAATCTGAAACACAATGAAAAAATAATCACTCAGAAGATGTTTCTCACAGTGAAATTTTATAGTTAACAATCTTTCTCTAGGATAGACCACATGATATGCCATGAGGCAAACTTTAATTTGAAAGGATAGAAATAATGCAAAGTATGTCTCTGATTCCAATAAAACAAAATTAGAAATTAGCAGTCAGAAAAAATTTGGGAAATTCAAAAATTAAAACACCATACTCCTAAATAACCAATGGGTCAAAGAAGAAATCAAAATAAAAATCAGAAAATACTTTCAGTTAAATAAAAATGAAGATACAACATACCACAACTTATGAGATGCAGCTAAAACAGTGCTTATAAAGAACTTTACAGCTATAAGAAATGCCTATACTTACAAAAAAGAAAGATCTCAAATCTATAACCTAACCTTCCACCTTACGATACTGGAAAAAGAACAAACGAAAGCAAGCAGAAGGCAGGCAATAATAAACATTAGAGCAAAAGTAAAACAGAGAACAGAAAAACAATAAAGAAAATCAATAGAACCAAAAGTTGGTTCATTGAAAAGAATAACAAAATTGACAAACCCTTAGCTAGACTGACTAAGAAAAAAAAAAGAAAACTCAAATTATTAGAGTCGAAATGAAATAGGGGATATGACTGCCAATCTTACAGAAATTAAAAAAAGGTTTATAACAAAACACGATGAACTACTGTACGACAACAAGTTAGATAACTTAGATGAAATGGACAAATCCCTGGAAGGACAGAGACTACTGAAATGGATCCAAGAAGAAATAGACAATTTGAATAGACCTATAACAAGTGAAAAGATTGAATTAGTAATAAAAAACTACCCACAAAGAAAAGCCCAGGTGGAGATGGCTACATCACTGAATTTTAACAAATATTTAAAGAAGAATACCAACTCTTCACAAATTCTTCCAAAAAAAACAGAATAGGAAGGTACAATTCCCAACTCATTTTATGAGGCCAGTATTTTAAATCAGGCAGATACCGGATACCAAAACAAAGATATCACAAGAAAACTACCAATATCTCTTAATGAATACAAATGCAAAAATTCTCAACAAAATAATAGCAAAATGAATCCAGCAATATATAAAAAGAATTACACACCATGACCAAGTAGACTTATCCCAGGGATGTAAATTAACATCTGAAGAGCAATTAATGTAATATATCATATCGAGAGAATAAAAAACAAAAATCACATACAACAGAATAAAATCACATGCAATACAATAAAAAACAAAAATCTCATCAACACAGAAAAAGTATTCAACAAAATCCAACATCCATTCATGAGGAAAACATTCAATAAACCAGAATGAAAGGGAAACTTCTCAACCTGATAAAGGGCATCTATTGAAAACCCACAATTAGTATCACACTTAATAGTGAAAAACTGAAAGTTTTCTCTTTAAGATCAGGTATACAACAAGGATGTCTACTCTCATCACATCTGTTTAACACTGTACTAGAGGTTCTAGCCAGGACAACTAGGCAAGAAAAAGAAATAAAAGGCATCCAGATCGGAAAAGAAGTAAAACTGCCATGATCTTGTATATAGAAAATCCTAAGGAAGCCACTAAAAATTTATTAGAAAAATGAATTCAGCACTTTTCCAGATATAAGACGAATATGCAAAATCAACTGAGTTTCTATTCAATAGAACAATCCAAAACTGGAATTAGTCCAACTATATCAATACCAATATTAAATGTGAATGAATTAAATAATCCAATTAAAAGGTAGAAATTGTTAGACTGCATAAAAAAATATCATCCAACCATATGTTGTCTATAGGAGACATACTTTAGATTCAAAGACATAAACAGAGTGAGAATAAAAAAATGGAAAAAGATATATCATGCAAACAGCAACCACAGAAAAAAGCTGGAGTAGGAATTCTCCAGTACTAGTTTATTGACATGGAATCTAATTATGCTGCAATATAAGATAAATTTAAGTATACATTTGTAGGTCACTAGGAAAACAAGCCTAAGCTAATCGGATCTCCTAATTCTCCCTCTTTTGTGTTCCACATACCGTAAAACTAAATCTACCCTTTCCTCCTTCAAAATGCAACTAATTGAGCTCTTACGAATTATTTTCTTTGTTGCCAAGCAACTAAGCTCTAATTTCTTAGATTCTGTAGGGTAGGTAATTATTGAGATTATATGATGATTTGGAGATGGTAAGATGCTTTGAATCTGAATGTCACAGAAGAATGTTCAGGATATTAAAAAGATCTCTTATCAGCTTCTGATTCGCAGGAAAACTAGTCAACTACATAGTACTCACTCTCTCAGGTCTGCTCTCTCGGCCTGGTGGTTTCAAAATATCATCCACATTCTTAGACTCGGGCTTCTTCTCAACTCGTGGGGCTGGAGGTGGCTGGTGGCTAAGTGAAGGAGCTGGCAGGGGCATTCGTTCCTCTGGGTAAGTTCTTCGTTCTCCTGGGATTCCAGCAGTTGAAAAAAAATTACTATTTATATAATAATTACTTAAAAAATTTTAACCCTCCCCACATGTCCTAAGGTAATATAACTCATAATAATTTGGGGGCACTTGTAACCTTAGAGAAAGTTTAATGTAAATCTATTGAAATCAAGAAAATGAAAAGATTTAGGTATGATTTCAGGCAAACGGAATGTTTTAAAAAATACTAAATTCATCTTTGTTTGTATTAACTTTAGGAAAAAAATTAAATGGCAGGACACAGAAGAACAACATACTTTGCTGGATAGTTCCAAGTATGACTTATAGTCTATCTGTAACTTCCGCTTTACAGTTTTAAGAACAAGAGTCACAAACTTAGGGAAGCTTGATCTTATCAATAGCTATGAGTTTCTAGTTTAAGTGTAATTTAGAGTAGTGGAAAACTAAAATCAACTTAAATGTCCAATAATGAGGGTTTTATATTTTATCCACTCAATAGAATATCATAGAGCATTAATATAATAAGTTTACATATAGAAAAATATATATGGCACAATATTAATGGGAACAAGAATGATAAATTGTGTTTATCCTTTGATTTACAACTTCATTAATACATATGTGGAGAATGAGAAGAAATATATAAAATTATAATAGTTGCGATTTAGTGGGTAGTGGGATTATAAGTGATTTTATTTCTATTTTCCAAAATTAATAATATAAAAAGCTATTTGTTTTACTTCATTAATTAATTACATCTCTGTTTTTGATGACAATGCTGCCATCTCTATAAGGTCATTTTACTCTGAAAGTTTAAATTCACATCTGCAACGGAAACCATCTCCTGTTTAAATTCTCCACACTCTTACAGCTACTAGGGCTCTACCTCCAAACACAGATGGTCCTTCGTAGGCGGGTCGGTCAGGCTTTCGGTCATAGGATGGCCGATCAAATCCCCCTCTTCTGGATGAGGAATGGTCTTTTTTGTCTCGATATGACTGAGTCCTAGAAGGTATAACAGTAAGTGGTATGGTATATAAAAAATAATTGGAGATCTTTACCATATAATGCAATACCATTATCTGCTTAATTTTCCCTATAAGTAATTACTATACATAGTTAACATTCATACTTTGATTTTGCTTTTCCATTTAGATCTTCCTTGCATATACACATCTAAAGAGTTCACAAGTTGCAAAAATAAATCGTTTGCCTACTAATTAAGTAATGACTGCACCTTTATTGACAATACGATTTCCTTTCCTTTCTGACTATCTCCTTCTCCCATTCAATGCTCTGGAATTGAAGCTGGCAAAATTCAAGCATCTGTTTCCTGAAAATTGGTCCAGAACTGCTCTTCCCTCTCCAAGTTATACACATGAGAAGAATATGTTATTTACTAAACTTCCTTTAGATATACTGATTTTTGCTGAACTTAAGTATATAGTAATTTGCACACCTGGCAAAGATGTTTTTCATAGCATACCTATCATCTCGAGGTCGGCGTTCTCTGTCAAATCGATCCCGGTCATAGTCAATAACACCACGATCCCGGTCACGGTCCCTATGTGCCTCCCGATCCCTTTTGAAATCTCGATGATCTGCCATGACATTACTCTGGCGATCAAAATAAGGCTCACGGTCTCTGTCTCTATCGTAACGATCGCGTTGGCCTGCATGCTCTACAAAACAATTAGTACAAAGTAAGAACTATATCCCTTTTTCTGAAATAAAGGCAAAAAAGTACAAATCTAACTTTAGAACTAGTATAAACAGTTGCCCTAATTTCAACTCACGAATCTTTTAGCTATATTAAAGGGAGGCCCAGATAATCTTCCCAGAAAGTAACTGGGTAATAATTGAGCCCTAAAGGGTTTAAAAATACTAATCTCTCTGGAACTCTCACCTGTCTCAAAAGTTGATCTCTCAGGTAGTGGATCTGGGCGTAGAGTTATTCTCTCTCCGT
The DNA here is from genome assembly GCF_014176215.1 of Rousettus aegyptiacus. Classification (NCBI taxonomy): domain Eukaryota; kingdom Metazoa; phylum Chordata; class Mammalia; order Chiroptera; family Pteropodidae; genus Rousettus; species Rousettus aegyptiacus. Next base: position 152,930,349 of record NW_023416306.1, on the reverse strand, counting down.
AGGGTATCTGTTCAACTTTATTAGTGGATATATCTGGTAAACAAAATCAGGGATAAAATATTGTAAAGGTGAAGCTTAAGAAATGCAAAGCTGAAGCCAACAATTCCTTTAGAATCCCAAATACAAACTTGCCACCACTACTTACCTCGGCCATGGCCATAATCAACAGTCTGCTGCACTGGTGGTGGTTTGGACATTGGTGGCATACCCAAAGGCATTGGGCCGGGAGGGGGAATGGAAGGGTGAACAGGTGGGGGTGGTAACACTGGAGCAGATGAAATTGTTGCAGTTTCTGATTTAAATTCCGAATTCAGTCCTTGTTCATCATTTGTATCCCAGAGGCCATAGAATGAATCTTCATCCCAGCGTTCCTGTTCCATACCTGAAGTTTGTGGCTTTATCACTGGAGGAGGAGGTGGAGGTGGAGGAGGAGGGGGTGGTGGTGGTGGTATTGGGATAGGCGGCCTGGTCACAGGAACAGATGATCTTACTGGTGGAGCAGAGGGTCTTACAATTGAACCGGGTGGTTTACCCATAGGAGGGGGTGGTCTATAGGACCCTGGAGGCTGGAGAACAGAGTAAATAGCTTAGTGGATGAGGATACCACCATTTTTGCACATCAGTGAAAATAAAAATCTGGTTCTCAATCCATAAAAGAAAAATATGATAAACTGGACTGAAAATTGAAAACTTTTTGTGCTTTAAAATACACCATTAGGAGAAAATATACCTGGCCCTTGAGCACCTCAGGTGTTAACCAAATAAGTCCACTTATACATGAATTTTTTTCCCAATAGATACGTGTACTGTTTTTGATCCGCAGTTGGGACTCCACATATGCAAGTGTGTGTGTGTGTGGGGGGGGGTACTATACGAATTGATCTATGCCATTTTATATAGGAGACTTGAGCATCTGGAGATTCTGGTATCCACAGGGGGTCCTAGAAGACCCCCCACAACCCCCCATAAGATACCAAAGGACAACTTAAATTTGGGGGAAGTTAAAAGTTATATGTGAATTTTTAACTATATAGGGGTGGGGGCTGGAGGGTGGGAATGGGGCCCCCAATGCCCAAGTTGTTCAAGGGTCAACTACATATCCAAATCAACTATCTGATAAAGGATTTGTATTCAGAATATAAAAACTCTTACAAATTTAATAAGACAATTTAAAAATGAGAAAATATTTGAATAGATATTTCTCCAAAGATACATGAACGCCCTATAATATATGAAAAGATGCTCAACATAATTAGTAATTAGGGAAATGCAAATTTAAACCACAAGATAGCATTTCATACTTAGTAGAATGGTTCTAATTAATAATACAGACAACAAGGATGTAGAGAAATAAGAACACTTTTAGACTACTAAGATGGATGTAACATGCTGCAGGTCGTATGGAAAATGGTTTAACAGTTTCTCAAAAAGTTAAACATAAATACACCATAAACTCAGCCATTCCATTCCCATGTATCTATCCAAGAAACACACGCCCACCCAAAGACTTGCACACAAATATTCACAGCAGGATTATTCAATAATCCAAATGTCTGTCAACTAGTGGTGAATGGATAAACACAACACAGTATATCTATACAATAGATTAGTACTTGGTAATAAAAAGAAATGAAGTACTGATTCATGCTACAGCATGGATGAACCTTGAAAACATTAGCTGAAGCCAGACACTAAAGACCACATATTGTATGATTTCATTTAAATGAAATGCTCACAAAGGCAAATCTATAGTGACAGAAAGTGGATTGGTTGCTGCTTTGAGTATTTGGGGTAGGAATGATGATTAACTGCAAATTGGCACAAGGGATCTTACTGGGGTGATGAAAATGTTCTAAAACTGGATTTGGTGATGGCTGTACAACTCAGTAAATTTAGTAAAAATCATTGAATTACATCCTTAAAATGGGCAAATTATATGGTATATAAACTGTACCTCGATTAGAGGTTAAAAAAGGGAAAAAACTGCCTCAACACTATAACCTACTCTCCCCCAATGTACCACTCTTTCTTCTTTTCTCCAGAAAAACTAGCATACTGGCCACTTAGATATAAACGTCTCAGGCCCACCCCAAATCTACTGAATTTCTGTGCATGAAGTACTTGTATAAGTTTAAAAGAAAAAAACAAAACCCTACATGAGTAATTCTGGTGTTTATCACTTAGTTAAGAACCTCTGCTATAAACTATCTTCTCACTCTGGTGACCTACCTCCTCTGCAAAAATAGTGAATTTGCAGTGGAAGAGACAAACTCTAGCTAGCCTCCTCATTTCTATTTAGTTGCATGGTTGACAATAGCAGTTTGTGGAAATGCTGGTACCAACATACAACATAAGCGCCAGGAAACAATAAAACAAAGAAACCAAATGGGACATCCAGTCATCTTCCCCAGGAGTGCCACTGTTGTGTCCAATGTTTACATTCATTTTTCCAAAGCAAACAACAAATGTCAACAGGAATGTACATTAAGAAGACAGCAGAACCTCCTGGCAAATAAGGCTTATCTAGTCAGTATAGAAAACAAATTGTCAAATTTCATTTTAATTTTTGCAAGTCTGATTCAAACACTCATTATCCATTTCTCTGAGCTCGCTGTTTCTGGTTTGTTTGCTCTTCATCAACAGCTGTTTTAGACCATGGAAAGCCAACAATACACCTAACTTATGTACTTATTCATATATAGGTTGTGCTTTTTAAGTATCAAAATTGACTTGGCTAAAATGTAAAAAAAAACCCTATAATTTAATTAGAGGCTACTGCAGTCTAGAGTTAAAGACAAAGGGCTATCATCTAAAGGTAAACTTTAGGTTATGCCATTTCAAACTGTTTAGAAAATGCATTATAGGACAAAGTTATCATGCAGTATAGCTATCCAGATGTGTTTTAAATATCTTAAGAACACTTGAGACAATGTCTACAAAGAAAACAAGAAGTGTTTTCTTCATACTACATAGACATTTGTAAAAAACAAAATGAAACAAAATACTCCTATAGTATCTATATGAGAAAGGATTATCTGTATTATATTAAGGATAACACAAATTAGAAAGAAAAACCTCAAGAGTCAAACAGATAAACCAGTAAAGAACAAAAATAGGATTTTTATAAGAACTATAACTAACGAATAGGGAAAAATACTCATGTTCACTAATTATCAAAAATGCATATTAAAATATTTTGTTGGAACTATTAAATTTACCAAAAATATTAAGTAGCTAATGCTTGCAAGCTTATAGGATAGATGCTATACAACTATTTCAGAGAGCTATTGGCTATATTACAAGAATCATTAAAAATGTCCTTATTCTTTAACTGAAGTATCCCACTTTGGGCTTCTAATATTACTTTTAAGAAGTCATCTAAAATAAGAATTTAACACAAAGACATCCATTAAAGTTATACTATTAATAAAAGTAAAAGATTAGAAACAAATGCCTAATAGAAATGGAATAGTTTTAATAAAGTATGCATTAAAAATAATAAAGCATGTAGCAATATGGAAACATATTTATGATTTGTTAAGTGAATAAAACAAAAATATAAATCTGTAATATAGTTTCTACAATTTGTTAAGAGATACAAAGATAAAAAAAACAACAACATAATTCCTACCTTTATGGGCTTTAAAGTTTAGAAGGAAAAACAGACAAGAAAACAGACAATCAAAATACCATACGATAAGGGCTATGACAGAGGGCCATATAAGATGTCAGAGGTATGTGTGAGGGCAACAGTTTTACTTTCAAGTAGAAGAGAAGGTACAGGGCTGAGTTCTAAAAGACGAATGAGAATTACCTAGTTGGTGAAGGAAATAGGAAGAGAAAGAATAGAAACTCTAGGTTTAGAGAACCACGTGCATGTGCAAAAGCATGGAGAAGAGCCTGGCACACTCACAGGATGGTAAGAAGCGCCATATGGAAGGAAAGTGGAGTGTAAGAGAGTGGAGTAGAAAGTAATGATAAGCAGAGGTCAAGCCAACGCAGGAAGAACAAAAAGGCCATGCAAAGGAATCTAGATTTTATCCTGAAAGCAATGCGGGAATACTGAAAAGTTTTAAAGCCAGGGCGTGACATGGTGAGATTTGTTTTAAAATGTCCATTTCAGCTGTAAGTCACAGCAATGCTGCCTCACGTGGAGCATAGGGGTATGAGAGAACTTTTCAGAGTGTTGAAAATTTATCTTTTGTTCCATTTTTAGTACATATGCTGCCAAAGCAAACACAATTTTTTTTTATCTTTTTGCTATACATTTGACAAAACTCAAACTGTAGGCTTAAAATGAGTGGGCTGAAAACGAGCATATTATTATATGTAAATTATACCAAATTTGATTCAAAAAATAAAATAATCACTGGGAACAGAATGGAGAACAGATCAGAGGGGAATACAATGGAGAGAGATGAATTAGGATATTTCTGCAATAATCTAGGTAAGAACTAATGAAGGCCAGAACTGAAGTTGTGAGGAAGTAGAGGCTTAGAATATTTGAACAACATTTAAAAGGTGGTGAAATCAATCAACCGAATGACTGAATATGGAAGGATAGGACAGAGGAAAGAGGTAGGCTGCGTTTCAGGTCTCAAGTTTGGGTGACTGGGTGATGGTGAGGAGAACAAGTTTAATGTAAGATGATACTGAGCTCCATTTTGAATGACCTGGGCTTGACAGGAGAAACGCCCACAGAGAGAAACTCCGTAGCAGATGGATGCATACATACATACATAGGTTGGGAGATATGATTTGGGATTCAACATCATGATGGCCAGTGTCGTCAACAACTATGAGTGTGTGTTAGACCAGGATGAAAGGGAACAATGAGAACTGAAGAGAGTTATTTGATGAAATGATTCAAGTGTTTTTTTTTCTCTCACTGTGTTGAAATAAAGCTATTTGCATAATAACATTTTTAAAGCCCATCACTGGCTTAAAAAAAAAATACGACAAAACAAAAGCAAAACAAATGGAGAACTTAAAAGTCTTGAACCTAAACACACCTCTTTACTGTCTGAACAGGGGCGTGATGTTTGATCTGTTCCCTAGCTGAAGAACTAGTAGCTTAAAGAAGTAGAGACTATGAGGCTCACCTGAGCAGGGCTCACGGGGAGCCCTTGCACTGCCCAGATGGAACACAGGACTATTTGAACAAAAAAGATTATTAGGAAAATTCTACAATTTTTTGAACGTGAAGCCAATAGTTCAGGTGTGCTTGGTGTACTTATCAAAACCTGGGGGAAAAAAGCATTTCTGTCACACTTTTGACCATATTTAGCAAGATTTTCAAAAGGCAATTACTATTAGTTTTCTATTTTTCCAAAATGTATATATTTCATAGAGGAAATTTATACTTATTGTAATACAATAAGATCAAAGAACAAACAAACATACGAAGCAGAAATCATTTCATTTTCTGAGCACACATTTTCCATACCGGATACATTCCAGGTCTTGAAGATGTATTTTGCAATCTCGAATCTTGGGGTGGTAGGTGATCAGGCATCTGTGGCTCAGACCCAAAGTCTTTCATCTTTTGAAGCTGTTCTTTCTGTTCCCTGTAACAAACAATATTGCCATTGTACGTTTAAGGTGTGTCTATTCCATTCCTAGATGACTGCAATCAATATAGAATCTAAAAAAAGAGATCTAAAAATCTTGTTCTAAAACTCTCTACAATAGGGGTCCCTAACCCCTGGGCTGTGGATCAGTACTGGTCTGTGGTCTATTAGGAACTAGGCCGCACAGCAGGAGGTGAGCAGCAGGCCAGTAAGCAAAGCTTCATCTGTATTTGCAGCCACTCCCCAGTGCTAGCATCACCGCCTCAGCTCCACCTCAGATCATCGGGCATTAGATTCTCATAGTCCCTGGCCAAAAAGGTTGGGGACCACTGCTCTACAGTGCTCACAGAGCAGCTCCAATCTGAGGATACTTTCAGGTAAACCATTCTTAGCTTCAACAGAGGAAAATGTTAAGTCAACAAAGAAAATATAAAGGTAACACTCTCTTGCCTTTATATAGCTGGCTGATAAGTCATCTATGACCTATAATTATAAATTGATCTATAAGACAGACTCTACAACCTGCCTCATTAGTCTATTCTAATATCTTATCTACTTGTCATGTTTTTCTTTTATCCAACCAAAAGGTCTCTTGTTACTTTTTTTTATTCAATACTCTTTAGACCAGAGGTTGCAAAATGGTGGCCAATGGGCCAAACGTGGCCTAGAAAGTTTTTTTCAATTTGGGTTTCACATCAATTTTCAAAATCTGAATTAGTTGTCATTATGTACAAAGCAAAGTTTTTCATATAGAAATGCAAATTTTAAAGAGATTTGGTGACAATAGGCTGACATCCCCACATGCCAACAACCAGCAGAGTAGAGTAATGGCTGCTCACTTTAGATGAAGCAGTTGGCCACAACCCTCACCACACTTAGGAGAGTTATACTGGCCCACTTTCACTCATTTTTATTACCTGTCTGCTTCTTCTGACCTATAGTTTATGACCCCTGCTGTATATGGTAAGAACAACTGTTGGTCTCTATCTTTAAAAATAACACTTCATATTCCTAAAGAGTAATTATTTAACTCTTCAAGTTTTTCTTTAACTCTCTGGTCAAATAAATTCCTTTTACTTTTCCTTAAGATGTGCACCTTGAACACATGTAACATCTACTACAATCTCTTCAGATCTTTAACAATTTACTCTCTACACTTTGTAAAGTGTAGTGAGTGACCCAAATGGACACAAAATAAGGGCAAAGTATATAAAAATACATATTATTTTCTGTCTTGTGTAAATCATGCCTTAACACCAACACGACATAGCTTACTTGTATTCAACTATGACCACTCGTATCTTATCTATCACTTCATATATTTTAATTATGTTTATGTTGCCTAAGAAAGACCTTTTTAAAATAGGATAATGAAGAAACACCTTTTATTGAGCATTCATTGAGCGATAATGGATGGAAAGGAAATTTTAAAAAGAAAAGGAAAGAAACTTTGGCAGGTTATCAACACCAATCAGTTTGGTCTTCTCCAAAATCAAAATAGATTTTAGAGTTGGACAAACTGGGTTTGAATTCTGAGTTTGCCACTTATTAGCCAAGTGGACTTAACCTCTCTTAGCCTTAATGTCATTTGTGAAGTGAGGATAATGCTACTTATCTCTATAGGCCTTTGAGATATAAGAATTTGAGATAGGAGGATTGAGACAATTTCTGCTAAGTTATTAGCATAGTGCCCAGCACACAAGAGTAGTAAATTAAAGGTGTTTAGAATTTAAATGTAAATTGCATAGTAGTTAAATACTCTAGCGCATGCTTTCCATACCTTCTTCATCAGTGATCTGGAAAAGTCAAACCTCATAGAGCTTATCTTCCATAGACCACAATCTGTTTGCTGCCTGAGGCACCTGATCTTTCATCTTTTCCTACAGGTAATTTTCCTCATCATACCTTTCTAGTCATAAAGCTTTCATTGTAATGTAAATTAGGATAATCCACAAATATAGACCGGAATTGAATAATGAAAGAAATACATTAAAATATGTCAAAACCTAACTATTAGTCATTTTCTCAAGACACTGCTAATTTCTAAGAAATTGCTCAAAAAGCTTGCAATCTGTCAATGATTCCTCAATTTTTTTCTCAGGATATAGTTGGTTTAAAGATGAAATGAATTAATACATACAAAGCACTTAGTACAGTTCTTAGCACACAGTAAGCATTTAATAAATGTTATCTTTTGTTATTATTGCTACTACATGGGAAGCATTATATAGATACCTATACATTAGTAAGGTGATTGTAAGTCCAGAAATCCAAATTCTATTCTCCATCTCACAAAGAAAATACTTGATTATGTAGAAACAAGTAAATATCCTCAAGTAGAGATATCTGCTTCTAGTTATGAAAGATAAAACATCCCCAAAAGAAAAGTATCACTGATTAGACAAATCTGAGGATGTTTCCAGGTAAACCATTTTTAGCTTCGACAGGGAAAAATATAAGTCCTTATAGCACTTTTAAAGTCATTTCAAAGATTAGTGAATTGGAAGTTTATTACATCTAATACCAAAGAACAAACTGCTTCCTGGTGGGAAAAAAAATGTTAAATATGAGATCTGAAATCCAGAGAACCGAATTTGAGTTGAACTTTGACACTTGAAACAGGCATAGCATGTCAGCAACACATCTATAAAAGCCAAGAATGGCTATCAAATTTTTCACATTTCAGGACAAAAGTTTATATCCATCCTAACCCCAAAACAGCACTAAATGATCAGAAATATGTTAAAATTATGTGATAAGAACTTGAATTAAAATTATTCCATTCAAATATATCACATCACTTTAAAAAGAGCAGTCTGAATGTGGTTTTGACTAAAAGAAATGATCTTAAGTAGTCAACTTACCGAAGCATTTTCAGTTCTTGTGCAGCTTTCAAAATGATTTCGTGCTGCCTCTGACTGAGAACCATTACCCCTCCAAGGCCTTGGTCTGAGTCTAAATTTGCATCCGACCCCATCATTTCAGAAGAATGATGTGAGGAGGGCATATGTTCCGCAATGGGGGAATGTCTATCCACATCAGATGGGTACCATCTGTCTGACAACCGTTCTCTTTCCCAGTCCATTCTGTCGGGAATATAATCTCGCTTTTCCCGCCATGTATCTCCTCTTTCTGGATACTCTCGGATCCTCAACTCACCCCTATCACGGAAATCTCGATCATACCCATGGTCTCGATTTCTTTCTTCTCTCCATCTATCATCCCGATATCTATCCAAAGGTGGAAGAGGTGGGAGGGGTGGTAAAGGTGGAAGAGATGGAATATCCCGTTCATGGAACTGTGATTCTTGTTCATCCAGTGGTCTCCCATAATCTCTGTCCCACTCATTATCCAAATTTCTATCATACATATCCATGGGTCTTCCAATCCGATCCACATCCCTGTCCAAGTCCCTGTCCATTTCCCTGTTGTAGTCCTCATCCATATCCTGATCTCTCTCCCAATCATCCCACCAAGGGCCTCGTCTATCTCCATCATGAGATCGAGATGGTGGCGCTGAGAACCTGTCCTCCCTGTTATATGGATCTAGTGTATCATCTTGATAGTCATGTTCACATTCTCTCCAGTATCTCTCTCTATCCCAATCATCAAGTCTTTCTCGTTCCACTGGAGCATTTCTGCCATCTACGGGGAACTCTTCATGCCCTCTCTCTTCTCCATGGTTCCATGGAGCCCTAGAAGGCTCATCTCGGTGATATGGATACATTTTTTCCCCACTATCTCCTGGTTCTGGTCTAAATGGACCTCTGTCACGACCAAAATCTGGTCTTCCTAGTCCTCTTTCCCGGCTGCCAGGCCCTCGAGGTGGTCCCCTCTCCCTGCTCCCAGCTCTTCGGGGTAGTACTCTCTCCCTACTCCCAGGCCTTCGAGGGGGTGCCCTCTCCTGACTGCCAGCCCTCCGAGGTGGTCCCCTTTCTCGGCTGCCAGCTCTACCCCTGTCCTGGCTGCTTTGCAGACCACCTGGCACTTTCTCTCGACTGCCTCCTGGCCTCACCAACCCTCTGTCCCGACTGCCTTCTCCTCTGCTCATCTTTTCTCGACTGTCTTCTCTTCTACCCATCATCTTATCACGAAAATCTTCTTGCTTGACCAACCCTGGGCCATGGCTGATTGCCTGGCCTCGACCTCGATTTACTAGTCCTCCTTTATCCCGTGTGTCTTCCATTCTGCTTTGCCCAGGACCTCTGTAAGATGAGCTGCTGCCTCGATTGCCTTCTAATCTATTGTCTCTGTTATCTAGCCGCAGCAGCCCTTTATCTTGGTTGTTTCCTGAATGGGGCAAACCAATACCTAAAGGTTTAAAATCATTATCTGAAGTTAATGATGATGATGTTGCTACTATTGCTCCTCCCTCTATCCCCCCTGTTTTTGACGGAAAAGTAGTTTGAGTGGGTACAGGTTTATTTGCAAGGGATACAGGCTGAGTAACACCTTGGGCTTTGTCCATTTGAGTCTCCATACTTTGAGAATTCTGGTCCCAATTAGAAGGCTCTATGGGCCCTTCCGAGACTTCGCTTTTAGGTGGCTCTTGCTGAGAGTCGCTTAGATTCTCATTTGACTGAGCCGCCTTGGCATCCTTTACATCTGCACCAATGGATAATGCAGCTGATTGCATTTTAAAATTCTTCTGCTGGTTACTATTGGTGTCTGCTAATGGTTCTTTGTTTCCTGAAAGAGGTTCTGCTTGTGACTTAGGTTGCTGCTGATGTTGCTGTCCCAAAGATGGTTTGGGGCCTTTCCACTGTGGTCCACTTTGTCGAGGACTTAGGGATGTATTGGGGGTAATATAAAACTGAGATGCTGGCCCCCGGGGAATCATTCCCCATTTGCTTTTAGTGCCCTCTGCTGGGTGACCTTCATATCTGGGTCTTGGCCCATCGGGGCGATTTCCTTCAAAACGAGGCCCTTTGGGTCTCGGTCCTTCACACCTTGAACCTAAATCCTCAAATCTTCGAGGACCATCAAATCTACAAGTAAAACAAAAGATATTACTCAAGACAGTAAAGCAGAAAAAAAAAATTCTCCATGTAAGAATATTTAAGGCAATCTTGCCTTAGAATCTGTTTACAACAATGACTCTTTCAGTCATTAAACAAATCCTGAGATATCTATATCCTAGAACCAATATGTTAAGGTGGCAGTACTCAGCAGGTCTCAGGACAGGCTTTGGAAATCATGTCACTTTCACCTAATTCATTTTGACACATCTTCTGCAGCAAGTCACTGATATATTGAATTGTTAAAAAACAATTATGTTGTGCCTTTGTAGACAGAAAAATCCATTCATGTTAATGGAAAAAATATATATTCCACAGCTAACTCTGAGAGTACTTTTAGAATTAAAATATAACTAAAAACTAAGCAATTAACAATATAGATTATAAATATTGTTGGAAGTAGTATCATCATCTTACTCGACAGAAGTTTTTAAAAACCAGCATCCAGTCGTATCATCTCTTAAGAGTGTGCCCTGACATTTTAAAGTCTGGACAGAGATGTTTTTGTTATGGACCTACTCACTCATTCAGTAAATATCTCAGGTACTATACTACTTTAAAGGGATATATGAATAAAATGTCATCTGTGTCCCTGAGGGTTTCCAATCGACGAGAAAGAGGATCTAAATGTAAATATGTGCCACAAAGTGCAATGACTAAAATCTACCTGCATATAATAAGGGCAGATGAAAGAATAGTCTATTTTACCAGGGTGAGGGGCTACTGCTCAATAAAAGCTTTATACAACAGAAGATGCTTAAATTAAGTCTTGAAAGGCAAATTCTCTCAGGTTGGGCTAAAGAGTGTGTTGGAGAGGAGGGCAGTGGGTAGCAATGGCTAAGGAAATATGAGGAGAGGCAGAGAAACACATACCAGCATAGCACGTTTGGAAGTGAAAACAATTCAGCAAGGCTGAAGCAAAGAGAAGACAGAGTTGGGGAGAGCTGGGGAAGGAGGAGGAAGGGGAAGGAGGAGGAGTGGAAAAGCAGGCAAGGGTCAATGTCCAGAAGACCTTGTGTGCCTTGTGTGGCAGATACTACTGGCACTCCTCCAATAGCCATTCCCCTTTTCTACAGTTTGAGACTCTGCTTCAACTGAACCCAAGTCGAGCCAGACTAAAGACTCTTTCCCAAACTCTTACAGCTAGAACTTGTAGTCATCTTCTGGCCAGTAGGCTGAGAGTGAAAATGATTTACACATCCTTCTGAGTTGTACCCTTAAAGGGAAAGGCACATCCTCCTCTTCATCTCCTTTTTCACGCTGGCTCTGACGTGATGGTGAAGTTATCATGATGAGAGCAACTTATTAAGGGATAGTGAAGTAACATATCAGAAGGAACCTGGATTTCTGATACGATGGAGCCATCACGTAAGTCCTGAGAGAGAATAAACTTCTAACTTGTTAAAGCTGTGACTTAATTCAGCTGGGTAAAGACTGAATTACCTTATAACCACTCAAGAGTCACTAAATATTGTCTGATTTTCAAAAGACTGCTCTAGCAGGAAAGTAACAGATGGGTAGGTGGGAAAAGCTTATCGTAGATTTTTTCTATAATTTGGGTAAGTGAAGGTAAAGCTTGTTCTAAGGCAGTGACTGATATGAGGCTGTAGAGGAGGGGGAGAAAGTGAGAGATGTGAAGGAAACTAAAGTAGATAGGCATTTCTAATAGGTGGGATCTAAATGATAATGGATACAGAAAAATTTAGGATGATTCCAAGGTTTCTGGCTTAGGTGACTGAGTAGACAGTGATGTCTCTCGTGCCTTTAATGATAAATAGAAGGGTTTTTCTCTCGTTTATTTGGAATATCAATGGAGAGTAAGTAATAAATTCAATTTCAGCAAAATATTTACTTCCTATCCCTGTGACATTGTTCTTTGCTGGTCTAGAAGTGGTAGTTTCAAAGGGAGGAATGGTTCCATCAGGGACACAATAATCATTCTGTTAAACTTAGGTTGAGACTGCCACCTGGCCACCTTGGGTTCTGAGTCAACAGACAAAGAAGGGAGTTACTGAACTGGACGAGATTGATCGACTCTGACTTTCAAGCGGAAACTGGGTTATAACTACATGATGAGAGTAAGGAGGAGTATGTCTAGAATACAAGAGGTCCTAATGGAAAACTACAATAACCCAATTCATGAAGGACTGCGAACAGCCCAGACCTTTCAAGAATGAAAGTTTGGATCACCCACCACGCATAGAACCAGGACCAGGAGAGGTGCTTGCTAAGATAAAGGGAATATGGAAAGGGTAGTGAAAGAAGGTAATTATAAAAGTCTGTGATTCCATGACCAGCTGCAGAAGGACTGTGACAGTTATGAGCATTTCTTTCTTAATTTGATATTATATGCTGAAATATATACATATGTATTAGTCAAATATTTTTGGTTGATTTTTCTTCCTTATCATCTAACATATTAGGTTAATATAAGTTAATATCTCAAATTTTAAGTTACAGAATATCAAAGAGGGAGTATGAACCAACTAGAAGAATGAAGACATCCCCAAAGACAAAAAAGGGATTTTATATCCTTTTCTGGAGAAGGGGTTAGAATGTTTGGCGCAAAAATCTCCCTTGTGACCCACCCTAACCAGGAAAAGTTTAAAGGGAACTCTGGGAAATGTACTTCAGCCTAGGCAAGTCGACACTTCATAGAGCCATCACAAGTAATTTAAAAATATACAAATCCAGAAAGGGGGCAACCAGCAGATGAGAATTTTGTTTATAAATTCTGAAAGACAAACACGAGTGGTAACATTTGGAGCAGTTAAGAAGCTGCAGTTTAGAGGGCTGGTAGCAGAAACTGACAGAATCAAAACGAAGCTGGTTGTTCGCAGAACTCAGACAAGGTTAGGATTCTTTTATACCAGGGATATTGGGGAAGGATAAGAGTAAGACTTGAGGCCAAAAAGAGGTAAATTAAAATCCATATTCAGAACCATCAACCAGCCTTTCCCTAAGCTGAATCTCTCTAAATTCTTGAACTTGAGGGTCTCCTAGCATGAGCAGTTTTTTCCACTATCACCTAAAGCAAGCTCCTTCTCTCACCAGATACCAGCGTCTCCCACTCTTAAATATAAATGGACAACCAAGGATCACTAGTATTTGAGGAATGTCACCAAAATGAAAGAAAGAAACCAAAGATAAAGAGGACACGAATCTGGAGAAAACAGAGATAATTTAAAAAAAGAGAGAAAAAAAACTTAAAAAGAAAAAAACACCACAAACTAGTATCTTCAGAAAGGTTCATAAAAATACTATCTATACCTACAAATCAAGCATAATTTGCTATATATAAAAAAGCATCAGAATCAGAAGAACTGTAAAAATTTTTTTAATTCCCAAAAAATGCAATAAAATGATTAAAAGTATCTCAGAAAGTACAACAAAAAGAGAAATGATAAATACAATTAATCCAATAGGTCCAAAATCCTACTAAAGAGTTGTTCCAGAAAAACAGAAAACAAAAAATTAAAGAAGAAATAGCACAAAAAAATTTCCCAGAGTTAAGAGACTAATCTCAAACAGAAAGGGCCCAGCTCACTCAGTATCCAGTACAACAAAACTAAAAGCAAACAAACAAACAGAAACCATTATGAAATTTTAGAATACCAGGAACAAAAAATTGTTTCTGGCAATAGGGAGAAGTCACCTAAAAAGGAAAAGAATTGGAACAGCACAACAACTACACTAGGTGACAGAAGAAAATACAACGATGACCTAAAACCTTGAGGGATAATTATGTTCAACTTCAAATTCTCTGTCCAAATATTAATCAAGTGTGAGGTTAGAATAAAGACATTCACAGATATGCAAGGACTCAGAAAATTTACCTGCGACCCACAATTTCTTAGTAAGTTACATGAGCATGCACTCCATGTAAAGGAGGCACTAAGGGGAAGCTATGAGATTCAATAAACAGTGTATCCGAATCCAAGAGGACAGTCAAGGGAAATGCTGGAGCAACAGCCATATGGCAAATCTTGAGAGCAACCAAGCAACCAAGCAACCAATCAGCCAACTAGATCAGGAAAAAGCAAGAGGATAGATGCATGCATTTGGGAGAGAGATCTCAAGAGAAAGAGAGAGAATGCTTTTGGGACTGCGGTTGAAGGATTATTTTCAAGTTTTGGCAAGACAAAACACAACTGGAAATTCTGAAAAAAGTTATTACACTAGAGAAAATGTAATAATAGTACACTGCTTACCTCCACAGTGTACTGATTTATCAAACACTGTTTACTGATTTGGCAAAATATAGTGATATAAATATATTGGGTAGATGGGGTTAGAGAGTTGTGTAAGAACTAAACCTTTATCAGAACAGGAAGTATATATATATACTATCTAAAAAGTATAAGTCAAGAAAGTAGCTCTATATTCTTTAGTGATATGAAGAAATGGCTGAAGAATTAAAAAATGTCATTAGGAAACACATCTAGGGTGCTTTGGGGCAGTGGACAGCTGTTTTTCTTAACTACGTGTTATGTATAGCTTTATAAAAATGTAAAATTTATTTTAATGGCACTGAGAGAGGATTATTTCTAACCAGGAGAAAGGTTTCTTCTGAGACTGTAAGAAGATCATGGTAAGGTAAAAGTAAGGGTGAGAAGTGAGTTTTACTGGGTCTGAAAGATTTGATTTTCTCTGTGAGGCAGGATGCTAAACTAAGTTAAAGCTATAAAGCGAAATAAAAATGTTTGCCGAGACAGAGAAAGAAGCAGTAGGGTAGATGGTCTATGCAAATAGTGAAGGCTTGGCACAGCTATTGTTGGGCAAAGGGAAAAGGAACTGACCAGAGACTGGTCAAAGAATACAATGCAATGCTAAGGATGGAGACCACACATTTATAAAGAAAGATGTATGCTGTTTCAGAGCTTGTGATGGTTTGGTTCCTTTTTTTTAAGTTACATTTATTAATTCAAAGTGCCTGGAATAACTTCTTAGATCATTAAAGTTGCATAAAATAATTTATTTGCTTTGTATTCAATTCAGCGATTGTTAGCTCATGTAAGTGATAAGACTGTCCTCCACAATGTACAAGAGTCAGGAAGAATCTTTGGCAACATGTTATCTAGTATTATAAACAAACTCTGAATATGAATGAACTGCCTTCCTAAATTATGAATGCCTTGAGAATTTCCTCCATAACTGAGACATTTTGGCATGAGCAGTATTTATTGAACACCTACTGTCAGGTACTGGGTTAGTGCTAGAAACAAACTAACACCTAACCTCAGGGAGTTCACAGTCCATAGGAAGAGTGAGACAAGTAAATCAACAATTAGAACTAAATCTCATAAATATGGGACATGTTGGTCTTGCTCACCAAGGTAACAACCCCAATGTCTGACTCACTGAAGGATCTCAACATGTAATTACTGAAGTGCCATCCCAGGGACAGGAAAAATAGGAATTAGGAAAGCAAAAACTGACAGGAAAGGGGTTCCAGATAAAGAGAAGAACACGTGTAAAGGCCAGAGGAAAGGATAAGGAAACAGGAACATTAAAACGTGTGTAGATAAGAAGGAAGAAGAAAACATGCGGGAAACGTTCT
This sequence comes from Rousettus aegyptiacus, assembly GCF_014176215.1. Taxonomy (NCBI): domain Eukaryota; kingdom Metazoa; phylum Chordata; class Mammalia; order Chiroptera; family Pteropodidae; genus Rousettus; species Rousettus aegyptiacus. The sequence goes on along the minus strand of NW_023416306.1, from coordinate 152,914,201 downwards.
GCAAGCCTCATGCCTGCACATATAATATATAATATAACATTTGCCATGAAAGGATAGGGTGCTTTGCTTTCAGATTAAATTGCTGATCAACAGCCAAGGGTCATCATTTTATTTTTATTTTGGGGAACAGAAAATGTTAAACCAATTGAAACATACCTTCAACACTACATATCAATGGCAATTATTTATCATTACTGCACTTTCAAATTTTCAAAGTTCAAAGATTTACGAAATCTTAAGACTATCAAAATAGTTTTGATTTATAAAAGTAAAGAATTTTTAGGCTTTTGGAATAAATATATTAAGAGATACTCGTTAAAAATATGTACAAAATAAGCAATCAATACAATAAAATATAACTGTTTTAACATAAAAGCATGTATTTGAAATAAACATAGAATATATTCACTAAATACAATCACATAAAAAACACATGCATTGTACATTGGTTAGATGAAAAGAAAAACAAATATTTGGTGTTTATATGTTCAGAAAAGTTTTGTTTATACAGTATTTCATAAACATCTAAAAAATAAAAACTAGAACTAGGTATGAAACCATTAGAATTAGATATAAAGACTCCAAATTTTTATATAAAAAATACTCCAAATTGAGTACAAAGACTTAAGAAGTACACAGAAATACAAATTCCCTTAAACAAGGTATTATCTGATTATCACAATGTTTACATAAACATACTCAAATCGACAGACCATGGGCATTCTGAGATATTAAATTCTGGAATCAAATTCTTTCCCTTTTGGTTTTCATGTGAAATAATGTCTATTTTCTAATATGTATAACCAAGATCCTAAAATTAAAATTCCCAAAGAGAAGTAAACACCATAAACAGGAACAACCATGACAAATGGAAGTGTGAAGAAAAACTAGCGTTCGTAGTCCCTTGCTAATCTTAGCTATAGAATGGAAGAAATCCACAATTCCAATCCTAAAACCAATCAATCGAAAAGTAAATGGGACCAATCAGAAGCCTTGATGTAACAGAGATGTCAATTCTTTCTCAAAATGATCAGTAGATTCTATTTAATGCTCATCGAACTTCTAGCAGGTTTTTAAAATTGACAAGCTGATTCTAAGAGTCATATGGGAAATAGAAAGGACCAAGAATTGTCAAGACAATCTGGAACAGGGGTCAGCAAACTACGACCCATGGGCCAAATCCAGTTAAGAATGACTTTTTTACATTTTTAAAAGTTAAAAAAAAAAAATAGAAAAGGAAGAAAAATATTTGACAGAGACAAAACATGACCCACAAAGCCTAAAAATAGTTATCATACTGTCCTTCACAGAAACTCTGCCAACTTCTAATCTATAAACACAGAATTGGAGGACTTACACTAAGAGATATCAAGATTTATTATAAAGCTACAATAATTAAAAGTGTGACACTGGTGCAAGGATAGACAAATAAACCAAAGGAATAGAGTCCAGAAACAAATCCACACACAGAGACACTTGACTTATGATGAAGACGACACTGTGAAGTAGTAAGGAAACGGTGACTTTTTCAATAAATGGTACTGGAGTCAACTGGATAGCCATATGGAAAATAATGAATCTTGACCCCTACCTGATATCACATCAACAACAAAAAGCAATTCTACATAGTTTATTGATTAAAAAAAAAAAAAGATAAAACAATAAAAGAAGATAAAACAGGATGTTTTATGGCTTTGGCGTATCTAAAGATTTCATAAATAGGACACAAAAGAACAGTAATCATAAAGGAAAAGATCAATAAATAGGACTACTAGATTAAAATTAAGATTTTTCTATTAATCGAATGACATCATTAGTCTTTGGGGTTCATCAGGATTCACTTAATCCAGGTAGTTTTTGAGTTTTTTTTTTTTTTTTAACAGTTCTATTTGCAAGGATTGATATTTCATGACTTTTTTCCCACAGACCTTCCCAAGAACAAAAAGAAAATTTCCTTTTTAAAACTTGCATTTTCTTGCAGCTATCATATGGCTCCACTGGACCATTTTGCAAATCTAAGATACATTAGAAGATCTTACACGTTTTTTTCCCTATATCTTGAAACATTTTGCAATTTCCCTATCCTAAAATTCATTATTACTCAACATTACTTATCAATTTCCCCCAACTATGCCAAAGAAGATTAAAATACAAAGACACAAAAGAATGACAGAATTGCCTAGAAGGATGAAGCCAAGGTGAAATAAACTGCCGCGCCCATCCGTCACGCAAAATACTGCAGCCCGCTTTTAGGCTTCCTTCAGCACAAATGAGAATTCCGAAATTTTCACTTCCTGACTATAATGACAAAGAAAAGTGACAGAGAAAGTTGAACCAAAATTATTAAGTGAACCAAAAGACAGAAACAGCAGTGCTCGATGTTCTAATAAAGATGTGAAATTTATCATATAGGTAAAATCTCCAACTATGAGTCCTCAGATGACAGTATTCTCAAATTCAAGATTCAATGAGTAAACAAAATCTCTCTTCAAACAGAAAGAAAATGTACTGTCGTCCACTTAATTTTAAATAAGAAGGAATTCACCGCATAATATTTTGTGGCAAGAACTTGGATCATTCTGCTTTGCTAAAAGAATATGACAGAATTATTTCATCTTTTACGATGTTTAAGTGCTAAAATTCACTTGACACAAAGAGTTTTTGAAATTTTTTATTAGAATTTGTTTTGTTTTTCAATATCCCTTTCTTTTTACTTCTGTAAATTTTTTGTAAGATTACTTTATAATTTAAAAAATAAAAAAGGTACATTGGACCTAGATGGTAAATGGTGAAGACTGCTTTTCTGTTAAACTAAAAAAGTGATGCAGAGTGAGATACAGCCAAGACAATCGAGACATATCCTGGACAAAAACTGATATCTAGTGTATATAAGGAACTATAAATTAAAAAAAAAAAAAAACCCAAAAACAAAAAAAAACAAACCCGTAACCTAAGTAGAAAAATGGAGAAAAGATTTGAATCAGCATTTCATGAAAGATGAAATCCAATGGAACAATAATCAAATGAAATCAACCTCATTCATCATCAGGGAAATATAAATTAAAGCTGTATTACAAAATCACTAAACATCCACCAAAACAACTAAAATTTAAAAGTTTAACAATACTGAGTGTTGGTGAGGATGCAAAAAAAAAAAAAAAAAAACCTAGAACACAGAAACACTATTTGTGAGAGTATACACTGCAACCACTTTGGAAAACTGACAAGATCAAACCAGATCATATACATACCCATGATCAAGCAATTCTGATCCTTGGTATATATGTAAACAAAATTAAATACCCATATATATGCACACACAGACATGTGTATATGCATCTAAAGGGACACATATAGCACCAAAAGACACACAGCAGTGTTTTTTATAATAACCAAAAAGCTTAAATGACCATCAATATTAAAATGGAGAAACACATTGTGGTACATTCATACAATAAAATCTTATATAGGAATGAGAATGAACAAACTACAGTTACACACAACATGAATGAATCCCACGATAATATGTCAAATGAAAGATGCTGAACTCAAAAGAGTACATACAGTATGATTCCATTTATATAAAGTTGAAAAATAGGCAAAACAATCTAGTATAAAAAATCAGTATAGTGCTTATCTTTGGAATGATGGGAAAATGGGAAGGGACATGAGGGGGACTTCTCAGACACTAGTAATTTCTATTCCTTGATAACATGGGTGTGTCTACCAATTTACTAAGCTGTACACTTATGATTGTGTACATCTCTATATGTTACCCTTTAATAAGTTTGTTTTATTATTGAAAACTAAAGGTCCAGGGAAACCAGTATCCACTGACATGACAGTTTTTTTGGAGCAGTGGAAGTCTTCTAGAAGACATGAGTCCAAAGATACACATACATACATATATACAGTTTCAAAACAGCTACCCTGGATGCTCAACAATATGGTATGCTATTTACACATGATGCAGTTATACCATTTGACTTTTTAGAAACCTTCAGTTTTTAGAAAGCAGCCTAAATCTGGATCTTGCAAAAACTCAACGTACTTTACAGTTCTTTTAATTTTAATAGTGTGTTATTGGTAAATCGGTTAACTGTGTTCTCAATTCTTGTTTTTCTACCCAGCTCTGTTTAAAATAAAACAAAATAAGAGTGGCTTACCATACCAATTATGTGTTTATAGCAAACTCTGAACTCAATTAATAAAGGAAATTCACAAATTTCCTTAACTGTGCAGATTATTCTTACCTCAGTCTCTCACTCACTAACCAGATTGCCACTGATATTTTCTTACCTAGTTACACATGAGAAAAAAACAACTATTCCTGGTCAATAGTTACAAACTATAAATGAGCGAAATGAGCAAAAGTAGATGGGTGATAGAAATGGCAAAGACATAAGCTAGATTGGAGAAAGGCTTTTAAAACAAGGTCGATGATGTGAGCAGGAGCCAATTTAATGACAAAAATAAAAAAGCCATCTTTATCAAATTTTCAGGTGAGAAAGCTGGGGAGGGATAGCTCATACTTAAAAACAATATAATCAACACTCATCAAGATTTCAGTAGATGAGAACGTTGGCCCAAACCTAACTAGATGAAATGTAAAGATAAAATCTCAGAAAAATAAAAGCAAAATAAAATAGAAAGCAACTGTACCAGTTCAGAATGAAAGAGAACTGGCCTAATAACAGCTCATGTGAAAAAGACCTGGGAAGCCAAACTGATGTTAAGCTCACCATGAGTCAATACTGTGGGAGTGCTGACCGAAAGAAGGTAATTTATTCAGCTACACAAGTATATTATTTATAATCAAGTTGGTAACAGGTCTATGGTCCTCTGCCTCTGAAGTAAGTGTTTATGCTCAAGGAGACTGACGAACCAAAGGCTCTTCAAGGGACAGTGAACAATATAGCAGGAGGAGGCTAGAAGGAATGTTAGTGTGAAAAGAAAAGAATCTGAGTTTGTGTGATAGCAGAACAGATTGGGTAAGGCAAGACTGAGGAGACAAGAGAGTGATCTTGAAATAACTGCAAGAACATACCGGAGTGACAGGATAATTTATTACGTGTTATACCACAGAGGCAGATATAGAATCCACAAGTAGATGTTATAGTTACATACCTAGGGTCAATGTAAGAAATAAACTTTCTAGAAAACTGTCAGTGTCCAAGCAGAGTTTATCAAATGCCTGTCACAGGAAATACAACGAACTTATAAGTAGATAAGGCGGCCTTGGATTCCAATGCCATCTCAACCATTCACTAGCTATATCATTTGGGGCTATTTATTTATAACCTCTCCAAAGCTCTGCTTCTCCTAGATCATGAGATCACTAAGAGGAATAAATAAGGTAATATATGTAACATGACAAACTAAAATGCAACACAAATATAAGTTGCTGTAGAGGGGATATTGCCTTAGATAACTGCTAAGATTCTTCCAGCACTGAAGTTATTAACTATACCTTCAGGCAAGAAAAAACTTAAAATAGGTCCTAAATTTACAAAGTCAAGATTTGGTAGGCAAAAGAGAGAAACATTAATATGATAGAAAATACGAGGTGTTAAAAATGTACTTCTCTGATAGCAAATTAGTCACTAGATCTGAAAGGCAATGCTCAATCCAGGAGCTAAGAAGGAATTCAAATCAAGAAGATACACATACCAGATAAAAAAAGGCTACAAAAGTATTTGTAATCACTTTACAGTAGGAATATCATTGAATAATGGCATTAAATACAGTACTTAACTAATACTTTGCTCTGAGGACCCTCTGGACTCAGCTCCTGTTGGGTATAGACTCAGACTCTACTCTCCCAGAGACATGATCATGAGCAAGTTACCGACCCAATCCCTTCAGCCCCAGTTGTAAAGGGTAAATGTAGGGTATGAATCCACCAAATTTACAGTTCTTGAGAAGACTCCATGAAAGAATGTATGGAAAACCTCTGGCAAGGCTTCTAGTGCCCAAAGGAATTCATGTTAATTGCCTCTAATTAGCTTTGGTTTTGGATGGAGTTTTGTGCCATATTGTTTTCAGAATTATAAACTTGGGGAGCAAATAAAAGATATATTTTGTTCTCAAATGTTGAAATCAGATTTAAATTTAAAATGATAATGTAGATTCACTGACACTAAGAGGAAAACTAACCAATGTACTGATAAGTAGAAAAAGCAAGTTGTAAGACTTTTACTTAATGAAATCCCATTTTAATGATATTTAAAAAATTATTATATCCAAATAATAATCTCCAGTGGAATTAGGTGACTTTTACTTTTTTCAATATTTTTTGTGCTGTCTAAATTTTATATAAGAAGTATGTATTTCTATTAAAATCTCCAATTGGAAAAAAATCTGATTAAAATGATTTTCTGTAGGAAAATTACCATTTAGGTCAACTTAGGGAGAAAAATATACTTTTATAAACTTAGAAAAATGAATTTATCACTTTTTAAATGGTACACAAAAAACTTAGAAACTAATAGTAAATTTTTGTGTGCATTTCTCAATAAAAATGTGGTTTAGACAAAAGAAAAACGTCCCCCAAATTGAGGAATATATAAAGGATATAAGTTCTGTTATATTCACTGCAGTAAACACAGAGCAGGAACTTTAAATAAATATTTGCTGAATAAATGGAGAAAACAAAAGTCCTATTTACTCTTACACTAAATTTCATTGCCTTATTTCACTAGAACATTGGCTTATTCATCTTGATCTCCAATGGTTAGCATATTATCTAACAAAGAGAAGCTATCAATTCAGCTACTTGTCAAATAAACAGAAAGCAAGAATGATAAATTTAATAAATGTTACTTTTAAAGCTGAAAAGTCAATAAGAAATTGATACGCATTACTCTAAAACATTACATTCATCCTGCACTATAATCTCTGCATACAGAATAAAAGCAGTGACATCAAAGAAATGGGGGTATGTTTACCATTTCTAGATTGCATTATGCCTATCTAACAAGTGAACAATACTAACATTAATTGTAAACCAGGAATGTATATAGATTAAAAGTACAAAGAAAATACAAAAATTGTATAAATGAGGCTCTTTATACTATCAAGGCCTATTTAGCCTAAATCAACAAAAACACTAAACTTAAAAAAAAAAAAAGAGGCAGACCTACCTTGGCCCTTTTTGACCTTCCATGTAACTGCTTCTAGGAGGATCTGGAAGCAGTCCACCTGGCCTCACTGGCATGTCCTTGACTGCAGTGATTGGCTGAGATGGAGCAGCAGAAGACTCCCCAAGTCCTTGCTCAGATGAGAACACACTGTATGGCAGAGTAGACTTGCTCAAAGGAGCTTTAGAATTCCCTTGTTCTGATGGGCCAATAGCTGATTGCAAGGGAGGACGGTAAGTTGAGGGTGGGGCTGCACCAAAAGACACAGGAGTGGGAAGTAGTGCTGGTCTAGGTTTCTCCGGAATTTGTGAACTCTGAGAACCGGAGACTGGTGGAACTGGGGCTCCTGTTAACTGAGGAGGTATCCCTTGTGGAACCCCAGGGGGAGGTATTCCTGGAGGAGGTGTGGCTGAAGACAATGGCGGGAGGGGCATGACAGGTGGAGGTGCCGTTGAAGAAAGAGATGGTGGGGGAAGAACTGGTGGTGGCCCTACAGAAGAGAGGGAGGGCGGGGGAAGACCTGGTGGTGGCCCTGTAGAAGACAGAGATGGAGGCATGCCAGGTGGGGGCACGGAGGTCGGTAGAGAAGGTGGCATGACAGGAGGGGGCATACCAGGGGGTGGCACTGAAGTGGGTAGGGCAGGGGGCATCACTGGTGGTGGCAATGATGGAGGTAATACTGGAGGGGGCATTGTTGGTAGAGGTGGAGGCATCTGAGAATATGGAACAAAAGGAGGTGGCATTGACATGTTCCCCATATACTGGTTCTTCATGTTCTGAAACGAATTGACTTTATCCTGGAGATAGGTCTGAGTGGCTTTCATATGTCCCTGCCATGTTTTCCACTGCTTCTCATACTCCTGAAGCTGATCTTTATGAGGATAGGAATGGAGCTGCTCCTCCCACAGCTGAAACTCTCGCTCCCATTCTTGGTAGAGATGTTGAAACTGCTGCTGCTGCATCTCATAATGCCGCAGTTGCATATCTACAGACATGGTCTACAAAATAAAGTGATAAAAATTATTTCAAGACATTCATATAAGTTAAAATATTAATGAATCAATGGCATTTGAAGTCTCAGGAAATTCAAACACTAAAGCTTTGGGAGTGATGATCGTTCTTTCTTCCTTTGACTTATTTATGTTAAATTATCAATTAGTGGAAAAAGCGACCACACACTAAAGCAAATACCTACCTCAGCCATAAGTATTTTTCAAGATTTTAGTATCACTATAGATCATTTTAAGAACTTAAAAAATGATCTATTATTATAGACATATAGATATTAGGTTATACCTCAGATACAAGTATCTAAATCATTTCATCATTTATGGTATATTTGCTTATGTTTTTCCTGGTGGTTGCTTTGATCTTTTTGGTGGATTTTTGCTTATCTGTTACCATAACGGTTTGCAGGCAAAACACAAGTTAACTTGAAGCCATAGGATAAGAATTCCTGGTTCTTAAATTCCTGAACAACAGAACTTTAACATCTGCCAGGGCTGACATGATCAGCAGACTCTATTATTCCTGCCCCTTTCTAAGAGCATTTCACTAATACCATACTTCCCAAGCTCCCAGGTTATGTGACATACCACTACTTGGGCAACCCTTGGGAAACATCTAATTGTCAATATTTGATACCTTTTCTTTTTTCACACTTAAATCTCTTTCAGGAATAATAAGTCCTTTAAATGTCTTGGGGTAACTTCCCATGTGTCAGCTGACAAAACACTTGCCTGTATATGTGGTGGCTGCTGTATAATCTGCTGGTACTGTTGTAGGATCTGTTGTAACTGAGTGTGCTTCTGCATTATTCCCTGATACTGGAAGCCAACTCGATGTTGCTGGTGCTGCTGCCAGTGTGCTGCTGCAGCCTGCAATTGTTTTAACCTGGCATCTTCTTCTGGGTCCTCAGACTAAAGATAAAAGAGGATACATTTTTATTTAAGTCATAACAGCAATCAAATTAATAAAAAACCTGAATATTTTATACTACTTTATAAGTATTGTATTGTATTGTATTGTATTGTATATTGGATTGTATCATAAAGCCCAGAATCCCTGCAAGTCTGGCTGATTGAGAAAAACTACTCCATCTTCAGATACAATATCTAGTTCTATTCGTACTGTAATCACGGATACCAATACAAAGGAGTGTATAAATTCCATAATCTTCACTGGAATAATAATCTCACTGTTCCTAATAGGACAACCATTTCTCCAACAAAGACAACCTATAGTTACTTTCCTTTTCACTCAATGAAAAAATCTTTCTTTTCCACCTTAGTTACTTCACCAATTGAATGCAGTATAATTATTATGATTTAATAAAGTTTCCACATAAGGCTCTTGGGAGAATAATGACCTTTGGACCAATGTGAGAACTTCGATGTGCCCGTCAGTATACTAAGTGGCAAGGATGATCACATTTAATGCTCTAAACCATTTTGCAGATGAGGAAACTGAAGCACAGAATGGTTAACTAACATGCTCAGAGTAACCACCATATGTGGCAATACCTGGACTACAGCCTGGGCAGTTTGACAATAAAAAGTGAAGCTCTCAACTACTGCCCTGTGCTGCCAATATGAAAATACCCTGGCATTCCTTTAGTACTTAGAAACACAATTTATAAAACTGTCTAATTCTTTACTCTCACTTAAACCATGAAAAAAATGTCTTTTCTAAACCAGATAAGGCATATATATGATCGGTTCATAAATGGAATTTTATATGTACTTAAAAAAACACATGAAAATATATATCCGTTCATGACAAAGGTATATATAAATAAGTCATTTTTAAAAAGCTGAATAATTTAATAAACACCAAGTAATTTTATGGTTACCTGGGATTCCTCAGGTGGGAGAGGGGGTGGTACCTCCTCATTAGGAGGTGGTAACGGGGGCTCCTCAGATGGAGAGGGTTCTTGACTGGTGGCAGGTACTGTAACTTCTTTTGCTGGCTTGGGTGCATCCTTTGCTACAACAGGACCCTTTTTATGTCCTGGCAAATGCACTTTTGTCCTCTGCTGCAAACTAAGCAAGTGCTGTCGATACCAGTACTGCTGCTGTTCCTACAAGAGAAACCATTTTTAAGAATTTTACTTGACAATCCTTAGAGCTGCAACTTGATGTTTTACAGAGAGCTACATTTGTGTCTGTGTTCAAGTGTTTATATGTAAGATAAGGCAAAGCTGGACTGAGAAAGGCAAATAAACAAGCAAGATTTTCAATTCCTCCCCCAAATTTATACATTTAAATTAAACCATAGCACACATATTAATTCAACAGACTTTTCTACTTTGAAAACATGTTTTTGGAGGTGAGAGCAGTCTTTTTTGATATACTCACGGCCACTTACTTTTAACTTTTTTAGTTGTTTCAGATTTAGCCACAGGGGTCTTGTAATTAATGAATGTAACCAAATACTCCTACCTATTCACGGTACCTTTTCTCTTTTAAACACCTGTTGTATCATTAGTCTAGTTATACCCAGGTACATACAGCAATCCCCTCTTATTCACAGGAGATAAATTCCAAGACCCCCAGTGGATGCCTGAAACCGTGGATAGTACCAAACCCTATTATGTTATTTTTCCCCCTATACATACATGCCTGTGATTGTTTATAAACTAGGCACAATAAATTAACAACAATAATAATAAAACAAAACCATTATAACAATATACTGTAATAAAAGTTATGTGAATGTGGTTCTCTCTCAAAATATCTTATTGTACTGTACTCACCCATCTTCTTGTGATGATGTGAGATGATAAAATGGCTATGTAATGAGATGAAGTGAGGTGAATGAGATATTATTAAGTAAAATAAGGTTGCCTGAACACAAGTGCTGCAATATCATGACAGGGGATCTGACAATTGAGAAAGCCACTAAGTGACAAATGGCACAGGTAGGATACACACCACAGATATGCTGGACGAAGGGATGAGGGACACTCCAGGCAGGACGGAGCAGGACTGTGTAGGACAGTGCAAAATATCATCATGCCACTCAGAATAGTTATGAGATTTAAAACTTAGAATTATTTCTGGAACTTTCCATTTAATATTTTCAGATTGTGGCTGGTCACAGGTAACCAAATGGCAGAAAGCAAAACCACAGATACAGGGGTACTACTATATGAATAAATAAGAATATAATGATTTTAAATGTTTTCTATTTATGTTAAGTCTCACTCTGCCTTCCAAATTATACTGTAATTTAATTTTCTGGAAGCTTCTTTTATGCTTCCACTTTAAAAGAGTCACAATAAGTTTAACATGAAAAAAAAATTAGAAAATACAGCTTATCCTCATTATTCATGATTCTGTATTTGTGAATTTGCCTACTAGCTAAAATGTATTTCTACTCCAAAATCAATACTTGGGAGCTTTGGTGTTAATTTCTGGACATGCATAAAGCAGTGAAAAATTTGAGCTGAGGCAGAACATGGCCATGATGGTCTTTCTGTTTAGCTTTCATACTGTAAATTGGTGTCCTTTTCACAGTTTACTTAGGACCATATTTTTTGCATTTGTGCTTTTTGTTGGTGATTTTGCTGTTTAAAATGGCCCCCAAGCATAATGCTGAAGTGCTGTCTAGTGTTCCTCTGAGCCAGAGGCTGTGATGTGCCTTACAGAGAAAATATCTTAGATAAGCTTCATTCAGGCATATGTTATAGCTGTTGGCTATGAGTTTAATGTTAACGAATCAACAATATATATTAAATAAGGTGCCTTTAAACAAAAACACACATAAAATAAGGTTAATGTACTGAATGGTTGAAAATGTAACCAAAGGTTCACAGGAACCTAATCCTGTATATCTCTTAGGAGCAACAGTTCAGTGTTCACTAATGTAGTATTCCCAGTGACTTTATAGGACATAAATACCTCAAATAAAGAAAGCTGACTGCATAAATAAGCAATAGCTAATTAATTAAAATCAATTTCAAAATCTCACCACTCAGAAAACACTATAGGATCGTTATTATCCCAGTATTCACTATATAATCCCCACAGTTACAAGGTTCCATGAGGGGAAAAAAGTTGTCATAACACTAAAATACTCACAAATGAACCACCCTATATACTTCTATAATTAACAACAGCATATATTCCTACTACGATTATAAAAATGCAGAGTTTTATGAAAGTGATATTGGAGAACTTCGGAACTCATTACGAAAAGCTAAGGATCTAGCAGAAGTCCTACTAATTAACAATCAAAAAGAATTTTTCACAAGGATAGGGAGCACGGCCTAGGCAATGCAGTTAGCATTAATATGTCGGCTAGGTGGAGGGCCAGGGGAGGGAGGGAGCAACTGCAGGGACTGTTTTATGAACTATATAAATGTCTAACCAATGTGCTGTATACCTGAAACTAAAATAATCTTTTTTTAAAAAAAAGAATTTTTATAATAGGAACTGCAACAGAGAATGTTATGAATATCAAAGGTTGAAAAACAGCCCCTGGGAAAATTGATAAATTCTTAAAACATTTTTTTAATATATCCAAAACTAAATAAGAAATAATAAAGTTGCCATATAATTTTGTTACAAAAATGACAGTACAGAAACCTAATCTATACTTCATTCTATGTTCAATCTAAGACTCAGCTGTTCCTTGATTTTTGAGCTTTGTTTGTTCAAGATTGTGTTCCAAATCAAATTTTTTACTTTTTACAGTAAACTTTTAGTTGCTATGTTAAATGGATTCATTTTACTTGCATTCACTGTGATTCATTATCTTTGGGTAACCAGAATTTCCTATATTTTTCTTGCATTTATCTCTACAATTTTCCCCATGAAAATAGACGGATAAAATATAAATAATATATACTTCTTTCTCACATAACAGTGTTTTGTTAGGTTTTTCACTCATAGAATGTAATTTTCTTGGGGGAGAGAGTGCTTTTCTTATATCAAAGTAGGATATCAGTAAATGGTTGCTGGTCAACTGAAGACTTTCCTTCTAGACCACTCATTTCTATGACCTGAAACTTGCTTAAATCCACTGACAAGAATAAATTGCCTTTCATTAACTCCATCTTGAAGTATGAATTATGATTGGGGTTTTGGTTTTTAATTATGATACATAATCATCAGCTCCTGAGATATATTTACTATTCAACATTAAGAAAAAGGCACACTGACCACAACAATCGACAATAATGTAGTATTAAAACATTTTAAATTTTATTCTATTATTTTAGGAAAATAATGAAAATAGTAACAGGTTTACTTTTTAGCTTAAAAAAGTTAACACTCAGTTTCTTTCAAATACAAGTTAAAAGTGTCTTTTTTTTTTTCAGTTGCATTGAAAGCATCACTAAAAAATACAAAGATACAAAGTATCTGTCACAAACTAGAAACCAATGGCTACAGATATGAAGCCTATACAGATCTTAGGTTCTTTACCAATTTGCACCTTCCTTATTTTCATGCTTCCCGTCTTTCTCTTAGACCTAGCTTAGGTTTAAGAACCATGTTAGGAGCTCAAGTTCTTGCTGGTTTACTGATAGTATGCACTGTAAGTCAATACCTATTTAATATGAACCCAATAAGCAGAAACCAGATCTAACTCAACCCCAGGACTACACTTTGGCACATTTTTGAAGCTCTACAAATGAATAATGATGACATTTAAAAATGTCCTCGGTGACCATGAGAAGGGTGATTTATCTTTATTTTAGAAAGGAATAAGATCTGCCTGGACTTGCTAATAAAGCTGAACTAGGACCCAGTTCTTTTGAATGTTCCATTGTATCAGACAACTCCATCTCATGTGGGATGTTGGTTCACAAGTCAAGGAAAATCACAGCATATGTCAAATTCAAAAAGAGAACAGAGTTAAAAAGTAAGGATGTCAGAGCTATTAGTCACAAATATTACCAAAAAAGGTGCTAATTTACTCATCAAGCATTTATTGACCACTTGCTGCTACTGGTACAGTTATGCACTAGGTACTGAATAATTTTCCAAGTAGGAAATATAAAGGAGAGTGAAGCAGAGAGTGAGGGAGTGGGGATGGGGGAAGAGGGGGGGAGGAGGAGAGGGGGAGAGGGGAAAGGGGGTTGGGGGGGGGAGAGAGAGGGAGGAGGGAGGGAGGGCAGGAGGGAAAGCACGCACGCCAACAAGCATGAGCAAGAGCAAGCGAGCGAGTCCTAGAGAGAGAGAGGTTTTAAAGATTAATTTTGGAAGCCTTTCATATCCTGGTTGATTATTATAAATGCCTGTAACACTAAATGCACTATGCCTTACATCCCAAAGTAAAGGAGGTCAGGGAGAGAACCTGGCAAAATAACATATTGGATTTCTATTTTAAAAAATTCTTTACCCCTTCCTCCAACTCCTGTCCTCATTCTCTCTCTCTTTCAGTCAAACTTCTTGAAAGAGTTGTCTATACTCACCATCCCCATTTCCTCACCTTCCATCACTCCTCAAATCAATGCAATATGGCTTCAGTCACTATGAAACTGCTCCTGCCAAGGTCAACAATAATCTACATGTCAGTAAAGGCAAAAGGTAACTCATAGGCTTTATCTTGCTTGACCACTCAGCAGTCTGTGACATAGCTGACCACTCCCTCCTCCTAGAAAGTCTTCTCTTCACCTGTGTGCCACTGCACTGTCCTGATTTTCCATCTACCTATTTGGCTTTACTTCCATTGGTTCCCTTAGACACTGTGATTCTGCAAGGCTAGGCTCAATGTCCATTAACCTCGCTTCTTACTTTTCACACTCCTTGGGAGACCTCATCTATTTCTGTGTCTTCAAATACCATTTTTATGCTGATGACTCACAAGTCTATTACATCTTCTCCCATTTCACCTTTAGATTCCACACCTATATCTAACTTCTAATTGGACATCTCTCTGTGGATTCTTATGTCTCAGGACTTGAAACTCAGGAGGTCTACAATTTAATTCACCATTTCCTCCTCATCTCCAGACCTATTCTTCCTCCTCCTCTAGGTTTTCCTATTTTGTTTGTCAAAGGGACCACCATCCACCTAGCAGCTGATCCCAGAAACCCAGGAATCATCGAGGCCTCCCTCTCCGCTATCGTAACTCATTCTCCAACTGGAGTCTAGCACCTAAACATTCTTCTGGCCTTTCCGCTTCTCTCTATCTCCACGATCACCATCTAAATCCAAGCCACTATTACCACTTGCCTGGATTATTTATTAACTATCCTCTCTAAATCACTCTTGCTCCTTTTGATTCCACTCTCCACACAGCAAGCAGAGTGAGCTTTTAAAAACGCCAATATGTCACATTTGCCTATATAAAATCTTTTACTGGTTTCCTAGTGCCTGCAAGACAGAGTCCACATAGGCCCTTCCAGATCTGGTTTGTGAGCGCCACTGTCACCCTGAACTTTCAGTAAGCCTTATGAACTTAATTCTTTGAGCTCTATTTGGTTTCTACCCATTCTTTGGGTTTCACTTAAATATCACTTACAAAGGGAGCTCTCTTCACTTAGGTTAGAACACCCAGCTATAATCAATCATTTTTAAAATATTTGTTCTTCACCTACCCTGAGCAAGGCACTATGAATATAATGGTGAGCTAAATAATTGCTCGCCTTTTCCTATTCCTTACGAAATAATCTAGTGATCATTTTATAATCCCATAGCACCTTGTACTTCCCTTCCTTATTAAATGTCTTTTTCCCTCCATGAGAACAAGTCAATGAAGGCAAGTATCATGTCTATCTTGTTCACCATTACATCTCCAGTACTAAGCACACAGCTGCTACTCAATAAATACACAAACATTAAATAAATGACTAAAAACTCTAATCAAAGTCAACAGCTTTTCCTAAATAAGTTTTAAGAATAAAAGAATAAAATCACAATTCACAGAAAAGGTTAGTATGTACTTTACCTAGTCAGTCCATTAAACACTCAGAAAATTTAATTCTTGAAAAACGACACATTCCATTAAATCACTAACGCTTAACTCTGAAAACTAGAAACTAAATGGAAGAATATCAAGCATTTATCCTGTCTCTGCTATATTGCATTTCTAATCAAATAGTCCTAGTTCACAAGTGAAAGTTTTTCTTTACAGAATTCTCTATAATGAATGTAGAAGAAATGTGAGGAAAAAAATCACCATGTTACAACCTCTACTAAAGAAGTAATTTACTCAGGCAAAGACCATCGATGGATGAACCACTAGATGAAACATCGGATGCAAGACTGATGGGAAGTTTTACAGTGGAGGGACCGCACTGTCATTCCTTGATCAATCTTGGCACCTCTAACAGTGGGACAACCAGGCACTGAGCGCCTCCTCTGAAGGGATGCAAATGAAGTATACAGCACTACCTAAGTTATAAAGTCCACTTGCCAAAAGAAAGGTGAGCTTAAATCTAAGAAGGCGTCAGCGTTAACTTTTAGTTTACAAAAAACACGGAAGAGATAGGAACAAGTCAACTGACACCATGGGACAGCATACAAATCAAGAATGTGGGATGTTCTACAGGACAACTGACACAGATTTTTCATCAAGTTCAAGGGCACAGAAAAAGAAATTAGGAGAGACTGATCTAAATCAGGGGTTCTCAACAGTAATCCCTGGGGGATTACTGGCAATGTCTGGAAACATTTCTGGTTGTCAGAGCTGGGAGGCTGCTACTGGCATTTAGTAGGTAGAGGCCAGAGATACTGCTAAGCATCCTACAATGTACAGGACAGCCCCGATAACAATAAATCATCCTGCTCCAAAATGTCTATATTAGATCCTAATCTGAACAGACCAACAAAACATTATTGAATCCATTGGGAAATTTCAGCATGGATATCATGGAATTATTTTGAATTCCATCAGTTTAAGACAATAAGGGAAATCTGAATGAATTAGTTATTAGATGATACAAAGAAACTTAATTTTGTCAGGTGCTAAGCAGGTCTTTGTTTAAAAGCAGGTCTTTTTTAAAAAGATGTCTAAGAGTGAAGGCATGAAATAACACGAGGTCTAATATTTACTTTAAAATATTTCAGCAGGAACAATAAAAAAGGACTAGGTGAAGTAAACACTGCAAAATCTTGATAGCTGTTGAATCTGAATGATAGGTATATGAGAAGAATATCATTTCTCTACTTTTCTGTACAGTAGTTCCCCCTTATCCATGAGAGATATGTTTCAAGACCCCCTAGTGGACGCCCTTAACTGCAGATAGCACCGAAACCCTGTATATACTATGTCTTTTCCTACACATACATATCTATGATAGTTAATTTATAAATTAGGCACGGTTAGAAGAGACCAACAATAACTAATAATAAAATAGAACAATTATAACAATTGTTGTAATAAAAGTTATGTGAATGTGATCTCAACAACTGTCACAAATTTTTTTCCTTCCTCACAATTTTACGCATAGAAGATTCATTCTTACAGGAGACCTTGGCAACCTCATTAAATTGAAACTTTTCACCTTTTTACTTGAAGGAAGCACTTTATGGCTTATTTTTGGCATATCCAAATTGCCAGCATCATTACTCTTGCACTTAGGGTCATTATTAACTAAAATAAGGTTACCTGAACACTAGCACTGCAATACTGCAACCGTCAATCTTGTAACTGAGAGGGCTACTAACGACTAACAGGTGGGTAGCTGACAGAGTGTAGACAAGCTGGACAAAAGGATGGTTCATGTCCCAGGTGAGACAGAACAGGATGGAACAAGATGTCATTATGCCACTCAGAAAGCATGCTAAATTGTGCATTTCTGGATTTTTCCATTTAATATTTTTGAACCACGGTTGACTGCAGGTAACTGACACCGTGGAAAGAGAAACTGCAAAAAGAGGGAGACTACAGTTACGTTGAAAATCTTTCGCCACGAAAATTTAAAAAGACATTTTCCGAAAACAAAATATGAATCAAATAATAATAAATATGCAGAGGATTGTCAGAGATTGGGACTGGCATGAAGAAAATGTTTGTCGTCTAATAAACCAAAGCTTCCTAAGACCAGAACATGACCACTTTTAATCAACAAACCTTTGCGGAAAGCCTACAATTTGCAAGGCACTGTTCTAGGTGCTACGGGGGATAAAAAGATGAATGAAATAGTCCCTGTCTGCAAGGGACTTACAATCTGAAAAACAGAACTAAACCAGATGGCTGAGCTTAGCATGGCTTCATAGAGACCCTAATATTTGAAATGTGCCTTGAAAGCAATCCAACTATGAGAGAAAAGAGGGTTGAAAGCAACATAACTATAAGGGAGAAAAGAATGTAGAGACTTACAAGGCCATTCTTGATCTGGCCCTTTCACACCTCTCGAGCCTCATCTTCTACCACTTTCTTTCCCACTTTCTTTCTGGCTCCCACCAAAGAATGGCGGCAATGAATACTCAAAGTGCTAAAAGAAGTTCACTACAAAGGGTGTTAAAGCAGACAAGTGAAAGTAGTGTTCATGGTACTTATATTAAAGACAGGTCTGATTGTCCCTCACTCCCCCAAAACCAATTCATTTGTCTCTTTAAAAGACCAGGAAAACAGTACAGTTAAGATGAAAATACAAATGTCATATTTTAGCTTGGACTAATCCTGAAAGTGTTTAACAACAAAAGCACTGGAAATTTCAGAATGAGGTGGAAAAGGAGGCAAATTCTGTGTAACAGAGGAATCTGGGCAAAACAATCTGGTAGGATGGTACTTTGGTGTAAGCCAACAGAATTACTTATCCTACTGTTTTACCTTAGTTTCTCAAGTGTTTTCTCCTGATGTGCCACATAAATATCTTGCTTATTTAACACAGCTTGCTTATGTTCTTAATTTCTAAGCCCAAACTGCTGTAAAATTAAAATATTGCATCCCTATCTTTTGGAAATCTTTCATATGTAAATCTAAGTTTGTAGATTAAAAGATTCTCTGTTTTCATTAGGGAATCTAAAGTAGATTAGTAATTGCTAAGAGTATATTTTAAGAAATCATAATAAGAAATGACTTATTCTACTTTAGTTCTATCTTCTTTCTTAAGGGAGGAATTCATTTATTACTGCTATCCTATCAATCTTTTCAATCTTTGACCATTCTGTGGGAAGCATCACTTCAAACAGAAGTTTAAAGAAATGGCTCTCATGAATGAGGAGATAACATGAATTCCAAGGCTGAATTCCAAGGCTATTACTCTGGAGTGAATGCTAACAATACAATGCAGCAAACTGGTTCTCTCTTACATCTTTAGCTGATATGAGAAACGCATGTATGGGTCAATTTCTTAAATAACCAATAGACTTCCAAAAGGGTCAAATGTGTAGACTCCCCTATGCATTGCCTATGTATCTATAAGCATGATTAGGATGCTCCCGATTGGAACAGTATTTCCATCCCTCATTTGATTGAAGAAGCTGTCAGCTATCGGTGGCCACTAATTTTTTTAAAGACACTAACTGGTCCTAAAGTTTATATGCATTTCAAGTGTCAGACCTTACCGAAGCTTCTTTTTTATGCTACCTCTTCAATGAAACTTTTAGTTTTAAAATACAATGTTAAAACAAAGCCCTTTGCAATAGCAACAAAATCTGAGCCGTTAGTCAAAGGAAACTAAGGGACATATCTGAGAAGTAACTCTTAAGCCACCCCACTACTCTGTGGTGCCTAGAAACATCTTCAAACACTTTCTTTTAATAATCCACATTTAGCTCATGAAAAAGCTGGGAAGTCAGACCTGGGAGTCTTATGGAATCCTTTGGAGTATAAATTAGCTAGTCACAGTGTGTTGGAATTAGGCTAAGTAATAGTTAAAGTCTTGAAACCTGACTTAGGGACCTCTAGGTAAAAAGATGCGGCTCAGGTAGATGCTTTCTTACCTGTGGAGTCATCTTAGAAGGATCTGGCTCAGGGGCAGCTTGATGCTGTTCAGCATTCTTGTTCTTGGCTCCACTCTCCAAAGGTTCTTGCTGGACAGCTGTCTTATTCCCAGAAGGGGTGGACGGTGGTGGAGGAGCTAGTAGTTGGGATTTAGGATGGCCCTGGGACGGGCGGGAAGGAGATGCCTGAGAAGAGGGCAAGTAAGACTGGGAATGGCTCAAATAGGATTGCGAGGAGGAAGACGAGGAAGAATAAGAAGGGGTAGGCGCCAGGTAGGATTGAGAAGGTGGGGACTGAGAAGGGGACGGCTGAGCGGGAGGCAAGTAGGGCTGAGACGAGGCCGGAGGGTAGTAAGAGGGTGGCGGCTGAGGTGGGGGCATGTAAGATTGAGACGGGGGCATATAGGACCCGGGCGGTACAGGGGGAGATTCAGGGGGGGAATCCAGCTCCATGGGAACCAAACCAGGAGGCCCGTCTCGTTGGTGGTGGAGCATCTGGTGTTTGTACTGCTGCGGCTTCTGATAGCTGAGGGCCGGTCCAGGTGGTGGGGGCATCGGTGGCGGCGGTGGCTGCCAGTCCCCGTAGCCGCCCCCCGGCATCACCGGCGGGGGCGGCAGGGGGGGCGGAGGAAGGTGATGGGGCTGGAGCACGCACTGCATTTGCTTCTGGTGCATCTGCTGCAGCTGCTGGAGCTGCGCCAAGTGCTGCTCGCGAAAGCTCATGAAGCCCGAGGAGGAGGGGGCCGCTGGAGTCGTCGAGCTCGAATACCCAGGCCCGGGCGAGGCCTCAGGAAGCGCCACCGGCGGTGGCGGCGGGACCGGCGGAGGCGGATAGTGGCTGCTCCCGCCATATCGGCCCCAATTCGGGTACATATCGGAGAAGTAAGCGCAAGGCTCGTCCCAGCGCCGTTACTCGCCGCAACCGACCTCTAGGACCTGCGGCCGCGACGGCGAGAGCCGGAACTCGCGGCGCCTACAGGCCCCGGAGCGTGTAAACGGAGCGCGCCACTGCGCCGGCGCTACCGAGCACGGCCCGCGACCGGGAAGGCGGGGTTGGTACTGGGACGACTACGCCTGCGCAGTAGCCACCGAGAGGAGAACAAAGGCGAGATAGAGCGACCCTGTGCTTGGAGACTCTCGGTTGCCATCTTCCTTCAGGTTCGGATAATGTAGGTGCGAGTAGAACGCTCTCGTACAACCGAGGAACCATAGAGTCTCATAGCTGAAAGGGGTGGCCGAGATCCTATTACTCCACGGGTTCATTTTTGAATGAAAAAAAAAAGGGGTGGGGGTTCCATTCACAATAGCGACAATCGCAACAACAACGAAAAAGATGAAACAAGTAGAAACAACTCCAATAAGAAATATAAGAAATATGTAGAATCTATACAAAGAAAACTACAGAACCATACCAAGTCATATCCTAGTGGGATAAAATTAGACTTGAAATAATGAAGAGGTTTACCATGGTCTAAATGAAAAGAAGAAAAATTGTAAAGATGTCAGTTCTTTTCAAATTAAGTAAACAAACTTAATTCAATTAAAACAAAAAATCCTATTAGGAACAAATCTGTGAAGAGTAGAAACGTATTTTGAAGACGGAACGCAAGACTATACCAATTCCTGCAGGCATATGAAAAATAACATCTGCAGTTGTAAAAGGAGAGAAACGGAATTCTTTAGGATTACTCAACACATCAAAACTCAGAGTAGAGAATCTCAGCTAAAGTAAAGATATCAAAAAACATGCAAAGATCGTCTAGAGAGTAGGACCTAGAAAATAATACAATCTCTCCGCATAATACTAAATACGAACTCCTTTGGCTTGAATGAATCACTGGAAAACAAAGCTGAAACACACCGAATTATGAAAACACTACCTAACTCTGAAAATTTTAAGTGTGTCAGTGTGTCGGTTGTGCACCACTTAAAAATTTGACCTTGCTGCCATATTATTATCTCTCTTAGAAGGTGGGTGTGAGGGCAAAGTGGGACATCTGACTATTCTTCAGAAGAGCCTCTCATTCTCAAGTAGGAATTTAGTTGTTTCTTTTAACTTTTTATCAAAGTATAACACACACACACACATATATAATTATACATAAGAGTACAGCTTAGTGAATTTTCACAATCATGTAACCATTATCCAGATCAAAAAACAGCATTACCCAATTCAGGAATCCCAGTTACTTGTATTTTTAATATTTTTTACTGAAATTCTGTTTTGAAAAAAATGAAAAAATGTATTTCCTTATAGTAAGACTAAAGAGGAAAATTGGGTAATCTCTCATGCAGAAAAAGAATATGATAAATTTTATCATCCACTCATGGTTTTCAAAAAGCTTAGCAAATCAGAACTGAATGGGAACTTCCTTAATCTTAAAGAGGGTCTACTAAAAAAATTACAGAAAACATCACACTTAATGGTGAAAAGTTGAAGAACAGATGACCACTACCATCACATCTGTTATGGGTTGAATTGTGTACCCCCACTCCCTAAAAGATATATTTTTTAAGTTCTAACCCCTACTACCTCTGAATGTGGCCTTATCTGGAAATAGGTTGTTGTAGATGTAATTAGTTAAGATGAGGTCATACTGGAGTAGGGTGGGCCCCAATCCAATATGACCGATATTCTTATGAGAAGATGGCCATGTGAAGACATAGACACACAGAATGTCATGTAATGGTCAAGGCAGAGATTAGAGTTACGCAGCTGCAAGCTCAAGAGTGGAATAAGTGGAATTCTCATACACTGCTGTTGGGAATGTAAATTGGGGTGGCCATTCTGAAATACTATTTGGCAGTATCTACCAAAGCTGAACAGACTCATGGCCTATGACCCAGGAATTCCACTCGTAGGCATATATCCAATAGAAATACATACATATGTTCACCAGAAAACATGTACAAGAATGTTCATAGTGGCAGTATTTCTAATGGCTGAATCTGGAAAACAACCCAAATGCCCACTTATACTAGAATGGATAATCAAATTGTGGTATATTTATACAATGGAATTCAAAACAGCAATAAAATGAACTATATATGACTACATGCAACAACTCAAATGAATTTCACAAACAAGATAACAATCCTCAACTCAGACGAATTTCACAAACAAGATAACAATCCTCAATGGACCACGTAATCTTGTTAACTATCCTGTAATCCAATCACAGAGATTTCCACACCTTGCTTTCTCCCACCTTCAGGTAATCTTCCTTAGTTCCCTCCTTAATTCCAAATGTATAAAAGAAATTACAAAACTGTCATTCTCTGGAGCATTTGAGATCTTCCTTCCCAGCACGTTGTTTGTTTGGCTCAAATAAAAATTCTCTACAGGTTTGGACATTCTTATGCTGAGAGTTACGTTCTCATTTTAGGTTAAAGAACCCCACAGGTGTTCATAAGTAATCTCAATCACATGAAGTCTGTCCTTCCAAACATTCCTATGCAGCTGCACAGTTTAGGAGAGCCTGGAACTTAAAGATGGTTGTATCTGTTATAGTTCTTTAGAAGTTAGCCATAGCAACTGCTAAAACTTAAAAAGACAAGGCAGGAGCTATTCCACCATCAAAGCTTGCTGTAAAAAATAAATAAATAAATAAAGTTCAATTCTTTTTCTTTCCCTTCAATCATTCAATGCCTTCTCAGATATATGGGGTGGTGAGAGGAAGGATCTGGAAGAAAGAGTCCCTAGTGCTCCCTTCAGCTTATTTTATAGTGAAAATGCCGGACACTCTGCTCTAAATCCTAAGAGAGCTGCACAACATTTGGGAAAGTGTAACATTCTGAGAAAAATGTCTGGGAGTACAGTTAGGAAAGAGAGAACATGGACAATCAAAAACAACACATACCCACTACCCTGGGGGAGGGCCACCATTTCCAGGCAAACGTGCTCAAAGACATGGGCATAAAAAGGTGTTTAGCAGTATAGACCAAATGTAAAAAGAACATCACCAAAACAATCTTGAAAGAATAAACACAGGCTTTCTGAGCAAGGATACATTGGGAAAGACTAAAATTGAAGAACAAATGTATTAATTAGGATGCAGTCTAAGCTGCCAAAACAATGAGACACTAGAGTACAATGGTTTAAACAAAAGTTCATTTTTCAGTCATAGAGCATTTCAGAGGTAAGGAGTCCAAAACTGTTATGTTCAACGTAAAGCTTCCATCTGTAAGTTCGAGGTGGCTGCTCTGGCTCTTCCCATTAAATCTGCATCTTGCCAGTGGAGAGGTAGAGTGAGTTAGGGTAGCAAACCTGTTGAGGAACATGCCTTAAGGTCCTGACCCAGAAGAGATACAAATGACTTTAAGTTACGTCCTTGGCTATAACTTAGTTGGTTGGCAATGCTTTGCTGCAAGGAAGGGTAGGAAATAAAATTTCTACCTAAGCAACCCAGCTGAAACACATGAGATCTACCATTGAAGGAAGGAAGGGAGAGTGGATGCTGGGGACAATGGACAGTAACAACCACACTGACAATATCAAGTTCTAGTGAGACTATAGAGCAACAGAAACTCTCATACACTGTGGTGGGAGTGCAAATGTTTACTTAAGGCGTAATTTGCTACTATCTGTTATAATTAAAGATACACAATGTCTTATGACACAATTTCTCTTCTAAGTATACATATTGGACTAGAGTGAAAAAAATGCAACCCTTTTGTAGTAGCAAAAATTAGAAACAACTTAAATGATCAACATACAAGAATGGAAAACAAATTGTTTAATATTCACACAATGAAATACACAGCAATTAGCTGAGTGAACTAATGCTACACATATTAACATGGATGAATACCACGAACATAAAAGCTTTTTGTGCTAGTTGCAAAATACTATATACACAGGGAATATTTCAGAAAGAATTGAAAACATGTATCCATATTCATAGCAGCATTATTCACAAATAGCCAAATGTGGAAACAACTCCAGTGTCCATTGCCGGAGTATTGGATAAACAAAATGGTATATACATACACTGGAATATTATTCAGCCTTAAAAGAAAGGAAATTCTAATACATGTTATAACATGGATGAATCTTGAACATTATGGTAAATGAAATAAGCCAGTCCCCCCTCCAAAAAAAATAAATACTGTATGATTCTATTTATGTGAGGTACCTAGAGTTGTCAAATTTATGGAGACAAAAAGTAGAATCATGAGTCACAGGGGCTGGGGGAAGGGGGAAATCAGTGGTTATTGTTTAATGAGTACAGAGTTTCAGTTTGAGAAAATAGAAAAATTTGAGTTGGACATAAACGGTGATGGTTGCAAATGTACTTAATGTCACTGAACTGTATACTTAAAAATGGTTAAAATGATAAATTTTATGTTTTGCATATTTTACCACAATAAAAGATCACATATAGCATGATTTCATTTATAGACAGCTCAAAAACATACACATTGCCAACATATTGTTAAGGTATACAAGTAGTGGGTAAAACTATAATGAAACTCAGGAGGGTGACATACAAAGTCTAGGACCTCAGAGGGTAAGGTGGAGTCAAGAGAAGAGAATGTAATCAGAGAGGATTACTGACTGTATGCAGAAAGATTCAAAGTGATAGGTAACCTTCTTTTTCCTAAGTTACATAATGGATGTAAGGGTGTTCATTTTGATAATATTCTTTATACCTTAAATATACTCTATGCAATATTTTACATTATACACATGTATATCATACAAAGGTATATATTTAAAAACACATAATATATACTTAAATATTAATATAAATATATATCTTTGAATGTATTAAGTATTATGAAATTCTATATGGGGAAATTAAAAGAGAATGGAGAAATGTTAAAGTGAGTTAGTTGAGAAAAACTTAGAAAAACGACTGTTCACTCTTCCTACATTCTAAAACATAGCTCTAACGAGTATAGTTCCACCTCAAACACTCAGCTCGAAGAGTAGGTCCCACTTAATTTAAGATTGACTTAAATAGTATCATCCCCTTGTGGTATCATCCTCCTTGCCATTTATTGGCTTAGAGATTCTATCTTAACCTAATGAGGACGTGGCATTTCTTTGGCCATCTGAACATTGGCATCTGCCAAAAGTTGGCACAGTCATATTGAAGGGGAGGATTTTTATTATATGGTTGAGGAAGAGGCCCTCTTTCTCTCCAATGATTGTGAACAAGAAGTACGTTGTTCCAGTTGCTGTTTATAGCCAAATTGGTGGTGGGGGGGGGGTGGCTTTGACGACAAAGGCAAAAGAGGGAGGTCAGAACTGAGGGACATAGAGCTTCAACCCTGAATGTGCTGTGCATAAAGGGGCACTAGTTTTGAAATTCTTATTACTTGGGATGTATTTCCTTATTAGGATTTCTGCTACTTGCATGGGAAGCACCCTAACAAATGTGGAGATATACATATTCTAAGGATACTTATGGAAATAGGAATCTCAGACATATAGGTTGGTCCCATGGAAACTCAGGGACCGCACTTGGCACCAAAAGAAGGCCTGCATAAGAAGGCCCATCCAGGAACTGGAAGGCTCAGAGCTGTCACTCTTTCAGGATTAGGAAGTTCTTGATCAATTCCTATCACAAGACTCTGCCATCATGGTACTCATGTGTCAGGTGCACCCCTGCTTTTATTTATGTATGGTTTTTGCTCTTACTACAGCTGTTGAACTCTCCATGTCTTGATATTTAAATTCCCCAGAGAGAGAATCTATTTCCTTTGGACAGGCTACCTCATGAGTGCCTGGCCAATCTCCGGATTGGATGTTTGTGGGTAAGATGCCCTACCCTTGACTCAATTAACAGTAGTCAAGTTTGCTGATTATGAAGTATCAACTTGGCAGTGTATATGGAAGGAATTGCTTAGAATTGGCTTATGGATGTGCTATTCATACTAGGCTCCTGTTCAGTATACAGATGGAAAAATTACTGAACTTAGGCTCAAAGTTCTTTCATCACAATCCTTATCCACGATTGGTGCCCATAATGCAACATCAGCTATTATCTTTGGCAGAGTTCCACTTCTGATATCTTATTCCAATTACCTATCTTAATCTTTTATTTCTATAGCTTTCCTATTTCATAATTTTTAATATATATATTCATCAAACTTCTTGAGCTTTCAGTCCTTTGACTGATCTCCTTCCCTCAGTTCACCACGTCTCTCATGATTTTACTTTTCTATCAATTCTTTTCCTATTGATTCCTGAATCCATGTCACATCAATTCAATTTCTCTTGCATTCATCCTCAACTCCTCGTTCTACTGTTCTATTTGCTCTGTAAATTACCAACTGTAGATCATTCCACCTATTCACTGTCTTTTTGTCAAATGGTTCTGGAGAAACCACATAACATGCAATTGGTGTCATTGATAATTTAGGTTTTGCAATCTTGCCTAGGTTCTCAGCATTACTTTGACATTATAAGTCACTGACCTATCCTACTCACTACGGTAGCTATTTCAATTCTCCACCGCTACCCCAAGCCTTGTCTCTCAATATATGGTCTTGCTTTCAACTTCAGAGTTGAGACCAGCAGGCACAAACTCCTTTAATTCGTGCTCATACATCACCTTTTACCGGCAGCCACTCTTGCTCCTATCCTCTAGTTTGAGTGGCTCTTCTGTCCCAAGTTTATCCTGTCCTTATGCTCTAGACCCCGTTTCTTGACACTTTGCTGTGGGTTATCTTTTCTCTCTATTATGTTTCACTTATTTTTCCACCAAATTTTTATATTAAAAAATACCAAGTCTATGGAAAAGTTGTAAGAATAGTAAACACCCCTAATGCCTTTCACCTAGGCACATCATTTGTTAATGTTTTGCTACATTCTCTCCTTCCCTCTTTCACATCTATCATTTTCTTCCTTTCTTTTCTTTCTTTCTTTCTTTCTTTCTTTCTTTCTTTCTTTCTTTCTTTCTTTCTTTCTTTCTTTCTCTCTCTCTCTCTCTCTCTCTCTCTCTCTCTCTCTCTCTCTCTCTCTCTCTCTCTCTCTCTCATCTACCAACTGACCCACCCATCCACCTACCTACCTACCTGTTTTCCCAAACCATTAAACAGTCTTTCGAAGATATTATGACCCTTCACACCTAAGCATTCAGCATATATTTCCCAAGGTGAGGGACCAAGATGATGACATAAAGGCTTCTGAATGTCCCTCCTCCCACAGACACACAGAATGTACAGCTACATACAGAGCAAACTTCCTGAGAGAAATCTGGATACTAGCTGAGTAACTCCTATACATTGGCTGAAATGAGAAAATACTTCAAAATGGTTAGGAAAAGCTAAAACACACTCTCACCATGAACCTCTCCCTCAGCTTAGATCCACCATTGGGAGAGAATCCTCAATTCTTAGGCTCTCCCTGGGGAGCCAAGGATTTGGACCACAAATCTACTGTTCCAACTTTTAACGCTCCCACATAAGGGATGGGTCCCCCCAAACACCTAGCTCCGAAAGCCAACGGGCCTTGTGTCTAAAAGTCCCACAGGATATCAATAAATCAGTTCTTAAAGGGTATGCGACTTCTTTTGATAGTTAAACTTTAATTTCTCACTGTGCTTTGATTGCTTTATGTACTTCTTGTTATAGTAGAAAGCAAATCACATTAAATATACCACCTTTTTACTTTCTCTGATTTTAGCTACTTTAAGATGAGCGGAATCATTTAGTATTTGCCCTTTTGTGGGCTTATTTCACTTAGTATAATGTCCTTAAGTTTATCCATGTTGTAGCATGTGACAGGACTTCCTTCTTTTTTTTTTTAAGTCTGTGTAATATTCCAGTGTATGCATATCCCACATTTTCTTCATCTATTCAGTTGTCAATGGATATTTGGGTTGCTTCCACCTCTTGGTTATTGTGAATAAATCTGTAATGAACATGCGTGTGCAAGTATCTTTGAGACCCTGCTTTGAATTCTATTGAACATATACACAGAAGTGGGATTGCTAGATCATGGTAATTGTTTTTGATTTTTTGAGGAACCACCACAGTGGCTGTACCATTGTGTAAATTCCCATCGACAGTGCACAAGTGTTCCAATTAATAGAATGTTGGGACATCCTGACCAACACTTATTATTTTGTTCTTTTGATAGTGGACATTCTAATGGGCGGGAGGTGATGTTTCATGGTTTTGATTTGCGTTTCTCTTAAGTGATGTTGAGCATCTTTTTATGTACATGTTAGCTATTTGTTTATCTTCTTCAGAGAATCGTCTATTCAAGTCTTGTGTCCATTTTTAAAATTGCTTTTTTGTTGTTGTTGTTGAGTTGTAGAAGTTCCTTATAAATTCTGGATTTTAATTCTTTTTCAGATACATAGTATCAAAATACTTTCTCCCATTCCATAGGTTGCCTTTTCACTGTTGTTTCCCTTGTTGCACAGCTTTTAAGTTTGACGCCCTCCCATTTGATGACTTTTGCCTTTGCTGACTGTGCTTTTGGTGTTATACCAAAGAGATCACCAAATCCAAGGTCCTCAAGTTTTCCCCGTTTTCTTCTAGTTTTATGGTTTTAGGTCTTACATTTAGGTCTTTAATCCAGTTTGAATTAATTTTTGTATATGGTATAAGGCAACAGTCCGACTTCATTCTTTTACATGTGGATATCCAGTTTTCTCAATATCATTTGTTGAAGAGACTGTCCTTTGCCTATTGTGTAGTCTTGGCACCTTTGTTGAAAATCACTGGGCAATATATACAGGGTTCATTTCTGGGCTCTTTATTCTGTTCCATTGGTACAAACACACACACATGCACACACACACACACCTTGTCAGAATAACATTGTCTTGATTACATTGCTTTGTAGTGTTTTGAAATCAGGAAATGTGAGGCCTCCAACTTTGTCCTTTTTCAAGATTATTTTGGCTACTCAGGATCCCTAGTCTGTCCACATAAATGTTAGTTTTTTTTTTCCATTTCTGCCAAAAAAATGTCTTTGGGGTTTTGATAGAGATTGCATTAAATCTGTAGATATCTTTGGGTAGAATGGACATTTTAACAATACTAAGTCTTCCTAACTACGAGCACAGGATATCTTTCCATTTCTTTGTATCTTCTTTGATTTCTTTTAGCAATGTTTTGTAATTTTTAGTGTATGAGTCTTTTACACCTCATTAGGTTTTACTCCTAAGCGTTTTATCCTTTTCGATCTATAGTAAACTGGATTGTTTTCTTAATTTTTTTTTTTGATTGGTCATTGTCAGTATTTTAAAATGTGACTAATTTTTGTGTGATGTGGTATCCTGAAATTATGCTGAAATTGTTAGAGTTGTAACAGTTTTAAAACATGATATTTTTAGAGGTTTTTACAGATAAGATCGTATCATCTATAAACAGAAATATTTTTACTTCTTTCCAATTTAAATGTCATTTCTTTTTCTTGTCTAATTGTTCTAACCCAGACTTTTAAACATGTACTTTATCAGTTAGTATAGGCTGTTATGCTACAGTAATAAAAGCAAACAAAGAAACAAAAATACCAACCCAAATCTGTGGCCTAAAACCAACAAATGCTTATAATTCACCTTGATGTTCCCATCATTAGGCTGGGATGTTCCGTGGGATCCAGGCAAAGCAGGTTCCATCTCTATATTTTCATGATTGTCAAGGCAGGGCAAAGGAAGCATTGCTAATCACAAAATGACTTTTAAAGATTCTGCCTAGAAATGACATATGTTATCTTCACTCACATAGCCACCCCTAACTTCAAAGGTGGTGGGGAAGAGCAAATCTACCAGTAGTCCATAAAATAGTCTCTAGCAATACTGCCTACAAGATAAAACAGGCAATGGCACCTTACTTTGGGGATAAAGAATTCAAAACAGCTAAAAATAAAAGGATAGACAAAGGTTTAGAAAGCAAATGCATTATAAAGAGAAAGAAAGCAGAGGTCTTATTTGTGATATGGGAAAAAATAGAATTCAGGCCCAAAAGCATTAAATGAGGCAAAAAAGGATATATTATAATGCTAAAGGTTACAATTCACAAGAAATATATCAGTTATGAGAATCCATGGGCAAAACAACACAGTAGTAACTTTCATCAAGTGGAAACTCTAGGAAATGCAGAGAGAAATAGACAAAATACACTTATATGAAGAAACTAATATATTTCCATTAGTTTGAGATGGTCAAAGAGTAAAAAATAAAAAAGGATACAAAAAAACTAAACAATCAGATGGATCTTATGAATATCAAAACTTTTGCCTTGACAATACTCAGATAACAGAGAACATACTTCTTTTTCAAGTATACATGAAACTTTCACGAAATTGACCATCTTAGGCCACAAAGAAAACCTTAATATTTTCCATATTGCATATTTAAATAGCATATCCTTTTGCATGCCTTTTCTATTTTTAATCTACTGAGGCATAATTTACATACGATAAAATGCATCCATTTTGGATACATTTCAATACACTTGGACAAATATATCCAAGTACCCATCACAATAATGAAATTATAGAAGTTTCAATTTCTCCAACCTTGTCACAACTTATTCTTAATAGTAGCCATCCTAAATAGGTGTGAGGTGGTATTTCATTGTGGTTTTGATTTGAATTTCTCTAATGATTAGTGATGTTGAACATGTTTTCATATGCTTGTCGGCCATTTGCATATCTTCAGAGAATTGTCTATTCATGTTTTTTTGTCCATTTTTATACCTACCCAATTCTTTTTAAGTGCTCATGATATTTCAAAGTATAGACATAACATGGTTAAGACCCTTTTGATGAACATTAGCATTCTTTTCAATTTTTCTCTATTATAAACAGTGGTGTAGTAAGCATCCTTCTATATGCTTCCTTGTACATGTGAATGTTTTACACATCTATACCATACTTATACATTTATAGCACAATGACAGTGTATTTTAAAGGAAATCAACCATTTATTTATTAAAAAAAATAGAATTGGGCTCACAGGGTATCTGCAATTTTTATTTTAATGGCTCTTGCCCAACTGCTGTCTAAAATGGTTACACTTTTGTCAGCACCACATGACTACCTACCTGTTTCCTCACACCCTTGGAAAATCTGCTCAGTCGCTTGCCAGTATTTGGAGGAGCTGCTTTGCACAGAAATCTATAATTTTAATATAGTCACACTAATCAATCTTTTCTTTTATGGCTTTAACATTCTTCATCTTATTTAAGAATTCTACCCAAAGATTATACATTTTCGTGTTTTATTTTTTCCTAATACTTCCATAGCTTAAAAAAAAGTTTAGAACTTTAGTCCCTATGAAATATATTCTCATGAAGGATATGAAGTAGGAATCCGAAAGTTTTTATCAAAGGGATAGCCAACTTGCCATTATAATAAAATAATTACTAATAGGTATTGAATACCACTTGTGTCAGGTACTGCTCGAGTTAATCCCATTTTATCAAAGTTGTTTTTAGGGTTAAACAAAACATTTTAAAGAGGAAACAAGGAGGGCACCAAATGGTTATGTAGTTTGCCCAATTCATACATACACTAACTGGTAAAATCAAGATTCTAATCCTAGTAGCCTCCACACTATTTGGTTTTTCTATAACAACTTTCTTTTCCACAGATATGAAATACTTTAAAATACACCTAACTGCCATAAATATATAGATGTCTTTATGGACTTTCTACTGTTTCAATGATCTATTTGTCTATTCCTACACTAATTTGTGATTAAAATATCTAAACTGACCATGTTATGTACCCTAATTAAAATTTTAATAGCTCTGTATTGACCTCAGGATCAAGTCCAATCTGTTTAGCATGTCATATAAGGTTCCCTCCCTCACACCTCTTACCTTTAGAGTCTCAGACATGGGTACAGACCCCTTCTCCGTGTTCTAGTTATAAAAATCTTCTGGTAGTTGCCTGAATAGACCAGATACATTCATTTCATGTAATATCTATGTCCATGCTTTGTTTAGATGCTTCCTGTGCCTCATTTCCTTCATCTCATTTACTGGGCAAGCACCTATTTATTCTTAAAGATTAACTCAAAGATGATGTATTATAAAATTGTACACTTGAAACCTATGTAATTTTATTAACCAGTATCACTCCAATAAATTTTTAAAAAAGATTAACTCAAACATTACCTTTAGCTTTTCTTTCCTCCCCACCCCAACTGAGTAGAAAGAAATTATTCTTCCCTATGTGTGTCTACTCTCTCATACTTTTTTCCTAGCATTATTTTACTGTATTTATTCACCTACATGTTCCTCTTTCCCACTATGAGTGTCTTGAAGACCCTATCTTATTAAGTACCTAGTATAACCTTAATAAATATTTGTGAGTAAATAATATAAAACAACCATTAAATTTGTGAGCAGTCATCTGATCTATAAAAAATGCAAATTTCGAAATGATACAAAAAAATCATTTTCGAATATCAAAAAGTGAGTGTATTTAATCATACTCAGCTCATAACAGAGCAAACGTCTGAATAGACTAGTTCATGTAGCATGTTTAATAAACTGGCAACAGAGAAAGTTGGTTGAAGGAAAGCAGATGAACTTTATCATTTAAGAATTAGAACCTAGGGGCTCCATAATCATCTGGCATCCGCTCAATGTTGTACCTGGTTAGGACAAAAAAGAAATAACAACGGTAAGAAATGTGGGTCCAGAATCCATCTAAAAACCCATCCTTTACTGATTGTAATACTTTCACCTATTATTGTGAATCCTTTTTGTCAGTGGGAACATTTTAAGTGGATATCATAATGAATAATTTATAGACGAATGTGGATTATATTACCTTTATTCTTCAAAGTCAGAAAGTTAACAGATGGGGAGCCAGGCACTGAGTCTGGGTAAGCCCAACTCCTTAGCCCATATTATTCCCTCTGTGTTCTCCCCAGGCTGAAAGCTGGACAATAATAGTCTGAGGACTGACATGGGAACATCCAAGGGGAATAAAAAGCAGCTTTTTAAAATAAGCTTTTAGGTTCCAAGAGGGGCACTGATCACATGCACTAGGTTTTTAGGGAAAAAAATTCTGGCCAAAAAGATTAGCTCGATTTAAATTACTGCTTTGTATTTAAAGCAACTGTATCCCTCTATTTCCTCTGGTAATCTTATTGTAACAATGTGCACATCTGCCTCATTCCTAAATCCTAGCTTTATCTCTTGCCCTTGCTCTTGTTACTTTGTCTTATTTCTTCATATGTAACTAAATAAATATTTGGTACAATAATCTCTTTCAAATTCTTCTATAACCCGACCTCGTTTTTAATTGATATCAACTACATACTTTTAATCACTTCCCCAAAAGGAAGTTCTCACCTATGGTTAGAAATATACATGATGGGAACTCCAGGGATCTTTCTGATTCTTCGTTTAAGGTCTCGGTCAACCGTGGCCACAATGTAACACTTGTGCTGTAAGAGACATAAACTGAATATTCACATAGAGCTTACTGTGTCAGAGATACTATGATAGCATAAACACTGGCCAGTCTGAAGAATTATTCGTATTCACAGTAAATAGCAAAAGAAAGGCTAGAACAATTTGTTGAGTAGACACTATGATGTAGGAGCTCATATTTATAAAAACATGTAATAAGTTGCCTAGGCTGAATGCAGCTCTATTGAGGGAAGGAAAATAGAAAAACTAAATGCTGCAAACTTTTTTTTTTGCATCATAAGTAGAAGAGACTTTCACATTTGAGATAGACAATTCCTTGGTTTTGGAAAAATGTCCTGAGGGGCTCAATGCAAAGACTGAGTAAATACCTTAGAGACTGTAAGGGCATGGCTTTTGCCTTTCCTGGGATCCCAGGGCCAATTCTGAGGCTTCCTAGTGGTGGAGGTAGGCTACCTTACCGGCCATAAAGCCAGAGTAGGATCTCCAGGACAAGTTTATGCCTCGCAGCTCTGAAAGCAACGACATTTAGCTGCCAGTCGGGAGATAATTTGTGTTGTACTTTACTTCCATCATACTCAAATCTCCAGTTGAGTTTTAAAGAGTTGCAGCCTGGTGTCAGCTGTGCTGTACAAAATTAAGAGAAATACCATGCCCATGGGATGGATTTGCTAAAGGGCTGGCAGTGTGGCCACCAAATGAAAATGATTATCCTCAGCAGAGAGACACTGTTATAAAGGCAATCAGTAGCAGAAGATATGGTACTGGACAAGGAAGCTAGTCAGAAAAGAAGAATCAAAAACCTGCTTATTTCAGGGTACTTGTGAGATATTACCCTGAGAGATTATGTTATAACTGAGAAATACTTCTGGGTTAGGCATGGTGGAGAGGAACCAAATTTCTGCATGGGGAGTAAACTGAAATGGACCCTTATGTTAGATTCATAGGGAGGTGAAATTTGACATACAATTGACCCTTGAACAACACAGGTTTTAATTGTGCAGACACACTTATATGCAGATTTTTTTCTGTACTATTTTTGATCCATGGTTGGGAGTCCATGAATGCAAAGGGCAGACTGTATGCATAGATCCAAGCCATTTTATATGGGGGACTTGAGCATCTGCAGAGATTGGTATCTGCAGCGGGTCCTGAAACCAACCCCCATGTGTACCAAAGGACAACTTAAGTTTCTAAGAATCCAAAGTTATCTGATACACAGACTTTCAACTGCACAGGGGATCAGCACCCCTAAGCCCACACTGTTCAAGGGTCAACTGTATTATTATATCTATACTCGCTCACTTAAATAACTTTATAGAGAAGAGTTATGGGATAAAGAATCAATAAGGGGCCCAAATCACACACCTAATAAACACAGGTGTTGAGATTTGAAACTAAGCCTCTTCCTCAAGCCCGTGATATTTCCATTATGGTTATAGCATACATTTCAAATCTACTTTCTTAAGTAAATGAGGACATGTAGATTTCCTATAAAAGAATTCCATATAATTTTTTGTTGTTGTTTTGTTTTACAATTTATATTCCTGCTTTACTGACCATGAACATTCAGGAGACAGTAGACAGCAGTTTATCTTTTCTTTTTTAAAGCACAAAGTAAAAACTGATGATACCTGAGTTACTCTCTGTACTAAGCAGTCATCTGCATAGGTTCCTTTGTGTGTACATGGTAATCGTTCAAATCTTGGATCCTTGGCAATCCTATAGGATTATAAAAATGAATTAATGAACACATTCGGCAATTGGAAAACTTTCTGAGTCTCAATTAGTGAAATAAGTGTAACATGATCTATGTGTAGATTTTAAGGCACCTCTCTCATGAAGCTTACCTTCTAAATGGAAAGACAATACAGAAAAGGGAATTAAAGCTTTGTGACTGACAGCTGGTGTGCCTTAAGTTGTATAATCTTGACAAAACTGTATTATTAGATTTCCATTTTACAGATGAGGATGCAGACTCAGAGAGATTAATTTATTTAAAGTTACCCAGCTGGGAAAAGCCAGAATTCAAAACCAAATCAATTTTAACTCAACCATTTCACTTTCAGGAAGTGTCTTACACAAATGTACAAGAATATCGGCCCAAAGATGGTCACTACAGCAGTTTATAGCAGTGAAAAACTGGAATGACCTCAATGTCAACAAGGTAAAAGTTAAAGACATTTTGGTCCCCCATCCCATTAAAAAAAGTGAGATAGAGCCGTATGTATCAATGTGGAAGGACCTATATTTAACTCCTGAATATACAAAGCAGGCCACTTAACTATTTATACATAAATACACCCATATGTATATATATGAATATGTACATATATGTGTACATATATACTTCAATTAAGAAAATACAAATATCTCTGATTCTTTCTCGTGATTTGCATTTTGTCTGGAAAAATACATACTCACTACATACTAATCCTCATTTGTCACTCTTAGGGTATGAGAATGGACAAAGTGTGAATATGGAGGGGGAATTTTACTTTTTATTGTATATGTATGTTTATACTGTTTGCCATTAACAAATAAACACATATTACTTCTACACAAATTTGAAGAAGAAAAACTGAAATCTGTGATCCCCAGACCAAGGCTCTATTACACATGATGATGAATCACAAAATGAATAAAAATACAATGCAGCACACAGTTACCAAGTGCAACAAAAATACTCCACATTGCAGTAGTTCAGAGCTAGGTCAGTGTGGGTTGGGTATAATTTTTAAAAAATTACTTGGAGATGAACTAAAATGAAGATGAAAGAATGTTACAAGGAAAGAGAAGGCAGGCACATTCCAAACAGGGCACCAACCATCTGGAAATGGTTTGGTTGTGTTCAGGGAAGAGCAAGGAGAAGAGTGTTCATGTAGAGGAGAGTGAATGAAACAGATTTGTGAAGGCAGGTTGAGGATAGAGTGGGAAGAGTCTCTGTGAGCTCTACGACATAGGTGATGGGAATTCATTTAAGTTTTCTCTGGGACAGAGTGACAGAGGCAAAGCTTTGTCTTAGAAAGATTAGGCAGGATGTGAGTGAGGAGAATACATCAGAAGACAGACAGACTGGCTGCTATGAAACTAGGCAAGCAATACAGTAGTCTGGGTCTTTGCTCTTTCGGTTATCCCTTTCATTCCTGAAATCACTGATCTCCTCCTTCCTGCTGTTCTTTACCAGAAACATACCAACATGCTCTAGTACCTTACTCATCTTTAAAAAAAATGTCTTTTTACTTACACCACCTCTTCAAGTTAACATCCCATTTCTCTGCTTCTCTTCACAGCCAAACTTGGTACTTCCACTTGGTACCTCTATTTTCTCCCCTCCCATTCTTTATTTTTACTATCATTTTAAAAATAATGGCCTCTTTCCCCTTCTAATTTGAAGTATTTCAAGTATGTAAAAAAGTATACGGAATGATGAATACCATCTACTTAAAAAAACGAAACACTACAAAGAAAAATGAAGTCCCCTTTCCAATCCTAATCTCTTTTTACCTCCTTACAAGTAACTATTATCCTAACTTTGGTATTTATCAGTTTCACGCATACATTTTACTGTGTATGTAAGATTACATATGTATATATCTGTACACAATGTAGTATTAATTTGC
This sequence comes from Rousettus aegyptiacus, assembly GCF_014176215.1. Classification (NCBI taxonomy): domain Eukaryota; kingdom Metazoa; phylum Chordata; class Mammalia; order Chiroptera; family Pteropodidae; genus Rousettus; species Rousettus aegyptiacus. The sequence goes on along the minus strand of NW_023416306.1, from coordinate 152,876,242 downwards.
ATGTTTTTAAACTTGAGATAAACGCTATGATCCACATTTGTGCTTTTTTTTTGGTTTACATTTGAAATTTATCTATATTGACACATATAATTCTACTTCACTCATTTCCACTCCTGTATAGTATTTTATTCATGAACATTCCACAATTTATTCATTATCTTAATGAATCCTTTAGCTGCCTACAATTTTTTTGCTACTATACATGTAAGAACATTCCAGTATTTGTCTCCAATATGTGTATGTGAGCTTCTCTATGGCGGGCCAATATTTCTTCTTTACCAAAACCCACAGTATAAAATACATTTTACCTAGCACACAGTAAGCACATATATATATACATACACATAAAAGTGAATAAAGTTCTGTGACACAATACTCAACCTTTGCATGTAGCATGCAATGTATGCTGGTATTCTTATAGTTTATATTTCCTTTTTATAATACTAGTTGTGACTCATTAAACTGATTTCGCAACCTATAGATTTGTGATCACCAAATTTTAAGACACAGTATTGTAAGAAGATGGACAATCTTGTTTTAATCAGATATTGCCAAATTACTCTCCAAAGTGACTGTCCAATTTACAGTATTAGCAGCTGAGTATGAGAATTTCCATTTCTCCACAATTGCAACTATCCTTGGCATTGTCAAGCATGCTTTAATTCTTGCTAATCTGCTGATTATAAAATTATTACACTGTAAATTAAGGATTTTTGTCTTTTTCTTATAAATTTGTAGTTCTTTATATTTAAAAAAAATAAGCCCTTTGTTGATTATGTGTTACTAATGCTTTCTCACTATCTGTGACATGTCTTTTCACTTTGTTTAAGGTGTTATTTTTATACAGAAGTATTCAATTTCAATATATCCAAATGGATTAGGTTTCCCTTATGGTTTGGACTTAAGAAATCCTTGTCCACTCCAAAATCACTACGATATTCTCTACATTTTCTATAAAATTTTAGATACTTAATCTACCTGGAATTGATTTTTATGAAAGAAGTGAGATAAGGATCCAATTTTCTTTCTTTCCATAGGGATAACTCATGTTTTAATAGTTATCACTCATAATTTTTTCCTACTGATCTAACAATGCTACCACTCATATATTAGAATCCCATTTTTCTCTTGCCTTTAAACAATTAACTTTATTAGGGATAAATGAAATATAATAAAATCAGTGGTTATGAATTTTGACAGATTTACATATCCATGTTACTATCTTCAGTTCCAGGCAACCATTGATCTGTATTCTATTACTATAGCTTTCCCTTTTCTAGAATTTCATGTAAATGAAATCACATTTCTAGAGTGATGGAATATTTTATTTCATGTCTATGACAGTGGTTCCATGACTTCATACATTTGCCCAACTCATCAAATGACACAATTAAACTTGGCGAATTTTACAGTATACAAATTATACCTCTAAAATGGTCTCTCTCTCTCTCTCACACACACACATACATACACACAAATCCACAGGTATATTTTGCACTTTGAATCTACCTTTGCATGATTTTGTAATACGTATTGATCATTTAGAAAATACTGATTCACTGAGTTACCCAGATCTTCCAAATATGGACATGAAATATTATACAATGTAAAAAAAAAATCATACTCATTAATAACTTCACTGGTGTCAAAAGAAAGGTCTTTAGAATGGGGAATGTAATAAGCACATAGCTTTTCAAAACTCTGATTTTCACTTTAAAGCTTGAATTTTATCATTGGTAACTAATATATAGTAAGTTGTTTTCCTTGAAGTCACAGGTTCACTGCATTTTTGAGAAAGTATCTGCTAAATACCAAAGTCTGAAAAATCAGGGCTTGTTAGTTGTTCTGTACATAAAAATGATATTCCATGAAAAAATGGCTGGTTCAGCTCACAACTCAAACAAGCACAGAAATGCTTTTCATTGAGATAAACTTCATCCTTTGGTTGCAACAGAAGTGTGCACTTCACATGATCAGAAGAAAAACACTGATGTGCATTCCAGGGTTGAGATTTAACAAAGTTAAACATTTTACTGTTTCACCAGGATATTCTTAAGTGATTCTGGCTTTTTTTTTTTTTTAATTGCCAGTGGTGGCAGTGAAAAATACAAAGACTACTAGCATCATTTAGGCCCATTGCCTTGATTTGTCCTAAGGCATCAGCATAGTGACAAAGGTAATGCCTTGGTATTATTATGAAAATCGTTTTGCAAACTCCTTGCAAAGACCTCTGGGACCCATAGGGGTATGGACCATATTTTGGGAATTGCTACTCTAAACTCAAGGGTACTTTCTAGAGTAAAGGATGAAAACTTAGAATGTAAATTCTTTTAATTGCGAGGTTTTGAAGGCGATGTCTAGATAAACAAATAGACACTAATTGAAAATCTAGTGGAACTTAAAAGGAGGCCTACGGGACCAGTAACAACTAATTTAGTTCAAAAACTTCAGCTTATGTTATCCACAATAGTCAAGACATGGAAACCACCTAAGCGTCCTTCAACCAATGATTGGATAAAGATACATATACACATTTACATATACACGCACATACATACATACACACATACATATAATGGACTACTACTCAGCCATAAAAAAGATGAAATATTGCCATTTGCAACAACATGGATGAATCTTGAGAATATTATACTAAGTGAAATAAGTCGGAGAGAAAAGGTCAAGAACCATAAGATTTCACTCATATGCGAGATATGAAACAAAACTCATGGATACAGACAACAGCACGGTGGTCACCAGAGAGGAAGGGAGATGGGGGAACATGAAGAGGGTAAAGTAGGTCCAACATATGGTGACAGAAGGAGGCTACACTTTGGGTGCTGAGCACACAATGGATTAGACAGAAGTTGTATTATAAAGTTGTACCCTTGGAACTTGGTCACTGGTTAATACTGTTATTAACCAATGTTACCCCAATAAATTCAACTTAAAAAAATTTTAAGTTTAAAAACCTTTAACCTTCCATTGTCTGCTTTCTTAATCACAGTTAACTATTTTTTTTTTAATTTTTACTTAATCTAATCAGCCAAGAAATCTTTCAAAAGCAAACAGATGAAGCAGGGTCAAAAGAACCTTCAGTATACCAATCTGGAACAACTCTAAACAGACAGGCGCCTTCCTACCTTAGAGCCACTCGATACTTCTGCCCCAATTTCTCAATTTCAGCCATTACACAGTCAGTTATACAAGGGATACCTTCCAGGAATAAAAAAAAACAAAAACAAACAAAAAAACACGTTTAGTAAAAGGATTTGTAAAGAAACTGATTTTACTCTCTTTGAATTATATCTTGTTGAGAATCTTTAAAAGACCCACAAGATCTCTGGAATGAAGAAGAATAAGCACACTGAAATGAACAATGAGAACTACAGGAGAATAAAATCCCTATTTATAAAGAAACTAGGAAACTGTCCCAACCCTACATCACAGATTCCATAAAGTATCTGTCATAAATATACGTCAAGGAAAAAAATTAAGCTGGATCCCTGACATTTTTTATATAGTAAAATAAATTCTAGATGGAAAAAAATTTAAATGTGAACCAAAAGAAACCATGAAATTAACCAGAAAATGTAAATTTGATCACATAAAAATACAAAACTCCTGTCTGACAACTATCGAAAATAGATATTTAAGTAAACTAAAAATAAAACTACACATTTCTCAAAGGGCTAATTTCCTTAATATACAAAGAGCTTATAATAATAGCTTAGAATTACATGCTATTTGCCAAAGACTGTGCTACACACTTTACAAGGATTATCTCATTTAATGTTCAGAACAATTCCTATCAGGTAACGTTATTATTATCCCAATTTTTTTATATGAGGAAGCTGAGGCACAAAGAAGTAACTAGATAGCAAATGGTGAAGACCAGATTTGAACTGAGATTATCAGGCTACTATAGAGGAAAGAGAAATTCTTGCATTAAGTTAGTAGGTGTATAAATTCATATAACTATACAAGGATAATTTTGCAGTACCTATTAAAATAAAAAAATATGCATACCCCTTGATATTGCAACATAGCTTTAGAAAAATATAGCTTAAAGAAATACTGCACTCTAATACACACATATTCACAAAGATACTCACTACAGCCTTGTTTATAATAGGGTAAAAACTAGAAATAATCCAAATGTTTAGTAAAAATTATATATTTAAACAATAATGTAACTTAAAAAGAAATGAGGTACATCCATATATACTGGCAGAAAAATGTTCAAGATATATTTTTCAATATAAAAAGCAAGAAGAAATGGATAAATAAGATGTGATTTATCCATACGATGGAATACTATTTGGTAATGAAAAAATTATGTACTGATACATGCTTTAACATGGACAACCCTTGAAAATGTTATGCTAAGTAAAAGAGGACCAAATATTATATGATCCCATTTTAATGAAATGTCCAGAAAAGGCAAATTTATAGAGACAGAAAGCAAATTCATGGCTGCCTAGGGATGGAGGGAATGAGAAGGGTTGGGGGATAATGGCTAAGGGGTCGAGAGTTTTTTTAGTAGTGAAAATGTTTAAAAATCAATTGTGAATACAGTAAAAGCCATTGAATCATACATTTTACATAGGTGCAGTATATGGTACGTGAATGATATCTCAAAGCTTAAAAAAAGTTTAAGAAAAGGCACAAACAGTTAAATAATGTATGGTCCATTTTCATTAATAAAAGAAACAAAAATAATCTTTACGGAGATCGTATATTAATTTTTAAAAACTGCCCCTCTCTGAGGAAAAGCATTATAGGGAACTTTTATTTTTTTTATGCTATCGATTTTTTAAAAGTACATTAATACTTTTGAAAGCAGACAAAGTTGAGAAATTTTAAAATAAAATACAATACCCAGGAGAAAAAGCAGTTGTAAAATGGAGGTATGAAGTCAGTAGGATCAGATTATCATGAATTAGAGGGCAATGTGAGCCTTAACAGCATCAATTTCAGAGCCTTGTAGCAGTGGAGCAAGCAAGGGTTTGCATCTAGAGCAGGGAGGTAGGCCTGGGAAGATCACTATAAAGAAACAGAAAGTAACAGGGAAGAGGACTCATGGACAGTAAAGAAAACTGATGGGAAGGTAGCTATTCTTCCTTGTTGAAATATCAGATGGAAATGCAATAGACCAAAAGCTATGAAAAGGTCAAAGGGCACCTTTAGGGCAAGAGGAAGATAAAGGCCTTCCTTTAGGTATACAAAGGCAAGTGAAGAAGAATTAAATAAGCATAGATTCAAACAGTTAAGTTAATCTCCTAGGTAACTGAATTTGCACTTAAATATTTCTTTAGCCTTTGCTTCCAGGTACTATGTTACACAGCAGACTACAAAAGTGGCATTTTCCTTAATAAGTTTGTTTGTAGAAAAGGCACAATGAACGCATTTAGCTGTATGCATTATAGCTGTACTCTAACGTATTCATATGTAGAGAAAGCCTAACTACAGGGCTAAAGCTATCCTAAACAATCATCTAGATATAATGGTGGAGTCATTTCCAAGCGGCCATGCCTGAACCTTCCATCCATTCCATTTATAAATAGGTGACAGGTGACAGCATCGCTGGTGAAGTAGCTAAGACAACTATAAGAAACACCATGGGAATACAAGAAACCTACCAAAAAGCTTAGTGTCTTCCCTCATAACATGGTCACCTTAGTTCAGTCTTACAAGCATGGTAGTGCCCCAACTTCAGACTATGCTTTATTATTTCTAAGAGATTTTTCAAAGAAAATGAAAGTATTACAAATATATAGCTTTAAAAAGAAATACAGAAAGGCCTATATGAAAAAATAACTGTCCCCTGATCCTTTCCCACTCCACCAATTCTGATCCTTAGAGATGACTATTTTCCTCCATTAGCTATTTTCCTCACTTGGTGGTTACCTCCACCTTGATAAAATAAAGAATGTTTCCCCCTTAATGTAAAAGAGTATATACACTGAAAAATCTATTTTCATTTATCCAGAATTTTAAAATCCAGGATTTAGAAATAGAAAATGCCCCTCCTACGTTCAAAACTGATGTCCATAATGATGATCAAAGTATATCGTGTTTTCTCAACTGCGAAAGTCTAATTATTCCCAGTCAAGTTTGCGTTATAGTTCATTTCATTGAAAATGGTCATTGTTATGGTAAGCAAATTAAAAGGCCAGCAATTCAGTACTAGAACCCAATTCCCCTCTTTCCATGTATTTGGATAACTGTACCAATGTCACAGAAATGTAAAACTATGATACTCACACTTGGCATACAAACAGTCCATCATTGACTGTACCAAGTCCAGTTTGGCTTTAATGGAAAAGTTGATAAAGTTGGTATCAACCAGGATGTGGTAAGGGGGACCCAGCTGTGTGTTATATTGGAAGAACAGGCAAGAGGGGTGTTGGGGGCTGAAAGAAAAAGAAACACACAAAGTAATGTCTACATTGATAATCTGGTATCAACAAAAATAAGAAGTCTCTGCTCAGAAAAGTTTACTATAGTTTAAGCTCCTTTTTCCTTGTTCTTAGAAATAAATCCTAATAAATCCTGATATATATATACATCACCATTCTAGGGCAAAATGAAAAATATAAGAAAAATGTGATAAGTTTTATAAAGCTAAATGTATTTATTTAAAAGGAATGATCTTTATTCTGAAAATATGTCATTATTTTTTTGGTGATATAGACTCTCATTCATGAAATGCCAATGTGTTAAACAATGGCAATTATTTCTTTTGAAAGATTCTTGACAAAGAGAAAAAGATAATGATCCTAGATTTAATTCTCAGGAATTTAGGGACAATTTTACTGCTCCATGAAATCCAAAAACCTTTCAACCATTAGAGTTGGTATATGCTCATCAATATCATTTTCCTTTGCATAGCTGAGCTTACAAATGACTGAGCAAATCAGGTTGGGGAGAGCCTGGATTTCTGAGAGGTTTATGTTTTTGAAATGTCTTAAAGGAAAACTTGAAAATTTTGATTACTCACACTTCTCTTTCCTTGAGTGCACTGGGATCTTTCTTTTCTTTCTTTTTAGGTTTTAATCTATCCTTTTCTTTACTAGGAAAAAAAAGTAAATTAAATGCAGGGGAGAAGAAAAAAACATAGTAATTATAATCTCATTCGAAATTTAAAGTTTCACTTTGTCTTCAGAGAAATCCTACTTTGTGACTTTACATTACTATAAGCATACATATTTTTATGTTTATATATATATTTATATACACACACTATCTATCTATCTATCTATCTATCTATCTATCTATCTATCTATCTTTTACCTACCTACCTACCTACCTAGCTATGTTGAGCACAAGAAACCGTGTGGGAAGTAGCCTGTAATTAACAATCAATTCATAACACATAATTTAAAAATCTAGCAAATAATCTATAAAAACTGTTAATAGGCAAATAAATGTTAGTTATACTATCACTTCTTAGTCAGAAGATCTTACATCAAGGATCAAAATCCACCTCCAAGCAGTGGGTAAAAAGGCCGACATTTATCTTCTGAAGACTTAGATGCTTCTACAGTGAGATTCTCCCTCATATGCCTCTTACAAAGGGCCAAAATGTAACAACACATGTAAAATTTAACCCTTAACTAGAAATAGTATTAATGGGGCAAATTTCCTTAAAATTACATAATAAATACATGTTAAAGAAGGAGAACACAATTTATAATTCTGAAGGCTCTAATGACCATTCAGCGCTGAGGCTCTGAAACACAATGAAGACCCGTCTTTATTTAATAACTTTGTTCATTCTTCACTGAAGCAGGGAAGCTTTTTGGGTCCTCCTTATAACAGGGAATATCATTGTACTCTTCTTCCATAGCCATCTAAATTCTCCTAACACTTATGAAATGGAAACACCTAGGTGTTTTCCCATTCTTTCTTTCGAAATTATTTCATTGTCAGGTGCTGGAGACACGAGACCAACACGATTTCCGACCTCACCTTCTTTCAACAATTACATTTTTTCCTGGAGAATATAGTAGTGTAATGACCAGAACATAAAAAATAACCCTATCTACCTCACGGAACTGTTAGGAGGCTTAAATGTGATGTGGTAAAGAAAGTATATAAAAATGGTGGAACAAAGTGAACAGTTAAGAGATGTTTAATTCCCATCCCATTCACCAATGTACTCGCGCAGCAGCTATGTGACTGTTATATACTTTACTAGCTCAAGCTATATAAGTCCAAGACACAATAATATTAAAAATAAACACAAAATAAAAACGAAAACTTTTACTACTTATCCCCTCGTGACTTCTATATCTCTGGGCAGTCTATGAACCCAGTTGATTCGAGACACTCACAGCCTCTGATCTCTGAGACTAAGCATTCGCTTCATGGTCGCATACTTCCTTGTTTTCTTTTGCTTTCCCTTGAAACAGAAATTTGAGAGTTAAAAGAGTTGGAAGGATATCCCATATTCTTGAGTTCCTTCTTTCCTTTTGTCCCTTCCCTTTTTCCGTCAAATACCCGGGTGCTCTTATGCTCTATTCCCCAACCCCGTCCTCTCCCCACGCTCCGAGCAGTTTAAAAGCTAAAATTAGAATGAAAATAAGCAAGGGGAATGCGGAGGAAATTTGGCCAGGGTCTGACTCTCTTAATCTCCACCCAAAATGTGATCTGACAATGCCTCTTCTCGAACCCCTTCCTCTCACCATGTTCACACCGCACTCTGGTTTCTTCCGGAATTACCAACCGCGCAACACTTTTACGTCACTCGCATACCGCTTCCGTCAAAGGATAGCCCGGAAGCGGAAGCCACTTTGGGAAACGGAAAAGCCTGGAGCCGGTTCCCAGGCGGGGCGGAGGTCTGTTCTTGGATCTCTTGGAGGGAAGGTCGAGGGCTGGTCTTCTGCCGTGGGTTGCTGTCGTCTTTCAGGGCAGCAGACCTGGGACGTCGCCGCGCTGCACCCTCCAGGCCTGGTAACGTTTCTCTCCACCACTTTTGCACAGAAAGACCTGCGTGCATGAGAGTTCGAGAGAGGACAAGGGTTGGGGTACGGGGGAGACTGAATTCTGGATTGCCCAATAGTTTGAGGAAACACATTCTCCTCATCCTGCAGCACTGGACGTCAGGTCTCTATCGTGCGGCTCGGAGGCTCTGGTTCCTTTTTGGCTTTCCTAGCCGGCATGGTGCTTCGTGCAGCTAGATGGACGAGGTTTAAGATTCTCCGAGTAAATACCGTCTATTCCTTTCTAAGAAGAGAGGGATGAAGCAGCTTTTGAGGGCCTTCTTTATAGACTGTCTATGGAAAATTGGGGCATAAACTTGCATATGTTGCTAGTTACCAAGCCATGAAAATGGTAGAAAATAATTGATGTTCATTGCGAAGCCTTGGTGTATCATCCTTAATGAAAGGAGAGTTTTTGAGAACAAGAAGGGAGGGATATAGCTTTAATTTTTTGAGTACCCGGTATGTTCTCCAGTGGTTGTAGCCTTTTGGAAAATTTGTCATACGATTTATGAGACTCGTGGACTCTGACGCCCATTTGTGGATTCTCTAGGTGTTGGTGAACTTAAAATTAAGAACCTCTGTCTTATATACTGTACTTGGCACTTTAGTTGTATTGCCTTCTTTGACCTTCACAATAGCTCAAGTACCCTCATTTTACATGAAAGCTGAGGCTTATGCTTTATTCAGGGCTTTGTTTGGGTCTGTTTGATTTCAAAGCCTGTACTTTTATTGCACAAAACTATCCTAGTGTTTGAGATCCAAAAACTTTTTTTGTGCGTTAAAAGAGAAAAAAGCTGCCTACTGCGTAACCCTTACTGTGAAACTGAACTTTGGAGTCTGACAAATGGAGCTAAAATCTATGCTCTGCCTCTTACTAACTATATAGTATTGGGAGAGTTAACCTCTCTGTGCCTCTGTTTCTTCATCTGTAAATTGGAGATAATAATAATAGTACATGTCTTATGGGGATGTTATTAGGTCTAAACTAGTTAAAATGTGAATTCTCTAGAAATGTGCCCACCACAGGTAAACCCTATTAAAGTGTTTTCTAACAAGTATGTGTGTCTTCCAACAAGTATGTGGTGGTGTTGGAATTTTATGCCAGTTGTATTATAATCGTTCTGTGTTGGAACTTTAATGTGTCGATAACCTCAAGAACCTTATTAAGTTTTCAGTTTTTGAAAAGCTCAATTGCAGGGTGATTTCATGTGTTGATTTGAGTATAGACAGTTTTCTTTCTGCTTCTTTCTCTTTTAGGCATGCATGTATTTAGGTAGCTTTGATGTTCACATATCTGACTTTGTAGGCTCTACATTTTTTATGTTGACATAGTTTTTTATTGAAGCATCTACAGATACTGTATGTGCTTCTTGCTGTCACTAGAAGTTCCTAATCTTTTCAGAAAGCTTGTCTGCCAAGCTGTCATTCATGGGTAGAACTGTTTTTTTATTGAAGCTTCTATAAATACTGTATGTGCTTCCTGCTGTTGCTAGAAGTTCCTAATCTTTTCAGAAAGCTTGTAGAGCAAGCTGTCATTCATGGGTAGAGCTGATAGTGACCACTTTTTGACGCATTAGAACTTCTTGGTGATTAGGCAATAAGTTTTTAAGTAAACATGATCAGTTTGTTTATTTTTAACATTTGGAGACTGATTAGTATTATATATGGTTTAGAGGGAAATTGCATATAATTAAGTAGTAATTTGCATTTAAATTCGGGCATTGAAAAACTAGAAAAATACTCTCTTAGTAATGTACTCTTAATTTTGAAATCCATGAACAATAACATTTTAAAAAAGAAGCAGTTCGTAATATCAATTCTGAGACTTTTCTCATTTACTTGGTTGTTAATACTTGATTGGGAGCTAAATTAGTGCAGGAACACCATGGGGGTTGAGACCATACTTAGAAAAATATATTTTTGTTGCATTATGACTTTATTGGTCTCTGAGATTCTTATGGTCTAAGATTAAAGTACTCAGATGCTCTATAGCATGTTTTGATAGTGATGGGATTGGGGAGATGGTATTGCTTTGTGCAGTGTGGGAGCAGAAAGTAATTGCTTTTGATTACATACTTGTGAGAAGAAAAAAATGAGTTTAGCCCTTCTCAGCAGTCAAGAGGGTTGTTTTGTCTTTTTCTGCAGTCTTGAAGAGAAAAAATTGCTCAAGGCATTCACCCCACAGTTTGAACACATAATTGGGCTTGGCCTTCATTCCATTCACTAATTGGTCTAACCTACTAATTTAAGTTGATAACAATTTTTTAAATAAAATTATGGATAGTGAAAGATTCTTTAAAGAATATCTTGTATTTCAGTGTTGAAAAGTTAAAGGTAAATTCATTTTTATGACCATCAGAGTAAAAAAATAAATTCACAGATATTTTTATTATCAAGTTACAGTTTTTACACTTATTTTTATGTCTCATGTGACTGGAGTTATTTTCCCAACAAATATTAGTGGCTGTTAATTATTTTTCACTGAAGTTGCCTCCTAAATGTGGTAGCATGGTATATATACAGCCTTCTCTGCTCCTAAGGTGTTGATATTTAATTCATTTGTAAAGATGCCTCAGAGGAACATCACTGCTGAATAGTCACTCCTTCAGAAGGCATTTATTGGGGGCCCATTCTGCCCTAGGCAATGTGATAGTTACTCTTCAAGAGCTCAGACCTGTATTGGAGAAAGATTTGTGAACAGATAAATTATGGTAGGTGGTTGACAAACATATACAAATTAAAATATTTTAGAGGACTTATTCTACCTGTTCATCTTTCTGAAAGTAGTCCAGGTCAGAGTGCTGTTGTGTAATATTTGTTTAATACTAGAACATGCCACAAAACAGGTCAAATTGTATGACCTTAGTGGATTCTAGTATATCATTTCTTTTTGAATGACTTTGGTCATTAAATAGCTTAGGTTTAAGTTTCAGTTTTCTTCTATCAGTTTCTTTCTCTTTGAAGAATTCATGAATGTTTAGCCTTCACTAATACTGTGTTGTATAGTTTTCAAACTCTTGAGGTTGTTTAACTTTATTGCAGTTTGCGTCTGTGTGCACATGCGTGTGTGTGTGTGCACATGTGTGTGCATGTGCACATGCCTGAGACCTTGTTATGGTGTTATATCACCATGATGTTTTCCTGGTAGGACTCTTGAAGTCTTGAAGTCTGTTCTACAAATTACGGTTTAATAGAGGGAGATGAGTATTCTTTTACTTAATAGAAGCCAAATAGTCAAGATAGATATATATTTTGTCAGCCTGAATTAAACAGTACCATATGATTTTAATGTGAATTTTTGTTACCTTGAATAGTTGAGGAATTTGTACCATGTTTTTCAGAGCTTGTAGCTGAAGCATTCATTTCAGTGTAGTTTGCTTGTTGGTGTTGAGATGCTAATAGTCAACTTCTGTTCATTGTATTTTCTATTCATTTTCCTTTTTGGCCAGAGATTGGTTAAAGGTAATCTAATAATAATATAGGTCTTACATTTTCTATAGTGTCCTGTTGCTTTTATCCAGAGATCCAGCCAAGGCTGTTTTAATTCCTCTCTTGTCCGCTTAGGAAGTTTAACTCCAAGGGTCCTGGTGTATGTAATGAAGAGAAAACAGTTAAAACCTCCCAGCTGTGATCTAGTTTTTCATGTCTTAGTGAAGAAGGAAACCCAGCCAGGCTGCATAAATGGTTCGTAGAAAGGAATTGAAAAGGATTTGAAAAAACGATTCAACCACACATTACCTGAATTGGGGCAGTAACTAGGAAGGCATGATCAGAATCTTAAAGGGGAGTAAGAGAGAACACGAAGTGGGGAATCATATGTAATTTTATTTTGGAATAATTTCAGATAGTATAGAGAGTTCCTGTATACCTTTCACCCAGCTTTGCTGTAATCTTAATGTCTTACATAACTGTGGCTCATTTGTCACATCTAGGAAATTAACATTAGTACAGTACTATTATCTGAAATACAGACTTTTTCTATTTCACAAGTTTTTTTCACTAATATCCTTTTTCTGTTCTAGGATCTAATCCCGGATACCACATTGCATTTAGACCATGTATAATTTTGATAAATAGGTTGGGGTTTCCATGAGCTTTTTCTGTGCCATGTATGTGGTCCAGTAATCCCCTCTGACCAGTGCTGAAGAGAGAAAGTCATTGACCATGAGAATAAACAAGACGGCATAGGTAGTGTTTTGTATCCCTTGATTCCAAAACACTGTTAACTCAGTGGAAGAGTTGGCTTTGCTCCCGGAAGGGTGGTGTGAAGTTTCCTGAGAAGCTGAGAGCTGATCCTGAATGAGGGGCCCTTCCTGGGCTCCACCAGCACCCTGTGCTCACCTCATAGATGTTACTACATGAAACTATTACCAGTTATTTGCTTATCTATCTTCTTTCCTAAACTGTGTTTCTAAGGAGTCAGGGACTCTCTTACTCATTTTGAAATCCTCAGGGTTATTACTATGGATATCAATACACATTGAAGACATTAACCCTTGCTTTGGTAACATTGATTATTAGGTCAATGGAAGTTTTGTTTTGAATACTGTATGTGTTGTTTCTCCTTCAAATCAAGCCATCTAATAGTGACTTTTACTATGTATAAATTATATCTCATTTATATGCCATTTCTGTGGCTAGTTGAGTATGTCTTCCTAGAATCTTAAACAAAGAGCAAAAAAAATGCTCATTTAAGTTTGCTCTTCTTTTTGATTATATAAATAATTTTCCTTAAAAAATAGTTGTAGAATTGAAAGTAACGGATGGCAATAGAGGTAGCAATTTTGTTAGCTTTTAAGTATATGTGTAACAATTCCAGTTCCAGCCTCCTGGGCTGTGGATCTGGCTGTTTGCCTGCCACTTCATGCACAGTTAATGAAATAACAACTTCCTAGACTTATTGAGGGAGACGGCTTGTCAGATTCAGAGAATTAGTTTAACATTTTTCCTGTTATCGCCAAGATTCATTGGCCCAGGGTCACCTTAGCATAAAAGCTGCCATGGTATGGGAACACAGGGGCCCGTCCTAATTCTGTGGATCAGGCACAGTAGTGTCAGTTTGGTGAGTAGAAAAAACATCAGGATAGGAGGGAGTTGTAAATCGAAACTACTGTTTTCTTGATTTAGACTAAGACTGTGAAAGGGGCATAGATGAACCAGTTTTCTGTTTTGTTTTTCTCCAGACATCTTACAAAGTTACGAAACGAGCAACAATAAACTGTCACTTCTCTCTGTTTTCCTCATATTAGCTTCGAATCCATTTTTCTGATTTCTCTGTAGTGTGCTGAGAATGGTAAACTGTATTTGGGGTGAGGGTGGGGTGGGGCTGGCAGTTGAATCTAAACTGTGCTTTCACATATACTGTTCATTTTGAGTCTGAAGTATACATTTTGAGTATAAAAACGTGCTATTATCTTGGTGAACTTAACCTTTATAGGCCTAAATTTTCTTTTAACCAGTGAGTGAGGGTACCTTTTTCCAGCCTCCTATGAAGTTAGAATGACTCAGTATGGTGAGAATGATCTTATAAAAGCTTCTCTTTAAAGCCAGAAGGGTAAGTAGTTCATTGTCCTTGGCTTAATTCGAAGGTGCATACTCTTGGTTTTGGAGGGGTCCAGAGGTTTTATATCACTTTGAGGAGAACTGAGGGACTAAAATCCTGGCTAAATTTAGAAATGCCATTTATTAGTTTGAAGCAGGGGAAAATCTCTTAAAAGATAAAAATCCTTCAAAATTCTGAAATAGACTTAAATAGTGCTTGCTAGTGTGGGAAGCTGAATTCAACAGAAAGGGCTAATAAAACTGAATAACTAATCATGAGAAGTGGAATTCAGGAGTTTTAAAACTCATTAAAATTTTTGGGAAGAGATTTTCTTTTGTGAAACTTTTAGATAAAACTAGAAGAAAACAGAAGAAAATCTTTATGACCTTGAGTTAGGCAAAGATTTAAAAAAAAAAATAGGACACAAAATACACTATAAAAGAAAAATTTGGTAAATTGGATTTTATCAAATTAAAAACATGTCTCTTTTTAAACAAAACTATTAAGAAAATGAAAAAAGAAGCCCTAGGAAATATTTTCCAAACATATTTCTAATAAAGGACTCATATTCAGAATATATAAAGAGGTCTTACAACTCAATAATAAGATAAACAGCTCAATTTTAAAAAATGGTAAAACATTGAGATACCAAAGAAGGTTCACACTTAGCCAAAAAGAGTATGTAAAGATAATATGGTTGATAAAACAATATTGTTAGTCCTTAGGGAAATGCAAATTAAAATCGCAATGGGATACCACTTCACACTTGTTAGAATGGGTAAGATTTAAAAGATTGATAGTGCCATTGTTGCAGGACCCCCTTGCTGATGGATTCCATTGCTGGTGGAAATGCAAGGTGGGATAGCCACTCTGGAAAACAATTTGACAGTTTCATATAAGTTAAATATATACTTAACATATGATGCAAAAATTCCACTCTTAGTTATTTACTCAAGGGAAATGAAAACATGTTCACACAAAGACTTGTACTTGTTCATAGTAGTTCTATCCATAATAGCCCCAAACTGGATGGAACTCAAATGTCCTTCAGCTGGTGCTTGGGTAAACAAATTGTTTTATGTCTATGTAATGGCCTACTACACAGCAGTAAAGAGAAGTGAACTACCGATACATGTAACAGCATGTACAGATCTAAAAATCATTATGTCCAGTGAAAAAATGCCACACATGAAAGACTACATTCTGTATATGATGCCATTTATATGACATTCTGTATAAGGCAAAACCATAGTGATAGAAAGCACACCAGTTTTGTGCAGCGAGTTGGAGGAGGGGGCTGACTATAAAGAATCATGAGAAAACTTTGGGAAATAATGAATGTTTTATATCATGATTGTGTTTTATATCATAACCGTATACAGTTGTCAAAAGTCTTTAAGTTGGTGACTTATTATATATAAATCAAAGCTGATTTCGACAAGAAAATTTTTTGACAGTGATTTATGCAGGATTAGAGAATGGATTCAGATTAGTTTGGATCTGATTTTGTTATAGGGACTGAAACAATATCGAAATAATAGTATCACTGAATTGAGTTGCAGAGAGCTTACTAGTTATTAGTGTTTGGTCAGGTTTAGGTTATAATTTTTATTAATGAAAACAGATGGAAATAAGATAAAATTTTTATTTGAAGTTGCTAGATCAGGAAATGAGAGTTCTAAGTAAAGAAAAAAGCCTTGGGGAGCTAATTTTGAATCCCCCCCCCCCGGCTTAAATTTTTACTTGGTCTAATACTGTTGACTACAAATTTCTAGAAATAATCACTCCCTTTTGCCCCCAATAAACCACTTTTACAATTTTTGTCTTCTGATTGTTACTTCTCATTCTTTGTTAGCTCTTTTTTGGCCGGGTGGAGTGGGAGGAGAGTACATTTAAGATTGGTCCCCTTAGGATTCTATGATTAATCATTTTCTTGGTCACTCAATTGTCAACTAGGTGACTATAGGCAAGTTATTAGCTCTCTGTGCCTTTATTTCTTTATAAAATATGGATAATAATGATTACCTTATATGATTGATGGAGAGTTAAATGAGATAATACATGAAGTACTTCAAACAGTGCTGGCCTATAATACATTCTCAAAACAGGTAGATTCTTGTTCTTAGCATCATACTTGGAAAAAACCCAGAAAACTTTGTATTTTGGATTGCTGCTGTCATTGTTTCCAAAGGGAATTCATTTGGAAAATGAGCTAGTCCCTCAGGTACACCTAGTGCCTTCTTCCTCATTTATTGCAGGTTAGGCTGCCATGGCTCGGGTACAAACTGCAGTCATAACCAGGCAACCCAGCAGCCTGTTTTGCACATAGAGCCATATCTCTCGAGGCACTCCTGTAGTGCTGAGACACCTGGGAAAAGTTTCCAGTCGCAGTCTACCTTTCCCTTACACTCTAAGTCTGGCCCCACCTAGAGCAGCTGAGCAGCTGAATTCCTTCTGTCACCAGACAGTTGGCCAGCCATCTTGTTAACGTCATGAGTAAGAATTTACAGACAGTGAAGGTAATGACGCAACAGCTCAAGTTTATTGGAAGCAAAAGTACACTCTTAAAAGCCCCTGACTTTTTGTGAGTTTGGAGGTTTTACATGTTCATGTAACTAAGGGGTGGAATATTCATGATCTTGGGTGGTCTCTTCATACAAAGAAGGTGGTTTTTCTTGGAATCAGGGAGATACCCTTTTTCTTGCCATATTTGGGTTTTACAGAACTGTCATGGCATCAGATGTATGATGGGTATAGTGTTAACTGTAATGCTAATTTGTTATAATAGCTGTAAAATAAGGGAAGAATTAGGCCAAAGGTGAACTGGGCCTGATCTGCACATGTGTCTTTGTGGGAAAGACCACCTGTGTCTCTGGGTCAGGATGTCGTGGACTTTGAGCCCCTCTAAGGGCCTAACAGGGCTCATGGTGACCACATCTATGCCTCTGTGGGTTTCTCTCATTCCTGCTCATAAATGTCTGCTTACCCTAACTTTTCTTCATTTTACATCTGAGGCAACTGAAGAGATGTTAAGTAGCTTGTCAATCAGTGGTAAGTCTCATGCTCTCGACCACTACACTGTACTCTACTTGGAGTCAGTCACTGTAGTTTGGTTCCAGGTGCTGTTTCTAGACACCGTGCATTCATAATGCTGAGCTTTCCATCACTCCCTTTCTTGACTCAGTACTTTTACTTACGCTGTTCTTTCTGCCTAGGATACTAGTCTTTTTTTCCCCTGCCTTGCCAGTGCTTACTCATTCTTAAATAACAGCTCTATTGTCTCTCCTGTGAAAATTTCCCCACTCTCTCAGACAAAGTTACCTCTTTCCTTCCTTTGCCTCACCACACATTATTATTCTTTTGTGGTACTTGCCACATAAATTGTCCATTTCTCAGCCTGTCTTATTTATCTTGTGACTTTAGCTTTTGGCATATAGTAAATGCTCAAGAAATATGAAATGAAGAATGAATGATACAGAAGAATCTAAAGATGTTGATAGTGAATTACAGTAAGTTTCCTATGTTTTAGCATATACTATGTTTTAGTAAATTATTTTCGTATAAATATCTAAGGATGAGGGAACATAGAAAAAATAGTTCTATTTAAAATGTGAGTATATAAGATGGGTGGTAATGGGGTAATAGACTAGAAATTAAGTGGGAGTTATACGCTTTTCACATTTTTCAGCTCAGGTACCTCTAGCAGAAGAGGAGAGTGGGTATAGAACCCTGTGGGGGCTGAGAACAGAACCGCAAGCAGCCTTTCTGCCTCTAGTACAAAATGTCTATGAATACTTTGAACATATCCATGTTTTATCTTCAGAAATTCATGCATATTTTCTATTCTATTTTGTTATATATGGATTTGTTTCAACATGAGAATGCTTTCTTCTCCTCGCCCCCCTCATTCTCTAGGAACTAGATGCTTGCTGCAGGAACATATGTCATTTATCCTCTGACTTCTGGCACATTCTGGCATGCTCCAATGCCCAAATCTGGGAAGCAGGGATGGGGTTATAGTCTAATGCGGCAGCATTCTAGCTTTCTGTGATTTGGAGGATTGTCTACTCAGGAGTATTATGTCATGGAACTGAGGAGGGTGAGCTCATCCTGTTCTGACTAACGCGGCTGTTCCTGGAAGGCTGCAGTCAGTTGGAGGCACCTCATTACCAGATCACTGGGGACTAGCTGGAGAGAGTTCACAGAAGACCCACAGGAATGATTAAGAGACTGGAGGGGCTGACTGATGAGGAAAGAATATAAATGAAAACTGTATAACTTGGCTGAACCAAGATAGCAGGAATACACGACTGTATAAATATCTCAAGAGTATAAACTTGATGGGGAAGGGCAATCTTTTATGGTGGGACTTTGGGGTAGGGAGAATAAACCAAGGGTGAAATTAAGCAAAGGAAAATATAAACTAATAATCTGAAGTATCCGATGGTAAACTTGATTTCTTGGAACCTCCTTAGTTAGACCCCTAACCTGTGGCCCTTTTGCTGATTGAATGATTTGTTTTTTTAATTTGATTTACCTGGACTCATGGCTGGTGCTTCTGTGTAGAGAATGCTGGAGACTACATCTCACCAGGGCAACATCTTTCTTTTGTCCTGTCTTGTTTTGTGAACTCGGCGGGTGATATTTGGAACTCCTATGTGCTGCCACTACCTCTTTATTCACCAGAATTCTAAGTGGACTTTCATGTCATTTTTTCACAGCTTTTTAGAATAGCACTTTAAAAGTAGAGACTGAATCCGTGATATTTATTACAATAATTTTAGAAACCCAAATATAGTACTTAGTTCCTGAGGTACTGGTTTTAGTAGATTATAACTTTGATGAAATGCAAGTATGCTTGTATGAAACACGTACTTTGGGAAACGATTATATAAAATTCATATTTGGGGCATGGGAGGGATAAAGCTTTTAAATAACAGTTGAAATTAGCCAGGAGAAATATTTGCATAATGTCGGGAGTTTTATAGCTCTTTTCCTAAGAGGGTATAGTAGAACCGAAAAAATTATTTTATGCTTTTTTGATTTATTAAAATGAGTTCATTTATATAAGGCAGTTATACAGCTTTAAGACTAAACTGCTACACCAGAGATTAGTAAACTTTTTTGGTAAAGGATCAGATAGGAAAACTCTGTAGGCCATATATCTCTGCTGCAGCTACTCAGCTCTGCTGTGGTAGTGCAAAAGCAGTCACAGAGAACATGTAAACTATTGAACTTGGCTGCATTCTTTTTTTCTTTTTCTTTTTCTTTTTTTTCTTTTTTTAACAAAAACAAGTGGCTGTCTGGATTTGGCCTGCAGGCTGTAGTTTGTCAACTCCTGCTCTAGACCCTTGCTCCTGAAGGCATGATTTGTAGACCAGCAGCATCAGCATTACCTATGAGCCTGTTAGAGGTAATACTGACTGCCCTAGAGTCTAGACCATGCTTCTCTAATTTTAACATGCCTAGGAATCACCTGGGGGTGGGATACAGGCTCTGAGTTACACTCCGAACACTGTACTAGCCACTGAGAGGCAAAGATGTGTAATACACAGTCAGTGTCCTCAGGGAACCCACAATCCATTAGGAGAAACTACTGTAAAAACAAATAATTATAATACAGACTAATAATGGCTATAATAGAGGTATCTGCAGATAGGTGTATAACAACGAATGAGGTGGTTGGTCCTGCCCTGTGTGGGGGAAGCTTTCGGAGGGGCCTTGGAAAGGTGGCAGTGCTTGAATTGAGTCTTGAAGCTCATTAGAGACACTGAGGCATTGAGGTTGGGTGGGGTGGGTGGTCAGGTAAAGCGTGGTAGTTCATGTCGGGGCACAGTAAAGATGATAGAACTAGTAGTTATTCGATTTAATAAGGAAATAGCTGATCACAAGGTTGGAAGCCCACTAAGATCACAATGAGTAGATATAAAAGTTTAGTGCATTCTATTTAGCTAATTTTTTGATGTTGTTTTTTTATTTGGTAAAAAGATAACTTGCCTAATCTTTTCTTCTTTTAGGAAAAAAAGTATTTTCCAGAAATAGAAAATTTTTATATGTTCTCGCATCATTAAGAATTTGGAAAACACTAAAAGGTACAGATAGAAAATAAAAATTATTTATAATTCCATACACCAGGAGATGGCCACTGTTAACAGTTTTGCATTGTTCCACCCAGTCTACTTTATGTAATGTAATATTTCAAAAATTGGGTTCATACTATGTAAATAATTTTTGCTTGCTTTTTCACTTAACATTTTATTTGTGAGCATTTCCTTGTGTTATTATTCTTTAAAAGTGTTATTTTTAAAATGCTTATATAGCATTCTAATGGATCTCTTATAGTTTATGTAACTTCTCTTGTTTGCAGATCTTTTAAGCTGTTTCCAATTGCTAGTTGACCCAGGTTTTGGCTCATGTACTTGGCAAATCTATCACCATGTTTTAAAGTAAATACATATACTTATTTATTTTTAATTATAAAAGTTTGCCAACTTGTTTGATCTACTGGCCTTCACTCATTCTGTTCTTGTGCTCTTATTAGCATTTTGTGTTTTCTTTCTTGGTTTCCCATGGTAGAAAGGCAGTAGAGTAGTCATTAAAAGCATGGATTCTGGGTCTGGACTGACTGGGTTTGACTAAGCTCTACTACTTATTGAGTGTAATCTTGAGAAAAGGTCTCAATTTCCTCATTTCTCTTCACCTTGTTGCCAGACCCATTAAACTGAAACCTGGCATGTGGTTATGATGAGGCTCACTCTAAATCTGAGCTCTAGTTTGCTTATACTGAAGGGTTGGGACCAACTGAAGTACTGGAGCTTCCTTCTGGAGTGACAAAGTTTGGGTAGGGAGATTGCCATTTGACTTTTCTTGTAGAGTTTTAATTGGGAAAACTTGGTCAGAGTTTACCTGTCCTTGGTTATTTTTAGTGTCCTGGGATTTCCACTTCCTCTTTTTTGTTTTCTGGGGGTGCTTTTTCAGAAGTAAAAACCTATTTCACAGACCCTTCCTTTTTTCTTTGTAGGGCGGGACCCTGAGGCAGCTGAATAGATGCCTCCTTCAGCAGTTGATTGTGCCCTTCACTAGCGAGAAGCCCAGGGATGATGTGTTTTGGGGTTATATATTTCAACACCGTGGAAGTCAACTAGTTTATGCCAGGAACATTGACCATCTGCTTCTGTGACGCGCCCTCCATGAAGGTCTGATGGACAGACACTTTCTGTTGGCCTTGCAGCTGTTTTCTCTGATGTGGAAGTTGAAGACAAGGTGAAAGGGCTGAGTTACCTGCTTTGGTGAATAGGAGTGCTCCACTTTGTTCTCAGAACATGGGCCCTCGTTTGAAGGTAAGTCAATAACCTAGTTAAGATTCGCTTGTTACTGGGATGCAGAACATGGACTCAGTGCCCAGTTCCTACGCCTTTTCAGCAAGGCAAGCTGTTGAAGTGCACGGTATTGGTTCGAATTCCCTTTGCTTCTGTAGGGCATTTTTGGCGATAAAGAAATAAATTCTCCATTTCTGGGAAATCACTTTTTCACAACTGATCTTCTATGTTAGGGCTAAAATTTATTTGATGTTATAATTATAAATCTTTGTACTCCCCCCAAAAAGCAGAGTTTTAGAATATATATATCAATCATCTTTCTAACATTCTTTTGAGACAGGTATTTTCAAATATTCCCCTCTTCCCTGCTTTTGTAGGTAATGTGAGCCAAAGTATGGTAGTATTAAACAACTTGCCAAGGATATTTTAGTAAGCAAGTGATATTTCTGCATTTGATAGTTGGTACCGCATTCCGTTTTTCTCTATCATGCTTTATTTTTATTTCAAAAGATTTTTTAAAAGGCCATAAGCATTTATCTTTCTAATTTTAGCCGAATAGTGAGATTCTCACAGCACGATTGGGTAATGTTTTTCATATTTTTTTTAACTTGTTTTCTTAAATCTTTTCCCAAATACTTCACTATTCCTACGACTCTATTCTTTTCATGATTCGGTTTTGTATGTGGTTAAGAACATTGGTATTCAGAATTAGACACAGGCTTGAGTCTCAGCTCTGTCACTTAACCAGCTGGGAAATGTTCAGCAAATTAAGTTTTCTAAGCCCAAATATATTTTTTTAATCTGTAAAATGAGAATAATAAGGCAGTTTTACCAGTAGTGACAATTAGGCTAACATGTGAAACAGTGCAGCATTTGGCCATGGTACATGGATCAATAATGGGATTATAAATTATTAATTTACTGCTACATGCTACTATTATTCTGCGAGCTTAGGGTATCACAGTTTGATGAATCGTATAAGGGCAAGGACATTAAAGAGATGAATTTGAAAACAAACAAAATACTCATATAGCTGAATTGCGTGAAATAGCATGGTGAAGGCTTAATATACTGCTTCTTTGTGCTTGAATTCGACTAGGGAAGAGTTCCAAAATAATTTTACAAAGGAGAAGTATGAGCAGCAGAAAGTAGAGGGTGCCGTGAAAACTGTTGTAGAACATAGCTCAAGATGAGGAAGACCGTAAAACTGGATACTGTGCCATGCATGAGAACTCATGACTCTAGGCATTTGATACTTACTTGTAGAACTGAAGTAAATGGGCATCTTTTGGTCTGAAGAGTTTATAATCCCTGGCTCAAATGAACTGCTAACTAGAGAAGTCTTTAAAAACTGTATCTAAAAGGAAGGTCCCATGGAAGCAACCGAAGTGTCCTATGATAGATGATTGGATAAAGAAGCTGTGGCACATATATACTGTGGAATATTACTCAGCTATAAGAGGAGATGAAATACTGCCATTTGTGACAACATGGTTGGACCTCGAGATAATCATGCTAAGCGAAATAAGCCAGACTGAAAAAGTTGAAAATCACATATCACTTACATATGGGATATAAACCTAAAAGCAACAAATGAACAGGGCAAACAGTGACTCATGGCCATGGGCTATAGACTAGTATTTACTAGAAGGTAGGGAGTGGGAGAGGATGGGGGACGTAGACGTGGTAAAGGGGGTCAGATGTAGGGGGAGGGTAGGAGGAGGGTGAAGTGGGTAAAGGGGATCAAATTTGTGGTAGCTGAAGGAAACTGGACTTTGGGTGGTAAACACAATAGAATATACAGATGTCAAATTATAATGTACACCTCAAAATTATATAATTGTATTAACAAATGTTACCCCAATAAACAATTTTAAAAAAGTAAAAAAAATAAAAGGAAGATCCCATTTGGAAAATTCTTGATCCTTAGACATTCTGGATAAAGAATAGACATTTGACACTATCCTTTCAGCAGATATTTTATTCATATTTATTGCAATTACTGTGTGCAATCATGTTGGATGCTGTGGAGAATTTTAAAGATTAGTTTTTCCCTCATGTTATTTATCACTTCAAAATGGAAAATAAAACAAGGGACTAAAAGAACATAAGTGGTATAAGGTAAATAAAAACAAAGTAGTGTGGGAATTCGGAAGAGAGAATTTCTTAAGTTGAGGATCAGGGAAGATTTCAGAGAGGGAAGATAGAGTTTTCCCTAGACTTTAGGATTAGGAGATTTTTCATGGATAGGCTGAGAGGGGAGAGAACAGGCTAGACAGAGGAAATGACTTTTCAAAGGCATGGAAATGGGATGGACTTTGCAGAGCTTATATGTAAAAGTGTAAAGGGTCTGATTTGGGTAGATCATAGGATGAATAGCATAGAGAGGCCAAGGAGAATACTATGGAGTGGGATGGGAGCAGAGCCAACACAGAGCACAATAGGGTCAGTAAGAGGACAAAAAAATGCTTACAGAGAAAGTGAAATCTGAATTAAAAGCTATTTGATGGATCACTCTAAAAGGAAGCCCTGAACCCGAAGACAAAGCCGGGGAGGCTTTGTGACAGCATTCAGGAAGAACCAGAAGGGAAAATATAGAAGGAAGGCAAGTCCAGAATGTGATCATGAGTAAAATTGGGAGATGGGTAAATTTCATTAAGGGATTTTGAGAATTATTATAGAGAAGTGAGTTTTTTTTTTTTTTTTTTTGTAAAGGTCAAATCCATGAGTGATGAATTGACAGAGCTAATACCCTGGTCATGTCACAAGGAGGTTTCAAGGAGAATTGTTTGGGGGGGAAAAAGCATTGGTATGTTGAGTTTTAAATAATAAAGGGATTTGGAATAGAAATGTAGAATTGACCAATTAGAAAGGTCTAGGTGATCTAGATCAGTGGTGATGATTTAGTTGAGAAATAAATGGAGGAAAAATGGACAAGGACTCAACAAGGTCAGGTTCATTACTGCCACCTTATTGAGAACTGAGACCATGACTGTTACACACCATTTCTCCAGTACCTGGAACATTAAGTAGGTACTTAGTAGTTGTTGGATGAATTGTTTTTGGATGAATTTTAACTCCATTATGAAAAAATTGCAGACATAAAGTTAGAATAGTATAAAGAATTCCCACATAGGCAAGGATTTTAAGTAAAAGAGAAACTGTGTCTTTTGTAATTCTTATGCATTTCCCATTGAAGAAAGTGTGGCCCAATAGAGAGGGTCCCTGAGTTTCCTGTTGGCTCTAAAGCAAAGCAGTAGTGATGCTGCTACTACTATTAATAATTATAATAATAATTAAAACTGAGAACTCACTGTATGCCAGGCACTCTTCTAGGCTATTTACATGTGTTAACTCATTTAATCCTCACAATACTCTATGAGCTACACACTGATATTATCCTCATTTGACAGATAAGGTAACTGGCATTCTGTAGAGAGATTAAATAACTTGTCCAGGGTCACATTGTGAGTGGCAGAGAATGGATTTTAACCCAGGTGGTCTAGCTGTAAAGTCCATGCCCTCATCCTCTGTATTATACCCTCTCTTATACTGTTTGATTTTGGACTCTTGATGGCTGTGGGGAGTTATATTGAAGTCCTATCACACTAAAGGAGATGGTGCATTGAAATTATTAAGTCTCAACTCTTTTTACAGCATTGAGAATTCTGAACCATACACAGATCACACAGTTGCGGCCCTGAAACTGGTCTTTAGGCTTCTGACTTCCTGCTTGTCAACTGCCTCTCTCAGAAAAGGTTGTTGTAGCTGTCAGAATTAGTACACAGAATTTTCCCAGTTATGACATGCGCCATAAATTTGTCATTGCTCTTGTCCCATCAAGAAGCAAGAAACTTGAGACCATAAGTTCTATAACATCAGCCACATATACATGTAATACTGAGTGCTGTTATTTTACCAAGGGCCAGAAGTTTCACATCCAGCCAGGATCAGATTAGATGGCATCTAACTGGAGTACCTAAGACTAAAGTTAAATGGTTTGGGTCCTTCAAAGTCATCTAGTACATCTTACAAGGTACAGACAGGTGCTTTTTTGAGAGGTGATAGCAGCTTTTCAGCAGAGTGCCAGAAGATAAGATACTTGTTTGAGAAGGAGGATCAATAATTGTGATCCTAAACATTGGGTCTGTTTCTAAATGTTGTCTCTTTATAATAGACCCTTTGGGAAGCAGCTTAATTCATGTGTATTGACAATGCTAATGTTCCCTGTGTGGATTTCTTTTCTGGTAGGACTTTAGACACCAGACTAAGTACAGGTTTCTATGAAACTTGACATGATCATTTCTCAAATTACCTACTCTTTGTGGATTCCATTGGGTATATCAAATGAATTAATTGTTATCAAATTAACTAATGACCATTTTCTCAAAATTTTCCAGCACAATCAGACATGAAAGCATACCTTATTTTTTAAAAAAAAGTTGTTTTGGTCCCTCCCAAATCTGACCCTATAAGTTTTTAGGTGTCTTATCTCTAGTCAGCAGTCCCTAACCTTTTTGGTACCAGGGACTGCTGCTCCTATGAGAATTTGATGCCTGATGATCTGAGGTAGAGCTGAGGCAGTGATGCTAATGCTGGGGAGCGGCTGCACATATAGATGAAGCTTCACTCACTCGCCTGCTGCTCACCTCCTGCTGTGCAGTCCAGTTCCTAACAGTCCCCAGACTAGTACCAGTCCACAGCCTGGAGGGTGGGGACCCCTGCTCTAAGAAACATTCTAGTGCTTAGCTGATGAAAGGTGCTGGGTTGAGATAATATTGATAATCTTAGTACATTACAGTGGCTATAAAAGAAAGAACGAATTTGGTGCATTGTAGAATCGAGAGAGCATTACTAAGGTCAAAACTCAGTGATAGGATACAAACATTAGTGTACGTTGTGTTTTTCCATGACAGTACCTTGGGTAGTTAAATGAGTGATGATGATTAAAGTCTTATTCTGGATACAAGTTTAATAACTGAAAGTTTCCCCTCAAACTCTCGCCCCCATTTAAATTGTTCTGACCTTGGCAGGCATCACTTAGGGTGAGAAGTACAGTCTCTTCCTCTTGTTCCTCGGTCTTTCTGCTAAGCTCATCTTTCACAGGGCCCATTAGTTTGTCTGATGGTTAACAGCAAAAATGACTTCTCTAACATGCCCACTGCTTGTTATTGGGATGACCCAGAGTTCATTTTAATTATATAATGCCAACTAGATGATGATAATACTTGCTTTTAAAAATCCACATTAAAAAAAATCCACATTTTATATAACTATTTCTACTTAGATGAATTACTTCCAGAAGACAAATATAAGAGGAAAGCGACTCCATTTTCTTTTTTGCTTGTATTAATTAGCACTACTTTGTATGGGGGAGGGAAACTGTTTTGGGGGCCCTGGAGCTAAGATAAAAATCATGTTATTACATTTTGTAATTAGCAATTAAGCAAGTGGTTGTTTGTGGTATTCCTAGGGTGGTCAATAGATTAGAAATCTTTAGGGAATGATGCAGTCTCTATTTCTCTGAAGTGTGTCATAGGGCACTTCTCAAGCAGAGATGGCTGTAAAAAAGGGCTGGAACAAAAACTAAACAAGTTTTCTTTTGCAGCTGCAGCTGTGATCCTCGGCTCTCTGTTGTCATTGAAGGGACCTGATGTTTTACGTTATTGGTATGTTATGGAAAGGGCTTTCCTTATTATCTGTTCGTTAGGGACACTTACATCCTTTTTGCCTCTGTCTCTTTCCCCATGAAAATAGATTTGGACATATTTCCAGTTGTGCCGGAAAGTACCTTCGCAGAGTTGGCAGTGGAAGTCATTCATTTGGGAAATATTTATTGAGTAATTATAGTCAGTGCCAGACACTGTTTCCTGCAGAGTCAAAGTCGAATAAGACGAAAATCTGCCTTCAAGAAGTTCATACCATGAAGGGGGAGATGGTCAAGGGGGAGAACAGTTATAGTAGATAAATGTATTGGACTTTGAGGGAACCCTTAACTCTAGTAGGGGTTGGGGAGGGCTTCCAAATGGCAAGAATAAAATGCACGTTATTTTTACTACTTCTGTGGGGGCTCAGCGCATGTAGGAAGGTGGGAGGTGGGCATGATTTGTGGTCCATGGTATAGAACAAGTGTTGGCAAACTTTTTCTATAAAAGGCCAAAGAGTAAATATTTCTAGTTTCCCAGCCTGTACAGTCTTTGTCACAACTACCAAATTCCGCTGGTGTAGTTCAAAAGCAGCCCTACACAATATGTAAATGAATGGATGGGGCTATGTTCCAGTAAAATTTTATTTACAAAAACAGGCAGTGGGTGGGATTTGGCCCAAGGACTGTTGCACATGAGCTCTAGTATAGAAGTTTCTCTCTTCACCCACAGAGGTAAGCCCAGTACAGTGTTTCTTTGGAAGTCTTGCTATCTCATCTTGACTCTCATCTTGAGAGATGGTTACCTATGCCATAATGAGAAGTTGTCATGTGTAACTGGCAGGTGTCTGTATGTTCTCTCTTTTACATAGGTGGAATCACAGTGTCTGTGGTTGCATTCTTCTTCACAATTAAGTTTCTCTTTGAGCTCGCCGCACGTGTAGTCAGCTTTCTCCAGAATGAGGACCGTGAACGCCGAGGGGATCGGACTATTTATGACTACGTGCGGGGAAATTACCTGGATCCCCGGTCTTGCAAAGTCTCCTGGGATTGGAAGGACCCCTATGAGGTGGGCCACAGCATGGCCTTCCGAGTGCATGTAAGGGAATGTTTCTGTCTCCCTACCCATTGGGGTTTCTGAGTCACTTGCTTTCCAGAGCCCAGTTCAGCCTGTTGGTGGTGTTGGCCTGGAATGTTAACATTTTCCCTTGTTATTCAGTCCCTCCCAGGAACTTGGGAATTATTAATATTTGAAGAGTCAGTGAATTTCTCTATCATTTGGGTACTTAGCTATGACGACGTATAAAGCTTAATGTTACCTTTTAAAAATAAGAAAAATATTACTGGAAAGAGTAAGTGTTGTAGATCAGAGGTTGGCAAACTATAGCCCAAGAATTAAATCAAGTGCACCTCCTATTTCTATGAATACAGTTTTATTGGAACAAAGCCACACTCATTCATCTGCCTGTACTGCCTATGGCTGCTTTCACACTTGAGTAATTAACCACAATTGAATAGCTGTGTATGATCTATAAAGCCAAAAAAGATTTACTCTCTGGCCCTTTAGGGAAATAGTTGCTGCCACCTGTGACAGCTTCGCCACTGTAGCATTATGCTTGGCATGATAGCCCGAACCCTTCTAACCTTACCTGGTGCTTTGGTTCACTCAGTGCTAGTGGTACCCATTGACTTACATTTACCTTTGGTTAACAGTGATAGGATAATGAAAAGGGCTGGTAAGACAGATGAGGCAGCATTTGTTGTTCAGAAATGTTGAGCTTAAATTAATATAAGTCTGTCTTTCTTTCCCCTTTCTCAAAATAGGTGAAGAATTTGTTCATGATTTAATGGTTTTCCTTGAAGTATTGAGAAAATGTGTTTCTCCCTGTGTCTGCAGGACTGTAGGAGTGGGTGGATACTGGGTTTTACCAGCTACTTCCTCTCTCCCCACTCTTTTGAGTTAGATGGGAAATGATTTTCTCCCCATGCTCACTGATGAGTTCCCTTTTCCCTACTGCAGTTATTCTATAAGAATGGGCAGCCTTTCCCCGCACATCGGCCTGTGGGACTCAGAGTTCACATCTCTCATGTTGAGCTAGCAGTGGAAATTCCAGTGACCCAGGAAGTCCTCCAGGAGCCCAGTTCCAACATCGTCAAGGTGGCCTTCACTGTGCGCAGGGCTGGGCGTTACGAAATCTCAGTGAAACTTGGTGGTTTAAATGTAGCCTACAGTCCCTACTACAAGATTTTTCAGCCTGGTATGTTCTGTCTTCCCTTCCCTTTCTCTCCCTCCCTCCTAACCTTCCTTTTTCTTTCTTTTTAAAATAATACCATTTTAAAATAATGCCTTTATTGAGATTTACTTCACATGCCATGTAATTCATTCATTTAAACTTTATAATTTAATGGTTTTTTTTTTTAATTCATAGAGTTATACAGCTATCCCCATATTGAATTTTAGAGCATTTTTATCACCTCATGACCTGTATCCATTAGCAGTCACTCCCCATTTTCTCCAGCCTCCCAGCCCTAGGCCACCAGTAATTTGCCTCTATGGATTGGCCTACTCTGGCTACTACTCTGTTACTTACATTTCATACCAGTGTGATCATAACATATGTGGCCTTTCGTGATGGGCTTGTTTCACTTAGCATAGTGCTTTTAAGGTTCATCCATCCTGTAGCATGAATCAGTACTTCACTTCTTTTTATTGCCAAATTATATTCCACTGTATGGATATACCACGTTTTATTATTTATCAGTTAATGGACATTTGGGGGTCATTGCTTTTGGCTACTCTGTGTAATGCTGCTATGAACATTCGTGCACAAGTTTTCGTGTGGACATGTTTTTAGCTCTTTAGGAGTGGAATTGCTGGGTCATAAGCCTGGTAGATTCCTAAGGGGGAAGAATGCCAGAATAAACAAAAGGTAAATTCGTCTGATTTTTGAAACCTTTTCAAGTAAAAGCACCTCGACTCTAATTCCACCCTTGCTGCCAGTATGTGTTTTACTTCTCATTGAAAAGCGTTTGCTTGAGTGTCTGGTATCTAAGAATTGAGACCTCTGTCTCTACTCTCCCGCCACCCCTTGTGTCCTTTACGTCAGGTAATAGATGCTCGCTGTCTCTGAAGCCTTAAAGTATAATCCTGTACTCCTGCTTCTGTAACATATCTGTTTAGTGTATTGAGATCCTGTCTGCCCTGTGCGCCCTGCTTTGGCTTCCTTTTGAGGGTGGATACTGGCCAGTTTGCTAGCCATAGAAATGATAAGACCTGGGGAACCTTTTGAGATCAAACTGTAATGAGAGGTGCCTTGAAAAGATTTGTGTATCTTTACTTGGCTAATCCTCAGTTTTCTTTCTCTTAGAACAGAGGAAGACGCTGGAGAGGTAGCTCCCGTGCCGTCTCCCTCTCCATGTAGCTCGTTTCAGTGCCGTACTCACAGGCTCCTTTTCACATGAATATCACTCCACCTCTTTGCCACCAATAAAGAACAGTTCATATCTTTATAATATGTACCAGCCCTTTTATTTTTAAACTAAAATTAAACTCTTTATTTTGAGATAATTATAGATTCTTACACAGTTGTAAGAAATAATACAGAGATCTGGTGTACCCTCTGCCCAATTTCCCTTAGTGGTGACATCTTACAGAACTAGAGGACTGTATCACACACAACCAGGTTGTTGACATCGATAACAGTCAGGATGCAGAACATTTCCATCACTACAAGGGTCCTTCATACTGCCACACCCATTTCCCTCTCCCACCCACCTCTTTCTTAATGCCTGACAGTCACTAATCTGTTCTCCAGTTTTATAAATGTCATTTCAAGAATGTTATATAAATGGAGTCATATAGTATATAACTTTGAGTTACATAACTTCTTTTCACTCAGTAGAATTCCCTGGAAAGTCATCCAGCTTATTGAGTGTATCAATAGTTGGTTTCTTTTTATTGCTGAGTAGTATTCCACGGGCGAATATACCATAGTTTGTTTAACCATTCACTAGTTGAAGGATATTTGGCTTTTTTCCAGTTTTTGTCTATTATGAATATACCAATGAACATTCATGTAGAGGATTTTGTGTGAACTTAAGTTTTCATTTCTTTGGTATAAGTGCCTAGGAATGCAATTGCTGGGTCATGTGGTAGTTGCATGCTTAGTATTTCTAAGAAACTGATAAACTCTCTTCGAGAGTGCCTGTAGCATTTTACATTCCCATCACAGTGTATGAATAATCCAGTTTCTTCACATCCTCATCAACATATGATATTGTCACTGTTTTTCATTTTAGCCATTCTGCTAAGTGCGTAGTGGTTTTAATTTGCATTTCCCTAATGTTAACGATGTTGAACATTTTTTCATGTGCTTATTTGCCATCTCTATCCATTTTGGTGAAATGTCTTTTCATGTCTTTTGCCCTGTTTATAATTGAATTTTTTGGTTTTTTACTATTGAGTTTTGAGAGTTTTTAAAAATGTATTCTACATAGTGGTCCTTTGTTAGATATGTGGTTTTCAGGTATTTTCTCTCAATCTTCAGTTTTTCTTTTCATCCCCTTAAGAGGGTCTTTCATATTTTAAAAGTTTTTCATTTTAATAAAGTCAATTTTATCATTTTTTTTTGTTTACGGATCATACTTTTGGTGTCTGAGTACTCTTTGGTCCTAGATCTTGAAGATTTTCTTTTTTTTTTTCTAAAAGTTAGTTTTACATTTTATATTTATTGTCATGATCCATTTTTAGTTCATTTTTGTATATGACACTTGGGTTGAGGTTCATTTTTTTTCACATATAGCCGTCAAGTTACTCCAGCACCATTTATTGAAAAGGTTACATTGCTTCTGCACCTTTGTCAAGGATGAGTTGGGCATATTTGAAGGGGTCTGTTTCTGGGTTCTCTGTTCTTTCCATTGATCAGTGTATCTATCCCTCTACCGATACTACAGAGTCTTGATACTGTAGGTCTATAATAAGTCTTGAAATTGGGTAAGTTGACTCTTCTCTTTTGTTTCAGAATTATTTTAGCTATTCCGGGTCCTTCGCCTTCCCATATACATTTTAGAATAATATTGTCTAGAGCTACAAAAAATATTGCTGAGATTTTGATAAGAATTGTGTTAAATAAACCTCTATATCATTTGAGATAAATCAACATCTTTACTATGTTGAGTCTTCCAATTCATAAACATGATATATCTCTCCATTTTCATCTTTATTTTTTTCATCAGCATGATACATCTCTCCATTTTCATCTTTTTTATTTCTTTCATCAGCATCTTGTAGTTTTCTATATACAAATCTTGTAAATGTTTGTTAGACTTGCATCCAAATTTTAGGGGGTGTTTTGTTTGTTTTGTGATTGTTCAGCACTTATTTTTAAGGCCTGTCTTGCTCATAGGTTCCCAGTGGGATTCTAGGCACTATGTCTGTAACTTCTCAGTTCTGTTTTCTCCAAGCACCTTTTTCATTTTGTTTAGTGCCTGCAGTGGTTAGGAATTTGTAAAAATGAACCCCCCCCCCAAAGTTTATTTGATTTAATCTCTTTCTTTTTTTTCTCTGCCTCCTAATGGTGATGTTTATCCCTCGAAGTTGGCTAATTGATTGAGTGATCTTTGTGCCCTGAAAAGCACCTCTCAAAAATGTTAAGATTCAATTATCTTTATTCCAGGAATGGTGGTTCCTTCCAAGACCAAAATCGTATGCCATTTTTCTACTCTTGTGTTGACCAGTGGGCAGCCACACACCCTTCAAATAGTGCCCCGAGACGAGTATGACAACCCGACCAACAATTCTGCATCCTTGAGAGATGAGCACAATTACAGTTTGTCCATTCATGAGGTAAGCAGCTTCCCTTCTTTGCGTGCTCCTTTCTGTCATTCTTACCCTTTCTAATTCACTTCCATTTCTTACATCTTCCCTGACTTCTTTGTTGTCCTTCCTTCATCTGACAATACCTTTCTCTTTAGGAACTGTGAGACTTAGATTAGCTTAGATAGGGAAGTTCTTTGTAAAGAGTAAATGACTGTGCAAATAAGGAAATTTCATATGTTGAGTGATGCTTTGTTTTCCTTCTATAGCTTGGTCCTGAAGAAGAAGAGAGCACTGGTGTCTCATTTGAGAAGTCAGTGACATCCAACAGGCAGACCTGCCAGGTGTTCTTGCGACTCACTCTGCATTCTCGCGGCTGCTTCCATGCCTGCATTTCATACCAAAATCAGCCAATCAATAATGGCGAATTTGACATTATTGTCCTAAGTGGTGAGTTGAAAGAAAAACTGTGATTTAGGCCTATTCCCAGGTCACTTGTTGTCTGTACTCTTCTGACCAACCTCAAACATTTGCTATTTGAGCCACACTTAGAGTCCTGTGGACCAAAGGTCTAGTGATTGGTAATTTTCTTTCTCTTTTGACTCCTCCTTTAAACCTTATTCCTTGTTCTGCTTCAGAGAATGAGAAGAATATTGTCGAACGCAATGTGTCCACCTCAGGAGTGAGCATCTACTTTGAGGCTTATCTTTATAACGCTACCAGCTGTACCAGCACACCATGGCACCTTCCACCCATGCACATGAGTTCTTCCCAGCGCCGGCCTTCGACAGCTGTTGAGGAAGAAGATGAAGAATCACCCTCTGAGTGTCACACCCCTGAGAAGGTGAAGAAGCCGAAGAAGGTGTACTGCTATGTGTCACCAAAGGTTGGAATTCCCATTCTTGCCTCAAAATCCCTCTGCCCAAGCCTGCATGTAATTGGTATTTGGTAACAAAAACCACAGATTAATAGTTCGAGAGTTAGGGCCGGATCAATGACTTGCACGGTTTCTAGGATGCTAAGAGAGGCTACTTAAAGTTGAACAGCAGATTGTGCTGTCTCTTCTGTTGCAGATGTTTGGTTTGGACTAGATTAAATCTCTGTGTAGAGATTCCATGTGCCTTAGAGCTTTAGAGCACCTGTGGCTTTCTGCCCTTTGATTGCTTCTGAGAAGATATTTTAAGGCATGGCTTGTAGAGTTTTAAAGACATCTACTTTAACCATTATAAATTTCTCACTATTATAATTACTGTTGACCCCTTGTGCTGTTTCAAAACAATTTGATCTTTCATTCTGTGATTTGTGAAACCACAATAAATGGATGTCACCATCAGGCTACAAGATTAGAATGGAGAAATTTTGGCAGAGACAAAGAGGTGAATTTCTCAAGGCCCCTGAGCTAAGAGGCGCTTTGTGTTAGAGATTTTCTTTTTAATATTTGTATTTTGCTTAGTCATTCAAACCTCAGAAAAATGAGACTCTTGAAACATCTCATTACATCCCTTTAATCTCATAACCAAAACTGAGTTCTAATTCTGTTCTCCTTCAGAACACTTTCTATGTACCATTCATTCATCATTTTAAAATCTAGCTTTAATTTGGCCTGGGGGAATGGTAATGAGGGTGGGGTATGGATGAATCAAGATTGGTTATAAATTGATAATTGTTGAAGCTAGCGATGGGTTCATTATACCGTTTTCTTTAGTGTGTAGGTGAAATTTTCTTTAATGAAAAGTTTTTAAAAATCAAGAAAAAATCTGACCTACATATTTAGATAATAGTTTCTTTTTTTTTATGTTAAAAAACTGGCATTATTTTTTCTTTTTGTAAATGGCATAAAGAGACCCTTCTTTATTCTTATGTAAGAGATTTTTATGAAATTTTTTTATATGAGACTCCATCACACCCCCTTCACACTACTATCCTTCTCCATTCTCCAGCAAATCCTTGGTACCATTCAGATAGGCATAAAGCAGTGGGTATGGGCCAGTGGTGCTCCTGTTCATTGACTTGGAGGAAGTCTCTCTGAGCAGCACCCAGCTGAGCAGATTTTGATTGTTTATCAGTGAAATGTTCTCTATTTGTAAAGTAAAAGCCTGAGCTCAGATATTTAGAAATGATAATAAGACTTGAAGTGTTAAGATCATGAAATGCCTCTGTGGAATTGCACTGTCAGAGTAATATTTTTAATTTACCCATTTTAAGATAAAGTTATTTATTTGATTTTAGTAGGGATTTAAATGGTCCTTTTGTCTATAAAGGAAAAGAGTCATCATGAGAAGTGTAGATAGGGACTCTGATATTTGAATTATAATAACCAAATAGAGTGTTTTTATTTATCATTCACTTTGTTTTCTGTATGTTGGTCCTCCAGCAATTCTCAGTGAAGGAGTTCTACCTGAAAATCATTCCCTGGCGTCTTTACACCTTCCGAGTATGCCCAGGGACCAAAGTAAGTGGAACCGTACATCTGGTTCATGCTGAGCAGACTTCAGTTCTGGACTGTCTCAGCCTTTTCGTTGTCATCTCCTCATGAAATGGCATGGAGAATATCGACGTTCCAGAAAGACATGTGCTTACAGAAACAGGGATTTAGAAGCGAGTCAATATTTCAGCAGTTATATTTTGCTCCTAAGACTAAGTTAACAGAGAGGGTGTTGATATCTGTGCCCCAAGCTTGTGTCCCAATGTGCTGAAGCTCTTTTAGAATCAGTATTCTCATATGTTAAATTTTTTTTTTTTTTAACTTTTCTGAGGTTTTGGAATCTAAAGGCAAATCACTTTCCTCCATCTAGTTTGCTCGACCTCTTCATGTAGTCATTTGCGGTTCTGTTTTATATATTCTTATTATTTTCACACTTCTTATCTTTTATGTTGAAAGGTCCGTAGTGTTGCCCGTGATCCTTACTAAAAGCAGTCTCTGTGACTCAAATAATTTTAAATAAAATTTGATTTGTAGAGCACCGAAATGAAAAAAAAAAAAAAAAAAAAAAAAAAAGGAGATGTACTCCTAGTAGGTACTTACTTGGAGAAAACAGGCTTAACTTGTTTTCGTTGGTTGGTATAGAAGGGTAGGGATGTGGAGGATTTTTACCTAATTTGAGGGTTTTATAGATTAACTCCTTTTTTTCCTTCGTTAGTTTTCCTACCTTGGCCCTGACCCTGTGCATAAGCTCCTCACGCTGGTAGTGGATGATGGCATTCAGCCTCCTGTGGAACTCAGCTGTAAGGAGAGGAACATCCTGGCGGCCACTTTCATCCGCTCCCTCCATAAGAATATAGGTAGGGTCGGACCGGGCTTCTGCAAGGGAGTGCAGTGGCCCAGCTACCCTGGGTTCCTGAGGGCGCGAGGTGGCCTTCATAGATGCCTTGTAACAAGGCTTTAATCATGGTGGATCTTGCCGCTCCTCAGGAGGCTCCGAGACCTTTCAGGACAAGGTGAACTTCTTCCAGCGAGAGCTTCGGCAGGTACATATGAAAAGACCACATTCCAAAGTCACCCTGAAGGTCAGCAGACATGCCTTGTTGGAATCGGTGCGTAAAACTTCATCTCTGTCAATAGTTATTAAACTTTTCCTACCAGAAAACTTTTTGGTATTATTTTGGTTATATTTTGCAGGTTATCTTTTTCATGAAATGCATATTTCTGTCCTCTTTAATAAGCATGTCTATTAAACAGTGTTCTGTGTGTTTGATTTTAGTAAGTTTGGGGCAGACTTGTGAGGAGTATGTTATTGAGGGCAGAGATTAGTTGACACATTGGCTTTGCAATCTGTGTAGAATTAGGTCCTGAATAATCTCATGAAACTGCCTATGTAGGGCAGGTGGAAGTAGTTATTGAAGAGGAAAGTTCTGTTATTGAATCCCTGGAATAGAGAGCTCTTGTGTTAAAAGGCAATGATTTTCGTTGTCACCGTGGTCTAATGGAAAAGGAACACCTGATGGGTGTCTGTCTCCACTGCACAGACACTGGCATAGTTCTTCCATTCCCCAAGAATGCGAAGCCTTGGTCCCTGTCCAAATTGTGTTTGTGATGTTTGGCTCTGGTAGGTGTGACTGGAAACCCTTTTTCTCAGCCACATTCTCTGTGTGGCATGGCTCTCCGTCTGAACCTAGCCTTTGGATAAAGATGTCTAGTAGATAGACTGTACTTTACTGAAAACCAGGACTCCTTGGTTCTCTTGCTGACAATTTACTAATTTGAGACATTTTTACTTCTTTATTTGAGAATTGTCTCAATAAAATGAGGATTGTAAAAAAAACAAACAACAACCAGGTTCAACTTTCCAACAAAGCAATGACATAAAGATGACTTAGATTATTTTTTTAAATCTTAAATTCCTCCTGGAAATACATGTATTTCAAATATAATATGATATTGTTAAAGTTTATGAGTAATATATTGCCTCCAAGTACTAGTGGTTAGTTAAATGGAGAATAGCAAATTCTTGTGTTTTTTATTGTTAGCACGCAAGAGATGCCAGCCAGTGTTCTGATAACTTCCTTTCACTGCTTTTCAGTCTCTGAAAGCCACTCGGAATTTTTCTATCTCAGATTGGAGCAAGAACTTTGAAGTGGTTTTTCAAGATGAAGAAGGTCAGTTTTGAAATTTCATATTCATCTTTATAAACTCTCCTCCCTGCTTCTACTCTCCTCCTTACCCCCTCTCCACAAAAATGAAAAACAACCCACCTACACACATACACACACAACAGCTTCTTTTTCCAAAGGAAAAAGGTCATGAGTCAAGATAAAAAGGGTGGTGTTTACTGGCCAGATGGCTTGGTGGAGCGCGTAGAGCACAAGCACACAGGGACTTGTGGGGAGAACTCTCAGGGTCTGAAGCAGAAGGGAGAGGTAACTTTTGTAGAACCAGGAGAAATGTCCATTTCCTGGGGTCTCCATTTGCCTTTGTTTTCAAATGAGGGGCATTCGCTTAGTGATCAGAATACCTTTAATCCTACAGAAAGGGCTGGGATTTCAAAACAAAGTCCCCACCCAGTTCAGGTGGGTTAGAATGGGGAAACACCACCGTGGCAGAATGGAGAGATTGTGGAGAGTGTAAAATGATGAATAAATGAACAAACCTGATAAGACATAGTAGGCCAGAGTCACTTTTTTATGT
Source organism: Rousettus aegyptiacus (assembly GCF_014176215.1). NCBI lineage: Eukaryota > Metazoa > Chordata > Mammalia > Chiroptera > Pteropodidae > Rousettus > Rousettus aegyptiacus. The sequence continues at coordinate 152,837,807 of NW_023416306.1, read as the reverse complement.
TTTATTGCACTTTTCAGCTCTGGACTGGGGAGGGCCTCGGCGGGAATGGTTTGAGCTAATTTGCAAAGCACTATTTGATACCACCAATCAGCTCTTCACCCGATTCAGTGACAACAACCAAGCATTAGTGAGTGTGTGGCTTTCCCATGGATGGGTGGAAAATGTGGATTGTGTTATAAAGGATAGACTAATAAGGGTTTGGGGTTATGAACCTGTCCTGGGAATATGACTACCTGGGCCTCTTTTCAGTTTTGATACTTACAATATGAACTAATTTTGCCTCCCTCCTCTTTGCCTCCATTATTTCATCTATAAAATAAGAGAAAATGCAGACAAATGAATATTTGACTAAAAAGCATTATAATGCTGTGGCTATTTTACTAATTATTATAATAATAATTAAGCCACTATCTCCAAACATACCTGAAGCTATTGAATTCTGTCTGTACCAGATGTTTGACTATGCAGAGATGTCAAGAGTAGGGAAGCAGACTTTGGCTGAAAGAAATTCTGGTTTAGGGAAAAGGCATCATCACATCATCCACTGATTAACTTCCATACTCAGCCAGATTAAGCCATAAACTTAATATAAGATTCTTCAACTTAATGTTAGTCCATTTTGCCCTTTATTTTCCAGTTACTGAATTACTCGGTGGTGGCTACCAAAAGACCAATACTATACCATTTAGGTGGGCTCTATGATCCTAATACTGAAACTCTTGCTCCCTTGGGATAAAGTTGGGACAGAGGGTCTTTCCAGGACTAGGCTTGAAGAAAAATGGCCTGGAGCCTTTTAATCTCTTTCTTTGATAGGTGCACCCCAACCCTAATCGCCCCGCTCATCTGCGCTTGAAGCTTTATGAGTTTGCGGGGCGGCTGGTGGGCAAGTGTCTCTATGAGTCCTCTCTAGGAGGAGCCTACAAGCAGTTGGTCCGAGCTCGCTTTACCCGTTCTTTCTTGGCCCAAATCATAGGACTACGCATGCATTACAAGGTAACGTTTGAATGTGCGCCTTCTACTAGGGCCTCTGGCCATTAACTCTGGAATGTGTCCGCTCTGAGCTTGCTATTCTTAAGGTTGGAGGGGTAGGTGGTGCCAGGCAGTTGCAAATGATATTTCTGGGCAAGGGCTGTCATGTTCTCTTCTGTGTCTTCCTGTCTCCTCAGTACTTTGAAACAGATGACCCAGAATTCTATAAATCTAAAGTTTGTTTCATCCTCAACAATGACATGAGTGAGATGGAGCTGGTCTTTGCAGAAGAGAAATATAACAAATCAGGTCAACTGGATAAGGTGAGAAAGGAGCAGAGCCTGTGGGTCCCATGGTTCCTGCCTTCCTCTAGAACAGTGCTGTCTAAAAAGAACTTTTTTCAATAATGGAAATGTTCTCTATTTGTGCTATCTTTTGAGCACCCAGAATGTGGCTAGTGTGACCACATAATTGGATTTCTCATTTTATTTTCGTTAACTTAAATGGACATAACCACCTGTAGTTAGCAGCAGACATTTTAGGCATTGCATCCCACTTTATGATCTTGGCTCATTTGAGTGGAGCAAAAGACACATGAGTCCATACATCTCATCCCTACTTTTCAGTAGAAAAAGAACCTAGTGATAATGAAGTGTCACTGACAAGGTGCTTTGGAAGGGATGGTGGTACCTATCTCAGCTTCAGTGGTGGTGATACAGATGTCTCCTATTTTAACACCGTACCTGTATATTTTTAACTTTATTACAAAATTGTTGGCCAAAAGTATTTCTGATGCAAGTGTGGTTCTGTTTACATTGTAGGATTAAGCAATATCAAATGATAATGATGAAGCTAGTGTTGCAGTAACATACAAAATAGCAATGACTGAAAAACTGTGACCACTGGTACTTTGTACTTGATAATCACATATCCTTTGTAACTATTATGGGCCTGTAAAGGAAGAATGAAAAGAAACCAACAGTTCCTATCTTAGAATTTCTGAGACCTGAAAAGATTTATTTAGTACTTATCTGGCTTTATTTATTCTCAGTTGGCTCAGGATATAAGAAAAGAGGTCAGTACTCATTTAATTTTTGAATCATAGGGACATTAAAACTTTGTCAATAAGAAGCTATAATATCTTCTTGTTGCATCATCATTATTTGACCAAGCCAGAGAAGATTCACTCAGATACCCGCTTCAGAAATAGTAGCTAGTAGAATACAGCTGTAGTAGTAGGAATCTTGAAGATCAGTAACTACATAAAATCGAGTATGTTGAGAAGCTGAACGCATGGTAGAAATCTGTGACTGTCATGGAGTTCAGTAATGCTGTGTTTGTGGGACATGTCATCTTATAAATGCCCATCCACAACCTCTCTCTCTTTTGCCTCTTGTTTTAGGTTGTAGAACTCATGACAGGTGGAGCTCAGACCCCAGTCACCAATGCAAATAAAATATTCTATTTAAATTTGCTGGCCCAATATCGACTGGCCAGTCAAGTGAAAGAGGAAGTGGAACATTTTCTAAAAGGTGAGATTCTCTCTAGTCTTGGGTTTGAGATGAAAATACCTGTGTTCATGGTGTGGATATGGCTTTAACTGGACTACTTTGTTTCAGGCTTGAATGAGTTGGTCCCTGAGAACCTTTTGGCTATTTTTGATGAAAATGAGCTTGAGGTAAGCACTTAGCATTGCAACCCCTGTTCTTGACTTGGTGTTTTAGTGTGCCCATAGGAACCAGCTTATCTTCTGTTATCAGATATGGTAGGAAAGCCCTTTATGCAAAAGTTGGTTTCACTTTTGTCATTCTTCCATGCATTGACCCTTCATTTACCTTTTGAGAAGTTAGAAGATGAAAATTAGAAACCAGCAAATAATTCTTTTTGAAGAGTAATAATTACTATTTATTTATTTATCAAATAGTATTGATACTGTTCACTAACAAATGTTGGTATCATGTACAATCTTTGTAAATCCTATGACATTTAAAGTTGACTTAAGGGAATAACAGAATTTATTTGTTTAGGGACTAACTTTTGAGTGCCTGCTGTTTGCCATGTCCGTATGCAGCACTGGGGAGATAGCAATGAATGAGACAAAGTCCCTGCCCTCATGGAGCTACATTCTAGTGATGGAGACAAATCAAAAGATGTGACATATTTCACAGTCTGGAGCCACAACTCTATAATAGTTAAAGTATTCTAATTTCAGATCTTCTGACAACTGAAAAATGGCTCTAAGATGGTAAATACCATTCTATAATTAGCAAAATTGAAGTTCATATCAGTTGTGAGCAAAACATGAAATCAGTTTGTTTTTACCTGCTGCTCAGATGATACATACAAGGCAAATTACTGGTTTCAACTTCCCATAGCCCTTATGAGGAATTTTTGCAAACTATTTCCTGTAGGGAGAAAGTTCTAATTTAAAAAGGAAAAACCAAAAAGTAGTTTTAGGTAGTCTTGTACATCTTTATTCTTATTAACTGAACTGGCTTCAAGAACAAGAATTAAAGTCTTGTGCAATTTTCATCACATTTTATACCTTTATATATGAAACTAAACAAAATGAACTCTCCGTCACTCAATCTTAAGTTTGATAGACCTATCACCTAGTGCTGTTATTTTTTGGTAGAGGAATTGCTACTGTTATATTTTCTTTTATCACGAAGCAAAGCACGTGTAATGATTTTTAAAAGTCAGTATGTGGATATGGTGGGAAGGACATAGTCTCCTACAGTTGTTCTACATCCTTCTCTTAGTTACTCATTAGCTTGGCAAGTACTTTTTGAAGGAGCCAAGGCTCCTCAGGCTTAATTTGGCCTTTTATTGTCTTTTGATTAGGATGTATCTTCTTTATAGCTATTGAATGAGTACTCACAGTCTGCTAAGTAACATGCAGGGTCCTGAACCAGATTAGGACATGAACAAGATGTTTAGGGTTCTTATCTCATTAATGTTCTCTCTCTCTCTCTCTCTTTGTTTTTTTTTTTGCATGCTTTTTAAAATTTATCTGATCAGGCAAAGTCAGGGCTAAAGGGAAGAAAGGTAGTAAAAGTTTAGTCCACAGAAGGATGGATCCTGGGGAAAAGGAAAGACCATCTGATAAATTCACAAATGGGGTTGGGGGTCTTCATCAAAGGAAAAGGGCCTGCGTTTCTCTTTGGCATTTCCAGGCTATGTCCAGAACAGACCGTCAGTAAACTTGGTTCCATTTTGTCCTTTGCTTCAATACAAAATAATCCATACCAGCAGTTCTTAATTAGGTGTGCACATCAGAAGTGCTTGGGGAATTTTTTCAAAATACATAAGCTCGTAACCTACTCCTAGAGATTGATTCGGTAGGTCTAGGAATAAGGCCACAGGCATCTGTATATTTTTTAAAAGCTGTGTAATTTTTACTATGCCAGTTAGGAACCATTGGCCTACTATAACTGATTTTCCTGAAGCAGTATTCTGGTATTATGACCTTACCTTTTGTCTTTTTCCTGATACCCTCTTTATTCCACATTTTTGCATGTTAACCTAGGTAATTGACCTTATGTTGGGTCTTTGTCCCTCTGACTGTCCTAGTAACACCTGACTGTCTTCTCCAGCTGTTGATGTGTGGGACTGGGGACATCAGTGTGTCTGACTTCAAAGCCCATGCGGTGGTCGTTGGTGGCTCATGGCATTTCAGAGAAAAGGTAAGTGGGCCACATTTCTTTTAGTTGAATTTGTGCCATGTTGTAAAGAAAAAGTTTCGGAAGAAAAAAGTCAAGGAGTCAGAGAAGCAGACATGTCATCTGGGAAACAGTGATATATGTGGGAAAGACAGGTGGTTGCTTAGGCAAAAGGGAGCCCTGGTCCCTCAGCCATGACAGCCATACTAACCGCCATAGGAGCAGTACATTGGATAGTCAAAGAAATAGGATCAAGCAGTCAGTGACTCCCCTCCCGGCTGTGTGACAATGTAAATTTCTAGAGTTTGTCAACTCTAACCATTCCTACCTGGTCCCAACAGATTGGTAACTGGGGCACACTCCTATTTCAGGGTATCCTGTTCCTTCCTCCTAGGGTCATATCATAGGCTGCATACTGGTATCACCTCAGCCTTGTGCTCTCCCTGCCAGGTCATGAGGTGGTTTTGGACCGTGGTATCCAGTTTGACCCAGGAGGAATTGGCTCGGCTGCTTCAGTTTACGACAGGCTCCTCTCAGCTGCCACCCGGAGGTTTTGCCGCCCTCTGTCCCTCATTTCAGATTATTGCCGCTCCGACCCATAGCACGCTACCAACCGCACACACGTGGTAGGTATCTGACTGCCCGATGCATGCTGTCATGGGGAGTTTTTTCTCCAGCTTTTGCCCATGGTTCTGCTGGTATGAGTTAATCACTCTCCCCTTGCCCTTCCAGTTTTAACCAGCTGTGCCTCCCCACATACGACTCATATGAAGAGGTTCACAGGATGCTGCAGCTGGCCATCAGCGAGGGCTGTGAGGGCTTCGGTATGCTCTGACCACTCTCCTGCCATCCACTTGGCTCCCATGCTTTCTGGAGTATCTGGGTGCACACGACAGACATGACCACTGACCCTAACGCACACATGACCATCAGCCAGAAGCTGCTGCATGCTCCCCAGTGTCTGGAGTATTTGGTCACCTACCAGCGTTGTCCTTCCCTCGCCCCTCCCTGCACATCTGCCCCACAGGCCACTTTGGCATGGCACGTAATCCGAGCTCCTCGTTCAGTCACGAGAAGAGGACTGTGCTGCTATAATTTCACTTGATTCTTAGAAGATCCCAGTAGCAGGAGCTGCCTCAGTAGCTGAAGGAGATTACACAAGGGTTCAGCTCTCTTGGAAAGCTAGTGTCCTCGCCTCGCTCAACCTCCTCTGCTTGTGCTCTTTTGAGGTCCCCTCTGTGGCCCTCATTACTTGACTTGAGGTATGCACGTCCTTCTCGTGGGCAGAGTTATTGCCTCTTCTCATCAGGAGCCAAGGAGAAGCACAGATAGGAGTGGCCCACATACACAGTCTTTGGTTTTGTCCCTCTGCACAATGGCTGGCACAGGCCATGGCACTGGACTACCTCGAATGGGGACTGAGAGCACAAAAGGATTGTTTTTTGTGGTGTCAGAACTGGCAAGGGAACTTTCCCTGCAGGCATTTCTGGAAATGATCATTAATCCCTAAAGAACTCTCTAAGCTTTTTCTTGAGTTTGAGCCAGTAAGAAAAGAATGTGAAAGATAGCTGGGCTGTGGCCTCCAGTGCTGAATATGGTTCTCCTTTAAGGTTTGGGGCATGTCTCAGCACACAGCTGGCTTGAAGACTACTGATGCTTGTCCCTGAGTTTGTTCTTTACACTGAGATGTGGCCGGGCCTGGCCACCTATCTCCCAAGCTATGCAATCTGCTGCAAAGAGCTAGGGATTCTATAGCTTTCTACTGAAGAAAATTTTGGAGCAAGGGACTGGGACAGTAAGAATAGCATGCCAGTGATCCTTCCTCTCTTCGCTTGGTGTTCTCTGGCAGCACCGAGGAAAGGGAAAAGGGGCCAGTAGTTTAAGTGCTTATCACAAGTCCTTGGAGTCAGGACATTGGGAACATAGAGGAGAAACATCAGACAATAAATACCTAGCTGTCTCAGTTACTTCCCTTCACTCCATTAGTTACCAGCAAAGGGAACTAAGGAGGAAAGAAGATACAGTATGTTCACTCATATGTAAAGATTGAAGAGAACCTACTGCTCTCTCGGAAGATGGCAACATCTTTTTTCATTACAATTTGAATGAAAACGTTTTCAAGACTCAGAATCTCATCAACTTTCCCAAATTTCTCTTTTGAAGAAGGCTTTGCTGCAAGCTACCATTCCCAAAGGGGCATTCAACGGAGATTATTACAAGCCATCTTTATTGCCAAAACCAGCAAGTACGCAGAGTCCAGAGAGGAGGCAGGACTTAGGGCAATGCCTTGGCCTCCTGGAAGCATGTCTGAGCCCTCCTGTTCCCAGGGATCATGGGGAACAAGCCCTCCTGAGCTGCTTCTGTACCTGCCTGACCTCACTTCTTCACAGTTGTCATTTGTTCTTCTTGGTGTGGGTGCTGACCTCACTCATTCTTGGGGTCCAGGATTCAGCATCAGGGCCTCTACACCACAGGGTCCTTCATGCCACATGGTCACTGCTCTCCTCAGGGACCAGGACAAGGTGCTGCTGCTTTCCCCAGTGTTTTCCCACGGGATAAATACAGACAGGTTTCATCATCACACTGGGAAACACAATGCTGCCTCTCAGGCCCAGAGAGAAGTTTCCAGCTGGGGCGTACGGGCTGGTTCTGCTGTCTTTGGCAGTAATTCCTCTTCTGGATTCTGCTTTCTCCCCTCCAGCAGTCCTCCAGAGACTGATGCTGGAGCTCAATTTGATTTTATTGGCTAAGTTTGTTATTTTAAGGTCTAGTCATAGCACTTTTCAAAGCATCCTGGGCACCACTGCAGCCCAGCCGAGGCGGCGGCCCTGTGGTGGTCTTTAGCCCCTGGGTCTTTGTTTAACAAAACCCTTTCGTACTGCTGTGATTTTCTGTTCTTCCAGTTTATGTTCTCCTAACTCTACTCAAAAGTCTCTTTGTTCTTTTTGGCCTTTCTTTTACCTTCCCGCCACCCCCCATCCTTCTTTGGTACTAGCCAGTGTGGGGAAAAGATACAGTATGTCAGAGAGAAGAAAGAGTATGTTACTTCCTGGGCAATTTTCTGTTCACGTTTTTGTTTTGGCCAGTTCTTTTAATTATGCCCTCGTGGCCCGGTATTGGTGGCAGGGAGGGGACATCAGCTAACAACCTGGCTTTTCACTGTCTTTGAAGGAGACCAGATACCAAGTGAACACCCAAGAGAGCATTGGCTTCTTTGTAGAACTTCAGCAGAGACCAAGCCCTGCTGCAAACTTGTCAGGCCACGCAAAAGGGCCAGGCAGTTGCAGTGATAGTGTAAATATTTTGTACAGTAAATAAATAAACATTTGAAAGGACTATGGAGTAGAAATGCTTTTGTGTTTCCCCAAGAATCCCTTCAGAAGCAGTCAGCTCAGTAGAATGTACACCTGGAGCCCTGGGCCTTTCCCAGGCCTCTTGCCTTTTCACCCTTCCCTAATTGCTGTCCGTGGTGCCAAGCAGGGCCACGGTGGTTATTCCCACAAATAGCCAATGGCAGAACAAGTGCTTGTGCCGTTTGGCAAGAGCAGGGGATGTCTGTTCTCATCGGTCTTTTAAACATTAATTTGTTGTTTTGCTACATAAGAAACTCAGTGTAGAAAATTTGGAAGTCAAATACAAGGGAAATAAATTACCTGTCATCCAGAGGTAACCACTGTAAACACTTTGATGTATGTAGCCTTCTGATTTGCATATACTCACACATTTATTTCTCAGCATCCCCTCCCCACAAGTGCTCTGGGCATGGCAAACAAAAACACCGCTCCTCAAAAGTTTGTGGGTGGCAGGTGGTACCAATTCTTTTTTAACCAAAGATAAGTTTGACAGAAAACCAGGCCTGATTTGGGACTAGAAGGAAAAATATCAGGGACCCTGAATTTCTAAGGGAAGTAATCTAATCATGGTATCTTATACAGTGGTTCCCAGTCTAGAAAAGCAAAACAAAATCCCCTTTGGAATTCTTTTTAAATACAGATTTTTGCCCCCACTCTCCAGACCCAATGATTTGGAATCTTGGCTTGAAAACTACTCTTTTAGAGTACATTCATTCTGCCCCCACTCCATCAAGCTCCTGAGTGATGTGAGATGTCAAAACAAAACAAAATTCTATCTCTCTGACTTTACATTTTTAGGTTAACAGTCCTACACCTTTTATACTCGCTGCTCTCTTGGCTTTGAATGGGCCATGAACACTCAAAATTGAGTCTTTTCAGCCCATGGTGAAGTTATTTTTGAGACTCAAAAGGCTGGTAGGAATCTTCCTGGATTAACACAATACTAACTTCAGTTTGTCATGCGCTGTTACCTTTGAGCCAATGCGGATAGAGCCCTCTGCCACACTTCTCTTAGGACCGCAGTAGAAGTTCTCATAATTCCTTGACTTTGAGATATATGTATCAAAAGTATACAAGCATGTATAATTTAGTAAATTACAGAGGAAGTGCACATGTGACCACCATCCAGGTCAAAAAATAAAATACTGCAGCACTGCAGAGCAGGTATCATCTCACTCTTCTAGTGGTAACTATTACCCTGACTTTTATCATCATTTTACCAATTCCTAAAATTCACAGTGGAGGGAGAGAGAAAAGAGCCCGTGTGGTCTCTTGATAAGACTCTAATCAAGGTCAGATTCTTCATATTAATTACTATACTTCACAATTAGCTTAAAAAGTCTTCTGAGACTATCATTGCCCCATGAGACTCCAGATTCCCGACACTGAATCTGATGAATCATAAAGACTATGAGGTCTCTGCAGAGATTTTTCTCCAGATTCTCTAAATGGGATGCTCCTTAGCTTTCATACCCCAAATAGGTTTTGTGGGCTGGTTTAACATGATCATGATTCTCTTTGGTGGTCAATGACAGGTTCTTGAGTATCATATTCAGTAGAATAGTATTGAAAATGACTCAGCACCACATTGTCTCAAAAATGTGGAATGGGCTAGAATTTCTGACTCAGAGTACTGAATCTGCACCGTTTAATAGAAAGCCATCCCTAAGTTATTGGAGAACTTAGTTTTCCTGTTTGGAGTACGAAGGGAGCGGATTTAGAAATCTGCAAGGGGGACGTGGTTCCTTAGTGTAGCAGTTAGCACATCTGCTTTACACACAGAAGGTCCTGGGTTGGCACCCCAGTGGATCCACGGTCCATGGTCTATGGCCATGCTACCCTGAACAAGCCTGATGTCTGATCTTGGAAGCTAAGCAGGGTCGGGCCTGGTTAAAACTTGGATAGGAGACCACCGAGGAAGACCAGGTGCTGTAGGCATAAATAATAATAATAAAGAAATGTGCAAGGGATATTGTGAGAATCTTGGTTCGTATATGATGGAATGGCACTGCCTAGTGTTGGGACATACCTTGCTATGACTACTCTCCACACCCTAATTCAATTCACTTCAATTTTGCCACAGCAGGAACCTGGTTCTCCGCAGTGAACTCAGGTATAGTTTCTGCAAGACGGTCAGTGAATTCCTGGTAAAGAGATATGGAGGACACAATTTATTACCAGAAGTCAGAGCGATAGCTATAGGTTTCATATGGCATCGGAGGTAGCTTTAACAAATTTGTCCAAGTTACCAGTAGAGCTCTGGCTTGTTAATACCAGCAGCTTCTTAAACACAAGGTGGTGACAATGTTGGTACCTCTAGGAGCAAGGATCAGATACACCAGTACAGAACCATAGTATCCAGACACTTTGAAGGAAAGCATGGGGCTCCCTAATTCTCCTTGTAGCTTGCTTTCATGAAGGTGAGGGGTAATTTGTTCCTGGATAAAGTCTGTGGATGAGGTTGCTACTTCCTCAGAGTACACAGTTAGGCCAACATGGCATTGTAGTTTTGTTGGCCATGAATGCCTTAGACCAGATTCAGCTTGCAAACCAGGCAACTTTCTGAGTGAACAGTCTTAGAACTTCATCTCTTAGGGATGACACTGGGAAGAAGTCAGTCTTGGACTACTCAAGGAGCTAGATGGGGAGATAAATTTCTTCTGTAAAATTCAATGTGTCCTCGACCAGGTGGCCGAGTCTGATAATAGCAACCTACTTATATATTTTATGTTTCTGACTCCAGGGCCTCTGGGCCTCTAGCCTCCCCTGCAGCACAAGCAGCTCCTGTCATTTGGCCTTTTCTCTATGTCCTTGGACACTTTTGTATCAAGTGTGCAGAATGGGATCTCAAAGGATAGCCATTTATTAAGAGCATGAATGTTCATACTTTATTTTTAATTTCTATGGTTCAATTTTGAGCAAGACTGACATTTTAATATCAGTTTCCTGTACTGTAGTATGATGCTGTTAACTAAATAAGAAAATTGGCTAATAACCTGGAGCTCCTGGAAAAAAGTTTTCTATATATAGTATGTCTGATAGCATATTGACTATGGCTTAAAGCCCTGGTAATTTCCACAGTGAGAAGCTATATGGATCTGGGGGCGGTAGTGTATGCTAGAGCAGATGACTGGTGTGGGGTGGTGGCTCTTTTCCCACCTTGCCATGTTCAGGCAGGCCAAAGAGAATGGATATTCAGGACACATGGCTCAAATACCTGTGAAGAAGACCCCAGGCAAGAAGAGACCTCTTCTCCCCCCTTCATATGACTCTCCGAAGACCAGAGGAGGTATTTGAGGGGACCGCATCTCAAACCTGTGCCATATGAGGCAATTTGATAATAGGCAGCCTAATACTCCTGACTTTGCTTAACTCACCTGATCACTAAAATGTGATAATAGCTGTAATTTTTCGAGCTCTTCCCCTATGCTAAGAACTTTAATATAGTTGCAAATCGACAATGACACTGCAAGGTAGGTTTTGTTTTCTTCATTTTACATAAGACAAAATTGAGGCTCAGAGGATAAGTAACTTCCAAGGTTCCTTACTAAGTGGCAGAGCTGTATTTGAACATGGGTCTGTTTTATGTCAAAGCTCAAAGTCTCCACATGGCTGGTTTGTCTCAGGCAGATTAGTTTAGACTGAGAAACAGCCCAGGCACTGGGCCACCAGTGCTCACTGACTGCCTCACGTTCACTTGGTGACACTGTGTGACAGATGAGTACTTTATACCTTTGTTTACCTGTCAGTCACTTGAGGATTTGGGATTTATGAGGAGAAGGCCCTACTTTAAGAAATACAGCTATTAGTAGTGGCTTTAAAATCTTTTGCATGTAGAAAATGCCATAGAATACCAACTAATGACTCAAGTGAAGTGACTTCCAAGTTTAAATGAATTCTGCATGAAGAACACAAGATACCTTGAGGATTATAAATAAGAGCGAGGGGGGGGGATTTTGAAATTTTAATATCCCCACTTTGGTGGGAAATCCATAGATTGCATGCAAATGAAATAATTAGAATGTGGTCAGATACACTGCACAATACCCTGATGATTATCTCTGACAATTAAGTCTGCAGGAAAAGGCTCATTTAAATAAATCTTTTGTCTTTAAACTCTCCTTACAAGAAACAGCACTGTTTGGCAAAGGCCAAAGTCCTGGTTGATAGCTTACTGAGGAAGCAAACATTTTCAAGACTGCCATAGTTAAAGGAAGATGTACACATACCTCAGATGAGGCTGTGATTCTTTTTGAACTATAAGCAGAGCATCTTCAAGGTAAGGGGTCCTATACCCCTCTATGATGAGGTCACCATATCTATAACCCCCACTTTACCTGCATTATGGATTTGCACATGAAGGGATCTTTCTGAACCTTCCCATCCTCTTTTTACTGACCAGTAATGTTCCCTCTCTCCTCAGAACTCCTACTCAAAGGAGTTGCCAAGACATTCCTCTGCTTGCCCATTAGCAGAGTCAGGGATATCAGAGTATTTGCAAGCCAGCTGGAGAGCCTTTGATGACTTTCAAGTTTGTCGAAAACAAAATGCCGCGTTATTGTGTAAGAGGAAATTATGTGTGTGTCATCATTTTGTGCTAGTAGGTTTAATCCTATTCCAAGTTGTCATTTCATTTCTTATAATGTACCTCCCCCCCGCCCCATCACCAAAAAAAAATAATAATAATGTTTCTGTTCCATCACAGGGTTTGTGGCATCCTTTTTCCCTTTAGTTCTTTCCATCTCTGCATTTCAGCAAACATTGCCTGTGTATCAGGCACTGTGCAGGGAGCTACAGACCCATAAGATAGAATGTGATCCCTGCCTCTGAGCAGCTCACACACATATAAACAATCCATTTTCCTTAGAATTTTCTTCCCCTCAAGGCTTGAGCACCCAAACCTTATCACTGCCTACCCCATAGTTTCTCTCATTCCTGTTTAATTTTGGCGGGAACATTTCTGTTTATGCATTTGGAGACTTTCCACAGTATAGAGTAACAGCTGCAAGTGAAATTTGTGTAGCTCCTTTCACATGTACAAAGCGAAGGAAATTGCTCTCCCCATTGATTTTCAGAGAAGCAAGAACCCTTGCAAAGATGGATTCCGAACCAAAGATCAAGAAAAAAGACCCTCTTTGTGCCATAAATATGCCATCACCTGAGCAGGTCCTGGGAAAGGCTGAAAAAGGGAACTCCATGATCTCAGGACCTACTCTCTCCCTTTTACCTACTCTCCCAGACAAAGCAGGCCTGAGGTGTTGACTTTGGCAGTGGGGACTGGCCAGCGGCCTACAGCTCGGTGAATGAAATTAAAATCTTGAGTAGATGGGGAGAGGAAGGTATCTCCAACACTAACAACCATCAGAAAGGTTTGTACTATGGTCAGAAGGACCAGGGGTGGTAGAGGAAAGACAAAGTAATGCCATTTCCAATGAACCCAGAGGCACGAAGAGCCAAATCCACTTTTTGAACGGCCATGAAGTTGGTTGGCTGTGACCACTGTGGATGGAAACACTGAGCTTCACTCCAGTTTCTCTTGATGTTAATCTAACCCAGGAAATTGTGGAGTCCTTGGTCATCTCTTTGTAGTGTGTTGCAGCTAATCCCCATTCCTTTCTGGGGTTTGGGCAGATCTGAGCTGGATTGCAGCTGGATAGGCCTTGGGTCAGGCCATTGCCTTTAGGAAAACCTTCAGGCTTCCTTTCCCAGAGGGATTTCTCCTTTGACACCTTGTTCATGATGATGCCAGCCTGTGTCTCCTCAAAAAGTCAAAGTTAAACTTGGGTATTTTCCTATTGACACCTTGCACTCCCATTCAGGGTAGACAGCCGTGTTGTCGGATCCTGGCAGGCTCATGTGCGCAGCTCTGGAAACGTCCAGAGGTGGGTGAGGGTCCAGCAGCCACGCATCTGTCTGTTCTACAGTGGTTCTTGTTCCAACGGTTGTGACTTATGATTCTCCTATACCCTGATAATTCTATTGTTTGGCATCCAAGCTCTATCTTCCAGGTTCTCATACTCGGAAGCAGCACAAAACTCTTTTGTCAGACCATATCTTGAGTTTTGTCTCCCAAAATGCCATCGTGGATTAACTGTGGGAGAATAAGAAAAGCAAAACCCCATTCCTGACTTTCAGGGGTCCGGCCGGGCTTAGGGGCTTGGCGTGGTGGGAAAAGGGGCCAAGATAGTGGTTGGCACAAGGATACGGAGAACTTTGGAAACAGAGCCAGAGACTCTGAGGATTGAGGCCCAGGAAAGTTTGGCACGAGTAAAAGCTGGGTATTTAACCAGGAACAGTCACTCTATTTTTCTCGGCCTTGGCAGTAGGTCAGAGCAACAGGCAATTCTAGCAGGGTCCGCATCCTTCCTATTGTCTCCACCCCAACCTCACGCATCCTCCCAAACATCTGCTTCAGATTTGGGTCCTTGCCTTCTCCCCATTGCTGTACCAAACCGTGGGTGGCAAGAGGGAGGGGGCAGGTCTGCAGGTGTGGGAAGAAGAAGAGGAGGAGGAGCAAGGCTCTGGGAAAAGCTGCTTAAAGGTTTTTTTTCCCGTGTGCTGCAGAAAGATTAAGAATGACCTATTTTTAAAAAATGTGCATATGTATCACCAAAATCTAACAAGTAAATTGTTTCACTTTCCGGGTAAAGGGAGCAAAGGAGGGAGAGAATTGGGACCAGCTGGGGAAGTCTCCGGCCCATCACATGGCCTGCTTCTCAAAGGCAGCTCAGAGTCACTCCAGAGGGAGCGAACTGAAGTGATTAGTGCCCACAACAAGCAGTCTGGAGGTGCTAATGAGGTATTAAACACCTCCTCTCCAGCTAGCAGCTGTGTGTAAGCTGAAACAGACACCGTGAGCCAGAGTAGCGAAGCTCGTCTGGGACTGGAGGTGGCAGGAGAGAAGAAACGAGCACACAGCACTAGCCGTCGGTCACGTCGGTCAGTCACGGCGGCCTCCGGTGTCCCACTAGGAGGAATTTTCAAGTTCCTCTAGCACTCGCCCTGAAATCTCAATCCATTTTAAGTGACAGAAACCTCGCAAAGGAAAATACTGGGGGGCCTACGGGACAACCTCAGAGCTCTTGTAATAATAATAACCAACACCTGCCGCTGTGCCATGCCCTATTCTAAGCGCTGCCTGTGTGCGCTCATTTACTCTTCACATCAATCTACAAGGTACAGACAATTACTGTTTCCATTTTACAAAGGAGGAAACTGAGGCACGGGGAAGTAACTTGCCCAAGGTACATGTCCCGTGAATGAGTCTAGGTGCCAAGTTGTCCCTGACACCTTATCTCACACAAGCTCAGAGGTGGAATTTGGGGGCAGGATAGTCAAATCCTGAGAATGCTGGTAAGAGTTGCTAGGGTTCTGTTCATCATCCAAACCAGAGACGGCTTGTGGGGGCCTCTGACTTTAGAGACCACAAGGAGCCAGTCTGGCAGGCACTTCTCTGTCCAGTCTCACCATTCTCTGTCTCCTGAGGCTTCTGCTGCCCTGTCGGGGCAGAGCCTATACTTTCCACCTTCCCCCGCCCCAGGCAGGAGGCACCCCTCCACCTCCTGACCCAAATCAGCTCAGGGAGGCACCTTCGGGACTCGAGGCCCCTGGTGGGGGGAATGGAAGAGGAGCTAAAGGGCAGAGCTGGCCAAGGGCTGGACTTCTAGGAGCCCCACTAAACTTCAAATCTGACGGTTGGGAGCCAAGCTTGTCGCTTGGCTGAGAAGTTGGGAGCCTCAGTGACATACCGGCTCACCTTGGCAGGCTTCTGTCTTGCAGAGAAGAGACCGTATGGGTAGTGACAGGCTGTGGACGTTTTTTAGCTGTCGCCGCCAGGCTGTGCCAGCCCATTTCTACTAAGAGGAGATTATGTCAGTGAGGGGTCCTAGGAGCCCTGCCTGACTGGGCTGGGCCCAAGGACAGCAGCTGTACAGGAATGGTGAATGTGGTCTGAAGAGCCCACTCATTCTGCCTTTGAGCCTTGGCTTACGTCGTACACGCTACGAGGACTGCTGCCCATCATGGTCCGTCCAACCTCCCTACCCTTCAAACCCAGCCCATGTCAGAGAATGTGAGGATTAAATAAGAGAATTCATGAAAAGTGTTAGCATGGTCTGACATGTATTGAGTCTATGAAAAAGGAAGTATTATCATTATTGTTCATAATGATAAACCAATATCCACACCTGTGTTTGGCTTTGTTGTGGATTTCAATTTGAAAGGTCTGAGTTCAAATCTTGACCTTGCCACTTCTTAGTTGAATAGTCTTGGATAAACTGGTTCATCTCTCTTAACCTGAAAAGATTGATTTTAAAGCCTATACAACGTACCCTGCAGAAGGAGTGTGAAGCTCAAATGAGATAATGGATATGAAAGATGTTTCGTAAATCACAGAACCTACTACAAATGCTGCCATTGCCTCGTCTCCTTCCACGGGCTCGTGTGAGCCTCTGGCACTGGTGAAACTCTAGCCCCTGCCATGCCTGCCCTTTGGAGTAATCTCACCCCTGCAACTAGCCTGGCCTGGGCGTAGCTAAATCCCTTTGCCCTTCCATTCAAGAAAGACAAGCCTTGAATTTTTTCAGAAGAAATGTTGGCTTAAAAATTAAGAAAGTAAATTAAATCAAGAAAATGCAAAAGAAGAGGAGCAATCGGTTCATGAATACCGATATCTCCTTCCAGGAAGTCCAACCTCGGGAGCCAAATTCACTGTGAGTCCTGACCACGGGCCTTATTTGTTATTTTTCCTCAGCTTTTCTTGGTGGATTTGGGGTGATGGGAACCCCAAAAAAGGAGAGCCCTGGATATCAGTGAGTCGCCCTCCTCCCTCACAGATATAGGATGTGGCTGAAACCTGCAGACCTTATATTGTCTGAGCCTTACAATGAGTTTAACCACCAAACGCAAATGTCCTGAGAAGCTAATAAGGCTTATGCTTAGGGCCTTTCATTTGCATGAGCCCCTTCCAAGGTCATATACATTTTCAAAGTCATCTATTTTATATTATTTGCTAAAGTAAGATTTGTTATGTAGTAGATTTAGTCAGCTGTCTCCACCCCAATTTCTCCCTTGTCACTTCAAGTGTTTGGAAGTGGCTGTGACATTTGGGGATGACTAAGGCAATTTGAGTTATGAATATATTCAGTTGGGTTTATTATCATACGTTCACTTGGTTATGTTGGAAAATCATTCGGTTGGATTATGCGTAATATATTTATGTAATACATTTACTTATTGGTAGCCAACTTGGTTAGAAATGGCTTTCTAGATTATTACCACTGCACACAGTAGGGACTCACCTGACTTAGAGACAGGTGAAGGGCCAGGGGCTTATCACATCCGGCACCAGAAGCATACAAGTAAGAAAAGAGAAACAAGGGTTGAGATGTATAAGAGCCAGAACTAATCTGTGAAAAATTCTTCCACTCATCAGATGGTCAAAGCATTTGAAGTTTTCTGTTGTCTGAAGCTTATAAAATTTAGGGAGCATGCTTTAAGAAAAAGAATACAAAATTAGCTATGAAGGAGAATATTTATTTGGAATAAGATAAAAACTCCACTAGTCCCAAAATTTTAAAAAGCTAGCAAATACCACAAACATCACAAAGTCCAGAAAAATAATCCAGACCAGCATCTGGATCTGCCCCTGGCAGCCGCCGTATGTCTCTGGCCTGTGTAGTTCTGCCATTTGTCCTCTGATGGCATGTGGGAAGAGGGACAATAAAGGATTAATTTCAGGATAACCATTTGGGGTTCCCAGGAATAGAGAAAAATAACAGTAATTAAATATGAGTTTTATGCCATCTTTTGGCACTCTGGACAGCACCCTGAAGGGAGGCCACCGAGAGTCCCGAAGACGGTGGCTCAGTTTCCTGAATTGAGGGCTGAGAGCTATAAGCCAGGGGTCGTCCTGCCAGTTTTTTATGGTACTGGCCATTGCCATGTTCAAATACAAGGAGCACAGGTATCCTCAGAGTTAGAAGGTCACTGTGACTGATTCCTTAGATGGATTCTCCTTGGCCAGAGTGTGTCCCTGCAGAAAGACAGGGTCACACAGCTCAGGAGACATTTCTTAATGCTTACTTGCTATTTCTCAGTGTCTTAAGTTGTGTTCCCCAGAAGCAGACTCTGCAACAAGGGTTGTGTGAAAGTGATGAATTTTTAGGAATCTTCCCAGGAGTGGGGGAGGGAGATTGGGAAGAGAAGGAGGCCAAACAAGGATGCAATGTCAAGCAAGAGGCCACAGGGGGAAGTGGTTCAGTGTGCAGCAAGCTTGGGGCATGGAAGTGTTTATACCCCACGCCCAGAGCTGCTGGCTAGGGTTTGTCTGTGGGGGCTGAGGGCAATAACTTCCCAGATACTTCCCTGACTTCCATGCAGGTGGCCAAAGTAGGTTCCAACAGCTGGGGACAGATGCTGGCAGAGGTGTCCTGAAATGATACAGGGACCTAAAGACCTACGGATGGTGTACTGACAGCATCTGCTACACTTCTGCCCTCTCTGCTGCTATTAACTGCGTAGCTGCATGATCCTTACTCATGGGTTGTTGTTACTACTGGTTACCACGTATTGATTATCTCATTGAATTCTCAGAACAGCCCTGTTATTTCCCACATTTCATGGATGAAGCAACCGAAGTTCAGAGACAGCTGCTGTGATCTGCTCCAGCAGTAACATGCTCTCCCAGGTCCTCCCTGACTATTACCCCAGATCTCAACACCCTGTTTGCTTCCTTCATGAGCCAAGGCGCCCTGTCTGGTTTGCTCACCACTTAACACCCACTGCCTAGCACAATGTCAGCACATAATAGGTACTCAATTTATGAAGGATTCCAGAACCAAGGGCTCAGCCACCACATTAAACACCACACCTCCGGGGACCAAGCCTCATTTTGTTGTGATGCCCTGTCAGTGCCAGCCCAGTGTCAGATACTACAGGGTGCCCTTGGATGCTGAAACAAATGGCTGCTGGGAGGAGCAGGCGGCCCTGAACAGACTTAGAGAGTGCCAGGGAGACGGGCCCCAGCTGTATTCTGACAGCATCCTCATTCGCATCTGGGGAAGCATTTGTGAAATTGCTCTCTAAACGATTCCAGTTTCCTGGGAATGACAGCAGCCTATTTTGGGATGGTTTTCAGTGTGTTCCTTAAGTTCCTCCTCAAAACTTGTGTAGTTTTCACAGCCCGTATATGAGATTAATGTGTGAGATCACTAGTGGCCTCTGGAATGTGCCACAAATGGCTCTGAGGTCTAGCCTGAGAGCTCAGAGGGTTATGGACAGACCCATAAAGGAACATAAGACAAGTAGATGTGGAGCCCGTATCAACTGGGTTAAGTGTTTAGACTGTACACAAGCCAAAGAAAAAGCACATTCACCTTCGGAGACTGTCTGAGGCCTGGCAGCGGTCGAAAAGGAAGGGTTGCTCCTTGCCCTTGGGAGCACAGTGGGGGATGCAAAATACTCTGCATCCTGTCCTGCCTGCCCTTCGCCTGGGCCAGCGTCCTTGGGAGAAACAGTGAGTGTGGTGCCACCTCTCCCTGGTGCTGGAATGGGCAGGGTCCAGACTGGGAGGGAAAGAGAGATGTCACACTGAAGGGGACCTCAAGCTGGAGAGCGGCTGCTGCAGAGCTGCTCTTGCAGGCTCGGGAGCTCCAGGCTGGATGCCACCTGCCCTCCCCAACTCAGACTAAATATCCAGCCCTGCGGGTAAGTGAGAAATTCTTGGCCTCAGCCTGCCCAGGACTCTGTGGCTTAAAATCTCCTTCTTTCATGGAACCAGGGCTGTTGTCTGCCCTCAGCCTGTTCTTCCTGTTCCTCACCCCAGGGGATTGAGCTGATTGGCAGACTTATCCAAGCATGGAGTGTAGGGCACTGGCCTTGGGAAGCAGCCAGGAAGAAGGAGGGAGTGTGAGCCAGAGACCAAGGACAGACATGGAGTCAGAGACCATGTGAGAGCAAGAAACAGAGTAAGACAGGCAGTGCCATGAAGACAAAGAGACAGAGTGAGAGAAACAGAGATCGACTGGGAGACAGAAGTATAAAAGTAGAGACAGATGGAGGACAGGCCAGGAGAACAGACATATCTTACAGGAAAGGAAGAGAAAGAGAAATGCAGATGAAAGAAGATAGGAGGGGAGACAGCTAAACAGACTGGGCCCTGAGCTGGGGGGCTCTCACGGGGTCCGAGCACAGCCTTGCCCTTCAGCCTTCCGCAGGGAAAGGGAGGAATTCTCCAAGGTGGGCCTTAGGCGCTGGAGCACGGACTTTCGACATCCCACATCTGCTTCCCATCTGGATCCCACTAGTGGTGGATTTGCATCCCCAGGCTTTTTCTCCAGAGCCACAATCCATTCAAAACAAACCGTGGCTTTTCATTCGTAGCTACAAATCCATGCAGACATCTGCGGTTCTTTTGGGTTGTGTGGGGCCCCGCAGGCTTCAGCACAACCAGTGCGGAACCAGGGATGGAGAGTTGGTGGCAGAGGGTGGAGAAGAGGAGCCTTTGGAGCAGAGACAGTGGTCCCCTGGCCCTGACCCAGAGAGGCCTTGGAGTTCTTGCCTAAGGGCTTTTGGGAAGCACCCCAAGTCCACTGGACCTCCCAGGCCCTTCCCTTGAGGCTGCACCTGGTGTGCCGGTGACATGGCCAGCTTGTCCTTCCCAATCTGGGGTGGGATACGCCAGAGCAGAGCCCTCGGCAGTCAAGACTGGCCGCGTCAAAGCAAGCTGCACAATGTCCTTGACAAATAGCACTCGTGTAAAAAAAAAAAAAAGTTTTTAAAAGCTAATAAATGGGCTCTATAAAAGAGCCCAGGCCCGAGCTCCGGTTTTTTATGTAAACGCAAGGCTGAGCGATCTGATGGCAGGTCTCCCTCCCGTCACTCTGCCACCATAGCTGTTCCATGCTCCTGCCTGTCTCCTTTCTCCGCTCCTCCCTTTCCTGGGCCCAAATCCCGCCCCCTAGGACTTTTTGACCCTTCTGCCACTCCACCCGAGTCCTATTTCTGCCTCTCCTCATTAGTCCATTTATTTATTCATTCACTCACTCATTCACCATTTATTCAATAATACATTTATTTGACCACTGATTTTTTTTTTATTATTCAGTGTTTATTGAACACTGGTAGGCTTACAGTCCAGTTGCTATGAACTGAATGTTTTTGTCCCCCAAAATTTCATACATTGAAGCCCTAATCCCCAGTGAGATGGTATTTGGGGGTGAGGTTTGAGAGTTTATTAGGTATAGATGAGGTCATGAAGGTGAAAGTCCCATGATGAGATTAGTGTCCTTTAAAGAAGAGGAAGAAACCAGGGTTCTTTCTCTCTCTGCCATATGAGGACACAGCAAAAAGTCAGCCATCTGCAAACCAGGAATAGGACTCTCACCAGACACTGAATCTGCTGGCCTCTTGACCTTGGACTTCCCAGTCTCCAGACTGTGAGAAATAAATTTCCATTGTTTAAGCCACCTGGTCTGTGGTATTTTGTTATGGCAGCCGGAGCTAAGACACCAGTCAGTCAAAGAGGCAAGTCTTATACTGAGTGAAAGTTAGAGGATGACACAAGAAATGTTATTGGTCAGTTTATGATGGAATGGTTTAGACAGTAAATTCCCTAGAATTTG
Source organism: Rousettus aegyptiacus (assembly GCF_014176215.1). Classification (NCBI taxonomy): domain Eukaryota; kingdom Metazoa; phylum Chordata; class Mammalia; order Chiroptera; family Pteropodidae; genus Rousettus; species Rousettus aegyptiacus. The sequence continues at coordinate 152,816,201 of NW_023416306.1, read as the reverse complement.
GAGAAGGGAAATGGAAATCTTCTCAAAGGAAGTAGAAGTTTGGGTCCCCCTGGTCTGCCCTTACGACACATCTTCTACCAAGACATAGAGGTAAGAGAGTTCGAATATCCTTGAGTCAGCCGTGAAGTTGCCTAGGACTGAAGTTACAGGAAGACCCCAAGGCCAGGTCATTAGGAAGCAAAAGGGAGGCCTTCTAGGATGTGAGTCTCGGTGTGACTTAGGACTTTGTTTCTGCTGGCCATCAGGGACTGGGCAGCGCCCCCTCAGTCCTGCTGGAGAGGAGAAGGCAGGGCCACGAAAGGCAAGACTGAGGGCTGGGAGTTCAGCCAGGCTTGCCTTGGAAGGAGAGGCTTGGGCAGAAGGGTTTAGGGGTGGGGATAAGGTGAGCAAGAGGGAGAGGTCCCAGCTCTGGAGAATGGGGGAGGGGAGGTTAATTATTGTCCATGGGGAGGGTTCTCCTCAGAAAGGAAGCAGGGGTGGGTGGGCCAGAGGTGGGAAGTGGGATGGAATGGTGACATATGTGTGTGTGATGGTTTACACTTGGAGACTAGGCAGGAAACTAAGAAGTGCTCCGAGCGAGAGCAGGGCCTCAGAACGGCGTCCAGCTTCTGGCTCGGAGGTCGGCTTTCTGAGGGACTGAAGTGAGCTCAAGACTCTTTCAGTAATGGGCAGTAAAAGGGAACATCTTGGCCTGCATAATTGAAAAGTCCAGAATCAGACAGACTTCAGGCCCGTTCTTGACTGAGGGGCTTGAACAATGCCCTCAGGACTCTGTTTCCCCTCCACTCTTGACTCTGCTCTCAGTGGTGGTGGCCTATTCTTAGGTCATGCCTTCTATCGCCTCCGCTCTTAGCTCACAGGTTCTGACCAATAGGAGCCCCAGCACAAAAGTCTCACTGGTGCTGACTGGGTCCTGGGTCCTTGCCTGAAGCAATCGCTGTGGGTAGGGTGATACAATGCAGCAAATGGCTAAGACCTGAATCCCATGATACCACTGGATGGTTCCCCAGAGGAAAACGAAAGGGCAAACGGTTCTGGTAAACGGCAACAGCACAGCCGTTCCCGTTCCCTCGCTACTATCCTAAAAAGTATTGCAGTCTTTTTAGGGTTGGGCTATTTTTATTCCAGGAGAATGTAAGATCTATAAGAGCAGTGACTTAGTCTCTTTTGTTTAGTGATGGAGCCCCAAGACTCACAACAGTGCATGCCACAATGCTCAATAAATAATTGCTGGATGAATTCAGTAAGCTTAGTTGATTTCTGGATATGCCAGATTTCTGGCTGGTAATTATTGAATGTTTACATGTACAACAGACTGTTCTAAGCAATTTAAACTTGTTTAATCATTACTCAGTTCCATGCAAAATGCTGTTATTATCACCTGCATTTTATTGATGGAGAAATAGGCACGGGGAGGTTACACAGAACTACGGATTGGACCCAGGCATCTGACTCCGCCATGCTCTTAAATCCTCCGCAATACTGCTTGATAGATGTGAAAAGTCCATGAGTTGGCTTCTCAGGGAAGATCAGTTTCCCAGACTACAATTTCCGCACATACTATTTCTTTTGTTTTTCACTGACCTTCATAGGAAAGTGGAGATGAGAGAGATTCTGTGGGGCATCAGAATATTGCCTGCTCCTCCTCCCAGGTGAAAATTGAATTGAATAAACCTTCCTCGTTGAGGACTCACAGAGGGGCTGAGTTTCTAATCATTCAGCTTCTTTTTTCTGTTTCGTCATTCAGTCATTCAAAAGTATTTACCGAACGAGATGAGACCGGAACATCTTGTGATGCCAGAATATACAGTAGTCATTTCACAGGACTTGGGAAAGGGTGAGCATGTTGAAAGGACGCAAGAGCTGATGATGGAGCAACTCAAAGAAAAAAACTAAAATAATTATAATATTGGATTACAACTTTTAGAATAAAATATGTAGCCATGAGCCCTTACTGAAGTTAAAAAATATTTAAAAAGTGGGATGAGGTGGAAGAAGAAAGCATAGTTCTCCTTTACAAAAGAATTAATAAATATAGAGGTAGTGAGGGAAATACAAAATCACCATTGGGCCAACATAGCAGTAATAATTGTCATAGGCAAGATCCACCACTGATAGATGCTAAAATCAGTGAGAGAAAATTTGAGGAGATTCAGGATGTTTGTGTCATCTCAATAAGTCTCTACACACCAAGGCATTTATTAATTACAAAGGGGAGGACAGCAGTCATTATACAGCAGAGACACAGTGGAGAAACCTGCCAGACATAACCTTAACCATATAACCAAGGTCAACATCACCAGTAATAAGACACGCCCACATCATGTACCCCTGATCTAATGAAATGAGAAGGATACAGCATCACTTCTGTGGTCTTACCAAAAATGGTTCATGTGATAGAAAGCCTGGCAAATAATGTGTGCTCAACAAATACTAGCTTTTTCCATTTTATGGTGTCATGGTGTTTAGCACTGCCGGGCACACAGTGAGGAAGGACCCTGGGTTCTGGCTTCCGCTCCCGGAGATGGTGCTCTCGGCCCTGACTCCCAGCAGTTAGTTCAGCCCCACTCTGTTGACCCAGTCAGGAGGTGATGGCGAAAGCAGCTGATGCCGTCTGCCTGGGGACTCTGATTTGTTTCTGGACCTTGTATTTAGCAGCGTAAGAGGGGGCCAGGTTACAGCTATGCTCGATGAGGAAAACAGCAGCTAAGCAGCTGCCAGAGGGCAAGGAGCAAGTATCAGCCCTCCCTCCAAAGGAGCCGCTGTCTGCCTGGGGCTCTTGGTTGACGTTGTGAGATTTGACTTCCCTTTTTCCCTTTTCTTTTTAATACGGAATAATTTTCCCTGCCTCAGGCCTGCGCCACCCACTCTCCAGTCCGGCCTCTAGTTTGCAAATGGGGTTTAACATTTTTAGAAGCTCCTCACTCATCTTGAAATTTGTCTTCTTGAAAATTCGAAGGTCCCCAAATACTTCTTCGTTCCTCCCCCCTCTCCCTGTCCCACGTATCCGCAGCTTACTAAATGAGAACTCAGTAGGAACTTTATCTTCATTTTCTCATTCAATCATTTCTATAGTTTTACAAGCTAGATCTAATTCATTCCATCTTTACAGAAGGAGTAGAGTCTCAGAGAGGTTGAGATCTTTGCTGAAGATCACACGGCTGTAATGGGGAGCAGCTAGAACTTGAACTTAGGCCTCTGGCACCTGCCTCTTTGCTCCTCTATAGGCACCCGATGCTCACAGAGCAGTGTGTCAAATGAATGGCAGGAGGGAGAAGTGAGAAGGAAGGAGGCTATTGTGGTACCATTTAGCCTCTAGCCAGCTCGGCTGATGAGCCTGGAACCTTCCAGGCTCCAGGAGACTTCTGTCTTCAAAGCTACTCCTAATCTGGCCCAGAGCCAAGTGCCTTTGCAGCCTCCTACATCTTCAGAACCCTCCCACCGGCCCAACTTGCTAAGCCTTTGTCCCCTTGCAGGGCCGCAGAGACAGCTGCAATGTCTGCACTGCCTGGTCCCCGCTGGGGGTCTTAGTTCAGCTGCTGTCTCCAGGCTGGTGGCTGCTTTTGGCTTCTTTCCCAGGAGCTGCAGACTGGCCAGTGAGGGTCTCCGGAGAGGCCAGACCCCACCTAAGCTACAGGAGTTAGTTGGATGAGGACCAGCTAGGTTGAGGTGGGAAAATCCCAGCCTTAGCTCCTACTCCTGCCATACACCGCCTCTTCCCATCACCAGCTTCTGCTTCTATTTCCCAGGGCTGAAGCTGCGGATCTACTCAGGCCCCTCCTCCCTGAGCCCCTTTGCCTTGCAGCCCTGCTTTGAGAGCCAGCTGACTGCTCTCTTCTCCAGCCTGTCTTCCCTGGTAGCTGCCGTTCTAGTCAGGGGCAGTAGCTGTAGTTGTTCCCCAGGGCTTGGGAAAATACCCCACACTTGACCCTGACCCCTGGGTGGAGAGGAATGTTGGGGGGCGGGGGCTGTGTGGGATCTGTTGTCCTGGCAGGCAGCCTTCCTGTGCCTCAGGATGAGTGATGGGGAGGGGCCAAGGGGGTCAGGGACTCTCCCAGCATGGGGGTTGGGGGAAACTTAGGGCCCAGAGGAGACAAGTGGCAAAATCCCTTCCTTGGGGCCCATGCCAGATGCTGCTGTAGCAGCTGCCCTCCTTCGTGAAACATTAAGATGGGCAGTGTTCTTGAAGTCTGTCCCCAGATCATACCAGTCAGTTTTCTCTCCAGGGAGGCTGGGTTAGGTGCCCAGAGTTAACGGAAGGACAGTGGGGATGGATGGCTGTCAAGTCTCACTTTTCTCATCTGAAAACAGTGGTTTCTGGGCTATGTTCTGATACGCCCTGTGGTTCCTCAGATGCCTCAGAGGCTACAAAGCAAGGGATGTGTATGTGGATGGATAGAGCCAGAGCAGCTCCCCAGTTTCCTGTTTTTGTCCTTGAGCTATCCTGCAAGGCCCAGGTGGTCTGGTCCCTGCATCCCTCACCTTCGTTCACGCCATCCTTCTTGCCTGGCTTCCCCACAGCGACCTTATACAGTTTCCTTGAACACAGTGCTTTCCTACCTTAGGGATTGTTCTCGCGAGATCTCCTGCCTGGGCCATTCTTCTCCTCGCTTATTTCTTATGCACTCTTCAGAGCTCAGCTCAAATGGCCCTTCTTTAGGGATGACTTCTCCAATGACCCCAAGTCTAGATTAGGTCATATCTTTTTCATGGCCCTCATTATTATAACTCATTATTAATCTACTTACCTAATTATTTGTTCAATGTCTGCCTCTCCCACTAGACTGTAAGCTTGCGAGTGTAGGAATCAGGTCTTTATTGCTACTCCTGTGTCTCCTAGCACAGTGCCTGGCACACGAAGGCATTCAATAAATATTTGTTGAATGCTGAAATACCGCATGAAGCTTTTGCTAATTTTTTAAAAAGTTTGAAAACCACTGGTCTGGAGGCTGTCTCTCAGGCCCGTTTAGTTCTATATCTAAAACTTAGATATAGTTATTTTTCCCACCAAAATGTTTCTGGCCTTCCCCATTAAAACCTTCCTTGGTCTTTTCTTAACTTCCAGAGTGCTTCAGAAGGGAATGATGTGGACGGTAATGGGAAGAGAAACAGGGGAATCCCCAGGAAAGCAGGGCAATCGCCCTCTTCCCCCATCACTGGAGGAATAGGTGGGAGTCAGGAGGACAGCCATGTGCTGGAGGAAGAGAGCAAGGCCCAGTATTTAGTCCCAGGGGTTTTGCTCATCCCAGGGTGCACTTGTCACATGTCCGTCAAGCTGCCTGGAGGGGAGTGGTGGGCAGCCACTCAGGCCACAGTGACCATGGCTCTCAGGCCAGCTGTTTCCTTGCCTTTGAATTGGTGGCTGACCCCAGGCTGTCCCCAGTCTGTTCCAAGCAGCCTGGGAGCTTTCCAAGCATATATTTTGCAGGCCAGATGTGCATCCACTGGCTGTGAATTCCTGCATGGAGAACAGGTGGGTGGTAATTACTCTAGCAGGAGCCAAGCGTGACTGGAAGCTACGGAGACAATTCTACCGAGCTGTCAAGAACAGAACAGCAGCCGTCTTTCCCTGAGCTTGCTTTTATAGAGGAAAAGGGAGATGAAATCCAGGGCTGGAGCAAGAGCCTTGGCCCCCACGGCAGATTCTGGAGTGTCCTGGAAATTCCCATACCCCACCCCGCTCACCTCCCTCCTCTCTAAACTGCATGCCATGTGCAGTGAACATCTGCTATGTGCATATGACCAGCCCTCCTTTCCCCTCCTCGTTCAACAGAAACTCAGTTTTCCTTGGGGGAACCCCACCTCATCTATTTCAGGCATTCCTGGTGGGGCTGTCAGATGCGGGGCCCCTCCTACCCCTCCAACCCCAAAGGGTAGGCAGAGGACCCCAGGAACTTCCATCAAAATCTCTTGTGGAGAACGTGAACCTGGGGTGGAGTTGCTGCTGACCGCGGAAGGCGGCCGGCTTGAAATCATCCAAAGCCAGCCAACCCATGGGGTCCTTCCACCCAGACTCCCAGAGCTGCCTGGGCCCCTGGCTCCCCAGGCCTGGTTGTTGAACACCTCCCTCAGCGCCCTGTATATTTCTGATAACTTGTTTTTGCTCACTTAAGTTTGCAGGGGTCAGCTTCTAAACCTGGCAGCCAAAGCTGATGCGTATCCCATACGTTCGTACCTCGCCTTCTTTTCCAGCCCTTGCTTTTTCTCTCGTTCCCCCACAGACCCATTTTCATTTTCTACACCCTGAAAATCTTTCTGCCCCCAACCTCTTTCTCTAACCTTTTTGACCTGCTCACAGGAAAGGGTCAACACCCATTTACACTTCAGAGTGAATGAAAACACTGTCTCACTCTCCTACTGTTTAGATGCATTTCCAGCCTCAAGTCTAAGTATTGAATGAGCGCCTCTGCCTCTTGTTTTGGGGATGAGGAGTATCATGAAGAGGTGGAAGAGAAACTTTCGGGAGTGGGCTTTCCCCAAAACACCCTGGAATGAGCCCTGACCACTTCTCTCCAGAATCTGTCACTTGCATGCATTGGGAACTGCCTTGTCCCCGCGTTGGTCTGTTCAGCAGCTGTTTGTTTATATCCGCCCTCCACGTATTATTCCCTACACTCATTAAGTTGTGTCCCCACTGGAATTACCTGCTTCAAATGGTCAGATCTTGATTCAGTACAACTGAGCACCTACAGTGTGATCGGTTTTGGGCTGTTTGTATCTGGATAAAATGCGTTTGTGGTTGAGCGAACCCCAGGGCTTGTATCCCCTACATGAGCTGTGTGTGTTGGAGAGGTGAAGCTACCACCCCCGGACCACAAAGAAGTGAGAGCTGCAAAGAGGAGGGCTCAGCTTCCAACCTACCTGGCCCCTCTCTCTCGCTTTGTATATAAGTTAGGATTCTTTGGTTGCAAGCAACAAGAACCCTGACTAATTTGTATATGAAAAAAGAGTGGGATTGCCAGAAAAAGTTTTAGGAGCAAACAGAATAGAAATAAAAACTGAACAGATAGATATCAAGAAGGTCAGGAATGTAAGCAGCAATGGGGCTCTCAGCCCCAGGAACTCCTTGGAGTAGGTCTTTTTGGGGGAGCTGCCATTGAATGGTTCAGTTATAACTGTGTATCTCTGCTTCAGGGTGAAATCATGGGAGAGAATCTGATTGGCCAGTTTGGGCCATGTGCCCCATGGCAGGTATCATAATTGGCTGCCCCACCAGAATGATCTAAAAAATGGAAGAACAGTTCGTTAAAGGAAAAGAGATGCTGTTACCAGAATAAGAGAGAGGAGGGATGCCAGGCAAACAAAACAACAAAGAGCACCTTAGTCAGAAGCTAGAGGGTGACACCCCTGCCTCCTGGGTCTATCTTTGGCTTGGGCTGTGCCCGTAGCAGTCACAGACCGAGAGAAAGGCTGTAACCAAGGAAAATTGCAGCATACACAGCAAGCTCATTCATGGTGCAGATGGATAAACTTAGGCCCCAAGATGGGAGATGATTTGTCCCTGATCATAGCCTCGGTTCTAACCTGCACCCAGTGCTGAACAAGGAGCACAGAGAAACTCGAACTGGACCCACAGGCTTTGGCTTCGGCTTCTGGTAGAAAGTTTCCATGTCAGAAATGGAGTGGAGGTGAGCATCCCCATGGAAGCCGCTGGGAGGGATCTTAAGACGCTCCACATAAAAGGTTAATGCAGATGTTCCATAAATATTTGTCCAGCTTCCCTGGCTGCACCTTGGAGCTGGGAGGCAGATTTGGCTCCCTTACACTTATAGCGCCACACCCAGGATCAAAACAGAAATGCCAGGCCCCAGGACCTCTGTGGGAGTGACCTGTCTGGGGCTGTATCCAGCTCCTGGTTTTAGTGGGGCTTTCAGAGCTGGCCCCGGGGGGCTCTCAAAGTGACCCTTCCTCCAGGACCTCGGGACAGTGCACTGCAGAGAACACAGGGCTCAGGCCTCCCTCTCAGCCCTGTTCTGCCCCTGCCAGGCCTAGCCAGGTTCCTGCAGACCCAGACAAATGCAGCAACTCTTGGTGTTTATAGTCTGTGAATACTTGTGGCCATTTCTGCTGCCCTGGCGGGGCTGGGAAGACTCATCCATTCTGCCTGCCCTTATTAAGTCAGTAGACTATCCAGCCTTTGCTTCTGTTCAGATTCTCTCCTTAGGGTCTACAGCCGATGACCCCCTTGGGGCTTTTTCTCTCCTGAGGGTTGGCATGGTGCCTCTGCAGACCCTTGACTCCCACCCCACCTCTGCCATTGTCCTTCGGCTTCTTTCTAATCCCTTTTCCCCCAGGAGGTCTCATTTCAGCCTGAGCCGATCTGGCTTTACCTCCCAAGTCCCTTCTCCTGGAAGGTCCAGCCTCCAGCTTGAAAATCTAGGATGTGGAGAGGGGAAGGGCCCTCTTCCCACCCTGCTCTGTCTTCTCCTGTCCAGCTGGCACGAGGAGGACCTTCCCTTTTCTGGCCTTCTCATGCTGGGCTATTTCTGCCCGCTTCCAGCTCATTAGTGCAGGTACGACAGGAGCCAGACCTGTCTCCTGCCCAACACTGAGCTCACGGCCCAGCTTGGGCGGGCCCCTTCCTGCACCCTGCCCCAGCGCCCTATTTTTCCCACCCAGTCTAGAGCACTTGGCACACAGTGCACAGCCCTCCTCCCCTTGCCTGCCCTGTGGGCTGTCTCTGTTTATCTCTGTGTGTCTCTGTCTCTGTATGTCTGCCTCTCCCTCTGTCTGTCTGTCTGTCTGTCTGTCTGACTGTCTCTGTCTGTCTGTCTGTCTATCTGACTGTCTCTCTCTCTCTCTCTCTCTCTCTCTCTCGTCTCTGCCTCTCTGTCTGTCTGTCTGTCTGTCTCGTCTCTGCCTCTCCCTGTCTGTCTGTCTGTCTGTCTCTTTCTCTTGTCTCTGCCTCTCTGTCTCTCTCTCTCTGTCTCTGTGTCTGTGTCTGTCTGTCTGTCTGTCTGCCTGTCTGTCTGCCTCTCTCTCTCTGTCTCTTTCTCCCACTCTGGCTTTCACTGGCCTGGCTCTCTTTCCAGGGTCTGGAAATGGAGACCCTGTGGATCTAGCCCAAGCTTCCTCAGCCAACTTGGAGCCAACGTGAAAGTCCACAAGCAGGTTTTTTTGGGGGGAATTTGAAGAGATTGTGACTCCTAGGCTAAACAGGACCTCCGTAAGCCATCTAGCCTTCCCCTGTCTTCTGGAAAACAAAACAAAACAAAACATTAAAACCATCCCAGATCCACAGAATTTAATCAGCTTTTAAGGACAGCTGGCTTCCCCTTTCTTGCCTTTAACAGAAGGAAATGTCACATGAACCTTTCTAATATGTAAAATCTCTTGCTGTCCTCTCTCTCTGCACATATTCACCAAAAAATCTCATGTCGAACTAAAATAATTTCCACTGCAGTTTTAGTCTATGACACTTCACACTGTTCTTAGCAAGGAAGGAGAATAAATGCTCACCATCTTCTACATTAAACAAACAAACAAAGTAAACACCTTAATATACATAAAGACCTTGTGAAATCTTTCTTTGCCTCCTTGTTCTCCAGGCCAAGGGGTTTTTAAGACTTTTCTTCTGAGAGCATATACATTGAGCATCCCTGTTGCTTGCTCAGGACTTGCCCTCTTGATTAGCCCAGAGTTATCTGACCTCAGAACTCCAGTGGCAGAGTCTGTACCTCTGGCATAAGTGAGCATTGAAATACATTCATGGGTTGTAAAATCAATGACACTGTGAGTCACAACCAGTATTTTAAAAAAAATAGAAGAGAGGTAATAGACATGAGAATGCACTACATGTAAGGGTAAGTCGTGCCAGTTACAGATGGATACCCTTGTGCAGTGAGTCATGTTGTAAGATGTAATTTTTACTGTGAGCTGTGGTTACAAAGTCTGAAAGCCACTGCTCCCAGCTGACTTGTGCTGCTGGTCTCATTTGGTGTAGAAGTTGGGGGCACGATCATTTGTGAGTTTGCTGGGACCTGCCACTCCTTCAGGGCCAGGGATGAAGAAGGAGAAGCCGTAACCCGGAACACTATTTATTGGAATCTGTGGGAGAGATGTTGGATGGTTGTTGGGGGAATAGACGGAGAGTGGGTGGTTTGGAGTTAGATGCCGCCTGAGGTCTCTGTGACTCTGAGATTCTGCTCTGGCCCCACCTTTGTACCATCCACCATTATCCTCTGCCTTACTCTTCCCTCATGCCGGGGGTGGGAGTTCTGATTCCTCGTGCCACAAGATATTGTATTAAAAATGGCAGTTCTGATTACTTGTCACACAGGATGACCTTGTGGCTGGACACGCAGCCAACTGCTATCAGTACTGTCATTTATACAATGAGAAGCACAAACTGTCGCTATCTCGCTATCTCGTCTTTCTTCCTCCTCACCCCTCCAGCTGTGGCTCTTGTCTAGAGATAAGAAAGACTGTTGGGTTTAATTTCACAAGACAGGTTCAGAAGCATGCACTTAACTTATTTGCTTCCAAGTATTGGTATATTCCTTGGAACTTTGGAGCAGCTGCCCTCATACTGCAGAATGAATGACCGCACGCTCTGTGGGGAGCTGGTGCACAGAAGATGGCCAACAAATGTTTGCTGGACAAGTAAATCACCCCTTGAGTGTTTGTTTTGGTGACCAGGCAGCACTATAGCTCTTCAGGTCTACTCCAGAGGCCATTAAGGATTCCTCCTTCTTTGCCATGAAATCAGAGTTCAAGGTGGAGCAATGCCAACAGCTACAGTCATGGCCATTGGCAACTCGGGCTATGCAGAAGCTCCACACAGCTTTCCAAGTCCTTGAAAACAAGACTCTTCCGACTTCTAGATCTTGGTTTTTATTTCTACACCATCATGGCCATTCCTGGCAGGTGACTGAGACAGGCTGTCAAACAAACAAACGAAGCCCCAATTAAGAAAATTGCATTAAATGCTTCTCGAACCCACTCACATCATGGGTGCCCAGCTCCCTTTGCCCCTCAGGAGATGTGCAGACACATTTGTGTTTCATTTCCTCCTCTTTTACCCATCTTGGGAACCCTCCACATGCTTGTCATGAACTTTATCTTGCATCCTCTCCTTCACATGTCTTATTTCTGGGGGATATGGGACAAGTGTGAGGCAGAGACATAAAGGCAGGGGTAGGATTGGACTTTAGGTATACGTTTTGAAGTGAGTACTGGTCTTCTCATACCCTCTCTCTGGCCCTTCAGCCTATTTGCCCTTGGTCTCCCAGGATCACTCAGTTCTCTGCAGTGAAACCTGCTGTTTTGTGACTGCCGACCCCTGAGCTAGCTCATGGCTCAAGGGAGACCTCAGTGACCAAAGGACTCCTGGACACCAGCAGTGAGGTGCCTGGGGTTTCAGGAGTCAGAGCCACTTTGCCTTCCCAAAGGCCAACTCTCGATGTCTGAGATGAGGAGCCCAAGGCCAAGAGTGGAGAGGAGACCTTGGGCAAGGAGAGGTAACGGGGAAGCCTGAGCCTGTCACAGACTCAGACATTCCTTAGAGGTCTTTCTCCCATGTAAGAATCCTTCCTACAGTGGCCATCCAGCTGCTCTTTGGACACTTCCACTGTCAGAGGGCTCCTTAACCAGAAATGGATCTGTCTTGCTGTTGGACAACTCCAAATGTTGCATTTACTGTACGTGAAAATCTGTGTTCCTGTATTTTTTCTTGTTCCTGACCCAAGATCTGGAACAACGCTGAGAACTCTACTGTGGCAGAGACGATCCCATTAAGTTTCCATTTTATGTGACACCTCAGTAACTTTGACTAGAGTTGGCCATGCTTTCCTTCCTTAAATCGAATTTTTCCTTGGATTCTGTGCTATTTCCTGTTTCCACTTGGATATCCCTTTATTATTTCATCTGTGAGATTCTCCTTTCCCAAGCCTCAAAGTACTAAACCTTTAACTCTTAAAAAAATTATTGAGAGATATTTTGTACATCACATGATTCACCATTTTCAAATGTATAATTCATTTTTCGATACATTTACCAAGTTGTGCAACCATCACCATAAGTCAATTTTAGAACATTTTATCATCCCAGTAAGATCTCTTGTGCCCACTTACTGTTCACTCTGCCACCACCCCACTCCCAGCCCTATCCCTTAAATCTACTTTTTATGTCTATAGCTTTCCCTTTTAGGGTATTTCATGTAAGTGGAATCATACAATAAGTGGTGTTGTGATTGGCTACTTTTGCTGTGTATAATGTTGTTGACCTTCATTCTCATGGTAGTGTGTATTGGTCGTTCACTACTGTTATTTCCAAATTGTATTTCATTGTATGGATATGCCAGATTTTATTGATCTATTCACCAGTCGATGGACATTTAGCCAATAACTAACCTTTGATTTTTATGAATTATGCTACTATGTCTGTGTTATTTGTGTGCAAGTGTTTGTGTGGGTATAATAAACCCTTAACCCTTCTCAATATTAAGGCAGCCTCTTCCAAGTCTACACTACTAAAGCCCACACCCGCAGCCTTTTTCTCCTAGGCACACAGGTAGATGACATCTTCTAGCCTGCCTCGTTGTAAGGTATGGCCATTGACTGAGTTCTGGTCAAAGGAATGTGGACAGAGTGATGTTCGCTTTTTTCAGACATTAACTTTAAAAACACCTGTGCAATCTTCCACATTTTCCCTCCTCTCTCTCCATCTACCAGCTGAATGAGAAGGTGGAAGAATCTTGGAGCTCCATGATGGAAGGATCCTTGGGCCCTGCATGACAATGTGGATCAGAGCCCTGCTTGATGTGAACAAATATAAACTTACCATTTTGAAGTTGTTTCTTACTAAGTTAACCTTCTATGACTAATGAAAACACGGAACAACTGAATCCCTTTTTTATTCAATAATTCTATAAACAGTTAAAATTGCCAGACTCTCCTCCACCAAGATTCCTCTTCTCCAGTATCTCAGCTACTCCTGGGTTGTGTTAATTTCCACCCAGGTTTCCTTCTCATAGACATGCTTCAAGGTTGTAATAAGCCATTTAAAACATGGCAACAGAATCAAGCACAAAACTGCCATTGTGTCTTAACAGCTCGAAGTACACTGTTATCCTCCCCCCACTTCTCTGCCTCCACCCCCCACCCCCAACCCCGTTCTGAGCCCTGGATTCTATCCAAAATGGCGCCAGACCTTTTAGAAGTTTACATTTCTAGTTTATTTCAAACTGGTGATTAGCTGGGATCTCCTTTTTCAATAGTCTCTGCACTTCCCCCACCTCACCCAAATAAGGTCATTTCACATGAACTGCTATCAAAGCAAGTATCCCTTATCGTTTTTTTTTTGGAACAAGATGCAAGACTTTTTCACTTATCTTTATTACATCTCAGCTTATATAGATCAGCTTATATCTTGCTTCTATCATCCAGTTTTATCATTTATTCCTCCAATTCTATGTCATGTGAAAATTTGATAAAAATGCTTTCTCTGACTTCATCTAAATTGTAAGAAGTCTTGTATGGGTCCCAACCCTGTCTCATGTGCTACTATAGATCTCGATGACCTCCATGCATTCTTCAGTATGGGGAATAGTTGTATAAACATCTGTACATATATCTAACAGCGTTATAGTAGGCTCCACATTTTCCCAACCTATCTGCATCAAATGTCATTTGAATTTGATCTATCATTCTAAAATCTGGCACAATTTCTCTGATCAGGCACCCCATTGACAAAAGAAATGGGGTAGACCCCAGGATGGTTTAATTTTTGTAAACCTGGCTCCTAATCATTGCTATACCTCCTCCTCACCACCTGTTCCATCTTCTCTGAGCTGAGACTTGCCGTGCCTTCTAGACCCCACTCAGATAGTATCTTCTCCAGAATCTTCCCTGACTAATTGCCCCATATTCCCATCCTGGAGTGCTCTGTCCTTGCATTCACATTGTGCCCTGAATTTATCTCAGTCACAGCACTTAACCATGCTCAGTGTTGCTGCCTTTCCTACAACACTGGACATTCCTTGAGGATAGGGACTAGGTCTTATTCTTCTTAGCAACACTGATGCCTGAAAGAGGTGCTCAATAAATGATAGCTAAAATGCACTGGGCACTCCCCAGTTATCTGTTTGCTGTCAAACACGTATGGCTTATTTATCTATGAGCCAAGCTGTGAGGGAGGCTGCAGAGTGGGTGGGCTTGGATATATATATTATGACACTTAGACATGATGTAACTGCAACATGTGCTTGTGGGCTTGGAGAGGAACCTGAGGCCAAGTGTGAGTGAGACTGGGGACAGAAGCCTCACTTGGGGACTGAGTCACCCGAGGAGCTTGGGTCCAGAGCAAGTGGGCTGGGAAAGAAGGGACAATCAGTTTGGTGGGTCATGGCAGCAGTGGCTGAGGGGCCAGACCAGACCTGCCACTTCAGCAGCTCCACGGCTTCTATAAAAAAGGAACCATGTGGAGGAGACAGGTTGCAAGGCCTGGGGGATTGCTTTTAAGTAAGGCAAACACACTGGCTTTATGCTGTTTGGTGTTTATTTGGAGTGGTTTTGGGTGGATTGATGGAGATTAAGAGCATGCGGCTTCCTCCCCACACCAATGATCCCTTACTATTGGCCAGAGGATACCAGTTTCAGAATTCCAGACAAATAATCTGTTCTTTTCAGGACTAGCTGGTGGTTTGGATGTGGATAAGAGGTCCATCTTTCTCATAAAAGGAGCTGCCTAGAGCTAAGCCCCCCATGAATTGACCCTAACCTACCCTTCCAGCTTTATCCCCTTACATAGCCCCCATTCCTATCTAAACTCCGGCTACATAAGCTGCTTGTAATTCCCCCAATTAGCCCCAGCTTTGTCGTATATCCACGCCTTTGCATATGCAGTGCCTCTCCTTGACCTTCAATATTCAAGTCAAAGTCAGGACTGTCTCAGAGATGCTCCCTAGCTAAACTCCACCCTGCATGGTTGGCAGTTCTTCGGTGATCCCGAAAGACTGGGTTAAATCCCCTGTTGAAGCATTTACCATCACACGGGCAGTGAGTATGTCCTACCTATCTTCAGTGCTTGGCACATAGTAGGTGCTCGAGTGTTTGTGGGATGGAGGGCATCATGCTCCCAACCACACAGGCTGAGTATTAGACGGTAGGCAGATGCTTAGAGGAATCTCAGGCAGCAAAAGGAATTCCAGGCCCCACCAAATAGTGCACCTAAAAACATCGATACATATCTGGAGACTGAGGCTGTGGGTGGCATGTTTCAGCAGTTACGAGGGGGGACAGTGTATGTGTGTCTGCATCTGGTATGTGTATCTGTGTCTGTGAGAGAGGGAGAAAGAGAAAGACAGGGAGAGAAATAGACAGACATCAGTCCTCCGTGGAGCAATGGCCCCATCAGAAACGGAGCTGTTTCCCCTCAATCACCATGGTCCCTTCTCTGTTTCTTCTTGCCAATTGGAAGAGAGGAGATGTTGACAGCTTATCTCTAATACACACCCCGCGCCTCCCTGCCCCGGCCCCTAACCTCATCCTTCCCCACCAGCAGCTTTGGCGTTCGCACCTACCCTGTCAGAGACGTCCCCAGAGATGAGGCCCCACTGCTGACTTGCACAACCACTCATGGCCTCCCTGGCTTAGAGGGCCCAGCTTCTTGAGGGAGTTGAAGGAGGAAGAGTTGAGAGGTCTGGGGGTCAAGAGACTCCAGTTCAAGTGCTGGTGCTGCCAATAACCAGTCACACGACCTTGGACAAGCCTTTTGGGCCTCAGTTTCCTCAACTACGAACTGAAGGCATGGGCTGGCTGATCTCTCAGGGAGGTCTCTCCTGTAGTTCTTAAATCTGTGCCCACTCCGTCTGTCCACTCCTCAAATCAAAACCTTAGTGTTGACAGCAAATTTGAGTTCATCCAGTAAAACACTCTCTTTTTATAGATGAGGCAACTGAGGTCCTGGGAGGGGAAGGGACATAATCCAGGAGGGAGACCCTAGGGGCACATGCGGGCTAGAACCAAGGTCTGTGCTCCCTGCCATGATCTGACCTCGTCCTGAATGACTGCCTTGACCTCTGCTGCCAGCAATGTATGATAGTTGTTTAGAAGTCTGCTTCTCCTTCGCTGCTGTCTTCGGGCAAAGGTAGGGAGGAGCGGAGCGAGCTTAAGGAGCTGCCTGTAGCAGCGCCATCTTCAGGCAAGGACCTGAGGAGGAGTGAGAAGAGAGTGGTCAGGGGCCAGAGCTTCACAATTGGACATGAGGGATACAGAGGCGGGGGAGGGGCGGAGACGCCTTTCCTTCCTCCCTTGGCCAGCAGCCTCCTCCGGCCTGAGGTCTGGTCTGGTGAGGCAGAGCACAGAGCATGCCTCCGCTGTCTGTGTGAGTTCCTGAGGAGTGAGATCTTTAATTTTTGTCTGCTGAGCCCCAATGGGCAAGAGGCCAGCCTGTGTTACAACCTCCCGGAGGCCCCTGGGCCAAGGCGCTCAGACCAGAGTGGACGGAAACAAGGAGTGAGTCATGCAGACCGGCTGGGACTGGGCTGCACCAACCCGCGCCTCCCTTCCGCCCCCCACCCCCTTGGCTTGGTGTCTCTGCCTTGTCCTGGGGAGTTTTAGGGTCTGGGCTTGTCCCTAAGGGTTTGGGGTCCTAGAGAGAGTGGCGGGAGGCATTGGGGCAAACTTCATTATGTGTCCTCATTCTCAATGTATGATGTAGGCAGAAAGGGAGGTCAGGTAATGATGACAGAAGGTATCATCTCCTTTCTTTGCCTTGATGATGAAGAATGAGCAGGAGGTTACTTCCAGGCCTCTTTAAAAAAAGAGCTTAATCTCGGAAAGACCAGACAGCAGCCATTGCAGCTCCTGTTTCTGTCCCTACCACCTGTATTCTTTGGGCTATGAGGGATGTCACTGTGTTCCAGCAAGAAGACAAGGTGGGGACAGGCTGGGAGACCCCAGTGACAACCACAGGAAGTTGCTTCCTGCTTACCTTGTCCTCAAATTCCTGCAATGGCCATTCCAGACTTGCGACAGGTCTGCACAGTCCTTTGGCCCACAGAGCTTTCTCCCTGGAGACTCTGAAAGAATAATACAGTGTGTGATTCTCTGTCCATCCAAATACACAGCTCCTCCTCGCTAGGACACTTGAAGCCCCTGTGGTCTTACTGGGGAGAATTAAACGAAGGAAGCCTTCCAGACTGTTCACGTTGTTTTCCTGCTCAGGTCTTCAAGACTGTGCTTGGGGAGAAGTTATGCTTCAGCCCTAGGAGTCTGAGAAGATTCCACTCCAGCCAGAGGCTGAAGGAATTTACACAGGTACGTAGGAAATGTTGTTGGAGCTTTAGCTAAATGCACAGAGCTTTCAGACCAGCCCACTGTTGTATCAAAGACTGGAAATGAAGGGAAACGGAGTGAAATCAGTTATCTTGAAGAGCTGCCCATTTCACATCATCGCAGGACATCCTGGAGCGAAGGCAGTGTGCTGTAGTGGAAACAGCACGGACTTTGGAGCCGTTCAGACTTTTTAGTTGAAACTTGGCTCGACTCCTAGCTGTACGACCTTGAGCGAGAGACTTCACCCTTCTGGGTTTGTAAAATGGGAGTTACCATGTCTACCACACAGGGCCACACAGATGCTCTATTTGTTTCATGTGTCTTTTCCAAAGAGAAAAGCTGAAGGTTGAGATGAAACTTACTCAGCAATTGAATGTGACTTGAGGTAGGGCAAACTTGATTTCCTTCCTTCTCCTTGATGAGTGGGAATCAGATTCACTGAAACTCACCATGATGACTTTGTCTGCCCTTGACCCAAAGTGGACATCTAGCTGTGAGTAGGCCTGAGGAGGGTGGGGTATGATTGGAGGGGGCTAGCTTGTGGCAGCAATTCCATGTGGCCATCCGCACTCCAACCCCCACCCCACCCCCCGGCCCGTGCGCAAACCACAAACAGCTGTGAATGTTTCTATTTCCCAGAGAACTGTAGTCTCTCTGGGAAATGCTACTCTGGAAGCTGGCACTGGCTTAGTGTCTGGAACCAGACAAACTGGGAGGGAATCCTAGTAGAGCCACTTACTAGCCTTGTGATTGTGGACAAGTCATTTTACCTCTCTGAGCCTTCATTTCTTCATCTGCTACATGATGAAATAATAACACTTTCTTTATAAGATTACTGTGGGGACTCAACGAGACAATGTCAATGAAACACGCAGCACAGTGCCTGGTACATTCTAAGCGCTCAAGAAATATCAGCTGAAAAAGTGGAGTAACAGCAGGAAAGATAAGGTGGGGGTGGCAAGAAGAGCATTTCAGACGAGAAAATAGAAGCCAAGTGTAGCTGAGAACGGAGCTCAGTTCGCGGAAGACAGAAACATTCACGCTCTGGGAGGAGACGGTCGGCACAGGCGGCCCAGGGCAGGGTGGCTGTGAGTTCTGGGGGGGTTGCCAGGACACCGTGTCTGAGGTGGACCAGTCTTGGCAGCCTCTTGAAGACCTCGTGTAGGAAGGAGTCGAGGCCTCTTCATGCAGCCTCGACCTTCCACACTGGAAGCCGGAGCTGCACAGCGCAGGGGTCCCAGCTGCCCGGCATCTGGACCAGGACACCCCAGCCCCAGAGCTACTTCCATCTGGAAGGCTGAGGCCCAATCAACCTTCCTTCAGCTGTTCTGCCCACTGATTAACCAGGAAATGTGTTATTTGTTCTGAGCAGGGGAACAAGCTCTCCTAGGGAGAAGAATTCGGGGCTGGAGGTCCAATCACTTCCAAGGAAGAAAAATCCCTGGAATCCTGTCAGGAGTCTGGGTCTCGGCAAAGGGAGCAGAAATGTGGTCCTTGCTTTTGGTCCTTATTTACCAAATTAGTTCAAGTTCTGGTAGCTTTCTGGCCGCCAGCATTATTCCAACAAGACATGGGAAAGCAATTAGGTTGCCCTAGGTGTCCAGCAGACTGCCACCCTCTCTTATGGTGTACACGTCCTGGCAAACCTCTCCCACTGGAATCTTCTTACTGACCCCTTGGGAGTTTCTCTGCAGGGTTTTCCAAAGGTGATTTCCCTCCCCAGACTTAAGAGATGAGTGAGTGGGCTTAGCAGCATTCTGTGCCTCTTAGGGGGGACGCTGGGGTCAGAGAGTAAGGAAGTGGCACGTGATGAGTAAGGGGTCATGCTGGAAACAGCTCCCTTCTCTTACTGGGCAGGGAGGGAGAGGGAGACACAAAGTTCTGCTAACTCCATATCCCCAGGGACTTGCGTTATGAGCTAGCAGGCAGGGAAAAAGTACTGGGGAATGTGTACTGGAGGTACTCAGGCGGTGACGGCAGCAGACATGGTTGAGAAAGATATCACTTCAATTGTGAGGCAAGATGGTACAGTCTTAAAAGCTCGGCCTCAGGTGCGAAATGACCAAAGTGTAAATCCTGCAGACACAGGATTTATCAGCTACTCATCAGCTGTGTGATCTTGGGTGACCTAGTAGCTCTCCCCAACATCAGTTTCCTCCTTTGTATATGTGGAAATAAAAATGCCTCCTTTATTTGGTTAAATGAGCCCATTTATATAGCATGCTTAGCATAGTACTCGAACCGTAGTAGACTCCATAAATCTTGGCAATTTAAAAGAAGAAAGAAAAACGTCAAGTGTTTATGGGATTGGAGATTCCGAAGAGCTGCATTAACAGATCCCAACAGTTACAGAGAAAGAGAGTGATGGACGGTAAGTGGGAGGCAGGCCAGGAGGATGGCGCTGGGCTGGGGGAGTAGGAGAGGCAGTCTTCGGAGTAGATTCGCCAGACTGTGGGATCCCAGGACAACAAGGTGGGAATTTCCAAGGACCACTTGTACTCACCAAGGAGCGGGAGGGGTGCCTCGTGGTGAGGGAAGTGTGTCTGCCTGAGGGTTTTGGCTGAGGCCAAGCGGTGAGAGGCTGAATGGGCGGCAGACTTCCAGAAGTGCAGACGGAGGAGACGGAGCAGTAATAATGACTTGGACACACGGGAGGAAAAAATAGCTCAGGGACGAAGATGATGCCAAGGTTTCTGGCCTTAGGAGGCTCATGGGGCTCTGAGGTGAGCTCTCAGGGACAAAGAGGAGAGCTCCTGAAAGAACTGGCAGGTAGTAGGGAGAGGAAGTTAGCACAGAGCTAAAGAGTAGAGTGGATAACCAGGCAAAGAGGGAAGTGTGGAGCTGAGGCTTTTGAAGGAGCAGCGTGTCTCAGGGAGAGAACTAAGTATTCTGGGAATCAAGACGGTATTCATCCCAAAAAGCAAGGCACAGAATTCAAGGAGATCCTTAGGGCCAGCCCTCGAGGCACTAAGCACATGAACTTGTACCAGGAGCACCAGGAACTCAGTTTTTCTCTTTTACAATCAGTCTAATGACACCTCCAGACTTCATGGGATTATTCTGTCATTCATTCAGTTAACCGTCCATCGAACCTATATTTCTTGGCTCTCTTTTAGAGTCAAGCACTGTTCTAGGTTCTGGAGAAACAGAAGTGAGCCAGGCAGACAAGATTCCTTTACAGCTATCATCACAGCTTGGAAAGTCAGACAATAATGATTTTTTCAGTTGTTGAACAGGATTTTTCCTGTGGTCTTCAAATTTCTGCTGAAGTCATAAGGGTAGAACAATAAGGACTTAAGATTCTCACATTCCAAAGAGAAGTACTACACACTTTACTAATGGCAGAACAGGTTCAGCCACTACCAAGCCACATCCCTCAATACCAATCTACAAATGAAAGGGATTGCAGAAAGTATTGCGGTGAAGAGAACAGTTGCATTAGTGAGCAGGGCTGAAATTTCCTCTGAAGATACTCCCCAATACAAACCAAGTAAAGCGGACTCCAAGAGAACCAGTCATAGAGATTAGGGGCCTCCAAGAAGAGGAGACTAGAATGACTTTCCATAACTCTCCCTCCACTGATGCTGCTTGAGTTGCTGGAAGCCACAAGCACCTCAAGGCACCAAAGCACAGAAAGAAAGTTCTTGGAAGAACCTGATATATGTCTTTAGGAATTGAAGATGTACGTAAATAAAGAGGCTTGTGGGCACTTCCTGTCTGGAGAATTGTGACTGTGGAGCCTGGCCGGAGTGGCTTCTGTGGCAGGGCGAAGAATAGCCAGCTCACCACTGGTTTGCCGACGTAGATGGAAATGTCCATGAGGGGCATTCAAGAGCTTGGCCAGAGAGTGCTTGGGTACAGCAGCGCAGGGTGGAGACCCTGCAGAGAGCCTCTCAAAGCTCACAAATGTGCCCACAAAAGAGCCAACATTTGGCACCTGTCAGCCAAGGGCACCTGCTACATGAGACTTCTCCACTTTTCCTCTAATACCTCTCCCCCAACCCCTGACAGAGGAGCCACAGCAGAAAAGGAAGGTTAGAAAACAAGACCACACTCTACTCTCCCCACAACAGGATCTCAAACCAGGGGAGAGTCCCATGGGGGGTAGGGAGGAGTATTCAATTGGATTCACGATTGATTAAATTGGATGAAGATTCGATTTGGACAGGACCCGACTTTTTAGTGCCTGAAAATTGGTCTTAATTATAGAAATGAAACTATTCTTGTTACTGATAAGGAAGAGCAAGCCAAGGACTCTGAAATTAAGGGTGGAGAAATGAAATTCACCGTAATATGGTTGAAGGTAGTGGGAGGAGAAGAAATATAGCTGTTTCCTTATTGTCCCGAAGCCCCGATATCTTCGGGTGTAGCCCATCCAATAAACCAGTTATACAGGTAAGCAAATAAATAAGATAATTTCAACTAGTCATTAGAGTCATGAAGGGAAAACAGGGCGATGTATTAGAAAGTGATGACTTGGGAGTGGGAGGGATGCTCTAGCCTGGGGGGTCAGGGACCAGCTTTCCAGAAGGTAATATTCGAGCTGAGGGAGAAGTGATGAGGAACTAGTCCTGTAAACATCTTGGGGTGGGCCTTCCAAGGAGAGGGAAGTAGGCATTAACTTGGCTTATTTCAGGGGCAGAAAGATGAATGCAGCTGCAGTACCGTGGTGAGTGCCCCTGCAAGAGGTGAGACAGATCAGAGGGGGGCAGTCATGCAAGGCTTTGGTTCAGGAGTTGCGGCTGTGTTCCAACATTAGGTATTAACTGTGCCTGCCCTTTGCGTAGTGGGAGAAGTCGCAAACTGGTGCCCTCCTTGTTTGCTCCGGTATCTCTAGGAAACAGTAGGCTACAGAAATGCACTGGGGCAGCCATGGTTGCCGGGTCTTTACGCTGTAGGGCAGGGAGCTATGGGCACGAATGATGAGCTGATTGTTGGGGGCACTCAGATGGGTGGCAGTTGGCATTCTTGCACCGCTGTGCCCTCACTGCCAGCACAAGAAGATGCGAGCACCCCATCAATCAGAGGCAAATCTGATCTCTCTTGGGGAAATTCCTGGGGCAGTGATGGATCTCTGAGCGTGGGGCAGGATTTCATTTCCTTCTTGGACACACGCTGTCTCCTTGAGTGACCTTATTCCAGATCTTCTAGATCTAAGCCTGGGTGAAAAAGAGGACACCTTTTTTTCAGGACCCGCCATCACCGCCTCAGGCCTAGACAGGACCTTGACGCAACAGGAAGGGGATTAAGATCAGGGAGCGAAGGCGGCTGGCAGCGGCAGGTCTCTACCGGCAGCAGGATGGCCGAGGACGCGGCCAAGTCCGCTAGAGGGCGCACGGCCCCCGGCGACCTTCCAGGGCTCCCGCGACCAGGCGACCTTCCAGGGCTCCCCCTGTCTGTCTCAGCGCTAGCCTGCACCCGGGCGGACGTCCCAGTGGCCAGGGCGGAAAGCCAAGGGGCTGGACGTCCCTAAGGTCTGTCTCTGTCACGCTGTTCTTGGTACTACTACTGGCCTTTTTCAGACCTTCGAGGCTGCAGCCGTGGTCAATCAACCCGGAGTTTGTCCCAGAGGTCAGTGGCGGGAGATAAATTCGGGACAGGTCGGCATTTCGAGCTTTCCCAGGACAAGAGTAAAGCGGCTCAGGTGCCGTTATCCCGGCAGGCGGCATCTCCTTCACCATACCTCGGGTCCGCCCTGCGCCTCCCCCAGCTCCTCACGGGTTAACACCCCTCGCCGCCCGCTCGCTTCCCGGTGCCAAAGTGGGTGTTGCTGGAATTCCTCTCTCCCTCTCCCGTAATGAGGGGGCTGAGCTGTCCCTCCGAGGAGGGGGCATGGTGTGGATAAAAGAGACGAAAAAACAAGGAGAGGTTTCCAAAAATAAAACCCTGCGGCTCCCCTTCGGAAGGCTACAGCGACGCGGAGAAGGCGCGAAGGTGCGGCAGCGGCGCGCGCGCAGCTGGAGACACAGCGCGACTCCAGGCGCAGGGCGCGCAGTCCCGCGTCTCTCCCGCCGCCCGGTCCTCGCTTCGGGGAGAACCCGGCCTGCAGTCTGACTCGGGGTCCCCTAGACGAGGAGAAGCGGGCCGCCAAAAGGGGGCCCGAGCGCAGCCCGCGGGCGGCCGTCCGCACAGACTGCCCTTCCCCGGACCGTCCCCCGCGCGCCTCCGGCGCCATGAGGCCGCCGACCACCGCCCCCTGCCCCGGGCACGCCCTGCGTCCCCCCTGGAGGAGCTTTCTGCCTCTCACCCTCCTTCTCTTCATGGGCATGGGTCATGCTCAGAGAGACCCGGTGGGAAGATACGAGCCGGCTGGCAGGGACGCGAATCGGCTGTGGCGCTCTGGGGGCAGCCACCCTACAGGGGCCGCAGCCAAGGTGTACAGTCTGTTCCGGGAGCAGGACGCGTCTGTCCCGGGCTCGCCGCCCGCGGAGCGGGCTCACCCCGGCTGGGGGAGCTCCAGGAGGCCCGCTGAGGCGGAGGCCAGGAGGCCGCCCCGCGCGCAGCAGCCGCGTCGAGCACAGCCACCTGCGCAGACATGGAGAAGCCATTCCTTGGGCCGTCAGCAGCCTGCACCCCGGGCCCGGGCCGCCCCGGCTCTCCCGCGCCTCGGGTCCGTACAGCGATCCCGGGCTGTGCCCCAAACCCCGCCGCGAGGGCGACTCACGGGGTGAGCACTGGAGAGGGAAGCATGCGGGCTGGGAGGAGCGAGGGATGGGGGTGCTTGTTGCTGGAGGGATGTGCAGGCGAGAGGAGAGGGTGCCATCGGGCTCTGCTCTTCGTTCCCCTGGCCTCAGCACTGTGGGGACACAGCACAGAGCCAGGGCTCGGAGATCTGACCCCACTTTTAAAGAGTTGAGAGGAAAGAGAAACACCATCCTCACCCTTGGGTACTAGCTCTCTGAGACCCGACGTTAAATCATTTCCTAATGCGCCTCCGAATTCGCCCGTCATCAGCTAACCGGTGCCTGCAGACGCCCGCTGGGCTGCCTGGTCCGAGATGGAGGCGGGAGGGGACAGCGGGGTGGGCGGTCCAGGCGCAGGAGGCCCTGGAGCGGGCGCAGAGCGCGCGGAGGTGGAGGATTTCGGGGGCAGAAGGGGGCTGGCAGCGAAGCCTGTGCATGGGGATAAATGTTTGGGCTGGGGCACAGGTTCGCCTGGGCGGGCACACGATGGTTGGACACAGGAGTGGGTGTTGCCTCGGGGGCACCTTGGGCAGGAAGCCTGCCCCTGGTGTGGCTGCGGCACAGTGGTTATGTTGG
This sequence comes from Rousettus aegyptiacus, assembly GCF_014176215.1. Lineage (NCBI taxonomy): Eukaryota > Metazoa > Chordata > Mammalia > Chiroptera > Pteropodidae > Rousettus > Rousettus aegyptiacus. The sequence goes on along the minus strand of NW_023416306.1, from coordinate 152,791,666 downwards.
CGAGTGGATCTGCCTGTGCAGCTAGGTTTCAGCGCGACTAGCGCACATTGTAGGGCTAAGCCTCTCCCCAACCCTGCAGTTTACTTTTCCCCTCTCCCCAGGCACCACCTACTGCCCCTCCAGGGCACCCTCTCTCTCAGCGTAAGCAGACTCCCCAGCACCCCCAATCCCCAGTGGAGGACCATCCCGGCCGCAGAGCGCTAGCGCAGACTTGCCTGGGCATGTAAGGTGTGTCCAGATTTGTGGGCACAGGAGCTGCGAACAGAGCGGGGCTGAGTTGGGGCACCATCAGAGAGCCTGGGAAGGAACCTGGCAACCCTCTTGGCCTGAACCCGATTTATCAGTTGGGTTTAGTCCCGGTGCACAGCAGGAAGGCCACTGGTAACCGGAGTCCTACTCTGGAGGATGCTCTTAGGACATTTCCACTCGCTGTTTTTCTTGGCTGCAACACTCTTCTCACACTTCAGCTGGACTCCCTCCCTTCATTCAGATCTCTACTCAGGCCTTCTTGACTACTCCTGCCACATCTCTCTCTCCCTTCACCCTGCTTTATGCTTCTTCATAGCACGCACACCCATCTGGCGTATTATATTTCTGTTTCTATGTTTATGGCGTAGTCTCCTAGCATATGCTACTATAAGTTCTATGAAAATAGAGGCTTTGTTTTGTTCATTGCTGTGTTGCCAGTACCTAGAAGAGTGCCCGAATATAGGTGATGCTCATGAAGTACCTGTTGAGTGAGTGAATGAACTCCCTGGTGCCCATGGAAGGCCCAGCTTAAAGCAGGTGGAGAGTAAGCCCATGCGCTGCCAAGTGGTTTACACACAGAATCAGTAAGCAGGTGTTACTTGAGCACCTGCCACGTCTCACGTTTTTCCTTTCCTGGCCTGTGCAAGTGAATACATGCTTCCTAAGAGCAAGTGCGCGGAGAATGGGATAGCCGATGGGTCCCAGAGAAAAGGCATTGTTGCTGCTGGGAGAGCAGCTCACTTACTCAAAATCGAGTTGGAGAAACGGACGGATATGTTCCAGTGAATGTGTTTTCTAGTATCAGAAGCTTCATGTTAAGCACCAAGGAACGGGACAGTTGTGGCTGAGGAGCTCAGAGGAGAAGGAGGCCCTGTGAGCTGGAGCCCCTGGTGCTTGATGGGCAGCATGTGGAGAAGCGGAGGAGAGGGAGGTAGCAGGAGTGGGGCCCAGAGATGTAGCACTGCCCAAGGATAAGGGCTTCTCTCTGTTGGCACTGGTCTAGGGGCAGGATTGCACCTGTGTGGAGGGGAGCCATGGGGTGAGGCTGGAGGCATAGGTTAGGCCAGATCATGGAGGAGCTTAATACAGTAGGCATTTAGGTGGGGGTTGGGGGAAGGTGAGATAATGGAGAGTGGAGGTGGGAGGATGCACTATTAGAAGTCGTGAAATGAGGTGGTAATGAGCAAAGCAGACTGTCACCACAATAAGGCTGGTAGACGTGCACAGGTGTGTAAGGACATGCCTTGGCTGGGTGCCACCCACAGACACCTGCCATACACAGGTGCACACATCATATCACATGCTGGGTTTGGCTCCTTCCCCAGATTATATTCTGCACCTTTGGTAAAGGGAGGGTTCCCCTGGCACTCCAACCAGCCATTCCAAGTCAGCTGCGGAGTTGCTGAGGGACAATCTTATTTAAAGGGCTTCCTCTACCTAGGTCTATTCTGCCTAATGGCTCCTGGCCAGGCTGACCTCTCTGGCAATTGCCTTGTGGGTTACTCAGGGCCAAGGACCAAGTGCCACCTGCTGGTGAAGTTTTAAATTGCATTAGGATTGCTAGGGATTCTTCATTCATTCAACTAGTGTTTGGAAGACATCCTATATGCCAGGGACTGTGCTGGAAGCTGGAGATACAGCAGTGGTCAGCACAGCCTCTGTCCTCATGGAACTGGCAACGCAGTCAGGGTTTATCGCACACAATGAACCAGAGAACACAGTTCCTGCACTAATGAAATTTACAATCTACAGGTGACTTGTAAAGCCATTGTTTCCCAATATTTAGTGTTTTTAGAACTAGCCTCTAGGCATAGCGCCTTCACAATATTTTCCTCTATCTTTTTCCTCTTGCTCTATTATTTTTCTTTAAATTCATGTACTTTTAAAAGAATAGGATTTTGTTTCATTTATTTTAAAATATTTTATATTATGTTTTGTACAAACATACAAAAAGGTATTAGTAATAATGTGACTCACACTCCAGCTTTATCAAACCTTAATATTTTGGCATATTTTGCTTCTGATATTTTTAGTTAAAATTTCCTCCATAAATTTGTCTCCCTTTCTCCCCAAAGTTAACCACTATCCTAAATTTACTTATGATTCCAAGGTATATTTTTATACTATTACTACGGATACATGCATCCATAAAATACATAATTTGTTTTGCATATTTTAAATGTAGATAAGTGACACCATACTGTATTGTCCTTTAACAAGTTGTTTTCCCTCCGCCTTATTAAATTTTTGAGTTATAACCATGGTAATATAATTAGCCCAAACTTATTCATTTAAGCTGTTGTATATTATTCCACTGTCTGAATATACCACAGTTTATTTATCCATCCTCCTGTTTTTGGACTTCTAGATGAGTTACATATTTTTGCTATTACAAACAGTGCTTGACTCATTTTTCTACATAAATAAATCCATTTTTTATTTTCAAGGAAACTTTGTATTACTATCATAAGTTGAAAATAAAACCACTGATCATGAAAAAAGGTAACTGTAGGAAAATTGAAAATGAAAACAAAATGTTTTCAAATTCTAGTCATACACCGTTATCTTAGGAAACTAAATCCTGTGATGTGTTCTCCCTATTGAAAAGAGGAACTGGCAAGTGTTGGGGAGGACCTGGCCTGAACACTGAACCTCAGACAGATTTTTTTTCACTGATCTGCTCAGGCTAGAAAGAACACCGAAATGGAAATCACTTTCTCACCCTGTGATTCAGCACTGTTGAATCCTGTGACTGTGGAAACCTAAAACCCACTTTCCTGCCCTCAGTGTTGCTCATCTGCTTTTTGGGAAACACTGGATTAAGTGGAACAAAGGAATATTAAATGTATCCCACATGTCAGGCACTGTGTTAGACTCTAGAGGCACAAAGGGGAATAAGAAAGAACCTTCAAGGTAGACAAGACAGAGATCCATACAACCAACAACCTGAGACAATCAGTACAAAATGATCACAGGAGATGGAGAATGGGGAAGGCTAGGTAGATGTCAGCGGAGGTTTTACACAAAGGAGGTAACATTCGATCTGGAAGTCTTGGAGTATGCGAAGGATTTGAATTGGCAAAAGAGAGGGAAGACCTTCTAGGCAGAGAGTAGCTTAAGCAAATGCATCAGAATGTGACCATATAGAGTACAACTGGGGATGACAAACTTTAGATCCTTGGAGAATCACAGCTTTGGTTGTGGATGGTCATGAAGACAGGGAGGGGTGATGGGGACAATTAGATTCCATAGGCAGGTGGGGGCCAGGTTAGCTTTGTAGAGGCCAATAGAGAGCCATGGGAGGTTTCAAACAAAGGATCAGTATGATCAGATTTGTCCCAGGTGGAACAGCAATTGTTCTGGGCTGTTAGCCAGAAGTGTCCCCAAGGGTTAGGCAATGATGCTGCGTATTGGGCTAATGTTTGCTGAATGGCGTCACCTGGAAAGTTAGGTTCATATGAGCGCTGATCAGTACTCTCCAGGGAGTCAGAACCACTGAGTCATATATCCCAGCTAGTTAAGTTCATTTGTTCTCTCTAGCTAGCCAGAGCCAACTGAATGGTCATCTCCCAGTTGGCCACTTACCTGGGCCTATACCCAAGACTCTAATATTGACCTAGAAAGGACACTCAGAGGCCTTCATCGAGAACCTGAATCCCTCTTGAGTGCCCTCCTGGTCCCAGCCTGCCACCTGCCCCACCTTACCGCCTGGCAGTTTTGATTATGGCCAGTCCTCATTGTGGTCCTGACAGCCCTGAGGGCTCCATGATGGGCAGGGCCAGCTGCTGCCCTCCTACAGTCAGCCACCAAGCTGAAGGTGTCTGGGTTCACAGCTGGCTCAGGAGGGCCACGCCATGATTGCCCAACCAGGCAGGCCCCTCAGTCTGTGCCATCTGGGCTCCCGCAGACCTTAGTTCATAGAAAACTCCCAGGCCATGCAGCCTATTTCTTCTTGAAGACCTCCCAGGCCTCTGAGAGGCCTTGTTACCACCATGAGGATAGTGACTTACAAATGCATGGGTAGTTTCCCTCTTCCACCAGGGCACATACAATCAGAAGCCTTGGGTATGTAAGGGTATGAGGACCACACCCATCCCCAGAACCCAGTGTTTAGACCCTGACGGGGAGGAGGCCATCATGGTGCCAGGAAGCTGCTGAAGGCAGCAGTTTGAAGAGACTTCAAGGAGGCCAGAATAGCAGAGCCTTTGGTTGGGGGGACATTCTGTGAGCTCCCTGGAAGGCGGTTCCCCTCAACGTTGGGCCAAAGGGCCAGGAATGAGCCTCAGCTTTTTCAAGCTGCAGGAATTTATTTCGAATGTTTTGTAAGGCTCCCAAACCACACAAGCATTGGAGTCCCCTTAAAGGTCAAACGAACTCCTAAGCAGAGCTACCTCCTTGCCATGCTGGCCACAGAAGTCACGGGGATGGCCCCTTGTTCTGTCCTTCACCCTGACTCTCTGGCTCTATACCTCTGCTACCCCACTCACCCTGAGTTTCAGTGGATGCTTGGTAGATAATTTCTGGTGCTAATGATGGGGTCCACAAAGCCTGAGCCAAGGAGCCAGGCCCCCAGAGGTCCTCTCTAGGAAGAGCCCTTCTAGGGAAGTTGCCCAGGTCTAGGAATTTGAGTCTTTAGATTGAGAGTCAGGGCTGGTGATGCTCGCTGCAGGGGACTTCACCTAGACTGCTCCGAAAGCAAAGTTTGGGTGAGATGGGTGAGTACCCCAGTGGTTACCTCAGGTCAGCATCTCCTGTAGGGGCTCTCAGTGCCAGCACCAAAGAGCAGCTGGGAGAAGGACTATTCCCCATGACGTTCCATCAACCTGCCCAAGTTAAAACAGTGTGCTTCCTATGCAGGGGCAGCTTAACCCAAGTCCCCAGCCCCATCTTCCTACCAGCTTGCCACCTGATAAGCCCCTCTTAACAAGAAATTCTAGGGCTCAGTCTTACTGTGTACCAGCCTGGCCAAGGGCTAAGGCTCCTCCCCATGTGCATTTGTTGGCAGGTGATGTATATGCATGTGCTTAAGAGAATTTTATGTCTTCCAGTTTCCCTTGGATTGTCAGCATTTGTTAGGCAAGGACTGTGGTGTTTATGTTTTGATGAGAGGCAATGTAGAGTTGGAGCATGACTTAGAGTTGGGCCAACTCAAGTTTGAATGAGGCTTTGGCACTCACTTATTGTTTATCTTTGGCAAATGACTGAACCTTTCTGAACTTGCTTTATGAACATCTTCACTGCCATTATTGTCCTGGTGGAATGCCTTCTTGTGTCAGGTGCTATATATTCCTATCCTGTTTAATCGTCACAACCACCAATTTAGGCAGGTATTACCTTCTGTATTGTACAGATGGAGAGAGTAAGGTTTCCCAAGGTCATACAGAGAATGTCAGAGTCAGGAGTCCATATTAGATCCGCAGGATCCCAAAGTGCCTGGCCCAAGCCACAAGGTGTCCTAGATAAAGAGGACAGTCTGCCCAGCCAGGCAGTGTTCTCCCAGGCCCTTCCTGCAGAGGGCAGGACCATCAGAGGGGCTCTGTGAATAGTCCAGCTCTCAGCATCCTATGCCTGACCCTGTTTTGATAACTCCACAGAAGGAATGTCTGCGGCGGACAGTGTTGCCCGGGATGGACGACAGCAAACAGCACCAACCACTGTATCAAACGTAAGTGCCTCTGCCCCATCTCCCCTTCTCTGTCTCCTTCGAAGTGGGCTGATCATGGGGACTCCAGAACCAGGAACAGAAGTGTCTTCCCCAATCTGCCTCCTGGAGATGCAGCTCCCCTCCAGAGTGGAGGCAGGCTGCTGTGGAAGGGAGGAGATTTAAAACAGCCTCCAATAGAAGACAACTCAAATAAAATCGTCACTCATGTTTTTAAAGCTCCCTGCATTCCCTTCCCACTGCCCTGCTGTGTTGGCACCTTACTCGCTCTGCCTGCAGGATCCCTTAGGTGCCCAGACACCTTGTAGTCTGTAAATGTGGCTGGCCCTAGAGCCTCATCATCACACATTTGCAGGGGCACCAATCACAGTGTGTGCCATGGGAACCCACCTCTGTCTTGGCCCTGGCCCCTCTGGGTCTGGCCTCTGCCAGGCACCCTGCCAGGATGGTCAGAAAAAGCTCTGATCCTGAGTCTGGCTCAGCCTCCCTGTGGACTGCTCTGAAGCCTGGCAGCCTGGCCCAGATGAGAGAAGAGAGAATAGTCATCTTAGTTATGTAGAAACCAAGGAGTGAGGCAGGAGGAGCCAGGGGCCCTGTGCTCAAGCATCCACTGATGGTGTCGGAGGCAGTGACAATAACAGTACTCACTTTGAGCAAGGCGCACTTACCTAGCCTATGGGGCAGGTAGGACCACTATCCATTTGGTAGATGAGGCACAGACAGGTCACGGGCTCAAGGTCACGTCGCCTGGAAATGGCAAAATTTGAACTTAGGTAACCTGACTCAGAAGTCCCTCTTCTTAATCATTATACCCTGCTGCCAAGGGTCTTACCTTACTTTCTGGGTCTCACTTTCTACGTCTGCGAACTGGGGAGGACAGTGTACTGCTCCTACCATTACTACCACCACCATTACTCTTACCACCATTACTACTGCTACCACTATTGCTGCTGCTACTACTACTACTACTACTACTACTACTACTACTACTACTACTACACTACTAGCTAACAGCTGAGGACTCACTATGTGCTCAACACTGTGCGAAGCTCTTCACATACATTATCTTAGCTAAGACTCTCAGTAATCCTATAACGTGTATTCACTGATTATCCCCACTTACAGACGAGGAAATGGAGGTTCACATTAGTTGGGAAACGTAGCCAAGGATATTCCACCCCAAGGGCTGACTCCAGAACCCTATACTATTCTCTGTGGGCTGCTATTCCCTCCCAACGCCAGCTGAGGCTGGGGCCCTCTGAAATTTGGAATTTCCATAGGTGATAACAGATACGGGGGTTTCAAGAGGCCCCTTGGATCTTTCTCCCATCCAGGGCCTTTTTTGAGCCCTTGTCAGCTCCCCAGGTCTGTATGGCAGCTCTAAGAGCAACCTTGACTGCCCCTCCCAGAGCTGCCGCTACACTCTGAGAGGCCCTAAGCCTGGCTGCAAAGCCTCAGTCTCACCAGAACCCCTTCTTGCTCAAGGACAAGCCCCCAGGCTTTTTTCAGGGTGAAGGTTTCCAGGTGCATGACAAGACCCACGGTGTTCCCAGACCTCATGGAGGCCCTCCTCTCTGGCTCTGACACCTCCCAAGATGGGGACAAGATGAGGATGAGATGGGAACAGGATGGGGCTACTTCCACTCCTGCGGGGATGGTGATGTGGTCTTGCCAAGATCTTGGTCCTGCCTCAGGCTTCATGGTCCTAACCGCTCCCAGTCTGACAAGGAAGCCCAGGAAGAATCTTGATGTTTCTGGGGATCTCCAGATAAAGAAATCAAAACCCCAAACTCAAAACAAACAGCAAAGCAGATCTACTCCCTGAAAATTCTTTTCTCTTCAGGAACCCTAGATTAATGGGGGCTCTCAGAGGACAGGTCCTCTATAGCTGGGGAAAGAGTTGGTGGGGGAGGGACACCTCATAATTTTGAAGATGAAGACAATGAGCTTTAGAGAGGTGGTGACTTGCTGCAGGTCACACAGCTCATTAGAGGAGGATCTGGGACTCAAAATCAGTGACTTCCCAGGTCGGGAAGCCAGGGATCTGGGTAGTTAGGTGGTTTTATACTCAACAGAAGCTCTGAGATTGGGGCCTGGGTGCTGGAATTTTTTTAAAGCACGCTAGGTGAATCTAACCAGAGCTGAAGACACTGAACAGAGTTTGGGATCAATCATCGGAAGATCTGTCTTGGGGGGCCCTACTGAAATTTGAATGTTACTCTGAATTTTCTGGGATCTTATCAAAGTGCAGATTCTGATTCAGCTGGTCTGAGGTGAGACTGGAGAGTCTGTGCTTCTAACAAGCTCCTAAGGGGATGCTGCCGATGCTAGTCCAGGGACCACACTTTGAATAGCAGGGCCTGGGAAGGCAGTTGGGGTTGGAGATGGGTAGGAGGGTTGGTAAGTTCTAGTGAATTTAGCAGAGTGTTGTCAAGGTTTGAGTTGAAGTTGGAGCAGGCTGGCTTCGGAGGGGTCTGGGCATGGTCCTCGCTTGGGCCCTCCAGCCCTGGAGGTGCTCAGCTTCCTAACTTGCACGTGAGTTTCCAGCATCAATCTCTGCCAAACTGGAGTTTCAACACTGGAAACTCGTGGTTGGGTGAGTCTGCAGATTGTCAGAACCAGTGAGTGTGTGTGTGTGTGTGTGTGTGTGTGTGTACACTCTCGTGCCCCAGCAGGGGTCTGCTCTAGCATGCTGCCAATACCCACTTCACTCTTGGGGTCCTCAGCCTCTGTTATTTCTTTCCCAGCCCTCTCACCCTGCGGCTCCCCTGGTCATCCTCGGACCCGTGCTGCAGGCTGGCAGCTCTCCTGGAGGAATTGCCAGTGGGCATCAGCCTTTCCTACTTCAACTCAGCTTGCTCACTGAAGATCTGTGTGCTAATTAGCTGGGCCCTGTGCTGTTTGCTTGTTGCTGTTTTGCAGCTAATGAGCCTAACAAGAACCACGTGCGCCATCGGGCGTTGTCCCTGGATGGCTGGGTCCCCGGCTCTGCAGAATGTGGGGTTCTTGGCTCCACACCCTGTCAACTGGCTCTTCTGCTTCCCCCAGTGGTTTGCCTCCCTCTTCCCCCAGCCCTCCTGGCTTGAGCCGTGACTGCCAACGCGGGGAATGCTCATTCTCTGTCCTAGCAGTTTCACACATGTGGGATGTCTCCTCGGCCAGCAGGAGAGGAGGGCTGACAAGGACAGTGTGTGACATCCTTTCATTGCCAAGAATCAAGTCTAGTCCCAGAACTGTGTGGAGACTCGATCTGTCCCTTGGTCTCTCCCAGATATCTGTAGGTTCAATCCGCTGCCTATGCTCAGGGAGAGATGACCCTTGCCCCTGTCCCACCCCCTGGCCCCCCTTAGCCTCCTGTCACAGAATCCTAGGTTGCTGTAACATACCAGCCCATCTTCCTGGCAGGCCTCTTCCTTCAGTCCTGCCCAGTCGCTAGACCTGAAGGTGGTTATTGTTGGAGCTCTAGCCCCTCCCTCCACCTTGGCAGCGCTGGGCCCTGGTCTCTTCCTCTCGTCTTGGTATCTGCCTTTCCTCCTGTGGCTTTGCCAGTTCTGCCATGCGATTTACGTGTTTATGCATTTGTGGGGGCGGTGGACTGGAGCTGCCTGGCCCACTCGGCTGAGGGGAAGGACTGTGGAGTGTGGGATGACCAGGTCCTGTTTATAGTTAGGGCTTTGGGAAGACTGTCCCATCTTCCCAGACTGGCTCACCCCCATCACCATCCCAACACACACACACACACACACACACACACACACACACACACACACACACACACAGGTTTTGGGGGCTTCTGAGGTTCACACTGGGGAAGAGGATTTGAAGAATTCTTTGAATTCTCATTTTACCTCAGCCTAGCTGAACAGAGGCTGGGGCTATTCTGGGGAGGGCAGAGGAAGTCCCTGCAGCTGTTGAGGAGAGGGCTAGGTGGGTTACTGTTCCTCCACCCCAGTATTAAGGCTCAAGGTTAAGAGCACATGCTTTGGATTCTGGTGTCAGATCCAAGGAGTTGTGGCCTCAAATCCCAGCTCTGTGTACTCAGGTAAGTAGCTGGCTCTCTTTTCACCATAGAGCCTCATCCATGAAGTGAGTCTAACAATATAAATAGAGTCGTTTTTGAAGGTTAATAAAAATAACACTCTGTAGTTCTTTCTGTAGGTCAGGACTTTATAGTATTAATTTTTAATCCTCACAACCACCCTAAAAGCTGGATTTGATCTGTATCTCATTTACCGATGGGGTTAACTATTTGTCCCAGGCTTGTAGCTGGGAATCAGCCAACAGAGCCTGGAAGTTTGGCTGTTATCTTAATTTAGATTAAGGAGACTGTTCTGCATGCCCAGCTCTACCACTTAGCTGCCTGACTATGGGCAAGATGCTTAAGGTCGTTGTGCCTCAGTTTCCTCTCCTGTAAAATGTGGCTAATATTAGTCTCCACCTCACAGAGTTGCAAGGAACAAATGAGGTAATGTAGGTTAAGTATTCAGTTCAAGGCCTGGAATGTGCTATGTGCTCTATCCACGTATGGCCTTAATGTTGAAGGCAAGGATTGTGTCTCCCAGCATGACACACAGTAGCAAGTATTTACTGGACACAAGGTAAAGGCTCACTTAGTATGTACTGAATTAATACTCAGCCTGTCCCAGGTTTGTTCTGAGACGTCCCCTTCTATGGCTCTAGGTCTATCAGCCCTTCCAGAAAAACCCCACAGTATTCAGGAGACCCTCAAGAGATCCTAGAGTGGGCCTGGGCATTTGCTCCTGACTTCCTGCTCCACAGCCTCTTTATGGCTTTTATTCTGGTCCACATCTCAGGGCTACAAGAACTCCATCCCTCCTCATCTGGCCTTCTCCTTGGCTTCCCTGAGAGAGCTTCCTTTGGTCACCTATCCCAGCCCTGTAATGTCCCCATCCCAAAGGGCAAGACTGTGGCCAGGTGGGTAAGAGCCCCAACTTTGGATCAAACTCCTTGGGTGCAAACTCTTGCTCCATTATTTACTAGCATGGTGACCTCGAGCAACTGCTTGGCCACTCTCAGCCTCAGTTTCTCCATAGGTTAAATGGGGATGAGAATAGTACCTATAGTAGTTATAAGAATGAAGAGGAGAGATAAATGTAAAGAAATCAGCCCAGGGCCTTGTAATGGTGAGTGCTGAACAAACGTTAAGGGTCAGGCAGGAGTGCGATTTGTACGTTCTTCACTGACTGCTTAGGAGCCAGAGGCTGGAGCCTATGGGTGGCTCATCTCTGCATGACTCTCCTATGAGACTCAGGAGTCAGAGAGAGAGGTGGAGGGGAAGGTGAGAGGCAGCTAAGGGGATAATCACATGATCTCAGTGGAGAACCAGGTAACATGAAGGGTACAGTCCTAGCAAGAGGCCGTCTATCTCTCCCGCCACCACCTACGGGTACCTTAGGTCTTCCTGGTGAGCAGGTACATGCCCTCGAGGATCTAATTTAGGAGATGTTCTTACCAGGGGCCCCTAAAGCTGGGCGCTGTGGCCTGTTGATAGCAGGGCAGTGTTGGCCCTCTCTACTGACTCGGCACATATTTTTAAGGGACTGAGTGAGTGAATGATCACATGGGTGACCTGGTAGTTTCCTCCGCCCATCCCAAGCTGTCTCCTCTAGCCTCTTTGGTTGGCTGCTTCTTTTCTACCCAACATCTTAATGTTGGGCTGCCCCAGAACTTTCCCCAGATCTTCCATATCCCCCATGCAAAGATGGGGGGGGGGGGCCATGGGAGACAAGCCAAGCATTAGTTGCCTCCCATTACTGAGCATCAGTAGGCACTGTGCCGGACAATTAACATGCAACAATAATAGTGCAATGCTCTCTCTGTGCCGGGGACCACGCGAAACACTTCAAACCCCTTCACCCTGTGAGTGACCATCATGCCGCTCTCTGTTCTAGCCCCTCCTATGTCCCTGCCGCTGCTTCTCCTCTACTCAGCAACTAAACGTGGCTTCCCGGAACTTAGTCCTGGGTCCTCTTCTTTTCTTTCTCGCTGCACTGCTCCCGGAATGATCTAATGCATTCCCATGGATGTAAACATTGTCTCTGGGCCGACGACGCCCAGATTTACATATATCTTCAGCCAGGCCTCTCTTCTGACCTCCAGACTCCTTCGTCCCGCTGCCTACATGACATCTGCTCTTGATGCCTCCCAGACATCCCCACTGCAGCTCGCCCAAAATGAGCTTGTAGATTCCCTCCCTCTGAGCTAACTCCTCTACCCAGGTCCTACTCATCTACCTGAATGCTCAAGCCAGACACCTGGGGGCCTTCCAGATTATATCTAATCTGTCACGAGTCCTGTTTGTTTTACTTCCTAAACAGCTGGAGAACCTGACTGCTTCTTCCTGCTTCTGCTACCTCTCCAGTCCAGGGCTCCAGCACCCTCTCCTGGGTAACGGCAGCCACCCGCTGACTGCTCACTCCCTGCCCCTTACTCCATAAAATCCATCATAACGCATCCCTTTCCAAACCTTCCTTCTGTGGCACACCCGACCTCATCTCTCAGCACTCACCTTCTCACTCACTGAATCCAGCCTGGGTTCTGGAATGTGCAGGCTATGGGCCGTCGCACATGCCGCTCTCTGTTTGCTTTCCCTCCTCTCTTTATGAGACTGGCTCTAGGTTGCCTTTCCAGTCTCTGTTTCAAGCTCCCCTCCTCAAAGAAGCTCCTCCTGACCACTCAGTCTAGAGCTGCCTCCCACCAGCCTCTCCATTCTGGATCTCAGGCCTTTGACTGTTTCCACCATAACTCACATCCCAATTTCTGTTTCTCTACTTGTTTGTTCACTTGTCTTGTGACAGCCTCCCTAAGCTGGACGCTCCCTGAAGAAGAGGATCGTGTCTGTCTTGCTTACCGTCCTAGGCAAATAGTGTATATTGGATGTATGACCCTTTTCTAGACGAGGACACTGAGACTCACAGAAGTGGAGAAACTTGCCCAAGGTCATGAGGTTGGAATTCAAAAGCAACTCTCTCCTCCACGCTTCCTCCCGGGTCTTGGCTAGGTTATAAGTGAGAATGGTATCCTCTGACCCTCCTAACCTTCCCTGGTCCTGGGCATGGAGCTGGTGTTGTTGTGGAAGGACTTGGGTGGCCCCGTGTCAGTCATAGAACTGTCCTCCATGCCCTTGAGCTGCTGCTCCCCCGGAAAAGACTGGTCTCTGGCCTTGTACTGATGGGGGCTGTCTGAGAACCCTATCCTATCCTTCTTTTATCTTCAGGGACCCCTTTGGCACGATGGCTCCAAAGCCCTGGCTCCTACCGGGGCTTGGGGCTGTGTGGATGGTGATTCTTGTGCTTTGGAGCAGGAGCTAGGGGCAAACCCGGGCCTCAGCCCTGGACCGCAGCCCTGCCCGTGGTCCCCCTCCTCATGCCTGCTGGAGCCCCGTGGGAAATGATACTGCTCCCTGGCCCCGGCCCCCAACTGGCCCAGCATTGAGGCATTTGTTAATGCAATTAGCAGGGCGGTCCACGCTGAAGGGCTGGGGGCCAAGGTCTGACTCACACCTCCCCTTCCTCCCCTCCCTCCGCCAAACGCCAAACGGTAGAGGCCCGCTCAGCATGCCAGACAGGCGTCTGCACAGAGGGGATGAGGGGCCAAGAACGGCATCTTTCTCTCATTAGAGGCTTTTATGTGAACACAACTGCTATTTTGGAGACTGGTGCTTGGCTGGCCCCTGAGCCCCAGCGCTGTTCCCAGCCATGCGAACTGCGGCCCCAGCACAGCTGTAGTGGGGACGGGGTGAGCCCTCGAGGACCTAACTTCTTTCTCCCACAGCCTGGGGGCTCAGGGATGAAGTCAGGGCCTAGGGACACAGATCCTGGGCAGAGCTTGGATGTAGAAAGAACGAGTCTCGGGCGGGGGGGTGGGCGGCATTCTAAGGGTGTGTGGGAGACAGGGAGGCAGAGAGGAATTTCTTTGGCCTCAGGGATCTCTTTGGTGGAAACCAAAGGTCCAGGCTGGAAGAAACAGCTCAGGAACACAGGTGGATCCCCACCTCCCTTCTCTGTAAGTGAATTCCAAGGGCCAACTGAGGCCTCTAGGTGGGGGTCTGAGGTGGGGTGCCTAGGGAAGGGCTGAGGTCAGTATTGAGGGTGAGTAGGAGACTGTCCTGTTTACGGAGGCCTCTGGGTGTGGATGGAGACAGGGCCCCGTCCTGAGGGAGGAATCGGGTAGCTCAGTGGGTAGGTTGTTAGTGTCCCACTGACACAAATTTTAGGAAAGATGGAGGTTTAATGGGGGAGCAGCTGAGCTTCAGGTGTGGGGGTGCTGAGCCCAGAGTCTGACCTGGAGCTGAGGCTCATCTTCCAGACAAGAGGGGATGGTGCTGGCGGCCTCAGAGGAGGACACAGGTTTAAAAGGCCCACTCTGAAGCCAGCACCTCATCTAACAGGTCGTAGATGTAGGGAGAAAGTCATCCTCAGATGACCCTGGGGCCCAGGAGACATTGCCGATGACCACAGCCCTCCCTGGGGAGTGAGAGGGTGGGCGTAGAGAGGGGACCGACTGGCTGTATTAACAGCGTCCCTGCCTCTGCGCCACAAAGCTTGGTCCCTCTCTCTAATCAGGGCCTGTCCTGACATTGCCTTTCTCTGGAAAAAAAAAAAAAGGTCATGGTAGAAAGGCTCAGAAGCCCTCTTACCTCTGCCGCTGAGGTTATGGTAGGTTTTTTAAAAAAAAGTCTTTGCAGTGCTGTCCGATAGAACCTTCTGTGATGATGGACATGTTCAATATCTTCCTGTTCAACACGGTAGCCACGAGCCACATGGAATATTGAGCCCTTGAAATGTGGTTAGTGCAACTGAGGAACTGAATTTTGAATGTTGTTTAATTCTAACCCATTTCATCCTAAATAGCTACATACAGCTCGTGGCTATAACATTAGACTGTATTAAACAGCACAGCTTGAGAGAGTAAAAAAGTACTTCCGCATCCATGACCTCTGTTGACACTCAAAACAGCTCTTTGAAGCAGGACTTACTGGACCCACTTTATGGATGAGACAACTTAGGCACTGGTGGAGGCATCTCAATGAGATGACATGGGCCTGAGGTCATGCAGCTGGGTTGCAGCTAAGCTGGAGTCAACCCAAATCCTCTTGACTCCCCAGTGCCATGTTGTCACTGTTCCCAAGTAGCTGACCACAGAGGCTCTGAGCAAATGGTAGGAGCAGTCCACATGGTGGGAGCTAAACTGCCTGCACAGAGGAGCTGTTTCCAGAATCTCCCCCAGGCCTGCCCATCCTGACTTTGGTCTCCTCCCAAAGGTGGAGGTTTTGTGTGGAAAATCTGAGCAAACCTCTACTCGACTGTTTTGGAGCAGAGTGAAGGTAGAAGGGGGCACAGCCAGAAGGTGGGGGGACTGGAGAAACGATGCCTTCTATTTCTTACTTTCAAAGCGATTTCGAGAGTTTTCTTTTTCTTCCCCTCTCTTTTGGCATCCCGTTAAATCCTCAGAGCCGAACTCCCAAAGCTGAAACTTTCCACATGCCCACTCCTCAGTGAGGGAGAGAGTGCCAGGAGAGTGCAGAAAAAAAGGGTTCAGGAGGAGCCCCAATTATGAATGGCTAAACACTGGCATTAGCGAGTGGGCACAGGGAGGCTGGTAGCAGTGCCGGCTGTGTGAGGGTGCCGGCCTTCAGCAGAGAGGGCCTGGAGTGTGTCCCTGACAGCTAAACGTGGACATTGCGGCGTCCGTGCCTAATAACCTTTTACCAATAATCAGTCAAACACGGACATCGCAGTGTCACGCTCGATAACCCTTCACGAATAATCAATCAATGAAGATTCATTAAAGCCATGTACCCCATCCTGGGGTGATCTCTCAAGTATAAGGCACTATCTTTGCTCTTGAGGAAAAATGGAAAAGAGGAGACTCCAAGAGTAAAACATAAAGACTTCTCAACGCGCCACGTTTGGGAGTTTGCTCTCTTAAGATTCCCACAGCGCTGCATGGAACTGCCTCCCCTGGGTCCTCCTCGTTTCCTTCTTTGCTTTATGTGACAGCCTCTGCCACGGGCCATTCTGAGATGGCTGATTTCCTTTTAGATACTTCAGTTTTGAAATCGGTGCTCGTTGGACAAAAGAGTGTTTTGCTTTAGTCTCCTTTAAATAAAAAAACACATGATCACTATTGCCTACTACTTCCCAAAGGGTCCCAAACTTTCGGATTTCATGCACCAGCAAAATATCTGAAAACATCTTAGGCACCAAAGTACAGTGCAAGCTTTCCCTTTTGCCACGTGAGGGTGTTAGAAAAACAAACTACCATTTGACATCACCTTTAATTAAAATAAAGAACGTTTTAACACCAAACAAGTAAAAAAGAGAATCTCAAAATAAAAGATACTTTTTTTTTTAATTTTATTTATTTAATGTTTTAGGCGAGGCAACCCTTGGTTGACCTCACAGATTGCAAAGACCTTGTCAGCTTACATTCCTTATTTTTTTATTTTTACGCCTACAGCACCTGGTCTTCCTAAGTGGTCTCCCATCCAAGTACTAACCAGGCCTGACCCTGCTTAACTTCCAAGATCAGACAGGATCGGGCTTGTTCAGGGTAGCATGGCCATAGACTAAAAGATACTTCTTAAATGGAAAAAAAAAAATAGAATTACAAAAAAACTCAAGAAACTTTTTATTTTCCTTATTTTTTGGCAGACTAGTAAAAATGGTCATAAGACCGTATCTTTCATAGATAGGTATTTAAAGCCACCATTTGGGGCCGTTTTGGGGTGACTTTGAAGGGAACGGAGAGGAGAGGAGTTTGTGCTTCAATCCCATAATGCCGAGGGTTGGCTCAGAACAAAACTGCTTAAACACTTTAGTGGGGAAGTCGCTTCTTGCTGAGACTTGTGAAAACAACACAAGAGCAGATGCAGATGAGGTCGGTGAGGGCTGGCTCACCACCTCTGCAACCCTGACACTTGCTGGAAAATTTCTCCTAGCAGATCTGGCCTCTGTACTGTTTTGTAAGTGGTTGATCCAGAAAGGTTATCTTCCCGAGTAGGTTTTTTCCGCCAACAAATCTGGCTGGTTTGGAAACCTTTTAGAACTTCTATTTACTACGATGTTATATGCATATATAAATGCCGTTTTTATAGTTTCTCCATCTAACCATCCATTTTTCGTGAGTTGTTCATTGTGCCAGCCAAAGCTTGCCAAATCTTGTCTGCGTTTAGAACCTAACTTCCTGTGTGGCGAGGGGCTTCTGTGGGTATGAGAACCCACCTCTGGGCAGAGCTTCCTCCACACGGAGGCCAGCCTTATTGTCTTTGAACCCCCCGCACCCAGTCTGACCAAGAGAAGGTGCTCATTAAGTGCTGATGGAATGTATTAGCAACAAGGCAGAACCAGAAGTAAGCAAGTCACCATGAGGTACAGAGATGTAGGACCGGGGGTTTTAAATAGTGGAAGATCTTACTGTTACAGTCAAGCATGGGCCATCCCCGAGGCCCAGGAAGGGAGAGATGAAAGGTAGATTGGTTTCGAACGGCCATCTTAAAGGAAAGGACCACCTGCTCAGATAAGGAAGCAACACCTAGACTGGGAGAAGCTGCATGACGTTTCTGTCACCCATTCCAAGCTTTGGGTCTCTGTCAGCAGAGAGATATGGGTTTGAGGCCACTAGGAGTGAAAACCGCTCAAGCCTTCCCTATTTACGCCCTCCCTAAAATAAACCAGGACAGAGATATGACCTGGGCATATCTCCTTCCCCAGTGTCTACTGGCCCTGGTTTCCCTGTGGGGCTGGTCTCTGGTGGTGGTAGTGACAGGGGCTGGTGGGTAGTCAGGTGGGGGCTGCGTATTCTGCCTCTGCTTTCCGCACTGTCTTCACATACTCTCCCAGTCTATCACCAGACCCCAGCTTCCCCGGACTGCTAGCACCTACTGGAACATGCTATGTTCCTTCCAGCCTCCAGACCTTTGCACTTACCCATCCCTCTGCCCGGAAGAGCCTGCCCAGATCTTTGTCCCTCCACCTCCTTTGCGCCTGTCATACCTCACTCTGCAAAGAGGCCTGCTCTGACCACCCTGTCTAAAGTGCCTGGTTGGCCAGACCACTACATCACCCTGTTTAATTGTCTTCACAGCCCATGATACTGCCTGAAACGACAGTATGCCATTGTCTTCTTGTTTCTTACTTGTCTTCCCCACTGAACTGCGAGCTCCATGTGGGCAAAGACTTTGTTCCTAGTGCCTAGCACACAGAAGGGGTTCAGCAAATATTTGTTGAATGAATGAGTGACAGATGGAGGAGACTTTGTGTTTAGAGGGTGCTGTCCTGGCTTCCTACCTGTTCCTCAGGGAAGGCCTTGGGAGAAGTGGGGAAGAACCTCCCTTAGCTGCTGGCCACTGGAGGTGGCTCCAGATTTTGCAAGGTGATGGAGGGCAGTGAAGAGAGAAGAAATCTCGGCCCCCATGCCTGATGGCTGCTGCACAGTGCCAGCTTGGAGCAAGGACTCCAGTTCCAGCTCCACTTTGCCCTCAGGCTAGACCCAGAGTCCAGGGGGCAGAATCTTTCCAACTCCTGGTCAGGAGTCCCACCATGTGCGAGCTTCAGGGCAGGCACTTTGAGAAGAGAAGGAATAGGAGAGACTGGACAGAAACCCCCCCAACAACTCATACCCCCAACTTTCAGGCCAGTGTCGAGCCCTTCCTAGAACAAGGGACTCATTCACTCTTCCTTCATTCATTCTGCAATAATTGAGAATCTACTCTGTGACAGTCTCTATTCTGGGGTACAGGAGGGAATAAAAAACAAAATATCTGAATATCGCCCTCATGGGACTTCTAGTCTTGTAGAGAGACAGACAACAAAAAGCTGTGTTGTAAGTGTATAACACAACATCAGGAGGTTCTGCTGGAAGTGGTGGTGTGAACGGCTCCACACCTCTGCTCATTCGGTCTTTGATTGGTTGTCCAAAGATGATAGGCAAACCTCACCCTAAGGCCTGCAGGTGGAGGGAAGAGAGAAATGGGCCCAGGGAGCCTTCTGAGGCCCGCAGTTAGCTTCCTGCTTGAGCGGGGGAAGGCCAAGCAGCACAAGGCAGGAGGCCCTGCTGACAGGTGGGCGTCAGGGCCCCTGGCCCCTGCCCTCACCCCCCGCCCTGTTCTTCCCAGCCGTGTGCCAGCCACCATGCCAGAATCGGGGCTCCTGCAGCCGGCCCCAGCTCTGCGTGTGCCGCTCTGGCTTCCGCGGAGTCCGCTGTGAGGAGGTCATCCCCGAGGAGGAATTTGACCCCCAGAACTCCAGGCCAGCACCTCGACGCTCAGTGGAGGGCTCACCCAACCTGCGGAGGAGCAGCCCAGCCAGAGAGAGCACTGTGGCCAGAACGTGGCCACTGGCACCACAGGCCAGGTAAGTCCCCTCCTCAGTGGGACCTCAGGTCCGGGGGCACAGTCTCTTTCTGGAGGGACTTTTTTCTCAGGACCGTTTGGTGAAGACGTGATAGAGAAAGCCAGAACTGTCCTTTCTTCCCTCCTTCCCACTCTCCTCTCCCTTCCCTGCGCCACCAGAGGTTTAGAGAGTAGAACAGATGTTGGGGGTGGTGCAGGCTTTTGCCAGGGTGGGGTGGACAGGGGAGTTGGGAGGTGGCAGGTAAACTCTTTACTCTCCAGGTCCTGGGAGAAAGCTGCGGAGAGTATGTCCCCTGGACCAGGCTCTCTCGTTTCTAGTCTTGGCATTGCCATTCTAGGTGGATGACCTGGAAGAAGTTACTTACCTCTCTGATTCCTTATCAATAGGTTGAGGCAATGATGATAACCACAATCATGGAATTGTTGTAAGGATTAGGTTAGTTAATATAAGGAAAGTGCTAAGAACAGTGCCTGGCTCATAGTAAACTCTTTATAAACGTCTCTCCTCCTCCTTCTCTGCCTGTGGTCTCTGTGATGCAGGGACTCCTCTGCCAGAAAAAAACCCCTTCAGTTAACTCACCACCCAGTGCTAGCCTCTCTCTTTGGAGGGGGAGAGAAGGAGCATGTGGGGGAAGGGAGTAGGAGAAAAAGTGGGCAAAGGAAGTGTTCATGGGCAAGATTCCTGGGCCAGCTTGCCAGCCAACCTGGCTAGACTTTTTCTAGCTCAGGACAGGAAATCCGAACTTTGTAAACTGGTCCATTTCTAGGGGGCTGTGTTTTCTTTTTGTTTTTTCAGGTTAGTTTTCCCATTCACTTCCTACTTAGGAAGTTCTTTGTGAAATGCTCCAACCTTGACTTGCTGAACTAAGGGGGGAAAAGATTTGCCCTCTCAGAGGCCAGAAGAACCAGGGAGAGGAAGCTGACCTTGGAATCCCCAGCTGGAAAGCTCAGGAGAGAGAGGAAAGGAGCTTGAGATTGTCCAGCAACTCCGAAGAGGGGGCCGGGCCAACCAGGGTCTCAGTAAGTTAGGGTTCCAGGGCCCAACACCCAAGCAGGTGGTTTCTGAAAGCAGCCAGGAGCAGGAAGAGCTGAAGGATGAACTCAGGTTGAAGTCTAGGGAGCTCCTAGGTCAAAACCAGAAGAGCCAAAACTTTTGGCCAAGGCCCAGGAATGCTGGGTCAGAGAGGACAGAGCTAAGCTGCCAAGGGGCAGATGAAAGGCCTGGGATTGGCTGTGAGCAGGTGGGCAGGGCCTGAGCCTTGTCCTGATTGGTCTTGGCTGTGGGTCCAAGGTGGGTGGGCCTGGTATGAAGGCAACTGGTAGAGCCTTAGAGGTGCCCGTTCCAGGACCTGCCAGGTGCAGTGTGGAAGCAAAGTCCTTCTATCTGGGCTTCTTCCTTGCAAGCTCTCTTTTGGCTTGTATGACTCATTCATTTTATGAACGCACTGATCTCGTGTGTGTGTGTGTGTGTGTGTGTGTGTGTGTGTGTGTGTATGCGCGCATGCATGCGTGCGCATGAATGTTGGGGGTGGTTGTTCAGCGGGTCATTCTGCTCTTGATCCTTGAATCAGTGCTGTCTGACTCACCCCATCCTGTTCCTCTTCAAGGCCCATTCCCACTTCCTCCAAAACGTGCCCCCACCGCTTCCACCCAGCCATCCGACCTCCTGCCACACACACGTGGCACACATGCCTGCATCTGCGATCAGATCTGTGGCCTGTGCCCTGGAAGACCGTGACTTGTCTCACACTCCGAATTTTCCCGCACCTCCTCCCCCAGGCCTAGTTTATAGAAAGCACCCAGTCTGCATTTGTATTCAGTCTACATTTGCACTCGTCACTCGATCCAAACCATCCAAACCAAAGAGTTGGCTTTGAACCCTCACCCTGAGCCTGGAACTGAGGGTACGGCCCCCTGTGCTGCTCAGTGCGCAGGAGAAGGTGTAGCACTTTTCACTCTGCCGTGGGATGGTCTGTTTATTTGCTCACTGGACCAGGAACTCCCAAGAGCAGGAACCGTGTCCTGCTCCTTCACGAATGTGGCCCTGGTACAGTGCCTGTCACACTGTAGGTGCTCGGTCAACCAAGTCGAATGAGTAAGTGAATGAGGCTTGAGAGGAAGAGGCTGGAAAGAAGGAGGATGAACTATGGAGGGCTTTGATCTCCCAGTGAAGGTTTCAGAAAGCGCTGGAGAGCAAAGGCCCTGGGGTAAGGTCTCCGGCC
The DNA here is from genome assembly GCF_014176215.1 of Rousettus aegyptiacus. NCBI lineage: Eukaryota > Metazoa > Chordata > Mammalia > Chiroptera > Pteropodidae > Rousettus > Rousettus aegyptiacus. The sequence goes on along the minus strand of NW_023416306.1, from coordinate 152,770,158 downwards.
CTGCTGTGGGCCGTCTTCTTTGAGCTTCACAGGCTCCCTGGCCAGGGGCTACTGTGATGTTTTTAATGAGCTGCAGCCTCCAGGCCAGCCCAGTCTCTCCCTGCCCTGGGACCTCGATGCCATGAAATCTGGGAAAGTCAGAGTGGCCCAGCTGTGTTTTACTTTGGGAGGCCAAATCCCACTTGCCTGGTGGTGTCAGACATTTCCTGTGAGCCTAGCCAGGTTTCCCAAGCAGCCGCTGGCCTCTCTCCTGATGGCAACTTGGACAGGCCCTCGGTGTCCAGCTAGAGGGAGTGACATGACTCAGGGGCATTCTAGGAGTGAGAGGGGAGTGCGACACGTCCAGGAAGGGGAGACACTGCAGGGATTGGTGATGGCCAGAGGCCCCCTATAGAAGAGGACTAGACAGAGGCCAACAGACTTGTGTCCCAGAAGGAGGATGAGAGGGAGGGGCCAGGAGAGTCTCCGGCAGCAAGCAGCACACCCTACAGAGAGCCAGACGTGGACCGATGTTGAGCTGCCGCAGGGCTGACTGCAGGGGCTTGGAGATGCCCTCTGAGCCCCAGGTCCAGGCTTGTTCTCCAAGGCTGGGCAGAGGGCCTCCCCACCCGGAAGCAAGAGCCAGGCTGCTGGGGAAGGGCCTTGGGAGATTGCAGAAGGGGGTGGTTACGACAGGCCTTGGTAAACAGTGCTTCACACTAGTGCCTCTCAAACTGCTGTGGCATGTGAATTGCCTGGGAACTGAACACATAGCTTCTGATTCGTCAGGTTTGGAGTGAGCGTCAGGTCTCAGGTGATGCCGATGCTGCCGGCCCACACCTTGAATAGTGAGGGTCTGACCCTAGGCTTTTGGACATCCTGGCTTCCAATCCTGGATTGACCAGTCACACCTGTTGTGTGACACTAGGCAAGCAGCCTAACCTCTCTGAGTCAGTGGTCTCCGCCTGATAGGATTACCGAGAGGATTAAATGAGATCAGATGAATAGAGCACTTCGAGTGGGGCCTAATTTCAGTTAGTGCTCAACACCTGTTAGCCATCAGCAGGCCGATTCTCTTTGACATGGAGACTTGAGTGAACAGGAGACTGTGGCAAAGAGCAGACAGAAAACCAGGGTGCATGCATGTGTGTGTGCGTGCGTGCGTGTGTGTGTGTGTGTGTGTATGAGTGTGTGTGCATGTGTACAGAGCTACTCTGGGGAGAAGTCAGAGCCCAGACCCAGCCTCAGGGGAGGTGTGACCAGCAGATGTAGCAGGAGCAACAGTAATACCTGGCTCGGTTGTTCCAGGACTAGTCTCACCAGCTGTATGGGAGAGGGGGTCAAGGGGAAGTGTCATGACGTTTCTCAGAATGGGAGGGATCTCCCCTGGGTTTGCTCCTTAGCCTGACCTGAGGACTTAGAGTCTAAGCCCTGGGGACATCCTTAGCAGGCTTGGTCAGCACTCAGGCAACAAGGGGTTTGGAGGACAGTGTTGAGCAGGGAAAGCAGGGGTGGCAGGGAGGTGTCTGGGGAGCTGTGGACATCATGGCGACGGCTCTCAGTGGGCTTCTCCCCCGGAAGGCCGCTGGAGTCAGCTTTCTTTGTACTGACCCAGTCTCCCTTCTTCTGGATCTCCTGCTCTCTGTGCACCTCACCTCTTTATCCCCTGTATTAGTTTTCTATGGCCATCATAATAAATCGCCACAGATTTAGCAGCTTAAAACAACGCAGCTATATTATCCTTCGGTTCTATCGGTCACACGTCAGACACGGGTCTCACAAGGCTGAAGTCAAGGTGTCACGTCCAGAGTGCCTGGATGCTCTAGGGGAGAATCTGTTTCCTCGCTCATTCATATTGTTGGCAGAATTCAGTTTCTTGCAGTTGTAGGACTAGGGTCCCTGTTCCCTTGCTGCCTGTCACTTCAGGGTCATTTGTAGCATCCAGAAGCCACCCACACTCCTTGCTTGGCCTGTGGCCACCTTCCTATCTTCAAAGTTAGCAACTCCTCATATTTTGACTCTTCTCTCTGCTTTCCTCTTCGGCTGAATCTCCCTCACCGACTCCTCTGCCTTCTTCCCTTTTTAAGGGCCTCTGTGATTCTATGGGCCCCACCCAGATAATCCAGGACAATCTCCTTCTTTTAAAGCCAGCTGATTGGCAACCTCGAAGGCACAACATCAAAGGAAAAAGACCTCGGGGGCCAACCGCACCCACCACTGCAGCCTTTTCCAGCCGGGACCCTCCCCTTGTCAAGGGCTTGTCACCAGGGCCTGCTCTACATGACCTGACCCCCAAAACATCTGACATCGTTCGGTCAGCTCTCACCACTCGCTCCCCTCACTCACCCTGCTTCTGCCCCACCGGCCAGCTCGTGTTTCCCCAAACATGCCAGGGAGGCTTTCCCCTCCGGGCCCCTCCCTGGAGCACTGTGCTAGTTTCCTAGAGCTGCCATGACAAACTCCCACAAACCGAGTGGCTTAAAGCACCAGAAATTTATTCTCTCATAGTTTAGGAGGCCAGAAATCCAAAATCAAGGTGTTGGTAGGTTTGTTTCTTCTGGAGGCTCTAAGGGATAATGTGTTTCATGCCACCTCCTGGCATCTGGTGGCACCTGGCAATCCTTGGTGTCCCTTTGCTTGTAGATGCACCACCCTAAGCTCTTCCTTCATTGTCATGTGGCCTTCTCCTGTGTGTGTGTGTGTGTGGTGTCCTTCTTATAAAGGCACTGGTCATTGGATTTAGGGTCCACCCTAATCCAATATGACCTCCTTGAACCCTAACTAATTATATCTGCAAAGACCCTATTTCCAAATAAGTTCACATTCACAGGCTGGGGTTAGGATGTCAACGATCTTTTGGGGAGCAACCATTCAACCCACATCAGACTCTTCCCAGACACTCACATGGCTTCCTTCCTTCCTTCCTTCCTTCCTTTCTCCTTTAGGTCTTTCCTTCTCAGTTGGACCCTTTGTGTCACCCAGTTTAAAACGGCACGTCCCAGGCACTCCCTGCCCCCTCCCAAGCTATTTTTCTCCGTAGCGCTAATGGCTTATGTATTTTACTTATTTATTTGATTTATTGTTTTCCTTTCCCCAGTAAAATGGCAGGCCCAGGAAGACAGGGGTTTTATCCGTTTTCTTTGCTGCTGTATCTTCAGCACCTCAGATATGACTGGCCCAGAGTCAAGTTGAATAAATATGTGGTGAATGAATGGACTTGGCCGTCTGCCTGCGCTATCTTGTTGGTTTCTCACCAACTCCCTGCAGTGGCTTCTCAGTGTCCCCATTCTATTGACAAGGCTCAGACAGGTGAGGTCCCACAGCCTGGGACCCAAGCCCGTGCCAAGCTTTTGTCTGTGGGGAAAGGGAGGAAGGGCAGGAGCGCTAATGCAGCTCCTGCCAAAAGTCCAGCCGCGGCGGTGAGTGCCAGGGTCACTGCGCACACGTGCCTCGTGTGCCTGTGTGTGGGTGGCAGGAGAATGCACTTCCTCAGAGCAGGACCCCAGCATCATTCAGCCCCCATGTCTCAGCCCCTACCTTGCTCTTCTTGGCACTTCCTGACCTGTGACCCTTAACCTGCTGTTGCTGAGTTCGAGCCCACAGGTTTCTCAAGGGAGTACTGTCTTCTGTCACCCCCAGGCCATGCCTAGGCCTCCTGGGGAGGAGGATAGGGGGAGGAACTTTGCCCCCAGGAGTGGCCTCTGCTGATCTGGGGGGGCACGGTGACCTCTCAGTAGATAATTACACTTGGAGCCGCTGCAGAGGAGACCCAGGCGTCCCTTCCTGACAGAATGGCAAAGGGTTTCCCAGGAGACTGTTGACCCAGAGTCAGAAACAAGGTCCCTGAGGAGAAGGCAGCTGAGCACAAAAGGGACAATGGGAGGTACCAGGAGGCCACCCCAGTGTGTGTGCCAGGGGGCGTTGGGCGACGGAGTCAGGCAGAATTTAAACCCTGGTATCCGCACAAACTAGTTATGCAAGTCACTTCACTGCAATGAAATTGGCTTCTTTGATACTGAAGTGGGAAAACTCATGCCATCTCATAGGGTGATGGAGAGAATCCACTGTAATAATGCAGGTAGAGTGATTGGTAGGGTGTCTGGCCTACATTAAGTCTAATAAATGTGAAATCTCTTAGCCTACCTGCCTGTTCCCCATGCCTGTGACAAATCAATGTGAGATATCCCATTTGCCTGGATAGATTTTTCTCCACTTTACTGTCTAGGCATACAGATGGGGAAACTGGGGCAAGACACAAGTAGGCAGCTAGATTGTGGGTTGATTCTGGGAACCCAGGAGATCCTACCTCTGGGCCAATTTGAAGGTTCGGCGGTCCCTCGGAACCTGGCTCCTGCTTCAGACACCTTCCACCCACCCCCTTTGCTCTGGGCTTCTGCTTGCTCCTTTGGATAACATGACCCCCTATGGATCCTCCCTCCTCACCACAGGGAGGGCAGGGGTATGCTCCAATATGCCCCTGGGATACAATGAAAGACAAATTTATGCTAGGGGGACCCGGAGAAGTCCCTTGCCCTCCCTGATCCTCAGTTTCTACATTTGTAAATCAGAGGGATAAAGTGGAGCTTCTCTGGGATTGAGAGTTATTGATCCCAGAAGCTGGCCTCCAGTTTGACCATTTTCTGTCCCCAATGGTGAGATGTGATTTTTTCCCACCCTCTCTATCCATTTCCAAGGTCGTGGCCAGGACACGTGACACTTTTCACCAGGGCAGAGCTTAGCTGTCCCTGACAGCCTGGCCTCAGATTCTCCTTGGCAAGGCTGGGACGGGGTTAAGCCGCCTGCACCTTTTGTGCCTGTCCCCTCTGTCTCAGGCCACAGAGCGGTGCCTCCCTGCTGGGTTGACTCACCGCTGGAATCCTAAGTCAAGATTTCGAGACCTCCGGGAGTTGAGCGCCTTCTTTCTTTTTCCTTTATTTTTCTTTTCCAAGTCTTATTATTTTCTGATTTGTTTTTATAACTTTGAGCCGTAAGCTTGCTCCCCTGAGTTTTTTTTTCTGGAATTTCCCAGCACTTAGAAACTTGACTACACTATTTTGAAAAGACTTAGAATTAGGACACCCAATTTTGCTTCCAAGCTGGGCGACTAACTAACCGCCCCCATGGAGACTTAACTTCACTAAGCCTTAATGTCTCTATCTGTAAGATGGGAAGGATGATTCTTTCCTCCCTAGGATGGTGTGAGGATTAACAAAAGCGATGAGGGCGAGAGGTAGTTTTGTGAACTGTAATGCGCCCTGTAAATACTGGTTATTATTGTTATTCAACGGTCCTGCCAGTGGGCTGGGGTGTTTGCTTATATTTCTTACATGTGAGCGGATCACTTTCAGGAGGAACTCCTCATTGAGGCCCTCCCTGACCACTTTTTTCAGGTTTTAACCTATGGTTAACCTCAGCCGCTGGATGTAGCACTAGGAGATCGCGGTCTCTGTGATGTGTCCCCCAACAGTCGCGCAGTCCACAGCCTGTGTATGAGGTGAACCTGGACCTGGCCCCTTCCCAGGAGTGATACGTTTCTCATTTTCCAATTGTTAAATACCGTAAACCTCCAACCTGAGAAGTTCTCTCATTTGATTCACTTTTTATTCCCATAGTACTTTTTATTTTCCACTTTCTAACATGACATATAATTTACTTATTTATTTTGTTTATTGTTTGTCTGTTTTTCCCCAACTGTAGTGTGAGCTCCTTGAGGGCAGGGGTCTCTGTTTTGTTCGCGGACATATCCCAAGCTGCCAGAACAGTGCTTGGCATATAGTAAGCACTCAATAAATAAATAGCTGCTGAATGAACATCCCTGTCACAATACATCTCCTGTCGCTGCCTGAAGCAATGACAGTGGTCTTGGGTTTATTCCCTTCTGAGCTGACACTCAGCCCATCCCCCAGCATGTGGTTGGTCAGGAGGGGGCTCTCCCAGTGCTCCCAACAGGTGGCTACCTGCCCACCCTGTGCCCCTGAGCCTCAGGGGTCTGAAGCCAGGGCAGGCTAAGGGCCATGCTTCTCTCCTAAGGGTGACTAGAGCTGGAGGAGGGCTCAGCAGACACTTGAGAGTGCCAGGAGTTTGGTGTGGGGCTGCAGCAGCTGTGAAGGGGTCTCCTCCCAGCTTTTTCTGTTTCTTGGGCCTTAGATGAGTGCCATGGAGCCCCTCCCTAGGGCTGTGGATTTGGACGAGGAAGGCTCAGAGGGGAGTAGTCAGAGGGAAATGCTCACTTGTGGGCCTCCAGCCAGAGCAAACAGAAAGGGTTTTATTGTCCCAAGTCTGAAGTCACAGAAGCCCTGCTGCTGCTTTTTGAGAGAGTAGAAGAGACCTGTGTCTCAGCTGAGAACTTCCTTCACCGCCTGCCCCCTCTCCCCGCTGCTTGCAGAGGGTTCTGAAGTGTAGATGGGCCACATTAAGGTTCGTGCTGGGTCCCTGGCACTCAGTCCCTGCCAAGTGCACCCAACCCTGCCCAGGAGAGACCGCTTGGAATGACTGGGTGGGTCTGAGCACTCCATTCCCACCAGGGGAAGGAGACAGGCCGTTCTGTGTTGGAACTTTCAGTCACTGGGCACACCACCAGGAGATGTCTGTTACTTTCTCCTCTCTATAACAGTCACTCCAGGGATCGTGCAGTGTGCAGCCTGTGCGGCTGTATGTTCTGACCCTGGACCTGGCTTCTTTCCAAAGGAAAGTGTGTACCATTTCCTCCACAAAGCCCGTTGCTTCAAGGCAGTCCTCTCCAGTTCCGCTGGGCTGCTGAGGCCCCTTTCAGTTTTCTCTAAAAGGAAGGTGAACCTCTGGGGCCTTGTAGAGTGTTAATGGTGCCTCCCCACCCTGCATAAATACCTGAGAGCCATGGAGCTCAAGGCCTGGGCAGGGCCATAGCTGGCCTGAGGGTACCTGTGTGAATAACAGAAAGACAAAGGCTCACGGGGATGCAGTTGGGCAGCAGACTGGCTATGCTTTGACTCTAGGCGTAGGGGCCCCGACAGCAGTCTTGCGGTAGGTGGGGGCCAGCGTGCCTCTCTGTGCAGCATAGCCTGCAAGCCTCCTTCTTCTGCCATTCTCTGCCTAGTGCAGACACCTCTGGGTTGGTGAAAATGTCAAGTTGAGGCCTCTGAGTGCTCAGGGGCCCAGGGCCATCTAACATCTCTCCTGCTCCCCACATATAGCAAGACGGCAGATTCGAGGGAAATGGTGTCTGCTTCCTGCACATTGCCCCTTATCTTCCTCCGTCCCCTACATAAGCTTGAAGATGGACATCTGGCCTGAGGTGGCCCGAGGCAGCCCCAAAATCTCTGACGAAGACAGTATGACTCCCTTTTCCAGAATCTCCCAGAGCTAAGGATTATCAAGACCCTTCCTTAGGTTTGGTGCTAGAGAGGGACACCTTCCCAGTCCAGCCCTGGCCCCAACCCTCTACGATCTCTGCGGTACAAGCTGTTCACCTCCTAGCTGCCTACAGCCTGCAGCAAAGTGATGGAGAAATGTATGAGACTCTTCCTCTTCTAATTCTCCTTCTTCATTATCTCCATCCCATTTGTTGTACCCTGCTATGTTTCACACACGGCGTTGGACGCCCTGCCCTCCTCTCTCCTCTCCTTGTCACATGCCAACGTCACCAGCTCAGTGACATGCAGGAGGTGGATATTGCACAAATGCCTTTTGGCCAATTGTGTTGCATCCAAGTAGCGGCGTTTAAATAGAGTGGTGTGCAAAGCCACACCTGCCACCGGGTCGGCGGGGGGGGGGGGGGGGGGGGCGGCAGGCGCCCAGGAGCAGAGGGGCGGGGAGCCTCCCAGAGCCCACTGCAGCCCTGATCCTTGCCTCGCCGAAACGGGGCGTCCAGAATTGTGGTTACTGTGGGGAATGTTTGGGTCCGGACTCGGTGGGATTACGGTTGTGGTTGAGGTGACATTCTATTTCACAATAGGGTGGTGGTTAGGGCAACTTTATGTGGTATTAGAATGAGATTTTAACCTTAATATTGGGTTAGGTTTGGGTTAGGCTGGGATTAGGGTTACATCATAGAAGGATTTAGGACTGTGGGTTTTTGAGTGTGAAATGGTTATCATTTTAACCTACTATTTATGAGCCTTATTGAGTGAGCTGGCCCCACTGTTTGAGGCATTTTATAGGCACCACCTAATTTAATACTGGAGACAATATGACATAGTGGTTAGGAGTGTGGGTCATGAGTCAGACCTCAGTTTTGTCTGATTCTGTTGCTCACCAGCCCTTTGATGCTATATGAGTTTCTTCAATTCCCTGCATCTCAGTATAAATCGATGATACTAATACTGGCCAGAAAAAAAAAAATACAGGGTTGCAGTCAGCGTAAGATAAAAGTGGATAATGTGCTGAGCCACACAGCTAAGTGCTCAACACTCGATAGCTGATACTCTTTCTTCTCTGTATCAGTCAGAATTCCAGCAGGAAACAGATGGCACATTCAATGGGGACCGTCTAATAAAGGGTCTGTAGGCACAGACAGGGTTATAGGAAACGGCAAAGGCTGGCAGGTACCCCAGGAGTGGGGTCGGGAAGCCCTTAACCCTCCAGGTCTAAAGGGGCAAGGGCCAGGGGTTACTGGAAACCAGAGTGGCTCCAGCCGTAGGAGAGGGCCACGGCAGAGCTGTGGCCTCTGGCAGAGGAACAGGGTTGCTGCCCGCCTGCAGTGGCCCATTAAGAGAGAGCCAGGAGAATAGATACCTCCACTCTCTCTGCCTCTTGCTGGAGTCCCACGTGGACTGGGGCAAGTGAAAGATCTCCCGCACATTAACCTGTCCTCACAAGGACCCTGTGAAGAGGAGACTCCTATGAGCCCCACTCTGCAATGTGAAAACTGAGGGAGAGTGACTCCAGCCCAGCTCTGCACAGGATTCCAGGACCTGCGCTCGCTCGCAGCCGTTCTGCTCAACAGCTCCCAGAGCAGGTGAGCCCAGGCGAGTGCAGACCAGCAAGCCTGGTGTGGGAGCTGCAGAGGACGAGGCCAGGCATGGCATCTCGTGTCTTTTCAGGCAACTACAGGAACCTGACAAGAGCCTGGAGCAGCATTCCCCATGGCCATGTGTGAGGAGTGAAGGGAGCTTGTTGGGGCCATTAAAACGTTAATGTATGCAGTTGCCAGCATCCAACTCAAAAAAAAAAAAATAGTAACAACAAACATTTCAAGCTTGTGGCTTTACTCATAGCATTTAACTGACCTAAATCCTCTAGGATTTTTGTTTAAAAGGAAAGGGTTAGGGAGAGATGAAGCAAGAAAGGAATGGAAAGACAGTCTGTGCTCTTTTTCAGATGCCCCAGGGAAGGCCTGTCCCATCCGGTTGCTTTGTACAGAATTGTGGCTGCTCAGTAAATGCCACTCTCTGGATTAGGGTGTGTATGTATGTGTGTGTGCGTGCGTGCATGCGTGCGTGTGTATGAGAGAGAGAGAGACAGACAGAGACAGAGGCAGAGACAGGCAGACATATGCAGCATGGGTGGAAAACTGCTGAGAGAACATGCCTCAAAAATCATAATGGAGGTTTTTCGGGCCCTTTGAATTTTCCTTTTGAGCTCAATATATATATTAAGCTTCATCTCTTGCTCACAATGGAGAGGAAGTTTCTGATTTATGGGTCCAGTAGTTTTTTCAGTTACGCGATATTTAAATCTGCCACCAGTTAACTAATTTGCCACTGTCAGAAAAGGCACTGTGAGCTTCCCAGTTGAAACTCACTTTACCAAAGTAAAGTGGGACAGTTGGCCCTCTGTATCTGTGGGTTCCACATCCCTGAATTCAACCAACTGCAGAGCAAAAACATTTGGAAAAAAATGTTACGTTGTTGCCGACATGTACTATATAGTTAGGCCTATGCCTCTGTCCTGAACACATACAGAATTTTTTCTTGTCATCATTCCTAAACAATACAGCATAACAACCATTTACACAGCATTTGCATTGTATTTGACATTATAAGTAATCTAGATATGATTTAAAGTGAATGGGAGAATGTGGGTAAGTTATATGCAAGTACGATGCCATTTTATGTGAGGGCTTGGGCATCCATGGATTTTGGTCTGTTGGTTACCCAGGGTCGGTTGGGGGGAGGACCAATTCCCCATGGATATAGAGGGAGGACTGTATTTTGATAACAGTAATGAAAAGAAGACTCTGAAATGCATACTTGTTTCCACTCGTGGAACTGAGTCCATGTCTCAGCATTCCTCCTCATCACCCCACAAACACCAGCTCACCTGTGTGCACACACATGTGCACGCACACCCTCCACCTCTGATGAGGGGCTAGGGTGAAGATGGAAGCCTTGTAGGATAATTTCCCAGAAAAGGATTAGAAAGGGAAGTGGGTTAACTGTAAAGTCATCTGATGACCACGGTTATAAGACTGGCTGCTTAGGGCCCAGAGGGATGTGTGTGTGCATCTCTCTGTCTGTCTGCAGATGACATCGTGAAGATTGCTAAATGATTTCCAATAACAAAATGTGGAAACACATACTTCCTTTGTTAGCCACATAGCTGTGGTTTTGTGTCCATGATTCATTGTGGAAGTGAGTAGCTGTAACAGGCATTTTGTGGGTTTTTTCTTTTTTCTCCTAAAAAAATATTTGTGAAAGGTCTAAAATTCAATGAAGTCCAGTACTTTTTGAAAAGAAAAATTCCCATTCCTTGCAAAAGGAAGATTGCAAATCAAAACCTCTGGGGCTATAACATTTCTGCTTCCAGCCAGTTACCTACACTGCATTTTCTTCCTGGAGCCTCAGTCTCTGACTACCACCTAACATATCCACCCACACATGCACCCAGAGGAGTGTGGAAGATTGTATCAGAGGCCTCTCAAGGGATTCTGGTATTGCGAGGGAGCGGGGGTGTCTTCTTGAGACCCCAGCCAAGCCACACCCTTGGGAAACAAATTGATTCCACATTTCTTCCATTTTTTTTTTTTTTTTGAGGTTCTGGGTCAAGGTCAGAGCCCCTAGAGCAAGCAGTAGTGTGTGAAGGAAGAATTGTGAAATTATTTGTCTTATAGTTAGACGGCTCTGGGTTTGAATCTCAGCTCTACCACTTAAAAACTATGCTACCTAGAGCAAGTGGTTTAGCCTCATGAGCCTCAGTTTCCTCATCTGTAAGGTGAGGATAACTATCACTACTTTATAGAATTATTGGGAGGATTTATTAGTATATGTAAATACATCTTGGCACCTTTTAGGTGTTCTATGAATGGCACCCACTCTTATTGGTCTCTAGACTCTGAGGTTATCTGAGCATTTTGTTTCCATCGGAAAAGCAGCAGCGATAACTACAAACTCTGGGAGTTTGGCCAGACCCCTTGATGGTGTTTCTGGTCCTGGTGAGGTTTCCTGTCATGGCCAAGGGTGTGCAGCAGGGGTGGGGTATGTCATTCACCAATGGCAGACAGAGCTAAGGTCCAGAGACTGCCCCAGCACTCCTCTGCTGATGGTGATCCCGGGCGGGCTAACAGCCCTTCTGTGCTTCAGTTTTCTTTTCTGCAAAATGGAGGACAATACTTCCTAAGAGTTTCTGCACTCATCGAGTGAGGCATCAAATGTAAAGGGCCTAGAAAAATAAAATACGAAATGTTTGTAGCGGACGTCTGCACATGATGGGTTGGTAGGTTTGGGCTGCTCATGGCTGAGAGACTTTTCAGGTTGTGGTCCCAGTTCTTGTAGAAATCTTTTGTTTATGGACCCGGGGCAGAGTTTCAGCCTCTAGAAGAGCAGGCTGGCTGCAGGCTGCCAGGACTTTGACCTGCACTTGAGAGTGTATCCTTGACCCAGGCCCCCTGCTGCCTTTGTCTACGGATGGGCCTGTCCAGGCAGGACCAGGTGAGGGGTAAACTCATCTGAAATCATAGGCCCGTGTTTGCTATCCGATAAGGCAGGCCTGCTCAGCTTTGTGTGTCTGTGCATGTGTGTGTTTTGGAGGGGGCGGGGAGATAGTATTACGAAGTGGTCAGGGGTCCCGAAAACCCATGAGCTGAGAACTCAAGGGTTCGGGACACTGGCATCTCATGCCAGTTTGGTGGTGGAGAGATGCTCATTTACCAAGCTCTCCATGGCTTGGAGTAGTCCTAGCTCTATCCCCTCAGCCTAAAGGTTTTTCCTCTCCTCCCGCCTCCTCTAATCTCCTGGAGCCCTTGCCGGACTTGTGTTTTCATCCCCTTTCAATGGCTTCACCTCTCCAACCACCTTCTTTTTTGTGTGCTTCTTTATAACTCATCCTGCGCCACCCATAGCAGCTTGCAGCCGGAGTTGGGGGGCAGTGGTGGAAGGAGCATGCTGAGCCTGGGATTCCAGTAGACCTGGGTTCGAATCCTGAGTTTTGCCATTCCCGAGACACGTGAGCTAGGGCCAGCTACTTACCTTCTGCACCCTGCCAACGTCTCATCGCTGCTACGGGGATAATGATGCCTGCCTCCTAGGGCATGGGGGCGGGGGGCCTTCCCAAGGGATGTTCATTCTCTGCCTGGTGCTCAGCAAACAGAGCAGTTATTTGATCAAGGTGGTTGTGTGCGGAATGCTGTGGCTCCAGAGACTTCACTTCTTTACTCTTACCACCCACTCGGGGCCACAAACTCTCTGAGAAGGCCTCTGGGAATGGTCCAGACAGGAGACAAGTGAGTGAAGGGAGCATTTTTAATCAGAGGATGTGGGCAATAGGGGCAGGCAGGGGAGCTCCAGGGAGTTTTGACATAATCATCATCCTAAGAGACCATTTTTAACTTTGTTACTTCCTGGTAAAAACACCTTCCTTCAAGGATTCCCTTTTAAACCCAAGATCCACTCTTGGTGCTACAGCTCAGTCCCAAAGCATAGTTCTCAAACTGCCATGTAGCGCAGAGGTTTAAAGTACAGGCTGGAACCAGAAGATCTGCAGGCTGTGTTTGATTCCCAACTCTGTTAGTGATTGGCTGTGTGACCTTAGGCAAGTTGCCTAGCTTCTCTGTGCCTCATCAGTAAAATGGAGATATGTAATAATAATACCTACTTCCTAATCGTAATAATGATTAAATTAGTTAATGTATATAAAGTGCTTAGAACAGTGCCTGACACATAATAAGCACTATGTAGCTATTCGCTATTATTTCCTGACACCCTTGGCCCCTCCCACTTTTCCTTGAACCAAACAGGCCTTCTACTCTTTGAACAGCACCACCAGCACATTCCTGAACTGGTCCTTTCAAGCTTATGGTTCTCTCTGCCTTGGGTAGACTCTGCCCTCCCACCCCTTCCTCCAGCTCAAATCACCACCTCTAGAAAACTTTCCCAGGCATCCTGCTGTGAGACTCAGGCACTTGCTGCTTTTCCGCTCTTGGATTGTTATGAAACCTCATGCTCAGGGTCTTCTGCCAGGGCTGCTGTGCATGGGTGTACGGGTTGGGCTCTGCACCAAGGTGCTGGTCAGGGGATAAATGGGGCTAAAAGCTAGCCTGCATTCTGCTCACCCAGCCCTGGCACCATGTAATGCCAGCCTGGAAGAAGTGGGGCAGCTTCGGTAAACGGGCAGCCCAGAGGGGACCTCTTTCCTAGTTCGCACAAAAGGACCAGGTGTGCTAGGCCTCCCCTGCCCCTGCCTCCTCGCCTGGATTATAATCTCCCAGCAGGCTAGACATCTTTCCCACAGTGCCATTGTGGGACCATGCACCTTATAAGGTGCTCTAAGTGCACCTTGCAAGAACTTGCATGATGAATTCATGCCATCCAGGGCTCCTCCTCCAGCCCAGCTGACAGGTGTTTCTGGGGGAACTTGGAGACAAAGGCTTCAGACCACCCGCTGGCCCCCTGGCTGTGGAGGAGGCCCAGCCAGGGGTGGGGAGATGGTTCCAGGGAGATGAGGGATCTGGGAGAAGCCACAGAGAAGTTCAAAGTTCAAGTGATAAATATTTGGGGGACAGCGGTTGTGTCCCCAGTGCTGTGACGACACTACGGAGAATACAAAGATGGTAAGACACAGTCCCTTCCCTTCCTTTCTGGAGGTTCTGTGTCCCCGGTTGAGCTGCAGCCCTTCCGGGTCTCCTGAGCCCAGAAGGAGGCAGAGGGGCTCTTGGAGGGGCCCTTCTCCTGGTGAGAGGGAGAGGGTGATCGCCCCAGCTGTCTGACACATGCGCAGGCTAGGTAGACAATGAGGGGCGGTTCCTAGGACCCTCAGAAGCCCCTCGGGGCAACTGCTCCTCCCACCTCTGCTCCTCGAGGTGCCCCAGGCTTCATCCCAGGGCCTGGGCAGCCTCTCTGGCTCTCCTGTGCTGCTCCCTTAACATCCAAAGGGAAAAAAGACAACGCAGTTTTGAGGGGCGAGGGCTTGGCCGCCTTTTAGCCTACAAGGCAGGCTGCTCAGGGGAGAAGTGTTCACAGTTGATGGAGGCATGAGGAGTCTGGAGGGTGGAGAGCGATGAGGCTCAGAAGGGCCTCTGGACCCTTGGGAGACGGAGGCAGCACCTACTTTCAGGGCTGCTGTACAGGGCTGCTGTACTGGGGGACACGCCCCAGTGCCCCGCAGACATGCACGGCTCTCTCCACCTTATTCATCTACAAGGAAACAGGGGTACTGTGTTCCCTCCTGAGCAGGAGGGACTCTCCCAGGGTTCTTCTCCCTCCACACCCCAACGCTGCTGGGGGCATCCCCTGGGGTCTCGGTGCAGGAGCTCCAAATCCTGCAGACCAGGGCTTGGCAGAAGAAGGAGCTGGACTTCAGAGCAGGCCGAAGTGACTCATAGGCGGCTGGACAGGCGGGGTGGGGGCCTTGGGCTGACCAATGAGGCCATGGGGCTTGGACAAATGGGCACAGCAGGATCAGCAGCAGGAGAGGTCTTGTGACACTTGGGGGAGGCTGGCTCTGGGCCCTTTCAGGAATGCGCCAAGGAGTGAGGGTGCTGGTGCTGACGATGCCACATCAGTGTGCGAGGCAGCAGGTGACGCTGGGTCCTCCAGGCATCCACTGAGCATCCACCCCACTGGTCTCTCAGAACTCATGGACGGGGGACCCCTGCCCTCAGCAGGATTGCTTGTGGCTTCCTCTCTGGCATACCAGGACTAAGCTCCACGAGTCCAGGGACAGGGAGCTCCTGCCTCTCCAGCAACCAACACGTTGCTGGTCAACCCTGGCTCTTTAGAAGCCTTTCCTCATACTGCTGAAACCTGCTCCCCTGTGACATGGTCTTGGGTCTGTCCTCTGGAACCCCAGTCTCTCCCACCACAGCCCTGCTGACATCTGATGACAGATAATGCAGTTTGAGGGCAGGACGGCAAGATTTAGGAAGGCACCGATTCCCACTGGGGTAGGAGTAAGGCCTTCCAGGGGCGAAAAATGCAGAGGAGAGCCAGGGGAACCTTCTAACCTTGTAGTCACAGGCGAAGATAGACTTTCAGGGTTCAAATCCCAACTCCTCTATTTTCTATACTGGACTGTCCAATGCAGTAGCCGCCAGCCATATTTAAATTTAATTTAATGTAAAACTCAATTGTTCAGTCACACCAACTGCACTTCCAAGTGCTCAAAGCCACAAGCAGCTACCAGTTAGCACATTGGATAGCGCAGACTATAGAGCACTTTCATCATCGCAGAAAGTTCAACTGGAGAGCGCGATCCTAGGTGAATTACCTTGGACAAGTTCCTTAACCGCTCTGTGCCTCAGTTTTCTTTCAGGAAAAATCAGGTCAGTGAAGTACCTGGCCCCTAAGGTGGCCGTGAAGATCAGGTAACATAAGGCAAATATAATGAATACTACACAGCACAGGATTAGTTCTCGATAAACGTTTCATATTCTTGTTCAGGACAGATAGAGCAGGGTTCAAGTCCTTCTCCCCTCACAGTGACACGTGAGAACCCACCAAGCTGGCACCTGTGCTACCCAGAGGCTGCAGAGTGATGGCTGCTGCCTTAGCCCCACCTGGGTCTCACCTGCTCAGCTCTGCATTACCTGCAATCAGCAGGCTTCTGGCTCTGTGCCAAGGCCACAGTGTCTCCTCCCCTTTGCCCACCTGAGCTGGGGTACTCCCTTGTTCTTTGCTAGAGCAGGACAGGTTCGTGGCCGGGGCTAGAGCAGGATGTCTGGCAACACTATCTCAGGTGCCTGGGCGCGAGGCCTGCCTGGCCAGCCAGGAGGAAAGAAGGGGCAGAGCTCTGTGAAGGCTTCCGCTGCCTTGCCAGTGCCCACGTTCTCAGGGGAGACTCAGCCACCTGGGGGATGCCGGGGTGTGTTAACCTGTAACGAGCTGGGCCTTCCGACACAGGAAGAAGCTGTCCCAGCCCAGAAGCAGAGGTGGAGTTCTGGGGATTCCCTTCTGTCTTGCTGCTCTCCCCCTCTTCTCCTCCCACCCTCCCAGCTGCTCCTTGTCAGCTGCCTTCACAGCCTCTTCCTCCGTCTGCCTCTCAAGTGTTGGTGCTCCCCCAACCTCCCCCTCTACTTTTCCTTATTCTCTTTCTACTCCTATATTTCCCAGTGTTTAAGTGTCAGAGCACCTGGAAGTCATAAGAAATACCATAAATTATCAATGTAATTAACTCCATGATTAGAGTTGGAAACAGTTTTATTAGCAGAAACTATGACGATCGTCTGTGTGCGCAGCATAAAAACCGGCTATAGGCACACACGCGTATCCATGAGAAGAACAAGCCGTCAAGCGAAGTGCAATGGCCTGTTGCCACGTTTTCCCGTTAACATTCATTTATGGCTTGTTCATTTGTTTTATCGTGTGCTAGCAGACAAGTGGTAGCAAGCGCCAAAGGTTGGAGACGAATCAATGGGAGCCTAAGTCGTAACTGAGACCAGTCTGTTCATTAACACATTTCCCCGTTGACATTGGGAAGTGTCAGTGGGGTTAATGCCTCAGTCCAGTAGTGAAAGGAACTCCGAAGTGTGGTTTGTTCTGCACACTCTCCCTGAGAGATATCCTCCCTCCTTAACTCCGTAACCACTGCCTCTACACTTGACTCCCCTACCTCACCCCCAACTGCAGCTCCAGTCTCTCCCCTGAATGCTGCCTCCTGGACGTTTTCATCTGGAGATCCATCCCGAGGACCTCAACACTTTTCATGTCCAAAAATGAGCCACTTCTTGAATCTCTTGCAGTGGAATCTTGGCTCCTGGAACCCACTCTGGCCCATTTGTCTAAGCCACAGCTGAGAACTCTCTACATCTTTGAATCCATGCCTCCTTCTTGGTGCCATCCATGATCCCTATAGCCTGGACCATAGCCCAAACCTTCCAGCTAGTCTCCAGCACTCCCCCATCTGGTCCATCCACTAGTAATCCACTCAGGTAATCTTTTCGCCAGGGTAATAATCATTTTAAAAGGCCCATCCTATCATGTCCTAGACCTGCTTAAAGACTATGGGCATCTCAAGGCTAATATGTGGCTCCCCCTGTGCCTCCCTCCGCACCTTTGCTGAGGTGCTGGTCCCTTTGCTCAGCCTCCGTTTGAACAGGGAGGTTAAGAGGGTCTTTGCCATTCGTGGACCTCAGTGCCTGGTATGTGGCGGGCACTCAGCAAGTGCTTCTTGAATGAGTGAAAGAGGGTGAGCTGCTCCAAAATCTCCAGGGACTACCCCTTACCCATTTAGTACAGCCTAGACACCTCCCTAGTATTTCAGGCCCTTCATTATATGGACCAGAACTGTTCTTCTTACCCCTCAAAGCCTTAGTGTCCTCATCTGTAAAATAGTGATAAAGAAATAAACACCTGAGTGGCTTTAGGATGAAGCCTGGTTTTCTAACCTTGCTTCTGCACCTGGGAGTTCTACAACCTTTGGCAAGGCATACAACCTCCCTACCCTCTGCTCTCTTGACTATAAAATGGGGATATGGAGAGGCCCACATGAGACAATGCATGCGACCTACATTATTGGCACAGAACCTAGCACAGAGTAAATAAACATTCACTTCTTTGTAGCTCTAGGTTGGTTATTCCCCTTCTACCCACTTGCCACTGTTATTAATTCCCAGGGTATCCTTCCAAGGTTGCTTTATGAATATGCAAATAAATGCAACAGGTGTCCTTATTTTCTTTATTTTTACACAAAAGTTTACACGTCCCACATTAAGAGTCAGCAAACTTTTTTTGTAAAAGGCCAGATAGTAAATATTTTAGGTTTTAACAACATGATTTCTGTAGCTACTCACTTCTGTCATAGAGGAAAAACAGTCATAGACAATGAGTGTGGCTGTGTTCCAATTAACTTTATAAAAACTTAAATTTGATTTTCATGTCACTTTTTCATGTCGTGAAACGTTATTCTTCTTTAGGTTTTTTTTCAACTACTTAAAAATGTAAAAAGCTATTGTTAGGTTACAGTCTGTACAAACACAGTTGGCTGGATTTGGTCTGTTTTGTTTTCATTTTTCAATATATCTTGGAGAGCTTTTACCATGGATATGAAGAAGCTGCTTCTTTCTGTTTTGAGGACATATGACTTCATCCTGTGGATCCTAGTTTGTTTGTCCAAACTACTGCTGAAGGACTCTTAAATTGTTTCTATTCTTTACAAAATATTTTGCTATTACAAAATAGTGCTGTTATGAATAATCGTGTCCATCATCTTTTTTTTTTTTTGACATTTACAAATGTCTTAGGTCAGATTCCCCTAGAGGTGGAGTTGGAAAATGGATTTGGGTGTGTGTAATTTATTCAGGGAGTGCTAAGTGAGTGACGGAAGCAGAATGGGAAGGTGGAGACAGCCAAGCAAGGATTGTTCCCTGGGAAATCAGCCAAGGCCTGAGTGAGGGTGGAGCTTGCCGAGTTGTCCTACCTTGAGGTAAGGGGGTAGAGCTTTTGAACTTCTGGTTCAGGTAGTCATTGGCTTAGTTGTCAAGGTAGTGGGAGAAGCTCATTGAGTGGTTGCCAACAGCCAAATGTTGGACTCAGAAGAAGCCATTGGAGGGAGCACCAGCTGCAGAGGGGCCTGAGCTTGTCTGCAGCAGCACCCACCACAGCAGGTTTATCTGCAGCAGAGTCTCGGAACTGGAGGGGCAAAGCATGAGATGCAGTGTGGTGTGGCTAGACTGCCAAATTGCTGTCCATAAGGGCTGTATCAGTTTACATTTCTACCAGCAACATCTGAGAATGCCTACTTCAGCAGAGTCTTGCCAAATTAGTCTATTATTAAACTTTTGGATTTTTGCCAATCTAATGCTACATCACGGTATTTTTCATTTGCATATCTTTTAGAATAGAAAGATTGAGCATATTTTCACGTGTTTAAAAACATCCATGTGCGTTGTGTTGTTGTTTTTTTTCTGTCAACTATTCATATTCCTTTGTTGATTTTCCCTTTAGGGCCATTGGTCTGGTTTTTTTGTTTTGTTTTGGTTTGGTTTGTTTGTTTGTTTCTCAGAGTTCTTTATATATTATGGAAATTGGCCTTTTGACTGTGATATGAGTTATACATATTTTTCCAATTTTGTCATTTGTTTTTTTTTTTTTTTTTACTTTATTTGAGATAGTTTTGGCCAAGCAGAGGTTTTTGATCATAGGGTTGTTTGGACAAGTAAATAACATATGATGCAAAACACCTAGCACGAGGTCTGCTACCTGGTGGACATCGATAGATGTTCTCTTCCTTTCCTTGCGTCCCCCACCCCGCGTTCTGTGCTTTATCCAACTATGCTCAGTGTCGTTCCTTAAATATGGTCTAGATTTCCTACCTCTATGCATTCTCTGATGTTATTTTTTTTTATCTGAATGTCTTCCTTCTCACTTTAGACTTTAAAAATCCTACCCTTCTCTTAATTGGGTAGCTCAAATGTCATAGTCTTACTTACATCTGAATTCCTATACCTCTGTTAGCCTCCGTAGTCCACCTTGGATCCTGGTTGTTTACACACATTTGCCATGCTTTTACTAAGCCTCAGTTTCCTAATCTACGCCATGGAGTTGCTAGAGATTTATTTTTTTATTTTTGTGTTTACCATAAAAAAATTTTTACTGAAAAAATTCCACAAATGTAGAAACATGTAAAGTTTAAAACAGTAGTCACACATACACAGGCACGCTCATTCCCCACGGGTTCCCCCCGGCAGCCACTGTTTACAGCTCGTTTAGACCTTTCCTATCTAAGCCTACATAAATAGATAGGAAAGAGAGAGAAGTTTTCCTTTAAACACAAAACTGGAAGCATACTATCTGTGTTATTCTGCAACTTACTTTTTGTTATTTGGTAAAATAACATGAATAAGATGGTGCATTTAAAGCACCTGGCTCAGTGCTCAATAAATTGTAGCTATAACTGTTCTATACACCTTGTAGTGGTTTTTAAATTTTTTTTCAATTTTTTTATTACAGATGACATAAAATGTTATATTAGTTTCAAGTGCACAACATAGTGATTAGACATCTATATAATTTATGAAGTGATCACCCCAATAAATCTAATACCCATCTTACACCATATATAGTTATTATAATATTATTGACTATATTCCCTATGTTGTACTTTACATCCCTGTGACTATTTTTATAACTGGCAATTGTACTTCTTAATCCCTTTCCGCTTTTCACCCATGCCCCAAACTCCCTCCTGTCTAGCAACCATCAAAATGTTCTCTGTATCTATGAGTTTATTTCTGTTTGTTTATTCATTTATTTTGTTTTTCTTAATTCTACATATAAGTGAAGTAATATGATATTTATCTTTCTCTGACTTATTTCACTTAGTATAATGCCATCTAGGCCCATCCATGTTGTCGCAAATGGCAAGATTTTATTCTTTTTTATGTCTGAGTAATATTGTATTGCAGGAATGTACCATTTCTTTATCAATTCATCTATCGATGAACACTTAGGCTGCATCCGTATCTTGGCTATTGTAAATAATGCTGCAATGAATATATGGATTCATATGTCTTTCGAATGTGTTTTGGGTTCCTTCGGATTAATACCCAGAAGTGGAATTCCTGGGTTCTTCTTTGTCTCTTATTATGATCTCTGTCTTAAAGTCTGTTTTGCTTGGTATGCATATTGCTACTCCAGATTTTTTATTTGTTTCTATTTTTATGTCTTTTTCCATCCTTTTACTTTTAGTCTCCATGTGTCTTTCAATCTTAAGTGAGTCTCTTGGAGACAGCATATGTAGGGGTCTTATTTTCTTATCCATTCGACCACCCTAAGTCTTTTAATTGAAGTATTTAACCCATTTACATTTAAAGTAATTGTTGATAATTGTGTAGTTATTGCCATTTTATTATTCATATTTTCTATTTTTTCCTTCTTCTTAACTTTTTTTTTTTTGTAATTTTGGTTTGGCGGTGATGAACTTCTTTAGCTTTTTCTTGTCTTGGATATAGTGATTTTTTAAATGTTCTTTTGGCAGCAGAATATTTATCAAATGAAACAGTATATGGAAACCAATTTATAAATGAGATTGAGTGGAGCTGCCAGGCTAGGGTGAAGGTGGGTTGGGTAGAGGGCATGGGACCCTTAACCCTTTCATCTTCTCATCACTGTTTGAAAACCTTGTTGTGTTGGGCAGGGTTTGGGCACATTCTGTTTAGCAGAGTGGCATCATTATGGGATGTACTGTACAGGCAGTTTTCCCTTGGGTCTGAGGATGAAAAGCCAACTGGAATGAAAAGTTTTGCTTCCAAACTGGGTGGAAAGAGCCTGTGAGTCCTCAGGTAGGTGCAGATCTTGGTAGGTCGTGTGACCCAGTGGCTCCTCCATGGCTCAATGCTGGTCTGTGATGGAGTTTTCATTGGTCCATGAAGAAGAGAAGAAAATAAAGTCAATATGGTGAGATTTACATAAAGTTAAGCTTAATCAGATGTTTCTTTTTGGTACTGATGTCTTTTCTTTCATGAAATGGTGGTAATAATTAGAAGAATGTGTGTGTGTCTTACCTAAATAACAAGTTGGCAACTTTATGTTGGTCCCCTAAATTATTTCAAAATTTTACTGATTCATGAAATCTTGAAGTCTAGAGATGGCTGTCCTGGTCCATTGTGGCAGCTTTGCCAGGACTTTCCTGGAGCAATCCTAGAGTGACACAAAGTCCTATTGTTGTGCCAGGTGAGTCTGAGAGCTGCTATCTTTTGATGATATTGAAGCAGCTCTTGCAGGGCTGAGAGTGAACAGAGCTTCTCACAGGGGCCGTGGTCCAAGAAAGTCTCCTTCACAGTGAGGCTCTTGCTTGACTTTGTTGCCACCACTCTCTTGTCCTTAAGAGGGGGCATGGCTTCTTGGGACCACTGGGCCAAACATAGTGCCAGACTTTTCTCTCGAGGTTCCACAACCTAACCAAGACTAGGATGGGGTATGCAACTAGAACTTTGATAAAGGCTTGTGATTCACTTAAGAGAAATGAGCTCAAAGATAACACAAGGCCATATGACTGGGCTTATGAGCCCCACAACTCCCAATCTCCACTCAGTCCTAGCTGCCTTCTAAGTGGCAATGGCACAAGAACCATCTGAAGTCCCCCAGGGGACCCAGAGCCCTCAGTACATGGAGACTCTTCTTGCCCATCTCCAAGGACAGGCTGGGGTTTATGAAGGGAGGTGGCAGTTTCCTTATAGGCGTGCTTTCGGTATAAGAGGTAGAACCTGTCAAAGAACGAGGGGCTTTCTCCATTGCTCTATTGTCTCTCAGAAGCCATGACTTTTTGATTTTTGTCATTTAACCCCAAATCTCCATCACGGCAGTCGATGACAATGGATTGGGCCCAGAGGTTCTGACTGTTAAAAATGTGTTGACATCAGATTAGACACTTGGCTCTTTACATGTAAGGATGCTTGGATAGCATAAAAGTTTGTTTTTTGGAGTCTTTTATTCCCTTTAGAAGAAGGATTTCTTTGTGGCTTGGAGAGAGAAATTGTCTGAACTGTATCT
The DNA here is from genome assembly GCF_014176215.1 of Rousettus aegyptiacus. NCBI lineage: Eukaryota > Metazoa > Chordata > Mammalia > Chiroptera > Pteropodidae > Rousettus > Rousettus aegyptiacus. Next base: position 152,747,341 of record NW_023416306.1, on the reverse strand, counting down.
TGCACTTTTTTTTTTCTTTGTTCATGTGATTTAAAAATTCTGGCATAGTTTTCAACTTGTAACCATTTACTTATATTTGCAAAATAACCATGTGGTATCCCTGGCCCTTTTAGTCCTCATAATAACCCAGTGAGGTAGGTGTCCGTATTTCACTTTTACTGGTGAGGAATCTGAGGCTCAGGGGAACTAAGTGACTTGCTCAACCCAAACTCCTAGTAAGAGGCAGAACTGACATCTGCCTGGCCCAAATCCTGTCCCCTCTCCTCTGAACAGCCAGGTCCTATCTATAGCTAGGGAATACATAAGTTCCTTTGTTTTCTTCTCTGCCAAGTTAAACACTGGCTCTTAAGGGTTTGATCTCAGGAGTCTTGGGGCCAATAGCATTGAGTTCTAGTTAGAGAAAAAAGTGATGACAGCAATAACAACAATGACGACAAACTACCAAGAAAGAACCCTCTGAATTTCCATTTTGACCAGATTGGAGAACTCTTTGTCAGGGTCAAGTTCAAAAAAGTGCCAGGTGGTCTGGGCAAAACATAAGCTACTCCCTTTACCTCTCTAGGGTGCTTTATGGTGTTGACACTAAGCCGCTCCATGGCACCAGCCTGGCAACACCAGAAGGAGACTCCCACTGACCCACCCACTTGCCCACCTCATTTTCAGGCACTCTCTTGGAAGCTGTCAAAAGGACTGTGTTTTCTGCTGCTGCTGGTTGTGCTGACCTTCTCCTGGGGACAAGGAGTGACGTTTAGACTCCCAATTCTGCAGTACCGCTCCCAGAGCTTCTAGGGTGGCTAACAGGATCTCTCTCCTACTCTACCCCCTAAGCCTGGGATGCAGGGCGAGGCGTGGTTGGGACCTACTGAGATGAGGATTTGCTGCTGGTGGCACTAGGGGGAAGAGCAGCACTGAAGCTCAGGGGAGCCAAATCCTGGCCAACAGGGATGGGGAAGAGCACAGGGCGCTGGGCTCTCATCTCTCCTGGTTTGGACCCTACCAGGAAAGGATAGAGGGGACTGGCTCATGACCTGAGAACCGGAGTAGGGATGGCGGAGGGAGAGGGTCCCAGGACCTTATCTCACTTAAGCAAGGAATCCAGGCTAGTGGGTGGGGCTGACTAGGGAAAGGAGAACACTCAGGCCTGAGTGGATGCTTTTAGGCTGAACATCCATCATGGTCTGGGGTAGGTTCTTGGGGAGCGCAGGAATCAGGCTGCCCTGGTTTGAAATTCCAGGCCCTGATTTACCTGTCGTATACCACTGAGCTTCATTGTCTACGGTATACACGTACCCACCACAGTCCAGACACTGTCATGAATACAGTGGTTCATATACACTGTGACAGTGACAGTGTTTACGAGGGAGGCCACCTTGTAGAATGACCTGCCTAATAATGAACACGTGAAGAACTTGCTCAAATTTTTGAGACAAATAACTCAAATAGTTAAGATATCAAAGGACGTGAGTAGAAAAATTTCACTAGTGGTAAATAGATGTATGAAAAAACTTTCAACCTCAGAAGTAATGAAAAAGGGAGATAAATGCAACACTGTAGTATTATTTTATGCTTATTCAATTAGCAAAGTATAAGAATGTTAATAACATGCTATGCTGGTGAGATTGTACTCTAAGTAGCACATTTATACATTTTGATGCAACTCTTTTGGAAAGTGAAACACCAGTGTGTACTTAGAGCCATAAATGTTTGTAACCTTTGATATTGTCTTTCTAGTCCATCAAATTAATCCTAAAATAATAATCCTTTCAAAATGATTATTATTCAAATTTTTTAAATATACAGAATAAAATGGAATGGCGTAATGAACCCTCCAATACTAAAGGAGTATTTTAACACACAAAAAAAGCCACATGAGTGAAATATCCATAGTCAAAAAAAAAAAAAAACAATTTAAGCGTGTAATAGAATGTCTGAATAAATCATGATTTTTTTCTTCATATAGACTATTATATAGCAATTAATATGATAAGTATAAAAATCGTGGAATTGTATAAAGTATGATCTAATGCTAAGTGAAAAATCAGAATTTTGAGTTGTATCTACAGATGATGACAAGATATAAGCACGTAATTTTGAGTTGTATCTACAGATGATGACAAGATATAAGCACGTATACCTGAGCACAGTTCGAAAGGAAGTATGCAAAAGTATTTGCTCTGTTGGGGCGGAGAACGATGGATTCACTTTTTTCTCCTTGAATATTGTTGTTATATTATTTTTATAATAAAATTTATTATAAAATTATTTTTACAATAAAATTTATTATAAAATTATTTTTATAATAAAATTAATGAAAGGGATATTCTAGGCTTCGCCCCAAGGCAATCTGTGAATGGGTATTTTTTGGGCACCTATTCCACAGGTAATTTGTAGGAAGAGTTGCATTAAGAAATGGCAGGGGCTAAGCACAGGCTGCAGTTTGAGGACACGGGTTGCTCCATAAGAGTCTCGAAGACTCAGAATGTCGGAGCTACATGGGACCAATCTAATATCTTCATTTTGCAGTCAAAAGTCCTGAGGCCCAGAGAGGCTAAGTGACTTGCCCAGGATACCCAGCCAAAGCCTGATGATTCCACGTAGGCGGTAGTCACTCCTATTGGACTAGCTGCCTGGCCTTAGCTCAGTCCCCTGCCTCAGGATGCCTCCACTTTCCTAGAGTTGGCAAGAAAGCAGCCAAACAGAAAGCAGTCTTCTTCAGAGCAGGCAGGGGAGGGACACCCTCCATAGGGAGGGCACAGAGATGCTGCTCCCCGACGCAAACCCCTGTGCCACGGTTGTCTCCACAGGACCCTGAGTGAACTCAGCCAGACCCACGTCTCCCAGCAGCGTGTCGGGCCGTCCCGGACCGTCCGACTTTACCCGGCCACCTCAGCCAGCGGCCAGCTGACTTCCAATGCTCTGCCCGCGGGCCCAGGCCTTGAGCAGAGGGATGGCACCCAGCAAGCAGCATATCTGGACCACCTGTCATCCCCCTGGGGTAAGGACACCCTGTCTCGGGATCCTAGAAGAACAGGGCATCTGAACCTCTGACCTTCTGCCCATCTCGCTTCTTCCCTCCATTCTCACTGGGGGGCTGAGTTGTCACCTACCTGCCCCTCATCCTTTCAGTCAATCAACAAGCAGCTGTCGAGCACCTGCTCTGTGCCCTCTTCCAGGGGTCCCAAACCAGCTGATCAGGACTTTGCCAGTTCGAGACCCTTAGACCTCGATTGCTCCATTTCTGCCCTGTCTGTCACCCATCCTGCCTTCGCTTCCCTCATATCCACCTATGACTCTCACCTCCCTGGCCCTGGTCCTTCCACTTCATCCTTTCTGCAAACTCTACCCTTCCTGGACCAACCCGACCAGCTGCTTCCTTAGCACCTATGGTTGGGCCTCTGCCTCCCAGAAGAGAGAACCCAGCATCCCTGTGGATTCGCGCCTCTGCATTCCTGGTTGTTGCTAATGCTCATGTGTGTCTGGACACTCTCTCTCATTCTTCTGAGCAGCTACTCCAAGCTGCTCCCACTTTCCCAGGTCCCATCCCATCAGCTTTGGATGAGACCGCCACTCCCGAAAGCTCCTCACCTTCCTGCCCGTCTGCCTGCCCAGGACTCACACTGCTTCCTCATCTCAACTCGTGCCCAACTGACTTCCTGTCTTTTTTTTTTTTTCCCCCCGTTTTTAAAATTGAGGCGGAGTTCTCATAACATGAAATGACACTTTAAAGTGTACACATCAGAGGTTCTCAGTACATTCACTGTCTGGGCAACTGCCACTATTGTGCAACTGCAGAACGTTGTCATCGCTCCAGACAGAAATCCCACAGCCATTAAGCAGCCACTCCCCACTCCCCCTGGCCCCAGCCCCTGGTCCCACTGACCTACTGGCCATCTCTGTAGATTTGCATATTCCGGACATTACACAGAAAGGGGATCATGCAATTCGTGGCCTTTCCTGCCTGGTTCTTTCACTTGCTGTAACGTTTTCGAGGTTCATCCCCGTCGTCGCGTGTGCCAGTCCTTCATTGCTTTTTATTGTTAATGACCTTCTTTCTTGTCATCTTGAAAAGGAGGTGCCTTTCTTCTTGTCTGAGACACACGCCACCTTTCTCGACTCCTCTGGAACACTAGGCCATCCCTTGTCTTCCCCTCGCCCCCTCGGTCCTCGGCCCTTTCCTGGCAGCTCGTACACTTGCTTACAGCTCTCCATCCTCTCTCTGTCTCCTCCCGTCACCGTCAAGCTTCTTGAACATGTGGTCCGCGTAGACTTTTCACGCTTCCCTCCCCAACCCCTCTGCTTTCCCGCTTTCCTCCCTGGGCTCCCCACACCAGATGAACACCCCTCCTTGGAATTTAAGTGAAGCGACCTCAGCTCATACTGCTGCAGTGACCTCCACACTGGTCATCCTGCCTCCTCACCCACCTGCACACCCAGCGGGGAGGGCATTCGCCCCTCCCTGGTTCCTCTTGGATCTCTTACTAGAATTTTTCAGTGACTTCTCACCACCAGCCAAAGTGCCCGGTCCTTGTTCTGGCATTCAGCCCACCCCCGCCCCCCGCCCCACCCAACCCGACTCTAATCATTCTTTCAGACTTTATCTTCCTCCCCTTCTCTTAGAAAACTCTTTGCTCCAGCAGGTCTGAGCTACATTCTTTTTTCTGCCTTTTGGTTCAAAGCCCAGCTGTACCACTCGCAACCCAACCTTCTCTGAGCCTGTTTCCTCACCTGTAAAATTGAAATATTAGGTTGGATATAGGAACATTGCCAGCAGTCAACCACTCTAACCTACAAAAATAGCAACTTCTAATGGTTTGACCTAAAATGATACTCATTCCAGAGGGTTGAGAGTTAGTGTGCATGAAGCGTGAGCTTCGTTGGCTGCACACTGACGTCCCTCAGTAAGTGCTGGGCTGTGAGCGCCTCGAAGGTCACCCTGCCCCCACTGTGGGGCCTTGCATCCAGCGAGTACTTAGCAAATGCCCTTGGGATGGATTCTCCCCTGGCCCCTTGGGCCTTTCTAACCATCCTCTGGAGGTCACAGCTGTGCCTCTCAGCCCTGCCCCCTGGACCCAAGCCCTCTCTCTACAGGGCTGAACCTCACGGAGAAAATCAAGAAGATCAAGATCGTCTTCACTCCCACCATCTGCAAGCAGACCTGTGCCCATGGGCACTGTGCCAACAGCTGTGAGCGTGGCGACACTACCACCCTGTACAGCCAAGGCGGTCACGGGCATGACCCCAAATCTGGCTTCCGCATCTGTGAGTCCCTTCCCCGCTCAGAAGAGGGTTTCTGGCTGGCCATGTGTCCCAAGCTACTGAGGGCTGCAGGAAGGGCATGAAGTGCTCTTTAGAAAGACAAGGGCTGGTTATTACCTACCCTTCCTCACCCCGAGCCTCCTGGAAAGTCCCTGCATTTCAGGGGATGCTGGGCTCCCTGAGCCATGCAGATTTGGAGGACTGCTCCGCCTGCTTCTCTGTTGTCACCCACCAGTGACACGGTGGGTGATGCTGTATTCTTTAACTGCCAGTCACCCTGAGGTCTATGTTGCAGATTTCTGCCAGATCCCCTGCTTGAACGGAGGCCGCTGCATCGGCAGGGACGAGTGCTGGTGCCCCGCCAACTCCACCGGGAAGTTCTGCCATCTGCCTGCCCCAAAGCTGGAAAGGGAGCCTCCCGAGAGGGACTCCCACCGCAGGGACTCAGTGGAAGGCCCCTTGAGGCAGTCCACCTTCACATTGCCTCTCTCCAACCAGCTGGGTGAGTGAGGGGCTGGGGATGCGGGGCAAAGGGCACACAGGGTTACTGAGCATGCGGTGCAGGGGTTCTGGGCATCTGGTGGAGAGGACAGGAAGCCATCTCCAGGCCTTTCTTTACAGTCGAACCTCCCTCCTCCTCTGCTCTCAGGGCTCAATTTTATTCCCTAAACTTATCGTTGTCCTTCCACCTGAATTCATCAATAGTTTTGCCCTCAGCCCCTACTGGGTGCAATGCCTGAGACAAGAGAGTATAAGCACAGGGTTTTCCTGCCTGCAGGAAGCCCATTGACCTGGACAACAGAGAGTGGGCAGACAGGGAAAGAGAATAGCATCATAAAACATTTCATTTCCCCTGCTTTTTATTATTAGGTGCCAAATAAAATATACAAAATATATAGGCAGTCAGGGGGTGGAGAGCCCCGTAAGCCCAGGGTGTTGAGGGAAGGCTGTGTGGAAGAGGCGGGCCTCCGCAGGCCTTCAACAGTGGCAGCCTTCGGTTAAGCAGAGGGGAGAGGGAGGAGCTCCTCTGCAGAGGGCCTGGCCTGAGCCAAGGCATGGAGGCAGGACTGTGCAGGTCAGTTGGGCTGGAACTCAGGGGCTATGCAGGATGGTGGGGAAGGCGAAACCAGGAAGGTAGTTTAGAAGCTGATAATGAAGATCCTTCACTGGCAGGCAGGGAGTGAAGGAGTCTGCACTTCATCCTGTCCTCACTGGGGAATTGTGCTGGGGTTGGGGCTCTGTTTCCCCGACTCTGACCCCAGCCCCTGTGTCCAGTCTCTGTGAACCCCTCCTTGGTGAAGGTGCACATACACCACCCGCCCGAGGCCTCCGTGCAGGTCCACCAGGTGGCCCGGGTGCGGGGCGAGGCTGAGGAGGTCGCGGAGGAGAACAGCGTGGAGACCAGACCCTCGCTCCGGCTCCCCGCAAGCCCTGGCCACAGCTACTGGGACAGCAACAGCATCCCTTCTCGACCTGGAGAGGCCCCTCGGCCACTGCCCCCAGCAGCTCCCAGGCCTCGGGGACTGCTGGGACGGTGTTACCTGAGCTCTGTGAATGGCCAGGTGAGAATGAAGCTCCAGCCTCAGCCCTGAAGGCTTCCAGGACAGTGCTTGCCCCTCACTCTGCCCCTTCTTCTCTCTCTCCTCCTTGTTCTTATGGCATGTGAGTGTCTGCAGAGTCTCCCACTCCTCAGATGGGAAAACTCAGGTCATAAAATTGCCTGGGTGCAGAGAGGCTGGGCCTCCTACCTGCCCCCCCCCCCAGGTACCTGTCAGTGCCAGGCATGCAGAAGAGGACATAAGAGACTTTAGAGGGGAACCAGTTTCCCTCCCTGAGTCTCAGTAAATCCTAGGCTCTCCTAGACATAAGTCTAGGACCCCCTGGTACATGGGCAGTGAGGCTATTAGATCTGGTGAGAAAGAATTTGGTATTCAACTGAGACTGGGATCACAGAGATGTTGAATTAGCAAATGCAGGTTAAACTCCAAAGTCTTGAAGGTGCATATGAGAGACACTCCATCCCCCTCTGAAGGTATCGTAGTTAGTGATGGAAAATCAGGTGAGCTTTTATGAGTCCAGGAAACTAAGAACAGAAGCTAAGCCTGACTCAGGATGGTTTTTCTTAGGCTTGTAGTTGGGTATTTCCAGAAATCCCTCATGAGGTTAGGGAACTGGAGGAGGTGGGAGGTAGCCAAAGGACAGGGACTTTGAGTCCCCAGACTTCCCCTGACCTCTCAGCTTGTAGTGTCCCTAAGCCTGAACCTTGTCCATGGGGAAGGTTGACACTGTGGGTGACCCTGAAATTTGATGGAAGAAAGCCCATCCTTTGGGACTCTGTGGGCCAGGACATGGCAGGGGCATTGTGCAGAGAAAATCTTGTCTTGCCTGGGATGTGTCCACACTCCTTAAGTTTCGGGCTTGGTAGAATGGACTGCAGGTTTCTTTGCTTCCTTCCTGGACATCAGCTGACTCTCTCCTACTCTCTCTTGGGTGTGGGTACCCTCTGGCAAGCTGTGGGGCGGCAGGGTGGTGGGGAGGACAGCTTTTGTTTCAGCCTTTCCTGGGACATATCTGTACATAGCAGAGAAAGTAACAAGTGGTGACAGGTGTCCGTGGCGTTTTTTTCCAGTGTGCCAACCCCCTGCTAGAGTTGACTGCCCAAGAGGACTGCTGTGGCAGTGTGGGAGCCTTCTGGGGGGTGACCTTGTGTGCCCCATGCCCCCCCAGACCAGGTGAGTGCTGGGTGCCAGGGTCCAGGGTTGCAGGTAAAGCCCTCTCAGTGCCTGGCCTTTGCCGCGTGCCCCCCATCCATCTCTCTCCAGGGTCTCAGAGGTCGGGCAAGTAGAATTTGCTCGTAAAGAAGGCAGCCTTTCCAGATCTGCTTTGAGCATGCTTCTGGCCAGTGGCCAAGGCTCCTGATGGCTCAGACCCTCTGCTGGGTGCAGCCTGGCCTGCTTGCTCCAGTTGATTGCCTGGGAGGGATTCCTTCCTCTTGCCAGTTGTTCTTGCTCAGATTTTAGAGATCCCATCCTAGGATGGACCCTCTTCCACCCCTGGACCCCTCCCATATCCCCCCTGCCCAGGTACCAGGGGCCCAGACGTCTAGATTTGTTGGTTCAGTGTTCTCCTCATTCTCTCCCTTCTCCTCACCTCCTTCTTCCTGCCTCCTGTCTTTGAATAAGAATTAGGTGTTTGTCCCAGAATGTCTTCAGCCTTGGAGTTTGGGAAATTCATTTCCCTGTCCTCTTTTGCATAGTGGGAAAACCTAACATGTATTTATTCATTCATTCTTTCATTTATTCACTCACTCACTCACTCACTCACTCACGCACTCACTCGCTCAGCAAATCCCAGGTGCCTCGTGTGTGCCATGCACGGGGAACTCAGGAGCGAGGGAAATGCCGCTCCTGCAGGCGTTGACCTTGCAGTCAGGGGGCTGCGCCTGAGTATGGTTTCTGCCTGCTCAGCCTGTCTTCCCCCTCCAGGCCTCACTCTTGGGCCCCCGCCTGCCGTGTATTTCTTTTGCCTGTCAGCAGTAGACTCAGTGAGTCGACTTTGTGGGGGCCTGGACCAGAGCCCAAAGGTAGGAGGGATGGGGCTGTTCTTAACTTCAGGTTCGGCTGTAGAGCAGTGACCATATTTTCCAAACTAAAAATAAGTGTAGATGATTTCACGGGGTGATAGAATTTTTGGCAAAGCAGCAAAGGGTAGTATTAAGCTTCTGGGCTTGACTGTCTGACACGTACCAAGTACCAGTCCCAGCTCTGCCCACTGACCTCTCTCTGCTCCATCTCTGATCTGCAGAATGGAGACAAAAATAGCACCAGTCTGGTAGGGCTGCTGCAGAGAGTAGACGATATGATGCATATGCTTAGCGTTAGGTCCATAAATGGTAGATGTTAATATTATTATTAGAAAGCACCTCTCCGAAAGGGAAGAGGGAATGGACCCGCTGCCCCACGGGGAGGAGTGCCTCGAAGTGCTCGGCATCTCCCCCTGCAGGCCAGAGATGTTTTGCCACTTTTCTTTCTTCCTTGTTTTCCTTCCTCCTGGTCCTGCTGATCCTTGAGACTTCCACATTCCACATTCCGTTCAGTCAACAACTATTTGCACTGATGAAGCGACCATTGAAAGAGCCCCTAGTCTGCAGGCCCTGGACAGACAGTGGAGAATGAGGTAGAAACAGTGGCTCTCGGTGGGACTGGGGGGTTGCCATGGGGAAGGGGGATCGCAGACAGGCAGCAGCGGGCATCAGGAAAAGAGTGCTCGTGCAGTGACTAGACAGTACCCAATGTGGTGGGAACAGACAGCAGAACTGAGGACACCGATAAGTCCTATAGCACCTTTGTGCAAATTAGAGAAAGACGCCCCTTCTATTAGTTCAAAACGGTCTGTATAAATACAGAAATCTAGTTTGCTGATGATTCCTTTAGATGTAGTGCTTCGATGCCGTGCACAAGCTGCACGGCTCTCCACGGTAGGGTAGGAAATCCTCGCTCGAACTGGTGGACCAGGGAAAGCTTCTCGGAGGAAGTATCATCCAGGATGAGATCTGAAGAATTCTTAGACTAGGCCAGTCAAAGAGATGGGGAAGAGCTTAACAAGCCAAGGAAATTGCATATGCAGGTGAGACCAAAAGAGTGAGCAACATTTCCCAGAGCAAGCACACCCCAGGCGGAGCCCTCTTCCCCACTGAGTGCAGCACATCTGAGTAAGCTAGGCACATTGGTGCAGACCCTGGAATGGCAAGCATTCCATCACACCAAAGAGCATAGCAACAAAGACCAAGACCACATAAACATTTACAACACGTTAGAGTGCAGCTGGGCATTGTATAGAGAAAGGGCGCAAGCTGGGAGCTTCATTTGTGTTGACAGGGTGCCAGACACCTAGCTCCACGCCCAAGCCTGAGACCAGGCGGAGGATGTTTCTTTAAGTAGGCATGACAAGCAAGCTACTGCGCGAGGGTCAGAGGAAGAAAAAAAGGCCAGACACTGTGGTGGGATTTGGGATGGTGGACAAGACAGACAGGACTTCTGGGTTCTAGAACATTTCAGCCCTGGGGTGTTTGCTCCACTGAGCCTCTATTTCTCCTCTAATGAAATAAAGCCTTGTCCCTCAGAAGAGGGCTTTGTTCTCTATCCCCAATGAGGTAGTCTAGCAGAATTGGGGGTGAGGGAAGTAATACAGCCAGCAGCCGAGAAGCAATGTGACTTCATGGCTTCCCTTAAATCACCTTTGGCTTCTGAGGCTCCATGCTGACTGTCAAAGAAGGTCCCTATAGATTGCTGCTATTTCTGACATGGAAAAGGACTTGTCTTGAAGTCTCGATTTACATGGCACAAAAATTCCTTTTCTTCCAGAAAAATTCCCTAGTGCCTTTTTTCTCAGGGAGATAGCTCAGTCAATCCAGGCTAGCCTATGGCCTCCTTCTTTCTTTTCTCTGTGTGACAGACGCAGCTGACCTTTCTGCTCCTTTGGGAGTTATTAAAAGGCCCTGCTCAGAGCTTCTGAAGTCCCCCTGCCAGGGTCTGGAGAGCACCTGGCTCTCAAAACTACTTTGATTAAAGCCACATTTTTTGAGTTTTTGTCTGAGAAAGACAGACATCTGGGTTAACTGGAAAGTTGGCCACTGCCCCATCTGGCTAGGCACTGGCTGTGTCAACCCCAAAGCCCCTTTGTTGGGGCAGACAGGGCTGGCACACAGCTTGAGGCCCAAAGTGGTGGGCTCCAGCTGTTTGCTGTGAGATCGTCTTTCCATCTGCCTGGCATAGAATGAGTTCGTCCCAGAACCCAGGCCCCTCCCTGAATCTCCAGGGAGAGCTGACTCTTCAAAGAATTCTGCAGCTTTCCCTTTTAAAAACAATAGTAGTGGCCAGTTACTGAACTTTTATGCTACCCCAGGCTAGTCACTCATCATTTAATTGTTACAACCACCTGCAAGCTAAGACTTTTTATTCCCATTTACTAGATGAAGAAAATGAAGTTCTGAGAAGACTGCAGAATTTGTTCAAGGTCACACAGTTAAGACAAGTGGAGCTAGGGTTCAAACACCACCATGTGTCTGATTCTAAGCTAACTAGATCTCCCTAATTCTTCTGAGGAGGCCTGTGCCTGCCTGAAGACAGCAAAAATCAGGACACTAGACTAGAATTTCACAGACAGGAGGGCGTGTTTATCAGTTACGTGTGCATGAAGGACAACAGCCCTCAAGAAAATTGGAGTTGAATGGACAGGCAGGACAGCCACCTTCGGCCCAGACCTAAGAGTTAATGGAGATGTGTTGAAAGGACTGTCCCAGGGAGAAGTGCCTGGGCTTGTTCTACGTGGTTCAGGAGGGCAAAGGCCAACGTGTGGATGTTTCTGGTAAGCAAAGCTCAACTCGAAACAGCTCAAGGAACAGCTATTAAAAACCTGAACACAGCAATATAATGGCTGTTCCCAGAAGTACCGAGCTCCCGCCACAAGGAGCGTGCCTACTGAGAACAGGTTTGAAGAAGGAGTTGGGAAGGACATTGATTTTTGAATAAATGGAGGGGGGTGTGTGTGTGTGTGTGTGTGTGTGTGTGTGTGTGTGTGTGTGTGTAATATATATGTATATATATAAATTTATTTGAAATGTTCAGACTCAAAGAAAGCTTAGATTTGGCTTGTTTTTGTCATGGCCTTTGCCCACAAGTAATATGACAGGCGCAGGTCTGTGATGTCAGCCCCCAGGGAGGGCGGGTGTGTGAGGGTGATTTGGGCATGAGGCCAGGTTGGACCAGAGAAACGTAAGGCAGGTCACAGCAGCAACATCATTCTTATCGCCATCACTGTCACACGGAGCGCTTTCTCATTTCGTGTATGCTAACAGTATCCCCGGGAGTTGGGTGATACTATCTTCATTTTACAGATGAGGATATTGGGTCTGAAACCCCAGGTCTATGCCACCCCAGGCCCCTGCTTCTAATGGCTCTCTAATCTGCCTCCTGTGCGGCTTCCCGTGTACTCGGTGTCCGCTAACCGAGAGGACCCCGGCTTGGGGAACAGCTGTGCTGGGGCGGGGCTCCTCTTCTCTGGGACTCTGGGCGAGACGTCCAGTCTCCTGCCCTAAAGAAATGGGGTTTTTAGAATTCCAGTTGTCAGACTACCAAAAGCAGTGTCTCTTTGGCTTGGGGATGTTCTGAATGCTTCTTCTAAGGGACTCAAAGCTTCTTGGGTGCAAGTTAGCGCCCTCCCTACCCAAGCAAGGGTGTTGCTGACATGTGGCATCTTTGGCCTGGATTGCTCTAAGGAAGGATGGGGGTGGGTGGCTGTAGTGGCTCCTGTCTGAGCCAGGGGTCTTACCAGACCCCTCTCCACCTCACTGTTGGTGGGGACTAAGACACCCGCCCTGGCTCTAGTGGCACCCTGAGGTAGAGGTCAGAGCCCATCTTTGGGTGGAATTTTCACAGTTATTGGGGGGATCCATTAGAACTTCACCAAGAAGGAAAATGTGGAATAATAGACATTATGATAGTTACCAACATGTGACAAGCATCGTGCTCAGAGTTCCACGTGCCTGTTCGGTGTTCACAATAACCCCCAAGGAAAGACTTGTCATCCCCACTTCACTGATAAGAAAACTGAGGCCGAGAGACTGAATGACTTGCCCAAGTCTCTCCAGCCAGTTAGGGGCAGCAAGCCAGCTCACTATACTAGAGACTGTGTTGAAGGGAGGGAGGGAGGGAGGGAGGGAGGGAGGGAGGGAGGGAGGAAGCCTTGGGCAGCATCTATGGAACTGTGGCAGACCTTGTGTTTGCTTCTGTCTGCCATTCACTGTTTCAGTGAAGTTAATCCTCACAACAACCCACGAGCTGAGTTTCTGTACCCACTTCTACAGATGAAAAAATTAAGACTGAAAGAGGTGATGAAATGTGCCCCAGGTCACACAGCTTTTCAGACAGGAGCCAGGAATTGGATGCAGGTCTGGCTGCTCCAGCATCCATGGTAGAAGTTTCTCTCCAGCTTACCTGCCTGAGGTTTGCAAATCAGGGCTTCAGCTCCAGCCTCTTCATATGCCCTGTACCTGAGCTCAGCCTCATATGGTGCGTGCACGTGCATGTGTGCATGTGCGTGTGTGTGTGTGTGTGTGTGTGTGTGTGTTCTCTGGGCAGAGGGATATGTGGCGGAGGACCTTCCGCATCTCTCTGCTGCAGCCATCTGTCACTGCAAGCTGAGACTGGCATGGCTTTTAAACAGCCCTGTAGCCAGACATGTGTCTCCACCTCTACCTCCTCCCTGAGCTCTTTCGTGAAGTCAGGGCCAAAACTGTCTCCAGCAATTAGTTTGCCCTTGTCGAGGCCTCCCTGGGAGTTCCAGCAGCCAAGGGGGAGAATTAGCAGGGCAGGGGCAGGCTGCAGCTAAGGGTCCTCTGCTTCCTTCCCAGTGTGTACTCAGGCTGAGGTGCAGCCCTGAATGGACAGGGCCTGGGGTGGGGACCAGAAGGCCTGAGTTCCAGGCCCACATGGCCCAGGTTTCCTTACCAGGAAAGTTACACATGTCTGCTCTACATGATTCACGGGCATTTTGTGACATTCACGTTTCTTGGAGATTAGGTCAATCCCAGCTGACCCCTTAGTAGCTGCTTTGGCTTCCTTGGGTCTAAGAGTCCCAACTGCAAGGTCAATGGCAGAAACCAAGTGTCTCCTTGAAGCACATGTAGGAATCATGGCTTAGCCACTCTGTCTTCCCAGACCTCACAAATCTTCCTCTCTCTACTCTCAGACCCTTAATTTTATCCTTGACATGGCTAAGGGGCCATGAGGGGTAGTACAAGCTCTTTACCATTTCTTTTATCGATTCCACATGGCACTTTGGTTAAATACATAGTAGAGCATTTACCCAGCATCCAAATAGTTCTTCTGACCTCCTGGATATCCTTGTCTTTTCTTTACTCCTCATGCACTCTCTTGATCCCTTTCTGGTAAGGTTCCCAGGAAGAGTGATTTACTTCCTGCTGGGCAGGCATTTCCCTGGGGCCTCCAGACCCTAAGATTCTCTGCCTAGAGAACTCTTAAGTTTTTTATGAATCCAATAATTTATTTATTTGGAGGCAGTAGAGAGGAATGGTTCAGAATTTATCCTCTGGAGGGAGGTGCCTGGGATCATAATCCCAGCTCCATCCACCTGCTGGGTGACTCCTCTGTGCTTCAGTTTGCTCATCTGTAAAATGGGGAGAGTATTAGTAAGTACCTCCAAGAACCATTATGAAGATTAAATAAGTTAATATGTATAAAGCCTTTATAACAGGGCCTGGCCTGTAGTGAGCATCGCTTTAGTGTTTGCATTATTATTTATTCCATTTTGATTGAGCGCCTGTGCTGTTCCATGCACTGCGTTTGGCTCTAGAGACATAGCAGTGATGAAGAAGACAAGGTCCCTATTCTCATGGAGCTTACACTTTATTGGAAGAGATGGACGAGCAAGCAGGCTGTCATAGAGCAGCACATTAGTGCTACGACAAGTGAAAGCCTGCAGGTGTTGAGAGCACTTGTGAGTGGCAGGGGCGGCGACACCTGCCGTTCCACCTCACTGTGAATCACGCAGTTCAGTTGCTGGGGGGCGGTGCTCCCTCTTCCCAGCCTCTCTCCCATCCTTCTGTCTGTCTCAGTGTCAGCATTTTCAGAATCCACATTTACATCCACACGGTGGCCTCTTAGGTGGAGGAGCAACATGCAAACCCTGAGCAAGACTGTCCATGGCAGGAACAAATATTATAACTTAACTTTACATCTTTTTAAACTTAAAAAAAAGATAAGCTTTTAAAAGAGTAGACTTATTTATGTCTTCACTTACTCTGCATGTCAGACTGTCACCTGTCATGTTGGGCACATGAAGCGTCCTCAGGGAAGAGCGGGGTTCCAAGAAAAGGAGGTGCCTCTTATGTTTGTCTGGCCTCGCTACGCACAACATACAGCAATGCTCAGTTTATGGGCTTTTTCAATTATGTTGTCTAGTTTTAACTAAAGGAATCCTCACGAAGTGGCAAAGTGACTCTTAAAAAATCTTTGCAAAGAAACAGCATTTGAAATAATGCTAATAACATAATTGCAAGTAATCATTAAAAAAATGCAAAGCTGACTTTTCTCCTCTTACCTGAATTCATCTATATTCCAAGGTAAAAATAATAATGACCTCTCAGATGTGACCCAAAATGGAGCCCAGGATCCAAATGCTCAAGAAGCTTATGTGAAATACAGTTTTATCTGCTGTCGTTACTAATAAACCTTCCCCAGAGGTAGCATCTAATGATGGACTCAGAGCTTTCTCAATTAGAAAAATATTGAAAAACAGAGACACTCAAAGTTGTCTGTACGATTGGATGAAAGTATAGCTATTTCTAACATGTCTCTTGTTTTTTTTTTTTTTTCAAGAATCTATTTTAACTATGTGAAGAACTATCTTTTTATAAGCCACTAATGAAAGGATGAATGAGAGGTCATATATAGTATCAATAGTAAATTACTTATTGAATAAATATAAGCTGTACCAAACAACTCCAGAAGTATAGCCACTGATGCTATGACTGGTAAGGTAATGGCAATGTAGAGCACTGGATGTAAAATTCCCTCACCACAGCCTGCATAGGCAAGCTATCGTCACAACGAAGTCAAAGTCAGAGGAAGACAAATTGCTACCAGAAGTCATCACGCAGTTAACTTTATAAAACAGACCTTTAAAAGTATAAAGGTTTCTTTATAAAACTTTGTGTTGGAATAATGTCTCTGAAAATCACTTATATCACTTGAGAATTGCTTAAAGATGAGTTAATCTTTAAAAAAAAAAAAGGCAACAGAAAGTTGAGTGTTCTACATTTGCCGTCTTTTTCTGTGATGACAGGTGGCTGTCAGTACAATGGTATCTGCTAGAGCTTTTCAAGAAGGTTGACATACTACTCTGTCCCTCCAAAGTAATGGAGAGTTTTACCTGTTTTTATTGAACATAAATAGATTTTTTTCCTTGTAAAGTAAGGGGGAATGTTGTGAAGTCAAGGCAGAATGTGTATCAACACCAAAATACTGAGAACTAGTTCCTCATCATGGGATGCTATAAACCATCTCCATCTGCACACTTGAAATATTTGAAAACTGGAATTTTCTAACTCATTTAAAATTTGTAAGAACAAAGAACTGACATCCGGGGAAGATGGAAATTTACTAGCCCGATTTCAACAGCAGCATCACATGGTTGGTAAATGTGAGTGAAAAAATGAATGTCATGGTTTTATAAGTACAATCACTGATGAAGTTCTTCCATCTTGAGCTAGGATACTTTGTCAGCTACCACAGCATTGAAACCAAATTCATAATAAACCAAATTTAGCCAGGGTGTGAATTGTTGTATCTAGATATTTAAAAAAGAATAAAATAACCATAATTATATAGAATGTAACCATTAGGAGAAACTGAGTCATGGACACTTGGGGCATCTCTGCACTATTTTTTGCAACTTCTCTAAAATCTATAATTGCTTCAAAACAAAACAAAACAAAAAGTAATAACGAAACATGTCCAATAGTGTTATATTGTATTATATTGATGTAACATAATATATACTGTATATAATATCAAAACTATTTATGAGATATATAGTTACTTAGTATTTTTGAGAGCCAGGTGGGATGAGAGTAGCCTGGTGGGAGCCAGGGAAGGGATTTTAGCCGAGGAGGCACAGCTGCCCAGGGTGATGGCTTGGGGAGATGGGGCCTCACAGCTGCAGAGAGGGCTGGACATCCAGATTCCACCCTACTTCCCAGCATGGGTGACAAAGGAGCCGAAGGGCCCCCAATGAGACCTATCTGTGTCTTCACTCCTCAGCTTCTCCAGTGATTGAAAATGGCCAGCTGGAGTGTCCCCAGGGCTACAAAAGGCTGAACCTCACTCACTGTCAAGGTAAGGGTGACTGGGGCCAAGGCTGGGCTTGGGAAAGGGAATGATGGAGACAGGAAGAGCAGCTGACACTGCCTGAGCGGTCTCCACTAGGCACCTCTAAGCCCTAGCTTGGGGGAGCTGCGGGGGTCGCTGGTTCCACCGGCCTGAGGAAATCAGGAGATAGTGATAGAGGGAGCTGAGAAAGAACCTGGGAGCTGAGCCCAGCCCCTCGGCCCCATCTCCACCCACCCCATCCAGGGCCTGGGCCAGGCGCCTCTCTAGGGCTGTGTGGTATTGCGTCTGATGATGTCACCCAGGTCCCACACATCCACTCACCTCCTGGGCTGATCTCCCTGGAATGGGAGGACTTTTGACTCCAGGGTCAGAGATCAAGTCAGCCTGAATTAGTGAGGACCTCTGTGGACTGTCTGTCTCCAACAAAGTAGCTTCAGCTGTTCAGGCCTCCTCCTGCCTCAACCCACAACCAGGAGGGGGGAGGGGAAGGGCACAGGTGGAGGAGAGAGGGACTATGCAGCACAGACCCTGGTCTTGCTGGCCTGGCTGACAGGCTCTGTTAAGCCAGCTGAGGTGCAGGGTGTTCTGCATTAGAGAGCCCTTAGAGGGACAAAGCCCAGGGGCACCTTGGTACAGAGAGCTGGGAAGTAGAGCTCAGCTATGGCTTTGTCACTACAAGGAATTCTAGAGAGAGTGTTGGGGACCAGGATGACCAAAGCCTTCACTGAGGGGCAGCAGCTGCCACCAAGCAGCTCAGGCACTGAGAGGAGAGCCCCTTCCAGCCTGTGGGCAGCTTCTGGGGCTAACAGGTCAGTGGGGACCTGAGGCAGCTTTCTGTCTGGAGAGCTTTGAGAGCTGGACAGATCACTGTCGGTGTGGCTTACTTTGGGTTAGAGATGAGGGAGTGACTCAGATGGCCTCCTAGGTACCTTCTCCCTGGAGGCTTCTTCAGGAGAGAGGAGTCTGAGGAGCTCTGGTGTGGCTGTGGGGTGCCAGGCCCTGCAGCGGATTTCTGGCCCATGGAAAAGTAAAGGTGGACCAGGAAAAAGGGTAGGCCTCTGACCCAGCCGAGCCCGGGTCAGCCTCCCTCAGGAGCAGTAGGCTGAAGGCCTAGCGGACAGTGGATGTAGAGAGATGTGTGTAGATTTGCCCTTGGGGGTGTTCATATCTAAACTCTCCCTAGTGGCCTTTCCTCCTGGCATGTTTCCCAGCCCAGAAAGTTAAACTTATTCTCAAATTCTCAGATGAGCTCTCTGCTCACCCTCCACTGAGCCCTCAGGATATAAGATGCTGAGGGAGCCTCCGCCTTCCCACATCCGTGGCTGTGGCCTCCATGTCTGTAAAGGGACCCACTCAACTCTGCACCTGCATGCACCATCCCTCCTCTCTCTCCATCCTTCTCTCCTGCTTCCCTGGGATAATTTTGGGGTGTTGCTGTGAGCTGCATACATCGTGCTAGGTGCTAGTACACAGGGATGGCTAAGACACAGCTGCTGCCCCAGGTGAAGACAGACACCCAAACAATTACACACAACGAGAGAAGTGCCCTCGATGTACTGGGTGCTATGGGATCACATAACAGGGGCGCTTCCCAGACTGGAGGATCAGATTTTAGGTGAAATCTGACCTAGACTTAAATGATGTGTAGAGCTGTCCAGCTAAAGGGGATGCGGGTGTTCCAGGCACAGGGAACAGCATAAGCAAGGGAGGAGTTTGAGCTGGCTGGAGTATAGCCTGTGCACACACGGGAGAGAACACAGGCATCCCGGGGTCTCATCCAAGCCACCCGGGCATCCATTGGAAAAATATGGTGGAGAGCCTCGGATACCATAAAATGGTGCAGGGGCTCCCTCTGGGAGGTGGTAGGGAGTCTGGAGGCTTCTCAAGCAGAGAGGAGGCAAGTTAGATTTGCATTTAGACATATCACTCTGGCCGCGGTCTGGAGGCAAATGGATCAGTTTCCCTTCCTAGCTCTCCCTCCCAGTCGGGTGTCCTGCCAAGGAGGAGTTGGTCACCTTTCAGCCCCTTCATTCTTGTGCTGAGAGCCAACTTCTCCAAAGCCTGTGGCTGGGCAGGTGACTCTGATGCTACCAGGCTGCCACACGTTATTGCCTGGCCCTGGAGGTGGATGCCCCCCACAACCCTTTTATGCTCACCATCATTGCTGCTACCACAATCGTCAGTGAAGACACCATCACCAAGAGGCACCCTGACTTCTTGGCGCTTAGAGTGTGAAAGCTGGGATCTCCTCTTGGCAGGAAGAAGTTCCTGGCGTGAAGCATTTTTGCAATCACAAAGGAGCTAATGTAGCTCCCTTATTTGGAGAATGACATGAGCATCCACTGGTCTTGGGGGATGTGTGTGGCCTGCCTGAAGCAGGGGTACATGAAGGACCTGGAGATGTGCCCTCCTGACTCTCTGCCCCCCAGTGCCTGCCTCCTCTTCCTTGTTGAGGTCCCTCCATTCTACAGCTCACTTTTCCCCAGACCTTGGGTCCTACAGAGGTGCTTTGAAGTCTCTCAGAAAAGCTGACTAGGAGGGACTGAGCAGCTGTTTCTCCAACTTCCAACCCCAGTTGTCCCCTTATCCGCTTCCCCTGTTTGTATTCCGGCATGTCACGTACTAGCTGAGTGACTTTGGGCAAGTCACTCTTGGGGCCTCAGTTTCTCCACCTATAAAATGAGGACTTGTGGACCTACTTGACAAAATTGTTTGTGAGAATTAAATGAGGTATCATATGTAAAGTGCCTGGCACAGTACCTGACACGTTATAGGCACTCAATAAACATTAGCTCTAAATATTGTGATCATTATTACCAGTTATAAGACTAAGTGATTTGAAATTTTTGCCTCTTTTTACCCACCTATCCAAGACTAACTGGTAGTTACTATTATTATCCCCATTTTACAGATGAGGAAACTGAGGCACAGAGAGAGGGATCACATATAATAAATGGCAGCTCCCTTACTGTTGCCCTTTAATTTGGAGAAAGTATTTGAAGATCTCTGCCCCAGCCCTTCCCCTCCATCAGGCCTCGGTGGGTCGGGCACATGGCCATGTTCTCCAACCCTGCAGATGTCAACGAGTGCTTGACCCTGGGCCTGTGCAAGGACTCGGAGTGCGTGAACACGAGGGGCAGCTACCTGTGCACCTGCAGGCCTGGCCTCATGCTGGACCCGTCAAGGAGCCGCTGTGTGTGTGAGTGCCGGCGGGGACCGGGGGTGGCGGACCCTGGGAGGCAAGATGGGACCCTCAGAGTCCACGGGCCAGGCCCAGAGCAGAAACTTCCCCCAGGCCCTATCCCAAGGCCCAGTGTCCATGAATCAACCTGGAGTTGGGCCCAACATGCAAAACAGATCTGTCCCCTGCTGCTGGGGTGGAAGCAGTTACTACTTCACTTTTGGCCTTAGGCATTTCTTTGGGGGCTTTGCAATTTGAGGTTTTCTACTTTTTCTTTTCTTTTTTTTTTTTTTTTTTCTTTAATCATTTCTGTTCTACTTGTTGCTTCCTTTACTCTGGGGGGACATGTGGTGCCTCCGCTCTAACGTCCGGCTGAGTGGTGGCTGCCTCCTCCAGTGCCCGAGCTTAGCAGCCCAGTCACTTAGCTGGAGACCTTTCTGAGGGGACCTGTCTTGAGCATGAATGGCACTGCTGCCCGGTCACAAGGCCTTTCCATAATCCTGAGGCCCCTTGTAGTTTTGAATGTGTCTCTGCATCCATGAGCACATATGCGTCATGAGTCATACCAGCCTCGTGTCCGTGTGTGCGTGCATGCACGCCCGGGCAGCTGTTTCTAGTGACCTCTGTGGTTTCCAGCTGGCAGAGGACCAGGCTGGCAGCCCCCAGGCCCCCGCCCCATGTCAGAGCTGACGCCAGGGCCCAGACGGGGCTTTCCTGGGACAGGGAGGCCTGACCAGAGCCGAATAAAACCAGTCCTGACTGGCCTCGGCAAAACGATAGCCCGGGTCGAGTGGGCCACCCCACCCCAAGCCCTGGCTCCGCTCCCTATGTCTGGCTGGCGAAGTATGCAAACTGTCTGAGGAGACCGTGGAATGAACTCAACTCCAGCACCACCCAGAGGGAGCACCCCTTGTGAAGGGAGGACTCCACCCAGTGGGTGTCTCCAGGGAGAGGAGACAGTAAGAGACCTCAGAGGGAACACCCAGAGAATGAGGGGACACAGAGTAAGGAGAACTTGTCAGCCTACTCTCGGGAAGACCTCATGGTGACAGAGACATGTAATCAAGGCCTTGAGGAGCATACAGCCCTTCCTTCTCCCCATCATTCTCCCCCGACTTAAGATTCCTTTATCAGGCAGGTGCGTTTAATGTCTGAGGGGACATCTTTATTAGTGCCAGAAAGAGAACCAGAATACAGGGGAGCAAAGATGGCCCTTGGGTTCTTTATTTTCTCTCCCTTCCCAGTGTTACCCACTCCAGCCTCTTCTGATGCTTCACCTCCCTATAGGTAGAGGGCAGGCACGAAGTCCCTCTCCTCTTCATTTCTGAGCTTTGCCCTCCTCCTGTCACCCGACCAGGGCTAGTAAAGCAGTTTACAAGGATCCCACCCACCCAGCAGCCTCCTGATATCCCCAGCTGAGTCACCCCTCGCCTGAGGCTAAAAGGACCAAAGCCCTTCTGAACAGTATCTCAAGGGAAGTGGCAGCTGGAGGCAGAAATGGCACCTGGACACCCAGGCTCATGGACTGACCAGTAACTGCCCTGTGTATAGCACATAACCTCTGACAAGGCACATTTTCATATATCACTGTGAAGAAGGTTTATCAGTCAAGAGTCTTCAGGTTGCAAGTGACAGAACCCCAACTCAAACCACCATCAGCATATATAATTCATTGGTCACACAGTTAGGAAGTCCAGGGGTAGGCGTGCCTCAGGCTTGGCTGGATCCAGGCACCCCTAGCAACTTTAGGATGTCTGTTGCTCTGTTTCCTCTGTGTCGATTTCAGAGTTTCTTCTAAGGTGGCCATCAAATGCTCCAGGCCTACATCTCCCAACCTTTAAAGTTCGATTTAAAAAAATAGAAAAATTAAAAGCACCTCTTATTCGATAATCCAAGAAAATTCCCACTGGTTCTACTTAACAAGTGCTCATCCCTGACCCAATTACTATACCAGGGCTATAGGCCACACTCCTTCGGCCAGGAAGTGGGGTCAGCCTCCATTCTAATTACATGGACCAAGACTGGGGTAAGGTGTGGATCCCATAGAAAAATCAGGGTGCTGTGACCAGAATATGGGGGCATAGATGCTGGGCAGGCAAAAATACAGGTATCTACTTCCCATGGAATCATCATTATCACCAACTGGATTTGAACTTGGGCTGCTAAATCCTGACCAGGACTCCCCAGGGTCATCAATTCCTCAGCTATAAGTGTTGCCCTCTTCGCTCCACCCCTTGTCCCTTCATCTGGCTCTTTTAGGATTTCAGCCTCTTCCAATGAGGCATGGCCTCTTCATCTTCTGTTGAGATAATGTACAAGAGAATAGACTGTAATATTTATAAGCAAGGGGACAGTGGTGGTGGCACTCACTGTGGTCCACCGGAGTTTGAGTCGTGGACCTAGCCATCCATCCAGCCAGCATTTACTGAGCATCTGTCCGCACCAGATGCTGTGTAGTATATCTTCTGGGCAACGAAGATGACCGAGAAAGTGTCCCTGTCCTCAAAGCTGCCTATCAGGCCTTTGGTTCTCGCCTTGTCTCATCTCCTGAAGGAGACTGTGGCCCTCAGAGCACACTGCTCCCCACTCAACCCCACGCCCATGTTGGGCTTTGGTAAACTCAGCACCTGGAGGCAAGCAGATACATCCCCATTTCCTGCTCTCGGGTTCTCCACGTGGGTGGGAGGCAAGAGTGCCCTTGAACAGGTAGTAGGAGGATGTGCTAAAGCCTTCTACTGCAGCCATCTTTCCTAACGTTTTCGTGAGTATTTTCAGGGCCCCAAACTTCAGGAATGAGACTTGGGCCAGGCCAATCTGAGTGCACGCGACCGGCCACTCCTCTCTCTTCTGCCCTCCTGCCTGTGCTTTCCCCTCCCGCTGGCCACCTGCCCAACCCCACCTGCTGTGTCTGTTGCAGCGGACAAGGCCGTTTCCATGCAGCAGGGGCTGTGCTACCGGTCACTGGGGCCTGGCACCTGCGCCCTGCCTTTGGCCCAGAGGATCACCAAGCAGATATGCTGCTGCAGCCGCGTGGGCAAAGCATGGGGCAGCAAGTGTGAGAAATGCCCCCTGCCTGGCACAGGTAACCCTCTGTACCCTCTCAGCTCTGGCCACCAAGGGCTTCCTCCAAGCCAGTGGCCATTTCCCCCACCTGGACCTAACCTCAAGCCAGGAGACCCTAGTCTTCCTTCCTGCTCGACTTTTTAACCAACCTGGGGTCCCTCCCTCCTTGATGACACAGTAAACTTGTCCCCCCAAGGGAGGGAAGGGAGGGGGCTGGCGCCCTGCAGGAATGGCATCTTTCAGCGCATCCTTTGACCACTGACCTTGCAGAGGCCTTCAGGGAGATCTGCCCTGCCGGCCATGGCTATACCTACTCAAGCTCAGACATCCGCCTGACTGTGAGGAAAGCCGAGGAGGAGGAACTGGCCAGGCCCTTGAGGGAGCAAGGACAGAAGAGCAATTGGACACTGCCCAGGCCAGCAGAGAGGCAACCGCTCCGGGCGGCCACCAGTACCTGGCTGGAGGCCGGGACCATCCCTGACAAGGGTATCCGGGCTGGGGGAGATGCCTGAGGGATTCCCCTTCCCCTTTGGGTTACAGCCCCTCAAAGGGCCACTGGGTGCACGTTTATCCTGGATGCATGGTGTCTCATCTCTGGGGCTTTAGGATAGGGAGTTTAGAGTAGCAGCACCCAGTCCTGGGAAGCCGCTCTTTGAGCCTGTCACAATTGAAAGGCCTCACTCCCTTCCTCTCTCCCGCATGTGATCAAGAGGTGCCCATATCCCAGAGAGTTGCTGGTGGGGGTGGGAGAGGTCAGCGGCAGCCCCTTCCTCAGCTGATCAGGCCTTTCCATCCTCTGCCTCTGGCCATGCAGCTTCTGAGGCTGGTGCTTGCTGCAAGGCCTGAAGAGCTGGCAGGTGGATACTGGGGTGTCTGGGTGCTTTAGATTCCCTCCCCTGGCCTTGGAGTCACTAAGGGGATCACTAACAGCAGCTCAACTGCCTTAGGCCCAGGAAGCCTGGGGTCGGGAAGAGACTGGGCTTGAGGCGCCCCTGGCAGCTGCCCCGGGTAACCTTGCAGAAGGCATGTCCAAGTTGCTGGTAGCAGAGTGCAGGAAGCCAAGGACATATTAGGACCAGGAGAACTATGTGATGGCCAAAATTGCTCCAGATATCTGGAACAGACAGAGATGTCAGGATAGCCCTATTTGTCATCAGAACTGAGCACTGGGGAAACCAGGAGCAACTCCTCTCTTTTTAGAACTATTCCCCTGGTCCATAACCCAGGATGAGAAGCAGAGGGGCCTGGTGTAGGAGGGAGGAGGTGGCAGAGCAAGGGGGAGGGTTACAGATAGGACCCATGGGAGACTGGCCTGTCACTGGAAACCTTAAAGGAAAGCAGGAGATTTCCTCTCAGCAAGTGAGTCACCTAGAAGGCCCTCCAGACCTGGGATTTTGGAATCTATAGTGGCCGGCCCCAGCGGGGTGGGAGGGACAGAGGCAGGCAAGAAGAGTGTGAGCTCTCTCCACTGCTGACCTGCTGGGGATAAGGATAGGGGGTCACAGACTGAACCAGCCCTGGCTGTGGGTGGAGGGGAGAAGGCAGCCAGACTGTCCTCCCTCAGCTCATGCTCTCGCCTTCCCTTCCCAGGTGACTCTCAAGCTGGCCAGGTGAGTGAGTCCTCCCACCAGGGAGTTGGGCAAGCGTGGCAGAAAGTGGGACCTGGTAGCCCTCGAGGCCATGAGGCAGTGTCCCTGAGGGAGGGACAGGAGAAGGACGGAGCACATGTAGGATTTTACTGGGAGAGGTGCCGAAGTGGGAGGGTTGATGTACAGACCTAGCGTTACCCTAAAGGAAGCAATGACGACGGCTCCTGTTTGCCAGGTAGCTTCCACGCTCTCTGGGATGGTCTGGGGCCCCCTTCAGAAAGAAAGTGGGAACATGTCCTATTAGCCCTGGCTGTCACTCGAGCACTGCAGATGGGGTCTAGAACTCGTTCTGGATTAATTCCAGATTTGGCACTTTCCGAGCTTGATTTACTTAAATCTCAAGGTCTCCCCTGGGAGTGGCTCATGGGGAAGTAGAGGCAAAGCTGTGGATAGCCTCAAACCATTTCACTGAGAAAGGTGGATCTCACCCCTCCCCTGTGCCCAGGAGTCCCCTGTGAAACACCGAATGACCCAGAAAAACATTCCAGGAGAGCGCGTCTGCTTTTTTCCTCACCAGTCTGCTCATCCCTTCCCTGTCTCCTGCCCCTCCAACCTGTATACCTGACTGTCCCCAAACACTGTTTCTCCAATGAGCTTCTTCTCTCCCTGGAGAGCCACATGCTGTCCTCGTAGACCAAAGTTCCACTTCCATGTCTCCACAGCCCCGAGCCATGCTCCTGGTCCTCCGTCACCTTCTGCCCATCTTCTCCTTCAGGTTCCCCATGGCTCGCCTACCTCTCTGCCCGTGGTCTGTGGTGAGGGAGACCATGTGTGGCCTGGGGCCCCAGCTCTACTACACCGGCCCCGTGACCCTAGGTAGGCTAGTTAACCTCTGGAGCTTCTGTTGCTGTATCTGAGATCACAGCATTGATAACGACACTTGTTGGTAGGACACCAAGCCGGCACATTACGTGCATCTGCTCATTTAGTCATAGGATAATTGAGATTAAGACAATAAACATAAAGTGCCTAGCAAAATGCCCGGCATGTAGGAAGAACTCATCAATACCAGGAATGAATGAAAACGTGAGCAAGTTGCATGGGAAGCCCGGAGGCAGGGGTGAGTGCAGTGGAAGGAGGAGAGTCAAGGGGGTGACAGAGGAACCAAGAGTGACGTTCTCCCATTTCTGTGCAGGTCACAACTATTGTCACCCAAGAACCTGCCTGGGTCCCAGGTAAGTTCCTCCTCCTAGCAGCTCCCGGGAAACAGGAAAGCGAGGGGCAGAGAGAGCTACATCCAGTGGCGGAGTTACTGCATCTGAGTTGATGCGTGGGGCTCAAATCGGATGAGGTCGTGGATGATGACATGGCACGTGTAGAGGGCTTTTCCAGGAGCCCCATGCACCTAAGGTGCTCGTTAGGTCAGCGAAAGACATAGTGATGCTTCGCAGATATTTCTCTACCACAGCATTCGTTCTGCATTTCATGGTGTGGCTCAGTGTACAAAGGAGACCAAAAAGGAAGCACTGGCTGACATAGGGACTGGTCAGGTCCCCAGAGCCCTTTGCCCAGTGGCCTGTCTTCCCTTGGGAACAGTGAGGGCTCCGCAGAGCCCCGCTTGCCAGCTGCTGGGGTTGGGGACAGGGCAGTGTTCCGAAGTCAGAAAGGTGAGCTTCCTCTTCCTCTACTATGAAATGGACACTGAGGCCTGGCCTGCTGCCTCTGAGGCGGGTGAGACGTTGATGTTCTTGGCAGAGCTCTGTACACTGTGAAGCACTTTGCAACTAGAAGGGGAAGAATGCTAACCTGGGAACTAGGAGATCCGGCTCTGACTCCGTGTCCAGCAAGCTAGGTGGCTTAGGACAAGTGGCCATTTCTGCGAGCTTCAGTCTCCTCACCTATGAGATGCAACGTGAGACTGGATGAGCTGTAAGACCTGTTAGAGCTCTCAGATTCTGACTCTTCTTGGGGCCAGGTCCAGTTCAGGAGGCTAGGAGGCAGAAGGGGCCACTAGCCCTAGGCTCCACCCCTGGCTCTGAGTCAGAACAGCAGGGAGAAGGGTGGGACCACTGCCGGCATCTCTGGAAGGATCGCTGTCCAGGGCAGGAAGGCAGGCGGCCAAGGGGCCACAGCCCTCCCACTCCGCCTCCCCCTCTCTCTGCAGGAGATGCCACAGGAAGACCACCGTCTCCACTGCCTGAACAGGGGACTCCAAAGACCTGGGAAGAAGTGCAAGCAACTACCCCCATAGATGTGCTGGTGACCCAGGGTCCCCCAGGTACCTGCAGCCAGCCCCGTGAGGGGTGACTGGCCAGAGCTTCTCAGGGCCTCTCAACCAGATGAATCGTCTCCAGCGAACTCAGGCCAGGCTCAGCGCCCCGGCCTCACGTCGTGGAGAGCACAGGGAACCCTAGCGAACACAAGAGCCCGGTCTGGAGCACCTGTCTAGCCAGGAAGGAGAAAGAGAAAGGGCATGGGGGGGAAGGTCTTACTCAGAGGCCTTCAAGGAGAATCGGGGTACCCTGTTGAGGGAAGGGAGCATGTGGAGCTTCCAGGAGCCTGGCTCCTCCAGGCCGTTGAGCCTGAGCCTGCTGAGTGCCCTGGCAGTGGACAGCCTCCTGACTTTCGGGAAGGAAACTGGTTCTAGTTCTCAAGGTGGTTTAACTGGCTGGAAGCCCGCGTTCCCACCCCACCAACACCACTTCCCCGCCCCCAACCCCACAACAAGGGTGAGGGGGTGCGGTGCGGGGAGATCCCTGGCAAACCCCCCTTGCTCTGGAACGTGAGCTCCTCAGAGGCTCCCGGTTCGGGGACTTGGTGTCCCCTGCTGCTGCTCCCTGTGCATGTGCCTGCTCGCCTGTGCCCTCTCCAGGGGCTTGCTGATCGCTTAACCTCCCAGACTGAGGCCACCTTGGGGGAGAGGGTATTTCCTCTGGCAAAGAGAGAGGCTGCAGCCTGCTAAAGCAGTCAGAGAGTGGGGGTGGGGTGGGGTGGGGTTCCCAGGCCTGAACCAGGGCAACCCACCGCCCGCCCCCCGCCCCCACCACCACCAGAGCTTCTCTCCTCTGGCCTCAGAGCACTGCTGCAGGGGACACCCTCGTCCACTCCCTGCCTGGCAGGCGAGATGAGCTGGGTTAAAAGCTCAGCTCAGGAATCGCAGTCTCTGACCAAAAACAAAAGAAACAAAACAAAACAAAACAAAACAAAACAAAACAATGAGCCTGGGGGCAGGGACAGGGGGACAGGCTCAGCAGCAGCTCTCAGCTATGTGGAGGGACAGAAAGCTCCCCAGCCGCCTCCCACAACCTTTTACCTAACACCTCATTTCCCCTGCCTCACTCTCCCGAAGGACATTTAGGACCTGGGAGGACATTTAGAATCTGGCTGGAGGTCCCCATGAGCCCCTAGGCCGACACAAACTTGGAGCCAGGCAGGGAAAGGATAGCCTTACAAACAGGCCAGTGTGCATGTTCAATTCAGTCCAACTTAGCAATGCCGTGAAGCCGCACTGTGCAGAAGCCCCGCTGTGCCCGTCCTGACCCATTGCCCGAGTCCCCGGGGTTACCTCCGTGCTGTGGGGCAGCGCGGGGGGGAACCCTGGGTGTTCAGGCTTCTGACTAGGGTCTCAGGGCCAGCACAGAAGCAGAAAGCATCATTCATTCAGTCAGCCATCTGCTCATTCAGCATGTGCTAAGTGCTGGGTGGTTCTCTAATATTAAGGACACAGTTCAAAAAAGCTAGAGTCCTTGCCCCCCACATACCCTCAGTCTTGAGTCCTGGTGAGTCTCCAAAGCGTTTCTGAATTCGGCATCTGTCTCCCCATTTCTTACCCCATCACCACCACTCAAGGTGGTCCTCATTTAAGTTATTTTGGCAGGTTTCTAAGGGTCCTTTGTGCCTCCTGGGCCGTCTTCAGAGCCAGGTGGCGTGGCAGCATGAGTGGTCTTTCTGAGACCGCGCTGATCATGCCCCGCCGTGCACGACCCCCTTGCGTACAGGCTAATCTCAACCTGGCATTCAAGGCCCTGCTCAGTTAGCCCCAGACCACCTCTCCCCTCGTCCCCTGGCAGTTCTCCCCAAGCACCCTACTCACCACACGTGTCTGTCTGTCTAGGGGAAACTGGGGAGGAGTTGCCAGGGGAGGGAAGCTCTGGGCACTGTGGGTGAGAGCTCTGTGCCCCTGTTTAGGGTAAAGTCAGACTGAAGGCCTTGGCAGGGCAGGCCTTTTGCTTGGACTCGGGACATGGGTCACTGGAACCCACAGGGTCTCGGTCAGAGGGATACACTCCTGCGAGCTCCATCCTGGTGGGGCTCAGGGCCCCGGGAGGTCTTACATAGGCCACACTATAAACGTGGATGTGGAACGAGGTTTCCGTGGGTCCTTTGAGCCCCCCACTCCCACACCCTTTCCACACCGTTCCACTGCCTTTGTCTGTCCACTACCCTGCCATAACCTCTGCTTTGCTCTGTCTCCCTCAGATATTGAC
Organism: Rousettus aegyptiacus; assembly: GCF_014176215.1. Lineage (NCBI taxonomy): Eukaryota > Metazoa > Chordata > Mammalia > Chiroptera > Pteropodidae > Rousettus > Rousettus aegyptiacus. The sequence goes on along the minus strand of NW_023416306.1, from coordinate 152,717,856 downwards.
AGATGTGCCACTGGAGCCACCAACATCTGTGGCCCTGGAACCTGTGTGAACCTCCCAGATGGGTACAGATGCATCTGCAGCCCTGGCTACCGGCTGCACCCCAGCCAGGCCTACTGCACAGGTACGTGCTTTGCATCCTGGGCTCTCTCAGTGTCTGGGGTGGCTGAGAACAGGGCTGGGGAACAGAGTCAAGAGTCCAGACAGCAGAAGGTCCAAGCAGTGCTGTGTGGTTTGTGGGTTGAAGAAGAGCACAGTCCCTGCAGAAAAAGCTAACTTAACCTTGAGGAGGCCAGTCTCTGGGAGCACCATTCGATGAGTCTCCAGGACTCCAGGAGATGGAAAGCCACCCTGAGGCGTCCCGGACCAATGCCCGGAGTCCTCAGCTCTGAGCTCAGCCTGCCCCTCACACTGGCCGTCTCGCTGCCTGCAGAGCACACCAAGTCCTGCCCTTATTATGAGTGTCTCCACCAGGGCCATCCCTAGGGAAGAGGTTTGGGGCCAAGACACATCATCAGGTGTGGACCTGATCCCGCCTATGCCCACCCTATATTATTATACAAAGGAGAAATGTCCACTGTGCCTTGAAGGAGAAAGGAAGTGCTCACAGGGCCACTGGCAGAGGGTGCTGTGTGGCAGGGAGGAAGTGTGGGACAGCTGCCCTCACGCCCTTGGTGCCTGAGTGGGCCAAATGTGCTGACTTCATGGCTCCCGGCATTAGAGATTATCCATCTCTCTGGCCCCTTCTGTTTCCTCATCCCCTCCTTGTCACACAGCGCCATCCCCGGTCCAGCCCTTAGCATGAGCAGGTTGCTGGCAGGTGCCCAAAGAAAGGCCTTTCTGACCTCCCTCCCTACCTCCCTCTGCTCAGATGACAATGAGTGTCTGAGGGACCCCTGTGCGGGAAGAGGGCGCTGTGTCAACAGCATGGGCTCCTACTCCTGCTTCTGCTACCCTGGCTACACGCTGGCCACCTCAGGGACCACGCAGGAATGCCAAGGTAAGCCCTTGCCCCTAGGAAGGGCATGGGACCCCACAGATAGTGTTGGAGTGGAAAAGGATCCAGGCATTCAAGGCACCCGGTCACCTCGCTGCAGAGTGCAGGGAGTTAGGGGGCTGTGGGAACCAAGGCCATGGCTCTGACCTGGACCTGGGAGGAAGCTGACCTGCCCTGAGACCAGAGGGGAGATATGAATCTGAAAAGCAGCAACATTCAAAAAGGCTGCAAAGAACCGTGGCCGAAGCCGAGTGTGAGGGTCCAGGGACATGACGAGAGAGGAAGACGAAAAGCCAGGTTTCCAAATTCTGAGTGACAAGGAGCTGCTTTCATTATGGGAAAGGAGAGCAACCCTTGATGACACAATCTGGGGCTCCTGGCAGACTGGGGAGCAAGCACGCCTTCGCGAGAGGAGCATGGGTCCTTGGCAGCTGGGAGAGGTCTGTAAGGCTTTAAACTTTCCTGGGAAGCTCTGCATGAGGCCACTGGATAGAGATGCTGCCAACACAAACCTTTTATATGCAGCATTTATACTATAACACATCACATTTTTACAAAAGAGTTCACAGAGAAAATGGGACAGCACTTTCCAAGCGGGGCCTTTAGGATGTATAACCGGGTTGGATCCTTCACCTGGAGAATGGGGGTGCTGTTCTTGGGACTCGCCTTGTGGTCCTGGGCGGGGCAGCCCAGCAGTCACCCACAGGCCCCTCGGGGAGACCGGGAGAGCTGCGAAACCTCCCATTGCCAGGGTCCCCTCAGGATTTAATCTGCTAAGGATATGTTCTACAGAGACCAAAGCCACCAGGTCCCTTCGCCTGATTGTGGGGGGAAGGGGAGTAGCGGAGACAAACCCACCTACCTTAACTGAAGAGTGAGAGACTTGCATGTATCATTCACTCAGCACTCAGCACTGAGCGCCTACATGCGAGGTGTTGTGTAAGCTCTGGGGACAGTGCAATGAGTAAGGTGTGAATGGGGGCCCTGTGGGGTGAGGAAGCAACTGGTTCTGTATGGAAGAGGGTGTTTGAGCTGGGACAGAATAATAGCAGCTACCATTTAACGAACACTTATTACATGCCAGCACTGACCTAAGCATTTTATTATATAAAGCTCAGCACCCTAACCTCATGCAGTAGAAATCCTTATCCCCATTCTATAGTTTAGCAAACCAAGAATCAGAGAGGTGAATTGAAATACCCAGGGACCTCGCACCTAGTTGTGGCAGAGTTGGAAACAGAATCAAGGTCATTCCAGCCCCAAAGCACGGTTTGCTTCCAACAACACACTCCCATACACGCGGGGCGAAGGACTGAAGGGAGCAGAGGGTATTCCAGGGAGAGAGAGCCATTTCTGCAGGGAGCGGAGTAGTGAACAGCCCTGGCACGCTCTGGGAATAATGATAAATCCAGTGAGACTGGGGCGTGGGGCGCGTGGAGGAAGTGGCAGGGGCCAAGGCCAGCGCTGAAGTGTCCTGAGTGCCAGGCTGAAGTGCTTGGATACTGTCCCGCGGGCAGTGGCGGCCAGTAGAGGCGATGTGGTCAGCTGGCTTTCAGGGAAGTGACTCGGGCATCAGTGCTCTGAACAGGCTGGAGTTAGCGAGGGGAGAGGCTGTGGGCAAGGGGTTTCCCTGGGCTTCGCAGCCTTGGTAGGCGCTGTGGGCCAGAGGCACTGCTCTCTGTAGGCCAGGCCCAGGGCGCCGGCCCAGGACCAGCAATGGCTGCTGCAGGAAATAGTGTCACCAGGACTGACCTAGACAAGGGGTTCCACCACATGCAGCCTAGGTATCGGGGGTGTCTCTGCCAGACAGACAGTTGAGAGAGGAGCATGGGAGCTCAAGGTCAGCGCTCCTCACGTGGGGCCTGACTGCTGCTTAATGAGGGCTCAACCAGGAAGACATCCACTTTCTAAATTTTGCCAGTCTTGTAAAATAACATCTCGTTATTTTAATTACTTAATCTTTATTTATGAATTATTTCATTAATTATATTATTACTGTCAATCATTACAATCTAGAATATCAAATAATATAATTGATTAATTTAAATTATTCGAATGTTCAATATTAAAAATAACAGTTATACTTTACGAATAAGTAAGAGCATCTCTTCATAGGTTAGCCACTGGGCTTCTTCACTGGCATATTGCGTGCTCCGGCTTTTGCCCAGTTTTCCAGCATTGACTGCCGGTTTTTCTCGTGGCTCTGCCGGAGTTCCTTTCACATTTCAGATTCTTGCCTGGGTTTGGATGCTGCAATTCTCCCATTTTGTCCTCTGTCCATTAACCTTATCTTCATGTCCTTTTAACAGAAATCCTCAATTCTGATGTATTGAAATTCACCTTTCTGCCTTATTTTTATGCTTTGGGGGCTTTATTTAAGAATTCCTTCCCCACTTGTATGTCACAAAGATATTCTCTCATACTTTCTTTCATTAAAGCAATAGTTTCGCCTTTCACAGCATGTTTTGGTGCATCTGGAGTTTATCTTTGTATGTGTGTTAAGATGTGGGGTTTTTTCAATTTCATTTTTCTCCATAGAGCACATCGGTTTCTCCAGCCTTATCTATCAGACAGTTATCCTGGCCCTGCCAGTTTTTGGGTCCTTTATCAAGTTCCCACACATGGCTCTGCCTCTGAGTTCCATTTCTCTTCCATTGGTATCATAGTTTCTAAAGTAAGGACCAGTTACTTCAGAATCGCCTGGAGAATTATTAAAATGCAGGTTCCTGGGCCTGCTCAGTACTGCTGGGTCAGAAGCTCCTGATGTAGGCCTGGGAGTGTGCATTTTACGCCTTCTGCCAGTGACTCTGCAGTGCACTAAAGTGTTATGAAGTACTGCTCAGATGAAAACGGTGTCCATAAACAAATGATTATTATTCCATTCATGCAGTATGTACTTTTTGGGTTCTGTGCTGGGCACTGAGAGGCACTAAGATGGTAAGGCACATTCTCAGCAGTTGGGGAGAAAAAAAAACAAGTAAATGAGCGGTCGCTGTTATGGGCTGGGTCCTAAGAGAACCCTGAGGAGGGGCATTATGGGCTGGAGGGGAGAGGTCAGCCTCATCTGGGAGATGAGTAGGAGACAGCCAAGCCAGTGGGTGGGAAGCCACCCCGGGCAAGGAAACAGCGTTTGCAGAAGCTCAAAGCAGGTCCTGTGTGGCTGAGGCGAGGAGGTATGTGGGAGGCAGGAACCAAAGTGAGAGTTGTCAGCAAGGGCCAAGTTCATGAAAGATTTCACATGCCAGGCTGAGAAGCTTGGATTTTATGGACTAGATTTAATGCAATAATAATAAAATAAGAATAATTAACAATAACAACAACAATAATAATAGCAAGAGCAGCTAACATTTCTTCAGTGCTTACTTTGTACCAGGCAAGCACTGTGCTAAACCCTTAACCCAGATTATCTCATTTAATCTTCGCAAAGACTCTGTGAAGTGTTTGAACCAGTGCCAGGAGGAGGGGGCAGGTGAGTTCTCTACTAATTGGTGAGGCAGGAAATGGGGAATTGCCAGAGAGACCTAGAGCTGATCAGTTGTACCAGTCCTTGAAATGAAAGCAGAACCCTGCTGGCCATCAGTCAAAGCAGAGGCCTTCATGTAAACAAAAACTTGGAGCCTGGACCAGTGGGAATCAGCAAATACAGCAAGACTGGGGCCAGAGGGCAGAGGCCTTGTGAGCCAGGCCGAGCAGCAGGGAACCCTGGTAGTTGTCAAGCAGGGGGGTGGCATGACCAGGGCTGGGCTTTTGAGCTACTATGATGCACCAGTATGATTTGGGACAATAGAATAAACCACACGGATAGTTCCACAGCTGTCTAAGGTTCTTTCTCCCACATGTTGCTTAATCCCTAACCTTTATGAGGCTGTTAGGAACTCTAGGAGCAGATGAATACAGAGGGACATACTGGGGTCAGGTGGGGGACTTCATTAGCCTCCTCAGATTATTCTTTATGGACTGCCATCAGACCTTGAGACCGACCCTTGCATCAAGGGATGAGGAGACAGCTGTAAGGGTCCCCATGAGCCCCAAAAGTAGCTTCCTAGAGAGAAAGGAACTTGGGGGTTTGCAGGGGCCTGAGCTATATCAGTCTAACCTGGCATAGGAGCCCTCTGCCAATCGTGGCTACAACAAGGATGCCTTCCCTACCTGGGCCTCAGCATGACTGTCCTTGACCTTGGGCTCTGCAGGAATGTCCCAGGACCCCCTGCAGGGCTGGCCCCAGTTTAGGCCTTTTTTATGTGTTTGCAGACATAGACGAGTGTGAGCAGCCAGAGGCATGCCACGGCGGGCAGTGCACCAACACAGAGGGTTCCTACCACTGCAAATGCGACAAGGGCTACATCATGGTCAGGAAGGGACACTGCCAAGGTAAGGACTGGGGTGCCGCCCTACCATCTCCTGGTCCCTCCCATATACTGGTTGCCCCCAACTCCCCTTCTAGCTTGTCTCTGACTGGGCCCCTTCCTGCTGAGCCCACTCCTAAAAACAGCACTGTCTGGAAATTCTTGAGCCTTTTCAACACTTTATTTTGGTATGCTGTCTGCTCCCAAAGCAAGGAACACAAGAAACTGTGTATACATGAGACCCCCAGAGCATCCCTCTATACACCTGTGCCCTCACCTTGAGTCATAGCATTCTTCTTGTTAATGCAGCATAACAGTCAACCCATCAGGGAGGTGCCTGAGATCTTAGCCTTGGCCTTCTTGCTACAGCTTCTAGGCTGTGAGCTCCTAAGGACAGACCATATCCTTGGATGACCCATGATAATTGACCATGCATTGAACACCCCCAACAAATGCCAGTTGAATGAATGCATGAATGAATGAATGAACCCTGATCCTTGCTCCCTTTCCCGGGCCAAAAGGTGACTGTGACATTGCCAACTGGTCTCCTCACAGACTGGCTCGAACCTGCCACTATTGTGTAATCTTCTGGCAGCTCTGCCGCCACCACCTTCCTGCCAGGCTGGGGTGTCAAATGTTTGCAAGAGGCCTGGGTTACGTGTTCCCAAGACTGGCTGAGACAGGAATAAGTGAGGGTAAACCAAGCTCTCTCTGGAGGGAAATCCTGCCCTGGATTCATGGGTCGTCGGCCCAGCCTCCTCCCGGGCTCCAGGTTTTTCCTGGCCAGGACCTGGATTCAGAGGGTCCTGGAGGTGAAGGGTGAGTTCACCCTTATGCCCCTTCCCGATGCCAGTACCACGGAAGCAAAGCCCAGAGTCCTAGGAGGTCTAGCAAAGGCGAGAGGTGGTTAGGGTTGTAGGGCTGGCAACTCTCCATCTGCATACCGCTCAATCCACATGTCGCCTTCCTTTTCAGTGTCTCTCTCTCGGTGTTCCCTCTTTAAAACTCAGGCCTGATCAAAGCCAGAACCCCTTGCCCTCATGAGCGTGATGGAAACAGACAGCCTGGTATTTCCCAGGAGAAGGGAGAGTGAAAGGAGTTAGCGTTTGACGGGGGTGCCCGCTGTGTGCCAGGTACCGTGCTAGATACCCATCGTGCTAGGTAAGCATCAGAGCATGAATCTGACAGAGGACTTTATTAAAAAGAAAAGCCAAACTAAAGGAAGTGAACCAAGAAAATACCAGGCTATTAAAAAGATCAAATTTAACCTAACCGGTCCATGTTAAGGGCACACAGGCTCTGCCAGAGACAGGCCTGGTTTTGGCTCTTGTCTCAGTGTCTGAAAATGAAAACCATAATGCCCATCTCAGAGGACTGAGTAAGCATACACGCAGCGTAGCATCGCTATCCGAAGGCCCCGTTTTTTTCTCATCTAGCCTTACCCCCTGCCCCAGACCATGCCTCTGGATTATTCCCCTCCCTTCCGTAGGAAAGGTTCCAGACACACACCTCGGCTGAGAGGTCAGGCCGAGTTCCTGGCCCAGGGCAGACGCTCTCAGTCTGTTGAAAGAAAGACTAATGTAGCCTGCACACTCCTCCAGGTTTCCATCGATAACCACAGACCCAGCCCATCACCCCGGGAGCCCAGTCAATTTCCTCTCTGTCTTTCTTCCTTCTCCAACTAAGAAACCACTCTCTCCGCTTAAACTCAAAATCTCTGGTGAAAGGCCTGCGTGGTCTGGACAGTGGCCCATTCAAAGTCTCAATGGCATTTCCGTCGTACCAGGATTCTGGGTTCCCACGGAAAGGGGTTTAGTTCCCCCACAGACTTCCAGGGCTTTGCTGTCCCCCACCCATATCTAAGGTTACCTGGGCTTCTTGTCCCTGGCTGAGCACTCTCCTCACCCTGTGGTCTCACAAGAAATGGAGGCGGGCACCTTATGTTTCCTCATGTGAAGCCTGAAGTGCTGATCGAGAAGGTTCAGGATCCTCCCAGTGTACAGATGGCAGGTCTGCAAGCTGGTCCCTGGGGTGACTGTTTCCATACGTCTTCTGGGGTGTCTTCAGCAGCCTCATACCAAGAGGGTATAAACATTTAATCACATGGTCTCATTCTTTGGTCAGCAAACATTTGCTGAGTGCCAGCTTTGTCCCAGCCATGGGCTAGGACAAAACATGCCATAAACTTAGATTAAAATTTAAACCCTAGACTAGGCAGAAAAACCTGGCTCCAGTCCAGGCACCAAGGGGTTGGTGGAACAGCCTCCGGGTGTCTGGTGATGTTAAAGCCAGGGCCTTTAACACAGAGTGGTTAGAAGTGGAATCTTCTTCATCTGGAAGCTTCATCTGGCTCCTTTTGATTGGTTTGGCTAGTGGCTCCCATGTAGAAGAGGCCTTCGCTGGCTCAGGTGGACACTCAGGGCTGCTTTGATTTCTTCCCTCCCTCTACCACTTGCTGACAGAACTCTCACATGTGATCATCGCTGGCTGGGACTCTGGTCTGAGGAGGAAAACCAGCAGTGGCATGCCAGGGGAGACTAGGTTACGCTGCATTAACAAACAACCCCGATCTTAGTGGCTTAGAATACAGCAAACTTTAACGTGATCAACGCCACATGTCTATCATGGATCAACTGGGCGTTCCACCCCACGTTTCCTCTTTCTAGAACCAGGCCAAAGGAATAGCCAGCATCTTGAATGTGGCCAGTCTCCATGGAAGTTAGAAAGAACGCTCTGCAGGGTTGCACACAGTTAAATGCTTTGGTCTATAAATCACACGTTATATCTACATGTAGCTCATTGGCCAGCACTTGTCCCCAGGCCCTGCCCAGCCAAAAGAAGCCAGGAGGCATAAGCCCACCATGGCACAGAACCTGGGCAGGACAGGTTCAGAGCTCTGCTCCTGGTAAATCTAATCTCCTTCCTCCACTCACTGGTCCTGTGGGAGAGACCCCAGAACTTCATTTTTTCTCAGTATGGTCTTTGAGGAGGATCGTTGCCTCCTCCTTGTTCTTCTCTTCATCCCGAAAGTCTGGCCTCCCTGAAGCAGGGATTGCTCATCATTCCCAATGGCTTTGCCCAGCTTCCTTCCGGTACCTCAGCCAAGGCCAGCAGGCCATGGTGCTAGCTGCTCTCTCCCGGGTGGCCAAACTCGGCAGTCCTAGATCTTTCATTTCCTCCATCTCTGTCTCATTCTTTTCATCTCTCTGCTTACAGAAACTCTTAGAATAGTTTAGCTTGGTGTCACCACAGCCCAACTAGGAGCTCTTGGCTGCTCTCTTTCCAGAGATGAGCCTTATCCCTAGCAGTTCCCGGTATCTCCCTGCAGACACCCACCTGACTGACCACTTGCCCTGTGAGTATCTTCCCCTTCCGGACCCTCCCAGTGAAGTTTTGGTCTTAAGTTCCCTGGGACAGAGGGCTTCGGCGTGTCCCTGTCTCCTGCAGAGCAAACAGCCTCAGGGGAGACTCATTTTTACCCTCCACTGCAGGGCGTCTATCCTATTTTGTAAAGACAGCTGCTGGCTTTAGTCTCTTTGTAGAAAGCCTGTGTTCTGACCCTTGTCACTACCTCTGGCTTCTCCTCTATGGGGCTGAGTAAGTCTTCCTCCTGGGCAATAGGACCTCTGAACCTGCAAACGTGGGTGAACCTCCCCTAAGAGAATGACAATTACCTGTTTAGGAAGAGTCAATTTTCCTGTTTCCTCTGGAGCTTGGTCACTCTGTTGGTCACGATTAGTGACTGAGAGCCTCGGCACTGGGCCAGAGGAGCATCGCATCCTCCTGCAGCCGTGACTCAGTGTGTAGTCCCTGTGTATGACCTCTCTAACTCAGCCAGGTCCCCTGGGTGCCTTGGATATGGACTCCCTGAGATGCCAGGTCACATCGGGAAGAACCCTGCCTACAGTTCCCGGGAGCAAGATCTCCATCTTCCTCCTTATTGTCACTCTCCCAGGACCGCCGCTCCTCTCCCTCCATGGGTCCCTTCTCCCTCCGCTCGTCTGGTTGGTGCTCAGGCTCATCCTTTCTGGTTGACTTTCCTGGATCTCACCAGGGTGGGTACTGGGAGCCCTACATGGTTCTTGGCAAGAAGAAAAGTCTCTCCAGCAGAGAAACCTTGCCAGTCTCCACCTTAGCTCTGCACCAGCCTCAGGGCTGGTCTTAGCTTCATCCAAGATTGGGGGTCATCTTCAGTCCTCATTTTCTGGTGCTGGGAAACCCATTTCGCCTTCATTACCCAGCTGGTGATCTGTGGCCCGCTGTGCCAAGCACGTACAATCCCAGTAATTGTCATCACTTGTAAAGGAACAGGAGTTCACCGAGGGAGATACGAGGGCCGTTTGTTTCTGACAGTCCAGCTCACAAAGTAGAGTTCTCTCACCCTCCACGGCTAGTGGTAACCACAGCCTCTGACACCCATCCAGGGTGTTTCCCTTTCTAGAGTTCCTCCATCTCTCTCTTTGTCCAGGACAGTGGGTGGGAGGTGGAATTGGGAACACAGGATGACACTCACTTTTTCCTAGTTTCCGAAAATCTGTACGGAAGCTGACATCTCTCCCTCTCCCCAGACAAGGGCAGGGTCAAGGATCCACTTCCTTACAGACCTACCCATGTGCTGTGGTTCCCAGGGATGACCAAGGGAGGGGCTGTTATTTTGCAGATATCGATGAATGCCGTCACCCTGACACCTGCCCCGATGGAAGATGCGTCAACTCCCCTGGCTCCTACACTTGCCTGGCCTGCGAGGAGGGCTACAGGGGCCAGAGCGGGAGCTGCGTAGGTGAGGGCTGCCTGCAAAGGCACTGAGAGGGCTCTCTGGACTTGGGACCTCTGGTCGAGCCTATACACAGGGAGAGAAAGAAGGGGCGCAGAGGGAAACATCTTGGAGGCTATTGTCATCCATGATCCGGCTGGGTTCCCAGATGACGCTGAGCATGAGATGGGTGTGCTTCAGTTACTGGTACTCTGCCCTCTGAATCAGCTAGGGTGGGGGCCCCTTTGGCTTTTTGGCCATGTCTGTTCAGGAGCCATAGCCCAAGGTCCCAGAAGCTTCTGTAGCTGGATGCTGTTGGGTAGAGCGAAGTGCCAAGCATCCTAGGAGGAGGCTAACTCTGGTGTCGTGAGCTGGCAGCCAGGCCCTGCTGTGGTTCCCAGGGAGGAAGGGTCTTCTGCTCTCCTGCATCTCAACAGCAGTGTCTGAACAGCAAGGCTTAACTGAACAGTGGGTGCTCTTCTCCTCCAGAGGAAGCTGCATGTCAGCTGTAGGAGGAATGTTCTTTACCAGCAGCCCCCGCAGGAAGAAGGGCCCAGGGTTCAGAATGCCAGGAAGGACTGAGTTGTGAATAGATGCTTTGAGTCTCTGGAGAGGGCAGATGTTTCCCAGGCCCTTGACACTGCCATTCAGCCACCCGGGCAGAGCTTGGCCCCTCTCTGCCTTGCCCACTCACCTGTTGAAGCTGGTTGTTGGGCTGGGAATATGAGATCATACATTTGGTTGGCAGAGAGGTTCAGACCCACTTAAGGTGAGTCAAGGTCTTGGACACTTCGCTACAAGTGTCCTCTGGTGGCAAAAACTAGCCCCAGGGCTGGGGGATATGGCCTCCTTTCCTAGGACATATGCAGTGTGCCCTGTGTTACTAGAGCTGAAGTGAGCTCAGTGGGTAGGGGCATTCTTTCCTGCCTTGGTGGGTGGGGCCAAGAGCTGTAATGACCTTATGGCCTTCCCAGGGTGGCCTATAGTGCCTCTCAATGGTGATTCCTTGGCCTCATAGTTGAGATGCTCTATGCCTGCATGAAGGAAAGGAGGCCAGCCTGCCATCTAGGACTTCTCTCCCGCAGATGTGAATGAGTGTCTGACCCCTGGGATCTGTGCTCATGGAAGGTGCATCAACCTGGAGGGCTCCTTTAGATGCTCTTGTGAGCAGGGCTATGAGGTCACCTCAGATGAGAAAGGCTGCCAAGGTACAAAGATACTAAAGCATCTTTCTTCCACAGCAAACCAGCCTGTAGCTTCTTCCCTCCACACACACACTCCGACCCCTGGCCCTGCATCCCTAAGCATGCTGATCCAACACATCACTGCCAAGACCTGTCCTTTCTCCTATCTCTGCACACCTGTCAGTCTCTGCTGTCCTGGCACATCTGTCCTGCAGAGTCCCACACAGAAATCAATGGCCTGTTTCAGATGTCAACGAGTGTGCCAGCAGGGCCTCGTGCCCCACCGGTCTCTGTCTCAACACTGAGGGCTCCTTCACCTGCTCAGCCTGTGACAGTGGGTACTGGGTGAATGAAGACGGCACTGCCTGTGAAGGTAACCCTGAGGAGGAAGTTGGCAGAGAGGGACCGAGAATATAGGCCCTCTTACCTTCCAAAGGACGTTCCATGTGTCCCCAAGCTTTGGACTGATGCTGAGGGTCTCCAGGCTAAGCTAGATGACCCTATACATGGACTTGGGCTAAAGGGAACTTCTATCATAATACCCAAGTTTAGAGGTGAACACAGAAGGAAAAAGGAGTCACAGAGACAGGAGGGAAGCTGACAGTAGAGCTGCCCCAGGAGCATTCTGGAGAGAGGGTGCTGGGGTTGCCCTAGAGAAGATCCACTACCAGGGCCTGCCCTTCCCCAGGGGCCTGGAGAGAGTCTTACAAGCTCAGAGAAGGAGGCCAGAGGCGTGGGGAGATTCCTGCCTCGCCAGATGGAGGGAGTCCTCCTAGGCCCGCAGGGTGACCAGCTGCTGTCTGCCCCAGACCTAGATGAATGTGCCTTTCCTGGAGTCTGCTCCTCAGGCATCTGCACCAACACTGCCGGCTCATTCTCCTGCAGGGACTGCGACCAGGGCTATCGGCCCAGCCCCTCGGGCCACACCTGCGAAGGTGAGAGCCCCTGCAGGGGAGGAGAACACAGACGGGATTCAGGATTCAGAGAGACTAACCCATCACCCTCAGAAAAGAAAGTAGCCAGGACACAACGGGGGCTGTTTCCAGACCAAGGTCCCTCTACCTACCTCGGATGGTGGGCTAGCTGGGTACACTTATTCTCACCCCTTGGCCAATAGGAGTTGGAAAGCCAACCGCGGATCAGGATCTAGGGGGCCAATGAACCACTGGACCACAAGCAAGCTGGGCAAGCTTGTTCCACATGAGCTTCTTGGACCTTGTCCCAGGCCTGCTAAATTAACTTCTATTGCCAAGTGTCGGGGGGAGCTTGGGTTCTGGTTTCTAACAAGCTTCTCAAGGGTTCCTCGTAAGGGTGGGTGCTTGAACCATATTTTGAAAGACACCAGCCTGCACCAGGCAATCTGTAGGCCAGCCTGAAGTGTCTAGTTTGTTACCTTCTCAGGTTCTCTGTATCTATGTACTTGGCTTATTTCTCATCTGTTTTCCTATTGTGTCCCAGTAAATCTAAGCCATAAGGGTAGTGGTGTTTGGCCACCTTAGTCCAGGATTGCTGAGAAAGGCCAACTGTCCCCAAGGTGGGCATTGTGTGCACAGCTGGAGAAGCCCAGCCAGAGGCGGGGAGAGCCTGCCGAGCTGGGACAAAGTAGAGGGAGCTGGAGTCACCCTGCTTCCCAGAGGCTCCATCACCAGCTTCTCCCAAGTATGCTGCTTTGTAAGGGGATGATGCCCCTGTGGGGCCAGACTCCTCATGCAGAGCCTTCTGGAGACCTCCCCACTGGTTCCTGTCCTTGGGAGGTGCTGCCATTGGCTTCCTTCCTCTTGTGTGACTCTGCAGATGTGGATGAGTGTGAAGACCCCCAGAACAGCTGCATGGGAGGCGAGTGTAAAAACATGGCTGGCTCCTACCAGTGCCTCTGTCCCCAGGGCTTCCAGCTGACCAATGGCACCGTGTGTGAGGGTGAGTGGCTCTGGGTTCCCCTGGGGGACCAGGGGCGGTGTTTGGGGAGGTGGGAACATCCCCAGGAGAGAACATTGTCATCTCCCTGCAGACGTGGACGAGTGCACGGGAGAGGAGTACTGCGCACCCCGCGGGGAGTGCCTCAACAGCCACGGGTCCTTCTTCTGTCTTTGCGCACCAGGCTTTGCCAGCGCAGAAGGAGGCACCAGCTGCCAGGGTGAGAAGCCAGCTTGGCCACGTCCACTTGCCAGCAGCAGGGGGTGCTGGAGACTAGATCTAGTACTGAGATAAAATGCTCCTGGTCCTACCCAGGAATGGGAAGATGAGAGGTTGACAGTAAAGAAAGGGAGCCACACGTCAGGGAGGGACTCTTTCACCAGGGCCTCCATGAAGTCTACATCAGACACATGTCCTCTGAACTCTGAGTGTCACCCTTCTTCCGACAGAGCCCAATTCCAGGGCTCCTCCCTTCAGCCTGGCATCTGGCTTCCATCTCTGGACTCTTTCTTCTACACTGAGCCACTCCCTGGTCCTCTTAGGGGCTACCTATGGCCCAGAGTAAGCTGCCTCGGGCCCTAGGGACCCATGGCTGGGTCTGCTGACAGACATCTTTGTTCTAGATGTGGACGAGTGTGCAGTCACAGACCGGTGTCAAGGAGGGCGCTGTGTCAACACCGAGGGCTTCTTCAACTGTCTGTGCGAAACTGGCTTCCAGCTGTCCCCAGAAAGTGGGGAGTGTGTGGGTAAGGCTTCCAGCGGGGAGTGGACAGGGGTCTGCCCCATGTCTGCCCACCTCCGCCCCTGCCTGGTCCTCAGCTCCCTGGGACCAGGAACTGCAGCTTCCGAGAAGCAAAGCACTTTCCACAGATTACTCATCCAATGGATAATGTATGTATTGAGCTTCTGCTGACTCAGGGACTGTGTGAGGATGACAAAAGGAAGACAATCATAATCCCTGTCCTGGCGGAGCACACAATCTAGTTTTTAAAGCCAAACTGATTCAATAGACATATATTAAAAATCTGCTAGGTTCAATGTCTTTTGTTAAGACAAATGGACAGTTATGGGCAATCTTAAAATTGAGCAGGGGAAACAGATATGAAGACAACTCTCCATAATACACTTTGGTGAAGGTTTTATTTTTATAGAGAGGTATAAAGTACTCTGCTGAGGGCGGGGGAAGGAGTGTCATAGAAGGCTAAGAGCTCAGCGCTTTCCTAAACAGCACAGAGCTCTCTTCCAGACGTTCATCCCTGCTGGGTCAGGGAAAATGACCCTGAATTTGATGTTTTGGGGTTGAGATGATCACAATAATTCAGAACGGATCAGGTATCCCAGAGGTTGTGGGGCATGACCTTATGATGCCAGACAGGTGGGGCCAGAACAGTGACATGGCCACTTCTGTACCCTCTCATGGCTCTGGGGACAGACGTTGATGAGTGTGAGGACTACGGAGACGGAGACCCGGTGTGTGGGGCCCGGAGGTGTGAGAACAGCCCTGGCTCCTACCGCTGTGTCCTGGGCTGCCAGCCTGGCTTCCACCTGGCCCCTACCGGAGACTGCATTGGTGAGTGGGGAGCAGGAGTCCGAGGCGGGAGGACTGAGCACATCTATTTTTCATGTGTCCAGCTAGAAACTATTTTCTCCTGAGGACACTATTTTTGCAGCTGTTTGAGGTTTGTGTATTTTCCATACAGCAGAGCTCACACAAAAATTGAAGAGAAATGTGAATGTTAGAGTTTGCTTGTCCTGTGTTTAGAAGTTACTTTTCACAAATCTTGGTGTTAATAGACCAAATAAATAAGTATCCCCAGCAAACAGAGAAAGCCGGTGAGAACACACACACCCTACGCTCGTCTCCACTGTCTCGCAGACATAGATGAGTGTGCCAACGACACTGTGTGTGGGAGCCACGGCTTCTGCGACAACACTGAGGGATCCTTCCGCTGCCTCTGTGACCAGGGCTTTGAGACCTCGTCCTCCGGCTGGGATTGTGTTGGTGAGAAGCCTCGGGCTAGCTGGACTCTGGGCCAGGGAAGGGAAGGCCCTTGGGCCCCTTACCCCATCTCCACAGATCTTGGCTGTCCTGGGTAGAGGTCCTGGGGGCCTTCTTCTGAAATGTCCGTGGTCACATGGCTCCATAATGGGTCCACCTAGAGTGGGCAAGGAAGGGAGATTTCAGCTCCGCCCTGCAGCTGGCACCTTGGCCAGGTTGCTCGGAGAAGCGTGGCCACGTCCTACCAGCAGGGGGAGCAAGCACATTAACGAAGGCTCCACCCTCCTCCCGAAACCTCAGGGTCCCCAGAGGTACTTCCGGAGAATGTGCAGAGGGAAGAACCCTTCCTCTTTGTCCATTTAGGGACCCTTGCCTGCCACTTTTCTCTCTCTCCATTCCCATGACCTCTGTTCATCTTTTTCTCCTGCCTGCTAACTCACACCCACTTCTGCACTTCCCCCAAAACCTAACCTCTTCTTTTGGGAGGGTATCTGCCCACTGGGCCAGAGGCAGAGGCAGGGGGCATGGGCTGCCTGTTCTCTGCCCATGAGCCTGTACTTATGCCTGGCAGACGTGAACGAGTGTGAGCTCATGCTGGCGGTGTGTGGGGCAGCGCTCTGTGAAAATGTGGAGGGCTCCTTCCTATGCCTCTGTGCCAGCGACCTGGAGGAGTATGATGCTCAGGAGGGGAGCTGCCGCCCACGGGGGGCCGGAGGTGAGCGTGCCCCATGCTTCACCCAGCCACTATGAATGGCCACTCTATGGCTTACTCTCCCACTGCTCCAGCTCCTGAGAGGGAGCCTGGGCTGGGACTGGGGCAGTGTGGGCAGGGGCGCGGCTGAGGAATGGCATGCGGAGGGATGAGGAGTCTGAGTGCAGCAAATGACAAGATGGGGATCTGCTCCAGGCCAAAACACATCCAGGGGGCTGCAGGGCTTTGAGGACCTCACAGAAGGCTCAGGAAGCTCTGAGGCCAACTTAGGGTGGCCCCAGGGATCTCAGATTACGCCTTGGAGGGGTCCTCAGTCTAACCCCAGGAAGCTCTCCAGGTGAGGGAGACCTGGAAGCTGAGCTAAGCTCGACTCTTCCCACGCCCCTGTAGCTTTCTGGGTTCAGCTTCTCACCTTAGGCTGGACTGGGACTCAGCTGACCTTCTCTGACTTGGGGAAAAGAAAGGAGGACCTAGAACAAGGAAGGGTGGAGGGGCTGGGGTACAGTATGAAGCAGAGGAATGGGCAGAGGGCTACCCAGTCAGCATGCCAGGGACTGGGGACACCCCACCGTATTAGAGGAAGGCAGGCTGGCACCCTGGAAAGAGCAGGGGCTTTGACACCTGAGGAACTGGGGTCAACTCCCTGCTGTGCTACTTAATAGCTGGTGGCCGTGGCCAGTCACTTGGCTTCTCTAAGCCTCAACTGCCTCATCTGTAAAAGCGAGCTAATGCTAATAATGCCCACCTCATAGGGCTGTTGAGAGCATCGAGTGAGATAATATAGCTAAAAGCATTTTGCACACTGTAAAGTGGTGTATAAACGTTCAATTCATAAAGGCTAGGGTGTCCCAGAGGGCCATGAACAGATAATAATAAGGGGCATCTATCACACACAGGTCAGAGTATCCCTGAGGCCCCGCCAGGGGACCATCTCGCAGACCCCATCCGCATGGAATGCTATTCTGGGCACGAGGGCCAGCCGCCCTGCTCTGGCCTCCTTGGCCGGAACACCACACAGGCCGAGTGCTGCTGTACCCAGGGTGCCAGTTGGGGAGAAGCCTGTGACCTTTGCCCAGCTGAGGACTCAGGTAAGGCCACCAAGGGTTCCAATCCTCTCAGGGTCAGCTTTTCAGGGTGCTACTGAGAGATGGGAGGGGGCCCAGAGCCCTGCTCTCTCTGAGCTTAGATGCCTCCCTACAGTTGAATTCAGCGAGATCTGCCCTAGTGGAAAAGGTTACATCCCTGTGGAAGGAGCCTGGACGTTTGGACAGACCATGTACACAGGTAACCTCCCTACACACCCTGATCCCTAAACTCCGCTCAGCTGAGCTGGCCCAGTCTGGTCCTCCTGGAGGTCCATGGGGAAGCTGTGCATGCAGGCTGCCTAGGTCACTTCCATCGTTCCTGTCCCAAGGCCGATGACCTGCAGAGTTTTAGCTAGAAGTTCTGACAGGAAGTCCTCCGGGAGTGTTCGTACAACCCCACCTCAGCTTTTCTGCTCCCCTGAGGCTGAACCCTCCTCCGGAAACAAACTACAATGCCTTGACTAACCGGGGCACAGAAGCCAGAGGCAGCTGCTTATCTCCTTGGCCCCACCTACAAAGCCAGAAACTTTGGGGAACCTGTACTCAAAGTGTGTAGTTTAGGTATGAGCCCTTTAGCACCCTACTCCTGAGGCTGGAGAAGGAAATAACAGAAAACGAAGTAGCTTTCCTTAAGTGCTTGCTGTGTGCCAAGCACTATTTTAAGTATTTTATATGTATTAACCTTCTAATTGTCATAACAAAGGTAAGAGGTTAAGTAGTCGTACCTACATTTTTTAGGTAGAAACTGAGGCAAGGGGAACTGAAGCAAGTAGCCCGAAGTTATCCAACTAGCAAGTGGCAGGGCCAAGATTCAGACCCAGCAAGTCTGGCTTCGAAGCCCCTAGCCTCAAGTACTGCCTCATACTGCTTCTCACCATCCCCTCACCTCAGCTCCAACTTCCCACAGACGCTGATGAATGTGTGATGTTCGGGCCTGGTCTCTGCCAGAACGGCCGGTGCCTCAACACCGTGCCTGGCTACATCTGCCTGTGCAATCCTGGCTACCACTACGATGCCACCCGCAGGATGTGTGAGGGTGAGGACACACACCACCCCTCCCTACCCCCAGGCCCTCCCAGCCCTGCCAGCCCGCCCCATTCTTGCTGGGAGCTCCCCTTCTGGGGGCAGATGCCAACTGCAGCAGGCAGGTCTGAAGTGAGGGGAGCTGTGGGGCTGTCACAGATTGTACTGGGGATCTGTTGGAAAAGCATCCCTGGGGAGGGGCCTCCCAGGCTGCGCTGGGGCAGGGGAGGGGGAAGCAGGGTGCTACCTCTTCGTTATCAGTTACAAGGAAACCCTCTTCCGGGAAGGTGGTCTGTGGGCAAGGCGCCTTGGCACTGCCCACGTGTTCCTCCTGTCTTCCTGCCACCACAGATCACGACGAGTGCCAGGACATGGCCTGTGAGAATGGCGAGTGTGTGAACACAAAAGGCTCTTTCCACTGCTTCTGCAGCCCACCCCTTACCCTGGACCTCAGCCAGCAGCGCTGTGTAAACAGCACCAGCAGCACTGGTCAGCGGGCCTGGGGTAGCGGGGTAGCAGGGGGAATAACCTGGGCTGGGGGGTGGGGCCGCGGGGGCTCACATGCTTCTGTGCCTGTGCTACCAGAGGACCTGCCTGACCACGACATCCACATGGACATCTGCTGGAAAAAAGTCACCAATTATGTGTGCAGCCAACCCCTGCATGGGCACCGCACCACTTACACAGAATGCTGCTGCCAAGACGGCGAGGCCTGGAGCCAGCAGTGTGCTCTGTGCCCTCCCAGGAGCTCTGGTAAGAGGGGCGACCTGTGCCTGCATGGAGGGTGGGGAGGTACCTAAAATGCCCTCACCTCGTAAGGGGGGATTTAGAAAGGAGTAGAGCAATCAGAGTAATGGCCCTTTTTTCTATCCCTATTGTTTGGGGATAAAGTGGGGCAGGCAGTGGAATGGGGAGAGGCGCACTGCCAGGAACTCTCTACGGGCACCCGTCCCCCGTGCTCCCTTTCTCCTTAGGGCAGTCAGCCTAGGGATAGCACACCAGGCTTTATCTAACAGGAGCTGGTCCCGGCTTCCTCTCTCACTCCTTCCTGACAGAGGTCTATGCTCAGCTGTGCAATGTGGCCCGGATCGAAGCAGAGCGGGAGGCTGGCGTCCACTTCCGCCCAGGCTATGAGTATGGCCCCGGGCCTGAGGACCTGCACTATAGCCTCTATGGCCCAGATGGGGCACCATTCTACAACTACCTGGGCCCCGAGGATGCCATCCCTGAGCCACCCTTCCACAACACAGCCAGCCACCCAGGGGACCATGCACCAATCCTTGAGTCTCCCCTGCAGCCCTCAGAACTCCAGCCCCACTATGTGGCCAGCCATCCAGGTCTGTGTTGCTGCAAAAATGGGGAAGAAGTGGGCACTGAAGTTGTTTCACTTCCATCTCCTCCACTGGCTAATCACAGCCAGCAGGGTGAGGTCGGGGGTGGGGGAAGGCACTCCAAGCCCTCTCACAGGTCACTCAAGGGACAACTCCAAATGCCCAGGTCAGACCCTAGCAACTCTAATGAACTAGCGCAAGGGACACAAAAAGGTACAGGACGTCATCATCCTAACCTCCAAAGCTGCCTGTGGGAGGGAGTTGCGAGGACAAGGGAAAGCAGGCACACTCTGGTACTGTCTGTTTTTTCTCCCTCTACACCACTTAGGGTATGCAAAATAACCTGCTCCACAAGCTCAAACTTGTGACCTGAAATGCGAAGTAAGGATTTCTAATTACTTGAAAGTCCCACTGGGGTGACTTGGTTTGTAAGTGGCACTCAGGGCTTGGATCTTAATGAGGAAGTCAGGCCTGGGATCTGTGCAATGGACACCACCCACAGGCACAGCCACCTTACCAGACTGATTAAGACTGTACTAAGATTACAGATGGGGTCTTTTTCAGGGCTGGGGAGTTGCTTAGAGAGAGAAGAGGGTTAGGCAGATATGGCAGTTTTGCTTTGTGTTGAGTGAGAGTAATTCGCTTTTGCTGCCAAGCTTCTCCCAGAAAAAAATAAGAAAATAAAAAGACTATATAAAGATTTTATATAAAACACTCTCCCACCAACCACAATGGTATGGTGACCCCCAACTGCTCAGGAGCCCTGGCACTGTAAACATGGTCAGTGTCAACCTTCTTGGGAGGCCTCATTTAAAGTTATCTACACCTAAAATGATACATATTTATTTTTAAGACTATTGCCTTTTGTTTTAGCATCTTTCTGTGAGTTTTAAGACCCTCTCCAACCCCACCCCAGGAATTCAACAGGAGCAACCCTTTGTTGCAGAGGGTAAGGGTCCAGGGGTTGGGTACAAGACCTCAGCTTCCTTCCCTCTCTGACTTCCTCCTACTAGAACATGCAGCCGGTTTCGAAGGGCTTCAGGCAGAAGAGTGTGGCATCCTGAATGGCTGTGAGAATGGACGCTGTGTGCGTGTGCAGGAAGGCTACACCTGTGACTGCTTTGAGGGCTTCCAGCTGGACATGGCCCACATGGCCTGTGTGGGTAAGTTTAGAATTAGAAGGGCAATGCCTTGGGAAGTGGACTGACCCTGATGGCTCCCTACGAAGTTGGATGGCCCACTGCTCACTTTAGGAATGCATGTCTAAACCCAGGATAGCTGGAAAAGCCACTGCTGCCCCCTAG
The DNA here is from genome assembly GCF_014176215.1 of Rousettus aegyptiacus. Lineage (NCBI taxonomy): Eukaryota > Metazoa > Chordata > Mammalia > Chiroptera > Pteropodidae > Rousettus > Rousettus aegyptiacus. The sequence goes on along the minus strand of NW_023416306.1, from coordinate 152,697,211 downwards.
TGGAGCTGCCTCCAAAGAAAGGTCTAATGCTGTGGAAAATCCTTTCCGTGGAGGTGACCAAAAGACAGGCAGGGACAAGAAAGCATGGTCACTCTTCTGGGCACAGTGTGGGCTCACTACCACCTACTCTGTGTCCCTGAGTTGCTCAGTTTGGGGCAGTGACTTCAGCCTCGGGCAGCCACACCCAGGATTACTCTGCAGGGCAGGGGCCAGGGCTTAGTGACCCAGAGGGCCAGAGGCAACAGGCCAGAGGCCCTTGGGTCACTGGCCTGCCAGCTCTCTCCTGTTTTCCTTCCTTAGATGTGAATGAATGCGATGACTTAAATGGGCCTGCTGCACTCTGCGCCCATGGTCACTGCGAGAACACGGAGGGCTCCTACCGCTGCCACTGTTCCCCAGGTTATGTGGCCGAGGCGGGCCCCCCTCATTGCATCGCCAAGGAGTAGCAGTGAGGGGTCAGTGTGGGCAGCTACCTGGAAATTGGCATCAGGCGGGGGCCTCGAGGACTCTTTCCTAGCTGGAAAGACACCATGAAGGTTTCAAGCAGGAGGCCCTGCAGCACCGCTCCCAGCCAGCCATGCCTGCTCTTCATCTCTCCCAGCTTAGGTTCTGGCTGTGAGCTTCTGTCACTGCCTCATGCCACCATGCCCTTGCTTGGCTCAACCACCACCAAATGCTTTAATACCATGTCACTGGCCATGAGGCCCAGTCCGCCATCTGTCCTGGCCTTGCTATGGGATGCTTACCAAAGGATGGCCTTCATCTTACCCTCAAGCTGTGCAAACATGCAAGGTCCTTAGGCCTCACTGTAGACACCCTTTTCCAGCTATGATGATCATCTCGATGATCTCAAAACTGGGTCAGAGGCTACACCTGTCCTGGGATGGTCCTTCAGAATCTATGGAGTAAAAAAGGATTGGAGGAAGTCTGGGGAGTGACTCCAAAGCTCTTCCCCTAAAAACTATCACCACCACTCAGCCAGTCGGGTCTGGGCCAGATTTTGCCACATCTCTATCCTGTAGCCACTTCTGTGTCCCCAGGGAGGAGCAGAAGATCCCCTCGTCTCAGAGAAGCAAGACTGGTACTAGCTTGCTAAGGGTAAGACACACAAATGAGGGGAGCAAGGAGCCTAAGAAAGCAAGAGGGCAATATTAAAAATATAGGACGTTGATAAGGGGGAAACAGGGCTTTACACAAGTCTAAAGAGAATACTCAGTAGCTTCGAGTAAACATTCAAAATCTATCCAGTGATAGCTCCTGTGCACCACAAGGGCTGCTGCCAGACAGGGTGCCCATCTCCGAAAATCTGTATTAAATACATACTGGTCCTTACAGAAAACAAAATCTCTCCTGGGCTCTCTTTTTGCGGACACTAGTTTGATATGCTAAAAATAAAGAGGTCTATTTTCTAGCTTGTGAAATATAGTGTAGTCTTGTTTTAGGGGAAGCCAGATTTCCTGTTGTTTGTCCTCTTTACTCAGAAGCCTCTGCCCTCTTCCCCTTCATCAAATGGCTGGCTGGCATTCCTCTGAGTTTACAAGTGGAGACCCACTCCAACCTTGGCTAGCTGGGAGCTTAGATCCACAGTGGAATAAAGAAATGTATATTTGGGCTCTTCTATTTTTTGTTTCATATTAAATTTCTTTACTATATTGGCTGTCTAAATATTAGACATGAGGCTATGCCCACCCCTTTGCCAGGTCTGCTGAAAGCCTGTGATTGAGTTCCAATGGGAAAAGATTCTTTACTCTTCTAAGACAAAGAAAGCTCTGACTTTGTATTTCTCTGATCAATAACAATGCAAATGAACAAGGCTCCATGTGCCTGGAGACATGGAGAGGAATACTAATTTCTTAATTTAATCTGTCCTGTCCTACCTGCTGCTGATTGCCAGCCATCACATAACTTATTGAATGCTTGCTATGTGCTAAGAGGTGTTGAGGGCTATACACAAATTTCACTTAATCATCTAACAATACTACTTACTATTTTTATTCCCAACTTACAGGTGAGGAAGTGGAGACACATGAAACGTAAATAATTTGCTCTAGGTCACTATACTAGTTGAGATCTCTTCGGTAGACAAAAATATATAGTTCTTAAATATATTAAAATATTCTTTCATTCATAATAAAAAACATTCAAGTTAAAACCATAACAAGACACTTTAATTGTCATATTGGCAAAGATCACAAAGTTTGACTCCCAGTTGGCAACATCTGGAGAAAGAGTACAAATTGATATAACGTCTGAAGAGGATAATATGGCAATATCTTTCAAAATTATAAAAGCACTTAATCTTTGAATCAGTAATTTCACTTCTAGGAATTTAACCTTCAGTTATATTCTCACCAAATGTGAAATGACATATTTAAGAGGTAATGACATATTTAAGAGGTACAGCATTATTTTTAATAGCAAAAGATTAGAAACAATTGTTATGGAGCCCTAAAGAGAAAAATAAAAAGCGGCTCTAAATGCCTTGATAAGATATCCAAAGTAGATTAAGGGAAAAAGGTTTGTATAACAAAGTGTAACACATGCTGCTATTTGTCTAAAGGGCAGAGAATGGGGTATCTTCTAACCTCAATCTTGCCGCCCCACCTTACACCTCATATTTCACAGAACTTCTCTTAACCCTCGCCTTCCTGCTTGCCCATGCAGAGATATTTCATGCACATATGCATATTTCCTTGTATTAGAAACACAAATAGCATACTATGCATGCTGTTCTACACTTCGCTTTTTTTTGCTTAATACACACTTGCACATAAGAGCTGTCTCGTTCTATTTTATAAATGTATAGTAGTCCATTAAATGGATAAATAATTTATTTAATCAGTCCCCTAGTGATGGACAGACATTTTCAGTTTCCCACCTTTTGCTATTAAAAATGCTGTAATAAATATTCTTGTGCAAATGTTACTTCACATTGTTAACTATGGGATTATACCTGTGGGCTAAATTCTTAGAAACCATGGTGGTTTGTGGGGAAGGTAACAGGGTGGACGGGTATAGGATTGGGAGACTTCATTGTATCCCCTTTTGTGTCTCTTTGAATTTTGTACCATATGTATTGCCTATTAAAAAATAAAATAAAATATTTTTAAATAGAGCTGCTGGACATAGACTGCTTAAATGTTCCCTCTCTTTATATATTTACCTGACCATATTTTACAATTAAAGCTAGACAATTACTTCAAAACTTCTTAAATAAAACGAACTTCCTTGAAGTAGCCCTGTGGTACTTCCATGGAGAAGCGGCAAACAGAGACTTTAAAAGAGCAATCATAAACACCAATGCTAGCTAGATATCTCGAAAAGTATAGGTGTTTCCTGCCTTTGAGACAAAACCATAATAATGTTGCAGTGGGGTGTGAGGCCCTGCTTGCTGCAAACCACAAGACATCAGCCCAGGGCCAGTTTAAGAGTGGGCTACACCATGACAGTCAGTGCTACCCACTTCTCTATGTTTAAGATGCTCCTGCCAAACGTTGACCTTTGACTCGGATGCTTTATAACAATAGGCCAAAAGAATAGGGCTCAATTCTCAGGAGAAAGAGAATCAAAAGTATCTTTTTTGGACATCTACTTTAGTAGTCCTTCCTAATCTTACTTTTGAACCTGTTTTCTCCTAATGCTGTATAATCAATCAGTCGACATTCCCACAAAAAGAAACTAAGGGACACCTATAATTTACACACCACTATTCACTATCAAACATAAAACTCAAGACTATGTGTGATTCTACAAGATCTGGACAGTTGATCAAGAGGCCCCTTCTTTAGAGCCAACTGCATAAAGCTATTTACAACATAAAGCAGATCCAGGGCTCCCATGCCTTCAGTTCTCACACTATTATGTTTTGCTAAAGCAAAGGTGGGGCATGGTGCCCCAGGCACTCACTAGCTTGCATATATAAATAAAATCAATCCCACAACAAATAGGGTCTTGATAACTTCCTCTTGGAAAGTAAAGGGAGGCAAAAATCTTCCAATTGATATTGAGAGAGTATAAAATTTTCCTAAATGAGTTTACACAGAAACATTTGTGAAAACATCTGCTGGTTTTTATGGCCTGCCAGGAAGGAGGTATCTGGTAATAAAGTACCTACAAAGATCCTATACCTGTTTTACATTGCTTACTATTCATTCCAAGCAAACTGCCCACTGTCACTTTGATGCTATCATTTCCCAAGTTGTTTTTAAAATTTCTACATCACCTCCCTCCAATGGAGACTTCCAATTATTTCAGGTTTCCCCATGAAACTTTCTGTGTGAAGCAAGACCGATTTCTCCTAAATTCACCCTTTCTAAACACAAAATTCCAACTTTCCCATTAATAGTAGGCACTTAAATATAGGCATTCTAAGGGACCCTGATCCTGCCTAATTGACCACTACAATTTAATGGTTTATTTAGCAACTACAGCTATTATGCTTATGCTATTAGTTTTAAAATCACCAAATCAATAAATAACTCACAAAAATATTCTGGAAGAATATTTCTAACATGTAAATGTAGCAAAATCTTTCTGAAGAGGATGAAAGCACTTATCTGAGCTAAAAATTTTATTAGGCCCAGGTACCAGCAGCAATTCCCAACATCTTAATAAAGTTATGCACAGATGCTTCCGTAGTATGCTGCTTCCTGCCACAGAAATCTGCTAATAAATCTGCTCAGGTTTTCGAGCGTCCCCTTCTTTCCACTTTGTATGACTGTATATACATAATAGGTTTGCTTTCTCTATGTCCTAGGTTTTCCCAGACAGTTGTGAGTTTGTCTCAGATACTTTGTCTCTAAACTCTATTTTCATTTTTAATGGTAATTCCTTTAACACCCTTAATTCTAATCCAGTCTCAGAATGTTTTTGCTGTAATGAACTTTCAGGCTCTTAGGGAAAAAAAAGGTTTTAACCAATATTCTTCCAGAATCATCTTGGGTGTGGTTTTCCAACTTCAGTATTTATAAATCATTCATCATGGTGATAGTGTTTTTGTCAATTTTTAGTTGTCTGTCCATGCAATTCTGGCTCCGCCAGCATTGCCATTACTGTAGCCTGTTTAAGTTCCACATGTACTTTAAAATTAACAGGAATTTGTGGCTTTAAATGCTTTTTCTTCAGTGATCCTAAAGTAAACTTGCCAGATTTAACAAATTAATTTATAGGATCTCAGTTAAATTCGCATTTCAGAACAAATAATTTTTAGTATGTCTCATGCAATATTTGAGACACATTCATACTAAAAATTATTTGTTGTTCATCTGAAATTCAAATTTAACTAGGCACCCTGTATTTTGTCTGATAATACAACCTACAAGAAAATCCCTAGGTATCTATTATCTATACCAACAAAGGGACCAGTTCCTGCTATGCGTAAGATCAGAGACATCTTTCACCATAAGTGAAGCAACATATCCTAAAAAGATTCAGTCACTAAATGATAACAGAATCTTGAAATGTCTGTGGGAGTATGGAGTATAAAGGCTATTTTTCAAGTGATTCAGATATTTGTGGGGATTAAGTCTTGTTTTCAGAGTGATGAGTTTTCGGTTTTGTGAATCTAGCAGATTTATGAGTGTGAGAGAAAAACGTATCTGCTTTAACAAGTGGGAAGTGGAGAATGAACTGCATAGAAAATAAGGCTAAGTCAACTACTACATTCAAGAAGGGTGAGATGAATAGAGAACATTTCATTTGCCTTTCTCATCCTCTCTGGCTTAGTAATTAGTGTCCAAGCTACCTAATCTGTGACTCTGATCCAAACCACAAGTAAATAAGGACTTTCTTTAAAAGAAGCTTTTATACATAGCTATGCACATATGTACAAGCAGCTCTAAAGGTGTGGGAAGTAACTCCAGATTTTGGAACTTTAGAGGCTCTACAGATGATACTGGGTTTCAACTAGTTATTAAATCTTAGGTAACAGCATCTAGAGACTTGGCCTTAGAATCATGCAGGAGAAATTAAACGAGAGTAAAAGCTTCACATTCTGGAAATAACAGTGGCAAAACACAGCACTCCTGGGTTGTGGGAAATAAAATTGAGAGAGGGGACATGATTGGAAGGAAACCTCTGGAATTCTACTAATCCCAGGTTCTTCAACTTGGTACAAATGGTAGTAACCTCTGGGTCACATCAAAGTTTGACAGAGAAAGATGACCCACAGGAGCAGCCTGTCTGTGCTTGAGGATTATTCAACACTTGAAATGAGCTTCGGATCAGTTCTTGGCTGAAGTCCACCTGGGATCCTTTCACGAAGGCCAAGCTATCAGAGTCAACCACCACTCTTGCCCCACCCTGTTCAAATACCCTGAAAAGACAGGAGAAAAGTATTAATGAATATCATAAACAATAAAAACATGACACCCTCTGAGACCTGATGTAAGAGGTGCACATCCTTGGTTTTCTGAAATACAGAGCAAGCATCCCTTATCATCAACAGGTGCTGATTTTGAGGCAAAAAAGATTCAATGGAATGAATAATGGGAAATGCTCAGAGATTTAGGCCTGGAATCTAGTCCAGCATGACTCTACCAACTACCCTACGGACCTAGGCTGGCCCCTTTTCCTCCTATAACTTAGTTATTTGAATCAAGACAACAAATCTTCACCGTATCCCCACTGTGTGATGTTAAGCATCCTTAGCAAACGTTTTAAATTTGGAATAAAAATTGACCTTAAACTGGAGACACTTTTATTCCTCCCGCACAATCTCTGGGGACCCACCCCTTCCACCTTGCCTGTCGTCGGGGTTGATAACTGTATCCAGTGAAAATCTGTATTGGAATCCGGAGCATCCACCTCCCTCCACCTCCAGCCTGAGGAATTCCGACCCTTGGGTGATTTCCAGAAGCCTCTGAAATGCAGGAAGAGGTCAGGAATGCCGGGCCAGGGGAGGAAGAAGGTTAGGCCAAGGGAAGGTCTCCGCACTACGGACTCCCGTCCGGGCACCGCCACCGCTCTTACCTGGACGCAGCTGTTCGTGAGGTGAATCTGTCCTTCGCCAGCCTCGGGGCTGGAAGACGATGCTTCCCGATGCGTCTGAGGTCCAGCGGAGACCGCGAGGAGCGTGCTGCGCGCAAAAGGGGCTGATAAGTCCAGAGCAGAGGAGCACTGGCGACCCTCTACCTGGAGAGCCTCGCGCTACACCACACCTCTCCCGCGGACCTGTGTCCGCTTAGTTTTGGACAAGCAAAACCTAACACTCTCCCCAAGTGCCCTTCTTGGCTTGGTACCTGCTCCTCCGCCAGGGGGTGACCGCCCTCAGCGCCGCGGCTGTTAGGGACAAGCCCCTGACGGCCGCCATCTTTCTTCACAAATCCCGCCCCTTGCGTCACCCCAATCCCCTTCTGCGCCTGGGCCTCAGGAGGCGGGGCCCGTAGAGACCCCGCCTTAGAGCACGCCTATTGGGTGTTGCGGGAGGAGAAAGAATGTGGTTGGCTAGAAATGTTCCCATTGCGGAAGCAGGGACGCACCAACAAAGCCGAGAGCTGAAGAGAGGGGCGGGGTGGAGATGTATCTGAGCCCACCCGGCCGCAAAGTGGACAAGATGGGCGGAGATAGGGCAAAACCGTGCGGAACCAGGCTCCCAGGAGCTGGGGGCGGGCGCTGGTCCCTAGTCGCCTGACTGAGCTCCGCCCCTGGCCAAGTCCGGCGGGTTTATCTTGTGACTACGGCGGCCGCTTCTTCCTTCCTCGCTCTTGGAACCTCTTTCGCAGCAATGCGTTTCTTAGCTGCCGCGTTCCTGCTCCTGGCGCTCAGCGCCTCCGCCCTGGCAGAGTCGGTGCATTTCAAGGACTGCGGTGAGCCTCGGACCAGCCCGAGGTTCCCGCGCTCTCTGCGGGAGCCTCCGCCAGAACCTCGGGCTGAGACCCTGGGCTAGGTTGGGCGGGTCCCGTGGGCTGCCAGGTTCAGCCTTGTAGAGTGAGCTGGGATGAGGCAGAAGGTGCGGTCCTTGAGGAAACTCGATCGCTCACAACTTTGTTTCCTTGGAACGCGTGTTTGGGGTCCCTGGACATTCCTGGAGATGGGCCTTTTGCTGAAGTTCCCTTAAGTCTGTAGGGCAGAGAACCGAAGCTCCATGCGCAGCGCAGGGGGGTGAAGGGTAGGACGCAGAACTTTTTATTTTTATGCGCGTATCTTGGATGACCTCTCCCTCCCTACGTCGTTTGCTTTTATTTTTGATTTAGCATTTGCTGACAAGTCAAAAGTCAGTTCTCCTTTTCCTGACTTATTCCGTTAGCCTTTTCTTTGGGCTATGGAATTTTGTGATTCCTATCTATAAAAATCTGTGCTTCTGGTCACAGCTTGTGCCACATAACCCCCTCTTACCGCTATGGTTGGAATCTTTACTGGGAAATACAAGGGGTGGGCTGTAGAAATTGTGAGTTTGTTTAATCAAGTTGATAGAATTATTTGTTCCAGCCGAAGTTTTCTGAAGTGGAGAGGTATAATGATAATGAAAGAAGTATGAAACTGATTTTATAAAATTCGTGAGCTGGAAGGAAAGTCGGAGATCATATAGTCAGGCAGTCGTTGAATTCCAGAGATGTTAGATAACTTACCCAAAGTCACACAGCAGAACGGGAACCAATATAAGTTTGCTTCTCTATCCAGTGCCCAGGTAATAGTAACTTTAATAAATATTTGTTAAAAAAATAAAAAATAAATGAGGGAATAAATACTCTTCACTATGTCATCCAAATTTATGTTGAGGCAAAAGCAAAGTTGGGTACTAGGAGATAAATTGATTAAGGAATAAAGACTGCTGGCCTATTAATACTTAAATGCTGTTCCACTGACCTAGGACACTGTCACTTGAAAGATGCTATTATCACCTCAGATTATTGCTTTTCCCTCCATTAAACTTAGTGGCCAACATTTGGATGAAGACACTGTATTAACTTTATTAACTCATTCAACTCTCACACTGTTTTACAGATAAGGAAATAGGCACATAGAGTACCTTGCCCAAGTTCTCATAGCTAGTAAGCAGAAAGAAACTAGTGAGGGTTTTTGAACCACTTTGGGTTTCAATGGTAACATTAACAACAACAACAAAAAAAAACTAAAGAAATTAAATTCAGACTATTGTTTTGCTCATTTGAGAAAAGCAGGTGTGCACTTATGGCAAGAAATTCTTAAGTGAAAGAGGGTTTCAGTTAGATTTTCCATTTACTTTTGAATTGGGAAATATAGTGTAAAAACTTCAGTGCCCACATCAAAAGTTTTTTGAGTTCCACTGTATGCCCCTTTTCTCCTAGAGTGGCATTTCCCCACTCTAGGAGAAAAGAAATGGGGCCCAGGAAACTAGTTTTGCAATTTTTTCAGCTTAGGACTGAGAAGTTTGTTCTGTTGACATCGGAAGTCCAAGAACCTCTTGTCAACCAAAAAATTGAATGAAGGAGCTACAAGTACTACCCTTTACTCAGTTCCTACTAGCTCATGTGACCCAGCCTTAAAAGCAGGTAGAAGCTGGACACACACTAGCATAAGCACTCATTTTCAATAGGTTGTTGATTAAGGTTGAGATGGTTTTTTGTGTTTGTTTGTTTGTTTGTTTTCTGCCCATAGAAGATAGGACAGAGTGGAAGAGGGTCTTAGAGAAGAGAATCCTTGCCTGTATATTTTGAGAATTTTGCCATCATGGAGAAGCCGTCTGGGGATAAGGGACTGCAAGATATTTATAGACCTAGCTGGAGCAGTGTTGGTCACTGTACATACAGACCTTTTCACTTAAAGGAAACACTTAATGGCCTCTCTTTGGCATGTCTGAATTGCCAGCATCACTCCCCTTGCACTTTGGGGCCATTATTAAGTAAAGAAAGAGTTACTTGAACACAAGCACTATAACACCAGAACTGAGACATCAGCTACTAGGTGCCTAGCTAGACAAAGAGATGAGTCATTTCCGGGGCAGGATGGAATGAGAGACAGTGTGAGATTTCATCACACTACTCAAAATTTAAAATTTATGAATAGTTTATTTCTGGAATTTCCCATTTGATCTTTTTGGACCATGGTTTACCATGGGGACTACTGTATACCATTACTGTGTTCCAAACACTTATCTGATAGCTAATTTTTGTTAGCTTACCTACTGTATGAGGTAGGTACTATTATTATCCTGAGAGGGTAAGTATCTTGCCTTGAAGTTACACAGTAAATAATGGAGCCAATGAGATTTCAAACCCCGGCATCAGGTCTGAGTCTACAGTGATGGCCGAATTGAAAAGCTTGAGCGTACCTTGTTACAGGCAGTGTTAACAGGCAGTTCACTTGCATTCTGTTCATTCAGCTGTCCAGTTTGAGGGGACTGGATGAGATAATGGGATTTCTAAAGATTTGTACTTAACCTTTTTGGTCCAGCATTTATTATGAACAAACAGCAGTTTTGCCCTCTTTTAGACTGAAATCAAAACCAACAAAAAAAAGACATACACCCTTTTTCAAAGATACTTATTTTGAAGAACACAGGTTTCCAAAGTATATCGCAGATGCAGTCTTAAAATTGTTCTCACTGGTGAGGGTATACAAAACTTGGAGACACTGATTCGAAGATACCAGGACAGAATTGAAAGATGTGGGTGGGGGGAGGGCTTGTTTGGGAGCAGCCAGTCTCAAGATTCCAACTGGAAACAGTAAGGCTGTGACTTGTGCCGTATGTGTGCAGCTTTAAAATCCTGTGCTGGGTGGAAGGAGGGATGGGGATGATTTTTCCTTGTATAGCCCTTTCAGAATATAGAGTAGGGGAGCTGGCTATATATATTAATTGCCTTCATTCCCCTTTACCCATCAAATATGAACAGTTTCCTGGAGACCACTGATGGTCAGAGGAGAACGAGCTCATCCTAATTGGGAGAGCAGAGCATCTTCCCATTAGGTTGGAACAGCCTAGGTGGTTTATTTTTCTCCCTATTCAAATTCATTTTTCCTCTTTTGCAGGTTCTGAGGTTGGAGTTATAAAGGAAGTAAATGTGAGCCCATGCCCCAACCAGCCCTGCCATCTGCAGAAAGGGCAGTCTTACACTGTCAATGTCACCTTCACCAGTAGTGAGTAAAAGTGTCTCTTACTTTCAAATTTGTCTTAAAGCATAATATTAATCTCAAGTATTGCAATGAGCATGGGAGTGTAGGGGAGAGGAGCTGCAATCAAGAATTCCGAGACGTCCCTTTCAACTTGTGCAAAGTTAGGTTTTGCTATACCCTTAGACATCCTTCTCATATGGGATTCCACTATGCCTGTTTCCTAGAGTCCCTTTAAGCAAAGAGATTTCCATGTGTTTATAGGTGAGAGAAGACAGCTTGGCTTCTCTCTGCCCTATTTAGAACCATATTGTACAGTGGCTCTTATGGGAATGTCAGCTCTGTTTAGCTACAGACTGCAGAATATTGGTACAGACCCCAATTCTGTAGCCTTCGAACTTCTCCAAAATGTTATTTCAGGCAATATCCTTCCAGTGATTAAGTATTGTGTTCTACCTCAAAATATAAGAGCAATTAATGCTAAGCCTCTGTAAGGTTGAGGGAACTCACTGGGATCTCAAGAAGTAATCAAGAGCTTTCTTTAACTTGAAGAAATATTACTGGAACTTGTTGCTTCCTGGTACCACAATCATTACCCTCAGATAGCCAGGAATTTAGACAAATGCAAAGTCTTTATTTCTAGAAAAGGCATATACCTTGCATCCTCTCATTTTCTATCCTATGGAACTAGACTAGACAGTCTAATAAGAAATCTGAAAGTCCCTGTCATCTCTTGTTCTTAAACCTAAAGACAGTTGTTTTCTCTCCTATATGATATCCTGGCATCTCTGTTGTTCCAAACCAAAAAAGTACTTTCTAGACAAAAGTAATTGCCAACCCAGAGAGAAAGAAACAGAGCCAGTACTCCAGATCTCCAGAATAACCTATCAGCTCATAATTCTGTTTGCCCTAATTTTATATTTATTCCTCCTGTCCTTCTTGTCATGGAGGATAGGGCTTAGCAAGAAATGTGCCTCTTTATAATCTTAACCCAGTTTCTAAAAGGTTCACTTCCTTCTCTGCTGTTACAGTCCATGGCATGCCTATGTAGACTAATTATTTCCTTTCCGTATGGCCTTACATTTTATTCTTAATTTCTCATGGAATCCTTTGGGTGGGAGTATTTGAGAATTCAGAGACCAGTCTTCTAAAACTCTTTAAGATACACAATACACTTGCGAACAGAAGCTGATATAAATTGTAAGTACAGAATTTACTGCCAAAAATCAGTTACTTTGTGTTGGATTAAGTTTTTTATCCAAGTAACTCTGATTCTCCTGAGAAACTGAAAGGCAGTAAAAAGTAAGATAAGGTTAAGAGCAAAGAGACATCCCCTACCCCACACTGATTCCTTTTATCTATCTATCTGTCTGTCTGTCTGTCTACCTATCTATTTGCATAATTCGGTAATTTTTCAAGTTTTGATGTGAATGGTTGCTTTGTAGCATTCCCAGAGGTACTAAGCATAACTACAAAGAGAAATAGACCCTTGGAATTAAGAGGTATAGACTACGATTTACTATCATAGCAATGCTGTTGCTTGAAAATGTATCTGAATTTTTTATTTAGAGTTTGGAAATAGGCTGTTTCCTTCACTATCTGATTATCTTTTTTTCTCTCTCTCTCTCTCTCTTTCTCTATCTCTTAGATACTCAATCGCAAGGGAGCAAAGCCTTGGTGTATGGCATCCTGATGGGCGTCCCAATTGCCTTTCCCATTCCTGAGTCTGATGGTTGTAAGAGTGGAGTCAACTGCCCCATCGAAAAAAACAAGACCTACAGCTACCTGAATAAACTACCAGTGAAAACTGACTATCCCTCTGTAAGTGGCGTTGGTGTTGAGGACACTTAAGGCCTTGTGACTAGGTTAGGTATCTGAGGAATGGGGAAGAAAGAAAAGATGGGAGCAGGAGTCCTTCATCTCTGTGATAAAGAAGCAGAAGCCTGAGGAAAAGGAGTTAAGTTAGAATGTTAGGAATCGTAAGATGTGGCAGATATTTTTCATCATGTCCATTTGTTCTTTGTTTATAGCCTAATGGTTAGCTATTTTTATCTACAGTATTTCACTGGATTCTCATGACCACCCTGTGTAGAGGTGATATTATTCCTATTTGGATGAGGAAATTTGAACCTCCAGTGTTATGTGATATGAACAGAGTCCACTCAACTAAGAAATATTATAGCCTAGATTTAGAGCTGAGTCTTGTGACTTCAAAACCTATACAGTGTTGAAAGATTTTAGCCAAATATCAAATAGTTCAAGATTTAAAGTTGTCATAGCATTGTCATCAGAAAATCCTGGTTTCTCTATTAAATCTATTAATAAGAGAGGAGTGGCTCATTAGCTCCACAGCACAGAAGTAGCTTTTTCTACTCTTTCTTCTGCTTTCTACCCACCTCCCACCCCTACCTTCACCTCTAACTCGCCCTGCTATACCTACTTCTTTTTCTACCAAACATTTGTAAAGCAGAGCCTGCTAGAATGGGCCTGTATTAAAGAAATGAATCTTGATGAGAATGAGGAAGTAAAAGGATTGGTTTTTTCCAAGAAGAAAAAGACCTGTAGTTTTCGAAAGGAAATCAAATATAACCCAGGAGCAATCTGGCCATTTATTTTCTAGAAAGGGCAGGTAATTAACATTCTAAAGAGTCTCTAAGGTAGGAAGTCTGTGTTTAAGGGATGTTGGAGACCCTAAAGGTCAGGGACAGATTTATACATTAATTTGCGGAATAGCCATGTAATCATGGGCATTTCAGAGCCTCGGTTACTTACACAGAGTGTCTGTCTGGTTAGGACCTGATACATAGGCACTTCATATATTGTACTTATCGTTAAGTGAATTACAGTTCATTTGAAAAACAGCTTAAACTATGTTAATTTTACTGTATTAAGTGAAACAGTAGTTAATGTGTACTTGTCTTAAAAACTTAAAAAGCAGTTTTCCAGAAGCTAGGTATCACTGTCACCCAAGTGTTGTGTTGTAAAGAAACAGTTGAGTATGAAAGAGAGATAGTAACTAATAATAGGTAAGTTCATGTCTTTGTAAGAAAAGACTGGCAAAGTGTTAGTGATTTATTAAGAATTAGAAGAGACAACTCATAGTGTGAGCGTAGCAAGTTAAGGTAGAGATCTCTAATCAGGTATATTATCACAAAACAGGTTAAGGAAGTTAACAAAGAGTTATTCTTGAAATTACTCGTACAATGGTAAATAAACTTCGTTGGACATCCTTTATACTTTGATATTTCCCTTTCCAACTAACAAGTTTCCTTATACCTAAGAATCTAAATTTTTACTTTCTACTCTTCATGGTTACAGTTGGGAAAAGCTGGAACAGATTGCCAAACACATGAGAAATTGTCTAAATGTAAAACTATTTTTTATGTAAGCCTTCATTTATGTACCATTGAGCGATAAGATGAAAAAATGCTGTAGAAATTATATTTGTTAAGTTACCTAGGTAAGTACATGGTGCTAACACCAAATCATAGGTATGACTTGGTTTACTCTTCTAAGTTTAAGGACACAGGCTGTGCCTACATCCCAAGTAGTTTTCACGATGGCCTGTCTAAGAAGAAAAGCGTGAGGAATTAGGCAGTTTGTTACAATGTACATCTAGGATTCAGAGTTGAACCAATTCTGGATTGAGATGAGGTATGAGTTTCATTTTTCCCAATTATTTTTCTCTTTCTCCAGATAAAACTGGTGGTGAAGTGGGAACTTCAGGATGATAAAGACCAATGTCTCTTCTGCTGGGAAATCCCAGTACAAATTGAAAACTAGAGCTATTTGATGCCAGTATGTCCATGTGGGGATGAGAGAACGTGGGTGGAGAGAGGGAAGGAGAAACCAAGTCTACACTAAATCAGTGCCATAAGGTGAAAAGAATTTCTAGACGGTTGTTTTATGCTTCTCAGTCTCTAACCTCATCTAAGACCCTATTTCCCGAGAGCTCAGAACTGTTGCCCTTGTAATACCTTTTGTAAAAGCGTAAAGGAAAGGAGAGCGAGGGACTGTAGGGATTGATTTAATTGTCTTCAGTGTTTTTTGCTGAGAGTCCTGCAAGATAGGACCCAAATGAGGTTGCTTAGGAACATCAGATGATGTGTCCTAGGGTTACTGACCATTGCAGTGGAGGACAGGTTCCAAACCACGTTCCCCTCGCTGGGATAGTACATCTCCAAGTGCCTCACTGAGTTCAGTACATCTGGCCAACAAGCCTGCTGATTCTTGAAGGCACCTCCAGCTCCGCTGCTTCAACAATGATGACTTACTCTCCAGTGGTATCCAGTGTTTCGGTGGAGCGGGAGGTGTTCCATGACAGAAATTCAGCTCTGGGTGGCTGGTTCTCGATGGTTATCTCATGTCTCCTTTTCTGTCTTGGGTGGTTTTCATTAAATGCAACACTTGATTAGCAGATATTTGATTTTTTTTTTCTAACATTACCTTATGACTTCTCTATGCACCTGGAAATGTACCTTTGAATGAATAAAAACTTGATAGTCTTCTGCATTTGTGCTCTGGTCACCTGCTTCTTTCAGACAAAGTATTTCCCTCAGATCCATGGAAGGCGGACACCCAGTCCCATGGTCCCTGAGTGTAGTAAAGATATGACTCTTTCAGAAACTGCCTTTTCTCCCCCTTTTTGGCCAGTTAGACCTTACTTATCTATTTCTTACAAGTTGACTTTGTTTTGCTTTATTTTGCATAATCTTATACAACAATTGTGCTTGAAATAAGCCGTGAAAGCAGACATCATTTCATTGAATAATAACATCTGAAAGGTCTAGGGAACTGAATGAAGGAAATGGGCAATGAGTAAGGTCTCAAGTTGGCATGAAGCATAGTAGTCTTCTGGGAACCTTTTGCCACAAGGAAAGCCTAGAAGCTTAAAAATGAAATATGAAGTTGCAAGTAATGGCTAAGCTAATTAAATCTTGGAATTTCCTCCTTTTGAAGTACAAGTATAATCATGGGGCATATATTTTGCTATTTGTTTTAATCAGGGCACTATCAATCAGCTTTTAACCTTGTTCACAAGTGAGGTGGGTAACACGGACCTTGAAAGTCTTCTGTTTTTGGTCGGGGTGCCTATATAGTAAGTCATTTGGTCCAGTGTTTTTCATCCCAATAATTTCATTAGACCCTTGGATTTCTCTGACTTGTAAATTCCCCAGGAAAACCACCAGGGGACAGCCATAGATTGGGAATAAAGTTATCAACAGCCAAGATTGACTAGTTAATTCCCAGAGCCATTCAACCACTGTACTCTTTAGCCAAGACCTTTTGTGTATCCCATCACATTATGTCCGGAGGAACAGCCCACTCTGTCTCCTCATAATGGAATGTGGGTATATCAGACTTGTATGAATTCCACAGGGATTAAACTGCTGTGATCTCTGGCTTCAAAGTGCCAGTAGTTGGATCCTGACTCCACCAAATAGTCGGAACACCAGTGCGGTTTTTAAAACCCTTAACCTCTCTGGTTCTTCAGTTTCCTTATCTGTTAAATAGGGACAATAACAGTAGGACTATGAGGGTTAAATGAGGTGAAACATGTAAAACATTTAGAATGGCCTCTGGCATACAGCACAGACTCAGTAAATGTTAGTTGTTATTCTAGAAGAGAGACAGACATCGTTCCTCATCTAGAAACTGCAGAAAAAATTCAATCCTGTGTGTGGTATGTCACTTCAGAAAAATGAGGCTGCCCTCTGTGCATATAATTTTTTGATGTGCTGGAAAAACTCAGTTCTCACATGCGTCTGCTCTCTCCTTCCCAGAAGACTCCTTGAGGCTAACGGCTCCCTGCCCTGCATTTCATACTCTTGCTCTCATACAAGAGACAGTAGAAAAGCAGTAAGAGGAGAAGGGTAACACAACAGCTTATAACTGTTTACCGGCCGTCGTGAAGCTGCGTGGAGCCTGCCAGCAGTGAGCTCGGTAGGGCTCCCATGGGGGGATTAGTTTGAAAGGTCGTCTTCTGTACAGACGACTCACAGGCACCCCTGAATCATTAAAACATTGAGAAGCACTGAATCTTGGGCTGTATAAAAAAGGTCATGTTCTTTCCAATGACAGTCTCATGATTTTCTAGTCCACTGAGCAAGCAATGGAGGCTTAGACACAGCTCCTCTCTTGCATGAATTCCAGGATAGAAAAAGCCCAGATTCTAGTCGTTAAAAAAAAAAAAAAAAAAAAAAAGCGGCACCCCTGCTTACAGAATAAAGGGAACACAATACTTAGTATCCCCAGTTTGGTAGAAAGTTAGGTGGGAGGCCTGGCATTTAGTCAAATCAGGCTCATAAAAAGCAATAAAGCATGGAGTAATTTCCAATCTTCTATGTTTGGTTTTGAAATCTTAGTTGACTTTCTAAAAGAAACAAATTGATCTTAATTATGCTTTGCAAAGGTTGATAAAACAGTCTGTTCTCTGAGAACACCCACAGAAATAGGGGGTGGCTTAACATAGGTGAGGTTCAGGCTAAGGGAAGATGATCATGAATTAGCTATTCACATCAGAGAATCCAAAAAGCAAATATTGCTTAGATGACTGGATTGGTCTGAAGACAGGGACATAGGAAGAGGACTGACACAGAGAAAAAGGTTACATGTCAGAGATGTCACCACCGTGATAGTCACTTTGAACAAGTATTTTCCCCAAGGGCCCTTTGGGAAGGAGATAGAACAGGAAATAGAGCTTGGGGGATTTAAAGGCCTGGGATACTCAGTTGAGGAGTGTGTGTGTGTGTGTGTGTGTGTGCGCGCGTGCGTGTGGTGGGGGTGGTGTAAGAGAGGATAGGATGGACAGTGTTATGTGACCGAGTTTGAAAGTGGCACCGGATCTCCACATAAGCCACCTAAAAGAATCTTTGGACGAGTTGAGTCATTTTGAATGGTTGTGTTTTTTTCTCTGAAGAGAATCTCCTGGCCTATCCCTCAGATTCTAAACTGAATCCTATTCATTTACAGCTGTCAGTTGACTAGCAACTAAATGGTTGGGTGTTGGTTGCCATGGAAACCATTAAAAGGCCCATTGCTATGGGAACCTACCATGTTCTCCACACCAGAGGTTTGGTTCCTAAAAAGAAATGGAGAGGAGAGTTAGGGCAGAGCCAAGGAGATGGGCCACATAGTTGGCTTAAGGGTCCTAGAAGAGGGTGAACAGTGTAGTGAACCCAGCTAGCTCTTCACCGCAGAGGCAGAAGAGCAGTGACTTCTTCCACTTCCTGCAGGCATTCCCCGCCTGTTCTCTGCTCAGTGCCCCGTGGTAGCCACAGAGCACAGATGTTTGCTGTCCCAGACAGAGAATAAGAGCATGAAGTCCTGGGCTGGACCTAGCATTTTAGTTCAGCTACCCTCATCTGCTTGGGCTCAAAGAAGAAAACTTTTGGCTCCTCTCTGCATGGCAGCCTGTTCTCTACACATTCTGCGTCCCAGATAAGCAGCCAGCAGGTGAAAGAATCAGCTTAACTCTGACTGCCAGTGGGTCAGGCCAATAAGGAGCCTGGCAGACAAAATGGATGGCTGCTGGCCTTGAAAATGGCACTGATGCTGGGGGTTCCAGGTGAGGAAGAAGGGCAGGCCAGCAACAGCAGTCTCTGTTCTCAGCATTAGAGAAATGCATTGCTTTGCTCTCTAACTCCCCACCCACCCACATGCCTCTACCACAACAGTAGGTGCTGCAGATGGAGCAAAATATTAAAGACAAGGTTTGACAGAGGTTCTCAAAGGATGCACACAATAGTTGTAAGATACTTTCTGGGTTTTGCAATCAAGAGAAACAGTGTTTAATGGTAAGATGACCTTTCACTGAAACAAAGAGAAAACATTTTAGTGGCTCTTCCATTAACTACTATTAATGAGTAATATATACATCGAAGGGATTGGGCCAGATAATCTCTGAAGTCTCTGTCAGAATTAACAGCTTATGGTTCACCAGGACTCTTGACAAAAGAACTCCAGCCTATATGAGTTTATTTGAGCCAAATTTTGAGGGCATGCCCAGAAGCAAGATGTCAATGGATTGAGAAAATGCTCCAAAAAATAGCAGTTTTGCAGCTCGTTTTATACATAAGAATCAAAGGAGAAGACATAAGGAAGTTTCCATGAAATAATCCATCGGCAGTAGATTAAGGAGGCAGGAGAAAACGAAGTACGAAAATCTGTAGAATTGGATAAAAAACAAAATGGAGAAACACTTCTTTTACATTGGTGGGTACAGGATAGTTAATAATTAAAATTTACAGCACATAGAGATGGTATGCGAGGAACAAGATAACACTGAGGGGTTCTGTGGTCTCGTGCCTTGGTGGTCGTGTGCTCTCTGGTGCTGGCCACTGTGCCTTCAAGGGGTCTAGAAAAAAAAATTACTCTGACATTTCAAAGATATGTTATCCTAGATGCATAAGAACAATTTAGAGCTCACTTAAGGAAAAGACCGATCTTTGCTAAGAAGGCTATAGACCTGGGATATGACTACCCACCATGGTCTGCCCAGTTAGGAATTTAGAGTCAGACCATCCTGTGTGGTTACTTTTGGTCACTGGGCTTGTCAGGTCTGCCAGGTACCCCCCTGATACCCCTTTTTATTCTTAAGACACTGAAAGGAAGCTTGGAGACCACTGGCAAGCAGACAGATGGATCTTACCTGTGAGAGCAAGGAAAAGTCCAGGGGAGCTTAGGAGTAAGACTAAAGCCAAGGTATTCATTTAAAGACCATCTCAGATATGTTTGGCCCATGGGACTTTGTCACCCAGTTCTCCAGAACGCTGAAATATGTTGTCTTGATTCTTCTCTCCTAATCTTGTCTTCTCCTACCTGGAGTTGTTGGTCTCTGCCCCCTCCCAAGGGGGTCTAGGAACCTGGCATCAGAGAGAGATGCCACCCAGAATGGGGACTTGCTCCACAGAGCAGTTGAGCATTGCCCAGGGTTTATGGGGAGGTTTTCACTGTTGGATCACAGTAGTTGTTTATAGATTTCTATAACATTAAAAATTTTCAATATAAGCCGCTTTGTATCTCACCTCCAACTCTTCCCAGCTGATTGTCTTTGGATAAGTTATTTAACTTTTTTTTTTTTTTTTTTTTTGGTGATAAGTGCTTTTAAGATCCACTCTATTTAACTTCTTAAGGCCTCAGTTTTCTCAGCTGTAAAATAGGATAAGGATACCCACGTCAGGGTAGTTTAATGATGACCTGAGGTGGTGTATGCAAAGTCAGTGCAGGGCCTGACTCTAATAAGGACCTGATTATTATTATCCTCCTAGATAAGGAGAGAAGGTTGCAGCCATGGAAACTGCTCAATGGTCCGTGAATTTAATTCTGGGTGCCATTCAAGACTGATGGCTTCCCTGATGGCCTTCCCTATGGTTTGCCTTAATTAAGGCAGATTCTAATCTTCTCTTTATGACACTTAACCACGTTTCTTTTTTTTTCCGTATAATTTTTTGTGTGTCAGCTTACCTTCCTTCAAGACAGTAAACGCATTAAGAATAGACTCTGCCCTTTCATTTTTAAGCAAATGCCTAGAACTCAGCACTCAACAGTTGTTTAATGATTTTTTTTTTAATGGAAAAATGTTGTGATTCTTTAAGTTTTGGATCTGATCACTTAACTCTATAGCAACCTTGGTCTCCAAAGGGGTGGGGAAGCCAACAGTTGATTTGATTTCATTCTTTTTAAGAAGGGCAGAGAGTGCCCTATCCTGGGTGGGTAGCTCTGGAGTGGGACTCTCACATCTTATAGAAGCCAGCTGCCATCTGTGTCCAGGACCCACTGACAACACTAGCTTGTCTCCAGCCTGCAGGTTCCCTGGCCCTGGGCTTAGAAGGAAATGGCTCCCCTTCCCTCCTGGCTGCTGTCTATCTCCAGTTTAGTCTAGCAAGCCTCCTGCCTCCCAACAGTTCCTGCTGCTCCTGCTTGGGTCTTGATGATGGCTCTGTAGCTGCATGTTGTATCAGGTTGCCTGTAAGATGATAGAAAGCAAATCTGGTTTACTCAAGTCTCTCCCCTCTCTGGTACATTGAACCTCTGCAGGCCCTGTCAGGCCCTCCTTGGCTTCCCACCAGTACTTGCTTAGCAGGAACAAGGCCCAAAGAACTATCCGAAGCATCTTGTAGACTGTGGCTGCTGAGAACTGTTTTCTTGCAAGGCGGGTAACAGGGAAAGTGTTGGGTAAGGAGTAAGGCAGAGCAATGAACGCAGGAGAGAAGCCTCTAGACCTGACTGATTGCTGTGATCGTGGATGAATCATTTAACCTCTTTTAGTTAAATACCTCATAGAGGTAATGTATGGACAAAAGGAAATGATAGGTGTCCACCTGTTGCTTAGAAATACGAAGGCTATTGACACTCAGATTATTAATACCTAGGCTAGTGGAAAAGACTGGCAATCCATCCTTTGGCTTTTCCTGTTTAGTTCCTGTTGATTTGATAAGCTGAACATACCCACATAAAGACTCGCAAGAAAAACTACATCCTGGGTTTGATCACTATAAGAACAAGCTTAAGATCTGGCCACAAAATAGATGTCTAATGTAGCTAGCTCTCCTGAAATGTTTGCTGTCAGTCCTATGAGTGTAGAAGGCTTAGGCAACCGCTCACTTCAATTATCCTGGTCACCATGCAGTCTAGTTGAGTATTATGGGCAGGACAGTGTGCATTCCTCTAAGTAACACTTACAGAATACCTATTACATGCCAGGCACTATGCTGGGCTCTGGGGATGAAAAACTGAATCAGGCAACATCCCTGCCTTTAAGAAGTTCAGAGCCCAGAAAGAGAAGCAAGTAGCAATTCATCACTGCAATATGGTGGGACAGTGCCTTGGTAGTCACATGTATAGAAAGCCATGGCAACCCCAAGGCAGAACACTGTGGATGATTTGATCTGAAAAAGGCAGAGCCAGGTCAGGGACTTCTGCTGAAAGCATAGCTGGAAATGGAGATGTCTAATATTGTCCCAGATCTTTACCCTTCATTCATCCTTTTTTCATTCATTCAACAGACACGTCCCTGATCTTTGTCTTCTGAGGATTTTAGAATATTTATCGTAGTGAATTTATCTCCTCCCGAACTACTGATCTTGGTTAATTTGTTTTTACTTAAAGTTCCTCCTACTTAATTTACTCTGGAACTAAATAAGCCTATTTGGTTATGCCCTGAATACACTCAGCTAAAATTACCTATTTGGATTTTAGAATTCTGGGCCCCACTTACCCGGCCCATCTGACCCACTTCTCCTTACTCTGTGTCTGTGTTCTAGCCACACCGGGCTCCTTTCAGTCTCCCAAGCTGGTTGTGCTTCTTTGCCCCAGCCACAGCACTGTTAGATCATACTATTCCATCTGCCTGGAATGCTCCCTCTCACTTAGTCAACTTTTGTTTAGTCAACTCCTATTCATCCTCCACATTTCCACTGAAATGTCTCTTCCCCAGGGAAGCCTTCCCTGACCACTTCCCCCAGATCAGACCAAGTACTTTGTTCTACATTCTCATAGCCTCTTACTCCCTGTTTTCATGGCACGATTCAGAATTCCATGCTGGTAGGATTATTTAGTTAACATCTGTCTCTCCCAGGAACTTGTAACCACCACTGGGTAGAAAACAGTTCTACGTTGCTCATCACTGTATTCCCAATATCGAGTACAGTGTTAGTCTAAGGAGCAGGGAGTCAATAAATTATCTTTGAATGAATTCATTAGTGGAATGATTAATGACTTTTTTTTTGGGGGGGGGGCACTATTTTGCCTTGAGCCTAAATTGATATGTGTCCAAAACCAAAAACAATACCAAACATAAAAATGAGGACCAGAACTGAAAAGGGAGCCTCCCCTAATAGAGACACAAAAAGAAGGTAAGCCGGGGCAGGATGTGCCAGGACTAGGGGCTCCTGGCTTGAAGGAGTGGTGGGGCCAAGGTAGGAAAAATGGAGAGTGGAGCCGGCTGCCAAGGTCAGACCTAGGGGGCGTCCTGGGAAGGAGGGAGAATCAATAAATAGATATGAAGTATCCAGCACCCCAATTGTCTCTCAAGAGGTACTTATGTCTGTTGGGTGTAAGATAATATGCTGGGGTACAAAAGACAGAACAACTGTCTCATTTTCCTATTGCTTCGGTTATAACTAGACTGCAAGGCTTGTGGGATTGAGGGGAAAGAGGATCATTTTCTATTAAAACCAATACTGATATAGAGTAGAATATAAATTTCATATGATTCTAAAAACTCTCGAGATTTTAAAGACATTAACAACTTTAGTGGTAGTGCAAAGATTCTCAAAATGCCATATTCCAAAGGATTCTGTACGATTGAAATCTTATAAATCAAATGTTATTACAAATGCATGGAGGACATGTTCTTTTAGAAGCAAGACATTTCTTGTCCATTTTTGTACCGTTCACCACTTGCACAAAGACCTAGCAAAGTGTCCTGTAAGCACAGTAGTTGGACATCAAGTGCTGAACTGACTCCATAGCAAACAGCTCACTCTTAGTCTGGCCTGTAAATTGTTTACTGGATTTTATCAAGATCGCTCTGCTTACAGCCTCCTCCAGAGAGAGTTGAGACCACTTCTGTGTCTCTCTGGAGAGGGTCTAAAGAAAGAGGCTTCAAGGGGTGTTGTGTCCAAACTATTCCAGGAAGGAATTGGTGGGGGAACAATAAGGAGGCAGCAAGAGTGAGACGAAAGCGTAAAGTACAAAGAGAACTTAACTTCCTGCCCTTGCCTATAAGGAAATTATTCCCTAGTTTCTCTGCATGTTTCCATTGCTGTCTTGTTTTCCTTGACTTCAGGAGAAACTGTGAGCTCCTTGAAGTCAGAGCTGTGTCTGTTTTTAAAACAAGGTACCTGGAAATCATGCACAGCAAATACTTGTTGGCTGTCCAGCCCAGGGAATCCCGAGGATCAGAGAAGATAGAATCTTGGCAAAGATAACCATCCGAACCGTAAAGCCATGACAAGCAAAGTTCTCAGAGGTAAGTGGTAGGAAGTTGGAAGAGTAGGTGTGTGAGGAAGGCTGGTGGGTCCTTAGGAGTGAGCTGAGCCTGGAGAGAAGCAGTGGGGATGAGAATGGTGATTACTGGGATTGATTCTCCCCAGGGGGAAAGAGATGAAGGAGACAATGTTCTCAGACTTAATCGCTGCTTTTAAGTCGCCCAACTAATCTCTATACCGGTCTCTGGCTGCTGCCACTCAGAGCCTCCACCCCCAGACCACCCTACTCTGCATACCTGAGCGAATTCTTTCTAGCTTCTCTGCAACTCTGTATCTCAGATCCACACCCACTCTCTCCCTTTCCAATGCATGGAGTCCCTCTCTATTCATGCACGATTCAGGGAAGAAGGAGAGAGGTTGCATCTGCACAGTCTAGATACTTTAGTCTAGATACTAGAGTAAACCATATCAACCACCCCAGAAACAGCTCTCTGATGAAGGGACTGGACCCACTTGGCAAAATGTAGCAGCCAAAGGTCCTGAATGGTCAATGCATGAGAAGTGTCAGCATGTACTGATGTGGTTTGGAAGCAGTGGGCCAGGCTGCACCCTTGTCAAGACTGGAAATAAGCCTAATAGAACAGAATGGAAAAATGAGAATCACTTGCGGTTTAAAAAAAAAGAAGGAAGGATATAGAGAATCAAGGGCACGAGATTTGTTGCCAAAGAAGTTTGAGATGAGTCAAGAACTAGGCAACACTTCTCTACTTCCTCTTGACTGAATTTTCTCCTTTTCTTATAATCGCCATGATAAATCGATAAATCACCTGCAAATTATAACTGCCCTGGATGCACCCACTTGAAATTGCAATCCGGCAGCCCTAAGATTGGCATTCAGGGACCATCTTTGTCACGAAAAGCAGAATTCTTGTTTATTTTGGTAAATTAATTGCTGGCAGAGAGGGCTTTTCATTTTCCAACCAGAACAAAACAAAAAGAAATTGCAGGGTTGGAAAGCACCTAAAGGTTACTCTGGGTTAAAATGCCTGACCTGGCAGCAAAAATGCACTGTTCCTGCCATCTCTGAATTTAAAACCACAAAATAGGTCAGAACTAAGTGCTGAGCCCAATGTGTGCACATAAGCGGCCCTGAGCATTCATCCCTTAGCGATGTGCATGTAGCCAAAACCAACCAGCCTTCTATTCTGGGGATGGGGTGACAATGTCTGCACTCCAACTCCAGTCCCAGCCGTGGCTTGCAGGTTATGAGTGCGGCAGAGTGGCATTAGAGGAGGACACCCTGTGGCCCTGCCTTAGTGAAAAGGCTCTGGGAAGTTTTGCTGTCATAAAAGGTCACTGCAGTCTTTGTAACAGATGCCACCCTGCTCCCTTCCCCAATACCACACCTGACCTGGTCACCTTCCTACATAATGAATCTACTAGTTGGTCACACCATGAGAAACCAGTAGGTATGGTACCTTTGGGAAGGGTGACCCTCACAGAACTCACCAGAACTCATAGACACACACCTCACATACACACACATTTCAGAGGTGCCAACTCTGTTTTATTCTAGAAAGTGTTCAAGTGAAGGCAGGTCAAGATTTCAGTGAGGTTATTTGGGAAAGGTTTCCGGCGGGGTCGGGGGGTGGCATTTGAACCAATTATTCAAAGGGTATTTTCTTGAATTATCAGAGAGAAAGGGAAGGGTATTTCAGGTGGTGGGTGAGGGAATGGTTTGCGGGCAGGAGAACTAGAAAGCTGCTTGTCTGCAGAGGGGCCATGGCAGGGTTAGTGCCTGGGGGTGAGTGAAAGGAAAGTGGGCCTCGGCGAATCCTGATGAGTAATGTGGGATGCACACCTGAGCACGCGTCACGTTTCCAAGCAGGGAGCATAGTGATTCCAGCCGAAGTGTGTGGGATGAGCTGGAGCTGGGAGGTTGGAGCAGGGGGTCCAAACAGGAACTGCCTTATTGGGAGCTCAGCACCAGAGGCTGGCCCAGGGTAAAGACTAGGGAAAGGAGGGGTGGGAGGAGAATGCCTTTGAGAAGGAAGCAGGAAGGAATTTCAAAGGAGGGAGAGAAGCAAGCCCTGGGCTTCACTGAAGCAAGTTTCTGAGAGGGGGAGGAAGAGGAGCCTAGAAGAAACAGGGAGCTGCCTACTAAACCTCAGCCCTCTGGCCATTGAATAATACCTGTAAAGCAGTTTTAACATTTAAAAAGAAAAACTTTCACATCTGTAAACTGATTTGATCAGAACATCTCTATGATATAGGCAGGGTCAAAGGTGACTCCATATAAGGAGGGAGGAAAATGGAGGCATGTTATGAGAAACCTAACTTGTCCCAGGTCGCAGTCACACATAAGGCAGGTCTAGAGGAAGAACAAGGAGTTCCAAAGATCAGACTTCCCTTTCCGCAAGGGGTCTTCCTGCCTTGCTAATTACATTATTCCGGAGCTTCACTGGGTCAGTAGCCCCAGGCATCCAGATCCCAGGACACTAGACTGCTAGATCCCCCTTAAGACTTCAGACAAATGCCTGCGGTACCCTCCCACCTCAGGACAGAGATGGGGGGAGGGCTCCTCACACGTTCCTTCTCCTGGACTTTCCTCTGAACTCTCCCTGCCTCTAGTCTCCTTGCCAGCACCAGGTCAGCTGTTTCTCCCCTAGGTTTGGCTGCGGGTTTGAGTCACCCTTGAGTCAACTCCTTCCAGTCCACCCTCCCACTGCCCTGCAAAGGCCTCCCCTCGGCCCCTCCTCATCCTTCCTTGGGCACTTTACTTTCTCTTATTATTGCTCAGATAAGAGATTTTCATATCAGTCCTGATGAAAGGCAGTTGAGGTTATTCTTGCCACCTCCTGCTACAAGAGCTAATTTCATTCTGGCTTCTCAATTCTGGATGCACTCAGGGAACTGAGCTGCCCTTTGTCTAAAAGAATTCTTTTGGGGAAGCTCACTACCCAGAATGGTAAAAATGACTCAACCCCAATGGAAGGGATAGGAGAGCCCTGTCAATCCATCATTTCCTTTCTGTCGAACTCGAGCCCAGCAACCGTACCTTATGTCGGGGGGCGGGATGGGAGAGGAGAAGTGGAAGGAAGTAGGCAGTGGTGATCCATGGGGGTGTTCTGAAAACTGCTCATCTAGTCCCCTTTTACTAATGAAGAAACCGAGGCTAGGAGGGAAGTTTCTTGCTCAATATGACTCAGAGTTCCTTTAGAGTCCATGACTTCATCTATGAACCCCTTGATTTTGCTTTCGACTTCCCCTCGGGCGGCCTCTGCTCCATGGGCCCATCCATTCACCCAGTACCAGTGGAGCTTTGTGCACGGCACACACTGGCCGTAGCTGCAACAATGAATACAGCTCGGGCCATGCTCCTTGCAGTCGTGAGACCTTCTCAGCAAACCTGGTAGCTGCAAAATTTTCCCACCCCAGCATAAGCCCCCACCCTGCCTGTCACTCAGGCTCCCAGCAGCCAGAGCTAAAGATAGAATTGAGGGCAGCGTTTTAAGTCAGCAGTAAGCAGACCTGGCTGGCCAAGTGGGGAGGGGTAGCTAAGCTGAGTTAGGAGCCCGTCTCAGAGCAGCCGGGCTACATTTCTCTGAAATGGCCCATTCCCACGAGACTGGCAATGACCACTTCTGGTCCTCCTCCTCCTCCTGTGAACAGAGCCCTGGACAGGGCTGGTAGAGACTTAGTCTGACACTTCATTCCTGATGCCAGCCTTCCCTGGGCCTCAGAAATCTTCTCCCTGCTTTCTCTCCTCTGTCCCCACTGCTTTGCTGACACCGGGGCTTTGATGATTCCCAAAGCCAGTGAAGACCCCACTTCTACAGATCTGTTCTGCCCCTCATGCTAACACTCACAGGTTAGTGTTAGGGAAAGGAAACTGAAAGATGAGGCCCAGGGATGGGGAGGTCAGGCATTATGCTGGGAGCCTGCAGGACTTACAATCTAGAAGACCATGCCAGCTGGCAGAACCTGGATGTTGTCTCCAGAACATTAAAGAGGATGGGGTCACTGTCAGACCCCACCCATCTGGATTTCTTCTTCCTATCCTCGGGCCACCTGCTTCTCTTTGCTGCTCCCTAGTCATGGGCCAGCTGATGCACAGAAGCGTCACACTGACATGGCAGGGAAGTGAGTGGTGTGGGGGAGGAGAACAACCTGGCTTTATTCCCACTCTTGGCCATATCTCTCTACAACCCAGGCAGAATGGGCTGCAGGCAGTGGAGCAGCCATGGGAAGAAAAGCAGGAGGAGAGATAGGATGAGCTTCCTTGAGCTGCTGATCCTTCCTCAGAAATGCAGGAGAGGAATGAAAGCTGCTCCCCCTTATATCTGGGCCTACTTGGTGGGTGTAGGGTCACCTGAATACCTCTCCAAAACCACCACGACATCCAGTGAAGTGACAGACAAGATGCTGACTGCAACCCTCCAGATGGCTGGTGTGCCCGTGTTGGCCATGCTTTCTAAATCAAAGGGTTTGGTGAGAGCCACCAGGAGCGGCAGGCTGGAGAGCTGGAGAGGCGGCAGCTCTGCCTCAACATTCATCCCCTTCCCTACAGTGGCAGAGCAGGGACTACCACTCCAAGAACCTGCTTTCCAGGGACAGAAATAGTATTGAAGGGTGGGGTGCGGGGGCTGGGGCTGCCACATGCTGCTTTTCCACGGGCATTCTGGGTAAGAATAATAATGAGGCTATTAATAACTTCTTACCTCCGTGCAAGTCTTAAAGACCTTTCTCTAGATGTTTTCACCACCTGCACACCCATTATCTCATTTGATTTTCAAGGCAACTCTGTGGATCTGTGGGGTCATCACTCCATTTGATAGATGAGGAAACAGGCACAGAGAAGGGATTGTCATGTGGCTGAGCAGGGACCAGAACCCAGATTTCCATGGATTATCTCTTCAGCTGTCCTGTTGGAACATGGTTTGAAAAAGTCAGGGCTTTCTCCTAGGCTATCCTGAAGTCTCCTTTGGGGACAATATAGTACAAAGTTCCCCAAGGCCTTTGTCCCCTAGGTCAATTAGTCAAGACTGATTCACCCAGCACTTCCCATGGTCTGTGACCTGTGCCAGGTCCCAGAGTCAGCCATCAACAAAACATGTTTCTTGCCACCAAGGAATTCATACTTTGATGAAGAGAGAGAAATACCTTTAGACCATCTCAGTGCCACAGATTTCATTTAAGGACTGAAGTAGCACAGGGTATTGTAGGAGCACAAAGGACGTACCCTAAGCCGGATTGGATGTATCAGAGAGGGCTTCCTGGAGGAGGTGACGCACCAACTAGCTCCTTAGCCAAGGTTATTGTTTCTGATTGTGTTTCTTTTCTAACTATCAAGCCATGCGGGTCCTCACTCCACTTCTCCCTACCTGTAACCCCAGCCTCTGGCCTCTTAAAAGACTAGTGCCCTTACCCTGCAAACCAGCACGAGCCCAAATTGCAGCCCCGGGGTTGCCACAGTCACATTCCACTGCTGGAAATGGACAAGAGATTGGGTTCTGAGCTTAGCTGCAGCTTGGACTTGTCCCTCATGCAGCCATGGAAGGTACAGATCCTGAGGTATAGTGTGTAACCCAATCTACCTGCCCACGCTTAGCTCAGTCTACCCAGGAATCATCTCAAATATGTAAAATACTAACCTACTTTTTAAAACTCCGATGATTAGTTTCTACATTGTTTTAGCTAATTCCTGGCATGTAATGCTTTCCTAACCCTGATGTGTCGTTTCTATCATTACTAAAACTTAACTTTTTCCTGTTTGATCTTTGGGGGACATGGGGAGTTTGGTCATATTTCCCAAAGCAAGAGGCCTCTATAGACTTGAAAATAATAATCAAACCAGCTCTGAGGCTTCTCTACTTGAGGCTCATGAATCTCAGTTACTAACCCCGTTAATTTATGGGGACCAACGGAATATAGCCGAAGTGATGGAACGTCACTTCTAGGCCACAGTGTAAAAGGCGCTTTCTCTAAACATCTCAGTCTGGCGGAAGCTAGCTGACACGTCATGAGGCTGACATGACGAGGAATGTAGGCCGCCTACCAATGGCCGTGTGAGTGAGCCACGGCGGGAGCAGGTCCTCCAGCCCTGGTCAAACCTTCAAATAATTGCTGCCCCATCTTGACTGTATCTTCGCGAGCAAGGCCAGCCATCTCGTTTAGCCGATCCCAGTTTCCTGACCCTCAGAAACTGTGTAAGATAATAAATTGTTTATTGTTTCGTGGTAGCTGTTTTAAGTTTCGAAATTTTGGGATACATTCGTTACACAAGCAATAGATAATAAATATCAGGGATTGACATAGGATGTGGGATTAAGAGAGAGGATTTTTATTTTGTTTTGTTTTGTTTTTAAAGCATGACTCTCAAGCATGTTTAAACGCTAATTAGAAGGAGCCAGTAGAGAGGAAAAAATGCAAGATCAGAGAGAAGCGCATGGAAAATCAATCGAATGAGGTCTCGAAGAGATGGAAAGAGAGGGTGAGAAGCACTTGAAGGAGTGAGCCTAAGTTCTGGACGCCCACCTCTTCCATTGTAACCATAGAACAAAGGAAGAAAGGATAAAATCTGTGTACTGGCAGGGTGTTGATGGAATTTCTGTCAGATGGCCCTTACTTTCTCTAAGGTTATCTGCTGAGAATGTAGAGGGAGGTGTTGGGGAAGGTGGTGTCTTGAGGAGAGTGGAAAAGGTCTGAAATAGTTGATAATGAGCTCTAGAGAGGGAGATGACTGAGGAAAGGGAAGACAGCTCGGGGTCATTTGAAGGCCCGGTTGTGATGCAGACAATGAGTGCGTAGCCCCCTCAGTCCATACAGCTATTTGATTTTTCTCCAACGGTGCCCAGTATCCTAGATGGAGGTGCAAAGAAGGCACATAATTGAATTAAATTTGGGCTGGGACTTTGACAAAAATGTGTCATAAAAAAACAATGGTGGGGCCGTTATCGTTAAGAGCTGTTAGAAGAGATGGAATGTGGACTCAGGATGGAAGGGAAAACAAGGAGAAAATAAAAAGCCAAGCAATCAGAGAGCACAAAGGGTGTGGGCTTGTGGCCTGCCCGCAGGGTGTTTGGATTTAATATTCTAGACATGGGGGCAGTTCTGAGGCAGCTAGTTTCAGGGGGTGACTATAGAATGGGGGCCTATAGCAACAGACCAAGTCATGAAGCGAGTGGCCCATGTACTTACGATGTTATCCTAGATGATGATGACAGTTAGGCTTGCAGCTGTTTAAGTTGTCCCCAAAAGAGGGTGAGCAATGTCTTCCCAGAGTGATGCAGACCCATGACAGAACCAAGGAGACACGGAGTGCAAAGTAGACAGCAGGAATCCGCTGCAGCTGGGTTTTCACGAGAGAGAGAGAAGAGCTTAGTGGTTTGTTGAGCCAGAGGCCACCATCCCGTCTCCCGAGCCCAAGGACTGAGAGAGAGGGCAGTTTCCATCTGAGATGACCCTAAGGAAACCGTGCCCTTATGGAACAGCCACAGTGCACAGGAGAGGAGGGGGAGGGACAGCCCGGGGACATTGGTGGGACAGGGGGCCGTGAGAGGTGAAAAAGGGAAGCTCAGAGTGGTACAGGGGGGAGACTAAGAAAGAGTCTAACTGACAGAAGGGGCATCCGGGGGCCCAGTGACTATAGCTGGCTGCAATTTTTAAATGAATCCGCCTGGGCAGTGAGTTGTTGGGGCTAGGAGAACTGGAGCCTCTCTGAAGGGGTCAACAACAGCTTCAATTATTCTTCACACTTCTGGGAGCCCTGGTCCATGTGTGCAAACTGGTGGGTGCCATGACTCAACCTGTGTAGGAACTAGCAGTCGCCTCTGGTGGCTGGAGGTAAAGAGTTAGCAGAAGCCTGGAAATAACACGGGCTGCCTGGAAGGGACTCCTGGTTCACATACAGGCTCCTGGGCCAGAGTCTGGCCGTACAGTGTGTTTTGGGAGGTGATCTGTTTGGCCCAAGGTTAGCAGAGAGTAAGAACAAGTCCTTGCTCGATTCTTGGGCTCAGAACCACATGTTCTGAAGCTCAGTCATGTGACATACCGTGCCTTCTCTTAAGTGACCCCATTTCCTGCTGGTTCCTTACCAACAGCCAGTTTGCTAATGCCCTGACCCTGGGAGATTTTCCCGCCATGCCTCCTTCCCTCTGGAGACAGGGCTGCCCGTGCCACCCTAGCCAGCTAGGGCTACTCTGCTGCTCTCAGAGCTCCACCCTGACTGTTCTAAATGATTTCTGGCATTTCATTCCATCTTTCAAGATGCCGCCACGGCACACACACACATACACACTCACGCACAGCCCTACCCCATACCCACTTGCCAACAGGAAGTTGGAACAAGTATACTCCTCAGGCCACTACAGAGGGGTGGAGGGCACAGAGGACAGAGAGATCAGGGAAAAGTGGCAAAAACAGAGTTCCCCAGACTCAGTTTTCTGGGTCTTGATCTACTTAATCTATAGAATGGGACTGATCATATTTGCTTACCTACTTTAGAGCAGTCATGTGAAGATCAATGAGATGATGTATGTATAAAATTTTTTATTAACAGAACCATTCAGAAGTGCCCATTTAATTTCTGGGTACAAAGGAAAGCCATGTGGAGGCCATGGTGGCTTTCTGGGTTTCTCTATAATAACTGGCATTTGCACTTTCTAATTTACAGAGCACTTCCGCAAACATGCTTAAATGCAATCATATTCGACAGTGCCCAGAACAGAGTGTGACATACAGAATATCCTCCATAAATGATAGCTATTTTTTTCTCACTCGGTCATCACAGCTCCATTGTATAAATGAGGAAACTGAGGCATAGAGAGTTTAATGAACTAAAATAAAGTTCTCTCAGAATTAGTTCCAAAACTCGTCTTCTGATTCCGAATCTTGGGCCCTTTAAAATATATCATGTGCCTCTGCAGGTGACTATAAGCCTCTTTCTGGAAGACCCTAAATTTTGGAGAGGGGAAAGAGTCATCTGGGGAGGGGAAATGAGTGCATTGCTTTGGGCCTCTTTTCTGCCCCATTCTGTAGAACAACCCTGATAAGCAATCTGCAGAAAACCTAACCCCAGCAACAAGTAGAAGAAGGGGGAGTAGGAAGAGGGGAGAGACAGATATAAACACCCAAGCCGAAAACAGGCAAAGAAAGTAACTGTGACCAGTGAGGCAGAGAGCTGATGGATTGCAACGTCTCTGGAGGAGGAAAAGCAGGGCCCAGAGGATGGAGCGTGCGTGCCAGGGGCCCGGGGAGGGGCTGGGAGAGCAGTTCTTGGTGAATCAGGCGTGAGAGGAGCTATATGTTCCATCTCAGTGCAGGATATTGATGGCTTATTGATTCAAACCATGGCAGAAAGGTGACTGAAGGAGTACTTTACTCAGGGCTGGCTGGAGGGAATGGGGAAGCAGGAGCTGTGGCAGAGTGGGAAGGGAAGTCCAAGGGCACAGGTGAGGGAGGGCCGAAGGGGGTGGGGTGATTCCTTGTGGAGCAGGAGAGGGCATTGACCCAACACCCGGCTTGGAAGCCTGAGGTTAGCTGGGATCTTCCTGGCAACTCTGCCCTGCCCTCCCTGTGCCACAGCTCTCTGAAGGTTTTGGACACCCTGGCCCTAGCAAGCCCACGCTGGCCCCAGATACTTAGCATGCATGGGACAACATCAAGACAATTGCAACAAAATTAGCCAATTTCCAAAACCCATTAAATACGCCTCCTGATAGCATCTCTCTCAGGGCCATTTTCAAAAGCGTGAAACGCCTGGGGATAGTTCTATGAATAGTTCTGGGCTGTCCTCTCCCCCCTCAGCTTCATTCGGTGAACTGAGAGGTCTCTTTTAGTGGCTCATGCAGGGGGATCGCCTTGGCTCCTGGAATCCCATGGCTGGGACTCTCAGTGCCTCCCTGGGAAGTCTAATTGCACTCACCCAACCCTGACCGATGAACACAGCAATGTACCAGGGTGTTGGACTGTGGGTTCCAGCTCTAACTTGGCAGGAAATTGACCATGTGACACCCCGCCACCACCATCACCACTGAGTTCCATCTTATAGGATGAAAGCAGAATGAATATACAACTGAGGAGGGAAATGAAATAAAATCGAGAAAATGGTGGAGTTGAAAAGGATCTTTAAAATGACCCACTCTACCTCCCTCGCTTCATATGTAAGAAAACCAAGGCCCAGAGAGGGGATGTGTTTGTCCAGGATCATCAAGCTAGTTAGCACCAGAGCCAGAACAAGAAGCCAGACCCCCAATTCTCAGGTTTCTGCTCCCCATGGCTCAATCTGGTGAAAGTCCTGGGTTGGATATGGCATTATCATCGGACTCCTAGAAAGCGCTGGAACTGGAATCTGAAGACCAGGGTCCAAATCCTGACCTGTCTCTTAATAACTATAAAACCTTTAGCAAGTTATTTAACCTCATTTGCCTCAGTTTCCTTTTGAAGCCTTGTTATTAGGAACATATAAGTTTGGAATTTTTGCTGTTTATTGTTTGACTAGTGAATTAAAGCTTTAATTGTTATGCAGTGATACTGTTTATCTAGAATTATGCTATTTTTTTTCTTTTTGCCTTAAATTTTATTTTGACTGTTATTAATATAGCTATAATGGAGTTTTTTTAGTTAACATTTGCTTAGTATATTGTTTTCCACTTGTTTTGTATTTTTGTTTTTGACGTGTCTCCTTTAAATGGCTGGATTTTGTTTTTAATCTAGTTTGAGAATATTTTGCTCCAGCATTTAGTAAACACTATTTGGATTCATTTCTATGTTATATTTTGATACTTTATTGGTCTCATCCTTTCTATGTTTTCCTCCCTTTTTCTCTACTTCTTTTGCGTTAATTGAAAAATTTTTCCACTCCTTTTCTTTCTGGTACAAGTTTGGAAGATATGTTCTCTATCATTATTCTTTTGGTGGTAATCTTAGAAAAATCCTACATGCTTAAATGATTGAAACCTAAAGTAAATTAGTATTTTTACCCTCTTCTCAAACATTACAAAAACCTTGGAACACTTAGGCGTTGTCTTCTGAGCCCTGGAAGTCTGTAAAATCTCAAGCTTAAACTGAGAAGACATCCTTGGGGTGATAGCCAGCTCAAGTAATCTGCTCTATTATTTGAATTCCTTCTTTCATTCTCTAGATTTCTTACTTTTGTACCAAGTCATTGATGCATTAAAAATATTTTATCCACAATTTTTAGTTGTTTTCTGTGGGTTGTTTAGTGTATCTAGACTTTCATGTTTCTAGAAATAGAAGTCTGCCTAATCTCTGAGACTCCATTTCCTTTAACATGAAATAGGGAAAATAATAATAATTACCTCATAGGATCATTTTCAAGAATAAAGAATAAACAAAAGTATAATACGGCAGTTAATAGAGTATTCACAAAATAGTCTGTCACACATGTATTTTTTAATATATATATATATATATATATATATGTATGTATTTTAAACACACTGAAAGCCAGTTTGTTATTTGCACTAGTTCATTTTTGTGCAGACCTTAGAATAAAAGTCCTTCTGCCATCTTTGAGTAATTAAAAAACATCCTGACATTGCAAGGTAAAACTGTTGTTATTTGCAACTACTAATCTGAATGAATCAGGATTTGGGGGCTCTTTTACAACCAAAACAAAAATTTTTAAAGGTTTCTGAAGCCAATAAAACTCCTGATTTTCTTTAAAAAAAAAAAAAAGCCATTATCAGAACACTCTCATTTTTCTCGTTTACTCATCTTAAATAAATAAAAATTGAACTTATAAAATAAATTCCTTCTAATAAAAACCAATTTACCCATTGGATAAACAACTGATAAGTTATACAGGGCCCTAAGTGGTACAGGAGTTGAGAGAACTGTTAATTGAAGTAGTTGATGAAAACTTTGTTGATTTTGACTGAATTACTGAAGGAGAGATGCTCTGGAGGTTTGAACCTTCAGAGGGAAATCAACCCTCCCAACCCCTCACCCCTAAGGGCAGTTATTGACTCAGCGTGCCCTCCCTGACCTGGGAACCTTGTGATTCCTGAAGAAAGTAGCTTCATTGTGTTCCCTTTCCAGTCTCCCCCGAAAGAGTTCAGTTCTAGAATGTAAGCTTCATCAACATCATGTGGAAGCACTAAATGCAGGTACCTAGGTCATTCGAAGAAGTCATATCGTTTTCTCTAAGGCAAATACCCAGTCCAACCTGAGCGAAGTGCCGTTTTAAGCATTTTATACTCATATAATTTGCTCCTTCCAAGACTCTCAGGCTACTGCCCAGTTTTCCTCCTCCTCTTCACAGTTGTGAAACACGTCTGTATTCACTACGATCATTTCTTCACTTTCCACTCTCTCCCCAGTCCTGGTTTCCACCCTATCGCTGCATATCTGTAGCTCTGGCTAAGGTCGCCAATGATTTCTGTGTTGTTTAAATGCAATTAGCATCTTTCGGTCCCCATTTTAGTTGCACTTTCATCATCTTTGCACATGGCTGAGCACTCCTTCTTTCACGAATCATTCTTCCCTTCACTTTGCTTCTGTAACCCATGATTTCTAGGCTTAGTTTTACCTACCCCTCCCCCTTCGCCTTGTCTCCTTTTCAGAATCATTCTCTTTATCCAACAATTAACTGCTGGGTTTCCTTAAGGTTGAGACCCAGGCCCTTTCCTTCCTTTACACTATTCTTGATTCCTGGGGCATCTCATTTATATGCACAGCATCTGCTGATGCCTCTGTTAATTTCCCCAAAATTTGTATTTCCAGTTCAGACCCACATGTCAGCTACCTGCTGGACAACTCAACTTGAATGTCTTAAGAGCAACACAAGCCAACAAGTCCAAAGGCACTCAGGTTCTTTCTCCCATACCTGCTGTTTCTCTGGGAGTCTCTCTCTTGGAGTATGGCACCATCAGCCATCCAGTTGCTCAAACCAGAAACCTGAGCATCATTCCTGACAAATTCCTCTCCCTCCCTACCCCCTACTCCACCCATATACTCTGTTACCAAGTCCTGTCAATTTTATCTCCTAAATAGCTCTCCGATATATTCACTTCTCTCTAAACCCTTCTAGTCTCACCCTATTCTAAACTACCACCTTATTTCACCTGGACCAAAGTAGCTAGTGTGCCTAAACTCATTTTACCATGTTCCTCCAAATCTATTCTTAGTTAGAGATCTCTTCTGAAAGCAAATCTGATAAGTGGCCCCTGCTTAAACACTCAATAGCCTCGCACTGATTTTAGAATTAAAAATAAAACATTGTGAGACCCTGCTTATCTCTCCACCCTCTCTTGGTCTTTAGTTCCCTTTTATTCTCTTCCCTCCAGCCTCTCTGGCCTTTCTCTTTATCTGCCACCACAGGACTTTTACATACCCTGTTTCCCTTCTTATCTAGTTAACTATCCTCATTCTTTAGTGCTCAGTGTAAGCATCACCTTCCCAGGAAAACCTTACTTGAAATTTCTTATCACATCAGATCCCTCTGTTATAGGTTCTTAAATCACCATGTTGCCATTCTTAGCTGCACTTGTCACAGTTTCAATTTAATACTTGTTTGTATGATTATTCAGTCACTGTCTGTGTTCCACACTAGACTGTAAGTTACATCTGGTATTTCTCGTAATTGTATCCAGTGTCTAACAGGGTACCTGGCTCACAGTGAGCACTCAGCACACATTTGTAGAATGAAGGATCAAAAAAGATAGGTACTATTTTTTAAGACAGGCACTATTATTAACTCCATGTTATGTAATGAAAAAATTGAAGCTTAGAGAGGTTAAGTAATGTGCCCAGTGAAGAAATGGTTGAGTCAAAATTTGGTCCTGCCTTTCTGATTCCAGAGCCTGCAATGCTTAAGCAGCACTCTACTTTCCCAAGTGGACCAAACACCAAAACCAGACTAAACAGCAGCTTTCTCAGAACAAGAGTTCCCTGCAGCCACATCAGCATAGTCCTGGAGATCAAAAACAGAACCCTGGAAATCAGAACAGAATCCTAGAATCCTAGAGCTTGATGGGATTTAGAAATCCTTTAGGGAGAAGATGTGATCTGTTCAAAGTCAAGGTAGTGGCAGATTTAGGGTTAGAACTTCTAACTCCAAGTTCAATGCTTTACGTGTATACCCAGAATTCAATGGATGCACCCTGCCTCCTTTCCAAGAGCAGAAGCTTAGTGTCCAAGGTCCAAGGTTCAATCTGCCAATGATGGTGACCTCTAAACTTTTTTCGTTTTATGGTGACATAGGCTAATGAGATCCAGCAAGAGTCAGGTGTACTGTACAATTCAACAGTAAAGCATATATATATATATATTGCATTGTATGTTCACCGTCCATAGTTAGATTTCTTTCTGTCACCACATATTTGACCCTTTTCACCCCATCTACCTTCCCTCCCCCAGTCTCTGGTAACCACTAGTCTATTGCTCATGTCCATGAATTTCTGTTTGTTTGTCCTGTTTGTTTGTTGCTTTTATGTTTATATCCCACATGTAAGTGATAGCATGTGGTTTTCAAATTTTTCTCCAAACTTTTTGACTGTGGTCAATTTGTGATGGGGGAAGGGGAGCAGAGAGCAAGAGATCCCAGGATCCATCTATTAACACTTTCCAGGGTAGAAGAACTCTATGCTGTCAACTAGGGGCTACCCTAAAAACAAATTTAGAGGTGTTCCTATGCAGCTACTCTAGCAGTAGGAGTGAGTCTGAACTATGTAATTTGTCTGCTCCAAGCACCATACTAAACTGCTACACCCATAAACTGCATTATCTCTGCTAGAGTATATAATTCCATGAGGGAGGTACCACAATTAAGTCCACTTTACAGATAAAGAAATTGAGGCTCAGAAAGATTGAGTAATGTATCCAAAGCCACAGAGTTTATGAGGAACAGGGTGGAGACTTGAATCCAAAATGCTCTAGGTCTAGGCTCTAACCACTATACTAAGTTCCTTTAAAAACAAACAGCTATGCATACATGTCTCAAAGTCCAGTAATTGGAAATTCCTTCTTTTCACTACTATTTGCCTAGTACATTTATCATTTCATTTAAAAAAACTAGTTTAATAAAAACAAATATGAGGTATTCTGTATGTTCAGATATGGAAAGATATATTATTAAGGCAAAAAAAAAAAGACATAGTAAACTACATATCATTATATGTACCAAAAAATACATATATGCTTCTAGAAGAATGCACAATAAGCAATGAATCTGTTGGGAGTGAGCCTGGAGAGGCCACAAATAGCAAGCAGCCTTTTAATCTTCACTCTTTTGCTACATGAGCAATTATTATTTGTTTAATTTTTTTGAAAAAGTGAAACATACACTGTGAATGTAAACATACATCATTTCACAGTATATGGTTAACTAAAAACCCACTGACAGTGAATAAATCCCCCTAATCTCACTCAAACCAACACCCTTGACAATGAAAGCAAAGTCAGAGTGCTAAAGCAATGGAGGCACTGGAATCTGATCAGGGTTCAAACCCTCGGTTTCACCAT
Organism: Rousettus aegyptiacus; assembly: GCF_014176215.1. Classification (NCBI taxonomy): domain Eukaryota; kingdom Metazoa; phylum Chordata; class Mammalia; order Chiroptera; family Pteropodidae; genus Rousettus; species Rousettus aegyptiacus. Next base: position 152,657,765 of record NW_023416306.1, on the reverse strand, counting down.
TTACCAGTCTACAATTTCAGGTAGGTTATTTAACCTCTATGAAACTCAATTTCCTCACCTGTGAAATGGGGACAATCTTGCCTCCCAGGATAGTTGTAAGAATAATAAAGATAATACATGTCAAACACAGCACAGAGCTTAGCAGGTAGTGGGCAGACAATATGGCTAGTCGCCATTATTATGCATCCCTAGTGAGGAAATTTATAAGCTTAGAGGGTTTGATTAGGAATTTTTGCAGGTCAGTTTGACCCAAGGTGGAATCCAAAGGCTGGAACTACTATGGGACCACAATCTATCAACCAAAATGTTGAATTCCAAAACATCCTAAGACCAACAGCTTTTTTGTAAGTCTAAGGTGAACAAACTCATTTGGTTGGAGTCTCTGAACTGCCACGAGGCTATTTAATGTCTTTGTTGATTACACTTGGGATGACTAGTCATACATTTTCTGAGGAAATGTCAAAGCATTTGATTATGTGGTGCTGCCCCAGACCTCACTAAGGATTTTACATAATATGCAGTAGATGCACCATATTACCTTGTTACAATCTGAAAAATTCTGAATTCTGAAAAACATCTGTCTCTGGGGATTTCAAATAATGTGTTGTGGGCCTATCTTTCCAGACAGGCTCTTGAGTCTTCCTTGTCCACAGTCCAACTTCTTCCTATTATTTGTTGGCTCCGTCATCTATGGGGGCAGATGAATCTGGCTTAGACTCAGAGGTCTCAGGGTCTTCCTGGGGATTCAGCACTAAGGACAGCAACACACGCCGTGAGACCCGCCAAACAAATTTGCTAACATCTTGGACTAGATTTTCCTACATGTAGAGAGAGATTGACACAGCGCAGTTTGCCTGAGAAATGCAACCATTGTTTTCTAATAGTAAAACACAAGGTATGGAGGTGCGGTGGGGCGGGGGGGGGGACAGTTAATGTGGTCTGGGCAGAGGAAATAAATGTGTTTCTTATCTTTTTCCTCCAGGCGCTTCTCCTCTGACACTATTAAAAGTCTGGCAGGTACTTTGAATGTTTGTTTCTATCAAGTTTCCTTGCCTTTTTAATCTGCAAATACTTCTGTATGGTTTCCTTTCCTGAGTGTTCCGTTTTGCTTAACCCCTGGATTTTTCAGCCTCTCTGGCCCAGTGTAGGGGCATAAAAAATAACTTTTCTCCTACCTCTTAAATTATTCTTCTAGCTGGGCTAGTAACCAAATTAACAGAGACGTATTAGCAGGAGAATACGTACTAAGTTTATTATGAAAGTGCATTCCAGGTGCATCATAAGATATGAGATCCAAACTACATTGGGCAGCGTAGGTTTATATGCCATTGCGGACAATGGAAAAGGGAAACTGGGGTCTGAGATTCCAAAGAGAAAATAGAAAATTCACAGGTAGGAGAAGGAGCAAACATCTGGTAAACAGATTCTTGTTGTGTCATCCAGAAATGACTGGGACATAGAGGGAACCTAGCTTTGCTAGATTTTTTCCTGTCTGTCACATACATGCTAATTTATATGCTAAGGTAATTATCCTAAAGTTGCCCTTTCAAAGCAGGTTTTTCTACCTAAACTCCTTTAGGCAGAAAGGGGAGGGTCAAAGGTTCTTTCTGAGCCTTTTGTTTCTTAAAAACCAGCTTAAAATCAATATCCCAAAAGGCACATTTTAGGGTGGCAAAACTTTGGTCTTACACCTTGGTAATTAGGCAAGAAACCTTGTTAGGAATAGACATGAGGTTCCCAAAGGACTCCCTTCAGTCCCCATCACTCTAATAAAAGAGAGGCGAAGTAAACTGCAGGTTCGTACTACTGTTCATGCTGGGATCATCATTAGGTCCCTGAGGGAAAAAAGAGGGGCATGGTAAGGTGGTTTCCTTCACTAGAAGTGAAGTCATATTCAGTCTCAATGAAAACAATGCCTCAACTAGCAGGAATAAAGTCATAGTACGTGAGAGCTGCAAAGGACCTTAGAGTTTACTTGCTGGAGGCAGAAGAAGCAGAATAGTTGCTTTTCTTTACTCAGCAGATATCTATTAAGTGTCCTCTTATGTCAGGCACAGCCTAGGTACCAGGATGAAAAATATAGCCCCATCCTCCTCCCCAAAGCTCAGAGTGAGGGGGGAGACAGAGGCAAGTAAGATTTAAAAGTACAGTGTGCTGAGTGCTGTGGGAAGGAAATACAGGATATTACGAGAAGCTAGAGGAGGGGAATCCAGCCCAGGCTGAGGAGGAAACACCTGAGCTGAGATTTTAGGAACATGTTGGTGGGCGTGGCAGCAGATTTCAAGGAAGCAGAACAACACATGCAAAGGCAGGACACTGTTAGAGAACTCAAACTCGTCTCCTCTTTGTATTTATATGTATTTGGCCTTATTCCACATCGAAAATAATCTTGTCTCTGATGATCGGGGCTATATCTTTTAACTCTGTGTATCTTCAGAACCTACTTTGTTGTATCTATTTTGTTCTATCTATATATTAAGTGCTTGATCAACGGTTATCAGTGATCATGGTTTAAGGCCTCACATGTCAGAACTGTAATCATAGAGAAGACTTCACAGTAGAAACCAGAACGTTACAGTAGAAACTTGTGCATGCTTACGCTCTGCTTCTAACACTTGATGGTCTGCCCCAGTCAAGAACTTTGGCCTGAGGACTCTAGAAAACTGCAGAAGTTGAAATTGCTCCTGACTTCCCATGGTTGAGAATTCCTCATGAAAGTGTGTGGCCTCACATTCATGTACTTGAGAAGATTTAGTTGGAACCCAGCACCTTGTTAATGAGCCCATTGATATTTGGAGAATTCCATGATCTCTCTGAGCTGCTGCTTTTCTACCCACAAAAATAAAGTTTGTTCCTGGGTTACCTATCTCAGGGGCATATTATGAGGATAAGAGAAAGGTAGTTGGGTTCACAGCAAGTCCTTTGAAAACACAAAACGTCGTGAGGAGCGGCCAGGCAGCTAGGACAGAGATTCAAATTGCAAGCCCAAGGAAGTGCTTCCCCTAGATGCAAGGATCATTTAACTGCAGAAAAGTTTCTCTAACACTGGGGCAATTCCCTGAAACTTAGCAGGAAATTTAGCGGGTAAAAAGAATGAAATCGCTTACCAGGTTGCTAGGTTCATTCATTTTCTCTCTCTCTCTCTCTCTCTCTCTCTCTCTCTCTCTCTCTCTCTCTCTCTCTCTCTCTCTCTCTCTCTCCCTCCCTTCCCTTCTCGCCCTCCTACCTTCTCCCAGCTCACTGACCCTTCCCACGGTCCACGGTTCCAGCTTTCCGTTTTGCTTCCCCTTTCCTCTCCAAGATGTTTCTTCTGCTTCTTTCTTCTCTCTTGCCGTTGTGTTTCCCACTCTCTTCATCCTCCCTGCGGCTTTCTTCTTTCCTTTTTTTTTTTTTTTTTTCCTGTGAGGATCACTAGGGCTTCAGTTCACCCAGCTGTAAGGAAAACATAACCCTTTAGAAAAGTGACCCTTATTTACTATAATTCTCCCCTCTGACAGGCTAGGAGTAGAGGTCACCCCGTAGCCCCACCATTATTCCTGCTGGGAGTGATGAGATTGAGAGATGAGATGAAGCTTCAAAGGACATCTAACATGCCAATTATTCATTCAGTAAATATTTCTTTTTATTTAAGTTTTAAAATAATTTTAAGGTAATATATATGCATTTTTGAATTTAGAAAATACAAAAAAGAAAAAAGAGGAACATTTCAATGAACCATAGTTGCCTCTCTCCAAAGACAACCTTTAATAACATTTTGCATTATTTCCTCCTAGGATGTTTTCTAGAATTTTTTTGCACACTGTGGTCATCATGTATGCACAATATTGTAACCTGCTTTCTTCCATTTTATACTATAACATAAGCATTTCCCTCAAGGTATTTTAAACTCTTTAAAAATATGTATATTTTTAATTTGCTTACTCTTCGCCCTGTGTTTTGGACAATTATAGGTGCTCCAAATTTACTGTAACAATAATTAACACTGTAATGTGTGATTTTATGTGCAAAACTTATACAGTCAGTGCTGTGCAGGGTTGGAGAATGGGGCCTCGGAGCCTGGATGCCTGGGTTGGAATCTGGGTTCTGCCCTTACATATAACCTCAGTAAGTTACGTGTCTCAGTTTCCACATCCGTGCAATAGGGATGACAGTAGTGCTTTCCTCACGGGGTTGTCGTTAAAGTTAAGTAACGTGATTTATCTACAGCAGTTAGAACAGTGCTTGACACATAGTATTACTCAACAAATGTTACCCGTTAGTGTCACCTTAGGACAGACTCCCAGTAGTGGATTTACTTTGGCCCTTGATACATATAGTGCCAAATTGTTTTTCTAAAAAGAGTAAACCTGTATTGACAAACATACCATGATTTAAACACAGGCCAGCCTGATACCAAGGCTCACAGTCTTTTCTCTAGCCGCTCCTCACAGTGCCTCTTCAGTCAAGAGCTAAGAATCTCCATGTTAAATGTTCTCTTAATGCAGAAGAAATGGATTACTGTTAAGGTAGGTGAAAGCATCTAAGACAGTATTTGGCACCTATTACAATATTTGGGAATGAATACAAATTATATTGTATAGTGAATGCTCACTTTGTAAATTTAATAGATGATTCATTGAGATAATGCATATAAAGCTCTTTGCCTAGTTCCTGACATCTGACAAACACTCGGTCTATTGTTTGTATATCCATTCATCTGCCTGTCCATCTCTTTTTCTGTTATCTTTTGTACTTCTCTCTTGCTAGCTAGCTCTCCAGTGCCCAACCTGGCATGGTGTGCCTTCATGACCCTCATTTCTAACACTCTCATTAATACAGCAGAGCCTTGTCATTATGGTATAGTCAGGGCCCAAGATGTATTCTGGAATAACAGGCTTAGGAGCCAGAGGGAGAGGATTGAATACCAGGATATGGATGAGAGAGGGGACATAAGCTGCAGTTGAACTAAATGTGTGCTCTCTATGGAGCAGGGTCTTATGTGAGTGTCTTGAATGCTACTGGGACCATGGGGGACCAGGGATCAAGAAACTGATGACTGCAAGTAACTTGGCCTTCGAGGACTTATTCTCTCTCTCTCTCTCTCTCTCTCTCTCTCACACACACACACACACACACACACACACACAACACGCGCACACCACACACCTTCCAAGTCAGAAGAAAAGAAGGGCTCCTGGGTGTGGGTGCTCTGGAGGATGGAAACGGCAGCCTGAGTGTCTCACCTTCTCCCTGAAATCTGTCACTTTTCTCTCTTCTGGTATACCCTGCTAGTCCCCAGAGTATCATTACCACTGCACCTTCCTCCCTGCACCTACTCACTCAGCTGAGTCAGGCCGGAACCTTCAAAAGGAATAACAGAAAATTTAAAGAAAAACAAAGGGGAAATAAAGAAAGCATATGGAAATCCTGAACCTTTGAGTTGGGCAAATACAGGTCCCTGACCCGGCATGGAATGGAGGGCCTGTGCCTTTCCAATTTTACCTGAAGGAGAATGAACGTGCATACAGAGAAGCTCTCTTTACATTTTAAAGTTGGTTCCTCTTGTTCTTTTTTCTGCTCCCTCGTGAAATGTCCCAATCCCTTGGACAATGACGGCAATGAGTGAATTTGCTGGGGAAGACAGTGGAAAAGACTTGGCATCTTTGCTTTGACATCAGACAGACCTGGCTTGAAATCTTGCCTGTCATTTGCTGAAGGTATGAATCTGGCATAATTTAACCCCAAGGCAGTTTTAAGCCTTTATTAAAAATAACTTCATTGAATTGTTTTAAGGACTAAAAGGTAAAGTGTTTGTCATAGAGTAGGCCCCTACAATAGGTCTCTCTTCCTTACCCCGAGCCGAAGAATATAAAAAGTACTCCAGCTTTTCTAGGAATATTTTCTGAGCATCAATAGACCTTTTACCTTCTAGCTCCCTGCCTCCCCAGACCCTGATCTGGGGGGGAGTGAAATGTCATTTTTCTAATACAAACACATGCAGCAGAGAGGCATAAGGAAAATGTTTTCCTACACACAGAGGGAGAAAAGTCTTTCCTCATAAAGTCACCTCTGGGACAAGCACACTTACCCTACACACACACACAGAAACACACACGAACAGTCTCAAGTCCTGGATCACAGCATGATCCCCCAGCAGCCCCTACCTGGCTGGCTGTAGCTTCAAGGGCAGGAAAAGGTAGGATAAGCATCAATATCATGTCCTTTTCCTTTTGCTCAGTATTGATTTCTATTTTTTCCAAATTGGAAGTTACTTAACTTCTCTGTGATGCATTTCCCTCACTTGTAACCTGGGAATGATGCATGTTTATGAGAATCCAATGAGATAATAGCTGAGCAGATGTTTCAAAAACTGTAGAGTGCGAGGCAGATATAAAGCATTCTTATTTTTCCACTTATTTTCATTTTCATTATTACATCAGGTGAAAGACCCAGTCTGCTTGCCATATCTGATAATTCCCACCCCCACAACCCCTCCCCCCTCCAACACACACACCCACATAGACACTCACACATCCCTGCTCTGGAAAAGTGGGAAAGTGCCAACAGTGCAGGTTCCTCTGCCAGTTAGCAAACGCTCACGTGCTCCCGAGGCAGCCTATGGATGCCAGAGTTGATGTTGATAGAGTTCTGAGCTGTGCAGTCTGCAGTTGTTGTGTTCCTCCACCTTATGCTCTGGTTCTGCCTCTCAAAGTTGCAGTAACTCACCCATTCTCCTTCCCAGGCTTGAGTGAGCCTGTGCATGGAGGGAGAGCAGGGAGTTGGATAGGACTGGTGCTGAGAACTCTCCCCATCTTCTTTTCCTGGCCTGAATCAGTGTAGTAAGGTACTTCCAAAGTCCCCCTAAGAAGTTTAAGAGACAAACTACAGAGTCTATTGCTAGGGGTGGAGTCTGCTTCTAACCGAAGGGCCTGACTCAAAAGCAATGAAAATCTCCAGGATTCTCTCTTGAGTCCAGAATCAAGAATTGGTTCCCATTACCTCCTTATACCCAGAAATTCACGTGGCCTTGACCATGAGTTTGACTTGGAGGTACTGAGCTCACTGGGCTGGGGGTTAGGCTGACCTTCCTCCCTTGTGGGGTGCATCTCTTCTGATGTGTGGCCTATTGATGTAGCTAGTGATGCAGGTCTCCCACACTTGGTGCTGATTTACATTTCCTAGGGAACGCTGTGAGCAAATCGACTCTTTGTAGAAAAAGCTAAAAGTCTGGGCATGAAAGAGCTTATAAAGGGAGGTCTCTAGGTGGAAAGAAATTAGCAACAGGAGCTGATACCAACAAAAACAGAACCCATCGTGTTGAATTTTGCTTGGGGAAAATCAGAGAGATGAGGGCAGAACAGGAAATGAAGGCATCTCCTCCAATGTTTTCACCCAGTCCTTACTCTGACCCTTCTCCATCTATGTACCTTCCTCTGGTCCCAGATAGGACACCTGCTATGTCCTCCAGGAAGCCTTCCAGGGCTGCTCTGCCTCCACTGAGCTCTCTTGGCCCAAGCTTGGACCCTTCCCTTTTCAACTAAAACAGTCAAGATAACAGCAAAGGTTTTTTTTGGCTTGAGAAAATTTCCTAGGAATTAAAGGTAGAATAAGATTGAAATAGGCAGTGTAAAAGCCTAGAAACTGAGGGGTTTACGGCACTCAGAAGCAATACGCAGGGCGAGCAGAATTTGCTCCCCTCTCTATGCCCTCTCGGAGGGTAGCATCGGCTTCCCAGAAGCAAGAGGCCCCAACATAACCCTTGACACCTCCCTCTTCCCCACAGCTAATCTCTCCTCTCTGTTCTCCCCCAGACGTGTCTCAAGCCCATCTTCTGTTCCCCATCGCACTGACTCTGCCTTGTTCAAGCTCTCACCATCTTTTTCCTGGACACTACTATAGCTTTCTCACAAGTCCTCCAGTCTTGTCTCTTCGCTCCAGGCTTTCTACTTAGAATTTCCTTCTCTCCTGATCTTCCCAGTGAATATTTCATCCTTTAGAAAAACTCATCTTAAATGTCACCTCCTTCAGGAAGCCTCCTGAGACTTCCCAGGCAGAGCTAATTATTTCCTTCTCTGTGTACTTTTCACTTACCCGGTGATAGCATTTATCTCAATGTGTTGGAATTACTGGTTAACATGTCATCATCATGTTCTGATGATGACATCATGTTCCTCCTTAAAGGACCCAGATTATGGCTTATACTTTGTATTCTCAGGGTCTAGCAGAAGATCTTACCTTCCTTATATAGCAAGAAATGCTTGATGGAGAAAAGAAGGGAGGGAGAAAGGGAGTGGAAAATGGAATGGAAACTTTGCATAGTTATAGATTCCTCAGTTCCTAAGCCACCTCCTATATATTGTGATGGATAAGAGGTAATTTTCCAGAAGGAAACTTTTACTGTGCATTAGCCCACCATTCTGTCACACATTTCACGTGGTGCTGATTGCTCTGCAGTTTCTTCAAAGCTGAAGAGGCTTAAAATTCTACGGCAGCAAAGGCCCAGGGAGATTAGGCAACTGCCTAAGGTCACACAGCCAATTAATGACAAAGACCAGACTAGAACTCAGGTCTCTTGTGCCCAGGCCAAGGCCTTTAAAACAGCAATGACCTCTCTTCAAGTTTTCCCTCCAGGCAACAGCATATAATTATCAACATTAGTATTTGGAATTTATATGCGGCTTTTGCTTCACTGGCTTTTTTATTATCCTTTTGATTAGTAATTCGGTATGCAGACCAGCAGTGGAGGAAAGCCAGGATAGAGAGGAAAGAAACAGAGGGAAGCCAAGGCCAAAGGTACAAGAGGGAGCATAGACTCATGGGAGTGTCTCATGTGCTGCTGGGAGAGGGGATGTCTGTACGGATGCTGTATGGGCCTCAGATGAGTGACCTAATAGCCTTCCTAGCCTCAGGGCTTCTCTTCTAATGGGACGGGGACAAGACGAGAAGAGCAAGAATATATTTAACACCCAAACAGATTAAACACCAATACCAGCCCTGAGACAGATCACAAAGCTTAGGGAGTCTCTGCCCAGCCCTTTAGAGGAGACCCAAGCTCCAAAACGGTACATGTGTGAAAGAAGGGGTCTTGGTTCCTACTGTGCATGCTGAGAGCTAAATGGAACTGCTCCAGATGCCCCACGTCATGTGCAGATGAGGGGTCTTGGAGTCTCCCATTCAATGTGCATCTTTGGATAAGGGAAGGGAGGACTTGCATTTCCAGAGCCACATCTCTGGTGCCTCCTTCCAGCTCCATCCCCAGCTTCACTCTACTTTAGAGTTTTCTTTGCAGTTCCTTACCTACCTTCAGAAAATGAGAATACTCTCCCCTCCCAACCTCCTGGTACTGTGGTGAGACTTAATACCTTGGGGGGTGGGGAGGGCTTGAAAAATAGCTTATCCACTCATAATACTCAAGATAAGGGTATCCCCATACTAAAAATAAAGGAAACTAATGTGGGGGGGGGGGTGATAAAGAGCGGCACAGTGGGGGTGACAAAGAAGCCAGAAGCCCTGGGCTCAGGGCTCAGTTCCCAGAGAGAGAACTGAGGGGAACACTCACCCACTGAAGGCCTATTTGGAGCCAATGTCACATATGTCACTCACTTTGTCCTCATATGACCCCTATAAGGTGTATACAGCTCCCTCGTTTTGCCAGTGAGAAACCCAAGGATTTGAGAAGTTAAGTAATTTGCTCAAGGATATACAATTAATAAATAAGACACCAGGACCAAAAATTAGGCCCATGGTCTTTAAAGCCTGTGCACTTCCCAGCATAGCATTGTTATTGCCACGCGAAGATTTAATCTCTGTGCGCCCTGGGACTTCGTGAGCAAAACGGAGGTCAAGGGAGATTGTATTGCCTCATAGACTAGTTTTAAAAATTAAATGAGATTGTATTGGTTGATAACATAAAAATCTGGCGTGGTATCTGATAAGTAGTAGGCACTCAATAAATGTTTTTTGTTTGCTTGTTTTTCTCTTTAGAGCACATCAGTATTAAAACTCAGGGCTTGGGAACCTAGAGGCTCCAGAAATGCTTCAAGAAGCCAAAGGATCGCGCATTGCTTCTGGGGGAGCGCTGGAGCAGGGTGGGGAGAAGGGCTGGGAGAGGGTACTTGGTTCCAGGAGCCAGAGAAACCCATTCCAGCATCGCACCCTTCGCTGCGCCGCCTCCTCTGGGCTCCCCCCCCGCCCCCCCGGCTCCCTGCCCCGCCCCGGCCCGCCCCGCCCTGGAGCTGGGTCCGAAGCGTCTGGTGGGCTGATTCCCGAGCGTGGAAAGGAGCACGGAGCACGGAGGCGAGAGGGAGGCGGCGGCGGCGGCGGCGGCGGCGGGAGGCGGGGAAGAGGGGGACCCTCCTCGCTGATCTCCCAAGTCGGCCCGGAGCCGCCTCGGGCCGGGCTGAGGGCTGAGCGGCGACAGCGGGGCCCGGCCAGGATGCCGGGCTCCCCGGACCACGCCGGGCGGGGCGGGCGACGGCTGCGGGCAGAGGGCGGGAGCTGTCCGCGGTGCTGAAGCAGCGGCGGCGGCGGCAGGGACCCGGGGCCGGGAACAGAGGCGCCCTCCTGGGAGTTCCGCTGCGGCCACGAGGCGGGAGCGCCGTCGCTCACCTGCCCATGCCGGGCCCCCGAACCCCGCGGAGGAGGCGGGACCGTCTTCGGTGGGACAGGTAAGGGGCCGTCTGGGGGCGCAGCTGGAGCGCAGAGCTAGGTGCCAAGCTGGGACTGAGATGGGGAGAGCAGTGGGGCCCCCTCTCAGGACTGGAGGCTCTAGCAGAGATCGCGCCAAGTCCATCCCTATCCCTGACCCTACAGGCTGGGGATTCTGGGAGGGACCTGAGGGACTGGTGTCCAGACTTTCAGCTGGGTCTAGAGCTCCTAGGAACCCTCACCTGGGTCTGGGCACCTGGGTACCCTGACGCCGCACTGCTAGGCCTTGTCTGGGACCTCAGACAGCTCTGAGACACTCTGCCCACAAGGAACACTGATGGGAGTCTCCCGGAATCCTGGTACCTCAGTCCCTACCAGGGCTCTGTGACACTAGGGGAATCCGAACCAGCTTTACTAGGCTTCCCTCTCCTCCCCCAAACCTGCTCATCAGGATGAGTGGAATAGCAGTGGTCCCCTGCCTCAAGATTTCTTTGGCCTGAAAATGGCCCCTGGGCCAATGGATGAGCCAAGCCCCTTAGGACCTATTCACTCATTTGCCCAGGGAAGGAAGGAGGTACCAGAAGATAGCTCAATTTTTTTTCGTGGCCTTCTTGATTCTCATGGAAGGAGGCTAGTTTTGCATCACACTGCTTGGTGCATGGGAGCAAAGAGTGGGGGAACCTGAGTCTTGTTTTCTATTATTTAACGCTGTGACCCTAAGCAGAGCCTCTATATGGAGTCCTTCCTCTTTCTGGCAAGAGTGAGCTGAATGAGCTCATTCGGGCCTGCAAAGTGCTTCCAGTTCTTCAGAGCAGAGTTCTCTGAGTGCCAGAATGTAGCGATCGAAATAAAACTGCGTAGAGAAAGATCGGTCTATCGCTGTGGCTGACCACTGCTTTACCCCCGTCCTCTCATCCCAGTACGACTTCCCCACCCCCAGTGATCAAAAGAGTGCTAGACTAGGAGTTCCTGTCTGGGCACTGGCATTTATCAGCTTTAGGTTAGTTACCTGAGCTCCATAAACCTCGCTTTTCTCATCTCTGAAGTGGGGATAAGGTAGCTGCTCTGCTCACCTCAGAGAACTGCTTTAGGACTCAATGAAACAATGTACCTGATTGAAGGCGCGTCAGCTGTACATCACCATGCTAGTGTGAGCTGCTGTCACTGTTCCCATCCGCAAGCCAGGCTTGCTGGCAATGACCTGATCGCTGTCACTCTTACTCCCTTTTCTCCCAGCCTGGTCACGGCTTCCTTTGTCCTTGGTCTCCCTGGGGTCCTAGAGTCAGTGGAGCCCAACTTATCAATCTCGAGGAGCAAAATGTGTTCCCTCCCCCTTCTTCTCTTCCATCATCACCTATAGAAGACAGTATAGGGTGAGAGTCTGACTCACAGTTTTTATTTATTTTTTTCCCCCTAAGAATCACAGATCTAGGGAAACAGCTCCTTGAAAGCAAGGATTGTGTTGTTTTCATCTCTTTGCTTCCCTCCACAGCTCCCCTCCCTGATATCACTTGGAAGATAGTAAGGACTCAGTAATTGAGTGTAAAGTAAGAGAATGAAGTGTTAAAATATCTCAGAATAAAAACATTTGACTAGAAGTCAGGAGGCCTGTGTTCTGGTCCCAGATCTGCCAATGGCTGTCTCAGGCAGTCCTTGCCCCTCTGCAAGCTTTAGTTTTCTCATCTGTAAAAGAGCATTGGACTAGATGCGTTTTAAGATTATGAGCCCTGATGTTCTGTGGGATACTCTGAGGGCTGTTCTGAGCCCACGAATCCCTCAGTTCTCCTTGAACACAGGATACCAGCTTCATAAACCTGGTTTGAAGAGTAAGGTAATGTCTTTTTAATGAAGAACTAAATTTTACGAATGCAGTGGAACAAAGTAATAAGAACCTGAAAAAACATTTATAGTTTCAGCGTTTTCTTAAGAACCCCTACTCTTCCTTATTTTCCTGGGAAAGCCATGTGTGTGTACAGAGTTGCTGAGCTGGGAGGGCCCCTGCCTCCAAACCAAGAGGACAGGAAAACACACCCCCTAACATCCCTTGTGAGTAGCCAAGGGCCAGGGACCTAGTCCTTGGCCATCTGCTCCCAGGGACCCTGCCTGACTGAAATCCCCTTGCTAAGAAGACTGGAGGAGGAGACAGTTTGGAAAGATCCATCCCTGGGGAGAGGTTTTTTCAAATATAAAACCAAAATGAGCTTCTCTGACAATAATTTTCCTCAACTGTGGCAGGGCCGGCTGATGTTCAGAAAAACCTTAGCTAATTGGCACTTGGGTAGAGCTGAGTAAGCCATACCAGTGACCTCCCCTACTTACCCACCATCACCGCCCCCCCCCCATGTCAGCACTTTCTGGCTCCCAGCTGTTGGTGCAGCACTGGCAAGAATCAGCTCTTTAGAGTTAATGGACAGTCACTAACCCTCAGAACAAAGTGACAGCAGCAGCAGCAGCAAGCATAGAGAGGGCCTCTATTTTCTGCAAGACTGATCTGTGGAAATGCTGGCCTGCTGCTGGGGCTAGAACCATGTATCACCCCTCTTTCTGCAGCTATCTGGGTAGACACCCCAACCCCAGAGCTGTCAAGGTTCAGGGCATCTCTGGTCACTGGGATGCTCTGCCTTCCCAGGCAGACACAACTGGCTTCTCTCCCAACCAAGGAAAACTACTAGCTACTTGTTGTGTTCTCTACCTGCCCCTCCCTGCTGAGGCTCTTACTCTGACCCCATCTGCAAGGCCTCAAAGGGAAGAATCCCGGGAGTCAACCTAGGCACAGAATTAAGTAATCTTGGTTGTCTTGGGATTGGGAGTGAGGGGGATCTGAGGAAAAGGAAGAGATGTCATTAAGAAATAGCATGTGAAAAAAAGAAATGATGTGTGTGTGTGTGTGTGTGTGTGTGTGTGTGTGTGTGTGAGAGAGAGAGAGAGAGAGAGAGAGAGAGAGAGAGAGAGAGAGAGAGAGAGAGAGAGAGAGATTGAAATATTGAAACACACACATGCAGGTCCCTTCCCCTGGGTGACACACACAAAATGACAAAGGCAGAGAATAAGAGAATGTCAAGAGATAGCTGCACATTATTAATTACCTTCAAGTTCAAAGGCCAATTCATCTGTGCATCCTAGAGGGACTTCCAGCCCCAAAGTACACCACTCCAGGGAGAAAGAAGCAGAAGAAACAGCCTTCACTTTGGGAAGAAGAAACATTCCAGTCTTTAAATCTTTGGCATTTTCCAACCCCCTTTTCTTTTCTGGAGCTTGATGGGCCTCCTGCCTAAAGCAAGGTCCTTTCTGCTACCAGCAAGGGACAGTAAAGACTGATCTCATCCCTGCTCTTTGTATCCAGATTCTCTCTTCTCTTGCCTCCACCCTTATTCTCTCTTCTTCCTCCTCCTTGCAGCTGCCGCCACCCCTGCCCCCTCCCCAAGCAAACCAAGCAGGAAGTAAGGGCCCAATTCTCTATCTCCCCATTAGGTGTGCTATCTTCTGCCATCAGATGCTCTGTTTGCTTCTAAGTGTTTGGGAATGAGCTGTTTCAGTGGAGAGACAGGTTGTTTCAGCAAGAATAAAGATTTGATTTCTGCCTGAAAGTGGACTAATTTGAGTAATGGTGCCACCATCGCAATCCTCCCAGCAATTTTCACCCTTGTCAGCCACAATCCCATTCCCCAGGCCGGTTGATTATGCTCTCAGGGTGAGGCCAGCCCAGCCCATGTTAGGCCAGGGTGGCAGTGGATAGAAAACAGGGCAGACGTCTGTCCCCTGGAAGACAGCACCTTAGAAACCTTCTATGGGAGCTGAAAAGTGTTCCAGCTATTTTTCCTCTCTTTCCTGGGTTCCCATATCAGCCCTCTTCTCTCTTCTCCTTTACTCTTCTCTTCTCCCCCTCCATAGGTCCTTCAATAATTCTCAAAACTCTCTCCAGCCCTGACCCAGGGTTTTAACTTCATACATTCAATTGCCAGGTGGGGTTTCTACCCTACTATCTCAAAGACACTTCAAGTCCAAACTCATCCACTTCTCCTTCCCATCCTGCTCGTGTGTGTGTGTGTGTGTGTGTGTGTGTGTGTGTGTGTGTGTGTGTGTAATTTTCCATTTGGGTACTTGGTGGGCCTTTTCTGTCTAATTTTTTTTCAGCTCAAGAAACACTTTCTGCTCCTTTAATTATTTTCCTCCAGTCTCTCTTTGTGCCTTTCTGAAACTCCTATTAAATGAATGTTGGACTCCTGGAACTTGTCCATATCTCTGACTTTATAATTTTATTTCATATGTCCATCTTTTTGTCTTTTTCTTCTATATCTTGGGGAAATTATCAACTTTTTCTTTTACATTACAAAGTTAGTCTTTAACTGAGTCCATTCTATTATCTAGTCTCTCCATTGCATTTCTGAAAATTTAGACAATTATTTTCAATTCCTAAAATACTTTTATGGTCTTGATTGCTCCTGTTTCAGAGCAATCTGCTCTTGTTTTATGAGTGCAAGGTGAGACTAAGAATTCAAAATAATTTTAAAGATCTTTTCTATAACTTGGATGGTTTTGATCTTATTGGGTCATTTGTTCTAATTATGTAATCCTTCTCTTTTATTTTCGCGTAACAATTATTGTGTTGTTGCCCAGTCAGACTAGGAAGGTATTGACTGGCATGGCAGCTGGTATAAATTTCTTCGAAAGCTGGATATGTTTGTTCCCCTAGCAGGCCCATCCCTTGAATGGGAATTGTTCTTACCTCTGGAGTTTGGGGCTACAGGTTTCTTTGCACCGATTTCTTCACCAAGGAATTTCACCTGCTGTTTATCTTCCAGAAATTCCTCAGAGCTCCTGGTCCATTGATATCATTCTTTTCTCTTTTCTAACTTTGTTATGATTTCATTCCTTTCAAAATATGTGCCTTGTCATTTTAAATAGAATATTAAGGAGAAGAGTTGGTCATTCTGTGCTCATGCTGCCTTTTTGAACCAGCAGCCTCACCCTAGATTTTCTGTCTCAACTGGTCATATCACCTTCCACTTAGCTGACAAAGCCAGAAACCTGGGAGTCATTCTTGGTTCTTTCCTCTCTCTCCTGGTTAACCACAAAGTTCCATTTGTTTAGCCTCCTAACTACTCCTCAGGTATGACTCTTCCTCTCCATC
This sequence comes from Rousettus aegyptiacus, assembly GCF_014176215.1. Classification (NCBI taxonomy): domain Eukaryota; kingdom Metazoa; phylum Chordata; class Mammalia; order Chiroptera; family Pteropodidae; genus Rousettus; species Rousettus aegyptiacus. The sequence goes on along the minus strand of NW_023416306.1, from coordinate 152,642,008 downwards.
CATTTTGCCATAGATCAAGTTCAGGTCCTCATCTCCTCCTGCCTCCAATTTACAACAGTGTCTTTATAGGCCTCCTAGGCTCTATTCTCATTCATTTCAAATTCTTTCTATCCACTGTTGCCTACCAGAGCGCTCTAGAACACAGGTGTGACCATATCCCTTTCCTTTCATTGGCTCCCCACTGATTGCAAAAAAAAAAGAAACAACAACAAACTTTTCTGTATGCAGAAGACCTTCTCCCATCTCCTGCCTCATTCTGTTACAACAAGCCACTCAGGCCTCTCTGCCATACCCAGGGTCCACCATACCCTTCCCTCATTGTCTCACCTAAATGACTAATTTTCCTTTTTCAAGACTCAGTCCAGATGTCACCTGCTCTGAAAGCCTTTTCTCCTTCCCACCATTGCCCCACTCTCCTCCCAGGATAAGAATCCTGCATTTGTGTGCCATAGTATAGCTGCTAACACAACTTACTCCATTGTATTGAAATTTCATATTTGCTAGTTTGTGTTCCTCACCCCGCCTCAGAGGAGGTACTATTTATTATTTATTTTTGCATTCCGAAAACTGGTTTGAAGTAATTGCTTAAGAAATGTTTATCATGAAGAGCTAAATGTGCCCCATCCATCCCAGATCCTAGAAAGTACTTTTTTTATGGGGAGTCTCAGCACACCTAGCTCACTCATTCACTCATGAGATCAACTGGTATTGGGTTCCTACTCTATGCCGGGCAAGGGGCTACAGGGATGAGAAACACAGACACAGTCCCCCACCCTCTTGAAGCTCACAGTCTGTTGAGGGAGAAAGACACTAATAAATAAATCACGCATATATAAACAGAGACTGTGATAAGCTCTTTGAGAGGAAGAACTGGAGCCTGAAGAGCAGCAAACCATGGACGCTAAATCTAGACTGAGGAGGTAGGGATGCCCTCCCTGAGGAAGTGACTTTGGAGCTGGGAGCTGAAGTATTCTGAATATGAGTGGAGATAATACTTCTGAGAAACATGACTGTGAAGTGAAGGAGAGGACAGGAGCTGAAGGGGGGAAATGGCCCTGAGGAAAGGTGTTCCAGTTATCTATTGCTGCCTAACTGCCCCAGAACTTAATGGCTAAAACAAAAAGACATTTTATTATACCTCAGGACTTTGGGGATCAGAAATTCATGCAGAGTTGAGCTATGCGATTATTTTACTCCATGTGGCATGGACAGAGGTCACCCAGTGGTATTCGGCTGACAGATGGGCTGGTTTAAAGAGTCCAAGATGGCTCCACTCACATGTCTGGCATTTTTAGGATGACTGGAAGGCTGGGCTCAGCAGGCTCCATCAACAGGAGCATCTAAACACATGGCCTCTCCAGTATGGTGGCCTCAGAATAGTCCAGCTACAAACAGGGCAGCTCTCAGGGTTCCAAGAAAGTGAATGTTCCAGCAAGCAAGGTGAAAGATGCATGGCCTTGTATCACTCGGCCTCTGAAGTCACATGACATTGCTTTTGCTGTGCTCTGTGGTCGAAGCAGTCACAAACCCACTCAGATTAGAGAGGAGGGGCATAGACGCCCCACCTCCCAATGGGAGGAATGTCAAAGTATTTATAGCCAGGTTTTACAATCATCACAATTGATTTATTTTCTAAGCAAGGAAGACTGAAATATGTTTAAGTGCTATTAAGAAGGATCAGAAGTTAGGAACTGTTGGAAAAAGAATAAAAAGAAAGAATGATGAATTGCGTTAGCTTCCTGAGGAAGCAAATTAAAGCAAAGAAAGCTAAATTCCTCATTTTGTCTTTATTCTGACTCTGCTAGCCTCCCCCTAATCCACCCATCTTCTGCCCCTGACTCTCTTTTTTACTGCCAGATGCAGCAAGCTACAGCCATGACCCAACTGACTTGGTGGTTCTCTTGCTTACAGGCCAGAAATCATCAAATCCAGCCTCAAGCCATCTACACAGAGCCACCATAATCACACTTCACAGTTCGTATAAGTTTACATATGATCTGACTAGAAGGTAGTCTAAAGCTTTATTGTTAAAGATTTCACCCTTTCCCTGGGTTTTAATCATTTTATTTAATCTTCTGCCTTACTAGGAACTTTTTGCTTCTGTCTTTCAGTTGAGAGGCAATCTCTCTTGTTGCACTGAGAGATAGCAGTGAATAGTTCAGCTTCTCACCTTAAGGTTATCTAGGCAGCTGCCCCTGGGCTGCTAAATCAACCCAAATCTCTTAATCTTTTCTTGAAGCTCCTTTTTTTCCATTCCCTTCACTGCGCCTTCAGACTTTAACCCATTCAAGGCCAAAGCCTCACCACTCTCACACCCATACCATTTATCATGAAAGCCAGGGCTCTTAGTACTACACTTTTCAGAGCCTACCTATGTGTAGATTCAGTTAAACCTAGGTTCAAATCCAGTCCATCACTGGTTAATGTTGATCAAGTTACTTAAACTTTATGAGTGTAAGTTTCTTTATCTGAAAAATGAGAAGTAATAATAGCCAGCTTCATGCAGTAAGTAGTAGCAGTTATGATTTTACAGGGTTTTGATAAGGGCTGGCACCATCCCAAGGATATGACCCAGCTGCTGGTCACAGATCACACTGTCCCTTTGGGTTTTTGTTAGCGGTGTTCACGATGCCTCTTACCAGGCGCTTCAGAGTCTACCAGGTAGTGTGTGCAAAAAACAAACTCTAGGTCCTACCCCTGCAGCTAACCTGGAAAACTAGATGACGTTCAGGCCAGCATGAGCTCTAGTCGGACAGATGTGTGTCAAATGCCACTCTTCAGCTGTGTGATCTCGGAAAGCCCATTTAACCTCTCTGAGCTGTAGTTCCCCCACATGAGAAAAAGGACAAATTAAATGAGATACTGCATTTGAAGCACTTAGCCTGGTGTTCAGAACAAAGCAAACACTCAATAAATGGTAGCCGACACATGGTGGCTCTAGAGCTCAGTGACTCTGGATTCACATTTCCAAGGGTCATATCCAGCACAACACTCACCAGCTGCGTGCATGTGGGCGCTTTTAACTCTCTTATGCCCCAGTGTCTTTATCTGTAAAATGGAGATAATGATGGCGCAGACTTCATACGGCTACTGTAAGAATTAAACGAGATAATACACAGCACTAGAACGGTGCCTGGAACGCAGTAAGAAATAACGGTGAGGCGTTGTTATTGTTTCATTCTTTTACTTTGAACTTTTTTGTATTTCTGTATTTAATTATGTAATTAATGTATTTCTGCCTTACTTATAAGCAGCATATAGTTGGATTTTGTTCTTTTAAAAATCCAATCTTCGTCTTTAAAAAAAAATCAGTTTTGAAATAGACACAGGGATGTAAAGTACGGCATAGGGAATACAGTGAATAAATATTGTAATAACTAGGTACGGTGTCAAATGGATACTAGACCTATCAGGGTGATCACTTTGTAAGTTATATAAATGTCTAATCATTATATTGTATACTTGAAACTAATGTAATATTGTATGTCAACTGTAATTGAAAAATAAATTTAAAAAAATGAAAGGCAGAAAAGTCAGTGTTGACATACAATAAAAGTCATTAAGTTTAAGTATACCATTCAGTGAGTCCTGTGAAATACGTATCCATGTATCCACTACCATAATCAAGATATAGAACAGCCCTATCAGCCGAACAGTCCTTGTGCCCTTCATAGTCAGTCTCCCCTGACTCCTGGCTCTCAGCAACCACTGATCTACTTTCTGTCACTATAGTTTTGCTTCTCTCGAGTTTTATATAAATGGAATAATATGCTATGTGACTATCTTTGTCTTTTGATGGGCAATTTTATTCCATTCACATTCAATGTAATTACTGATATAGTCAGGTGTAAGTCTAGCTTCTTGCTATTTGTTTTCTATTTGTCTCACATGTTCTATATTCCTTTTTCTATCTTTTCTTGTCTTGTTTTGGATAAATCAAATGTTTTTATTGTCACATTCCCCATCTCTTACTGGTTTTGCGTTTCTGTACTCTTCTTTCAGTGATTATCAGAGCAGTGGTTCTGAGAGCACAGTAGCTGGACCCGCAGCATCAACATCACCTGAGAACTTGTTACCAACATACAATCCAGGCCCATCCAAGAATCATCAAAAACTGCGAGGGTGGAAGCCAGCACTCTGGGTTTAACGAGACCTCTGGGTGATGTTGATGCACACTAGAGTTTGAGAACCACTGCCCCGAGACAACTTTTGCTTCTGGCAGGCAGCCAGGCTGCGCGCAGATCACCTTAATCCAATTAGGGATAGAGCCGATTCAAAGCCTAACTTCTGTCTGGTTTCTGGTTTGCTTCTACTCCTAGGGGTAGCCCTAAAGAGGTCTCAGTTGAAAATGGGGGTGTTTACTGGGGACCCTCTTCCTTAGCAGGCCCTGAACTCATTTTTCTCCCCAGCCTCTGATACTGCTAGAAGAAACAACGCCAAGGGTAAAGCTAAGGCTTACTGCTCTGTTTTTCTCTTTCCTCTGAGATCTTGGCACGTTGATCCCTCAAGTTCTTGCTTCCTTGGTGATTCTTTGATGCCTTCTTATTCTTCCCTAGCTTTTAAAGCTATTATTGGCAGGTTTGGTGTGACACAAGTTCATCTGCCACAGCTAGAAGAGGAAGCCCCTGTTCGATCCTTATTCTTCCACTAGAATCATAGAGTCAAAATGAGCATTAAGAATAGTTTGTGTCTGCCACATGGCAAAAAGCTCAATAAGTGTTATGATTTTTCTCCCAATAGAATCCCAAGGTCATATTGAGCCAAGCTGATAAAAATCAACCCCTTCTATTCTTTCCATACATTTTATAGATAAGCAAACTGATGTTGCACTGTCTGATTGGACTTCAGTGCAATCAGACTCCAGTGGGAGGCTGTAATTGGACTCCAGTGGTTTCCTGGATGGTTTCCTGTCCCTGGTCTGGGAGGTGGCAGTGTGCTCTCCATCCCCAAATAAGGGACTGGAAAATCTTAGGGTCCAGATCAGTTCTCAGCTTCAAAGAAAACAAACCAGAGGCTGTGACCCCACAGATCCACCTTCTCTCTCTTTCCTCTTGTGGAGCCTAGACCTTTAGCCCCAAGTGCACGATTTGGGGCAATCTTCTTAGCTTCAGAATTCCAGATATCTCATGTCTGTCCTATAGAGCAGAGTGTACTGTGCGGACATATACGCAGATACTCTCCCACACAGGCAAGCCTGTCAGCAAGTATGCAGGCACACAGGACTCCATGCAGAGTAGGCACACGCAGACCAAGGGAGACCAGGCAATAGAGGTGGCGATGGAAATTGCTCTGCTATAAATACGGTCCAGGGAACAAGGAGAGGTAGCCCTAAGCAACCAGGGCAAAAGGTCAGGCCAGGCCAAGGGCAGAGAAGGCTGTACCTAGGGACCTGCCACCCTTTCCTTCTGCCTGGAACTTAGTGCCTGATCCCCAAGATCAGTTTAGTGAACTCCCGTGTGGCCCTAGCAGGTTATGGAGAGAACATGACTTATTAGAGAATTGTGACCCTTGGCTGCTACTATGAACAGTAGCCCTTCGCTTGATTGCTTTATGGAAGTAAAAAGGTGTGTGTGTGTGTATGTGTGTGCGCGTGCGTGCGTGCGTGCACGCACGTGTGCACGCACGCACAGATACATACCTATCTGAGTGTGTCAAGGCAGATTTTGACGCTGTGCTCAGCCTCTAAACCCAGAACCCAGCCTGGGAAAGTTTTAAGCCGATTTTAGATAATTTGGCTCATAATAAATCTATGAACTTAATTTGTTCTCGTTTAAAAGTAGAACATGCTCATTGTAAAAAAAATAAATGTGGAAAACCAAAAAAAAACATGGTGTGAAAAAGAATATGAAAAAAGCACCTATGCTCTCACCTTCCGAGATAATCGCTGTTGACAGTTTATCGGAGTTGAGATTACATGCACACGCCGTTTTCCCTCCTGCCTTCGCACTGAATCTGCAATAAGCGTTTTCTCATGTCATTCCTCTTTGTAAATCTGTTTGAAGGCTTAGTACAACCTTGTATTTTTGCACTGTAATTTATTTAAGTTGTCCTCGATTGTTGGACATTCAGGTGGCTTTCAGTTTACCCCTATTATGGAAAACCAAGGAGCATACATCTTTGTACATGAAGTACTGAGAAGCCCTACCCGAAGGCAGAGTATGTACGTGGAGGGGGTGGCTGCGATCCAGGAAAGGCTGTGTGGTTTGGGTTCCAGAAGCTTAGTTGGGTATACTTTGACAAAGAGAAGTTTGTTGGCAAGGGCAGGAGGATGAGCTGGGACCCAGCTGCCCCTGCCTGGTCCTTGAAAAGTGCTGTGCAAATGTCCCCACAGCCTCCAGAGCTCCAGAGCCTGATTCCTGGCCACAAGTATCCTTCCCTTCTATCTAGGGGATTGGACAGGTGACTTGCCAGGCCTCCTGGTGAAGTGGGGCAGAAGGCAGGGGTGAGTTTGATGTGTTAATTGTTCTGAGGCCCCTGAGGCTGGTACTTCCCAAACCACTCCTTCTGTAAGGCCCCTGCATACTTCTGCCCACACAGATGGCAATAAGGACCCTCAATGCTGTAAGTAGAGGAGGCATAAAGTAGACTAGCTGGAGGAGAGGCTGGGAGACACTTGAGAGACAAGTCCTAGAACCCCAGAGGGTGGGCAAGATGAAGGCAGACAGGGCTGGGACTGAGAAGCCCAGGAAAAGTTGGGAAGCTGGGAGATGACTTAATGGCTTCACTGCCCATCTGGCAAGTAGAGGTCCTGTCTTTTCTTTGCCTTCCTCGACACATTCTGAGGGGCTAAGCTAGAGAAGGAGGTGACTCTGCACCCCACTGGGCTCTGAGCTTACTCATCTATCCCTGACTCTTGAAAGGGGGCAAGGAGTGGGGTGGATTTCATTTTTATGGGACTCCTTGAGGGGGATCATGGAATTTTAGTGCCACCATCAACATCAGTGACCATCTAATTCAATCCCTCTTGTTACAGATGAGGTAACTAAGGCACCAGGTCAAAAAGCTAATGGGGGTAGATCAGGAATGGAACCCCATTGTACCTGATTCTCAAACTCATGAGCCTTATGATCACATGCCCTCCAAGTCCATATCTGTGGGTCACATCTGCTGGTGCATAGGAGGCTATAAAGCTGCTCTTGGGGGTCAGAAGATACCAGTTCTGCTGGGAATTTGCCCAGAGTAGCTCAGACACAAACCTGGCTGAGCGAGGCCTTTATCGTGGCCACTCCTGGCTCCCCACCTGCAAGAAGAAGCCCCTCCACATTACTGTAGTCCAAGGGACTCCCTGCAGTTTTTGACCCTCAGAAAAGAAGGAGGAGAGAGGAATAGTGAGGCCCCTACATTTGTCAGCACCAGAGAGCAGTGACCTAAGCTCTACCCACTCCCAAGCCAGCATGCTATCTCTGCAGGTGAGAAGCTTCTGCCACAGCTGGTGACAGCCCAAGTGGAACTCTCAGCTGGTTAATGCACCAACAGGGCCCCCAGGTGCAAGGCAGCCCAGTGTCTCCAGCACCATCTGTGCCTTCCCATAATGAAAAGCTGGACACTTGGACCACATGCCCTTCTTTGAGCCCCTCCAGGATTCTTTGTTAGACATGCTTGGAGTCCTAGCTCCAGAGGCCGCATCTCTCAGGGCAGCCTCTTCCTGCTTCTTTGTCCTCAGCTGGGCAACAGCCCACCCTCCACTCTCACAGCAGGCCAGCCAGGGAGCCCAGCCTCCCACGGACATATTGTTAACGCTTGGCCCTTTTTCTCCTCTGGTTTTCCTGGAGCCATGCTTTGTCTTCAGGTTTCCTAAGAACAGCTTTCTAGAATCCAGCCATTTGTCTTGGAAGAAGTAGAAATGGTCCTTTACCAAGCTTTGGCTGTGAATTCTTCTAGGGAAGGAGCCTAGATAAACCCAGCCCTGGGGCCAGAAATCTCTCCCAGTTTTCCCTTTACCATTAGGCCAGAACGGGCCTGGGCAGGTAAAGACTTAAACCTAGAAGCAAGCACAGCAGCCCCTCCCACTTAGAACCCACAAAGCACTTGCATCTCAGCCATCTCACTGGGTCCTCAACCTTGTGGGCAGGAATTATCATTTGCACGAGGAAACCCAGAAGGGCATGAAAACTTGCCCGAAGTATCAAAGCCAGGACTGACTCTCCGATATTTGGATTGAGAGAAAAACACGATCCTGTCACCCTCCAGCTTCATGATGTGCCTGGAAGGGGAGAGCCATCTCTGGGGCCACCTGGCCTGCCCCTTCCCTCTCTCCATACTCTACTTCTACTTGACACATACCAGAGCATGCGTGGATCTGTCGTAGACACCCTCAAAGGCTGCCTTTCCCTCCTTCAGCCAGCCCTGAGCACCGATGGTGCACCCTTCCCAAGTCCGCAGAAGATGCTCAGGGCCAGCTGAAGCAGGAGGAGGTAGCCCTTGAGCTGTCTACACTTCCACATGGGATATGCAAGTCCAGACCTCAGTTCCCAGGAGTCTCTGCCTTAGATCCCACAGGAACTTCCCAAAGTCACAATTTGCCTTAGAGGGAGATTAGCCTAAAGTGTACTCACCTTAGACCTTGCCTGGGGAGAAGCATTGTCTCCCAGGAAGAGCTGACAGCTATTAGCTGGAAGCATGCACATGCAGAGGTCTGAGATAAGCGTGGCCCATCCTACCCTAGAACAAACCCTCCCTCGTCACAGTATCCTACCCGTCACTAAGTTCTGTCAATATCTCCCAAGGCCTGTGCCCTTTACTCCATCTCTCCACCATTATGTCCCAGTTGTCCTCAGCTAACCTGAAGCCATGGCAAAGTCTCTTAGTGGTGTCACAATCAACCTAGCCCTCTCCAAGTCACTGTCCACACACAGCTGTGGAAAGGCTTCAGGACCCGAATCTCATCATATCACCCTGGCAGAGACTTTTTAAGCCCCCTTAGACCTCAACAGGGCTGCATGGTCTGGACCCACACCCCATTTCACACCTCTGTCTGTACCCCGAGCCACACCGGCCTTCTTCCACACCTTCAGACCTACCACCCTTTATCTGGCTTCTGCATGAAATGTGTTCCCCCTCCCCTCGCCTTGTCCAATGGTCCTCTTCCTTCAGATCTCAGTTCCAAAGCCTTTCCTGCGCCTCTGTGTAAGTTCTCCCCATCATGCCTTCTTACACCCCTGCTGTACTTCTCCGTCAGGGCAGCCATTTTCTCTACCAGACTGTAAGCTCCGTGAAGACAAAGTGTGCATCTTTCTCCCTCTCCCTCTTCCTGCCTTTCTCACCATCACATTCTCAGCATCTATACAGTGCCTGGCACAGTGCTGATGTTCAATAAATATGCGTTGATTGGATAAATGAATGAACCAGCTCTGTGAGGTAGGCACTGCCTCTATCCCCAATTCACAGACAAACAGAGATGTGTCTGAGAAGTAAAGTGGACAGTCAGCTCAAGATCCCATGGCTGGCCAGTGTTAAAGGCAGGATCTGTGGCAAGTCAGACTGCAGAGCCTGTGTTCTTAACCACTTCTGGTCCTACATCTAATGCACTGGCCTCAGTGTCTATCTGTCTTGTGCTCCCAGCAGGCTCTCTGAGGACTACTCAGCTGGCCCAGGCTCCCCTCCCTGGAGCCACCCCCAGAACCATGGAGAGTCTGAGTGAACTACAGAACCCGCTGCTGCCACGGAGCCCCGCCCATCTCCATGGTCCCTTCCCCTACCCTGAGGCCTCACCTAGCTGGTCATGCCAGGAGAAGCTCTACTCCTATCTCCTGGGAAGTGCTGGCCCTGCCCGAGCCCATCAGCTCCTGGACCCAGGGTCCCTACAGCTGGCCGTGGAGACCTGGTACAGGCCCAGCTGCCTGTTGGGGAGAGAGAAGGTCAAGGAGCCCAAGGCAGGCAGCTGTGAGACCAGCTTCACAGAGAGCAGGGAGCCCCAGCCTGGGCCCATGGAGTGGTCCACGGAACCTAGCGAAGCGGAAGAGGATGTCACCATCCAGACTGTGTCCTATGGGGTTCAAGAGGAGCTTCAGGGCCTGGAGGATGACCAGGAGGAGCAGGAGGTGAGTACATGTGCTTAAAATACAGATTCCCAGGCCCACCTCTACTCGATGAGATTAATTAGTCCTTGCTTGGGGCCCAGGAATCTGTATTGCCAAGAAATGCACTTCTGACACAAGTGCTACCCTCACTTTGAGAAACACTAGCTTGGGATGACTATTTAATTTTTAAGTAGCATTTATTGTTCTTGTTTTCTTAATTATAGAAGTAATTTACACTTAATACAGAGGACTACTGGAAGATACCATTATTATTTTAGTGCACAGTCTCCTAGTCTTTTTTTATTCATGTAATTTTCCCACCCTACTCCCCAAGAGAAGTCAGGCTGTACTTAGTTTGATAACCTGACTTTTCTCGCTAAGCAACATATCTCAGTATTGCTCTATGTAATTCAATCTTTTTTTACAAGGTGATTTTTAAGTGTTACATGGTATTCCATTATAAGTTCTTCCACCACTTGTTAATTCAATCTCCTCATCACTGAGCACTGAGATCGTTTCTGATCTTTCACAATGACTATCCGATCATGAGGCTACCCGCACACATATATTTGTATTCTTTCCTTATGATAACTTCCTAAAGATGAAATCATTGGGTCATTGTTAAGGGTTTTGGCAGAGAGTGCCGAGCCCAACTCACACGCCCATCGACAGCAGAAGAGACGGCCTATTGCCCCACATCAGTGCCACTGGGTAATCCTGGGCCTGGTCACAAACCCCACTCATGTTTTGCAGAGTGATGCAACCTCGACAGAGAGCGAGAGTGAAGACAACTTTTTCACGCTGCCCCCCAGGGACCACCTGGGACTCACTATCTTCTCCATGCTCTGCTGCTTCTGGCCACTGGGCATCGCTGCCTTTTACTTCTCCCAGGGGGTAAGAGCACTTGGGGCCCAGGCTTTCCGCTCTGGCCACCTTCCTCCACTGGAGGGCTTGGCAGAAGCGATTGCATGATGGGATCAGGGCCTGGTGGGCTGGGGCTGTTTTGCTGGGTGTAGGGTTGCTCCCTTTTATCAGCACATCTCTCTCCCCAGACCAGCAAGGCCATTTCCAAGGGGGACTTCCGTCTGGCCAACACCACCTCCCGCCGGGCCCTCTTCCTGGCCACACTCTCCATCGCTGTGGGGGCTGGTCTCTATGTGGCTGTGGTAGTGGCTCTGGCAGCTTACATGTCCCAGAATGGCCATGGCTAGTGGCCAGTAAGGACTGGCATCCTGACTCCCCTGCTCCAACTGAAGAGGCAGCTGACCATGGGGTTGTAGACACTCTGGAGAGTGCTGGCCCCTGAAGACAACCTCTGAGGATGGCTTGTTAGGGGGAGGGCTCAAACTTCACTTCCTCTTGCCCGCTGTCCCCAGCCCCAGAGCAGGGCCAGGGGTACCACTCTCCAGTCTGGGCTGTGTTGGGAAGCAGGAGAGGGTAGGGCTGCCTGCCACACCAACCAGGCAGGGGGCTCCCTCTGGCTTGGCGCCAGCTTGGCGCTCAGCCCAGTCTGCCCACTCCCTGGAGGATCTCTGCCCTGCAGGGAGCCCGCTATCCAACTCTGCCAACCTCTCCACAGAGAAAGGGCAGGAGGTTACAGGGAAGGAAACGGATGCCTGGGGGATCAGGGGGCCTGACCCAGCCCTTTCAGCCCATATGAGTCTCCGCCCTGGGGACAGCTCGAGCTTCCCCAACTCTGCTCTTTGGCTTCATGACCCCACCAGCCAGGAGGGAAATACACAGAGGCACAGGGGCCCCTTCCTCCTTCTGGCTCTGGAGGAAGCTTATGTTCCCGGTGGGCTTGTGAGACACTGTGGATTCTAAATAGAGACGAGGAACCTCAGGCATGTAGACCCTGCACCAAGGGCAGGTTCTTGGAGCCTCTCTGTGAAGGAACAAAAAGCGGATGTGATGACAGAGGTCCTGAAATATTGCCAAACCGCATGGGGCTCCCCACCCTGCCCTTGGTCCACGGTTCCCACCATTTTTTTCTGGGCCCCTCCTAGGGGCCCTTGAGCTGGTGCCATCCCAGATGAATGGAGAAAGAGTACTATCAGACCACCGGCCACTGAGCACAGGGCCTTAGACCCAGCCTGGTAGGAAAACAGCAAGGAGAGACCCTCACTGAGAGATGCAGGGCTGGCATGGCTGCTGAGCAGCCAGCAGGGCTCAAGAAGGCGTCCTGGAGGAGTGTCCCTTTGGCAAGGTGTAGAAGGATGAGGATTTATCTAAGGGACTTGTTTTCCCATAATCCTTAGTATTTGCAGGCAGGGGTGTGACAGGAGCCTTCCAACGGGGGTTCAAAGCTGTTTGGGTTTTGTCTAAAGCATCCAGGCTGGAGCCAAATTGCAGCCATTTCTAAGGACTCTACCAGCTCAGAGAGGAAGGTTGGGCCTGTCTCTCAAAGACCAGTGATGTTGTCCCACCTCTGAATGCTGGGGGTTCAGTGATGAGCCTCCACTCAGTCAGTCAGCCTTGGGGCGTTTTCACTGATGCCCCCACTCAGAGTGGTTCTCAACACCCCAGCCACTAGGGGGAACATCCGGAATTTTAGAGACATCTGGGCAGGCAGGAGGGCAGCACGTTGGGAGGCAGGCCTGTCGGGGGCTCCAGCTGCAGGACCTCCTTGTGCATGATTTGGGGACCTGGTCATTCCCAGGCCCCACCCAGAGCCTGTAACTATGAATTCCCCGCTGACCCACCGTGTCCCAGCATCCTCCCCCATGCCAGGCATCACCCAGGCCTCCTCCACTCCCTGCACCCCCTGGCCCAGGATCAGCAGTTTTAATGTCCCACTATTGTATATATTTATCCTTGTAATAAACTTTTTGTAACACCTGGTGCCCTCTGGGACTCTTACTGTCCTCGCCTCCTTCCACCTTTGCCCGCGTCCCACACTTCTCCAGAACCAAGCTCCATCCCTACATCTATCTGCTGCTCTGTCCCCCGGTGACCTTCCCGGGAGGTCGGGAGGTCGGGCCCACATCTGGGCCCTAGGTTCCCTTCCCTCTGGATGGGAGAACTGGTCGTGATTTATACTGGCTCCCGGGGCTCCCCAGCCAGATCGTGCTTCAGGTGCCCACGGTAACAATTTACTTGAGAGCACCGAGGCTGCCTTCCTATTCACTCTTCTTGACTCTCCTACTAAATTCCCTGGGAGCAATTAAGTCTTTGTCTCTAGGTCAGCCTCTGGGGGAATCCAAACCAAGACACATACATGCACATATATTTATTAGCATCTGTGTGCACACATGTGCATATGCCTGCACCTACACACATACATGCAGGCACAGGCATGCAGCCATGTACTTGTGCACACACACACACATGGGCACAGGCTACACGTGCAAATACTGCATGTGCACTTGGATGTGTGTCCACACATGCAGCACGTGCACATTCAAGGTGAAGAAGGAGTCATGGTGGCTGAGAAGTCTCCCCTAGCCATGCCTGCTCCGCAGTCACCCCATCACTAGCTCGGCTGGGCCCCAGAAAGGGCAGCGAGCAGCACCCTCTCCAGTCTAAGTCCTGCTAGGGTGGGCAGGCTGCCTCATAGCCTGGACAATTTCTACCTCCTTCCCAGCCTTCCAGAGTACCACTCCAGGCCTCAAGAAGGGAGAGAAGCCAGTGATTTCCTATGTTTGACCCTGGTTCTGCTCCCTCTTGCTTTTAACACCGACCCCCCCTCCCCCCACACACTCCCCTACCCCCAGCTGCAAATTCCGGCTCTGCAGGAGAAAATGGAATCAGAAACGCAGCTCCTAGGAATTTCTCCCCTGCAGTCCCCTAGGAAGGGCCCATTCTGCTCAGTTTCTGCAACACAGGCAGGGTCCCCTCCCCTGTCATGCCGGGGCCTGCCTCTGGGCACGCCTGGGGCATTTAAGGCCTCCTGCTTCCCAGCGCTGCATATGCCTCACTGCCCGAGGCTCCTGGGAGGCACAGGGGCTCGCAGTTACCCCTCTTCAGGCTGGCTCCTCGATCTGGAAGAGAAAGGCTGGTGGCAGGGAGGGTCCCCTGGGTAAAGGTGCCCTTGATGAGCTGCCGTGCCAGCACATCTGTGCAAATATTACCAATTATTTTCCTCACTATAAACACCCAGCAGGAAGGCAGGGAAGCAACCAACCCAAACTGTTTAAAATAGAAACTGAAATTGCTGCATAGGGATGCTGGGGCAACCAGCAGGGCGGGGGCCCTGAACCAGGAATCTGGGTTCTCCCCCCACACCCGCCATCCTTATCACACCTGCTCCCGCTGCCCCTACTCTGTGACCCCACCTCCCGCTTCCACACTGGCCAGGCAGGATGCCACAGGAAAGGTCCTTGCCTAGAGGATAGACGGTCTCAACATGTTTCCTGGGCCTCGCCGGGCCTGAGACCCCCCTTCCCCCCCAGAGGCTAGGAAAGGGGTATGATGAGGCAGAGGTCGGTGGCCAAGTTGTCGCAATGTGAATCCTGAAGCTTGCAGCAGGAAGGAACCTTGGAGATGATCGAGTCACGGTCCTTCATGCTGCAGATTAGACGACTGAGGCCCAGAGAGGGAGGCGAATCGCTCAATGACACCCAGAGATTTACGAGGCAAGCCCAGGCAGGCCTTGCCTCCCAGGCCCCGGAGTTGCTGAGCTAGGCTGGTGATGTCTCTGCCTGCTGTGGAAACAGAAAATCGAGGGGCAACTGCCGCTGCAGGATGAATATTAACAGACTTGCTTCCCACAGCCTTCCCTCTCAGGCTGTTTCCTGCTTCAAAGGCTTCCCCACCAGCCCTTCCCAGGGGCTGATGCTTCAGCCTTCTATTTTGGTGGCAAGGCATGGGGTGGGCAGAAAGGGTGATAGCCTTGCCTCCCCGAGCCTGCCCCAAGCTCACAGCAAACCCTCCTCCATCCACAAGTGCTCTCATAGCCTCTCTGCGACAGGGGGAGGCATTACTCTGGGCGGTGGGAGGCCCGCAGAGATACTCAGATATTCTGAACGAAAACAAAAAAAAAAAACAAAAAGTGCCCGTGCAGCCCGGCTGCATTTCCAAGTTCTTCCAACCTACATCCCTTGAACTGCTTTTACCTCTCTCCCTCTACAGAGCTGGGCGGGCTTCAAAGCCACTTCTAGCTCCATGAGGAAATAACAGAGAAAGAAATCTCCAGAGGACAGGGCGCCCCCAGAGGCAGCCGGGAAGGGGACAAAGGGGACGGTAGACATGTATGCAACAGTAGGCAAGGCCAGGGGTGAGGTGGCAGGAGCAGACTATGTTGACAGATCAACTTCAGTACCCAAAGCACCTTCACACCTGCCCGCTCTACCACTGAGGCAGGTGTTCCTGAACCTATTTCACAGATAGCGAGACCGAGGTCGGCAGGGCCCTCTCTCCTCCTGGTTCCTCGGCTCAGTCAATGGTACCAAGTCCTGTGAGCACCTGTCATGGCTCCATCCTCACTCCAGCCATCATCCACTAAGGCCACCTCCTGGCCATTTCCCTCTTTAGTCCTCTCCAGCCCTTTCTTAACACTTTCAGCCTATGGTTGAAAGCGCAGAGTCTGGAGCCAGACTACCTGGTTCGAATACTACGCCCCGTGTTTTCCCTTCTGACATCGTGATGGGGACCACTGCATAAGGCTGTTGTGACAATTACGTCAATTAATACTTATATGGCTCCTACAATGGCACTGGGTGTCTGGGAAGTGCTATATGGAAAATGTCTCCAATTATCTACAGTTAATCATCACCCTAAACGGCTTCTCTGCCAGACTCCCTCAGCCCACCACCTCCACCTCTTCCAGGGCCAGAGAGATTAAAGCCAAAGTGTTGGTATCTGGGGATGCTGCGGACCTCCAGCAGATCTCTGGTGGCAAGCTGAAGACATGGGCCTATATCACCCATTCCCCCTGCCTGGAATTCCCTTATCTGCCTCCACTCCCTGACCTTTTCCTCCAAAATGATAAAAATCTTCCAAGACATAGTTCAGGAAAATCTCATCTTCTCTAGACCTGACGATGCTCCCCCCGCCCCCACCTCCCACCCCCCACCCCACCTCCATCCCCAAATCCGTGTAGAACTATCTGCTTGATTTCATGAGCCACCACTACACCCGTCCATACTGATATCTCAGCCACATCTACAGCCTTTTGTTCCTCCGAGGGTGGGGCTTTCCGTAAGCATCCAACATGTACTCACCCATCATGTCACTAGGAAAGGAGCGACTCGTCACACAGCTGGAGAGGGTCGAGGTCAGGATTTTTTCTGCTGGGATATCTCAGAGGGGAGAATCGCCCACTTCTTGAGGAAGATAGGAGCAGGGAGGGGGTGTCTGGGTGGGAGGGCTTTTAAGATTCCAAGGAGGATGACACATACCAGAGACAGCAGGGTGGACCCCTGAGGTGCCCAGCCTAGTGATATCTGAATAAGGACAGAGTGCAGAACTCTTAGATGCCTCCTCCCGCCTTTCATCTGGGACACCATAAAGACCCATTCTTCTGGTGGAGTGAGGTCTGCACTCTGTAGGAAATTATAAACAAAGAAACAAAAAATGCCAGAGTGTCTGCCTGTTCCTCGTGTTCCCTCTGGTCTCCAAGAGGTTCTGGGCTGAGGACAGAGAAGAAGTTCTTTCTCAGTTTCCTCTGCTCCCAACTCAGCCCCTGGGTCTCCCCCATCTCCCACCCTCCAAAGGAGTCCACAAGTCTGAGTGCCATTGGCTTGTCTATATCCCCTCTGAAGGCCAAAGCCAGAGGCCAGAGCACTGCCTCGCCCAACATCACCACATTGCCATCCTTTACCAAATCCTGTGACTCTACTTCCCCCAAACCTCCCTGATCCCATCTTCTTCTCCCCTCCTCTGTTGCCAAAACCTAGACTAAGCCCCCGTCAGCTCTCACTCAGGCTCCTGCAAAAGCCTCCTAGATGTCCTGATACATGTTACATCAGGGATAAATCTTGAGGACATTATGCGAAATGAAATAAGCCAGTGACAAAAAGGCAAATACTGCATAATTCCACTTTTGTGAAGTAGTCGTCAAATTCGTCAAATTCGTAGAAGCAGAAAGCAGAGTGGGGTTGCCAGAGGAAGAAGGGAGTTAGTGTTTAATGAGATGGAGTTTTGGTTTTGCAAGATGAAAAAGTTTTGGAGACCAGATGCGAACAACATTGTGAATATATTTAACATTTTTGAACTGTACATTTAAAATGGAGAAAATGGTGAATTTTATGTGTTTTTCACCATATTTTTTTAAAGACTGGGGCAAGTAATAATATTATTGTAAATAAGTACTCTATTATATATCTGTCCAGTCTCTTTTGAAAGGTGATTTTACTTTAGTGGGAAAAAAAGCCTCCTACTAAATGGCCCACCTGCCTCCCTTTGGCTAAAATGAACTTTTCCCAAAGCAAATCTGGTTAAGTAAACCTTCCTGATTAAAGCATTCAAATGATATCCATTTCTCTTAGATAAGAACCAAGCTCCTTACTTCACTTACAAGTCCTACCTGCCTCTAGCTCCACCTCACACCACACTCCCCCAAGCTCTCTGCACCCCACCAGTTCTGTCTGCCAGCCCTTCACATTTGCAGGGTCTTTGCATATACTATTCCCTCTGCCTGAAATGCTTTTCCCTCCTTTCTTGGACTAATAATAATAAAAAAAGATATTAAGTACTTACTCTGTAGCAAGCCTTGTTCTAAGCACTTTACAAATATGAATGAACCCTTGCAACATCCCTAGGAGCCTGGGTCTATTAGTATCCCTATTTTAGAGATAAAGAAACTAAGGTCCAGAGAGGTAAAGTAACTTTCCCTTGGTCATACAGCTAGTAGGAAAGCTGAAATTTAAACTCCACTGTCCATATGTCTGACCACGCCACCAGTGTCACGGACATATCTCTGCCCCTTTAATTTTGCCCATTGCCTCTTTCCTCTTCCCTCCCTCCTCTGAATGGCACTGGGCAGGGGTAAGAGTCATGGAGAGAGGACCAAATGTTTTACCCCAATATATTTTAAGGAATATTTGCTCCTTGTAATCCAAGAAGCCCAGCAAACCTGGCCAAGACCTGTCAAGCCACCTGCTAGATAGTGAAGACAGAACGGCCATTGGCACCTCATCTTAGAGGCCAATGAGAGGTGAGGAGGACAGAACCAGAGGAGCCCACAGCCCATTTTGGTGGGATCTAGAACAGACCCCTCAAGAAGGGACAGGAGTCTTGGGAAACATGACCAGCAGGACCTGGGACGGGGGTCATACACAGGGGTGGGGTGGTGGCTAGCATCCAGCCAGAGAGACACAGGAAGCATGCCTCGGTGGCACAAGGACAGGTCCTTCCTTGCTGCCATACCCTTCCCCACCAGGCTGTCTCATATGCCCAATAATGGTCAGCTGTCACCCTGCCCACGCAGGTGACCTGCATGTTGCTAAGGAGAGCTGGGAGGGACGGTGCTGGAGTCAAAGGTCCCCAGAGAGAGCTTCCTGCTCAGGTGAGATGAAGTGGGGATCCTCTCAACCACAGACCAAAAATGAAAGGCAGTTTGGGGGTTTTAGACTTGGATTATTGAATGCCACCATATGCCGGCTACTGGGCTTACTCTTTTTTTGTATTAACTCACATTCTATAGACAGAAAAACTAAGGCTCAGAGAGGGAAAGTAAATTGCCTAACTAGCTGGGAAGTTGAGGAACCTTAAAATTTATTGCTGGGTCTTCAATCTCTAAATTAACCCTCCGTATTCAAATCCCATTGACCCAGCAAGGAGAAGGTGGAAAGTGAAATAAAAATGCAGGAGCGAGCACCAGCTTCCTCTCTTGCCTGAAACGCTTCTTCATTTTCCTCTTCACCCAAATCTAGGCAGGAGCTATGTCTGATTATTTGAGCAGGGAACCATCTCAGAACTCATCAACCCTCTGCCCAGCACAGCCGCTTACCTTAACTGAAAGTCCCCTCCGGCTCCCTACAAATTTTAGTTCCCCTCTTCCCATGCCCACCCACCCCCACCAACCCCCACTCCCGCCAAAAGCCTGCAGGTGGAGAGGCGAGGAGCCGCTTTTCTCCAGCTGCACTGTCTCCCTGAGGTGGTGCGTGGAGGATTCCACATTCAGAGAAGCCAATTAAGGATCATCGTCCTGGCAGAGCTGCTGGATTCAGTGCTGCCTCAATGCCCCTTAGCCCTCCAGGAGTCCACCTAGGAAGTCATAGGGAGCCACTTGCCTGGACCTCTCCTCCCAGGGGCCAGGGCCAGGCTGCTCTGACCTCCCCACAGCCAGGAAAACTGTGTAGCTCTACCTCCCACCCCCCTGAGACACTGCTCAGCCTCCCAACTTCCTTTCAACACTGAGCATCAATTAAATATTGACTGAGTATCTATTAAGCATGGAACGGTCTACTAAGTTCTCCAATGCAGAACGAGTCTCTTTTCTTCCGAAGTGAGGCAAACAGAGATGACCTTCTTGCTGGTCCTTAAACACACCAAGCATACTCCTGCCTCGCTTGGAATGCGCACCTGCTGGTCCTGGTCCTCTCACCAGAAACACCCTCCTCTCCATATCTGCTCTGCCACTACTTGCTCAAATGTCATCCATCTTAGAGACCTTCCCTAGTGGCCTCATCCCTACAACTTACCTGCTCTGTTTTTCTCCATAGCTCTATTCCTGCTTGATGTTTTATTACCCGTGTGTTTGTCAGCCAGCCCCCATTGGAAGGCAAACTCCACGAGAAGGATCTTCTGAGTCTTATTGATGCCTGGCTGAATCCTCCTGCTTAGAACAGGGACTGTTCTCAATAAAGATCTGTTCTGTCAGTGGAACTAGGGTTCTGGCTCTATTCCAGCTGGACCCAGCTGTGTGACCCCCCCCCCTCCAGCCCTTCCCTACCTCCTAGAGCCTTGGTCTCCCCTTTATAACATGAAAGGATTAGTGGTTTCTAACTGAGGTCTTAATTGGAGTCCTCAAAGGGAGAATGGGGGAGGGGAGGTCCATGAGCTATTTTCTTTACTGAGGTGAAATTCTTATAAAATTAACCATCTTAAAGTGAACAATTCAGTGACATCTGGTGCATTTACAAATGTTGTGTGACCACCACCTTTGTCTAGTTCCAAAACATTGTCCTCACCCCCCAAAAGAAACCCATTAAGCGGCTGCTTCCCATTCCCTCTGCAAACCACCAACCTGACTTCTGACTCTATGGACTTACCTATTATGAGTATTTCATATAAATGGGATCATGCAATGCATGACCTTGTGTGTGTGGCTTCTTTTACTTAGCATGTTTGCAAGTTTCATCCACATTATAGCATGTATCAGTACTTATTTCTTTTTATGGCTGAATAATATTTCATTGTATGGAGATACCATAATTTGTTTATCCGTTCATTCATTGATACCACGAGCTATTTTTCAAAGCTTTTCCAAATTTGTAGTAAGACTACACCATCTGCCTAAAATAAGTTTGGTAGACAAGAGCTTATAAAATCCTGACAATAAAACCCAAGAGGGGCTTGCAGGCTCCAGGGCCTAATTCCGTGACCCTATGTGAAATAATGTAGCCAGCCCCATGAACACAGCCTCTGCCTCTGGACACTTACAGTGGGCCAGGAGCCAATCTAAGCATTGTATCTGCTTTGTCGTTTCACTCCTCAGCTTTCTGAGGTAGGGTCTGTCATTATGACTCATTCGGACAAGATAGCTGGCACAAAACATACTGTTCAAGGTGTCACAGGTAATAGTGGTAGAGTTGGCATTTGAGCCTGGATTCTGGATCCAGAGGGTAAACCCTTAACTGCCCAGAACGCTGTCTGCCCAGGGTATTCAGCCTGGCTGCCTGGTAACACATCACCAAGCAGCAGTGCTGGCTAGGGTGCAGAGGAGTGGACTCCCTGGGCAGGCAGTTGGTTGGGCTCAGTGGTTGGAGTGGGAGTGTGGGGAACTCTGATGTCAGGTGACAACAATTTACTTCAAGGGTTGTTAAGATGTTTAAATGAGATTAGATATGAAAATGCATGTTTCAGAGCCTGTTATGTCACAGCGACTACTACACATGGACTGCAGAAGGAGGGGAGCGCAAACAGATAAGCCAGATCCTAGCTCTGGAACGGCTTATACTCTAAAGGGGAAAGAGATCCACACCAGCGACCACAGTAAAGTCACTTTGGTGTGTGGACTTCAGTCTCTGTCACCTGTAAAATGCTCCTGCTACATTTCACATGCACCCTCAGTAAAGCACTTAACTGACTTTAATCGTTTGTTTGCACACCTGTCTCCTTTCTCTACTCTGAATTCCTTCAAGGGCAGAGACCTCATCTGCTCATCTGTGAACCCATCACAGACCCACAGGAGTTCAGAAAATGTTTGCAAGGTAAATGAATAGTGAACTCTGAGGTCCTTTCCAGCTCCGAACTTCTCCATATGTGAGATTTCTGTTCAACGAATAGCCCACAACATACTGCCTGGCCTGGGCACTGCAGGACACACAAAAAATAAGCTAACGACAGTATTCCAAGAACACTCACTTCTAATGAAGCCACTTTTGCAAATTTGTGCTATAAATATCCTTACCCACACGCCCAAAGATGTCGGTTCAAGGATACTCACTGACTCATTGTATTTTGGTAGTATTAAAAGATCAGAAACAGCTTGAATGCCCATCAGCAGAGAGCTAGCTACGTAAATGCTGGTACAGTCATCTAATGGAATGCTATGCAGACATTACAAAGAATGAGGCAGGCTTAAGTAAACTAATATAATACAGTCTCTAAGAAAGGTGGTTGAGTACAAAAATAAATTTACAGAAGTCTATGTACAAGGTTATTTGTGTGTTTTTAAAGAATACATGTATACATATACACTTATAAACAAAGACTAGCTCTAGGATAGCACTGATAAATTATGTTAGCCGCAAATCTAAGCCATGTATGTAAAAAGATAATAAGAAGATAAAAAGAAACAGGTGAAATTAATTTTAACATATTTTATTTACCCCAATATCCAAAATAGTCTCATTTTAACATTTAATCAATATTTTAAAATTATTTTTTCCAGCTTTATTAAGTTATAATTATATATTTAAAATTATTGAGATATTTTTATTCCAATTTTTGTCCTAAGTCTTTGAAATCTGGCATTTATCTTACACTTACATCGCAAATCAAACCAGCCACACTTTATCACTTCATAAATTTATATGCCTAACCAATGTGCTCTATACCTGACTAATATAAAATAATATTGAATGTCAATTTTAATTGAAAAAATTAAAAAACTAGCCACACTTTAAGTGCTCAGTAGTCACCTATAGCGAGTGGCTACTATATGGGAGGGCACGAAAGGGAGGTGATTATGACTGATACTGGGGAAAGATTTTGGGGAATTGAATATCAGGGAAGGAAGAAGTAACGTTCACTATATAGTCTTTTGTTCCTTTTCAATTTTTTCCCCATGTGCATGCATTATCTATTTTTCAAAACCCACAATTTTAAGGGTAAGGAAAAATACAGAAAAGCCAGAAAGACAAACAGAAAAGCAGTGATGTTAGAAGAAGGAACAGATTTGAGACATGGAAGTGCAATGTCATAGAGGTCAAGAGAGGAGAGATTTTCAGAGGATAAGGAGGAGGAGGAAGAGATAAAAGAGACAGTCCCCTGAGGTGACTTCAGATTTAGCACTTGGGACGTTGTGCATCGCTCATCACTGACATTTGAGAGCTGTGTCAGGAGAGGAAAGGGGTAGAACAAGACCATGGCAGTTTAGAAGTAGGAGGCAGTAGACATGGTCGGTCCTCTGTGGAGAGACCCAGAGACTCAAACATGGGAGCCAAACACGGTGACTAACTCAGAGGTGGTCCAGGTTGTAAGGTGCTGCTGGGGACGGCTCCTGGAAGCTGTGAGTGGGAAGCGTGTGATAGGCAGGTGGAGAACATTTGTATAGAAGTATCCTTTTGAGTATGTTTTCAGTTTTATTTTTTTTTAAATGGGTTTTCTGGGTAATATTATGCTATGGACTGAATTGTGTCCAGGATGGAAGGAAGTGGGACTTTGACTCCCCATCCAAGACCAAAGACCACAGTGCTGCAGAAAGACCAGCCCCCCAACTAGCTCTGGAACATATTGGACCTCTTCTGTCATCACAAGGCCTGCTGGAGCTCACCATGGCACCCACCCACTTCTTCACCCTCAGCTCCAGGAATCCTGGAGAAGCAAAGTCCACTTGCATCTAACCAGAAAATGAACCTCATTATTTCTTGTGCACCCACCTTTAATCCAGTTTATCTACCTTTCACCTCCAGGGTCTCTCTTTTTTTCTCCCTCCTCACTCTAAAAGTTAACACCAGTGATGCCTATTTTATTGTTTATCATTAGCATCATTACTATTAATGACGACTCAGAAAATCCACACATTGCTTGAGGTATACTTATATCCATTTTCTCACTGAATTACTCAACTATCCATTCAAGTAATATATTTGTATTTTTTGAGCACCTGTGTGCCAGGACTACATTGGGCCCTGTGATTAAGCCAAAATGTTGGGCTTCAAGCATGAGTTCTCAACCCTGGCTGCACATTATGACCATCTAGAGAAGTTTTAAAAATCCTGATGGCCAGCCCAGATGAATGATCAGTGTTTTGGGGGTAGAACCTAGGTATTAATACTATATTTTCTGTTAACAGGTTGATTTGTTGTTTCATTTGTCGCTTATTTCCTATTTATTCAGTATAGACTATGCCATCTCTAGATAGCAGTGTTAAATAAGACAGACCAACAACCTTCTTCTTTGACATTTATTATTATCTTTGACATTAGGCGTTTAAAACTGGTATATTTTAACTATGATCCAATACTTCTCTGAAGAGACTTCATTAGGACATTTTGTTTCTCCAAACATTTTATCATAAAAAAATCTCATACATACAGAAAAATAAAATTTTACAATGAATGCCCACCTAAATTCTCCCATCAACATTCTCTCTCCATCTAGCATCTTTCCATCCATCACCAATCTAATTTTTGAATGTATTTTGAAATAAATCCCAGACATCTACTTCTTCCTAAATACTTCTGTATGCATATTATCAACTAGAATTCAATATTTGGTTATTTTTCCTATGTAAAATTATCTTACAATGAACTGCAAAAATACCAAGCATACATTTGTTGAGCTTTGACAATACGCTGTGTCATCCAAACCCCTATTAACATATAGAACATTACCATGGCTCCAGAAATTTCCCTTATGCTCCTTCTCTGCCAATCCTGTTTCTTCCCAGAGGCAATCTCATTGCTGGGATTTTTTCGCCACCATAAATAAGATTTGCCTGTTCTCGAACTTCATAGAACTGGAAGCGTACAGTACTGACCCATGTATGTTAGGCTTCTTTCTCTCAGGGTAATGTTTTTGAAATTTATCCATCATATGTGTGTCAGTAGTCTGTTCCTTTTTATTGCTGAACAGTGTCTTTCATATAAACTATAGTTAATCCATTTTCTTATTATTTTGGAGTTATAATGGAGTTATTGGAGTTATTTTGGAATTATGAACAAAGCTTCAATTAACATTCTTATACAAATCTTTTTGTTGACATGTTTTCATTTCTCTTAGGTAAATTGAAAACGTTGCATCATAGGGTAGGTATATATTTAGTTGTATAGGGTAGGTATATATTTAGAAAATGCCAGACCTTTCACATCAACTATATGAGATTTCCAGTTGCTCCACATTCTCAGTGATATTGTTACCAATACTTTTAATTATAGCTGCCCTAGTGGGTAATTGTATCCCATTGCCTTTTTAGTTTGAATTTCCTTTATGTCTAAGGATTTTGAGCACATGTTCATGTGCTAATTGGCCATCTGTATATCTTCTTTTGTGAAATGTCTGTACAAATCTCTTGCCCATTTTGTTCTAAGTAGGTTGTTTGCGTTTATTATCTAGTTATAGAAAATCTTTTATGTTCCAGATATCAGTCCTTTGTCAGATGTTTTACAGATATTTTTCTGCCATCTTGTAGTTTACCTACTGATTTGCTTAATGGTACTTTTCAACACAAACACCAGTATTTTATTACCTTCTTATTGAAGTACACATACAAAGAAGTATAAAAATATAAGTCTATAACTTGATTGATTTTTCACAAGCTGAACACCCGGATTTAAAAAAAAAAAACATACAGCACTTTCAACACCCCTAAATCTCCTCTCATGCCTCCTTTTAATCACTATCTCTCTGCAAAGGTAACCATTATCCCGACTTCTAAAACCATAGATTAACTCTGCCTATTTCTTTCTATACTTTATGTAACTGAAATCGCATAGTGGATTCTCTTTTGTATCTGGCTTCTTTAGTTCAACATTGCTGAGAATGATCTAGTTTGTTGGTATTATTGCAGAATATTCCACTATGTGATTACAACACAATTTATTCATTCTATAATTGATGGGCACTCAGGTTATGTCCATGTGTTTGATTATTATGAAAAGTGCTGTGATAAACATTCTTAAACATATATTTTACTCTTTTCTGAACATGCTTACATTCTCTTAGGTATACACTCATAATTCCCAGGCCATAGGGGATATATATGTTCATCTACTAAATATCTTTAACAGATATTGCTACACAGTTTTCCAAAGCGGGTATACATAGGTATTTACTCTCTCATCAAAGGCACCAGAAATTTGTAATATTCTCCAGGTGAGTCTAAGGATAAGAACCTCTGCCTTACTATGCTGATTATAAACTTCAGTAAGGGCTCTGTCACAGCCTATGAGAGCCTGTAATGCCAAAGCTTGACCCAGACTGGAGGAAAAAACCAGAAAGGAGGGATTGGTTGAACTCTGAGAGCTGAGCAGGGGATGTGGGGTTGGGGAAGCATTTGGGGTAGAGAAAGCATTTCCTTTTGGAGGCCAGAGCATGTGAAAGGCTTGTATGACAGGGGGAGTTAGTCAGGGCCTGCGGAAGAGGCAGACAGGGCTAGACAACACCGGGCCTTCAGGGTAATGTAAAGTGTTTTTTAAACTTTTTACCTTGAAATAATTTTAAACCTATAGAAAAGTTGCAAAAATAGTACAGAGAATACCCTGTCTGCCCTTCCCCCAGCTTCCTCTAAGATTAACAGCTCACATAAGTACGTACAATTATCATAACCAGGAAGATGATGTTAGTACAACACTATTAACTAAACTACAGCGCTTTTCGAATCTCACTCCTGTTCCCCCTGTCATTTTTCTGTTCCAGGATCCAATCCAGGGTCCGCATTGCATTTGTTATGCCTCCTTAGTCTTCTCCAATCTGCAACAGTTCCTCAGTTTTATTCTTCGTGACCTTCAGACTTTGAAGAGTACTGGTCATTTATTATGCAGAACGTCTCTCAATTTTAGCTTGTCTGATGTTTTCTCGGGCTTAGATTAATGTTATAAATCTCTGGCAAGAATTTCATAGGAGTTATGTGTCTTATTACAGGTATTGTTAACCTTGATCACTTGATTTCAGTGGTGTCTGTCAGGTTTCTCCACTGTAAAGTTACTATTTTGATCTTTTTCCTGAGAAAAAAGGGATGACATTGAAGGACTTTAAGCAAGGGAAGTGACTCATTTAGATTTGTGTCAAAAATGCCCTCCTGGTTACAGCATGAAGAACAAATTAGAAGGGACTTGAATGTACATGGGAAGATTGGTTCAGAGTATATTGCAGTCTAATATGTGATGATGGAAATGAGAAGTGGACAGAGTTTGCAACATTTAGAAGGCACAATCATAGAGCAGGTTAATGACACCATGGGGAGGTTCTGATTTAACTGATCTGTAATTGGTCTTGGGCAAAGCTAGTTTTAAAAGCACCCAGGTGATTGCCTTGTTCAGCCACACTGAGGTCCATTGGCCAGCTCACGGCTTGCTCCAGATGGGCCTTAGGTGAAAGCCACTCAGAGTGGTCAAGCTCAAGCTGCTGTCTCCCTGGATACATCGGGAGGAAGAAGGGTGCTGGGGGTCCCCTGCCATCCTCCTACAGCCCAGAGATTGCTGACAACAGCTCCTGGCCGAAAGCAGGGAGGACACTGATGAGACCAGAGGGCTCTGGGAGGACTCAGGAGCACACCACTTCTGAATCTCCAAGTATGATTGTCAGATAAAATACGGGACATCCAGTTCAATTTTACTTCGGATAAACAATGAATAATTTTTTGATATGTCTCAAATATTATATGGAACATACTTATACTAAAACATTATTTGCTTACCTGAATTTTAAATTTAATTGGGTATCCCTTATTTTTATTTGCTACATCAGATCCTGAGACATGGATCTGATGGGCTTGTCCCATTCTCATCAAGTGTAGCAGCTTCCAGACCAACAGGGACTTTCCTCTTCTTCCTCCTCTTCCTTCTCTCATCCCCAGTCTGGGCTGCCAAGAGCAGGCCTGTACACCGCACCAACGTTTCCACTGAAACCCACACAGGGCCCAGGAGGAAACACTCAGCCTTCCACTCCAGACCCACTCATTTCTCAATTCAATAAAGATTTCTGCACACCTACTAAGTGCCAGGCCCTGCTTTAGTCAGAGGGATAAAGCAGTGACTAAGTCAGATGAGTTCCTGCTCTCTGGGGGCTTGCAAGAATAATCCAGATGGTAATGATGGCTGTGAAAGGGTATAGTAATGGTGACTGAGGCCCACGGGGGTCAGGAAAGGGCTCTGTGAGTAGGTGCCATGACTGTGACTTGAGGGACTAACAGCCAGTTTTGTAAAGATGTAGGGAAGAGCAATCCAGGGAGAGTGACCACAAGGGATGTCACAGGCATATCTGGAGGCACTCCAGCACATCTGACTGATTTATAGAATTTGCTGATTTCTATGGTGTAAATATGCCATTTTGTCCAATTTCAAGCTACCAACATGACATGGTAATTTTTAGAAAGCTGATATTTTAAATGGTTTTGGGCCTCATCAAAGTGGCCAGGGCCAAATGGCTGTATTAAATCCTGCCCTACTGGAGTTTTTCCCAGCTCCAGGCTTCAGTTATCCTCAGCTTTCCTTAGCCTTAGTTCCTCCTCAACTCAATATCCCAAAGAACCAGCCTACCCACGGGTGCTCTGATGAGTCTTTGAAAAGGCTCTTTTGTGCCCCATAGCACCACTGCCTCCCTCTGCTACAGCTCATAACATATAACAAGGCCCTGGTTGAGAGACTGCCTTTAAAAACCAAAGTCTTATTGCACAGAAATGTCTTTTGATAGCAAATTATTATCGTAAAGGGGTGCTATCTTTCTCTCTAATAAAACGAATTAAGATTATCATCTAAAATTCTGAATGAAGACATAAAATTGTAAACTATGGACCCTGAGAATCCTTGAACCTAGGGTTAAGAACCAGTTATAGAATATTTATAAACAACTCCAGGAGGCACTAGGTCTCATTGAGATTTGTAACCTTGCCCTTCCTCACCTCCAGGCCTCAATATATGTGGACTGAATAAAGAAGTATCAAATATCCCAAAGAACCAGCCTACCTCCTGTCCCATGAAGGTGAGGTCTAAGGATCAGCAGCCTCCACAGCCACCAGCACCTGTCCTGAGTACTGCAGTGTAGCCTAGCTAGGCCTCCCTCGCTGTCCTACAATTCTGTCCTAAATGACAGCAGATAACTCTGCCCAAAGTCAAGGGGTCTAGAAATAGCTTGGCTGACTATCAATATGCACAAGCCACAAAATTGCACTGGCACCCCTTCTGAGCCAGCCTGGGCTGGGGGCAAGTAGACCACAAAGCCACTCAGGTGCTCTTCTAATGCCTGACCCCGGTCAGGCTGTGCTTTTCCTCCTGCTAGTCCTTGGCCTCCCACCAGCCTGCATCCTGAGGACTGCGTCTAACCGGTGAGGCATAGAGGAGGATCCCCCCGCAGCCTGTCCTCCATCCTTTGGAACCCTCAGGCAGAGGGTGATACATGAGCAGCTGCCTGCCCAGTCTCCTCTTGGCTGCCCTCCTATCTAGGCCCCGCCAGCATTCTCCGCCTGGCAGTAAGGAGCCTCCAGAGTTAAGAGGATTTTGTGCTATTTTCAAAGTCGTTTTCCATGGAAATTTTTTTTTAATACTGTTAAAATGACTTTCTGCTGCTTCTCATCTCCCTGAAATCTTTCTCCTCTTCTTCCATGAGATAAACCAGTAATGAAAACACTTAGGAAACTGCTAGTGACACTCTACAGGCACACTTGTGTGTCACTAGTCAAGGTTGGAGAGGGAAAATCATGCTAGAACCTTCCTGTTTGAGGTCAGGCCAGTGAAATGGGCAGACAGCACCCCGGGACAGAGGCAGCTCCCCTAGAATGCATTCCCAAGCTTTGCTTCTCTCGGCCTTCCAGCCCCATCCCAACTGCCTTGTGTCAGGGCACCTGTCCCTCCATGACACCCACCAAACTGGGGTGAGTGACCACAATCATCTGAGGAGCAATTGAGACATTTCCAAGAGATCTCAGACAGCCTTCCCAGAGAAGAGTTGGCCCTGGGAAACTACAAGTTGGGAAGGGCATCAGGATGAACTATGAGATGCCAAAGCCAGCATATGCTTCCTTGTGACCCCACTGTGCTTTTTGTGCATTCTATATGGAAGCCTCTATCATATTGTCAGACTATAGCTGCCAGTAAACCAAGGCCTTTGCAAGGACAAGAGCTGAGGCCAAATGGCTTTGTATCCAGTTTATAGCACAGGGCTCAGCCTATTATGGGTTGCTGGATAGGAGCCTATTACATCTTGCAGAATCCTGTGTAAGCAAAGATGATCCACCACCTCAGCCACAAAAGACTGGACCAGATTGGGCAAGTGGGTGGCCTCATATATAATGTGGCTTGAGAACTGTGCTCAGGGGAAAGGGTGTAGATGGCCTGCACTAATCAAATTCTCTTCTTGCAATAACTCGGTAGTGTTCCTAGGATCCTGTTGGGATGGAGAGAAAATTCTAGAATGATGCCAAGCTTTTTGGCCAATTCAGTTGATAACCTGATACTGGCAGCAACCAGGGTGAAAAATAGAGAAGAGCAGGTTGGTGGGGAATGGGGGAATGAGCCCAGCCTGGAAGATGGTGAGCTCGAAGTGCTAGTGGAACATCCGGAAGGGTAGTTGAGATACAAGATGGATGCTCAGGGCTCAGGACCCACCCAGGGGCCTGAATGCTGGACTCTAGAGAAATATTTAAAGAGCAGTCTCATGCATTACAGTAGAGAAAATGATCTCCATCAAATACAGGACCTTGCCCCAAGGGGATAAATATATAAATATAAATATGTTTAAAGTATTCACATTCTACCTGTTGCTTTTTAGGGTGAAGCTTTTATATTCAAACTTTTAAGAACCAGTTATAACCTTTACAACATCACAAAATTTTGGAAGATGTAAAGCTAATCTCACATATTCTGTTTTCTCTCTATTTACACACTGTTCATTCCACTGGAATGTCTATATCTGCATCTGAGGTAGAAGGTGGTGCAAAAAAATACAAAGAAGTTCGACACACGTCAGCTTCAAAATCAGCATGAAATATTCTTGGCAAATATGGTCACTGCTTAGGTGTTTCTGTCCCTCTAAGCAGATTATTAACAAAATGGCTTTTCTACACAAGAATAATTTTATCATTCTTACAAAACCTTTTCCAAATCAATAAATATTGACATGTCGCTTTTATCTTAATTTTTTCCAACAGATGTTAAAGTATCTCCCTATGGGTTTGGGGTTCAGTGCTGGCCTCTGACAAAAAGACTTTTCAGTCTTGGGTCAGAAGTATCTCCGAGTCCCTGCTTTAACTAAACTAGAGGGTAACCTTGAGTAAGAATCTCCTTGAACATTAGCTTCCTCCTAGAAAATAGGAATTAGGTTCCCAGGAGTTCTCAAACTGGACACCATTGTTA
The DNA here is from genome assembly GCF_014176215.1 of Rousettus aegyptiacus. Taxonomy (NCBI): domain Eukaryota; kingdom Metazoa; phylum Chordata; class Mammalia; order Chiroptera; family Pteropodidae; genus Rousettus; species Rousettus aegyptiacus. Next base: position 152,611,149 of record NW_023416306.1, on the reverse strand, counting down.
CCAATATCAAATGCTTATCTAGCACTTCTGTGTGCAAGGAACCATACTACAGGCATTACTGTAATCCCCGTTCTACTGATGGAGAAAGTGAGGCACAGCAAGGCTAGATAACTCGCCCATGTGTATACAGCCTCTCCAATTACTGAAATGAGAATCAGTAGCTCTGGGTGGGGCCCTGGAATCTACACACCTAACAAGCTCTCCAGGGGGTATGATGTAGGTGGTTTTTAGACCCCCTTGTGAGACACTGCTCCAGGCAACAGAAAATCTGCTTTGCTTCTAAGATGGCAGGGAATAGAACAAACAGGAGAATCTAGAGCCCCACCAGGGCAGTGCTCAGGAGCGAGGTTGGTGCCATGCTCTGACAGCCAAGGCAATGAACACGGTAGACTGGGAATTGAAAACCACTAGATAGGGAGGGCTATGCCTGCTGGGAACCTGGAGACTTTGTCTCTTGCTGCACCAGATTGCCACCTGCTGGTTCTGGGTGGCCATTGCAGGCCAGGTGGGAGTATCATTTCAATCCCTTCACCAATGAAGGGACTACCAAGCAACATTGCTTGGGGGTTCAGGGGAGACCCCACAGTCTATGAGAAAGACAAGCAATGGCAATGTCACGTGATTTGCATTATGGGAAGGAAAACATAAGTAGTAGGGAAGGTCGGTCTGAATGAGTGTGAGGGTTCAGTGGGGGAAAATAAGTCAAAAGGTAGGTAGGGGCCAGACTGGTGGGCCTCATTAGTTTGGATTTTATGCTAAGGGCAATAGGAAATCTAGTAATGAGTCAGATTTATGTTTTACTAAGGTCATTCTGGCCTTTGTCAGGATAGAATGGGATGGTTTGAGTGGGGGCAGTCAATTTGAAAACCATTCAAGTATCGGAGATGAGAGCAGCTGCTGGCCTAGATCGGGGGCTGGCTGTAGGGATGTACGAAAATGGTCAATGAGAAATATTTAGGAAGTAGGATTGATTAGGTTTGATAAAATCACATCCCAAAGGATAACAACAGGAAATCACAGCGGCGCCATTTCATTCATTCCTTCTTTCGACAAATTGTAGCACCTACTATGTGCCAGGAACTAATCCACCTGCTGGGAATACAATGGTGAAAGCAAGTCAGGAAAAAGCTCTACTTTTCCCGAAGCTTATGTTCTAAGAAGAACATACACAAGAAAAACATCAGATGGGAATATATAAAGGCTGATGCAATAGTGACTCTCAAAGATCCGAATGGCAAGGACTTTGCCATGTAAAGATGATTAAGGAAAAGCACTCTAGACCAAAGGAACGAATATAAAAACCCTTAAAGTAAATGTGGCATGTTCAAGGTCAGAGGCAGCCAGTGTGGCTGGAACGTAGTGGTTAAGGGCAAGAGCAAGACAAAAGTAAGTGGAAGAGAGCATCGGGGGCCAGATTATAAAGGCTTCGGCAAAGCAGAGCAAGGGATTCTGAGTGAAGGGAAGCCGTTCATACATTTTAGACAGAATCAGATTTTGCTTAAAGCTCTCTAGGGCTACTCTATGGAAAATGGATTGTATAGGGCAAGAGTGGAAGCAGGGTGACTGGTAGAAAGCTGAGGTGTAGGCCAGGAGCAATGATGATGGCAGCAGCATGAATGGGGAGATTCTGGGCATATCTTGGAGTCAGAGTCAACAGGATTTGCTGATTGGATGTCGGGGGTAAAAAAAAAAAAAATAGCAGAACTAAGGACAACTCTACCAAACCATAAGGATGAGAACCACTGCAGCAAATCTAGACAGGAGGAGGAAGGCCCTAAGGAGACTTTTCCCCACTGAAACTCCATTCCAAAGAGCAAAGGCCTGGCCTTAAAGCTCAGACCCACTGGAAGGAGGGGAATGCAAACCAACCACTCTGAGGCTGTGTCCTTATCTGATACTGGGCCCAGCCTGCCTCGGCACATAGCACAGACACTACCCTCAAGCTGGCCTGGCCTCTGACCACACTTAGCCAATTTTCTCCTATCAGTAAGAAGTATCTTTTCAGGTAGCTATAACCCTGCCCCTAGCTGGATGAATACCCGAGGTCACAATTCTAAGCAGAATTTCCAGAGTGAGCACTTTCATTCCCCAAGCCCTAGACCTAAGAGTATCCCAGCAAGAGAGAAATGGCCACTCTCAGTCCCCTTAAACCAAAGGGGAACATGGGAATGGGCAGTTCTCTCCTGGCAAAACAAATACCAGAGACCAAGGGCTGTGGGTACCACATTACTTTATTTTTTTGGTTTTGCAATTTCATCCTTGGACAATGCAAATTCAGTTTCTCACCTGCATGGTCACTCTGTGGTCCCTCACTGAAGATGGGGCACAGGCTCTGAGGGGAATCTCAGCAGAAAGACAGGGGTTCTCAAGGGTAAGTCAGGCTGGCAGAGGTCTACAGGGTCCACAGCAGATGGGCCAAGCGCCAGCAAGCAGAGACTCAAGGGCCTTTCCCCCAACCCCTTACCATACTCCTTGCAAGGCACAAGTCAGCCCTCAGTGATCCAGCTCAGGATCTTCCCTTAGAGGCCCCTGGTTCTTCCTTCCTATACATCCCTGCCTCTGCTCACACTGAGCCTGGCTTCCTCTCCCTTGGGGGTGGCCAGACAGAGCCACTGACCTACTCCACATTTGATTTCTAATGTTCCTTTGGGAAATATATTTCAATAAGGAGGGTGCCAAGCCCCAAAAGGAACTGAAGACATATATTCTGCCAAATGGGACAGATGGCCATGCTATAATGTGCCTTTCGTCCCCAGGAAAAGCTGAAATCAGCTATAGCTAACCAATCCCCCTTCAGACCCCCACATACATATGGCTTTCAATACCAGCAAGGGGGCTCGGCCAACCCACTTAAATCAAAATAAAAATCTAAAAGCAAGACACGACAATAAAAATAATGGCAAACAACTGAAGAGACCAACTCTGGTCCGGTGACTCTCTACAGAAGACCAGATGGCTGATTTCTGGCTCTCTGCCCTGGAGCCAGGTAACAACACAAATCTGCCCTCAGACTTGGGGTAGACGCTGTGGGAACCAAGTAAAGGGCATCCTGGCGAAGCCAGGGGGCAACTCCGGTCACTGGCATCCACTGGTTCCCCTTCCTCACAGCCCCTTTGCACCTACACATCAACCATCAACCAAGGTGAGGCCGTCATACAGGGCCCGCTTCCACATGTAGTAGGTAGAGCGAGCGGTGAGGGGAAAGAGGGCACTGAATTCCTTATATGAGGGGAAGCTCTTGGACTGAAACCTCTTCTGCAAAAATAGCTTGGCCTGAGCCTTGAACTTTGTAGTGGCGAGCACATCCATCACCAGCACCTCACTGTCCCTGCTGCCCGCCACTGCCGCCACAGGTTGGCTGGGCCCAGACCCACTGTGGGGCCAGCACTGGGCCGTGGGCCCCTCTCGCGGGTCCCTCTCTATAGAAGCCCCTCCCTGGGCATCCCCTGGAGCCTCTCCTGGGGAAGCGGCCATCTCCGGAGTCCCCGCAGGTGGGGCTATGGCAGCTGTCACATTCCTGTCAACTTCTCTCTCTGGATTCTCCTCAGCCTCCTGCACTTCTCCTTTGCCCAATGTGGGGGTCTGCATCTGGAGTTTGGGTAGGCTTCTGGGCCAACCCCGAGCAAGACTCTTCCAGACCCAAAAGGTGGAGGGGGACAGACTGGGGTAGCGGAGGCGAAAGCGACAAAAGGGGAGATGCCCACTCAGCACCTGCTTGCGGGCAGCCCTGCGCAGACGCCTCTGCCAACGCGACAGCGGCATCCTCAGGGGCAGGAAACCCCGGGGGGCAGGTGGTACCTTACCCGCTGTGTTCCCTGCCCCCTCTCCCGCCTCACCCTTCCAAGGGAGCAGGGCCTCTTCCCCAACAGATGCTGACTGGGGAGCCCGGGCTGTGGAAAGGGCCGCTGCCGGCTTGAAGCTGGGGTTCCTTCGGAGAGCCTTTCGGCGCCAGTTGTAGTAAGTGGACCGGGAGATGCCAGGGAACCTGCGTTTGAAGCAGCGATAGGGCACCAGTGTGTTCAGGGAGATGCAGTGCTCCAGGTACAACTTGGCCCGCTGCATGAAGACCATTCCAGCGCTTGCCATGGGCAGCAAGGGGCATCCCACCCCCTCAGCAATCTGCTCTTCTGGCAGCTTCTCCAGCTCCTCCATCACCAGCGCCTCCTTGGGGGCGGGAGGCTGGCAGGGGCCAGCGCCAAGCAGCTCGTTCTTCCAGGCATAATAGGTGGAGCGGGAGATCTCAGGGAACCTCTGGAGGAACTGCTGCAGCGACATCATACCCCCATGGTGGACACTGTCCTGCAGGAAGAGCTTGGCTGAAAAGAGGGTGGCCACCTTCTGCCGCTGCTCCTGGGACTGCCGCCGCCAGCGGTAGAAGGTGCTCCTGGTAACACTGTAGCGCCCACAGAGTTGGGAGTAACTGAGGCCAGGTTCACGGTCAAACAGCTCTGGGGTCTTAGCCAGCGGTGGCAGAGGAGCTGGGGCCAGGCCAGTAGCATCTTCGGCCTCCACCTCCTCCAGTCCCACCACAGGGGCAAAGTACTGGTGGCGGAAGAGGTGGCTGGTGAGGGGCTGCCCAGCCCACATGATGTGCAGTGTGGCGGGCGTGTGCTCACAGCGGCGGGGCCGGATGATGCGATTAAAGTAAGGCCGGATCTTGAGGTTGCGCATGGGATAGATGGAGTAGATGTTGCGCTGAAGGACGGAGGCGAGGGCGTACAAGTGCCACACGTTGGAGAAACTGCTAGGGAAGCAGGTAGCCTTGACGTCCGCATCGAAAATGGCTTCCAGTGTGGCAGAAGGCAGGCTGGTCATCTCGGGAGACTCCTCGGAGACCAGGGAGTAGCGCACGGCCTGCAGCATCACCTTGGAGTCTATCATGCCCTGCAGGTAGTAGTGTCTGTGCAGCAGCATCTCCACCACAGTGCGGGCCCGCAGCTCCAGGCTGAGGCCCGCATCACCCCACAGTAGCATGCTGGCCGCCTCAAACAGCAGGCTGCCCTCGCCCTTGCACACCAGTGGCAGCATGTTCCTGGGAGCATCCTCTGGGTACAGGCTCAGGGCCACCGAGTCCACCTCCAGCACCTGGGGCCTGGGGACGCCCTCCCGGCATGTAGGGAGGGTGAAGGAGGACAGGACCTGCTTGGCCCCCAGAGCAGCATTGATAAGACCCTCCAGGCCCTCAGACTCTACTGCCTCTTGCAGGTCTTGGAGCACCTGCTGTACTAGTTGTTCCTGAGATGTCATCCTGCCAGGGCAAAGGATAGAAGGCAGAGGTCAGGACAAGGTACTCAGATGATACTCAGCAATGATGCCCCGTTACACCTGTGCCATCTCCCTGGAGATAATGTCCAACCACTTCCATTCCTCCAGAGCAGATAAATGGCTAAGTGCCTCCTGAGGCTTATTTAATCCCTCAGTGGTAGTGAGAGATTCTGATATTAGCTTGAGCAAGTCACTTAACTTCTCTAGGTTTCTGGTTCCTTTTCTGTTAATATGGAGACAATAATAAAAGTATCTACCATATAGGGTTGTTGTGAGTATAAATGAGACAATGAAAGGATGGAGATAGATAGGCATATACACACACTTGTGTATTCATCCTTAGAACAGTGCCTGAATATACTACTATAGAAATGTTAGCTATTACATATTAGAGTATTATCTAGTACTATGCATGTTATATAGTACACCTATAAAAGCTGTACCTCAGTACCTGGCAAAGACTTACTATCACATATAGCCAAAATTGGCCTACCTTTCACTAGAATAGTGATTCTCAATGATTCTCAAAGGTCCACAGGTCCTTGGGGTTCCCTGGGACTTTCAAGGGTTTTGCAAGTTAAACTATTTTCAAAACAATACTGAGATATACTAAGACAACAACACTAAGATATTATTTGCCTTTTTCATTGTATTAACATTTGAGTAAAATTGTGGTACCTTAGTAATAAATCAAACTGTACTAGAAGTCATTATTTTTTTCACCACCATGTAGTCGTAGTTAGGGGGAAAAAAGAAAACACTAGATTCACTCGAGAATGTCCTTGATGAAACACTAAGGTTATTATTATTAAATCATAGTCTTTAAAAACTGACTTCATTATTGGGAGTAACAAAATGGCAAGTACACGAAAAGCATTTCCGCTGCATACTGAAGAATGATGAAGATCTCACATGACCATCGTTTGGGGTGTTTGACGAGCTAGCCACTTTTATCATGGCGTACCACTTTTACTTCAAAGAACAATTGAGAGACATCAGTCATTTAGACACAGGTATATTCGGCAAACTAACTTCTAATTTCTCAAAAATGAAAAAGGTGAGCCTGCTACTTCCAGGAAAACTACTATTTGCCATCAGTGAAATTCTGAGCTTTCATTTGAAAATTAGAATTTTGGAAAACCTGCATCCACTACAGTGAGCTTGACAGCTTCCCAATACCTAAAGACTTTCCTGATGGGATCAGTGGCAACACTATAAATCTAACTTTGTATAATGTATAATGAGATTGTCAACATTTGAAGATCTACATCATTCAACAAATTAATTGAATTTCCCAAAGAGCAAGTGAGTGATGCTACAAAGTCATGCGTGAGTAAAAGATCCGATCAAAGTAAAAGAGAAAGCAATGAATCTCGGTACAACAGGGTAGAAAAAATTTATGGATATTGTTTGATTCTACATTAAAGCTAAGCTTTGAGAAACTACCTCTCGCGTTTTTGTGTAGTTATCAAAGAATACCTACTGAAAAAGCTATCAAATTAGTCTTCTTCTTTAACAACAGTAAAAAATTCTTCCTCTTTTCACCTATGTATCTCGATAAAGTTGGATTTTCTTCATATACTTCTACCAAAACAATATATCACAACAGATCAAACAGAGAGACAGAGATGAGAATCTACCCATCTTTACAGAAATTTGAAAAATGTAAAAGAATGTACTTTTCTCATTACATTTTTTTTGCTCTGGAAAAGTTTTCATAAAACATTTGTTACTGTGTAACCAGTTTGTTGTTTCTTAACAAGTGTTTTCTAAATATGTTTTAATTTTGAATATTGACAGATGGAACCTATATAAACAAAAGTGCTTCAGGGCCCTCAATTCTTAAGAGCACACAGGATTCCCGAGACCAAAAAAGTTTGAGACCTCCTGCCCTGGAACAAAGTTAGTTTTTTCAAAGGGGCGGCGGCAGCTTAGCCACTGTGTAGACATAGATCAAATAACTGAGATTTACTGAGCATTTACTATTTGCCTTGAACTATTCTTATCCTGCTATCTGAATCTCCAATTTACAGGTGAGGAAACGGAGACAATCAAAGGTAGTCTAAGTTGCCCAATTTGCCCAAAGTCCCACAAGTGGTACAGCCAGTAGTTGAAACCAGATGCTCTTAAGGGCCTAGAATACACCTCATCTAGTTTAAACTGTCAGCAACCTTTCCAACACAAACTAATCATCCTAATTCCTGGAAGGTTTTCAGTGTTGTATTGCTAAGCAAATTAATATTCCTTTATGGACACTGTTTTTAAATTTAAAAGGAAACTATTATCCTTTCTCAGATCTTTGTTCTCAAAGAGAACTTAAGAGTTCAATAAATCGCTTTAGATTAGCCTTAGGTTTAAAAATTGTGTTTGGGTGTATCCATTTGTCAACTAATTGAACTTCACACTTAAAAGGGATGTGTTTGAGTGTAAATTATGGTTCAGTAAAGTTGAAAAAAGTTTTTTTAAAGCACTGAAAGAGTATCACCAGAATTTTACTTGATAATTATTAAAAAGAAAGCTTTTTAATAACTGATAATCAGAAACACCTTTGGATAAAATTTCTCAGCTGCAGAATTTTTTTTTAAATGTGTGTGCTGCGACAAATCTGGTCTCACCTCTCACCAAATTTCTATTTGGGCCATATTATTTGACCCTGGAATTGGGCTTTTAATCTGTTCATCTTTTATGTAGATCTACTTTTTAAAACCAAATAATTTTTTTTAAAAAAACTAGGAGATAAACTTCCTATCAGTCCTTAGTGAAGACAGCACTTCCTGAAGAACAAACTGCGAACACACAGAAGAGCTTTTTCATTCTGGCAGACAACAAAGATGCCGGGGGTTTTGTTTTTCTTGCATGTCACTTATTGAACACTGCTCTACAGCTGCATATAAATGAGCATTCTGCTAGCTACTTTGCAGACAAAATTACTCAAACAGCTACCACTTACCTACTGCTTACTATGTGCATTTAACTTTGGTAATTCAACTAAAATCTCCGAAAAAAATAAGAGAGGATGATTAATTTAAATTGTGTGGGTGACTATTTCTGCCCTTCCACTCAATGAGATTATTTCCTAAGCAGAGCACGATGTTCCCTCGTGTGATTACAAGTTTCTGTGGGCATGGGGTGAGTATTTGGATTTCAGGCTTCTCAGAGGTAGTTTTGTTTATACAGTATGCGGTTCTCATATTTCCTGCATGTGAACTACAATTCCATCACACATGCACCATTGCTAGCACGTCTATTTCTAGTTCACACCTAGAGAAACAGAGGCTAGGGAGTTAAATAACTTTTCCAAGACCACATAGCTATTAAAGCTATGAAACCCTAAGCAATCTGACTCCAGAGCTCCCCTCCCAAACACTGTAAATACACTACCCAAGAGGACACATCGCCCAAAATACGCATTATCCAAAGAATCCAGAAACACACATATTCTTGGAGCTTTGAGACAAACCCGGCCATGTTACAGATAAGGAAATTGAGGTCCAGAAAAGTAAAGTTGACTTGCCTGATTCATGCAGTAGAATCCAAACACCTTCAACACAATGTCCAGATATGCCACACTTCCTCCTGCACAAACCCCACCCCTCCCAACCCTACCCTGTCCCACCCTGCTCCACCCTATCTCATTCCTTCCTCGGAAGAGGAAGGTGTGAGTAGGTAATACCCCACTTCTGTTTTCCTCAAAAGCTTGCTGAGAAAAAGAGACTCTGTATCTCACATCCACTCAAGGGCGTCTGAACCACCAGAGAATGGGGTACTGGGGAAAGGCCAGAGACTGTACGGTTACACCAATCATCTTTAAGTAGACAATTGGTTGATGGAGTTCAGGTGCAAGTCTTTTTTTCAGCAGTGGTTTCCTGGAAATGCAATGCAAAGCAGATCTGGCAATTGCCAGGTGCATTCATGAATTAAGTGCAGAAAGTGAGAGCTAACCTATGGGCTCTGCCCAGGTGGCCTCCCCTGACAACTCTGGGAAGGGATCTGAAAAGGAATGAAACCAGGGAAGGAAGGCCCCCTCAGATTACACAGGCTCCCCTGGCTTGAGCCTGGAAGAGAACAAAACAAGGCATCCTGAAAGCACCCAGCCAGCGTCTTAGCACCTAGGAGGATCTCTGGAGCCAAGGAATGAATGAAGACCTGAGCAACTCTGCAGGAGACTCAGAGCCTCACCTTACCAAGGCCAGCTTTTCTCCTCCCCACCCCACCCCATCTCCTTATCTCAGGCAGATGGGGTTTCAGCAGCTCAGGTCTAGCCTCTGTCCCTTGCGTTTTACAGGGGTGAGCCAGTGCTCTGGGGAGGGCAAGGGAAGGAAGAGCCAGGGGACCTGCCGACAGGATGCTGGTCGGTCTCCTCTTGCCTCTAAAACAAACTCCTCCTCTGCCAGCCTCATCCTGTGCTCTGCATTTGCTCATCAAGGACCCCATCCCTTCTCTTCTCCCACCTAACAATTATGGAGGGAGGCCCACAGAGGGCCTCTGCATTCGGGGAGACTGGGGTAAACCAGCAGGCATCTCACCCAGACTGGCTCCGTGCCTCTCAGGCCTGCCCTCCACTCCCCCAGTCACACTGGCCCAGCTGCTCAGGCTGCACCACTGGCTCAAGGGAGTGCCAGCCGTCAAGGCTCTCTCCCTGGTGACCAAAAGGTCCAGCAAGGAATGGAAATAGGGATTGCAGACACTGGCTGGTGGCAGGAGAGGCCATCGCTGTGCCTTCCCAAGGGATTTCCCACTACCAAGGGCAGCGGGTGCGCCTGGGAGCGCACCAGGGCAGGCCCAAAGTCACCAAGTCGGCCTGGGCAGTCCCCAAGGTCAGTTGCTCTAGTGGACCACACGTCTGGAAGAGAAAAGGAAGGTGGAGTGCGGCCCACAAAGGGAGGCAGGCAAGCCACCAATTTCCCCTGGGGGTGCCAGGAGGCAAAGCGTGGCTGGGAACACAGCTGGCTGGCCTGGGCATCTCGGACAAGGGACCCAATCCAGGAAGCTCTAGGAGTCTGGGGAGGGGCTGAGGCCGGACCATTGTAGAGCGTGGGGAGGGGAGATAGGCAGGCTGGGTGGGGGTGGGGATGGAGCTGGAGGTGCGGATGGAGAGAAAAAAACTTGAAACAATGCCTCACCTCCCCTCTCCACACACACACACACACACACACACACACACACACACACACACGCACACACACACACGCACCCACGCACGCACCCACGCACACTCATACGGCATCTTCTCAGAGCCACCCGTTGATCCCTGGGCCCTTTAAGAGACTCAAGGCAAGCCTTCATTCCCTTCGGGCCTCCTAGCTGTACAGGCACCCACCCTTCCTAATTTTGAGAAACCTTCCTCGTTTACTGACCTCGAGGGTGACCCAGAGCCCTGGGGTCGTCCACTTCTCACTCCACCTTCCAGCTTGGGACATTTAAGTCACCCTGCAGGTAGTGTCCCCAGCTGAGCGCCACTCTCACTCCAGAACTGGTTTCATATTTGCCTATTGAGCATGGACTGTCTACAGCCAACTGGCTGGGGGAGGATGGGCTTAAGCCACTCCCCCCAGGAAATCGCCCACCCTCAAGTGCTCTGGTCCCAAGATGAAAGAAGTGCAAATTCGGGGGTCACTTCCAATGGTAAAGTGATAGCAGCTATTGTCTCATCCACACTACCCAGCTGGGGGTGTTAAAGCGCCCGGACCTGGCTCTGAAACCGACCCCAAACTGCCCAGGAAAATTCGAAGGTTGAAAGATTTTCAGAGTTTAGGAGGAGAGGGGAGGAGAAGGGTTGAGATAGAACAACCTAAAGAAAGCAAGTCTGTGGCCAGGCTAAGAGAAGGGGGGCGGTGGACCTGGAGCCCAGAAACTAGCCTGGGATGATAGGTTAGAGATTTGGGGGCTCTCTGAAGCTCCAAAATGCATCTCTTTCTGAGGTAGCTCTCTCATCCCTTGCTCTGCGAGACAGGAAGCTGGAGAACTCACTGCCCCTACCTTGGTGTAAGCCCCCTTCCCTTCCAGAAAGTTCCCACTTTCTCCAAGGCCTCCATCCTCACTTTTTTCTGAGCACCCCCCAGGCTGGGGGCTCAGCACCTCTCTCAGAGTGTGCCTGGGCCGGAGCTGCTTCTTTCAGGAGCCAGGGAGCCTACCCCAGGACACCTAGTTTTCCATGCCCCAGGATGCAGATGGGGAGTGTGTGGTCCCTGGGGCGTCTGTCCTCAAAGCTCACCTCAGACCCGGGGCCTCAGATAATCCCGGAGGAACCAGTCCTATCCGCCCATCTAGTCCCTGCTGGTGGGGGAGGTAAGGGCCACTGGATTGCAGCCTTTGGTGGTATTGTCCTCCAGGGACTTTCCTGGCCAACTTTAACCCTTTAGAGTGCCGGGGCTAGCTGCTTCCCTCCGCGCTCCAGTCACCCCCCACCCCCACCCCCGACTGCTCCTCTGCGTCGCCTTACCCCTGGCAACCCACTGTGAAACGCCCTCGGTATTGGTTATGCCCCAGCTCCACTATTATCATTTTCTCCTCTGCCAGTCATGAGCTCTATACTTACCCCCTAAATCAAAAATCCTTTCTTACCCACCCAGGCACCCCGGACGGGAGGCCACCACAAGTGAGCTCAAGCACAGTCCCTGCATCATAATCACTCCGGCCCCACCCACTATGATGGCAGTGCCCGGAGGCGGCAGCTTGGATGTCACCTGGAGTCGGATTTGAATGCCAACCCTGCCCCTTACTAGACAGAGTATGGCCTTGGGCGAATTATTTAGACCCTCGGGGCCCTGACGTGGAGGTTAATGTAACACAATTTTTACCCCACTGAGTTGTTGGGTAGATTCCATTAAATGACACATTTAAAGCATTTAGGACTGTGCTTGGCATAAAGCAAGTAGATCCCAGTTCTCAGCCTCTCCAGTTGATTCGAAAAGATTTTTAAGTTCTTAATATAAATGCAGTATTTAAAAAGCTTCAGAGAATAGTAGTTATCTTGTAGAAAGAGATGGAATTATGAGATACTTCTTTCCCCATTATATCTTTCTGCGTCTTTTGACAGTCTGCATTACTTGCTATCATTTTAAAAAGCAATGGAGATAATTTAAAATTCTTTAAAAGGCTAATAGAATCAGTAAAAGTATTTTTTTTTAAAAAAAAATTACAGTGATGAAAAGGTTTGTTGGTGATTCCATTACCGAAGTAAGAGCCTTATTTATAGACTGAGAAAATTTAGAATTGAGAAAAGTTTAAAGTATATGGAAGAAAAAATTACCTATAATCTCATTATCTAAAGACAGCTATTGTTAAAGTTTTGGTATATTTCTTTACAATCTAGTTTTTTTTTTTTTTTTAGATTGACATATAAGTTAAACATTCTCTTTACAAAAGATTCAAATGGTACAGAGTAAAAAATAGAGTAATTTTTTTTTCTGTCCCTAACACATTCTCCTCACTGCTTATCTGCCAGTTCTTTTTCTGTGCATTTTTATCTTTTTTCTGTGCATATACACATGTATATTTTTCCAGACTCTCTATGCATATTTTTGTTCTATGTTAAGCATTTTTAAAACTGTTTTTGACTAAATAATATACATTATATATGTCCATAATATACATCATACACAAATAATATGTAAATAATAATATATTACTTAAAATGCTTATTATATATTTTGGTTTGGGAATTTACAAAAAGATTCAGGATAGAAATTTCAGCCCCGTTCCCTGTCTACAGTTTCTCCAGAAGCAGCCAATATTTTTTCTAGGGTACTATTCCAGGAATATATTATGTATAAACAAGCAAATGTCTGAGAGAGTGCTTTTTTTCCTTTCTTTAAAGCACAAATGGTAGTATACTGAACACTGTTATGCACTTTGCTTGTTTCACTTTATTTTTGTATCCAGAGCCACTGCTGTCCAATGGCATGTAATGAGACTTATTCATGTACTTATATTTTTTTAGTAGCCACCTTAAAAAAGTTAAAAGAAGTGAAATTAATGTCAATATATTTTAATTAAGCCAATAGATCTGGAATATTATCAATTTGATGGGAAATCAATATAAGACATGATTAATGAAATATTGTACATTTCTTTTTTTGTACCAAGTCTTCAAATTACCATGTACATTTTTCACTTATAACACATCTCAATTAGAACTAGCCACATTTCATGTAGCCACATGTGGCTGGTGACAAATGTATTAGAACAGATCTCGACATTTAATGTAGCATGAAATACATTTTTTGAACAAAAATAATGTACTCTCCAGTCCTTTATGGAATAACTTCAAGATCACTTCCATCTTTTGCTCTCCTTAAACCATGCTACAGTGGGTAACCTTGCACATCCATAATTTCAGTATGAATAGGTATAACTATACTTTCAAAGTGTATGTGCGGTAGTAATTTGTACAGATTTTGCCAAATCCTTAGACGTTGTACCAGCTTATTTCCCCAAAAATGAAGTATGAGAATGTAGGCTCCCTAACCTCTGGCTTGTACAATGTATTATCACATTTTTTTTTTTAATCTTTGCCAACCTAATGGATGAAAAATTAGTCCCTCAGTATGGTATTAATTTACGTTTTTTTGCTTGGAGTAAGGGAGAGCATTTTTCATATATTTCATGTATTTAAAAGCAGTTCGTGTTTCCTTTCCTATGAATATCTTTTGCCCATTTTGCTATTGGGTTATAGACCTTTTTCCTACTGATTAATGAGAGAGAGTTTTGTATAAAAAGAGCCCTTGGTCAATGATAGGAATTCAAAACATTTTTTTCTGAGTTTGTGGTTTATAATTGAGCTTTGCTCATGGTGTTTTTTTATCCTAAAGAAATCTTTATATTATTACATACATTGAACATATCTGTCCTTTTTTTTAATGGGATTATGAATTTGATAAACTTCAATATACTTTTATTTAAACTATTAAGATAAGGTGTCACGAAATTAAGGGCCTGGTCATAAGGTACCCAAACACCAAAAATCCCAGATCTCCAACAATAATTAAACAACTCTTACAAATAGACATCTTTAGTTAATATGTACCTTGCTTTGAACAAAATTTAGATTTAGGAAGCAAATGAGTCAGGGATAATCCTTTACTTATAAAGGGACATACAATAGAAAAGCTTCTGTGAACTAATGAGCTGAGATAAGTAATTAACTATGCTTAAATGTACAGCTTTCCAGGGGTTATATAAGTAGAGGTTCACCTGTATTTTCATCAGCTACAAAAACAAGACCTGTATCCAGTGAAGCAGTGAAGAGTCTGCGTTTGAGAATACAATGGCAGAGTTAAAATTCCAGTTCTGCCCTGTGTGCCCTTGGACAAGTTTCCTTATATCTCCGGACCTAATCCCTTGCTTAAAAAAACGAAGATAATAATACTCAAGAGATTGCTACAAGGATTAAATGAAAAACTGCTTCCGAAGTTCTTAGCACAGGTCTAATGATAAAATGCTCAGTAAACAACACTGCTGTTAGATTTAGCTCTCTTCCCTACTCATTCTTGCTCCAGAGATTTAAAGATTTCATCCATCTATTCATTCAATTAATTCATCCACTCAATGCCTTATTGCATAATTTATATAATTTATATATTTGTCTATCATCCATTCAATCATTTACCTATTCAGTTGTTCATTCACTCATATATTCACTCATACATTTTCATTCATTCAACAGATATCTGAGCTCTTAATTTGAGGTCCTGGGCTAGCCCTGAGGACACTGCAGTGTCTGCAGACCTGAATCTAGACTCCAAAGTGTGAGGGTTGAGGATCAAGTCTTCTCATTTATTCCACAACACAACAAACACCTATTGTGTTTACTGCACGCAAAGACCCCACACCCAATAGCTGCTAGTTTTACTTCCATGACATAATCCCCCGGTTTCCTTTCATTTCTTTGTTCTTTTTTCTCTTCCTTTTCCCCCTCCTCCATTCACCTCTTTTACCCTCTCTTTGCCTCTACCCAGGCCTTGGCAAATAGCAAAAAACAGATGACCACCAAGACTCCGTAGTCAAATCAACCCAAGTTGAATTTCAGCTCCTCTACTTTCTAGTTGAGAGAATTTAGACAAATCCAACCCCCCTCAGTTTCCTCATCCGTAAAATGAAAACAACAACATCCACTAAATGATTGAATTAAAGAGGGATATCACTCTTTTGCTGTGAAGAAACATTTTATACCAAGGAGATATAATTATCAATTCAAATCACAATTAGTTGAGCATCTACTCTAGGTAGGCATTTGCTCAGTGCTGTGAAAGGCACACGAAGCTTTTAAGCAGTCTCTTCCAGGCATAGCCCAGGTGGGTACATAGTGAGTGCTCAGTAAAAGCACTGTTACTTGCTATTTCCAAGGTAAGGGATAAGTATTTTTCGAGCCCCTCACTCCTGGACTACTGGTTATTTCTCAGAGACCTGTGCTAAGAGAGCTATCGGCTGATGCTGACGTCTGTTTTCATTTCCAGCTCTGACAATCAGGCATCATTTATGGCTTTAAAGTCATTTAATTTTGTGGTAAATTTGAATATAGAATGGGTATTAACATTTACTAAGAAATTAATGTTAAATTTGTTAAAAGTGATAAAAGTAAGAAAATGTCCTAAAAACAGATATACGTGTAACAATTTAGGGATGAAATGACAGGACCTCAAGTATCTGCTTTGTAAAAATCAGAGGAAAAGAAGAAAGAGTAAAGTATATATGGCAAAATGTCAATAATTACTGAATCTCAAGGGTTCATTCAGAGTTGGTTCCTTATGCCATTCTCTCAATGTTGGTGAGTTTAGTAAGTTCTATAATCGAACACTTAAATATTTATTTTTGAGGAGTGGGAGTAACACATTAAGAAAGCAAGAGGGAAGAAAACTTACCTGCAAGCAGCATTCCCACTTAGGCAGAGAGCAAGCAGCCCCTATCCGTAGCCAGGAGGAGAGCAAGCAAAAGTGCCTGGGTGGGCAGAGTCATTGGCCACATGGATTGATGTCTACTTTGTTTGCAGGGATCTTGCTAGGTGCTTCGCACAGCAGCTCAGGGAATGTACCAGGAAAGGAAAGAAAGCTTGAGGATAACTAACACCCCGCCCCCACTCCACACCCCCACCTCCAGCCCCACCCCCACCTCCCCTTCATCCCCACCCCCACCCACGCCCCAAGGAAACAGGCACAGGTACCCCACTAGGGGAACAGCTAGGTCTCAAAACTCAAACAAGTTTTCAAGGGCTTGTGGTCCCCAGCCCCCAAGTTCATTGAATTTCTTCTGTCACCTCTATTTCACCCATAAAGAGGAGGCAAGACTACAGGCCAAATTCGAGGTCACCCGATCATTTTGTTTATAATCTCAGTCCTTCCTGGTGCCCTTGATCTTGGTTAGTTTCTTCCCAATTTTTTCTACTTTCAACCACACACACAGGTAACCACTTTTATTGATTGCCCTCCAGAGTTTCTTTTTGTAAGTTCAAAGAAATATACAAATATACATTCTCCAAGCATGTAGAAATAGGCTTAAAATTAACAACAAAGGCAATTGAAAATACAGAAAATCGTAGTGTTCCAGGTAGAGTGAAGTAAGTCTGGGAGTTGTTAGCAGGTAGATAAGCTCTAAAGCCAATGGAGTGGAAGAGATAAAGAAGGAGAGAGGAGGCAAAAGAGGGGAGAAAGAAAAGGGACCACCCTTTAGAGTCAGCTGGGGGAGGGGGGAAACACAAAGAAGCAAAAGGAAAAATCAAAAGAGACTATTTTAAGAAGAGAGGAGCGAGTAAGTAGTTGTGTTTTTGCTCCTATGTGAGGAGATCTGCATGAACCAACCTGGAAAGACAGCCAAGCAAAGAGGGAGTTCAGAGTAAAATGTATCTACAACCCCGCTTTTGCACAAATCGATCTAATTGGTATGTATATTCATATGTTCAGTGAGTAGAAACAAGTCTGGAAGACTTTAAATAACACATGCTAATAAGGGAAAGGCTGGTGAGCAGATTTGTGGAAAGGGGTGGCATTTTTACTTTGGATCCCTCGGTTTTGTTTGCATTTTTTTTACTACAAGAATACCTTCTTTGTGTAAGGAAAAAAGATTTGTAAAAGGAGAGAAACTATCGTTTAAGACCATCTATATTCAAAATTTCAGAGGCTGTAGAGAATGGTGGTTTAGAGAGCTAGCTTCAGAATCTAATGAACATGAGTTTAAACCCCAGCTCCATCCCATAAACAAATTAATCTCTCTGAGCCTGTTTCCTCATTCCTATAAAATGGTGATTATGATAATTACTGCACAGGATTATGATAAGTAATTAACTATGTTTATGGGGAAATACAAGTAAAGCATTCAGTACAGTGACTATCTTACAGAAAAGGCTCAATTAATATTAGTTGGTCTTGAAAATAGTTACTACTAGCTCAAACCAGTCGATTGGAGTGCTACAAACTTAGGCCACATTATTTTGGTCCCTCTAGAAAAGCTATCACTGCAGTGATTCTTCTGAGTCATGTTCTGGACCTCCACTGAGGGCCTTTATGAGAAACAGTGATGGGAAGTCTGCCTATCTATTACCAGGATCCATCGCATGTAACCACCCACTGTACCAGGGAACTCAGGGGGATCTGCATCTACCAGAGAGAGTATGAGCATGCAAGATCACCCCCAGCAGAAGACACATGTGGATTTATATTTTCTCTCATTTTTTAAAATTTCTATTACGTTTTACAATGCACAAAATATATTAGTTCGTCGGTGTATATGTATAGTTTACAAACAAATATACCTATATTAGGGAGTTTAACAATTTTTACCCATGGAAGTTTGGAAAGCAGTATCTTCTTTATGAGTTCTTCCCGATTTAGGGTCACAAAAGACTGTGATTCTCCCAAGCAATTGGATTATTGCTGCTAATAAATACAATCACTCTTGTCATTGGTCGTATGCCTTCCCTTCTCAGTTTTGACTGCTAGGAACCTCAGAGCCAAATTTATAACCCAGCTATATGTACAGAATACCTGTGATCGGCATGCTAAAGGCTATGGTAAGAGCACAGCGTCTGGAACCACACTGCCTGTGTCCCAATTCCACTTATTTCCTGTGCGAATTTAGCAAGTTACTTAACCTCTCTGTGCCTCAGTTACCTCAAATGTAACTGATAATTGTAATAGTAATTACCTCATATGATGATTATAAAAATTAAATGAGATTCTACATATAAAGAAATTAGAACAGTGCTCGGCATGTAGTAAGCACTCAAATATTATTTATGTTGTTATTATTGTTGCTGACGCTCATTCTATGATTTCCTTACCCTTGCTTTTCTTCAGTCTCATTTTTGCTACTCTGTGCATTTTAGTAAGGTATTTAAAACCCTTTTTTGGAAAGAGTATAAGCAAACAACCATATAAATATATATATATATTTTTAATATGCCATGCACTGTGTTAGGTGCTTGAAGAATACAAAAATAAAGAAAAGATTGTTTCTACCTTCAGGGAAATGTTCATACAAATAGCCATAACCCAAGTACAGAACATAGGAAGCCATGCAGTAGAGGTGTCTAAGTGCTATGAGGACATGGAACATCCATCAAGGCTTCCGGAGAAGGTGGCATGGAAGCCACACTGACCAGGAGACAAGGATATGGAGCAGGTATTCCGGGCAGAGAGCAATGGATGATCCAAGACAGAATCTCCAGGACAGATGTGCTACCTATACCGCTGCATACAGTGAATGTTCAATAAATCCCTGTTTTTGATTATTTGATTTAAGGGGTGTGGAGAACAGTAGGAAGAGGCAACCAGACAATAAAGGGAAATGAAAAATAACAAGAGCAGAAACAAATCATCTGAGGTAGGAAGATAAACTTGCCTGCCAGGCCTGGAAACAGGTATGAAAAACAGGTAAGCAGCAATCGCTTTGAGGGAGAAGGGAATGGAAGGTTTAGGAGTGGGAAAGGGGAGGGGTCCTCTGCCTAGTTATATCTGCACTGCAGAACAAAGGCCCAAAGGCCTTGACAGTTCCCAGTGGGCCCAGAGATAGAACTTTCCTTTTCTTTCATGGTGTGGCCTCAACCTCAGGCCTTCCAGAAGCACATTTGGTCACAATCTTTTAAGATGTCCTGTCATTTCTAAGCAGAGAGATCCCAGATAACTTCAGCTACACATTCCCTTCATCTGGAGGTATCCAAAGAGTGAGTCTGAAAACAAAGGCCCGAAAATCACAGTTAACTCCCTGCCCCAAATTTCGCTAAGAAGGGACAGAGTACGGTAAGCAAAACACAGCATTTGAAGTTGGACAGAACTGGCTTTTAATTCTAGCTTCTGACAAGATGCTAACCCAGGTAAGCCCCAGATTCCCCGTCTGTAAAATGAGGATGTCAATGTTTGCCTCACAGTCTTGTTTAGGAGGATGACTGGACACCCCATGTATGTGGCCAGTACTCAGCAGGCACTAAGATCATCTCTGAGCTCTACCTGCTCATGAAAATGAATAAGCTGCTGCTCATTGAGCCCCTCTGCTGTGTCGGGCACTGTGCAAAGTGCTTTATTCGTGTTACTGGTTCACTGGTGAAGTGGTGGCCCACGTCCTTCAGAATGCAGCAGCAACATGGGCTCTTTCCCTTCTTCTGCCCTTGAAGCCTTGATCTCCTGAAGTCAGTAGTTGATCTCCAGAACACCTCAGGTGTTGTCAGAAGGTTTGGTATCACTAAAGGCTATATTTCGACTGCCTCAGTGCTTACAACGTTTAGTGAAAATTTGAAGCAACCTAAAGGACCTTTTTCCCCCCCCAAAAGATCATGGTAAGTAATATCTGTTTAGATTTCACATAAAGAGGTTACAACCTCATTTTCCTTTCTGAATCAACTTTTTCTGCCTTCTGCTTCTTTAAGATTGTGTTTCCCAAGTTGGCTGCTCATTGGAATCACCACTGAAGGTTAAAACAATGCTTTGCTCCCACCTTCAGAGATTGTAATATATAATTGATCTGGAGGGCAGCCTGGGCCTCTGGATTTTTAAAAAACTCCCAGGGATTCTAACATGCATTTAAAATGAGAACTACTGCTTAAGTTCTCAGTTTAAAAAATTATCTGTCTACCTTCTACCTTAAGAAATACATTTTTAAACAAAAATGGAATGACATTTATATATTGTTCTAATGTTTACTTCTTTTTACCCAACAATATATTACGGCTCTCTTTCCTTGTCAGTACACATAAAATTATCTCGCACTCTTTAGCAGCTGCAGAATATTTTATTGTAGGGGTGTACAATAATGTATTTAAACAATCCCTTGCAAATGGACATTTAGGTTGTTTCCAGTTTTTCACTATTACAAGCAACATACTGGTTTTGATTAATAAACAAAGGAAGCCCTTTGTATTGTCATTTGCTGGGCACATGCATGCAATTCTTATGGCTGGAGCGGCTTCTGAGCCCTTGAAGGATCCAATGGGCACTGTGAGGTCAAGGGCTGGCTGGGCTGACCGGAACCATGGCCACCTCTGTGGCTGTATCTCAGCTTTTTGATCTAAGGGAGGAGGTGGCCTGGGTACAGAGTTTTCCTTCTTCTCCACAGGGTGCCTTTTGATGTGTTACCCTATGGCCTAGGAGGTTGGAGGTGCTTTGGGAGGCTATCAGAAGAGGTGGAACATGACAGTTAGAATCAGCCAGCATTTATTTGTCTGAAGCTAGGCCCAGTCCGTAGAGCCAAGGGATGGAAGAGGGTCAGAGAGGAGCAAATCCAAGCCAGGCCTGATTCTAGACAAGGCTTTTCACAGGAATAACTATCCTTTTTCCTAGACTGCCCTACTGAACTAGTATTTGAGATATATTGTAGGTTTCTGGAGGAGGCTTGCTAGGAGGGCAAGGGGAGCCCAGGTAGGGCCAGCCTCGAGCATCAGGAAAGGTCAGGATAATAATGGCTTGTCCAATGTTGGAGCTAGTTGGTAAACAGCGGGACTGCGAAATTGTGCTAGAGAACTTGAGGAAAGTTTTGCTCAACCATCCTCACATGCACAGTTAAAGCAGGGTTGTGGGGTGTCCTAGGTTCACATCCTGGCACTATGGCTGACAGCTGATTGCCAGCTATCTGTGTGGGCCCAAGGCCTCCCCTCTCTGAGCCTCTTTCCTCATCCAGAAAACAGGGTTTTATTCATTTCACCTTGGGTTGTTGTGAGAATTAATAAGGGAACAGATGCAAAGGTATTTAGCACTGTCCCTGGCACACAGTAGGTGCTCAGTAAGTAGTAGCTGCGTTTATCAGTGGGTTAGGGAGCCATCTAGGAAAGATAGGGACCAGCTATCATGTGGGGCCTAGAATCAGAATCACAAAGAACAAGGAAGCAACTTCCAGTAGCTGAAGCTTGGTGGGTGGGATGTGTTGTTCTGGACAAAGGGCCTGCACCTTCACCTTTCCAGTATTTCTGCTGCCCTGGCTATCCGTTTCATGAGCAACTGCCCTCAATTCCCAGGGAACTACGAGGAGGGTCCTGGCCATGGCCATGAGGGAAAGAGGGAAGTGGTGGGGAGGCTGTAAAAAATGTAAATGGTGCAGTGTGGAGCTCGGCTCCAGCTGTCTGGCACTCACCGGAGCTGGCAGGAGCCCAAGGAAGGAGCCCCAGACCCGGGGCGCCTTTTGTCCCAGGGCTTGGCTTTGTAAAAGGTGGGGGAAGGGGCAAGAATTCGTGGAACTCGTCCTTTCATTAGAGCCCCCGCTGCCAGCAGGTGTGAGAATAGGGGCGAGAGTTGCGGACTTTGTCCTGGAAAGTTTAGAAATGAGAATTGCAGCTCAGCATGCAGTTTTGTTTGACAAATTCCTTGGGTTTCAGCTTCTAAGGCTGTGAACCTTCAAGCCAGTCAGACTCCATTCTGCTTAGAAAGTGGCCATGAACTGGTTCCCCGCCCCCCAATTGGCCTTCTGCAGTCCCATCTCTGCCAGTCCCCAAATCCCTGCTTTCCATGCTCTGCCAAAGCACACTGCTTCCCCAGGCCGCTTGATTCTCTGAGGTTTTTGTTTGTTCTTACATTTCCATTCCTCTTTGGCTGCTTGGGGTTCACAGCTTCCAGGGCCTTCTCTAAATCACCATATGCAAGCATTAGATGTTGCTTGGACTGAAGTCCTAGAAAAACCAGCAGTGGGGCAAGGAAGGGCTCGGAACCATGCAGACCTGGGTCGGAACCCTGCTCTGCCCTTCACAGCTCAGCGAATTCCAAGCAAGTTACTAACCTTTCTGAGCCACAGTTTTCTATAGATAAAATGGGAATGCTATTTATTCCTAGTCGTCAAGATTTCGTACAGATGAAATGCTGAGTTAATGTTTAGAAGGCTCTTAGCACAGTGCTTGGCACAGAATAAATAGGTGCTCGACGAATTTTCAGTCATTCTTAATAAATCAGAAAAATAAGGCAGAAACTCCCTGCAGTGTTGTTTTGATTTGTGTTTCCCTGTTGGTAGATTAATCTTTTTCATGTGTTTATTGGACTTTAGTATTTCTTATGTTATTTGTCTGTTCAAAGCTGTCATTCCTTTTTCTTTCAGTTTTTTTTTTGTTTGTTTATTTGTTTGTCTTTCGTTTAACAATTGGTGGGATGTATTTATACATTCTGCATTCTGGAATTTTTTTGTTATACAATTTTCAAATGTTTTTGTTGCTTGCTTTTGGTGTTTTGGTGTCTTTCAACGTACAAAGTCTCTTTTTCTTTCTATACAGTGTATGCCCAAATCCGCCCATAGGGGCTGGCGCTGTATAAGCTGATGTATTGCATGGTTTGGGAGCCTCACTGACCCTCCTCTTGACCACCACATTACTCAGAGCTTTCCTAGGCTCTCCATTGAAAGTGAAAACCTGTAGCTGTGCTGTTTGACTGGATCCTGGAGTACCCCAGTTCTATTCCAAAATGCACACACTCCCCCCTACTGGTTTCAAGAAGAATCACATCCTTTTTTTACTGGTTTGCCGATTTGGGGAAACTCCAAGATCTGACAGAAATTAGCAGCTGAAAGGGAATTTGGATGTCCTCCACTAACCTCCTCTGTAGGGTCCAGGACTGCCTCACGCTCTCCATACCTCACATCCCAGTCAGCTGCCCAGACTCACATTAAGTGACCATTTAAGTTAAGCGTTTCTGAGAAGCTGTACATAAATCTAATTTGATGGATTATATTTTAATCCTCTAGGAGAGAAAGAAATTAAAGTAAATATTATGAATTCAACCAGCTCATTTATTGGACGGCAAATGTGCTATTTGCTGGTGAAGTGTTTTACATGAAGACCTTATTTAATCCTCATGACTCTAAGAAAAACTCAAATTTCTCCGTTTTAAAGATAAGGAGACTGAAGCTCCGAGGGGTTATTATGCAGCTTGGCCAAGGTCACCCAGTTGGAAGGTTGACAGATTGAACAAATAAACATACAGCAGCCCAGTTAAATTTGAATTCCATATAAAGAGTAATTTTTTAGTATAGCAGATCTCAACTATTGCATGCAATATTTTATCTGGCAACCGTACCCAGATGGTAAGTGGGGAATGTAGACTAGAATCCAAGTCTCCTGGTTCCCTGTCCTTCCAGTGGTGAGACCATGGGGCACTTGCACAGAATTCTTGGGGAAGGGAGGAAACCTTGTACTAGCACTTAGATTTCTGGGGGTGGAGACTTCTTAACAAGCACCCTTACCCTCAAACCTCTACTCCTCAGGGATTCCTTTGCACTCTAAATTTTGAGAGCACTTTTGTACGTATCCAGCTTATAAATTTAGATGGCCACATTTCATTGTTTCGTGGCTTCCAATATTCCTAGTAACTCTTTACATTCATTCGATCATCCATCCATTTAACTCTTTGACAAATATTTATTGTTTGCGGGCCTGTCCTGCCAGCCAAGGATAGAAAGATGAATTAGGTGCAACTTCTGCCCTTGAGGAGCTGTTGCTCCACTGCAGGAGACTGACAAGTAAACAGACACATTACAGTGGGTGCGGGGTTGAACGGCGGTGTAACAGAGACCATACAGAGGTTTGCTCCGGAAGCAGAGGGCACGGGAGTGGGAGCAGTCAGATACAAATTTATGAGATTAGCTTCAGCTGATTATTCTTGAAGAGTCAATAGTTTTGTTTTTCTCTAAAGGGGAACAAATGATAATGGATATCAATTTTAGCCAGTGGTTATAATTTGCAATAAGAAATGAATTCAGATGAAGAAAGTGAGAACATGGGCTCCAGAGCCAGATGTCCTGGTTATATCCAAGTTCCCCCACTTATTAATCATGTGACCATGGCCATGTAAACAACTGATCCTCTCTGTGCCTCAATTTTGTCTTCTGTGAAGTGGGGATAACAATGTTATCTATTTCACTGGTTTCGTGTACATATTAAATTAAATAACCCATATAAAATGCCTAACACAACCCCTGAGACATAGTAAGTATACAATGGAAGTTCACATCAATCATTTTCCCCTCTACTAGATCTTCCTTTCAGTCTGCAAATGTGTTGTAGTAGCTTTCTATCCTTGATTCCATATCCTCTTCTAACTTCTGGAAGATTATCTGTTCCCTTTTCATAGCACCACTCTTTGAAAGAATTGCCTATAACTCTCATTTTCACTTCTTCACCTTCTGTCTCCTGAACCCACTCCAGGGAACCTGCTCTTGTCTAGGTCACTGATAAGCACCATGGTTCAATTCCAGCGGGTAATTCCAGTCTCGCTTGCAACTCCTCAGCAGCATTTGATACGTTCGATCTGGCCATGTTTCATGAAGTCCTTGCTTCCCTTGGCTTCCAGGACCCCAAACTCACCTGGGTCTCCTCCTCCTCCACTGCTGCTCCTTCTCCACCTCCTTTGCTGACTCTTCCTTCCTCCTTCCCAGGTCCTTCCACTAGATGTCAGAGTCCCGCAGGGCTCAGTCCTCTGACCTCATCTCTATCTGCGTTCACTCCTTAGGTGATCTCTTGTAATCTACTGATTTAAAACCCCACCTTTCCTCTTATGATTCCCATGTTTACAGCTCCAGCTCAGACATCTGCCCTGAACTCCAGACTCAAACAGCCAGATGCATATTAACATCACTATTGAGTGTCTAATAGGCATCTCAAATTTAACCTGTCCATAAACAAACTCTTGACTTATCACCTGTCCGCCATCTATAATCTGTTTTTCTCAGTAAATAGTACCATTACTCACTCAGTTGCGCTAGCCAAAAGCCTTAGAATCACTCTTGATTCCTCCTTCTCTCATTCCCCATATCCAAACTCAAATCTTGTTGGTTTTAGCTTCAAAATACATCCCAAAGCCATTATTTCTCACTTCCTCTAAAGCAAGGTTTCTTATCTTTGGCACTTTGGATATTTTGGACCAGGTAACCCTTTGTCGTGACAGCTGTCCTGTGTGTTATTGGAGGATGTTTAGCAGCATCCTGGCCTCTACCCATTAGATGTCAGTAGCATCCTCCAATCGTGACAACCAAAAATGTCTCCACATATTGCTGCATGTCTCTGGCAGGGTGGTAGGTATGGGGAAGGTGAGGCAAAGCACACTAGTTGAGAACCACTTCTCTACAGCTACCATTCCATAGTCTCAACCATTATTATCTCTTACCTGAAATACCGGAATACCCCCCCTAACTGGTTTCCCTACCTCCCTTTTAGCTTCCCCTTCTCCATCCAGCAGAAGCCAGAGTAATCTTTTTAAATCACAAAACAAATCTTGTCTCTCTTTTGTTTTCAACCCTCCAATGGCATCACATAACGCTAAGCATAAAACCCGATGTCCTTGTGATGGTATGCAAGACTCTGGACGATCTGACCCTTATTCATTTCTAACCACTCTCCCTTTGCTCATTGCACTCCAGCCATGCTGACTTCTTTACCATTACTTGAACATGTCAAGAACATTTCCTCCCAGGGCATTCGCATTTGCCGTCCCCTTTATTTAGAATGCTATCCCTCGGAATCCGCATGGCTCCTTGCCTCACTTCACTCAGGTTTATGGTTTAAACCTCCTTGGAGACGCCTTTCCTGAGCACCCTGTCTCAAGGAACACTGGCACTCATCCCTCTCTTCCCACACCCTGTGTGATGGACGTGGAGATGTGTGGCCCAGATCCCCATCTTTGATGAAGGACTAAGAGTGCAGTCAGCAGACAACCTTCAGCTATAACAGGATTGCCTGAGCCAGAGTGGATTTGCCTAAGGTCATGGCCTTTCCTAGATAGCCCACATCCAAGGACTGATTAGGGGTTGAGTAGAAAGGAGGCAACAAAGATGGGTCATGTTAGCTCTGGAGTTCCCCATGGAGTTGACTGAGGCTGTCATCAGAACTGCCCCTCAATTTCTCCCTCTGCCCAATCTTTCTTCCCTCCCTTCGCTTCCACAGATGGGATCCAAGAGCATTCTCTATCAACGTCTAGCATGCTAAACATCTCAGGGTGTGCATCTCAGAAGACTCAACCTGTGACAACCTCTATAGTTTTCTTAGTGCTATGACTTATATTTAATATTATTATATTTGCTTATCGTATGTATCAGCTCAAGGTCTGTGAAGACAGGGACTTTGTTTTAAAATTGCTGTTTATCTCCAGCACTTAAAACAATGCCTGGCACATACAGAGTGCTCAGTAAACACTTATTGAATGTTGAATGAATTCTCATTGGCACTGTGGTCAGCTCTTCACTACTGTAGGTGTAAGGAGCAAGTCTCCCAGAATATGCCATGCAAGCATGCAGGTTATTTTGACCTGAAAATAATTAAAGCCCAACAAACTCAAGAAGACTTTTTTTTTTTACCTCCTTCTTCCTGCCTAGAGAGATTCAGTTACAAAAACCTGCTTCAGGAAGGGATCCTTAGCATATTTACCTTAGCACATATGAATGAAGTATGGCAGACAGGGAGGGTCCAAGCCAAAATTTGTTCCCCTAGATTCTTTTTTGCCCCATTGTTTCTAAATGGCCTTGTAAGAAATTGTTTACAAATGTTTATTCTTTCTTACATGCCTCTGAATTGCCTACCGCCCGCTTCTTAGTCCAAAAGGACATATATACCTCATTTTGCCTGTTTTTGGAATTTTTGAATTTTTTCATGCTTATGTGAACTCCCCGTGTGCACATATTAAGATTTGATTTTCTCCTGTTAATCTGCTGTATGTCACTTGAATTATTCAACCAGCCAGAACGTAAGGGATAGGGGGAAAGTTTTCCTATGCCTGACACTGCTCTAAGATTGCTCTTCATGATCAGGGTGTCCTTGAGTGATTTCTAGTATGAAGATTCCAACTTTTTAACAAACATGCAGCTCAGGGACACAATCTTTCCACAGTGATTTATTTCTGGGGTGGGAACAGGCCCAGATGGTTTCAGATCTAGAAGAATTGACAGCAGGGCTCTGCTCAGCTAACAAGTTAATCCCTCCTGCTCTGTCCTCCTTTAGGCTGGAAACAAATTTAACAGACTGGTTTCATATGTGGAAGCTGCCACGGGCCTTTGAAACAGCTACACCTCAGGTGTTTTGACCTGATCAGCCCATAGGGTAAATTTCAGATCAAATTGTCATTCTTTAGTATTTTTACACACTGTTGCATCTTTTTCAAGAACATTCACATTGCTTGGTCATTTCTAATGATGGGCATGAGCTATGAGTCTGTTCAACGTCCTAATTTTGTATACAGGAAAACTGAAGTCAGAGGAGTAGCTTCATTCACTTCAAAATTGTTTCATGGACACCATTTACATGCCAAGCACTGGGCTGGGTATTGCAGAATGTGAGGATGACTAAGAAGCATACAGGGAGACAGGCAGGAACAAGTCTTTAACTGAGGTATGGACCAACAGCTGTGAGGGCCAGAAGATGAAGTGATTATTTCTATATTGCCAGGCAACTTCTGGGTAGGTTGTATAATTAACATTTTAAGAAATGTTAAAAACAAACAAACAAACACTTTAAATGTACAGGCTCTTTTGTTCAAATTGTCTTTTGCTCTCTTCAGTCCTTTCATTCCTAATTTCCACAGATTGCAATTATTTTCAACAGGTGCATTCTTATACACACACAAACATGTTTTTTTTTAAAAGAAAAAACACACGTGGAGTATGCCTTCTTTTAAACTTAACTGTATTTTGTTTATGTTCAAGGATATTCATTGCAGCGTTCTATGTAATAGCAAGAGAATATAACCCACTAAAATGTGGGAACTGGATAGATAGTTCCTCTTTACAATGGCTTACTATGCAGTGGGAAAAACTGAGGTAAGTCTGTATGGTATGGAACAACCTTCGAGATATACTATAAAGTGTAAAAAGCAAGCTTCAGAACAGAGTGCTCAAAAGGAAAAAGATCGGGGGGTGTGCATAAAAATAATCACACATTTAAGTTTGTGTATGCGTAAAATATTTCTGGAAAGATTGCAAAGGAGTTGTAAAGAGCAATTGCCTCTAGGATGGGAGATGTACTTATTTTTCGTTATATGCCTTATAACCTTGTGAAATTTTTGTTACCATGTGTTTTTAATTTTTTTAACTAAAAAACTTGTAATAACTATGTATGGTATCAGATGGGTTCTAGATTTATTGAGGTGCTCACTTCATAAGCTATATAAATGTCTAATCACTATGTTGTACACCTGAAACTAATATAATATTGTATGTCAGCTGTAATTAAAAAAATAAAAAATAAATAAAACATATCTCGAACTCTTAAACAAACAAACAATATAACATGGGCATTTTTTCATGTTACCATGTAGTACATTTAGCTCCTATCATTGCCAGGCACTGTTTAGATACTTCACATATATTAACTTATTTGCCACAACAACTCCCTGATGTAAAAATTATTATTCTACTTCACAGATAAGGAAACCAAAGCAACTTGCCCAAGATCACACAGATATTAAGTGGTAGAGCAGGGATTTGAGCCATGTAACCTGTCTCTGAAGTCCATACTCTTAACCATTAAGATGATGCCACACCTCTCTTGTTAATGACTGCAAAATATATTCTACAAAGTGATTGGGTCATATTTTTTTTAACCACTCCTCTTTTGATGGGGATTCCGGTTGCTTCCAGGATTTGGCTATTACCTACATGCTTCAGAAATATCCTTGTGATCAACCCTTTGTGCTCTTGGGTAAATATATTTATAAGAAAAGTCCTTGAAGTGAAACTACTATATCATCTAAAACTTGATAGTTATTACGAAATTTTTCTTTTTTTTCTTGACCAGTTTGTTTTCCCTTTGTCTATGTATGAGAGTGAGGAAGTATACCCCAGAAGTCCAGTAGCTGGAAAAGGGGAAACTCTTCCCCACCTCACCCCGCTCACAAGGCACAATTGTCAATGTCTGGAGATGATTTTTTTGGTTGGTGCAACTGGGTTGGGGGAATGGTGCTAGAATCTAGTAGCCAGGGATACAGCTCAACATCCTACAATACACAGGACAGCCTCCCTACAACCCCAACAAAGAATTACCAAAAAGTCAATAGTGCCTAGGCTGAAAAACCCTGCTGTATGGTACTTTTGTCATAGCACTTCATAAAGACAACTATAATTGTCAACTGGTTGGCCTTCCCAGATAAACAAGCCGGCATCATGAGAACAGGTGATACAGGTATCTTGCTGAGTATTTGGCACATAGTTGACAATAAGAACTGAAGGAAGATGGGAAGGTACATCCAGATTCAAATGTAGGACCCAGTAAGATCATGCTTCTTATTTTCTTGAACCATTTCCCACCTTCCTTTGGGCAATATAATTGGTCAGTTGATAAGCATTTCATTCTTCAACACTTAAGCCAACAGGAATCCCTAACTTGGGATGAGGTGAAGGAGGAGACTTTATTCTGTGTAAACAGCTCATTTGTGATATAGCATGACAGCTCATTTGTGATATAGCATGACAGCATGGCTATGGAACAGCTCAATAATGTTACAGCTCAATTATGAAACAGTATGGCTGTGAAATAGGTGGCTTGGCCTGGTGTTGCAGCTTGCTCAATGTTATAGCATGGTTCCATCCCACTCCAGCTACACAGGTGTACTAGAATTTACTCCAGCTACACAGGTATGCTAAAATTCACTCTGGCCCAAACTCTCATTTCAGCTTCACACCTGCTAACTTATACAGAGAGAAGTCCCTGCACCTGGTCCTTGATTTGTCCATTCTCATGCAAATGAGGACTCCAAAACTTCACAGTTTGGCCCCCAAAATACTGTCCCAATTGGTCATAATAGAAATAGAGCTGTTCTACCAGTGGAGATGCTAATGACAATATGCTGTTCAGATCCAATTGGCAGGGAAAGTCTCAGTCCTATTGTTTGGAATGCACGTCCAGGAACTCCTTTATAAGGGTTGGCTCTCAGCACAAGGTAGGAACGCAGTGCAGATAGCAGGTAGTTTAGCACAGGTTTCTATCTGAAGTTCAGCTTGCATGAAAGGCTCTTGTTTAGCAACAGTTGTTAGTCTCTGGGTTTCTGTTTTTGGTTTTGGGTTTTGTTTTGTTTTGTTTTGTTTTGTTTTTTTAGTCCAGTTAGCCACCAAGAGCCCTTCCTGATAGGTATTTTCTTTCTCAGAGGCAACAGTAGATACTGGGAATATAGCAATAAGCAAGGCAGAGTCAAACTTCACTCAGATGAAAATAATTCTTACAAGGAAAGACAAACAATAAGCAAGGAAACAAGGTGGCTTCAGATAGTGATAAATATTATGAAGAAAATATATAAGACTAATATAATAGAGAACGATGGGGCCGGGTGACATACTCTAGGTAGGGTGAGTGGGTGGCTGTTAAACTAATGTTGGGAGTGAGCCAGCCATGGAAAGCTCCAGGCTGGGGGAAGGGTGACTCAAGTGGAGACAAGTGCAATTGCAAAGACACTGAAGTGGAAACAGAGTGGCCATTCAATGAAGACCAAGTGGAGGATCCAATCATATGCCATGAAAATATTTGGATTTTATTCTAACTGCAACCAGAAGTCTGATTTATGTGTTAAAAGAACACTAGGGCTTCTTTGGGAGAATGTATGAAATATCTACTATATTCAGAGTCTAAAATACCTATCATAAAATACTTAAGTCACATTTCTCTGGTACCTCTTGTCAAAAAGGAAACCTCCCAAGTCCAGAAGGGGGCGCTCTAGGAGCAGGGTCGACTGACTATCACGCTCAGCACTGGTTCTTTTAAAGAGGTCGCTTCCGGGAGCGGCCGCGTCGCCCGGAGCCTTCCTCTCTATCCGCCCGTCTCTGTGGTCGCCGGGGCCCCGCCCTTCCCTGGCTAGGATCATGCTCTTCGTACTCTGCCCAGAGCTGACCCGGGGGCAACCGTACTTTAGTGTCACTCGGATCCCGGGTCATGGCGGTCCCAGGGCCCGCGCCTGGGAATGGCGCTAGGTGAGCAGGGCGACAGGGCAGGAGGGTCTGGGCCTCAAGGCGTCCTTCTGAGGGCTGCGTGGGGGAAGGGACTCCACTGCCTAACGCCCTAGTCCACGGCGCTTGAAGAGCCGCCGCCCTGGCGAAAGAGGAGCTCCCGAAGGGGCCCCCACTCTCTCCTCCCATCCGAGGCTGCCCTCCAGCTTTGCGGGAACTTCTGCCAACCCCTGCACCCTGGGTGTTGGATCCTCTCTCGGAACTGGCTTTATTTTATTTTTTTTAAAGACCCTCAAATACGCAGAACTGGCTTGTTCCTCTTTCTCGGTTCTTGGGTTACTGTGGGCCAGTGCAAAGCCCTTCTAGTGTTTTATTATCTTCCTGCCTTCATTCCTTATTCTCGGTCCCATTTCACTCCCCTTCTCAGACACCCACTTGGAAGTATTAAGAGAGCGTCTTTACAGCCTACCTTACATAAGTCTGCGTATGTGTTATCTTGAAATATATATAGTGGTTTTGTATTCACAGAAATGATAACATGGTGTGATTCTTTTTAAAACTTTTTAACTCAGCATTGTGTTTTTGAGATCAGACCTGCTGTACTAATCCAGTTTTCACCTTGAGTGCTGCGTGGTGCTACTCGAAGTACATTAGACCCCATTTTGCTTATACAGTACCCTAGTAATGGACACTTATATTGCTTCCAATTTTAACTACCACAAGCCATACTAGCACTTGTCTTATTATGGTTGTGAGTTAATTTCTCTGCATTATCCACACCAGTTTAGGATGCTAGGACATACCTAATTCTGCTAAATTGTTGTCTGGAATGGCCACACCAGGTTATACTTCTGGACAGCATTAACTAAAAGTTTCTCCATTACCCCCGCCCCTAACGTTTGGTTTTGTTTGATTTTCTAATTTTTATCAATCTGATGTATATAAGATGGTATCCCATTTTATTAATTTTTATGTATTAAGCATTTGAGTTTCCCCTTTTCTGAATCACCTATATCCTTTTCCCACTTTTCTATGGATTTCTTGTTTTCCTGACTTACAGGAATTCCATGCATACTTTAAATTTTAATTCCTAGTGGTTTTACTCTGCAAGCACTTTCTCCAAGTCTTTTAACTTAATCTATAGCACTGTGTTGAACAAAAATATTTAATTCTAAGTTAAATTTATTAGTTTTCCCCTTTATATTTTGTGGCTTGAGGATCTTATGTGACAAATACCTTCCCATTATATTAGGATATTCTTCTAAAGTTCCTTCTATTAACTAAATAGTTACTTCTCACATTTGCTTTTTTAATCCATTTGGAGTTCTTAAAGTTTACTTTTTGTAAATGATTTGAGGTAATGATCTAAATTTTCCTCCACCATTTTCAATAAGTAACTAATGAATTAATACTTAAAAATTAGAGAAGCTCTGTAGTACAGTTAAGAGCACAGATTCTTGGAGCTAGGCTGCACATGTTCAAGTCCTAAGGCTGCCAGTTACCACCAGGTGGGGGACAGGACAACGTACTTAATCTCTTTTGTCTCAGTTCCTCTTTGATAAAATAGGCTATATTCTCCATATCTTAGGGTTGTGACAATTAAATGAATTCGTACATGTAAAACATGTAGAACAGTACTGGGCACATAGTATGTGCTTAGTAAGTGTTGACAACTATTAGTTTTACTGTGTCCTTTCTTATAGTGTAACGTCGCTTAGGTGCCCATGTAAACGTAGCTTTTTTTTTTTTGAGGGGATTTGTGTTGGGGTTTTATTTTTTGGTCTCTCTGTTTTATTGGTCTTTTTGTTTCTGTATTAATACCATACTTTGTTATTTCTTCAGCCCTGTATTATGATATATCTTAATTACTCGGTGGTTTGGGTTTCTTCCTTCTCCTTTCCTATTCTTCACAAAAGCTATTCATGGACCTTTATATTTCCAGATAAAGTTCTTTCAAGAAGTCCAGCTTTTGATTGGCATTACACTGAATTTACACATTTGTCAGAAATGAGGTCTTCATAATATTAAGTCATGCCAGCTCTGTCAATTTAATTATTCTTTCATATCCTACAGTAGAACTTTTGGGTTTTCCTCTAAAATGTCATATACGTTCTTTTTAAAAGTTAATTCCTGGATATTTTATAATTTTTCTACATTTTTCTTTTGTAAATGACTTTTTCTTTATGTTTTCCAGTTAATTATTGTAGGTATAGAAACTTATTGATATATGTTTGTTAACCCTATATCTAGCTGAACTTTCATTTCCAACATTTTGTCTACTGATTTGCTGTTTCCTTTGTAAACGATCACATTTCCACAAATAATGACAATTTAATTTCTCTCCTTTCAGTCCTTTTGCCTCATTTCTTTTTCTTGCTTTATTGCTTTAGCCAGGATTTTAAAATCCTTGATGGAGTGGGCTTCTTTGTCTTCCTTGTGACCATAAAGAGGATATGGCTAAAATTTCTTCATTAGCTAAGATTTTGCTGTAGATTTTTGGTAAGTAACTTTTCAGAGCATTTAGCAACTTAAAGAAATTCCTTTCTATCCCTGGTCTATTCCAAACCTGCCATCTTCAGCATTTGTAAACCATTTTTTCTGAATGGCCCGGGCCCCAGAGCAGAATGTAATAAGCTTGGTAACTGCTCTTTAAGGCTCAGCTGCCCTCTTAGGTTTCTTTCTGCTTCTGTTTCTCTTCTTTAGGCCCAAGTTAGATCTGCAATTTCTCCAGCGGTTCCTGCAGATACAGAAGGTTTTGTTTCCTTCTTGGTCATCACAGAATGCCTTGATGTTCCTGACCCTTTTGTGTTTGGCCCTCTTGGGTGAGTGAGTGAGCCCAGGCTAGAGGGGGAAGGGCAGCCTGGGTTGTGGATCCTTTCCTTCTCTCTGGGGTATTAATGAGGCAAGGACTCAAGAGGAAGCCTCCCTCCTTTTTGTACCCCTCATTACTGATTTCCGACTTCTCTCCTTGCCCCCAGAACAACTCGTGATCTACCAGGTTGGCTTGATCCCCAGTCAGTACTATGGGGTCCTGGGAAACAAAGACTTGGATGGGTTTAAGACCCTGACTTTCCTGGCTGTCACACTCATTGTTCTCAACTCTATGGTAAGTTCTTCCTGTGTTTCTCTTCCTTTCCAGCCTAATAAGAATGGAATGTCCAGTGGACTTAGCCACCAGGAAGCAGGACTCAAGCTAGGGTGTATGGATTCCCCCTTTTCTGGGAACTTAAGGTCAGAAACCTAGGTAGGGCATTGATCTTGCTACTGACCCACTGTGACCAATTTCTTGAGTGTTTCGAGCTCCCAGAACCACGAGATTCTGGTTTAATTTAGCATATCATGGAAATGATCATTATTCCTTTCATTCCCAGAACTCTTGCTTCAGGGAGCTCAGAGCACTTGAAAACTGGGATCAGCAGCCAGAACTGCTCTTCCTCTGTGGGGCAAAGGCTATGACTCAGCCTGGCGCCGCGCCACACCTCCCAGCCTTTGTACCTGCTGTTTTCTGTTTTCTTGCAGAATGGCCTCCTTACGCCATCCCTTATTCACTTGGTTAATGCCTTCTCGCTTTTCAAGATTCTTCTGTTGTCACCTCCTTCAGGTCCTCCTTAACTTTCTCCTCCACGTTTCCTCTACCTCTACCAAACTCTGTCCTTTACTTAACCAATACTTTGAGTTTCCCTCTGCTGTAACACTCTACACCCTTGTAATTGTCTGTTTCCTGGCTAGACTGAGCTCATTGCAATTTCTTTCATGCTTATTAGCACATAAATGGTGAATGGTGAGAGCCAGGGCTCTGCTAGGACTCCAGCCTAATGCTCTCTCTCAGGCTGTGCTTAACCTGTTTTCTTGGGGAAGCCACTTCTCACACTTTGGCACTTTTGTTGGGTCTTTGGTCAGTAAGCACCCACGTATACAGAACTTGGTTCCAAGTTGTGGGGACAGAAAACTAAGAACATAAATGGAATAGAAAATACTGTCCTCAATCTCCAGAAGCTCATATGCTCTCGGAATAAGACAGCACAATGTGGAAAGGAGCTAGAGGGTCTTGCCTTTGGTAAGCCCTTCAGTATTTGGCGAAGGAATGAACATGTGAGTGACTGGATACTTTAAACAAGCGGAGGAGCTAAGTGGACAGAGTAATCCGAGTGGGCTGGGATGGGTCCCCAGAGGCTATCTGCCAACCCTGAGCTTTGAGCTGAGCTGAGACTTGGAAGAAGCCGTTCTCCCACTCCCTCCCTTCTCCTTGCCTTCCCCACTGTGCAGCTGAAGAGCTTTGACCAGTTCACCTGTAACCTGCTGTATGTAAGCTGGAGGAAGGACCTCACCAAGCACCTCCACCGCCTCTACTTCCGGGGCCGCATGTACTACACTGTCAACATGCTACGGGATGACATCGATAACCCGTAGGCCCTGCTCTCAGTCCTACTACCCTCTGCCTGGTTCCGTCCATCTGGCTCATGCCTCGGAGATCATCTACAGTTATTTGCAAATGTCGATAAGAGCCATGGGAGGAGGATGCCCTGCAGGGGACTCCTGGAGAGGCTGCAGGGCTGAGAATAGGGAGCTAAAATATAAGAGTGGCTCGCTTTTATCCATTTCATATCCTGGGCTTCCAACTCAGGCCCCCTCTCAAGAGTGTCTTTGCTAGAAAAAGCTAGAAAATCAGCTCTCAGCAGTAAAAGAAAATGCTGTTTAGAACTCAGTCTAGGATTTAAATTTTTATTCTATCACCTCTCAGCGTATAGGCCATAAGTTAACTAGGCCCCAGGTTCCCTTTCTGTAAAATGAGGATAACAATAGTTTGAAAGGGTACACTGAGGATAAAATGATATTCATGTAATGCAGATGTACAGTGCCTGGCGCCTAGCAAGTGTTCCAATGTAGATTAGCTGTTGTGATTTTACAGGTAAGGACACTGAAGCCCAGAGAATGCAAGTGACTCATGTCTCACCGGGAATAGGATTCACTGTGGCCCTGGTGGTGTAATGGGACACATGGGGCCTCCTCACCCATTTCCTCCCCACGTACCACCCTCCCAAGCTCTTTGTTACCTAGGGCGATCTTTCCTCAGGCTGAGCTTTGCTGCTGACCTCTCTCTCCTAGGCCTCTTCTATGTGGCTTTACCCATGGAAGTTCCCACAGTCAGGTAGCTAAAATGGGGGCAGACCCAGGCTCGTAAAAGAGAATGGGAGGAGTAAGATAAATGGGGTAGCTTTCCTGATCATCTAGAAACTTAGCTCACCTACCCTCTGAACTGACTCAGGACCCCTGGGTGCTGGACCTTTCAGTTGCCACTTTTTCTGAGGGGTAAACGAGGCACCGTAAGAAGCAACCCTCCAGAACCTTGTGTAGAGGTCCCGAGGGTCTCATTGCCTCTGGGAAACCAGCCCTCTCTGAGTCCATCTTCCCACGGGGTCATTCCCGACAGCACTGGAAGGTCAGAATAAGAGGTAACATGGAACGGTCAGCTTTCTCAACCCTCAAACCCAGCTCCCTGGGTCTAGTTACTCTTTGTCATTGGCTGCAGGGACCAGCGCATCAGCCAGGACGTGGAGCGGTTCTGCCGACAGCTCAGCAGCATGGCCAGCCAGCTGATCATCTCCCCCTTCACCCTCATCTATTACACCTATCAGTGCTTCCAGAGGTGAAGCCTCTCCTGCCAGAATCCCTCCTGCTCCCCCACCTGGTGTATCCCATTGGTCCCTCACTCAGGTTCTCCCAGTCAGGGTCCAAAAGAGACTAGTCTTCCCCCCTTCCTACCTGCACCCAGAAGTCTTCCTTCCTGTCTCACATGCTTGGGCCCCTGCCATCCCTTTGGCCCCTGCCATTCCTTTGGCCCCATGGTATTTCAGCGTGACAGGGATCCTGATGCTCTGACAGCTGAAAGGGGGCAGGAGTCTGGGCTGAGGCCTGCGGGGGTATGTGGCAGCCCCCCACCCTCCCTCTCTGCCTTTCAGCACAGGCTGGCTCGGACCGGTGAGCATCTTCGGGTATTTCATCCTTGGAACCATGGTGAACAAAATGTTGATGGGGCCCATTGTGGCGAAGCTGGTGCAGCAAGAAAAGCTAGAGGGGGATTTCAGGTGTGTGTCCCTTGCTTGAGGTGTCTGAGCTGGACATAATGGTTAAGGAATGGGATCTGGAGAAAGGCTGCCTAAGTTCAAATCCCAGCTATACCACTTCCTAGCCATGTGCTCTTGGACAAGGTCTTTAACCTATCTAAACTTGGTTTCCCATCGCTAAAATAGGGATGGTACTGTTATTTAAAAGAATTGTGAGGAGGATCAAAGACATATATGAGAAGCATGAAAATGCTATCTGATTGGCCATCATCATCATGCCTTGGCCTTTTTATGTGCTTCTGTTCCCAGCCAATGATCCAGCCCCTACTCTGTGCTTCGTGGCCTCCTCCTCCTGTGAGAGGCCCAGCTGTGGGAGGAGGAGGCGCTGTGGGCACCTGCTCTCTCTGGAGCGAGGCAAGGGGCCGTCCTGTTTGCAGGGCTCCTGTGACAGTCCAGGAAAGGGTCAGGGTGAGGCAGCCAGTTTCGAGGTGGAGCTGGGCTCCTCTTTGTTTGGAGGTCTTCTTAATCCAGGTCCCCGAAAGGAGAGGGGCCAGTACTGCCCTCTGTCAGCTCACATTTCCCTTTGGTCTGCCCAGGTTCAAGCACATGCAGATTCGGGTGAATGCTGAGGCTGCTGCCTTTTTCAGGTGAGTCTAGTGGAGATAGTTCCCCTTCTGCTCCATCAGAGCTGCCAGTGGAGGTGGCAGAGAAGATGAACGGTACAACCCTCCCGCCTCCACCTAGCCCAGGCTTGAGCAACCCCACACTTGGCTATGGTCCTCTCCCCTTATCTCTCACTGACCTTGTCTGCCTCATCCTTAGGTCCAGGGATTTGTTTCTGAAGCTAGTGTTTCCTCGTAGTGGCCTAGCATGGGCCCTAAATCTATTCCAAGAATGAAATGAGTGAATGTTTCATTGTCTTGCTGATGATTAAGGCAATGCCTCTGCCTCTGTCCGTCTGTCTGTAAAATGGCTTCTCACTATTCTCCCCCCACCTTTTCTGCCAGGATAATTTCTGCCCATCCTTGAAGCCCCAAGTCACCTCATCCTGGGAGCCTTCCCTGACTCCCTTGGTAGTCAAGCCCGTTTGTTGCCATAGCCCCGAAGACACTCTGCTCATGTAATACTTTCCATTTCCAGAGGAAGGATGCAGTACACCTGCCTACCCCTTGAACTGGGGGCTCCTCCAGGATGGGGACCGCTTTACCACCTTTTCATCACCCTGGTTTACTAGCATAGCACCTGCCACACAGTGACTGCTCCCCGTATATTTGTTTAATAATAGCAGCTATTATTTATTGGGGGCCCATCATGTGCCTAGTACTTTATTTTCAGAAATCCTCACTATAGCCTATTACTTAGTATTATAAACTCCACTTTACAAAAGAGAAAACAGACTCCAAGACAAGTAACCCATCACTCACACCCAGCTAGTAACTGGCCAGAGCCAGGATTTGAACCAGGTCATCCCATCTAGAGTTCAGGTTCTTCCTGCAGACAGTACCATATTGAATGAATGAAGCAATGAATGGATGTTAGTGGCAGACAGAGTCTGAAGTGAAGATCGTTTGAATGGTCTTCTTCCCTAAAGGAGAGTGTGATGAGGGACAGAGGGCCTCCAGCCTGACTGAGGCTCTCCAGGCCCCATGGACACCCCAGCCTTTCTCATCAGAGCTGGGCACGTGGAGCACATGAGGACAGATCGCAGGCTGCAGAGACTTCTTCAGACCCAGAGGGAGCTGATGTCCAAGGAACTCTGGCTGTACAGTAGGTGGAGGGAACCCTGGGAGCAGGAACCACGGGATTGGAATAGACCCCTTCTCTCTCTTATTTTTCTGTACTGGGGGAGCCACCGCCTCTGCAGTGTGTGGCCTCAGAAGAATGAGGATCCGGGAAATAGCTCAGCCCTGCTTGGCTTCCCACTCCCCTGAGAGTACAGGAGTGTCCCCGGGTCTCATGCAGTCTGTCTTTACAGTCGGTGTCAACACGTTTGACTATCTGGGCAGCATCCTGAGTTATGTCGTGATCGCCATTCCTATTTTCAGTGGCATCTATGGAGACCTGAGCCCCACAGAGCTCAGCACTCTGGTCAGCAAGGTGAGAATCCCTCCTGGTGACCTCCTCGTGCTGTCCCCTTTGCCCTTTGGCCCAGCGCGCCCAGGGCCTGGGAGTCAAGGCCTGTGCTCACTGCTGTTCGTTCTGTCCAGAATGCCTTTGTTTGCATTTACCTGATCAGCTGCTTCACCCGGCTCATCGACCTCTCCACCACACTCTCAGATGTGGCCGGTTACACACACAGGTGAGGTTGCGTCCTACCCCTCTACTTTCTAAACGAAGTGTGTCTCACCAGAAGCAGTAGCTGAATAAGAAAAAGAATGGAAAATCTCCCCCATATACTAGTGGTTATAAAAGTAAAAGGAATATCGATCGCCTTCATCTGGGCCTCCAGACCTGCCTCAGGTTTTCACTTTTTGCCCAGGATCGGGGAGCTTCAGGATACCCTGATGGACGTGTCCCTGAAATCACAGGACAGTGAGATCCTGGACGACAGTGAATGGGACTTGCACAGGTGAGTAATGGCCTGGCAGTGTGTGCAGTGG
Source organism: Rousettus aegyptiacus (assembly GCF_014176215.1). Classification (NCBI taxonomy): domain Eukaryota; kingdom Metazoa; phylum Chordata; class Mammalia; order Chiroptera; family Pteropodidae; genus Rousettus; species Rousettus aegyptiacus. Next base: position 152,570,906 of record NW_023416306.1, on the reverse strand, counting down.
CTGAGAACGCAGGCTCTGGAACCGCCCAGCTTGGGTTCCGCCTGGAGCCCTGCCCCTTCCCAGTTGGGCAGCGGAGTTGTTCAGAGCAAATGAAAGAAGTCTGTGTTGGGCCAGACTTCTGTAGAAACGTTCCCAGGCAGTGTTGCTGTTCCAGCATCCATGGCGTTAATTTCCGCCATCCCCCACCTGATGGAAACAAAGTGCAGGCACTGCCTGGCCTCAGGTAACGAAATCTGAATAGCAGCCCCCGCTCATTCTCCCATTCTCCCCTGAGCCCTGCCACCTGCCCCTTTCCCGGGGCTTGTCTCTTCTTCATCCCCAAGCCTCACTCAGGCGCCGAGATGTCTTTATTCTTGTATCATTGCAGGCTCTGTGATGTTTCCGACCTTTCTGTTTCCGAACTTCATTGAAAATTTGTTTCGTGTCCTCACTTTTCTTGGGCAAATTACTTAAGGTTTCTGGGTCTCAGTTTCTTCATCTCTATAGAGATGACCTTCCTCTTAGGGTCATTGTGAGGATTAGATAGCATAGTACTTAGAAACTACTTGGACCGTGACCACAGAGAGGAAAAAGTCTGAATTCCAGGGCCTACACTTAACTGTCTCCTTAGGAACAAATGCCTTAACTGTTGTTCCTGTTCAAAATAAGAGCTTCGTGTAATTGATCCCAGAGGCTGGGGTGATGGTGCAGAGACTGTAGGAAACCAGAGTAGCTATTCCTGGGGTAGACGCATCCATGGAGGGCCGAAACTTAAAAAAAAAAAAAAAAAAAAAACCTTTAATGTTACCACTCCTGTTCTTATCCTCAGTCCTCTAGTCACACTGTGATGCCACCAACATTAGAGTTAGACAGATTCAGCTCTGTGACCCTGAGCAAGTTGCTTAGCCACCTGTCTCGCTTTCCTCACCTGCCAAGTTGGGGATAAGATCTGTGATTCTGAGTGTTAGACTGAGACAGTATGAGGCTTTGTCTAGCCTGGCACAAAGTAGGTGCCTCAGCTCCATTTCTGTGTGAGTCTGCCTGGGCCGCTATACTAAAATGCCACAGACTGGTGGCTCAAACAAAAGACTTTATTTTCTTACAGTTCCAAAGTCGAAAAGTCCAAGATCAAGGTGTTGGGCAGGCTTGTTTTCTCCTGAGGCTGCCTTCTTGGCTTGCAGATGGCCGTTTTCTCACTGAGTCTTCACATGGCTTTTTCTCTGCGTGTACAGCCCTGTTACCTCCCTCTTCTTGAAAAGACACCAGTCATATTGGGTTAGGCCCCTACCCTAAGGGCCTCATTTTAACATAATCACTTCTTAAAGACCCTATCTCCAAATGCGATTACATTCTGAGATACTAGGGGTTAGGACTTCAACATATGAGTCTGAGGACGTAATTCAGTTCATAACAACCTGCTGATCAAGAGGCGATGTCCCCAGGGAGAGGAACCCCCCCACACACACACAACACACACACCTGGCAGTACTTACACTGCTCATCTTCCCCATGCACCCTCTTCTCTTACCCTAGAGGCCCAGGCTGGCCAACAGCAGAGCCAACAGACACAGCTTTCCTTCTGGAGCGAGTCTCCATCTCTGCCCCCTCCTCTAACAAAGCTTTAATTAAGGATCTGAGCCTGAAGATCTCCCAGGGGCAGAGCCTGCTCATCACGGGCAACACGGGCACCGGCAAGACCTCCTTGCTCCGGGTTCTGGGTGGCCTCTGGACAAGCACACAGGGTGAGAACCGTCCCTCCCTGCCTCTGAGCCAGCCTTACGTGTGTGCATGTGCGTGTGTGTGTACACGCACGTGTGTAGGTATGTGCATTCGAATCCAGCCTTTTTTGTTGGAGAAAGAGAGTGAGAAGCAGTTACCTTCTTTGAGAGATCTCAACATGGAGGTTTCTGTGGGCTATGCAGGCTCAGTGCAGATGCTGACAGACTTTGGACCCCATGGAGTGCTGTTTCTGCCACAAAAGCCGTTCTTCACTGATGGGACCCTTCGGGAACAGGTCAGCCCAGTTCAGGGCTCAATCCTCACAGCCGGGGCCTCTGGTAGTATGACAGGTCTTACCCTAGGGAGTTATGGGGCAGGGGGGCGTTGTATAATAAGATGGCCTGTGCCCAGGAACTCCCTGGCTCTGAGAATGTTTATTCGCATCCATGGGCTGGGCTGGGCAGTGCACTCAAACCCACTCCCGGGGGTGGGCTAAGCTGTGGCACTACAAGCTAAAGATCACACACATTTGTCGAACACCAAGGTTGGATTCTGGGGACCCCGCCCCACAGTCTACTGGCCTGGCCTCTCCCACGGGACCCTCAGCCAGGGTGTCCCTTACTCCTCAGGTGGAGAGGAACCTGGCCTCTGGCAGTTCCTGGGGCTATTTCTGAAGGAGAGTAAGCTGCGTACAGCCCCACCTCTAGTTGGCCCTTATCCCATATGGTTTTTATTTTACCAGGTGATATATCCCCTGAAGGAGATCTACCCGGACTCAGGTGAGCTAGGCCTCCTCAGGTGTGTCCTCCCAATTTTTCCTAGCCTCCCTGACCTTGGCCTCACCTGTGCCCTTTGGGAGAGGCCCCAGCCAAGGTTCTGGGTTTCGGGTTGAGTACCCTCCTCCTCTGACTGTTTACTATTTTGAGTCCTGTACCCTGACCTCATCTTGTTTTGTCTTGCCTTCTCTGAGAAGAGACACCCACTGCAGGAGGGAAAGTGATAACTTCCTTCACCAGGCCCTTCCCTTATTAGATCTGTAACCTGTCATGTCAAAGCCTTAGCCCAGATTCTGGAGCTCCCTCCTCTACCCCCACTGGCATGATGTGTCCCATCTATTCTGACTGCCCACAAGGTGCTGACTTCTTGAAGAAGGCCTCTCTGTCTTGTAGGTTCTACCGATGATGAGAGGATCATGAGGTTCTTGAAGTTGGCAGGCCTGGTAAGTGAGGGCGGGGGCCCTGAGGCCCAAGACCACCTGGTAGCTTAGACCACAGGTGCTGGTGGCCCAGCAGAGCTGGCCATACTGTCCTTGAGCCCAGGACTGGAAGTGTGAGCCTCGGGAAGGGAGAGTGGGAGTATAAAGTGGCAGAGGGAACTGTTGGCCACGTCTGGGCAACAAGGGGCACACACTCTGTAAGTGGATTTTAAAATAATAAAATTATTATGAAGAAAACGTGCTTTGTCTTGTCACCATGCTCCAACAAGTCTAAGCAATGTAGTTGGTAAGATGTTCCTCCTTGTTTGAGGCAGATTACTCCCATAGCTCCACCCTGGCGTGCCGCTGGGCTTGTAGATCTGTCCCAGGGACACATGTGGTAGGGACTGAGGAGGTTCCTCAGGGTGGCAGGAAGCAGGGATGGGCCCTCTTATGGACATCATTTCCTCTGGGTGTGTTACAGTCCAACTTGGTGGCAAGGACAGAGGGTCTGGACCAGCAGGTCGATTGGAACTGGTAAGGAGGTTGGGGTGCTCCAGATCTGGTTCCCACAAAGGCAGTGGGTTCCAGGGTCCCATTGAAGGGATAGAATGGCTCCTGACTCCAGAGTCCAGGTTTCATGCTTTTGGGAGCAGTTTTGGCATCACCTTGTGTGGGCAGTGGGGCCGTGGTTGAAAGGGGGGGTGACATCTGTCTGTCCTCAGGCCAGCCTCTGCAGTGAGGACCTGTTCCTGTCCAGACCCATTCCGGGCAAAAGCCAAGCTACATCCTCCTTCCTCCAGCAATCTTTTCTCATTTGCTTTTGTTAGGTATGATATTCTGTCCCCAGGAGAAATGCAGAGGTTGTCCTTTGCCCGGCTTTTCTACCTGCAGCCAAAGTACGCAGGTGAGGTCCATCCTATAGGTGCACATGCCAGGTACTGTGTGTGCCCACAGGTGTAACAACGTGTGCTCATGAACAACTGGGGTGGCAATGGTATGGGTAGGAGAGCAAACCTGTGCATGGCTGGGCATCTGCCCCTGCAGGAGAGCGTGGCAGGACTCTGCCCTAGAGGCAGCAGTGCTCAGCGTACGCAGAGCGGCTCTGGCCGTGTTGCTCTACTGATTCCTAAGCTGTCTGCCATTGTAGCAGCTGGAGCTGCCTTGAGAGGGCTTGTGGCTTTATGCTCTGCCCTTCGTGAAGGAGCATTTCCCCTAGCTGTGCCTGGCAGAGGGAGGGTAGGCGTGGACTTTGCCAGGGACTGACATCCTTGGGGTAATGAGGGTTCCCTGGATTGATTGGTCCCAAGCAGTGACTGGTGCTTAAGTACAGGAAGCTAAGGGATTCTGTTCTGCTGCCTGGCCTCTGCTCCCATGACCCGTTCTCCCTAAGGCACGGTTCACAGAAGCCAGAACAGCTTTTGGCCTCCCCCCCGGGTCCCAGCCAGAAAGTAAGTGGATTGGAGGAGAAGCAGAGGCAAGTGGGGACAGGACACCATCTCTTCTCATGGATTCTGCCCTCAGTGCTTGATGAAGCCACCAGTGCCCTGACTGAGGAGGTGGAGAGTGAGCTCTACCGTGTCGGCCAGCAGCTGGGCATGACATTCATCAGCGTGGGACATCGGCGCAGCCTCGAGAAGGTACCCATGCTCACAAGGATGGCTAAGGAGGAAAAAGAGGCTGAGGGTTGGGCCTGGCCAGGGCCAGAGGCCCCTCACAGTGGAGAGTAGGGGTGGCAGAGGGGTCGATGACTTCTCGCTGTGGCCAAGGCAGCCTAGTCTTTGTGTGTTGGCGGTCTCTTACAGTTTCACTCCTGGAGTCTAAAACTCTGTGAAGAAGGAAGATGGGAACTGACCAGAATCAAAATGGAATGAAGCCAAGGATGTGGCTGACACCAGGAGAGCTAGGCTTTGGGCAGGTCAGCAGTCCCCAGAGGAGACCAGGAGGACGGACAGGGCAACGAGTGAGCCCCACGTTTGCCTCACGGGTCCCGTGTGGAGCACTGGCAGCAGTGGGCTCTCCCAGGTGTGGCCTTCGTGGGGCACGCAGCCCTGCCAGGCCTTCTGCTACCTCAGCCAGAACTCCTTCATCTCGAAGCACTGATTCCTTACAAATTACCTCAGATCATGTTTTCTAATGAGAAACCTAAAAGTGTGGGATCTATAAGAAATGGAGGGTCAGAGTAGAGAGAATTGGACTGGAGTCAAGAGATCCAGAAATCTTTTAAATTGGTTAAATTTTGCAACAGTAGATTTTTAACTGAGTCAACTATTTACATTTTATACCTTTTTTAAAAGAAAAGATAAACATTAAAAAAAAATTGCAGCTTTCCCCCTTTCTCTTTCTTCTCCATTATAAGATCATCTTAGTCACTGAATTTCCAGACTCGTATTTGAGAGCCTGGAGGGCAAGCAGCAGCTCTTTCCACCACACTGGAATGTTCTGTCCCTGGTTTTTCACTTACTCCGTATCACCCCTTTTCCATTCGCCAGTTGTAGCCAAGCCACTAACCTCTAGAGCCCTTCTGTTTTTCTTGTCTTAACTCAAATGAAAATAAATCCCTTTCCTCCTCAGCTAAAATAAAGTTGAAATTTTTTTCAAAATTTATATATATTAGAGAACAACAACCAGTTGAACAGACAAACGCCAGGAATCATAAAAGCGTGAGATAGAACGTTCTTGAGCTCAAAGTCCTTATTCTAGAACAATATTCCCCAAAGTTCAATTGCCAGCATATCACCTTCGTGATTTTTGCCAGATCTCTGTATTTCTTGTACTGTTAACTACTTAATATTTTTTAAGTCGACTCACTTTTTCAATTTAATGTGTTTAAAAAAGAATATTTACATTGGATATAAATAGAAAGTAACTCTAAAAATGAAACAGTGTTATGAAATTGCAGCTCAATACTGTGGCCTGCAGAGACAGCCCGAGGCTCTCTCTGTACACAGGGAGGTTAAGGGATATTACAGGAATTGGATGTACTAACAACCAACTGAGATTTTTCTCCTTCATAAAATGAGAAAGTTGGAATGGGAACTACAAGGGAAATAAATTTCTCACTAAAAGACTGGAAGTTATTTAATGCTTTGTTGTTATCACAGAAAATGATCCCAGATGTGGGGCGGCAATCCTAGACTTGGGGAGATGCTACCCCGGGTAACAAATCTCACGCCACCTGGGTTGGCTGGCATGTAGGCCTCGGGCCTATTCTTACTCAGCTCCAACCTGTAGGGTTGCTAAAGCAGTGTGTTTAGGAGCTAAGCTGAGGGTGGATGCCTCACCAAGTGTGATGGCATGACAGTGTTACTAGGGAATCTAGAAAGCCACATGTATGGCCAGGACAGGATGCATGCTCAGAAAAGATCTGATAAGACCCTTGGCTTTCATTCACTTCTGCCTGGTCTCTGGGCTCAGTCCAAGCAGAAAGTAACGGCTAAGGCAGAGTTATAAACTCTAGCCAATTGTTGAAGGAGTGCCAAAGCACAGAGCCAGTCTGGGAGAGATGGAGTTGGCGGAGGGAGTTCGGTTGTTTGTTTTTAGCTCCTGTTATCCAAGAAAGTCTCTATCAAAATACTAACTCAGTAGAGACTTCAGGTGACCACACATGACAGGGATCATGGTCTTTGCACACACGGACCAATGTGGAACAGAATCAAGAGTCCAGAAGTAAACCATATGTATATGGAAAAATAATTTTCAACAAAAAAGCCAAAAACAGTGGAGAAAGGAAAGCCTCTTCAGTAAATGGTGCTGGGAAAAAGGGAAGGCCACCTGCAAAAGAATGAAATCAGACTGTTGTCTATAACCACACACCAAAATTAACTCAAAATGGATTAAGGACCTGAAAATAAGACCAGAATCAATATAATGCATAGAAGAAAAACATAGGAACTAAACTCAAGGACCTTGGACCTAAAGAGGATTTTATAAATTTGACCTCAAAGGCAAGGAAAGTAAAAGCAAAATGAACGTGTCTATCAAACTAAAAAGCTGCTGCTCAGCAAAAGAAATCATCAACAAAGTAAAGAGACAACCATCTGAATGGGAAAATATATTTGCAAGCAATGCCTCCGATAAGGGCCTAATATCCAAAATATACAAAGGTCTCATATGACTCAATAACAAAAAAAACTATCCAATCAAAAAATGAGCAGAGGACCTGAACAGACACTTTTCCCTAGAGGACATACAAATATATGAAAAGATGCTCAATATTGCTAGCTATTAGGGAAATGCAAATCAAAACCACAATGAGATACCATCTCACACCTGTTAGAATAACTATAATCAACAGAACAAGTAATAACAAGTGTTGGAGAGGATGCAGAGAAAAAGGAATCCTCACACGCTGCTGGTGGGACTGCAAATTGGTACAGCCACTATGGAAAACAGTATGGAGGTGCCTCAAAAAACTAAGGATTGATCTACCATATGATCCAGCAATCCCTCTACTGAGTATTTACCCCAAAATCTTGAAAGCCTGTATCTGAAAAGATATTTGCACACCGACGTTCATAGCAACACTATTCACAGTGGCCAGGACATGGAAGCAAGCGAAGTGTCGTATGATAGATGATCGACTAAAGAAGTTATGGTACATATACGCAATGGAATATTACTCAGTCATAAGAAGAGATGAAATACTGCCATTTGTAACAACATGTATGGACCTTGAGATAATCATGCTAAGTGAAATAAGCCAGACAAAAAAATTGAAAATCACATAATATCATTTATCTGTGGGATAGAAACCTAAAAGCAACAAATGAACAGGACAAACAAAGACACAAGGACATGGACAATGGACTAGTGGTTACCAGAGGGTAGGGGATAGGGAAGGAGGAAAGAGGTAGGGTAAAGGGGGTCAAATATATGGTAGGTGAAGGAAACTGGACTCTAGGTGGTAAACACAATAGAATATATAGATGTCATTATTATGTGCAGCTGAAAATTATATAATTGTATTAACCAATGTTACCCCAATAAACTTTAAAAATATATATATATAATTTGTATTTGGGTTAGATTCTGTTTTTGAAATAATCTACCTCACACACAAAAAAGTAATGGGACGTCATGTCTTCAACCTACTCTCAAATGGTTTACCTGTATTTAAAGACAATAATAAGGCAGTGTGGTAAACTGTTCATTTTGAAATTTTAAAATCACAATTAACAATTCAAAATTAACAGTTAAAAAAGAATAAGTACTAAAAAAAAATACGTCCTTCCCTACTGCCACCTGACTGACTGACATACCGGATATCCAGCCTGCATGCCCGTGGGAGAACTTGCATTCTTCCTGCCATAATTGCCACCAGCTGGAACAAAAGGCTGGAAGAAAATACACTTAATGTTTTCGTGGATTCTCTGCCTGACCCAACACATAATCACGTATCACTCGCTCCTCCGCTGTCGCTTGACGTTTCCGAATAAAGAGGATGGAAACGGAGAGGAAGGTGCCAGGAGTAGGAGGGAGTTGACGAGAACCACATGAAACGAATCTGAGCAGAGAAGCCCCATGTCGGGATTGCGGGGAGTATTCCGGCAGAGAACTGGGCAGGGCCGTGACCACTGGCTGTGAGGGAGGCTTGAGAGGTAATTACACTATTCACATTTTATAGTCTTTACAGTCAACGGAGAGCCTTGGAACATCTGGGAAATTGGTGGACTGGGCTGGTAAAAAAAAAAAAAAAATCTGATTAAGATCACCTAGAGATTCCAACAGTGCCAGGGACATTCAGGGAGGATCTGATTGCCGACTTCAGGGTCAGGGCTGCAGGCGCAACTTTCTCCCAGAGAGAAATGCTGGCAGGCGGCATTGTCGTTTGTTGAGCCCTCCCCCAACCCAGCCTGCAGGCACAGGCAGGAGCCAAGCCTCAGTCTCCATCGACCTGGCTAGCACGGGTCGCCCCACCCCTGGTGATTCCCTGAGACCATGCCCCACCCAACTTTCAGCCCACTTATGCCACTTCCAGTGGCTTTTCTATACAAATAGCCTGTCTTGGCTCGTGACTTAGACTTTCCTAAAATCTCTCAAAGGTTCATAAATACCAAACAAGCAGCATCCGGCCTTGGCATATGGGGAGCTATACCTCTTGTCAAGCAGCCTCAAGCCTTGCACTGGTGACAGCCAGCCTCAGTTCACAGCTTAGCCTCTCCCAGGCAACTCCAAGCCTAGAACATGTGGTAAACATCTGCAGACCACTTTTTGGTTCATACCAGGCAGCCCTGAGCCACGCACAGGCAGTGGCTGATCTTGGCTTGCACCAGAGCCCCTCCCAAGAGATCCCAGAACCAACACACCTGATGGCCAGTTTCAGACCAGAGTGCCACCCAAACACCTCCCCAAAAGAGATGCCCAAAGGGTGAACTTGGTAGGCACCACAGCCCTGCTGAAGCTAATCCTGAGCCCTTGGGTCAGCCCCTGCACAACAGCTCTTCTGCTATAGTCACAGCCATTTCTCATAGCCAATCAGCTTAAGGGGCAATTCTTCCCATTGATATGTAAATAACAATCACAGTTCAATTATGACAGGAGGGCATATACAACCCACACAAGGAACTGGGGTGACTAAGGAGAATGTACCATTGGGTACCACAGGACACCTACTACATAAGGCCACTCTATGAAAAACGGGAGACATAAGCAGATCTACCTAATACATAGAAACAAACACAGGGAGTCAGCTAAAATGAGGAGACAAAGAAACATGTTCCAAATAAAAGAACAAAACTACAGAAAAAGAACTAAAAATCAACACAACCGATATACCAGATACAGAGTTCAAAACACTGGTTATAAGGTTGTTCAATGAACTTAGGGAAAAAGCAGATGAACTCAGGGAGAACTCTAACAAAGAGATAGAAAACATAAAAAAGAACCAGTCAGAAATGAAGAATACAATAACTGAAATGAGAATGCATCAGAGAGAATCAACAGTCAATTAGATGAAGCAGAGGATTGAACCATTTAGAAGATAAGGTAGTGGAAAATACCCAATCAGAACAGCAAACAAGAAAAAGGAATCCAAAAAAAGAGAATAGCTTAAGGGGCTTCTGAGACAACATCAAGTGTACCAACATTTGCATCATAGGGGTACCAGAAATAGAAGAGAGAGAGCAAGGAATTGAAAACATATTTGAAGATGTAATAACAGGAAATTTCCCTAACCTGGTGAAGGAAATAGGCAAATAAGTCTAGGAAGTGCAGAGTCCAAACAAGATGAATCCAAAGAGGCCCATGACAAGACACAATAATTAAAATGTCAAAGCTTAAAACCAAAGAATATTAAAAGCACCAAGAGAAAAGCAGTTAGTTATCTACAAGAGAGTTCCCATAAGACTGTCAGCTGATTTCTCAAAAGAAACTTTGCAGGCCAGAAAGGCTTGGCACAAAATATTCACAGTGATGAAAAACAAGAGTCTACAGCCAAGATTACTCTAGTCAGCAAGGCTATCATATAGAATTGAAGGACATATAAAGAACTTCCCAGACAAGAAAAAGCTAAAGGAATTCATCACCACCAAACCAATATTATAAGAAATGTTAAAGGTACTTCTTTAAGAATAAGAAGGGGGAGAGTGGTAAACAATATGAATAATAAAATGCCAATAACTACATATCTAGCAAAAATTACTTTAAATGTAAATGGATTAAGTGCTCCAATCAAAAGATACAGGGTGGCTGAGTGGATAAGAAAACAAGACCCATATATATGCTGCCTACAGGAGACCCACTTCAAATCAAAAGATACAGAGACTGAAAGTAAAGGGATGGAAAAAGATATTTCATACAAATGCAAATGAAAAAAATCTGGGGTAGCGATACTTATAAAAGGCAAAATAGACTTTATAACAAGAAACAAAGAAGGACCCAGAAATTCTACTTCTAGGTATTTATCCAAAGAAACCCCAAATACTAATTTGAAAAGGCATATGCATCCGTGTGTTTTTGACAGCATTATTACAAGAGCCGTGATATAAAAGCAAACTAAGTATCAGTTAATGAATGGACAAGGAAGATGTGGTACATATATACAATGGAATATTACTCATCCATAAAAAAGAATAAAATCTTACTATTTGCAACAACATGGATGGACCTAGAGGGTATTATGCTAAGTGAAACAGGTGAGGCAGAGAACGACAAGTACCATGTAATTTCACTGATACGTGGAATCGAAAAAATGAATGAAAAAACAAAATAGAAACAAACTTATAAATACAGAGAACAAACTGACAGTTATGGGAGGGGGATTGGGAGATAAATGAAAAAGTATAAATTGCCAGTTATAAAATTAGTCATGGAGATATAAAGTACATCGTAGGGAATATAGTCAATAATATTACAATAACTATTTTTGGTGTCAGATGGGCACTAGACCTATCCAGGTAATCACTTTGTATGGTATATAAATGTCTAATCACTGTGTTGTACATCTGGAACCAATATATGTCAACTCTAATTGAAAAAAATTTTTTTAAAGATGTATTGGAAACACACACACAAAGATCACCTAGATGTTAATAAAATACAGTAAAAAAAAAAAAAAAAAAAAAAAAAAGCAAGTAATATGCATGACTGAACTAGGAAGCCAGAAGAAAAATCCCAAGTTTGAGAGCCAGAGCATCGATAGGGGTGCAGGGTCAGCAGGTGACTGCAGACGAGGAACTTTCATTTTCAGTGCCCAGGCAGGGATGGAAGACCAGGCCCAAGGTGAGGACTGCAAAGAACACTTAAGTAATGCAAGTATTCTCCCAGGAGAAAAAAAAAAGAGAGAGAGAAAAGCTGTCACAATAACTTACAAAACACAGAAGCAGACAACATACCATGAGTCAACAAATGCAACAAACGAGGTAGAATTACAAGGAGATATTGGCAAATCCACAATCAGAAGACCACCTCATCACTTCCTAACCCCTTCCTGCGACAGGCTCCCTGAAGTCCATACCGGGAGCAGAGCGATGGAGATAAATCAGAGGGAGTCCTTGGCTTAAGAGGTGAGGAGTCAGGGAGAGGAGGAAGCCAAGAGCCACTGAGATGAGTTAGCACTGGGAGGGGTTGAACTGAGTGAGAAATTGATGGAGCAGATCATTGCTGGACCCACTCAGAAAACACCAGAAGACAGAACCAGTTGAGGCCAGTGGCTCTTGACCCAGTCTCAGCTTCCCAGAGGTGGGTCTTGGGTGCTGGGTGATCTTGTGGAGTCTTGAACTGGGGCGCTCAATAAGCAGAAGGGGTAAGAGATGGAGAAAGGAGCAACCAAAAGTTTTAGCCCAAAGAAGTTATCCGTTGTTTTTCCTCTAGAAAACAAATTAGTTTACTTTTTAAAATAAACTTTATTTTTACAATAATTTTAGATTTACAGAACAATGGTGAAGATAGTACAGAGAGTTCTGATAAACCCTTCTGCCAGTTTCCCCTATGAATAACTTTTTACATTAGCATGGTACCTTGGAGGTGGGGTGCCACACCTCCACACCTTGAGGGGAGAGGGCACTACAGCTCTGGTAGGAGCAGGAAGAAGACTCCGAGGCTCCAGTGAGCTGGGGGTGCAGAAGTCAGGAGGCTGGATGGACCAGGTTTCAGAGTTCTCCTAGATCAAGATCCCCACCCCACCCCCTCAGGCCGCGGACCTGTACTAGTCCACACAGCCTGTTAGGAACCAGGCCACACAGCAGGAAGAGAGTGGCAGGTGAGCGAGCAAAGCTTCATCTGTATCTGCAGCGCTCCCAAGCACTAGCATCACCGCCTCAGCTCCACCTCAGATCATCAGGCATTAAATTCTCATAGGAGCACTGGTCCCCAGTGCCAAAAAGGTTGGGGACTGCTGCCCTAGATCATGGCCCCACTTTTCTTGCAGGCTGCAGGACTGGGCCTCAAGGGCTCCCCCACCCTCATCGCTGCTTCCACTTCCCAGACTTTTTCCTTCTCATCTATCCCTGCCAGGCCTGCTCAGCAGCTTCAAGCAGCCTCATAAATCAGTCCCTCCTGCCCTTTTATATGCTCTTAGTACACACAGCCATCTATCGGCAGCCTGTTGAGCCTGTGGAGCCTCAAATAAAATCTCCCTTCCAGGGCTGGGGTCTCAGGAAGAAGCCCCCAGTGGGATGTTGTCGGCACCAAACGAGATTTCTCTTTGTTCTGCCTCAACAGGTGCTGCCGTCCTTCCTTCCTTTCCTGCCCAGCTTCTTCCCTTTGCCGTACCCCAGTCTATTCCCTCCATGATTATCTGTAGGCCTGTTTGCATGCGCCTCTGCAGAGAGCCGTGTGCCTCTTCCCAGGGTAAATCCCCTAAGGTGAGTGTCCAGGAGGATTTCTGGCAGCCCTCACGCCTCTGAGTGTCCCAATTGTCTCCCAGATCTGAGGGTGGAGCAGCTGCCAAGGACCGCCCAACCCCCAGCTTAAGGAGACTGCCTTGGTGTAGCCACCCTTCCCTTGTGTTCATTGTCGTACCTTGCAACACTGTGAGACGGTTGAGCAGATGTTATCATTCTGATTTAGAACACAGGAGAGGCTCAGAAGTTAAACACCTTGGCCCAGGTCCCATGGTTATACTTTCATGGTCCCTTATCTCACACCTCCAATAACTTCGAACATTTGTAGTTTTATATTTTATCTATGTGATTACTTGAATTCTGTCTTTCCCTCCCAACAGGACAGCTTTGCTCACCACTCTGTTGCCAGTGCCTCGCCCACTAGCTGGTACACAGATGCTCCATAAACGTTTTTAAATTATTAAATGAATGAATGAGTTAGAGGAAGAAGATTCATTTATTCGTTCATTCCACAATTGATTGAGTGTCAGGCCATTCGATGGGTCATGGGGATAAAAAGATGGATAAGATATAATCCCCACCTTCGAAGAAAACAGTCTTATGGGGAAGATAGACTTGTAAATAAAAAATTACAACATAAAATGCCATGACGGAAATGTCCCACGTTCGATGAGAAAACGGGTACTAAGCTTTTTCTGGCGGAGGCGCCTTGAAGGATGAGTGGTACTGCTGTTTCCTGCAGTGTTGGGGGTGGGCTGAGTGAGGGAAGGGCATTCCTACCCCGGGGGGCGAAAGTGAGTCCTGCAGGGGCCTGATATGCTCTGGGAAGGCTTGGAGGAACCCCAGCGCAGGTGGGACTTGAAGCCAGGCTCCTGGATCTTTCCCTTCACCACATAGAAGTCACAGATTTCCCACGTGTGCCCCCCAGGCTCCGGGTCTGGGTGGATTTTACATGGTCCTAGTCCAGGGTCTGAAGACCGTCAACCACCTGTCATTCTCCTTCAATGACAGGCTGCCAGAAAAACCTTTTCTGTGAGGGAGTTCCACATCTGAGCCAATTTGAAACCATCTTATGAGATTTCTTGAGCCAACAGCTTATATATAACCTCTCTATTCTGCTCCCTGCACTCTCTCATCTATAATTCCATCCAACACATCATCAAGCCGGTGGGCCCCAGCTGTCTGCAGAAAATGTCATGCAGTCTTTCTATGCTGTTTCTCCTGTTGACCCCCTTCTCTTCGGCAGGGATTTGGCAGAGGTTTGTCTGACTTTCAGTTCCAGATACCGTCCCCTTTTCCATTTGTTGTGTCATGTAACATTGTGATTAAGGTATTCAAGTGCACGTGTGCACACAAGAGAGAATCGCTACTCTTGAGGGCCAAGTTGGGCTGTGGATGTCGCCTGAAGTGTGAAGGAAATAGAGATGTTTGGAAGGAGCATCAGAGGGAAAAGTCAGTGCAATCTATTGTATGGGGAGAAGTTGGGAGTCATAGGTAATACCTTAGGGGCTCAATGGCTGGGATATTTTAGCTGTGCTTGCAATAGGGGAGGGTCTTGTATCACAGTGATAAATATCATTGAAAAGGGACAAATGTCAGCTCAGTGGAGAAAGCCCTGCCACGATGCTTCTATAGTTGGAGTAATTTTAAAAGAAGAATCTAGTTATTTTGAGCTAAAAATGACTTCGTGGATTTGCTTTTGATGCAACTGATACACACATGTACACACCCTCCTCACCCAAGGAGGACTCCTGGATCATTCCCCTGCTGTTTTTACATCAATTTTATTCTTACTTGTATCTTTACAGAAAATGGCACAGAAATCACAGGTTTAGAATACCTAGAAGTTATTACAGTTCCATATTTCAAACACCTCGATATCAAGATTCTTTCTTCTCACTCTATGTACAGTATTTACACACAAGGGGCTACGGCCTAACACTTCAAAACAACAGGGGACAAAGACAAGAAGAACTGAGGGGAAGTTCCATGAACGGAATGAAGAAGAAATCAACTTCTGATGAGGAATTAAAATCTCAACTCACTGTCTCAGGCCTTCCTCTCTCGAGGTATTCTCTGCGAAGGTAGGATGGTAAAGAAATGTCATGAGGATGAGGAGGACGTGTTCATGGCCTGGGGGTCGAGGGGCAGTTCCAGAGAGGCCATTAGTATGGACAGGTCCTCTCAGCAGCAGACAGGAAGAAGCCCCTGGCTCCCTATGCCAACACGGTCACTGTCTCTGCCTCACTCTAGTGGACATGCGCCATGACATACACCTGGCATGAAGGTGTGTCTGCCTGTTGCTTCGTTGAGGTCTAAAACTGGGTCCCCCCTTACTCTCCTTGTAGCCACTTCTCAAATCCTTCTGTGACCAACCCCTGATGACTGCGTATAGCCCCAGGCCCATTCTAGGCTTGGCCTCCCAAGGACAGCTCAGATGAACTTGGGTCAAGGTCTGTGGCTTCCTAGGTGTTCTTTTAACAACTGGATTGGGTTGCACCAAGGCAGGGCACATGTGAACCAGTAATTTGCACGAAGCTCTAGATGAAGGGTGATTTGCACAACAAGTCAGGGTCACAGGCAGCATATCAGGGGTGTCAGGATGCTTCAGAATACAGCCGCAAGGGGCTGGGGTAGAGGGTCTGGCCTCCCCAACAGTGCAGAGAGCCATAGCATTTGTGAGAGGCACCCTCTGGCTGCAGGGCACAGGTCCTGGAGTCACTACAGGTATTGTACATTGTCACATGCAGGGCTGGCACCTGTGCTCGGAGGAATCATGGGGCAGCTTGGGGTATGGAAAGGGCAGGTTCCTGAGGGTGGCCTGGAGGGCATGAGATGAAGGGTGGCCAAGAGGCCCAGGCTGAGACTTCTCAAGTTTAATCTGGACTCTGGGCGCCACTGATGGGGTAGAGCAGAGGTCGTGCTTGGGCCTGCAGGGTGGTACATTCACACGGTGGAACAGGATAAGGGGAGCAGAGTGTGGCGAGGCCTGGGGCGCTCAGGACATCAGCCCTGGAGCATGGGTCCTCAATCCCTGACAGGGTGTTTGCAGCATGGGCTTTGGGCGTGCGGGGAGCAGAACGCACCGGGGGTCAGAGCTGGGAAGGAGGGCTCTTAGAGCAAGATATCGGTGTGAGGGCGGATTCAGACAGTGAGAGTTGCCAAGGGATTGGGTGAAAGCAGCTTGAGGGGGTGGATTGGGGCAGCAAGAAGGTTTCTGAGGCAGGGCCGTTGGGATGAGGAGGATGCCGAAGAGGTCAGGACTATGTAGGGGATGTCTCAGCACGGCCCAGAGCCTTGGCCAGAACTGAGTTGTGCCTGAAGTCACCTGGAGGTCATGGAGAGCCTGTGGGGCTAGGGGAGGGTGGCAAAGACCAGGCTGGGCTCTGCCTCAGAGGACACCTCCCAGCACCACAGGCCCCGAGCAGAGCAGAGTCCTGATGCTCCAGCGGCAGCGCACCCTTGATCTAAGCCATGTCTTCAAGCTGCGGCGGACTCAGCTTCTCCGCCGGCCTGTCTTCGTCCATGGCCTCCTCCTCCTCCGGCTCCTGGGCATTCCGGGCAAGGCTGTTGGGCCCAGACACAGTCCCCAGCACTTTGGTGCTGTGCTCCTGAGCTCTGGCTCGGAGCGCAGCGATGCTGTTTTCCCTCAGTTCTTCCTGGGACATGGCCGCTGGCGGGTCGGGGGCCCGCTCCTCCTGCTCCGTCTTGTCCAGCTTGGGCAGGGCCTGGCGCTCCACCTCCGGCTTCCTCCCCGACTCAGCTGCTGCCTCCAGCGATTTTTTGTGCATCCCTAAAAAGAATTGTTGGTATTCGGGTTTAGAAAAGCGCCTGGGAAAGCCATCTTGAACTGAAAACGGCAAAGATAGAGAGAGGCCAGAATTAAGGACAAGCAGAAAGCCTTACTTCACACACCGCAGTCACGCGAGTCCCGGGGCTGGGGCCAGGGCAGCAGGAGGTGGCCGGGGGGCTGCAGCCGAGCAACTGGCACCAGGCCTGCAGAGGGCTTCCCCAAGCCAAGCCCCTAAGCACCTTGCCCCCAGACAGCCTGTTCTGTCCCTTCCCCGAGCACGGCGTTTGCTCCCCATCCCTCCCTTCTGGGATCCCAGATCTTAGAACCCTAAGACAAGCTGGTATTGCTCTCAGACATAGGCCCAGATGGCAGGCAGGGGACGATGGCAGGTGGAGAGACTTAGAGGGAAGAAGGCCTTTGGGCAAAGCCAGATGGTGGCCAAAGGTACCCAGGGAGTCCCCTCGACCCCCGAGAGGGCAGTCTCATCACAAGCCCACCTCCTACAGGGAAGAGCAGGGTACAGATCCTGGAGCAATAGTCACGCCTTCTTCACAGGACAAAAGAAGCCCCTGTCAGGGGACTGCCCAGTGGGCACCCATAGGTGGAAGCAAGGGATAGATGCCAAGTCCCATGCCCAGCCTGCCCTCAGAGACCCCCAGGGGAGACCGGAGGGCCTCCCTCCAGATGGGCTGCTGTGGCCACGTCCCTTTGCTCCAGGGCTCTGTCTCCTCCTCCAGGGAGCCCACTCTCGTCGACGCAAGGGCAGGGCCGCAGGGAGGGTGCGGGCTCTTACCTAGCAGCCATGGGGCACAGGAGTCCATGATGCCATCCTTGGCCGACTTGAGGATGGACTCGGGCAGGGGGATGGAGTGCCGCACCATGGCCCCGTACAGCCCGTACTCCGCCATGACGCTGCTCCGGCCCCAGCACTTCTCCCGCTTTCTCCATTTGGCTCTGCGATTCTGGAACCAGACCTGCAAGTGTAGACAAACAGGTCAGGGGTGGGCTCTAAGAGGCAGTGGGGCCAAGCCCTTACCCCCAAGTCTATCTTTTTAGGTCCCCACCTCTTCTATGCCAGTGGCCCCATCTCCTTGTGACTGCTGATTTCTCCAGCCAGGTGCCCTCACCGACCCCACAGTACCCTGGGGGGTTCCCCCAGGCTCAGAGTTATCTAGAACAGAGGCCCAAGTCCAATGAAAATACAGTGGGTGAAAAGGGTCCTTCTTTTGCATTTCTTTTTTAAAATCAAAACAGTTCCAGGGCAATGGGATAGGGATGCCTCTGGGACAGGATCTTGCAGGTGGGTAGTTCCCAATGTGGTCCTCAGTTTGCAGCTGAGAAGCTGGACCCTGGTAGCTCTCTTGCGAGTGTGCACACTTCCACCATACAAACAGAACCTCTTTTCTGACTTGCAAAGGGACAAATTCCTTTCAAGGGCAGAACTAACGTGTTCAGGGTTCCCGCTCCACCAGAACTCCAGAGGCCAGAGCAGCCAGTCCCAGGAAGCCTTCCAGGTGAGTGTGGACTCAGGGAGCAAAGGACATTTCATCCAGGGATTCTGAGGCATGGCAACTGCCCCGCCCCAAAATGGAGTTGGGGATGCTCCCAGGACGCCTGAGTCAGCTCCTGTCTCTGCCCTGCCTGGGCTCGCCCTGCCATGCCACAGCGCCTGCCACTCACCGGCTCTCTACAGTTTTGGATCTAACTTTGAATGATATTTTGGGGAGTTGGGCAGCCATCTCTCAGTCAGGGAAGGAAGACAAAATTATCAGTGGCATGAGGAGCAAATGAGATAGGGGCCCAGGAAGGAGTGGTGGTGACACTCTAGGGAATGTTTCTCTGGCCCCCAAATTGACTGGTGCAGGGTCTGAGCTGGGGTGCCTTGGGGATGTCTGGAGCACTCCAGTGCTGTGTGGAGGAGCTCCCAGGGCCCTGCCATGCTTGGAGAAGGAGAGATTTCTTGGTCTCCCAAAGCAGCTTTCTGAGACTTCCAGCAGCTGACAGGAGCCGGAGCCAGAACCAGGGACAGCTGCACTACCTCTCAAGCAGGTGAGGCCGGCGAGAAACTGGTGGGCTCTGTAAGGACCGCAGGCCCTGCCGGCCCCCTCATGTCCCCTCATAGCCCCTCAAAGCCCTGCCCCCCAGGGTGGGAAGATGCCCAAGGCAACCTGGGAAGTGGGGGGAAGAAGGGGAAGGCAGAGGCGGGTTCCTGAAAATCTATTAGTTTCCTCTGCGATTTCCATTCCCTCTCCTCGGCTGGGTCCCCCGCCCTTCCCTCCAGGCCCCCTCCCCCCCCGCCCTAGGCAGCAGAGGTTTCAGCTTTTGATGAAAAATTGCTCCAGCTCTATTCAAGAGGCGGCAAAAGAAGAGTCACCCCCAGGGGCAGCCCTGGGCTGATTGAAAAATAAGTTAATTTCAGTTTGAATCGATGGGCCTCAGGCACTGAAATATCACGGGAAATTAAAGCGGCTGCTCTCCCGGGAGTCGTGGCATTGACCCGCACTAATTAATGCTGGGGAGGCAGCGTGAGCCGCGCCGAGAGCCGCTCCCCCTACCCGGGGGACCCCAAACACTTCTCATTTAACTAATTAGACGGGGAAAATTGGGTGTTAATTTGTTTAGGATTTTTTCCCTTCTTCTCCCCCCCCCCACCCCCCACCCCCCGCCAGCTCCCTTCCCAGCCCCCGCCCAGTGCGGGGGCGCAGGAAATGAATGCGGGACTCGCCGGCAGATGGCTGCCCCGGTCACTCTGCAATCTTCTCCGACTTGATTGCTTGATTAGGTCGTTAGCACATTAAAAAAAAAAATTGCTTGCCGTCTGGCGCTGGCGTGATGAGTGGGACGCGCGGCAGCGCCTGGGTAATTTATCTTTTTATACGGCAAAGAATTTGATTTCAATCTGCAGATATATGAGGCGCCTTTGACACCTGTTTAACATCGCGCCGCTGACAGCTTAACCCTTTGCTGCTGGGCCGCTGGGAGGCCAGGGCTGCGGCCGCAGGGGCTCCGAGTTGGCGCGCCCCCCGTGGTTCCCACCGCCGCCGCTAGGTGGCGGAGTGAGCGCCTCGGCAGCCCGCGGCAGCTTCGAGTCTGCGGCTGAGCACGGCCAGCCGCATCCGGCAGGGGGCGCCCCAAACGCCCCGCCTCACCTCCACCGTCCCCAAAGAACCCGGCGGTCACAGACACACTCTGCAGGACTGCGGAAAGACTGCGCCATCCATGCACAACTTTAAGTTGACCCAAATATGTGCAACCTTGTTTTGGCATTTCTTCATTTGTAAATAACCAGAACGTCTAAAAATGGAAGAAACGCGGCCTCAGAGGCCCGGTCTCTCCACCCCGACATTGACTAGGGTCATTAGAAAACGATCGCTGGTCACACTCTGGGTGGGAAACACCTGTGCTACCACCGGGTTTGGCACCCGCCATTCCTAATCGGGCCCTCCTGGGGGAGCTGTGAATCCAATATGCAAGGCCTCCCCCTGGTTCAGACTCAGACTGTCCTAAGTGACCCCAGCCAAGGAAAGGGTTTCTGTAATTTTGAATCCACTAAATGGCTGCGCTCCATCCTCTAATGTGAGCAATGTGAGCCCCGGGCCAACTCAGCCATGGTCCTGGCCTGGTTCTATGCTGTGCTTAGATCTCTCCCCCGGGCCACCTGCCCGTCCTGTAGGCTTTCCGTCTGACTACCTATCCTACCCAGGGCCTGCAGTTCGTCTGAGACCTCGGTCCTGTCTCATCTTCCCTCCCAATAGCATTTGATCGCCCTATCCAAGTACCCACTTGTCCCAAGCCGCTTTCTCTCACAGAGGAAAAATCTAAAAGGATTGATCCACATACAGGTGTGCGTGACTTCTGATTTCATCCATTTCTCAGAGAAGAAAGCAAAGAATGAACCCCTGGTGATAGAATTCTAGACTCTGAGTCTGACCATGGAGGGATGGGAAGGTTCTCTTTATGAATCTAAGTAAGCCATCTGCTTTCTGGTCAGGAGATGACCTTCCTGCTTGAACACAGTACATTATAAAACAATAAGGCCACAGCCCCTTAACTGGAGCGTGTGGGCCCAGACTCCAGAATGTTTTGGATTTTAGAAGGAAGAGGTGATGCATATGCCACATGTTACATAACACCCTGCAGCAGCAGCAGCAGCAGCAGCAGCAGCAGCAGCAGCAGCAGCACCATAATCAAAACCCATCTGTTTTGATTTTTGCAGCAAAACCTATACAATTCACACTAACAGGGATGGATATAGAGCATAAGGTCCAGTCTGGTTTATGTCACTAATGAGTTTCGATGGCAAACTTAAGACAGAACTGTCCATTTCCAGCATGGTTTGGATTTAGGGATTCTGGAGAAGGGACTGTGGAGTATAGGAAGGCGGGGATTCCATCCCCTGCTCCCAGAGTGGCTGCCTGGGAAGGCACATTACCCTGGCTTCTCCAGGATTCCATGAGCATTGGTGCTTGAGATGGGGGCGAGGCTCTCAAATGGAAACAGCATTATTACTGGGACACTAAAGAAGAGGATCCAGACTTGGGATTCAGGTCCTATCTGGGGCCTGTAAACAGAACCATTTTCCTGGGTCTCCTAATTTGGGCATGTGAATAACTGGTCTGTAGATCAGATTTTACCCATAGACACTCCCAGGGCAGTTGGTACCAGCTGGTCACTCAATCCAGGAGTCATTCGGACCCTCGGATATGGGCTCCTGGAATGCCTGGCTCTCTGAGAAGACCAGATGCTGCTCCAATTTATGGAAGAAACCTGGACAGCCAAAACAATTTCCTTTTAGGACAGTTGGCAGGGAAGCTGCAGTAATGGTGCCTTGGAGGGAAGTGGACAACGAATTAGAATTAACCCTACCCCGTCTTCATATTTGCCCTGCTCTTCCCTTTCTGGAAGCAACCAGCATGTGTTAACAGAACTTAAAAGTTTACAAGAAGCATCGAAGTCAGCCAGTCCTGAACTGGAATTCTCAGTTCCAACAAAAATTGCTGTGTGATCTTGGGCAAGTTACTTGCCTTCTCTCGGTCATAAAATAAGATTTGCTTTTCAGGGTTGTTTTGAAGAGTAATGAAATAAATGAAAGTACCTAAAAGCAGTGCTTGTCACACAGAAGGTGCTCAAGAAATGCTACTTCTTTTTTTCCATGGAGGCACATAAAATCAGTGGGCGTGCGCTCAAGGGGCAGGTTAATCAATGGTATTACCTGCCCCTCTGGGCTCTTCCACATGGCCCATTAGCAAGGCAGGACTGACAAATGACAAAACCAACTGATGGTAGGGGTGGGGACAGAACTAACCTACAGGCTGTGAGATTTTAGTAGCTTCTAGTTTCCCCTCGAGGCATTGGGAGGGCTAAACAGATGCCCCTGCAACTCTCCCCACATTTCTAGTGTACCGCAGGCCCTTGAGGCACGAATACAGGAGAGCACCGTGCATTGCCCGACACTCCCTGTACACTGTGATCAGGGTCTAGAAGGCCAAAGCTGGGGATCCCTGCTCTGCCTACATCTTCCTTTGTGACCTTGTTGTATTTCTTAATCTTTCTGAGCTTCCAGTCCCTCATCTGCCCTGTGACATCACTTCCTTGCAGGTTTCTTAGAAAAATTAAGCAAAATAGTGCATGGGAAATGCCTGGCACATAGTAAGAACTAAAAAACATTAGGCTGATGCTGGATGAATTCCGTGGGTAAATGTGCAATGAGATGAGGCTTTGCTGTCCAGCAAATGCTCAATGACACTTTTCACGTAAAGCCAGTTGCTTCCATCTGTCACCTTTGTGATTCCTTCTCAGCATTTGGGCCCTTTTTCCTACTTGGTCTCTTGGTTCTGGCAGGCCTCAAATATTCAATCAATCCCTCTCTCGCTCACTTCCCTGACTGCCCATTTTCTAGACGAGACTGCTCCTCTCACATGGGAGTCGGGTCCCGAACTCTTCAAGAAAACCTGCATCAAGGCCTCAGCAAGGACCAGAGCCCTGCCTTACACTGCAGGGCTCTGAGCTCCTGAGAAAGGACCCAAAAGTGACACCAAGAGTCACCAGGTTTAGAGCCCCAGGCAAAGGAGAGTTGAGATCTTTTAGCTCTGGAAAGAGCCTGGGTTTCCTAGTGCATTTCCCCTCAAAGGTGATGCCCTAGCAGCTCTGAGGAAGCTCAGCTAGGATGCCCCCTGGCTGTCGACATCTGGTGTGGCAGGTGCCTCCACAATCAGGCTGAGAGGGTCCTAACAGCTTGTGCCTCTAAAGACGGAATGGACCCGGGAAAGGGCTTCTTGCCAAATGGGTGCTCTTTTGCTACAAGGGCCCATGTACAACAGGCCAGGCAACTCTATCGACTCTTACTTTCATAGGTGGGGAACCAGCGTGAGCAGCTGTGGCTGTGGCCATGGCTTCCATTGTCAGCACACAGCTCCAGTCTGGCAAAGCTCCCATCCCTGCATGCCCACAGGACAACATGCTCAGGGCAACTTTCCTCAAAGATCTCCAGGAAAGCCTCTTTAGTCCTTCCAGGATTGCCCCCCTTAAGGAGATAGCTTACATAATAGGATGGTCTTTGTACATGCCGGTCACTTGGCTAACCTAGACCTTGTCCTCCATTCTTGCCCCATACCAGAAGGCTTGTCTGCCACGTGGCAATCTCCATCACTCTCAGCCAGCTTCTTTCCTCTCCTCTAGCTGGAAGCTGATTAATTTGGGCGCATTGCTGGTGTGATTTAATGACTTCGCACTCCACACCCACTCAGCATTTCTGACACCGTATTTCAGCACACCCCTTCCAGTCTCAGCTTCAGGCTCAGAGAAGCCTGGCCTTGCTTGCAGCCTCTGATGTCCACTAGGGGGCAGCTCTGCCCACGTTTCCTGGCAGGAGAGGCAGGTTCCTTCTCTGCGCACCTGATCCCACCTTGTCACCCAAAACTCCACTTCTTACACTCATACTAACCCGCTCAAAACAAAGAAACTCCTTCCCTGAGCCTGACCCAGTAGTTTTTATACTGGCTGCACACAATCACCTACAGAGTTTTAAAAACATACAGATGCCAGGCTCCATGTCAAACCAATTAAATCAGAATTGCGGGCCATGGGAGCCTAACACGGGTATTTTAAAAAGCTGCCATGTGATTCTAACAAATGTCCCAGGCTGAGGGACACTGCAATCCTTTTCCATCTGGATACGTGTCTTCTAACCTCTGGAAGATAAGCCCCTAAAACTTCATTCCCGACCTTTGGGCAGGGATCATTATATAAGAGACAGAATCAAACAGCAGTGCAGCGCTAGTCAGAGAATTCACACTCTGACCATCGACACGTACCAAGCTGTGAAGAGTGGGGGTCAGATGTGGCCTCCGTCGACTTTGCACGTTCATATCTCTGTCACGAAGGCAGTTTTAATAAGTACTACTTTTATCAGAAAAGAATACAGTAAAAAAAAAAATTCAAGTAAACATGTGTTTATATCCTGATCTTATAATTCTAGGAACAAGGACCTCACAGAGGAAATGAAATCAGTCCAGAAACCCATTTCCTCTTCCCCAGGGGCTGACAAATGACGGGGCTTCCAGAATGCCATGTCCCAGCATCTTTTTTTTTTTTTTTTGAGACACAAAGAGGACTGCGTATCTGTCTGATATGGAGACTTGGAATCTCTTCTTTTTCCAACAATACACGGCGTCCCTTCACCCCAACCCGGAGAGCTGTAAGCGAGGACGTGCTTGCCCTCCAAGCCCCAAGGCACAGGGGGCTGGCCCGCCATCACTGCCATTGGCGTTGATTATGCCAGTTGATGTACACAGGAGTTCACGCTTCCCTCGTGAGCGAGCGCGCACGTGATAGTAACTGAGTACTGGGTTCGAATCCAGTCTACCACTCACTTCGTCTCTCAGCCCCTCATTCTCTACATCTACAAAATGGGAATAAAAAGAGCATCTAACTAACTCATCTAGCTGTTGTGAGGACTCAATGAATCAAGGCATAGAAAGCACTTAAAATCAAAATCTGGGGCAAGGGTAAGTACTTAATAATGCTAGCAATGACAATACTTTTATTAAATTAGCATTTGGGGAAAATATTATTATTTTACAAATGAGTAATTTCAGGCTTCGAGTTTAGTTTACTGGATGGGAAACAAAGATTAGAAGTAGATGTGTTTGACTTTTCACTTCCATACTGGGTTCTCATTAGACATTAAACAGTAGACCTTAGACACATCCAGGGGTTTACTTGGGTTGGTCCAGCCAGGGCATGTGTCCCAGCTGTCCACCTGGGGCTGTCCAACTCCACCTGTCCTGCTCCCGCATTCTGCCAATGGCAGCCTAGGGGCCTGATGAGGAAGATGATCCAGAGAAGCCCCCTCCTTGGGAGGGATCCCCCCTCTTCTTTTTACAGATGAGGAAAATGAGGAATGGGAAGTGACCTGGCCTCTACTATACCTGGTGGGTCTCAGAGCCAGAACTAAGACTCGGGTCCTTGACACCCAGTCCAATAACCTTTCCATTCCACCTTGAGAATGTCTAACTTCCTGCCCTCCCCCCTCCAACAGAGACACAAAAGCCTCTGGCTGAAAGCTGGGGGAGGGGAGAGGACAGGCTGGGGTGGTAGAATTCTGTCTTTAGTTAGATGCATTGTTCCCGCCTAAATCTACACATTAAGAGGAAATGATCGGAGAGGTGGCGGTGTGTGTAGTGAAGGAAGTGTCCTGGAGGCTAAAGGGACTTGGGTCTGAATTCTGGCCTCTGTGCCTCAGGTCCCGTCTGTAAAATGACACTAGTATCAGTGCCTGGCTCATTGCATATCCGGAGGATTCCTTGGGAACAAAACTGGTCACCCCTGGAGCGGCTGCTGGTGGGCAGTGAGGAGGGAGACTGGCGTTTCGCCCTTTTGGACTCATGTCATGTACCTGAATTTACCCATTTGAGAAACAATTTTTTTGAGTAAGTTTTTTTCTTTTTTAAGAACACTACCTGGTGCTCAATAAATATTGGTTATTTTTATAAAGAAGGTTTGACACAGGCCCGCCTCTCAACCTCAGACCATCTCTTTTCCCCCAGCTTCAAGTCAAAGCCCAGGCTTCAAACTCAAGATGCAGTCCCAGGTCCCTGTGTCCCCCACATTTTAGCTGTGTGACCTTGGGAAGTCCTTATGCCTCAGATTCCTCAGTTTTAAAAAGAAATGAATGGTCTCTACTCTACCAGTTGTCACAAGGATTTAATGAGATCAGAGCTGAAACCGAGTGAGCACTGGGCATGTGCCAGGCTCGCAACACAAACTCCCCAACTGCTCGCAACACATTACACACGTGGCTCATCACATCTGCCGGCGCCACTGTCATCCCCATTCTACGGATGAGAAGCCCGAGTAGCTTGTCCACAGTCAGTCAGCTGGTAACCCGTGAAGCAAGGACGTGCACCCAGGCAGTCTGGTTCCAGGGTCAGTGCCCCTACCTACCACGCCTCCCTGCCTCTCCCGTGAGTGTCGTGTATTTAGAACACCTGGTACACAGAAACTGTGGTTACGGTTGACACATGCTAAGACCTTTCCTGAGCCACTTGGCAAAAAACATTTGGGGGCAGGACTATTTGACAGCTCGCAAACACCTATTGGGAGCAGCATTTAGCCAAAGAACCATGAGGTGCTCAAAGAGTTGGAGAGGTTCTCACCTCTGGTCCCGCATGCACGCATTCCTTAGCCAGTCCCAGGGTAATTAACTCACTCCTCACCCCGGCTCCATCTTGCTGGTCCTGGTGGCTTCAGACACCACCCCAAGGACACCCACTAGGGAACTTACAGAAGC
Source organism: Rousettus aegyptiacus (assembly GCF_014176215.1). NCBI lineage: Eukaryota > Metazoa > Chordata > Mammalia > Chiroptera > Pteropodidae > Rousettus > Rousettus aegyptiacus. The sequence continues at coordinate 152,544,147 of NW_023416306.1, read as the reverse complement.
CCAGCATCCACCCGCTGAGGCATTCGTAGCAATGCACTTACGAACACTCCCACCCACCCCCTCCACAGCCAGACAGGTTTTAGGACAACTCACTGCAAGAGACAAGCTGTTCCTTCCTTCTGGTCAAGGGGGACTTTGTCAGCCCTCCGCCCCACCCAGACACTTGTAATAGCCAATTTTGTCCTAATGAAGGTCAGGTGCAGGTGACCCCCTGTATCGGGCCTTGGCTTACTCACAAACAAAACATACACACACAGTCACAAGATTCAGAATCAACACCCAGCCTTACCCCTCTGGAACCCGACTGGGTGCGTGGGGCGATAGATCCAGGCCACCAAGGATAATACACCAAATGGATAATCTGCTTATGAATAATTGAGCTTATTGTTAGTGTCAATGTCCAAAGCCATTGACTGAAATTCCGAATAGATTTTCAAGGGAGAGAAAGTGTCTTCTGGAAAAGCAGCTCATGCACCCTCTCCCATTCTCTGGTTCTCCGGTGAGAAAGCACCTTAGTCAGCCACACACCTTATGTGGTTCTTTCTCTAGCCCCAACCCCTAAACCCCAACACACGTTGCACCTGGAGACACAAAGGACCTTGACCAGGAGGAGATGTGAGCAGAAAAGGTTTCAAGGAGTCAGAACACCCATTCAGTAGTAAACTTCTCTGGACTGCCCAGGTGCTGGGAACAGCTTTGACTTAAGGTTGCGATCCAGCTAAGGTGAACCCAGATCTTTGGGAAATGTTCCTCCCACCCAGTCACGTCTTCCTCCTCATGGAGGCCTGTTTTAGAACACATCAGATTTCATCTTCTCCCAGAAAAATGATTAAGCAACGGTACTCCCGCCCAGGTAGGGGGCCTCTGGACTCGAAAAGGTCCTGCTGCTAAGGAAAGGAGGCCTTGTGCCCAGCGCAAGTGAGGACATCCCGGTCCAGATCAGTGGCTGGTTATGACAAAACTCCTCAGGAGAGAAGGAGGGCTTCAGGAGCCACACCTGCAGGCACAGGTCACCAGCCACATCCTGGGCCAGAGCCAGGAGAAGTAAAGGAGCAAGAGCTCAGGGCAGTTGTGAGAGAAGGAAGGAGCCTCAGGCAGATGGCGGTGGTGGGGAGTAGGAAGGGAGGGGGCGTCCTCTTCTCCCTAAGGAGGGGAGTGGAGGGAAGGGAAACAGACTGAGGTCAGGGCTAGAAGCCTGGCTTGGAAGGTCCTGCTACCCTCCCACCCTCAGGCACCCAGGGAGGCCTGGGGCCACTGCTGGCCTTGAAGCAGATGTTTAGCTGGACCTAGGAGACATCTGCCACGATAGAGACCCTGCTCAGAACCCAGGACCCACCCAGAACTCCTTCTCCCACCACAGGCCCCCTCAGGGTCCGTCTGATGCGCTCCTTGGAAAGCCTACAGTCTAGAACAGCAAGCCAGGCCACATGTAAGTTTCTTGTCCCCTAACAGTGCCCACCTCACTGGTGGGTGTTCAGCAAATGCCTGTCAGTTTAAACAAGCTGTTCTTCATGAGAACACAATCACAGGCAAGCAGGTGCTCATAGGAGGGACTGGGGGTGTGGGGAGGTGAGAGATGGGTGTCTGGGAACCTGGGCTGCTGATGTCCCCAAGAGGCGGGAACATGGAAGAGAAAGGGACTCGAGGCTCTGTTACCTGTATCCTGTCTTCTGGCAGCTCCGTTTTCATGGCCAGCATCTCCCGGGCATAGACATCTGGGTAGTGCGCCTCGTTGAATGCCTTCTCCAGCTCCTCTAGCTGGTAGGAGGTAAAGATTGTCCTGAAGGGAGCAAAGCCAGACACTCAGAACCCTGGAAACAGAACGAGCCTGTCCCAGAGAGGATAGACTGGCCCTCCCCTACGCCTCCTGGACAGACCCCGTACCCAGGCTGTCTCAGCACAATCGGACACAAACTCCCTCGCATGCTCTCATACACACACATGCACGCACATGTGTGCATTTATGTTGACACACACACACACACACCCCCATAGTTTAACCTCCTGGACTCTTCTTCATTGAAGGCTGAGGGCTCACACTACCTTTCTGGTGGTGCTGGAGGATTATTTCAGCCCTCAGTGTCATTTCATACTGGGAGTCTTTCTAGAAGTGCTTTGGGGAAAGGAATTTTAGAAAACTGCAGAAAGCCCCTCATCCTCCTCCCAGGCACAGGTGAGGGGCGTACCAGGTAAGTAAATGCCTCAGCCCTGCTGGGCCCTGTTTCCTGGGCTCCTTTCTCAGACAGTAGAGTTAATCTTTTAAATTGCACTCAATGTTGAAGACTCACCAGAAGGTCAAATGCAACCTCAACTCCAGTGTTTATACAACTGAGAACTGAATTTCCTACCCCCTCCACCCACTCTAACACTCCTCCACCTTCCTCACCTGCCCAAATCCATCAGCTCCTCAGCTTCCTCAGAGATGCAGGGGTGAGGAAGATGAGGGGAAGGGCACCCTGTCCCCTCCTCCTGTGCTCAGAGGCAAGGGCCAGCGTGTGCACACGCACACACACGCGCGCGCACACACACACACACACACCCCACTCTCAGACTTTCAGCCACACACCCAGTGGGTGGGGCCACAGTCAGGGGAGGGAGAATTCTACTCAGGTCACCCTGAGAGAACCTACCCACACAACCCTCCCACCCCAACAGAACAGTTCACATTTACTTGTTTTGGGTCAAACTGCTTTAAGAATCTGATACAATCTATGTTCTCTCATCCCAAGAAAATGTGCAAATGAATGTGCTCCAATACATAAAATTTTGCCTCCAATATTAAAAAATTCATAAGCCCCCTTTCTTAAATAAGCAAACTACATGCCCACCTACAAACACAAATTCTTCACTTTTTAGACCTTAATTTCACTAAGTTTTAGGTGACCTTTTCCCTACATCCTATCAATAAGCCAACAGACAATAGAGCTCAGATTCTGCAAACTCAGACTTGTAAAAGTGGTGCCTTCCTTGCGTGAAGCTCTGAGATTTGGACCCTGGGACCAGCGCAAGGTTTTAGAATCCCTCACTGCTGCCCTCACGCTCACCCAACGCAAGGAACAAGCACGAAGTCAAGCCCCATAACCCCCCGTACATCCCTTGTGTTGGAGTTGTCATTAGTGTCTTGGGAGACGATGCAGGGGATGTGTGAGGAAGAAAGATTCTTTCTGCTCTTTATAGAAAATGACTTGTTTAATTCTAAATCGTTTCCCCTATTCTCTTGGAGGGGGGATGAAAATGCTTATGTAAACAAAGAATTTTGAAGATCTGCTGCTCTCTATTTCTCTCCTGCCGCTTACTGAAGGGCCCCTGCACGGATCATCAAAAATAAACAATCAAAATACGCAAGACCTTTTCAAAACTAGGGAAACTGAGGCACATAGGTGTTGTGGCCAAAGCCAAAGAGGAGAGCTGACAAAGGTAGGTCATTTCAGATCATTCAAGTGCCAGGCTCTGCTTTGGAGAGCTCCATTCAAAAGCGAAACAAAACAAAGCCCCAAATCCCCCAAACATCCCCTCATTTCTTCCAAGAGCCAATCCATGTGTGATGTTGACAGCTCTCCAGGGAACCTTCCTGCGCTCCCACAGTGTTACCCAGAAAAGCCTGCTCCTGACTTTCTGCAGAACCCCAGATCCTCCAGATTCCTATTGTATCCTGTCTGAGCTTTCTAGGTAAAGAGTAGAGCAAAATCTGAGTATCCCGAGGCTGCTGACCCGTCCGCTCTCCCCTCCCAACTCCTGCTAAGCCCAGTCTGTTTGGGGGAAATAAAGAGATGCCCGTCTCTCATTCATTTCCAGATTCCAGAATCTCTTACCTGAAATCCCCAAATGAGAGAAGCTCATGAAAACACATTTTTTTACTAATTAAAAATTGTGCCGGCAATTAGTTACCATTCTCCTCTCTCCAATAATCTGCTCTCTCTAGGCATCAGAAATAGCCAGAAACCCAGAGCAGGTGGCAAGTTGTTGTCCTGTCTCCCTGGGAACCTCTAAAGCTCCCAAAATTTCTCTGGCGGCCAGGCAATCAGGTGAGGACAGAGGGTCAAGAGCCTTAGGCTTGGACTTAGGACTATGGGTCAGTCAGCTCCAAGTGCCAGACAGGGAGATAGATGTTCCTGATGCAGAAACACTGTTGAGGCACTCAGGGTTTGGGGGATGCTTTTTCCAGCCCTCTCCCCTCCCCTAATTCCTGCACAGAAACAGTTCAGTGGGACTTCCACCTGCCTCCTCTCCAAGGTCTGGTCCCTGTCCGGGTGTAGGAAGCTACAGATTACCTGCCCTGGGACCAGACTGAGATGGGTGCACTTAATACGTATTTGTTGGATGAATGAATGTAAAAAAAAAATAACCCCAGATCAGGACTAAAGAAAAAAAAATATTCGGTTTCTAATAAAACAAAACAAACTAAACAAAGCCAAACGGCTGCCTGAAGGGATCACACCAAGGTCACTGAGAAACCAAGTCGAAGACCACTCTCATTCAAGGCCGACCCTGTGAGTTCAGGAAGAGCCCTTGTCAAAGGTGAGGGTTAATAGTGGGATTTCAAAGGGCTAAGAGGAAAACGGCACCAAAAGAGAAGGTGCAAGGAGGCTGAGAACAAACAGGGAGGTGTGGTGAGGTGGGTCGGGGTGGGGAGGTGGAGAGCTCCCCAGGGGGGGAAATTTCCAGAGAGCCAGCGGAACCCTGCGGGCGGCCCACCCATCCCCGGAGCGGAGAGGTTTGGGGAGACAGACCGTGGTGAGCGCAGGGACAGCTCCTAGAAGCAGCACTCGCAGAAAGTCAAACAGATTGTTGGTTCTCGCTTCTTTATTTCCTTAAAAACTCCTCGTAAATGCACTCAAGGAACTAACTGGTGGCGCTGGTGCGGGTGTCCAAGGGCATGTGGGTCTGGGGCGGGGGTGTATCTTTTCAGGATACACCTTTCCGCATCTATTGAATTTTAACTTTGTGTAAGCAATGTCTGTTTAAAGACGTGTGTTTTTAAAAACTCTCTCTTTAGTCTGTACCCCAGTGGAGCCCGCTCCGCTCCAGCTAGAGCTAGTGGGATCATCCAGTCCACACTCTACCCTCTCTCTCTCCATTTTACAGACAAGGAAACTGAGGCTCACGGAAGGAAAGAGACACTATCAGGATCATAAAAGAGCAGAAGCCTAACGAAAAATTTCCATCGATGCAGATATCACGTTCGAGTTTGGGGGAACAGTGCGAGCGCAAAGCTACCGGATTGGCAAAGTGGACAGGGGGCAGCCGGAGAGGAACGGCGGCCGGGGGCCAAGGGCAGAGGGCCTGGCTTGGGAGGCAGGTGGGAGCCGAGCTGCCGGCCGCCAAGTGTGAGTGGCTCTCGGACGCGCTGATGCCGGGGTTGCATCTGGGAGCCGTCAGCCCTTTTCTGGCTCCGACCTGGCCCTGATTGGGGCCTCTGCTTTTTCCCGAAGAAGGAAAAAGCCTAAAACGGTGCCGCTTCCCCGGCGGCCGCTTCTCATCCTCACCCGGAGCAGCCGGACTCCAGGGCCGGGCGCAGGACCCCAAACAACGCCCGCTCTCCCCGCCCTGGCGCGGTCGCGGACCTCACATCTGGAGGCAGCGAAAATAGGGTCCTAGGGACCCGACCTCCCAAACGGGTCGGGGAAGGTGAGTGAGCAGGAGCGGCGACAGAAAGCGCCGCGAGGGCCTTACCTGTGCCGCCGCTTCTTCCGTTTCTTGGTCTGATTTAAAGCCGACTTGGACATTTTTCGGTCGCTGGAGGAAATATCTTCGGAATCTGAAAAGCAGGCGGAGGCACATGCGGCAGAATGGGGGGAGCGCCGGGCTTCGCCGAGGAACATCAGGCGCCCCAAACCTTCCAAGGCCCCACCCGGGCCGCCTCCAGGAGCGGTGGGGGCCTGCTCTGTCTCCCCGAGAAGACCTCCACGAGGTCGACCCCATCCCTAAGCCCAGGCTTGCCCTACACACGCGGGCGCCCAAACCCGGGGGTCTTGAGCAGATTTCGTTGTAAGAGAGGCGAAGGCCCTGGCGCGCTTGGGGCAGGGACGGCGGGGGAGCGAGGCCGCCTCGGGGGCTGCAGCGGGGACCCCCAGTCGCGCTCCGGGCTCCGCGCCCTGCTCTGCACTTGCAGCTCCGGCTCCCCTGGCCCGAAAGTTGGCCCCAAGGGGCAGAACCGGGGGGCAGGTAGTTTGGCGCCGGTAAGGCCTGGGGGCTCCCTCGGCACAGCCCTTTTTACGGTGCCTGCAAAATGCGCCTCCGCTCGAGACTGGAGAGGCCGCGATTCAGCATTTTTCGTTGCCCCTCCAAATAAGAATAAATAATTAAAACGGAAACGAAAAATCGGGGGAATTGCCGAGCGCCCATGAGCGCCGGCGGGCGGAGCGGGCGGGGGCGCGAGGCCGGGCGAGCGGCCCGGGAGGGCGCGGCGGGGTCACCCGGGGCCCTCGAACGCGCGCGGCGCGCGGGTCGGATGCGCGGTGGCGCTGAGGTGCGATCAGATGGTGGCCGCTTCGGCCGCCGTGGTGGCCGGGTTGTCCAAGCTCTCGGGGTGAAAAACAAACCCCCTCTGACTAAACGCGAGGAGTTTGGAACGGGGAAAAGGAGGAGAGAAAAGACAACTTTGGGCACCAGGGCTGGGGGCGAGCCGGCACCCGCTTCCTGGGCCGCCGGCGCGCGGAACCGAATCGGGCTCCAGGAGCGCGGGGCCTCGGGGAGGCGGGGGCCGGGGCCGCGGTGGGGCAGCGGGGCTGCGGGGGCCCAGTCCGCCGCACAGGTCCCGACACCTCGAGGCGGGTTTCCAGTGGGTCCCCAACCGAGCGCCGTGGCAAAGCCGGGCCCGACGCGGGGACGAGAGGGCAGCGCCGCGGCCAGAAGCGCGGGGGATGCACGCCGGCGGGCGCGGGGGGCGGCGTCCCGGCCCTCGTCCCCAGCGCGCGCGACCCGGCCCAGGGCTGCGACCTCTCGGCCTGGCACGAACTTTCGCGCCCGGAGGAGGCCTTGCGGGGCAAGCGAGAGCCGGCGGCGTGGGGTCCCGGCTCTCGCCCCGAGCCGGGTAGCTACGCAGCCTCTCCCTCACCTACCCGAGCTAGCCGTCTGGCTGGTGTCCAGCGGCCCCGACGCTCTGCCCAGCGGCTGTAAGTGGACGCTCTGCGGGTCGGACAGCACTTCCAGGAAGGTGGGCTGCGCGTAGAAACCAGGGAGCCCCCCGGACCCCAGCAGCCCCATGCTGCCCACTCCTGCGGGACTGAGCACGGAGCGCGCCGCCAGCAAGTGCCCGGGGGCCAGGCCGTCGAGGGCAGCGCGAGGATGAGAGCTGGGGGGCTCCTTGTTCAAGCCCAGGATCTCCTGGATGCCGAACCCGGTGCACCTGGCCGGGGCGCCCCCCGAGGTACTCTTGGCCACTGTCTCGGATTTGGGCTTGCTCAGCGCTTCCCCCGCTTTCCCCGTCATCTCCCGGCTCTTTGGAGAGGCCGAGGCCGCAGGTCTTCTGCTCCCCCCACCCCCCCGCCGGGCTCCCCGCTTCGCGAAGTTGGTCCCAGGTGCCCCCTCCGGTGTCTAATGCTCTGGAGCCCCAAGGAGATTCCCCTTTTATCCAACCAGGCGGCAGCCCAAGTGGGGTCAGAGCTGAGCAGCCAATCACCGGGGCCAGAAGCGATTAGGAATTCCAAAAAGCTGGTAGCTCCCGCCGCAGGCAGCACCAGGGGCCAGGGCGCTGGGGGCCAGGCACCCGGTGGGCTCTGCAGGACGCCCATGGGCAGGGATCCCAGGGGCTGAGCTGAGACAAGTTCAGGGCTGTTCCAAGAGGCAGGGTGGCTTGGGATTCTGGCCAGAGCCTGGCTGGGACATGTTCCTGGGGTGGGGTGGGAGGATGGGCTGAGGACAGATGCTAGAGACTGGGAGTCCACCTTTCTCCTTCAACTGCTTTGCAGGTTGGCCGAGTCAAAGAACGGCCAAATATGGGGCTTTCTGTGCAAAAGGCAGAACAAGGGAGGAGCAAGTGCTCTGGGCAGCGTGTGTGGTGGCAACAGGGAGAAAAGAAGGGGACAGGGTGTGAAGAAAGCTCAAGGTTTGTTTCCCAGCACAGGATACAGCGCCTAGCTGGGAAGAGCTGCTACTCAAGAAATATTGGCCTAATGAATGAATGAATGAATGATAAAACCGTCAGGAATAGGTTCCCTAGTGGGAAAGAAGAGCTGTGGTGACTTCTTTTGGAAAACCATGGGCGTCCAAACATCTCCCTAGAGTGAGCATGAAGCGTGTCCAACGTACATGGAAGGATTTCATTTATTCTTCCATCCACTCATTCCACTAATATGTATTGAGCTCCTTACTAGGTCTTGGAGCTAGGGGTTCTGCAGTAAATCGGATAGACAAGGCAAGGGGACTGCTGTATCTCAGAGTTCACTGACCAAACAGAATAAAGATGGACTTGCTGATGCGGAGGAGAAGGGAGGTGGGAGGGTGTGAGAGGCAATTAGAAGGTAAGCTTCTATCCCCAGTTGTTGGGGATCTCTTGACTAACTCCGTGTTGGAAGCTGCAGAGCTGCAACCCACTGGGCCAGCTGAGTGGCAGTGAGAGGCAGCAAGAAACTGCTTTCGGCAGGGCGGAGCCCTCACCTGGAGAGAAGAGTAAGCCTGACTCCAAAGGTGGCCAGTGGAGCTCCTGGTTTCCTGCTTGAGGGCTCTGCAGGCCACATGGCCCCCTTGGGCTCAAGTGTCAGGTAAAGGTGATTCTACACAGACACACACACATACACACACATCTCAGTCCCTGAACTCCACCACCTCAGCTAACTCAGCTAACTTTTCTGTGACCTTCTTGAGGCTGGGGACTGTTTTATCTCCCTTGTTCCTCTCCTTTTCACTGTGCCAAGCATGCAGCAGGTTTTGAATAAATGTTTTTTCACTTCAAAGCATCCAATGAGGGGAGATAAAGACAGGGTAAGTTGCTTCAGGCAGAGCCTGGAAAACCAGGTGGGGAAGAGATTCCATTCAGGATTTCTTGGCCAGTCAGCTGCAAAACCCAATAGAGTGAAACCCCTAACTCTCCCTGGCGAACTGCCGAAGAGTCTAATACTCTTTGTGGTCACCATGCGGCCAGACTGAGAGGTAAGAGGAGACCCTACAGAACATGGAAACTGAGCTCTTGCTAACAAGGTTATGGTGAGGTGGGTCCCTACTCATTCTGGCCTGGTCCACGCAAGAGCTGGAATGAGGTAGGGGCATCTCAGTGCAGGAGGCATCTGGGGAAACTGTACAGTTCGCTCCAGGGGCTGCCTCTTTATGCTAGAATAATGCCATACCTACTGTGCACCTACATGGCCTTAGTCCCTTTACATGGCATAGTCACTGGTCCTTGCAAGAACCCTATTAGCACCTTGATCCCACATCTGAATGTTGGCATAGCTGTTCTTACTTACAAGGTGCAGACTCAGGGATGTGCAATCTCGAGACATCCTTTACCTTGTCATCTGTAGAACAGGGTTCCATGTGGCATCACTCACATATACGACAATGTGAATGGTGCCCCCTGGAGTTGTGCAAAGCAGTGGTTCTGCTTCCAGATAAGAATTTCTGTTCCTATTTTATGAATACAGAAACTTAGGTTCTCAGGTTAGGTAACTTGTCCCAAGCTACCGAGCTAGTAAGCAGCAGAGGTCATACTCAACTTCAAATGAGTCAGATGTCATTTGACTCCACCCCTCTCTCGGCCTCCCCTTCATGCCACCTACCCTGGAAGGATGAATAGGGATGTTATGTTAATGGCATCCGTCCTGTCCCTGACTTATCGCAGGACATCCACGATGAGCCAGATGAAGCCGATGGGCAAGGACGTGAGTGATGGAAAACAAGCGTGTGAGTGATGGAAGCTTGGCTCTTGCCAGGAGATAAGAATGAAAAATATCTTGACCAAATCTCATGTCTGAAGCTGCCAGTTCCTTCTCCCAGAAAGACAGTCACCATCCTGCCCTTGGAGGTTGGGGAGGGGATGATCCTGGGCCCTCTGAGAGGCCCCCTTGCCCAGGTGGAAGGAGGGGCCAGCATTAGCCCGCAGCCATTCCCACCCTTGGAAATGGACTCCTGACAGACTGCTGGCCTGGGGCTGTCTCTGAGATTTGGGGCGTCATTGTTACTGCTCCACAACTGCCCAAACTTAGTCCAGACCCAGACTCAGGACATTTGTGGACTCTGAGAGGGAGCCCTACAGGGAAAGGCTGGCCCTAGAGCTTGGGCTCAGGGTGGGGGGAGTAAAGTGTACCCTTTCAGAGGCTTTTAGCTTGGTCACACTCCATCCAAATCCTGGGTCACCACCTATCAGCTTTGTAAATTTGACTCAATCATTTGACTTTTCTCTTAGCTTTGATTGCTCTACCTATAATACATCTTGACACTGCACTTATGATACATTCCCTAACCCCACCTCCACCCCCCGAGTTAGCATAGGGGTCAAGGGCATGGACTCCAGAATTAAACTACCTGAGTTCAGACTCTTGCACTATCACTTGCTTAGTGACCTTGGGAAAGTAACCCAGCTTTTCTCTGCCTTCTGTGCCTCAATTTCCTCATCCATAAAATGGGGATAATGGCAGTACCCACCCCTTAAAATTATCATGAAGATTAGAAATGTACAATGATAAAAATAAGGAATAAGGCTATACCACAAGTATACAAAATAAGGTTGCTGTGAGCGTTGGTTATTATCACCATCATGCAGGAGGATTCCGTACCTGGGAATGGCGGTATGGTAGGGAACAAGACAGATCTAGTCCCAGCCTTCGTGGAGTTTGGGCCAGTGATTAAGGGAGATGATGTTTGTAAAGCACTTCGCATGGTGCCTGGCTTCGGGGACTCAATACATCATGGCTTTTACTACCTTTATGAATGGGTGCCAGACCCCTTATCATATTTAATCCACTCAATTTCTCTAATAGGTCAGGAGTTCTATCTCCCTTGTTACCAAAAAAAAAAAAAAAAAAAAAAGCCTCAGGGAGGGAGAGCAGGGCTGAGGGAAGATACCACCTCCCTCCTTTGCCTTGGTGCAGGTCATTTTTAGCACCGGCTGCAGCCAAGTCCCTCTCCCCTGCTAGCTGGCTCCCTGAGTCACTACCCAGCCATCATCGACAATTTTTGGAGGGAGTGGGGTGGAAAATGCAAGGAGGAGAAAGGATCTGTGTTTGAATCCATAATTGCATTCTGAATCTGTCGCCCATGGCTGTGTTTTGCTTTTTATTTTTATTTTTGAATGCTCCTGTATATTTGGGGCTTACCCCTTGAGAGTAAACCTTATTTTTTGTTGTCTTGGACAGTTCTCCTGAGAGTCCCTGAGGGAGTCCCAGAGGTCCTGCTCTCTCTTCCTCTCGTTATCAGACATGGGACCAGATAGTCTGTTCTGCCCCCTTAGAGCTGATGCCGGGAGAAAAAAAACAAGAGGGATTTTGAGTCGCAGTTAACTTACATGCAACGAACATTTATTAACTTGTGGACTTTTTGGCATTGTGTCAATAAACCCTCCCAACTACCCTGAAAGATGTGTGCCATTTTTCAAATGAGAAAGCAACATCAGAGAGGCCAGGTGACTTCTATAGGAACATGCGGCTGCTTACGGCCAAGCGGAGTTCAAATTCACTGACTTCTTGTTTTCTTGAAGATAGAATCAGAGCCTCAAGCAGAGGAAGGGACCTTGAGTATAGGGAGGCAAATGATGCCCCACAACACCTGAGCTACCCTCCTGCCCATGGAGAATGGGGAAGAGGAAAGGAAGGGGCAGGAGGGGTGTTGGGAAGGGCTGCTGAGGGCAGGGCTGCTGAACGCCCAGAAACCAGGGCTGCTAAGAACATCTGACCCCAAACACCTGGGTCTGTTTTCTCTGTGACAAAGTTGGAGAGGGAGGGAAATTTGAACAAGCACATATACTAACTGGCCAGCCACGTGGCACCAAAGCCTACGCCTGGGCTCGTTTGCCATAAGTGGCTAGTACAGCACCTGAGACGAGGTACGACATCACGGTGCAGTGGCTATGAGCACAGCTCCGGAGTCTGATGGCTGGGGTGAGACCCTGGCTCCAACACTTACCAGCTGTGCCGTCTCAGGCATTTACTCCACCTTTGGGATCCTCGATTTCCTTTTCTGTAAAATGGGGATGATTAAAGAATTCATATGATAGGGTTGTGAGGATTAAATGAGAGAATGTATGTAAAACACTTACCATGGTGTCTGGTACATGGTAAGCATTCACAAATGTTATATTTACTTTTATAATCTTTACAGCAACCCTGTGTAATGGTGCCGTACTGTTTGCTAACCCAGAACTCTATGTTATTCTGGGAACCCACCCCCTTGCCCATGTCCTAAGATAGCTTACAGCAATGGGCCCCTCAGTTTCCTTACATGTAACTCTCTCTTCTCAATGGTTCCCCATCAAACCTTGGGTTTAGGATGCCCCTCCGGAAAGGTCTCACCCCACCCAACACCTCCTCACGTTTCCTTTCAGTCATCCTGGGGAGAAGGTTACCTGCTCCCATACAGCCAGGAATATCCTCCAACTCTCCCCTATTTCTTCTTGCATAGTCCAAGGGTCGGAGAGTGGGGAGGTGTTCGAAGGAGGTGGGAGGTGAGAACCCCCTCCCAGCACTCCCTGGAGGGAGGAGGGACTGTGGTGGGCACAGCGGGGAAGAGGCCAACTGAGCACAGAAAGCCAGCCAGGGAAAGGTTTAGCCCCGCAATCCAATTCCACTTAATATCCCATAATAAAATGCTGTCAACATGAGTTTCCTGTTCAAGTGGATTTGTTAAGAAGGCCGGGGGAGGTCAGAGGTGTATTCAGGCCCTCCTGGGGTGGAGGGAGAGACCAGTGGGGCAGGGGTGGGGGAGGCCCGGGGTATGAGGGCCCTCTCCTCACCCTTTCCCTACTGCAGTCCAAACACACTCTCAGGAAGGGGTTTGTCACACTTGTCTGTCCCAGTCAACCTGTGATGGCTCACAGAGGGGCCCTCAACCCTGCTGGGTATGTGTATGTCTCTTTTGATAAGCTTCCAGGCACTGAGGCAGAGAGTGCGATTTTAATGCGGAGGGTTCAGACCAGTACCTGAAGGCGGGGAGGTGTTCCTAGGTAGGGGGAGAGCATATGTCAAGCCCCTGAAATCCCACCATGAAGGGGGAGCCACAAGGCCAACCCTGGGGCAACCTTAGCGACAGGGGGCTGCTTAAGAGAAGCCTAAAGACCCGGGTGGCCTTAGCTCTCTTGAATGACAGCTTGGGGTGACCCCACCTTGTTACTCAAAATGGCTGCTGTCTGTCCATCTTTATTTCCCCTGCCGACCTATTGCTAAGCTTTCATTCCTCTCAGGGGAAGAGGTCGGACTTCTGCAGGGTCCAGCTGCCATGAGGGGAAGCTAGACCAGAACTTACCATCGAGCAGTCATCATGGATCAGGCACAGAGCTGGGAGCTGTCCTGTTGTCATCCCATTGAATCTGGTGGAGCTAGGGCAGGGAGCAGCTACGAGGTCAAGGCCGGGGAGAGGGGGTATGGGAGGATGTAGGCTACCATTATCCCCATTTTCCCATGAAGTTAACAGGGTACCAGAGAGTTTAAAAAACTAAACCAAGACCTCACTGTAGTGCGAAATAGCACTAGGACAGGAATCCAGTTCTGCTTGAGCTGGGGACCCACACGGGGGGTGCAGGGAGATGCCTATGGGTTTAGTTAGTGCCTTGAGGAACCCAGCTCGGGCTTGAAGGGGGACTTTGGGAGTCTGCAGAAAGGTGTGAGGCACAAGTTGAAAAAATAAGGTGAGGCCATGGGTCCTCTCCTGGGGCCTGTGGGAGGGGGTGACAGCTAGGTGGGTGAGACCAGGGGAGGGGGCCTGGGGACTGAGGAGGGTAGGGCTGGGCTTCTAGCCCTTTTGTGAGCCCTTTTAATTCGTGTAAATGAGGGTTTTTAATTTGTTATTCTGGGTTTTATTTCTATTACCATCTCATTTGCCTCTAAACCCTATTTCGCCCCAGCCTGGACTGAATTCCATTTGATGCATTAGGACTAATTCTCCTCCCAATGGGTTAGATGTTTTCTCCTCACACAAAAGTCGCTTATTTTGGATAAAGAGACGATTAGATTTATCTTTAATATTTTAATGGCAGCTGGGATTAGCGGGCAAACAGCCCCGACTGAGGCTGTTCACCGTGGATTAGGTTCTGATAAACTCTCAGATGGGGAACCCCCCCCACCCCACTCCACTTTCTGTTTTCCACAAAGTGCTTTTTATTATTTTTGTTGAAAAAAAATTCCCTTGTCTTTGGAGCATCATAAATTCCATTTGCTGTTTTCTATTAAATCAAGTTGATTAAATTTGTTGTGACTCTTTGCACATAGATCTTTTTAATTTTAACGTCTCTAGCATAAAATCTTTAATGGTGCAATCCGAAATGTCTGCAATATACGGTACAGGTCTTGATACAACAGATGGAAATGAGGTTCTGCCAGGAGAGGAAGAGTGGGGAGTAGGCACGCACCTCTGGGAGAAGGCAGGGAACTGCTCTCCCTGGGGCCCAGAGAGGCCCAGGTTCCAATCCCACTCTGTCACCTCCTACCTTTGGGGCTTGGGTAGTAACCTTGACAGATACTTATGGAGAGCTGGCTATGTGGGTAGTAACCTTGGCCAATGTTTAACGGAATGCTTGCCATGCCACATGCCTGGCACTGTACATCCGATTTCAATCATTTTTACCAGGAGGCTCGGAGAGGCCCCTTGCTCAGTCGAGGTCACACAGCAAGTTGGTCGCTGTGGTTAAGTTCAGGTCGTCTTTGCTGGAGGCTTACCTCACCTCTCATAGCCTCCATTTCCTCATCAGTGAAATGGGGGTGATCAACGCTGCCCTGGCTTACAGGTGTTAGAAGACTAGATGAGGTCCACAAAGGGCTCTGGGAATGGAGCAGGGCTAGGTGGTCTTGGGGAAGTGGAGGGTGAGGCATTTGGGGACCAGAGGCTCTGCAGAGGTTCTGCAATCACTGGAAAGAGCTGATTTTTGAGACCCCGGGAAGCGTCCCTCCCTGCAGGGTGGGTGAGAGGCAGGGTCTGGGCTCCTCCTCCCACCAGCCCTCCAGCCTCCCGCCTTAGGCTTTTCTCCCTGTCCCTCCGCTCTAATCCCAACCTCATCAAGTCCCTGGAAGGGTTGATCCACAGGAGCAAATCTCTCATTCGGAGGGACAAAATCAGCTTAATTTGCAGCAATTTGAAGCAGGTCTTTGCCAGGATTTGAATATCAAATTATCCCACAGCCCAGGCTGGCCTGGGAGGCCTCCCCCTGCAGCAACATGGACAGATATGCTCTGGGCTCCACCGGGAAGATTGTTCTGGGAGTGACTGAGGCTTTGGCTGGACTGGGTGTGCGCAGAGTGGGAGTCAGAGGGAGGCCGGAGTGTGCTGGGGAAGGTGAGGGCCTGGGGGATGGGGAGGGGCTTGGAAACCTCCTGTCCATGAGACTTAACTAGGGTCTTGTCAACTATACAGATTCCCAGGCCCCTCCTCAAACATGGAGAATCAAGATTTTTGCGACTAGGAAAGTTTGAAAACTTCTGAAGCAGCTCAGTTAGCCAATCAGCAAATCTCACTCTGCACACACATGTACTTCCCCAGACTTTGAGGACATCGGCCTTCACTGGCATCCACCCCATTCATCCCCAGCCTCGGGCGCCTTGGGCCACGTTCCCTTTGCTGTCTGCTCGGCGATGGCCACAGCCGCCTGAGTCAGCTGCTGACCAGGGCTCTTGCACCTTCCTTCCTGGTGTCAACCACACAGCACACACTGGTTGGACTCAAGCCACGGGGGCCGGACCCCTTTCATGGGCATGTCAGTTCCCCTCGAAGCTGTGAGCCTCTTTGAGAAGGGTCGGGACACCAGGTCTGGCCCCGGGTAAGCCCTCCATCAACTTTTGGTGAAACATGCTGGTCCTGTCACAGCGAATGTCCTTGTGGGAGCGTCAGTGTGAAAGCAGGTACAGAATCGCTGAGATAGCCCCATGCGGGCCTGTCTGTCTACCCAACACCATCAACGCAGAGGAGCCCAGTCCCTGCTCCCAGAGAGCTTGCAGCTGGGGAGAAAACCACACACAGAGTGTGACAAGCGCTACGATGGGCACAGTATGCACACGTGCTGATTATGTGCTAGGCACAGTTCTAAGTGTTTTTCTTCTCTTCGCCCACTTCCTCCTCATAAAAACCTGACAAGGAAATCGAGGCACAGAGAGATCAGTAATGTGCCCCAGGCCACACAGTCATAAGTAGTAGATATGGGATTCATACCCATTCATACCTGGGCAGTCCGACTCCCAGTTTTCCTCCAAACCACTTCGCACTGTGTCTATCCAACCATCTTTACCCATAACTATTTCTCTATGTATGTCACTTCTCTGTAAGAGACTTGCCTTATGTTTCAAGGCATAATTACAGTGTTTCGGAAGCACAGAAAAGAGCACTAAACCCGCACTAGGGCAATCACGGAAGGCTTTTGGGAGGAGGCATCTTTATTTATTCAATATTGTCGAGCAACTTGTGTGCCTGGCACTGGTCGTGGAGTGATGGAAAAGCCATGGTCCCTGCCCTCGAGGAGCTCACAAACTGGGGGACAAACACCTGGAAATGGATGTGCTAAGGGCAAGGATGGAGAAAGCATAGGGCATATGGAGCACTGGGGAGACCCCAAAGCTGGGGGGATCAGGGCAGGCTTCCTGGAGGACATGCATGTGAGCTGAGACAGAAAACAGGAATGGGAATCTCAGAGACACATCCTCTCCACTAGATCCAGTCATCCAGCTGAAGGTAAGGGGGCCCTGAGCTCCTGCTGAGCACTCTTCTCCGCCAGTCTCTCCTCGGCGGAGTCTTCCTGGAACAACCAACCCCACTTCCTTCTCTTTCCATCTGTCCCAGACAGGCGGATCCCCTCCTTGTGTGGTCCGTGTCCCCAGCTCTTGCATGTTCCTGGGTAGCAGGGCCTGAGCATGAGGATCCTGAACCCCCAGGTCCTATGCCTCGGAGGGGCTGGGCTAGGCTGTTGCGGGGGCGGTGACTGCTTTGGGCAAGTCCAGTAGTTTGATCTGAGGGTACCCAGAATTTAGAGCAAGAAGGTTGCCCCAGAAACCACTCATGTCCACTTAGAAGGAAGGAGCAAGTTCCAGGGAAGTAAGAGGAGCTGCTTGGGTCTCCAACTCCTGGCTCTTAACGCCCTCATCTTCTCTGCAGGTTGGTTTGCCTGCCCCCCACCTCCACTGGACTCTCCCCTAACCCTTGTCTCTGCCTTGTCTGATGGTGGCCAGGGTAGTCTTTCCTGAATAACGATGGTATTGGCTCAGATTAAGGGCAACTAGCTGGCTCTTGGCTTTTCCTTTTTATATAATAACTAATCTCCTTCTAATCAGCCATTATTAAATTATATTCCATTTTTAATTCATTCACAGATCACCGTTGGGACAGCTGGATGGATAATTGGAGAGAGATAATTTATGTAAATGAGGAATAGCAGAAGGTAGGGAGAGGGAGGCTAAGGGCCAAAGGGGGCCCCTCCTGTGCCCAGGCTGGGGAGCGGGCAGTGACCTGGACCTGATTAGAAATGGGTGGCTGGGGATGCTAAGGGGATTGGGGCCTGTCACGGGACCTCAGGGTTTCTGACTGGTTGTCCCTCAGCATTGCTTTGAATGCTTCTGGCAAATGGGGAGCCCACTACTTTTGGGGGACAAAAATGTACTTCTCAGACATCAGCCCTTTTTGTTAGAAGTGGATCTTGAGAGGCAGTAGAATGCCCCGGAGAATTCCAGAGTCAGCGCTGTGTTTGATTCCGGCTCCGCCACTCCGCAGCTGTCTCTTAGCCTTAATTTCGAATCTGCAAAATGGGATGTTGCTGGTATCTACCTCGCGAGGGGTTGGGGAGGCTTCAGAACCTGGTGCAGCGGAAGAAGCCACTACCTAGCGTACTCAGCAGCTCCTGTCACTAGCTGAGGACTCTGTATGTCACCCCAATCTGCCCCATCTAACTCCTGTCTCCAGGCCATGGGGCTGTGTTCTTGGTAACAGAGAATAAATCCACTCCTCTTGCATAGCTAACATGTCTGTCCCACTGATGACAATCACATCAGTAACTGACACCTTGGAGCGTTCCCTCTGTGCCAGGCTGAACGATTGCTATATGGCATTTCATTGTATCATCGGAACAAGGTGCGAAGTGGGCACTATTGTCTCCATTTGACAAATGAAAACACTGTGGATCCGAGCTCTCTCCTGATGATTCCTGCAACAAAAACTGCTACAGAAAGCCTGCTTAGAAAGGGACCGGAGGCTCATAAAACCTGGACAGGAGGCCATTTTGGGAAAGTGACTTGGGCACTGGCAAACAGGGACAGGGCTGGCAAGGGAGGTGGGTGAGGGAGTTGGCCCTCCAGCCCTCCTGGGAGTCCCTTTGAGACCCCGGGAGTGGGGCATGGGTGGACACAGGTGGCCGATAGGGGTGGGGAAGGGGTGAGGTCTGCATGTGACGGGCTGGCAGGGGTGGGTGAGGAGGGCCTTGTACCATTCCCAGAGGGAGGCAAGGGATTAGGGAGTGCTATGGAGGGTGGTCCCAGAGGGTCCATGCGGAGTAATGGGATTAGCTCTTGGGCAGTGAGTGAAAGTTATTTGTGTGTGGAGCCTCTGGCCTCCCACCAGAGGCTGCAGCTGTCACCCATCTCTAGGAGAGTCAGCAGCAGCTCCCCCACTCAGCAGGCTGGCACCCTCTAGCCCTCTGCAGGCTCTCCCGCTGTGATCATCTGTCAAGGGGCTGGCCTCCCAGCCTTAGCCTCCTGCCTAAGCTTGGTGGTCGGGGCCACCCACATACAGTATACCCTAGCATTTCCCTGTGCCTCGGTTTCCCCTTCCGAATAGAAGGCTACAGTGAGACCCTCTGAGGGAGAACCCCTGAGGCCTGGAGGCCCAGACCATGCCCCCCTCCCCCACTCCCCTGCATTTCTGGTCTGCACTAGCTGTGCGACACAGCTCACAGCTGTTAGTTTCTCTGTGTCCTAATTTGTACAATGGCACAGCACGGCAGGGTTTTCACAGGGGAGAGCTGGGCAAGGGGCTGCAACGTCGGCGCCTGGGTGGAGTTCAGGGTGCCAGGCTCCTCCTCTGATTCGAGGGCATATAGGGACCGGGGCTGGGGCCTAAACCTGGAGGGGACCTGTTTTGCAGGAACCTCTGAGGGCCGGCGTGCAGGAGGAGCCGCGGAGAGCCGCTCCCCGCGCCCTCTAGTGGTGCAGGCGCGGATCGCCCACCTGCGGGACGCGCGCGGCAGTCCGCGCCGTCTGCCAGGCAGCAAGGAGAGGGATGCCTGTGCTAGAAGGTTTCCCTCCTAACACATGCCTGACCCCATCCTCAGAGCGGCTTTTCCTTTAGGTTGTACGTCAGTCTGTTAGACTGAAAATACCTGCCAGGAGGGGAGCCCGTCGCGGGACGTCCTGAACCCACTGCGGACCCAGCTGGAGCCCAGGAGTATTTGCCCTGGGTGGGCAGCGAATGCCGACCAGCCAATGTTAAGGGGGGTTTGGAAGACCCCGAGGTGAGAGTCTGTGACCAGGCACGAGTCACTCCCTTTTCTAGCCTCAGTTTTCTCCTGGTAAACCGACAGGTGGGACTAGGTCAGTGGTTCCAACTTTTCAATAGGAACAATCCTTAAACATGTAAAACAATTCACAGATTTCCCAGGGAAGTACCTGCACTTCTCCCATTGGACTGAGGAACCTGTGTAATGATCCAAACTAGTAGGCGCTCAGCAATATTTTCACATGAAGTGATACTGTATTGATCTCCACATTATGTTTTTAAAAAATATTTTAAAATAAACATTATTTTAGAACAGTTTTAAATGTACAAAAAAAAATTGTGAAGATTGCACAGATTTCTCATATACCCCCTCCCTAAATTTCCCTATTATCAACATCTGATATTAGTATGGTATATTTGTTGCAATTAATGAATCAAGATTGATACGTTATTACTAACTAAAGTCTGTGCTTTATTCAGATTTCCTTAGTTTTTACTCAGTGTCCTATGTTCTGTTCCAGGATCCCACCCAGGATCTCACATGACATTTAGCCATGTCATGTCTGCTTAGGCTCCTCTTGCCTGTAATGATTTTACATAATTTGTAAACGGAAACAGTACGCATTCATGCAATGGAATACTGTGTCTCTGTTATCACACATTCTGACCTGGGACAACCTCCAAGACTGTAACATGAAAAGGAAGATTTCACAACAGTATGTTTTATTTCTACTTGTGAAAAATAAAAGATATGTATATAAAGTATTTTTTAATCTCTGGAAGGGCATCTGAAAAACTGGTTAATGGTTGGTTGCTGGAAAGGGAATCAGATGGCCGTAAAGTAGGGGTAAGTAAGAAGGAAGCCTACATTTTCCTCTATGCTCTTTCATGCTAGTTTAGTTCTAAAAACTGTGTGTAGGCATGCTCTATCTTAATACATAATTCATTCAACATAACAGTATGTACAAGCGTAATATATTCATTGAATCCCTCCGTGATTGGGCCCCTGCACTGATTGTGTAATAAAATCACCCACCAGTGCCAGCGCTGTGAGGGTGGCCCTGGAGCTGGGTGCTCCTCCAGCTCCGCGGGAACCACCGGCCTGGCTGGCCTGTAAGAGGCCTTCCTGCCCCGGGGGCTGGGGCTCCTCTGGCTGTTGTAGACCAGTGTGTGTCAGGGTGCTTTGGGGTGGGGTTGGGGGTGGTTCTAGGTAGGATGCAGGCACAGTAAGAAAGGAATGCAGGACCACAGGATGTGGGGGCCTTGTGGGAACTGGAACAGGATGGGCCCCAGGAAAATGGAAATCACGGCTTCTCTCCCCGTTGGACTGAGTACTGCTTCCTCCTCCTCCCCGCAGCCTGGCTGTCTGAGCTCCGGCATCCCAAGGCTGCCTCTCACCTCCCAGACTCATGTTTCCTCCATTCGAGCCCAGATGAAACTCTTCGTCTCAACTCCAAACTTTCCAGAGGGATAAACATGTCTGGGCTTAAAGCAGGTGCGTGCATCCATGTACATGTCGGTATGTAATAAGGAGAAACTACCTTCTG
Organism: Rousettus aegyptiacus; assembly: GCF_014176215.1. Classification (NCBI taxonomy): domain Eukaryota; kingdom Metazoa; phylum Chordata; class Mammalia; order Chiroptera; family Pteropodidae; genus Rousettus; species Rousettus aegyptiacus. The sequence continues at coordinate 152,523,055 of NW_023416306.1, read as the reverse complement.
CAGGTATTTCCCAAGCCTTGCTCTGTACTTGGCACCAGTCTAAGTGCTTTGGGTACAAAAGAGAGAGAAGGCAGACCTGTCTCCCGGGAGGCAGACCACAGAATGGTGTGATTTCACAGTTTTAGGAAGGCCTCACTCCCCATCCCCCTTACCCTCTTCCGAATCCACCCCAGCAGCTTTGGGTTAAATTATAGATTCAATCCTTATAGAATTCAACTCCCCTAGGAGAGGTCAGAGCTTAGGCAAGTCTTCCAAAGTTCCCCAAATCCCTACCGGAAAAGTGTGTTTCTTGTCATAATGTTGAAAGTCCTCTCAGATCCCACCCTGCTCACTGAGCAGCAAGCACCATCTTCTGCTGTGGTTCTGATAGTGTAGTCAGAGAATATTCTGTATTTATTAAACTTTCCATGTCCTCTGCATGTCTCTGAGCCTTCACCCATCCTGTTCCCTCGGCCTGGAATGCATGAAAGCTTCCTTTTCCCTGAGAGGCCTCACCTGCCCAAGCCCCAAGTGGAGGCAGCATTCACCTGCACCTCCCTCCACATGCCCACCTTCCCAACCCCAGGCAAAGACCTGATCTCTCGTGGTGGACAGGAGTCAGAAGGTCCAGTGTCCGCATCCGACTCTGCCACTTCTGCCAGCTTGCAGTAGGTACTTAGCGAGTCCTAGCTCCCTTCTGTTCCCACACCTCCAGGGCATGCTTTAATGATTGGTAATGTTTGCCCGACCATCTCCCTTTTACACTGTGAGCTGTAGGCACAATATCTGTTTGCTAAACGACTGAGCGATTTAACTAGGGAGGGGTAAGATGTTTCCAAGCTTTCAGAGGTGAGGCTGAGAACCTCCGCCGCCCCAGGAGGCAGGGAGAGGATATCCTGTGCCAGGGTCAAGGTTAGGGCTATGAAAGAGGAATTTGGCAGGTTGATTGCAAGGGGTGGCTGGGGTGGGGAGAAGGGATAAAAACTAGCATGGGTGTGGTGGCATTTGACCGTCGGTGGGGGCATAGATCTACCTAGCTGGTCCCCAGCCTCATCCTGGCTTGTGCCAAGAGAGTGGGCACCCTGTTCAGCCTCCAGGACCATGATTTGGGGGCATGAACTCTTGTTTAGACTCTGCATCCCCAAGGGTGAGGAGCCCTCATTTGCCTTCTTCTTCCTGGTGGCTAGAGACATTTGGTTGCCTCATCTGGCACCTCCATATGGCACCAAGGACCCTTTGGATGGGTGGAGAGGGATACACAAGCCCTGCGCCCTCGAAGGTGCTGGAGATGGGAGGGGTCGAGAGGAGGTTGTAGCCAGGACTTTGTAGCACCCAGTACCTGTCATGTCCTAGACAGCCGCTCACGTTTTCCAGGGGTGCACTGCAGCCTGGAGGCTGCCGGGGACTCAGAGTTTGGGGACACATTTCATAGCTTAAGTGGTGCTTAGGTGAGGCACCCCCGAGTATCCATCCACTGTCACTACTAGTAAATCCACTGAACGCTTAAGACGTGGCAGGTGCTTCACAGGCATGATCTCATTTAATCTCCACAAAGACCCAATAAGGTCTCTTTAAAAAATTATTCTCATTTATTTCAGAGATGGAAACTGTGACTCAAAGAAGTGCAGTCACTTCCCGGGGTCACAGAACTCACAAATGGCAGGGCCAGGAAAGGAAGCCAGCTCTGCCTGTCCACACAGGCCTGACCTCCCAGGCGCGACCTGGCCTCTTCTCTGCCCATGGAGCTCCCACCTGGCTCCAGCTAGTGCCAGGAGCTGGTGTCCCCAACTCGAAGTCCTCCCCTTCTCCATGGCCTTCTCCTGCCTGGCCGCATGGTTCCCACCGCCCACTTCCCCACAGTTGTCCCACTTGCCTCCAAGCTCCGCACTTCCCTCCCGAGAGGTGAAGTCCACCCAGCTGCCCAGGAGGTTTACAGGGTCCTGTGTCGAAGGACAGAGGTGGGCGGAAGGCCTCAGGGCCCCTCGGCCAGGCTGGAAGCTGAGCACGGTGGGGAAGCGGGTGAGGTGCACAGCGCTGATCCTAACCGAGTTTGCCAGCCCAGCTTTTCTCATGGCTCCCACACAATGGTCTGCTTTGTGCCCACCTGCCGATAATGCTTAATTAGGCGAGGAGTTGATTAATTTGAGGTAATTGACAGCTAATTAGAGGCCCACAGGCTCATTAACTTGACATCTTGTCTTCGTGAATTGGCTGAGTAGGGTCAGGTGACGGAAGCCGTTGTTTCTTCCTCCCCAGCCCAGGAGGCTGAGATGATCACCTGGGCCGACCCAGCAGGTGGGGCAGTCCGAGGCCAAGAATAGAGAAAACCAAGGGAGCGAAGGAGGAGGGTCAGGGATGGAGGTGTGCGCCCTCACCCGAGGAAGGAGGGAGTGAGCAGGAATGGAGGGCTTCTGGCATGGAGGCAAAGGCTGAAGAGAGGTGGGGGCGATTAGCATGGAGGGGGAACGCTTGGTGTCCATGGAAGGGGGAGGGGCAAGGGGAGGGCGGTGTGTGGGGAAGCCTGTTGGTAAAGAGCAAAGGCTTTGGAGTCAGATAGACCTGGGGTTGAACCCCAGCTCCACTACTAACCAGCTAGGTGACCATGAATGAGTTAGTTCATCTTTAAGCCTCCGGCTTCTCATCTATAAAATGGAAATAATAGTCCCTACCTCATGAGACATTGAAGTAAAGGATTTAGATCAGTACCTGGGGGCCTGGCGAACGCTCAGGTAAATGTGAACCACTCTTGGCAGCAGGAAGGAGTGACAGGAGGGAAGGTCAGTGGGCAGGAGGAGTGGTGGGGAGACAAGAGGAGCCAGCGTTACTCCCCCAGGAAACGCGCAGCCCGATAGCACTGTTGACGGTGTAGGGAAAAGACGTCACTGTCACAACCACTTTAGGGGGCAATTAACAGATGTATTAAATGATACATTAAACATTATATATTAAAATAAAATATGCACATGGCCTTTGCTCAGCAATTCCCTCACTAGTAATCTGTTCTACGGATGTATTTGCATACATGCAAAGACTTAAATATGAGTATATTTGTTCATCATAACATAGTTTGTGGTAGCAAAGGCCTGGAAACAACCTAAACGTCCATCACATGGACTGGCCACATAGACTATGGCACATCCATTCAGTGGGAGACTCTGTAGCTGTCCAGTCTGTATCTACCAATGTGAACAAGATCCGAGCTAAATTAAATGGGAAAAAAAAGCAAGATGTAGGACAGGATGTAGCTCCCACAAGCGGGTATGTAGTGGCTTGAGGGCCAGGGGATGGAAAGATATATTTTTCACAATCTGCTCATTTTAAATATGGTTTGTATTTATTGTCTTTCTAAAAAGTATTTTAAAATTAAAAAGCAACAGAACTATATACGTGTGTGTGTGTGTGTGTGTGTGTGTGTGTGTGTATAGATACACACACATATATGTGAAATCTAACTTGAAATCTGAGTTCATAGGCGGAACAACTCTGGTTGAACTGCAGGCAGGGAGAGGAGCATGTTAGAGATGCCCGTAGCTCGTCTGGAATGCCAATTCTTTCAGGCAGGCGCACCCGAATGACCCATCGGTCAAAAAGCACATCTTTGGCTTTGAGATCAGGTGCCAGCTCCGGCTGAGGAAGAACTTAATGTCTTAGATGACTGGCATCCATTCGACAACTGTGTACTGACTGAGTGCCTATGAGGTGTTGGGTTCTGGAGAAACAGGGAAGCACAGGCCACGTCCTGGCCCTGGAACAGCCCAGTCTCAGGGCCGAGTTCACAGGGAGGTGGATAGAGAATGCTGCTGCCTCACAAGAGAGCCCAAGCAGGGTCTGGGGCCCCAGAAGTTTGGCTGAGAGCCCTTCCCCATAAGGTCTCACAGTGAGGGTCACACAGTTGCTGGTGGAGCATGGAAGGTAGCTACCAAGGAACATGTTGAACCTCCTCTATCCTTCCTTCTGACTCCACAGCTGGAAGCTAGGGTGAGTCTAGGAGCCTCTAATTCTGTTATTGCCCTAAATTGCTTCCATGGGGCTGTGATAGCTTTCGTCAGTCTCTCCTAAGTTCTTTTATTCTAATTGAGGTGTAACGGAAACGCAGGAAGTTGCACAACTATTTATCACACAGCTGGATGAACAGTTAGACCTGCACTCACACACATCTACTCCCGTGTAATCACCACTCAGGTCGCGATAGTTTCCTATACCCCGGGAGGCTCCTTGTGCCCCTCCCCAGTCAATACCCCAAGATAACCACTATTCTGACGTCCATCACCCTAGATTAGTGTCCCCTGTTCTAGATTTTCATACCAATGCAACCACTCAGGGGGCACTTCTGGGCCGACCTCAACTCTCTCTTCATTCTTTTTTGTGAGATTCATCCATGTTGTTGTGTGAAGCAGTACAGTAGTTTCTTCTTTATTTCTGACTGGCATTTCCTTGAATGGCTATACAAACACTGATATATCCCTTCTTCTGTGGATGGATATCTGAGTTTTTGCCAGTTTTTGACTCGCATGAATAAAGTTGCTATCGACATTCTTGCGCGTGTCTTTTGGTGGACGTCGGCACTCATTTCTCTCGGGTATATACTTAGAAGTGGAATGAACAAAGACTATGTATCCCGGAAGGTCACAAAGACTTGCGACTCCACCTTCCCAAAGGTAAAGCTTTGAGGTAGGGGAGGGGAGTCAGCTTTGAAAGTCCCCCTGGGGAACTGTGTGCCCCACAGTGGGCTGTGGAGAGGAGAGTAGCTCATACAAGAAGAGAGAGAGGCAGGGAGAGAGCCAAGAGAGGAACCACAACATGGCTCTCAAATCAAGGCCATGATGACAATGAACTTCAAAGTGTACCTACATGGATGAAGCCTGGGAGGACACGTGAATATAGGGTTTTTAGGGTGGAGTATATATAAGGAAGAAACAAGTACAGCTAAAAGTCTCGGTGGATTTTTATTATAATTCGTCTTATGGAAAATAAATTATTTTACATTTCTCCTTTCTCCTTCTGCCTTTATTTACATAACAACAGGGCTAAGGAAAGCGCTTTTAGTATAACCCAAATATCATATGTGTTTCAAATAGACTATAAAACTCAGTATTTGCACACGAGAACATTCCCAGTTCTGAAGAAGGCCCCCTCTAGTTCCTTCCCAGTCAGTCCCTCTAAAAGGTAACCACTATTTTGACTTCTATCATCATAGATTAGTTTGTGCTTGTTTTTGAACTTTACTTTCATGGTTTCTGACAGTTTATGTCAACATTTATCGAGCATTTATTACGTGTCAAGTACATTGCAAAATACGATCAAATGATACCTCGTCTGATCCTTCCAACAACCTGGTGAAGCTGGTATTTTCCCCCGTCCTGAAGAGAAAACCAAGTTCAACAAGGCTAAGAATCCTACCTGAGGCCACAAGGCTATGAAGTCGCAGAGCCTGGATTCAAAGGAGAGTGACCAACCATCCCATTAGCAGGACTGTCCTTTGTCCTGGGACCTTCCTAAGTCCTGAGCAAACTGGATGGTTAGTCACCCTAATTCAAACTTGATTGGACTGGAAAGCTGGGTTTTCAAATCATCAGGCTGACTTCCTTTCCTTAGACCTAAGATTTCATCAGACAGCGTGTTTCTCGTTAGCACAACCTCGCAGAGAATGTCGTGTCTCAAAAAAACTGCGATATCAGGATTCCACCTGGTTCTGTTTGGTTGGTTGGTTTTGTTTCATGTTAAAGAGATTTCATTGAAAGTAGATCTGAGCTGGGTGAGAACAAAATTTATTTATATTAACAGAAAATACTAGCTTATCAATCCATCAAACAAGGATTTTTTTTTCAGCTTTTGTGTACTGAAAAAGAATTTTATTTTATTTTTTTAAAATTTTTAACACCTACAGCACCTGGTCTTCCTAGGTGGTCTCCCATCCCAGTACTAACCAGGCCCAACCCTGCTTAGCTTCCGAGATCAGATGAGACTGGGCACATTCAGGGTGGTATGGCTGTAGACTCTGAAAAAGAATTTTAACACAGTCCCTGATTTCAAGAAGTTTACAATTTACTTGAGGAGTTAAGAGTAAAGCTTAGGGAATAAATTAGAGGGTAATAAACAGTAATAATAATTACCTCATCTGGGCCCTACATCCTAGGGGCCTTACATATTCTCATTTATTCTGTACCATACAGTTTTGAGATACGTCCTGCTGCTATGCCCGTTTTAGACAAGAAAACCGAGGCTTAGTGAGGTCAAGTGATTTACTCGAGGAAAAAATATCATTAAAAAAAGCATTTAGTTGTATGGACACTTAAGATTTGTGCACTTAATGTAAATGAGTTATACTTACGAGCAATGTTTATTGAACAGGAAACCACTGAAAATGGGAAAAAATTTTTATCTTTCCCCTGCTCTTGAATAGCCTTCAATAATTTGGGGCAAAGTTTTACAAATGTGTTTTGGCTTTTATCATGTTAGTAATTCTGGTCAAAATGGCATTTTTAGTCCCAGTGACAAATGCAAATACACACAGCCTATGGCTGTGAAGGCAGAGGCCAGCCAGGCGCTACCAGGCCAATCCGCCGGAGAAACCTGCTTGGCACCCGGGCCGCACACTGTTGGCCCCATAGCTCAGCTCCAGTCTTTCGGCTGCAGTCAGTCCTGCCAGAAATACACTGGGCATTTGTACCCCGGGTCCTCAAGGCCAGCTTCTCTGACTCCCCCAAAACACCTCAAACCTTATCCCCTCACTCAACCTCCTGATTCTGCCACCCATCTCTGCTTTCCAGGTTTGCAGGCCCCCACCAAGAGGCACCTTCATCATTCCTTCCTGACATGTCGACTTTCATTTTCCTAGGACGAATCTCATTTGACAATCTCCTGCCCATATTTCTAAGTGATCTGGGTCTCGCTGTGCTATTTCTCTGTCCTCTCTGGGGTTTGTAACACCAATCATCTGCAGGTTTCATTAGCATGCTGTTTACCCGTCTTTCAGATCATTAATGAAGATGCAAAGTGAGACACTAGTCTTCACACTGCAACCCCCCACCCACCCCCCGTGCCCGGCGCTGCTGGAATCATTATCCTTCCTGGTGTGACAGGGTCAGAACCAAACCAATTTGCATCAATCTTTGGTGATGTTGTAAAGTGTCGCTTGCCCTGCAATGCTCATGTTGTAACAACGGCTTCGGCTGTCTGTTCTGGAGTGTTCCTCTCTCCTTTGGAAGGCTGATCAGATCTGGCCGCCCCAGCTCATCTGGCTAAAGCACCACAGCTAAGGTAATGGTCAGGCAGGATTCAGGGCTGCGTGTGGCCGACATTTTCCCTTTGTTTTGCTATCCCGAGCTGGGCAGAAAGTAGCGCCTCTTTGGGAAACAGGGTGGACAAGAGCACATACCAGCGAAGTAGAAGAGGGAGTAGGGTGTGGTAGGCACTGAATTTTTCTTACTCCTCATGACATCTATTTCTGCTGAAGGGAAATGTGGAGCAAGCCTCCTCAGGACCCTCCAAGGCCTAGTCAGATGCCTGGGCTTGCATGTTCCAGGCACTGGGAGCTGGGGTGGACAAGTCATTTTCTTAGGGACAGAGTCCCTTCTTCTCCATGATTTTCATATGTTATCTGGCCTTGATGCTTTCACCTCATCTCATCTCGCACGGAAACTGACTTTATGTATACACTTGTCTCTCAATAAAGGTGAGAACCACCTCCTACGTCCGTCAGATCCCAACTTGCACGGCAGGCACTTCTCTCCCTTTCCTGGTGGTGCAGTGCCTCTGTCTGGCTCTCTGTGATGACAAAATGAGCATCACTCCAGACTCTGTCCTGACCCGTAATAACTCATCTCTTCTTCCTTCTCTCCAACTGGGAAGGGGAAGGTGAGCAGGAAGCAAGCAGTGAGGGAAACTCTCGCAGATACAACATCTGAAATAATGTCTGAGCTGGGGAAGTTCAGCCTTGAGTCTACCACAAAATTAGGTGAGGTTATTTTTCTCAGTGTAGGGACGGACAGAGGAAAAAGAGCTCTTTTGTAACGCTGATTGAACATCCATTGAGCAAACAGTTTTCTGTTCTAGAGCAAAGGCTCTGTAGAGTGGTAGCTCATGGGATTAGGTGTGGTTAGGGCACAAGTCATTTCATCCACATTACATGTGATGGGGACTAGGGCAGGGCTGGATGCTTAATAGGGGCTAAGTAAATCCTCACAGATATAGACAGACATTTTCATACACAAGAACAAATATCATTGTAATAAACAAATGTCATCAACTGTGTGTGTGTGTGTGTGTGTGCGTGCGCATGTTTCTAGGCTGGGCTGATAGGCAGGGCATCTTAAACTCTGTGCACCTGAACCAGGGTCCAGAGGCTTTTTTTCTCCCTATATTATAGAAGCAATACATGATTCTGTAGAATTTGGAAAAAGGAGAGGAAAACAAAAATTACCTATAATTCTCCAACCCGGCGGCAAGACAATTACCACCTTGGTCCATTTCCTTCTCATTTACTTCCTCCACACATTTAAAATCTTACATCTTGCTATTTTTACTTACCCTTATGACAAACTTTTTTTCTGTGCCATTGTAACTGCAAACATACTACGTGGCAGTAGAATAGTCCACTATGTGAATGTACCATAATTTACACGATAGTTATGTGTTCGAGGAACCTCTGCACCAGCCGGTTTTGGGTAAGTGGGACCGTGCGTGAAGCAAGGGGTGAGGGTGAGCGGTAAGAAGGTGGAAGCAACAGCAGCAGAGACGGATGGAAGGGAGCAGGAGGCCAAGGAAGAAGCCCTTGGGAGCTCTCTTTCCCAGGAGCCACCCTACTTCTAGTTCCGACCCCCGCGCATCCCTGCCGGCCCTGCCCAAGACTTCCGCAGCAGCCGCGGCCGGTGCTTCTCACTTCCCCTCAGCCTCAAGTCACTGACTTTTCCAATTTGACTCTTCTCAGCTGCTCCTTTGTGCGGAGCCGCTGGCTCCTGGGGCTTCGCTGCGTTTGGGAAGGCCCTGGGATGTGACCTTCAGCCCTGCTTGACCCCGAGGCCCCGGGCTGCAGAGTCAGATCAGGCTGCTGTCCATGGGCTCCCAGAGAGGGCAAAGCCAAGAGGACGCTGCTGGGGGGGCCCAGGCGCCGGGGACCCTGCCCTGGAAGGGGCGCATCTGGAAGATGAGGGGGTGGGAGTTGGGAGGGAGGGGAGGAGGGAAGGACAGAGCAAAACAGGGAAGAATATTCCTGTGCAATGAATGACTGGAATAGCTCGGATGCTCAGAAAATATTAGCACTACCGAGGCTAGCGAAGCACAACAACGTGAGGCTTCTGCCAGGCTCGGAATCAGCTCAGAAATCTGCCAGTGCCACAAAGAACGCCTTTCTCTCCCTTGCTTATTAGCAACAAATGGTCTTCAGTGCCATTGACAGTGGATTTTGCTGAGTGTCCATGTTGGCAAGGGCTGCCTCAGAGGGTGGAGGGACAGAGGTGGGGGGGGGGGGCGGTGTTCAGTAAACTGTCAGCTCTCCTGAAGGGTTAGAGAAATGAGTGCTCTGTTTAACCGACTATTCAAGGCAACCAGAAGTTATCATACATTCCCTGTAAGGATTATCAATTTTTAACAAGTGTGAGTATAATAAAAAATACTACATTGCATTCAATTTTAAAGATATATACATCAAGTAGTTATATAATGGGTAAGATATGTTATGTACTGTTCTAGACATTTGCAAGTACTAATTTAATCTCTACAGCTACCCTAGAAGATAGGTGCTATTATTGGACTCACTCCATAGATGAGTAAACTAAGGCACAGAGGGATTAAGCAACTTACCCAAAGTCGCATAGCTAGTAAATGGCAGAAACAAGATTTGGACCCAGGCAGCCTGACATCAGGGTCTATGTCCTTATCCATAAATCAGCTGCCTCTTTAAAGCAGAAGATGTCCCGAGGACACTGGGGCTCAGACAGAAGTGACTTGCATGAACCTATCCCTGCCTCTCTCTCAAAATCCAAGCTCTTACTATACCTTAGACTAGGAACAACGGCTATGGACACTAAGGATCATGCATGGTTCATTCATCTTTTCAACAAATTCTTATTAAGCACCTATTGTGTGCCAGGTACCGTTCTAAGTTCTGTTTATAATTAATAATAATAATAATGATAATGATAAGCTGTAGGAAACTGAATAAATTTGGATCAATTCTTTGACATCTCCCAAAAGCTATTTAAAAAGTTGTATCTTATCATTACCTCTCCGTGTCTCGGATACACCTCAGGAAGATGAAGAAACAACAAAGCAACTGATTACTTGAGTTATCTGGCTCCTAGGATTCTAGATAATTGAGTGTTTTCTGGAATTGAAGGTGACTTTCAGAAGCATCAAGTGTAGATTAAAACAGAAAGCAGAGGACAGGATAAAGAAGAAAACATGTGAGTCTAACTTGGCCTGAGCTTGAGTTTAATTGAGATTCCAGCTGCCACTCTCCCCTGCATTCCTTTGTCCCTGGCTATGACCAAGTTCATGGCTGTATCACCCCCCAGTAATCCCTGTAATGGGCTGCAATCCTGGGGGAGCTATTTCTATTTACTAATGGTCAACCTCTGAATCACATGGAGCGTGGCCAGTTGTGGCTTCTTGCTCTGGCCCACGTTTGTATTTTAACAAACAGGGATCTTCCAGAAGAGAGAACCAGGATAGTAGGCAGGTGCTGGGGAAAAGAGAGAGACACAAAGGTGCTGGGTGCTGGAAGTGAGGGCCCCTTCCAGGTCATGAGCTCCTTGAGAGTAGAATTTATGTGTGTGCCGTCCTTGAGACTGCAACTACAGTTACATAGGGCTTTGGTGTAGTTACCAAATGGTGCTAGTTACAGGTGCCCACGATGCCACCATTGTGGACAGGTAGAAGGGATGAAGAGACCAAAAGGGAACAACGGGCAGAAGGTAGGGAATGCATAGGGTGAGGCAAGTAGCAGAGAGTGGGATGCTTCCTGAGGGTCAGGAATTCTCAGCGCTGCAGACCCCAGCTCAGGAGCTGAGCCCAGAGCAATTCTCTAGAGCCAACAGCCTCTTTCCTCACTTCCCACAGCCACAGTGTCTGCTACTTAAAAGTTGGGGAAACTTCGCAGCAGCTGCTTGTTTAGAGACCCTGTCCCCTTGCTGTGCCCCACCCCTCCCAATCTATCCTCTGGTTAGAGTTGTATGAAGCGGAAGACAATTTGGGGCTTATTAGTGTCCCAGGGAGACATGTAACTTGTGTTGCCGGGACCCAAACAGCAAGAGTCTTAGCAGCAAACTCCAGCCGAGAAAAGACTGAGGAATTGTCTCACCTAATTACAGGGAATGGCCCTCTTTGTGTTTGTGATTCGGTACGGTTGTCTGATCGCTTTTGATCGCTTTTCTCCATTTGCTGGCTCAGGCCATGCTGGAATTGTGCTAATTAGAAGAGAAATGGACGGAGTGATCCTGTCAGCCCTGGTTACTGGTGGGGACAAAGCAGAATATTATTCTGAGGCAGTGTTTTGTAGGGCACTTCTTCCAGCTCTCATTAGGAGGAAGGGGCCCACAGGAGGGGAAGGTTCCGAAGGCCTGGCCTGGCTAATGGAGCATAGGGGTGTTCATGTGCTAATTAACAGGCTCTGCCAGCACTCGCGACAACCAGGAGCCTCACGGTTGCACCTGGTGCCACCTAAAACCCCCCAAACCCCCTGCTCATGAAGAAACAGTGCTGGGCAAAGGGTGGGAAGGCCAGTGGCCTCTTTAGGCATAGTCAGGGACACATCCCCAATGTGCCCCAAAACCTAAACAGACAGGAAAAGTCAGTTATGGTCAGAACTTAGGAACTCGCAGAGACCACTGTTTGCCCCCTCTCTGGGGGGGGGGGGGGGGGGGGGTGGGGGTTTTAAGGCCTGCTGGTAAAGTAAAGCCCATGTAAGGGTTAGGTAGGTCTCGCAGCTCTCAAAGGATGATGAAAACAGAAACTGGAGAACATAACCAAAGGCTTGGAGATGGCGTTTGTGCAGAAGTTGAGAGCTGGTAAGAAACCATGTTATCTGACTGCTGGGACCATCCACCATGACCCATCTGCCCATCTCCTCCTTTCCTGTTGACCTTCTTGTGATGCCTTAATCCTGGAGGAAACAGAAAGGACCAGAGCATCCCATCAGAAATGATCCAGGCTTTTACAAAGCTCCTGTGGAAGTCTGAACACCCTTAGGAAGCCACAGTGGCAGTGGAATGACTTTCACCAGCTTCGTTTTCCTTGTCTAGAAGACAGGAGAGCTACAATAAGCTATAACTGGAGAACCAATAACAAGGAGCAGTTAACAAGTGTCCATTAAAGAGTATGATACGTGGGTAACAAAAAAGTAAAGAAAAATTAATGATGGCACTGTGATATCAGTGCAATTGATACCCCGTGAACTTTTAGTGCTTAAACAATGGAAGGAAAGCCGAAAAATTAGCAGAGGCCTAAAACTGAGGGACTGAAGTGAGCAAGAAGTAATGAGACTGTTGGTGAGAGACGATCTTGAGGAAGAACTTGAAAATGTGCCTCCAAGCACCGGTGCTCTGCTTCTCAGGTCAGTGCAGCCGACGGATGCGTTACATGGATGGTATTCAGAATGGCAAATGGAAAGGGAAGACAAACCTGTGGGCGAATAATAATTATTTATGGGAAAAGTAGCCTCTAAAGATTTAGAACAGAATATCCACATACTGTCCCCTTTTAGTCAGGCAGCCAGCCAGCCACGCTTTGCTTTGCTAGATCACAGAAACCTACTGTCCGCTCGAGTGTTTTCTTGGAAATCAGGGATGAGCCCATGATGCTTAGCAATTTGCTTTCCTTAAAATGGAACTTTTTTCCTAAAAAGGCATTGACAGTTTTGTCAATGGGTGACAGTAGTAGTACCAACCTATACTTCCTCTTCTCTAGTTCTTGAACAGAGTCGAAAAGGAACTCGTAAGAGTTTTGGAAGGTGGCAGACCCATATTTCTTTTCAATCCATTATGTTTAACTGGAAGTCTGCAAGTAGATAGGTTTTGAGCCCCCAGTTTGAAGAAGACGCTAAAAAAGAACTAGCTGTATAAGAGATAGCCATAACCTTGAGGAGCTTATAATTTAATAGGGTGATAAGATCAAGACTCGGATCACTTCAGTATAAGGTGGAGTGTGGTAAGGAGGCTGTACGTAAAGGCTATAGGAATGTAGGGAGCAGGATTATTTCCAGCTCATCAGGGCTTTATAGAAAGGGTAAGTTTGATATGTGTAAAAGCGATGTGAGACTCTCTAGGAACTCAAAAGCATGCTCAAAGGCACTCAAATGAGGAACTGCGGGGTCGATTAGGTTGCATGTAGAGAGTTTAGATGCCAGCATAAGACACCCAGACTTGAGCAGTACACACGGAAAGGTATTAAAGTTTTTAAATGCGATATTAGGGAATTGAGTAGTGATGAGCTGGATGGCAGACAGGATGGCCTGAGAGCTGGGAGATCACGTAGTAGATGACCAGAACGCCCACACCACCCACACCACTGTGATACAGAGGGGAAGACAGTGGATTATTTGTTATTATTTGTCAAGTTGTCTTCCTGATGAGGTCTATGCTTTAAACATGCAACTTAGCACTTTGAGGAAAAAAACTCACTCTCCTGTAAAAGGGACATATTTATTATGATGACACAGAAACCATCACATACAAAGTACAATCCTCTAACACTCTGAAATACATACATGCACACGTTGTACATAAATTTATATTATCAATATAAAAACACATTATTAACATTTCTGAGACGACAAATATAAAACCAATAAATATTGCAATTCTAAAACATCTACTTACATTAAGTGCTGGTGAAGAAGATGACAGTAAATGCAAGAGGCCAAAACAGACCAAAATCCAACTACATTGCTTCAGGTTACAGACCTGAGCTGGTTTTGGGGAGGTATCCCAATAGCCTCCATATATTTCTCAATTTCCCCTTTTGAGTCATCAACTCTCAAAAACAGAGCAAAGGAAGAATTTGATATTATGGCACTATTTTTGTGCACACACACACACACTCTTCAACCATATTTAAGATAATGGAATGTCGATAATAAACTTATCCTTAAAATCAAAGCCTCTATAGCCTAACCTTCTATATAACATCCAAGTAGAACATTTTCCTCCTCAAATTCATTCTTTGTGTCTTATGTTCAATTTCTTCCCTCTTGTCAATAAGTAAAATTGCATGGGTGGTCAAATGGCACAGATGAGGGAAAAATCCAACATTACCTCTAGCATGGTCAACAAGGCACAAGTGTCAGAAAATGGTTAATGGACCAGTTCCTAAATGCAGGAGTGCTGCACCCTAGCACAGACGCTCAGGACCAAAAAACTGACCACAACTTTCCTTGTGTCCAAACACCATCTGCCTGCTGCTACATGGATGTTCTTTTCCTAAAGTTTAGGAAAGCCCGTGTGCCCTCCAAAACATCAGAGTCTGGGGACTAGCTTATAAGACAAAATATGGAAAACAAGTGTAATCAATACTACCCACAGGCTAGATTTTCAGGTTTTAACACAGAGACAGATAATTGGCAAAGAGCTCCATAAAAGTTATATTTATGTCAGGAAATTCTCTTTCCCTTTCATGTGTGTGTTTCTGTCATATGGGTGAAATACCTGATATGTGCTGTGAGAGGGGACAAGGGGGGCCAAACATTGCCACCATTCCATAGCACATTCTTTTAAGGTCAATCAGAGTTTCTAGTTTTTAATCAAACGGGAACTCACGCAATCAATCATCTTTTCCTATCTTTCAGGCCATACTAACATTCTCACTTAAATCTGTAACAGATTAGCTAGAATTTAAAAGTCCTTTCTGTCACCTTAAATTGGTCTCAAGGTCTAGAAACCAGTGCGACCTGGGCCATTCACTATAGAAGCTAATCCCAGGAGGGACTTGACACACAGGGACCGTCTTCCCTGGAGTCAGAACAGATGGTAGGGGCAGGGAGGTTGGAACGGAGGGCACGGGCGTATGAGACTATCATGAGACGTGTAGAATTTTAAAAGCAGGTAAACATTTCTAGGAGATTCTGGTTTCTCCAGCCAGGGATTCTTGGAACCTGGTATACATTGGAGAGTTCAGAGGTTAAGCTGCATGGTGCAGGGTCTGATCCAGAATCTAATTGGTCTCTGGTCTCCTCACATCATAAATACTTCCTAAGAGATCAAGTACAACTAAAAATAACCCATCCAATCACCATCACAATGAACTATGCCATTACTGAATCAAACCACCTTAAGATCCTGAGTCACTTCTGGAAATGAGAAAGCAGGTCTTTGACCTTTAAGAATGATATCCCCTCTGGGGTTACCAACATCCGCGGCAGAGACAGCCAAAGTCCGGAAGCTGATTGAATAATTGCACTGATCCTTGAGTAGAACAGATTCTTCTCTTGCTGCCAAATGTCCTTAGAGGCGCAGAGTGCCAGGAGCAGGGGAGAGGGCCAGTCCTGGAGGTGCACCCTCCAGCCTCTTGCCAGGAAGCGGTGAGGTGCACTGGGAGAGGAGCATGGTTCCAGCACCCAGGACATCCTGTTCATGGGCTGCTGCTGCTACTTCTTGGGCTTCTCTAGAATATTGAGAAATTTCCCCCGTGTCATCTCTCTGGCTGGAATCATAAAGCAAATGAAAGATCAATGAAGACCTAAGATCTGAAAAAGGCATCATAGGAAGATTTAATTTAAAGATAAAGTAATTAAATTGTATGGAGTTGTGACCGTAACAGATTCAATCACCACTAACCTCCAATAAAGGGGAAAAACAAAACTGTACAAAGCTGTTTTGAGGTTGGTAATTGTGACAAGGTGCACACAGGTGAACTAGGGAAGCCTTTATCATCCACTCTTAAGAAAATCACCAGGGGAACCCCCGCCCCCACCCTCTCTCTCTCAAGAACGCAACCTAATACTCGCATTCACTATTGCCGGGGGTTTGCTCTTGGAGGCTGAAAACCAAGCAAGATTATAGTTTTTTTCTGGGTTGCTGGTCTCTGGACATTATAATCTCAGGTAAAAAATTAGAGCTCATTTACCCCATCCCTCAGCAGCAGTATTCCCTGAATACTCAAATTTAACAGGGTTTATATTCCCTCAGTGCGGTTCATCTATAGATGGAGTAATAAAGTAAGGTTTATAGAGCTTTGGTTTTCTCTCTCTTGGCATTGTCAGTCCTTAGATAGTTAATATAACCAGGCAAGGTTTATGTGTCTTTCTCCGACGTTCAGCACCATCAATCTTTGAATGCTGTAGTTACAAGAGGGTTTACACAGCTACTTTCCTACACATGAGGCTCTGAAATGAAAGTAAAACATTTCTCAATTACAAAAAGCCTCTCATTTTAGCTTTGTCAAGCAAATCCTCAAAAATCATATGTAGCCTAATATACCCTTCATCCTCATCCCCACAAGATCATCTTTTCAGATCTCTCAAATGGATTTAACAGTGCTGAAAGTTTCCCATGGCTTGCCCTGGAGGCCAGAAGTCTTCTAGACCCATGCAATGGACCCACAGCAGGCTATGCCCCAAGAACATGTCTTCGTCTTGGCCAAAGAAGTGAGATGTCTCCTGCAGGGATGAAAAGGAATTTGGCCCTGGCCACCTTGCTGCCCTTCCTTAGTCCAGAGCAAATGGACTATAATTCTTATAGTTCCTGACTTATCTGTACAACAAAGAAATAAAACAATATGAATGCTGCAACCACAGGAAGGCTTTTGGTAACTGTACTCTAAATACATCCCTCATCTTTTACAAGTTCTGAGGTCTAACAAAGGGAAAGAAAACCTCATTAACTAGAAATGGAAGCCCCGGTGTTGGCTCTTGCCTCATGTGACCACAATCTCACCCTGGCCCAAATCAAACGGACGGTTCCTTGCCTGGTGGATTTATGCCAATCCCTATACATACAAAGTTCCTTTAAGACTTGCAATTACTTGTGTATATATTTGTCTTCCTCTGCTGTAGGGTAAAAATAGAGGGCAGAAACTGTGTTTTATGATTCCTTATATCACCAGCCCTAGCATAGTGCTAGACTTAGTACCTGCTAAAATACTGTTGGCTGTATGAATGATAATATACAAAAGAACTAGAACAAAGTATAATCACAACAAAGTTAGTTTCCTTCCTGTCCACAAACATTAAGATTTGTTAGTGGTCCTTGGTGCTCCATTCTCTATATTGTGGGGTTCTTTTTAAATTTACCTTGCTTATTTAGAAAGAAAAAGCATTTTCTTTGATGGAAATGATGCCAGATTAATGGAGAGACTGGGGTGGGGGCAAGGATTAACTGCCCTAGAGGAAATCCAAGCAAGAGTTTTCTTGTCTATGGGAGGCAGCATGACATCTTTCAGAGAATACAGGACTTGAACTCAGTCTAAGTTCCAGCTCTATCAGATAGCAGCTCAGTGATGCCATGAGCTGGGTAAGATCTTTGTGCCTCAGTTTCTTCATCTGCAAAATGCCACCTATCCTGCTGCCCTCTTGGATATTCAGCAATGAACACGCTTGGTATATTGGTACCATTAATGAAACACCTTTCAGAGAAGGGTAAGTAGCCTACTGCTTCTCTTGCACTGAGTAGTTCCTGAGTGAATAAACTGTGCTAAGGGAGGCCAGCAATTTAAAAACTCCCGTGCCTTGGAATCTTTTCCCTCAGCCTGATGCTGTAGATAATGAATGATACTTCTGGCCAGAGTGGGTCTCATCACTTATTTCTACTGGATGGGTTTTCTGCCTACTCTCTTTGCTTATGAAGGCCCATAAGCACAACATCAAATGATCCTGCGACGTGGCTAGAAGCAGGTGCTTCTGGAAACCAGATATGGGTAACACAAACCTCTGCTGGGCAGAACACAGCCTTGTTCCAAAAATCCTGGGCCAGGAGCACTCTACTGATCTTACTAATTATTTCTGCCTGTGGCCCTTCAGATTCCCTAATTCTTTATTGTTTTTCCCCAAATGGGAGAGTGATCAATATTTTAAGACTTAAATTTTAAAAGGAGCCAATCTATTCAAGGGATCAAAAGGATTTAAAAGGAAAAATAAGTGGCTATCCCAAAGTCTCTCAGTGGCAAGTTCTCCTTGAATTTAACCAATCCTTTTTAACAACCCCGTTTCCACTCAATCATTCCTCCCCCTTCAACCTAATCTAGGTACACAGAACTGCAGGAAACCACCATAAAAGTAGAAGTAATTCAAAAGACATCATCTTCTACATGGGAGGGGAGAAAGTTTTCCTACTCGCCAGTCCTATATAGGAGATATACGAATTTGTGACATAGCTGCTCCCTAAAAGAGGGTTGTGCCCCATAAATCACATCCTAAGCACCAACCCCTTTTTGTGCACAGGGAAATTGCTGTGGGTCAGGGGCTGTTCCAGAGCACGTGCCCTCCTATTCGCTTGTCATCAGAGATGTTAACATCTCTGATTAATTCACATACCCCTGATTTTATTCCTCATTTCTTATCCTTGCTCTCCTGCTCTGCTGCAGTGTGAAGATTCTTACCGACCTGCTACAGTAATCACCGCCCGCGAACCGCACCCCCCTAAACATAGTGAAATTGTTTAGTGATGCCAACCGCGCTTTTAATTTGCAAGACATCAGACACAGAGGTAATTTATACCAACATCTGTTCATTTTTGACTTCTGAAACAAACTCGCACATGATGCTACAAAATCCCATTAGGAGTAGGGAGACAGCCTTCTGCTGCTACTCTGCATTCCTCTTCACACACACACACACACACACACACACACACACGCACACACACACTACCTTTCTGTAGGGTTTTATATGTAAATGCATTTTACTAAAAACTCCCACCAAGGATTTCAAATCTCTTTGGGGAAAGATTATGGAGGAGAAGATATTTCCATTCCCCATTGCCTTGTTCCATCCCTTCTTCTTCCCAATAGTTACAGCCTGGTATAATTCTAGAAATAATGGCCAGGATGAGATTACATGCTCCTCAGTTTGGCACTTCCAGTTCTTTACTTTCCTCCTGGTTCTTTTTCCCACGATGTGCTAGAAAACAATCCTAGAGAAAAGATTGCTAGATAGAGTTCTACCTAGAGTCAATACAATTTCTTAACTATGTTCTAATTCCGGATTAATTTTCTAACACTACAGGTTCAACAGGAAGATAACACTGCTACCACATTCTAATAACTATGCCAACAGGGATCCACTGGTCAGTGGGCACCACAGCGAATGCTGTACAGAAGAGAAGCGTGACCTCCATGTCGCCATGACTTACAGTTTCTCCTATGCAGTGCAAGACCATAACTTGAGAAAGCTATGACAGAGACTGTCACCCAGGGTGAACATGTGAACTGCTGCAGAGTGTGGGAGAGGGGACCACCTGTACACATTTAAAGACAGCAAACAGATAAAAGACAATCAACTTCCAGGTTTATGCTGTTTCTATTACCCCCTTAGTAGTCTCCCTAGGGCTGTCACTTTCATGGCAGCTATAAATACCTGGGTATGCTTAGAGAGGTCAGGGCTGAAGGGAGGACTCCATCTTGCTTGCTGTGAAGCTGGTGTGTGGTTTAATATAATCTCTTCTTTAGACTCTCCAATTCCTCCATCCTACATTTAGCCTTGCCTCTGGCTCCCTTTCCACAATGACTATCCCCAAACTGCCTTCTCTGCAGTAAATTTTCTGGTGGCTGGTTGAAAAAGATTCAGTGGTACAGATTGATTTCTCACCAGTGAGGGTATGAGAGATTGCCAGAGGCACCCTGGTTAACAGAATCTCCATGAGACCAGCCCTCTCTGCCAGGGCTTTGCACCTTTTGCTCATGACATATGGGCTTCATTACAGAAAGAGTTTCTATATTATAACTTTGAGGCAATTGCCTGAAAACTTCTGGTTGGCTTTACTATAGGGAACAATGTAAAGGTTAAATAACTTTTAATGAAATAGGAGAAACTCATGTTTGGTTTTCAAATTTCAGTGCAAACTACTTTAAATATTTCTGTGCCTCAATATGATTAAAAACATTAGTGAGGTGGAATAGAGTTGCTTTCCGCTGGTTCTCTCACATCCAGAAGAGCAACAACAGGCTGCCTTTAGGAGACGCTCATATGAGTGGCCGGGAAACAAAGGAGACAACACAACTGTGAAAAGAGCCGACTTTTAGCATTAGACAGACTTGGATTTGAACCCCAGCTCCTACACTTAACTACCACTGTGGGCAAGACACCCAAGTCGTATTTCTAAGCTCCAGTTTCCTCATCTGTTCAAGATGGGATTAATACAAAGGTCATGCAGTCAATGTTAGCTACTGTACAACCATCTCTTTCATTTCAAACAAGAAGTTTATTTTAAAAACAAGATGCTCGATGGGAAAATTATCTAGGTTTCGTTTCTTTTACAGAAATTTATCCCTATCTAAAGACATATTGCCTTGTATGTAACGGCTATGTACAAAAAAGTTATAAAGTTGTCCTTGCTTTCACAATGATAAACGAAGAATGTTAAAAATTCTCCAGCTGAACAGGCATGCAAGGCATTTTTGTTGCTTTTGTTAAATGGTGAAATCAAAATAACTTACTGGAATATGCAAGGTAAGAGCTGAGTGAGCATGCCACTAATGGAGGAAGGGGTACTTCACAGAACCAGTATTTTCTCCCATCCCATATCCATTTGACGTCACTCAAAATATACCATCAGCTATTTAGTTAAAAAAAAAAAACAAGGCAATATGCTTGTGCACATATAATAGTTACTTTATGTACAATAAAGGAATGAGGAAGGGGAAAGATGAAAGAAGAGAGAAACCCACACAATAGTAATTGGGATGTGGTGGAACCAAATTGTGGTTTTCTAACTGAGAATGTCGTCTTGGTCTGTGAAGACTGTGACACCTCCTGTCTGTGCTGAAGCACACTGACTGTGTCTTCAAATTTTATTTCCAACTGTGCAGGTATGTCCATTTCATTGGTTCAACTGGCTGCCCATGAAAATGGAATCTTATCTGCCTCACTGATAAACCTGTTGTTCACAATAGGCCTTCGTTAGTTTATTAAGTGGCATATGCCCCTTAATCTCAAACCACAAACCACAGAACAATCCTGCTCCACCATCTTCAAATTAACATGACCACTGTTCTTAGTCTTAACTCCTTCCTTGGGTTTTATATTGGCCATGGTGAGCCATGGGGTCTCCTGAGCTGCTGCTTCACCGGAGGTGCCGGGTCCTCATTGAATGAGCACACGAGCGGCAGGACTTGCAAAAGGAAGCCAAACTACTTACTTTAAAAAAGAGCTCAAATGCAAAACACATGGAAACATGAATGATCTGCATCTGTGTAACATACATACTTTGGAGGATCAAACCTGCTGGAGTAAGGTTGGGTATTAGTTGGAGACAGCTACCTTCCTTACTTACATCGGCAGCTACTTCCAGCAAAAAGGAACATACAGAATCCTAGTTACTTTATCACCAGTCTGCTAAAAGGCTATTTATTTAATTAGCTTCATAGAAGATGTTTTATAGAAATGATGCCATTTGTTATAATTATGGTTTTGACTCTTTAAAAATTATTTTTTCCCTTGAAACCTTGAACGTATTCCAATAACCATGACTTGAGGGATCTCCTCGTCGTCGGTTGTGCAGTGCAGAAGAGAAGCATGAAGGGGGTGGGTGAAGAGTTTAGTCACAGAGTTACTACTATGTATTAGATATTAGGGAAGATTCAAATAAGTTAGAAGTGGACTTTGAGATGAGGGTAGTTCTTCACAGGTCTTTTGGTGGATTAGAGGCGAAAACAACGAAACCAATGTGATTTACAATGCTGACTTCTCTCTCACAGGAATGTGGAAAGTTTCTCTGTCGCTCTGGCACAGAGCCAGTGTACAGCAGAGCAGTTCCAGGGCTGTCTGCCAGACTGAGATTCTTCACCACGCTCCAGTTCAGACCTCTGCACAAAACGTACTACCAAGTGATCGATATTTCAAGTCAAGGATTAAGCACTTTTTAATGCCTCTAATATGAGAGCAGCTGGCGCTGGTGTCATTGTCAAGAGCAGTAGGTGCTGTGAACTGAGTATGAGGAGGGGTCCCTTGGAGCCTCGTTAGGCTTGGTGGCCCTCAGAAGGTGGTGTGATAATGTCTGCTAACCACTCTTAATCAACAAGTGAGAGTCTTTTGTAGAAATCTCGCTTTTCTCTTATATAAAAGCAGCATTCGAAGGTAAGCCAGAAAAGCCTTGAGGCTTTTGACTAAAGTTCTCTGGCATAAGCATTTCAAAAAGGAGCCTGAAATATATATCTGAGAAAAGAACAGTCCGGATGCTACATCTGTGACCAAACTATCACAGACTATCAAAATCTTCATCCTCGGAATTTTCGAAAAAGCCTTTTTGGGGCACACTTTCCAGATTCCCTTTCTATTGGGTGTCTTTTTTTAACAGGTCTTTTGCTTCCAAAAGAATGGGGTGGCTAAGAACAGTGTTCCCTCCAGTAAATTCAGAGAAGGATAATTTTGAAAAATTTTATTAAATTTATTGTGGTGACATTGGTTAATAAGAGAAAGATAATTTTACATCGAACTTTTTTTTCTTCAATTCACAGTAACGACTATTACCAAAGAATGTTTAATACAAGAAGTAATATAAAAAAGAAAAGCTAGGACTCACCGTACAGGTAAACAAATTTGGACAGTTCCAATATGGAAAATAATTTTAATGGCTTTTCACAACAGAAAAAAAAAAGGGCAGAAATATCCAGCTAACACATTTATTCTCAGAATATAAAACATCAAGCAGGAACATAAAATATGGGAAGTGTCAGCCATGATGCCTAAAGATTGAAAGCAGAAGTAGAAGAATCTTAATTGTCAGGCATTTGAAAAATGGTGTATTCGGGAGAAGCCTGTGTTTCTGCATCAGCTCTCCTTGCCCTGCCTCTTTTAAGAGCAAAACAAGAGTAGATTTCAAATACCCAGTCCCTCTTATCATCCTTCTGCATACTAAAAACCCAAAACGACAACCCCAAAGATTTGTGTTCAAGAAATGAGAGCTAACAACTTATTTGTATTTCGTTTCCTTTACACAGGACCTCACAGGCCTACTTGTAGTTTCACTTAGTTTCCCTTTCAAGGGTAAACTCAACTGAATGAAAGGCAATGAGATGAAAGCAATGGATTATTAGTACTCTTGGGGCAGGAACTTTTATTAAATACTCATAAATTTCTGTAGAACATTTATGCTTCAGGGCCTTTACAGAGTAGTAATACATCGTGGTGAGACACTTATTATGACCAAAGGCTAGTAGTTTCACACAGTCTTAATTTCCTCATTCATAAAGTGAGAACAAATAATAATCTATCAGGTAAGGTTAAGATAGAACAACTAGTCAAAAATATTTTGCCCAAAATTAAATAATTTATCCATAGGCTAGATACAACTCTCATAAAAATCAGACCAAGATCGCAGTATAGATCATTTCAAATGACTCGGATGTTAAGAAGTTTCCTGCTTAGAACACCCCCACTTCAGGGTGCTAGCAGTAGCTAAAGTCTATGGAGGAGGACAGCCAGTCTTTCTGACCCCCAGGGCAGGCGAAGAGTTATATCTTCTCACTGAGAAGCCAATAAAAACCTCTCTTGATTATAATTTAGATAAGAACCACTGGATTGAATAATAATGTCTGGAACTCCCCTGGCTGTTTCACCTTGAGACGTCCATCACTGGGTTAAACATGATGCTAATTGCATTTGGATTGATTAATTTCTCTCACTCCTGTCTATTCGAATAACGCTTAACAAAATAATCATAGCACCCAGAGCCAAATCTTTTCCGTCAAAGGAATGAAGCCATCAGAACAGGCAGAGATGAAAGAAATGAAGATGACCCGTAATTACTGCTACGGTGATATCATTACCATATTATACAAAATGAGCGTGGGGGGAGGGGGAGTAGAGGAAGGAGGGGCTGAGATTATTTATTTTTTTAATGGAACCCTACAATCTAAGAATACAGATTTGACATCAAGTGGAACATATAGAAATATAGAACTTTAAAAAAATACAAATCTTGCACATGAAATTGCAAAATCCAACAAACACTGAGGCCCAAGATACATCAAGTGTCTTAGGCTGTGAGCAGGTATTATTCACGCCGCTATTTTTTCATTGCAATAACACTTTGTGTATGACTTGCATAGAGATTTAAGATGCTATCCTCGTACTGCCAGGATTCCCATAGTTACTGAAGAATTTTTCTTTCAGTCAAGAAATATCATTTTATTTTAATATTGTTAAAGGTGGCCTTGTTTGTAAAATTAAAATCTGGGTTTTAACTGCAGCTAGTTCTAGTTCGAGACACCAAAGACAATGTCTATGAATCTTCACACATGGGTCATTGGACTACAGTATGGATTTAACTCACCATTCAGTAATATCTACGATCAATGCTTTAAAAGAAAGAACAAAACACTGTGTTTCTGCCAGGTAAAATCAAGAATCTAAACCATTTACTCCACGAATTCACTTTCTCTGCTTTCTTTCTGGTTAGGAGAGATAATGTAATACAGTGAAATAGGTTTTTTTTTAAATCTGGATTTGGAATTAGATATAGATTTGATGCAAATCTCAGCCCCCATTTCCAAGCTTTAAGACCCTGAGTAAATAATTTACTTTTCTGAGCATCAGTTTTCTCACCTGTAAAATGGGAATTATAAAATACACTTCGCGGTGTCTCATGGATTAAATAAAGTAACGCATGAAAATCCTGCCTGGCATATAGTCAGGAAAGTCAATAAATGACAGTGTTAATCATTTTTATCCTTCATGTCTCAGCTCAAGTGTCACTTTTTCAGAGTGGCCCTCTGTGACCACTTTATCTAAAGTGATTCCTCTTCAGTGACTCTCTGTCATATAAACCCATTTATTTCCTTCATAACACTCAACCAAATCTAAAATTACTGTGTCTATTTACCTTCATGTTCCATGAAGTTCTGTAGAACCTCCTGTTGTACCCCTAGCAAATAGAACAATAAGTTCCAGGTACATAGTAGGTGATCGACTATATACCTATTGGAATAATTTATTTCTATGTGAGGAAAGAGAAATGTTCCTTCCTTTTCAATTCTTATTGGAACACTGTGCATTAGACATCGTTGTTCTAGTAAAATTACATATGTATTTTACCCAGCATTTCCACTTCTAGGAAGTTTTCCCAAAGAGATACCAGCAAAAATATCAAACAGGGTATTCACATACCTATTCATTTCAGCACTATTTGTAATATGTGAAGACTGGAAAATAACTCAAATATCCATCAATAGAGAGGGAACTGGTATAACATTATGGAGTACTATTCAGCTATAAAGAGAATGAAGATGCTTATAATTGCTATGGAGAGATCTCCAAAAAGTACTAAGTTGCAGAAGATTATGTATGGTATATTACCTTATATGGAAAATGAGGACAAGGGGGAAATACACACGTATATTTACTCACATTTTTAAAAGAAACAATGGAAGGATAAAGTTTAGCATTAGTTTTTACTAACAAAGATGGTGACCTAGGGGAAGGAAAAGAGGGAGAAGGAATAGAGGTGGAGGGTAGACACTTTGAATGTACCTTACTTTATATGTTTTACTTTAGGACACTATATCAATATTTTATGTACTAAAACCCAAAATTCATTAAATAGAAAAAAGTAATCTCTAAAAATGGAAATAAACTGCAAATAACGCAAATCTATAAAATCTGGCATAACCACACAGTACAAAGTGTAAATAATTTTAAAAGACATATTCTGACTATATATCCCTACAAGTATTAATCTTAAGAATATAAAAGAAGCACAGAGAAACCCTGAACTGCATCCAGCAGTCTTGTAGTTACATGTAATTAGTTTTTTGATGCTAGTTTTATTGTGGGTTAAAGCAAATAAATAATGTTAGTTATTAGGAACCAAGACTTTCAGCATAAGAGAAAAGAGGTATTATAAAATCAAATACATTAAACAGAAATGCTTTAAGATTTTTAATTTGAAATGGGCATATTGGTAGGAACACAATTTCTTCCTTTCTTTGAAAAACAAACACACACACAAACAAACTTATTTACCACCCCTTTCCATGGAAAAGGCCTAGAAGCAATGACAGTCCAGTAATAATCACCACTATTAGTACTTAGATTTCTACAAAGAGGAACTAGGGTTCCTTAGAGAAATGGATGAGGTTTTGAGTCTGAAGGAGTAAATGAACCAAGGACCTCCTGACATGCTGAAAGCAAGGAAGTTACCAAAGATGACTAGGGTAATGTCAAATGACACAGCAGTCAACCTGAAGGGGCATCCGATAACTAAAGGTGGGGTAGTTTTGAGTGTCAAAAAAGAATAACGATTATAGTAGATTGAAACACATCATATATAAACTTCTCTAACATTTTTAAAGCCTTCAGTCACTTCAACTCATTTCATGTTCTGAAAATTGACAAATAAAGGGGGGGGGCAGAATCTAGCATTTTTCCTGCCTTTCCTCTTTGGACTCTGTATTTCAGGGAAACCAAACAGTTGCTGATTTATTTAAAAAATAAATATCATTACTGTTATGAAAAGGATAGACAGATGCCACCTAAACCCACTGATCTTCACTGAAATTGACAGAGGTCAGCCATTTGCTTCTTAATGTGAAGCAAGACCAAATACATAGGACTACTTAAAAGACATTTTTACCGAAAGGCTGAATTCTAACCCAATTTATTCTCTAACTCTATCACATTACAAGAATTTTTTGGGAAAGAGGAAAATATGGACTGTTACCACTGGGATAAAATCCTGCAAATCTAAAATGTGGAAATGCTACAGGACAAACACGTGAGCTTCTTCAATGATTAAAATGGCAAGGAGAAAATAATTTGGAAGAAGTAGGGAGTGTGGTTATAGAAAAGATAAAGAGACTGAAAATTCATATCAACCAAATGTAATGTGTAGACCTTGTCTGGATTCTGATCCATGCAAACGAATTGCGAAAAAACGCAATATTGAGCCAAATTGGACATGGACTGTTAGATGTTATTAACAAATTTTATTTTATTTTATTTTGTGTAATAACGTTTTTTATTTTTTAGGGCCTTCTTGGTTAGAGATACACTCAAATATTTATGAATGAAATGGTACTGATTTGTTTTAAAATACTCACGCCAATAATGCAATTACAACAAAAAGTATGATATAAGAAGATGGACATAAAACAAGAATGGCAGAAAACGGACAATTATTGAAGTTGGGGCTGGGTATGTGGTGTTCATTAGAGCACTCTCTCTAGTTTATGTTTGAAAAATCTCCATAATAAAAAGAAAATTCACCAAATGTTTCTCTGGAAATATAGCTATTTCTCATTATCACTACATATCATAATACAATGAAGAGTAGGCCAGGGAACAGAGATGTGGATAATTTCACAGAGGCTGTGGAAATAGATGGACAGAAAAAGCCTTAGAAAGGGGGTGACTTTTCATGTCACGAATGTTTATGTCCATCGTTAAATTCTTTGGATGAGAAAATTACACATGAACAATCAAAAGCAGATTATATATATATTTTAAGTCTACCAAATCTAACCCAAGTTAAACCTAATAATCAGGAGCTGCTGCCTTCCAGCCTCTCTCTCTTAATTATTTAAGAAACCGTACTGACAAATCATCTTTCAATTTATCCATAAAACAGCTTATAAGGGAAGCTCCCTTGCTCAACATTTTGCTTTTAGAAAATTTTCTGGGAGGTGGAGAGAATGAGTTCTTCGCTACTCATTTACTGAATCTCAAAAAGCTTTAGAGGTTGGTAGCAAAACTAACTTTAAGGTCCAGGATAATCCAATAGCTAACAAGGTACAAAAAGGAATAGCTTAATCTATACTTTCACTAGTCCAGCTAAATTTCAACTAGTTTGCCCCCACACTATCAACGACTGTGTATATAAATAATGACCTCAATAATCCTACTTCACTGTGGTCACTCTTTTACTTCATAGGTACTGATTTACCCAATTTAAAACAAATAACTTGTTCTAGCTGATAATTTGGTTTTTAATTGTTTGCACTGTGGTTTCACATATGGTTTATGTTTTCAACCTGACCAGACTAAAAATTAATCAATGGAAGAGACTTTTAATAAAAATTTCCTTTATGAACCTGTAAAAAATGTACAATATATAGTAGCTATCCAGCAAACCTTAATTTTAAGAATCATTTTTCTCTTAAATCATGCAATAGTACAAAGGTACAACAATTACTGTCTTTACTTGATTATGAATTTCTTTTAAAAGCACATTACCATCAGGGAAGAACTAGATTGTATGACGTGTCTACTTAGAAAGTCATGTGGTAGTGATTATTTTCCTTGTCATTAGAAATAACAGCTAATCTTCTGTTTTTTTTCTTCAGAATATCTAGTTTTGATGTTTCTGAAAATCTTATTTATAACATTCATAAATCAGTAATTTAAAATAATTGGAACACAAAAAAAATCCTCCAGAAAATTGTTATAATATTGTGTATAATATTCTGCTTCATTGAAATTCCAGAGCTTATCCTGTGCATAGTTAACATACAATAAACATGAACTGAATGAAAAAAACACTCTTTAATTGACAGTGCAAACCATAATTAAGGATCTTAAAAACAATTTATGGGTAATCGATATGGCTAAATATAATATAGAGGGGGAAATCTGGTTAATTAGATACTATATAAACATTTACTCTAATGCTTAATAATTTCCTATCTTTAAAAAATTTTTATTTGCATTCAAACCAATACAGAAGTAAAAGTGAAAGAAATATTTTATAGATGCCACACCACTGGCCTCAAAATCAGAAAGTTAGAGCTCTAATCTGGTTTCATCAGCTAGTCAACAAGTTTTTACTACGTGATGATTATATACACCTATTTCAGATGATGAGACACCAAAAGAGATCAAACAATCTTCCTTAGAAAATCCCTCTCCCCTCTTTTGGACACTAAAGTTTGTCATCAACAGCTTAATTTTGCTCTGTGTAGATACCTATAGAGAGCTTGGCAATTATGGAGTACTTTTCCCCACAAAATCTTAAAGAGAGGGCCAGGTGAGGAGATCACTAATACATCCTATTTCAATATACTGGAGGTCTTTCAGGTGGGTTAGTTAGAATTAAAAAAATTTAAAACCTGTATCAGTAGTTCTCAAAATGTGGTCCTGGATCAACCTCATCAGATCACTTTGGGAACATGTTAGACATATACATTCATAAGCCCCTATCCCAGATCCACTGAATCAGAAACTCAAGAGGTTTGGCCCAAGAATCCACGTTTTAACAAGACCTTTAGGTGATTCTAATGCATGCTAAAGTTTGCTATCCAGGCTCTTCGATTTTTGTTTCTAGTTCTCTGCAGTTCTAATTCACTGCTACAAGAGGAGGCAGGATTTTATTTTATTAAAATTATGATCATAAAGTATATTTCTTACTATAAAGCTAAATGTAGAGGAAAGACTTTTAGAAAATATTGAGTAACAAAGAGAGAAATTAAAACATTCAGCCAAAGGATTAGAATTTTTGCCATGCATTGTGTTTAATATTAGGTTACAATACAATCCTTAACCTTGAGAATCTTGGCAGAAGGCAGACTGGAAAACAAATAATAATCAAACAATGTCATCAAAACTATAAGTATACTACACATTATGTGGACAGAAATGGGGATAATTAATTCTGAAGGTCTGGGTTGGATCTATTAGAAAAGTTTTGGAAAAGGGGTGATATTTAAACTAAGCCTTTAGGAATGTACTAAACAGGAATACCCAGACAAGCTAAGGATGGCTCCTTTTTAAAGCTTTCCACTAGGCCACTAGTGTAAAATGCAAGTGAACATTATGAAACATATCTTTAAATAAGCCTTAAGTACCCACTTAATTCCCAGCATGGTTTGGGATTTCTTGTGGATACCAAAGTAGTACTATAAGACATAGCCCTGCTTTTAAGAAATTAAATCACGAATAATGAATTTGGCTTATACAAAATTTGGCAAAAGCTAAGCCAATTATAACTACTTGTCATCATATTTGGTTAAGCAAAAAGCTGTGATACAACAACAAAACCACAGTTAAGTCAAGTGACTTGCTCCTAAATTTAGTTTCTTCTCAAGAAAGTTTTTACAAGACATAAAAATATGGAGACATCTACTATGCTTTTATTTAAAAAGCTTTATTTAAACACTTTTATTTTTTTTTATTTGAAATAAATAAATGATGTCTAAAGTCCTGACTGGAGGATGTTATCTTAATGAGTCAAAAAAATCCTTGTGCTTGTAAGATCAACCTGACCTAATTCCATGAAAAAGCCAAATCTTGAATCAGTTTTTCCTCTATATTCATGTTAATTCCAAAAAACTAGTATTCCTGTAACCAAACACACCTTGACAAAAGTGCATTTTTTTGAAGGTAGAGAAACCATAAAAGCTTGTTCTCATAATTTGCTAAAAAGTTTATTTTAATAAAGACTACTTATTATGTTCCTAGTAATTTAGGTCTGATTTGATTAAGGGGTCCTATTTCTAATAAACAAACCCCCCAAATCCAGAGTTGAGTCTTAGAGCAGAAGACAACGTGAGTAACACACTTAAATATCCCCATCATTAATCATATTCCTTGAACTACTTCCTTAATGATTGCCCAAGTTCAGTCTGAGTTACTGGGTACACTCACTTCATTTGTACAATCAATGATGTGTCTTTGAGGTTAATGTCAATACAGAAATTAATTTCTGTATGCTGGAAGCTGTTCAGCATTCCAAGTGTATAGATTTTTTCTTTCAAAGTTTCACTCTAAGCAAAAACAAAACAAGAATATATGACTGAGATTAAAAATAACAGAACAGAGGATATGACCTACTATTGTCATTCAGCTTTTCATGCCCCAAGATAGCCAACCAACTGTAAATAGAGCCACAATAAGCCATTCTTCTCCATTCTTGCTCCTAATATGAAATATTAAACTTCAGAGTCTTTTGAAATAGAATCTGACACTGAGAGTGATGAAAGCAAAAATGGCTGTGTTTGTGCTTACCTGGTCAGTTTCTAAGTGACTCAGAAAGACAAAAGAGAGACTAATAATTGGTTGAGTTACCTATTAGTTAGCATAATGTATTAGACCATTGGATGGTATACGTTATACTCAAAATAAGTTAAAACTACATCCAGGGGATTCTAATGCAAATCTTATAATACAGAAACACATCCTCACATCAAAACAAAGCATAAAATAGTGATGACACCAAAACTTGTACACAAATGTTCATAGTAGCCTTTTCATATCAACTAAAGAGTGGAAATACCCAAATGTCCATCAACTGATGAAAAACGTGGTATAGCCATAAAATGAAATATTATTTGGCAATAAAAAGGAATGAAATCCATAAAGGCAGAAAGTAGGTTAGTGATTACTTAGGGCTGGCTACCCTAAGTGGAATCGGGGAAATGGGAGTGACAGCTAATGGGTAGGGGGTTTCTTCTTGGAGAGATGGAAATATTCCAAAATTAAATTGTCATTATGGCTGCACAGTTATACGAATATACTAACAACTCATTGATCTGAATACTTTAAACAGGTGAATTTTGTGGTATGTGAAAAATATCTCAATACAAGTGCTTTTATAAAAATGGGTGATGCATAGAACTGTGTAAAGATTACATGTGGAAACGTTGACAAGTCCCTTGGGCTCAGTGAAAGCTTTGATAAAGAGACTTCACACACGCAAGAAAGATCCAAGGCAAAAGAACCTGGTTTCTCCACTGAAACCACAGGTGTCCAGTTCTTCACCTCTATCCCTTTTAGCCCTTTCCTTTTAGCTTTGATCTTGCTAAAGAACTGTCTGAAAAAATCTGGGCACTGGTACATTATTTCCATATACTTCAAGAGAAAATATACTTCATAAATTCAATTTGTTTAAATTCAGATATCGTTAGAATTTGTATTTATGACGCACTTTTAGAAAGCAAAGATACTATATTTCGAATTAAAATAAGTACAGTACTTAGACACTATGAATAATTATTTGAAAATGCTCCTTTTGTTTAATGACTAAATGTTCATCTCGGGAAGTCAGAATGCAATTAGATTTCATATAAGTAGATTAGATTAATGCAAATGCGTTAAATGCAAAAACACTTAATATCTATATATTTAAACATATCAAAATCCATAAACTGAAAGATTAAGGTTGCTATGAAAGTACATGTAAATAATTAATTAGCTGTAATAACTGAATTAGCAATCCTAACTCAGATCATGAGCAATGTGGATAACCTCATTTACACAAAAGCATTTAATTGTAGACTTTCCACGTGCTCATTATTGTGCAATGCTCTGAAGATACTAAGAATAAAACTGAGTTTCTTTTTTTTAATTGGTTCATTCAATATATATTCATTAAATATAACTTCATATAGG
Source organism: Rousettus aegyptiacus (assembly GCF_014176215.1). Taxonomy (NCBI): domain Eukaryota; kingdom Metazoa; phylum Chordata; class Mammalia; order Chiroptera; family Pteropodidae; genus Rousettus; species Rousettus aegyptiacus. Next base: position 152,490,615 of record NW_023416306.1, on the reverse strand, counting down.
GTTGGCAATGTTCACCTTTTGGCATTCACATTTTGAAGAGATTAAGAGATTCAGAAAATCACTACACAAGTTAACACAGTTATTCCTATGATATAATTCCTCAGATTCCATAAGAGCCTCCATAATCGAGCTATTTGCTGGCCCTTTAGTCCTGTGTGGTTGAGTAGAATCATTTTCTGATGTGAATACATTCTTACATTCTTAATATATTTGTGAGGCAAAGTTCTCAGTTATTCTAATAAGTACCATCTTTCCTGGTGCTAACTTGACATTATGCTTCTTAAACCTTACTCAGAACAAACTGTACCCTGCTCTACACATCAAACAAAAACCTGTTTAGTCTTAGATTCCACCAGACTGGCATCATGTAATGTTAACATGTTTATAACACATTGTTCAAAACTTAGAGCACAACCAGTGGAGAGTTTGTGCTGCTCAAAGGCTAAAACCACTATTACTAACATTTCTGAGTAGTATGTTGGGTACTATTCAAGGCATTTAACACGTGTTATTATTTAAAATCCTCAGTCTACAGCCATGCCACCCTGAACATGCCCAATCTCATCTGATCTTGGAAGCTAAGCAGGGTCAGGCCTGGTTAGTACTTGGATGGGAGACCACCTAGGAATATCAGGTGCTATAGGATTTAAAAATAAATAAAATAAAATAAAATAAAATAAAATAAAATAAAATAAAATCCTCACAACCCTATAAATTGGTACCATTTATCACTCCCATTTACAAATGAGGTGCACAGAGGTTATATAACTTGCTCAAGTTTACACAGCTAATAAGTGGTAGAGGCAGGATTAGAACCTAGGTGGCCTTAATTTAAGAGCCTGTCGTCTTAACCACTTTGCTATGGTTATCTCTCCATGGTCCCTGACCTCAAGGAGTTCAAAGACTAGAGATATAAACATCACTTATTCCATACTGACTATAACAGAGGAATGTACACAGGAGTGCAGAAAAAGGGTTAGGGAAATGAACACAGTTTTCCAGGGAGAGGAAACAGCATTCAGTAGTCCAGACATTCCGGGCATAAATTTCCCAAGAGATTTAAGTTTGTTTTAAGAATTAAAATGAAAGACATATGAGAATATTGGCTTAAATTCACTTTCCAATTTCTATGCCTATTGTAAATATAGTCTTTACTCACATAATGACTGTTTGCTACTTTACAAAATTTTGGTAGATAAAACCCTTAAGAATCTTAAATTCTTGTTACAATTGGGAAAATTAACTTTTTAAAACATGTCATATTGTAATTGTTTCTGGTGCATAAAATACAGTAGATTTTTGTTTTTATATAATGGTTTCATAAAAAGTGCTATTCAAACACTGGCATATTCTATTTAACACTATCATTCTCCAGTTAGAGAACATCACGTGGACCAAACTGGTATTGTGTGCTGTGTTTGAAGAAACCCCAAACATTTGCTTTGTGTAGTTATGCCAAGCAAGAGGGATGAAGGGATAACATCATCTATAATTCTTTAATCATTTTGAGCTTGCACTATGTCCAGGTGATTTAAAGTGTTCTTTTGCTTATACCATGACTTTAAGTGCAATTTGAATGTGGGATAATTTAAGCCCCCAAAGGACTGCAAAATTAATGGAGAAAAATACCACAGCAAGAAGAATGCACCTTTCAAAGAATGACTCTCACACTGCATCTCCACAACTACCACCCACTTTCAAATCTTCTCTTCTTCCTTTGGTAAACATAATAAAGCTTCATGACATTATATTTGTTATACAATTTGTATTATTTACTTCTGAATTCTTATTTATTACTTAAACTTGTTTTCATTGTTCTGTTGATATACTTTTCTACCTAGGAAATTTGTTCCGGTATCTTAGGTTGGGGTAGAATAAAAATATTTAATAAAAATATTTTTCATTTAATGGCAGAATTTTTCAGAAACACGTTAAAGATAACAGAAAGATATGTGTATTCAAGTACTGTTTCTATGACATGTGTCCCTTCAGGACATGTGTGGTACCTCCCCACAAAACTCCAAATCTTCCTGCTAAAATCTAAACTAAACCTCAATTCATTCTTTGAAAGCAACTTTCTTGATATATAACTTACATACAATAAATTGGACCTATTTTTAATCACAGTTTGATGAGTTTTCACAAATGTTTAAAATTGTATAACTGCCATCACAATCAAGATATAGAATATTTCTATCAACTGCCAAGTTGTTCCCTCGTGCCCTTTTGTAATCAATACCAATTATCACCGTAGTCCTAGGCAACCACTGATCTTTCTGTCGCTATACAATGAATTTGCCTTTTTCAGACTTTCATATGAATAAAATCATATGGTATGTAGTCTTAGTACATCATTGTTTATATCCATCCGTATTGCTGCATGTATCAGCAGTTTGTTTCTTTTTAATGCTGAGTAGTATTTTATTGTATGGATATACCAAAAATTGTTTATTCATTTACTGGTTGACAGACCTTTGGGATTTTTCCACCTGATGGTTATTATGAATAAAACTATCATGAATACTTTGTACAGTCTATGTGCAGACACGTCTTTTCACTTGTCTTGAGTGAAAAATAAATTAGGAGTGGAATTGCTAGGCTCTATGGTAAATCTACTTAACATTATAATAAATTGCCAAACTCCCAAAGTGGCTGGACCATTTTACATTCCCATCGGGAATGTATAAATTCCAACTGTTCCATATCCTCCCCAACACTTGTTAGTATCCGTCTTTAATTTTAGCCATTACAACAGAGAGAACTATAAGGTTAGGAATAAACAGAAAAAAAAATGGAGTAATTCAACATGGTGGCTAACTGTTTATTTTGTAGATTTTCTGTTCAAAGCAAAAAAAAAAAAAAAAAAAAAAAGAATCCTTAATTCTTATAGTTGAAAAGAATATTTGAGAATACTTAATCTAATCTCTCACCTAATTCCAAACAGTATCTGGTAACATTCCAGAGCTAGTGAAAGATGGGAAACCTGGTACTTTTCAAGAGTCCTTTAAATTTCTGGACATTTGGAAAGTTCTTCCTTCATACTGTAGCAAAAATAAAACAAAAACAAAACAAATCTCTAACTTCTTCCCATTGTTCCCAACTGTCTCCCAGAACAGGAGATTAGCCCATGGTTAGTCAATGTAGATCAAATGGAATGTAACGAGTCTAATCAAAAGTAAGGAAAAATATGAAATATTAGGGACAACTAAGTCAATAACAGAACAGCTGTCCCTGAATATTTTAAGAGCAATAAAACTAACCCATTATCATCTTCCTTGACACTAGGATTCTGTTCAGACACAAGGGGTTTATAGAAACTGCAAAATTTTTTTTGCACTTGTAGATATTCTGTATTTCCTCAGATGAAACACACGATAAGGAGAAATAGCATGTGATTCTAGAGCCAAACATGGACGATCCATTAAAAAGACAAGTGACAGCTCAACCCTCTCTCCAGAAACATTTGTCACCTGTGCCTTTATCCTTCAGGGATTTAAGCTGAGTGACATTTGCTATAGGTTGATAATTAGTTTTCCTTTCTTTCTTTTTTTTTTCTTAAAAAAAAAAAAAAGCATAGGGGGCCAATGTTGGCTCCTTCCCCATGAGAGACACTAGCCTGAGTGGTTTTGGGAATATACGCCTTGATCAGATTTGCACTATGACTCCTGAATGCATGAGCCATCCCAGCAACACCTGCTCTTCTGACAGGTCACTTGGGACTGGCAGAAAAAGGATCCATTAATTCTACTCTCCTGGTGTTAAATGTATAGTTCAATGTCATGTTAAAAAGTAAAATTCCATGGACCAAAACCTACCAGTTACCAGAAGTCAATATTTAGAAGTCCTCAATAATGAAAATTAACACAGAATCTAATCCCCCCCCCCCCACTGAATTGCATTCCAACTGAGTACTCAGAAAAGTATCACTTATATCAAGGGAAGAAAGATAGATGAGAAGGAGTGAAATTCCTTAATCAAATCATGTCACCAAGATATTGCTAAGGGCTTGAGTTTTGGGTTCTATTTCCTCATCATGGGGTGGAAATATAGCTGCTTCCCATCCAAAAAATGTGAATTACTTAAGTTTGGGAATGTAGATTTAATAACACAAAAACTGACAATATGTAAGCAATCACATTTTAATTCAATGTAATTAGCTTCCTTTTCATAAACATAGGAAGGCAGACATCTTTTATTTTTGGCCTAGTCGTATATATTTCCTGTTTTGGTTTCCATTTATTTTCCTATTAAAAATCATTTAGCTTTGTCTAAATGTTATAACATCAAGTCTCTGTCCTTCCTATCACCCATTTTTTAACCATTATTTTTTTTCTAAAGTTATACATGATTCAAAAATCAAATAAGGTTCATTATGAAAAACTACAGTTTATCTTTAACTCCTCAATGGTAACCATTTTCACTCTATTCAGCTGATTATTTTATATTACCTCTATATCTCTAAATGACTAAATGATATGCTTGTATGACTACATCTCAATTTTTCAACTTGAGGCATTATCTATCGACTTCCCCCAGTACAGAAAGGATCTCCTTTCTCCAACACTCCATCTTAATTCCTCACAATACATGTGCAAGCAGCCTATCTCCTCCCCTCTCGGCTATATATTGTAACTTTATTTAGACCATTATTCATTTTCTACATTAGGATTATATAAACACTATTTATAGCTAAGCTGTGTGATAAACTATGATTACCCTCCTTTCTTGCACATTTTTTATTTTTCCCAGGATTTTTTCCTGGGTCTGCCTGTTTACATCTTAAGATATTGAGATGTATCATGCATTTACCAATTCCATCTTCCTGAAGAAGTCTCCAATATGGTCTGGCTGTCCTCTCTGCCTGGTACACGACAATCACCCTGAGGAGCTTCTGTTTTCTGTATCCTATACCACCTTCTTTCTTGGCTTATTTCCTCATTAGAGTGGTGCATGACTTCCTATAGTTCCTTAGTTTATGCAAGATCAATTTTCTGAGATTTTTCATGTCTAAAAATGTCTTTATTTCATCTTTTCACTTGATTTGGCATTCTAGGTTGAAAAAAATTCAGAATTTTGAAGGCATTGCTCTAATAGTCTCCAATGTTAAAGATGTGATTCCTATCCTTCGTATAAAACCTCTTTTCTGTCTGTTTCCTTTGGAAGCTTCCAGGATCTTCTTTTTTCCCCAGAGTTCTGAAATTTCATAATGATATGCCATTTTTTATCTATTTTGCTGGCACCTGGTAAGACCTTTCAGTCTGGAAATCTATGTCCTTCAATTTTGGAAAGTTTTCTTGAAGTATTTTGTTAATGATTTCTTTACCTTTTTTGCTTTTTCTGGAACTCCCATTATTCAGAGTTTTGGCTTTCATAGACTGTTTCTCTTTTCTCTTTTGTTCATATTTTTTTGCTCTATATTTGGGGAGATTTCCTTAACTTCAACTCTGAAAGCTTTCACTGCGTTTTTTGTTCTATCATATTGTTAATTTCCATGAGCCTTCTCCTGTTCTGTGTGCAGTCTGTTTTCATATAGCATCCTGTTCTTAGTACATTTCTAATATCTTATCTCTCTGAGGATACGAATGAGAGTTTTGCATAGTCTGTTTTCTGAGTTGATTTTTTTCCATTTATCTTTCATGTTAGTGACCTTTCTTAAGCACTGATAATCGTTCAGTTTTCTTTTTATATATACAAACAGGGAACTAAAAACTGCTTGAAAAGTCTGAGTGTAGGAGTTGGGCTCTTGCGAATTGTAAGCTTCACTGCAGTATGACCAGGCCGGTTAGTTGTAGAACTTCCTTTATTCTGCAATGCCTTCATTCTTCTTGGGCTGGTCGGATTCCCCCAGAGAAGTCTCTTCCACACTCCTGACTGGAGGGTGAAGGCCTGGCTGTGCAGGGAGATGTGGTCTCAGCATGGTATGCATTATTTTACTATATTTTCAGTACTGCATCTCCATCATAGGCTGGTCCTGTACTCACCAGTTGAGGAATCACTTTGTTTTACCCTCTCTAGAGAAAAAAGTTCTATTCTTTTGTGGGGTATAATAGAGCAGGTGATCTAGGCATCTGGCTCCTTCTGAAACAAACTTCAATTAATCTTCCTTGATTAAACCATCTCCATGTACTTCCTGGTAGCCATCTTCAGCCTTTGGAGTATTGCCGAGGTGTGAACTGGCTTGGTTCTCGGCTTTCCTCACTTTAAGACTAATTTTCTTAGGTTTGTTAAGTTTATATGCTTTCTAGTGTCCAAAATTTTGCTGTTGTCCTCTTTCCTGCTCTCTCTTTGAAATGAAGACGTATATCTTTTTTAAAAACTTGTTTTAATAGGGTTTGGGAAAGCAAACATGCATTTAAACTATCATTAACCTGCAAGCACTCTCTCCCCATATTTGTTTTTCACTATAGATGCTTCTAGCTTTCTCCACAATTCTGTCTTGTCACCCTCCCCACTCACACCTTGGTTTTGTCTTTACATTCCTAATGTTAATTATACAGTTTCTAGATATCAAGACACAGTGGACAGCTTCTGAAAAAACAGCAATGGAAAAAATAATGGGTGAGTATCCATCTGTTCTCTGAGTGCCCAGGAGGCTGTTTCCATTTTTTATTCTGTAAATATACAAAGACACAACAGGCATTTGCACAATACTGTTTTATAAAACACAAAAGTAATATGGTCCCTGACAACAAGGGCCTTAAAATTTTTAATTTAGTTGAGAAGACAAGTATAAATAACATTTGGGTGCTAAAGGAAGTCAGGAAGAGGAGGACTCAATGTGGCTAAAAAATTGGGAAAGAATAATAACAGTTCAAGAAAAACAAAATGGTTAGAAGAGAGGACTAGTTGTAAAGCAAATCAGGAGAATTTAATGTGGTTAAGAGGTTAGAAAAGCCATCTTCTAATCACATTCATGCTTTGTCTTCCAATTACTATCAGAATTTTTTTTTTAATTTTGAAAATTTGTTAAACCTATTGATTAATATTTATCATACCCTTTTGTGAAAAGTGGCCAATTTTGAGGGACATTTACAGCTAAATAAATCACTGGCTCAGATGGCATTGACTAGGTAGTGAATGCTACACAGCCAATTGTAAATTTTACAGGTGTACCTGCTTTGAGAGCAATAAATGTTTATTAAAAAGTGAAACAAAACAAAAAATATTCATGATGCAAAACAAAATAGTTTAAATTGTGAGATTTAACATTACACAAAGCTTTTATTCACTGTGTCAGTTATTCATTTATTGCCTCTCAGCTCTTAAACTCACCCTTCTCTGCCCTGCTTTGTGGCACTAGAGCTGGACCTTGCAGGAGGCTACATTTCTCCTCTGTCAGCCTGCTCAGTGTTAAGTTTGCCAAGAGAGGGGGCACCGGTGGGACACTGCAAGGCTGAAGCAGGAAGAAGAAATGTCCTTCTTACAGTGTGTGGTTTTCCTGCACAGCGACATGCACGTTGGCATGCAGGGGTCTCGGCAACGTTCGCCTTGGGAAAGGCGGTGGCCCTGAGTTCAGTGGAAGGACTCTCTCTGGCTAAGATTCTTCCCTCCAGACACGTGGCTGCTCCTGCAATTCACCAGCAGAGTACTCTCTGGCACGGGGTAGCATGATCCTGTGACAGTCCCGTCCTCTCTTCAGAGGTCTGAATCTCAGCCTTGTGGGACTGCTTCTAAGTTTCTGGGTTCCTTTGTGATGTACTTTCCTTCAGCCCTGGGGGTAGCAGCTTTCTGTAATTGCTACCTTGGCACACTTTAGAGTCTTCTTTTACACTTTTAGAAGTTATCCAGCTTTCACTTAGTTAACAATTCTTTATTTAAAAATTTCCCTGATAATATTACTCTTGACTCGACTCTGGTAGATACAATCACACAAAAAGACCAAATAAATGTAAAGCCCATCCCCAAATCTTATTGTTGAAAATGAATTCTGGCAATTACTATTATAAATCTAGAGACATTCCCCCAAAATGTCAATTCTGATTAAGACCACCATAAATATAAGGTTATCCAAACCATGAGTACTAAATGATGAAGAACAAGAATAAAGAACAAACTATATCAAAGAAACTTCTGGATTTTGTTGTGATAAAATTACAAGATTAGTGGCTGACAAGAACCCAATAGATGAAAGAACTTGATTATAAGAAAGCATTTAATTCTGCTTCTCCTGGCATCTTCCTTGCAAAATTAATTAAAACTAGCCAGGATATATGAGTCTCATGAATTGAAAACTAGCCTCAAGACCACAAGTAGTGATTATAAACTGCCCTAAATCACATTGAGAAAAGTATCTGTTAGGACGTCCACGGAGTATTAGACTGGTTATAATCCAGATTTCAATTAGTGATTGGAAAAATAAAGAGTAAGTTAATGTTTAGTAGACATTAACTAGAAGGGTTTTGTGAAAACTAGTATTGCCTAAAGTATAAAAGATTTAGAAAAATGAGAAAGAAGTACAAAAGGTAAACAAACCCTCCTTAATATGAATAATTAATATAAAAAGTAATTTTCATCTAGTGATCTTAAAACCTCCATATGCATGTAGAACCACATAAAGTTGACAGGGAACAATCAAAGGTTTTTATTTGGGCTAACTAAAGACAGCAGCCACCTCAGGGGGCCTAATTCTTTTTAGTCTATGAACTAATTCCTTTCAGATTATAAATCCGTAGAGAGAAGAGTATTTGGGTCTATAAATAACCTTTTGCACAGCTACCTCATATAGCAGCTTAAGTTAATGCCAGAATTTCCTTTCCATGTAGATTTGTACATTGACAAATAAACAGAGGCAGAAACAAAACAGAAGAAGCAAAAGCAGCAGTAACATCAACGGCCAAACTGAACTTTTAAAGCTATCATGAGGCCTTAAAGAAGAGACCGCCTACATCCAGAAGTTGTCTGGCCTTGCCCATCCTCACCTGTACCTCCAGGCACCTGCGTGTATGAACAAAGCAGATGCCATAACAAGTAACCACAATGCCAGGTGAGGGAAGGAGGAATTGTTACAGAGCCCTGTCTTTGTCCAGTGACAGTGATCCTGTACCTGGTGGAGGACGGGGCCCCTTCCTGGACCCAGAGCGCGAATCATTACTGGTCCATCTAAACCAATGACGGCGTCTCATTTCTCTGGACAGGGACTTGGTATAGACACAGGAATGAGACCAACACTGTCCAACAGCATGTGAGGGGAAACCTGCTTCAGAGCTTCTGGGTTTTCTTCTCACTGATAAGACGCACAGGGGGAAAACAATTGCCTTTTCTATCTCAGGATATTGTTGTCAGCATATAATGTTAAAAGCTGCAGCAGCCATCTTGCAAACAGAATGGAAGCCAACTGAAACAGGAAACCTACGCACTGAAGGTGGCACAGCAGAAAGACAGGACTAATAGGGGTCTCTGATGATAATGTCGAGTCACTGACTTAACCGACCCTGAAACTGAAGTGCTTCTGGACTTCCTGTTATATGGAACATCCCTACCTTTTAAGCAACTTTAGATGGGTTTTCCATCATTTGCAGACGAAAGCATTCTAACTGATAGAGATTATATTGGTTGGCTGGAGCTGCCATAACAAAATACTACAAACTGAATGTCTTAAACATCAGAAATTTATTGCCTCACAGTTCTAGAGGCTGGAAGTCTGAGATCAAGGTGTTGGCAAGGTGTTTCCTTCTCAGGGTCATCTGTTTCAGGTCTTCCTCTTTGACTTTTAGATGGCTGTCTTCTCCCTGTATCTTTTCACACTGTCTTTCTTCTATGTATGTCTCTGTGTCTAGATATTCTCTTTTTCTAAGGACACCAGTTATATTGGATTAGACCTACCCTAATGACATCATTTTAACTCAATTATTACCTCTGTAAATACCCTATCTCCAAATAAGGTCACATCCTGAGGTACCAGGGGTTAGGACTCTACTGTAATTTTTTTAGAGAGACACAATTCAACTCATAATAGAGACCTTTTAAAAATATCTAATAAAAGCCATGGATACTCTCTGCAGAAAAATATACATGTATATGCACACACATACAATTTTGTTTATAATTTCGGAAGATTCATGGATTTTTAGGTTAAGAACCACAGCTACAAAATCTTCCTAAACAACACAAACACTTGAGCATTACCCCCATGCATAGAGAAGCTTACACCAGTAACTACCTCAGGAGTAACATGGATTGACTCCATGAAAGCAGCCCTAGGCCTGAGTCTACAGGAGTTGAGTAGGGCTGTTGAGGACAGGATATTTTGTGCTATTTGGCTCTGAGAAATAGCATTCAAAATCATCACGGGCCATTTGTGAACTGTGGCAATCAGGTTAAATAAGTGATTTCTGCTCTGTAGAGATAAATAACTTAAGGTAGCAGTAATGATAGGGACAGCAAACAGACTCTTTCCTTAACATTAAAAATTACTACGAAAAAAGTTAAATTATAAATAAAGCAAGTGTCCTAAGGACAAATCAACGAAAAATTTGATCAAGATACCTCTTAAGTTGAAATAAAGAATTAGGAATATTTGCAAAAACATGTGGCAAATGATACACAAAATCCTTTATTAATGAGACTAAGAAGTTGTACATTTTTTCTTCCTCAGAGCCACAAGTGTAGAATCCACACTAAGTGATAAAATTTAACTCTGCCTAAAGGAATAGGTAGACACTACCTGGAGAATGTGGGATTTGAAATGGCCTTCAAGGATAATGCAGAATTTTTCCAGATAAAACTGAAGAGACAGGCTAGGTCAATTTTAGGAAAGTCCTTTTGTGAAAGCCTGAGGAATGTGAATTTTATCATGAGGACTCAGGGAACCAAACAACTTTTATATGTAGAAATATGACATGATTAGCTTTGTTTTTAAATATCTGTGGTAGCAGCGGATAGACTTTTTCACCATTGAACACAGCAACTAACAATGCCACACAACTAACAGATGCTCAATTAATACTTGATTGACTGGCTGAAGCTTTAGGAAAGAGTCATCAGAAATGCAGATTGACATAAGCAAGGGCTAGTTCAAAAAGCTAATACTGGGTATTGACATAAAGATAAGAAAAGTATTTAAGGCTTGATGCTTTTTTTTGTTAGTTATTGCTCAAAAAGGGGTGACTTTTATGATCTATAACCAAATGAAGCCAATTCTTCTTTTTCTACATTAATATGACTTTATCTGGCTTAAAATAGGAGGACAAAGCAAATCAATAACCTTATCTAGAGGAAATAAAGCCATGTAAAATTGCATCTAAAACATCAATGTTTATTTCAGTCTGTAAGCCCTCCTCGTGCTCGGCTGTACAGTCTCCAATCATCCCTGAAATACAAGTGATTGGGCTCTTCTGGACCCACCAGTTCAGGGGAGGGAACATTTATCTACCGTCAATTCATGGGACACTAATCTCCTTCCCACTCCTCTGATTACAAGCAAGCAGGATGCTAGAGGAAAGGCCTCAACAGATGCTTTAAAAATAAATAAATAAACCCAGCCCCTTCTGCTCCAGGAACACAGAAAAGATTGGCATTAATACAAGAGAAAGTGATCTGTCCACACAAAAGCCCATCTGAAAGAGGAGCAAACCCCACAAGCTAGCCTGGCATTATTGCTAGGAAGACAGCACACTTGTTAAAAATGTATATTTTAATTTTCTGTATTGCAAAAGGCCCCAATTTGCCCAGGGATCTAGTTAAGCTGCCATTTTCTACTACGACAGAGTCTAATCTTTATTTAATGGATTTAGCATCTATCTTTACTAGAGTGGTCTCTAAGGAAAAGGGGAGGGGAGAATGAAGGGGCAGAGAAGAGATGATCAGATCCCCCCTCCCCCTTTCATCCATTCGGTGCTCATGTTTGTGTTCAAAATTCAATTACCTCCTTATTGATACTTCACAGAGATATTTAAGCTGCAAACATGAAGCCCTGATTTCCCAAGGGGCCATGCCCCTCTCTATTTCACTGCTCTGCTTCCCCCTGGGTGAATTCCTGAGGCGTCCATATTAATAGGTAATCAGTCACAATTCATTTATTAAACAGCTAGCAAGGTTTATCAGCCTGCCCTGATTAGCCCGAAGAAACCACTGAATTCCTAATTTATTTATGGAAATGTAAGTGTCTTTTTGAATTCCATTCAGGAGCTGCAGGAGTGTTGTGGTCTTAGCATACTGCAATCTAACAGGCAGCACAAGCAGCAAGAGAGCTTTCCAGGAAGAAGAGCTGCTTGCCATCAGAAGGCAAAGAGCCAGGGACATACACTGCAGAGATTCTTCTCCTGGCCATGGGATTTGGGTCCACATAATCCTTGGATTAGTACTTATTTGATTGCTTTCTGTTTACATAAAAGAGTTTGAAATGTTGTCACTAGGCAGCCATTACTATCCACTGTAACAAAAATCAATCTCAGGGATGCTGCTTTTGATTGGCAGAAAAGTGGCCCTTAATGGAGTAGAATTGAGGACCTCAGTGAGTTAAAAGACAATAATTCTTAGCAGAGTTAAAACCAACATCAGACTGGAATACAAACCAAAACTACTAAAATAATACTTTTCATGTATTTGTCTTAGAATAGTAACTAAACCAGGTTCTGTTTTAATCTTATACTGTTCTAGGCTGCAGTGACAAAAGAGCTTTGCATATAATTTCTACAATTTTAATCAATTAACAATTCACCCCAAATTGCCCATTACTAATTAAGAGGCCAATACAGATTAAATAAAGCTCTTAGGAGTAACATTAAAACCCATGCTAACTGCCCCAATAGATGCAATTAGAAAAGAAACTTTTAAGGGACATGAGCAGATCATTTAACCTAGACTCTTCTTTTTTCAGCCAGAATTAGGACTGGCTTCTTCTGTAAAATGATAAAATATAAAGAATATATAAAGACTACAGCCAATGTTTCAATGCCAACAAAGAATGCTGTTAATGTTTATCTTTGTGTGGGTTATCCATGGCCAATATTTTCAAATCCTAATCTGCCTCCCTCATATACTATGATTATGGCCAATTTCCCCATATAACCTAGTGTGTGCAGTAAAAGGCAAACCACATTCATGAGAAAAACATCAAATCTCAGGCGAGGGATATTCTACAATGTACCTGACCAGTACTCCTTAAAACTGTCAAGGTCATCAAAAAACAAAGGAAGTCTAAGAAACTGTCATACCCAAGAAGAGCCTAAAGGTAGAGATGACTATTAAATGTAATTTAATTTTGATATCCTGGCTGGGACCTGGAACAGAAAAAGGATATTAGGGTAAAACTAAGGAAATCTGAATAAAGTATGGGAAAAAGTGAAAAAAAAAAATGAAGTTCATTCATTTTAACAAATGTACCATAATAACAGGGAAAGCTGTGTGTTATATGGACATCCTCCACAATTTTCCTGTAAGTATCTAAAACTATTCTAAAATTTAAAATTTATTTAAAAAACAAAGTGACAATTAGAATCTGGGCAAATTAGAATATGGCCAAAACATGAATAAGTAATTTTTATATTTTTATAAGGGAAGCTTGAAGATATACTTTCAAAAAGAAATATTTCACTGAAAACAATAATTTTAGAATATTGAAAGAGAATATATTTATCAAAGAAAATTTCAGGTATATTTGTTTCTACCTAATAGAAACAGCAAAAATATCTTTAGTTCTTAGTATATTATCAGTTTTAAATGTATTTTCCAGAAAATGTCATCTCTATGCAAAATGTCAATGACTATCGTAATTACAATAAATGGAAAACCTCCTGAAGTTCATATGAACACATGCGTGGACACATGCACATGCACACACACACAAATATACAAAAATGAAAAAGGCAAACCAGTTGTAATATTAAAATAAAATATAATTGGGAGACGTGTCTACAAAGAAAATCAATACATCCTCAAACCTAATATTACCACTCTTTAGATCGGGTTAGTGTTATGTTCCCCTCCTTGAGTTTGAATAATCAATAAACGATTTGTATGTACTTAAGCTGAAGATGAAACAGAGGCTCAAGATTTCAAACACAGGAGCACCAACTCTACCTACTCCCAAATTAATAACTGCATGCATTAGGATTCTCTTAATAACTCCAAAGCAAAACATCATGAATTTTCTTATAAGCCCTAATGTCCTAATATGAACTATCCAATACATAAAAACAGTTTAGTGGTCCTGGCTTCTATAAAACCAGCTGGGACAAGTCAAAAAGAAAGCATTTCATGGCAGGCAAAATATCCTATAAGCAACTGCTGTGGAGTCAGACAACCTGAATTAGATTCACAGCTCTTCGGCTAGCCTAGACCTTTGTGAAGAAGAAAATGGGGTCAGTGGTCCAACTTTGTGCAGTTGTGAAGCTCTGGGGACTATGCACTTAAAGCACTTAGCACAGTACCTATTAGTAGGTGTACTCATTAATAATGGCTGTTAAAGATGTGCTTATCAATGTTTCTCAGGCACACGGTGCCTACAGGTAGAAAACAAAAAGTAAATTGAAGAGTATAGAAACAACTAGAGTCCATCAGTCAAGTCCATTAACATCAACACGCTACTCTTAAAGACAATGCACCCACTTGATGCACTTAACAACCTACACGGAAGGGGAAGGCAAAGCAGTTATTTGTCACCTATATTTAACAGATGAGAAAAAGAAAACTTGGGCAGGTTAAGTGATTTGCCTACAATCAATAGTTAATAATGAGAAAAGTCAGGATTTGAATGTAGTTCTTTTGACGTCAACTGACTGACTAGTTTGATCATTGGCTTCCCATTCTGCATGACGGGCATTTTTAAAGCTCTTTGGTTGAAAACTCTTGACTTCTCCGAAATATTGCTCTAATCCATGTCAAATTCCTTACAACTAAAACTACTTTATGCTACAAGATTTCTTAAACCCCAGTGTTTTCATCAAGCACTACTGTTTTAAGAAAATATCAATTTGAAGAAAGAGAAACTATTCAAATATTATTTCATTTGTATTAAAATAACCAATAAAAATAGACTGGTCAATCACTTTAATTTTTCTTTTAATTTTTGCTCAAGCACATCCTAACCTCATCAATAAATCTTGGTAACATCTTTGTCCAAAGCAATTAGCCATTATCTCAATCTTGCTTTATATATATTCCTAAATTCAAAGTAGAAAAGAAAAAAAAGACATAGCCAAAACCTTTCTGAATATTCTGTCCATTAATAGCCACTTAAAGCAATACCACATTAAACACACTTCCTCTTCAAGGCTATCGTTCTAGGGTTTTATGTGGAAAAATATGTCCTTTAGATTTGTGACTCTAAATGTACAGCAATACATGAAACAACAAATGGGCAAAAACATGAAAATGTTCTTTCTGGTCCACTTGTCCCAGTACATGGCCCTTTATCACTTCTACTGAAAAAAGTTACTAAGAATTACCCCTGTGTACCCACATTTTAACAAAAAACTTCAAAGGGAATACTGCCATCTACTGAATCACAGCCACTACCATTCTTTCTTTATTACAGTGATAACTCATTTAATGACTCTGGGTACAAAATTTTTAATACTAAAGATATTTACATTACAAGCAAACTTTTAAGGCACAAAAAATTATACACATTCACAACTACTCATGACAAAAATACCAGAAAACAATTCTTATTATTTTTATCCATTTTTAATAGGTTTGCTCTAAGCAATTTTTTGAAATCTGGGGGGTTCCTTCTCTTCCTCTGCAACATCCTCTTTCCAGACTGGCTGGAAAACTACTAATGCTTGATAACCTTCTTTCATGAGCTTTCCATATCAAACCAGAAAGGACACACTGACTATTTGACTTCAGAGTGAATTAGTCTCAATATCTATCTCAGCCACTATTTGCCTTTAAAAATATTTTATCTAGTTAAGTTCTTAAAGTATAACATACACACAGAAAAATGTATAGAACATAAGTATGCACATGAGGAATTTCACAAAACGAACACATCTGTGTAACAACCAACATATATCTATATAACCATTATCAGTACCCCAGAAGCCTCCCCCTTCATGCTCCCACCCAGGCACCACCATACCCTCCAATGCAACCACTATTTTTATTTATATCACTATAGATAAGCTTTGCTTGTTTTGAACTTTATATATATGATACTGTATCTTATGTACTACTCTTTTGTGTCTTGCTTCATTTACTTAGGTTATGTTTCTGAGACTCAGTCACATATTGTTGCACATAGCAATAGTTGTTCATTTTCATGGTTATATATTATTATATTGTATGAATACATCATAATTTATTTATTCATTCTACCATCATTGAACTTTTGGATTGTTTCTAATTTAGGTCTGTTATAAATAGTGCTGCTCTGGATATGTTTGCATGCATCTTTTGGTATACAAATTTTGCATTTCTGTTTCTAGGGCATATATCTAGCACTGAAATTATGGGGTCACAGGATATACTTATGATCAGCCTTAGTAGATGTTGCTTGTTTTCCAAAATGGTTTTACCAATAATCACTTGCCATTGAAATTTTCATATTTCTCAGCAAAAACAAAAACAAAAACAATCTTTTAACTGTAAATTGTTTCCAGTTAAAAGACTCTGAGATACTTGGAAGGACACAGGAAGTACTTAGAGGAAAAGAGGTCAGAGAGTTGTTGAGATCATAACATGAGAACCTTCCAGACCCTCGGTTCCACCTTGAGGACTACGACCTAGAGTCTAGGGGTTGCTAGACATCTATTTTGAGAACAAATGAGCCTGTACCCTAATAGCAATTTACCAGTAAGTTTCTTCTACCCAGATTCTCTCCTACACACTCTTTAAACTCTACGATACCTCAAACTTCCAGATAAAAATATTATTTTTGAGCACAAACTAAGTTGTTTCAGCTAGAACTCAGAGGCATTTTTATACCATAACTTCCTATTTGATTACATAGAATATGTTTCATAGTAAGGAGGTTTCTGAAAAACAAGATTACAGAATTGAATTGGAATTACTATGAGAACCTCTCCTCCAAGATTTCTCCTTTTTATAACGACAAAAACTCTTGTCAATAACAAGAGTATACCATGCCTCACTTCATTCACGTACTGATCAGGCCTAGTGTGAAGTCTTATCTCATCATGATAGTACAACTTAAAGGCAAAAAGGAGACAGCTGCCAGAATATTTTAATACCTATGAATTTAGAGAATTGCTCTATATCAGTCTAATCATTTTGTAGAGTTATAAAAATATCTGCTACAAAAGTGGTGCTATAAGTATGTGTCCTTACGTGTCTGGGGGTAATAAAATACCGCACAGCCTTGGGTCAAAGTCTGCCAAGCCAGAACTGATATATATCAGTGCTGCTGTGAATTTTAAAAACTGCTCTGGCTAATCATTTTTTAAAGTTCTCGTTTGTTTATTTAAATAGGAATTAGTTGTAATAGGAATCAACTGCTTCAGTGCTTCAACAATGAGCTGTGCCTAATGAAAATTCAGAAATCATCACTGCATGTCATAAGTTAACACTTAGCATGTACGAGACTAAAAGAAATTAATATATTTTAAAAATTAAGGGTGTTTGAGACTCTCATTAGTAGTAAATCCATTCAGCATAGAAAGCAGAAATAATAAACATCATTGTAAAGGTGCAGGTCAAATTCACCTTAGGTTTGCCGGTGGCTACTGTCTTATCTTTTTGTTGCCACTTATAGGCTTAACAAGGTAACACCCAGAGAGGCTGCTACATGGCCAGGTGGCCAAATTACCACATAAGGTTACTGTGCCTTCCTAACAACTTGATTACTGGTCCATATGTGGATGAATATACAATCGAACAATGCCTTTTACTGTACTAGCAAACTAGGCTGTCAGCACAGAAAATAGGTATGAGAAAAAAAGGATTTGTGTAAGTTAATCAAATAGTAATTACTACATGGACTCTTACCATGAGGAGGAAACTAATTTGCCAAAGATGATATGTTAGATTTCTTTCTTTCATTCTGGGTTAAATACCACCTTTTTAGACTCTACCCATCCACTCTCAGCCCCCTATGATCTCTCATTTCTGAACTCCTATGGTACTCAAGTGGCATTTAGTATACAGGCTCTCTTGCACTGTAATCTTTTTACACATTTGCCTTGTCATCCTAATCAGATTGTAAGTACCTTGAAAGGAGTTTATGTATTTTTGACAGCCAGGGTTTAGCACATTGCTTTTTGCAGTAGGCCATAAAAAATGTTTATTTATTATGATAAATATCTAAACCCTAAGATATAGATGTGAACCCTTGGTAGGGTCAGGTGTTAAAATAAGAACCAAGGATGATGAGGAGATTATTTTAAATCTACTTTGGGAAAGAATAAATGGAATAGAAGAGGTAGAAGGGACTCATTCATGAATTGAAGGAAGTAGAATAGAAAATCAGGAGACAGACAAAAAAGGCCTTGAATCGGAGCAGGTCTATAATGGATTTCAAATTTTGGGGGGCCCTAGGCCAGAGATGTTTGATGGTGGCTACTTTCTTATCTTTCTGTTGCCACATACGGGCTTAACAGGGTAAACCCTGGGAGGCTGCTACACCGCCAGGTGGCCAAATTATGATGTGAGGTTACTGTGCCTCCCTTACAACTTAATTACAGGTCCATATGTGCATGAATGTACAATCTTCTGATGGCTTAGGGAAACCCCTAACTTAGTGCTGTCCTAAGGGAATGTTTTATGTCTGTGCTGTCCAATAGAGTAGCTAGTAGCCACATGTAATTGTACTATTTGCTAGTACAATTAAGGAATTTTAATTTTAATTTAACTTTAAATAGCCACATGCATCTAGTGACTACTGTTTTGAACAGCACAGGTGTGGAGGACCTCCAATAGCCCACAAGAGTCCCTGAAATCTCTATACACAAATCTACTGAAGGCTTAGACAAAAAGCAAATCAGGTATAAACAATAATTATTATTAATAATAACCTCCAATTATTAAACATTGTGCAGCAATTCAAATGACCAACAAGGAGAGAAAAAACATCATATAAGAAACTTGAAACAAAACTAGTTGGCATTTCACAATTTATTAGTATGACCTCTCTTCAATAATATTTAGGCAAACCAGAACTTTGAAGGGTTGAGAAAATGCGTCTAAAGAGCCTCGAGTTTAAAAAGACATACAACGTTCCTATTTTTGATAGCAGTGAAAATTTCTACCACTCAATTTACATAGATTCTATTGAAGACAGATGCAACTAAAATTAGGTTTCTGTTTGCCTGAGAAGACAACTGATTTCTCCCATCACTGACCTGAAATGCTCCTGGAAAATTGCTTTGCTTCATTCATCACACTGCCACTCGTAGCAAGGCCCATAAAGTTCATGAGACACAAACTTGCTTTGTTAGCCAAGCTGTTACACAAGAAACCTAAGTCCTCATTTCCACGTGCTGACAAATCATTTCCCACGACCATTAATGCTTTCATAACTTGATTCCTGGAGCTTCTGAAGAAGAAAATTAGGGGAGAAAACACTCATTCAACTTTGGAGGAAGCCTCCAGTCAATGCCTTTGACATCCGTTAGAGGCTATTTGTTTTTCCTCACACCTATCTGGGACAGAACACTCCTTATTTAACTAAGCAAAAAATTTAAAACACACAGCAGGGTGCATGTCACTACACATATGTACAGCTGATGGTCTATGACAAAACTCATACCATCCCCTCCAAAGTTTCACCTTCAGTACTTTCTATTTTAAAACAGTCCTGGGATGAAAAGAAAATCACTTCACATCAAATCATAGGTTGAACCATGGAACACAGATCAGTGAGTGGAACCAATTGGTATAATAAGGATTCACTCAAAAGGTTTAAGTCAAACCATCTACTGTAAGTCTAGAATTAGGTACATCCAGGGGAATTCTGCATAGCAACTGGGAAATGAGGCAAATCTACATGTACTGCTGTGGAAAGACTCCAAGATACACTGAGGGGTGGAAAAACGAGTCACAAAACAGTACGTATATTATGATTTCATCTGTATGTGGTAACAGATATGAACTTGATTATACATAGAAAATGTCTACAAGTGTTCATAGAGTAAGCGCTGGTGGTGGGTACCTCTAATAAGTTCAGCAGGTGAGGTTTTTACTTTTCATGTTATAGCCTTCTATACTATTTAAAATTTTTTTAAAGCAAGAGCTTATAATACTTGTATTACATTTACAATGTTTCTTGAAAAACCTAGAGAGATCTCTGCACTGGTATCCGAAGAGACTAAGAAGATGTGGTGGTGGCTCTTCTTACAGTTGCAGTGTTGATAATTTAAAAGAAAAAGTCAAAGCCATTCCTTTTCTGATTAAAGCTACTATAATGTTTCCAAAACTGCTTCTCTTAATGAATATCTGTAGTGGGGAGGAGAGAGAAAAAGTCACACGACAGAAACTGAGAAAAATAAAAAGGCACACTTCAAACAGGGCCTTGGGAGGACAGGACAATCCACAAGTGCCGCCAGCTCTAAGGCTGTAAATATCCCAGGAGAGCCATCACATTTCAATTACCATCACTAACATTACTTATTATTTGGCCTGCTCCAGTCCCTAAGGCAGGCGGCTTGTGATGACAATACCCAGCCTCTTCTTGTAAAACAATTCATTAGGCAAAGCAGAACAGCTGGGGCAGCCACGTGCAGGTTCTTAAAGCAACGCCCCACTGAGACCTCTGGCCCAGATTTCCCTTTTGGTGAGGGACAGTCACCACCTCTCTGACAGCTGTAGAGTCCTCCAGGGACACTTCAGGATTAATCAGTACTTCCTGTGCTGGAGAGGGCCATTTGATTTCTAACATAAACTAATGGCACTCCTGCTTTCAGCAGGTTACACCAGACATCAGATAAGAGGCTTTAAGGGCATTTTTATCTTGTTCTAATGCTCCAGAGTTAATGAGGCAGCAAAAGATATTGTCATAGAGCTCCGGTGTAGCTATATTATCCAATAAACAGACTCTTTCCAAGACAGGTTTAATATGGATCGAGGAGGTAAAGAATGCTGGCTTAATATTGATCCTATTGAGGGGATGAGAATTCAGTCACCATAGAGTAGGGCAAAATCATGCATATTCTACAGTAGACAAAGTGCTATTTTGTAGGGGTTCATCTTTATATATCAGGAGTAAAATGCTGGTCTTTACCATTTTAAACACTATAAACTTGATAGATTTATTTGGCATTTTGAGCTAAGTTTTCAAAAAATGCTTCTATATGAATCTATTTCCATGTATTTTGCAGAAAAGTATCCTTAGGAGTTAGATTTCCAAAAACTAGCAGTATAGCCATTATAAAAATAGTTTATTAATTATATAATATATAGTTATATTAATATTATAATAAAGAACATTATAGTTTTTAAACTATTTTTTAACTAGCAAATTTTATTATGCTAAGCAGTAGAGTTCACACGAGATAATCAAATTATAAGAATGAAGTCCAATTCACAGATTAATATCCATACATGAACTTCTAAAACCACTAATCTGCGCTTTCTCAACGTAACTATCACCTCACATTCTTCTACTTCTACTGACCAATCAATGTTCTTGCACAGGGCTCTTGTTCCTGTGGCAGAAAATGTTGGTTACTTATCCCAATACCCATTTTTCCTTTTGTCCTTATCAACAGAACCCCAATTTTTAGCAAGCAAAATTACAGTCCAGAATAAAAGATTATTCTTTTGCAGCTAGGTTGGTCCTGATGTCTACTATGCAAATCCTAAAGGCTGCTTAAGGGAAAAGGAGTCAGCTTTGTGGGACTCCCTTTTTGCCCTTCTCCCTTCCCACCTTCTTCTGGCCCTTAACTCAGGCTTGATGGCTAGAGCTCTAGCAGTCATCTTGGAGAATGAGGGATCCGTTAGGATGGAAGCCATACACTAAGAGAGTAAAATAAAAAGAAGGAGGGCTTAGTCCTTGATGACAGTATGGAGCTGCCCTACCAGCCTGGGCCTGTCTATCTCCAGCCTTCCTTTTTATGGGGAAAAACAAAAATTCTATCTTGTGTAAGCCATAATTATTTTGAATTTTTTATATGTAGTTAAACTCATTCTAACTAATAGATCTGATATCAACAATCTTTTAGCCTAAAACCCTGATAATAGTTTAAAGTTATTCATTTCAAAGATGCCTTAACAATACTTTAGCAAACAGAACTGAGGTTTTATAATGCATAACCCACCTCTATACTAAACTGTATTCTCCTAGTTACAGGGGCTTAAAATCTTGAAATCGTTTGACTCTTGTATGTTTCTAATCTGTTACAATTTATATTTTCCTCCCAAAGTATCTCTCAACTGTCCCTTACTTTACATTTACACTGTCCTACCCAGTATAGGCAGTCACTACGTTCTTGGACTGCAACAGCTCCCTAGGTAGTCTCTCTAACCCATCACTTCGCCCTTCAATTCTCTCTGGGGACTGCTAGCAGACTTTTGAAAATGATTTCTCAGCCTGTCCTTCAGGCTCTGCATCATCTAGCTCCTCCCTTTTCCAATGCACACAAAAACTGCTTCCTAGTCTGAAGTGTCTTCCTCCCATATGCCAATATTAGCCATCGGGTCCTACTTCAAGTTTCAACCCTTTCAAGAGGTGTTCCCCCAGTTCTTTACCTCACTTTTTCCTCTTTAGGGATCTGTAGGACCCACACTCAAGAGGAATGCATGGTGTGAGAAAGGCCAGATCATGCAGAACTGGAAGTCCAAGTTAAAGGTTTTTTATTTTATCTTAAAAGCAATTGGAAGCCATTGATGGGTTTTAAGTAGGGAATGAGGTCATGTGCCAATCTGCATTTCAAAAATATTACTTTGATTGCAGAGTGGAGTAGTTATTAGAGAAAAGATCGATTCTGCAGCTAATTTGGTTAGAAGGAGAGAATACCAGAAACAGATTAAAGAAGCTTGATAAAGTAGGTTTGTTGCAGAGAGAGAATTTAAAACTCAATATTCTTGAGGAAAATGACAGTCATTTGAGTAAATATATATTTACCATGAGAAAAACCTGGTAAATAGTTTATTAAAAGAACTGGTGTACAGAATTTAGTACTAAATGTTTTCCTATTAATGTCTCGACATTTACAATGCCTGCCTGAACATTGATAGGATCCTGGTTTTTAAAAAAGCCTACATAAGATTTTTAGAATCAGTTGAGAAATTTTGAATGTAGATGAATATTAGCTATTTTGCAATTATTGCTAATTTTTCTTAGATGTAATAATAGCATTATTATTATGTAGGAAACCTTCCCTATATTATACCTAGGAGATGACCTCTGAAGTATTCAGGGATAAAGTGCCTGATGTCTGAAATTTACTTCCAAATAATTCAAGGAAGCAAAAAAAAGTGTGTGTGTGTGGAGAGAGAGAAAGAGCACTTGTGCCAGTGCAGGGATTGGGGAGTGGCAGGCTCACTGGGCGTTTAAAATGTTTTCATAACTAACTATTGAAAGAAAAGAAGACTTAACTCTTCTCAAATTAGTGGAGAGGCTTTTTTCCTGACTTATTTTTTATATTAATATTCATTTACTTGATAACTTGAAATAAAATTATTTTTAATCTACAGCTCCAAATAAGTCTGGGATCTTAAAAAGTCAAGTACCACATGAGGATTTTCACCCAAGAATTTTCCCTTCTTCAAGTAGTTAAGAGATCAATACTCCAGCCCTCCCTTTAGTTTCCAGCCTGGCTACTCTTAGATTCCATTCTCAGTCTGATTAAGGAGAGTGAGAAAAAGAAACTGCTTGTCTTTTTTCAATCTGTAGAGATGCTACTGAATCATTCTTCTACTGCACCTATGTTAATCCTTTAATAGGAAGTTATGAATTCCTGCTGTGGAGCCATTTCAGAGAATAGCAGGTACACAAATTTATGTTCAAATAATTTTTACTGTGTTGCTCTTTTCTTTGTTAATGCCACTATTCTCCAACACTGAGATCGTTGGCTAAGCAAACCCTTGTTTTTACTAAACTTGAGTTGACAGCAGCAAAAACAGAAGCAAACAACCACAAACTATTTTCCCTCCAACCAGGAGAAAAAATGCTTCCCCTGCAAAGCTAGAATACTATATTTTCCCTACTGATAAAACTATTTTCTGGGAGGAGACAGATAGTCTTAGTAACAGCAAGCCTTTCAACCTGAACAGTCAGACTTGCTAGATACCTCACTCATTTCTGACTAATTGAGTGGACAGAAAGGTAAAACTCCTTAACTTAGTCCAAATTGACTGTTCACAATCAGACTGCATAAAATAGATAAAAGACGAAAGAAAAAAAATGACGTTGACCACTTGCAAAATGGTATTAAAGAAAACAATTTTTAAGTTCATAAAACAAAATAGGGAATTAAAGCACCAAGTTAAGAGGATGACTTGGGATTTTATTTGGTTGATTTTTTAAGGTTACTGTGTATGTTTGTTAAATTGGACCCAGTAAGCCATACAGAAGTTTTCCCAAATTAGAATTAGGCAACTGTAACTTCACAAGCTACTTACCATGAAGAACACTGCTTGGCATGATGGGAAAGAAGAAAATGAGTGAAAAAGTGTTTTTCTAATTTAGTACTAAATGTTCTCCTATGAATGCCTTGACATTTGCAATGCCTGCCTGAACCTTGATAGGATGGATCTTGGTTTAAAAAAACATCTACGCAAGATTTTTAGAAACATTTTGAATGCAAAAGGATATTAGATATTTTGTAATTATTGTTAATTTTTCATAGATGTAAGAATAGCATTATGATTATGTAGGAAACTTTCCTTATTCTTACATGGTAAGTTCTGAAGTATTCAGGGGTATGGTGCCTGATGTCTGAAACATTAGGAGGACAAGGACTGCCTGACAAATGAAGAGGCCTGTGTAGCTTATTCCTCTCAAAGTAAGTAGTTTATCCCGTGTTAGGAAGAAATCCTATTATGGCAATATGAGAGATAAAGAATTAAAACCTCAGGTCATTTTAAATTTCATTTTAGCCATAATTTTCTCTAACTCTACTGTTCATCGCAGCTTCTGGAAAGGAGCCAAATAATTTTGTATCATATCATCTCCTTTAATCTTCCCTCTCCCATCTAATGGTAGAATGACGGCAAAAAAAATGCAAGCAGAAGAGAAGTTAAAAGTACGGAGAGATCAACTGGATAACTCTCCATATTATATGGACTTGTATGCCGACTAAAGATTGAGATTTATCGTGCATCTATCCTCTCTTTGTTATACTGTACTGCCACCTACTACGCTTTTAAACTACCTAGCAGAAGGTTCAGGGCAAGGAAGGACAGTTTTGGTTCTTCAGGGATCTGTTTATATATCAAATGTACTAGAAGAAAAGTATGTGTGTTTGCTTCTCCATCTATTTTAAAAGGGCATCTCTTAACTTCAGTTTCTTTCAATTATGAAAGATCCTGAAGGATCTTTAAAGACAGAAATATTAAGAATTTCTCTGTTTTAAAGACTTCCTTTCTAATGGCGCACCACTTCTAGCAGTCAGGCAAGAGCCATTAATAGTTGATGTAGTCATCACCAAAACGAGCTGGTCCCACTCTTGAGGAGGAAAGAATGATCTGAAAGAGAAATCCTGTTTCAATTCTAAGAAAATGGAAAGATGAAAAAAAAAAACAAAAACAACCAAATTTAATGATCAACAATGACAGAAAAGAAAGTCATTTTAAAGGCATTGTATAAAATGAAGTTAGAAAAGATTTTTCACATCTACCATTTCAATATAAGTTGCATTTTCACTTAGGAAATGAACATTGTCCATATTTTATTTTCAATAGTTATCCAAAACAAAGTCATTTGACCTTAAACGAACAAACAAGAGAAGCCAAGGTCCAGTATCAAATTCCTATTCCACCATTCCTACCTAATCTCCCAGCAAGCTAATGCAAATCAAAGCAAGCACTTCAGTGCTGCTAGTGGTGAAGCCTGTTCCTCTCCCAAGAGGGACCTGTAAAACAGGACAGTCACTGACAGCAGTACAATTACTGACACAGATACAGACTTTATGGACATGTTTATCTCTGCTGTAAATCCACACTCTCTCTCCACTCCGATTCACGAGTCATAAAGAAATTGCAGATAATGAAAAAGTTGGGGAAATTTACAGCATGTCGGAAACCTCAGACAGCCAGAAGAAATTAAAGAGCTGACTAGGGATAAATCACACAGGTACAATTAAAACTTCCCGCATATCTCCTTCATTTCCAAACTGAGGCACAATCCAATGGAGCTGATGAAAAGTTGAGGTCATGACTCCTCAAACTGCAATCATTTCTTAACTAACTGCATGTTAAAATTAGCCAATTCACAGGTCACGTGTAAATGCTGATTTCTTGCTGTTACTTTATTTCCTTTGCTCTCCACTAGAAGCACCCACAGAGCAATTCTGTCTGAAAACAGGCCAAACTGCAATAAGCAATAAATGGAAAGGTGATGTCCCCTCTCACACTGCCATCGCAGTAGGTGTAGGACATCTTTACCACCGCCACTGTGGATGGAGCATTAAAATGAGGAAGTGGAGCTACAACGGATGAATGAAATTGGAGGTTTCTTCTTCCCCAATAAATAACCATTCTGAAGGTTTCATTTGATCTCTTTTCAGCATTCCAAAGGATATTTTAAAGGACTGTTATGTTTGATTCTAGAATAAGAATTACTTCTGGTGATACCTGTTTTTCGATGGCAGTCTGAGTTAATGGTTCACACTCTTATGGACCATCTCCGCATGTGCTTAAAAGTGGTATGGCTTTAGCAATGCCACTGCTCTCAACTACTCCACTCTTGTTTTTTACATTCATTCAATCACAAAAGCTACAGGAGAGGAGAAAAAACAAAAAGGCAAACCAAAACAAAAATCCCAGCCTTTATCAGAATCTATAAGTGCTAATTAATGTGCAACTCTTGTTCCAAAATAGCAAATCAAAACAATACCAAAGATAAGAAATAACATCTATTAAACTATAAGGATTAAGAGATCACCACCATCGAAGACTAGAATGTGAGTTAATTGTTGGCCCCTTATTCAATATGCTTCTAAGTCCTCTGTGAAGTAAAAAAAGGAAGATTCTATCAACATGTTAAATTCTCCCATTTTCCCCAATTCTTCAGATGAAACTAGCAGGTTTAAAAAAACATAAATCCATACACTTATAAGATCTCTCTGGAAAGTAGAAATGCCAAAGACTTCATCACCTAATTTCTACATAACTGAACCAAGAGTGTCAACAAAGTTATATATTAGTCAACACGAATCTTTGTTGACCTCTATAAGATGAAACTGCAACCAAATTAGCTCTAATATAATTTTGAAATTCTGAGCTCTGTGGAGAAATGAAGATTAACAGGATTTTTTAGAGACGGAGGATGTAATTGACATGGTTTCGATTTTGTTCCTATTTGAGCCCTTGATGATTTGAGGTCCATTTTACACTTCAGAGAACCCAAATGTCATTTTACTTTTATATATTAAGATTTTATTCTCTATAGAATAAAAATAGTTCTAAGGAAATACTGAGAGTTTCAACCCAGACATTGCTACCTTAAAAAACTTAGGTCATTTCTAGCTCATGGATTTCAATTCTATTCCCCCATAAGTATAAGACATGATCCCTGATCTGCTTTTGCTTATAATGAAAAGTTCCTTAAGTTCATAACTGTCAGATCGGTGTCAGTATTAAACAAGAGCTTTTAAACAGAGGCAGAGTTTTACCTACAAGTTCCCAAGAGAAAAATTTATATTTTATCAAATGAATATTTGAGTGAAGCCAAGAAACATATCTACTGCTATTATTCTCAGAAGCAATGATACCCTCCCTCCTCCTTGGATTAAGAATCAGAAGACTTGGATTCTAGTCCCAGTTTTGCAAGTGTATGATGCTGGGTAAATCACCGAAGCTCTGAGAACCTCAGTTGCCTCATCTATTCGAATGGGAATAGTAGGACAGTAGTGAGAATTAAATGAGAAAATACATGTAAGAAACATAGCAGGCTTTAAAATGTTACTTGCCTTTCCCTCTTCATGAGACATGATTCCTGGTTTTGTCACTAATGAACTGTGTAGCTGTCCTTAGGCAAGTCTCCTAATATCTATAGGCCTCTGTTTCTGCTTCTATAACATGAGAGGGTTGGGACTCAATAATCTCTAAAGATTCCCCTCCAGCTCAAACACACTATGACGACCAATTCTGTCACTAATTGCTGGGTGACCGTGGGAAAGTCATTTTATTTATTTAGACCTCAGTTTCCTCACCTTTAACTACTGGAAGATAAACCAATAGAAAAGTAATCAAGGAGTATAACAGGAGATTCACAAAAAGGAGACAAACAAGTGGCCAGTAAACATAACTTTATTAGCAATCAAAGAAATAAAATATAAATATAAAATATTAAAACAAATTTTTGCCTATAAAATGGGCAAGTATTAAAAAGTTTAACATTATTTTGGGTTGGCTAAGATGTAGGGATACAAGTACTTCCATTTACTGTTCTCAGAAATATAATTTGGACAAGTTTTCTGAAGGTCACAACAGCAGTATGTATAAAAAACTTTTAATGTGCCATTCACTTTGATCTAGAACAAAGGATACAAGTGGCAGCATGATTTACTTTAGCGAAACACTGGAAACAACCTAAATGTCCACTTAGAGATCATTAAAAAGTGCACTATACATAATCATATAATAGTATTCTGCACAGTCATAACATTGATGATTTTCTTATGTTTTTTTTTCATGGAAATGGAAAGATGTTCAAAACACATTAAGTCAAAAAAAGTATATAACATGTATGTGCATATATTTTATTTTATATATACATATGTATATATAATATCCAGATACTTGTTCTTGGATCTGATGTTTTTAAGGATCTCTTTTTAAAAAACAAACCTCCAAGATGTCCACAGTGATACCAACAATTATACTAATCTCTCAGTGGACATGTTTTGGACACATGAAATAGGTACTTAAAGTGACTGCTCCCATGTTTTTACATTAGTCACATTGTATTCATTTCTACAAAGGGTCTATGAACTGAAAAAAGAGAAAAACTATGCTAGCTAGTACGCCACTAAAGATTGTGTATAGTGTTACAGTGATTTCCTAAACCTTCACAACAAAGATGCCCAAACAAGCTCTTTTCCCTCAGGTACCTTCACATTTCCTTCTTTGTGCTGGCTTTTCTTTTATGTTGGCTACAGCTTTGGACACAGATTCATTTTTGCAAGATGTAGCTCCAATTCTTATGAAGTTACTTTTTTTTTGATATTTAAGACTATTCTTCAAAAGAAACATTTTTTAAAAAAGAAACTTATCTAGTAGGCTTGTTCCTAAAAATAATCCACTGTACAAGGTTTAACTGTAAATCTATAAGCACAGCACTTATCTAAGTCACTAATAATCCAACTGAAATCAATGGTCCTAGTATAATTGCCTGTGGTTTCTCCATCCCATCCAACTTTTCTCTACTCCAACAATTCTCCAGTGCTTAGATCTGCTGTTTCCATTCTGTATTACCAAATCCACTCTACAGTTCTTACCACACTAGTCAAAATGGTTTTCACACACAAACACAAAAAGATCTGTCTTGTTTTTATAATTGATACAAGTTTTAATTACTAATGTGAGACTAAAATCTTCCTTATTCTTTCTTTTCTAATTCTAAAATAATTTTAAGAACCAATTGGGTTGTTAGCTCATTATGCAAGTTCTTTTATCATGTAGTATGCAAATTAGCCAACAGTTAAAGATGTTTTGGTTTTTCAAGCAAAGCGGTTTTCCAAGGATTTTCAAGTGACAAATGGTAACACATTTAAAAAGACATCACTCAGCAAGGTTGTCAGAAAACTTATACATCAAATCGGAAAATTAGTGACTTAAGGAAAATATACCTTCACTTTCTCCACTTCAATTTTTTCTATTATGTAACTAAAAATGATATTCTGATATTCTCATGGTGTACAAAAGTGGAAAAGAAAAGAATTTAGTCAGCTCGAGTCACACTGGTAGTTTAGTATGTGTTTCTAAGTTACTGCAGCTTTGACATTATCATAACTCAAATTAAAATAACAGGGGGGGCATTAACTAAAAAAGAAAATATTGCTAAAATGAACTATACTAAAATTTAAAACTTCTATTCATATTGGAGAAATCCAAATATGGAACAGATAATTGTATTAGGTTGAATTTCTTGAGTTAGTTCACTGTATTGTAGCTACATAGAATGTCCTTGTTCTTAAATAATGCTGATGTATTTATGAAGCATCATGGTTTCTGCAGCTAGCTCTCAAATAGATCAAGAATAAAATGATAAAATTAAAATTTTATATATACATATCTTATATATAGTAAATGTTATATTATCATTTGGTGAACTGGGGAAGAGTATATGTACATTTATCATTCTATTCTTGAAACTTTTTAACAAAAATTTGAAATTTGACAAAAATGTAGTTTGAGAGAAAAAACAAACCTTGGTTCATTAAAACATACCCATTAAGAAAATGAAAAGGCAAGCCACAAAGTGAGATATTTCCAATTTATGTAATTGACAAATGCTGCATAACCAGAATATATAAACAATATTGCCAATCAATTTAAAAAAGACTAATAATCCTATTTTTAAACAAGGGTGAGACATAAAATAAATAAGCTCTTCACAAAGAGGCCAAACAAATGGCTAATAAACATATGAAAAGGTGCTCGATTTCATTTATCATTAGGGAAATGCAAATTAAAACTATACAGAGATTCCACTCTACCTATTAGAATTTAAAAGACTTAGAATACACCTTTTGTAGGGACTTGAAGCAAATGAAATTGCTGATCGACCTGTAAATTGGCACAACACTGATTTATAAAACTGGAAGTATTTACTAAAGCTAAACGTACATTTACCCCTCCATGACCAAGCAATTCTATTCTTATATATCCAACAAAAATGCATATACCAAAAAAAGACATATACCAAGAATGTTCATAGTATATATTTTAACTAAAAGCTAGAAACAGTCCAAATGTCTGTCATTAGTAGAATAAAAAAATAAAATGTGTTATATTCTTACAATGGAATATACTATACAGCAATGAAAACAAATAAATGACTACTAAAGACAACGACATGGAAAATGTCATAATCAAAATGTTGAGCAAAAGAAGCCAGAAACAAGAATACATAATTTGTGATCCATTTACATAAATTTCAAAAACAAGCAAAATTCTTTTAGGATATTGTAAGTCACAATAGTGCTAGCCTTTGGGGAAAGGACAGGTAGTGTCTGGAAAGGCCATCAAGGAGGCTTTGTATATTGGAAAGGTTCTATTTCTTGATCTGTTCTGGCCCATGCTTACTATATGTGTGTTCATTTTATAAAAATTCATTGAACTGTACTTTATAATCTGTGTACTTTTCTTTATATATGTTATACTTCAATTTTTAAGGTTTATTAAAGAACAAAAAATGAAGGAATAATGCAATATTTTTATATCCTGAATCTGAAGTCTCATTTTAGCTTTTTTTCTTTGCATTTGGTATCCAAAATTTCAACGTGTCAGATTCGACTATCCTCTCAAAGAATTTCTTCACTATTATTCAATCAGTCAATTTTTAAATGCATCTTCCTACATGAGTCAATCACATGTAACAGTTCTTCCTTTAAAAAGATCATTCCTTTTTTTCTACTATATTTCTCAAATCTTTTTCAATTATATCAAAATTTAGTAGCTTTAACAAAGCTTTTAGTTTAGACTTAATGGTTACAGCTACTTCTACATATCAAAAGTCATTAGTTTTCTATATTTCCTACAGCAAAGTGCTTTGTTTGTTATCACCTATAAATTCCCATGCAACATCACTGCCCTCCCAGATCATATTTCCAACACAAACCAGTGGAAAGAACTAAAAAACAGCAAAAAGCAAAAAAACAAAAGGAACTTACATTACATTTAAAACAAAAAGCAGTCTTCATTTTGTTGAAATCTTCTGAGTATCAAAAACTAAACTAATAAATAACAAACAAAAAAATCAGAAGATGCCAATTTATTTCCCCAGGAGCAGAAAGTCATTCTTATACCCAAAGCATAGAAAGGAACTCAACTCCTATGCACACCTATTGCTATTATTTGGTTCTCCTCTTTGTCATAGGCAAACTATATTTCAAGCCAAAGGAAAAAATGTTATTAGGTTCATTTTACTTCTCAAACAAATAGCTTCAGTTTCATTTCAGTCAGGCACATATTCTAAATGGTTCTTTGCTCTTACTGAGCAATAAAGACTGAGTAAGTTCTCTAACTATGGGAAGAAAGGCTGAAAACATAAAACTTGACAAACTCTTGACCAACATTTGCTTACCAAAAGATGCCTCTTTTTCCAACTAAATCTTTTGCCCTTGACCCAACAGCTTATTACTCCTTTTGTTCCCAAATTTCTACTTCTGGAAGGACAAGCTACGGATGGAAAATGAAGTATCAACTTTCACCTTGCTATTCATCACTTACTTAAAATGATCAATTGTTATTAATGGATCTAGTTAGTTTTATTTAGAAATAATCCATAAAAGAATTTAACATTTTAACTGCACAGGAAATTAGGAGATAGCTCTCTCAAGTAACTAACTTTGTTTCTAGAATAGTATACAATTTTCTTTACTTTTAAAAGTTTTTTTCCTACTCAACAGAGTAGAATGTATTCATTGTTGAAAATTAGACAATTCAGAAATTTAAAAAACAATCACTTAGGATAGTCATTGAAACCTATTAGTGTATCTCCTTTCAGTTATTTGTCTATGCCCATGCTCTTAAAACAGAACAAAAAGAAAAAAAAAGGAACTGCTGATTTTGTATTCTGAATTTTTTCACTTGTAATTATCCTTGTATATAATGGACATTTTTGTTATTAAATGCTCTTTAATGCTTTAACATGATTTTTAATGGCTACATTATCTTCTACTGTATAAATATACTATAATTCACTTGGTTATTCCCCTAATGTCAAACTTTAAATTGTTTCACTATGTATATCTTTTTACCTATCATACATTTCATAGAATTATGCAGAATGCTACACTGAACCCAACCCCATCCAAATTAATTTATGCCCTGCCAGCTTTCCTCTATCCTTCCCCTCCTCTCCAAAACTCAGAAGAGACTAAAACACTGCAAGCATTTATGGTAAAATCCTCTTTGTGTGTAAAGCCATTTCAGAAGCAATGTTGGGTTTATGAAATAACCTGACTAATGGATAAAAGATATAAATGCTTATAAGCCTTAAAGGTAATTTGAGGCTTTGTGTATCCTAATTTGTTAACCACAAAAAAAAAAAAAAAAAAAAAAGAGAGAAATAATGGCATGCTTTATTTCCCATTAGCATAATACATTTTTAAAAACAAAATATTTAAGGCTAAATTGACAATTTCTAAGAATGCAGAATAATCTCGATACCTTCAAAGTGAGATTTCTAGATTTTATACTGCAGTACTACATAAATTTGATCCCATGCTAAGAACTATGGTGAGATGGCATAGCAGAAAACAAAGATAAGTTTCATTTGATATTTGAGAAGTGCAGGGTATAACACTCCTTTAAGGTGCTTTTGAATCATTACCTAGCTAAGTTTTTCAGGATAAAATAATTAAATTATGTTTTTCTTAAAATTCTAGCCTGTGTCAACAAATATGATCGAGAAACATGAAAAGAGTTCATTTTCACATAAGAAGAAACAAACATAAAAACAAGATAGTAATACTTTGTCTATCAAGTTGGTAATGACTTTAAAAAATGATAATACTTGGTGTTAGCAAGGATGTAGGAGTAGATAGTGCCTTTCTGGAAGTATATTTCACTCTCCATCAGAGATCCTACAAATCTCCAACTATATATAAAATGCAGTCTTCACTCCTAGAAAGAGTTTACCCTGATGCTGATATAATTAAAATATAGCTGCTAATTAACAGGTACATCAACATCAAATATTTTGGGCCAATTACTGTTACTTTAAATTTAAACTTCTGAAATTTTTTTCCAGCAATTAACAAAGATTTGGTCATCTATTACACACACAGGCCACAACTTCCTGAATAAGCTACAGGCAGCTAACTGAATGAAAAAATGCTATGAAAGAAAACTTTGCAAAAGTAATTTATTCAACTCAGAGGCTTAACAACCTGCTAAACAGTATAGGGACTCTATGAATCCATTGTGGATATCCTTCTTGACACATTCATGTCCCTGAGAAAAAAATACCCAAAACATCACCTGTAGCCTAGGTGATGTGACAAGAGCATTGTTTTCATTCTATTAATAACATCAACTTATACTAACGGCTTTTACTTACGTGAAAGAGTTAGGTGACTTTTTCTTTAAGCAGATCTCTCTCCTGGCTTCCTTGTCACGACCCAGGTTCAAAACATCATGCTAAACTCTTAATTTCAGTTTATTCCCTAAGATCTATCCAGACAGTTACCTAGTCTTGAAAATGTTATACCTGAAACACCTAATGTCAATACACTTCTTTCCGTTCTCACTGCCACCATTCATTCAAGCCCTCAATTCTTCTTGCTAGACTCCCACAATAGCTCCTAGCCTCCAGCCTCTACCATTCCATAACATCCTATGCACTAATACCTCCTAAAGATGTGTGACTTCCCCACTCAGAAATCTTTAGTGGTAGAATTTTTAATGACAGAAAAATGCTTATGATAGAATAAATGAAAAAGAAAAAGTATGTATAGGATGAAACTATATACACAGACTATAGTCTCAGTTATAATAAAAAGCATGACTGTGTATATGTATGGACACATGTAGAAATGTTACGCACACATTCATGCATTAAGGGAAAAGGGAGGGCCAGGAAACACATCAAATGTTAACAGTAGTAAGGCTAGGTTATTTTTTACTTGTATTTTTATAATAAACAGATTTGTGATAAAGTCTATTTTAGTAAAAGCATCTCAGAAGCCATCTATCATGAACATATAATGTTACAGTCATTAAAACATTTTAAAAAGACATTTTACATGTTCCCCATTACCTATGAGTCTAACTCCTCACCCTCTACAACTCAAGGCCCTTTTCAATCCAGCGCCTATCTCCCTCCTAAATCTTAGTCCTTATGATCCCTAATATAACCTGGGATCCTTAAGGACCAGGTTAGATCACTCGCACGATTTCTTGAGCATAGCAGTTCTTTCAAACTCTGCTTTGCGTTTTTTTCCACCTGGAATATGGTCCCTTCTCATTACCACCATACAAGATCCTATATATTCTTTAAGGCCTATTTTCAATGATCCACAAATAGCAAACGCTATACCACATCCCTTTTTCTTGTCCATAGCAGACAACACTAATTGGTTTCTCTGAATCCTGACTCCTTCTCAAAATCCTTTTCAAGTAAAGAGACCTAGGCAATCCTTATTCATCAATCCATTTTGACATACAAAATTAAATTTAGCTGCCATTCCTGTAGCAACCTAATGTAATTGCCCTCTTCTCCCCTATCCCCATAGTTCTTTGTACTCCTATGGAGCTTATCTCCTCTACCTTCTAAGAATCATTTACTTAATTGTCTTATCTCCCTTTCTTACTAGATTTTAATCTGCACAAGGGCAGTAATTATGTCTTATTCATCTTCATAGACCTTACAGAGCCTTGCAGGAAGTAGGAACTCAAAACAGTTGCTGAAATGACACTTCATCTTCTGCTATTATTTCATCACTCAAAATGGCTAAATATTTGGAAACTTTATTTTAAAACAATTAAATTCTTCTTGAGGGACTTAGTCCAAGTTTATTTCATCAATTTTAGCTAACATTCCGGCTTTAATTTAATAAGGCATTGTCTGATATCACACAATAACCAGTAGAGTCAAAGAACAGAACAAGATAAGCTTGAGATGAGAGAGCTGAACCCATTTCGAGGGTCTTACATCCAGGTAGAGAAGCTATGAAATTAAATTACCGCACTTTGAAAATGTTTATCTACTGCTCTCCTTAATCAAAAGCAAAATGTTATTTCTGACAATAAAGAAATTAAAGGAGTCAGAGCAACAAAAATATTCATTGCCTAATAAAGGAATTGTTTGAAAGTAAGATAGAGAGATGAAAAGGAAAACAAAAAGCTAAAAATAAAGCAGGCAAGTAGCCTGGTAAGGTCACAAGAATTTTTTACCTAAATCAGAAACCCAGTTCAAAAGACTTAAGGAGAAAAATCTAGTAGTACAGTAAGACTCATGCTGCCATCTAGAGGTTAAAGACTAGATGACTTTTCTCTTCAATCAGTCAACTGCAGTTAATTTAACTTATAACTACTATAGAGGTAGAACTGAACAGACCTTATAAAGTAAGCCAGACAGATAACTCTGATGTCAAGCCACAATGATGAATATTCAAGGTATAAGACTTATTCTCTCCTTGCCCTCGTTCATAGATTAAAATAAAAATTTAACAGAGCTAACTGTTCTTTAGAATTTTATCTAGATGAGAAACCATTTCTAAATATAAATGGATATTTTTTCAAAAATCACATGCTTAGAGGGAAGAGAAGTCTATTATATCACAGGTTAGCTTGAAGCATAGGTTTTTCTTTGTTATCACTACCAAAGAATGTCGTTTCTGGTGCAGGCAACCTCGTCAATGTATATTACTGGGATGAAATATCAAGTTTAAATGAAGAAGTCACAATCTGTTTACAATAAAATGTTTCTTTTAAAAAGTATGGTAAGTAATTAAATTTAGCCAAGTAACAGTCCTACTGAAACTGCTAAATAAACATACAGGATTAGACTATAAATTAGCAGAAGCAATTGCTTATATCAAAATAAGCCAAATTTTGTAAAGATTTTATAGATGGTAATATACTCAGTGTGACCTTATTTACTTAATAACTTCTTAGCTAATCCTTTCTTTATAGTACTAAAGTAAATTCAAACCAGTCCAAGTAAATGAATAAAAATTAAATTGAGATTTCTATTTTATAGTATATGGTGAATGTAATGAAGAACAAATATGTCAAATTCAACATCTCATGATAAGAGTACCCAACAAACTAAGGATAAAAGATAACTTCGTCAACATGACAAAGGGCATCTAAAAAAAAAATCCACAGCTAACACCACACTTAATACTTTCCCCTTAAGGTCAGGAAGAAGACAAGGATGTCAACTCTTGCCATTTCTATTCAACACTGTACAGGACTTATTAGCCAGGGCATTTGGCAAGAAAATAAAATATCCAGATTGGAAATGAAGAAGTAAGACTATCTCTATTTGCAGATGACATGATTCTGTGTACTGAAAATCTTCAGTAATCTACTGAAACACAATCAGAACTAATAAATGAGTTAAGTTGCAAGATGTAAAATGCATATACAAAAATTAACTGTATTTCTCTATGGTAGCAATGAGCAAACTGAAAATGAAATTAAGAAAATAATTTCATTTTAATAACATCAAAAAATAAAATACTTATGAATAAATTTTAACAAATGAAGTATAAAATTTAGACTTTGAACACTACAAAACATCATTGAAAGAAATTAAAGATATAAATAGAAAGACATACCACATTCATGAGTCAGCTTATTATTAAGATGGCAATACTCCCCAAACTGATCTAGAGCACCAATGCAATCTCTATCAAAATTCCAGCTGACTTCTTTGCAATAACTGACAAATCAAAATTCCTACAGAAGTTCAAGAAACCCAGAATAGCCAAAACAATCTTGAAAAAATACAAAGCTGGAAAACTCACACATTCCCATTTCAAAACTTAGCACAAAGTTATAGTAATCAAGATAGTGATGTACAAGCATAAGACAAAAAATAAAGATCAATATTATAGAATTGAAGAGTCCAGAAAAAACCTTCACATTTTTTGATTAATTGATATTTTATAAGAATCCAAACTATTCAATAAAAAAAGAATAGTCTTTTCAACATATGGTGTGGGAACAACCAGATATCCACATGCAAAAGAATAAATTTGGATCATTATCTCACACCATATACAAAATTAAGGTAAAAGGATCAAAGGCCAAAATGTAAGAGCTAAACTACCAAACTTTCAGAAGAAAGTATAGGACCTTGAATTAGGTAATGGTTTCTTAGGTATGATACCAAAATACAATCAACGAAAGAAATAACTGATAAATTCAACTTCATCAAGATTAAAAGCTTTTGTGCTTCAAAGGACACCAACAAGATAGTAAAAAAGACAACCCACAGATATGTGAAAACTTCTGAAAATCAAGTATCTAATAAGTGAACCGTTTCTAAAATATGTAAAGAACTCTTACAAATCTATAATTAAAAAAAAACCAAATAATCCAAATTAAAAGTGGGCAAAGGATCTAAATAGACAGTTCTCCAGGAAGACACACAACTGGCCAATAAGCACATGAAAACACTTCATATCCACTAGGATGGCTATGATAATTTTTTTAAATGAATAAGAACAAATATTGACAAGGATGTGGAGAAATAAGAACCCTCATACACTGACGGTAGGGATGTAAAGTTATATCAGTTTGTAAAGAGTCTAACAGTTCCTCAAAAGGTCAGATGTAGAGTTACCATATGACCCAGAAATTCCATTCCTACTTATAAACTCAAGAAAATGAAAACATATGACCACACAAAAACTCGTATATAAATGTTCATGACAACATTATTCATACTAGTCAAATAGTGGAAACAATCCAAGTGTCCATCAACTGGTGAATAAATATAATCTGGATAACTGGTGAATAAACATATCTATACAATGGAATATTATTTGGCCATAAAAAGAAATGAAGTACTGACAAATACTACAACATCAAACATTAAAAAACATTATGTTAAATGAAAGAAACCAGTCATAAAAGCCACATATGGTATGACTCCATTTATATGAAATGTCCAGACTAGGCAAATTCAGAGAGATAGAAAGCAGATTAGCTACTGTAGGAAAATACAATTAATTTTTATATATGCATCTTATATCCTACAACTTTACTCAATTCATTTATTAGGCCTACTCTTATGCTTATAGAGTTTGGGGGCCAGGGGGGAATGGGGAGTAACTGGTATATACTCTGGTATATGATAAAATGGTTCTAAAATTGATTGTGTAATGGTCACACAACTGAATGCTGTAAAAATCACTGAATTGCACATTATAAATAAGTGAATTGTAAGGTATATAAATTACATATCAAAAAAGTGGTTATTAAAAAAAAAGAAAAGAAAAAAGAACAATGCATCAGAGCTCCAAGCTTTAGGCCTAGTTTCAAATGGCATAATCTGCTGCTTTTTCAATTTTCACATCCTATTTTAAAACATTTTGAATAGCCATAAGTAAGTCATGCATGACTACTAAAGCCTTACGAGACAGTGGGATAATTTTTTTTAAAGGGTAAAAACTGTTGAGAATCAGTAGTACTTAATAAGATTCACGACAGTTCAACGGGTCTTGGTAAAGCAAGCTATCTGCTGTTGCAAATTATAAGACAAAATCAGAATTATGCCCACATCATAATACAGATAAAGTAGGGTTCAGGTAGAAGAAAACCAAACCCTTAACAACCAGTTCACACTATCTTTACTACATGTGATCATCCACTGTCATAAGCAGAAAAATTCCAGATATTACAAGACCTTCTCATCACTAAAACAAAAAACTGTCCAGAAAAAGAACAATTTCCAGAAGTTTCCATTTTTTCAGTTTTACATCAATGAATTTCATTAGAAAAATTCTGTCATTTCATTTGAAGGCATCTGCAGTTGATCATTCATTCAGTCAAAAAATACATATGGCACATTTACTATGTACCAGATACTTTATGGGCTACAAAGACAGCCCAAAAATATGATTCTTACTTATAGTTACAATCAATCCAAAAGATAAGACATGTACCAAAAATCTCCCAGAGTAGTAAAAGTGCCATACAAATGAAACAAATGAACTGCTCTAGAATAATTTGGGAGGCCAAAAAAGAGAGTTCACTTTCCTGATCAGGTATGAAAAGAAAAGGCTGATAAGAGTGGTAAATATTGTATAGAATAATGAAGGATGAATAAAAATTCTAATATTATAAATAGGTCAAAGAGAATTTTCTGAGAAAAAGAAATAGCATGAACAGAATTAAGATGAGAAAGTGTTCCAGGAAGAGTATTTCAAATGGGAACAGAACATGGTGTTTTGGAAGGGGAGAAGTAAGAAAGAAGGCTAGAGACTAGGCTAGGGTCAGAGTGCAGAGGATTTTGAATGCCATGCTAAGGAATCTGAATTTTATTATATGGGTACTAAAGTACTATTAATGACTTATGAGCAAAGGACAAACAGAAGAAATAGTACGTTAGAAAAATTAGTCTGCTAGTGGCAAACAAGATGGATTGGGATGAGGTAGTTAAGAGGCAGGGAGACCAGACAGAAGATGACTGCAACAGTTCTAGTACAATAGGAAGGATACTGAACCAGAATGAAGTAACAAATGAAATTCTTTATGTGGTAAGGCAGTTTACAATTTTTGTATTTCTATATATTTCATGAGAATTTCATATAAATTAACTGCCCAACTCAAGCCAAAAGGCCCCAATCATGAGAGGCTATAAATGCCTATACAAAAAAATTATTGCATTCCCAAATTGTACCCCAAAAGGGTTATCTGGGACATAATCATGTAACAAATCAAAGGGCAGGGTTCATCTTTCAAAAGACACAATCTAGTTACTATCAGCCCTAGAAGGTTCCCATTATTTCTATACTAACATTTAACAATGCTCTAGG
The DNA here is from genome assembly GCF_014176215.1 of Rousettus aegyptiacus. NCBI lineage: Eukaryota > Metazoa > Chordata > Mammalia > Chiroptera > Pteropodidae > Rousettus > Rousettus aegyptiacus. The sequence continues at coordinate 152,449,894 of NW_023416306.1, read as the reverse complement.
GAAGTGACAAACAATCATGTTTTGAGGACAAATATTTTTTGCATTTTTTTTCTTTCCATCATCTTTATCAGTGCAGATATTTGCATGAAAACAGGATCATTGGTCCTCGGGGATTCATCAGTTCCTCTTGCTTATTTTTCATCCATGTCATCCTCTCAATTAATGCAGGAAAGAGGATTGAGACATTGAAACACCAGATTAGGGTGTCAAGTAAATGTCAACCCCTAGAGTACATGAATAATCTATAAGGACAAAAAAAGATCTTGTTTTTATGCAAATACACTGTGCACAATAAAACAAAGAAAGACTGTGTCCAAGAGGTCCAACACATATCAATGTAATTCTTTCTGATTCTAAATTTAAAACTATATTCTATGTTAGGTAATCCGTTATGATCAAGGAAAACGAGTATCAGTTGCAAAGCAATGCTACAGAAGTTTAAGGCTGAATTTTGAACTAGAAAATAATTTTTAAAAAGCTCAGCTGTGCTCATGTGACTTATCTGGCAGATTTTGGTTCAGTGCTTACTAACAGTGGCTGATTAGGTGACTTCGAATTCTCCCACTTCCAAAGCCATAAATTTTAGAAATACACTTAACAGTAATAATGGTTTTAACTGTGTGGATTAAACACTAAAACAAACCATACCAAATTTCTGATTCAATGGAAAACTATTAAAATAGACTTTATTGATGCTTAGGGAACTGACTGACTTTTCTAAAACCTGATAAAGAGATTTATCCAGTCATAACAGTTTTCAGGGTAATAATTATTAATAAAATAAAGACCATCGCAGAAAAAAATCTAGCTAATAAAAAGGAATGACAGAATTAGAATATTACCATTTTGCAACTTATAATAAAATAGTGGATCTCGCCTGCCAAAAAAATGAGGATAGTTTAAGGAGTCTCTGGGACAATATCAAGTGTACCAACATTTGCATCATATGGATACCAGAAGGAGAAGAGAGAGAACAAGGAATTGAAAACCTATTTCAAAAAATAATGTCTGAAAACTACCTAACCTGGTGAAGGAAATAGACACACAAGCCCAGGAAATGTAGCGAGTCCCAAACAAGATGAAACCAAAAAGGCTCACACCAAAACACAACATAATTAAAATGCCAAAGGTTAAAGACAAAGACAATCTTAATAGAAGCAAGAGAAAAGCAGTTAAGCAGAAAAGCTCCTGCAAGGGAGCTTCCATAAGACTGATTTCTCAACAGAAACTTTGTGGGCCAGAAGGATTGAGCAGAAAATATTCAAAGTGATGAAAAGCAAGAACCTACAACCAAGATTACTCTATCCAGAAAAGTATCATTTAGATTCAAAGGAGAGATAAAGAGCTTCCTAGGCAAGAAAAAGCTAAAGAAATTCATCACCACTGAAGCCATATTTTAAGAAATGTTAAAGGGACTTCTTTAGGAAGAAAAAGAAAAAATATATGTAAAAATTGTGAATTATAAAATGGCGATAACTACATATCTAGCAACAACTACTTTAAGTGTATATGGATTAAATGCTCCAATCAAAAGATACAACGGCTGAACGGATAAGAAATCAAGACCCTTACATATGCTGCCTACAATAGACTCACTTCAGATCTAAAGACACAGACTGAAAGTAAAGGGACAAAAAAGTATGTTTCATGAAAATGGAAACAAACAAACAAAAAGGCTGGGGTACCAATGTTAATACAAGACAAAATAGACTTTAAAACAAAGGCTATAACAAGAGACAAAGAAAGACCCAGAAATCCCACTTCTGGGTATTGAAGAAACCAAAAACACTACTTTGAAAGGACATGTGAACCCATATGTTCATTGCAGCATTATTTACAATAGCCAAGATATGGAGGCCACCTGGGTATCCATAAATTGATGAATGTATAAAGAGGATGTGGTACATGTATACAATGGAATATTATTCAGCCATAAAAAAGAATGAAATCTTGTCACCTGCAATGACATGGATGGACCCAGAGAGTATTGTAAGTCAGACAGAGAAAGATAAATGTCATATGTGGAATCTAGAGAACAGGGTAAATGAACAACAGAAATGAGCTCATAGAGAGAGAGTATTTTGATGATTGTCGGAATGGGAGATGGGAGTACGGGTGAAGAGAGGACGGGATTAAGAGGTGCAAATTGGTAGTTACAAAATAGTCATCGGGATATAGAGTATAGCATGGTGAGTACAGTCAGTAGCATTATAATAACTATGTATGGATGGTATCAGATGGGTACTGGATTTATCAGGGTGATCACTTCATAAGTTATATAAATGTCTAACCACTGTGTTGTACACCTGAAATTAATATAATATTTATGTCAACTATAATTGAAAAAGATTAAAATATAAAAATTAAAAAAAAATTATGAGGAGTTGGTATAAGTAAAACAGATTGGCCATGTTAACTACTGAAGCTGGGTCATGACATGAGTACAAGAGGTTATTATTTTATTCTCTCTACTTTGGTATACATTTAAAATTTTCCATAACGAAAAGTAAGAAAAAAAGACACTTTATTATCTTTCTCAGTAGGAAAACAGAAAAACTATTCAAAGAAAATATAGCAATTTCAACTATAACTAAATAGAGATAATACTGTTGATAAATACATTTGGTAATAGCCTCTTCTTGATATACTGAGCATAAAATTTCATTAAAAAAAAAAAACTGATAGAGATACAGCATTGATTATTATGATCATTACAGCATTTTTTATCCAGAGCTAGAAAATGAATCAATTTCTATACTACACAGCCTTGCATTCATGAATTTAATAATCACAGATTTATCTTTTCATTATAAACTCTGGAGGTCCATGACATACCGGGTAATTAGTAATTTTGCCAAGACATAAAGTTTAATCATAAGAAATAAACAACCCAGTATAATTATCAGAATTAGGTCATAATGAGTGAACCTAGCAGACCACCTAGCAACCACATCTCAAAGCGTTTTGTTGTTCTCTGCTCCTTGATTCATGAAGTGATTAAAAAATGTTTCCTTGGTCAAAGAAAGCCAGTACTAACGACAGTAATGGAAATAAAAGAAAAAAATAAAAAGGGCTAAAGTGATAACTATTAGTCAAAAATAAGAAGTTTCTAAATTAAATTTTAAAGTGAAACATTGAATTTGGAAGTAACTTAAATCAATGATGTGAACCAATCCACTACATGTTCTATAAAAAAAATAATTTATTAAACTGTTTTTAGGATTGTTCTAATCAATCCCATAATCAGTATAAAACTTAAGATTTTGAAGAAAATTATAAGCTATAGTAGCCTCTCGAAATCGTGGTTTTATGAAGGTCTCAGGAGATACCCAATGAGAACAAAGTTCTAAGCACTGTATTTATGTTATCTCTTTCAATTACGAAGTGATAATTTTCTACAATTCCTTTTCCAGTTTTATAATAAATATAGTATAGGAAGAGATTCAATGTATAAAGAAGTAATTTTAAACTAAGAATGAAGAACGCAGAGTAATAAGTGCAAACTTTTAAAACATTATTCACAGTAGCAGACTGTGTTCTTGGTCTGCTATCTACCCCTTCCTTTGAAGAACCAATTATTCCCTCTGATTTTGTGTGATCTGATTTAGACTAACCCTTCCAATCTGTATATGCACCCAGGACCTAGGCCTGATCCATCAGAGTGCTCCAGGCCACTTGACTAAAGGACTGGTTCCAGGATAGGTATGTCAGCCAAGATGGAACAGTCAAGAGTCCTCCCAGGCCTTTCTTTCTGAATGTTCAGAAAAGATGTTCATTCTTTGGGGATTATGAGATTTAAAGACATTTCTGGCTACCTTTCCCAGTTCTAGGAAAAAGCTATCTGCAGCAGCAAAGAATAAGACTAATTAATAACGTATGAGTGAAACAGAGCCTTGAGATACAAAACAAAAGCAGAAACAAAAGCAAAACCCAATGACATCATTAAGATTTGCACATCTGGATATCCTCAAAGCTACTTCTATTCTTGGAATTTTGATTTGTATGAACTAATAAAGTCCCTTTTTTGCTTAAACTAGTATGATTGAACATTCTATTGCTTAAAACTAAAAGGATTTTCAATATACTTTTACTGTGCAGAGAAAAATAACTTGTTACCTAGTAAACTTAATTATTCCAGCATACTCTTATCATAAAAGGCACACTTTAGATTACAGTGACTTACCTTCATAAAACCTAACAAAGATATCTTCTTAAGAATAGCTAGAACTCATCATAAAATACACAACATGCAATCCTAAATAAATGTGATCTGGGTACTCACACTCATCCAGCCCCAGCTGATAGGCCAGATTCTGTAGGCCTCGTACCTTCTCCATCAAGTTAGCTGTGGTGAGGCTCCCCAGTTCTGAAACAGAATCATTTATTTCAATACCACTTCTTTCCACTGTTCTCTAGTAACAACTTATTGGGTTGGAAACCCTTGTTATAAAAGTTTTCAAACTTAATTCCTATTGAATAAATAGAAAACAAATCCTTATCTCTTCTCATCAAATAAATCATTCTCCTTATCCACAGACACACATACAACACACACCCCCAATGAATTTTTTCCCACTACTGCAAAATGCCTCAGATGAGCTTACCTACTTAATGAGAAGAGAGTTAGCATAAATACAATGGCAAATTACATAAAGACCATTTTCGTAATACTTATTTGGCCTATCATATGAAATGAATACACCATTAAAGTATGAAACCTTGTGATTTGACATAGCATTAAGAAGAGTCTACAGACAGATCAGTCTTGCAAAATGGACAATATCTCCACTGTAACTTATTAAGTTCTCATTATTTCAATTAACAATAAAATAACAACAAAAAAAACACGCACTATTTCCCATTTCACTAAATTTCGAAAACAAAAATGAAATATTAATCCACATTTGTCCTTCAAATCAAATACCTATAAAAAAATTTAAGTTTACCAGATAAAAAGACAGTATACTTAAAACGAAAACTTACTTTCCCAGATTTTCATTTAAATAGCACCTAATTCCTTTTAGGTTTAAGACACAGGTCAATTTGTATGGATTATAATGCTAATGCTATGATTCCTTATTAAAATTTTAAAGTTTCCTTAGAAAATACATACTGATAATGTATTATATAAATGTCTGTTTGGAACATTAGAGCAATGAACCTGAAATGCCCTTGAGACTTCATGTTTCTATGGTTGGAAGAGGGGGTCTGCATTTAAGCATTTCATGCAGAACAATGAATTACTTCTGAAATCAAATAAAGGTGTTATTTTCTCCCACTTATCATGCCACGCTCATTATCAATATCTGGCATAAGTAGCAGACTTTCCTTTTTGATCTGTTCAGCTGCTTAAATAGCTCGAGTCCAAGAATCTTACCTTAATTTTAGTCTATTACTTTACAACCACCATGAATCTTATCGCCAGAAACATGATTAAAAAATAAATAAGTACATTAGAGCAAAATTGAGGAAAATTAATGTTTTTTAATTTAAATTTCCACTTGTGGTTGAGTTCCAAGTAATTTATCAAACAACAATATTTACCACTTATCGTTTTCTTTATGGGAGAAATTGATGGGATAGAATTAAATAAAAGACAGGTCTTAATCCACTTAGGGGTTGTCGATTAATAGTACTGATGACAATATATGGCAGTAAATCCTAAATAAGGCACTTGTTAATAGTGGTAAGAGACTAGACTAAAAATAAAAAATAAGAATTTAAAATTTTTAACTCTTTCTAACAAATCTTGGTTAAGTTAAACCTCTGAACCTTAGATATCATCATACCTAACTCACAAGACCTTTAAGAGAATAAGAAAATTTATGTGAGAGGTTTTTGTTAACTGTAAGCACTACACAAAATAAAAGTATTAAAGGAATTTAGCAGCAAAAGAAATCATTATGACCAGATCTTGAATTAGGAGGATTTCTACACATAGAAAAATAAAGAAAGGCATTTAGACATGAAGAACTATCAATAAAGATAGGTAAGTAGGCAGTTTGACTGAAGCTAAGAATACTTTCAAGGGAATAGAAAAACTGAAAGGGAGAGAAAAACTGGAAAGGTGATTTATGAAGGAGCATAAATGTCAGGTTAAAAGTAAGAGGTCACCAGCATTGCTTACCTTTCAACATGTCGATGTCATCACGTTCTATTTCGGCCATCCATTTGGGCGGAGAGCTAGTAATAGGCTGTCAAAAAACAACAATATATCCATTCAGATACATAAAAAATGTGAAAAGACCCTACTCTTTCTTTTTATAAGTAGCCTATCACATAGCATTCAGTTTGTTTGAATATACTGGCAAATTATAACTTCTAAAACACGAATTTCTCCATGTTCAGATATGGCCTACAAATAGTCATCCTACAAAATGACACTGCTCATCATTAAAGTTGGTCTCAAAGAAAGGATCTTAGAAGAATTTGGTGTGACTACTGTTACTGTTTCATGTATGACAAGTTAGTATAGCAATAAAGAAATTATTTGAAATTCAGATTTAGTGAATGCCTCCAATTGAACTGTTTGAATCAATAATCAGTTAAGTGACATTCTCTAGCAGAGAAGGTTCAAAGCATCAAAAATGAGAAAATCTTCAATTTGCAAGAGGTCTGTAAAAATCTTCCCATTTCTGAAAGTGAACTTACACACTTTAAAAGAGACCTTATTCTTGGAATGATTTTGGGCAACAGTTTTCAATCCTAGTTGCACAACAGAATCATCTATTTAACAACAACAACAAAATACAAATAACCTGCCACACCCCAGATGTATTTAGTTATCAAAGGTTGGGCGAGCATCCAGTGGAGAGCAAAAGACACTACATACATGTTTTTTAAAAGCTCCACAGCTGCACCCTGATGGTTGAGAAACATTACTTAAGCTTTCGGCTCTTTTCCTTTTTTTTTTTAAATCAATATTTATTTAGTACTATGCAATGAGTAAAACACTGTGTACTATGTCATTTAATTAAAAATCAACCTTATAAAGTGGTATTAATGTCCTTGTTTTACAAATGAAAAAAATCATGTACAGGAAGATTATAAATCACTTGCCTCAGGTCACACAGCTAGTGAAGCCAGGTTTCAAAAGCCATGTAGTCTGAGTTCAGAAACTACTACTCATACTGCCTACCCTAGAAGGCTCCTGGTCAAATTCACCATTTTTACACCTAGTAGGGAACAGACTATACCAGGGGATCTTAACCTGGGGTTCTGGGATGACCCTGAACCCCCAGAAACAAAACTCAACATGTATGTGCATACTTCTAGACAAAAAGGTATAGATTCTTAATCAGATTTTTAAAAAACACTATATTCTAATAATTTATTTAAAAACTACTTCCTTACATTTACAGCTCAAAATACTTAGTTGTTATCAAATATAATTAACTAAATTGAAGTCAGTATGAATGAGAATGTAAGAAAATTAAAAGAAGTACTTTCTACTTAATCTACTAGACAAAAGCTGATCTAATAATACCCACCATGTGTTGTTTATTATGCAAAGTGTTTTACATGCATTATGACATTTTCTACTAAGAAGCCTATGGGGTAGTTTCAGATGAGAAAACTAAGGCTCAAAACTGTTAGGAAACTTGCTCAGGTCACAGATAGCTAAGAAGTAGTTTCAGGATTCAAATCCAAGTGTGTCAGACTCTAAAGCCCTATGCAGCCTTGAACTCCTCATGCTTAGGCATTACTGAATGCTAAAGGGGCATAAGCCAGCTTACATACAACCTAGTTCTTGAAAAAAATGAAAGTCAGAATCCCTCTGTACAAATATTCTCATGGGACCTGAAAGCCACAGGCCCAAAGCAGCCTTAATATTTAACTCAGCACCTTTAACTCTAATAATGAATAGAGAATGCTATGCATGTAGTAAGGTGCTGTGAAAACTATATTACAAATCCCCAATGGTATAATTTAATAGAAAGAGCATGGGCTTTGCAATCAGACAGACCTGCATTCAAATCCTGGCAAGTCACTCACTGCAACTTGGGCGAGCAACTTCCAAGTGTCTCTATCAGTCAGTGCTTTTTAACACTGGGCTGAAATTTTTCTAAGTATGGTTTTAAGAATATGAATGCTAGTAATCATTCTGGTGGGTTCACAACTTGATTCTGCCACCTTCAGCCTATAACCTTGGGAAACCTACTTAACCTCTCTGTGTCTATCTCCTTACCTATAAAATAGGAATAATAATAATAGTGAAGACTAAATAATATATGTAAAGTACTTAGAACAGTGCTCAGGACACGGTAAACACTATGTAAGTCCTAGCTAATGTTATAATCGTCATATTCTCTTGGTTGTGGGAATATATAAGAGAATACATGTAAAGTATCTAGCACAGTGCCTGACACCTGGAAGAAGAAAAATTGTGGCTCTAATGGATGTCTTCCTTCAGTTTCTGATGAGCCACTGAGAAATTTCAAAAATCCTCTGAGGAGGTATAAACTAAGGTCATAATATATCATATAAACAAAAGAGAAAAGCTTCAAATTCATAGTTTGGATAAAAAGAATAATGGTATTACAATAAATATTTCAACTGCCTTGCCTTAAAAGCTTTAAAGCTAATAAAAGAAGCTAAGGGACAAAGGTCAAAATGCCAAAATAGAGCATATGAAGAAACAAAGACATTATCATCAATTAACACAATGATAATATATAAACAGGTTTCCAGGGCTGGAGTTATAAAATGATTTGAAGATTATGACATTATTCTTGAAAATGAAATAAGAGATAGTTGAGCTTTCACCAAGGAGCAAAATGTTGGATAAACTTCATTAGGTAAGTAAAATATTACCTACACTTTTGAAAGACGCTGCAAATTCAGCAACACCTGGTACTAAAAAGGAAAAAATACAACATTATTTATTCAATAAATAATTTGGTATCCCAGACATAGAGAATTCAAATAATAAGAAGAAAATAGCCTTGTCTTCAAGGAGCTTACAGTCTGGAAAAGGAAAGAGACTAAACCATTAACTATAATATTGTTTAAGTGCTCCAAGAAAGATACTAGGTGGTATGGGAGGACCCTACCCTCCTCCCTTACCCCCGCCCCCAAAAAAGACATCTAAATCAGACTGAGAGAACAGGAAAAGCTTCTCAAAGAAAATAATGCCTCAACTGAACTTTGAAGTATCAGGAATTAACTGGATGGAAGAGTGGCAAGATATAATATTTCTTACCAAAAGTTTAAATTTTCTTTTTAGGTATGCTAGTCTGTTAATATAATTGTTTATTTAAATGTCTAACAGGAAGAATCACATTTAAAAAAAAAACAGAAAAATTAAAACCAGATATTTAAAAATAAAATGTTCAATCTCACTAATAAGTAAATATAAACTAAAATTAATAAAGGTCAATCACATTCAATATCAGCTAGTATGTGAATAAATGGACACTCTCATATACAGTCGTCCTCTTCCATGTGCACAAAAGTATTTGTGCAAAGATATTCATTATTATATTGTTTGTAATATCAAAAGTGTGATATAACTTAGGTTTCCAAATAGGGTATAAATACATAAATTATAGTGTGTCTATACAATGAAATACTTTAAAAGAATGAAGTAAATCTACACCCACTAAAATGGAAAGATCCATTAATAAATTACTACTAGGCAGAATAAATTAAGCTGTAGACCATGTACACATGGCCCTAACATTATACCAAAAAACAAACAAACAAAACCCGAACCCCTCTATATACTTAAAAATACATCTTTATTTGCTTATCTGAATAAGCATAAAAAAGGTCAAAAAAATTTGAACCAAACTATTAATGGTTCTTTTATAAGATTGATTGAAGGAGGTGAAGAAATATGTTACATATCTCATATTGTCTGAACTTATTACAAATGTAGTTCTCAAAAATAATTATTTTTTAAGGCTCCCTATCATTTCTTGAGTCACATCATGCCCCCCTAAAATTAACACTGGATCACAGAATCCAGTGGTTCTCAGTGGCACTGGTTGTCCTGCATTGATTGTGATATAAAGAAACCAAAAACTTACATTGTTCTGGCCAAAGGTCTGGTGAGGCACGGTCAAGTTTTTCAAAACTTAACAAAGATGCTTCCAAATCTGTTCCTAGAACAAAATACCCAGATGAGCCAACAAGACACAAAATATGTTAATTTATATAACATTTCAATCTCAAAGAACATAAATCATTCTTTGGAACACTCATCTGGAAGTTTAGAGATCTAAATTCTATAATCACAAATAAATTCTAAAATTATACAAATGAATTATTCTCCTTCATCAAATCTAATTTTTTCTGATCTCTAAAATAGGAGCAATATTTTAGTGGGGTATTAAGAAAAATGAGTATCGACAAACCTAAACGCACCTTCACTCATACGTCAAGACTTTCCTCCAATTACAATTATTTAATTATTTCTGCTTTCAAGAAAAACAAACTCTCTATACTAGGGTTCTAAATTCCATCTTCTTTTGCTTTGTCAAAGACATTATGAAAAACATCTTTCTTGCACGATCAATTTTTACCTTCTCTATTGGCTCATACTCAACAGAGCGAGCAAACCTGCTCTAGAATTTCACTTCTCTGAAAAAACTCTTCCTTGACGCCTTTACCTCCTCACTCCTTCACTGCAAGTTCTTCAGTTGTCCATCCTGCTGTCTCCACTTCCTCACCTCACATTCTCTCCTTAACCCACAGCAATCAGGTTTGTGCTCCTATATACATGGAAACTGCTGTTTCAAGGTCATCTATGACCTATGTTGCTATAAATAGTGGTCACTTCTCTGTTCTCTTTTATGTGACTTTTTGCAGCATTCACATGCTGACCACCTTCCTTGAAACACTCACTTCCAGCTTCTATCAAACCACTATACTGGCTTTTCTCCTTCCTCACTGACTCTTTCCTTGGTCTCCTCTTCCACTCAGGCACAACCTAGGCTGTCCTCACTCCCTGCCTAGTCTTCTAAGGAGATCTCATCTAGTCCCATAGCCTTTACGATCGTTTATACATCAATGCCTCCGTATTTATATTTCCAGTACCAATCCTTCCCTAAACTTCTGAGTTATATATCTAAGTGGCTACTTGACATTTCTCTACATTCACGTGTAAAACATCCCTTAAGTCTAATGTGTTCAAAACCACACTCTCCCAGTCCTCTCCATCTTAAGAAATAGCACTACCATGAACCCTAGTTCTCAAAAACCCAGATATCATTCAGTGTTCAGTGCCTCACTTTCCTTATCCTTCCATAACCAACTATTAGTAAATCCACTAGTTCCTATCTCCAAACCACATCTTGAAACCAAATTAATTAACCAAGGAACCATCGCTTCTCTCCCGGACTAACTTCAGTAACCTCATAACAGGCATATCTTCTCCCAATCTTATCCCTCCCCCTCCCTACTACCTCCAAATCTATTCTTGACAAAGTAGCCAGAACTGATTTTTTTTTAAAAAAAAACGTCAATCAGTTCATGTCACTCTCCAGTTTACAGGCCCTCTTCCCAGCTAAATTCGTGAATGTATATCTACCATGCCCTAAAAAATCCTACATGATTCTGCCTAATTCTTTGACACTATTTCCTCTCAATTCTTGCTTGGGCACACAGTAATACTGGATATTAACAACAGTTAACATTTATTGCTGGCATACTGTATGCTCAGTATGCTAACTAGTTGCATAAATTAGTTCATTTAATGATATAAACAGTAATTAAAAATTTCTGTGTAAGCCACACCTTTTAAATATGGGGGAAAAAAAAGCTGCAAACTCACTCCCCAGAAGATGTACATATATAAAAATTTTTCAACATGTGCTTTTCTCTCAACTGAACTTTTCTCTGCAAATATTCTAAGAGAATTTCTAATGGCATTCTAACTGGTAAAGAACTCACTTCAATAAATTCCCTTAACTAAAGCTCCAAAAATGGTAACAAAGAAAAGCTGTGTGTAACACAAAATTTCAATTTTCAAATTCCAAGGAATGTTACCAATGGGAAGCTCAACTGTAACAAAAATAAACTTATTAGGGCTAGGATCCAATAACCAACAAGGGTGGCCTTATGATACCACAGTCTGGGGCATAACTCAGATTATGCTGTGAGTCTTACTCTCACAAATTCATTAGATGGCTTTACTTGATTTCTATATTCTCCTTTTCAAATAAGTCTCAGCAAATTTTGCATTAAAAAGATAAATGAGTGAATTACCTAAACTTTTTCAAATCATTATTATTTAAAGTAAATTTTAAAGACAGAGAAGGTGGAACATTAAAAATAGAAGTGAGAGAGCTAGGCAGTAGAATATTTTGGGATGAGATACTTATTTAGAAGCTGAATTTAAGTTCAAAGTGCTCGACTTGATTTTGTCAGATTGAAAAAAAAAGGTTACATGGAGAAGGGTAAAACTCTGTAAAAGATGAGACTGAAAACTTTTAAAAAGTGTTTTTAAGAGTACAAACAAAGTGACCATGGAGATGGCTATATCAAAAGAAAATATATGTTTACAATACTATTTCTGGCCAATGAAAGGACATTTATAGACAACAGGGATAAATCAAACAAAGAACATAGCTCTAAAATCTCCACGATTTATAAATCTAAAAATAACCTCATAATAAACTAAAATTTTTAATAGCAATTACTTTTGTCACCCGGCTGAATTTTTAAAATTCTGGTAAAATATACATAACATAAAATTTACGTTAACCATCTTTAAGTGTAAAGTTCAGTGGCATTTATGTACATTCACAATGTTGTGTAACCATCATTACCATTCACATTCAGAACTTTTTCACCTTCCCAGACTGAAACCCTACCCATTAAACAAGCTGACTTTTTAAATGCTCCTTTTTTTTTTTTTTTTTTTTTTTTTCTGGCAAGAGGTCATTTTAAAAAGAAAGCACCCAGCCAGGAGACTCTTTTGACTCTCAACATCCATAATTTCTTATATAACCTGTACCTGCATTCAAAAAACTTGACTCATTAAACTTGATACTTAAGATTAAGTAACATTATTTATGTATATATCTAATCATTCTTAGAATAAATGTTCAGTGAAAGCCTACTGTTTACCCTGAGATCCAACTATGAACAAGACAGACTTGGAGTTTATACTCTAGTGTGAAAGGGGCAAAGTTAATAGAATGTTTACAAAAGTACAGAGATAGTGAACAATTGGGAAGAGGAGCAAATCCAGATACTGTGATCTAGGAAAGCCTCTCTGGGAGGCGACATCTAAAACGAGACCTGAAACTGCAAGTGTTTACATGCTTGATTAATCTTTTCCCCTCCCAAAGCACCTAGTGTCATGCCTTTCATATGGTAGGTAGTCAGTATAGCTTTCTTGGCCTCGATTTCCTCATTCCTGAAATAAACTTCCAAGATTTCTTCCAAAGACAAAATATGTTGATTTGGGAGGGGAAACTACATATCAATGAAATGGACGTGGGGATGAGGACAGCTGAAGTAAAAATTAAGTTCAGAAATAACTGCAAGACCCTAACTCTCTGAAGCAGAATCCAGCGTAAAAGCATACGGATATACCAAAATCACTTAGTTGCTAGATGACTTGCATCTTAGACAATATATAAGCAGAAACCGTTCCGTCACTCAGCCTGAGGAAACAACACATATAGCTGGAGCACGAGAGGTTGAGTGTGTGCTAGACTACATTAAAGAGCTCAATCCTCATGTTCCTTGGGACTCTCATGGCGAGAGGACGAAAAAGTCCCCCGCTTCTCTTGCTGTCAGAGCAACGGTACCAATCTGAGACAGGAGAGAATCATGTTTCTCTTGCTCTTCAGTCGAAAGATTGAAGTCAGCCACCAATTGCAGCTAGGGTTTGAGAGAACAGTTCCAGATGATCAAAGATAAGTCTTCAATGGGGCGCCCCAGGAGAAAGCTACAGTAAGAGACTTCCTTTTTCCCATCAGTATCTCCTCTTTGGCCTCAGCTTAGCCCAAATGGGGCTAAGGGAGGGGCAGGGCCCGGGATGAGACCTTCGTGGGTGCCCTCCTCCCCACCCACTTGGTACACAGGAGAAACTGGGCACGTCCAGAGCCGCTGTGAAAAATCGGCGAGCTGAAGACACATCTGCATCTCAAGGAAGAGAAGTGGAAGGGAAAGGAGAGGAGCTAAAGAAAGAAGTGTAAGTTCGAGAGGCAGATGGAGAGTGGAGCGAAGGACGTTGCAGGTGAAAGATCTCTAAATCGGTTCTTACCGTCTGTGGGAGACGCCATCTTCCAACCCATGTCACGTGACGTCGTCAACCGTCGGCGGGAAAGCTAGGACCCATAAGCCACTCCTCCAAAGAGAAACCCTATCCCCAACTCGCAGCCTTCTCGTTTCCCCGCCTCATAGGCGATCCTTGCCTAGCCCCGCCTCCAATGCTAGCCACACACACCCCCCACCCTGGTGGAGATGGAGCAACGGCAAAATTCTCGGAGGGTTTTTATTTTCTTTCCCCAGTAAGGGGGTGTGGCTGCGGTCATCTTTGTGGCCAATCGGAGTTCCCAGTCAGGGGGCGTCTTCCCCGTGTGCTGAATATAGAGTACCCAAGTCAGGGGCGTCTTCCCTACCTCCGCCAACAGAATTTAGCGAGATGGGAGAGGGGCGAGAGCACTTTCACTTCTGACCAATCGCATATCCCCAAAGCTGTGAATGAGGGGGGTGGGGTAAGAAGTTCTGGCGCGTGATTGGTTAGTGGAAATGGTCCTCTCCACCAATGAGGAGGTGCAGCAGAACAGAGGGGCGAGGTCTGGCAGCCGTAGTGCCTTTGGGGAATCACGGGCTGTAGAGGCACCGGGAGGCGGAGACTAGGGGGTCGAGAACCATGGCGGCGGTAGTGTTGGCGGCGGCAGTGCGGGCTCGGATCCTGCAGGCGAGTGAAAGTGGCGCCGAGGGGTCGCGAAGCTAGAAATTGGGTCCCTTCCGTCCACTCTCTGAGCCAACCCCTTCTTGGCAGACCCTCCTGTTCCCACTCGACCTGTGCGGCCCTGTCTCAGCCCCCTCACTCCGTATACGTCGTCGCTGGGTGCGGTCCTGGACCATCACCCCTGGCCTCCTACCCCCGTCCCTTTACTCTTGAACCTCCCCTTATCCTGCTGTGGCCCACTCTCCTCCTCAAGCCCTACCCCATTACTGCTGTCACAACTCTCGCCCTCACCAATCCTGGTCCGCTCACATTCTTTCTTTTTCACCTTTGCACCTGCTACCCCTCTCACCAGAAACTCCCTCCTGGTCACGTTTTTTTTAGAGCTCTTTCCCCTGCCTCCAGCGTCCAGATTGTTCCTCTCCCCTACCCTTTTTCACTATCTATAATCCAAAGTAAAGGGAAGAGGAGGAAACACATGAGAAGCGAGGGTCAGTGAATGGATTTTGAATCTCTTAGGAGTGTACACTAGGTTTTCTCCCCAAAATACTTATTTGCTGAGCTATCTTCCTCAGCTATGGCTATTTGTATTTTCCACAGGCCATGGGGCTGTCCGCTTGCTTGCTGAGACTTTCAGTTAAACTTTCTCTTAGCAAAGTTACAGTATTCATATTGGCAGTAAATAAGGACACAAATTATGCTACCAATCTGTTCCAAGCACATACAAGGGGCTATCATCTCTAAAACAGGTGATAAAAAATAGGAGCCAAGAAGAAGTGCAAGGTCCAAGTTCCTATCCCAAAGTCAGCTCTTTGTGGACCAGCACATCCTCAACAGTGCCCATCAGGGGATTGGGTCTTCTCTGAACCCAGTCTAAGGAGAGGTGGTAGAGCTACAAGAGCTCATGCCTGAGGCCTGTGATGTCTAATTCTGTTCATAGCTTTTCTCCTGTTGTTCACAGCTTAGCGAGGACTTAGAATATGAGGCAAGATTTACTGCAGGCAACATTGCTCAACCTGCAAGAAATATTGCCCTTTTACTCATTATGTCCACCCTGGGAACTTCTTCCTCTATGTTGCTGAACTTTTAGATAATATTAGTATTTACCAGGTTTCAGTGAGTTCTACTGCAGAAACATATGCATTTTTAAGATTCTTAGCAAAGTCAGAAAGGTTCATGATTAAATACGCTGTTTACTGGGACAGTGTGGAGAGTGGATCGGAAGGGTTTGTTAGATTATCTGGCTTCACTCATATTTCTTGCTGTGATCCTACTTCAGTTTTTCTAGTATCTTTTTTCTTTAAAAAAGTTTCCAGCCTATACTTTCCATTAGTGACTTCACTTGGAAATCTTTTACTGAAATTGACTTTTTTCCTTTGCCTCCTCTCCCTCCCTTCAATCACAATGAGTCATTGAGAGCCTTAGGAAGGTATTTTTTCTTTTGCATCAAGGAAAAGACTCTGCTTCCCATGTACTTTATTTGGGAAACATACTTTCTGATTCTTTTGAAGAAACTGCTGAGTTGAACTGGGAAAGAACCGAAATGGTAATCCTTAGCCCACCAATAGGTACTGTAATATGAAACTTCAATAGAGGATAGTCTAGATTCTGACAGTCATGAATTTTAGTAGACTATCAAAACAGTGTGTTTTCAGTTATTTAAAGTACATCGTTAGCATATCTTCTCTGTTATGGTAGCTAATAAAAGTTAGAACTTCTGTTCCTCATATCATTGCTGCCGTTCAGAAAACCAGTCTTAGAGAGTCTCAGTGTCTTGTATCATCGATGTGCTAGAAAGAGCACAGGCTTCACAATCATACTTGGATTCTATCCCAGCTCCATCATTTTATGGTTTCAAGAATATTTGTAAAGATTGGAATTAATGAATATAATGAAGTAAGTTACCAAACACTATGGCTAAGGTCATTTAAGATCTCCCAACTCAGAACTGAATTCCATCTTGGCATCCATCTCTGTCAATGTTGGGCTCTCTCCCCGGGCTTTGGGAAAGGAGAAGTAAATAAAATACTCATTGAAAGCTCCCCTATTATAAAGCAATGATAAGTGCTAAACAATAGTAGTACACAGGGTACTGCAGGAACAAAGTAGACCTGTGCAGTGCAGGAAAAGTTTCTAAAAGGGCTTGGTCCTGGGCTTAAGTCTTGCAAGATTAGCAGGCCTTTAGCCAAGGGGAGAAGGGAGTTCCTGGTAAACAGCAAGTACAAAATAAGCATCTAGAGAGTCAGCATCTAGTGACCGAATGTGGGATAGTTTCTTCAGCAACAGTGCTTGGGAAATGAGGAAAAGATAGGAGATCTAACCTGTCAAAAACTGTGTGATAATATTTCATTATACCAGATGCAATGCCTTTTATGCCCTCTTGACAGCAGAGGCTGTGTGCAAGTGAAAAAATAAAACTAAGTGGCTAGAATGCTCAAGTTGGCTGATCCATGCTTTTTTTTTTTTTGCCTTGTAAGACAGTATATATGAAACAATATCAAATGATTGCTTGGTGAGTTCTCATTATTTCAGTCTACAAAATATTACTGAGTGCTTACTCTATTCCAGGAAGGGTGCTAGGGGCTGAGAACACAACCATCTAGTGATCTAAGGGGAGTGAGACTTAATAATTAAACAAGCTATTATTCCATAATATGATATGAGAAATAGAGGAATTCAGGTGTTTTTATGAACTCCACAATCAGGTACTTAGCACAGACCCTGAGATTGAGACTTAAGAACTTCCAAGTCTGCTACTTCTCTCATTCTGAGTTAACTTTGTTTCTCCTACTTCAGAGGAAACAGAAACAATCAAATACTCCTTTTTCTACTAGCAAACCTAGAAAACCTGTACCCAAAACGATGGCTAAGTAGGGAGAAAAGGAGTAGGACTGAGCCAAGCAAATGGGATGAAACAATTCCTGGCAAGAGGGAGCAGTATGTGCAGGGGCAAAGAGAACCAAAACATGTTCCGAATGGCTGGAGTATAGAGAGCAAGGAGGAAAATATTGACCTATGAAACTAGAGAAGTAAAGATACTATGTAGAGTCTTCTAAGCAACATCAGACTAGTCTTTATCCCAAGGGCAGTGGAAAGCCAGTTGAAGGATTTTAAACAAGAAAGTGATCTGACCATATTTGTGTTTTAGGAAGACCTCCTGGCTATGGTATGGAAACTAGATTCAGAAGGGTTAAGGTTGAAATCCAGATGAGAGACAATGACGGTATAGTGTGTGTGTGTGTGTGTGTGTGTGTGTGTGGTGATGGGAGGAGGAGAAGAGAAAAAGGGATGTAGTCAAAGACTTCTGAGGGAACAGATTGCCAGGACTTGTTTGATTCTCCTTAAAGAGAAAGGGAGGAGTTAGGGTAACATTCAGGTTTCTGGTTGCGCAACTAGGTGAATAGCAGTCCCATTCACTGAAAGGTGGGCTTTTGAAAGCAGCACAGGTTGGTGGGGAGAAGATGAGGAGTTTGGCTTTTTCAGTGTATACCTAAACATGTCCAAGTAGAGGTAAAGTGAAGACACTTAAAAAAGGAAGATTCTGGCTGAGGACACAGATTTGAGCATCATCAGGATCTAGGTAATTAAGCCACAGAATAGATGAAATTACCCAAGGAGAGTACGCAGAGTGAGAAGAAGGCCTAGGACCAACCCTCAAGGAACTAACTCGACGCCAGGTAGAGGAGAATGAACCAGCAAAGAAGGTAGAGAAGTGACTCGAGAAATAGAAGATTCCAGGGTATCACAGAAGACAAGTGAAAAGGGGGTTCGGGAAGGAGGACATGATTAATCATGTGTTATGTAAAACTTCCCAGGGCCAAGAGACCAAAGAAAGAGGCTGACAACTCCATATTTACATAAAGAGTTTATTAAGGGAATTTATATACAAGGCTTGTCTTGCCATGGATAACTTTCATGCCATGTGGCAGGCACTAAGGTGTAATATAGGACAGGGAAGGATGAATGGGGCTACTGGTGTTTGAGTTCCCCCAGAGAAGGGGAAAATGCCTTGCATGCTTGTCTGGACAGGGCTCCAAGAACTAGCATATCTGGGGCATGGGGGAGGGTTCAGACAGTCTCTGAAGGGATTTTTGGGAAGCATTCTCTGTTCTGGCCAGGATCTAGCTGGCAGGTCTGGCAGGTCTGGTAGGTCTCACAGGTCATGGAATAGTCTCTCCTCTATAACATGTCACCTCTGTTGAGAGGTCAGGTACTACAAGAAGTCCATGGGGTGTTGGAAGTCACTGGTGTTCAGTCTCGAAGGTTAGAGTAGATTGAAGAGTTAGTGGGAGATGAGGAAATAAAGATAATTAGTATAGAGAACCCTCGCTTTTGCATGGAGAGAGGTTCAAGGTACAGAAAAGAAAGGATAATTGATGGAAGTGTCAGAGGCAGCAGGAAAGGTTGACTTCAGAGCACAGGTGCAGAGATTAGCCTTAGATAGGAGGACAGACACCTCTTCAGTCAGTCCACGGATATTGATTATGTACCTCTGTCTCCCAGTCACTTTGTCCTCACAGTTTGCTAGCTCCTTTCTCCATTATAGGAGGGAAGAAGGAAAAAAGGTATAATTGCAGGTCAGTTTTGTAGGTGTGCTCATAGGAAGTTGAGGACATTCTCATCTGATGGTTTCTGTTTCCCCTGAAGTAGGAAAAATAAGGTCAGCTCCTAAGAGTAAGAGAGAAAGTAGCAAAGTAAGAAGTTTTAAAAGAATTGATAAGTTTTGAAATAGCAAGGAGTGAAAGCAAACAAGTATTTATAATAATAACAATAATATTTAATGAGCATCAACTATTTGCTAGCTGTTTTTCGTATCTGCAGTCTTGATCACAATAACTCTGTAAAGTAGGTAAACAAGATAGATAGAGTGCCTACCTTCAAGAAACTTAGTCTTTTGGGTAACAGACAAATACCCAGGCAATTACAAAAGGGACGAAGGGACAAAAAGGACAAAGAAACCTGATAGGGGAAGTATTGGCTGCTATGGGAGTACAAAAAAGGGAGTAATAATCTCGTCTGGGGCGGGAGCAGGGGCAGGGGGCAGTCAGGCAATATAGCTGCCCAGTGGACCTTTCTTTTGTTTAGTAGATATTTATTAAACACCTACTATGTACCATATTGGTATTGGGAGCATAGCTGTAAGTAAGACATGATGGGCTCCTGGAGGGTTTTGGTAGTTTAAAATAGCTTTTGTGGGGCATGGACGAAGAAGCAGACTAGGCGTTTGAAAGTTTTGTCTGCTGGTCCTTTGGACAGTGCCACAAGTGTAGGTCTTGCATTTTGTGCTGCTCTAAATTTTTGGTTAATATGGCCTCTCTTCAAACAAGATAATAGATTATTAGATTCCAGTCCCAAGTATTTCTGTTGGCTTGCTTTGATTAGAATATTTCTTAAATCAGCTTCCATAGTACATATACAAACTAATTTTTAGAGAGTTATTTTATTACAACTGATCCCCCTCCCAATTTTCCAATTATATCCTATTAAATATTACCTACACAACACAGTTTTTTCCTATAAGGTACATGAGGCATTTAAAAAATAGCTTATTGAAATAAAATGGGCATATACTGTATATAATTAAAATATACAATTTGGTAAGTTTTAATATTTGTATACACCTGTGAAATCATCACAATCAAGATATGAATAGATTCATACTTACTTTTCTCTACCTCCTCTATCATCTTTAGGCAAACACTGATCTCCTTTCTGATACTACAGATTAGTTTACATTTTTTAGTTTTATATAAATGGAATCATACAGTATGTACTCTTTTTGTCTTACTCAATATAATTATTATATTGTATCTATAAATAATACATTCTTTTTTGTTGCTGAGTAGTTTTCCAGTGTATGGATATACCACTAAGTTTCCCTATTTACCTATCCAGTGGTGGCCTTTTGGGTTTTTTCTAAATTTTGGGTTATTACAAAATATATCTGTGTTTGTATGGAAGTATTAAACTTAACATTTGATACTTGGTTATATACTACCTTATATTCAACACCTATTGTGTTAAATACCATGCTGAATGTTTTCATATTGTCAGATTTATGGTGATTACATTTTCCAGACCAAAGATTAGGAAAATACGGACTAATGACTAAAAAAATATTTTATATCAGGACTGCCCTGGAAATTGAGAACATGATGATTATGGTTTATAGTCTCATGTCTTTTCTCTTTAGACTATGATCCTTCAGGAAAACATCAAGTCCTTTTTCATATACCCACAGTAATATCAAGCATATACTCTAATGTTAAGCATATATTAGCCATTCACCAAGTTTTTAATAATTTTCTGCTTTTGTTTATCAAAATAATAATTCTCTTACCTCACAGGTTTCTTCCAAGGTAAACTCCATTTGGTATTCAGCATCTTCCTTCTCTTCGTCTTCAGTGGTGAGTTTGTTTGGCACTAACGATCAACTTTTAAGAAGAAATCTAGTGTAATTTTTGGGTATTCCCATTTATCTTCTTTATGTAATTGTGATCAGAGTGCACGTGAAACTTTGTATCTTGGTTTTCTTAATTTAATATCATGTCTATTGTATTGTAAGCATTTTCAGTATTACAAGATGGTCTTTATGTGTGGTTATGATTTTAACGGCTGCATAGTATTTCATCAGGTAGATATAACCTGAGTTAACTAATAATTTCCCATATAACATTTAGATTGCTTCAGTTTTTCAATATTATTAAACAAGCATTTATTTTTAGTTTTTTTCTTCTTTAAGATTATTTCTCTTCTGAAATAAGATTACTGTATCAAAAGATAGAAACATTTTTTGGCATCTGGAAATTTAGTTGACCCTGCCAGATAGTTTATTCTTGACAACTTTAGAGGTGTTTTTACAGGCCTTCTGTCTTGTCAGCCATTTGCAGTACCTAAAATCTAATAAATAAGGACTGGTGCTCAAAATCCTTTATGTATAGAAGCATGAACACACTGTAACACAGTAGCTCTTTATCTTTTTGTTCCATAGACCCCTTTGAAAATTTAATGAAAATAAGCTGCTTCTGAAAAAAATTTACATAGATAAAAACATTAAAAACTTTTTTTGACCATAAGGGTAAGACTTTATCATGGTAATGTGACAGAAAGTCAGTTGGGCTGACAAGTTACAGTAGCTAATATTTGTTAACACAAAGTCTGCAACATTTTTTAGTATAAGCTTTACAAGTGACATGTGTTTACTCATGAAGTTTCACTGTGTAATTAGCTGGCAATTTCCCATTTTCAAAGAGGTCATAGTATTTGAGAGGTTCTGCCACATATTAACAAACAGTATAAACAAGTATATTGTATATCTTTTATCTAATGGTAACATTTCTAGAGAGCAGTAGATTCAGTTATGGAATGGAATTCCTTCTTTGTGAAAGGAAAAGAAAATTAAGGCAATGAACTAATAAAAAGTCTTGTGTTATTTTTTCTCCCCAGCCAACTGTAAAGCTCTTCATTGATGGGAAATTTGTCGAATCCAAAAGTGACAAGTGGATTGACATCCACAACCCAGTAAGCAAAGCTGCTTAAACTGACTAGCCTAGAATTCTGGGCACATGGTGGGAAAGTGGGGACCTGGTTGACTATTGTGAAGCACACAGTGCTGTCTTCGTGACTAGCTGAAAACAGAGGTGGGGCAGGGGCAAAGAATGATGTGCTGCTTTTTCCCATCAGGCCACCAATGAGGTTATTGGTCGGGTCCCTCAGGCCACCAAAGCTGAAATGGATGCAGCTGTTGCTTCCTGCAAACGTGCTTTTCCCGCATGGGCAGACACTTCAGTATTAAGCCGTCAGCAGGTCCTGCTCCGCTATCAACAACTTATTAAAGAAAATTTGGTAAGAAATCTGAATGGTATCATTTTCCAAACTGTTGCTTAGGGATACTTGTTACGTTCACAGAGGCCCTTTCAGCTGCATTCCCTCACTCTACAATCCGGAGAGATATAGATCATGACTCTCTGCCTTCTACTGCTTCGCCCCGATTTTGTTCTTCTTTGGCTGCCTGAGAACTAAAAGGAGGCATACCCTTGCATTGGTTTCTATTTGTGTTTTCTTTCTAGAAAGAAATTGCCAGGTTAATCACGCTGGAACAAGGGAAGACCCTAGCTGATGCTGAAGGAGATGTGTTTCGAGGCCTTCGTAAGCTGGGAGTCCCTCATGCGGAGTTTTAGGGACTTTTGGGAAGGAGCAAAGGAAGATGGGAGGCAAAGATCTCAGAAAGAGGGATTGCTTCTTTTACGTAGATTTTGTTATCCCATGATATCTTTTTTAATGTTTGTGGAAGATGGCAATACTTCTCAGTGATCTATGAAATTGGTTTACTTTATTGTTTTACTCAAATAATCTCCCAGTAGGTATGCGCATTTCACTGTCCTTTTCCCATTTAGAGAATCTCATCTTGCATACCTCCTTCACATGGAAGGGCAAGTCAGTGTCTCTTTCCTCTGTCATTGGCCTGAGCTATTCCCCATCCTCAGGGCTGATTAGAGCATGACAAAGCTAAGTAGTGCACAATGTGGGCAGCTGGTGGCCTGACTACTTCTTCTCTTGCAGAGGTGGTTGAGCATGCATGTAGTGTGACATCCCTCATGCTGGGAGAGACCATGCCATCCATCACCAAAGACATGGACCTTTATTCCTACCGTCTGCCTCTGGGGGTGTGTGCAGGCATTGCTCCATTCAATTTTCCTGCTATGATCCCCCTTTGGATGTTTCCCATGGCCATGGTGTGTGGAAATACCTTCTTAATGAAACCGTCAGAGCGAGTCCCTGGAGCAACTATGCTTCTTGCTAAGTTGCTCCAGGACTCTGGTGCCCCTGTTGGAACACTGAACATCATCCACGGACAACATGAAGGTAACTGCCCTTCAGTACATGGCACTTAATCTGGCTTCCAAAAAATCAAGGTGTTGAGTGACAATGGAGTGTTTTAGAATGAAGAACCTAGGAAGGAAAGGGCTTACTAACGATAACCACCATATTGAAGGAAATGTTTGTTGACTGTTTTGCCATCTCTGTGTGCTATGATGAATAACTAGTGAGTAGCAGTCTTTGCCTTACAGAATATATGGGGACAAAGAAATATGGATTAGGGCAAGACACAGATAAGATTAAAAAGAAAGTTTTTACTTCAATATTGAGAGAATTTATGAGGATATTTACCTCAGGATTTATAGACTTCAGAAAGGGTGAAGGCCTTCTAATCTATATAACAATAGCTAGTACTTAAAAAGTCCTTGTGTTTCAGGCATTGTTCCTATGCTTTTCATGTTATCTTATTTAATCTTTACAACAGCCCTTTGATGTAGGTACTATTATTTTTCCTTTTTACAGATGAGAAAATTGAGGCATAATGAATCTAAGTACTTTGCCCAAAGTCACACTGCTAGGAATGATTGAAGCCAAGCTATGTGTACCTGGGAAGTGTGACTCTAGAGTTTACTTTTGTATACAGTCATGAGCCACATAATGATGTTTCAGTCAATAGCAGACCACATATATGACAGTGATCTCAAAAGATTATAATGGAGCTGAAAAATTCCTATTGCCTAGTTGCATCATAGCCATTGTAACGTTATAGTATAACACAATACTCATGCATTTGTAGTGATGCTGGTATAAACGAACCTACTGTACTGCCAGTTGTATAAAAGTATAGCACATAAAATTATGTACAGTATGTAATACTTGATAATCATAATAAATGACTAACTGGCTTATGTATTTACCATACTATACTTTGTATTGTTATTTTAGATTGTATTCTTCCTTCTTAACAAAGAAGTTTGCTGTAAAACAGTATACTATGTTATGCTAACAGCAGCCTCATGCATCTTGTGTTTACTGCACCTCTCGATTGCATCATTTTGCCTTGTGTTTAATATTGTGTTGTTTTGTACAGAAACATACTGTATAGGCTTGTAGCCTAGAAGCAATTGACTATACCAGGGATCCCCATCCCTCAGACCACGGACCAGTACTAACTGGTCCATGACCTGTTAGGAAGGAATCAGGCCACACAGCAGGAAGTGAGCAGTGGGCCAGTGAGAGAAGCTTCATCTGTATTTGCAGCCTCTCCCCAGCACTAGCATCACTGCCTCAGCTCCACCTCAGATCATCAGGCATTAGATTCTCGTAGGAGCACCTGTCCCCGCTGCCAAAAAGGTTGGGGACCACTAGGCTATAGCACATAGCATCAGCATGTGGTAGGCTATACCATCTAGGTTTGTGTAAGTGCACTCTATGATGTTTGCCCAACGACAAGATTGCCTATTGATAAATTTCTCAGAATGTGTCTCTGTTTTAAGTATCATATGACTGTACTATGCTATGTTATCTCTCACATGAGGATACAGTAGTATCCGAGAGTCCTGGTATATAAATATAGTTGAGGAAATATCATATTCTTAAAGGACAAAAGAAGTGCTGAGTATTGAAGGGCTGTTATTTTGGAGGAAAATAGGAATTGTAACCTTTGGAATTAGAAGTACAAATTGTGGAATACCAAATGGGAAAAATAACAAAAGAGGCTAAATAGAATTTGTAGTTTAAAGAATTAAAAGAACAAGGAAAGAGAGAACTTCTTCTAGGGTAAAAACACAAAAATATGAAAACTTCTTCATAGCAGTGGGAAAGGGGAAATTTGCCATGTTGAGAAGGCCATAGCCATTTGTTCCTTTGTGGTGATCATTTATTTTTCTTCTTAAAGCTGTTAACTTTATTTGCGATCATCCGGATATCAAAGCAATCAGCTTTGTGGGATCCAACCAGGCAGGAGAGTACATCTTTGAGAGGGGGTCAAGACATGGCAAGAGAGTTCAAGCCAATATGGTGACTTTTTATTTTCTTTTTTCTCCCTCAAACTCTGTTATATGTAGTTAAATTACCTAAAACAGCCTTCAGCAGAGAGGCAACTCATCCCACTCTAATGCCAGTGTTCCTTTATTCCCATTTCATCTGAAATATCTTTTCCTTTAACAATGAACCTTATGATGAGTTTGATTCTGTCACTTTAATTGCCTTTATCTTATACAATGAAACTTGTTATCAAAGGGCACATTTCTCCCTGAGAATGTCATTCAGATTCTTTGGGCTTTAGCAGTAACAAATTCTGGTTCTGGCCCTGCTTCCTTCATACCATGCTTTTCTAGCCCTTATCCTTCTTTCTTTTGAGGGGTATCCTAACTATTAATGTCGAAATATGATCTTCCCTAAGAGTCCAAAGCTATTTAAGGCACTGGAAACAGCCTAATATCCCTGTATGAGATGTATAGTTTACTTGATTGGATAGTTTTGCTCTTCTCTTACTTGCTCCTTGATACTAAATTCTTTTATTCTAAAATCCTATTGCTACTTTCTCATCCTTCAGCTCATGTTACATAAAGGATAACCACCTATGCACAAGTGGAGACTTTATGATATGTTCACTTATTTCTTGTCATGGCTGAATGTGTTTTGGCCAGTTTGACTTAAGTCCTTACCAGCTCATCATGAATTTATTGAGTGAATTCTGTGTCTAACAGTATACTGTGTGTAATGGGATAAAATTAAGTTAGCTGACATGGTACTTATTTATCCATGCACTCAACTATAGTTGTATCTGGAAATATGTATGGAAATGACCATATGTTATACATAGAATTTCATAAGGCTATGTATCTAGAAGCAAGTTAGTCTGGGGAAGCTCTTTCCAGAAATTGTTTATCAGGAGAGGTCTACCTCTTATTTTGCCTTTTCACTGGCCACTGGCATTATTACTGGCAGCTCTTTATTTATACTGCTCTTCATGTAACTGGAAACCCCAGCAGATAACAAATTCTTTCCTATATAACCTAGGAAAGAGAAGGGAGTTCTCCTTAGTTACTGGATGCAGTGTTTAGCTTGTCAGTTTGAGGTAATGTTATGATTGGGGCTCTTTGTTTTGATCTAAATAAATATATATCAGCTTATTAGCTGAGCAACTGAAAAAAAGTAACCTGGACACTGGCCCAACGTTACCAAGACTTTAGCAGTATCAGGATAATAAATTTATCCTCAAAGTAACAAAGGATAAATTCTCTAATCCTTTCCTTAAATTCTCATTTGAAATTTCAGATTCTTTCCCTGATTTCTCAGCCTAAGCGTATTTTGCCAAGGAAGATTCATGTACTTTCTGTATTTCCTCAGGGAGCCAAAAACCATGGGGTAGTCATGCCAGATGCCAATAAGGAAAATACCCTGAACCAGCTGGTTGGGGCAGCGTTTGGAGCTGCTGGTCAGCGCTGCATGGCTCTTTCAACAGCCATCCTTGTGGGGGAAGCTAAGAAGTGGTTGCCAGAGCTGGTGGAGCGTGCCAAAACCCTGAGAGTCAATGCAGGTAATTGGTTATCTGCTTCACTCCTTCAGACTTTGCATCTGTGGCATTAAGCTCTTGGTTTTAGTATTGGTGTTGGCCAATGGAAGCAATCATGTCTGCCCTTATTGAAGAAGGGCCTAGTTGGAACCCCCTTACGAGAGGCCTCAAGCATCCCCAGCCTCACCTTTCCTTCCCCTATAGCTTAACAATAGATTATCCCCTGTGGCTTGATCCAGAGCTTGGAACATCCCCTGACTTGCCCTGAAACTTATTGTTAATGCCTTTATGCTTACTGATCACAATCCTCTAGCATTCTTTCCAGACTACTCCTATCTTTGTCCCTGGGTTGCTAATACCACCAGAGGACCACATTGCTGGAGGAACAGCTCTGTGAAGCATAACTGACCCCCTAGAATCATCACGTAGCCACTGGATTAATGACCAGATTATCCTTTAAATACCCTAAGCCAGACTGAGAAGGCAAGGCAGTTTTCAAAGGTGTTAACCTGCTGCCTTCTCAGATCACTGGTGCTCCGACAGTAAATGCTTATTCTAAAAAGCCCAACTCCTATGTCGATCTATTGAGGTCTATTGGCTGAGCCCCAGACTCAGTCGCCCTCTATTTATATTACTGTTGCCTCTTTATACTATAGTTGTCATTTGGATTCATCTTTAGTTGAATCCGATCATAATTTATGTTAATGAGTCATAAACACTTCTGTGTTATTTTACAGGAGACCAGCCTGGAGCTGATTTTGGCCCTCTGATCACCCCCCAGGCTAAAGAGCGAGTCTGTAATCTAATTGATAGTGGAACAAAGGAGGGAGCCTCCATTCTTCTTGATGGTCGAAAAATTAAAGTCAAAGGCTATGAAAATGGCAACTTTGTTGGACCAACCATCATTTCAAATGTCAAGGTGAACAACTCTGGATTATTTTGTTCCCAAATATGAGAGCTGAAGGCCCTTTGGAGGCTATGGAATCTCATCCCTCCAATTTATAAATAAAAGAGCGTTTAATAACTGAGGACCTCATTTCTTGCCAGGATTACTCAGTTATTTTATCTAGAATCTGAATGAACCTCTCTCTCATCCCCAATCTCTTTCCACTCTACTAGCAGCCAGAAAACTTTCCATAAAGGGATAGATAGTAAATTTTTTTGGCTTTGCAGGGATATATCTTCTCTGTCACTACTACTCAACTCTTGACATCTTAGTGTGAAAGTAGCCATTAACATTGTGTGGCTATGTTCCAATAAAACTTTATGGACAGTGAAATTTTAATTTTACATTCCATGATTGATTTTTTTTCAGCCATTATGTAGAGCTTTGCATAGTGGCAGTATGACAGCCAATGAGGTTTATCTGAGGCACAATTATTGCTAATTGAAAAAATTATCCCTAACTTGTTGGCTATACAAAAATAAGCACATTTGGCCCACAGGCCATATTTTGCCAACCCCTCTCTTACATTATACTTGTTACTTATTTCTTTAATTTTTTTCTTCCCATTCCTCCTTGCTGCCTAGCTCATAGTTATTGCAGTGTCTCCATCAACATATCAGCCACCCAGTATTTATTAAGTATCTACTCTCTGTCCTAAATTTATCCGCATCTTCGCCAGAAAGTGATGAAAGAAAAAGAATTGATCTGTCAATTTTTATTATCAAAACTCTACAAGTTTCTCAACTAAAATTAATGACTAAATTGAAGTTGAGGCTTTCTTTGAAATACATATGTCCCCACCAATCCTACTATAATCCTGAATAATTGTTAAATGTAAATGTAGCAGAAATTGTGGAATCTCTTGCTACAAAACCATAGAGGAAAAATCCACCTATCAGCAGTAAGCACAGCTGACTAGCTGCAGTGGTGAAGGGTGTTTTGAATGTTTAATGTGACCTGATATCAAAATATAAAGTACAGACTCATTGGAAGGCAAAGGAGTGAATGAGAATGGATTGTTTATGTTACAGAAAACTTAGCACAGGGTTTCTTTAAACAAAAATTCTCCTGTGGTGTTTTTAATATATATCTGATTTATAATAAAATGAATTTTCATGTAACTTTTCAGTAACATAACAATTGTATAAACAAATTATATAAGTATAAAAGAGGAAGCTAGTGATGGTTCATGAGACCTAAAAATACAGTGCTTAAAGGAAAGGAATGTAGTTGTACTTAACAGGAATTTCAAGTTGTTTATATGATTGGTAACTTGGAAGATGGAATACCGCAAGAAAGCACTTTTTTAAAAATAGGTGGTTTAAAATGAAGAGAGATTACTAACATGAAAGCCATCCTTGTAAACAGTGGGTAATACAGTAACAAATAAGCATAAAATACCGACTTCTTTTCTGGATGCATCACTCCTGGCAGCCAAACATGACCTGTTACAAAGAAGAGATTTTTGGTCCAGTCCTTGTGGTTCTGGAGACAGACACTTTGGATGAAGCCATCAAGATTGTAAATGACAACCCATATGGAAATGGAACTGCCATCTTTACCACCAATGGAGCCACTGCTCGGAAATATTCCCACTTGGTGGATGTTGGACAGGTTTGTGAACAAAGTTTTAGAAGGTTCTTCTAGTCATTTTCTGTAAACTATCTAGGGGAGATGGTAAAGAGTGATCAGTCGCTGCCCCTCCGCTCTTCCACAGGAATAAAAGTTAATGGGTGGAGATGGGGTAGAAGGTGGGTATTTGAAATCAGTCTCTCTGGCGCAAAGCATTTGTGCTTCCAAATGGAGAGTTCTTTGTTTGTGTCCCTTTCTTAGCATTTGACGTGGGTTTGTTCTGCTTCAGGTGGGTGTGAATGTCTCTATCCCAGTGCCTTTACCAATGTTCTCATTCACCGGCTCTCGATCTTCCTTCAGAGGAGACACCAATTTCTATGGCAAACAGGTAACTATAAGTTTTAAAAAATGTTTTTTCCTCTAAGAAACTTTCTTGTACATATTCAGGAATAAGGATTCTGCAAGGAAGGGCCTGCAGCAGCTTCTGTGGGGTCATATGTTGTTGAGCAGTGCTTGTCAGTAAGTCCCCTAGAAAAGATTTAAAAGTTAACAAAATTTTGCCAAAGCTGCTTCTTGTTGAATAACTCAAGGCAACAAAGTTTTGGGGAAAGAGCATGAGAAAGCGCAAGCCTTTGTATAAGCCCTTTCCTCTGCCTCTTGCCTTTCATCTGACTAACTCTTAATCATCTGTCATGTCTCAGTGTCTTTCCTCCAGAAAATCACCTCTGACCACCACCAGCCCCTTCCTCAGTGCTGGGTTGAGTGTGCCCTCGGGCTCTCATTGCACATACTTCTGTAACAGTTATTCATTTACAAAATGTATTGAGCACCTTTGTACCAAACAGTATTCTAGGCACTATAAATACAGTACTGAACAAGAAAAATAAAGCATACGTGAAACCAAATTGTCAGGTTCAAACCCCAACTCAGCCAATTATTAACTGTGTGACCTTGGAGGATACACTCTCTGTGCCTTAGGCTTCTTCATCTATAAAATGAGAGTAACACCAGTACCTGTATTTCATAAAGTTATGAGGGTTAGTACTGTTACCATCCTTCAGCAGGAACACATGTTCTAAGGCAGGAATAGGCATGACATGTTCAAACAGCAAAAGTGGCTGGAACACAATCAGTGGATGAGTAAGAGTGGTAAGAGATGAGGCCAGAGAGATAGGCAGGGGTGAGGCATGTAGGACTCTTTAAGCCATGTTAAAAAGCCCTCTGTCATCATGCTATAATTATTTTTACTTATCTGCAGCCCCTGGCACAGAGCTTGTGACCAAATGTGTCAGACTAATGGGCTAGTGGAAGTTCTTTGTAGTCTCAGAAATACGGCCATTTTGGAACCTTTAGTAATAAATTACATTTTTTCTATATCAGTCTCTCTTATAGGTTAAAAAATTAACAACGAAATTGCATAACAGTGCAGCCAATTGGTTAACAAAAATTTTGGTTATCTGGAGGCTGATTGTACAGTTTGTGCATTAGTCACAGCTTTTGCAAAATTAACTAGTTTGATACTATTAAAAATTTCTTTTTAAGTTACTCTGGTAAGTAAGGCTTCTTGGAAAAAAACTGACTTCATACAGAGTTGAAGTCTTAAATCCTTAGGTAATTAAATTGCTATTTTGCATGGAAAGGAGACTTGAAAGTATTCTTACATAATAAAATGTAAACTTTAGTTGTATCTTGTACTGGAAGTATGTAATAATCTCTAACGTTGTTTTCAGTATATTAACATGGCCCAGATTTTGTCAAAAAAATCTAGAAGTCTTTTATCGAACTAGTATGTTTTTTCCTAATATCTTTCTAGCTTGCTAGTAATTAGGTAAATGTTAGATCTGTATGGTCTATTCTCTTCTGCTCAAGCCTATTGTTACAATATAAACTATGTATATATAAAGCCTCACATGTGATAGGTGATTTAGAAGTAAATGTGTATAACATCAGACATTTTACTTTAGATTTGTAAGCTATTGTGTATTTTACTACTTCAATATTAGCTGTTTATTCTGACAATTGTTAGAAATGGCCTAATATATATTTCATTCATTCATTCTTTTCTATTCTTCATGGGAAGGAAAGAAAAACATTACTGAACAGCAGTTATTATGCTAGGATATTTGTATGTCATTTCATTTTCCCCTCACACATTGCTAAGAGTTGGGCACTATATCACAGAGAATGCCCAAAGTTACACAGCAAGGAGTAGAGGCAAGATTTGAACCCTGTGTCAAGACCTCAGAGCACATGATATTCAGCCCTAGGAACAGAATATCTTGCAAGTTTAACAGATTACATTGTTCCGTTTTTCCATTTAGATGCTAATGCTCTTGGCTAGTTTCAGCATAATGACAGTTAAGGTTTGACAGTTTACTATGTGCCAGGTATTATGCTAAATGTTTTAGATAAACTTTGATGAACAATATGTTGGATTTTAGTTGCACCTGTTCCTCAAGTAGGAGTGTGAGTAGCACTTTGCAACACTCCCTTCAAAATTTGATTACAAGAGGAATCATGAAACCCCCAGAAATATATGCTAACTCCCTCTCACTCTCTTTCTTTTGTTCTCTTTAGGGCATCCAATTCTATACTCAGCTAAAGACCATCACTTCTCAGTGGAAAGAAGAAGATGCTACTCTTTCCTCACCTACTGTAGTCATGCCTACTATGGGCCATTAGAAACAAGTTTGTTCCAGCTCAGTCCATCCTGAGTAATCTCTATTTTGACTGACTTCATTTGCCAACTTTGCTCAGACCAGATCCCTGGGAATGGACTACCTTGTAACTAATACCTTTCTCAGGACAATTAGCCCCTGCAGAGTTGCTATAGGAAGATTCCTAGTGTAACTCTGAAACCAGATTTTCATTTATACTTCATACATCTGTTTTTGAGGTAACTGTTGTTAACTGTTAAATGTTTATCTGGAATGATTGCTTAGGATTGCTATTTTCTAAAAGTTCTCCCCTTTTCTGTAACTTGAAGGAAGGGAAGGTTATGTAAAGAGGATCTTTCATAATTGGAAAGAGGACCTCTTGGATGGGGAAACAGGACAGGAATAATTCACCCTTTGGTTGATCCTCAAACACAGCTCTACATAAATGCCTGTGGGAGAGACCCCTCTGCCAGGATTTCCTGAGCCTCTCATTTATCCACACAACACAAAATAGAGTCCATTCTACTTATCCCAGTGTGACAACTGCTTTTTTCTTTTTGCTGAATGCCACTTTGTCCTAGTGAATTATGAACACTAAATTCTACCATTGTCACTTTTCCTGCTTAAAATCATTCCTCAAAGATACCTCAGTATGCACTGGATAAATCAACTTTTTGTTGTGTGTGTCAAGTGTTAGATTTCAAGATTTGCTTCAGCAGTTTAATGCTTCAGTAATTAATTCAGGTGCCCATAGGTTGCTTTGGTTTTTTTTTTTTAGAAAACCATTTCAAAAGTTATTTTACACCCAGAAATCAAAGGCTGTTCCAGCCACAAAAGTGGGCAAGACTCTTGCCTTAAGCAAATTGAACCTGATAGTCCTTGACAAAATTTTTATGTTGTTCTTTCCTCTCGCCTACATTTCTCATTAGTGATACTTTTTAATAAAAGAACCCTTTATACAGAGTGATTGACTGGGCCCAAGAAATTTTAAAGCTTTGTATGACATAAAACAATAAAAAAGAAATATTTTGACAGATTCTTTTGCTACCATTAATTTAACTGTCTTTATGCTTCTTGTTTCTTTGATGTAGCTCAACTTTAAGTCAGAACAGAAATTGATGTGCTAAACAAAATAGCTTCTGTCTTTTTGCTCTGCATCCCAGTTGAATCTTATCTTTCTGATACGGTTTTCACCCACCTAACTCAGAGAGGGCTTCAGGCTCTGATAGAGTAGTCTCTCATCCTCAATGAGATGACATAGGTCATTATTTTTCCACCTCCCTATTAGTCATATGGGTAATGCTAACTTATGGGATTATTCCATGAATTAAATATAGTGAAAACTTTGAAAATGTACACTCTACAGATTTTAGGCTTATTATTACCATGAACTAGATAGAATGCCAAATACATTTAGTATTTGTAAATGTATTAGTAAAATACATTTATGACCCTACTGGGCCTTTTTTTTTTTTTTTTTTTTTTTAGATTTACCTTCCAAAAGAGATGAGGCAATAAAAATTTATAAAATGCCCCTTGTTTTATTGCTTATCACATCTGGCCAGCGGTAGTGATATTTAATTCAATCCAACAACTACAGGCTAGGTTGGATAAAAGGTCATATTGCCTAAGTTCCAAATGGAATTAAATATAATCACAGAGACTTCTAAATTTTTCTTACATTTAATGGAAATCACTTTTTTAAAAAAATACTAATTAATGAGAAGTGTTATCCTTATTGGAAACATTTCATTTGGCTAGCTTCTTGTTTCTGAGATAGAAAAAAAATCTATAGTTATGTTTATGTTAGTAGCAGCTAAAAAATTCAGTATTTTATTTTCTTTTTGCTCTGACATGACTTCATTTGAAATTTCTCTGATTTTATATTGTACTGATTATAAATAACAAACTTTTAATAAAAAGCTCTTAAAAAGAAAATCTGGCTTTCTTTTTTTAATGGTGCCATAATTCCTTGTAATCTTGTTGCCCCCAAGCTTTTATTGACTCAGACTTCCAACCTCTGTCCAAAGCCAAGAGTTACATGGTCATCATGTTTATTCTTACATAAAAGATAGTACATATTCTGGCTAGGCTGTATATTGCCAAAGGCAATTTGTAGGTTGTCCACACTAAAAGAGGCACAAATATGCATTAAGTTAAGTATATGCCTTCCTCAGTGTGGATATTGTGATTTCAACTAAAGATATTACTCATTTCACTGACCCCTGAGAACTCCTGGCTAGTAAAGCTAAAGAACTGTGACTTAGCAAGAAGCTGCATGGGGAAAGGTAACAGTTAAATGTATTGTTTGCTTAGATTACAGACTCCTTACCATGTCAGACTCTTGTGATCCTTTCTGAGTTTTGGATATTATCAGTTCACTAGGAGAGTCTGAGATTGGTACTTGCTGTGTGATAAAGGTTTGATCTTGAAGCTTACTTTCATCCCTGCAATAATGAAAAAATAACAGATCTGTCAATAACCAGACACACATGGAACCTGGTTCAGAACAACAGATTTCTCATGTTACTCTCACTCAGGTTTAGCACACATAAGATGTCCACAAGAACCACTATAATCAGGCACACATTCATGGCTTTGTCAAGAGAGACCTTACCCAAATTCCTTTGTTTCTCCATTGTCCAATACAACATAGTCTGGAACTGAAGGCCTAGAACTGTGGCCGTATTTCCTGTGGTGGGGAAAAGTTAACAGTGAGGCAGTGTCTTCTTGTGCCAGGTATTTCAGCTACGCTTTAAACGTGCTAAATAAATGAATGTTTCAGTTGAATGGGCTTCTCATTTTTAAAAATGAGCTTTTACACACACACAGACAGTATGTTAGGCAAGTTAATATAAACTTATATTCTCTTGAAGTTGAGACATGTTGAACTTAAGAAATGGAAATATTTATTGAGATGATCATGATGATGGTACATAACAGCTATTAGTGGTGACGGACAAGTTTGAACCAGAGCAGAGTACTGACCAAAACAGCCAGGAAAATTCCCTTGCCATGAAAAGAACCACAAAACACAAAAAGGTTAACTAATGGAGACAGACACAGTACAAAAATTTCTCCTTATATACTGGAAAGTCTGGTTTAAAGACAGGAAATAAACATATTACTAATTAAATGTTCTAATTTGAA
Source organism: Rousettus aegyptiacus (assembly GCF_014176215.1). Classification (NCBI taxonomy): domain Eukaryota; kingdom Metazoa; phylum Chordata; class Mammalia; order Chiroptera; family Pteropodidae; genus Rousettus; species Rousettus aegyptiacus. The sequence goes on along the minus strand of NW_023416306.1, from coordinate 152,414,357 downwards.
AGCAAACTTAACAGTTATAAATAGTATAGTAGGTTGATTTGCCCGCAGATAAAAGACACACATCTCACTCCTAAAATTTGTCAACTAGGTACACATGAAAGCAGTATAAACTCATTCAAAATCTATTAAAAATGCACTTTAGCTACTACTAGCGCCAAAGTCGTTGCTGATGCACTGAAGAGTACAGTTTATTGGTTATACTCCTTTGACTTAGTTCCATCTCTCTCTCTCTCTCTCTCTCTCTCACACACACACACACACACACACACACACACAATATTGTACTATTGCAGTCACAATCATACACAATCATTTTGAACTCCTACCAACTTCCTTATTTTTTGCCTTGGTAGATCTCTTATCATTTAATTCCTCTCCAATCTGAGCTTTCTCATTTAATCCTGTCTTCATCTCAGCATTTCACCATTCTAGTCCTATCTTCTTTTCCTTCATCCAACCCTGGCATGAAATTCTGACAGGCTTAGACATGGTTCCATTGTGGCCAGGTTCAAGTTCGTTGTTTTGGCGTGAAAGATTTCACTCAAGTTCCTTTGTTCCTCCAGTGCTGAAAACAACACAGTATGGAACTTGAGGCCTGGAACTCTGGGGTACAGAAAAGTCAACTCAAAATGAGACATTAAATTCATTACTTACAACCTGGATCCTACCACCACTTCTTTGTAGGGCTACCAGAGACACAAAAGCCATTTCAAAGTCTTTAATCTTCCATTTAGCCTATACTTCTTTAAACTACTCTTTTGTTTGTACTCTTCTTTGTTTTCCTGTTCATTAATTGTGCTTATTCCTAAAGGTTCTAGCTTCGGCTCTCTACTCTTCTACCTTTACCCACTCTCCTGAACTCAACTACCAGTTTTCACTAAACATGCTCAAATCTTTCTCCCCAAACTATTATCTTTACTCAATCACTATTTACAATGCCTTAAGTGTTTTTCACCACAATATATTTGTCACCTCCAATTTGACGCTGAAAATACTTTCTATTTCTTCTACCTAGAATTTTTTTCCTCCCTTTTTGTTCCTATTTACCTTTTAGAGGTCAGCTCAAGCTTCTACTTCCTCAAAAATGTTCCTGACCTCCTCAATTAATACAGATTCTCCTAGTCTAGGCTCTTATACTACTCCTTTCATTCAATATCAGTTATACTTTTGTATTTATTTGTGTAATTTGAATGTTTTTCTTCCCCGTGTAGACCACAAACTCCCTAAGATTAGGTATGTCTTTATTAGCTCAACACTGTATCCTTAATAATAGCAGATATTCAGTATGTATATGTTAAATGAGTTGGTAGATGGATTAAACAAAATTTAAATGTTTCCCTCACACTGGCTTTCCAGATTTTTCATTTGCCTTTCCAAAAAACTTAAACATTTACACTTTGTTTTCTTTATGCCTTTTGTCCTTTATCACCACATCCTGTTTTTCCTTCCTGAGTGTCTTTCAGTTTCTCCCCTTTTTTTCTGACTGCTCCCACTCTTGCCACATATCCAGAGCAGTACTGTAGTTTCTGCTGGTCCCCACCTCTATTTTTGTCCTCCAATCCATCATACTTGTCACTATTAGATTCAGGGTAGCTCTGAGAACAATGACCTGTGACCCCTTCCAGTGAGAGTATGAGAGTGTGGCTTACTGCTCTTTGTAGTGCTTCAAGGCAGAAAAGAAAAGTGTTAACACTGCTTTAGAATCTACAATGGCATAAGTTCAGGCTTTTCTGCATGGTTTTTAAGCCTCAACATAATTTAATCTATAGATTAAGCCTTATTTCTAATTATTAATTACTCTTGCATTACCAAATTTCCTCAAGCTAGGAAGTTTTTCCTCAGTGTTACCTAAATACCCAATACCCATTCCTTCCTCTGGGTTTTTGATTAAGCTGCCTACTAAGCCCCTTGCCTGATGTGCCCCCCGCCACTCTCTCTTATCCCACTATCTTATAAGGCACTCCACAGAGTCATATGCTTTCAGCCTGACTGGAGTCTTCCCTGACTATTCTAGCCCACTGACATATTATTTGAACTCAGTTATATTTTACTGTGCCACTTTATTTTTTTTCCTTGTTATGTTTGGTTTTGCTTGGGCCACCAGATTCTAAGCTTTGAGATTAAGGGCAATCTCTCTCAATTCTTTTGAATCCCCACAGTACCTAACACAGTGCTAAGCACGTAATAAGCAATCAATAAGTGGGTGATTTATTTTACTACTTTATAGTTCATTACTAGGATTGTAGTTACTGACAAAACATAGTGGAGAGAATAAAAACGAATTAAAAAGAATTATTTGGCATATCTGTGATTTTTTGTTTTTTTAATTTCTAAGTCTTCTTCTCGGTATTAGAGATTCTCTGAATTAATAATTGGCTTTAAAAAAATCATTTACTTATCTTTGCAAACCAATAAAATCTTAACAATTATGATGCTTCTCTTCAGTTACCACTCATTCAGAGGAACGATGTTGTACCTTCTTAGCAAGCAGTACTTTAAACACCTAAGATTAATCTCTTTTCTCACCTCCCCCCCTTTAATTCTAATTCATCTTTCATTTTTGTGCTCATTCATTTATCTCCCATGCTTTACCTCTGAGAGATGCAGTATATAAGCAATATGACTCTTATATTTTCTGGTCTCTTCCTATCCTTTTAATTCTAAGTGAAAATTAATTCATTGTTCCTATACAGTTTCTAGGGTCGATAACAACTTGGTGGTCCACCACAGAAATAGGGAGTTACCTAGGAACAAAACCGTTCATTTTTGCAAAGAGCAATCGTAAGACTTTCTCCTTCTGCTCCCAGGTCAAATCTCCAATATCCACATTTCCTTGAATATCTGTCCTAACAAATTTCAAAAAAAAAAAAAGTGAAAGGAAAATTATGGTCAATGTAAGCATCTCTCCTTTTTTAAAAATATAAAATATGTAAACAGGAGAAGAAAAATTTCCAAACCATAACCGAATATTATGAGGTTTCCAAATGTAATGACTACAAAGCAAGCTGTCGATTACAACTTTATAAAGTTGAAAAGCATATCAGTACGCTAGCCAAATCAAAATGTTATAAATCATTAAAATGAAAATAAGAAAAACTATAACATGAAAAAAGTGTGCTCAAACATCAAGCAAATAAACAAAACAGAAAGTTGTAATATGACATAATATACCCAGATACAGATAAAAAGAAACAAGAAACGAAACAGTTGTTTAGTGATATTATTGATAAATTCCCTTTAACATTTCTTTTTGTATTAGATATTTTGCTATGAAGATAGAGTAACAAAGGTAAATTTAGAAAATAGCATGTAACTCATCTAGTCTATTTTCTTATTTCCTAATCAGGCTGCAGCTAAGCTTTCTAGGTAGGTCTTTACCTATACTATTTAACTTTCTCAGAAGATTCAGTCCACTTGCAATTTTAAAAAGTTGGCTGACATGTAGATAGAGTATTGATGTTGAAATTTTGGCATATAGGGCACTTGGGATAATTTTCTTTAAGTTTAGGCTTTGCCTTAGGATCACCACATCCTTCAACTGTCCTCCAATCTGCCTTTTAAACAGATGATGTAATATTTTAACCACCATTCCTGCCTTGCTGGTACAAGCAATAGGAAACTAAGGTTAAGGTGACAAATTGCTCAGTAGAAAAATGTCACACAGAAGGCAGAACAGAAAAATTCCAGTTTCTGCAATAACAATGTGGAGAATCATTTCATGTACCTTCCTCTGAAAACCTATATACCACTTAATATACAGTAGACAAAAAAAAAAAAAGTAAAAGAAACTGTATATTTGATAGGGACTCAAAACTTGCTTGACTTATTCAATAAATAAAAGGAATTTACAGTGAATCTCTAGGTAATAGAAGTGTCATTACAGATTTCTGACTAAGGCGAGAGGGTAAAAAAATTATACATAGTATGGGCATTTTTGAAGAAGAGTCTTGGCCACTAACCATGTCCAACCTTCCTAGCAGCTACATAATTTAAAAGAACCTACAAATTAGTCCATTAAAAAATAATTTAAAGCAGAAGACACATTTGAAATCACTTTTAATAAAATGTTAAGTATACAGTAGTACGGAATCTTTTTAAGTTTCTTGAGTTAAAAGAATTTAATTGCATGGGGATATAAAACATAATTTTAAGAATAATCTTTAAAATGTATCATAACTCAATCCATGATTTATAGGGGGAAGAGTGCTCTAACAGATAAAAGTGCTAACAGGAAGCGATTAATCATTTATAGAAGCGACAACTGTCTCAAGAATTTTGCTACCTTTATCATAGCGGCAGTAGCTCTCCAGAGTGCATTTTGGAAACCTGTGGGGATTGTGATGGGGAGTACTACTGGGAGAGTTCTGTACAACAAATAATTGGTATACTAATTTTTTAAATTACATGTTTAGTTAGATATTATTACCTATGAATTTTATCTCAGTAAAGGGAACTTAGAAAATATTTATGAAAGTATGTTTATCAAAAATGTTTAACCTCAATCCAATCAAAACTTTATAATCCGTTTACAGGATGTAAAATAAAGGAACATGTTAAAAGATACTACAATGACATTCTAAAGAACAAATAAGAATATCCATTAGGTCCCACAAACTATGCTAAGCATATGGGTTACAGAGATGAGTAAGTCAGTTCCTGTCCTCAAGTAACTTACTGAGCAATCTAGTCAATACCTAGATATTATCAAACTGAACTTTTCAGGGTTATTTCTCTAAAGGGCACAAAAATAGCAGAACAAAAGATAAAATATCAAAGCATGGTTAGTACCATTTTTCAGCCTCCATAAGATCCTGATCCACACTATTGGTGCTGTGCTCTCTGCCATCAAATGTTCGAATTTTGGGATATTCTGTTCTTCTTGCACATGCCTCCCGCATTTTAAAATTGAAAGCAGTTTGTGCTACTTGCTTATAATGCTTCCTGCTCAATAAGATCTGTTGCTTCACTTGGTGTAGAGCATCTAAAAAGAACTTTTCCACTTCTGTCCTCTCATCCAGTATATTCTTGGCAAGCTTCTTCACTCGATTCATCTCCCTGTCCTTCATTTGAAGAAGGTACTGTAGGTTGTAAATTTCAAACTGACCCTCTTGGTTATGTACCATTGCCTGTTGCTGTAGTTTTAAAACTTCCGTTTCAAACTCTCTGGTCATACAACTCAGGGCAGTCTCCAAGCTTACGACCTTCTTCTGAAGAATTTGGATTTGTGATCTTTGCTGGGTAAGTTGCATAATCTTTTCCTTAACCAACAAATCATTGATCTCCTAAAAATAGAAAGATGAGAGAGGTGATTTTTTTTTTCTTTAATTAATTTGAGAACTTAAAAGTTCCTCACCAATTTCCACTACTTCATGAGATTTGAGTTTGAAGCCTAGTGAGATGGTGATACTTTGCTATTCCGATAATAGAGAGTAAAAAACATTGTAGGGTCCTTGTCTGGACCTTGTCTGACGATCACTGATTTTGCTAATTAAGAAATGTCCCTTCCTCTAAAATTCTGAAAGTTTAAATATTTTATATTATAAAAAGGGTAGTTCTAAAATCAGTAAGACTATACAATAAAATATTCATTTAACAACTAAGTACTGAAAACTCCGGCAATCCACTATTTGTCTATTCCAATGTCCATTTTCCCTTTTCTCCTTAGTAATAAAACCCCAGCTTTACTCAGGATGTCAGCAAGACCAGTTGAAAGTTCCCAGTCTCCCTTGTCGTTCAGCATAGCCACCTAAGTTCTGGTCAACGAGATGGTAAGTGGAAATGTGTGTAGAACTTCTAGAAAGACCACTAAAGGGAAGAGTATACATTTTCCCTCTTGTCTTTCTTCCTTCCTGCTGTTTGAGTAATGGTTAGAGCTCCAGTAGCTGCCGTAGGCCATGAGGTGACTTGAAGGATGTAAACCACATGTTGTAGAGCAGAGTTAAGGAACTGGAGTTTCTGTTATCTTTGTGGCACTACCATTCCAGCTCTGAATTGCTTACCTCCAGACTTCCTTTAGGTGAGAGAATAAACTCTTATTTGGTGATGCCATTGTTGTCAGGGCTGTAACTCATAGCTGAACCTATTCCCAAGCGATTCAGGGACCAACTCCAAGCAAAGCAAAACAAATATTCTCAGGTAGTAGATGATAGGGGTTATATATATATTTTTCTGACATATTCTTTATAAAGCCAAGTCTAATGCTTCTTAGTTATTAAGTAATTAATCATTTCAAATAGGAAAGGTGCATCAACCAGACAGAAGAAAAATGGTCCCATCGTTGACTTTACCAACCCAATCCTTCAAAAAAAAAAAAAAAAGATAGAAAACAAAGTCTGAATGAGAGTGGGAACCTTTTGATGTAGAAGGAAAGTCTGAGTCTCTTGCAACTTCTCAGAGTTTTTTTGTAGAGCATCGGCTTCCTGCAGGTGGTATGCCAGAGCTTTCTGGAGATAAACATTCTCTTTAAAAACAGCTCTTCCAGCAGTGTTCAGTTGCCTGAAATAAACAGATATAAGATCTCAAAACAGAGGCCTAAGTTTTAGATATTACCAAACTAAACAATGATTGCTTTAACATTAATAATAAAGACAATACTGCAAGGTTGCTATTATTAACCCCATTATTAGATAAAGAAATTTAATTTTAAAAAAAGTTAAGAAATCTTCCTACACTCAGTTGATATATATGTTAAGAACCAGTCTAACTTCAAAGCCTAGGTTCTTAGCCTCACACCATGCTACTACAAAGTGGGTAAAGGGGTGAGGAGCGGGGACACAAAGTTCTCTTTCTAGAAACAGTGAGGGGAAGTAAGCCAGATAATTTCAAAAATGCGAACCTGGACAGAAGTGGTAAGACAAAAGGATAAGAACAAAAGAGACCTGTGAAGAGGTAAGAGAGGCTATGAGAAAGGGAAAAAGGCAGCAGTCTCTTACACGACGGCTTCATGGTGGGCTCTCTCTGCCAGCATTATTATCTTTTTTTCAGCCTCCTGTTCTAGTCGGTGCTAAAAAAGAAAATAGGCTGTTTTAATACAGTTATATTTCTAACAACAGAATTTACATATCAAAATGTTAAGTATCTATTTTATAATATCAAATAAAATGCTCCTATCCACATGACCTGATGTGAAATACTCCAAGTAGTAATGGAGGAGCCAGCAAAGAGGGCAACATGAACACAGGAATCTTAGGGTACCTCCCAATTTCCACATGAAAAAGCAACATGACAGAGAAATAGGAAAAACAATTCCACGTCAGTATGGAAAAGCAGAGCTGGGAAAAATTTCTGCTAAATATAATGAAGAGAGTCATAACTTATTCATTCAACAAATTTGTATCAAGTGCTTTTGTGTAGCCGATTTTTCAGATACTGGAGATTCTGTAGTGAATAAAACAGATAAGGTCCCTGTTCTCACAGAGACTATATTCAATAATAATTAACATGTACTTCATGCATATCACAGTGACCTCTTCGGTCCCAACTCCCCTATATAACAGGGTACATGCAGCTTTAGTTCTACCAGGGGAATACCACGCTGAGAGGGATGTGTCCTAAAGCCTTGGTAAGATGACAATCTCTCTTGAGGATTTCAAGAATCTCTTCACTGGACGTGGGGAAGAGACTAGACATTGAGATATCTAGAATAGATTTATTTCCCTGTTTTTTATTCTATTATGATTTAATAACAATTGTCTAAGATACCAAATGGAAGGTTGACATATCTCAGAAGGTATATAAATACAATTATGTTGTTCTAATAATCAAAAGATTTTTTAATTAACCCTAATATGTCATACCTTTTCTTCAAAAAACCTGTTTTCCAATCTTCTAAGAGTCTCCTGATATTTATGCTCTGTGTTCCTTAAATTCTCCTTCAGCTAAAATTAACAAATAAAAAAAAAATCCTAGTCAATAGGAAATGGGGTTGATTGGGGCATATTTCTAGAAAATTCTCAATAAACACTTTCTGTTACATATTACCTCTTAATCCTGAACACACAGAAAAACTGTCCCTACCTATGAGTACCCTATTTCCCTTAAGCTTCTATAGACTTACAAGATCAGTAATAAGTTCCTAAAAAGCCTTTCATGAATAACAGTTCTCAGAATATTCAGACAAGATATTCTCATAATCGTATTTTTGAAATATCCTCATTTTAAATGTGTGGAATCACGGAATCATATTTTAGAATTGGAAGGGACCTTACAAATCAGACAACATAATCTCTCACTTAATATAGAAATCCCTTCTATGAGAAAAACATCTAGAGATAGAAGTATCACTAATTCAAATCTCATTAATTCACTAAGCCATCCTTTAATAGTTCCCATTTTTAAAAATTCTTCTTAGTATTAATCTAAAAAGAAAAACCTTCTTTTGATTCCCCTGGATGGATCCTTCTGTCCTCTAAAACTACATATAATATAAAGGACAAAATTCTAGGCAGAGAAAGTTGAGCTAAATTAAAGTTATGATCCTGGCAAGAATCAAACAGCTCAAAACAGGCATACCCAATCTAATATTCATTCCATAAAAAAGGCTATGAGAAGATCAGAGTTCAGGTGCTACCTCACTCTTTTACCAGCTGTTTGACTCTAGGCAAGTCACTTAACTTCTCAAAGTCTCAGATCTCTAGGAATAAAAAGAGGATAATAAAAGCAGCTATCTCATAGGAGTGTGGCAAGGATTAAATAACAAATAATACATGTACTTAGAATAGTAACCATTTAGTATAATGCCTAATTGTTATTGTCATTATATCTAATATTGTCCCCTCTTATACTTAAGTTTTCCTTACTGTAATCTCTGTCCTAAGTGCATTAAATCTCTATTTTATATAATCTCTGTTAGATGTTCTTCTTCCACCTTGTCTTTTGTACGTAATTTTTTGTAAATGGCTTCTTACGTTGTCAAATACTTTTAAAGTAACATGAATATATAAGTTTATGGAAATGTCTACCATCCCAGTGTGCCATTGGACTCCCTCAAAAATCTATAAATTAATAAATGAATCTTTTGAAAGATAATTGGACAATACATATCAAAAACCTTTAAAAGTTTATATTATTTAACCCAAAATTCCACTTCTAAGTTACCTTAAAAACTAATTAAAGATATAGAAAAATATTTTTACTTAGATGTTCATCACAGTATGTGATAGTGAAAAATTAGGAAAAAGTCCAAATATCTGGCATCAAAGGACTGATTAATAAATCATGATAGATCTACCCAATGGAATTTCACACATCTACTCAAAAGATTTTATAGAAAAACATGTAATGGCATTGAAAAATGTTCACAATACAGAGTGAAAAAATCAGGCTAACAATTTATGCATCATGACCTCATTTTCGTAAAAATAACATATAAATATTTTTAACATACCAAAATATCAACAATGGTTATCTCTACATAGTGTCATTGAGGGTGCGTGTGTATGATTTTCTTCTTTTTGTATCAGTTAAATTTGCTGAAATGGGTATTATCACTTTGTCCAAAAAAGAAAGACTAAAATAATTTATTAAAAAGTAATAACTGAAACCTACCAATTTTTGCTTCTTCTGTTAATCAAATAGATAGAAATAATATTTTCTTTAAAATTTATGCGTTGACTACCTTTTGATACTCTAAATTTAATTAGTCTCTTTTAAATTTTATAATGTAGTCTATACATGTAGTATAATTGATTTCCTTCGGTTCTGTATATTCCCCAATTTTAAGTTCACGGGCCCCCACACTTGCCTTAATTATCTTGTAATTATCTTGGGATTCCTTAGAACTACATTATTTTCTCTCATAAACCAGTATCCTTTTTGCCTTTGAATTTTAAGTCTTCCTGGCCCAACAGCCCTCTTTGAAATGTTTGAAATCTATTTCTCCCCTAGGTGGCAACGTTGTTCTTTAAAAAAATTAAAAAATAAATAAAATCACACTGTGGCCCACTAGAATATGCGCAGCTAGTTCCTAATTCACTTTTGATTCAGAATGTATACCTACCCTTAGGGTGACTATTTTGAGAGTCCCCGAATATTTAAGAAACTTAACTTGATTCAATCTGCAGCATTTTAATATGAAACAAAATTTGATATTCCTTCTAAACCTTTTTCATCTTTATTGAAGTATAATTGACAAAATTATAAAGTACTTCAAATCTCCATCATGATTTGATATACATTTACATTGTCAAAGGGTTCCTCCCATTTAGTTAGAAAACTTGATATCTCTTCAATTACATTTTTAATGAAAAGACCCACTCAGAATTTAACAAATATTCATTGAGCATTACTGTGTATCTTATATGGTGATTAATACAAAGGACAATACTGTTTATACTTCAAATAATTTATAATCTAGTAGGAGAGATAAGACAAATGAAAAATAATATCGAGACAGAGTGGGCTAGGTAGTATAAAAGAGATACAAAATGCTATGGGAACACACATAAAAAAATTATTCCTTTTTCTCCTGCTAATAATCTTTTTGTGTATTTTCTTTTTTCCAGTTTATTGAGATATAATTGACATATAACATTGTGCAATTTTAAGGTGTACAATATGTTGACTTGATACACTTATATACTGCAAAATGATTACTACCATAGTATTGGCTAACACATCTATACTGTCACATAATTACCATTTTTTTGTGTGTGTGGTGAAAACATTTAAGATCTACTCTCTTAGCAACTTTTAAGTATATAATACAGTATTATTAGCTATAGTCACCAAGCTATACATTAGATTACCCAGAAGTTGTCAGTCTTATAACGAGAAGTTTATACCCTTAACCAATATCTCCCCATTTCCCCCTTCCCCCAGCCCAGGTAGCCACCATTCTAGTTTCTCTGAGTTTGGCTTTTTTTAGATTCCACATATAAGTGATATCAAACAGTATTTGTCATTCTCTGTCTAACTTATTTCACTTAGCACAATGCCCTCAAGTTTCATCCAAGTTGTCGCAAATGGCAGGAAGAAAATTAGTACTTTTAAAAAGGACTCTGAGGGAAGGTCTCATGGAAAGCATGCATTTGAGCGGAGCTTTTGAAGGACAGGTAAAATTTTAATGGACAGAGATCTATCAGAAGTATATTTCAGGTAGAAGAAACAGTATAAACAAAGTAACAAAGGTAGAAAGACTTCGGGGGTGAGTGCATGTCCAGTTTGGGTGGACTAAAGGGGATGTGCATGGGGAGGGGTAGTAAAAGGAGACAATAATGTTTCGAGGTAGATTAGGGTTTTGACACTCACACTAAGGTGTCTGGGAAATATTCTGCTGTCAATAGAGAAATACTAAAGAAGATACTTGCGGGAGGTGATCAGAACATCATTAGAACTGTGATATTTTAAGATCATTCCTATAGCAGTGCATATTTTGGACTGTGGTGGTGTGGTGGTTTTAAGATATGTGCAAACTTCTTTGATAATCCTCCTTTCAAATGATCGAACCTAATTCCCCACTCTTAGAATGTGGGCCAGACCTAGGAATTTACTTCTTTCTAACTAATAGGATAAGACAGAAGTCATGCTATGTGATTTCCAGCTAGGTCAAGAAAAGGATAGCTTCTGTCTGGCTTTCTCTTGAATTACTTGCTCTCAGTGAAGGCATTCTTCGAGTTGCACACTAAGGTAGCTTGTGAAGAGTCTCATGTGGAAGAGAAGTTGAGGCCTCCCAGTAATTACCAGCACAGATGTGACAGTCATGTGAGTTGGCACCTTGGACGCAGATCCTCAAGATTCAATCAAGCTCTCAGATAGCTGCAGCCCTGGCTGATATCTTGACTGCAACCGCACAAGAAACCCTGAGTCAGAACTGCTCAGCTAAACTGCTCCCGAATTCCTGATCCATAGAAATTGTGCTTTTAACAAATGTTTATTATTGTTTTAAACCATTGAAACAATAATTTGGGGGTGGTTTGCTCTACAATAATAAATAACTAATTCAGGTAAAGAAATAGAGGTATTGGACAGGATTTCAGGATGCTGCGATTCTGCTACCAGCTTTATAACTTACCACAAAAGTCACTTAACATCTTTGTGTCTGTTTTCCTCACCTGTAGAATGACTTAAACAGGCCCTAAAGTTCATTAAGACTCTATGAATTCTATGAAATGTTTTAGTTTTAGATGGTTCCTTATATCATTCATTTAGCAAGTTTTATAATTAGGTACTAGTCTAGAAATTAGTGAGCAGTGACAAGTATATACACAAGGAGATGATGTGGCTCTTATTCCCCTTAATTTACAAAGATTAAAAAACACAAACATAAAATAACTAGAGAAGACAGTTATGTAACTGCTATTTTAAGGACTTTAAAATGCTTGAAACTCATAGAAGAGATCCCCCAGAAAACACTGCAAAAGAGTTTGTATACTGGTGAGCTATGAAGACATAGCTCAGTACAATTTTAAAGCAACAGTTAAAACGACGGTTATAAAGCAACAAGTAATCAAGCTTATGAACAAAGTCAGCCTCATGGAAAGATTTTGGGATAATTACGCTGTGGTAACACACTCCTTTCAATCTAAGAAAATATGTTCCCATTCCCCAACTTGCCTAAAATGTACTGACTTGGTCCTTTAATTAAAGCTTCAAAGAGTCCTCTATTAAGATTTTTAAAGCTAGATAATCATAACAATAATCAAAAGATCAGTAATTGCTATGCTATTACTCGTACTAGGAATTAGTATGAGCTAATGAGCTAAGTACTTTACACATTACATTATTTAATCCACACAACATCTCTAAGAGGAGAGAGGTGATACAATAGCCACAGTTTACAAATGAGGAATCGGAGACTTGGAGAAATTAAGACTATCCACGGCTACACATCTTTCAGCTGCAGAGCCAGGAAATGAAGTCAATGATCTCAACTACTACATTATCTTATCTACCTTTTTCATTTCTCATATACCCTTTCAATTTAGCAGTTAGCTAAAAGGAACAGAAACAGGATAAACTTTGGTTTCCCATCGAAGCTTGTTCTCGCTAAGTAGCGCCCTTGGTAGCCAGAGGAGAACCTCAAACACACTGCATGCTTGAAGAACACACTGTGATTGAGAGTGAGAAGCACTAAAAGGGATAGAGAAAAAAACTTTAATATTACTAACCATAATAATCATAATTTTGAACAAAAGTAATAACAGCAGCAGAATAAGCAACATTTATCACACAGTGCTAAGCATATAACACAGATTATTTCATTTATTCTTCACAATGACCCTTTGAAGTTGGTACTATTACTATCATCTCCATATTACAGATAAAGAAATTTAGCAAGATATCCAAATAGTGAAGACAGTATTTATACTCTGGCACTCTGACTTCAGAACACCAACTTTTTACCCCTACAGTAAGATGCCATATAGTTATCTTTGGTGGCAATACTGCTTCTATTCTTACTACTTATATTAGTAGAGTATTCATGTATATTCAGTAGAGTGTTAGAGCAAGCTCCTATCAGGAATTTTGCTAGCAGCTTGTTAAAGCATTGGTAGCTTGAAATTGGCTGTAATGAAAGTATTGACTTCCAAGGAAATCAGCAAATGCTACAAATCAGGACTTTTTTTTTTTTTTGGAAAGAGCTATGCACCACTGTTAATATAATTCTCACTATGTGATATACATTATTTTAAACACTTTACATATATGAACTCACTTAATCCTTACAACAACAGTATGAGACAGTAACTCTTATTATCTGCCTTTTACAGATGAGGAACCCAAGGTATAGAAAGGTTAAGTAATTTGTCCAAAGTCACAAAACTGATTTCAGCTACCTGTGCCTGGCACACATCTGTGACATTCGTTGCATTATGATTAATGCAATAAAACTATCTTCTGAACTGAGGGAACGGAAAATAAGAGAAAGAACATAGTAAGGTCAGAGAAACTTTCCGAAAGTACTGCTTTCCTCACCCTACTCAACCCTACCCAGAGAGCCTTATAAAATTTTCTAAAATTATCATTCATCAGTATAAATATTATTCCTTATGGACTTTGCTGCTTTGTCCTTAATATTTTTAAAGAACTGTAGTTTCTTATTGAAGTCACTATGAAGGTTTAACTGCTGATAAGTGTGAGAGGGTGTGCTGGCTAAAATATGTTGAATTTTCAAAGAAATCAATGCTTAGAAAAAGAAAAGTCTAACCATCAAGACCTCTTGCATCCAGTCCTAAACTGATATATCCTGTCCTTTTATTCTCAAAAAATCTCTAAAATGTCAAAGGGAGTCTTTTACAATCTAATAGGAGTAAATGCCTATGAAGGCTTTTGCAGACATAGTAGTCAATTCTAATCGCCTTTTTTCAGAAAAGAAAGAAAGAAACTTACATCATCTAGTTCTTTCTCCACTTGGATTTTTCTCTTTTGGAATTGTTTTATTGTTTTCATCTCTGTTTGAATCATACTAATTTCTTTGGCTTTTTGATGGAATTGTCCCTCTAGCTCACTTATTTGCACAGTGTACTTTTGCTCCTGTATGCAAAAAACATAAACAAACAACAACAAAAAAAAACAAAGAAAAACAAAACAAAACAAAAAAAAACAGGTAAATGAGTTGGGAGAAAGAACAGAAGTCCCACAGAAACATGTTCCATCTGAAGCCTTAAGCCATTGGTCTATTTTCTTTAAAGAAATATCACTTTTCATTTTGCATTGTTTTAATTTTTGTTAAAAGATATCAAGTACCCTGAATAAGAAAAATTCTATTTTTCTGATATTTTATAGAAAATACAGCTATTTATTTAAAAAAGGCATGAGAAGAATAAACAAATTTTTACTCTAGAAAAAAGATAAATAACATCCCTGACCCTAAATTAAAATTAGTAAATTAAGAGACAAAGAGGACTAATATCTCTAATAAATAAATAAAAAGGAAGAAGATGGGGAAAAGAGGAAGGAAGGGGGAAGGAGGAGGAGGAGAAACAAGAGGGAGGAAGAATAAAGGGAAGAGGAGGAGAGAGAAAAGACAAAAATAAGGATGGAGGAGGAAAAAGAAAAAAGAATAACATCATAAGCACCATTAATACCAGTAAAAAAAAAATGAACAAGATCTATCTAAAGAAATGCAAATGACCTTCAAACATATGAAAAAATACTCAGCCTAGCTCATAAAAAGAGAAATGCAAATTGAAATACACTGAAATACCATGTGTCACCTAACAGGTTGACAAAAATCCATTTGACAATATACTCTGATATATTGTGAACACATGGATAGAAGTTAGATTTCTCAGAATGCACCATGTTTGACAGATTGGACTTTGGAACCACATAAATATTTTATAATTATATTTATAATTATAACGACATAATTACATAATTTTATATGTGCAATTTATTTTTCAAAAGCAACTCCTAAAAATTAAAAGCAAAATGTCTTGTTGAGTTGATGGCGTAACCTTCCAGAAAAGAATTATTTCAAATAATTTCTAAATCTTGTATTTTGACAGTAGATTCCAACTGGTATAATCTTAAGGGGAAAAATGCCACACAAAATCTTAAACTGTTTCTACTAGTCTATGTAGGTGGTAGTATTGGTATTAGTATTCTGTGACTGTTAATGTATTGGGGCTTAAAGCAACTACACAATTATATTGGTATTATTGGTATTATTTTTGATGAGAGAGAAAGGAGACAGATAAAGTTAAAACTCTGTATTCCTGCATCTGAATTGAAAATATTAGTATGGGCTCATAATATATTTCATGATATATTTTTAATCTTTAAAAAATATATATTGTTGGGAGGGGGGTTGGGAGGAATAGTGAAAAGGGTCAAAGGTCAAGAAGTATAAATGGATTGTTACAAAATAGACATGGAGATATAAAGTGAAGAGTAAGGAAAATAGTTAATAATTTTGTACTAAATATGTAAGGGTAAACGGGGGTACTAGATTTAATGAGGTGATCACTTTGTTGGTTTTATAGAACTCTAATCACTATGCTGTACAACTAAAACTAATACATTATTGTATGTCAACTATAATTGAAAAAAAAACCTCATTGAGTTGTGCAATGTAAATATGAGCAACTAATTGTCTTATTACATTTTGATAAAGCCTGAAAAAAACAAATAAATAAAAATAAACATATGTATTGTTTCATTTGGTCCTCTGAATTGCCCGAGAATGAATGTCAAACTCAGGATGGGTAAGCACTACTAATACAGGATGGTTTTCTAAGTTTTATACAATCACGTATTTTTATAGTATTTTTGAACTTCTGTACAAGTGTGTGAGCTTTAAGGTTGCTAAGATGCTCAGAGGACCTATTCATTTATTCTCATTGTCTTAAATATAACCTTGCCAGAAACCTGACCACCCAGTAAGTGAAGTATTAGTGTACTTAGATACTCACCAATTTTTCCTTTTCCTCTTGGGCTTTTTCCCTTGTTTCATTCAATTGTTGTTTCAGGTTTTCAATCTGTGTAAGATGAAAATACAGAGTAAGGAAGGTAGAAAATGAAAATGCAGAATCAGAAAGGTAAAGAAATTGCTCTGTGCCCTGTCTTTATTAAATAGCCTTGTTTTCACATAATATTAAAACCAGTAGGGTTGGAGAGGTTAAGTAAGGTGGAAAGACATATACCATACCCTCAAACTGCTATTGCCAATTTCCAAAACCTGGCCATCATCAGAATTACTGGAATAACTTTTTAATTGTGGTAAAGAATATAACATTAAATTTGACCATCTTAACCATTTTATTTATTTTTTTAGGCTGAGCAATCCTTGGTCGACCTCACAGATTGCAAGGACCTTGTCAGTTTACAATCCCTTACTTCCTATTTTTTAATCCTACAGCACTTGGTCTTCCTAGGTGGCCCTCCCATCCAGTACTAACCAGGCCCGACTCTGCTTAATTTCCAAGGTCAAACATCGGGCTTGTTCAGGGTGGCATCGCCGTGGACTCCATCTTAACCATTTTAAATGTACAGTTCAGTAGTACTGTTTATTCACATGGTTGTACAATAAATCTCTAAATTTTTCATCTTGCAAAACTGAAACTCAATACTCGTTAAACATTAATTCCTTCTGCAACATCTCCTCCCCCCAGCTTTTGGTAACCACCTTTTTAATTTGTTTGTGGATTTTGACTACTTTAGATACTTGATATAAATGGAATCATACAATATTTGTCCTTTCATGACTGGCTTATTTAGCTTAGCAGAATATTCTTAAAATTCAACCATGTTGTAGCATGTGACAGGATTTCCCTTCTTTTTTAAGGCTGCATAATTTTCTTCATCCATTCCATCATTGGACATTTAGGTTATTTCAGACTCTTGGCTGTGATTAATGTTTCAACAAACGTTGGTATGCAAATATCTCTCCAAGATCCTGCTTTAAATTTTTTTGAAAATATACCCAAAAGTGGGATTCCTGGATCATATGGTAATGCTATTTTAAATTTTTTGAGGAACTTCATAGTTTTCGATAAAGGCTGCACCATTTTACATTCCCACAAATATTCTAGTTTCTCTGGATCCTCCACAACACTTGTTATTTTCTGTTTTTCTGATAGTAGCCATGGTATAAAGTGGTATCTCATTGTAGTTTTTATTTGTATTTCTCTTATCTGGGTAACTTTTTAAAAGAAAAGTTTCAAGAAGAGTACAGAGTCCTCATACACTCTTCACTCAATTTTTCTATTTGATTTCCCTCTCTATGTATATATAGATAGATCTATCTAAACACATAATTATATAGATACATACAGACGATAAACTTTTTTACATCGTTTTTTCTGGACCATATGAGAATAACTTTAAGACATCATGATCCTTTATGCCCAAATAATTATGTCTTTCCTAAGAAAAAGGACATTCTTTTTTAGAAACACAGTATAATTATCAAAATCAAGAAATTTAAAATCGACATAATCTATACTCTATATTGAAATTTTACTACTCTTGTCTTAATAATGTCTGTCCTTAATTGCAACTTTTCTTCTTCTGGTCCAAACTATAATTCTTGGTTACGTATTACATTTAGTTGTCACGTAACCTAGTCTCCTTCGATCTGGAACAATTTCTCAGTCATTGTCATTTATGATATCAACCTTTTTGAAGAATACTGGCCAAAGTTAGGGCTGTCTGATGTTTCTTCATGAGTAGATTCAGGTTATGCATTTTTGGCAGGCATACACTGCCAAAGAGATGATGCATTCTTTCCAGTGATTCACATCATGAGGTGATTGATGTCAATTTTAATCAATTGGTTAAGATTATGTCTGCCAGTTTTCTCCACTTAAAAGTTACTATTTTTCCTTTTGTAATTATTAAGTAATTTGTGGGAAGATATTTTGAGACTACACCAATATCCTTCTGCTCATCAAACTATCATCCACTAGTTTTAGCATCCACTAATGATTCTTGACTGATGCCAAAAGGTGCCTGTTCTAACTCCATCACCGTTCCTTGAAAATTTAATAATTTATTGAATTCTATTGTAAGGAAAAGCTTTCCCTTCTCCTTCATTTATTAACATATGTATTTATTTATTAGTGTATGCACTCATGGGCTTAAATTTATTCAATGGGTTACAATCTATTAGTGTCATTATTTATTTTGATTATCTCAGATTTAGCCTGTGGGAGCTGCTTCCAGCTAGCCCCTGTGTTCCTTAATATTTTTTACTTACTTTCTCGCACATAAAGACATCCCAATCTTATCTTTTACTTTCCATGCCCTAGTCTTGGAATCAATCGTTTTTCCAAGGATGCTGGTTTGTTTTAATAGAGAACCCGGGTAGCTTTTTAAACTAAAAACTCCTTGACGTGGTTATAAAATCAGAGGATACAGAAGTGAAACACTGTGGTAAATGATATCTTAGACTAGTTTAAAGAAAATCTTAAAATTCTAAAAGAGAAATTAAGACAGTTTTAAATCATGCAGGACAGATGTGAAATATAATGATATTTATTTTGTGATTGAACAGAGCATTAAATACAAAAACTCACTCTTAAGAAAAATCTCCTACTTTTGTTCAAGATATAATAGTTTTAAAAACATTTCATTTCTATATTTCTATAATTAACATGAAATAAGATTATAAACAGTTTAAAGTTTAAGAAAACAGAAGAATGAGTAACAAAACTATAGGAGAGTTAATTAACCAGGATATATTGAATCCACTTTACTTTTTCTCACAAAGTAGTTTCTTTGGTTTTAATGGGCATCCATGACTGTGAAAAATTATGCATTTGCTACAGCCAGTTGTGGGCCTTGATATATTGAGGCATTTCTTAATGAAAATCAAGAAATACAAGTGATACTGATAAATGCAGACCAATATCAATTAGCTAATAGAGGCCACAAAACTTCTATGTAATGAATTATGAAAATTATTTGTATGGCTGGCCTAAAATTTACTTAAGAATAATACTTTATAGAAGACAACTTTGATAATGCCCACTCTTCAAAAAGTAATTCTGAAAACATGTTGCCTAGAAAATAAGGTAAAAAATGACAATAATGCACAAAATTATATTTTATTTAATAAAATCTACACAAATATTCCATTGTCTGATTTCCCTAAAATACTTTCAATATCATCTTGAACTTGATTTAATGAGTGCCTACTTTGTGCCAGGCTGACACTAGGTGCTGGAGACACAGCACTGAACAACAATTTTAAAAAGTCTCCAAAATTCTTTACTTCTGAGAGGCTTCATTCTAATCATAAAAAGACAATAAACAAATAACGTAACATGCACATAGCATGACAGAAAAGAATAAATATAACAAAGAAAGTAAAACAAAGTAATGGTCTTAATTTTAAAGAGGATAGTGAGGAAGGGTCTCACCGAAAAAGTGGCATTTGAAAAAATTAAGGAATGATTCATGCATTTGCACATCACCCTTATGTAGGAGCCATGCGTTGTATCACTCCAACATTAGTTCATATATGTACTGAAGCAAACGCATAAATAAACAAACAATGGGTGAAGGAATATATAGATGTTCAAGCAACAAATAATCAGGAAAATACAAATTAAAATACCAAGATATCAATTTACACCCATAAAATTAAGCAAAAATGATTAAGCATAATATTAAGTATTAACAAAAATTTGGCAAACAGGAACTTACTCTAATACATTGCTTGTGACAGTATGAATTGGTATAACCTCTTTGTAGATAAATTTAAACTCCTATGAAATTGAAACTAGGCATATCCCATAATGTAATTTAACTGTCTACTCTAGAGAAACACTCACAAAAGGGCACATGCAGACATACACAAGAATGTTCACTGAATGTAATAATGAAAAAAATGGAGTCTAAATGACCCACAGGGGGTATAGATAAAATTTGGTTTATTTATTTGATGGAATATTACAAAGCAGTTATGAATAAATGAAAAAAAAATAAAGCATACTCATTACAAATTTCTTAAATGAATTGAATCATGTAATTTTTGTGAATACACCACAAAAACATTATGTTGAGTAAAAAAACAAGTCATAAAAGGCATGTACAATATACTACTAATGTAAAATTGAAAACGAGACTATAGTGTGTATTGTTTGTGGATATATAATACAGAAATAGTAAAAGTACAAAAACACGCTTGGGACTGAAGTACCTCAGCATGGTGAAAATTTCCTTGAGTTTCCATGGGGTTCATAGAGGCAGATGGAAAAGAGAAGAATGTGGAGTTCCACCTAAATTCCACTTTCAAACCCACTAGCTTTGTGACTTTGGGCATGTTACCTGTCCTTTCTGAGAGTCAATTTCTTCATCCGTAAAATGAGAATGACAATATTGTCGCTACATGGGGTAATTAAAAAGACTAAGTGAGATAACGAAGGTAAAGTACCTAACATAGAGCCTGGCACAAAATATGGCCTCCACAGTGTTAGCTCCCATTCCTTTTTCTTCCAGATCTAAAATAATAGCTTTGCTTTCAAACACTTAAATAAGGTATGATAAGATAAATTCAAGGTTCAGCTTAAGTTCATATTCATGTGATCATGGATTATTAGTGACTTTACAGATTATTAAAACTAAATATTTATCAATATCAAGAAATATATAGATCATATACCATGCTCTTATCCTTAAAATAAAATGGATTATTATATTCACTTATGATCATCAATCTGTTTTAGACAAGAAAACATGGAACAAGAACCGAAAATGAGAAAGACTCAGCTATGACAGTAAAGCCATTCTGAAATAGCATCCTGCTTCAAGGAGAGTTAAAGTCAACTGAAATGTCTTAAGTATGTGGTAAGTTTCAAGGAATTAAAATCCTTGAAATATATAACCGCGCAAGTATAACACAGAGGTAGCTACTAAGACTCAGGAGGGTTTCTACCTACCTACCTACCATATTATCTTTTTCCTGATCCTGCTTCTTCAAATAGCTTAATACAGACATTGTGTCTTTTTCCATTTTATACTGCTGTTTCTTTAATTCCTCATTAGTTTTTGCGAGTCTCCGGGAAGTATCACGATACTCAATCCTAGAGAGTTCTGTGACTTCCATCCTGGCCTCCCAAAGGGAGGCATTGGCCTTGGCTCTTTCCACTACAGATTCATCAGTTTTTGTTATCTTCCTACATGGAAAGAGGATATTGACAGTAAAGAACTATTCTCTACTATAGTAGTATTACAACTATAATAATTTGTTTTGCTTGGCATTGCCTGGCACATATGAGCAAATATTATTGGATAAATTAGTTAATAAGAATACATATTTACTTGATAATGGATAACTATCATAGTAGGTGCCTCTTCCTGGAAGAGGGGAACTTTGGAGCATAACTCTAAAGAACTAGGAAAACAAAGAGAAAAAGCATGATAAGTCAAATTCATTTCATAAAGCCTTCACATCTTTTCATCTGCTTCTTCTTTCTCTAATATTTGAACTGTCTTCTATTTCTACTTACTCAGTCTTAGACCTTAGCTTTCTCCACTGCAAATCCATAACCTTAGTTCCTCTTCTGCATGACAATACATTCATAGTGTAACTGTAACACTAAGTCCATATTTCTGTAATCTTCTATCTATCTGAACCCCAGTTTTGTTTTTGTTCTAGATTGTTTTTTTTTTTTTGTTCACTGTGTTTTTTAGGGTTTTTTTTTTTTTTTTTTTTGGCTAGGCCTTAGACAAAACATCAAGTCACTAGGATAAGTATGTTAAATACTTTATATGCTGTGCCACAGTGCACCAGGTTTCAAGGATGGCTGACAAACCATAATCATTTATACAGAGGTGGAGAGGATATTTAAAAATAATAATGGCTTCAAAGATTAAGGTGATAAAAGGGGAGCTTTTTCAAAATAAAGATCTATTATATGAGCATTAAGAAAACACTATCCTATATGTGATAGGCATTGGATATATATTTAGATAACAACTAAGAAGACTTCACCTGTATTTGAATTCTAAATATTTTCACACATAAGTATGTATGAATTTTCTATACTGTCATCCTTTATTCCTACCCTTCAACTCCTGATTACTGATCCCTTTCCAGTCCTACTCTCATCTTTTGTTCTCTACAAATTAAGGCCAGCCCCATCTCAACCCCCAGCCTTTTCTAGCTGTTGACCTCCCTTTCCAGCATTCATTAGGTAGTAGTGATAGACTGCCTTGCTACAGTCACCCAATTGCTCCCTGAAGGTATCAAGTCTAAGCTGCTCAGAGTAGTTGATACATGAAATCTGATAGGATTTCTCAAAGGAGGACCACTAATACTGACTGTAGACACAAAGCAGGGTTTCTCAAACTACGCATCACAGAAAATCCCAGGAATAAGAGGTCTGTTGTCCTCAATGTTCTCCATTGTTGATGTGTGTACTGTAGATGCAGGGTCAAAAACGGAAAAGATATGCTAGTGAGTTCCAGGAATGTGATAAGTCCTTGCCACTTTTAAAAAGTGCTAAACAATGTAGTTATATTTTTAAAAATACAATGTAGAATACTTATATTAACACATGGAGGGAAAGTAAAAATAAGTATGTACATTGGGCTATAATTTTACAAAAATGAAAAAGAATGTCCCCAAATGATAATAGTGGTTATCTTTGCATGATGTTTTCTCCTTTGACTTTCCATATTTCCTAAACTTTTTTGTACTGAGCATGTATTACTCTCTTAAACAAGTTACCTCACAAACTTTACAAGTTTGGATGATTCACTTGTGGTTCCATGAATAGTGTTGTTGGATACCACGTATGACTCCAATGTGTCTAGGAACAATCAGGGTCATCCAATAGGTCTAGTGGCAATCCAGCAGCAACTCCAAGTCTGCAAAGGGTTAGTACTATAGCAATCAACATCCACTTCAGAGGTTCCAACCAGTTTGGAGAATCCTGAACAATTATCCAATGTGGTCAAATCCTTTAGGCTCCCTTTGAACCAAAAGGAATCCCTAAAAGGCCCAAGGAACTACTTCAATCATCCAGAGATCCTTTAGATTTTCAAGATCATCTCAACCACATAGCAGACTAGGGGCAAGAAAGAATGAACCCAGAGCACAGTTCTTGTGGAAAAAACATCCAAGCTGAAGCACACACAAGCAGACACCTTAATTTGTTATTGAACAAATATTAAGCACCTGCTATGTTCCAGGCTCTCTGATAGGTCCTGATGATATGGTGAATAATGCTTAGTGCCTACTCTACAGAAGCTTATAGTCTCGAGCAGGACTTCCCCATCCTGGCACTACTGACACTGAGCCAAATAATTTTTTCCTTGGGGTGAGGGTAGGGGGGTTGTCCTGTGCATTGCAGAGTGTTAAACAGCATCTTTAGTATCTACCCGCTAGATGCCAGCAACACACAACCCCAGATGTAATAACCAAAAGTCTCCAGATATTGCAAAATGTCCCTTGGGAGGCAAAACGGCCCTGGGTTAAGAACAACTAGTCTAGAGCAGTGCTGTCCAATAAAACTTTCTGTGATGTTCTTTACCTAGGCTGTCCAGTATAGTCTCCACTAACCATATGTGCTTATTAAGCATATGAAATATGGCTAGTACAGTTGAGGGTCTGAATTTTTAATTTAATTTAAATTTGATAGCCACATATAGAGGGTGCCTACCCTATTGGACAGCACTTGTCTCCAGGACCTCCAATATCCCAAGAAATGTTATCCTGACCTTCGCATCTAGTGTCGGAACTCTTCCTCCTCATTCTCAGTCCTTTTCTTCTCAAGTAGCACCTATTTCATTTGGTCCTGTGTTACTTTTATTCTTAGGGAACTTATCTGCTTCCATCGTTAATGCATTACACATAGGCAGGGGCTGTGTCTAAATTACTTCGGGGTCCCAACTCTTACACTCTATATTGGCTCAGGTGAAGCAATGCGCTTTGGTATACATTTGGGGAAATTTCCAAACACTAGGAACTGTCTTCGGGACCGGAAAGAGCGAGAGGAGGGTCTAGGATGGTCGAGGAGAGCTGTTGGGTGGGTGCCAGTTAGTCAACCCCAGGCCGGATGGCTCCTAGACCCGAATTCCCGGAGGGTAGGTCCTAGGAGAGGGGATCCCAGGGTGGCTTCTCCTTACTTCATCTTGTCTTTTTCTTTGCTCTTGCCTTTCCTTTTGTCCTTTCCCTTCGACGGCATATTGTCTTCTTCAAGGGCCCCACTTTACTCGTAGTCTCTCGGCTACGGCCTAGGCCCGGCTCCGTCGCTAAGGAAACCTGCACGCCGAGCTGATTACGTTCTACCCGAGACGTTGCCAGCGCGCGGAGAGCGCATGCGCTGTTACGTCGTCCCCCGACGCCGCCGCGTGGGGCACAGTCCGCGGGCGGAGCGCGGAGGGAGGGGCGGAGATCGCTCCTAGGGCGGCGGGTCGCCGCGCCGGGGCGGCGCGTGCGGTGAGTGTGCGAGCGGGGGAGGCGCCAGAGCCTGCCATGGGGGTCGAGCGGGGAGGCCGGAGAGAGCCAGCCTGGGGCAGCAGCAGCACGGTGACCTGCGAGCCAGGGGTCTCCGGCGGCGCGAGGTCGGGGAGCCCTCGCCTCATAAAGCTTGTTGCCCTACCAGTCGGCCCACCCGCATATTTTGCAGCGTTCCTCGCCGGCGCGTCCTCCCCTTCACGCCCCAGTTTGCGTGGCCGCGGCCGCCTGGCTGGATCCCCTGCTCCGCCTTAGCTTTTTCTGAACCTGCCCCAACTCCTTTGGTTTCCTTCTCGGTCTCCTGGCTTCTAACTCTTGCTAATTTTTAAGGGATGGCGCATGTATCGGACTTCCCTGGCTACACATTGTTTGGTGAGACAGTTGACTTTTAGGAGGGTGGTGGTTGGGACGAGGCTGGCAGCCTCCGCGGGGCAGCGCACGCGGGAGTCATGTCATCCAGGAGCAGAGCGAGCAGACAAATCCTGCCACCTAAGGTGGGAGAGGCTACTACGGGGGCTGGAGGAGCGTCTCGGGGTCAGGTCCTCCGCCTCAGTCTGTTCTGTGTAGCGGACACTGCCCATCCAGAACTCCTGGGGTCTCCCACTTGCTAATATGTGTCCGCAGCTCCTTTTTCTGTAAGTTGCATAGTTGAAGGCCTTTGCCTTTTGTTTTTGTTTTTGTTTTTGTTTTTTTCCTTTAACCAGAGCACACTTATGAAAAGAAGTACTCGGAAGTTTGTTCTTTTTGAGAGGAGGAGCTCTGTAATTATGCCTTCATTCAATGATAGTGAGTCATTAAAACGGGGAATTATGGGTGCCAACACTATAGTCAGGAAACTTGTTGAAGCTCAGCTGTGTGTCAATCTCCATTTCAAATTAAATTTAAAATTTCTTTTAAAAACTTCGTTGTGCATCATCCCTCTCCATTTCCTTGGAGAGGACTTAATTCCTACACTCCTTCCAGAGGTCTTTGACCTCCGATGCTCTTTCCCATCCCCTCTTTTTCACTTACGTAATTTGTTTCTGGACTCTATAATTAGAATATGTTGATTTGTTAATGAGCAGTGAAAATCTTTTTAGACATACCATCTGCTAGCATGATTGTGGCTCTATTTCTGGTGCATTTTCCCCTCTTTTGCATGTCACACTCCAGTGGGTCCATGGTGGAATCACATACTACAGAGGCGGTTCCTCTGATATGGAATCTGTAAAGTTACAATTAATTTTGTATGCCTAAGGTTCTAAAAATTCACCGTGTTGGTAACTTGCTGAAAAGAGGGTAGAGCATCTTCTATAAAGGGCTGTATTAGGAATACATTCTAAAAATTGGTAACTACATAATATGAAGATCAGTTCAAGACTTTTGTTGTTTGAACATAGACCTACAGACTCATTTATAAACATAAAATTTTGTAACAAGATTATTTCTTAATATGAGCATAGTACTTTATATTTGTACTTTGTAGTATGTACCCTATTATTATACATTTTTGTTAACTATGAGTTTGATTTTGTAGTTAGAAGTGTTGCGATATAAATATGGTTAAAAGAAATGCCCAGATTCATAGTGTAGTTAGTAGAGGTGGTTCTAGAATTTAGGCTTTTGAACCTTACCATTTCCTGCCAAAGAAATGGTTGTTATTCAGTCATCTGTTAGTAAGAAACATCTAATGGTACATATACTAGAATAGGAAGCTACTATTTAGCAATCCATCCGGTAGCATTTCCTTCCATAATTTCTGGTAGGTAATTTTACTATGAAGTTTCAGGATTATTTTGCTGAATAAATTTGCTTTGTTTCATTGTTTAGAATGCTAATGATTTTAAAACTTGGAATAAGTCACTTAGTGTTTTGTTGACCTGGCTTTATAATTTTTTTTTTTTTTTTTTGGTCCAGTTTGGATAGTTCCTGGTCAGCATAGAAATGTGGAGTGTCTTGGCTGAAACCTCATGCAGACGAAATCATTATGGCCCTGGTAGGTAGGGCAACTATCCGGATGTAAGGTAACATCTCTGCTGTCTTAAAGCTGTAAATGTACTTTATGTGCTTCTCGGCTTTTTGTCTGTTTGTTTCTGAATTGGATTTTCTGTCTTTGCCAAATGATGTTAACTTTTCTCTTATCTCATTAATTATAATAGCATCAAGTGTGGAATTGATCAAAAAGCCATGTAAGAACTTAGGGCTCTTTATCAAAATATATAGTATATCTTATTTTTTTTTTCCTAATTTTAAATTTTGGTTTAATCTGTAAAGTCTTCTGTGGTTTTATTCTGGTTTAGCTTGAAGACCAAATTTCTATTCATAAATCATCCTTGAAATTACTCGATAGCAGGTGCTACTCTATAGCTGGAAGAGACTGGTAAATAGCTTTTGATTTTGTCACACAGCCTTTGGAATCCTGAATAAATATATTGTCATGCAACTGTATCTGAAGGGACTAATCAATACTTCTGGATATCATGTGGAATTACTTTTATACTACTTTCTAAAAAAATTTTAATTAGTTTCATATATACAGTACATTGGTTAGACATCTATATAGTTCATAAAACGATCCCCATAATTGCTCACTCCCTCCCCTGACCCTCCACCTAGCCAATGTATTAATGCTAACTGCATTCTTGATGCTGTGCTCCTCATCCCTGTGACCATTCCTCAGCTACTAATTTGTACTTCTTTAACTCTTTACTCCATTCTCCCAGCCATCCAGCTCCCCGTCCTCTCTGTCCGTCACCAAATTTTCCACTCTATTTGTGAGTCTGTTTTGATTAGTTTGTTCTTTTTATTCCTTAGATTCCACATATAAGTGAAATCATATAGTGTTTGTCTTTCTCTGTTTGACTGAAATACCTTCTAGGTTCATCAAAGCAGTATCTTTTTCCATCCTCTTCCTTATCATATGTAGGGGCCTTGTTTTCTTTCCTTTCAGTCACTTTATCTTTTGGTTGGAGCACTTAATTCTTTTCCATTTAAGGTACTTATTAATAAGAATGTAGTTGTTACCATTCTTTATTCCTGTTTTTGATACATATTTTTTCTTCTTAAAGAAGGCCCTCCAATATTTTCTGTAATATGGACTTAGTGGTAATAAATTCCTTCAGCTTATTTTTGTCTGGAAAGCTCTTTATCTGTCCTTCAACTCTAAATGATAGCTTTACTGGATAAATTATTCTTGGGTGCAGATCCTGGGTCTTCATCCTGTCGAATATTTTTTGCCAAGCCCTTCTGTCTGCATAGTTTCCTTTGAGAAATAGCTGCCAGTCTTATGGGTGTTCCCTTATAAGTAACTATCTGTTTTTCTCTTGCTGCTTTTAATATTCTTTCTTTGTATTTAAGCTTTGGCATTTTAATTATGATATGTCTTGGTATGGACCTCTTTGGATCCCTGATTGTCGTAATTCTCTGAGCTTCCTGGGGTTTTATGTCCAGGTTAGGGAAGTTTCTTCAAGCAGCTGTTCAACATCTTGATTTTCTTCAGTTACGCCAATCGGATGGATATTTGAACCCTTAATAGTGTCCCATATGCTTATTAAGTTATTTTTATAGTCTTGGCATCTTATTTCTTGCCATTCTGATTGAGTGTCCTTGGCTTTCCCATCCTCTAGATAGGGCATTTGATCCTTTTCTTTATTCACTCTGTTTATTCCTTTGTTGATTCCATTTAATATCCCTCTCATCTCAGATAATGCGTTCTTCATTTCAGACTGGTTCCCTTTTATAATTTCTATTTTCATTTTTATGTCTTTTATCTCTTTGTTGAAGTTCTCGCTGAATTTATCTACACTTCCCAAAAGTTCATTGAGCACCTTTATAACCAGTGTCTTGAACTCTGTATCTGTTAAACTACTTGACTCCAGTATATCTGGATCTCTGTTTTGTTCTCTCATATGGTTTCTGTTTCTTTGTCTTCCTATTTTGGCTGCCTTTCCGTATCTGTTTCTATATACTAAGCAAAGCTCCTAAGTGTCCTAGTCTTATTAGTGTGGGTTTGTGAAGCAGGTGTCCAGTGGCACAGTCTTGAGAGGGGCTCAGCTACAGGCCAAATTTAGCTCAAGCCTGTACCCCTCCCGGGCCACTTGTTAAGATTCAGCCAGCAATCCACAGATGCTGTGCTTATAGTTGCCTCAAAAGACCACAGCAGAAACCCAGGCCAACTGCCTCCAGTGTGAGTCTAGGCACTGCTCAGCAAGGAGCACCTGACTCACTGAGGATAAACCTGGATGTGGCTTGGGTGGGGCTACGAGGTGGGGGAGGTGGAGTTTCAGGGAATCCTCTGGGATGAGCAACCTCTGTTATCCAGTCTGATGACGTCACGACTATGGCAGCTCTGTTCATGCACTGGGAGTGGGGAGGGCTCAGTAGGGAACAATGGATACTGCCGGCATTCTGTATAAAGCAAGTCTCCCCTCAGCCCTCACTCCGACAGTGTCTCCCTGTAAGTCCCTGGTGCCCCCTTTGCCATAGCCCAATCGGCACTGGTGCTCAGAACGAGCGAGCAGGTTCGTCACTGCGAAAATCTTCTTGAGAATACAGCTCCTTTAAGAGGCATCTGCTGCTGCCGCAGCTTCCGTCTCAGCTGCCCAAGAGTGGGTTGCCCCATGTCCTTGCCCCGTCTTACCTTCTGCCGTTGCAGGGTGCTTTCTTGGATTTCTCTCTAGTCGTATGCCTTATTCATCAAGATCCCAGGCAATTTTTCCTTGCTTGCTGCTCCTTGTTTCCATCACAACTTTGATTTGATAGGAATGTATATAGTGGCCTTATACAGTAGGTGTTCTGTGGGACCCAATGACACAGTCTTCCTGGTCATGCCAGAGGGATGAACAAAGCCTCTATATCATCTACGCCATTTTGGTTCTTCTCCTATATTACTTTTTGTTGCATACATGCAAATATAGAATTCTATTAAATAGGTGTTATCTTGTGATATTATAACTAGTTTGAATTCTTGCAGGAATGAGAAATCCTGGAGATCAAGGATTTATTCTCATCAATTTTTAAATCAGTTTTTTAAACATTTACTGTTTTATTTATATACAAAATATTTTACCTGTTAATTATTACCTATTGGCATTTTATTTGTAAAATATCCAATTTTTATTAGTCGTCATTCTGACTAAGCCATTACGCAGGACTAAAAGTTCTCTAAAAGCATTACATACCCCCATTTCAGGCCAGTTTATCTGCACTTTCATGGATCTGTCATATGTTCATTTAAGAAATGTTTAGTGAGTACTCACTGAATACCAGGCTCTCTTAGAGCTTGAGGGGAACAATGGGGGACAAGATAGGACCCCTGCTTTACAGTGACTTATCAGGTGTTAAAGGTTTGAGTTTGTATCTTTCATTGTAGACAATGAGAAATAGGTGAAAGTTTTGAAGAGTGATGTGATTTATGTATTCATTAATTCATTCATCAAACATTAATTAAACATGTTATGTGCCAAGTTTAAAGATGAATGAATCCCTGCCATGATGTGGGTTACAATCTAGTGGGAAAATGATGAAAACAGCATTTTAGGATGACAGTAGTGTATGGATTTGAGAATTGATATATTGCTGATGAGAAGACCAGTTCAGAGTTTTATAACAGTCCAAGTCGAAAATAATAAAGGTTGGAATCTAGATTCAGGGAACTAGGGGAAAAAAGAGAAAGATACGGGAAAGACATTGCAAAGGAAAACTCACCAGTCCTTCATAACAGATTGAAATATAGATGGCAGGAGAGGGGAGAATTACAGATGATGAAGATTTTGAGTTGTTGATTAGGAACAGCAAATTAGAGGGGAATCCATTCAGCCCTCTCTGTGTATGGGGCAGGGATGCCGAGGAAGGGGGTGGTTTAGAGATGCCAGTTCGAAGTGTCTCCTGTTTGAAGTGTTTTTAAAAGGCAAATTTAATGGAAGTGTTGTCAAGATTGCAAGCCTTGGGGTAGGTACTGCTCATTCTATCCTAGGATTCCAAATAAATATCTGGAGAAGGGCTTTTTTTAAACTTTTTAAAAATATTTTTTAATTTTTCAATTATAGTTGATATATAGTATTGTAGTAGCTTAAAGTATACAACATAGTGACTAGATATATAACTTACGAAGTGATCACCCAAATAAGTACAGTACTAATCAGTGTTAGTGACTATATTCCCTAAGTTGTGCTTTACATTCCTGTGACTGTTTTATAATTAGCAATTTGCACCTCTTAATCTCTTCCACTTTTTCATTCATCTCCCAATATCCCTCCCATTTGGTAACCATCATAATGTTCTCTGTAGCTATGAGTTTGTTTCTGGTTTGTTTGTTTGTTTTGTTTTTTTGGATTCCACATATAGGTGAAATCTTATGGTATTTGTCTTATTTCACTTAGCCTAATACCCTCTAGGTCCATCCATGTGTCGAGATTTCATTTTTTTTTTTATGCCTGAATAATATTCCATCCTGTATATGTACCACCCTCTTTTTTATTCATCTATTAATGGACACTTAGGTTGCTTCCATATCTTGGCTATTGTAAATAATGCTGCAATGAACATGGGATGCATGTCTTTTCGAATTAGTGTTTTAGATTTCTTTAGATAAGTGCTAATAAGTGGAATCGCTAGGTTCTTCTTTGTCTCTTGTTTTAAAGTCTATTTTGCTTGATATAAGTATTGCTGCCCCAGCTTTTTGTTCATTTTTATTTACATGAAATATCTTTTTCCATCTTTTTACTTTCAGTCAGTGTGTCTTTTGATCTAAATTGAGTCCCTTGTAGACAGCATATGTGTGGGTCTTGTTTTCTTATCCATTTAGCCATACTATGTCTTTTCACTGGAGCATTTAATCTACTTACATTTAAAGAAATTATTGATAGGTATATAGTTATTGCCATTTTATTATTCACATTTTGGACCTTTTAAATTTTTTTCTTTCTTTTTAAAGAAGTCCTTTTAACATTTCTTGTAAAATGGATTCTGTGGCGATGAATTTTTTTAGCTTTTTCTTGTCTGAGAAGCTCTTGATCTCTCCTTTGATTCTAAATGATAGGTTTGGCTGGGTAGAGTAATCTTGGTTGTAGGTCCTTGCTTTTCATCATTTTGAATATTTCCTGCCAATCCCTTCTGGCCTGCAAAGTTACTATTGAGAAATCAGTCTTAAGAGAGCTCCCTTGTAGGCAACTAACTGCTTTTCTCTTGCTTTTAAGATTCTCTTTTTGTCTTTAACCTTTGACATTTTATTATGATATATCTTGGTGTGGGCCTCTTTAGGTTCATCTTTTTTGGGACTCTGTACTTCCTGGACTAGTATGTCTATTTCCTTCACCAAGTTAGGAAACTTTTCCATCATTATTTCTTCAAACAGGTTTTCAATTCCTTGTTTTCTTTCTTCTCCTTCTCGTGCCCCTATGATGTGAATGTTGGTATGCTTGAAGTTGTCCCACAGGCCCCTTAAACTATCCTCATATTTTTGGATTCTTATTCTTTTTGCTGTTCTGTTTGGGTGTTTTCTGCTACCTTTCTTACAAATTGCTGATTCTATCCTCTACTTCATCTAATCTACTGTTGATTCCTTCTAATGAATTCTTCATTTCAGTTATTGTATTCTTCATTTCTGACTGTTTTTTTTTTTTGTTCTATGTCTATTTTATGTTTCTTGTCTCTTCGTTAAAGTTCTCACTGAGTTCATGTACTCTTCCCCTTATTTCATTGAGCATCCTTACAGGTGTTTTGAACTCTGCATCTGATATATTGTTTGTCTCCATTTTATCTAGCTTTTTTTTTTTTTTTAGTATTGTTCTTTTATTTGGGACTTGTTTCTTTGTCTCCTCATTTTGGCTAACTCCCTGTGTTAGGTAGAGCCACTACATCTCCCGGTCTTGATATAGTGGCCTTATAGAGTAGGTGTTCTGTGGGCCCCAAAAACACAGTCTTCCTGGTCACCTGAGCAAAGTGCTCCAGGTATATCCCTTGTGTGGGTTGTATATGCCCTCGTTTTGCAGTTGAGCCTTGATTGCTATTGGCACATCAGTGGGAAGGACTGACCCTCAGACTGATTGGCTATGAGAACTGGCCATGACTACAGTTATGCAAGGGCAGAACTCACAAAGCAGGATTCGCTTTTGTGGGGCTCTTATGCCTGCCGAGTCCACCTTTTGGGTGTGTCATTTGTGGAGGTGCGCTGGTGTGGTCCAAAGCTGGCTACCAGGTGTGTTGGTTCTGGGGCCTCTTGGGGAGAGCTTTGGTGCAGGCCAAAGTCAGCCACGGCTTTTGCCCTGCCTGGGGCCGCGTGGTGTGAGCTGCAGAGTGATCTGCAGATGGTTACAGCTCGTGCTAGGCTGGGCAGTGCTTGGGAGAAGCTAAACTGCAAACCGAAACTGGCTGCTATTACTGCCAGGCTGTAGGCCACTTAGCAAGAGGTATAGGGCAGGCTGAGGCCAGATGCTTCTTACTTAGGGTTTGTGAACCTTTCAAAGAGTTTTAGGAAAGTCTGCAGCATAAGCCAAAACAGGCATTTTGTATGGAGAAACTACTAGAAGTGGCTTGGATGGACCCACAAGTTGGGTAGCACAGGGTCTCAGGGAATCACCAGGGTGGGGGCAAACAATTTGACCAGGTTGATAGGGACTCAGACTTGGCTCCCGCCTGTGCCTATAGGTGGGTAGAGGGAGGGCTCAACAAAAGAACGGTGGCTTCTGCCAGCACTTCTTTCAGGAAGAACGCTGCCCCTGCAGCCCTCGCCCTGAAGCCAGACAATTCACTTCCTCCCGTATGTTCCTGGCATTTATCTAGCTGCTGTCCCAGCACTGGAGCGCAGAGGGAGTGAGTCCAGCTGCAACTAAGTCTGTGCGTGGGGCCACTTAAGAGAAACACCTGGGTCTCCAGCAGCCCTCCTCTCACTCAGGGTACAATCCATGCTGTTTTTCACATTCAGAAGTTATGGGGATTCTCTACCCAGCACTGGAACCCTAGGGAGCCTGCTCTGGGGCTGTGACCCCTCACTCCCTGGGGGATCTCTGCAGCCCAAGATATCCCTCCACATTTTTAACTGCCTCACATGAATGTGGGACCAGCCTGTTCTGCATCTCTGCCCCTTCTGCCTTTCTCAACATGGCTTCTGCTTTATATCCTTAGTTATTGGACTTCTGTTCAGCTGGTCTTTAGGAGGTTATCAGCAATGGTTGTTTTATAGTTTAGTTGTAATTTTGATGTGATTATGGAAGGACACAAGCAGTGTTTACTTACTTCACCATCTTGACCTGAAATCCTCTGGAGAAGTGTTTAAGTTGAAGTCAATAAAATGTTAGAAAACCCTTCTCGAAAATATTTATACTATAGTTAGAATTTATAAAACTTCATATTCTCTCTTGAATGTATAATTTTCAGATTTAAGTTACATAGGTAAGTTTAACTTCCTGTGAGAACAGAAGATACTATAT
This sequence comes from Rousettus aegyptiacus, assembly GCF_014176215.1. NCBI lineage: Eukaryota > Metazoa > Chordata > Mammalia > Chiroptera > Pteropodidae > Rousettus > Rousettus aegyptiacus. The sequence goes on along the minus strand of NW_023416306.1, from coordinate 152,380,100 downwards.
ACACTCATGCTTAAAGACATTTTCTGAGTGTCAGTACTACCCTTCAGAATTTAATTCAGGAAGTAGCACAGGAATGGATTGTTGTCATACTGTTAACTCTGTTGAAATAGCCCTGATTTTCCTTTATGACCTTATGTTTAAAGTGCTTGGTTCCTTCTGTTTTCATTTTTTTTTTTACTGGTACAAGATGTATAACCTAAAAATTGCCATTTTAGCCATTCTAAGTGTATAATTCAGTGGTATGAGTTACATTCGCGATGTCGTACAACCATCATTACTGTTTCCAAAACTTCTTTATCACCTCAGACAGAAACTCTGGACCTGTTAAGTAATAGCTCCCATTCTCCATTGCCTCAACCCCTGATGACCTCTAATCTACTTTCTGTGAATTAATTTGCCTATTTGATATTTTAATATAAGTGAAATCATATAATATTTGTCTTTCTGTGTCTGGCTTCTTTCCCTTAGCATAACATTTTCAGGGTTCACCCATGTTGTATGTATTAGAACTTCATTCCTTTTTATAGCTAAATAATATTCAATTGTATATATGTGTATATTATTTTGTCTATCTCTACATTTGTTGGTGCACACTTGGGTTGTTTCCATCTATGGCTGCCATGAACATTGGCATAGAAATATCTGTTTGAGTCATGTTTTTTTTTTTCTTTTAGTTTTTATAAAAGTTGCCAAACTGGCAACATATGCCAGGGAGCAAGATCTCAAATGATCCAAGTCCCTGTTTTCAATTCTTTGGGTATGTACCTAGGACTGGAATCAGCGTGGTCTCTTTTAACCACATCCTCATAAATGTAATAGTAAGTGGTTGCTCTTTGTCACACTTGGAACACACAACCAGTACTTGAGTTCTTCACAGCCCTTCACCATACATTACACAAAAAGGTACACTAGCTTTCAGAGGGAGTGTGATTTGCCTCCTTTTGCCGTTGCTGATTTTATAAACAAGTGATTTTATAAGAGTGGCCGCAGTTGTAGTTTAAATAAAAAAGTGTGGAAGAGGTGAAAAAGCCCAAGAGTATGACTACCAGTCAGGAAATGAGCTTGGTGATCTGATTTCCAAAGCCTGAACAGATTCAAAACAGATGTGAAAGAGATAACTGCATCAAAAATAGGCATACTGACAGAGGAAGGAGAGAACATTGCTCTTATATGCGTATCCATGTCCATTTTCCACAGGTTGAGAAGTGACATATTAGTTGAAGGAAACGAGGAAAGCCCAGAAAGGAAAGGAAAAATTGGTAAGTAACATATAAAGTAATGCCCCACTTTTCCATAGGTCAGATTTCTGCAAATTCTGCTTTCTTATTCTAAGCCGAGAGCTTATAACACATGGAAAGGGATCTATGAGCCGCTAAAAGAGCTGTCACAAAGTCCACAACCCTTATTCTACTGGAGAGGTCTTCATTTGCATAAATTGACAAATACAGGTCTCCGATCCACCTCCCACAAAAGATTTTTAAAAATTATATGATGGGAGCTTATCAAAGGTGTCAAGCACATAACACTGAATAATAATAGCATGATAGCAAGTGAGACCAACTCAAAAATTATGGTAATGGGACCATTTAGTGGCAGAAGGGCAAATAGTCCTATAAACCTATAGCCCCTGTAGGCGTCCCAGGTTTACAGAAAAATATAACTGATGATCATAATCATAACCTTAAACCATATATGTTACTTTATAAACATTTTTACCAAACATTGCAAAAATAAAAATGTTAAGGTATTTAGAGGGGAAGCATCTTAAAGACATATCTGAGGAAATGTACTTACATAGAACCCCTATTCCTTGTCTTATACATGAAGTATTATAATATTTCAGTCTTTCTCATATAACTTGTTTGAAGCAGTAGCTATTTTTCAGTTGGTAACAAGAAAGGGAGAACATGTTTTCACTTCTCTTCCCACAAACTCCAATATAAACAATGACAAATGACATTGATCCTTGTAATTACTCTTCTTCAGTACGTGCCTCCCACAGTGGATATGGGTTTAGAGGCAGAGATCATTTATCACCTTAGATTTTCATTGTATTTGCTTATTGGGGCACTATTAACCCCCTCCTGATTGATAATATTTTCTTAATCTAGAGAACTTTCACACTTAATGAAAGGCCTTGTGACTTATGAAGAACAAAAGGCAACAATAGTTACAGCTTTCCTTAGGCCTTGATTATACAGCCAAGTCAAGCCTGAAACGAAGAACGAAGTCATATACTGTCTGATGTCATTTTGGTATAATACCCAAATGGTTTCATTATACAGAAGGAGCCTTGTCTAATGATGTTTTGATTAAAATGTAATAAAGTGCAGAAATAAGTGATCTATTTATCAGAAAAAAATTTTATATTTTTTGATAACTACCAATGCATCAATTCTGATTCCTTTATTGGGAATTAAAGTATTTGATCTCAGGGTTGGAATGACCTTAAAAAATATCAGCCAGCATTCTGATCTGTGAATCTACTTTGGATATTGTGGTCAAGATGTAGGCTGAGCCCCTGGGGTAAAAATCCTTCTCCACCAACATGAAACAACTCATACTATTGGGAAATTCTTCTTGTTCCATCTCTACCATTGTAGTTTCCACGCTTACAGGTCTTTATTACAGCTTCTTGGCAATACTCTAATAAAAGTTGATTTTTAAGTAAATCTCTTTTATTTAGTTGATATTTGAAAATTTCTTTTTATAAATTTTTTCAGCATTTTTCAAATCTGTGCTAGTAGACAGTCTTGTCTCTTTCTACCAAATATCTCTTCAGTACCTAAGTATTAATGCTACCATTGTATGATTAGAAACTTTTTTCTGTATGTAGCATAAAGGAAGTTGCCATTCTGTTAATATCAATATTTCCACTTTATATCTTCCTTGATTTAGTATTTAATTTCACTTAGTTTTATTCAGTATTAACTGATGTCTATATTTTTAAATAGAATGAATCATTAATTCTTACTCTTTCATAATATATCTGACTTTTATTTGAAGTATTTAAATTCACTTTCACCCTTAGGGACAAAGAGGACATTGTGTGAGTTGTAGTTGTCCTGATTTTAATTCTTTCTTTAAGTAAAATATTTAGACTCTAAGAAAAAATGGAAAGCTTCAAGTGGTTAAAAGAGAAGTTTAAAGTTCATATTGTTTTCAATTTTTAAGGGTTAATATTTTTGGAAAAATAAAAAGTATATAAGCTATATTAATAGAAGTATATATAAACTGGAAAAAACAAAGCCGAATATAAAATATTATGCAAATACTGTATATAACTTGTAGTAGCCAGCCTCCAAGATGGCCCCCAATGAACCCCACCTCCTAATATTCATGTCCTTGTATAGTCCCCTCACACATTTCATCAGGGTTGGTCTGTATGACCAATGGAATATAGAGAAAATGATAGTGTATGAACAATGCCAAGTCATAAAAAACATGGCTGCTTCTGCCTTGCTCTCTCTTGGATTGCCCACTCTGGAGGAAGCCGGCCATCATGTAGTGAAGATATTCAAGGCCCAGTGGAGAGTCCACATGAGAAGTAGCTGAAGCTTCCTTCCAACATCCAGCCATCAGCTTGCCAACCACTGAGTGAGCCATCCTGGAGGTGGGTCCTCAGCCTCAGTCAAGCCTTCAGATGACTGCAACCCAAGCTTACATCCTGACAACAGTATCATGAGAGACCCCGAGCAAGAATTGTCCAATTAATCCACTCCCAAATTCATGAACTACAGAAATTGGAGATAATAAATGTTTATTGTTTTAAGAAACTAAGTTTTGGGGTTATTTGTTGTGCAGCAATAGATAACTAATGTACAGCATTCTAAAATATTTATTGGTTTAATAGAAAAGAATTTAGACAGTGTAAACAGTGTTTAATATTTAGATTGTTTTTGAAAGTTAATCACAATATTAACAATTTGAAAGTAGTTAAAGAAATTCAGTTTAGCTTAATAGATTCAGAAAAGCAAAATTATAATTTCTCCTAAAACAATGACTAGATTAGGTATTCATTAATTAACTCTCTTAAAAATATAACTATGAAAGTATTATTTTTCCCTTTTTATGCCACTTTGCAGTTTATCCCTACTGTCAGTTTCTGCTGCGTACCTACTTGGACTCTTCTAGGTGCTTGAGCTATGTCAGTAAACAAAAAAGATTTCTGTTCTCTAAGAACTTACATCAGAGGAACATAGAGGATAAGCAGAATAAACAAGTCATCTAGAAAGTTAGAATGTCATAAGTGGTATGGAAAGAAGAAAAAGTAGATCAGAGTAAAGGGGATTGAGAAAGCAGGCAGGGGTAGAGAGCCCATGAGGGAGGGAGGTTATAATATTGAAGATGGACCTCAATAAGAGAGGGGCATTTGAACAATGATTTGAAAGAGTTGCAGGAATTTATCAAGTGGATGTATGGAAAAGATTGTTCCAGACAAAGGCCCTAAGGCAGGAGCATGTGTGATATATAAGCACAGAGGTCAGTATGAGGAGAATAAGATGAAAACTATTAGTAGATGAGGGGTAAGGGAAGGGAGGCAGAGTAGGTGGGTCCATGAAGGCTATTGTTGGGACCTTGCTACTCTGAGGGAAATGGGAAGCCATTGCCGTATTTTGCAGAGGAGAGATACTCTAACACATTTTTAAAAGATGGCTTTAGTTGCTTGTTAAAAATAGACTAGAGGAATGAGGGTAAAAGCAGCAATTTGTTAGACAACATTAGAGTAAATCACGTAAGGTGATGGTGGCTGGGGCCAAGGTGGTGGTGATGGAAGTGGTCAGAAATGTTCAGATTCTGGAAATAAAGGTCGAACCAGCAGAAAACATCAAAAACTCTTGATCATGTATAGGAAGGAGATCAAACTACTCTAAGACTTGCACAGTCTTATGCCAGTCTAACTTAACAGCTTCATCTCTGACCATTCTCTGCTCTACACGCCCATATCCATCTCTCACTAGAGCCATACTGGATGACCTTTCCAGGGTGACCTAGTCTGGGCTCTGGAAATAGACAATCTGGGTTTGATTTCTGGCTCTTTTCACTTACTATTGTGTGGTCTTAAATTAGTTTCCTTAGCCTCTGTTTTCTCACTTATTGACTGGGGGAATTCATAATAGAACCTACCTCACAGAGTGGTATTATGAGATTAAATGATGTAAAATACTTAACATAGTGCTTGGCAAGTATTAAGATCTCAGTAAATATTAGCTGCCATTTATTACCTCAGATTGTGTTCCTGTGGCCACAGTCTTTCCTCTGCATTGAATGCTAAACTTCCTTTTCTATACCTTCCTCCACTATAGTCTTCTACTTTTTTTCTGCTTTGTTTCTCAAATCCATATGACAGACATTCCTAAAGAAATTTAAAAATGAAGTCAGACTCTCTAATTTCCCTACTATCTGCCAAACTCAGCATCTCGAATAAAAAGGTCTGTTTATTCACCTTTAATTCTCTGGTAACTAGTGCTTAGTAGGCATCAGTAAATATATAGAATTAGACAATTGAGCGGAGCCTACGAAGCCTCTCCACCCCAATCCTTCTTACATGTAACTGCTGGATTCATATTTGTAATATTCACTTGCTCAAAATCCTTCATGGCTTTCATTGCCTACGAAGTCTAAACTCCCTAGCCGAGTATTTGATGCTCTACCATCTGACCTCAATTTGCCCTTCCAACTTTATTTCCTACTGCAGTTAGGCAAACTGATCTGTTCACCACCCCCCAGGACCTCTTCATCCATTTTCTATATCCATATTGTTTCTTTTTTTAGAAAAGCACTCCTCTCCTGTCCTAATTCCTCTTCTCAGGACCTTCCTCAAATGCCACCTCTTCCACAAAACCTCCTCTGATCATCCCAGCTGGAAGTAATCTCTCCTTGCTTTGAAATCTCAGCATCATAACTGTGCTACTTGTCACATTTTAACTTTACGGAGGTAATTAGTCAACATGTATTTTCCTGTTTACCGCAGCCTCTTAAAGAGCAGGTCTATGATGATTCCTCTTTTAATGCTGTACTTGTAAGTAGCATTAGGCAACTGATAAGTTCTCTAATGGCTAAATGAATAAATTAATATATGAGTAAACAGGCTTTCTTGAATAGTATTCCTATCCATAGGCTGGTTTGGAGGGTAATGGAGATTTGAGGATGCGATACATAACCATAGTGAGACACTGGGAAGCAGGATACTCCCCGCCCCAATGCTCCTGCAGGTACCATTAGCCCAACTGTACCAAGTCCATTCAGGGCACACTCACTCACTGATGTCTGATATGTTCCAGGTCAGTATTTGGCTTGGGAAATACAAAAGATATCATGCACCCTCACCTTAGATACCCTTCAGATAGATATCAAGGTGATACAGGGCTCTGCACCTTGGTACTAGAAATGTAGCTCCCCCCTTATATCCCCAAATGAGGCACCGCTCACTATGCCGAAATCTGTTCCAGGTTTACCTTATTAGACTTACTTAGGTTTTGTTTTTCTTGGTTAACTTAAGCTTTGGGTGTTTTGACTAATCCGTTTCCATTGTTCAGCTTATTGTTTAAAATTTTAATTCTAGTTACATTTTAAACTTGCTTAGTGTTTCATTTTTAACTTTGTTAAAGCCAGCTTTGCTGTGGAGTTCTAAATAATTGGCAGTGGTTGCTTTTACATTTCACTGTTTTCAAAATTTTGGGTGGATCTTTCTAGTCACCTGGCCTATTCCATTATTTTCCACAGTTAGGAAATACTGTGTCATTTTATTCAAGTCAATCAGTATTGATATTTGCTTAGGGAAGAAATAGAAACTTAAATAACAGCCGTCACCATGGAATTGTACATATAAGAAAAACAAGTCTACTCATTCTGAAATCTGTTTCATTGCCTCCAGAACCATCCTTTCTCATGCCTGCCCTCTATTCTAGTGCACCTTTATATTCCAGCCATTCTAAACATTTTTTTGTTTGTTTTTTCCCAGTGACAGCACCTAGTATTCCTAAGTGATCTCCCAAGCAAGTACTAACCAGGCCCAACCCTGCTTAGCTTCCGAGATCAAAGTCCAGGGTGTCATGGCCATAGACTCATACGGAACTCTTTTAATATTTGAACTTCTCAAAATGTTCTTTATTTCAGTTCACCAGGTTAATTTCTACCTGCTTCAAGACCCAGCTTGGGCCTCTCATCCCTCTTGAGAAGCCTACCACTCACTCCCTTCCCACCGCCATCCTTCCCCTTCTAAGGTGAGTTATTTGCCCTGTTAGTCTATTTGTCACACCCTGTGCCTATTTCAGTTAGAGAACTTACTGCAGTACATTATAGCTGTTGGTTTACTTGTGTATTTCTTCTAGTAAGCTGAAGTCTCACCAAGAAATGGGCCTATACCTTATTCCTCTTTTGTATCTAGAAGTTAGCACAGTATCAGTTATATATTAGACACTCAGTAAATGCTTATTAACTAGACAGCTCAATGCCCAGCTTTCTAAATTCATTTCAAGGATGGAAGCTATCAAGAAGTACTATTAAATTCTATACTATTGGGCTAATGTTGTAAAAAAATGAATTAGTAGGAAATTAATAGTATTATGTAATTGTAAACATAATACTATTAAGTGATCTTGTAAAACATTAATTGGTAGGTAATTAATCTCCTGTGTACAAAAATACAGAATTCAGTTCTTGAGCAACTTTTGCCCTATAAATTATATAATCTATTAGTTGGCACTTAACTGTCATAAAAATAAATAAACCAATCATATGTACCCAGAGAAAAGTTGGAAGGGAGGAGTAAAGGATAAAGAAGGGAGTGATTTGGCAAAATGCCACATGATTGCAAATTAGTTCAAAAGTAAATGTGATTCATGAAGCTAGCTTGATTCAGAAGGGCTGGAATAAGAGCAAAGAGCAAAAGGCAAGCAGCAGTGAAAGCAAGGATTCGCAGGGAACCAGCAGATACGAGCAGGTGAGCACCCAGGTGGGTCCCGGGTCCTGTGGAATGATGGTGTCTCAGGCTGTGGGTGACATAGAAGAAGGGAATTCAGAATGCGAAGCTCTAGAGAGGCTGAGTAGGAGGATTAGTGTTTACTACAGAAACAAAGATACACTGAAAAATACCGTAGAAGGAAATGGGCATAGAGACAAAACGTTAGCACCAAAGTCTCGAAGAAAAGAAGATGGAGGTTTGTCGGGGGTGAATAGGAGATCGTAAGATATTGAGAAGACCAGTTCTGAAAGTAGTAGATTTAAATATATTGATCTATACTCTCCAGTCTATAGAAAATAAACCTGACTGTATATTATTTTGAGTAGCATATCAAACTTTTTATAATTGACACATTTGGAGAAACAGTCTTTCTTTGGAAGTTTGAAATCTTGATCTTCCTTCCAATCGGTAGGTAATTTATTCTCCTTTTAGAAAGAAGTCAGCTATTTCTTGTTAAATGAGTGAGATCCAGTCCCTGAGCTATTGGATCACTATTTATCCTTTCAGAGTATTTATTCAGTACCTACTATGTGGTAGCACTGTTCCAGCACCAGGGACACATCAGTGAACAAAATTGACAAAAAGTCCTGCCTATGTCCACAGTGTCGGGGGGGCGGGGGGCGGGGGGCAGTGGTCACAGAGCAGGGAGTATGGGGGAAAAATATAGTAAATGATATAGTGTATTAGAAGGTGAGAAGTGCTATGGAGAAATAATGGGGAAGGAAGGTAGAAGACATGTATGTGAACAGGTGGGTTGCAGTTTTAAATAGAGTGGACAAGGAAGAGTTCATTGAGAATACAGTGACATTTAAGCAATGACTAACAGTGAATGAGCAAACTGTGCAAGCCGGCATCATGTAAATAGGACACTATTCTATATATTCTAATTGTAAGCCCTTCTACCATTCTTAAAGTAGCTAACCTTAAGAAAAATAAGATTGGAAGTGGTGTTAGAGGTGGGAGGCAAGAGAGGGAGCATTTTATGTGTTCATCTTTTGATTTCCCTAAAATCTGATTTTACACTGAACACCTGGCATGACTCTGCAGTTTTCATTTGATGAAAACAAATACCTAGTATGCTTCTCTGCCCCGCCTTGAAATCTCTTTTGGCAGAGAAACAAATGTTTGCTTAATGGAAATAGAAGCTGGAGAGATTTTTCAGAAACCACAATAATAGAGAAAATATGAGCTGCTATGCCGTCAGTCACAGAGATGGAAGACTGGTGACTAGAGAGCTTTTAAATATACTCCCTGAGGGAGAATAGGGACCAACCAAGTGGTAAATATGGTTCCAGCTCTGGACAAGGCAAGGGTCTATTAACACTCAGAGAAACTTAAGGGTGGTTTTTGTCTTGTTTTCAATTATTTTGATTGATCTGCATGACCAGCTCATTTGCTGTAAAATAGGGATCAGCCAAAGGGAGTGATTTAAGAGATGAGTATGAATCTGGCCTGGCAGCTGCCCTGCTTCAGTGGTCAGTTTCCTAGGATAAAGTTTATTTTGTATGAGATTGTGATGGTTTTCCTTTCCTAGTCAATAGCTTTAATTCTTCAGGATAAAAGTTTGGCCTTGAATAGTGTTCAAACTGATAAGTCTAACTCTACCTTCGTAGTACCTCAGAACAACTCTAGTTTTTAAAATTGTTTTAAATTCCAAATCCAATTAACTTTAATTTGCTTTATTTTATGTTCTATGTTACCTATTGGGAGGTACACATTTTGATAAACTGTAGGAGACCAACAAACTTGAGAATGATTCTGAGTATTGTTAGAGATAAAAGGACTGGGAATTGAGGACTTTGGAATTAGATCTTGATTAACCAGAATCTATGAACTGTACAAGGTGAAGTCCAGAGATGAAAGCTGGATCAGAAAACCCAAAGCTGTTTTGAGCAAAGTACATAAGGAACAATTAAGGAAGCCTTACATGTTCGAGTATAGATATGGTATTCTTTATAATACTGGTGAGAATGAAAACTGATTTCTGATTAGCATCTCATCACTGACCTGCTTTATAATATTCAGCAAGTCATTGAACCTCTCAGTCTTAATATGCCCATCCACCTTAATTTCTTAGGGAGATAAGACCTAAAACCTGTGAAGGATGTTTTAAAAACTATAATGTTTCTATATGTGTTTTAAATTAAGTTAATTTATTTTCTTAAAATGTGATCGTATGTTCAAGCCATTGGTAATGTCGTTGGTCACAGGTGACAGTCCAGTGCCCTGATTTTTGAAGGCTGTAAACACCCTGGTGCTAGGGACTTTATCATTTCTTTGGAACTTTATAACTTTAATTCAGAAATTGAAGCTTCTTGTTTGTTGGTTTGTTTGTTTACACCCACAGCACCTGGTCTTCCTAGGTGATCTCCTATTCAAGTACTAGCCAGGCCTGATCCTACTTAGCTTCTGAGATCAGACAAGATCAGGCACATTCAGGGTGGCATGCCCATAGGCAAAGTTTATATCAAAAAGAAGAGAGAGAAATTGGAGGGAGAAGTGTTAGTATATAGCTAAAAACAAAATTGTTAAAATGGAAAGAAGAAAATTAAACTCAGTGGCAGAGAGAGTCTTTGAGTATGTGAGATCTACCCTACAATTAAAAGCAGAGCATGGGAAAATATATTTTAAATCCTAATTTCCTTTGGCCACCAGATGGCCTTCAGAAAAGCTGCCAAGAGCCTATGTCTGGCTCGTTGTGCTGGTTATTAGACAAAGAGCATCTTGGGGAAAGGGGTAGAATTTCTGTAATTGGTGTTTCTTATATTGCAGGTATAAACAAAAAGGCCAGTTGGTCTAACCTGTGTATCTTTGTCCTGTAAGCCACTGCAGATATTTGAGCAGCACTGTTTCTGCAACAAAAACCTAGACTCACCACATCTTGGCAAGAGAATGGCCACTTCGTGGGGGGCAGCCTTTTTCATGCTGGTGGCATCCTGTGTTTGTAGCACTGCCTTCCATAGAGACCATCAGACTTGGTTTGAGGGTATCTTCCTGTCTTCCATGTGCCCCATCAATGTCAGTGCCAGCGTCTTGTATGGAATCATGTTCGATGCAGGGAGCACTGGAACGCGAATTCATGTTTACACCTTTGTGCAGAAAATACCAGGTAAGTGCAACAGGTACCCTCACCAGATTCAGTAAATCCATACTCCAGCATCTCCTACCAGAAACAAATGTGCTGAGGGTGCGTGGTATGAATTACAGAATCTTATGGCTACTGAGTGTCTTTAAAAGACTATTTTATATGTTTTAATTTGGTGTAAAATTAAGAGAGATCTGGGCTACCTGTAGTTTTAAACCTATGTGTTCAAGAAGTATGGCTGTAATTTGTCTTTTCTTTTCTCTGAAGGTAGTTACTACTCCAGGGTCCAGAATACTGAGAATATTGGAAGTAGTCTTAAGAGAAGGATCACTACTATCCTTGGAGAGGGAATAAGGGGACCTTGAATATTAACTTTTTCTGAATTTCCAGTGTTCGTCTTCAGGTTACATATAGAGCCTAGGGAAAGGAGTAGGAACTAGATGTCCAACAGAGAAATGACAGAAGGACTCTCAAAGACTGCCTATCATCCTCTGTCCCCCTCCCCAATACTCCTGCAAGCTGTTCCTCACAGGCGGGATTATCTGAAATAACTCAAGGGAATAGCAGGTTAATCTAGTAGGTCATATGATACAGAGCCCAGTATCAGAAGCAGCCTAACTTTTAGTAATCAGACATTTCTCTTCTGTCTTGTTCCATGGATGAAATAGGACAGCTTCCAGTTCTGGAAGGGGAAATTTTTGATTCCGTAAAGCCAGGACTTTCTGCTTTTGTAGATCAACCTAAGCAGGTGAGATTTTTTTTTTTTAATTAGATATTTAGATTCTCAGTGCCTTGATAACAATACCACACTGCTGCTGTTAAATATCTCATACTGTTCACTTCTGATATTGAGGTCATATGTGATATCAGTTTTCTGTTCTCTGCTAATATCCTGCATAACAGTAATTGTAGACCCCAAGCTTACTAGGGCTTTGATAGAACGAAGCTAAAATAGATTGTGACCATGCAGGGATGACACCATCTTTTAAGAGATTGCTCTCTTTGTATTTATTGTTTGAGATTTTGAGTTGAAGCCATCACCTGCATTGATTAATGTAGATGCAGAAGATGAACATGATGCTCTGTAGGGTTTGAAATATAAACATAACGACTGAGGGAATGTAGAACCAGTAAACTCCATTTCAGAGTGCCCTGATATAGGACAGAACTATGTCTATACTCAAAATTAGGCAAGAACCCATGATGACAAAAATCTTTGGTAGTAGAGAATGAATGAAGAGTTTTTTAGTGACTGTATTTCACATTTGAGCACCTGCAACATGAAACACCCAATTTGTCAGTGGCCATACTGAAATAAAATAGAATAAGGCAGGATGTTGAACTTTGGTTGCCAATATAAAAGTGTTATTCAGTGTCACAAGCATAATCATTAACCAAAGGAGAACATGATGTTTAAAATGGTTCAACCTTAAAGAAACTGGGTGGATGTTTATTTTCTTACCTCACTGCTATGAAATGGAAAATGTGCTAGAAAATGGAGCTGTCAAAAGCAACTATATTATCAGAAACCGATTTGACATTTAGAGAGAAAGATTGGTGATTGTTACTAATTATGATAATTAAGAGGCAGCATGTTGTCGAAATAGATGCTTTCTCAGGAAACAGTGGGTTTAGAATAATGGTTTTTAATTTATCATAAATTGAGCATCCACTGTGTACCATGCATGTAGGTACTGGTGATGCAAAAATAAACCTGACATTCTGTCCTGTGTGTAGCATAATAGCAGCTACAGCTAGCATTAGTATGGCAACATACAGTCTGCCTTATTTAATACACACAACAGTTTTGTGGTGGTATGAGGCATATTTCCCAATTCATAGCTGAGGAATCCAAGCCCCAGGAAGCCCCAATGTTAGGCCACAGGGCTAGCAAGCAAGTCTTCTAACTCCAAATTCTGCATTTCCTTTACTCAACTTTCTGGCCTGAAGCTAATTTATGTGAAACACAAAATGTCCGTTAAAATGACCACACTATGAAAGAATCATTTTTATTATAATTACCAAAACGAAGTGGATTCTCCTTCAAAGAAGCCCACTTCTCTAGGTTTCTACTTCTATGGAGCAGAGAGGTAGGCTTCTGCTACCTCACTCCTGTTGCTCTCCCAGAGCATGATGAGGGACTGCACGAGTGCCACTATATGGACTGTTAACTGGATGAGTGGCTCGTCTCTTATTGAAGGGTGCCGAGACTGTTCAAGGACTCTTAGAGGTGGCCAAGGACTCAATCCCACGAAGTCACTGGAAAAGGACCCCAGTGGTGTTGAAGGCAACAGCGGGACTCCGCTTACTGCCAGAACAGAAAGCCCAGGCTCTGCTCTTTGAGGTAATTTTTGAAGTCTTCTGCATCTTGAATAATTCTTTCCCCCTACATAAATATTTTCTTTATGGGTTGAAAGCCCTTTAGAATGTTACTGTTACCTTTAGTATTATATCATTGCTAAAGCACTGTGGTGACTCTGGGTTTTTTTGTAGCTATTTACATTTTAAATGTTACTCTTGAATTTATAGATCTTTTCCTAAAAAGTTTAAAGTACTTCCTGTCTATGATATTCTTAATTCTCCTAATTTGTTATAGCACAATCAGAAATTGTTTTTAGTCAGCTAATCAATTAATCATTAAGGAAGAATCACTTACAATTAAATGTATGCTTTTAAAGTGTACAGTTAAATAAGTGTTGACAAATATAGACATTTCCTTGTGGTCTTTTTTTTTTAAAAGCCTACAGTACCCAGTATTCCTAGATGGTCTCCCATCTAAGTACTAACCAGGCCTGACCCTGCTTAACTCCCGAGATCAGACGAAATAAGCCGCTTTCAGGGTAGCATGGCCATAGACTCCATGTGGCCTTTTGCAGTCAGGTTCTGCCTCCCATGACACCAGGCAACCACTGATCTGCTTTAGGTCATTATAGTTTAGTTTTGCTTGTTCATACATTTCATGTAAATGGAATCATACAGTTTATATTCTTTTGTGTGTGTGTCTGACTTTTTTCTCATAAAGTTTTTGAGAATTGTGGAACTATAAAATGTGAAAGGTTTTTAAAGATAATCTATTTCAGCTCTCATTTAGATCAAAACTAAGTACAGTTTTAAAAAACTCTTTTTAACATTGTACACTTTTATGCAAAAAAAAATGTAAATTAATGAGATTAATAAAATTTAAAATTATGAAGAATATAGGCAGAATTCCATTATAAAAAAATCACAGCAAGAAAAAGGTTCCATATTACAGGTATGCTAAATTCAGTCCTCTAAATCCATTCTCCTTTGACTGTCAGCACAAAGGGTTTAGGTTCCTTGCCCAAGGACAAACTGCCTGGAATATCTGCATGAGAATCTGAATCTCGGTTCCCCATTCATTCGTTGGTTCACTTGTTTATTCATCATATGAGTGCTTTACTATGTACTAGGCACTGGGAAAGTTGTTGGCGACATAGAACAGGGAACAAAAAAATGATACTGTTCCTGTCTTCATGGAGCTAATATTCTAGTTGCAAAGACAAAATAAACAAGTCAATACAAAGTATGTCAGGTACTTCAGAAGCTATGGAGAAAAAAGAAAACAGGATAAGGTAGATAGGAAAGGCTGGGAATAGTGTGCGGGAGATGCTATTTTAAATAGGGTGGCCAGGGAAGACCTCTTTGATAAGATGCATTCGATCATAGGTCTGAAGGGAATATAGAAACAAACTATATGACATTTGTGGGTAGAGTATTCCAAGCCAAAGAAACAGCAGGTGCAAAGGCCTAAAGCAGGAATGTGCTTAGTATGTTCAAGGAACAGCACAGAGGTTAGCGTATCTTAGAGAAGAGTGAGTGATGGAAGGAAGATAGGCGACGAGGTCAGAGAGGTGTGAGGGGTTTCTCACGTAAGACCTCAAAGGCCAGCATAAGGATTTTGGCCTTTTCTCTAAGAAGGAAGCCACTAGAGGGTTTTGAGTTAAGGAAAGACATGATCTGATGTCTATTTTTAAAGCACCCCTCCGGCTGCTATGTTGAGAGTAAACTGTGGGTCTAGAGGGGTGGCATAGAGACAGCAAGAGCAGAAACTCTGTTTATTCCTGTTTGCTTATCTATTTAAAAGCTTGTTTACAGATCACTTAACTCCCTTTTCCTAGTAGAAACAAAGTCCAGTGGTCACTGCATAAAGTGTTTTGTCCCATCAGAAATGAGAACAGCCAACAGACTAGAATTCCTCTTAATTCTATTTGGAAACTGCCCCCCCCCAATGAAAATCATATAAAAATAAGACATAACACCCATATCATTGACCTATATTTATGGGGAGACAAGAGCATTTGTGTGGGATCTTCATGTTCATCTCCTAAAATAGGATAAACAAATCTAGATCTGAGCTCTCTAGACTGTTTTGAGACCCCAGCCATGAGCCAGGATTTGACAAGTGCCTCAGCCTGCAGACATGAACTCCTTTACCAGGAAGGACAAAGACTGTAGAATTTGATAGAAAAGCAGCAGAAACTTTCCTGTAGTCTCAGGCGCCACTCAGACCCAATTCTTCTCTACTATCTGAGTTTATCTGTTCATCTAAGAAATAGAGTGGGAAAGGGCCTTCCTCACTTCTGCTGTATGTCCAGGTAGAATTAACCAGGTGTTTTTAAAAAAATTGCAGGATCCTGATTTGAGCTGGCAGGGTCAAATATATGTCTTCTCCTAGGTCCAGTTCACCTGTAAATGTGGGTGGTTTGGTTGTGATTTATTTTAAAGTCAAAGAAATCCCTGTGTTTTGTTTTTACAAAAAACCAATAATGGCTTGCCTGGTTCCTTCTCTAGTTTCTTCAGGGAAAAGGAATGAGTTTTACTAAAATTTTATTCAGGGAAAGAGAAGAGAGTAGTTTTCTAAGCATTTTAGGGCATACCCAAAAGTGGAAATCTGTTTTATTGCCTTAGGGAATCAGATTTTTTTCCTTTTTCTCTAGGTACAAGAGATCTTCAAGAAGTCACCTTTCCTGGTACCAAATGACAGTGTTAGCATCATGGATGGATCCTACGAAGGTGGAGAGGTGTTGATATATGTTCTGGGGGAGAGAGCCAGGGCTAATAACAGATCTGATTAAAGAAACTGAGAACAGTGATAGGGTACCGAAGAAAAAGGAACTAAATCAAGAGAAATAAATAAGCAAGGAGGAATGGAATAGCAGGAAATGAAAGGATGGGGAGAAGGAAAAGGTGTGCTTTAGACATGACATTTAGCAATAGGACAAAGATGGGACCAAGCAAGAGCGGGGAAAATGCTCTGGGATGTAATCCTTGTCTTTCTCTTTTAGGCATATTAGCTTGGATTACTGTGAATTTTCTGACAGGTAATACATTCCTAAGTGTATCCCTAAGACTTTGACTGAGTTTCACACATGGTCGAAGAGCAGAAATATCTTTTTTTTCCCCTGTACTGTTCTTTCCTTTTGTAAAAAAAAAGGGGGGGGGGGCGGGGAGAGGAAAGGAAAGACAGGAAGTTAGTGTTTATAACCTAACTTCAAGGTCTCAGCTGCAGCAAGAGTCCTTCTGAGTTAGCATTTGCCTGCAGCCTTTGTGGGTGAGGAGCAGTGGAATATATGGATTTCCTCCAGAGCAGGAAAAAAATTGTCGACCGAGGAATGTTGGGCTATCCAGGAAGCATATGTTCAGAACTGGCTCTCATGCACAGGTCAGCTGCATGGCCACAGCCAGGAGACTATGGGGACCCTGGACCTGGGCGGGGCTTCCACCCAAATCACATTCCTGCCCCAGTTGCAGGTGAGTCATTAACATGAAGGTTTGGTTAGCAACTCACTTGGCAGCCTTATCGTGGCAATAAGAAAGTGGTGTCCTACTTTCAGACAGCTCCACTACAAAGAGGCTGAGTAGAGGCAATTAATGACTGAGCAAACTCCCCTTTGTCACTGTTCCGAGTCCCTTTGATTCTTCAATCCTTGTGAGATTAGCAGTTTGTCTCCTTTATTTTTTTTTGGAGTTGGGGGCAGGGATGATGGTGATAACATCTTTAGATAATTGAATGTCCTTAATAGTCTTTTTGCTTTTTCTGATTTTCAGAAAACCCTGGAACAAACCCCTAGGGACTACCTCACTTCTTTTGAGATGTTTAACAGCACTTATAAGCTCTATACACATAGGTGAGAAAGGGGGACTGGGAGGAATACTAATATTTCACATGGTAAGATGGTTTTCCTAACTTTCCAAAATATTTTCACATCTATTATTGACGAGCTTTACGTAGTCTTTGCCAGTTCCCAAAGGCCTATCAACTGAAACCCAAGCCACTTACCAAAGGCCAAGGGACCCAAAAGATTTCTCCATTCGTGGCCTCAAAAGTATACGACTTAAAGAACCAAACATTTTCTCTAGAAAGAGGACACTCAGAAAAGGTTCAGCCAAAGCTCTGTGCCAGTTCCATTGAGCTCACCTTCAGATGTTCAAAATCCAGCCTAGAGTTTGATCACGGCGGGGCTGGGAGCTAGGGTAATGAGAACTTTTCTGGGGATGGTTCCCAGGGTAGGACCCTTGGAAGCATCACTATATCTGGCCTTTAAATCATAGTTGTGATAAGTTCTTACTGCACAGCCTTGATCTGAACCATACAGGATTACCACTTGTTGTCCACACTGATGACTAGGTCACAGAGAACGAGGTTTTCCTCCCTCTAGAGGGAGACAGGCGACTTTTGAAAGAGGAAACTTCCAGACCAGCGTGAAATGAGTCAATCTTGTATTTTACAGTTACTTGGGATTTGGATTGAAAGCTGCAAGGCTAGCAACCCTGGGAGCCCTGGCAACAGAAGGTTCGTCTGGGTGCCTGTGCTGGTTGGGGGATGGTGAGAATGAGACCACTACTCAGCTTGCCGCTTGCCTTCCTTCGTGATTCTGTGGAGGAAAGGGTTGGGCTGAATTAGGAAGCATATGTTGTATGATGGACATAACAATAGCAAATGCCTTTTCTCCTTTATGAGTTCAGATGTCTTGGTATATACATTATTAGCCACTTCTAGAGTGAGGTCTGTTTGTATAGGGGGAACAGTCAGTGGCCAGAAGTCTGAGATATGAGCAACTCAAGGCTCAAAGGGTGAATCTGGCAAGAGCTTGCTCAAGCCCTTAGCTTTACATGGGAGATACAGGAAGCAGCAGGGTCCACTTGCAAGGTGGAATAGCTGAGCAGCTCCATTCATCTCTTCACAAGTAGTAGAAGGGTTAGAGCTCAGCTTTTGGGGTCAGGCAGAATGGGGTTCAGTTTCAGTTTTGTGATTTGGGTCAAGTTAGCTAATCCTTCTTTGCCCCTTTGTTCACCTTAAATAAAATTTTGCATTTAATGCACTTCGTATGGTGCCTAGCTTACAGTAAGCTATTATTGTGATGATTGTTTAGCATTCAGAATTTATAAAACATCTTCAAGTGTATTTCATTTAACCCTTAGAACAACCAATGAGAAAAGTGTGATAGTATTTTTTCCCTTTTTTTAAAAAGGAGGGAACTTATTCCATTGTAGGAATTTGGATTTCTTTGAGATGTGATGAAAGCCATGGATCCCTCTGCCAAATGCACATATGCACAAAGGTTTACCTATCGTTTCAGAGGGTTCACCAATCCTGCAAAGCCCATCTATGGACCCTGATAAGAATTCTTGTCATAGGATGTAGTCATAGAACTAATTTTATATGATTATAAGGCCCAGCCACCTGGATGATTCCTTTCAAACTTACTGGCTTCTTGCTTGCCTTCCTCCCTCTCTCTCACATCTTTGTCTCTTACTTTGTGGTCTGTTTTTTTCAGGGATTGATCCACACACTTTTCGAAGTGCCTGTCTACCAAGATACTTAGAAGCAGAGTGGATTTTTGGGGGTGTGAAATACCAGTATGGTGGCAACCAAGAAGGCAAGTGATGTTTTTCCCTGGTTGAAATTATCTTTATAGTCCGGGAAAGTCCCATGGGAAACTTTTTCCAGAGCTCAAGAGAAGCTTGTCATGTTGCAGGGCCTCATTCCAGACAGATCTTGGTATGCCTTCAAAAAATAATGTGAAGCAACAGTGAACAAGGCAGCCATCACTCGGTATCCTGCTCTTCCCCTGGCTGTGTTGTGGATCCATTCTTACCCTGGGTCTAATGCATTAAGGGTCTCTGCCTTCAGCAGGGCAAAACTGTTTCAGGTGCAGTTAATGTTTAGCTATTTAAATTATAGTACAACTTAAACTGAGATGATGGGAAGAATAATTCATTTTAAGTATCATAAAAGGCACAAACCTTAAAATCAATAGAAAAAACTTGATTTTTCCTTTGAAGGTAGCAGGCAAGCCCTCTGACTAATTTTCATAAGCACCATGAAACACAATGCTAGACAGTAGCTCAAGGTTGCCTGTGGCTGTTTTTGGTGCACACAGATTAGAGAGGGGAGCTGCCACAGAGAAGCAGGTCCCTTTGCTACAGAGCCATGAAACTGTGGAAGTTTGCTCATTT
This sequence comes from Rousettus aegyptiacus, assembly GCF_014176215.1. Lineage (NCBI taxonomy): Eukaryota > Metazoa > Chordata > Mammalia > Chiroptera > Pteropodidae > Rousettus > Rousettus aegyptiacus. Next base: position 152,360,568 of record NW_023416306.1, on the reverse strand, counting down.
TTATTTGTAAGCCCTTTGTCCTGAGCTTCAGCCTCTGCTGTCCTTGATCCTCCTGCTGTCTCCTCATTGGCCAGCTGCTTGTTGCCGTGTGGCCTCTTCCCCTATCATTTTCTCACCTTGCCCCTGTGCACCTTTGCTCTGGCAGGGGAGGTGGGCTTTGAGCCCTGTTACGCTGAAGTGCTGAGGGTGGTCCAAGGAAAACTTCACCAGCCAGATGAGATCCACAGAAGCTCCTTCTATGCTTTCTCTTACTATTATGATCGAGCTGTTGACACAGACATGATTGGTAAGTTCACTCTAGGTGTCAGGTCAAGGAGGAAACCTGGCAAGGCTGTGGTGGGAAAGGGAGAGGGAGTATCTGAAATGCTTCATCAGAGATGATCACCTGTCTCTTCAGTGTTGGTAGTCGAGTGACAGTAGTTACTGAAATAGAAGGATGAATATGACTGAGAATCTTTTAGGGCTAGAAAATAGCCTTAAAAAAATATACTTGAAGTCTTCTCTTATTGCGGTCTAATTGACAAAATGCACAAAATTTATTTTTTATTAAAATATAGTTAATATACAATATTGTATTACTTTCAAGTGTACAACATAGTGATTCAACGTTTTCATACCTTACAAAGTGATCTCTGCAATGAGTCTAGTAATCATCTGTCAACTCTACAAAATTATTGTTTTATTGTTTACTATATTCCCTATGTGTACATTACATCCCCTGACCTATTTATTTTATAACTGGACATTTATGCCTCTTTTTCCCCTTCACCTTTTTTGCCCGTTCTCCCACCCACCACCGCTCTGGCACCCATCACTTTGTTCCTTATATCCGTGAGTCTGTTTTTTGTGTGTTGTTTTTTGGATTCCACATAAAAGTGAGATCTTATGGTATTTGTCTTTCTTTGTCTTATTTCGCTTAGCATAAAAATGTACATGTTTAAAGTGTACAGTTTGCTAACTTTTGACATATATACACCCATGAAATCATCACCAAGTTCAATATAAAAAAAAAAAACACATATGCATCACCCCAAAGTTCCCTCCTCCTCCTCAATAACTTTTTATCACAATAGTAATGTTGTTTTTTTTTTTTTGCTATGAGAATGTATGTATATGATCTGTCATGGTCTGAGATATGAATTAATTTCCTATTTTCTAATGTGTTTTTTCAAATGGATCAAATTTCCTATTGTGGTTAAATATACACAACATAAAATAGATCATAAATCAAATAGACTGCATAAATTATATTGTATGAATCTGTCACGTTTATCCCATTTTCTGATGTTGGAAATGTTATTTCCCATTTTTATTACAAATAAAATATCACTAGGATGAATTTCTTTGTTTCCTTGAAGGCTTTTTGACATCAGCTACTGTTCTCTTTCATTTCAGATTATGAGAAGGGGGGTGTTTTAAAAGTTGAAGATTTTGAAAGAAAAGCAAGGGAAGGTAAGTGGCAGTGGCTGCCCTTGAAGGTGAGTCATGAGGCTGTGCCTGCCAACTCCAGTGACCTTAAAGTGACCTAAAGTGCCACAGCAGCAGATAGCCTCTCAGAAGCCTGGTTTTCTGTCTCTGCTAGGAGTTAAAAGCATTAAATGACAGAAAAATATGAGAATATAGGAGGCTTTGGGGGAAAGGGTGAAAACATTTTTCTTTCTATATTTCTTCTTTTTTTAAAAAAAAAATTCAAAATGGTGCTATCGGTGTTAATTAAACATCAAGTAACAAATATGTGGGAAATAGCCACAGGGGCTTCCTTGAGTGTCCATTGAAAATATAAATAAATAATCTCATCCACTGGCCTCAAAGTGGAGCTAACTGGTATTTCCCTATCTTCTGCGCCTCAGCATTAGTAATGTATAAGGACTTGGTTGAATTAAGCCCCAAACAATAGGTCATAGAAATTTAGCAAATAAACTAGGGCCCATGTAAATTTGAGTAGATAAGATGTAACATCAGAAATGAGCAAGTTCTTGAAGAGCTGTGGTCTTGTCAGCACACAGTTCTAGCCTCCAAGGCTCCTAGGCATCAACCCAATGGAAAATTCTGCTTTGCTATTCTTGGTCTATATTTAGAGAAAATTATACACCCCTCAGTTGGCTGTGAACCTGAATGCCACTCTTTACTCTCTCCCCCCTTCAGTGTGTGACAACTTGGAAAACTTCACCTCAGGCAGTCCTTTCCTCTGCATGGATCTCAGTTATATCACAGCCTTATTGAAGGATGGCTTTGGCTTTGCAGACGACACCATCTTAAAAGTAAGAGAGGGCAAAGGAGTCTCATAACATATTTCTTATTTGGGAGTTGGGAAGAAAGAATTAAGAATTTGTTTAGTAAACAGAGTGGCTATAGGTAGAATTATGAGGATTTTTATTTGGGCTATGGACAGGCACTGTGCAAGGCACTGTGAATGTGGAAATTGCCTTGATGCAATGGCAGTGTCTAAGTATATTATCTTAGACACTGGGACAGCAAACTGTCTCAGCAGTCACAGAGCAGAAGGGCTTACAACCCAGATTAAGATGCCCAAGTTACATGGTTTATTAAATCAATTTCAAAATGCAGGGCAAGAAGCAAGGGGAAAGAAATGGGTTCGGTGAACACACAGGAGAGGGTGCAAGCAGGTCGGAAGTGCCACGCTTCCTGGGTTTATATGTCCTGCCTCCTGTAGCTGCTGCTGAGAGTGTGCTTACTGGTACTAAAACTGAAGTTTAATCAAGGGGGCACAAGGTACCCAGGCGTTCACACAAACTTCCTTTATTTGGAGAAGCACAGGGGCAGGTACTTTGTACAGTAGCATTTGTTCACTCATTAGCCCATTAGATGGTTTTATTTGGCAGAGGACATGAACCAGAAAGGTGTCATCAGTGAGTGGCTTATTTAAGACCTGACGGATATTGAATGCCTTGTATATGTGTGATACGTCGTATATATTTTACATGTGCCTCGTATATTTAGTGCCTCTTGAATCTTGAGTTCCTCTTTGTCATTCTGTCTCTGTCCATCTGTTTCAGAACATGCAGGCTCAACTTTATCTGTAGTAACTTCTTTATCTATTCTAAACATATACGTTTCATCCATCCCACTTATTTTTTGTCTTCTATACCATAATTGAATAATTGCACATTATGGTTATGTCAACATAAGAATGTCCAGCCTAAGAAAAAGTCTTCTAAGAGTTTGAGCCAAACTGATGAAGATTGCAGGAAGCAAAACCTCAACTGATTGAGAAAATAAATGCTCCAGAGAATGGCAGTTTTGCAGCTTATTTTATACATAAGAATCAAAGGAGGAGACATAAGGAAGGTTACATGAAATTCACTGGTGGTAGATTAGGGATGTGGGAGAAAGCAAACTGGGGAAATCTGAGACTGGATAAAAAGCAAAATGGAGAGACGCATCTTTTACATTGGTGGGCACAGGAGAGTTAACATTCATAGTGCAAAGAGATGGTATGTGGGCAACAAGATAACAATGTGGTCTCATGCTCTGGTGCATGGTTGTGTCTTTGAGGGGTCTGGAAAAGAAAATTACTCTGGCATTTCAAAGGTATGTTATCTTAGATACACAAAGACAATAGACGATTTCAAAGGATAAGATTGACCTTTGTCTAGGAAGTTACAGGCCCAGGTCGTGACTACCTGCCATGACTCGCTTTTAGGTAGGAATTTTTACATTCAGACCACCAGTGTGGTTACTTTCAGTCTCTGGTTTGTAAGGCCCACAATGCAGGCCTCCCTTGAGCTTGTTAGGTTTAGTATGTGGCCCCTTTTTTGTCCACAGTTACAAAGGTAATTAAGATATAATTTTTGCTCTCAAATAATATGTAGTCTTTTAGAGGAAAAGGCACAGGCAACTTTGAACTTTGAGGAAAGTAGACTGTACTTTGTTTTTGGTTTCGAGTCTTCCCCCACCCCACCTTCCTTTGTGCCACTTCCCCTTCCTATTTCCTTAGTTCCAGATGAGTTTACATTACCCCATTTCGTGTGTTATACGGGTTTCATAAACTCATTGGTACTAAGGTATTTGGACTTAATGTGTTTTATCTGCCAAGAACATTAGATTTAAAGTGCTTAAGACCGAAGAGTGAGTTGCTAGTACATTAGTATAGCATAATATTTAAAGCACGGGCTTTGTTGTCCATCAGATTTGGATTTAAGATCAGATTCTGCAAGGATACTGGCTCTGTGACCTTAGATACTTCCACTTTTAGGTTCTTCATCTAAAACACAGGTATCCTATTTCATAGAGCTGTTATGAAAATTGAGATAATACATATAAAGCACAATACCTGACACATAGCAAGTTATTAATATTGGTTTTATTAGTAGTGTAGGCATTTCACACAAGTCGAGGATAGATTTGTGGATAAGAGAGGTCAACCTAAGCCCTCAGTATATAGTACTAAGTTAACAACTTTCTCTATGTAAGCATCGACTATAACCAAGTCATTTAAGGATAATTGTTCTGCCATTTACAATGCCGACATCCTTTTGCTCTTTATGATTTCAGTGGCAGAATTTAAATCAGGGGTGGACAGTCCCATCCCAGAGATAGCTTCACTTTGGCATCTATATCCTTAGGCTGTCAGCCCAGTCCTGAGAGCAGAGGAAGAGCATTTCGTGGAAGGGACACTCCCAGCTTGATTCAAGTGTCTCAGACTAAACCTCAAAATGATTCATGTGCCATTCCCTTGTTCTGGACACAGTGACTAGACTGGATTTCATCAGGTCAACAAAGTATTATATCATAAGAAGTTAGTACTAGAAAGACTAAAACCAATCCATTGGTTTCCAAACTTGTGTGTGTGTATGTGGTAGTGGTGGTGGCATCTTTATTCAACAAAAGCTTACGCAGAATGCCAGTAAAACTGATAAAAAGTGGAGCTACATGGTTGGAGTGGAGGTAGGGAGCCTAGAACTCCTTCACCATTTGGCCTCCCTTTCTCTTTGAAACTCTTCCAAGAAACCCTTAGGATTCAGAAAAAAGCAATTTGATAAAAAGTAATTGAATCTCCCTATTATGTAGTTGAGGAAATCGTGTCTAAACTTTTTCCCAAGGTCATTGAACTAATTGAGGCTCAACCTGGACTAGAATGCCTAAGTGCCTTGATTGGTTAATAATTAGTATTTAAGAAGATGCAGTTATTTACAAAGTATGAATTGAGAAGCTTAGTGTGTTCTTTCCTACCCCTAAATCTATTCCCAACTCCTGTTATATTTAGTTTTAGGATTAATGAAAGAGGCCAGAAGGTCCTGTCTAAAAGGCCTGTGTGAGACCACTTCCTAGGCCAGAAGAATCAGGATCAGAATGACAAGTGTAGGAGCAATAGGCCACTTTAGGAGGGGAACTGTTGCAGAGGCGGGAAATGGGGAAGCCTCCAAAGACTGGCTACTCTCAGTTTTGCCTTGGTTTGACCACGTGGATGGTCTTTGGAGATATTCTCTGCCTATGTCATGCTTGCTAAAGTTGAAAATTGAATGAAATGTGAAGACTTTTTTTTCTCCTCCCCAACAGCTCACAAAGAAAGTGAACAACATAGAGACAGGCTGGGCCTTGGGGGCCACCTTTCACCTTCTGCAGTCTCTGGGCCTCTCCCACTGAGGCCAAGCTCTTACTCTGAGGCCTGCATTTGCCAACAACCTTTTTAAAGGGAGGAGAGAAGACTCAGTCGTGTTCTGAGGTAGTCTGGGAACTGCCTGGATTGAAATCCAACGTCTGGCTTCATCAAGAGGAAGGAGCTTTTGTAGACAGGTCTTACCTTTAAGTCTAGTGATTTGGGCATAATTAATTTTACACATCTAATATGGACTGTAACCTAACCATTCTGTTTGCATAGCTGGTACCAGAGTCTAAATCTCTGAGATTGCTTGTGTGTCACAGAGAGTCAAGGAATAGCTTTGAAACTTAACCTTGGAGAACCCAGGGACAGGTCCCTAGGAACCAAAGAAAAATCTCGTTTCAGCTCTCCGAGTGCCTCATTCCTTTGAACAATTTAATTTTTCTCTTACAAGCTGAACTCAGCTGACTGATTGCAGTCCCATGACCTATCAACACCATTGCACATTGCCTTTCCCACCCTTATCTCCACCCCCCTAAAAAAGAGGGGGGAAAATTACCTGGTTTTGCTTTTCATGTGTAATTCAAAACGGAAAATGGTACCATTTCTGAAGTTGTGTAATCCCGCTTTGTGCTAGCTCCAATCAGCCAGCTGAGAGCCATTCTTTCAGCAGGATAGAGAACAAGTCCTACCTGCACAGATCTCAGCCTTAAGAAAGGAGGCCATCCAATCTCTGAGGACATGTTTTGGGCTGCCTTGTATAGATCACCTTCTTTTAATAACTTTTTATAAGTCAACTGTGGATTAATGAATATATCCAGTCTCATAGGAATATGTGTGTGTATTCACTGCCAGTACCTCCTTCCAGGCTAATGTTTGTCATCCTAAACTTATTTTCTTTGTATTTCTACGAAATATATCTGTAACCTAGTTTTGGTCTATGATGAGAGGCCTGTAGCTGTGCTGTTCAAGGATCTAGATTTTGGTCACAGCTCCTTTCAGTCTGCCCTTTTATTCTTTGTTTATAGCACTCTCTCTTCCTACCTTGGTCTCTGATCATTTTAGCTAACATTCTCTAAATTATTTGTCTAGTTCCAGGGTTTCTGACATTCTTCTCGATGATAATCTAACACTTGATTTGGTTGGCCAGTTTGGCCCATGTCAGTACTGTGGATTCTCTTTTTTGTGTTTGAGTGCTCCAAGTTCTTCTTTTTATTTTCCCTAAAATTCATTACCTTGTATTTTCCCATATGACTATCATTGGTTTCTGTCTACCCACTTGAGTGCTCTTGGACTTGAAAGATCTTGCTGTTTACTGGCTCATTTGCCTTGGCTCTTTACTTCCAGCTTTTTCCAGCAGTTTGTAACTCCCAAACTTGTATCTTTCACAGTAGATTTTCTTTCAGATCTCTCGCAAAAGATGTTAAATACCTGGCCTCACACTAGTTCCTAGGGAACTTTATTTTTTAAAGTTATTCCACTGAGTCAATAAATATTTAACATCTGGTGTGCAATTGGGAAAATTTCTATATCCTCATCCCCCAAATTTTAGTTTTTTTAATTCAATGTGGAATTTCTTCACATTATTTACACCGATGTTAATTATTCTGAGGTCACCTTTATACCTGTTGCCTTCCTCAAAAAATTCTAATACATAACGAAATAATAGAATCTTGAGTTGGAGACAGTCCAAAGAGTCCAGTCTTCTGATGCAGAATTTCCTAACATTTCTAACTGGTTATCACTTAACTTCTGATTTCAGGCAGCTCATTCCATTTGGGACTGCACTGATGTTAAAAAGTCCTCCTTATATTGAGCTGATATCTATCTCCTCAGTAGTCTTCTGTTCTAATCTCTCCTTCCATAGCCTTTCAGTCTTTTGAAGACAATTCCTCCCTAGTCCTTTGTGGTCTCTTATTTAACAGACTACATGGCTTCTAGACCCCTTACCATTTTTGTCAAAAAGGTAGGGTGGTAGAACCAGTCAAATGCTAAATGTTGTTCCACATGATTAGGGAAAAACTGTTTCTTCTAGTAGAAATGAAGTTTCTACTAGAAGGTAATGGAGGTAAGCTGTGTTCACTGAAGACAGCTCCAGGTTGATGGGTCCAGAAGTAAGATTCCCTGGTCTTTGTTACCACTTATCTCTGAAGCTTTTCTTATAAATGGGGGCTATGTGTTATTCGGACTCCTTTGGTCATCCCAAATACTTCCAGAATGCTTGAGTAGATGCATTAACTCCAGAAATGTATCTATATCTATTCTGATAATCTTGATTAGAACATCTGAGGAATTAACCAATTTATGCATTTGAGGAGCAATTTGGAATAATTTTTCTTAGAAAAAGTGACTCGTCTATAATGTCTTTTCTTCCCTTCAGTGTACCTTTTGGGCCTCTTATTAAGGAATGCCCTGGAGCCTAATATTGCTGGTTAAGTTTCTTTTCTATAAATGTGTTTATATATTTCAAATACTAGGACATGGTCTGGTACATAGTGGGTGTTATGTATTTATCATCATCATTATCATATGAAGAACACCCCGATAGGTTATGGAGGTCTTCGCAAAGTGTGCCTTAAAACTCTTCCTTTCTTGTCTGATTTTATTTACATAAATATGTAAATATTTTGGAGAATCCATGTCCTCCTTACCTGGGCGACCTTTCTCCCTACAGTGACTTTTCTAGACTCTGCTAGTAGTCACACAGCTTTTCACAGTAGTTGGCTTTCATTCTGGGCATTTTTCTGAGATTCCAGTAACGTTTGTGCTATTGTCACTTTTTTACTCTGTTATCTTATACATCTTCCACATTTGCCTGAAAAGCTTCCCTGTAGTAACATATTTCTCATTCTTTCAAAAACTTAGCTTAGCTTGGTTCAAAAGCAGATTATTTCTTCTTATTTCATCTTCAAATCAGACTTTTGGGCAAAATGTTCTTTACTGTATACAAATCTAATGGATCCAAAAATCTCTTCAAGAGGCACCTCTGGTACTGTGAATTGAGTTCTTCAAAACCCAACAGCAACACCCTGCCCCCAACAGCCACCAGTCTGCAACCAAATATGAACAAATTCTGCTGCTAATCAGATTTTCCCTTTTGATCTAGTTCCTGAGGTCTTCAAACCTGTGCAATGAAATTATTTATTGTTTTATTACTGAACAGATAATGGTATCTCAGAGACGAACCATAAATAAAATGGAGATCGGGTGCTATGATAAGTAATAACTAAGCATTGAAAAGATTTGGTTTTCTTTTCTGAAAGTCTGCTGCACCTATGACAAAGGTTAAAACAATTTCATTTGCTTTCTAATGTTATAAATTTTAAAACAGCAATTGTAACAAAAATGTATCAAATATTTCTAATTGTCTATCAAAAAAACAATTGTATAAATTTATGATCAATTAAAAAACAATTCTATAATCCTCTTTAGAAAGGACTGTTAACAAGTGAAAATGAATGAGATAGCACCTTAGCAATTTTTGTTTTAGTAACAAAAAGCTCTTTCAACAAAATCATAATAGTATTCCTTCGGGGTGTTTTTCTTGGCTTGGTTTATATCCACTCCTCACAGCAAATTATCATTCATTATTTGGGCTCCACAAGCCCTTTAAATAAAGAAGAAAAAGAGACTGGAGAATTCTAATATAAAGTAAATTTATTAAATCTTGAAAACATGTGATGGTCTTGGGGAGGGATGTTCATTTTTCATCAACATAATCTCCAGAATAGAAGTATTCATCTGCTTGCAAAGGCCATAATCTGTTCCTAAAGAAAAACAAACAAACTGTACTCTGACACTGTAAAGTGTGAGGGCAGGTGAAGAAAATATGTTAAAATATCCAAAGCGATTAAAGGAAAAACTTAGTCAAGTCCCAGATAGCTATTTCTCCTAAGAGGCCCTCTGAAGCATCTTTAAATGGAAGTTTCTCAGCAAAAAAGTTGGCAAACAGCAATAGGAGTTTAAGCATCTTTATCTTTAAAAGCCCTGATTCATTATTTTAGTCCTTCCTTATATTGTATAAAGTTACTGCTTAGATGGGCCCCAGCACCAACAAGCCCAGAGATTTTTTTGCTCTTAACCACTGGGGAAAATATTTAGATAATTTTACAGCCAAGAAAACTAATTCAAAGACATTAAAAGTCATTGCCAAAGTCATTCCTCAGTGAACAAGACTCTTGGAGAGCCGTGAGCCACCTTACTTTGAGTGGAGACACTGCATTTGTGACCTGCAAGCCCCACGTCCTTAGCAGCACAAGCGGAGTGGCACTGGTGGAATAGAGCCTTTTTAGTAGGTCAGTAGCAGCCAGAAGAGCAGTGTTGTGACGCTGTCGGTCTGTTTCATAACCTGTGAGGTGGCTCATAGAGCCTGGAGGAAAGAGGAAGGTTAAATCCTAATCCAACAGTGAAGTTTTCTTTCCTAGAAAACCACACTCTCCACCGCATCTGGCTACTGAGGGGAATCCTGAGGTCCCAATTTTCCCTCACTGTATGACCTCTTAATACTCCTCTAAGGTACCTGAATGCTTACCCAAGTCTTTCCCATTGAAGGCTGCAGTACTGAGGTGATAGACCAAGCTGGAGATATCCCCAAAGCCCATGTTGACACCTTGTCCTGCGAGTGGGTGGACTCTGTGGGCTGCATCCCTAAGGATAAAGCGGAGTTCAGGCGTGGCCTCCAGCAGCCAAGTGGGAGAGAAGCAGCCCTGCTCTGTTATCATCTTACCCAATAAGTGCTAGCCGAGGCCTGACGTACTCAGCAGCATGTCCCAGCCCAAGAGGAAACAGTACTCGGCTTTTGGTATCCACCCTGGCGACACTTGGGGGCAGCTGACGAGCTGAGCCCTTAGTGGGCTTCAGAAAGGCAATAGCATAGTGCAACATGGAGCTGGCCGAGTCAACGAAGTCTGTGTGGTTAGTGTCACTCCACTGAGTAGCATCAGCCACAAAACAAAAGGGAAATTTCATCAGTGACAAGCAGGGAGTTAAAAATTCGACAAGGAAACCCTTTTAATAACCAAAGCCAAGGGTAATTATACCTAATATGCCTAAAATGATCTAGACCCCAAGTGACAAGTCCCTCAAATAAATAAAAACACAGCTTCCCATCACTCCCCACGTTTTAGGATCGAGCCAAACTGCTACTGAGCTGCCCCTGCCTTTCACCTTCACCTTTCACTAGTCCTCACCCTCAATAACTGCACCAGCCACAACGTAGCTCATTCTACAGCATCCTCTGGCCTCAGACACTCCCCTCTGCTTAGAATGTCCTCCGACTTCTAGTTCACCAGGATCACACCTCAGAGCATCCAGAGGCTGTCACGTCTTTTTATAAACCTCCCTCCAAACTCTCCTGACGTTTTCTCCTCCTCTATGCTCCTACAGCATCTTTTGCATACTTCTACCACTGTACCCAAATTGTCATTCATGTACCTTTCTCTTCATGTAACTATGAGCTTCCTAAAAGCAGGGACTGTGTCTCATTTGTCTATCTCCAGCTCCTTCTATAGAGAAAGCACTTGTAATTGTTGCTAAATGAACGTACTACAAAGGCCTGTGCCAGGAACATATGCTAAATGACTCAGAGAGGGGTAGCATTTATCTTCAGAGCCACTTCAACATGTTCAGTTCCTTTTATTCTTGTTGCTATTACAGAGCAGTGAAGCTTAAGTTGATCAGTATAAACAGTGTGAAGTCATTAGTGAGGTAGTAGACTTTGGTGGTTAAACCACAGTTTTTTGAGGGCCAGCCTGATCTCAGAACCCAGTTTTGCCACTAACTGTATAATTTCAGGCAAGTTACCTATCTCTTAATAAGCATGATAATAATAATAGGACCTACCTCAAATGGTCACTGAATTAAATACGTAATACAAGTAAAACTCTTCACCTGTATCTAGCACAAAGTGCTCAATAAATGTTACCAATGATTACTACTTGTGACTCTAGATAAATGTGGCTTTTAATCTCCAGAAATACTGGTGCCATATTATCTAAAAGCTGTACTACTCCAGAATAATCATTACCATTTGTTGAGCACCTATAATGTACTAGGTATGTTACAAGCATTTTACAGTCTCTCATCTTAAAAGTCTTTAGACTTTATTCCTAATTACTAATCTCTGAGAGGATGGTGACAGTATTTCCATTTTTCAGGAGATTTACAGTTAGTACCAGTATTGAACTCGTGTCTGTCTACAAAGCTCACTCTTAAGCTCTCCATGGAAATGTGCTCAGCCAGAGCACATCTGATGAATCAGGCTTAAGGTTCAGGTACTTGGGGCCTATTTGAGCTGTTCAAGATTATCCAAGTAGCACAGCTTCAAATAAAGCCAGTGCTGACTACCACCAAGGCAGCTTTTTCATTCAGCATAACGGCAGTGCACAAGCCTCAAAAGAACATACAAGTTACTGATTTCCATTGTTTTGCATTTCCCTGAAAGCCCTCCATATAATCCTGATCAAGCATTACATTTACAAAGGGGCAGCTGGTTGGTTATTTCTTTTTCCCACTCAAAACTACCTTTCTGTACCTACCCCATCACGTGGTCAGGTCGATACTCACAAAGGCAGAGTTAATAGCATCCACAAAGTTTTCTTCATTCATGCTGACCAGCTCTGCTGCATGTTCATGGGACGTTGACCAAACCAATGAACTCATGGTGTCTGAGAGCTATGTCAGAAGAACAGCATCAATACTAAGAGCTAAAACTTCTGTTCCTGGGAGCTCTCAAGCATAAAAGAAGGTAAGAAGGGGAGACAAAGCTAGCCTGGGCATATTCATTTGAAACCTGAAAAAGGCTGAGAAGAAATGAATCCTAAAAAGAAAACTGGATGTGTTCAAGCAGACTAGCCAGGAGGACTTCTTACCGGAAGCATAGCAATGGGCCCAGAGGGAAGAAATCTCTGCCAAGCTACATCATTTTCTGTGGCCTAAAATGGAAAGAAGAGTTCTTGTGAAAAGTACACGTATTAAACACAAGCAGGGTCCCTAGATGGCGATGGTGGGCTCAAGATTTACCTCCGATAAATGCAGAGTAGCCACAACAGCAGACTGGTCGTAGTTCCAACTAACATTCTGGATCCCAGCCGCCTGCCGTACTCCTGAGTTATGACCGTCTGCAGCAATCTGCATGGAGACAAAAGACTGCTAAGCCTTATGACTTTTAGTAAATGAGACTGTTCCAGAAGTTTGTCTCTGCCTCCTAAAGTTTTCTCTAGTTCCAATTGCTGGCAAGCCTGTCTGTAGCAGGCAACTTTTTATCATGCCTGCCTCATCCATATCCCCTACATATGTGACCTCAGCCTCAGCTAACGGACCAAAACTGGACATACGATCCACAGGTTAAACTCAGCCAAATTCTTGATAGTTGAACTAGAAAACAATAAGGCAGGGACTAAAGCTAAATGGTCCTGATGTGAGGTGAGGGATGGCTGCCATGTAAGAAGGGAAGCTGATGAGCAGAGAGAAAACATGGCAGATGCAAGGAGATGAGTAACTTACAGGACTCTGGAGAGGGAAAGAATGGCCTCAATTTCTGACACTCTGGTTCCTGTCCCTGTGAGGCCAGCTGTCCTTTATTTCAAGACTTCAGATGATGCAGAATACTCCCTGTACAGGATTTATAAGACCATCTTAATTTGAGCTGTGTTAAGTGGGTACTGGTCCTTATACCAAGAGCTTTCCCTAAAATTAACATCAACTATAGCTTACATCTAAAACTAGAGGCCCTAGAATTGAGGATAAGATGTGGATATGCAAGACCCCTGGCAAAATAAGAATCTTCAACTACCAACAATTTGGTCTGGAGGGTGCTGCCATCACCTAGGGTAATATGAACCCAGGGGCTGGAGTCTGCCACGGGAAGCATATAAGGCCAGGTATAGCTCACTGCTTTGCTCCTGTAGAGAACCGTCACTTGGTCTAGGGAGGTGAGAAGAGAAAAAGAAAACTAAATTAGAAAGGCGGCCCATGCAGGCTGAGGATAAAACCATAATTAAATCTAAAGCAAGGTCCCAGGACAGATGTCTCTTGTTCTTTACGCCTCAACAAGAAAATATCTAAAAAATAAATAAATAACTCCTATGACTGATGCTATAGTCTGAGGGTAACAAAAACATAATGAATCAGTGCCAAAAAAAAAAAAAAAAAAAGAAGTTCTCAACGAATCGGCAGCCTATCCCAGGCACTCTTCCCCTCTTCATGTCCCTGCTCCTCTAGCTTCACTCTACGCCTGAACGAGCCCACGCATGCCTCAGAGTAAAGTGCGCAGGAATACCGTGGGCTCAAATGAGTTCTAGATTTCAAGATATTTCTTCCCACTGGGAATTATTTTACTTTTCTGATCATAAAAATTACATTCTCACTGTAAAAGTCTGAACAAAGAAAGGTTTAAAAGGGGGAATCACTCTTAATCATACCACTTATAGACAACTACAGCTAAGGCTTTGCCATATAGCTTTCCGAATAATTTCTTAAGCATGTGTGTGCACATACACATCCTCACACACACTCAGCACACACACACTTGCACAAATGGGACCAAATGACATACATTTTTTCACCAATATCTATGGGACATATTTCTAAGAAACTAAATAATAGATCTAAATTAGACTACATGGATGAACTACTATCCCATATCAAAAAGCATTTAAGTTGCTTCCAATTTTTTTCTCTCTAGAATGACCCTGAAATATCTGCAAATCATATATCAGATTAGGAATTTATATCCATAATATATAAAGAACTCATAACTGAAAAATATAAAAAGACAAATAATCCAGTTTTAAAACAAACAAGATTCTGACTAGATTATTCTCCAAAGATATACAAATGGCCAGTAGGCACATGAAAAGATGCTCATTATTAGCCATCAGGAAAATATAAACAAAACTACAAGGTATCATTCCAGTCACTAGGATGGCTATAATTTTTACAAAGAGGGGGAGTAAGTGTTGGTGAGTATGTGGAGAAATTGGAACCCAAATATAATTGGTAGTGGGAAAATGAAATGGTGCAGCTTCTTTGAAAGAATTTGACAGTTTATGAAAATGTTAAACACATAATTATTATATAACCAGCAATTCTACTATAGAAAAAATGAAAACATGTCCACACAAAAACTTATACACAAATGTCCACAGCATTATTCACAATCAAAAAGTAGAAACAACCCAAATGTCCATCAACTGTTGAATGGATAAACAAAATGTGGTATAGTCACACAATGGAATAGGTTTGGCCATAAAAAATAAAGGAGTACTGATATAGGCTACAACATGAATAAATCTAAAAATATCTTCAGTGAGAAAAGTTAGACACAAAAGAATATATATTGTATTATTCTATCTATGTGAAATGTCCCGAATAGGCAAATCCCAAAAGACAGAAAGGAGACTAGCGGTATTGGGCTGGGGACAGAAAAGGGGAATGATTATATTAAACCAATAAGGACAGACACTATACTTGATCTTAGCCAAAAGGCTGGGAAGTGATAGCGAATGATTATAAATGGTCATGAGGTTTCCTTCTGAGATGATGGAAATGTTCTAAAATAATACTGTGGTGATGGTGCCACAACTCTATAAATATAATAAAAATCACTGAACTGTACACTTAAAATGGGTGAATTTTATGGTATATAAGTTACACCTAAATAAAGATATAAAAAAAAAAAAAAAGAAAAAGAACCATCCTGAGATAACTAACGGAATGTTTCTTTATGGTAGACATTCAGTATCTGTAAAAGGGATCCTTTCTTCCAGTAAGTCCTCAAGTAATTCTAAAGCAGTTCATCTTCCAGAGAATGAAAGGAAGACAGAAGAGGTGGGTGCCTCACCTGACAGAGCCTCCAGCTGCTTAGTGAGAGCGTGCATGATGACATCATTCTCCACTATATAACCCATATCATCTAAGTTATCCTTATCGAACATGATCAGGGCCTCTGAGCAGGCATCCCACACCTGGAAACACAAAGGGAAAGTCAGTATTATAACCCGAGGAAAAGGAAACGTTACTCCAATCAGAACCTGAGTAGTGCTTTCCCAGGTGACAGAAGCAGAAAAATCACAATTTGTCAGTCTCTCTGACAGGATATAGGTGAAAAGAAAATTCTCTTGGGAATACTTCCCTCTACTTCCTTAGACTGAGTGTGACTTTATCTGATTCTTCCCACATTCACAGAAAACCTGGAGAATGTAGACCCCAATTAATACAAGACAGACCAAGGTATCCTGCCACAAGTGATAAAGCAAGCACCTGCATTCGCCGAAAGGCTCTGTATCTCATGTTGCAGATGTGGTCCCAGGCACCAAAACCTATAAAAGAAAGGATCTATGTAGAGACCAGAGCATCCTTCTTTTGTCCCTCCACCTTGCTATGTTAGAGGCTGTTTTCAGTATTCTTCACAACAGAGAAACATTCTCCACTTCCATCCTGTTTAATGCTAGGAGCTAAGCTACTCTGTTCCCCAGTTCAGATTATATAGCATGAAAAGAGACCCAGCTTTCATGATCAAAAGGTCAAATCACATTGGAGTAGAAGAAATTTCAAAAAAAATCCATCATCCTATTTTCTTCATCATCCTATTAAAGTTACAAACCCTCTGGACAACGACTATTTTTTGTTTTTTAACTCTATGGTACTAAAGAGATTCACTCATTGAGGAAATATTTATAGAGCAATCACAATCTGCCAGGTTCAATTCTAGGTACTGAGGATAAAGTGGGAAACTAAATAGACAAAATCTCCAGCCTTCTGCAGCTGACATTCTCATTTATTAAGTCTACTTTATTATTTGTAATAAAATATATATAATGTCAGGTAGTAACAACTGTTCTAAAGAAAAATAAAGCAGTATAAGGGGCTAGAGAATGATGCAAGAGTCTAATTTTAGATAGGGTGGTTCTATCTAGGATGACCCGAGGGAGTAACATTTGGCAGAGACCTAAAGAGAATTTGCTAACAACTGGTTCTGTGTGCACATATCCATCTACACCCCAAAGCAATTATCATGCAGGCTGCCTAGCTCCCTAGAGGGCCAACTCTGAGAATGAAGAGGGTGCTGCTACTGGAAGTGAATGGTCATAATTAGTTTATAGTTTCAGTTCCACCAATTCCTAATGACCCAACAAATGAAGTCTACACAATGGACCCACATGTCCCAAGGACACATTAACAATTTTGTTCAACTCCGCACCACACTACCAGCCCACAGCCCTTTGTCCACACCCACCTCAGTAAGCTCTCTCCTCGCAAGATGCTTTGGTGACTCTGCCCTACGGGACACAATGGAAAGCCAAGAGATAGAGGAGATTGGTTCTATGAGAGAGGATGTTCTACTCACTACTGAGAAGAGTTGCAGAGCCAGGGGAAATGGAGCTGACCCGGTTGCTATAAGTTTCTGGCAATTTCTCCAATACTTTCTTTGGACCTGCTTCTAGCAACAGAATTTTCTTATCATGAAAGTGAATATCATGCCCTTAAAAAAAAAAACAAAAAACAAAAAACAAAATTTTAGATCACTTTAGGAAAATCAAAATTTATTCTTTTTCATTTCCAAGAGAAGCAACAGATTAATTCCTTAGCCCTTAAAATACAAATTTCTTACCCAGCACACAAAAAGGAAACACCATGCACACTCCTAAGCGATAATATAGCCACTTCGGCCATGCGAGACACCCTGCCCACCACTGGAAGGCTTCTCTAGACTAGAGTCCAACCCACCAGGTACAAAGAAGCAAATAACAGCCGAACACATACCGAGCTAGTGGAATTCCCTAGAAAGGAAGAATAAAGTAAAAAAAGTAACTACAGTATTTAGATATCAGCTAGTTCCAATCTTCAAAGTATTGTCACTGAAAATAAGAAATCCTGTTCAACAAAAATGTAGTTAACAAGCAAAACTCATTGTGGCCCCAAGATTAAATCAAAGATAAAGCATTAGTCTGTAAAAGAAAAGCAGTACAAAAATACACCGATTGTGCCTACAAATCTGGTCCTAAAACATCTGTATAGGGAAATGAAAAGGGGACTTGGGGATTCTGTTACTGGGTGTCCACGGCACATTACAGTCAGCACCTCCACAGTGTCTCAGAGAAAGATACAAGGAGGGAAATAAGCAGTGAGTTGCTGCTGCCAAGAAAAAAGGAAAAACAGTTTAATAGGATTACCACCTCTGCGCCCCCACCTGAATGACAGAATCACAGCAATTAACATTGGAGGATGGGAGCAGGGACCACGCTCTGCAGAGAAGACTGCTTTCTGTTCCATCACATTCCTAAACTTTAATCTAGCAGTGGCCACCACCCGAATGCCCACCTGCCACCTCCACATTCAGATCCTACTCACTCAAGCCTCACTTCCCCCATGAAGTGTTCTTCATACCATAAACCTCCTCCTCAGGATAGTTCGGTTGCTTGTTCTAGAAGAGCTTTCATTTCATTTGATTATTTACAAATCTTAATCTTTTGCTAGATTCTAAATTCCTTGGGGACAGGAACCATTTTTTTTTTCTCATGGCTAATCTCTCCAGCAAGCAAATGCTGGACCTCTTTAATCCATAAAGTAGATACTCAATGTTTTCGCAAATATTTTTGTTCAACAAGAGACTAGGAAACTAACAGTAAAAGAATTAGATTTCCAAACACATTATAAAATATAGCCAGATTTAATATTTTATTTTTTAGCTACTTAATGTAACATTTTAAGAAACACATTTGGAGAAAAGATACTAGAGGAAATAATTTATGAATAACAATATAAGAGAGAAATACAGATATTTTAACCTAAAAGATAAAACTAATATGCGTTTGAAGAAGTATCAAGGAAAACATAATTGACTTATGGGGCAAATGAAGAGCCTACTGGAAATTTTTCGCTTTTAAAGCATCCATCTAAAATTAAGTGGATGTTGAAATATAAAGTCAACTGACATATAAACTATTGACAAAGAATAGTCTTTGGGATACATGCTATGATGATTGAGGGGACACATTAGCACACATAAAATCCCAAGCAGGTAGTTCACTTAACGCAACAGCAGAAAACCCCCACACCACACCCACCTAAGGGACAGGATTTGCCCAAGGTCAGTCTCTGTCTCACGTTGATGAGTCCCAAATGTTGTACAGGAAAAAAGCAGAGGCTTGCTCATTGAATAAATTGCATGAAAAATTTCCAAACTTCCCAGAGCCTCAACTTCCATGTTTTAACATTCAGTATTTTTTCTGTGCTTTTTAAGGAAATCGGCAAGTGTGTATTTCTTTTGTAAACCTGAGTTTGGCAATTTTGGCACTTACAGCAGTGATTCTCACAACCTGGTGTACTCAGTCCATAATCTTTCTTTTGTAAACTTATACAGATAATTCTGCATAGTAATTGTCTATTTAAAGTTATTCCTGACTTTCAGAATTTATATTTATGTTCAAGAGACAGAAAAATAAACAATACAGAATTCTCTGTTTCGATTTATTAAAGAATTGCTGCTTTCCCTCCTTGGGGCATGGGGGGAAAGAGTGAGAAAGAGAACAAGATAGGAAGAAAAAAAAAGTTAAGACTCCAAAACACTAAACATTAACACTAAAGTTTTAGTAAGATTGAAAATTTTTTCAGGTACATATCATGCAGAATTGCATAAAGTTAAGAGGTAAAGTCATTACAAGACAGTTAAGTTCTTCCCAGTGTTTCTCATTCTCAAAGTGTGGTCTTCTGATCCGCCACATCCATCTCTGGAGGTATTTGCTAGCAATAGGCCCCACCTTGACAAACTGAACCAGAGTCACTGGACATGGAACCTTGAATCCTCGTTTTTAAAATATACTCCACACACTGGTAACAACGACTGCCTTCAAGGAGAACTAGGTGGTTAACAATCAAAAATAGAAGTCTTTATATGCTTTATACTCTATACCCTATACCCTTTGTATTTCAAAATTCAAAATTCCAAAAAAAAAAAAAATCCTTTTGAATTTTGTATATGTGCCTGTCTTAGTCATTCAAAACGCCAAAACAAAACAACCCAGGTGATTCTTAAATGCACTCGAGCTTAAGAACCACTATTTTGGTCCATTTACCAATAGGTACAACCAAAATGGCTGTCAGGATTCAAGGGTGTATATACCTACCAGTGAGTTTTGTCTGTCTCAAAAAAGCTTTGTATCTCCTAGTTATCAACTTGAGTGCAAGTTACTTAACCTTTTATGAGTTTTAACTTCCTTATCTGCACAATCTACAATCAAGATTACGAAGATTAAATAAGTATGCAAAATACTTTAAAATATGCTTATCCATAGTAAGTGCTCAATTATTGATAATTATGTTTTAAAAAGTCATAGTTAACAGTTTAGTGGTTACCAGAGGAAAGGGGTGGAGGTAGAAAGGGTAAAGGGGTTCAAATATATGGTGCCTAGAGCTAAGATAGGGGGGAAAAGCACAGTGACTGCTAATGGGTTTGGGTTTCTTTTGGAAGAGGGTGAAAATGTCCTAAAACTTGTGGCTGCGCAAGTCTGTGAACTTATTAAAAACCATGAAATAGTATGCTTTAAGTAGGCGAACTTTGTGATATGCAAATATTTCAATGAAGCTGTTTTTTAAAAAACGGCTAGCCCAATTCAAGCATGTATGATTACTTCTAACTGTGCCCATAACTAAATAACCCTGAGCAGGTCTGTTTCCCTGCGTGTCATTGGAAGGACTCTTAAGGTCCCTCCCACTTTTGACCCTTTGGAACCCAGAAGAACCAAACACTTGCCCTGGGATACGGGGGCTCCTCTAGGCAGGGAACGAACCATAAGATCCACAAGGCTCAGACTTTGGGAAAACAGTGCCAGGCCTCCCACAGTCCTCACGCTCCTCCATGGACCAATCCCCACCACTACTAGCCTGGAGATGCGCTTACCCAAAGCACAGGCCATGGCGGCACCCACCAGGCCTCCACCCGACACCACCACATCGTACACGGTGTCTGCCGGGGCGCCAGCCCACCTCCGGCAGGAGACCAGCGGGCCTTTCCGGGCAGCTATACGTGCAGCCCCACACCTCCTCACGGCCAATAGAGCCGCCATGTTGCCGACTTACACCCGCTAGGGCCACCTTGGGTAGCACTTCCGGGTCAGAGCCCTATTATTGCCTGTCGCCTCAGCCACTCGGCCTCAGAACCGGAAATAAAACTTGCACAGAGACTACACCAATCAGAAAACGATCCTTGCTTCTATGGGCGGGATGGATTGGAAGCTCCCTGGTAAGGAGAATGGTTCACGCATCCGCCTGGGAGCCAATCAGAGCCCAAAGCTAGGAAGGGGCGAAACCTGATTGCATAGCTAGCGCAGCCACCGCTGCTGTCACTGCCCCTTCTGCCTCTGCCCAGGTGAGAAGATGACCGTGGGAAGTCCTGCCGGAGCCTCTGGCCACCCTCGGAACCTTCAGGTGAGGAGGGAAGGAGAAGGGGAGGAATCAAGGCTGCGCCTCGTAAAGGAATCCGTAAAAGAAGAAACTGTTTGACGTTGCCTTGGAAACAGACGGCAGGGGCGGGTCCGGCGTGGGATTAAAATTGATAGCATTTAGAGACTCTGGGCCTGAACCACTTCAGCCTTTTGTCAGTCTCTTCACAGAACCATAGGAATGGCCCTCAGTTTTTGCTTATCCTCTCAGCTACCCTAGCACGACTGTTGTCTCTACTTTGTGCAGAAAACTGTGGCACAGAGAGACTAAGAAATTTGCCCCAAAATTCATAGAGACAGAAAGTAAATTGATGGTTGCTTAGGGCTGGAGCCGAGGGAGTGTGAGGGGTGAGGAGGCAGGTGAGGTGGGGAAGGGTTGGGAGGGTTAAGGAAAATAGGGAGTGACTGCTAAATGGTATGGGGTTTCTTTTAGGGGTGAGTAAAATGTTCTAAAATTGATTGTGATAGTTACACAACTCTGGATATACTAAAACCCATTATACACTTTATAGTATGTTGAATTATTTTAACTGTGGTATGTGAATTATATATCAATAAAGGCATTTAACAAAAGAAGTCTTCCTAAGATTACATGCTCTTCCTTAGCAGAGTGAGGGGTAACGCACATACATACCTTTGACTCAGAATCCAGTGTTTTTTTTTTTTCAGTATTAGAGCTGGACCTTAGAGAACCCAGTAAAATCATCTCCAGGTGTCACCTGGAGGCCTACAGCAGCCTGCCCCCTATTGGTTTCCAGCTGCAGTCAGTCATCCTCTAGAGTCCCATCCTGGCACCGTGCCTGCCTTTCTAAGGACATCTCATGACACTGTCTTTCAGCCTCATTGGCCCTTTTTCTGCCTCTCTAAGAGTCAAGTTTATTCTAGCCCCTGATCCCTGCCTCAAGGCCTTTGCTGTTCCTTGAACCCAGAATCTCCTTATCCCAGATTTTAGCAAGGCTGGCTCCTTCTCATCAGTCAGATGTCAATCTGAAACTCCTCCACAGTGAGAAAGTAAAAGGACTCAGAAAATACAACTCAGACTGTAATAGACACAAGTAAGACCAGCAGCAAGTTTGGCAGAAAACAGTTTCCCACATGGCCACATCGTACCTATAAAATGACTAACACTTCTTTCTTCTAAATGATTATGCTTACTTACCAGTTACTTACCCAGCCCCCCTTTGCTCTTGTCACCTATTGAATAAAAATTGCTCCATCACCCACTTACTAAATTGTGCCCTCCTGATGACAACATCCATCCAGAGTTGATCCTTGCTTCTCCTAACTCTCATCAGAATTATTCAGGACAAGCTAACCCTACAAAAAAAAGCCCTTCACCTCCCCTCTTGCTGAAAGCTGCCCCCCTCCCAAGTTCCCCATGGTTTTCCATGGCTTATTGCAGCAAACTAATAAACCTAACTGATTATAGTACATGTATACACATGTACCATAATATATCTCTGTATAGCTACTTACAACTATATACATATAGTCTTTATCCAATGGGCTTTTATAGCCCATCATATAAGAAAAGCTTCCCATAGCCACTCCATCACTCTAGTCTCACAGTTTTATGACTTTCATAGAATTTGTTATCATATATCATCTTCCTTCACTAGAATGTAAGCTTCATGAGAGTAGAGACCTTGCTTGTCTTGTTCTCAGCTCAACACCTAGTGCACATGAGCCATCCAATAAATATTTTCTGTACGGAGTATTTAAATGCAACTGGGTTTCCCATATTGTAGGACATTGCTTGTTCAGCTAGACCACATTGTCTCTCCTGCTAATTATCCATTCCTAGTGAGAGTGGAAATGAGCTACAAAATGAGGAAAGTAGAGTTGTAGACAGGGGAAGATTGGCAACAAATAGGTAAAATCCAAGTAGGTGTAGGGCCCAGAGTGTAGCCAAGGTCATGGGTAGGATTCCTGGAATGCAGGGGGGCTGAATGCATGGTGCAGAGTAGGTACTCTGGCAATGCTGCCATATCACTGCATTAAATAGAGACCCAACGTTGGCTCTTTGCTTCTCTTTCCTGACCTTCGTCAATCAAAGGTCATGTCTGCCAATTCAGTGCCAACAAGAGTCCCTAATTTGGGGTGCAGTACAGGAGAGACTTTATTCAGTAAAACAGTTCAGCTGTGAAACAGCACCAATGTTGCAGCTCAGGTGTTACAGTTCAATTTGCAAACCTGGGAGAGGCATAGACAGGGTGCTCCACTGAGGCAGAGACAAGGCCGGCTTATATAGAGAAGAGTGCCTGCTCCGTGGTTCCTGACTGATCCATTTTCATGCAAATGAGGAATCCAAATTCACACAATTTGATTGGTCCAGAGACTCAACATATTCTGACTGGTCAGAAAATATGCAAATGGATATAGTCGCAGAGCTCCAGTTGGATAGGGTAACTCTTCAGTACATTTGTTGAATTATAGTCCTAGGAGCTCTATTATAAAAGTCAACTAACATGGCAGGAACACAGTGCAGGGGACTGGCAGCTCAGTTTGCAGCTTTTCCCTGATAGCAGTGTGCATGAGGGACCTCTGTAAGCAATGGCTGCTGTACCGTGTTTATGAATTTGAGCCAAATTAACCACAAATAGTCCTTCTTGGTAGGTATATTCTTTCTTGGGATTGATACCTTCAACCAAACATACCCCATATACCAATTTGTGAAATTACTTTAGAGCAAGGGACACATCTTAATTTTCTTTGTTCCTCCTCAGTCTCTAATATAGAAGCTTATTCGAAGTGAAATTGAAGTTATGTCTCAAATAAATCTGAGGTTATGTTTGACCTTAGTCTGTTCTATTTCATTTTAGGTATTTCCTCCCAAATCCTCCTCAGACACAGAGGCAGAAGAGGAGCTATCTGGGGATGTCCTGATTTTGCCCAGGGCTGGCAAACTTGATGAGTTCCTCAGCCCAGAGGAAACAGATTCTACTTCTTCTGACTCAACAGGGAGCATTTATGAGACCTTGCAAGTACTAAAGCAAAAAAGCATGTGGTGCCTGTTGGAATCCCTTTATAATTCTGACCCAGACAGTGATGATAACTTCTCCGAAGATGATGAGGACCTGAAGAATTGCTTCCAAGACGAAGGCATGGGGACGCCGCCGCAGGTCCAGTACACCCCATCTCCAAGGTAAGGCACTGCAGTTCGACAGCTGTTTCACTGCACAACTCTAACAAGTCATGTTCTTCTTCCTCAGTGAAGCAAAGACCACTTCTGCAAGTTGCCACTTATGCAGGCTCCAGCTCAGAATTTGCTCTCAGATCCAAACATTTGTTCTGATTCCTACCCAGCAGTCCTAAATCACTTTAGGGAACCATTAGTCATCTGAGTCATTGGCACTGATTAAACGGATGCCTTTCCCAAACACACTATCTCCCTGAGAATGGCAACAAAGTCATTTACCTTGGCCAATCCCTGTTATGTGTATGTGTATTTTATCTCATTTAATATTTATTTTCTCCTCCCAATAACTCTGTAAGTAGGTATTATTTTTGCCATTCTGTAGGTGAGATTAAGGTTCCAAGAGAAACTTGCTCAAGGTCACACAGCTGGTAATTGTTTGAAGCAAGGTTCGAACCTGGCTCTGTCTCACCCTAAAACTCTGCTCTGTTCCATTGTGCTGTTCTCTCCCTAGTATGAAAATATCAGAGTGGAAAGTGGCAATTCTTGAATCAGTTTGGAGAAGAGACTTCTTACTGAGACCACTAGATGGCCTGTGGCAAGGAGGGAAGCCCGGTTGAGAAAGGCAAAGGCTTAGAGGCCTGTGGGGCTTTGATGTTAGGCTGAGAAGCTAGATGCAACCTGCTGGAAGGGAGGACTGGGGAGGAGCGGGGAGGAGGATCTCGGAGGAGCCAGGCCTCCTGGCTTCCCTGTCTTCCACTCACAGCTGCTTTCTCCACCCCAGGTATGACTCCACAAGACGCTGCAGCTCCCTGAGCAGCCTTCCCACTGACATTCCCAAGGATCAGGCCCAGCCACCCTCAGCCTCCAGGCCTCCTTCCCAGCACAGAAGCATCAGCTCCTGGGCATCATCCATCACTGTCCCTCGGCCGTTCCGTATGACACTGCGCGAGGCCCGGAAAAAGGCCCAGTGGCTGGCCTCACCTGCCTCCTTTGAGCGTGAGAGGCAGCAGGCCCAGAAGCAAGGCCAGGAGGAGGCCGAGTGCCACCGGCAGTTCCGGGCACAGCCTGTGCCTGCGCATGTCTACCTGCCCCTCTACCAGGAGATCATGGAGCGCAATGAGGCCCGAAGGCGGGCAGGGATCCAGAAGAGAAAGGAACTGCTCCTCTCTTCCTTGAAACCCTTCAGCTTCCTGGAGAAGGAGGAGCAACGAAAGGAAGCTGCTCGACAAAGAGAATTAGTTGCCACTGCTAAGGCCGAGGTCTCCAAACAGAAGGCCACCAGAAGGATCCCAAAGTCCATTCTGGAGCCAGCCCTTGGGGACAAACTCCAAGGTAAAGATATCCTTGCCACCTTGCTGCCTCCTGCGTGGGGATACCAAGAGGTACCATGGGAATTTAGTCAGGTTCAGGGGTCAGCCTGGCTTGGAGATGAGCTGTTTAGGTGAACCTGCTAGAGGCCACACTCGATGCAGGGAGCCCTGTGAGGAGTGAGGAGTGAGAAGAGGTCCTGCAGCACCCCAGGTTTGTCCTGTTGACCTCTTTCTCAGTGAGTGGATATGAAGGCCTCTGCGACAGCACAGATATGAGAGCAGGGAACCAATGAGACATCCAAAGACCAGTTTAGGCCAGTGCCACCACTAGCCAGCTGCCCCTGAGGAAAGCCCCACCCCTCCCTCATTCTGGTGAGATACTCATTTCAAGAAGTGTGGCTCAGTGAAGGGACTCAGGCACTTTTCTAGGCGAACAAACAGACATTGAGTTTGTGGACAGAGGAGGGAGACAGATAATGGACAAATAATTGCAAATATGATGAGTTATTTGCAAAGATTAAAGGAGAAAGCCTGGAGTTCCTATTATATGCTCCTATGGAGCATATAATAGACCTAACTTAGGGTGTAGTGCGGGGTTGGAAGACTTAGGGAAGGTCTCCAGAGAAAGTGAGCACTGAAGTTGACCCTGAAGGATAAACTGTGGTTGACTTGATGAAGAGAGAGGAAGAGTGTACCAGGCAGAGATATAGCACGGTGGTAAGAGAAAGCTGAGCACATTCAAGGGATGGAAAGGTAGAGGGAAGAGAGAAGAGGAAGATTTGGGAGGGAGAGGCAGGCACAGGCCAGACCTGGGGCCTTATAGACCTTGGCATTGGGAAGCCACTGAAGCATTTTAAGCTCTTGATCAGATAGGCAGTTCAGAAAGATCACTCTGATTACTGTGGAAATAATTAAAGGAGGAGGGACAAGACTGGAGGATGTTGATCTAACAGGAGGCTGTTTCAACAATTCAGTTGAGAAATTATGAAATTAGTAGCAGGGACGATGAAAAGAGGCTGAACTGGAGTGAGGTGGAGGAGGAGGCGGCGGCAGTGGAACATGAGACTGATAAGATGAGAGGGAGGAGTCAGGACTGATGTGGGCAGTGGGCCTGGGCAGCTGGTGGAGGGTGGGGTCTCTCTCTGAGACAAGGAAACCTGGGAGAGGAGCAGCTGACTGGCCCGTTCCTCCTGCTTTGTCTCTGAAGAAGGAACCATAGAAAGTGCTCAGTAAATGTGAATGGCAGCTGCTTCTACAACCTGCTTGGCATATGGCACTGTCGTCCTAGCCAACATTTATTAAGGAGCTCTCAAAAAGGAAAAAAAGGCAAGCTGATTTGCAGTGTTTGCCATTTTCTAGAGTATAAATATGTCTATCATGGCCAATTTCAGGCTTCCCACATGATGTCAACTGGCTCACAAAATTCCTGAAAAGTTAACGATTGGCTCCAGCACACGACGACTAGTGTATAAAAGAGGGAAGTATTCCAGACTTTTCAGTATGAGTCTTAGTCCCTTCTCACCCACCACCACCCTTGTTTTTCTCCACAGAAGCTGAGCTCTTCAGGAAAATTCGCATCCAGATGAGAGCCCTGGACATGCTCCAGATGGCTTCCTCCCCCATCATCTCCTCCAGTCGCCGGGCTGACCCACAGCTTCGCACAGCCACCCGAACCTCGGAGGAAAAGCTCGGGTTTCTGCAGACTAACTTTGAATTCCAGCCTCGGGTGAATCCTGCCGTCCCTGACTATGAGGCCCTTTACAAGGCCTTTCAGAGAAGAGCTGCAAAGAGAAGGAACACCCGGGAGGTGACTCGTAACAAGCCCTTCTTGCTGAGAACCACCACCCTGCGTAGCACTCAGCGGCCCTGTGAAGCTGCTGCCGCTGGAGAAAAGAGGGTGAGAGCCCAGGCTGTTGGTGGAGGGTCAGAGCCTGAGGCCCAAAATCCAGGTATAGGTCAGGTCTCAATGGAAGGCACTTCTCATGACATTTTTATTGTAATTCTTTTAAAACACTGGTTCAGCTGTAATCAGATCTGCAGTACCACAATTCCTATAAACTTAAGATCACAAGAATCCTTCCTTTCCTTCCCTCTCTCAGTAAGGTCAAGCAGGTCTGGGAGGCAGGAAGTTGGGATCAATTGTTGTGTCCCTATACCAGTTCCAAAGAACTCTTCTCATTTGATTAAAATCTTTAGGACTGATAGTCTAAGTCTGTCCCTGTTACTAAATTTGAGATTTCTCCCTTAATCTCAGGATAGAAGATTCTCAGACTAGTCATTCACTGAAATTAATTCCTAATTAAGATAGAAATGAATCATACATGCAGTCACACCAATACCAGCCTTCATTTCTTCTAGGATTCTCCACAGTCACCTGCCACTCCCCGGCCAAGGAGTCATTCTCTAAGTGGCCTTGCTTCCCTCTCTGCCAACACCCTCCCTGTGCACATCACAGATGCCACCAGGAAGAGGGAATCTGCAGTCAGGTGAGTGGTCAGGCTGAAGGAGACTCATAATGCTTGGATCTTGGCCCAAATGACATTTCAAACTACCCTGCTGCTGGGCTTCCTTTCCTGTTATCAGAAAGACCTAAAGGGGTGGAAGGGAATTCTCTGATCAGAACAGGAATACATGTGGCCCTCCACACTTGTACTGGAGAACACCTAGCCATCATTTAGCAAATAGTCATGGGAGCTTACTCTGTGCCAGGTGTAATGTTAAGGTTGGAGGAACCTTATAGAATCTATAGTTTAATATCTAGTCTGAAACACAGAAAAACAAGCAATGACCATATTTTGTGAGTAGTGTGATGATGAGGGAATACAGAGGACTGGGGGTGGGGGGCACTGGGCGTCCTGGGGCAGGAGTCTCTTGTAATAGATGTCTAAGGTGAAACATGAAGAAAAGAGGAATGAGCCAAAGGCAGGAAAGAAGATTTTAGAACAATATGGGTGAAGATCCATAGATGAGAGTAAAAAGAGCCATTAGGGACAGGAATTCAGAGAAGCATGTTGACAGGTGGCTAACCCTGCCGCAGAGAAGATGAGGCATCCATTGCACATATTTGAGATTCTCTGAGATTGATCTTGGGCAACAATTAGAAGTCAGTCGGAAATCAGGAGCCTCCTTATTTTTCACTCTTTAACTGAACTGACCCTGTCATGGTATTGTTCTCATGGAGCCAGCAGGAGTTCTTCCACTAGGCCTCTGAGCTGAAGTGAGCAGAGATCTTAGTGCCTTCCTGTGGGGCTCCTAGAGGAATACAATGGAACCTATGTGGTCCTTAAAGACCTACAACAGGGACTGTAGAAATGTATTTAAAATCCAAGGGATGGTCCCTTTTTTTCTCAAATTTCATAGAGCTACTATATCAAGGCTAAATGCCTCAATATCCTGAGGTCTCAATAAAATAGGTCTCATGAACCAGGGGCTGGCCCACCTTTAGATGTCTATACCTACCTTCTAGCAACAGGACATTTGACCTACTGGCAGATTAAACTTTCATGTCCTTCTTCCTAATCTGTCCGTTTGAATGTAAATTTCTAAATGCAAGTCTTGATCGGTTTGGGGGGGGGGGGCAGGAACGTTTGGGGGGGTGGCAGGAACGGGGGAAATAGAACTCTCTAGAGTAACTTGTAGAATATTTACACAAACTAGGTGCTAAAAGTTGACCCCAAATCATCTGTACATTGAAGAAGGTCCATTTCTAGGTCTCTGTAGAAGTGCAGATTTCTTTTCCCAAATGACCATGAACCCAGGCACCTTCCAGCCCACTGTTTAGAGCACAGTTTATACACTAATCCTGGCTTTTCCATTGGCACGCTGGGTAGCTTTAGGCAAGTGCCTTACCCTCTCTGAGGCTCCATCTCCTTGCCTATAAAAAGGGGGCTTATAGCTCTTAGTTCACAGGGCAGTTGTGAGGATTACATAAAATAGTGGATATAAAGGACTTGTGGGCTTTTTGATTCAGAGTGGGTAGCTCAGCAAATGGTAACTACTAGTATTTTGTTTCCAGATAGGCAAGAAGCCTAAATGTTTGGCTATTTAAGTAAGAGTATATTAACTCACCTGTTTTTCAGTTCAATTAATGAACTTCTCCTGGGGTAGAATATCACGTATTCAGAGTGTTGGGAAGGCATCATGTGCCCATGCACTTAATGCCAGAATCTCAATCTGTCTGAACTGCTAGGGAGGTAAATTATCCACCCCATTCATAGAAACCACCAACTTTCCAGAGTTTACTAACATCGCTTTTAAACATACTCAAGTTGGTCATCTATAGTCTCTTTTGCCTCTTCCCTTTAGAAGTTCTCTTGAAAAAAGGGACAAAGCAGATGAGAGTACTCAGTGGTTGGAGATGCACAAAAAGAAGTGTCAAGCAATGTCTAAATCCGTGACCTTGCGTGCAAAAGCCATGGATCCCCATAAAAGCCTGGAGGAGGTGTTCAAAGCAAAGCTGAAAGAAAACCGGTCAGTGTCTTCCCTATGTCAAAGGGGTGACTGTCTTGGGATCCAACAGATCACTGGGCTTGAAAATGGCAAAATGGACTTACTAGGTAGGGGAGGCTCCTATAACTGCACGTGGTCATGGGTTTTGCCAGGCACAGTTAGGATTACAATGTCCATGGGAGTTACTCTGCCTAACTAGAATGAAGGGTTTTCTGGATTGGAAAAAGACAATTCATTTTTAAAATCTTGTTAATTCCAGGAACAATGACCGTAAAAGAGCAAAAGAGTATAAGAAAGAATTGGAGGAAATGAAGAAGAGACTACAAACAAGGCCCTATCTCTTTGAACAAGTTACCAAGGTAATACTAAACCATCATTTTCTTAGATGAAAAGGCTCTTAGAAATCATGAAACAGTACAATATCTGGGTATTAAACATTTCCTTGAGGCTCAGAAAGATTCTAAACTGGGCCTATCTTATTAGTACCATCTTTCCCCAAAACACGTCCAAGACTAGATTCCAGAGACATTTATAATGAGATATTTCACTTCAAGTTTTCACTATAGTCCAGCTTTCAGTTGAATTAGAGTGGGGTTAGATACCAGACACAGTAACAGTTTGGCTGTTAGTAAGAACATCTTTAGCTCACTAATGTGACTGAAAATCCAGTCTTTTCAGCTGTCTGGAGCCACTGTTCACAGTGCTGAGAAGACATCATGCCGTGCTGGTCCCTTGGGCAGCCGCAGCCTCTAGAGGTGTGGCACACTTATAGATCTCCACAGGGTGGGATGCTCACAAGCACCCCACAAGACCCCTTCCAGATTAAGTGCCCCTCAGGCTGGAAGAATCATTTTAAGATGTTCTCTGGACTTTTAGGGAGTTTGACTCAGTTGAGACCTCCCTAAGGAAGCTCTGGAGCTACTTGAGCAGCCTTAGAGAAGCCACCAGCCCAGGTAGCTTTGAGCTACATCAGATTCCGTGGGTCCCTCGCCTCTCCAGAGTTTCAAGACACAAGTTGGGGTTCCCTAGTGACTTGGTTCCAATGGCTGGGCATTACCTCCATCTTCTAGGCTAGTGCATTTTCTAGGCACTTCCTGCGTCCATGCCTGCTCGTCCATACACCTACCACACACCGGACTGTCTCAGATTTACTTTTCAACATTTATCAACATGCATGGTCCAAAATCTCTCATGTTGACCTTTCCTCTTCATGTTTTTTTCAAGCAAGCTCACACTCAAATCTCAACAGATCTTTCAGTATTCTATATGGTTTTGCTCTCAAACACTTAAAAAAATAACATTTTTCTGGTCCACAGGCAGGCCATCTGTCCTGTTAAAAGTCTTACTAGCGCAGCTTATTTTGTTTGTTATATTTTAGTGTTCCTGATGATGGTTTGGTTGCTTTTAAATCTTAAGTTTTTATTCCATCATTTTCATCTGGGTCTTACTTGAACTTCCAAAAATCTGATGAGTCCTTGATTCTGAAAGGTGTGGCTCCGTAATCAACAGCTGGCATCTCCTGGGACTCTTAGAAACACAAAATTGCAGGCCTCATCTGAGACCTACCAAATAAGAATCTGCATTTTAACAAAATCTCCAGGTAGTTCCTATGCACTTTAAGGCTTGAAAACAAAGCCCTAAGTAATTTTCATGCAAATCTCTGCCCACTAGTGGAGAGGTGGTACGGTGGGCAGCATTGGTAATTTAGAATTACCAAGTGAGTTACAAGACAGCTACAGGACATTAATTTCCATTCCACAGGACCTTGCCAGGAAAGGAGCCGAACAGCGATATCATGATACCCTGAAGCAAGCCGGGCTGGATGAAGACTTTGTGAGGAACAAGGGTCAGGGCACCAGGGCTACACAGTGGAAGGGACAGTCAGAAGGCCATGATTACCTCAGGTAATCTGAGATGCTGTCATCCTGCAGCTCCCTAAGGTGCTGTCCCTAATAATGCCACTGGGAGGAACCTTTAGAATAGCCACTCGTATTTTGAGATCACAATACTAATCCAGAGATGTCTAAGTATCACATTTGAATTTGGAGATTAGTACAGCTGTGAATAAAATATAACCATTGTATATTAGGTTCAGATTCCTCAAATTTGAAATATCATTTTTCCATTCCAGTTCCAATGCCATCAAAGTATTTCCACTCCACTTTTGAAGAAAAATCAAGTATATTTTCACTTCCTATAAAATGATAAAACTGCTTTTATAGCGCTCTTTTAAAGTACCTCATTAGCACCACCTCCTCCATTGAGAGCATATGTCAAAGGGAGAAAAGCATAGTAGCGCCATTATTTTCAATTTTGTTCTGCTTCTTAGGTCCTAATGGCCCCTTCCCCTAGTTGCTATCCCCATTTTGTGCCTAGAAATTTCCCTTTTCACCCCATATAAAATAATGAAAATGTTGAGACCATCCTTAAGCTTTACATAATGCTTTAATTAAAAATTTTATTTCATAATGCTTTAATTTATTCTGCAGCACTCATGAAACTACAAAACTCGGCACCAGAAATCCACATCAGGACTTAGAAGAATCTCTAGAACAGCCTACAAGCCCCAAGAAAGAACTGGAGGAGCTGTCTTATAAATTGCTAGATAATCTCAAATCACTTTCTTAATCAGTACACTTAAAATTACTGCTTTTCAATAATATTAAGCAGCGAACCTGGGGTTGAATCAAGGCAGGTAAAAACTTGCATTTTGAGTCACCGCTACTCTTGGAGAATGCAGAAAAGTAGCAGATAACAGGAAGCAGCTCAAGTTATTCAAAGTGGAGAGGCTGAGGGTGGAGGGATCAGAGTTAAATTAAGGATTCTTGCTTTGTGCCTCACACTTAAATTCCAGGTACAGAAAAAGGGCACAAGCCCAGATGCCTACAGGGGCTAGTCAGGAAACAAATCGGTCAAATGGGCTGAGTGTAAGATAGGAGATAGTAGGGACTGGAGTTTCTGCTGGAATACAGGCCCAGAATTGCCAAATCAACTGTGTTTTCAACAGAAGCCAACTAATTAAAAAATTACTTGAAAATATTATATGGGCGAAACAAAAACCAGGGGGATGACAAGGCTGCAGCTTCTAGTACAGGATTTCTCAACCTCAGCCCTATTGACATTTTGGACCAGATGAATCTTTGTTGGGTGTAGGGAGAGGGAGCTGCCCTGTACACTGTAGGATGTTTAGCAGCATCCCTGGCATCTACTCACTTAAGATGCAGTAACCCCCTTCTCCCCAGTTGTGACAACCAAAAACATCTCTAGATATCCCCAAATGTCCCAGGTAAAATGTCCTTGGTTGAGAACCCCACTCTAGTATAAAAGGCTACAAGAAGTAAAAGCTGGCATTAATACGGTTGACACGAACTCAATCTACATAGGACAGGATGATTATACATGTCATTAACAAATTAAGAACTATAATTACTTTATTAAAGCATCAGTTTTTTCCTGTTATCTGTTTAGAATATGCCACTGTTGAGTGTGTGTCAGCATAAGGTTCATTTTAAATAAATTGAAATTTCTCTAACAGCCATAATTTCTACTAGTAAGTGACCTTTGGAATACTTTTCTTCTCACCAATTAGACATTCTCTCTCAGTAGCTGCAGACAGGATGATAGCAAGAGTGCCTACTGTAACACGAGCACCTTTCTCATGTTTTTTGTTTTTCCTTTCTGGGAAAAGTATCTGTTGTTATTGCCAATTTTCCAGACTCAGACACAGTCCCTTCTGGCGATGACAGAGCGATACTGTGAAACTATCAGCTGGGTTTACTAGTTAGAGATGAAGATGTTTGTGTCATGTTCCCCAAGACTCCTGAGTTCAGTTTTACCTGCATGGAATCCTAAGGGTAAATCAGTTCCTTATCTTAAAGGGAAAGACTGAACTTTCTTAATCTCCTAAGAAAACAAATTTGTCCAAAACAAGGAGCCAAAGAACTGACTGGGCTGTTCATTTATTTAAAGGGAAAACAACTGAAGCTCTGAATAATGTGATTTTTAACTTAAAAAATTTTCTTTTAACATGCTACTGTATGTTCCATAAACAAATAAAGTGACCAAGTAGAGGTGTATGGGACAACATAGTACCTCAGCCTGGGCCAAGTAGGGATTCAAGTAATTAATTTTATTTATTTGCAGCCCAGTGGCAGAGTCTCTTACTCAGGTTGCTAAAGGGAGAATGTCACAACAGAACTGACATCACTCCCTTCTCCAAAACAACAAGGCATCTTGAAAGCTCAACTTCTTGGTGAAGTTTTATGGTTGGTGGCAGGACTTGGTTCATCCATGTGAAAAGATAGCTGAGTCTGTCATGAAAGCTTGTCAAAGGAAAACCTCCTCTCAATAGTCATACTGAGAAACTTCAGCCAACATATAATCAAATTCACTTTTGGGAGAAGTCCATCCCAAAATTTTGCAGTGGGAACCGAGGTAGGTATAGTTACCCAACTCACATTC
The DNA here is from genome assembly GCF_014176215.1 of Rousettus aegyptiacus. NCBI lineage: Eukaryota > Metazoa > Chordata > Mammalia > Chiroptera > Pteropodidae > Rousettus > Rousettus aegyptiacus. The sequence goes on along the minus strand of NW_023416306.1, from coordinate 152,326,206 downwards.
ACTGCTTCTTCCTTGCCTGGATCAGATGGTAGTCTGAAGAGATGCAATCCTGCATTCATCTTCTATGCCAGGGAAGATGAACAGAGGAAAAGTGGAGTCTTGTTCACAGATTTGTTTTGGTTCTGGCAGATCATCAGCCATAAGCAACCTGTTCCCACTACATGCACTCTGGGATCAGAGAGCTGCTCTTCCAGGAGTCAGCACCCATGCTCATGTCCGTCTTTCAGTTAAATCTCCTTGGTTTAGTAACTGTAAAAGAGTAAAATGAAATCTGGAATAAGCTACCACTAAATAAAAGGGAAAACAATTCAAACTAAGTAAAAGTCGGAGTAGGAGTGGGGAATGTGCTAGAGGGATGAGTCAAGGATATCTAGTTCCAAAGCAAGATACCTGCATAGATTGGTAGATCTCATTCACATACTGGCCTTGAGACAGCACTTTGGGCACTCCTTGATGCTGGCATTTTCACTATGGCAATAAAATATGTGGTTTCTTTAAATTTTGTTTGAATTTCTTTAAATTCCATATTATTAAATTCTATATAAATTACCTTCCTCCAAACTGAGATCACCAAGTAAATACATCTCCAGTTCAAGAATTAATCTGAGTAGTCTGGATTTCACTATATCATTCCTGCCATTTTCTTTTCATAATAAAATAGAACCCAATTTCATCAATTATTGTACAAATCCACCTTTCAATAGAAACCTTGAGGGTAGAAAGTCTTTAGTTGCCACCCTGTGGCACTCTCTCAGACTTGTCTCCCTTTATCACAGGAAAGGTATTCTGAGTGGTTCTAGCTCTCAGACAGAACACGTTGGGAATAGCTTTCCATTCCTTTAACTTCTACTTGAACCTGCACCCTGTACTTGGGCTAACACTAACTGACATAAGATTTTTGGTTCCACTATTTCTGATTTCCCTGTACGTATAGATTCCTCCTTCACTGGCTAGTGAGTACCTGACTACACAAACAATAGTTTGGCTTACGGACTCAGGATATTTTGTTGCCATAGTGACAGAAGGCCAATAAATATCCTAAGATTCTAGAACCCTGATGGTTTTCATTCTGTATTCTGGGTCAGAGTAAAGACTATGGAGTTGTGAGTACTCAGAAACAACCTAAAACCCCTTTTTCAGATGATGGTTCTCATCCAAAGAGCTAGTGAATACTTTCTATATGCTCAGTTGGTTCAGCCTGGTATCTTCCATACATAGAACCCCAGCAATATGAACAATAATTTTTTTTAATGATTTTGTTACTACCTTTTTTGTTCAAGGACTACTTTGTCCCAGGATGTTATTTTCTTTATAAAATAAAAGCTGCAAACTCATAGTGAGGCAGAGAACAGTAGGAACAGATATTCATTAAGGTATGTATACAAAAAATTAAAGCTGAGAGTATCAGCTGTAATTGACCAATTTCCCAATTTAGGAGACTAACACCCAGGCTCTTTTCAAAGCTGGACTCACATTTAGCTTGCAGGAAGATATTTTAGTCAAAGTTTCCAGGAAGTTTAAACTGGAGAATTTTTCAGAGCCTCTAAATTAGATTCCCAATCCTTCCCACGTCAGTCTCCACAGGAATAAAGTAAGGGCAAAAGACAGTTTTACCTCCTGTGGATTTACGGCAGTTAAGACAGAAACCTCAAATGACTGCCTCCCTGACTGCATGGTCACCAAGTGATGTGTCACATCAGGCACTGAAGACAGGGGACGTGGGGATTCTTCAGCAAGCACCTCTGTGAAACAGCAGGAAAATGTTTCACTGAAAAGGGAATCCACAGATACACCTACCTGCATTATCAAGCCTCTTATTAAGAACTCTAAAAACTGTTCCCCAAAAAACTAAATCCCACATTCCTATTTCTTCCAAATTAATTCCTATCTTATAATCATTACCAGTGAATTTGGAAAGTATTACAAAAGGGGGATGGGAAGAAAAGGCAAAAAATCTTGATATAGGAATCAACCATTTTTCAATACGCCAATTGAGAGGAATATGGTTTTAGCACTGTCAACTAGATTAAAACTGTATGAAACAAGGCGAAAGCCACTTAGGCAGGCAAATCAAAAAACCAGAGCCAACCATTAAAGCAGTCACCAAAGATATACATAGCACAACATGTGCGGGTCAAGAACTTAAACCTAGCTTCAAAGTTCCTACTTAGTGTCCCTTTCTACCTTGAGGCTTCTTCCTTAAGGCTGGCAAAGTAGCTCCATGCAATGTCTGTGCTCCATGCTTCAGTTAACCACTAGTACCATTCATGAAACAAAGGAGGCTTACTGTGGAGCACACTCTGGGCCTTGTTAATTCCATACGTGTTACATAAATATGGTCACTCATGCCCCAAACTGACTAAGATATAACTAAAACACAGATCTTAGACTTATTAAATGTTCATCAGTGGGATCACCATGAAGATCTCCTGAACACAGTTTGTACATAAACTACTTAGCCTTCAAATCAGAGTTTCTTCTAGGGGCTTTCTAGCTTATGCTATTCTTCTAGACTATACCATATAATTTTATGTTTGCTTATATACCATTTTCTATTCACTCAATGCTGTTTCCCATATGTAAGTTTTGACTTCTCAACTAGATTTTGACTTCCCTGTCTTCTACGTTTATCTTTCCCACGGTGCCAGGCACAGAGTAGGCACTGAATAAATGCATGCTGACCTCACCTGTTAAGTTTTTCAGAGAAGAGGGCCTGGCCTGTGTAACTTGGGTGAAATTTCTATACCAGAGAGGAGAGGAGCAACTGTTTCCTAGAGAGCCCTTTCTTTTCTCCAGAAGATATGGCTTTTGAAGGTATGGAGAAATTGCTTTATATCTCCTCTGTAAAACCTGGTTATGTTCTGTTTAAATGTTTTAAAAGTTAAGTTCTTCCATAACTGCAATAGGAAAGATAGAAATAGTTGGGCTAGAATGCTAGGATTATGGATTATTTTCCTCTTAAAAATTTTTCTCTTTATTCTTTTGTTATAGCATCGTTATAATAATTTTTTTTCCTAATTTATATATCAACCCCAGAGACAGAGCACAAATGCTATTCAATTATACCACAGCTACTCACAAGAAATAAAATTAATTAAAACTTCCATTTGGAGACAATCCCATTCCTTAGTCCCTAGTTACAGCCCATCTTCCCCAAATAAAGGCAAGTTGAAATTCTTACCATCATCAACTCCTAGGATAGAATTGGTATTTGGTAGGTTCAAGGACTCTCCACCAAGGTTGGGCTGGGAATTCAGAGACACCAGGTTTTTACTGGGTACTGAAGCCTCTTCAAGCAAACTACTGCCCATTAGTGGCTCAGCTGCACAGAGAACATGATGTGAGAGACATACAGCAGTGAGGGCTGTGCCTGGCCCCCATTCTCTTTCATAAAAAGCTAGCCTTTTCTTTCAGAACTAGAAGTTAACCTGTATGTTGGATACCACCTCCTATTTCACCTACTTTCGGAAAGCAAGAATAAGCATAGAAGGGAAGGGCTGAGCTGAGCCTCATGGATAAACATCTTGCTTGTGATCAGCATCTGGATAATTAGCATATGAAATAGGATGGATGGCTCCTTAGAAAGGAGAATTTGGAATGAAATAATTAAGGAAATGCAGGGGAAAGAAATAATAATAAAAAGAGTTATCAAATTTAAGGGTAAAGAGGGAAGTATGTTTAAACTCTTGTCACAAAAATCTTTCTCACAGTGATACTCAAATGCTGGTTCATGGATTGACACTAATTACCTGCAAACTCATTAGGGAAGCTTTTAAAACTACTGATTCTGGGATCTTACTCCCAAATAATCTCATTTATGAAGTTATGTTGTTTTGTTTGGGAGGGGAGGAATGGACAAGCAAAAGAATATATGTTTTAAAAAGCTTGCATGCTTTAACTATAGAGGTACATCTGGAAACCACTAAGCCCATCAAAAGAGACCAGATATCTACCCAAAACAGAATCAGAAAATTTCCAGATAACCAGCCAGGCCAGTTATTTGGCTTTTTGAACCCAGAAGATACAGCCCTCCACTACACCCCGTCTCCTCACCAGTTTGCTCCTGCTCTTGACTCCTAGTTGCTCCCATCTGCAAGTGATGCTTTCTCATGTGCACATTCCTGCTCCCACTTTGAGAGAAGGTCTTCCCACAGACTTGACACTGATGAGGTTTCTCTCCTGAAATGGGGACCAGATTAAGATGGGAGAGCCAAAAAGGCAAGTACATTTCTGATAGCAAGAGGCTAGACTCAAGGCCTAGATGATAAAGCCCAGAGAATGTTAAACTAAACATAAAAGGCTGCTCCTTCTCCTACTTCCCACCTCCCCCACCCCCAGCCTCTCAACCTTCAGTACACAGGGGGGAAAGCAGGAAAGATACACCAGGAAGGCTTAGCATGCTCACTGTTCCCAGCCCCTAATCCTTTCCAGACCCACTGTACTGCTGCTTTCACAAAACAATATCTTTGGTGTAAGATCAAGGCAACCACACAGAATATTTACTTCCCTTTTTAGATATATCCTTCCATGGACCCCTAGGATATGTACCATCCTCTAGGATTCCAACCCTAGGTTCACGATATTCCCTTATCCTATTTCCAGTCTTCAACATTCACATTGGTGGGCTCTACGCAATGATCTGAACAAGCCTCTATGTCCTCCCTCCCCTCAAGTCCAAAATGCTCAGTCTCCATCCCACCTACCCAGACAACTACAATTAGAGCAGGAGTCAAAACTCTACAGGAGACTAGTAGTAACTAACCAAAGTAAATGAAATAGCCAGAAATTACCCAGAAAAGGCAAATCTACAGAAACAGGAAACTGACCAGTGGTTGCCTAGGTCTAGGGGTGGGAGCAAAAACTGATGGCAGGATTGACACTCATTACCATCAAACTAGTTACCATCAAAAAGGGGTACAAAGGGTCTTTCTGGTGTGATAGAAGTGTTCTAAAATAGGATTGTGGTGATGATGGTACAATTCTCTATATTTCCTGCAAATCGTTGATTCGTATACTTATAATGGGTGACGTTTAAGATGTATGAATTATACATTAAAAAGGATATTAAAAAACAACTGCAATGGACTGAAATACAGTGATTATATAGAAACCCATGAATTCAAACGAATACTAACAAGAGGGAAAAAAAGCAATGAAAATGCCATTTATCTGACACTACGGGAAGTAACCAGAACACCAATTTCTTACTCTGAAAGAGCAATTAAAAGAATTACATATTAATCCTATCTTTCCTGTACAAATTACCAAATAACCCTAGTTTCTAAAGACAACTATTGTACAGAAGAATTGCAGCTAATAAATATGAATAGATTAACAGAATTAGAAAAAAAAACACTATTTTATAATGCTAAAGAAATAATGAATTCAGGCATCATTAAGAGATGAAACCATAAGGCAAAAGGATACTAGGGAACTTTACAATGTGACGATCAGGCTGTTACCACCTGAACCCACTGATTAATTCTGACAACCAAGCATTGTGTGACTCCTGATGCAAAACAAAACGAAGCACATAGAACCATCTATAACATATCCTTGCCAAAATCTTTGAAGCTTTACAGTGTTTAGGGCTTACTTCCATTTATAGGAAATATAGAGGAACAAGCTAAATGATGTAAAAGGAAGCAGATCAACAAATGCAGAATGTGGGACATTTTACAGGACCCGACTGACTCTGTTATGCCACAAGACTATGGCATGAAAAAAAAAAAGTGAGTGTAGATAGGTCTAGATTCAAGAAGACTTACTAGCCAAGTGTAGAAACAGACCTTGATGGATTCTGATTTAAATTAACCCATTTTAAAAGACATTTTTGAAAATATTGGAAAAAACTAAACATGGCCTGGGTATGAGATAAAACCAAAGAATTACTGTTAATTTTGTTTCGTTGTTGTTGTATCAAAAATGTCTTTATATTCTCTACTTTTATGTTTTAACATGATTTTATATAATGAAATAAAGTAAAATAAAATAAAAACACACTATAAGCCACATCTAATCTACAGGCTATCAGTTTGCCACCTCTGCTTAGAACTTGTCATCATATAAAAAACTGTTCCACCCTAAGATTTCAACTGTGAAATGCACATCCCTGATTGACTACACCTCTCTAACTCCCTCCACTGCTTTGCTGTCATAAATAACTTCTAGTTCCTTGTCTTCCACTCCTCTTCGTATGGCTTCCCTTTGTTTCCCAACAACTAGTCATTTTAACTTGACTCCTCTCTAAAATCTCTCTCCACTTTGACTTCATTTCTGTCTTGGCAATTCTCTGCTGAGTAACCCCCATCGCCCATATCTGATATAACTTATAAAGCACCCAACGCAGAGCCCAATAAATTTGCTGATCACCTCAAAACGGGGTCTGGATTAGAAAGCAGTTCAATGGCTGAGGTGAAAATAGAATTTTTTTCCCTTGATAGATGACCCCTGGAACGCAATATTCAAGGGCCTTAATTTCTGATTCTGTCATGATGAGGAAAAAGCTTTATGGTGAACAGTTTGTTTCTTTTTAGATTTCTTTATACCACTCCCTCACCCATGTACCCTTTTGGCTCACCACCTTCCCTGAAATCTGTAAATCGAACAGGTTCTAGTACCTGAGTGAACCACCAAATGTTTTCGGAGGCTAGAATACTCAGCAAAGCAACGGCCACATCCTTGTGCTTCACAAAGGAAAGGCTTCTCTCCTAGAAACAGAAAATGAGATAAAGACTAAGTCTTCTGATGAACTGATTATCATTCTCTTTTCTCATCAACCTTATTCTGTTTCCAGTGACTTACTACTCTGATTTCTTGAATTCATGCTACATAATTTCAACTGGGCTACCTAACAGATGTTACTTCTCAATCCTCTCCAAGCATATAGCCCACCAGACAGCCCTGCTCTTTTCTCTAAGAATGGCTACCTCTGAGCATACTCCCTTCTCTGCTCTGATCAAGAGCTAACCCTTAACTGCACTGACCTACCTTCTCTGGTGACCCCATCCCCTCTGAGGATACCAAGATTAACAGTGTATATGCTACCAGGATTTTTACCTTATATCAATTCTCTTTAAGAATCAGTTTCTAGATCCATTTAAAAATACAGATTTTTTAAAGCTTATAAAGCAGGTATTACATAGTCCCATTTTATAAAGCAAACAAATAAAAATATGTTTAGTCAGAGGTATACAGAAAAATCTGTAACAATATATTAAACATATATATCCTAATAGTTGTACTATGAAGCTTTTCAGTAATTATTTCTACAATATTAGTTATTTTAAAAATCAAAGACACATGGTAAAAACTGAATAAAGGCCTTTAGACGAACCGACAGTGCTGTTAACGTCCTGGTTTTGATATATGAGATGTCACCTTCTGGGAAAGCTGGGTGAAGCACGCACAGAACTCCTCGTACTACTTTTGCAACTTCCCTTAAGTCTATAATTATTTCAAAATAAAAAGTGAAAAAAACAGATACAGTCTCTATCCTGAAAGGGTCTCACACTGGATCAGTGAGATAAATTTATAACTTTAACATAAATTTTTGTACAAAAAAGGATTATAAGCATTTAAAAAGGGAAGGAATTCTGATTGTGATAATTTTTTTTAAAGAAGCTGCATTTAAGTTGGTCTTAAAAGATGACAAGGATGAAAGGGAATTTCAGGCACAAGGAATAGTATAAGCAGAGGCTTGAAACTGAGAGTACCCAGGGCAAGTTCAGAAAATGGCAAATGTGAAATAAGAAACACAGTTCTTGCTCCTAGTTTTTGACACAGAACTCCTAAATACTTTTAAATAGGGGTGTTAACCTTTTCTTCTTCTATTTAGTTCTTGATGCAGAGATCCTAAAACCCTTATAATTTCTTAAGTAATAAGAACACTAGGGGCATATTTTTTTTGGTCTAATAATTGGTCTTTGATGATAGTTCCTGGCACAAAGCTCCTAAATCCCTTGGAATTTCCTCAGCAGTAGCACTGTCTTTTGTTCAAAGGAGGTGACTCTTCTGTGGACTCCTAGATAAAGGCTGGTCACTAGAAAGACCAAGCAATGACTGGAAGCTTGGGATTTTCAGTCCCATCCCTCATTCTTCAGAGAGGGGAGAGGACCTAGAAATAGGGTTGATGATCAACTGTGCTTACATGATGAAGCCTCCACAAAATCCCAAAAGCACATGGTTCAGAGAGTTTCTGGGCTGGTGAACACATCTACATGCTGGGAGGGTGAAGCACTCAACTCCATAGGGTCCTGTGCTTGGGACTCTTCCAGGCCTTGCCCTATTTTTCTTTTTGTCTGGCTGACCATCTGTATCATTTATTGTATCCTTTGTTATATAATATACTGATAAACGTGTTTCCCTGAATGTTGTGAGCTGTTCTCACAAAAAATCAAATCCAAAGGGGAGGATCATGAAAACTTCTGATTTGTAGCCAAGCTGGACAGAAGTTGTGGGTAACCTGAGGACCTACTACTCGCGATTGGCATCTGAAGGAGGGTGGGAGCAGTCTTGTGAAAATGAGCCCCTTACCCTGTGGGATCTGACACTATCTCCATGTAGACAGTGTCTGAATTAAGTTAGATTCTAGCTGGTGTTGCAGAGAATTGCTTGGTGTGGGGGAAAAAACCCACACATTTTGTGTCAGAGTGTTGTGAGTGTAGTAGTAGTGCAAGAGTAAAGGCAAAACACAAGAGTGAATTTTTTTCTACTCAGCAAGGAAGGCTGGTGACAACACAGAAGTTGGGCCTTAAAGGAGGAAGCGGCGCCGCTCTAATTATACTGTTCTTCCTGACTGTTCCACACAGTTTAATGCCGATGACATTCCAGTGGTCTGTAACGTTTTTGAAAGTGTATTTGTATACTTGCGCCTAGCCCAGAATGCTAGGCACTCAAAGAGTTGCTGAATGAATGAACAATATACTCATATATATAATGGAATAAATGTGAGAAAAACTGAGGATTCTATTAATAAGGTAAATGTTTAACAAAATGAACTACGGAACCTTAGAAAAAGATTTAGAAAGCAATTCATTAGAATCTAGTAGTATGAATCTCTGCACCAAACTAGCCTCTGTGATATGATCTCCCTATTTGGAAACTGAGGGTGGTGATTTTGCTTAAAGGACACCAGGAGAAGATAATGCTGCATGATGGCTAAGAGCATGAGTCACTTAATCCTGAGGTCAAATCCTTGAACCACCACTTGTTAGTTTGGGGAAGATATTTAATCTCTCCAAAAATCAGTTTTTTATCTATAAAATGAACATAATACAAACGCAAGAGATTATTTTGAGGGTTAAATGAGATAATAAAGTTAAATATTCAGCATTCTGCCTGGCGCAAAGCCAGTCCTCACTGTAAGCCATGAAAATGGGCAGTTCTGCCGTTTCCTAGCTGCATAATGCTGGGCAAATTACTTAACTCTCTGTTTCTTCATCAATAAATATAGTATCATGCATAAAGTTATCTTGAAAATTAAATAAGAGACTATATAGGTGCTTGGTACATATTAAATTCCCTCAATAAATGCTAACTTCTAGTATTATATTAGTTACTGAGCCTCAGATCTGTGAGGCATCCAGGGAGAAATTAAGGCCCAAGACTATAATGAGAGAGCGCAATGAGTGAAATGGGAGAAGCCTGAAATTCTGAAATTGGTGAACAATTAGAAGATGAAGAAAAGCTAGTAAGAGTTAGAATAAAGAAAAAAAAAATCAAGTCATGCTCTGATGTAAAAGAAAGCATATTAAGAATATGTCAGTGTTATCAAATGTTACAAAGATGACCAGCAGCTCAAGGTCACTGAACTTAACAATAAGACATGGTGAACTCTACTTCTTTCCTTATGTATCTTGCTAGATGTTTTCCTTGTTCTCTTATTGAATTTTCTTTCCTGGAGCAAATATAGTATACTCCCTCAAGAAAGAGATGAGCACAGAGCTATTCTGCCCTAAAACATAGCCAGTGGTAATGTCAATCTACAGAACATCATGCCTGCAATAAATGTGGCTGGAGCTTGAATTTTACTTTTTAAATGCCCTTTAATTGTGTCGTTTTAGCAATGCAAGAATGAACAAAGAGACAACAAAAGTGGCAAGAAGGTAGGGGAGAACAGAGCACCCTAAGATAGTGGTCTGAATTCAGTGATTAAGGTTTGGCAAGAGGCTTAGTACATGCTGGGCCAAGTGGCTTAGAAAGTCATCCTTAGACTTTAGACTAAGAGTCATGGTATCTCTCTCTATTTTGCTCCTTTGATATTAACATACTGCTTGACCCAGAACAAGTCACTTCTCCATTCTGTTTCTCATGTTGTGAGGCTCTAACAAGAAAGCAGACTCCTCAAGGTAGGGATTATATGTTAGCTTTTGCATTTCCCCCTACCTTACCCCATTTAGTTCCTAGAACAGGCTCTGTGTGTGACTCAATAAATGTCACTGCCCCAAATTACAGCTGTATTATTTAAAAGATATTTGGAAACACTTATTTTGTCCACATCTCATGACATCATTGTTATCAGAGAAGGAAGTATATCTCTTCCTACATTTTCGGCTCCTAGAGGCAGAAGTCGACACTGTCTGTTCCTCACACACAGGTGAAAGATCAAGAAAATGTTACTGAATGAACTGAAGAGTGCCATCAGGCACTTAAAACAAAGAAATTCCACCTTCAGAGTTCTAGCAACAGCCCTAGATATTCATTTCTATTTTCACCTCAGAGCCTTTCCTAGGGATAGGCAAGCAAGCACTGGCACAAGCGGACTGCCCATAGGAATGCTGGGGTTGCACGCACCTGTGTGGATGCGCAGGTGATTCTTCAGATTTCCTGCTGTAGTGAACTGCTTACCACAGCTAGACTCGGGGCACACGAAGGGCTTCTCCCCATTGTGGGTCCTCATGTGCACCTTCAGCCTCTGCAGCACATAGAAACTTTTCCCACAACCTTCTGCGGGGCAGATGAATGAGCGGTCATTTCTGGGGTGGGAGCGGGAGGGAGGTGAGGGGGAAAAAAATCACATGAGCAACAATACCTGAAAATGCTCTCTGCTAGAGAGGACAAGTCAAGGCTCCTACTGACTCTTAAGGCAGACAGTAAATCCCAAACCTAGATATAGAAGAATCACCTGAAGTTTGTCAAAACTATAGATACTTAGGCCCTTCCAGAAATACTGATTTCATAGGTTTAGGGTGGGGCTCAAGCCTATTATTTTTTAAAAATTCTCCAAGAAATTATGTTTATAATGAGATAACAGAACTCTCCAAGGCATTTCAATGCTAAATGTCTTATTAAGTATCTGTCAAGAATGAGGTAAATGAAACAATGCAGATTAAAGAACAAAAGACATCTTAACCACAAATGAGTAGAGCCCCTGATTTCCTTTGTCACCTGAAGGAACAAGTTCTTTTGGGAACTCCAATGTTCCTTGGGGGTACATTATCAGTGTTCTTTAGCTCCAAGTATGGAATCTCATATTTGCTCACCGATGAGTTTTGAGATGATACTTGAAGTGAGCTGGCCACACAAATGTCCGGTCACAGCCTTCAACTGTACACTTGAGCTTCTTTTCCACTTGAGGAAGGGGCCCAGAATCTTTGGGTTGCCCATCACCAGAACCAAGGTGGACGTTTTCTCCTGTAACAGAGTCACATATTTGTAACCCAGGAAAGGACCCTGTTCAGATACTCTGGTTCAAACAATAAAGTTCTTATATTTTACTCCTAGTGGTCAATTATCAGATATCTTCACCTTCCCCAGCTCTCTCTGTACTCATTTAATAAAAGAAGTGAGAGTGCTCTATATCCCTATCCCCTTATTCCAGAGCCATAATGTTTTGTTTCACAAGACTGGGCCTCTTTGGCAAATGTAAGAAATGTCCAAAATGGTTTCATATCAAAAAGCAGAGTTAAATCTATTTTGCATTACAAAGATTGGTCGGGAGGCAGATATATCAACATCTAGAATAGAATGCTACAGAAGATGACATAAAGGTCTAGATAACAAAAACCTGTATTTTAAGGAGGAGCAACCATTCTGGCTTAATTGTGGGTTTACAGTAGTAATTCCTTTTGTAGATGGCCATTCTTAGATTTTTATCTTCTGAAGTCAATTTGGCTGTTTATAACATTCTAGAGAATATGAATCACCTTCCAATCTCCTGTACCACCCCTCTTCGGTTATAAAATATTTAAGAATATAAAAACTTAGCTGACCTTAAAATTTTTAACCACATTTTTGAAAGTGAGAGATAACATCTACTGAAGCTTTTGTTCAAAGGAATAAGAGGAGGGGAGGAGAGGAGCACACAGTGATGCTCCTTTTCTTTTAGACATACTTGAACCAAAGAGAAAAACATTCCCTTGATTCTGCTATAGGCATACAGAGTTTGTCTTTCCACTATATATACCTTAGGAATAATATTTATATTCCCAAATTTCCCTCTCAAAAGCCAAGGGTTGTATATGTATGCTGTACCCATTACAATCCCTGGAACCTGACCAATGATCAAAGGCAGTTTCTGTCCCATCTATTAATCTTATTCTCTTCCTGTCCTACATTCACCAAATGCTAGTCACAAAACTAACTGCTCTAAGGTCAAAGTAAAATCCAAGATGCTTTCTGCTAGCTAATATTAACTTTTGCTTTTTAAATATTGTCTCAGGATTTTTTTTTTGTCGTTTCATTGAAAAATACCTGTACATAGTTAAATAGCACATACTGTAATTTTCTAATTCCAAAGTTCTAGCTAATTAATTTCTATTGAAGGGTCTGTAGAAATCCTTCACGAATACAGATTTAAACTTGTGATACTTGGGGCTTTGTGCATTCAATTTTGTAGATATAGTAAGAACACTGATATCATCATAAAAAAGAAGAAACTCCCTCAGGAGAGAGTAAGCTATATTCCCTCAATTACTGTTTTCCAAAAAAAAGATAGATTAACTTAACTTAAAATGACTTCAACCAATGATAATTTTGAATATTTAGAGGTCACCTGATGAAATGGTTCAAAAAAAGAGAAAGACAAAGAAATTCAACAATTCGTATCACACAAGTTGGATAACGACTATAAATACTATAGTTATGTGAGCAGGTCTTTGCATTTGGGATAAAATTTGCAGTGAGGGTGTCATATACAGCAAAGATCAGTAAACTTTCTGTAAAGGTCCAGATAGCAAATATTTTTGGCTTTGAGGGCTATATGATCTCTGTCACAACTACTGGAACTTTGCTATGGTAGCTACCATAGACCATTTGTTACAAATAGGCATGCTTATGTTCCAATAAAGCTTAATTTACAAAAACAGGTGGGTATTTGGCCCATGGCTAACCCTAACATAAGCATCTATTAAAATATTTCTGTATCTCAATCAACTTAGATGGATGTGCTTGCTAGACAACTCACAAAGTGGCTTTGGTAATACAACAACAAAGTTATTTGTTTAAATGCATTAAAATATTGACTAAAATCATTCTATTACATGGTAGTGGGTAAAAAGCAACATTAAATTATTTCATATGATTTAAAATGTGTGTGTAACCAAAATAATAAAATTTTCAAATAGCAATTTACAATGCTTAATTTTACCTATATGCCTAAAGATTTATATAAGTTAGACCCAAAAAAAGGATTTAAGAAAATCATTTCATTGAGAACATGGAAAATTATCATATATTTAGATTCACCTTATATTCAAGCCTATCAGGTAGTTTTTAAGAAGCCAAGTAACATATTTTGAGAGTAATAAAAACATGTGCACAATGCTTTGCTGCCTATAAAGTATTTCCCAAACAGAATCATGTTTCAAACATGAGAAAACTGAAGCTAAGGGAGATTAAACTTCCCAGGCAGAGAACTAGCAAATAATGGCAACAGGTCTGGCTCTTGGGCCCCCAGAATCCAAATCCCAAGTTCCCTCTGTGCACTGCATCTCACTGGCAAATATAGCACTACTTCCTCAATGAAATGTGGAGCTGCTGAAGATTTCAGGATCCAGAGATTGGCAAAAGCATCTCAGGAAGAATTGGAACTTCAGAGGTACCCTCGAATGGTAAAACAAGCCATTCTAAAAAATACTATGGTAGTTACAAGTAGACTTATTTTGAAAACTAATAGAAGTTTGGAGTTCTCTGTGCAGAAAAGATTTAGGCTAATGTTCCTAAAACAGGAATATTCTGAAATTTTCTCAGGGATCCTTGAACTCTGTATGACAAATTTTTTAACTTTTCATTTGCATAGTAATCAAAAAATAATCATAAGCATATTACAGGTTGTCTGCATGAGCTCCAAAAAGCTATGTACTGACATAAGATTTCAGTGCTTAAGCTTGGTTTGTGATGACAGACTTCTACCTTACATTAATAACTCCTCATTATTTCCTTAATTGTCACAGGTTAATGAGAAAATACAAAGGCAAAAAGTATTATGGCAAGTATTAAGGCTACATAAGCAAAAGTTTTGCGGGGGTTTAGGAGTGGTTTGAATAGAGCCATGGTCTTCAAGTTGTAACAAGCATCAGAACCACCAAGAGGGCTTCCTTCCTAAAAGACTACAAGTTTCTGATTGAGGAGCATGGGGCCACTGAATCTGCATTTCTAAGTTCCCAGGTGATGTTGATGATCCAAAGATCACACTTTGAAATTACCAGATAGAGAAAAGTGGCAGAATAAGTAATACAGACATGCTGAACTCAAAAAAAAATAATATAAGTGCTCTCTCACAGCTAATCACTAAATTGCCATGAACAGTTTAGTGTCAAGAAAAAATCATCTGTCAAACTGACTTTTTTTTTAAAACTTTTTAGGCAAGACCACCTTTGGTTGACCTCACAGATTGCAAGGACCTTGTCATCTTACAATCCCCTAATTTTTATTTTTTTTATGCCTACAGCCCCTGGTCTTCCTAGGTGGTCTCCCATCCAAGTACTAACCAGGCTCGACCCTGCTTAGCTTCCGAGATCAGACGGGATTGAGCATGCTGTAGACTCAAACTGATCTTATTTTCACTGGTTTTGTAGTTTTATTTCTATTAATTGATACAACTGTTTTCATTAATGGTGTAAAAGCTCTAAGTGTAAGGAACATTACAATAAAAACAATTCAGGATGTGTGAAAATGTTTTTCTTTAAAAGGGACTCTGTATGTACATTATTAAAAGATGAGAATTGGGACTACTTGTTGAGTTGATGCTACACATGAATTTGCCATGGCTGAGTAATTTTATAAAAAATAAAATAATTTACATGTTTCTAGCCTTCTGCTCTCACCAATAAAATAATTTGGATCATATACAACTCAAAATATAGCCAGTGCATCATCAAAATCTCTGCATAGAATACTGGAAAACGTCGCAGGGGTCTCACCATTGCTGCTGGTTTTTGCATTCTTTGCCAGTTGTGCACGAGTAGCAGCAATCAAACTGTCATGGGCCAACTCCTGAACCCGGAGGAACCATGGAATGCTACTGTCCGTGCTCTCACTGGAGAGGAAATCATTCCCTGAATCCTCTGCTTCATCTTGTACAAATACTAAGTGTTCAGCTGAAGAGCCCAGACCTGGAAGAAATGATATAGAAAGTTAGCCATCAAATAATCCTTTTATTGGCCCTGGCTCAGGAACCCTGTGTGTCCTGAATCAGCCATTCCAGATCTTCATCTCTCATTAAGTCTGGTTCTCATTAGAGATCAGGTTATCTTTCCACTCCAGCCTACAGACTTGTCTTTATTTTACCTCCTCCAATTTCAAAGGCAAAGCTGTCCATCCTCGTAACCAGGCTAACCCTTACCTCTACTAGCCCAGTCTTATCTTTCAGTTATCCCCTCCTGTCTCCATCAGTTGTCTCCTCTCTCCCATCTGCAACTCAATCCTCTCTACTGGCCAGCTTACAGCCTCCCTTACAGCCTTTAAATCTATCCAAGCTCAAGTTTCCCCCATCTTTACTTTTTACAAAAAAAAAAAAAAAAAAAAAAATCAAAAGTACTTCCTCAGCTATCACCTTCTCACCTGTTCCTTCAAAGTCAATTTTCTTGAACAAGTGTAACTCCTAACTTGCATATTCACTTTCTCACCTGCCCCCACTCCCCATCTCTTTAATCCCTGCCTCCACCTCTACTTCCACAGTAACAATCGCTCTTGCTGAGGTCACCAGACATACACTTCCCAGTCCTCACCTCACTAGTCCATCCAGAAGTATTTGGCATGATTTAGTACCTTTTCTTCTTTAAAACATTTTCCTCCCTTGGCTTCCCCTGCATTCTCATTCTGTTTTCTTTGTCCTTCTCTAACAACTCCTTCCTATTCTTCTGTTACCATCAAATAAAATTTTTTTTCAGAGTCCGAGATTTGCCTACGTTTTTGTTTATGCTCCAGACTACTTCTGAATCAAAGAATTCATTCTCATCGTTTCATACATATCTGAATGCTGATAAGCACCAAAACTACTTATTTCGGACCAGCCATCTCTAGAACTCTAGACTTGTTTCTAACTCTAAAGGACACCTAAGTGTCCCTCCCATATCTCAACATCAACAGGCACAAACTAGAAGTAATCATTCCTCCCTCCAGCCCTGTTCTCCCTGTGTTCACTAGCTTGGTGAATGGCACCACCTAATTTCCCAAACAAGAAACTTTTGAGTCATCCTAGAGTCCACCTGCCTCCTCTCCACACTGAACTGATCACTAGACTATACCAATTCTCCAAAATAAAAAAAATGATAACGCTTATTTCCATTTTAATATGACTGAGTTAAATATGCTTACCCCCAATTTATATCTTAAGCATGAACAGAGTACAGAAAAGGATATAAAAATACCTGCTCTCGTTAGGTTAAGAAGAATAAAAGAAGTGCTATCACTTGGTTGTAGATCTTGCAACAAGCTAGGAGACTCTGAAGTGGACAAAAACTCCTGGGACTTCTGTACAGTCTGAGCTCTCGTCTCCTCTCCGTCTGGCCCCACATTCACCTGAAGGCTTCTCAACACGGCTGAGGAAGGGACTTCCTTGGAGGAGTTAGTATGATTTGGAGTATCATCTAGTAAAGGAAAAATATCACAGCTTTATGGAGCGTCCATCTCCAAGGAGCTCACTATTTTGATACATAGCACCTAATTCCTTTGTACTATCCCTTAGTCTCTCATACCATTATAGGCACAGACAACATTTTCATTTTACAAATAGAAAATCTGCCTCAGGAAATAACAGAGGGATGGCTTTAAGTTCTAAAGCCAGCCAAAAAGTGAGAGGCAGACTCCTTTGGCAGTACTAATAACCAATCGTCCATAACTGGATTTATATACTTGTCCTTTTGAGACCAGAAATCGGTGCTTTTGAGACCAGAAATCAGTGCTTTTAAGACCAGAAATCAGTGCTTTTCCCTTGAAACATATAGTTACACAATGAATACTAATTTAATTTTTACAACATGTATGTGACAGTTTTGGTGAGTAAGGGGAAAAAAACAAAGCCTGAGAAGTAATTGAAATTTTATAGAATCATCAATACGTTTCATTATCACTCTGGGTTTACAATGGATGTAAAGAAATAAGATTTTTCCCTCTAGAACGTTATTCTAAGGAAGAAGATGAATTTACAAAGGTTTTGGTTGCAATACAAAGAGGAACTGCACAAAGGTTGGCTGAAGGAGCCAACCTTTTCAGGGGTTTTGTTTATCTTTATCAAAGGCAACCTTTTTTTCCTGTTTTAAGAAGGTAACAGAT
This sequence comes from Rousettus aegyptiacus, assembly GCF_014176215.1. NCBI lineage: Eukaryota > Metazoa > Chordata > Mammalia > Chiroptera > Pteropodidae > Rousettus > Rousettus aegyptiacus. Next base: position 152,308,491 of record NW_023416306.1, on the reverse strand, counting down.
AAGATTACAGGAATAAAAACGGAAGCCTGGGGTGGCGGGTGTAGGGAATGCAAGCCCAGGGACAGTATTGCCATTTCAGAGCCTACTGAAGGTGCACTACAATGTGAATGTACTTAATGCCGCAGAGCTGGTTAAATGGTAAATTTTATGTGTAGTTTACCACAAAAAAAGTGTTTAATGAAGTTCAGGGCAACACTGTTGTTCTATAGTAAGAGTGAAGTAGAAGATAACTATTCATCAACAATGGCATGTATAAAGAAGTTGTGGTACTCCTATAACAGAATACTATAGAGCAATGAAACCAAACAAAACACAGCTACACACAAGGATGAATCTCACAAATAAAGAATAAAAGTATATACATTCATATGATCCCATTCATTTAAAGTCCTAAAACAGCTCAAATTAAACTGCATTGCTTAGACTTTGGTGGTTACTTGGAAACTTGGAAACAAAGAAATAACTGTCACCAGAGTGAGGACAGTAGTGATCTATGGAAGAACAGAGCTGTCTTTATCAGGGCAGAGCCCATGGAGGGCTTAGGAGCTGGCAACTTCTTCTTGATTGGGTGGTAGTTATCTCCTTTACAGTAATCCTTCAAAATGTGTATTCATGTGGTTTTGTACTTTTCTGTATTTATCATATGTCCCAGGTAGAAAGAAAACATGCAAGCCATGCATGGAATGATACACAGATATTTAGGAGGGAGGGGAATGAGATTTGAAAGGTATGGAGAGAGACATTTGTGACTGTAATATTATGTTTCATGAGCTGAGAGGAGAGTACATAAGTTTTCCTTTATTATTATCTATTGCTGGTTCTTGAAAATATTTTAAAACAAAATTAAAACTAAAAAAGGTCATGTAGAAGATGTTTTGTTCCTAGTTTCATCTTCCTTATGGTTATTAAAATATTCTATAAGTTAAAATTGGGAGAGAAAAGTCAGGGGGAAAAAGCCTAATGAAAATCGAAATTTATTAGCAAATGGAAATTTTCACATATTGAATATCTGTAAGTATTTGGAAGAACTCCCAATATAATAGTAGAAAAATGGGAATTGAGAGGTGGAAAGTGTTTCAGAAAAGCTTGGAGCTAGGTAGGGAGGTCTTAAATCAACTTTGGTTGATTGAATGTATTTACCCTTCTTTAATCTTTAAACATAAAAAATGATTTTAAAGTCACTTCAAAATCAAAGAAAAAAGAACACCACTAAAAGATGGTAACCAGGAGACTTTATAACAATTAAGTTGTCACCAATAGGTTAATGTCAACATTAATATTCAGATTTTAAAACAAGGACAATAAAGAATTCACTGCATCAAAAAATAATGTTACCAAGTGACAGGATCACCCTCTACCCATCCAAAGTGAATCTCATTACACATGCTCAGCATTCTACTTCATTCTACCTCTCCTGAAACCTCCTCACCAATTACCCATTCTTTCTGCCTGCAGCTTCTCTAACTCGCTCTTTCCTCTTAGCATAAAACCACCCTTAATTATTTCAAATTTTAGAAAAGAATTATTCCATCTACCTTACACGCTTCTTTTCCCTTCCTAGAGCAAAACAGTCTTTAAAAAAAAGTATAGTTACTTCTTCAACTATACTTACCTTGCACTGATACCCTAACCTACTGTCGCCTTGTTTTCTACTCTCCTCTCCATGGAACAGGTCCTGCTAAGGTCAACAATGGCCTTGTTGACCCTATCTCATTGGGCCTCTTAGGAGCACTGACTATTCCCTTGACTTCCATGCCAATATTCCTCATATTACTCTAGCCTTTCCTTCTTCTCTCCCCTTCCCAGGCTCTCCTGCCTTACCCTGCACTTTGAATAAGGAGTCCCGCCTTCGCCTTCGCCTTCGCTTTCTTCTCACTCTCACACTCCATGGGCAATTGCATCTATTCCTATGGCTTAAACTACCAATGCACTTATGACTCCCATGCTGTTTTTTCTCCATTTTTTCTAATTTTTATAGTTTCTACCAGTTATAAAGTCAGTTATCCCATTCCACCAGTACCAAGAGTAGGCTAAACTCTTAGGGCTCATTTATCTTATCTGTGGTGATCGTAATTTTTACCTGGTAATATTAGCCGACTGCATTCTGAGGCCTCAGTCACCGGAAGGAGGGACAAGCAAGTAATGTCTTTAGCTTCTGATTCTACTAGCCCCTGTCCCAATGGGATGGACGTATTCTGAACAAACTGTACCAGGAGCTGAGGAGAGAGGGAGCAACATTGAGAAATACAGGTTGTCAGGAATGGATCTAAACCTCTGAATTTACCAAAAGGTGATGATGTAATTAAGTCTTGATTGCTCACTACTCTGCTATATTCATAGAAAAACTAGATTAATGATGAAACAATATTTAAAGTTATTTATATCAAGTCCTCTGTTCTAGAGAAAGGCTGAAATATATAATTAATTTAACCTGTCACCTTCCACCAGAGAAATGATAAAAATAATTACATTTTTAAATGATGGCTATTAAAAATTCAACCACATTGTGCTGATTACATTTTATAAAAAGCACTTTTTTTTTCTGTGTACTGGCTCTTTTAACTCTCACTATAACTCGGTAAAATTGAACATGTATTGTAAAGATAAAAAATCTAAAAGCTAAAGACACTAATTGGCTTTTCTAAGGTCACATGACTAGTGAGAAACAGCGTCTGGCTACAAACTTAAATAGCTGATTCGAAATTCAGTGACCTTTCTATTATGCAACAGACATACTAAAAGTAAAATGAGAAAAATGAATAAAAATTTTAAATGTTTAAGCCCTCTCATCACATTTAGAAAGAAAATACTCTCAAATATACACAAAATTAATTTTCAAAAATTGTATTAATAAATACTAACATATATCTATCTACACATATACACATACATGCCATATGTATAAGATAAAAATCTGTCACATAATTACCTAGGTGTATAATTTTACACTTATTTAAATAAATATAAAGTCATAGGAGATAAAAATGGAGTTTTTAAATCTTTGAGAAAATACTTAGTAACAGAAAAATAATGAACTAGTAATTATAACCCAAACCATATTGCCTGCAAAGCCTAAAATTTTACTATGTAGCCCATTACAGAAAAAGTTTGCTGACCCCTGAACTAAAAAAGGACACACTTTGGAATACAGCCCACCAAAAGGAAAGAAAACAAGCTGACCGGGCTCACCTCTGGTTTGGATTCTAACTCATCTGATAACATTGATTCAGTTTCCAAATCCTGCAGCTGTTTAGGGGACAGATTAAATTTTTAACTCAGAGTCAATGACACCTTCCTGTTATGCTCATATTCCTCTAGGAAATGCTATGTTTTTCCTGTTAAGATGCTGTGCTGAGTGTAATCAATTTAGCCTGAAATGGGGGAAAAAAGAGAGAGAATTAAGAGCAAAGGAAAATGTAGCTAAATAAATGAAACACTTTATATATCCAAAAATCACAACAAACAATAAAGAATTCACCCCCAACACTTGTTTTAAAATTGAACAACCTCAATAGACATCGAAACCCATAAAAAGTTATATTTTGATCTAGATTTCTATTTGTAATAATCTATTCTAAGAAAAGGTCTTAAATATGGGAAAAGCTACATGCCCAAAGAATTTCACCTTATCATCTGTGATAAACTACAAGCAACATATAAATATACATATATTCTCAACGATTAGGGAATGTTGATTACATTATGGCACTGTCACTTAAAATGTAGTTATGAAACAATGCAACAAAGAAAAATGCTCACAACACCTTAAATTACAAAAACAAAATACAAAGTGACACACTTGCTAATATTAAAACTAGTTCAGATATGCATAGGAAAAGTAAAAGGAAATTCACATAGCCATGATTGTTATACTGGGTGGTAGGCTGATATGATTTTTCTTTTCTTTTCTCGATTTCCCAATTTTTCTAAAAATAGTTTTATACTCAGTCAAAATTTGAACAATATTTCCCAAAGGTAGTACTCTTAGTACCCTGATACAGCTGTTTTCTCTCCATAATTTAAATCCTCACTTTCTTATATCTTAATTTTTTTTTTTTTAGGATTTTAGCAAGTGAGTCCACTTTATTTCATACTCTTGTTGCTAAAATTGGAAGCACTATTACATACAAAGTGATCACACAGTGTGAAATGTACCCAGGACGGCAGTTTTTAATTAATGCCAAGGTAAAGTGGAAAGTTAGAATATGATACTTACTCTACAAAAAGAACATTTAGAAGTACTTGAATGTTACTGTCCTGTTAGTTCCTCCCTCTCCCCTTAGTCAGCTGCCAGAAATCTGCATTTTTCATCAAAAAAAAAACATTTTACAAGATGTAAGTAGAAGTGCCCCTTTCGTTTTGTTTCCCACAAAAAAATAAAGTATCATAAATCCCCAACTCTTTCTTTCACATATTTTTACTTTATTCAAGCACAATAATAGCTCAATGTAGTTTATCCATCCCTCTTTTAACAGAGGAAGAAACCAAGGCTTAGTACCTCACTTGCTCAAGTACTAAGCTGCAGAGCCAGACTTCTACCCATTGAGCAGGTTGATTAAATAGTGATTACATCTCTCTAGGTCTGATCTTGAATCACTGGGGTTTAAGAATTCCTTATTCCCAATTCCATCCCATCTCAAGAAGCCAAGAAATCATTGAATGTTTGTTTAGGTTATCCTTAAGGTTCCCCTAATTTTGAGATTCCAGCATTGTAAAATCTCTGACTATTTACTGTCTTATACATGTTAGGTTATTTAAGAAACTAATGGTGTTGGCTTCAGGGGTAGGTTTCTGTTATCCTTACCTAATGAAAAATGGGGGGGGGGGGGAGGGGAAGGATATGACTCTATGCTCTGAACAAGAAAAAAAAATCAGATATAGTAGATCTTAGACATTTTTGCAAAGCTATAACAACTTAGAGAAGAAGGCTCCCACTTCTCTTGTCATTTAAGTCATCTCTAGATCACTATTTCTCAAGGGCCCATAGTTATCTATGACACCCTTTTATTTTAGTCTTTTCATTTCAATGATAATCTTTAAAAAAAAAACAGCACAAGCACTTTCTGGAACAAATTGGTATCCATATTATAACTGAGTACTGCCATACAATTTTGGTGCCCAAATTTGTGGTTTGTATGTGTGCTATATAAAAAAAAAAGAGAGAGAGAGAGAAAGAGAGAATAGTCAGATGTAGTAGAATAGACAAGCTGACCTCAAAAGAATCTGTAATGGGAATATTCTGTACCATACCAAATGCAGTGTGTGAATCTCATCTTTAACAAAGCAACTCGCTATATGTACATCAGTTGGAAGTAATTCAATTCAATTCTATTCCCAATTTCAGTTACACATTTAATAGATTTCAAAAACTGCAATGCAAATCTTTTTTTAAATAACAGCTTCACTGATATATAATTCACATACCACACATAACCACAATCAATTTCATAATATTTTCCTCACCCTAAAAAGGAAATCCTGTACCCATTAGTAGTCACTTCTCATTTTCTCCCAAACCTTCTCCTGACCAGGCCTAAGCAAAAACTAATCTACTTTCCATCTGTATGGACATTTCATGTAAATGACATATACATGATCTTTTGTGCCTGCCTGCTTTCATTTAGCATAACATTTCCAAGGTTTGTTATAGCATGTATCAGTAATTCATTTCTTTTTATTGCCAAAGAATATTCTATTGTATGGATATATATTTTACTTATCAACTTATCAGCTGATGGACCTTGGGGTTGTTTCTTCATTTGGGCTGTTAACACAATTTGGCTACTACACATAATGCTACCACGAACATTCACGTACAAGTTTTTGTGCGGACATAAGTTCTCATTCTATATATCTAGGAGTGGAAATGCTAGGTCATATGATAACTCTACGTATAATCTCTCGAGGAATTACCAGGCTGCTTTACAAAGCGGTTATACCATTTTACGATCCCACCAGAAGAATTCAAGGGTTCCACTTTCTCCACATCCTCAACAACATTTATTATCACAGATATCGTAGTGGGTATGAAGTGGTAATTAATTCACTGTAGTTTTGAGTTGCATAACCTAATGGCTAATGATATTGAGCATCTTTTCATGTGCTTATTGGACATTTGTACATATTTCTTTGAGAAATGCTTATTCAGGTTGGTGACCTATCTTTTAATTATTTGTCTTTTTATTATTGCATTGTAAGAGTTCTTTATATATTCTACATAAAAGCACCTTATCAGATACATGATTTCCACAAACTCCCATTCTGTGTGTTATCTTTTCACTTGCAAGGCGAATCTTATCTTCCATTGAACAAGGTAACTCTAACTCTACAAAGTTACCAATATCTCATAAAATTGGCATTTAACAACTTCTCAGTCAGCTCTGGTTAAATATGAGATCTGATTATCATAAACAGCTTAACAATGCCTTGACATTATAAATACTATCTTGTATGATACCCTCTGAATTAGTAGCACCAAAATTAAAATCAGAAACACATGAAATATATAAATAAATATAAGTCCAAGGCTAACTCTTTCCACGGTTACACTCAACATTACATATTTCATTTTAGCAAATGACATTTCTAACACAAAATATAAAAGTTAATTTGAATTTTGTTTTATAATGTTGTTTACATCTGTATTCTTACTCATAAAGATATAAGTCTATGGCAAGAACTGACATAATCCTGATGACCTAAATTTTACAATGTATATAGTTCCCTGTAGCCATCAAAACATATTAGACTGCTTACAGAAAACAACCTTCATTTAGCATATATTTCTTAGAAATCCACTGACCCTAACACTGTTATTATTGAATTATCTGTAAATTTGTTGTTTTTTTAAATCGTTGACTATGAGCTATAAGGTCTCAGCACAAGAGGGACAATTTTCCAGTATGGGGGTGCAAGTCTAATACAATGTTTTTCCTTTAAATACAATTTACATGACACTAGAGTGAAAGGCACTGCTCTTACTCAAGGGGAAGCTATTTTCCTGATAATTATGAGTCTCAGGAAATTTTTCTTTAAGGCTTCCTTAAACTATTAATTAAGGTAAGAGATTCGAAATGCAATGTACAGAGAAGTCATCTACATCACCCAAAGTTCTTTAATGTGAACAATAATATTTGTTCACTATTACCTTTAGCTGGTAAACAGGCAAAATTTATATCCTATTTCCCTTTAAATAGAAAAATTACTAATTTTGCTCCATATATAATAGATGACATTTTACTACCAGCAACCAAGGCCAGGCTCGTTGAATCATATTTTCCACAAGGCATAAATAAGGAATCTTGGCTCTAGATAGAGTTCAAATACTGATCTCAGAAACTCAGGAATTGGTCTAAGTAGTACTGTTCAACTGTTTAGACCCTATGGCAACGACTAAATTTTACTGTGTTGCATGGTCCCCTATGGCCATCCGAGCATATCAGGCTGCTTAAAACAAACAACAAACCAACCAAAAAAAACACAACACCTTGGTCCAGCATATATTATTTTTTTTAGAAATCTACTAACCCTGTCACTGCTATTATTAAATATGTTATCTCAGTCAGCCTAAAGGTTAAAATGAACGCAGGTAATAAAACCTTTGCAAGGAACCAAAGCAAAAAACAAGAAACACTCAAAAGTTTTGGGAATGAGTAATTAGAGAACTCAACAACAACAAAGCATATTGAGGACAAAAGGGATCTCTATGATCAGGACCATCCCGAGAACAACTCTCCTTCTGTTTTTAGCCAAATAAATCCTGGGAACTAAAGTTTTATAAGTTGCATCTTTTTCAACGGTACACTCAACATCATCCAGCAAATTATGCATTAATACTAAACAGCTAAACAAGTTAAATAAAGAAGCTGAGGTATGTTTTAAAAAACAAAAACAAACAACGAAAAAAAACACCAAAGTCTCTAGAGCAGGAATCTAAATTCTGCCCCTGAATTGTTGGTTGAGACCTAGGCAAGCTACTTATCTTCTTGGCCCTAAGAAACTCATCTGAACTACAGAAATGACCACGGATCTATCCTAGGATTATTTTTATATCGGTCAATAGAAATAATTATAAAATTCATCAGAGATAAAGTTCTGCATAAGTGCTTAAGAAACAAGTAAATCTATCAAATACTTAGTATACTATACAAGGTTAAGAACTCTACCTTTTAGTAGTGAATCCAAATTTCCTAAAGTGGTTTTCAAACTTTTTTGACTGCAACCCACAGTGATACATTTTCTATAACCCAGTAAATGAAACACACACAGAGACAAACACAAATAAAATTTTCATGAAACAATACTAACCTATACTACTCTAATGCACTCTGAATTTTTTAAAAATAAGACCCACTAAATTGATCTCACAAGCTACTAACACATTGTCTCCCAGACTGAAAAACACTATTAAAGTATCTTCAAAATATCTTCAAAATACATCTGTTAAACATAGAATCAGCCATAAAATGTAAAGCCATAGATATAAACCTGCTATTAACATATATTACAATCAGTAATTACCATTGATAGAAGTCTTAGTGAAATGATCATTACTGGAATCCTGTCCTCGGGCCTTCCCTGTGAGGTCTTCAGAGGAAAACACTATACTCTAGGCAATGACCAGCAAAGAAAGGAAGTTTTTGTTCCCAAAATCCAATGCAGAACTCTCACATACTAGACAGGAATTAATGTTAACACCATTTCCCTATGGTAGAGATGGCCTAAGACAAATACAGGCCACATGTGGAAATACGGAGAGGAAAAACCAATCCAAAGTAAACAAGCCACAGAGGAAGAGTTAATACAGAAGGCAGTGTAATCCAAAGGGAAAGATGACCAGCCGCTTTAACTACTCTGCCTCATAAAAGAAAGAGAACATCATTGTGTTAACCTCTAAAACACAGGCCCAGAATATCACTACTGCTCTAACTTAAGGGAGGTAGACAATACCTTGATCTTGACCCCCATTTCAGAAAAAAGTGGAAGGTGGGGAAGAAATGGAGAAACACTGTGCTCCCCCAACTGGTCACCATTCACGAAAGTTAAAATAAAGCACATAAGTGCAACCAAAAGGACTAGCCCTCCCACCATGGGCCAATCTGTTTCTCAGCTCCCTCCATCTCTACCTGTGGCTGACCACAGATATAGACCTAGCAAGTCAGTAATGGTTAAAAAGTGAAAACACAAATTGTATGAATAGTAGTGAATAACAAAGACTTAAATATTTAATTTTTAAAAAAGCAGTTTACATTTTAGTATAAATGGTAGTGCCAGGAGTAGAAAAACCAGGGAACTTTCTATATCATACCTAGCATATTATAGGGGTTGATTAAATTCCAGTGATAAAGTGATAACAGGCACTGATGAAAAAAAATTGGAATATACAACTGTGAAGCTAAATGAATCCAGGGCTTTCCCCCTTCTCTTCCCAGGATCTTCTGGGATGCTCCATTCCCACAGCCCTGATTTTTATTCCAGTCATCTCCCCATTTCTCTACAATCCTTCAGAGCCAAATTCATCAAAAGAGTTGTCTCCAAACACAATCCTGACTCATCGATTGAAAGGATTACCCATGATGTTCATGTTGCCAAATCCAATGGACACTTCGCTGTCCTCATCTTACTTGACCTCTGCAATGGGCAACTATCGTTTTTGACTGTCCCATATTAATTTCCCCTCCTTGAGTGAAAGCATCGACGTTTTGTTTGGGGACCTACCCCTCCCCCATTGATTATGTTCTTGGAGGGACTGCAGATTAAGGTGTTCTTTTCTACCTTGGTCAAACTGTTGGACACAAGACCCATGTTGAACAAATCAGACACTTTTTCTCAGAATACGAACCCTAAAAGAAGGAACTAAGGACTGAAAACTGCTGCAGCAAGCCATTCATTCCAGTAATACAGTTAGCAACCTCCCCTGGGGCTGCTCATATCCCTGTCTTTTATGAAGCCAGGGCCTTCCGCATTTCCTTTGGTCCTGTGAGCTGCCCACATCCTTGTTATAAATTCCTCTTCTTCTGAAGTAAACTAGTCACCTGCGACCAAAGAGCCATACTAGTATTCTCTCTAAGAAGCGCTGCCTCTTTCCTCAAAGACTATTCTTTGCTTCCAAGACGCATGTTCCTTATTTTGCTCTTACCTTACTGGTCATTTCTCCAGTCTCCTTTGATAACCCCTATATTCCTCCTGCACTCAGCCTCTAAATATTAAAGTTCCTCAGGATAGCACTAAGGACCTCTTTGCTTGCTACACTTTCTCCCTAGTGTGAATTCATCCATTCCTTGGCTTTAAAATGATACAGTCTTTAAAATTTTTATCTGTAGCTTAGATATCTCCCCCGGAGCTGAAGACTTGTATATATACAATTGCATACTCAACATTTCTACCTAACATTTTAACTTGGCGTCTTAATTTTAACATGTCCAAAATGAATTCTCTCCCAAGTCTGTTTACCATCATTCCCTGCTAGCCCCTCTCACGACAATGCTTTACTCAAGGACCACTATTTTAGTAATTACACCATTTAGGAGTAATTTTTATTACTTCTTTCCTTTGCTCCCAACATTTAACTCAGGTACAAGTCCTATTGATTCTATCTCCGAAAGAGGAAATATAGCAAATCCACCTATTTCTTTCTCTACTGCCACCTCTCTACTCCAGGCCACCATTAACTCTTGCCTTAAAGTACTGTTACTGCCTACTAACTGGCTCCCTGCTTCTACCATTGTCACTCTCCATTCTATTCTCTTCACAGCAGTAAATATCATCTTAAAATGTGAACCCTATTAAATCATTTCCCTGCTTTAAACTCTTCTTTAGGCTTTCCAATGCATCTAGAAAAAATCCAAACTCCTTATCCTGGCCTATAAGAACCTATGTGAGCTATTCCTACCTCTCCATCCACACTCCAGAGCCACCCTCCTTTATTTGCTCACCAAACTCCAGCCAGAAGAATCCTCCTTAATTCCCTGAACACATTAAACTCTTTCCTATATTAGGGATTTGCACATGACATTTCCTCTATATAGGAATGCCTTCATCCCTCTCTTCCATTGGTTAGCTTTTTTTCATTATTCTTCAGAGCTCAGTTTAACTATAAACTCATTTAGAAAGGCTTTCCCCGATTCCTTATCCAAAGAAAGCTCTCCATATACCCTCACCTTTATTTTCTATCTCTATTGTCTCGATTGTAGCACTTATCACAATTTCTAATCCTTTCATCTGTCTTGCCTCCCCCTAAATTGTAAGCTCCACAAACAAGGACAAGAACTAGTCTTATTCACTACTATATCTTATGTATGTAATACATAAGGAACTTAGGTCTCCAAGAGTCAATTCTGATACTGTGAAGCTCTAAGGTTGTCTTTTCTATGAGCTTAAAGGGCTTCTATTCAAGACTCCCTGTAAGCACCTCATGTGCACTGAATATCTGTATATGAATGAATGAATGACATCGTAAATGACACCCAAATTTTTGTCTCTAATCCTGACTTCTCTTCTGAATTCCAATCTTTCATTTCTAACTGCTTGCTTGTACATCTACATGGATATCCAACCGCCCCTCAAACCTAACAATATCCAAAATCTGGATATCATCTCCCCCACCAAACCTGTTCTTCTACCCATTTCAATTATTGCCGAATCTTCCTCTCCCTCAGTTGCAAATTCTAGGTCTTTAACAATCTCCTCCTCCATATTTAAATAATCCCAGAGATTCTGATTCCCCCAAATTTATTTTTATTGTAATATCCTATTTAGGTCTCTCACTCTCAATAACACTCTTCAAACAGGCTTCTAACTGGCCACCCTGCCATTAAAATTCCTCTTTCCAATCCATCTTTCCAAAATACAGAAATGCTTATATTACGCCCCTTACTCAAAGTTCACTGCCTCAGAACACCAGTGATATTCCTAAGCATGGCATTTCAAATATTCTACATGTCCTCAAATACCAGTCCAGTTGCAGCATCCACTAGATTCCTCAATGAACTCTCTACTCCAGCTCACACTTGACTGGCTATTAAGTGAACACACCAATCCATGTCAGTGCTCAAGGTCTTCGCTCTTCAATCAGTAACAAACACCCCCAAACCAGTTCTGATTTTGTGAAATCCTTTCCAGCCTTTAAAATCCAACTCAAATGCCAACTCCTCCATGAAGACTCTCTTCTGATCCTTTCCCTCCAGTTAGAATAAATCTGTCCTAACCTTGGTGTTGTCACAACACACAGTTTATTTCATCCCTCCTTCGGGTGTTCATTGTTTACAGACAAATTTTTCTCACTGGTTAGGTTTGTTGAATTTACTCACCCTTCTTCCATTAACCTAGCACAATGCTGTGCACAAAGTAAGCATTCAGGAGATATTGTTGAATAGGTAAACTCCTTAGTTTATAGAGAAAAAGCCAAAAGCTACAGATTAAGTAATTTGCCAAAAGTTAGACATCTGTTCAATGCAACTTTAAAAACTAGAACCTAAACCTTGACTGCTAGTTTAGTTGACTTTACTCTGCCCACACTAAGATAACATAAAGTTGATTTTCTTTCCTTCATAACAAAATGTCTGGCTTTATTTCAAAATGTTGCCTTTATTCTCTGCAAATATGCTGTGTTGACCCTTTGCCAAAGGGAGGAAAAAGTACAAACTCTTAGAACCTAAACTCTTAATAGTGTTTAACTTCCAAATAGTGCCTAAATGCATTTTAGAGCCTCATGAACAAGTGAGAAAAACTTTAATAAACTAATTGAATTCTTTTCTCTGAAGAAACTTCAGAGAAGAAATTCAACCTGCTAAATGCATACAAGCTGTAAACACTCACAGCCCAAACCCCGCCCTGAAATGACAGTCGAAGGAGAAACCGGCAGCCCAGCCTCTCCGAGCCCGCAGCCTTCCTTCTTCTAGACTCAGAAAGTAAGTGGATATGTGAAAGAAGAGGGCAGCTCCAGGATGTAATATCCAGGGCAGAATCCCCTTGGCATCCTCCTTCGCCCATTACAACGGCCTCAGTGTAAGGCCTCAAGGTCCGCAGGCAGGCCCCGGCTGCGGGTGCAGTCTGGAAGCCCCCGCCCAAGGGATTCGCTGACTCTGGCTTCCTCAGGACGTTCTTGTTCCCATGGTCCGCCCCCAAAACCAAGCAAAGGAGCCGAAACATCGGCCCCTAACCCAACGAGGGTAAGGATCGAAGCCGTGGGGCTCCGGCCCCACCGCTCCCGGGCCGGCCAGATCCCGGAGGGGTGTCCAAGGGGGGCGGTTTCCCTGCCCTCTCCAGGGGCGAACTCGACCCGAGCCCCTGAAGAGCCGATACTGGCCCCCACCCTCTCAGGGACCACCTAGCCTACCGGTACGGCCTGGCCCACCCCGGAGCTCACCTTCCCGTCCGGGGCAGCCGTCCGTCCGTCAGTCGGTCCCGAATTCCGTCCACACATAGCGTCTTCCGGCTCCTGCCGGAAGCAGCTCGAGCGCGGGACAGGAAGTTTGGCCGCCCCCCGACGCACACACCCACTTTCTCGCCTCCAGGCGGTTTGGGGCGGCCGCGAGCCGGGTTCTCACTGAAGGGCTGCAGATCGGACTGGGCCTGCGGCGCAGAGCTCTGCCCCGGGACGGAAGAAGCTGCGGTCTCCTGCCTCCCACTCATTCTCTCTCACCTTCGGGGCTCCGTGATCTGCGATGCCCGGAAAGACGGGGTCGGTGAATTCTAACCGTGACGTCACTGCTTCCTTGCAGCAGCGTATGGGTAGTTTTTCCTGTCAGCTGAGATCAATACTCGTTACAATGGAGGTAAGCGAAGAAGATCACTAAACATGTATCAGAGTTCTCAGTTATGAGGACCTTGAAGCTTCACTGCCCAAAAAAGGTACTTGCAGAATCTAATTCTGCATTGTATATGATACCATATGAGAAGTGAGACTTGTGTAGAACTTTTTTGGAATACGAAATCCCTAGAGTCTACGTTCCTTATCATTGGATGTAAAGAGCTCTCGTGCATCCTGACTAGGGACTAGAATATGAGTTCCAAGCTGGATGCCACCACTTGTTGAACTTTATGAATCTGACTGACTTCTTGAAATTACTAGTTTTTTTTTTTAATACTGCTGCTTGCTGAAGGATGAGGGACTCAACGAAAACAGCGCCAGAGGAGTTCTCTCAGAAAGGAGTTCTCTACGAAAGGCATTTTTGAGATCGAAGACCAGCCTTGATGACAGGTGTATTAACGGGTGAGAGAGTAGTTGGGTACACAAACAATGATGATTTAAAAAACAAAAGAGAAACACGGTTCACGGGGAAATAATTCCTCTTCAGGTAAAGCAAATTTATCTATCCCAGATTCAAAGGAGATATTTACTTAGAGGTAAAGGTCTGGAGCGCAAGTTAGAGGTCAAAAATAGAAATGTAGATTTGAGAGTTATCAATTTACAAACGTGAAGCCTTCTCTGGAAATGAAATGGTCCAGGAAAAGTAAAAGACAAGAAAAAAGAGAAGCCACTCAAGTCAACTGGAGTGATTGATTACTAACACAATTTGAATCTACTTTTTACAGATATTGCCAACAAAAATATATTGCATGAACATATATATATGCCTTGCCGTTGAATTGTACACTTGAAACTTACTGGATTTCGTTAACCAATTTCACCATAATAAAATTTTTTTAAGTATATTGCAGTGTGTAAACAGATGGTCACAAACCAGCACAACACTCAGCTTTATTGATATATAATAGACAGTTAGTTGCTCATATTTACATTGTATAATTCAGCGAGTTTTTTCCAACTATAGTTAGCAAACAATAATATACCAGTTTCAGTTGTACAACCTAGTAATCAAAGATCCACATAACTCGCAAAGTGATCACCCCACTAAATCTAGTACCCCTCTTCCCCCTTACATATTAATTACATTATTAACCCTCTTCTCTATGCTACACTCTACATCTCCGCGTCTATTCTATAACTATTTGTACATCTTAATCCCTTTGCCTTTTTCTCACTCCTCCAACCCCCTTCGCATCTAGTAGCCCTCAAAATATTCTCCGTATGAGTTTATTACTGTTTTTGTTGTTATTTGTTCTTTAGCTTCCACATGTACATGAAATCATGTAATATGTCTCTTATCCTTCCCATTTCATTCAGCACAATACCCTCTAGGTCCACATTTTATTGTTTTAAAGGGTTGATTACAATGAAAACAAACTCTTTAGAGGTGCATTAGTCAGTCTTGCACATTCATGTTTATAACCACTTGTTAATTTGTTCAGTCAGTCCTGTCATTTTCTGACACTGTCTTGTTTAAATCTTTTTAAGTACCTAAAACTCCAAGTGATATTTATATCTATTTGTCGTTGAAAATTTGACTCTGTGACAGTATGTCCCTGCTAACCTAAAATAAACATGCTTTTATCAATAAATATTAGAGCTTTTAGGCTATACAGTAAACTATTTGGCCGAACATGAACAGATCATCTCCTGTAGTAAATCTAGTCTCTCCATCATACTTTTTTCACTAGCTGTTTACAAAAACACTTTATGATTTTAAATGGTAAACAATATCTCTTAAATACCACTAAGTTTAACTTTCATGGAGTTTGATTAAGACATTTAAGGAAAACTATAAGACAGTTTTACAGGAAAGAAAGAATTTCAAAAGAAGAAACAAGTAGAATTAAAAGAAAACGGGGATTATTTGTGCTGAAGATATATATATATATCTCTACATTCATCTTACCTCCCATGTTTTCCAATCCATTTATCACAGTTTCTTTGATCTTTAAATCAAAATAACTATATTTAGTATCTTAGACTTCAAAGTTTTTCCTTAATAGTTTCCATTTTTTGTAAAAAAAAAAAAAACAGCAATATTTTTCAGCACTTTTAGTCTAAAAATATTCTTAATTTCAGAAAGGTTTTCTATCAATTGATTTTTAAAAATAAAATCCTATCTTCCCTTTATCTAATCTTCACTTGATAACAGCACAAGCTATACATTCTCCTTTCAAAAAACAAAATATATAAGCACACACACATACAACTTTGCCTATCATTTGTAGGTTTCAAGAACATGCTAGGTCAGAGGCTCTGAACTCCAGATTAATAACTCCTAATTTTCAACCAACAACCAAGAGATATATCAGAATGTCCAGGAGGGCAGGAAAGAAGTATGGTACTGTAGAGGTAGGGGTACTACTAGGAGGTATTTATAAGATTTTTGAGAAAGGACAGCTTCTAACACATAATAGTATTCCAATTTGGGGGACAATCCTATTGATCTTATAATCTAAAAAAGGTCAAGGTTAATAAAATTTTAGATAAAGAGAATAATAAGAGAGGGTTTCTCAGCTAGGAGGTTATACTTGCCTAGGAAGTAAAGTTAATTTACAATATTTAGTACACTTTTCTTTTGTAGAAATTTTTATTATGAAACTAGTACATTTGCTATAATAAATTCAAATAATACAAACGTTTATCAAATAGCAGAAAGAATAATACTGATAAAGAATAGAAACAAATTCTAACTTTAGCTTTCCTTCTTTAAACCTCTGACTCAGCTGTAGAGTACCAGACTCAAATTTGTCCTTATAATTTAACAACAGAAATCTTTCTCTGTAGTGGGAAAGAAAAGAATAATGATCAGAGACTAGTGAGGGAGTAAAAGCATCCAAAATCAAATCATTCCAGAACTCTTAATATCTGTTAATCTTTCAAATATTAGAACTTAATCACACAGAATCTGGTCAAATACAGTTTGTTTTGTCTGCCTAGCATCTAGGTAATAACACTGTGGTAATAACACTGTGATTTTACTTTGTGGGTAACATCCTTTCCCCATCCTCATGTGACCGAACCCAGGCCAGTCTGAGCCAGTAAGTATCAGCTTTGGGACTTGATAAAACCGCAAGAAGAGAGCTGTTCTCTTTTTGCTTGGATTGCTAACCTAGTAAAATACAATTTAAGAGATAACGAGTCATCCTCTCGCTGCTACTGCAAGAGGAGAACCTGCAAGGGAGCAGAGCCAACCCAGAAGGAAGCACACCCCAGAGGTGGAGAAAAACTGAGTCGCGACGCCACTATGCAAACTCTTTATCCAGCCAAATCTAAGCTAGTACTGTACTAATATTGTACTTCTCAAATACATGAGCCCATAAATTTCCTGTGCACTTAAGCCAATGTGATTGAGTTTCTATCATTTGCAAATAAAGGAGTTGCAAAAGACTGATAGAAAAGCTGCATTTTTAAAAAGTTTTCTGCTAGTTAACCCAACCAAAACCTAAATATTGAACTGACTTAAAATGGATATTTTCAAGTTTTATTTAATAATAAAGACTTATACATGAAGAACAATACATTTCAAATAATCTATGATCTTTAAACCTCCTGAATCTGGTAATAAGGAGAAAGGGCAGAACACACTTTGTGATGTTTCTTTCAGGATTGCTTCTACAGCAGGGGGTAGTGGAGGATAAGGCACATCTTGTACTGAGAAATTTGACCACACAGGATGAGGTGGCTATTCTGATTCATCTGTTCAGAGAAAACTGATGATTGTACCCTAAGATATATGCCTTCCCTGTATATATGATTTTATGGCTATCTCAAAGAAAGCCTCCATGACCACTGTATTTAATCCTTTACTGCCAATTAATTTTGTTTTAAATTTACCCATTATATGTTTAAGAGTTTTAATTTGCTGGAAAATAAGTCCACTCCAAAGGAACATAGCGGGAAATGAGAGTTTGGTAATCAGCAAAAGAATTACATTAGCTGTCGTCGTTGCTACTTTCATCAGCAATAGTAAAGTATTTCTTCGGATTTAAATAATTTAACTTCGACTGCAAATAATTTTACACATAGTAAAGGACAATGTGTTAATTGTTAATAGTTGATGTTGATATTTATAACATTGTCAATAAAAAGATGTTAAAACCTGCAATCTATGAAAATCTACTCCCTACCCAAAGTCAGGGGGCATGACTAGAGTCGGTTGATGGTGAGTTAGGAGTCTGAACTTCACCATTTGTACAACTTAATTTTTCACAAAAAATAAATTGCAAGTGATAAATATAATATTGCTAGCAAAGAACTGAAATTGATGCCCACGGTGCAAATCTGCAAACAAACGGAAGTAGATATATCAGCCAGCTCTTCTGTATCAATTACAATACTTACCATCAAGTTATTTTTCACAGGAAACCCTACAATTTTATAAAGTTTTTTTTCCTCTCTCAGTATCAGGTAAAGCAATATCACATCAAATAAAAGGGAGTATGCCTATTTATAACAAACATCAGCAAACAACCTGACTCATCACTGCATCACTGATGTCGCCATCAACATTGTCAAAGTAAGCATCCCCTGCAGCTGGGCATAATTCACGGAGCCGTTCTGCCACATTCCCATTGTTATAATTAATTGCATCATCAAAGACCAGTTCTGAGGTCAAAAGGAGGCACTTCTTACATGTTACACAAATTCCCACCACTCTGGAACAGGCCCATCAAATGGCCAATCGAGGGGGGAATTTTTTGAAAATTAAACAACTTCTATTGTTACATTTAAATTTTAAAATGTGAAAGCATAAAAGATATTACAAGTATATGAAAATATCCCAATTTAGGTTAGAATACAGGGCTTTCAGCTAAAAGTCATTTGAAACGGAACAAATACAATGTCATTTTTAAAAGCATTAAGACTGAATAAAATTAACTTAGTTTGAATGTTAAAATTTCACCATATGAGCTGATTTCGTAAAAGAAATAGTCAGACTCAAAACATCACTAACTTGCAATTCAACATATTTCCGTGGTTAGATCTCGAGACTATTATGTATGCTAAGTGAATAAGTCAGATGAAAAAAAAGAAGAACCATATGTTTTCATTCATATGTGGGCTACAAAATGAAAAGCAACAAATAAACAAATAAAATGAACAAACAAAAAATTCATAGATACAAACAAAAGAATGGTGGTTACTAGAAGGAAAGGGAAGAATGGGGGAGGACAAACAGAGTAAAGGGGGTCAAATACATGATGCTGGAAGGAGACTAGACCAGCTGGTGAGCACACAATAGATTATACAGATGTCATATTATAAAGTTGTACACTTGAAATTTATATAATGTTATTAACCAATGTCACCCCAATAAATTTCATTAAAAAGAGTTTTTTTTTAATATTTTTTCAGGCCTGTAACTAAAATCACTGCTAAGATAAAATGTTTTGTTTCAATGGTTTCATATTATACAGGCTATCGTTTTTTTAAAAAAAGAAAAAAGCACTTTATAAAATTCTTTCACAATATTTACTGTATTTCTAGAATCCAATAAGTGCTTCCTTATTTGAAATTTTTTTTATATATAAGATGAGTTTGTTTTTTAATGCATGGATTCCAGACAGGTACTCTGATTTTTCTTTCTCATATTGTTGAGTGGAGCAATGCTCCAGAATTTACCATGTCTATTTTTGATTAATAGGAAAAAGAAACAAAAATCTACAGCATTTTTCATGTCTTTATAAAGAGAGTCTAAGCAGGTAATAAACTCATTTCTACCAGAAATCTGTAGAATCATAAATTTGTTCAATTTTATATCTTAAATTATATACATGTATCCAGAGATTTGATTACAACTACTTTTTTAGAAAATCAAATAATTCTCAGAAAGTTTACCTGCCCAGCCAAGGATCCACAAGCACTAGCAGCCCCACTAACAACCATTGTCTGATTAGCTCCCGCAGTTATATGACCTTTTTCCTGTATCCCAATTAAGGATGTCAAACCAGACAAACCTATAGCTCCAAGAAAGTATGAAAGGTGTCCATGCACAAGTTGCGGGCCTACCTAAAATGAAATACACACCTTTTAAAAATAATAGTAGGAATTTCTGTTTTTATTTTTAATTTATTTATTTTAATCAGTTTCAAGTATATACTACATTGGTTAGACATCTATATAGTTCATAAAACAATCCCCCAATTGCTCCCTCCCTCCTCTGACCCTCCACCTAGCCAATGTGTTAATGCTAACTGCATTCTCTACGCTGTGCTCCCCATCCCTGTGACCATCCATCACCTACTAATTTGTACTTCTTTAACTCTTTACTCTATTCTCCCAGCCCCCCAGTACCCCCTCCCCTCTGTCACCAAATTGTCCACTCTATTTGCGAGTCTGTTTTTGATTAGTTTGTTCTTTTTATTCCTTAGATTCCACATGTAAGTGCAATCATATAGTGTTTATCTTTCTCTGTCCAATTTAAATACCTTGTAGGTCCATCAAAGCAATATCTTTTTCTATCCCCTTCATTTTCATATGTAGGGGTCTTGTTATCTTATCCTTTCAGCCACTCTATCTTTTGGTTGGAGCACTTAATTCTTTTTCATTAAAGGTAATTATTGATAGGAATGTAGTTGTTACCATTCTTTTTCCTGTTTTTGATACGTATTTTTTCTTCTTAAAGAAGTTTCTCTAACATTTCCTGTAATAGGGGCTTGGTGGTAATAAATTCTTTCAGCTTATTTTTGTCTGGAAAGCTCTTTATCTGTCCTTCAACTCTAAATGATAGCTTTGCTGGATAAAGTATTCTTGGTTGTAGATCATGGGTCTTTATCCTGTTGAATATTTTTTGCCAAGCTTTTCTGTCTTGCATAGTTTCTTTTGAGAAATCAACTGCCAGTCTTATGGGTGTTCCCTTATAAGTATTTTTCTCTTCCTGCTTTTAATGTTCTTTCTTTGTATTTAAGCTTTGGCATTTTTATTATGATGTGTGTTGGTGTGGGCCTCTTTGGAGCCCTGATTTTCGTAATTCTTTGAGCTTCCTGGGGTTTTATGTCCAGGTTAGGGAAGTTTTCCATCGTTATTTCTTCAAACACCTGTTCAACATCTTGATTTTCTTCAGTTACGCCAATCAGATGGATATTTGGACCCTTAATAGTGCCCCATATGTTTCTTAAATTATTTTTATAGCCTTGGCATCTTATCTCTTGCCATTCTGGTTATGTGTCCTTGGTTTTTCTGTTCTCTATGTAGGGAATTTGATCCTTTGCTTTATTCACTCTGTTTATTCCTTTGTTTATTCCATTTAATATACTTCTCATCTCAGATAATGTGTTCTTCATTTCAGACTGGTTCCCTTTTATAATTTCTATTTCCATTTTTATGTTTGTTATCTCTTCATTGAAGTTCTCACTGAATTTATCTACACTTCCCAAAAGTTCACTGAGCATCTTTTATAACCAGTGCTTCGAACTGTGTGTCTATTAGATTATTTGACTCCATTATATCTGGATCTCTGTTCTGTTCTCTCATATGGTTTCCACATCTTTGTCTTCCCATTTTGGCTGCCTTTCAGTCTATGTTTCTATGTACTGAGCAAATCTTCTAAGTGTCCCAGTCTTATTAGTGTGGATTTGTGAAGTAGGTTTCCAGTGGCAGAGTCCTGAGAGGGGTTCAGCCGTAGGCCAAATTTAGCTCAAGCCTCTGCCCCTCTGGGGCCACCTGTTAAGATTCAGCAAGCAATCCACAGATGCTGTGCTTATAGTTGCCTCAAAAGGCCACACCAGAAACTGAGGCCAGCTGCCTCCAGTGTGAGTCGAAGCGCTGCTCAGCAAGGAGCACTGAGACAAGCTGCTATAGACTGAATTGTGTCCTCCTATGGATGAAAAAGATGTTCTACAGAAAGTAACCTCACAAGTGATGTGATCATAAATTCCTTACTGGGAAGGTCATCGTGGGTAGTCAAACCCCTGGCTTGTAACTTCTTTAGTAAGAGGTTTATCTTTGTTTTAAGCAAGCCCTGTGCACTGTTCTTGTGCACTCAGGTTAACACACCTTTGAAATAAGAGTAACCACTCTCAAGAGAGCACATAATCTTGTTAACTATCCTGTAATCCAATCTTTGCTTTGCTTTCTCCCATCTCCATGTAATCTTCCTTACTTTCCCTCCTTAATTTCAAAATGCATAAAAGAAACTGCAAACTGAAATTCTTTGGAGCATTTGAGATCTTGCTTCCCAGCAATTATCATCAGTTTGACTCATATTCTTATAAAAATCTTCTACAGGTTTCAATATTTCCTACATGAACACTCTTAAAATTCGTATCTTGAAGACTAACTTTTAATGTCATTATATTTGAAGGCAGGGCCTTAAAGGAGATAATTAAGGTTAAATGAGGCCCTAAGGGTGGGGACCTAATCCAAAAGGATTATATGTATAAAGGATTATATTTTTTTATAAAAAGAGGAGGAGACAGCAGAGATCACTTGTACGGAGGAAAGGCTGAATGTCACATAAGGACACAGTGAGAAGGCAGCCATCTGCAAGCCAGGAAGAGAGGCTTCACCAGAAACCAAATTTTCCAGCACCTTGATCTCAGACTTCTAGCCACCAGAGTTGTGAGAAAATAAATTTCTGTTGTTTAAGCCGCCCAGAGGTACAAGCAGTAGTTTCTAGAACAGTCTTAGGTCTTGTTAAAATTCTATAATTCAGCTGTATAAAGTAAAAAACAACTGAATATCATTTCTCTTTATAGTTAAACAAAATAAAACTTTTAAAATAGAATTTCCACATAAAACACAAAATATTCTTTCTTGCCAATGCCCCAAGTATGTCAAAAGAGAGGAAAGACTTAAGAGAAAAACACTAGGCAAAGTTGGGAGGTTTTTAAATCTAAGCAGTTCCAAAGTAAACATTTATCTACATAAAAAAAAAAAAAATCAGCTACAACTCTAACAATTGTTGTTACTCATTCTTAAAATGTACCATAAAAATGTAAGGATGATACAATTTCTTCTAGTTTCATTAGAAAATAAAATGAAGTCTATCTTAACTTTTTAGCATTTTATGTTTATATGTTTACCAGGCCCTATTGGTAATTAATTATACTGCTCTAACATCTTCTGTGTCTGTTTTCTTATCTGTAAAGTTAGGGAGAATTGAAAAAAATATATATAGAAAGACTCCCTATCATATTGGTTTTATAATAACTTTTTAAGGAATTGAACAACTTCAGTAAAAATGTAATAAAGCACCAAAAGTAATCAAGATTCACTATCTTAGTTTGATTTGTAGTTAAAATGCCACAAAGAAATAAAATGGAATAAAAATAAATAAAAAGTTTGTATTCGGCAATTTTAAATGGCTATCAGTTAAATCTGGTGTGTAGATAAAAGTAATGAAGAATTAAGTCTACAATACACAGAAAAGTCTACAGTACACAGAAACATTTCATGTAGGTAATATTTATTAGGAAAGCCAGTATAAAAACAGTGTGAATTAAGTTTGTGTTCAGCAAATATCACATTTTCATCCCTTCTGATTTCCTTTTTCTCATTTCTAATACCTACTCCCAAATCCCTCGTAAGGTCTCCCAGTTGCTCAGTTTCCCATGATAGTACAATGATAGAAGACAGAAACTGCTGAATATTTCTTTTTCACTTCCTGCTAAGAAACTTCTAGTTAAATATATTTTACTAGTACTATTAAATATATTTTACTAGTACTACAAATGATTGCATAACATCTCCCATGTCATTTGTATCTTAACAGCCACCTTTAACTAATTATAAAAATGTGTAATAAAAAAATACTAACATTTTACAAATCCTTTTACAAAACCTTAGTCTCATTGGTCATAGCATTTAATTTTCATATTCATTGTAAGACAGATATTATTTTCATTTTGCACATGAGGAAACTGGGGTTCAGAGACATAATTTCCTTGATGACATACATTAGGCTGAATTACATGAAGCTACAAGTTTCTATAAGTCAAAACGGACGAATATTTGTCATCAACCTAAGAGAAACTGAACTCAGGATTCTGACGCAAGATAGAATTTCAAGCACAAACCAAAGGAATTACGTTAAGTGACAATTTCTCAGGAAACTTTAAAGCATACAACTGTAAGGGGACTTAGAGCTTTTAGTATAAAATATATTTCGGTGCTTATAGTTCAGGTTTTATTTTATACATATAAAATTTGGGAAATAAATTAACTATGAAAAATAACACCATTCACTGGTAATCTAAGAACTGTCAAATAAAGTTATAGCCAACAGTAGAAAAGAAACAAAGGCTTTATTTTCATTTTACAGCTATCTAAAATAAAATATATGCTTTAATTTTTTTCCCTGATAACAAACAGAAGTGAGTAGTAAATGCACAAAGTAAGAATTACAGGGGGAAAAAATCAGATACTCTATGTTATACATCACCTTTTCAAGGCTATTTCCATCCAGAATAAACTTGGTTCGCCAGGGCCAACAGAAAGAACTCACAAAATTGCCTTTAGTAAAATTTGTGTGTTTGCTTCTTCTATAATCCCAATACTTCTACTATCGACCACTTGCCAAGGTGTCATATAATCAGCTCCAGTGTCTTCCTTCATTCTACAATACTAAAAAAAAAGGACACATTGATTAGAATAATTCTGCCTGATACTACTGAACCAGTTTACTAATTTACCCAGTGACTAAAAGAAAGATATAGAATAAGTAATGTTAAGTAAAGTATTAATCAAATAAAAATTATCTTCCTTTCCCTCTTCCTTTCAGTTATTTTTTATCCTGAAAAAAAAAAATGTACCCTTCTAACAAGAAGTAATTTAAGAATGTTAAAATTAGATTGTGGTGCTAGTTCCACAATTTTGTGAATAGACAAAAACCACTGAATTGAACATTTAAATGGGTGAATGGTACGATATGTAAATAAGCTGTTAAAATTTTTTAAAAATTACTTAAAGAAATTTAAGTAATATTACATATATTATACTAGTAAAAATAATACAAAATACTATGCCAATAGTTTCAATGGATCATAGCAAATTAGATACACTTACATATTGCTGATAATATCACAGAAAACAAACTAGTAACATATAAGACCACAACAGCACTCATTTCTTTTGGCCTAGCACTTCTACTTCCCCAATAGAAATAAAACAAAAGGAAATGAAACTTTTAATACAGTTGTTTATCACAATCCCATCTAAACTCCTCTTCCTCATTTCTAATACCTATTCCCAAGGTATTTTTAAGCTCCCCAACTGTTCAAATTCCCACAATAGTGCGATGACAGGGAACAACACTTCGACTAAGCACTACATCACACCCCTAACCTCAGGTGGATGTTCTCTGTATTTCACAAAGACAAAATGCCACAATCATACCACACCCTTCCATGGGTCTAAGGCTGAAGACTTCCTGTGTAGTCAAGGCTTTCTTCCTGTGGTTCACTCTTGTTTCTCTCATGAAGCCAAGATGTAGAGGCCTACACCTAGTATGGTCCAGGAGATAGAAAGGAGATCGAAAAGATGGAAGGTTGTTTAATTAAGGGGCCCCATGAGGTTTAGTTCAGGTCACCAGAGGAAAAGACCAAAGAGGAAATTGAGGCAGAAGCTTCGGTGGGAATATGCTATGCTTCTGCTTGTGTGCCCTCCCATGTATTCTAGGAAGCAGCTGCAGCGGCCATGGATACTGGCCAGATCAAGCACCTGACTCTTAAACAAGGCTAAGAAGAAAAGTAGGACAAATAATTCCCTATAGGTAAGCAAATGATGTCAACAAAATAGAATGTTCTATAACTACCAAAATAATGATACTTGGACTAGTTTTTTGTATGAAGATATTTATATAAAATCACTTAAATATGAAATCAAAATAGTATATATACATTAAACATAATCATGTAAAACACTGGATATGCATGGTAATTAAAATTAGCTGTGAATTTGGAATGATATAAAATTTCGATGACTTAATGTTCATTAGATTCCTTTTTTTCCTTTTAAAGATATGATTTTTGTTGTTGTTGTTTTGTTTTTAGAACAATGTCTAGTGAAGGCAAGTGATTACTACAATTCCCAAGTGGACATGAAGATCACACCATACAGGGCCACATGAGGAAAGAAATGATTTTCTTTTTTTCTTAATACTTAATAAGCATCATGCTTGTCACTGGAGATACGGTGATTAATTAAGACCTTTGTCTTCATAAGTTTACTTTTCATCAGGGAAGACAGATCTCTAATAACTACACAAATATGTATTAATTACAATTAGGATAAATGCTGAAGGTCAAGGTACTGTTTTGAGAAAATGTAACAGAAAGTACTATCCTGAGGGTTCAGGGTGATTTAACCAGAGCAAATCTCTTTAAAGCAGCCTTCTAGGGAATAAGAGGGTTATTCCCAGGTAAAGAGAAAAAGGTGAGAGGAAGCTTTTAGATGGAGGAACAGCACGTATGAAGGCTCATTTTAATTTATACCTGGGATTTTGCTTTAATCAAGTATGGTAAGATGACAGACACAAAGACAATTTCCTTGAAGGAAGAGTTTATTATTTATAATTCCCAAACGAAGGGGCACATTGTATGTAGGTTCACATGGCGAAGTAACAGAGTTAGTCAAGAGGCAAGAGCAGCAAGAGGAAAGCATGGCAGGGTAGGCAAGCTTGAGTAAATTGAGGATTAAATAGTTTGTATAACTAGGGTGGGCTCTGGTTTACAGCAGTGGTTTCTAGTTGCCTCATACTGGCCCTGTGGTTTAGGGCAGGGCAAATATCGGGATGGTATGTGAGAGTTGGAGGAAGGAGGTGGTCGGAGTTATGGGTTTTAGACTGATTGATTTACATATGAAAGGTGTGTCCCAGGCAAGTTGTTTATCATCTCTAAAAATTATCTAGCCCTGAGAAAGGCCTTCTCTCCAGG
Organism: Rousettus aegyptiacus; assembly: GCF_014176215.1. Lineage (NCBI taxonomy): Eukaryota > Metazoa > Chordata > Mammalia > Chiroptera > Pteropodidae > Rousettus > Rousettus aegyptiacus. The sequence goes on along the minus strand of NW_023416306.1, from coordinate 152,281,803 downwards.
ATTAACGAAGCCCCTAAGGTATAAAAACATGATAAAATACAAAAAATAAGAAGCATGATTCATACAAGGCATGAGCAAAAAGGGCACTGGTGTGTTATAAAAGAAAGAGACCCAGAAGCAAGAAGGAGAATGCAAGTATGTGCTTAGCGACAGGAATCCAGAAAGAGATTATAACTTGTCTATTTGATACCAAAATCAGATAAACACATCACCAGAAAAGAATAGTAGCAAATCAAATTCAGCAACATGTTAAAGGAATTACATGCCAGGAATCTCATCAAGTGGAATTTATTCCAAGAATGTAAGATTGATTTACCATCTGAAAATCAATTAATATAATAAACCATATCGATGGATTAAAAAACAAAAACCACATGATCATATCAATAGGAGCAGAAAAAGGATATGACAAAATCCAAAACCCCTTCTTGGGGAAGGGAGTAATGGGAATTTTATTGTTTAACAGACACAGAATTTCTGTTCAGGCTGATGAAGAAGTTCTGGAAGAGGTAAGTGGTAATGTCTGTACAATACTGTGTGCTCCTTATGCAACTGAATTTTATACTTAAAAATAGTTAAAATGATATATTTTATGTTATATATTTTACTGGAATAAAATAGAAAATACTCCTCATGATAAAAGCAGTCAATAAACTAGGAATAGGAGGAAATTTCCTCAACCTTATAAAACTGACAAAATCTAAGCTACAAAAATCCCACAGCTAACATCATATGTAATGGTGAAAGACAGAATGCTTTCTCCCCTAGATCAGGAACAAGACAAAGATGTCCACTATAGTCACTTCTCTATAACACTGTACTGAATGGAGGTTCTACTGAGGGCAAGAAAATGAAATAAAAGGTATCCATATAGGAAAGGAAGAAGTAAAACTACCTCTGTTTATAAAATCTAAGTCCATGTGCCTGATGGCTTCTCAGCTGCAGTCCTAGGCTATATATACCTTTTCAATAAATATCTTTTAGCATAAGTGAGCCTGTTCCTTTCAAAAAGACACTAACAAGAACAAACATCTTGTACAGAGCCTGCCTTGTAAACTGGATCAGTCTGAGAGAATTTCCAATCATAATTTACTATCTTTAAGTTTTACTTACTATTGGGAAGTGATCTGGACATTTGGAAGAACCTGACTAATCACATGTACTACTATTACAAAAACCTTTCTACAGCATTCCTTAATAACACTAGTGAATAAAAACAAATTTAAATCTGTAATCCACAGGTATCAATATATAATTGCTCAACTATTTATTAATCACAAAAATTACACATAAAATGTAGATGCAACATAAATATACGAAAATAAAATTCATTTTCACCAAGTCACAAAATCCTGATTCTTACCATGTAAGGATCCACAGAAAGATATGGAGTTCTGACTTATACTTGCCCTTCATTGATATTATCTGGCAAATTTACTTCTACTTGGAAATTTTCTACCACTGGGTTACTATTTTTTCCTAAAATATTAGGTAAAAATACAAAATCAAAACCTCACTTTCCTATGTAATTATTTATTATTCTTTAAAAGGTCTCTCTCTTTTAATACAGGCATGAATATTCCTATATTATTTTGTAATTTCTCTGTAACTCAGCATAAATTTTTCAAATAAGTTTAATTACTCTTGATTTTCTCCAAGAAGATCCTTTAGAATATTGCTGTCGACTTCAAAATATCTTTTTAAATATAACTATAGGTAAATCACTCATCTGTTCTAAAATTTAGGAGGATTTTGGAAAACCAAAAATTATAGCTAATTTTTTTAAACTATGAAAATTAAAACTTACAAGCAGAAATATCACATCAGCCAAATAAAATAGGTAAACATTCCTTCCTCATTTTAAGAAAAAAAAACAAAAATTTAATGAATGCAACATTTTAACAAGTTTTGAAAATTAGAAAATTTGAAATACAAGAAGAAAAAGCTGTAAGCAACAACTGTCAGCACTAAAAGTATACTCTTATTCAGTTATGCTGAACATAAGCAAACTTCCTATTCATTAAATCATCCCATTTCTTAGGTGGGAATAAAATGTAAAGATTTTAATCTAACTGCCCGCTTTACTAAACGAAGGTCAGAAGAAGTTAAGTGACTTCCCCAGGCCACATACTAGGTAGGCAGCAAAACCAAAGCAGCATGGGCCCAAATCTCTCAGTTTGCTTCCATTCTTGTTTCTATGACTCGGGTTGGATGTCAGCAGACATAGGCCAGTGCTCTTCACTTAAAACAGAAAAGCAAATTTTAAGAATCAATGATACATACCATAAAGAAAATTCAAAAGCCACAAATGTTTACTTATTTATAATATAACCTTTCAAATATTGTAAGTCTAAAATACTTTATTTTTCCAACAAACGGCCTCAAGAAGTTATCACTTGAAAAACTCAGTATTACATTGTTTAAAGAATTTCTTCTAATATCTCTGCTAGTGTTAATATATTCCTACCTCAACTTACCACACTGACATCATATGAATACTTTTGTTCTTCCATTTGCATTAATAATGATCAAAGACCACAACTGTTCATTCACCACAGATAAATACATACCAGGTCGAGAATTCAATGTTATTCTTTATATAATCACCATCTTGTTTGCACAGAGATCTCACCAGATTTCTGTATAAATTCCTACAGATGGAAAATATTTTTAATCACAAAGTTTTGAGATAAACATTTTAGAAATTAAAAAAAGAAACACATTTGTGTTTCTGAACAAGGAGAAGAAAAATCATATTTGGGATCTAAAAAATATACAGTCTCCTGTCAGAGTTTGCCTCCTAAAACAAATAGATTAAGAAAAACTAAATTCATTGAAGACCGAGTAGGGCAAAATGTTTCTGGCCTCAGAATTTGAGCACATTCATCTTCATACCATTATTATTAAGCCTCCTACTGTGGCTCGATTAAAAAAAAATTTTGATACATTTTGCCAGAGCTTGCTAGATAATTTAGTAGCAAAATAAAAACACTGAGTAACCAAATTTTCAAAAATTGTTACTCATTTATCAAAATGGAAATTTCTTAATAGTTTTGCTTATTACAAAATATATCAAAAACATTTTCAAATCATCACTTTATAGGAAATTCTGTAATATAGAATGGCCAAGTAAGTAAGTAAAGGATCAGTTTATTCTGGGTTTACAATTTGAGTTACTGAAAGAAGCAAAATGAAGTTCTAGAGCTGGCACTGTCTGACTGGGGGGAAACAGCCTTGCTTACCTTATCCATCAGTAAAAATAGGAACAAGCCTTTAGTGTTACGATGTTACACTGCTGTGAGTGCTACAAAAAATATATATTCATTTGATATTTAATAATATTTAATATATTTTATATTATACATTATAGCATTTGACGTATATAAATATGTATTAATATTTAATAATCATTTAATCTCCTAACAATCCTATTATTATCCCCATTTAATAATAAGCTTTAACAGTTTTAAGCATTTTCCCAAAGTGACAGAACTGAGATACGAACCCGACCTGTCTGACATTCCAGAATCAATCTCGACTACCACATAAAGATTTCCATCCTACATGTTTAAGTATTTGATTTTTAGGATACTAAGCAAATATTCCCCTTTTTAAGAAATTAATATATTAACCACTCCTGTCTCCTCTCATTAGGTATTGTGTTTTCTAGCCTTCGTTACCTAGTAATATTGAGAAGCCCAAAGCGAAACAATTAGATTAATCTCTTTTTACAACAGTGCAACATACTTAGCTCCCAGCTTCATTTCTAAATGTAAGGTTTTATACAGCAGCATACTGATACGTTTGACAAGCATCTGTAAATCCATTCCATGTGATACTTAATAATCTCTTGCCTTATATCACTGGCTAATTTCATTTACACATGACTCTAGTCTTCATCTAGTTTCTAAATTTGCAAAATCCTTGAGTTTCTTCATATTTTTCAGTATCCTATATAGTGCCTGGTTTATATAGACGTTAGATTTACGTATACCCCCCAAATTGTTAAATAATCATCATGGGATATTTTCCAAATCTTGCTTAAAATACTATTTATATAAAGATAATTTACAGAGAACTTTCACACAAATTTTGTTACTTATTCCTTTTTTAATAAAGTTATATAGGTAAATATGTTACCATCCTCATTTTACAGAGGAAGTTGAGGTAGTTTAAACCCAGGATCACAGAGCAGGTAAGCAGAGGAGTTAGGACTGAAACATAAATCTCATCCCAGATCTCACATGTCCTCACTCTCTCCACTATTTCCCTACGCTCTCCTCCAAACAGGGTTTTTACATATACAGCCATACGGTGATACCCAACTCTCCTGTAGGTACCCTTTCTTAGAGGAGAATTCTGCTCCTAATTAAGAAGTAAACATCTGATGTTAGTGACAGTCTGTAAAATAAAATGAAGAACATGCTTCCTTTTTGTAATGGATATAAAAATCTCAATGATTTTTATATTAATGGCTAGTTGCCCTCAGTTTCTATTCTCTCCTTATAGACACAATGTTACCCAGCTAAAAGACTGTGTTTCTCAGCTTCCTCTTAAAATAAATCCCAGACATTCCATGTCAAGTAAAAGTCCCTCAATTATGCATCTCCGATAACAGATTGTTTTAAACATAAACTGCTATGCCATTAACCTAACAGAATTAATAGCACAGGTAATTTTTTAACATTATCTAATATTTAGTGCATATTCCAATTCCCTCATTGTCTCAAAGATGTCTTCTTACAGTTGTTTCATTAGAACCAAAATTCGAGGTCCACATACTACATTTTGAGTCTCTTCTCCTTTTTTATTTCATGCCATTGACTGTTGAAGAAACACTTGTTTCTTCATTCCTTTGTCTTTAGAATGCGCTTTGCCTCCTCATGGTGTCATTTATCTTATTCTTCTTTCTCTCGCCTTATCCTTGACTGATGATTAGAATTAGAGATACGACTAGATGCAGGTTCAATTTTTTAGACAAAGATGTTCTGTGTGCATCTTATTTTATCACATTAAGAAGTCCATAATGTCCTGTAAAGCTACATACATTCAATATTTCTATTAAATCACGTTATGTATAAATTATGTAAGAATTAAAAAGCAAAGATTTCCAAATTGATGCTGGGTCCAAAGATAACTGCATTTAAGTGATTATTAAAGTACCATGGCAGCTAAATTTTTAATCAAAGGAGTCTTTGATTCTCCTATTTGCTCTCTTCCCCAATTACTTTCAAAGTATGCTTTAAAATACACATACCGCTGATTTGTCCAAATACTGCTTATCAGCATGAAAAGTATATCTTTAAAGTTCTCTCCCTCTGTATCAAATTAGAAAGTTTTCAAGTGTCAGATACTGAAATTAACTAATGTAGGATAATCACACAATATCCTGCAGTAGTACAACAAACAAGTTTAATATATTAAAAACTTGACTTAGTTACAAAATTAAAATGAAAAATATGGCAAACAGGCTAAAAGTAATAGCATAAAATAAAATAGCAAAACAAAATAGCATAAAATAAAATAAAATAAAATAAAGGTAGTTTAGACCTTGATCTTAAAAGAAATAGTCTTTTAAAGTAGAAAAAAAACTGCAGTATTAAACTAGTTTTGTCTCTTGATTTCAGAGCCTGAAAACTCTTTGTATATCAAGTGTGATTTTTTTTTCCCCAGAATGAGTTCCCATTCCAAAATATTCAAGAAATGAGTGTCTCCATTGTGACCTCTTCACAAGAGGAGAGAAACTTATCCAGAACTACCTAGCTAAATCTTTCCCAAATTCCTGACTCTCAGAAGAAATTATGTGAGTTAATCATTTGTCTTCAAGGGCTCCTTGGAGAAATGGCTGATTCCAGAGGTGGGGTAGGGTAAGACCCAGATGAGCCTGGAACATCTTTTTTTGCTAGAAATTCTGGAAGTTTTCCCAAAAAAATGATGAGGCATGTCACAGGGACACAGAAGTCAGCTTGAAGGGGATCCTACTGGCTAAATTAACTTCAGCAGCAAAATAATTAAGTGTGATAATGATTTATAAACATTGTAAAAATAGAAATTCATGAATCTATACCAATAAAAAACAGACAGAATGGAAGGTTCTTGCTTACAGTTGAACGATACAGGTTTGAACTGTGTGGGTGGATTGAAAAAAATATATGCTTGTAAGTGGACCCATGCAATTCAAACCCACATTGTTCAACAGTTACTTGTATATTTGATTTAAGCTTCATGCTCTCTATGTGACCTGACACCTTTTTCGTTAAAGAAGAAAAGAAATTTTTAAATTTCTTCTTAAACTGGATTCAACCAAGAATACAAGGGCTTTTATGCCAAGAAAGAACCATCTTGCGATAGTGATAAATGTCAAATGTGCTCAAACACCATAAACCAGTAAGTCTTTCCTTCTTTCTTGATAGATCTGTGTGTGTTTGAAGGAACGTATGCAAAATTCGAGCTGTCTTCGAGTACGTCTCAAGTTTTATTTTCAGCAGGGCCTTCTTCGGTCTTCTTTGCACATATGTGCAAGGCCAGGTAGGGTCAGCCAGGCATGTGTGAACAGCTTGGGCCCTCTTGGGCCTCCTCTGTACGTGTATGCCACTGCTGCCAGGAGTGTGCCTTCCCCAGCCACAACAGTAGCCACAGGTTAGCAGAGCCTAGTTGTTGGCCTCCTCCTGCTCACCTGCATTGAAGAAATCATTTCCACTGATGATGCCTCTGGGCATGGGCATTGTCCACTGTTCTAGAAAAAGCGTCCCCCTTCAACCACAGCTGAAAAGCTGCCAGTCCTCATGGCTTTCTCCATCCTGGCAGAACCTCTACATGACGAGGTGAGATGATGGTGGGTAGTAGGAGCAGCCGCAGACCCGAGCACCTCAGATTCCTGCAATCTTACCTGAAGTTCAGCAGTTCTCCAAGCGTAAATGCTTCTTGGATTGTTGTATGCCTTTGATCGATTTCTGGAGCACAAAAAGTTTATTATGTTAACTTTGTTCAGCTTTATAGTAGGTTTTTAGGGGAGTGGGTTTTCTAATCCCCTCTCTTGTCCATAACTGGAAATCTGTTTAGTTTATTTTTAAATTCCAAATAATTTTAGAGAAGGAATTGAGATTTTTGTGTGCATCAAAAGAGTCAAGCCACACATACTGCGCAATACATAAGGCAGCTCCTCTCAGCAATAAACCTGGTCCATTGGGATTATTTAGTCCTATTATTTCTCTTCTGCTCTTTTCTTTTTTCTCCTGTATGTTAGATACTCTTTTTAAAAATCTATTTTTAAACCTTGATTCCTTGTTTCCTTAGCAACTGGAAAAATAACAAATATCCTTTACTAAGCAGGTGATATAAAAGATTTTCTCTGTGATTAAGGCCATATCTACACTCATAATATGGTATGAAAAATTGAAGTACTCAGGGGATTAAATCGGACCTATTTCCCAGCTTCCCGCTGTCCAACCTCTCTCCTCCCAAACCACATTTGCCTTTAACATTGTAAACATACTATATATATTTGTCAAATTAATAAATAAGTGAGTGGATGCCTATTGTATGTTTAATGCCATAGTGCTACATGGTATATCATTTATAAATAAGAGTCCCTGACCCACAGAAGTTTACAATCCAGTTGGGAAGACAGTGGCATGACAGTATATGCAGTATATGATAAGTACTAAAAGGAATGCAATTGGCAATAATTGCTTCATTCATTTATTCACTGAACAAATAATTATTTATTGCCTCCTTTATGCAGGCACTGTGGTATACAATGGTGAACAAGACCAGCACAGACCCTCCCTTCACCCGGCTTTGTCTAGAAGAGACTAGGACAAGTAATCAGGCAGTTATAATACTGCTACAAGAGAAGAAATACAGGATGCTATGGGGACAGATAGGAGGAAAACCTCCCCCTGGGGGAGGGGCAGCTGGAAACACCTCTTGAAGGAAATGCTATTGGAAACTGAAATTGGAAAGACTTTAAACCGAATAGGCCAAGAGTTGTGGCTGGAGAGCAGAGTGGTGTGCAAATGGGAACCAATTTAGACTGTAAGAACACTGTATATTAAAGTCTGGAGGTAAGAGAAAGCAAAGCATGTTCAGGTAACTAAAAGAAGTTTAGCATGGCTGAGGCAAGGGGTTTGAAGGGGGAGATTATAAAGGGATGAGATATAAGTAGTGAAAAGGGACCACCAGATCACATGGAGCTTTGTTAGCTATGCTAAGAAATTTCAATTTCACCCTAAGAACAATAGAGGAACTATTGAAAATGTGTTGTTTTGTTTCAAAGATTACGTTTGATTTGAAAGGGGTCAGGGGTCATCCTGGCTGGAATTAGGAGAATGAAAAGAATGAATGTTAAATGGGTGTGACTGGAGGCAGGGAGTCTAAGCAAAAGATAATGGTCATCTAAATAAAGGTAATGGTAGTGGGAATGGAGAGGAAGCATAGACTATGGGCTGTTTAGGCATTAAAAGCAACAGGAGTTGATAAAAGATTGAAGTGGAGACAGACAACAGACAGAAGTATATGAGTTTATCTGGAGTCAAAGACTGGCAACTGGACTAAAGATACAGATTACAGAGTCAGGAATAATGGGAAAAGATGAGATTACTCAGAGAATGGAAGAGAGAGAAAGATAGGAAGAAATCCCAACACATAGCTCTGAAGAGAAGACTGTGAAGAAGCAGAGAGAAAACAACCTGAGAGGGGGAAGAAAAGCCAAGATAGCAGAATGTCATGAAGATCGAGGGAAGAGAGCGCTTCAAAAACAAGGCCAACGTCAACAGTGTCCCAGGCTGCAGAATGGCCAAGGAAATGGAAACTGAACTGTAACTTTGGGATCTGAAGGGTAGCAGAGTATGCTACCCCAAAATGACTGTAGCAGTTCAGGACATGCTACTTCAAAATATGCTGCTTTGGTATATTGATTATTTTGTGCTGTAAATACTTGAAAAACAGTAAATGCAGGGAGAGGCTTTCTCTGAACTCCCTTCATCTGCCTAAAGACAGATCCTCCAAAACGAACTCAATTATTATAAATATTCTCCCCAGGAGTTTCATCAACCAAGGAAGATTGGCTCATCATAGGAGAGGAGACAAACTTTGTCACAAACTATCATATCTCTCATACATTCTTCTAAAGGCACATCTATCTTTCCTAAAAATCATTTATGCTCCCCAAGAGGCCTACATCCCTCCTCTTCTTTCCCTATTAAAATGGTATTTAATCCTGAATTCTAAAACACCTCATGGAGCTACTCAGTTTTCCTGGCTACCGCCCATGTGTACCTGAGATATACACAATAATAAATTGCTTTGTTTGTTTTTCTTTGATTACAGAGGTCTCAGCTAAGAGCTCTGAAGAGTAGAAGGAAAATTATTTTTCCTCTCCTACAGATTATTTAGCCACAGAGACATTGGTGATTTTGGTGAGAACATTTCAATGGCAATCACCATTCGGTGATTGCAATAATATAAATGGGGTAAAATGACACCACTATTTTTTGACATTTATTTTGTTATTACCAGAGATAAATGCATTTGTTGCCTCTCTGTTGTAAATAAGTATATGATTTTCCCCCATTTAATAATTATTTGCATATTCCTCTCCTTCTCAGACTTGAACTTCATGAACCTAGGATTGTATCTTATTCATTTTCAGAGCTCCAGTGGCTAACACAGTCTTTGGCATATGTAAATTGTGCAACATATATTTATGATTTAATGGAAGGACTAGGGACTTTGTTTTTCAGTTCAAGTTGTCTGCAGGACCTCAGTCAAAGCTCTAAGCTCTGTGGTCAGAGTTTGAAGCATTAGATATGCAGTCGAGGATAGGAACTGAAACCAGGAATTCAGAATTTGCATCCTCTCTATGAGTTCTCATGTCTCTGGACCAGTCACAGAGAGTCTTAATTTTCTCATTTATGAAGTGACTACTTTGATATTAGGAAAAAAATTATAATCTTCATAACATGAGACCCATAACCGAAAGACCATACTATTATCATGGCCCATTTCATTTTATCTGTATGTTTTCTTAACTGGATTGGTTTTACATTTTGACATAAATTAGCATGCAATGCTGTTGTTAAATCTAGTGTTGATTTTCACTCCCTAGAGAGTTTCCTCCTTCAGGAATGGAAAAACGAAGCATACGTTATTGCGGTAATAACACCCTTACTTGGGATCTTGTCATTTCACGAGAGTCTTAAAACAAGAGTTCAGCTGAATTATTGTATAAAGGAGAGTCCTTCAGAGAAAAGGCATGTGCTGTAGGAACATCCTGAAATGTTGTTATTTGTTTTGCTTTGTTTTCCTTTTCTATTTCCACATCGTAACCGTGAAAAGCCAGGAGAAGATAATACTCAGCATCATATAGCCTTAAATACTTTTTGTAAATAATTCTTTTTCTCTCCCAGCTCCAGCAGTCCTGTGAGTCTCCTCTCATGGGCCCTCTGATACTCCCTAATAGCTGGCCCCAGCGACTCCTCCTTGCCTTCTTGGCCACTGAAGAAATAGCAGGCAAGAGCTTGTGGTTTAAGAGCTGCCAATCCAAACCTCAGCATGCACTCTCATCAGAACCAGACTTGGTGGTGATGCGATCAGCACCCTATCTCAGCATTTATCATGGCAAGAGATAGCTCCATAAAAGATGTACAAATGTAAAGATGAAATAGACATAAAAGTAGTTGAAGAGTATATTTAAGTTACCGCTCAGGTGTCTTTCTCTTCAGTATGATGCCTGTGTTCACAGGAAGAAAAGTAACTGGAACTGGGAGATGCTCGCTCGTGTGCACGTGAACAGCGCATGCGTCACATGAACAGCAAACTCGGGTTTTTAATCAGTTAACCATTCACAGCTGTAGCCATTGTCCATTTTTTTCCCTGAGATCACTAATAAACATTGATCACTAACACCTCTTTTAGTTGATTTCGCCATTTCATCCATCTGAACACAAAATCCGTAAAACCGGAAGAACGATGGAGGATCTCTTCTGACAGCACACTATCTCTGAGACGATGTGCTGGGGCATGTGGGAGGTGGCGAACAAACCCAAGGAAAGGCAAGGGGAAGGGGGTGTATAATTAAATCAGGAATGAAAATAAACTGAAAGGGGTGTCAAGTGCAACCAGTCTAAAACACAATGTGCAATGAAATCCTTGACAATGGTATGAAATTACTCTCAGGGAGAACATTCCATTAAGACACTATTTTCAGAAACTAGTTAGAAAAGGATTGCTACGCAGCAGACTGCTGCATATCATCCTGAGAAACAGCTAAAGACAAATACCTAGTAAAAGCAGCTAGGCGAACATATATGAATAAAGATGTAAGCATTTGTTATGTTTTGGAAGTTATATTGTTTTGAGTAAATTCTTAAGAATTTTATGTTTAAGGTTCAGCCAGAAGAAACTCTTGGTTAAATGGCTCTTTTGGTGACAGACATTTCAGTAGGTGGTGTAGTCATCCAGCATTGTTCTCTGTGCTCCTGCTACGGCTGCTGAGGTCCCTGTTGTAGAGGCCTGTGCACACGCAGTCTCCACATACCACGCATGTATATGCAGACAGTGCATCACCTCTGATGGTAAAGAAGAGCATAAGCCCAGCTCATTGCATGCCGGCATCACCAAAACACCTGGAAGCGTGCTATTGTTTTTCCTGGAGGCGTCCCCAGGCCAACTTTAGTTCTGAAGCTTTCATTTAGACCCAAAGGCCTGCCTGCCTAGACTTAGCTTAAATTCTGCTGCTTTGGTGTATCCCAGGCGTGAGAATCAGGTATCCAGGTGGCCATGCTTGTGAGACCCACTGGGATGTTTTTATCCTTTGATTTATCTTTTTTTCTCTGTGTTTCTGTCACTTATAATCTGCAAGCGTGATTCATTTAGCAGATTTCGCCTCTGTTGAGCCCTGAGTTGTGGCTGACTGGGTGGCTCTATTTTCTTTGCTGGGGGAATATAAATCAAAGTGACCAGCAGTTCTCCTAGCATAGGCATTGAGGCAGGAAGCTTTGCCAGGCCCACAGAAACCAGGAACACTGCTAGGGGTAACATGATGCATTATTTCCTCCACGGCATGGTTCTCTCCACCCCTCGGCGTATCCAGAGGTCTATTGACTGCAGGCCTCACACTGCTGCCACTCTCTCCCCAGCACATTGCCTCAGCACAACCAGGAGAAGCAAAGAAGGATTTCAGGTAGGGGGCAAGGCAGAGAGGGTGGTGACAGCCAAGGGGGATGCTGACTTCCAGCTGCGACTACTATTAGCACTTACTGTCCTCGTCCAGACATAGAGGTAGAGCCACCACAGCTCCAGGTGCCTGGGCACTATTTTAAAAGATTAATTTATGTTTTTATCCTCCCCGTAAGTTCTCTTTCCCATGAAGCAGGGAGCTTTATGCTTTATTGCCTTAGGTATTTGAAAGGACAGACAGCAGTCTTTTGATCCCTGTTTACCAAGCCCTTAGGAGGATGGAGAAGGTTTGTGGTGGGAGTAGAAGGAAAAGGGAAGGAAAAGGTTCAAGAGTTTTACAGTGGAATGTCTTTTTTAAAAGTTGAAGCGAACAGATTTTCTTCAGTCTCAGCTTCCTGGCAGGGCCCCAGGGAGGTGGCAAAACCCCAGAAAGGAAAGGTACTAGGGCCCTCAGCCTTGCAAATAAGTCCCGCGTCTCAAGTGGTGCAAGAAAACAAGGGTGTCACCAGATCTGAAGGGGCTCCTGGCAAAGACACAAAGTCTGTCTCAATGTTAATCTTTAACAGTCGCAGATGACCCGGAAGGGCACCTCTGACCGGGAAATGGGTAAGATAGTGCAGTCTTCATCTGATCCCTACTGGGAAACACCAGGAGGGGCCGAAGTTAAACATTTTGCCTGTCTGTTGAAATGGGCACAGAGGCAGAAACTCAATTCATGTGAAAAACAAAGAAAGTGCTGTTCAGACTCTGTTCACTGAGAATCATACTGTCTGAACATTCATCAGGAGGATTGTGGAGGGTTTTGTACTGTGTAGACATAGCTCAGCTGGTGCTACATTTTCCAGAATTTCCCTCCCTTTATTGTACACATGAGGCTTGACCACAAGAGAAAAACCACGTGAGATTTGGAAGGCAGAGGTGAAGCGGCAGCCCTGATGCTCCGGAGGTCGGTTTAGGGCCCTGGGTGCCACTGTGCTCAGCAATGACACACATGTCATTGCTGACCTCCCGGTCACCTCCCTGGTGTGGGCCAGCTGCTGGGCCCACAATTCCTCTGGTTCCCAGTGCTGCTTCCTTGCTTCCTGGGATGCTTCCCAAATAAATGACTTGCACTCAAGTACTTATCTCACATCTGGCTTCTGAGAAAACCTAGCCTAAGCCAGACCTCATTGGATGGCACAACAAACTGAATCTGATAAGATTTGATGTGCAAGATCTGCTCTAAGGTTTTGAAAACCATCTACATGTATACAGAGGAGATACTCACATTGTCTAATCTGGTTCAATGTGGGCACCACCAGAGCAGCTGTAGGTCCCAGAGTTGGAGCAAGCTTCTGGTTGTGCCCGTGGGAAGTCCAGGGGGTCCCAGAGTCCCGGGTTTCCAATAACTTTACATCCTGTACAGCCACACTGGTAGAACACGCGTTTTGTGTATAGGATGCCGCTGGTGCAGATAAAGAGAAGCACATGAGTATGACCCAGATACAGCTGAGCCCCTATTTCCTTCCTTAGGGGCTACCTTAGCACTATGCACTGAGCGCTGATCAAGAGAAACATTAAGTCCAACTCCAGACAGCCTTAACAGTGACAAAGCTTTTCCTACAAATCTCTCCAAAAGATCAGTTGAGGAATCACATTATCTGACAGACAGCAAGTTCTTTGGCCTCAGGGTTCCACCCTTAATGCAGTTGCTTAAATCTTGAGTTCTCCTGAAGGTCCCCCTGCAGTGAACTCTCTCACCATCTGCACTATTCCTCAGTCTGCACTGCCCCATAAACTATGGGATTTCCATGTCATACAAAAGCTGTCTTCAAGAGGTGGAGGATAAAGAAAAGATTAGATTGGGGTGAGGGGCGAATTATACTTCAAAAAATTTTTCGTTCCTGTCACATGTGAATTTTAATTATTTAAATTGATTTGAAATTCAGGATCCACCACACCCTCCTCACCAGACAGTCAGGCCTTCTCCTAGAGAAAATTAGCATAGAATAAGGAAACATCTAAGACACGATTACCTCACTTCCAAAGGAAGCCAGTCTCTATTGTAGGGAGGGTTGCTAATGACCTCTAGTAACCTTCTTAAAGTTGGCTTCAAACGCTGATACTGGTAGTGAGGCCTATTTCCCTTGGCAAGATGTGAACTTCTTTCTGCCCTGGCACAGTCGTGCGCCAAGTTCTCAGGTAACACCTGCTTTTGTCCAGACACTAAAATCCAGGCTACTACAAAGGGCTTCAGAAATTGGCCAACCTCTAAATCCTTTCCCATTTTACTCTTTTCTGCACTGATGTATGAAGTAAAAGTCTATATGGTGAGACAGTGCCAAAATTCCATTTTCTCTGCTAATGAAAAAGAGTAGGAGGGAAGAAAACACAAAATAGGCTCTATCTTCACAGGGGTAACATTGTCATGCTCACAGGGGCTCCCTTACTTCCTGGGCAGCTTGCCTCTGGAGGGGGCAGGGGTCAGTAGAGCCCCGGGGTTGCGGGCCAGGAACTCCAATTTGTGTCAGAAAGGGCAGCAGTTGCTCATGAAGGCCGAGCAAATTCCCCAGAGCATCCAAGTAGTGAGGAAAGGAATTCAGAGACGGCACACTGTTGCTGCCTCTGTCCCTCCCACGCACATAAACACAGGCAACGAGCCATAAAATGGGAAAAAGTATTTTCAACTAGCAAAGCCCTAATATCTAAAATATATACATACTCCAATAAACCAATAAGAAAGACAACGACCCATTAGAAAAATATGGGGAAGAGACTTGGAAAGGCTTTTCGCAGAAGATAGAAAATACATTAAAAATGTGCTCAACTTCATTAATTACTAGAATAATGCAACTTAAACAATAATGAGCTACCTCTATGCATCCTACAAAAGAAGAAAAGATTTAAAAATCTGACAGTATCGAATGACAGTGAGGATTAAAAAAAAAACAGTGGAAACTCTTATACACTGGAGATGAGAGAATAAATTGGTTCGATCACTTTGGAAAACTGTTTGGCAGTTGAATATTCACAAATGTTATGTGTAGAGCTTTTTGCCACCTGTCCCAAACCTGACCACTTCTCCTCCAGGTCTCCTAGAACCTGGTCTGGATTAGCTATACCAAGAAATGAGGTCTGGTTTGAGGGGCTGACTTTCCTCCCTCCCTTCCTCCCCACCTTTCTTCTTTCCTTCACTCCTTTTAGTTTTTCAAAAGAGTGAGATAAAACACACATATATATCCGTAAATGCTTAGAACATATTCAAACAGTTTAACAAATAATTGCAACCCTCCACATAACCAATACCCAGATGAAGAAATAGTAATTATCAGCATCCAAAGAGTCTTCTCTGTGTGTCCTGAGTGATCACAGCCCCCTCCTTCTCCATTAGAATTGACTTCTATTGTCCTGACATTCATGATACTAATTTCTTTCTTATTCTTTACCATTTTACTACCTACCTTTGAACTTTATGTGTATGGATCCCCACTGATTACATTCTGCTATTGTCAACATTCTTTTCCTCAGCATCACGTTTGTGAAATTTAAACAGATGGCTGTAGTTGATTTACATCACTTACATGACTTACGTCACTCATTTTTATCGCTGTGTTATATTCCATTGTATAAATATATATGTACTACAATGCATTTTTCCATTCCATTCTTGATGGATAGTGTTATTTCCAATTTGAGTTTATTATGTGCAATGCTGCCAAGAACATTCTTGCACATAAATCCTGGTGCACATGTGCAAGAGTTTTTCCAGGGTGATGACGTAGTGTGGCTTCCCTTTAATCCGGGCTTAGTGCATTCATGCTTCTTCCCAGTTTCCTCTTTCAAAACTAGCTCTCAAGAAAGGTCAGAAATTCACTCATGCTAAGGTAGGAATGGCTAAGAAGTATTCCTACATATCATCTCCCATATAACTGAGCTAACATCAAATGAATTAATTTCTAAATGTAGAATCTCAGATATCTAGAGGCTAAGGGAGAAATCTATTAGGGTTGGCCCTGAGAAAAAAGTATCACATAGCAGTAACATGTGAACTAAGAATGCTAAAAACAAAACAAACAAAACCAAGGCAAAGCAAAAAAACAAAACAAAACAAACATGAAAAATATACCCAAGGTGTTATATTTATTGTTATTTTTTAAAATCTTATTTCATACTTTCAATTACCTTGCGAGGGAAAAAAAGAATCATAAAGACTATTCTATTTAAACAGTCAAAAGCCAGACACATGACATGAAGTCCCTTCTCGAAGGGTCAGTCGGCACTTAATGGCTAAACTAACTGAAATGGTCGGGAAGAAATCCTTACAGCTAGAAAGCCATACTTGAGTCCCAGCTATGATAACTGGATAAAGACATCTTCTCCAAGCCAGTTTACTCATCTATGAAACTGATATGATCTTAGTACTTATGTCATGAGCTTGTTGTGAAGGTAAACAACAGTGCCTGCCACTTAGTAAGTATTCAGTATCATTCTGCTTATTTTTATTTTGGAAGCTGAGTGTGGGTACTTTCTGTGAGACCTGGGTAAGCCACTGATCTGAGTAGGGTTCACCGAAGCTATCGGGGATCGTGGCAGCCTTTTAGAGGTAAATGAGGAAGAAGAAAGAAAGCAAAAGTGAAGCCAGAGAGAGAAATGAAAGGGAGCTCATCTGATGGGCAGGAGGAAAGTGTCGACTTTCCAGAGGTGGGGGCTAAAGGCAAGAAGAGGTGTGCATGGAGGGCCTGGGGCCCAGGAGGCAGAGAGTGCTGTACTAGTAGGTCCTGCCTGAGGAGAGGTCTGAGCAGGTCTCACTGAGTCAGGACAGAGAAGTCAGAAGTTCTCAATATGTAAATAGCAAGGAACAAGAAAAGAAGTATGTTAGATAGCAGTTAGTAGACAAAGGTGTGCACGCCCACAGGGCATCAAAGAGCCCATGGCGCCTGTGTATGCTGATGGCTTCCCAACTCAAGCATCAGGGAGTCACCCAGCTTTACTGCTTCAAGATTTTCTCCTAACTTGGAAGCTCGTTCAGTCTATTTGCAGGCACAGGCACAGCAGGAAAGTGTGTGTGTGTGTGTGTGTGTGTGCGCGCGCGCGTGCATACATCACCCCCTCCCAGGGGCAACTCTCAATTAATGAAGCATGAAAGTTGACGGATAATGTCTCAGCCTCTCATACTTCAGAGGAACAATTCTAGGTGATTTTCCCATGATTCTTCATAGGGTCTCCAGGGACAGGTGCCAGTTGTCCACAGTGATAACCAGCTCAGTAGTGTATCTTTTACTGGCTTCGCCTTCTTTCCTATATCGCTCTCCCCTCCTCCCCATTGTCATCCTGGGATAGCCTCCCAAATAAACTATTGTCACCAAAGTCCTTGTCTCAGTTCTACTTTAGGAGAGACTAATTAAATTGTATTATCATCCAACACAAATCTGGGAACTGAGATTCCACAAAAAAAAAAAAAAAAGCAAAATAATGTTGAATGAAAATAGTTAAGAAATAGAATAAGTCTATGGCCTAATATCATTTACATGAATATTCCATACGTATACTACATATTTTTTAAGAAAACTTACAAATCAATTATACCTATGAAACAAATCAGAGTGATTGTTTATGGTGGGCAGGGAGAATGGGGATAAAAGGAATTTTTAAGTGTATTACATAGACCGGAGATGACTATATGGGGTATGGACTGAGGACCCCATGAGTACGATGAACTCAACCTTGTACCTGAGGTCTAAAATGAAAAAAAGAAAAGAGAGAGAGAGAGAGAGAGAGAGAGAGAGAGAGAGAGAGAGAAGAGAGATAGAGAGAGAGAAGAGAGAGAAATGAGGAATAAATAGAAATAATAAGAAAGACAGAAGAAAGAAAGAACCTCCCTACACGCGCTCTAGACATAACTCTCGTCTCTCCTACAAGTCAGCCCTCCGCTCCCTCCCTCGCTCCCCCCTCCTCCCTCCCTCCTCCCTCCTGTCCTTCCGTCCTTCCTTCCGTCCTCCGGCCTTCCGCCTCCTTCCGTTCCGCTACCAGAAAAATATTGTGGATACTATTAAAACTTAGTGTAGGGAAGGCCTCTTGAACAAGGTTAAAAAAAAACACAAACCATACAGTAAAAAATTGTAACTTTGACTACATGTACAAGAAGGTATCTATAAGAATTCTGACACAGCATTTTAAATAACTCAAAATTGGAAACAACCTAAAAAGTTCATCTAGAGGGAAACGGCTAATTGTGTCCTGTTGATATTAAGTAAAATACTATTCGGGGATGGAAAAGGGCGGAGCCAAGCTGTACGCACTGCCGCACTGCCGCACTGCCGACGGGCAGGGAACGTAAGGAGGCCGTTCTCAAGGTCCTGCAGGTCTCATGTGTCTCACCTCAGTCCTGACCCTGGATATATTGATAGGTGAAAATAAAGCAAGTCAAAGAATAAAATTTATACTACAAAATGGGGGAGGGTGACACAAAAACGAATCTATGTTTTAATATGTACCTTTTACATGAAACGTTTACATACATGCGTGCTTAGAATGAAGTCTAGGACATTTAAAAATAAATGTATGTGTTAAAAAGGGGAAAGGAGCATGAAAGGATTGCTGCATGACTATTTAACCTGTGGCAAGACCTTCCAGAATAGTTTTGAGCAATAAGGCCAGTTTTTCCAGGTGTCATTGGGTTCACAAGCACTCATCTTCCGGGGTCATATCCCTGGAGGAACTTCTTGGACTAGGGCCTGCACCTTCTTGAGCTGTCCAGCAGGGAGCAGAAGCACCATGAGGCGGCCGCCCTGGCAAACTGCCCTATGACCTGGAATTTCGGGCTGGGCCTAGCCAGCTAGAGCGGCAGATAATTTGGCCTGCTTCTCCACCATTAAAGGCTAATTATTTTTTAAGTTTTCTTGTAGAGTACCAGATTCGAATATGTACTCTTGGCTGCATATTTTAAAATTTCTGAACATGCATTTGAGTTCAGGATAAGAGAACTATAAGGCCTATTTGTTTTTTCAAAATCGAATTGGCCCAATTGATTTTTTTTTATTATGGAAGTAAAATATATTCATTACATTTTTTTTTAACAGCATAAAGTGGAAAACTTGCAGTTTTATTATCTGGAGTAAACACTTTAATGTATCTCTTTGCTAGACTTTTTAAAACATACGTAAACATTTTACCAAAAGGGCCATCGTATTATACAAACCATTCTATAGTTGCTTCTTTTCAACTGGATTGACAAGATCTCATAGGCATTTTTTAAAGACTCAGTATTAAATAAAATTTACATCCACTTTATTAACCTAGTTATATCCTTTAAAAAACATCCTGATGCTGACTGAGTGAGATGGTCCAAGACCCCTATGCCACTGTTTGGGTTTCAGTTCTGGTTAATTTGATCTGATCAAGAAGGCCTGACATTTCTAGAAGAAAATCATCAGCAGAGGAAGCCAAGTTGCCCTGGAGTATTTTGTATCTTTTGTAGGTTTCCCCACATGGTGGCTTTCTGGATGGTGAATATTATTTCCATTTATTGGATAACATAAGATAACCACAGATCAGCTTCAAAATCTCTCTTGGAAGAGTGACCAAGCTGTCCCTCTGCGTATTGTGTGGGCTCCTTACTAGAAAGTAAGGACTTTAGACAGAAGGATTTTAGCATCTTCATCCTAGGGAAAGTGATTATCTCATTGTAGAAATTTATAAATGTAGCCCTTGCTAATTACATCATTTGGGAAGTTTTTGTTCCAAAATAAATAAATAAATAAAGTGGTGGCCTCATATGTAAAGATATGTCAGTTTTAAACTATCTTTCTTTCTGGAACTTCCAGTTGTATAAATCTAAAGCCTAGGAAACTACCAGATGAAAAATAGAGTCTGATTTTTTAAAAATGAATGTGTTTCTTGTTTAAGAAGGGATTCAAATAAGTAGAAAGTTGAAGAATTTGCTGACAAATGGAACAAACATACCATTAGGAGAGGATCAACAAACATGCAAAGCCAATGTCCAAGGAAACAAAGACTAATGTTGTCACCAACTTTCAAAGACCAACGAATTCAGGATTTAGAGAAAAAATGTGATATCATTTATTTAGAGTATAATGAAATATTTCCACACTGAAACATCTTGATACACAATGGCTGAACTGAATAGTCAAAAGCACTGGAACAATGAGCCACAGATGCAGAAAGGGTCCTGGGTGGTCAGGCACCAGAGTGAGGCGTCAGCTTGCCAAGCATCAAGGCCACCAGTGAAGAGTTTTGCAGTTAAATTCCTTCTTCCTCAGTATTAAGGCCGCAGGAGATTATATCCTGGTTTAATCTACCAAACTTTAAACCACCTTCAAAGTTATCAATGCCTGGAATATCTCTAGTTTGGTCTATGGCAGAGCACAGCCTGATTGCAGTCTGGAAAGCATATTTTATTGTGCGTGTGTGTGTGTGTGTGTGTGTGTGTTTTGACATGGTGGAAGCCAAAGGTTGTTAAAGGTATAAAGGTCTGTTTCACTGATTATGAACAATTTTATTAAGGAGGTGTCTCATCATAATGTAAAGGCAACAGACAAATATAATACCAAACAAATCTGCTGTTAAATGCATTTGCCCCTGGGATATGATAGACTAAACCTGAAAACAGAAGATCATGAATCTAAATGTGGGAGCTAAAAACTATAAAACTCTTAGAAGAAAACGGAAGAGTAGATCTTCATGACCTTGGATTAGGCAATAGTTTCTTAGATGTCACAACCAAAGCAAAAGTGACAAAAGAAAAAATATAAACTGGATATCATCAAAATTCAAACTTGAGCACTTTGAAGAACACTATCAAGAAAATGGAAAAAAAAAAAAGCTACACCTGAAACTAATGTAATATCGAACGTCTACTGTAATTGAATTTTTTTTAAGAAAGTGAAAAAACCCACAGAATAGAAGAAAAGATTTGTAAATCATATATCTGATAAGGAACCTGCAGCCAGAATAAATAAAAGCTTATAACTCAATAATAAAAAGACGACTCAATTTTTAAAGGGTGCAAAGGCATTAAATAGACATATAAATGGTCAATAAGCACATGAAAAGATATTTAACATCATTAGCCAACAAAGAAATGCAAATCAAAACCTCAAGGAGATACCACTTTACACCTACCAACCAGGATGGTTAAATGTAAAAGACAGATAATCACACGTTTTGACAAGGATATGGAGAAATAGGAGCCTCATATATCGCTGGTGGGACTATAAAATGATGCAGTGTCTTTAGAAAATAGTCCAGCAGTTCCTGAAAAAGTTAAATAAAAAGTTACTTTATGATCCAAGAATTCCACTCTTAGGTATATACCCAAGAAAATTTAAAACCTGTGTTTACATAAAAACTTACATATGAATATTCATAGCAGTGTTATTCAAATAGTCAAAAAGTGGAAACAGCTCAAATGTGCACCAACTGATATATGGGTAAATAAAAATACTTCCTTACAATGGAATATTAGTCATCCTTAAAGAGGAATGAAATACTGATACATGTTACAACATAGATGAACATGGAAAACATTATGCTAAGTGAAAGAAGTTAGACACAAAAGGGCACGTATTGTGTGATTCCATTTATATGACATGTCTAGAATAAGCAAACCCTCAGAGACAGAAAATAGACTAGCGTTTGTCAAGGCCAGGGGGAGTGGGGGATGAGGACGGCCGATGACGGTGGGGCTTCTTTTTGGGGGTGATGAACATGTTCAGGAATTAGGTGGTGCTAATAATTGCACAATTCCGTAAATATGCTAAAACCACCGAACTGCACACTTTAGAAGGGTAGATTTTATGGTATTTGAATTATATTTCAATAAAACTGTTAAAATAGATACACAAATAAATTAGGAGGGAAAGAAAGAAAAGAAAGTAAGGGAGGGAGGGAGGAAAACAAGGAGGGAGAGAGGAAAGAAGGAAGGAAGGAAGGAAGGAAGGAAGGAAGGAAGGAAGGAAGGAAGGAAGGAAGGAAGGAAGGAAGAGAAAAAAAGAAAAGAAAGGAAAGAAGGAAGAAAGAAAAGAGGGAAAGGTGGAAAGAAGGCCACATCCAGCCCGACCCCCTCTCTCTGATGAGAGGGAGCCTGGGGCCCTAGGTAGTGACCTGGCACAAACAGAATTGCCAAGGGAGGAGTAAGGGACAATCGGAAGGAGACGCCCATGGGCAGAAGTGTAACCCACACCTCTCAAGGTGTCCCTTCTCAGTGAGAAAATCCTGGGTGGTGGCAGCCCGTGCAAGTGGAGGAAACCAGAATTGAGCAAGAGAGGCTGGCAGTAGGTAAGAGGAAGTGCAAGAATATTCCCTCAGTTAAAAAGCATAGAGAATTTTATAGCTGCCTAAACCCAGGGATAAGTAGAGAGGGAGGGGTTAAAGGCATCAAGCCAAAATCATATGGTTTTTAAGGAAGTTGACTTGTAGAAGTAGTCATCCACTGTCTCCAAAGTGATCTGTGACTTTCATTTTATTCAGTAAACTTGTATGCCTACCAGCTACTAGATTTAGACAATAAAAGGAAAGTGAGAGTCAGGAACTTGCAGCCTGGTAAGAAAGATGGGTGATAAGTTACTCTATAGTACAATAAGTGTTATGATGAATGTAGGTGCCAGGGCATAGAGAAGGGTCATCAGATTCAGGCTAGATAGTCAAGGAGAGCTGCGTGGAGGAGGAGGCACTCTGAGAGGCACCCATGTCTTTGAGGAGACGCTGCCATTTCAGAAAACTTTAGCCTAGGGAAACCGGTTGAATTTCTTCAGGTAATTCAAAGGAGAGCCCATTCCAGGCTCAAAAACCAGCCATTTCTCCTTCTGCCGAGACCTTCATCTTCCATGAGGAAGGACTCTAACGCAGAGAAGAAAACTGTAGTTACAGGTTCTAGTTCTAATCCTGGGCTAGGCACTAGATTGCTTTGTAATCTTAGACGCCTTAGATCTATTCTCCTTGTGAACAATTTCTTCCCTTAAGAAATTAGAACCACGATCATTCTTCATGGAGGTGATATAGTTTAGCTCAGTTCTTTCCTTTTATACAGGTGAGTCAGGCCTGTATGCAAATGAAGAAAAAGTCTAGAGTGACCGAATGAAAACCCACTGAAGGGGGAATTGGGGTTGTAGTCAGAGTTCTGCCTCGAGAATGACATCTGTATAATCGTCCAGCTCCAGGCTTCCCTCCCACGGTCTACATGTAGGTGGATGTCCAGTGGCCTGAGATGGTGATCTCTTCAACATTCAGAAAGCTGGGCAGGGCCTGAGGTGACTAGAGGAGACTTTTCCCCCAGGGCTTTACAAATGCTACCCTTTTCCCCTCTGTTGCCGTGATATAAATAAGAAAGGAAGCATTGATCCAGCCCTGGAACTCAAACTATTTCTTACCAGGAAAAGCCAGATATTAATGAGCAAATAACTTTTTTTTTTTTTTGCCCTAGTGATATACCTTTATGATTATAGAGTTTCTGCTCAGGAAGAAAGGCTAGGAAAATAGTGTCTTCCAGAAAAGAGTTACCCACAGTTAGCATGACTCTTGGATTAGAGTTCTATAATCAAGCATTCCAGAAAGGTTTGGCCAGTCAGGTCTGACTAACACATTGGGAAATTTGGTCAACTGGAGCCTGATGCTTCATATCAACTTTCAGAAAGTAGCGATCGGGCCGATAACAATTTGATTTTCTGAATCAATTGGGTCACTAGATCCTTTTTTAACTGTAATATGTTCCAAAAATTCCTGTTTTGAATTGGATTATGTTCTCCTCAAAAAGAGATGTTGAAATCTTAACCCCAGTACCTCAGAATCTGACCATATTTAGAGATAGGTCATTGCAGATGTGATTAGTTAAGATGAAGTCATACTGGAATAGGAAGGACCCCTAATCCAGTATGACTGGTGTCCTTGTAAGAAGATGGTCACATGAAGACAGACACACAAGAAGGAGGCCATGAAGATGAAGGCAGAGATTGGAGACATGCAGCTGCAAGCCAAGGAGTGCCAGCAAACTACTAGGAGCTGGAAGAGGCAAGGAAGGATTCTCCTACGTGTTTCCTCTCTGCTGATACCTTGAGGTTGGATTTCTAGCCTCCAGAACTCTGAGACAATAAATTTCTACTATTTTAAGCCATCATACTTGTGATACTTGGTTAGAGCAGCCCTAGATAACTCATATAGGCTCCACAGCTGAGGTTTTATCAGTGTGCACAAAAAAATAGTTTGTAGTCTTTATTCGAAGGGCATAATTTTGGCATTTGTTTTCATAACTTTTTTTTTTTCTGCAAATCTTCTGGGACTCCGATGCTATTCTTGAGAGTGCTGGAGTGTTTGATGAATTCCACTGCTGGCTCTGATACCTCTTACTCCTGTGAAGTGGGCTCAGCTTCCTTAAGAAGCACCTGGAAAATGCCATTTTCAGGTCTTAAGTGAGACTGAATGAAAAAATTGGGCTTCTTTTTTCTAGTTTTTAATAGACGTTGCACAACTTATACTTCCACACGCATTGATAGTCTTTCTCATTCACTCATTCATTCAACCAAACCTTACTGCATATCTATTTGTGTCAGTGGTAGATGGACAGTCATGACCTCTGCCCTCACTGAGTCTCCAGTATAGGGGCAGCCTCACACTGCTCCACCAGTGCTGACACTGTCTCTAAACCTTGCCAGGCCTCCTCACTGAGTAACACCTGCCTAACTTATAGCATAGTCCCAGTGGTGGCGAACCTCTACCTTTGCAGGAGGAAACGAGTCTTTGGGTCACCCAGAGTTCTTCACAGCCATGTCTGGGGAATGAGGTGCATGATTAAGCTGAACAAAAAAAAATTCTAGGTCTTCGTTTTTCCCCTAAAAACCTTAGGAAAAAAATCAAAATATTTTAATAGTAATATCAATGGGATACTTTCATAATTCATAAAACGATGGTGTGGAAAACCAATGTTATTCAGATTATTTTTTAAATGTCTTATTACATCATGGTCATATAAAGAGACACTTTTAACTCAGGCCCAAGGTCCTTACTCAGTAGCCTCTCCCTCAGCTTTTTTCTTGTCTTTCCTTTGTTCCAGATAGAAGAGCAGGTGAAGGTACAGCATCTTTATTTCCTCTCCTTTCTCTTGATCTCACTCTTGAGTAAATAGATGGTGATTGGTACAGGGCTCGGACCTTTCAAAACAGCCAGTGCTTCCCAGAGCGAGACTCTCAATTGACCTCATTATTCTTCCTAACTTGTCCAGGGATCTTCTTCCAAAGTCATCATCTAAGTGTGATGTGAGCCTCATCACAGCTGCCATAACACATCACAAGACACTCAGAACTGAAGCTGCAAGAGAAAACAGGAAGCAAGCTAAGCTTTCCATCACAGGAGGAAATGTCTCAAGATGCCTTGGAGAATGGCTCCCAAGCTTCTGCCTCAGTGAGCTG
The DNA here is from genome assembly GCF_014176215.1 of Rousettus aegyptiacus. Classification (NCBI taxonomy): domain Eukaryota; kingdom Metazoa; phylum Chordata; class Mammalia; order Chiroptera; family Pteropodidae; genus Rousettus; species Rousettus aegyptiacus. The sequence continues at coordinate 152,256,226 of NW_023416306.1, read as the reverse complement.
ACCCTTGTTTGGAAGTCTAAAATACTCCTTTATGTGTATGGAAATGGCAAAAGTTAAATTCTGTGTTTCATGAGGCATTTCTATATCTAATAACCACATTGTATGATGTCAGAAGACCATCTCTGCAAAGAGTGAAGGGGAATCCATTCATTCACTCATTCATTCATTCACCAGATAGGTTTGAAGTGACAGGCACTTTGACAACCCTTGGGTAATCTAAAGCTGGAAACACAGTCTCTATCCTTGAAAGGCTCATCCCGGGGAGAGAGATATAAACTGAATCTGATGTGATATGGCCTGAATGCAATCCAAAACTTCTTTAGCCACTCTGCTATGCCCTGGAGACTTACCCCAGCATCCAAATCACCCTGCTTCCAAGGCATTCCATGGGATGACAGAGGAGGGGAATCCACCACTCATCACCAACAAAACTTCCTGATCGACCCTTTTATAAAGCATCTCTGCTCCTTTCCCAAACTGCCTGTCACCTCATCCCGCCCCAAAAGCAGGAGCTTAGCTTTTCCTCTCCTCCTCCACATTATCCCTCCACTTGCAACCTAGCTTAGAAAAACAATATTTAATCTCAAGTGTCTCTTAAGATTGCTTCTAGGGAGCATCTATTCAACATGTCTGGTGCTGCTGGGCTGTATCGTATAAGGCAGAGCGTGAGACTAGAGAGAAAGCCCGGAGTCAGAGTAATGCGGCCCTCGTGTGCCAGATTATTTTTCGTAGTGGATGCACCTACCCTTGATTTTTTGACTACTTCTAGAGTTCCAAGGCTTGGTAAATAAAAAGACAGGATGCCCATTTAAATTCGAATATCAGAGAAATAACAAATAATTTTTAGTCTAAGTACATATCATGGAAAATTTGGATATATTTATACTCAATATTATTTGTTATGTATTTGAAATTTAACCCTGGCTACTTCATAAGAGGTACTGTGTCCATTCATCAAGAGGCACATATTATCTCACTATCTTTTTAGGATGTTAGCGACCTATGATGATAATCATGGCCTAGGTATTTCCCTAGAGACTATAAATTTGTGATATTCTAATTTTATCTTTTTTCCTCATATCTTAGCTGGAATAAGTCTATAAAGAGAAACTTTCCCTTATTACCAATTTGGTTTACTGGATCATTTTTATGTAAGAAGGGCAGAATACATGCTTAATTCTTTCTTTTTATTTATGAGTTTTCAGAATAACTGGTTCCCTAAGCATCCTCCAAAGGTGACAAATGAGTCATGTTTTTTCCCTTAAAAGTATCATTATGAATTCAGGGGTTTCGGCGTGTATATCCTTTGATACATTGTTATCATTATTCTTTTAGACTCTGGCCAGTGGGGTTCTCTTGTACTTGGTTTCTGAGTCTTTTTGATGCCACTCTAGTAGTCTTCGTCAGTCTCTTTGCTCTCTGGCATAAAAAGATGTTCTAGATTCATCTTACACATTTCCAGCCCAGACTTGAAATAAGACATTTCTCTTAGAAACCCCTTTAGTGAGAAATGATATTTATTTATTTGTTTATTTATTTAATCTTTTAATTATAGTTGACAGTCAATATTACGTTTCAGGTATATAGCATAGTGGTTAGACATTTATATAACTTACAAAGCGATCCCCCTGATAAGTCTAGTACCCACCTGACACCATATGTAGTGATTACAATATTATTGACTATATTCCCTTGCTATGCTTTACATCCACATGACTATTTTGTAACTGCCAATTTGTACTTCGTAATCCCTTCAGCTTTTTCATCCAGCTTCCCAACCCTCCTCCCATCTGGCAGCCATCAGTCTGTTCTCTGTACACATGAGTCTGTTTCTGTTTTGTTTCTTTTTTCCTTAGATTCCACATAAAAGCGAAATCATATGGTGTTTGTCTTTCTCTGTCTGACTTATTTCACTTAGCACAATGCCATCTAGGTCCATCTATGTTGTCTCAAATGGTAAGATTTCATTCTTTTTAATGGATGAGTAATATTCCATCATATATATGTACCACATCTTCTTTGCCCAATCTTCTATTGATGGACACTTAGGTTGCTTCCATAGCTTGGCTATTGTAAATAATGCTGCGATGAACATAGGGATGCATATATCTTTTTGAATTAGTGTTTTGGATTTCTTCAGATAAATGCCCAGAAGTAGAATTGCTGGGTCATAAGGTTGTTCTATTTTAAATTTGTTAAAGAACCTCCATACTGTTTCCATAGTGGCTGCATCAATTTGCAATCAGTGGGAAATGATATTTAGAGACCACACATTTCTGACTACACTATTTAAAATGATAACAACCCCCTACAACAAACACATATACATATGCTCCCAGAGATCTCCTTACTTTGATCTATTTTATTTCATACCATCTATCATCTTCTAACATATCAACATAATTTACTTTAATTATGTTTATTGCCTATCTTTAACCATTAGACTGTAAATTCCTCAAGTGAAGGGACTTTTGTCTGTTTATTCACCGCCTAACACATAGGAGGCACTCAATAAATATTCCATAAATGAAAGAGTGACTGACTGTTGCCGTATTACATTTCGAAATATTTATTCTCACTGCTGGTGGAGAGTGAATTTGGGAGGGACCATTGTGAAGCAGTGAGGCCAGTCGAGAAACAATTTAAGCTGTCTAGGTGGAAAATAATGGTGGCTTAGACTAGGAAGGTGCCTATGGAGATGGAAAGAAAAGCGAGGTTGAGACAAGTTATATTGGAGGTAGAACTGACCAAACACAGTGATGGATTAGATGTCGGGATGAGGGAAAAGGAAGAACGAAAGACGACTTCTAGAATCTCGGTTTGAACTAATAGATAGATAAAGGTGCTAAAAGGGTAAAAAGAGAAAGGGGGAGAGTTTGGGGATAAAGATAACCAAGGGCTCCATTTTGGAAATAATTTAATTTGAGATGTCTGGTGGGTGAATAAGTCTGGGCTCAGGTATGGAGATGTAAAATTGGGAGTCATCAGTCTTCAGGTGGTCTTTAGAGCTCTGGGACTGGATGAGCTGTTTCAGGACCAATCCCTGAGGTACCCCAACATGTAACAGTCACAAAGGAGGAGGAGCCGGCCAAGGAGACTGAGAATAGGAGGCCAAAGAGATAGAAGAAAACCAAGAGGGAATATCATCATTAAAATCCAGAAAGAAGAGTGCTTCAAGAAGGAGGAAATAGTCCACTGTGCCAAATACTCCTAAGGGGTCAAGTTCAATGAGAAGAGAGTTAGACCCATTGGATTTTGCCACATAGAATTTGTTGGTGACTTTGACAAGAGAGGGTTCAGTGATACAGTAAGGGCAGGTGAGTGAACAGAAAGTGAAGAGTGGAACCAAGGAGAACAGACTACTAGTTCAAGAAGCTTTGTGGTGAAGTAGAGAAATGGGAGCAGTAGCAAGAGAAAGATGTGAGGGGCAAGGAAGTGTATATTCAAGGGGAGATGCTGTGTAATACTGGAGATGGCCTCATGTAGCGGGAGAGTCTAAAGATACGGGGCTGAGAAGCAACTGTAGGAGACCATTGGCATAATCCCAGCAAGATATAAGAGGAGCCTGAACCAAGACAGGAAATAGAACTGACTGAACATATGAAGCAGGCTGACCTAGAAATCTCCCAATTCCAGACCAGGAGGCAAATGCAGCGTGCATAAAATCTCAGGATGCAAACCTACCTGCTAAACAGCTTTTCCCCTTTTCGCCTTCACCCCAAATAAACACACAAACCAAAACATCACACCCTTTCCAAAAGCATAGAAAGCAGGATGCACGATGGGATCCTGGACAAATGCCCAACCGTCCCCTAGAAAGTCTAATCTGGGTACAAAGCCGAGAAAGCACACAGGATTTCCTTACCCCCCACTCTCCACCTCAGGATTTAAGTGAGATTTTAAAGCACTCTTTTCTGGCTACCCAAGGATTAGCCATGTGTTTCAGCAAGTGATTGAAAATCATTACTCGTCTCTTTTGGTTGAATCTCAAACGTTTGAAATGTACACAGCTTGGCAGGCTGGCCAGGGCAGCTGAGCTTTAAGAGGACATGTCCCGGCCATCTGTTGCCCCGCTTCATACCAGCCTTCTGCCCTCTCTGCTGCCGAGGAGCCCTGGGCTTGACAGGCATACGCAGGACAAAGACAACTGCAGCTTTGGCTTCAAAACAGTTGCTCACATGGTGTCTTGGCTGCAGAGGGGGGAAGGGAGGTTAGTTATTGCATTGTTTTGAAGTTCTTGGCCTTGAGGTATGAGTTTTTCCTTCATCTTGGAGATCCAGAGAATTTTAGGGACAGAGACAAAGGATATTCTCTGTGATTTCCCATCCACCAGAGCCGCTCGGACTATGCTCTGCTGCTCTGAGGGGTTTCAGACACTCAGCGTGAAAATTAGAGTTTCATTTAAGAATATATAAGTATTTTTAAACTGCTATTAAAAATGTTTAGCCTATAACTATATGAATACATTAAGTAAATATGTTTAGCCCATTAAGACCTCCGCGGTTTAAATTGTATCACCAGGTAAACCACAGTTTTAAAGGGGAAGGCGGTCAATTTTATTATTCTTTTTTACTCATAAACTTTATTTAAAAAAAAAAAAGTTTAGATTTACAAAGAAATTGAGCAGGTAGTACAAAATTCCCTATTACCTTCCCCCTCTCAGCATTCACTTCCCCCTTCTAACATCTTTCATTGGTATGGTACATTTGTTACAACTGATAGATCAATATCGAGACATTATTATGAACTAAATTTTATAGTTTATTTAGATTTCTTTCTTTAGTTTTTACCCAACAGTCTTTTTTCTGTTTCAGGATCCCATCTGGGACACCACGTCACATTAAGGCGTCAGATCTTCTGAGGCTTCTCTTGGCTGTGACACTTTCCCAGGCTCTCCTTGTTTTCAATAACCTTGTTAGTACTGGATGAGTATTTTTCTCTGCGTATAATCCCTCTGTTGAGATTTATCTGATGTTTTCCTTATGAGTAAACTGGAGTTATGGTTTTGGGGGAGGATGATCACAGAGGTAAAATGCCATTTTCATCACATCAAGTCAAAGGTCCATGCTGCAACACGATTTATGACTGTTGATGTTGATCTTGATTACCCGCCTGAAGGAGAGTTTGTCAGATTTCCTCACCATAAAGTTTCCTTTTTAAAGATATTTGTATAAATGTGGACCCATGGCTACCTAGGTTATACTTTGGGTTATAATTTAAGAGTATTTTATTTTCTTCCTCAAATCGTTCCAGCTTTGGCCACTGGGAGCTCTTTCAGTTGACTCCTGTGCCCTGTAACACACCCCCGATCAATGTGTTGTGCTGTGTTGTGTTGTGTTGTGTTGTGTTGTGTTGTGTTGTGTTGTGTGTGTGTTTATAAACAGTTTCCTGTGGACTTCAGCACAGGCTCCCCCTGGCGTCTCAGAGCCCCGGCTGGCACTGGCAGTGGGTGCGCCTGTGAGGTTCAGTGCTTCACCAGCCTGGACACGTCTACTTACAAAGAGCAGAGCAATGAAGAGCTGAGTACCTCCTGCAAGGGGGCCCACAAAACTCTACGAACATCAGGCTTGCAACCATGAATACAGATTGATAACATTATCTTGTTTGTTTAATACTTGCTGTAAGTTTTAGTTTATTACCTGGCTTTCATGTTTACAATGAGGATAAAGAACATTTGTTGGATATTTTGATAATTACTCATTCAACTTTGAAACAAAAATTTCCATCACTTTTCTTTCTAGCTTCTAGATTGGTTTAATTGAAAGCTACTCTAAACTGAAAAGACAAATTGTGTGTGGGGGGGGGGGAGTTGTTGGCAGGAGTTAAAAAGCACAAAACCTGGCACAGGACTTCCTTGATTTAAATCCTTGTCCTTGAGCAGATTATTCCACTCCTCTGTACCTCAACTCTAAACTCTCATCTGTAAAAGGGGAATGCTGATGATAGCTTACCTCAAAGGTTTGTTAAGTGACTTAATGTATATAAAATGATTAGAATAAGACCTGATATGTAGAGGGTGTTATGTAATCATCTCTATCATTATTATTTATAACCACCTGCTATGATAAGAATTTTTGTCTCCCCCCCCACAATTCATATGTTGGAATCTTAATCCCCAAGGTGATGGTATTAGGAGGTAGAGCCTTGGAAGATGATGGTAGAGCCCTCAATGACTGGAATTTGTGCCCTTATAAAAGAGGCCCCTTCTATCACGTGAGGAAGTAATGAGAAGTCTGTGACTCCGAAGAAGGCCTTCGTTGAGCCATGATCTTGGACTTCCAGTGAGAAATAAATTTCCGTTGTTTATAAGCCAGTCAGTCGATGATGTTTTGTTATAGAGGTCTGAATGGACTAACACACCATTCCTCTACACAATCAGAATTTTTTGAGAACTATGTGACCAAAACAAAACACAAAATTAAGTTGGATGTTGAAATTGATTTAAGACTATAAGTTGGCCCAGGGCTTTAACTTAAAAATGCAACAGGAACTGGCTTTGGATAAGTTAAACAGAAGAGGGATTTATGGAAAGGATATTGGGTAGCCCGCAGAATCTCTGGGAAGGCCAGAGAGACAGGCTCAGGGCATGAATGAGAACACAGGATGCTGGGCAGCTGTCAGAGAGTCCTGCCCTGGCCTCAGAACGCTGGGAAGCTTGTGACACAACCAGGGCTGAGGCCTGAATGATGACCATGCCGTTGATGATACGTTGAAATCTGGACATGGTGACTGCAGCTGCTGCTACCCGCGGTGGAAAAGAATCTTTGAGGCACTCTCTCTGTGGTCTCTGGTTCAGAGTCCAAGGCAGTGCACCTGATTGGCTGAGGCCAGGTCACATGCCCAAGCTCTGCAGATGAAAGAGTCTGGAAAGCAAGTGTCTGGCATTTTCAACCTCTGTAGTGAGAGGAGAGCAGTGGGCTCTGGCATCCGCTGAGACTCAGGATGGGGTCTTCCACACATCTGGGGGGGGGGTGGGATTCTGCAGCTGAATAGCCGAAATATGACAAATGTCATCTATCATCCCTACTTTCAAATTTTGTTCCATCATATTAGCATCATTGATGGACTTTGTAGTAAGTAAAAGTTTACAAAACACTGGCCCAGTGCTCTTGTGTTCCTCATATTTTTCAAGTCAGAGATGTAGGTGACTAATTTCTGTTAGTTCTGAGGAAGATGAAAGCTCTGCTGGTTGGATTTGGGTAGGAGATTTTCGTGGAGGCTGTGACTCTGGACCTTAAAGGATGTTGCACTGCAAATTTTTGTAAATGATAGATGCTCATTTTGCATTTTGGGGGATTAACGAAAATCCAAATTACCACTGCCATCCTGTGAAGACTGAAATTTTTTGCTTTGAGAAAGAAGCCTTTATATTCAAAGGTTGGAATCCCCGAGCATTATCTAAATGGAGAAATGGAGTCCCAAAGTGTGAAGCGACTTACCCAAGGCCGCACAGTCTGGTTTAGTGGCAGGCTCTGGGCCTCGTGCCCCAGTCCTCGGTGTTCCCTCATTGTCATGCTGCCAGTCACTGGCCCAGGAGCAGGCCCAGTCATCCAGCCCCACAGCTCCTGTCTTCCTGAGACTCCTCTCTGAGGCAGGTCCTAACAAGAGACCCAAAGCTGCATTTAAATACTGGCCTGTGGCCGCTGCTGCTTTATTCATTCTTACCTTCCAGGGTGGGGAATCCTGAGCAGCTTTTTCTCTGCCTTAGGCTCCTCTCTGTAAAGAAGAAGGGGGAAAAAGCAAGCAGACAGTAGCCCCAACACTTGTGCCAAGCTTCACTTGCTGGACTCCGGCCTCTACTGGGTTCTACCCTGCTTCCTCTCTTGTGTCTAACCTCCTACCCTAAACCTTGACTTGCTCTAGATCCTAGGAACCAGATACTCTGGTCCTGAATTCACACCCTGGCTCCCAGTTAGGTCAGACCCTGCCATCTGCTGAGTGCACCCTGCAATGGAACAACCCGTCTCCTTGCCTGGCCAGCCAGATCTGTATCTGGTCACCCCTGAGGAAGCTTCATGGAAGCAGTGATCATACCCTACCTGCCCTGATATCCTCAACACTCAACAGGGCATGGGACAGCAAACCCTGGTTGTAGAGATAAATGGCCTGCTCTGTTTGGATGCTGCCCATAACTAGTCACGACAAACTAGAAGGAACAGAGGTGGAGGTGTTGAGAGAGCAAACTGTGTGAGAGAGATTTTCCATCTGTACTACCTGGGGGTATTTTTGTCTTGCATTTTGTTTCTTTATCTGTCTGTACGTTTGTTTGTTTGTTTGTTTGTTTGTTATCGTGTGTATTTTTTGTCTTGTATTGACACCAGTTATTTATGAAACCACAATGCCATAGACAAGATTTGGGCTGTGGCCTGGCCAGGCCTGAATAGGGAAAACTGGTCCTGGGAATCCAGAGAGACCTTCAGGTAAAGTCAGCTTAACTAAACCAGCGAGCAAGACATCCATTCATTCATTCATTCATTCAATAAGTGTGTATCGAATACAATATGTATCTGGTTTTATGCTAGACACTCGAGATTCAATGGCGAATGAGACACACTTTCTGCCCTCAAGATGCTTAGTGTGAGGAAGACAAAGCAGGGAACTGGTATTTACAATGGATTAGGATACATGCTGAAATAATAATAGCTAATATTTATTGATTGCTCACCGTATGCCAGACTCTGCACTAAGCCATTGACTGCGCATCAGTTCAGGTAATCCTCACAGGAAAACGGCTAGTAGGTCTTATTATTATTTCCATATTACAGATGAGGAAATGGAGGGACGAAAAGGTTAAGTGACTTGGCTAAGGGGTAAGTGACGTACCCGGATGGTTCGACTCCAGGGCCTACACTTCCAGTTATTCCCTGTAGTTCTGCCTCATCACAATAAAGGAAAGCACAGGACACAATTGGAGCACATAAAGGTGCACCTAACATGAGAGGGCATGGAAGGCTTCCTTGAGGAGGTGACAAGTAAGCAGAGTCTAAAAGGAGAACAAAGAGAAAAGAGAATTCCCGACTGAGGGAATGGCATGAACGAACACTGCGAGCAAGAGGCCAGGGTGCAGTAGTTACTGTGTGGTGAGCACCGACTGTTTGCCAAGGACATCTAGAAGCATTCAGAGACTAACTAATATCAACACGATTGGCTTGTAGAGAGTGGGGAGAAGGCTGGAGAGAAAAGAGGCCGAAGGGTTTGATAGGTACCAGTTCACAAAGGTCATCAAAATCCAGGCCAAGAGGTCGCGACTTTATCCAGAGGATAGTGCAGATACACTGAAGGATAACAGGAAAGTTTCACAATCAGGTTCCATTCCAGAAAGCCTGAGTCAAACAAGACTGGAGGCCATGAGAGTTGTCTAGTCAGGAGATGATGGTGACCTGTGAAGGGGACTGGTAGTGGCATGAGAGAGAATTAGTCTAGGCTTGATTACTCTGTCGTAAAGGAGATCACCCTCACCCCTGAAGATTGGTGGGGGCCAAGACACCTAGCCAGCCTCAGAAGGTCAAGAGTCAGCACTGGTCCAACGCTATGCAAAAGGCCAAAGTCTAATCAGGCAAGTGGATGGTAGAAGAAAAATCTGACAGAAGGTCGTAGGGCCTCAGCCACAGGAATAAGAGGCCAACGAAAGGACTCCAGCCCCTGGAAGACTGGATGAGGAAAGAGAGTTTTCCACTGGACAGGTAGCGATGGGAAGACCAATAGGAAACCAGCACCAGGAGCCAGGGTCCCAGAGGTTGTCTCGCATAAGCAGTGAGACTGAGGATGCTCATTTGTGGTTCAGAAAAGCAGGGCTCTGTCTGTGTTCCCCTTTCCCTCTCTATAGCCAGGTGGGTCCTATTTAATCTGGTCTGGCTTCAAGGTTGGTGGGAGGGGGCAATGTCGTGAAGGGGAAGGAACAGAGCTTTGACCTCAGACAAATCAGAGTTTGAACCTCATCTGGAGTCGTTTACTAGTTCTATGATGCCAGGTGAGTTACTTAACCTCTCTAAGCCTCAGCTCACTCAGTTATAACATGAGGATAACACTATCTACTCCACAGGGTTATCGAATGAGAATTGCAGAACTTATTGCACAAGGTTATTGCGAGGATGTGGAAGTTAACATGTGAGAGGCCAGGGCTGGCACCATGGTGGGCGCTCTGTCAAGCCACCAGCCACTTCCCATCAGAAATCATCTATGTGCTAGGCCCTGGGCTGAAGGTTTCAGATGTTACGTTACCTTCCTCTTAACAAATCAAAGGAAATGTTACTATTCTTATTTTGCGAGCAAGGAAACAGGCTCAGAAAGATGAAGAACTTTGTCCAAAATCATATCACCAGCAAGTGTGTTTTCTCTGGAGACCACCAGTGTTTTCCCAAACTTTGGTCTGTATCCCCCATACGACTTTTTCTGTATTAGCTGACCACCTATACTATTTTTTGCTTAATATTTTATATAAATTACTCTTCTTTTACTTTAATGAATTTGTTTTTTAAACCTACTCTACTGAGATATTAATTCACATATTATCCAATTCACTCATATAAGATACGCTACTTTCTATTTTTTATAGTCAAGAGTTTGCAGCCATTCCCACAGCAAATTTTGGAACGCTTTTATAATAAATCGACTTTTAAAAGAAACTCTGTATCATTTTTATAGATGCAAAACATATTATTTACCATTAACAAAAGTCAAAACACAAATAAATAAAGCAACAACAGCTAGGTAATGTTATTAAATGCTCTCAGCTAGTGCTGCCCGTGAAGTGTCTGAGCTTGATACTTTCTCTCTTTGCCAAAAGGGAGATTAGTAGATATCCAAGAGTTGTTAAAAAGACACACCAGCAGTAAACTAAGACCCTCTTTTTGACATAATCAGAAAAATAAAAAGAGATTACAAAGAAACTTACTTTCTTGCTGTGTAATTTAATGCCATATCCTTGAACCACCTAAAATCATCTTGTGTATACAATTTCATGCTTACCTCCTTAAGGTAAGGAAAATAACTTGTCTAACGTCACACAGCTAGGTACTGGCAAACTGAGTCTGAAATTCAGGCTTCTTAGCTTCTAATTCTATGTTCTTTACACTATACCACAACCCTCTTTGCAATCATTAATTTAAATTAGGTCGAGTGCCTAATGTGTGTGCTAAGCAGCCCTGTTAAAAATTCACTAAGCATAAATTTTATAGCTCAAAGGAACCTCAGAAATAATCTAATCCAACTCATTTCATTTTACATATGAGAAAACTGATGAATATGTTCACCTAAGCATATTTAGAATTTCCTGTCAGTCAGGTGACTGGAACATATAACCAAAAATACAACTATAAACAGCCTGAAATTAAAATGATCCTCCTCTGGTCTTGGGCTTGAACCAAGCTTCCTAATGTTTCATTCCTGCTCTAGCTTCAGCCTTCCTCTTTTAATTGAGCCTTTGGTCTGTCCCAACCTCTATATGAGTAGTTTCCTCTTGGTCCAAACTATCAAGGCGGTTCGAAAGAAGGTCGAGGGGATATGTTACATGAGAGAATTGAGAGGTTGTCAAGAACTGTGAAGGCTCTGATATTCTATTTATTTGTTTATCTATCTGTCTATCTATCTATCTATCTATCTATCTATCTATCTATCTATCTATCTATCTATCTATCGAGACTTTTAACCTTTTTGCAAGCTAACAAGTTAGCGGGCAGTCCCATGGATGCTGGCAGAACACACAAGACTTCTAGGTCAGAAACAAAGGACTTCTTAACTCACAGCAATAACAGTAGCAGGAGCCTTTGCATTTTCTAATGCTGGTTCCCTGAACCCCAGTGAAAAGAGGACCGGGCGACACACGTGCACACAGTGAGATGCATGGCAAGAGAGGAACCCAAAGCTTAAATACCAGAGAACTAGATCTTAGATAACTGGCTGCCAGCATTCCTGCACTTTGCTCTGAGAAAGACATTATCTCATAAAGTCTGGAACCAATGGCAGTCAGTGACTGCTCACAAGGCATGCAGAAATGTGACAGACTCATGGAGAATTGTCTCCCACTAAGTGTTAAGTACATACGTGGCAAGTGAGCTCACAGTCCTCTAGTTACATCAGAGGGCAAAGGGTGGAGAAGACGGGGAAGTAGAAGCACAGGTTGATTAATCCCATTCTTTCAATATTGATTCCTATTGGTTTCAGTTTTGGAAAGAGCATTTGGAGGTTTCTTTGCAGATTTTGGCCTATGTCTCACTTTTTGATGGAAGTAACCCTCAATTCACTGCTGTGATAGGGTTTAGACAACTCAAATAATTCTTTTGCATAGCTATTAGAAATCTCTTGATGCTCCATAGCTCCACAGAAAGGAAAAGAATGTAGCCTTCCAAATGTTATCTGTTTCCTGGAGATAGTGCAGGCCGGGAGAATCCACAGTGGCCACACTGCAGTCATGTGTGGATGTACAGCTATCTCTTACATCAATATCTGTAATCAGTGAGGTAAGGTTTGTGAGTCACCAGTCAGCAAGACTTCTGATTTGGTCTAGTCTTTCATTTGAAACCAGGACTATATGGGTCATGAAAATAGACTTTATTTGTTATATGGGCTCCATCTCTGAGGCAGCTAATTTGTATTTATAACTAAGACCCAGAATCTAGCCCTCTGACTCTAAGGTCTCAGGCTGTTAATTTTACTCCTCTTCCTGGAAGAGGATGAAGTCCTTGGATATAAAGGATAGCTAATGCAGCTTAGGACAGGAGCTTACAGCCCTTGCCAGAACCACACCAGTAGCTGGGATATGGTCCATAGAGGGATTCTGTGTCATTCCACAGATCCACAATGTCTCTGCTACCACATTAGATGGGAGTTAACCAATCAACTTGACTCAGGCAGTGAGAACCTAGCAGGTGAGTCAGTGACTAGACTCTCTGACTAGGGTCAAAGGGCAAAATTTATGTCAGTAAAACAGGCAAAACCCAACACTACCGGGCAAAGGCCATTCTAGTGGAACGTCCTGAGACAGTGATTCTAAAAGAGTGATAGGAAGGCCACAGATTGTCCAGCTGGTATGGTGGGCTGCTCTAAATATAAATATAACATAAATATAATTTAGAGCTGACTTTCCAAAGTGGTCCTTCCATTTCATTACCTTCTGAAGAATTAAGAAGTAGGAGATAAATAAGGGGGGGGGGTGTCCATGAGGTCCTTTTCCCTGTCTAAGCAATACACAAACTACAGCTTTTATACACAGTTCCTTGGAGCAACTGTGAAGAATTTCAGTTCGTAAAGATCCCCAAAGAGCTATAGCTGCTTACAGACTCTATATACTGCCACAGTATGTGTTCTTTGTTGTAATCCTCAAATAGTACCACACCCGGAAGGGGAGGATTTCCTTCTTTCCATAAGAAGTCACGAGACCTAATGTCATCTCATAAATGTCTAGCACCCTTTTGGCCTGTGAACTCATTGGTACTTCAGCATTAATGCTAAGACTAATGTCCCGGGACCAATATTTGTTACTGGCAGAGGACTGTGAAAAGAATTCCTCCTTTCTGTCCAGTGAGCTCAACCTTTGAGCTATGCACATCAACAAATATTCACTTGTCTCAAACAGGAAACAGTCCTCCCCAAAATGTCCAAGTCCAAATCCTGTGCAGGGTGATTGAACTCCAGCATTGTTGGCCAACCTGGATGCTGGGAATGCTCTGGAGATTGACTTGACTCTTGAGTTTGTGTTTTTCTGTTTATTGTGAAAAGAAAGATTCATTTGCAAACCTTGAGTGGTTGTACAGCCTTAATGGAGAACAGTACTCATCACATGTACAGAATTTCCACAGCAGCTTTTGACCATTGCTTTTGGTTTTACTTTTGTTAACCTTTTCTACACTTGGCCTCCACATTGTGGTCCATTAGCACCAACAGCTATTAAGTCTGAGAAGAAGTTCCAGAAAATGTTTTGTGAATTAAAGTTCATTCCTAAACCAGGGAACTGTATACAGATTGACCTTTCAAGATACTGTTTTAGAGTTTCTAGTGGCTTGTCACCCTGGGAACTTTCCAGTTAGCGAGCATCCTGGAACTTTGCTTGGCCCACCCAACAGGCTTCCTGCTCAAGTTGTAATCTGAAAACTGGGTCTTCTAATATCCAATAAAATACGTGTATCTAATACATGATGTTTGTGAAGTTCCACTACATTCGTTTTCTGTGGCTATTGTAACAAATTACCACAAAATTAGTAACTTAACAACAGATTTTTATTTTATAGGCTAAGATCAAGGCTTCAGTAGTCTCTGTGAGAAAGCCTTTTCTTTGTCCTTTCCAGCTTCCAGAAGCCACCCACGTTTCTTAGATAATGACCCCTTTTCTCCATCTTCAAAGACTTAAATCTCTCTGATGATTCTTCCCTAGTTATAACTCACTCTGATTGATTCCTCTTCTACCTTCCTTTACTATTTTCAAAGATCCCTGTGATAACATTGGTCCACCCTGAAAATCCAGAATAAGCTCCTTATTTGCAGATCAGTTAATTAGCAACCTTAAGTCCATCTCAACCTTAATTCCTTTTTGTCACGTTTTCGAATATATTCACAGGCTTTGAGGATTTGGACTTGGACATTTTGGGGAGGACTGTTATTTTGCCTACTGCAGTCCCCTTGTGAATTTCAGAGGTAAGTCAATGTGAAGATCTGTTTAACATCTATCTTTCCAGCTGGCCTTTTCACTCACACTACATCTTAAATGTACAGTCTGTAGCTGAACTGATTCTCCTCCTGAGCTGAGGATTGGGGAGATTTTTAACTGAAAGTGCACTTTGGGGGTCTTGGATACATGTGATATCTATATGGAATCCTTTTGGTTGATAAATGATTTAGTTATTTAACTGATACTTAGAGCTCTAACACTTATATATAAGAGCTTCACAAACTAATTTAATTCTTATAACAATCTTATCGAATATGTACAAAAGTTATCATCCTCATCTTACAGCTAAGGAAACTGAGGCACAGAAAGGCTAGGCAATTTATCCAAGGTCACACTGGTATTATGTGGCAGAGATGGGACCTGAAGCCAGCCAGCGTGTGGGCAGTCCAGAATCCTTGTTCCTGACCACCATATCGAGCTGCCTCATCCTCTCGGGTCCTGCTTGCTCTGCAGCCCTCTGATGGTACTGTCTACGATAGGTACACTGTGGTCCGGTCTTCAGCAAAGCCAACCCCCATCTCTGAGCACTGGCTTCTCTGCTTTGCAACTTGGTACTCTTTTCTCCTATGTTCTCACTGATACCGACCCCTAACTCTCCCCTGAGCTTGCTGCATGTCACCTTGCCCCACCAGGGCCATCCCACAGCAGGATGCTGGCTCTCAGAGACTTTCTCGGCCTACCCAGGCTTGCCCACCACATTCATTCTGACATGGCTGCTTTAGTTTGGTATAAAACTGCCTTGGAGGTAGCTTCGTCCCAGAATCCCAGTGGGAAGCTGGGTAAGAGCCCCTCTGTGCTTGCAGTAACACTCATTAGGTAATGCACCTTTCTTATTACCATCTAAGACCTGGAGAAGAGGAAAAAACATGATGCACTTCTGACCTTTTTTGTTCCTCTCTCCCCTACCACCAGCAGGCAGGTCAGAAAGGAGGTGCCTGCTCATTCATTGCCCTAGAGCTGGCCTAGCTTTCCTTTCCTCTGTTCAGAGAGGACTCAAGGAGCTGGTTCTTTAGGCTTGGCTTTGATTTATTAAGGAAGGATTAGAAATCTCTTAAGTCATGACTAGTTTCTTCAACTCTACAATGGGACAATACATTGAGGCCTGGCCATCATAGGCCCTCAGGATACAATAGTTATTTATTACTCTCTCAAGCTAGAACTTTCATACTTTTTTGCCTGCATGTAGGAAATATGTTTTACGTTGTGACCCATATACAAATGCACATATTGCACACAACTAAAACAAAGGCTACAGAGAACAATACTTACTATTACTTAATGCAATGCACCTGATAATTTTAAATATTGTTTTTAAAGGAAAACACTGGTGACCTATGTCCCCATCTTCAAGCAAACTTACTTGCTTCCTTCTCCGTAATCTCATAGTGCCCTAGGCAAAGCTCAATAATAATACTTCTCACGCTGTATTGTAACTTACACGTCTTTCTCACTGGAGAGAGACTCTCGCCTTTTCATCTTTACGTCTCTATGAGTAGCACACCCATGAGTAGACAGACTTTCACGAAAAATGCCAGTTTGTGTGTTCTGCAGCAAAGGTCAGTGGTTTCTCTTATCGTGCCACATCTCACCTAGTTCTGGTGTTGGGGAACTCAGACCTTGTCAGTGAGCTCTTTTCAGATGAGCTAATTAGAGCACGATTCCTGCACAAATTAATACATATACCTCCTGCAGAAAGGACTGCTGAGTGCAAAGAACGAAGATCACAGACTGACTATTTCCCTCCCTTTAATTTTTTCCCAGAGCTGACTTGTTTGCAAACTTGTGCTTGAATGCCTTTATGCCCTCCACAATAATTTAATAACATAAAACTGACTGTGCAGACTCAAAAGTTCAGGGCATTTGGCATTTTTTGCAAAGCCAGACTCTAGGAAACATTCCCATTGCTGAACACATTGGATGTAGTTTAGGTAGTAAAGCTAACAAGAAATATATGTGTCGAGCCTAGTTCCTGTTAAATTAATAGATTCACGTTCTGGCACATCCACAGCCTCACAAGTCCTAGCAACCAGATGACTGCATGGCAACACGGCAGCTGTGGCCACTGCGCACGAGACAAAATCGGAGTCTAGTGTCTCTAGAGGGAAAACAGAAACGGGCTCTGAAATCGCCAGCTTGTACGAGATTGGCTGAGGGGGGGGGGGGCGGAGTGTGGGGGACGCCAGTAGATGTCTGCCCTGGGATGAAGGGGTATAACATCTTTCCCGCTTCCTAAAACTTTGTTTTATGTTTTTAAAGTAAATAATTTGCTCCAGTCAGTGAGGAAATGATGCTAAGAGACAGGAACCATCAGGTGGACAGAATGTTCTTTGTAGCCCTGGAAGCACTGTGGAGGTAATACTTATCAGAGACAGTCCATGGCTTGCTCTTCCACTGCAGGACCATAAAGTTTTCTTTCTCATATTTAGACCCTCCACTGAAATCATCTGTCTTTTCTGGCTGCCAGGATTGAAGGCTCTTCTTTCAAGCTCTCCTCCCAGGACCAAGGCCTGACCCCGTGGTCACCGATTACGCTGAGGCCTTGGGGATCAGGGTAGATGCTCCAATGAGGAGGAAGTGGACACCTGAACAGATGTCAGTTCTTGTGACATAGAGACATCTGCACGTACTATCAGGTTGGTGACACCCAATACCAGGGCTGCCTGGGACTAAGCGGCAGCCCACATCTTCTGACCTAGTTTAAATTCAAGGATGACCCTTGCTCTGTTGAAGGAGTGAGGGCTGGGCCTTCTTCTGTTCTTAGGACGTATGTGTTACACTTAGGTTTCGTCTAGGACCCTGCGTCTTTCTCCATGTTCTGCTTTCCGGGTGACAGACCAGGAAGGCTGTGTGGGATTGTCATTGGGCCCACATTGACTTCTCTTTTGGCCTGTGTGTTAGTTATCTATGGCTGTGTAACAAATGACTCCAACATATATAACAGCTTAAGACAACGAACATTTATTATCTTGCAGTTTCTGTGGGTCAGGAATCCAGACAGCTTAGCTTGATGCCTCTGCCTCAAGGGCTCTCATGAGGCAGCTATTGGCTGGAGTAGAAGGTGTCATCCTAGGGCTCAGCTGGCATGGTGGGTGTTATCCCTTTCCAAGCTAACTCATGTGGTTGTTGGCAGGCCTCGATCCCTGTCTATAGGGCTGCCTTATGACATGGCAGCTGGCTTCCCCCACAGAGAGTGATCTGAGAGAGCGAGGAAGAAAGAGAGCAAGAAAGAGAGGAAGAAAGATGGGAGCCACAGATTTTTTTTTTATAACTTAATCGCAGCAGTGATGTCACATGACTTCTGCCAACATATACTACTTGTTAGAACTGAGTTAGTCCGGCCCACACTCAAGAAGAGGGGATTACATAGGGTGTGAATACCAGAAGTTATGGGATCATTAGCAGGGGGCATCCTCAAGGCTGACAACCGTAGCTTCCACAGTTTGCAGTGCTCCAGCAAATGCCACCCTATACAGAGAAAAAGCAATGCGTGTGTGCGCATATTTAAGTGTCAAGCCTTCACAGATTTACACTTTGGCTAATTATTCCTGGGCATGCAGAAATACTGAATATTCATGAAATTGTGACTGAGAATTTAGAATGACAATCCTGAACGAAGAAATATTCTGCTCTTGCTGTAGCATAGAGTATCACATGATTGTTTTTAGAAGCCTGGGTGACATAGTCTCTCTATTCCTCTTTATTATGTCCTTGCTTGCCTTAAGCAGAATGCATTAAAGAATTGCTTCTATTACAAAACTGAAATAGGCAATCCCTCCAAGATCTCCTCACAATAGTGTGATGTCATGAAAATTTCGGAGAATTATAATTATTGAAAATTTAATAATGCACCTATTTCTCAAAATGATGTTATTTTTCTTATATGGTACATTTACTATTTATATTGTGGCATTAAAAATGTCTCAGTAAAAACCAGAACTAGTGCATAAGAGCTGCAATGTGGGGGATTTCGTGTTGCTAGGAGAATTGTCATCCTCATACTCCTAATCTCTGGGTAAGTCTGTGTTTGTGGCTGGCTTCCCGTTAGGTATTAACAGCAGGCTTGCAGATCATTTCCCAGATGTCACTTTCTATCAGTTTCACATCCACCTTTCTGGACAAAGTCTTCACTCAACGCTACAGTTTCCTGTACTTTATTAAGAAGATGAACCATTGGAAAGGGAGGTTCTGTGATCTGGCCAATGTGCTAGTAGAAGCAGTATTGGGGAAAAAAAGAAAATTGTTGAGACCTAAGTGCTAACTGATGCTTTTGAACCTCCTTTTAAAAAGCTCCCTGTTTTCCACAACAAGCTACAATGAAGCTAATGTTTCTGTTATGAAAGCCCTCCACTGCAGTTTCAAATGTCTGCCTTTTTTTTTTTTTAAGCCACAGCAAAGGCTAACCTCCGTTTTTCTCTCCAGCTTTACCCGATCAGGAATTCTTCCCTAAAGACTGCTGTTTAACTACTTTGTTGCTATTTACCAGAAACCAAAAGGTGGCTTTTTGTTGTAGCTTTTAATAAGGTGAGCAATTTTGGGGCGGGGGGAGAGGGCAATAAATTTCAGAACCACTCTTGCCTGAAGCTCCTCTCCTCAGCACTCCACCCTACCCTCTAAGTCACTTTTGGCCGGTGGTGAAACGTGGAATGCATCAGGCCCCAAAGAGATCTTCTGTGCTGAGTGTAAAGGAAGGGGTGGAAATCGCAGGGAGAGGATTAGAATAGAAACCATTTTGCAGCCCTAATTTGGGCGCTGGATAGCACCCCCTCCCCTTAAGTATGGCATAGTAAACATGCTACACACTTAACACCAGTGGAAATCACTAAGGACACGCGTGCAGACCTTTTGAGGAAATGTAGGAAGGAGACCGGTGTTTTAAGGCCCTTCTTAGGCATTATTTGGCAAAACACAGAGCACTCTCTGACATGACCTTCTAGCTCAGCACCCAACGGAAAACTTTCTCTTCCTCCGCCGCTGTTTGTGGGTTGGGTGTGTTTCTCCTGGAACCCCAGCTCTCTGGGTTCCCTGAACCCTAACACCACCTTTCCATACCCAGCCCGAAAACAGTCTTGACCGCACTTTCTCCGCGCGGAAACGACCCGGCTGGAGCGACCTTCCCCGAGGGGTGCAGGCTCGGCAGACAGCCACCACTTCTTTCTGCAACCGAGGGCGCAGAGCGGGGGAGACACGGCCAAGGGCCCCGGGCGCGCGGGCGGGCGGCTGCAGGGCCCGGCGCGCCACCGCGCGAGCTGCTGGGTCACAGCCCGGGCCGCGCCGCCCGCTCCGCGAGGAAGTGACGACTGCGCCGTCCCGAGAGCAACAAAGTTTGAGTCTGCGGGCCGCGATCGCCTGCGCCCTGCACCCCTCGGAGCAGCCCCGGGATCAAGCGCGCAGGTGAGCTGTGGGCTCGGCGCCCCCTCCGCCGCCAGGGAGCCGCCGTGGGGCTCGGAAACCGTCCCGGCTGGGGCTTGGCCGCGCGGGCGGATATGTGGCGGGCCCGCTCGGGCCGGCCGCGCCGGGCGCCAGGGTGCGGCGGGCGCTGCAGGGAGGGAGCTCGGCGACGCGGGCGGGGGTCCCTGGGGTCGCTGTTTTGCCGCGGGACTTAAAACAGCCTGAGCTGCAGGCGAGCAGCTCCAGGCGCCGTTCGCAAGGGGAGGGGTGCAGGGAAGGGGCTTTCCGCGGCCTGCGTCCGGGGCTAGTCCTCCGCCCCTCGTCCCCGGCCCAAAGGCGGGGTCCGGCCGCTCCCGGCCCCCGCTCGTGCTTCCCCGGGAAGCGTGCTCTTCCTCTTCGCAGTCCCCGGTGAGGTCGCAGGAAGGAAGTTACAGCAACTTTCCTCCCAGTTTTCTTTGCTTGGCCCTCCAGTGACGAAGAGCTGAGCAACTCCGAAGTTTGGGAAAACAACTCTCCGTATTTCCATAAAGCAAAACCAGAATTGCCCCCAAGCCCCCTTCGAACAAATCCCTCCTGACTCCCCACCTTTTTTCCTCCCCCACCATGTGCCAAACCTGACAGTAATCACTAAGGCCTAACATTTTGCAATTTAGCCATAGAAACTATCAGCACACCCACGTACATATGTGAGTGTTTTCTATATAAAACTCCGAAACCCGCTTCCAATGGACTGTGTGGCGTGTCGCTCTTTTCTGTTTTCTGAAACTGCTGCGGCTGCAGGAATGGGCTGGGGAACTTTGATGGTGGTTCCCGCCGCTCTTGGTACCCTCGTGGCGCAGGACTTTTTTTTTTTTTTTTTTTAAAGAACAGCTGAGATGTTTATGACAACCCTGCAAAGCAACGCGGGGCTGCCGGGCCAAGCAGGTGGTCCCGGGCTCCCTGGCTAAGAGACTGCAACTGTGGCGGCCGTGGTCTGGCAGCTGCGGGGACGCGTCGGTGTGTGCAGGAATGCACATTCGTGCGGTGGAGACTCCGACACGGGGTGACTAGAGGTTGAATGGTGCGGTTCCTAGCAGCAGCTTCCTGCCTGCCTGTAATTACAGCGCGATTGCACAGTAAGGCATTGTTGATGTGGATGTTTATACACAGGCTATTGTGCAAGATCTTGGTAGCAGAGAACAAAACTTAGATTTGCATTGCAAATAACCAGGACAGATCTGGGCCTGAGTTGCAGTCACCGCTCAGGTCTTTTTGGCCTTTAACCTTAGCTAGGTGATTGCTTTCCTCGCTTCTCCCTTAATGTAGGACGGCTTGCCAAAAGCCTAAGTGAACTGGACCTGGAAGGCAGGGTTCCTCTACTCCCACCTTAGCCTGAAAACTATCCCAGGAGCTGTTCCCTTATTGGTGTCTGTAGAAAATGTGGGATGACGTCAGCAGGAAAAGGAGATGGGAGATGGCTATCGACCTCCCTAAACGGGAAGGCAGTTTGAATTAGCAGAATTGCATGGGTGTTTTGATTGGGGCTTGGTTACAAAGAGGACACGTCAGTCATGTGTGACTGAACTGGCTGGCAAGCTAGACTTTGAGCCTTGAAGTGTCAGCTGCAGAAACTTAGTAGGTGGGTCCTAATTCCTTTATTGTATTCTGGTCAAAGGGAAGAGTGCTGGAGCTTTGAGGTTGTGTCTGTGATGGTGTCTGGGGTGGGGGTGGGGAAGGCAGAGGAGTGACTCATGTACATTTTCTCCAGAGGAGCCCCCAGACCCACTTCCTGAGCAAGGCCTGCTGTACAGTCCTCACACCCACTGAGCTGCCACGCTGCAGTAAGGGATCTAAGCCTGCAAGTGTGGAACAAAGGCAATACGTTCTTGAGGGTCTCAGAAGTGGCTCATTTTAATAGCAGAATTTAAAACACAGTCAAAAATCATGTACAGGTTGCACGTAGAGCCATTCTTCTCACGTCCTAAATCTCAGCCCACTCTCATCGGGCAGCACACAGCCTTGCTGAGGGTACTACGTGGCTCAGTGGCACCGCCCCACTGCAGTCCCTGGGCAGTCTCTCTGCTCAGAGTGGAAGGTACCAATGGCCCTGGCACACTGGAGCTCCCCTGTGCCTCTCTTCCTCTCTAATCAAGTAACTGAGTTTCACCTTGGAAGGAAAATGCTGTTTTGCAGCCTCATGCAAGCTGTGTGTCATGGGCACAGTGACCTTTTGTCAAACTTTAGGGCACAGTCCCTGGCAAACACCTTTGTACTTCCAGAGACTCGAGGGAACATGTGAAATTAGAACATTTCTGGAAATTCTGGGATATATGGTCACAGTTGCCACAGGGAAATGAGGTTTAGAGCGTAAACACCACCACGGTAGGAGTTCCCGTGAGTTGCACAACCCCTTGTTCTGGGTACATTTGGGTTTTTATTAGATTTGACTGTCAAGGTTCTGGTTAGCTGCCTCACTTTACCAGGGCTTCTTTAGTAATGGCCTGCTGGGGCTCACCGCTGGTCTTGAGGGATAGAGGATAGGTACAGCCGCTTCTGGCCCCCAAAAAAAGACAGCTTTGCGTTTGTAATCCTTTGGTTCATATAGAACCCGCAGAGAATAAAAATGCCCAAAAAAGCTGGGGCGGGAGAACGGGGGAGAGGGACCCCTTGCAAAGGCCAGAGAAAGAAGGAAGCAGACTCCCTGGAGTTGTGGAGCCACCTGGAGCAGTAGCCTGCTCATATCTCCATTTCGACCTGACTGGGTTTTGTGCATGACTCAGGCCCTGCCCCTGGCTTGCTCAGCTTTGCCTCTGCATTCACAGACCTTGCCCTACAGTTGTACACAGCCCAGTTTAATGCCGGAAGGTAATCCTGACTTCCTTTCCCACCTTACGTAAATGTTGGTTGGTTTACGGCCTGAAGTTGCTGCCCAGCGCACGGCCCCTGAGCAGCCCTGCCTGCTGCCTCACTGTGCATAATTAGGAATAATATTTAAAAAGTTCCGAATCACAACTTGACAAATTTAAAAAATCATTTTATTGTTTTAGGGAAATAACTGTTGGAGGTTATTAGGGACCTCAACAGCCCTGGCAGAAACCCCAAGGCACCCCTGGGAGAGGCAGATGGAGAAGTCCCCAGCAAGAGAGTAGTCTGGGATTGGAGGCCTTTTGTGCTCTCCAGGCCTGATATTTATATTTCAGTTCATCTGCCTCTGCCCAGCTGCCTCACTCCCTATTACCACAATCCGGTGTATTGACATCATGACTAACCTCCAAAAAAGGAGGCAGAACGCCCTCAGCCAAAAGAGGGTATTCCACACTCTGAAGAAAGTGCTGCCGTTTTCTAGACTAGACGCCCGGTAGTTCTGTCCTGCAAATTTGTTTCCTTCTTTAAAACATACCCCCTTCATCTCTCCTCACTGAAGCATCTCTTTGTGAGACCCTTAAACCTTTTTTTTTCTCCTGTCTGCATGACACAGGGCACTGCTTTACGACTTTCTGTCTCAAGTGCCACTTGAAATACACACAGGGCTTTGAATAAGCCTGAGATAAAGGGCTTCTCTGTAATCTCACTTAAAATGCCTGCTTGCAAGGGTCACTCTCCTGCTCAGCAATCGTCAATGGCTCCCCACTGTCTGCATGGTGAGGATCAAACTTCTAGGCAGGCAGTCAGGGCCTTCTACACAGGGGTCTGCTCTCCGCTGCTCTCCTGCCTGAACCTCCACGCTGACCCAGTGACCCACTCTGTGTGTTTGTCCAAACTGCTGGTGGCAGCATTCCTACCTCCTGTGCCTTCCTGGAAGCCTGGAATGCCTCCTCTTTCCTCTCTTCCACTTGGCTCCGTCTTGCCTCCCGTCCAGTCCCTCCGTTCAGGGTCCTCTATCCCACTCACCCTGTGGGCCTCCCCCAAGAATTTCAGTAACATTCACTGGGGCTCCAATCTGAAGAAAACCTCGAAACCTAGTCCAAGGATTTTCAGCTTCTCCTTTGGGCTGTGGCTCTGATTATATCCTTTATTCAGCTTCTTAAATGTGAGTTTCAGTAGCTTGGTATGGTCACCTTTCAACTAAACTGGAAGTCCCTGTTTTGTATGTCTTTGTGTCCCAGGGCCTGGTGCTCCACTCATAGCGAGTCCCAGTAAATGATGGTGATAATAATACAAATGGCAATACTGTCCACTTGCGCATAGGTACCATAGCCAAGCTGAGCACCGAGGACCGTCCTGGTCTTTATTCTGAGCAACGCAGTCCCGCCTCCTTCTGCCAGTTGATCTCACTTCGGTGCCTCCTCACCGTGCACCTCACGTTCAGCACCTCCTCCCCCTCAGTGCCAGACAGTGTTGGTGCAGCTTCCTCACCGGCTCCTCCTTGTCCTGATTTGGGCCCAGTTCACCGGCCCCATAATGTCCTATTCCTGAGCACCAGCTCCCGGAGAAGAGCGTTCAGGCCAGGATGGCCTGGGCTCCCAAGGGAACCAGACTGATAGGAGATAGGGCCAACTCTCAAGCAAGACTTGTGAGGAAAGCAAAGAGATGCTTCCTAGTTGGCTGCAGGTTTACTTTGCCCATACAGGTACTAAACCTATAAAACCAGGCCAAACTATAAAACTGAGTCTTGGGGGTGATCCTGACTAAACGCTAACACTGAGCTTGACTAGGTGGATTCTCTTGTTTCCACCCAGTTCTCATGCTGTTAATCTCAACCTTGTTGTGTAAATTTAATTTTTTCTTTTTTAATCGAGATAAAATTCATATACCATAAAATATACCCTATTTGCCAGATTATTTTTAAAATTCGTTTTATTTTAAAATAAAATCTGGTCCATCTTCCTCCACCCTAGTTTTCTATTCAAAAATGTAATACATATATATATATATAGTTCAAAATTCAAAAATGATAAGTTATACAGCGCAAAGTAAGTCTGAAAAATAATTTTAAGATAGATAAGAGATTACTATAAATGCAATAGAATTAGAAAAATAAATACCTATTTTAACTAATCTCGGGGGAAGAAAAACAGTTTTAAGAAAGATGCAAAGCAGAAGTCATAAGAAAATATTGATAAATTTGATAACATAAAACTTGAAAAACTAAATTTCTCACTTTTTAATGGTTCCCATATCTTCAGTCCTTCAGCGTCTTAGGCAACTGCAGTTTGTCATGTATCAGCTATGCCTCCAGGTGTAGCCTCTGCAAATAGAAGAAATATGAATATATAAACAAATGCTGGCATACAGGGTTCCGTATTCCGTGTTTTTCACTTAATATGTCTTGGAGATTGTTTTGTGTCAATGCATATAGAGCTGCCTCATGTTTTCTAATGGCTAAATTGTTCTCCGCTTTATGAAAATGCCATAATTTATTTAACTAGTTTCCTATCGAAGAGGATCTGGGTGGTTCCACTCTTTTGTGACTTCATACAATGTTGCAGCTAATATGCTGAATTCATTTTTAACTGGAAGTTGTTGATGAACCACGTGCAAGTGAAGCTGGGATTTACATAGAAAACTATTTGTGGAAAGCTATACATAAACTGCATTTAATAAGCCGATATTGTCTAGAATCTGCTGTTTCACTTAAATAATCAATTTTTACAACGGAATATGATCTGTGGGACTGTTTTGATCCAGCTCCTGTTTTATAATAACTGCAGTAACAACATCTCAGAGAACCCTGAGGTTAAGAATTTAGTCCTATGGTAACTCTCTCATTTTTAACTAAGGTTCAGAGAGAATAAGTGACTTCGCTAAAGACACAAGGCAATTAAATAGAAGAGTCAGGGTACAACCCCACGTTCCGTTTGCTTTCGCCATCCTGCATTCATCATCTTAGCTGTACTTCCGGCATGTGTATTTGTAAACCAAGGACGCCATCTCTTCAGTTTCCTCAAGTCCATACACAAAGATTTTAAGAGGAGAAACTTAAAAAAAAAAAAAAGACTAAAAAGGGTGGAGGGGAGGTCTTTAATAGAGAGTGGGGTGATTTTTTGATAGACTTCTTACCACCGTATTATCTCATTGCAATCTTAGTTGATCTTAACTGCTATCAACCTGTGGAGTCCCTAAAATCTACTGAGTCTCAGTTGGCCAGTAAGTTTGCTTAGTGTTTTCTAAGTGCAGAACATGGTTTTGGGCAACACTGAGGAAATGAAGGCAACCTCCCAGCTCCTACGATCCCAGTCCTCTCATGAGGGACCCACGAGAAGGTCCGGGAACACAGACTTGGTGCCTCTTGAACAGCTAGTTAGCACAGAGCCAACTGTCCTCCCCGAGCATTTACAGAGCAGCTGCAGTGCTCTCAACACTACACGTAGCACAGCGAGGGATACAAAGTGGGACCCCACCTGCTCCTTCTCCCCAGGAGGCTCGCAGTTCAGCTTCTGAGATAGGTTGTACCCAGAAAGAAAAAGGAACTCGTTTCTGCATCTGTCCCTTAGGAGAATGGAATTTGGTAGAGTTGCATTTTCTGGGGGTCAGTTTCTAAAGTTAGTGTGTAAGGTGAAAAATGAGACTCTAATTAAGATTAACCTTGAGAGTCCTTTAGGAGGGCTCCAGGTAGGTGGCAGGCATACTGGCTCTTGATACTTAAATTCATCTTAGCCTGTTCCTCCAGTTCTGGGAGAAATTACAGTTTCTAAGGCCGAGCACCAGATAAAATGGTTGGCTTGAATTTGGGAGCTATGTAATATGAAATATGTGTGTGTTTAAATACTGGTCTCACTCAGCATGCTGAGATGCTTATGCTCTGATATCTCTGAGGCAACAGGCAGCAGGCAGCAGGCTCAGGGCTCTTAGTCCATGGTTGTCCCTGAATAGATGGCAGGTTTATAAGTTAGGAAATAACCATGTGAGATTAAGCAAGAAAGGCTCTTAGAACAGGTGAGCAGGGTTTCATGGAGAGGAGAGCCATGGAGTGGGTTTTAAACTGTATTGTATCACCCAGGATTGCAGATGAAGGACTTTTGTTTGGAGTGACCTGTCATTGGTGCGGGGCTAGGAGAGGGCAGTGCCCACGTGTAGCAGACATTTCTCTGCTCTAAGGCCCTAGCCCTCTATGTCTGTTCTCCTTCTCTCCCCTTCCGAGTCACCCCTCCCCAGTCTCCCCATTGCAGGCTTTTGTAAGAGGTCTGCAAGGAATCTCCTGTATGAATCTGCGTCCACTTCGTCTCTAGCCTCCCAATAGCATGTGCTCTGGGACAACTTAGGAGCCAAAAGCCACTCCCCGCCCCTCCACTTGCACTAGAGGTGTTAAAATCTCAGGATTTCCTCTGCCATCTCCAAGGGAGCTGTGCGGAGCTATCTAGCTGGCATTTAGGATCTGACCTCCCCATTATGGAGAAAAAGGAAACCAGCCATAGCAGCAGCAGTGGTAATCCTGCCCATCACGTTCACGGGGTGTTTTCCCTGACACTTGTCTTCTTACACGCACTCAGACTACATACATTTATTGATTCCTTACTGTGCGCTTAGCTCTGTGCTAGGTACTGAGGATACAAAGAAAAAAAAAGATTCAGCTTCCTCCTTCAAGGTGCCTATGGTTTGTGATGGAGGCAGACATGCCCAAAAGCCGAGAGCAGTTAGTGCAACAGATGTCACTGTGAACACGCTCAGGGGTGGGACTGGTCATTCTGCCAGGCTAGAGGATGGAGGACTGTTAGGAAAGGCCTAGGATGGCCCCAGGGCTCTGCATGAATGCTGTGGAATTAATGAACCAGAGGCTTTCTGGAGGAGCTGATGTTTGAGGTGAGTCCTGAGAAACGAGTAGGCGTCCACCAGGTGGCAAAGGGAGTCAGGACATTATAGGCACAGGGAACAGCTCAGGTAAGGTCTGGAGTGGAGGTGTGTCACAACACTGTTGGCCCTGGGAACTGCAAACAGTGGGGTATGATGGAGAACTGGTGCCGAGAGGGACAGGCAGGGGCGAGGTCTCGGGCTGGCCGTTTGTGTCAGCTAAGAGGTTTGGACCTTACTTCTTAGGAGTTGGGAGCCACTGAGGACTGTGTGTGTGTGTGTGTGTGAGAGAGAGAGAGAGAGAGAGAGAGAGAGAGAGAGAGAGAGAGAGAGAGAGAGAGAGAGAGTGTCGGGGGTAGGGAGAAAGGAAATTAGATTTTCTGTTTGAAATATCGTTCCTCATTCAGCAGCGATGTGGAGAATTGACCGGACATGGAGCAAGGTGGACGGCATAGACAATAGCAAAAAGGTCATTGCAGTCACTGGGGCAAGATGGAAGAGTAGTGGAGAAGAGAGAAGCTGGATTATGAAGGTGTCAAGGGATTTGGGTTGACAGGCCTTGAGGACCAAGGGAGAAGTCAGAGCGTTTGCTCGGTTTTCTGCTTGAGACACAGGAAAAGCAGCAGATTTACGGGAGAAATGATATGTCTAATTTCTGACATGTCGAGTTGGAGATACCTGTGGGGGAGCCAAGAGAGGTCTTTTGGGCAGTTAGAATATAGGTCTATGGCAGGAGATCTCCAAGAGATGGCATTGGGGGGTGGGTGTTGTCCCTCCATGAACTCTAACCAGACCACCCCCCAAAAAATATCATTTAAGTTAAAAGCGATTACTTACTTGGTAGCTACAGCTTTAAGACACGGTCTAAACAAACCTGATTGCCTCCTTGTAGCTCCCTCCATCTACTGGACATTCAGGAGCAAACATTTGGGGGCCACCAGAACAAGGAAGGGAGTTGGAGCTAGGGGAGCGGATGGCACCACCCATGGAGAACACGCGGTAGGAGGTGAGGGGATCACCATGTAAGGGGCAGGGTATAACGGTCATCAGCAACAGAGACAGAAGGAACTGACCTTGAGGAAGGGAGAAAACCGGGAGAGCGTGGTGTCATCGAAGCTGAAGGAGAAGGGAGCTTTGTATTTTTTAAAAAACAAACCATGATTTTGTGTTCCTAGTACAGCTCATGGTACATAGAAAGCTCTCCATAAGTATTTATTAAGTTGGATTGAGATGGATCAACTGTTGATCGCTGGGGAATGTCAAGAAAGAGGACTGAAAATAACGATTGACTCAGGACTTATGAGGTTACTGGGGCTTTGCCAGGTGACTTCTTGTTTGAAATGACCTCCTTGTGAATTAGGCGGTGCAGGTATCACCTTCCCCAGGGTAGAGGTGATATGTGCAAGTTCTAGAGCCCAGGTTTCCTGACTCTAAGTCCACTTTTCTCCGAACTTGTGGGGAAATGGGGAAGAGGCCAAGGGAGCAATAATACCTTTAACTTCTGATACTAATGCCCCAAATGGGGCATCGATGGTCAGAACCAGAGACAGGGTAGGTTGTTATATTTGGCATTTATGGCATTTGTCCATATTCATGATTATTAAGTGGCTGTGATCCTCTCGGATGTTTAAATTAGACTCTTTTCACAGGGTAAAAGAGAAAGGCTTGAGCAGAGATGTCTCAGCGCTGAGGAGCCAGTGTGGAGCTGGAAGGACAGGTCTTAGACTGCAAATGCAGAAGCTGACTCCGGCCAAATTAAGGGGAAAAGTGATGCATTGGAAGGATGTCTGGTGGCTCACTGAATGCCCTGGGAGGCTGGAGAATGAGGCTCAGAAATTGACGTGGACCTGTGGGAAGTTGGGTGGTTGGAACCGAAGCCAAGGTGGTGACGCAACTGGCCTGGCATCGCTGCTGCTAGCTGACCCGAATGCCACCACTCCCTCCAGAATGAGTTCCGAGCTCCCCCTGCTTTTTTGTGCTACTCACTCCAGAGGCAAAGCCAAGGCTGAGCATCTGGTTGGCCAGCTGAGGTCACATGCCCACATTCTCGCTGTCGGGGGTCTCGTAGAGTGAGATTCTGGAGGTTACAGCTTCCCCAGTGTCAGGCGGAACTCTGCCTCCCACCATGTCTCACAATACCAGTTGCCTGAAACCTAAGGATGGGTGCACATGCCATGTGGACAAGTGTCCACCATAGAAGCTAGACGCCGTTCTAGCCCTCAGATTGGAACAATTGGACAGTGCTGGACATGGGAGAAGGAGATGGGGCATCCCACTTAGGCCATTCAGAATATCCATATCTTGTTTTTAATCTTTTTGGACATCTTTCTGACTCCTTTAGCTTCCTGCTAAACTTTAGGATTCTTACAGACTCTGAAGAGTATTTCATTAGCAATTGGATTTCTCCTTTGGAATCTGAATGATTCCAGTGGAAAAGAGAGGTCATTCCAACATCTGGATCCTCGCTGCACATTTGATTTCACTTGGAAAACTTCAGCGCTGCCTTGTAAGGACAGTGGCCCAGGCTGGGCTAACAGGCCGTTTACAACTTGAATTCTGTTTCTCTTCTGGGATTGGGCAGGACTGGCAGGGCCAGAAGGTGTTTGGGAGGTGCTGCCTTGCTCTTCAAATGCGAAGTCAGAGTTTTGACTTCAGGCTTGGTTTGTGGAATGATTGAAGTTCCTGGTGCCCAAGCTGTCCAAGGCAACAGGACTGGGCACCTTTCCAGTTCTGAAGATGTTGACCTAGTTAGATGTTCTACTCACTATCCTGCCTGAGAGAGAGAGAGCTAAAGGAGTAAGGGCCTTTCGTCCCATCCCTTTCGAGGTTCCTCATTCGTACTAGAGAATGTTGGCTAGGGGAGTACTGACTGGCTTACTTCTTGCCCTCGGATCTTTTGGTTATAGCTCTTTGAAGCAAGGGCATGATGCCTGAAATCTTGGTTATTTTGTTCCAATAACATTACACAAAGGAATTAACTTCCCTTAAAAAGAAAAAGAAAAATGCAGTTTTGAACTTACTGAACTCTTGGCCGTGGGGACCACGAGCATTCCAAGGGTCTTTTCCCTTGGTGCCTGAGAATGGGAAATCGCTGCCTCCTTGGAGCTGGGTGTGTCGAGGGCTGGGTTCTTATAGCCAGGTGATTCCTGAGGCTGAGGCTTTGTCACCAGTGTGGGGTCAGGTTGGCCCCCAGGAGGGACGGAGTAGGGGTGTTCCTGGCTAGTGTTGGCTTTGGCACAGTTTATACTGACCTGCCCATTTTTGTCCAGATGAAATGAAATCTCATTAAAAGCAATATTGAAGTAGAAAAGAAGTCTTGAAGGACCTGAGTTCTCTTACTAAAACACAGATTTGCTCACGTTACTCCTCTTAAAGACCTTTGAGAGCTGCCCGAGTTCTGCAGGAGAAACCTCACGTTCCTCAGAATGGCACACAAGGCCCGCTGGGAGCCCCAGACCCCACTTCCATCTCTTGTCCAGCTGCTCTTCCTTCCCCAGCGTCCGTTTATGTTCTTTCTGCTCCTCAAAACACATATTCCTCTGTGACATTTGTGTATTGTTGTTCGCTCTGCTTGGAATGCCCTCCCTGCCCTTTCCCTCCTGGCAGACGCCCACAGGACTGGCCAGAAGTCACCTGCTTCCTTGCTGCCTTCCTGAGCCGCCACCTTAGCATTTCTGTGATCAAACTTCTCCACTGCAGGACGCTGGCATCAGCTGCTGGTGTGCCTAGTTCCTCACTAACCCAGACTTGTGCCAGGCGCATAGTGGGCAGCCTGAGGGGACGTGGGGGAGTAGTGGGCCGGCCTAGGACCTGGCCTGGGTCAGGTGAGTGGTTGGTGAGCTGATTGTCTGCATGAGGGCCTCCCTTTGCACCTGCTGGTGGAGCCACTGCCTTGGTGGCTTTGCTGTTTTTCTGAGCCTGCCAAGGAGACCCTGATGAGGAGGGGGGGAAGGGACTTTGGGGACACAAAGCCTGGCACCTAGGTTTCCATCACCCTAAAGGGGACTCTGAGGAGGCGTCTGTGATAAAAGCTGGTTTAAAGGTGGAGGAGGCTTCCCTCCCCACCAGTCCCAACCCTTAGAGAAGGACGAGTGCTGGCTGCCCGTACAGGACCCCCATGTTTTCAGGCCTGGTACTGTCCACTGGCTTTGCATAGAGAAGGGACTAGGGAAAATGAGTCAGCAGACCATGAGAGGAGAGATTAGGCTCTTTAAAACGAAAGGCCTATTCTATCTGGTGACGGGACAGTCTGTGGCTCTTCCCATAGAGGGGAAAGAGGAACAGAGTCTCCTGACAATGATCGTAGGGTACAGCAGGAGCCCCAGAGCAGGGCCTTGGGGGTCTTGGTTTCTTTATAAAATGAGAGGCTTAGACTACACATGGTCCTTTCCTGCTTGAAAATTCCACAAGCCTATGAATGGAGCCCAGCAGGTGGTGTCTTTATGGTACATCACAGTGGGGGACCTGGGTGACCAGAGACATTCCTAATATGGAATAGTTATCGTGATCTGCATGCCACTTAGAGAATGCTGTGGGGTAACATCTTTCCCACCAGGCTGATGAAGAGGACTTTCTTAAAAGATTTCCTTTTGTAAAGTCGAGCCACCTTGAGGGCTGAGCTCACACATAAATGGGCCTACTTGAGCAATGGCGAGTGTATCGCTTATGTCATTTGCTAAGTATATTTCCAGAACCTAAAAGCATATAGTATTTCTAAAATCTCCTGTAGGATCCCATTGAAGTGTGTCTTTGTTCTTGGCCCCTGGAAGATCAGCTCAGGGGAAGCTTGAGTGGTGGGGTGGGTTTGATGCCCAAGGAGGTGTTGGCTTTTTTGGGAGGGACAGTATGTGGAATCTGCCTTTGTTTCTGCTTCTACAGAGCCTGCTCCCCACTCCTATCTATCTCAGCCCTCTACCTTTCTACCTGCGTCTCTCCGTCCTCCTTCATCCCTCCACAGCAAATCAACTGAGCTACCCCCAACATCCATTCAGTCATAGGGTGTGCACTCCAGATGCCCAGCCCGCTGAGGGTTTAGGAAAAGTGGATTTTAAGAGTAGACCTTGACCAGTAGGATTGGAGGTGTAGTCAGGAAAACTACTTTGGAAAATAGACAATCCAGGTAATTCACGCAGAACAATGTATTTTTTTCTAAATGTAGAACTTAAAGTTATAAAAATGTCAGTTTCCTTTTACCTATTAGTGTTACTCTTGGGAATTTATTCTAAGGAAATAAGTCTAAAGAGGGGAAGAACTATATGCAAAAAGATATTTATAGCAACATTGTTTAAAATAGCAAAAAACTGTAAGTAGCCTAAATGTTCCTTGTGGTTATATAATTCATGATCCCAGGACTCAGTAAATATTGTGCCACTGTTAAATTAATATAAAGATGATATTCATTGGGAAAATGATGATGAATTTTGGTGGAAAAATGTCTTCTGTCTTAGCAGACAAAATTGCACATTCAGTCGATGAGTGTGTGAAAACTAATTGCACTGGTTATGTAAATTGGCATAAGGTAACTGCTGGATTTCGGTGAAGCGGTTATGGAGTATTTGTTTGTTTGAAATTGCTTTAGTAATATGTATATATATCATATACACTTAAAAAAAAAAAGACCTTAACATTATCAAAGACTTTGGATCTGGGTGGGAAGGAGGCCAGGGGAGGAACTCCAAGCCTCCCATCTGTTACCAAGATGACAGAACTGCTGTGTTGGCCACCCGCACCGCAGGGGCTGGGGAATTCAGATTGGTTAACTTGCTTCTTTTAGTAACTGGAGGCCTGACTTCACTGCCGGGCTCCCAGCGTGGTCTACCTGGTGCAGGTGACTCCCAAGTGGCCTCAGAGACCCGGGTGATTGTTTCCACTTGAGTTTCCAGGGAACCAGCTCAGTGAGCATGTGTGGCCCTGAGGCTGGGCTCCGAGCCACCCCCTCGCCCACAGGAGGAGCCAGGCAGCCCACTGTCTCTGTAGTTCAAACAGGCAGCAGGGAGGATGTGCTTTGCAAACTGACCTCCTGCAGCCCTACTTAACTCAGTTTGAACCAAAACGAGTTAGTGTCTGGGGTGTTTCCAGTGTTGCACATATGTATTATAATATTGAAACTTAGAGATACCCTTTAACACTAGTCTCATTAATCCCCTCCCCCCACATTCATCCAGTCTACCTCTGGCTTAGCAGGCAGGGCCCTCTGACCTCCCATCTTGCC
This sequence comes from Rousettus aegyptiacus, assembly GCF_014176215.1. Lineage (NCBI taxonomy): Eukaryota > Metazoa > Chordata > Mammalia > Chiroptera > Pteropodidae > Rousettus > Rousettus aegyptiacus. The sequence continues at coordinate 152,222,258 of NW_023416306.1, read as the reverse complement.
ATGAGCTCTGCTGAGACTTGCAACTACAGGTGTGGCCTTGTGGCTGAGCAGCTGACCCTCTTCTGACCACTTTCTCATATCTTTGGCATCTCAGAACCTCTGGACGCCCAGCGAATGGCCTTCTCGTCCACCACTCCCCCTAGGGTTTGCCTCTGTGTGTAAGTAGCCTCTTCTTACTGGGGGACTTTCTTGACACGTGGAAGGTCTGTTCGGAGGGCCCATCATCATCCCTTCCCTGTGAACAGGCCGTTCAGGGCAGGAGATGAAGAGTGCTTGGTGCTGTTTGGAGTCCTGAGGTGGATGGGAACTGGAGAGTGCTGGGCAGGCTTGGAGAGGGCAGGTTGGAGCCTGCAAAACAGAAGCCACTACAGCAGAACACATACGGAGAGATGGCCAGACACTGCTGGGGGCCCTGGTTATCTCAAGCATATATCCGCTAAGGCCAAATTCCAGAACTGTCAAAGATTTGGATGTTTTTGTCGTTATTCCGAGATCAGACTGAAATAGGGCCTGTGGCTGGAGATTTGCCAGGATCAGAGAAAAATTGTAAAGCACATGGGATTAGGGCTCGCCTGGATACTCATGAGGGGTATGCAGGCCAGTTTCATGTCTTTCACGACGTGGACGCTGGTGTGTGTGTTTGGAAGTGGGGGTGGGGATATCCACGTGCTTCCCTAGAATCTCGTTCCTAGAGGGCCTGATCCCACCCCCACCCTCTGCAGTGACCTCAGGCCTGCTCCAACGAGATCATTGCTAGTGGTGTATTAACTTTCACAGAATCTAAGTAACAAGCTGTCTTCCTGAGCCCAGGACCCAGCTCATCTCACTGCTCGTCTCAGTTCCCTAATTTAGAGACCACGTGTGTGCCCCAAGGTTGTCAGCAGCTCGATTTCTTGAAGCTTGAAACACATTTCCATAGAAACAATGCTATAAATGGTGGTTGGGTTCTTAGGCTAGCCCACAAAGAGCCCTGGTGTCACCTCCCAAGTTGCTGAAATAAGGTATTAGTAAAATTGAGAGCGCAAAGGCAGCAGTTAAGAGTTAGCACCCCAGGATGGTGCAGGTTAAATGGTGTGGGTTTATTTATGTAACTTTGTTTCTTTGACGAGAGGTACCTTTCATAGCCCTCCTGATAAAGGAAGCTCTGGGGCCTTCCCTCTGCCCACAGTCACAATCCCCTCCTTTCTCAGTTTCCCTTCCTACTTCCTGCCTTATCAAGCCAGGGACCTGGGCCTCCTTGACCCCTGGGACCCTGGGCTGGGGTATTTTTATGATGAGGAAATCCTCTTCAATAGCCTTTACATCATCAATGTCATCATCGTCGTCGTCATTATTGTTGTCATCATCGTCATCATCATCATCATCATCATCAACATCATCATCATTATTTAAACCATCTTGACCAGCTTAACAGAATAAACATTACACCTTAGCAATTTACATTGTTCAAAATTCTCTTCTGATTGCTGCTAATGTTCCTATGGCAGTTTTAACATAGTTTGTAAGTTTACTTCTGTTATTTCTTTGTGCTGATCTTGTCGCTGAACGATTCATCAAATTGTTTCCATGTGTCAATCCAGTTCGTTCTGTTACCATGCCATACCATAACCTGAATGGATTTCAAGTTTTTGGGTTTATATACAGGTGCTATGAACATCTCTTATAGAAATTCCCTTGTGGTATTTTAAATTATTTTCATGGGATATGGTCTCCTGACCATAATTAGCTGGTCAAGGTGTTAAAACACTTGTTACAAAATGCCAAATCACATTCTAGAAAGATTTGAACAGTTTACAGTGTCACGGCAATGTGTGTACAACTGTCGTCTGATGGCCCTGCCAATAGCAGCTCTCTTGTTTGATTTATTTACTTACTTTCGTGTTGACTCTGGCTATAATGGGTCCTTAGTGATGTTCTAATTTGCATTTCTTAAATTGCTGCTGAGACTGTCATTTTTCATCCTGATGATTTACTGTTTGTGTTTCCTCATGTGTCAAACTATGTCTCTGTCACTGTGGAGCCTCCTCACTTCTATCTTATCTCCCTGAACCGCCTTCCTGTTAAGAAACAAAGTCCTGCCTTCCTCACTCGATCTCACCCCTGGTCCTGGGCTCACTCTTCTCCACACCTGCCTGGTCCCCCGTTCAGCCACGCTGGCCCTCAGGCCTCTGACTGGCTGGGACTGGTGCTTCGTGGGGGAAGGGCGCAGGAAGGCGTATGAGGGACAGACACCGAGGCCCTGTGGTGGAGGCCGTAAGTAGATTTGAGGCTGGGGCTTGTCTGAGTGGTTCCAAAATAGGTTTGTAAAGTGACCTACTTAGAGGAGGCTGCCCAGAGAGATTCTGGAAGGAGCCGTAGGCTGTTAGGGCTGGAGAGGGCACTGGGGTTCATCAGGTCTAAGGGTCACCCACTCAAAGGCTTATAGGGGACAGGGGAAATCTCAATGACACAGGCTGGCTGGAGGTAAGAACACAGCACAAGTGAGATGACAAACAACAGTGACCTGTGGGCTAGGAAGGGGTGAAATCTGGGGAAAATTGGAATGCGTGAGTCTCATCATAGTGCTACTCCTTTCGAAGTACTATTCCTATCATAATGCTACTCCCCTGACTCTGCTACTCAGCTCCACCTCCAAGAAAGAGGGCTCAGTGTGGCCAGTGTTCCAATTTTTTTTTTCATGACAAACCAGAAATCCTGATTTTTTAGCTTAAATCTCCTGATTTTAAAAAAAAATGTTGACAATAAATTTAAGTCAATTAAAATAAGACACATTAATTACACAAGTCAAAATATAGCTGGGGGATGAGAATGGCTTGTAACCCTCCAATCTGTGACCCCTCATTATTTGATTTAACTCAGAGAACACAGGCGCAGAGAAGTATCCTCATATAACAGAGGGAAGGACTCAGAGAGTTCAGTGGTCCGATTCCATCTGTATGATCTCAGAAGAGGTGTTTCATCTTTTTGAACCTCAGCTACCTTATATATAAAATGGGGATAATGGCTTTCTCTCAGGGTGCTGGGTGGATCCACTTGGCTCACATCACGTCAAGCATTTAGAAGATACTCAAGAAAAGTGTTGGTAGGCCCCGCGTGGGGTCATTCATAAAATTAGAGGAATAACCAGGTTTAGAACTTTGCTCTCCTGATTCCCAGTCCAGAATTTGTTCCACATCACATTGCCTGCTTTCATGGGAGTTTCCAGAGGTGTCTGAACATAGGCATCCTTCTGATCCTAGAGAAATTGCTCTCAGTTTATGAGAGCTTGATTTTGCAGCAGCTACTGAGTTCTAGTAATGGGGCCTTTCAGCTCTGTGGACTGTACCCTGCAGGCCCCAGAACCCAGGAGATCAAGCCTCAATAATAATAGTAGCAGTAGTAGCACCATACACCATTGAACCCAAGAAGCCAGTGATTATAAGATACGCCATTATTTTATGTACAGCTGTAAAAGAGAAAATGCTACTAAATTAAGCCATGACATGCTATCAATTGTAAGATGCATCCTGATTTCAGAGATCTTAAGACGAGGGGAAATGTGCATCTTAGAATGGAAGAAATAGAATAGTAATGAAAGAATTAGTAGTAATAATCTGTTAAATTTTATTGCCTACCTCAAATTTTCGTATATACTATTTTATTCGCGCATTTATCAACAAGCATTTACTGAGCCTCTGCCATGTGCAGGCACTGTGTAGGCACTGGGGTTACAAGGTAACTATGATCTAGGTTGTGCTCCTCAGGAGCTCTGATCCTAGTTGGAAGATGGCGCAATAAGCAGCTGTAGGACAATGTGTAGGGGGTGGAGTAAAGATAAACCAAAGGATGCCATAGGAATCCGAGGGAGGCAGTGGTTGTTCTGATCCTTAGGAGCAGAGACTAAAACAGTTTGGGGTGCCTGGGATTGATTTAGAAAGTTCTGGCAGGAAGACAGGAGTGAAGGAAGCAGGCTAGGGCTAGGGAAGAAGCTAAGCAAGGAAGGATGTGTTGCAGCTGGAGCTAACTTAAGCCATCCCACAGGGAGCCCTGGGGCAGGAATTGCACCACCAAGGATTTGATGCCACCTTGAGGCAGGGGGCTGACCTTTTGGACCTACTCCCCTTCCTTATTCCCCAGTCCCAGGCAATTATTGGTTGCAGTGCTCTCTCCCAGCAAAGACTCCCTTTGAGAAGAGGGCAGCTGTGAACCCTTGGCAGCTGGAGGATGGTGGCCCGCCTCTGCTTGGAGGAGTTGAGTAAGGCTTCCTGGAAGAGCTTCCATTAAGCTCAAGTCTGGTGGGAGACCAAGGTATGGATGTAACCTGTGGATGAAGGGGGGGAGGGGGAGCATGCATAAGAAAGCAAGCATCTTGGGGAATGTCAGGTAGTGTGGCTGTGGGGCTGGGAAGTGGGCAGAGTGTGGTCACAGAAGTGTAAGTACCCAATAGTCTGGCTACCAGACTCAGCTTTTTGCAGTAGATGATAGGAGCTATTGAAAGGAGATATGATCACTCGGATGGCAGTGTGGATGGTAAGTGTGCAAGACTAGAAGCAAGATCAGTTAGGAGATGAGAAAATGATAGCCAATACTTATGAAAGACTTAATGTGTGCCAGATACTGTTTTGAGCTCTTATCGTCCCCATTTTGCAGATGAGAAAATCAATGGTTAAGTACCTCGCTCAAAGTCATCAAGCTAATATGAGCCAAGACTTGGACTCAGGAATCAGCCTGTACTTCTAACCTGTACACTCCCATGAATGTGAATGTGGGGTCCTATAGTACATGATGCATCAGTTAAAAATAATGATTTAAAGCATGTCCCATTGCACATACTGAATCTTGGGGGTCTCGTTCCTCCTGGCCCACTGCCACAAAGTAGGGAGCTCCAGAGAACAGCCAGTGAAGGAATCTCTTTGGGGCAGGTTCTGCAGGAGGCGTGAACTGTGCTGAAATGTGGTGAGGCTTTTGGGAAGCTGGCTCTGTGGAAGAAGGGTGTTTCTGTCCTCATGGTCCTGCAGGCCTGTCTTCCCTGGCAGCCACACCTGTTTTGTCCTTCTCCCTATACTCAGCTAGTCATTGCTCCCAGAGTGACAACAGCAACTGGGGACATCTGCAGAAGCTCCCTCTCATGCTTGACAAAGGCACTCAGAACCTGGCCCAGCCCCGCAAAAGAGGGAGGCATAGGTGGGGGTAAGTGGGAGGGCCATGAGATTTAGACAGCTGTGGGTTGGCGTGGCTGCATGACCCTGCCCTGGAACAGATGAAGTAAATGTGGACTGAGGAGGAGGGTCCCCTGGGTTTTCGAGGGTGAAAGAGAGTGCAGGGACTTCTTAGCACATGGTGGCTTAACTTAATGGCTGGGGTATTTCTGAGTTCCTGCTCCCTCGGCAAGGACCTGGCAAAAAGGGGTAAAGAGAAGGCACAGCCATCAACAAGGAGTTGTCCTTGTTCAGGCCGGGTGGGCAGCACCATGGAAAAGCTTGGTGGAAAGGACACAAAGAGCAGGGACTGGGAGAGAAGCCTTTGGAGAGGTACCCAGATGAGATCACGAGTCAATGCTGCAAAGAGTCTCTCAGGGCAGAGCCCAGCAAAGGGTCACCCTGAGGCTGGCAGGGTAGACCTCAGGTAGGGTGGACCAGTTCATACCTCCTTTACAGAGAGAGAGGAAAAAAAAAAAATCTTGTCTGGAATAGGTTCTTGAAAGGGAGAAGAAACTGGCTGTGGGAGAAGGGAATGTAGAAAAAAAAATAATTGTAATTTCTTCTTGTGCAAAGCATGATGCAGTTATAAGGCAGTATTTTGTCCTGGGATTCTTCCTAGAAGGTGGGCATTCTTTCATCATTCATGGAACAAATACTGTGCAGTACATCTCTTACGGGCTCAGAGAAGGGAAGTGTCAACTTCCTAAGATCACACAGCGGGTTAGCTTTAGTTAGGCTGGACCCAAACTCAGCCCCAGCATTATGGATGTGATTTCCTCAACTGTATTTGTACCGTCAGTTCTCCACACTCCAGTAAAGGTTGATTATTCACGTAAACACACCATGTGTGCTGGCCTCAATGGAAAGGTCCTGACAGAAAGGACAATGGGAAAAAGGATAGGAATGCTGACATGGGGCTGGGGGGCGAAGAAAACCCCTCTTAAATAATGAGTGATAGCAGCAGAATGTTAATGGAGGCAGGTGGGTGGGAAGGTGGTAAGAACTTGGCTTTCTTGGAAGCTTTTTTTTCCTCTTAATAACACCTTTATTGGGCTATAATTCACATACCACAAAATTCATCCTCAGATATTTCTTAATGGTCTCAGGGTGCGTCAGAAGTGGACACTGGTGATGACCACTCAGGGCGGTGGCAGATCATTCTGAGCAGAGTCCAGAGAGCCGATGTCCTAGGAAGCCTCTCGAATGCCATATTCTATCCTCTCTGGGACCCAGAGTTTGGAATCCTGTCTAGGGTGCTTTGTTTCCTGGAACGTTTCTCAGCAGACACACTTCCTGCTAACTGGAGCTCTGGATTCCTCTCTTCTCTGCAGTCTGTGAAGGTCAGTGGTGGAGAAAAGCCCACTCTTTGCGTAAGGTCTCTGGAACACTTTCCTCCACCCCGCAAAGGGTACCCTTCTTGGCTGCTCCAGAGGCCTGTAGGAAGGGCTGGAGCTTCTAAAACCAAAACTTTCACTTCACATGTCAGCGATTCTGCACTGTCATATCTGCAGTAAAACTGACCTCCAGGGCTTTCCCGGAAGAGCTGCAGCTTTCTTTACACATCTTCATCTGCCTGCCTTTGAGAGGTAGGCTTCCCCTGCCTGGCAGGGGCCATCTGAGACAGTCTTGAGCCCTTCTTCCCTGCATACACATGAGCCCCTTTCCTTCCTCTCTTCCTTTCTGAGACAGCCTGAATTTGGAAGTTTAGTTGGGGTGAAGGGATGAGCTGCTCCAAGATGAGCAGGGCTCCTCCAGGTCACTTCTGTTTCTCATGTATCCCGCCGCCTACGTCTGCTTCCTTTGCTGCTTCCTAGGCTAGGCACGGCAGCCCAGCAAGGGAGAGGGAGGAAGTCCCGCCAGGAGTGCCCTTTGGAGTGGATCCCATTAGTTCCCTGGAGGCTGGGCCCTGGCTCCGTGGTTGCAGGCTCTTCTAGGAATGTGCTCCCCAGCTGGGTTGTCTGGTTGACTGGGAACATCCCTGGGCTGGTCTGCAGTGGCTCTCAGGGGCTCGCTCTGGGCTGGACAAAGGCCAGCTCTAGAGGCTAGGTCCTAAGAAAAGGTCAGGATGGCCACAGGTCTTCAGAGAAGGCTGGCAGCAGTGGGCACTGGTGTCCAAGTGGCTTTGTTTTTGGTTCCCTCACTTGGATGGGGTATCAGTGAGAAGGAAGAAACCAGACAAATGGAAAAAACAAAGTCTTTTCACTGAGCCTGTGCCAGGAGTCCTGAGACTCTAGGCCCTACTTGGGAGCCTGCGTGCCCGAGCACCTCAGTCCCTCAATTGCTCATTGCCTTCCTCTGGAAGGATGGGAAGAGGGGCAGAGAGGTGACAAACGATTGGCTTGCTCTGTGATCTCATCCAAGTCACTTAACCTCTCTGAACCTCAGGTTCTCATCCATAAAACGAGAGGGCTAAAACTCGCTCATGTACAGGGTCGTTAAGCAGCGTGTGTGGGGATGTGCTTTAAGAAGTGTCAGGAACAATACTGTCATAGCCGGTGCTAGATCTGAGAGCCTGGGCTTTTCTTTTTGGAGGTGGTTCCTCAGCTCCTCCATTTACTTTTTACTATCGTAGAAACATAGCTTTTAAACTGGAAGGCATTTCAAGAGGTCATCTAATCCAGTCCCCTGGCACAATTATCTTTATTTTGTAAATAAGACTGTTTTGTCATTACTTTGACATGTCTGTCATAGCAGGTTGCAAATAAGCCTTTTCCATTTGCGTGGGGTGTGAGTTCGATGCACACAGGTGTTCGGGCAGCAAAGGGGTGGAAGAGGACAAGAAGGTCATATCCCTTAGAAGCAAGCGTGGGTTTTCAAGGTTTGTAGGCAGAAGGTCTGAGTGTTGTCTCTGTCGTCCTCAGAAGGTCTGAGTGTTGTCTCTGTCATCCTCTGGGGGTGGAGGCCCCTGCCCTGCAGGCTCAGAGGGGATGTGAGAATCACATTCTGCCAGTCCCTCCCCTTCTCTCTGAGAAAGCATCTGCTTGTCAGGGCTGGCGGGGTGGGGGAGCGGCTGCGAGGACACAGTGTATGTATTCTTCAGTGGTTTTTCCTTCAAAGGAAAAGATCTCCTGAGCCATCTCCATGGGAAAAACAAACAAAAACAAAACAAAACAAAACAAATGTAAGGAACCAGGAAAAATAGGGCTCCTTCCCCTGGAATTTCTCTTGGCCCTTGGAGCCTCACTGAATGTAGGGGTCAGCAAGAACCTCCTGAGCAGCAGAAATGTTTCCCATCTTCCCAGCAGCCAGGCAAGGAGGCATGGGGGTGAGGGGCGGGGATGGACAGTGGAGGAAGGTAGGGGGATGTGGGCATGCAGTGAAAAGCTGCTCCAGCTCTGGCCTCAGTTGCTCGAATTAAACCCATGAGCTTTTCATCACCTAAGTAATAGAGACGTGGGTCTTTTAGAGAGGCTGGGGCCAGTTTTTCAATAACCTCTACAACACTAAGATGCTGGTGAGCCAAAAGTGAAACTTGGGGAGGCTGTTAACAAAGTGCCTTGGAGAGGATTGTGCATGATTTACCGTATCCAAAACCAGAGAGTGATTCTTTGTGGAAGAAAGCGACTCGTGTCCTCCCCAACATCACACACACTTTCCTGGCAGGCCCGATGGGTTTCCAAACATTTCGTCACCGTCTCCTACTGACCTTGATGTGAAAGGAACGAGCCGCGTGGCCTGTTGGTTCCAGCTAAGCCATCGGGGGCGCGGGTCTGGGCTGGGGGAGGGTGGTGACCAACTCCGGAGTGGAGGTGAGGTCTGCTGGAAATCCCCAGCCCAGGCAAGCCGCCGAAGGTTTAAAGACGCCTTCCCCGGCCTTATTTGGTCGCAGGAAGTGGGCGGCGCCGGGCCTGCTCCTGGAGAGGCCGACCCGAGACAGTTGTGCTGATGAAGTGGTAGAGCTGGTTCCTGCTCGCCGCCGTGCCGCGCGCGCCGGCCGGCCGCTGGGGCTCCGCGCTCCCAGCGCCGAGTTGTGCAATCCTTTGTAGCACGCCAGAGAGTCCTCCTCCTCTGTTGCCTCTCGCCCTCTCTTTTTTTTTTCAAGCTGTGAGCTCAACCGATGAGTCAGAGCAGTGCAATCCTGACACTGCATCGCAGGACTGGGGGTGACACGAAGGGAGGGAGAGCGATCGCGAGGCGGACACCACCGGCGCGGGGTGCGCCGAGGATCCTGCGCCGCGAGCGAGGGGTGACAGCCCGCGCGTCCCGCCCGGGCCCTGCCAGCAAACTTCCCAGCCCCTGGAGGCGGTTTGCTGGAAGCTCTGCGAGCGCCGCGGCGAGGCGGCGGCGTCTGTTTGTGTTTAAAATCGGGGAGTGCGTGCAGGCTGCTGGAGTCTGGGAGGCGACCTAAGGCTGCGGCCCGCGGCGGAAAGGGGACAGCCGATGCCGGAGCTCGGGCAGGAGCGGGTAAGTGAGGCTGCCAGGTCGGCGGCCGAGGCCTGCACGCGGCGAGGCGCAGCCCGCCCTGGCGCGGCGGCCGAGGGCTCCCAGGCTGCGTGCAAGCAGCGGCGGCTGGGCGCGCAGGCTGCACCTCCACAGGCGCGGCCCCGAGCGGGAGCGCGGGGCTGCAGGGGCGCCGCGCGCCAACTTCTGCGGCCTGGGCGGCTGCGGGGGCGTATGCGTGTGTGTGCGTGGGTGTGGACGTGCGTTGGCCGCGCGGGAGCCAGCCCCTGCGTGGCCCGCACCCCCCCGGGCTGCAGCTGCGTGTGCAGCGCCGACCAGCCGTGTTTGTGCAGCTACGCAGCTCGCGCGCGGCCCCCGCCCACTCGGGCGCGGCCCCGGCAGGAAAACCCTCCCCACCCGCCCGGCCCGTGGCGGCGGCGGCGGCTCAGGAACACCGCCGCCTGTCCTCCGCCTGAGCGAACTGTGGTGACCGCAGAGACTGGCTTGCGTGACCGAGCTCAGGCCTGGGAGGCGCGGGGAGGGGCTGGCGAAATGCAGGAACTTGGCGCCGGAACCCCTTCCGCTTCTTCCAGTGTGCACAGGAAAGTGGCCATGGAAGCTGTGCCTGCGCTGGGAGTTTGGAGACAGAAGTGCAGGGGTGGCAGGGAACTGGGGCAAGTGCAGTGGAGGCCTAAACTAGAGTCCTGAGGGAGGGCGGGCTGCCATCACCCCGCGCGCCCTGGCGCTGCGGGCGCACCTCAGACCTGTCATCCATCTCGCCGCCCCTGCACAGCGGCGCGCTGCGGCCTGCGGAGCTCTCCCCGCGCCTCACGGTGTGCTGGGTTTGGTAGTGCCTGTCCAGAACGTGGGAGCCCAGGTTTTGTCTGCACCCTACATGTGGTGGAAGTAGTCATACTCCTCTTCCAGTTCACACTCGGGAGTCTGTGCACCAGGCTGCCCCTCCTGGGGCCTCTACCCGGGCCTCTGGATAAGGGCCTGATGGCTTAAAGCCTCAACCCTAAGGAAGACAGACCTGGAGTAGATACCTGCTCTTCAAAGTAGAGGCTACTGCGTATTCCAGCCCAACCTCCAGTGTGAGTTGCTGGATGAAAGGGGAAGTTATTACTCGCCCCATTTAAAACTGTTGGTCACAACTTTGGTGGCTACTTCCTGCTTTCAGCATCCTGCATCGGACCTGTGTGCCAGTCTGTGGAGCCTTGCCGACCGGCCACTGGCATGCGGGGAGAGCTGGCTGGCCTTAGCTGATTATGGAGGTCTTCTTGCACTTGTGTGAAAGGGATCTCAGTTGGCAGGTGTGGCTTTGGGGAGGGGAGATCTGGCTCTCCCCAGCAGAAGGATCCTAGTCTGGTGGCAGCATGGAGGTCTGGCCTCTCCTTGTCCCTGCAGCTTCAGAAGTGTGAATGGAGGCCTGGTGAAGGTGGACAAACTGCAACTCTGAGAAGACTCTTCTTTGTGGGCTGAGAGGAGGAAACCACGTGTCTTGCCCCAGAACCTCCTAGGGATGGTGTGGCACGTGCCCTTTTAGAATCAGAGAAGTGCAACCTTTCCACGGGCTGTAAGAGGGCTTCGGGCGGAAAGGGAAAGGAGAAACCATCCCGGGTTGAGAATTCATGAATCCTCTTTTTCATACTGCTCTGGACACTGAATAATAGTGTTGTAAACATTCAGTTACTGTGATAAACTATCTCATTGCATGGCCCTGACCCAGTGTCCACTCTAACTGGATTGGGCTCTGGCTGGTTACTCTGGTCTGAGTAGCTCCCAGGGGACAAGGTGGTGAAGAATCTTAAGGGCATCCCCTGCCCACCCATAAAGCTTGCTCTGGGACAGCTTGCCCACCCCCAGTGTGGCTTCTAAGCACTTACTGGAGCCCCTATTCCTTATGGCTCTGTCAGCCCCTCACCCCACTCTAGGAAAGACAGCTCTGGAGTGCCCATGGGGATGAGAGTTCAACTTTTAAATATGGGATTTAAAAATAGCCCGAGTATTTAGCCCTGTGGGCTGCTGCTTTTAATAAATGGAGGGGGAAAAAAGACGATATGTATTACAGGTTCAGCTGAGGGCCTCCGGTGGCTGCAGAACCCAGGAAAGGGGGCTGCCTAGTGGAGCCAAGGCCTCTGGTCCCCTGAGTAAGAGAAGAGGAGTAGGAGAAGGATGTGGTTGGTGCATGGGGCTCAGTGGTCTGGAAAGGGAAAGGGTTAAGTTCAGGACTCTTTGGCCTCAATTGCCCCTCTTCTGCAGCTGGGTGTCCCAGAAGGAAACCCTGCTCATGGTGGAATGGGGATGGCCACAAGGAGCTGGGAGAGTCTTCCTTATCCTTCTCGTCCTATTTCAAATGCCACTTTTTTGAAGGCTCAGCCTTCTTTTGAACACTCATTTCCACCTTATGTAGTCATTTGTGTGTACACCATAGTGTGGTAGTCAAAAACAAACAGCTAAGCGTCTGTACCTCCTTCATAGAGTTGCAGTGAGGATTCCGTGTGTTAGTATATGTGATATGCTGAAAGCACATTTCAGTATTATCGTAGCCTCTGCTCTAATGTAAGCTCTGTATTGTTCCCACGATGCCCAGCATCTAGTAGGTGTTCAGTATATATTAGTTGAACAAATGAATGAAAATTCTCCCTCAAAAAAATGTAGACTTGGCACGTGGTGGGCCCAGTGAGTCCTGTTTCTGGGACACATACTGTACCATTAGTTTCAAAAGGGTAGCCCATGGGTGATCCTGGTGTTTGGTGAACCAATGTCACTGCCCTTTGGCTGGCCTTCTGGAGAGCGAGTGTATCCCTGTCATCCTGACCCCAGTGGGACTTTAGGGTGACAGAGTGTGGAGCCTTCTGCCTGGGAATCTGCTAACCTGGGCATTTCCTTTGGTCAGGGCGATTGGCGCTTCCTGTGTGTTTGCATAGAAACAGCCTGGAAGCTGTGTTCTTCCCTGACTCACCATGCTGCAGCCAGTGGTCGCATCTGTGGAGGGGTTGCTTCTGCACCAGAGCGCTCTCTCTTTGTATGGGGCTGAACTAAACAAACTGCACGCTGGGCTGGAGCTACGTGGAGTGTGGAGTGTGCTGAAATCTCCATTTCTTACTTAAAAGTATCTGCATTTGCATTCATAGCAACATTCAGGATACTGTGAGACTGTGAGCTCATTTTATGAATCAGAAGCATTACAACATAACTTCTGTGTTAGAAACTGCTATTTGGAATCCACATCACCTTCCCTCCACCCGCAACACACACACACTTACAGGGGCTCTCACGATCCTGCACTTGGGAACAATCACAAACAGCAAAACTTGTCCACACCGACTTCTGCCCCACACTCAGAACATCATTTCTAGATAGTGGGTGCACAAGAGTGGGGCCTGGCCAGACCAGGGTTCCTATTCCAGTCTCTCTACTTGCTGGGTTGGCTTTGAGCATTGCTTAACTTCCTGAACCTCAGTTTCCTCATCTGTGAAACAGAGATGATAGTACTTCATAGGGTTGCTGTGAAGGTTAAAAAAGATTGTGTTTGAAAAGTGACTGGCCCATGGTAGGTACTCAATAGGTTAACAGCTAGCATTTTACCAGTTCCTACCAAGTTTTTCTGTTTGCCTTTTGCTTTTCTCGGGGAAGAGGAAATGAGGGACACTCTTCTAGACCACTGAAGCTTGTGTAAATGGAGCTCATTTTCTAACTGCCTAGGACTGGGCACAACTGTGTGATCCACTCAAGCCTGGACCGGCCCAGACTCCGGTGCCTGTGCACCTTTGCAAGCTATTCTGTTCCTGCTCAGTTTCCCAGAGATCAGATTGTGCTATCAGGAACCTACCCGCCCAGGCCTCAGGCTGAACTGTTCACGTGGGTGGGAGGAAGGTTGCTTTCTCAGCCAAAGAAAAAGTCCCCTTGTCTTTGCTTCACCTGAAGCCTCACTGTGTGACCTCATTGGAGATTTGGGTGGAGTCTGGGGTGGGAGTTGTCCCTCTAAAGAGCACTTTGACTCTTTCACCAATTGAAATAGCAGGGGTGGGGTGGGGTGGGGGTGGGGCACCAAAATATTATATAAGAAGAAAGTTGCCACATGTCAGAAAAGAGCTGGGGTTTTGCTGGGACGGTGGTGGGCGTCTCCTTGAGGGACGTGATTGCTGGCTGTGGTTTGCAGGGGCTGGTGGGAAGGAACGGGGCTGGGGCCTGAGGCCTCCCTGGCAGTGCTGCTTGCTCCTGCTCTTCCTGGAACACAGCCTGGTGCTGTGGCCAGCAGGGAAGGTGCTCCCTGTTCCTTCTGCCTTTCTCTCCAGCCGCAGGGAGCTCGTGGTGTGAGCGTTATTTTTTCCAGGCAATGCTTCTTCCTCAGGGAGTCTCAGAAAGAGGGGGAGGGAGCAGCCAGGGCAAGGTTCGTCCAGGCCAGAGCTTCAAGAGAGGGAAGTATACCAGGCTTGCAACCAAAAGGTGGTTCCCTCCGAGGCTACCCAACTTCTGGGGAAATGGGGTTCGGAGAGGAAGGAAAATGGTGGAGGCTTTTCGTTCCTAGTGTTTTCTAGCAGTTGGACACACAGAGGCCCCAGTCCAGGCTGTGGTTGCCAGAATTTGCCAGTTCCTTGGAGGGGAAGGCCCCAGAGCTGAGAAAGCTCAGAAACGCCTGAATGGTAACTCACAACCCTGAGAGAGCAAGTAGGCTGGTCTTCTCCTCTCTCTCCTGCTCCTCTCGCCTCCCCGCCCCCCATCCCCCAGCTCGTTGGCTGCTCTTGGGTCATCTACCTGGCTTTTACTCAGATCCCCTCCCCACCTGACCTTACTCTGTCCGACCTCCCCAGCTGGCCCCTGGTCATAGCGCTGGGCTCCCCAGTTCCCAGGAGTCCTCCCCAGAGCTGTAAAATACTTTGAAACATCTAGTCTCTTTCATTTTCAAATGGGGAAGCCCGAGAGACAGTGAGTTCCTTGAGGTTCCCATAGACTGTCTCCACTTTCACCTAAGGAGGTGGAAAGAGGAGCTGCCCTCGGTCCCCACGCCTCCAAATTTGGAAGTTGGGAGGGCCACTTTAGTGCAGGAAGAGCCCAGAGGAATACTGTCTGGGCTCCTGGGTGTGGCTCGGTCCTCAGCTGGCTCCACAGTTATTTATTTGTCTGTTTGTGTGTGTGTGTGAGTGAGTTTTGTGGTTGGGAGACTGGATCTGAGTGAAAGCAGAAGTACCCACGCTATGTCAGCTATGCAGTGCACAGATTGGACCTTGCAGGGGCAGTCGGGAAAGGAAGAAGGGGGCAGAGGCCCCTCTGCGCGGGGGCTGCTGGTGCTCCTTTTTGTCCCTGCAGCAGTGCTAACACAGTGGAGCATAAACAGCCCTTACATGTTGCTAGCAGCTGCCTTTCCTTGCTGGCTTTGGGCAGAAGTGCCCAAAATAACCAGACGGGCACTTCACTTGTGGGACATTCACTGCGGTGGCCTCAAGGCAGCTTGCTTGCTCCCTGCAGGCCCCCCAGTGCCTCTGGCGTCGCTACTCAGACTTCCTGTGGCCACTGCTCCCCAGCCTCCCTCAGGTGCTCACACTTTCCCTTTTATAGCTCTTCTGAGAGTGAACCCAGGACCGTAGAGAGTCCATTATGGGCCTGGAAGCTCTGCCAGGTATCATCTGGGGACCCTTGTCCTGCCACATCCCTGTAGGCCCTGCTGGCACAGCTGAGTTCAGGGGAGGCCTGTGCCAGGTGTGCTCCTTCTGGGTCCCTAGGCCAGATGTCCCCCGTGCCTGCAGAGCCCAACACTGTTGCTAAGACTCCTAGTCTCCTTGTCCTGCTCTTGCCTGGCCAGCCCTGCGCTCAGCCAGTTGTGGAACCAGAAGAGTCAGACCATCCAGTCCCCCCACACCCCAGGTGTTGAAGACTGATAATAACGCTACTCCTGCCCAGCAAGGGGGAGAGAAAATCACATTCATTGAGCCCTTACTTTGTGCCAAGCACTTCATACATATGTACCTCATTTAATCCCACAATAACTATGAGATGAAGATATTATGCCCATTTAATGATAGGGAAACTGAGGCTCATGGGAAGGCTGATAATTAAAGAACCCAGGACACGTTCTGTTGGACCCTAAAGCCCAGTCTCATTTTACCATGCAGCTCCCACACTTTTGCCTATTATCATGTGCACAGGGAATGAAGTGCTGATGGTAGGAATTCAGGCACCGTTAGACTGGCTGATGGAAATATTTTGGGCTGGGAAGGGTGGAGAAGACCCCCTCTGAAACCTTGCTCTCCAAACACTTCACAGGGTCTCCAGAAGCCCATCCTAAGCCACAAGGCCCTGTTGTGGAGGGCTACAGGCCATGGGGGTCAGCGGTGTGTGTGTGTCTGTGTGTGAGGGGGTTGCTGAAGGGAATCGCTCATGCATGGGAGGTGTGGAAAGGCTTAGTTTAGGCCTTGTGAAGATCTTCCAAGTGTCTCCTCCCCAAACATCCCAGCCTCTGTAGTCCTGAGATCATCTCTGGGACCGTAGGCTGGATAGTGGGGTTCTTGGGTCTCCCTTGCTGGCTGCTAGGTCTCACCCCGGGGCCCATCATTCTAGCTGGCTTGGCACAGGTCCCAGAGAGTCTGGTTAGTGTATACTTGGGGCTTGGGCTGGATGCTCTGCTGGTGCCCAGTGCCAAAGGCCTCTGGGTGTATTTCAGGAACAATAAAGAATAAATCAACAGAAAAGGCCCTGCAGCAGCTGCTCAGAGACTGGAGAAATGAAAGGAATGTGCGAGCATTTGGCAGAGGCCCTGGATCCTGACCGGGGCCTGAGAAAGGGCGTGACACTGACTGAATGGCTGGGCGAATGAGGCAGGTGGCTCTCCGTGCCTACTCTGCAGCCCATCTAAGAGGCCCCAGGCAGCCATGCTGAGACCCCCATCACCACCACCTTTGCTGACAAGTTTTTGTGCTTGGTCACTAGCAGGTATTGGGGAGCCATAGTGTTTCCATTCTTTTGCTCCAAACCAGCAGGGTGGTCCCACCCCCACACCCTAGCCACCCAGTTCGTCTTGGCCCCTTCTGGAGCTGGCCAAGCAGGAGAGCCTGGGCTGCTAACGACACCACACTCTATACCCCCCTGCTCCACCTCCCTACTGAGAAGGATTTGAGCCAAATGTCAAGGACCTGGCAATGCCAGGTCTGAGGGTGAAGACACCTCCACCTGGGAGTCCTTGACCACAGCTCTACCCAAGTAACCATCCACGTGTCCTTGGGCAAGTTTCTCTACCTCTCAAGGCTTCGGTTTCGTCATTCATAAAAGAGAGATTTAGACCAATGATCTTTGGAGTAGCTGGGTACTATCTGTCTCCCTTATTCAGGATATGAAATAACCAGCTTTTAAAGAGCTGTTGGCCAACCGGGGCTGTGGGGTTGGAGAGTGTGGGAGGAGTGTGGCTTCCTCTTGAGCAGATGTTGAGCCTTCCACAGCTTCGCCCGATGGCGGTAATCACCAGTAGCCTCTTCATCTTCAAAGCCACTCTCCTCGCAGGGCTCTCTCACCCACCTTACCTGAACAGCCATACTTCCAGAACATCATAGAAGTTTTCAGGCCAGCTGAAACCACTCTCCAGGGAGAAGATGTGAGCAGGCCAGATGCTGCTGCCATCCATCTCAGACTGCCCGAAGCCTCAAGCAGGAGGCTGAGCCTGAAGCCCTGAGGAGGAAGTTTGCAGAAAGGGATCTGGGTTCCAGTCCTGGCCTGGCCTTTATACTTTTGTGACCTCAAGCAAGTGATGTGACCCCTTGGATATTCAGGTTCCTCATTAAGAAACGGGAGAGTAATAATACCTACCATGCTCTTAGGATTAAACAGGATTGTATGTGTAGAGTGCTTGGCACATGGTAGTACCCTCAAGAAATGTTAGAGATGGTAAAGATGGTGAAGTAGAAAGCCGTGTTTTTGTGGTGCTGAGATTTTACCTTGGCTCCAAGCCCGGCCTAGTGTCTTGCCAAAAATGAGGCTTGCCTAAATGGAGACATAAAGCAATGTTACTGGGTCCTTGATTCTAGGCCTTGCTTGCTCCTGGCTGTGTATCTGAAGGCAAGTTTCTTTCCTTCTCTGGGCTGCTTTGTGGACTGGGAAATTGGACTAAGTGAATACTGACATTCCTTGATATTCGGAATCTGTTCAGCTTCCCCAGCTGGGCCCTGCCTTGCTGGTTGGCTCTGAAGCGTGGCACAAGCCACCTTTCTCTGTATGGTGTGGAGGCACTCATTCCAGAAGGAGACTCTTCTGACCCTGCAGCTCTCAACTCACCTCTACAGTCCCCCACCTCAAAATTCTGTGGGCTCTTCTAGCTTCTAGGTGCTTTTTATAGATGCCCTCGATCTTTAGGGGAGCCAGGTTCTGGCATACTGGGGCTGGGATTATTTCTTGTGCGGGGTCGGGGGGGGGGGGTGCAGGGGCGGGGGTGGGAGTGTTATATGCTATGATCTACTTGGACATGCCCCCAGGAAGGCAGCAGCTCTGGGAGGTAGCAGGAGGGTCCACAGATGGCTTTGTGGGGTTCTCATGTTTCCTTCTGAGGCCCACAACAAACGTAGATTTGGGGTTTTTCTGGGAGGATGATGGAAAGACAAGAGTTTGAATCTTGCTTTTGCTGCCTTAACAGCAGAGCCTCCGTTTCCCTCTTTAGAATGGGGACAATAAGACACCTTGATGGGAAGCTCGTAAACATGGATCAGGGTATGTCAGGAGCCTGGCATGGAGGAAGTGCTCTATAAATGTTAGCTTCCTTCTTTTGGAAAAGATCTGCCTTTTGGCTATTCTGTGGACTGACTGGGGGAGTGAAAATATTTGCCTGTGGCTGTTTTCCCAGGGAGAAGCAGGGCTGCAGAACCAGCTGTTACAGCCCGAAGTCTTCTCTGTCTCCCCAGATGTTTTGATTCTGGGTCCAAGCTTGGAGTCAGGTTGAGTGCATGTCCATCGTGAGGATGGGAGAGAGGCTGTCCAGGCTTTTGCAAACATCTGAGATCCTAGGGCTGTGCACAAGGTGTGGAGAACATGGTCTGAATAAGGAGAGAGTGGCCTTTCTGAGTTGTGAGAATTTGACAAGTTACTTCTAACCTTCATTTCCTGTAAATTCCCCAAATTGCCTTGTGTTTTTTATTTCTAATTTTATCTCATTTTGATTGGAGAACATACTTTCTGTGATTTCAGCTCTTTTAAATACATTGAGACTTGTTTCATGGCATAATTTATGATATAGATCCTAGAGAATGTTTCATGTGCTCTTGAGAGGAATTTGTATTCTGCTGGGTAGAATGTTCTGTAGGTACCTATTAGGTTTAGTTGCTTTATAGTATTCAGGTCTTCTGTTACTTTGTTGAGCTTCAGTTTACTTGTTCTGACCATTATTGAAAATGTAATGTTAAAGTTTCTAACTATTATTTTCAAGTTGTCTACTTTTCCCTTCAATTATAGCAGTTTTTATATCATGTATTTTGGGGGCTCTGTTGTTAGGTGCATATATCTTTCTAATGTTCTCTTGATGGATAGACACTTTTATCATTATAAAATGTCCCTCTCTGTCTCTAATAAAAATTTTTGTCTTTAGGTCTATTTTGTCTAATATTTGTACAGCCATTTCATCCCTCTTTCAGTAACTGTTTGCATGGTCCATCCTTTTACTTTCAACCTATTTGTGTCTTTGAATTTAAAGTATGTGTCTCGTAAATAGCATATAGTTGGATCATATATTTTTAAACCCATTTTCCCAACCTGTGCCTTTTAATTGGAGTGTTAAATATATTTACATTTAAAGTAATTATTGATAAGGTAGGACTTATATCTGCCATTCTTCTATTTGATTTCTGTCTTATGTCTTTTGTTTGTTTGTTTGTTTTTGTTACTGTGTTCTTTGAGTTGAATAGATATTTTTGAGTTTACCATTCCTGACCTATGAGACAAAAAAGAGCGAGGGTTAAATGAGACGTTGCCTGCAGTGTGCTTAGCACAGTGTGCGCAGTAGAAATGGGCACTCAGCTGGGCTTTGGGCCCCGAAAGAGCCATGGTTAGTCCTGGGGCTGCCTGAGAGCAGAGTCTACCCAGGGCTCTGTGGGACCCCCATGCCTCCTGGGAAGAGCATGACACCTTGGCAGGTGGCTTCTTTGGGGAGGGAGGAACGGTGGGTCCTTGTAAACTGCTTATGCCAGGCCCTGACCTTCTTACCTTTTCTCTGCTCCAGCATCTGGCACCACCTGGGCTGCTTATGAAGCAGTTGCAGAGTTCTCACCTTGAACGCACCCCTCCCTTCACCACACCCATGAACCAGTCTCAGAATGGGTTTGAGAACCACTGCTCAATACAGATGGACAGACAGCCAGGTGTGATAGAGTGAGACCCGGTTTGGAGTCCGCAGGCTTGGATTCAAATCCTTTCTCTTCACTCGTGACCTCAGGTTGTAACCTGGAATAGTTACTTTTCAGAGCCAAGCTTTCCTCATTTTTCAGACGAGACTAAATGGTTACACAAGTAAGCAATACTCACACACTTTGAGAATGTGGGCAGTGCTGGTGGCTACTATTTCACGTGACAGTTACTCATTTCAAAGATGTTCCTTTGATTCCTAGATACAGGCCTTGACCCCCTTGCCCCACCCTGGGCTCCTAAGTTCCTCACAGGTCGGAACCAGTGAACGGCAGACCCTGGAGCAGACACCTGGTTACCTAACAACCGGTTTACTACCCTCTCCTTTGGGCCACTCTGCCTCCGGGTCCTACTTCTTCCAGCCTTGGTGCAAAATCAGAAGGGAATTAAAGAAGCCTTGTGGGATAGTAGTTAACACCAAATGAGAGCATGAAGATTCAGAAAGGGTGAGAACAGCATGTGCCGGAGGGCTGCCTGGAGGAGGTAGGCCTTGAAAGGAAGTCAGATGATCAAGCATGGAGGCAGCAGTTCTAGGCAGAGGGAAAAGCTCCAGGAAAGGCTCAAAGTCAGGGAACTCTCCCTGAGGTCACTTGCTCCCTTTGTGTATCTCTAGCCCCTGCATGGGCCACCTCGCATTATAATCAGTGTGTGTTTCTGTGTTTCTCTGAACTGGAAGCTCTGTGCGTAGGGGCTGTGCATTGTCTCCTTTGTCTCCCTGAAGCCTAGAGCTGCAGGGCTGCGGAGAGTGTGTGTGTGTGTGTGTGTGTGGAGTAGGCAGGGTGAGGGAAGCCATGTTAAGAGAGGCCCCTGTGAGTGACCTCTGTATCTTGGCCCAGGACAGAGTCTGACACTGCAGCCAGACAGCCCTGCCCTAGACCTGCCGAGAAACCAGGCCTTTTCAGAAGGAGAGGGAGGAACCAGAGTAGCCTTTAGAGGGGTGAGCCCTACAGGGCGTGAAGAGAGTTGTGAGGAGACCAGGGGCCCCACTGGTCCCCACGAGGTCCTCTTCAGAGGTTAAGTCACTTAAAGACCTGGGTGCAGGGACATTTGCTATATCTCTTCTGGAAAGAGTCTAAACCTGCGAGGTTCCACCTCACCACCTCTGGATTCCTAAAATCCTGTTGGGAGGGTTTTCCTGGGCTGCCGGTGATCCTTTGTGGCCCTTGCCCAGGTGGGAGGCTATTGGTACCTCCAGAGGGGGCAGAAGCTGAGCTAGACAGAGGCTCCATCCTTTCCTGGCTTTGTCTGGAACTGTGTGCTTTGCCTGCCTCAGCTTCCTCTTGATAAAACAGACCTGGTTATCTTGGTTTCTCATGGGCATCCTGGGTTTTTTTGCAGGCAGTAGGAGAGGAGGATGATAAAGATAGGCATCTGAATGAAGCCCTGAGGGTGCCTCATCAAGCAGAGGATTCCCCTTTCACAGTATCCCTTTAAAAGCAAGCACCACAGTGTGGGCATTTTCATAAAGCTCTAACAGCGGCCCGCTCGAACCCTGGCCAAGACTTCTGAGCCTGACCAGCTTCATGGCTGAGACCCCTGGGACTCATGAGCCCTGGCCTATTGGCCTGGCCACTCTGCCTTTCAGAGCTGAAGTTCAGTCTTAAGAAGTGACAATCTGGGGACTCTCTGGACTGAGAGTGGGCAGATCATAGGACCTGCTCTTTCATGCCCTCTGGGGAAGTGACCCTTGTAGGAAGCAGGTGCTCCTCTTCGTTGCTGGTGTCCCCTTCCTTATTGGTTTTCAGATTCCTTGAGAACAAGACTTATGTGTCCAGTGGCTTGGAGAAATGGCACCCTTCAGCCTGGATGTAAACTCCTAGTTAAAAGGGGGCTTACAACATTGCAGATGATGACACTGTGTCCAGAGGGAAGGTTTACCTAGGGCCTGGGCAACTCTAGCTTCCTCAAAGCAGCAGTTCAGGCCACTCGCCTAGTCTGGCTATAGCCAAAGGCTCCAGAGTATCTGAGAGAGCTTTTCAAGATGTTAGCCTGGGCTACCGGGCCAGATGGGCCGTGCCGGGCTCTTCTAGGGAGGGCCCCTCATCACGGCCCCCTGGTTTCATAGCCAGACAGGAAACCAGGCTATGGTCTAGGCAGGGGTGGGCAGCCTTGGGGGAAGAAAAATGAGGCAGGGCAGTGGCAGGGCTGGCACTTTTCCAGTTGGCCTGCATGTGGTGTGTGACAGCAAGCGATAGAGAGTCAACGGGCAAGGTAGCTTGTGGGCCCACAATTGGAGAACGATTTGTGTTTAGCTTAGTTGGTGAGGGACCAGTGGTGGAGTGGGGTGGGCTGGGGTTGGGAGCAGGGCCTTTTCACTTTATCTCAGCATCATGGGAACTCTGATCAGGGGGAGGGACTGGAAGTCAGGGCCAGGCAGGAGCTTAGGGTAGACATGCTGGCTGTGAGTCGTGCCTCTGCCCAGGCCTGGCTCTGACTCACCTTAGGCGCAGTCTTGAATGAGCATTTCAGGAAGCCGGTACAAGCCAAGTGCCAAATACAATGTCCTGTAAACTCTATCCCATGGAGTTGGCTGTCTGCTGGAGACAAAGAAAGAAGTGCCTGGAATATAGTGTGCTGAGCATGGCGCGGGGAGCAGAGTGCGGTTGGGAGGTGTCAGGGTCTCATAGCGAAGTTCTTGGCTTAGCCTTGGGGTGAGGGAAGACTTCCCAGAGAAGCAGTGTCTGAGACCTGAAGGATGAGGAGGACTTGGCCAGGTGACAAGGGTGGGAAGGCAGCCTAGGCAGAGGTACTGCCTGGTCAAAGACCTGGAAACAAAGCAGGAACAGCATGTTGGGGCAGGACTAGCACTGAATGCTGGCTCAAGCTTGGCATGTTGAGAGAGGTGTCAGGAGCCCAAGTCTGTAGGGACTTGTGAGAAGGACAGGGAGTTTAGGCTTTGTCCTAAGATAGCTTCTTCAGTGCTTAGGAAACTGGTCGGACTAGAGATTCGGGCCCTTGTTGGATGACATACTCGGGTCTGTTTTGCCTTGGGTTGGAGATGCATGAGCTCTGAGCCCCCCTGCCTTCCTAGTGCTGACTTTGTGGGCCCGGCAGTGGCCCAAGTTGTAAGAGCAGGAGCTTGGAGCATGAGCTCCAAAGGTTGGGTACTCAACTCTCATTCCCACATCAGAACTAAGCCCCTTGGTGGCTGCTGGGACCAAGCTGGCCACTTCCTTCCTGGCCCGTGTAACCTTGACTCACAATGGTCCTTTCTCTCACATGGCCACACTGAATACCCCAAGCTTGTAAGTAGCCCTAGTCCCCTTAAGGGTCATTGCTTGGCCCCAGCACCCTGTGGTGAAGACTCAGTGGGTTCTCCTGGCCAATGCTGGGCATGTGGCAGGGCTGCTGATAGCTCCCGGGGAGCGGTTTGTGTTCAAGCTGCCATCCCTGGAGGACGTGGTGTCACCATCAGCACAGAACTCCCAACGGCCTTTCCAGCACCTTCCCTCATGTGTCTGCAAAACACATATGTGGGTTCAGCATTGTTTTCTTTTCTTGGTGCACATCGCTGTCCTCTGTAGAGAGAAAGTGCTGCTCGCCACAGATCCTCCTGAAAGCCTTGTAGGCACCTGGCCACTGACGCCAGACTCTTGCCTTGTCTCCTGCCCAGGGGTGTCTGGGTCTGGCCAGGGACTGGGTGCAGCAGTGAGGTACCTGGAGGAAGGGAAGAGTAAATGGAGCCAGGACGGAAAGTCAAACAGATTGACAGAGGGGCTGCAGTGACCGGGGCCCCACAGTGACTGTGGGTTTCCTTTTGCAGTGTTCCTGCCTCTGTCGTCAGCGGCCCTGTAGCCAGTCCCAGGGGTGAGCTGCATGCAGGAGTTCCTCATTATACCCTCTTCTCTGCAGCCTCGGGGAGTTGGCCCATAGGTCAGCAGCCTTCTGAAGAGATGGCTTCCTTTCTCTTCCTTTCTGTGAGGAAGGCCAGGCTGACTTCTATCAGAGGGGTAGAGGAGTGGGGTTGGGCAGAAGAATGGGAGGAAGTGGCTCAGTCCTGGCCAGAGTTGCAAACAGTGACGTACCGGTGGCAAATGAGAGCTGGACACCCCACCAGCAGCAAACAGAACTGAGGCAGGTGGTCTTGAGGGGCTGGGAAGCCCAGGCCCAGAGGGCAGGGCCAAAGGGGCCTATGCAGTCTCAAATCTCCCTGCAGGTGGACCTCACATACCCCTCTGGCCCCTCTATGGTGAGGTCTCTTCCCTTCCCCCGCTTTCTGTAGATCTCAGCTGGATTAGGAGAGAATAGGAGATGTTTACCTACCAACAGTTCAGGCCGGGGTAAGGGGCTTCCCAGGGCCAGTGAGGATATCGGTGTCCAGAAAGTCCTTGTTCTAAGACAGTGGGGAGGGTGCCATGCGAAGGAGGTGTGCAGAGGGACCTGGGGTCTTAGTGGCATGTCTTGAGGATAAGGAATAAGAACGTGTCCTTGATGTCTAACAGACCTAGGTTCATGTTTTGGCTCTGCAGCATAATTACTGTGACCACTGGCAGGTTGCTTAGCCCCCCTGAGCCTAACCTAGCTACCTGTAAAAGGGAGGTTAAAAATAACAATGGTTTGGCTTCATGCGGCCTTATAAGGCTGTCGTGAGTTAAACACATACAAAGCACTCACGACCTGCTGGGTACAAGTGCATTATTGTTACTATTGTTATTACTACTCCTAACAATAAAAAACAACTATTACTACTTAGCGCTTCCTGCCTTGCTTGGTGTGTCCCCTCCTCTCCTTCCTCCAGGTTTCCCAGACATCTTCCACTCTTGTCCTCATCCGCCCAGATAATGACCTTTCTTCTCTGAAGGTACCACATCTAGGTGGGTGGCTGTGCTCTTAGCACTCTTAGCTGGCCAGTGGGGGTGACGGGGAGGCCTCTGCCGACGCTTCTGGGGCAATTCAGCCTCCCTAGATTGGTCCCCTTGATTTCCTCTGAGTCCCTGGCCCAGCTTTGGAAATCTACTCAGTGGCCCTCCTTGATGTGCAGGGTTGGTGGCGGGACGCAGACCAGCTGAGCTTAGCCCCTCTGGACCTGACTAAACAGCTGCAGACGAGGCAGCCTTGGCGGGAGGGGGGCAGGAGCAGCCCTGCCCTTGGCTCAGATTCCACCCCATCTCCTCCAGCCCAACGTGCAGTGCTTGCCCTCCCCTAGGCAATGAGTGGCCATTTGCGCCTGGTCCCTGGGTACCCTCCAACAGGCACACACTTGCACGTGCAGCCGGACTCATCTGCCACGTGGGCCTTCCCTTCCCCCAGCCCCCACGGCCAGCGCTGTGGCTCATGAGGCAGCAGGGGTGTGTGTGTGTGTGCGCGCGTGCGTGCACGCGCTGTCGGGGGCGGGGTGCCACAAATGTGTGTGAGCATCTGAGGGGCTCTCAGCCCCCTGGAGGCACGTGGATCTCCCAGCCTACCCCGGGCACCCTCCCCTTTCCTCTCCCCAAGCGTGTTCTTCCTGCCTCCGACTTGCTATTGCTTACCAGTACTTCCAGTTTGTTCATGCCGACTGGGGCGGCAGAGCCCTACTCCTGTAGCTGGACAGTCCTGCAGCTTTGCGATGACGCCCAGGGCTTTTTTCAACCTAAGGCTGGCTGGCTTTTGGGTCTCAGCTCCGAATTGGGTTGGCTATCAGGGAATAAGAATTTAAAAGCAAGAAAAGGGGGTTTGTTCAAAAGGTGGTTTCGGTGGCCTGCAGCACTGTGCTTGTCCTAATCCTCCCACTCGTGCTGGTGCCAGGGTGACTTGGATGCCCTCCTAGCCTCTCCCCTCCTCCAAATTCCATATGTAAAGACAAAGGGGGTGCAGGCAAGGGGAGTCTCTCTCTCTCTCTCTCTCTCCCTCTCTCTCTCTCTCTCTCTCTCTTCAGGCCTGGGGCTGAGGAAGGAAATGGAGGAGGAAGTTCCTCTCCTTCTGGGTGCCGGGTGAAAGTGAAAGGCAGGGGGCCTAGAGTGAGTCACGCAGCTGCAGCTCTGGAGGGGAAGGGCTGGAGAGGTACGGAAGCCTGCACTGGAGCGATAGCGCGGAGGCCTCCCCGGGGCCAGGACAGCGCAGGGGTGTAGCCGGGGCTTCGTACCAGCGCCCGCCCGGTACCGCCCAGCCCTGGCCCTCCTCTGCTCTCTGCTAGTTCCCTGGCAACACCTGGGCTGCAAACAGTGACCTGCAGTGTCTAGGGGCTGATTGCTGAGGTCTGAGGTCAGCCTGGGCCTGCAGATTTATTCCCCAGGGCTTCCTGAGCTCCCCTCCTTGCCCCTCCAGGCCTAACTGGCTCAGGACCAGAACTTTAGTCTGGGGAAGAGGTGGGTACTGTAGCTTCCACCCTCACCAGCTTCTCAGAGAGGAAAATAAAAGCCTTTTCTGAAGAAAGAAACTCTTTGAAAATTTATGGAAGTTATACTGGTCTTGATTCTATGTCCTGTAGCAGGATAAATTGAGCAACCCGTTTTTTCTTTTTTAATCAGGTTATAAAACAAATACAGAAACACTAGGAGCACTTTAGTCATACCGTGTCATAGAGAAACCTTCTGGACCTAAGTTCTAGCAATCTGCACCCCTTCAGTATCTAGTTATGCTATTTCTTTTCTTGAGATGCCGGGAGCTTTTGACAGTGGAGGAGGGTGGGTGGAGACTGCTGACCAGCTACCATGTGAGATCCTGCCTCCTGCCAGACAGAGCTGCAAAACAGGTTCTTGTGCTAGTTTGGGGAAGACTCTGGCAGCCACAGTCCCACCCAGCAGTTTCTCCCAGGGGTGGGGCGAGGACTGCACACACCTTTCTGGGGCCTCAACTGCAGCCTCAGTGCGAAGGACTTGAGCCTAGCTCGGCCTGAGCCCTGGACTTTGCAGGGACCTGGTGGGCTCCTGATCCTGGGGCTGCACAGTTGGGAATGACCCCTGTTCTCTCCATTTTCTGTGTCTGAGATGTGGTTGGAGTGTCAGAGGAAGCATTGGCTGAATGAAGCTCCTTCTGGGTCTGGTGGGGAGGCTACTGTTTGGACAGATGTGAGAAGACCACACCTGGCTGCCCACTAGGCTGAGGCCTGGCTGGCTTAATAGGAGAAAGGAACCCAATTAGGCTTTTGTCACCCCTTTTCCCAGCTCAGCGGGCAGGGGCTCAGGTTTGATTTCAGCCCCATCTGCCTCCTCGGCAGGTGTCTTTGTTCAGTGCACAAATTACACAACCAAATTTATCACAGGGCCTTAGAGGCCCCTCTCTTGTGCTGATGTCTGGGGCATCCTTGGAGGCTGTGGCTGACGCTTTTACTATTCTTCTGTCTGCAGGCTCCAGGGCCCTGCGGAGCATCATGACCTGGGAAGAGTAAACAAGCTCAGGAGGTCTCTGCAAAGAGGAAGGAAGCGCCAGCAGCTCTTTCTCCCTGTGCCTGACGGCATTGTCCCAGCATTGTCCTCTGCTTCTGCTCTGCCCTCACCAGCTACAGGACTAGGGCAGGGCTTCCAGCAGGACCTTCCTCTAGGGGATGGGCAACTGATAAAGTAGGTCTCACTGCTGGGGCCCCTTTGGCCACACCATGAACCTCCAGGCCCAGCCCAAGGGTCAGAACAAGCGGAAGCGTTGCCTCTTTGGGGACCAGGAACCAGCTCCCAAGGAGCAGCCCCCACCCCTGCAGGCCCCGCAACAGCCCTCAGCCCCTCCACAGTCCACCAGAGTGAAGGAGGAGCCTTACTTCGGGCACGAGGGTTCAACGGGGGCCGCCCCTGCCTCGCAGCCTGTGGAGCTGCCCAACAGCCTGGCCCTGCTGAACTCCGTGGTGTATGGGGCCGAGCAGGCCACGGCAGCCATGTTGTCCCAGCAGGTGGGCACAGTCAAGTGGCCCAATTCTGTGATGGCCCCGGGGCGGGGAGGGGGCGGGGGAGTCAGTGACAGCAGCTGGCAGCGGCAGCCGGGCCAGCCTCCACCGCACGCTACGTGGAACTGCCACAGTCTGCCCCTCTACGGTGGACACAAGGGGAGACCTCATGCTGGCCTGGGGGTCTCTACCTACTATAACCACCCCGAGGCGCTGAAACGCGAGAAAGGAGGGGCGCCGCAGCTGGACCACTACGGAAACGCCGTGCGGCCGGTGATGCCACAGAAGGTACCGCTGGAGGTCGGGCGGCCCCAGGCACCCCTGAACTCTTTCCACGTGGCCAAGAAGCCCCCAAACCAGACGCTGCCCTTGCAGCCCTTCCAGCTGGCGTTCGGCCACCAGGTGAACCGGCAGGTCTTCCGGCAGGGCCCACCGCCCCCCAACTCTGTTGCCGCCTTCCCACCGCAGAAGCAGCAGCAGCATCAGCAGCAAGCAGCCCTGCCCCAGATGCAGCTCTTTGAGAACTTCTATCCCATGCAGCAGCCGCCCTCTCAGCAGCCCCAGGACTTTGGCCTGCAGCCGCCGGGGACGCTGGGGCAGTCCCACCTGGCTCACCACAGCATGGCACCCTATTCCTTCCCCCCCAATCCTGATATGAACCCAGAACTGCGAAAGGCCCTCCTGCAGGAGTCAGCCTCGCAGCCTATGCTACCTCAGGCCCCGATTGCCTTCCCCCGCCGCTCCCGCCGCCTCTCAAAGGAGGGTGTCCTGCCTTCCACCACCCTGGATGGGGCTGGCACCCAGCCTGGGCAGGAGCCTGCCACCAATCTGTTCCTACATCACTGGCCCCCGCAGCAGCCGCCACCTGGACCCCTGGGGCAGCCCCACCCTGAAGCGCTGGGATTCCCGCTGGAGCTGAGGGAGTCGCAGTTGCTGTCTGATGGGGAGAGACTGGCCCCCAATGGTCGGGAGCGGGCGGCTCCCACCATGGGCAACGAGGAGGCCATGCGGGCGATGGGCACGGGGGACTGTGGGCAGGTGCTGCGGGGCGGGGTGATCCAGAGCACGCGTCGGAGGCGCCGGGTGTCCCAGGAGGCCAATTTGCTGACCCTGGCCCAGAAGGCAGTGGAGCTGGCCTCGCTGCAGAACGCAAAGGTGAGAGTGGCACAGGGTAGGGGCCAGACCTGGCAGAGGGCAGGGTGAGCTGTGTTGGGGGCCTGGGGAGAGCAAGTGACTCCAGGTCCACAAGGGCAGTTCCTTGAAGGAAACAAAAGAACCCATAAATTTTAGGGCATTCTGAACTCCCTTCATGCAAAGGGTCTCTACCTAGGTGCATCCGTACCTGAAAGAAAGACCAGGTTTATGCACACACAGGGTTGCGGGCAGGAAAGAGCAGTCCACCATCGTGTGGTGGCTTCTTCATCTGGGAATTGAGGGACTGGGAATAGTAGGAAGTGAAACCATTCCTGGATCTGTGTGCTAAAAGACGAGAATGTGGTAGTTGTTACACAGGTGATTATACTGGTCAAAATGCATCAAACTATAATTAAAAATAGGTGCATTTTGTTGTGTGTAAATTATACGGCAGTAAAGTTGATTTAAAATAAAAGGCAATAACCATGGGGAAGAAGAATGAACAGAATGTGAGCACCTATGTTGTACTTGGAGTTTCTTGATCATAATTTATCGTAAAACTCTAAGAGAGGGATGCTCAGTCATTTATCTCGTTTCATTGCTAAAGAAGCTGAGCCCCAAGTCGGATTTCCCAAGGTCACAAAGCTAGCTTAGAAGCCCAGTATCTGACTCCAGAACTAGTGTTTGCCCTTTTCTTTGCTCAGGGTCTCAACCCCCAATACCTGTAGGGCCAGGCTGATATGTAGGAGGCTATAGAACTTGACTCCAGCCAGTTGCCAATGGGAAATAGATACAAAGACCACCATTACCTTGCCACGGGTTCCTTGCTTACTTTCTTTTGCAGAGATACGTTTTAAATATTTAGATAGTGTTTCATGTGCCGCTCACTGTGCAGGCCAAGCAAAACACTCGTGGCCTGAGATGGCCATCTGGGAACCTGCTCCAGGCCAGGACGGGGCGACTTGGCAGAAGGGAGGTTTTGGAGAGTATTTGGGAATATGGTGGGGAAAAACGAGGTCAGGGAAAAGCGGGGTTTTCAGATCCCATTGGGAGGGAACCATCATGAATGTTTCCAGTCCCTGAATCAAACGGGACTAGGGGTCCTATGCCCCTAGTGCAAATCAGGACTTATCATCTGAACCTCACCCACATTTCGCCTCCCTTCCCTTCTCTAGGACGCCAGTGGCTCTGAGGAGAAGCGGAAAACTGTACTGGCTTCAACTACCAAGTGCGGGGTGGAGTTTTCTGAGCCTTCCTTAGCTTCCAAGCGAACACGCGAGGACAGTGGGATGGTACCTCTCATCATCCCAGTGTCTGTGCCCGTGCGGACTGTGGACCCAACGGAAGCAGCTCAAGCTGGAGGTGTTGACGAGGACGGGAAGGGTCCTGAACAGAACCCCACTGAACACAAGCCGTCCGTCATTGTCACCCGCAGGCGGTCCACCCGTATCCCGGGGACCGATGCCCCAGCTCAGGTATGTGAGCCTGCCCACACAAACACCTCCAGTACCTGAATGGTCCTGGTGGCCTGGTACCCTATGGGGAGAGTAGAACATGACAGTTTAGAGGCGATTCAGATAACCTGTGGGGATACTGTTTCTATTCTGCAAACCAAACTCCAGACAAATGTTCTTATGAGGGACAGTGAGACAGTTTTATAATTGAAATTGGGATGGTCTAGGAAAATCTAGGATGTGTGAACCTCTTTCATTTCAGGTCACCAGATTTTGATTGGGCCTCTAATATGGGTCAGGCTCTGTGCTAGGCACTAGGATTTAGAGATGTTTGCTTGTTCCGTCCCTACAAACATGTATGTTGGAATCTCCCACTAAGATTGAGGTTTTGTCTGTTTCTTCTTTCAGTTCTGTCAGTACATTTGTTTTACATTTTGATGCAATGTTATTAGTTGCATACTTATTTAAAACTGGGTTAGACCCTTTACCATCATGAAATGTTCCTTTTTTGTCTTGATCTTTTTTTTTTTTGGTTAGTTTTGAGCAGAAGGCCATGAGATATGTATTTCTTCCATCTTTTTATTTTCTGCTTTTCTGTATCTATCTACTTAAGGTCTATCTTTCAAGTGGCACACAATTGGGGCTTGCTTTCTGTTCAAACAACCTTTGTCTTTAAGTAGAGTATTGATACAGTTTACATTTAATGTAATTACTTGGGTTTGGATCTGCCATCTCCTGTTTGCTTTCTATTTATTCCATCCTGCATTTTTTCTGTGTTCCTTTTTTCCCCCTTTTTCCTTTACCTTTGGAGTGATTGGGCTTGTAATTCTGTTTCCCCTCTTTATTAATTCATTAGTTATCTAATTCCTTATTAATCTCTTAGTCATGACCCTAGTAGCCTTTCTTACTTGGATTTCTTTGAGAATTAAGCCCTACAGAAAGAGATTTGAATGACTATTTTCTCAGTTCTTTGGAGGATGATACAAAGCTAGTACCATTCTAGATGTAAGGAGAGAAGTTAACTCGTTAGGGCTTAATTCTCAGGTGGAAAAGGGCTATTAGATATTAAAACATGCATTCTTGGCTTATTTAACTGTAATGTAAGTTACTATTTTACCTCTTCCTGGACAATTTAGCCTTCATGCTCTATTTCCCACCAATACCTAAAGAGTAGAGTTAATGACATGTATTTTCATTCTCCATATATTTTTAATATTGACAGGACATTATAGCATTATTGTTCTGTTCAGTTATTTCATATTTACTTGAATGCTTACCATTTTTGTGGCTTTTTATTTCTTTTATCTCTAGGCTTCCATCTCAGATCATTTATATGCTGCTTGAAGAACATCCTTAGTATTTTGTTTAGTGTGAGCCAATTAGTGATAAATTTTATTACTCTTTGATTGTCTGAAAATGTTTTTATTTCCTCTTCATCTTTGAAGGATAACTTTGTGGGGTAGAGAATTCTGCGTTGGTAGTTATTTTCTTTTGGCAAATTTAAAGATATCATTCCAGCATCTTCAAGCTTCTGTTATAGTTACAGTATTGAGAAATCACTATAAGCAATATTGTTGCTCCTTGAATGTAAGGTGTCTTTTTATCTTGTCACTTTTAAAAGTTTTTTTTTTTGTCATTCATTTTCAGCAGTTTTGCTATTATACCTAAATGCGATTTTCTTTGTATTTATCCTATTTAGAGTTTGTAGTGCTTCCTGAACATTTCTTCTGCCTTATTTCTTCTGTCATTTTCTATCTCTTCTTCTGGGACTCTAGTTACACATTTGTTAGAGCTTTTTGCCATATCCCCTATTTTGTCTGTCATGCACTTTTCTATAGTTTGCATTTTTTTCTTAATCTGACCTATCTTTCAGTTCATCAG
This sequence comes from Rousettus aegyptiacus, assembly GCF_014176215.1. Lineage (NCBI taxonomy): Eukaryota > Metazoa > Chordata > Mammalia > Chiroptera > Pteropodidae > Rousettus > Rousettus aegyptiacus. Next base: position 152,190,057 of record NW_023416306.1, on the reverse strand, counting down.
TTCTCTTTAGATATGTCTAATGTGCTATTAAGCCCATTCATTGAGTTCTTATTTTTAATTTGTTTTTTTCAGTTACCAAATTTCCATTAGGTTTATTTTTGGAGTTTCTAGTTCTTTGATGGAATTCTCAACCTTTCCTTTTATTTTAGTGCATAACTTAAGCATAGTTTTCTTAAAGTTTCTCATAACTCCCTTAATAGGATCCTCATGGGTCTGTTTCTATTATGTTATTTTTTTAAAATCACATCTTGCTTTCTCGTATATATGATTGTTTTTTATTGAATGTTAAACATTATATATGAAAAATTATTGAGTAATTAAAGTCTCTGGATGAGATTCTCCTCCATATTTGCATCTGACAAGTTGCAAAGAACAGCAGCTATCCTGGCTTACTTTAATTTAATCAGAGATTAAATTGTGGTAGAGATGAGATTATTTGAAACTGAGTATGATTCCATGTGAGGACCAATCTATTTCTAATTCATCTTGATTTTTAGGATATAGCCCTTTGGAATTACAGTCCAAAGCCAGGGGGTTCTGCCAGGCTATCCTTCAAACCTTTAACTCTATCTTCTATTCTGCTAGCTCCTGGAATTTGTTAAAAGCTCTACTCAGTTTCTCAGCCTCTCAGTTGCCTCTTCCAGTAATGGCATCCCCTCTAGGGAAAACACAACTCCAAATGCTAGTTCACCTCTTTGACTTTCCTTCTTTTTCTGGATCTTGGCTCCTTAATTCTCTGCCAACTTATTTGTTCTCTGATACCTTCAGAAATGTAGTTTTTATATCAAGTCCAGATTTTCTAGTTATTCTCAGCTGGAGATGTGGCCTGCATGCCTATCCTGAAGAGAAAGAGGAGCTCCCAGGTTACGATGAGCAGCACAGTCTCTATTCTCTGGGGTCATCTTCTCTGGTTGGAAAAAAGTTTGTGATAGAGGCTGGAGGCCTGGGAAGCTTATCCTAAGGATGGGTGGGAAGGAGCCTCAGTAACTACACAGCTCAGTACATCTATTTCAAAGATAAGGGGACAGGTCCAGAAAAGGCCCAGTAGTGGCAGAGCTAGACCTGGATTTGGATTTCCTGAATCCCTGTCCTTGAGTACTTTCACTATATTAGGCTTTTGGAGGAGATTTATTTTTTTTGTTATTTAATTATTGTTCTTTGTCGTACATTTTCAAACTTGCACAGAAGTATGGAGACTGGTATATTGAATGCCATCACCATACAGCCAATCTTCTTTCATTTGCACCTCCATTTCTCCCTGCCACTAGATTTTTTGAAAGTAAATCCCAAACATCCATGATTATATCCATATATACGTTGGTTTCTGTCTGAAGTACATCATACAAAGGACTTCTCTCCCTCTCTTCCTTCTTTCACACCTAAAAAAATCAATATGAAAAATATCGAATATTCAGAATAGTTTAAATCCATTTCTTTTATCATGAAATTACAAATTATTACAGCTAGCTGAGTTCATGCTGTATTTCTTGTCTAGCAAGTTTGGGGGCCTTTGGCTCTACTGCACTGTGTGTGTGTGTGTGTGTGTGTGTGTGTGTGTGTGTGTGTGTGTGTAATCATATTGTTCCCCTAAGGGAGGAAGCATGAACAACATCATTTTGTCTTAGTCTATAGAAGAGCAGAGAGGGCACAGATGACTAAGGGACATGGCCAAGGCCTCATAGGGAGTCAGGGCCCTCCAGTGAAAGATCTTATGGAAGTAGGAACCTGAGAAGGGGAAAAGCCTGTTGTTCCCAGGCCCACTGAGTCAACATGGCCAACTTCACCTGTTAGCAGACTATGCTCCCAGGGGGATGATCTGGATGTTTCTCCACCCCCACAGGCCTTTATTCCCTTACAGCCAGCCTTGCCTTCTATTCGTATGGAAACCCATGAGGCATACCACTCAGGAAGAAGTTTAAGCCAGGAAAGCTAACCTTTGACAGCATGAGTGGGCTAGCCTCTGATAGTAGGACTCATACTATCAGAACAAAAGTTCTTCAAGGACAGGAGTGTCCTGTTCATTTTGTTGGACATGGGTCCCATGCTCAACTCCCATGCAGAGCCTGGAGTTTAAGTAGTGTTAGCAATCAGTATTTATTGAGTAATTACTATGTACCAGGTCCCGTTTTCAGTGGTTTCCATGTATGAATTCATCTAGTCCTCATAGCTACCCCATTAGGTAGGCACTTATTATTCCCATGATAAAAATGATGATGCACAGAGAGTTAAGTAATTGCTTTAAGTGGTGAGTAAAAACCGTAGATCCCAGCCCAAGCAATCCAGCTCCAGAGCCCGGGCCCTTCACCACTGAAGTCCCTGCCATATATAGCCTGTTTCACAGCAGTGGTTGGGAACTATGGCCTGTGGCCCAAATTTCAGGCATAGACTAGTTTTTACATTTTTAAAGGATTATTATTTTTTTTTTAATGGGAGAGGGGAATGGGACGGGAAAAAGAAGACTGGAACCGCATGTGGTACAAAAAGCTTAAATTTACTGTTTGGCCCTTGACAGAAACAGTTTGCTGACCCCTTCCCCAGAGGAGGCAATAAGAAGGGCTTTGGGACCTGGTCCCTCTCTCGGGCTGGTAGACAGTGGTCAAGACTCTAGTTTCCCATGACATAGGGGGCTGAGCCGTCTTGGTTCTCTTTGCTTCTCCAGGCCGAGGACATGAATGTCAAGTTGGAGGGGGAGCCTTCGGTGCGAAAACCAAAGCAGCGGCCCCGGCCCGAGCCTCTGATCATCCCCACCAAGGCGGGCACTTTCATCGCCCCTCCCGTGTACTCCAACATCACCCCGTACCAGAGCCACCTGCGTTCTCCTGTCCGCCTGGCCGACCACCCCTCTGAGCGGAGCTTTGAGCTGCCCCCCTACACACCACCCCCCATCCTCAGCCCTGTGCGGGAAGGCTCCGGCCTCTATTTCAATGCCATCATGTCAACCAGCAGTATCCCAGCCCCTCCTCCCATCACGCCAAAGAGTGCCCATCGCACGCTGCTCCGCTCTAGTGAGTGACCCAGCCCTCAGCTGCCGTGGAGCAGGGAAAATGGGGAGGGGTGTAGTGGGCAGGGATGAGACTCAGCTTATGGGGCTGCTGGGGATTGGGCTGGAACAGTGGGAAAAGGGGCTCCGCTCTCATCTGAGAGAGAGAACGAGGTCCCGGTTCAAGAACGTGTGGGAAGGGGGTATCTGCCCAGCTGCTTGGATTCAATTCCCAGGTGCACCATTTACTATACATTCCCTGTGCAAGTCATTTAAACTCCTTCGCCTCAGTTTCTTCAGTGTTTAAATGAGGATATTAGTAGTGTTTGGTTGATGATGTAATTGCCAATATTCAACTATTTTAAGATCCACAAATAGAAGTTTCCTGTGGTTCAGCCTAATAGTTACCTCACAGGGTTGTGGTGAGCATTAACACACTTAAAGCTCTTAACATCATGCCTGGTGCATCACATTTGTTCTTACTATGTGACGATCCTGTCTCCTGGGTCTTGTATACAGTCATTTTGGCCAGGAGCAGATATTTTGGCTCACCTGGGTGGTGAATAGCCCACTCCACAAAAGAATCTATTTTCTCTGAAAAAGAGATAATGCTATCTCTTCGGGTGGTGGAGAGGATTAAATGGGAGTAAACACTACCAGAGGTTGCACAGGGGTGAGGTGGTGCCGCCACTGGATTAACCTCTGACCCTGACCTCAGCCACAGCTTAGCTCTCTGGTGCCCTCTTGTGTCTGTGGGAGAGAAATGGATCACTTGTGCTGGCTGGCCTCTCCCCACAGTTCCACCCAAAGCTTTGAACCTTTTCTCCCTGCCTGCATTGTGCAGGAAGAAGTCACTGTAAAGACCAGATTGGCAGCAAAAAAAGAGGTCTGCCCATGCATGAGTATTTACCAAGCACTTGGGTATAAAGATTTGAACCAGGTCCAATGAGGGCTTCAGGAATGTATGAGACATGGTTTGTTCTGAGGAGAATACAGGGTCATTAGGCGGGTGACATGGAGGCCTGGGAGATTAAAAAGCAGAGATTCTATGCAGTGTGGGATCAGCAGTCAGTGAATGAAACAGACCGTAAGCTCCAAAACCTGCAGAAGCTGCTAGCCTGAGGTGGGGAGGAAAGCTTTCAGGAGAGGGTGGGGCTAGAACTAAGCTTGAACTATGAAGTGGGTGGGGAGGGCACGCTAGGCAGGGGAAGTGAGTGGTGCAAAGGCCTGGAGGTAAGACTGCAGGGAGAGTGTGGGCCAGGGAAAGTGAGCACTGTCTGCTAGCATCAAGGGTCTGGGCAAGAGGGTTGTGGGGGACAGAGATGGGACCGCAGAGGGGTCCAAGGTGTATCTACTGTTGCAGAGAGAAGCCAGTAAAAAATTTGTTTTTGGAGCAAGGGAATGTCTTGATCATGTGGGGCATTACGATTAGCTCAGGAGAAACCGAGGCAGAGAACCAAGCAAGGAAGGGAGAAGAGAATTATGAAACAGCGATCCCCTTCACCACCTCACTGCTGTGCCAAGTTTCAGCCTCTCTGCTAGAGCAGTCAGAGTTTAATGTGGGGTTAATTCTGGAGTGTGGGAGCTCCCAGGGCTAGGCTTCGTGCATAATTTCATTCTATCCTCACCTTAACCTTACAAGATAGGTAGTTAATAGCCACTTTCAGCAGGTGTGAAAATGGAGACACCCACATATCTGATAAAGTCACAGTTAGTCATCAAGTCACCATTGCAGGCTATGGAGCCAGGACTCAGGGTACCTGATTTCCAAGTGTGAATCTCTGTGAGTCACCAATGTGGTTCATGTGCATGTAGAGCAGCTACCTGGGAGGAGAGGCTTTGCTGAAGAGAAGAGAGTGCTGATTAACAACCTGCCTTTTGTCCCATAGATAGCGCTGAAGTCACGCCACCTGTCCTCTCTGTGATGGGGGAGGCCACCCCAGTGAGCATTGAGCCGTAAGTGCAGCCCTGCCTCTGGCCCATGGTATGAGGGTGGGCAGGTGGGTCCAGTGCATTCAGATGGGCCCTGCAAGAAGAGGAGTTTCCGTGGGGCCTGCAGAGGGCCGGGGAGGCCTCTCTGGGTTTCTGCAGTCAGCCCTTAGCTTTACTTTCTCATTCTGCTGGAAGTCACAGGAAAAGGAAAGGGCCAGCTCAGTTTGAATTTGACTCTGAGGAGAATTAAAAAGATGGTCCAAGAGACTCTTTCCCTGTCTGTAAACCTGGAGCTTCTCCCTTTCCAACCTCTGGGCCTTGCCTTTCTGGCAGTCCCAGGTGCCACTTGCCAGACTGTCCTCACAAAAGCCAGGTTCCCTCATACCTAGCTGAGGCCTTGCCTCACTCAGCCTCTGCCAGCTGGCCCCTGCATCTTTTCCCATCCCCAGGGAGAAAGTCAGATTCCCCATCCCTACAGGTGAGGCCTCACTCCTTACTCTTTCCATCCTTGCAGACGGATCAACGTGGGCTCTCGGTTCCAAGCGGAAATCCCCTCAATGAGGGACCGTGCCCTGGCAGCCGCGGATCCCCACAAAGCCGACTTGGTGTGGCAGCCATGGGAAGACTTAGAGAGTAGCCGGGAGAAGCAGAGGCAAGGTGAGAGGGGACCCAAGCCAGCAAGTGAAAGTGGGCTATTGGGTAGGTAGGTGGGTGGGGTAGGCCCAGCCCCCGCCCAGCCCAGCCCTGAAACTGATTTCTTCTTTTCCCTCGCCATGCTCCCTCTCTCCACCCCTCCCTCCTTTGAATCCAGTGGAAGACCTGCTGACAGCTGCCTGCTCTAGTATTTTCCCTGGAGCTGGCACCAACCAGGAGCTGGCCCTGCATTGTCTGCACGAGTCCAGGGGCGATATCCTGGTGAGACACTGCCCCTGGTGGAGGGAGGGACCCTCTGGGAGGCTGGCATGGACCCATCTCTGCTGTCCAACAGCCAGACCTGCTGGCATGCTGATTTGAGACAGGATGGAAGATCTGACCAACTTGGGGGTCATAGGAGCTCAGCCCAAGGGAGCCCTGGTTCCAGACTTTGCTACGCAGGGTCCTCCTGTCCACCCCAGTCCCTGATTCTGGATCAGTGGGTCCCTACCCTCAGACAGGGCTGTCACCGAGGGCCGTCTTCATCTGTGGCTGCCTGTTTTAGGGCCACATATTCCCTCCTGAGAGGCCCTGTGGCCTGGTTCCTGAGCAGTTCCATGACCTTGCCATCCTGCCAAACTTCTTATACCTTAGCAGTTAAGGGAGGCAACAATAAGTGCCCAGCTACTCAGAGGCCTGAGAAAGGCCCTCTGAGTTTTGCCCACTGAGACCCCTGCTGGGCCCCTGACTTTTCTTTGCTTCCCTTTCAGGAAACGCTGAATAAGCTGCTATTGAAGAAGCCCATGAGGCCCCACGACCACCCACTGGCAACTTATCACTACACAGGTGGGCCTGGCCAGGGGTGGGCCTAGGGCCTGGAGCCTCTGGGCTTCTCCAGCATCAGTACTGAGTTACAGCTCTGGATGGGGAGGTGGGGTGTGGATAAGCCAGAGTGAGGGAACTGACACCAAAGCTGGGGTAGCTCTCCAGGGGCTTTCCTGTGCCCTGGAAGGGAAAAGAGAAGGGTATGGGCAGGTGGGAGCCCATCCAGCCCAAGAGCCCAAGGCGAAGTATAAGGGACAGGAACCCAGGGAGTGCTGCTCAAATTGGCATCAGGTGCCTGGAACTTGGACAACCCCTGGAGTGGCATATCCCATTCTGGGCCCTGTGCTTTAAGAGGGACATCGACCAAGTAGGCATAATCATAGCAACCACTGTTATCGATCCTTGTTGAGCGGTACCTGTCATCTTTGCCAGGCAGAGCACCAGAGATTCCACATGCATTATTTCATCTAGTCCATACCACAGCAGGACAGGTGGCTTCTATTACTGGTTCTCATTTTACAAGTGAGGAGAGTGAGACTCTGAGACTGAGAGACTTGGCTTGTACATGGGAGAAGCAGGATGGAGCCAGCTCTGAATGCCTGCAGAGATCATGGATGGATGACCTCACACTTGCATGCTGGTCAGAATGGCCCCACTTTACTACCCTTGCTTCCTGTTTGCCCCACAGGCTCTGACCAGTGGAAGATGGCTGAGAGGAAGCTGTTCAACAAGGGCATTGCCATCTACAAGAAGGATTTCTTCCTGGTGCAGAAGCTGGTGAGCTGGGGCTCTGTTTCAGGGGCAAGTGTGGGGCAGGAGCTGCTTGCATGATTTGGGGCTCTCTCTGCCCATGGAGCCTTCAGTTGCTAACTAAGCCCTCTTAAAAAGCAGATAGGTCAGTGCCACTAAGTAGCCTCAGAGACAATTTTTTAAACAAAACAAGAAGGGGAAAAGGCCAGGATTTCCCCCACCTTGGTTCTAAGCCCCCTTCCGTCACCTTGGGGTGGTAGAACCACACTCTGGGGTCTCAATCCAAAAGGAGGCCTGAATGGGCATCAGACCCGGAGGCATCAAACTTAAAATAATGACTTGCCTAAGGGAGAACAGGGAGAGAAGGAGGGTTGCAGGCAGAGGTGCACCGTTCCCCCCAGGGCTAGAGTCCTTTGATGGCCAGTTAGTATGTGGGAGGAGAGGTCACCCCAAGATGAAAGATGAAAGCCAACAAGTGACTGTTTAACTAACTGGATGGCGGGGGTGGGCGGTCGATCTGCCCACTGCTTATCCGACCCAGGACTTCTTTCCAGTAACTCAGCTGACCAGGTAGAAGAGGCCCAAGCCTAGTTTTCCCAGATTTTTCTTGTCCTCTCCCATGTTCTTCTAGGATAATAGAGTACTTTGCTAATTTGAGGACTTACATTTTTTTCACCAGCTCTGTCACAAAATCTGGGTGTGGGCAAGTGAGTTGTGTGGACTGCTAAGAGAAAATGGCTTCCAAGAATGTGCTCTTTCCTCCTGGAATTGTAAATTGTGCCAAGGATGGCTCTGGGGACTGGACAGAGTGCTGATGAATTTTCTTACAAGGGCACTGTTATGAGGACAGACATTTTCTGGGTTCCTGATTGGGCAATATTATGGGGAAGTACATGCCTGTGAAATTACTGAAGCACCCCTAATGCTTTGAAGAAAAAAACAGACCATTAGTCAGTCAAACAGATGATCAGCGAGACTTGATAGTAAAAGTGTAAACGGGGTTTAATTAATAAATGTGTGACTTGGCCATTCTTGTGAGATGGAGCTTGTCTGTTTCCTCCTCAAGCCCAGAGGACCTCACTGACTCCCTAGGCTCTATGGACAGGACCTCCCAGCTCCCAGCACGGCCCAGCAGGTGGCTGAGCAGTCTGGGAGCCAGGAGGAGTAGGGAGAGTCAGAGAAAACAGCCTCTGTGTGTGGGAAAGAAGCCCAGAAACTAAATCCAGCGGCCAAGTAGATTTGTGAAATGGGAGGGCTAGGATTTCAGAGCTTGGGAGGCCCGTGGAGATCATCTAGTTACCCCCACTCAATATTTACACCTGGAGAGACTTGTCTAAGGCCACATAGCTATGTCGTGGCAGATTTAGGAACCAGAATTGGGCCTCCTGCTTCCTCTTCAGTTTTTCCATGGCTTTCTTTTCAGTCTTACTTGAGTTCCTCCCCGACATAGGACAGTTTGACATTTCTTTTTCTTCCCTTGTCAGCTGCTGCTCCCCAGGGGGGAATTAAATTGTTTGTCCAAATTGATGAAGGAAGTCTGTGTTGCCGAGTTTATCCTGGCTTTGAATGTGGATGGTGCCCAGACTTTTTCCCTTTAAACATTTTATTTTGAAAATTTTTAAACTTACAGTATAATGAACACCTATATACCTCTCACTTAGATTTACCAATTGTTGACATTTGCCACATTTGCTTTCTTTCTGTCTATATATAAACTTAAACATATACCTGTTCTCTCCCTCTTTTTTAACTAATCATTAAAAGTAAGACACCATGGTACTTGACCCAAATATCTCCTAAAAACAAGGATATTTTCCTACAAAACCACGTTATTATTATCACTCAAGAAATTTAAACTGATACAATAATATTCTCTAATGTGCAATCCATATTCAAGTCTCCCCAATGGCTCCATGTTGTCCTTTTTAGTTTTCATAAAAAAAATAATGCTGAGGCATTGGTTAATTGAATTGGTCAGTGGTTTGTGCAGAGAATAGCTGGCTTATATTTTGGGGGTTGATTGGGTTTGGTGTTTGATAAGGTGATATGGGGAACATGCAGGGATGAGAAAGGCTGGAATATCCTCAGATAGGTGAGATGAACCGAGAACTCTGACCTCAGTTTTGGCTTCACACCAGATCCAGACCAAGACCGTGGCCCAGTGCGTGGAGTTCTACTACACCTACAAGAAGCAGGTGAAAATTGGCCGCAATGGGACGCTCACCTTCGGCGATGTGGATATAAGTGATGAGAAGTCGGCCCAGGAAGAGGTCGAAGTGGATATTAAGGTGACTCCCTTCCCAGCCTCAGCTGCTGAGAGCCAGGGCCGAGTATGGGTCCAGGGCTGAGCCAGAGGACAAAGAGAGGAAGGCACTGTCCCTAAGAGCCCCAAGGAGCCGATGTCCTGGGCACCGGCCCTGGACCTTTGGGTTCCCCTTTCTATCTAGCAGTGTCATAATAATAATACATTGTGTTATTACTTGGGGGAAATTTTCTACAGGATTTACACCAGTATCAACTAATGGCCCCTCATAGCAGACTTCTAACACTGTTTCCCAAACCGTAGTCATTCTTATATCACTTTATGAATTCTGTTTTATCTGCATCCTTCCACATGTCATATTACTATTTTTGTCATGTCCACATTACCTTTTGTGCTATTTTTTAATATTTTTCTTTATATCAACTTGTTTTACTCCAAAGGGAAGCTTTATATTACAATCATAAATAGAAAACCAGTATTGCTTACCAGTAGAAAGTGCAGTTAGAAATAAATATAGTATATGAAAACCAAACAATGTCATTAAATTCTAGCTGGATACTATTACTTGCCAAGGCTCTGAGACTCTGAGGCCTGGCCCCTTTAAATCTGGAGGAGTATAAAAGACACATTAACACCAACTCGAGACTTTGTCCTTGACATAATCAAGATTGAAAGAGAACTGAAAAGAAAATGCTATTTGATTCTGTTTCCATGTATCCACCTCACATCATCTTGGGGTTACTAGTCTATACTTGGCAACATGCTCTAAGACAGAGAGTGGTTTGGTTCCTATTCTGCAGTTAGGAAGGGAGTGGAGATACAGAGAGCAGTACAAAGATAGTTTAGAATGGAGCTCGAGGCTGCTCCTTGGCTCCCCCATATCACCCTGCCCAAGAATGAGTCTCTTGAACGCATTCAGGAGGACAAGTGTCCTGTAGGGAGGGACTGGCATGCTCCGTCCCTGCCCCTGGCTCGATATGAAGTGCTTGGTCTCATCCTGAGGGCTCCCAGGGCTCAAAGCTCTCTCTTCTTCCCCAGGGAGACTAGCAGAGGGAGAGTATACAGTCATAGCACAGGGGGTTGCGCTGGGCCAGGCCAGGCAAGCAGGACCGTCAGGGACAAGTGAGCCCCTGGCTGGGTCAGAATGAGTGCACTACGCCTACATGACTGAGCTCTAGGCACACTATCCTTGTTCTTGTCCCCCATAGACTTCCCAGAAGTTCCCTAGGGTGCTTCCTCCCAGAAGAGAGTCCCCAAGTGAAGAGAGGCTGGAGCCCAAGAGGGAAGTAAAGGAGACCAGGAAGGAGAGGGATGAGGAGGTGCCAGAGGTCCAGGAGAAGGGGGAGCAGGAAGAGGGGCGAGAGCGAAGTCGGCGGGCAGCGGCTGTCAAAGCCACACAGACACTACAGGCCAATGAGTCGGTAAGTGTGACCTCCACTTGGGGAGCCCAGGGCCAGGAGGAGCTGGACCCAAGGATGTGGGATGGAGGGCAGAGCAGGAATCAGGACTATGATCATGATCATCATCATCATCCTAGCAGGAAATGTACTAAGTACTTTATGCTCTTAACTCATTTAATAATCCTCATAACCCTATATGGCGGGTACTGCCATTAATCCCATTTAACAGATGAGGAAATTGAGGCCCAAGAGCAGACAAACTAATTGGCAGCCTGACTCCAGAGTCTGCTTTACTGCTCTGTATCTGAGACTCAGGGAGAGGGGCTTTGTGAAAATCCAGAAGGTACATGGGACATTGGGGAAGCATTCATGAGTTGTAGCTCAGGCAGGGCTCCACAAAGAGACATGTGTCTCTAAGAATGTCAGAAATTGAGCCGAGACCATGGGAATAACAATAATGGCCCCTCACGCATGTTCTCTGCTTTCCTGTCCATTATCTCATTAATTCCTCACAATAACCCCAGATGGAGGAAACTGGGTTCACAGGTACTAGGTGACTTGCCTGAGATTCCACTGTAGAACATCATAGGCCAGAACACACCAGGCCAGAACCGTTCCTTGTCAGGGAGGGGTCACCCAAGAGAAGGTAAGGATGAAAAGTATCTCTTGGGGAATTACTATGAGAGTCTTTTTATTTTGATGTTGTACACTTATGCCTGCACGAAAACTCCCACAAACTAAGCACTTAGCTGTTTGCTCCCTTCTGAGCCTTGGCTGTGCTCCTTCTCTGAGCACTGTGTTCCGTGGACATGCTCGGTCATGTTCTGCTGACTTGTGAACATTTTCCTGTAGGGTCGGCCCAGTGCACACACTTAGGACTTTTAATGGCCCTCTGGGGCTCCCTAACCTGAGGTTCATGGTTTGCACACCCTAAGCAGCACCTCTCCAGATCAGCACTAGGTGTCATCTGCTCTCTGGCACCTGCTGTGTTTCCCATGGTGGCTCATATCATGAGGTAGCTGCCTGCACAACTGTCCCTTTCACTAAACTACGAGCTCTCTAAGGGCAGGGGCTCCTGTCTGTCACCTCTGTATACCAGCACCTGGCACATCACATGGACTTTTAATTGCATGTATGGATTAAAGTCACGAGTGGATGAAATGGCTGAAAACATAAATTTGTGTGTCATTAACTGAGACACCGAATCCCCTGTCAGATGCATTGAGAAGCCTACGGCAGCCAGGACTGTACCCCAGAATTACTGTACCAGCAGCATTGTAAAGATAGAGCTGGCCAAAGGTGGAATGGGCTGCAAAAAACGGCAGTGAGTACCTTGTCACTGGAAGGATTTAAGAGGATGCTAGGGGACCATTTGGCAGGAATGTGTGGCCATTCCCTGAGATTCCAGAATTCGGGATCCTGTCTTCCCCAAATCTCACAACTTCTTATTTGTTCCTCTCCAGGCCAATGATATCCTCATCCTCCGAAGCCATGAGTCCAACGCCCCTGGCTCTGCTGGTAGCCAGGCCTCAGAGAAGACAAGGGAGGGGCCAGGGAAGTCACGAAGGGCACTACCTTTTACGGAGAAGAAGAAAAAACCAGAGACGTTTAATAAGACCCAAAATCAGGAAAACACTTTCCCTTGTAAAAAATGTGGCAGGTAAGATGGCAGGCCCTGTCTACACTGAGACCTAGCAGGGTGGCTGTGGGCTGTTGGGGGTGGTGTAGACTTTGGTTATGGGGAAGAGGAGGTAGTCTGAGCTTCTGCCTTTTCTTCTGATTGGCTCAGAGGGTTTCTAGGGCAGTGATGTCACCTGGAAGCTTTTAGAAGAGGCATGCTGGTGGCACTGAATGGGAACCCATCCCTCCTGTAGTTGGAGGGCAGGGGTGGGTTAAGTCTAGAAGGACCTCCCCCGACCCTCTACACATATACACACACACTCAAACTTTGAGGTCCCAAGGGGTGAGGACAGACCTCTTACTTGACCCCTCCTGCCTGGCTGCAGGGTGTTTTACAAGGTGAAGAGCCGAAGCGCCCACATGAAGAGTCACGCGGAGCAGGAGAAGAAGGCCGCCGCCCTGAGGCAGAGGGAGAAAGAGGCTGCAGCCGCCGCAGCCACCGCGGCCGCTGCCTCCCCGCACCAGTCTGCCTTGCGGGAGGAGAGCGCTGGCGAGAGGGGCTGACCAGGAAGGCTCGGCTGGGAGGCCTGGGACTGGCCCCTCTCCCTGGGCAGCCAGCCCTTCCCCGACCAGCCTGCTGAAGTATCTACAAGTGCCCTGGAACCTCCAGAGGGAGAGAGGAGCAATCACGTGGACTTTTCTCTGAAAAACAAATAAGACAATAAAATAAACAGCTCTTTTATTTATAAAGGCCCCAGGAGCAGTGTTAAGGGCTGCAGGATCCAGTTCTCTGTGCATTTGATCTGTCGAAAGTTGTCCTCTTGCTTTCCAGGAACTGAGAGTCCTTGCTGGCTGGGGCCGCCCTCTGGAAGGGGCTCCAGCCTCTGGCACTGGGACCCCTGCTGCCGCACAGTCTCTTCTCTTCCTCTTTGTTCCCCCTGCTCCCCTCAGTCACCATGGAGAGCCAAGCACAAGCTCACCACCCTTCCTCGCAGCATTATACCCCTTCCCCAGAGGACCTCAAAGACCCTGCTCCAAGCCTTGGAAAAAGGGAATTCCTTGGAGGGAGTGTGGTGGCCATCTCTGAGAGAGACCTCAATCTGGCACCTGTGCTGTCCCCTGCATGACAATGTCCAGGCCTAAGTTGCGCCACTGATCCTGTCCTCAGGCCACCTTCTCCCTGAGAGGGAAGCTACCAGAATGCCTGGAGGGAGAGAGACTGAGGACAGGTACCTATCCCTGCTAGCAGCCTGCTGGGGTTGAAAAGTTTTCTCAAATGTTTGGGGAAAGGGCTAATAATATTCCTGCCCAAGCTTTCAGCCTGCTGGAGGTAAGGGAACTGCTAAGGATGTAAGCTTCAGGGCTAGGCCTGAAGGAGCTTTTGATTAGCCTTGGCTCTTCCTGCTTCCTCCCTTTCTGCCAAATACCTTTGGGCCCTGGAGGCTGCTAAGGATACTTAGCCTAGGCCCAGCCTGCCCCTCCTTGGTGCATGTTTCCTGCCTGCCTCTGTCCTGCCCTTGTCAACTGCCACCTAACTCCACCCTACCTGGTCTAGGGCTGATATCCACAGCCCAGCCCCCAGTCCTGCATGCTCACGATTTCTGGATCCTTCCCTGGGAGGGGAAGGTCTCCTGGAACCAGATTAGACAGGAGCCTTCATTCCTTGACTTGTGTCATTTGGGAGCTATTTATTTATTCTTAATATTTAATTTTTAACATCCTCTCAGGGACCAGGGGCCTCCTGCTTTTCAGAGGCCCAAGTGCATTTACCCCCAAACAAGGCACCTTCTTGGCGTCCCTCCCCCCCACCCCACCCCGACCGCCATTCCCAAGACCCTAAGGTCCCTCACCTCAGTTGCCCTGGAAGCTCTTGCCAGTAGGAATGATAGCACTGAAAGAGGGTAGAAAGGTGGAAAGTGTCACCGAAAACACACAGAGACTAGCAAGAGCAAGAGAGATCAAAGGTAATTCTTGTTTGCTACCTCTTTTCTGGCTGTACTTTCAAGCTGCCCGAGGGGATTGGCTGGAAGCCAGAATTCTGGTTTTGTTTCTGGCTTGAAGAAGCCATATTTGGCATGGAATCTGAAGTGAAAGGGCTGGAAGGTTCTGGAGGCCCCTTCACTTGCCAGTCCCACAGGAGGGCTGAGTTATTTTTCTGATCTTGTTACTCAACTTTAGTTGTGTAAAAAAGTTCAAAGTGAATGCAAGTCTATGACAGGGTCAACCTGTTAGGTAGGAGCCAAAAAACATTTTGCTACTCCTTATGAGATAGCCTAAAGGCATCATGTTGGTAGCTGGGAGTGGGAAGGGAGTTTCGTTTCTAAACTATGCACTATCAGGTATTTTTTTCAGCATTCATTTACGCATTAATATGGTCCTACAGGACCCCAGCTAAGGGAGCAACAGAATTCTCCCCCGGACTCCTGGATGGCTACGTAAATTTCCATCTTCCCAGTTAATTTCCTCCGTAAACTTCTACAAACTCAGTCTCAAGATTGCAAAAATCTGGTATACCCTCCAGAAACAGAAGGATAGCAAATTTAGGTTCTCTTCTAAATCACTTGTGTAATATGAGTGCCTTCTCAGCTTTGCCCCAAAGTGCTACTTATGTTTCCCAAGGTTTTTTCATTTAAATTGTATTTAGTTTCAGGCGCCTTTCTGGACATGTTGTAACAGAACCTTCTGTCCTCTAGAGTGATTATCCTTTTTCTAAGCTGATGGGAGACCAGACCAGAAGAATGTAGATGGAAAAAATCAAGATGGTATTTGTATTAGTCCCACCAGACACCATAATTCAGGATTCAAGCTCCAGGATGGACTTATATCTAGAATGCAGTGTGAAAATTAAAATGTTTAGAGGGCAGTGCAGTTGTGGCAAGTAACCTAATTAAATAGATGCAGCCCTAGAGGCTGGCATAGGTATATCCTTTATGGTGCTTTCTCCCTGTGAATACATTAGGCTCACCCTTTGTTTTTTCTTTTTCTTTTTTCTTCAGAGCTCTTTGCTTTAGGAAGGTAAATGACAAACACCTCCAGCTTTATAATGTCCTCGCCACACCATCTCACATAGCCATCTCCCAGCCTCCATTTGCACCCAGCTAAGGGCATGAAACCTAGTGCCTGTGTTCCAGACCATTTCTGAGGTCTCTTACCCACCCAAGGAGACAGTACATCAGCACTGTCCTCCATGCCTTCAGCAGCCCCCCTCACAGCTCAAATACACACCTATCCCTTGTGCCACCCCACCTCCACCCCTGGTACAGAGGTTGTGTGCTGCTTATGTCTAAAGGGATGTCCTATATTTAACTGCCTCAGTGACCTCTTTCTTCTCATAGGCCAGGTGTTAAGATGAAAGAGGAATACACATACTTAAGTCCTAGATGTTTAAATATGTTTTCACTGGGGCTTACTTTCCTTGGACGGTATTTATTACCAGACTGGCAAGCCTAACTCCTTAGGTTTACAGGAAGTATGCATATTTTTATAAAACAATTGTATGTCCTCCACATATTTTGCTGTGTTAATATTTGCCTCTAACAATTTGAGCTGTTTCACTTTTTCCTCATTTGTCTCTTAAGTTGAAAGCCTTGTTGGAGGGAACAGAGCACAGGAACAGCTTTGACAGTCTGTAATTATTGTACAAATATTTTAATAGCATATAAATAAGTATATTCCTTTTATTTTGAAAAAATGATCAGACACTGCCTTTTGTGTGTTTGCTGCCTGTGGCACCCTTTTTAAAAAAGACTGTTACATATTAAAATAGTGTACATATATAAATATTACCTCTTTTGCTGTACAGTTGTGATAGACCAGACTGAAGATTTTATTTTTTGTGTGCTTTTTATAAAAAAATTAATACACTAAAGAAAATCTTGCTGACGTGATTGTAATGTACCTATGTAACTTATTTACTTTTGAATGTTCTTCTGTATCTTTAAACCTTTTATTAAATAAGGTTTTAAAAATTCAGTTGAATGCTGTGTTCTTTCAGGTAGATTTTCACCATCTGGGATTGACGTAAGTAAGCCTCATTTTGCTTGCAAGGGATTGACATTTTTGAATCATAAAAATTGTGTTTCATCAGTCCATTGCCAATGATGCCAGGTCGGGGGAAATTAACAAACCTGCATTTCCCTGACTATAAAGACTACCGAATATAGATTGTTTTTTACAAAACTTTAGACAAGTCTCAACTCAGTGTCTCACAAAAATATGTAAATGGCACACTTCCAACATTTTTGTTTCACTGGGATGAACTATGGAGAGTGCAGATGCGATCAGGTGACACAGGGAAGCCCTGGGGCAGAAAAGGACGTTTTCATATGCAGCACTGACTCTATAAGAGCAACTTGAGTAGACAAGTCAGCCATGACGGACGCGTTTTCAACAGTATCATCTTAAATCCATGCCAGAAGTATATTATTATCTTCTAAGCACGATGCTTTGTAAAGAAAAAAAAAAATCTGGACACTATAAAAAAGGAGATGCGTCATCAAAGAAACCAGTGCCAGAAGCCCCTGGCTGGCACCATGGCAACCGTTCGACCCTCCCCCACCCCTCCCGGGCCTCTGGAGCGCGCGGATCTCGCGCCGTCTGGGCCACCGTTGCTATGGCTACACTGGAGCTGGAACGGTGGCGGGGGCGGAGCAGGCGGAAGCCACTCGCGGGGCCGGCCCCGCCCTCCACTGCGGCAGTCACTCCGCTGGCTGCGGGTCGGGCCAGGCGGCAGTCGTGGTGAGCCTGCTGCAGCCCGCACCTCCGCCGTCTGTATCCTCCGTCGTCGGCCGTCCTCGCCGACCAGAGGGTCTCATCTCAGCCTGCGAAGGAGCCGCTCCCGGACCGATCCTGCCGCTGCTGCTGCGACCGCGGGACAGTCTCCCTCTCCAGGGGCGGCACAGCCCCCGTCTGCAAAGCAGCCGCCCCCCGGCCGCCTGAAGGCCCAGTTCCGACCGCGAACGTCCGACCGACGCCCGCAGCGGCGACTGCCGGGCGCGCCGGCCGCGGAGAGGAGGCGGACACACCCCCGCGACACACCCCGGCGGCCTCGCGAGTCCGGCGGCTCCTGCCTTCGCCACCCGCGCTCGCTCCACGCCGTCTACGCTGCGACGGGACCCCGTACCTGCCGCTGGAGGACCCCGCGACCTGAGACGCAAGATGGCCGCGACCGCGTGACGGACCGGGTGCGCATTCCAGAGGCTTCGCGCCGCGAACGCGCCGTCGGACGCACTTGGAGGGGCAGCGAAGGAGGACGAGAGCGGGACTCTGGTGTCGTTTGTTAATTCTGATTGCGTGAAGCTCGCCTCCCGTGGGCGTACTGGGGACAGCGTCTGCTCTTCTAAGTCATAGAGCACAAGGGGCCACGGTCTGATCCCTATTTGTAGAATTGTGCCCTTGATAGTGGGGAAAATGGCGATGACGCTGTTGGAAGACTGGTGCAGGGGGATGGATGTGAACTCCCAGCGAGCCCTACTCGTCTGGGGGATCCCAGTGAATTGTGACGAGGCTGAGATTGAAGAGACCCTCCAGGCTGCGATGCCCCAGGTGCCCTATCGAGTGCTTGGGAGAATGTTCTGGAGGGAGGAGAATGCGAAAGCAGCCTTGTTAGAGCTCACTGGCGCTGTAGATTACGCGGCCATCCCCAGGGAGATGCCGGGTAAAGGAGGGGTCTGGAAAGTGGTCTTTAAGCCCCCGACTTCCGATGCTGAATTTTTAGAAAGGTTGCACCTCTTCCTAGCGAGAGAGGGGTGGACCGTGCAAGATGTTGCCCGTGTCCTTGGGTTTCAGAACCCCGCTCCGGCCCCAGGCCCAGATATGCCAGCAGAGATGTTAAACTATATTTTGGATAATGTTATTCAGCCTCTTGTTGAGTCCATATGGTACAAGAAGCTGACGCTGTTCTCGGGGAGAGACATCCCGGGGCCTGGGGAGGAGACCTTTGATCCCTGGCTGGAGCACACTAATGAGGTCATAGAGGAGTGGCAGGTGTCTGATGTAGAAAAGAGGCGGCGATTGATGGAGAGTCTTAGAGGCCCTGCCGCTGATGTCATCCGCATTCTCAAGACTAACAACCCTGCGATAACCACCGCCGAATGCCTGAAGGCGCTTGAGCAGGTTTTCGGTAGCGTCGAGAGCTCTCGGGATGCGCAGGTCAGGTTTCTGAATACTTACCAGAACCCAGGAGAAAAGTTATCGGCTTATGTTATACGCCTGGAACCTCTGCTGCAGAAGGTGGTGGAGAAGGGGGCCATAGATAAAGATAACGTAAATCAGGCCCGCCTGGAGCAGGTCATCGCTGGGGCCAACCACAGCGGAGCCATCCGAAGGCAGCTGTGGCTGACCGGGGCTGCGGAAGGGCCGGCCCCTAACCTCTTCCAGTTGCTGGTGCAGATCCGCGAGGAGGAGGCCAAGGAGGAAGAGGAGGAGGCTGAGGCTGCCCTCCTGCAGTTAGGCCTGGAGGGCCACTTCTGAGCCCCAGGAGATGGAGCTTTAGTGCAGACCTAGATCAATCACAGTTGCTTTCCTGTCTCTCTGCTGTCTTATAGGTATGTCTCTTACTAGTAAATTTCTGTTTTCTGAGGGGAAGTCATGCCTGCATATTCATGTAACATTAGTAAAATTATGCGATTGAGCAATCCTGAGCCGCTACAAGAGAGTCATGCTAGCTGAAATGCCAGGTAAAGGCTTGGACCCAAGTACTCAGTGCAAGCTATCGTTGTGGCATCATCATCAGTTGTGGAAAATGTGAACTTGTGACACTTCTCATCGAGGTACTTAAATGTAAAATTGCATGTTCAGATGTTTAGCCCAGAGCCTGGCTAATACAAGAAGTGTTCAGTAAAGATATGAACTGTTACTAATATCGTGAGTTACTAATATTGTGAGTTTTGTGTTTACCGAAGATTGTTCCTGATTTATATTAATGGAAAGAAATGTGAATCATATTATTAGTTGCACTTTACAATGCTAATTTCTCAGTTTTCATCTTTAGACATCTGGATCAGTATAATCGAAAAGTATTCTGAGATTACAAAATGAGTTGCAAATTTAGAGCTGCGTAAATTAGAATTTTTCACTGTATGAGTTATAAATCGCATGGGTAGGTTAATAGGAACCAGTTACAGTATCCATTCCCCCATTTCAAATCTTTGTCATTGGCTAGTACTTATTCATGCTGATTATAAGTAATTCTAAATTTTAAGTAATCAAATAAATACATGTATACAAATAAAAATATTTTGAAAATTCTATTGTCTTCTCGTTTTTCTGACCTGTATAAAAAATTTCAGTGTAATTAAAATATATATTTTCTTAGACTTCATATCACTAAAAAAAAAAAAATCGAATTTCAATAATTTTATCTTTAAGCCTTATATCATACTACGTAAATTTAAAGTGCAGTGCCTTTTAATATTTTCATTTTTTGCATGTTTTCTACAAGAGATATAAGTAAGTAACTTATAAAAATAAAACATTAGGAAATGCTTAAATGGCATTTAGGAGATTATCTAGCAATGCTCTTTCTCCCCTTTTAAGTCTTTTCAGCTAAAAATATTTTGAGGAGTAACTCATATCTGTGTAAAATGAATGTTTTGGTTTTACAGCAGCCATTTTACATTCCAGGAGAATATAACAAGGGAAATATGGCTTAAAAACATGTTTATTTGGCTGCAGAGATTCTAAAAGATTTTATGGACATAGCGTTAGTGGGGTTTTCACCAAGGTTTACAAGATAAAACCTTGTAACAAGGCTTTAAAATTATAGCTAACCTATTGTAATAATCATAAGGTAAAAATTGTATTTATAAAGGCTAATACTGGTATGTATTCTAACATTTTTCTGTACACTCATGTCTTCACTTGCCATTTGCTTTCCTTTCACACTTCTCTCAACATATATTTGACCCCCATAATGGATATGCAAATTTTCACGCTCCCCACAAGCATGTCTGTCTTCATTCCCCCCTCCCCCACTGACATAGCTTCTTCCCCTTCCTTTCCCCCACACTCCCCTCCCCTCACAGTTCTGTCTTCGCACACTCCCACCTTCCCCACATCGCTCCATCATAAATATGCTTTCCACCACGCATGCACTGTACCACAGTCTCCCACCCCATCATAAGGTTTCTCCATACCACCAACCATTGTGTGTGTGTACACTCTATATACATATACACGTAACTGGGTTATTTTTATCAATCTATTATGGGCATCCTTATATGCACATTAGGGTATACATTCTTTTCATAGCTGCAGAGTTGATTGCATTTTAGGAGGGAGGGTCATTGCTTAGGATCCTTTTATTATATATAACAATTGTATTTAATATACATACCTATGTATCTAAAACTACATATATATGGTGTAAAACAATGTCAGGATTCTAGATGTCCATCCTTTGTTCTAGAAAACAACTTAAAAATACTGAGCTATTTATGATCTGAGTTAAGGTTTTTTCTTTATAGGTTCAGAAATTAAAATCTTCCTGCGTTTTTAAGGGAGGACAGCAACAAGAAACAATCTATAACCAAAGAACTGTGAAATAAAAAAGTAGAAGCTGCAATACAATCCCCTTCTGTGACCAAAATTACATTTGGCTGATAGCACACAATATGTGCTGGGAAAATATTAATGCTACTGCTGTTGCTCAGTTCTTCCTGTTTCTTGTGTATAAAAAGGACCTGGCCAACATCAGGTTCTTCCAGATCAAGGGCCTGCCTTTAACCTTACAGACTTTTGAAACTAAGAAAAGAATGAGGAATGGTGTACTAGTTGACTTGCTGTACCTGGAAGCATGCTTTCTAAATGGTGCCCAGAGAACTTCTGGGGAAGACCTAGAAACCTAGGAGAGGAAATTACCATTAGTAGTGAACTACTGAAAAAAAGGGGGAAAAAAAGGAAAGAAATGAAATTCTTTTTCTTTCTCCTTCCCTCCTGCTCCCTCACACACACAGCTGAATTTCTTCAGAATTGAGTATCATTCGAAGTTCACATTGTTGCTCTATGTTAGCTGAAACTAAGGTAACCAAAAAAAGATACAAATTAGTTTTTTATAAAATAACAATTTATTACTATTTTAAAACAAGTCTCACAAAATAACATTCAGAAACTCAACATTTCTAAATAATTTAACACAATAAGTTTAGTCATAAAGTCAAGCTACAAAATTCCTGCATATAAAAGATTATTACCAAAGTATTAATAGATGTTAAAATGTTCTTTAGAATGGAGTTGGTTCTAGAAGCCTAAAATTCTGGAATGATGCTTGTGAACCAGACTGACACCCTAGGAGAAGTAGCTAGCAATATGTATAATTCTCTACAGCCACCAACTCCCTGGTCTTTTAATGGGATTGATCACTCAAGGCAACAGCACCTCAGAGGCAGGTAACCTGCTAATCAAAGAAGCAAAGAAATTCCCATTCTCCTAACGTTAGCCACAACTTAATTTAGCCAACATCTAAATTAATTTTTTACATCGACGTAGGAAAGATAATTCACAAAATTTCTATTCCAACTATAGCAGAATTATACTTAACACATCCCCCACCCCACCCGAAAGATGACTATCAATGTATCAGACATGGAAGATGACACCAAGTGGGAAAGTAGGGGAATCCTGACTCTGATTATGTCAACACACAACTCTTGCTGAGGTGGGCCTCAAACGAGCAGGGCTGAGGTCTGATTTTCTAATACTCATATGCAGGCAAGGTATTTGCCCATCTGCCCTTTGGGAGTGCCCTCCATCAACATCCAGTTCATAATTTTAAAGTGCAAATCTACTGACAAATAGTTTACTCTCCCTCACCCCCTTGCTAAATTTACTAGATCATAATTTGGTTAGCTGGTTCCCCTCTCACCTGCTCAATGTGGGAAATGAACTAGAATCTAGTTATGACTTCTCCAAATGACAAGTGAAAATTTTAGGTCAGGAAAAGGTAAGACTCAGTCCAGTCATTCCTTTCGGTTTTCTTTCTTTTTAGTCACTGGTTTATAAAAAGGCAAGAATAGAGAGATAGATGTGGGATTTCTAAAGTTTAGTGATTTTTTAAAAAACATACACATAATTTTTTTTTATTGCACCTATTTCATGGTTTTATAAACAACAACAACAACAAAAACCCTCATGCTAGAGTGAAGATAAAGAAATATGGTCAAGTTAGCTGTGTCAGAAAGCACCTACTCTGCTATACTGAATCGTGTTTCATATGTAATTATTTACATACACATTAAGCAGCCTAAATAAAGAAATTATATGCCAAAGGAATTAAATTCTGGTAAAGGATAACTTTCAGATTAGCAGTTAGTTTCCTCCCTTTACCACTACTTAACAAATGTAAAGTCTTTGTGAACTAACAGTCAGACTACAGTTAGAGACGTTAACTACTCATGATTGATGCTTTGACACCTTCTTCCAATTTTTTTAAGTTAATGATTAAATCCAACCTTCCCAGGCCCTACGCTCTTTCCATTTAGGACTAAGAAAATCTATCTTCAACTCTACTTACACATCACCAATTCTGAGAATAAGTCAACAGTTAAGATTCATTTCTTTTTCCTCCTTATTCTATTTCAGACCACTGGAAAAAGTGATCAGAAGAAGCATCTATTCAAGTCAAAATTTCTCTTTCCAGACAGGAACCACATTTAAGTGTCTTATACCACCTCTATTTGTGGGATGGATCCAGTAACCAGACATTCTTCTAATCACATCCAAAATTAGTGTCTATACCAGTTAACTTTCATATATGATGACCAAATTTTATACAATATGTTTCTGTATTTAATGACTGCTATAGACTGCAAAATTTTGTGCATTACTGGATAATGAATGAACACCTAAAGAATGATGATCCATTTTCTAGAAGATACTCAAAATGTTGAACTTTAGAGACAAAGCAAAATCTATCATTAAGTTGGACTCTGTTGTTAGCAAGAGCGAGGCAGGTTAATAATCATTGTTCTAAGATAAACAGAATGCTAAGAAATAAAAGTTGAGACCCTGCTGGAAAAAAAAAAAAAGTTGAAATTTCCAGTCCTGAGTTTCTAATGTTATGGGAATTGCGTGAGAATTATTAAAGTAAGATCGCGAAAGTGGAAAACACCAATAACCACCTCCTTCCATCCATGATTATTAAATATGTCATTTCTGTCATACAACTCAGGTGGCGTACAGCTACAAAGCGAAAATAAATGAACCTTGGACAAAAAGAATATTGATATAAAGCACTGGTTCTTAACTAGGGATAAATTTGTTCCCACTTCTCTGCTCCAGGGGATAGATGGCAATGATGAAGAAGACATTTTGGTTGTCACAGCTATGGAAAAGGTTCTACTGGCATCCAGTGAGTATAAGTCAGAGATGCTGCTAAACATCATAACACACAGGACATCCCCCACAACATTATCAACCCCAAAATGTTGATAGTGCCAAGAATGAGAAACTGATTTAAAAGAACAAACTCCTGTTAACAGAGAACACAAAACTTTTTGAGGCCTGACCAAGTAATACTGGCATAAGCTTAGAGTTAGGGAGTATAGAAAAAGCGAATCCTCAGTAGACTAAATCAAGTTTCCTGTAGAAAAATTAAAATATTGGACTGATTCCAGAGCTCTAGCATCATTATGAGAATAGAAGATATTTAAATAATCCACTAAAATGGCATAATGTTTTAAACCGGGAGCACAGAGAAAATCCATTCCAAGTAGGTCAAAGACCTAATCCAAGAAGCATAAATTTGTAGTGGTAAAGGGTGATTTAAGAAATGATTTGAGAGACTATTCTGAACTTCTTCCTCCACTCTATCTTCCATTTTCCAATGGCATGGATTCTGGCTTTAATTCCAGGGAGGAGATGCATAGAAGTTAATCAAATATTTGTTGAATGGAACTGAATGTGAATTTTGTGTGAAATGGACACAGAAAATCACCTTACATGTTTCTCTGAGAACTACCAGGATTAAGACATTTAAAAACAAGGAGAAACTGAAAAAAATAGTTTCTATACTGCAGACTTAAAAAATAAAAACCCAAACACTAACACTGTAAGCCATTTTACAAAAACATTCAATATGAAGTCATCCATTTCCTATTATATTCACTTCCAGAGTAACTTTTAGAAAATACATCCATACATAGCAATATGGCTTCAAGCTTGCCCACTAGATGACATTCGTACTACAAGTAAAGAAAATAATTCCCTTAGCTTCTGGGCCTTGAATATCACTGAGGGGAAAACTCACTCCCTGTGGTACACAAAAGAAATACCCACACACTTTGAATTATAAGCCAGTCAGAGTAAAGATTTTTTTTTCCTATCAGACAGTAACAAAAAAAACTAAAAGGAAGCTAAAAAAAAAGGTGTTGGATTATTTTTCTTTTTGTTCATATCTAGAATTGATTGTCAAAGCATTGGTCCCGTTTGATCTGACTATGGGAAATCATATAATTCCTATTTAAACAATAGCTAAAAACTTCTGAAATGCAGGAGTACTTATGTGATCACTTTAAAAAAATGACTCTTCTCTCTTTGACTGATTTTACACAAGTAAATGGGAAAATAGTCTCTGATTGAGGGACTTTAGGCACGATTTGGCAGAGGGCCTCTGACATCTTTTTTGTAGTCATCAGTGATTTTGGTCATGGCCTGCTATGGACTTCATCTGGTTACTGACTACCATATCTTGCATTTTCCAAGAAGAATTCTTTTTCTTATATGATAAACTCTAAGCTTTGCATACAACTAGTGCTTTGCCATTTTGAGTTTACATCACCTACAATGCTTCACAGAGGAGACAATCCTCAAAAATATTGCCATTTGCCTGGGATCCCATAATGAAATATCTCTTTTCTCTCCACAACAATTTACATAATTCATTTCAAAAGCTGTTTAACTTAGAACTTTTCTAAAAATATATTTTGAAGTACTAAATTTCATTTATTGAAAGGTGCCAAATCCAGTCCATACCCTTATAACAAATCACTTCTCCCAACATAGGAGTCAACAGACCAAAGTTATTAGGACAAATTCGACATGTATGAATGGCCAAGATTTAGGCTAGGAATTCAAATAAAGCTAATGCTTATATATATCTCCTTACATACATATAAGGAACTATAAACCAAAAAGTGTGCCTAAGATCAGGTCCACATGAGTGACATGACCACAGTACTGGTCAAAGGAATAATCATGACCATCATTTTAATCAGTGATCTGGGTCACAGAATGACTGACTGACTAAGCACAGTGACTCAAGTGGCCATGCATGTACACGCACAACCTAAATTCCAATTGACAATGCACACATTTTTGGAAAAACAAATAAGTAAACATAACATGGGCAATAAGGCCTCTGGGATTTTAATTTTTCCTTTTTTCACCATAGCTCTTCCACTATGGCTTTGGAGTCTTCGTTCTATGGCTGCTGCTGCATTTCTAAGAGGAACTCTTCCTGTCACTCGCTGCCTTCTGAACAAAAGGCATGCACACATTTGTGCTTCTGAGTCATGAGGAGATGGACCTTCAGGAAAGCTGGTCTACAGATTCAAAAGTTAAGTATACATATTTAAATGCCTGGCCTAAAAAAAAAAATTGAATAAATAACCACATTTGTTCCTTTGTTGTTGTTAAAAATGATTGGTCTATAAAGGTTTCAGCAGATGGGGTCCTTCACTACAGAACTGAGACCGAACACAAAAACTGAAAATTTACAGTTACTAAAAAGGAGACTACAATATATAAAGTTGGTGTTACCACTTTGGGGGAGAAATACTGAATAGGTTAAGAAAAAAAAAAGGAATCAGAGATTTGTTTTATCTTAAGAACCTTTTGCCCCACACAGAATCTTTAAAATAGACAATTATACAAAACTTATCTATTGTTCTTATGACATTTAAATAAGTTAACACAAAGTGGAAAACATAGTGTTAGTTTTCTTCTTCCTCATCTTCTTTAATAACTGGGGTACCTAAAATGAAAAAGAAAATTATTTCTGGTCATTTTCAACAGATTGTTAAAATTCTAAATGAAAATATTTTCCAGTTAGCCTGAGAAGCTCTGAAATGCTGTGAAGTGTGCCATAATAAAACAATTTCATAAAATGATTTTTAATTTTAAATTATCCAAAAAGCTCTCAGGAGAATTCTCAAAGGGATCAATATAAGTATTTATGAATATTTAGCTCTCCACATGCAGAGTTGCAAATAAAAATGCCCAAAGGTGCCAGGCAGAAAAATAAAGCCCTATACATACTGAAAATGTTGTACGTTAAACACAAAGAAATATTCTTTATTGTTCACAATAAAATATGCAGTTCCATTCTGAATTTCTATGTTTCTCCTCCAAGTATTAAACATTAGGAATAAATTGGGAAAGAATAAAAAGAACCAAAGCACAGAAAACAAAACACATTTGCAGGTTCTCACTGGGCCAAGGGCCACCCATTTCTAAGCTCTTGCATTTGAAGCATGCCCACAAGCTTACCCAGTCTACTAACTATTCAGTCTTAATTCTTTAGTCAGTCACCCCTCCACTCCAGCTAAACTACTCAACTCACTGTTTCCCAAATTTATCTTGCACACTCTTAACCACTGGATTCTTCGTTAACAAAGTACTTCCATTTTGGAATGCCCTCCCCAACTCTCCTTTCATCTAAACCCTACCCTGAATTAAGAACCAATTCTAGTGCCTCGTCCTCTGTGATCCTTCCTAAATGAACATTTATGTTCTTTATGGCCGTGAGCAGAGGTTTACCTCTCTGTACTCCCTACAGCAGCGGTCCCCAAGCTTTTTGGCACCAGGGACTGGTGCTCCTATGAGAACCTAATGCTTGATGAAATGAGGCGGGGCTGAGGTGATGATGCTAGCACCAGGGAGCAGCTGCAAATACAGATGAAGCTTCACTCACTAGCCTCCTGCCATGTGGCCCAGTTCCTAACAGGCCATGGACCAGTACTGATCTATGACCTGGGGCCTGGGGACCCCTGCCAACAGCATCTGTTTGCTGAGAAGGGAGCGGAGGGGCATCAGGGAGTGAATGTTTGATTGCAGTATAACATACATAAAAAGTAGAGCATACATGCAAAGTTCACAAAATACACAAAAAGTGTACAGATCAATAAACATACACGAAGTGAACACATCTAGTAATCAGTACTGAGATTAGGAAGAGAACATTATCAAAATCCAAAAAACTTCCTCAGGCTCCTTCTAGTCACTATCCCTCGACAAAAGGTATAATCTATCCTACTATCCAGCACTATAGGTTATTGTGACCGTTGTTGAAATTGATATGAATGGAATGATAGCATGCACTCTATGTCTGGCTTCTTTTGCTCGACGTTTTGTTTGTATAATTCATCTATATTGTGTGAAGCTATAGTTGATTCACTCTCATTGTTGTTTAATATTCCATTGCATGAACATGTCATAATTTATCTATTCTACTGCTGATAGGCATTTGGATTATTTCAAAGTTATAGTTATAAAAAGAATGCTGTAAGAACAGTCTCATAAATATCTTTTGATAAACATACATAACTTTTTCTTTTGGCTATATAGCTAGGAGAAAACCTGCTGGGTCATTAGGGATAAGTATGTAAAGTTTTTGTAGGTAATGCTAGTTTTCCAAAGTGGTTATACTAAGTTACATTAATTACCATCTGGCAGGGTATAAGAGTTCCAGTTGCTCCACATCCCACTAACACTTGGTATTCTATGTCTTTTTCATTTTAACTTTTTAAGATCCCTCAGTTTTGCTTATAAGCAACACAAGAGGAGCAGAAACTGGCAAGTTAGCTGTGACCATCCCTCTGCTCTATCCCACCACTGGTTTAGTATAGACCAAGATGGTTCTTCTAGGGGCTGTTGAGATTGGCCTGAGGGCAATGCTTGGTCCAAAAGGCTAAGATGTGGCTTGGTCTGTTTACATAAGAGATTCAGTTACATTCTTAAGGGAATGTGTGCAATCCTGAAGGAAGTGTGCAATCCTGAAGGAAGTTAAGACAAATGATTTCAAATAGTTTCTAGAATGCAACCAAAGGTGAACATTTTTATGTCGAACATATTTTAGGCAGAAGTCCAAGATATCTAATGTGTAATGTCTCTACCCTCTCCTTTTTTTTATTTCAATTTTTAATTGTGAAATATTCATTCATACAAATACCATACAAATACTTTAAAGAGTAACAAAGCCAATGATTGTATACCCATCACCCGTTTTAGGAACTAGAACATTACCAGTATGTTAGAAATCTATTTGCCTCTTCCTGATTATTCTTGTACCTCCCCACAAGAGGTAATCTCCTATTTTTGTCATTTTACCCCTAGGTATGTACCCACAGGGAAAAAAGAGAACACTCTGCATGATTCCATTTATATAACACTCTAGAAAATACAAACTAATCTATAGAGACAGAAAGCTGATCGGCAATTCTCTTGGGAGAGATGGTGGTGAACAGCAGAGGGAGGGGTTACAAGGAGGCCAAGGGTAACTTTTGAAGGTGATGCATACTTTCTTTATCGTTTTTCCTCCAGCTTTATTGAGATAGGATCAACACATTACATTGTGTAAGTTTAAGGTATAAACATGATGATTTGATATACATATATACTATGAAAGAATTACCACAATAAGGTTAGTTAACACATCCATCACCTTACAGTTACCTTTTTGTGTGTGTAGTGAGAACTTTTAAGATTGGCTCTCTTAGCAACTTTCAAGTATATAATATAATATTGTTAACAGTAGTCATCATCATATATATGTTCACTATATTAATTGTGGTGATGATTTCAGAGGTGCATACATATTTCAAAACATTAAGTTATGCACTTTAAATATGTGTAGTAAATTGTATGTAGTTAAAATTACACATCAATCAAGCTGTTAAAATTTTTTGGTGTAGGGAAAGAGCTACTGAAGAGCCTTTTATGTCAAAATTCCCAACTGGAAGATAGATGAGCACATCTCTTCCAGGGATGCATATCAGATTGACCTGTAAAACTTTTTCGAACTGTACTGATCTCCTTCACTGTCTTTCCAGAGATTCTGAAATATCCCTCCACAGGGATGTAGCACCATTTAAGAACAACCGCCATAGTAATCTGAGGTGGATAAAAGGATTGAGTACTGAACTTTAGATAGAGGTGGTAAGGGAGAGATGGAGAGACACAGAGTAGGAAGGGTAGAATGGCAGGGAAGCAGGGGTGGTAAGGAGGAGAGAGAAGGGTTGAGGAACAAGGAAGCCTCAACCATAGACAACTAGGCCCTCTTGTTTTGGATTGTGAATGTCAGTATGGGTATGGCGATGAAGACAATAAGGAAAATATGCATTTGGTACATGGGATGATGATGGTGATTTTCCTCACCAATTCGCTCCCCACTACTGCCCCATTCAGTCAGGTAGGCTAGCTGGCTCTGCATTATTGCTTCAGGGGCAGTGTGGAAAGCAGAAACATACAGTCAGACTTACTGGCTTTTATCTTTGAAAAGCCTAAGATCACTGAGAAGATAAGAGTTTGTGAGAAGATTCAGAATGATGTAAAAAAGAAAGAGGATAGTGATTCTGCCCAGACTAAAAAAATATTTCTTTGGGCTGGTAGAAAAAAGAGAAGTCCGTGAGTTCTGGAACAGTCAGAATCCTGGCCTGGCTTCCTGGTAGCACCACTGGGAAGAGGTAAGACCCAGAGAGGTCTGTTTTTATATTACAAAAGAAAAGGTTTGGTGAGATTAACTAACTGGCACAATGACGACAAAGATATTAAGTGGTATAATTGGGACTTGAACCCAGTTAGCCAAGGGTATCTACAGATATCAACACCTATTTTAGATACTGGGAAACTGAAATTGGGTGGGAGGGGGATAGAGAACACTGTAATTCTGAACAAGCAATTGCTTAACATTACATCCAATTATTCTGTAAAATAATGCCTTTATGACTTGAGAATAAGGCCAGCTTTCTTATAAGTTTTTGTCTAGGGATGATCTTATACCAGTCTAAATGTCCTCGGGGTTTTTCATCTCAACTTGTCCCAAACCTGGCCCATAAAATTTCCTGTGGACAGAAATGGCCTTGGAGATTAGAGACGATCTATCACTTTCTTTAGTTTTCTTCCTTTTCATGATTCCATGTCACAAATCCAATTCAAATACCTAGAACTACTTCCAAGCTGGCTCGAAGAGTCACTCACCATCCAGCTTTTTCAGTTTGGGCACTCTTTTGGTTGCCTCTTCAATCCAGTTCCCCTCAGCAGACTGCTTCTCTTCCAAGGGGTTGCCTACAAACACCAGGTCTTCCAGGCATGGAAGCTCTGCCAGCTTCACAAATTCCGCTGCAAGGTCAAAGAATACATTCCATATTAAAATGGCAAGTTTCCCTGTTATGATTTTTGAGGTTGAATTCTAGTCTCACTGTTTGTGACTATTCAGAATAATTTGTTGTTTAAGATTTCGAAGTAAAGGAATTTTGAAGTTAAACCATGTGAAGTCATTTTCTGAAAACATTATGGAAAAGGAGAAAAAAAGAAGACATATACCTTTTCTACTTTTACGCTAGCCTAAGGATAGAATAGAACAAGGAAATGAGGTTCAGATCACTCTCCAGTGGCAGGTCTCTATGCTCTATTGCATTAGTATGAGCTAAGCTAAACTGCTTTTGTCTCTACCCATTCCCTCACCTTTGAATTTTTAAAGCAACTCCCTGAAGCCTCTACTGTAGGACTTACCCCACAGTTTTATAATTGTTAACCTATAAACTAACCTTCCCCACTAACCTGTGACCTCTTTGAGGGCAGGGATAGTGTTCTATTCAACAATGTTTCTCAAGAATCTGGCATATAGTTCACGACACATAATAGGGCTTTAGAAAATGGTGAATAAATAATATACAATAAAAAAGCAAAATAATATCGATGTCAAATAAGTCTTCCACCCGAAAATTGTTACATTTAAACTGATTTCTTTCAGCCGTTAGATAATAATTGAAAATTTTTCATTATTAATAGTACCAGGATTTATTCTATTATAATCATTCTAATTAAATATCTAAATATAAATTTTAAGCATTTAGCTGAAATATAGGCACTCCTATAGCTATTTCCCTCTGTGCTTAGAAATAAATGTCTCCATTTGGCATCTTGTTCTCTACTGGGCTATTTTCTATAAACAGGGGGTAGAAGATTAGGAAAGAGCCAGCCTCAGCTTACCCCAGTCTTTCACCAGGTTATTAGACATGTAGAGAATCTTCAATTTCTTCATTACATGGATCCCTTTCAACTTCTCGATAAAATTGTAGGAGATCCACAGTTCTTCTAATGTGTCCCCTACTGCTTCCTGAAAAAAAGAAACCAATTTGACTTACATGCTTATTTTTAAGCCTTTTCTTTTGTCCCCTTCCTTATAAAGACAATAGCCTTCAGAGAGAACTGAGACCCACCTGCCCACTGGCAAAAGAGTTAAAAGTTGTGTAGCAGTTTTTTCTTATTAAGAAAGCCAAGTAGAACATTCTCTTCCTTTCTTCAAACTGATCCGAACTAAGAATAGCTACTGAAATCACTGAGAAGGAAAATAATAGCACTATTTTCTCACTTTTATTGAATGGTATAGTTTTCAAATTACTTCCCTATACATTATATTATGTGATCCTTATAATATTCAAGATAGGCAAAGTAGGTTATTTGATTTCTATTATGGAGAGATTAAAGGCTTTTTCTCTTAAACAGTAGAGCTAGGTCTAAATTTCAGAGTTTTTCCCCCTGATATTTATTGTGGAAACTTTCAAACAAACAAACAAACAAATTTAAAGAATGTTATGGTAAATACCACTACTCAGATTCTACCATTATTACTTTATTATCCTTTTCCTATCACATATCTATCTATCCATCCTATTTACATTGATTCATCTTTTTTTGATGTACGAAATTCCGTTGAAAACCCACAATCCATTATCATATAAAGATTACATCATACTCTTAAATGACAGATATAATCAATGTGGCACAAAGACTTCCTTCTTTAATAGACATAAGACAAAATGTAGTGATTTCTTTTAAAAAAACAATACTAGGCAGAACCAATTAGGTAAATTCTTAACTCAAAAGAATTTACCTACGACCACATGGTAATGATTAGAATGTGGGGTCCACATCTATGTCCTGGTAACTGTCCCTTCAAAGACTATAAAGAATAAATGTGCACTGGATAAAAATCCTTAACGCATGCAATTTTCATACTGGTGGAACCAAGAGGAAAAACTGAGAACGGAGTGGCCTCCTGAGTTAGTTCTGTCTGTCATCCCAACTCCCATAATTTGTCTCAGTGTCAACCTTCTGAGTAGAAGAAACAACAGTTTAGAGTAAAAGAAACTTTTAAATCAGTTCATCCTGGCATTCTTATGTCAGAACTTTGTGATTTAACTAAATCCCCTTGGCTAGTATTCTGATATCTCCTCCCAAAGGATCTAATTAGTATATCATATGTGTCTTTCAGAAGAATAGAATGTCTTCATATAATTTAAACTTTCTTGCATATATTTCACTGCATTGTATCCCCATCCACCTCATGTCTCCAAATTAGAAAGTATGAGGTAGGAGAAAAAAAGACAGGAAGATTTAGGTTTAATTCTGGGTTCTCCCACTTATTTAATGTTGTTTTACACGTGCAGATGAGGACTCTTGGTAAGTTTTCACATAGCCAATTTGATCAGTTCTTCAAACAGCCAACTTGCTGAATTTATACTTTTACTGATTTACTGAAACATTGTTAACTTACAAATTATGGTAATTTGTTTTAAATAGGATAGGATAGAAATTCCTTTAGGTACAGTAACTTTGAAGATGTCTGTAATGCTTTGTTCACTCATTTGAAGTCAACTTAGCTTTAATTTAGTTTTCAGCCATTTGGATTCTATAACCAAGACATTTCATAACCATGAAATTTGCAATAACCAAATTTCAGTGCATCTAGGGACTTTACTTGAGAATATGACTTTGCAGAATGAGAATTTCTTATGCATATTGACTTACAATGCTGTATAAACTTTGAATGTCCAGGGTGTAGTTTTATCTTCTAATACATGGTCAATCTATTCCACTATCTTTTGTACAACCCTATATTTAGGGATTTGCTAACAAGTTTAATTTGATTAGTATTTTTATGTGGTTTAATCACTTGAGAAGTGATCAGTGGCTAAAATATGAAGCTGACATTCTACAAAGATGGACTGATAAATCCAACAGCTGGATGAAATAGCTGTAGTAATATTAACACTAAATAAAAACTCTAATTTCGAAATGTGTTGAAAACATTCCAAGCAATACAATTTTCTATATATTTATAAACAGGTAATAAAGACAAGATTTTGGTGAAGCAACCTAATGAATATCAATCAGTAAGACCTGGCTAAGTTTGGTGAATCAATTCAGTGAAATCTGTCATTCAATAAACTGGCCCTTTGGAGAACTGAATATTGAGTGAACAAGCCTTTAGCAAATTGGTCTGCTTCTATATGTGGACAAATAATTTCTCTTTAGTTTCTTACTCTGTAAAAGAGGAGTCTGGCACAATGAGAGACCACCTCATACCTATTAGGATGGCTACTATCAAACAACCATAAATTAAGAAGTGTTGGCAAGCATATGGAGAAACTGGAATTCTTGTGCACTGTTAGTAGAAATGTAAAATGAAGTAGCTACTATGGAACAGTTTGGCAGTTCCTCTTAAAAACAAACATATATAATCCAGTAATCCTGTTTCCAGACATATACCCAAAAGAATTGAAAGAAGGGTTTCAAAGAG
This sequence comes from Rousettus aegyptiacus, assembly GCF_014176215.1. Taxonomy (NCBI): domain Eukaryota; kingdom Metazoa; phylum Chordata; class Mammalia; order Chiroptera; family Pteropodidae; genus Rousettus; species Rousettus aegyptiacus. The sequence continues at coordinate 152,155,855 of NW_023416306.1, read as the reverse complement.
ATATTTGGATACCCATGTTCATAGCAGCATCATTTATAATGGCCAAAAGGTGGAAAAAACCCAAGTGCCATTGATGGATGAATGGATAAACAAAATATGGTATATACATACAACAGAATATTACTCATCCTCAAAAAAAAAAAAAAGAAAGAAAGAAAGAAAGAAATTCTGATACATGCTACAACATGGATGAAATTTATATACTGATATGGTAGAAAACTATATAGCTCTTAAAAAAGAATGCATTAAATTTGCATGTTTCACATGGAAGGATATTCCTGATATATTAAATGAAAAAGCAGAAAAAATATAGTAGTGCTATACATTATCATTACAAATATATATAACATACACAGAAGCATAAGCACACATACAGATATCCATTTATTTACTTTTTCTATTTATTTGTATGTGCAGAGAAAACAATGTTAAAGCATACAAAACAATATTGTTTCTGTTACCATGGAGTTGAGGAGGTAGGTAGGGATTTTCACAGTGTATTTCATATATTTATAAATTGCTTGATATGTTTTTTTATAATTAACATGTATTACTCTTAGAATTAAAATTTTAAAGCTAATAGTTTTTGTAATTAGTAAAAAAAAATACATGAGTCATTCAGTAAATACTTATAGAGTGCCTACTACATGTATGAGGCACTAATGTAGATGCTAATAAATAAAACTGACATGCTCATTAGGATCCATGTACGCACGCAACAGAGAGACAGAGAATGAGAACAAATAAATAAGAATTTGAGATAGTAATGAGAGAGATGAAAAAAGTTATGTGGTAAGAGTTATTGCTTAAAGGGCTACTTTAAATATAGGGTAGATGAGTCACTTTTGAGGTGCTGAAGTGTGAAGGTTAAGAAGGAGACAGTGAGAACCATATGATTTCACTCATATATGGGATATAAAACTGAAAGCAATGAACAAATAAGACAAACGAAAACTCATAGCCACAGATAAGAGTTTAGTGGTTATTATAGGGAAAGTGAGGAGAGGCGAGGGAGACCAGGGTAAAGGGGATCAAATAGATGGTGACGGAAGGAGGTTTGACTTTGGGTGGTGAACATAAAATGCAGAAGACATATGATGCATTATTGAATTGTACACTTGAAACCTATAAAATCTTATTAGCCAATGTCACCCAATAAATTTAAAAAACTGAAAAACAAAATTAAAAATTTTTAAAAAGGAGACAGTAATGTGGAAATCTGAAATAACAGTTTTTAAGGCAGAGGAAACAGGAAGTACAAAGGTCCTCAGGTGGGAATGGACTTGGCATGTTCCAGGAAAAAAGGCGGCCAGTAGCTGGAAATTACCAAGTAGGAAGAAGAGTAATATGAAATGAGATCCAAAAGGAAGGTATAGGCCAGATCACATATACAAATGGGCTTATAATGTACCTGAATCATCAGTTTTCCTAAGTAGTTTTAAATAGACCCCTTTCCTTCAATTTAACAGTCTGTGTTTCACATGTTAGAGTAGTCATGTGTAACTTACAGAGGCAGCTATCTGAGACTGCTATGTCTGGATGAATAAACCAGTATGTAAACCTATTTGAAGCCCAGCATATGTATCTCTATGCAGATTTATTTTTCCTTAGTCTATGCATAAGTGGTAAAATGTTGACTTTGGTAACACACACACACACATCCACACATCCTAGGGAGAAAACTAACCATTGGGTGTTACTAATAGTCTACAGAAAGTGAACAGATCTAAGCAAGTGAGATCAGCTTAGATCTGTTCGATAAATATCTCTGTACATGTCTTTAATCCTATACTTACAATTTCTTTGTGGTTTCTAGGTATATATTACATTTCGTGGGAGAAATTATATACTATAGTAATATTTGAGAATCTTTCTCTGACTTATTTCACTTAGCATAGTACCCTCTAGGTCCATCAATGCTGTTGCAGACAGCAAGATTTCATTCTTTTTTATGGTTGAGTAATATTTCATTGCATATATGTACCACTTCTTTATCCATCCATCTATTTTTTTTTAACACCTACGGCATCTGATATTCCTAGATGGTCTCCCATTCAAATACTAACCAGGCCCAATCCTGCTTAGCTTCCAAGATCAGACGAGATCAGGCACATTCAGGGAGACATGGCCATAGGATTATCCATCCAACTACTGATGGACACTTAGATTGCTGCCATATGCTGACTATTGTAAATAATGCTTCACTGAACATATGGAGTTAGTGTTGGGGTTTCTTCAAATAAATAACCAGAAGTGTAATTGCTGGGTCCTTCTTTATCTTGTTTTAGCCTTTGTTTTAAAGTTCATTTTATCTAGTATAAGTATTGCTACCCCACCTTTTATAAATTTCCTTTTTCATGAAATATCTTTTCCTGTCCTTTTACTTTGTCTGCGTGTGTCTTTCAATCTGAAGTGTGTATCTTGTAGGCAGCATATGTAAGAGTCTTTTTTCCTTATTCATTCAGCCACCCCATGTCTTTTAATTGTAGCATTTAATCCATTTAAATTTAAAGTAATTGTTGATAGATATGAAGTTATTTCATTTTTATTATTCACATTTTTTATCTTTTTTATCTTCTTATAAAAGTCCTTTAACATTTCTTGTAATACTGGTTTGATGGTGATGAACTCCTTTAGCTTCTTCTCATCTGGGAAACTCTATCTGTCCTTTGATTCTAAATGATAGCTTTGCTGGGTAGAGTAATCTTGGTTATAGGACCCTGCTTGTCATCACTTTGAATATTTCATGCCAGTCCCTTCTGGCCTGCAAAGTTTTTGTTGAGCAATCGGTCTTATGAGAGCTCCCTCGTAGTTAACTAACTGTTCTCTTGCTTTTTAAGATTCTCTCTTTGTCTTTAACTTTTGCCATTTTAATAATGATGTGCCTTGGTGTGGTCCTCTTTGGGATCATTTTGTTTGGGACTCCCTGTGCTTCCTGAGCTTGTATGTCTATTTCTTTCACCAAGTGATGTCCATTATTATTTCTTCAAATAGGTATTCAATTCCTTGCTCTCTCTTCTCCTTTTGGTACCCCTATGATATGAATGTTGGTGTGTTTGATATTGTCCCAGAAGCCTCTTAAACTATGCTCATTTTTTTTGGATTCTTTTTTCTTTTTGCTGTTATGATTGGGTGTTTTCTGCTTCCTTGTCTTACAAATTACTGATTCGACTCTCTGCTTCATCTGATCTACAGTTGATTCTAATGTATTCTTCATTTCAGTTGTGCTCTTCATTTCTAACTGGTTTGTTTTTATGTTGTCTCTCTCCATTTTTATATTTTCTATCTCTTTGTTGAAGTTTTCACTGAGCTCACTGATCATCCTATAACCAGTATTTTGAACTCTGCACCCAGTATATTGCTGGTCTACATTTTGCCTAGTTCTTTTGCTAGAGTTTTCTTTTTTAATTTTTAATAAGTTTCAAGTATACAGTACATTGGTTAGACTGCTATATAGGTCATAAAACAATCCCCCCCAATTGCACCTTCCCTCCCGTGACCTTCCACCTAGCCAACGTATTAATGCTAACTGCATTCCCTATGCCGTGCTCCCCAGCCCCGTGACCATCCATCACCTACTAATTTGTACTTCTTTAGCCCTTCATCCCGTTCTTCCAGACCCCCGACCCCTCTCCAATTTGTCCAACACCAAATTGTCCACTATATCTGTGTCCGTTTTTGATTAGCTTTTTCTTTTTATTCTTTAGATTCCACATATAAGTGAAATCATATAGTGTCTATCTTTCTTTGTCTGACTTAAATAACTTCTAGGTCCATCAAAGCAATATCTTTTTCCATCACTTTCCTTTTCATATGTAAGGGTCTTGTGTTATTATCCTTTCAACTACTCTACCTTTTGGTTGAATCACTTGATTCATTTCCATTTAAGATACTTATTGATAGGAATGTAGCTGTTACTATTCTTTTTTTTTTTTTTACACCTACAGCACCTGGTATTCCTAGGTGGTCTCCCATCTAAATACTAACCAGGCCCAACCCTGCTTAGCTTCGAGACGAGATCAGGCACATTCAGGGTGGCATGGCTATAAACTGTTACCATTCTTTCTTCCTGTTTTTGACACATGTTTTTCCTTCTTAAAGAAGTCCCTCCAACATTTCCTGTAATACTGGCTTAGTGGTGACAAATTACTTTAGCTTATTTTTGTTTGGAATGCTCTTTATCTGTCCTTCAACTCTAAATGATAGCTTTGCTGGATAAATTATTCTTGGTTGTAGATCCTGGGTCTTCATCCTGTCATTTTTTGCCAAGCCCTTCTGTCCTACATAGTTTCTTTTGAGAAATCAGCTGCCAGTCTTATGGGTATTCCCTTATAAGTATTTTTCTCTTCCTGCTTTTAATGTTCTTTCTTTGTATTTAAGCTTTGGCATTTTAATTATGATGTGTCTTGGTGTGGGCCTCTTTGGATTCCTGATTTTTGGAAGTCTCTGAGCTTCCTGGGGCTTTATGTCCATTTCCTTCACCAGGTTAGGGACGTTTCCATCATTATTTCTTCAAACAGCTGTTCAACATCTTGATTTACTTCAGTTATGCCGATCGGATGAATATTTGGACCCTTAATAGTGTCCCATATATTTCTTAAATTATTTTTATAGCCTTGGCATCTTATCTCTTGCCATTCTGAGTGTCCTGATTGGCTTTCTCATCCTCTACATAGGGAATTTGATCCTCTTCTTTATTCACTTTGTTTATTCCATTTAATATACTTCTCATCTCAGATAATGTGTTCTTCATTTCAGAGTGGTTCCCTTTTACAATTTCCATTTCCATTTTAATGTTTTTTTTATCTCTTTGTTGAAGTTCTCACTAAATTTAACCAGTGTTTTGAACTCTGCATCTGTTAGATTTTTTGACTCTGTTATATCTGGATCTCTGTTCTGTTCTCTCATATGCTTTCTGCTTCTTTGTCCTACCATTTTGGCTGCCTTTCCATGTCTATTTCTGTGTCCCGAGCAAAGCTGCTAAGTTTCCCAGTCTTATTAGACGGATTTGTGAAGTAGGTGTTCAGTGGCACAGTCCTGAGAGGGGTTCAGCTGCAGGTCAAATTTAGCCTAAGCCTATGCCTCTCCAGGGCCACCTGTTAAGATTCAGCAAGCAATCCACAGATGCTGTGCTTATAGTTGCCTCAAAAGGCCAAACCAGAAACCGAGGCCAGCTGCCTCCTCTAGTGTGAGTCTCAGCAAGGAGCACCTGACTTGCTGAGGATATACCTGGATGTGGCTTGGGTGGGGCCAAGAGTTGGGTAGGCAGGGTCCCAGGGAATCCTCTGGGCAGAGTGATCTCTATTATCCAGTTTGATGACATCACGGCGATGGCAGTGCTGTGTCCGGCGCACTGGTGTGGGGAGGGCTCAACAGGGAACAATGGATACTGCCGGCACTTCTGTACAGAACGAGTTTCACCTAAGCCCTCACTCTGACAATGTCCCCTGGTGCCCCCTGCATACAGTCAAATCAGCATGGTGCTCAGAGTGAGTAGGTCCGCCATTGCGAAAATTTGCTCGTGGACACAGGCCCTTTAAGAGGCTTCTGCAGCTGCCGCTGCCTCCGTCTCACTCAGCCACTCAAGACTGGGCAGCCCCATGTCCTCGCCCTGTCCTACCTTCTCCTGTCACAGGGTTATCCTGGATTTCTCCCTAGTTGTATGGATTATTCCTTTAGATCCCAGGTGATTTTTCCTTGCTGCTGCTCCTTATTACTGTTACATCTTTGATTTGGTCGTCAGAGGGATGAACAGAGCCTCTATCATCTACGCCATTTTTTTCTCTCTCCTCTTTTTCTTGATCTTTATTCAGGACATGTTTATCTGTCTCATTTTGGCCACCTCCTTCTATTTGTTTCTATATATTAGGTAGAGCTGCTGTGTCTCCTGGTCTTGGTAGTGGCCTTATGTAGTGAGAGTTCTGTGGAGCCCAGTGGTGCATCTCCTGGGTCACCTGAGCTGGGTGCTCCAGGTGTACCCTGTGTGCATTTTGTATGCCCACCTATTGTGGTTGAGCCTTGATTGCTGCTGGCACATTTTTGAGGGAAGGATCGACTCTCAAAAACTTCCAATGGCTTTGTAAGCCACTTCGAAAAAAATCTAAAATCTTATCATGACCTACAAGGCATAATATGGCTTGGTTCCTGGCTCCCTCTCCAAACTTATAGAGGACAACCCTTTCTCTCTCATTCAACTCTTTTGCCCTTACTCAAGCATACCAAGCAGCTTCAGTTTCAGGACACTTGTACTTGCTGTCCTACCTCAGCCTGAAGCATTCATGCCTTGGTAAGCTCTATAGCTTACACCCTCACTTCTAGGGAGAATTTCCCATCACTCTGTGTTCTCTTACATGCCTCATTTCTCTTCACTGCATTCATCACCATCTGATGTATCACACAACTATTTTCTACTCTATCTCCCTGCACTGCAATGTTAAGTTCCATAAGAGCAAGGACTTTGCTTTATATTCAGATGTATCTCTAGTGCCTAGAACAATGCCTGATTTAAAGTTAGCATTCAGGAAATATCACTGAATGAATTTGTTGAAAGAATTAATGACATGGAAAAATATCTTTATATATTAAGTAAAAAAAAGAGATGCAAAACAATACGTATGGGATGCTTTCACGCTCTATATGCCCATTGAAGAATAGAAAAAAAAACAAGAAAGATGTCAAACTGTTAGCAGTATTTAAATTGTCAGTGGCTTATAGGTATTTTTTATAGTTGCTTTTCTATTTTGTAAAGTTTTTGCAATGGACAAGTATTATTTGTATACTAATATAAAAGTGTATGCTTTTTTAAAGTAATAAATAGAAACCTACCAGTCCATTTAAGTTCTTTATGTTGTTTCTTCCTAAAGACAATATCCTCAAGTTTTCTGCAGTGGAAAAAAAGCAATTTTTTGTTTATGAGAATCATATTACACAATTGTAAATCTAATATAATAAAAATTTAATAAATTTTATATAACAAATATCCTTCTATAATGAGTAAGAGAGAGTATATTCATAAAAAGTGAGAATAACATTGACCTATCATCTAAGGTAAACACTACAACTATAATTTCACATCATGCCAATATTAAATTTAAAAATGGTTACCTATTTGGAATTCATGGTCCTAATTTGCTGGCTAGTAAAAATATTACAGGGCTAAAATAAGAGTAAAGAAAATTCGAACTTTAATTTTGAGAGCATATATATTTCAAATCTCTTATAAAATGAGGACTCAACAGAAAACAGAAATACACTTATGTATAGTCCAATTTCACTCTACAAAGGATTAAAAGTGTAAACAACTGACTTAGTATTTTAAAAATCTTTTGCTTTCAACCTTTTAAATAACTAAATTGTGATTTGGTGTAAAAGATGCCTATTTGTATTTTTTACAAGGCTGTTTCTATTTGTACATCTATAGGCTATTTCTGGAAAAGAAAAAAAGAAAGTAGAAACAGTGGTTGCTTTGGGGAGGAACTGAAACTATATGGTCAGAGGAAGATTTATTTTTCATTATAACCTCTTTTGAACTATTTGCATAAAACCATGTGCATGTATTATTTTTCAAAATTAAAAAAGACTTCTAGTAAAATACAGGAAATCTCATTTCTGTTCTAAAAAACTACTATGATTACTTATGCATAAGTTATACATTTAGTTTTCACACTGGAAACTTCTATAACTACACTGTACAATATGGTAGCTACTAGCCACATGGTTAAATGAAATACAATTAAAAATTCAGTTTCTCAGTCACACTAGCCACATTTCAAGAGATTAATAGCTGTGTATGGCTAGTGGCAACTGTTTTGGAACCATGCAGACATTTTTATTAGATGGCACTGTTCTATAATATCCATAATTCAGTGGTTAAGAATACAAATCCAGTTAACTGTGTTCCCATCCAAACTCTATAGGGAAGCAAACAAACCTCTTTGAGTCTCAGTTGCACATGTAAAATGAGGAAATACAACATTTATTTTATAAGAATATAAGCATTAAATGAGATATTTGTCTGAAACATTCAGCATAATGCTTATTCCAAGGTAAGTACATAATAAGTGATGTATGTGTGTATGTGTTGTATATATGTGTGCCAGGCATATATAGTTATATATACTTGGGTTTTAATTTATTTAAGAAATTATTTTAAATTTTCTTATGAAAAACATTTTTCAGGACAAGAAATTTTATGAGTGATTTAATTCATGCAAAATGGTTTAATTACTAAAAAAAGAATTGGATTCCCCCAAATCCAAATGTTGAAGTTCTAAACCCTATTACCTCATAATGTGACTCGATTCGGAGATAGGGCTTTTAAAGAGGTAATTAAGGTAAACTGACATCATTTTAGATAGAATCCAATATGACAGGTACCCTTATAAGAGGAGATTAGAAACAGAAACAGACAGAAACAGAAGAAAGACTGTGTGAAGACATGGAGGAAAAGATGGCCATACATTTGCCAAGGAGAGAGGCCTAAGAAGAAATCAGTCCTGCGGACACCTGAATCTCAGACTTCTAGCCAACGGTAAGAAAATAAATTTCTGTTGCTTAAGCTACCTAGTTTGTGGGATTTGCTGTGACAGCCCTAGCAAACTAATAAATCCATATAACTTTAAATGCGTGAAAATTAATTATTTAAGAAAGCACATAATCAATTCTCTAAGTTTCTTAATATGAAAAATTTTTATTTTATTTTTTCTATTTCATGTGGGATAAAAAGCTTACTTAAAAAGTTATTTATTCAACACATAATTATTGAGTATCAACTACATGCCAGAAACAGCAGTAAGCACTTGCAATATAACAGTGAATAATACAGATGAAAATTCCTGCTGTCGTGAGCTAGCATTCAGCATATAGTAAACAAAATAAATAAGTAGTTTAGATAGTGAGAACTGTGAAAGAGAAAAAAAAGAAAAAGCAGGTTAAAAGAATGAAATGTCAGGAATTTGGTAGCAGTTGACATTTTAGATAGACGGTGACTTCTAAATAAAGACTCAAAGGAAGTGAGGCAGCTAGCCATGAGGCTATCTGGAGGAAGAACGTTTATAGGCAGAGTGAATCTCAAATGCAAAGGCTTTGAGGCAGGACCACATCAGAAGTGTTAATAAAACACAAGAAGCTGGCTGAGAGAATGAGAGGAGAGTAATAGAAGATGAAATTAGAAAGATAATAGGCATCATAGGGGATGTATGAGATGCAGTCAAGAAATTACAGAGGATTTTGGCCTGGGTAACTGGAAGAATGGCATTATCTGTCATCTGACAAACGCAATAGAAGTTAGTTTAGCTGGGGCTTGGGAAGGATATCAGGACTCAGTTTTAAACATGTTAAGTATAAGACGTCTGCCAGACATGCAGTGGGAACATCAGGCAACTGAATGTGTGAATCTGGAGTTCAGAGGAAATACCTGGGCTAGAGATAAATACTCAGGAGCCATCAGCATATAGATGGTAAAACCATTATCTGGAAGAAATAATCTAGGGAGTAGGTAAAGATAGAAAAGAAAAGAGATCCAAAAACTGAGTCCTGGAGTATTCCAGCTTTTAAAAGCTGGGAACATGAGCCTGGGAAGAAGTAGTCAGAAAGACAGGAGGGAATGAAGGGGGAAGAAATGAACAGTGTTCTAGAAGCCAAATATTAAAATTGCTTCAAAGAGGAAATCGCCCGTATTGAAATACTCTGGTAGGTCAACCAAGATGAGGACTGAGAAACAATCTCAGAAATTGGAGATAACAAATATATGCAACTCTCTCAAAAATAATATCTAACTGAATATATAACTCCTTTTTTTAAAAAAATGCACGTGAAAATGGTACTACAGCTAAAAAATAATCATATTTATTTCTGTATAGGGAAATAAATTATAATATCAAAGTTCGTATATTAAGTATTCTAACATAACACAATTATGTACTTTCCATATTTTATGTGCTGCCTAAATAGAGCACCACCAGAAGGACACTTTTTCTTCATACAAAGTCCTGATGAAAATCAAAAAAAGTGTTTTAAGGCTATATGTTTATTTACTTAGTAAACTGAAAGAGTAAAGTATAATTATTTTTTTACCAAAGATACAAGGCAACAAAATTTATTTTTTAATCTTTAATATGAGATTATTAATATTCACACTGTACAGCCTTTTAGTCACAGTTTGGAACATAGTGATGTCATGCAGTTTTCCAGTCACAGTTTTGGTACAATGAATATAAAATGCCATTAGGGTTATTCTGCCTTACAAACCTGCTGTTAACTAGGAATGCCTATTTATTTTAGATGCTCTCACCAGAGCAGAATAGGTAAGACTACATGCTCATGAAGGGAAGGCGGTGGGGCGCAAAGTAGCATTGTACATTCAATTCTTCATATGGATCAGTTGCCTTCTTTTTGCTTTCTAATCACAAATAAAGTATATTCCTGGTCATAGACTGCAGAGTACTATTTGTTACAAGCAGAACTAAAATAAGATGAGTCGAGTACAACAAAACATGGTACAAATGCCTATACTCTTTCATTCCATGTATACATCAGACATCATTACTTGATCAAGGTACTCTTTTCCACTTAATTTTGGGACTCTTAATACATTTTCCTGTGTTACCACCAGTTAACCAAAGTTAAAATATGAGTTAAAACCCATTGCCAGCCCTATATATAAGGCTATCCATTTTCACTATTGTCATATTCATGTTTTTATGAAAAGTATATCATCTGTATTGATAAATACTGTTGCCAGTTTAGTCTCATTTAAGCAAGTTATTACAATTACAGACAAAGCAAAAAGTAAATTGAAACATCTCTAATTGTTTAATGAATCAATGAAAAATTGGAATAAATTGAGTCATCTTATGTACAGCTCTAATAGTAAACATTTCCTCCCCAGAACTATATAAATTCTGAATGCCAACTTTGAGTAAGGTGCTGGGAAAAACAGATTTGGAATGGAAGATAAAAAGAATAATAGATCTGATGCTTGCCCCCAAGGAGCTCATTATGTACACAGAACATACTCCTCAATGAATGACTAATATTTCTTGAGCATTTATATGTACCAGGTACTATTCTAAGTCCTTTATATACACTAACACATTTACTATTCATGATAGCTATATGAAGTAGGTAATTATTGTAACCCAAGACAGACTATTATAAATGTTCCCGAAGGAGTAATTGGGGCGATGGAGATTAGAGAAGTCTTTAAATGGAGAAATGACATTTAAATTCAGCATTCTTAATCTTAATTTTGTTTCTTGTAGTATTTTCCTACAAGAGGAAGGAGATGTCTCAATGAAAAGCACCGCATTAACAAGTGCACAAAATCATTAAAAAAAAGTGATGTGTTTGGGTGTGGTTCAAGCTTTTAGAAGACTTTAAATACAACATTAAGTCATTTGGTCTTTACTAAGCAAAGGGGAGACATTAAAGGTCTCTGATCTGGAGAAACGATAATGAGAATAATATTTTTAGAAAAAAAACTCTGGTATCAGTGCTGCAGGTAACTGAAGAGCAGAAAGAAAAGAGACAAGGAGATCAATTAGGAGGCTATTACAAAAGTCTTAAGACATTGTTTTTCAAACTATGTGAAATCAATTTAGTGGGTTGTGACAACATTTAAAAAAATAAAATTAAAAATATTTATACTGGAACCTATGCTATTAAATATTGTTTAACCTACTTATTCCAATTCATATGTATATATGTATATTTGATATATATATTCATATGAATATATATACTGATCATAAATTCAAATGTATTTCTTACTGTAGAAGGCGGTCAAAAACATTTGATAAACACCATCTAAAGGGAAGATGATTAGGACCCTAATAAAACTGTAGCTCCTGAAAATGGAAAAGCAACAAGTTATTTGAGAGCTCTTGCAAAGAATAAATAGGACTTAGTGATGAACCTGGCTGTAGGTCTCGAGGGAAGTATAAAGGAGGGATATGGCAGGCTAAATTATGCATCGCCAAAGGATACATACTCCTAATTCCTGAAACCTATGAATGCTACCTTATATGGGAAAAAAGTACTTTGTAGATGTGATTAAGTTAGGGATCTTAAGATAGGGAAAGAATCCTCCATTATCCAGGTATTACCCAACTGCAATCACAGATACCAGCAAAAAAGAAAGACTGACGCAGACAAAAAAAGAGAAGGCAATATGGCCCCAGAGGCAGAGACTGGGGTGATGTAATCAACAGCAAAGGAATGTGGCAGCCATAAGAATCTAGAAGCAGAAAGGAACAGATTCTCCCCTTAAGCCTCTGGAGGAAGTATGGCTCTGTCAAAACTTTGATTTTGGCTCTATTAAACTGAGTTCAGACTTTTGACCTCCAGAACTGTGAGGGAACTTCTGTTGTTTTAAGCCGCCAAGTTTCAGCTGTCATAGGAAACTCACTCAAGGAGTCAAAGGCTTTGCCAACTGGGTAGGTAGTAATGTCAATAGCAAAGACCAAAAAAAAAGAATAGTGAGGAATTAAATTTTAAATATAACGAATAGGAAACACAAATCTGATAAAAAATATATAAGAAATCTGATTTTTTATTTAAGATAGCTCAATCCTAATTCTATAAAAGCTTTAAAATGTCTTTAAAATGTGTAGGTCTCATGTATCTGTACTTTTCTTTGGATAATCAAACTTAAGACAGATGGTTTATGTATCCTCTCTGTCATCTGACAATTACTACGCGAGCTTCTGGGATTATGTAGTTTCTCTGGAATATTATTTCCAATAACTAGAAAATCTAAGAACCATCTGTTATTGTGGATCACTTACTTAAACCATTCAGGTTGGCAATTTTTTCAATGCAGTTTGTAGACAGTGAAAGCTTCCTTTAAAAGAACAAAGGAAAACTTGAATTAATATAAAAAAAATGTAAATGGTATATCAGAAATTATTTTTCAAGCACCCAAAGGAGATAGTTAATAAGTCATATTTCCTTTTGACAATGAATCCTTTTTCCCCCCTCAGACATGGCATGTATTCCTTCATTTTGAAATCTTCATACTTTTTTTTCTGATTACAATAGTTAATATATACTTATTGTAGAAAATTTTAAAAAAACCTTCTTGAGGGCAATTTGTTGTTATCTTTTAAATATTTTAATGCATGTATACTTTGATTCAGTAATTCATTTCTAGGAATACATCTTCTTAAAACATAAATAGAAATGCCAAAGATGTGTATATATGTATATACATATATATATACATAAATATACACATATGCACATATATACATATATATATACATGTACACATACACACATATAGATTATTGGTTATATTACAGTAATAACAAAAAAATGGGGAAAAATCTATAAACATCCATCAACTGAGGAACAAATAATAAGATACTGTGCTACCACTAAAACAAACGTGATTAGGCTATAAATGCCAACTTGCGAAGATGTCCATGATATGTAATTAAGTTTAAAAACCATCTAGCAGAACAATACATTTTATATGATCCTTTTTTGTAAAAAGCAGAACTATATATATGCATTTATAGAGATATTTATTTTCTCATACAAATCATTCAGAAATGTATAATGTAAGAAGTCATATGTAAATGTGGTTGATATAAAATCCTCTTCTTTGTGCTTTTTATATTTTCTAGATGTTTTACAATGTATTTTTATAATTTGAAAAGGTTTTATAAAAACAATACCTCTTAGGCCTCTAGTAAGTATAGTACTGACTTTAGTGGATAATTTTATAAGAGAAAGTACTAGATTTTATAACAGAGTAATAGTTTTATATTACTTAGCTTCCTTCAAAAAACAGGAAATTTCTAGTTTCCTGGAAAATTATAAAAATTATACTGTAAACATATATTATATTGCACAGGATTACTCTATTAAAATCTTATAAACCAATAATCTATTATGTTTGTTCCTTGCCAAAGGGAGAATTAATTAAGAAAAAAAAAGTAAAGATCACAGAAAATACTTTTCTAGTTTGTGCACTTATAAAAAGAAGAGAAGTTTAACAACTATACTAGAAGGATGAATAAAGACAGGAAAACTTACTCGCAATTAGCAAGCATGGACAAGGATGCATCCATCTTCTCTATGGGGGGAATCTGGGCATAAAGCTTTATCTCTTTGGCTTCAGATGGCTTCTGACTGGTTTTCTCTTCCTGTGACAAAAATTAATTTGGAAATAAATGATCCCTGATTGTCATGTGGAACTAAAGAAAGCTCAATTTCCCAAGACTTTTCGAAGCAATTATTAAAAGTTAATAATTCTGTGCATTCTTTATGGTTCACTTACTGGAAACATTTACTTACTGGCCCTGATAACTAGGCTTCTACATGGCTGACTCAGATAATTTATTGTTAGGTCCTAACTAAAGGGAAAAATGAGGAAAATAAAATAACTTGAATTTCTGTAATATTTAAAATCCCTTGCTTCTTCTCTGAAAGATCACCAAATGGAAGATGACCCGGTACTGCTGGAAGCCCTGGAGGCCCAGGGGGCCCTGGGATGGGAGGCCATAGCAGCTTGCATTGAGGATTTGGCAGTAGCATCCAGAGTCAAAGACATGGCCAAGGTCATGGCTGGGGTGACGCCATGGCTATGGAGCTCGCAGAGGCAAGGCCAAGGACAAGGAGTGGCTCCCAGTCATCAATTTGGGCCTTCTGGTCAAGGACATAAAGATCAAACCCCTGGAGGAGGATCTATCTCTTCTTCCTGCCAATCAAGAAATCTGAGATCGATGACCTTTTCTTAGGGGCATCTCTCAAGGATGAGGTTTTGAAAATTGTGCTCGTGCAAAAGCAGACCCACAGTGACCAGAAGACTCAGTTCAAGGCATTTATCACCATTGAGAACTACAATGGGCATGCTCGTTTGGGTGTTGAGTGTTCCAAGGAGGTAGCCACTGCCGTCTATCTACAGGGCCATCATCCTGGCTAAGCTCTCCATTGCCCCTATGAGGCGAGGCTGGGAGAACAAGCTCTGCAAGTCCCACATCATTCCTTGCAAGGCGCCTGGACACTGTGGCTCTGGGCCAGTGTGCCTCGTCCCTGCCCCCAGGGGCACTAGCATTGTCTCAGCCCCTGTGCCCAAGATGCTGCTGATAAGCTGGTATCGCAAATGGCTACACCTCAGCCAGAGGCTGCACTGCCACCCTAGGCAACTTTGCCATGGCCACATTTGATGCCTTCTCTAAGACCTCCAGCTATACCACCCCTGACCCCTGGAAGGAGACCGTGTTCATCAAGTCTCCCTCACAGGAATTCACTGACCATCTTGTAATGACCCATATTAGAGTTTCTGTGCAGAGGACCCGGGCTCCAGCTGTGGCCACCACATAATTTTATACAAGAAAAATAAAGTGAATTGAGCCTGTTAAAAAAATAAAAGAAAATCCCTTAAACATCTATCAATCAATAAACAAAAATAAAATGCAATAACAAAAACATTTCCCTGGGAAGAATTTCTTGTCCCTAAAACAACCTTTCCTTAAATATCAGATTCAGAACTGTACGGTCAATTGTTTTCTTTATTGTCTCATCTATCTTTTTCTATATACAGTTCAGTGTGAGCTAGAACCCCAAAATACCCAGAATTTTTGAAGATCTCTTTGCAACACAGCTAAGGTCAAGATTATTTGTTCTACAATAATTTACTTCTAAATTCTACCTTAGAGTTTAATTTCAGTACTAAGTATGCAATTTAAAATTTAATTACTATTATACGATACCTAATAATATTTTCTAAGTACCACAATACTTAGAGTTAGTTCTATCTTGCCAACGAAACAAGGAGCTCCTAAAGCTTGACCATTTCCTTTCCCTTCCCATGTTTTCTGTAACCTAGTGCAATATAAGACACAAAAAAAGGCTTCTTTTAAAAAATCAAATCATAACATCAGTAATAAAAAATATACATCAATTGAAAGAAAGAGATCTAATATACATCCACTCATTAGTTATTTTTGTGCCATAAATTTGTAGGTTAGGGAAGGGGAAACTGACACCTAGTAGATTTTCAATAAATGATGAACTACTAATCAGTGAGTGAGCTTGATGTCTTCAAATAATCTTAAAGTCAAAGATTTATGGTCACATTGTAATCTAGAAATAGATTACAAAGACAAACAAACAAACAAGTCAATCATTTGTTGTTATAAGTAAATCAAATGAAGTTCGAAAATCCAATTCAAGGAAAATCTAAACCTACTCTATTCTTTGTTTTCTTTAACAAAACAGATTTTCTAGCAATCATACAGAAATGTATGATTAAATGCGATTAGAGTACAAAGTTTATAAGCACTAAAACAAGAATTCAAATATTTCATTATCCTATCTTTTTTGTCTATTTTCCCTAGACACCAAGTCTCCTGAAAGACATTTTATTCAAATCCCAGTTACAAAAACAAAAGATATAATATCATGCAAAAAGCTATTGATGACATAGACAAATAACTTATCACTGGGCATGGAAATTAAGGAGCTATCTCTATACCCTATGGAAATTTTATCTATAATGCTGAATTAACTGTTCAAACTTTATAGAATGTTTATTAAAATATTTGTTTATATTTAATGAATATTTTTACAATGCAGTTTCCCTTCTAATATTACTATATACTTTAGTATTCTTTCCAGCTTTATTGAAACATAACTGACATTATAACTTTGTATAAGTTTAAGGTGTGTGACTAATGGTTTGATAATGTATATATTGTAAACTAATTACCACAATAAGGTTAATTAACACATCCATCACCTCACACGATTATTTTTTTGTGCTAAGAACATTTAAGATCTCTTAGCAACGTGCAAATATATAATACAGTATTATTATTAACTATAGTCATCATGTTGTACATTAAATCCCCGAAACTTATATACCTTATAATTGAAGGTTTGTACCCTTTCACCAACATCGCCCCATTTTCCCCACTCCTCAACCCCTGACAAACACCATTCTACTCTGTTTCTATGAGTTTGGCTCTTTTAGATTCTACAGGTAAGTGAGATCATATAGTATTTATCTTTCTCTGAGTTATTTCACTTAGCATGATGCTCTCACAGTCCATCCATTTGCCACAAATGGCAGGATTTCCTTTCTTATGGCTGAATAACATTCCATAAATAGATATTAGATTGTTCCCAGGTCTTGGCTCTTGTAAATAATGCTGCAGTGAACATGGGGCTACAGATAGCTCTTCAAGAGAGTAAACTCATTTTCTTCACATACATATCTAGAAATGGGACTGCTAGATTATATGGTAGCTCTATTTTTAATTTTTTGAGGAACCTCCATACTATTTTCCATAGTGGTTATATGAATTTACATTCCCACCAACAGTACACAGAGTTCCTTTTTCTCCACATCCTCACCCGCACTTATCTTTTGTCATTTTGATGAGAGCCATTTTCATAGATATGAGGTGATATCTCATTATGGTTTCCATCTGCATTTCCTTGATGATCAGTGATGGTGAGCATCACTTTAGTATTTGTATTTGATGTCTTTTCGGTTGTCTATGTGTAATTTTTGTTTGTCCACACTGGATATCTGTTCTAACTTCCAAGAGGCTAAAACCATCATCATCTGTCTAAAGCCTAGATAATCCACAATACATACCAATCTATCACTTGAAAATGACAAAGTGTAATGACGATAAAGTTGAAAAATAAAATGTACTATAACACACAGATTCCAGTCATCCTACAGCAATAAATGAATCAGCCTTTCCATTTAAATTTTAAATTTTATAGTGGTCAGATTTTTTTAATTGAAATTTTTATTGAGTCATTTGAAGATCCACTTGCAGTTATAAAACATAATAGAGATACCCTGTATATTTTGCCCAGTTTTCCCCAATGGTAACAATTTTTAAACTATAGTATAATATCACAACCAGGATATTAATATTGATACGATCCACTGATTTAAATCAGATTTCCCCAATGTTACTTGTAAGCATTTGTACATATGAGTGTGAATGTGTTTGTGTGTGTCTGTTAAGTTTAATACTTTATCGCCTATGTAGGTTCCACCTACACAGTTAAGATAGCTAAACAGTTCTAAGACCACAAAGATCCCTTGTATTGAATGGTCAGTTTTAAATAACTATCCAAAATTTCTCCTTGAATGGTTTCTAAAAAAAAGTAAAAACTCATATACTCACCCATCTGGCTAAGGCTTCTTTGATTGTTGTTGCTTTTGCCTTTAAAAGAGAAGGAAAAATAAGGCTGTCTTTATTGGTATAATATGTTGAATTGATTTTCATGCAATAATTATTAGTCTTTATATCTACCATTAAAAAGGTTAACTTCTTTCTTTGAGACTTTATATGAAGAGTGTGTTTCAATTTCCTGAAATCAGAATGACTTATTTAAATACCTCTCGGAAAAATTAAGGAAATCACGATGTAATGCCCATATATGTCACTCCTATTTGGATTACAAAAACTATATAGCTTTCAACACTTGATATTAAAATATATCTTATTTCATTGATTTTAAGATCTACATATTCTTTTACATTTTAACATCATTGAAATTTGAATGCATCTTACAACCAGGAACAATTTACAGTTAGAGTGGCCAGGTGGCAGTGGTGAAATTTTAGAAAAACATTAACCATTTGATTTCATATGCATATATTCCTTTTCATGTTTGCAAAGGAGTATATATAATAAAAGTCTATGTGCTTAAATATATATTTTCAAACTCTGTCAATAAGTACAAAATAAGAATTCTAAGTGATAGGAAACTGTCATAGTTTAATTCCAACTTCTTATTTTTCTTTCTTAGTAGAACATAAAATAACGTTGCACCTTATAATTAATACTATCTTAGATTCAATTTATTATGATATATAAAACTTTAAAGATGACCAAAGGAAGACATCCTTTGGATTATCATTAAGAGTTTATTAAAAAGAGAGAACCCCCCACCCCAAAAGGAAAATTTTAAAGGTCTATACCATTATGTCTAGAAAGTAAAGACATACTAATAAATAACTCTTGGGTATAAAAGAAACCTATAAATTAAAGTAAACTAATAAAATAAAAGACAAAAATGTCAAAATTTGAGAAACACAATTAACACTTAAAAAGAAATTTGTAGCTACATTTATTTCCTAAGAAGAGAAAACAAGAGATAGAAAACAAATAAGCTAAACATTCAAAATATTTGAAAAAGTACATAATTACAAACCCAAAGAAGGCAGAAGGTAATACAAAGAAAAAAGTCAGTGAGAAACAGAACACAGGGGAAAAGAGATTAATAAAACTAAAAGTTAGTTCTTAAATCTCTGGCAAGCCTGACTGAGCAAAAAAGAGAGATATACAAATTAAAAATACAGACTGATTAAGGAAAAATAACAGATAACAGATTTTAAAAATAAAACATTATAAGCAAATATATGGTAATAAGTTTGAAAACCTAGACAAAGTATGTATTTCTAGAAAAAAAAAAGAGAGAGAGAAATGTGCCAAAACTGTCACAGGAATCAGAAAATTTGAATAGACCAATAACTATTTAAAACATTAAAAAGATAATCAAAGAGATCTTCCCCCCTCTTCCCCTCATAAAGCTGCACGTCGAGATAATTTTACAAGTGAGTTCTACTGAGCTGTCAAGGAACAGATACTCCATTATACAAGCTGTTTCAGAAACCAGAAAAAGAGAGAAAGCCGCCAACTTATTTTGGGCTAGAATAACTTGATGTCATAACCAGATAAGGAGGTCTCTTTACTTCTCCACACAGATTTGAAAAGTTTTAATATAGTATTAGATCTCCACACCTAATAGTCATAATGATCCCGATCAAGAATGGCTTATCCCAAGAGCATAAGGATTGTTTATCAAAAAAATCTATAATTGTAAATCATTTATTAATGGATTAAAGGGGGGAATCACATTTATTTCAATAAATGCTGAAAAAGCACTTGATGAAGTTCTACATTTGATATTAAAAGCTTTTAACTGAGTTAAAGAGAAATTTCTTACTTGATAAAAACTACATACCAAAAAGCTATAACAAAAACCATACTTAATGGAGAAATTTATTCATTTCAGCAAATATTCATTGACTATCTACTTATGTACCAACATGTATCTACATGCTTAAGATATACCAATGAACAAAACAAAGATCTCTGCCATCATGGAACTTACATCTATTGGCAGGAGACGGATGGTAAGTAATATAATTTAAAAATAAGTAAATTATATAGTATATTAGAAGATGACAATTACTAAAGAAAAGAAAATGCTGAGTTTGGTAAAAGGCATCAGGATACGTAAATATGTGTATGGAGAATGTTTATTTTAAATAAGGTGATCAAGGTGAGCCAAACTGGGAAGGTAACATTAAAAGTATTCTAAGATCCCAAACACATTAAGATGTCTACTATCGTTACTACTATTTAACATGATACAACAGATCTTTATCAATGCGATAATAAGGAGAAATACAAATTGGCATGATTAAAAGGAGGAAATAAAAATGCTGTGCAAATGATCATCTATGTAGAAAATACAATAGGATAAACTAACCAATATTAGACCTGGAGTTCAACAAGTGAAGAACATTGTTAACAAAGTAAATAAAAACTGGGAGAAGATATTTTCCATATAAAATCAATAAAAGACTAATATTGACAAAAAAAAAAACCATGAATAGAAAATTCACAAAAACTGAAATCGAGATGACGAACAATACCATCAAACTCACTGAAAAGCAGAGAAACGCAATGGAGGTTCCATGGAATATGGTGAACATTCTGGACTCTGAAAATCAGAGAACTGCAGAGTAAAACAATGGGGTACTAAAATACATCCTCAGATTGGCAAGAGTTAGAAAGTTGGTGACAATGTAGAGAAATGGGAATGCATTACTGAAGGAAGTAAAAACTAGTAGAGCCATTCTGTCAGCCATGCTGTCAGCCAACAGTACCTAAATTAAATTAAGATAAATTAAGTATGCATGGACTCTATGACTCTGCAATGCCACTCCTGGGTTTATTTTCCAGAAAAATCCTTGTGCGGGTCTATAAAAAGACACATGAGAACACTTTCATGTTGGAAGCAATCTAGGTGTCTAGAAATTGGTTTATAAGGGCACTAGCTCCCTATAGATAGTAGGAATCAAAAACTGAAAGGCCTAAAGAACCAATGGACATCATTAATAGGTAAAGCTGCCCATATAAAGAGCTTTTATTTGGCTCTAGAAAACTATTGGCAGGTGAGACTTGGGACAAGAACTACCCTAATATCACATTTCTTCAAATATGAAAACTTTATTAATTGAAAATAACCCTCGTTTTATGTACCATTAAGAAAGAAAAGATGCTACCAATTATATGGCATCTTCATATTTTAGTGATACAAAAATGAGGGGGAAAATGTATCTGGCGGTGAAATAGATTATTTCTGATTTTTCAGAGAAGCCAGAAATCTGGATTTTGATGTGAAACAGGACCACTTTTAAGACACTAAAATCTATTTTTTTAATTAAAAAACTATGTCGGCCTGTATTTCTGGAGGGCCCCAGAACTAACAGTTTGCAGCCTCAGCTAGCTTCATATAATTACTGTTTCTGATTCTCTATTTGAAGATTTTCAATAATTCTCATGGTTAATGCTTTCAGAATTATTTAGACCTGATTATTTATTTACTTGACTATAAACCTAGGTTCCAGAACATTTTTCTTAATTTGGCAGTGGTATTGGCTAAAAGGACTGTGAAATAAAGTATGGAAAGCAGGTGGAAAACTACTTTTGGTTCAGGGTGGACATGACTTCTTCATCACTTCAATTTCTTGGGCTCAATCTCTGCCCATTTAAGCAGCACTGGAATCACAAAAGGAAGACAACTACTTATAACTATCCTTCATAAACATCTCCATCCAGCAGGACAATCACATACTTTGATAAATAACTGTGGCTGGGTCTGTAACTAACCAACAACATCCCTTTTCAAACTTCTAGTTGGAGCTGCCAAGTATGTAAGCAAAACAGTGCGCATTTTAAGCAGCAGTTGAGGAGCATCAATAAGGTACCTCACTTTTGAAAACCACGACTTCACAAAGGTCTTTGATTGGATAGACCGCTGAAAGATTTCAAAGCAAAGGTTGCATTTCTCAGAGTGTGGTGGGGTGCCCTCCAATTTTAGAATAACGGGATGCATTGTAAAAATCCACATTACTGAGCCCTCTCGATGATATTAAAACTTCATAATATGCATTGCAACAAGTTCATAGTACTAAGGCCAACTAAAATCATACTGCATACTGAAATTTGAGAAACACTACCCTAATACATTCTATCAGAGTGGGTTTTACAATGTTACCTAATAACTGCACTCACAGTCATCCAGAGGCCACCCTGGGCACATCACAGGTTTCGAATACTGCTGCAGTCGGTGTTACACACATACCCCTCGTAACCAGCTCCCCGCTCCACCTCGCCAGGGTGGGTAATTACTTCTACGTAAAGAAATGTCCTTATTCACACTCTCCCTTCCATCAGCTTTCCCACTCAAATCCGCATTTTCGAGAATTTCCTGCTCTTTGCCCACCCCCCCTTTCTTTGCCAGAATCCCTCAACATTAAGCCAACCTCTGATCCTCCCCAGACCGCCCTCACCCCTGACCACCCGGTGCCAGGGCTTCTCTTTCACCCAGGCCTCTGACTCCACAGAGTCAGCATCCGCTACCCGCTCCCTTCCGCTGTCCGAGAACACCCTCCGCCCTTCCAACCCTCAACACTCCACAGTCACCCTTTCCACTTCTAATCTCTTCTCAGCTTTGGCTACGAGGCCTGGAAGGTACTCACCATTCCGGCGGTTGCTACTGTCACTGCTCTGGTTGCTAGGGCCCGCGGGGGTCAGTGCGCGTGCGCACTTCTTGGCATTCTCCGCGGATCCCTATCCCAGGAGCGGTCCTTTTTCTCCGCCCCCAAGGTGGGGCGAGCGGGGCATTGTGGGACTGCTTGTCGGCCGCCGGGGTCCTCCTGCTCCGCTGCCACTCGCTCTCCAGGGGCTGCAGCGTGGCGCTCAGGGTTTGAGCGCGTAACCGCGCAGAGTGGTCAGATGTGCTTTACCTTATCGAAAGCAGTTTCAGCTAATTTGGAATGACGTCCTGCCGAAAGTTTAAAACTGTAAAACCACCCTATTACAATCACCTTTCCCATAAAAGAATTTGTAAAATTCTGTTTCCCTGCAGATTGCCTTTCTGCCTCTTCTCTAGATGCCTGGAGCTAAATTAGGCCGAATGTCTTCGGTTACCTTCCCTTAACCCCTCCAGGGAGCCAGGGACAGCTGAAAACAGAAAATAGAAGTTTCACATAATGGAGATGTCTTTTTACTCCTAACTCTAAAATTAGCCAAAACATGTAAATATATAGATCTTCAAGTACGAAAACTTTATTAATTCAAAATAACATCCTCATTTTATATATATTCAGGTGCTAGGGATAAGGAGAAATAGAACACATGTATACATGGCTGTTTATAATTGATACGACCTTTATGGGAGGACAGTTGGCAATATGTATTAAATGCTTTAAAAACTTTGCACCTCTGTGACCCAGCAGTTCCACGTCTAGGACTTCGTCCAGAAGAAATAATCACACAAGTGTACAGAGATATATGTTCGAAGTTTTAATAGCAAGAAGAGAGAAACCTAAATGTCAACAAAAAATAATTGGTATTATTGAACAGCTAAACAATGAAAGAATATATTGCCATTAAAAATGTTGCTGAAATGCTGAGAGAGGAGAGGAGGCATCTGAAAAATGCAAAGCAAAGGGCTTGCAGAAATGACCTGCTCAGCCAGTTAAAGTTCATTCCTAACTGTCCTCTCCCCACCTCCAGGGCTCTCTAGCTAACATGTTTTCCCATAGCTTCCTCCCCCGCCTCAAGGAGTCTCCAGCTTACATCTGTTGATTCATGGCTTGCCAACCAACTAATGTTCTTCCTTATCTCTGTAGCTGTGGAGGAATAACAAGACTGTATAAAACCACCTGTTATGTTACAATTGGGGTTCAGCTTTTGGATAGGAATCGGCTGAGCAGGTGCTGGCATTAATAAGTGCTGCTTCCTGCTTATAGCCTCAGTGTCCTGTCTCTCTGCTCGAGGATCCTATAACAGTGCTGATAATGCCAAGGTCGCAGGTTCTACAAGACAAACGACCTGTAATAAACAGTGGTCTGGAAATTCCTCCCCCATTGCAGGCCCCCACCTGAAGCTCCCCATCTCCATCCTGAGTCGTGAGGCACACATGAAACCTCAAAGGAGCCATGCGCCCCTTGCATGGACACTGCAGAGGTATATAAACTGTAATAAATCTAACCGAAGCGAGTTTGTGCTTGATGTTGTTAACCCTACACTCTCCGCTGGCCAATAAATTCTCCTTCCTCTAACAAAGTTTTCTGAGCTTCCAATTTCCTCCATCAGGTGTCGCTTCCTGCAACAATGCAACTATTCACATGCAAAGATAATCATGATGTGTTACTTTAAATTGCAAGTTACCAAAAAAAAAATGGTGTGATCCGCTTAAAAATTACACATAGCGTTGGGGGTGGCTCCATAGTGTAGTGGTTAGCACGTATGCTTTACATGCAGAAGGTTCTGGGTTCGCACCCCAGGTGGAGCCATGGACTGTGTGCCTGGCCCACCTGGCCCACCTGGCCCACCTGGCCCACCTGGCCCACCTGGCCCGCTGGTGCACCAGAGAGGAGATGTCCCGCCTTCAGAGATCCAGTCTTTAAGGGGGAAATGGCAAGGTCAGAGTGGAAGAAGGGGGGAATTAAAGAGGGGAAAATAAATCACACATAGCGCACATATATATACAAAAGAAAACTAAAAGAATATTATGAAGATTTAATGTTTGTTATGCACTGAACTCTGTCCCCTTAAAATTCATATGTTGAAGCCCTAATCACCAATATGGCTGTATTTGGAGACGGGCCTTTACACAGGTAATTGCGGTTAAACAAGGCCCTAATCCAACAGGACTGGTGCCCTTAGAAGAAGAGGAACAGACACCATGAGTGGTTTGCACAGAGGAATGGCCATGTGAGGACACAGTGAGAAGATGGTCATCTGAAAGCCAAGAAGAGAGGCTTCGCCAAAAACCAGTCCTGTTGGCACCTTGATCATGGACTTCTAAACCCCAGAACTGTGAGAAAATAAATTTGAGAAACTAAATTTCTGTTGTTTAAGCTACCCGGTCTGTGGTATTTTGTTATGGCAACCTGAGCAGACTAATACAATGTTCACTTTGCCTGTCTATTTTTTAATTGTTCTATAATGTGGATATTTTAAATTTTGAAATAAGAAATAAATCTTATTTTGAGAAGGTAATTTAATCACATTTATAAAACTTGGAAAAGGTCAAATTATTGAAGAAAATAAAAATGTATATTCATAACATATCCAGCTTTTGTTCTTGTAGCATTTTTTCAGATCTCCACACTTCCACACCTCTCTGAACCAAAATCTTTATCTGCCAAAATCTTTACCAATTTTGTTGATGTGGCTATAATGGCAATCTAATGCTTAAACATATCTCAATCCAGCAGAGCATTCCTTTTACTTAACTTTGGATTACACCATAAAAAATTGATATTAATGGTGAAATATTGTTAATAAATAATTCTGTCTTCACGCTCACTCAGAACATTACTTCTACTTCTTCCTTGTCATGCAGTAGTAAACTTTGATGACCATAAATATGTTTTACGTACCATTATATAAACATCTAATTCCATACAGATTTTTAAAGTTTAGAATCAAAACTCAGAACTTCAGCTAAAATTATTTTAATAAGTTCGGTCTCACCCCACAAATTGTAATTAAATTTTTGGTAAGGGTGGTAGAAGAGTAGAGGGGATGATCTGTCTTTCCCTCAGATCATTACACCGTCTACATGGGACTAGAACTTGGAATTTGCCTATTTTTAAATACATTTTTGAAATAAAGTATGAGGAAAAGATTTTTAAAGTACAAATACAGAGATAAGGAAACTATAAAAAATCAGAGTATTTCTCAGTAATTGGTTGCCATTTCTAAAACAGTATCTTAGGATTTCTAACTTTCTTTAAAGATCCTAGAACAGTTGGCAACTAGAAAAAAATCAAAATCTGATTAACAGTAGAAAGAATTCTATGACTCCAGTCTACCACCAGTTAGCCTCCAAGTCATCTTGTTAGAATTTATTCCAGCCTCCAGCTATTATGAGCAAATTATCATAGCCCAATTGTTCCTCATCATAAAACCAGGGGCCTATATTCATTTACCTTGTTCAAAACAGTTTTTAAAACTCTGGGACAGGTATAGCAAACCAATTATTATATAAGAGTTTTTTTTAAATATTTGAAAGTACAGAGGGTGACAGGGAGGGTAGGTGGGAAGAGTGGGTAAATGGTAGATTGAAAATTGGTTTTCACTTAGCAGTTACCTTGAATTTAAGTTCAAACAAACCAAACATGGAGAGACATGAATAATACCAAAACTACAGGCTCTCATGAACTTGAAGCGAGTATTTTTACTTCTTTAAAAGCTTGTAGGTGTCAGGAGGGAGTCCATATCTCATTCATCATTTGTCAAAAATATTCAATCTGTCCTCTGATTTTTTTTAAGCAAATTCTAAATTTAGCTCTCTAGTCCGTAAACCTTTACCCTACATGCAAATACAAAATCTCCAGGATCTTCTTCCAAGACGCAGTCTCAGCAACAGCATGAACTTTGAGCTGCCCATCTCCCAAAGCAGGCACCCCCAATACTGTATCCAGGGCTACAGAGAAAGAAAGGCTGTAAGGAGAATCTATTCTGTGGCCAGCATTAGGGTAGTAGCTTAAAAGAGTGAAATTTATCTTCCCATGTTCTGTGAGGTGCTCTCCAGCTATGCTAGCATAAACAGGGCTTTTCCAATGCCTGTCATCTTTTCCAACGATAAGAAGGAAATAGGCAGTGGCTTTTTCTAGGGGGCTACAGCTATCCTGATAGGCTGGATGCAAGGGGTCCTCGAGTGCTTCTTTAACATCATATACTCCTGAATCAGTAGCAGAGATTTTGTTTAGGTTAAAAAGTAGTCCTGGCAGGATTAATCTACCATATGTAAGGGTGGTCACTGTGTTAGAGATGCAGCCATTGATGCTTACAACTGCAGCTAAGTTTGGGAGGAAGCTAGCCTTGGAAATTGCCAACTCTGCCCTTTTGCCAGAGCCAATCACGCCAATGTTTGGACCTTTGACCTGAAGATTGAACAAAAAAAAGACAAACAAGAAGAAAGAGCAAGAAAAAAAAAGGTATGATTGTTAATGGGGTCGCAAAGTCCTCAATATAAAGAAAATTATTGTATGTATTCATCAGATAGCTTACTCATTCATTCATTAATGCACTCAAGTAGTTATAAATATTCTCCAACACATTAACACCACTGTATTCGCTCTCTCTTAGCCCTAATGATTTCATTTTAAACACATTTCTCTTTAGCATTTCTCTCACCTTTGGGTGATTTTACACAAATTTAGCTGCTTCCTCAAAGTAATCTAAATTTAAGTCTTTCATGATTGGTGGTAGATCTTCATAGCCAAAAAATGGCAAAGCCAGAGTAGTAAAACCTCAACAAGCCAGGAGATTCGCTCAAGATCATTTAACTCTCCATCACCAAACATATCAATCACACCAGGAAAAGGATCATCTCCTATAAACTAGGAAAGGGGATTAAACATTTAATGGACTATGATATCCAGCTAACATTTTCTAAATCAAATTTTAATAACATAATTTATATTTTTTCTTTCTTAAACATCCACCTACTTGCTTTGAAAAGAAAACATTTGTTTTGGTTGAAATAGGTTTATTGTTGTGGTTGAAACAGACACTTGTTTAGGATATTTTGAAGCCATATATGTAAAAATATTTTTATATTTTTCCTCTATGAGAAAATCACTGGGAAATAGAAAAAAATTAGCACCAAAGATATGGAATGTGTTTTGAAGTATAAGTCCAAATAAATCTAAACAAATAGTTCTGTAGGCTTTGAGTTATGAAAGTATAACATCTCATTAAAAAAAAGACATCCTACTTTAAAATGTCTTTTTACTTCTCGATGATTTTAAGATACAATCAGAGTCACCAAAACCTATAATTAAACAAAGTTTAAACTATTCTAAATGTTTGATGAAGGAGTAATATAAAGTGAACAATATGTATAGTAAAATATCAAACTAATATCCTCCTACTTTTGGTCCACTATTTCTCTTTCAACATTCCTTTTGGAGATTATTTTATTCATTCACCACTCCAAGTGAAGAACTTCTCAGCCAATTGCCTCCTGCCATTTTTCAGAAATATACTTCTGTGTTATTCCAATTAAAAGTGCCAGATAAGAACAAAATAAAATGCAAGAGCATTAGGATAGAAAATAAATTAAGAGATCTAAAATTCCAGTTCCAGATTCCATTTCTAAATTTTCAAATCTAGAAACAAGTTAGGTCACATCTAGTTATCAAAGAGAAAGCTGAGGTGTACATGTTAAGGCAGTGATTTTTACAAGGCAATTTTCTTAACATCCAAATATCTCTGCATACCTTGATGCTCTTTTTAAAATTAGATAAATCTCCAGCATTTCTGCATTCAAGGATAGTTTCAGAAAGCCTAATGCAAGCCATGAAAAAGGCTTAACATACAGACCCTCAAATTATTCTGATAATAGTTTTCCAACCACGAGCTTCAAAATACTAATCTGATTACAACGTTAAGATCACTGAGGATTCATTAAGATGTTTCAGTTAAGTAATTTAATTCCCAATGTATAAATCTGCTAGGATCTTGTTGTTGTTGTTGTTGTTGTTGTTGTTTAACCACCGTTCCCCCTGATATTTTAAATCTCTCATTTAGAGGATTCTTAGTTGTTCCTAAAGATCCTGAACCTGAGAATAGTGGGTAAACCATCCTGGGCAAACCAGACTGGGCTTTTAAAAACAAAAAACCTAGTTATTTCACTCATTGTTTCGCTCACTCAGCCTGCATTTATGAAGAAGGTCAGAGTTTGGAGCTCAGAAAGTTTTACTGCAATCCGATTTTAGCATCACCTAACCTAGCTGTGTGGTTTGGTTAAAATTCTTTAGGCCCTAGTTTCCTCATTTATATATAAAGAAGTTGTTCTTTGATTATGAAATTAGCAATGAAACAGTTTTGTTCATCATGGCGAAGGTCTCCAAGGTATTAGAGATATCAGATAACAAAAAATCATCTTTATCCTAATAGGAAATCAGTATAAAAGAGTTAACAATATAATAGGATTTCAGTCACTTTGGAGCTTGAACAGATAACAATGAAAGAGATTTGTAACTAGTGTTCTGGTCATTTTTACAAGAACTAATAATAGAAAAAAATTAACACAAAGCTCTGCCTATTAGAGATAGGCAAAAAGCATTTAATACTAGAAACTTCACAGCAATTTTATGCTTTGTACAGCAAACCCGAAAGGTGTATGCTTCGCAAGGAATAGTGTCTGCAGCACTAGGAATTTGGAGGGTAGGCAGCTGGGAGAAGAGAGGTACCAAGCAGATCAAATTTAAATCCCAATCACCGTTTAGGGGAATGAATATCTCCACTTAAGCGACAAAATAAAAGAATTAAGGTGCTCGGTTTGTTTTCAGATGACAAATTAAGCTAGCAAAGCAATCCAGTTTTTATAACTCTATTATTCCCTAAAGCCAGTGCAAGGTCCTCTGCGGGAAAGGCCCCATGCACCTCGGGGCAGCAGGAAGACGCCCCGCAGGCGGCGGGTTTGCAGCCAATAGCGGAGCAGCTCCGGCCTGGAGAACCAGCGCCGGACCCAGTGGCACCGCCAGCTGCTGGGGCGCTTGGTGGACGGTCACCTCCACTTTGAGAAGGGTTTTCATCATGTCCCTCAGCATCTGGCTGAGGCAGCGATCCTCCGAGCCGGCTGGCTCGAGGCTCCACAGGAGCCCCATTGGCTGCACGCTCGTGAAGTCGCTTCTCAGAGCCAGGTCCCTGGCCAGATGCAGTCTCCCGCGGCTGTCCGCCAGCGAGTGGAAGCGGCGGCCTCGGTAGCTAACAGCCGACGCCCGCAGTCACCCGCTCCCTGGGGCCTAAGCCTTCCACTTTAATATCCGGGAGCTTAATGGCCAGCCCAGCCTTGGGCGTGATGGTCAGGGTCGCGGCCTTTTGGGAGAAATGGGACGACGTGGACAGAGACCTCCAAAGCTGAAAGGCTATCCCAGGGGTTCGGAGCGCGGCCGGAGCCGCCGGCCACATGGCTCCAGATTATATTCGGGGCTTTGATCCGCGCCAAAGAGACGTGGCCTGGAGCATGCCAGAGGGAGAGTTAGGTCTACGGAACAGGTTGCCGCAGGGCAGGTCAAGGTGGGGGAGGAGTCCAGCAGGGCAGGCGGAAGTGGGGAGACAAGGGAGTGGCGGTGTCTGGAGGGGCGGGGCAGGGTTGACAGGGGCGGGGTCCCGCAGGGCAAAAGCAGGTGGGACGGGCAAGAGGACCTGGACCAGTCTCTGGGGCGCCACTCAGGCTGACAAGATGGTGCGACTTGGGAGGGCCCTTGGGTCGGTCGCGCTTCTGGAGGTCCTGTGATGGGACCGCCTGAAAAAGGTAGGAGCTCATCCTGAACCTACCGCTCGACGTAACTAGAATAAGTTAATGATTTCTGATGGAGAATGCCAGCCGGTCGCCTTCGCTAGAGAAATCTCTCACTGGCCACCAGAGGACACTGTTCCCTAAACCTGGTGAAAGGAAGCTATGTGTACTAGGCTCCTTTCCTTTGAAACTACTTTTGCCAGGAATTAAGAAAGACTGTCAAGGTTAACGTTTACACGTATCAGACGAGGCAGCACTACTGATGTACACGTTGTGGAAATAATCTCTATTGTCCTGTGGCCTGGCTTAAGTATTAGTGTATATTTTTATGTGCAGAAAAAAAAATTACGTGATGTGATTTTTATTTTTTAAGACGTTGAGCACCCCAAATAAAACCATATTTTTCCATTCATACAAATATTTGTATGTACATGCATCAAAATAGTTCTGGAAGGGTATAGTTTAAGTTGGTAATAGTAGTTACCCCTGGGAGAAGTCTGGGATTGGGTAATAAGAGGATTTTTAATTTTATCTATTATTTGAACCTTTTACAATGGAGAACGTATTGATGATATACGTAAGATTTGTTTGCTACCTTAGAAGTCTATCTTAATTAAAATGAGGTTAATTAATTCAGGTGAAACATTCCATTAAATTGCTATCAAACAAGGTGCATATATAAATCTTGAATTTTTTTGGACTCAATTTCATTTTAAAATATCTTATCCCACTTATTCTGTAAATAACATTTTAATTGTCATGTATACTAATTTATGCATCAAAAATATTTGCCACTGAAAGCATATGGTCATTGGACCAAGAATTTCTGGTTGAGAGCCATACAACAACCCTACCTTCTTTCAAAAGTACTTGGTAAAGTTCCTGAGAATATATATGGCTAACATCCAGTTTTAGAAAAACTGCTCAAGATACTTTGACTTCTGCCCCCACAAACCATCATTATAGTGGCCATGAATATTGGATTTAGTGCATCTATGCATGCACCACCTGAAAAGATAGAATGCCTTCCATAGCTTTTCAAATTTTAGTTTCAAGTATACAGTACATTGGTTAGACATCAATATAATTAGTAAAAATGATCCCCCCCCAATTGCTCACTCCCTCCCTTGACCTCCATCTAGCCAATGTATTAATGCTAATTGCATTCCCTATGCCGTGTTCCCCATCCTCGTAACCATTCATAAGCTATTAATTTGTACTTCTTTAACCCTTCGCCACCATTCTCCCAGCTCCCCAAACCCCCCACCCCTTTGTCCATCACCAAATCGTCCACTATATCTGTGAGTCTGTTTTTGATTCATCTGTTCTTTTTATTCCTTAGATTCTGCATGTAATTGAAATCATATATTGTTTATCTTTCTCTATTCGACTTAAATACCTTCTAGGTCCATCAAAGCAATATCTTTTTCCATCCTCTTCCTTTTTATATGGAGGTGTCTTGTTTTCTTATCCTTTCAGACACTCTATCTTTTGGTTGGAGCACTTAATTCTTTTCCATTTAAGGTACTTATTGATAGGAATGTAGTTGTTACCATTCTTTATTCCTGTTTTCGATACATATCTTTTCTTCTTAAAGAAGCCCCTCCAACATATCCTGTAATACTGGTTTAGTAGTGACAAATTCCTTTAGCTTATTCAACTCTAAATGATAGCTTTACTGGATAAAGATTCTTGGTTGTAGATCCTGGGTCTTCACCCTGTCGAATATTTTTTGCCAAGCCCTTCTGTCCTACATAGTTTCTTCTGAGAAATCAGCTGCCAGTCTTATGGGTGTTCCCTTATAAGTATTTTTCTCTTCCTGCTTTTAATGTTCTTTCTTTGTTTTTAAGCTTTGGCATTTTAATTTTGATATGTCTTGGTGTGGGCCTCTTTGGAATCCTGATTTTTGTAATTCTCTGAGGTTCCTGAGGTTTTATGTCCATTTCCTTCACCAGGTTAGGGAAGTTTTCCATCATTATTTCTTCAAGCAGCTGTTCGACATCTTGATTTACTCCTGTTTCACCGATCAGACGAATATTTGGAGCCTTAATAGTGTCCCATTTGCTCCTTAAATTATTTTTATAGTCTTGGCATCTTTTTTCTTGCCATTCTGATTGAGTGTCCTTGGCTTTCCCGTCCTCTAGATACGGCATTTGATCTTTTTCTTTATTCACTTTGTTTATTCCTTTGTTTATTCCATTTAATATATTTCTCATCTCAGATAATGTGTTCTTCATTGCAGACTGGTTCCCGTTTATAATTTCCATTTCCATTTTTATCTCTTTGTTGGAGTTCTCTACACGTCTCAAAAGTTCATTGAGCATCTTTATAACTAGTGTTTTGAACTCTGCATCTGTTAGATTACTTGACTCCATTGTATCTGGATCTCTGTTCTGTTCTCTCATATGCTTTCTGCTTCTTTGTCTTCCCATTTTGGCTGCTTTTACGTGTCTGTTTCTATGTACTAAGTAAAGCTCCTAAGTCTCCTCGTCTTATTAGTGTGGATTTGTGAAGAGGGTGTCCAGTGGCACAGTCCTGAGAGGGGTTCAGCTGCAGGCCAAATTTAGCCCAAGCTTGTGCCCCTATGAGGCCACCTGTCAAGATTCAGCAAGCAATCCACAGATGCTGTGCTTATAGTTGCCTCAAAAGGCCACACCAGAAACCGAGGCCAGCTGCCTCCACCAGTGTGAGTCTCAGCAAAGAGCACCTGACTCAATGAGGACATACCTGGATATGGCTTGGGTAGGGCCAAGAGTTGGGGTAGGCAGGGTTCCAGGGAATTCTCTGGGCAGAGCGATCTCTGTTATCCAGTTTGATGACGTCACTGCTATAGCGGTGCTGTGCCCGTCCAGTGCACTGGTAGTGGGGAGGGCTCAACAGGGAACAATGGATATGCTGGCACTTTTGTAGCAAGCGAGTCTCCCCTCGGCCCTCATTCTGACAATGTTTCCCTGTAAGTCCCTGGTGCCCCCTGTGCGCAGCCCAACAGGCACTGGTGTTCAGAGTGAGAGGTCCATCACTCCGAAAATCTGGTCGTGGTCATGGCCCCTTTCAGAGGCGTCTGCTGCTGCCAGTGCTGAAGCCTCAGTTTACTCAGCTGCTCGGGACCAGGAAGCCCCACGTCCTCACCTCGTCTTGCTTTCTGCTGTTGCAGGGTGCTTTCTTGGATTTCTCTGTAGTTGTATGGCTTGTTCCTCTAGATCTCAGGCGATTTTTCCTTGCTGCTGCTCTTTATTACTGTCACAACTTTGATTTGGTCGCCAGAGGGAAGAACAGAGCCTCTATCAACTACGCCATTTTGTTCTCTTCTTCACCGTTCACAATTTTTATCTTCCCAGTGTTCAAAACAATTTAAAATGAATGTACATAATAGCTTAATCATGATACTTTGTTAATTTCAATTGGCTAAAATATATAACAGGTTTATATAAATATTTTTTAAATGATCAGTGGTTGACAAAAACATATATTTGCTTTCAAAATGGTCCATTAGCCTTTCTCACCCTGATAAAGTACATTCAAAAGTATTAGGTGTACAAAGGAAAGCAGAACAAAGGCCTAAATTTGGTTATATTTTCTGATTGTTTTCTTTTTGAAAAGTATCTCCAATTAAATTTATTTTAGGCTTCAACTATATTGAGCCACCAAGCTTCAAAAAAATTAGTGATAGCCATTGAAAAAAAAATATGTCAAAAATATTTTTTTATTTCTTCCTATTTTAAATCTGAACGCTCCAATTTGGCTTTTGAAGACTCTATTATGTGACCCAAACTTACTCTAACTTTACAGTAGACCTCACTATGCAGTCTCCTAGTCAAGCATATCTCCTCAGGCTGGAAGCAATATAAAATATGTTAAAGATACTTTATCAGTAAGAAGAAATTGAGATCTAGGGCCTCATTTATAAAATAAAAGCAAAGTTTTCATTTCATAAAATAAATGTACAACTTAGTACAGTAGTCTCCCCTTATCCATGAGAGATACATTCCAAAACCCCCAGTGGATGTCTGAAACCACAGATAGTATCAAACCCTATATATATTGTTTTTTCCTATACATACACACCTATGATCAAGTTTAATTTATAAATTAGGCACAGTAGGTTAATAATAACTAACAATAATAAAATAGAACAATTATAACAATATACTGTAACAAGTTACGTGAATGTGCTCTCAAAATATCATACTATCCTCATCTTTCTTGTGATGACGTGAGATCACAATGCCTATGTAATGAGATGAAGTGAGGTGCTGAGAATAGCATGCAATTTAAAACTTATGAATTGTTTATTTCTGGAATTTTCCATGTAATGTTTTCTGACCACTGTTAATCGCAGGTAAAAGAAACCACAGATTAAGGGGTTACTACTGTATACTAAGTATATCAATGTCTCAATTTTATAACTGTTCAGAGACAAGTCTTGAGTTCAGGAATGTGTATAGGCAAGAATGAAGCAGAGTCCATTTTTAAAGGGGCTCAAGTGTTCAGGTTCCCAAAACTGACATGGTCAGTTAGGGCCCAAAGTGCCTATGGGACTCTTAGCAACACAGAGCTCAGTCCTTAGAACCAGAACACAAGGCTAGACTAGCAATTAAGAGTTAGGCAAACACTTCTTACCTTTTTTCTGCTTAAGGTTAAGACTGATCCTACAGATAAGATTGGGGTTAAGCCTGTATATTGGATAAAGTTCAGGGGAGAAAGGGATGGACCTGGCGGTGAATAAAGGAGGGTTGCAAAAGCTGAGAATCCAGTCAGATCTGACAAGGAAGCTGAGACGGTTGTTTCGGTTGTTTCGTTACAAAAAGGCTCCTAGGTATTCATGTATAGGAAAAACCCAATACACATTGTATGAATAGAATTTTTATTAATAGTATCTCATCTATGGTTATGTTACATTTTGCTGAGCTTGACAGATTTTTTACCATTGAGATGTTTATGGAAGAACATTTGAATTTGCTGCCAGGCATCTACCTGTGCCCTTGAGTGAGCTTTTGGTTCACCTCCATAGAATATTGGTACACCCGATACTGCATGCACAGAGGCTCTACAAGGAGGAAAATAAGGTGGGTCAATACAATGACCAGTTCCTGGGTAGTAGATTATCTGAGGTCTGTCTTTCCCATGGGCTTGTAACCGTTCAGAGGCTAAATGAGCATAGAATTCACTCTTCCAGTTATGATCATCCATGCCAACAATAAACAGTAAGGGCCCCTGAGCCTTTTCTAATGGAATAAGACTTTGGTGGTAGGGTTCCTCCAGTGGGTTGTTCCAAATGTCCATTAAATCAAAAAGGCCTGACTCAGTGATTGAATATTTCCTTGAGTCACTGCCAAGATCAGGAATAATCATATCCTTGTAATGCAGAGGAGCAATGGTGTTGGCCACGCAGGCATTGATAAGTACAGTGGCTGTGATGTCCTTCAAAAAAGAGGCCATCGAGAGACATAGGTCACCTCCTTTGGAGAATCCAAGAAGCCCAACACTAGGGCCTTTCACCTGATGAGGAGAGAGAGAATAAGCCTAGAATTCATAAATGGAGGACACAGTGATTTTACATTCTCTAGGTAACTTTCTCAACTGTTGTTTGCTTTCCTTCCTTATGCTACAATCCAGAGTTCAAGTGTGTCTTCTAATAAGCAAATCAATTAATTTCCTAGTACATCGGCCCTTCAGTAATATGTATGGGGTCTGGGTCAAGAATATACACAGAGGCCCATATACTCTATACCTAAATATTTATTAATCAAATGAACACATATAAATAAAATATATTATTTTCTCCTCTCTTGATAAATATACCTCCATAACAATTTATAAGATTAAAATTTAACCTCCTCTGAGTTCTGCACTGGAACATGGCATGGAGGAGAGCCAGCCCCTGGCCCCAGTCCCTGGCCCACCCTCCTTCTCTCCCATCCCTGGCTCCAGCATGTACCTTGAGGAGACTCTCACACTTGTGTGTCAATACCCAGCCTATATATTTAAGGCTTAGAGGTATTAACATTGAAGTTCCCTGAAAAGAGGCATTGGGCCTAGAAGCAGGATCAGTGTGCTATTTAGCAGAGAATTCTGAGGTTCCAGATCCCAAGGGCATGGGGGGTGGGATCACATGGGTTCCAGGTGGACACATCCCCTTGGTCCCCTGGACACCTTACCCTCTAGGCAGAAATGCAGCCAAGGAAGGGCAGAGTGTGGCCATCTAAAATGAAGGGTCCAAAGAAGAAGCCCCTTTTGCCTAGGTTTAAGGGCAGAACTAATAGTATATGTTGGTTTCTCTTTTTACCAGGACCTCATCTCCCCAAATAAATAATCCTCACAGTTTAAGATCACCTAGGTCTTAGCAACTCTACTAACAGACCAGTTTCTGAATTTTAACACAGTTAAACCATCCTGCAGACCTTACAGACGATCTTATTCCTTGACACTAAAATGTTTGGGTCTCTTTAAATTTAGATAGTAGCATAGCGTATGTATTTCATTTATAATTACTACTAAAATATTTAATTAATTTTCCACTATCAGATAAGAAGTGTCTACAAAACCTTAATACCATTATCACACTTAACAAAATTAATGATTCCTTAATATCATCAAATACACGGTCCCTATTCACATGTGACCAATTGTCTCAAAAAATGTCTCTTTAGAGTCAAACTTTTTCCTCTACCCATTTACATTAATCTTATAAATGAGAAAAATCGAATCCCGGAGAGGGCAATTGCCTTATTCAGGAACTTGGTAGTAAATGTAGAACCAAAACTCAAGATTAGTAACTTTTTAGCCCAGCACTTTAAATAATGGTTGAGAATTGAAGGGAACTAAACACTCAAGGATTAAGGGATTAGAGAGAGATGGGTGGAAGTGGAAATAATAATCCTTTTAATAACACTTTTGAAGGAGACTTTGTGTCCCATGACATACTTCTAGTCCCTGGTGTCCCAGTAGGGCTTCTGGATCCAGCCCTGTGTCTGCTGTGTCTCTTCTTTGCATTTAGGCAAGCACCTGAACCCACCTTGGGATGCTGCAGCATAAAGTTCACAGCTTCTTCAAAGTACTCCAAGTGCATGTTATTCAGATACTCAGGGAGGTCTTCAAATCTGAAATAAGCCAGAGCAAGCACAGCAAAACCATGTCCAGCCAGGAGACTGGCTCTGTATTCACAGAGGCCACCACCGCTTCCAAACAGATCGATGACCCCAGGGAAGGGCCCTGCACCTGGAGAGTACCACGAATCATGAGGAACTCTAGACTCTTAAAAGACATTCTTAGGTTTCAGATTTTGGCAGTCAAGAGAGAAGCAAGGAAGGTTGGGGAGTGTGGCATTGGTGGATGGACCCTTTTTACTCAAAAAACAAACAAACAAACAAACAAACAAACAAACAAACAAATCTGTGGGGAGAAGGGAGAACAAAATGCCTTTTCTCTAGGATTTCTCATATATTTTCACAAAACAATGAAAATAATATATAGTTGAACCTTGAAGAACATGGAGGTTAGGAGAGCTGCCCCCCTCCCCTTTGTGGTCAAAAATCCCCATATAGCTGTCCCTAGTTATCCACAGGGGATTGGTTGCAGGAATCCTGCAGATAACCAAATCCACAGATGCTCAATCCCTTTTAAAAAATGGCATAGAACAACATATAGTCAGCCCTCCACATCTGTGGATTCCC
The DNA here is from genome assembly GCF_014176215.1 of Rousettus aegyptiacus. Lineage (NCBI taxonomy): Eukaryota > Metazoa > Chordata > Mammalia > Chiroptera > Pteropodidae > Rousettus > Rousettus aegyptiacus. Next base: position 152,117,579 of record NW_023416306.1, on the reverse strand, counting down.
AATCAAGGATGGAAAAGACTGTTTTTGATCCATGGTTGGTTGAACCTCCAACCATATACTCAGTGATATGGAGGGCCAACTCTATATTGATTGAAAAAAATCCAAATACAAGTGGATCTGCACAATTCAAGCCCATGTTGTTCAAGAGTAAATGAAATTAGAAAAAACATGATGAGATATACATTTTCCACCAAATTTTATTTCTTGTTTTTTCTTTTTGTAAAAAATCTATTTGAGAATGCTTTGAAAGGCATAAAGCAGTCTACATACATAGGGGAGTATTATATTCCCTATCGCTTTATGCCCTCTGCTCCAGCCTTAAACAGTGCTATTCCTAAATGTGCCATGTTCTCTTTGACCCCTGAAAATGGTATATACTATTCTCCTCCTTCTCTACCTTTTTTTCTTTGACATGGTTGGCTTCTCAGTCTTCAAATCCTGTAAGACTTCCCTGATCTCCCTCCCCTCCCCAAGTGAGTTAGATAGCCTTGTATATGTTCCCACCCTGGGCTTGTACTTCCCCTGCCTTAGCATTTACTACACTCATTATAGGTGCAAGTAATAATTGCCCATGTGTTCTATTAGGCTATAAGTACAGTGAGGCCCATGTCTGACGTTGCTAGCCATTGCATCCCAGTACAGAGCACAGTCCTTAACACATATTTGTTAAATAATTGAACCCTTCTACATTATTTACAGCTTTTGAGACAAAACACAATAAATTTTAAATGCACCACATACTAGGCACTGAAATAGTTAGCACTTATGACTAGATGGTGAGTTTTTGTTTTGGGGTTTTTTTCATGAAAGTCTTTAGGAGATTCTTAATGAATCAGTCAGTATGATTTATTGAGCTTCTACCATATCCCTGTGCAAGCCTCTAGGAATATATAGTGATCTAGAAGACCCAGTTCCAGCCCAGGAGTTCACAGTTGAGTGGGCAGCCACTAGTTAGGGCTGTGAGTTGCTGAAGAACTGTAAGAATAAAGCAGGACCTCTTGTTTTGGAAAATAATTGCATAATGAGCTGTGGAAACTCCAGCATTTCTCTGTTACGGGGTTTCAGTCCGGCATTTGGTTGGAAGGGGTGGGTCAGGGGTCTTGTTTCCAGGTTGCGGTTACCCAGTAAGTACCTTGTTTTTACTTAGTTTAGGGTTTATCAACCTCGGCATTACAGCACATTTAGAGCAAGATATTTCTTTGTTGTGGGGCTCTCCTGTGCTTGCTTTGTGGGTATTTAGCAACATTGCTGGTCTCTATCCACTAGATATCTATAGCACTTACCCTCCCCCGCCCCCCGCCCCCCACCGCGCTCCATGTAACAACCAAAAATGTCTCCAGATATTGCCAAATGTCCCTTGGAGTGGGAGGAAATCATTAGAGGTTGAGAACCACTGACAGACTGTTTACAATAGTGGGGAGAGGACCATCAGGGAGTTTTGTTTGTTTTGGAGTATGGTGAACTGTCTCTATCTGTGGCTTTTAGCCTACGTGGAATTTTGATGGGAAAGGAGATAAAAATCACTTTTGCATACAGGAAGAACTCATTGCCTAATATCGGTATTTGAAACACAGCCAGCTCTCAATAAATATATGTTGTATGCACTTTGAAGCATATAGCTAAGGGAGTGACAGGGTCTCCAAGAAGTGCCGTGAAACTTATGAATTCCACCCCAAATCTAAGGTAGATTGTGGAGTGCCGGGACCAGTTTAAGAAAGTTCCACAACGATGTGGTTTCCTGGATAAGCAAGGGGCCGCCCAAGGTCTCCCACTCCACCCGACTTCCAGAGCAGCTTGGAAAGCGGGCGGCTCACCTGGCGGCAAGAAGAGCGTGGCGCGAACCCGGCCTGCGCGCACTGGCTCTCGCCGCACCCCGGGCCCCAGGAAGTCGCGCTCGTGCACCGCCCGGCTTAGGATCCTCTCGGTTTCGAGCTCGTGGCCGTCAAGCACCTCCAGCTTCACGGCGAAGGGCGTCTGCACGTCTCGCTTCACTAGCCGCAGAAAGGGCTTCTCGGGCTCCAGGGCCCAGAAGAGCCCCATGGGCTCGAGCCCCGCGAAGCTGCCGCCCAGCGCGGGCGCGCGCGTCAGGTCCAGCTCGCCGCCGGCGTCGGCGCAGTAGCGCGCGTGGGCCCGGAAGAGCGCGCCCCTCTCGTCGCGCAGGGACGCGCGCAGCGTGACAGGCTGCTCCGGGGCCAGGCCGCGCACGACTATGCGCACGGGCTCGTCCCAGCAGCCGCGGCCCGCGGGCTCCAGCGTCACCGTCGCCGCCATCCCGGCTGGGACAATAAAGGTGGACTGGGCTCACGAGCGGGGCCTAGCGTCCTTACACCTCCCTCGGGTGCAGTAGCAATTGGAATCTTTGCACTGCTCCCGTTGGGCGGGTATGGGAACACTCTCGAATCCGTTGTGAGCTCCCCCTAGAGTTAGTGCAAATCCACTAGTGCCTGAATGGAAAAAAGTGTCCGCTAAAATAAATTATTTACTAACCCCGCAATCCAATATGGTGTATCGAAATAGAAATACGAAAACTGCTGAAAGCTAAGTATTAGGAAATACCCTGGTGGTTCCAAGAAGCTGGATTTTTAAAAACATCCTAGGCGATTGTTCAGTTGACCCTTGAATAACGCGGATTTGGGGGTGGACAGTCGAAATCCGAAATCCGTAGAACTAGTAAATCAGGAAATAGGAAGAAGAGCATAATCCTAATCCCTCCTTTGCCTCTCAGTCTTTCCAAGGCCTCTTCTCTAGAACTGAGGGTTCCTAGCAAGGCCTCCAGAGGTAGATGTTTACAGAGCGAGACCTACCTGGGTTCCAGTATGACCTTGCTCCTTAATAGCGTGGTGATCCTCAGCAAGGTACGTAATTAAGACTATGAATCCAGTCTCCTTATCTGTAAAAGGTTTATTGTGATGATCACATGGGCTAATGTATGTAAAAATTACTGTCCTGACTGACCTTTAGTAGGTGCTCAGTAAATGTTTTGTTCCTTAACTTGCAAGTCTGGTCGCAAGGCAGTGTCGGTGTTGAGTTATATCAGAGTTCTGGCAGGAAACGAGTGACACTTTCAAACTGGGTAATTTGAGGAGAGTTTCATAGACTATTTATAAAGGCATGGGAAAGGTTTTGTTTGTTTGTTTGTTTGTTTGTTTTAAAGTTTTGGTGCAGAAATTGGGGCCTGAAGGCTCAAGGGGAAAAGGCTGACTGGCAGTAGCTGAGCCTTCATAGAAGGAGACAGCTGCCCGTGGTAAAGTGGCAGAAATGAGGAGAGTAAAACCTTTAACCTTACTCTGTTGTGGCGTGTTTGAATCTAAGACCCACGTAGCCAATTGAGATTAATTATGAGCCTTTATTAGCCAGCCTGGCCAGCCTGGCCAGCGACTGACTCTCCCCATTAGAGAGTCAGCCCCGAGCTTCCAGAGGAGGCAGTTTATAAAGCCTAAAGCTACATCAAACAAGCAAGGTGGTTTACAGAAGCAGAAGTCAGCCATTAGCATATCTTTGCACAGGATAACTACACCCTTAACAAGCAAGCAGAAGTTGGCCATTTGAAAATTTTCCCCCCTTAACAACTCTCCTCTTGCCCTGCAGTATCAGGCTCTAAACTTTGGCTGAACCCAACCATACAGCTCAGCCTGTTTGGGTACAGAGCAGGGTGGAGAAGGGTCAATGGAGTACATGGAAGGTATTGAGCAAATTGAGGCTCAATAAATATTTACAAACTATACAAAAAGATATTGAACTAAGCCTCAGGTCTCAAGAGTTCTATAAGCTTTCCCCATTCCATTTCCTAAAGTAATTGCTGCAACATATTTTAAATACCTGTTGTAAGGAGTTCAGGCTGTCCTCAGTCTAGGAATAGCTTGCCAAGAATTTACTTGGGCTGCTACAACCACCAACACAATAATTGAAATTTGCACTCAGGTTTCAGAAAATCAGTGAGAAAGGTGGCTTTTCCCTCCCTCTCCCCCAATGCCCAGGTTGCTATAAAGAAACAAGGAAATGGTTTCCAGGCAAATGAGGGAAAAGCAGTTGAGGAGGTCTAGGCCAGGCCATTCGAAGATGCCCTCCTCTAGGGAATTCTGCACTTAGAACTCCAGATGATTGTTTTTGCAGATTATGGGCATCCCCTGGTAGTTGGTCTGTACAGTACCTACTTACCTGGAGAACCAAATCCACTTTCCTTGTACCTGAGGTCTTTGTGTCTGCCTCAATCCATAGTGTACAGCCTCATAGCTACGTGACTTCCAAAGCTAAATCATAGTAAATGCCAAGTATTCCCACCTTCCTCTCTTATCACATTCATTCTTAAAACCCAGATAGCATGCTATGATGAAGTTCAAGCAACATGTGGAGAGATCCATATGCACAAGAATCACAGCTGGCTTTAGGACTGGGTGGCAGGTAGAAACTGGAAGGGCTTCCGAGGAGACTGACAGTGAAGGCCCAAAGGGCCTCACGGAGGCTATTATTGAGGAGGGCTCAAAGGAAAGCAAGAAAAATTCACTGGAAGCTGGAGGAAACACTGACATAGTAATGTGAAAATAGAAAATATACCTAACAAATTCAATAATCACGCTAAGGTGATTTCCCAGCAGGGTAATGCAAGTGCCAGCTGGCAGCTTTTTGCTGCCTATGATAAAATGCAAGAGGGAGAGATGAGTTAAAGAATGAACTGTTAAATACAACGGAACCAGGTTCAGATGGTCAAACTGACAAGTCTGACAGTAATACTGTTTCTCATCCCCAGCCTCTCAGATGGCAAATTATTAAGAAAGGACCTTAGACCAAAGTCAAATCCAAGGTAGCTCTGTGGGAAGATCTTTTGTAAATACCTCAGAAAGAATCAAGGTAGGGCTTCATAGAACACTTAAGGTTGACAGAAGCCTTCTAAAGTTTTTAAAGTGTGCCTACGAGATCCTATTAAATAATAGGACTTCTGGGCTTTTTATGGGTGTTGTCCTACAGGATTCTCATAGGGAGCCCAAAGTAGAGAAGTTCCTATCCTAGATAGACTCATAGTTGTGTATTTTGTCTCATGGAGTTAACTCTGCTAAGATTTTTAGAAACCACCTAGTTCTTGAGATAATTGTTCTGGTGGGAAGTACTGTGAACTTGAACAAAAAGGGAGGGTGCAAAATAAAAAGAGATCTTTGGACTCCTAATTTTTTTTTATCTAGGAAGCAGATTGAGGAGGCTTTTTAGTTGGTAATTCAGTTTTCTTACAGAAAATAAAGGTTTCAATTTAAAGGGTGAAACCAAGAGCTATAGAGAACAATTCAGAGAGTAAACTGAGCACCAATGAAAGAATTAGCAACATGTTCTCAGCTAGATTTCAAAATTGCTAGGGATCAGTGACTGTTGTGTGCCTCTCATTTTCCCCATTCTAAGTAAGAATGCGTATAAGAGTTATATCAATCCTACCTTTGTGTTTTGTGTGTGTGCGTAGTTGTTTCTTTAGTTCATAGGTCTTCAGATTGAGAATAATACTCAAGTAGCTATACCCAAGGAACTGTACCTGAGGAGCCTCATCTGTACCTGGACCTGATACAGATGATGCAGTCTTGGACCTTGCACCTGAGTGTGATACTATAATGACTGAGATTTCTGAGGAAGAGTGATGGGTTATATTTTATATATAAGAGGAATGTGAACCAGAAGGCAGATTTTCCAAAGATAGTTACAATATTTCCCATTCCACATGCTCTTTTAGAACCTTGCTACTCTTTTCAAGAGATGGACTCTGTTCTCCTTAAACTTGGGTGGGTCTTTGTGCCTGTCTTGGCCAATAGAGTATGGCAAGAATGATGCTATTTAGCTTCCAAGAATAGGTCAAAAGAATGCCATGCAATTCTGCCTTGATCTCTTGCAGTGCTCACTTTGGAACCCAGACCAAGAACCAGTGAAAACGAGAGAAATTGAGATCCCTCCCCTCAACTCACAGCTTTGCCTGGATTCCCAGCGGACAGGTAGTAGTACCAACTTCCCTGCCATATGAGTGATCAGGTTGAAAGTAGATCTCCAAACCTCGGTCGAACTACCCCAGCCACTTGGAACAGAGGTGATTCATTCCTACTAAGCCCTGACCAATTTGCAGACTCTTAGACTGCCAGCCTCCAGAACTGTGAGAAGTGCCTGTTGTTTAAGCCACCCAGCCCATGGTATTTTATTATAGCAGCCCTAGGTGACTAAGAAATAGTGCTTCTTGAATATGTGGCTTGATGTCTGTCAGTTTTGGGAAAGTCTCAGCCATTTCTCTTCAAATATACTTACACAATGCTTTGTAGCCATGACGTCAAAGAAAGTTAGGAATGACGCCTCTAAGAATGCCACACTATGATTTTCCAAAGTTTATTCTTAGAGCCAGGAAGCAAGAAGGAAAATAAGTCATAGTCACTCACCCTTGGAACATACTTCAGACTTACTATTCTAGAAACAGATGTTCCCCTTCGTTACCTCAACTCCTCCTCCTAAAGGATTCTTCTCTGAGCTCCATGAGAAAAAGATTAGTCTGGCTTTCCTTACATCAACATTTTCTGTATACTTTTGGCCATTGAATATTCTACCATGCGTTCAGTAGTTAAACCAGTAGTAAATACTCGATGGCCAGTCTCTCCCAGTGATGGAAAAAGTAACCCAGTATTCGTTCTGCTTTAAATTTCATCTATGGCTCAAAGTGTTAAGTAAAAGAAATCTAGAAGAAAAGGTAAATTTTTAACAATGAGGATGCTCTTACTTTTTTAAGTGGTATAACTCCAATGAAATCTTCTATAACAGGCATGTGTTATATTAGTAAAACTAGTGATAAAACAACTTATTCAAAAAAGTTACCTTAAAATACATCAATAATACAATGATATGAATTTGATATTATTCAGGGGAAAATTAATTCAAATAAGATTATTAAACACTAGAATCTGACCTTGTACCTCTCATGTCAACAACAGATCAATGCATTACAATTTGGGGGAAGGTGCCTTCTGGCCACCTCCAAGATGTGTACTGAAGAAGTTTAGAATTTGCTTCCAAGCATCCACCTGGGCCTTAGATTGAGCCCTGGGCTCCCCGCCCCAGATCACAGGCTTCTTCAGAACTTCGTATGGAAGCTGGACAAAAGGGGAAGTAAGGAGGTTCAATGTAATGCCCAGTCCCAGGGTAAGAGATGATCTGGGGCTTTTCCTTTCCATGGGCCTGGAACCGTTTAGAGGCTATTTTGGCATATAACCCACTCCTATTTCTGATGAATCTCTCAACAAGTATGGAAGATACAGTATTCTCCTCAGTTAGCTCAATCAGCAATCTGTCTCGACACTCTGGAGAGCTGATGCAGAGAGATGCTCAAGTGTGACAGGCAGCTGATAAGGAAGCTAAAGAAATCATCTATTTTTCTACACTAGACAGAGAATCATCTGTTTTTTTCTATATTAGTCAGAAAATGAAGTAAACTCAATAGTCTGTGATGTCACCGCAAAACCACAACAAAAAATAGAAGCAAAACATTGGACACTGATGGACTTCAATATGGAAGTAAAAAATGAAATATTTTCTATGAAAAACCAAGACGTTACATTGGTTTGACAGTTTATGTGTCCCTAAAACTCCAATAAGTTGGTTCAACTTTCCCACTATTTTCCATAGTTCCCAGTTGGTTATCCTGTAGAGAGCATGGATGGGCCTTAAGGGAATTCATGATGATGAACCTGAAAAACAAAACATTTTGTGTGTGAATGTGAATGGACACAAATGTGCATTCTATTGGATGAATGAGAGAGAAGAGGCAGCAATTAATAAACAAATGGCTTTGTGCCCAAATAAAATTCAGACGCACAGATATAAGGGAAGCAACTTAACAAAGAGAAAAAAATTGGTTGAGGATACTGAGCCCCAGCTCTACGTTTACTATGTGAAGAACTTCCTGAGACTTGGTTTCCTCATTTGTAAAATGAAGATGACACCTGCCTCAGACTGGTGAGGATGAAGTACTGAGCACACGCAGTAGTGTAAAAGAAAAAGCTGTCGAAACAAAAAGCTCTGTACTTTTTTGAAAAAGTTTCAGGGAAAAAAGGCAAGAATTGCTTTGTTGAAAAAATAATTGAGGAAAAATACCATAATAAATTAAGCTTTGCTTTTTTTTTTTTTACTTTAAATACATTAAGCTTTAAGAAAAGCTTAGTAAGCCTATCGTGGAACTATTTATATCAAATGGTTTAAATATTAAATCATTTATTGTCACATTAATCGCTGTTAAAATCACTATATAATTTATCTAAATGTCTTACTAGCTTTCAAAGCAACTAAATCATAAAGGCTCATGTGTGTAAACATGAACAACTTAAAATTTATTTACACTAGGAGAATTCTTATTCATCCAAGGGTAAGATATCTAGGACCTAAATATGTATTTGCTATTAAAATTTTTCACAGTTTTACATCTAAGTATTAGTCTAACTAGTAATTTACAGCTAAGATGTTCACTTCCATTCTTAAGGAGGAAACTCAAATCCGATAATATATTTGATATTATAGGCTTTTCTAAGGTAGGTAATCATTTATTAATGAAATTAAATGAATTGTTAAATTCAACATTAAATAATTAAGCAAATTACTGAGTACCAATTGTGTATGAGCCACTGTCAATCATTGTTACTTTTCCTTTAGGAGCTAAAGCCTTGTGTTCTGTGAGATACTAAAAGCTATGTTTTCTGCAGAATCACTCTCTTCTTACACAGCTGAAAAGGCATGTAGTTTATAAAAATCTTGAAAATTCATTGGACGTTCATTTTAACAGTGAGGAGGGGAAAATCTAATTATTAAAAAGAAAAAAACTACACATACACACTAACTGTGGCAGTTATTCTCAGGACAAATTAGCATCAGGGATGCCACACAATCGAATAAAAGATTACAGTTTTGGTGGGACTGTCCCCTTTTCTCCACCCAAGTGTTTGTGGAAGAAAATCTGGAGCTGCTCGCAAGCATCCACCTGGGCCATGGCATGAGCCCTAGGCTCCCCTCCCCAGATGACAGGACTGCCCGCAAAGTGTGCAGGGATGCCCAACACATGGGGAAGTAAGGAGGCTCAATATAGTGTCCCACCCCTGGGTAACAGATGATCTGGGACTTATCCTTACCATAAGCATTTAGAGGCCTCAATAGCATAGAATTCCACTATTCCAGTTGTAGTCATCCTGACCTACAAGGAATAGGAAGGCACTCTCAGCCCTTTCCACTGGAATGAGGCTCTTCTAGTCAGGTCCTTCTAAAGGGGTGTTCAGGACACCCAAAATGTCTATAAAGCCATCATTGGTCACCTTACTTCGAGTTTTGTTGCAAACTACAGGAGGCAGGGTTTCACCCTTACAGTGTAAGGCTCCTCCAACATTGACCATGGAGCCATTGATTATGACTACAGCAGTGATTCCCTTCAGGAACGAGGCTATGGAGAGATAGAGTTCACTCCCCTTTGGAAATCCCAAGCAGCCTGACTCCTGGACCCTTTACCTGAGATAAGGACAGAGCAAAAAGAAGAATGAGTTCATGAACCAGTGTGGTGAGTAGTGTCTGGAATTGGAAGTCACTTGGAGCTGAGCCTGAATCTGGGCTTTACCCTTTATCAAGGTTTGTGACCTTGAGATATTTACTTATTCTTCCTTTCCATCTTCCTTTCCACAATTTCTCCATCACCATTGTTGGTGACTTCAATAGCCATGTAGACGACCTGCTAAATACTTTGGCCTCTCAGTTCCTTGACCTCCATACCTCCAATGATCTTTTTTATCCCACCTCAGCCACCTACTCCCATTGTCATAACCTCAACCAAGTCATCATCAGTAACTACTTCGTCTTCGAAATATTGGCTTCAAGCATTCTGCTCTCTGATTAACCATCTTAAATGCTTCCAGCTTAGCCATTTTAGTACCACCCATTTTCATCTCTTTGAGACCTTGACTGCCATTTTTTTTCACTATCAATACCTCTCTCTTTTTCTCACTTCACACCTCATCCAGCTTAAATTGTAAGCTTCATTGTTATTATCACTCTCTTGTAAGCACTCTTAGCTCTTTTAATACCTCTCTTCCTTTGGTCATACTTGCCTAGAAAAGTGCTAACCTTGGTTAAATCCACCTATTCACTTCTAGTTCTGTATTTGTACAAAGGATCATTGCTGGATAAAAAAAAATACACATTTGTGCTAACAAATCTTACATTTATTTCATGCCCACAAATTTCAAATAAGCACCCATACTGCCTATCCATCTTATCACGCTTCACTGATATTTGCTTTCCACTTCCCCTAAAGATGATTTCATACCTTCTGCTACCTCCTAAAGCCTCTTGAGCTCCTATGCCTCTTTACTTTCAGCTCTTCATCTTTCGTGGATAAAACAATCTATTCAGTAGGAACTCTTCCTCTCTTCCCCCTGCCAAATCTACTTAGTTCCACATGAATTCAAACTCTCGGCCTTCCTCCTATTTTCCAAAGAAGTATCTCTGTTCTTAACAAAGGCCATCCCTCTGCTCGGCTTGGATCCCATCTACTCTTATTCTCATAGACTTTGTTCCTATAACCACTTCTTTCTCCTCCTTCATAATTTTCTTCTCTACTGGCTCATTCCCATCAGTGTGCTTCATGCTCTAGTACCTCTTACATTTTAAGCATAATCCCTTGACCCCCTTTGCCCTAGTTTTCTCTCTTTCACAGCAAAATTTGTGGGAAAAATTGTCCTCTTACTGGTCTTTTGTTCTCTATTCAGTCTCCACAGTAATTTGGGTTTGCACTATTCCACAAGGACTGCTCTTGTCGGTTACCAAAAAAAAAAAAAAATCCTAACAGCAGTCTTTTTTCTTGTTGTGGCTACTACAAAAGCATCCTTGACTGGTTTCAAATATTTGCTCCTCATAAAAGTACTAGGAATTAAATATCACCATCCCAATTTTTTTATAGGAGCAAAGAGGCCCCAAGGTCATGGAGTTAGTATTTGGTGAAATCAAAACTCAAATTTAACTTTAGCTACATCTTATTCTGGTTCCACTACACTCTATCATTTTTTCCAAGAGTTCTAGTGCTTCCGTCCACTATGAGCTCTGATTGAATTCTAAAATAAGCAAGGTTTATCTTCTGATTCTCTGATATCCTGAGCCTACAACCCTCAAACTATTTCCTAGTACCCAGGTTCTTTGGCTGCCAAGTTCTTTCTTTAAAATTTAATACTGTGCTCTCAGAGGAGGCATAAGAGAGGGTTGTTAAACACAAATATTTAAACATTAAATCTCCTTTCCTCTACTTCAAATCCAGGGTTCTCAAATGTGTTTGGGCACATTATAAAATACTAGAACTTAAAATTCCATAATGCCAACTAAAAACATATTTAGTAGCAGGAAATATATTATAGTAATATATAGTTGCATATAAACTGTCTACGGGAAGTGACTGAAAAAGGTAGTATATTATGATAGGGAACGGCTATCATGAATTTGTCAAGTTCTGTGAAACTCAAAGAGCGTTTATGAAGAAGAGACCTGATATATAGACCACAAAACTTAGAGTGACCCCAAAGAGGGACCCGGACCCTGAGCTCCAGTGACCAGGTTCTTGTCTTATGCCTTGAGAAAGAATTTAAGGGCAAGACAAACAGCAAGCAGGAAAGTGCAGGTTTTATTAAAGTGAAAGTATACACTTAAAAGTGCAGGCAGCTCGGAGAGATTGAGGGGGCGAGTCTGCCCCCAGCTCTGAATGAAGGTTTTTGTTTTCTTGGAGGTAGGGAGTATTCCAAGGCTATCCAGCTTGCCTCCCAGTCCTGGCTTGTTTGCCATGCCACCTGAAGGGAGGAGGTTGCTCAAGGCCATCTATCTTATCGCCAAGCCTTGACTTGTTTCTTGTCCTGGAGTCTCATGCTTCGGTTGAGTAAAGATCAAGGAAGAAATTCCATAGTTGTAGGGAGAGGGCTGAGTAAGGAACTGAGGAAAAATTTCAGAGCTGTAGCCTGGAGGGGAGAGAGAACTTCCTTAGACTATCTTGCCTCAACTGTGCTGAAAACCCTCTTTATTTAGGAAAGAATTTCCTAGTTTTACCTCTCAAGTTTTTTGGCCCGTGCAGTGGGTGAGCTGGATTGTGCCTGGTGCTGAAGAAACCTGGCACATAGCAATCTCCAGTCCCCACTCTGACTGGTTAAGAGGAGTGCAAGACTGGAATTGAGTTTTAACTCTTTGTTGAGTAAGTAATGCCCCTTAATAATCATAGGCCTTTTGTTTTAAAACGTGCTAAGTAAAAAGTCCATCTCTGAGGAGTTGCAGGTGTTCTTGCAGTGTTCTGGATTATTTATGCTTTTGCCCAGCTCTGGAGGGGCAACCAAAATGGCGTAGATGATAGAGGCTCTGTTCATTCCTTGGCGCCTAAATCAAAATTGTGATGGAAACAAGGAACAGCAGCAAGGAAAAATCTCCTAGGATATAGATGAATAAACCAAATAACTAGGGAGAAGTCCAAGAAGCACCCTGAAAGGGCAGAAGGTAGTATGGGGAGAGGACGCAGGGCTGCCTGGTCTCCAACAACTGAGTGAGATGGAAGAAGCGGCAGCAGCGGCGGCAGCGGGGGCAGTAGCGGCGGCGGCGGCGGCAATAGACGCCTCTTAAAGGGGCCGAGTCCACGAGTAGATTTTCGTGTTGACAGACTTGCTCACTCTGAGCATCAGTGCCGATTCAGCTGCGCACGCAGTGGGCACCAGGGACTTACAGGGAGACATTGTCAGAGTGACAGCTGAGGCAACATACGCTCTAAGTGCCGGCAGTATCCATTGTTCCCCATTGAGCCCTCCACTGCCAGTGTGCGGACACAGCACTGCCATTGCCGTGAGATCATCAGACTGGATAACAGAGGTTGCTCCACCCAGGAGTCCCTGAAACCCCGCCTTCCCCAGCTGTTTGGCTGATCAGCAGATTGCAGTCTCTGAACATGGCCTGATTCAAAGTTTAGTTCTCTGGTCTCTTCCCTACATTAGATATCTCTTGACTATTGTGACTATGCTGCTATAAACACAAGTATACAAATGTCTGAGTCCCTGCTGTCAATTCTTTTAGGTATATATCCAGAAGTGGAATTGCTAGACAACAATGGTAACTCTGTAATTCTTTGAGGAAACTTAGCCCCGGTTTAATATTTAAGAAAATCTTTTAGTTTCATCTCAGAGAACAAGCCCTTTCACCCTTTCTGGAGGGTCCCAGGTTCTGAGCACAGCTTGAGCTAAGGCACTAAAGTCTGTCCTCAGATTGGACAGTAAGAGATGGTGACCACCTGAATAGCATGGCCCCAGGTCAACTGGAATGACAGAACCCTATGCCTAAAAATCCGCTCTAGCATAAGTAATTATTTTCACAAGGGGACCTCTGAAGACTAGTAATCTGTAAGCCCGAAATTTTACTATTAGAAATACAGGACATGAAGAGTCCTCTTGTAAACAGTGGAATTTGCTGATAATCTAGCCAGGATCTGGGAGCAGTGGAGATGGAACTGAACCGTGTGAAGGAAGATTAAGTAGGGGCAGAGATGAAAGGGGGATGCAACGGGCTGCAAAGACAGATTCATTCTACTTTGTCATTTGTTCTCATCGGCCTGGTCAACTGAAGCATGCCAGAGCTTCGTGTATTCATGTGTCCCCTGCTTTACCTCTTTCTTAGTTGGACTTATGAACCACTGTGGTGGGGAAAATATGGAGTTGCAAAGACTTAGAGGTTTATTTTTCAAAGGATGACCGAGAAAAATCCATTTTGCCACCAATCCATAAATACAGTGCGATTTCCCAAAGCTCAGTGTACAAAGAAAGAAATTTAATAAATAGTTGAAGATACCCTGATTGAACCCCCGGGTTCTGTGAGTAGACTCATGGAATTATAAAGAGGTGGTTGCCTAGTAACCAAAATAAACAACTTTGGAACCTAAGAAACTAAGGAAGGTTTAAGATGCAGAACCTGGCTTCTCCCTTTGAAGATTGTGTTGTGGGAGGCCCTTTTGAAGGTATTTCAAACACTGCTGTTGTACCAGTGTCCGAAAGGAGCTCAGCAACAGCTGAATGATGATGGAAGGCAGTCTGGAGTAGTTGCAAAGATCTTGGATTAGGTGTCAAAAAGGTCAGTATTGCTTCAGAAGCGAGCTAGTGATCACAGTTGCATCTCTTCTCTCTGGGCCTCAGTATTGAAATCTGTAAGATAAAAGAGTAGGAACAAATCATCCTTACAGCAGAGTTTCCAGAGTAATCTCAGGAGACAGCACTATATCCATTGAGTGCATGGCGAGGAATGAGAAAGCAGAGGAGAAGTGAAGGAACTTTCTGATGAGAGAAACAGCAGAGAGAAGGGATTTAAAACCACTCAGGTTAAGAGGCTGTATTCCCTGATCTCCCTCTCCCCACTAACTAAGCTTCTTTCTTCATACATCCCACAAATACCTCTTGGGGTTGTTTCTTTAATGTGTATAAAAACCTCTGAGAGCTTGTTAAAATGCAGATTTCTAGGCCTCATTTGCAGCCTACTGAATCCATATGCTGGGGTGTGCATTTTAACTAGCTCCTCAGGTGATGTTGAGGCCCTGTCCTTGAACCATATTTAACGCTGTCCTAGAGCTGAATGTCCTCTCTTGGGCCCTACCTTAGAACTTCAGAATCTGTGGGTGGAGGTGAGGCTATATTACTTTTTAAAAGCTCTCAGAAGTTACTGTGCTATGGTTTATTCTTTTTTAGCCTTTTCTTCTGTGGCAGTTTCTACTGCTTTAATGACAAGGAAAAAAGCAAGATATTATTCTTATAGCACACATTATTCAGCCCACTTCAACTATTTCTGCAGAATAATGGTACCAGACCCAAGGGGTGAGGGTAGGGGACTGAGAAGGTGAATAGAGAGTGAAACTATCTATGGAACCTCTAAGATACCACCCGTTTTAAGTCTGGATTCTTATACCACGTTTTAACTGGAGGCACGTGGCTTAACCCTTCCAACCCCACACCTGCCTGTCCACCTAAGTTCCTAGAAGTGCAGCAATAATGCTGGCAATTGCTACTTATCAGACTACAGGGCTTCGTCTGCAGTTATGCCAGGTTTGAATAACTGTAGGATGCCGTTTATTCAATTTCTTATGTGGTCAGTGCACAAAAGCACCTGAGACCTGCCACTCTGCTCTTGGTTCTTAAGGGGTGTTTGTTGGGAGAGAGGACCCTGCCTCGAAATGCTGGTCCAAGTACCATTTGTGGTTAATATGGAGTCTCACAAGATTAAAAATTAAAATAACTGATATGGACTATAAGTAATTTATAAATTTGTGTCTGACAAGGATAGGTCAAGGAAGAGTTATGGAGCAGGCAGAAATTGAGCTGGCCCTGGAAGAACGGGTAGAATTTGTGTCAAGTGTGGAAGAAAGGCTATTTCATTTAGAAGACACAGATGGAAGCTCCACTACGTGAAGGGAAGAATACTTGGAGAAGAGCTAGGACACTCAAGAGGTTACATGTCAGAACAAGGTCATTAACTGGAGGTCATTAAGCATTAACAGGTCACACTTGTGGGGAACCCCAAATGCCAGGCTGAGGTATCTGAACTTTATGCTATATAAGAACAGAGAGAAAGCAACGTTTGAGGAAAAACTGAGAGCATGAGATACTGTTGGAAAGGGGATAAAGGACTGAGCTTTGGAGACAAGTGTGAGAATTGGAAGCAAAGATCTGATACAAAAAATATTTAGAATGTTGCACAATTTCCTTCTTTTGTCCTTCTAATTCACATGACTTGCCTTCCCTTGCTCATCTGTCTTCCAAGTTCTTTTCTTTCTGTACTATTATGGGCTACCAGTTTCTACTAACCTAGAGCTCTCACCATTTCCTCCCATTCCTTTAACAGGTGACTGGTCACGCCTCCTGGCCCTGCCTCTGGACCAGGCAGTGTGGAAGGAAGCACTTGCTGGGAAACAATGACCAGGACCCAAAGGGAAAAGAACTTTCTCCCCTACTGTCTCCATCGGTCACTACCCCCACGGCTAGCATGGGGCATGATTTTCTACTTAAAACCAAGAAGCAATGAGGAGTGCACCTCCATCTCCAGTGTGCCTCCAGTCTTTGACTTCAGCCCACAGTACTGTGCACACCTCAAGAACCAATATCTGAAAAAGGCTGCTTCAAACCTTACCTTCTCTCGGGAGGTGGTGTGGCAGCGAGGGCTGCCCAGCATTCCTTACAGCCATTACAGCTTTGACCACGTGTACAATGCAGACAACATCATCCAAGTTCCTTACATCAGGAAGGCCCGAACTGAGAAACCTGTCCGCTTTAAGTTCTTGGATTCTTCGGGTCCCTCAGCAAGGGTTACCTCCCAGGCCATGAAGACAGAACGCTCTGTCAATCTTAAGAAGCCAAAGAAATCAAACTTAGCACGCACAGTCCAGGAAACATCTTGCGTTCACATTCTTCATCCCTCAGGAGATTCAGACACACTGAGACTGTCACTTTCTCCAGATATGAACCTGGAGGAAAGGGAAGCGTGGCTTCCTCCTCCTGAGAAGGAGGCCAGAGCCTGGGAGGCCATCGTGCTGGAAAAGCTGAACAAGCGCACTGCCCGATGGATCCAGAACAAGCGTCCTCTAAGGCCTGGGGTGTCCCCCAACAAGTGGCAGAGCTTCCTGCGTCAGCAATATGACTGGAGCCACATCCGGGATGAGCTCACTTCTGCCAGCGACCTGGAGCTCTTGAAACAGCTGGAGGAAGAAGAGACAGCAGATTTTGAGGATCGAAGTATCATCGTGCCCGCCCAGGAAAAAAGGGAGCCAGAGATGCTGCTTCCTGTCTATTATAGGTAGACTGGCTGGGCCTCAGACATGCCTTTGAGAATCCTTGGCTCCCCATCAAGGATTCCCTGGGTGGGCTCACACTCCTTATTTCACAAGGCACTCTCCCATCAGCCTCTCATGTTTTCCACCACCAATCTGCTAAGACCTCCAAAAAGTAAGGTTTCTCAGCCTTGGCACTACTGATACTCTGGGTTGGATAATTCTCTGTTGTGGGAGGCTGCCCGTGCACTGTAGGATGTGTAGTGGCATTCCTGATGCCAGGAGCACTCCCCAGTTGTGACAACCAAAGATGTCTCCAGACATTGACATATGTCCCTTTGAGGGATAAAATTGCTCCCCGTTGAGAACCACTACCTTTAAAGAGATTGGTTCTCAGCCTTTCCCTTTCTGCTAATCCAGTTACTATCCAGGTGCTTCCAGAAATGTATCCACGGTGAGAGTGAGGAAGGCAGAGCCTTCATGAGATTTGGTCCTGCCTCACTTTGAATAAGCAGCCAGCATGTCACTGACTCAAACACTGACTGGCAGCAGGAGAGAGAAGTAAACAACCTGAGAGAAGAGGATTACTGTGCATTTCTCAGATTGCTTCCTTCTCATTTATAGCTGGGAAAGACTGGAGCTATTTTAATACCTCTGATTCCAAAAAGTAAACTAAAAAGTAAGTGGAAAACCATTTATTAATTCATTGGACAAAGATAAATTGCATTCCCACTACTTCCCAGGTATCCTGTAAAGTATTAGCAATGTAAATGAGACAGACATGGACCTATTGTTTAAGGAGCTTACAATCTGTCCACTGGAGGTGAGCAGATATTAAAATAACCACACACGTAATAAAGTGAGGTAATATAGGAGGTGGGTTCCCTGCCCCAGGTCCACGCAAACTCTAAGGGCACCAGTGTTAAAGAAGGGTAATGCTAGGTGAGGGGGGAGGTGGCTGGAGACAGGCCCTTTTGGCAGCTCCATATTCAGCTGGAACCTTGGAGGCAGGGCCAGTAGTGAAACATAGGTGTTCTTTAAATGCCCATGTGTGTATGAGCTGGGCTTAAAGAGGAAAGGGAATGAGCTGTGGATCTGATGGAAAGGGGAGGTCCATCTGCTACATTTTCCCACCTTGTCTCCCTCTCTCGCTCCTGCCAAGAATGCCCAATTACTTATCGCAAGTGCAGAGATTAGAAACTACGTCTGGCAACAACAAGACCGCTGAGGATATCAGTGGAAAGAGGAGCATCTGCCAGTCCCCAAAGAGCTACTTCCGACAGATCAATGACCGAGCTGGAAAGTTTGCTTACTCCACAGACAACACCTTTGAACAGGAGATTTACTTCGGTAATACAGCTGGGTGGGGGCTGTGGTGGGCATGGAATACGGAGGTGGAAGGTAGCAAGGGGATAAGACAGTCATGGGTATGGATGAAAGGTCCTGGATGACCCAGATGCTCACGGTTAACATTCCCTGGTTACTTGCACAGGAGCTGGATGTGTTTTTTCTTTTTTGGAAGGGAAGGGGCCGGGGGCGGGGGGCGGGGGAGTGTGGTACACACAAGAATCTGATGAGGAGGAAACTGTTCTCCCTCCCTCCCCACCCTGTTCTCTATCCCTCTATCTTACCAAGGAGGCAGTGAAGGGTGGAACTGTAAAGCAAGACTTGGCTTTGGAAACGAGCTACCTCTTCTCTGTACACCTTTCTCCCTCTCTCACTTTGAAATACTCCCCTACTGAAATGCTATACTGGGAAAAAAAAAAATCAGGCTTTGGAGTAAAGGACATCTGAGTTTAAATCCTGGCTTAACCTCTTCCTACTAACCTTCGGCAAATTATAATAATCCACCTGAGCCTATGTACCTTATTAGTAAAACAATATTAACAAAAACTTCAAGTAAGAGCAGACAAGAAAGCATCTATAACGCTTCTTGTCAAATGCCCAGTAAATGTCCACTACTTTCCCCTTCCATCTTGCTATCCTTTAGATGCCTAAGATTCCAGGATACACAATCTAGGTCTGCATGCTCCAAGCTGTTGATTCTTTTCTACCCTCATGTTGTTCCTAAATTGCTATCAACTGAAACTCTTCTTAAATGCTTAACAAAATTATTCAGATGAAGGTATTTATGACTGATGGGATGAATTAGGTAGCCCATTATTAGTGGTTAGCTTTCCATAGGGACCAATGCCTATCAGCTAGACAGGTTCTGCTTTGGCTTCCAGGGCTCTGAGGCCACTAACTCATATTTCCAAGCAGTGGTCACCTTCAAGAGATGTCCCCAAACATGGCAGTCATGAATCGTAGGGGCTAAACTGATCCTGGTGATTGAAAATCCAGGATGAGGAAGAAGGAGGGTGCTGGGGACTCACTTCTTTATCTGTTCACAGATAATGTCCGGATTATTCACCAGATTGGTGCAAAGAAAGACCAAATTTTCCTGGAAAACCGCAACAAGTACAACAAGCAGCTATCTAAGGTCTTCCCTGAAACCCCAGAAAAGTGGACTTCCCAACCAGTTCCGGAAGCATGTAAGCAGGAAGCCGATATGATAATGGGGGTAAAGATGGAAGTGTGGCTATTTCCTTTAGGCTTCTGCTTCATTGGGTGGGCACCACCAACATCAAGGAGGACTAAAAATCATCTCATAAACTACTAACTGAAGCTAGGAAGAGCCTTTGGGGAGCATCCATTCAGATGAACTCCGATAAAACTGAGGTATAATAAAGAGGTTTAGAGTGAGTAATTACCAGTAAGGCAGACCCCATCTTAATGCTTCCAGGCAAAGTATACCAAACCCTTGATCCTGCACTCAGCCCTTTTTCCTTGGGCTGGCTCTACCTTCCCACTCCTTTCTCAGGCCCATACATGCTTCAGGGTTATCCTCTGTTTTAAGTTTCTGTTTCACATGTACATCTTTCTTCACTCTGTAAGACAGACAAGATAGAGGGAAGAGAAGTAGCCAGGAAATGAACTTATGGAACAAAAAAATGGCCATCCTCCAAGAGACTATGTCTCCATTTCCCTTGACTCTTTTCTTTGCAGTATCACTGTTCGGATGAGCTCCCTGGTGTGTAGAAATGAACTAGCAGCAGTACTGACCCGTTCTTTTCTCCACTAGCTCCAAACCTCTGTCTCTAGTGCTGCCTGGCTAGGCAAGAATCACTAGAATAGAGGAGGCGCTAAAGACAGCAGCCCTGCACAACTTCCCCAGTGCTCACACACCCTCTTTCTTTGTTGAGGATCATCGTTATAAAGCAGTGGAGGAAGCAAAGCCTTGGGTTGGGTCTTAGCAAGTCACCTTCTGGAGAGTTCAGTTGCTTCATTAAAACAGATAGTAATCGTTCCTAGAGGAAGCCACTTTTGTGGTACTTATTGACACTTAGGTGATTTTGTTAATGTTTTATAAAACAATAAGGGCTGTTCAAACTCAAGGCATTGTTATTAGTATACTACCTTCCCCACAAGCCACGTCCTCTCCTCTGAGAATAGGCAAATTCAGAGACAGAAAGTTGATCCGTGGTTACGAGGGAGGGAGAAATAGATAAGAGGTTTCTTTTGGGGGTGATGAAATATTCTAAAATTAGATAGTGGTGATAGTTACACACTCTGCAAATATACTTAGAACAACTTAATTGTATATACTTTAAAAAGATGAATTTTCTAGTATGTGAATTCTATCAATAAAGCTATTATTTAAAAAATAAAAAATAAAACCCTTTGAGAATCCTACTGCATTCGCAGAAGCTTCACACCCATCTCACTTATTCCATAGGCACTTTTTCCCAGTGGTGCTGGATGCCTGCCTTTTTTCCCCTAGAACACAGAACATTTTATGAGTTGATGCTGTAGGATTTTCACATCAAACATTTAAGATAGTATTTGAAATTGATCTGAGGGAAGTAAAGTCAGAATAGTTATATATACACACACACCTTTGTATAACCATTTTATTCATCATCTCATCTTAGGAAATGTTAAGTATGAAAGAACCTGGAAATAATAGAAAAATTCCTGGGGTTAGATGTTGGTAGATTTTTTCCCTCTCCATTTTGATGGAATTGAAAAACTTAGATGATGATTTCTTTAAAATGATAAAAATTCTTAAGATACAAACTACACTTATTATTACATAGCCTTTAATTTCCCCCAGATCGTGATAAACTCTCTAGTGTGCCCAAACAAGCATTCCGGTTCCCCTGCACCAGGCACAGGTTTTAGGGTATAAGTCTAAAAGGCACCATTTGTTCCCGCCAACAAAGCACTGTTTGTCTCACAGAAAAATCAAAGGGTTATTTTTTTGTGTGCTCCCCTAAGATGACTTTTGATGTGGAAGCTGGCTGCTAGCTATATTGCGACCTGACTAGAACCCAAAGGACTGGAAGTAAAATAAATATTGTCTGTTATACATGTTTATTCCCACAGAGGTTAAATATCAGAGATTCAAGGCTTTCTCGCCACATCCATTTAAACTCCCCTGAACAGGGAATTTAGGAGGGAGGGGGTTAATTCAACTACTTATCACTCCTTGAGATGAATTTCAAGCAGGCTGGGAGAAGCAGGGAGTATCATGTGGCTGCACACATCCTACAATGCAAAGGAACGAAGCCCTGAATGGCGTGACTGAGTTCCCTCCCCCACAGTGTGACGAAGTGGGGTGAGGAACATTTAGAGGGTATGGCCATCTGAGCCTAAACGGCCCTGGAGTCTCACAGGACTTTTTTTCTTTACATCAATTCCTTGTTTAAGGGAAGGAATTGATTCAGAGCAAATCTAAATGTGTTAGAGTTAGAATGAAATCTTGGAAGAAACGGAAAGGGCTGATAGTGAGTGACAGATTAGAACATGAAACTGAGAAGCATGTAGCAAATACTAAATGTAATGGCCTGGAATATTTTTTATCTGTTTTGCCTTCTCCTTTTCCATACAACTACTCCTCTGAGGAAAGAGGCTTTCTGAATCTGATACCAGGGGGAACAGTAAGCCCCGAAAAAAACTATAACTTTTTATATAACAACTATAGTTATATATTATCTTGTTCTCGAATTTCCAACTATTATTTGTCATAATTAGGAAAAACCCAGAAATGCTAAAACTTTTAAAATTTAGCAGCTTCTATCACCATTCCTCCTTTCACATTAAAAAGAAAACTTGATTAGGAATAACCAATTTTACTCTAAATTATATCAAATATTGAATTTTATGAGCATACCCTATTGCATATAAACATTTATGTTCCTAAAGATTTATGAAACTTGTAAAAAGGTTTATAAATATCTCAGCTTTTCTCTCCCATCATCATGGCTTTATCATGTCTCTCATCAGGACTTTTCGTAACTCCCTATGGGAGTTGTAGTCAGTTCTCTATACAATCACAGGAAAGTTCGCTCTTGGGAATTTCGTTTTGCCCTGCTCTTAGTCAAAAATAGGAATGTGATGCTAGCTGGAAGCACAGGGCCTAGAAGAGTGGGATGAGAATATCTCATACTGCCAAACTGCACAGCTTACAGGCCTGTGAAAGGAGCTCTCCGCTGGACTGCTTTGCCCACTCCGGCCAAGGATCTGCTGCTGCAGGTGGGTGAGGAGGACCTGCCTAAGACCAAGAAACTGAAGGCACAGGCAGAATCACTGGAGGCTATAACTTGGCAACTTGTGGTGCTGCGGAGGATGCTGCTGGAATGGAAGACTGCCTGGGCTCTAAGTAAGAGAAGGGGGCGCGTCCGGAGATATCAGTATATTTGTGAGGGGCGAGGGTCTCACCTTGTACTGGAGTTTCTCAGTCTTTGAAAATCAATCTCTCTGTTGTGAAACATAATAATCTGGTTGCCTCATCAAGGTTAGACAAGACAAAAAAGCCTTTCTCACAGCGCTAGTTGACATATATCTGGATGCTTTTTGCATAGGCAGGTTTTACTTCAGTAATTTGTGAAAACTCACTATATTGAGAACTCTTCACAGGCAAGGACTCTATCTTACTGACCTCTGGAACTTTACGCTCAACAAATGACACATGAAGAGAAGGATGAACTATGCTGCCCAAGCAATGGAAATATAATGATCAAAAAACCAGTAGTTGTCTATGGTATAAACTCTGCTCCAAATTCATTTGTAGAGTTGGGATTATCATATATCTTTTTGTCTCAAGAGATACGGGGGTAGAAGGTAGAGTGCCTGGAGCAGAGTAAGGGTCTAGCTGAAAGCTACAAGATCTGAGGACTCAAGGGCTGCTGCCTTTTAGAACACGAGAAATAAGGTTCAGGAAAAAGGGGCAATCCACCTTGTAAACTGGATCAATAGACAAAAAATGGTGGAAAAGTACTAGTAAAAACTACTAGTAGGGAGCAACTACAGATGGCAGGAAAACTGAAATAAAAGCTTGATGCCTGCAAAGAGAGCAGTGGGCAGTAAAACAAGGAAAACCTTGAAAGCCAGATGGAAGAGCCCTCAAAGGCAAGGAAACCTAACGATAGCCACAATCATTACCACTTGAGTCCTTATTATCTTGCTAGGTTTTTCGCTAAACTTTGTCTAATTAACTCACTTAATATTCAGTATGGCAGGTTCTAGTACTATTCCCATTTTATGGAAAATTTTAAGCTCAGACAGGTTAACTAATTTATCCAAGGTCACACAGCTAATAACTTATTCTGATATCAAGGTGCCCTTAACCACTGTTTTATTGTGCACTATTTTCCAGATGGTAACAATGAAGAGTTCTTTTAGCAAAGAGAGATAGAATATAGGATGGGATTGGGGGGAGTTTTGTTTGAGAGTGACCAAGAGGATACAGAGATCATCAGATTATTAACTTCCCCAAGGATCCCATCGCTGGGGCCCTTTATTCTTTTGAGCTAATGTTTTGCTTGATTGTCCTAGTGGGAAAGAGGCCTCATCACCTGCCTGCAGCACAATATCTAACCCTAACCAGGTAGTTCTCTTCTCTTTCCCTCCCTGTGGCACAGTCATTGAGTGGCACCATGCGACAATAGAGGGTCTGCTAAAGAGCTTGGTGGACATGCATGATGACATTCGAATCCAAGCCATTGTCACATGTGCTACAGCTGCTTTAGGACGGCCCCGGATTGCCATCGGCCAGGGGGACTCAGGTGAGAGCCAGACTGGACTACTTGCGAACACTATGAACACACTTCCCCCACTATCTGAAAACTGTGTTCCTATGAAAACCTTTGTAAGCCGTTAAGCAGTTATCCCTCAAGTTCCCGTTACTACACTTCGCTTTTACAGAAGACCTACATTAGTATGGTAATGGCTTTTTTCATAAAAGTGAAAAATCCTCTTCAGATTTCTTTCAGTTAGCAAAAAAACGACTAATACAGAATTGTAATCTACTGAGAAGCTGGTTTAACAGGACATAGGACCCAGATAACAGAAGCTATAAATGCTACTGAAAGGATGTAAAATCAACTGACTCTTATTTATCTCTCAAGAGCCCTCTGAAGTATCACCTTTTATGTAAAGCCTGGGTGACACTTTTTCCTTCTTTGCTGCTGGTAGAATCCTAATATTTTTCATGTTCTAGCATTTTCATGCTATCATAACTGTCTGTTACTTTTCTGCCTCCCTACCAGACAACAAACTCCTGAAGGGAAGGGAGGAATTTAACCTCTACAAAATTGTCGGATTTTTAAAGTTTCATTTCACTTATTTTCTGTCTATTGAGTTCCAGATATGAGCATTTCCCCAAGTTTGCAAATTTGCTGCCCCCTCTACTGGAAAACTGTTCCTCTCTGTACCTGATTAATTTCTATACTTGCCCTTCGGTTCTCGCTTATGGTGTCACCTCCCCTGACGTACCACCCAGACTTTGTTTGGTGTCTCTGCTATATGTGTCCACACATATACGCTTTTAGTTATAACTGCTTGTTTCCTTGGGTATTAAATGGAATGATGTATTTTCAGTGCCTGGCACATAGAGAAGACCTTCAATAGGCAGCAATGGATATTATAATCTTATCCCCAAATTTCCCACATACATACAAAGAACACCTTTGTCTTCCCCCAGAACTATGCCTTTCATGTGATCCCTTTCACATGTCCTGGGTGTCTCGATTTTGATCTGTCTTGTTTCCTCCCCACACCTTCTCAAAGAAATACTCAATTGACTTTTTTTGTTGAATTGTCTACAGCACCTGGTCTTCCTAGGTGGTCTCCCATCCAAGTACTAACTAGGCCTGACCCTGCTTAGCTTCCAGATCAGACGGGATTGGGCATGTTCAGGGTGGCATGGCTGTAGACTCTGTTGACTTTTACCTATTCCCCTGAAATACACATATTTCCATCTAGCTTATACTTAACAGGTGAAATAGCGGCCTTGAAGAAATAGCAAAAAGAACAGATTAGAAATCCTAGTATTAGTTACAGGTGCAGCTCTGCCACTTCTTGGGAAGTCAGTGAACTTTTCTCAACTTCGAATTTCTTATCTATAAAATGAGGATAGTTGGGGACAGGTTATCAAAACTTTCCCCCTTCTACTTGAGAGTGTGAGCTTTAGTTAAATGCCTAACTCTTGCCCGGATAACTGATAAGGACAGGAACTATCTTTATAGGTAACATGGCTTGTTATAAAAATGAACCCTGACTAATCAATTACATTTAGACTGGTTAGAATTATAAATAAAATATAAATAAATACCTCAAAGGAGCACCATCCTTTGGTCTTCCATGAATGCTGTGACTCACAACAGGAATGCCCTTTGGGGGCCCTAGAATTATATCTATGGAGTTATATATGAGATACTAAGTCCTATGGAACGTAAGACTTCTACCCAGAATGGATTCCATGCTCCTGAGCTTTCCTCAGAAAGCTCTACAGAATGTTATACAAACCGCCCCAAGAAGTCTGGCCAAAAGGAGTGCATAATGCTGACCTGCTGGCAAACTATACTCTCACCCTATATCCTTCCAAAGACTGGTGCCATGTGTAGCTTATGAGTATGACTGTTTAGTTAAACCAAGACTCCTGAAATATACATATTTTGGGTTAGCTCTGCAGTAATACCTGTCTTGCCTACTTCAATGAGATGAATATGAAAATATTATATAAATGGCAAAGCACTACCTAAATATAATTGCTATTAAAATTACAAAATATATAGGGTAAATAGGTTGATTTTTGTCACTGAAACTAATGGTGAAGGTTGCCATAGCCCAGCTGGAAACATTCTTCTTTGAGTTGAATATAGCTCCTTAAAAACCTGATGATAAAGGATTGAGAACTGATATACTCAGCATAAAAGTGAGTCATAAAATCGTGCCCATTGTAGGGGTTGGCCAAACTCTTAATTAAGTAGCAGTAAGCACCTGCAACTGAGACTGAGACTGGCCATCTTGCGGCTATGGGAATGGAAAACTGTGTTTCAAAAGGAAACAAAGGGGCTAGCATCCTCTTTCCAAGCTCTTTTGATCACAGACAAAGAGGAGACTGTGAAAATCCCATCAGTCCAGGACTTGCCAGAGGTCCTACAGCCCGCCCTGGAAGCTGCTCTTTGTGACAAGAACATCAATGTGCAGATGGCAGCAGCTGTATGCCAATATGCCATACAGTCACATAATCCCCTTGCCCGGGACATCATGCAGACTGCTCTTCTGAACGGTGAGTAACTCCGTTACTTCTGACCTGGGAATATGCGGTAGAGAGAGGACATCTGACCATCAGCTTTTCTTAATTCTCTCCTTTCCACTATCACGCTCTAATGTCTACTGTATTTGGTTTGCATTAGAACGTTCAAAAATTAGTTCCTATGTACTTTTACAAAATAGGTACACTGCCACCTAGTGGTACCTGGCCTAACGTTTCATAGATGGTTTCATTTAACTAGAAAACCATGGCCTTTCACATAACTGCATTTTCTTTTCACTGAAAAGATGTAGCATTATTAAAGAATACTTTCTGAAAATTAAAAAATCACCACTTGAAAACATCGGGCTCCCATTTTTGCACATTAACTCATAGGCATTGTCCGTATGCATTGTTGGAGTAACACAAGCAAAAAGATGTCAATGTTGACAGGTCTAGGTGCTTAAGCTCTGAGAGATGTGCCTACTCAGAGTGGAGAGACCAGGGGGTGGAGAAAGACTACGCCAACTGGCTGACTGGTTTGGCCTTCTGCACATAGACACTCAACAACTTGATTCATCTGTCTTAGGAAAGCCTTCACTTTAGACTTCTCAATCTCTAGGGGGAGGAACAACTGTCTTTCTTAGCCAGGCCAGAAGTACCTTTTAGGATTCAGCTTTTCAAGTTAATATTTTAGTCTATATTTAAAACCTTGATAGGATATATTTAAATATAGTTTATGTAAGGGACTGGATTTCTAGACTAGAGGGGCACAGGGAAGTGATGTCAGGCAGGTCTCTTGGGGGAGAATAGGTGGCCATTCTGGAATCTTTTTTTCACCCCACTGTGGCAGGTAATAGCGCAGACAGCTGGGCTGCAGCTCAGTGCTTGGCTCTGGACGGTGCTGCCACTTACCCTGTGATCAAGAGGATCCTCCATCAGTTGTTCAACAAAAAGAATGCGGACACTGAGCACCAGTCTTATATGCTCCTGAGCCATCTCAGTGGGAAGACAGTATGTGTCCATTACAGGGTCAGAGAAATGAACCAAGTTCGGGGAAACAATTGGGTCTTCTACGTCAGTGCATGTAAGAAATCAAAAATGCAGATGGTTGGAAAGAATGATCTCAAGCATAGGTAAAATTGGACTAAATGTGGTTGAACTGGGGTGTACAGGTGTATAGAGGGGAAGAGGGACAACAGCTAGCTGAGAGGAAGGTAAGAAAAGTAGGTTGCAGATGGTTTCTGCATATGCAAGAGTTGTGATAACGTAGAATTTGCTTCTGCTGTGTCTACCCTTGAAAACCACTAAGACCTACAATTGTATTTACTTTCAGCAGAAATGTGAAACTCACAAAGACTGAGGCATATACAAATCAATTCATGGGTAAAGACAGTTTAAGTCAAGAAGTTAGTTGGCTTAGATGGAAGAGTGCTCTATACTTTATAAACCCATTCTTTTCTAGGGATGGGCATCTCATGTACTTATGAAATTAATTATGTTGGATGTCATGTCAGGGTGAAAGTTCTTTGAAGTTCTAGCATCTCTAAAAGTGATAACAACTATCCACACAAGTCTTCTATTTCCTCAGACACTGATACACACCATGCTTGCTGTGGAGCTGAATAGCCGTCAATGGAAGGACCGGATTATGGCCTGCCGGGCTCTCTCACGCATCAGTGGAAATGTCTGCTTGGTGAGCCTTCTCTGTTTCCAGGACAGAAAGTCTAAGCAAAACTTGGCTAGGGAGCCCTCCCACTTTCTGCTGCTATCTAGTATCCCATCCTTACCAAACAGATCTCTGTGCCCACATTGCTGCCTTTAACTCCTAACCCAGAATTATCTTTAAATGCCAACATGTCTGTGACTTAAGCCACAGCTTATCAGCATGGTGGCAGTCCACAAACTGTTTATAACCCACTCACAATGAAATAAGCAGAAAACCCCCCCAAGACTTTAAAAAACTTTTTATAGTAATATGACATTGATCAATATCAATGTACTATATATCAATGACATTTTTCATCAGATAGTTTAAGCACTGTCTTAAACTAGCCAACAACTCAACCACACTAGTGTCTATGCTGGCTCTCCCTGAGTGTTCACACACATACAGAAGGTATAAAACATAGTCCCTACTTTCCAAAAACTGACAGTATAGTTGGAGTAACAAGACT
Organism: Rousettus aegyptiacus; assembly: GCF_014176215.1. NCBI lineage: Eukaryota > Metazoa > Chordata > Mammalia > Chiroptera > Pteropodidae > Rousettus > Rousettus aegyptiacus. The sequence goes on along the minus strand of NW_023416306.1, from coordinate 152,089,021 downwards.
AACATACACAAATGATTCAAGAACAGGCGATAATTGTAAGGTACTCTCTTAAAACTTTCCAGAGAGAGGGAGATTAGTATAGGCTGAACTCTAACTTCAGTTGAAGTTCTGTGAAGGAGTGGGACAGCTGAGCAAGACTTGGACAGAACTGAAGGGTGACTTCCTGACCATTGTTTAGGCTTTCACTTGACCTCCTTCTTGCCATTATTTCTGAATCATCTTCAGCTGTCCAAATGGAATTTCCCCCTTCTTTCTGTGTATCATTATATCTTTCCCTTATAACACTAAGTACTTCCAAAATGGCCTGGAACATTACCTTTCCCATAAGAAGTGAACACTCTCCCCTCTTTCACCCTTGCATTTTGACGTGGAAAGCACAAAATCTGGCCATTTAGTATAATCGCCTGAAGATGTTTTAGTCTGAGTTAACTCCACGTCATCTGCTATGGTACCCTGTGGCTAAATCCTGGATCAGGAGCACAGGCATCACCTGAGAGCTTGTTAGAAGTGCAAAATCTCACCTCAGGTCAACTCAATCAGAATCTGCATTTTACCTATATCCTTTTAATATCCTATTCATTTGCACATTCACATCCTTAGCACTTGTCACTCAGGACTGCCAATTGAAAGTAAAAAGACATGCGGAGCAAGCAGGGGATAGAGTAAAAATAAGAACTTCACATCAGACTGCTGGAATTAAGAAAGGCAGTTATGACTAAAAGGAAGGGGATGGAAAAAGATATTGCCTTGATGGACCTAGAGGGTATTGCGCTGAATGAAGTTAAGTTAGATAAAGACAAATACCACAATTTCATGTAAATGTGGAATCTAAAGAACAAAATAACAAAAATGGTAACAAACTCATAGATGGAGAATATTTTGAGGGCTATTAGATGGGAGGGGGGTTGGGAGGACAGTGAAAAAGAGCAAAGGGATTAAGAAGTACAAATGGACCAATACAAAATAGTTATGGAGATATAAAGTGTAGCATCAGGAAAATAGTCAACAATGTAAAAAATATGTAAGAGGGAAGAGGGGTACTTGATTTAGTGGGGTGACCACTTCGTGAGTTATACAGCTCTCATCACTATGCTATACAACTTAAATATATTATTGTATGCCAAGTATAATTGAAAAAATCTCATTGACTTGTACAATGTAAGTATGAGCAACTAATTGTCTATTATACTTCAATAAAGCTGAGGGGGGGGGCAAACAAAAAACAAACAGAAAAGAAAGGCAGTATGTCCATCAATTCACTCACTCATTAAGTGAGCAAGCACTGTCTGACTACATTCTACATGTGAGGCACCATGCTAACACTGAGGATGCAAAGATATGTTTGCTTGGTGTTATAAATAACTATAATAGCAGCAGCAGTTATAAGGTATCACAGGGTTTTCCTATATTTTCAGAAGAAAGAGGAGAGTTCACTGAGATGCTTTTTGAGCTCAATCCTAAAAGAGTAGGAAAACATCAGGTACCACGTAAGGGTGAAAAGGGATGTTTCAGGCAGGGAGAAAAGCTTAGACACATTCACACAATCAACTACAACTGTAATAATCTGTGTCCCTTCTCCTGAGAGAAGTACTAATATATAGGGGACCAACTGTCCTGGTTTGTCCAGGACATATGACTTTTAGTACTAAACCCAGAAAAGTCCCAAAAAAACTGAGATGAGTTGGTCACCCTGTTAATCTATTACCTTCAAATATTAAGTCTTTTGAGTACAGATTACACTGGTCCCAACATAGCATAGTAGTTTGAAGCACGAGCTCAGAAAACAGACCTGGTTCTGAGTCCTTGCTCCAGCACTCAACTTGTTAACCTTGGGCAAGTAAATCTAAGCCTCCAATTTGTCATCTGTAAATGGTATTATCTGTCTCACTGGATTGTTTGGAAGGATATATAAAAACTTAACACAAAGCCAAGTATAAAATTGATGTTCAGTAAATGGTAGCTAATTATTATACCTATTTTATAGGATATAAAACATAAATTGATCCAGCTGATGTGGAGCGACTGGAATAAGGAAGTAAGACAAGCAGCTGCCCAAGCTCTGGGGCAAATGAGTCTTGGCAAAGAGGTGCATGATGCAATCAGGTAAACCTAGTCAATACGAAGAAACTTTTCTGTTCTTACAAGTGTTCAGGGGCCCTGGGATCCAGCCAGCCAACATTTGTTGAGCTGCTCTGTGTGCTCAACATTGTACTAGGTTCCACTGCAGAATTGTTCATTTTTTTTTTTTTTTTAAGTAAAATAAAAAGTTATCAGCCAGTCCTACAGACACTAATAATGTGGGTAAGGAAAAAATCATTAACTGAGTGCCCACTAGGTGTTAGGTAGTTTTAGATGTTTGAAGAGCCCAAATGTATGACATGATACTGATTATATCAGCAAAATACACAAATGCCTGGTAAGGTCAAGTTTCACAGGAATGGATATGACTACAAAGGAAGAGAAGAAAAGACATTCCAAGTTGGGAGCCAAATGCAGAAATAAGCACGGTACATGTGTGAAGGCAGTGAAGAAGAGAACTTGACTGTAGTTAAGAGGTGGCATGTTCAAAGTTTCCTTTATTTAGTCAATCGACATAGTTATGTGCCTAGTGCATGCTAGGTAATAGGGATTCAAGTAACTAAGACCGTTGATAGCTCTACCCAGTGAAACTTAACCTAATGGGCATATAGCCAAGTAGGGAAGGGCGATAATGGAGAGCCTACAGAGGTTGGATTTTATCCTGAGTGCATTAATGAGGAGCGAGGGGGTGAAATCGCCAAAAGTTTAAAGAGGAAAAATTAAAGCCCCTGTAACTGTTACAGAGTCAAGCTGGTTCAAGGAAATTCCCAAGAGCGTGTAGAAGCCCTGTCCCTGATTGGTAGGCTCAAGCTCATGACCGCCAAGCTTCTCCCAAGCTTCCTGAACAGCTTCTCTGATGACTTCATGACAGTTCGACAGGCAGCCTGTTTGGCAGCAGGTGCCCTGCAGATCCGTAATACAATGGTGAGTCAATGCAACATGTTCCCATCTTACCTGATTAGCTGGAAGAAGGCATTAGCCTGAGCTTCCCTTGCTGTGCATAGTACACTCACCATTCTGTGGGAACACAGAATGAGAGATCAGAACCAGGAAAGTGAAGGGGTATATACACCACACCAATCAATTAGGTCACATTAAGCTCCCAGACATCCCAGACTTCACTGTAGAGCACATCACTGAATCTTGTTTTCACAGCTGTGGCCTTCAGGATCAACTCTAGTGAATGGAGTTATAATCCTATGTTATTAAGAGAAAACCTGATGGAAGTATTCAAAAGAAGCCTGTATAGCCAGACTTCAGGGGTCTTCAACTCCCGGGCCGTGGACCAGTACTGATCCAGGGCCTGTTAGGAACTGGGCTGCACAGCAAGAAGCGAGAGGTAGATGAGTGAGTGAAGCTTCATCTGTATTTGCAGCTGCTCCCTGGCACTAGCATCAATGCCTTAGCTCTACCTCAAATCATCAGGCATTAGTCTCATAGGAGCACCAGTCCCCTGGCACTAGAAAGGTTGGGGCCTGCTGCCATACATGGATCTGTGAGCTAAGAAAATTAATTTACAGATATGAGCTAATTCAGCTGATACATTATATGTGCAGGCTAGTACTTCAGGCTCTAGTTCATTTGTCACTAGAATTGATATGTGATTTTTATTAGAGTACATGTTAGAGACAAGAGGGGTGGCTTGTCTCTGGTTCATTCTTGCTCTGGTCCTCTCTACTCATCTTGGCCCTTTATCCATCCCAGGTCTTTAAATGTCTTCTGGATCTGATACAGGGAGATCCTTACTGGAAAATCAAGGCCTCTGCCATTCGAGGTATGAGAGTGGCCCCAGTTCCTCAACTTCAAACACCTTCTCATATGCTAGTAGAGATGATCCCCAGACTCTCTAGGAAGGAGGTGGAATGTTGGGGAGGGGATGATCGCACCTGCTCAGAAGTTACTTGCCAGAGAAAGATTATTTTCTTTTTCTTTTTAATTTTTAGTTAAGGATCCTGAACCTAAGTCAAACTTGTTAAGGCAAAAGGCTAACAAGAGTCCCTGCCAACCAAATTAAGGTGGATACTAAGTAGGTATCCACCGTTGGAAACATTTGCTTTCTCTGGAGGTTTCAGCTATAGGACTTTGTAAAAGTCAGACCATATTCAAGATGGCTACAGATCTAAAACCCTGCCTTCGAATTTCCCTAGTTTCTTTCCAAGAGTCTTTGGCATTGTTCTCTGATAGTCTTTGTCAGGTCCCTAGCAAAATCGGGCTCTAGGTAAACCTGTGAAGTAATTACGCCTATTTGCCCCATTGCCCTGCCTTGACTAGGGTGGTTCTCTGAGTTATCTGTCCCATATCTCATCACAACATACATTAATTAGTAAATTAGTATATTCTCACATGGGAAAGGATGGGAGGGGACACCCCTTCTAGGAATCCTTTGGAGACAATGTCCTATAGTTCAGCATTTGCAATAATTAATATAGCAGATAGCTGCCTGCACCTTGTTATTTATTAATAAGGCCATTTCTGGATGACAGCTTAGTGTTAAGTGACAGTGGAACACGCTGTCCTCTAATCCCTCCAGCTTTAGGACAGATTGGCCAAGTGAGTCCCCAGCTGACAGACCTCCTGCTCTGGGCTGTCCACTATGAAAAGTCACCAGGTGTTCGACTAGAAGCTTGCCGTAGCATCCTAGCCCTCAAACTTCAAGGGGACCGGGTCCGGGACACCTTCCTAGATGTGTTGCTCCTAGAAAACCATGATGCTGTTCTGAAGTAAGGACTAAACCTCTGGTTCCTTCCACAACCTCTTGTACTGCCAACTCTCCTCCTATCCCTGTTAACAGACCATACCCCTGCCTTTCCAGACTGCCTATGACTGTTAAAAGCATGGGCTCAACTGTACCATTCATCTACTTGCCCATGTAACAGAAAAGCTGACTTAAATTAGTTGAAAGTCAAGCTCATATTATTCATACGTTTATTCGTCATCTCAGGTAGTTTTAAGTTATTCTGTTTATTCAACTAATATTTATCAAGTGCCTACTCTGACAACAGACTTTAGAGTACAAATAACCAGGGTTTGATTCCCAGCTCAGGCCTGAACTAGCTATGTGAGCCTGAATAAGTTACTTAAACTCCCTGAGCCCTTATTTTTCATATATCAAATTTCAAATATCTTATGGGTGTGTGGTGATGAGATGACAAGTTCAGTATCTGTCATAAAGGTGTTCAATAAATGGTACCTATTAGTACCTTCAAATATATCATCTCAAAAACTACACAACATCCCTATAAGCTAAGCATACCATTTTTGCACGCAAGGCTCAGCAAAACCACATAGTAAGGATTAAAATTTAGGATTCTTGTTTGATTCCAATCCTATATTTTCTACTCCTTGCTTTTAAAGATAAGAAGAACCACCTAAGAAATTTTTCTTATTTTCTAGGGAAATTCACCAGGCAATGAAGATACTCAACTTAGAAAAGGAAGGAAACCAAGAAATGCTTCAGGAGATAAAGAACAGGGTAGATAAGTGCAAGCTGTTTTCAAGAGAAAATTGAGGGCTCTCAAGAGTTCTTCAGACCCTTTCTTCCTCCTAAGCATGTATATACTCTTTCCCCATCATAGAAACACTTTCTACAATCCTAGACAGATACCATATTGTTCGAAGATAGGATTATAAAATCTTATTAGTAAAAAGACAAAACAAAAATCCTATTCTATCAAGTAGCCCTCAAAACCAGAGTTTGTTGTTTCTGAAATAGTTTCTTTTCCTTCCTAGTTTCTCCCCACTATCCTCTAAACCCAACAGCTTTCTTTTTTGTAGATAGCATAATGAAGGAATGAGAAATTGGAGCTAGCATCTTAAGTTTTCTTTTACCTTCTGAACTTTCCTTAATTCCTAATCTGCACTCTTTCACTAAAAGAACACTCTAGCTGAACAGGTGGTTCTAATTTTTCAAAACTGTTAAGAGGAAATTTAGGAATAGAGGGAAAAAGACTTTAAAAATGCAGGATTCTTTCTTCATATAATTCTCAACACCAGCTTCACACCAAGCATTTCTTAGTAGATTCCATTCATCATGCACAAAAAGCTAAAATAAAATCTCCATTAACAGGTGTAAATGAAATGTCCAGTATCACAAGAGAATAATGCTCTCAGGCATTTATGTGCCACCTAATAGTAATAAGCATGATGCAATGTTACTTTATTAATGCTTTTTGATGATGTGCAACCTAGTGCAGTTGTTTATTTCAACATCATTTGTTCTGATCTAGATTCAAACACTAAACCAAAAGGACTTGCTGACGCAGAAAATGTTCAAGATTGAGACAGCAATAAGAAAATTGAAGAAGGAAGCGAAACATGTTTACTCGCAACCCAAAGAAGGGCAAAAACCACTGAAACTCCATACTTTTCTTCAAAAAACTTTTCAGGGTAGGTTTTCTAGGGGTGGGTCTTTTGTCTTAACTTTTACAAGCCTTTTCCAGGATCTGGATGATCTGGGACTTAGTTGTGAGCCATGTAGGATGAGAGCTAGGCAAGGCTATCCTCTTTCCTTCTTCGCCACAATCCTCTCAGTCCTCCTGTTACTTTACTTTTTTCCCCCTTGCCCCTCCCAGCTTTTATTTGCTATTTTGTCTCTTAAAAAAAAAAATTGAGGCAAGTTCAATTTGAACTATTTGAAAGGTTAAAAACAATGCCTATTAGAAAAACATAAGTATAAAACAAAACAAAAAGTACCCCCAACAAGCCCTGTAGGCTTAATTTTTAATAGTGGTTACTTCTGGAAAGTGAGGTTGGAGGTAGAGCCATCGTTTTTATTTTATGTATTCCTATGGTTTTACAACTTTAAAAGACTTTACAAAGTTCTCAACCTTATGTAAGTGAACCTATCAGTTATGGTGATAGGATCTTAAAAGTTCCAGATACAACCTAAATGATGGGATGCAGACATCAAGCTGTACCAATATATACTTACAAAAATCTGTGTGCCCAGGTGTAGCAGCAGCTTCAGGTCATTCAGCCAGCTGCCTACCAGCTACCACCCCAAACCCAGGTCTTCTGGTTCCAAGTCCAGTGCTCTCCTTGGTACACCAGGCTCATTTCCACCAATCATGAGAATATTCACTTGCCAGATAGGGGGAAGTTTCTTCCAACTGCCAGAAAAAAATGAGAGTGGAAAGTAACTTGAACAACAGCCTTCCCTCATGGTCAGCTTGCTACAAGCTGGTTGACTGAGGCCTATGATAGCACAACTAAAAGACATGCTGCCTCTTCGGGAGCAGTAGCAGCCACTGATGCAAGCAAGCACTGAGCAAAAATGTAACATGTTCTTCAAAACATAATTTTTCTAATACAATTGTGGTGTCTGGGGTTCAAATACCATGATTAAAATTGAATAAATTACTCTCGAATGTACAGAATTGGCCTCAATCCTACAACTACCCCAAGCTACCTGTTACCTCAGCCATTATAGACTTTCCCTATCTTCCTCCCCTTTTCCACATTCCTTCAACCATGCTATGTAATAATCTAGCCTTAGAAAAGGAGAACATTCTTTGGCACTTTAATAACTTTTCTAACATTCATACAAACTCACAATAACAAATGGGATACCCCAACTCTCCCCCCGAACTGATGAAAGAGAACTCAAATAAATGAAAATTCCAAATTAAAACTTCTAATGTCTCGAGCAGAATGACACAGCAAGTGCTACACAGTACACTGAAGCCTGAGGGTAATGATGAAGTTGGTACTCGAAATGATCAGAGATCAAGGTTATTTCTGCAGAAATAGCTCCTTTTATCCACCTTCACCTTCTGCTTTTACTTTTGTGCCTAGATGAGGTGGTGGTTCCTAGAAGACCATCCGAGATTTGTGACATTGAAGCAGTCATAAAGGTAAATGTGAGCACACTGATGGTTGTGGAGGTAAGAATATGAGCTCCCTCCCCCTCCCCCCAAAAGGAGGTAGTGGTATGACTCACTACTGTCTTGTTCCTGGCAAGAAACTAGTTCAGGAAAGAGGCATCTTGGTGAGCAACAGCCCCTTATCATATAACATAGTTGCCAAGGAAAGCTGGTCCTCCACACTGTCACAGGGCAGGTCTCCTACTTTAACAAATTCTGGGTAAGAGCGGAGCAAGAGTTCCATGGCATCGGCTTGCTGGGGGTATATTTCCAAGCACTTGGGCTCTTCCAGATGATAAACACGGGAGTTTTCCACTGTATAATAGAGAAACAAATGGCCTCCCTCACCCACCAACCGAGCTATCCCATCCTGAAGCATGTGCACTTCTGTTTCTGTTGTCAACTGGGCCCCCATGTTTACAGGTTCTCCAGCCTCCCAGCGAATTGGGAGTCCATAAACACTTAGTGCCCTCTCCCTATCAGTCAACACGGGAGGCAGAGAATCGTGGATGAAGTCTTTGGCTCGCTGGTCAGCCACAGCATCGACAGGGGCAAAATGTCCCAAGCGGGCAACCAAGACCCGCACCTTCTCCATGAAAGCTGTTCTTCGCGGATCCTTAGAATCTGAATGCTGGGCCCCCATGTAGTCCATGAAGTCTCGGGGCAGACCCCTACGAAATTCCACATTTTCTTCCATTGCAGCCTGCACTGCCAGAGGCAATACAGCCTCTAGGAAGTCACCCCACGTATTGCGCTGGTACGTGGACAAGGTGAGGTGCAGGGAGTGCACTCCATCCTGGCATTCGGCTTGATGAATGAAGCCCCGAGGAAAATAGAGCAGATCTCCAGGTTCCAGCACGGTCTGTAGCACCGGATCGCCGAGGTCGTCCTGGCTGAAGTTGGGGCTGGATGTCAGGGCAAGTTCTTCAGTTGAGACACGGGGTCGGTAGACACGCCAGAGTTTCCGACCTTCCAGCTGCAGCACAAAAGCCTCGATGTCGTCGTAGTGGGGGGCAAAGCCCTGCGAGTTGGGGGGTGTGAGGTAAACATTGGAGCCGGCCATGCTTCCAAACTGCTCCTGGAGCACAGCCAAAAACTGCCACACGGTGGTAGAGAAAGCCTGCGGACAAAGGAGGCGTAGGGAGCAGCCAGCTTGGTACAGGGACCAGGCCGCGGCCGGCAGGGCACGGCCGGGCGGGTTCAAGGTCTCGCGCCGCCCATTGACGTAGCGCGCCGCGTCCAGGTGCTGCCCAAACTGAACCTCCTCGTTGCGCAGCATGGAGTCCAGGTCAGCTGTAGAAAAGAGACCCTGGTAGTAGGTGTGGTCCTGCCGCCGCACTAGCACCGCCTCCCGCTCCCAAAGGCGCCGGTAGAAATGATCTGGTGGCATTGGCGAGATGAGCCACTCAAAGAGGCGTGCTGCCCGCCGCCGGCTACTGGGAATGCGGTTCAGCTCTGCCAAGACGCGCTGCAACGGAGAGTCCCAGGTCAGCTCTCCTCCGGTGCTATCCACCTGCGGCCCCGAGAGCATCGGAGGGGCCACGGACGGTGCGGCGGCCGCCAAGTGCTGGGCAGAGCACAGCAGGGCCGAGGTCTCCACCACGCGGGCTGGTGCGGCGGGCACCTCCACTAGGCGCGGGGGCGGCGCCGAAGCGGGCACCAGGCGCGATGGCGGGGTCTGAGCCTCCACCAAACGCGCCGGCGGGGTCTGCAGGGAGCGGGCCGCGGGCGAGGCCTCAAGCACCTCTGCAGGACCGAGATGGCCGTACGGCTCTCGCCGGGCCCCATCCGGAGCGGCCGCTGCCCCAACAGGCAGCGGGTCCCGGGGATCGCTCACTGTGGACTCCACCCTCGAGTCCTCCGAGTCCTCACTTGGCAGCGTCTGGGCCCTCAGCGCGGCCATGCGGGACGCAACACTTCTCCTGAGCTGCCTTCGGATCTTCCTGGGCCTCAGAGGCAGAGCCAGCACCGACCCGCTGTGTGGCTGCGGCGGTCGCCGGCGTCTCAACCTCCCTCGCCTTAACAGCCCTGCACTACCGCGAAGCCCGTCCATGGTCTGACCTTCCTCGGAACCCGGCGGGAACGAGAGAGAAAGGGGCTCACGCCCGCGGTGGCTGCAGTGTACTCTGGGAAGGGGGCGGGCCTCTAGCCGCCTCTGGGTTGGCCACGCCTACCATTCTCCCACCCCGCGCGGTCCGCTTTGCTGATGAGCAAATGGCACCTTAATTTGAATGTGTGCCTTCAGGCTAGGGCAGCGGAGCTGCCAAATTAACGAAGATTCCCTATTTAGAGGACATTTAAAAATCAAGTTGCTGGAGGCTTCAAAAGAAAGAAAGTTGGCTACTTATCTCTTCATTCCTTCTAGTCTCTGGGTTCCCCAGGACGCCCTCTTTTCTGAACAGCATGTCTTCCAGCAGCTTTTCAGGGAAAGTGCATAAATCTTGTTTTCAAGGAATACCTTCAGGCAAACTTCGAGATTCGTTCAAACCTTGGGTCCGCCAGGTCCTCTTTACTCTGCAGATGACATCATTGATTGCTGCCCTATGTAAGTTCCTCCGCCTAACTTCTCTTTGTACATTCTCCCTTTTCAATTCTCACAGTCGTTGCCTTCTCTCTGAGAAAGATTTTAAGAACTTTTCCACTTGATTCTTTTTATCTGCCCTTCCCACGCCCTGTGGGATTTTGTTTCATTAGCCACAGCTTCTCTCTCCAGAATCTTCATCTCACCTCTGAATCTTAAATCGACTTCTTAAATGCGGATCTCTGGTTTAACAGGCACAGTGGAAGGCAAGGAGTTGTAATTGCTAAGAACAACATGGTCACTGTCTCCATGTAACTATTGTTTTGTACATAGAGATTACTTTCTTCATTTGAATAATTTAAGGTGAAGTCCTAAGAATGAAATTGCTGAGTCAAAGGGCAAGATAATTTTTATGATTATAAATAGGCTTTTACCAAACTCCATCTAAAAATGTTTACCATGTTGTAAGCAATAATGAGCGTATCAGAGAGCATGGCCTCTAGGATCTTTTCTGTGGTTCTGTTTGAACTTTTGTTCCTATTCCTCAGTCACACTTCAATCCAAACACTTGCCAAATCTTTTAGATTTTATCCCTACTCATGTGTCAAATCCACCTTCTTTTATTTTTCACATGGTCTATTACAGTGGTCATCAACTAGGGGCGATTTCACCTCCCCAGGGAACACTGATTATGGGATGGGGGAAGATCATATGACATCTAGTAGATAGAGGCCAGAGGTACTACTAAACAGCGACAATGCAAAGGACACAACCCCTGACCCTCCAGCAGGTCATTGCTGAAACCAAAATGTCACTGACGAGGCTGAGAAACCCTTGATATGTCGATGAAAGGACATCTAGCCTACAGAAAAATTTTATAAGAGTTTTATTTGGGTCAAATTTTGGGACATGCCTGGAAGCTAGATCTCAACAGATTGAGAAAATGCTCTGGAGAATGGCAGTTTTGCAGCTTATTTTATACATTAGAATCAAAGGCAAAGAGGTAAGGAAGGTTATATGAAATCCATTGGTAGTAGATTAAGAAGGTGGGAGAAAGCAAAGCAGAAATCTCTAGGATTGGATGAAAAGCAAAATAGACAAACACTTCTCTTACATTGATGGGTACAGGATAGTTAGTAATTAAAATTTACAGTACAGAGAGATGGTACGCAGGGAACAAGATAACACTGAGGGGTTTCTAGACTACAAGATCCTTCAAGGAAAGGATTTCCTTATGCCTTTTCCTCCTACTTTTAGCATACTGCTTTTCACACAGAAGGTGGACAGGAAATGTGTATTGGAAAGCAGAGCAACCAGAATTGAGGCCCTCCCACTCGTTATATGTAGCCGTAGCTCAGTCAAGTTATTCTCTCAGGTCTCAGTAATCTCATTGGTAAAATGAGAATAAAAATGGAACCTACTTCTTGTATGAGGATAAAATTATGTATGTAAGACACTTAGCACAGATTCTGGTACAGAACTAAACACTTCAAAAATGGTAGCTATAATAATAGCTTACTATAATGGAGCAAAGCCCTATATGACCTATATGATGACTTGTGTGCCACTGGCCTACCTTAGAGGAACAGGAGTGGGGGAAGTAGAAAAGTTCTTGAATTGTGCAGGATGACAGCATGGTATGGGGAGATTAGATTTTTTTTTTTTTTTTTTTGCATATGCCTTGTGGAAGTTTACATGAATCAATGAGGACCATGTCAGAAAAGCCATTGTGTGAGGTACTGCCCTGCACAGTTATCTGGCTAAGGGCCAGATTAGGGGCTGAGACACACGGATGTTTTCCTTCTACATTCTGTGCCCTCGTCTAGGGCTGCCGAGTCTGAAGGAAGGGACAGCAGAGAGGACACCCTCTTCCTAATTGATACATAGCTGTGTGTGTGCTGGCAGGGCCCTGTTATCAGATCGTCTGGGGAAATGCTGAAGAAAAAGGCAGGTGACGTTTGACAATAGGATCTTTAATTGTCTTTTCAAAGAGTGGTTTTCAATAGACAGTGCACACATTCTTCAGTGAACTGGGGGGAAGAGCTGGGCCGCTCTGCTTTCAAAGCTGAGGGACACTGTGCTCAGCTAGAGAAGGGGTATGAATTTGTGTTTTCCATATCCTGTACAAATATCTCCTCCTCCCAGTCTTTCCTGTGACCTCATCCTTTTCTTTCCTCAATATATAGTGATTTCCTCAGAGAATATTGTTGCTGGCTGTCCTGTAGTTTCCATTGTGACTGGGAGGCACCTTTTGGAGACTGACTTATCTTTAATTTCATCACTTTTCCTGTGGCTGTATTTAGTTCTTACTACAAAAGCAGCTATTAATAACCATTTTCAGAAACATAATTTAATGACATGGAATAATGTTCTTAATATATTATGACTGGGAAAAAAAGCAGACAAAATAAATATTACAGTAGGATCTCATTTGGGGGATATGTATGTGTATGTCTATTCATAGAAACATTCCATTCATACATACAACTGACAAAAATTTGGGAGTCTTTACACTGCAAACTTTAACATCTTTGGATGGTGGGATTCCAGGTTATTTCTATTTTCTTCTTTGCTAAAATTTATGTTCTGGGTTTTCTACATCAAGTATGTCTCACTTGTGCAATTACAAATATGGTGTTTTTTAAACCACAAATTTCACTTTCCCTAACTCATCTCATTTTTCCTCTTCCTCTAGTCATTGCTTGCCTTGCTTTTCTGTTCTTTTTAAAAAATTATTATAGTTCTCTTTTTTAAAAAGTTGAAGGAACTTGGCATTAAAATTATCACTGATTTTTTTTTTTATTATTATTATGTCTACAGCTTTGTATTTCCAGAATGTCATATAATTAAAAGCATGCATTATGTAGCCTTTTCAGGCTGGCTCTTTCACTTAGCAATATGTATTTAAGGAGGTTCGCCCATGTTTTTTTGTGGCTTGATAGCTCATTTTTTATCTTTGAATACTATTCCATTTTATAAATGTATCACAGTTTGGTTTTCCATTCACCTATTGAAAGCATCTTGGTTGCTTCTAGTTTTTGATGATTATGAATAAAGCTGCTACAAACATTCATGTGAAGATCAGACTTACTGTTTATCATGACTTCATTTTTCATTTTAAGTATGATCAAAGAATATAATAAAAAGAATTGATAGAGGAATTCATCTTGAAAGTTAAAAATGAAATGGTCCATTAAAATTGATTTATTCTTTTTTTTTTTAAAGTAATGAAAAAAGGTAATAATACTTCGGTTCTTATTATTTAACTAGCAATAGTACAATATGATATGTAGCTGAAATTAAGTTATTTTTGAAATAAGAAATATAAGAATCATGGTATTTCTGCAAATGTATGATTGGGTGTATGTAAAATTCTGGTATTAGGCTTTTGAGGTTAATTGAAGCATAATCAAGTGTAAAAATCAGAAATAATCCCATTAAATTCATTGACATCATAATAAAAAATTTTCCTATTTATTTAACAGAAGAGGAAGATATACATACAAGAAAAACTCACTATTTGTCATACCACTGCAGAATTGCTTCCTATACAACTCTGATATATTTTGCTTTATTCCTATCAAAAAAGAAAAATGTATTGTGTATTTATATGCTGCATTAATAGGAGAGAACTTTTTTGATTAGACATTAAGTGAGAACTAAATCCTTCTTTTATCATTTTATACATATGATAATTAGAAGAATTTTCCATGAACTGTCTTTCAGCCCTGTATATTTCAAACTTTGTTTTTCCTCCATTATCAATATACTTCAGTGTTGGGCACAACAGCACATATTTTTATCAACCTGTGACCCTGTACCTTTATGTCATATCACTAATTTAATGGACACTAAGGACAATTAATTTCCTGCAAGGCAACCTAACCAGTGACTCACTGGAGCAGGCTGGACCCCTTCCATGGGACTTCAGCTTTGGAAGACTCAGCTCTGACCTCTGGCCACATACCTCCACATAGAGCAAGGCATCGATAGGGCCAAAAGGCCATGCCATGCTAGAGCACATACCCTGCCTTATAGACTACACAGTCTGGGTACCCAAGACTGGAATTCCCTGCCCATTTTTAGGGCTCGGGTGGACTGGTCTGTCTTCTCTAGGGTGGCCAGCATTGCAAGCTCCACGGGTGGCCAATGGGTAGTTGTTTGTAGGCGTATGTAAACAGAGCTTGGATATGCATTCTGAAGTTTCCATGTGTGTATGTGTGAGGACCTCACAGTGCGGAATAGAGCTGGGAACAGAAAAATGGGTGGACGGCGAGTCGACTTTCCTTTGGCTTTGTGTTCTGGTAAGGAACTCCAAAGAATCTAAAAATTCCAAATTCAAGCCTGATTCCTTGTCAAGGTAGGTGATAGAATGTATTTTACTTAACAGTTTGTTAGATTGATACATAACATTTAAATATTTAGACACGGTAAATGGGCTCCCATTTGTACTTTTGCCCAAAGTCAAGGATTCATGTGGGGATGAGGATATTCCTATTATTATTCCATATAGTAAGTACAGAAACCTGTACTGATATCAGAACTATTTAGACTCCTGGGGATGCTTTAACCTATCTTTAACCTAGGTACAAGCTCAACCCTGGCTATCACTACATTGGTTTTTGGTGCTGAAATAAAGCAGTGCTGTGTCCTCAGGGCCTATTTGCCCTGAGTTAATCCACCTCAACACATTCTGGGTATAAGCGCTTTAGTCATAGCCTCAAGAGTGTCCCATAGTTGCTACTAATTCTGCATAATAATAAAGGCATGGAAAACAGAGGGTAACTCAAAAGATCACCATATAGATGCCTGAGCCTTCTTGGATAGACATTTCAAGTGTATTCTCCACATTTGGTTCTTGACTAGGGTCAAAAGAGGCAGATCTTGAACACATAGATTTTATTTTCTTATTTATTATGTTAGTTCATAGAGTTGTTCTGATAAAAATAGCTGAAGAGGCTTTCTCTTTGGATCTGTCTTTCATATGATACCACATATTTGGCATATGCACTCATGTGTTAATATTTCTCTGCAGCCCGTGATGCCCCGCACACCGAATCCTTGGTCACAGAGTCCACTCCTCAACCTAAACACACGAAGCAAAGGTCGCGCATCGCTTGTAAAAGATCTACGTGTCCCCCGGGAAAAAAGAATTGCAGTGGGACCATTTGGACCTGACAGCCCAGAGCTCTAGCTGGGTAAATACTCAGAAGGTTTTTTCCAGGGTCTTGTTCTCTTTCTCTGGTAAGAAAAGTGATCCCTAGGATGAGCCCTTCTCCAAGACACAAGCAGCAGTTAACCCAGTCACATTTTGTCTCTTTAATTGGTGTTGTATAATTTCTTTGTCATGTTTATAAAAAAATGTCTGTTTAACAGTAGACTTGGTTTTTGAAAGTGCACCATTTACACAAAAGGTTAAAGCCATCATATTAGGTGATAGGGAATATTTTTCCATATCCCAGAAAAATCATATACTAGATATAAGGCAGAGTTCCAAGTTTTACTAGCATAGAAATATGAAAAAAACCCAGCATCTTTTGGAAGCTATATAAAGAACTTTCTGAAACCCAAAGTAGACTCCCATTTGTCTAGAAAAGAAACAGCTTAGGTGACTTTTTTAAATCCACAAGCCTAGTGTTATTCTGGAGCAGGTTCTTTAAATGTAGCTCATGGGCAATGAGGAAGCCATGTCACTGGACTTTAAGAAAATCAAGACAGCATAGTCATTTTCCTCCTCATACTGTGTAGGTGGATCCAAACACTTTTAGATCCCTGGGAAGCATTGCTGCAGTTTCACAATGCCAATTAGCAATTCTCATGAACCTTGATGTACTAAATGTTTAAACAATTTAAGTATCATGAAGAATTACAAACTGTATGGGTCATAAGATGGGATTCTGTAAGACCACTTGATACCTAAAAAAATTGCCATGAAAGAAGAGAGACTCAGAATTCAAAGTAATGTGAATCCAGTTTTCTTTTCCCAATTATTGATTGTTGTTTACATCCTAAAATCTTTGGGACATCAATGATGAAAATAAGCAACGTGGATCTTTCCTTTTTTCTTCCTCTAATCACATCCTCTGTTTCAATGGCACTGTTATCAACAGAAATATGACAAGCAATATTATGAACCCCTAGCAGCTATGGAAACGGAAAATAGAACTCTGGAGAATATCAGTTAACTGCATAACAGAAAATCTTCCCTTTTCCTGCCTCAATGTAACCCGTGTTTTTATTTATTAGATTACACATTCCATTCCATCCAAGTGAAATAATAATCCAAAAAGCACCATCACATATACCAAAGTTATTTCCACATCTGTCAAACCTGAGGGTCTGGCCACTTTGAGACATTCGAGACATGAATTCTGTACGAGTACTTTCTTGGCCCCTCTCTTCGACTTTGTCATTTTGTAGTGAAAGGACTTTATTATGTACTCTGCATTGCTGGCAAGAACAAGAGCCAAACTGAACTCTTCAGTCAGTTAGCGAGGCCAGACAGAGGGTCCTTTAGACCGTCAGCACTGTGTGAGATGTAGCTGCCACAGAAGAAGAAATGGCCCTTGTCCTCAAGGAGTTTATAAAAAGTTTATAAGACATACATTAAGAACCTTTCAAAGACAATCTGCTTCATCTAGTAGGAACTGTGTGGCCCACAGAAGTGTAGGAGTCCAGGGGGAGGGGGACTCTGGAGTAGTCACAGAAGCACAGAACTTGTTAGAATCTCAGACTGCACAAGACTTAGGCAGAAGGGATGAGCAAAGACCTTCCAGATGAGGGGAAGGACGGGAGACAAAGGCTGGAAGATGGAATGAGCTTGAGGAGTCCCTGCCAGTTCCATTTTCTTTCCTATTTCCAAACTGGTTCACTTGTTACTTCACAATAAAGAAGTTGGGCATCCATTGTCTTTACCTAATCCATTCATACTAACAAAATGTTATAATGACAAAATACTCCAGGAGACTTACAAATCCTTTATGAAAGGCCTTGCTTGTCTTCCTGACTGAGACGTTTGTAGGAGATTGTCTCCTCAGAAAGAATGTCTCAGTTGTCTCTGTCACTCCTTTTTTCATCTTTCTTCTCCTGCCACATTTGTTAATTCCATTGGTTGATTAGACAAGTGATAAAAGGAAGCTTCTGTTTGGTCAAGATCTAGAGAATTTTCCATTTTCAACCATGAGTCATGTTTTCAGTGGTTGACATGTTTCACTTATATTAGCATCCATTAATGAACTACATCAACAGAAATTTTCTTGACTAGACCAATAGCAAAGTGAGAGGTGTGGTTCAGAAGGAAAGCATCTGTGTTAGAATTTATTCTATCCCCTCCCATAACCTCCTCTTGGTTATCACTTGATTTTCCCACCCTACCTTATCATTTCTTGATGATCTATACTGTCAACAAGTATTCACCAAATGCTTATATTTAGTCATCTTGGACATACCAGCAAGTACAAGATAGTTTTTTGACTTTGAGGAGTTTGTTGTCTAGTTGGATAAAATTGGCTCATTTTTTGGAGGCAGCATGAGAGCCTCTCAGAGATCAAGAATGAGTTGGACATTGCCTTTTTTGAGCCTTCGGGTGTATTTTTAAAAATGAAATGCCAAAACTGAATTTTTAAAAATGATGGTAGATTTTTAATGTATACATTTAACTTACTGCTTTTAGCAAAAAAAAATTACACTGACTAAATTTTGAAATAATGTCAAAAATCCAAGTCGACATGAATGTTCATAGCAGCATTATTCAGAAAAGCAAAAAGTGGAAAAATTTGGTGTATCCGTACAATGGAATATTATTTATCGATAAAAAGAAAGGAAGTGCTGATACATGCCATAATGGCTGAACCTTGCTTGAAAACATAATGCTAAGTGAAGAAAGCCAGTTATAAAAGACCCCAAACTGTATGATTTCATTCACATGAAATTTCCAGAATAGACAAATTTATAGAGACAAAGTAGATTAGCAGTTGCTTAGGGCTGGGAGAGGTGGGAACTGGGAGAGGGGGTTGTGGAGGAGGGAAATAAAAATTGACTACTAACGGAGTTTCTTTAGAGGGAACAAATATGTTCTAAAATTAGATTGTGGTGATGTTGGCACAGCTCTGTGATTACATAAAAAACCCCTGCATTTTACACTTTAAATGCATGAGTTGTATTTTATGTTATTTATATCTCAATAATGGATGATTAATTTAATCTGTTTTAATTCGCTAACCTATCCATGATCTCGGAAAAGAAAAAAGTTTTAAATTTATCTTGTAGCTATTCAATTCAAAGTCAGACAACTTCACATTGCTCATTTATCCATCTCAGTAGAGTTTAAAGCTCTGAGAAAAGAGAATATTCACTGGCCCATAGTATTCATCAACATGAAACTGTTATTTGGAGTGCTTCACCCCCATGGTGTCATGGAATTACCCAAAGCCTCTGAGTTTGACTTATATCCTTGAGACTCTCACAGGCAGAAGCTAAGTGGAGCACATCAAATTTCCAAAAGCCTCTGCACATACAATACGAGGTAATAGAAAAACAGTAAACTAAGTTCAAATTTCCTTCTGCTACTAATAACTATGTGACTGTACGAATTACTTTATCATTTTGAGTTTTAGTTTCATCACTTGTAAAATAGGAAGAGGAATTATTATCTTATGGATCTATTGCAGTGGCTGTCAACCTGGCTGCATATTAAAATCGGTTTTTAAAAATGTCTTTGCCCATGCCACACCTCCTTCAAATTAAGTCAGAATCTCTGAGGGTGAAATCCAGACGTCAGTTTATTTTAAAAGCTTCAGAAGTCATTCTTATATGCAGTCAGGATTGAACATAACCGTTGAGGATTAAATAATGTTACTTGTGTAAAACAAGTCCCCTTTAGTTCCTAGTTATTCCCCAAGTTTCAAACCAGCAATTGACTATACTTTTGGTGTGTGCTCTAAGATTGCACCACTAGGTGTCAGTTTGACCATACAATTTGGCTCTTAGGAGCTTCTAATTCCGGATACGCAGAATAACAACTACGTGCCATCACCACAACCATTTGCTGAGTACCTGCCTTATACCGGCCACAGTACTAATGATTCACAAAGCATGTCATTTATAATCCTATATTAGATAGGCAAGGTAGTTACTATCCCAGTCATGGATCAGAGGGTCAGAAAAGTTCTGTGACTTGTACAGAAGAATGCACATGAAGTGGCGGGACTGAGATTCACGCTTCATTCATTCAAAAGCACTTAACTCTCACTATGTGTGAGGTACTGTATCTGGTATTAGGGATTCAAAGGTGAATAAGGTGTAGTTCTCATCCTTTGGAAGTTCATTTTTAGCCTTCGTTCGTATGTACATTTAAGAAGAAAAGATGAGCATCTCTTTTTACAGTTGTTCTTAGTCTCAAGTTAACTATATCTTCTGAAGAACTCAAATATTGTGTTCCTAAGGGGATTGAATGACTCTTAGGTAGAGCTTCCCGGGATGGCTATACCAATATTCCCAGCCACTATAATAATACAATTTAAAAGAATTTATTCCATTAAGTACCTAAGAGGCCAGGGACCATATCTGGTATGTTTCACCACTGTCTTATTTATTGACTTAAATCCTTAGCAACAAACTATTAGTATAGATTATGCGTCTAATTTTTAGTGAGTATTTACTGAATAAATGAATGCCTTATGCTCTGCTAAACCTTGTACAAAAAGAGCCATGAGAGAAATGTTTAAAGAAGTCTGCACGTTATTTTGGGAAGCAAATCTGAATATTTCCCTCCAAAGGTACTTCGTTCATACCTGAGGTGGGAAAGTCTCATAGATCTTGGAGAAGGTTCTAAATGAGTTAGGGACCAGAGGATTATGATACTACTAGATTTGATCAGTGCATCCACAGTCTAATGGCTGCTTTAATGGCATTTGTTCCATGTCAGAAGGATACCAGCTGTGCCTTCTCTAAGTTGTCAGCCACTAACCAAACAGTTTGACAATTAGGACCATAGGTATTACTAGGCTGGGTCAGACCTACAGTCCATTCAATAATCTCTTACTTTGGAGAAAGAGTTATTCAAGTAGTGGTCATTAACCCTGGTGATGAATCAGAATCACTTAGGGGGAGCTTTGCAAAAATAAAATACAGATCCCTGGACCCTGCTCCAACCTAGTTAAGTGGAATGCCTGGAACTAGGAGAGGGATCTGGGATTCTGATGTAGGACTAGGATTGGAAAATGGCTGATCACTATGGTTCATAAATTTGCTTTGATCTTTTCTGAATTCCAAGTATATTTCCTTCCTGATTAAGAGTTCCATGTATTTATTATCTGCAGTTTGAAGTAGTATTCCTTTTTATCAGTCCTACGCTTATCTCTGCCAAAAGTTTATAAATGACGTCGAATCCTAGGATTTTGGGATTTGAGAGATGAGTCCATGTGGATTTTCTCCATGCTATTTGTGATACTGTAGCTTTAGCTCAGCTCTCTCCTAAGGCATGCCTAGCAGTCACATGTCCATTCTTGAGATTTTTCTTGGTTTACAAGCTGCTCTGGCTTTATTAAGTGATTTATTCTGCATCAGCTAGACAACCTTTGTCCACTTTGTGTAATGGCAGAAAAGTAATATCTGTTTCTGTGATGACTGTGGCCATGGATGGCTGCTGCTTAGGTCATTCAAGACAGGTAAGCATTTTTGTGGACTTGGGTTAAAGTCCTATTATGAACCTAGTCAGCTTGTTAGCTTTGGAGAGACCAGGAAGGGGACCATACTCTCACTTAAGAGCTCAGTGACTAACAAATCTCTTTGGAATGGCAATCTGGATGGTTTGTAGAACAGAACACAGAGAAGGGAGTGGGGCAGGAGTATTTATAGTACAGTATATGAGGAGATGAATAGAGAAAAAGAATACCAGGGTCAAATACCTGCCAAGTAAAAAGGAAAAGGATCTGTGGTTGGAGATGGAGATTCACAATTAAGGTGATCATTTTGGAATCTCCAAGTGCCCCTCAATGAATCAAAGTTTCTAAGTAGCCTTATGCACGTGTTAAAAAGAAAGAGAGGGAAAAAGACGGCTCAAGAGAGACAGAAAGGGAGAGGTGTTATCAGGTCACAGCCTGTACATCCCTCTAGGCAACTTTCGCCTGGCCAGGATCTGCCTGCACAGAAAAATTATTGGAGCTTGGTTGGAAATTTTTACCTGCCAGTGATGAGATTTCTGGTTGTATACCTTATGGATCTCAACAGTGACCCTGTTCTCAACCGAGGTTATTACAAGACAGATATCCAGGGACTGGTCCACCCAAAATGAAAATATTGTGGCCTTTACTTCCAGTACAGGAGCTCGAAGATGCTCTGGCTCCTATATGATCAACGCTCAGAATAATAATAGCTTTTTCTGGCATTTCTTTCTATCTAGAGATTTCAAGTCTCTTGCAAACATCTACCAATCTCATAGGTACTTGATTAAGGCAAATCTCTGATAATCATCTTCTGCATGGGGTCCTCCCACAGATTGTTAACTGAGCTAGAAATAGAGTGTGGGCCTCCTGATTTAGGGTCTCACAGTCAACTTCCACTCATTTTCACTAGCCAGTCTTAAGCAGTTTGTGGTGCTCCCAAAGGGTGTAGTTCTTTGTAGGGGCATGTGTGTCAGATCCGCCTGCTTCCTCACTGTCATCACCTCCCACTGACTGCATTTCTGGTTCCCTCGTGTCCTGGCAACTGGGATGTGTTTTGGTTCTCCGGGATATGAGAATTGTTGAAGAATCTCCAGAGATTCTTCATGTCTTGTCACCCTTCATCCTAATTTACACCTTCCTACCCCAATCAAGGCTATCAAAGTACTGTGTCCTTTGGTTTATTCTTTCTCCTTCTCTATCCTGAATCCTCACCTACCCTTTGAAGAAGATGAAACCACAGACCAAGAGCTTGTGAGGTAGGAAGGAGTGGAAGGGAAAAATCTTTTCTCTCCGATTGCCTTCTCATTCCCAGGGAGAGGGCTGAGGTCGTGAACCTTGACCCCAAAGGGAGGAGGAGGAAATTAGCACAATGAGTCTTTGCCTTTATCACTCATCCTGAAGGAGCTGACATTTTTTTTTTTAATCTGGAGGAGGGATGACTCATTGCAGGCCCTCGATGAGGAAATCTGTCTCAGAGCCTGAGGACCACCATTCGCCTGATATTTTAATTTAATTTTCAAACCAGAGTAGTTTCACCGAATCAGAGGAAATTGAGCTCTCCATTTCCCTAGTGTTGACAGCTCTGAACAGAATTTCCCAAAGGAATGACCCTGTCTATGGGAGTCCAACAGTGATTGGCAGTGGGATTCCAAATTCAGAGTGCAGGGATGGCTTCGTATGCCATGGCGGAGGGTTTTATTTAGTCATACGCCACCACTGCGCTTTTACCTACTAATTACTATAACCACTAGTGATCATTATATGATAATTAGCACATGCTTTTTTTGTAACTCCCAGAGCACCACCCCAAAATAAATGATGGTGTAGGGTGGCAAGGCCGCTGCTAAAGACAACTCCTGACTCATTCATTCACTAAATATTTAGTGAACTACTGTGGGCCAGGCCCTGGGCTCAGCAGCTGTGAGCAGGATGGATGTGATTCTTGGTGTTACTAGGCTGACTTGCTATAAGAGGGATAGGCACTAAACAAGTCCACACATGGGACATGTGTATCCCACGTGGAAGCACAGTGTGTATAAAAGGAACACCAAGCCCAGTGGTGGCTGGGAGAGGGGATATTGGGAGGCCCCCTTGTAGCAGTAACTTCAAAGGTGAGATCTGTAGGATGAGTAGGAGCTAGTAAATAGAATCCAACTTAGGGTAAACCTATACTATTTGTATCATCTCCCCAGAACATAATGTTAAAACCAAGCCTCTTAATGTTAACCCTCCAGAGTAACTTCAAAGTGCTTCTGACTCTGCTTCTGTATAGTGTGATACTATCTTGGGAAAACATGAACCTCTACACAAGTGGAAGATGTAATTATTGTATCCCACTAGAAAATGTGTTAGGGAAGAAGATGGCACCAGGGAAATAGGTGTGAAAATCCAGTTCTTCAGTTTCCATATCCAGACCCAATTCTCTGTGCTCTTGGGATGGTCTGAGTCCACATGGAAATATGTTTGTCTCCACTTGAACAACAATAGCCTTATCAGCTGCTGCACTGAGAAGACACTGATGTTCTCTTACAGGAAACTAACAGGAAAAGAAAGAAAGCCTACCGCTAAATACACTTCCTGAGGGCAAAACGAAAGGCTGCTGCTCTGGCTGCCTGAAGGAAAGGGCTGAGTAAATAAATACACCATCCCTATTGTGTAGGCAGACTTCCTGGGGGCACGTCCTTGTCTCCTCACCCCTTAAAATCAGCCATCCTGCACAGGAGCAAGCAGACAGTCTCCTCTGGCTACTGAGAGGTATTGAGACTTACTGGCTGGGGTGGGGGGGTAGGGTTTGGGGTGGGGGAGCTCCTCAAACACTGAGGAAACAGGAGAGGTGACTAGTCACAGGAAGAGGAACTTGATATTGCTACACATCTCTCTCTCTCAACCTCACAGAACCTTCCCAGCAACTTCTGCTTTGACATTTTCTGTGCACAAATCTGGTAATGTTTGGGAATGTGTCAGGAGGAGAAGGGGTCAGGGCTGGCGCGTCTCAGAAAATCAGTGGGCTTGTTTAAACCACAACTGCACAGGTGAGTTGATTTGGAGGCAGAAGTGTAAACTCATTATCTGAGAGTATTTAGGAACTCTAATGGTATAGCACCATAGCAGAAACGGCTCGAGAAGGTGACTCTGGGTCAGGAAACAGTTCTAAAGGATCTGTAGATATTTCTTTGTGAGGATAGTTTTATCTTCTGCATGGAACACAAAAGGGAAGAACATGTACAAATATCCAGTTGGAAAGGAAGAAGACAGAGATAATCCAAATAGAGACCCCTGGTCAAAAATATGAGATAAGATGAGCTAGGGTTGAACTTTTGTCTTTATACAGTGTTTTTGTTTAAAGATCATTTATACTTCAGGAATTTTTCTTCCATCTTTCTCACATAGTAATCATGGGTGAGCTCTGAGAAATGATTCAAAGCCAAAATAATGGGATTTCCTTGATTATAGTTCCTCATTTTCTCTGGCCACAGGCCAGCCCTCAGTATCCTCCTCCCTTATAAGGAAACCAGCTTCGACCCACCCGGGCTCACTCCAACCTCTTAGTGATCTTTCACATTGAAAACTGAATTCTCTTCCTCCAACTTTCTAATTGCAAAACTGCTCTTTTCTCAGTCTCTTAGTTCTCACTGCTCCCAATCTGGGGGTGGAAACCTCATCTTGGGTGCCCTTACTCCACAGAGTCTGTATGCGATCCCCCTTTCTCTTGTCCTCAGATGAGGAACGACTCAGGTTGCATGCATAGTGATCAGCTTTTGAAAGAGACAAAGGTGATATGTCCCTGCTCATTCTGGGTGCACTCACCTGTCTCTGGAACTTTTATGAAGCTAGGCTCAGATTTCTGTATATAGGAGGTACTGCCATAATTAGCTCACCTTGTTGGTTTTGAGCATACCTTTCTTAGTATAGGGCAGGCAGGAAATTAGGCTTTTGTCAGTCATATTTTATGAACCTCAAATCTGAAATTGTGGTCTGCCAAAGATAGGGTATACATGGGTAAATGAAACAAAATATTTGATAAGACTATTCTGGAAAATTTACCATAGTCATATCATATCCTTCCAGAGGCTACCATATAACATTAATAATAACTAATGGCTACTGAGCACTTATTATGTATCAAGTCCTTTCTTGAATTTTGTAGATTATCTCATTTATTCCTCATAAAAGATTTCCTTTTAGTAGCTATAAGGCAGAGAAAAACCAGTCATTATATACTTAATAATGACATTAATAGTAATAATAATAGTTATTATATATGCCAGTTTTACAATATATGCCAGGCCCTGAATTGAACATTTTTTTTTCATTTATTTTTTTAAATGAAATCTACAAGTGGGTATCATCATCATCATCATCATCATCATCATCATTGTAGGTAGTCTGATTCTAAAGTAGCTCCAATGATCTCCTTCCTGGGGAGGCAGATGAGGTAAAAGGGGTCAAATATGTGGTGACAGAAAGAAATCTAACTATGGGAGGGAAACACACATCGTAAACATATATATGCCTTACTGTTAAAATGTACAGCTGAAACTTACTGGATTTTGTTAACCAATGTCACCATAAAAAAAAAAAAAGTCTCCCCTCTCCTCGAGTGTGAGCTGAACTTAATGATTTGTTTCTAACTAATAGAATGTGGTAAAAGTGATGGGATGTCACCTCCTGATTAGAGTATAAAAGACTATGACTTCTGTCTTGCTAGCAGTCTCTCTGTTGCTGGCCCTCTCTCAGCCTCGTGCTTGCTTGCTCTGAAGTAAGCCGCCATGTTTTGAGATGCTCTGTGGAGATGTCCAGAAAGCAAGGCCCTGAAGGAGGCTGCAGGCCAATAACATGAGGATCTAAGGCCTTAGCCAAAGGCCTGTGAGCTACTGAGTCTTGCCAATAATGTAGTGAGCTAGGAAGTGGATTCATGCCAACTTAAACTTGAGTTGATTGCAGCCTTGTGAGAGACCTAGAGCCAGAAGATCAATTTAAGCTGTACCAGGATTTCTGCCCCAAAGATACAGAGATGACAAATTTGTTGTTTTAAGCTAAACACAGTTGTTTTAAGCTAAATTTGGGGATAATTTGTTACATAGCAAAAGATAACTAATACACATCCCACTTTACAGTTGAAGGAATTAAAGCTTAAGGACATGAATCAACCTTTCCCAAAGTCACACAGCTTGTTAATGGCAGAGCTAGGATTTGAACACAAGTTCAAGAATCTGAGTTCAAGTCTACTTTCTTATGAGATTTCAAGCCATTGGGAAAGTGGTGTTCTAGAAAGCATTCTAGTTTCTGAAATCTTGGAGTGTGGCCATGTTTCCAGGAAACTCTGTGTGTATATATATAAAACAGAGATGAACAAAAGTTTAAATGATGCTAAGTACTTTACGTGGCCCACTCCCTGCTGTAGAAGAATAGCTGGTCCACCCATAGATCTGGTGATAGTAACCAGGGCCTCCTGTCAGTAGCACAATGGTAAAGTTGAGAGCTGCAGCCCATCCATTTTAGAAGCACTCAAGCCATCTTACCTATAATATGCAAGGTACCCAGGGTAGAGGGATATACATATTTTTCTTGAGGATAAAAATTCATTCATTGAGTAATGAAAAGATATAGCATGCTATTTAAAAATCGCATGAGCCTTAGAATTGGAAAGTGAATGGTTCATCTGCTCAAAAGAACACTCTCTTCCTTTTTTTTTTTTTCTTTTCTTCCTTCCATCCATGGAACAGAGCCTTGAACTTTGAAACCACAGTGCTTTGTTCCAGCATGGAAAGCAGCTTGGAACTTCCTTATGCTGGAAGCTCCTTAGTTTGGAATGGTAAAAACATCTTCTTCCAGATAGTTTTCCTTTGTTTATCCAGAGCTTCATGCCAGTGGTCATCTTTATGAAATCAAGTGAAGATATATTTGTTGGCTGGCTGCAGGAATATATCCTTTCTTGTCAGCTTTGCCCTGGTGCCAGAGTAGCAGGCTTTGAGCTCAGGTAGGATTTCCAGGTGGCTGTAGAGCAATGGTCCCATAGGGTAGAGTTCTGGCATGGTTCTTCTTTCAACCAGTGGCAGAGGCTGCACTTTGCTGGTGTAATTGTGCAACCTGGTATAAAGTCCATAGCCAGGGAGGTGTGGGTAAGACTCTAAGTTGGTTCAGCATTTTAATCGTGGCCTCTTTCTAGCTTTCTTCACCCTCCTCTCTGCTAGCCTGCTTATCTCTCTCTCTCTCTCTCTCTCTCTCTCGCTCGCTCGCTCTCTCTCTCTCTCTCTCTCTCTCTCTCTCTCTCTCTCATATCTCTCACCTCCCCCCAATCTCCACCCGCCTCCCTCCTCTCCAATCACTTCATCTCTTTCAGCTTCTACCTTTGGGGATCCCTAACTCAGGGAACTACCTCTTATCAAATATCTTGGCTTGCCTCCAACTGCCAGCAGCAGGCAGCTCTGGCCCTAGTCTGCTATCTGAGTGATTTTCTTTTCCACCAGTTGTTTGTTTCTCTAATCCATTTGAAACTGTGTGTAGAATGCAGGAGAGTAGGGGACATCTAAAAACAAAAATGGAGCTTTTCCTTAGTGAGATCCCCCTGCCCCCAGACTAAAATAGAAATGAAAGGAGACTTGGATCCTGCTCCCTTGAAAAGTGATATGATGAAAAGAGGGCAGGAGTATCAAAAAGAACAAAAAGTAGCATCAGCATACATTAAAGCCTGAGGCAAACCATATTACTCCTTAGATAGTGGGACATCACTCTGAGTCCTTCATCTTCCACTTAATCAGGATTTATAAAGACTATTTATGTCTTTAATATACCTGCCATCCTGGTCTTGCTCAAGTGGCTCTGAACAGATACTATCTGTACCACCTCCACAGCCAGCCACACAACACAAAGCTACAGACTCCCTGACTCCAGTATTCTTGCTTTTTAAGAGGGGGCCTTGAGAAAGGTGGGGAAGCACATAACACAGGAAAGAAAAGAGAAGTCGGATGGAGTAATCACATTATAAGGTTACCCCGTGCATGCAGAATCAAGATCTAGGGTATAAGCAATCACCTTTCCAGTACTGCATAGGCTTTAACACCACAATAGCTTTCTGTTGGATCAAAGAATTTTCCTTGAAACCTTCCTTCTTTAAGGTTTTCTCTCTCTCTCTCTCTTTTTTTTTTTTTTTTGCTGGGTTGTATATGTTCATTTTACATTTCTTAACCGATTTTTATAAGGAGTGGGAGAGGTAGAGTATATGCATGTGTGAGCAAAAATATTTATAAATACCCTCTTTTGTGTGTGTATGTGTGAAATAGAATGAATAGCTGACCTTTGTGGCAATTTTCCTAGTTTCCTAATTTTGTTGTGTTTCTAAACTTAGATGGCAAGTCCTCTTAGTGAGGCTGGCCTAATTCTATGTTCTTTATGGTACCTAGTCACTATGGCTATGCAAGAACCATTATTACCCAAAGTACCATAATAATGACCATGCCCTCCTGTGACATTATTATTTCCTATCTGCCAGGACATTAATTGCCTTCTAACTTGCTCTAAAATTGGTAGGTAGGGCATACTGCCACGACTAGACAGGGGAAAGCTGCTGATAATATATTAAAAGGCTGTGTAAAAGACATACTGATACTTCCTTCTCATTGGAGCATCTTCACATTTGCAGGTTACTTCATTTGTTATGGAATGTTAGTTAAGGCTTACCTTATATCTTAGATTCCATCATGGTCAATGTCTGATCTTTCCTTCAACTGAATGATTCAGACATCTCTGAAGTTATTTTGGCTTTTCCACTTTCCTTTTACAGGCTTTTATGAGTCATTGAATTGAAGGGGAGGTTATTTCTAAATTGGAAGGTGAGGATGAGAGAAGGGGAGAAAAGTTCCGGAAAATAACTAGGAAAAGACACCTTATTGTTACGTATAGTTAGTAAAGGAATAATTTCCACTTAGTTTTGTGATATAGGTATGTAGTTTATTAAAATGACTAAAAATATAAGCTAGAAAATAGACGACTTTTTTCCTAGATAACATACCGTGCAGTTTTTATGGACTCCTTGTAGTTTACTCTGCAAAGGACAAGAGGGTAAATGGAAGAGATATGAGACAAGGAGTTACCATAAAGAAGAAACAGGCAAAGCACAAAATTTCCAAAGTTTAGATTCTTGGTCCCACAGGAAGTTTTCAACTATAAAATAATGCTTGTGAGGGAACTATCTCCTTGATCTGTCTCAGTCCATCCCTGAGTGTATGTTTCATGGCCCATGGGTTTGTGTCTTATAGGTGGAATTGCGAGGAAAGTACGTTTAAATTTGATGTAGAAATTGAAAGAGTAATCAGGACAGCATTTTGTTATTTAGGAGCAGGAAAAGTGGGTGGAAATAAAAAAGAAAAGCAAAAAGCTAATGATGGATATATTTCTGGGAGTATAAGCATTTTTATAGCAACACCAGATTTCTCAAAAGTGCCTACTGTGATTTGTACCCAAATGAATAAAAATGCAATCATTTATTCTTGTACATTGTGCCAATGTGAGAAAAGAACCGCAATTCATTCAATGGTCTTAAATTAGACTGCTAGGAAGAGGGGCGGTTTAGAAAAAAAAAAAAGACAAGCTTTTTAAGTATCTGACACACATCTAGTAGGGTTGTTTAAGAACTGCTGAACATTAAAATCAAGTTGGGGGGAGGTGGGAGGAGAGGAATTCAAATTTCCAAAGCATCGGAAGTGTAAAATGTGGCCCATTCAGTCCAAACTTGCTGATAGCTGCCTGGTCACTTTGCAGGAGCCAGCCAGGGGTGAGTCTGGAAGCTGGAGAACAACACGGCACTTCAGTTTATTAACGACGTTTATAATTGCAACCAAAGTGGACTGATTTCTGCTGAATAAATGGTTGTGCTTTGCCTTTTAACACGGAGAGTTCTGGGAAGAAGTTCAAGGAAACTGGGCACACTGGGACCTCAAAAAAAAAAAAAAAAAAAAGAAAAAAAAAAAGAAATTTATCTATACAGTGCTTTTCTCCCAAGGAATAGGAAACACTTCTTAAACACAACCTCTGATGTTGGTGTTTTCTAAGTACTATCCAATGAGTAAGCGAGAGTTATAAGATTCTCCTTATAGGAAGGGAGCTGGAGAAAGGGATGAGTTTACAAGTAAACTCTACAACAAAGAATTAACCCTTCCCTGGTAACCTCATATGGGAGATTCTGCCCCTTCCTGGCTTTCTACTGCGCAACCAAACTGTACTTGAACCAGCCGTAGCCGTCTTATCCCTTGCCAGTTGATTTAACAGACACTTTAGACAGCCTATCATAACTTTGAACGGTCCAAACATCAACCAATTACAACTAAAGCCTGGTCTAGAACGCCCGAGGTTCGGGTGGAGGCTAACACCGGGTCCAGGGAAAGGGGCGGTACGGAAGCAATGATGGACAGGTAAGAGAAACCAGTCAGAGCAGAGAGACGCGGCCCCACTATCCAATGCAGAGGTAGGAAATATGAAATGGGTGGGCCTGTTGTCATGGGGGAGGTGGTGGCGCTTAGTGGCTGGCTACTGGCGGCGGAGGTAGAGACAGTGGCTCTGGAGTTGGTCGGGGGCAGCGGCAGGTGAGTACCGGTAATGCGGCCTGAGGTCTGCGGGGTCATCGCGGGTCGGAAACTCCAGCTTGGCGCTCCAGAGGCGGAGGCAAGAGGAAGGGGCCCTGGACAGCGGGTCGGCTCCCGGGGCGGGGGGCGGCCCGGGCCAGGGCGGAGGCGGGGGCGGCGGCGGCGGCGGCGGCGAGTTCGGGCTGACTAGGCTGGTGGGAGAATGGCCCGGCTCCCGGTGGCGGAGTTCCTGTGCGCCAGGTAGGCTAGCGCCGGACTCAAGCAGGTCAGGCCGGGAGGACCCTTAGGACGTACTGCTGCACGGGTCTGGGGCACTGACCACGGCTGGTGTGTGTGGGGTAGGTCCCTTGGGGAGATGGGAACAGCCGGGGTCCCAGAGGTGGGGATGACCCGGTGTGACTGGTAACGACCTGGTCCGAGGGCGGAGTGACTCGGGAATACCCAGGACAGCTTGGGTGCGAGGGAGAAGGGGAGCCCGCGAAGCCGGGGAGCAGCCCGAGAGGAGGAGGGAGCTGGGGGGTCGGGGAACTGGGAGTGGCCGGGGTCTAAGGGAGAAGGGAGACAGAGGGCAGCCGGGGTCCGGGTGACAGGGAGCGGCCTGGGTCCGAGCGAGGGCGTCGAGGAAGGGGAGGAAGGGGGCTGGAAACCCTTCTGAGAAAGTCGGCTGTGGGAGGGAGGAGGGCTTCTGGGAGGTTGAGGAGCTGCGGGTCTTGGAAGGGTTGGACCCGCGGAGACCTTGAACTCCTTGAGGCGGAACTGGAGCGCTTTTCCTCTTCCCCCTCCCCCCACGCTGGTCTGGGATGGGAGAGCCAAGACTCGACTGGGAACTGGTGGGTCTGAGGATCCCCGGGCACCAGAAAAAAAAAAATCCTCCGAGAGTAGCTCCGATTTGAGACCAGAGGGGTCTAGCTGGGAAGTGGAAGTTCTTTTAGTTACAGAAGAGTCAAACAAAATGACACGCAGGTGGGCGGAGTAAGAAGGAAGTAAAAGAGAGGTTAGTAGGAGGGAACGAGAAAGTTGCTCAGGAAGAGAGCAGTGGTCTTGCGGAAACTGGCCAACACAGTAGATACGGAAAATTAACAGTGGGGCTATTAGGCTCTAAGAACTTAAGAAATAGAATACTAAGATGCCGTCTAGGATCCAGAAAAGGTTCTAAAAGCAAGGTTAAGTTATTTGCATTTCAGTACTTACGTAAAGGATTTTGTTTGAAGATGACAGCAATAATATTAGAAAATGAGGACATTGACAGGATGGAGAATTTGAAAGGGAAAAGGAGAGGAATGTATAAAGGAGTAGGCCTGGGTACTTGATCAGAAAGAAGGGAGTTATGAAGAGAATAGGAATACCCTTGCCAAATTAGAAGCTTGAATTCTGGTTTACTTCTTAGCTCGGACAGTTTAACCTCTCCGTGCAAATTTCCTCATCTGTCTAATGGGGATAATTCCTACTTCATAGGGTTGTTTTTTTCACATGAGTTGATACTTGTAGGATTTTTAGAATATTGACTGGCACAGAGTAAGCACTGAGTACTGGATTGTTAAATAGAGGATAATGCAAGACCTGACTTCTTTAATGAAATTGTTCTCAAACTTTAGCTTGCACCAGAATCACTTAGAGGGCTTGGTAAAATACAGACTACTGGCTTTCTCATTCAGTAGGTCTGGGTGGGGCCTGAGAATTTGCATTTACCTCAGGTGATGCTTATGTGGGTTCACTTTAAGAACCACTTGCTTTAAATGAAAGCTAATAATGTAGTAACTTAAAATACCTGTCTTCCCTGCTAAAGAAAGAGGCAAATTGCAAAAAAGACCCTAGTATAAGGCATACTCTATTTTAAGCCTGTTTTTCAAACTGGATCATGATTTATTAGTAGTTTATAAAATTAATTTTTAGTGAGTTCTCACCAGCATTGGAAAATACAATGAAATAGAATTGACAACGCATTGCACTTGGTAAGGAAAAGTATTGTTTTGGGAAATTTTTCTCATACATGTATGTATGTACTAGGTCACAATGTAAAATATATTTCTGACAGTCAAGAGTTTGTAAAACTGTTGTGAGCCATGCAGTGCAGCAAAATCAAACCTTCAATAGGGGTATCTAGGGACTAGGTTTCTTTATTACTTTGTTTTTCTTCTTTTTGTGGTAATTCTTTCTTGGGTGGTGATACATTCTATTAAATTTCTTCTGTTTCTAATTTGGTTTCTCCTGTGTTTGACTTATTACATACTGTGTTGTGCTTCTTTTTAGATATTGAAAATCTTTGGCACGGGAACCTAAGGGAATTTGAAGCAGAGAAATGAAATTGAGTGGTGTTTCTTAGATGTAGTACACTTTTGTTTCACTTGTGCCTTCTTGTTTACCCTCCCTTTTTTTTTTATCACTGTACTATAAAGTGTTGTCTATAAAAAACCCAAGTATACAGGACATATTGACAGTCAACAACTAACACTGAAATCGACTGGTTTGAGAACAGATCATGTATAGAAAATAAGCAAAAACCAAATGAGACACGCTTCAAAAGGGAAAAGTGAAAGGGTGTTTCTTTTTAGAAATATCTTAAAATTTCTCATGGCTTTGTACTAATATAAAAACATAATATGAAAGCATTTTTAAGGGAACCATATGTTCTTGTGTATTTTAGATTTCTAGGTTTTCGAAGAGAGAAATAGTGATAATACTTGACAGTGAAATGCACCTGGGACTGAGGCTTAACCGCAAAGTAAATAGTTTGCTAAACCGGAACTTTTGTTTTGATGGTTTTCTCCCTTGAAAATGAACTGGATATGACATATGTTGTAAATTTAACTTGTTTGAGGGACGTAGGTGTAATCTACAATACTTTAAGATATATTGAGAATATATATGTATGTTTTGTGCTATGCTTAGTTTTATTTTTCTATTAAAAACAGTTGGCTTATTATTTAGAAAGAGTTGATTTAACTTTATTTTTATGGATATTAGACCAGAAAAGCAGCATTTCTATCAGATTTTTATATTTTGTTAAAATTTTTATTTTTGTTTGGAAAACTGCAAAACGTCTTATCATTGCATGTTTAAGTTTAAAAAGATAAGCAGTCTTTTCATAAACAAATTTACTAATTTTGTGTGATAAAGATTCCCAGGTTGAAAGCTTTTGAATTCCTTATATTGAGTTAAATGTAGGATCCCTACCACAAACGGTTGTTCTTTACATCATTGTACATTTCATTGTACATTTGGTGGGCACAGTTGTATCGATATTCAGTTATTTTCTAACTGATGGAGGAATGCAAAATCTTAATAAGTGTGGGAAAACTATAAAAGTTCATTCTTCATAACTGTGAACATTGACCAGTTTGATTACTTACTTCTTACTAAATGGACTTTATTCAGTTGACTTACTATTCATCCATAATTTAATCATGCATATCTCTGAATAGCTGATTGCTCTACTCATTTTACAGTGAGATTTTTTAATCTATAGTGGTTTTTAAATCCCAAAGAAACTGCTTCTGACTGTGCAATTCAGTGAAATGAAATTTCTCTTATCAAAGATTATTTCTGTAAATTATTTTTAAAAGTGAAAGTTCAATTAACAATAGTTAATTAAGTTTATTTTCTATTTCAGTAAAGTTTTTGTCTTCTTTTCTGGAGGGTAATTGCTCTTCAATTATCCATTCAATAAATCCTAATGGAAATGTTGGTGCCTGAAAATCTAGTTCTGTCCAAATACAAAAACCTTATGTCTGGTTTTTAGTTTGCTGGGAGAATTCCTTTTATTAGAAAAGATCTCTTGGTGAACTTACCACCTTAAGAAAAAGTCTTATTTAAAAATTAGAGTACTTGAAGCTACATTTTATTTTAGAATTGCCAAAACACATCTATTGTATTTAATAGATCTTGATTTCTACAGAATAGATCTTGAATTCTGCTGATTTCTGAACTGTTATGTTTCCTTGATAGGGCTAAGGAGAAAGGAAACAATTGTATACCTTAAATATATTTTAAAATGTGGCATCTTTTTTTTTCTTTTTTTTTTTTTATCTCAACGTAATGACAAATCCTTTATTTGCAAAGACAGTTTGTTTCAGTCATATAACATATTGGAAATTTCATTATTAAAGGTAAAAATTTCCTATCATGCTTTAGGATGTTTGTTCACATATGAGACACAGGTACTGATAAATAGGATGTCATCATGATATTGCCATACATTTCTGAGAATATAAAACATGCACTTGAAAATCTTGGGGCAAAAGGAGGATTGAAACTAAGGGAGAATGAGGAGAATACTGACATGTGTTTAAGGAGGAGTTCTGGAGGTCTGCAGGAAGTATGTCTAGAGGAGTGAGCCTAGCCATTCTTGGCAGTTTTCCTGGAGTGACATATGTAAAGGAGGATGATCCTATTTGCAACATTCTCCCATGGACATATTTTTCGTTCTGTGCAGTTTCCACTGGTTGCTATAACTCTTCCTTTGTTTTCTTCCACTCAGGAAAGCATGTCAGAATACAAGTGAATAGACTGGAATTGCTAGTGCTAGAGGATTGGAGCCTGGGCAGGATCATGTGGATTTAGAAGAAGGCTGGACCCTTGTCTCTACTTCTGGAGCTCTTGGGAACAGGTCCCCAGCAATTGTAACTAGGCCAAGCCTTCCCACTGGTTCTTTCCAGTAGAGTCTGGGATTAAGCAGTAGGGAGAGACTGACTCTCAGTCATCTTAAATGGATTAACCAAGGAGCTGCTATATGAATAATTATTGTTCAGTGACTTCCTCTTCTCACCTCACCAAAACTTTCTCCCTATTTGCTTGCTGATGCCTTGTGGTCTTCTAATCAGGATTAAAGTCTTGAGTTGTTTGATTAGATAGCAAAATCTTAATTGTAGTAACTTTTTTATAGTTAATTAGGAAAATGATTATTTGATCAGGTTTTTTCCAGTTAGGAAGTGGGATCGAATGCTGTTAGAACACTGCTTGGCTTCTGAATAAAGGCAAAGTCAGGGAAGCCAGCAACACATACAAAAAAGCAAAATTCATAACTTTATTTAAGATTGACCTTGACTACCTCTGGCCTTAGGAAAGTAAAAGCGATGCTTTCATTCTGGTCAACTGCACAAGTAGACCTCATGTACCTTTCAGTTGTGTCATGGGGTGCTGCTTTTCATAATTTATGAAGGTTTATTTACTTAATTACTTCTAATGTCACCAACTTTGTTATAAGGAATTTTAGCTATTAAATTTTAGCTATTATTATTAAACAATACTATTCAGTATTGTTTAACTAAGGTAAACTATTTTCAACCTGAAGATCTCCCAGAACCACAGAATAGCCCGATTATGATATATTTGTAACTACTATATTATGAAATTGAAAAAAGCATTATTTGTATTCTGAGGAAGCATTATAGAATGGGCACAGTCCAAGTTTCATAATCGTATGATCATGTTTTTGAATCCTGGCTCTGTTATTTACTAATTTACTAATTGAGCAGTTTATTAAACCTACCTTAGCCTCAGTTTTGTCTTCTATAAAATGGAGCTTATATTATTTTTCTTCTCAGGCTTATAGTTACAGTTAAATGAAAAACATTTTGTATAGTGTGCCTTGTCCATAGTGGGCACTCAGCATGTAGGGATGTTAATTATTAATAATTATAACAATATTAGGTCTATTATAGATTTCTCTTTTTAGGAGGAGCTAATATTCCAGATACTGTGGTTAATGGCAGTTAGGAAAACCAGAGTTGATTTTAAAATTTTACTTCTATTTTAAGCATTTACTACTTTAGTTTGTTTTTGCGGTTGGTTTAGTTTGGTGGATTAGACTAAAACATGGGGCATATGAGGCTAATATTTTGTCATGCGGTCACTGGCTGTCTCTAGCATTACCTGATTTTCTTCCAAATATGTATGAGTTTTTGTTAACAGTGGGAACCATTAACCCTACTACTAGAAAAAAAACAATTGAACATTATAGATTTAATGATTTTAAATTAGTTTTAAATACCAGTTAGAAGAATCAATTTATCTTCCTCTGCAGTTAATTCATCCCTTTTTACTATTCCAAGTAGAAGTAGGTTTTATTTCATAAGATAGGTCCTGTGCCTTTCTTAATTAAGGATTTGATCAGAGGTAAAAGAAAAATCTTTCTGTATCTGTAGAAAGCTGTTAAAAGGTGTATTATTTCTTAAAGTATCTCTGACGAAAGCAGGTGCGTAATTTCCATAACATTCATGATGTAATGGGCTTTCTTTAAACTTCATCAGTGAACATAATTTCTGAATGGTTAATTATTTTAAAGAGTTGATTCATTCTTATTTTTGAAAATTATTTGTTATTGATAGCATGAAGGGATATTTCCTGATAGCCAAGTCTTCCTTATTGCGAGGAATGCAGTACTATATACTGTACTGAAATATCGGCAAAAGAATGAACTGTAAATGTCCATTTATAGAACTAGTCATTGTTTCTAAAAAATGTTAACATTAACATGTTACATCAAAAGTCGTTCATTTCCTAATGATCTATTTCCTCTTATATTCTAGCCTAATTTTAAGAACCATACAGTTTTTGGTATTTTATTATATTGTTGAGGATTTTTAAGACTGTTATTTTGTGATATTAGTTTAATCTCTTAATAAAGTTGTACATTTTTGCAGTCACGACTTTATCTTTCTTGGTATTTTCTGACATACATAAATGTACTGAATGAATGATGGGGGAGATCCTGACTGAGGGTTGAGTTCTATGACAAGTAAATGAACTTAGATTGCCTGAGTTCAAAACTGGCTCTGCTTCCTTAGCCAAGTTAACTTTTTTAGCTTTAGTATTGTTATCTGTAAAATAAATCACTTTGAAAATTATATTAGATAATTCATATAAAGCATTTAACACAGTGCTTAGCTCATAACATGTTTAGAAACTGTTAGCTACTCTTGTAAGGTTTGCTTTGTTTTTTGCGTGGACCGTAAGTCTTGTATATAAAGTCGAACTATGAAACTTAATCTTCATTTAGACATTAAAAACAATCTTGAATTTTTCTCAACTCTTTTATTTTTAGTCTAGTCAATCTGTGGGAAAACTTGAATCTTTATTTTAATTCACCTATATTTTTGCCTTTAAGTCACAGTAAGTTCTTAATTTTTTATAGTCAGATTAGCAGTGTTATAATCAATCCTTATATTCATTTAGATCATGAAATGTAGCTATGGAACTTATTAGATAAATTTTTCATTAGATCTGACTTTTATTTAAGCTAATATTTAAGTATTGAATCTTCTTGACATTGAATATCCTTAATCTGTTACTCGCAACTCTTAGGATTAAGGGTGGATGTTTTCTGCTGTTAGTAAAGGGTTCTCAAATCCGTTAGCTCATCAGATATTATCTGTAGATAAAAGTATAATAAGTTCTATATGTACATATGTATATATGTACATAATATGTACTTAGAACTTTTGTATGTATATCCATATATACACAACACAGAGACATATATGAAGAATATTATATATAAAGGTTGATATACATTTGAAAAATATGAAGAATATGTGACTATATATATCAATGTATATATATAAAACAATATATAAATGTTGAGACATACTTGAAAAATCTTTATTTTAAAGGCTAGACTGAATTCATACTAGTTTTGGTTGCCTTCACTATTTGCTCCATCAAAGGATGCTGAAAATTCAGCTATTATTATGTAGGGATCAGTGAATATTTTGACTTTTAAAAAGGTTTGTCATATGTAAAACTTCTTAATGTACATTTTCTATCTTTTTCTTACCCGAATGTGTCATTTCAGAAACACTAGTATTTTTCTGTTCTCCCAACATGACAATGCATTTTGTTCGAACAACTTTATTCAGATATAATTGGCATACAATAAAATCGTACATATTTAAAGTATACAATTTGATGAATTTTTACACCATAGCCAGGATGAGGAACATACTACTGTAAATGTTTCCTTGCGCTTTTTTGTAATTGATCTCTTTCCACTCCCAGGGATAACCACTAATCTGTTTTTGTAGATTAACTTGCAATTTTAGAATTTTATGTAAAGAAAATTATGTGGTGTATAGTTCTCTTCTGAGAGGGAGGTCTGGCTTCTTTCATTCTGCCTAATTAAGATGAGATTTATCTATGTTATTTTGTGTATCAGTAGTTTATTTTTATTGTTGAGTAGCATTCCAGTATATAGATATGTCACAGTTTTTAAAACCTATTCCCCTGTTGATAGACGTTGGATTGTTTCCAGTTTTGGCCACTCAGATAAAGCCGCTATGAACATTCGTTTATAAATTTTTGTACCAACACGTGTTTCCATTTTTCTTGGGTGTTTACCTAGTAGTGGAATTGCTGGGTGATATGGTAACTCAGTTTTCTAAAGTAGCTATACAGTTTTTTATTCCCACCAGTGGTGGAAATTAGAATTCCAGTTTCTCCACATCCTCATCACCACTTGCTCTTATCTGTTATTTATTTTTTTATTTTTTAATAGCCATTCTAGCAGCTGTGATGTGATAATTCATCATGGTTTTGTTTTACATTTCCCTGTAGGCTAATGAGGTTGAGAATTTTTTTCATGGTTTTATTGGCCATTTGTATAACTTCTTTGGAGAAATGTCTATTTAGATTCCTTGCCCATTTAACAAATGAGGATGTTTGTGTTCTATTATTGGGTTATGAGTTATAAAAAAATCGTTGCATATTCTAGATACAATTCCCATATCAGATATGTGATTTGCAAATATATTTTCCCATTATGTGCGTTGTGTTATTTTTTTCATGGTGTCCTTTAAAGCACAAAAGCTTTTCATTTTAATGAGGTCCAACTTATTTTTGCTTGTGCTTTTGATATAATGTCTAAGAAACTATCTTCTAATCCAAGATCATGAATAGTTATGCTTATGTTTTCTTTTAAGAGTTTTATAGTTTTAGCTTTACACTTAGGTCTATGATCCATTATGAGTTAATTGTTGTGTATAATATGGAGAAGGGGCCCAACTGAATTTTTTTGCATATGGATATTTAGTTGTTCCAGCACTATTTGTTGAGACCATTACTTTTTGTTTATTGGCTTGTTACAAAAGTTGAATAAAATTTTCTGCTTTGTTACGAATTCTTCGAGATAGCAATTTGTTGGTCTAGGGTGGCAGTTGGGGTTATGGTGCTGAGGGATGCATTTTAGAATAAATGAACTCACTGACTTAAATATACAATTATATAATTTCATCCTTACATTACTTTATACTCAAACATTAAATAAATAAAGTTCAGGTGCCATTTTACTCCCTACTAGACAACCTTGTGTCCATAATTCTACAGAAGCTTTAATGCTGGACCATTTAATGGGAATCAGGGTCAGATTTTTAAACATGCGACTTAAAGAAAGAAAAGCTGCTATTATATTTCTTCTTTTTTCCCTCTCTTCAGAGTCTTCCTCTTTAACTTACCTGCCTTATTACCTTATTAAGATAAAAAAGACTCCTTTTGATTATTACATGCAGACTTTTCTGAAAGAAGAGCAAATACTAAGGTTTTATTTTTTAAATTGGAAATTCAAGGAAATGTCCTATAGCGATGATTAAAAAATTATAGAGAAAAATAAGGATTTTAATTAACCTTGGTAAATTTAAAATCCAGAATTAATGTCATTAATATCAAGGTTTTCTGTTCCATGTAGTAATAATTGAAGGTTAGAAATAACATAGTATTTTCCTTTTCATTTTAAAAATAATAAAAATATTTTGCAACTCGTGAGATGTACTTAGCATTTTGAGAAAAACACTTATTCTTTGTCTATGAAACAGTTAACTCTAAATTGGGTTTCTAATTTTTTTCATATATTTTAATGGACATTAATTATTCTCTTTTGGAGATCTTAAGAGCAAAAGGAAAAGTATACATCTTTCATAAGAGTATTTGAATTTTATGTGTTTCATCTCTATTTGTAGAGTTCTTTCTTTAGAATGTGAGGCCAGTACTTTGCCAAGTAAGAACTAATTTCCTGGGAAATCAGGTTGCTGGCTTGACTTCTTGCTTGCTGTGCCTTTCCCTTTTGTTTCTTTGTAAGAGAGCTGAGTTCAGTCCTGTGGAAAATCACTAAATCATGTCAGTATTTTCTGTAGCTCAAATTAAACATGTTTGGTATATATTTGCATTGTACCGAATTCTGTAACTTTTCTTGTTATAGATTTGTTAGCATACCCTGAAGGACTTTGAGTTCATTTGATAAGTTGACTGTTTGTATCGGAAATAATGCTGAACGGTGTATTCCTTTAGTAAACGTTTTCATTCTTTTTTTTCCTCCTCCATTCGACTTAGTGAGAGGTATCACTTGTGTTCTTACAGTGAAGCCCAGATATTTGTGAGATATAATCATAATTTCTATCCGTGATGTTGGCCCTAATTATTATTTTTAATTACATCAACATTTATTGTCTGTTTTTTATTCATGTGTATTTTTACTATATATATAATTTTGGAGCCTGCTTTTTTAAAACATACATTCTAATATCATTACAATTATTTGAAAACAGTTAAAAATGGTGAATATTTCATTAATGGATATATCATCATTTATGCAACCAATTTTCATATTGTTCACACTTAGATTAATAAATTCCAATTATTATAAACAAAATGAGCAAATATTGCGAAACAAAAATCTTTATTCACATTTCTATATTATTTTTTAAAAATTATTTTTTTAATAATTTTATTTTTGTATACACATTTGCTTAACAATCACTGAATTTCTAGGCCAGATCAGGTAGTTGAAGAACCTTTTGTATAAGTAGTTTATATTGTCTAGAAGCATGGTATGCTGCAAATCCAGTCTGGAAGAAAAAGGAAATTATGTTTTACTAAAGATGGGCTTAGAAATTCTGATCCAGTAGGTTAAGATGTTTCCTTTCTTGGGCAGCAGGGCTGAGGCATACCTGGCTGCTAGGCTACCACCATTCACAGGAATAGCCAAGAAAACAGGGTCCAGACCACGAAAAACAAGAGCAACCAATTTACCCTGTATTAAGGTACAGGTTTCACAATTCAAATCACGTGTGTTCACTGGTAAATTTACAAAACCTTTGTAAGATGTTCGCTGTCAAAAATGGGATCACTGCCAGTGGTAAGCCTGCAGCTACATGTGCCACATTTAAGATGCGCCATAAAAGACTTAACTATTAGGCCACAGAGGCAGCATTAAGTCCAGTATATGTAGATCCATGTTCAAGTAGATCCCTTTCTGCTTCTAGAAGCTGGTTAAGTTTTCTGGCTAATAAAAATAATGACATGATATCAAAAACTTGGTTTTTCTTGACAGTATCATCTGGTTCGTGATTTTCCATCTTGAGCCTTTTGCTCTCCTAACAGCAGTTGGTGCTTCCTCTATTTTTCCTCAGCTGCGAAGGCTCGCTGCAACCTTTGCTCAGCTCACCTGAGCACAGCCATCTTTGGCTAACACATGACTCTGCCCCCACATTTCTGTGTTCTTAAGATAGATTCCTGTAAGTGGAATTATCAAGTCAAGGTATACATTTCTTAGGGCTCTTAAGAGAGCAAAATATTGCACAATTGCTTTCTAGAACGGTTGTGCCAATTTGCATTACCATTAGCAAGGTATGAGATTGAGATATATACCTTTGCCAGCAGTGTTATTTAAAAACATTTGCAAATCTGATCAGGAGAATATGTCTGCTTTCCGAAATTTGTATTTATTTGATCACTAGTGGAACATTTTATATATGATTATTAACCTTTCAGTATTTAAGTGAAGTTATGTTCCCGTTCTTTGTTTATTTCTTTTTTTTGAGTGGATGCTAATGTTTACATGGAATCTAGGGATAGATAAAATTCAAAGCTGTGACTTATATAAATGATCAGCAAAACGGTGTTTCATGTCTCTTTCAATTTAGTTTTACCTTCCCCTCCCTGCAACTACTTTTAAATTTTGTCTGTTCTTGAATTTCGTAAATGGAATGCTACCATATGTACAGTAGTTCTCTCTGGGGGATACATTCCAAGACTCCCAGTGGATCCCTGAAACCAAGATAGTTCCAAACTCTATATGTACTGTTTTTTTCTATACATACATACCTATGATAAAATTAATTTATAAAGTAGGCACTGTAAGAGATTAACAACAATAATAAAATAGAACAATTATGACAATATACTGTAATAAAAGCTATGTCAATGTGGTCTCAATATTTTATCATACTATACTCATCTTTGATGTGAGATTTAAAATAGAACAATTATAGCAATGTACTATGATAAAAGTAATTTGAATGTGGTTCTCTCTCTCTCAAAATATCTTACTGTACCATACTCACCGTTCCTGTGTTGATGCGACATGATAAAATGCCTAAGTGACGAGACAAAGTGAGGAGAATGACTTAGTCATGGTGACGTAGCATTAGGTTACCGTTGACCTTCTGATGATATGTCATGTCGACCTTAAAAATAAAAATTATTTTACCAACAAAATGGATTTATTTGGGCACAGCAAAGAATTGCAATTTGAGACAAATTATAGCAAAAGCCATAGGCAAGCCCAAGAAACAAAGGAGAGGACTATTTTATAGAGAAAAAGGAGGAAATTGGGAGGGGTTGTTTTGAATGAAAGGGCATTGGAGAAAAGCAGTAGTTCACGGTGATGACAGTTTCTCATTGGTTTGGTTTCTGGGATAGTTGATTTCTTGTGGGAAATGTAATGTACGTCTTTCCTGTTGGGGCTTGTTATGATTCCTCGTTGGGGTCTGTAATTGACAATTCTTCCTATAATGGACCTCTAGTGATAAAATTTGACAGCTCCCCCTACTGGCCTCCTGACTCCAGAGTCAGGAAGTTTCCTCTTTGTAGACTTCTGAAGTCTACTGAGAGTCCTACTTATTACTTTAGTAATAGTGAGGTTTCACTTTATTAATTTTCACAGGCGGAAGGATGATCATCTTCAGATGATCCTGGATCATTGAGCCATGATGATGTTGGATGTCAGGAGCAGATGATGTCAGCAGTTGGGAAAATTTAATATTTTTAGACTGCAGTTTACCATAGGTGACTGAAACCATGGAAAGCAAAACTATGGCTAAGGGAGTCTACCATACCCCTTTTTATCTGGCTTCTTTTGCTTAACATGTTTTTGAGATTCATTTTATTTTATACATTTATTAAGGAAACCATAATCAGCAGAAAATTATAGCAGTAGTATGCACTTTTAAATATAATGCCAATAAGATACTCTCTAAACCACAGTTTAAGTATTCAGTTTGCCTCAAGTTCCAGTTGTATCTCCCCAAGACACTTTCCATCACAGTAGCCATTTTAAGCCAGTCTTCTTTCTATACATTAGTAATTTCTGGAAAAAACACTTTACTCAGGAAGAACATGCACTAAGAATGCATAAGAAAAAAATGCATAAATACATTGAAGAGATTCTATAGGAGTATCACTTAATAAACCCTGGGATTTATTTGCCTTTTAAAAGCACCATTTAAAAAAATTCCTCAAAAGTTTATATTTTGGCAAGAAAACTCAAGTGAGTTACTGAACAAAAAATATTTTTATTTTCAGAATAGAAATTATCTTTAAGGAGTTTTTTAAGTGCATTTTAAAATGAGACAGAATTTGAAGAAAATATAAATAGGACATTCTAGTTGAATAGTAAATTCAAACCACTATTATAAACAACAGGTAGCTTCCTATGTAGCACAGTATTCTGTTTTATGAATATACCATGCTTTGTTTTTCTATTCTATTGATAGACATTTGCATTATTTTTGTTTTTTGCCTGTTATGATTAAGG
Source organism: Rousettus aegyptiacus (assembly GCF_014176215.1). Taxonomy (NCBI): domain Eukaryota; kingdom Metazoa; phylum Chordata; class Mammalia; order Chiroptera; family Pteropodidae; genus Rousettus; species Rousettus aegyptiacus. Next base: position 152,044,514 of record NW_023416306.1, on the reverse strand, counting down.
TTGCTATAAACATTCTTGTACAAGTCTTTTGTGAACATATGTTTCATTTCTCTTGGTTGAATACCTAGGGGTGAAATTGTTGGGTCACAGGGTAGATGTATGTTTAACTTTATAAGAAATTGCCAAGTGGTTCTCTATTAGCAGCGTGCGAGATCCATTTGCTCTAGATCTTTGCCACCTCTTACTTGGGTTGTTAGTCTCTTTGGTTTTTAGCTATTCTAGTAGGCATAAAGTGATATCTTAGAATGGTTTTAGCTTACATTTTCTAGGTATTTAAAGATGTTGAGCACTTATTCTTTTTTGTTGTTGATATCTTTTACAACAGCAAATTTGCTGATTGATAATAAATGTCTTAATAAAAGGTTTAGTGTGTTTTATTACAATATATGGATCTAGATTTATTAATCTGATTTGTAAGATTAGAGATTGATTTGTAATTAAAAGTAAAATGAAAAACACTTCAAGTATAATATTTTTTAGAAGTTCCATATCGTAGCGATAATTCATATAGATTTCTTGGAGTTAAGTGAACATTTGCTGTTGATTAATGTTTGTCAGAACTTTGTTTGACTGATAGGTAAATGATTCAAAAGAAAAACTTCAGGCAGTGTTTTGTAGAGCTCCTCTTTAATTTGGTACATTGAATCATTGATTCGGGAACATTAAAATCACATCATTTGGCTAGTAAACTATTGTGTGTTTGAGCCACACGTGAGAACTGATGATCTAGTAAGGGTATTAGGTAATAATATTACTAGCAGCAGCTAACACTATATTCCAGGCATGTTCTCAGTGCTTTATATGACTAATTTAATGCTCACAATAACCTCTATGAGGTTATCTTCATTTTCGAGTTGAGGAATTTGCCCCAAATAATAGAGAAAGTGGTAGACTGGGATTCAAACCTAGATAGTCTGGCTCTAGTAAGAGCTCACACTCTCACCCCTCAATGCCAAAGCGATTAAATTAAGTGCAGTCAATTTTGCGTTTTTATAGAGCATAACATTGTCTTGTAGTGGTGGCCAAAGTTTAAATTGGGATTTCTCAGTTTGCAGATAGGCTCTCTACCAGTTTCTCTCCCTTCACTATCAGTAGTCCTGTCATGTATCCCAGGGGGTGATTTATGGAAGGAAAGTTTTATCTGAATTAACAAATGGTGAACAACCCTAGTAACCCGAGATTGAGTGTTTTCCTAGAGAAGATGTCATTTCTCTCTATACCCGAAGTGAGTGCTGGAATTGGAGCAGCTACTTTCAGTCTTCAGCAGTGTTTGTTTAACTGGTCTTTGTGAAAATCTCTAAGTGTAAATGTTTAACATCCTTTGGAAACAGTGAGATTTGAGATCGATGGAATACGTGCCTGAAAAATGTTGGGCCTAATAATAGAACTACCTAAATACTTGATATTCATAGATATTTATGATATGTTGATACAAGAATCACAGTTCTTAAAAATTCTTTTCTGTCTTTTGGAATCTCCTGCATAGTGAAACTGTGGAACTCATTTTTGTCATTAGTTTGAATTTAGTAAGATTCATCTTTGAGGGGATGGCTAGAATTTTTGGCCAATTTCTTTGAAAGAAGGTTTGAGGATGGAAGGAAATGAATGTATGTATTGGCTTTTTCCCTTACCACACCTTCTGTGGCTCCCTCCGCTTCTACTTTGGTGTCATTGTTGATATCGCGGGTGACTTAAAGAAGTTGGGGTGGACGGGAAGCATTTTGTGTGTATTGAATGAGAGAATATAACTTCTTGAATAATAAGTCGTGAGATAGGAGTTTAATTCCTGTGCTGCCACACTCTGATTCGGCTAAATGTTTTAACTTCTCTAGTTTCTTCTTTTTTTAATTTCATTTTTATATATTTTCATTTTTTATTTGTCTATTTTTATTTATTTATTTATTTTTTATTATGGTGACATTGGTTAACGAAATCCAGTAAGTTTGAGGTGTACAATTCAGCAGTAAGTTGCATACATATTGTATTGTGTGTTAACTACCTATAGTTAGATTTCTTTCAGGCACCACATATTTGACCCCTTTTACCCCATCCGCCTCCCCCCTGTCCCCTATCCTCTGGTAGCCACTAGTCTATTGTCCATGTCCATGAGTCTCTGTTTGTTTACCCTGCTCATTTGTTGCATTTAGGTTTATATCCCACATATAAGTGATATCATGTGATTTTCAACTTTTTCTATCTGGCTTATTTCATTAGCATGATTATCTCACTGACTGATTATCGCACTGACATAGTATTCTATTGTATGTATGTACCACAGCTTCTTTATCCAATTATCTATCATAGAATACTTCAGTTGCTTCCATGTCCTGGCCACTGTGAATAATGCTGCTATGAACATTGTTGTGCAAAATATCTTCTCAGTTATGAGTTTTAAGTCTTTGGGGTAAATTGTTTCTTCTTTTATAAAGTGATGGTATTGGACTGGATGATCTTTAAAAATTTTTTTTTGAGGCTGAAATAGTTAAATTATTCCAAAAATTCTAGTGAATGATGAATACAATTCAACTTTTCCATATGGAGAATGTCAACACCATTTATTGAGTAGCATCCATTCCTCACTGATCTTCAGTGAGGATCTTAAATCATGTCACATTTCTATATACATGCGGGCCTGTTTTTATGCTCTGTTTTCCTGTCCTTGAGCCATTGCTACACTGTCTTTATTTACTGTAGATTTGTAATAAACTTAGGTATCTGGTATGGTGATGCCCCATCCCCTCACTTTGTTATTCTGTAAAATTATATTGATTATTCTTATAAGTTTCTTTGGACCTTTAAAATTCTGTGATTTTGTGTGTAGTACTCTAGTACTGCATAGACTCTCTGGGTGTTTGATTGGTAATCAGTACATTCTTATTGAATGAATATATGAACAACTGCCAATTAGACTCTATAAAGGTTTATCGATAACAGAGTGTTATAATACCAGTAATATTATGACTCTTTTGAGAATACTGCTAAAATACTTAGTTTTTCTTTTCGGAAGCGTTGCATTACTTTGAAATTTGTGTTGGAAGACAAAGTGATATGTGAGTGTAAACTGATTATTTTAATAGTTAGGTATTTTTTAGTTTCATCACGCAAAGTGGATTTTATTGCTCTATACTCTAGTTTCTTTTTTTGTCCCTCCATTTTTTATTCCCATCCCGCACCCCCTCCTTCTACAACCATCAGCTTGCTATATATATCCATTTCTAGTTTGTTTTGTTTTAGATTCCACAAAGAAGGAAATTCATATGGCATTTGTCCTTCTATCTTTTCCAACTTATTTCGCTTAGCATAATGCCCTATAGGTCCATCCACGTTATTGAAAATATTACCTTTGGATTAAAAATTTGGAAAGAATAAGTAGGATTTTTGAAGAATTGTTGTTTAGACTGATAGATTAAAACCACCTTAAAAGTTATCATAAAACTAGTCCATATGAGCTCCATTATTTGGAATTTAGACTTAGAAAAGTTATTAGTTTTCACTTACTTGGAAATATTTCATATTTTCATTTATAGTGTATAAAGTTAAGTTCTCTGTCACACTGAGAAATTTGTTTCCTATTTGCTAACATCATCAAACATTGCAGTAGAACTCTACAGTTCCTCTGCGCCCTCCCAATATGCCCTTTACTTTTTCCCTTTTTGTCTTTCTGTTAAGGCTGTTTGATCTGCTTTGAATGTTTTTTCTTTGTTTTCCTTTCAAGCCATAATATAACCATCTTCTTACATGAAAGCTTTCTTATTCATCACTTTCTTTAACTTTATCTGTATTTTTGATTCCATAGCACTTTGTACTAATACTATATGGCATTTTGTCTGCTTTGCATTATAGTTAAGTATACATTTTTCTTCTTACATAGATTATATACAGACTGGGAACAGGATTTTTGCCACCGTAACATTCTTTGTAACTCTCACAGTTGCCTATCATAGTTCCTCGCATGTAGTGGGTCCTCAGTGGTGTCTGAATTGAATTAATAATCTTTGCCTTTATGGAGTGTGGTGGAAGGAGAGGCACAATAAGAAGATAAATAAATACAAAGGCAAATTGCCATTTGAGAATATGTGATGAAAATAATATTACATTTAAAATAAAGATATGTGTTACCTTAATTCTGTACACACCCTTATAAATAGATTCTCCATTAAGCTCTCTTCATTCATCCTTTTAAGTGTGCCATCTATTTAAGTCTGTTTATGGGGCAGTTTCAATGAACTTGTGGAGGTGGACCAGTTCAGAGTAGGTTGAATAGGGAATGAGGGTTAGAAATTAGAGGCAGAGTTGATACTTTTTTGAGAAGTGTAGCTATAAAGGGTAACCGAGAAATGGGGGAGGGGGTGGAGCATAGCCGTTTAGGGAATGATGGGATACTTTAAAAAAACATATGTAAATATGGGAGATAATGGTTTAGTGTTTGAAGACAACGTATAAAGCAGCCACTATAGGGAGCTTTAGAGTGATATTGCTGTGGTTGAGGTTGTTAATTGTGAATTTACAACAATAATCAGTCTGTGTGAATATCTGATTTTCTTTAGAACTCCACTGCTCTATTGCAGTCATGGAGAAGGTTAACTGGAGTTCTGCTAGGAGAGTATGAAGGAAGGAGGCATGAGAAACATTGAATTGCCTATGAGGAGTCTTTGTATTGATGAACTGTGAAATCTAAACTGGATAAACAAGAAAGTGAAAGTGGCGGGTTTCATAAATACTGGTCTCATTAAGAGCTAAGAATTATTTTTACAAATGAGTTAGAAAGATAAAATCTTTTATTACATGTCTTTCTTCTTTCCGCTTCCTTTTCATTTATGTCCAAAGACCAGAATTTGTACAGACTTAACTTCTTGGAATCTCTTCTTCTAAATAGGCAGTTCAAACCCACATTCTAGCCAAATGGATTAAAACACGCACACACACGCACGCACGCACGCACACACACACACACACACACCCCACCTGGTCGCCTAGAGAGCTTATGAGTGTGATTTCAAATGACATATTTTAAAGTCTATTATCTTTAAAATCCAACTTCCTTTGTTAACTTCTACTTTCTATGAGTAGGACACAGGAAAATAATTTTCTCTGAAAATATCTGGATCTTTTTAGGCACTTTCTGTGAAATTATGACTAGACCAAAACTTATTTTTCCTCAAAACCATTAAAAAACTTATCATTGGTACAGTCTTTTTTGTAAAACGGTTTGGCAGATTCTTGTAACCAGGTAAACATACCTTTACCATAATGATCCAATAGTTCCACTCCTAGGTATTTAACTCAAGTGGAATGAAAACATATAGTCATACACAGAAATGTATACTAATGCCAAAAGCTGGAAACAAACCCCGATATACTTGAACTGGTGAATTGATAAACTTGGTACATACATTGGAATACTGTGTCAATGCATGCAGTAACATAGATATGGATGTCAGCTGCATGATGCTAAGTGAAGCCAGTCTCAAAAGGCCACATATACTGGCTGATTCCATTTTAATGATACTTTGGAATGAACAAAACTAAAGGGCCAAAAAAACTGACAAATAGTTGCCAGGGAGTAGGGATGGTTTGACTACGAAGGGCATGAGAGTATTTTTTGGGGTGTTGTCTGTTGTCTATGTCTGTTCTGTATCTTGTCGTGGTGGTTACACGACTGTATGTGTTTTTCAAACTCAGAAATGTACACTTAAAGGTGAATTTTTGTATGTATAAATTATACTTCAATCTGTCTACAGCCACGCTACCCTGAATAAGCCTGATCCCGTCTGATCTCAGAAGCTAAGGAGAGTTGGGCCCAGTTAGTACTTAGATGGGAGACCACCTAGGAAGACCAGGTGCTGTAGGTGTAAAAAATGAAAAAAATAAGGGATCGTAAATGGACAAGGTCCTTGCAATCTGTGAGGTCAACCAAGGGTTGCCTTGCCTAAAAAAAAAAAAAAAAATTACACCTCAATCAAAGTTCTAGGATATACATTACCATATTAAAAAGTACTTTGGAAAACTTAAGAAAATGTTTTCAAATTTTGCTTATGTGATTTTTTGGGGGAGAAGAGTGGTAGACAAGGATCATTATCATTTATAAAGTTCTTTGAAGCTCTAGAAAACATGTAAGTTCTCATTTAGCAAACATTCTTATCATATGTTTAAAAGAATGTCATAATGTTAGAATTAGTAGAGCCCATGAGACTTTATAAAGTGTCCTTGTTTTATAGATAAAGAACTTGAAGACTAGGTTAGGTTAGCTAAAAGTCACACAGCTAGTTAGTGGAAGAGGTGGGTCTAGAATTTAAGTGTTGGATTACTAATTTGATTTTTGTTTTACTAAAACACGCTTTTTATTCTGAGTCATTTCAAGATTATTTTTAATTCCTTTTCAGAATCTTTCACTTGTGTCATGCTAAAGCTGGAAACCACTCCCTTCCTGGTGATAGCAAAGTCCTGTGTCTGGTTGATAATAGGAAGGCTAAATTTGAAAGACCCTACATAAATTTTGCTTAGATAGTCAACAAGTTTCGTTATAAAGACATTTTCTTCTTCGACTCCGAGAAACTAGATACTTAGTTTTGAAGTTGTCAGAGGCTACCAGTTAGTAATACGTTTTTATAACTTTATTGCATTTAAAAAAATAATCTTTCAAGTTATCATGATTATTGGTTTGTGGGGAAGGTAGAAAAGGTTTAAAAATAGTTCCTCTGTCTTATGTGGGCACTTAGGTTACCTTAAGTAATGAGGATTTATCTTGTAAATACAGAGTCTGTTGTGAGGATGCACTGGAAACAGTCTTAATAGCTACCCCTTCAGGAAATGGAGACCGGAATGCCATTCAGAATGTAATAGCAACTTTAGTTGTCTTCTATCCTTGAGGCTCAGTTAACTTTGACTGTCCCTCTGTGTATAATAGTTTTATGTTTGCCTCTGGACATCAATTCTAGAACCAGGCTTACAATTCCTGCCTTAATATTGCAGAGATTTAGGTGGTATTGTAGATAAGGCAGATGAATCACAGAGTTAGCAAGTGGCCTGTTTTCTTTCTTGGTTTTAAAAGCATCTCTTTGGCCTGCAACCTTCCTGGGAGTTATTGCCTATAAGTCATAGCCCCCAGCAGAACTGGCAAGTTGCTTTCTCTGTAAGGAAGCCCTACCCTCCAATAGTTCCTCTGTCTTACGTGGAGCACTTTTAGTCCCTGTACTCCAGGGAAGCCAAACTCCCAGCTGCCACTGCCTGTTTCTGGACAAGGAGCCCAGTAGGCTCCTGGCTTCAGCACTGCTTTTTATTCCCATTTTGCATTTATGTTCCTTATCACTGTTTATATTATTTTTCGAGCCAGCTATGCATTTTTTATTTATATATTTGATACATTTATATATTAATTATTATTTGGGTGAATTTACTGCACTATCTTGACTAAAGCCTTTTTAATATTTTAAAGCCATGGTTTCTCATATTTAAAATTGAAATTATAGCTACTACCTTTTGGTGTTCCTTTGTGCTTATGAAGTTAGATTATATATGCACTCGTATTTATATTTTCAGAACACTGCTGTCATAGTAAGTGATGTATATATAGACATATATATAGACATATATAGAGAAAGCAGCTATTATATTTTCAAGTGAGTCCTGTAATTCCTTCTTTGTGTATGCGTGTGTGTGTGTGTGTGTGTGTGTGTGTGTGTGTGTATCCCAAACACTTGTCAATCAGTATTTGAAATTTCTGCAGATGTGTTTGGGCATTATGGCGTGTTTTGAGGCTTTGGGGTGAGAGATTTAAATCTAATTTTAATCTCTGTCCTAAGGTCTTAATTGGAGGGTTTTTTGGGATGAACTGCAAAATTTTTTTCGATATAATGAAATGCTGAAGTGCTTTATTCTTTGTATTTGTTGTATTTTAGAACTATTCATGTAACTGATATTCTTTTAAGCTCTATCGCATATACTTTTCTATTAGCTACTAATTTAAAAAGTTAGTGCAGTATGTATACAGATGTGGAAATGGTAATGGAGTGAATTTTAAGTCAGGAAAAAGGCATGTAATAGTGTGCATAAAGGAGGAAATAAAGTGGTGTTTGAGAGAGAGGTCTTGGCTTAGACAACCGTAGTTATGGCTGAGATAACGGTCCTCTTTGGGAAAGAGGAATCAGGAGGAGGAATAAAATATTTAAAGACAGACTTCTAACTTATATGTTTAGGTTATAACTAACATATTTGTGTATTATAACTTCCAAAGCCTTCACTCTGGTAAGTTAAACTTTACTCATGAATTTAGAAGCATAAATTAAAAATTTTTTCCTCTTAAAATAGAAATGTCAGATTATTATTGGATTTGGGGTTCGAATTAGTGGAGGCATGAATCTTGTAGATTATTATCTACTACTATTTTTTAGGGAAGCCTAAGATATTATCCTGCCCTTTAGAGATGTGTCTAAGAAGATTGTGCTTGCCGACAAATGATCTTGCTTCCTTATCTTCAGCTGAAATAAGACATATTACTTCCTTTTTCTTTTTATATCAAGCCCTGAGTATGTCTCTGCTTCTATTTTTGTCTTATATCGTGCATGAACTGTTGTGTGCATATAGGTGTTTGGAACCATAAAAATGTATTATCGAGTGAGAGGCATGGCACAGTACCATTTAGGGTTTCACAGTTAATCTACCAGTCGGTCACAAATGAGAACTAACTCAGTATGCTAACCCATCATGTAGCCAATTTCAGATAAATGTTTCCAAGAGGACCCATCTAGGACCCATCTAGTGCCTGTTACAAGCCATTTGCTTAATCAAGATTTATAAAGTTCTTAATTGTTATGCATTTTTCCCCACGCTGAAAGGGAGGGGTGTGTGTGTGTGTGTGTGTGTGTGTGTGTGTGTGTGTGTGTTTAAAGACTTTAACTCTTTACCTGTCAGAATCTATGATGGGATTCTGGAATGTTTGATTAAGTAGGAGATTTGTTTAGGATTCTGACCTAGATTCTTTCTGGTATGAGGAAGTAATTAGACACTATATGTCATAGTAACTGCTAAAATTTTACTTTTTCCTTTTCCAATATTTTTGTTTTTCTCTTTTGCAATATGAGATACGAAAGTGTCAACATTTTAAAAAAATTCTCATATTGAGAAATAACTGTATAAATATATGTAGTACAATTGCCATATCAAAACAGATTAAGAGTCTTTAATCTTTTGCCATTAACGCTTCTGTTGTATTGACCAATGAGCTTCCTTTTATCTGTTTGCCACAGTGGATCTTAGTGAAGCAGTGTAGTTTGGTGGAAAGAAAACAGGATTTGAAATCAGGGCTTGAAGCTCTGTGTCAGTTTACTAGCTCTGTGACTTTGACGTTTTTGAGATTGTTTCCCTTATAAATAATATGAAAAGAATAATGATATCTGTCTTACAGAATTGCTACAAAGCAATTAAAGCATAGCAATTAAAGTTTACAATTAATTGATTAAAATTAAATAAAAATACTTTATAAACTATTACCTACTCTTTTGAGTTTAACAGTGTTTTTCATTTGGGACATTTGTTGTATTTTAGCAAAATAACACTGTTTTCAAAGATTGTCATCATTTGGATTAAAAGACTGCCAACCTTTGGTTTAATGTATCATTTTCATTTAGGGTGAATATCCTTAAGTTTTTATCTGCCTTTATACTTTCCTTAATAATAAATTTCTTCACTGTATGAGGATCCCTCCTTTGCCAAAGTTAAAAATTGGTTAGGCTTTATCATTACACCCCGCTTCACAGTGTTATGAAAATAAGGGCTTTCTGGAGGCCATACCAGGATCTAGCTTTTCTCAAAGTCACTGGTTCTTAATGGGGTAAGTTCCCATCTATAAGTTGTTTGGATCTTTGAGGGTGCACTTTTGTTATCCACAATGATTAAGTTGGGGTGGTTGCAGCATTGGCATTCAATAAGCAGGAGCCAGGAATTCCATACGTCCCAGAAGGTACGAAACAGTTCTGCATGATTTTTGAACATTCCCCAGACCTTGTTGTAGATGAAAAACCTGTTTGTACTTATCTGATTCTAATTCTGTTTTACATTTAAACACAAAGCATTTTTTGCATGGTTTTAAAAGACACTAAATTTTCCAGGAATGCAACTGCTTACTCAGTGCAAATTGTACTTTGTTTTGTTTTGTTCAGAACTTTTATAAGAGTTGTTCACTGTTTCAGAAAATCATGTTACCAGTGGCATTGCCCCTTGTAGTATCTGATTTTCCTGTACAACTCTTTGTGTCAGTGTACATTTGTACTTGCCTCATTCATGGCACTTCTATGTGTAGGTGCAGGTGTCTATGTCCTTAATAATATGAATTCTAGGATGGTTATACTTGAGCCTTTGCATATTAACTATTTTATTAAAAATTATTTTTCTTTCTATTAAGCATATCTTAATTTTTTAAGACTGAAGATAGGTAGGTTACCTGCTTGCGTTTCAGTTCAGGTTTATGCTCTTAAAACAAACTCTTTTTTAGTAGGGTTTCAGGATGGAGCTTGTATTTAATGGAAGTCTGTGTTGCTTTTCCAGGGAGAGAGAGAAGGTCCATGATGACTACATTACAGGTGTCTATCCTTTTTCTCTTCTTCTCTTTCCTTCCCTCTCCTTTTTCTCTTCCTTCCTTTACTGTATGTATTCCCTTCTCATTGTCAAGTACTTGATATGTAGACAAGAATATATAAGTAATATATATTATAAGTAGTGAAGTATATAATAAAACCAATACCTGTGAACTCATCACCCAGCTTAAGAAATAGAACATTTCCAATATTGCTGGTATATTTCTCTTTGATTTCCATTCACCTGTCTCTCCACCAGGGATAAAAATATTTATATTTTTGTTTTGGTTTTGTTTATTATTCCCTTCCTTTTCTTTTATGTTTACCACATTTGTATGCACTTCAAAAATATATTCTTTAGTTTTGCTTATTTTTTAGCTATAAAAATGGAACCCCGTATATATATATTCTTATTTGCTTTGGCTAATCAACATTTTTAAAAGATTCATCCATATTGATGTGTGTGTGTAACTGTGGTTCATTTTCTCAGAAATATGTATTAATTGTTTGACTACCATAATTTATCTTTTCTCCTGAATGTGGACATTTGTTGTTTTCCATTTTGTCGGTATTATAAATATATTCTTGCTTATGTTTTCAAGTGCACATGTACAAGCATTTCTCTACAATGGTGAATTTTAAACATTTTTGATGGTGACCTCGACACATACATACACAGTCGGAAGAAAAATGAAAATCGATATTTACCCTTACTCTGTGTGATGCACTCATCTTTTTATTCTATTGCTCTTTTTCTCTTTAAGTGTTGATTGTGACCTAAATGATTTCACAGTTGATTTTCACAGTTCAAGATAGTTGTCTTGATTTCCTTTGGAAAGCAAGTGTGTTGACCTGGCTTTCCTTTACCTATAGAGTGTGTCAGAGGGCAGCATCCCATGAGGTGATTGATGCTCCTGGCTAAGGTTCCACACCTGGAAACATCTGGTTCTTAAGGTCAATGAAGTTTCGGCTAGGACTAAATTTGGATTCAGCCCTTTAGTACCTGCCATTCCTTGATGGAATGAATTCCCTAGGTATGCCCTAACTAAACATTTTGAGTCATGCCAGAGTCATACCATTCTCTGAGAGTGCAAGGGGCAGGATGAGACTGGTCGGGGCTTTCTATTCTTGATATTTACTTTGATGTCAGACTTGGCTCCCCCTTTTACTTATTTTGACCATAGACTATATATTCTCAAAGGCTCATATCTTAATAGTGTATTCTTCAGTTTTTTGCATACTTTCTAGTGTGCATATTCAGATGTTTCAGATATTTCCTTTTATTTGAGTTCCTCATTCTTCTACGTTCTGCTAGATAGCATGAATATTTTGCTGAAGAAAAGTGAGTTGATTTACCTGGGACTTTATTTGACTTTAATCTTAACTAATTGTAAAGTTAGGCAAAGAAGCTACACATTTTAACTCTGATTCAGTGTCTAATTATTAGAATGTGTATGCAAAATGCAAACTAACTTTCAGCACTATGCTTTGAACCTCGGGGCGGAGGGGGGAATACTTGCACTTGGTACTGTTCTTGATGACTCGTGTTGGGAGTCCTGAATAATAGGAGTAGGATCAGGAATAACTAAGGTAGTGATTTTTTTCCCTAATTTCTTTTTAATCATAGGATTTAAAAATTAGCAAACATTCATTTCAGTCTAGAAGTTGTGTTGTGGCTTGCCTTATTGTTCTTTTTTTTTGTGGTAAAATAGATATGACATAAAATTTACCATTTTAACTATTTTTAAGTGTATAGTTCAGCAGCATTAAGTACATTCACATTGTTGTGCAACCATCACCACTATCCATCTCCAGAACTTTATCTTTCCAAACTGAAACTCTGTACCTATGAAACAGTAACTCCCCATTCTCCACTTCCCGCCAGCCCATGGCAACCATCATTCTACTTTATGTCTGAATTTGACTACTCTGAATATCTCATATGCATCATGGAATCATATAATATTTGTCCTTTTGTGTCTGGCTTTATTTTACTTAGCATAATGTCTTTAAGGTTCATTCATGTTATAGTACAGGTCAGAACATCGCTTTTTAAGGCTGAATAATATTCCATTGTATGACATACCACATCTTATTTATCCATTAATGTGTCAATGGATGCTTGGGTTGTTTCCATCTTTTGCGTGTTGGGAATAATGCTTTGGTGAACATTGGTGTACAGATACTCATTTAAGTCCCTGCTTTTTCAATTCTTTTGAGTATATGCCCAGAAATGGAATTGCTGAATAATGTGGTAATTCTGTGTTTAATTTTTCTGAGGAACTGACATATGTTTTCCTTTTTTTTTTAACATCCATAAATTTAGATGTATTTTTAATAATTATAGTTCTGTGTTATTTTAAAAAATTATTTTTATTTTTATTTTTTTATTAAGTTTATTGGGGTAACTGGTTAATACAATTATATAATTTTCGGGTATACATTATAATTTGACATCAGTATATTCTATTGTGTGTTTGCATTATCATTTTTCTTGGCTTTATATGATGTCAGGCTGTGTGTGGATATGCTATTGTTTATTTGTAGACATTTCTGTGAACAATTTTTGCTGTTATAAACAATACTGCAGCGATTCATTCATCAGATATTTACCGAACAACTACTTTGCACTAGGCATACATAATGGCTCTTCTGTACATACATATTTGCACACATCCATTTACTTATAAATTTTTTTAGAAGTAGGACCATTGTGTCAAAAGATAGGCATGTTTTGAAATATCTTTGTTCTCCTAAAAGCTTTTATACTGATAAACTATTGTTAGATACAGTCCGAATAATAGTAAACAGGGTTGCCAGATTCTCCCCTCATAATATTGATCTTTTTAGTATGTGCCAATCTGAAATGATATCAGTTTGCATCTCTTTGGTTACTTACTAGTGAAGTTGAACATCTTGTGCTTATGATTTTATTTCTAGTTTGGTCCATTGGTGGAAGTCTTGCCCCACCCTGATCTTACCTTAATGTTATTTTTTGCATATAACTGAGAGGTTTCTAGAAAAGGTTTTTTGAAATAGAAATCTGTGTATGGATTGATTGCACCTATATTTTGTACTAAATCTAATATAGTAAGTATTAAAAATGAGGTGTGGAAGATAGGTATGGAATTAAAACTATTTTAACCTCTTTAAAAATGAAAATCTCATAGAGATCAAGAAAAACGTTTCTGAACCAATATTTGCCATAAAAAAAAGTACATATTGAACCTTTTGCTTTTTATTGATCTCTAAGGGTTAGAGATGTATTTCTTTGTTCCTTGTTAATTTAGGTATGTAGGATATGGTAGATGAAATATTCTAGGATTTATTTGCTCTAAAAATTTCTTGCGTTATATGTCATTAGAGGTTATCGAAGTGGATGGTACTTCGATTTATACTTTGCTCTTTGCCTCTGTAGTCGCTTTTGCCTTTCTAGTTTCTAAGTCACTTTTAGACCTTTGATGACTTTGAATCACTGTTCTGTTCTCTGTCCTGTTACTATTTCTGGTCCCTGATTTTTTGTCTTTTCTGTACTTTCATTCTTTTCCTTTGTTCCTTTCCTCTGTTTCAACTTGAGCTAGATAAGGATTGAAAGCATTTATTTCTTATGGTTTTGAAGAAATTAATCATACTATGTGGTCTTTAATTTTTATGTACGGATACTTTCCAGCAGTTTAGACTTCCTTAAGCTCTGAGTGCACAACTCCTCTGGACAGTTGAGTTTACTAGCTACTTGGATGATAGTGTATATGTAGAGGAAATAATGTCATTTCACCTAAAATGTAATGTTAATAATGATATAATGATATGATTAAAATGTTGAACCTTGTGAACTTAATAGTAACCTTCTTTGTTACCTTGATCAAGTCATTTAAATTGGCATATTTTTCATTTTGTAAATTTAGATGACCTCATATTTTATAGCTTCCCTTCCTTCAGATAGCATTTGCTTACAAAGCAAATGGAAGAGCCAAAGCATTTAAACCAAACATCCGGTATCTTATCTGTTTTGTTCCTTATACAAATATTTGCCTGGCACTGTTTTGGTCTTGAGGATATAATGCAGGTCCCTCTTTTCAGGAGCTTACAGTCTTTTATGAAAAGAAGGTTGTGAAGAAACTGGGTAATCTTATTTAAAGTCTCCTCATTTTACTTTGGTGGGCCTTAAAATGCTCAAAGTAAATCTAGTCTCTTAAATGTCAAATAAGTAAATAAGGACTGTAAAGCCCTGGAAGGGACCCAGAATGAATGAACTAGGTCAATGCCTCTCAAAGTTTTCCATGTGTATAAATCACCCGAGGATCTTGTTAAAATGCAGATTCTGATTCAGTAGTAGGTCTAAGGTAAGGCCTGAGATTCAGCATTTCTTTCAAGCTTCCAGGTGATGACTATGCTACCAGTTTGTGAACCACACTTTGAATAGCAAGGAACTAGTATATAATTAAGAGAAAAAGATAGCCTGCTGCCATTTCGAGAAGAGTAGTTTGGAGCCATGTAGCACAGGCTTGGAGTTGTGAGTAGCACATCGCACTTGGCCTTGGTGAAATGAAATTATAAGAGCTGTTAATGTTCATATATTAAGAGAGGGTATGAAGGAGATAATCAACGCCTGTTTTTTGAATTGAGCTTGAATGGTGCAGGGGTCTGAAACCTTTGAAAAGATACTAGTTGGTGAAAGACGGTAATCTTCAGGTATGAGGAAAGTGAACATCTAGTTAGATAAACAGAATTTCTAAGAGTCAAGTGTTGGCTGGTAAGACTTAATTTGTAATTGAGAAATTCTCTTTTGTTTTTACTTACACTAACTGGCATAGTGATTCTAGTTTTAAAAAGTAAAAATAAGTTCTATTTTTAAAAATAGCTAATATATATTTTTTTATATAGGCATATTCTGTGTGGGAAGTTTATCAAATTCAATGTCAAATTCAAAGTATGTCATAAACAATTTTATTGTTTTCCAGGTCTGACTAAAGCTTAAATGTTGTGCTTAAGTTGTCCTTCTCTGATGTGTTCCTCCAGTGGTGGCTACTTGGAGTGTAAATAACCTGGGAGTTCATTTGTCTTCATAGAGTTAGCAGAAGACTCTTAATCTTGGAGGTGGTATAAAATGTCCAGTAGGTATTGAGCATTTATCTATAGGGAAAATTTGGCAAGCCAAATCTTAGAACCAGCAGCCTTTTATTTAATTCTGTAAATTCTCAATGTTTGTGTTTCCAGTTGTGTTTTTAGAACTTTAGATTTTTTTTCCTTTCTGGTACTATTTTAGAAATACTCTATATTCATATTTCATCTTTAATATCGTACCTGGGTTGCTCCAGTCCTAAGATATTGGGAAATTTCTGCTGACACCCATACTTTATTATGACTCCTTAGTTAATATCATTGGAATAATTGTTTCTTTGAAAATAGTTACAATATAGTAAGGAGCTTTTTAGTTTATTTTGCTATAATGGAGGCAGAAATATGTGAAATATAATCATGGACAAAACATAAATGTTGCTTTAATTATATTGGCATATTATGGACAAATACGTATCAACTGTCTCCACTAGTAATATACCCAATGCAATTTCTAGCATATTTGAAAAGTATTTGCTACACCTATTATTTCTCTGTGGGTTTTTTTTTTTTTTTAGTATGTGTTTAGTTCTCTTAACTGTTAAAACTGAAAGTTCCCATCTGATCTTGGAAGCTAAGCAGGGTTGGGGCTGGTTAGTACTTGGATGGGAGACCACCTAGGAATACCAGGTGCTATAGGCGTTAAAAAACAAACAAACAAAAAAACTGGAAGTAAAACATCGGAAGTGTTACATCCTATTTTAGAGTCAGTCCAGTGAAGCAATGAAGTGAAACACGTTGTTGGCTAAAAATATATTTTGAAAATTACATCTGAAATTATTTTGTTAGAGCATCTATTGGAAATGAAATTCAGTTTATTCTGCAGGGTATCTTTAAACATTATTATCCAAAAGTAGATGTCTATACAAAATAAGTTTCTAATGTCTTTAATTTTTTAACTCATTTTTCCTTAGGACCACCATATAAGCCTTTATATATTCTTAGTATTGAATGAATATGTAGAATGTTAGAAGTAGAAGAATTTTAGAGCTCGTGTGAATCTGATAGACACTAGAATTTCTAAAAAGAATTTTAGATTATTTACATAGGGTTACAGTTTTTGATTTTGACTCTTCAGGGCAGCAGTCCCTAACTGTTTTGGCACCAGGGACCGGTGCTCCTATGAGAATCTAATGCCTGATGATCTGAGGTGGAGCTGAGGTGGTGATGCTAGTGTTGGGGAGCGGCTGCAAAGACAGATGAAGCTTCACTTGCTTGCTGGTGGCTCACCTGCTGTGAGGCTGTGTTCCTAATAGGCCCTGGACCGGTACCAGCCCAAGGCTGGGAGTTGGAGACCGCTGCTTTAGGATATTTCAAAAAACGACTACTAACTATCTTTCACATCACCTCATTTTAACACACACACAAAAAAATAAGAAGGATACTCTCATAGTGAGCACATTTGGTTAACTTTATACCCACTTTTGGTCATGGCTGTCACCTGTTCGAGGATTAGATTTTAGGAACCATTCCCTAATACAGCCCTGACCTTTTAGAGATGATGTTTCTGAGCCCAGAGAAATATCAAAGTTCTTACAGCAAGGCAGAATGATAACTGAGTTTAGAATCTAGATCTGTCAGACTCCTAACCCAAAATTTTGATCCTGTCCTCTCAGTCTTTGTCACATGAGACTTAGGCACAGAGAGTTTGTGCTTTAATTAAGATCACATGGACAGTAAGAAGTAGAGCTGGAAGTTGAGTCCCCATTACCCAACTCTATTTTTAGTGAAGTCTGTACATTCACTTCCATGTAATTTTAACCCACTCTATCAACCCCTGTTCAGTTGTATAGTTAGAAGTATAAGTGATTGAAAGAATGTCTATATTTAGCATTTTCTTTCCTTGAAAATTTCAGACTTGGGCCTTAAGCAACTTCTTCCAGGGAAGAAGGCCCCTGCAGCTGCTGTTGCAACCGAAGATCTTGATCCACATCCATAGATTGGAATATTGGTGGACCAACTATTCTCAGACACCTTACTTAGGACAGGTAAGTGAAAGAGATAGTAGTGGTAAGAAAAGTAGAATGCTAATGTTCTTCCTTCCTGTTTCTTGTTAGGGGCAAACAGCTGACTGCCTTTAGAAATTTAACCCTGGTTAAAACAAAGCAGTTGGAATCTTAGGTGTGTAGAGCTAAACATTTTCTTGATTGTTGTAAGATATGTGTCACAATGTTAACAGTAGTGAAACTTACTGTGATTTTTTTCTTTCTCTTTTTGTGCATTTTCCAAAGTGTATTCATGAGCTTGTGTTAGTTACCTATTGTTGCATAACAAACCACCCCAAACTTAGTCTTTTAAAACATACCAATTATTTATTTTGCTCATATATCTGCAATTTCGGCAAGACTCTTTTGGTGGGGACAGCTTGTCCCCGTTAACCTATGTTGTGACGTAGGGTAGCTGGAAGTGTTGGTGTATCTCAATGGCTGCATGCTGGAATCATTTGCAGGTTTACTCACTCAAGTGTCTGATGGTTAATGCTGGGTGTTGGTAGGGACCTCAGCCTGGGCCATCAGTCAGAACACCTACACATGACCTCTCCTTTTGGCTGCTTGGCTCCTTCACAGCATGGTGGCTGGTTTCCAAGAGAGCATCCCAGAGAGCAAGGAGAAGTTGCATGGCATATTCGACTTAGTTTTGTAAGTCTCATAGTGTTACCCTGCTCTCTTCTATTGGTCGAGGTCATTATAAAGGTCCACCCAGGTTTAGAGGGTGGGGTGGACATAGACTCACTCCATCACTTGAAGGGAGGAGTGTCCACATCACATTATAGGAAGAGCATATGGGATGGAATATGTTATTGTAGCCATCTTCAGAAAACATAATCTGCCACAGTTTGTATTACTTAAAGTATATAAATAATATGTATGATATATGAAAAAGGAGTATTTGCAGAAAATTATCGTATATGAGCCCAATAAGAATTTTGTGTGCTCTTCTTGTCTAGTGAAGTATGATATTGAAAATAAGAGTCTGAAACGGGAAGAAGTGAAATAGATTGAATTTTCTGTTGTTTTAACAAAGAAGCATACTGCTGTAATCAGAAGTAGAGACAAAAACTTATAAACAAGATGCAAAGTAAGATTTGTATTTTGAGATTTGGTTTTAAGAAATACTACTTATTTTTTTAAGTCTACATGTTTTTTTCTCCCTTGTTTTAATAATTTGAGAATTATTTGGGAAACTTGTTTCCAATACATATGATAGATTTGAGAAACTAGTGTCAGTATTATCATATGTATCAAGTTCATTTTTTCTGTCTGCTTTTTTTATGAAAACTGTAATCTTTTTTTAGTATTGTACCGTTTTCCCTGCTAAACTTCTGGTAAATATTGAAAATTTTTATTTAGCGGGACAAGAAAACTTGGTTATAAATTGCCTGTGGCAGGTTTGAATATAGCTGATACTTAATTTCTGGATGTTATGGAATAATAATTTTAGATAGTCTGCTAAGCATTACATGGAGGTGTTGGTCCATTCACTATTGCTGGGAAATAAGCTCTAGGGAGTGTCTTATCTATTAAACCCAGAAAATTTTCTTGCTATCTAGGTGCTTTCCTATTTCTAGGTGATTTGCATTATAATTAGCCTACTCATTCCCCATTCCTCACAGGTAGGTAGATATTTTACAGTGGAAAATGACTGAACCAGGTGTTGTGATAATAGAGTAATCTGCTCTCAACTGTGAATAATCAGAATTGACTGAGTTTGTAAAACAATATATTTTAGTTCAAAAGGTACAATAATTGGGAAAGCTGTTTTTGTTTTTTACATCTGAAAACAAAATGAGATGTTTTCCAGTAGACATAGATGGGGAATGATTATGATAGGTAGTGTAAAACAGTGTATCTTAAATAACAACAAAATATATACATACACAGACACGTGCAAACATATAAAACTTTCAAGCAATTAACTTGCCTTCTTTTTTGTTTTAAGCATTTTATTTTTTTGGCCCACTATTGCTTTTACAAAGTCTGAGTAGGTGAATTGCTGATAACATTTTTTCCAGGTTTATTCACTACTCTATCTTGCCACCCTTCAACAAGGCCTGTGCCTGATGGGATAAAAAATTCCTTAGGTGAGTGAGACACTGCTTTCTGACTGATCTTAAGCAAAACACATTAAGCTTTTTCCTGTTGGATGATGTTAGCTGTGGGTTTGTCATGTATGCCCTGTATTATGTTGAGGTGTGTTCCCTCTATTCTCTCTTTGCTGAGATTTTTTTT
Organism: Rousettus aegyptiacus; assembly: GCF_014176215.1. Classification (NCBI taxonomy): domain Eukaryota; kingdom Metazoa; phylum Chordata; class Mammalia; order Chiroptera; family Pteropodidae; genus Rousettus; species Rousettus aegyptiacus. The sequence continues at coordinate 152,024,596 of NW_023416306.1, read as the reverse complement.
TTAAGTCATAAATGGATGTTGGGTTTTGTCAAATGCTTTTACTGCATCAATTGATATGATCATATGATTTTTATCCTTCACTTTATATGGTATATCACATTAATTTGATTTGTGGATATTGAACCAGCCACCTTCTGTCTTGGGAATAAATCCCACTTGATCACGGTGTATGATCTTTTTAATGTATTGGCGAATTCGGTTCGCTAATATTTTCTTGAGGATTTTTGCATCTATGTTCATCAGAGATATTGGTCCAGGGATTTTGGTTCTTTTTTTGTAATATCCTTGACTGGTTTTGGAATCAGGATAATGCTGGCTTCATAAAATGGGCTTGGGAACCTTCCATCCTCTTAAGCTTTTTGGAATAGTTTGAAAAGGATAGGTGTTAATTCTTCTTTGAGAGTTTGGTAAAATTCACCTGTGAAGCCATTTGGTCCAACCTTCCATTTGTTAGGTTTTTTGATTAATGAATGGATTTGTCAATTGTAATCAGTCTGTTTATATTTTCTGTTTCCTGATTCAATCTTGGAAGAGTGTGTTTCTAAGAATTTCTCCATTTCTTCTAGATTATTCAATATGTTGGCATGTAATTGTTCGTACTATTTCTTTATAATCTTTTGCATTTCAGTGGTGTTAGTTGTCACTTCTTTTTTTCACTGGTTTTATTTATTTGGGTTCTATCTCTTGTTGAGTCTGGTTAAAGGTTTATCAACTTTGTTTATCTTCTCAAGGAACCAGCTCTTGGTTTCATTAATCATTTCAGTTGTTTTTTTACACACAGTTTTATTTATTTCCACTCTGGTCTTCATTATTCTCTCCCTTCTACTCACTTTGGACTTTGGTGTTATTCTATTTCTGGTTTCTTTAGGTATAAGGTTAGATTTTTTGAGATACATATATTTTTAATTTTAATTAGTTTCAAGTGTACAGTACATTGGTTAGACATCTATATAGTTTATAAAATGATCCCACCAATTGCTCCCTCCTTCCCCTGACCCTCCACCTAGCCAATGTATTAATACTAATTGCATTCCCTATGCCGTGCTCCCCATCCCCGTGACCATCCATAAGCTATTAACTTGTACTTCTTTAATCCTTCACCCCATTCTCCCAGCTCCTCAAACCCCTCATCCCTCTGTCCGTCACCAAATTGTCCACTATATCTGTAGTCTGTTTTTGATTAGTTTGTTCTTTTTATTCCTTAGATTTTGCATGTAAGTGAAATCATATAGTGTTTATTTTTCTCTGTCCGACTTAAATACCTTCTAGGTCCATCAAAGCAATATCTTTTTTCATCCCCTTCCTTTTTATAGGTAGGTGTCTTGTTTTCTCATCCTTTCAGCCACTATCTTTTGGTTAAAGCACTTAATTCTTTTCCATTTAAGGTACTTATTGATAGGAATATAGTTGTTGTCATTCTTTATTCTTGTTTTTGATACATGTTTTTCCTTAAAGAAGTCCCTCCAACATTTCCTGTAATGTGGGCTTAGTAGTAAACTCTTTTAGCTTATTTTTGTCTTGGAAGCTCTTTGTCTGCTCTTCAATTCTAAATGATAGCTTTACCGGATAAAGTATCCTTGGTCGTATTATAGATCCTGGGTCTTCATCCTGTCGAATATTTTTTGCCAAGCTCTTCTGTCCTGCATAGTTTCTTTTGAGAAAACAGCTGCCAGTCTTACGGGTGTTCCCTTAAAAGTGACTATCTGTTTTTCTCTTGCTGCTTTTAATATTCTTTCTTTGGATTTAACCTTTGACATTTTAATTATGATGTGTGTTGGTGTGGGCCTCTTTGGATTCCTGATTTTGTAATTCTGAAGTTTCCTGGGGTTTTATGTCCATTTCCTTCACCAGGTTAGGGAAGTTTTTGATCATTATTTCTTCAAACAGCTGTTCAACATCTTGATTTTCTTCAGTTACGCCGATCAGATGGACATTTGGACCTGTAATAGTGTCCCATATTCTTCTTAAATTATTTTTATAGCCTCGGCATCTTATCTCTTGCCACTTTGATTTCATGTCCTTGGTTTTCCCATCCTCTAGGTAGGGTATTTGATCCTCTTCTTTATTCACTCTGTTAATTCCTTTGTTTATTCCATTTACTATACTTCTCATCTCAGATAATGTGTTCTTCATTTCAGACTGGTTCCCTTTTATAATTTCTATTTCCATTTTTATGTTTTTTATCTTTTTGTTGAAGTTCTCTACACTTCCCAAAAGTTCATTGAGCATCTTTATAACCAGTGTTTTGAACTCTGCATCTATTAGATTGCTTGACTCTATTATATCTGTAACTCTGTTCTGTTCTCTCATATAGTTTTTGCTTCTTTGTCTTCCCATTTCTGACTGCCTCTCCGTGTATGTTTCTATGTACTAAGCAAAGCTCCTAAGTCTCCTCGTCTTATTAGTGTGAATTTGTGAAGAAGGTGTCCAGTGGCACAGTCCTGAGAGGGATTCAGCTACAGGCCAAATTTAGCCCAAGCCTCTACCCCTTCAGGGCCACCTGTTAAGATTCAGCAAGCAATCCACAGATGCTGTGCTTATAGTTGCTTCAAAAGGGCACACCAGAAACCGTGGTCAGCTGTCTCCTCTAGTCTGAGTCTCGGCAAGGAGCACCTGACTCACTGAGGATATACCTAGATGTGGCTTGGGTGGAGCCTCGAGTTGGGGTAGGCGGGGTTCCAGGGAATCCCCTGGGCGGAGTGACCTCTGTTATCCAGTTTGATGACGCCACAGCTATGGCGGTGCTGTGTTTGGTGCACTGGTGTGGGAGCAATCTCAACAGGGAACAATGGATACCGCTGGCACTTCTGTACCGAGCGAGTCTTGGCTAGGCCCTCATTCCAACAGTGTCTCCATGTAAGTCCCTGGTGCCCCCTGTGCTCAGCCAAATAGGCACTGGTGCTCAGAGTGAGCAGCTCCATCACCACGAAAATTCGCTCGCGGACACGGCCCCTTTAAGTGGTGTCTGCTCCTCCCATAGCTGCTGCCGTAGCCACTGCTGCCGTAGCCACTGCTGCCATTGCTGCTGCTACAGCCTCCATCTCACTCAGCCGCTCAAGACCGGGCAGCCCCATGCCCTTGCCCCATCCTACCTTCTGCCGTTGCAGGATTTCTTGGATTTCTTCCTAGTTGTGTAGCTTGTTCATCCCAGGTGATTTTTCCTTGCTGCTGCCCCTTGTTTCCAACTTTGATTTGGTCGCCAGAGGGATGAACAGAGCTTCTATCATCTACGCCATTTTATTTTCTGAGATATTTCTTATTTCTTGAGGTAGGCCTGTGTTGCTATGAATTTCCCTCTTAGGGCTGCTTTTGTTGTGTCCCATAGATTTGGGGGTTTATTTCGTTTTCATTTGTCTCAAGGTATCGTTTGACTTCTTCCTTGATCTCGTTTAGCAGCATGTTATTTAGCCTCCATGTGTTTGTATGTTTTCAGTTTTTTTCTCATAATTGATTTCTACTTTCATGCCATTGTGGTTGGAGAAGACACTTGATATGATTTGAGTATTCTTAAATTTATTGAGACTTTATGGTCTCACATGTGGTCTGTCTTGGAAAATGTTTCATGTGCAATGAAAAGAATGTATATTCTGCTGCTTTGGGGTATAATGCTCTATAAGTATCAATTAAATTCACCTGGTCTAATTTATCAATTAAGGCCACTGTTCTTGATTTTGTCTGGAAGATCTATCCATTGATGTCAATAGGCTGTAATGTTCCCTATTATGACTGTATTTCTGTCCATCTCTTCCTTTATGATTGTTAATATTCGTTTTTACGTATTTAAGTGCTCCGCTGTTGGGAACAAAAATGTTTACAAGGGTTATATTCTCTTGGTGGATTGATCCCTTTATCATTATGAAATCTGTGTGTCTTTTATGATAGCCTGTTTTAAAGTCAATTTTGTCTTATATAAGTATTGCTATCCTGACTTTTTTGTTTGTTTCTGTTCGTATGAAATAATATTTTCCATCTTTTTACTTTCAGTCTTTGTGTATCTTTCAATCTGAAGTGGGTCTTTTATAGACAGTACACGTGTTGGTCTTGTTTTCTTATCCATTCAGCCACCTTGTATCTTTTGATTGGAGCATTTAATCCATTTACATTTAAAGTGATTATTGACAGTTATGTAGTTATTGACATTTTATTCATATTTGTGTTCTTTCTTCCTTCCTACTTCTTAAAGAAGTTTCTTTAAAATTTCTTGTAATACTGGCTTGGTGGTTTTGAATTCCTTTAGCTTTTCTTGCTTGGGAAGCTCTTTATCTCTTCTTTGATTCTAAATGATAGCCTTGCAGGATAGAATAATCTTGGTTATAGGTTCTTACTTTTTGTCACTTTTAACGTTTTGTGTCAATCCCTTCTGGCCTCAAAGCTTCTGTTGAGAAATCAATTGACATTTTTTGGGGATCTCCCTTGTAGGTAACTAACTGCTTTTCTCTTGCTGTTTTTAAGATTTTTCTCTTTGTCTTTAATCTTTGCCATTTAAATTATGATGTGTCTTGGTGTAGGCCTCTTAGAGTTCATTGTGTTTGGAGTCTCTGGATTTGTATGTCTGTTTCCTTTGCCAAGCTAGGGAAGTTTTCAGTCATTATTTTTTCAGAGAGTCTCAAGCCCTTGTCCTCTTCTTCAAGTATCTCTATTATGCAAATGTTATACTTGATATTGTCTTAGAGCCTCTGTTGCTGGATGAGTTGGGTAGGGCAAAGTCTCAGAGTCATCAGGGTGGGTTGAATGGTGTTTACTAGGCTAATGAAGATTCAGATTTGGCCAGTGGTGGGAGAGCTCAACACAGGAAAGTTGGCATTCACCTGCCAGCTGTGTGGGAGGAAGGCTCAACACAGGGACAATGTTGTCTGTCTACCCAGCCCTTGCCCTGAAGTCATACCCTTCAGTTTCTCCGGTATGTCTCTGGTGCCTTCTAAGCTTCTATCTCTCCTCTGGAGCCTAGGGTGAGTGCTGGAGAGTGAGTGAGTCTGTGCAGGGTCCCTTTAAGAGGACGCCTGGGTTTCCAGTAGCCTTCTGTCTAGCCAGATGGATGGAATGCCTGCTGATTTTCACAGCCAGGTGTTGTGGGAGCTCCTCTTCCCGGCGTTAATGCTCCAGGCTGGGGAGCCTGGCATGGGGCTGGGACCCCTTGGTTTTTAGGAGGGACCTCTGCTACTGCAATATCCTTCCAGATTCACAACCGCCATATGTGGATGTGAGTCCAGCTCATTTTGCGACTCCACTCCTATTACCAGTCTCAGCACGGAGGCATCTTTATATACTTAGTTATAGGATTTCTGTTCAGCATGTCTTTAGTTGGTTCTCCAGGTTAATTATCCTATAATTCAGTTGTAATTTTGATGTGTTCATGGAGATATCGAACCCAGTGTTTACCTACTCTGCCATCTTGACTGGAACCTCAGAATTTTTTTCAGTTTTATGGCTAAATAATATTCCATTGTATATATATACCACATTTTATGCATTCATCTTCTGATGGACACTTGAGTTGCTTTCACCTTTTGGGTATTGTGAATAATGCTGCTGTGAACATAGGTGTAGAAATATTTCTTTGAGCCCCTGCTTTCAATTCTTGTGGGTATATATACCCAGAAGTTGAATTGCTGGATCATGTAGTAGTTCCTTTAATTTTTGAGGAATTGCCATACTATTTTCTATAGTAACTGCCCCATTTTACATTCCCACCAACAGTGCACAAGAGTTCCAGTTTCTCCACATCTTCAACAGTTGTTGTTTTGTGTATCTCATTGTGATTTTTGATTTGTATTTCCCTAATGATTACTGTTGTTGAGCATCTGAGCATCTTTTCATGTGCTTGTTGGTACATGAATTTTTATTATGTTACTTAGAATCAGATTCATACCTACACAGGTTGAGGATGAGCTCAGGAGTTCATAAGCTTTATGAGGTGACTTTCCTGAGGACAGAGGGGGAAAGAAGAAAACAGTCATGCTTGGCTTGCCCACTTGGAGACAGGGCTCCACCAAATAGGGAGAAAGGTTCCCCAGGACTTTTACTTTGGAGGCTTTCCATTCTCAGACTCTCTTGCTGCTGCTGTCGCACCCACTACAGAAGACCCAGGGACTGAGACAGGAGAGTTTGAGGGAAAAGAAGAGTGGGGGAAAAAAATACCCCAGGGTTTTCCCCCACTTTCTCTGAGCTTTAAGAGTTCCCCTTTTGGGGCTTGAGCCAGAGCTAGAGGGTTTTTCCTCTGTCTCTCTCTGCCTGCACCATAATAAGTCACCTCTGGGTTTTGGCTTGTGCTGAGTCCAGGCTGAGGAGATACTAGAGGGAAAACATGGTCAACTCACAGGAAATTTGATAATACTTTGAATTCCGGTATTCTTCCTGGATCCACCTGTAATATTTACTCTTCAGAGTCTTCAAATAGCTGTTCATGCATTCTGTGGAATGCACTTACAGTTCAGTGGAAGATAAAGGGAGGCATATGTTTACTCTATTACAAAACTGGAGGTCTTCCCACAATTTTTATTTTAATATTTTATTTTGATATAATTTTAGATTTACAGGAAGTTATAAAAAGAGGACAGAGCAGTTCTGTGTTCCTTGTACCCTGTGTCCCCTAATGGTTACATCTCACGTAGCTGTAGCACAATACCTAAACCAGGAAATTAACATAATGCCAACTTTTTATTATGACACATTTCAAATGTACAAGAATGTTGAAAGAATAGTACATGGAACATCTGTATATCTCCCACTGATAATTCAATAACTTTAACATTTTGCCTTACTTGTTTTGTGTTTCTAACGTGTGTATTTTTTTCTGTGAACCACTTGAAAATTGCAGACATAATACATTCCTAAATACATAAGCACGCATCTTCTAAGATAAGGGACATTATACTTCAATAAACATTTAATAAAAGCATATTATTTTCTATATAACTTCAATGCCAGTATCATACCTGAGAATACTAACAATATGAATTTTTTGAACAGTAGTCTTAATGTTCTAGGGCTTTTGTTTTGAAGTGTGTTACCAACTCTTGAAGGCTTATTTAAACTGTTATTCAGAGAGATGGCCCTCCCAATGATATACTCGTGGTGATTATTTGGGTCTGCATGTAATTTAGAGCCTAGGGAACTCCCTGATTCTATGTGCTTATCCTCTCTCATTCTTTCCTCAGTTCAGTTTTCCCTCGGACTTCCTTCCAGTCCTCTGAGCAGCTACTCGTTACAGTAGTCTATCAGGAGATTATACATAAGTCTGGAAGTAGGCAGTTGCTCATGTTGCTTTAGTGGCTCAGTAGTGTTGAGGCTCATATCTTTGTGATTTGCTTGGCTTTCAAGTTCCTAAGATATCTGATACATCTCCAGCCGTCCACCCATGTTTAACGATGATGACAAAAGGTTCAAGCCAAGCAAAAGCTTTCCTTTTAGTGCTTCTAACAAGTCACTTCTAATGTCTCATGAGCCAAAGTTAGGTTATATGGTCCCTTCTAACTGTGGATAGCTTTTTGGCCTCTATAATAACAGGCAAGGAGGGAGAACGGCTCTTTGGGTAGCAAGTTAACAGAATCTGTCAAAATTATATGATTGCATTCATTTTACTGCCCTACAATGTTCAGCATATAGGTGCTTTATAATTACATAGTAACCTCTCACTGGGTACTGTGGGAAACAAAATGAATTTTAAATTTAGTTGTGAAAGTGAACTTTTGGTTGCATTTTGGGACCTTAGGATAAATGGTATTATGCTGTGAATCTCAATTTTTTTATGCTCAACGCTGTTTTAAGATTTAAACATAAGCATAAATCTAATTTATAACTACTGACTATTGTATAATATTCCAGTGTATATTTCTACATTTTCTTTATGCATTTCTCTAATAATGGATTTATGGGTGTAGCTTGGAAACTGCTAATACAAGTACTACTGCTGTAAACTTCCTTATACATATACCCTATTGACTTGAGCAAAGGTTTCTCTGTAGTATATACTGAGGAAAGGAATTGCTGACTTATGGTCTATATACATACTTAATTTCACTAAATATTGCCAGATTGTTTTCCAGAATGGTTGCCCCATTTATGCTCCCACCAGCAGTGTATGAAGGTTCCCATGTCCTTAAATCCTTACCAGTATTTGCTCTTATCCATCTGTTTAGTCTTTTCAATCTGATGGGTATAAAGTAGTATTTTGTTTTAATCGACATTTCTGTGATTGAGAGTGAGGTTGGGCATCTCTTTATTTACTTGATACCATTTGGGTTTCTCCTGCATATTGACTAAAAAATTACCCAGATAAATACAAATAGGCAAATATAAAAAGATCATCTAATACCCCCAATTCAGAGGTAATTGCTATTAACTTTGGCTATATTTTTTTGGTATTTAAATATTCATACATATACAAATTTATATAAACATAACAAATATGTATTTTTATTTATTAATAGGATCATATACACAGTTTTGTCACTTACATTTTTCATTTCACAATATTTTATGACCATTTTTTCATGCTGTTGGAAATTTTTCTATATCTTTGTAATAGGTGTATCATTACATTTTATGGACTTAAGTTATTTAATCTTTTATGGGACATTTATGCTATTTTTGGTTTTTCTCTCATTAACAATACTTTGGTGAACTGTTAATCAAGCCTGCATTTTAATTAAACAAAGCCATAGGGATTATGCTCTTGTTTCTTTTGTAAAACTGGGTTTATAACAAGTTGCAGGTTGTCTATTTTCTCCTTGGATTCTAGGGCAGTTATTAATGCTTCATTTTATAAAGATGACATCTAGCTCTTGATGTTCCAGGGCTGGAATGCAAAGATTTTCTAGTTGGGCCTTATCTTTCTCCTTTTCCATTTTGGCATGGCCAGGTTAGCATAGAAGGATAGTGCAAGAGTGGACTTGGGTCCGCATTTAAATGTCACTGTCCCTTCCGATGAGAGGGGATGCTAAACTGCAACTGTAAAGAACTCTAAATTGATGATTTTATTTTGTTTTTCAAAATGGTCATAGCTTTTTATAATAAAAATAAGAATGTTCATTGAAAAACGTTTGAAATTTGGAAAACCATAATGAAAATAAAATTTCCGTACTCCTACGCAGAAAATGATAACTGCTGTCACCATTTACATACTTTACCTTATATACTTTTAGATGCTTTTCTAGGTGATGTGCCTTGGCTCACTAGAGCCAATAATTAAGGAATTATGCAAGCCCAAATTATTGGTAACTTGATATTAGCTTTAGTGGCAGCAGTTACACCATGGAAATTTGCAAATGCCACAGGTCAGGGTTTCCCCCTCTGTGCCCAGTTCCATCCAGAACCAATTATTAGCATGCTACTGCATATATACATTATATCAATAAATATAGATCTACTTTTTTAATGGCTTCAAAGAAGTTCATTGTATAGATCAGTGGTTCTCAGTGTGGTCCTTGGGCCAGAAGGATCATTGTTAGCTGGGAATTTGTTAGAAATGCTAATTATTGGCCTCCACCCAGACCTGTAAAATCAGAAACTCCTCTACTGGGGCCCAGGAGTCTGTGGTCTTACAAGTACTTTATGTGATTCTGATGCATGCTGAAGCTTGAGAACCACTGGTGTAGATGTTCCATAAATTATCTGATTAGTCTGATGATTTCTGTATGATAAATTCCTACGTATATGTTCATTTAAGTCTTTAGATGCATATTGGCAAATTGTGTTCTAAAAAGGCTGTATGAGTTTTCATTCTCACCTGAAGTGTACATCAATTTCATTTTAGGTTCTCTTTCCATACAGAACAAAACAGCTTTGTTAAAGATCTTCTCTTTTAGCTATGTCCTTATTTATTTGTCCATCCTAAAACTCAATTCAGTTTTATTGTCTTCAACCATAAAATACTTTAATGTTATTCACACTTTTAAGAAGAGGACAGTTAAAACAGAACTATGCCTTTGTCTCCAGAATACATCTAGCATAATGTGTGGCTGTGCCTGAGTACCTACTTTTAATACCTGTGTGAATAATTAGACCATGATTCTTTCCTTACCTCTGACTCTTCACATCATTCTGAAACACCACTTTAAAATGGATTAAGACCTGCTTTTTGTGAAAGTTGCTGCTAATGGTGCCAAGCTGTTAGAAGTTGGTGGTGGCAAGGTAGAGGCAGAGGTGGGGGCAGGGTGGGTGGGGAGGGGATTCCAGCAAGAATTTGTGACTCTTCTTGGCTTATTTAGACAATAAACTATAAGTGCTTTATCTTAAAGACTTAGATTAGGAGACAGAATTTATAAGTATTGGTGAAAAGAAGGATAATTTAGATAAATTTGCCCCATTTTATTTGCCCTGATAGTTGACATCAATATTCTTCATTTTGAACTTTTATCAAAGAGCAGTTGCAAACACTAAAATTGGACTTTATCCCAACTTTCATCCTTAAGGGGCTTTTTTTCCTAGAATGATTACTTTGGACTTAATTAATTTTATGATGGCATTAATAGAGTCTGCCAAATTGCCAAGTTTCCAGATTTATACAACCACAGAAATAATTTGATTATTTAGTAATTTAATGCCTTAATTAAGCATTTAATAATTTTATTCTTATTGATATCTCCAAAGTTCTTGACCCAAACAGTTCTCAGAGATACTGCTCTTGAAAGAAATGATGAACATGGGAGTTGAAGTGATAACCCCCTTATTCTCTGATGTTTTATCTTACCTTCCACTACAGTATGGTAGCTTGGATAGCTACCTGAACCTTAGTCAAGCCACCTAATTACTTTGTGCCTCAGTTTTCTTACCTGCAAAATTTGTGTTACCAACACTCATCTCACAAGATTGTTACTAGGATTAACTGCAATATGATACGTAATGTGCATAGCACAGTTCTCATAGGCACTTAGTAATTGATAGATTCCTTTTAATTTCTCTTACTATAAAAGTGTTCTTCATAGTTCTCATCTTTGGTTTTTCCTCTCCTTACACCAATAGTTCTTACCCCTTTTTGGGGTCTTATCCTCCTTTCAGAATGTGACATAAATAATGATCTCTCTTACCAGAAGAATGCACATGTCTATTAAACTTTACCTGCAGTTTTGGAACTTTATAGACCCCCACCCTGAAGCTCACCTGAACCAGGTTAAGAATCTTCGCAGAACATCTTCTTGGCAGACTGACCAGTTTCCTGGCATCATTGTCATCTCAGTGTAGATGGCTCCTAAACCTGGTTCTCTGTCTTGTGAACCTGTTGGACATATTTATCAGGGTATCTTTATGTAATAGAGACTTAATAAGTAAATGGAGGGACAAATCACATTTTAATTATTGATATTATAGACTAAATTTTACGACAGTGTATGGCTAGACTTAAAGAGCTGTGCTCACTGTAAACTACAGCTAATAAAGCTAAGTGAGGTTGGATATGAAGGCACAACTGTCTAATTTCCTGTGGTATCCATTGAAGCTTACTTGTAAACTTGTGTAAGGGTTTTGGTCACATATTCCAGCTGGGAAGTTAGTTTCCAAGGAACCACCAAATGTGGTAACTTCTTTCAGATTACAAGTTATAACCAAAATGTTCATCGTTTCCCTTTTTAGTGTTATCATGGCTTGTGTTTGTTATTAGAACCTCGTGCCTTCATCCCTTCCACTCCTACTTTCCACAGTTTTAGTTAGGACTCTAATAGTTGCAGGGACAGAAACCCAGTTTACGGGGGAGAAAGAGTTATTGGCTCAAGTAACTGAATAATCCTTATCTCTGATTTAGCAGAGATTAGGGGCTCAAATGACTGTCAGGGGCTCTTAGTTTTATTTCTTATTTCTCAGCTCTGTTTTTCTTTGTCTCTTTGCCTTCTAACACAGGTAGCTTTCTTCATGTAGTCAGGGAAGATGGCTGCAAGCACCTCCAGTTTATATTGGTTTTATATTTGCCACCTAAGAGAAAGAGAGGTAATCTTCCCCATAGCATTAGGAAAAAAAAAAAAAAATCCCGAAGAAGACTGGACTTGATTGCTTACCTATATAAGTGATTCTCAAACTGTGGTCCCTGGACCAGTACCATCAGCATCATCTGGGAACTTGTTAGGAATTTAATTCTGATGCCTCTTTCCTGACCTAATGAATCAGAAACTTTTGTAGTAGGGCCCAGCAATCTGTGCCTTAACAAGCCCTCCAGATGATTCTGATGTATGCTAAAGCTTGATAACCACTGATCGGTATCATTGGTGTTCACAGCTGTCTGAAACAAGAGAGAGAGAGAATTTTTGCCATTGAAATAGTGGTTATATTATGGTCTCTAACAAGCACAACTGGAAATTTATTTTAAAATTTAAATTTCTGCAAGATTTATTATCTTTTTGTCATTCACTTCAAGCACTTCAGTTCTTTTTAAGGAGATGAGTTTCTCTAATTTTTTAATGATACTGTCATCAGGAAAAAAGGAAAGCAAAGTAGCATTTTTTGGTGCCATCTATATACCACTCAGGCCAAATATGTTTATACTTGGTGCTTTAATCCTTCACACAATGCTATAAAATTGGTCATAATTTTATGTCCCTATTGTTGCTGAAAGAGATTTTAAAAGTTGCTGGAGGTAGTGTATCTGATAAGCAGAAAAGTCGAAATCGAATGTAGACATTCCATAAGCATTTTTTACAGGGCCTACTGTGCACTGGGACCTGTTGGAAGTATTGAGGACAATGATGATTAAGATCTAGCTTTTGTCCATAAGAAACTCAGTCTTATAAGGGAGATAGGTAGTACCGGGTCATGATTCTTATAACAAAGCTATCCAAAGAGTGTTTTGGGAAACAGTGGCGGGAGCATCTGACTTTGCTTTGGAGGATTGGGGAAGGCTTCAAAGAACGATATGATCTTTGATGTTTAAATAGATAACATTTTAAAAATTCTTTTGATAAACACAAAAATCTCATTCTGCTTTCATGTTTAATGAAATTTCAAAATAAATTAATCACTGTTTCTAAAAGCAAATTAAAGCAATGATAACTTTAAAATGTTTTTTTCAAACTACATTTGCCCTCTATCCCAATATTCTAATGTGTTCTCAAAGGAGGGCTTGTTTTAGCGCTTCGTAATTTAAAAGCTCCATTGTATGTGGTTTAGATGTATCATAATTTATTCAGCCAATTTTCATTTTCTTATATTTAAGTTTACAATTTTTTTTTTAGTATAAATGGTGCTACTGTGAACATTTTTTATATTCATCTTTGTATGTTTGTATTATGCCTTTAGTATAGTTCTGAGAAATAGAATTGCTGGACCAATGTTTTTATCATGGATTTATATTTCTTCCTTTGGCATCTGTCATTATTTTGTTGTCCTTTGTTTTTAAAATGCTCTTTACATATTATGTCTTCATAACATGGATTATGTTATAAGGATTTTTGTTATATTTGTTTTCATTTTTGTTGATAAGTAGATAAAACATAGGTTAATTTTTGGTGGTCTTTTGGTATGTAATCCTGTAAAGTATCACATGTAAAAAGTAAGGTGATAAACATTACTCGTTTGTCTCTGATAATTTAAGGTAGTGTTTTGGAGAGGAAAGAATACCAGTGGAAATCAGGAGATGTGTACACACACACACACACACACACACACACATATACACACACACATGCATATGTACATATGCATGTGTGTGTGTATATATATCATAATCCTATTTTAAGCAGTGACTATTTAATCATATAATTTTAAAGTTGTTTTCATCATGTACGTATTGCCCACCTTATTAAGTAAAGGAGAAGATATGTATAAAATGGAGGCCAGAGACATTATATGACTTATTTAAAGTCATATACTTTGAAAGTGGCAGTCAGGTTTTTAGCACAGGTCTTCTGACTTAAAGTTCCACGTCCTATTGCAGTTTTTCAGCCCTATTGGAGATATGATGTAGAGAGCAAAAAGAGCAAAAGAACTGTAGAACAAAAAGTAAATATGTGACACCAAATAATGTATCAGTTTTTGCCATGATACCATAGTCTTAACAACAACAACAAAATACGTGCCATTGAATTTCACTCCCTATCCCAAACAAGTTAATAGCAGAGATTAGGGTGGAATTTTAAATGTATGAAAGAATGGATTCTTAGATGGATAGGAGAATACTGATAATAAAAGAGAAAATTATAGAAATGGTAATATAGAGGGAGAAGAACTGTTTTCATAGATAATACTAGGATATTGGAGGATACAAGTAGAAATGGAAATACTAGAGAATAGAAACAATGTTAGTTCAGTGGCTTTTTGTCTCTAAGCAAGCTTTTTTCTTCCTTCATGTAGAGTTTTCTTATGGTGATTTTTTTTTCTTTTTCTTTTTCTTGGTGAGGTAACCCTTGGTTGACCTCATAGGTTGCAAGGACCTTGTCAGCTTACAATCTCTTATTTATTTATTATTTTTTCACCTATAGCACCTGGCCTTCTTAGGTGGTCTCCCATACAAGTACTAACCAGGCCTGACCCTGCTTAGCTTCTGAGTTCAGATGGGATCGGGCTTGTTCAGGCTAGTATGGCCTTAGACGGATGGAGCTGATTTTGGACACACATAAACACATCCCACCTAGAGTTATAAGTCTTATTAATGGACTATTATTAGCTTACTAGAGTGATTCCAGAATGATTCCAAGGTTCACAAAGGTATTCTAGTCATCTTGGGGACTTTACAGACACAGCTAAATTCTGGGAACTGAGTTAGAGTTGAACAAATGGATAAATGTTAGATAGGCCATGTAGCAAATTAGCTACTTTGTTATCTTCAATTGCTTTATATATAAATGAAAAAAAAAAACCCCACCATATCTCTTGATGGTTTTGTTGGTCTTGAAAATGGTCTCTATCTCAATTGCTTACTATATTCAGCTGACTTTATGACATTTTGTCAAGGAATAAGTACATTCAAAAACAATATAATGTAAGATGAGAATTTATTATTTGGTCACAATGATGGGAATTTTTTTTTTATATATAGATAGCCATTGTATATTCTGACATTCAGAATACAAATTTTTTACTCATTTAAATTTGATTTTATCTACTTTTAACTTCTAGCAGTAGCAAAGAGAGTGGCTAGCTTCTTGGATGAGAGAACCCCCCCCCCCACTTTTTTTTAAGAAAATAAAGTATAGGAGGGAATTTCTTTCAGTTCTTAAGGTGAATATGAATGAGTTTCTGGAATTTATATTACATTTGGAATTTTCAAAAGTTCTAAATATTTTGCTTCTGTGTAGTATGGTAAAGCAAATGTCAGCTTATTTTATAGCAATGGGAATATTGGTCACAGTAAATTATTTTTTCATGTAATTTGTTCCTAGTGAGTTTAAGTATGTTTTATAACCACATAAACTAGTGATCTGGCTTGTAAGATTTAACATTTTTTTCTAGGATTTGTGAAAATTCTTGGAATTTTGTGGAAAACAAATTCAGTAAATATTGTTGTTTCACTCTTTTATTTGAACCACTGTTCTTAGTAGGGGATATTAATCTTGCCCTTGAAGGGACTTTTGATCTGATGTAAAATAAATTAACTGATTGAATGTGTACCTGTCAAGTTTCTTCTTTAATATTTGATTTACAGATTATTAAAGGTGTAAAACTGAATTCTCAGACCCACAATAGGGAGAGAATACTGATATTTTAAAGAAATAAGAATAACTTATTATGTATATCATTTATTCTAATAAATTTTACCAAATTTGCTTTCTGCTATAATAATCATTATAAATTTTATCTCACGAGGAAGTTATATCTTATAAGCGAGAAGTTTTCCAGAATTTTCGTTTTAATGGTAAGGTTTCTTCTATTAGAATTCTTACTAACAAAACATCTGATAGATTGAATGTCTTTTATTACCTTTTTTTAACTATATAATCTCTATGATTAGAATTTGGCTGAGCATATATCAGAGTTCCAACAAAATGTTTGTGGGTTGCTAGATACTGAGGGCCTTTAAAATCTTTAGATTTCACTATATAGAACAAATTTTGAATTGGAATTTTCTTTATTTCTGTTTCGTTTTTTTCTGTCAGTTTCCTGGTAGAATTGAGTTAAGGGTCAGGGATTTTCTTCTGGAGATCAAGCAGCCTGTTCTTCCCTTAGGAGAGTTATTCAAAGTCTTCTTTTATTTTGTGGTATGTGCTTACCAGGCAGAGTAGCCACTGTATTCTAGTAAGAAAATCTATTGCCAAAACACCCACTAGAGCAGAAAACTGACCTACTTAATGCTGACAAGTTAAAAAAAAATTCTGTGGGATTGTACTAGCATTGGATCAAATACTTCCTTCTCTTGGGATGGGGATAGAGAAGAGGATAAAGAAGGATAGTGAATTGCTACAGGGGGGTGAGTAATACAGTAAATGAATATTTAAATACCTGAAATGATTTGATTAAAAGCTGTTCATTTGGTACAATTCGAAGGCCTCTAAAATTTAGCAGTTCTTAAATCACTTTAAACTTTAAAAAAAGGCATAGGAAATTTCTAGGGCTTTCATGCTAATAATCTACAAACGCCCTTTAGATAAGGTTTTTAGCTAGTATTTCATGAATAATTGTTTTTTTGCAGAATATGGTAAATTTATTTTAAATTTCTTTCCAGTTTATTTTATCAGTATAGTGCATTTTAGAATTTATAAATATTGAAATGAAGAATGTTTGGAATATTTATTTGTAGCAAGCGACTATAGGCCTTAACTATCAAACTTACTGTTCCCACTGTTAACCTAATTTCACTACTCTCAGTATAACTAGCATCTAAATGTTAGGGCTATGCTGTCCATTACAGAAGCTATTACTAGCCATATATGGCTATTTAAATTTAAACTAATTAAAACCAAATAAAATAGAAACTAGCCACATTTCAGGTGCTTACTAACCAAAAGTGACTAGTTGCTACCACATTGGGTAGCACAAATACAGAACATTTTCATTATTGCAGACAGTTCTGTTGAGTAGGATTATTCTAAAGGCTGCCTCATTCTGTCGTGCTCTACTTCAGGGTGTCCCAGCCTTGGCACTATTGACATTTTGGGCTGGATCATTTTTTGTCGTAGAGGCCTTGTAGGATGTTTAGCAGCATCTCTGGCCTCTACCCACTAGATGCCAGTAGCATCCACCCAGTTGCGACAACCAAAAATGTCTTCAGACATTGCTGTATGTCCTCTGGGGAGCAATGTCAACTTTGAAAACCACTAATATACTTATATCTGTTCTGTATCAGCTAGCTTTTGTTTCATAAAAAGCTTAGTGACTTAAATCATTTACTAGTTCATGAGTTTGTGGATTGGCAGTTTGGTTTGGTTGTATTGATCTCTATGGCTGTTGATGGTTTGGCTTTTGGAAGAATAGCTTGGCTCATATGTTGGTTGGCAGGCTCTGGCCAGGGTAAGTAAGAGTAGGGAATTTGTTTTCCACGGGGCCTTTCCAGCTGGCAGATTTAGTCACCTGGTGGCTCAAAGTTCTAAGAGTAGCGAGAGAGGACAAATTCCAACGTGCAAGCACTTTTATAGTCCTTGGTGACATTTTCCAACATCCTATTGGCCAAAGCAAGTCACATGGCCAAGCCCTTATTCAAGAGGTAGAGAAATAGATTCCACCTCTTGATAGGAGGAGTAGCAAAGTCACATTGTAAAGGAGTGTGCATAAGGAATGGGAGGAATTATTATGGCCATTATTACTCACAGTGTACTGCTGTTATTATCTGGACAATACAAGGACCTTATTGCTCTTTCATTCCACTTAACAGTCCCCTTTAATTTTCTTTTTTGCTTTGTTTTAATTTTATTATTTTAGTTATTTAATTTTACTCACATATTTCCTCTTTGTAAGAGTCATGATTCTTGTGTTATGCTTCCATTTGAGATTATTTTCTTCATAGACAATTCTTTTTAGTGTGAATCTACTGGTAGTGAATGTTCTGTTTTTGTCTGAAAGCACTTTTTATTTTGTCCTTATTTTTGAAGGATATTTTTATTGGCATAAAATTGGAGGTGGGCATTTATTTTCTTTCATCCCATTGTCTTCTCATTCCTTTGTTTTTGTTAGAGAAGCCATGTCTTTGGTTTTCATCAGCTTTCAATAATACCTCTAGGTGGTTTTCTTCATATTTGAGATGTTTGAGTTCCATAGACCCTCTTGAATCTGTTGCCTGATGTCTTTTGTCAGGTTCGGAATATTTCTTCTGATATTGCTTCTGCCCCACTCTTTCCCTCACTCACTTCTGGGATTCTAGATATCTGTACGTTAGAGCTTTCCCTGTATCCCTTGTTTTATGCACTTTTCTGTCTTTTTCTTTTTTCTGTTTTTCTTCTGGATGATATCTTTTGACCTGTTTTCTAGTTCATTTAGTGTTCAATCTGCTATTAACAAGCATCCATTTATTATTAATTTCTTATGTATTTATTCTAGAATTTCAATTAAATTATTATTTGTTTTTATAGATTATAGTTTCTGGTGAAATTCTCACATTGTCATCTATATATTCTTGAAAATATTAATCACAGTTATTTTAAAATCTGTGATAATTACAGTATCTAGATCCCCTTTTCGTCTTTTTCTGTCATCTGCTTTTTCTCTTGGCTTTCATTCATTTGGTTCTGACTCATAGCATTCCTGGTCATTTAAAAAACCAGTATCAGACTAGAGGCTCTTGGTGATAATATTGTTTTCTAGAGAGGATTTAATTTTTTTCTGGTAGTAGTTAAAAGTAGGAGTAGATGACCTTCATCCAATACATTCTTGAAATGACTTGCGTCTTTGTTTTAGGTTTCTTAAGGGCTGATTTAAAGCTAGTTTCCTTACTCCAAGAGTGTTGTCTTCCAGAGGTATCATATGAAATCCTGGGGCGTTTGCCAGGGCCTCTCTTTCTCATTAGGCCTTGAATTTTTCTTTCGCTTAGCACAGTGAAGCTACCAAAAGTTCTGCTTACCTTTTTTGCTTTAAAATTGGCACTTTGCTTATTCTACATACGGGTTAGGATTCAGAAAATATCCTGAAGACAAAAGCAGAACAGGATGTCCAGACTCACTTTTCTGTGGTTGCCTTTTCTCTGGAACCTTAGCCCCTCAAATCCTGCCTGTCTGGATAAGCCCTGAACTCCATTCTAACTCTGCAGCCATGTGAGACTGCCGAACCTCTAGTCTGCAGCTAGTTGCCTCAGGAGGCCAGAGTGGTGTGCAATGTCAGGCTTAACTCTTTATTTCCTTTTTTTTCTGGTATTTTTGCTTCTCGCATCCTGACTGCCCTCTGTGTGTGTCATTCTTTGTTTCATTTGTTTTTAAATTCAGTTTTTATAGTTTTGAATTGGTATGATACAGTCTATTCTTGTAATTTATAATGGATGTCTCTATTTATTGAATAATGTATTAAACAATATTAATAACATAATAATATTATAAATAATTTCAAGCATATAGTAATCATAACAGTGAAATTGACATATGAGGATCCTGCTCTCATGAAGTTTATATTCTTGTATGGAAGAGAGGAAATAAGTACACATTTATTTATGTTGTGATAAACAAGTAAAGGAGAATTACAGGGTATTATGAGCTTTTTATAGAGATTTAGTTTAGGTGAGAGGAGGTGGTCAAAGACAGCTACTACTTTGAGGAAGTGATTTGAGCAGAGCTCTGACAGATGAATGGAATTAATTTAGGGAGAATTAAGAGGTTATTAGAACTGTGGATTAGAAACCTTGAAGTAAAAAGAAAGATGGCAGGTTTAAGGCATCCAAGAAGGCCAGTTTGGATGGCCTGATAGGCATGCATTAATTCTGCCAAGTTTTGTAAACCTTACCAAGAATTTTCTTATTCTTTTTTTACTCTTTCTTCCAGTCATGTTCTGATCATTGGTATGACTGTAATTCACCTTCTGTCTCAAGACAGAGTTACTTTTTTTGTTTGTTTAGTTATATATTCACTATGAATATATTAGATGCCTTTTGCATGCAAGGCTTTAAATTAGGTACCAAGATTGATTAAAGACAACATGGATCATTGGCTTTAGATTCAGACAAACCCGAGTTTAAATGTCAGCCTATATGTTAGCTGTGCAATTTTGCATCACTTACTATCTCTGAACCTGAATTTCTCATGTGTTAAATACTAATAATAGAGGTGATACTAGAAGGATTAAATTAGCTAATTGATAAATGCGCTTAATAAATGGTGACCCTCTTTACTATTACACAACCGTAAATCATGAACTCTCACGGTACCTAAGTGTATGGCACTTGACATACACCAATAGTTATAATACACATAAAATATCATTTAATATTAATCATTAAATGCTATAAGAAGTGAAATAAATGGTGATTCAGAGGGAGGAGATAGTATATTCAGACTTGGAGATTATGACCGTGTAATGATGAATGTAATGGGTGTAAGACTTGGAGCTAGCCATTTTTAAAAGTTAGACATAACTGTATCATTCAGGCTTATCACCCAATCTTCTGATTTGCCCCCTGCAGCCTATCCCACCTCTGTCTTCCGTGTCTCTATAAGTGGCAACTCTATTCTTCTGATTGCTCAGGTCTGTAACCTTAAGGTCATCTTTCACTCTTCACTTTGTCTATGCACATCTAACTCATTTACCAAACCTGTCAGCTCCACTCTTAAGTTAAGATAGATCCAGAATTCTGCCACTTTGGAAAGGTCCTGGAAAATGATGAGATGATTTTAAATTTAATCATTTGGTGATTTCTCTTGCAACTGCTGCTCCAGATGTGGTCTCTAATGGTGCTGAGAGCACACATGGAAAGTGGGCTATCTCTCTAACCTATCTTCACTGCTGTCACTGATCTAAGCCACTGTCACCTCTCACCCGGACTAGTTTAATAACCTCCTAACTGGTTCCAGCTTTATGATTGTTTACAATAGAGTAGCAAAATGATCCTTTAAAAATATAAATTTTATTATTCATTTGCTCAGAACCCTTCAGCGGCATTCCTCTTATTAGGAATAGAAGCCCAAATACTTGTAATATTCCATGAAACCCTTTGAAGCTGTCTTTCTGACCTCATTTCCTGCCCTGCCTTCTCTTACGATGCTGTAACCACATCATCTCCTTGCTTTTCCTCTAACACACCGAACATAGTTCTGCTTCATGACCTTTGCACTTGCTGTGGAATCCTGTCTCCCACCTATCTACTTGTGCTGGCCCGCTCACTACTCAATCCTTTCAGATCTGTCTGCTCAAATATAACTTAATGAGCAAAGCCTTCCCTTATGTAGCCTTTTCAGAATGGCTTTCTTCATTTATTAATATGCACTTAAAGTTTCTCTATGTCTTATCATGGCTTGATAGCTCATCTCTTTTTAGTGCTGAATAATATTCCATTCTTTGGCTGTATCACAATTTATCTATTCGCCTACTGAAGGATATCTTGAAGTCTGATTTTTTTCCCTCTAGAATTGGTTAAATCTGGCAAGATAGAATTTAAAACACATTATGTAAAGGTTTTTTTGAGAATCAGTTTAATTTTGAGTATAGAAAACTCTCAAATTCAAGATAAAAATAACTATAAACAAATAATGAACCCTAGTTTGTAGGCTGATTTTTTTTTGTAATGGTATGAATTGGCAATTTAAAGCTATTTTCTATCTAGTCTAGAATTGAACAAATGAATAAGTGTATTGAGTATAATGGGAGCCAGGGTGTTCATTATTGGAGAAGGGAGTTTTATATATGGAAAAGAAGGCTAGAATGAACCCTATGATGATGGATTTGAATTAGAGGTTATGAAGTCATGGTTTTTCATATTTATATAAATATAGAGAAATATTCATGTATGCACATATACATATATTTCTCTTATAGACATACATGTATATTTGTATGTACATGTATGTTGTACACATATGCTTATGTGTGTATGCATGTATATTCCAGTTTGTTTGCTAAGAGGACCTAGAAGCAATTACATCTTTCATAACAATAACACACCTAACTCCCATCTGTTAGTTTCTAAATGGTTCTCCACTAAAAGGAAACCAGAACTCCTTGAAGAAATGGCTGATCCCAGGAAGAATTAGATCAGGGAAAGTATAGGAGGAGTCTGGAACATATTATTTTACAAAGTAAGAAGGTAATCAAAGAATGATAGGGACGTGTCAACAAAAGGAACAAGAACCTTTAGAGAAGCATCCAGTGGCCAAATAAATAATGATAGTCATAGATTAAAGCCCGTTGAGAAAATAATATCTGTAGGTCTATACAAATATAAGTAAATGAATGAATGAATAAATGAATGAGGGAGAAGGGAGAGGTCTTCCTTAAAAAAGCAAATACAAATGTAGAACTGTTGAAGTTAGAAAATAACCAATTTAGAACAATTAAAATTGTATTTTCACACCAAAACTGTTAGGTGAGAGTTTGATGAGGAATATGATGTTTACACAGCCTCAAGATTTTTACTCGTTACAAAGAGAAAAACAGTAACTTCACAGTGGAGAACTTGACAGGTACCCCTTAACCAAATGATCAAAGTAAGGCACTGATAATAGGATCCACAAACTTCTTGCAGCTTCTAATATGATACAGTGAGAAAGATTCAATGTTACTTTGTGACACTCCTACAAAAAAGTATAGCCTGAATTTAAACATATGGGACCATCAGACAAACCTACATTGAGGGACATTCTACAAAATAACTGGTCTGTATTCTTTAAAGATATCAATCTTAAAAAATAGACTGAGGAACTGTTCCAGATGTTAGAATTCTAAAGAGATATTACCAGCAAATGCAATGCATTATCCTGAATTGGATTCTGCACTAAGGAAATCAGTAGCTTTAAAGGCCTTTTTTAAGGCAATTACTGTATTTGAATATGGAGTGTAATTATATAATAGAAATTTTAATATTGATACAATACTGATTTGGTTAGCTATCCTGTGATTAAGTGAATGTTCATATTCCTAGGAAAATACATAGAAATACGGAGGGCTAAAAAGGTACAGTATCTGAGCCTTACTATCACATGGTTCAGAAAAAAATGTATGAGAAAGAGAGAATGATAAAGTAAATGGAAAAAGACATACATAATTGGTGGTATTTGCAAATTTTTCTCTTACGTTATATAAAGATAAAAATTTAAAATTGCTAAATTAAAATCTTCACATATCTGAGTTGTGAATGAACCAATTCGACCTTATTAGTTATTTATAAGATTCATTAAAAAAGGAAAAAAGTTATTCTCATCATTTAGAGAAAGTAAAGTAGTGGAGGAAATGCTGATGATCAAGTATAAAAATCCAAATCGTTAAGATACAGAGCAGAAAGACCTGAATTTTTTTGTTTGGAGTTTATTGCCTGGTAACCTAGAGCACGTCATGTCCTGTATTTATTTTCTTAAACATTTATAAAGTGCATATTTTAAAAATTTTCTAAATATTTCATATATATGTTTTCTGCAGAAATAGTGTTTTGTAGAAATTAGAAGGTCTTTGATCCAGACGAACAGGACACTTGTATAAAATTACTAAGAAAATTTGAAGGCCATTTTTGCGAATATTTGTTAAAAAGGGATTTTTTTGGAGGGTTGAGAGTTCATTCTTTATCAAATCTTTGAGATACAATGAACACAGTCATTTTAATAATTATTTTTATGTAATGTAATTTTAATAAAAAATTCAATTATTAGACTGGTGACATTCATAAAAACTCACCTTGATAATAGTATTGAAGAGCCATTTAAAAAAATTATCCTGTAATATTTTTGTGAAATATTATTCCTATTTTTTCTTTTTAAGAAACATTTTTATATTGCCAAAATCATCCCCTTCAAAGAAACACCTACCCTTAGCACAGCACATACAGATGTATTACTGGTAAATGCAAGTATTGGTAGGAATGTGGTTATTTTTAAATAATTTGAGATTCTAAAGGCAGCAATCATGGCAGTTTAAGTCGTTTTGACTAGTAAAATGCTACAGGTATGATGGGCATAATCCCTCTTCAGTGGAAATGATAGTTTTACCCTACTTTAAAGACATATCTGTTTCTTTCTGTTGTTCTTGTATAAAAATTGCTTTCTACCAATGCCAGGAATTGCTCCTTTATAACACAGCTCTTCCTGTTTGGGACCCCTTGAATACTACTTAAAAAGGATATGTGTGGAATGGAATTTGTGGGAGTAGTTGTGAACAAACAACAATGTCTTATCTGTTTGTCTCTCTATGTATATACAGTATTTCATATTTCAGAGATCCAGTAATTTACCTGTAGGCACTTCACTTTTATCCAGGGGAATTATTTGTTATGAATTAGAGGAGATTGTGATTCTATTTTAGTGTGTGGGTCTTATAGTTGCTGCGGTGACTTGGAGTGGTCAACTTTGTTTTGTTTGGAGGTACCATATGAGTGTAATGTAGCAATAACTATGTTACTAACGACAATTTTGTGAGATGTTTATTATTCTCATTTTACAGATGAGGAAACTGAGGCTTGGTGAAGTTACGAAACTTGTCCAAAGTCACACAGCTTGTAAAGGGCACAACCAAGATTCAGAGACAGGTCTGTCCAACTTCAAAACTCTTAATCATGGCCATGAAATTTTGAAATAGCTGTGAAGTATCAACATATGATAAGTTGTATTTATATTAATATTGCTTAACTGTTGTTTTAACACTTACTGATAATTTTCTTTAATGGTGAATTTTTTCAACCATAATAATTTTATGTATTTTTAAAAAAATATTGTGAAAAGAAGTACAACATAGTAATCGAGGGGCTGGGGCTCTGAAGACAGACTACCTGAGTATGAATCCCTCAGTTTCTCCACTTACTCATGTGACATTGGGGAAGTTACTTAACTTTTTTGTACCTCAGTTTTCCTATCTATAAAATGGTGATAGTAGTATTATCCACCTGATACGGTTGTTGTGAAAATTAAATGATTTAATATATGCAAAGCACTTTCAACAGTGCGTGGCACACAATAAGCATTCAATAAATTTTAACTTACTATGCTCTAGCAACCAGTAAAACATGATCATTATTTCTAATTCTGTATTAGAGAATTTGGATAAAGCCAAATGTAGGCAGCAATATAAGATAGCACAAAGCTTATGTAAACAAAAATTAAATTTGAAGAAGTTAGATCTCCAGAAATTTATACAATTGATTGAGCTCAGATCTATTATAAAGCAAACTGGGTAGCTGGTTATAGTTCTCACATGTACCAGGGTATTATTTGTTTAAGGACCACACATAGGCCACTAGGGATACCCTGTGAGCCCAGTATGAACATTGTATTATGAATGCGTTTTGTCTGTTTTCCTCTTGTAAATGCAATTTGTATTCAGAATACATTTTTTGGTGGCTTTTAAGGAGATGATGTTTTGGCAGTGTTCACAGATAATTCCACGAACCCAAACCATGTGTGTTACGTAAAATGTTGGTTACCATAACTTACATTGCAGGAGTGGTTATCATAACTTATACTGTGGTGAATGTGCACACTTGTCTGACCTTTGAACCAATGGGCCCACAGCACATTCAACTAGAACTCAGCCGTATGATGTCATGTGTTCTTCACTCATATTTGTTCATTGCTGCTGCCAGAATTCTGAAGAGCCATATCAGCTATTAATACAATTTGGTAAAAGTATAATACCTGTAATTAGTGACTAATCCATATATACCAATTGCACAAATATCTGTAAATAAGAGTAATTTGTGTGAAGTTATGCAAAAATTCAAAAACTGTTATTGGGATATGAGGGCCACCTGGCTGTGATATCTCTCACCCCAATGATCTCGAAAGTTGACTTGGCTGATCTGGCTGGCTAGGCGGGTGTCCCTTTCTTCTCTCACCTCTCCGTGTGCGTCCCTTCCACAGCTGCACACTGGGTTGAAGGGGACGACCTTCCTTCGTAGATTTGAGGACCTTTCTTTGGTTAAGGGTATATGAGTAGCTGTGCTCTCCTGCCAGAACTTCCAAACAGGCTCTCAAAAGCTGTTATTAAAAACTGGGACTTATCTATGGCCACGCCACCCTGAACAAGCCTGATCCCGTCTGATCTTGGAAGCTAAGCAGGGTCAGACCTCATTAGTACTTGGATGGAATATCACCCAGGAAGACTAGGTGCTGTAGGCGTAAAAAATAAAAAAAAATAAAATAAAAAAAAATAAGGGATTGTAAGCTAACAAGGTCCTTGCAATCTGTGGGGTCAACCAAGGGTTGCCTCACCTAAAAAAAAATTAAAAAATGGGACTTGTCTTATATATGAGCCCAGTGCCTCTATAGCTTTTAGTTTATGCATGCATTTAATACTCTTTATCATATTGGGCCTTTCTATCCTTAAACATGTTATGTCTTGTTATTTAGATATTTTAAAATATCTTTCAATAAACTTTTCTCCATAAAAATCTCTGTTTTTCTCTTAGGTTTAATTATTAGATACCTTATTTCTTGTTACTCTTGTAAATAGTATATTTTTCTTTATTTTCCTTTCCATTTTCTATTTGCTGATAAAAGCTTTTTTGGTGTGTAGATTCATGTTCATCCACCTTACTAAATTATTAAAGTGTTATGAATGCAAATTGTCTTTCCTTCCAATGCTTACACCATTTCTTTTTCTTGCCTTACTAGATAGGACTTCCAGTACAGTATTCAATACAAGTGTTAATAGTGGACATTCTTATGTTGCACCTAGTTTTTAAAAGGAAGTGCACTTTATGTTTTACCATTAAGAATAATGTTTGCTGTAGATTTTTGATGGATACTTATAGGTTAAAGACATCTCTGTTACTAGTTAACATTTTTTTTGTATGTGTGAAGAATGAATATTGAACGTTATCAGATGATTTGTTTGCATTGTGAGATGATCATATAGTTATCCTCCCTTCTGACAATGCGGTGAATGACATTCATAGATTTTCTAATGTTGAATTACCCTTCTGTTTTTAGAATGAGCTCAACTTAATTATAATGGTCTTTTCTTATACAGTTGGATTTAGTTTACTAGAATTTCTTTTAGAATTTTCGCATCCATGTTCACAGGTAAAATTGGCCTGTAATTTTTATTTTTTTATATTGCTCTTATTTGATTTTGGTCTCCAGATTATGCCAACCTCAAAAAATGAGTCAAGAACTAATCTTTTCTTTCCTCCTTCTGAGAGGATTTATGTGTGACTGGAATGATCTCTTTTAAGTTTGGTTGAACTTCTGTTCAACTATCTGGGCTTAGTATTTTGGGGGCAGGCATCTGGGCTTAGCATTTTTGGGGGGGAAGGTATGGATTCAGTTTTCTACATGGTTTTATTTAGGATTTCTGTTTCTAGTTAGTCAGTTTTTAGAAAGTTTTTTTTTTCTTTTTTTAGGAATCCACCCATTTTGTCTGAGTTTTTAAAGTGTTTGGCATGAAGTTGTTCAAAATACTCTTTTGTTATCTTTTAAATTTCCCTCTTTTTTTATGCCCAATTTTGTGCCTTCTGTCTTTTTTCCTTCATCAGTCTTACTAGAGATTTTGTGGGGTTTTTTCAGCCTTATCAAAAAACCAGTGCTTGACTTTGATTTCCTCTATTGTATATTTTTTCCTTAATTTCCAGCCTTTTCTCTTTCTGCATTTTTTAAGTGAAAAGCTGAATCTAAAGTATAAGGACACTGGGTTATCTCCTGTTTTCCAAGGACGAGATTTTAATAGGCCTTAGGAACAGCTGGAACCAGGGACCTACAGTGCTACTAGAACTTGACTTCTTCTGATTTTGAGTCTTGTTCTTTCTTTCTTGCTGTTAACTGGCTTTTTTACTCTTCAGTCCACATGACACAAAACAGTGACAATGAGCCCCTGATGTCAATTCCAACTATATGTGGAGTCCTCCAGGGATTTCAGATTTTTCCATTTGGATTACTTTCTTACTGAAGATTATTTTCTCTAAAATTCTCTTTAATGAGATTTTCTGTAGTAAACTTTTTTTTTTTTTGATCTGAAAGTCTGTCGCCCTCATTCTTGATAGATACTTCATTAGGTATAAAATTATGGGTTGGCAGTTATTTATTAGCCATTGGAAGAAATAATTCCATTCTTGTCTGGTTTCCATTGTGCTATTGATAAATTTGCTGCCTAATACTTGTTCATTTGAGTGAGTCCATTTTTTTTAACCTCTGTCTGCTTTTGAGCTCTTTATTTTTTGATTTTCTGAAGTTTCATATGTTGTCTTTAGGTATAGATTTCTTTTTATTTATCCTGCATGAGATTTTGACTATGAACTACTTATTTTTCCTGGAAGAAATATTTGTGGGTTTTCTATGAGGCCCAAGAAGGAAATAAATTGCTTCAAGGTGATTTACCTTTGTTTGTTTGTTTTTCCCAAGATGCCTCAAGGTACTATTTTGGTGGCTAAAATTCATCATTTGAGGTTTCGAGCCACCTAAAAAGGGTGAATTTGGGTTGCAAATATGTGTGTGGGTCTGCTTATCTTTTCAACCTCTTAGAAATCCTGTTTTCTACTGCAGTAGGAAGACAAATTTCCTTGTCGTCCTTTGGAGATAAGATGTGGGAATATGTAGCCTTAGGTTAATTCTGGTTTACTCTTTTCCACACAATGAAACTTTCAAGTGGGTCCCAGCTTCATGGAGAAAGGGTCTCCTATTAGATTTTCCATGTCGGGTAGGTCTCGAACTTTGACTTCTCTCCCAAGAGATCATTAACACTGAAGCTCAACTTTGTGAGTTAGGCAGATGTCTACAAGACAGAAACAGTTTCATTATTCCACTTATCTCGTTGAGTTTCTGCTTTCTCATAGATTTTGATCTGGTTATTCCGTTATCATCTCGTTAGCTCTTCAATCCTTTTAATATTTTTCGAAGTAAAATTTTATCTATCACTTTTAGTTTTCAGTGGGAGAATTGGGTGAATAATCTAGCATTACTGTGTTACTGGAAGTAGTATTTTAATTTCTTTGAGTTTTTTTTTTATTCCTTAGGATAGATGCTTAACAATTATTAGCCTTATTTTCTAATATAAACATTTAAAGCTATCCATTTATTACATTTGGAATGGAGTATTTTCATTATTATTGATTATTCATATTTAAGATTTTTAATTTGCTATTATGATTTTCAGTTATGCTTGCCCTTAAGTTATAACCTATGATTCACAAGGCAGTTAGGAGTTTTAAAATATGTGGATTTTCAAGATTTATCTTTTTGTTATATTTAACTCTACCTTTAAAAAAAACCAAGATTTTCAATTTGGATTACAGAGCAGGACTCACCTATGTGCTATATACAAGAGACACATCAAGTGATTTAGAAAAGCTGAAAGTGAAGGGGTAAGTAAAGACATACAAGGCGAAACGGAAACAAGAAGAAAGCAAGACTTGCTCTGTGCCACTCTTTTCAGTGGCTTTTTCTCCCCTTCTTGATAAAAGACTTTAATGAATAACCAATATTCCATCTCTCTGAGAGTTCTCAAGGTTCCTGGAAGACTGAATTTGCGTTAATAATAAAATGGTAATATTCTTTTACTTTCTTCTCTTCCTCTTTTCCTCAGACCTTAACATCTTTGAAACTGAGATGTATCTCTCATACTGGGATGCCTCTTACTATTGATATTTAACAACAGAGAAACAACAATAGTTAACAATTAATTGGCAGCATTTTTTTCTTTCCTAGTGGAACATAAAATAATGGCATATGTTGCAATCAATGCAACACATACACTTTAACATACATATGAAGACTCTTTATCCCACCCCATCCCCTACTTGAAATGCCCCTTTTTTGGTTCTCCCATCCTATGTTTATATCATTCAGGACTTTAAGGGAGGAAATACTCTTTATTTTCTCATCCTGGCTTCTCTTCTTCCAGCACTTAGTGCGATACTTTGTTGGACAAAAGGTTATGTTTAATTAACAATTAAGAGAAGCGTGTAGGTATAATGAATTATAGCACAGGCTATGACATATTTATATAAGTGACCATTTTTTTTAGCCTCTTGATGAAGAGATTAATATCTACATTCGTTAAGATTATTCTAGATAGAATTTATTGGACGGATGCTTCATCATTTGATGATTTTCAAGAAGTTTAATCATTGAAACAAAAAAGTAATTACAAACTATTAGGCAGGATGAAGGAAATGAAAAAAGTAATACAATAAAGAATTATAGAAAAGGGAATTTAGAAAGACAGGAAAAAGAAGTCCTCATCAATGAGATGACATTTAGGTTGAGACTTAAGTATAAGTAAGAGACAGAAGTTCTCGAAGGGTCTGAGCGAAAAGCATTTCAGACAGAAACAGCAGGCCTGAAGTGGGAAAGAGCTCGCAGTTGACTGAAAGGATCATGGGTAGTTGGAGAGAGTGCCACCTCAAGGAAAGAGGCAGGCTGGGGCCTTACCTTACTGTGCATATTTACCGAGTATCTATGATGTGCTGGGCACTGTTCGAACTGCTTCTTGGGCAATGTGAATTATTATGCCACACGGACTCCCTGATTGCTGAGAGTTTGGATTAATTTGAAGCTGCTTCGAAAGCTATGGAACTATTATTCAGTGCCATGAGCCACTTTACATTTTTAAAGATTACACTGGCTGCTTTATACACAGTTGATCAGAGGGGGACAATAGAGGAAATAGAAACAAACACTGGTTGATGGCTTACACTAGTCCAGGTAAGAAACAAAGATGTCTTAGACCATGGTTCTGATGTTGGAGATGAAGAGCAGTGAACGAATTTAAGACTTAAGACGTATTTTACAAGTCTTCGTTCTCTGATCTGACTCCTTCCTTTGAAAGGAGTCAGATCAGAGAGGGTTAAAGGATTAAAGAGATGATATGTATAATTTGTGAAATTGTCAGTAAAGGGAAGCAGAACTGTGTTTGACTTTCTTATTTCTGTAATTTTTCCAGTGCATTTCTGTCTGTTTTAAATTCTTGGACCCAGATATATTTTTATTCTAGTCTGCCTCTCCAGATTCCAGCACCTTTTTCTCATCCCACACTTGACAGATGCTTAGAGGAGGAAAGTCGGTGTGAAAAGTAGGCTAGCATTCTCAGCAGTTCTGCCCTTTTGCATCAAGATGTTTCTTGCTAAATCAGTCCTTGCTATATCAGAGCAAAACCATTTTGGTCTATAAGTGAAGATTTAATTCTCGAAGGAACACCATCCTAATGAAAGTCTGTGTATACATGTGTTGTATGGGGTTAAGGGTGAAGGACATACGTTTTTTATCTGTTAAGTTTTAATGTACCTTAAAAGGTAAAGGTACATGTAGCCTAACTGCAAATTTCAGCTTACCAATTGTTTTCTCAATTGAAAGACAAATGGTCAACTTAAAGGTAAAATTGGTTGTGTAACCAATCAGAAGAGATAGCTTTTTATGATTCATACATAATCTTAGGGCATTCCTGAATCTAAAGAGCCTATGGGGTATATGATGGCCTAGTTGAGAACACATGGTCTGAATGATAATCGGGGCTGAGGAGCATGTAGCTGGAGAGCTTTGACAAACTGTGACAGTGTTCTCAAATACCAATCTTTAGGACATCCAAGACTTAATTTGTTGTTGTTTTTAAATCTTTGATTTGACAGTTGATAAAGTAAAATAATTTTTAGTTTTAGCTATTGGAAAATTAGAATAATCTGTTCTTAAATTTTTTTTAATTCGAAAATACCATAGGTGGCAGAATTTTTCGAAATAAGGCACAATATGGTATTCAGGATAGCCTAACATGTAGCCTATTAATAAAAAAGTTGAACTGAAATATAAACAGATTTCAAATTTATTGACACCTAGGTTTTTACAGGAGCTGAATGAATGTTTCATATGAGAAGTAGGTTAAAAAACAAAAATAAAAACCTTTGTTCACTCTACTTCTGCAAATCTGTTTGTTAATTAACTTTTATCACAAAACTGACTATGAACTTTTAAAATGAATTTTATTAGTCCTGCAAGTTAAGTATTGTTGCTGTCCATTTGGCTCAGTGCCTAAGTAGAACACCCAACCAGTGGTACAATTTAGTAAATTATAAATTGTTTCCTGTTAGGTGAATTATGCCAGTGAAACCAATATTTGATATAATCCAGAATTCTTAGGATTCATCGATCGAGTGGAGTCTTGAGTAGATGATCTGCCTCTACATCTCTGGCCATGCTGAGTATCAGGGATTCCTTACATTTTTTCACTTACTTAACTTGATCAAATAGATTTTTTTTTCTTTACTCTAAATCTTGAAAGCAAGTTCCACATCATAAGAAATAGTAAAAATCAAAGAAAGAAAATTTTAAAATGAAATACTTATGCTTTTATAGTGTAGCCTACTTTAATGTAATGATTTAATATAGTATTTCTATGAGAACAGATGATTTTCTTTTTTTTTTTGGTGGATGGACAGTCTGCTTTTTTTTTCCTTCTAACTTCCCCTGTAGAATTCTGGGATAGAAGCGTGATAAAGAGTACAGTAGAATTGTATATATTCATATTTAACCATGTTTGTTTAGCAAACAGCAAAATAAAAGTGAGTTAAAACCAACTTAATTAAATTTAAATTTAGCTCTCTCACTGTTCTACTCAATGTGTTTCTGCTGTACCATGTTTTTGTGCCCCTGTAGTGTGAGCATACCATGCTAGATGAATATTTTTCTCATGGCATAGATCCTGTAAACATAAGCTTACTACATGAACTATGTTCACCCAAAAACAGCAAGCTGTTCCGTACTAGGAGAAATCTCTAGCCGTGTTGGATTTATTGCAAGATAGTATAGTACTGTACTTTATGGATGACTTAAGGTATTCCCAATATAACTTGGAATTTATGTGATTTTTGTTTTTAGTGCTATCTTTCAAACTTAATCTGATGAGAGTCCCCTGAAAAATTTTAGCTAATCTAAGGAAATTTGTGAATTTAGTAATTGTTTTCAGATATTCAAAATGGTATCCATGGTTCCATATTTTAGTTTATATAGTCTTAAATTTGCAACCACCTACTACTGTTGTGATCATTAGAGTAATTTTACCATTTTGGCTAACTTTGGTCCTTGTTATTATTTTCTCAGAGGGAAACAGTCTTAAGTGTCAGGGTCGGTTTCCTGAGTGTGTCTTCCGTGTCTACTGTGTATATCAAGTATGTGCTACAGTTCTGTTTTTTTCTCCTCCAAGTAAATTTTCTAAAGCATACTCCTGCCTTGTTCAATCTTTCATATAATTTATATACAAGAGGGACCTAAAGTTAGAGGGGTAGTTGTGGCTATACAACAAAGAAAAGCAAACAAGCAAAGTTGAGGAGGGGAAAATCTTTGAAAAGAGGAGTCTCCATTTTCTTAAGAGTTGTGGCTCTTCAGAACCCCTGGGTTCATTCCAGATTTGGCTGGACAGACTAAATTTCAATGACTTTATCCTTTTTAGTAAAAATGGGACAAATTTTATAACGAAATGTGACTTGTTTTTTTTTTATCCTTTATGAGATAGCTCCTAATTGTGTGTATGTACTTACAGTTCTACATTCCCTACCTCTATCCTCAGCTCTAGAAAATGATTTTAGGTGACTTGCTTTCTACCTAAATAAAATTATAAAATAGTCGATATACACAAAAGAAGATATGTAATGTATGTAGTTAATAGAGCATAACGAAATGAAAACTTGCATATCTACTGCTCAAAAACTAGAACATTATTAAAACTTTTGAAGTTTCCCTGTGCTTTCCCAGTTATGTCACCATTTCTTTTCCCTCAGAAGTAGCACTGCCCTTAATTATGTTTATCATTCTCTTTGTTGTTGCTGTTATGGTTTCGCTAATTATATACATATGCATAAATGTTCTCTTGTTAGTTGTGCATATTTTTGCCAGGTCCTGTAATGTTGGGAGACTAAGCGCAGACTCTGGCACCAGGAGGTTCTGCCACTTATCACCCATGGGATTTGGGCAAATTACTTCTCAGTGCCTCTTTCCTCGTTTATGAAATAGAGATCAATAATAGAATCTACTTAATAGGGCTGTAGTGAGGATTAAATGAGTCATTACATGCGAAGTGCATTATGCACAGTGCCTGGCACACAGGAAGTTTTTTGAGCGTAGTTGTTGTTAGTATTTCAATAAAGCAATCATAATATAAACAATTGGCTTTCCTTCTCCCTCAACATTATGATTGTGAGATTCATTCATGTTGGTTATTTTTTGTGTTTGTTGACCATTTCTGTTCCTTTGTAAAATGCTTATATATTTTGCCCATTTCCTTTAAGTACTTTAAACTGATATTTGATTTGCTTATTGATTTTTAGAAATTCTTTAAATATCAGGATACCAATACTTTATTCATATACATGGCATATATTCCCCTAGTTTGTGGCTTATCTTTCATTTTCAGGTAAATGATTTACAAATTAGGGGAAATTATTTTGTTAGACCACCGTCTTATTTGGGGTGTATATAGTTCACAGAATTCTTAAACCATATTTTTGCAATCTTCCTGAGTAATCCATTCCAATATAATTAAACACTGTAGAAAAAATCTTATATCATTTTAGAGTTACTGACCAATAGCTCTTCTTAAAGCTTTTTTAAATATTAAAATAATCTAACTTTAGAACCATAAAGCTGACTACATATGCAACATTGAGAAGTCATTGTTAGAAATTATACTTTTTGTGCCACTAAGTTTTGGTCTTTTTAGTTTTATTACGTTTTCCAACAAATAAGACCATTTTCTGCTTGTAGCTTACCATATGTAACATAATTATTGTTCTTATTCTGTATTAGAGAATTTTTGTTTGTTTAAAGGCATGGCAGTCGTACACCTTACATGACTGCACTGGCTATAGAAGATTCTTTTAGGAATTGAACCTCCTTTTTGAAGTTTTATTTTGCCATTCTTTATATATTATATTTTATAGGGAGCATTTAGGAACTCATCCTGCAATTAGTTTGTTTCTTCTCTTTAATGTGGGCTTCCTGTGGTTAAAAACAGTTATTTCTTAACAGTTTATAAACTCACACATGAAACTCTTACTACAGCAGGGGTTCCCAACCCCACAGACAGAGGTACCAGTGCGTGGCCTGTTAAAAACCAAGTCATACAGCAGGAGGTGAACAGTGGGCAAGTGAGCAAAGCTTCGTCTGTATTTGCAGCCACTCCTTAGCGCTAGCATCACCGCCTCAGCTCCACCTCAGATCATCAGACATTAGATTCTCATAGGACCACTGGTCCCACTGGTGCCAAAAATGTTGGGGACCACTGTAGTACATAGTACCATTCACACAGCAGATGCCCAATACTTATTATTTCTTCTTGTCCTTTTGTTCTTTCGTGGGTAGAGCAAATTACTGTTTATGTGTGTAATCCTTCATACACTTATATATTTAAGTGCTGTTTAAGCAATCTGTTTATTTTGTCACACGTAAGGTTAATTGCCATGAAAAGTATGACAATTTAGCTGATCTTTTGATACTGTAGATAAGACTTTATATTTGAAACAGTTGCACTATTACTTTGTTTTAGAAAACTATCTTTAATTCCAGCATTCATAGTAGAATCTAATACACCTTTTCCCTATTGAAAGTCTTATTTCAACAGGTATTATATCAGTGAATAGTGAATTTTCCAGAGCTGGTATAGAAAGAAGATTCAGGAGCTTAGTCATCCGGATCCAGTTCACCATCATCTGCTGGATTATTAGTTGCCTCCTAATTATCTCCCCGTTTCCATTCTTGTTTCCTTCAATCCATGCTTAACCCAGCAGCCAAACATAAAGCATAAGTTTTATTTAGAACCCTGCGAAGGCTCCCCATTTCTCTCAAAGGAAAAAAATCTAAAACTATTTAGACTACCAAGCCCTAATATGACTTTGTCCTGTGTAACCGTCCAGTCTCATCTCTTCTCCTCTCTTGTCTTCATTTCGCACTGGGCGCACAGACCTCCTTTCTGTCCAACACTCTAGGCAAGCAGCCCCCTCTCGGGAGCTTTGTGTTATTTTCTTTTTCTGGAATTCTCATCCTACTCGCATAGCTCTTTTTTTTTTTTTTTTTTTACCTCCTTCAGTTCTTTGCTCAAATGTTACCTTAATTTAAATTTTATCCCTGCTCCAGCTCTTCTTCTTCTCCTCTTAACCCTGTTCATCTTTTTCTGCACGGCATTTACCATTT
This sequence comes from Rousettus aegyptiacus, assembly GCF_014176215.1. Taxonomy (NCBI): domain Eukaryota; kingdom Metazoa; phylum Chordata; class Mammalia; order Chiroptera; family Pteropodidae; genus Rousettus; species Rousettus aegyptiacus. Next base: position 151,988,522 of record NW_023416306.1, on the reverse strand, counting down.
TCTGACATGCCTCACAGGCGGCGCTGTGCTGGTGTCCAGCTTGTCCACTGGACATAATTCGTGATTATGAGTAAGATGATCACATTTCTTAATGCGTAGCAGAATTGATTGGATAATAGTTCTCAAACACTGGAAGAATATTTCCTCAGATTTTTTTGTGCTATTCATAATATAACGGTTATAGACATCACACACTCTTAACGTTAATCTGCATTATTAACATTTGCTCCATCAGTTTCTTAGAGGTTGACAATCACAAAACAATACATCAAGCTATGACTGGTAGTTTTTGCCAGATTCCATAGTATAAATACTTCCACCACGGCCGATTTCAAGTTACCAAGATAAAGTCACTGCACATGACTCTGGGAAGAGTTGTACACTAGCCCAGCACTACATAGTATTTCTACTGTACAGATACAAAAGTCATAACCCCAGGAGCATAGATTATAGTAAAACATAATAAAATAATTAGGATGTGATAAGTTTTTAATATATATTACCTTCGTCTTAGAATAACTTATGTTTATATAATTTGATTTTTAATAATGGTTGCGTTCAACACCCAGTTTACAAACTTACTGAAAATTTAACAGTTGGATCTTGTCACCCAGTACACCACTGTAAATAATTTGCCTACTTATTTTCTATCTCCTTCATAGAGGCATGGGTTTTCCATATGGTGTACTGCTGCAAGGCTTGGTAGGCAATCAGTAAATACTTGTTAAATAATTTTAATTAAATTATTTGAGGTCTTTTATATGTAACTTAACAATTCACATAAACAAATGTCTGTACTAGATGCTGAGTGAAATATAAATATTGCCTTCAAAGAAATGTAAACATTTTTTCTTCATTTTTAAATACGAAGTTTTGACTATTACAATCCCATAAAAATGTCTCTGAGCTTTAGATCTGGACTGTAAATAAAAGCATGCTACTCTGAAAGGAGTAGAAAGATTTTCAAATTTGCCTTGATGTAAAAGATATATCATATGATCCCCTTTTCATAAAAAAAAAAAAAAATGATAAAGCATATATGCATAGAAAAAGAAAGAAAATTCTACCTGTTAATGGAGGTTATTTCTGTTTAGTGGGATTACAGGTCATTTGCTTTTCATTCTTTGGATTTTTCTGTTTTTCCTGTTCTTTACAAATAATATCCATTACTTCTGCGATAAATATTACTTTGAAATTAGCTTCATTGTCATACCCTGGTGTAGTATTTTAATTGAAAGAGAAGGAAAGTAAAACATTATAAGTAGAAAGTGCAGTGTAAAGAAAGAAGTAGAAAAGCCACAGTACATTCAAAAGGCCTGGTTTTCATAGGATTATGTGGGAAAGTATTAGAGGAGGAGGCTGGGGGAAGTTTGGGTTCAGGTTATAGAGGCTCCTGAATGTCAGACTCAAATTAAACTTTATGATCTTCAACAGTTTTTGAACAAAACCAAGGATGAATTTAGGACTATTAATCTGGCATAACTATGCAAGAAATTCAGAAGAAAGAAGGCTTAAAGTCGAGAGTCGTTACAGAGGATGGATGGAAATGATTTTTCTACCAGGGCAATTAGGAATAGAAAGTAATGGCTGAATGCCAGAGATATTGATACTCTCATCCAATAGCACTAATTGATGGACTGGGTATGGAAGAATAATGGAAAAGCGACAGAGACAAACCTTAGACTTTCCTGTTGTCATTTGAAAATTTTGATGGATGTATAGGTGTTATGTAGAAAGAGGACAGGAAGAAGAGCTTGTTTGAAAGGAAAGATAAATTTGATTTGGAGATATTTGAGTTAGAGTTGGAAGTACAAGACCAAAGCTCACAAAAAAAGTCAGGACTAAACATGAACTTTTTTATGGGGGAGAGAGATGATATATAGAAAATAATTTGTTTACAATTTAATTTTTAACCCATTTTTGATGTGTTAGCTAACTCTTCATTTCCTAGAATTTCCTGAAGCAAACAGCGAAGCTAATTATTGGTTTACATAGAGTCTTATCATCCTGAACAAGATAATTTCCTGGAGTGGTTACATCATGTTGACTCTCAATTCTCACTATTTTCTAAACTTTTCTTTAGTCCTTCTTTCTCCACTGACACCACCACCCCCACCCTACTTCAAGCTGTTGTCATAATTTGCCTAGATTATTTAAAAAGCCTTCTAACTCATCTATAGTCTTTTCCCCTCAGATTTATTTTCCAAACTGCCACCATAGTAATCTAACTATATTGCAACTCTGGCCATGTCAGACTTTTTAGTGGCTTCCCATTGTTTATAGGATAAAATCAGGACCTGATCCTTGCTTACTCCTCTGACCTAATTTCTGCATTCCTCTTCTTGCATTGCTGCCTAGCATTTGATTTCATACATCTCTACTTGTATCGATACTGTTGCCTTTCCCTGAAATATCTTTTCCCTCCTACTTCCCATGGCATGTGGCTAATTTTTGTTCTTCCTTTAAAACTTAGGCAATATCCCCTATAGAAACTGTTTCCTAGACTGTGCTTCCAGAGCATACTGTATATAGTGCTATTATTATATTCACCATATTGTGCAGAAATTAACCTTTTATGAGGGGAGAGAGCCACCTAAAGGCAACTTGTTTTACCAATTTCTGTGTCCACCAGCATTAACAATAGAGCCCAGCCCATAGTAAGTTCTCAGTTTTTACTGACCCAAACAAATTGGATCAGAGGGGAAAGACTTAAGGGATGGGAGATAAGAGGTGGTGATTTCATTTTAAATTAAATGTATTTGAAGCAACATCAATGCATTAAAATGTAGAAATTTGAGTAAGACAGCAAGACTTAAAAGTACTATGGGGAAATCATAATAGTTGGGGTGATAGTTCGTGTCGATGGATTATTTCTCTAAGACTTATAGTGTCAATAACAGAACACATATTGAGGACTGATAGTTGGAGAATACCCTCAATGTGTGGGAGAAAGTAGAGGAAGCCTGCAAAGGCATCAGTAGAAACAGAGGTGAAGAAGATAAATCAGAATAGAATATTGTGTGAGGGGAGGCAGGGAGGAAAGAAGTGTACAAAGGAGAGCTGGAATCACGGTGTCAAATTTTGCAGAGCAGTTAAGGAGAATGAAAACTGTGAAAAGGTTTTCTCTATTTAGCAATTAAGTCGTATCTACTGACCTTTGAAAATACTAGTAGAATGGAGATTTCATTTCTTTTTTAAAAATTTAGTTCGTAGGACAAAATAAACTTTGTTCTCAATTTTTATACTTACACTTATACTTACAAAAAATGAGGATTTCCCCAAGGGGTATGATCTTCTTTAGGAGTAAAGTTCAACTTTGTTGAGGACTAATAGAAAATGTTTCTTTGAATTAACATGTTTTCTATTTTTTTCTTGTTATCTGTTTTTATTTTGTCAGCAAGCTCATTATACATATAGATTACTTGAAAACAATGTTTAGTCTCTCCCTTGTGTTACCTGTTAATTTTATAGACCAGTGGTGGTTACTTTTTATGAAATAACAAGCAAGATATTATCATTATATATTTATATTGTGATTGAATCACTAATTTTCAAAAATTTCCAGCCACAAGACCCTGTCTATAAACTTTTACATGGAACTCTAATGCGTAAATCAGATAAAGTGGCGCCATCTGTTTGAAACTGTAACTGGGACTGAAGCCCCTCCTCAGAGTTGTGTCCAGTATTCTAACCTCCTCACTTTCCCTCCAAACAAACAGTGGCTCCTGGGTCTCCACTGAAAAAAGTAGGGCTGCCTAAAGCATAGCTCAAGAATCCCTGATACATGATAATCTTTGTAGAAATGCCCATAGCAAACCGTTTTAGTACTGAAAATGACAAGATATTTAGAACCGAAATTGGTCAACACTTCCAGTCTATTCTCTTTTTGGTCACTAGACTGGTACAACAATAAATAGCTGCCCAAAGAGCAAATAAAACTTATACTAGAGTTTTTTCTGCAGAGGTTGGGTGTCTTTCTTTAAGGGAAATTGTCAAAGTGATTCCTTTGTCAGTGGGAGGTCGGCCTGCTGTTAATCTGCAGTCTCATCTAACACTGATGATTCTCTGGTCTTATATGTCTACATTTATCCTACCTAGTAAATATCATCTAACGTGATAGGAATTTATTTTATCTTTAATTTCTTCAAATTTATAGTATTCTGTATATATATGACAGTGTTAGGATACAGAGGTACTACTTAGAAAAATAAAATATAGTCTACCATTAAGGAAATAGAAAATTGCTATAAGGTTTGACGAATACACTAATAGAAGTATGTAAAAGGTGTTAATGGGAGTCTTATGAAATAGAAGGACCTAGCCCAGGCCAGGTAGGGGCTTGTCAGAAAAAAAATGCTAGCTTCCTAGAAGACTTCTGAACTGATTCTTTAAAGAGGAGGAGACTTTAGCCAGAGGAAAATAGGGAAAGGTCTTTCTAGGCAGAGAGGGAACACACACACAGGCTCTGAAGGCGGGCCTGCCTTTTTGGAGAACTGCAAGTAGTTTAGTATGGCTGGAGCTTAGCTTGTGAATGGGGACTGGAGAGTGAAGCCAGATGAAAAGGACTGTGTTCGCCATACATAGGGGTTTGACTTTGTCTTAAAAGTGATGCGAAGCAATTAAAGTGTGTTTTTTTAATTATTATTATTTTTATGGTGACATTGGTTAACGGAATCCAATAAATTTCAGCTGTACACTTTAACAGTAAGGCGTATACATACATACATATATATTTACACTGTCTTCACCTCCCACAGTTAGATTTCTTTCTGTCACCACATATTTGACCCCCTTTATCCTGTCTACCTCCTCCCTCCCCTCCACCTTTTAACTTCTGGCAACTACTAGTCTGTGGTCCATGTCCATGAGTCTCTGTTTGTCCTGTTCATTTGTTGCGTTTAGCTTTATAGCCCACATATAAGTGATGATATCATGAGATTTTCAACTTTTTCTGTGTGGCTTATTTCACTTAGCATGATTATCTCGAGGTCTATCCATGCTGTCGCAAATGGCAGAATTTCATCTCTTCTTATGGCTGAGTAATATTCCATTGTATATACGTAGCACAGCTGCAGTTGATGGTTTTTAAGCAGAGTAATTACATGGTCAGATTTGAGTTTTAGAAAGCAATCTGGCAGTAATCAGGAGAACACAGTGAAATGGACCTCTCTTGGAAGCAGTGAGACCATTAAGTAATAGACTATCACAATAATTTAAGCAAAAATGTCCAAGGATAGTAGAACTAAATTTTGGTGGAAGGGGTGGAGGGCAGGCAATGAATTCAAGATGTACTAAGGAGGCAAAATCAGCAGAGTTTATTGGTCAGAGAAAGGGCGATTGCAGGGATGACTTTCAGGTGTCTGGCTTGGCTACTTGGGTAGGTGTGTGGTCTTGTTTGCTAAGAGAAAGAAGTTAAGAAGAAAGGAATCATAAAGGCTTTTTGCCTCAAGATTCTTAGGATGCCAACTTGAGCAGAAATATAGGTGCTTTTTATGTTCTTGTATTTGTGTTTGTATATATTTTGTATATATGAAAGTGTATAAGGATGTATTATCAAGGAAAGTTGTGGAATTCTTTTTGGAAGTCTGTTAGATTAAGATAGGCTCTCATTTAGCTTAATTTAGGAATGAGTGATCTACTTAAAGGTAGAAGAATAGACTACCTTTTGTCCAATATTTTGATTACTTAATATCTACTTCATATGTTCTGTAAATCAGTTTTGAATTGAGAAATAAGAATTTTACTTTTAGAAAATCCAGAATGTTTACATTGCCATATGTCTGTCAGAATTTTTACCTTTTCAGAATCTGTGTGGTAAGATTGACTTGTCTGTGTAAATTAGCTAATTCGATAATAGTACACTGTGGCATTATGCATTTTAAAATACAAAATGATTTTCCTCAGAATACAAACTTTGATTTTCAAGTCTTTCATTAGTTCATGTGGGAATTTAATATTCAATCCCTTGCTATTTAACACTCCTGACAGAGAGTTATTTCCTTTACATAACTTTGTCACATCATTTTCTCAAGTTAAGGCCGGTCGAGGTATTTAAATCCTTTGGTGAAAGAATGAGCAATGCTACTTAACAAAAAACTGGAGGTATTAGTTTAGATTTTGCGATTTACTCTGTAAAGGGACACTTATTCATTATCTTTATTCATTAGTTCTTGAATGAAGTTCTGTTATTTTTTATCAGTTAGGTCTTGCTTCCCTGGAGTTTTGCAGTACCAGCTGCACCTTTTAAAGCATTAGAGAAGTGCCTCTTACGGTTACAAAACAAGAAACTGACTATAGTTTCATACTTTTAATCTACAGAGTTAGTGATGAGACTTGGACCTTTGTCACTGAAAACTATTAGACTACTTTCATATCTGTAATGATTATAGATGTGAAAGTACATTCAGATGTCACATTGCTTACAAGAAATGTCTTCTTTAGAATAATTTAGTCCTAGTGGAACATTTTCTTTAGGTATGTTTAAAGGAAACTTTATTTTATTCCTTTTCATAAAACTTCTTTTATGAAAAGATGATTGTAGTCCCTGCTTTGCTTAGTGTCCTCTAATAGTAAGCCAAAAAGGTCCCCAAATTTAAGCATTTTAGAATGATTTTTTCCCTAATAAGTATAAAAGTTTTCAGCAATTGTTAGCGGTCTATAATTTGGCCTATATGTACAAATTTTTATTTTCAGGAATTCGAATGGATTAAAGTGCTTGAAATTTTTCAAAATAATGTTTCCTCAAATCCTAGGGGATTATTGTTGTTTTACATTATATTTAGTATTATATTTGTCTTCAAAAAGTGAAATGATTTGTTTGAGCTGAGTGTTACTCAAAGAGGCTCATTTCCTCCAAACCAAATCTTTACTTTGGGGCATTAGTCTTTTATTAGTATGGTAATCCAAAGTTTAAATATGTGAGATGGAAATAACTTCCTTTTCATATTTCTTTTATTCTGTCTGCAGGTTGTAAAAATTAAAATGAACAAACTACGGCAGAGTTTTAGGAGAAAGAAAGATGTTTACGTTCCAGAGGCCAGTCGTCCACATCAGTGGCAGACAGATGAAGAAGGGGTTCGTACCGGAAAATGTAGCTTCCCAGTTAAGGTAAAGCTCATGTTTCTATAAATCTATGTATGAGAAGGAATTGACAGTCTATTGTATGCGAAGTCCCATTAATTAGGACACTTGAAAATAAACCTCCAAAAATGAATCCCTTTGTATTTTACGTCAATGGTAGAATTAATAAAATAGATTATAATTTTTTTTCTTTATATTTAAAGAGGATATTTCCTTTGTATAGCTTTCCCACATCATTTTCTCAAATCGAGATCTCTTTTAGGCTGGTGAAGTTGCTTAAATCCTTCCAGGAAAAACTGAGCAATGCTGCTTAACAGAAAACTAGAGGTATCAGTTTCAGATTTTGAGGTTTGCTCTGTAAAGGGACACTTATTCATTACATTTATTCAGTGATTTCCTAAACCAAAATCTTTACTTTGGGATATTAGTTTTTTATTAGTCCGGTAGTCCAAAGTTTAAATATGTGAGAAGGTATATATATCTGGTGTATACTCTGGAGTCAATACAAATAAGATCACTTCTGATGAGAATACTAATCCTGAAGTATCTGAAAATTCCATGTTATCAAGAATCAAATTAATTTCAGTGGGATGTGCTTACTGAGTGGCAGGATAGAGGTCGTGGGAGTCTGCTTTCTTTAATTTTGTAATTTTTAATCATATAGAGGTTATTTAAACTAATGCCTTGATTTGTCAGAACAGGAAATGGAAGCTCAAAGGTTAAGAACATAGTAAAGATCTAGAGAACAGTGTGCCATGCAAGTACTTTTTCTTACTACTACTTGAGACTTGGGAGAAGAAAGGTCATATTTAAGGACATGGAAGAAACGTAAATGCTATACTGTTGAGTGAAAAGAGACAATCAAAACTTATGTAAGCACATGGCGAGATGTGTTAGTATGAGGCAAAAATTAGAAGAAACTAGACCAAAATGTTGATATCTTAAAGAAAAATTAGTTTAATACGAAGTGTTAAAATTTTTTCTCTTATTTTATGTTCTTATGTGTGAATATTCCTATTGTGATTTTCTTCTCCTTTTTACTGCTTCAGTGCCATTGTTTAAAACATGGACTCAAGCTTCAGAAACAAGAAAAAATTTCTATGATGAGAAAAGTGATGTTTAGAATCTACAGGTTAAATAAATACATGGTTATAAAAATATACAAATTTTCCCACAGTTTGTCAGTAACAGCATTTTCCTAATCACTTAGCTTTGTTTACTTATCTCATTTGCTGAAACTTTTATAGGAATAATAAACATAAATATTTTGATTTTTAATATTTAGTATGATATTAAAATATGAAAAGAAAAAACCTTACGTAAAAACTAATACTCTTCTCTACTACCCCCACCCCCTAAAAAAAGAAGTTGGCACATTTTGGTTATAAAAGTTGAATATTATGTAGAAATGAGCATTCTTAAATACTCTTGGATACTCAGAGTATAAATTATAACCTCTTAGGAAGGCTGTTTGTAAATGTCAGTTAACAGTTTTAAATGCACTTTTCATTTGACCCGCAATTTTCTTTTACATATAAGAATTACATTTAAGTACATTATAGATATACGTAAGTGGTCACCTTAGCATTGTAATAACAAAAATGTAGAAATATCCATCATTCTAGGATTGGATAAAGAAATTATGACATCTATTAAGTGCAGTTCTTTGCGACTATTAAAAAGGACTAAGGTAGATCTATGTTCATGTATTCAGTAAATTTCTGTGAACACCTGCTGGAACACCTGCTTTATGCCAGACATATGCTAAGTAGAAAGCAAAAAAGACTTGGTTCTCACTCTCGTGGAGTTTATAGTCTCCTCGTGGGGAAGACAGACTTTAATGAGATATTTGCATTATTAATGTATGAGTACAAACTGAGATAAATGCTCTTTAAAAAGAGGATCTGGTTCTTTAAGAGCATATAACAAAACATGACCTAGACTAGAGGATCAGGGAAGGCGTTCTTGAAAAAATAGTTTTGCACCGATATCTGAAGATTGAGTAGGAATTAAGTAAAAGGGTAGGCAGAGGATTTCAGAATTATGGAAAGTGTGTATACATAGGCCCTGGGCGATGGTGGGAGAAAGGAATGATTTCAAGGAGCTAAAGGAAGTTGTAGGAGATGAACCTGGAAAGAAGTAGGGTGGAATTTTGTAGGCCATGTTAAGGATTTTAGACTTTAAGAGTAATGGGAAGCCATTAAATGTATTGTTTTTCATTACTTACTTATTTATATTAGTGTAGTAAAGTACACATAGAATACAATTTACCATTTTAACCATTTCCGGGTGTATAGCAGTGATATTAAGCACATTCATACTGTTGTGCAGTCATCACCAGGATCCATCTCCCAGAACTTTTTCATCTTTCCAAGCTGCTGGGACTCTGGCTGCGATGTCACTTGGAGGTAGTCCAGCGTGGATGTAAGGAGTCTAGTGAAAGATTATTATTATAGTAATCCAGGGGGGAGATATAATGGTAGGCTGGACTAGGGTGGGACCGTGGAGATGAAAAGAGATGAAGTAAATTGAGAGGTAATTAAGAGATAAAAGCAACAGGAATTGGACATGGACTGGATCTAGGGAATAAAAATGGGTAGTATTAAGGAGGATACCTAGTTTCTTGTCTCAAACTGATAGAGGTGATGATCATTGACAAGCACTGACGTTGACATAGGAAACTCTGCATGGTCTCATACAGAAAGATAACTTTATGTTTATCATTAAGTAATAAAGGCAACATACAGAACAGTGTATAGAGTATGAATCTTTTTATAGTTAAAAAGAAAAAATGTATATGCTTATATAAATGTAAGAAATATCTGTAGGAAGACACAAGCAACTCAGAACTGCAGAATGAGAATGAAGGATTGAGGGTCTTTTACTTTTCAACATTTTTTGGAACTAATGACATTTCTTGAGAACATGAATCATTTATAATAAATAAGAATATATAATTTTTAGAAACCTCACTCCCAGGATTCTGAGAGGCTGGTATACAGTGTTGAAATCATTGAAGTAGAATTAGTTGAAGCACCTCTTCTAATTGGCTATGAAATATGTAGCTTTTAAGTATTTTATGTGAGATAAATAAGATTCAGTATTTTTCAGTGTAATTCTCATTTATTATGAGAAACAGCTGGATGGGATGTGCTTTAGAAATAAGCACACGAGATAATTTTTATATCTTATGCAGATAAGGCAGCTCATTTAGAGTGTTTTTTGTATCTTTTCCAAATGGCCTTTTGAAATCCTTTCTACAAGACATTTATTCTCTCTGGTATGTCATGCCCTCCATACCCACCTTCCCTCCCCAACCCCCACCCCACCCTATCCCACAAACATACTTACAACTGCCTAGGTTTGGGTAGGAGAGACAGAACCTGAACTCTTTTTTTCATAACCTAGAAATAGATGCATTTCCTCGGTCAGCTATAGCTAGGCAAATGATGTCTTATCTGGCCTGGCCTGAGAGACCACTGAATTCTGAACTAGTGATGAGTTGATATAAAAGGTTTTCCGTGTAGACAGCAGAGCAGTGGACATGTTCACGGAGAAAGAACATGTTGGTGGGAAGGGGAGATGAGCTCTTGTTGAGGTTTCAATGGGTCATGTACATGCAGATCCCTGCTGATCACAAAAGCACCATGAGTTTTGATTTTGGGGCTACAAATAAATTTTAGTGAGTAGGTGAACTTGCAAATATGGAATCCTAGAGTAATGAGGATTAACTATATAGAAATTGTCATTAAAGTCATGAGTAAGTGAGATTGCCTAGGGGAAGTGGGAAGAGGGCCTAGGACAAAGAGAAGGGAGAGCAGTGAAGTAGATCTCTTCCAAGGAGAATAAGAATGAGTAGCCAGAGATATAGAAGAGAAATCTGGAGAGTGTGGTCTCAGAAGACAAGGTTTCAAGGAAGGAGAAAGTGGTCAAATGCTATAAAGAGATCAAGTAGGGCATGAAACCTCATTAGATTAAAAACTTGAAAGTCTTGGTGACTTTGATGATAGTATTTACAATGGAGTCATGAGGATGGAATCTACACTGAGGAGTGAATGGATGCAGAATAAGGAAGAAGGCGACAAATCTAGAGGTTACTAATTCAAGAAATTCGTAAGACAAGGTTGTATGAGGATAAGGAAGGGTGGAAGGGAAGTATTACAAGGGGCACAAGGCAATTTTGGGTCATGATGGCTGTTTTATTATGTTGATTATGATGATGGTTTATCAAGTATACATATTTCAGATACTCAGCAAATTTTGTACTCTATGTATGGTTTATTATGTGTCAATTATATCTCAATAGTGTTAAAAAATTTTAATGCAAAAATTTGTCTTAAAAGGAGAGCAATAAAGACAGAATAGCAAATGGAGTATGAGGTTGAGGAACTGTGTGTGTGTGTGTGTGTGTGTGTATCTTTCCAACAGTTTTATTAGATACAATTTCATACCATACAGTTTACACATTTGTAGTGTGTAACTCCCTGGTGGCTTGATTTTGTGTTGAGTTTTGTTTTTAAGATGGAAGAGACTTGAGCATAGTTAAAGACTTTTAGAAAGCATGCGAAGAGTGAATTAGTTGTTGGAGGAAAGATGCTGCTTCTTTTGAACAGTAGCAAAGGTAGAAAATAGAGTGTAAACGTACTTAAATTAATGGTGTTGGTGGGTTGTTGCAATTGATGGATTTCTATTCTAAAGACATATTTTCTTAAGAAAATAGGAAGTGAAGCCATTTGTAGAAGAGCGAGGAGATGAGGAAAGAGATGTTGTGGAATTAGACTTTGAAGAAGTGGACTAGCTACTCCAGAGAATAGGAGATACAGGCTATGTAACCACTAGAAATAAAAATGCAATCCTAGGCATTAATCAAGTAAAACTATAACTAGTTTGGTTTTTACTGTGTATGTTTAAATATATTAGTGCCTATGTAAGTGTAATAATTTAGTATTAGTAATGATGAAGTAGGTTTCAAAGTTTGTCTTAGAATTCTGTCTACTAGTATAATACATAATTTTTTTAATGGAGAGGGAATTTTAATGTTAAAAGTGAAATATTACCTGTACACAAATATTACCTATACTGGTTCTCAAAGTGAGGTCCCTAAAACCTTTTCATGGGGTCCTGAAATACTTTCTTTTCCAACTACATATGTGAAGCCAGATTTTCTTCATATACTTCAGCCAAAACAACATATTGCAGTAAATTGAATTAAGATGCATATACGAGAATCCAGTTTTTTTTTCTGTTAATCCAGATATTAAAAGATCTTCAAAAATGTGAAACTATACCACTCTTTGGAAAGTATATTCTTTATTAAAAATGTTATTTATGTTACAATGGGGTTTATTATCATTATTTTTAAATGTTAAATGTTTTAAAGTTTTTAGTTTTAATTTCTAATATAGTAATTATCAATAGATATAACTGACACAAACAAAAATTATTTGCAGTCAGTGTAATGAATCCTGAGATCAAAAATTTTGAGAACTGATGATTTAAAAACAGTACGCCTCATCCATTAAAGTAATCTACTAAGAATCTTCCTGTAATTACCTACTAACATTATATTTTAAAATGCTAATATTAATTTTGGTTGTTAAATAAATTAGTAGAATCCTAGTCAGTCCATCAGTCCTTTGACCTGTAAGTAAAATCTTACTTCTCCGATTATGTAGAATATATGGAATGCTACAATGGACCTTCTCTTGGGTGGATTCTGGAGGAGGTCATATTATCTTCAGATAAGGAAGGGTAGAGATTAAGAAGCCGGATACAGAATTCATACTTGTTAGTAACATTTATAAATTGTTTTAATTATTAACTCACTCTTAAAAGCTCTTTTTTATCCCTTTGGTTTAGGGTTATAAATGTAAAGCAGAAATTGTGCCAGTATGTAAAAATAGAGTAGACTAAATGGAGAATTGAACATATGAATGCTAGAATTGGATGTGTTTGCTTCTTAGACCTACATTTTGCTGTATTAAGAGATCTGCCAGGTGGTTTGGGGTTCATTTCTTTTGAAAATAAGGACTTGACATTGTGCTGGAAGTTATAATAGGATTTTAATAACAGGCTTTCCTTATTTTGTGTGTAACTATGTAGCCATGGCACAGAAAGTAGCGCTCTTACTATTTCAGTATCTCTAAGAGGCTAGTTTCTGATCCAGTGACTTAACTTCCATGTAACATTTAATAATCTGTAATTTCAGAAGATTTGGGTGCAAAGTGTTATGCCAGGTTAAAAGTCGCTAAACATGATTTATCAAGAAAAAAGCACAAATGCGCAAAATGCCAAAATAATCACAGATAGTGATGAAATTTTAAAAATTAAGATTCTGTACAAATAAGCGTGAAAATATGGATAAAATTGGTTATATAAATGACAAAAACTGACTCCAAAAGAAATAGGAAATATGAAGTGACCAATTACTATAGAAGGAATACTGTACGATGTCAAAGATACCTACTTCCTTTTTCCACCTCCTACCCCTAACATGCCAGTAAAGGCTTTTTGTTAAGCCTTTAACAAAAAGATAAAAGTCATGCTTTATCTGTTCATCTAAGCCTTACAAATTCATTTTATAAACCTATAAATTATTTTTATATGTGTAGCATTCTGAAACTTGACAGAGCATCAAAGAAAACTACAGAGTAAATTAATTTATAGATATCAACACAAAACTCTTGATAAAATATTAACACACAGATTCCAGCAACCCAGTTAAAGAATAATTATACCCACTCATCATTATCTAAAGGTAAAGACTGAAGGAGTGAATATCTTTTATATCAGGTGGGACAATCCCTTACAAACATACTTGCACAGACTTCCCACTATTTTCCATTGGCTAGAATTGAATCAAATGCCCATGTTGTAGTTGTAAGAAAAGCCAAGAAAGCAATTATTTGGTATTTTTAGCCTGTACCATGGAGGCAGGCTCTTCTAGCAGGGAAGCTGGTTGAAAGAATGGTTGTCATGCAGGCAACTAACAATGTTAGCCAGTTACTATATCTTATCTATTCTTCTTAAGTATTTATCCTCTCTGTTTGTTTTTTCCTACTGCCATTCCTTTAATCAGATCCTGATCCTTTTTTTCTCCCTTAGATCATCATAAGAATCCTTGATTATTTTTTTGTTTCTACTCTTGTTTCCATTGTAAACAATTAGCACTGTAATAGTGATCTTTCTCAATTGCAAATATGGTTATATCACCTGCCTGCCTCCTGTCCTTCAATAGCTCTGTAATAAAAATTTAGAGAAGCATCTAGAGCTCTCTGAAAGCACACACTTGTAAGCCAAACTATCTGAGTTTGAGCTTTGCCGGTTATTAACTATGACCTTAAGCAAATCCTCTATCCTCTCTGTGCCTCAGTTTTATCATCTGCACAGTGAGGACTAGTACATGTTTAGTGTAGATATTCTGAGAATTAAATGAGTAAATATAGTACATTTGAAAAACAATACTGCCTGGCACATAGTAAGTACACAATAAATGTTTCTTGCTGCTGCAATTGTTGTATTGGTTAGGTGCCAGCTGAATACTGGAGTTTTTAATCTGCATTTCTTATTTCTTGGGGTTTTTTCCTTAAATGAATTTTTAAGACTGCAAGTTAAATATCTTATCTTGAATAGCAGTTAGAAACTTAATAGATGTTTGGTGTCCAAGGAGTTATGCATTGGTCACACCAGCATCTCCTAGCTTTAAAAATTCGATTTCTCCCAAGAGATGAGACATTTTCTGCTGCTTATAATTTTATTACCTGAGCATGACAATTTTCTGCATACACAATAATTTTTCAAAGCTACCTCAAAGTCTAATTTTTTGGAAGACACTCTAGATGACAAGTAGAGATCCAAACTTAATGTTCAACTATGTGTGGTACCAACGAAATAAATCAACTGAAGTGACAGTTGAATAGATACATTTTATTCATTTCTTATTTTGCTAGCATGCTGGCAATGACAGCTACATCATAATATGCTCTTGTGTCTGAAACCTTAAAAATTTGGAAAAATGGGTCTTTGAATCAGAGCAGTAAGATAGTTCAGATAAGTTTTTTAACATAAATTGTGAAATGTTAATGGTTTATTCCTCCCAAGCATTTCAGTTACTCATGATTTGCTGTGTATTTTGCAAAAAAAGTTTCAACTCTGTTCAGTAACTCTTAAGAACTTCTTTGTGGCATAATATGCAATACGATTTCTGTTACATGATATTGTTAGGAATAGTTGCTAATATCTGATTATTTAAAACCAGGACTTGAACTCTACTGGTCTGGACTTAGAGGATTATGTTCTTAAGCATGGTATTGTAATTTTATAACACGATATGCCAATTAAAAGTTAGTTTATTAAAAGTGTTGAATATAATTTAAACTTAAAAATTTTATATCAAAGTAATATATGCTGTAGTTAAAAAACATCTTTTCACATGTATCAAAAACAGGAAGAATGGTATCAACTATTTTCCTAGCAATAAGTACCTCGAATGGAAAAGAAGTAAGTGCTCCAACTAAAAGATAGAGTGGATGAATGGAAAGGAAAACAAGACCCTTACTTGCTGCCTATAAGAGACTCACTTCAGATTAAAAGACACAGACTAAAAAGAAGGGGATGGAAAAACATATTGCTTTGATGGAGGGTATTTAAGTCAGACAGAGAAAGATAAACACTATGTGATTTCACTTACATGTGGAATCTAAAGAATATAAAGAACAAACTAATCAAAAACAGATTCACAAATATAGTGGACAATTTGGAGATGGACAGAGGGGAAGGAGCTTAGGGGGTCTGGGAGAATGGGGTGAAGGGTTAAAGAAGTACAAATTTGTAGCTGATGGATGGTCACGGGGGATAGGGAGCGCAGCATAGGGAATTCAGTTAGCATTAAGTAATGCATTGGCTAGGTGGAGGGTCAGTGGAGGGAGGTAGCAATCGAGGGGGACCATTTTACAAAATATATAAATGCCTAACCAATATACTGTATACTTGAAACTAAAATAAATTTTAAAAAATTCTAAAAAAAAAAGTTTTATATACCTCTAATCTCACTTCCAAGTTACACTTTTAACCATTTTTATTTCTGTTTCTACCATTGGTACTATTTTAACTTCTTTAAATAATATGATTTTACTATCTTTTCTTAATTTAACCATATTTATCATCACTGGTTCCCCCACTATACAGAAGAGAAGGAATGATTTCACCTACACATCCTGCCCTTCCATCTTCTTTTGCCCCTTTCTCCACCCAGATTTTTGGAATTAGATTATTTTTGGTTTTTCTTTTGGCTTACTATACTCAGAAAATTTTTTGTTCTATTAATTTCAGATGGTATATCTTGATTCCTCACCGTGTGAGATAAAAACACTAAAATCCAATCTCTTCAAACTCATATCAGCTGTGCTTTTCTTTTTAACAATATATAGATCATTAACATTTTCTTTCTGTCCTGTAGGCATAAATTACTCTTTCTTTGCCCTGAGTTTATTTTAAAAGTTTTCATATTTCAAGTCTTATTATTTCTTAATGTAGAGCTAAGTAATGTGCTACATTTTCTTCTCTTTGAATCCAGTAATTCAGTGATATATTCAAAAGATACTCACTGAGTGCCTGCTGTGTACCAGGCAGTGTTCCAGGCTGCTGTTACTCACTAGGTAAACAGTGAACAAAACACAAAATCCCTGCACAATGCATAGATTCTAGTGGGTGTTAACAATGAGCAAATATATATATACATATATGTATATATGTATAAAGTACTGGTATATCAAAAGGAAGTGAGATATGAAGGAAGTGCATCGAAGGGGGTGTGAAATTTAAAATAAATGGCCAGGGAAGCCCTCACTGAAAAAGTGGCTTTTGAGCAAAGACTCCCAAAAAGCAGATAGTCTGCTTCTTCCGATACCTGAATGCTTGCTTTCTTACTTTCTTCTCCTCTCTACTTGTACCATCTGCTCTATACGCGCTGGCCTCTTTGCTGTGCCTCTAACATACCAGGCATTCTCCTGCCCCAGGGCCTTTACACCTGCTGCCTGCTGTGTTGGAGGCACAGCAAGAAAGCCAGTGTGTTTAGAGCAGATGGAGATGAGACTCAGGTAAGTAGCAGGGTGCCCAATGATACAGTTAGGTACTTTTCAATATCATCAGACCTGTCACCTGCATTTTTACTACAAATACCTTTTACATTTTTTACTACCCTAAGTAAAATGTTTGCATAGTATAACCTACTTATGCTTACATAATTAACTGTATAAATAAGAAACAAAAGGACGGTTTTAATAAAATTATACCAGCGTGTAAATACTTGGACATAACTACACTAGCAGACTTAAAGTAGTCCGCCTTTACATAGACTCCCTGTGGGTGAGAGTGCTGCAGGTACAGATTGATGTGATTGATCTAGTGGTAATTTCTATATGAGTAGATTGCAGTTGGTGACATTATATTTTGAATTGGTAAAAAACTTTTGATAAAATTCTTATTAAAGTACAGTCTTCCCTTGATTGACACAATTGCATTTGTGTAAAAAATACCATGTGTGTGTTTACATGTAAAATGGAGTGAGGGCATAATCTAAAATAAAGTTAAGTTTTTTATCTATTCTAAGTGAATGTCTAGTAGGACACTCAAATGTTATACAGGTAAAAGGAAATTTGTCATCTATGTATGGCTCCTTACTGACTACCTACAAGTAATTTTTCCAGTCATTCCAAAAATGCCCACGTACATTTCCTAAATACACCTCTTTGAAAAACCACTGGCATAGGGCCTTACAATGCTGGGTGATAACAAGAATCCTTGTCTCATTCTGGATCTTATCGCTGTTTATCAGATTGAACAAGGTCCTTTTTATTCTTGGTTAAGAAATAATTTTGAAATTATGAATGGAAACAATTTTATCAGAAGCCTTTTCTGTACCTATTGAGATGATTATATTATTTTTATCTTTAATGTTGTTAGTAAATTACACTTATTGGATTTTTTGAATACTCAGTCAACCTTACATTCATAGATAAACTCTACTTGATCATTATCCATCATGATCAAGTTGAGTTTATTGAGTATATTACTGGGTTCTGTTTGCTAATATTTTGTTCAGAAATTTCACACCTATGTTTTTGAGACAGATTGGACTATAGGTTTCCTTTCTTTTATCAAGTTCTTGTCATGTTTTATATTAATAGAATTGAGGCTGAATTAGTTCTGGTAAGGCCTGGTATACCTCTAGTTTATGTCCACTTCTAAGGCATTCTTGTCCAGGTGTTCCAACTGACAGACTGTGGTATTCACTAGAACCTATTCCTCTGTGGGATCTTAACTCTAATTCTTCACTACTCAGCACATCGAAAATGCCAGAAACTTAGTCTGTTTAACATGTTCCTCTGTTTCCTGTACTTGTGAATTGGTAGTTTTAGAGGCTTGATCAGATGTAGCTTTGATTTTTTTTTTCCAGGAATACTTGATTGGTGGTGCGGACAATCATCAGAAGGCACACAATAGCTGATTATGTATCTTTGTCATGAAAGTGACCATTGATCATTATTGCTTGGGATTATTAATGCATTAAGGGTAGTAAAATGATGATATTCCAACTCTGCCATCCTTTCTCCATTTATTAGCTATAATATTTGTATGAAGCAAAATTCTCCATATTTACTTTTGATTAGCAGCAGTATAGTTTAATTAGGAAAAACAGTGTAATTTCATTTATGAAAGAAATATTGAGCTATGAGGAAGATCAGGCCCCACTTCAGTCGTAAGCAACATTACCAAAATGATGACCCTCCCTATTTGATCAACCACCTTTAAAAAAAAAAAAGAATAACAGATATTTGCTTATGATACTTCTGATGAGAGGTTAATATCCAATATATATATAAAGAAGTCATACAATTCAATAATTAAAAAAACAAACAATCCAATTAAAAAATGGGCAGAAGGTGGCTCCATAGTGTAGTGGTTAGCATATCTGCTTTACATGCAGAAGGTCCTGGATTCGCGCCCTGGGTGGAGCCATGGACCATACCCTGGGTGCGCCAGGCCCCCCAGGTTTACGCCACCAGTGTGTGGGAGGAGACACCCTGCCTTCAGAGATTCAGTTCTTAAAAAGGGAAACGACACCATCCATAGGTCAGGGGTGGAAGTGGTGGTGGGGGGGGGTGGAATTAAAGAGGAGGAAAAAAATAAAAATAAGAAAAAAATGAGCTGAAGACCTGAACAGGGACTACAGATGCCTAAGACATATGAAAAGGTGCTCAAGGTCACTAATCATCAGAGAAATGAAAATTAAAACCATAGTGAGATATCATCTCACACGTGTCAGAATGGCTGTCATCAATAAATTAAACAGGAGTTGGCGAGGATGCGGAGATAAGGGAACCCTCATACACTGTTGGTGGGATTGCAAATTAGTACAGCCACTATGGAAACCAGTCTGGAAGTTTCTCAAAAAATTAAAAAAGGATATACCTTTGACCTAGTAATGGTACTTCTGGGAATTTATCCTAAGAAAACCAAAACAATAATTACTAAAGATCTATGCACCCCTATGTTCATGGCAGCACAATTTACAATAGCCAAGATATGGAAGCAACCTAAATACCCATCAAAAGATGATTGGATAAAGAAGTTATGGTTCATTTATACAATGGAATATTACTCAGCCATTAAAAAATTGAAATCTTACCCCTCATAATGACATGGATAGACCTTATTATGCTGAGTGAAATAAGTCAGACAGAAAAAGATAAATACCACATGATTTCACTTACATGCGGAATCTAAGGAACAAAAAGAACAAACTAATCAAAAACAGACTCACAAATATAGAGGACAATCTGGTGGCAGCCAGAGGGGTGGGAGGTTAGGGGGCTGGGAGAATGGGGTGAAGGGTTAAAGAAATACAAATTAGTAGTTGGTAGATGGTCACAGGGACGGGGAGCCTGGCACAGGGAATGCAGTCAGCGGCAATGTGATGACTAGGTGCAGAGCCAGAGGAGAGACAGAGCAATTAAGGGGATCGTTTTATAAACTATATAAATGTCTAACCAATGTACTCTATACTTGAAACTAATAATAAAATAAAGAAGAATAACATTAACTTAATATATGGAAGAGCAATAAACTATAAACCATTACTTAAATAGGAGATTTGCAGAGGCGATGTCAGCTCTTTGAAAGAAGGTGGATCTAGAAGTCAAAAGATCAGAGTTCTATTTCTGGTCCTGTTAATTTACTAGTTATGTTACCTTGTTTAAATCACTTAACTTTTTTGATACCTAGTGTCACATTTGAAAAATGAAGCTTTTAGATCTCTTTAAGATACTTTTAGCTTTACACTTACATGATTAGATTTAATGTAGATGCTTAGGTCAGATGACTCGTTCAAATATAATTGTACTTCAAATTTATACTTAAAGAATGGCCCATTTTAATTTGATTTTACTACTCCTCTTTGATTAAATGCCCCAACCAAATTTGGTGTCACGTTCAACACATCTGCATCCTATATTTGCTATGTAACATGGGCTATGTGTATATGATAATATGCCTTGTAGCTTCTTACAAATTAATGATTGTCACTCTTTGTTAATGTTGGGAACTGCTGACTGCATTTCTTCTCATGGTTAATATTACCAAAGCAGGGGTAAAATCTACTTTTTAAATTTTTCAAGAAGAAGAAAAATGACTTAATTCATCCAAGAATGAAATTCCACATACTAGTTTTTCTAAAATACATTTTTGTGAATAAAAGTCGTTACTCAGAGGGAGTTTGGAAAAGGCATACAGACAAAAGAAGTCCCAGTGCCAAATATTTTAGCCATTAAAGCATAAATCAGCTGCAATTCTTCAGTGAGATAGTGTCCCAGAGAAGAGAAGAGACTTCTTTATACTAATGTTTATTTCAATGGGCATGTTTTTCTCGTAGTCTAATAAGACACAGGCTGATTTCTATCTTCACATTTCTAAAATAGATTATGCAGCTAAGAGTCAGTCCATATAAGAGATATTTTTGTTCTCTTCTTCTACCAAAGCTACCCCCCACCCTTTTTTTTTTGTTAGCGTAAATAACCAGTTGACCAGTTGAATTGATCAAGATGACGGAATAAAATCCCTTGGAAATGCTTTGAAACATGTATTCATTTCTTAACATCTAAGGGTAATGCAGAGAAAACAAAACCCTATTTTCTCATTTAATTATTCATGTAAAATGGAAACAGGTTTAATGACTCTGAGGTCGTAGTAGAATGAGCCTTAAGAGCACACAGATATATAAGAGATGAAAAAGTGGGGAGACCCAATTACAGACGCATGTGAATACTATATAGCTTATGCTGATAAATTTGAGAACTTAGATTAAGAATGTTCTAGGAAATACATAAATTACTAAAATTAACTAAAGTAGAGAGAAAAAAAAGTTGACTAGGCCCCTAACTATAAAGTAAATAGAGAAAGTTCTTAAAACTCCAAAACTACCTCCCCAAAAAGATTGAGTGTAGATGGTTTCACCAGTCAATTCTTTCAAAACCTGAAACAATGACCCGTATGCTATTTAACTATACCAAAGAATATAAAAGGAAAAAAGAAATGCTTTTCAGATTTTTTATGGTGTTAACAAAATCCTGGTACAACCACCTAACAAAGATAGCACAGAAACGAAAAGAAAATTGTAAACCAACTCTACTTATAAAAATAGATGAAAAAATACCCAGAAAAATAGAACAAATGGGATCGAAAAGGTTAAATAGCCAAAAGATGGAAGCCGCCTAAACGTCCCTCAGTGGGAGAACAGATAAACTGATACACACATACAGTGGAATGGCTGTTGTGAATAATGGTGCTGTAAACATGACTGTACATTTATTTGCGTACCTGTTTTCAATTCTTCGAGGTCTATACCTATCAGTGGAATTTGCTGACTCATATGGCAATTCTGTGTTTAACCTAAAGTAACCCTTATGCTGGAGAAACATTTTGGGGTGACAAATTCTGTTCCCCTACAGCTCCTAGGTTACAAACCTGTACAGCCTGTTACTGTGCTTTATACTGTGGACAGTTGTAATACAATGGTAAGTATTTGTGTAATGCCTTGCATTAGGATGTTATGATGGCTATGATGTCACTTGGCAATAGGAATTTTTCGGCTCTATTATATTCTTATGGGACCACCGTTGTATATGCAATCCATCTTTGACCAAAAGGTCGTTATGTGGTGCATGATTGTATATCTATCTTGGATTTGGTATTATTCAGATTTGCCATAAAGAAGTTATACTCTTTCGACTCAGAACTATATATAATGCATTGTTCAGTTCACCGTGTTAACATAAGAAAGTCCAAACCTCTAAAGAATCCTTATGAGTTTGAGTTTATTTGTGCCAAAATGATTGCACGCTGGGAAGCAAGATCTCAAATGCTTTGGAGAAAAATGCCTCCCAGAATGACAGTAATGACAGGTAATCTTCCTTAGGAGGGAATGTAAGGAAGATTACATGGGAGAAAGCAAGGTAGGAGATCACTACCAATAGACTGCAGTTTAGTTAAGATTATGTGCTCCCTTGAGGGTGGTTACTTTTTCAAAGGGTCTGACAAAGAGGCATTTCAAAGGTACGTTAACCTAGATTCACAAAAACAAGGGACAGGGCTTGCCTGAGGCAAAGATAGCCTTTTGTTAGGGAAGTTACAGACCTGAGGCACGACTGCTCACCATGACTTGCCCAATTAGGAATTTATGATCCCATCATTCTGTGAGATTACTTTTGGTCAGATTTATTAAGGAGACCCTTTTTTGTCCACAACTAAAATGTGAGCATTTTATATATAATGTTATATATAATGTTTATTCAACATTATATGTGTTATAATTCATTAGACATTTAATTTTTTGGCCTTAGCTTATGATCTTTATTTGTCCATTACCTAAAGTCCAGCAGGTTCCTAAATTGATTTCAGTACATTGGTTTTATGCATTTATCCAGCATTGGAAAGATAAGAATAAAAATGAAAAATTCAGTATATGAGCATTGTAAGACTGGGGCAGGCTGCTGGGGTTAGAGCATTCATTAGCTGAATAACCGTGGTCAAGTTATATTAAACTCCGTATGCCTGTATTTCCTGGGATTTGATTATTCTGCTCCATTATACATTCCCATTATTTTACCTCCATTCCAGGACCAAAGGGTGGAAGATACAGAGAAAGAGGGGAAATGCACAAGTTGGGGGGTGGGGGGTTGCCCCCACCTTCCTGGGATCACAGTCTTACTAAACAGGAAGGTTTTCCTCCCTCAGACACATGTGGCTCTTGCAGGTTTCCATTGCTACCACCACAGGAGAGGGATTCCTGTACTCTTTCTGAGGATGAGGCGTTTCTGTATCTGGTCTGTGGGCTGGAGCAACAGTGCTTTTTCCAGAGTTCTCTCTGTGCCACAGCACTCAATTTTGCCTATCTGACTGTGTTAAGTTCAGGCCAGTGGTACCAAGGGGGGCAGGGGAGGAGCAGGGGGCGGTAAACTCCCTACCAGTTCAGAAATATCCTGAAGTCTGGTATTCTTCCCCGATTTATCTTTTACTCTTTCCAGAGGCCTCAACTAGATGTTTCATGCATTCCACCAGGTTTTATGGTTTTATTAAGTGGGTGGGGCAGGGTAAAGTGTGTTTACTCTGTCTTACCCAGAACCAGACCCTAAATTTCCTTTTAAAAGAGAGCACTTGTAATATTGCCACCATTCCTGTTACTTTTTTAATCCAAGACTATTCTCATACTAAGATGCAATTTGAATCATATTACTACCTTGCCAAAAAATAGAAGGCTTTATTAGCTGTCCATTGCTTCTAGGATTAAAGACAGACTTGTTTTAACATTCATATTCTCCAACTTCATATACCTCACATTCCAGCCGAACAATAATACTTACTGATATATATAGTTATCCTATTCCACACCTGTAAACTTTATTTAATTCACTCTGCCTAAAGTAGTTTCCCAAACTTTCAATCTGTTTCTACAAATGCTATGCGTCTTTTAAAGCTCTGATACACTGCCTTCTTAAAATCTTAGTTTTATGCTCTCTTTTTATGCGCTTGCTATTAAAGGAGTATGTGATCTGTTTAGTTTTGGAATAACTTATTTTTATTTATACTTTTTCAATATACGAGTGTGTTTATGTATATATGTATATAAGATAAATAATGTATACATACATATACACACAGACTTTGTATTAGGATTGTTTTTATGATTAGAGATACAGTAACTGTGTCTAGCATAGACTGTTATGCCTCAGATCCAGCAGATTCAAATATCATTTAGTGCCTGTCACATGCTCTTCTCTAATAACTCTGAGACATGTATTATAAATCTCATTGATATGAGGACACCGAAGATAAGTTAAAAGTTAACATTATCTTAACTTTCTACAATGGCTGAGTTTCTCGAGTGCAGGAATTCCAATATTCATTTTTCTACCATCTCATACCTACCGCATAGTAGCTACTCAGTAAATATAACAATAGCCCTAACTTTTTTCTTCTTTCTACAGTACCTTGGCCATGTGGAAGTTGATGAATCAAGAGGAATGCACATCTGTGAAGATGCCGTAAAAAGACTGAAAGCTGTATGTATTTGATGGTTACCAGTATTGATCTATATGCTGTAAATATTTTCTTAAAAGATTTTGCTCACTAAATTTTAGTGACCCACTTTCCAGTAAGAACAATGTTTCTCTTAAGGCAAAAAGATGAGCTCACTTAATAAGGGGGGCATCTCATGTCGTCATCCAAAGATATAAATTGTAAAGACCAACTTTCTCAATTTAGGCCAGACATTATCCAAAAGGTACTTTTGATTCAGAACCCTTATTAAACAAATGGTATGAAATCTTATAGACGAATAATATTCTAAAACCAGGATAAAACTATTTGAGTTAGTGTCTTAACTGTGATAACTTGGTTATAAATTAAATCTATAAGAAACAGCTTTCTAGGGAAAAGTAGAAGATGGAGATAGTCCGTGTTCTTGGCTAGTGAGGTTTACAATTTGGGAGGACTTATTATTATCTTGACTGCTACCCCCTAGTTTCCTTCTCTGTACTCCTCTAACATAAACAGTATATTTCCCCTGCCTTTTGCACAGACTTTAGCATACTTGACATGGAGACTCCTTTTCCAAGATAAATCATGTTTACTTTGCCTGTTATGTCATGGAACACATTCCAGGCACATGCCTCTGTATTTAATAAAAGGAGAGAATGGGTTCAGAGTTCATAAAGGTTTAGATTAAAGCATTGATTTCATAATTTGGAAAGTGTTGATTTCATAATTTGGAAAGGTTTGAAGAATGTTTCATAAACTCTGACAGCCCTCTTCACAACCTTCCGTCTTTCCAATGTGTGGCCTTTCTCCACTTTGCTATGAAAGCTTTAAGTGTGACTTCTGCATGCCCTTGCCCCAAATAGCATTAAATACTTGTTGCTTTGGGTTTGCTTGTATGGTGGGCTGCTTCAATTTTAGCTACTGATGAGTGCTTTTTTTCCCTCAATTTGCTTAATAACCAAAAGTTTTCTGCTGCTTGGTACATTTTTTAATGACCTCTTTTCTATAAGTCCTCATTATAAAAGATAAAATGAAGGAAGCAACCAACTCAGGTGGATTATATTTTGAAACAAATGCCTGAATCTATACAAAGAACTAAAAAAAAAAAAGCCAATATAGACACATTTCCACATACATATACACACATATCATTTACCTTAGATTTTGGTCATTTAAATTCTTAAATGATTGAAGCCCTTCCTAGTCTGTCTGTGTACTCCAATTAATATTAAAGGGACTTAATCCATATGTTATGGTACATGAAACTATAATTTGTAGACTTGTTGTGTCTGGCTGAATATATCCCCCAGTTAAATACAACTTCAGATAATGTAATTTCCCAAGAAATATAAATTTAATCTCCTCTTTAACAAAATAATTTTAAGTTCACTAGAAAAATAAGTTTAACTAAGAACATTTAAAAAAATAATGCAGTGATTTGCCCCATAGTCATTAAAGAATATTTTTAACATCATAATACTAATAACTGAAAACAACAGACAAATCTGAACACAGTAGATAGACCTGAAATAAACTATAAATAGTTATTAAAATCTTATAACTTATATAAGTTAGTTAGAACGTCACTGTGGAACGAGCCTTTAGAAAGTCTTTTACTTCAGAGTATGGTTTTTTGTTCACTAAATAAGGAAAAACTAGGCTGGTTTAAGTTTGCCCAGAAGTATTAGGAAATGGTATTATTTAGATGTTTAATGAGCAGTTAATCCTCTTTACTGTCTACTTTTTTTAAAACTTGCTTTTAATTAGAAGCATCTCTTTATTATATAGGTAGTACATATTCATTGTGTAAACTACAATTTAAAAAAACAGTATATAAAATCTCTTGCAATCCCGGAGATAGCATTATTCATCATCTAGTTTTAAAACTAATTTTTTAGTTGAGTGAATGTTTTTGTTTTATTTTTTTAACCAAAAATATTATAAACTATAAGCATGATTATTTGAGGTATAAGATTATTTAGGTAATAAAATTCAATGAGTTTTTCTTTCACTAGAATTAGGAACAAAATTGCCTTTTAATAAACTATTACCTATGCCTATACAATGTCTGGCACATAGTAACCACTCAAAAAATAATTTTTGGAATGAATATACAGAAAATAATTCAGTCAGTCCTCAATATGTGGTCAAATTGAATCTCATAATAATCAAAATCATGTTTAATGTTTGAAAATTTAAGAAACCCTTTTGCTTATCTCTAAAATATCCTTATTTTCCTAGGCATTTTATAACTAAAATGAATTTTTAGATAAATGTTGATTGCTTTTCTAGACATATTTAAACTTTTGACCTTTGAGGGGAAATTGACCACTTCTGAACTTTTCATTCAAGAAGTTTGTTTTTAAAAATGTTTCAAATCAACCCTGTCCAGGAGACTTGGAGCAAATGTTGTTTATAATTTTACATAGGAAAACATGTATTTAAAAAAATAAGATTGAATTTTTAGGTAACTGATGTCAGTTTCCTGTTTATTATACTCCGTGAAACTTCCCCCTTGTATAAATAATACCCTTCCTAATGCTGGACTGAGAAGCTTGCAGAAAGTTGGAAGCCTTTGAAATGTTGTTCTTCTCGGATCACTGTTGTCCACAAAAATTCATGACTTTTGTGTTCTTTTCATATTTTTACTATGCCTAAATTTCTAGTTGCCTTCCCCCTTACCAAACATTCACCTAACAAACATTTATAATCTATAACAAATATCTATAATAAATGTATGTAATCTAAAACAAACATGTGTAATGTAACAAACATCTATAATTAGATGTGGCAGATGCTTATATTTGCCAAAAGCTATGTCTCTGGAGGTGTTTTTTGTTTGTTTGTTTTTAGAGATCATAAAGCAAATGTAAAAGTGTACAGACCTACAGATTAAAGAAAAAATAGCCTGTCTATAGACCTAGTTTGAATGCCAGAGTTTTAAAAATTGAAGAATTATATAGCTCAGAAATACGAGTTAAGTAGCAAAACAAACATCTTAAACTTGAATGATCTTTGAATTAAAAATCTAACATTCTATTGCTTTTTAAATTTCTGGGAATTGAGGAAGGAGGGTAATTTGCAAGTGTAGTTTCCTTCTCCATGAAGTAGTCCCTTACAATTTAGGACTATTTTAACTTCAATTAGGAGTTAGTTGCAAACTTAATATACACAAATGAAAAGATATTATAACTAAACAAGAGAGTACTTTAAACATATGCTTCTCAGAGCATAAATATGTGTAAATTATTTTTTACTTTGTATATATATATATATATATAAAGTGAGTTACAGCTATTTTTAACTCATTTACTTTGTGACATGATTAGCCATTTAGAAACTTAGACTGTATAGGATATTGCCTGTGGGCAATCTGTTGTCCATTTTTAGTGCCTTTATGTTATAGTCCGTTGCTGGGTGAGGAGTAATGTCATGTATCAGTCTGTTCTGTAATAAGTGTATCGAGCCTTTGGTTATCTTTCTTGACACTGATCCAAAATGCCCTTCCTTTTAAAAGGTCTTTTCTTCCCATTGTCTCTGTAAATGTGTCTCTGTCTTTGTTTTAGACTAGTTTCATTATACTACCAATTCCTAATATGTTGATTTTTTTATTCACTATTTGATATATTTTTTCTAATATATGTTCTTGTTTTAGCAGGTAAAAGAACCATAACTTAAAAAAAAACAATATTATTCTCTAATAACTATCTTTTTTATGCATTTTGCATGTCAACTGTTTTCATTAACATCTGATATCTTTTATAAAAAGAAGGCAAACTCCATGTTTAACAAGAGCTTTTCTGGGAGCTAAATTGAATATTAACAGATCTCTTTCCCTCACCTCCCTGTCCCTCCAGAATGGGGAATCTTTTAACTTTGGCTGCATCCTTAAAAGCTGATGGTTGGTTGCTCACAGTCTAACAAAACTAGGGTTACCAAACTTGGCAGCAGAAATAAAGTTAGTCTTATTGTGTTAACTACTCCCAATTATTTTATTATTTTTCCAGCTTAAGTTCACAACATTTCACGGAAATATTTGATGCTAGTTGTCATTTTCAAAACTGAGGGAGCAAATAAACTATTCAGTGTTTAAACGACTTTATAAATTGTCTGAGTGTCAAATTTTAGTACAGTAGTCTTTTTCTAGACCTTTATCTATCATTAAAAACTGATTATGAAAAGTAAAGGCTTAAAGTATAGTTCAACCAAAGCTCAGAAATGTAAAGTTAAGGTAGCTTGGATAAGTTAGAACCCATCTACTTTGCATAAGTTCTTCAGATTTTAAATGGTGGCCAGCTTTCAAAGTTTGTATATGCTTAAAAACTGATGTTGGGACCACAGGTAGCTATGTCTCTCTCATCTACATAGCTTCAGAACTGTATATACTTATAACTGTCTATGCAAGTTTCTTTATTCTAAAACAGCATTTAAATAGAAAACAAAACCCATTTCTTAAATTTCAGTTGTAGTTCACAAATGTGGTCTGGTTCTCAGATATATTTGTTTTCTCAGCTCCAGTGAAATCATCAGCCTTATGTTCTTGATAGATGATTTATTCTATGTTTGGAATAGAACATATTATTTCTCCGTGATTGTCATGGAATTGATCACACACATAAAATCAGTCCTAATGTGTAATTAAGGAAATTGTGAACTCAGTAAGAGAAGGTCTGACAAGGACCCTTGCTGCACACTCATAATTTAATTTTTATGTGTTTCTTTGTTATGTGATAATGTGATCATTTGAATATGAACCAGTTTTATAAGTTAATGACTTCCACATCGTTGACCACTTTTCAATTGAAAAATGTATGTGACACTAATCTATTTACTACTCACTATGATGAAATTTAAAATGCAGACCTCACCAAACCAGTATGCCCTGATCTTTTTCTCTGCTACCAAATTTGGATAATCTCTGTTTTAAAAATAAATAGAAAATACTAAACTAACACGTTGCTCTGCATGGGTACAGGTTCCGACTTCTTCTCATTCTTCCCATGGATTCTTAGGCCATACAGTGTGTTTCCTTGCATTTTCATGTCACTCCTGGTATGGATAACTCTAAAATTCTCACTCCCTCCCCTTCCACTTTGCCCTTTACCCAACTTCTGTCTGTGCGTTTTGGTGTGAAACCCTGGGACATTTAGCCCATACAGTAATAGCACTCGACTTGTCCCCCTGTTCCTCCAGGAAAGGAAGTTCTTCAAAGGCTTCTTTGGAAAAGTAAGTTTGATGCCACATTTGTGCTTGCTTAATAAGGAGTTACACCCCTAGTTTAGCACTGACATATTTTTTAAGTACAGCTTTGGTATCTTTATAATACAGGAATTGATTCGACTCTATATGGAAATTAATGAGTTAGAAAGTTGCTATCTATGATATTACCTGTGTCTGTTGATACTATATCTGATGATTCCTAGGGAAGTCCAATAAACAAATCGATAGGTTAAAAAAGGATTGTCTCTTGAAGACTAGGTGTTAATTTGACCTTGCAAAACCTTTCCTATTAGCGGTATCAGCTGAATTTTTAACAAGTGAGTTTTTACTTAGTGTTCAATATTGACAGAGAAATGGGAAGAAATAGTAAGTTCAAGTGAAAATTAAATGTACCCCAAATTTGACATTCAATACTATTACTTTTTTTCAATCTAAGTTAAATTTCAGATCAAGTAAGTAAAATTATATAAACTTATCTTCAGGGATCCTGTGATTTTTAACCTGGGCTACTAATCTAAGGAAAACTGTCTTTGTTTATCAAATATCTAGTTTATCAAATATCTGTCATATGTGGAATGTTGTTTATGTAGATGCTTTTCAAGTAATGATTGTTTAATGTTCAGATTTCCCTAGAATTAATAATATATATACAAATAGGTAAATACGTTTCTAACATTTTTGTGTCCAAGCTTATCGTTGTTTAGTTTTAAGTGTTACAAAATAATACAGACTGAGATGGTATAAGACAAAACTATTGTCATTGGATAACTGAGTGTAAATTACTAAAAGTTTATGTGACTATAAAAATTCCATCACAATTGTTTTTTTACTGGGTGGTTTTGTTACTTCGAAAATTTATTTTATTTTTATTTATTTATTTTAATTCCCCCTCCACCCCCCACTTCCACCCCTGACCTACGGTTGTTGCAGTCTCCCCTTAAGAGCTGGATCTCTGAAGGCAGGGTGTCTCCTCCCACGCAGTGGGCACCCAGGACCTGGCACACCCAGGGGGCCTAGCATGCCTGGGGTATGGACCATGGCTCCACTGGGGCGCGATCCCAGGACATTCTGCGTGTGCAGTAGAAGTGCTAACCACTACTCTGTGGAACCACCTTGGAAATTTGCTTTAAAGAACAAATAGTTTTCATTTCCTTCTTAAGTAAATATTTTAGTAATAATCTACTTTTACATGTTCTTGTTTAGATCACCTTTATAGTAATGTAAACAAATTAAGGGATTTTAGGTTGAATGGTTTAGTTTAGTTACTACTGTCTATCTGAAAAAAAAAATCATATAATTGACCCACAGATGTCACAATAAAAAATTTTAATAGAGATTTTGAGTCTGAATCAAATCAACAGGTCCATAGTATGTGGGATCCATATCTGGAAAGAATTAATCCTATAGACAGTTGTATCATTATTAATTGGCACTTATTTGTTTAGGAATTTTTTTTGTATTTTCCAAATAGACTCTCTCAAAGCAATTTCACAGCACCACAATTATCATACAATTTTAATTATTTTCAAAGTGATCAGTTTTTATTGTCTTTTATAGTTAAACAGCCTTGTTTATGAAGGCTAGGTTATTGAAAATATTGATTTGGTTTATAGAAAAACATGTTAAAAGTATATATTTTTAAAAGGTTATAACATGGTGTTAGGGAACAAAGATAGCTTTCACTTCAAAATCGATCCCAGAGTGGCAGCACTCATCACTGTATATAACGGGGTCATGGTGCCCCTACAGAGTAGCTGAACTGGGTCACACTGTGCTTCTTAGCTGTTTCCACTGCTTTTGGCTTGCATGATAAATTTATATGACATGAGAAGGAATATTATGAATCATTTCACTTCATCTTTACAATAACCCTGAAATTATTATTCCGCCTATTTTATGAGGAAACTAAAGTGACCCTCCTGAATTCACAGATCTAACAAGTGTTGGAAGCTAGGATTTGAATCCAAATAAATCTGATTCTTGAGCCCACACTCTTAATCACTGTGCTATACAATCACTCTGTTTTTGTATTATTTATAAGTGAAGTTGAAAATATTTAACCTTAAAAGATGCTACTAAATTAAAGAGCTTCCTATAAAGTCACTTTTACTTTCTTCTTTAAAGGTAGTAATTGAACTTTAGAGTTCGTCTCCAGTTAATTCCTTTTATTAGTTAGAGTTTTAAAGAGTTTTCCTTTGGTTCAAACTAACATTTTATTTTTCTAGAGATAGTTAAATCATACTAGTGAGTTTGACTCCTCTAGGATTTAAGCAATCTTCTACTGGCATCCATGAACAAATGTGACTATCAGAATTTTTTCATATCTTATCACAGGAAGAATTCTTTTTATGGCAGGACAATTTTATTCCATACAATTTTCAAAATTACAATAAGTAATTCACAGAGTTTAGAAAGCTGAGGCAGAAGAAAGCATTATTCATAATATCATCAGAAATGTGCTTTTAAATGAAAAACTTTACTTTGGAGCTTTTTAAATCTTTCAAGTTGTCATTATTCAACTCAACTTCCACACTACTCTACAAGAAATAGGCCAGTGAAAGAGTCTTGGTTTACTGAGTTTGTTAAGTCAGTTGTGGTTTGATGAAAGCCAAACATGAAGAATCTCATAGAACAATATATGACAAGGAGTTTTTTATCCCTTATAGTCTCTCATAAATTTTGATACTTTCTTGGCTTCATATCATTTGTGATTTAATGGTCCAGGATAAAGAGAACATCAGTTATCAAGAAGTGTCTCTGTCAAACATGTTTGCATAAAAGTAGGTAGATGTGAGAATTATCAGCCCTGAATCTGAACTGATGTCATGGCCAGGACAGCTTCCTTTTTTCCCTAAGTTGCTTCCCAGACCCGACTGCCCCACATCCCTTTTCCAGCTGGTGGGAGCAGTGCCTCCAGAAGCTTTAGGAGTAGGGAATAGATAAACCTGGGTCTGTTACAGGACTGTATGGTAAACCCATTGTAAGCTTACACATAGCTTAGAAGGAAAAAACTGAGAACCTGAAGTGACTTTTTCCAGACTAGCTGCATTAAATTGCTCATTGTTTTAGGAAAGCCAAGAATGTACTCAACTTTTTAGGAAGTGTTAATATGCAACTTAATTAGTGTATTTGGCCACACTAGCCCAATACTTTATTACCAAGTAATTACGGGTCATTTAACATTTGAAAAGGATTTTATAATTTTAATATATTTGAGGAACTCTATGAGTTAAGTAATCTATATTCCCGTTTTTATGAAGAACTGACTGGACAGAGACATCAAATGTTCTTAGGCCACCCTGTTAGGTCTCTTTTTAAAGTCATTATATTGGAAAAACTCAGCCTCCTGTGAGTCTTTCTCCTGTATGTCTCATTTACTGTTCACACAAAACACTTCACTTCTGGTCACCAACTGTGTGATTTTTTTCCTTTACCCCGCAATTTTCTGCTACGCCAGCTGGGTGTCCTACAATTTAACTAAATTCTGACACTGTCTCCCTGGAGATAGTGTCAGATTCTACGGGTTCAGGGCTCAGTCCCACAAGACTGCCCCTTACTTCAGATGCCAATCACAAATAGTAGGTCCCCAGGTTACTCACAACTTCTGCCCAGTTGGCTACAAACCAGAGGTTCTCGTGACCTTCTCAGGTTTGATCAGTTTGCTAGAACAGTTCACAGAACTCAGGGAAACACATTTACAAGCTTATTAAAGAATATGATCAAGGATACAGATGAACAGTCAGATAAAGAGATGCATAGGGTGAGGTCTAGGAGGGCCCGAAGCATTGGAGCTTCTGTCCCCATGGAATTGGGTGCATCACCCTCCTGGTGTGGATGTCTTTACCATCCCGAAGCTCTCCGAACCGTGTAATGTTGGGCTTTTATGGAAGCTTCCTCACATAGGCATGATCAATTTTTAATTCCATTTCATCCCCTGTCCCCTCTCTGGAGGCGGGAGTGGGGCTAAAAATGCCAAGCTTCTAATCATCACTTGTTCTTTTTGGTGACCAGCCCGATATAGAAGCCACCTAGGAGCCCACCTAGAGTCGCCTTATTATAACAAAAGATGCTCCTAGTGCTCTTATTTCTTAAGAATTTACAAGGGTTTTAGAACCCCTATGTCAGGAATAGGTCAAAGACCAAATATTAGGACAAGAGATGCTCATAGTGCTTTAATTACTTAGGAAATTACAAGGATTTCAGGAGCTCTGTGCCATGAACTGCGGGCCAAGACTGATATCTATTTTTTATTATTTTACAGCCATTTACTTGTATTTATGTAGAGCTTTTTAGTTTATGATATTCTTTGACCTACTTTATAATTTGCTACTCACAACAGTTCAGTGAATTAGGATAATTCATGAAACACATTTTACAAATGAATGAACAAGCTCAAAGAAGTCACCCAGCTGGTAGTAAAATGGCAGTGCCTACCCTGAAACCAAGATTTTCTGAAGGCTGGCGCAAAGTTCTTTCACCTACCCCTTGTTGAAGTTCTCATTCAGTAGTGTTGGCCTCTGCTCTCCTCAAGCATAATGAATGGAGCAGTGACTAATGCAGAGGACATGAGACAGTTCAAGGGCCCGAATGTCTCCCGCAAACATGGACTGTATGGCCTGCACACAGTTTATAAATTTGAATTAGTTGCCAGTATTTCAAACACTGAAAACTAGCACATAAAAAAACTAGGTTATCTGCTTAAAAATGAGAAGATCTGGCTAAACAGCATGCTTCCGATGTGACAGTAGTGGCTTGAGCTGAGTAGTGACTGTCCCCTTTCGCTGCCTGTTTGCCACAGTCCGTGCCACGCCCTCTCGTCTTTATACTCGGCCCGCTTTGTTCATTTTGTTACCTGCTGCTAAACCCTGTAAGCATTTGTGTTTGCGAACTCCTCCCAGGGCTGTGATGTCCCTTTGATTTGGTGGGAGTGGGTAACCACTTCAAGCTGCCTAAAAATTACCCAAAATATTATATCTGTTCTAAGTGATCCTATTAATGTACTGCCAAATATATTTTTTCAAGTTTTCACACTTTTACAGTTGTTAAATGGCATCATTAGAAATTGTTCCAATGTAGAGGATGAATTTTTGAAAGGCAACACAGGGTTATATTGTTTTCATCTAATCCTCGAGAATAAAACATTTCATGGTATTTACAGCCCTCTTAAATCAGTGTACTCATATCTACGTTCTATTTTAGATTTCCCAAATTTTCTCCTCTGATAAATCGTACTTAGTGCTTCTCTTCCATTCTGGGTCCTTTTCTTTAAAAGTGAGGGAATATCTACTGCCTCTTTCCTTTTCTTCCTGTTTTTTAAAATCCTATGCCCTTCTGTAGATCTTACTGTCCTTGCATTTTATTAGATGCATCTTTTAGGATTTGGTTTATTTTTCTTTTTGAAGTGCATCATAACAAATTTATGAAGGAAAAAAAGTCCTGAGAGTGATCAGAAGATTTCCATTCATTCTTGGTTCTATTATTTCCTGTGACATGACAGATTAGAGGGTCAAATGCCTTGGTCATTGATTTTTTTCTAGATTAAAAAAATTCAAAAACAAAGTCAGCTTAAGCTTCAAGTCACAGTTGGTGTCTAAAACATGCTAGGTCGGTGCTAGGCTATCAAATACAATTATAAGCAAGACAGCCTTCTTTTTTCTTTAACCCATTTACTCTCTCATGAGAGATGACTTTTTTCTTACACCTCCAGAATTTCTAACTCTGTTCTGTCCTTCAGCTGATGACCTTGCTTCTACTTCACTGAAAAAATGGAATCAATCAGAAGAAAGCTCTTGCGTGCCCCCTCCACACCTACTCAGCTACCCGCATCCATGCCCGCATACACTCTGTTTCTCCGTCTGTTCAAGGGACGAGCATGCTGCTGCCAGGGGCCTGCTCCTCACTCGATTCTTCTACTCCAGCTTCTACTTATTCCAGCAATGCAGCCCCCTCTCTCTTCCATAATCAGTCTTTCTTTAGTGGATCCTCCATTAGCATAAAAACCATCTTTTGAGAGAAAAAAAAAGGTTTCTTCTTCACGCCTTCAGTTTCTACTCTCCCTTCCTTAGTCAGACTCATTTAATTAGGCTTTTACCCTCACCACTCCACCAAAGCTGTTCTTGTCACTTCTTTATTACCATGCCAATGGTCCTATCACCTTACTCGGCGTGTTAGCATTCGACATAGCCCATCACTCCCCTGCATTGAAACACTCTGTTCCTTTGGGGTTTAGAGATCATACTCTCTTGGGTTTTTTTTTTTTTTTCCTTTTTTTCTTATAATGCTGCCTACTTCTCAGTCTGCAGACTCTTCTCTAACTACACGTCTCCCTTAAGGATCTCATCCAGTGTCATGGGTTTGAATATCATCTCTATGTGCTGATTTTGAAATTTCTGTATCTAGACTTCTCCCCTGAACTCCATACAGGTATTTCCATCTTAAAAGCCATATAGCATAAGGGTCAAGGGCACAGACTCTGGGGAGCCAGATTGCTTGCATTTAATCCTGGCTCAGCCACTTAGTCTGATAACCTTGGAAAGGGTTATTAACTACCTGTACCTCAGTTTCCCCACCTATAAAAAAAGGATAATACTAATACCAACTTCATGTGATTGTTCTGAAGATTAAATGACTAAGTATAAGCAAAGTGTACAAAAAAGCCTGCCATAGTAGATAAGTGTTAGGTGGTGTTATCATCATCATTAATCATTTCACACCATGCATCTAACACTAACATGTCACAAATCAAATTCCTAATCTTTCTCTCCCTAACTACTCTTCCCTAGTCTTCCCCATCTCATATACAGCAACTCTGTCCCTGTAATCCAGCTAAAGTTTTTGGATCTGATCGTGACTCCTCTCTCTCTCTCTCTCTCTCTCTCTTAAACCCTATATCCGGTCCCTTAACAGCTTCTGTCTCACCACTTCCACTTCTCCGCCCTGGTCCAAGCCAGCTTCTCCTCTTACCTGAATCATTGCCATAGTGTTCTACTTCCCCTGTTTTTATCATCGTTCCCCTACCATCTCATTCGTTAAGATACCAGACTGAGTGATCTTTTTTAAGACAGAGGTCTTATTGTGTTGCTCCACTGCCCCAGATCTTCAGTAGCTTCCTGACCTACTCGGACTCTTTTGGGCCTTGCAGGCCACTGTACATGAATTCCCTCTGTTCCTTTTCCTGCCTCCTCCTATTCTTACTCCCTCTGTTCTAGCCGCACTAACCTCCTTGTCATTGCTTGAGCACACCAGGTATACTTCCACCTCAGGACCTTTGCACTTGCTTTATCCTCTAGTCTGAAACACATCATCCAGATATCTGCATGGCCTACTTCCTCAAATTTTTTCATTCTTTGTTCAAAATCACCATTCTTGGTGAGGACCCTATTTTAAATTCCAAATACCATTCTTTTTCATATACACATACTTAATATTCCCCTTCCCAGCTTGATTTTTCTTTGATCAGGCTTATCAGCATTTGTCATACCTTTTACTCATTTGTTTATCTCTTCCTCACTAAAATGTAAGCTCTCCAAGAACAGAGATCTTCATCTGTTTTGTTCACTGCTCAATCTTCAATGCCTCAAATAGGATGTGGTCCATAGTAGCTGCTCCAAAATATTTGAGTTAGTGGATGAATAGATGAATAAATGACAAATGCACTGCTTTCAAGGTGACTCTGTAGTGGGAGAAATCAGACAAATTTAAAAAAATGGTTACCAAATTGTGTAACATTAACAAGTGCTACTGGACCAGAGGAAGGATAAATGTGAGAGGTTGTGATGAAAGTTTAAGAGGAAATGACACCTAAGGCTGTGACTTAAAACTATGAGTTTCAATTAAACTAAGTTAGAGGGAGAAGGCATTTCACACAGAAGGAACAGCGTTAACAGGACCAATGGGATGAGAGAGAACATGCTCCACTCATTCATTCATTCAGCCTAGGGATGCACAGAAGAAACAAAAGCTAAGACCCAGGTTTTGGGTATGGATGACCAAAGGAAGGGGCAATCATTCATTGTGCAAAGAGGCATGATGGATTCAGTTTTGGAGAGGTTGAACTGGAGATGCCTGCGGAATTTTCATTTCTGCTATTACAGTGTTTGAAATATGAATTTAATATTAGAAGAATCCCTAGAATCCCCCCTCCTCAATAAAAATACTTTGACAAACTAGAAGAGCTAAATTGTCTCCAAAAATCTCTCCTTTGCTGTAGCATGTTTGTGACATGCTACCATCCCTATTTTGTTTTCCCCTGAAAGCTTTAAATGGTCCCTCTTACTTAAGAAAATGCAGAAAAAGTGTATTTTAGTGTCCCAGATTAAAAGTTACTGTACTTTTAATTGAAGCAGCCATTAGAGACAGCGCCAGTCTCAAATCCTGTAGAAAATTATGTTTCTTTCCCTTCATCATTTTGTCCTTTGGGGAATACCCATGGCATGTTGGAATTAAAAAAAAAATTTTGTTTATTACATGATTCTGTTCAGAAATTCAAATATCAAATTACAGATTTTTAAGGCCCTTCTCAGAATAAAAAAAAAAAAAAATGAAGCCCTTTTTCCCATGAAAGGAAAGAAGTCTCTTCATTCATCATAAGGCACACCGTATTATGGTTGCCTGTCAATATTTCATTAATACTCCGTAATGACTGGGTTATCTCTGTGTATAGGTGTGACGGAAAGACTGACCTGT
The DNA here is from genome assembly GCF_014176215.1 of Rousettus aegyptiacus. NCBI lineage: Eukaryota > Metazoa > Chordata > Mammalia > Chiroptera > Pteropodidae > Rousettus > Rousettus aegyptiacus. The sequence continues at coordinate 151,949,945 of NW_023416306.1, read as the reverse complement.
GATTCTTTACACGTTGGGTGTCCTTGGAGACCTCTTTGGGGTGTAGCAGAAAGAACTCTGTACAGTAGGATGGCAAATCACTACTGTTCTGCCCCTCCCGCCCAAATCGTTTGCCCCTGTGCTTCGTGACGTCTCATGGCTCTGCCAAATTACACTCCCATGGGTCCGTGTAGCATTTCTTTGCTTTGGCCTACAGCAGGACACTGGCTTAACTTTTTTTGTTCTTTTCATATGCCCAGCAGAATTGTCTTGCCTCCAAATATTACTTTGATTTATGTGATTAATTGCATGCTCTTGTTCTAATTGGTGATTTTGGGAATCATAGAACTTTAGAGTTGGACAGCACCTGAGATCTGAGTCACAGTTTAAAATAATAGATAGGCTATAAGCACATTTGTTAAAAAAAAAAAAAAAAAAAAAAAATTAAGGGACACAGTTTTAAACAGGTGTAATACTTCAATATAATGAATTGTCCTTCCAAAAGATTTAATTAATGGTCCCTTTCCCGGGATCATGATGATTTATACCAGAGATTGACATTCTGTGGCCCACTACCTATTTTGGTAAATAGCTTTATTGGAACAAAGGCATGTTCATTTGTTTACATATTGTCTGTGGCTGCTTTTGTGCTATAGTGGCAGAGTTGAGTAGTTGCGACATAGACTGTTTGGCCTGCAAAGCTTTAAATATTTATCTGGTCTTTCACAGAAAATGTTTGGGCATCCCTGATTTAAACAGCTTAAAAACTTCTCTAACTGGGAATCTAAAGTACTTTCCCAGATAACACCAATATGTAAAATGAAAGAGCAGCTGTAAGGAGCTACCAGCCTACCAAGAATATCACCAACTGTGATCTTCATCCTTTGTCAATCTATTTTTTTTTTTAGTTGATATCTACTTAAAAAAATACTCCGGAGAGAGATTGATAGATAAGTAGATGGCTTTTTAACATTGTAATTAGTTATTTCAGTTGCCTTTTATTATAACTTTTATATTTAGGGGATAGTGATCTTACAGTGTACTGAGTTTATTTAAGCTATTTCCATGTCATTTTTACAACCATTGTGTGTTTCTTCACTGTGTTATTTTCACGTTATTTTCATGTGTGTTTCTTTTACTTACAGTACAAGTTTCCTGATTAAGTAATTTGTAATAGATCCACTATCTACTATTATTTCTCCAGTGTCGGCTTGCTTAATTTCTGTGTTGGTTTATATCTACCCATAATAAAAAGTATTTAAGGCAGATGTTAATTTTAAAATTCTAAGTTGACTATTTAGAGAGTTGAGTGGTTACTTGAAAGTTATACTTAACTTTTGTCATCTTTCACTCATAGTTTAGCTCGATCCTTCTCAGATTTCATCATTTTAAATTATAAGTTACTGAAGTTCTGTCCATGTTAAACTCATTTTCTTCCTTTGAAGAATAAGCAATTTTCTCTTTGTTATAAACTGTGTTTTTAGTGGATTGACACTAGTCGGTGTAAGTTCTACCTATAACCTTGAAATTATTACTAAAGTAGAAAGTGTTGGTAAAATAATTCTGTATGTCTCACATCTGTATTACCCCTATCACATTTTTATTAGTTTCTGAAGTATTATGTAATCTTTTTTTTAAGGGGTGTTTTTGTCACTAAGATGTACATAAATTCTACATTTCGTATAGGGTTATCTTTCCCCTCACCCCCGCCCCTTTGGTTAGCTAACTTTGAACTTATCTTCTTGGGTATTAGCTTAAGTATACAGTTTTAGGGCAAACAAAAGCACTTTCATCTTTTATGACTTTTATCATTTTCTAAAAATTGCTTAGGAATCTTAGTTTATATTATGAATGAAAGACTCAAAGCATTGCTATTATAGAATTTGTGAGAGGAAGTCTGGACATAATTTCAGCTACAGGTACCTTAATATTTCCATACCTGGTTGAATTAACTGTAATCTGGCAAGCTAGTGACATCCAAGAGCCGGTCCTCAGACGTATAAACAAATACAGAAAGAATTTATCTGTTTTCTTCCCCTATTTAGAGAGATCAGAGGCCTTGAAATATGAGAAATACAATACCTCACTGATTAGTACAACACCATAAAAATTGTAATAAAGACATACCTCAAAAGGTAGAGATGTTTCTATAACAGTATTTTGGGCCAAGAAATTGTTTCTTTTCCCTGTATATTGTAAGGAGACTAAATGGGAAACGGTCCCATTTTAAAATGACCTTTTATTGTCCCCTCCTTTGGCCTCCCAGCCGAGGAAGTTATCCTACCTATCTGTCGCCTCAGGTGCTGAACGCCACAGGCTGCAACTGCACAGTAATCAGATGAATCGAACTTCAGATGTAAATTTCTGACACAGGGTTTTCAGTGCCACCTGGTAGGCTTCTGTGTCACTGATCAGTTGTTTCCCGTTCCCTACAGCAGATACTTAGCACATTTATTCCTTCGACAGATATTTCTTACACCCCTACTCTGTGCCAGGCGTTGTTCTAAGTTCTGAGCATAGACACAGCACTGAACAATAAAGGTGGAAAAAACGTGCCGTCATGGACGGCACCTTCCAGCAAAATGCTAACCTCTGCCCAAGGGGTGGCCGAATGTGGGCAGATTCTGTTGTTGGTGGGGTGACTGTTATCTCATTGCCTGAAACAGCCCCAGTGTGACACCTGTTGCAGGGTTTTAGTAGCGCCCCCCCCCTTTCACTTTCAAGGCAGGCCCAGGTTGAACAGAAAGTCACATGCCCACTCTAGTTTTAAACCTTTTCCATTTATTAATCTATTTAATCCTCGTAATAATCCCATGAGGTGTTTACATTTATTAACATCATTATGTAGGTATGGAAACTGAAGCATAGAGAAGTTGAGTAATTTACCTTTGGTCACGCTAATAAGTGACAGAACCAGAATTCAAAACCCCAAATAGCCTGGCTCTAGAGTTTCTGCTCTGAGTCCCTATGCTATACTGCCCCTAGACCGCTATTACAAATCTTTACTGTCTTACTCTGCCTGTCCGCCTTCCACTCCACAGCAGAGTAAAGAGAGTAGCAGATAATCTCATCTCCTTCATGGATAAACTTGCGCTTCTCCAGTAAACTTCCCCAACTTGACACTCCCTCCTTTACAAATCTGTCTGCATTTCTACCCAGCCTCACTCCATCCCTCCATTTCAAAGAAGGGACATCTCTCTTCCTGTCTAAAACTTTTAATCTAGCCTCCGTCCCATCCACCTCCTGGATGACTTTGTTTTCTAAATTATTCTCTTTTTCTTGGGCTTTCAGTCTCCATCTTGCCATTAGCTTTTCCCATTCAGTGTGTAGGTATGATTGATTGATTGTTGAAAGTGTATCACTCTTTCAAGAAGCTTTACTGTTGGGAAAAGTTTTTAAAAGTATATTAATAATATAATGATGATACATAGCTACCAATTATTTATTACCCTGTTTAAGTTCCAGGTACTGTGTATATCTCTGATCCTTTTACCAACCCTACAAATACTTTACAGATGAAATATATACAATTCTACCTTAGAATTCACTGCCGAGCTTCAGACCTGTATATCCAATTGCCTGTTAGATGTCTCCACTGGATGTTGCACAGACATCTCAAACTTTGCTTGTCTAAAACTGAAACCCTATTCTTCCCCTTCTCAAACTGGCTTTTGCATCTCTTCTATACTCCATCTTAGTTTGTGGTACCCTCTCCACCCAGTTACCCAGGCTAGAAACCAGAGTGGAATCCTCAACTGCTCCCTTACATTTACCATTTAAAACTTTCTCATCTCCATCTCTTTCTCAACCAAGGGAGCTCAACCCTCATTTTCTCTCCTCTGTAATCTTGTGGTCTTTTCCCCTCCTGTCAGTCTATTTCCAACCCCCTCCACTGCGGCCAAAGTGATATTTTAAAACTGCAAACCTATTTAATCATGTTTAAATTCCTCCAGTAGCTTCGGGTTGCCCACATAATTAAGGTAGGATTCTTCAGCAGGCATACAAGGCCCTCTTGCCTAGGCCTTTCCCACTCTCCCTCTCTCACTGCGCCTCATCTACTCATCCTACTTTCAGGCCGTACTGAAGTATTTGTAGAGCCCAGACTTGCTGTGTCCTGTGCTGCTTTTTCTTCTGCCTGGCACGTGCGCTGCCTGTCAGTTCCTCCCCCCACTGCCCTGGCCTGGGCATCTAGAAGAATTATTTCGGTACTCAATTCAGTCTTCTTTGAATAACCTTCCTTGATTCCACAAATAGATTTGACCATGCCTCATCTCTGACATCATTATACATTTGTTTTCAGCTCTACTATAGCACTTTTTACTGTATTTTTTGTTTGTTTGTTTATCTGAGTGTCACGTTTCAATGGGCTATGAACTCTTCAAGTAGTTCTACAGCCTAGCATATAATGTTAATAGGCTCTCAACAGATGTGTGGTCGTGAGGGAGATAATGAGCTTGGAGTGGATCACAGTTTTATTTAAATAAGGCATGCCTTCCGTATTGAGCGTTGGGCTGGGACACATACAGGGGAGAACGGTAGACATTCTTTTATCCTCCTTTGCCCCTTCTAGAAGCTGCTGCTCCAGCCGTTAGTGCCTGATTTCTTTTGATGTATACTTTTTATGATGTTTTTATACCTATTCTCAGCCTTCACTTTGCTTTTGATTTATTTTACTTGTATTCTTTGAGCAATTAGAAAAGAAGGAAGCTGTTCAATTCCTATTACAAGTTTCCACTCTCCCATTTTCATTCCGTCACATGAGAAATCATACATCAGCTTGTTCCCATGTGATTCTTGTGTGCAAAAGAAATCTTTTCTCAGCCAGTAAAAAGAATTCAGGTTATAATAGCAATATCCTTTCAACAGTTTTTCAATCTCCTATGTCCCCCAAATGTCTCCATGCATTTAATGTCAAATTAAAAACTAAACCAGTTCTTTATTAATCCAAAGAGAAGAAATAATGGTTTTTAACAACTGTTAAAGGAATAATGAAGACTTCTTGGGTTTTTAACGTGAAAATTTCAGGTGACCAAGGGTTTTGCTATATACACTGGCGTCAAAGGATAGTACAATGGTCAGCATCTCAATTTAGACTTATGTATCACTCTAAATACACTCATAGAAGCTACTTGTGGTGTAACTCCTTATGTATTTAAATTTATCTGACTCTTGGTTTCTTGGTTTATTTTTTAAATGGGTGAAGAATCTACTTTATGAATTCTTTGCCCTTTACGGAATGTGATATCTTAGTTTTGATTCCATTTATCCCTTCCCCTTTACTTAATTTAATTGTATTGTTTTGCATTGTGTTTCTAAAATAATGGCTTTGGCTTATTTTTTCCTGAGTGTTTCTGCAGTTTGGTTTGAGTATCTGGCTTTGGGCACCCCTCCTGAACTTGGACTCCATTTGTACTTGTGACTTTTGGAAGGCAAAAGTCAGTGTTTTCTATGGACAATGACTCTTTTTTTAATATTGTGTGTGTCTGCTCCCCTTCCTTTTTGGTTTCTCTTAAAAGACTGGAAAGAAAGCAGTTAAGGCAGTCCTGTGGGTATCAGCAGATGGACTCAGAGTTGTGGATGAAAAAACTAAGGTAAAACTTTTATAAGCTTTAATGTTACTGCTCTTATGTTTTTTAACCCTTAACGATCAAACGTAATGCCATTCAGCTGTTACAGTTATTCTAAATCCTTCTACTTTGTCCAAAGTACAGTCTTCTGAGAGACTAGTTAACGTTCAGGAAACCAATTTAGTTACTCATTTACCTTATGGAAAATAGAATTCTCTCAACATTTTGCTCTACATGACAGCTTGTTTAGCCTACTAATCATTTTCATTTAATGTTAAAATCTAAGTTCTATTTTTGTTGTTACACGTTTTAAAAAAATATTTACCCTCACAGATTTGATGTAAAAGATAATGGACCTTTTACTACAGGTAAAAAAAAAATTTTTTTTAAGGGATAGACCACATCTGAAATTTCTTCTATCTTAATAGAACATTGTATTTTTAGAAAGTGATATTTAAGTTTGAAAACCCAACTTAAGTAAAAATCTTAAGGACTAGTAAATGACTCATTTGGTTAACATTTACTTAGAATTCACACAATAGCCCAAATCATAGGTAGTATTTTGCATTTGAAAGAAAGTGATGCCCGAATAAGAATAGAGACAGACTTTTCCCTGAGAGAGCATGTGGTGTTATATAAGTACATTTAATCATTAATTTAAATTTCCTAAGAGACCTAAATTTAACAAGAAGACAGTTTTCCAAAAAAAAACTCAAATGTCACTGGGCCTGGGAGAAAGTCTGGCAGTTGAATGGGTAACTCACCTAATGCATTTTAAGCGATTTAATATACCTACATTTTAGTTCTTTCGATCTTCCATCTAAGGCTTTTTCTTTAAGTTCAAGAGAACTGGTAGTCTTGAATTTATGTTACTCTTGGAAAAAATAATCATTTTAGTTAGATTATTTTTAAGAACTTGTGTAGTTTTCATTAGTGTTTTGGGTGAAATTTGTTGTACCTGGAGGCCGTTTTTCGTCATTTTATACAATAGTGAGAAAATGATGTTGCCCCCTGGTGGCTACTTACAGCACTGACATTAATTAGTTCTTTCCGTAGAGTGATAATAGTAATGGTGGATTACCACTCTTGGACCCAACGTAAGTGGAAAGGAAATTTTGCAATGTATATAATCTATGAAGGGCTCATATTTAGAATATAGAAATAACTCCCGCATATCAGTAAGAAAAATGACAGACAATCCAAAAGACTTGAAGAATTACTTTGCTGAAGGGGAAATTTATAGTAATCAAGATTATGCAAAATAAAATCATAATGAGCCACCAGAATTGCAGGTTTTTAAAAATTTGACTGGCAAGTTTTTGGAGCAACAGGAATTCTCAGTGAGGCTGTATAAAAGCCATTTTGTTTGTATGTTTTAGTTCTTGTAGCTCCACCTCAGGATCTAGGGATTCTAAACCATGGGGATATCATACAGAAGAGCCTCAGAGCCTCAAAACTTTTAAAAACATTTGTGTAACGTTTATACTCTGTATACTAGGCCATTCAGCAAGTATATAAACAGAAAATCGCGCTCAAATGATCAATAAGTTAATAAATACATAGAACTGTTCTGAGAATGATGTTATTAAATGTTATATAGAAATTGGATTAAATATATCAATTTATATATGTTTCAAATGGAACATGGAATATACCATGATAAAACTAGAATTAGCAAGCATATGTTTTAGACTACGAAAATGAGGTAAAGGAGGCATCTGGGCAAAGTGCCTTTTGAGATCTCTCCTAGGTCAAATTCTTAGTGTTCAGACTGCCGGCCTCGTACCCAGCTAGCTATTCCATAGCTGCATGCCTTAGATGTAGGGATTCTGTATTAAGAAATGCACATCCTGTGTTTACTCTGAGAAGCTTGAATAACCTCTTAAGTTCTCTCTTCCATTGTTCTTCCCTTTTTCTAGGACCTCATAGTTGACCAGACAATAGAAAAAGTTTCTTTCTGTGCCCCAGATAGGAACTTTGATAGAGCCTTCTCTTACATATGTCGTGATGGCACCACTCGACGCTGGATCTGTCATTGCTTCATGGCTGTCAAGGACACGGTGAGTTTAACATGGATTTCATCACCACTAGCCTCAGTTAACCAAGCTCCTTCCAGGTTGGCTCAGTCAAGCAATTCCCACTACATTTTTGACAAGTACGCGCTGTTACAGTACTTGGAAGTGCCTAAACTAGTCTGCTTTCACTCCTTTTATTCAAGTAGTTCACACTCTTGGTGTGATCTCGCAACTCATGGAGCAAGATGATTAGCTGAGATCCAAGGTCATTAAAGGAAAGTAAAAGTGTTCTGGTGAGGGTGGCTGCTAAACTTTATTCGAAACTTCATTATTAGAACAATTTTCAAGATTCTTACATGTATTTGTTTGCTAATACATCTGGCTAGAAGATATTGGCATTTGAAAGGTGTTTATAAATTTATTTGCATAGAAGGTATACTACAAATTAAAGAACTGAGTTAGAGTACATTTTCACTTAATTAAAAAAGTAGAAATACTAAATCATGGTATAATAAACTATGCTAGAAAATGTTGCATAGTAGAAATTTCTGTTTTTGTTTAAAAATAGAGAATAACCTATCATCCTTCATGTAAGTTACCCAAAATTTTGACATGAAAGACAGGTCTCCTACATGATGTTGATGACCTTAACTATATTATAGTATAGCACCGAGTGTGTAATTTATGAATTTTTAAAAGTCCAGACAGAATAAGGCACTGTAGCCATTCATGAAGGCTACAAGTCAGTAAACTCTCACCAAGGTTGAAGGGAAGTGGCTGCTTTACGCTATTAAGAACTCAGGCTCTGAAACAGATCTGGGTTCCAGACCTGATTTTGGTTCTTACCTAGCTGTGGCAAGTTACTTAACTTCTCTAAGTCTCAGTATCCACTTCTATAAGATGGAGGTAACAGTTGTGAAGACTTAGAAAACAAATATAAGCACTCTTAGCATTCGCTCTAGCCATGGTAACTTCTAAAAATGGTGGCTAATATTTTTAGAGCTGTTCCTCCAGCTGGGTCTGTCTTCAAGAACTTCTGCCCTAGAGCTAGGAGAAATAATAAGCTTCCCTGGCGTCTAGCTTCGTCCTTGTGGAACTGTATGCAAATGCAAACAGGTTGTAAGATTCTTTCGGTACTCCTATTTCATGCTTTAATACCTACCCTTGTATCATCCTTCTCAGAAGTTAAATGGCAACTCATGTAGATTAATAAAGAGTGAGGCTATCAGTCTTTAAGCAGTCAATGTGAAACCTTATAGTTCATAGTTATGTGAAATCTTAGGGACAAAAACAATTTCAGACATTATTTCTCCTTTTGGTATCTGATATTGGCATATAAAATCCAGTGAAATTACTTGCTCCGAGCCATATGTAGGAGCAGGTGCCTACATGGTGTGATTTTGAAAACTCCTCAAAGGTCTCCCTGTTCTCAAATATCTCTTCTCACTGTTAATAATGCCAGCAGTTACTATATCACCTCTAACTTTCTTTATTCTACAATGAGGGATATGGTTTAAAATATAGATTTTGAAATACCGATGATATATTACACAGCAGTGAAAAATGAAATCTTGTCATTTGTGACAACATAGATGGGCCTAGAGGATATTACGCTAAGTGACAGACAGAGGAAAGCAAATACCATATGGTTTCGCTTACAGGTGAACTCTTTAAAAAAAATGAACAAACAAAACAAAAACAGACTCATAGAAACAGAGACCAAAGGGATGGTTGGATGGGGGAGGGGGTCAGGGCAATGGGTGAAAAGGCGAAGGGGAATATAGTCAGTAATATCGTGATAAGTTTGCTCAGTAACAGGCGATTACTGGAATTAGTGGGGTGGTCACGTCGTAAGGTATAAAAATGTCGAATCACTGTATTTTGTACCTGAAACTAATCTAACTAATCTAACATTATATACCAATTATACTTAAATTTAATAAGTAAATAAAATGAGCAATGAATATGAAAAAATAAAAGTAAATAAAAATAAAAATAAAGAAAATACAAATAACTGTGGTAAAAAAATAATCCACTAAATTTATTAAATTTAGGTAATTCAGTGTATCTTTAAAACAATATTTAGTTTATATAAGCCTTCCTCTCTTCCCACAAACAAGTTAGTTTTATCTGTTTAATTCCTTTATAAGTAGAGTGTAGATGAAAACTTGCTTTAACTTCTGCCTTTGTGTAGCTTTGGGCTTAGAGCCAGAAGAATATGAGGAAGGTGTAGGGCAAAGCCTAAAAGCCCTGAGGGCCTGGAACGGGGAAGGGTGTGTGGGTGCGTGGGGGTTGGGCATTCAGAAAGGAGAGACCAAAAGCTAAGCTTTCCGTTCCCTGGTTCCCTTCTCATCGCCAGAGTTGTGTTTATTCAGTTTTAAGTTTGCTCCTTTAGTTGTTCTTAGACATGTTGACAGTATATTTAAGCTGCTGAAATTTGCCTTGCCTTTCCAGTGGTTTCTTAGAAATGCTTGGTAAATAATCCCACGATTCCCCTACATGGCAAATAGAGGTTTACATTGCAAGGCCTTGGAACCTTCAGCGGTGTCTCCTAAGCTGCTGGTCAGAGCTAACGTGAGTGACAGAGGGAGCCTGACTAGTAAGAAGCGGCCGCTCACAGAAGCACAGATTGCTGATACTCACTCAGTGTCTGCTACAGTAAAGTATCATGAGCATCACCTAGGGTAATTCATTCATTTAAATTAATTTGGCATATTAATATATTAAAATCTAGTTTAAGCTGGAGTTCCCAACATTTTGCCTTGTGCAAAAAGAGACCTATTTGCGGTTCAAGCTGATTTGTAGTTGTTGGTACTGTAACTCTAAAAACGTTTTGTGAATCGTCTGTTCCGTGCAGGGTGAAAGACTGAGCCACGCAGTGGGCTGCGCTTTCGCGGCCTGTCTGGAACGTAAGCAGAAGCGGGAGAAGGAATGTGGAGTGACTGCCACGTTTGACGCCAGTCGGACCACTTTCACAAGAGAAGGATCATTCCGTGTCACCACAGCCACTGAGCAAGCAGAAAGAGAGGAGATTATGAAACAAATTCAAGATGCCAAGAAAGGTACAATCTGTTCTACAATGAGTGTTTATTTAAGTAGTTTTCCCCAACCAGTTAATATTTGGAAGCTGTCGGGGTTAAGCTTTCTCACAGTATATGAAGACCTTAAACACAAAGCCGAAAGTCTAAACAAAGCCCTTTCTTTAGAGTGTCTTGTTTAGCGGCTTCAAAACTGTTTACCCTTTTTATTACATTAAACTATCTGGGGAAGCTGAGAGCACAGTAGAAAAAGCTACAAAGACATTCCCCCACCCCTACCCGCCCCCTGTCTTTAAAAGTAAAATGGGGAAAAATCTAAATTCCTGAACAGATTTTTAATTCTAATACATCTGATCTCTGAGAAGGATCCGTATCTTGAAGAAGTACAAGGGGTCAAACATTTGGTGACGGAAGGAACTCTAACCTTGGTGAACGTACAGTGCAATCAATATATATATGACATGTAAATACACTTGTACACTTGGAACATTTGATTTAATTAATCAGCGTCACCCCAATAATTTTCGTTAAAAATAAAAAAGGAAGAAGTACAAATCCCAGGTTTAGCCTGCAAAGGATTCACTGCCAGTGATGCTGGATGCTAATGCTGGCATAGATTTCACAGTGATACTGTGCTTATGAGGTTATTACTGTTTTTTAGTGTTTTAGTTTAAAGAAAAGTCCATACATTTTGAGAAGCTAGTCCCTAACTCTTTCTCCCGTAGCCTTGTTAATTTTCACGTGTTATTTTTTGCAGGACTAGAGTTTTCAGGTACACATGGCAGCATAGCAAAAATGCCTTTACAAGCATTCAAGTTACTCAGGAGTTTATCGCCTGAAGTTGGGTTGGGTGTATTTTAAAACTAAGTGATAGGGCTGGGGGGGGGGGGCGAGGATGCTTCCCATTCTTGCGTACAGCTGAGATTGAAACCAACAAGGAATATTTTGGAATTAAAACAGTTAAGTTAAATATCCATTAATATAATTTTGCTAATTTTTTGCTATATCTTTTTAGTTCTAAACCTGCCATTTTGGGTGACATCATTAATCTAATATTGGACCCAAACAGGTCTAATTCTTAAGCCCCTCCTCCCCCCAAAAAGATACATATTTTTATTAGTAATTAAATTATTGATTGTGATTTTTTTCATTTCTTATAAACCTTTGTGCCATGATACCAAAGAATAAAAAACACTGTGCTGTTTTTATTAGAGAAGTTAATATGTACAGCTATTAGTTCGCTTCAGTGATTTTCTGACTGGAAGCATCGTCTTTAATACTCTGCACCGCACATGGCACCTGCCAAAGTGGCCGGTCCCAGGGGTGACAGAGGATTGTGAGGGGTCGGGGTGGAGGTTTGTCATGATTAAGATGGGCCTCAGCTGGTACATGGGAACAGTCCTATATTTAGATTTATTCCAATCTAAAACTTTACTTCTGAATACTTTTATTCAAATGAGCCACAAAGGGATATAGCCTTTATGACATTCTCTACTATCTGATCAAACGTATGCTTATTTAGACCTTTCTGACTCTGCCACTCCCAGAGTCCTCTCCCACAAACAAGCAGGCAAACATCGAAAACCATAAACCATCATTCTTTATAAAGGACCTCACGTTAGGAGTTCATAGGTACTGTTTTTTCATTCTTGTTCAGAGTCTTAAGTTATTAATCACTGCATGGGAATCAAAGATCTAATATTTGTGTCTTAGTAGATGTACCATGTGACATGTAATGGGTTATTAAACTTTTCATTTGTTTGCAAAATAGGAACTCTGAGCCCTGCTCCTAACCTGTCTTTTAAGAGACAGTAGAAAGGAGATAGGTAAAAGGACCTAGGAGGGTTTTTGAGTTCTTCAGCTGCATAAGCTCCAGTTAGTTGAAGACATTGCTAAAGTCCTCTTTCTCTTGACTTTCTTGAGCTGAAACAGATAAGACAGTTGCTGGTTCATCGGCAGCCCCGGGCCACTCTGCCCCGCCCTCCTCTTCGCCCACCTCACCCACCTCAGATGCCGCGGCCTCGCTGGAGGTGAGCAACCCTCACGCCATCCCGCGCAGGCACGCGCCCATCGAGCAGCTTGCTCGCCAAGGCTCTTTCCGAGGATTTCCTGCTCTCAGCCAGAAGATGTCACCCTTCAAGCGCCAGCTGTCCCTGCGCATCAATGAGTTGCCTTCCACTATGCAGAGGAAGACTGATTTCCCCATAAAAAACGCAGGTAACGCAGCATTCACCTGGCTCCCCGGGTGCTCTAGCACGGACACGTTATGTCACTTCCCGTGGAGACACAGATCCCATCAGACTAGCCACCCCTCTCTCTCAAGCCAGTCGATGGTTATACATCTCTTGTATCGTTTCCCACTGGGAAAGAACTGAGGGTCACGGAGGGAGATGCGAATCATTCATTTCTCTTCAACAGACAGGTAACAGCCATGATGGGAATTCCTAGCCTGAGTACCAGGTCTCTCCTAATGGAAATATACTTACTACCTCTCAGCCAATCTGCTTCCGAACATCAAGGGTCTCAGGTTTCCATTCTTACTGTGCCTTTTGGGACCCAGCAAGGAATTAACTTAAAAGGCTTTGGGAACACATCCAGTTAAAGAGCATTACGGTCAGGTGTACCAGGAGAAGTGGATAAGTGCTCATTGTCCTTGTGGCTGGTTGTCTCCATAGGGAGGAAACTCTAAACGGGCCTCCTGTATAAATCTAAGATCTTTTGTTCGTCAGAGACAGTGGGCTTGCTCACACATATCCATTACCTTTCAGAACCGCCACACAGTCCTTTGTGTGGCCTCCCTGCAGCTGAGCCAGCCTCGGTTAGCTCTGTCCTCATCAGAAGATCCAGAGCTAAAGTGTCAGATCTGGTCAGGGCTTTTATGGGGCTTTATTTTACTTCCCTCTGAGGCACATCCAGCCAGTGCTACAGCAGAGCATGAGGAGGCTCGGTCTCAGCAAGGCCATCTCACTGCAGTGGTGTAAAAGTACAGAGAGTTACGTTCTCTAGACAGATGAGGCTAGACCTGAAGAACAGTTGGACTAGGTCATTCCTGAGGGTCTTTCTAGCACTCAACTCCTAGAAACACGGAAACTCCAGATGCTTCCAATACCTGTTTTCAGTCTCCTTCTGGAGCAGATGGGAAAGAAAAACAATTCTCTTTTCACAGTTGAGCAAACAAAGCTTCAGGACACAGAATTAGCTTCCTAGTGAGACAGAATTACCCCAGAGTCAGTGTGAAGAACGAAGCCTTGTAAGTGTTGCACCTCAGCTCACTTTTTCATGGTATCACACTTCATGTACTTGGTACTTTGGAGGAAAACGATAGTGGTGACCTTGTCATAGCTTATTATAGAAAAAAGAACTGAGCATCCACTGGCGCCCCTGACTTTAACCTGTTTTCTGAGAGGGTTACTAAATAGCTCCAGAACTTAACTCAGCCCACAGCCTTGGGAACTGGCGGAAGACACGCAGGTTGCAGATGTCCTTCAGAGAGATCTAGCTAACCGAGCATCTTGGTGCAAAAAGGGAACACCAAGATCTCAAATAGTGTCACACAAGAGAGGAAATAAATCTGGGGTTTGCACGGGAGCAAGGTAGACCTTAGTACATGAGTCGTTGATGTTTTATACCCTCTCATCTGAAAGCCAATGAAATAGTGGTCAGTGAATTTTTTGGAGCCGCTTTTATAGCCCCACCTAACAGGTGAGACTTTTCCTTCCACAAGTAAGGGATGCTGTATAAAATGCCACCTTGTGTCATAGTGCCATATTTCAGGATTACTCAGTTTTTCTGTCTGGAACCATTTTCTGTTTGTCTTGTAGTGCCAGAGGTAGAAGGGGAAGCAGAGAGTATCAGCTCCCTGTGCTCACAGATCACCAATGCCTTCAGCACGCCCTCCGAGGATCCCTTCTCATCCGCCCCAATGACCAAACCAGTGACAGCGGTGGCACCACAATCTCCTGCCTTTCAAGGTTGGTGCCCTCTTAGCCTACTCAGCCGTTCTCTTCGCAATTAGTACTTTTATGACACTGCTCACTAACTGTAAGTTGGCATCCTGAGCTCCCCAAGAACCGGTCAGACCCATTCATTTCCCTGTTTGGTAATGACTCGGGTCCATTCATGTCCCTATTCAACAGTGTCTTCTTGCTTTTTTCCCCTTCCTGTTTCCTAAGATGTCTGCATTTGTCATTTTGCATGTACCTACCTATCACTCATCCCTTTCTGTTAGGAGTAACTGCAGTCCCAACCCACTGCCTCATTTGCCATTCGCTGTTAAGAATCAGCATCCAGCCAGTTTTCCAGAAGCAGCAGTTATCAGGGTTGGTTCTGGTGTTATGCTTTTTGGAGACATTTTTGGGTTTGACAGCTTGGTAGGGTATCATTGCTACTGTCATGTGGGTACAGGCCAAAGATGCTACTAAACATCCTTCAAGGTATACAGTAGTCACCCTCACAACAAAGAACTGTCTGGCCCAAAATATCAATAGTGCCCAGGTCAAGAAGCCCTGGACTCACCTAGTCTCTACCCTGTCACAACAAGCTTATAAAGAAGATACTTCTTTTGGTTCATTAGTTTATTTCATTTTCTATTACAAGTGTCCTAAAATTTGACTTTGTGGCATGATAGAGTTCTAAAAGTTATTGTTTTCAGAGATACGACGTTAACAGTATTGACTAAGAGGTCAGCAGAGAACATGTATAACTTAAATTACAGACATGTAGAATTTGAGCTCCTATAATTGCCATTTCTTCATTTCTTTTGAGAGAGCGCTCAGAAAAAGCTTCGCTGTGGAGACAGTACCACGCTCCTAGTGGTTGAAGCTACTACATGCTTTTCCTCCAGAGTCTCTTTAAAAAATAACCTTTATAGTCATGTGTACCAAATGGCTTTTCATTTCACATAACAAATGTTTATAATACCAATAGTAATAGGCACAGTTTATTGGGTACTTAGTGCCTGCCTCATCGTCGTAAGGACTCATGCATTTTCCCATCTCATTTAATCCTCACAACAACCCTTTGAGGTAGGCATTACAGATAGGAAAAATGAGGCTTAGAGAAGTTAAGTAAATTACCCGAATCGCACAGCCAGGATTTAAACCCAGGTCTTTCTGAATATGGTACCTGTTGCATTCTACCGATGATACCTGCTTACAAGGCAGTGGGTGTAAAACCAAATAGAGTATAGTCCTTTCCCTACCTTTAAGGGGCTCCCAGTCTAAGGGCAAGCTACTGTTTCAGACAGGCCCTGGGCAAATAGTACCAGTGCTGTAAGAATGGTCGCCCAGTTCCTAAAGAAGGAATGATTTTAGTGTAGGGCAGGGGAAGGTGCCTGCCTGTCTGCTCCACACTAAATATGAAGCTGGGCCGAGAAGTAGAAACTGATGGACAAGATGCCTGGAGTAAAGGAGCGAGAGTCAGGAGATTTTCCCCAAGGGAGGCAAGGAGAGACTAGTAAGTAGTTTGAGATACTATGAGCACTACTACCAAGGGGGAACAATCTTCAAAAACAGGAGATGAAATTAATTCTGTAGCAAATTTATTAGGTAAATGAAGACATATGTTAAGCCTCATTTCTCATCTGTAATATGGGAATAATGACAGCCTTATTGGGTTTTTGAGACAATTAAATGAGATGATGCATGCTAAAGTATTATTAACATAGTGCTTAGCACATGATATGGAATCATTATATTTATCTCAGTGTTGTTACTGTTGGCATAATTTGTTCTTTGGGAAAAGTAGTAGGAGAGGGAAATGCTTTATCTACATCATCATGCCAAAGGCTAAGCTGTACCTAAAGGAGTTAGGTCTTTGCGGCTCATAAGACAAAGCAGCTCTGTTCAACTTGATTTGAAATTGTTTTTCTAGGCTTCATTTCCTCTCTACCCATACACATATTTTCTTAGAACATAGAACATTTTCTTAGACTTTATCACTAGAGGCATTTTAATTACAACCTCTATTTCTCTCTTTGCCAAGGTTTTATGTATCCATTACAAAATTGCATGGTTATACCAAGACCAACTTTTCTGTCTTATCTGTTCCACCAGTATTGCACATTGGCCTGACTGACCCAACTCCAAGGGGCCACCTGTACACCCTGCATGAATTAACTCCATTGATGTTGTCTGCTCCCATTGTAGCTAATGGCACTGACTCAGCCTTCCATGTGCTTGCTGCTAAGCCAGCCCATACTGCTCTAGCACCCGTAGCAATGCCTGTGCGTGAAACCAACCCCTGGGCCCATGCCCTTGATGCTGCTAACAAGGGAATTGCAGCCACACATTCGGGTAAGGTGGCCACAGATGGTGGTGAGGATTCTGGGATCAGTTAAGTGACCCTCGTTTGACAATCAGCCATTTACCTAAGTGGGAACCAGGGAGGAGTCCTTTTAGGAAAAATATGTGCCCTTCTGGAAATAAACTGCTATTAAGAAAAGGTGGTGAAGGAGAAAGAACTAAAGAGGTTAAATTGAAATTTCTTAAGACTAAAGAACAGAACCACCCATAGAGCTTTCATAAAATACAGATTCGTAGGTCTCACCCCAGAGTCGTCACTGGATTTGGACTATGGGGCTGTGCCTGTAGGACGAGGGGACCTGCCACCTACAACGGCAGGTCTACAAAAAGAGCTATAAAAAGCACTTTATTTTTGTTTTTCTGTACTTCCTAGTTTTTCTGTAATGAACATTTAGCTATGAAACCAAGGGAAAAAAAAGTTTTTAAATAATAATAAAGGCAGTTCACCAGGAAGACAACATGTATCTGGAAGCCAGGCGAGGGCCGCGAGGTAAGGCACCAAGGCACTGATTATCTTTTCATTCTGTCAGAGCGGAAGGTAAATCACCTTGGGCCCTTTAGAGCACGTGCAAGGTGGTTTCTGTACCTTGGATGAGCCACAGCAACAGGAAGGGGTTTCTGATGCCAGCCAGCTGCCTTGGTTCAGTGCAGCTGAACCATGTCCAGCAGCTCCTCAGTGTGGGTGAGAGAGCAGCAAGGTCTGCCGAGCTCTCGTTGCCCTCGGCTGGTGATAGAGGCTCTCCTCCCCCCTACCCAAACCGCAGGGTACCCCACTAGAGGAACTTACTCCACGTGTTAGGGTCATTCAAACAACCAAGGTTATCAGGTGAGGAAAGGCGCCCCTAAAGCCTGATTCTTTTGTCTCTCCGTTTTGTTTGTTCCAGGGACCGAGTGGGGTCCATCTTCCGGTACTGCCTCTCCAGGTCTCTTCCAGGGTGGTCACCGACGTACGCCCTCTGAGGCAGACCGCTGGTTGGAAGAGGTGTCCAAGAGCGTCCGGGCACAGCAGCCCCCAGGCTCCACTGTCCCCCTGCAGCCAGTTCTCCAGCCGCCTCCGCCCACGGCCATCGCCCAGCCCGCGCCGCCTTTCCGAGGGAACGTGTGCCTCACCTCTCAGCCAGTGCCAGTGGGTGTGGTCCCACCCCTGCAGCCGGCCTTCGTCCCTGCCCAGGCCTATCCTGTGGCCAATGGGATGCCCTATCCAGCCTCTAATGTGCCTGTGGTGGGCATCACTCCCTCCCAGATGGTGGCCAACGTGTTTGGCACTGCAGGCCACCCTCAGGCCGCTCACCCCCATCAGTCTCCCAGCCTGGTCAGGCAGCAGACATTCCCTCAGTATGAGACAAGCAGTGCTACTGCCAGTCCCTTTTTTAAGCCTCCTGCTCAGCACCTCAACGGTTCTGCAGCTTTCAATGGTGTAGACGATGGCAGGCTGGCCTCAGGAGATAAGCACACAGAGGTGCCTACAGGCACCTGCCCGGTGGATCCTTTCGAAGCCCAGTGGGCTGCATTAGAAAGCAAGTCCAAGCAGCATACTAACCCCTCCCCCACCAACCCTTTCTCCAGTGACCTACAAAAGACATTTGAAATTGAACTTTGAGCAGTCACTATGGCTTTTGTATTTTGTCTGTACTTAGGCAAGGGCAGGGGGCGGAGGTTAAAGGAGCAAAAGGGCCTTTGTGTTCCTGATGAGTACACTTTTCACTAATCCCAAAGGTCCCAAGGAGCACGTCCAGGCACAGAGTGCTGTGCAGGGTGATTTTTGAAAAAAGTGGAGAAAACCATTCCTAGGGAAGAGCTGTCTTGCAGTTAAGCTAAAGAAGTCGAGGAAATGTTGCCCACTGGCCCCCTCCTCCTGCCTCAGGCCCTTACAAATCTCTGGCAACAGAGAAGCAGATATATCTGACCAGGAATCTGTATTCAAAGCACATTTACTGGAATATAAAATATAATGGGAAGCAAAACAATCGCCCTTTGTTTTTCAGGCCATTCACCTGCCTCCTCTCAGTACCGGCCTGTCTTAGAGATCGAGAGCAGGGTGGCCTGTGCTTGGGTCAGGGAGGAGAGGCGGGCTGCGCCGGCAGAACTCCCAGGAGGGCACGGCAGCTGCCCAGCAGAGCTATAGTCTAAGGGTCAAGTTGAGCTTCCATTTTGAGTAAGAATAAATATTATAAATATATATCAAAAAAGCCAAAATCTTTATTTTTATGCATTTAGAATATTTTAAATAGCTCTCAACATTAAAAAGTTGTATGAGTTGTAAGTAATCTTGCCAAAGGTAAAAGGGTTAGCTGTAAGAAATTGTACATAAGATTGATTTATCACTGATGCCTATTAAAGTAAAAAGAGGAAAGGTTGAGCAGTGAAGATGGGACCCCTGGCTAACTCGGTATCAGTCATTGTAAGTAGCACATTGCAACAACAATCATGCTTATGACCAATACAGTCGCTAGGTTTGTAGTTTTAAATAAAGACAATGAAAGAGTAGTATTGTCCTGGTTTTAAACCTGTGATGAAATTCTAATGTCATTATTTTAATGGAATCAATCTAAATATGCTCTATAGAGAATATGTATTTTCTGTTCTATATCGCTGCAGTTTCCTTATGTTAATCCTTTACTTTGTTTTAACACTAAGGTGACAATGACATCATGTCCATAGACTGGAACACAGGTTACTATGTTGGTTTGTCATGTGGGTCTCGGTGGGTTTTGTTTTGTCCTTTAAGTTTTGTTCTCATGAGTTTTGTGGGGGATGGAGATTCTGGTTTTATTAGCTCCGTGTGTGTGCGTGTGCGTGTGCGTGTGTGTGTGTGTCCCCGTGTGTGTCCGTGTGTGTCCGTGTGTCCGTCCCCCTCCCCCTCCCTCGTGATGAGAACATCTCGTTGCCAGTTGCAGCCCCTTGACCTCTGGTAACAACGTGAGATCCCATCTCATTTTTACTTTTAAACGTTGGCCTTACAATCAAATGTAAGTTATATATATTTGTACTGATGAGAATTTATAATCTGCTTTAACAAAAATAAATGTTCGTGGTAGAAGCTTTTGCCCATGAAAGGCTGTTCTTTCCCCCTTATTAGCAAATGAACTGACTTTTAGTTCTTTACAGTCTTGTTCTCTCTCCATTCTACTGCTGCTGCAGATCGCTGGTTTGGTGGCTAGAAAATCGTTTTTCGGGACTAGTATATTCCTAAAATTCATATTTTTATTCATACTTTAGGCTTTGGTTGATCCTAAGTGCATCTCTAACGTCAGAGTCTTGCCCCTCCAAGTGTGCTCTGGACAGCAACACGGACTTCACCTAGGAGCTGGTTAGAGATACAGAATCTCAGCCCCAACCCGACCGCGTAAGCAGAAACGGCATTTGAACAAGATTTGCAATCAGAAGTCCAAGGCTAGAGCACTGATTTTCTAGCCTTGAATATGTATCAGAATCACCTGAGGAGCTTTTAAAGCTCTCAAGTCCTTCCCATGCTCCAGACCAATTAAATCCAAACCTCTGGGAAAGTTCAGGTTGTTTTTTAAAGCTCCCAATATGGAAGAGAGTTGAGAACCACCGGTCTAGACTGAATTTTACTCTCATCTGAACCTTAGGCCATTATTCTGTGACTAGGTCTAAGAAGAGCTAGCTAACCTCAAATTTACCTTCCGAAGTGTCACCAATAGGCCAAATGCTGGTTTAACTAAAAAACTGGGCAGTCCAAGAAAGTGGCCCTTATTTTCTGATTTCTGTAGCAGAACCAGCTGTGGTAAATGAATGGGGATGCTCAATATTTTTTTAACAGAAGGACGACAAGACCTCTGACCAGGCTCACATTTCCTTTGTTGGGTGACAGGCAGACTGAGAAGTGTCCCTCACCCATGGCACAGTTTGTCTCTTTTTCTAGCCAGCATGGTGGTAATAAAAGTCACCTCTCCCTGTCATGCCTTTCTTTCCTGTGTCCCAGAATAACCTCTGTCACTAGGCCCAGCCAGCCCTCAGGAAGATTTATAGAAGGTTCAAGTAGAAAGAGACTCGGAAGTTTATTGAATCCAGGCCTCTGATTTTAGCAGCAAGGAATTCAGGGTTCTGAGATGAAGAATAACTTCTTCCAACTCAGTCCATTTCTGAAGCCACCTCCTTGTTACACTGCCCTCCCCTCCATTGGCGCCCCCATCCTGCTCTTGCTGTTTTTAATTATAGTATGGCTTTTATCTGGCAGTGAACATTTTGCTTCACAGATCCCTCCCTGAGGAGGAGAGGCTCCTGGTTGGTCACAGCACAGAGCAGGCCCAGCAGTCAGCTCCATACGGGTGTGCCATGATCCTCACAGCCAGCTCTGCGTGTCGGCCTCAGAAGGAGGGCGTCAGGCTCCAGCTCCCTGATGAAAGTAAGGAGATTCTCCAGTTCTTTCATGATAATGCAGTTGCTACTCTTTCATCCCGTATTCCTGCACTGAGCCTTACATTGTAGTCCACTTTGCCGAGAGCTGTCACAAACATGCTGTGAGCTGTATGCGCAGATGGGATTCAGGGCTGGTTGCTATACTACCTAGAAGGGTGAGAGAGGGGTGAGAGCAGTAGACCACTGTTTGACCCTCCCTGAGATCTGGTTCTCGCAAGAATCCTTCTCTGTCGTGGCAGGAGTCAGTGTTCCCAGTGTGAGACAGGTGTTAACTTTGAAATCATTACGTGTCTCCCCATTCAGCTTTAAAGGAAGTGAGAACGAACCCCAGAAGCTTCTTTCAAAATGCAGTCAGCTGATTCTGTGTAACAAATTGTAGAAAGAAGTTGTAAAGGGTGTTGTTCTCCAAACAAACTCCTCGTCTTGTTCATGTCAGAGATGCAGACACTGCTGGGGACTCAAAGGGAGGCTGGTGCTGGCTTGCTGCTGAGGCTAAACACAAGGTGGGTGGGGCGCAGTGTCTCCTCCCCTTTGCCAGCCAGAGAGGGGAGACCGAGAGTCTCTGCCCCTCTCCCCAGCGGTAAGAGTTGCTTTAGAACAGGGGCGGGAGCCGGCCGTCATCCCCGCTGCCAGACTGGCTGCGCGTGAGGCTGGAAGCGGGAACAGCTGGCGCAGCAGAACCTGGAGTAATACTCATTGCCACAGAGCCGGGCCTGCAGGATCAAGTCACAGTTGGCCAGCTCCGGCTGGTCGAAGCACTCCCTGCTGGGGTCCCTCTGCCGAGTGAGCAGTGCTGCAAAACGACAGACAGCGGGGAGAGGAAGTGGTCAGGTAGCTGTGTGTGTGAAAACTCTCACCTACCATTTCATTTCCTTAACCGGAAAGTGGCACTTTGACTGCCAGATTCCCCCCAAAATGCAATTACTCTGTAACCTTTCAACACCTGTATGTACAACTACATAAGGGATCACAGTTAACACCCATTGATGTGGTTTTTTTTTTCCAGTTACAGTTGACGTACAATACTGTATTGGTTTCAGGTTTACAACATAGCGACTAGACATTTACATAACTTACAAAGTGATCACAATAAGTATAGTGTCCATCCGATATCATACGTAGTTATTACAATATTATTAAGTATATTCCCTATGCCGTATTTTATGTCCCCGTGATTTTTAATAACTGGCAATTTGTACATCTAAATCCCTATTTTTTACCCATCTCTCCAGCCCCCCTCCCCTCTGGCAACCATCAGTTCTCTTTATGAGTTAGTTTGTTCATTTTTTTTTTCAGATTCCACGTGTAAGTGAAATCAATGGACACTTAGGTTGCTTTCATATCTTGGCTATTGTAAATAATGCTTCGGTGAACATAGGGGTGCACATATCTTTTCAGATTAGAGTTTTAGATTTCTTCAGATAGCATGCTACCTCCAACTTTATTCTTTTTCAAGATTGCTTTGGCTGTTTGGGATCTTTTGTGGTTCCATATAAATTTTCAGATTATTTGTTTTAGTTCTCTGAAAAGTGCCATTGGTATTTTAATAGACGGTTACATTGACTCTGTAGATTGCTTTGGATGGTACAGACATTTTAACCATGGTAATTCCTCCTATTCATGAGCATGGTATAACTGTCCATTTATTTGTATCTTCTTCAGTGTCTTATAGTTTTCCAAGTACAGCTCTTTTACCTCCTTGGTTAAATTTATTCCCAGGTATTTTATTCTTTTTGATGCAATGGTAAATTGTTTTCTTAATTTCCCTTTCCAGTAGTTTATTATTGGTGTATAAAAATGCAACCAATTTCTGAATATTAATTTTGTATCCTACTTTACCGAATTCATTTATTAGTTCTAATAGTTTGGGGGTGGGAAACTTTAGAGTTCTATATATAGTATCATGGCATCTGCAAATAATGACAGTTTTACTTATTCCTAATTCAGATGCCTTTTATTTCTTTTTCTTGTCTGATTGCTGTGCCTAGGACTTGCAATACTATGTTGAATAAAAGTGGGGAAAGTGGACATTTTTGTCTTGTTCCTGATCTTAAAAAGCTTTCAGCTTTTCACCATTGAGTATAATGTTAGCTGTGGGTTTGTGGCCTTTATTATGTTGAGACATGTTCACTCTATCCCACTTCGCTGAAATTTTTTATCATAAATGGATGTTGAATTTTGTCAAAAGCTTTTCCTGAATCTATTGATATAGTCATATGATTTTTATCCTCCACTTTATGTGGCGTATCACATTAATTTGATTTGCGGATATCAAACCAGCCACTTTGCATGCCAGGAATAAATTCTACTTGATCATGGTGTATCATCTTTTTAATGTATTGTTGTATTCAGTTTACTAATGGTTTGTTGAGGATTTTTGCATCAATTTTCATCAGGGATATTGGTCTATAATTTTTTTTGTTACGTCTTTGTCTGTTTTGGGTAGCAGGGTAAAACATGGCCTCGTAAAATGAGTTTGAGAACCTTCCCTCCTCTTCAGTTTTTTGTTTTTTTTTTTTTGAATAGTTTGAAAAGATTAGGTGTGAACTCTTCTTTAGTGAAATTCACCTGTGATTCAGAGTTTTTGTTTACTGGGATAGTTTTTTCAAATTATCTGTTCAATTTCATTAGTGGTTATCTGTTCAGATTTTCTGTTTCTTCGTAATTCAGCCGTGGAAGATTGTATGTTTCTAGGGATTTATCCATTTCTTCCAGGTGTCCAATTTGTTGGCATATAATTGTACATGGTATTTCCTAATCATCACCGGTATTTCTGTAGCATTGGTTGTCACTTCTCTTTTACCTCTGATGTTATTTGGGCCCTCTCTCGATGAGTCTGGATAAGGCTTATCGATTTTCTTTATCTTTTCAAAGAACCAGCTCTTGGTTTCATTGATCTTTTCTATTTTTATTTATTTGACTCCGATCTTTGTTACTTCCTTCTTTTTATTCACTTTGGGCTTTGTTCTTTTTTTTCTAGTTCCTTGAGGTGTAAGGTTAGATTTTTTGAGATATTTGTTGAGCTAGGCCGTATTGCTGTTAATTGTTCTCCTGGAACTGCTTTGGCTGTCTCATAAATTTTGGGTCATTATATTTTCATTTTCAAGGTATCTTTTGATTTCTCCCTTGATCTTGTTAATCCATTCATTGTTTATTAGCATGTTATTTAGCCTCCATATGTCTGTATTTTTCAGTTTTCTTGTAATTGATTTCTAGTTTCATACCATTATGATTGGAGAAGATGTTTGATAGGACTTCATGTTCTCAGATTTATTGAGACTTGTTTTGTGGCCTAACTTGTGGTCTTTCCTGGAAAATGTTCCATGTGCACATGAAAAGAATGTATATTCTGCTGCTTTTGGGTGAAATGTCCTAAAAATATCAATTAGGTCCATTAGCTTTAATGCGTCATTTATATCCTTTTGTTGGATTGATCCCTTTATCATTATGAAATGCCCTCTTTGTCTCTTGTTACAGCCCTTATTTTAAAGTCTGTTTACTTTGTCTATTATAAGTATTGCCACCCCATCTTTGTTTTATTTTGCATAAATTGCATAAATTGTTTTTGCATCTCCTTACTTTCAGTCTGTGTGTGTCCTTTGCTCTGAAGTGGGTCTCTTGTAGGCAACCTACGTACAGATCTTGTTTTTCCATCCATTCAGCCACCCTATGTATTTTGATTGGAGCATTTTATCCATTTACATTTAATTATTGATAGATATGTAGTTATCACCATTTTAGTCACTGTTTGTTTTTGTAGTTCTTCTCTCTTCCTTATTCTCATGCTCCCTTTTATGTTGATGACTTTCTACAGTGTCGTGTTTGGATTTCTTTATTCCTTGTATCTCTCTTGTAGATTTTTGGTTTGTAGTTACTGTGTGCTTCATATGTACCGAGGTATGTTTATAGCCGTCTGTTTTAAGTTGATGGTCACTTAAGTTTGAACACATTCTAAAATCACTACAAGTTTTACTCAGCCCCTCCAAGTTTATGTTTTTGTCACTTCTTACTTCTTTTGTGTGTACCCTTAAGTTATCATTGCAATTACACAAGATCTTCTTTTGCCTTTTAACTTTTGTACTAGTTTTGTGTTTGGTTGATTCACTGCTTTCACTGTTTGCCTTTGTCAGTGAGAATTTTTTTCTTTCCTATATTTTCTTATTCATATTTTTTACCTTTTCTACTTGAAGAAATCCCTTTAACATTTCTTGTAATACTGGTTTAGTGGTGATGAACTTTGGAAAACTCTTTCTCTCTTCTTTGATTCTAAAGCATGGCCTTGCTGAGTAGAGTAGTCTTCGTTGTAGGTCCTTGCTTTTCACCACTATTTCATGTCGGTCCCTTTTGGGCTGCAGTTTCAGTTGAGAAATCAACTAACAGTCTTATAGGAGCTCTCTTGTAGGTAACTACCTGCTTTTCTCTTGCTGCTTTTAAGATTCTTTGTCTTTACACCTTTGGCATTTGACTTATGTCTTGGTATGGGCCTCTTTGGGTTCATCTTTTTCAGACTCCCTGCACTTCCTGGACTTGTATGTCTACTTCCTTTGCCAGGCTATTGAAGTTTTCCATCATTATTTCTTTAACTAGGTTTTCAATTCCTTACTCACTCTCTCCTTCTGGTACTCCTATGATGCAAATGTTAGTACACTTGATGTTGTCCTAGAGGCCCCTTAAACTAGCCTCATTTGGGGGGTTCTTTTTGCTCTTTCAGTTGGGCGTTTTCCAGATCACTGATTTGATCCTCTCCTTCATCTGATCTGCTATTGATTCCATCAGACGTAATCTTCATTTCAGTTATTGTATTCTTCATTTGTAAACAGTTCTTTTTTATAGTTTCTGTCTCTTTGTTGAGGTTCTCACTGAATTCATCTATGCTTCCCCTCAATTCATTGAGCTTCCATGTCTTGAACTCCAGCTGGTAGATAGATTGCGTATCTCCATTCATTTAGTTCTTTTTCTGGAGTTTTGTCCTGTTCTTTCATTTGGAACATGTCTATCTCCCCATTTTTGCAGAATCCCTGTATTTGTTAGGTGGATCTGCTACGTCTCCCACTCTTGGTAGTGTAGCCTCCATATTCACCTGAGCTGGGTGCTCCAAGAATGTCTGTGTGTGTACCTTCCTGTTGTCGTTGAGCTTTTATTGCTGTCGGCATGTCAGCAGGCGGGACTGACCTTCAGGCTGATTGGCTGGCCATGACTACAGCAGACAAGCTGTTGTGCAGGGGACTGACCCCACAGAGCAGGAATTGTTTTAGTGGGGTTCTGGTGCCACCAAGTCTGCCCTTCAGATGTGTCATTTATGGAGCTGATTGGGTGCTGCTCTGATGTGATCTGAAGCCAGCCACTGGGTGTGTTGGTTCTGCAGGCTCTTAGGAAGGGGCCCTGCGCAGGCCAAGGTCAGTTGCCATTTGTACCTACCTTGGGGCTGCCTACTGGGATCTTCAGAGTGATCTGTGGCAGGTTGCTGTTTGTGCTGGGTGTGGAGGCACTTAGGAGAAGCTATACGGTGAACCAAGGCCAGCTGCCACTAGTTAAACCATTTGTGGCTGCTTAAAGTTACATTCCAGGCCAGCACTGGCTGCAGCTTATGCCAGGCTTAAGGCTACATGATGGGAGTTAAAAAAAGCCTCTTGTGCTGGACTTGGTGCCACTTAGCAAGAGGTACGGGGCACGCTGAGGCCAGCTACTGCTTCTTTGGGGTTTGTGGACCTTTGAGAGATTTTACAAAAGTCCACAGTATGGGCTGATGCCAGCCTCTTATGTGGAAAAGCCACTGGAAGTGGCTTGGACTGGGTGCATAATCTGGATAGGGCAGGGCAAATGGTGTTAGCCAGGTTAATGGAAAGCTGCTGGTCAGGTGGAGGGAGGACTCAACAAAAGAGAGTTGGTGCCTGCCAGTGCTGCTGCCCCTGTACTGGAGCCCAGAATGAGTGAGTTCATGGGAATGCCTGGGACTCCAGCAGCCCTCCATCTCACTCAGATGCAGTGCCCACTGGTTTTTACCGCCAGCTGTTATGGGGACTCCTCTTCCTGGTGCCCTGCAGCCAAGATATCCCTCCCAATTCTTAATCACCACACCTCCACCCCTACCAGTCTTGTCCTGGCTCCTTCTGTTCAACTAATCTTCAGGTGGTTTTCAATTTATAGTTTTCTAATTTAGTTGTAATTTTGATGTGATCATGGGAGTTGTGCATAGCATTTTTCTGAAGTCAATTTCCATCCATTGTTGGCCTTACTTTAGCATGCAGTGGTCCTCTCATTATTGACCCATCAAACTTCCCTTTTCTTTTTGGAAGGGGCTCTTACTTGCTTTAGGCTTGAGTAGCACCTTCTGAAAAACCCAACCTCATGAGGCTAGGGAAGGCTTATCCCCTCTTGCCCTTGCTTCCTCCAAAAATACAACTAGTAGACCATTCCTCACTAGCAAATGACTGTAAAGGTTTGATATATCAGTTTAACAAGAGTACTACCTACCTTACAGTCACAAGAACAGCAAGCCATTTATGAGAGTGGTTTTAAAAAATCAGTAACTTTGGTATCAATTCTGTCTCAGTTGTTTGTAGCCCCTGGGCCTGTCACAGGGCCCAGAGGGTAGGAGGTACTTGGCATCATGGTTACACAAACGAGCTCTGGAGCCAGGCTGCTTGGGCAGTACTTGGCTCTCCCACTTAACCAGCTGGCTGACTCTGGGTAAGACCCTTAAGCTCTCTGCGTCTGTTTCTTCATCGGAAATGGAGAAAGCAGTAGCCCCTTGGGCACATAGTAACCATAGCTAAGTCTGAGCGCATAACCATGTTTTGCCTCATAGCCTCATTCTCTCTCATTGAAAAGAGTGAGTAACCGCCCAACCCCTGTTTTATACCTACAGTATTTTTCTGTTTCTATTCAGTCTTTTAGGCAAAAAGGTTGAGAAGTCCTCACAGTAGAAATATGTACATTATACCAAAGTGTGACTAGCTCAAGGCCCCTCACTCTGACGCTAACACTGTATGCCACCAAACCACAACTAAAGCAAAGTGAGACCTTAAATGGCTGAGAGCAGATAATCTGCAGCTTAATCAATAGAATGAATACAGTTAGGGAGACCACTTCTAATCAAGAAAGACGCTCCTAATACATCTAAGATTAGCACCACCATCCAGCATACGTGGGAGAAAAGTGGCCAGAGGCCATGAGTGCCCTGTCCAAGGTGCAGGCCACATCAGACCATTTCAGTTTGGGACCCACACATCAGGAGCTCTACCAGTCTTCATCAAGCAAGTTTCTGATTATAATTTGGCTTCCCATATAGACATAGCTAATCACAAACATGACCATCAGGGTCCTCCTAATAGCTTTTCTCAAATAAGTCTGCATTCTGAGTTATCTCAAGTCTTATAAGTTTGGTTAGTATGGAGACGAGAGATCAGTTCATCAGAGGTGAAAACTGCCCCAGCAGTATGGTGCCGTCACCAACGTAATGCCTTCATGCACTCAGTCACCACGTATCTGAGCACCTAGTGATGTCAAGCACTGGGCTGGGCCCTGGGGATGCGTCCCAGTTACTTTTCTAAGGAGCTCACAGACTGGAAGCCTGCATGTCAGGCCAACTCAGCAACATTCTACCACAGACCTTCAAGCTCTAGTACTGACCAGTGTCCTCCCTCTGCAGGCAGCCAGGCCAGCACCCCAAGTGTAACACTGCTCCCTCCTCGCATGTGAACGTCCGGGCAGGCCAGCACAGGAAGGGCCTGGCGCATTCTCCCCCAGCCGTTTCAAGCCCCACGAAGCCCGGCTGCTTGGCCTGGGGCACTGCCCTGCTGTTCGGACAGTGAACCCACACTGAGGATGTGTGGGAGGGCCGGGCACCACTCCCCCTTCCCTCCGGCTTACTCGACTAGGGAGCTCCTGTGAGTTTGAGTATTGAACCAGTCTGTTCCATAAATTCTGAGATGCACTTAATGTAACACCTGTCGAACTGGACTGTATATAATGGAATGTTAACAGCCTTTTTTTCTTAGTAGGATGAAAAATAACGGATCTCACAATATAATATTTAGATCTGTTAAAATTTGATAATGTAACAACTCAGAGCAAGAGCTGGAGAATATAAAGGTAAAATATCAGATTACTGAATAATGCTGGTCAGTTTCTACCCAGTTATAGGCGTAATAGTTCAGTGAGAACATCAAGTGAGGAGTCAAAAGACCTAGGTGCTAGTACCAACTTGGCCGTGAAGAAACAGCACTTGAGCTCCCTGGATATCTGTGTCATTTGTGAGATGGTGACACTAACCCCTGCCTTGTCCTTTCTGGGTTACAGGGTCAAAGGGCCATAAAGGCATTTTTCAATCATAGGACCACTGTTTGCCACCCTAATTAGAATGGGTAGTTTTTAATGGTCTGTCTTCCTGCCTTAAGTATTATAATGAAGCTCCAGTCAATCATTTCTCAAAATAAAACCAGTAAGTCTAAAGCATGATACTTAACACCATCTATTAAGCTATTACCAGCGGCCTGCCATACATACGCATTATTTCCTTCATCCTCACTACGGCCCTATCAGGTGGGAGTAAGGCTCAGGAAGGTGAAGCCCCTTGCCCCCAGTCACACCACCAGTAACTGGCAGAGTGAGCCAGGATTTGGACCAGAGTCCCGCGGACCACAGGGCCTGCACTCATCCTTGCTCTGCAGCATACAGCCTGTGTGCCAGAACCAGCGAATGCCTGAGGCAGGCCTTACCTGGCGGGGCCACCTTCACCTCAGTGCTGCGGCTGACTGCCTGGCTTCCGCGGTAGGCGCTGCACGTGTAGGAGCCCTCGTCCCTGGCCTGCAGGTTGTGGATCAGCAGCGTGCCATCTGGGGACTGGTGGACACGGTGGCCATCGGCCTGTACTGGCAGCCCATTCCTGGAGGGGAGAGGACACAGAGAGCTGTCCTGGGCCTCTGGTCTTCAGGCCCCAGAGCCAGCTGCTTCCTCTGTGTAGACAGATGACCCTCACCTCAAGGAAGATGGAACATTATCAAAGCAAAATAACTCAAAAGAGGGGTGACCTCACACTGAGCACAGTGATCTAAGTTCCAGTGACTGTACCTCTTATCCACAAAGGGACTGCACGGATTTGTCATTAACAAAAGACTTTTAAGCAGCACTGAGGTGCCAGGCCCTGCCTCCAGGGCACTGGGGTGAGGGTGCAGGTGTTTAGGGGAGCCCTCCCTGAGAAAGAGGCTAGCAGAGACCTGACCCAAGGGTGAGGAGGCTGCAGCTGGCCGACGGCAGGAACATGGGGACTCGGGCTCGAAGGCAGGCCACGGCCAGAGCGAGAGTGAAGGAGGATGTGCTCACGGCTCTGGTCAGGAGTTTGGACTGGATCCAGGGGGTAATGGGGGGGGGGGGCGTGAGCTAAGTGGGACTGATGCAGTTGTACTTTGAAAGGGTCACAGACTGCATGGGTGGGGTAGGGGGCAATCCTGAAGAGCAGAGGCCAGGTAAGCAGCTGCTGCACAGATAACAGGCAATGAAATGAAGGGGCTGGGGTGAGGGGCAGATGCGGGAGCTGGGGAAGAAACCAAGCTACAGGGGTGTGGCTCGGCTTACTGGGCAATGGTGGTGCCCTCCACCGTGAGGAGACCCGGGGAGGGAGGGATGAGGATCAACCTGAGGTTATTTTCCACCATTCTGTATTTCGGGTGCCAAGAGATACCAGAGGCTTCGGATTCGAGGTTCTGGACCCAGACAGTGTATCACCAGGGATGGTCCTGGAAACTCTACAAGGTTGCCCAAGGTCAAGTTAGACAAGACCAAGGACACGTCTTGAGGCACACCAGCCTCTAAGGGAGGAAGAGATGCATCAGCCAGAGAAGCAGGAAGAACACAGGGAGGGACGGTCTCAGGAGGCACAAGTGATCAGGGGGAGGACACAGGTCGTGTGGGAACTGGGATAGGCCAGAGGATTTAGGAACAGGGAGGCGGCTGGTGGCCTTGGTCAGGGTAGTCTCCCTGGAACGGGGGTGGAGGCGCGGCCCCGGTGTAAGGGCGGAGCTGTGAGCGGGGGGGGGGGGGGGGGGGGGGGGGACAGGTAGAGTCGCGTGATGTAAACGGCCACGCGAAGGGGAGACTGACAGAAGGCCAGGCTGCCGGGAAACACGGGGTCGGAGGAGGGTGTCTCCTTACGTTTGATTTAAAGAGAGGAGTCGTCCTAAGCATGTCTGCTGCTGGGAAGAGCCAGGGCCCACGGCCACGTTGGCATCTCACTTACCTTTGAGCCTTGCCCGAAAACATCCTTCCCCCTCAGCCTCCATGGCCGCCCCTTCCTTGATTCTCTCAGATGGGAGGCAGCCTCCTCTGTAGCTCAGGGGACCCTGGGCCGTCTCCTGCCTGGGAGTATCTAGGGGACTCGGATCATCCCAGGACCCCCTGGGAGTGTTTTAGGGTTCTGATAACCTTAGGACCCCCAGAGCCCAGCCTGGTCCTGACACAATGCGAGGAGGAAGGGAGTGAAAAAACAAAGTTTGCGGAATGAATCAGACCAACTGATCTGGGGGAAAGGCCACTGAAGTCCCCAAAGCTGAGTGTGGCCCAGTGGTTCTCACCCCCAGGGGAGATTCCACACACCCTCCTCCCCCGCCCCCGGGGACATTTGGCAACATCTGGACACACTGTCATGACTTGGGAGTGCTGCTGGCACCTGGATGCTCCTAAACGTCCTACAATGCACAGGACGGCCCCCGCGACCCAAACTCATCAGGTCCAAAACGTCAGTAGTGCCAAGGCTGAGAACCCCTGGTGTGGCCCCGCTAACAGAAGAGAACAGCCCTGCGGGGCCTCGTCATCTAGGCACCAGGCCTGGGGGTGGGGCAGTGGCGACCCCCGTGGGTCTGAGGCCCGGCCTGCGGGAGTCGTCTCACCTGGACCACCTGATGTTCGCACTTCCTCCTGCCACCACGCACAGCAACCTGGCCGTGTCGCCTTCTGGCACCGTCAGAGCGGAGGGCAGCCCTGCGATCGTCAGGTCTCCTGAGCCCAAGGATGAGGCACTGTCAGCCACTATGCTGGTCCTGCGCCACCTGGCCTCAGAGGCCACTGGCCCCGGTCACCCTTCCACTCAAGACTGCACCTTACCCAGAACTCTGAGCTGGACCCATCGCTGGTCTCGGTCCTGCCCGTTGTAGGCGACACAGGCGTAGAAGCCGCCGTCGTCCTCAGCTACGTGGCTGATGACCAGAGAGCCGTCGGGTTGCTGCTGGTGTCTGGGGACCAAGCACAGTCAGGTGGCTCCGTCCCATGGGGACAGGGGAGGGACAGGGTCCTCCTTTCCCTGGTGAGGAGCCTCTACTGCTGAGTGGGGTGTCACCAAAGGGCCACTCAGCCTTAGGCCCTTGGGTCCCCCACCTGCCGGCACGCACATGGAGACGCCTGACTTACGCCTGCCGATAAACAAGTCAAGTCTTCTGATACAAAATAATTTGAGTGTCCACTTTTTGCTACACTCATTTAGTGGGCTCGAATCCTGGCTTTGCCACTTAGGAGCTGTGTGGAGTTAGGCTTCCGTGTGAGAAATGGGGATAAAATAGCACCTACCTCACCGCGGCTCTTCTGCAGATCGTATGGTGGACACAAGCCTCACACTCATATGGGCTCAGTAAATGTCAGCTGTTACGATTATAGCCAGAAATATGTCCGCCTCCACTCCTCCCTCAGCCAGCACCTCTGTTACCTGGCCCGTTACTTCTGCCCACTAACTACACCGGAAAAGCCCAGAGACCCGAATGCCGGTCTGGCCAAGGAGCTCTATGCTGAGCAGCTCCCTCTCTCAAGAGCCCTTGACTGACCAGAGGGGACACCTGGCAGCCCTTCCCCGAATGGCCTGCACGAGGTAGGTGGGCCTGGAGGCAGGACAGCAAGGAGAGGAGAGGAGCTGAACAAACCTGGGTGAAGAGGGCGGCTGCCCATCTCTCTGCCACTCGATGGTGGGGGGTGGGAAGCCCTCGGCACGACAGGGCAACTGGATCCGCTGGCCTGGATGGGCTTCTACCACCCCAGGCTGGCTCCGGTCCAGGCGGAGCCTGCAGAACAAGCACCCCCTCAGTCCTGAGGGGGTCCTTGCCACTGCCGCCCTCACCCCTATCCATGCCTGAGCCGGGACCTCGGTGCAAGCCTCACGGGCCCCTCCTCCCTGTCCAGCCAGATGCAGCTTCCTAAAATCGCCCCTCTGTTCTGCCGAGGACCCATCAGTACCTACGTGGGGCAAAGGCTAACAGCCACCTCTGCTTTCTCACGACCCTCACACGTGATCTCAGACTGTCTGCTTCTGCCCTTGACCTGGACCCCTCCGGCCCTCTGTACCCCTTCCGTAGACTGTGACTTCTTCAGGCTGTCTCAGGCCCTTTACTCCAGATGCTCTTCCCTTCCCCTGTCTCCCAAGTCCTGGGCCATAGACTGCAGCGTTCCCAACTGCCTAGGGGTGGAGGGAAGGCTCCTCTTCCTCTTCAACAGGCCGAGCTCAGGAAGCCATGTTTCTCTAGTCCTCACCTCACAAAGCCCGAAGCAGGGACCAGCAAGCTGGTCATAGCACATACCGGCCTGGGGAGCCATTTGCTTTCCCCTTCTGTCACCCACTGAGACCTCCATGGACCCTGGCCCTCAGGTGGGGGAGGCTGAAAGCAGCACAGCATCACGCTCGTTACCTGGTCATGGGCCACGGATGTGAGGAGGAGATGGTCCCCAAGCCCCCGGCATCCCCCCCTAGGCTGGAGTCCTGAGGACTGAAGCCCTGGGCCGGGTTTCTGGTCTGAGGGAAGTGCCTCGGCTCAGCCTCGGACATGTCGCCCCCTGTCATGAGGCCAGGAGAAGCAAGGGGTGAGCTGTGGGGAGAAGGGAGTTGGAAGGAAGGGTGGGCCATGAGGCCAGTGGGGGACATGGCAAAATGAGGGCCGCAAGGGGCGATACATCCACCCCAGCCCGCCTGGAGCATACAGTCCCTGCTACCAGCATGCCTTGGCCCAAGGAGGCACCCTAGCCCCTCCAGTGGGGGTGGTGAGAACACATTGGGGGTGGGGGACCAGAGACCTGTGATGCGAAGGTGGATCTTCTGGGAGTCATGGCCTGGCCTGGTGCTGCCGCAGCTGTAAGTGCCCGCGTCCTCTGCCCGCAGTGGGCTGATGACCAGGGAGCCATCAGGTTGCAGCTGGTGCCTGCTGAGAACAGTAATGAGGCCGCCCCACCCCCCAGGCCCCAGTGCTCCTACCGGAGAGGGAGAGGACCGTCGCCGCATACCCCCCCACCCCAGGGGCCGCCACTGGGGAAGGACGCCTGCACACACCTGTCAGAGGAGATGGGCTGCCCGTCTTTCTGCCACCTGGGATGGGGGGCCAGGGAGGTGTCATCCAGACAGAAGAGCCGCACCAAGTGCCCCAGGGCCACCTGCACCAGAGAGGGCTCCGAGCCTGCCAGGCTGATCCTAGAAAGGTGGGAGGTGAGGACCTGACCTACTGGCACAAGTCCCGGCACCAGGGACCACCTTCACCCGCAAGTCCCACCACAGACAGCTTGGTGCCCATCCTGGCACAGGCACTGGTGACAGAGGGCGTCACAGGAGGCCAAGCTCCAGAAGCCCGTGGACTCAGGAATCTGCCCTCCCGCCCTCCCTGCCATGCCCTAAGCACTGCCACTTCGACCTGCGCCCGCGGCGGCAGCGGGGGCGGCACAGAGCCCAGGGACGGGGAGGTTGGGAGACGGCACACACCGGATTTGTGTGGGGGACCAAACCACACACCGGTTCCTTTAGTTGTCAATCTTTGTAAATCTCTCAACGTGACACAGTCCCAAGAGTAATTACCAAATGGAACCCACGCTAAACCTATGAGATAGCACGATTTTACAGGTCAGGAAACTGAGGCTTGGAGAAGTCAGATGACTTGCCAAAGGTCATGAGGACCATAAGCTTCCAACTAGACAGACTCTTGGGTACACTGGCAAGAAATGCTGTAGAGTCCAGGCGCCCCCGTGTACTGGCTGCCCAACCTCCAAAGCCTGAGCTTCCCCAGGTGTAGAATGAAGCTAACGAGGCTGCCTCAGAGGATTCGAGGTTAGGGATAGGGAGGGCGGGCGGGCTGACCTCAGGGTTTTAGCTTCAACAGGCTTAGCCCCTGACCCAGGTCTTTTTCCCCCCACCTGGGAAAGGTGGGCCTCACCTGTAGGAGGAGCTGTGGGAGGGTGGCGCTGGCCGCCCGGCATCTCTGCCCGGTCCAGGGGTGCTGGGCCCCAGCTCCTGGCCCCCAGGCTGTTCTCCTAAGGCCTGGGTGTGGTACGACTCTCCTGGCCCAGACTCTGAGTCTCTCCACCAGAGGCCACCAGAAGGCAAGGGTTTTCTCTGGACTGTGGCCACGGTACTGTGCTGGCTGGCCTCCCGCTGGCCTCCAGGACTGCCGCCGTGGCCACCATCTCTGTGGGTGTTCTGGCCAGAGGCCTGTTGGTGGGGCCCGTGTCGCGTACCCCCACAGCTGCTCATGCACTCCTCCTCCGAGGGAAAGTTATTGGCGTTGCCATGGCAGCCACCATACCAGAAGCGGTTACACCGGCCCACGGAGGCAATGAAGTACCAGCGAGCAGCCCAGTCTGTGCAGGAGCCGTGGGCGCTGGGCAGCAGGCACCGCACTGGGTATGCTGAGGGCAGGGAGGATGCGTGGTCACCCGGGCGGCCAGTAATAACACTGCGCGGCAAAGCCCTGCGGAGAGGCAGCCACCATCCCGGGACTCTGAGACAGCAGCAAGGCCCTTCCCAGTTTATGGAGCACGCCTACACCTCTGCTGGGGCCCCTGACCTGACCCTGGGGGCAGCGTCTCATTTTCTGCCCAGACCTGCCCTGCGCTGTGACCACAGCAGCTTCTGAAATCAAACGGTCCATCTCCAGGTCAGGGCTGTGAGCTCCCTGCATCGGCTCCCTCAAGCCCCTCCCCATTACTTACCAGACCCCTGGAGTACACACCGGGGCCTGACCTTGACATGCTTAGCTCAGGATACAGACCCAGCCCTGAGCAACCAGAGGCCTTTGACGATGCCCAGCAAAGGCCCCGCCCTGCTCCCAGAGCCCTTTGCTGCCTCTGAATGAAGCTCCAGCCCCTGCCTGCCCCTGCGAGCAGCCCTCCTCCCCTTCACAGCCTACTCCACCTCTCCATGTTCGGATGTAGCCATGGCTGGCCCCTGCTTGAAGGCCCCTGCAGACCCTGAGCACCAGCCTGTCTGGCTTTTGACGTCCGTTAGTCCCCAGCAGCTCCACCGTGCATCCCATGCTCCAGCCTCAATAAGTTCCCTCCAGGACTCATCCCGGGCCGTGGAGACACCCCATCATCCTGGCACTGCCACCCTATACCATCTCTGCCTCTGGAGGGGGAAGAACGATTCTTCCTTCTCCATGGGAACGCCACCTACAACCCTCCCCAACTCCCACAGCAGCCAGATGGGCTCAAGTGCAAACTGTTGGAAATGAGAACAATCTAGCCATGTTTTCTGGCCTGGCACCTAATAGGTGACCCATAAATATTCATGGAAGAAATGAATGAACGACTGAGCCAGAAGGAAGAGCTTTCGCTCTGGGTGGGTGTGGGGGACACAGTGGGATCAGAGCCCACCCCCCAGGACGGACGACAAAGGGCATCCACTCACCGTAGCTGGGCTGGCCCACACAGCCTTCTCCTAAAGGGCCTGCTGCAAAAGCCACACTGTCATAGCAACAGCCAAACTGGGAGGCCCGGCACTCACTGGGCTCATTCTCCTGGGCCTGGGGCTGGTGCGCCTGGGGGGCCTATGGAGGAAGTTGGGGACAGATCTAGCTCTTGGGGACTCTAGGTTGCCTGGGAGAGAATGGCAGGAAGAGGGACAGACAGAATTGTGAGCCCACAGTGCATAACCCCAGCCCCGGGAGGGGAGATCAAAGGCCAGGAGAATGTCGGATGAAAACCCCATCCCAGACCATCTCTGAAGCTCTGTGCCCTCGAGAGGACAGCCCAGGCCGACAGGCTTCAGGGACCTCCTTCCTCAAAGACCAAAGCTACCCAGCGGCACTGAGCAGTTTCAGGGCTGGACTCCTGCCCCCCACATGAATGAGACACTTACTGTGGAGGCCACTGCTCTTGACCCCAGCCTGCTCCTGGCGTTGTCACCACCATAAGACCTTGCACAGCCAGCTTGATGGGGCCCCTCAGCCACAGACACCCCGTCAGGGCAGCACCCATACCTAGACGGACATCACACAGCCCTCCCCTCACCACCCAGCTCTGATCCCCTCCCTTTCAGGGACCCTGAGCTTCCAGCACTCAGGCTCCGAGGCTCCCTGGGGGGGTTAGGGGGGGGCGACCCGGTGAAGATTTGAGTGGGAGACGGAACGTCCCCGCGTGCAGGGCACACCGTCCTGCATACCGTAGTCTCGCCACGTCTCCCAGCCACGTGGTGGCCACTGAGAGGGCCATGGGAACACAGTAAGCAGAGTCGTGGCCCTAATGACTGGCAAATTCTCGACTCACACCTCCTGCCACAAAACTGAGGAGGAAGAAATGAACCCGAGCCTGCCTGAATATCTGGTTCCCAGGGAGTTTTTACAAAGTCGCAGGAGATGGGGGCAGAAGGCGTGTCAGAGGATCTCACGCTTACTCCACCTCCACAACCAGGACTTGAAAAGGGAGGTGAGAGAAGGAACAGATCAAAGCCCCTCCCTGCACCAAGCACTGTGTGACTCATTTCATCCTCAGCACCCCAGCCAGTGGCTGTCATCATTTCCAGCAGAGGAAGCCAAGATCAGAGAGGTTAAGTAATTTGCCCCAAGTCACCCAGTCACAGCCAGTAAGTGACTGAGCTGAAAATCACCCCCAGGCCACTGGCCCCAAACTCTGGGCCCTTAGCACCCCAGCCCCCGAGGGAGCGGGAGCCTGGTTAGGATAGAGAGCTAGAATTCTACCCCGTGGGCCTGCCCAGGCCTCAGGCTACACCCCCACAGGCTGACTTTGCAGAGAAAGCGGGCTTTTCACCCGTCTCAGCATAGGAGAAAGCTCGGCGAGGGGAAGGCAAGTCCTGAAGATGGAGAGGAGAGGAGTGGGCCTGAGCCGCAGCCAGCATCTGCCCCCGCCCCACTGCTCAGGCAGGCCCGGGGGAACCCAGGGCAGCAGGAGAGACACAAACAGTATCTGTGATCTCATAAAACACCCTTCCCACATTTCAAAAGTCTTTACTCACACTCAGGGCGGCTGGGAGATGACACCTCCGTGGTCCCATTCCCACCTCACCCCAGGCGTCAGAGCAGAGACGCTGCTCTGCGCATCGGACACGCCTCCCGGCTCACACACCTTCCCTCTTTCACCTGGTCCGAGGAGGAAGAGGCACCTACTTGCTCTGCTGACAAGAGGTTCCAGGGCAGCCTTGCCACTGTGGCCCAAGAGATGCGGTGTGGCCATCAGGGCAGCACCCATGGGTGCTGTGTCTGCAGTCCTGGGGCCAGGAGCCAGACCGCAGGGGCTGCTGCTGGGGCATCTGCTGCAGAGAAGGTGCTGGACCTGGGGCTGGCAGATGAGGGCTCAGGTGTCCTCTGGGGTTACCCCGGGCTGAGGGCTGCTCCTGGGGAGACCACCGCTGGTCTCTGGAATCTAGAAAGAGGAAGAAGCAAAATCACATTATATGTCTACCTGGCTCCTCACCTCCGTGTGTCCGCATCAGACCCACCTCTCTCCATCCTCCCTAAGCCACTCACCTCCACCCTCAACCTCCATCTTCAGGACACTGGGTCGGGGGCTTCCACCAAGCTTCTCACTTGAGGCAGGGGCCTCCCGACCCAAAGACATCCAAGGAACCCTGGAGCTGGCGTGTACATCCTGCACGCTGGGGACTTCTGCAGGGAACCAGGGTGGTCCAGGTGGAGTATAGGGAAACAGAGAAGAGTGGGTCTGAGCCATGGCCAGGCCTGGCCAACGTTAGTGCCCACCCCGCTGCTCAGGCAGGGCCAGGGGAGCCCAGGACAGAGGTGATGTGAGCAGTACCTGTGGTTTCATAAATTACCCTTCCCACATTTCATAAGTCCTTAATCACACAGAAAAATGCTTATATTACATGTACAGCAAAAAGAAAAGGCAGATATAAAAATAGCATCTATGTTTGATCCCAACAACAAGGATCAGTAATACATTTTTTTTTAATTGGATGAAAAAGCAATCCAACTAAAAAATGGCAAAGGACTTGAACAGATTTTCCTCCAAAGAAGATATACCAATGGCCAACAAGTATATGAAAAGATGTTCGACATCATTAGTTATTAAGGAAATGCTATCAAAGTCATGAAATACTACTTCGTACCCCCTAGGATGGCCCTAATCAAAAGTCAGAAACAAGTGCTGGTGAGGATGTGGACAAACCGGAACTGTCACTCATCGCTGGTCGGTGTGAAGTGATGCAGAGATGTGCAGACAGTTTGGCAGCTCAAAAAGTTAAATATAGAATGACCACTCGGCCCAGCCGCCCCGCTCCTAGGTACAACCCTGAGAGAAGTGAAAACCTATGTTTACACAGGAGTGTTTACAGCAGCTTTATTCATTACTGGCAAAAGGCAGAAATAACCTAAATATCAGCACGTGAATGGATAAACAAATTGTGGTGTATCCACAAAGTGGAATGTTATTCAGCCATAAAAATGAATGAGGTGCTGATGCATGCTACGACTTGGACAAACCTCAGAAACATTGTGCTAAGTGAAAGAAGCCAGGCACGAAAAGGTCTACGGATCCTTTTCTACGATGAAATCCAGAACAGGCTAATCCACAAAGACGGAAAGGAAATCGGGTCCCCAAGGAAGGAGGTTAGCGTTAACGAGAAGTAATTATGTAACCAGTGCAGGTGCTTGTATGGGGCGATGAAAAATTTTGGAAATAGAGGGCAGCTGGTGGGTTGCACAATGTCACAAATACACCAAATAACACCAGACGTTACACTTAAAAATGGTTAACCGTATGTTATGTGACTTTTACCTCAATAAAAAGATTTCATATTAAATGTAATTGGATTGGTAGATGAAAGAATACAGAGAGAATAGAAAATAAAAGAGCAGACATAACAACATGTTAATTTAAATTTAGAAGGTGGGAACATGGCTGCTCACTACATAGTTTAACTTTTCTGTACGTTTAAAATTTTTCATCATCTTATTGTCCAACTAGGTACATTTACTAAAAATCATGAGAATGGGTGAATTTTATGGTACCTGATATTTAACCACCATAATAAAGTTATTTAAAAGATTTTTTAAATCATAAAATGGAGAAAAAATGCAAATGGCTAAGAAAAGTAAGACAAAAGGAATTAAATGGAGCATAAAAGACTTGCAAAAAGCACCCCCAAACGTTCACAGTGAAAGTTGCTGAGTGCTTTGTATGTACGTGTTGGGTGGTGGGTGGGGTCCCTTCCTTCTGTTTAAGCATATTACTACATAATAGAATAAAGTTATTTTAAAAAGTGAAAATTCCATTCCCATATGGACTGCATCTTGCCAGTCTCCAGGGAATATTTTAAAAAATAATAATTTAGGGTTGGAAGACTCCAGTAGACATGTGGTCAAATCTTGTTTCCATTTTATTGCTTACCCCACACAGGCCAAAACCTGCATGGAGGCTGATTCAAATTCTCTTCCCAGTTCTATCATCTCCTACCCACATTGTCTCTGGCCCTGCATTCAGCCCCTGCCAGCCTGGGAATCTCCGCCTTCTGTCCTTTTAACTTCAACGTGAGAGGCTCCTTCCTGCCAAGCCCATCCTGCCCCTGGCTTCCCCATCCTGTGGCTCTTCCATCTTTTCAGGCTTAAAGTCCAGCATCTCTCCCCCACGCACCCTCTGAGCATCGGGCTCTGCAGGACCAGTGCCAAGTCCTTCTTGCTCTTTCTAGCGTTTGAATTTCTGCCGCCTGCTCCTCACCAGACTCTTGCTTCCCCACTATCTCCACTTCAGTCTGACCCTCAGACAGGTACCCAGTGTGAATGGCTCCCCTGGGTTGTATTAGACAAATTCAAGCTGCAGCCCTCAGCATCGCTCCAGCCCTAAGCACACCAACCACCCCCTGCACAGACCTCCTGCATCCACCCCCCCCCCCCACCGCCCCACACTGCTGGGGCTGAGGGCTGGTTCTGGGGCCCCTCCTGGTCTCAGAGTTGTTCAGTACTTGAAATGTCGCCAGAGTTATATTCTTTAAGATTAATTTTATTTTAAATTTAAATATTGAGGCTTGATTCACGTATAGGAAACCACTCCAGTACGTCTGAAACATACTGGAGTGGTTTCCTATACGTGAATCTTCTCTGTCAATTGCTCGTTTATGAAATCTAAATCTAGATCAAGTATGCCAGTGAAGTGTTAGCATCTGAACGCAGATGTTAAGTGTAAACTACACATTGAATTCCCAAGATTTAATTCTTTTTAAATCTTGTGGGGAAAAAAAAAAGAATGTAAAATATCCCATTTATTATTTTTTATTGATTACACATTAAAAATATTTTACTGCGTTAAATAAAATATATTATTAACTAAATGTGTTTCTTTTTACTTTTTTAACGCGGCTCTCAGAAAGTTTTTAAATGACACGTGTGGCTGGCACTCTTTCTGCTGACGGAGCGCTGCTCCAGACAGGAGGAAGCAGAAGCTGCAGGGCGGACAGGGTGCAAGAGCCCCAGCCCCGCCCCCGCGGGGCATGTGCCGGACCGCACTGCAGCATCAGTTAGTCCCCAAACCACCAGAAAGCACCTCAATTCTCACCCACCACGGACTTCCGTGAAACCCTGAGAAATCATGCCACTGGAAAATGTTCACATGCCAAATGGCATTAAAGGGAAAAAGCAGATACAAAGCCACACACACGTTACACTAGAGGTTTATCCCGCTAATGGATGGGGTCAAGGGGAACTGACGTTTCTACATACTATTCTGATTTCTCCAAAATTTCCACAATGAACATACATTATTTTTGTAATTATAAAAACAGCAATGAAGGTTATTTCTTCGACATCTTGGCCTGGCCTGAAATGCTCTCTCCAATTCCTTCCTTTCTACCTATATGAATCATGGACACCTCCTCCAGGAAGGCATCCTGGGGCCTTGGACACTGAGTGGCTCTAGGGAGCTTCACTCATAAACGCCTGAGGATCCTCCTGCCCCATAAACTTAGGCTGAGGAACCCAGGAGCCTGGCCCCGGGGCCTCCATGCAGCCTCCCCACCACCACTGCTGACACCTGGCTTCTCAAGTACTGTGTGTTCAGGCACTGCCAGGGACTCACCACAAGCCTGGAGAGTCCCTTAGCAACCTCGCTGTACAGATGGGCAGACTGAGAGCCAGAGAGGATCCAGGTTAGCTGTTGACTCCAAGCCACTGGTTCTAAGCCACACTGCCAGGTGCCTCCAGTGGAATCCTACGGACCCCATCACTAACACGTCAGGGCCAAACACTCCTCTGTAGTGTCAGAAGACCTCCACCCTCCCCGTCCAGCTCAGCCCAACCCACACCCTTCCTCAATGTCGAATCCTCACACCAAGCAAGTGCTGGCTTCTCTATCCCTTCCTCTGGTGGCTCCTCATGCCCGGGACACCTTCTTTCTCAGTGGGGATGCGAGGGAGGGGAAAGGGGAAGACAGAGGCAGAAACAGTATATAAAGACGATCTTTCCTGGACCACCCGCTTGCTCTGTAGTCAGCCATTTAGTCATTCAACAAACATGTACTGAGTACCTCCCACATGCTAGTTAAGTTCTGTGAGTGGTATAAACAGGAATAAGGAAGTCAGGTACCTGGCCCTCAAGAAGCGTATAGCTAGTAAGCTTAACAAGCCATATACAACACGGCAGCACAAGGACACTAACCTAAGAGTGACAGTAGGCTACGGGGGTGGGGTAAGGCAAGAACAGGGGTGGCTAGTGAGATTGCACAGAGCTGGGCTTGATGGCTTCAGCAGAGGAAGAGGTGGGAGGAGAGCTGTCCAGGGGGCTGACGCAGCACCAAGGCCCAGCGGCAGGAAGTGCTGGCTAGGTTCGTAACAGGGAAAGAGGTTGGGCCGGGCTCTGCACTTCCTGTCCTTACCGGGAGGAAGATGACAAGGCTGAGTGTTGCAGGGCTCCACGTCTGCAGGCTTCCACAGCTTCAGGCTCCCACACCGGCTGGGTGGCCCAATGGCACAGACGACCTGGCGCCTCCGAGTGCCCGAGCTGCAGCTCTTGGAGCACTGGGGCCCGTGGGTGGGAGTGGAAAGAGAAAACGCACATGCATAGGGAGAGAGGCCCTAACGGTGGGCGTGGGGTGGGGAAGCGGCACTACAAGGGAGGGTGGGAGGGAGGTGGGGGGAAGAGAGGGAGGTAAACGGGAGGAAGGTGCCTGGTAACGCACGTCAGATCC
Organism: Rousettus aegyptiacus; assembly: GCF_014176215.1. Taxonomy (NCBI): domain Eukaryota; kingdom Metazoa; phylum Chordata; class Mammalia; order Chiroptera; family Pteropodidae; genus Rousettus; species Rousettus aegyptiacus. The sequence continues at coordinate 151,906,278 of NW_023416306.1, read as the reverse complement.
AAGGACGGGCATGTGTGCAGCCTGCCAGAGGCCCAGGCGGCCAGCGCCGGGCGGCAGGTATGGGGGAGGCAAGCACTCACTAGACCCCAGGTGCCTATGTGCCAGGCTTGGTCACTGAGGAGGGAGCAGTCGTCATGCACACAGGGCTCAGTGAGAGGCGGCTGGTCCTGCAAGGGGCATGCGGTGGCAGGGAGCAGCGACCCCTCAGCACTCCGGCAAGTGACGCTCCTTCTCCGGACACCCGCTCCACAGCTGACAGAGCACTGTAAGGACCAGGCCGTCAGCGGGGGCTTGTCCTCGCCCAGAGGAGCCACGCTGGTCTGTGTGGCTGGAGGCCCACTGGCCTGGCATGGAGGGCAGATGGCACCCTACGGCCCCTGTCCAGCTCCCTGGCCCAGAAAGGCTGAGTCACTCCCCTGGGGTCACACTGCTGAACCATGGCTGTTAATACCAGGCTGAGGTGTGTTTTCCATATTCCCTCATTAGCAACTTGGACATCTGTAGGTGCTAGAAGCAGTGACCAGTAGCCCCAGACAATGCCAGCTCTTCCCTTGTCCCCAAACAACGTGTCCCGGGATCCTAGAGAAGGACGAAGAGCACTGGAGCAGGAGTCCAAGTGCCTGCTCCTTGTCCCAGCCTTGGCCACAGCTTCCACGACTATCCTTCAGGTCCCTTTACCTCCCAGGATTTGTTACCATGGTGGAGAACAAGCCTTCCAACCCTGTCCTGCTGCTGCCCCGGGCCCACGAGCAGCTCCGGACTCCCCCACCCCGTCCCAGGGCCTGGCAGGGGCCTCACCTCTCCCCAGGGCTCCGCGCTCCAGGCTGCACAGCGCTGCAGGTTGCAAGCCTGTGCGGTCGGCGGCTTCCCAGGCAGACCCGCACAGTCAGCGTCCTTGACGGCCTCCTGGACGCCAGCCCCGTCAGACCAGACGCAGTAGACGGAGCGGACCTGGGAGCCACCTCCACAGGAGGCCGAGCAGGGTGCCCAGGGCCCGGTCTTCCAGCTGGCAGGAAGCAGGAGCCAGGAATCCATGAGGCGGGCAAGACAGCAGGAGCCAACGCCCAGCCCGAGGGGGCACCAGCTCTCACGCAGGAGTGAACTTGGGACCCCTTCCCCAACCTGGCCCGTCTTCTGAATATCTGGGCCTGTGCGGCTGGGGGACAAAGAGCTCTGCGCAAAGGCCAAGCCCCAGGCCCTGCTCACCACTGCCCACCGCCACACACTGGGGCCCTACGACACGAAGCCTGGCTGCCTCCCTCCCAGCATTCCTGTCCTCCCCTGCATCTCCCCTTCTCTTTCTCACCAGGTCCCCTGTCACCCCCAGGCAGACTCCAGGGTTTGAGCTTAGTTGCAGGCATCTCCCAGAAGGGCCATGCTCACCCACGTGTGGAGTGACCTGGAGTGGCCCTGCCTGGCCCTGGGGCACCAGGACATCTGGGCAGTGCCCACAGCACATGCAAAGCCAAGCCCACCACCATCCCGCGAGGCCAGGTGCTGCCAAGGCTGTGATGGTTGAAGGACTGCAGCAGCCCTGCAGGGAGCCGTGGACTGCGGATCACCTGTTCCCACACGCAGGCTGGGCCCCAGCAGGGCGCCGCGCTCTGGGCTGGTGCAGGTAAGAGGTCCTTTGTGCAGGAGCAAAGGCAATGCAGACGCCCCCAATCCCTGGTCCACTCCTGAGCATCTGCCAAGCCAGGTGCCCTGACGACTCAGATAGACGGGGCCTCAAGTACCTTCCCAAGCCCCCTGCCACCAGTCTGGACAATCTGGGCACTGTGTGTGCACGCAGGGTAGACAGAATGGCCTGGGCCTCATGCTGAGGCCTCTCCACAGCCTCCCCCAGTGACAGCTGCCTCCTCCTACTCCAGCCACAGCAGTGGGGAGCCCTGAGACACCCAACCTCTTTGCTCAACACATAAAGCAGCCTGGGAACCCCAGCCCCCCTCACCCAAGGGCTTGGGCCCTTCCCTGGGCGGGGACAGGACAGGGCCTCACCGCTTGGTCTGTGGGCAGGGGTGAGGGCTGCAGGGGCGGTGACCAGCCGGCCGTGGCTGGTGCTGGCACATGTGGTCAGGGTAGACCTCATTGTCAGTGGTGCAGAACACAGGGCGGGACTGGTGACCTGCAGAGGCCCGGCCATAGTGGGCAGCTGGTCAGTCACTGTTCACCAAATGCGTTCTCTGGGCCAGGCACCACTCTGGACACAGCCCAACTGCCCTCTTGATTAAGGCTAAAATGACCCCCTGAGGCAGGTGCCATGATCGTCCCTAATTTACAGATAATGAAACAGGCTCGGAAAGTTTTTCTGTTAGTAACCGAGCCCCATCTTGACAGCAGGTCATCGGCTCCAGGCCCTGCCTCTGTCAATGGAGTACCATCTCCTACGAGCTGCCACAGCTCCGGGAGTTCTCCCGGGTTCTCTTAGCTTAGGTGGGGCCCTTCACGGAGTCCCACAGCCCCTGGGTTTCCCCAGGGTGACCCTCATGACATGCAAATGTCTCATCTACTTGTCCACTTCCCCCACAGGGCTGGAGCACCTCCCCTAGGCCAGGCCCTCACCTCCGCCACACTCAGCACTGCATTCACTCCAGGAGCCATGGCTCCAGCTGAAGCCAGGCCGAGGGGCATTCAGCGGCAGGTGGTACTCGTAGCGCACGCCGGGGTTGGGCTCCTGGCTGATGAGCTGCACAGGGGGGTCCTCATTGAGGCCCATAGCCCTCCTGTGGGCTTCAGGCCTGGGGCACCCACTACAACTTCCTGGGGACCAGGTAACCCCTTTATCCCAGAGACCTCTCCTGCCAGCCCAACTCACCTCGATGACCAGGGGTTCCGAGGTGGGGCCGCGGGCATGGAGCTGCTCAGGTGCCAGGTCCCCCTCAGTGCCCCGCTCGTAGTGCAGGATGGTACTGGCCACGGGCAGGGCTCGGGCGGCCTCGATGGTCCAGTGCCCATTGAGGTAGTACTCACCACGGATGCTCTTCACCGCTGTGCAGGGTGAGTCCCCCGTCAGCTGCCAGGGCTACCCACTTCCCTGCCACAGCCCCCAACTCCCCCAGACCCAAATTGTCCTCACCCAGGAAGTTCCTGCTGGCAGCCACCTCCTTGATATGAATGCTGGTGGCCCCCATGGGAACTACGAGGATCTGATTGTAGCCTGAGGAAGCAGAGAGACCGTGGGAGCACCCAGGTCACAGCGAGGAGTCGTCCCTTAGGGTGCCAAGTGGCAGAACAGATGGGGATAGAGGCAGCAGGGCTGGGTGGCTTTAGAAAGAGCGTCCCTGCAGGAAGAAATGGCTCTGCGAAGGCCTGAAAGTCAGGCGGGCTTGGGCACCCAAGCTGACTGGAGAGGGAAGGGGAGAGAAGGGGACACTGGGGAAAGGGAGGAGGAAGGGCATCTAGGTGGCAGCAGTATGAGACTACCCAGGATGAGTGGCAGAGGTACTAGTGTGGGCGCATGGGCTCCTGTGAGAGGGTTTGGCCTTCACCCTGAGCCATGATCTCAAGCCTTCTAGGCATGGCCGGATCAGACCCTCTCAGTGCCATGAGGGTGGCTCAGCAGAGCAGGAGACAGGGAAGGAAGGGGCAGGAAACAGACCCTTGTCTCAAATGTCTGTAGACCCCCACCTCTGCTGAGGTCATTGGCATCAAAGGTGCCTGTGACAGGGTAGCAGGTCGTGCCGTCTCCCCCACACTGCAGACACTTGTCTTCCTGCTTTGACGAATCTAGGTTGTGGTCACAGCCGACAACCTGCCAGGCAGAGATGAGGGAGAGATGGGAGACATCAGAATGAGCCATGGACACCCAGGATCCAAACCCTGGTCGCCTGACCAGGTTGGGGGCGGGGGGGAGCAGGAACCACGGCTGACTCTTGAACAACACAGGTTTGAACTTCACAGGTCCACTTACACGTGGATGTTTTTCAATAAATACACTGGAAAATATTTTGGAGACTTGCAACAATTTGAAAAAAGCTCTCAGATGAACTACACAGCCTAGAAATAATGAGAGTTCAGTAAACCTTGGATCTGGCCCTTGGCAGGTCCACCTCTTTTGCCCACTCAGCACACATCCCCCCACTTCTCTAGTACCATCACCTCCGCTTCCTGTGGGGGTACCTCTCCCCCTATCTTAAAGCTCTCCAACAATGGGTTTGCACAAATCAGTGGGCTGCATGCCTTGTTCAAAGACAGTGGTTGAGGGAGCCCCAAGCCAAGACAAATCAGAGGCAACCCAGGTCACTGAAACTCCTGGGAATGGGGTGCCCTTTGCTGGGGAGTCGGCAGGCTGGGAGAGTAGAAGCCCGGAGGTGCTGATGGCATCCTCACCTCTCACAGGAAGAACCTGCCTGACCCTAATGCTGAGCCACCAGAGGAAAGCCAAAGGGCAAGGAGATTTCCAGCAGCATCATTCAGACACCTACAACCAGCCGTCCCGTCCCTCAACGGCTTTTTTTCTCTTAAGTCACTTTTAGTTGGATTTCTGTAACTTGCCACCCAGAGAACTGCTCTTATTATGGGGCTCGTTTTCAAAGGGCAAATGTAGGAGGGTCACAGGGCATCTGTGATTCAAGGCACCTTAGAAGTTAGTCTTGAGAAGACATCAAGCTCATGAGGGCCACTGGCCCTGCTGGTGCAGGGCAGGGAGACATCCTGCAATAAGCCCCATGTCCGCACCGGGGTGGGGGTGGGGGAGCACGACTCACCCGGCAGCTGCCATCCACACAGATATCCCGTTTGCCAGGCTCGCAGGGCGTGCCGTCTACCACGGCCTCCTTGTGCTTGTAGTAGAAGCTCTCCCCCTTGGGGATGCAGGTCAGCTCACACTTGTTTGGGGCTGGGGCAGACAAGGACGGAAAGCTGAGATTCCAGTGAGGTTCAAGGCCTGTCCTTGCCACAGTGGAGCGTGGGCAGGGCCAGAGGCACCAAGTGGGGGGAGAAAAAGCCCTTGCAGCAGCCTGCCCCAAGTGGCTCACCCATCCCAGGGTGAGGAGACCAACTCCACAAAACTACTGCATCTCTGGGGATCAAGCCAAAGAAAAATCACAGAATAAGGAAAAAGCCAGACACTGTCTCAGCGTTATTTACAATAGCCCAAGTGTTAACGTCAGCAACTCTAATTATTACTTATCAATAGAATGTTAGCATGTCAACAATGCTGTTAATTATGAACACTATACAGTAACGTGGGAAGATACTTAAAACACAGAATGCTAATGGTACTGTGCCACAATTACAAATACGTAAACACATACGGAGAAAACAATGTGAAAAAGGATAGAATGAAATGCTAGCAGTGATCCCATTTAAAAATTTTTATATTGTTTTAATTTTGTCTTTTTCTTGTTTTAATTTTTATATTTATCTACTATGACATGCACATTGTTTAAATAGCCCAAAAGTGGCAACAGGATTGCAATCACCCCCTCAACAAAGAAGGCATCCCTCTATGACCTTTTAACCTTTCTTCTGCGTTCCAATTTTTCTACAATAGGGATGTATTTATTTTCAACATATGCTCACCGCAGGACCCAGGAGGAGCAATGAACGCCAGTGGCTCCCATTGGGGCCGCCCCCTTGAGCCAAGATCCCCTCCCCCCACCGCACGCACAGGATATAACTGTTCAGTCACTTGGAACTCAGACTGCCAGTTTCCAGGAGTCATTTGTAGTGAGCAGCGAAAACCAATACTCAGAAGAATGACCCTAAGGTATCTTGACTCATTTTAAATGTTTTAATTACATACAGCATTTTTTTCTTTTTTCTTTTTGCTTGAACTGTGCTGCTCTAAAAATTAACAACCTACACCCTCCTCAAAGTTACCCAGAGCCCGCGCTCTGGCCCCCGAGAGCCTGAGTATATGAACCCCTTTGCCGCCCAAACATAGCACCCCCTCCTCACCCAGCCTCTGTGCAGCACGAGTGCTTTGTGAAGCAGGCCAAAAATGGGGCTCACAATGGCAAGAGCCACAGCCACGGCTTTGAAAATGTACAGAGGGGAAGAGGACGGAAACCTGGAGATGACCGCCACTGCTGCGTTGCAATGCGCATGCGCCGGGCGTACTGGTAACATTTTTTAATAGATGTACTTGACAAAGCGTCTATAACACGGTAATAAGAATTGTGAAATGAGAAGTCAGTGTATAAAAGAGATCCTCAAAAGATGAGGACCAGTACGATAAAATGCAGGGGCGTGGGCAGCAGGGGCACCCAGGTCGGAGGCTACCTGCCCTTACCCGCGTAGTAGGGCAGCCACTTGTACCGCCGGCCCTGGAACTCATGGTCATCAAACTCCGAGCACTGCTCCGCCCGGAAGTCTCGGGCACCGTCGGGGCAGTTCTGCAGCGGCGGAAGGGGCAAGGGAGGGGGAGGTAGGGTCACTCCTGGGGTCTGCCCACCCCACTGGTCCCGGGAGGTCAGGTTGTGTCCCTGACCCCTGCTGCAGCTTCAGGGGGCAGAGTGGCCCTCAGCGCCACTTTTGGGCTTCGGGATGCTGGAGGGGAAGGTATGAGAGCTGTTATCTCTGTGATTTTCTGAGGGCTGAAGAAGGGGTTCCCCAGGCAGCACTGGCTGTGCACTGACAAGAGGGCTCCCTGGGGACCAGATGTCAGCTGGGTGGGGGAAGGGGTCTGGAAAGTTGGTCTCCCCATCCCACATGGGCTTTACCTCCGTGTGACAAGAGCGGTGGCTTCGGGTAGGGCCCACGCAGCTGGAGCCCCCATCTCTCCTGTGGGACAAGAGGACCAGGAAGCCCCAATCCCTGCGACCCAATACCCCACCCCCTCCTGGGGCTCTCCCAAAGACCCCCCAGCCTCTGTGGGACTGCCCAGTGGGCTAGAGAGGCGGCAAGGCAATGTGGGGGGTGCCCACACATGAGTCCTCTTAGGTAGATGCAGTGAGCCCCACGTTTGTACTTAGAAGGAGACTCAGATGCCTAATTGTCCTGGAGTTTATCTAAATTAGGGCCACTCTGCCTCTGAAGGCAAATTTCCAGAGAGGCCCCAAATTCTGCCCATGGAAATAAAATAAGATGTAATATATACATGGTAAGATTATTCTGTCATTTAAGGAGTAAGTGACTGCAAGGCACTCAGAATAATATCTCACCTCTTTCTTGTCACAAGGTTCTCAGGAATAGTGATTTAAACCCACTGACAGGTAAGGTGTCATCTTACCTGTCACCCCTCAACAGCACCTATCAGGGTGTGGTGTACATAGTGGGTCTTAAGTCTCTTGAAGTGGGAAATAGCTATACTTGAGAAAGGGGCTGAAGGTAGAGAAACTGCACAGATTAGCATTGCTGAAGATTATTAATTCGACGAGAATTTGTGGCACCTGCCATATGCCCACATTGTTAGGAGTTATAGACTCGGGTGGGTGAAGCAGGCCTGGCTCCAGCTCCTCCAAAATAAGTCTGATTGTTGGAATCAGAGTGTAAAGTGCATGGGAAATGATTTGATTTCAAACACTCTGTGCTGCTTCCAGAACAAATCTATTGGGTGGTAGGTTCTGCCTGTGTGACCCAGTACTGGCCTAGGACATCCAGCCCAGAACCCAGACAATGCCCTTGAGCCCGCTCTTTTAACGAGCTGACCCATTCTAGCCTCTCCTACCTCTGCGAGTAGCAGGGGCGCTCCCGGAAGCTGACACCCACTCCGCAGGTCCGGCTGCAGGGGCTCCACTCACCCCAGGGGCCCCACATGTCACTCTGCCGCTTCATCTTGGGAGCCTGGAGGAGAAGACACACTCAGAAACCTGAGTCAGCACTCGGAGTCCCCACTCAGAGTCTGGCCCAAGGCTCCTGCCTACAAACAACACTCCCCACCCATCCGGAAGTCTGAGGCAGCCTCTCCTCGAGCCAGCCCCTTAGGAGTCGGCAGCACCACTAGGCCCCCTGAACATGTTCATTTACAGAATTAGCCAGCTTTCGTCTAAGGAGCTGAAGTCAGGCCTTTGCATCTGTCAACGCAGCCACCACCAGCAGCTCCTGCTCTTTGCCAGGCATGGTGGGGAAATCGTCAAGCTGAGGCAGAGAAGAGAATTGGCCCCATGACGATGCTATCCTCTGGCCTGTACAGTTTGGTTTGCCAATCTGGATGTCTGCGAACATCCCCTTGCATGGGAGTCCCTGGGTCAGCAGAGCAGGCCCTTCCAGGAGGGAGGTATAAAAGGACACAGAGGACAGGGTGGGTTCCCAGGTAGGCAGGGCTCCACCTGTGCAGGGAATGTCTCCCCCAGGCAGTGCCATGCTTCGCCAGGGTCTAGAGTGGAAACGCCGCACCAACCCTTTTTGCACCCGCTTCTTCCTCGTGTGGCTCTGGCCTATTAAAATAAGAAGTTAATCTAATCCTATGTGTTTGTGGAGGGGGGAACGGGAGGGATGCAGGGGGGTGAGAGAAGGTTATGGTTTCTTCCTCCAGGGATCTCCTTAAGGCATAGTTTGCATGTGCATTTGTCCTTTTTCTCCTTCTTCTTCCTGTACTTGGCCCTGTTGGTTAAAAAGCAGATGTGATGGCTGGAGCTGGAGCAGCCTTATAGACTGTAAGGTAATTTAGGAAGAGGCTTCAAATGGTGAAGCAAAGATAGAAGAATTCTAGACGTAGAGGACTTTGTGAGACTGAACATCCCTGGACTTGTGACCTCTGGGTGTTTAAGTGAGAAAGGGACCAAGTCTCTCTTGTTGAAGAACTGTTATTTAGGACTCCATAGCAGGAATTCTAATGGATAGAGTTTCCCACCAGAAAGACCTGACACCCTGCAGCTGACATCGGCGGTCCACATGCTACACACATTCTCTCATTTACTCCTCAGAGCAACCTGACATCTTAGTTCACACACGGAAGAGGAGGTGGGAGAAGGCTACGCAGGTGTTTAGAAAGCACCTAATAGGACCCCGGGCACTGTGAGAACCTTGACTATTTCATCTGCACGGCAAACTGTGGGTGGGTGTTATTACCCTAGTGCATAGATTAAAAAAAGAAAAAAAAAAAAGCGAGGCAGAGAGGGAGCCACATAGGAACAAGTGGACACAACAGTAGGTCAGCTTCCCACCCTGGCCTTTGCTCCCACCCACCTCAGTGGGGAAACTAAGCGAGACACTGATGAGTCCTAAGGAGCTGGACAGGTGTTAGACTTGACCTCACTCTTTCCCCAGGAAGCAGAAGGTATACTGGAAATATGTCCTATTTGTTGGATGGGGGTTTTATTTTAGGGCATCACCATGTAAGAATTTCTAGGGGGAAAAAAAAATCATTCCTATTTTCCAGATTAAAAACTCAAGTCCTAATAGGGGAAAGCAAGCTCTTCCTCCCACTGTGAGCCTCCAGCAACCTCACAGGGCCTCAAGGTGAGGACCGGTTTAGGCACTGTCAGATCACTCACGGCTCAGCTCTAACACCTCTGGTGCCAAACGCCTAGTTATTCCTGCTTTATAATACAGCTAGAATCCTGATTCAGAACAAATCACACTAAATTTGCTGACCCACACGCAAAACCAAGACAGAAGGGCTGGCCAGATCAAAGGTCTCAGCTTTCACTCTTCAAATCGTTTATCCTTCAGTTCTAACGGACAAAATGGCCAAGCTCTTGAAAACCAGTGAACCAGAATATCAAAGTGTTCTCTTAATGAGATTTAAACTGAAATTTACTTGATCAAGTTCCCATTTTAAAAGGGAAGATAGATATTGGGTGTTTAGGGGGGAGAGCAACTTTCCAGGGGGTCCAGCAACCCCCCAACACACACGGCCTCGTTACCGCATTATGAGAATTCCGGAAGCGGGCCACAGGGAATGCCGTTTTCTCACCCTGCCAGCCCTGGTCTGGGTACTCATTACCCCTGACCATGGCCTGTCGGGATATCATTCTTGATCCTGAACCACGGCCACTGAGCCTCTCCAGTCCACCCTTCCCCAAGGCAGGCTTGACTAACTAGTGTGGACGAAGCAACAAAGGGCACCCCTGTCACCTAGCCACCCTGTGACAGGCAGGATGGTGTGGGAGGAGGACTGGCCTGAACACAGGGCCTTCTAAGTACCAAGTCTTAAATGTGAGGTAGGCATGCACTTGCCTGGGGCCACCAGCAGGCAGGATTGAGGCACCTGGCAGATCCTAGAACTGTGCCCTGTCCACTACTCCACACTGCCCCTCCGAGGAAAGAAAGCACATTCAGCCACGAGCGGCACAGGCACGTTTTCTTCTTCTATAATTACCCAAACCACGAGCTGATGGTGAAGCCAGAATGAGCTGGTCCAGTCCACCTGCACCCTGGCCTGTCTTCCCCTGCCTCCTGCTGCCCTCAGCACCCCACCCGCTCCTCCTGCGACTCCTGCCTGGGCTACTCAGGAGCCCCCTTACCTGCTACGCTATTCCCAAGGGGATCCACTGCCCAAAGTGCCGGGGTGTCAGTGTGTGCAGGTCAGGGGACTGGAAGTCCATCGCCTCAGGAAGCCTCCCCCTGACCAGCTTGGGGGTGGGGCATGGTGGCAGAGGGGCATCTCGGCTTTACTCTTCCTTAATCCTCTACTTGCTCTGGCTCTGCACAAGCTGACCCCCGTCAGCACTAGAACAGCAGAGAAGTGCTGGGGGTTCCCACCGTAGGCCTTGTCCCAGCTAGACCCAGAAACAGGGAGCTGGGCTGTGAGCCTGGCCACACCCTCCCCCAGACAGTGGGGGTGGGGCGGGAGTCTCCAGGGGGCCAGGCCCACTGCTGGAGAGCAGGTGGGAGAGGGCTACTCAGGCGTTTCTAAGGGAAAAAGTACCACTAGTACCCAGGGCATTTGTGGACCTTGACTCATTTCATAGGCACGGCAACCTGTGGCTGGGCATCATTAACGGAGTCCACAGCCGGGTAATTTGTTGAGGGTCATGCAGCTGTTAGGGGGCGGCTCTGGGTTCCATCCTGGGGTCTTCACACTGGTGCCGTGGCCCCTCCGCCTGAGGTGTGGCCTTCATGCAGCCAGTCACCAGGAGGAAGCCCGCGCCCAAGCCCACAGATGTGGCATGTAGGGAGCAAGGACCATGGAGGGGCAGAGGTGACCGTGGGAAGCCGGCAGGTGGTGGAGAGGACGTGAGGAAGGAGGGCTCTAGCCCACCCACTGCTGGGACTGTAGCCCGTGCTGGATCGCTGCGGCCTTGGTGCGGTGCCCACTGCCCGCCGCCCGCCACTGTTGTCCATCCCTGCCTGGCCCTTGCAGCTCTTCTCTCACTTCCACAGAGGCGGGCATTTCCTCAGCCCTCCCCAAGGCAGCACAGTTTGGGTCTTTTCTCTCTCACCTGCCTGCCTCACAGAAACCTGGGCCAGTCTGGTGGAGAGCCCTCCAGGGGTGGGATGGGGTCTGGCTGCCTCCGAACCTGCCGTCCTGCCAAACGCCAGGAGGATCTGCCAGGAGCCGCTTCCAGGACCAAGTCCAGCTCTGCAGACCCTGCCCTGCCTCCAAAGGTAGGTCCTGCCGTCTAGGACTCTACCTTCTCAGGACCCAGGTGTGTTCTCCAGAGAGCTCTTTCCTGAGTGACTCCCGTTAATGAAAGGCTGCTCTAATCACCATTTGGCTTCTTGAGTCCTCTCTCTAAATTCGCACTAATGTGGTAGCTACCAGCCACGTGTGGCTATTTAATTAAAATGAAGGTAACTAAAAAATTCAGTTCCTCAGCTACAGTAGCCATCCACATTTCACATGCTCAGTAGCCACGTGAACAACACTATGACTATCTTACTGGACAGCACAGGTACAAAACACTTTCATCATCTCAGAAAGTTCTACTGACAGCCCTGCTCCAGATGCTAATCCCAGCGGGCATGGGGAATGGCTAGCACCCCCAAACCTCTAGGCCTAAGCAGCTGAGGGGCAGGAGTTGGGTTCCAGCGGGGTGGAAGGCGTCTGGTGGGATGAGCCAGGTAGCCCTGCATCTTGTCTGGTGCGGGCAGTGGCCCCTCCCTCCCTTCCACCTTGGAAGACCACCCCAGGAGGAGGTCCCAGCATTAACGTGCCCCCAGCACCTTCGGAAGGGGGAGGACACCAGAAAGTTGCCTTCCCTGCAAACCGCGCCCCCGCAGCCAGGCTGGCCGTCCTGGGCACCTTGGCCAGATGGCTTCCTGGTCCCACCTATTTTTGAAGGGGCTCTGCTGAGGGCTCGCCTCCTCCCCACCCCATCTACCCCGACCTTGGCCCTCTCCTAGGGTAGTCACCACCGCCAAGAGTTGGGGGGAGGGTGAGTGAGCTCCAGGCAGCACCCGGCGGATCCTCCGCGGTCCTAAGCCTCAGGCGTCCTCCCCGCCGGGGCCCCCGCTCTCGCTTCCCCAGCAAGGTTGTCCCGGGGCCGGGCAGGGCTGCACTCACCGAGGACCCGGGTGCCGGGGCCAGCAGCAGAGACACGAGCAGGAGCAGCTGCATCTCCGCCTGCGGGAGAGGCCGGGGTTTGAGAGGGAGGGGCGGCCCAGACACCGCCCCTCCACGAGCCTGGGACTAGGTCCGCGATCTTGGGCGCGAGGTCGTGTCCCTCACTCCCTGCTGCCCGCAGGTGACCCTGAGACCCACAGAGGGACAGGACAGGAGGGAACACCGGTGGGGCACGGCAGAGCACGGGCCGCGCCACTCACAAGGGAGGGGAAAAGACGCGTCTACAACTGGCTTCTAAAAGCTCAAGAGCAACTTCTTTCAGGGTTTCAGAGGGGAGAAAAAGAAGGCAATTGAAAACACTTGCTCGTTTTAAGACCAGGAGTTCAGAATTAGAGCAATCAGACTCACTGTTTTAACTCAGCAAGAGATCCTTTTAGAAAAGCCATTACGCCAGTTGTTTAAAAACTCGTTAATATAGATTTTTTTTTAAGTCTCTGAGGGCACTTTTAATGCTCAACTTAAATGCTTTAAAAACGTTAATTGTATTCTACTTTAAACCCAAACCAGTGTTTCTCTGTACTGCCGAAGCTTCACAGCAGACTCCTCAAGCAGTGCGTGTGTGTACGGTGTGTGCACGTGCACGGTGTACTGTGTGTGTGTGTGTGTGTGTGTGTGTGTGTGTGTGCAGAGCGCCTTGTGGCGTTCGTGTGAACATGCATGCAACGTGTGCGCGTGCACCGCGTACGCACAGCGTGTCTGGGTGCAGCCCGGTGTGTGTTCGCCTGTGTGTACATGTCACTGTACTGGAGAATGACATAAACAATGTGCCCCGTTCAGTACAAAACATTAAACAAGTACTGACTTGTATGCTTCGATTTTAAAATGTGAGATTCTACCAATGCTCTCTTTAATTTTTTAAAGCATAAAATGACCTCAATTAACAAGGATAAAACAGCGAACATAAGCCAAGGTCAGCAAAATGGAAGCTCGCACATTTAACGACGTACTCGCTCCGTTAATTTAGCACCAGTGACTCTTTTAGCCATTGTTTTCGCAGCCAGATCAGAGGTTCGTGGGGCTGGTGGGCGAGAGGCGGGTGGCGGGCTGCTCCCTCCCAGCCGCCTGCTCTAGCGCCTCCCGTCATTACAGCCGCGCGCGGGATGGGAGGCGGTGTTCCTAAGGGAGCCTCGTGCTAGGGTTAAGACGATGGGCGACAGGTGATGCTCCTCTAAAGAAATTGTCCTCAGGGGCGGCGTAAGCAGAGCTAAGAGCGGGGCTGAAGTAAGGACGGGAGAAAAGGACTTAACAATTGCTCCTAGGGACGTCTTAGCGTGAGGGCTGGCCCGGGACTCGCGCCTAGGGTCCCCGCGCGCTGCAGCCCCGCGCCATCCCTGGCTGACGCGGGAAGCAAACCCCTCCTCCACCCGCCCGCCGCACGCAAGGATCTGCCCCGCGTCCGCCCGCCCGAAGGAGGCGCCCCACGGGTCCGCGCCCCCGCCCCCCGCCCCGGGGGCCTCGCTCGGTGCAGTCCCCAAAGGCGGCAAGGTGCCTCTTGCGACTTAAGGGGCAGGGGTGCCGGGGCAGGGGTGCGCCCCGGCGTAAGACCCGGGACTCAGGCGATCCCGGCCCCAGCCCCAGCGGCACCTCCGGGGAGGGAGCGCGCGCCGTCTCGGGGTCTTCGCGCCCGAGCGGCGCGCTGGGAACGGCGTCCGAGCAGGAACCGGAGGAGGCGGGGGATGGGGGTGGCGCGGCCGCCAGGGTTCCTCGGGGTTGCCCAGGACCCGCCTCTGCGGCTCCCAGCGGCTCCTTCCCGCGCGCTGTGCCCACCTCCGCGGACAGGGCGAGGGTCTCCTCTGGGAGGCCCCCCTCTTCCTCGACGCCGCTCTCCGTGGAAGCCAGGCGGGTAGATTCCTGCGGCAGCCCGAAGATGAGCCGCCCTCGCCTCCAGGTTCCTCCGCCTTCCTACCTGGCTGCAGGAGCGGCCGGGCGCACGGGTCTGGCAGGGCGGCTCCGTTGGTACCCGCCCCGGCCCCAGCCCCAGCCCGGGAGGTTGGCTGGCTGCGCGCAACGCCTGCGGAGGTTGGACTTTCCTTGAGGCTGGCTGGCTTCTTCCCGCCCCATCTCCTCCCACCCCACCCTGCTTACACCCATTCCCAATCCCAGGGGGAGGACATGCCCACGGGGAGAGGCCCCCGCGGTGACCAGCGATGCCCAAGGTCTCCTTCCTCCTGAGTCTGAGCCAAGCCTTGGCTTGTCCTCCACTCTGCAGGACCTGGCGTTTCCTCTGTCATCTGTCCCGTCCCATTTCCTCTGTGCTCAAGGCCTCCAGTTCTGTGTCATCCCCCTTCTACGCCCACCTTCCATACAACACACCTGTGTCCAGCCCCTGCCTGTCTTCCACCCCAGCATTCTATACTTAGACCACAAGTGAGTTTCTCCACACACATGCTGCTGTCCTGACCCCCACCCCCGCCCCACACGCCGCTGGCTTTCCCCACTGCCTGGAACGCACTCTGGAAACCTCCCCTACCATATAAACTGCTACTCATCCCTCAAGACCCTGGTCACGTGTCACCTTCCCTAGAAGCCTCGTGCACACCACAGCGGGCAGAGTGGGTGCCCCCCTGCTCCCTCAGTCTCTGTGGCTGTCCGTTGTAGCTCTATGGTACATCACACTGTGGCAGTCTGAGTCAACTGGGATGTCCCCAAGATTAAGCTTGCATCCCCATCACCTGCGCCCCAGGGCACTAGTTGGGATCCAAGTATAGGCTCAATAAATGTAATAATTTTTTTTTTCCTTTTTTAGTTATGCTTCTTTTTCTAAACGAAGGTACACCTTTGCCATCCCTTTTTTGGAACTGGAAATCACTCATCCAGGAAAATAGCACTGGCCCTGGGGCATGTGGGAGGTGGAAGGTCCCTTTAACCCCATCCTCTTCTGCCTTCAGCCCCTTGCCTACCCTAGCCATTGGTCATTTCTCCCCTGGCCTCCAGTGGGACAGAGAAAAGTCACCAGTGGGGGAGCTCACGCCTCTTCAGACCTCCAGCTCCTGTATGCTATCTCCTTGGGCTGTCACTGATAGATGCTCAGGAAAAAAAAAAAAATGCATATTAAAACATAAGCATTTTAAATCTGGCCCATTTCTTACTTATCAATAGAGAGAGAAGCAGCAGCTGTGTTGCAAGGGGCCCCTGGAGACTTGTGTGAATTCTTAGACAAAGATAAAGCTTGGCAGAGAAAAGGAAGTGGAATTACCCAAAGCCTCTCTAGAAAAGGAAAACAGTTTCTTCCATTCAAAAAGCTCAACTCCCTGCCCCCATCAGCCAGGAATTTTCTGAGCCTGGTCAAAGGTCTCCTGTAAAGTGGGAGGAGACTGCTGCTTCTGCTGAGGTGGGCGGGCAGTGAGGCACCATCCTGATTTGTTCCTGTTTTTCCTCTAAGATCCCTTCCTTGACACCCGGGCTCATGATTTCTTACTCTTTATCCAGCAGCAAAGGAGACTCAGCGGTTGGGGAGGCTGAGCCCACACACAGTGTTAGGGGACAGCCTTGGACCCACCAGCTGGGCTCCAGCAGTTTCTGGCCTGGGCAAGCACTTCAAGTCAAACCTGACATCCTGCTACCTCAGAAGGATGTTGTGAGCATGTGCCCAGCACATAATAGTTGTTTACCAAAAACAACTATTCGCACAATTGGTATGCACACACAAAAAATGGTGCCTTAGAAAGAAGATTCCAGGAAAAAGAGTAAGACCATTCCTCCCATTGTATCTCTCCCTCTGCACTGGCCCTTTGCCACTCAAGTGCTGCATAAGACTCCCTTTCACCTGCGGGGTGAGGTGGCCTAGCAGGGCGGGAGTACAGCCCTGGGAGGCAGACAGGCTTGGGTTGGGAACCCGATCTACCATTCATTGTGTGTGAACTTGGGCAAGTCTTGTCACCTCAAGTCTCAGTTGGCTCACTTGAGCCTCACTTGACGATGGTGGAGTAGAAAAATAACTGGCTTCTGTCAAGCTACTCAGTACTCAATAAAAATTCCTTCTGCTCCATGCTCCCTCCACCTGTATCCTAGATCCCCTGCTTTTTGATCAGCTCTGCAGATTGCAGATCCAGGAGCATGGCTGAGAAGTAAGTGGCCAGATCTCTTTGTGAGGTTGGGTAGAAAAGCTGGAGAGAAGAGAGAGAGAGAGGGAAGAATCCCAAGACCCTCAGGGCTTATGGGACGCACCTCCTCCAGGAAGCCTTCCCGGCACCCACCTCTGTGTACTTGCAAACTACTGCAGTGATATATTTGCCTCCCTTTCTCCCCTAAATTGTGGACTTTGCAAGAGCAGGGATCTCCTTCATCACTGTACCCTGTACCACAGGTTTGTGGCCATCCTGAAAGTGCCCCTCAAGAGAGTGTAATGTGGGAAGCACGGCTGATTGACAGCTGCCACACTTCAGGTCTACACCGATTCCTGAAGGCTCTCCTTGCTCCTACTCCCGTTTATCTTCCCTGGCATTCCCCCCAGTTGATCTCTACACGTCTAACCTGACCTGACACACAGGGTTCTTGATCGCAAACCACAGAAAAGAATTTCATTAACTGAAACGGAAAAGTAGCTTAGAGGAAGGGCAATGGAAGCTCATGGCGTTGACAAGAAGCTGGAGAATCAGGCACAGAAATGGGCTGGAACCCCTGCCAAGGTCTAGTTCATGGTCCAGGAACATTTCTGGTTAGGACCTATCCTGTTGGACACCAGACTACTGCCACCAGCACTCTTAGGCAACATTGACCCATGCCAGCCCCAGACAAAGCCCCGAATGGTACCCATGCCCTGACTGCCAGGACCTGAGAAATGAGAGTTGGCAGCTTCCCCAGATGGGGGCTACCCCAGAGAACAGGTGTCCGCTCTCTCCCTGCGGCACCTAGCACACAGTATTTGTTGAACTGAACTTAGAAAATGCTGCGCCCCTTCTTCATTTTTTTGCTGGTCGTTGTTCACTCATTTATTCATTCCTCATGTATTTCAGTGCCTACTCTGTGCCAGAAGCTGGGGAGAGACTCGTCCAGCAGTGGTAAATGTTTAGTAAGCAGCTCTCTTGAGGAGAAAAAGCCCAGCTTTGTAGCATTTATCAGTTTCTGTGGTGTAATAACCATGGCTGTTTCCAAGCTACCAAGGTAGCGTCACCAGACACAGTTGGGAAGAAATGCGCTGTCGGCTCTCCCAAGCCATGGGCTCCAACACACAGATCATCCTGCCTTTGGGGAGTCTACATTCTAGTAGAGCACTACATTCTAGTGCTGTATGTTAATTCAGAATAAAAGAAATGTGACAACCTGAGTATTCAAATATTTCCACTATAAAAGTTACAGAGCCTATGCTACAGCCCATTAGGAATCCAAAAGGAAAAAAGAACACTTCACATTGAAGGATGCCTCCATTTATCAGTCTTCCTTCTCTCTACCCTTCAACACACATGCATTTTTCTTGATATAGTCAAGGTCAGGGTGCGGGGAGGAGAGAGTAAAAACACCATGCCCGCCTGCCCCTCGACTTGATGCAGATCCAGGAGCACGGCCAGAACCCACGCCAATCCTCTTCCCTTCTTCTTGCTGCCATAAATAAATCGGGACCTCGAAACACCAAGCGAGACCATAGGAGTGAGAAGTGCAGTGCACAGTATGAGCGACACGCGGCTGTCTACGGTAAGCCACCTGGCCTCTGGGGAGAAGTTTTATACTTAAAGCCGGGACAGAAATATAGCTCCCTGACCCTTCCCGCGGATGTGAGGGCCTTCTAGAAAGAACAGAATTGCTGAGATGTCTCTCAGTGACATCGGGCCTGATATGTATTCATGTATTCGTTCCATCTGCCCCACCCTCAATCCAGACCCTGGGAAAGGGCACCAGGAGGAGGGCGAGGCCGTGTGAAGAAACTGGAGTTGGGATAGAACTCTGCCGCGGGGCAGGAGACCAGAGCCGGGAGAGCAGCACCACAAATGGAAAGGGGCTTTCCAGAAAGCCTGTCCTGATTGGCTCCCACCCAGCAGCTCCAGCCTGAGATCTCATCTCCGTCCTTCCCCATGAGAACACACACACTGCAAGCATCTGGGCTAGAGTCTCCTCTGGAGAAGCTAGTCACGTGAACTCGTGGAGCTATTAAAGGAGCTGGTGTGAGGAGCCCACCCTTGGCTACCCTTCGCTTCCTGAATGGGAGAGGGACTTGGGACCCAGGCCCCCACAAAGGTCAGCGTGGGGCCAGCCTGAAGAACGCAGGCCTGAAGGGTCCGCCTCAGCTCAGGTGGGTGCCCTGGCCTCCAGAGCAAACCCGGTGTCCTGAGTGTGAGCAGCAGTGGCTTGGTGCACGTCTGGCTCAGCGTCTCCTGCTCTGTTGGAGCCAGTGGGCTGCGAGGGAGGGGCCCTGCACTGGGAACCCAGAGGCCGGCAGCCAAGGCTCTTCGAATCCTTTCCCTCTGCTCTCCCTCCACCACGCTCCAGGGCATGTCTCGTTTCTGCTCTCTTTGGATGATTCTCAGCCCAGAAACTGAGAGGTATCTTTGCCTTGTGCCAAAGGCCTGGAAACATTATGCAGAAAGTCAGAGGACCAGCGCCTCACAGTTCAGAAACAGACTTCCCAGAGCTCAACTTAGGGGAAAATACCATTAACTTCATTTTTTGTAGTGCTTTTCTAATGTCAGTAAATTTTGGACCTGTTATCCTGAATCCCTATTTCAGTATAAGGCCACTTGACATGTAGATGTAAAACTAGATCTAAGCTCTTTATTTTTACTGCTTTTATATAACTATAATCCTATTACATGTATCTAGGTCTTGATCAATTATCAGAAACTGTTAGAACCAAATGTGTTCCAGAATTAAGAATTTTTCAGATGTAGAAGTTACTCAACTGGATATATCGCCCCCAGTAGTGCCCGAAAGCCCTCTTTAATCATAATCAACCAACCAACCAAAAAGTACAGCAAAAAAACCACACAAACACTCACAGCTCTGCAGCAAAACATGAATATTCGCCTAAGCAGAATAAATCGAGACTATGAACAGCCTCACAGAGTTCAGGCAGGCAACGTCTTACAAATTTATGAGTAACTTTTCTGTTTTCAGAGCCTTTTGAATGTCATAATTGCTAATAAGGACTAGTAGACCAAATTGAACACATAACCACAGAGCCAACGGGCGTCTGGTTAGCAACATCAACACAATCCTGTGCGGTCAGCTGGCCTGGGTTGGCGGCATCTACACTCACCGGCTGGGACATCTCTGGGAAGTTGCCTTCATGCGCCGCTGGTTTCTTCATTTTCAAAAGAAGACAATAGATTAATGTAAATAAAGACTACACTTGAAAATCTCCTAGACACAACAGCCCCAAGGGCTAAGAACGAAGGAGGGCAGCAGAGAGATGGAGCAGGCATCCTTCCAGACGGGAGAGTGTTGGGGGGCGCGGCACGTGCATGTGGCCCACAGAAGAGCCTCCAGCACAGGCCTCACTCAACACAGACCCTGAAGTCCACCTGGGGTTGGGCTGTACTGCTTGGCTAGAGTGGGGAGGAAGTGCTCCCAAACTGGGGTATGTGGTCTTAGGGACACAGCAAGATAACCAATAAACAAGGCACGGTTTCTGGAACATCAGCTTTAAAATTAGGAGTGTGTGTACAAAATAGTCACGGGAATGTAAAGTAGAGCAAAGGGAATATAGTTGATGATATTGTAATGACTATGTGTAGTGCTAGGTGAGTACTAGACTAATTGGGGGATCGCTTCGTAAATTATATAAGTGTCTAACCACCATGCCGTATACCTGAACCTAATATAAAATAATGTTGAATGTCAACTCTAATTGAAAAATAAAAACTAAAGAAAAAGATTAAGAGTGTGTGTATGTGGAGGGAGTGGTTAAATATTTTTTGGTGATGGTTTATGCCAGTGTTAGTTATTTTTGTATTAAAGCAAACATACAATGGACGAACCTCGAGAACATTATGCTATGTGAAATGAGCCAGACATAAAAACACAAATATTGTATGATTCCACTTATGTGAGGTACCCAGAGTGGTTAAATTCATGGAGACAGAAAGTAGAATGGTGGCTGCCAGGGGCTGGGGCAGGAGGGATGGGGAGCTGGTGTTTGATGGATTCCGACTTTCGGTCCTGCAGGGTAGAGAGTCCCAGAGGTAGACGCTGGCGATGGCGGCACATCATCGTCAATGCGTTTACTACCACTGAACCATGCACTTAAAAATGATTAAGATGGTAAGTTTTATGTGTATTTTACCAGAATACACCAGCAACAAAACACATTATAAAATAAAAACTTTTTTCTTTTAAACTCCGGACACATTCCTGCCTGTGGCCGCCACGCGAGGGTATGTCCTAGACTAGAGTCTCTCTTGTTCCCTTGTTGATGGAGCAGCTTTAGTGAGAAAAGTTGAGAAATGTTGTCAGACTCTGCATTTCACAAACAGAGGCCCAGAGAGGTGACTGGGTTTGACAGAAACGGGTGTCCGGCGCCCCTCTGTCCTGGAGGGAGGCAGCACAGGCTCGGGCGTCAGAGCTCCCTGTGCTGGGGCGGCCTCCCCACTTTCCTGCTGTGAGTCTGGGACTGTGACTCATCTTTCCAAAGCCTCCATTTTCTTACCTGTAAAATGAGGATAACAGGCCCCTACTCAGAGGTGGGGTGACGCTGACTCGAGACAATGCTCGTGCGGGCTTAGCAGAGTGTTTTGGGCACATCCATCAAAAATGTTCAATGGACATTGGTCTTATGGGGCAAGTACATTCCTCTAGAGCTATTCTTGGTTAAATGAGGGGTAAGTAGAACTATTAAGAACTGCACTATCCTTTATTCCTCCCACATTCAGCATGGTGACATTGACCCAGGACAAATCCATACATTTCTCCAGATGTCACAAATGTGTCCTAAAGAAGGAATCCTGTTTGGATTCAACCCTGACCACCTATTTATAAATACTCATCTCTTAAGCAGATAAAGCCAATTGACTTCAGGCTCCACTCTCCAGCACAGGCTTGTAAACAAGGACGAGATTGATTAATGTGTGCCCTTAATTAAAACATGCTCCCACGCATGTCCCCTGTTTACATCACCCTGCATGGAAACCCCCTCCTGTGGACCCCTATTCCACTCATTATTTCATTTATTCACCAAACATTGATGGAGCATCTCCCAGGAGCCCCAGGGTGGGACAGTGAATACAGGCTCCCAGCTCCCTCTGAGCACCCAGGCAGCTGGTCCCCACACCTCTGGGAGCAGGGCACCCACCAAAGGGGGCACACCCTCACGGTCTGTGTGAATTTGCTCATCTGGCTCACAGGCATCAGGGTAAACAAGACATTTGGTCTGCCAGCTTCCCGTGCAGGGAGCCAGTCTGCGGACAAAGACTGGCTTGCTCTGAGAATAACACGGAGTGTGTGTGCGGGGGAGGGCCGCAGGAATGTCCAACCTCGGGGAAATGGAGGCGAGAATCAGGGCCTGGGGGTACTCCCTCTAGTTGGAGACAGAATCCTAGGGCAACACGAGTGGGAGGAAGTGGCTGGGTGGTGTGAAACCTGCGCTTGGATGACATGGAGAAGGGGGCGAGTCAGGGAGGGGCCGAGGGAAACAGCTGGGTTGGCCAAGTTCCCAGAGGGGAGATGGAGCCAGACTTGTCTCCAGCCCCAGGGGTAGGGGCCCTGCTGAGGGGGCCTCGGGCCTCGCCCTCCTCCCCACCACCCACTGGAAGGCTGGAGTGCTGCCAGGGAGAGACAGGCAGAACCTTCCAGGCGCTGTTAGGGAGGGAGCACAGCCTGCAGAATGGCTGGCAGCGGCCCCCAAACCCGGTCCCCAGGGAACTCTGACTGGGACAGGGCCTCTCTGGGTCAGGGCCTCTCTGGGTCAGGTCACCCGCCTCCCCTCCCAGAAATGTTTACCAGCGAGTGCTTTTGAGTTGGAAATGAAAATCAATTCATGTAAGTTATCAAATGCTTGCAGTGCCTTGGTGAATCATATCTTTAATGACAAAAGTTGTGTAATCACTTGTAACAAGTCTATAACTTATCTCATTAATTTATCTGGAGCGAGAGAAGGGAAAAGGGGGAATTTCCATCCTTGTCCCTTAGAAAAACAGTCCCAAAGGATGACCTGTTACGTGTGGATAGGGGCAGAGGACCTGAGGCCCTGTCTCTCCCTGGAGCCGGCAGTCTGGAATTGTGGGCCCATCTGACACAAAATGGGCACCCCAGCTTCCAGGGCAGAATCCCACATTGCCAGAGCCAGGCAGGCTATGCTGTCAATAGCACAGTAATCCCCAGGCTGGCTGGCCTCGCTGTGGGGATCCAACAACGGCCGAAGGCCCTAACAAACATCCACGGAACTCACTTCTGAACGCCCACTGCAGCAACCTGAGAGCCAGAGTAGCTGCATTAACAATACGGGAAGTCTGGCCCAGATCTCCCAGCGCTGCCCTAGAGAGCACAGACAAAGAAGAAGTCAGAGGGGAGGCGATGCTCTCATAGTGCCCTCAGACTGTGCCCCTAGTTACCCAGGAGAGAAAAGCCCTTCCCCTTCCACTGGGAAGTTCCAGTCCTCAAGCCCGATGACATTTTCAAACTGGATGAACTTCTGGCTGGGTTATTACAGAGCAGACCCCCAAACGGGGAGGGAAAGGGGCGGGGAAGCTGGGTTAGGAGTCTCTGAAACAAAGCTTCCCAGGCAGATAGATCTCCACGATGACAATAGCGAGATGGCACAAAGGTCATTTTCAACATTTCAGAAAATCTGAAAAAATCATGCATTCACATCCATCTGACCCATGCAAGTTAAAACCCAGTCATCTCGATGAACAATTAAGTTTAAGGCTATTTTATAGCATAGGCAGGAAAATCCAATTAGTAAACAGAAAGCCAAATTACCCGAGTTATAGTTCTTGGTGGACAAAAATCTAGGCGCACGATAAAATCCCCAAAATGTCTCCGTTTCCTCAGCAGGTATTTGAGAGACTTATGTGTGCCCATCGCTGTGATAGCCACATACGGCGGGGAGGCACCAGCCCTTTAAGAACTCACTCAAACTCAGAAATTTAAGTATAATGTGTATATATTTATGTGGCTCCCAGTGTTGTGTCCACTTTTAAATCATCTTGGTACACACATCTTTTGACTAGGTCTGCTACCCAAGAAAAGTAATCACAGACAGAAATTTTCTGCAGTCCACCTCATGGTATGCTGTGGGTAACAGAGTAACAAAAAACCTCTCCCCTTTTGCATGAGGAATTTACCCTGGATTACTACATAATTAAAACAATTTTAGAGGGGGGCGGGGAAGGACAGAGTCATCAAGAGTATGTCACCCCTTCTCCCAAGAACTGGGTCTCTAGTGAATCTGGTTTCTGAGGCTCTTCCGTCTCTCCCCTGTAGAGGGCAAGGCATACCAGACGCTGAAGTGCCAGCCCACGTCAGAGAATCAATCTTTGTCAAGCGAGAGGTCCCTGGGTTGAGTGGCCCCTGTGGCAGGTCAGGTCATCCTCCTCCGTGGCGTCTACCAGGCATTTAATGAAGGAGGTATACTCTAAGTAAATATAGAAATGGATTTGGTTTGCTAGTTGGGTTTTCCTCTGGATAACTCATCACCTCAACTCGAAAAACAATTATCTTTGGGTGTCTCCCACATACTTCTTCCTTCTTGATTTTGTTCTTTGCCATCTTGCCAATTCAGTTTTCTCTTCTTCCCAAATTTGATTCAAACTTTGTTTCTGGAGAAAACTCTGATTTTAAACCCTGGCTTGTGGATCTCTTATTTACCCTGTATTTCTATTCAAATTCAAGGTAGTGCATATACTCAAGTATGCTGTCATTTCACTTTTAACCAGATCCTAAGCTACTCCCGGCCGGCAGGGTCTCTCTCTCTCTCCACACACAGCACACAGCACACAGCACACAGCACACAGCGGGGGCCCTAGAGAGAATGGGTGGGCTACAGAAAACTGTGGTACTTACCTAGTGATGCAGAAAATCTAGCCTCGTTACTCTTGCTTCTCGACCTGGCTCCAGAGCATCCTTCACTCGTCAAGGGCACCCTTCTCAGGGTTCAGGGTCCCTTAAAATATCAGAAACCTCTCCCAGCTGATGAGGACAAGTCATGATGCTTCTGTGGCAGACTCTAGTTGACACTGCCTATAAGATTCATAAGTGCAAATGATGACTGATTCCCAAAGGAGAGAATGGACACCTTCTATGCTTCTCAATACCCTTAGCCAATGTAGCCAGGAATGCCTCTGTCTCTTCAATGTTCCAGTCTCCTCAATGGTTTTTTTTTTTTTTTGGCCAGAAATTTGTTTCTCATCAGTAATTCTCAACATTGTGTGTGCTATTCATTATTTAAAAATACAAGGTTTTGTAGAGTTTGGGCATAGAGCTACAGGACAATTTATGCTCTACCAGGTCAATAAAAGTAATGTTGCTTTTTTCCGTTGACATAACCTACATAATTTAAAAAAGATAATCCTTTAGCACATGAAATACCTGCATCATACAACATATATGTCCTGTAAGTTCTTGCTTTGACAGTTTTTACATTGAGTTAAATATTTCCTAGAAAAAAATTTTTTTTTCCAGAAACTAAATTTAAGAATAGTCATTTTGAGACTACTCATAGATTTCAGAAATGTGGCCTGCGATTATCCATACCACTTTATTCTGAGTGAAGGCTAGAAACAATCCATTTGTGTTCCAAAACTGTTTCCTGCTCATTGCCGAACACTTCTCAGTTACTCTTTGTACTACTTTCATGTAAGAAAACTAGCACAGCTGGATTCATGCCGGCTTTATTCATTTGACAAACACAAGAAAATCTGCAATCATCTATCAAAATAATATCTTACCAAGAATTTGAAAGGTATTTAAAAAAGATGTATTCACAGTTGGTTTGAATCATGTACAAAGCAGTGTCTGTAAAAAGCAAAAGCCAGACAACAAACACGTGAGAGTAAATGATCTCACTGAACCCACATCTCAGCCCCACCAATCACACAGGAAACAAGACAATCCTGTACTCGCTACTCCGGTTGAGTTAAAGCTGCCCTGTTACAACAAATATTTATTTTAAAAGGAAAATTGCTTTCTGGGAAAACTTTCCCACTACACAGACCAGACTGAATTGCTAACTTCATATTCTGGGGCCCAGGGGGACCCAACTACTTCCTCAGGACAATTTTGCAGCTGCCTGCGGCCCTGGGAAACAGCTTCGACATTCAAGAAGGACCTGGGTTCATGTCAGCTCCAGGCTGATTTTTAATACACAAATCTAAGATGTTTCCTGCTAGAGGAAAACACCAGGTGATTTGGGACATGAACATGAGCACAGGCTTGTTGGTATACTCTGCTCAGAAATTTCAACAAGGGTTGTGAAGAGCCGAAACAATTGTTCTGAATCTCTTATCTTTTGGGAATTTAAAAAGAGGCGAGATCACAAGGATTGCTTCTGGGCTCAAACTTACGATGGTGACATCCCTTCATCCCAAGGCAAAACCACACATCCACTTTTCAAATCTCTTTCCAAACTCAGCCTTCAGTATACCCTTAGAGGTAAGGAGAACGAAAGGCTAATCGTTCTTTATAGAATACCCAAAAGCAAATTTAGAGAAAAAGGAGTACTTTACTAAAAGGATGTGTTTCAGGAAGAATCAAGTCACCTTTGTAACATTAATTTTATAAGTCCTCAATAACGGTAACTGAAAGAGGTTATTGACATGTACCCGATATGTTAGAGGAATTAGAGATGGCAGATACCAGAGAACAGGAGGCCGCAGCTGCATTCTGAGGACAGATCTTGTTTATCTTTGCATCTTTAGACTCCAGCACCAATGAGGACATTGAACAAATCTTTTCACAGTGGTTTTTGAACTTTTTCTTCCAGGGCTAGATTGTGAATGGGGAAACATGCAAGGCTGAGCGCTGGGGGTCAGGATCAAAGGCTTCCTCAAGATGTCTGACCCTGGAGGATCTTATGGGGCAGCTTAACTTCTGTTTCACAGTCTACAAATTATGATCAGACTACATATAAGGTAAGAGGCCAAATAAAGGACAAGTACTCAACATATTTTCCTTTCAACATCTGTTATAGAAGGAGAGTTTTTTAAAACCAAGGGAAACTTAAAAAAAGGGGATCAGGAGTTTAAAAGTAAAAATACCACCTCTTTAGTTGTTGCTTGTGTAGTGAAATCAATAATTTTTCTCACATTCCTGAAATGCATATTTCCTTTCAGATTGTTTAGAAAGCTATTTTTTTTCTGATCAAGAAATTTACTCTTTTATAGTGAGAGCTGTGATCTCGAGACCACACACTAACCTAGTGAGAATTAAAACCAGGGAAGTGAGCACTTCCTCTTTGGAAAAACTACAAATCTTCCAAATATAGTTGGTACTTCCATAGTACTAGTTTGTAGCAACATTCTGTATGTAAACACTCTTTATTTTGCAGGCCAATCTGACCCAGACATCAGCGGTCATTTTTTCCTACTGTTTTTCCTTCTTTTTATTGAGCGGATTGGCTCGGCTGGTCATGCTTTATCATTTATGTTTCCCGGCTCCACAGCTACCCCACTGTCCACGTGAGGGCACATTCTCAGTGAAACTGCAACTAATTACTCTGGTGACAATCGATTTTTCATGGTGGAAGACTAGTATTTTGATACTTCAGAAACAACTGAATGGATTCTAAAAAGATTTGAAGAAAAAGTTCTACCTCTGAGACTGGTGATTTAAAAAAAATGTGTCTATGCTGACATGTGGCTCCATCTTGTAGAAAGTGACAGATTTGTCGTAATCTTTCTACATGGGACAATAATACATAGGATGGATTTAAACACACATACACACACACACACGCCTTCTGCGATGAGCCTTTCATGAAAGGTACAGCACATCTGGGACCCTCACACAAGTAAACTACTCTAGATCAGGGTCCCCTAAAGACTGCTTCAAATTACACAGCAGTGTTTAGGTGGCTCTGCTGTAGCTAATGAATCATATGTCTTTCTAGAAGATAATACCCTGCCACATGCTGAGGAGAAAAAGAGAATCTTGGAAAAAGAAGCTGAAGGAAAAAAACAGAGATGGGAGAATCCACTGCCCAAAGGCCCACTCCTTCTCTGCACGGCTCTTATTTTCCTAGTTCTCAGCTGTCTGGTGCGAGCCAGTTTTCACGTACACTCAGGTTAGGACCAGTGCGCTATTCCTAAAGTTAGTTTCTAAGAAATATTCCACGACAGAAAACAAATATTCGAAATTCCAGCCCCAAACCAGATCATATGATAGGCTGAGAGAAAGCAGGGAAGAGGACAAGCTGGTCTTTCTTCAGCCACAGGGGGAAACTAAGTTCCTCACAAACTCTTACCGTCTGATCAGCATGGCTAAGGGTTCTGTGGCAAAGAACGGCTGTGGCCTGGCAAAACTTCATTTAGAGGTATCATGTGCCCACGGGCTGACGGCTCTGATTCAGAGCACTGTCCGACTCACCTGCCCAGGGCCTGAGCTCCACTGCTCATTTCACACGCAGGTACACTGACATGAAAGGTGATGCTGAAGGGAAACCACAAACCACCATTGAGAGGTTCCCGAGGAATAACTGGGATCTCCCCCTGAACACCTGCCTGCGGGACTTTAGCTCATCTTGTCCCATCAGCTGTTGGAGGCCCGTTCTCTTGTCAGCCAGTCTCCCCCGACCCTAGACCCTCCCACAGCTCATCAAGTAAAATGATAGCTTTCTCCGAACTCTTGCTTTGTACTGATACAATGATTCATACACTTTATAAACCACCAGCTTTTGGCTACTGGTTCAATTTCTGACCTATGGTCAGAGACAATGGGTTGTAGTAAAAAAAGAAAAACTAGGACAGAAAGTGCTTCACCAGCCATTTTACTCTTCTTTAATGCTACTGTCTCTGGGCACACATTGGATCTGCTATTGAAGAAATGAATGACAGTGAGGCTGACAGCACTGATTCATAACACATTCTTTGCACCACATGGAGTAAAATCCTAGAATAACTGGACCATCTGCTACCACAACACAGCTGTCTTATTTGCCACATAAGGGAACTGCTTCTGGGGGAGTGAAGGGAGAGATGGGCAACAAAGGAGGCATTGGGGGTAAGTGAACTCATAGTGTGTTTAAAATTTAGGAATTTGGCGGTAAATACAGAATTTACCTAAGGGTAACGAGGAATCACTGAGCTATAGTTCCATTATTTCCAGAAATTACTGAATTTGGAACCTGAGGTTAAGACTTTTAAGACAAAGCAACCTCAAATAAACTCAGACTGGCCTTGGGGAGAAACGGCGACCACAGATGGGAATGAGCCTCAGTGCTTGAGAACAAAAAAGTCAGAATTAACTTATACGTGTGACTTGACTCAAGGTGAAAAAAGGTCTCACTTAAAAATGATAAGTCTGCAGCAAAACAGTCTAAAAGTGAAAGTGTGAGCCCGCTTCCGCCTCTCCACTTTGTTGCTGGTGCCCTTGCAGTACCTCCCGAAAGGGTTTAGAATTTAACACAGACTTATGACGTTGATTTTCAACATGTTGTTTAAGATGTCAAGTCCTGTTTGGTTTCAACCACTTTATCTAACCTCTTGGTAATGGCAGTCCTGAGAGTCTGCAGTGTTGGTAAAATCCACCCGTGACCACGGGTCAAACTGCTCGTGATCCATCACTTTTCCTTGTCCTTGTTACTCAAATCTGATAGTTTTTGTACCGAGGGATTCAGTCCACCACGATGATGTATGTTCAAAACCATTTTCTGTAGACACTCCCTTCCAATGCCCAATAGTGCAGGTGGTCAGGAAGACTTGGAAGGAAGCCGCGAGAAGTCCAGCCAGGAATCTTGACTTTGTCAGATGTGGACGCAGGAAAATCACCTTTGTCCTTCCCAGATGTTATTATAGTCAAAGGAGTAAAATCCATGGGATTCTAATTGCAAATATGCTAGATATAAAATTGATGGAATGCTAATTGGTCCATAAAGGGCTGCACAAGATAATCTGTGGCAAAATAGAAAACAAGCCCGAACGTGATAGAGATGGGAAGAGCTGGCAATGCCTTCTTGAAAATGGCGAGGAGTAATAATGTAAGGCACAAGCCCTGCGGGGGAGAGGAGAAAAGACACAAACTCAGACGTAACTATGAAAGTATTTATACAAAACAATTCAATCACAAGTCTTGGTTTTAATTTAGTTAATTGAATATTATCCTTCTAGGTTAAATTTTAGAACAAATGTTTCCACTAAACCTGGAAACGACTTTTTTCTTTGCTAACAGCGAGTTCATTATGCTCACATTCTTGATTCTTTATCCCCTAATTCTAGGTAAGGAACAGAATCTGAAAATAAGTAAAAGTATTTTTTTTTTAAATTTTCATAACTTGTTTCTGCTGATTTTTTGGCAAAACTTTCCCAAGATACTTTCAGATCTAAAAATAAAGTCGGTGTTACAGGTACTGGTCGGCAGCCTTCTTACTGTACCCTTGTTTCTCAGCCTCTGAGGTAAAGGTCCAGGAGCAAAGCAGCAGTGTCTGTCAGGAGCCTCAGTAAAACTATTTTTGAAAAAAATTAAATAATACCAAAATTTCTAACTAAAATATTGAGTTGGCTACTCTGAGTTTAGTTTGGCTGGCTAAAATCCTAGAAGCGAAGAGCATTCTTTATACTGTGTGGGGGCAAAGATACTCACAGAACACACCGATAAGGTTCATGAAAAGTATACACCTGCTTTCTTGGGAACACAGAGCAGTTATATTATATAATCCATATTTTACTCTAGTTACTCACACACTAATTATATATTCCGGAGACAATGTTAAGCATTTTTCAGTTTTATTCACAGTAAGTAATTTTCTCCTTAAAAAGATACAACATATCCAGAAAACTAACCTCAAAAGAGAAACAAAACACATGAAAAGTCTAACTGGTTATGTTATCATGATAAATCAGAAATGTAATCGCAAAATAAATGCAATGTAAAGGCTCTCATTTAACTTCACTCACTTGATGTATCAAAGATGTCATATTACATCTTTAGTAAAAAACGCAATAAGAAATGAGTTATTTACTTAAGTCATAGTTTTGAAAGCCTCAGGGTTCACATTGTGGCACTACTAGATCGAGGTGAGATCATGCCTTCTGTTCACTTTTCTCGCCTCGTACTGCCCCAAGAAACACTGTGCACTGCGGGTTGTGGCATTAAATTAAAACCATCACCAAACTCAGGGACTGAGGATCTACTTACCCTTCTTAGACATAGCTAATCTCCTACATATCTATGCTGCTTGAAGCAGTGGTTCTTAACCAGAAATACTTATTGGAATTTCCTGGAGGAACTTTAAAAATAAGATACAGAATTGAAACAAATTAAATAAGAATATCTGAGGATGAGGATGCAGTTTTAAAAGCTCCTGGGTGATTTTAATGGGTGGCCAGGTGGAGAACTATTCAGGTGAAGTCCAATTAATTTGTTTTTAAAAAGCTCCTCTGGTGATTGGAACACTCAGCCCAGCTGGAGTTAAAATGAAACTGCCTTAAAAGGACAGCATAATCAGAGTTTGAGATGAGGAGTTCTGACACATTTTTATTCGTGTATACTTACAATTAATATGGCTACAAAACAGGCTATGGTTGTGTTCCAGTCTCCACTGGCTGTTGCAGAAGCTTTACCGACCAGAACACTGTAGAAAATGAAATCTCCTAGTCCAAGTTTTACTCCCCCTAAAAAAGAAAGATTACAAATATAAAAAAGTTTGTCACTCTTCACTATGATTTCACTATTCAAAAATGTCACTGCTCCACCCTGCACTGAATGAGAAGTCAGTAAATGATATCATACAAAATTAGGATTGAGCTAGGCCTTTCTTTTCTTTTCTTTCTTTCTCCTTCCTTCCTTCCTTCCTTCCTTCCTTCCTTCCTTCCTTCCTTCCTTCCTTCCTTCCTTCCTTCCTTCCTTCTTTCTTTTTCTTTCTCTCTCTCTCTCTCTCTCACACACACACACGTTTCAGATTCTGTGTGGTTGACTTTGAGTTCTTAAACATAGATGCTGCTGTTATATATATATCAAAAATAAAAATAATAAATAATAGTTGTCATCTATTGAATGCCTAGTTTATACCTGGCACTTGTTCTAATAAATCCTCACAAGAACCCCTGAAATAGGTATTATCTGTTTTTAAAAGACTGCTTTATTGAAGTATATTTCATAAAATTCACCTATTTGTATAAGTGTACAAATTCAATGATTATAAAAAATTTAGAGCTGTACAACAATCATTACAATTCCCCACATTTCAATCACCCCAATAAGATAATTTGGACCCATTTAGTTAATCCCCACTCCCACCCACCCCAGGCCCTAAGCAACCACTGATATGCTTTCCATCTCTATAATTTTCCCATTTATACACATTTTATAAAATGGACTCATACAACAGGAAGTCTTTTATGACTGGTTTCTTCCACTTAACATTTCTGAGGTTTATCCATCATTATTGCAGGTATCTATAGTTTGTTCCTTTTTACTGATGAATAGTTTTCCATTGCATGGATATACTATAGTTTATTTATCCATTTACCAGTTTATGGACAAGTTGGATTGTTTTTGGCTATTATGAATAATGCTTCCCTGAACATTACCATACACATATATCTTTGTGTGGACAGACTGTTTTCATTTCCACTGGGTAGATCCCTAGGAGTGAAACTGCTTGATTATATATATATATATATATATATATATATATATATATATATATATATATATATATTTTTTTTTTTTAAGAAAAAGTTTCTTTTCAAGAAATTGCCAAACTCCTTTTCATATTGGCTGTACCAGTTTACATTCCCACCATGCATAAGGGTTCCAGTTTCTTCACATGCTCACCAATACTTGGTATTGCTAGTTTTTTGTATTATAGCCATTCTGATTAATGATGTTGAGTATCTTTTCATGTGTTAACGATTATATTTCTCCTTTAGTAAAACCTCTAGTCAAAGCATTTCCTTATTTTTAAAGATTACTTTACTATTATCGAGCTGCAAGCATTTTTTATATATTCTAAATTTCAAGTCCTGTTCTTTGACAGGACTTGAAATACAGTTTGTAAATATTTTCTCTCAGTCTGTGGCTTATTTTCCTTAACGGTTTTATCTTTTTTAAATTGTGGCAAAATACACAATTCAGTGGCATTAGGTACATACAGAAAAAAATTATACAGAAACTGTCGTGTGACCATCACTACTATCCATCCACAGAACCGTTCTCATTTTGCAAAACTGAATGAAACTCTACACCCATTAAACAATAACTTCTTCCTTTTTTCCCTCCAGCCCCCAGAAATCTTCATTCTACTTCCTAAGTTTAACTATTCTAGGTACTTCATATAAGTGGAATTCATACAGTACTGGTCTTTTTGTGACTGGTTTATTTCACTTAGCAGAATGTCCTCAAGGCCCATCCATGTTATAGCATGTGTCAAAATTTCCTTCCTTTTATAGGCTGAGTAATATCTTATTGTGTGTATATACTACATTTTGTTATACAGTCATTTGTTACTTTGGTTGCTTCCACCTCATGGCTATTGTGAATAATGCTGTGAACATGGGTGTACAAATATCTCTTTTAATGATATTTGTTGAAGCATCAACGTTTTTGACAGTCTATCAATTTTTTCTTCTCTTTATCAGTGTTGTATTGAAGAATCTTTGCCTAACCCAAGGTCATGAAGTTTTCTCTTATGTTTTCTTTTAGAAGTTTTCTGGTTTTACCACTTACACATTTCAGTTTATGATCCATTTTAAGTTAACATTTGATTGTATGCATGATGGATGGGGTGAGGCTGGGGTTTCCATTGATTCTTTTGCATGTGGATATCCAATCGTCCTAGTACCATTTGTTGAAAAGATTATACCTTTTCCCTACAGAATTATTTTAGCATCTTTGTAAAAAATCTGACAATAAATGCAAGGCTTTACTTACAAACTCGCAATTCTGTTCTACTAACTTATATTGCCTGAGCTTGTGCCTGTCCTGATTTACAATGGCTTTAGAATAAGTTTGGAAATCAGACAGTGTAAGTCCACCAATTTTTTTCTCCTCTTTCAAAATTGTTTTTAATTTTGTAGAAATTGATAAGCTGATCCTAAAAATTATACAGAAACACAAAGACCCTAGGTTTCCTGTTGTCTAACAATTTTAACCTTACAGATTCTTTTCAAAAAGATTATCAAACAAACACTATAGAGTCAAAAGATATGCTTTGACTTAGGGTCCAATAGTAATCCATAAGCGTTAAATTCGGTTTTACCTTTCTGGTTGTTAAATAACTATTTCCTACTGAAGCTGGATCCTGGTATTAAAGTTTTGTAGCCTGGGTTAGAGAAACCATTTCCGAAAGATAGGAGCTGGGGGGCTTGAGAAGTACAGTCTGTTCCATATGTGAGTGAGAAAGAAGTAGAGTGCTGGTTAATAAGATCTAACTGAGAAACCAGTGTTCTTAAATTATGTGAGGAAGCCAGAGTGAAGTCTTCATTAGTGGAAAAGATACACATGACCCATGAAATCCGATGCTATGAAGCGCAGGGCTGGCTAACCTTCCAGGGCGGATGAATGCACTCACCAGTGGCAAGGGTGCAGAAGAGCCCAGCGTGACTATTTGTGTGATCCAGGGCAAGATGATTAATTTAATCCTCAAATTCCTCAGCTATGAGGATTACAGACCTATTTCACAGTGTTGTTATCAGAGTTAAAATACAAGAAAAGTTCTTGGCACATAGACAAGGCTACAAAATGATAGCCTTATAAAGTCTTTTGCTTCCAAATACTAAACACTATTAGAAACTAACTAAAAGAAACTAAGTCCTTCAGAAAAAAAATGCTGCAGAAATGAATTTTAAAAAATAATCCAGGAAAAATTTTTTACATTTATCTGAAAAGGAACATGTATCTTAAATATTTACAGAATTATTATAATTCAATAATTAAAAAAGACAAATAAAAATGGGCAAAGAATCTGAATGGACAGTTCTCCAAAGAAAATATATAAATGGTCAAAAAGGACACAAAAGGATATTCAACATCATTAGCTATCAGGAAAATGTAAATGAAAATCACAATGAGATACCACTTTATACCTGCTAGAATGATTATAATTAAAAAACAGATAATAACAAGTATTGGTAAGGATGTGGAAAAACTGGAACATTCAC
The DNA here is from genome assembly GCF_014176215.1 of Rousettus aegyptiacus. Taxonomy (NCBI): domain Eukaryota; kingdom Metazoa; phylum Chordata; class Mammalia; order Chiroptera; family Pteropodidae; genus Rousettus; species Rousettus aegyptiacus. The sequence continues at coordinate 151,871,703 of NW_023416306.1, read as the reverse complement.
ATACTGTTGGTAGGAATGTAAAATAATGTAGTTGCTTTGGAAAACAGTATGGCAACTCCTCAGAAAGCTAAACAGTTACCATATGACCTAGCAATTCCACTCTTAGGTAAATACCCAAGAGAAATAAAAACATATGTCCACACCAAGATGTCTACATGAATGTTCATAGCAACATTATGCATTCAAGCCAAAGATGGAAACAACCCAGATATCTATCACATGATGAATGGATAAGTGTGGCATATCTACAAAATGGAATATTATTCGCTATAAAGAGAAATGAAGTCCTGATACATGCTATAACACAGATGAACTTTGAAAACATTAAGCTCAGTGAGAAAAACCAGGGCAAATGACCACACTGTATGATTTGATTTTTATGAAGTGTCCAGAATAGAGAAAGCAATATTGTGTATTGGTTGGTGTTGAGAGGCATGGAGGCTAACGGGTACAGGGTTTCTTTTTCTATCATTTCCTTGTGGTGATGGTTGCATAACTGCGAGTACAATAAAAACCAATGCACTCTATACGTTATATGGAGGAATTGAAGAGGTGGCAGCGAAGGCGTGTGAGTTTCTTTCTGGGGTAATGAAAACGTTCTAAAATTAATTGTGGTGATGGCTGAACAATTCTGTGGATATACTAAAGCCACAACTTTAAATGGGTAAATTGTATAGTATGCAAATTATATCTCAACAAAGCTATCAAAATATAAACAAAAATAGATGGTGGGGGGAACAAAAAAAAATAAAACAAAAGAAAAAGAATGTATTAAATCAAGGTTAAAATTTTGACCTCATTTTTTTTCCATTTAAAGGTTTGCGTTTGTTTAAATAATAGCAATATTATGGCAAATGCTATAGTTGTACTTTATAGAATTCGTTTTAATGGAGAGAGAAATGTAGATATATTTTATTAGCAAAATTAAAATAGAGTAAGGAAACAAAGAAATAACCATCAATTTTTTTGCTTTAGGCACTTACCAAGTGACAAGTTTTATTCGCCTATAACCAGAAGAAACTGAATCAGTATATAAAAACTAAGAAAAATCACATTGCTGGAAATGTGTTTCCTTTAAACAGCTCCTTTTGATTTATTCAGTCAAAATAGACAACGGCCAAACAACTAAAATCACAGGAATGGAAACTGCTTACGTTAGACATAATGAATTAACAGTATTCGACTGCCAAGTGTTAATAATGAGATGGGTTGCTAGTATTTTATTGCTATTTGCTAATGGTAGTCTAGGCCTTCTATTGTTTTTTTGTTTTGTTTTTGTCAACTCTGAAAAATAATTTTAAGTGATTATAATATTCCTTTAGTATTAAAAGGGGGCATTTACTGATCTATCAAGACATGGTAAAGAAAATAAATGATTATGAATAGTTGCTTTCATTGTAATATTTCTCTATACAACTTCTAGCAGCACAATAAGTGTTTAGCTTAACTATAACACAAAATGATGACATTTCCTATTATCTTTTTAATAAATATAAACATTAAAAACTGCCTGCAATTTATTATTTTACCTTTATACTACTAAAATCTCTTCCTCCACTTAAAAAAAAAAAGCAAAATCCATTTCTGTCTCCTTCCTTGAGATTACAGAAAAAGAATCTCTCTGAGTCAAATTTCCACTCCTAGCAACAACAGGTTAATTTCACTACACTGATAAATTTTAAATTCATCAGTAATACACCTCAAATGAGCCCATCATGGGCATAATGTTTGAGGGGAGTTTATTTTGAAATTCACTAGAAGACCAACTGCTTTCACACTGAATAAAAACATTTTACATCTCTAATTAATAACTCTGTTCAGTTTCTGATTAAATGTTAATTTTTAAAAGGTTGTTTTAGAATACATATGTACCATTTAGAAGTCAAATTCTAGTGTAAATAGAGTTTGGTTTAAAACACTAAAGCCATCAGAGATGGTTGTGTGTGGTGGTAGATGCTAAGATGATGAAAGAATGTCAATTATTAGTTTATATTGGTCCCAGATAAAGGAAATATTACTCTAAAGTTAGGAGAGGCAATAGTTGGGTTTTCTTTTTTTAAAAAAGTTAAGAAGTGAAGAGGAGAAGGACAAGGAAAGATGATTAGGAGAGAAAGATTCATGCGCTGCTGTGTTCAACAGCTATATCACTTTTTTCTTTAGACTCCAAGAACCTTTCAGAAAAGAGGAAACAGAAGAGGCAACCTAATTATGGTGGTAACTTTGCAGGCAAAGCAAATGCCAGCAGAGGCAGGTTCAAGCCTGGCTATAAGATGAAGCACTTGCATCTAGGTTCCCCAGAGTGTGAAGGTCGCAGGCTATAGCTGGCTCTAAATTCTGGAAAACCCAACCAAGCACCAAGGTCATGGATATGCGTAGGTTCTGACACAGTTAAAAGCGCAAGGGTGATCTGTAAGAAGTGTTCTATTCAAGCTGAAGTATGATGTCAAAATCATAATAATAGTGATTAGTGGTTAAAATAGCTAAGTAATCTAGGTATTTCTTTAAAACTAATATTTTCACTGTTTTAATTAAGAGTTTCACTTGTATGAAAATGAAAAAAATTGAGGGTAACTTAGTTGGAAAATGTGCTAATCTCTTATTCAATAAATTGCAGCCCTAAGACTAACTGAAGAGATGATTAAGCCCTACTCTACTGGCTAATACTGTTCCCAAGTAGCCCCAAGTGCTAACCTAAATCTAAGCGAAAACACATCTTAGACATTGAACAAACTCTAACATTTCTGCCCATAACCTGAGTCCTTTTAATTTTCTTTAAAACTGACAAAATACAGTATTTGTCAACAAAGGCAATAACAATGTGAAAGGTTGAAACATCCAAGAAAGAGTGAAATAGATTAATGAAATTTTTGTACATAAATGTACTGCAGCCATGAAGTCTTACTGGAATAATAATTTCAAAGAAAGCTTTTCCTCTATAAAACAAATGCCAAAGATCAGGCTCTAAAGGGCCAATTTCAAAAATCTGAGAAGCAGAACTTGATCCATTAACAAATTTAACTATGACAAAAGCATGAACTACTGGTATTTCCCACTAATAGCTATACTGTGTTTTGAATTAGGTTGTAGCTCTCTTGATTCATTTTATTTTGGGAGAGTTTGATGATGCAGGATCTAAAGGAATACATGACTTTTGAACTAGAGAAATGTACATACTTTCCTCTGGGTCCTCACTGGTTAGGATGCTGCTAGAAAGTTCCTGTACAGCAGTTCGTGATTCAGCCGTAGAGCGATGAGGTCCTAGGCGACTGTCCCTCTGGGCTTCCCACTCTTCGGTGAAGCCACCATCATCATTCTCTGTCACAGGGTCTTGTGACTCATTCCCTGTGCCTTCAAGAAAAAGTGGAAATAGCTGTAATATTTAGAAAATGTTCTTAATACCTTAAAGAAAATTACATAGAAATGGTAACTACTTGACTGTCATTGCTACTAGGTTAGCTGGTTCTTAAACCACAAATCATGGGCTGTAGCAGGGCCTGTTGATTGCTTACTCAATAGCCATTTCTCCCCTTATCCCTAAGAGCAGACTCCTGATTTGTTTGGGTTTCTACCCCTCACCCACAAGACTCTGGTGGTAAATCCTGATTAATCCAAGCCAACTGTGTTCATCTTTTCATTCCTCTCCCCAGTGAAAGCTGCAAGGCTTTTGGTTTGGTACCAGTCAATGTGTGTTGAGGCGAAGTCTGCTGGGAATTTGGGGAAAGTTCTCACTCTTTAAAAGACATGTAGGAAGACACAAACCATCCCTTTCTTCCCCTGGATGTTGTCTTATCTGGATAAGATGCCAGGAAATGCACTTGCTATCTTGTGACCATGGGGAACAGTAGGCTGAGGACCAAGCCTATAGCTATGGATGGCAGAGCAGGAAGATGGAAAGAACCTGGGCCCTTGGTAACACCAATGAGCCACAAAATTAACCAACACTACAGACATCTACACCTCAGGATTCTGGTCGAACACATTTCTTCTTTGTTTAAAGCAAATGAATTGGGTTTTCTGATGTTTGCAGTTAAAAGCTCCCTAACTGATGACTCTCACCACTGGCTTTAGTGACGAAGTCACAAATGTAGAACACTACAGGGTGGAGGGGAAAGGAGGGAGTGCATTTTTCATGGGCTGGTCATTTTGTTATGACCGTCAGTCTGACTGAAAATTGTGAGCATAACATGATAGTCCTGAGAACCTTCCATACATCAAAAATAATTAAAATATGCAAGCTGCTAATAATACATTTTTCCCACCTTTTCTTTTTTAAATAAAAGTAATACATGTTCATAACAGAGGCAGATTTATCAATAATAAATAAAGCTTGCTTGCTTCGGCCTTCTCACTTGCAGGGATTTTTTCTGGAAGGGGCCCTTGCAATTCTGTATTTGTAATTTGTATTCTTTTTCTTAACCAGTTCTTCACAAAATTGGAATCTTCCCTGAAGTTTATGAAATCATATAAGCATAAGGTTTATAAATAAAAAGAGTAGTCCGTGCTCTGCCCCATCCCCCTCGCTCCTAATGTAGAAGGAAGCAAGAGAATTAAAATGTTAAGCTACATTCAGAGACGACATTTTGCTGATCAGCCCTGCAGCCTGGCCAGGAGGACACCTTCGGAACAAAGGGAGACTTCTACTGGGATTACAACAACCCATTCCCCACTCCCGTGAAGGGGAAACAGGAACTAACAGTCATTCCCTATGGCTAAAACCATGGAGAACCTCTGGATTAAAGGCTGGGAACTGCCAGCAGGGCTTTCACTCTACATATTCTTGCCTTTTCAGGCTACATCCTCTTCCCCTTCCCTTTCCTCACTGTGTGTCCTTATCAAAGGAAACAAGAACTAAAGAATAACATATAAACCCAATTCTCTGACCACTGAGCCCCCTTATTCACTGCCTTTCCAAGTACCTCTCACTGTCTTTCTCTCGGTATTTACTGTCTGCCTCTGAGAGGAGACCATGCTGTCTGTGGAGTGTTACCCCTTTTCTAACAAACTTTCCTTCTGACTGTAATTTTGGTGTGTGTGTTGAATTCTTTCTGCACTTTCTGCCAAAGGACCCTCTTCTTCTCTTACTGTAGGGCTTGATCTCCTGCCACCAACTTGGGGAAATTTGCCCTGTCCTGAATCACTACTTTCAACCCCTTCAGCAGTTTCTTCTGGTATTTACCTCCATAATTAATTATAAATAGCATGTTCATAGTCCTATATCCTGATGTTTTCATTTTAGGTACTTTGTCATTTCCTATAGGGAAGATGAAGCATTAGCTCCCATACTCATTCACACATATAAATTTAACTCCCCATATTCTCAATGTCATAATTTTATATTTAGTTTTTATACTATCATTATGCAAATAGTATTCACAACTAAACTACTTTGCTACAGTCAGAATATACTCTAATGTACAACTTCTTGTCTTCCCTGGAAAACTGCCTCATTTTTTTCCTTAACAAATTTTCTATGTATTATTTATGATTAATTCGTCCTCAAACTCTCTAACAGAGTTCACACTCAGGTAACCTCCCAGTTCTATTTTTTTTCCTTGTACAGACATCCCTCTTGGAACTCTATATCCTTTTGTTCTCATCTAATTTCTAATTCCCTGAACAGTAATTTTCAACTCAAGGGTAGCACCTCCTTTCCAGGGGGTGTTTGGAAATAACTATGACGAAGGAGTTTTTCATTACTGTAATACCTCAAAGCCACTATTAGCATTTAGTGGGTGAGGGGCCAGGAATGCTAACTATCCTGCAAGGTGAGGTAAAGTCCCACACAAAGAACTGCCTCACCCAAAATACCAACCACTCCCACCGAGGTTCATCCAGCTCCCTCTCACTTGAGGCCATTCCTCCCTGCTGCTTCCTCTTCGGGAAAGCTCTTCCTTCCACTTTTCAGCTGGCCATCTCCCATCATCACTTCCTCAGGAAAGCCTTCCTTGACTTTCCGGAATAAATGAAATTCCTCTACTATAAACGTTTATAGCTACTTACGCTTCTCCTTCACAGGGCTTACCACGACTGTGTGAATTACTTGTTGAATGTTTGTCTCTCCCCAAATGGGCTATAATGTCCCCACAGTTGGAATATCTCATTTAGTGTTATATCCCCAGCACCAAGCAAAATACTGGGCACGCAATTAGGTGCTCAATAAACATTTGTCCAGAGTAAAATCTTCATGTACCATATACAAATTCATATTCACATACACATAGACATTATTACTTATATCGAAAACCAATCTTTTAATTTTCTATAGCTTAAAATGTCTAATACAATAACCGGACAATAACAATTATTTCCAATATATTATATTTCCTACTCCTCTACTAGGTCTACTACTGGAATAATGGCACCTTGTTCTACTCCCTTGATCACTGCAGAATGAACCTGATATCTTTGGGTCCCAAAAGAAATTCTCAGTTGAAAGTATCTTCCTCGCAGTTACCCAAATGCTAAATCAGCAGTTTTCTTGGCTCTATAAAACCTACTCTTCCTTTCCTGACAAACAGCAACTCATTCAAAGCTCTTCTCTTTTCTCTCATCAACTTTTATTCTGCCTATTTTTTCAGCTTCCTCATTACGTTAACCTGTTTTCCTAAAAAGAAGTTCCCTTTCTTCCTAAATACTGATACTGTTTTGTTATTCAACTTTTTCTAAAAACAACTCTTAACTTGTGTTCTCCTTAACATCTTCTTAGTATCCCAAATGAGCCTTTCTATCTCCCATCTTAGGTCATCATTATTCTCCTCCACAAAGTCGTGTCCAACTGGAATATTTTATCTTCTCAGTATAAACATTATCGCGTCTCAAATAAAATTATATTTAAATTACTCTGGCCATATCAGACAAGAGATTCTCATTTTTAACATGTTTGGAGAGAGCTTATTTTTCCTTTTCAAAATCATAGCCTCAACTTGAACCTTTCCATATTGGGATTTAATGGCAGAAATTCTTATCCTAGGGTGTCTTGGCTGTCTTGTTGGGTTTGGAGCATGTGAATGCCTTAAATATTTACTGGGTATTATCGTAACTTTCATGAGAGTTTTTTAAAAAAATACATGACCAAAGAAAGGGATTAAAATCATTGCTTCATAACTCATTGTTAGCCTATAAAACCAGGAAATTACCAAATAAAAGTCACCTACTTTGTGCATTATAATTGGAGCTTTTGGATACCTTCCTTGGGGCTTCTGGGTCTCCTTTTGCCATATTCACCAACCACACCATTGTTGCTGTTGAGAAAGACAAAAGTCCAGGTAAGCACTAGAAACACAAAAAGGAAGTGCACAAATAGACAGCAGACCATTAGCTCTCTACACAAATCACTACCTTAAGAATACTTAACAATGCATATGAAAAACCACAAAATGTTCTCTTTGATTTTGGCGTATAAAAAAAAATTCTGAAACTGTTTACTGTAGCTTTCAAACTGCAGCTGCTATTGTAAAACTGTTCTTCATCATTTACAGTCCCTGGAAAGTAACCAAAAGAAAAACTGTTTAGGCCAGCAAGATTCCACTGAAACAATAGCTGGATTAGTTGAGTATCCAAAAATAGTGTGACTATAATGATAAAAATTACTTCTTGGAACTAAATTAGAGGACAAACTAGGGCTCTCAACAGAATCAGATGATTATTATAATTCTAAAAATGCATGGAATAAATTTCCTTCATATTATGTCTCACTTCCTGGATTTTCAATTATGCTAAAGTACGTCATACTTAGGGAATAAGAAAAAAAAGTTTAAAAGCAATAAAGGGGAGAGTCGACTGGCATCTTCTATGTTGCTTCCACACATACACAGAAAGAAAGAAATATATAGATAGATACAGATATATATATATATATATTTATATATAGATATACACACAACATCTCTGTTACATTTTAGTTGAGACAATGTGAATACTTTAATATAGTGCTTCTCATATATGCAGTTGGAATTAAAAATGGTATAATCCCTAGTGGAGGGAATCTGGTTATATCTAACAAAACTACATGAGCATGAACCCTTTGACCCAGAATTGCCACTTTTGGGACTTTATCCTGAAAATACACCAACTAATATAAATATACATATGAACATGTACTATACAGGGCTAAAGCAGGAACCAAATGCCAGCAGCAACCTGAGTCCAACCTGGTCATAGTAAGCAATTTTAAACAAGAAACTTGTCATCTATGTCTCTCTGGCTTTTTATCACTGATTTTATAATTATACCCATGTTCCTAATACTCTTAGGCTTCTTGAATAACTTATGAAAGAAATACACAAACGAAGAGGCTGAAAATGCCATAATAGGCATACTTACTCACTCACCATGGCTTTGTAATTTTGAGGTCAAACAAGTTTCATTATATGATAACCAAAATAACTGATCAAAATCAACGTAAGCCAGGAAGGTAATGCACTGTTCGACTAAATCCAAACCCAAATAAGAGAAACAGAAAGGTAACCGCCATGTACCAGGCTCATGAACTCCTGTAGCCTTCTTGTCAATAAAGGCAGTAGTTTTATTCATCTGATTTCTTTTTTTATGCAAATGTAGGAAAATATTGCTTCGAACTCTTTTGTTTTAATATTTACTATTCCTACAGAAATCAGGGGTCAGCAACCTTTTTCTGTGAAGAGCCACATAGTAAACATTTTGGACTTGTGGGTCACATCTGGTCTGTGTCACATATTACCCTTTGTTCTTTTTATTCTTCTGCTCAGGAACCTTCCATGATTCTTCAGTGATCATGAAAAGCATATAGAGATCTAAACCAGTCACTCAAAGCTATCCTTGATCTTGTCCTAATCTGACTTTCCAAACTCATCCTAGTACTCTCTTCATTTTATATTCTATGTTCTAATCAAATTAAAAACTTATAATTTGATAGAGACCCACATTTATGCCTCCAAGGCATTCTTTGTGACAAGACTATTTTTAGAATCGACTTCCATCTGTGCTTGCTGAAATCCTACTCATCCTTAAAAGGTTCAATCCAAATGCTGTCTCTTCCACGAAGCCTTCCCTGATTTTTCCCTCTTTTGAACTTTCTCTACATTTTGTGTCTCTTCTTTTTTTTTTTTTTTTCAGGGAAAGCCATCTTTTTATTGAATGTACCTAGGTGTGAGTCAGGCTTTGTGTCTCTTCTGAAGCTGATAATATTTTGCCTTGGATGTTGCTTATTTATATACTTGTCTTATCTTACCTCTAAACTGTAAGCAAATGAGCTGAGTATCTTAATCATCATTATATTCTCCACAGTGCTCCATGGGAGCAGATCAGACCAATGCCCAATAAATATTTACTGAGTGATTAGGAAGAGTATGACTCTAAAAAAAAAAAGGCAAAAATAATCTGAAGGAATGGTACAATTCTTTCATAAGCTAGGGCAAGATTCACCTGCAATATATGTATATAACAGTACTCAATTACACCTGACTAGTAAGATTTTAAATGATTTTAACTGGCTCCCCAATCTATAGATATTTCTTCTATCTCTATACATATTAAAAATTATCTTGAACCAATGTCAGGTAGACATTGCAAGGAAACAGAGATCTGCAGGAGTTCCATTAATGCTATGCATTTAGAATGAGAAAAAGTCACATGGTAATGATCACAGTTACATGTATTTGAATTCCTATAAATTCTTAGCTGTTTAATAATTTAACGTCATTCCAAAATACTTACAGGAGTAAATGAGAGCTGGAAAGAGTGTTTCATTTCTCTCCTGAGCTGTCTCAACCAGCATACGAAGTGGGCCTTTTGGACATAAAACAGCCACTAAATCTAGAAAGAGAAAAATAGAGAAGACATCTGAAAAAAAATGTACTGGCTAAACTTGCAAATGAGTGTTATGGAGGTATTAACCAATAGAAAAAGTTTAATTTTCTTTTTTACACAAAAAGATATTAAATGAATATGAAATAAATAGCAGGTAAACTGATGGGGCAGGGGACAACCTAAACAAACTACACGAAACCATACAGATGATCTGTGCAAATTTCATTTTGGTTTGATGCTAGTTTATAGTGTATCATCACTCTTATAGTCCCCAAAGAGGGAAACCTTGGATAAGTAATTGCTGTTATTACTACTGGCAACCCAGATGGCTAGACCATTGGCAATGGCCTAAGAATCCGTAAAAATGCACAGGTGGAACCAATGGTTGGCCAGGGTATGATGACTGCCTAAAGTTCAGCTACTTTTGCTGACCCCTGGATTCCACTCTTTGACCAAGGATGCCTAGATTAAGGAATTAAAAGCAGCAACTCTCCAGTAAGCTACATCACACGTAATACCAATATTATCCATAAAGTGTTCAAATTTCCATTGCAGTTTACTCATTTGATCCTAAAGAACTCCTGAGGTAGCTATGGGTCCCACAGGGGTGTGACATTCTTTAGTACCTTGTTAACTGACAATGGACTGAGGAAAGAAGAAGCCACCTTCTACCGCAGGTGGGATACTCTACAGAGCCCAGGATTAGCTCTATCCTGTAGGTAACATTCTGGTCTTAGCAAGGAGGTCCTGGTGGCTGGGCTGAGCTTATAGAATGCTGCCTTCATGATAGAGAGGGTATGGAGTTGAAGGACACAGAGCTTCACATACTCTGAATACACATGAGAACCTCTCTTTCCAGGAGAGCTAAGTATGCTGTCTGCCATTCTAATGGTGTATAGCATGAGGCTGAGAAGGGCAGTTTCTCACACCAGATATCTATGGGCAACATAAAATCATCATAGGTGATCCAGAGATTTCAGGAGGTATATGAGAGGAGGAGGCTGCTAAAGCCTCTACAGTGAATGATTCTCTGGAGATAGGGAGAGGGGGCGCCAATGGAATGACTGTTGTTAATACAATTTGGACAGATTTAGAGCCCTCGGTGGTCAGGGACCCCAACTGAAGATGGGCCAATTGTAATAGCTTACATAAAATTTGTAAATAAAGAATATGTTGCCTACAGAGTCCCAAAAGACTAAAAGATACTGGGCTTGTTTTAACATCATGGGTCCAGAGAGGGTCAACTGCTATTTCTTGACTGTAAAAGATGCAGAACCCCTCAGATCACCAAAGAATTTTCAGGAATTTAACTGAGGTGGCAGGGCTTTGTACTAAGTACAGAGAAATGTCTACCCCTCTTTTTTGAGCTCCTCTGTGAATATCTGTATGTCCTCAATGAAAATGTCAAATGAACCTCTTATGAGAATGATATCAGCAGTGCGATGTTATTTCTGTGCTCCTGGAGGAAGCTAGATGGATGTGGTTAAAATCTAGTATGCAAAGACTGTGCAATAGGACTGCTGAAGTCCCCCATGAGTAGCTAGGTGAAGATATAATGTGTCCCTTTGAAGGTGAAAGTCAACTGTGGTTGTTGAAAAAGGCACGCATTAATAAAATCTCTAACTACAGAGTATTTACCAGTTGCTGATTGGATGGAGTCCAGAACTGGCATTCTTAATCATAGCTATGGAATAACAGATGAGTATTTTGCAAACCATCAAGTACTATATACCTTAAAGTCATTATAAGTCAGGCATTGAGAGTACATAACTTCTAAAGTTTTATATGAGAATGAAACTGATCTGATTCTATTTCCAAGACTATTTCTTCATCAAATCAAGCAGGGATGATGAGGTTTCCTATGATTGGTTATCAGACATTTTAATAAGCATTTGTATAGGGATAAAAGGACACCACCTAGTTACAATATACAGACCACATAATTACCTCTGAAAATGGATCTCATTTTGGCTTTCATGTAGGGCAATAGCCACAGAGTACACACCTGTACAGCTGCCTTGGTTATTCACAGCTTGGCTACAGTGTGACTATAACACTGGTTGTAATGAATTTGAGTCTCACATTGCCCAAGTAAGTCTTATTTTTAAAAGAATAATTTTACTTAAGTTGCCTTATACGCAGTAGGCACCCTAATTTTTACTTGAAGAAATAATCAAGCATTTTATGTATATTAAACACTCTGCTAATGCTTTTCAACATACATTCTGAACTCTTACTACTCTGGGAAGCACTGTTCCCATTTTTCAAATGAGAAAACTGAAGCTTGAAGCATCTGATTCACTGTCCTAAGGTCACAGAGGTTGTCAGTGGTAGAGATGAGATCTGAATCTAAGTCTTCCAAACAGAAGTCTGTGGATCCTTTCACTAATCTGTCACTGAATTAAACTGGGAGCAATAATAAAACATGTTTTAAGAATTTAACCTCAAAAAAATTGAAATCTTTATATGAAAAAGATACTATAACTAATTAATTATTTACTGAAGAGTTATGGGATATAGCCATTACCATTTTTCATAAGTCAAGATAACTAGAAGAGGAAGGAAAACACACTAGTGAGGTATTTCTGTAACAAAATGTCAGTCTTGGTTTTACCATATACTGAAATCACAGCCAAGATGAGCCACGCAGTCCATTCTGGGAGGTACTTGATAAATACCAAGGCCATGAGGGCACTGATCATAATGAGATATGCCTGCTGGAGTCGCAGTGGGCCTTTCCAGTGAATGGCAATCATTCCCACCACACCAAAATTCCAGATCAGGAGGGCAACAGTGATGTAATCCATGGCAACATTATAGGTTTTAAACACTTCCCTGAAAAAAATAAAATGGCGATGTAAAAAGATTTGTATACGATAATTTTCATCAAAACATTGTTTAGAGTTATGGTTCCCAAACACAAAACATTCATATCCCACCTTCATATTTTTACCATATCTTATATCAACTGTGCTATTATTTAACACTTTACTTTTTTCCTCAAGTTGAGCTTATTTTAATGGAAAACTATCATTCATATAAATGGGAAATCAGTATCACAGACCGTTGCTATAAAAATAAGTACAGAAACTAAAAAAAGGCCACGTGCCACCTAAAATGCCATTTTATACTTTGAGAAACCCTCATTTAAAACATCTGAAAGTGGAAAAAATTAAACATGCATAATAAATTTTATAGCAGTTTGTCATTTATCTGCTTTTGTTCATGGTGTGATTAGTTTGTTGGGTTTTATATGTAAAAAAACCCAAAGAACACTGTATTAAGAAATACTAAATACATATATTATTATATATTACTAATATCACTTATATATTAGTAACATATATTAGTAACATTAGCAATATATATTGGTAACATTATACATTAGTAATATTTAAAATTTAAATATAAAAGTGAAATCATAAAAGAACTAGAGGAAACCACAGGGAATGGGGAATTAAAAAAATACATATATAATTTAAATTATATAACTTTTAAGGGCCCTCCTTAATCCAATGTTTTTTTAATATACATGTAGTATACAAATATATTAAAAACATTAATATATGTACAAAAACTGAAGGATCTTTTAAGTTAGATAATTAAATATGTATATATTTAAGATTCCCCATTTCCCACTGTTTCCTCTAGTTCTTTAATGAGTTCACTTGCATGTTTAAATTTTTAATCCATTTGGAATTTATCCTGATATAATAAAATCCAAATTTTCCCCCAAATGATTACCTGATTATCCCAACACCAATTACTAAATAAGCCACCTATAGCCTACTGATTCTATACTACCTTTATCATAAATTAAATTCCATTATATATTTGAGCTTTTTAAAAAAGTCTAATCTTTTCTATTAATCATCTATTCATGGTGCAGATGTCACTATTTTAATTATTGTAGTTTTATTGTAATTTCATATTAGGTAGGAATAGTATCCCTTCATTTTTCCTTTTCAGAATTCTTTGAGGTAACTTCACTTATTAATTTTTCCAAACGAACTTAGAGTCATCTTGTCCCGATGAAAAATAAATCCTATTTGTATATTTACTAGGTTTATATTAAAATTTACAATACACTTAGAGAGAATGGACATTTTTATGATACTAAGTCTTCCTATGTAACCTGATATAACTTCCCATTTGTTTAAGGCTTCTTTTTAAGCCCTTAAAAGAGGCATTTAAAATTTTAATAATAGATCTTGCACAACTCTTGTTTAATCCTAGATATTTTGTCTTATGCTATTATAAATGGGATTTTTAAATTTCATTATGTTTACTAACTAGCATCTCCATGAAGACTATTGATTTGTGTTTATTAATTTTGTATTCAGTTGCCTTACCAAATTTACTTAGTGATTCTAAGTAAATTAGTTTAAAACCAAGTAAACAATCATTTTATCTCAAAATATTGAAAATTAAACTTTCTCTTCCAATTGTATAGCTCTTATTTCTTTCTCTTGTTTAACTGTGTCCACTATTTCCTCCAGAGCAATGTCAGACAACAGCAGTGATAAAGGAAATCCTCACCTTGCTCCCAGCATTAATAGGCATGCTCTTAGTTTCCCTGTAAGGATGATACTGACCTTTAGGTGAGACTCATTCATTTTATCATGTTAAAGAAATTACCATCCATCTGTTTTATTATGGAATTTGATAAAGAACATGTGTAAATTTTATCAAATACTTTTTAGCATGTACAGAGATGATGACCTAGTGATATGGTGACTTATATTGAAATTTGCGGGGGCAAGGAAACATGGCAGAATGAGATGCGTCCTCAGATCTCTCCCCTTGAAACAATAATAAGCTGAACACCTGAAACTCAACAAAAAAACACCCAAACTGCATGCACATCAGCACTTCTGAATGTGGGATCTGCGCACAGAGGTACCACAGGTCAGAACCCCAGGTGTTGGGTGGTGGACTGGGAGAAATAAAGAAGGTGCCTCTCACAGCCACTGGAGCTCTCTGCAGGAGGAGGGGAGGGGTGAAGGTGCAGCGACTTCCCTGATTGGCCTGCCTGGAAGTGCTGGAGCTTCTAGCAGCTGGCAGCAGGGCCCAGTCATCAGGGCAGAAAGCAGAAAAGCGGGATGGGACAGCAGAGAAACAACAGTTGATTTTTACCAGCCGTGGTTGCAAAACTAAGGCTGAGTCGCAGCCCCCAACTCCCAACCCAGAGGGCCCCTCCCTCCATACCTGCCAAGACTGATCACCACAGAGCCCCAGGGGAATCTGAGCAAATGCTACTGAAACTGTTGCTAACACTGACAGTGACTGAAACAGAGAGTAGCGAATGTGATTAAATATCCACTAGAAAATAAAAACGACATCATTCAGGCTTTATATATTGCAGGGATCCAAGAGGCTTAGACATCACCAACTGGAAACCAAAAGAAAAGTTCCTTCTTTGCAGCTGGCTGAGACCTTTTATATAATAAATCTTCTTTCTGGAAAAACTACAGAATACACTTCCATTAACGACCAGGCAATGAAAAAGTCCACTAAACACCATGAACAACCAAGGTGACAAGGCATCTCAGAATGAAAGAAAAAAATCTCCAGAAAATAAGTTTACAGACATAGAAATATGCGACTTAAATGACAGAGAATTCAGAATGGTACTTCTGATACTTGCTAATAATGAGCCAGTCTTGAATTCTGCAAACTCCACTTGGTCATAATGTATTATTCTTTCAATGTGTTGCTGAATCCTATTTGTTAAAATTTAGTTATTCTTTTGCTATCAGTAAAATAGGATTGGTCTACAGTTTCCTTTTTCTTGATAATTTATAGGGTTTTGGTATCAATGTTATGCTGGCTTCATAAACTGACACTGGAAGCTTTTCTTCTTTTTCTATGTGTTGGAAGACATAAAATTTTCCACTCCTTAAAGGTTTAATAGACTTTCCCTATGAAACCATTTGGGCCTGGTACGGTCGTTATTGGTGGGGGTAAAATGGGAACCTCTTCGACAACTTTCTATATTTTTTCTTTGCTATACATAAATTTTTATTGCTTCACTAGTCAATTTTAATAATTTTTACTAGAAAATCATCCATTTCATATAGATTCTCACATTTGTTTCTTTTGTTTGCTGTTATTCCCACTGCCTCTAACAAACTCTTCAATTTATTAGTTTTATTGCTTCTGTTCCTAATTTAAGAGCTAGTGCAATGGTTTACAAACTTTATTCTGCCACCGGTGCTGAGAAAAGGGTCAGAGTGGCAAATTTCTGAGCCTCTCTATTTTCTTCAACAGAATAAGCTCTACTTTTTTCTATTTTATATGTGAAATTTTCATATAAGATTTGATTTGGAAAAAAAACCCACTGATGAAACAATACAAAAGTTTAAAAATTAACTAAATCATGTTTATATACTTTTTTGAAATCCTTTCTTTACATTCTTATTCATATATTTCTACTATAAGTAAAGAATATAAAAAATTCTTTACTAAAATAATTAAATCCTTCACTAAAAAAGACTTAGAGTTGACTATAGTCTTGAGTGCTTTCAGTTCTACTTATTTATAAGCAAGGATAAACAAAAGAATATTCATATCAATAATATTAACTTTTCTTATATATATCTAGTATGACCTGTACATGGAAACAATTACAATTTGCGTAATTCATCAAAAAAATGACTTTAAGTGACATGTTAATTTTGTTAATTTCTGAAAAACAGACCAAATATTTTATCACTTACCCCAAATAAATGAATGAGAAAAAGAACAGCAATAACAGAGATGAAATAATAAGCCAGGCATGGATGACCTAGAAAAGAATTTCAATATAAATAACAGATCCCATAACCCTAAAAAACTGCAAATTTCTGATTTCAAAAATAGTATATTCTTTCTGTATATGTTATGCTTTTCAAATGGCAGAACACAAATGCCTTTGGGGTCAGTGAATTTTTATACGAGAACTCTTTGGGGCTGAAGAACTCATAATAAGTAGAAATTTCAGCAAGACAAATAGACCCTTGTTCCTTTAGAAATAAGTGAAATTTTTAAAAGAATGCATTGTAAAATACCAAACTATCAAGGATCAACAGTTTACACGTAAACTTTTAAGTAGCAATATATTCAGTAGAGGAATTCTGTAGTATCTCTGATATAAACAAAAAATAAAGTGAATAAATGATAAATAAAATTCAATAAAGTCAAAAATCAGATATTCAGTTAGGTGACCTGTGTATGGATACATTAACTGTACAGAGAAAATAGGCCTTCTAAACTACATAACCATTTAACCAAAAAATATTCACATGCTGAAGTTTCAATAAGTACTGTAATGATTTCTACATTTATTTTATTGTTCATTAATAAGTATTACTATTATAGATTCTTTGAAATGCTTAAAAGTCAGTCTACCATTATCACACAGAATTTATAGAGTACTGTACAAATATTAGTCTCTATTACTCATGTACAAATATTAGTCTCTATTACTTGTTAATATGAGATAGAATCAGAATTTAATTTTTGTAATCTATTACACAAAATAAACATTTCATTATTATTATATTTTTACAGCAGAAAAGAATAGCTTTATTGGAAGGGAAAGTAAAGCAACAGGACACTTCCAGATGTGGAAGTGACCCGAGCAAGAGAAGAGCAGCTCGAAAGGCTCAAGGGCCCAAGCACAAGATAAACATTTCAAATGGCAATTTTACGTAATGGGTATATTTGGAAAATAGTATATAACCGAAAAAGTATGAGGTTTTTAAAAACAAAATGAGAAGTATGATAAACTGTCAAGTAGTTTCTAACCAAAAGTGAAAATACTTTGTGGTGGATATACCCGTTTTTTACTTTAATTTTTCAATGAATTTTATTGCTTAATGACAGAAAGAGCTATTTAACCAATAACATTTCCAAATATATCTCTTAACCAGAATAGATCAAATCAAATCTCGATGAAAAGAGAGAAAAGAAAACCTCTAAATCAAGAATATTATTTCATCTTCATTTTTCTAAATCTCCCACCCCTACCCCCTGATCCAGCTATTCCAATAATCAAGCTCTAAGCTGTGATTAGAATCTATGTTAATTTTCTCTTGTGGTTCTGTTTCGATTACCCAAGGTTATATGATTGTTAATTCTTTTGAAAAAAATAAATTTAAAAATTTTCACTGCCTCTTTAAAAAATTTTATCAAATTTCTCTTCCACAAAAATAGAATTTCTAACATTTTAATACAAAAAATTTCAAAAACACAGCAAAGTTTAAAGATTTTTATAGTGAACACCCATATATCACCTAAATTCCACCATTCGCATTTTGCTATACTTGCTTTGTAACATTTCTATCCGTCTCTCTATCCATTAATGAGTCCATCATATTTTTATTACATATCAAAGTAAACTGAAGACACCTACACATTTCCCTCTAAATACTTCAACTTTAGCAAAATATTCTAAAGGGAGCCCTTACACTATTTCCTCTGCAATAAAACCAATACAGCTTAAGCAAAAAAGAATCCCCCCACCTGCATCCTGCTCCATCATTCTCACAAGTGTTAGCTTTAGATATAATCCAAGTTACAAAACTGAAAAGCATATCAAATATTACAAGACAGAAAAGCTTTAAAGAATAAGAGATATATACTGGTGTTCATATTAAGTTCCACATTAGGAGCCAGAGTAAACATTAAATACTGGAAATTCTCACCTTTCTTGAGAAATGCTTTTTACCTTTATATATACACACACACACACATATATATATATACACACACACACACATATATATATATTTTTTGTTTGTTTTTGGTAAGGGAACATGGGATTTTATTTTTTAAAAAAAACAGCATTTTTTGAATACAAAAGTAACGTATGCATACAACGTTTAGAAAATAGAAACAGTAAGGAAGAAAACAGTTCCCACTGACCAATGACAACCAAAGTTAACATTTTCTTTTCAGACATGTTTTCTGTCTGCCTACACAGAATCGAGTAATAATAGTTTTACATTCTGCTTTTTAAAACTTAATTTTTAAAGACAAACTCATGCCACCAAAGATATTTTTTTAAATGAGTTTTAAATGAGTAAATAACTTACATAGGTGTAACCACAACTTAACCTTTTCCTTATACATGAATTTGTGGGATTTTCCTTTTTTCCCCCAATTTTAATTCATGCTAGGATGCAAATATTTTCCTACATTTCTAATTCTTTTATTTGGAAAAAATAATGAAAGCAAAATTACTGAATCAGTCTACAAACTTTTTCTAATCCCAAAGTATTGATACATATTGGTTTAATGACTTCACAAAATAGGCTGGATTGATCTTTACCAAGTCAATAGGTGAAATATGTTATTACTTTAATATGTATTTCTTTTTTTACTAGTGAGGAAATACATATACATGTCTGTCTCTACTGGTCATCTACATTTCCTTTGTAATTTTTCTGCTTGGAATTTTTTAAATTTCTTATTAGAACGTTCATAATTTTCTTAATGATTTATAAGTGATCTTCATATAAAAATATGAGCCCTTTGCCTGTAATAATGGTTGTAAATAGCTTTCCTATTTATGTTGGTAATGTGCGTTATCATTTTCTGAATTATTACTTGAATTTGAAGCCTCTTCTGATGACTAAACAGCACCTCCCTTTTTTCTAAAACAGCTTGTAAAACAGGCCTTTCTCATCTTGCAAAATCCCTAGTCAGCTTTCCTGTGTCAAAGGCTCGGAAAGAGCCCTGCTTCCGTACACAACAGGAAGTGTCTCCTCTAAAACCTGAACTAACCAAACGAGAAACCATGTGACTTTAATAAGTCATACAGTTTCATCTTCAACAAATGAAAAGTAAAAATTAACCGCCTTTTTCGTTTTCCACCTTTGGAGGAATAAAGAAATGGAATCACTAAAGTCAAGCTGCTAAATTGCTAGAATTAAGTAGGGTGAGGCTTCAGGAAACAATTCTATTCTTGTTTTACCTAGCCTGGGACTTAAATATAACTTTCCAGTTTTGTTTCAATGCCTGGATATACATCGAACCTCCAGATAACACTGATTACCGTCTGAAAGACTAAGGAAAGAATGTTTATGTACCCAGACCGCCTGACATGGAGAGGATTACCATCTCAGACCAATTCAGAAGGTAAGAATGCAGAATTGAGTCTTCTCAAGGATGTACATTTTACTGTAAGAACTCTCAGCTTATCTTTCTTCTTTGTAACACTCTGAGTATTGCCTGATTATGTTTCCGGTTTGCAAACCCTAAGACCCTTAATTCTTTACCATCTATTTCTAGCCAAAGTTTCCTGGTTTCATTTATACTGTGCTAACACTGCTTAAAGTTTGTTTGGTCTTTTAGCTTCTTATAGACATTGCACAACCAACCACTGACATAACAAATCCTCGGGGCTTATTTCCAAACAGGTTCTGTCAGATTTCTGAATGCTTGACTTAAAAGCTTTTATTTTATTACCAGGAGTCAAAGTAAACAATTTGTTTCTACAGAATTGGCTGTGATTGCTAAGACTTGAACAACGAACATTAAAAAGCAAAATAACACAAATGAATGAGTAAATGTGAGAATCTAGCTGAATATAAAGTATTTAGACAGTCTAACATGAAGCATAACTAAAAGGTACACAAAACTGACGAAAAATATATCAAGAAAAAAAAATGGCACAGATGAAGGCTCTGCTCATCCCTCTGGCGACCAGGTCAAGATTGTGACAGAGGCAGGGAGCAGCAGCAAGGGAAAATCGCCTGGGATGTAGATGAACAAGACATACAACTATGGAGAAATCCAGGAAAGTACCCTGCAACCGTGGAAGGCAGGATGGGGAGAGGACACGGGGCTGTCCGGTCCCCAGCGGCTGAGTGAGACGGAAGTTGCGGCAGCGGCAGACGCCTCTTAAGAAGGCTGTAACTGCGAGTGGATTTTCGCAGTGACGGATCTGCTCACTCTGAGCACCAGTGCCCATTCAGCTGCACACAGGGGGCACCAGGAACTTTCAGGGAAGACATTGTTGGAGTGAGGACCCAGGTGCGACTCACTCGGAGCAGAGGTGCCAGCAGCATCCATTGTTCCCTGTTAAGCCCTCCCCTCTACCAGTGCGCAGGACACGGGGCCGCCATAGCTGTGACGTCATCAAACTAGATAATAGAGGTCACTCCGCCCAGAGGATTCTCTGAAACCCCGCCTTCCCCAACTCGGGCCCCACCCAAGCCATATCCAGGTGTATCCTCAGAGAGTCAGGTGCTCCTTGCTGAGACTCACACTGGTGGAGACAGCTAGACTCAGTTTCTAGTGTGGCCTTTTGCAGAAACTATGAGCACAGCATCTGTGGATAGCTTGCTGAATCTTAACAGGTGGCCCCAAAGGGGTAAGAGCTTAGGTTAAATTTGTCCTGCAGCTGAACACCTCTCAGGACTGTGCCTCTGGACACATACTTCACAAATCCACACTAATAAGACTGGGAGACTTAGGAGCTTTGCTTAGTACATAGAAAAAGACATAGAAAGGAACCCAAAATGGAAAGATAAAGAAGCAGAAAGCATATGACAGAACAGAATAGAGGTCCAAATATAATGGACTCAAGAGCCAAGTAATTTAACAGATGCAGAGTTCAAAACACTACTTATAAAGATGTTCAATGAACTTTTGGGAAATGTAGAGAACTCCAACAAAGAGATAAAAATGGAAATAAAAATCATATAAGAGAACCAGTTTGGAATAAAGAACACATTATCTGACATGAGAAGTATATTAAATGGAATAAACAAAGGAATAAACAAAGTGAATAAAGAAGAGGATCACATGCTCTATCTAGAGGACAGGAAAGCCAATCAAGACACTCAATCAGAATGGCTAGAAAAAAGATGCCAAGGCTATAAAAATAATTTAAGGAGCATATGGGACACTATTTGGGCATCTAATGGGCCTAACAGAAGAAAATCAAGATGTTGAACAGCTGTTTGAAGAAATAATGATAAAAAACTTCCCTGACTTGGTGAAGGAAATAGACATAAAACCCCAGGAAGCTCAGAGAATTCCAAAAATCAAGGATCCAAAGAGGCCCAAACCAACACACATCATAATTAAAATGCCAAAGGTTAAATACAAAGAAAGAATATTAAAAGCAGCACGAGAAAAACAGTTACTTATAAGGGAACACCCACAAGACTGGTAGCTGATTTCTCAAAAGAAACAAAAGGGCTTGGCAAAAAATATTCAATAGGAAGAAGACCCAGGAACTACAACCAAGAATAATTTATCCAGCAAAGCTATCATTTAGAGTTGAAGGATAGATAAAGAGCTTCCCAGACAAAAATAAGCTAAAGGAATTTATCACTACTAAGCCAGTATTATAGGAATGTTGGAGAGACTGCTTTAAGAAGGAAAAACATGTATCAAAAACAGGAAAAAAAATGGTAACAACTACAATCCTATCAATAAGTACCTTAAATGGAAAAGAATTAAGTGCTCCAACTGAAAGGTTGTGTGGCTGGAAGGATAAAGAAGGATAAGAAAACAAGATCCCTACATATGATAAGGAAGGGGATGGAAAAAGATAATGCTTCGATGGACCTAGAAGGTATTTAAGTCGGACAGAGAAAGATAAACAGTATATGATTTCACTTATATGTGGAATCTAAGGAATAAAAAGAACAAACTAATCAAAAACAGACTCACAAATAGAGTGGACAATTTAGTGACGGACAGAGGGGAGGGGTACTGGAGGGCTGGGAGAATGGGGTGAAGAGTTAAAGAAGTACAAATTAGTAGCTGATGGATGGTCACAGGGATGGGGAGCATGGCATAGAGAATGCAGTTAGCATTAATATGTTGGCTAGGTGGAGGGTCAGGGGAGGCAGGGAGCAATTGGGGGGATCGTTTTATGAACTATATAGATGTCTAACGAATGTACTGTGTACTTGAAACTAATTAAAGTTTAAAAAATAAAAAATAAATAAAAGAGAGGTTCTAGATAACAAGGAGTAGTAAAAAGCATATTCCACTCTGTTTTCCCACTGAATGCAACTGAAAACCTGAATACAATGCATGCAGCTGCTAGCTGAAGACTTTGAAAAGTAAAGGGAGGCAGGTGAGCTGGGGAATGAAAAATACTAGGGAACCGACAGTGAGTTTACCACTTTTTTTGCCGGTACTACCCTCTTCCACCTGAACTCAAGACAACCTGTGTGGGCATTTGCAAGATAGTATACCTGAAACTAGGACAATCAGAGCAGCTGGAGATTCCCTCTAGTTCTGGCTAAAGGACCAGGACCAAGGTCTCCTAACACTAAAAAAGAATGCAAAATCCAGTTTGTTTTTTTCATTTTCTCCATTCTTTCACATCCAGCCCTTAAACAATTCTGCAGTGCTGACAATGGCGGTGACAAGAGCCTCACATTTAGCAGGAGAGGCTTCTCAGCTGGTCGTAGAAGTTGTTCCCAGAGAGTGAAGCAAATGGCCCTTGCTGTATTTTTCTCTGCCCTCCTACCTTGGCCCTGATGCTGGGAAAATAAAGCTCATCTTTCTGGCTGGAGGTTGGGAACGGTGAAGTCCATAATAACTAGAAAGTATCAGGAAAATTACAGAAAAGAAACTCAGGAAAGTAACTTCTTAAAGTCATTATGAACTTGTGGGCCCATCCTCAAGATGTGTAAATGTGGGTATGACCCTAAACACTCCCTCTAAAATATGAAGAAACAATGGTAGCATATAATCCAGATAAAAGTCTGAGTCCAATAAAGGAGAGAAATGGAACTAGCGGGTAAACACTGGTGTACAGACATATATGGTGGAAAAAAGGACCAAGAAAAGTATTTAACGCTTGATGACATTTAAATAGGGGGAAGAGACTGCTTCCCACAATGGGTTTACATCATTTGCTCTTCGGGCTTCTGAGTGCTGATGACTACCTGTCATCATTATACACACACACATTTATTTCCCCTTCAATCTTCTTCTCTGTATGCTAATGTCAGACTGCAGATGGTCATCACTCAGGTTATCACTTCCACCCACTCGAACATTCAACAAGCACGGACAAACTATATAATTTTAGAGTTTGTGAACATTGAAAAGGTATTCAATCTTACTAGTAATCAACTAAATGCAAATTAAGACATTTTATTTTGCCTGTAAAAATTAACACAGATTTTAAAAAGAATTCAGTGCTGGTGAAGGTGGGTAAGACAGATAGTCTCATTCACTAGTAGTGAATGAGGCTTTAAGTACAAACTGATAGCATCATTTTGAAAAGGGAATTGTGCATACCAGGACAGTTAAAAATGTTTTTAATTTACCCCAGAAATTCCATCTAGGATTTTACCCTAAAAAAATAATTTGAAAAATTGAAAAAGCTCTATGCATAATGACATTCATTGTTTTTCAGAATCATGAAAAACTGAAAACAAATGTCCAACATAAGGGAAATTAGAAGAAATTACAAGACACCCATTGAGTCAAATAGTATGTAGCTGTTAGACATATTTTCTAAGACTTTATGATATGGAAAAATGCTTACATCAAAGAAAAAACATATACTGATTATACATTTTATTTTACCCATGTTAAAAATAAATACTAGAAGGAAACAGATTTCAATATTCGGAATGTTAATATTTATTTATTTGAGAATGACTCTAAAGGTCCATGACTTGTAATAATTTGTCAGTTTTTGGAGGCATGAATCTGAAACATGTGCCAGGTAGCTGAAATTCAAAAGTGAGTCACTTAACTAGAGAGTGAGCTAGGGCAGCAGAGGCTGGGAAAGTTGGGCCTGCGTCTTTCCTGCACAACCTCCCCTCCCCTATTTCCCAAGGAAAGAATCAGTGCTACTGCAGGAGAGGTGGTAAAAAAAAAATGGATCGTAACCAATTTAGAAGTAGGAACAGAGCCAGTCGCCAATAAGCGTAAACCAGCATCTGAAGGTGGCTTGATTGTTCTGTACTCAAGTATGAAAATATGAATTTTTAAGTTCCATATTATTTTATGGGGACAAATATATGCTATAATGCTGTTTGT
Organism: Rousettus aegyptiacus; assembly: GCF_014176215.1. Classification (NCBI taxonomy): domain Eukaryota; kingdom Metazoa; phylum Chordata; class Mammalia; order Chiroptera; family Pteropodidae; genus Rousettus; species Rousettus aegyptiacus. Next base: position 151,846,908 of record NW_023416306.1, on the reverse strand, counting down.
GAATGAGGGAATCCCAAAGGTCTTAGGATATATCCCTTTGGAATGTCATATATGCGCTGCAAATTAAAATGTTAAATTGTGATAGTATAACTGAAACTAAGACGATATTGTATGTTAGCTATATTTTGATAAAAAAAATATTTTTAAAAAACAATTTAGATTGTGATATAATATGAAAACATCTGTTTTCCATTTGTACCTTTTGTATTTTTCAAATGTTCCACAATGAGGTGGAAAAAAACTAAAAAGTAACTTAGTTCTAGAATATGAGAATTTTTTCTTTACTAGACCAAATAAGTTATGTGACAGGAAAACCCACTCATAAAAAAAACGTGGTGGAAAGCAAAGCTCTGTCTCTCATGCTCACCTTATAGCACCTGTATTTATATAGAGCGACCAGGAGAATAGTCATAACAACGATGACGCTGATCATGATAGCAGCATTCAGAATGGAGTGCAGGGCTCTCTGGCCCACAGTCTCGGTGTCTTCTGTGAATGGGGTATAGATTCTACAATAAAACAAAACACAAAAGCCCCAGTAAGTGCTGATGGATGGATGTCACAAAGCACATACCCTATCCAACCACACAGTTTAGTTTTCTGATTTAACTGATACCTTATGTCACTTTTCTCCATCTCGTCAATCTAGCCAAGAAATTTTTCCCTAAATAGCTATCCTCTAAAATAAGTGCTTCGAAATAAAAGGGGCTATCTAAAATATGGAGAGGTGGACTTGTGAGCCAGACACTGGCTTCGTCTAGTGGATGCTATATGCTGCAATAATTACTTCATCAAATGTTCTTTCTCCACAGCTTGTGATTTGCTAAAGAACCGGATTCTGCCATATAAACGACCCAGGCTACAAGTGGTTGTCAGAGGAAGGTAATATGGCTTATAATTATTATCTTCATCTTTAGGGTGACTGCAACTGGAGTTGCTTGAGATAAAGTCACATGTCCATTTCCCCCTTGTTTCTCATTCACATAAAAACACTTTTATTCTAAGTGCCAATGTTTCCAGCTAAAAGACTTCTGATTCCGTTATAGTCAGGTGCAGCTGTGAGACTAATGGCCAGTGAGTTATAAGTAAATAACTTGTGTAGAACTACTAAGGAAGAATTCTGCTGAGAGATGTCTTATGTCCTTTTCTCCCAGACTCTTTCCTGCTTCCTGCTGTCTAAATGAAGACTGGAGCTCTAGTACCCATAATAACCTAGAGTATAGAAGTTAAAAATGAAAGGAGTCTGAGTCCTTGATGAATGTGAAGCCACTATACCAATCTGGACTGACTACTTCTGCACTATTCTGTGGGAAAGAGATAAAAAATATATATCGTTTACACCAGTAATGTTTTGATTTTCCAGTAATAGGGTCAGCAAACTTTCTGTAACAAACTAGAGAGTAAATATTTTAAGCTTTGTGGGTCATAGGGTCTTTGTTGCAATCATGCAACTCTGCCATTATAGCATGAAAGCAGGCATACACAACAGATAAATGAATGGATGTGGTTGTGTTCCAATAAAACTTTATTTACAAAAATATGTGGCAGGCAGATCTGACCTACGAGCGATAGCTTGCTAACCCTGTTCTATAACACGTAACCAAACCTAACTCTAACTCCTACAGAGAATATCCCTCAATCTCTTTTGGCTACTGTCTGTAATCCCTGCCCTTCAATCATTGTCTTAGCCTTTCTCCCAAAGGTTAAAAGCTTGGTTTTCAGAACTCTACACAGTTTTTCAGACACTTGCCAATTTCAAATTCTAAAATTCACTTATAGCTTGTTTGAGCCCAAGAGTCCTAGAGACAGAACTAGGTGACATATGAATCAAAGCATTTTTCTTGAAGGCAAAGGGCTGACACCAACACATCAGAGAATCTACATGACAGTTCCCCCAAGAATCCAGAGCATGCCAACTTGTATTCGTTCTTCATTCTTTCAATTAACAACTTTCATTTTTGGCTGAGCATTTATTACATACCTCGCCCTGGAAACAAAGTGTGCTGATAGGACTGATAGTATAGAAGGAAACCAAGTATTAAGTAAATAATGTAAATAAATATATGTATTTCCGTATTGTTACAAGTGAAAAAGAACAGGTTGCTATGAGAAAGAATACCAGAAAGTACCTAATTCTGTTGAAGAATCATAGAAGTTATCTGTAGACTTAACATTTAAGCCAAAGTGAGAAGAATGATAGGAATTAATCTACCTAATTTAACAAAGGAAAGAACATTTCAGGCAAAGAACAATGGTACTACTGGCCCTGCAGTGGGAAAGATTACTATTCAAGCCTTTACCTGCTCAATTCCAAATAAATGCAGCCCTTGGTGAAATCATCCAGGAAATATAATTATGTAGCTCTCATTTTCTCTACTGAAAGTATTAAGTAATAAATAACCCCTCACTCTCTCAGCTTCTGACTAGAAGAACTCTCTTGCCTTCATGCCCCTTTGAGGTGACGCATCTGAGGTGGTGATAACACGCTATGAAGGAAAGCTACAGTGGCCTTGAGAATAAAGCAACACTCATACATACAGCTGCCCATCCTTCCGGGTATAAAAGCTGACTGATTTGATTGTAGCCACCACTACCACCATACAGAGCGTCACGGGGACAAAGAGCATGATAACATGTTTGGCGCCATATTTCAGTGTCAGCTCCTCATCCTCTTCATCATCCTGCTCCACCACCTGCAGTGCGTTACCCTGGGGTCCGCCATTAGACAACGGCTCAGGGTTGCCACGCCTCCGCCTCTCGCTGCTATGCTCACGCCGCTCTCTACCGTCATTCTGAAAGCAGGAGAAAAACTTTTTCAGTAAGTCAGACTCTCAAGAGAATCAAGGTATTTTGTATCAAAAACAGAAAATGTAACAGTTAGTTGGACCTGAGATTATCGATAGGTTCATCACTACTTGAGTTCTAAAAATCTGAGGCAAGAAAGAACCATTTTACTCGAAGTGTACAGCTAAGAAGTCTAGATTATTTACCACTGTTCACTGAAGGACCCCAGCTCCTCTCTCTCACCTAGGTCTTGGCTTTCTTCATTCTCCACTTCCACTCCCAGCCTAATGCAGGTATACTCATCCTTCGAGGTTTGACTTAACACTGATATCTGCACGAGTAATTACATCTGTTCTAAATTAATATGTGCTTTCTACCTGTGGTTTTATACCAGTGATACCAGAAACTATCTCCCTTCATTATTAAAGACTTAAAATCTTCTTAATGATGTACAAGGGATCTCTCTGTATTATTTTGCACAATTGCATATAAATCTACAATTATCTCAGAAAAGTATTCAATTAAAAAAAAATCTTTATGGAGAGAAACTAGGCCTTAAATGATTTTTATATCCCTGCCCCATTCCCGCTGTACTCTGTATAGAGTTAGGGGACAATAATACTTGATGGATGATGGAATGAAATGAGAACCTTTCTTAGATTCTACTTTCCCCAGACTCTTAATCGATCACCACTTTATTACCTGTATCCTTATCCTGGGTTTCACTTTTCCTGTTCTTCCAGTTTAATCTTTTTGGGTATCAAAAACTCAGTTTTTGCAAAGGACAGCATGGATCCCAGGAGCACTAACAACAATAAAAATAATAGCTAACAGGAAAAATAACAGGTACCCCTCCTCCTCACAGATAATAGAACAGGAGATCAAAGTCGACTGATAGTCACTGTCACTGGTAAGATGTAATCAGTTTGGTTAAGAAAGGGTTCTCTTGGGAAGATCATGTGAGAATATGCCACTCTTGTACCTCAGTTTTGACTACAGAATATAATTAAATATTACTATAGATATTACTACTGAAGTTCATTAAATATATATTACATACTTAATAGCTTATAAATGATTACAACGTACAAGGGATTAATATGTACTTTACATTTAATTCTCACAGCCACCCCATCATCACCACTATAAGATTAAGGGAACAGCCACAGCCAGCAAGTGTTACAGAGTGGGTTTGAACTCAGGTGTGCCTGACTGCAGAAATCAAGTTCTTAACCACCTCAATTTGCTGTTCACAAGAAAACATGGGAGCTCTGCAGTCTCAGTGTGGGCTGCGTTCTCTTTCACTTCCCTTTCCATATAATCATCCTACAGGAAGCTGTCAAAATTCTTTATCCCAAGTACTCTTCTGTGGTAATACCAAGGTTAATAAGATCTAGATGCTGTCCTTAAGGAGTTCAAAAGTTAGTTGTAAAACAGAATAAATATATTAGAGACTATAATTCTGTGTGGTCAAGAAATGTAACACAAAAGGGACAATTCTTGAGCAGAACCTTTAAGAGAGAGTGGAAGGTGAATGGGCTCCCAGCGGAGATGCCATGAACAGTGACACAGGTGTGAGGGTGAAGCATAAGGCACATACAGAAAACCAGTAAGTATGCTTGAGGTGCTGGAGAATATGGTTAGTCAGCGCTGGTGGCAGAAAAGGCGGTTAGGAACAGGTTCTAAAGAACCTTGTTTGCCATACCAAAGACTTTAGACTTTGTCCTGTAGGCAACATAATGTCATAAAAATTGTCAACGTTGATGAAGTGACACATAAGGTTATGTTTCATTTTTAAGAAACTTGACTGAGTGGCGATGCAAATAGATGTATGAGATATTTCAGAAGCAGGATTGACAGGACTTTGTGGCAAATTACATGTAATGGTCAGGAAGAAGTTAAGGATGACTCCAGGTTTCCAGAATAAGAGACTAGGAAGAATGATGGCATTGATAGAGATAGGGAACATAAGAAGATAAGCAGGCTGGAGGGGAGGAGAGGTATTTTCATTAGGGAAATAGGTGAATTTCAAGTACCTGAGACCAGGCAGGAAAGTCCAAAGGCAGTTGATAAGAATTTCAAGTTCAGAAGAGAGTTGGGGGAAATTATTAGTTGCTACAGCTATGGAAATGGATGAAATCTCAGGGAGAGAGTAGAGATAGGAAGTAGGAATAGTATGAACTTGTTGGTCATTAATATACTACAACAGCTGTGAAAGGAAAAATACAGAGTGAGATGATGAACAAAGAGAGAAGCTTAAGCAGCAGGTGACAGAAGAAACCCCAGCAAAAGGGATTAAGAATACAGGAGAGGGAAGAAAACCCAGGAATCAATGTATCACAGAAGCCAAAGGAGAAGCATATTTCAAAAAGGTATTATTACAGTCAAGCAGAATGAGAGCCGAAAAGTCAGTGAATTTGGCAGTGGGAAGTTCATCAAGCTCTTTAGACAAGTAAAACAAGAGGAAAGTTAGATCATAAAGCATAATTAACTGAGAAATGAAAAGAAATTGAGAAATTAAACGTAATCACTGTTTGAAGAAAAAAATCATATGACAATAGAAGAGATTCAAATTGGAGAAAGTTTTAGGGATGTTAGAGTCTTGAGCATACTTTTCAGGTCAAAGTATAGAGTTAGGATTAGAGGAAGAGACTGGCATACAAGACAGTGGAACAGGGTAGGGGATAAATAGAGGGGAACAAAAGAAGAGGGAAGAGTTGGCCTCACAAAGGCCCTGCTGCTCTCTCTCTACCTCAGACTGGAAGTCAGGAAGGGCCTCTTTGAGCTCACAGCGAAAACATTTATGAAGACTCACACTCTATGAGGAGTGGAAAGGAAACTACACCAAAGCACAGAAGGTAGAAATATGTACACCACTCACCAAGAAAAGTAATTTGTGCTGAACACAAGTCACTAGAGTGGCCAAAGTCCAGCCGGAAGGAAATGGTTATGAGGAAGGTGGGATCTGGAGAACAGAGGCATAGTGTCACAGACAGCTGAGGGGCAGGACAGTTGAGGACATTTAACCTTCTATTTTCTTAGGAGGAGGTGACTAAGCCATATGCTAAGAGTGTTATGTTTGCAACTAATGCTCAGCAATACATTGTGACCAACTTAATGGGTTGATTTTCAAAATAAAAAGTAACAGCTCTCTTTATATAATATTTGATAATTTACAAAGCACTCTTACATTATCTCATTTATTCTTTTCATATGTTGAAAGGTTCTGGTAAATCAACATGAAAATCTCACAGCCAGAAAACAGCAGAGAGGCAGGAATTGAATTCAAGTCTCTTGCTTCAAAACCTGTGTTCTTTCTATAACACCACAGCTGTCCTATTAGGCTATAAGAACAGTTTAATTGGGTACATCTAGCAAGAAAGAGGCAATCACAATATGCACATCCACATTACTGAGCTGGATGTTCTGGTTTCTAATGAAAATTAGCCAACTCCACCCTGACCTACCCACAAAGCTGATATGGGATACTACAGCACTGTCTGTCTCTGTCTCTGTCTCTGTCTCTGTCTCTGTCTCTCTCTCTCATATATGCACATACACATCCAGTACTTTGAACACTATTTTTAAAACTTTGTTTCCTTTTCTTAACTTTTATTTATTAAACAGGCAAAACATTCACATGGTTCTAAAGTGAGAGTATAAAACAGCATACAATAAAGTCTCCCACTGAACTGTCTATCTACTTAGTTTCCTAATCTCCCAGATTACCACTGTCATTGTTCTCTGCAAATCCTATCAAATTTCTTAATGTATATACAAGCAAATACAAATATATATTCTCATTCTCCCTTTTCACACAAACGGTAGTAGCACAATAAATGCACTGTCCTGCACTTTGCTTTCTTTGCTCAACTGTATCTGATTTTTTATACATCACTACGCAAAGAACATTCATATTCTTAAAAAAAAAAAATTAACCAACTACATAAACAATGTATACCCTAATTCATTAGGCCGATCCCCTAATGACGGACATTTAACTTGCTTCCAACTTTTTGCCATTACAAATACCACTACAATGAATGCCCCCTATTAAGTTTTTTCAAATGTGTTGTGGCATATTTGTAGGACAAAGGGTATGAAGTAATTGCTGGGTCAAAGTATATATGCATTTGAGATACTGATACATATTGTCAAACTCTCCCTATGGGTTGTACCAATTTAAAGACTCAGGGACTCAGTAACGTAGGAGAGTGCCTATTTCAACAAGCCCTTGACAACATAGTAAGCTATGAGATGCTACTGAAATGTACATAGTTAAAAAAGATTTTTTTAAGACCTAGATAAATGTAGAGATATACTGTTTGTAGACTAAAAGACTCAGTATTATGAAGGTGCCAATTCTACCAACCTCATCGCATCCTGAACTGATCCATAGGTTGAATGTAATCTCAATCAAAATTCTAGCAGGCTTTTTTTTTGGTAGAAATAACTGTAAAATTCATATGGAAAAAGAAAAGACCTAAGACATCCAAAAACAACTTCAAAAATTGAAGAACTAATGCTACTTGATTTTAAGACTTCTTCTAGAATTGGAGTAACCAAGAAAATGTAGTATAGGCACATGGATGGACAAAAAGGTACAAAGGCAATTCAATGGAGAAAGGACGGTCTCTGTTAACAAATGGTGCTGAAACAACTGGCTATCTAAATGGAGAAAATATACTTTGATCCATACTTTATACCACATGCCAAAACGTATAGTCACTACACAGACCTAAATGTAAAATTTAAAACTATAGTTTCCAGAAAACGTAAGAAAAAACTTTTGAGAATGTAGGCAGTGACTTTTTAGATACCAAAAAAAAATCCACAAAAGAAAAAATTGATGAAAGGGACTTCAATATCTAAACTGATCTATTTCTGCTCTTCCAAAAACTGTTAACAAAAAGACAAGCCGTAGAGTGAGAGAAAATGTCTGAAAACCTATATATCATAGGGGACTTGTATACAGAATATATAAAGAATTTTCAAAACTCAATAAGAAAACAACAACCCAATTAAAAAGTTGGGCAAGAGATTTGAAGAGACAGTTCACCAAAGATAGCAGGATGATAAATAAGCACATGAAGAGCACATTTAAACATCATTATTCAGATAAATGCAAATTAAAATCAGATACTATACTACACACCCTAGAGAATGATTAAGAAATCAAAAGGACTGACCTTTCCAAGTGCTGACAACGTGGAAGAACCAGAACCCTCATATTCTGCTGGTGCAAAATTACACAACCAATTTGGAAAATTCTTTGACAGTATCTTAAAAGTTAAATATAGAACTACCACACTGGATCATATTCTATTCTTATGCTTTACTCAAAATAAGAAAAAATATATGCCCATTCAAAGATTTGTACGTGAATGCTTTATTTGCAATAACCTAAAACTGGAAACGCAAATATTCATCAGAGTGAATGGGTTAAAAAAATGTGGTATAACCATATAATGGAATACAATTTATTTCAGCAATAAAAACCAACTATTGATACATGCCAGAACACTGATAAATCTTGAAATAATTATTGCTGAAAGAAGCCAAACAAGAGTATGTACTGTATTATTTCATTTATATAAAATTCCAGGAAATGGAAACTAGGGTATAGTGACAAAAATCCGATCAGTGGTCACGTGGGAATGGGGAGCAGTTTGGGAGGTGCGAAAGGGAGAGATTACAAAGGACTATATGGAAACTGTTGAGAGTGGTGGTGGTGTTCATTATCTTGACTGTGGTGGTGGTTTCATGTCAAAACTTATCAAATTTTATATTTTAAATATGTGCAGTTTACCATATGCCAAGTATACCTAAATAAAGCTGTTTTTTAAAAAAGGATCTTTCTCAAAAGGGTGTGAGGTGATCCGAATACTATTAGATGAAGAAGATGACGCTAGAACGACTGAGGGATTTCCAAAATGAAAACTTTTAGTAGCTAAATATTAAAATAATGATTTAGCACTATTTTAAGACTAATTAAAAACACTTTTTATAATGGAAAAAGCTAAAATACTGTCAAAAGTGTATAATGGGAAAAAAAAAAAGGTATAATGAAGCCCCGTGCACACCTGGCTTGGCTTTATCAACACAGCCAATCCTATTCCACCTGTTTTCCCTTCCACTTTATCCCACTAGCATTATTTTGAGGCAAACCTGGACATATTTCCTTACTAAGTATTTTGGCACACATTTCTAAAACATAAGAACGTAAAGGGCTTTTGTGTGTGTGGCTTGGTAACTCATTTCTTTATGTCTTTTAAAAAATATATTTTTAGAGCAGTTTTGGGTTCATAGCAAAACTGAGCAAAAGTTCCCATATACCCCTTGTCCCCACCCAGCCTTCCCCCATCAATATCCTACACCACAGTGGTACCCTTTTACAATCAATGAACGTATAGTGACATGTCATTAGCATCCAAAGTCCACAGTTTCCATTAAGGTTTACTCTTGGTGTTGTACATTCTATGGGATTTGAAAAATGTTACAACATGTCTACCACAGTACCATACAGAATAGTTTCACTGTCCTAAAAATTCTTTGTAGTCTGCCTATTTATCTTTCCCTTCCCCCCATATCCTGAAACCTGATTTTTTCACTACCTCTGTAGTTTTACCTATGAAGGCTATTTTTAAGGTTCAGAAAAACTAGTGTTGTAGTCATTATAAATGATGTCATTTCAAGGGCAGAGGGAAGGATTACTCACTATAAAAATGTTGCAAGTTTCAGGGTGGGTGGGGTCCTACTGGAAGCGGTGAGTCCGTGGGAAATGAGTTCCTATGAACTCACATTCCCCAGAGCTCCTACATTAAGTCAGAGGCTTAATTTCAATTTTCTCCCTTCTCCATACTTCAGGACATGATGTAAGTACAGGTCCAGTCACTCAAGGCATGTGGACCCTCAAGCAGTGAAAATATTTTGCAAACAGCAGAAACTGTTTTTAATTCAGTGTAGTATCTGCCTATTTTTTTAAACCTTGTTTTCTGCCTACCTTTTTTCTTAAGTTTTATTTCTGTAATTAAAATGTAAATGATAGTCTCTAAACATTTTCTAGACATTTTTAAGTGTTTATAACATAGAAAGCAAGTGTCCTTCCTAACCTCTGTCCCACAACATGAACACGGTGAAAAATCTGACGTACTTTTTGAGATTTTGAAAGCCTTGTTCTGCAATTTGCTTTTCTCACTTAATATCAGAAACTTTCTATGCTAGTACATGTAAATATACCTCCAACTTGGTACTATGCTAAGTGAAATAAGTCAGACAGAGAAAGACAAATACCACATGATTTCACTTACATGTGGAATCTGAAAAACAAAATAAACCAACAAACAAAACAAACTCACAGATACAGAAAACAAACTGACGGTTGCCAGATAGAAGTGGAGGGTGCTGGGAGGCGGGGTGTAAGAGGTGAAGAGACTGAGAGTACAAATTGTCAGTTACAAATAGTCATGGGGATGTGTAAAGTACAGCATAGTGAATATAGTCGACAATACTGTAATAACTAGGTATGGTTCCAGGTGGGTACTAGACTTATCAGAGGATCACTTTGTAAGTTATATAAATGTTTAACCACTAGGGTACACACCTGAAACTAATATAACATCGAATGTCAACTGTAATTAAAAAATTTTAAATATATAATTCAAACTTAAATAGCAGCACAGTAATAATAATTATGATAATAACTGCTAAGATTTATTGACCATGTCAAACACTAGGCTATGTGCTTCAGATGAGTTTCCTCATTTAATCCTAATAAGATTGAATATTAATATTATAACATTCAATTAACAGATAAACTAAAGCTTAGAGAGGCAAGATAATTTGCCAAAGATCACAGAGCTAAGAAGTTTTAGAGCAGAGATTCTAATTGACTGTTTAGTCATTAGATCCTACTATTAGACATTACTTTAAACTACTGACTGGGTAAACCAAACCATAAGTAACATAAGATTGAGGGTATCTCAAAATTCTATCACAAATAATGCTTTGATAAATACCTATATTTTTTTGGCACTCTTGTGGTAACATTTCTATAAGATAAAATTCTGAATTGAAAATGCTAGGTCAAAAGGTATGTGCATTTCTTCAATCAAATTTCCAAATTATCTCCAAAAGGCATGTGGATTTGCAGACTCAATTGACAACCTGTCGCCGAATAAACGTGTATTCAACTCTCATGAAAAGCATATTTTCCCCACACTTTCAGTAGCAATGGGTATCAATCCTTACTCACTGAGAGGTGAAAACAAGTCTTCATTTCTACATCTGATTATTAGTAAGGTTGATCAACTAGTCTTTTCATATATTTAGTGCCATTTTTATTTCTTCTTCATCTGCCATATATATTGCTCAGAGCCTTTGGTAATGTTGTTACTGAGATGTTTGTGTTCCTTTTGACGTCATAAAATTCTTTGTACATTAAGATATATGTCATTAGGCATTATAAGCCTCTGCCCAGTGTGTTTTACGACTTTGTTCATGGTCGTTTTACCATACTTAAGTTTTTGATTTTGGATTACTGAATATGAACTTATAACATCACAAATTGCAATGTTTTTCAATATACACACATATGTACATGGCTAAAATGAATGCTCACAAATACTGTATCTGTTCCATCTGATATTATTCCATGCATACATTCCTAGCAATAACAGTCAACATGCCTAAAAAGTTACAATGTATTCCATTATGTTGATATATTTACAGTCTGCATATTATTTACTTAAAGTGAATAATTTTAAGAAAAAGTATCAATCCTATGAGACTTTATGGATACTGCTTGGATTTTTACATTTAGAAATGTGAGGCTCCTCAGCTTGCACTGGAGGAAAAACCAGAAGAGTATCTTAACTAAAGAACTGGCAAGTTATGTGGAAAATTTGAAAATATTTATTAATCATAGGCAATGTTTCCAACACACAAAACTCCATCGAGCACCTGCCCAAGCTTTGTGATTCCTTGGAGTTAGAGCTTTAGCATTATTCTAACGTCAAGGAAGGCTGCCATTTCCCTGAACAGTGAACATTAACTGGCTAGAGATAATATTTAACATTTACGGGGCTATTGTGTTAGGCTTGAACCTAGAGTTTTTAAACAAACTATTAAGATCTGTGCCAAAAATTTGTGACTTTACTGTCATATAAAAGCAAGCACGTTCCTCCAGAGGTCAGCAAGATTGAATTCTTCTCCTTCCTTCATTTTGACATAACTAGGAGAACAAATTCATTAGTATAAACAGTAGTTAACACTATCAAAGGCTGACTGGGCCTCTGAACCCAATTCAGTTTAAATTTACATCACTCATTTATTTTTTTCTCCTCAAGGTCCCAAGTACTTAAATACCATTTTAAACAGCTTATAGGTTTGCTTTTTGTTTAATTTTAAAGGATCTCTCATACTTAAAAAAGTGAACCACCATCATCTAGAAAATGAGGTTTGTGCTACCAATCTATGATTTGCTAACAAAATAAAGTTCTTTGCATTTAATGTTTTGAATTCAGAAAAGATACTGCAGATGACCTTCATTTATAATGACCAGACACATTTTCATGTTATAAATTTAGCAGCTGATGGTAACGGATTTATATAAATGTTCCTCAGCAATTGCTTTATACAGAGGATCATTATTGATCTTCCAATGGAATACTATTTTAAGGCTTTTTTTTTTTTAGGTAAAATATATGACTGATTTTTTTCCATTCTAAATCAAAAAGGCTATTGACAACTAATTTCTTTAAGGATTAGAAAATCTGGGTCAGAATAAACTAACATGAATAGAAATACTGTGGACAAAAAAGGTGCCACATCCTAAACCTGACAAGCTTAGGAAGGCCAGCATGGTGGGCCCTACAAACTCGGAGACCCCGAAAGGAACCACATAGAATGGTCTGAACATAAAAGTTTCTAACAAAAACGTCATGGCAAGTAGTCATATCCTGGGCCTGTAGCTTCCTTGACAAAGTCCATCGTTACCTTAAGTGAGCCTGTCTATTGTCTTTTTGCATCTAAGATAACTTACTCTTGGAATGTCAGAGTGATCCTTTTCCAGATCCCTTGAGGCACAACCTCTGCATCAGAGCAGGAGGCCACAGAATCCCTTGCAGTTATCTTGTCCCCTGCTCCCCCGCCCCCTCATGCCATCTCTACTCACTGTAAATGTTAATTATTAACTCTCCTGTACCCACCAATGTAAAAGAAGTGTGTCTCTCCATTTTACTTTTAATCAGATCTCAGTGAGATTTCCGAACACCTTCTCCCACCTCCCTAATCTACTACCAGTGAATTTCATGTAACCTTCCATAAGCCTCCTCCTTAAATCTAATGTATAAAATAAGCTGTAAAACTCCCATACTCTGGGGCATTTTCTCAATCCGTTGAGATTTTGCTTCCTGGTAATTGTCAGTTTAACTCAAACTCATTAAAATTCCCTACAGACATTCTGATGTCAACAATACTGAATATTTGATTAATAAATCCAATAGTTTTTCTCTAATGTCACTTTTCCTTTATTTCTTTACTTAAATATAGTGGTTCTCAAACTACGGTCCCTGGACCAGAAGCATTGGCAAGATCTGGGAATTGGTCAAAAATGCAAATTCTCTGGCCCCATCCCAAACCTATAAAATCAGGAACTCTGAGTTTGGGGCCAGAAGAATTTGTATTAACAATTCTTCCAGGGGATTCCAATGCACATCAAGGTTTGAAAAGCAGTGCTCTAATATATAATATAAACAAATTTTAGACTTCAAAAAATTCACCTTTTTATATCTTAGAAAAGCAAAAAGGTCTCAGTTAATCCATATAAATAATGCAAGTCTATACCAAATCAAATGATACATTTTCACTATTCTAAAGTTTATGTTTTCAATCTCCTCTAGTTTTAGCATATTCCTCTAATGTTAGTAGAAATGAAATGGAGGCTGACTTCTAGCAAAGAATTATGACAAGTGAAGGGAAAAGAGCTCTACCCATCAAAATTTTGCACCAGAAAAATAAAACCTTACAAATTATTTTAATAGGCATAGTAAAAGTAAACCAAAGGATTATGAGATTCACAAACAACAGAAAAAGGCCCAGATAATGTTCCTGTATTAAACAAATCCACCATTCAAGAGAAATAAAAGAGCTGCTTTAATTAATTCACCAAAAGTCATCTATGTCCAATTCAAATTTGGACCTATCCCCATTTTTTTATAACGCACATACAATAGCTTCTTTATAGCTAAAAAACTTAACAGTAAGATTCTTTTCCTCTTTCTTTGGGGGTTTTTACAATTACGCTGGTGAAAAAATGAATACATAGACTTCCTATTTTTCTTCCTCAGAATTTTCTCCATACAGTGAATATCTCCTTTCAGTATTACATTTTTCTGAGGTAAGACACAGCTGGAAGAACAGGAAGAACCCTGAAACAAGTTTGGAATTAGAAAGCACAGTTTAAAGTTCTAAGTCTGACATTTAATTTTCTATGTGATCTTGAACAACCATTTAAACTGTAAAATGGGGACAATATCTATCCCATAATTGGAAAATATGAGAATGTATACAGAAGATCTTTGTAAGTTATAGAAGGCATTTTTAAGGAGATAAACAAAAGATAAACTTATTTGATATCACATTATCAATAGCAGAGTCAAATTAAATAAATAAATCAGGCCTGATGATCTAGACAGTGGTGCCTTAATCGATCTGGAAGGTACCACTGAGAACACTGGCAGCACTAAGGCTTGCTAAAACTAAACCATGAACACATGTAATTGTTAATAAAAAGCCCGTGTCAATTGTACCTCCTCCGTAACATCCTTTATTTCAAGGGGATATTTTATTTATCAGTCGCTAGGGTGTAAAGAAAGGCAAAAAAATAATATCATGAAAGCCCCATAAAGCCTGAGTGTGAGGGATATAAATAACACTACAGTAACAGTGGAGAGCTCACCAGGTGCCTGCTAAGCACTGTTCTGAGAACTGGGGATACAAGAAGAGTGAACAAATCAGATTATGTACCTGGCTGGCCTCAAGCAGGTAAACAAAATCCACAGGTAAATCGATACCATGCTAGAAATACTAGAAATACTAGCACAAGGAAAGCAGTATAAACGTATAGGGAGTGCCATAAAGCAGAGAAGGGAGGGGAAACCATGGAAGGCGAGGCCCTACTGATAAGGTGACTCATGAGGTGGACCTGAAGGAAGTGAAGGGAGCCATCTGAAAAGAGAAGGAGAATAACCGGGAGCTCAGAGGCAGAACTGAGGAAGCAGTGAGTGAAGGAGCAGATGGTAAGAGATAAGACAGAGATGGGGGCGGGTGGAGGGAAAGGTTAAGACTTCACGAAATAGATTTTATTTGGAGATAAGATGCCTTTGCAGGGTTCTGGTCAAATGAATAAGAAATAACTGTTTTTTCAAAACTTGTTAGTTGTGGAATCTTGTTCAAGGGATCCAGAAAAGATTGTGTAAATAAAGAGGAGCTACTCTGGTTAAGGAAGGGTTACCCAAGAGACCCGACTAGGCGGTTCCCACCTTCCTTCTCCCTCTTCTGAAGTAACAGTTTAAAAATGAGTACAAAGTCCGTAGCATGCAAATTTTCACATCCTGTATCCAAAGAACTTCAAAATCCAGCCTCCTCCTAATGTTTTCAAAAAGCTACTGGTAGGGAGCAGCAAAAGAGAGTAAATCAAGCTGCTGATGCACAGAAGAGCATATGTGTTGCCACAAATATCAGTCTCTGTAATACTTCTTTATCAACCAAGTACCAAGGCACAAGGTACAAAGTCCCTCCCTTCCCCCAAACGCCTCTCATGCTACATACATGTTTACAGCTTGTGTTCCCTTTCAGGGCTTCCCTTGATATTCATTTTAACTTGACTTTACTAGATTAAAAATGTTGCAGCAATACAGAGTGATCTGCCTTTGCTGACATTATATCTCTGGATATGGCCTCCCTATCAATTTATATTTTAGGAACATTTTTCTCCCACTGGTATTATTTCCTCTATCAGTATTGGCTTCCCAGTTTTGCTCTGTTCTAATTCTACCTATCCCTCAAAGTCTTCTTTGTGAAGACTTCCTCCTCACATTTTGACCCTTAATTGGAATTCTAGATCTTCAGAGTATGAAGCAAACTTCCAGACCATCTAGTCCTCTAGTTCATTATTCCATGGACTAACCCTCTGCAGATTAGGCTGGTAGGCAGTCTTCCAGTCTTTGTGACTGCTTTTAGTAACAAGCACACATTAGCCTATAAGGCCGTCCATACTCTTTCAGACATAGAGTAACTGCAAGAAAATTCTTTTTACTGATTCAGAACTTGTTTCCTGGTACCTTCCACCACTGGTTTTGCCCTCTGGTTGAAATAGGAAAAAGTCTGATTCCTCGTGCCCTGGGGACACACCCTGCATAGCCTATAGCTGCCTTATCATTTCCCCCATTCTGTCTCTACCTCTAAAAATCCTACCCGTTCCCCAATCATCTCACAGGCCACCTGTGGAAGCCACATTCAATCTGTAATGATTAGCTAATGGTTGCAGGCAGATTTGATATCTATGTAGCCAGGGAAGTCCTTGTGCCCCATGTCATGGATTACGCCGCTTTCCTGATTCTCTCCTTTGAACCCTCCTAGGACTTCTATGTATAGCCTCGCATTCATCATCGTGCATTCTGTCGATAAACGTTGACTGAGCACTGTCAGGGGCTATGCTAGGAACGGAAAAAATAAAAATAAATAAAATTTACTCTGCCTATAGAATAAGATCAAGACAGGCAAACTACTAGTGGAGGAAGTTGGAGAAGGCCTCAATCAAAGAGGTGGTATCTGAGTCAGGGAGGAACCCATGTCTCACACAGCCGTGTATCCCAAGCAGCAACAGGTACAATGCTTTGCCCTCAGCTGAAGTTCAGAGAAATCCATGAATTTGGTAAAGTTGAGGAAGCCTGCTCAGCCCCCTCAGCCTCTCTTGGAGGTGAGGGAGAGGTATCACTGAATCCGCAGTTTGGCAAAGGCAGTTGCAGAGGTGGACACTGTACCTGGCTATGTGCAGTATTACTCAGGTGGTTGTCCTCGGACATCTGTGCATTCTGGAAGTAGGACAAGGGCGCAGGTAACTCTGTCATTGGAGCAACTGTACAGAAATACCTTTTCACAGAAAACAAAGCCTCTTAGAGTTCTGAAAAGAGAAAAAGAAAACAATTATTTGTGCATTAGAATTATACTTTTATTCTCAAACACTTTCATAAAATACTTTCAGCAAAACAAACCTTTCTTTCATGTGTTCTCCTCCAGGTCAAGCTTTCTAAGGACCTCGCAGGCTGCTGTCACTTGAGGGCTCCCGGATTTGGTCTGAAATAGGATTTTACCAGATCACTCAGAGATGGTCAAATCCTAGTAAATCCATTCACACCGATCAAATAAGACCAGTTTATAAACCATAAATTTATTAATCTGCCATGACCTTCTTCAACTGACAAACTTTTATCAGGTCAAGATACCTCTTTATAATGAGTAAACCTACTTGAGAAACCAAATATTTTCCATCACAAAGACACTTCATGATTTCAGATTTAGAGGAAAGGGAGGAGAATAATTTTAAAGGATGTTCTCCTCAACACCCTTTTTCTATGCTGACCAATCCAATCTAATTTTTATATGTCCATAAAACTATTTATCCAATGCTTTTAATTTTACAAAATTCTATCATCTCATTTAATCCTTACCACAATGCCCCAAGACAGGGAGTAAAGAGGTAACTAACTTTGTATTTCGAGGTAACATGTATTTCACAAAAGCAGAAGGGGACCCAAGTTCAGCAGCTTACTTAAAAATCGCACAATTAGTCAGACCAGCACAAAAGTCACAGACTTCCGACTGCCAGCCTCAGGCCTCTCCTTTGCATCCTGGTACAGCATTATACACATACATCTCTCTCTCCCAGAGTTCACCCTCCTGGGGCCACTTCCTCATTTGCCTGTCTTCCTTAATCTCCATCAGCCAGTTCTTTAGGACTTCGACTTTCCTTTTCACAGTAAGTCTTCAGAAGTATAAAAGAAGAAATCTGTTTGCCTACCTAAACTATATATATATATATAGTATCTAAAATCACATACAATATCTAAAATATTACCATGTACATATTTACATGAAAGCATTTTGTCAATGTCCTTTCATTTTCAGAATCCTCTACCCTCCAAATTCGCTACTTTTTTATTCTAATGATTTTTCATAAAAAACACATTAAGCAACTTTTTCCTCTAGTAAAGGTATCAAGTCCAAATCAACCCTTAATTACCTATATTTGGCTCATTCGAATCATGACAAAATTTTAACCAAGGTATGCTTTCCATCTACCTTACATGCTTTTACATACCATGCCTGCCTTTCTCCTCCCCTCCCTTTTTCCTCCTCAGCCTACAATCAGCTGGCACGGGATCAAAACATTGCAAATTAACTAAATAAGATATAATTAGTGTAAATTTGTTTTAAAAAGAAAGTGAATTAAAAATAGAAATAGAAGCAATACTTTTGTGGGGACAATTCATTGGAAGGGGGTACATGGGAAGCTTCTGAGGGAATTGTTTTGCTTCTTGATCTGAGTGCTAGTTATGCACGGGTTTCAGTCTGAAAATGCACTGAGCTATATACATACCTATGATGTGTGTACATTACTACATACTTCAACTAAAAAATTTAAATAGATTTTGTGGGAGTAAACCTATATTTAGGGTTACTCATACATGGTCCTATCTTTTTTTTTTTTTTTTAAGGTGAGGCGACCCTTGGTTGACCTCACAGATTGCAAGGACCTTGTCATCTAACAATCTCTTATTTTTGTTTTTTTATTTTTTACACCTACAGCACCTGGTCTTTCTAGGTGGTCTCCCATCCAAGTACTAAATAGGCCTGACCCTGTTTAGCTTTCGAGATCAGATGGGATTGGGCTTGTTCAGGGTAGCATGGCCGTAGATGGTTCTTTTAAAATAGATAAAATTAAGACTTTGGCAATATGTATGCTTAGCTTACCTAAAAGAGAAGTGGATTCTAATAAAACAGTTATATTTTCTAAATACTCAAAGTAAATGTTGTGACTTATGCTTCTAGATTTCAGGTAAAAATGAGAAGAAAAGTGATTGTCCAATACTAAATAGGAATTTACTGGCTGTCTACTTATATCAAAACTCAGAGACAGCCACTGAGAGGATTTAATTAATTATGCTCACTTTACCCATTCTACAGATGAAAATAATGTGGCACACGAAGTTCACTAACTTGCCCAAGAGTAAGCAAAGGAGCAAAGCAAAGGCTCACATATTACACTATGTTGCCTCCGTGTAAAACTCCATCCCTGCCCTCTAGGAGTTTACAATAATGAACATTAAGACATGGTGAACTGATTTTTATTACTAGTAAAACTACTGTTTAGAAGTAAATGAGATCTTAAAAAAAAGTAGCAGCAGTAGTAGTAAATGAGATCTTAAGCTTCAATAACTGGGTCAACTCTAAATTAAAAACTGAAGTGCCAAAAACATTCCTAATACACAGTCCTATATTTATTTATTTTTTAAAGATAAACTAAGAAAATCTGGTCATTTTAATTTTTACAGTTTCCATTATTATCCTTATGCTTACAGGATCTGTTCAGTTATTATAAGAAACCACAGAAACTGATTATCATACCGAAGCTTTCTCAGACAGACAAATCTTACAAGGATCAGCAATAATACAGTAGTCACGTAAGTATGTCCCAATACTATTTTCAAAGGCACATCCATTTATATTTATGTATGAAAAACTAAGGATCAGGAAAGGTAAAAGAATATGCCAGTACACGATTATGGGGTAAGTAACACCACCAGTTCCAGAACCCAGGTCTTCTGATGGATGCCCAGCCCAGATCATTTCTGGTTCACCTAGAGAAAGCTCAGGCCTCCATGGATGCTTTGAGGATCACAATGCTACAGGGAGGGCACCATCCTTGAAAGAGCTCCTCTTTACATGAGCTCAGTAGGAAGCAGAGGCAGGCAACAGGGTTAAGCTAGGTCTTCAGTCAGGCCTGGTAAACAAACAAACATTGTTGGTACCAAGAAGGGAACAGGCAAAGCCAGATTTGATTCTGGTCCAGTAACAGCTGAAAACAATTGATGACTCCATGGAGAAGACCAATGACCCCACTGTTCAGGAAGTGTGGCAAAAGACACTAGTAGGCTTTATAACATTCTGAGCAGAATCTTGAGAACGAGACAGTTGTTGAGGAGCAAGAATTTTCTATGTGACCTAGATTGCAGAAGTAGTGGGAACAGGGACAGAAGTAGACTCTGGTGTTTCATCTCTCTGGCTACCTGTTAAAGATTTTCGGAGACTGACTGAGCATACTGGCCATCCAATTCCTTTTTCTCAAGACACTTGCTCACTCATATAAAAGGCAAAAGAAATTGTTCTTTGATGGACAACTAAAATTTCTATTATACACAGAGCTAAAAAAGCTCCAGGAGAATACAAACAATCTCTAGAAAAATCCATCTAACCAGAAAACCTTCTACCAATCAGCACATCAAAAAGTATAACTGGAGCAATGTTTAGAATTGCAAAATAAGTTTATTAAAAATCCCATTTAAGAGAAACACCAATAAAAAAGTACATCTCTCTCATTATATCCCAAGGTAACATCTAACCCTCAAACTCTTGTAACATGTTCACTTAATTATAGATACCATTTTCTTCCTTCACCTTCAGAAATAAATATAAAGAAAATTTGTACTCCACAGAAGCAAACATGTTCATGGAGACTTTTTTTTTTTTATCATGATCTTCTCTAGCACAAATGGCTTATGCCTTGTTTTAATGACTCTAGCGACTTGACTAGTTTCTCCTTCACTTAGAGAACTACCAAAAAGTTATTTTCAAAGTATCTTCATTTTGTAATGCTAAGAAGTTTTCAAGTGCCAAAATGAGCTTGTGATTTGTTATATTTTCCACAAAAGTATTTAATCAACTTCAATGTTACTTCGACAGCCTCTTCCTGGACCATCAGCCTGAGCTCTAATTATATAGATGGGTTTGAAGAGCCTCTATTTAAGTTTTTAAAAGATCATATCTAACAATAAATGTAATCGATCCCAAAATTAATAAAAAATAATGTGAAACTAACTTAAAATCTCAGGAATACACATCCTAGAAAGACTCCTCTGAATTTTAGACTAGGAGCAGAATCATTTCCCCAGCCCTGCTCTGTGAAAGTGGCAGACACTAAAAAGAGCAAAGATAGTGACAGCATATTTGGTGATGTTTTTCCCTCCTTCTATCCCACTCCACTTCTGTGAACCATCTGTGATAGATTAAATTATTATTCAGCAGATATTCACTCCTTCCCCCAGTACCCCAAGGGAGGAATAGACTTCTCCTCTGCAGTGATGTTGGGCTTGGCTCTGTGACTTAGTTTGGCCCCAGGCTTTTGGGCACATCATATGCCTTGCTTTGGTCAGTGGGATCTTGTAGATGTGGCACAAGCAGACACTTGAACTGTGCTTATGCAGCTGGCCTTGTCTTCTTGTACTTCTGCTGTTGCCTTAAAAAGAGCTTACTGTGGGTAGCCACTGGCCCTTCCGCCAAGGTCCCAGAATAAGACATGTGAAGCAAAATTGTCCTAGCTGATCCATAGACCTACGTGTTGAAGCAGAGCCTTGGGTGAGAACACATGCTCTAAGATACTGAATTTTGGGGAAGTCTGTTATATATGAAGCTTTCATAGTTGTTTTTAAATAATAATGGTTATGTGGGCTCAGAAGATGCAATGAAAATGAAGAAAATGAACGAATTCAAAATATTTTATCTGAGACCCTTAGGACTTACTAAAAGTGTTTAAAATTCATATATATTTTTTGGCTTTTATAAAGGTAATATGATGCAAATACCATATGTTTTATAATGTCCCCTCAGGGTCTTAGAATCACAAAATCAAACAAATTAATAAATATATAATGAAACATGTTAAGTAGTTTTAAATTACATAAATAGGTTCAGGTTAGATTTTTGCTGTCAAATGAATTATGAACAGCCTTTCAGTTTTTTCCAAGGGCTTTTGGATTTCAGAATAATAGCTATGGAACTATATTATCAATATGTGTAAAATTATAAAGAATGTTTCATTTCATTAACTCTACATACAAGGTATGATTACCCTGAGTCACTGTCTCAAATCCACTGTGGAAATGGGAAGAATACACCTAATCTTTAATGAAAAAGTTAATACTCAAATCTCACTACTTTGTAATTCATTGGTTATACTTAGCAACGCTTGCGTTCTCTTTTGCTTTAGATCAACTTGAGAAACTGAAAACCAAACATTATACCCTTTAATCAACAAACACTTACTGAGTTTCTTCTACATAACCAGATGCTGTGATACTTGCTAAGGATGCTCTTGAATCAAATAATGCTTGTTTACTTAAAGAGCTTACTACTTAGAGCGAAAGACAGATAAGAACATTTTTATATTAATTACAATGTTTAAATAAAAAAATTTTAGATGTACTGGGTTACATTAAATGGTATTCAAATTTTACCTCCTCCTTTCTACCTTTAAAAATCTGTTTATTAGAAAGTTTAAAATTAACATTTGTAGGTCACATCATCATGTTTCTATTGGACAGTAGTGCTCTAAATCTTCAGTTCTTTCTGCTACACCAGACCTGATATTGAAAATCCCTGACAACCTTTTCCTTCCTGAAGCTTCCCTCCCTTCCTCAGCTTTTGTGACAATGCACTATGAAAGTTTTCCTCCTGCCACTCATTCTCCTCAGCTGGTTCCTGGCTCTTCTTCCATCCCTTCATTATAAGTGTTCCTACGAGTACGCCTGGGCTCCCCTCCCTTTCTTTCCGCAGGTGTCTCCTCTACCGCTTCTACATCAACTGGCAAGTCTATTTAAGTGACTCTCCCATTTATGGTTCCAGGCCTGTCCAAGGGCCATCTTCACCTATTTGCACTTCAAAGTGATCCTTCCAAATCACTTCCTCACCTTCCTCTCTAAAAGAGTTCTTTGCTCTTAACTTCCTTATTTCCATGAGATCATCTCCCCCATTCTCTAAACTGAAAACCTCCTTGTCAACTTTAATTGTTATTCCTTGCTCTTCAATTGTCTGCAAGGTCCTAGTCATGTTTTTCCTCAGTTCTAAGCCTCTGCTTTCACTGACGATCAAACTCTCATTATATTTCACCTGGATATGCAGTCAGGTCAATTCTCTTATCCATTCTAGCCCCAACTACCAGATTAATGCGCCTAAGCAAAGTTCTGACCACAACTTTGATAACACCTTCCAAATCTGCCTGGCATATATCACATGAAGGAGAAGCAGTATTATTAGGGGTCTCTGAAAGATTTTTCAGACTATTTTAGAGAGAAGTTTCTCCCTATAATCTGATATAATAGTGGAAGAGCATGAGCAAAGGGAACCTGGTTTGAGAGAAAGGAAGAGAACCACATATGCTTTGGCAACAGATAAATGTTATATCTTTTCTGCTAGGATTCTCAGAGACCAACTCCAATTCTCCAGTTCTCTGCAAATGGAAATTCATGCAGCAGTCTAAAACTAATAAGAGCTATGAACTTAAAATTCAGCAATTATCTCCATTCAGAGGAAAGTATACAGAGAACCATGGTCTCCCTAAAAATAAGAAATAGAGGAATGGAAAATCAGATGACAGATACCATGTCTATCATGAATTTTTTTTTTCTAGGGGTGGGGGTGGGGAGGAACTCATGCATTCAATATAGGCCTCTTTTTACATTGTTAAAGGCTTGTTATATGTCAGTGGGGCTTACGATGGTTGAACTCTGCAAATGAATTAGGGAGAACTAAAATAGGCGTTTACAGGTGACTGAAATTAGCCAAATGCAACAAGCTTCAATCTACTTTCCTGTTTTATCATCCTTCACAAGTTGTTTAATGTTCAGACTGAATTACTGGACGCTTAAGATCCAGATGGTCCCTCTTTGTAGTACATCCTATGGTTATAATGCCTTTCTTTCTTTAATTCCAAGAGTGAAAACCTTTCCACTGCGAAAGATAATTCAAATAACAAGATTCCCTTAACCAGATGTGATCTCTACCTGCCTCAAGCTTCAGAGAATGTTATGACCTTTACAATGTGCTCTGCCATATAGTCTGATATGCCACATAACTGTTTGCACACTATTCTTATTATCCATAGTAAACTTTGAATACTTTATTCATCTTATCCAAAGCAGACGAGTAATGCTTTAGGATTATTACTTTCCTACAAGAGAAGGAGATATTCATTTGAAAAGAAACTAAGCGAGAATAAAAAGCAAGTATTTAAGACACACGCAAAGCATCGGACATACATGACTCATGACAATGCTGATCAAGGCAAAAGCATCAGGTCCCGTTTTCCTCTTCGAATGTGAGACATAACGAAGTTAGCCCTCAGTGCCACTAGCTTCCCCTTTACAAGGGCAGACTCAAGGCACGAGGCGAGGAGTTTCACCAGTTGCTCAACCAGACAGCGCAACGCGCTTCCTCTTTCTCCTGCTCTATTCGAGTCAAGACGGTCAATCCCAGCCCGAGGCACCTGCGCCCTGAGATATCTTCGGGACACCAGCATTTCCGGACCAAGGCTCGGAAGGGTACTCTCTTCAACCTGACCGCGCGCCTCGCCTGCAACTCATGAAATAACTGGTCGCCCCTTCCTGTTTCCCACATGGGGTTCCTCTGTCTCCGCCCGGCCGCGCCTCGCTCCTCATCCTCGAGGACACCGGCTCCGCGGCCCCGGTGGCGACAAAGAGCCGGACCCTTGCCTGCGGCCTCCTGTGTCGACACTGGATGACGGACGCCTTCCTCTCTCTCCCCCCGGACTCCCCATCACGCACCTACTCCTTCCTCGCAGACGCCGACCGCTCACAGCCGAGGTTCCTTTACCAGCAGCCGCTGTTTTGTTTCCGATGTGAAGTCGCAGCCTTTGGAGCTGACGGGTCCAGACCCCGCCCAAAAGGCTTCACCCGTGTCATCATTTCCGGCTCTGGCGTCGTTGGAGGTCTGCCTGCCGAGGGGTGGGACCTAGAGGGACAGGGCGGAGCCCAGAGGAAAGGGGCAGGGCTTCTGGTGGCGTGTTAAGATGGCTGGGGAGACCCTGCGCTCCGGCCAGCCTCCCAGCCTGAGGGCCAGCAGGGGTCGAGGTTGTCAGGGATTTGAGACGGATATTGAGCTGAGGACCAAGTTTCTCTAAACTGAGCTCGGCTTGTGCTTCTCTGGCCCTGTAAGCGATGGCATCTTAAGCCTAACATTACTTTCATTTCCCTGTGGCGCCTATTTATAATACCTCTCAATGTGAATCAGCCGCACCACAATAAAGAGGATGCTAATTAAAATTGTAAATACACCTCCTACCTAATGAATCAAAACTTCTGGCGGGCGGGAAATTGTATTTTAAACAAATGCCAACTGAGATTCTTGGGCTCCAAATTTAAGAACCAGTCTTCCTAAATGGTGAGCTTCCACAAAGCTCAAAATCTTATTTTTGTAATCTCCAAAATAAGTATCTGGCGCACTGTGAGTTGCTCAACCGTCAGCTACAACTTTGTGCACAAGGATCTAAGTCATCGATCCAACTAATATTTAATGTGGCAGAGTAAACAGATTTGGAAGTGTCAGTTAATTCAAACATGGCTTGAGAAGAATTTTTATTCATTTTTGTTTTGGAAATTATCTTCTTGGGCATGTTAGATTGCCATTCCTAATTTGGCATATGAGTTAATAAAATGAAAGGTAAAGATCAATTAAGATGAAAATATAAGTATTCAAATGCAAGTAAGTATTTCAATGTTAACATAAGTACATTTCAAAAAAAATCTACATTTATAAAAAATAAGTTCACTTTGGTCTACAGTATGAATGTTAATAGTTCCTCAGTTTGAAATGTACATGTGAATTTTCCTATTTTCTTCCTGACATCTAGACTGTTTGGCTATTTGGGATTACTTCTCATATCCTTTATAACCAGTGGCTTTCACCAAGTCAATTTCACCATCTTTTGCTGAACAAAAACTATTTCTCAATTCATCCTGTTAATAAAAGGATGAAATAGGACCTAAAAAAATTTGTAACCACTTTGACACCAAAGCATTCGGCAGTCTTTGGGTAGAAGTAGAAACAGAAATTATTAGAGCTGGGTAAATGAGCTTCATATACACATTGTGCACCTACTTACATTTATTTGTACTTTTTTTTTTTTTTTTTACTTCATATAAAAGAAGAAAATAACAGTGTTTAGTAT
The DNA here is from genome assembly GCF_014176215.1 of Rousettus aegyptiacus. Lineage (NCBI taxonomy): Eukaryota > Metazoa > Chordata > Mammalia > Chiroptera > Pteropodidae > Rousettus > Rousettus aegyptiacus. Next base: position 151,820,822 of record NW_023416306.1, on the reverse strand, counting down.
AGTTTGACTCTCAAGCTCAGTTTTTTTCAATTTTTCCACAATACCTAGTATTTGTTCCTGATGGGTACCTGAAACAGCAACTCTCCACAAAACCATTAGCCTCTACTATTACATAGGTTTACCAGGAAGCACTATAAGATTCAGAGTAAGTAACAACATAAAGTTCTCTAAGGAGAAAATGTTCTGGGACTGGCTAGGAATAAAGTCTATAATATTGAGTTCTCAGGCATTTTTGGAAGATTATTTTATATTAATGAACATACAAAGTATGTTTGCCTCAAAAATGTTTTTCTCTTTAAAATCTACTTAAAAAGAAAATTAAGCAGCATTTATGTAGTCTGTTAATATAAAATACTAGTACTGAGTAGGTACTTTAAACTGCTAATCAAAGTGTAGTCCTTGGATCAGTTAGCACTGGCATCATCATCCTCCTAAGGCCCCATTCTGGCCCTATGAAATCAGTCTGTATTCTAACAAGATTCCATCAGGCGATTTAGATAGGCATTCAAGTGTGATTAAACAAACTACTTCAAATAACTTACTTTTCCTCCTGTAAGCAGATGTACATATTTTAAATTATTTAGAGGGTCAAATGATGAAAAAGCATATTGGTTTTCTGCCAAATTTTCATAAAATTTTATAACAACTTGAATGGATAATATGGATTATCTAAAATTTCCAAAACTGAAATTAGGCTATGGGCAAATGATGACCGCAACCCAGAAAGTTCATGCAACTTAATAGAATTTTCTTATGTGCATTCTCCCAAACACTAGAATATGCCATTTATACATGTCTAATTTTTTATATGCAAATCTGAAAAAACAAACTCAGAAAACCTTAAAGTTTAAGGTTAGTGGCAAAACCTGACTTGAACTGACATTAAGCTATTAATGTAAGTAATGGTGTTTAGCCCAGTGACTGATCATTCCTGCTCTGCTGCAGAAATGTTAATGTATGAACTTGGGATCCTGAGGCAAATCTCACTGGAGGTGTTATGCAGTAGATGATGTACGTCCTCAAGGGTTTCAGATAGCGCCCTATAAGTTACATACTGCGAAAGAACAGAAGAGAACAAAGCAAGGGAAATTAAATCTACCTGAATAAACCTTCATGCTAATTTTGGTTAAACAAAAACAACCTAACATGCTTTAGAAGCAGTAATATGGTAAGAGAAGACAGGCATGATAAACTGCTCAAACAAGGTGTTAGGGTGAGGATGAATCTGATAAAAGGCTAGTAAATTAATTTGTAAATGGCAAAGAGCATGTTTCTGAAATTTTCCCTTGAAAAATCAGAATTTATATTATAACACTAAAAGGAGTTATCTCCATAGACATATTGAGTAATCCAAAATAAGGTAATGTCCTTTTTGCCCTTCAGTCACTAATATTCATAAAAATTTAGCCCATATTTTCAAGTTAAGTTTCTAGTATGCACTGCACAATTATAGCATGATGCCATTTATTTAATAAGACTCTGAAAGAATGAGTCCCCAAGATCAAATATATACATTTTTAATATTTGAAATATTTACATAATAGAACCATGTCATGGTCCAATATTAAGAACAGTGTTTTCAAATGTCCTCTTAAGATGTAAAAAAAATCTAGTAACTCAAGCTCAGTTATGCTTTTTAACATCCCCCCCCCTCCACCACCAAATCTTTATTTTTCTTTTAAATAAATACTCAGACATGGTAATAGCCACACCTACTCTGTGTTAAGAACTGTTTAAAACTCATCACGTTTTCAGGTAATTTTGCTCCCCTGGTGAAGTTCTGATCTACAATAAAGAAATGTATGTCTCTAACAACATCAGTATATTTTCAAACTTTGATGAGCAGAGGTAAACATAGTGTGTGTGTATTCACACAAGCACAAGTTATAAACCCTTTATCAAAACAAAAACAAAAAATTAGTGGTAACTGCCTTAAATGATTTACTTTATCCTTAGAAATAAGATGTAAACGTAAAATGCCATGCTGAATTCCTAGTGTATTTTATCAAATTTCCCTAGTCTGTCAAAAGGCCTAATTTTATTTTTTGTTTCTCGAGTTTTTTTGTTTTTTCACTTATGCTTTTCCATTTTTTTTTCAACAAAAGGGGTACACCAAAATTAAGCTAAAGACCAATTAGTGCAAAAATGCATTAAATAAAGCTCTCCGGAATCTAAGGATCTGACTCATCTCTGCACAATGAAATTGGGGCCAGGGGATCAGCGATTCACAGTCCCTTAGAAAGAGAGGCTGAAGCAGCCAGCTATCAACAGGAGAACCCTATGCTATTCAACAGACTTGCCAGAAAAGAATACCATGCTCTGGGAGACTAATAACCTAATTATCCCAGACATTTGGATTGGCACAACACCGTGTTTCCTTTACGATTCTATTCTTCACTTAGGAAATGTTTACGGGAGCCCTCCAAAGCAAATCAGGGCAAAGTAAGACTTTTATATATACATTCACACAAACACATTCATACAGATACAGCAGGAATGGATGGTCTGCTAATTTTTGCACTCTAATTTTAAAAATTAATTTCATGCCTTCATGAAAGTTTGCCAAGTCTGATCAAATAGGGAAGGAAGGACTGGTATTCTTTCAATTAAAATTGTTCGTGTTGGTTCCTTTACAGTACAGTTCAATATTAAGTGCAATTCTGCAAAAGAATTGGGGAGTCATTTTAATATTTACAAGGAACAAATCAGCAGAACAAGATTATATCAGATAGGCTGTGTACAGTAGCTGCGGCTTATAAAACATACCAGTAATTTGTACCTGGTGAGTATAAAGAGAACCAAAGTAGGATTCAGATGTCTTTACAACCAAGAGAGTACACAAGGCATCAACAAATTGGAGGACAAAAAAATTCACATTTTCTACATTAAAAAAAAATTACAGATCTTGCAAATATCTTTGAAGACAAAGAAAAATTCAAAGTCCTTTCAAGGATGGGAAAGATGGTATCTGAAATGGAACTCTTAAGTGTAAAGAGAGTTTTACTTCACAAGACCAATCTTCTTGGCTTCTGTTTCATATATCAATAATCTCCACATTTTCACTATAAAAACTTCTGCTTCTTCATCAAGTACCTAGAGAAAAAAAAAAAAACAGAAACAGTAACACATGTAAGATAAGCAATCAGCATCCCCTAAAAGTGACTGATCTTGAAAAGTATTTACTTTCAATATGACTTGAAGGAAATCTGTCTAGCATGAGAAATGTATTAAACAGTATGTGTAAATTACCCCCCACCAAAATGCATTCAGCAAAATTCCATGGCTTACTGAATATTGACACCACAGTACATTTTTGATCCATCCAACTTTTATTATCTTTTAACTTTACAAATACTACATTTATACATGTCTTGGAAAACTATTTCCTGAGGAAAGCAAATGTTTGTTATAATGAACATTGTAATTTTGGCAGAACGAGTTGTACAACTATATAATAACTTAATACAGAGTATCTCATTTACCCCTCTAAGAAACAACCTTATAATCTTAATAATTATGAATGTGGCATTTAATTAAATATTAAATGAGAATATATGTAAAGCATTTAATACAGTGTCATGGATACAGTAAACAGAGTAAATGAACACTACCACCATGATGAGGGACACAAGACCACGGAATTAAAAAAAGGTCATTTCCCCTCGGCAAATAAATCATTATATTTCTACCTACTTATGAGTTAGGTGCATCATGTCCTAACCACTACTCCTGCCCTCATCCCACACACATGTTTGGCCCTCTATACCAGAGCTGTAGTGAGGTAAAATGGAATAATCATGTTTCCTTCTACTGGAGGCAGCTATGACTGAGCTTCAGGATATCACTGCCATGATGATTTGTGGCCTAATGTTGCCAGTACAGGTTAGGAATTAAGGAAACCGGATCTTTAGCCAGACTACTTGGGTTCAAATCCCACTTCTGCCTCTTACTAATTACATATCCTTGGTTGGGTTACTTAACCAATGAGCCTCAGTTCTCTTATCAGTAAGATAAAGAAAATCGATAACATCATACTGGTTCATAATTTAAAGTTAATATGTACAAAGTGCACAAAGTGCTCTGAAAAGTGCCCAATACCTAAGTGATCAGTAAGTAAATGCCTAAAAGGAGCCAGAAATTTTGATTTTCATAAATTTCCCTAAATTTCCCAATGATGATATTAATTAAAGAACTTCTAAGCAGACTTCTCTAAGCCACACTTGATTAGTCGTTCAAAAGAACTATGCTGCAACACTAACATGGACATTGTAACCTGAAAATACAGATACAGGTATAAAATGCAACCAAAGTTCATTAATTTATGTCAGATGAGGAAAGGTACAGTTTAAAAAGGTCATATTTTTAATAAGAGCAAAATTTTATTTGGGCTAAAAATTCCATCTATCTATATGAGAAATGTTTAGAGGGTCCATAAGCTTTTATCGGAACTGGTTGAAAACCTAGCTCAATTGGTCTCCTTCTCACTATGATCAATGAGACAAAAAAATAATCAAAACCATATAAGTGATTAGTAGAGTCTAACTAGTAGTATTTCAAACATCAAAATATTTGAACAGATCAAAATAGATTAACGCTGACACAAGGAATCTTCACTGACAGTAATTAGAACTTTGCCAAGGCCAAAAACCAGAACACTGATTTTTAAAAAAGAATTTCTTAAGTCTAACTGTAAAATCCTCTCTCTACCTCAAGGATCACCTTTTAAAGAGGCTGAAAGTTTAAGGAAAGTTTAGATTCTATCTCCAAGGGCTGGGATTTATTCATCTCTCTCCTTTTATCTGAGACTCAGCATTATGAAATCAATAAACTTTTTACAAATGTTTTATCAGGAAATCTAAAAAGCTGTATCAGGCTGGGTGGGCAGTAGAATTATCTGGCTTTAGATATCATATAGTGCCTGCACATAAAGTATCTCAACCTTACAACTCCTTTTGATTAGGCATCCCCCTATGTCCTCCCTAACAACTTTGCAACGCAAAATCAAGTTCCCCCAGTCACCTGTCATCTTGTATTAGCATGCTTGGTGTATCTTCCTCCCTGACTCGTTTTTCCATTGCTACCTTCCCACTCTGCCCTTTGGATCACATTCCACTTAATACTATCCATCCTTAGCTTCTTTTATTATTGTTTTCATCTCCTTACCTTAAATAAAAACCTGGTATGTCCCCTAAAGAACCTGAGTGACACTCCAAGAGCCTTCTCAGGAGGTTCCTCACTTTTAAGCCTTAGCTTTCAAAGAAAGGAGAAGCTACTGGATCTTAGCTTATTTCCATCCTTGTAAACAATATCTCCATTGAGGTTAATGAGATTGTACAAAACCACTCTTCCACTCCATCAGCAGCTATCTAGCAAATGCCTAGTCTTTCACTCACATTAGAGCAACAATTTGGCAGGTGGTTCCTATTTCTCTCCAAACATTTCCCAACATTCGGTAATTTCAATTTCTATGTATTATCACTAAAGCTTAAAATTAATTAAGTCATGTTAAACAATGACATTGGCTCTGCCCCAGAAACTCTCTCCCACAGCCATATTTTGCACTTTTCATCATCATATGGACTGATCCACCACTTGTATTCTTAAACATTCTACTCTCCATAACTTTCCCAGTTGTCATTCTAACACACCTCCCCCAACTTCATTGGATCCAGCAGTCTTTGACTCATTTAAACCATCAGCTATTCTGGTATTATCCCCATCACCTCCAACCGGGGTTCACTGCGTCTGATTGCAGCTACACCTCCAGCAGGTTAAGTGAATTTGGCTTGTTTACACAGCCACACCCAGGCCCCCCCATGAACTCCAACACTGGGTGCAGGATCCCCTTGTGATCTCTGGAGTGGGGACTCACTGCTTTACTCACCAGGGGTCTGAAGCCCCTGCGAGCCAACCCAGGAAACCCTTTGTGTTTGAGTGCTTTTTATTAGCAAGGAACAGACTTTTCCTCCTAATTTGGAATTCATAGTCCATTCGATCACTCTCTCACCTTACCATCAATACTCTTCCTCCTTCCTTTCCTCACCAAAATCGCCATAGTAGATAAATGCAACTATTGACTCTAATGTCCAAATTAAATGCAACTGGAAATTTGATGTTTAACCATTGCTGACCCAAGAGACACCTGTCCAAGCAACAAAACAGTTATACAATCTTCAAGTCTCAGTTTAGATGGTAATTCTTGGATGCATTCACTAATTGCACTCAACACTGTCAGATACTCTATCTCCTCTGCCCCAATATCTTTTTAAAATATCTCCATTATAGCAAGTATATAAGAGTATAAATATTGGTACGTTTTTCTTTCTGATAGTTCGAATGTTCCACCTTTTTATGCTTCTAACACATCACTCTACAAAGTAAATAGTTAATGTTTTCTAAATGTATTAATAGATCCAGGACTTATATTTATATTCACACAAACACCAAAGGTGGGGAAAGAAGAGATTGGTAAAAAAAAAAAAAGGAAAACCCTAATTTGTGTTGTCTAATGATATCTTGCTGCGGGTGCCTCTATTTTCTTTAAATCCATATTCAAATTTTAATTCAAACCCATAAAAAGATTTTGGAACCAACATAGGTAGAAAATCAAATTCAAAGAAGTTTGTTCACATAGATATTAATTAAAATATTAGTAAGAATGAACTTCTAACTCACCATGGCAACATCATCTAAAATGCTCTGAGGTGAACTATGAGCCATAACCTAAAAGAAACAAATAATTGTCATTTTGAAAATAAACAAAAAATTAGCATTATAGTCAAGAAATTTCAAGGCACTCTCTAATAATATGGAAATTTCTTATGGCCTAAGAACCTTTCTGTAAATTTCTTTATTCCCCAAATTCTACTCTCTTGAATGGAAATCTGACACCATAACCTAGAATCTTAATCATTATAGTATCTATTTTCTAATTCAAATCCAGACTTAAAGTTTTAATGCTACAATAACTATAAGTGGAAAAGGCAGCCTAATCTGCTAGTTCTAATGTTAAAAGAGCAGTGCTGGTGGAAAAACAGCATCCTTAGACTGCAATTTAGTTACTACTTTACAAAAATATGGTGCTTCTGTTACAACTGCCTTATTAAAGACAAGACTTTGTCTTCAAGAGACAATAGGAGGTAGTATACCCTGGTGCTTAAGACTTCCAGTTTTACAGACTTGACTCTGCTATTTATTATGTGACTATGTTCAAGACACAATCTCTCCCTAAGCCTCAATTTCTTCACATTTAAAATGGGGATATTATTAGTAACTTATACTTTCTAAGGTTGTTGGGAGGTTTAAAGATAAGGTTCTATAAAATGCTTAACACAAGAATAAAGCCTGACACATTAGTAATCAACCAATAAATATCAACTATTACCATGCTATGAAAGAAACTACTTTGCTCTTTAAAAGATGGATGACTGACAAAGGAATTCATGAGACAGGCTATTAGTTGTCTCTAATGTACTGCATTAGAAACTGTACTTCAACTGTACTTTAGCAGCATTATATCCATTAAAACAAGAAGAAAGTGGCAAGGCATTCTCAGGGGCAGGGAGAGAGCAAAATTGGCAGCAGCCAGCAATTCTGTCCTCCTTACTCCTCTGAAATGAAAGTGTGGGGGGTCTGAAATAGAGTAGAGGGTTCATTTAAGTAGCTATGAATCTCTCAATTGAAACTAAACTATCATGGACTTGGCTCTGGAAAACTTTATTTTAGAAAGTATCTAATACGTTAAAGTTTCAATAAGTTTGGGGGTGAAGGGAGAAAAAGACTAACCTTAGAACAAACAAAATCAACTAATGTAGCTTCTTCTTCACCTATGTATTCTATAATTTTCTTATTAATCCATGGTCTAATTCGTCGTTCCATCAATATCTATAAAATAAGAGATTTTTATTACATCTAGTAAAATCAAGTCTATAATCTTGTGATTTTCCATGATTAAAACATAGTTGAACTAAGACAAATATGTATCAAAATATAATTATTTGCTTCCAACTTATGAAGACTTCAAAAGTACCACCAAGATGTCCCCAGTGATCTATAAAATCCTTGGCCAGTCAAGATTCTAGCCACATTATCATCCTTACTTGTTATTTATAGAATCAACTAAGTTTGTATGCAATACTCAAAACCACTTCCAACAAAATGATGAAATACAATTTGCTACTCACAGAATCCACAATAGACCAATCCAGGGGATACGCAAAGAGCTCTGGTTTGGCTGTGGGGATTTTCTCAATGAGACTCTTAATATGTTTACGCTTTTCTTCAGTGTTTACAGTGCCTTTGGCAGCATTTTTATCATCTTCACCATAATCCAAGGGAACCAGTTTCCTTTTACGAGGTACATCGTCACTGTCTTCATCCTCAAATTTGTTAAAGACACTATCTACGGGGAGTTTCTTTCTCTTCACAGAATTAGGCTGACCAGGACTATTGGAAGCACCTATAGTAAAAACACTGTATTAGCATAGTGACTTAATTTTCCAATGTTACATTTTATTACCCACCATCCCTTGAAAGCAGTGCAAAATATACTTCAACAAATCTCAAAGATCCCAACTGTAAAAAATAACTCACTACTCACAAGTGCTAGAAAATATAACTTTTCACTTCTTCTCAGAACTCGAGGCAGCTGCAGATATAGGAGCACTAGTAGAACTATGGAAACAATAGTGAGCTAGAAAGGCATATTTGAATATTCTTCTATCTACCTACCAAGAGGCATTTATTTTTTCCGTAAGGCAAAATTTAGGTATTTGCAGGAGGGAAAACAAAGGAAATAAGGAAGGGAATGCAAACATACCCAGTTTAAGACTTAGTCCTATTTTTGGCCTATGCTCCTCAGGTTGTTGTTGATCTGGCGAATTTTCGTGAGGAATAATAATACCACAGGGAGACTCATCCCCAGGAGTGTTGGGGGTTGCATTGCCACTGGCAGAGGAAACAGATGGGGCAGAACTGATGGGCCTCAGAGTGGGTTTCAGACAGGGTTTCTGCTCTGGCTCTTCTTCCTCTTCCATGGGTTCCTCTCGTTTTTCCTCTTTTTCTTGTTTTTCTTCTTCTTCCTCCTCAGATTCTGGTTCTTGTTTTATTTGTGGTTGTCTGCGCCTCTCAGCCTCTTGTTCCATCTAAAACCAAAATAATCTGATAAACTCAAACTACAATCATACTCAATTTAGCTGGCTTTTTGTTTTACATTATCTTTCATAAAATCCAACTTTTCTTTTATATTAGGAATAATGAAACACTGCCAGCTGCTATAATCTGAAAGCCAGGTAAATCTGTAAAGTATGCTTGGGTAATCTGCAAAATGTTTTTAAATATTTTACATACATAACCATTCTTTAATGGCTTGTCTAAACCATCTAGATTAACAAAAGTAAATATATAATACCTAATTCAAATTGAAAAGTATGTTTTCATACTTTTAGTAAAAAATTATAACCTGAAGTTTATTTTAGAATAGTGTGGATAATACATAAAAGGCAACTCAAATCCTCAGCATGGTCATACACAATTATTTGTTCTTTCTAGGCTGAGATGGTAGTCACTTTTGTGTTCATGAACAAAAGGAACAGGGAGCAAGAGGGAATTTAGGAGGCAAAGGCCTATAACAAAATGAACATTATCCCTGAAATTATTTCTTAAAAAATCATAAGATTATAAAAACTTATTTGAATAGATCAAAATTTTTCCTGACCATTAAATAAACAAAAATAGAAAAAAATACATCCTAAACTACTTAAAAATCCAAAATTTCTGCAGGACATGGCATAATACCATATAACCACCAGTTCTTAAAGGAAATATAATGATCGTTAAACAATCAGTAAAGCAGGCAAAGCCACCGGTAGAGACTTAAAAACATCCCCAACCTAAATGTTACAATGGTATAGATTTTAAAAACTGATAATAGGCCATGAGGATGAAAGTATGAAAAAAGATATAAGGGCTAAAATTTGGTAAAATTCTGGGTGGAAGATTTTACCTAATTTAAAAACACATCAGAAAACAACATGCAAATTATAATTTCACTTATAAAACTTATGTGTAAGGGGGGTATATGTATACCTGTATACACATATATACAAATAAACATCTATACCTGTGTGGTGACAATTAAAAAATAACCGCACATTTATAATGATAAGTGGCTGATAGAGATCAGATAGTTTTTAATCTTATTATTATATTCTATGTTATCTGAACTTTCTCTTTCCTCATGTATGTACTTATTTTACTAAAAGAGAAAAGAATACTAATTCATTTTGAAAAATAAAAGGGACCTATAAGACATGGTTTCTGTTAACAAACAGTATATAACAAATTTTAAAAGCTGATATAAAGAGTTTATAGCATTATTAGGTTCAATGACGTATTTAGAACTAAAAACTTCTTAGAAATGACACTCTATTTCCGAAAGCAAGAAAGGAATATGCCATGTCCTGACATAATCTTTTCCTTTTAATGACAAGATGTTCATGGAAACATCTTTATTTTTAAAGCAAAATATTTAGGAAGGTAGCGAGAAGACCTCAAACCACAAATGCACACTGTAGAAAGAGGTTTCTAGCAAAGTTTCATTAAAAGACAGTCATTTAACTTAATACTTCACAGAAATAATTGAGCAAAATATTTGGAAAATGTTTAGAATAATTAAAGTTGTAAATTGACTAATATTGATGATTTGTGTAATAAAGAGAAAGTACTAATAATCTCTCCCAAAACAGCAAGAACCATGGAGCATAAAAGTGCATTTCCCTTCTAAACTATAAACTAAACTACTCAGAGCTGGCTTACTTAAGAAGACATAATAATACTCTAAGAATATTATGAATGTGATAGTAACCAACCCTCTGGAGCTCTGCATCTGGATCCGGATGCCCTTCCGCCAGAAGGCGCTGCCTGATTTCCTCTAGCTCTTCCTTCTCTCTTTTCCTATCCCGTTCATCTGCTTCCATTTCCTTTTCCCTATCACGCAACCTTTTCTGAAGAGCACTTCCTCTGCAAAAGAAAATAACAGGCCTTATTTAATACTCAGATCATCGACTACTACACATGATATCTCCAAAAGCATTTTCTTTCAATATTAAAAGATGCATGCTAACAGACTCTTAAATGTTGTGTATCTGTAGAACACTCTCTAAATGTTCCTGTTTATTAAGTGAGCATTGTCTTATCATTTATCACCATGCGCCATTGTTAAATTTTTCTCAGTGTCTAAACCAAGTAGAAATAGCTTTCAGAGAGAAAAAAGCTCTCATTTTGTGCCTATTCCATAGGGAAACTCCAACATGTAACTTGCTTTCTAGAATGCCAAGTTGTGAAAAATTAACACAGGTAGTAATAACAATGCAAAAAATAGCTCTATATCTTCCATTAAAATCAATTCTTTCTCTCATGCGAAAAAAAAATTCCAGAAGTAGTACAGAATCAACAAAAAAGCAGAAATTCTATCTAGCAGTTTATTATCAGAATGTTAAAATTATGAACTGCTATTTTATGATTCACTAATTTTACTGCTGTTTTTCATTTTCTCACAGTCAAATCCCTGGCATTCTTTCAAGTTGCTAATTCCAATGTTTTTATTGTTTTGCCTCCAGTGTATTAAATTTAACTATACAGTAAATGCCTTTACTGCATGCCTAAATCATGTGAAGCACATGAGACATTTTTTAAAAAATCAAAATATTGCCCATATCCTCAGAAATTATAGTTTGGAGTAGAGGGGGCAAAACAAACAATTTTATCATGGTGTCCTAAGTGTTAGAATGAGAATAGTTTAGAAATGCCAAAGGAACAAAGAGATGAGGGATGGCAGGCTTCGCAACTCTCACTTCACAATATCAATGGGACGCGAGGGGATGTTTGTATTGCTATGTGACGCTCTTGAAATATTTGAAGACAAAAATGTCTAGAGTACTTTGTTATACAGATTAATTATAACTTGCTATAAAAGTTGGACCTCTTTAAAACACGAAGAAAAATTTGGTTATATTATTAAGGATTTGCACACCAAAAAGATGCATAAAATTGTTGATCCTTTTCAAACAGCTCTTTCCCCCAATGTCCAACCCTTCTGAAAACAGTGTATCAACTATGGGGTGATTACAAAATGGAACATGAAGATCTCTTTCTTATTCTAATATGTGAACTTGCAATGTGACAGACAAGGGGAAATAAAGCTACTAAAAAGCTGAAAATATCAATTCAAAAAACAAAGATTCCTTACCTGTAATATTTGGGATCATCTCTATCATCATCATAATCCTCTAAGAATTCTTTTAGCCGTTTAGCTTCTTTTGCCTTTAATGAAATGAAGGACAAAATGTGTAAAATTAACGTAAAAGTCATTTAGATTTAGATTACCCTCTCTTCCTTTCCTGAGATTTTTCTTATCCATACCACTTGAACTTTATAATTCTCATATACTTCATATTAAATGTGAACAACGGTAGATATTTTTCTTTTACTCTAAACAAGTTAGATTTAGGACTTAACTGTGAAATAAAAACCACATATAGTATGCTACAATAAATATCCTCTCTGAATATAATCTTCGAAGTACAGTAATTTTCTAATGAAACCTGAGCACACCAAGAAATAAAACCGAAAGTTATCTTATTGGATCTGTTAAATGAACAAAAATATTTTACATTTCATTTGTAGGTAGATGATGCTACAAGTAGTAGTTTTTATGAAACATAGGACTGAAAATTTACATCATGTTCATAAATCAATCTAAAGGTAACACCTACCTCTCACTTATGAGTATACAAACCATGAAAGTACATGAACCTTTTCCTCCTACTTTTGGAATTACAAAGATAATATATACTTAATAGCAATTATTTCTAAGAATTGTACATGTATAAATATGTAATATATAAAAGTATATAACCTACATCTATATCAATTATATCTACAACTATTTTATCTACGTACAAAGCAAATAACAGGTTTCTGACTACGGGAAAAAATTAACACACTTCCTCCCAGTTCAAATGCTACCTCTGTAAAGACTCAAAATCTAATCATCTATCCATGACCAATTCTTCCCCTAGATAGAATTAGTTATTTTCTTATCTATTCCCACAATACTGTGAACATATCTTTATGATACCTTAAACACTCTCACACATGCTACAGTACCTTATCTTTTTGACAACACTACCCACTTGTTTCAAAGTTAGAAGCATTAGTATTCTTGTATGCCAAGTGTTTAGCACAAGGCTGAGATATAATATACACTCGAAATTTGTCAAATGAATGAAAAGCAGGCTGTTAGGCAGCAATGACAATACTTACAAATATCTAAATAAAACACAGAAAGGCCCATAGGTATATACAAAAACATAAAAATAAGTTACCACTCTTGAAGAGCAGAAACTTCTATTTTTATATCAGGTAATTGTTACTTGAACATTTTTATAATAAGCAAGTATCTGTTTTTGTAACTGGATCTTTTTAAAGTTCTCAAAAATTAATGGGAAATTTATCTCTAGAAAAACAGGTTTCAGATCTGCTTGTAGGAAGCAGGATCATTTCAAATCTATTCCACAATGTTGTTGATGGCAAACATTTCTTCAAATAATTATGTCTCTTTCGGTGTTATTCTCTCCTATTTTCTAACCATGGGATGAAAAAAGAATTCTAGAGTGGGAGCTACAATCGAGGAAAATAAAAATTATTTAAAATAATTCTATGACATTAGAGGACATACTATCCAGAAAGCCCATACTATCTATCTAGTTGCTGCATGCACCCTTTTGGTTACTTACAAAAATTCCCTCTATGTTTCATGTTCAAAAGCTATTTGAAGAAGATTCCTAACTTCAGTGAAGTTTTTGGAAGAATAATCTCCAAACTGGAGATAAAGAAACTTTCATGAAATTCTGGCAAAGACAGAACACATGGAACATACTACTGAAGCAAATACTATGATAAAATATATTTGTCATTTTACTTAGTAACGACCTGTGCCAACTGCTTCACTGTTATAGTTTATCAAACAATAAAATGTAAAAAACAATATGCATTATGATTATTATGTAGTCAAAAGAATAAAGAATCACCTAAGGAAAAACTATAATCCATAAATGTTAAATACGGAAGACAATAATTTTGATTTATAAAACCAGCGGTCTTCTCATGACACTATTTCCTCCCTTCAAATGTATTACACCAATACAGAGTAACATTCCGGTTTCCTCAAAATAAAAAATGTTGCAGATTTTTAATCAAAGAATGTTCTATAAATTCTCATATTATACATTACTCTGTGACAGATTTATTTTGAAACTATGCCAAAGAGATAATTTTGTTTAGTCAGCAAAACTGTGGAAAATAGAAAAAAATTTTGGTGCACTCAAAGTATCTCAAGGTTACTAAAATATATAAACTAAATTATCTATACTAGGACCTTGTACATTTTAATTATAAAGTTACTTCTAGTTAACGGTAAAGATTTGACTTGATGTTTATCTAAAAATCACTTATTTTTAACCTAGAATATTACCATTTCTCTTCTTCTTTCTTCTTCTCTTTCAGCCTCTTTCTCATACTCTCGGGTTTTCTTCCGTTCTCTAATTTCCCAATTCTTAAGGCGCTAAAAAAGAAATCACCGCAACTTTAAAAATGTGTACAAAGTGTCCTAAGATTTTTGACTAAGTTGCTAAGTATCTAAGCCTTAAGAATAAAAGAGTTTACTCAATTTACCTCTTGATAAGCAGCTTCTTTCTCTCGAAGTTTTCTTTCAAGTTTTCTTCGCTCATATGCATCTTCTTCATCCTCTTCTCGGTCTCTCTTCTTGTCTTTCTCTCTCTCGCGCTCTCGTTCCCTTTCTCGCTCTCTCTCGCGCTCACGTTCTCTCTCTCGTTCTCGTTCTCGCTCTCTTTCTCTTTCCCGCTCTCGTTCCCTTTCACGATCTCTGCTCTTTTCTCTATGGGGAAAAAAATCTGTCAGTCTTTAAAAAACAAAGAACGACATGTATTAAGAAATATACAAACTCACAAGTCAAAATTTAGCATTTGATTTCTGCAGAATTATAAATTCCTTTATATGCGGCAGACAAACAAAGGCTATAATTCTAGCCTCAAATTCTGAACGGTATTCGAAATTCAATGTTAATGCTTACTGGTATCTCAGAAAACAAACAAAAACCCTGTAAGAAATACAAAGCACTAACAAACATGTTAAAAGATAGTCTACTCCACTAGTGATCAAGGAATAAAGGTGTTGGCAACGGAGTGAAGAGCATTTTGGCATGTTCCATGGATAAATTAAAACCGTATCAGCAATGAAAAGTTCTCAAACATTTAATTTGGAGCGATAAAACAAAACTGCAGTATATAATATAGTATGATGCTATGGATCTAATTAAATACAAATATATATGTAACAATATCCAATTATGAATTCATAGCTATAGTAAAAGTATAAGAAGACTGATTTTACACATGTCAAATTCTCAATAATGGTTATTCAAAAAGATAATTGTTATTCCAGAAGAGGAAGGAAGGGAAGGATTTTAATACCCACTAAAGATTAAGAGCAGTGAACTTCCAGTTCCAGCAACTGGTGAACTGACCTAAAGTGAACCTCCCTTTCAGCTACAGTAAGGTGGAATTTCTGTAACACAGAAATGTATATTTGAAAACTAGCAGTGTTTTCTATAAATCTTACTTTTTCTCAAAAAAACAAACAAACAAAAACATGCCCACTGGGCCACAGAAACAACAGAGGATCTTGTCTGTCCAGAACACTGAGCAGACAGCTGGTGTGTTCTGGGTCTGTGTTAAACATCACCTCAAAGAGAAACTAATCCTAAAGTTGGAAATTATTATTTTAATCAACATTTTATGTGTGTGAGAAAGCAAGCGGGGCATGCTCTGTGGCTAAGGAATTTCTGTTAAGGGTCCTAGAGTGCTAACCTGCAGTTCTATTAAAGCTTTCAGGAAAACAGTACCTTCTCTAAAGCCTTACCTAGATCGACTCCGATCCTTATTTCGATCTGAGCTCCTTTCACGATCGCGGTCCCGATCTCTCTCTCGATCCCGATCTCGATCTCTCTCCTTCGTCCGGTCACGATCCCTATCCCGTTCTCGTTCCCGCTCCCGTTCCTTCTCCTTTTCTCGTTCACGTTCTCTTTCCCTTTCTCGTTCCCGTTCTCGCCTTTCTCGTTCCCTTTCACGCTCCCTCTCTCTTTCTCTCCGTTCTTTCTCAATTTCCTGTCTTTCTTTTTCTTTTTTGCCTTTCTCTTCTTCCAGTTTCTAGAAACCAATAAAAGTACTTTTAGAGTTAATTCTGTAGCTCCAGTATTCAGATTTTTCCCGGCGCGATGCCCAATATTGCAAACAACAAAAAAACCCAAACCACTGGTACTTTACTATTAAATATGTGGTTTTACTTGACAAATTAAACTGAAGCAATCACAAGATTAGATAGATTTCGTGCAAACCATATATTCTATACAGACCAGGAATCTCCAATCTTGGATGCTGGGAGATTGTGTCAAGTGTGACTGGCCAACGATTATATAACAAAAATAACCATGAAAATGAGGATTTATAATGATTTCTAGAAATACAATCACTTGACTAAAGTGTAATTCTTCCCATTATAAGTTTCTGTAAATCAGAGGGACTACTGATACTAATTATAAGCCCAGACTGCCCATTACCTAAAGGTTATTAGTTGAATGTTTTCAAGGGCAGATGGAAAAGGAGAGTTGGGTCACTGTAACACAACTAAATAATCTCCCCTCTGGTTTGACCACCAGACCAAGGGGAATTCCGCTAAGATCTGTCTTATCATCTATGGAAACATTTACTCCCACCATTACAAGATGGACAACCCACCAAATACAGAAAGTTTGAAAACCACTCACTTCAAGCAAAAATGTAAATAACTCATATTTTCATTTAACGTAATTGTAACAACAACATATTTATGCCCATTATGCCTATAACACAATAAAAATATACCAACAGTGATAAATCCATCCTTGGAAGGAACGATTACATATTAACTTACAGATGCTGTGCTAGGACATGGATCGCCAACACTGGATTAACCTTGCCTACAAGCTATGTTTCTGGGAGGAAGAGCAAGTACATGGTTCACAAATAAACCAAATAACAAAGTCAGACCAAGTTTGTACCCTGACAAGATTACCAGTGTTATCACATGGTTTCTACACAAACTCAGAAAAAAAAATAACCCCAAACAGGAAAAACAAAACAAAAATAAAACACATTTATCCCTTTGGTTCCATGTTTAGAGTCACTGAAATAAAATTTAAACTGTAATTATAAAATGTGCATTTTTTCTTTTCTCAGTCATGTAAAGCATTTAAAACAACTTTAAAAAGCAATCTTACCTGTTATACTTTTTTCTGTTGCTCATGGATCAGAGAACTGATAGAGGATTATGAAAGAAAAGCTAATGCATCAGAAATCAATATATTCAGCTGCTATGCCAGTCTATATCAAAGTAGAATGCAGGCAAAGCCAATACTGAATACATTGAAATTACAAAGGAAAGAGAAAAGAAATGGTAGAAAGAGGACAGAAACTGCAAGCTATTTAAAGGGTCAAATTCTAATTTCTGAAACAGTTCTAATGGAATATAAAAATTTAAATTGTAAAATGAGGCTAGACTACATAAAACTTACCTCAGTATCATACACTTATAAAGAAATTTGTATATTTCTGAGATAATAGATACTTACAGATTATTTTAGCTGTTCCAATAATAATTTCTTTTGTAGAATTCCTCAATTTTTTTACTCTTGCTTATTGCGCTATTAGGTATAGTTTCACATATGTAAATAATAATTTGTTTAGGAACTCATTTCAAAAGTTTTGTTCTAAGTAAATGAAAAAGTGAATGAATCTGGTCCTGGTCCATACTAAATGCATTTCTAAAAGATTATATATGCAGTAAATAGATACACACACACACACACACACACATATATATATGTAATTTTAAGACAAAAACTGGAGAGAAAGAAGATATGAAGTAGGTCTAAAAAGATGTAAGAAAGTAAAGAAATAATGAAAAGGACAGGAAAAAAAAAATCATAAATCTTACCTCATTCTCTCTTCAGACTCGTCCGTGCTGTAAATGGACGCCCCCTGCCACGCTGATACCCTGACAGTCTGTGGTTATTTAATAAACTCATACCAAAACATGCAAAGGTTCACTGAGCTCATTTTTTGTTACTCAAATTTTAAACATTTCTTTTAACCATACCACCCAATAAAAAGAACAGTTTTTCTTTTTCAGAAATTCAAAACATTCCCCCCCACAGTGAAAGAAGTCCAAGGCAGTCAAATGCCTGACAGCTTCTCAAACTCTGAAGCAAATATGTTGAATTAATTTTTAAAAACACAATTTCCTCATACTTTACCAATGACATGACAGAGTTTAACAAATAACAACAAAACAGGGGTAAACCACACACACAACTATATACCATTTTCAAGCTTACTCAGACCCTGAAATTGAGTACTGAACCTAACCAAAAGTATTCCTCTCTAATGACTTCCCACAGACTACCCTATTAACTCTCAAAATTAATTTGGGAAAACTGTATTTGTGCTTTTCGATATGTAATTCCTGAAAAAGCACTGTGTATGTGAGCTAGGGCTGGGCCTGGATAATAAGTGTTCAGCAGCACTGACTCAATGGCATGAATTGTCAACTTGGAATTTTGAAAGCAATAAGAATAAGATTACATAAAAGAAAAAATGAACACTTAGCATTTCACTGAATAAAAGGCCACTCAGTCTTATGAGTAAGAAACAGCAACATAATATCTTTAATATCAAAATACTTTTCATGCAATGTCTATATTTCCCCGTCCATAAGCATCACCTTCAACGTCAGCGAACATTCACAGATGCACTGTCATTGAGAGAAGCTTTCAATAGGCAAAACTCGTGAGTGGGATTTACTATCACAAATACCCATTTCCAAGCCAGTTACCCCTTTGCATATTTTTCTGAGGGGGCATCCATAAATATAATAAAAAACAGAAGCTCATACTTACATCCTATTCCTTGTTACTTTCCAAGCTGAGTGTTTCATCTTGCATTAGTCACCATATGATCTCTATCATAATGGTGGGGGTCAATGAATAGATTAGCTTTATGGGCATTTACAGTTCTTCCATGCATCTAAAATTTGGTACGTCTGGTAACCACTGACCTACTTTTTAAAATCTCCCCCTCTCAACTTAAATCTATACAAATATAAATCTTAAATTTTAATCTCAGCTCTAAAGGTTTTCCTAAGATTAAGTTAAATAACTGCCCCCAGAAATACACTACATACAGTGTATGTTATTCTCTGCCCCCTTGATCTAGTTTAAATCTGACCTTGATGTTTATGTTGAAATCTAAAAATAAAATTAGCTCTCATTCATATTAAAGTGAGATGACTGCAGAGTAGTCAGTAACTGAAAAAAACTAAGTATGATATGTCAAGGACCACTTTAATATGGTATTGGCCTTCTACGGTATTGATCTTCTGTTTGTTTCTATCTAAATATCAATTAAACCTATAAAAAGCATTTAAAATTATATTCTAATGTAAGGTGATTGTTTTTGTCTGTTTGCTTTGGATTCTGTAAAAAGTCTAGATTGGTATCAAGTGAAAAAACAAGAATACTACCTTGTGTGTGTCTCTGAATTTGCTGATTTCTCGGGATATCAGGTCTCTTTTGTCTTCTTCCATTTCTATAGCATTTATATCCTCCTAAAAGAAAAGGGGGACAGAAGGGAATGCATAAAGATCAATCTAATAAAAAAGGTTAGGTATTCTGTACAGATCTTGCAAAATAAAGACGTAAATAAATAAAAAGATCTTATATAAAAACAAATTTAATGATCTAAGTTAGTGAAAAATCAGATGGGAATCATAAATTTTGGCAATTAGCAGTAAATATAATTATTGTCAAAGCCTACAATGTAAACAAACCTTAGTGATGAGTGGATAAGGGATCAGTGGTGCCACCGGAAATCTGCGGAAAATCTGCGGAAAAATCCACAAAGACTTTAAGAAAAAAAAAACAGAGGAGTTCATTTTCTGCAAAAACAATGCTCTATATACTATAAGCAATACAAGATTTTTGACTTTTGATTTCAAATTACTTAATAAAAAAAAAGATTTTACTCTCTCTATAACTCTTCCCATTAACGCACACCTCCTCTCCTTCTAACACCTGCAAGCAATGGAATAAAGAGGGGTCTCATACTAGTGGGACTGTTCCCTTGATCCCTTCACAGATGTAGGAAACAATCGTACCAAGAAAATATACCAATAATTCCTGCCATAGAGCAGGATTTCTTTGATCCTATCCTCCCAGCCCATATCAAACAAATATCTAGTTATTTTCTCCTTTACCATTAATGGCTGAGAAAGAACACTCTACAAGCCTTGATTAACCTGTACCTGCCTAACTCTCCCAATTACCATTCCCACCTATCAGCATTTCACCAGACAGGCTTTTATGACCATATGAAGAAGAACGAGCCAAGTAATAATAAAAATGTATTTGGCCACAAAGAAAATTGAAGATGGCCTACTATGGCAATGAAATCCAAAATAATTTGAACCGTAACTGCCAGTTAAATCTCATGTTTTGTTATTAAGTCACGTTCTGGAGTACTTTATGGTATATGCAATCCATGCACATAACATACTTCCAATACTTTTAAAGAACACTCATCATAATTTTGAGTATAAGAAAACCAAATATTTTCTTTTAACATGGACTCTCTGTTCAATTAGTTAGGCCTAACAAAGAGTGGTGATAATATAATACACCGAGGAGGAGTGTTTCATCTAGTGCTGCTCTTTCAGAGTCCTCCAGTTGTGAATTTGAAAACCATTACTGTCCATAGAGGGGAATGAGATACGGTTTATATCCTCAATGAATGAGACCAGCATCCTGCTTGAAGCAGAGACAGAACAACGATAATTAGGTAGTACGGATATGAAGGGGTTGGCATTGTTTAGTATAACAAAAACAAAAGCAAATATGAAAATATTTTACTTTATCCCTTCATATCAGTTCCTACACTTCATCAATCAAATTTTTTTTCCTTAATTTGAATCCACAGGTAAGCACAAGCTTCCATGACAGTGCATTTCAAACAAAGAAACAGGAATGTTTTGGTAACAAACTTAGCAGTTAATTGGTAAAACATGGTCAATTTAGGCTTAACATTATATTGTTATAAATACTAGTCATTCTGTTTTCCCATCAAAAGTTGAAATGTAAACAGCACAAAAGTGACACCATAAAAAGTAAACTGTAGAAATGACTCTTGTCAGAAATCAGTAACACATACGTCCTCCTTCTTTTCCTTTTTCTTCTTCCTGGGATGAGAGTCAGATTCTTGTGAAGGGGCATTGAGCTCGCTGGAGTATTCTCGTATTAAAACTTCAATGGCCCCTTTGATCATTTGATCTCTTCTCTTAGTTTCTTCATCTAAGGCTTCTTCATCATCATTAGTGACAGTTTCTGGCCTGGCATTCTTAAAAAGTAATAATAACAACAAGGCAAATTCAGGAGTGGGAGAGGGGTAAATCAAACAAGAATATGAAAATCATTCTAAATTGAGTTAATATACAAAACAAACATGTTTTCTCCAAAACAGCACTGTAGTCCTATTAAACACAGATTTGATTTTGCTCTTAACTTTATAAAACTAGACTTGTTTTTTCTTTAAATACTGATATTTCATCATTTTCTTTTCCTTTCTTCCCTTGATAACTAACAGTCTAACCTCTAACCAACTACAGAAAGATTAAATCACAGGACTAGCATACTGCACAAAACATCTGTCGAGCTTTCACACTTCTTCTGATTGTCTTGCTCAATACTTGAACAAAAAGACTTTTACCAAGTAACTTCTTCAAAAGTTGAAAATTTAAGTGGAAAGAAGCAAAATCCAGTTTTATGTATACTATGCTATCACTATTTGAAAGAAACAAAAGCACATGTAGGTTGAACAAACAAAAAATACTAGACAGCTTTATATAACAAAATGCAACCATGAGCTAGGTCAGGGGCTGAAATGATGCTTTTCCCTCCTGCTTCCTATAATTTCTAGTGTGGGAATATCATTTATAGGAATCATATATACTAAAAAGGAATCAACTCAAAGCCCTGCTCAAGTCTTTCATGTGTAACTTTATAAAATAAAAAATACAAAAATCATTTTATAATGCTTCCCACAAATAAGCACCTGACTATAAGACCTCATTTTTTTTTTAAAAAAGTCAATTGCTATCTGCGTTATTGTGGGAAAAAATTACTAGCTTCTAATGTGCTATTTTTCTTGTTTCTAAGTTTTGTTGCAAGTCCCCTAGTAAAGGAATTAGCCTGGTTCAAAGCAAATATTTAGAAAATGACCTAAAAACATTGGATAGTTTCCAGTTACTCTCAACCCCCCTCTTCTTAAAACTTAGAAAGGTAGAAGAGTATGACAAAGAAGCAACAAGATAAACATAAAAGTATATGTGTATAAAAATGTCTAACTATATACACATGCATACCCAAAAGTATTTATCAATTTAATTGGTAAAAGTATACCATACACATTTTCAGATATACAAACATGAACAATGCTCTTCTGCACAAATGCGGGCTCCTGGTCACAATTCTATTCAAGGTGAGTTTCATGCTCTGTAGTATAAGCTAGGAGTGATTTCTTAACCACCAGCATTCTGAAAGCTATCTCCAACGAATACTTATTCAACAGCATTTATTTCTTAAATAACTATGCTCAACAAATTTAGTGACTACTGTGTGCAAGATTCTATGTTAGAAGGCAAAAAAATTCAAAATTGAAAAAAACCTCTTTGCCTCAAAGCATTTAACAAAAAAAGCTAACAGGTTATGACATAAATAATTTCATTTAGGTCACTGAGATATTATAAAACTAACCACTCTAAAGAGTTCCTTACTTTCTCAAAACTGCTGCTTCATCCAGTCTTCTTGTAGCCAACTTTCTACTTGGCATCTTGGATAAAGACAAGATGCTTTATCCAAGGACTGTAATTAAATTGTTAAATTCACCAAAAATGTTGTAAACTATAATTGCGGTGGGGTGTAGCTTTCTTACTTTAATAATATATCACAATAAGGTCTTTATGAAGCTTTCACTAAAATACCTTCAGTAAAACTCTTTTTCTCTAAAGGTTTAAAATTAAAGGATGAACACTCCAGTAATGTGTCACTGAAACCGCAGGTGCCGAGATGCATGCTGATGGCTATTTCAGCCCAAACCCTCAGCTGCTGAGACCTAAATTCTTTACTGTGACAATATACTTTGAGAGTATCCAGTCTTTCTTTAGCTTTTCCCCCTTACATTCTAAACTTCTCTCCATGAACTCTCTCCATCTCCATGCTCTTCTAAGGATAAGGATAAAGTGGGGTTAAAATTACAAAGGGAGGACAAGGTTCCATAGTGTAGTGGTTAGCATGTCTGCTTTACACACCAGAAGGACCTGGGTTCATGCCCCAGTAGAGCCATGGTCCATGGTCTACGGCCATGCCACCCTGAACAAGCCCGATGTCTGATCTCGGAAGCTAAGCAAGGTTGGGCCTGGTTAGTACTTGGATGGGAAACCACCTAGGAAGACCAGGTGCTGAAAGCATAATGAAAACATAGGCCTACTCATCTAAAAATATTTACAGCCCCTAAATTCCTTACTACTACCAGCCTAAATTAAAATTTCAAAATTAGCAGAGCTGGTCTTACCTCAATTAGAAATACAGTATTTGAAATGAACTAATAATTCATACTACCTTGCAAATGACTATTGCCCTCTGATCTCTAAAGAAAGTGTACATGTTTAGAAGGAAAAATTAGTCCAAATCTCTGATGGTTACTGTAAGAAAAACAAAAATAGACAAATATGTCATGGAATGAAAAGTTATTTTTGGTTTCAACTTGCTCTATCCCTGGGTCCTCAACCATAAACTTTTTCCGATTTCCAGTCTCTTCTTCCACTTAATAAACTGAAAGCACATTCAATAATACTGAGCAGTAAAAGGTGAAGAACAGGATTACAGAAATCAATTGAAAATCTGAGATGTTTGTGTGGTCCCTCCAGTTTGTTCTTTTCAGAGGAATTAAGCTTCAAAAGTAAAGCCACTGGTTGTAAAGTTGAAAAACAGATCTTCTAGGGTCCCTATTGGGCACTGACTTCCAGAGTCCAAAATAAAAACTTTTCTGAAAACTTAATCATATGCAGAGCTGCCCCCACTTTTTTTTTTTTTTTTTTGAGAAAATGTAGATTTAGCCAGACTAATTTCCAGGCAAAGATGTGAAAATGTTCCTCCCTACAGCCATCTGTCATAAATTAAAATGTAATGTAAGCAGCTCTTTCCAAAGATTACCTGTACTTCCAATATTTGCCAGAATTTAACAAGTAGCTCTACCTCTACTGCTGAATAGCCAGAAAGTAACAGAACATGAACTGATCAGCACGGCTACCCCAATGAAAAATTTTTACTAAAGGTCAAAAGTTGCTTCTCCAAATTCTGCTAATTCTAAGAAACTTCCAATCAAGCCATTAAACAAGATACATAATTCCTCTTAAAATCCTAGGTCAGGAAAAATATCTCACTCTCTAGATAAGCTCGTGTTTCTTTTTCGGTCACAAAGAACTATACAACTTATTGTGTTTTCTCTTCTGCCTGGGAGTCGGGAAAATGCCTAAATAAATAACATACAAGTTTCTCAATGTCTCAATATTATAACCACCTGAAGTCACTATTTTCTAAATTTCTCCAATGAACCAAGATAAAGGAGAAAAAAACAATCTCATATTTTATCTTTTAAAAAAGACAATTCTTCAATCTACTCCACAATATACTTATTTGAAACTTTTTTTTTTTTTAATCTAATTGTTGCTTAACTTTTTCTTTTTACCAATATTGTTGAGGAAAATTGACATTCCAGGGAAACACGTCATGTTTGTCTTGTGACTTCAAGCATCTGGGCAGCATGCCAAACTATACCTAGCTGTCATGTCTTTTAATGTTCTTAAATTTCATTTTGTCTGAAACAATTGTTGTTTTTATTATAGGTGGTTACGACTCCATTCTTAAAGAAAGATATAAATATTTAAATTGTGGTTCCTCTAGCTAATAATTACAAATAAAATCAGTCACAAATTATGCATTTCCTTATTTACATAACTATACAGTGAAGTGATTTACTTCATGTTCAGAGTATACTATCAGCAAATGCTTGAAATTAAAACACCTCACAAGCTAATGATTAAACATAGTAAAACAATGAGCCCCAGGAAATTATACAAAAACATTGAAGATATCGAATCCATGCTTTTTTAAAAATAAGAATTCAGTTATTATAGCAAAGAAAATCTGCAAAGTCTCGTTGCAGTTGTTTTTCTTAAGGTTTTAGTAATGTGAGAGGCAACAATGCTGATAGATACAATTTGCACCCCAGAGAAATTATATTTTATTATTTCCTTATAAAGCCAAGAAAGAACAGTAAGATTATCTGGAGGTCAATGTAAATTACAACTCTTAATCAATAAATGTTCATTCCATTCTTGCTATGGGTAAGACATTAACCTAGGTTCTATGGAGGTACAAGATGAAGGGACATAGTCTGTGAACTTACTCTCCTATCTTACGATCAGAGATTGGTGGGAGGATGTGAGAATGAATGAAATGGTAGAAGGGCTGTGAGAGACAAAGAGATATAAACAAAATATACTACAAAGCAGATCGACATTAAAGCAGTAAAAACCTGCTTGATATAGAAAAGAAGATTTAATTCTGCCGGAGAGGAACCAAGGGGTAGGATTGACACAGGCTACATGAATCAAGTAACATTTTAATTTAACTAACACTCTCTCTCTCTCTCTCTCTCTCTCTCTCTCTCTCTCTCTCTCTATATATATATATATATATATATATATATAAAATTTCAACAGGGAGCTTGTATAGGCAACAAGGACATGAGATGTCAGCAGAGCACAAAGGAAGTTTGTATGGATACATGACTGAATGGAGGGGAACTGATGGGGGATGCTAGAAAGGGAGACTGGAGCAAGCCCTGAATGCCATGCTAAGAATATGGGCTTTAAACTGTTAGAAACTCAAAACCATTAAGGATGTATGAGCCACGATGTTTACATAATTATACTTGTTTTAGAGATATAGGCAGTACTGTAAGTCAGATGAAAGGAAGCCAAACACAGAATAAAGTTAAAATATTATTGAAGACCCAAGGAAAGATAGGAAGTAAGAAAAACATACCCCATTAGAAGCTTTCTTCTTTGCTTTCCATTCATCCAGTTGTGCCTTTGTCTTTGCATCAACTTTAACAAGTAACTTTTTCTCTCCAATCTGTAGGTCATGCAATAACCTGAGTGCACGGAGGGTAGATTCAGGCTCCTTATACTCACAGAATCCGAAGGCTAGCAACAGATGTAAAGAATTAAGTGAAATATCAATACAATTATGAAAAAGAAAAATGTTTATGAAAAATTAGGAGATCAAAAGTTAGAATACTGTACAAAGTATCATTCATGTTGTCACTCCTCCCTTTCCTTCAATTGCCTTTGATAAGAATTTCACTTTTACAGAGAGAAGACAAAAAAAGAGAAGACAAAAACAGAGGAAAGGAAAAAAATTCACATCAGGCAAACTTCTAAATAAGTGCTGATACGATAGTTAGCAAAATCACCAAATTTCATGATTGAGTCTGTTTTACTTTATGAATTCATCTATCCAAACTTAACAGCTACAAATAAGTGAGAATAAGCTGCTCGAATGAAAATAAAACGCTTCTCTGTGACATTAAATTATAAAAGTAATTATCTTTTATCCTAATTACCCATCTAATTTTTCTAAAGGTTTCATTTTTATAGTCTCACTATTATTACCAGGGCTTTAAATCAGAGCTATTAAACAAAATTAAATTTTAAGTGTAATCTAAAAATTGAAAGTAAAATTAAATTAATACAACTATGTATACAGTTAATAACATAGCTGCACACGAAAAGAAACTATTCTGAGTGATTTTAAAATAGTGAATTTGACCATACATTTTTATTGTGATATATCCTAAGGACAAAAAGATCTGTCAATAAAAAAATTTTGTTTTTCAGTAATCATATTGTTGATGATAGTGTTGGTGTTACTTATCTGAAATTGTATATGAAATGTGTGGTGAAGCAAGTCAGTAATTTTTTAATAGTCTGTCATCTCAGGGGTCCTCGAAACTCAGGATTCCCAGTGTGGGAGAATGGAAATATAGGTATATGACAGAAAAAGTTAAATAAAAACCTTTTAGTCCTGAACTTGAATTAGCGTACACTAGAAAAACATAAAAGCAAAGACCAAACCGCTCTTACGATGAGTATACCCAATTCTCAGATTATGATTTTGAAAGCAGTTTCCCATTAAAAAAAACCCCAGAGCTCCTTGCAAATATGGCTGATCCCAAGTCTAGGGCAGAAAAGCTACTTGACTGAACTTGGAATATTTTATTGTTACAGATTAATGAAGAAGATATCAGAGGCATTTAGGACTCTGTCTAAACTACTGGAAATTCAACTTGCAGAGGCAACTAACTTACGACAGCTGAAGCATTACTAGCAATAACAATAGCAATTAATCCATATTAAATATAACAAATTGAAAATCCTTCATTCAAGTTCATATAAGTTCAAAATAATTCTTAAAAAAAAAAAGTCATTGCTAGAGGATGTTTAAGACACAAGCTCATTCTTTTGAAAAATGAAATGAAAACCAAAGCATTTATCTTGGTTTTTTAATATAAATTATAACTCTTAGTAACCGAAGAGTAGATGGAAGGGAAAGTTTATCCTTATAGAAGTATTCTAATAAGTGAAGAATATTTATTCTCCAATGAAGGAATGATAGAACTCTTCAAAATAGAGTACTTTGCAACCCCCAAATGAATGAATCAACCTAAGCGTTGACAATCAACAGCTGCTACCATAAAACAAAGATGGCCCAACATGTGTCTTTATGAAAGAAAGCTACCTTTAGGGTTTTTTTTTTTTTTAACAAATAAAAGCATCAACAAAAATAATAAACTCCAATCTGATAAAGTCTCAAGATACAACTAACAACCAATTTACATAAAATACAGAGGGTAGAGATACACGGCACATTATATTACTGGAGCTGCAACCAACAAATCCAGACTAAAGAAATATGATGCAAATGACCCAATCTCAACACATAACTGCTGGAGAAAAGAAAAATTTTAAAATTAAGAGATTTAAAAAAATATGTCAACTGATTGCAATGTGTGCATCTTATATGGATCCTAAATCAAACAAACTATAAAAGTTGACATTTGAGGCAACTGGACATCTGAGAGTTGACTGAATATTGACCCGATGTTGGATATCTCAATACTGACTTAATAACATTAAGAAAAATAGTTAATTATTTTAGGTCTTATAAGAGTATCATGGATTTTTTAAAAGCCCTTATCTTTTAGAGATGCATACTAAAATATTTATAGACAAAATAATCTGGTGCTTAAAAATAATAAAAGGAGGAAATGGGTAGGGTACAGGTTAAGCACAATTGGCCATGAGTTGATAAATGTTAAAGCCAGGTGATGACTACATGGGAGTTGACCATGCTATTCTTATTTTACATATATATAATTTTTCCATAATAAAAAGTGTTTAAAAAATGTGATTTACGTAGCTAAAATGACCTCAATAAATAACAAAAAGTATGTTACCTTGAAGTTTTCCAGATGCACCTTGTACTCTCTTCCAGCTTAAAACCAAGCCACATTTCTTAAAAAGGAAAATATAAAATTGTTACTACTTAACAAAATAACTTATAATGCAAATAAGAGCACAATTATGTTCCCACTAGGGAAAAAATAGAAACAAAAAAATCATACCACAAATAAATTTCTGAAAATTCTCTCAATTCCCACAAAGCCATTATGATAGAAATATATAACAATATTTTTAAACATAAATTTTTACTGATTCTTATTTGCAGAAAATTGTCTTTTACAGCATTATGTATTAAAAATAAATAAAAACCCCAAATGCCCAATAGTTAAAACTATAGTAAATTCAAGTAAATAGGAAGTCTATAAAGATGTTTTAAAATACATTATAAAGGATTTTTAATGACATGGGAAAATGCTTGATATGGAATGCAAAAGCAACATGGGGCATGAAAATTGCAAATATACAGGAAGATTTGAATTATATAGAGAAAAAGAATTTTCATAAAATGATGAGAAATATTCCAAAATGTTAATGGGACAGGTTGCGTGAAAGTTGGGACTTTATTACTACTTGCTTACTTTCCACTTTTACAACATTATTTCTAATTATTAAAAAACTAAAGGTTAAAAAAATTATCTGTGGAAAATAATAACTAAAGATTGCCTGTCAAAGACCAGAATGAAATTTTCAAATCTCCCTTTAGGGAAACTACTTAAATAATAATCAAAGACTATGAAAGATAAAAAACCTTAAGGTCTGATATAGCATAAGGAAACAACAGAATTCTACAAAATTGTGAAAAGATAAAAGACAAATGAATGGATGATAATTCATTCAACAAAACAAAGAAAGCTGTAACTGCAAGTGTCTACAGAGGTAGATACTTATGAAAAAGAATTTGTGTAATTGATTCTACAAAGCTAAGTGGATCTGGACTGGAGGTTCAAAAAAAGGGTACAGTGGAAAATGGGGCTGAAACATGAAGCTGAAATCTGGATAAGATACAGAGTAGGTACTGAGGGGAGAATGCTTGAACTCAGTCCTTCACTCCCAACCCATACATGAAACTGGGAATTTTTCTCAAGAGGCCAACCAACCTCAAAGGAAAAAAAAAAAAAAAAAAAAGACTTCCACATATTAGTATTTAAAACCTCTGGCTGGTGGCTAGATTCCCCTATAATGATGCCCCACATTTTACAAGCCCAGCTTATGCACATGAAAGCTTTTTAATCCCTAACTTGTAAATATGAACAGACACTCAAGGATCACCAGATATTTAAAGGAATTCTTAAAAGTGAAAGAAATAAAAGGAAGGTAAGAGATAAATTCAGGAATCTAAAGAAAGCTCAAAAACAAATCACTTTGTTGCATGTATAAATCAAGAACTGGCTTTTAAAATGGGTGTTTCAAATTGAAAAAAATACACATATCCACACAAAAACTTGTACACAAATATTCACAGCACCATTATTCATAATAATCAAAAAAATGGAGACAACCCAATTGTCTTATCAACTGATGAATGAATAAACAAAATAGAATATTTGGCCACTAAAACAAATGAAATATCATTGCAAATACAGATGTACCTTGAAAACATTATGCTAAGTGAAAGACAAAATAAAAAAGGCCACACATTTTATGATTCTGTTACATAAAATGCCCAGAATAGGAAAACCCAAAGAAACAGAAAAAAATAGTTGCCAGAAGCTATATAGTGAAGAGAAAATGGAAGGTGACTATTAATGTTTACAGGGTTTCTATTTGGGGTGATGAAAATGCTCTGGAATCTGTGATGGTGTTTTTACCACTTTCTGAATATACTAAAAACCACTGAATTGTACATTATGAAAGGATGAATTCTACGGTATAAATTATATCTCAATAAAGACATTTTAAAAATGGCGTCCTAATGTCCACTTTGGGAAAAATTTGGTATTGGCTTATAAAACTGAAGGCAAGCATACCCTATCTTAGAAATTCCACTTCTAAGAGAATACCTTATAGAGATTTTTTCGGGTTCACCTATGAAGACATGGTATTACCAGCAGTAATATTAAAGCAAAACGTATTATCAAAAAAAGGAACCAATTTATATGATCTTCAGTTGAAAAGTAACAATTTATGGTGTATTTCTACAATGCAACGGTATATAATAATCAAAAGTAAATAGAGCTACATATATGTTCGGTGAAAAAAGCAAGTTATGAAAGAATACAGAATTAAAACTTATAAATTATAAATTATAATGAATATAAGTATGTAATTATAGAAAAAAATATGCACGGAAATGATAAATACAACATTGAGGATAGTAGATTACCTTTGAGGAAGAAATGGAAACTGGGGACTTCAATTGTAATGTTTTATTTCTTTAAGAAAAAATCTAAAGCTAATTATCAGAAAATACTAAGATCTGACAAAGCTAGGTTCTGTGAACGTTTACTTTCCAAATTATTTTTTAATGCAAGGATCACATAATTTACAAAACAGAAATGGTAATAATGTACGTTACTTATAAAATCAAGAAAGTTTAGAAATGACTTCTCTGAGATATTGTGGATATTATGAAGGGAATGAGTACAGACACTGTCATTTTTCATTATAAAATCAGTATTCCTTCACTTAATAATGTGTATATATCACTAAGATAAAATTTTCAAAACTAAGACCAAAAAAAAAAATCTATGACTTCAAGTAAAAAGCATGAAGGAACTTATTATTTATGCTCATAATAAAAACTTTAAAAAGGAATCATTCGATCGTTTTAAAGGTTGCTGGGAAAAAAGAACTCATAGTCTCCAAATACTAACCCAGAAATTAATTATTAATGACAAAGGGAGAAAGATCTCACAATGGAGAGATTCCATCACCTTAACCAAGGAGTAACTAACCACCACCAAAAGGACGAAGATATCATGTGCCTTTTGCTATGCAGCACTGAGAACATTACATCACCCATGAAGCATTTTTGCAAAAAATGCTTAGTCTGAATATAACTATAAGCAAACAATCACTCAAATTCAAATTGGAGAGATATTCTGGGACTCTTCATTCAAAATTATCAATGAAAGACAAAAACAAAACAAGCAAACCAACAAAAAGCCTGAGAACTGTTGCATTTAAGAAACTTTCTAGAGAGGCATGATAATTAAATGCAACATATAATCCTTGATCACATATCCGAAATAGAAATAGCTATTTGGCAAGTTATTGGAAAAATTAAATAAAAATTATAGGCATATTAGTTAACAATATTATACCATCTTTAAATTTCTTAAATATAACAATGATTTAGTGATCATGTAGGTGAATGTCTTTGGTCTTAGGAGACAAAAGAAGTATTCAAAGGTGAAATGTCATGCCACAATTTATTCTCAAATTATTCAGAAAAGGAATATGCAGCATGTGTGTATAGAGAAAGTCAATGTAACAAAATGTGTTACAAGGGTGCTCACTGTACTATTTGAAATTTTTCAGAATAAAATGGAGAAAATAATCAGCATCCTCTTTCTGCTTTTCCTAAGTTTTAAATTTATAATTTAAAAAATTTAAATAAAAAAGTTTTACTTACAGCAAGGAGCTGTCTTATAAGCATGTCTGAGGCTTTCTCAGAAATGTTGCCAACAAAAACCGTAGTGGTGGGACCACAGTTTTCATCATTTTCTTTAGTCTTTAGGCCTGGATGATCTTTTCTTGCTCCCAAATGCTTTCCAACCATGGACACAGTGGGTACTAAGACCTAGAATGAAGTAAGGCAATAAAATTGGATCTGGCAATTAAATTTCCTATTACGTTTAATAAGATATAGTGGAGATTATGAAGGAAGTGAATACAATAACATTAAGCTAAAAATATTAATGTTAAAGGTAGTAAAAATATAGCACATCATTAATAAAAGGTCTACATACTTAATCAAAAGCTCCTAAGGCATATGGGATTTTTCATTAATGACAAGTAAATTTCCACTACTAGATTACCTAATAGAAAAAGCAAATAAAAATAACTTAAAAACTTTTTTACATTTAAGACAATTTTTAAATGTTTAAGACATCAATAAATTGTTTAAAACTATCAAATATATCCAGAAGTTTCTTCACGACTGTACTCTGTACTAGTTTAAAGACAAATTTCCATCATCCCTCATCCTTATGCACAATTTTCAAATACTCTCCCCATTTAAATTTTACCTTTTATCAGTTTATCAGTTACTTATATTTCTGTCTTATTTTCCCTTTATAACTTTCAACTTCTCAGAGGAAGGAACGGTCTTACTAATCATTTTACCTGGAATTCAATTTAGCAAAATACCCACAGTAGGCACTGAATAAGTATCAGTGAACTGGGGCAGCTGCTCCAAACTCTAAATGCGAAAGGATAAGAGTACCTGTCATGTGGAACTTTTACAAAATAGCCAAACAGTGGGTGTCCAATGCAAGAAAAGCTGACTCCCACTTTGGTCTACAGAACCATATCTTCTTAGTGGTGTGCTTCACGGCAGATTTCTGTTTGCCCACGCATCTCCATTTTAATGTGAATAAAACCATTCCCCTCCCTTTTCCAAACCCACAGGCAGGAAAAAAGTTTTAAGTATTGAGATCTACCCTCTCTCACAGTGGAATTCCAAATGAAATATGATATTCTACCAATACTCAAAGAAATACAAACTTTAATAAATGTGGAGAATTAAGACTCAAAATCCAAGACTGAATAATGAAACACTTCAGCAGAGGAAAGGCTTCAGTAAAATTTGACAAAACTTGAAGGTATCATAGTAAGGAACAGAAAAAAATATAGCTTGGAAGAGGCTAAAAATTAGGTAGATAGGAGGAAAGAGTAGAAATATATTCAATATAAATTATGTTTCAAAATTTAAATTTCTGCTAGGGGAAAAATAAATTAAATCTAAAATATTAAGTTAATGAAGAGTCCGGAGATTAAGAGAAACACCATAAAACTATTTAGAGAGCATATTTTAGGGACAACTGAATATATGTATGGCTGAATGAAAATATCACTTAATCGATAAATCATTATGGTATAAATGGATGCTCACTTCCTATTATTCTTTTAAATACTTAAAATAATTTATCTAAGTTATAATATTTTTTAGCTTTAAAAGCAATATCACTACTATATCTCCTAATTCGTCCTTAAAATTATACTTACAGTTGGAGCAGGAGCCATAATGCTCATTGGTACAGGAATCATTGGGGTTCCTAAGAGAAAAGCATGAGTTAGTTTTAAGCATACAATTATATATGACTGTATCTATATCAACTACATGCCATACATTCAAGATACCATCTTTAACTCACAGTTAATTTAAATGGAAATGTAAGACTAATGAGATATTAATGAATGCCTTATTCTCAAGAGCAATGTGATATCCGGTCAATCTATATAAGCTTACGTACAACAAACTATTCTCAAAGCAAAAAGGCTACCACAACATGCTTTTGCCTTAAGCAGTATAAAATTCTGTATAGATATTGATTCACGTTCATCTGATCCAGTAAAATTCTCAACTAGTTACTTTCAAAAATAGATTCACTTATGGGTGAACAACAGTATTAATGAATCCTTTAAAAATAAAAAATCCTTTAAAAGTTTTTTAAGTATCAAATGAGAAATTAACCCAGAAACCTAGGAAGAATCTTATTATTCCTAGTCTTTAATAAAAACAAAAATCATACAAAAAATAAGATAAGTAATCTCAGTCACTGTCAAAAAGAAAAACTTCTAAGACAAGCATCTGCTGCTATGAGGATTTAGGAGCTGTCAATGGGCTCCTACTGACATCTGCATTTTTGTTTTCAACTACATTATTTACTAATCAATACCTTAAGTACTAAAAGTACTTGTGTACATAACTAATGAAGAATTCTTACTGTTTGAGGATGAAAAAAATTTTGAAAGATCTGTCTACTTTTCCAATATAAATTTAAAAATGCATCTAAATATACCCCAGTTCTGAAACTGCTCTTCAGTTCAAATTCAGCATCTGTTTAAGATAACTATCCAAAACTGGTAATTAATTCTTAAACATTTAACACTATCGATTTATTTTCCAAAATAATTTATTTAAAATAATTTCAAAGTTTTCTAAAAAATAAAAAATCGAGATTGCTATCAATAAACCTACAAAAGATTGTACAAAATAGAAAAAAATAGGCTTCAAAATCAAACTTAGGTTTAATTCTTAGTTCTATCACTTTCAGTTATGTAACCTTGGGCAAGCTGTTTAACATCAACTCAGTTTCCTCATTTCAGAAGGCCTGTAATATTATCTGAGATCATTTATGTGGAGCACTTAAAATACAGTGTATACTCAAAACTACGATAATCAATCAGTTCATAGCTAAATTTTTAATTTTGCAAAAACAAACAAATGCTCCTCATCCACAGATAAACTTTCTATTAAACATTCAGAAAAAAAAACCCTGAAATTTTTTTTCCATTTTTAACAGTTACTAAAAGGAACTCTCAGTAACTGTGAGGAAAAAACTCCCTTTTTCTACATGCACGCATATTTTTTTAAGGAAAAATTATGCTCATTTTTCAAATTTCTTTTCTGACTTAATATCTGTGATTGCCGCATACATAAATCTCACTCAGAGTTCAATTAATTGTATTTACTAGATAGGTATTGTAGTCTTGAATTATTATAGTGGTTTAGAACAGTATTTCATTTTTTACCTTTTAAAATATTGATGCTGCACACAGAATTCAGGTAGTGAATGAGCTGCAAGTAAAATCTGATTTATCACCCATGTATACTTCCCTAAACAGAAATAATACTGTGTGCTATTAGAAATGGAATCAGAATTGTTTAACAGCATTACCACTCTAAACAAATGCCTCTATTAGTATGGCACTGACCAAACATACAAAGAGAAATACTGAAAATCTGGTTTTGAGGTTTGTTGATTCATCTTAAAAACTAGCAGGGAATAGCCTTAAGAGAAACATGTCCCATTTATCTTTTACTTCTATTTAAAATTTGGTATAGTGCTCATTAGAAAATATTACATTTATAGTATTCTTTTAAAATTGAAAGGATTTAAAATCCTGTCTATAAAACAAATCTAACATTAAGGCGCTGATTTTTATTGTCCCCTATAGAGAATAAAATATTCTTCTCTGTAACTTTGTAACATAAGTGCTTTTTAAAAAGTATCATGGTTACTAGTAAGGGCTATCAAAAAATTGATCTCATAATCATGAGAATAAATTTATGAAAATCAAATGAAAGTGCTCAGGACACTGTCCTTAATCTGTTTGATGGTTGACAACTAACTTTATTCAGTTCTCTGTTAACATTATTTTCTCAACCCCCTTTTCAGCAGAAATTCCTTTACAGTCTATTAGAGAGCATGTAAATAACTGTTTCGTGGGATAATAAACTGATAGCATTTTAACTTTCATACCACACCACAGCAGGCGGTTAACAAAAACACATCCATGATTATCTAGAACAGCTTAAAACATCCTGCTATAAGCATAAGTGTATTAAAAACTTGTCCAAGTATTGTATTCAACTACATGATATATGTTTAATTGTTCTGATTTTTTTAAATCTAGGATTTACCCAAATTCTTGAAGTTTTAAATGACATTCCAGAAAAACTGCCATGTTTATCTTGTTGCTTATCACACCTACTCCAATTCTGCTTTGTACTTGGTCTAGGAGGTCACCAAAGCTGAGCCTCTGTATTGTACATATGAATTAACCACCTATCACATGAGCCAAATGCAAAGTATTTTTGATTTTGTGACAGTCAAGCTCTTTAGTAAAAGACTGCAATTTCAAATAAATAATCCAATAGTTATAAATTGGTCCCTGATGTAAAACTTTCCTTAAACAGAAATATTTCTGGATGATTTACAAGATCATTTAATGATGCCAACCTGAATTACATGAATTCTATGTTGAAATATTTCTAACAAGTGAAATAAAAAGAGCTCTTAGATACTACCTTTTGGAAGGGAAAATGATTTTATATGAAATGTTATCAACCCAGTTAAAATAAAAATACCTGAACTATCATCCATAAACCAAAGGAAAACTTTCTCTGAGGCCAAGCAATACTAATTACAGATCAAGATAATGGTTCTCAAATGTAGATTCTCTTAACTATGGTTAAATGGGTGCCTAGGAATCACCTGTGAACTTGAAAAATTAAGATTCTTGAGCCCCAATTTCTGAGGATCTGATTCAGTGGGTTGAGGTTGGGGCCTGATTTTTTTTTTTTTTTACCTCACGGAACTTTGGAGAGAAGTGTTTATACAGTGATTTGGAAAGCCTTATATACTGTCAAATATTTTTAAAAAGTAGGACACAGAACAATATATCTATGTGAAATTAAAAAATGTTAAAAACTAATGGATAAAAAAATATATATATACTTATAGAGGCTTATAATATGCATCAGAAAAAATCTGGAAAGATAAATAAGAAACTAATAACCCTGGCTTTTCTTCCTTTCTTTCAGTAAGGAGATGATAACAACAGCTATATGGGACTACGATGAGAAACTTTCACTGTAAACCTTTGATTTTTTAACCTTATAATACATTACTTAGTTTTTAAAAATAAAAAATTTTAAATACTTCCAAAATGAGTTTGATATTCAGCCAGATATGAAAACTACTGCTGTGATGAAATTGAAACATCACATTTCCAGATGGATGCTAGCAGACACCTTTGCTACTAACACAGTCGCATATATCATCTTCCTAAAAGTAATACTGTAAAGACTAAAGTTTGTGATTAAACATAATTAACAAACTTACCTGGAGGTACAGGTGGAGGAAAGCCAGGAAACTGTGGGGGTGGGATCCCTGGTGGGAGTGCTGGGATTCCCATGGGAGGGCGATTCAAATGAGGGGGGAAAGACATTCTTACTGCAGCAGTCTAAAAAAAGAAACAACAAATCATTTTATTTGAAAACTTTACAATTTGATATGCCTGGTTTGTTTGCCTTCATTTTTAGAGTATCTGCAAAATTCTAAAGTTTTCTTACCCAAAGGAGTTGGCAAAGACCCTCTTTTCTCTGTCTGTCCATTGAGAATTTTTAAAACTTAGATCTTTTCTAAAATAAGTTCCCAAAATGTACACGATCTAAGTTCAGGATAGACTCCTACAATCATATGGGAATACATATAAAGGAAGAAAAAAATTTTGAGGTTCAGTTAATATCCAAAAATTAAATACCAAACATCAACGATCGTTTTAAACCAAACTCAGAATCCAGGAAGGTATCTAACGGTTATTTTTAAAAAGTGTTCTGATGCATTCATTTTTTAATACATATCAGCACCTTTCAGAAAACTAACGAAGTTACACAGTATTTTTTGATTCAATGTTGGCCATTTCCTCAAATACCAATGACTGTCTCAGTGAACTATAAACCTGAGGGGGAAAATCTCACATCAGGTTACATATAGTAACCACTCAAATATAAAAAGAACATAAATTTGAGACAATGAAAAAAGTCATAATTTTTCTTAAAATTAAAAGCAAACCCCTTAATCATTCTTGAATGAAATTTGATAAACGAATGAAATTCAAGAATCAGATGCTAGTATTTGATGTATTTAAAAACACAAGAACACACTGAACTGTTTCCCCTGGTTTGTGACATTACT
Source organism: Rousettus aegyptiacus (assembly GCF_014176215.1). Lineage (NCBI taxonomy): Eukaryota > Metazoa > Chordata > Mammalia > Chiroptera > Pteropodidae > Rousettus > Rousettus aegyptiacus. The sequence goes on along the minus strand of NW_023416306.1, from coordinate 151,782,360 downwards.
ACTTAAAAGAAATTTATTTTTCACTTTGTTAAACAAATATGTTTTAAGACTTTTCCTCCCCCCAAATTGTATATTTTCCTCAACATATTTTGTGGTCCACATCTATTAGAAAAGTAGAAAAACAATGGTAGGATGTCCCCAGTGGATTCTATGCACCATTTAAAAACCAGCCAAAGTAAGTGGCCTGATCACATAAGCAGTGATTTGATCAAAGGAGATATTTCTGCTGGACACTAGGAAAAAAATTCCCCCACCTATATACTCTATAACTGAAGGAGCTTAGAGTTGTTAGCAGCTTTTAAAAGATGTCTCTACTATTTTCTTTTTTGTTTTATATTGTTTTACTCACCCTTCAGAAGAGAGAAGATAAAAAGTGCATGTCTTCCACTTCCTCGCCCCCTAATCCCAACAGTTTGGTATATATCGTTGCATTCTTCTAAATATCTCTCTATACACAAACTAATATATAATCATTTGTGTTTTTCTGCAAACAATATAATCATACTATATTGTTATGTGCATTTCTCCCTCCTTACCATTAACATCTTTATGTCAGTTCATAAAGTTCTATTCCACTCTTTATAAGGCAGTTAAATATTATAATATAGACATACAATAATTATTCAACCAACATTAATGGTTGGCTCCACATTTTACCCCTTACAAATGCTTTTGGACAAATTGGACATGTAACTCTATGCACCTGTCCAAGTAATTGTATAATACAGATTAGTACTGTATATATCCACGCTTTACCTCTGAACCATCCTTAAAAACTAGTGTACAAATTGATATTCCAACCACCAGTATATGTGTATGCCCTTTGCTCATATCTCCACCATTGCTGGAGTAAATCGGTATTTAATTATAACAATATGAGAGGTAAAAAAGACTTTCAGTTTGCATTCCCCTAATCACTTATGAGGTTAAATATCTTTTTACCTGTTTATTAGCTATTACTTTAAAACGGTCTTAGAAAAGCATGTTCTTCATGCTCACAGATGTTCTTCTGACTTAAGTTAGGGTAGTAAAAAATATTTTATAAAATCTAAACTTCAATTTCAGAAAACACAGTAACACTTAAAATATTTAGAAAGTTTTACAGGTAAAGTAAATACCTAGGATAAGTTCATATACTTAGCAAATAGGGTACTGGAAATGCTTTAAAAAAATAAGTAGGTATTAGCATACATTAGAAATGGAAAATGCGACCAATTTAAGATTGTAAACGTGTAATATTTTAAAATAATTATTTTGTAATACTTTATGCTCAAAAATAAAAACAAATACTCTTTAAGGAGGGGGGCAGAAGTCTATCTCCTTTAAAACAGAGAGGGCTACTGTCCTACTTACAGCTCTTGTATTATAATACTCTATCTCAGCACTTTCTTAGGAGGACAGTTGGTATTAATACCTGTTGAATAAATGAATGAATCAGTAAACAAATTAACTCTGAGGACCTCATTAACCAAATTTATTAAGAAGCTCCCATGCTAGCAACGGATGACCCAGTGCCTACCGTCATAACGGTTATCAAGATTAGGCCATGAATTCATCTTTAGAATCACTTTCCCCCAAGTGTTAGATATAAGTATTTTTTAAACCCTCTATATTCTTGATGTTTAAACAATATTTCATTGTTTTTAACTGTATAAGTCATTCTGTAAAGAGTTAACCAGATTATATGTTTAATTTTAGTTTATGCCAATATACCCATTCCATTCACATCTAATTTTTCTATGAAATATTTCCCTTTTACTTTCAATCATTCAAAACGTGCTTATTCATAGGCTGAACTCCAAAGGGGAAGGTTATCTTAATAAGGTAATGATTTCTACGGAAATTCAGAAAAATACTTCTGGTGATCTCTGATAAAGATTAGTGTTGACTCTAAACATCCTAAAATGAAAATATCAACCACTTATTTCAACATAAAGTTTTATATATTTTGACATATGTGAAAATGATTAAAAATAAACTTTAAAATCATAACAAAGCTTATTAGATTTTACCTATAGCTGATAAATTGTAAAACTCTTTTATAACAAATTATATAGATATTCCAAGTTGGTACTTTGCAGAATGAAGTTGAGAAGAGAGCTAGGGAGCACATTTATTTAAATACTGTGGTCAGGGCTCACCAAGAAATATTTGAACAAAGACTTGAAAAAGGCTGAGGTAGGAAGCCCTATTCATACCTGGGGGCAATGGCCTCCTAAGCAAAGGAAACAGCAAGTATAAAGAGCTTGAGATAGGCATGGAATGTTTGTTTGGGGAGGAAGAGCAAGCCCAACAGGTAGAGCAGACTATGAGAGAAAAGTTAGAGATAAATGTTGAGTATTACTTGGGGAGGGAGTTCAGAGAGTGTAGGGCTTTATAGGCCACTGTAATATTTTTGGTTTTTACTCTAAATAAGATGGGAAACATCTGAAGGCTTTTTATTTGACTTACATTTTAATAGTGTTACTGGCCACTGTTAAGACTGGAGAACAAAGGTAGAAGCAAAAAACTACTGCAATAATTCAGCCAAGAAAGGGTGGCCTGACACAGGTAGTAGTAAAGTGTTAACAAGTTTTGTTAGAGTCTGGATATACTATGAAGGTAGTCAATTGCTGAGGGAGTGTGTGTCGGGTTTAAGAAAAAGAGATGCAGTGGTTATTTTTTTATTATCATTGAAATGATTTAGTAGTGCTTCACTTTTAGAAAGTTCAAAGCATTTTTACCTTCTAAGAATGACACTTTATGGCCCAAAGCAACAAAAACAAGCACCTATGATGGAAGCTCTAATGCTATCTCTAGTATGGCAATGGTCATACAGGTTTATGGATTTGTCAAAGTCCCCTGAAATTGGGAGCATTTTATTACATATATAAATTGTATCTCAATAAATTTAGTCCCCGCCCTCCAAAAAACTTCTAATTGGTATAAGTAGTCCTCCATTTGGATTTATTGCAATAGAAACAAAATATTGTACCAAGAATGGATTTACAGGCTAACCGTAACAGGACATTGTGTGCCAAATTTCTGAAATTGTAAGAGGCAAATGAACCAATGGATTCTCCTCAGCAAACCCTCATATACAACTTATTCATTCACTCAATAAACATAGCTCTGATTATATGTCAGATTCCTTTCAAAGTATTATTTTTATTAGCTCTGAAAGAGCAAATTTTACATTATTATATAGTTATAAACCAGTCCATTTGCTCTACAATGAATATAAATGATCATTAGTGTTGCATGCACTGTTTCCTGCTTTCCTTACAGCCTAGAACAGGGGTCCCCAACTCCTGGGCCTAAGAACTGGGCGGCACAACAGGAGGTGAGCAATGGGCTAGCAAGCAAAGTTTCACCTGTATTTGCAGCCACTCCCCAGTGCTAGCATCACCATCTCAGCTCCATCTCAGATCAGGCATGAGATTCTCATAGGAGAGTACCAATCCATGGTGCCAAAATGGTTAAGAACCCCTGGGGTACAAGGGACTGACATAGCTGCCTCAGCCTAAGCAGAGCCCTTCGAAACATCATTTCTCAAACTGAATTTCCAAAAACCGAGTCCTTAGAAACTATTTGTAGGAAAGTGTTCCATATCCAAATGAGAAATGATTAACAAAAAGTGCCTTTCACAGGAAAGCTTTTCAGATGTATGAAAATGCTTAACTGTTTTTGAGTTTCCAAAAAGGGAGCTGATCTTTTTCTGAGATTTTCACTTTGCTGTTTTACCATTCCAATTATTAAAAAAGCAACATTATCTATAGAGAAAGATTAGTAGTGATTGTCTGGAGTTAGGGTGACTTGCAAACAGGAAAAAGGGATCCTTTTGGAGTAACAGTTGCACAACTCTGTACATTTACTAAAAAAAAAAAAAATCACTGAATTGTACATTTACAGTGACTGAATTTTATGTCAATTACGCTTTTTTAAAATGCTTTTTAAAAAAAGCAATACCAATTCAGTAGATTAGCTAATACAGTATCAACATTAATTTCTTGGTTTTGATCATCATACTGTTGTCAAAAAAATGTCCTTGATTTTAGGAAATACACATTTAGAGGTTAAAGAAAACCACCTCTGCACTGGCTAGCAAAACATTTCAGAAGAAAACTATGAAGAAAAAGAGAAGAGGATAAAGCAAATTGGTAAAATGTTAAGATTTGGGGAATCTGGGTGAAAGGTATTTGAGAATTCTTTATAGTATTCTTGTAACTTTTTGAAATTTGAAATTATGTCAAAATGAAAAGTTAAAAATATGAATAATTCTGGTTAGTAGAAATCTGTTTTTCATTTTCAAAAATGAAGGAAAAAAGCTATTCCAAAACTGTGAGGAATTAAAATTTTTATGAATGGAAGCAGTAGTATAAGACTATTAAGAAATTTTTAAAAATACACAGTATATTTTTGTAAGGTCTTAGAAGATTCAATGATTACTTTTGCTCCCAAAGTTATAATATAGTTAACATAATTTCTCCCTGCACATGTTATTTTTACACATGCATTTCGTAATTGAGAAACGTATATAGCTAATTTGTCTGCAGCCCAAAAACTTGAAAATCCCAAACTTACATTAGGTCAGAAGTAGTTATCCAATGTTAAAATGGACTTATTTTAAAAATATAGAGCCTTAACAAAGTGGAATAAAGATAGCAAACCACAAAATAAAATTAGTCAAAACTATCCTTAATATATAATCCCTACATGCAACAGTGAAACAATAAAAACATTTTCTTCCTAAAAGTGCTTTGATACCTAGCAAATAAAAAACCTACAACAAAAACCCACTCTGGAGACCAAAATAGGGAATTTGGTAACCCCAAGAAGATGAATTATTTAATAAAAATAGCAACTAACACTTTTATTTACTTTCATTTACAAAAGCTTTCGATATACATTATCTCATTTAATCTCTCAAATTACTCGTGTATATATGTATTATTTTTTTACAGATGAAGAAGCTACTTTGTCCAAGAGAACACAGTAAATGGGTGGGGACTCCAAAGTCCCCGACTATCCTTAAATTACCAATCCAAAGGATAGCTTTTCACTGTATCACAATGCCTCTTTCTAGTAAAAACACACCAATGAGAAACTTCTTATTAAGTATTAACTCTGACTTTTAAAAGTCTATTCAGACTACATAGGAAGAAATTTTAGAGTCAGAGTTAGGCTCTTGTGTACTTGACTGAAAATTATTAAACAACGAACATCAGGTTAATGTGTACTAAACACTGTTATTTGGGTACTGCACTAAGGATTTCACAGACATTTTTCTCAATTCCCAATTCCAATAGCCTATGAGGTAGATACTATTATAATCCTTATTTTACAGATGAAAAATACAACAAAGGCTTTAATTAGATTCATTATAACATATATTATCTACCTGAATCATGAGGACCTGATGACCAACTGAATGCCTTTCTAGGCTTCTCAATGTTTTTGGAAACAATCTTTTAAAAATTAAAGCCCCCCAAGACAATATAAAAATTACTGATACACTACTACCCACTACCTAATTCACAGTACTTCACACTATAGCAGTCTGGTGCAAGAGAAGTCCAATCTCTTCCCTCCTTTTGGTCTGCTCCACTCTGCCCAGTATCAAAATGGCTTTTCCATGGCAATTTAAATCCATAATTACATAACTTCAAAGTTATCTTCATATTCCTAGATCTATTTTGAAAAATGTATTAAGAAAGTAGTATTTAAGATCAAATAAGGATGAGAAAGAAGTAACACATTTTAATGTGAATCTAGTCATCGCCAAGAATGAATGGGGATATAGTTTACTGTAACCTCCAATGGAGGAAGGGGCAGGACCACAATACTCATCATTATCTTAGACAAGCAAACCAAGAGGGTGCTTAAAAAAAAAAAAAATTAGGCATTAGCTTAATTCGGAGGGAGGGAGGAGTTCAACTCAGCGATGGGCTCTAAATGACCAAAGAGGAAGGGGAAAATATCCGTTGGTGGCTAGCAGCTCCCTAAAGAGTGGGTGCTGGCTGGCTTCTAGACAGAACCTAGGCCAAGTGAGTCCTAGGCCCGGAAAATCCACCATAAGGCTCCGCAGGCTCTGGCTAGAAAAGGGCCTCAGAGAAGGGCTCCCCGGGGGCACACCTATCGTTTGGTGGCAAACGCAGAGCCCAGAAAGAACGGAGGCGATTCACTGTGCTGGCCCGTGAAAGGAAAAGGGAAAGTGGGCAACAATGCAAAGAGAAAAACCTCTGGCAATAGGTCCGGCCTCCACGGGCTCCTTCTGGGCCCACTGGTTTTCGAGGCCTTAAAGAAGTGAAAAAACCCAAGCCTCGTGCCCGTCCCCTCCCCCACCCAGCCCCCCTCTTTACCCCCATCCCACCCCGGCCCTTTCGGAGCCTCCCCGGCTTTCCTTCCTCCCCTAGCCGAGGTACCCGGTTTCCCAGTTTTCACACGCATTCAGAGGCGTGAACTCACCTGCCGCTAAGGAAACGGTACTGTCTTCGCGGCCTTATGGGCTCCAGGTTACGAGTGGGTTCCACCGGTTCGGGGTTTCTGCGCGCCGCTCGCTGGGAGACTGGTTCCGAAGCGACTACTCGCACAGGCCGCAACGCAAACACAGCCGCGCTGCGCGGGGCGCTTCTGGAGGTCTTCCTCTTGCCCGGCATGCACTGCGGCTGGGGGAGTAGAGAGGAGACTCATAGAGAAGAACGCATATAGATAGTCTTCACTGTTGGCTCTGACTCACCACGCCCCGACGAATAACCATAGAGAAGGAGTCCTGAATGGGGACTAGAAAGGCTCGAGCTGTAAATTACGACCCACCCTGCCATTTTTGATTGGAGCTGATTGAATCTTGTGACTATGCGACGCCATCTTGAGGTCAAGGTTCCGACTGAATACGGCGCTGAGGATGTTAGAGGATTTCTTATTTTGTAGTTTGTGTTTCGGAGACTGGAACCTTGCTCTTTGGTTCATGGAGGTTCGGTGAACTGATAACTGGGTCTCCACCAAGCACCTTAATAGGAACCCCAAGAGCTGATCTTTTCCTAGAAAACACCTACAATTGATCCCAACAGACCTGACCATGGTGGGTTTTTTTTTTAAGTGCACATGCACAAAAGCTTTTGCGCACTGTAGGGCCAAAAAGGTAGATGTTTGACATAACCTAAACCGACCTCTAAAAACATTTAACATAGCTTTCATTCAGGAATGTAAAAAGCTAAAAGGAACCTCACAGGCCTTTATTTCCCAACTACTTGTTTTTCAGAAGGCTTATAATTTGATCAGTTTAAGTATTGCCTTCCTAAGTGACTAGTGCTAAGTGCTGTGAGGGTAAATGGGAGTTAGATTTTATTACTTTCCTGGCGGAGCTGCAAACAGTGCAAAATAGTTGACAGTAGTTGACGAATTCTGACCATTGTATGTAAAATTAGAACATACCTCTACGATCCCTGTCTGCATTCCCTATTTAATTTTACTCTACAGCGCGAATTACTATCTACCATACTACATATTTTTCTTATTTATTTTATGGTCTGTCTGCCATTATTCCACTAAAATGTCAACTTTAGGGGCGCAGAGATTGTTTTGTACACTGCTGTATCCCCAGCGCCTAAAACAATACCTGGTACATAGCAAGTGCTCAATAAATATTTGTTGAATGAAAGAAATTATTACATACTATGAGTATCGGCAAAACATAAAATACAGTGGGAGACCAATGGGTAAGGGTATATCATTCCTATTCCTCCTATCTAAAATTTACATTCATATGTATTTCTGCTTGCTAAGTTTCCTTACCAATGAGGAAGACTAATAATACCTACTCCCCAGAGCTATTGCATGGACTAAATTACCTAATGTATATGAAAGTACTTTGGTGAAGTGCTAGACAAATGATAATTACCTCGTGCAAATGAAAAGAGCAATTCGTGCTTTTTTGTTTTTTTTTTAACCACCACAGGCATAAATACAGAAATCCTCTCAAGTTACTCTGTATCCCTTTGTATTGTTAGAAACATTACATGAATTCACTTGTATAGTAAAATAAAATCTTGAGAGAGAAGTTGTCTGAAGCAGCAGTTTGCTAACTTTCCTGTAGTAAATATTTGTTATGTTGACCTAACATACATTCATTCCCTGTCTTAGGTAATGACACTCCAAATTTCTTAAAAGAAATGATCCTTCCACTACTCCAGATATTAAGTAAGTCCTAACCCTAGCCAGATCCCTTAGGAGATGATAATAGACTTATAACCCAATCAAATCCCTGTGATTTAACCCTTAAATTGTACCAGGCACTATTTAAAGCATCTTGCAAATATTAGCAACTTTAATCTTCACAGCAGCCCTCCAAAGTAGAAACTATTGTTACATAGATATAAAGAAACTAAGGCTTGGAGAGTTTAAATAAGTTGCCCAAAGTTATATGAATAGTAAGTGATGGAGTCTGGTTCCTCAGTCCATGCTCTCAATCATTACTCTATGCTGCTTCATCAGGAATAACGCTAAGAAGAAAAAAAGAAAGATGGAGGAAGGGGGTGGCCATCTTTTCCACTTCAACGAGGGAGATGTTAAGCTTGGAACTGGCGGCGGTGGGAAGGACGGTAAATAAAAAACCATCACAAAATGAAGCAGAGCTAAGAGAAGGTGGGAGGTGGGAAATTTTTTACAATATCATTTAAGAACATGGTTTTAGTCGTTCTTGAAGCCAGATATGCTTCTAGGCTTCTTAATATCTAAGCCAATAAATGTCTTTTCCTAAATCAATTTGAACTAGGTTTCTATCTTTTCAAAAGAAAGAACCATAAATGAGACACTTGTATATACTTGTAAAAGGCCAATTTTCCATATAAAGTGATGAGTTAGACTATACTTTTGGTTGTAAAGATGAGATATTCAAGTAGCTTAAAAATGGAGGGTTGTTGAAATATAATGACAGAAATATTCAAAATATTGGTAGCAGCACTTAGTCTAGCCTGTGGATCTGAGGAAGTCAGGGAAGCCTTCCAGAAGGAAGCATTATTCTGAGCTATGCTTTAACTAGGACTGCAAAGTGCGGACAAATAATGAATATGCTCCCCTCCACTGTAATCATAGAAATGCTAATACCATAGTGAGATGTCATATTAAAGCCATTTTACTGGTGCAAATTAAGAAGTCTGATGGTACAAGGGTATAGAATAATAGGAACACTTAAGCAATGCTGGCAGAAGTCTGTATTGGTACAACTACTTTGGCATAGCCTAGAAAAATAAAGCATGATCCAGCAGTTCCACTCCTACTATTATGTAGAGAAATCTTCACATATATGGACCAAGACACATGTTCAAGAATGTCCATGGCACCATTATTCATAAAGGAAAAATGTCTGACAATAGATAAACATGTTTTCAAAAAGTCACCTATTTATATCAAGATGGAATGAATAAACTACAGTTAGTTACACATGAGATGTTGAGTGAAAAAAGCAAGTCAGGAAAAAAAAAAGTCAGAAATCTATGTATCTTATGATATCATAATGATTAAAAAATTGGCAACTATTGTTTGAAGAAACACGCATATATGGTAAAACTATATATGTGTAAAAACCGAAGAAATTATTTATTGAAAATTCAGGGTAGTGGTTACCTCTTGGAGTTATTCTCTCTCTTTTAGAGGGAGCAGGGGTGATGAGACTAGAAAAGAACATATATAGCCTCAACGTTTTTGGCAATGTTATATTTAGTTCGTCAATTCAGTGGTGAGTTTACTGGTTTTCATTTTATTATTATGCTTCATAATTTACATATGCATTATATACATTTTCAATGCAGCAAATGTTTTAAATTAAAAATAAATTATGCAACTATATCCACATATAGAAGCATATTTTATTTTGCTTTTTAAATTTTTACATAAATGGAATCAGTTATTCCACTTTCACCCAATAGGGCTATGTTTTTTTGTATGTTAAATCCATGTATAATCATTTATGCAAACATAAATCCATGTATGTAAAAATCATTTTTTTAAAAACAGCTACATTGTATTCCATAACATAGTTGTGTCATTGTGTACAGATTGGAAAGTTTTCAGAAGCAAGTAACGGACAACCCATGTGAAACTGGCTTAAATAGTAAGAAAACATATTGGCTCATCCAGCAGAAAGACTAGCTAGGCTGCCCTTCAGGGTTGGGTGATTCAGAGGCTCATTAATTTTATCAAAAATAAAGTTCTTTCTGTCTTGCTTTTTTCCTATCTGTTCTACCAACTACAAATGTGGACCTCATTCTAAGGCTGGTTCCCCTCATGGTCACAGGACGGCTACACTGAGCTTACATGCTTTTTAATTCAGGAGAGAGACTAAGTAGATTTCATTCCCAGAAGATCAAGGGAGAACATTCTAGAAACCCCAGAAACCTGAATTGAATCATGCCCTAAGCTGAAGTTCTTAATCTTGCCTTAGAAAATCATTGGCGAGATAGATGCAATTACCCTTAGTCAGGTCTATCCCTTGAGCTAAGGGTAAGGTCAGTTTCTCTGAAACCCAAAGTCTGCTGGGGAAAGGTGGTTATTTGAACAAAATTAGAATTGTTTGAAAACAGGAAGAGGGAAATGAATACTGAGGAGGCAACCATCGTCCACTAAACAGTTTATTTAATCAGTCCCTTTTTCATGGACATTTGTTTCCAATTCATACACAGAAGGATATCTAGGAGTGGAAAGGCAAAGTAGAAGGGTATGCTAATTTCTAAATTTGAATAGATGTTACAAAATAGCTGTTCAAAAGGGCTATGCCAAGAACACATTTCCGCAAATATGTATATCACTCTAATGGGAGATAATGACGTTTAATTTACTGTAACTTCCATTTCCCTGATGTCAGCTAGTGAAGGTATTTCTTCTTATAGCTGTGTATCTGAACCTGGTCTCTCCCAATCCAGTGAAACTACATCTACCTTTTTTGCTAAATCCAGTGTACATTTCTCAGCCTTTATCTTATTTTACTCCTTAGCATTTAACACTTACGACTATTACACTTTGACAAATCCTCTGTCTTCTGTGTCTCACACTCTTGCTCCTACCATTCCACTTCCTCCTCCTCAGTGTCCTTGGGAGCTTTCTCTTCTTATGTTCATGCTTTAAAATGTTGGTCTTTCCTCACGGTCCTGTTGCAAGTCTCCCTTTCCTCTTACTCTAAGTGACTCCACAGTTGACTCATCTACTTTTAGGGCTTCAGCAACCATCTATTTCCAGATCTACATCTTGAGCTTAGATTACTTGAGTTCTCTCTCTTATTGGCCAGCTACCTACAGGGGTTTTTTTTTGTTTGTTTGTTTTTCGTTTGAAGTAAATTTACATGAAATTCACCGTTTAAAACATTTTTCAGTGTATAATTTAGTGGCGTTTAGTACATTCATAATATTGTACAACAATCACCACTAATTCCGGGACATTTTCATCACCCTTAATAGAAACTCTGTACACATCAAACAGTCAGTCCCTATTATCCACTTCCTACAACCCCTGGCAACCATTCATTGGTTTTCTGTTACTATAAATTTGCCTATTCTGGACACTTCCTATAAATGAAATCACAGTTTATGTAGCCTTTTGAGTTTGGCTTCTTTCACTTAGCATGTGTTTAAGGTTTATTCATTTTGTACCATGTGACAGTACTTCACTCTTAATTATGGCTGGATAATATGCTCTTGTATGGATATGCCACCATGAATAGTGGTACTATGTACATTGGAGTACAAGTTTGCGGGGTTTTTTTTTTTTTTTTTTTTTTTTATTTTTTCAATTCTCTTGAATACATGGCTAGGAGTGGAATGCAGGATCACATTGTATTTCCATGTTTAACTTTTCAAGGAAATCACAAACTTTTCCATGGCAGCTATCCCATTTTACATTCCCATCAGCAAAGTTCGAAGATTCCAATTTGCCCACATCATTATCAACACTTATTCTGTTTTTCCTCTAATTATACTGGTCCTACTGGGTTTGAAATGATAGCTCATTGGGGTTTTTATTTGCATTTCTCTAATGACTTAATGAAGTTGAGCATCTTCTGATGCACTTATTAGTATTTGTATATTTTCTTTGGAGAATGTATATTTAAATTATTTGACCAGTTTTAATTGGGTTATTTGACTTTTTATTAAGTTTTAAGGGTTCTTCATTATTCTAAATATTAGACATTTATCGGATACATTATTTGCAAATATATTTTCTCCCATTCTGTGGGTTGTCTTTTCACTTTTTCATAGTGTACTTTGAAGCACAAGATTTTAATTTTGAAGAGGTTCAATTTATCTAGTTTTTCTTTGCTTGTGCTTTTGTTGTCTGTCATATTTAAAAAACTGTTAACCTAATCTAAGGTGTCTTAGTCTGTTCAGGCTGCAAAAACACATTGGGTAGCTTATAAACAGAAATTTATTGCTCACAGTTCTGGAGGCTAGAAGTCCAAGACCAGGGTGCCAGTGGTCAGGGGACAGCCTCCTTCCAGGTCAGAGTTACTGTAGTCTCACATGGTAAAAGAGGCAAGGGAGCTGTGTGGAATCCCATTTGTGAGCATTCCACCCTCATGACCTGATCACCTCTCAAAGGCCCCATCTAATGGTATCACCTTTGGGATTTAGGATTTCTTTTTCTTTCTTGCTTGCTTTCTTTTATTATTATTATTATTTATGCCTACAGCACCTGGTCTTCCTAGGTGGTCTCCCATCCAAGTACTAACCAGACTTGACCCTCCTTAGCTTTCGCGATCAGACAGGATCGGGTTTGTTTAAGGTGGCATGGCTGTAGACCATGGACCGTGGCTCCCCTGGGGCATGAATCCAGGACCTTCTGCGTGTAAAGCAGACATGCTTACTGCTACACAATGGAACCACGTTCAGGATTTAGGATTTCAACATACAAATTTGGGGGAAACACAAACACTCGCACCATACCACATGGTCATGAGGATTCACACCTATATTTTTTTCTAAAAGTTTTATAGTTTTAGCTCTTACATTTAGGTCTTGGATTCATTTGAGTTAATTATCGTATATATTGTGAAACAGAGGTCCAAATTCACTCTTTTGCATGTAGATATCCAGTTATCGCAGCACCAGTTGTTGAAAAGACTACTCTTTTTCCCTATTGAATAGTCTTGAAACGCTTGTCAAAAATCAACTGACCATAAACGAATGGGTTTAATTATGAACTCTCAATTCTATTCCATAGATCTACATTTCTATACTTATACCTGTTTTTGATCACTATAGCTTTATAATCAGTTTTGAAATAAGGAAGTATGAGTCTTCTAATTTTGTTCTTTACAAGATTGTTTCAACATTGCTGTTCAGGGTCCCTTGCAATTCCACATAAATTTTAAGATCAACTGTCTGTTTCTAAAAAAAAAAAAAAAAAAAAAAAAACAGTTGAAATTCCCCCTCGCCCCCAAATATTTTAAATTTGTGGTTGGTTGAATTCACAGATATGAAACAGGATATGGAGGGGCAACTGTATATACATGCAATGAAATATTATGCAGCCTTTAAAAAGAGGGAAATCTTGTCACATGGCACAACATGAACTTCAAGAACATTAAGCTAAGTGAAAAAAGCCAGTCAGAAAAGGTCAAATATTGTATAATTCTATTACTATGAAGTATCCAGTAATCAAAATCATAGAAAGAAGTCTATGGCCATGCCACCCTGAATGAGCCCAATCCCATCTGATCTCAGAAGCTAAGCAGGGTCGGGCTTGGTTAGTACTTGGATGGGAGACCACCTAGTAAGGCCAGGTGTTGTAGGTGTAAAAAAATTAAAAAAAATTTAAAAATCATAGAAACAGACAACAGAGGTGGTTACCACAGGTTAGGGGAGAACTAGTAATTAGAGGGTATAGAGTTTCAGTATTGGCAAGATGAAAAAGTTTTGGAGATCTGTTACATAACTGTGAATATACTTAACTGTACATTTAAAAATGGTTAAGATGTTACATCTAATGTTATACACTTTTTTACCACAATTTAAAAAAAAACTCATAAAACTGTAAAAACATATAACATGACTAAAGAGGAGTATATTAGGAAAGAGAATGAGTTCTTGAAAAGTAGTCAAAATGAACAGTTATGGAAAAGATTTTAATTGTTTTTTTTTAAGGAATGAAGAAAATGATGCAAGTTTGGACATTATCATTAGGACTATCCTTAAAGTCAGAATACACATGCTCTGAAAAGAGATATGAAAGTCTAGGTAGGGAAAGCGATAGGTGGGGATGAGAGTATTAAGATCTGAACTTCTGAGACCAAAAATTGGGGTTCAAACCCAGCTCTGCTTTCTCTTCTCAGGTGGGTGATTTTGTACAAGTCACTAAAGCTCTCTGTTCTTCAGTTTCCTTATCCAGGCCCTGGGATTTTCATGCTGGTTCCATCATCCAGGGTGCTTTCCCCTTCTCCAATAAAGTGATCACATTTGGCCTCCAACAGGAGAATCTGACAGAGACCATTCTGGTAGTTTTCTAACATGATATCTTCGTAAAAATCCTTCTGAGTGAGGCTCAGCCATTTCCACCCCTCCTGGGAAAAGCAGATGGCCAAATCCCAAAATGTCACTGGTGCCTTGGATTTAGACTTCTGAAGTGCAGCAGACATCCTTTCCTCCCTAACGACAGTCTGCCTCTGGGGAAGGGAAGCATGCTGGGCAGGTGAGGCAGATAAATACATTGCTTGGCTTTTCCCTTCCGATTCCTTAAGTTAAATGTATTGCTCCCAGAAATGGCATCATAGCAGTCCTGTGGTTTTTCATAACTGTTTGCGCTCAGTTACGCACCCAAACTGGAGAAGCATGATTTTTGTCCACGAAATCACTTTCTCTGAGGAACTGAGCTCCGCAGACACTGATGCCAAAAGCAGCTGAAATGTTGATAGAAAATTCATTAAATATGTAAATCGATCTGGGGATTAATTACAATCATAACAATATTGTCTTTCAATCCAAAAATACAGGATGTCTTTCCATTTGTTTATTTCTTCTTTAATTTCTTTTAATGTTTTTATAAAATTTTATTAAAGTGCAGTTGACATACAATATTATATTAGTTTCAGGTGTACAACATAGTGATTCTACATTATAGAATCACCATAAGTCTAGTAACCATCTGTCACCAAAGTTTTTACAATATTATTGACTGTTCCTTTTTTGTAATAAGGCTCATAATATGGCAAAAAGGTCATCCTACTCAAAACAACAAAATATGTTGGTAAAATATTGTAGTCAACAAGAAAATAAGGAATTATCAGACCAAAATCTAGGTGAAGGTAGGATCCAGAGAGTAAGTAGAACAATGCTGTCACTTTTTCCCTAGGGTATGTACCTTACTTGGCAACTTAAGCTTGGTTTTTCTAGGCTTCATGGGGCAAGTGGGACAGAAGACAAGGCCCAGGGCCTAGTGGAAGAGGGAAGTCTAAAACTGGAACCTCAAAGAGCTCTAGTTTCAGTGTAAGGGTGACTTGCAAGTAAACACACTCCCACCCAACAGACTGGAATGAAAGTTGTCTTGGAAAAAAGAGATTTCAGGGAGCTGTAGAGGGGGCACTAGATTCATATGACAGATCTTCCAGGAATATATAATCTAAATATACACCTCCTGGTGGTTAAAAAAGAAAAATCCGAAAAAGTGAATATGGTTTAAAGTGGTCCCTTTCAGCAGAAGCCAAAGCAAATCCTCTCTGAAGGAATACCTCTATCCTAGGCTTCAAAAAATTCCCAGAAATAATTTTCCAAAGAAAATACACCTCAGTTAAAAAAAAAAAAAAAAAGCACGCAAATGAGTGAAAACAATCGACAACAGAAACAGCTCTGATAATTCCAATCTCTTAAAAAAAATAAACTTTATTTTCATTATTATTGACATATTACCTTTACATAGAAAAAATTTCAGGAGTACATAAATGTTTAAATGAAGTCTTCCTCACCTTACTTATACTCCTTAGAGGCAACCTTTTTCATAGTTTAAAGGATTCTTATTATAACTTAAAAACATATAGTTTTGAATGGTTTTTGTTGGGTTTAAAAAGAATTAAATACCATTTGTTCCCAGGAAATGTTAATATTCTCATTTTTTAATTAGAAGTATGGAGTAAATTATTAGGGCTACAAAAAATTAGAGTGGTAGTCTTAGGAACAAAACACTCTAGGGAAATTTTATGACAGGCCAGCCAGTCTCAGGAACCTAACTGAAGACCTGTTATCTCGTTTCTTTCTAAAATCCTTTCCTCTTCTCTCTTTAAAACTATGAAGTTTTAAAGTGCTATAAATAGCTTAGTTCTTAATATCCTAGTTTGTGATGTGGCATAGGACAAAAATTCTGTCATGTTATACAGCTAGTCCAACGACTGTCTATCTACCCAGTCTTGAAAACAAAATTTCCAGCAATACAGTACTCATACATGGCTTTCATTATTACGTAAATTTGGTTTTTACCATTGGTCTAAATATGTCCCTTGAAACATAAAGTAAAAGAGTATATGAATTAGGAGATGGGTTCTTGTCTCAGCTTGGTCAATAATTTGCTGTGTGATCCTGGCAAGTCATTTAACCTTAGTATTCTCTCCTGGGTTAACAATTATCAAGATAAAATCAAAGAACTTTAGAATTGGCAGAGACTTCAGCGTTTACGTAGTACAATTTCTTCATTCCATGGAGAGGTGAGTGACTTACCCAAGAGCTTTCTGGAACAAGGTTCCAGTCTTTGACATCTTCGACCATTGCTCTTTTCATTTCATCAGGCTTTCTTTCAGTGTTGTTCCAAGAAACAAACAAAAAAACAAAATGAAAACACTAAACAAATATAGGCCTCTTACATAAAGCCAGGTAACACCGTTAATCATTAGCTTGCTCTGTAGCCTGAAAGCTTATCTGAAAATATACCCTGCCTAACCTAAAGAAGATGTAAAATCCAGGAGTTCTGAAACTATGTAAGGAAAAGTCAGAAAAGTAAAAGATAGAGAAAAAAGTTAATAGTTGACTTGGCGAATACTTGTAAAGAGAAAACAAAACTTACGCAAGAGTATTTATATTGTTAACAATTCTTTCTGGTCTTTTCCTACTTTGTACAAGGTAAAATTAGGGAAGTGGAGACTGCCTGTTTTTACATATTTCCAAATGAATGGTGTGTAACAAGGGTTATTTGAAATGGAATTACTTATCTCGCCTTCACTACACACTACAACAGTTCTCTAATTTAGCGCCATTCCTTCTCCGGCCACTACCCAAAATAACGCGCTGAAACCTCCGGAAACCACAGTCAATGCAAAAACTCCCAGCCCCGAACTGCTGGACGACTTACCTCCACCGCATCCTCGCAAGCGCAGTCTCTTCGGTCCTGGGAGTTGTAGTCACTCAGGGTCTCTACTTCCGGGATGTGGGAGAGGAAGCGCCTTACGGGAACTACATTTCCCAGGAAGCGGTGTGTGCCCTTCTCCGCCTCTGCCGGCGTCGGGCTCCACCCCGTCCCGCTCCTCCCTCGCTGGGCTGCCACTGCTCACGCCTTCCTGTTAGTCCGACCTGTGAGAAGTTCACTCTGATCAGCTGATCCCAACTGACAACAGGAGAGGAGGAAGCCCTGGAGGCAGCGAAGGAGGCGGGGGGGCGGAGATGGAGATGAGGATGGATCCACCGGTGCCCTGAGGAACAGCCCCCGTCCCCAGCAGCGCCCCGTGGTACCCCGACGTCGTTTGCCACGGCCGAGCTGCTCCGTGGTGGGGTCCCCGGGCTGCCGCGGTCGGGGAGGGAAGGGCACGGCCCTAGGCTGGGCGAGCGATAGTCCGGGAGCTCTGGCTGTCCGGGGAGAAGGGGGGGGGCGGGTGCGGCTGTGGTGGGGGTGGGGTGGCATAAACAATGGATTCGGCTCTGGCCTCTGCCAGCGCGGGGGGATTTTGGGGGACCTTCTTTGTTCTTAGACTCTGCTCCTGCCCCCTTGGGTTGTGGTGGTGTTGCCCGAGCGGAAGGAAGGATGAGGAATCCCTGGCTGGAGAGAGGTGTCGAAGTGGGGGGCCGAGTGGGCAGATTGTTTGCTTGGCCTGGCGGGCGGTGAGGTTTTGTTTTGAAGTCTGATTCCGTATTTTTATTCATTGTGACAAATTTTGATTTTTTGTTTCCGTTGTGGGAGCTGGTTGGGCACGTCTGAGGTTAGTGTGTAAATAAGGTCTTCTACTCACTTCCTTTGCTTTCCTTATTTATCTGAAAATAAGATTGATAGATTGATTACTGTGGGGGAGGAGTAGGGAATAGCTAAAATGAGGGCTTTGCATTTCGTGGGGGCGTTGGAATGGGCATTCAAGGCTATGGAGAGTCAGGAATATAATTGTGACAAAAGCCCCTTTCCTGCCCCAGTTATGCCCCAGTTATCTTTTCGTCTTCTTCTTTTTTTTTTTTTTTTTGAAGTTATTTTAAGTTTTTGAGAGCAAGAGAAAAATTGTTTTAACTCACTGCAGGACTGGCTTTGCGGTGGGTCATAGAGGAATTCTGTCTCCCCTTGCTCCTTTTTTTTTGGCAATTAGAGAAGGGACAAAAGGAAGTACAATAATTGTTTTTATTGTTTTCAAGCATGAAATGGTGACTCTTGTTTCCAATTTTACAGTCTTTCTTAGGCATCTGTCTAGAGTTGAAAATATTCCAGGACTTTAATGGAGCTAAAGTTTGTTATTATTATCATTTACTTAGCTTTTTACAGGTTTTTTATCTCCATGTTTCCCAATTGTGGGGTGCAGGTGAGGATTCAGAAGTTGTCCTTCCAAATATATTTGCTCAGTGATTTTGATTCTGAAATAATAACTGAGTGCACAGAGATTTTCAGCCTGGGAAATAAAGCAGCAAAGTCTCTTAAATATCTTGGGTCTAGACTAGTGGTTGTTTTCAAAAGGGCCCTTGACCATGATTTTGAGAAGAAATTGCTAGGATCAGAATGAGCCAGTGTAAGTTTTACAAGCAAGAGTGAGATTTCTCACAGGAGTTTTGGTGGCTTATTTAATCACAATTTTTTTAAAGGTGCACTTCTATTTTTAGATAGTGAAATTCTTTTTCTTTATCCTAGGTATCCCCTGAAATATTGACTTGAGGTTGGATTATATTGAAAAGCTCCTGACCACTCTCTTCTATTACCAAAACCTCGTGCCTGAGGCCCACCTCAGTGAACCCATCAGATCTCTTTCAGATAGCCATAAAAAGACCCTTTCAAATTAATTTTGACCACATATTTGCCTGCACTTTATGGAGGATGAAAACATCAAACCAAATCAACATTGCTTCTGATACAAGAGTCTTGGAGACAGAAAATTTAAAAATCGTGTGTGGAGAATTCTAATAGGACACCCAAGGTTTTTTGCGTTTTGTTTTTCTTTTTTTAAGGTGTTCAGAACCCTGTGGTATTTCTGTGCAGTCTTCAGACTCAAAGCCTTTGTTGTCACTCCTGGGGAAAGCCCAGTGACCGTTACAGGGTGGGCGATTTCCTTACCAATCTGAGTATGAGTGCCCAGACATCCCCAGCTGAAAAGGGCCTGAATCCGGGGCTAATGTGCCAGGAAAGTTACGCGTGCAGCGGGACTGACGAAGCTGTCTTTGAATGTGATGAGTGCTGCAGTCTGCAGTGTCTCCGCTGCGAGGAGGAGCTTCATCGGCAGGAGCGCCTGAGAAACCATGAGCGGATAAGACTCAAACCTGGCCACATCCCTTACTGTGACCCCTGCAAGGGCCCTAATGGGCATTTGCCAAGTGTGAGGCAGAGGGCTGCTGTGCGGTGCCAGACGTGTAAAATCAACTTGTGCCTGGAGTGCCAGAAGAGGACTCATTCTGGGGGTAGCAAAAGGAGACACCCTGTTACCGTGTACCATGTCACTAAGGTCCAGGAGTTACTAGAAGAAGAAGAGATGGATGAAGAGACCAAAAGGAAGAAGATGACTGAGAAGGTTGTGAGTTTCCTTCTAGTAGATGAAAATGAAGAAATTCAGGTAAATGTGGGTATAGTGGGATTCATGTGGCAGTGAAACAGATCTGTCTTTGGAAGTTAGCTCTCAAAAGGAAAGTCTAGGAGGAATCCAAATTTTAACTGTTAAAAGGCAAGACCCATGAAAGCTTGCATTACAAAGAGTCAGATTTAGTTACCAGCTGTGTGAGCTTGGGCTGAATTACTTTACTTTTCTGAACCTTAGTATTCTTATCTATAAATGGGAATATTGCCTACTTCATTGAGTTATTTATTGTAAGGTTGAAATGGCACAGTATTTGTATAGCCTGTTGCATAACAAATGTTCAGTATATGATAGCTGTTATTAGTATTATTATTAGGAAAAACTGATTTAGAACAGTTTTCTGAATGAGAGCACTTTGGCGAGTTGTGGATAAATGTGAATGATGAGGGACTGTGTGTGTGCAGGGAAACACTGACAGTGGGTCCCATGGAGAGGGCTAGGCAATAAGTCATAAACCTGCTTTCTCAGTTTAGAGAGACGGGTCTTTAAAAAGTGGCATTTGATATAAGGATAGTGTTCTCACTAGATGGTCTCTTCTTATTTCCATGTGTAGGCTTCTGATCAGTGAAAGCCAGTGAAGGCACCTGAGAGTACAGAAGGACTAGAGAACATTTGCTTCGATTCCAACGTGGGGAGAGGATAATATATAATAGGAACAAGTCACGGAGATAGTGGTGTATGACAAGGGTGATTGGGGAAGGGGTAGTATAATGTTTATACTTTACAGTGAAGGTAGTGTAATGCCTATGCTTTTGAGTGAAAACTGAATTCACATCCCGGCTACACCACTTACTGGCTGTATAACCTTGGCCAAGTTATTTAAGGACTGTGCCTCAATTTCTTCTACTACATAGTAGTTGATAGGATTCAAAGAGAATAGGAATGGGAAAGATTTATCACAGGGCCCAGCACAAAGTGTCCACTACTAGTCTGTTGTTTTTGTCAGTATCATGCAGTATTTGTGGTACATGGACTCTGTACTTTTAGCGGTGATGACTTCTCAAGTCTCCAGATTGGTATGGTATATAAGTTAACTGTTTGAAAAACTACCCAATTACCCACTAAATATTTTTCATTTCTGTCTTTTTTCCTCTCTGGATAAGCTTATGGAAATGGATTACATCATGATTCCTATGTACAGCAGTCCCCCCTTGTCTGCAGGGGATATGTTCCAAGACTTCCAGTGGACGTGGATAGTACGGAACCCTATATATACTGTTTATTCCTATACATGCATACATACCTATGATAAAGTTTGACTTATAAATTAGGCCCAGTAAGAGATTAACAACAATTACTACTTATAAAATAGAACAATTATAACAATATAGTGTAATAAGAGTTACATGAATATAGCCTTTCTCAAAATAGTACTATATGTACAGTGTGGATATGCTGGACAAAGGGATGATTCCTGTACTGGGCAGGACAGAGTGGGATGATGCGAGATTTCATCATGCTACTCAGAATGACGCACAGTTTAAAACTTATAAATTGTTTATTTCTGGAATTTCCCATTTAATTTCAGACCACAGTTTATGGTGGGCTACTAAAACCATAGAAAGTCAAACCGTGGATAAAGGGGCTCTACGGTAGTTCTCTTGTCAGCTACATACTTTGCTACAGGCTGTTCTTGATTGGCTGAGAAGAACTAATAGAGTTATGGAAGAATGACCTAGATCCCATTAGGCTTCCCTTGTTAGCAATAGTGTTCATTACGAATTATGCTCTAATTGGGCAATGGTGTGGGTTAAATATTTTACAAGTGGGGCAGTTGGTTTTGGATGATTCTTGTTGGTTCTGCCACCAGTTCTCTTGAGTGTCAGCTTTTGGAAAGTCATATTTCGGATTGTTGTCACTTTCATAAAGAGAAGATTTGAGATGAACCAGTAACCTTGTCACAAAATATATTTTTTGAAGGGAGGAGGTTGTGTATTTTTTCCTATTTGTAGCATCGATACATGTTACTTAATAGAGAATTAGGAAAATATAAGGGAGTGTAATGAAAAAGACAAATTCAATTACCCAGAGATGATGATATTTGTCCACTTTTTTTTCTTGTACTGTATAGTATGTATATAGTTGGGTTGCACAGACTTTCTCCCTTCATAAACATTGACCAGTTCCCAGGAGATAACAGTTTATTAATCGCAAGCAACATTGGTTGGGACTAATGGATTGAACATAAAATTTTATTTAGTGGTGATTCATTCTCATAGAGTCATTAGTGGGAAAGTACTTTGAGAAAATATCTGGTTCAGTTTTCTAATGTGAATGTCCAAAACAATTAGATGATTGTCTGATAACAAATCTAGATTATGAATTTAGCTAGATTGTAAACCCCTCGAGAGTCGGACCATTGTCTTATGCCCTGTATCATGTACAATGGTAGGCACATTGCAAGGCCATAAATACTTATTGATTGGCGATATGTCACATCTCAACTTTGTTTTTCAGAAAATGTATATCATACACTTAACTAGTAAAAAAACCCTAAACGTTATAAAAGGGCATACAATAATAAGAGTTTCCCTCCTACTCCATACCCTTAGTCTCCTTTCTTAGAACAATCATCATTGACAATTAATGGCATTCCTTTCTAGAAATGTTTTTCATGTGTACTTATGAATGTATGTATCCTTTTAATTTTTCAACAGAAATAGAACTTAGTATACTTGCTGTTCTGTGCTCGGCTTTTTTTCACTGAAGGATGCATCTTGTAGAGCTTCTGTGATCAGCACATTGAGATTTTACCTCATTATTTAAAGGCCGCCTAGTATTTTGTTGAATGGTTTTTTTGTGTAATTTTAACCTAATGGATATTTGAGTTATTATAAACAGGAATGTATTAAATAGTCTCAGAATCTGTTTAGATATGGAATCTTTTTTGGTCAAATGATATGTATGTGCATTTTAAGTTTGGATTGATTATGCCAAATTTCCAAACCTCATTTTATTAGCCTCTGCAGTACTTCTGTGAGTCTCCCTTGGGTTCTGGTCTTATCTCCTAACAGCTAAAATTTAAAAAGCCCTTAACTGTGGTGCTAGGAACTGTTCTTAGCATTTTACAAGTATGAGCTCATTTAATCCTGTTGATAACTCTGCGTGTTAGCTTCTTATTGCTGCTGTAACAAATTACCACAAATTTAGTGGTAACAAATTGCCACAAATGTAGTGGCTTAAAGTAACACATATTTATTCTCATAATTGGGAGGTCAGAAGTTCTAAAAATGGGTGGATAGGGTTGTGTTCCTTCTGGAGGCTCTAGGGTATGATTTGTTTCCTTGTCTTTTCTAGCTTCCTGAGGCTGCCTGAATTGTTCGGTTTATGGCCCCATTACTCAACTCTAAAGCCAACAGTGTAACACCTTCCAATCCCTGTCTCTGTCTCTCTTTTATTGTCACGTTGTCTTCCATTTGTGGCCCTCTGGCCTCCCTCTTACGAGGATCCTTGTGATTATACTGGCTCCACCTGGATAATCTAGCATAATCTCCCCACCTCAAAGTCCTTAATTCAGTCACATCTGCAAAGTCTCTTTGCCACATAAAGTGACATATTCACAGGTTCTGGGGATATGAAGTGGACATTGTTTGGAGGGGAGGGCATTTTCACCCTACCACACCCTATGAAGTAAATTGTACATCTTAATCAGTTTGGACTGCTCTAACAGAATACCATGGATTGGGTGGTTTTTAAACAACAGTTTATTTCTCAGCTCTAGAGATTGGGAAGTTGAAGATGCTGGCACCAACAGATTGAGTGATAAGGGCCTGGTTTATAGACAGCTGTCTTCTCATGGTGTTCTCACATGGCAGAAGGGAACTCTTGGGGTTTTTTTTTATAATCCCATTCTTCAGGGCTCCTCCCTAAACCTAATCACCTTCCAAAGGCTCCACCTCCTAATGCCATCACATTCACATTGGGGTTAGATTTCAATATGTGAATTTTGGGGGAGGAGGCAGAATACAAACATTCCATCTATAGCATTGCATTTTATAGATGAAGACATTGAAACACAGAGTGATGAGGTTAACTTGCCAACAGTGAGTTACATTTAAGTGGCCAAAGATTTGAGCATAGGTTATCTGGCTCTAAGATCTTTGCTTTGCAACACTCCTACTATCTCTGACCAAGTCATTTAAACTTTCTAATTAACTTTCATTATGGTTAATAGTATCAGCTCACCAGTTCCTCATGGCTGCTGTGAAAATCAAACAGCTCTATAAGTATACAACTATTGTCATTGAAGAAATGTTTCCTCATAGCAATAAAGATTCTATGAGTTAGGCTCAATCTTTGTTTTTCTTTTCGGGTTTCTAGGTGTTTGTAGGATTTGATGATTTCCATTTTCGTATGTAAGGATTATTTTAGCAGTTCGTAGGCTATTAACTAACGTGTGGTTTCCTCAAATTTTAGAGCTGAGAGCTTCCTAAGATTTGCTTATGATTTGAGTATTCAGTTTCTTTGGGAAAACCTAAAAAGATAAAAGTTTTCTTATAGAGGTGAAAATTTTGTCATTACCTGTTGTCATTTGAGTATATAGTGTTAATCATTTGAGTGTGTAGTAGAATGATAGATTTGAGGAGAGACTGACTTGGTCTCAGAAGCAGGAGCTCATTTGTGGCCTACTAGCCAAAGCTATTCATGACTTCAACATATTTATTATATGTTATGTACTGGACACTTTCTAGATTCCAGAGATACATGGTTAATAAGACTTGTTACATGCTGTCATAGAGTTTACCATTTAAGTGGGGAAAGCAGAGTTTACACATGTAAAACACATAAAAAGATGGTTCACATATAGTGAGTATTATTAAGGAAGAGTGATTTAGAAGCTACAAGAAGGTTTTATTGTAGAGGTAACTTTTAAGCAAAGACCCGATGGTTAATGCTACCTAGGGAAATATACCTGTAGATAGGAATGGGAACAAAAAGCAGGTCGACTGTCATGTTTGAATATAGGAAGAATGCCACTGTGGCTGGAGTGAGTTGCAGAGAGTGGTAAGGAAAGAGATGCAGAGGTAAGCAGGTGCCAGATCATGTGGGGCCTTGTAGGCCTTAGAAATAAGTGTGGGTTATATGTGTAATAGGAAGAAGCATCAGTCTGCTTTATGCTAGAAAGTTACATGACCTGATAGAACTTTTTAAGAGATGGCTCTTGACTTTAGTGTGAAAACTAGATTACAGTGATTGTAGGGGGGCAAGAGGGAAAGCAGTGAAGCCACTTAGGAGAATATTACAGAAGGTGAGGTGAGAGGTGGCTTAGATTTGGTGTTATTTACGTGGCGAGATGGAAAGTTAATGAATTTGGGACAAAGTTTGGATGTAAACAGGAATGCTGATACATTGGGTGGAGGGGTGAAGAAATGAGAGAGTTCAGTTGTGATCCCAGGGCATTTGGTTTATGCAAATAACACCTGCTTAATACTCCAGATTTTATTGAATTGATAAAACTAACCGTCTTTAAGAACTCAATTTGAACAATAAAGAGAGCTAAACTCATCTTATTTGGTATTATCTAAGACTGGTTCTCAACCTGCAGTGGTTTTCCTTCCACAGGGGGCATTTGGCAATGTTTGGAGTCATCTTTGGTTGCCACAGCTCGGGGGTGGAGGGCATGTGCTACTTGGCTAGTGGGTGGAAGCCAGGGTACTGCTAAGATTCTTACAGTGCATAAGGCAGGCAGCCTCACCGCCGCCCCGTCCCCCCCGCCCCCCACCAGAAAATATTATCTAGTACAGAATGTCACTAATAGTGCTGAGATTGAGAAACTGATCTAAG
Organism: Rousettus aegyptiacus; assembly: GCF_014176215.1. Classification (NCBI taxonomy): domain Eukaryota; kingdom Metazoa; phylum Chordata; class Mammalia; order Chiroptera; family Pteropodidae; genus Rousettus; species Rousettus aegyptiacus. Next base: position 151,756,598 of record NW_023416306.1, on the reverse strand, counting down.
AGTTGAAAGTTTGGTTGAACAGGAGATCTGGATTCCAGTGAAGTGGAAAATATATTGGGAACAAAAATTTTAGTCAGTACACCATTTTTTTCTCTTTTTGGTTCTGTTCACACCTCAGAAGTAATCTAGGTAAAATTAGTATTTTGGCGTATTTTGTAACCTTGCTAGTGAAATGTTTAGACTTCGTGGGTTATATTCATTGATTTTTCTGGGCCTCAGTGGAACTGTACCAGGAAAACCAAAGAACTTATGGATTCATTTTTTAGAGCCCATAATAAATAGATGATCCACACTAACAAGTCATCCATAATCTCAAAGTTAGAGACAACACCCTTGGCAAATAACTCAAAGGTTAGAAGAATAAAGTACTTTAATTAGAGTTCTTAGTGGTAAGAAGAGGATATTGTTTTCTTAGTTGTTGGGTCTTGTGAGGAATTCAGACATCTTACCAGAATATCTATTTGTCAGAGGGTAAAAAGGTGAAAAATTAAGTCATTTTTTTCTTCATTCTTATGTACATATATATTTAAACCCCATACAAGGTGTTTTTTTTTTTTTTTTTTTTTTTGGTCCTCCCCCCCCCCCCGCCCCCAATCATCCCATTCTCTCTGTCTCTTTTCTACAAACTTCCTATACTGTCCGCTCTCCAAAAGAATAGAGCAGCAAACCGGCAAGAAATTTCGCCTTCTTGCTGACTGGCCCCTGACTGGGGCATTAGGAGAGCCAGGAAGCTTTTTGTGCCAAAAGACTCCTGAAATTAAGCCCCCTGATGCCAAACAGGCAGGGTGATAAGGAAGTCCTGGAGTGGTCAATTCTGAGAAGCTAAGAAAGGCTCTCCTTGACTCAGGAATTGACAGCTGTGGTTCCTCTCTAAAATGGGAGGCCAAGTGAGTCTTCTTTGTCATTCCCTCAGCAGAGTCAGTGGTGGACCTCATCGCACTGAGTCCGTTCCTTTAAGAAGACCCATCACGTTGCTTGGCTGCTTCACTTGTTTACAGTCCCAGAATAGTGTGGCTCAAAATACTGGGACTTGGCTTTTTTTTTTTTTTTTTTTTAATTGGCTAAAGGAGACATAATTTTAATGGGATCCAGGAATGGAAAATAGCAGAGGATGTTTTTGGACTGTATGGGAATTCTTGACCACAAACCAGCTGTGTCGGTCTATCCCATTTCTGTGCTCCTGTCTTAGACTCATCTGTTGGTGACCCTTGGGCCCTGTCCTCTGCTTCCTGGTCTAGGGTACCTTGATGAGGCTTGCTGTTTCTAGGCTCTCTGTTTCAGAAACCCCTCAGGACTTAATTCTGGTCAATAAGTCATGAGTCAGGGGGATCATAATCTTCTAAATTGTGGAACTTCCCCACAATTTCTTGTTAGATGGCCAAACTCGTATAATGTAAGGACTAATTTTGATGCTGTGGCTGGATAGCCCTTTGGCAATCTCTGGTCAGAACATGAATATATTTACTGTTGGTTCTTAGGAGCCATGTTAAAAAAAAGTAACAAAAAGCCATAGATCTGCTTAGGAGCTGTCTGTCAAAATAATAAGCAATAATTGCAGGAGTAGCAGAGGTTCCCTCCGCAGTTGCTGCCTTTTACTCCTAGAAACCCAAGTAAAAGCCCCTTTTGTTTAGTAATAATGGTGGGGGGAAGGGCATTGTATGGGATTACTGGGAAGTGCAGGGTAGAGGATGACTCAGACAGGCAGAAAGATGAAAGAGCCCATATTATGTGCCTTCTGTTTCTGCTCAGCATTTTCTGAGCTTTCCCAGCCTTGGGCTGTTTTAACAGGCTCCTGACATTGAACCTGGGAGGCCTTTTTGTTTAGTACTGGACTGTTTAAAATTTGACCCATATAAGCCATCACTGTGAGTCAAAATCACTGTGAGTCAGCTTTTTAGGGAACCTATCTTTAACTATATTTCAAGAAACCTCCAGTTTATGTGATTCTGTTTTTTCCTGGACTGTTACTTCTTTGAAGTGATTGATTTTTCTGGAATTGAGCAAATATTTGGCTTTTTCAACCAGGGGTCAGGTAATGGGAGGATTTCTTATTAAGCTGACTTTATATGTTTTCCTTATGGATGCATCTCCTGGCTGCACCACCCTGGAATTTATCCTGGAGATGTGTAGCACGAAAGGGCTTCTGATGGCTGGCTAAACTTTTCTGGGGAGTCGTGCTTGCTTTGGGAGGAGCTCCCATTAGACCATTTCTACCTAGGGTTAGAACTGCTAAATGTATTGAGTATGTTTGATTGGCGATGGGAAGTTAGAGGAAAGCCAATGGATGAGACCCAGAAGGTAAAGAAAACAGGATTATAAAAAGTTCCAAGTGAGAAGAATTGGAAAGACCTATAGGAAGGGACACAGAGGAACTTTTGGAGGCAGGAAAGGGTGGTTGCTTCCTTGGAGGATGTTTTGTTCATTTTGCCTCTGTTTCCAATAACTTTTGGCTGGCAATTAAGAGGCTCTGTTTGGCCTGTTTGTGTGGTTATCTTGGTAGAGGCTGGCGTTCTTGGTCAGAAGAGTGTGTAAACCAGTCATATGGAAGCCTCTGACCTCTGGAGGGTGATTCTGTTTTCTGGTAGGTTCTGGAAATTTTTGTTCCCCTTCCTGATTTCTTCTACTTGAGGCTGAATTACTGCTGTCTTTTCCAGGGAATTTGAGTCTAGACAGTGGAATATTTGAAAAGAACACATAGATCCTGGTTCTGGCATATAGTTGCAGACACCCGAAGTTCAAGTTTAAGAGAGCAATTCAGCAGTCGTACCGTATTCTAGAAATTCCTCTAATTTCCAGCCCAATTGCTTCTGCCCAGTGTATATGTCATCTACACGGCTAAACTCTTTTCCATAATTTCTCATAACCTTTTCTTTCAGAGAGCTCAATTCAGTTTAAAGGTATCATTCAACAACAGGCATAAACATTGATTAAGTGTCAATTTTGTGCCTTATTAGTTTGAGGAATCTCTGAAATATCTGCCACTTTCAGAAGAAAATAATTTTCCAGAACTAAATATAAATGAGTTTAGAGTTACATACTGTATTGGACTGTTCATGACATTCATCTTCTTTTCATTACCACATGAAATCGAGTTTGCTGCTTTTTTTTTTTTTTTTAAAGGATTGATCTAAAAAGGTTTTGGTGTTAAAGTGCAGCCCGCCTTGACCCCCATATTTGCAAGAGCAACCCCTGTTTCCACCTTGTAGTCCTAGTCCCCTCTCCTGATTTTTCTTCACACTGCTCATCACCATTTGACATGACATAAAACAAAAGTACATGACACAACACATGTACTTTTAAAAATCAACTCTTCATGGCATAATTTACAGAGTATACACATTTTAAGTGTACAGTTCTATAAGTTTTGACAAATGTATGTACACATGTGTAACCACCACCACAGTGAAGATATAGAACATTTCTGTTTCCCAAAAAGGTTCCCTTGTGCCTCAAGTCAGTCCTAGAAATCACTGATCTGTTCTCTACAACTAGAGATTTGACTTTCATGGAGTTTTATATAAATAGAAACATGCAGCACTGTTTTGTGTCTGGCTTCTTTCACTCACCATGTTTTTGAGGGTCATTCATGTTGCTGCATGTCTCAGTTCATTTGTTTTTACTGCTGGGTAGTATTCTATTTGTTCATCCATTCACTGTTGTTGGATGTTTTATATATCATATATATATATTAATTGTTTGACTCTTGTCTTTTTTTTCCCCATTAGAATGTAAGCTCCATGAGAGCAGTGACATTTCATTCATTGGGGTGTAATTCACATAACATAAAATTAACCATTTTAAAGTGAACATTTCAGTGGCATTCAGTATATTCACCATATTGTGCAACCACCACCTCTGTCTAGTTCTAAAAGATTTTCATTGCCCAAAAGAAAACTCCTATACCTTTTAAGCAGACCATTCCAGAGAACAGTGATTTTTAAAAATCTTTTTAATATAACTTTTATTATTTCTCAGCTATAAAAATACATCGACAAAGCATGTTAAAATACTGATACAGAACTACAGAAAAGTAGTAGCGGTATAAAGGATTTTATGATAAAACAAAGCCACTAATATCTCAGTCTTTTTTAATGTTACATTTACTTTTTAAAAAAACAAATTTATTAAGAAATAATTCACATACCATACAATTCACCCACTTAAAGTGTCAGTGTACAATTCAATGGCTTTTAGTATATTCACAGATATGTACAACCATCACCACGGTCAATTTCAGAACATTTTCATTGGGCAGTATTTTTTGCCTCTTCTCTTTGTCAGCATCTCGACAGCGTTTGGCACATAGTATGTACTCAAATAATATTTGTCGAATGAATGAAATGCACCGAGAATGTAATCATTAGTTCAACAAACATTTAATGAGTGCGTACTATGTGCTGGCAACTGAAGGACATACAAAAGGGCAGAAAGACACTGGGTTTACCCTTAGGGAGAGGACAGTCTAGTGGTACTAGAAGAAAAATATATAGAACTAAGGCGGATGATGTCAGCAGTATAGAACGGATATTATGGCAATTTAGAGAAGGGTGATATTGCTGGAGGGGTTACTATTGTTAATTGACTTTAAATAGTTATGTGCTATATTGTTACTTCAGCAGGGCTCCATTATCACATTCCAGATTGTATAGAAACTAGATCCCTCTCAATCCCCACCTCAGAAACAAAAGATCTCCTTATAAGGCTGTGTCATCAATTAAGATCTGCAACAACTATGAGGAGAGCACTTTAGTGAGTCTCTGGTGTAATAATAATTCTTGGAATCCTGTCATATCATTCTTTTGAAAACTTAATGCTTTCTTATGCATAATGTATGTATTATGCCATCTTGTAACAATTATTTTTTTCCCTAAATTGAAAAGATACATTTTGAGGGATGGAGTGGTAAGTATTGAGTAAAGTATCTTCCTTGTCCTATTGTCCCTAATTCTTTAAAGAGGCATTTATTAGAAACTTTCCCTCAGGAAGATTTTTACTTGGGATAATGGAATGAAATTCTGTAGTGGTGGTGATGACAGTGGCCCAGAGGCAAACCAGGACAACTACAGTCAACACTTCCTAGCGTTTAACTACATGACATCACTGTGCTAAGTGCTCCGTGTTCATCTCACTTAATCCTCACAGCATCCCTATGAAGTAGATTGCCTTGTTATCCTCATTTTATGGGTGAGAAAATTGAGGCCCAGAGAAGTTAGTCCGTGAGTGTTAGAGGCTGGTTGAATGAACCATTAATGGTAATACTACGCTGTTCTCTTCCACAGAGAATGTAGCATCTAGACATTTATGCTATGATTATTCATTTATTAACAAATATGTATCGATTTCGTATTATGTGTCAGGCCCTGTGCTAGGGCTGCAGGGGTGAAAACACAGGCCAGACCCCTTGCCAGTGTGGAGTACATTCTAGTTGGGAAGCTCAGAACTGGGATGAATGAGAACATGTTAATAGAGATGGTGCATTGAGGATGGATGGAGACTTTGAGCAAGGGAAGGGTTGAGTAAATTGCCCCTGGTGTGATCCAGGTAGAGGTGAACTTGAACTTAGCTCTTTTGTCTTATGTCTTGCCTGATACTTTTACTGCTAAGTCTCAGAGCCTTTACCAGACTTTATGTCTGTTTTTATAGTTGGCCAAATATAGGTATGCTGTGCCACTTAAAAGGGGAGCTAAATCTCCCATCTGGAAACTCCTTGGAAGAGTCCCTTGAGGATGATGTAGATCTTGAGGATGACTCCATATTTCCAGTCTGTCCTCAGAATTCGGCTTTGCTTTGGAAAGCTTTTTATTCAGATATAAATGGAGAGCTGAACTGGGTGAGGTCAACAACTAATCATGGAGCTAAAAATGATTCTTTTTAAAGAATTCATTGTGCAGATCTTCTCTGCGTAGACATGTTCTCTCTCCTGCTAGAGTAGGAGGAAAGTGGCAGGCAGTGTCTGTGAGGCCATGTGTCAGAAACACCACGGGTAGTTATAAGACATGGGAGGAGAATTCCTGATGTCTCAGGTAATGGAACACTTGGGGGACACCAAAGTGTAAGCAAGTGATCTTTGACCTTACCAAATGTGCTCAATGTGTTTGTGAAGCCAATCTCAACTTCAGTGGTCTTAAGAAAACATTTGATTGAGAAACAATTGTATTTTTACATGAAATTGTTGACACATGGATAAACACAAAGATATACACTTCTTTTAGGGTACAATGAAAAGAAATTTTCTGAACTTGCTAGTTGAGGAGACAGGTTTACTAGAACTTTTTGGCAATAGGGATTTGCTATTGGAATGGAACCTCCCTATCATTTGGACTTTAAAAATAGACTGGCTGCTGATCTGTTTGACACTAAGTCCTGCCTAAAAATTAGGCCATGGACTTAAATCATTGCCTGGAGTTCTTTTCAACATGATGAAAGTGGGTCTGGATTTTTTAGGGAAGAGTTTTGTCACCATCCACTTCTCCTTTCTCTCCCCTAGAAGAAGGAAAACGTTACCTAAGTTCTATATCTGTACTGGTCTAACATCATCAAGTCAGTGCCAGACACTAGATAAAGCTCAGTACATGTCTATTGATTAAATGAAGATAAGTTATAGTTTCCTTTTGGGATAATGGTCCCAGTTCTGATAAGAACAAGAATCTGGTTTGATTTCTTTGGGTTGTGTCTCTTCCTCTGAACTCAGCTAAAAATTGAATGAAAGCAAAATAAACCAGAGGTCAACACAGAAAAGTAATTATAGAAACTTACTTTGGGGATGACTATTGACTTAGGCTAGTTTTAGAATCTCAATGAGAGGTGTAAAATAATCTTTGTTGTCTCAGTGGTGGGATTTATTGTAAAGCAATAGGTTGTGATGGGAGCATCCAAGCTTCCCTTAGCTCTTGCTATTTGGGGAAGGATTTGATTTTTGCCCTCAGCCACAGGGAACACCTTTATAAAAATTCAAAGGACTGTTATGATTGTAGTTGGTACAAATTAGGTCATTTTCATCAAGAGAGGCCAGAACTGAAAGGATTGGAGCTACTTTCTGAGTTACTTTCCTTGTGGTTGTTTGGGGTTTAACTTCTAGACTCTGTGTTTCGTTGAACTTTCCTTTTTCCAAGGCTCTTTACTTCAGTTCCTTTTCCATTTTTTGCATTTCCCTTCCCAGACCTCCTCAGAACAAAGCCCATATGGTCATTTTTCCTGTATGATTCTCTGAGGGCTAAGAAGGAATTTCTTGAGGGAGATTTTCATTATCCTGTTGCTTGCTTAGGTCAGAGGTTGACTGCTGGACACTTTTCACTGCTCTGAATTCTAAATTGGAACAATGGATATCACTGAGTACAGTTATACTTCATTTTAGAAGCTCCACTGGAACTCTGTACAAAGTGAAAAGCTTTGTGGGTGAAAGAGAGATGTACTGTTCGGTTTCTTAAAGATTGGTATGCTATTAGATGGTCACTTTACTAAGAGTCAGCTATAAAGCCAGTATTAATATGTTGTTTTGATCAGAGAGAAAGGAGTCATCAGAAGCAAGCAGCAAGATCATTTTGGGTAGAGTCGGTTTGGCTCTTACTTCATCGCTGATTTAGTCTCCGAATGACTAACTTCTGAACAACAAGCAGGTTCAAGCCCAGCTGCTATTGCTGTGTATCAGGATGTTTTCCCAGTGTCTGGTCTTTAAATAATAATGGGTAATTATTGAGTGCTTACAGTGTTCCAGGCTTTGTGCTATGCCCTTTATGTGCTTTATCTTATTTAGTCCCCTCTGTATCCCTAGGGGTTGTAGAATCTGTTATCTTGTTTCCCTGAGGCTTCAATAGTTAAATAACTTCCCCAAGGCCACACAGTGGCAAAGCCAGGAGTGGAATTCCAGTGTTTCTGATTGGTCTGAGGTCCGAGAGATGGTCTGGCAAGCTAGGGGTGGGGTGGGGTGGGGGTACTGGAGACAGAAGTTGGGGGGTTGGGCAGGCTTTGGTATCACTCCAGCTTTCGATGTTTTGAAAAGGCTGAGGACCATTTCAGACAGGTAGAGTTGGGTGGCCAGTTGGCCTGGCTCAGAGTCAGGTAGCTTATTTCACTCCAGGAATGGAACATAGTGGGATCATTGATAGCAAACAGGCAGAACAAGCAGGGCAGGAGCCTTGTTCCCTTCTGGTTCCTTCTTTTCCTCATCAAAGGGAATCTTATCTTTTCCTCCCCTAACTGAAAACCAGTCTTGCTACCACGTAGGCCTAAGCTGTTCTCTCCTTCTGGTTCATGTAAGGATGAATTGAGTAGTATAATAGGGAACAAGAAATGAAAGGTAGGTGAATTAAAAATGAAGCATGTTTTTTGTGTGCAAAGTATTTTCTCACTTATCTATTTATTTGATTAGCTACCGCTATCCAATCAAGGGAGGCAAAGATGGTTATATCCTCACTTTACACAAAAAAACGCAATCATTGCATGTTCAATGATTATTTAGGGCTGTCAATAGAAAAACTAGCTTAGGGCTTTGAGCTCCTTACCCCAGAATTCTTTGCAGTGAGTGGACTCAGATGCATATGCCCAACACATGAACACGTGTCTTTAACATACCCTAGGACACCAGGTGCCAAAATAATATCCCCAGTTGCTGATATGGAGGGTTTTATTTTCATCCTAAATAAATAGTTAACATATATATTATGTACATCATTTAGTGGTCACTTAATCAGTGTGGGTACTGAGACAATTCTGTACCTAAAGATTCCCATTTGCCCCCTTTTCAGGCACCTGTTCTTACGTATCTGGATAGTAGTTGTCGTTTTGTGGGCTCGCAGATTTATGACAGTAGATTTCCAGGGCTGAAAGTCCCTAGGCCTAGTCATCTTTCCAAGGACTGTTTAAGAAGGTGGATGGCTCTTACAGTGAGTGAGCCACCCTGACATTACCTGACTTCTTGCTGGTAGAGGTTTATGGAGCTTTTGTTTTATTTGTCTTGCTGGCCAGTGTAGCAGCTTGGAACCAGGCTGGCTGAGTGACACTGGTCCAAAATGGGCTGTTATACCCCCAAATGGGGTGTAACTTCTTGCTCTCAGTTGTCTGGGAGATCAGTGAACTCATCGCCAAGTTTATCGAATGCCGCTGCGTGTGGTAAGCCCAATGGATGATACTGGTGAAAAAAAGTGATTAAAATACCTAGTAAAGTGCCTGGCATTTATTTTTATTCATTCAATAACTGGATATTGAGCTCCCCCTCTGAGCTATGTTGTGTTCCAAGAGCTGGGGATGTAAAGATAAAAGTGAAGGACACTGTCACTGCAGTGGGCATTTAGTAAGTTGTTGGAATTATCATTAGCATTAAGGCTTCTAATGATGTAACAATTAGTGAAGCTATTAGTAGATAATGACTGGTTTACCATCTCAATTATGGGAAATGAGGGCTTATATTATCACACCCGTGGTCTGTTAACATTTCTCTAACTGTTCTTTATCAAACCAGCACACTCTTAAATATCAGGAAGGTTTTTTTTCTCTTATGGCTGGAGGATACTTGCTGTAAAGGTTCATCACTCCTTTAGCTGGAATAAAACATTACCTGTTTGGATTAGTAGATTTGATCCTGGGGTTCTGCGTTCTGCGAGTATTGGCCCTGAGCCTCTTTCTGGAGCTCCAGTCTGATATCTCACTGGCACTAGGTTTCTTCCTTCTCGGCCTTACTCTTTATAAGGACTGCTGTGTTCTTTAAACTGTAAACAGAAATTATGGATGGATGAAGTTTGACCAATAATTATTTTTAAATCACAGCTTGATTGAGATGTAATTCACATACCATATATTTCACCCTTTTAAAGTGTACAAACTAAAGTGTTTTTAGTATATTTGTGAAGTTGTATAACCCTTACTACTGTCTAATTTCAGAGCATTTTCAACACCCCAACAGAAACCCTGTACCCATTAGCAGTAACTCCCTAGTCCCTTCTTCCCCCAGCTTCTGGCAACCACTAATATACTTTCTGTCTCTGTGAATTTGCCTAGTGTGGAATATTTCGTATAAATGGAATCATAGAATGTGTAACACTTTTTGTCTGGCTTCTTTAACTTAGCACAATGTTTTCAAAGTTCGTCTATGTTGTAGCATGTGTTAGTACTTTATTCCTTTTTATGGCTGAATAATATTCCATTGTGTGGCTATACCACATTTTATATATCCATTCATCAGTTGGTGGACATATGGGTGGTTTCCACTTTTTGGTTATTATGAATAATGCTGCTGTGAACATTCATGTTTAGGCTTTGTGTGGACATATGTTTTCAGTTTTCTTGGGTGTATATACCTAGAAGTAGAAGTACTAACACATATGGTAACCCTATGTTTAACTTTTTGAGAAATTGCCACACTATTTTCCAAAGTGGCAGTGCCGTTTTATGTTCCTACCAGCAGTGTATGAGCATTGCAGTTTCTCTACATCCTTACCAATGCTTGTTATCATTTTTTGATCACAGCCATCCTAATGGGTGTGAAGTGATGTCTCATTGTGGTTTTGATTTGCATTTCCCACTGACTAATGATGTTGCGCGTGATTTCATGTGCTTAATGGCCGTTTGTATATCATCTTTGGAGAAATGTCTATTCAAAAAATTTTTTTGTTTGTTTAAAATTTAGGTCGTTTCTTTAAAATATTTAATTAGGTTATTTTTTTTCTTTGTCGAGTTCTTTATATACCCTGGACACTAGTCCCTTATCAAATGTATGATTTACAAATATGTTCTCCCATTCTTTGGGTTGTCTTCACTGTCTCAATTATGTTGCTTGCAAAACGAAAGTGTTCAGTTTTGATGAAGTCCATTTTATCTATTTTTTATTGTATGTCTTTTGGTGTCATATCTAAACAACCAGTACATAATCTAAAGTCAGAAAGATTTGCTCCTGTGTCTTCTGAGAATTTTATAATTTTAGCTCTCTCATGACCACTAAGTTCTTATACTGTCTGAGGCTTTGAAAATTCCCGTTAGCTGTTTGCTAGGGAAAGGACTGGCTGTGAGGCTGTTATCCTGGGGCTTCTTTCCCTTGCTTTCTTGGCAAGTCAGTCAAGGACCTTGACTCTGGGAAGCACTTGTTCTTCTTGCACATGTGTCTAGCTATTTTGCCATCTCTCTATTTCATTGTCTTTATTTTTATTTTTTAAGGTAACGAATGAAGAAGACTTTATTAGGAAGTTGGACTGCAAACCTGATCAGCACTTGAAGGTGGTTTCTATTTTTGGAAATACCGGTGACGGAAAGTCTCATACCCTCAATCACACTTTCTTTTATGGCCGTGAGGTCTTCAAAACCTCCCCTGCCCAGGAGTCCTGCACTGTGGGAGTGTGGGCAGCATATGACCCAGTCCACAAAGTAGCAGTGATAGACACGGAAGGGCTTTTGGGGGCTACAGTGAATCTAAGCCAGAGAACACGGTTGCTGCTCAAGGTCCTGGCCATCTCAGACCTCGTCATCTATCGAACTCATGCAGACCGGCTGCATAATGACCTCTTCAAGTTCCTTGGGGACGCCTCAGAAGCATATCTGAAGCACTTCACCAAGGAGCTCAAGGCTACCACTGCCCGCTGTGGTCTGGATGTCCCCTTGTCCACCCTGGGCCCTGCTGTTATCATTTTCCATGAGACTGTGCACACTCAGCTACTGGGCTCTGGTGAGTCGATGGAGTACTTTGTCACAGATTGACTTTTCTCAGTACAGGGCAGCCACTGGGCTGCAGTAGCAACGTGGTGGTTGCTATTACAACCTTATGTCTGCTTAGGAAGACATAAAGAAGTGTTCGTAGAAGGATGGAATGAACCAACCGTGCCAAAATCTGTTTATGGTCAGAGTGAGGATTGAGAATTGCCTAATGGCTTTAGCAAAATAGAGGTCCTGGTGATTTGCATAAGATCTCTTTCCCAGGGATGGTGGGTGTGAAAGCCTAATCAGCGTGGGATTGAGAGAGAATAGAAGAAGAGTGAAGGTAATGAGTATATTCAACTCTTTCAAAGAGTTTTACTGTGAAGGGAAGCAGACAGATGAAATGATAGCTGGAGGCTGGTGTGGGATTTCAAGGAATTTTCCCTTTTTAAAATTTATGATGTGAGGTATCGCAGACATTTGCGTACTGATGGGAATGAGTCACTGGAAAGGGAACAGTGCAGATGTAAGAGAGAGCAGGAGCGTTGGAGTGATACAAAAGAGGAAGGGGTGGCCTTAGGAGCAGGACAGTTCATTTATAACAATGGGAGAGAAGGTAGAGTATACAGACACAGCAGCAGGTAAGTAGGTAGGTGTGAGGGGTGTGTGTGTGTGTGTGTGTGTGCGCGCGCGCGCGCGTGTGTAAGTTGCTTTATTGTTTCTGTTTGCTTAGAGGAAAGATCATAGGCAGCAAGATCATCACCTGAGAGAGAGGATGAGGGAACAGGTGCAGCAACAACAATTGGATGCAGGTGGACACAATAGTGTTGGCCCCTAACGCAGTTACACTATTTATCTGTTTATTCCATCAACGAAGTTTATTAAGTGCACAATGTCATGTGCTGAGCCCTGGAGCACTGAACTGCAAAACAAACAAACAAACAAACAAAAAACACTTCTCACCTTCAGATAAATCACAGTCTAGCTGAGGAGACTGCAGGTGTTCTACAGTAAATGTAGGTGCTGGAGCTGTGTGGGTACAGAAAAGGGACACATTACATGGGATATAGAAAAAGAGGTGACCTTTGAACTCTAGAGACTTGGCTAGATAGAGGAGGAGGTAGAGATGCTGTAGGAGGAGCAAACCCCTAGTGGTTTTAAGGAGCAAGTTGTGTCCAGGGAACTGCAGCTAGTTCTGCTATAGCTTCCCAGATTCCATTCTAGCCCCCTTCAGTGCACCCCCACACAGCATCCAGAGAGATCTTTTTAAAAGCTTAATTTATAATTTAGATCATGTCATACTCCTTCTTGCAACCTATCAGTGGCTTCCCACTACATCAAAATAAAATCCAGACTCTAAACTATGGTGTCCTCAGGCTAACTCTTGTCTTCATCTCTGAACTCTTTCCTCCTTTTTTTTTTTTTTTTTTTAGGTGAGGCAACCCTTGGTTGACCTCACAGATTGTAAGGACCTTGTCAGCTTACAGTCAATCCCTTATTTTTTAATTTTTACACCTACAGCACCTGGTCTTCCTAGGTGGTCTCCCATCCAAGTACTAACCAGGCCCAACCCTGCTTAGCTTCTGAGATCAGATGGGATCGGGCTTGTTCAGAGTGGCATGGCCGTAGACTGAACTCTTTCTCCAGTTATCCTCCTCCGTTCCCTCCCCCTGCTCATTAAATGCTCTCCCCACTTCATGTGTGTACATGCGTGCATGCCTACTCCGGTAGCCATCCTAGCCTTTTCTCTGTTCCCGCCTTTGCATATGCTACTCTTTTTGTCTGGGGCACTATGCTCCCAGCAAGCCATACTTTTCTTTAGTTTCAACTCAACTCTTATCTTGGAGGCTTTGCTTACTGTCTTGTGTAAAGTTGTCCTTCTTCCATTCTACCTGTTGTGCTCTTATTGCATCACCCTGTTCTTTTGCGTCAGAGCTTACTTGATTTTCTTTTTTTTCCCATTAGAATGGCAGCTCCACAAAGTCAGGAACCTTGCCTGTCTTATTTATTGCTGTATCTAAAAAGCTAAGTGCTTAACACACAGTAGGCTCTCATCAGATGTTTGCTGAATGAATAAATGAAGAGGCTCAGTGTGTCCGAAGCATAGATTGTACGAGAAGGAATGGTGGAGATACTCTGTAATCTGAGTGTGGATAGCTTTAACTCAGTCTTCAAGTATGATAGCACCTCCTAAAGGATTTTAAGTAGGGAGTTAGATGTTCAGATCTCTGTTTTGAAAGGATCCCTCAGCAGCCTGTTTCAGGATGAACTGGAGGCAGCCTGTTACATGCCTGGAGGCGAGGAGACCAGTAGGAGGTATCTAGGTTGTAGGTGAGAAGTGATGGGGGCTGAACCAGAGCAGTGGCAGGAGAGAGGTGGACAGACTGGGGCCATCTTAAGGAGTTAGAATCTGAAGGATCTGGGTCTAGTGGGAAGACAAGACATGTAAATGTTTCAGAATGGAAAAAGAAACTCATAGCAAGTGACTGTAAGGTAAGGAGAGGAGGTTGGAAATGCTGACTTTAGGATGCCTCCTGGGGTCAGCATCTTCATGCGACTTTGGATCTTTACAGCTCAATTGAGGGGAAGGTTCATTTTCCAGTAAAAGGCTTTAAAATAACCAGCTCTTAAAAAATAACTTTTCTTTCTTTATCTCTCTTTCTTTTCCTTCCTTCCTTCCTTCCTTCCTTCCTTCCTTCCTTCCTTCCTTCCTTCCTTCGTGCTGTGCACTATGCTAGTTTTTTTTTTTAATAATATGCTAACTTACTGTATCTTTGTTATTCAGCTGAGTCAATAGCAGCCCATTTTACAGATGAAGAAACTGAACTGAGAGAGCTTAAGTTATGTAACCAAGAAGGTTCCAGCTAGTAAGTTACAAACTTGGGATTCAAAACAAGGTCTTCTAACTTCTAAAACCAGATGTTTCTGGAATACCACTCACTGCCTCTACTTGAAACCTTGAGATGGAATTGAAGCAGCCAGAGTTTATGCAGGGTAGAAGGACCGGTGTCAGAACCGTGGGCAAATTGATAATTAAATTTTTCCGTCTTATAGACTTTCTGATTTTGTTTGATCATGTTCCATTTCTGGATAGAAGGTTTCTAGGTGGGAGTTAGTAGGCAAATGAATTATCTCTGCTTTACAAATGAGCAGACCCAAGCTCCCATAATCGTTTGGGAGCAGTGATTATATGTCTAGGGACAAGCTGTGCGATATGGTTTTGAGGGCAAGTGAAGTTGATAAGGCTGACCCCCGGGGTAATGCCTGTTCCTTCCGTCAAAACTTACTGCCACAGGAAGAATTTAGGAGAAAATAGGTTTAGGGATTAACTGCAGAATTTTGGTTACTTCTCTTTGATGACTTGACTCTTAAAATTGAGCTAAAGTCATATCTCCAGTGTTAATAGAAGTGATTTTTGTTGTTGTTAAAAATTAACAGAAATTTAAAAAGTTCTTGCAGCTTTTACTTCCAAAACATTTATTGAATCCATACTACCAGTCCCCAAATTTCTAAGTAATTTTTAGTGAAACTATGGGGAGGTTCGTACTCTCATACATTGGTGTTACTTCATGGCTTCACCAATATAAGACCAGCATTTTCAAAGTAGCTATTTATTTTAAGTGTCATCAGTAGTTTGGTGGTTAAATATGTTCACAGGATGGAAGACTATTTAGCTGTTAAAAAGAACAAGGAACTTCTCAGTATGTCATGACAAGGACAGATACAGTAGTTAATAAATGATAAAAGCAGTTGCATATGCATATTGGTAAGTGTAGGAAAAAAAGTGTGAAAAGGTAGACATTGAATTTTAGTTACTTTCGGGGAATAGGGGGGAGAAGAGGACATTTTTCCTTTTGTATTTTGAATTTTTTATGAGCAGATTAAAAAAAAAGACTCTTCCTTGAAGTATAATACACATACAGAAAAGTGCACATTATATCAAAAATGTGTAATGTGATGAATTTTCACAACCTGAATGTACCCGTGAAATCAGGACCAGATGACATACCAGCGCCCTTCATTGAAGCTTTTCTCAGGCTCTCTTCTAGGCAAGAGTAACCTGAGTTCTAACAGCATAGATGGTTTTACTTGTTTATGTTTTTTATATGGAATTGGACTGTGTATTACTTTCGTAATGAAAGATAGGTGACTTTTTGTTTTTAAAGGAAAGTTACTGTTCATGTACCTGTTTCTCTTTGTCCAGATCACCCATCAGAGGTGCCAGAGAAGCTCATCCAGGACCGGTTCCGGAAGCTGGGCCGCTTCCCTGAAGCTTTCAGTTCCATTCACTACAAGGGAACAAGGACTTACAACCCTCCCACAGACTTCTCTGGGCTTCGGCGTGCTTTGGAGCAGCAGCTAGAGAACAATACCACCCGTTCTCCCCGGCACCCAGGAGTCATCTTCAAAGCCCTGAAGGTCAGTTGGCTCCTGCCCCTAGTGCTTCTCATGGGGGTTACCAGTTGGTGGTGAGAACACTCAGTTCTCCAGCTTTAGTTTGGTGCTAGTGATTGGAAACCTGGCCTGGAAAGAGGTTATAAGAAAAAGGAGCACGTGAGTGCAGTTTGCACCTGTCAAATGATCTCATCTTGCTAGGAGCCACAAATACAGAGGAATCTTGGCTGATAGTTAAAAAGTGACAGGTCTTCATCTTAGAGAAAAACTAGACTTTTAGGGAATAGGAAAAAGCATTCATTTCTGGGTAGTGTGGCTGACTTGGTGTTGAGGCTCAGTTATCTGGACAGCCTTGGTGCTTTTCTTTATATGAACTCTGCCTTATTAATTTATTCAAGAAGGCAGCATTTTATAATCACTATGAATGGAAAACTAGTATCACAGGTAGAAATTTGGCCAAGACAGAAAACAGATACGCAATAAAAATAATTGCTTTTTATTAAGTACCAAAGTTCAGAGGACCATATATGGATTCGTTCATTTAATCCTTATATCAACTCTGTGAGCTAAGTACTATTACCATCTTTATTTTGCAGGTGAGGAAACCAAGGCATAGAGAGGTGAAGTTATTTCACATAGTTCCTAAGTGGCAGCAAGCATAAACCCTGGTCGTTTACTCTAGAGCTCCTTCTAATAACCAGGAAGACTCTACTGCCTCTCAACAAATAAAATACTATGTTATTTCCTCACTTGAGACTGTTGCTCATGGAAAGCTCTAAAACGGGGACTTGTTTTTTCTCTATTTGAAAGGGAGATTAGCAGTAAGTGTTCGGGAGATGCTAAAGATACAGTATTACCTAAGTGAGACTATCCTCTTAACAGAATCTGAAATTTTGAAAAAGAATTGAAAGGAGACTAATTTCTACTGTGGAATTTGATGTTATTCAGTGTATCACTAAAATCATGTTGTGCGCCACCTAAAATTCATCTTGTATACACCATTGATGTGAGGCCTACCTTTTGGGAAACCTCTCTTAAGCATCGTATCTTCCTCTCTTACAATCTTGCGTATCCCAACAGTGGTATCAGTGTATTGTTTTGATAATACACCAAAATCCCATTACAAAGTGCCTTGCTGTTCCAGTTTCCCCTGTCCTGATAATAGATGCTTCTTTGTATCAGAGGCACTGCCACCTAGGTGGGCTGTCAGCCCTTCAACCGTGACAGGCGCTCTAGGATTGATTAATCTGTTGTTCCTTCTTTATCAAACAGCATCTTAATTTAAGCCTCACGGGTATCTATGTAGGTGGCAATCACTGCTGTACTAGATATCATCAGCTCACTACTACAATGGTACAGCTACTCTATCAATCCTACATTTTTATAGCCATCAACAAACAAAAAAATCACTAGAACAGTGCTGGGAACAGATGGTATAATTGAAAACTGTGACTTGAGGTATTACTGATTATTGAAAATTGCCATTTTAGAATTGATTAGGTAATCTCAATGAAATTTTGATGTCTTATTACACATTCATTGGTCAAAGCATTCCCTGGGCCTAGTGATAGCTGGGAAGAGTTTTCCCAAAAGAAATTTAGAAGTTGTTGATATCCTTATGGGAATAAGAATTCTAATTTTGGAAGTTCGTTTAATGATCTATTTATGTTGCATTTGTCTGAATTCATATCCTCTGGCTTACGTAAGTGTAGAAAATGTTGGCTACACAGTAGAGTAGAATGATGGAAACAAAGACCACACATAATAGCCACTGTTAACACTGCCCTTACAGAATGTGTTCTGTGCATTAAAAATATATACCTTTTCATATTATAGATGTAAATTTGTTATCCTTTCCCTGTGTCATTTCATAAACATTTTATTGTATTATTAGAAGGTTTTTCTAAGTCATGTTGATAGTTGTACAATATTTCATTGTCTGGATGTATCAAAATAACAACAATTGTTGGACAAGAGATTATTAGTAAGTTTTCTTTATTGTAAATAACACCACAACTAAATATCATAAAAGCTCTTTCTATATTTGGAATTATTTTTCTAGGTTATATTTTGTTGAAGTAGAAGATTGTGTTAAAGGGTATGTGTATGGAGATATACGTAAACAGTGAATATCACATATCTATCATTTCACATAGTTGGATATAGCATCTAATATTAAACATTTTTGCTTATTTAGTGTCTTTTTTCTATTTTGCTTATTTTAGTATTTCAACCATTTTATTTCAACACAATCTTTTATTTTTACCGTGTTCTTTATTTTACCTTTCTTTGTAATGAATTTATCAAATCGATCCCTGTGAATACTGCTTACTTTTTGTACACACCCCTGTGTTGTTATGGCTGCAGGCTTAGGACAGAGGCACAAGAAAGAAGGGCTTTTGGGGCAGTCCTTGGGGGTAGATGCTCTGGAGAAAGGAGAAGGAAATGTTGACAGGAAGATCGGAGCTGGGGATTTGAGGATGCCTGAAGGGTTAGGGGATAGAGACTGGGACTGGAAGGGGTAAGAGAAGGGGGTTCCCGTAAGGCCAGGCAGGCCCTAGTTTACACAGGAACAAATTTTGGGCACATGTTGCTTTGCTTAATCTATTGAGTTTAAAAGGTTTGCAGTGGGGCACAATATAAACAATTAGTGAATCTGGGTAAATTGTGTATGGGTGTTCCTTGTACTATTCTTGCAACTTTTCTATTAGTTTGAAATTATATATCAAAATGAAAAATTACTCCCCAAAAAACTTTTGTGGTTTTTACATAGTGGTTGCTGTAGGCCAGAAGTTTTTGTCCCCTCAAAATTCATATCTTGAAATCCTAGTGCCCAGTTACATGGTTTTAGGGAGGACTTTGGAGGTAATTGGGTGGAGCCTTCATGAATGAGATTAATGCCCTTATGAGAGAAGCCACAGTGAGCTACCTAGCCCCTTCGCCCAAGTGGGGACACAGTGAGAAGTCCCCATCTATGAACTAGAAAATGTGTTCTCACCAGAGCCTGACCATGCTGGCGCCCAGATCTTGGACTTCCAGCCTCCAGAACTGTGAGAAATAAATTTCTGTTAAGCCACCCAGTTTCTGTGGTTATTTTGTTATGGCAGCCCGAATGGACTAAGGCAGTGGTTGGTTAAAAGCTTGGGCTTTGGAGTCAGACAGATTTGTGTTGGAATCCCAGTTCTGCTTACCATCTGCTTGGTCTTGGGAAATTGTTTGTTCCTTCATTCATTCATTGAACAGATAAATGAGTACATTATGTGCCAGGTAGAGTTTGAGGTGCTGGAAATATAGTGGAGTACAAGATAGACAACAACCATTGCCCTTTCTAGGACTGCTTCAAACCTTTTTCTCATCTGTACAACAGGGGTACTGATGGAATGTTCCTAATGAATTTGAGGTGGGGATTAAATAGAAACAACATACTTTAAGAAACAAAGTACTTAGTATATGGTAAATGCTCAAAAAGTGTTAACTATTGTGAATATTAAGGGGAAAACTATGAAAAATGATTATATTTGAATAATTCATGAAATACATTACTTCTAATTAGAATTTGAGATTAAAGTGTACTTAGATGTACTGGTTACTGGCCTTGTCATGACTCAGGGGACTTAAAAGTGAAGATGGCACCCAAGTATTGCAAACATTCTCAAAAGAAGCTGAATCCCTACTATGTTATATAAAGGGCTATAAATCTGATCAATGTGAATTTTGATGACTAGGCCAAAGGCTGGGTTAATGTTTGAGTAAGACCATCAGGAACACTGAGTGCTGTAAACAGTAATTAGTGCTGAGATTTTACCCTCAGGAGTCTTGGATGGCCTACTCCAGGCCAGTTTGTTAGGCACTTTTGAGAAAAATAGTTGTACTGTATTCTTATGAGGTGATATGAAGCATGAAGCTTTCTGTGATTAAATTGAGCCTGGTCACTTGGAGTTCTGATGATTCTCAGTAACTGGTGTCCTCAGGGTTTCACTTGGACCCAGTATTTTCTATTCTTTGAGGTAGGGGCTGTGCTGTACTGAGGTGTGGGACCCACTGCTTTTGTCCATGGGAAGGAGTTGTCTGTTTAAGCATTATGTTTTAGGCTCTCCCCAGGGAATTGTGGGGTTCTTACAACTTACTCATATCCTTGAAAAAAATTGTTTTTGTCCTTTTTTGGTGGTGGTTTTAATTCATCTACTTCAAATTAGAAGTTGTTAATTCTCTGATTATCACTAATAATAGAAAGCTACCTTTAAGGTCTGTATTAGGCAAATTGACCTAGTAGAGTTTTATTGCTGTTAAAATATATTCTAACTGAAGTCTTCAGCATTGATAGCAGTGTGTAATATGGCTGTCTTTTTCTTCTCCACTTATTTTTAATTTTGTTTAATGTTGTATTTATTTTTGCAAGGAGCCTTGAATCCTTTTTGGCACAAAAGATGGGGATGGGCATAAACAGGTAAATTATTGATGACAAAATAACTTGTTTGGCTTTCTGTTTTTCCTATTTTTTCCTTTCTCTGTGGTATTCTTTACCTTATCCAGTTCCTCACTAACTCACCAAATAAGCACTCTCAGAAGGTTAGGGATATGTTCTAATATGATTTATATGATTTTTTTTCTACAGGATTTTCTCTATTTTAGATAAAATGTACAGGAATATTGTTAGGGATACAATACAAACCTTTTAGGTAAATGGAGAGGCAAATCACTTAAGAGGCAATCAAAACTGTGATGCACACATACAGAAATCTCAACTCTCCTAGTAATCAAAGAAATAAAAATTAAAATCAGACCCATACAAGGGCAAATACTGAAAAGTTTGGCAATAAAATGTCAAAAAGGATACGAAGCAGCGTAAACTCTTATAAACTGCCAGTTGAAGTTAAACTTAGTACAACCACTTTGAAACGTAATTTCTAAATATCTAGTATAAATAAAGATATGCATAATATATATTCTAGTTATATCATTTCTAGGAATTTGCCTTAAAGATATTCTTCCACAGGACCAGAAAGAGACCTATATGAGGATATTAAGAGCAGCTTTCTTTGTAATAACAAAAAAATGCAAACTAAATGTGCAAAAAATAGGTAAATTGTTTTATTTTATGATCCTTGCTACTTATTTTAAAAAGAGAATTGGGGCCATAATATATGTATGTGCAGCTATATTCATTGCTTTTTTTCATGTCACATTGAAGCCTAGCATTTTTTCCATGCCATTAAATATTCTCTTTTTGAAAACATGTTTTTAAAAAAGCTGCATACTATTCATTTATACGGATGGATCATTTTTTACATGTAGTAATTCTGCCCTTATTTTAATAGTGGTTTCCATTTTTCCTTATTATATTTTCCATGTACTTAAAGGTATTGTCCGCATCCCACCTATTTCCTTAGGGTGGATTATAACAACTCCCACTACTACTGCTGGCCAACCTGTATGGATTGCTTTCTAGATGCCATGTACTGTGCTCTCCACTGCACATGTATTAATTCATTCAACCCTCATACCAACTCTGTGAGGTAAAGAAATGGAGGCACAGAGAGGTAATTAATTTGCCTGAAATGACTCATCTATTCAGTGGTGGAGAATTTAACCAGTTAGTCTGGGTCCCAAGTCTGTGCTTTTAACTCTGTGCTATATTCCTTCTCAATAGTTATTTCACTTCTGAGAAGGTCAGAGGATGTGGTCATCTGTAAAGGTTTCTGATACGTATTGCCAATTGCCTTTAGAAAGAGCATTCCCATAAGTTGTATTTGAGTGTTTATTTTAATTGAAAAAAAAGTCATTTTTTGAATTATAAAAGCAATATATGTTCGTGATAAACAATTCAAATAGTACAGAAATGTGTACAGTATGAGTTAAGTCCCTTTTTTTCCTCTCCTCCCTTACTCTGTGATAACCGTTGTTAATATTTTCTTGTGTATGCTTCTAGAAATTCTCAGTGCTACATGTGTGCCTATATATAATGTATATATTTTTCTCCCTAAATAAATGAGATCATAGAGAGTTAAGTCCTTTTCTCCTTTCGCATATTCTCTTCTCATTTTGCAGATAACCATTCTAAGTAGTTTCTCATACATGCTTCCAGAAATTTTCAATGCTAAATAAATACATGTATACACATGTACACACACACACACCTTTCCCTTTATACATGGGATCATACCATTCATACTGTTCTAACTGGCTATTTTTCACTTAATTATGCATCTTGATTATCTTTCTGTATTAGTACACAATATACATACCTCATTCTTTTTAATGCCATTGGTATACTTGTAAAAAGTTATTAGTTGTATCTTATTTATGAGATTCCACCTGATTGATATAGCACTATTGGATTAAAAGGGAGCCCAAGTGCTACTTTTCACATTGATTATGGAACAAGAAATGTGATTAATGAGGAAAGTCAAAGAGTTTGTAGTGTCTGTGTGTGTGTGTGTGTGTGTGTGTGTGAAATAGAGAGAGAGAGAGAGAGAGAGAGAGAGAGAAAGAGATCTGCAGTCACTTTCTGCTCTAGTGGCTTGCTGTATGTTTCCCGATTAATCCTGCTGACCTGATCACTCTTCTGCCATTCAGCCCAGATACCTACAAACAGAGCATACCCCTCAGTGAGCAGGAAATCTATTTAAAGAGATGCCCAGATCCCTGTGAATAAGGGAATTGAATATCGAATTACTGTTAGCTGTATTTACATTTCTAGATAATTTAGAAGACCATTTTAAAGTTGAATTTGTATAGGTTTTATACAATACCTTCTTTTAGCCTCTGATCTCTAAATGTAAAAACTGACTTTCCAATTCTGTCACATCAGGAAGCATCTCAAGTATTTATAAAGTTATATTTTGTTGAAGGTGGCATCAGTGATTACATAAGAGTCTCCATTTTGAATCAGAAAATGTACTGCTAGCCCTTGATGACTGGGGTTAACATTTCAGGTTCAACAGAAAGCTATACTGTTACCAAGACAACTAAAGTTCAAGATCATCTGGTCTCCAGGCAACCTTTTCCAGACTTACCTCAAATGCTTTCCCAAGCTTTTTCAGAAGAGGTCCTTCCCTGCCTATCTCTTATAGCTTTGGGACCTCGGGAGGAGGAGAGCCCAAGAAACCCTGGAATGATGTGAGGTTTGGAATTTTTGAAAGACAAAGTATATGATTAGGTTGATGATATCCATGCTGAAAAGGAACAATCAGGTTATAGAGGAAGAAGGACAATTTCTCCTTGCCTTTGTATCTAAAACACTAACATCAGGTTTTTAAAAAATCAGTTGCTGTTATATTCTCTAACTCTTGAGTGTCCTCCTGAAGCTTGTCAAGGTCTGATTCATTACTAACTGCCAGCTCTTCAGTGACTTGTGAGGGAGATGAGATGTTCTTTGTGTTACCCAGCATTTCAGGGGATGGGTGACCAGCATTTGAAGTGACGAGGCTGGTTATTGTAGGAGTTCTCCTTCTGATGTCATAAGAGGTTACTGTTGCCTCGGCCAGCATAAGTCAACAGTTAATTTGTCTAGGGCAGGCAGCGATGGAGTTTCTATAGCACATGTACCATGGGAATAAGGCTGTAGATTGTTTCCTGCCAAGCCTCAAGATTCTTAGAAATAAATACACCCATATTTTTCAGAGAAGTGAACCAGGCCACTTGAGTTTTGGAACAGAAAGAACTTTGTGATGTCACTATTATTGGGCTGTAATTTTATATTTCCTGGGGAGTGCCCCCCCCCCATTGAATTCATCCCAGCTATTGAACTCATGTTAAATATGATTATTTTCCCTATGATAAAGTAATACTTAGGTTATTCATTTAGTTACCTGTTTAAAAGGAAACACTCGGGCTAAATAAACTCTTCTGTGCTTTTCCTTCTCTCTACCTCTTTCGTAGTTTCTACATTCCTTTGTTATCTCTTTTTTTTTCTTTCTTTCTTGATAAGCATCTTCTTGCAGCTAAATACAGCAGGTACTTGAATAACGTAGCTTTGTTCAACGTCATTTTGTTATAACATTAGTGAGATGCCTTAGGATCTTAACTCTTGTTTATATCAATGAGCCTATGGTAAAATTGGGTTCGTTATACATTGTTTACCTTGAAGTCACAGACCCAATCAAAGATGTTAAGTGAAGAATTACTGTATTCACCCACACATACTAGCAGCCATGAAGACTAATGAACTACCATGAGAAGAAGAGAAATTCTTTTATCTCCTGTGTTACCTGGATTAGGTAGTGAGGGTATCTAAGGAAGAAAATAAGAAAATTCTCAGCATATAAAACAATAAAAATGACAATAATGGCAGCTAATGTTTTCCGAGCTCTCAGTCTATGCCTGGTACTCTCATAGGTAACTTCATTTGATCCTCAGTGACGACCGCTGTTGAGGAAGACACCGCTAGCATCCCCATTTTATGGATAAGGAAACAGGCACAGAGTGCGAAGCTGCCAACCTCAAGCCGAAGTGATTCTGAGGGAGAGGGAGCCTCATGTTTAATTTCTTCAAATTTTCCATTCAGTTTCATACTCTATCCATGTTTGTTTTTTTATATGAAAATAACTTCCTTCCCAAATCTTTCAGTAAATTGATACTTTAGTAGAAAGGTAATGCTCTACTTCTCACCATCTTGCCCTAGAGTTAGTCGCACACCTGTTTGAGAAATACAGCCTTAAGAGCTACCAGTAATTTGGCCAATCAGGGAGTAGTTAGCCTTAAATTTAAGAGGGTCTGTGGCCTGGGAGGAAGCCTGGCTCAGCAGCAGAGCCAAGGTGAAGAGGAGTAGGCAGGGGTTGGAGTGCGCATAGGGGCTTGGTGCTGGGGCTCTTCATTCCAGAGGTCCCGGTTGAGTTCCTGTTGGGACCTTTGCTAGGAGTTAGAGGAAGATACATAGTTAGAAAACTTCTAGTCTAGGAGGTGAGATACATACAGCAGGCCCTTAGCTTTGCATCATTGCTAATTAATACCTAGTTCAGTTTTGAAACAACAGAATTTTAGAGAAGACAGTGTGGTGTGTGCCTAAAGTGATTGGTGGGAAGTTTTCATGGAAGAGGTGAGACCAAAAAAATCCACAAAGAGTGGATCACATTAAGAAAGAAAGGGGACAATGTAGGCTAGTGAGTGATTCTACTTGTCTTCTCATTTATGCTCATTAATATTCATATATATTCATTTATATTCTCTCTCAAAATCTTAATGTTTTCCCTAAGTTACTCTTTACAAAATTACCCTCAAGATGAGAAGACTTATATATGTTATTATTTATCAGACCTTTTTTTCTTTTTTGGTCTGAGTCAAGGATTGCCACTTGGTTGGCCATCCTTGGTGTATGGGGCTTTGCATTTTCCTTGCAGAAGCTGAATTTCAATGCCTTTAGGTGAGCCATGCGCCCTCAGTCTGACAGATTTCTTGCCACTACTCTTGTCTAACACCTGACCTGACTTGACATTGCTATCACTTGCCTTTGTAAACACTTGAGTTTGCAATTTATGGTGTTAAGACTTCACTGAAAAAGGGAAAGGAACTTTAACAAATAAGTTCTCATTAAATGAAATTACCTTCAGAGCTTGAGAACCTTAGTTTAAAACCTAATCTTCTTTTCCACAACTCGTCCTAAAATTTCTTTTGCCTTTTTACCAAAGTAACATTTTATCCTGTTGTTTTAGACTACCTTCCCTTCCTGAGAAGAGTGCCTGGCTGCCTCAGAATGGGAGATTGAAAGTTAGAAGCTTGGAACTATGTGTATTTAATGATTTTTTTAAAGCCCAGAAAGCCCATTTCTGTTTAATTTATGTAACTTTTTCCACTGCATATGACTAAGGGCCTGACAGGAAAAAGAATCAGCCTGAGAAATATTTTCAATGTAAAGCAATGAGTGAAAACAGGATTAGAAACGCAAGTGCCTTTCAACATAAAATTTCAGTTTGCCTCTGCCAGTACTTTATCTTTCTTCTTGGCATATATTTGGGCCCTTTGCTATCATTTAGGTTATTGTAGTTGATTAAAGGCTGCCAAACGCTACAATAATTCTTCCTTGTTTTTTGGCTGATGACATTTGTTTCTATACCGAGATAGTTCTGTGGCCTAGTAAACTCCAGATGCGTGCCTGTGGTTAGAACTGGGATAGAAGCCCAGGAAACTCCCAGCTCACTGCTCAGCTCTGCCCCTGGCTTAAACATGAGCCACCTTCTCCAGTCTTGGTTTCTTGGTCTTAGCTTCATAAGGATGAAGTGGTGATTAGTCAATATCTGTGCTGGTTTTGAATGAAAGACTGAGTATGTGAGGTGTTTATAAGCTCCAAGGTATTAGGAGAGAACAGTCCAGTCACTTTGCTTACTTCTGACCCCTCAGAAAATGGGCTGGTTCTTTCTGAGGTTTCCTGTGGTAAGGATTGGTGCAAGTTGGGCCAAGAAGGTCGAAGGTAATGAACAGAAGTCATTGGGTTTCCTCTTCCTTCCATGGAGCCTGTAAGAAATAAGCCAGCAGTAGAAAGGCAAATAGTGGAAGGGCCAAAGCACAAGGCTGGATACCTTCATGTCACCTTCCCTCCTTGGCAGGCATTGAGCGACCGCTTCAGCGGTGAGATCCCCGATGACCAGATGGCGCACAGCTCCTTTTTTCCAGATGAGTACTTCACCTGCTCTTCCTTGTGCCTCAGCTGTGGGTAAGTGAGGCTAACCGTCTCCCCACCTTGGGAAAAGAGACTTAGAATGGTGCTTCTTAGGCTTCAGTAGGAACGCAAATCATCTGGGATCTGGTGAAATTATACGTCTGACTTAATGATGGGGCGGTGGGACCTGAGATGGTGATTTCCAAGTTCCCAGGTGATCCTGGAAGTCGCAGGACCACACTTTGAGGTTCAGGGAATTCCAGACACGTGGTTATGAAGAATTCTCTTGAAGATTCCAACGTGGTTTAGATGTGAAATTGGCTTCCAGTTTGGGCAGTTTTTACTACAGAAAACTTTAGGTTGCCTATTTTTCTATGTTTCTCTTATCAGGGCTTTCAATTATAGTTATTCCATTTATTCAACTAATGTTTGATAGCTAGCCCAATGTGTGCAAAGAACTGTGGTATCAATCCTAATTGATTCACTATGAGAGCAAACGCTTAGAGCACATTAGGATCATCCTGAGAGCTTTCAAAATTATCCAGACCTGGGCCCCACCTCCAGTGAGCCTGTTTTAATGGATCTGGGGTGGGGCCTTGGCATTAGTGTGTGTAAAAGGCTCCTCAGATGATTCTACTATGTAACCTGAGTTGAGAACATTGTGTTAGAGCAGTGCTTCTCAAACTTCGATCTGTGTTTGCTTTAAATGCAGATTCTGGATAGGCTGGTCAGTGGGAATCTGCATTTCTAACAAGCTCCTGGGTGATGCCTGTGCTGCTGGTCTGTGGACCACACAGTTTGGTACCGCGGATCAGAGCAGTGATTCTCAAATTTGAGCATGTATCAGAAAAACCTGAAGGACATATTAAAACAAATTGTTGGGCCTCACCCCCACAGTTTGAGTTAGCAAGTCTGGTTGGTGTAGGGCCGGAGAACTTGCATTTCTGATCCCGATGTCGCTGATTGAGGACTACACTTTGAGGATCACTAGATTAATTTGAGCTGTTGTTGACCATGAAATCAGTTTGGCGACTTGTCTGATGGAGCCCAGGGGATTTAAATGCAGTGTGTCACAGTCAGATTGTAGTCTCCTTGTTGTGTAGACATTCTGTACCCTTCCACCCCTCACCACTAATTCTTTGCTCACATCGGGACCACTGCCTGTGTCCTCCACATTTGCACGTCTACAGGAAACCTGAGCCTTTTCTCTTATGAATGGGTTTTTTTTTTGTGGAACCCTGTAGGCCACTTGCTGGGCACTGAATTAGTAAAGTCTGGGCTCTGGAGAACTAAGTTAAGGATCGTCTTGGACAGAGGGATGTTGCCAGTGTGACTTAGCTTCCTTTTTGCTTGCCCCATCAGCCCAGCATGAGGGGTTCAGGCTCTGTTGGATCATCACTTTTCCATTCTAACTGAGCCTCACCAGGGTTTCCAGAACTTTCCCTCCTATCATAATGAAATTCTAAGGTCCTGACCTCTGTTTTTGTGTTATCGGGATGCCAGAGCTCACTGTTCATTTGGAAGGTTTTTTTGTCTGGCTTAAGGCTTCTCTTAATGCATTGCCAAATATTGGGGGTTAGTTTTTGTTTGGCATCTTAGCAGCCTGTTCTGGTCAAACTTTTTTTATGCTGTTTGGAATTTTGAGTTTCCTGAGAGCCATTCAGGATTTACCTACTGAGGGGCCAGGTAGTTTTTCTGAGTTTCTTTCTTTCTCTTTTTCTCCTCGTAATAATTGCTTTACTTCTGTAGAGAAGTTGACTGCAAGAGAGTCATGTGGGCTCCTGATACAAACTGTCCTGTCCTGTCAATATTTGGGGCCTAGTTAATAACCAAGGTCTGGTTTGGGCCCTTTGTCTGGCTCAGAATCAGATTCTTCTGCGTAAGTGGCATTGGCTCCTTCAGCTGCCTCACTGTCAGCTTTTGGGCTTCACTTAGGGCTGGATGTAAGAACAGCATGAATCATGGAAAAGAAGGAGTACCTCATGAAGCCAAGAGCCGCTGCAGTTACTCCCACCAGTATGACAACCGAGTTTATACCTGCAAGGTGAGTCTTCTGAGGTTCTCCCCGCTCTAGCAGTTGGCTTGCTGGTCGCACCCTCCTTTTGGAAAGACTGACTTGGGGCCACCTTTGTTGCATCTCAAAGTATTTGGTATTCAAATTGAATATCTCTGGAATTTCTCAGCTCTAGCCAAAAGAACTTACATCTGTTGCTCTGCCCTCCCCCCCTTTTAAAGCTTATTTTTTCCCTTATTCTGTTGAGCTTATATGCAAGGCTCCTATACATTGACTATTTGTCCTTCTTAAGAATAGAAATGCTCTTCATGAATCCGGTTTTGATTGATTTCTCCTGTCTGTGACAGGGGCATAATTTCCAGCTCTGTTTTGGAGCTCAGGATGGGTACACATTCAATTCATGACCATTCAGGGTACTGGCTTCTTTAGAGAAATGAACTTTCTTCTGATGTGCTAACCTTGGGGTCTATAAACTCTCTGCTGGTACGGTTTGCGGGGAGTGGGGCTGGACAGGGATGTGAAGAGGCCAGGGGGTCTGGTGTACAGAGAAGAAGCTGGCAGAGTGCTCCATGTTTCAGGCCTGCTATGAGAGAGGCAAGGAAGTCAGCGTAGTACCCAAGACATCTGCTTCCACCGACTCCCCCTGGATGGGTCTTGCAAAATATGCCTGGTCTGGGTGAGTTTAAATGACATAGCTAAGGGTTGTTTGTTGTGTTCGTCTCCCAGGCGCCTGGCTGGGTAATAGTATCTATTTACATTCCTTGTAGGTACGTGATCGAATGTCCTAACTGCGGTGTGGTCTACCGGAGCCGGCAATACTGGTTTGGGAACCAAGATCCTGTGGATACGGTGGTGCGGACAGAGATTGTGCATGTGTGGCCTGGAGTAAGAGCAGTTTTATTCTTTCCCTTGTGTCGTTCAACTTATTCATGTGTGTGGAAAAGCAGAACTTGTTTAGAATTAGGGTTAAACATGAATTTCAGTAGGCTAGTGGTTTAGGAAGGCATGATCCAGAGAACCTTCTTCTTTGGGATCATTAATTACTTTCATTCTTTTTGTGTAAATATTAGAAACACAACTTTAAATAAAATGAATAAAAATTGAACTATAGTTCAACTGTCTCAGCAAATGAAACTTCAGTTTTTCATATTCTCTTAATTTCCATATCCATGCATGTAATTATAATTTATGTGCCGTTTATCTGCTTTTTTCTTATACCACAATTTTGTTTTATTTCCACATTGCTTCCACTTTTCATGATTCTCATATGTAGTCACTGTGTAATATTTTGTCTCATGAATAGTTCCCTGTTCCCTTTTTAAGCATTCGTGCTGTTTATAAGCTTTTTTTTTAAATCAAAGAAAATGCTTATACTGACCATCTTTATATAAGAAAGCCTTTTTCGTGAGGGGAGGGGGAATTTTCTTAAAGTATATTCTAAGAAATGGGCTTACTGTAGACTTTTTTTAATTTGAATTTTGACTTCGAGATGTTGGAAAAACAAATCTGTTTATGAGGCATTGGTATATTGTTTTCATTCTATATTAAACCACAATTCACACTTGGAATAACCCATAAATTACAACACATTCAAAACTTTTTCCCTTCGTGAAAAAATGATACGCAATTTTCTCTAAAGGACTTACTTGGTGATGTTCCCCTGGCTGGGTGATTCCTAAAGTCACTGGTAGGCCAAAGAGGCCTACCTGCACATCCACCTTTGAGCTTTCCTGGATCCTTCAGGTACCAGAAAACTGACAATTTTCTTATTGTTTCATTCCTCATCTTTCCAGTTTCCAGCCCTGCTGAAATTTGTTACTACAGTGTGCTCTCGTGTTTGAAGCCCACTCCTTTGGCATGATGGTCCAGGCCATCCTTTTCCAAGGATATCATACAGCCTCAAACTAGTATAACTTTCTCACAAGGCTTTTGAATGACTGTCTTCTGTTTTTTGATCTGCATTAGTTCTTTTTTGTAAAAGCTATCATCTTTACAGCTAGGTAGTTTATATTCCAAGAACAGTGATACTGTAGTTTACTATAAGGCTGTACTCCTGATAGTCCGGGGGATTAGGGAATACAGGCTCCTCCTCTTCTGTTCACTCACTCACTCATTCATTCATTATTTCAACACATGTTGAGTATTGTGTGCTCATAATTGAACTAGATACTTACAAAAATACAAAAAATGAAAAAGATAGACTTTTGTACTTAGAGTTCACAATCTACTAGGGAGTCAAAGACAGAAACAGATGTTGCACTTAGACGTGGAGATACGATTCCTGGAGATGTACAGATGTTAGAGGAACTGAGAGGAAGGGCTCCTAACCCAGCCTCAGGTGGGGGGCTTCCTACAGGAGGTGTTGTCTTTACACAAGTGTCTCTTGGATTGCACTTTTCATACATGGGCAAAGTAAGTCCTGAATTGAACAGTTGTGCACCAGGTTTTACAGTCACCTTGAAGAGAGTATATCAGTAATGAGTGGTTGGTGTAAAACTGACTAGAAGTCAGAGGGATTCCTGGTTTGTCCCATTTTTCTCTGCCAAGGGGTTTTATGGTTCTGAGTTGGCCATAATGCGTGTGCAGCTTACCTGAGACCTCTGACTGCCTGTGCTCAGCATGATGGGAGCCTGCATTTTTATTTCAGACTGATGGCTTTCTGAAGGACAACAACAATGCTGCCCAGCGCCTCTTAGACGGGATGAACTTCATGGCTCAGTCTGTGTCTGAGCTTAGCCTTGGGCCCACCAAGGCTGTGACATCCTGGCTGACAGACCAGATCGCACCAGCCTACTGGAAGCCCAACTCCCAGATCCTGGTATGGTGTGGCAGGGCAGTCTGGTATCCCTGGCATGACTTGTTTGCCTTGTGCCACTTCACCGTGCCCTAAGCTTGTTCTGTGAGGGAGGCGTGCAGTTTCTCTCCCAGAGTATTGGAAATGTGGGATACACTGAGGTAGCCAGTGTCGTCTTTGCCCACCCATTTCCCTTTGTGTTATTCTGCAACTATTTTCTTTGTGGTGGATTTTAGTTTCCCTACCTGCTACAGCCCATTATTATTGGTCAGATGTCTAAGATCATAGGATCTGGGGGAAAAGGGTCTTTAGAAGTCACTTAGGGTCATCCTCAGCTTGATACATCTCTGCAGCACCCACAGCAAAGGAGCACCTAGCTTTGGCCCAAATACTTTGTGAAAGGAAACTTGCTCTTCACCAATTTCCCAGAGGCTTTTTTGAGAAGCTGTGAAAAAAATGATTTCTCATTGCTCTTCTGGCTAGAATGAGCCCTTCTGAGAACTCTGTGACTCAGCCAAATGATCTGAGTGCTTTTCCAGGCTCTTCGTGGAAGAAAATGATAATCACAGCTGTGCTTCAGTGGGGGCATTCCGTGTGACTGGAGGTTTTAGGGCCCCTCCATTAGGACCATCGGGGTCCTGCCATTCCAAAATGGTCCTGTGGTCCTCCTCCTGGGTCTCACTGACTTTCTCAGCTGAGCAGACATGAACAATACCTGCTTTTTTTTGTTTGTTTGTTCTGGGCTTGGAACAGAGCTGCAGCAAGTGCGCTACATCCTTTAAAGATAACGACACCAAGCATCACTGCCGGGCCTGTGGGGAGGGCTTCTGTGATGGCTGTTCATCCAAGACGCGGCCAGTGCCCGAGCGGGGCTGGGGCCCTGCACCTGTGCGGGTGTGTGACAACTGCTATGAAGCCAGGAACTTCCAACTAGGTAACACGGGGCCTAGGAGCTGCAGGAGTAGGGGGGAACCTCTCTTCTGGGCACCAAGTGTTGGGAACTGGGCTCCTATATGCTTAATCATGTTCCTAACTGCATCACTCTTCTGAGAGCAGATGCTCCCTTCGTCTTGGCCAGTCATTCTCTGACCTCTGCATTTGCAGAGTCCCGGGGGTGCTGTTCCTCAAGGAGGTTAAACCTGTCCTGTTTACCAGACCGGGTTTCCCTGGAGAAGATTCTAGGTCATGCTTCTCGAACCTTTCTGGCTTACTTTAAAGGAAAGTTATATAATAGCTCCAGAGGGTTGAGGTAAAGGACGTTAGTCATCCAGTTTCAGAGTCTAGGCTGACCTGACTGCAGCCCAGACCCTAGTGCCCATTTCAGGACAGCACAGTGGTACTCTGGGAGGAGAATCCAGACGTGCTCTGCTGTTGCCCTGAGTTTTCCGTTTGGGAAATGACTAAGAGCCGATGGCTTTTCCTTTATCATTGTCTACAGATGTTACTGAGGCACAGGCGGACGATGAAGGCGGGACGCTGATTGCTCGGAAGGTGGGCGAGGCTGTGCAGAACACGCTGGGAGCCGTGGTGACAGCCATCGACATACCACTAGGTGGGCTTGGCAGTGCTTCTCCTGGTGTAGTGTATGTGGGATGAAAGGTCTAGGAGTGCCCAGGGTGTCATTTCGTCAAAGCCTTGCAGACCTAGATTGAGTTGGGCGACAGGGAGTTGACTGAAACTTGGTGGACATTTGCTTACTTACACTTACCTCAGGGGTTTTGTGTGTATCTCTGGAGGCCATCCTCATGCACCTATTGCTGCATAACAAACTACCCGAAAACGTCAAGGCTTAAAACAACCACCGTTTCATCATGTCTCACAACTTTAAGTCAGGAAGGAAGAGTCGTTATTCTGCTACAGGTGGCATTGCCTAGAATTACTACTTGACATTCCAGTGTGGCAACTGGACTAGTCTCAAGGTGCCAAGCGAACCTCAGTTACATACATGCTGGGCTTTGGCAGGGATGCCTGGAGGTCAGGAGAGCTCCCGACCATCTCCATGTATTCACCACATCTCTCCATTGTGGCTTCTCCAGTGGCAGCTGGACTTCTTTACGTGGTGGCTCAGGGCTCTAACAGCTAATGTTTCAAAAGACAAGAGGTAGAAGCTGCCAGTCTCATAAGGCCTGGGCCTGGAAATCGTCACTTCTGCTGAAGTTCCCGGTAGGCACAGAGCCTGCCTAGATTCGAGGGAGGGGCAGGAGTTTCAGAATTCGTGGCTGTCTAATCTACCACACTGGCCAAGCTTTTATTTATTTAGTATTTGAGATAGCAACTCACTTCTGGTTATGAGGGGTATTTGTAACCCGGAGAAGAGGGAGAGGAAGGGAAACGCACCAGTGTGCGGAGGGCTTAGGGGCGTCCGGGCTGCGGTGTCTCCCTTCATAGGGGAGAGCCCAACGACTCCTGAGTTAGTGGTAATGATAATTGCTTCTAACAGAATCACTGGGGCTCATAAAATGAATAGAAGATAAGCTTTTGACCCCAACATATAGGAATAGATAGATCTACCCAGGCTAGAAGCTCAGGTTGCATCTGCTGTCACAGGTAATGGGAGAGGCAGGGGCTGTCCTTGGCACAGAGAACCCGCCAGCTAAGTTTACCAAGTGCTCATCTGCGGTTGTGTCCCAGGCCAGTGCGTTAGACACGTTATTTCTTATAATCCCCATAACTACTCTTAAAGGGTGGAAGGAAGCCAAGGCCCTGAGAAGACACCTCTCTTAATCCTGCAGCTGCCAATTAACTCATGCTCAGTGGAACTAGGATTTGAATGAAGTTACATCCTGACTCCAAAGTCCAACTTCTTACCATTATTCCAGTAGCTCTTAATGAAGCTGTACTTTAGGGTCACCGAGAAAGCTTAATAGAGACACAAATTTCAGCCCCAAAGATTCTGGCCTGGGTGGCATGGGGTGAAGACCAGGCGTCTGCATATTTTAAAGGCCCATAGGTGATTCTGTGTGCAGCTGAATTGCGAGCCAGTGGAGTGTCTGAGGATGGATGCCTTCCTCCCTGATGGGACTTGGGGTGTTGGGTTCTGTGTGCCCCTCCCATTATGGTTCCTTCCCTGCCACAGGTCTAGTAAAGGATGCGGCCAGGCCGGCGTACTGGGTGCCTGACCACGAGATCCTGCACTGCCACAACTGTCGGAAGGAGTTCAGCATCAAGCTTTCCAAGCACCACTGCCGGGCCTGTGGACAGGGCTTCTGTGACGAGTGCTCCCATGACCGCCGGGCTGTTCCTTCTCGAGGCTGGGACCATCCTGTCCGAGTCTGCTTTAACTGCAATAAAAAGCCCGGTGACCTTTAACCCCAGCTCCCTCTCCACGTCCTTCACAATTCCTTAGGTTCTCAGGGTTAGAAACAGAAGTCTCATTGAGGTAGGCCCTCCTCCTGGTCACCTGTTATGGTGTGTATCCTCTCTGCTCATCCTGGGGCTGCTCCTCCATGGTGTGGGGAAGGGCAGATGGCAAGCTGGGGTGAGCCTGGCGGCAGGCCCGAAGGCATAAACCCCTGAGGGCAGGGGACCGAGCAGTTTATAGCAAAGGGGAATGAACCTGAATCCATTGCATTTATTTCAGTTAAAAATAATAAATATATGCCCATATGGACATACGAAAGGAATGTGGAGTATATTCAGGCTGCTGCTGGTTACGAAGACTTACCGTAAGTCTGTCCCCAGCACGGGGATAAGGTGGCAGTGGCAGCAGGTCTTCCCCAAAACCGAGCCAGGTCCAAAAGCCACTGCATTGCTGGTCACCTTCTTTCCAAGCCTTTGAAACCTCTTTTTCCTTGCCTTTTCCCTTTATGCCTCTTGGCTGCCTGGGGCAGTGAGCTTTCCAGGTGCTTGCTCGGAATAGCCTGAAGGGGATCTACCTGGGCCCACCAGCTGGATTCCAGTTCTTGGCCTAAGCCTGTTATAGTTGGAGACCACTCAGCTTAGCGTGCAGGTCACCGGAGTGGTGGAGGGTGAGGGATAGGGTCCTCAGCCCTGAGAGGTCAAAGTGCAGGTGATGTGACATCCTCCTTCCCGGGGAGAGGTTGGAAGGAAATGGGCCTTCTCCAGCAGTGTTTTCTGCTTGTCGCTGCTTCTGTCTGTGCATCCACTTGGCTTTCCCGAAGGCTGTACCCTGCTTCCAAATAGAGCACCTGCTTCCCTCCCCCTCCAACCCCTGAGCCCACCATCTGCTTCTGAGTGTTGCACTAGGATTTTTATTGCTTATTTTGAAGTGTCTTAATTCTTTGTTCCCAGACACATGACCCTTCCTAGCTAATGGAGGGGTGATCATGAGAAATCTTCCAGGGAAACAGAGCACAGAATGGACTGTTAGTTTTTTTTTTTTTTTTAAGTATATATAAATATTTCAACAAATCATTAAGAAAAAATTCTCTCTGGTCCTTGCAAGAGAAGTTAAACGAACTTTTGCTTCTCATCAAGAGCTGGGACATCTGTATCTATCATGACTGGAAAGAGACTATTGTGCTGAAATCCTGTCATCATGGTGGATTTTATCTTCAATGGCCAAAACAGAAGAATTAAAAGCAACATAGTTCTTGACTGAATCGTTGGGGGCGCTGAGCTGCAGGGAGGTACATGGCAGTCATTCCTGGCGTGTCAGTGTGACGTGAGCCCTGGAATGTGTTGGTCCTCAGACCTGCCCCCTTACTGCCTCCTGTGGCTCAGTGGAGAGGCCCACTCTCGTACTGTGTATCATCAAATTCGCCATCATAAAGGAATCTTCCTGCTGAATGTGGACTGTGCTCTTTCCTTTAATTCCACCAGTAAGTCTTGCTCCCTCTTTCTAATTGATGGGAAAGTAGCTGGTGGCTTTCAAAGCAGAATACAAGTGAGGTATATTTCTAGGGTGGTCATATTTTACCTGTAAATACCTCAGTTTATTACTCTAACAAGAATTTTAAAAGCTCAGCCAAATACCACAAAACATTATCACGGGTTTTAATGTCATTGCAACAGGATGTTTCCCCCAGGCTTTGGATAGCGAGCCTGCCCCAGCTCAGTTCGCCTCCTGGGACCAGGAACTCTGGATGTTCCTTGACTGAGTGTTAACTGATAGAGAACGCTTTCTAGTGGTTAGAGGGCTCCACATGTGCTCACTGACCCTGCTGTTC
This sequence comes from Rousettus aegyptiacus, assembly GCF_014176215.1. Lineage (NCBI taxonomy): Eukaryota > Metazoa > Chordata > Mammalia > Chiroptera > Pteropodidae > Rousettus > Rousettus aegyptiacus. Next base: position 151,720,053 of record NW_023416306.1, on the reverse strand, counting down.
TCTTGTACTTGGGCTATTCACCAGAGCTTTCCACAGAGGGTGTGAGACGAGGCTGTTGTGGAGTGGGGGTACCATGAGGGGGGGCGGAGCATGGAGTCGCAGCCCAGGCTGAGCTACGCCAGTCTGGCCCCGAGTAGGGCCACCGTGTTGGGTGCTGTGTGGTGCTGTGATAGCAGCTGCTTAACAGCTTGTGTTCTCGGGGTTTTCACTGCAGTGGCTGTGGGATCACAGTCCCCGGGGAATCTTCTCTCACAGAAGAGAATAGGTGTTACTAATGACCTGTGGAAACACTGGGGAAACTTTTTCTGTCTTTGTGTCTGTCACTCCTGTCTTCATTCCCCGCCCTGCCTTGTCTGTTCAACTCGTGTCTGTTCTCTGTTCTCTTTCATTCTGTGGCCGTTGACACTCGTCTTTGTCCCTTCCCTTCTTTGCCCCTTTTCCCTCATCTCTCTTTCCTGCACTTGTTGCTTTTGCCCTGATCTTCTGTTTCTTGGGTAAGGGGGCTGGGTGGGGAAGATTTGAGAAGAGGTGTGTGTGGTGGTGGGTCGCATCAGACCTGAGACCATTTGTCCAGTCGCTGTGCAGGAGCACCCCTGAGCTCAAGTCTGCCTGACCACAGGAATGAGGCAGAACAGTCTTCGAAACTTCCCTCCTTCCACCAGTCAGACCAACAGAAGGAAGGGAGCTCAGCGTCCGAGTAACAGGAGGTTCTCCTTACCCTACACATGCAGTCCCAGCCTCAACTGGGGAGGGGCGGGGGAACCAGCTATATACAGGATGAAGACAAAAGCTTAAACTATTAAACTATATATCATGCGCTCACATTTCAGCTTGATTAATTTACTGAAACTGAACATGTACTCGGCTGGCACCCAGATAAAGACAACATAACTGTACCCCAAAAGTACCTAGTCCCTCCCCCAACTGGGAGTACCCACTATCCTGACAGCTTATAGCACAGATTAGTCCCAACCCTTTTAGGCAGGTGCTACACAGAGGCTTTAATAACATTATGATTTAAAAGACTTACTAAGAGATAGTTGCTGAACATAACTGAGAGCTAGGACTGTAAAGCTGGTGGTCGAACTAATTGGTCTCCTAAATAATGGGGCCCGGTGGGGTCCTTACACATCTCTTGGCTTTAATTCTGCTGGTTTGTGAAGCCGAGACTTAACGGTTGGACTTTTCAGATGAAAAGGAGTGAAGGAAAGTTTGAGCAGAGATCTGATGAGGGAGGAACTTGAAACATTTGTGTCCTGAAAGAACCAGGTGGCAGGTGGAGATGGGGCAGCTGGATGTCATACATGACCAAATCTCAAGGCCACACATTTTATTCTGAGGCACAAGAAACCACTGGAACGCAGATCTTTTAGGAAGATTATTCCTGTGGCAGTGGTCGTGCAGTGGGAGACCTAGAGAGGCAGACTTAAAGGAGTGGGCCCAGAGGCTTTATCAATCAACATAGACAAATGAAGAAATGGAAGAAGAAACTGAGTTTAGCCTGCAGGTGTTTTTGGAGACCATTACGTGGAAGTTTTAGACCAGAACAGATCTAGGGCTGACAGGTAAGTAGGGCTAACTTGGCCTACTTGGTCTCAAATTACACTTCTAGGGACCCTTGTTGAGGGATACTGAGGAGGCTCAGTACCCCACCAGGCCATGCTTGCCAGCTGAATTCTATCTAGGGTGGCTACACAGCATCATGGATTGTGAGGCAGATGTTCATCTGAGGGCACTTTTGATAACCAGTATGTGCTATTGTTCTCTCATCTGTTTAGAAGGCTACAAGCAGGCAGACACCAGGCCCCTTGACAAAAAGTTTATCATCGCTCAGTGCTGCTGCCACCATTGCTTACTCATTCTATCTTTCACTGTCACCTGGGGAACAGGGCAAAATGCCCCAACAGACCTACAAGTGAAAAATGCTTCGAGACTGTGCAACATACTAATCTTTGGGAACACTATGTTAACAAACGGACCAAAATGTTAAAAGTCAACTTCTCAGCTAAGTTTAACCACTTTTCATACAATCTAGACCAAATGTTAGGAGCAGTGACTGCTAACCGGAGATCAAGAACAAATTGCTAAATTTAAATTAGAAGTTTTGAAAGCCCCCTCCCCCCCCAAAGCCTAAGGAAAATCTAAAATGATTTTTTGATAACTGTATTTTCCTAACCAGAAACTTAAGCTATAGCAGAGTTGGAGTTAAGAAGGCAAATGGGGAGAGGGCCATACATGTTGAACCCACCTGGTATTCTCAAGTAGTCAGAATGTCTCCACTGTTTGCAGAGATCAAACTTGGGCTGAGTAGCCAACTGTGGGCTTTTGGCTCCACTGAAATAGTACAGAACCGCGGAGAAAGTGCTGCATTAGATGTGCAGTATCAGCGATTCCAAATTGCAGATCCTGTAATGAATGAACTTGTACATTGTGATAACTTAGACCTTGAGGTGACAAGAGATGAGTGGACACTGGCCACCTGGCCCCTTCTATCATATAGGTATTTCCTGGGACCAACGTACAAGTCAGTTTGCCAGGGTTACAGAGATACAGGGACAAGCTTTGAATGATCAAACACATAAGAACTTTGGTAATTAACAAATTGGTGCCAGAAAAATTTACCTGGTGGTTAAGTGTCATGAAATGTTAGCATCACATGTCACTGAGCCACTTCCTACTTTCTCCGTAGCACTAGTTGTGATATTTAAATATCGTCAGTGACTGGAGGTGACCTCAAGTTTTCTGGTTCCAAGTCCCAGCTCTCCACATGACAAAGTCTGTGACTGACTGGAGGCCAAGTCATTCAATATCTCTGCTCAGACTTCTCTACCTATAAAAATGTTAATAATTTTTATATTACTACTACTACTGTCCTACTTCATTTATGGGATGTTAAAGGATCAAGTAAGTGTAACATTCGTGTCCTGTAAAGTTATTTATAAAATGAGGCTCAAAAATATTTATTATAGCATAGCTCATTTATTCATTCTTGGTTTTTTTTGGATTTGGTTCCCTGTACATTAAGTTGTACTAGTTTTGGCAGGAAACAGATGTAAAGTTCAAGGAGGTAACTGAAAAGAGTTTAACTGGTGAAGCATCCTGGGCTGGCAACAGTGAGGTGCAGTTACCAGCTAGGTCTGAAAGGGCAAATGGAGAGAAGTTACTGGAACCCAGAGAGAGCCACATTCCAACAGAAGCCCTAGCCTTGGGTGGAGGAACATGGCCAGAGCCCCGCAAAGCCCAGCAGGAGGGGGGCCAGGGACTAACAATCCCACCTAACTCTCCTGCCCTCTCCTTTCCTGCTATATGTCCCACCAGCTAAACCCCCGGGGCTACAGAGCCAGTGAGATAGTCCATAGAGGTCAGCTTCCTGGAACACACACAGCAGGTGACAAGGGTACAGGTGGCTCCAGAGAGGCAGATGGAAGCTGCTCAGCAAAGCCATGCAGGCTGGTCTCAGTCTCTTTCTGTTTTTCTCACCCAAGATTTAAGTAGGCATTACTGCAGCTGCTATGTTGCTATAGCAGCCAAGTATCATGATCTAAATCATTCAAATCAACTCACCATACCATGTTTTTTTTTTCTAGTTTATTGTTTGGTAGACAAATTCTTTAACACTATAAATATTTCACAGATTGTTTCCCATAGGTTATAAAAAGTCAAAGCCAGTTTTCTTTGAGATGGGGCCCTTGAATCTGACATTCAAGTCATCATGATAGAAATAAGAGCTGCTGCACCTAACATTCTGAAGGTGCCTCGACAAAGGCATCTAGCACCTCAAAAGATCCATCTTTCCTTCTAATGCCTCTGAATGGTAATAAAAGGAGAGTCCCAGAGACCCGCTACTGATATGGAGTGTGAGAGTTCGATGACTCCAAACTCCAGCTGTAAACCTTCCTCTAGATACTCAGAGAATAGCCTTCCTTTTCTCTCTCAACTGGCTTTCTCAAGTACAGATACATGTCTTTCTGCGGCTCAGGCACCGACTACCTCAAGTCTCACCCGGTCTCATAGCTTCATGAAAGGGCTTTTGGTGAAAGTAGCTTTAATTTAGTTATTGCCAATCTTCATCCCTTAGAAAAAATTGTTTAAAAAGGGGGAAGGGACTATTCTAAGGAATTCAACCAAAGGAAATAGGTACCTTTTATGAAAAGGACTTTTAAGCTCTCTGAGCTCACAACTGAACTGAAATAACTTTACTGAAGTGTCTCCACATAAAACATAGCACCTTCTCCCCAGCAGCTAGACAGATGGGGATGTGTTCGCAGAGCATCCATTTAAAATACGCTCATTGGAAAGAGCAGTTATGGCAGAACTATGGCTACTCTTTACTTCCTTAAGTAAATTCCACATCCTTCAGGCTGCACCCTGCCGAATCAGCTGTAGGAGAAACAGTAAAGGTCCTGCTGGACAGCCATGAGCAGCCCCGGTGCTCCCTGGAAGCCCCCGAGCCGGGAAGAGAAGGCCACGCTGGGAACGTTGGTCCTGGAGGTGGGGTGTGGAGAGGGTATGGTTCTGAGCAGGTGGGCATCATGGAGGCTCCAGATTCTCGTGTAGCAGTCCTGGCCCACTAAGAGAGGGGAGGCACGTGGCAGGTTAGTGGGAGCATGCAGACGAGAACTTGCAGACATACGCACATGGCTTCTCACAATTCCTAAGGGCTAAACGTGATTCCATGTGAGCCAAAATGCAAAGTCACAAATGGAACTTTTTTCTACTGGTAACATGTGGTTTTGAAAATCAAAGTTATTACTCTGGTGCTCTAGAACCATAACTAGTTGCAGGTATTCGAAGTGACAAGATGCACTGGCTGACCGTGTGACACCCTGGATGGTTCACTGGGCATCCTGGCTAACGGGTATGCATTCTGCTCCTCTTGGTGTCAAGGGCTAGTCAAGAGGCAGCCCAACCCACTGGGTCTAGATGACATGCAATTGATTTCCTTTTTATCAAGTAGTAACCAGGACGATCTCATAACTTCGTCACATCCTGGCAGCCTGCCAGGAGCTGCCTCTCCCCAGAGCTCTTTCTAGTTTAATAGCTCAGTTCATAAGAGCAGGTAGTCTTCAGGACTAGAGTTGTGACGAATGTGACACCTAATACCATTGGTTACAGTAGCCCAGACACATGATATGTGCTACTAGAGATCTTCAGAGGAAAGAGAAGGGCAGATCTTAGGTGTTCGTGGATTTCACGTTTGTGCTTTTGACTGGCTGAGTGACTATGACCACAGGTGCTACCTCAGCTGTGGATGAATTCAGGTAGTACAATTCACCGAATGTTGTGAAGACAGAGAACATAGTCTTTAGTGTCAAAGGCCTACTATTTCATTTGTCATCAAACCACTGAACTTTCACACTATCAGAGTATTCTATAACCCAGAAACAGTATGATCTTGTAACTACTTTCAAGGGGGTTTAGTGGCTAGCCAGCTCTGCTCCTATTCTACAGATCGTGGATACATGGGGATGGTGTTAAAAGGACCAGGGATCAGTTTCTTTACAATGGCCTTAATTTCTTTTCTCAGCATGCTTTGGAGGAAATGTAAGCATGAAGAACAGGGAGCGTAAGCTTTTAACATGACAGTTGCACGACTAGATAATGAATGCTGACCTGGTGAACAAGCTTAAACCCTACACTTGGGTCTCCCAAGCTGCTGTGTTTTATTGCACCTAACCTGACTGTTGCTGAAGTGATGTTTGCCCACTGGTGTGAGAACAAAGGAATGTCTAACTGGTGAATGTTTAAACAGCTACTTACTAATGTCCAACTCTAGGTCCCATCTAGTCCCCTGACCCTAAAAGGCCATGAACCCTTTATTCAGTTCTATTTTAGAGTAAGTTCTCCTCTGCTGATTAGGATGCTGGGTGCCCTGAGGGACAGTATTTGATGGATGGACTCTCCCCTTCCCCAGGTACCTGCCACCACAATTCCTTCTTCCTCGTGCACGTGCAGGGGCAAGTGGGCGTACTCGTTCACATGACCTTCGTACTGCCTTATACACTTCGTGGTTCTTAGGTCCCACAGCTTGATCTGTGGGAAGAAGCACAAAGGGCCATTAAGGAGGGTCCAGCAGGTACACTGGTGAAACCGAGGCACGGAAGCCAGTGAGGGCGAGGTGGTCTCTGAAGAACTCTTCCAGTTAGGAAAATCTAAGCCTCAAACTCCTGAGCCCTAGAGTCCATCAAAAGCACCAGAGCCAGTTTCACGGCTGTCTAGACGAGACTGGCTCCCAGGGGCAGCAAAGCAGCTACCTTGCACAGCTCACAACTCACCTGGTGTCCAGCTGCCTTTCCCTGCTGCTGTCTGGCATGAAGGTATCCTCTGTAGAGCCCCTTCCCCTAACAGAGCCCCTCCACCTCGCAGACCTCTGCTGGGCCACCAGCTCCACTGGCTTGAGAAAGTCAGCGCTACCCTACCGTTCCAGCCATGTCGGACGCCATCAGGCATTGTTCTTCTTGGAGGATTTGCACAGACGTCACTGCCGAGTCATGGAATAAGCGCGTGGCCTTCCAGCCCTTGCCCTGATTTCGACAACGCAGATCAATGGCAAAGATCTCTCCGGAACGACAGCCATTAAACAGCAAAGGAGCCTGTAGAAAGAGGGACTGCTCGGTACTTCCCTCTACGGCTGGGAGGGGTGTGCCCTCCTGAACACAACCCCTGCCTCTCCTCCCCATTCCAGCCTCTGGGTTACAGGGGCAGGTGGAGACAGGCTGGTCAGGGTTTGAACCACAGTGGAATTGGAAGGGTTCATTATGAAAAAGGAAAAGAACTGGACCCCATGTGTCCCTCCAGGGCCCTCCCCAAAGGCTGCACTGCTCCTTAGGCCTCACTCTGGAGTCCAAGTGATGGCACTCTGTCTCTACCAAGGTCATTCATGATATGCTGGGGTAATGAATATGGAGAAGAGAGAGCAACAGTCCAGGTAAGACATGGGGTCCCAAACAGAGAAGGAAGATGAGGAAACCTGAATTAATGAACTCTGTGCTTACTGCTGGAAGCAGGTTGACACGTTCCCCTATCTGCATTTTTAAAGAGAAATGGCATTTTCTGTGGGTCGAGTCTTTGAAATGCAATAATGACTAGAATTTTGATTTTTAAATTTATAAAATGTGTAACTTAAAAGCTGTGTATGAAACTTTTAAGTGCTAAGAATTGGGACATAATTTATACATTAAAAAAATTACTACTTAAAAATGGCTAATAATTCATTTAAACAGGAAGCCGTTTAAAGCCAGTTTAGACGGGCCTTTCTGGATCAGCCAACTTTCACTCAGTGCATGCATATTCACCGAGTAACCATTAACGATGCCCTTTTTCCCTTGTAAAAGGGGGAGAACTAAATGCCACATGAGAATCCAATTTCAATCCACCAAAATTTCCACTCTTGGAAAACTTTCTATTAGGCCCATCCCAATCCAACCAACCATAAGAGCAAACTGCTGGGCCAAGACATCACTGCTGGTGCCAAATGACAGCCGGTGTCCCGTCACCACGTTGGTCACCAGGACCCACCGAGATAAGCCTGATAGAGACAGAGATGGGGCAGACAAAAATTACTTGCAGTCCAGGGAGAGGGACTGTGTGACGGGGGTTTAAGGTGTGATAAATCCTTTACTTTGGCGACCTGGGGTGGCAGCCACGGCTCACCTGTACTGAAGCAGTTATTCGCCTGGATGTTCAAGGACCACGCACAAGACCAGGCCCCAGGGATCCGAAAACTGCAGAGCATGCCAGGTCGGTCTCCTGCTGAGAGGAAAACTGAATGTAAATCTTGACTGCCCAACAGGCCATGAAGGGAGACCGTCCCCCCACCCCCCTCCCTTCACCCTGCCAGGCCAGTGATCCAGTGATCACCAGATTTGGGAAAAGCAGGAATAGCTGCTCAGGAATACCTTGGCCCCTATTCTGGGTTTTGTGGTAGCAAAAAAGAGACACTTAGCTGGGGTGCCTGGTGCAAAAGTGGTTATTCTGAGAGTGAATATGCGTATCTTTTCTGACGTCCCAGCAGAAGTGTTAAAAATATTAACAGCTATCGGGAGGGCTGTATGATGTTACGAATTAAATGGTTTCAATCCCAGATCATACTATTAGCTGTGTAATCTCAAGCAAAACATTTTTAAAAATCTTTATTGACAAAACATACATAAAGGGCATAAATTATAAGTATAAAATTTAATAAATTATCACTAGCCATGTAACCACCACCCAGGTTAAGAAATGGAACATTCCAGTACCCTCCCAATTGCTACAGCCCCACTCCTCCCCAAAGAGAACCACTGTTCTGACTTCCAACACCACAGATTAGTTTTTAGCTTTGTAAGGCAAATTCTGAACGTCTCTTTGCCTCAGTTTCCTCATCTGTAAACTAGTGATAATACACTCCTGCCTCACAAGTTTGCTATATGACGAAATGCCAGCACTAAGTGTGCATGAGCTCATTTAATCCTTCGTTTAACCTGATGGAACAGGTATTATCTTCACTTTACAGTTGTTAAGCAGTCTGTTCAAGTTGGGATTCATGCCAGACCTGCCTGAAGCCTGCACTCTCCTCTAACACCCCTGTCTAATTGATCCTAATTCTCTGGAAGACTGGAAACTTAATATCCAGAATGCTGCCAGGAAGGAGAAGTCCAGAATCTTGAATTGCCTGTAGCCAGAGAGAAATAAGTATCCCCGACAGAACTGGTCCCACTTTTGTGAATGATCGGTACAGGCAGCCCAAATATATATTCTCATCTTTTGTATTGGTTACATGCACTTAACTGTTCTGGCTGCTAAAATGACCCAAAAGGAGGACATATGTAAAGATGCACAATGCTTCTAGTACGAATCCTGGGTCAGGTTCAAGGAATCCTCCCACAGATGCTTCTGCAGGCTGTCACCCCTGCCAGCTGTGACCCAGGTTCACACAGCCCTTGGTTCCCAACCCTCCTGTCCGAGCCTTTTCCACAGAGCTTCGGCTGCCGTTGGCTGCTGGGAGACAGAGGACAGACACCTGTCCAAGCACCCTCTTATCCAAACCAAAAGGGCCTGGTACCTGGATGACTATTGACGAACAGTGATGCCGGGAGCAGGGTGGCGCAGCCTGGAGTCTCTGCAATTCCCATGAGGCACAATCTGGAAAAGCTGTTAAGGACAGTCAAGTACAAGGCTCTCCTCGGGGAGGAGAATGGGCATTAGCACCCTTCAAAAAATTATAAAAATAACACCCGTAAAGCCAGATTTCATACATTTACATTTTCCATATTTAGTTTCAGATTTTTTTAAAGGAAAAAAATGTCACATATACAGTTAAAAGCCCTCTGACCTCTTCCCAGCCCAATTCTCCCTTCTCCCCCACAGAGAAAAAAAATCACTATTCTAAAATTGGTCTGAGTTCTAGGCCATGTTATAATATTTCCACTACATGATATTTGGCCAGGAGTAATACGGTTGTTTATGTTTTAAAAACATATGTAAATGGCATCATGTAGAGTATCTTTTACAACTTTTCAATCTCCACTATCTTCTAGATTCATCTATGTTGATGTCTATAGCCCGTTCTTTCATTTTCACCGTGGAGCATTCTTTCATATGAATATATCACTATTTATCCAGTTTCCTGCTGATGGGCACTTAGGTTTTCTTTTCTTTTTTTGCTCTGCTGCTGGAATGAGCGCCTTCCTGTCTCCCACTCCCATGCGTGGGAGGCTCTTCTAGGCAGCGTTTCTTAAACCCATGGTAAGAATTTAATTTTACACACTCTGCTATATACACACAAATATTTGAAACAAGTTTTATAAAATATTTGCCCTTACTAAGTATGAAACTCTTGATATTTTCTAGTCTATTTCATTTTAAAAATATGGCTCACAAATTGATTTATGGCCCCTACTAACAGGTCACGACTTAAGTTTGAAAACTGTGCTCCCATGGTTATACTTAGAGCGGAAACGCAGGGCTGTAAGGTTCATGCACCTTCAACTTAAAGTGACTGTATCAATGTACTTATGCCAGCAGTTTCCCTCCATTCTCCACATTTGCCAAATCTTGGCACTATCAGACTTTTAAGTCATGTGGGTTTCTTTTTTAAACTGTTTCTTTATATTCTTTGCCAACTTTCCTATTGAACTGTCTTCTGACTGATTTGGTGCCCCTCCCCTCCCCCGCCACTTTCCTTCACAGCCAAAACGCTCAACAGGAACCTACATTTATTCCCTCTTCCTTGCCTTTCTTTCACTCTTCAGCCCACTGAAATCCAGGTATGACACTTACCTTTTCAGTGACATGTTTTCCCCAAGGTCTCCAATGAGCCCTTAGTTTCTAAATCTGATGAACACTTTCCGGTCTTGGCCCATGGTCATGCAGCACAGTTTCTAACTACACACTCCTTGGGCCTCCGCAACACCAGTCTCTTAGAGTTCCCTGGTCTAGATCCCAGGCCTCTTAGACTCACACCTCTCCTCTAACTCCTGCTCATTGGCTCCCTCTACACTGCCCACTTGGTCGTGCACCAACCTTCTGTCCGAGGTCTCGCCCTTGGCCAGCGTATCACCCGCACTGCTATATAAGAAATGACTCCATGACCACAATCTTCTAGGGGTATCCCACATCCAAAGCCCTACTTAATGCTATGCAATGTGCCGAGCTCTGTCTTGATTCTTCCTTCTGATGGGAGCTCTGTCTCTTCCTTCTCACGTGGGAATCACTTCCAGGAAGGCTGCCCAAATCCCTGCACCCCTCTTGCATTCAACTGCCCCACAAACATCACTGCGTAGACTGATCACCTGTTGAGCTGCTCATCTCTAGCACTTTGCACAGGGATTACATACGCTTAATAGACGTTAGTGGAATGGATACACACAGACCCCACTGAAAAATGTAAATATTTGCAAAGCAATCATCATGCAACATTCTTGACAATCTGAATGAGTGATATGTGCATGTCATTTTGCCTTGGGTGGCAAGCCCATGTTAAATATCTCTAGCATAGAGGCTGCTAAAACTATAAATGAGAACACTACAGCTAGGCAGCTCAATGCCTCCCTAAATAAATGTCTTTTGCATCTGGGTTTGGAGAGCGAGAATGTGGGGAGAAAGTCCTTACACAGGTATGCTTTCAATTACTGTGGCTGAAACCCAGGTTACAGTCAAAATGGATATTTACAGTCCATTATTGAGGATTTAATCCTTTAATAAGCCACAGGTTAACAATGAGTCCAGTAGTGTGGAATTTGGTCTAACCTTCCACCACTCTTTAGGGGAAACACACAGAATGTAGGTCTGAATAAGGTTCCATTTTTGTAAAGAAGTTTCATGATCTTCAGCAGCAGTAACGCCTGCACAAAAGCCTGAAGATTACCTGAAATGACCACTAGAGAACAAGTCACCAATCAAGCTACAATAGCCCAGCAGTCCCCAACCTTTCTGGCACCAGGGATTGGTGCTCCCATGAGAATCTAATGCCTGATGATCTGTGGTAGAGCTCAGATCGGAGGCGGCGATGCTAGCACTGGGGAGCGGCTGCAAATACAGATGAACCTTCGCTTGCCCACCGGCCTGCCACTCACCTCCTGCTGTGCATCCTGGTTGCTAATAGGCCACAGACTGGTACAAGTTGCCGCCCGGGGGTTGGGAACCCCTGCAACTTACAGAACACACAGTTCTGTGTTTGTCTGACATAAAATTTATAATCAGATATCTAATTCAGGCTTTAAAATCTTTGAAATAGTGCTGTGGAATAAATTAAAAAAAAAAAAAAAAACAGGTTCCAATTCAGCTATCATTTGTTTGAGGACCCATGACATGCCACGCACCGTGCTAAGTGCATTCACAGATGTTAACTGTTAACCTCATGACAGCTCATGAAGTAGGTGTTTGGTACAAGTAGTCATAGCTTCATGAACTCACTTATTATATGAACCAAGAACACGTGGGTTTGGGTTTGGGTCAAAGAATATTCTCCTCTGAAGTACATGATGGACAGTTGCCCTACGCATAATCAAGAGCCCCCAGGGATCCAGAAGAAGGGCCCAGCTACCCTGACACTACACTACTCCCAGCAGAAAAGCCCCGATGGCTCTCTGGGAAGGCAGAGACTAGAATAAAGAGTGCTCTACAGAAGGCCTCTTTGGCAGTGACCCTAGGCCCAGAGTTCGCAGACTCATGCCCCATGCCAAAGGCACCCCCTTCTCAGCCAGCCTCCCCAGGAGGCCCATCCCACCCTGGGACCACTGCAGCTCTTGGCATCTCCTTTCCTTCAAGAGGATTTGGGATTCTTTCCCAAAGGTTTATTGTTCCTTTCTGCTTTATTGCTCTGCTAAAGCATCAACTCTCAAGTTCCAGAACAGTGTCTGGCACAGTGACATGAACATCACCCCAGGGCACAACTACTTCCCTGTGCTCCATGGGAATCCTCGTTTTCTATCTATGTGAACTGCGCTTTCTGAAAGGGTTAAGAGTGGGTGCGGAATGGCCCAGACCTCTGACCACTAAGATGCCACCTCGCAAACCCCGCAGATGCCCATCAACATCAGGATGTGGCCTGCCCACCAAACCTCTTCCTCTGCCAAAAGATACAGAATGTGAGAATCCAAGTGATTCAGCGAGGCCCAGCAAACAGAGTTCACCTGGTGAGGAAGCACACAGCAGGATGGAAAGATTGGTCTGACTGCCAATCATGGAGAGAAAGACAAATGCTTTCCTGTAGAGTAACTTGTGGGGCTAAAGACCTTTTTCTAGGTCTCACTCCTTTAAAAGGACTGGAATAAGCATTCCAAGACAAGGAAGCTCCCTGCCCCATTAGGCAGTCTTAGAGGAAGTAGCCCCCAGGCCTCAGTCCTTCATTATCAGCAGGGGCCTCATAGTGAGACACCTGGTATACCCTCCAGGACAAGGATGACTTCCCTGCAATGGCAAGAAACAAACCTAACTGTATCTCGCTTTACCCAGAAATCATTTTCAACCTGTATCCATCCTGTGGCTCATGTTAACAAAACAGAAAGTCACAGCTTCTTATGAATCCAGTTGTCACCCCACTGCAATTTAAAGGTTGCCCCTTAGACAGCGAGCTCCTTATACTTATATAAAGCTCAGTGTCAGCCACAGACAGGCTGAGTGACTGATGCACCATCCTGAGGCACCAGGAGGACCCTCCCCCCAGGCTGCTGCTGCCCGCCTCCCAGGACCTGCCTTTGCCAGAACCTGCCTTTGGATCTACTCGATCCTCTTGAAAGGAAGGTCCTTACAACCAGTTAAAGAACCACTGCTTCAAGCTTCTCCCATCTAAATTCATTTCTCCTCCAAGACAAGAAACTTTAGAGGTCCTTTTCTTCCCCTTTGGGTTCTCAGGATCTACAACTCCACTTTCCCCTTGGGAAAATGAGATAACTGAATATTAGCGTCTTCACAAATTTCTCTCCTCTGCTCTGAATTTGGCCAGCCACTGCAGTGCCCTTAGATCCAAGGCAAAGTGGCTGCAAGGCTAAAGGGAAGGCAGCCGTACCTTTCGGTTGGTGAAGTAGAGGTTTTCGTGCATATGCACCCTGAATGTGGGGGGCTTTAGCCCACGCAGGCTGATGATGCCGTACTTGGAGCCTCCAACTCTGACATCGTTCACTGTGAAGAGCCGGTCACTGTTGGTATCTGCCTGGAGGGGGAAAGTGGATTGTAGGTGACCTCCCGGGCCTAAGACCATGAAGGAGCATAGAGATGATCCAATTTGCCCCTACTTGGTACAGCCATCGCTGGGTACAGGTGTCTGATCTCGCAATTCAGGAACAGGGATGAGGATGGCAGTAAGGGGGTGTGGCCAGGAGGTCTGCACAGAACCCCACTTAGAACTGGGTTTGGAAGAGTCCTAATCTCCACCCAGAGAAATGTGGTGACAGAGCATGTGGCCATCATGAAAGCCACACACCAGTTAAGCTGTCAAGGGCAAAAAAAAGATACAAAATTGCATTCTCATTACACAGGCACCATGATTACCAAAAAAAAAAAAAAAAAAAAAAATTGCACTAAAAAAAAAATTTACAATAGAAAAGGCTGTGTTGGGTTGTGGGTTATTTTTAAGATTTTTTTTTTCATTTAAAAAATGTGTTTAATAATTTATTTCAAAGAAAAAACTATGCATGTATTGTATATATATTTATAAATATATACACACATATACATATGAATTTGAATGCTAGTAAAACCGCACTCACTTTGCAAGTTTACTTAGCAAGAACGGTTACATTCCTGAAGAATCATTACCAGAGACTAGAGTCAGATCTGAAAAACTGATCCCTGGGTAGCAAACCACCCTGCACAACCCTCTGGTCATTCCAGCCAGCCAGTAACTCTGGGTGATGCAGAAGGTCTTCCACGGGCCAGCCCACAGCTTGTGTGAGATCACGTGAGGACGGGGGTGCTCAGCCTATATTAAGCAGCACATGCACACTGACCTCCACCACCATGCCCCAGTTTACTGAAGAGCCCAGGGAAGGGCTCCTGAGGGGAACCCACAGCAAGGAAGTACTCAGGTCAAACTGTGTCCCCAAACACATATGAAGAGTAAAGCCATAAGAGAGAAAGTGAGTCCTGACCCCCAACTCTCTGTATGAGGAAGGGCTCTGCTGTCAGGGTCTCCTGGAGCAAGATGTAAGGGTTAATTCTGTAGCTTCAGCCCCCTGGCCTGTCAGCAGACTAGGCCGAGGCTCTCCGTTTTGTGTCTCTCTCTTACCCTCCTTGGCTTTCCCTAGACCTCTAGGAAGGACAGCTTCCTAGGCAGGCCACACTCTCCTACGGCCTCGAGTTCCCAGTCTAGCTGAGTGGTCTGGCTTCTTCTATTTACAGTGGACCCTCTGCCAACATTTCTCTGGCCCCAGGACTCAAGCAGTTGGCCCTGGCTTCCAGCCTGGGTCTAACCGAGAGCAGAGAAGACATTCTGCTCCCTGCAAATGACGTGATGAAGGTGTGATGGATGTGTAGGCTCAGGGACACAGGCCTGCAGGCCCCTGCCACTTAAGTCAGGGACAGCAAACAAGGGAGGAACAGGCTGTTACTACTGAGGACACTGGAGCTTCAGGTTTGGCCACCAAATACTGTCCAGTATAAGAAGGATTAGAAACCCCGTCCACTGTGTACCCTTTTGATTGTGTACACAACACGTCCAAGGGAAAGTTACTTTGTGATAGCTCTCAGTCAATGTGTGGTGGGCCCTGGCTCTCATGTCAAATGACGGAGCTGTAGTAGGGGTGACGATGGTCTCCATGCCCTGCCCTGCCAGCTTGGCACCTGCCAATAGGTAGCCAACAGGTGCTTATTAAAACCATGAAACCCAGAGGACACCACCTACTATCATGCAACTGGCATCTACACAGCCAGGCTTGATGGAAGCCACTGCTAAGCCACAAAGTGTCAGGGGATAGCAGTCATACCCCTGGCACCCACAGATAGCTCCCTCTCACTCACCAGTATGAGGTTAAATCGGTCGTTTGCCAAAGCGGACGGATCCGAGCTGTGAATTTGGACCTTCTTCCTCTGCATGCAGCTCACTCGAAGCTCATGGGCTAGACTGCAGAGGGGAAAGAGAGGGCATAGGTGCCATACCGAAACACCCACGAGGAAGGTTCGGGGTGGGGTTCTACCCTGTCCCATACCCTGGAGACCATCTCACCCAGTCAGCCTTCTCCATATTATTTCTCAGCAATGAAACTGAGCAAGATCCCCCCAAAATTCAATTTTAAAACTAAGGAAAACTAAAGCAAAGAAATTGGCCCATTCACAGGATCAAAGAAAGTCAGAACTACAGGAATTTGGTTTTGGATCATCTAGTACAACTCTTTCTTTTGAGACCAAGAGAAGGTACCTGAGAAATAAAAGAACACACTGAAGGACACAGCTAATGGGAAGAGCCCAGGCATGCAGCCGCCCACCTGTCTGCCCCATTCCCTGTCCACATCAAAGCATCTTTAAGGGTGAAGAATAGATCTTTCAGACCAGACTTTTAACTTTTTAAAATTTTTTTATTTTTCAATTAGAGTTGACATTCAGTATTATTTTCTATTATAGACCTTTAATTCCTCTAGGGAAGTAATGGAGAGGCATGTCCCTACCTGCCCTGACTTATCCCTCCTGCATGGCTGGCCCACCCTGAACGTGGCCCTGCTCCTTGATGAGAGCTGTGTCCCCTATAAGCCACCCAAACTCATGTTGTTTCTTCACCTGCCCACACATAGCAGGAGGCAACAGAACACAAGGTTAGGAGCTCAGGCCTTGGAGTCAGACAGATCCTGTCCTGTCTCACTTTACCTAGAGAAAAATCACTCTGATCTTCTTCTGGAAACTGGGGGAAGTATCAACCTATCTCATGGGGTTTTAGTTAAAATTATATGAGAAATCACAAGTATTTAAAGTTTAGTACACATACATCCATTTAATGCTCTATTTTTGGTGACGACCCATTAGATAAAGGAAAAAAAGGAGGCAGAAATCTCACAGCAATGAAGTTATAATACCTACTATTAAGTAAACATGGTTTATGAGTAACAGAGGGAACATCCTGAGAAATTTCTGCCCAGTTTCTCTGCCTAGATTCCCTCTCCTCTCCCCTTGGTCCCCTACAGGAGTCTCCCCACTTGCTCCAGAGGGAAAATGATTGTCTCAGGCTGGTTTCAGCAGCAGAAGGCAGGCTGTGAGCTGGGGTCCCTCAATCATAGCTCCTCCTCACAGAGTACCTACCTGGTTTCCTGACTGGATTCTTGGGCAATGGAAATAAAAAAGAGGAAAAGAACATTCATGAAGGAAACAATGAGGCACTGACTTACCGGCAATAACTGGTGACATTGAGAAAACCCAGCTTGCTTTTTTGTATCAAGGAAGATGCATTAAACCCCATCCTGGCTATTTTCTAAATCAAAAAAAAAAAAAGAAAAAAAAGATAGTTTTAGTGAGATTTTATGTTATGGGATAATGGAAAATGTTTTTAGTTTCACAGGATGCAATCAAGAAACAGGTTCTAAGTTGACGGAAATTATATGCATAAAAATGTGACTGTCTCTTCTCCTTAGCAAGAGAAGAAGTATATCACAAGGAAGTATTTGTGAGCTATAAAGTCCGCTCAGCGCCTCTGTCCAAGGCCTCCATCAATTTATACCTGAGGAGATGAAGCCACCAAACTAGTGAGTGCAAGAACAGCACTGGACACTCAGATCTGCATCGTGCTTTTTGTTCAACATATGGTGACCCTGCAGCCAGGATTTTGCATTCTGTTGCCCCCATAATCAACAAAATGTCCTGGCATCTGATTTCCAGAAGGGATACAAGAAACACTCATATCCAAACCACATTGACCTGACTTTCTATTTAAAATATACAGTTACTAAAACTGTGTCATGCTGCTTTTCAAGATTCCTTCAGGGAAGGACAAAGTATTAGAATTACTGGTAGAACTTAGCAAAAAGAAAAAGCGGGTTGGGAGAAGATCTCTTGCTTATTCTTACTCTCTTCTTCAGGTTCCTGGCAGGAAAAACACCACATTCTCTAAAACGCACTATGCTGAGACTAAGGGGGGCATTTAATTGGCTCCTGCTTTCGGCAGCGGATGGAGGCTGGCAGGAGTGCAGGGGGCAGGGCGGCCCCCAGGAAAGCGGAGCCCACCTTTTTCTGCTTGTCCTCCTCCTCTAGCAGCTGCAGCCTCTTGTGCTCCATTTCCTTCTGCTGGATGCTCTCCTTCGTGAGGGGGTTGCAATTGTTATGTCCCGGGAGCAAGCGGAAGTAGCGATTCTTTTCAGGGTCAAAGTAATACCCCGGTAGATCTTTAGTCAAAAGAAATAAAATCCACCTTAAAACACTATGAACTGACCCACCCAGTAAGGCGTCCAGTGGCCTGTCCACCACCCCTTAGAGCTGCCTGTCTTTTCTGAGGGGCAGAAGGTAGGCTAGCATTGTCGGTCACCATCCGGAGCCCAGTTCCATCCTGCGGGGAGCCGTTTGCCTCAGGATCACCATTCTTGACACATCCAGCTCCTCCCTTAGTGTTTCAATTTGCTCCCAGAATTTCCTCTAGGCCAGGAATGGGATGGTGACACGTGGAGTATACCACGCGTGCAAGTGTAGACACCAAGGACTGAGGAGGAAGGGCAGCCAGAACAGACATAACCAGATGATGATGAGGCAGGCCTCGGTTTCATCTTTGCCCACAGGCAGGGCCAGAGGAGGCCTATCCAGCAGACTGCCCTACCTGGCACAGAAGAACTTCCAGCTGTGCTGGATGAGGTCGATGGGGCCTCCTCGTCGCTGTGGCCGGAATCCTGTGGGCTTTGCTGTGCCCCTGTGTTGCACCTGTTGATACACAATCATGGTAGCTGGCAGTGAAGGGCTTGAGTCCCAGTCATTCTTTGTGGGGTCCTGGGAGGGGGCGGGTCAGGCAGTTCCACAACCTTTACCCCTGACCCTTTGACCTTTGATTACTTAGGGAAAATTAACCCCTTTTTTCTTTGAAGGCAGTTTACCTACTGCAAATACACTGAAGTTAGGGCAAGGTTTTGGTTTTTCATCGTTAAGAGAATGCATGTCACAGTAATTCCCTTTTCTTATCTCCTCACTTAAGCATTTCATAAAGAAGAGAACAGAAATCTTTGCCAATAAGAATTTCACCAGGTTGGCTCATTTATCAGTTCAATAGCAGTTATAAGGCTAAGTGAATTTCATTATTTATTGAATTCAGCAGTACAAAGAGTTTAAATTTTACTTGGCTACCCAATCTTACAGATAAAGAAATTGGGGTCGGGGCATAGAGGTGATCTACTCAGTAATACTGATATAGAGCCTTTGTTTAAACACTCATTTTCCAAAGCTACAAGTGGTTTCTGTGGCAAATATAGCTAAAGGATATAACGATATAACAAAAGACCTAATTTTAGAATCCTGATAAAATCCTCTTTAAAATCAAGAACCTCCCTCTCCCCACACCGAAAGGAGTATAAACTGCAAAACTAGGTTGAAGGAATGAAAAAAATTTTAAAAACCTTCCTCTTTTGTCTATAAATACTTTGCATGATTTCAGAGAAAATTTATTCTCCCTTTTTATGGCCCAGAGCTTCCTGTGGTAGCTCATCTGTGATCAGCAGCAGAAGAAAGGAAAAATTAAGTGTCATGACAAATGTCTCTGCTTCTGGTCCAAGGACTACTAGTCCACATGGAGCCCAGAAGGTGGCTGTCCAGAGTGTTTCCACACAGCTCTGCCAAAGCTGACTTGAGACTCTTCTTGCACAGGTCACATCTTGCTGCATGTTGTACTCTTGTGGGAAGGCCCGGGGCCCAAAACTATCCATGGTTCTTTCAAAACATACAAACAGTGGACACTGTCCTGATCTTTCCACAATATTGGTCAAGTCTGGGACTCTGTTAGGAATGCAGACTCTCTTGTCGGGCCCCGCCTCACTCTCTGCATTTTGATGAGGCCGCCAGTGACGCATGTGCATGTGAGGGTGCTGGACAATGCTAGAACCACGCCAGGAAACAGCACTTGCCTCTCGTTAGAGCCGTGTTGTCTGAACCAAGGGTTCTGCCGCTGGCCCCTCCTCCCAGGCCTTCTACTTTTCCAGTTGGTTTTATGCATGTCTGCTCCTATAAGAGAAAAAAAAAAAATTACATATAAATGTGTGTGCACTTTTCTATTTGCTTCTTGGAGTTGCTTCACGTTCAGAAGTAGGCAAAAGGCTGGCCCAGTCTGAGTTATTATCAAAGCGGCCACACCAAGCCTCACCTGTGAAGGGCTGCCTTCAGGTAGAGATGGATAAAATCCAGTGCGTCTGTAGCCACTTCTCTGGCTGCATGCAGTTCTCTTGCCTCATAGTTGACACCTGGCCTGACAACTGCTAACCTCCATTCCCTGGGTCACTGTGTAAGCTGTTGACAAACTCTCACAATGACTTTAAGACAGCAGTTTGAGTCTGGCATAAGAGCTGTCTTGGGTTATTCTTCTTTCCTTTCCTTATGAGATAACACCAGAGCATATAATAATTTTTCTTTCGATCTAGCTTTATAAAGAATGTTTTAGCTTCTTCAAGTACACTAGCTATTAAAGGATGTGCACATGCTTTTTTTTGACATAAGAAATAAGATTAAAGCTCTTCTTAATTACACTGATTTGCCATAACTATTTTGAGTAGCTTTATCAAATCTTATCTTGTATAGCCTCAATCTGTCACTTGATCATCAAATCATCACAAGTTTTAACACTGGGAATCTCATTGGTTCTTAAAAAGACTGAACTATGGTCCATGGACCAGTTACTGTGAGTTTCAGGCTTTCTCAACACTTGGTGATTTTTTTTCCCTCCACTCACTGAAGACACTAACGACACCTTACCAAATACATTTTAAAACCACATTCAAATGCCACAACAAAATCAGAAAAAACTTCTAGGGCTGAATGCAACCAAAGAATAAATTAGAAATCTATTTGCCTTTATTTCCCAACTTCCACTTTTGGATGTGGAATGCCTCTTAGCATCAAATGAGCACTAGAGGTCTGGACCTATATTCCAGAATTGAGCATTTATTTAACACTTCCATGTCAACCTATAAGACGGTGAGGTGAGGCTACTTCAATACAAAGAAAAGGAAGAGCAATTTAGTGCAGTACTTAACCAAATTCTGTAACAAATTCCTTGATTTGTTGGTGGGAACAGTACAATGCTGCAGCCACTTTGGAAACAGTTTCACACTCCTCAAAAGGCTCGACACACAGTCACCATACAACCCAGCAAAACCCAGCAGAAAACATACGGCCATACAAAAAATCTGAACAGGAACATTCATAGCAACGTTATTCATATTTGCCTAAAAGTGGAAACAACCCGTAATTCCATCAGTTGACGAATGGATAAAAACGTATGGCACATCCATACAGAAGAATGGTATTCAACTGTAAAAAGAATGGAGAGCTGCTACATGCTACAATATGGATAAACCCTGATAATATTACGCTAACTTAAAGAAGTTGGACACAAAATTGTAATGATATAGTGTATATGAAATCTCCAAAAAGGGCAAATCCAGAGGGAGAAAGGGGGAGAGAGAGACACAAGTGTTTTCCAGGAGCAGGGCGAGAAGAGGCAGAGAATGAGGAGTGAGTAATTGGTACAGGGGACCTTTTTTTTTATTTTTATTTTTTTAAGCTTTTTGAAAGTCTATTTTTCTGTATTGAAGAATCGTTTTTTTGCCAGTTATCCCAAATGAGTTGATAAATGCTCTGACTAAATTATTTCATATTTTCAGAAATAAGAGTGACTAATTATACCTTTTTTATTAACTAAGTGGCAGTTTGGTAAAATTTGTATAGAATTTTTAAATGATTTATGATGTTCCATATTTACTTGTTTTTTTAAGCAATATTCCACCAAATTACTAGCTTTCCAAAAGTACACAATACTTTAGTACGATAGAAGTTTTGTTTAAAACCAAAATGAGATGAATATAACTTTTATTTATAACCCATTTGCCATTTAGAAAAAAAAAAAGTGCTGCATTTCTAGGATTTGACATTTTCAGCAATGGAACTATTGCAATCGAACTATTAATAACAGCTTGATGTCATTTGTTTCCAAAGACTATGTATATACTAGAGCAATGCAAAAGTAATAATAAAAGCGAGATATTTCATGGCAGACTTTGGGGGTGAGGTTAGGACTGTAATCCATGAGTTATCTCAGGGTTAAACTAAGTTTAAAAATTGAAAACACCTTCATGAAACAAAAGTAAATATAGAAGTCATTCTGTATTTAATTAGAATGACTAGGTAACAGATAAGATCCTTTTCTGGGGTCAACCTAAAAGAAGCTAAGTGAAATTGGTAGATCTTTTAGTTTTGTTATTTACTTCCTCTATTTACTACTTCTATCACACTCCCAGCCAGGTACAGTACATTACTATGAAGTACCGTAAACTCTGAAAGGGGTGGGGGTTTCATATATTACTAAGAAGGAGGTTGAAAGACTGGGTGTGTAATATCTTTAAAATCTTCATTTTGGGTCAGCATAAATGTCCTTTAATTTTATTCTCTATTTTCAATAGCATTTCATTTTGAGGTTTAACACAGCAAGCCAGTGCAGTATAGTAATCCTGGATTCCGAGTCATTTCAAGATGAAAATGGAAACAAGTAAACTAAAGAAAATTAATTTTCTTAACATTGAACTCTTCATCTCCTGCTTGTACATCTTCTCTTAGTCGATAGGTGGACACTTGTCCTGGTCCAAATACACTCTTAGCTGACAGTACTCTGAAAAGGCAACTTTGATTTGGCTCTTACATCTAAATGAGATTGATACTGTTGGACACCAAGAGTTCTGAAAACCTCTAAATCTTCTTCCTGGTCCATCAATTTTTTATATATTTTGGCAGACAGCAGAGTATACCTCTGAAGCTTTGCTGTGAATAGCATTTTAATAATGATAAATTCTGAAAATATAGTCTTTATGTCCTTTATTTTATTCTTTTCAAATAAAAAACTGCCAACAGTTTCTTCTGGATGAGAATTGTTTGGGTAGCATCCACTGTAGCTCTCTGTAACTGGGTTTAGCCAGTCAAATAACATGTTGGTCAATTTGCTGGCTTGTCCTTCCTAATTCAGGTAGCTGCTTAGCTTCTCCACTCCTTGCTATTAATGTTGCTATGAGGTCATCCCATTTCACTTTCACAATGGTTCCAAGAGCTTTCTAAGATTTAACTCCTTCAGCAGCAAATCTTTCAACCTCCACTTGTCGATAATCCTGAAGTTCGGAACTCTTGAGCATTTTTTGCTTCAAATTTGGGGTCTCTGTAGAGACCTACTCCTGGATCTCATTCACAGGGAGGGAGATTGGCTTTGCCTCACAGTCTGGGAGTTTTCTGCAAAGGGGCGGCAAAGATTTGGCTCTGATATCCAAAATGCTTTTGTTTTGAGTGTCCTCCAGTTTCTCAGATAACTTGCCCTTCCCCTGCCCTAAGACACTATTCCTGGCCTGGTGCAGCCTGGAAGGTGTAGACCAGGAAAAGGCCTAGACCAGGAAAAGGCCTAGAGGCTTGTAGGGTGGGGGCTGCTGCACTGGGCTCTGGGGAGTTGTAGGCAGCCTCCCTCCGGGCTTCAGAGCATGGGAGAGCATGGTGGCCGAGGTGGTAGCCTCCAAACCTCAGGCTCTCCTTTGTCCCTTTAATTTATTTAGTCCAGGGTGGTAGGCCCAGAACTACCTCAAGGGCTGAAATTCAGTGTGTGCAGAGGCTCCATTTGCCCCACCCAATCCCTTAGGATGGGTGGCTCGAGCAGCTGGTCCTCAACATCCTGCCTAGCACAGGGGCAGGGGCCTGGGCTGAAGCCCAACAAGGTGCCTCTCCAAGACATCTGAGCTGCACTGGGGCCATGGGGTTTCTTTCTGGGGTGATGAAAATGTTCTGGAGTATGAGATACCACGTGATGATGACATAACGTTGCAAATATAAAACCCACCTAATTGTACACAGTAAGATGATGAATTCTATCTCAAAAACAAAAACTATTTACTACAGCAATACTAGAAGATTTAAAGTGAGAAACATCTTAAATATCCAACAATAGGAAGATTAAGATTACAGAGACTACTGAACTGTACTGTGGAAAATGCTGATGCCACTGTAAAGCAGAATACAAAATGGCCTCCACAAGGAGCTGGCCATGTCCATCATGAATTGGTATTTTTTAACTCCACAAATGAGGAAACAGGCTTAGATGGCTAAGCATTCTGTCCAGAAAGACACATGAGTGGTGGTTCGGGGATTCCACCTGTGCAGCTCTGGCCCCTGGGCTTGCTGACCCACATAAGACAACCCTCAACTACGATCTCCACTGTTATTTAAAACTAGAGTTTGGGGCTTTGGAATTTTGTTTGTTTCCTCAAGGAAGTTGTTGCATCAGTTTTCTTTCTCCCTTGCTGTTTGATTCACAAAGTCTGCAGACCACTCCACTCCCATCAAGGGGAAGGGGGTATCATGATTTCAGAAGCGAAGTGAGCAGACGACGAGGCTTCCCACACACGCCACTACTGGTATAGAAAAGGTAGCTAACACAACTCGGTGTGGAAATTAACTTGGAAAACATGGGTTCAACAAAAGGACCCACCTCTTACTAGTTTGTGCATTACCTTGGGCAAGTGACAATCTCACTGGGCCTTTTACAGCGCCTGACAAAGGTACTATCTCCTACCTATGTCACAGAGCCAGTGCTCCGAAACTTCATTAATGTTTGTACAGCAATAGCACAGTAAGCACTCAATCTGTGTTAGCTGTTACGCTGACCTGTCTGAAAAAATCAATCACAACCTGAACTTTCTGGGAAACCGCCGCCTAAGGCCCGCAGTCTGGCCACTGGCAGGTGTTGAGTGGTACCTTCCGCATCGGAGTTTAGAAAAAAAAGCTCTTTTAGGTCAGACACTGAGCGTCAACACTCAGTTTCCCTCCCCCAGTGTCTGCGGCTGCAGAACCGACTCGACAGGACAAACTGGACTCCACGCGCCTACGAATCCGGCACATCAAGAGCTCGCTGGCCCAGCCCCCCACCCACGCCACGATCAGGCCGGCGACACACGTGCTCGGCCCCTCCCCGCCCCTTCCTCCCACGCCCCTGTCGCACCCCAAGCTCCGTAGGGGAAGAAGCAGCAGCCCCTGGGTTGATGCCAATAGTCACCCCAGCTGGCACAAACTTACTCTATTAGAGGATCCTCTCTGGCTCTCCCTCGGGCCCAGGCTCCGCAGAAGCAATGGTGAAGCGTGGAAGGACCCGGAAAGACCCGATATAGCGTCCGCCAGTTAGCTGCGTCGGTTTTTGTGTTGTCTCAACGGATAGGGCCATGGCGGCAGCTCCTTCCTTCTCATTGGACGTGGCTTCTGACCGTTTGCGCCAATAGGGAGGATCTTACGAAGAGGGCGGGGGTTTAGAGTTTCGGCTCCGCCCAGGCCTGGCGTAAAGGCCGCGTGTCCGCAGGCGTGTTTGGGCCGGGCACATTTGGGGGCGGGGCCTGGAGCTCTAGGGGCGGGGAAGGGGCGGGACCGGAGGCCGCGTTCCGACCCCAGAGACTCCCAGGCGCCCTCCTCCCAGGCGGTGGCTACCCTATCCAGCACTGGCTACCTTCTCAATCCGCAGCCGACTGATCCAACCTGTAGAAGTTCTTTCGCCGCTCGGGGCTACTGTCTTCAAAACTGAGACTTGGGAAGGGCAAAGATGACTCTGAGATGAGGGAGAATAAAAGAAACAGGTGAACAGGTGGTGATGTCTTTGACAGTGACGTCAGGTAGCTGAGTCTGCTGACCCCTAGGTCTGCGTGGCTCCAAGGTGCAGAGCAGCTTGCCCGGAATTGCAGTCAGTAGGCCTTGCTTCTAGATCTAGCTCTGTTTCCTACTTGCTGTGTGACCTAGGGAGAGTCACTTCCCTTTTTGTGCCTTGATTTCTTATGTTGAAATAAGGAAGTTAATCTAGCAGTCAGGTGTTTTTTCCAGCGCACAGTTTGTTCATACAACCAGTATTTCCAGAATATTCTCCGTGTGCTATGCCTGTTTTAGGTGTCTGCTGACATCCATCGGATCTAAAAAGGGAATGGAAACTTGTGATGGGCACTTGACCAGAAGTGACAGTTTCGTGAAGAGAGCTGAGTTCAAATAGGCCAAGGCCAGGGTTGGTTTTTGCCTCAAACAGGTCCAGTGAGTGGCTGGACCCATTGGAAAATAGGTTGTGGGGTTTATCAACTGTACCTGTGTGTGAAAGCATTTTAATCAATAACAAAAAAAGGTATGATTTCCACTCTTTAGGAATTTACAAACAAATGCAAGGTGTGGAGTGGGGGAGGTGATGCTGGAAATGAGAGAAGTGAGTATAGTCAGAATAAAGGACGCTTTATGAAGCTTGAGCGGCCTGAAGGGGAAGGCAGAAAGAAATCCTAAGCTGAACAAACAACCCGATTGGAAGCCTATTCAAGGAATAATGAGGCTTTTTTTTTTTTTTTTTTTTTGGTTGGATGGGATGAGTCTTGGCAGCAAAACCAGCAAGGTAGGTTGGGTCAAATGTTAGAGAAAGGAGCAGGCAGAGGGAGCCTCTGAAGTTTTGAGAGTGGGGCACTAACGTTGAGTATTAGGGAAATCACCTGGGCAGCACTGTAGACAAGGTTGGAGAGGAAATGTTGTAGAAGTCAGGAGACTTGTCAGGAGCTTATTGCAGCAACAGTCCCTATGGAAAGTGATCAAGCCTGAACCAGGGTGGTGGCAGCTGGGATGGGAGGGGTAGATGAGAGATACATTTCAGTGAAGGGAGAATCTGCAAGATTTGAATTCTGTGGGAGGAGTCAAACTGGATTCTAAATTGAAGATCCAGGGTCGTTGGAGAAAGTCAGGAGTTCACTGGGGCCTTGCTGAATGAATGAATGGCAAACAGCCAGCCAGGGCCTTATTATATCCATTGAGGGAACAGTGGAGTAGTCACCGGATATGCTTTGGGGACCTACAACAGGCACACTGGGAGAAAAAGAACATTTGCAAATCAATACACAAAGGAAGCTGGATATTAGGCAAATCTTTCTGGCATCTCTGAACCTCAGTTTCCTCATAGGTAGAATGAAGATAATGATAAGATTGTCTGAGGAGTAAATGTAGTGACTGTAAAGCACCTCACTGCCTGGTCTATACTCATCGATTGAGCACCCGCTCTTACGAGGATGGCTTGATATCTAAATGGTGTATATTATCAGCAAAAGTTAAAATAATTCCTTTTTTCCATTTTATTTCCAGAATTGGAAGGCAAGGCAAATAAAAGTTTTTCTTTGAAATGACATCTAAAATGAATCAACATTACATTTGACTACATAAAAAAATAAGCAATATTTTTATAGTTCTTGTCATGTGCCTCATATTTTTTAAAAGTTTTTCCATGCATTTATTCTTTTAATTACAACCGTACTATTACTATCATGGAGAGGTTAAGTAACTTGTTCAAGGTCACATGGCTAATGAATGGCAAAGCCAGGATTCAAACCCAGGCAGTCTGCTTTGAGAGTTTGTGCTCTCAAAGCAAAACCTATCATAAATGAAAGTCAAAAGACACACTCTAATTTGGTAAAAATATCTATAATTCATCACAGAAGAGGGCTAATTTTCCTAATACATAAAGTGCTCCTCCAAATAAACTCAACAGAAACAGGAGCAGTGGCTACACCAACAATACAGAAAAGGAAGTAAACATGAAAGGATGCTTGACCTCAGTCACTTAAAGGAAAACGTAGTTTAAAACTCCTCCGACTTATCCTTTTTCATAACTGGTTAGGCAAAATCCAGAAACTTGTTAATACTCAGGCTTCTCATACAATCTCTAAGAGAGACAATTTGGCAATATATCAAAATTTATCAAAAATATATGTACCTTTGACCTAGCAATTACACTGCTAGAAATTCATCCTAAAAATATATTTGCTTATGTGCAAAATGACTTACGTGCATGGAACATTGTATAATAGTGAAAATATGGAAGCCATCTTAGTGTTCACTAGTAGGAGACTACTTCAAAAAATGATAGTATATTCATTCAATAGAATATCAAGCACTAAAACAAAAAAATAGGAAAGTGAGAAGGCTCTTTATATACTGATGTAAAATTACCTCCAAGATAGATTCTTGGTGAAAAAAATCAAGGTGAAAAGCAATGTGCAAAATATTATATAGGGTGAAAAATGTGTATGTGTACACACAGGGACATGCATGCTCATGTATACCTTTCTAATACATAAAAAATCTGATAATATGGGTTACTTCTAGGGAGGGGACCTGTGAGCTTAGGAGCTGGAGATGAGGGAGATTTTCACCATATACTTCATTGTACCTTTTGCATTTTGACTATGTGCATATATTACCTATTAAAACATAAAATTTAAATATTAATTAAAACAAATCTACATGTTATAGACAGCAACCAACTGCAGAGGTTGTCTACTTTAAGAGGTGACTTTCTAAATGTGTTGCTAAAGGAACTAGGATGCCTGTCAAATCCTATCATAGAGACAATTATCCAAAACATAATCAATACGAGAGAAACATAATCAAATAAGCATGTCCATTAAATGATAACGGTCTACCCAGAGCCCAGAAAAAGAATCATTTTAATCAGAATTTGTCAATGTTTATTCAGTAATATTCAAGGGATGTGTATATCTTGTTCATTGGAAATCTGGATTCAGAAAATTCTCCAGTCCCTTCTCTAATGTGAATTAAATATCCCACAAAACTCTCCAAACCCCTTTGTACAATTACATGTTGACTGCACTGCTGATGACTGATTCTACTACCCAGGGACAATGATTCTGGAAGGGAGAGGTCCCTGAGTAATGGGCAAGAATATTCTAGACACGGGGAAGTTGTATATCCCAGTAATAATGAACTTATACAATATTGGTATTCTATGTGCTGGGGTATACTGATATAATCAATTATTGGAACCCACAAACTCAAGGACAAGAATTATGATACCTCTAAAATATTATTCTTAGCTAGTTAGCAGCTGACCAATTGAACAATTAATAATGCATGCTTGATTCAGAATACTTAAGAAATGGAAAAGCACAAAGTTAAAAAACAAGTACCCAAATTACCTCTGTTAAATCCGTTCCTCCAAAAACCACTTTTAATATCTGGATATTTATTTCTAAGCAGGTGTTTGTTGTAGTTGTTTATATAGTCTATTAGTTCATTCAACAAATATTTCCTGAGCACTCAGAATGCTATTTCTGTTCTAGGTGCTGGGGATTTTGTTGTATTTTTAAAATAACAATAAAAAAATATTTTTGAAACAATCACAGACTAACAGAAAATTCCAAATACAGTACAGAGAACTTTCATATTGGATTACTTTTAGTTTATATTTTCCATAAACAAGGGCATTCTTCTGCATTTCCACAATGTAACTATCAAAATCAGGAAATCAACGCCGATACACCATTGCCATTTAATTCTCAGCCCCACTTGAATGTTACCTATCATCTCAGTAATTTTCTTTACAGCAAAAGGATCCAGTTCCAAATCACATGTTGTATTTGGTTATGTCTCTCGAGCCTCCTTCCGTCTAGAACAGTTCCTCAGTCTTTCTTTAATTTTCATGACCTTGACACCTGAAGATTATAAGCCAGTTAATTTGTAGAATGTCACTCAATCTGGGCCCTCAGTTTGGGTCTGTCTGACATTTTCCCATGATTTGATGCAGACTGTATCTTCAACAGAAGATCAGAGAAGTGACACCGCATTCTTCTCAGGTGGCACATGATCTTGATTTGTACCATTATGGGTGATGTGAACTTTCACTTCTTGATTAAGGTGACACTGGCCCGGTTTCCCCAATGTAAAGTTACTGTTCTTCTTTTTTTATTCAAATATATATATTTTTATTTTGAAATAATTATAGACTCACTGGAAGTTGCAAAATTAGAAGAGAAGTCGCTGCACCCTTCACTGAGCTTCCCATCTTACATAACCATAGTTCGATATTATTCTTTTTCTTTTTGTAATTTGGTTAGTATTTGTGAGTCTATGTAAATATCCCATTCTGTATCAAACATTCAATGAATGAATGAATGAATGAATGGACTCTTGAGTTCCTCTGTTATTCAGTGAGTTACTCTTATTATTTATTTTGCTATTCAAATAGTCTCAGTTTGGCTATTAGAAACCTCTTCACACTGAATTCTGGGTCCTTTTGATATGTCCTCATCATTCTTTGATCATTTCCTTACTTTCTGGAAAAAGATGTTCCAAGTATATCTTGTACTTTCCCTGTCCCAGGCCTGGAAGGAGTCATTTTGCTAAGGAATCCTTGTTCCATTTAGTGGAGATTGGTATTTAAAAAACAAAATATTAGTGCTAAATGTACTCATTGCTATTAGGGTGTCGCTGTTCAAGGGCCCAATCCGTGGTAATGGTTGGGAATATAAACCCATACACTCTCACACACAACACACACATGTAAACACATTTACACATTTTCAGCTATATTTACTTGTACATCTATTATATAATATCTATCTATCTATCTATCTATCTACTTAAACATCTTGAAAACCATGAATTCGCACCAATACCTCCACTTCTAATTGATCACCACAGGGCTCATCCAACTTTTCTCCCTTTCCATATTTGTATCTCCCTTCTCCAATAGTAAAATCCCCATTTTCTTTAATTTGCTTACCTATTTGATAAATCCCTCTGGATGTAGCCATAATACAGGAGTCTCTGCCACCACTCCGTCCTCAGCGCAGATGCCCTGTGCTAGGCCGTACTCTCCACCCCCATCAAAGAGGATGTCTTTCTCACTCCTCTTGGGCTGCAACACTCCATGTGGGATATAGTTTTGGACAAAATTCTTGCTTTCGGAACATATGTGCTAATGGTGGGGGAGGAGTGACAAAGAAATAAAAATGAAACATCAGGTAATGATAAGTACAATGAAAAAATAAAACAAAATAATGTGATAAGAAGTGACTGGGGTGCTACTGTGGGTTGATGGTATGTTGATTAGTCACCTATTGCCTCACCCCCCATTCTCCTTTGCCCTGTTCTGTGCATATCAATGCATAACACTGGCTCTCTTCTGCTGCCTGCCTTCTGATTGAGTTCAAACAGTAGGAGATAGGTGGGTGGGAGGAGAGAGAAATCCCTGCCTGCTTTGGGATGTATATTTTGATAGTGGCCCTTCCTGCAGGTCCAGTTCTCAATAGGCTCCAGAAATTCCATTTCCTCCTCTGGCCCCTTTAAGCCCCAGGTGGTAATAGCTTCCGACTGTTGCTAACACATTGGTGCCCCAACGGTCTTGTTTCTCTTTACCCTGCTTATATCTTTGTTAATAATTCCTTCATTAAAGTCTCTTGAACCACCCAAGTTGCATTCTATTCCAAGAAAAGGCTCATGGAGGAAATGACTCTTTCTGTTTAAACTATTATTGTGAACCAGTATTTTCAAGTTCATACATGGTCTTCTTACACAATGTGATTTTTCAAAAACTAAATTTAATCAGTTAAAAAAGGAAAATGTTAGCCAGCCTTGTGTTTATGGAATTGAATGTAGAATAGATTTCCTTCTTGTCTTGCCACTGACCTGAGGACCAATTAATGTGTCCTGTGCTTTAAAGGGGGTGTTATGTACCCGTTGTGACTCTACCCCCCAGAATACAGATTATCCTAGTAGTGCCATTTTTGGTTTCTGTATGATACAGAACTGCATTTTCTTCATCAGGCTTCATCCTCGGCTGTGCATTTCTCTACTCCCCACCCTAAGGAAGGGTCTTAGCCATTAGGAGCCCTTGCACACACAAGCCATTGCAGGATCTTGTTTTGTCCACCTTCCTTTACTGTCTTGTCTACTTGGTGCCAGCACTGTGCTTCCATTTAGAAGATTCTTCAAATAATTTTAAAAAGTTTTCCCCTTTCTGCTGAGCATTTGCAAGCCTGGGGGGTCTCCCAGGAATGGTGTAGATTAGAGAATGAGAAGGAGCTTGCGGGAAGAGTACCTTGCTATAGCTTCTGCTAGCATCAGTTATTTCCCCAGGAAGATAGAAGAACATTAAAAGGATGTACATTGTTTCCCATGACCGGCTTTATCAGCGTCAACAGCTTTATAGACATAAGAAGCTATAGATGGAGAGAAGGGAAAAATATCCTGCGGAATAATAGGAGGAAAAAAAAATTGAGACATATAATTGTTCCAAATCTTACTCTCTCCCTGGTTTCTTCTGTATTTGAATATCTGTTTAATACTGATAGGAGGATTGCCTTTAGGGGAAGGTGTGAAAAATGATATAAATGGAGCCACTTCAAAATGGAATCTGAGCTGCCATCCCAGAGGAACTGCCTTGCATATCTTACTCCTCAAACCTTTGGAATGTTTGAACTGGCAGAATAACCTTTGGATTGGACCTAAAGCAGCATTGTATTCCAAACAACTGTTTACAAAGCTAACACGAAAGCAGACATTCTGACTGAAGATTAAAGACGTTCTTTAGAATTAGCACCACCGCGCATAGCTAAAGAATAACTTCACTTATTTGCACCTATAGTAATTCCTTCCTTGACTTATTAACACCAATAAAAATTCCTTCCTTCTCTTCATGTAAAAGGCGAAAGATTTATACTATCCGAAGAACAACCAGAGTATGTTCCTTCTCTTCATGTAATTATTCCTCTTCTCTTTCTCATAAAAATCCATTGCCTTCACCCCTTAATTGGAACACTTCTGAGGTTTCTGCCCAAATTGGTGCTTTCTAAATAGCTATTCTTTTGAATCTCAAATGAATGCTTGGTGTTTCTCACTTTGGCCTTTTTGTTTTAGGTAAGCAAAGGGGGTGGGGAAGATTTTGGCTTCAGTTTAGCCTTGGGAAACTATAGTAGGACTTGAAGCAGAACTGAATTCCTCAAGAAACGTGTGTGTTTATGTGTGTGTGTGTGTGCGTGCGTGCGCAAGCCTTGGGAGTCTTTTTTAAAAATCTGATAAGCATGTTGTTCCTGACCCCAGGAGCGCACACAGAGGCTGGAGTAAATTCTTCTGTTATGTTCTCTGGGATCACATATGTAGAAAATCAGATAAACCAAGAAGGCTAATGTAAGGAACCTCTTCAGCCCCAAATTATATCCCCTCCCCATCTCTCAGATAAACCAGCACTGAAAGCTATACACTTTCATGACATTAATTTCTTCCCTGTTCCGTCCCAAATTTGACTTCCCAGTTCTCTGTTATGCATTAAAAGAGGTAATTTGAGGTACTGTGACCCAACCTTTCCAGATTAGAAAAGTATTACACTATGGATAAATGAGAACATACTTGAAAATGTTTTGTATGTTGGAGGGAAGACAGTTTATAAATAATATTGCTTATTATTTTTGACCATCACCTGAAATATAGCCTAGAGGTTAAGACACTACAATGTAGAGCCAGCTGGCCTGTGTTGAAATTCCCGTTCCTTCACAATTTAGCTGTGGGACCTTGGGCATGTTACTTGATGTCTCTGAGTCTCAGTTTCCCCAACTGTAAAGTGAGGATATTAAGGGCACTGATCTCGATGTGAGAGTGAAATGCACTCGGGTCATGCAAAGCTCTTAAAATCATTGCCTGACCCATCGTGAGCCCTCGAGAACTCAGTGCAACTGAACCCAAAAAATTTCATTGTAATCTTCCACGGAGCAAGAATCTAGCATCTTAGCTGGATCCTCTTGAGAGAGCAGGGAAGGTAAATTGTAGGCGAGGTGTCCCAGGCATCTGTCTTTTTACTCTGAAGCATGAGTGTGAATTCCTACCTCTCCACTGAAGAGGCAGCTCCTTGGAAAAAACGAAGTGCCAGCCATGGTGGGTTTCTGCTTCAGAAGCGTTAACCACTCCATCTTACAGTGGAGGGCTCAGCAAAATAAGCTTCTTTCTATAAATGGCTTCCTTTCAGCACACCTCTGTGGACAATGTCTAACGGTGGGGTTGGCTCATTTTCTGGAGCCAAATAAACATTCATTCCCACTGGCACCATGGTGATAGTGTCACTGCTAATGAGCCGCGGAGTTGCCCGTTGCCGCAGGAGCCATTAGGGAAGCCCCGGGTAGAGTTCCGTTTATTGCCAGGGGAGGTGTCCGAGACAGAAAAAGCACAGCTGGCACTTCCGGCCCCCACCAGCTCATGCAGCGCAGGCAGCTAGAGCAATCATTTAGACTTTTAAACAGGGCATAAATTCCAAGAGAAATGAAAGTGGGTGAGATAAAGGAATGGGGTCTATGATTTAGAGTTGTTTTTCAGGTTCCTGAAATTTTGAATAAGTTAAAGTAATACAGTAGCGCAACTGAAAGCATACTTCTTAAGGGTTTAGCAAGTTGAGCAAAGCCCTATTAAAAAAAACAAGCTCTGAGTTGGTTTGCTCATCAGAGATTTCACTCACTGGTAGAAGCCTACTCTATCAGATGCTCAGTAAATATACATTGTAGGTGCTGCAGGTTGGCTGAGCCATAGAGGAGATCTTCAGAATGAATATGGCCCACTGTATTGCAATATGCCCAGAATATATGTTGTGATAAAATCCCTTAACTAAACCAGCCTTTACAAATACACTGAGATTGTATGACCAATTGGATGGCAGAGAATAGGAACTTACACGAACATGAAGATTGCTACAGAAGTGGGCGCCTTTCAGAAGTCACTTAAGGAAGGCTGGCTCATCCATCACAAAGCATTTTTAGGTGCTGTTGTTTTTGATGAGGATGTTTTGTTTTTGGCTAGATGCACTGAGATTTGCAGGTAAGTGAACATCCTAGTCATACCTCTTTGTACAAAGCATCAGAAACCCAGTCAGGCTGGCACAAGCCAAAGTAAAATTTAGCGGGAGGATTTTAGGTTATGTTCGAGTATCTAGGAGGCAGCAACACTGGAATTAGGGACTGAATGTCAGGAACCCAGGTCATTTTCTTTCTGCCTCTTGAGAGCTACGTGAATTCTCACCTCTACTACTCTCTGCATATCTGCTCATTCCCTTTGACACAGATCTCTGCAGCCTTGTGCCCACTCCGATGAGAAGTAAAATGAAATCTAAAGGGTCTAGTTAAGTTTTAGAAATGAGTAAATATAACTAGGAGAAGAGACCTCTGCCAAGAAAAAAAAAAGGAGAACCCAGAGTTCAAGGAAAACGAAGAAAGATTTAGATCTCCTTGGCTGTAATTGGCATCACTGGGGCATAAGAAGGAAGAAACATCCAGGTCCCCTGACTATAATAACATGACAGTGGAGGGAACCAGGACTATCATCAGACCACCCTGACTGGGGTGCCAGGTAGGAACGTGGGTGGAGCAAGAGGAAGCAGAAGGAGCACAGACTTTTATATTGTATAGATACTGAAACCAGGTCTGTGTGCTCGAGGACTTAATGATTTCTGCAGGACTGCCCTGAAGACTCAGGACTAGGTGATATGGGTAATAAATTGGACAGATCCTTGCAGCCTCACCTGTTCTTCTAGTTGACATTGCTACCTAAAGAAAGCTGGCCTGAACAAGGTAAAAAACAAAACAAAACAAAACAAACGAAAACCTGTAAGAATAAAGCTGAGATTCAGCCCAAAAGTCATTAGGTAAGGCTAGGCAAGGTAGACATACATCTACGTAATGAGGGTGTCGGGAGGCTGGCACCAGGCGTCAGAACCTGAGGGGGCAAAGAGGGCACAGGCACAGCGGAATGGGAGCAGCAGGGGCCGTGGTGGTCCAGTGTGGAGTGTCAGAGCCAGAGTAGAAAGTGGGGGTGGCGTATATGGGATAAGGAGATGTTAGTGATGTTAGCAGCAGCGGGGTCAGCCCATGTGGGGGACTGGAGCATAGTGGGGTGAGCAGTATATGTACTCACTTGAGGGGTGGGCTGGGAGCATGTGCAGGGCAGTGCTAGTTAGACACCGGGGGTGGGGGGTGGAGGGTGGGGGAGGTGGGTGGCAGCTGAACTGTATTAGTCTGCTTGAGCTGCCATAACAAAATACAACAGACTGGATAGCTTTAAATAACAGAAATTTATTTTCTCACAGTTTTGGAGGCTGGAAGTCAAAGAACAAGGTGTAGAAATCATTGAGTTCATACTGATATAACTAAATAAAGAGAAAAGTTTTTCTTATAGTAGAATGTCAACAATTAAATAGAGAGGGATGATGGGGTTAGAAAAATCACGATTTGGCAGCCAGTATAGTAATAATTAATTCAGCAAAGAAACATTAATGAATGCTGAAACTAGAGGGCAAATGTTTGATGAGGTAAGGATATACACATAATTTCAAAATATCTCCTAAAAGCAAATTACAAAGAGGGAAAGAGTAATTATACAGTAGAGAAACATGACAGGTATCACCTTAATCAGGTGACTAACATTAATATGACCAGTAATGACACAAATCTAGATTAGGTACCATCCGATTGGTTGCAGTGAGAACAACACAGCATCATTTTTGTAGTATTTCTGCTAAAAACACATAACCTGAATCTTGTATACATTTGGCTTGAGGGGCTTGAAAGGAAAAAGAAAAATTAAAACAAACAAACTAGGAATGAGAAGGAATACATAACCATGTTACAAAACAGAAAAATGTTAAAAGAATTTTGAGAAACCGCAACATACAACTCTATGACAGCAAATTTGAAATTCTAGAGAAGATGCATTAGTTCCTGTCAAAATACAAACTATCGAATTTGACCCAAGGAGAAATAAAAAACCAGAAGAGATTACTTACCATAGAAGAAATCAGAAAATGATTTGAAATCTATCATTAAAGAAGAGGGCCAGAAAGATTCAAAGAGGAATTTTATCTAACCTTTAAAGAATGAATGATTCCAGAGTTATTTAAAATATTCCAAGCTACAGAAAAAGAAAAAGAAAAAAAATCAAAATTCTTCCATTTGTTTTACAAGGCCAGAATAATTTAAAAACCTAAACCTGATAAAGATGGTACAAAAATAGAGAATTATAGACCAATCTCACCAATGAACATATATTTACAAAAATTCAAAATAAAATAACAAATAAAATCTAGCAAAAATAGCCTATTAAACACATATACAAGCAAAACAACAACAAAACACCGAACAATCTCCGTCCACCCATATTTCAGCCCTAGAAAAGCTTTATTGAGGTGATTCAATATCATGATATATCGCAATAAAATCCATGATTTCAATAAAGGAGAAAAACCACAGGATCATATTAATAGATGCTAAAAATGTGTTTAATAAAATTAATCTCATTTCTAATAAAAACCAGTAGTAGAATGAAGCAACTTAAATGTGTCAAAAGCTATTTATTGAAAACCAATAGCAAATATTATCTTACATGGTGAAACATGAAAACAATTTTCATTAAAATCACCATTATAATTCTACTGGCAAATTAGAAAGCAGGAGAAAAGCTATCTTTCCCTCCACTCCCCCGGATGATATGATTACATACTTAGAAAAACCGAGAGAATCTAGTTTAAAAAACAAAACAAAACAAAGGTACCAGAATTAATAAGATAATTTGATAGTGGAGATAGATTTTAAATATGTATTATTTTTGTCACAATAACATCAAAACCCATAAAATACTCAGATAAAAATCTACTAAGACATAGGACCTATGTAAAGAAAACTGCAAATATTATTATAAAACCAGAAACGAAGATCTGAATAAATGCGAAGGCATATGACATTCTTGGATATGGAAACAATATTTAAAATTTCAATTCTGTCTACAGCCATACCACCCTGAACACTCCTGATCTCATCTGATCTTGGAAGCTGAGCAGGGTTGGGCCTGGTTAGTGCTTGGATGGGAAGCCACCTAGGAATAGCAGGTGCTGCAGGCTTTAAAAAAAAATTCAGTTTTTTACACAATTATATATACATTTACTGCAATTCCACTTGTTGTGGTCCAGTTAAATTTGAGACCCACGGAGCCAATTGACCTTAATTATGAGCCTTTATTGGCTGGCCAGTGACTGACTCTCCCCACAAAAGAATCAGCCCCAGAGCCTCTAGAAGGAATAGCTGAAAAAGCCCCAAACTCCCCTCTAGCAAGCAAGCAGATTTACAGAAGCAGAGGCTGGCCATTAACATATCTTAACACAGGATAAGGACACCCTTAACATTAGCATATCTTTGCACAGAATATCTCCTAGAACTACACCCTGTTTAACATTAAACAATGGAAGCAGAAGTTGGCCATTTGCAAATTTTCCACCCTTAACACATTTAGGGTGCTCAGGGTTTTTCTTAATTAGATAAAATAATCTTAAACTACACGAAGGATAGCTGAGATACCATGGAAAAAAGAATATTGGATATCAGAACATTTTATCGGTATAAGAATCATTAGATAGAGCAGTGGAGTAGAACTGAAAATCCAGAATTGGTACATATGAAAGGTTAATATATAATAAATGAGCATTTGAACTCAGTAGATAAAGGAACTACTTTTTAAATGATTTTGATTCAATAGGTTATCTTCCCAGAAGAAAGTAAATTTGAACCCTTATCTTACTTAAAACACACAAATTCCAGATGGAAAAAACATAAATGTAAAAAATAAAGTAAATATTTTATAAGATAAATTAGGGAGCTATATGTATTTTTCTAAGGATCTAGGAGATCTTTTTAACCAGGACTGGAAGTCCAGAAGTTATAAAAGAAAAGATGAACATATTTGACTAGAAAAATTTTAACAATTGTATTATAAATGGTACCATAAACAAAGATAATAGGTAAATGATACATAGTAACTGTGATACAGATGGCAGTCAGAGCTTAATTTCTATATAGGCAATTTTACAAGTTTCAATTCTTATAAATTGACAAGAAAATACTAAGTAATGCAATAGAAAAATGGGCAACAGATAATCAGAGAAAATTCACAGAAGAACAAGTCCAAATATCTAACTGCCATTCAAAAAGATGCTCAAATTTCTTTGTAGGCAGAATACTGCCATTGCCAGCTTCTTGTAAAAAGGTCAGGGTCCTTCTTCTGCACTAAACAGAGTCAAGATGTTTATTTTTACTTTTTAAAAAAATCAAATATTATTTTTAATAATAAAATAATAATTATTAAATTGACATTCGATATTATTTTATAAGGATGCTGGGTTTTGCAAGCCATTTTGGGGCTGGATTTCAGCTCCATCAAATTGTGCACAAACTGCACAATGAATGCACTGGTCCAGAATCAGAGAAATGCAAATTAATAACACAGTATTGCTTTATATCCATCAAACTGGCAACAATTTTAAAAAGAGCTATACCTGTTGCCAGTGAGGGTGTGGGGGAGTCGTAAAGTGTTCAGTCGTAAAGTGTTCAGTCTTTTTTGAAGGCAATCTGGTAACATCTATTAAAATTAAAAATACATATTCCCCTTGACTCTGGAATCCTACTCCTAGGAATCTATTCCATAAAAATAAAAGTGCTAATTTGCAAGGACATGTGTGCGAGAATGTTAACTGCAGCATAGTTTGTAGTTGCCAAGAACTGGAAACATGGTGAATAGCCATTAATCAGGGAATGGCTGAAAAATTAAAATATATTACTCCATAGAATATTACATGGCCATTAAGTGGAAGGAGTTATAGCCTTACCAGATGTCTGAGAGAGATTTTCATAAGATACTGGTGAGTGAAAAAAGCAAGATGCAAAATGAGTGTAATATGATTCCATTATTGTAAAATACAGAACCGAAAAACCTTCTTGTGTATATATAAATATGTACATGTGTGTGTATGATAACAAAGGGAAATCTAGACGAATACACTCTAGGCTGTTAATGTGTGGGGAGGGAGGAAAAGAGGGGGAGAGTTGCCCACAATGAAACAGTACATATGATATGATCCTGGGAGTGTCAGTGCATAGGTGTGTGTGCACATACATACGTGTGTACCTAGGCACACAGAAAGAAGCTCCCATCAGTGTTACTGACTAGCACGGTGAGATTTCAGGAGACTTTTATTTTCATGATTGTTTCTTTATGTATTGTATCCAATTCTTTATAATGGATATGTATTATTTTTACATCTGGGAAGAAGTTGAAGTTATTTTCATCTTGAAAATAAAATAACAACAAAAAACAAATAAACCCCAAACTCAAAGTAATCATACCACTGAGTAACACACATATTCTCATTTATAGTGGGCTTGAGGGGACCGGACTTGAAAAAAGGATGGAAAAGAATGAAGAAAGCAAATGAGTATTGCTCTGAAGCATTACCTCAGTCACAAATTATGAGGCAGTTGGGAAAATGTTTAAAGTCCCACATATATTTGTTACAGCATATCTTTTTGATGGTTTCATTGTGTCAGCAGAATTATTTGCTGCCTTTTGTAAACTTTTAAAAACTTTTAGTAGGTTTGATATTTTGGTATTTGTTTTTTCTTTATGGGAGAACCTAGAGAGACAGGAAGTCCATGGGAGAGGTGTGAGAACAGAGAAGTAAAAGGTGGGGAGACCTCTCCAGCTGTTGGGGGCACTAGCTCAGTGTTGCCTGCTGCTTTGAAGGTGTGTCAGTTTTATGTTTGAAAAAGAGGAAGTTTCCTCCTTGCTTTCAGATAACTAATGAAAATAACACTACGTAAGATGACAAAGCCCAGCACTGCAAATGTTAAATCTGAGAGTGAAATTTATTTTGGTGTTTGGGACTTGAAAGAAGTATTTGGACAGAAGTTGAGAGATTGGGAAATTTGTCGATCTAGACTTAAGTTGAGGCTTCTAATTAGTGTGGGTTTCCTTTTCCTCAGTTATTGTTTTACATACTGATGAAACAGGGGAAATCTTTCCTGCCAGTAAAATGAGGATCCTCAGAGTCTAAAGGAGTTGCTGAGAGTGTCAAATGGACTCATACAGATAAAGCACTTTAGGATAGTGTCTGAACTTGGAAAGCTCTATATAAGCTCTATATAATCTTCTCTCATTGGACGAGCTAGACGGCTTACACAGGAAACGTATATTTGGGGGGAGAAATGGCTTCTGATATAAAATATTGATGTTGTTTAAGATTCTGAGATACTGTCTGAATTACTTTGCTCATGGTATTTTACGCAACACTGTGAACTTGAGGCACCGAATTCTATTTGATGACAAAATTAAATCAACAGTTACTTAGTCACCTGAGACTTAGGGATTTAATAGGCTATTAAAAATACTTTTGATTTCTTTAAATGAATGTGGTTTTCAATAAAAATCAGGTGTTCCTGATTCTCTGGGATAGGACACATAGAATACCTAGGGATATCTAGCAGTATTTATAAAAGATGTCTTTTTCTAATAATTAAAAAAAAAAACCTTTTAAAATATCACATGATGAGGATAAATTAAGGGATTTTGCTTTGGGGTTTGGTGTTTTGTTTCATCCTGTTATAATGTCCCATTACCTATCTGACCTCTTCTCTAGTTTGAGAGCAGAGTCTTCGAATGCCTTTTGTAACTCTCTGTACCTCCTTCGGCTTCCCTTGAGTTCTGGATAAGCTATGTGTTGACCCATCCACTGGGAGAGCACTCCTGGTGTGGGAGATCATGAGCCCTGAAAAGAAGGCAGGAGAAGAAAAGACCTCATTCCTCTGCATTTGCAGTGAGGCAGCAAAGGAACCCCCTGCAGGGCTGCCAGGTTTTAAAAGCACCCTGGTGCGTGAGAACAATTGTGCAAGTGCAGAGCAAAACCAAGGACTCTGCCCCTCTCCAACCTCATTCCTCGTAGACCTTACTTAAAAATAGGAACCAGTGCCTGCGGTGGCCATTTGGTAGCCTGAGTTTTTAAAAACTCCCAGTGCTCACCTACCTTCCTGCTTTTGGAAATGTTGCTGTTTTGGCACCCTCTCCTGAGGGCCTTTGTGTGGGGGACAGATTTGTACTCTTCTCAACAGCACCATGTGCCTTGATGCATTTAAGGCATCTGGGCTCCCTTTATTCTCTTGGTCCTGGATAGAAGACTGAGAATGATAATTTGAGTTTTCACAGTCTAGGCTCTGGGCTCCTCTCTCTAGTGTCTGAGGCATAAATCTATGACTTCTAGGCCAAACGAATAGTCCTCTGAAGCATTGACCATTAGCAGGTGTGGTCTTTGGGGCTTTTGGAAAAGGCAGGGTACCTCAGAATATTCTCTTGGATGTTTAATTTCAGGTAACCGACCATTTAGGGGATCTAAATATAGGTTGCAGATACAACATGGCATTTGCATAAGAAAAACAGGAAAGTGTTGTACATTTTATAAGCAAAGAAAGTAGCACGGTGTATGTCATACATTTGCATTGAAGTGGTTTAGGGTGCGTCTCTCCACGTTCTCAAAGCAGGGAGAATGCAAGTACCAATGCATGGCTGGCTATCCCAGCAATCCACGCACTCATATCAGAGTAGATCAGTGCATGCTGGGGTTGGTTTTTACCCCCTTCTTCTTGGGACTTGCAGTCCTTCTGGGTAAAACTGGAATAACCAGGGAATTAATCCATATCTTTTTGAATCCACTGAATATAAGTTTCTGGTAACAAAAGAAACTGGACTGGAAGCAATTTGAGGTAAGTCTGTGTGCTTTTTTCTTCCCCCTCTTAGGGAATAACAGATCTGATGCCAAAACAGCTTTGGCTATGGAATGGGGCATTTTTTCCCCCCCACCTAAGTCAGCATGGGTGACAAATAAATCAAATATGTTTTACTGCTTTAATAGCATGGGGGATTGTGGGTAGTCTTTACTCAGAGGCAAGCCATGTTCCCCACTACCCCAACTTTGCAGATAAAATCACCAAAGCTCAGAGAGGAAAACATGACTTGCTTTTATGACATGTCTATTTTGGTTGACCCAGTAGAGCAATTTTCTTCATTTCAGCTAGGTGACCTAGCCACGGTACCTACTGAATTATGTCAGAAAGTATCCTAAAACCTGAACAGTCAAGTCTTCTTTTGCTGCATTGGTTTGACAGGTGTGGTATTTATGACATGTCAATGCTCCAATGTGGCATTAATCCAAGATTGCCATGGACCTAAGGCTGTTCACTCATTCATCACAAATTTTGGGAATACCTACAATGTTCTATAACTTAATGACAAAAGACTCATTTGTATCATATTGATGCTTTTTCAATGTTTTTCTGCTTTTAAGGTATCCATGTAAAAATTGCTGTGTTTGGCAGTTTCTTCCAGAGCTTTGAATTTGGCGGGGTTTCCCAATTTTGCAGCTTTCAAAGAATGTCTTCCCCATTAACTGACACTAGAGGGCGCTCAATTGCCAGTAACAAATTTGGGCACTTGGACTTTTTGTACTTGTTCAAGACTGGTTTTATTCTTTTTCAGTAAAAAGCAGTTGCACAACTCCATCCTTCTCTTAATGGGGTATCAAAAGAGGAGACACTCTAATGTGGACTAGATGTTGGTTTTCATTAAGGCTTTCTCCCCTGAAATTCAGGCTTTAGAAATATCCTTGTTAACAGTAACTTGCTATTAACAGTGCATCCTGGATATCACACTTAATCACATCCTATTGTCATCCACCAGATCCATATATAATTCCATTATATCCCAAGAGTAAATTTTTGAAAAGACCGACTTCTTTATAAACTCAAAGAATTCACCAATAGGCCACTTTGGCTCTCATTTTGTTGTTTTGTCTAATGCCCTTTCCCCTTGAATACAGGAAAGTCTTGCCTCCTGTTTTGGCTCAGGATTATCTGGCTTCAGCTCATTTAGTGGACCATATTCTATTAACCTCTGACTCCCCCCAACTCTGCCATTC
Organism: Rousettus aegyptiacus; assembly: GCF_014176215.1. Lineage (NCBI taxonomy): Eukaryota > Metazoa > Chordata > Mammalia > Chiroptera > Pteropodidae > Rousettus > Rousettus aegyptiacus. The sequence continues at coordinate 151,676,822 of NW_023416306.1, read as the reverse complement.
CTCATCTTCTGTTCTTTCCCTTCTTCATACCTTTTAAGCACCAACCAGTGCTCAATCTTTCATCCTTGACCTAAGGAGACAGGAGAACTACTTCTCAAGTGTTTACTATGTGTCACACTATCACATGTATTCCTCACAACAACCTTTAGGAGGTTATCAGTATCCCCATTTAACAGATGAATAAACTGATATTCAGGATTAAGTCACCTGCCAGAGGTTATGTATCTCATAAGTAGTTGAGCCAAGATTTAGTTTTAAGGCTTTTTGATTTTGCTTTCTTCTGTACTGTCCTCCTGAACCGAGACTTTCAGACTCTGTAGTATTGTCGTCAGTGTTTTCAGTTGTATTATTTCTTGTCATATTCCTTGGTTTTATCTTATGAAAGTTTACCCGAGAATTACAATTTATGATAAAAACTAGCTGAAGACATTATAAAAATGAAAATGGACCTCAATTCGGATGAAATCAACTCTCCTACCCCCATTATATCTTAGAATTAAAAAGAAATCGAACTGTGATAGGAGTAGCTTTGTTCATTACGTAAAAGAGGCTCTTGGTTCGGCCCTTGCATTATGAGATGTCACCTTCGAAGTCACCCCAGAGTGGCTAATACACAAGATTAGAATAGTTAGAGTTGACTTTATGGAAAGACATCCTAGAAACCCAAGGGCTTTCGGAATCTCTGTTAATGAGCTCGTTTGTCTGGTCATAGTTATAGTTTTAATATTTCGAGTTTTTTGGGGGCAAGGAATTTCTCTCTATGTTACTTGGTATGACGCAAAAGGCTAACATGAACATAGAATCACCAAGTTGAAAACTGAAGTTCCTCCAATAGACATTTTCTATATGTCAAATACAGTTATAAAGGAGAAAATAGCCATAGAAATTTGAGTTAGTGGGCTTCCGACATTTATTATGAGTAGAGATTTAAAAAAAAAAACCTTATTGAGATATGATTCACATACCATACAATTCACTCATTTAAAGTGTACAATTGAATGGGTCTCGGTATAGTCACAGATATGTGCAACCAGCACTGCCAATTCTGCACATTCTCTAGAAGAAATCCTGTATCCCCCAGCTATCAGCCTCCCATTCCCCTATACCTCCCGTTCCTGTCCTCAGTAACCACTAATCTACTTTCTGTCTCTATGGATTTCCCTGTTCTGGACCTTAATATGAATGGAATCATAATGTCTTTTGTAACCAACTTCTTTCACTTAGTGTGATGTTTTCAAGCTTCATCCATGTTGTGGCATGTATCGGTACTTTATTCTTTTTTTATGTCTGAGTAATATTCCATTGTTTATCCATTCATCTGAGTGATGGACGTTGAGTGTTTCTATCTTTTGGCTAGTATGAATAATGCTGCTATAAACATTCATGTTCAAGTTTCTGTGTGGACATGTTTTCACTTCTCTTAGGTATATGCCTAGGAGAGGACTTGCTGGTAACCTATGTCTTACTGTTTGTGGAACTGCCACATTGCTTTCCAAAGCAGCTGGACCATTTTACAATTCCACTAGCAATGTATGAGGGATCTGATTTCTCCTCATCCTCATCAACACTTGTTGTCGTTTGACTTTTTGATCATAGCCATCTAGTGGGTATAAAGCTGAGATTTATTTTTAAGACTGTGGGATTTATATCACTATAGTTATTTGTGGTTTTATGTGTTCTTTCAACTACTAATTATTAACCATCTGCTAGGCCTTGGGCCAAGCTCCAGAAATTTAAAGGTACCACACCTGCCCTCCACATCTTGTGGAGAAACAGAAAATGAGATGTGCTAAAATACATGCATTTAAATACAGCTTTGGATAGAACTCTGCAAAAGCCAAAAGTAGCAAGTGACTTATTTGAGATCCATTTAATCCACATACGTTTAAATTCAAGCTACTAAATGAGTAAGATTAAAATATTTAATATCAGCTTTATAAAAAGCCTCTCTAGAAACGGCTTTCAGAGTTGTTTTCGTGAGCCCAGTCGTGTCTAGAAAATATCCCTGGTTTCAGAACTGTCATTGAGTTCCAACTATTACAATATGGCAACTATACAAATCGATGTCAGTTGTGCAGGGATAAAATAAGTTGAGTAGTGAAAATAGAGAACATCTGGTCACTTTGGAAATCCAGGTACCAAAATAAACCTCGTTTCTTGCCTACACCTTAATAATCCCAGGCCATTAGATTTTTGCCTTTGCTTTTTTACCAGAACTAATTTCTTACATTCTGTCTCATCTCCCAGCAGTCCACCTCACTCATTTCCCCTGCTCGATTCCTCTATCATTACTTTCTTTGGGATTCTGGACGCCCTGGGCTGTGCCTCTGTCCCAGCACACCCAATGCTGCTTTGGAGAAATTTATCCTTAGGCTGGCTGCCTCTGTTGGCATAGATGCATTTAAAATGCGCTGGGACCTCTGTGGGCTTCAGGAACATTTTCTCACTTTCCCTTTTCCTCTTGAGTAGAATAGACACGGAGTTGAGGTCTTTTGGTGGCTATGCAGGCCAGAGTTCACTTCAGGCTCTGTCCTTATCTTTGCCAGAGTGTGGGACATTTTAGGTCCTGTGGCTTCTGTCCATCTCTACTGCTTGTGGACACCTATTTTTATATGGTGGTGTAAGTAGCGGTAGAACACCCGGACTTAATTTGTCCTCCTTTGCTTGGCTCTTCAGCTTCTTCTGGAGGAGTCCTGCCTAATAGCAGAGTAGAAGCTCGAGGTCACGTAAATGATGTGAGTGAGGGAAATGGGTGCCCTGGAGTGTCACCGTAGCTAGAGCAATACCCTGCAGAATGCCTTCTTTGAGGACCCTCAGGGCAGCTACTTTTGAAGGTAAAAATAAATTTCTTTACCCAGGATATGGCTGAGGGGGTGAATTTATTTCTGTATGCATGGATACAGTCTTAAGGAAAATTGGTTTATGTATGTCTTGGTCCAATCATGGTTCTAGTCACTCCCAATGGTGGTGATAGTGGAAGGTTTTTGTTTTTTTTTTTTCCCTGTGCTCCATTCTATCCCTCTGTGCAGGAGGACCGTTGCCAGTTGCTTTGATTTAGGATGTAGGAGCTATCAGGATTTCAGATATGGTGTCTATGTGTATGTGGCAAGGGAGGATGTGGAAAATTTGGACTCAGCAGGTAAAGGAGGGTATGAAAGAGGAGTTAGCTATCTTAACAACAACAACAACGACGACGACAACAACAACAACAACAGACATGTTGAGAGCTCGACAAGTTGTAGCTCTATCAGGAAAAAGATCCGAGGCCCACTTATGATTGTCTGGCATTAGTGAGGGAGAAAAGGGGCCAGGGCCAGATCTCAGAGAAGACTGTGATTACTCTGTGTGATTTGAGTGGAGAACGCTCCTGTATAAAAATACCCCATCTGCTGCTTCTCCTGGTGCCGGAGATTCTAATCGAGCCACTGCTTCTGCATGCCTCCGTGTGTGTGTATGTGTGTGTGTGTATGTGTGTGCGCACGCACCCACTTACGCTGTGAATCTCATGCAGTCTTGATCCCTTCCTTGTGAAGGTTTTGGGGTGTCCTAGAATCCCTTCTTAAGATGCAACGACCCAGGAGGGAGACTCCTTTAAGCCGATTCAGGGCATGCCCTGAGCAAAATAGTGAGGATTAGCAGGAAGGGATTTGGAAGAGGCCCTTGATGGAAGATAGAGTCCATGGAGAAAGGAAAAGCCAGAGGAGGGGGTGCTTAAGAGAATTCCAGTCTAGGTCATGTTTCCCCAGGGAAAGGGATTTAGATCAATGATGGGGGCTGAGAGGGTCAACATCTTCCAGTAAGGCAAACCCCTTTCCCGCAATAGAACGTCCCAGGGCTTCATTGGCTTCCAGCCTTTAGATCTTGGCTTTGACTTCATGTTTCTCTAGTCAAGTGGAGCTGACTGATGTCATTTTCAGCAACCAGAAACCTGGCATCAACCTGGGCCCCTCCTGTCTCCCTTAAGCCCACAGCGAGCAGGCCACCAAGTCCTGCAGGTTCTACTTCCTTAACAATCACTAATTCTACGCCTTATCCCCACCCCAATGCTGCAGCCCCCTAGCACGTTCCCAGGCCTCCAGTTCAACCTCCTGCCAATCCGCAGTCACATTGTTGCTGAAATGAGCTTTCTAAAACGTCAACCTTTTCATTTTCACCCCTAGCTTAGAATCTTTCAGTGTTGCCTGGTAGTCTTCCAGATAGAACTCCACATCTCTTAGCACCGGCACCTGCTCCTTGCCTCTTCTGTTTTTCCCGACTCACTTGTCCCCTTGCAATTATCTTCCTACCAGAGGGATCCCTTGAAATCACGATGCCCTCTCTCACATCCCCAAAGGCTTTTATATGTACTGCTACCTTTGTGGGGATATTTTTCCTCCTACAGTTCATTGGAGATTCAGCTTAGGCTCACCTCTTCTAAGAAGACAACCCTGACATTCCTGTCTGGTTGGTGTGGCTCGTGCAATCCCATGGTGCCCTGTGTTCCTTGGCCTCATGGCTCTGCGTTGTCACTGCCTACCTTCCTCCTCCCCCATCTTTCGAAAATTAGTCCTTTAAAGATGAGAACTGTCCTAGTTCTCCCTGTACCCCGAGGCCCAGGAGACAGGAGGCATGGTGACATAGAGCAGTGGTCCCCAACCTTTCTGGCACCAGGGACTGGTGTTCCTATGAGAATCGAATGCCTGATGATCTGAGGTGGAGCTGAGGTGGTGATGCTAGGAGCAGCAGCAAATACAGATGAAGCTTTGCTCACTCGCCCACCGCTCACCTCCAGCCGTGTGGCCCAGTTCCTAATGAGCCATGGACTGGTATGGACCGGGGGTTGGGTTCCTCTGGCATAGAGTACAGAATCTACAAATATTGACTGTATGAATTAGCTGTTCTTAGGTTATGTTTTGGGTCTGGAAGGCCTTTCACCCCCTGGCTGATTTCCAAAATCTACCCAACCAAGGTCCAAATAAAACATGAACTCTTTCAAGAATACTTGTCCTCCTCCAACTCTAGGGGTACTTGCTCCTGTTTTATACCAATTTATGAAAATCTCAATACCATAAACCTTGAAAATCCAAAGGAGTGAATGTACTCAGTAAGTATCCAAGGATTTGTTCATTGGGATTATGGGCACCATGCCAGAAAAAGGAGAGACTGGCCGGGCAGGTCATATCAACTAATTACTCTGCTTCCTTGTAGGTCTGGGTCTACTATATTTATTCTCTCTCCAGATGGATGGGAATTGCTTTTCGAGGATTATTTCATGTCTGGTTTATTTTTATTTCACCACCTGTGCCTAGCACAATGCCTTCCTCATGGAAAGCCTCCAATGAATGAGTGAATGAATGAACTGAGTTAGTGGGAGGCAGCAAACATTGCTCTCTACTTGATTCTACCCTGATATAAGCGATTTTAGAGGTCTGGCTCTAAGAGCATCTCACATACCTAGAGTTCGATTTCCCCCCACCTACGCTTTGAGATTTTGTGAAGGGAGTAAGAACCCCTCCACCCACATCCTCAAGGAGAGCTTGCAGTTTTGATGCTCCTTCTTCAGCTCACTACCTATAACATACCAGCACTGGTTCTGGAGCTCAGGGAACCAGCATGGCCAACCAATTGCCAAGGCCATGGCTGGTTGTTCTGTGAATGAATGGAGGGACTGAGGGGGAGCTTGTTCCTGTTTTTAAAATACCCATGGGGCTTACAACTCCTTCAGTTCCCAGAGCCCACTAAGAACTGCATTTATTTTGGATGGCTTTTGTGGCACATTTTCTCTTTCAAATGAACTCTGGCTGTTTCTGAGGCCTGTATCTCCTTCCCGTCTTTCTCTTATTCAACTTGCCTTAAAAAGGTCGTCTGGAAAGTTGATACTTGCTACAGAAATGCCACCCTTCTCTGCTTCCGGATGGGATCCTCTCACAGCTCTGACTCATGGTCTGCTCAACCTTCAGACTTTTGAAAAGTAAATGGTTGTGGGTGCTCCTTATGGTTCAAGTCCTTGGGTCATTGGTTATACCCCAAATATTCTTTTAGATGGGTGGCATTGAATACTTACTTGAGCTGGACCAGAAAGTTTTGCTAACTGCTGTCAAGACCGAAGGCTGCATAAGATGGATGAAGATGATTGAGAAATGCCTAACCCTTCCTTTCCTTGCTCTTCCTTTCCTGGTCATATGCACTGTCTAGAGAAATGCTGTTCAATAGAAATACAGCATGAACCACAATTTTTAATTTCCTAGTAGCCATTTTAAGAAAAGGTTAAAAGAAACAGGAGAAATTAGTTTTAATAACATTTTATGTTTAACCCAATAAGTAAAAATACTGTCATTTCAACGTGTAATCAGTAGGAAAATTATTGAAATATTTTACATTTGTTGTACTAAGTCTAAGAAATCTGGTATATATTTTACACTTGTAGCACATCTCGATTCTGACTAGCCACATTTCCAGTGCTTAAGAGCCACATTTCCAGTGCTTAATAGCCACATGTAACTCATGGCTTTAGAATATCCAGGTGGGATGACAAAATGGCCATTCTGGGCCCACTCTGCCTTCTAAAGTAAACTGCCTGTCCAATCAAGATAAAAGAGACGAGGACGAGGAGAAACGAAGTGTATTCAAATATATGAATATCTATAGAGCTTTAGGGATGGTATTTTAAAAGTGTCTTAGTATCATAATCAGCAAGAGAACATTTTTGGAGTTTAAGTAGTTATATGATTCCTAGCTGAAACAAATAATTATTATTTTGTTCTCATCAAAGTTGTTCTTTGCTAATTTTTCTTGGATTAACGAGTTTTCAAAAATGAAACCTGATAGACGATTTCACTTTCTGATATGTCATTTTATTTAGACTTCCTACATTTTTTTATGCCAACAGGAAAAAATTAAATGTTTGTATAAAAAATAATCAACATGTATCAAGAACTTGTTATGTGCTAGACATTTGACACATGCTATCTCATTCAGTCCTGGAAATAACCATATGAAATAGGTTCTATGATTATTGTCATATTTCAGATTAGGAAATAGATATCAGACATTCAAGTTGCTAAGTAAACTTGCCCAGAATTACCCAGCTGGCGAATGATGAACTCAGGCAGGTGGATTTCAAGCCTATACTGCTAACCATAAGGAGCATTTCCTTGCAAAATTAATGTAAAATTTAACATTCCCCCAAACTGATTAAGGTTCCTGTCTTCTTTTAACATATACTCTAAGCCTCCTTGCTTTTGGGCATTCGGGCAAAAAACCACATGTGCGTGTTTCTGGGATGAGATCAATATATTTAAAGGCTTATCCGCAAAGTTTGGTCGCATTGCAATGGGTCAGACCATCTGCAAATTTGCAGATAGAAGCTGCTTTACTTAGAAAAAAATCTTAATCTATGATATAAAAAAAAAACAAAGTTAAAATAATAACCTTTATATGTCTTAGAATTGATAAAAGATGAATTCATGATTCTGTTTATTTAAAAGTCATACTTGTATTGATAGAGTTAAAATGACATTCTATTAGATTATGAAAAGCAAGTCTATCCTACTTAAAAAAAAAACCCAAAAACTTGTCTTTAATTTATTATTTTTTCAGTTCAGTCATTATAAAATGTAACTTAAATGTTTAAGTTCTAGATTAAAATTTCTGAAAGTGAAGACAGACCTGGTTTGCCATATTCCAGTGTGCCATATGGCTCTAAATTAGTTTCTACATCTGGGCCTTAACACAATAAATGATTACACAGGCTTAGAGTATATGTTTTTCTTTAATATGAAATATAAATTTATTTCCCCTCTCCAATTAAATTGCAAGCCTGTTCAGAGCAGGCTCTACATTATCTGCTTACTTTATCAAATTGCATATATTAAAATATGCTGTTGTCTTTCAATCTGAATTGCTGTAATTTTGATATTGCAAAGAGGCTGGTGGGAGTTCTGACTGATAATTCAAACTCATACTTGTGTCAGAATACTGTGCTTGCTTTTTAATGTTGTCAAGGCCTATCCCAGATAAGGTACTAACTTTTGAACCAATCCCTTGAGAGGGATTTTTCAAACTTTAGTTTTATAAAAAAGAATAACTTTTCAAAGCTGCTGTACACATAAGTTACAAAACAATCTATACAAGCTGATTCTGCTATAAACTAGACAGAGAGAAGGGGTTAAAAATTTTGAGTCTTACAAACAGGTTCTGTTTATCTGTGAACCTAACAGTGTACGGAGTTAAAGTTTGAAAGTTCTAGAACTTTTTTTAAATTTTAATTTTATTTATTGCCTGGAGAGGAGCTCTGAGAAAGGAAGTGAGAGGGCACAGCTTTGAAGAACTGGCAAGTTGGCTTCTCTTCTCTCTCTTTCCACCCCTCCCCCACTATCTTAGCTATTTGACCTGATTAAACAACTTTGGGATGGGAGCCAGATTTCTGTATGCTAACGAGGCTTCTATTCAGGATTTAGTGCGATTTCACCACCCGGAGCTTCCCGACTGCCCAGTGGAAGCCTAGCTTCACAGCAACCTCCCAATTTTGTCAGGGGTTCGCCATTGAGGAGTCCACACAGACTTGAAGCAGAGACTCTGAACCCCTCAGATCACATCATATTATTCATTAGCAAATTCTTTTCACCTTCCAAGTAGTGAAAGTTGACGGCAGAATAGCCTATGCCACACACCGAAAGAAGCTCTGGCAACGCCCAGTCTAGGTTCTACAACTTCTGTCTAGTTATTTGCATTCTTACTAGCAAAATACGTTTCCAAAAGTTTCCTTAAACCTCCCCTAACCCTAAGCCAGGTCAGAGCGCCAGGTCCCATTCGACTCTCCAGTTGCCCGGAATCTGACTGCTGCAGAAGTTTTTGGAGTGCGTGCTAGGAAAGAATAGGTGGTAGTGGGGAACCACGCGGAGTGATCACCGCGCATTACGTAACGAAAACCTTGGCGGCAGGAGGGACCCGGCCTGACATTGAGACATTCCAGGGGGTGGGGAACTGCTGTCCTGGAGTCGCCAGGAACGGCAACAGCAGTTCCAAGAAACCGAGAGAGAAAGGTGGCCGAGATAAAGAAAACACTTCGGGAATGAGAATATCAAGAAGCGGCAGGACTGAACATTAGCAAATGGCTGGGCACGTGTAGTAGTTTGTTAGAAGAAAAGGCAGCCTTCCAACTTTTGCATGGGAACAACGGGATTTGCCCTTTGGGGAATTAAAAACGTAATAGCAAAGTCAAAAGCTAATGAATGGAGTTCAATGATTTGTTTAAAATACTTCAATATTTTTGTCTAGGAGAGCAAACTCTCTGCAGTTATTTAGAAAGTAGAGACTCAAACCAAATTAGAATACTTTCCCGTGCGATTCCACCTTCCCCAATTGAAAAAGGAGCTGCTCTCACGGCACTGCCCCTTTAAGACCTGCTCGCTCTCGGGTTCTACAAAAGGGAGTGACCTCTGGGCTTTGACAGCTCTCCTAATAACTACCACCGTGCAGGCCCCGCCCACCTGGCGACCAGTCGCGCCGATTGGCCGGCGGGCCGGTATCCCGTGCTCTGATTGGCTCGCCGCTTCCCCTGAGCGAACCTTTAGAACTCTGAGACAGACAATATTCTGTTACATTGTAGCAAAATGGCGACTGTCATTCACAACCCCCTGAAAGCGTAAGTAAGACTAAAAAATGTACATATTCCGCGTGGTTTCAATATGAAAAAAAAGGCGCCTTCTGCGTGCGGAGCGCTGCCAATGCACTGAGCTTGCAGGCTCCTGCAGCCGCGGCAGGGCTTCTCTCTTTTCTTTTAGCTCTTACTTCTTCATCTTTTTTTTCCCTTCAACGCGCAGAAATGTCAGGAGATGCAATTAACAAGAAGAAAATTGTTACATTTGTGTTTTGCTTAATTGGAGGACGGAGAGAGAGAGAGGATATCGGCAGGGGAGCTCGGCGCTCGAGCGCTCTGCAGCGAGGGGGTCGTGGGCAGCTCGGGGACAGCACAGTCCCCCGAGTGCCCGGCCTCGCGGGGCGGCAGGCGCGGTGCTGGGGGCGGCCGAACCGGGAAAGAGCGCGAGGCAGGGGACAGCTGGGGGCACTTGGCTGAACCCCGCACCTTCCGAGCCTGCGGCCCCCGCCGGGCGGCTCAGTCCGCCAGGGCGAGCGGACCGCGGCAACCCCGGAGTTTGCAGGGCGCTCTCCGCCTTCCGATGGCTGGCGGGGAGTTTGTGCAAACCTTCCGGAGTTGGGAGGATCGCAGGGGGAGCAGCGGGTCCCCGGAGCCCTGGGGCCCAGGTGGTTGCCCGGGGCTTTCCTGCCGGGGCAGCCCCTGGAGCGTGACGGCGCTCCGGGCGGTCGCCGGTGTGTCTGCGTGTGCGTTTGTGGGCGAACTGGCTGTAGTAAATTAACGACTCGGGTTAACTTGGGGTTGATTTGGAGGCAGGGAAGCTGCAGGTCTCATCAATGATGTTCTTGCCTCCTCTGGGTGAAAAGCCGAGGCGGGCGGAGAGGCAGCTTGGGGCTCCCCGCCTGAGCGGGCAGTGTCTGCTCCTGGCCAGAGCGAGGGGCAGGTGCCTCTGGCCGCCGCCGGGAGACTTTGAGCGGACGCCCAGATCCGGGACGGAGGGGGGCGGGCTGCGCGAGGACACGCGGGGGCCAGTGCCTGAGTCCGAGAGCCAATTCCTGCCTGCCTGCCTTCCTCCTCCTTTTCATCCTGGCTTCCTTCCTTCCTTCCAGTCGGTGGAACTGTTAAGCCGCCAAGTCCGCTCGCGATCGTGGAGCCGGGGGTGGCTTCGGAAAACTAGCGTCGCTTTAAAAGGGGTACTATTGGCAGTAATGTTGGCAGTGGGGAGCTCCCTCCAGATCGCGGCGCGACGTGGGTGGAGGTCCGCGCCCGGGGAATCAGGTCTTCAGAGCTGGGCTGGAAGCCGCTGCGAAGGGGGTGGGGGAGGTGCGAGTGGGGGCGTTTCGTGCCGAATTCTCGCGGGTGCGTGGCATATACCCACCCAGATTCTTTCAACTCTGCGCATCGGCGTCAGCACCCCCAGCTCCTCCTGGAGTTGAAATCCAGGTTCGCGCCGGGGGGCGCAGGAGGATTCCTAAAGCGAAGGAACGCACGGGAGTATGGAACGCGTTTGTGTTAGCTTATCTCTCATCAGTAATAGGGTAAGAATGTCGCAGGTCTCGAAGTTTGAAATATATACATATATATATTAAAGCTGCCGTTAAAAGGACATTTGAAGCTAAGGCTGATCAGAGAGCAGCTCCCAGCTCAGTTCTCGCTCTGCTTCTCGGATACACTGCACTTGAACGTCACAGCCTTTTACCCAAGAAAGAAAACGTTTTATGGCAGAATAAATGGGCGTAACTTCGCCGCATCCTCGCTCCTGGCCGCTCGCGCTGCCACACAGCTGATGCTGTGAGTTTCTACCGAACCCGTAGCTGATTTGCAGTTTCCCCATTTCCATCCGAAATCACACAATCGGGCTGATGCCACCTGGTAAACTCAAGTTAAAGATATCTCACATGTGCGCCAGGTTTGTTTCCTACTGGGAAAGCGCTACCCTGGTTACCCTGGAGCCCGCTTACGCGCGGGCAGGCGCAATATCTCGACGCTCCAGGGTTCCCCTGCTCGCTCCACGTTTTTGTTTTTGTTTTTTGGACCGCGGGAGGCTGTCTGTGGTAGGGTAGGGTTAGAGGTGGGGGAAGGGACAGCGTGGCGGTCTAGTTAGTGGAATTAGTTATGAATTTTTACACTTGTACTTTGTATAATAGAAACAGTTACAATGTGATGTATTTGTAGTTCTGTGTCGCCATACACTCACACGTTAGCACACACACAACACTCCTGCCAGCTTTTTCTAGGTGGAAGTTGAGGGGTCCTTTGTAGTTAGCTGCGGCTTTTTGCACCCTAAACCCTTTCTCTGGGGGTAAGGGGGTGTAAACAATACCCCCGACCAGCCGAGCCTCTTGCGCCCTGGACGGTTTTTAAACTCCTCAGGTACGAGCACACACGTTGTTTTGGGAGACCTACACCATCTGCCTTTATTTTTTAAAACAACTTGTTTAATAAAACATCTTATTTTTTCATTTGTTTTTAAAAGTTGCTGATCAAGAAACAATACACACGTGAATAAATTATGCATGGGATAAATTAGAACAAAGCGCAGAGACACATCAGGCCAAAGGAATGGATGGTGGTGCTGGGAGGAGGGGAGCCGGGAGAATGGTTTGGAGAGCTATGTTTTTATCCTCATGTGTCCCTCCTGACAATGAAACGGAGCTGAACGACATTAGCATTTTCTCTGTGTGCGTTCTGGTTCTGAGTCTTTCTCATCTCTTAAAAAAGAAAAAAGGCAACACCACCGACGCCCCCTATAGAAACTGGTCACACAAAGGTTTCCTCTAGGATTGGGGGACAATGTAGTGGTAGGTAATGTTCTTGGGAAGAAACAAGCTCAGGTTTCATGCAACACCTCTGTGGGGCTCTGCCTACCCTGAATATGGGCCATTTTTCATTATACTAGCTTTTTCCACATGGGATATTCAATAATTCAATAGCTCAGGTAACGGGATGGCACAATTTGAATCTCATTGCTTCAGGGTCTTCCTTAGGGCCCCAAGCTCCTGGAGCCACATCTCCTCTCTGCACTCTCTGCAGTTTGGCTTTCTTCCTGCCTGCCTTTGATCTCCCCTCAACTCCCTTTCTTATTCCTCCTCCTTGTACCCTTCATCCCCTTCTCTCTGAAGCTGACAGCCTGGCTCTCTCTCTGTTGTTGCCTTTAACATCTTATTACTGCCCAATAGGGTGTTAGAGGCAGAAACAGGAGCTGCCTGGACTGATCAGATCACAAAGGGGACTCGGTAGGTGGCCCCACAACCAAGCAGTCACATCTGGACAAATACAATTTAAAAGCATTGATGGACATGTGTGATATGTAAATGGCATAACACATTATTTAATTTAGCAGCTATATCGTCTGAGCCTAGATGTATGAGTCACCCTCATTTATTACACCTACAAGCAAGATAAGGGCCATGTAGTGTGAAGTAAACACATGTAGGTAACACAAACATGGATTTGAGAAAGGTCTGTGTGTAAGTCAATCACATTACGTACTGTGTTCTGGTTGATTTCTGCATACCTAGGAAACAATGCTTGTAATAAAAATTCTATCTTACTTGCTATTCTAGTTCAGGTAAACCATCCTCTCCCCAAATCTGCTATCACACTTGAAACAACTTACTCGTATTAAGTTATCAAACCCCTGGTTTGTACGCACTTAACTGGGAATGTCTGCCACCTTCTGCCAGACTTGATTATGCACATATGTATCTATTATTATAACTGCCTGCTTAGAAAGGAATAGCTGTTATCATTACTTAATTATTCCGTATGAACCAACAGAGCTTTACCTCAAGTAACTGTTCATAAGAAGGAGATTAATAAACAATTTTCTTATGCTTATAACCGAACATACATAATTGTATTGAACCTTTTGTAAGGAGTTTCCCTTGCTCAGAGGTATGTGTTTATATCTCTGTTTTGTTATTAAGGACACAATTCTGGGAGGAGTAAATAAATATACTTACTTAGCTAAGGTCAAACAGCAGGTCATGTGTACAGATGGATCTCAAATCTTCATCTCTTTATATACGCTGTGATCTGGATACACGCATTCTAATCTCGTGGTTTTGTGCCTGTGAAAGTTGTATAATTGTTACCACTTAGAAGCCAGACCTCACCCTTGCTGTAGCACTCAGTTTAGATATCAGACTGGAGCGAGTGGTGGTGGTGGGGGGGTGACACATTCCTGGTTCTAATCTCCTCTTAGCTGTTTCTGTTGGGGTGGGGGAATGAGGGTGGGTACTAAGTGAGGAACATTGGGGTTGGGACTTTGTGAACTTGCAGCCTTTTATGGACATTATTATAGCCCCTTATAAAAAAAGAACCCTCAGACATTTTAAGTCAACAGATGTCTAAGAACCACCTTCTCCATCTGCTTCTGGTTGCCACTGGGGGAAAAAAAAAAGCCTTAAATTCTCCAAACTTCATTAGCACACATTATTTTTCAGCAGGAAGAATGTCTGGTTTTGATGAGATACCCATAAAGGAGATTAATTTCTGCCAGAACCCAAGTGTAGGCATTGTCATAGGGTAAACCCCTGAAAGTAGTCTGGCCTGCAGACCACCTGGGAGACACTCAGAGATCACAGTGGAATGCGAGCTTCTTAGATCCATAAGGTGGGCTGAAATTCAGAGGCAACTTAATTGGAGACTTCTCATCTTCCTTTTTGGAATCAAGCAGGTAGCTCAAATTTGGATACATCTGAGAAAGCCCATAATGTCTAAAGCTGTTTCAGAGCCATCTGCTCAGATCAATGCAAAAAATAAAATGCCACAGTCAGCATGCTTTGTTTTGAGCGGGCACCAGAAAAAGAAAGGAAACTGAGGCTGATGTTTCAGAATGTAGTAGGCACACTGAATGTAGTGGCGGTGGGGGCTGGGGCACAAGAAGGCACCAGAATCCAGGCCTGCTTGTTATCCCAACCTCTGCAAAGTAACTTGTGTTTTTTGATTGTTCTGAAAGTCACTACAATCAGAAACGAGACAGAAATGTAGCCAAATTCGGCAAGCCCCTGGCCCAAGAAATGCCACAACTACTGAAATAGTTTTTGCCCAGGCAGGTTTCCCTTCAGGGGCCTATGTAAGCATGACCCTAGTTTTAAATAGTCTTTAAGTATGTAGGTATTTAACAAGGAAAGATAAAGAGTGGCCTGGGGGCGGGGTGGGGATAGGCTAGGCGAATGGATAAAACTATTGTGTGATGTGGAACTCTAAAAAGATTATTGTTTAACACCAAGAGAGACTGATATTATAATTCATTGCAAGCACCAAAGTTTTCCTTAGTTATGTGAGTGACTGGAAAGAGATGAGGTGTTGTGGTGTTTTTGTAATTTGTTTTTCTTATTGGTCCAGTTACTAGTGTTTCACAGTCTGTCAAACCATATGGATGAATGGAGCTAGCATCGTAAACCTGTCACCAAAGGAAGGTTTTTGAAGCCTGTGATTTGCATCAGAGTTTTAAAAGCAGTGGTTAGTAGGTGTTGGTGGGTGGGGAGAGAGGGGCAGATTGTTTATAGAGTTTCTAGGTAGTGTGTTTGTGAATAATAGTGGGGGTGCCAGGGGAAGAGAAGCCTCGAGGAGGCTAAGATTTAGGGGCTATGTTTGGAAGCAGGGAGGGGAGAGGGGATTAGGCTCAGCTCCTAATAATGGGGTTCAAATAGCCCACTTTGAGTCCTCCACTACCCAGTCCTCCATTCTGAGTCTAAGGAACAATGATGGCACATGTAATCCTTCTTTTTGCACCCTTTCCACCCTCCCTGAATCCAGAGACTGTGGTCATCTCAGGTTGCTATGAAATGAGTGAGTTTTATTGTTGTTGTTGTACTCACTTAGAGAATCCGCTGTTATTGTTAATGGCAATTGGAAGCTCTACCAGAAAAGGTTTTCCAGTCCCCAAACTTTCACCTGTCAGTGTGGCCCTATTTCAGACTCGTTCTCTCTTCCACATTGTGCATTTCTCACCAGTGGCTAGTGGTTTGCAGCTAATGATAACATCAGAGTAATGGAGGAGAAAAAGCTCTGGGACAGGAACCTAGAGCCTTGAGCTCTGCTCTCACCTTACCACCAAATAGCGTTGTGATCTTGGATGCAGAACTACTCTTAGCTGCATATTCTTTGTCTTTAAGATGAAGGTGATGCACCTTTATTGCCCAAATTCCTTTCAAGTCAAAAAACTTTGTGACTCTTACTATGGTCACTTAGGACAAGGGAGACAAATAGGGGCCAGAGTTCAACTTCTTCCTCGTTTTTAAAGTGTAGCTCCACAGGGGAGTTGTTAAGATGGGAGATGCTTCTGTAGTTTCATCTTCTCTGGTCCAGTCTTGCCACCTTGTGCTACCACTTGGGGTTCTAATCAGAGTGGAACTTCTCTCTTCTTAGGGCCTAGGGCTGAGGACCAGGTGGTGGGCCATTCAGATCATGGGCTTTTCTTCTGATTTTCTCTCTTGAACACATTTCTTCTCATTACCACTCTAACCAGAGAATGGAGAGAGGAAAGAGAAGTGGGAAGCTAATTGAACTCTTTAAAATGTAGATACATTTCTAGATAGTACAGGCAACCCCATCTTATAAACTTAAAGAAAAACCCTCCTTTCCCTGTAGGAATATCATTATTTTGGGGGATAAATGCCTTGAAACCCAGAGACTCACTTCTCTCATCCCCAGCAGCAAGGATTGTTTTCCCCTTGTCCCCTCCCCTGAGGGTAGGGACTTCTTTGGGGTCAGGGTTTGGGTTCAGGAATGCTCCAGGAGTTTAGCAGTCATAGTTACCTGATGAGTCTTAGAGTGAAGGCCTCCCAGGCAGAGAGGTTTCATCTGGCTATAGGGGGGTCAAGGGAGCACCTGGGATGGCAGATAGTTTGAAAGTCTAGAGTTTGTAAATCAAGCCCCTCTTTTCACACAGTGAGAGGAGCTTGTGTCTCATCCAGCCCTGTCCCCCCACCCCCAAGGGACCCAAATGAAATAATAGATGTGAAAATATTTCAGAAGGTGTAAAGTACAAATGTGAGGCGTTACTAGGAGAAATGCAGTTTCCTGTAGCTGACTGAGGCCTTCTCAGAGAGCCAACAATACCTCATATATTAAACATTATTTTAATATAGTAAAACCAAAATAAGTGAAATGAATGTGTAATCGTTGTTTCTCAGGAAATGCGAAGCTTTATTCATCCAGCTGTGTGTAAATAGCCCTGGGGTCACAGTGGGATTTCTCCATTTTCTGGGTTTGAAATAGGTGAGAGTATGAGCTCAAGGGATGCCTTCCTTTTATTTCCCGTTGGCTGCCCTGAACTGAGTCCACCCTCAAAATCTGGGAAAACAGAAGCTCAGGGGGCAGAGGGAGTGCTTTCCTGGAACATGGGTTGGTAATCAACCAGTCTCCTCCTTCTACCAAGAAGACTCCAGGGAGAGACAAGGGGAGAAGGTGGGACTGGAGCTTAAATCTGCTGGTGAACAAGGAGGATGTGCTGTTGACGTAGGACATCAGCGACAAGAATTGATTCTTTGTACAAAGTAGACTATGGGGTCCAATCTCAGAATTAGAGTGACATCTTGGTTGCCAGCCTTGGGGCTGCTTCAGATTCAAGCTTGCTGCAGAACTACAATATTTCTTTACTTTATAAAAGCAAAGTATGGAAAACAGCATCTAAACTCCCTTTCTCCCCAACTAAAGACTCTTTAGGTGTCTTTGTTTGCTGCCAGTTGAGCTCAATGAGAACTGTCCCACCCTCTTTGGAGCTTTGTCATCCCGTCTTGGCCAACACTGATTGCCAGCCTGCCCCTCAGAACTAAGCAGCTCAGTAGCCTCCCTGTCTGCATCTAGGAACTTCCACTCCAAGGAAAGCCTTAAATTTGTCTGTTTCTCCTTCCAGACCCTTGTTTGTCAAGGCAGAGAAAGTGCCTGTAGACCAAGAGCCTTACTCTCCCCTGGGGTTCTCCTAGGGAAACCACTGTCAGTTGGGGAAGGGAGGAAGGGGGAGGGGAGACAACGCGGTGTTGGGAATGGGGGAGGGCAGGGTGGATGGGGTAGTGGGAGTGGAGAGAATATATTCTCTCCTGCTAATTATTTTCCCTGAGGACTTAGCCAATGCAGAACCATCTATTATCGTGGGAGCACTCTATGGTGGTTCTGCCTGTGATGAATGCTAAGTGGAAACAAGCAAGAAAAATTAACAGGCGGCTGCTTCTGTCCACCTAATTAAAATGCATATCCAAATGCATAATTCCTTATGTTTCCCCATGCACACACTCCCCTTCTAATCCCAATTCTATGGAGGAGAAAAAACACTTTTCCCCAATCATTTCTCTTGATTATATTTCCGTCAAGGAAGAACTAGAGGGTTCCCTTACAATAGAGAAGGGCTGTTCTTGTAACACTTCTAAAATTGCTGGGTTTTTATTTAGATTGAGCCTGAAAATTCTGAGCTGGTTTTTTGTTTTGTAGTTGTTGTTGTTGATTAAATGAACAACAAGAACTTTAGAGGATTGTAGAAAAAAGGCAGAAGGGAGTAGAGAAAGAAAAGGGAAAAAACAGAGGGAAAGTAAAAAAGAAAAAAAGAAAGTTCCCACCATTTTTGCTGACCTTTTAATTTTGTACTCAAAGTCTGGCTTGGCTCAGCAGTGAGAATTTTGAAGGTCTTTTCTATCTCCTCTTCATCTCCATTCCTTTCCTGGACTTTGCCCTGCTTCTCCCCACCCCCCAAGCAAACATAACTCAGGGTTTTGTAGAGAGATTTGAGAATATGTATCTACCTGTGCAGATCAGGTAGAGAGATAGAGAGAGAGAGAGAGAGAGAGAGAGAGAACACAAAAATCTCTGCATTTGAGGCAAGATCAGATTTGCAGACATCACAGTCCCAAGTATGTTTTAAATCAGACAAACAGTAGCTCTTCATTCTTATCTTTCTCCCTCTTTGTTCACTGATCATTTTTTCCTCTTTGAAAGAAAAACTTTATTCGGTGTCATAAAGTATTTAATAAAACAGGAAACTTAAGTCACTGTGTTCAATTCAACGTCACTGCCATCTTTGCGACAGCCCCCCCTTCCTGCCAGGCCCCCTCCTGAAGCCCCTTGACTGCCCTCTACAGCCACCCCAGCTGTTGATTTATCTGGGCTTCTGGCTCAGCAGTGCATGGAGATTGCTTTTAATTAACTCTCTTCATTTTTCCCAATCTTCAGGGAGCAGCAGCCCTTTAATGATTTTAATATTTTATCTGGATTTATATCGCCTTATTTGTTGTTGTTTGACTTCCGCATTTGTTCTTCCTGAATCCCTTCCGGACAACTATATTTTCCCCGTCCGTTGGACCCCAAGACCCTTCTGGAGAAGGGATAATGGGTTCCGAAGAAGAGCCTGCCTTCCCAAGCTTCCTACCACCTGTACAGAGAGAGAGGCACCTAATGTTGACTCATGCAGTGGTTTAGATTAAAACCTTTTGTTTTAGGAATCCTAGTTTCCCCGGACTCAGCTGAAAGAGTTTCTGAGCTTTTCATTAAAAAATAAAAAATCTGATTTTTAGAAAGTGAGATCTTTTTGCCTCTCTTGTGCTTATTGCTTCTGTCGGGGAGTGAGCTGCACTGGAAAGTTAGGTACCAACTGCTCCCTGGGTACTCTGTTCTCTGCAGTTTGAGGTCTGCCATCTTGCTCACCCCATCCTGGCATAGTTCAATGGACTTACTGTGGGATAATGACTTTAGGGCAGGCTGGAAGTTGGTTGTAGTTAAGTCTTTGTGCTACTTTATATGTCTTTAGATGTGGCTGGGATCTGCTCAGCAACTACTTGGAAGAGCAGTTGTAGATGCAATTTGGAAGAGGACTTGTAGAGGCACCAGCTGCCTTCTCTGCTCAAGGCTGCCTTCTCCCTCACCCCTCAGTTCCCTATCCCTGTGCCTACTCTCCGGTGTGGGAAAACACATCACACTCTGTACACCTTCCCAGCTCCCCCTTCTAGCCTTCTTTTGGCCGCAAAGTCTGCTCCTTCCCACAATAGTCCCGGAGACGCTTGGCAGACCGACTTGCGTGGGGACTGATTTTCAGAACTAGCTTGTTCACAAAATGCTCTTTTGGCATCTCAGTTTGAAGATGTATCTTTAGGGTTACCCATTGCTAGGCAATTGTCAACTAAAGTTTGAGCCCAATGTGAGGATCACAGTGAATTGCCCTGGGCGATTGTGTGTACATTTAGGGATTTGGTTTTGCAATCCAGGTTCTGGGAACAGGAGTTTGAGAAGACATTATTTCATGTACCTTTATGGAAAGAGTTATTGGTTTTTAAAGTCTAGCCCAGTGCCTGGCACACAGTAACACAGTGTTTATTCTGGTGATGAAAATGGTGATTTTTTTTGTCTCCTTGTACTCACCCTTTTAGTTTTAGCTCTGCTAGTTCTGAAAACCTATCATATGTGAGGTTCTCAGCTACATGCGGAATACAGAGACACAAACTACGGCTTCTGCACCATGGCCTGGTGTTCAGGCTCCTACTTGTCCTATTCAGTGTACTTCTAGGCTTTTCTTTGGCAATTGCAGACCCTTTTCAGAATCCTGTGAAAGTTGTGGACTGTTTTCCCAGAAAAAATTCACACATGTATGAACATCTGCATTTGATTTTATGGGGTTCACAGACCTTGAGGAGCCTATTGGTGGATGCACGAGAGGTCCGTGGGCTCCAGGTTAAGAAGCTCAGAATGAGAGATGTGAGTGAACTTGTTATCTTGAAAGTCTGCTGCTGTAGCCCCGCTCGGAGAGAGGCACCCCTCACGCTCCCTCTAAAGTTTTACCAAACTTCTTGTGACTCTGTTCACCCCAGATATACCTGATGGACATCTACCTGCTAATCTTCCACATACTTCAAAGTCCCATTTTCCCCTGTGAGTCCCTTGCTGATCCTTGGGTAAAATTGGCCACATGTACACTTGATCCCATAGTCCTAAGCATACTCTTTTCTCTTGGCCACTGAAATACTTAACTCTGCTTAGTTAGAATGTAAGGCCTTGGAAGATGGAAACAGTGGCTGCCTGTGCCTTTCCAGCCCTAGGAACTAGCATAGTAGGTAGGCACTTACTAAATATGTGAGGAATGACTGAGCAAATGAAGCCAGCAGGCAGACACACGGCTTTTCCCGCCTAATTTACTTCTAGCTCTTTAGAGTTGACGTGTTTCTTATTCTCTCCTTTAACTGCTAGAGTTTGGAAAAGATGTCAGAATTCCTTTCTCCAAAATCTTCCTTTTCAAGGGTGGGAACTCAGGCACAAGGTTGACTTTACTTGCATGCAGCATGTTTGGCCGTGATGAATATAAGCTTTATTTATTCTAGCCCCTTGTTTGCTCACCACTTCATTCATATAGATCTAAAATATGTCACTTTCCCTTTCTTTGGTCTTGGGAAGTAAGGATAAGTCTTTCCACTCTGTTCTCTTTAAAGGACTAAGTAATTTAGGGCTCGTGATTAGCCACTGATAGATCTACCATATTTTGAGTGCCTGCTATGAGCTTAGCTGCGTTTGGGATTTCCTTTAGTCTTATTTATACCTGAAGACTTATGGGTTTAAGCTGGAGAAGAACAGAAGGTGAGAGAGTACTGTACTGTTTTAACCCATGTCTGCGATCTGGTGAGCATCTACTGCCCATTCTATTGAGTTTGGAAGTAACTGGAGCCCAGTCACTGTTTTCAGGTACATATTCTTCGAGACAATGCCTTTTGTTTACTTTCATAGTGCCAATGCCTAGATAGATAGAACTTTCCCTATGACTCAGTGTCTTAAACAAGTTTGATGCAGATAAATTCATTTGACAATGAGATAAAAAATAATGTCCCAAGGTTTATGTGAGGACCTTTACTCCTCATACTGAGAGAGAGAAAAATATCTATTATTGTAACTTCGTTATGTCCTCTAACCACTTTTCCACCCTCCAAATCATTCAGTGTTGGGGATACCTGGAAGATGGTACCACCTGGAAAGGCCTGGTTCTGTGTAAGGAAGGTAAAGACTGAGGTGGAGATAAGCTCCCCAAGTCAAGTTTTAATTCAGATTCTAGTCCGCTAGATACCCTTCAACATAGAAAGGCAGAGAAAATGCTGACGGTTCACAGAATATGGGCTAGAGGAGCAGAATTGTACAAAAGTGTTCGTCAACACAGAAAGGTCATACTGCACTAGCATTTGCTCTTGAAGGTAACTCTTCCTCAGCCCTGGTGTGTAGCCCTTTGGTACAGAGGGGGCACGTGGGGCCGTCCGGTTCCCGGTGCTCATTTCCTTTTTGGGCAGCCATCCCAGTATAACAGATACTTATACATATTCTGTCCTCATTTTTATCTAATTACACATATCTCTGGGGGATAGGGAACAGGTTTGGATCATTCAATTTTAGGTCAGTTGTGCACAGGGTAGCCGAGATGAACACTGATCTATAGAGTTCTATGATATGTGGAAATTTCCCATAGTTCCCTGGTCCCAAGCACACCAGGGGGCATTGTTTGCCATCTCAGGGGCTGGAGATCCCAGTCAGCATTAGGAGGTGGGGGGCAAAGAATGGAGCCCGATTGGTTCTTGAGTCTGAATGTAGGAACTTTTCTGAGACCAAGCTAGCTCTTGCTATCCTTGGAGCAATAAGATTTTTATTTGATGATCTGCCAAACCAAGAGGACCCATTAATATTGGTTCTTCTTCTGGAGATCATGTGTCCTTACCCATTACCTGCCTGGAATGTGTTCAGATTCCTGAGAAATACAGAACAAAAGACTCTCTGATCGATGGAACGATCTTTATTATCGCCCCGTGTTGTCCGGAGTTCCTGTCTCCTTTGTGACCCAGATGAACTGGTGTGGACAAAGGAGAAGCTCTGAAATGTCCCCACCTTTCTCTAAGACTTGGAGCCGACAGCCTTGGGCAGTCCAGCTTCCTGGCATCTCTCCTCCAGGCTCTATTGTAGCTTTTCAAATCCCCAGGAAAGAAAAGCCCGCTGGTTACCCTTTCCTTCTTCTTTTGCTTTCTGCTTCTTACTTCATTTCTTGACTCAGACCTCAGCCTCCCCAATGTTCTCTGAGCCTTGGAGAGAAGAATAATCCATTTAATGCTTAATATCAAGGCTTACACCTCCAGTCTAGGTTTCCTTCTGACTTCTTGTTCCTTCATCCAATTGATATCACTCCTCCCATTCCCTGCCCCGTGCAGCGCGCTTTGACCAAAAAGCACTGATGGGGGTACAAAGGAAGAACAAGTATTCCGCTTCGTCCCCATGCGGGCACACTCAATCTTGTGAGTGTGGGATTAGGGAGACAGAGGGAGCAAGAGGGCAAAGACTGCACACAGCAAAAAGCAGGTGAGAAGAAACAGGGTGTGTGAAGTTACACAGTGGGGAGTAACTGGGAGATAAATGAGCAGTCCAGCCCCGGAGAGGCTGTGAAATAGGAAGGGAGAAAGAGGGTCCCATGGTTGGGATGTCGGAGAAGGTCTCAGGGAGGAGGTGGCTCTGAGCTGAGTTTGGAAGGCAGGTGGGATTCGGTCGGGCTCACAGGAGCGGTGGGGTGTGAGGATGGAGAAGTTCAGGCATAACAGGGAAATAAACGCAGGTTTGGGAAGCGTTTCAGCCATTCTTCAGAGAATCCCTTTCCTTTCCAGGGGAAAGAAAGCCAGGTGGGAGGGAACATTTGGGACACAGCAGAAGGATCAACTTGGCTGGATGGGAAGGGGGTCATCCAGGAACAGAAGGTGAAAATGGGAACTAGCCTGGGAGGCCAGGTTGGTCTGAGTGGAGCTGCAGTTTGGCAGCCAATTCCTGGGAAGTACTTCAATGCCTCGGAGGCCAAAAGAGAGGTTCCAGGGGAGGTTGGAGGCGGCATCCTGTGTCCCTCAGCAGGGAGGACTGTCTACCTCCAGAGGCTCCTTCTCTCACTAAGGTTCAACTGAATCCTGGCTTTTGATTTCTTTGGTTTTGTGTTACCCAGGTCCTTTTCCAGGATACTTCCCAGAGGGGGTGGGGGTCAGAGAGACACACTGGGGGCCGGTGCTGGTGTGAGCCAACCATCCCATCAGGTATAGGACAGCCCCGGCCAGTGCATGCGCAGATTTACTAAGTAGGGCAGGATTTTGGGGCACGGCCTGTCCAAGTGGTGGATCTGAAAGTAGTTTCTCCTTTCAATGCTTTAGTCACTAACCCCTTTCTTTAACAACAACAACAACAACAACAACAACAACAACAACAACCCATAAATAGTATAAATGAAAATATACAAATCCAGTCCAGGGAGGAAAACGTAAATGCTGACTCATATAGTTCAATCCAACCTCTCGCCCCAAGGAGGAGTTTCGTGGTTCATATCTGGGGAGTGAGGCTGCAGGTCTCTAAGGCAGCGCTTCGTCCTGAGGGGATTGAGGTGGTTTAATTTGGAGGTGGTGCTTCCCTACTTCCGCCCAGGCACACAGGCCACCCCTCTTACTAGTGCAAACTCTCCACCTACATGTCACCTACCTCCAACCAGCAGGAAAGCCTGGGGCCCAGGGAACCAGATTTCGGGGGGAGGCTGGGCATCACACCAGCCCTCAGGGTTTCTTGAAGCCCTGAACTCTGTGAAAGTTCAACTCTCTGTCCCAGGGCGTGTGACAAGCAGTGGCTGCGTGGCCTAACTAGGGTGCTGGCTCTGGAGTTGGAGGTCTGGGTTCAAATTTAAGCCCGTGATCGTGGGCAGGATTCTTAACACCTCTGTACTGCAGTTTCCTCATCTGTGAAGTGGGAATGATAGTTTCTCCCTTTGGGAGGGTCGTTGGAAGAATGGAGTAAGTTTATATGTATATAAAGTGCTTAGAAGAGTTGGGACATATTCCTCTCCCAGGAGATGTTTGCAGTGACCCTGTTTTTTCATTTGTAAAATGGAAAGACATACCAGTTGATTTTTTTCCTCCCCTACACTGGCTTAAGAAAATGAGATAGTAAGTAGGAGAAGCTCTGATTCTCTTAGAGATAAGAAGTTCTAGAACTCTGCGGCATTGCTACTCTTATTAATTTATTATTTATTTTTTGCTCTTAGATCAAATCTGTTAGAAGAGACTTTGAGAAAGATTGATCTATGGGACACTTTGTCCAGTTCAGATTAGTGCATGTTACTTAATCAATGCTGATGCTGGGTCCTTCTGAGAAAGAACAAGAATTTCACAGATGCAGAAGCACAATGCACAGAGGTGGACCGAGTTTATGTGTCTGGACTCCTGGCTCGCATTTCCATTCACTCTTGCCTCCTCCAAGGGGGAGGACAGTGCTTCCTGCCTGGATGAGGACTTGCCCTTTGCACAGCTAGAAAAGGGCTTGAAAGTCCTTCAGACCAATGTGGGCGGGGGTCGAGAGCCGATGTGATGCGCGGGGGCGGCGACACCTGGCTCATCTGCAGCCCTCCCGTCCTGGCGGATGTGTGTGTCCACCTTCCCAGCACATGCTTTAGGTAGGCAGTGGTCCGTGCTTGACAAGCTGGCATTCCAAGCTCCTGATCCTCCAAACACCAGACCCCTATGTTATTTTTAACTGTCCAAAGTTTTTCCACGTGGTGTAATTGATGGGACTCGTTAGCCTAGTCAGAGAACCTAAACTTTGGCTTATTTTGCATCCCTTGAATGGGCACATATCTGATGACCAAGCAGAAAACTCCATTTTCTGAATCTCTCTGCCCGTTCTACCCCCCACTCCTCTCTGGGGAAAAGAAGCAAACACAGAGATAACCTGAGCTCGCCTGTTTCTGTGGCTCCAGATAGGAGGGAGGAAGATCATTTCTGTCTGCGACCTTCTCCTCCCTGCTCTCGCTGTGTCCTGATAGTGAGGGACAAAGCTACATTTTCAGAGAGATAACAGGAAGGGCATTGAGGAGGTTGGGTCACAGTCTCTTCTGGCCTTCTTTCTCAGCCCCCACATTCCCCACGGGGTAAGTCACATTCTCATTGTCCTCTGGGAACAGCCTTAGACAGATGCTCAGACAGATGCTCTTATTTGAGAGAGCCTGAGATTGTACGGTGTCCGCTGACCACGAACCTTGTGATA
This sequence comes from Rousettus aegyptiacus, assembly GCF_014176215.1. Classification (NCBI taxonomy): domain Eukaryota; kingdom Metazoa; phylum Chordata; class Mammalia; order Chiroptera; family Pteropodidae; genus Rousettus; species Rousettus aegyptiacus. The sequence goes on along the minus strand of NW_023416306.1, from coordinate 151,651,228 downwards.
ATTGAGAATATCCTCAGTTGCCTGTGTCCAGGAGAAAGTGTGCCACCTCACTCCGCCCTGTCATTTGCATCATGAATTTCTCCAGCTTGTGTCTCCTCAGACCATGGAGCACTTGTCATTTATCTTACATTAGTTGAGCATGTACAGTATACCAGCTACTATGTATGCAATGCATGTACAATGTAAGCAAAACTGACATGGATTCTATTTGTGTGGAGCTTAAAGTCCAATTAGGAGACAGATATTAACCACATTAATATATAAATAACAGTTGGATCTGTATTACATTGGACAGCCCAGGAAGATATAAGAGAATGTAGCAAGGGGGGAACTGTTCTAGTCTTATGTGTTGAGGGACAGTTTCTTTGAAGAGGCAACATTTCGTTCCAGGCAGCGGGGGAACAGCATGTGCAAAGGTCCTGTGACAGTTGGAGCCAAGGAAAGCAGTTGTGTCTGGAACGCAAGAGAGAAAGGGGAAGTGTGGCTCATGATATGGCAAGAGAGGTCAGCAGGGGTCTAGACATGTTGGGTCTTGATGGATTCTTTAAGGATATGTACTTTTCTTCTAAGAGCTGTAGAAGGGTTTAAGTTAGGATGTAAGTTGATTTTATTTACTTTCTAAAAACTTCCCCCTGGCTTTAAGGGAGACTTAGCGGTAGGTTCCGGGAAGGACAAGATGAGTGTGTTCTGAGGAGGCTTTTCTGGGTATGATTTAGAAAATAAAAATGAGACATGAGCGTGTACGTGAAGGATCGATCAGGCATTAGCTGCACAAGGCTGTGACCATAGAGCTTTCCCTTTAACTGCTTCCCTCCTTCTTGTCATTCCCCATCCCGTTTGGTAGTTGAAAGAAACTGACACCCTGCCCCGCCATCCTTGGAGGTTTTTGATATCGTGGATAGATTGGTTTTCCTCCCAAATTGAGTCTGGAGCAGTTAGCCTCATTCCATTATCCCTGCTGCTCACTCCAGCTGCACCTTTGGGCTTCTCAAGGTGTGACCTGAGGACTTGAGGGCGAGGGGCACCTCTGTGACTGACGAAAAGGTAGATTCATGGGTTTTCCCCTAGACCCGCTAAATCAGAATCTCGTGGGTGAGGTCCTGTAATCTGACTCTAAAGCTTGAGAATCACTGTTGGTCCAGTACTGCACATGCACCAAAAATGTGATGATGGTGTGTGTGTGTGTGTAGTAAAATAGGTACCAAGAGCTCTCGAGGCACAGATGGTCTTTAAGCCTCACAATGATGCACGTGGGGCGACAAGGCTCTGGTAACTTCGGTGTCCTAGTTGACACAGTTATAAAACTGGTGGGCTGAGGGGCCTCAAAGTCAGGTGTCTGACTCCGAGCACACTACACTTTGCCTTTCTTTCTTTACACATCTATTCTCCAGGGGACAGGATTAAAAAGTATTGAACTCTTACAATTTCCAGATGTAGTTTCTTTATAAAAAAAACATCAGTACCTTTCTGGGGGCTTATACTATCCATCTAGAAAGTGAATATCCAGTTAGTACATGAAAGGGTGGAGTCAGCTGGGTTTATTGTAATTATTATTATAACTTTTGGGTATGGAAGATATCAAATCTATGCAAAAATAGAATAATATAAAGAACCTCTATGTATCCATCATCCAACTTCAATAGTCACAAGGGGAACAGGCATCTTTCCAATTGTTCAGACTTTGCCCTGGAATACTCTCATGGTTTTTGTTTGTTTGTTTTTGAACTTTCATGTTTTTGTGTCCATTGAATGAAATACCTGATAGGAGAATGGGTAGCGGGAACAGAGATGCTTTCAAAATATTCCCAGCGGCTGATGACCAGAGAGAGAGAGGAAGCTCTTTTGGCTCAATTTGTCTCTCAACTGTACAGTGCATAGACAGAGCTAGAGCTTAGAATTGTAGATCTGGGAAATACCTTAGAGCAGGGGTCCCCAGCCCCTGGGCTGCAGACCAGTACTGGTCTGTGGCCTGTTAGGAACCAGGCCGCACAGCAGGAGGTAAGTGGTGGGCCAGTGAGTGAAGCTTCATCTGTATCTGCAGCCGCTCCCTAGCGTTAGCATCTCCATCCCAGCTCCACCTCAGATCATCAGACATTAGATTCTCAAAGGAGCACTGGTCCCTGGTGCTGAAAAAGTAGGGAACCTCTGCAGAGAACACCGCACTTTCTAGATATGACAACAGAGGCCTAGCCATGTCTGAGGATAGACTTCAGGCCTTTTATAATGTATAAGAGGCAGAGCCGGGCCTGGAATTTCGGTCCTCCAGCCCTGTCACCCTTATGTACCACAGAGGGTCTCTTGGCATTTTCGCTCTGGGAGACAGGATCTCAGCTCTCAGAGTCCCAGTGGCTGAAATACCAGCATTTGGCCACCTTGACTTTTGCTTCCTTCTTGCTAAAAAGACCCTTGACATAGCCTCAAGGTCTCCTGGTCTGGCTAGAAGAGAACACACCTGTGAGTAAGATGAGTGCTGGTAGAAGCAAGGTGGGCCACACGCTCGGTGTCCCTTAGCTCTGCCTGTCCCAAAATTCTAGAAGCTCTAAGGCATAATATGACAAATTCATGCCATAGATTTTCAGGGAAGGGAGGAACCCATTTCACTGACCACCTTCATGGAGAAGCTGGAGGGGGGCCTTCACAGATGGGCAGAAATTGGGGACTGAGGAGGAAGAAGAAAGGGAACTAGTCTCTCGGCTCAGCGTTTCAACCAGGAGTTCCTAAGACCTCCTGAAGTGGAAGGCTCTGCACCTTCACACTAAGGCAGATACTGCGAAGCAGAGGATATGATATCTGTTCTCAAGAAATTTCTGTCTAGTTGAGGGGCAAGGCATATGTTGAATACTCACTCATATAAGTGGAAAATTGTAAGATCGTAAGATGCAAATTGACTTTTAAGATCAGCCCAAAGAAGAGTGCAGTGGAAACCAAGAGAGGAATCACAAAACAGAATGTAGTAACAACGTTAATAATGGTCATGTCCCCAATGTCTTCCGCGTGTGGCCACATGTGAGATGCTGTAATAACTGCATCGTTACACAGCAGCTTTTACGCTAACAACCACACTCGTTCCAGCCACCGTCTCTTGAACACCTATACTCTCCTCGACAGCCCTGTGCTGTGTGCTGTACATGCATGAACTCATTTTCTCCTCCTAGGAAGCAGGTATGTTAACTATTTTACGATGAAAAAACTCCAAAAAGTTTAAGCAGCCTGCCCAAGACCCTCAGGTGTGGACCTGTCTGTCCATTTAATGAACTTGGGTTCAAAAACAGTGTGACTACCAGCCTGGCTGGGTGGCTGGAAGAGGTACGGCTGGCAGGTAAGGAAGGACCTGCTTATAAAAACCTGTGTGAAAAGTTTGATGCTGGAGGTGTTGGAGCGTGGTTTAAGGTATGACAGGGTGGATGTTGCCAGTGATTAATTGGCAGGGTGGCTTGAGCGGGGAGGCTGTGGCAGGAACAGGCTGAAGCGTCTGGGGTCTACAGGAAGGGGTGGGAGTGGGAATGTGCCTGGTCAAACCAAGTAATGAAAATCCTCACACCTCATCAGACTTAATTAAAATCAAATAAACACTCCAGCAAACCCACTTCATACCAAGTAGGGGCAGAGATTTCTGTCTGCTACTAGGGTGTTAGTACTGGGTTCAATATAGCCGCAGGGACATAAAACTTCATCATTATATAACATCTGTAAAGCATGACTACGCTTTGTGTTGATAGGCTTCCTTACACGTTTATGGTTTCAGTCCTCAACTAGGTCCTTAGTGCCCCATCATCATTTCTTTCCTTACCCCCTTTTCATTTCTTCCCACAATAATTGTTCCAAGATCTCACCATTTACCTGAAAACTCTTTCCATCCTCTCACTCTCGGAAGGTGATTTCGCCCCAGACTAATTCAAGAAAATCGAAGCCACGAAGCAAGTAACTTCCCTGTCATTCTTGCTCTCTGCCTCATCATGGCAAAAAGCCACTTCTTCACAGAGGCCTCCCCTGCCCACCCCACCTAATACTGCCCTATGTCATTCTCCTACTACCCTAGTATAGTTTTTTCCACAGTGCATGCAGAAATGATCTTCATGCATTTGTTCGTTCACCTGTCTTTTGTCTGCCTTTCCCCTTGGAATGTAAGTTCCATGAAAGCACGGGCCTCGCCTGCCTCGAGCACTGCCAGCATCCACAGTACCTAGCACTCAGTAAGTGCCTGGAATGTGGGAGTTGCTCAAAAATAGAAATGAATGGGTGAATTCCCATGGGTTCAGCCATGATCCATGATCCCATGATTCGACCTTCCTTTCTCCTCCTGTTTACCCTACTGCCTACTCCACTCCACCTGACGTTCCCCTTCAAACATAACCTAAATGGATTCCTCTTCCCTTAAAGCTGCTTATTCTCCTCCGGGTTCACTATCTTTTAAGCAAAATCTCAGGGTCATCTTTGACTCCCCTCTTTTCTTATCCCCCCCATACACTTAGTCCTGTTGACTTAACCTTGGCAGTGCCCCTGGACTCCGTCCTCTCTTCCGTTTGTTTCTCATTCATGCAACATGAGTGCTCACAGGGATGTGGGCAGGAGCTTTCTAATTGACTTCCCAATCTGTAGTCTCTCCCCGTCAGGCTATCCCTACCCATAGGGGGAGCTTTGCATAGTTCAGTTTCTTTATATTTCCAATGGCTCCTAGTAATCGTAGAATTCATCCATCCTTCTACCCATTTGTCCATCTACTCACGTATCCATCCACCCTCCTGTCCATCCATCCATCCATCCATCCATCCATCCATCCATCCATCCATCCTCTATTTACTGAGTGCAACCCTGTCTAGCACTGTGTAAGGTGCTGGGGTAGAGAACTGAGAGCACAGTCTTTGCTTTCATATCAATTTTTAATCTTGTAGGTGGAGACAGATATAAACAATGAAAATCATTCAAGTGTTACAGGCACTTTTTATTCATTCATCAAATATTTATTGAGTTCCCACTGTGTGATATGCACTATAGGTGCTGGATATTCAGCAGTAAATAAAACGAAGTCCCTGCCTTCACAGAACTCACATTCTTGTGGAGGAGATCCATAGCGAACAAACACACAAGTGTAAATACTATGGAGAAAAATAAAGGTAGGTAAGGGGTACATGTATGTGGGTTTGAACACGCTTGTAGAGCGTGTTCAGAGATGGCTTCACAGTGTTGATGATGACTGAGCAGAGACCCGCAGGATGAGAGTGAGTGGCACCTGCAGATATTTGGGGGGAACAGAATTCCAAGCAGGTGGAATGGCTAATACTCTGTGCCAAGGCCTTGGGCTGGGAGTGTGCTTGTACAGGGCCTGGTGGGATACAGGGGAGTAAAGAAACCTATCCTATGTGGAAGGACCACGGGGCACTTCTCACATTCTTGTGGAGGAGATCCAAACTCCCTAGCCCACCATTCACAGTCAAACCTCCCATTCTACCACCTGCCCGTGGACTCTGAGTTTGAATCATGCCAGACCATGAATTTCCCACCTCCAGGCCTTTGCTTCTCTGACATTCTTTGCAAGGACTTCCTCTGATCCCCATGCCTCTGCCCAGGAACCCTTCCAATTTCTACTTACCGTTCAAAGTCTGAGCCTCTCCTAGGCAGAACCAATTACCCCTTTGCTCCATAACACTTTGTGCATGCTCGTGGAGCATTTAGCATGGTGATGTCTCATGAGCTGTGTCTGTCTGTGCCGGTCACTTCCACTGGCCAGAGCGCCTCACGAGAAGGAACCGTATCTTAGATGTTTCTTGGTCTCCAGCACCCTGCACAGTGTTGGGCATACAGTAGGTGGTTTGATGCACATGCGAAGCAAATTCCTCTAGAAAACAGCTTGCTTTGTTGCCAGACCTCTCCATATAGACATACTGGTAGACACACATGCCCTTTTTCTACACATCGGTTGCCTTAAAAAAAAAAAAAAATTAGACTCCCACAGTTCCTAATGAAAGCAACAGGGTCATGAAATTAATGTGTCACTCTGGTGCCAGCTTCATTCAGCTGACTCATGGCCTGCGAAGGGTTTTTCAAACATGTGTTTCTCATCTATGTGTTGATTTCTCTTCCCTTTCTCAGTCATCTTCCCTTCCCCTCAGATTTGTGGGAGGTAACAGACGTCAGGTCTGGTGGCACCTGCACCTCCTCTTGCATCCTCTGAGCAGATGTTTTTCATCTTTGGGCCTGAGATGGGGGTGGGGAGGGGGCCTCTGACTTGGGAAGAGCAAAAGAGTAAAAATGAGATTTCTTTCCCCCTTGAAATTCACTAAAGCTTATTTGATTGTTTGAGAAAGTCCTAAAATATGTGTGTGTGTATGTGTGTGTGTATTCACAATACATAAAATAAATGCCTGTATGTATATATATATATATATATATATATATATATATATATATATTTCACTATGAACTGAATCATGTCTTTAAGGGAATTCCATGATTTATTTTTTTCTCTCCATGACGGAGAGAGGAGAATATTTCCAGGTGTCCTGGTATTAATTTGGTAATTCAGCAGGTATTTATTGAGTGCCTAACTATTCTGGGTGCCGGACATAAAGCAGTGAACTAAATGGGAGAAATGCTTGCCTTCCTGGAGCTTACACACTGGTGGAGGCAGAGAGATGTAAGCAAATAGAGTGAGATGGCGATAGGTCTGTGAGGGCTACCGGAGCGGGGGATTGGAACAGAGAGTGCTGGGGGAGGGCAATTTAAAATAAGATGGCCAGGGAGGGAGGGCCTCATTGGAAAGTGACATTTGATGATTTTCTGGGGGAAGAGGAGTCAAGACAGAGGGAACAGCGAGGGCCAAGGTCCTGAGGTGGCAGCGTGCCTGACGTTTTGAAGAACAGCACGGAGGCCAGTGTGGCTGGAGCAGTGTGAGAGAGATGGACTGTGGTAGGAGAACTTTGTCTTTGTCTTATCTTTGGAGTTGGGCATCCACTGGAGGGTTTTGACAACATCACCCTGGCTGCTGAGTTGAGATTAAATGGAAGAAGCCGGGGCCAAGCAGGGGACCAGTAAGGATGCTGTGGCTGGAACCAGGGTGGTGATTGTAAAGGTTGAAAAATGTGGCTGGATTCTAAATACATTTTAGAGCTAGAGATGACAGGATTTGCAAAGGAATTGGAAGTGGGCTGTGATAACAAGAGAGGTGTCATGGATGACTCCAAGGTTTTTGGCTCGAGCAAGTGGAAGAATGGGACTACTGAGAGGGTAAGGACCGGAGGGGCAGCAGATGTGTGTGGGCTGTACTTTGCCCTGGTAGGCGTGAGAGGCAGATTTGACATCAGGTGGAAATGTCCAGTATGCAGGGACATCACTGGACTTACTCTTGTGGGATGTCCACCTGGGGGTTGGGGGGAGCAGATTAGGAAACTGTCCAGCGGGCCTCAGTGGGACCTGGTTACAAACTGGTTGCTCCAAAGGCACGAGGAATTATCTCTGAGTATGGGCAATTGAGCTTAATTTTTTTCTAAAATTATTTTTTTTAAAGCATATTTGGATTCAGTTCAGGAAACACTAGCACCAACAAATGCCAGGCATTATACTAGGTGCTGAGGATATAGTGCAAGAGTGGAGCTGAAGTGATTTTCGCCTCTTGGAGCTTATCGTTAATTAGAACAATGGTAAATCCACAGCTAATGTGAGAATAGACTCTACATCTTGATGAATAAATTAAAACCTTTACTTATGACACTCTATTTCCATTATTGTGAGAAAGCAAGAAAAATTGGAAATATTTGTGGTTTTTTCCCCCCAAATAGAATATATATATATATATATATATATATATATATATATATATATATATACATATATATATATACATGTACTTTTTTTTTTTGCCGAGGAATTTGATTTGGAAGTCCTTGTGCATCACAGCATAAGTGATTCGCTGAGCAATGCTTAACATTTTCCTGCGACCAGGTATTCACATAGAAGGTTCCTGGTTATATATCAAAGTCATATAAGCCATCCTTGGCAGGGAAATTTTGGTTTTAGAAACTGTTACCATCATGATTGCTAGTAAAACGTTACCAAGTTCAACCAAAAGTGAATGAGAAACTTTTTGTCAGAGTAGGGGCAGCAGAGGTTATAAAAACTGCTGTGAACGAGGCACTTGGTGGCCTGGAACAGTGACACCTGGCTATTCTGTCCTTGACTATACTTACTCAGTGGTCCTGAATCATTTTGGTTTTTATGTCCCACGAAATGGGGAACTGGATTGGGTGGGCAGCTGGGTGCTGTTCTTTCTGTTGGCATTTGATCGTGTCTTTCCTCATTTTGGACAAGATCCCAGATAATTCCGGGGTGTTTTGGAGATAATACTCCTGACCCTAAATCTTGGGGGGTTGGGGAGAGGACATCTGTGGTAGCTCCTCATGTCTCAGGAAAGCTCTGTGAAGGTAGCAGTTTCGTCTTGTTTACCACTGATCCCCAGATTGTCAAGTATATGTTGAATGAACAAGTGAACCATGCCCCCTAATAGTAGCTGGCTCTGAAAGGAGGTTGTGAGGGTGGGGGAGTGATGCTCAGGACAGAGTATCCTCCGTCCTTTGGGCAAACGTAAGATCAGTAGAGTGGCCTGGGTACCAGAATATACCAACAGGCTTGATGGAAAATTCTAGAAAATTTTGGGGAATGGCATGGGAGTATGAGGAAGCCACAGAGAACAAATGAAGTTAAACTGTGATAGTCAAAGGGAAGAGTTAGCCAAGGATGGCGAAAAGCTTGGGTAAAATATTGCCAGCTGAGGGCTTACCTTAGCCTTTTGGCTTCCTGTTGGCCTTGAATGAGGTTCCTCTTTTCTTGTCTATTTTGGAAAATTTCAAACATATGTAGTATAATGAACCCTCATATATGTATCATCACACAGCTTTGATAATTAGCAACTTATAGCCAGTCTTGTCTCACCCACAGCCCATCCTTACTCTCCCACACCAGAGATTATTTTGAAATAAATCCCAGACATCATTTTAACTGTAAATATTTTAATAGTATTTACAACAAAAATTAAGGATTTAAAAAAAAAGTCAAATCTCATTGGAGTTAATAACTTCTTAATATTATAAAATATCCAGTTAGTGTTAAAATGTATAAGTCTGTGTATATATGGTCGTATGTGCATATATATTAATTATTGTTTTAGGAGTGTATTAAAACGACTTTTTTTTATAGAAATGATGTATATTCGTTACCAAAAATTAAAGCAACACAAAAAAAGTAAAAAGATGGGAACAAAAATAGCACCCCATATCCATTAGATGAACATCATTTCAGACACCTCTCTATATATGTAAGTCACATGGAAGAACAAATAGAAGATAGGTATAAATGCTGTCAGGAATACTTTTTTTTTATATTAAAAAGGAATCACTGAATAGCATTTTAGAGCTGAAAAGACACCGACAGCTCTTTCGCTTTTTCATAAGGCTGGTCTAGAGTGGAAGTCTTCCGAGGGCAGGGATAAGCCTTAGTTATGTTTATATGCAGCCACCTCCCCCATTGTCTGGCCTGATATTCCTGTGGCCAATAACTGTGGTTTGAATTGAAATGTTCCTTCAGAAATCACGGAGCCATCTTATGGAATAGGGTGGCCCACGAGGTGAAATCCCTTGCAGAGATCCCACAGGTGGTTAGGGCACACTTGGGGCTGGAGCTTGTGCCCCTTACTCTTGTTTCTCTGCTTTCTCCAGCTCATGGGAGTGTGTAGCAAAGAGGTTCAGTGCACAAGCTCAGAGCCAGACACAGCTGGACTTGATTTTGCCCTGAATCTTCTTCCATGACTTAGTAGCTGTGTGACATCTTTTACGCACACAGTTTACCTATCTTGAAAGGCCGTGTGAAGTGTAAATGAGATAATGCCTAATAAACTTAGAGCATAGTTCCTTGCGTGTACCAGGTGTGAAATAAATGTTAACTGTAATTGTTCTGGTTTGTAGTAATAGCAGAAGCTATTACTATGTAGTAATAGTACCAGTATTTTCTTATTCTACTGGAATTGTCAGCTAGAAATCAAAGAAAGCTCAGCCCTCCCCACCCCGCTTCACTCCCCTCGGGTTCCTAGTTGCAGATAAAACCCAGTTGATAACTGACTTTTGTTTTGTTCCTGCCATTGGGAAGAAGAGATTATATCATGTGGGAATCCTTTTCCTGTATTGCATCACCTTCTGGTTGGTGTTTATGTGTTGTGGTCAAGGTTTGTGTGTCTTCTCCCAACATGTAGTTTAGTGGTGCTGCCTTAACAAAAGCTTTGTAAATAATTATACTGAGCTCCTCAAATAGAAACTCTGGGCAAAGGGCTGGGTGCAAGACGTCTGGCCTTCCGGTTGCCCCTCCAGTCTGCTGACTCAGCAGCTCTTCCAGAGCCCTCCTCCAGGCCCTGGGTCTGTCAGGTCACTAATGGAATCTGCTGGAAGCAAATTAACTCATGTAAAAAGGGCTAACAAATCACTCCAGCTGTTGGTGTCTGCCCCAGGAAGGCTGGCACGTCCCCATTCACTCATAGGTCCTCACCCCACATTTCATACCTCTCCCAGGGAGCCCCACTTTCTCTTGCATGGTTACCGAGGAGCATACAGGTTGCGCTGAACTCTCAGCCCGCCGCCCCCCAGCAGAGCCATGGCCTGTGCATGTGAGAAGGCCATCTGTTCGGCCTGACACGCCTTCCTGTGTGGGAGGCCCGAGAGCTGGCTCCATGCATTATTCACACTTCTGGGTTTGGGTTGTCTTAACCATTTGCTCTAAGTAGAAGCTGGGAAAAGGAGGGCAGGTCAGGGAGGAGGCAGTTGTACTCCTAGGCTGGGGCATGGTCTCTCCTTCCTCCCTTGTCGAACGTATACTCTTTTTAAAAATATTGTCTCCTGCAGGGTAGGATCTATGCTCCACATGGGTCTGCCCAGTCCTGCATTCCTGGAATGTAGTTTCCCTCTCTGGATCTGTGCAGGGTTTTGGGGGTGGGACGGGGGCAGGCTTCACAGAGCAGGCTGGGAAATGCTTGTTTCCAGAAGTGTGGGCTGCCATTGTGACCCTCTTTCCCCTTTCTCCTCACCCCTCTCGCCTCCCTCACAGTCGCCTTGTAGATTCCTGAGTAAATTGAGGTTATTCTGGTGTGCATGTGCCTTATGGCTGCAACAGGGGAGATAAGAGAAGGAGAAAAGCTGTTCTTCTTCAGAGAGAGGGATCCAAGGGGAAGGATTTGTGGGGTTGGAGAACCCCAAGCAGCATCCTTTGGTGCTGGTGGAAGAGAATTTGAGTAATGCAATGGGAGTGCGGTGATAACCGATACTGCGCCTGGCGGAAGGAACATAGGTGTGCTCTTCCTCATTCTGTCATGGAGAAAGTCTGTGTCATTCCTTGCCCAAAAGTATCTATGTGAAGGCTTAAAGAAGAGGCCAGGCCAGAGAAGACACCCATCAACACTTGTTTCTATCTTTCCTTCCAATTCACCCAGCTCCTTGATACTAGTGGTTGATCTAGATCCTAGAACACAAGTTTCCAGACATTCCTTACCTAAGGATAGTAATTACACCTGAGTGCAGGTATCATGACCTTAGGTTCCTTCTGATCACCTATGCCTTGAGCCATAAAAGTCCCAGCTAACAGCATCCAGGTGTTCAGTCCTAATGCCATCTTTTCTCTGGGCCTCATGACCCAGGGTTATACATGTTTGCTTTGAACCAAATTTACACCTGGATTACATACTGGCTCATTAGAGTCCTTTGCTTTTCCTACCACCCCCTTGGCCAGTGGGACTTTGAGATTGTCATAGTTAAAAGGCTCTCTGTAAAATTAAGCTGTGTAGAAGCAAGGTAAGCCTGAGGTGAGAGTCCAGGCTGGTATTGTGTCTCCTAGGTGGCCAAGTTTTCTAGACACAACCCTGAGAAGTCTTCATAGACCCATAGCATGAATGCGTTTCAATGTACTGAACAGACCAATTCTTTTACAAGCCATGCTGCTTTGGTTAGTTCACCACTGTGCCTCAGTTGCTTCTTCTGTAAAATAGGGCTGATAATAATGGCCTGCTATCTCGCCAGTGATAATAATGAGATGGCACTTGAGAAATCTCTTTGACAAGAAGGCAAAGGGTAGTCTCAATTCCTAGTTCCCTCATTTATGTGAGTGTGTGTGTGTGTGTATGTTTTATCATGGCAAATAAATCATTTGAGATTTTATTTTATTCATTCATCTTGCAGATAAAAAGGTGGTGAGGTAGGTGTACATCATCTTTGCTTAATATAATCTGAGAGATCCTCACCGGTGCGTTGGTCCTGGGGCTGGCAGAAGCTGGGCCTGGGGCCTCCTAGTTTGGTCTCCCCACCCTTCCTGCCTGTTACCTTTTCATATTCTATATCAAAGTCTTGGCTGTTCTTTCAAGTCCTATGTAGTCTGGGCTCTGATCATCTGGGGACTGCATGATTCTTATTACTATTAAAGGTGAGGGTTTTCTTAGCTTATTTCCTTTAGTTTCTAAATCAGTCTCGGAAAGAAGAGGGCAAAAGTAGAAATAGAAGGACATCTATGACCCCAAAGGTACGCATCCTGGTTTGGTGCAAATTCAGGTTTCCTCTGGTGACTTTAAGGATTGTGATAAGTGAAGTGTGAACAGTAAGTGATTAGCTGCAGAACTTCTGGAACTATTAAAGAGTTTTGATTTTAGGATCAGGCTGAAATCAATAATCTGATCCTGCTGCCTACCTCCGCCAGATACCAGGCGTTCAAGCCACCCAGAATATGCCTTCATTCTAGATTCCTGGTCACTGATTTGTTGATCACAACTGTATCTAACTGTATTCACAAGAAAAACAGATGTAAGTGAATGAATTGGATTTTCCTATTGGCCTCGCCATTTTAACCTTGTTTCTTTTTTTCTTTTGGGTGCATTTCTAATGACTTATAAACTGTTAAGGGCCCTTCGAGATTAGATCTTCATTTCACAAGTTTCTAACTGAAATAGTCTCTAAGTAAACACTTAAATGATGGAAGAGGTTGGTGACACTTGAAAAGTCCATTTTTGAAGAGAAGGAAAAGATAATTTTAATAATTGAAGGGATTCTAGCTCATTGGTTGGTTTTGAGTTTGCATGTTCTGGCCATTTGTAGGGATCAGGGAGCAGCCACGGGTGCTGTGTCTGACCGTGTAGGATGACTACCTTTCAGCCTCGTTTCTCAGGTTATCCCTGAGGAAGTCAAGTGAAGAAGCCCGAGTCATCTCCCCGGTCTTGGACCTGTGTTTCTGACTCAGTGTCCTCTTGATGCAGATTCAACCTCCTGCTCTGTGAAGTGGGTTTCAAGATACTGCCCATTCTTGGTGCGTTCCAGTTGAAGCGACCGAGTATTGGCAATATCGTAATTAAAATTTGTAATTCTTTTGGTGTAAAAGACAGCAACATAGTTCCAAAACCTCTTGGTTTACTTCACATGGGTATGGGGACAAAATGTCATACTTGGGGGAAAAAATAAGTCATCTTAGAATAACTTTTTTATTTTATAATTTAAAATGTTAAAAAAATTTAAACATTTAAAATGTAACATGCTTATTGTAAAAAAATGCACAGTGAGAAGGGCATAAAACAAGACAGAAAAAGAACAGAAAAAATAAAAAAGACTAGTTATCCATTCTGCTCCTCAAAGTTAAGGACAGTTTTATGTATATCCTTCCAGATATTTCCTATGCCTCTGAAAGCAGACATATGTATACGTAAGGCCGTGTCAGAATAGCTGCTGGTAGTTGATTTAAAAGGAAAAAAAGTCAGTCGTAGGGTAATTTCTCTTCTTTTTTTGACTCCATGGTAAACGGAGAGAAAACTCATTCAGACTCTTAAGGAAAATTCTTTCTATAAACACTTAAATATCTCCAAGAAGCCTGTGATTTGCACATGCCATGGCTCTTTTTAGTGATGCAAACAGTATACAGTGTGTGTCAAAGAAAGTTTATTTAAATTTTAAACAAAACACAGACTCAGAATATTCAGTGTAGAAATTAGTGTGTAAGGTTGTAACACTGCCTGTGTGAATGAAGAGATCGAGGGGTATTTTTTATTTATTTATTTATTTTTATAACATTAGGTTAGTGGCATGTAATTTTTCCAGGTATCCCAGAGCAAAATATTAAAGGTCAAATAAATGTGTAATATGAGAATGTGTGATGTTTATTGCCCAACATGGTGACAGGCTGTGATCCTGATGAGTGTGAGCTGTAGGAAGTTCTGGATCGGTTCTCTTAAGATGGAAAGACCAGCCAGACAACAAGTGCATAGCCTCTGTTTGCACGCACAAATCCTCCCCCTCCTCATTTCAAGAAAGGGGGCGTGGGCTACCAAACCAGTCTTTGTGGGTCAAATTGGATTCAGACTTCAGTTTTTCCTCCTCCCTCCCACAGACTTAATGGTCCTTAGGCTACATAAGGGGTTTTTGAGTCCAAGTCTAGTCATTTGAGCTCTTTTTAATTTTTTTTTGGTTCCCAGCTTGGTGCAGGCAGCGCCCCGCCCAGGACTCTGGCCCTGTTTTACTTTGCAGCTTCCTCTGGGATGGAGCAGTAGGAGCCTTGGAGGGCACCCTCCAAAACAGTAGCTTGGCTTCTCCACCACCTCCTCCTTTGTCCCAGTTCTGTAGGTTCATTCATTTTCCGCAACTTGATTCTCTCCAGAGAAGCAGATCTGGGGCTCAGAGCCTAGTGCTGTTTTCTCCTGTGCCCTCCCTTCAACTAACTACCTGCGGCTCCTCTTAGCTTCCACATCCTCAAAAGGGATAATGTTCTCCTTGAAAGCATCTTTTGAGGATTAATTGACGTTTGCTCTATGCTTTGAAGAGAGAATCCTATCAAGTCTCGCTGCTGTCCTCAAAGCTGGCCCCGGTTCCAGCTGGTGCCAGGTCTGGCCAATCTGGATGCAGGGCGAGTGGGCCTCTCTTTGGCTGCCTTTCTGGGTATATCGTTTGCGGGCTCATCACCCACAGTAATAGGGCGGCCACCCAACTAGAAGGCGCAGATCCTCAGGTAGATATTTTGTACACTGCACTTTTTTCATGTATTTGCAGCAAAGTGAGCATCCCTTGGGAAGTTAATTTGTGGCCATCTGTGACATTCTTTTGGTTGGAAGTTGTTCTTTTCCCTCTCTTTTAAAACTTTATAGGTGTAGGAGCAAGAGTAATAATTTGCCACCTCTCAAAGAAGTCCCTTTGCCAGGCCATTTATATGTAAATTGCATATGGTTTGGAGACAAAAAGGATGTTACTTGTTTCAAGATAAGCATTTTCATCTCAATGAATTCTTTGTTAAGAGTTGTTTAATCAAAGAAATGGAAGTTCCAACCTACTTTTTGGAAAGATCCAGATGATGCAGTGTTAAGAACAGATAGTTCTAAGAAGATGGATAAGAAAAAGAAAAACAAGTTTTGTTTTAAGGACAGACCAAATAGGAAGGTAAAAAAAAATGAGTCAAAGATGATCTTGGTTGTGTTGTCATCATGGAGGACAAAGCCAATCAAGCACGTTAGGTTTCTTCCGAGTCCTGGGATGGGCATCAGGATGGGAAGGATTGAGGACCTGCTGCTGACTGTTCCAATGGGACATTTCAAGGGGAGCCTTCATTTCTTGGCATTCCTATTAGCCCTCCAGCACCCGGGCCTTATAGTCTCTCAAGCAATTGGGGTGGGGGTGGGGGCTTGTTTCTTAGCATAGGTCTTACTAATAAAAATCATTGTTTTGCTTTTCGAAATGATATTTTTGGCCTCTTGAAAAATTGGAGATCTGGCAACGCCGAACCTTCATTCTGCTGAGGGCAGCCATCTGCAGCTGCTGCCCCTTTTGATGGACCAGTAGGACAGACGTTGTCTGCTTTACAAACAGGGGCAAATGTTGATGTCTCACCTGCCTGGGAAGTTAACAAGAAGATAGTGTTAATCTAGAAGCACATGTATGCACACACATGTACACACACGCATACACATACACACAACACACACAACACACACCCATCAGGATTCAGGCCCAGAGGGGATTACCCTAGAGAAAACTCACACCTCAATAGGTTCAGGGTATATAATCTGAACAACAAATTTGAGAAAAGTTAATCTTGGGATAAGATGAAAAAAATCAGATCATGGCTCACACTAAAAGAAATGTTTGTGACCAGTGTGTTGCAAACATTGAATGCCTTTCTTGGGCATGCTCCTGGCTTTGAAGTAGCAATGTGGATGAGGTAGTGACTAGAGAGAGGTGGGTCAAGGGACCTGTATCTAAATCTCTGTGATGCTCTGGACAGTGCCTGGGACATCTAGGAGCTTAATCAATATTATATAATGATAACCAGCCACAGACTTGCTGATGAACTTCACTTTGAGACTTGGAAGAATAATTTCTCTTCTCCTTTTCTCAGTTTGCTCATCAGCAAAATGGAGACATGACAGCAGGCTTGCAAACTCAAATGCCAACAAGACCAGTCATGCTATGTAAATGAGTAAAGGGATGTCTGGATGGGAAGAATAGACTAGGGAGTGGGGAGGACTGTGGTAAACTGGAGGTTCATTCCCATCCAGTGGGATGTCTGAATTCAACTCCAGCCACTTGCCACGTGGGAAGATGAGCCCCGTGTTTCCAGGGCTCCTCATTTTTCAAGAGAAACTTGAAATCTGAATCTGTACATGAACTCTAACAATTTTCAATGTAAGTAATTTAATTTTCAAAAAGCATAGTGCAACCAAACCAAACATATTTGGGGCCATATTTGGCCCATAGGCCCTAGGTTTGCAGCTTCTGGAATAAAGCCTGCTTGGTGCCTCCCTATCTGGCTACTGATCCTACTTTGATGAACCCAGAGAATGAGGAGCAAGGAGCTGGTGGAGATGAAAAATGGCTGTGAAGACAAAGTTGGGGCAAAGGTGGGATGTGAAACTTGGACCACATGATTGCTGGGCAAGATGGGCAGATTGGCCCCTGCCAGCTTCAGTGAGGAGAGTTGCGAGGCCTGGCAAAAATTGTGCTTGGAGGCAGGTAGGAGGACAAATCCAGGGGAGGTGGCTGAGGGGAAAGGGCATAGGCTGTGGGTGGCAGTGGTGTGGGCAGCAGAGTGCAGAGGTCAGGGACACCGGGGATAGCCTAGGGAGCAAGAGAGAGCAAAAGGAAGCCAGGTGGACCTGGGGTTCAGACTGTTTGCTCTCTGCCTTACTGAAGCCTAGTGGGTGTTTGCAGGCCCTCACCAATCATGCACAGAGCACGAGTTCTGGCCACACTAGAATCTCTGTGCTAAGGCATCTATTCACATAAGTACAAAACTTGGTCCAGCCCTCCAAACTTGGAATCATAGTTGGGAATATAAGCCTGTCATACATGAAGAGAGGCAGAGTAGACAGTGGGTAAGAAGAGAATAAGGTTAGGGCTCAAACAACTTGGAGTTGAATCTGACCATTGTCACTCACTAGCCATGCCGTTGGGGCAAGATATACTCGACTTGTTTTTGAGCCTGGTTTGCTCGCTAGGGGATAATAATAGTTCCTACCTTGTAGGTTTGTTGTGAGGATTAAATGAAACGAATGCTGTAATGTATGTGAAGTGCTTGGCACAGTACCTGGCCCACAGCAAGTGCTCAAATGGAGTTCATCATTATTGTGAGACGAGCAGTAACCTCAGCTAACTTGTGGTGAAGCACAGACTTCATTGTCTCAGCAGAGAGTTGACACAGATGCAGTAGAAGTTTCCTTCTTCCCGACTGAAAATGATTCCCTAAACATAGGCTCTCTGTCCTGAGGTCCTGTTTGCCAAGAGACATTGTACCCACCTGGATCAGGGTCATTTACTGAGCTTGAGTAAGTCTGTTTGGCCCCAGGAGCACCTGGTTTACATATGGTGTTTTCATTCATCTAACAAATATTTGCTGAGCAACTACTCTGTTCCAAGCACTAAGAAGGGCTTTGAGGATGCTGAGTAGAATAAGGCAAGGTATAGGTCTTAAGGTGCTGAATCTAACATTTAGGGGAAGTTACTATAACAAATTCCCAAACACGAATGGCTAAATAAGACAGAGGTTTATTTCTTTTTCATATAAGTCTTAATGGTGAACACACCTAGCTGGCAAAATAGGTCCATGAAATCATTTATGGACCCAGTTTTTTTTTTTAATTAATTTTTATATATTTTTTAACTGTTATGCATTTGTAAATCTATGTTTCAGGATATGGGAAGTAGGAGGTGAGGAAATCCAAGGAAGCAGTTTGTCATTAAGTAGCTTCCACTCACATCCCGTTGGCCGGAACTCAGTCATATAGCCACATCTAGCTGCAAGGATTGCTGGGAAATGTAGTCTGGAGCTGATGGCCATGTGCTTAGATTAAAAAAACTTGGTGGTGGAGGTTGTTATAAAGAGAAAGAAGGGACAATGAATATTGACGAACAGTTAGCAGTTATGATTCAGGGAGACAGAGAAGTAAATGAATGCTTATAACACAGGTAAATGCTCCGCTCAAGAGCACTAGCTGTAATCTTTGAGTAGAGAAATATGTTGTGGCCCTTGTGGGAATCTGGGCTTTGGAATCAGACTTCTGGGTTCAAATCCTAGCTCTCTTTCTTCCCTCTGGCACCTGTCCCATGTCATTGGTGTGAGGGTTAAATTGACCACATGAAGCTTTTAGAACATGGTCTGACCCAGAGTCAATGCTAAGGAAGTATAAGCTATTACTGTTGGGAAGTGAGGATGGGATGTGTTCGATAAAGTCAATTGACTCAAGGATACTTGGAGAATTACTCGTGGATTTGCCATCTCAGTTTTATAACTTCCCATAGGCCTTGTCTCTCCAGATGCAACATTGGGCGTTGAACCCTTGGCTCTCTCATTATTGAGAAATGTTAATGAGAATAAACATGGCCATTGGAAGGGACTGGTGTTTTGACAAAAATAGAATGAATTTGTGTTTGCCTGAACTGGACCTACGGGAGGAACTTAGGATGTTTCAAGGTTATGCTCAGCTTTCTATAGCTCAGGTAGGAGACAATAAATTTAGCATCTGGTCCACAGGCCTCTGTGGGAAGAGTAACAGCTCCTCTTGTGGGGCGTGTCTCCAGGTAAAGAGCTCTAGAAATTATTTTAAAACACTGGAACTTAGCTAAATAAAAGAGAGATTGAGAAGTGAGGCCTTGCCAGGTGGCTGGGGAGAGCTTCGCCCTTGGGGAAGACCCTGGTGGCCTTTCTAGGCCCCTTCAGCAAGAGGAGAAAATGAAAAAGCCACCCCTGCTGACAGCTGCACTGGCAGGAGTTGGGGTGTCCTCTTACTTGGAGCCAGTGTCCTATGATAGGCAGAGGGTATCACGTTCCCCATCTTCTGCAGGTGTCATGTGGAAAGAGAATATTCCTCGCTTCAGAACAAGAGCCGTAACTTTCCTTGGCAACTCACAGAATGGATAGACTTTAGCAGACAGACAGACATTGGAAAATGGATTTCTACCAGCTTTTTGCACTGTCTTATCTTAGGCGCTCTGAAGAGCTTTCAAATCTTTTTTTGCCTGATCTCTTAGAATCGGACCTCATAATACTCTGGAAAGTAACATTGGATGCTATGTCACAATAGGCACAATTTTTGACTCTCTAAAAGCAGTCTAATTGACTTTTAGGAAATGGGATGGACACAGAGAAGGGTGTACATGTTAGAAAACTCAAATGTGTTTAGGATTCTACCTTTGGCTGTGGAGAGGCCAGCAAAAGTGGGCCAGGGTTGTGAATGTAGCAGCTCAAGGCTTGGGAAGGAACTAGCTCATGGGTGCGTGTGCAGATGGTTGTGTTCTTGCCTGCCTCTCTCACCTTAGCTGACCTCCTGAACTTGACCTCTAGGTGTCACAAAGATCTTACAACTGGCTAGCCTGGGTCTGTAGGTGGTCACGTCTCAGGGTTTTCACTCAGTTTTCTCCAGCTCTGTGAACCTCATTTCTTCCCTATCACCAGTTCCCAACTGGGTCTCCACTTACCACTGAGATCAATCTTTTCTTCTCCTTTCCTTAAGAGAGGCTTATATGGGAAGTAGAAGCGGAAGTGGGAGCTGTTTAAATTTAGGTCTCCCATTCACAGAGGCTTCAAGTAAAATTTTGACATTATCTCTGTATATATGTAGTCACCAAGATATTTATCAAAAAACATCAAATATATAGTCTGTACCCAGACCACACCATGGGGCACTCTGAGTTTATATATATATATATACATAGATCTTGTGTTTCTCTTGAGATCATACTGATTTTAAATTGTATTTGAGTTTGTGTGTGTATGTGAAAAGTAATTTATTAAGTGTGAGCATTTCAAATGTGCTCTAAGTGATGGTAATCCTGCTTTGCATTTCTTCATGTTTTAATAACCTGGGCACTTATGCCTCTCTCATCCTTTGAGGGGCCCTGTATTCAAACCTGCTAGGTCAATGGTGAGCAGTTTTTTGTTTTTGTTTTTTTTTTAATGAGAGGGCAATTCAGGAAAAATGAATAAACATATTTACCGGTTGTTTTTTTTCCCCCAATCAAAATGAAGAGAGCTTTATTGGGTCTCATGACCCAGGGAAAGTGGGGCATCAGGGAATGTTTATTCTTACAACTTACTTTGTTGAGTAGAATAATATCAATGAGAAAATGGGCACTGACTTTTAGTCATTGAAAACTTAATATCCGGGCATTTGGAGACAGTTTAACTTTTCATTTTGAAATTAGACCTGGATGCCTGTGTGATCCTCATCACTATATGGACAAACCCTATAACCCATGGATCAATGTGTTCCCCATGGATCAATGTGTTCAATATCTCAGTGCCCCTCGTGTCCAGCATAGTGCCTAGCACATAGTAGGGGCTTAATAAATACTTCTTAGAAAGCAATATGGTATAATAGTTAAGAACACAGGCTCTAGCCAGTCTGCCTTATTCTATCACTTATTTATTAGCTGTGTGATTTTGGGCAAGGTACTTAGCCTCTCTGGGCCTCAGTCCCATTCTGAAAAGTAGGGATTATATCAATCCCTACCTCAGATATGAGGATGGAATGAGTTAATGTATGCGAGCATTTAGAGCAATGCCTAGTGTATATAAACCCTGCATAGTGTTAGCCGTTACTATAAATATTGTTACTGAACTGAACAGAAACCCAAGTTTGCCTTTGGTGCTAGAGCCTTACAGAGAATCTCTTTCCAACTCTGGCTTCTACTTTGTCACTTATTGATCAGATTTTCTCTCCAGTTTCTGTCTGTGAAACAGACTTGATTTCCATATAAAATAATTATGCCTTTTCCTCATTCCAAACATTTTTTAAGGGAAGAAAAGCGAAAAACAGAAACGCTAAATGTTTTTGAAGCAAACCTGTGTCCATCTGTAATGAGTTGTGCATCGTATTAATTACCCGGGTGGAGCCTGCATGTTTAAATTTTGCAAAACTGCTCTTTTCCAAAGAAAGCACCAGTTTTTGTCCCCGCTTTCATGCCTTCTTACAGACAGCTCTTCTTCCACACTCAGCTGATGTCTGCATCCACAGGAGCAGAGCAGATAAAATCTGACTCCAAGTCTCGCCCACCTG
Organism: Rousettus aegyptiacus; assembly: GCF_014176215.1. Taxonomy (NCBI): domain Eukaryota; kingdom Metazoa; phylum Chordata; class Mammalia; order Chiroptera; family Pteropodidae; genus Rousettus; species Rousettus aegyptiacus. Next base: position 151,629,687 of record NW_023416306.1, on the reverse strand, counting down.
ATTACTTTACTCTTAATCACTTTTATTTTTGTTCACTGACTTATTTTTTAACGTTTTAAAAATCGAACTATAGCATACATACAGAAAAGTGGACATATGTTCAGCTCAATAAATTTTGACAAGTTGAACATACTTGTGTCATCAACATCCAGATTAAGAAACAGTAGGGCAGAAGACCAGCTGTGCCCCTTCCGGTTATTGCTGCAACCCCTACCCAACCCGCCAAGGGGAACTATGTTGATTCTAACCACATCGAGCAGAATCTTCTAGTATGTCCACTTTGGTGTCTACATTTCCCACTTCAGTACTGTGAGATTCATGGATAGTGTTGGCTGTAGTTGTAGGTCATTCATCCTTCGTGCTGTATATTATAGTATCCTGTCATGTAAGCATACTGTGATATCTTTTCCTGTTCAGCTCTTAATGGGCATGTGACAGCTTCTAGTTTGGGACTTCTGATAGTCGGCCATGCTGGCACATGTCTTTGGAGACCCAAAGTGCGCATACCTCCAGTGGGATGGCTACGTCACAGGATAGGTAATTCAGTAGATGCAGCCAAGTGTTCTTCCTGAGTAGGGCTGCCAAATCGTCTGCTTGATTTTGATGAAGACAGTTATTCAGATTTGATTTGAGTTTTAAAGTAGGATAACTTTACACCAATTCTGTTGATTTTGCCATTTCTATTACTCCCCTCTCATGTGTGTGAGCCATATGGTCATCAGGTGAATTCACTCAAGTTGCTATAACCGCTTTTTTTCTGGAGGCTCTTGGAAGACTTTTAGAACTTCTACCCGAAATAGAATGATTAGGACTTTTTTTTCTTCTAAAATATCTGCTTTATTTTCAAGAGCAGAAAATACTAATCACTATGCTCTCTGCAAAAGAAGTTATCATCTCCCACCTGCCAACATGCCTTACACCTGTTATTGAATGAAATTTAGAGCGTAGGGAACTTCTGAGTGAAAATCAAAATCAGACATCAGTGAAATTACTAATTTTCCAAAATTTTCTCACTGGATCTTTCCTCTCATCGTTTCAATTACGGTTGCCCCTCTTCAGCATTTAACAAAGCCGGACAAATAGAGAGTCGAAAATTTCTCCATCTAGTCCTGATTTTTGGTTGTAAACAACCTCAGTGCAAGAGGCTTCAGGAATACAGAGAGACAGAAGGTCTTCATGTCCAGCCCCAGAAACCTTATAAATAAGGACCTCTGAGTCTTGGAGGAAATTTAATTGAATCTGTTAGTTTTGGCTTGCCCTCCCTTCTCTGACCCCAAATAACAAGCTAGAAACAGCCCATAAAATAACAGCCAAAATCTTATCTCACACATTGCTCCCTCATAAAAAATCTCTTGCAAAAGCACTCTGAAATCCTGTAGCATGGGGCAGTTCTTTTATTTTACAGATGGGAAAATTAAGACCTATGGGGTTGACTTGACACAGTAAGACCCTGGAAGAACTGGGAGTTGGAGGCCAGGCTCAGGCGTGGGATTTGCACTTCTAGGCATAGAGGGGCACTTTTCTAAGAGGAATTTGAAGAATGATGGGGCTGTGTTGGGAGCTCATCATGAGGTCCTTCTGATAGGTGACTTTTACATCCTGGAGCTTGGCATTTTGTCTGGTTAGAAAACGGTCTTTATTTTTAATTTTAAGTATAGTTGGCATGCAGTATTATGTTAGTTATATTAGTTTCAGGTGTACAATATAGTGATTTGGCATTTTTATGCCTTAGAATGTGGTTGCCCCACTAATTTTAGTAATCATCTGTCACTGTGCAAACTTATCATAATATTATTGACTAAATTCCCTTCACCTTTTTCACTCATCCCTCATTCCCTTTGGCAGCCAAGAAAATGGTCTTTGGTAGGAACATGTGTACAAGGAAGTTATTACTCTTTTTTTTTTTTTTTTTTTTTTTGGTAGTAACCAAGAATTGACACTCAGTGAGTGCCCATCAGTAGGGAGATGGCCCAGTAGCTATGGTATCTTCCTACCATGGATCATTACAGAACCATTAAAAGGATTTTAGCAAAGTATGGCAGAATAAACAAGTGAGAGAATAGTATTTATAATATGTAATTCCATTTTTGTTAAATAATAATTGCCGCCCCCAAACCTAATTGTGTGTGTGTGCGCGCGCGTGTGTGCGTGTGTGTGTAAATTACACGAGCATGGGGGAAAATGGAAGGACACAAACCAAAATGTTAACACGGGCTACCTAGGGAAAGCAAGGCCAGGGATGGGGATGCTAATGTGAAAGAACAGGGTACAGGAAGATAGCATAAACGAGAAAATGTCATCTGAATAAATTATATATGCACATATACGTTTACATACACATAAAGAAACAGAACATAGAAAAAGTACATATATAAATTAAAAACTCGAAAGAGTGGTTCTAATAAGGACAAGGCTGTGAGCTATATATAGGTCAGTTAGCTGGGCAAGGATGAGGGCTTGGTTTTGTGGCTGAAGGCCTTACCCCCAGGTCAGTTTTGTTGCAGTGAAGGATATTGGTCAGAAGTAGATCAGGGAAAATGTGTGGGTAGCTGAGCACAGACACACTGCTGCATTTGGCAAACCAATAATCCTAACTACCATCTTGAAGTGCCTACGATGTGCTGATTTCTCAAAGTTAGATATTTTTGTCCCCATTTTATGGATGAGGAAAACTAAGGGCAAGCAACTCAAGGCTGCTTAGTGAGTTAACAGAGATTCAAGCCCAGGTCTGTCTGATTCCAGAACTCCTGCTTTTTAGGTCTCATCACAGCTCGGACTTCACATCCTGCTGCTCTCAGTGGGCTGATCAGGGCCGGCCTGCTTTGGTCCAAACTGGGGTCTCTGCAGGGCCCTCTCTCATAAGTGTGGGTCCTAAAGTGTAGGTTTTGCTATAAAAACCAACCAAGCCACCACCTAGTGAATGCTTCCTGTGCGTACTTGCTGGCCCGAATTTGGATGGCAAAGCTTCTTACCTGGGTGAGGGGAAAAGAGCCTGTTTGGGCCTCTTTTCCCCTGGGGAGCAGAGGTACGTGGAAAAGTAGGGCATCTGGATACCTACCCCAGGACAGGTGAAAGGCGGACTGGCTTTTTAAAAAGGACAGTTTCACTAAGTCTGACATCTGGCTCCTGAGCCGTATCAGCAGCCACGTTGAGAGCAAATACTTGGGGCTTTCATGGGATCCTCTCCCACCTCTCATTGCCAAGCACCCCGCAGCCCCACTACACACAAAAGAACTAACAGTAGTGGCTTGTTCAGTGTCCTGGTAATGTGACTTCCACCCAAATCACTGAGCGCTTGTGCTGTTGCAGAGGCTGCTCCAAAGTGGATACTTCAGGTAAAAAAAAATCTCAGTTTTGCAAATCGATGTCACCTGGGGTGACCCTTTCTCTTTTTTACCTTGCTTTTCTCATTTATAAAATGGAGATCGATTAAAAGGATATGACGTAGAATATATGTTTTTAAACAATAAGAGACATTATGCATTTAGATAGATCAGGCCAGTTCTGTGTGTTAGCTTTGGGCCGAAAACAACAGCGCTGCTGACACCAGCAGTTACCGCCATTTTAATTTAGTAAGTCTGGATGTTTCCAGTGCAACACGACCACTGTTTTACACAGGTTGCTATGTCTTAACAATGGCATTGATGACTTCCAGGAGCCGGCTCATTAAGTCAAGTTTAACTCTATACTGCAGAGGGTGAGCTGGCTGCACAGACTGCCTTCCCTGGGCCCTCCTCTCTCTGAGGCCGATGGCTGTCATTCTCTCTTTGAGGCTGCAGCAGCTGGAACTGGAGCCAGTGCCTGCTGCCTCCCTCCACTGCCCAGTGGAAGCATCACAGATCCTGGGATGGGGAGATAGAATGAGGAGGAAGCGTGCGGCCGGCCGTTGTCTTTGCTTGAGGATCTGGCGCGAGGCCTGCCTATGCCCGTACTCTTGCTCTTGGCCCACAGGTTGTAGACTGAGCCTCGTGGCCAGGACAAACCGCTTGGCTTTTTAGAACCTCAGTTTTTCTATCTTTCCAGTGGAGCAAAATCCTGACTGTGAATAGCGATCTTGTTATTAATTCCTTAAAGACTGGGACTCGGTCTCTGGAACCTGGCACGGAGCCTGGTGCACGGTAGGAATCCAAAGAAATGCTTTTTGTTGACATGGACCTCCCAGAGATATAAGGCTGGACAGTGTAAAATGTAATCATTTAGAAAATATCGTTCTTTCTTCTTTTGTATTTTTCCATGCATGTTAAAGTATGGGATTTGTACACTTTTTCCTCCATCCTATTCTTCTTTGCATTCATTTTACTTAAAAAGTGATTTCCTTCTTACTTATTAAGGGAAGCTGATAGGACCTCACCACATGTCCCTGTTCTGTTAGCTTTTCTGAGAGGAGAAGGTAAAATCCAGGCTCTGCTTTGTTCTGCTTGAACATAGAAATAGATTGACCACCTCGGGAGGGGAGCTTTTCTGCGTCCTGGGAGCTGCTGCGAACTCTTTCCTGCTCCCATTAGGACTATAGAGCCTTCTGAGGTCCCCAGACAGTGTGATTTACCCGGATCTAGACAGGACAATGGTTGGAGCTCCCAGTGGGCTCCCAGGAACTGGATAGGCGGGTGTCCTTTAGAGAAAAGAAAAAAAAGAAACAATCCACCCAGATGGAATGATAAAGGAATGACATCACAGTAGGCATGGCAACAGCGGGGTAATCATAATCTCCCCACAAGGTGGTCAGAACCCCAAGGGAAGGCCTGGTTTCATTGTGCTCTTTTCCCCATGGGGGCAGCAGGAGCAAGGAGGCATGGAGGAGGGGTTGCTTATCCAATGGCTAGACCTGGCCAGAGGTTTTGCTTTCCACTCCAGATCTGTCTCCCTGCTCTGACAGTCTCTCTCTGGGGCAGTGGTGTGCCACCTTGAAGCATTTGCATTCCTTCGATTTACTCTCCAGAGTTGCCCTGGGAGTGTGGTGAGGGAGGGAGGGCAAAAGCCAAAAGAGAGGGAAGCACATCACTGGAGAGGGAAGCAGAGAGATGAAATTATCATCAGGAAGTTCTGTGGAATCCTGGCGCTCCATCCTCGAGTTCTCCTCGGAGACTCTGAGCTCCTCTGATCAATGCATCATCCATCTCCTGCCCTTTCCTTGGCTTCTTCGGGCCTGGACTTCTGCAGCAGATGGTGTTGAGCTGAGTTAAACCATGTAAGTTGTGCTAATTTCAAGGTCACTTATGTCCAAAGCCCAAAGAGACAAGATTCAGAGCAATGCTCCGAGGTACCGTGTGGACATTAAGCTGCTATATACATATGGACACGTGGAATCTTGTCTCAGGAGGTCATTTTGAACACAGGGCAAGGGCTTTAGGGGTTGCGGAGTTGAATGAGGGGCATGAGCCAGGAGGTTGCTGTTCTGGGGTGTCTGAGTACCTTGGTCCCAGAAATCATTTCTCCTTTCCTATCACTGGGGGGTAAAACCAGGCCCGGGTCATGCCTGGTTGACTCTCTGTAGGCCAACTCATAGCTTGTCTGTCTCTGTCACCCCGGCATTTTGGGGTCTTAGATGTGAGGCAGCCTGACCAAGGCTTGCGTGGCTGTCATGAGGCGGGATGCTCCATCTCCACCCTTCAGTGGAGCTCCCCAACCCATGGACATTTTAAGACATTTAAAAGTCTCTTGAGCAGCATGCTCTTTCACTATCTGGGATTCTGGTTGGCAACTGGAGAGATTGCTCGTGCAGCTCCTCTTTGTCTATGGGTAACTTTGTGAAGTGAGTTTCTTATTTTAATTTTTTTTATTGATATAAAATTCATATAACATAACGTTCACCATTTCAATTGTGTACAATTCATTGGTTTTTAGTATTTGAAAGTGTGCAACTGAGTGGTTTTCAGGATAATCACGGTGTTGTGCAGCTATTATCACTATCCAATTCCAGAACCTTTTAATCATCCCCAAAAGAGATCACAGACCCATTGAGCAGTCACTCCTCGTTCCCCCTTTTCTCCAGCTCTTGGCAACCACTAATCTACTTTTTATCTCTATGCATTTCCCTATTTTGGAAATTTCATATAAATGGAACCAGATAATATATGTGGCTTTTTTTGTGTGTGTGTCTGGATTCTTTAACTTAGCATGTTTTTAGTGTCCAACCATAGTGTAGCATGTATCAGTATTTCATTTCTTTTTATGGCAGAATAATATTCCATTGTATGTATAAGACCACATTTTATGTATTCATCAATTGATGGACGTTTGGGTTATTTCCACTTTTGGGCTATTATGAATAATGCTAACGTGAACATTCAAGTTCAAGCCTTTTTGTGGACACGTTTTTAATTCTCTTGGGTATATATACCTAGGAGTTGAATTGCTGGGTCATATAAATCTATTTAATTTTTGAGGAATTGCCAAACTGTTTTCCACTGTGGCTGCACCCTTTTATAATCTACTAGCATTGTATGAGGGTCCAGTTTCTCCAGATCCTTGCTGACACTTGTGAATATCTGTCTTTGTGTTTATAGCTATCCTACTGGGCGTGAAGCAGTATCTCATTGTGGTTTGGATTTGCATTTCTCTAATGATTAACGATGCTGCATATCTTTTCTTTTTTTATGAGTATCTTCGTATGCTCATTGACCGTTTTTATATTTTCTTTGGAGAAATATCTCTTCAAATCTCTGCCTATATCGTAACAGCGTTGCTTGTCTTTTTATTGTTAAGAAGTGATTTTATCTTAATACATTCTTGTTTTTTGTCTAGTCCAGCATGGTGGAACCAACCTGTGGAGATGGGGTTTAGCGGTCACTCAAAAGCAGGCCAAGGTGTCTGCCTGTCAGGCTGCTCCTTGGTTTTCTTAGGGACCTCTTCTTCTCACCTGCCCATAACACAAGCCCCGCCCCAGTTTCTCTCCTTGATGCAACTCTCGTTCTGCTCTCAGTTCCTCCCCAGCTGACCCCATCTACACCCATGGCATCTATTATCATAAATATGCTAATTACTCCCAAATGCATGTATCCAACCTGGATTTCTCTCTGGAGCTCCATATTTACACACCCAGGTAGAAGCTCGATGTGTTCAAAACTTAGTCCTTTCCTCTGCCGAGCCTTCTGCTTTTCTTGGATTCCCCATCTGGATGACCAGCAGCAGCATCTACCAAGTCAGAAAAGCAAAAAGTCATCACGGACTCCTTTCTCTCTCAGGCACATCTGCCTTCTTTTGTCAGGTACTGTTCATTTACTCTCTTCAATAGCCCTCTCTAATTTGTCCTCAGTCCTTCGGTCTTCCTCTAAATGCCTTAGTTCAGGTCTTTTTTATTTCAACTAGGATCCCTAGTTTTGAGCTACTTCCATCCATCCATCCATCCATCCATCCATCCATCCATCCATCCATCCATCCATCCTTTCCTAGAATGATTACGTTATGTCCCTCTCATCTTAAAACCCATTAGTGGTTTCTTGTTGCTCGAAGGATAAACTTCCTACTCCTTTATCAAGCTTATAGGCTCTCCTGAATCTGACCTCTACCTGTCTTTCCAACCTCCTATTCCCTTGCTCATTATCCTCTCTGACCTTACTTTAGCCATAAAAAATTCCTTTGTATTTCTTGAATGAGTTGCATTTCCTCAAACCTCCATGCCTGGGACAGATTTTCAGGGCTGGATATGGATCTAGTATGGCCCAAATTAAATACTGCTGTTGGCTAGACAACATACTGACTGTGTCTTAGATGCAAATTTTGATTCAAGAATTAATGTAAAAGATATTGCATGATTTCATGTACAAGCGGAATCTAAAGAACAAAATCAACAATAACAACAACAAAAGCGGAAATAGACTCATAGATACAGAGAATATTTTGAAGGCTACTAGATGGGAGGGGTTGAAGGGGACAGCAAAAAAAGGTAAAGGGATTAAGAGGTACAAATAGATAGTTGCAGAATAAACATGGAGATGTAGAGTGTAGCATGGCGAAGATGGTTAATAATGTAATTGATATGTAAGGGGATGAGGGGTAGCAGATTTAGTGGGGTGATCACTTTGCAAGTTACATGAATCTCTGATCACTATGCTGTATAACTGAAACTGGTATACTGTTGTATGCCAACTGTAATTGAAAAAAAACACCTCATTGAATTGTACAATGTAAATATGAGTAACTAATTGTCTATTATGTTTCAATAAAGTGGGGGGTGTGTGGAATAATTTAAGTGAAAGAATTTTCAAAATAATAAAAATTAAACAGCATTTTATTGTATTTATAAACCACCTGCATTGCAGAGGTGGTGGACTTTGGACAAATTCTGACATTTGCCCCATCCATAGTTGTTACTTTAGTTACTTTTTGAACCCAAAACACCAGGATACATGGTGTGACAAGCATATGTATGTTTTGGGAGCTGATAGGACAAAATATTTGGAGTCAGATTTGGATCTCAAGGTTGCCATAGCTACTGGCTACTATGATCACCAGCATTACATATTCATTTGGAGCCCTACACCTCCAAACTCTGGGATATCTTATAACTTTTTCTGAGAATGTTAATCCTTAGAGAAACTGAATGAAACTGAAGAAGTGATTCCTGACCCTTTCTAAATAATTAAAAACAATTTTGAATTTAGATTATTATTTGGTGCTTTCTCTCCTTCCCTCCCTCCCTCAAGTTTTTACATAGAAAAATTTCAAGTTTTCTGAAAAATTGCAACAATAGAACAACAAGCATCCCTATGCCCTTCGCTTAGATGCACCATTTACTAGCATTTTGCCACACAGTTTCCCATCCCTCCTCCCCTTTTGTGCACATGTGCGCACACCCACCCATACTCACACCCACATTTCCCCAAAATGGTCTTTTAAAGTTCGTTCTCTTTGTATTTTGGTCATAGTATCAAATAGTCTGGAGAAGACAGATGCATGACAGGGCAGAGAAAGAAGTGGCTTATTCGCTCATGGAAGATGATTTATTCTCATAGTTTCCAAGTGGATGGAGAAGCCATGGGATTAGATCAGTTGCCTCTTCGGAGAATTTGCTAATCCTCTCTTCATCTGGGGCTGCAAATATGATCACCTGTAGTTTCAGGAAGAGCGAGATTTAGTTTCTGATACATCTCCTCTTCCGGGTATATTTTGGAAGCTCAGTGCCAGATGGAGGACTTGAACTCTTGGCTCAGTGCTGCCACTGACTGGAGGACACTTAGATGATCCTGAGCAAGTTTATTTCTCTCTCTGAGCCTCAGTTTCCCCATCTATAAAATGAGAGTTTGGACCATCTGCTCTTTAAGTCCCCTCCCCATGCTCATGTCTTATGACTCTGTGATGGCCAGAAAAACTCAGTCCTTTGGGAAGCTGTCAGGAGCTACGTAATGTACTTGTGAGATGAACCCCAGAAATTTATTGCTGGCTGGGTTTTGGCCAGGACTGTGTCTGGTTTATAGCGAGAAGTGTTTTTCTCCTGGTAAGAGCTACCAACGCTCTGCCTGCGGTGGCCGGAGGTGGGCTTGGTGTGGGGACTAACTAAGGAAGCAGCAGGAACTGACCCCCTTTGCTGGAGCCTCCCCACCTCTCCTTCCTTTGAGGTTGCCTGCCTGTTTAATTTGTCCTTCGCCTTGCTTCCCACGCCCTTTTATAGCTACTTTTGTTCAAGGATATTGCCGCCTCCTTTTTCTGTCCCTGGCCCACCTCCAGGTTAAGTATCTTCGGAGGACAGCCATCAGCCTGAAGATGTTGATGAAATGGGTAACTATAGTGGGACCTAAACAAGGCTGTACTCTCACAGTGGGGGTAAGACATTCAAAAGCCAGCTAGTGGATTGGGTGTTGATATTGTTCTCCAGAGGGTTCCTCAAGGTTCCCGTCCACAGAGGCCAAGGCATAGGTCCTGGACTGGCCAGATTTCTTTTATGGGTTCGGATCCCCATGGGTGGCATTTGAGAATGTTCTGATAAAGGAGACAAGAACTTCCACGTGGCAGAGTCGAGGAAAGGAACTGCTTGCTGAGAGCAGGGTGATTGGAGGTTCATTTATTAATTCAGTAATGATTGTTGGAGACTAACTACATTCTCTGCAAGGTCCCTTCACCCAGAAAGTCTGAAATCTGGGTAGTCATCATTAATGTGCTGGGCACTGTGTTTCGTGTTATGGAAGTGGTAGAGATAATATGAATAATTGTCATACCCCCTCTCCTGATGGCCACGTACCAGGCATGTTGCTAATTGGGTCATGTCTATTCCACTTAATCCTTCCAGCCACTCTGACGAGGTAGGTTGTCCTCCTCATCCTGCAGGAGCGGAAAGGGAGGCTTAGATCAGGCACTTTGCTCAAGGTCAGGCAATGAGAAAGAGGCAGAATTGGGATTCGAGTTCAAGTCTGATGTCAAATCCTATCCTCTTAACCTCCGTGCCTCTCGTTCCTCAAAGCTGATTTATGGACTCATGCCAGTCTGTGATAAAGTTTTCACTGGTCTAAAGTAAAGATAGCATAACTAGATTTTTAATAAGGCTTACTTCATTTAGTTTAGTGGTTCTCAACTAAGATGATTTTGTGCCCAGGGGATGTTTGCCAATGCCTGGAGACATTTTTTTGGTTGTCACAACTTGGGAATGCTGCTAGCGTATAATGAATAGTGACCAGGGCTGCTGTGAGACATCCTGTAGTGCATCCGTCCCCCTCCCCCACCCCCATAGCAAAGACTTATCCTGCCCAAAACTGTCATCTGTTTTCATTAGGATTATCCTTAATCTTAAAATTATATTATTTTGACTTTTGGGATATGTATTAAATGTCCTTTCTTTTAAGAAACAGTGCAGGAGATGGCAGTTAGTAGGTAATAGCTGGGCTTTAGAAGGACCTTATTTGGCAAAATAAAATTGTTGGCAAGACTATGTTGATCCCTCTAATTCTTGTGGTTGTTGCTGTTGTTGTTATTAAAACTTTCCTGGACTACGAAATTTAAACATCTAGGAATTACTCTATCTAAGGATCATTTAAAAATTTTTGTGTTAAAGGATTGAAGGAAGAAACGGTCTCATGTGGCAAGTAAGGCAATGCCTAAGATGCCCTTGGGGCTCTTGGGGTCTGATTTAAATAACAAGCGTTCATTGGCCACTTAGTGCCTAGTACTGTGCCAGGCCTTGTGGGGAGGTCAAAGGAAATTTTGCTCTGATGAGTTTACAATCTCTGTAGGTCAAAAAGAGCAGGTATCAAGCAGGTAGGGAACAAGGGAAGAGCCCGCACACAGTGGCTAAGTTTATTCACTTTGCTAACCACGGGGTTCCTACAGGAAAGAATTTTAGGTTCCTGGCTTGGGTCTGCTGCCTAGTAATTTACATGACTTTAGACAAGGCACTTAAATTCTCTGCCTTTTGTTTTCTTATTGGTTTCCCATCTTGGTTGAGGGCCTCTAAAGTCAGCGACAAAGCCATCTCTGATGAGCTTTTTCCTTTCTGTCTCCAATGGGGCACCCAGTTCTGCTGCTTCTATTTCAGAATGTCTATAGAGTCTGCCCCAGCCTCTTCCTATTCCACCCAACAGCTGCAATAATCTTACTAAAGCATAAATCTGATCATGTCACCAGTCTCTGCTTAAAATCCTCAGTGGTTTCCTCATTGCCCACAGGATAAAGTCCAAACTCCTTGGCAAGGCTTTTTCCTGACTCTAGGGCCTGGGCGCAGCCTGCCTCTTCCTTCGCCCTTCACTGTCACTCACCCCTTGGTCTCGACACAGCAGACGGCTCACTCTTCCCTGAGTACAAATTGCTGACCCACCTCCCTGGAATTTCCTTTCCTTTTCCACTTGGCAAAATTATACTAATCTTTCAAAGTTTGTCTCCATCATCTCCTCTGGCAGATGCCCTACATCTTGGAGATGGAATGTATTTCTGTCTCTCTTCCTCACTGGGCAGCGAACCTGTAGAAGGCAGGGCCTTCATTTGTCTTGCTCTGTCTTGTCAACTTCAGACCCAACCATTGTTGAGTAGAAACAAATTGATAAAGGAGGAAAAAGTTAAAGTGGAGATAATAATGTTTCTCCTTTGTTACTAACCAAGGTTGCCCCAGGAGTGAACATGAGATAATGTTTATTGAAGAACTTTGAAAAATGAGAGGCTCTACAAACGCAAAACAAAGTATTTCTCATTGTGTACAAAAGGAGAGACTGTTAACCTTTGAACCACGAATGTAAAATCCTTAGACTTTCCTCCGTTATATCACCATTAATGTGTGCACATGTGTCATGCACAAACACACACAGAATATACACAGTACACTTGACCCTTGAACAGCGTGGGGTTCATGGAGCTGATCTTCCCACGCACAGTTGAAAATTGTGTATAACTTTCCACTCCCCAAAACTTAACTACTGACAGTCTTCTGTTGACCTGAATAAAGCCTTACCGATAACATAAACCGTGGATTAATGCATGTTCTGTATATGATGTGTATTACATACTATATTCTTATAATATAGTAAGCCAGAGAAAAAGAAATGTTAAGAAAATCATGAGGAAGAGAAAATACATTTACAGAATTTATTGAAAAAAGACCTTACATAGGTGGACTCATGCAGTTCAAAACAGTGCTGTTTAAGAGTCGACTGTATTTCTAAGAGTAAAGGGAAGTGGTGTCAGGCACTGGGAGTTAGTATGCCAAATAGAAAAATCCAATTGGCTAGAATTTTGCACAATTCTGCAAAAATATGCTTCGCTAGTGCAGTGGCCTGAACCTGCCTGGCGGCCTTCAGCAGCAATTCACCTTTTTTCCTCCCTAGAACTAGGGGTGATCCTAGAGACAGCAGTGGCAGGAGGCGAGGGGCTAGGTTTTCTTTTTATTGTGTGTGTATGCTTTTCTTCTTTTTCTAGTTTCTGTTTTATGAATATCATCTGCTCCAATCACCCACATTAAACATGGTACATCCAAGAAAGAAGCAGTGTAGAGATGGAAAGAGGTCTGGACTTCAGGAGCAGTGTTTGCAAATAGTGTTATACTAACCTTTATTATCAACATCTGTGGACATACTTTATTCCCAGCACACCCCTTCCCCCCCAAACCGCAATTCCATTGAGGGCAGGTATTTTCTTTGTATATTTTTGCTCCCTCTGCAGGTGCTTTGCACCGTGGTAGGTGTAAATGAATGTTTGCTGAATGAACAAATGAACTCACCAAGTAAGAACAAAGTTTACCTCTTGCACCAAGAAATTGGTGCATCATAGCTCTGATTTTTTGTGTTTTCTGGAAGAAGGAATTCTTCCTTTTATCCAGATCCAGGATAGAGGCAATTTTCTTTCATGTTCCCTCTGGGCGACCCTCGCTGTCCCCCCCACAGGTTTGATTCTTGTCCAGACACCGCCTGAGGACGCAGAAACATTGAGCCTAGGGGCTGGACCCCTTTCTTCTCAGACCCTTGAGGGCCTGTCACAGAAAGGGGGGATGAGGAGCAGGCAGGGTACAGGGAGGAAGCCCAAAGGATTAATTGGTTAAACTTTATTACAAAGGCGGCTCCTATTGTTTACAGGCCATTAAAAACCATTATCATCTTCCCAGGCTGGGCAGACAGCAGCTAGCTTTGATGCATGTCTTAGAGAGATAAGGAAAATTTATCCCTTGTTTTGACTTCAGAATTTCTTCTTGGTTTATTATTTAATGCAGTGGTCAACTTTCTCTCCCAATGTCCCTAGTCTCAGACAACTTTTTCAAGTTGTTGGCAGGGGTGGTTCAGATTAGAACCCCATAATTTTGGAATTGAAAGAGACCTGAGATAAATGACTGACCCTAACCTACCCCCTCCCTCTCCCCACACTCCTGTTTCTCCCCCACAGAACGGTTCTTGACCACAACAACTTCTCATTCCAATAATTTGTACCTATTGATCTCTATGAGCAGAGCAGACTTTTCTCACAACCTTTGTGATACTTCTCACCTCTATGGCCACGTCTACTCTGCTGAGACTTTATATAGCCCATCCCCACCCCAAATTACCAGCTCCTTACATGGATGAGTGGGTTATCTTAACTCTGCCATCTTCTGTGATGGACATATCTCAGCTTCCTCTCAGTGGGCTGTGCAGATCCTTGAGGGCTTGTACCCACATTCCGGACAATCTATGTTCCCCAAGGGCCTTCTTGGGGGTGTGACTTTCCATCTGGATGGATATAGGCAGCAGGAGGTGGGCTGTGCCCATCCTGCAGTAGTCAGTTTTTTTGCCCAGTGATCCTGTAGAATCTTCTATGTCCTGGACCTGAAAAGAAGTCCTCATACCTAGTATACTGTAGCTTACATTTTAGCTGATTGAATTTGAGTGTGTTCTGCCAGGAGAGTGAATCAGCTTGGCAGATATTGGGCACACACATTTGTTGAACGAACGAACGAACGAATGAATGAATGAATGAATAGATGCAGGAATGAGAAAGGTCAACTAATACCGAGTCATTCCTTTTGGGTCTGCATATTGGCTAAGGGTCAAAAAAGATGTGAGGTACTATCTAGACGGGAGTGGAAACTAATTCTAAGACCAGGCAGGTAAGCATACATGGAAATTGACATTCAAACAACTCGTTAAAGTGGATAGAGGGTGATGGATTAATTCTGAATGGAGGTCAGGAGGGCTTCGGGGAGGAGATGGTTTTTAAGGATTTCAATGAACAGGGAAGAGAAAGAAATGGAGATCCCGACTGGTGAATAGCAAAGGCAGAATTTCTGAGACGTGAAAGTAGCCTCAGCTTGTCACAGACTAGTCCTGGCAGCTCCAGTCCAAAGCCACATCTTCTCCTTAGCCAGGGTGGCTCCAAATCCATCTCAGACAACACCAAATAATCCCAGGAATTTTTGTCCAGGCGTCTGACCCTGGGGCAAGGCTCGGAGCAGACATTCCTTTCCTCCAGACTTTGCTGGGGCCCGTTGCAGAATTTTGCTCATTGGAGGGTGCATGGGGCAAACTCAGAGATGTTCTAGAGTTAGCAAAGGTGGATAAGTTCTCAGTGCCAGATCCTTCAGTTTCCATAAGACTTTTCTTTGCCTCTTCCCCAGCCATCCTCATTGCCAGGACAAAAGCCGCCCCCTTCTGAAGCTTTGCTCATGCTCTTCCTTCTCTTCAAAGGTCTTCCTCCATTTCTGTTTGTCCAAATGCATCCACCCTTCCTGAAAGGCCCAGTCTCCTTTCAGAAGGAAATGTACCTTATCTGAGCTCCCACAGCTTATCTTCCGAGGGCCCACTGGGAGACTGACCCCTCTCCCTGTCTCTCAAATGCTTGCTTGCCACTGGGTGGCTGTCCTAGAAATAAAGGAAAGGATGGAGCTTCCTAGTCTCCCAGTCTTATTACAAACAAGTATCCAGGGTCAAGATGATTTTAACACATTAAAAAATCATACCAGAACCTCCGATTTTTCATGTTCTCAAGGTAACTGCTTAGTTACGTTCCAGGGAGTGGGAGGAAGCCAAGAAAGAATTCTTAATCTTAGGGAGCAGGACCGAGTGCAGAAATGTCTTGGAAATGGAAGGTTCCCTTGGCTCCTTGCTACAGAGTGCCGAAGCCCATATGCAACTGTGGGTAGGCTCCCCCTCTCCGCGTCGCTTATCTCTGCCTCACATTCGCAGACTCACCAGCCTGGAGTCTCTCTGGATGTTGGCCAAGCCGGTTGGGAATACATAATAGCTGAGATATGGGCTGGGGGAGCCCACCACGTTGTCGCATGCCATGCTGCCGTGAAGGTCTCCCTTCTCCTCTTCCTTCCCCCCTTCTAGCCTTTTCTCTGGCATTGGGAGCTAATCTTTTTGATTCCACCTCCCTAATGTTTGAAGAAAGGGAGATCCAGATTCCATATTTACAGGTGGCTGTGCTAGTAATTACAGACACCTATTGAAGAATGGAGGGAGGTTTGGGTGAGCAGATTTAGACCAAATAGTGTTTAGCTAGCTGCCATTTTGAAACCTCAGCTGAGGGTGTTGTGAACGTAAAAGCTTCCTTATAATCTCCCTGCCCCCACCACCTCACTTGCTTTTTATGACTGGGATTTTGCTTTTGCTTTAGTTCCTTTCTATTTTGCTTTTTGTCCTGAAAAAAAAAAAAAGGAATGAGAAAATGGAAAGACCTCTGGGAACAAGATTCTAGCCTGAAGGGAGCAAGGACTGCTGGGAAATTTGATGAAGTTTTGGCAGGGGTCTGGAGCCTGCATTGAGGGTGTCCAGGACCAGAGAGTTCGGGATCCTGCTATTAGTGCTCTTGCTCTGGGAGCATCTCTGATTTGGGTGTACAGCTAGGTGCCCCTTGAGTCCCTGATACGTTGATAGAACTACTGTACAGTTGTGAAAATTGTAGCTTCCCTTTTGAAGATGTCTTGGGCATTGACAGAATGGATCCCATCTCTTCCATACACAAAAGCTAGAGTTATCAGAAGTTTTCTGGTATGTTCTTTTCTTCCAGTTCTTTAACTCAACGCCATGGGGTTCTGAGCAATGGCTCAGTTCCCCTTAGGTGAGTTGGATTTTAATAAAGTCAGATGCCTTTGCCTGTTGTTTTATGTTTTTAATGAGGTGTGTGTGTGTGTGTGAGAGAGAGAGAGAGAGAGACAGAGAGACAGAGACAGACAGACAGACACACATTTAGCCCATAGCTACAGGCATGGGAGTGGTGTTAGCTGATGGGTTGGTTATGGGACAAGATGTTCCCGATGTTTGTTTCTAGGATAGGTGATTTGATCATTGTGATCCTTATTTTTTGTTTGATTTCATGTTAATCTTCCTCCCTGCATTAGCCTGCTCAGGCTGCTGTCCTAAAGTACCACAAACTGCGAGGCTTAAACAACAGATATTTATTGCTTCACAATTCTGTAGGCTGGAAGTTGCAAATGAAGGCGCCAGCAAGGTTGATTACTTCTGAAGGCTGTTCAGGCCTCTCTTAGCTGCTGGTGGTTTGCTGATCGTCTTTGGTGCTCCTTGGCTTGTAGCTGCATCACCCGAATATCTGCCTTCATTTTCACATGGTGTTCTCCCTATGTACATGTCTCTTTCTCCACATCTCTCCTTTTTTTCAAGGACACCAGTCATATTGGATTAGGGCCCATCCTAATTACTTTATCTTAACTAATTAGACCTGAAATGACTCTAAATAAGATCACATTCTGAAATCCTGGGAGTTAGGACTTCAACATATATATATGGGGTGACACAATTCAACCTATAACATTCCACTTTCTTCTAAAAAAAAGTGCGGGTTCTTTGTTATATTTTTTGAAAAAGTCCTCTATGTGGTAAAAAATTCGAACACTACAGAGGAATAAACCAGACTCCAATACAGAAGGAAACACTGTTACCCATTTTGTTGTTCCTTATGTCTTTCCGGAGATGTTCTATGAACATAAATATATATCTATCCTTTTATTTTCCTTCTCTTTTCAAATAGCATTCCAAATGCCCTGTTCTACACTTTGCTTTTTTAATTTAACAATATATCTCAGATTATTCTATACCAATAGATATACATCTGTCCTGTTTTTAACAGATGCGTAGTATTTAATTGGTGGATATACCATAATTTATTTAACTTCACCTCTCTTGATGGACATTTAGGTGATTTTCAATCTTTGCTGTAATGTGGCTTCTTCTCATTACTGTTTCACTACCCATGAGTGTATCAACTATACATTTCACTCTTTCTCAAAGTTCTTATATAATAGTATGTAAATTGAGAATATTTAAGAAATATTTGTTTAGTTCCTACCATGGACAAATATTTGATATTTCATCATATTGATGTATCCATCCAATAGCTTGTTCTAAGCCGGTAATGAAAATTCTTGTAAGTAGATCTATAATTATGATTTAATTTGATTATGCTTTAGCATAGGTTTCTAGAAGTGGGTTAAATAATCTGGTGATTGTTAAGCCTCTGGATCCTTACTGCCAAATTCCTTTGGTACAGAAATGTACCAATTTATATCTTTACTACCAGAGTGCCCATCTTGCTTTACAATACTAGCATTATTCAAACAAAGAAAAAAAAAAAAACCTTGCTAATTTAATTTGGTATGTAAAATATGGCATTTCATTGTTTAAATATCTTACTTGTTTAGTATCTATTCTTATTTCCTCTTTCGTGGGTTGCCTATGTCCCATTGTCTCTTATCTATTAAGGTCTTAATACTTTTTGTATGTACACTTTATACATTAAGGTTATTGATTTTTCATATCTGTCATGTATGTGGCAAGTATTTTCACCAGTTTGTGGTTTGACTTTTAAGTTCTTTTTAAACCAATTTTATTGTGGTATAATTTACATACAACAAAATACTCATTTTAATTATATAGTTCTTTGAGTTTTGACAAATAACTTATGTAACCACAACCACAATAGAATATTTCTATTATCCCAGAGACTTCCCATGTGTCTCTTTGTAATTTCTTCCATCTTAGGTCCCAGGCAGCTATTGATCAGCTTTCTGTCACTACAGATTAGTTTTACTGGTTCTAAAATTTCATATAAATAGAATCACACAGTATATACTCTGTTGAGCTTATTTTACTCAGCATTTTGAAAAACAGATTTATCCATGCTATTGTGTACAGTAGTAGTTAGTTCCTTTCCATTGCTGAGAGTATTCCATTGTATGACTATTTCACAATTTTTTATCCATTCACCAGTTGATAGACATTGGGGTGTTTCCAGTTTTGGGCTATTATGAATGAAGCTGCTATGAGCATCTGCACGTGAGTCTTTTTGTGGTCTTAACACTCCACCACTTCTCTTGGGTAAAATGCTGAGAAATGAAACTGCTCGGTCATATAGCAAGCACATGTTTCTTTAGAGTCAACTGCCATGCTCTTTTCCAAAGCAGTCGCACCATGTTATATTCTCATCAGCAATGTATGAGCATTTTGATTGCTATACATCTTCACCGGCACTTAATGCTAACAGTCTTTTTAATTTTAGCCGTTTTAGTCGGTGTGGTATCTAATAATTTTAGTTTGCATTTTCCTGATGACTAATGATAACTCAGCATATTTTTCATATGTTTATTGGCTGTCTGTGCTCTTCTGTGAGGAGACCGTTCAAATCTTTGCTCATTAAAAAACATTGGACTGTTTGTCTTCTTATTACCGAATCGTTAGGGTTCCTTATCTATTCTGGGTATAGGTCCTTTGTTACACATACGCACTATGCACACTTTTGGTCTGTGTTTTTTTTTGCCTACTCATCTTAATAATGTCTCTTTTTTTCATTGTGGTAAAATATATATAACATAAAAGGTGTGATTTAAATCATATTAAGTGTATAATTCAGTGACATTGATTACGCTCACACTGTTGTGAATGAATCCTTTACTCTTGTCTCTAACAGAATCTTTTGAAGAGCAGAAAATTTTAACTTTGATGAAGGCCAAGTTATTCTTTTCCTTTTGTGGTTCTTGCTTTTTGTGCCCTAGGAATCTTTGCCTATACTGAGATCATGAAGATTTCTCCTTATATTTTCTTTTGGAAATTTTATAATTTTAGCATTTACTTTAAGTCTATTCCACTCAGGTTTTTTTTTTGGTGCGTGCGTGTGTGTGTTATGTGAGATCAAGTTTGAGGTTTATCTATAATACTGATAAAATAAGTAGAAATATATAGATGTTAACTATTATCCCTTTTTATTATGTTCTCATTCATCCCAGAGCTATTTAGCTTAGAAATTCCACCTTCCTTTTCAGCTATCAGTTAGATATTCACCATATGATCCGATCCACTGGATTAAAAAAAAAATTTTTTTTTTCAATTACAGTTGACATACAATAGTATATTAGTTTCAGGTGTACAACACAGTGACCAGACATTTGTATGTCTTATGGCGTGATCTCCCCATAAGTCTAGTAACCATCTGACACCATACGTAGTTATTTACAATATTACTGACTATATTGGTTCACTTGGAATTTGTTTAGTTTTATGTTTCAAGTTGAGGTTTTTATGTGATCCTCCCTCCCCTGCCTCCACTAATAATTAATCGAATAATGGGAAAGGGAGTTCCTAGTGGGGACATAAGGGGATGAGAGAGTAGAACCTTTGAGAAAAGGGGATCACTTGGGTTTGCTTGCGGATGTAGTAGTTGTGGGAGACAAGCCAGAGAGGCTAGCTGGGGCAGCCCATGTGAGATGTGAGACCCCTGGACTTGGTCCACTAGGGGCCATGAGCTGCTGAGATGATGAGAGGCGCTTTAGCATGGTGTAGGTTGGGCTCTGAGCGAGGCATGAGGACTGGAAGTGGGTACTGGCAATTTCTAGCTTTAAAAAGGGACCCATTGCGACAGAGAGGATGGGGAGTGGGGTGGGAATTACCAGTTCTTGATTTCAGAAAGGGTGCAGCTGGAAGGAGTTAAAGACCGACCTTGAGATTCCAGCTGAGGTATCAGGTAGACACTCTCTATTTTAACCAGAAATAAAGGAAGCAGGAGGAGAAACTGGCTTTTGGGGGAAGTAAAAGAAACTTTGAAAATAAAATTTTAGAGGAAATTTATAACATCCCTTGAGAATACAATCAGAACAGTTTCCTATATTTTGTACATTTTAAGTTTCCAAAGAGCTTTTACATACTTTTTTCTTTTAAAAGTTTTGAATTTATGCGTGGCGTGATAGGCAGGGCATTTTCCTTCTTACGGATGAGGAAGGTAAGGAAGGCGGAGGGAGGTTAGGAGGCTTGCTCCAGTTCTTTCTGTTCTGAGTAACGGGCCCTTGTGTGGGGAGGAGGAAGCCTGGAGTCAATTCTGATTTGGCTTCTACCCGCTTGCTGTGTGAGTGTGGCCAGCTTGCTCCCACCCTTCAGCACTTTGGCTTTCAAGGTGGGGAGGTCTGAAGGCTCATGTGTACTGGGAAAAACTCTGGGTTGGATTCAGGGGCCTTAGGTTGGAACGTAATTTTCACCATGTCTTTGCCAGCGCTTGGCGCTGTCAGTCTTTTTAATTTTAGCTATTATAATGGATATTTAGTGGTATCTCATTGTGATTTTAATTGCATTTTCTTGATGACTAATGATGTTGGACATTTTTCACAGGCTTTTTGGCCATCCGTATTATTTTTGTGAAATATATGTTCAGTTCTTTTGCCCATTTAAACAATTTTGGGTCATTTGTCTTATTTTTGAGGTTTAGGAGTTCTTTATATATTCTGACTCTACATCATTTATCAGATATATATGTTTTGTAAATATTTTCTCCTAGACTGTGGCTTAATTTTTATTTTCATATTAGCGCCTTTAAAAGAGCAGACATTTTAAATTTTGATCAAGCCCAGTGTATCATAATTTTCTTTTATGGCTGCTGCTTTTTGTGTCCTAAGAAATCTTTACTTCACTCAAGATCACAAAGATTTTCTTCCAAGTTTTCTTCTAGAAGTTTTAAAGGTTTAGCTCCTATATTTAGCCGTATGATCTATTTTGAGTTAATTTTTCTCTGGTATGTGAGGTCAGGGTTAAGGTTTTTAAATTTAAAAAAATTGTTCTTTTTGGTAATTTCTTTTGCTGTTTTTGGTAGGGTAATGCTGACTCCACAGAGTGAATAACATTACACTAGGTACTGCAGGGACTATAACGGTAAGATCCGACCCTGGCTGGAATCACACACGTGCACGCACACACACCCCACGCATGATAAAGGCAGAGTTTGATGGACTCCATCATCTTGTTGGCTTTCGAAGAAGGAGGAGGCCATGGGAAGCCTCAGAATAAAGATTCCTGATGGAGGCGACCCTAAAGAAAGGTTTGGTAGGGCCGCATTGTTGCCCAACTCCAGGGGCAACGTTCAAATGCTGGTCTGTGGAATGGTGCTCCCATCGGGGCATAGAGAATAGAAGCTGGATGGTGTCCACCTGGAGTTGTAAGGTGTAGTGGCCCTGGTGACAGAGGTCTGCCAGCCAACAGACTCTCCTGCTGGGGTGGGCAGGTGTTCTGGGTGACTGGTCGTTTTACATAATCTGTGCCTTTGCCTCGCCAACTTTTAAGTGAAACTCCTACCGACCTGTGTTCTCAACCCAGTGAATATGGAATGGAGGGCCCTGGAGAGGAAGGTGGGAGGAGGGGAGACCAGCCCGTGTGGACCACCCCCTTCGCCGCCCCAGCTCTGTGCTCAGCACCCCGCATAAATGATCTCATTAGTCCTCCCACCAACTCTACAATTACAGCTTCGTTATTTCCATTTTTGCAGATTAAAAAGAGGAGACTCATCAAGGTTGAGTGCCTTGCCCAGGGTCAGCTGCTAGTGAGGGTAGAGCTGAGATTACTGCCCTGCCCGCTGGCTCCCTCCAGCCCCTGCGGCACTCTGCCCCACTGCTCTGAGAAAACTTAATTTCCGAGGAAAGCAGGAAAGGAATGGGTGCCAGGGGGAGGTCAGGACTAGATATTTGTGAGTGGGTTTGTTCTGATTTAGCAAAAACACCCTCAGCACTGTAGGCTGGGCTGTGGCTGACTGGCTGCGTGGTCAGGGTTTGCAAAGCTTCCAAAGATCCTTTTGCTAGAAGGGCTTTAAAAGCTGCACGCTCTCAGCAGTTTCTATCAGTTGGGATTTTTTCCCTCCAGATTGAATCCTGTCAGGGTTTTATTGGCTTACGTGTTCCCAGAATGACCCCAGGTCTCTCTTACCTGAGCAGTAAGAATTCTTTACCAGCCCTCTCTTTTGGCCCCCAACACTCCCTCTTCACTTTTTCAGGACCCTCTAGTTTCTCCAAGAAGTACAGGGTAGAGCAAAGCAGGGACAAAGGAAAGCCAGACCTTGTTTTGATCCAGATTTGGGGTTTGCTCCTCCTCCTGGTCTCGTATTTTTAAAGCAGCCCCTGGAAGTAAGGGTACTGCGGAGAAGCTAAGGCTGCAAGCAGCTTGAGTGTGGGAATTCAGAAGTCACCTGCTATCAAAGTCCCTGTAGTCCCCGACCCTATTCCAACTCCCCTGATCACTCAGAATGCCCTTGTCCTCAGACCCCTCTCAGGGAGACCTTCCTGCTTGCCTTTGGGCATTTGGCCTCTGGTCCTTTGTTCGGTCATCATGGGACCTGCCCCTGCCAACTCAGAGGCAAACAGAGATAGGGCCAGGCCCTGGCTTCCCAGTCTCAGGGACAGCATTCCACGCTGCTCTGTGTCAGCGGAAAAAGTATCCACGATAACCTGTATTCTAGAGCCCTCTTCCCCACGGTCCGTGAGTTCCCTTTCCCAGCCTGCAAGGCGTCTCTCTGTTCCTGGCCAGTCTTGCCCACCAGCCCAAGTGCCCTTTCTGCTGGCCAGCAGCGTTCCAGGAATCCTGAAGTGTGTAGCTCAGTGCTCTTCGGTGACTTGATGGGAAGTGTTTTGGGTTGGTTCTCCTTGCAGCCACCTCCTTCCTGGACTTGCCAAGGATGATGCCTCTAAGCCCCTCCCAGCTCCCAAAATACCAGCCCTGCCTCCCAGCCCTGCCAGAAAATGCTTAGCACATTAGCGGGTTTAGCTGCCACCGTTGCAGTCATTTAGGAGGCTGCAGAGGCGCATAGGTTTCATTCTGGAATTCTTTCCAGCTGCTCGCTATTTTGACAACACTGGGTGGCACCGTTACCAGGAACCTGCCTGTGAGACAGAAGTGGCTGGGGGCCTGGGAGTAGGGGTGAGGGTGGGGAGGAAGCAAGGATGGGTAGTGGGCACAGCAGCTGTGAGGGAGGTGGGTAGAGGGTGCCAGGCCCGTTCTCCCTCGTTCGCCTCCCTTCCTGCCTGCTGGAACAGACTTGCAACAGATCTTGGACTTTAGCAACTTATTTCCAGTTGCCTTAGTGCTGTGGCTTCTGCTTTCAGGAGAGACAAGAGGTTCCAAGACCGCCAGAGAGGCAGCAAGACAGAGTAAACCAGCAAACCTCTTGGACTCAGAAGACCTTGCTGCAGTTGCTTCCCTGACATTTAGTAGCTGTGGGCTCTGGAGCAGGCCCCCAACTTCCTAGAACTCACGGTTTTCATCTTATAGTGGGAATCTCGTGGCCAGCCCCTCCGTCCGCAATATAAGGGGCAGGGGAGGGGGGCATGGATCTACGAGAGACTCTGTGACAGTGTTTTGTAAACTGTAAAGTGGCAAATATTTGCATTCCTTGTCCTGGAGGGCAAGGACTAGCTTTTGTTTACATTTGAGTTCCTCCTCCAGTTTTATTTATTTATTTATTTTGGATAGAAAAGTAAATACGGTGATTTTTCTGGAAGTTTCTGATATGTACATCGATGATCAGTGTGGTAAGGAGAAGTAAGGCTATGAGTATATTAGTTTGTGAGGTCTGCTGTAACAGCATGTCACAGCCTGGGTGGATTGAACTGCAGAGATCTATTGCCTCACAGTTCTGGAGGCAAGAAGTCTGAGATCGAGGTATTGGCAAGGTTGGTTCCTTCTGAGGACTTGAGAGGCTGTCTGTTCAGGCCCCTGCCAGCTTCCGGGGGTTTTCCGGCAGTCTCTGGTAGTCCTCAGCTTACAGGAGCATCACCCTGCCCTCCGCCTTCATTTCATCTTCACACGGTGCTCTCCCTGTGTGCATGCCTCCACGTTTACTCTTTTTATAAGGACGCCAGGCAAACAAACGGGTTAGGGTTCACCCTAGTAACCTCATTTTAACATCCTTGGCAACTCTTTCTAGAAATGGTGGGTAAGGAGTCTTCTGAGTGTAGGGAAGACCAAGGTGCTGCGCCAGGCTCGGGTGGGAACAGTTCTGGTCTAGGTGCAGATGGTTACTTGGGGACGGACCCCATTTTTTAACTACCATTCTTGGATTTGGCGCAGGGTGTGTGTGTGTGTGTGTGTGTGTGTGTGTGTGTGTGTGTGTGTGTGTGTGTGTGTGTGTGTGGTATGGTGTGGTGGTGTGTGTGTGTGTGTGTCTTTGTCTTCATAAAGTTAGCTTTGTCTGTTCCCTTTTGAGTAAGTAGCTCCTGGTAAGTAGAATCACTCCATTTACGGTTTAGACTCAGAGGCAGTACCTGTTCTTGTATTTTACACCTTTTATGTGTCCCTCTTTCCGTTCAAGCCACTGACCCTATACACTCAAGACCCCCCCCCCCCCCTTTATCACTTGGAAGCTTGGGGACGCAGCTCCCCATGTAGGACTCTCTTGACGAGAACGTGGTTCACGTTCTCTTCCCCTTCCTTTCCTCTTTCTGTGACGTATCTCTGACAGGGGAACCTCACATTCCACGTGCCCTGGGTGCTTGCACATCAGCAAGTATATACCTTCTGAGCTGGCAGGACCCAGAGCGAGTGTGTTTCTGGACCCCAGTGTTGGTGCTGGTTGTGGAGAGCATGGGACACCTTGCCACCTCCGCCTTCTGTCTGTCAGCTTCGCTGCCATCCTTTCGCCTCTACCTCGTGACATGCTCCAATTTAGAAAGGGGGTGACATGGAAGAGACTTGTATAAAAGGCACCCCCTGAATAATAAGAGGCAATCTACCGAATTCTTGCCATGTACCAGGCACAATGCTAGGTGCTCCCCATCCGCTTTCTCATTTGTTTCTCTCAATTATCCTAAGAAGCAGGTATTTTCATTATCATTTTACAGATGGGCAGTTGAGGTTTTGAAAGGAAATAAAGGAAATGCAAACTGCTCAAGGACTCTCAGCTAGTGAGGGACTGAGACACTTTTTATGAAGCCTCACGTTCCACTCTGGTATCCACAGGGTGCCTCACAGGGTGGGCAGTGGCTCATTTGCATCTCAATTACTTGGAAAGGTGAGTGAAAAGTCGGCTTCCTGGTCTCCACCCTTATCTACTGAGGAGAGTAGGGTGGGGCTGGGAATCTACATTCCAAACAAGGGACCCCTGGGACTCCTGCACACTTGCAGGGCTAAGAGCCACCCTCCCGGGGATTGCTTCCCTTCCTGTTCCACCCAAGCTGCCATTTACCGCAGGTGGGGGGTTCCGAAATGTGGGGAACCTGAGTTCTACTTCCCATTGTTAAACGAAGCCTCCCCATATCCCCTCCGCCCCGCCCCATCTCTCCCTGGTGTAGGGTGGTCCCGGAAGTTCTGGGGCAGGCAGGGCAGTCGGGCTTCATGGGTACTGGACACAGCAGCTGTGAGTAAGAGTCTGGAGGAGGGTGGCGTGTACCGGCCCATGCTGATCAGACGGCTTCTTGCCCTTTCTGGATATTCCTGTGTCCGTCCCTGCTCCACTCGGCCCCAAGGTCCTCGGTGGAGTGCCCAGGCCTGGTGTCGCCAGGCAGCAGCTGGGGGGTGGGGGGTGGGGAGTGCTCGGGAGACCCGAGCCTAGTTTGGTAATGATGTTTACTTTTCTCTGTGACTGAAAGAGAGTGACTGTTCCAGGGCGATATCTTGGGGCGACCCTGGCAGAATTATGGAGCGCTCCCTGAGGGCCTCCTTGGAGAACCGGACATCCCGTTCCCTGCTTTGTCTTCCTCTGCAATCATTCTGTCTTCCTCAATCTTCTTCACTCTCTCCTGTACTCACAGTTCCATTTTGCATCCTCTCATCAGAAAAACCCACCACATTTCAGCAACCTCAAAAAAAAAAAAAAAAATCTGAAGGAAGAATTACTATTGTCCTTTTACTAACTGGGCAACAATTACTTGCTCACCCATGAGCTTTAAGTCCTATCTTATGGAGCCCCTGGCCCACCTCTTTCACAAGCTCTCATGGGTCACAGGACACTGGAGCTAAATGTATAAGCCCCATCAGGCAGGAACTTGCTGTGCCCCCAGTGTCTAGAAGGGTATCTGACATGTAGGAGGCACTCAGTGAACATTTCTTGGCTGAATTAATAGTAGAGCTAAAAGGCATTGCCAAGTTAAACTTGCCCAGAAGGACCAGATAAGGAAATAGGCTCAGAGAGGTAAAGTCATTTGCTTAAGTTTGCACAGTGAGTAGGTGGTATGGTTGAGGCAGGAACCCAAGTCGAGAGGATTATTCTTGAATTCCCAAGCGGGTCAAAATCTAAGTCATGGCTTCTGAAAATATATCATATATGCCCAGAGACCACGGGGTGTTTCTTGGATAGGAGAATCTGTTCAGACACCTCTCTCTCTCTGGGTTTAAGAGCTCAGGAATCTGGATAGAAGAAACAAACTGCCCTCCTCCCCCACCTACTCCCCCCAAAAGGACAGCATCTCTGAAAATGCTGCTTGGATTTCCAGGCTGACATTCTAAACACTACCTCATCCTAAAAGTAAATGGTGAACTATTTTCACACACTATTAAAATTTTAATTTGGAAAACTCCTGTCCTTGGAATGCAAAATTCACCAGGCATTTTATATCCTGCAGGTTGAACTGGTTACTAGAACCTTCTTGTCAGTCCTACTGGTGAGCCCCACTTGTGGAAATAAACTGGGGGGATTTGACAGTGACTTCTACTGTTTGAGGTCAAAATATCTTCTTTGTTCAAAGTGTTCACTCAGTTTAGAGTTCTTCTTTTCTCCTTCCCTCTCCTTCCTATTGCTCTTTCACGAAGCAGGAGGATATTTTGACATTAACTAGTGGGGGGTAGTGGTGAAAAATTAATATGGTTAATGTGAGTATCAATCACATAGTACTAAATTTCACCTCATTTCTGTGGCTCTCCAGCGCTGACCCTTACTCCATTTGTGGTCTCCTCCCTTCCCGTCCTTTCATCCATCTTTGATCCTCCCCTTTCCCCAAATCTCTGTCTGTCCCAGACCTTTACCCCATTCCCAACTCCCATTGCATCCTTTACCTCATCTCTGAGATTATTTTTTTCTATCCCTGAGGTCTGGGTGGGGTGACCTCAGGGAAAGCGGGAGAGTATCTGTTTCTCACATTACCTGATATTTTTTAAAAGCTGAAAGTTTAGTGGTTTTTTTTTTTTTTTGGCTTGTCAAAAAGCCCCTCTGCCCAACCTACTAAGTCAAAGGGAAGTATCGAAATTACGTTGGAGTCAATATCATGTACTTTTTCTAACCTGTCAATGATAATAATGATAACGATAAGTATTTATTGAGCCTCTGCTACATATTAAGCACAGTGCTAGGCACTTTCCCTAGTGCTTATTCATCAAATCCTTAAAGCAATCCTAGGAGACAGACAGGTATTTTAAAACTTATTTTATTGATGAGAAAACCAATATCTTAAGGAGTTTGCCCAAGTCATACAGTGACTAAGAAAGGCAATTACAGTATTATTAAGTGACACAAACTCTCTTAGTCTGTGCCCTGAAAAGGTGAAGTATTTGCTTCAAATACCCTGGATGTCTAGCTTGTGGACCTTCTTGAATATTTTAGTGTGGTGTGATGGTGGCCTCTGAAATTCTCAAGATCAGAGAAAACTCCCCTCTCTGACCCCATAGGTAGGCTACAAAGAAACCTGGGAACAGTATTCCAAATAGGGACAGGCTTTTATGAGGAATGGTATAGAGATGAAATTTTGTGTCAAATTTTTTTCCGATCTTGCTTCATTTCAACAAATACCTAAGCACTGGGCAGAATGGAGACTATTCCATGCCTTCTAGGAGCTCACACTTTAGAGGAGGCTGACATGATTAACTGTCCTGAGGTACACAAGTGAAGTGCTAAAGGGGAATGGGGCAGTGAATGGAACTTTTGGGGGAAGGAATGGCATAAAATCATGTCAACATTTCAGAAGTCATTTGGTCGTAATTCCATTAAAGGTTTTCAACATTTCCAGCATAGTGTTTGTTGGTTGCAAGAATAGGCTCTCCTCTTTTCCAGTGGAAAAAAAATGACAATGTAAAATGTTTTCCCAAAAGGTGCAAGACTGAACTTTGTTACTGCAAGAGGTACTGAATATGGAGGCACTTTGAGTCCTTTAAAGCCCTTGGCTAATGGAAGGCAAGAGTTGGAGGCAGGGTCTAGAGAGATGAGTAGAGGAGTGAGGACCGGATTATTTGTTGTTCTGTTCCCACCACTGAACACAGGAGGCAGATTTATTGTAAGCATGGAGTTCTTCCTGTGGAGTTCTCACGATGCCGTAGCGTGTGAGAGCTCTTCCCATAAGCCTCAGCTCCTTTCACGGACCCTTCCGACTGATCATGTTTGTTTAAAGTCTCAGTCATAACCTTTTGTCATTAGAAAGGGACTTGGAGGATGTAAAAGAACTACGTGTGGTTCCTACGATAGTGTGTGGGGAAAGTGTAAGGAAAGAGGGCTGAGGAGTGTGGAGATCGAAGTTGTCTGGTAGGAAAGGAGCCCTTGACTGGCGTCCAGCAGAGGTAGGGGACGCACGCGGTCACGGTTCGATAGAGGGATCCCCTTCAGAGAGAGGAGAGATGTTTATTTTAGAAACTAGAGACGCGTTAAAAAAAAAAATCGTTTTCCACACCCTCGCTGTGACCAGAACACACCAAGACGGATGGCCCTGTGCGTCTGCGGCATGCTCCTGCTTCTGCTTTACTCTGTGATTTCAGGATTCACCTCAGTTTTAGAAGCAGCGGACTTCTCCTTTCTCAGTGATGGCCTGCGGTGGCAGGTCCCAAGGGAGTCTGGGGCTGCACCTAGAATTTAGAAGCAAGTGTGTCTCCAGGGCTGGTAGGGACTCTCATTTTGCAGGAAACGTAAGTCTCTAAGAGGAAAACTACTACTTCTTTGTCATTTCCCTCAGTTGCTAGCTTGATGTGGCACACATGGAGCACATGTTTATTAAATAAACCAAGAAAAAGAGCTAGTTATGGCAGAGGGATGGGAATTCAAATTTTTCATTTTATTTTATTTTATTTTTTACGTCACTGTCTTTTCCATGACATCACCCAGGGTTCTGTGTATTTTATACCAAATTCCCTGGAAACTCGTCATTGGAGTAGTGAAAAGGAGTCTCTTTATTAACGGCATGGATCCACTGAGCAGAATCAGATTGAGCGCCCTTCGAGGGCTCCAATGTGTCATATCTTAGCCTTGACACTCTCTCTTGCTCCCTACTACTTCCTCTTCTTTCTGCCTCCTTGTCGGAAAAAAATGTATACAAAGTCCTCACCCTCTCCCCTAACATACTATCAATTTCGATGAAAGAAGGCCTTGTGCTTAAATAATCATGTGAAAAGAATAAAAAAAATCCCAATCTCATATAAATGTGAAGGTACTGGTATGGGGCAGCTTTTAGTCTATTTAAATTAGGAATTTTGTAGATTGTTGTTGTTTTGTTGTTCTCATGGGATGGTATCCAGTATTCTAGTGTTCACGTAATGCTTTGACTTCACTATCACTTCTCCTAGGATAATTATAGGTTGGCATAATGTACCTATTGTTCTATTCCACAAAGAAGCACTGTCATAGAATGATGGGATGGGGCTGGAGGGGGTTGCAGTGTGGATCTGGAAGGAGGATCTTTGTGTTTGTGTGAACGCGTGTGTCCTGGACAGCCATGCTGCATCTTGAATTATTTTTCTTATTCTGTTCTTTGGATCACCTATGTCCTAGTTCCCCAGTTGTTTGTCCATTATTTTATTCAGCCTGTTTCTGCTTTTGGTTTCTCTGCGTCCTTCTCTCCTGGGGTTATCCCTGAGTGCTGGGGGATAGCCTGAGCTCTTCAGCCATAGATTTTAAGCTAGGGTTTTGAAGGAAGGGTTTAAAGTCCTTTCAGTGAGGTAATTTGCCTGAGGATGACAGGCTCAAGTGCTCATGGTATTGCAGATGAACTCGGAGGTCATCCAGGCCATTCTCTTTCACGGAACATGTGTGTTTCTCATTTGCATTGTTCAGAGGCCTTTTCACTACAAAGTTTAGGCATTCGTTCCTTCATTTGTTGATCGATTGATTGATTCATTCATTTATTCTAAGCTCATTGAGTGCTTGCCATGAGGTTGGCTCCCGAACTAAATGTGGATATATAGATGAAACAAGAGCACCAAACCTGCCCTCACGGAGCCTTCCACTCCAGCTGCCCAGGTAGGATGGTAGAAGATCCGCAAGTGTTGTCGACCCACCTGTCCCAATGCGATCTTCGACTGACATGCTGGGCTTGTCTCTTGTGGCTAGAAATTAGAACTAGATCTTCACTGCTCATGTGCCAATTATCATCAGGCAGTATCCTCCCCTCCCCTTCCCCCCACCCCAAGCCTCCATTCCCTAGTGAGATCTCTTAGACTGAGCTCTCCCTTGGAGATTTTTATGATAATACCTGTCCCTCCCTCTCTCTTCCCTCCACCTCTCACCAGAACCTTCTGCATTGGGGCTGTTAGTCATGCACAGAATTGTTTCTGACTCCAGCCATAAGCAGTATTATTACTATTTTTTTTGACCAAACACCAATAGTATCTGAATGGAATGACAACCTATGTTACCATGACCTTCGGAAACCATGGCCTTCATACCTCACCCTGAAGAAGGTGAGGGCAGACTTCACTGAAACTAGGGGACATAAGAGCCTCTGGATTCTGAGAGCACAAGCTTAAAGGAGAGGAGACCTTTTCCATCTTTGGAAGGAACTTATCTTAGCTGTGCTGCCTGGGAAGGTAAATGCCACACGAAAGAATTACGTTCTTTATCTAACACTCTCATTTACCTGGGAGTCCCGTATCTTACCTGGTGACTTTACAGGGTGGGTTGGGTGTGGGTAGAGAGGCAGGCAGTGGGCAGGGACCCTGCACCCTTCGAGGGTGATGGTGGTGGGATGTGGTTATTGGAGTACCGAGGTCCTGAGGGATGTGACAGTGCCCCTGGGTATCAAAGTGAGATAGGGTTGAGGATGTGAGATCCAAGATCCCTGCCATGCGTGGTCTTTGGAGAAATGGCCCTTGCGCGAGCCAAGAAAAAGAATAGCTTTAGCCTTGCTTCTCACCCAGTTGTATCTGAAAATACATTCTGTAAAATAAACAAATGCATTCCCTTTGTATATACTTTAAAAAAGAGTACAGATTCTTTCCTCCCGAAAAGTTAAAACAAACCCAGGGCTGAAAAACTATGTACTCAGAGATCATCCAAAGTGTGTGTCAGGCCTGGGGCTTTTTCGGGAGGTGTGCTGACAGGAGAGGTTGGGGGCCCAGAATCTTTGCTCCCATTCCCAGGAGCTAATCCTGAACATTAATACCTGCATGAATCTCAGACGCATAGTGTGTGAACACTGGGCAGGCCCCTTGGAGATCAGCTGATCTGAGAACCAGGAACGCACAGGACCGATGAGCTGTGAGGGATCTCACTTAACAGACACGGAGACCGAAGCCCAGAAAACCTAGTGATGGGCTTCAAGTTTAATGCTACAGAGCGGGATACGAACCCAGGTCTCCTGACTCCCACGCTGGATGCAGTTAGTTTACTGCGATGATCCCCTCACAGGTCCTGTTGCCTCTCTCAAATATAAGTACGTTAAAGGCAGAGACCATGTGTGCTGTATGTTCGGTAGTGTCCCGGGGCCAGTGTCGGTCCTGCACACCCAGCTCTCCCTGTTGGCAGCAACAAGGGAGCGTTTGCTCGCTGGCACCCACAGGCCGCCTTTTGTTGGTGTGCCCCTCTTCTCAGCAGGAATTGATTTTCCGTGACTGATCCCGTGCTTGTGTTTCCTTGTCTCTGAGACCTAGTTACCCCAAAGGCAGATACCTGTCAGGGATGGTATCTGCTAGAAGATTATTCCCAAGAAGCTAGTACTTTTTGCCCCTTAGCAGCTATCCTTCTCTTATGTCCTCAGTGTATTTATGGGTATAAAAGGAGGATAGTTGCTGAGAGGTTAAAAAGCTGATACTTCGGGAGTAGCTGCTCTTAAATGCCAGGAATGGTGCTGTTTCCTCCCCCTGTTTTATGCCGTCATTCCCTGGCCGTAAGGAGAGGTGAAGACCAGAGTCCTCACATTTTGTGTTTTGTGCCTAACATTTGAGGTGGCATGCCTATAGCATGACCGGGCCGTGTCCAGGTGCATTCAGTGTGGGTGCCGCTTTTCTGGTTGGCCCCTTTGCCACCCACATCCTGAGCAGAGACGGCTGAACCCACCTGGTGATGGGATCACTCCTTGGCAACCCCTGGAAGGATCCTTTTGCTCAGCACTTTATGATGACGTCACAAAGACAATGAAAGGGGGAATATGATTCACAGTGGAGTGAATGGTATGTAGTTTCCTAAGCGATTGCCCGCACTGTGAGCATGCATAACCGCAACGGGCAGTTCACAGCGTGGTTCAGTGTGAATCACCGTGATCCTGTGAATCCTTGGGATGACTTCAGCCAGGTGGCTGCACGACAGGCCTTGTCTTGGCTCTGGGCCTGATCTCTATTGCTGTATTTTTTCCCCCCTCTCAGTTCTTTGAGCCGCTTACTGCCCCTCCCTGGCTACCTTAAACTCTGTGTTTTGTTCTTGTTTCAAGGCTGGAGCCTCATGGATACATCTGTGGACATTTGCCTGCAATCACTTCAAGTCCAGATACCAAAACACAGCACCTGCATCCCCTGTTTTTGTTTATGTGGCTGCTGCCCACATCTGAGTCGATGCTGGGGACTGAGGAGAGGCTACTGCCTAGGGCCAGGTTTTCATCTGAGGTAGCTGCCTGTGAATGTCAGGAATGGTTTCTCCTTGTGCTGCAATATTGGCGGGATTGTGTTAACCACCCTGGCTGAGAGGAGGACTCTGGGGGTGAGTGCTACCCAGAGAGTCATCCCCCAGTATTCCAAGGGGAAGGGATTCTGTGATTATTTCCTTCCCCATATTATTGAAAGGTCCCAATAATAGTGGCCTGAGGGTTTTATTCTTTATTTACGTCATGCCTATTTATATGTAGGCTCAGTTTGGAAATATATAACCACTTGCCTGTCTGCCCATCCATTAATTCATCCATTGATTGATTGATTTATCGATCCATCCAATAAGGGATGGTAAACCTATATATTTAAAGAAACCAAGCAGGTAAAGTGAATGAAGAAAATGGTTATAGCGAAGCCAACAGGGAGTGGGGAGGACTGTGGTGAGCCAGAGAGTGCAGTTCACTGAGCTGCCATCTACAGCAGTCCCTGGCCTTTCAGGTTTGTGTGGCACCTGTGGCTATAGTGAACCGTCTTTGTCTCAGGAGCATTTGGGTTTGAGCAGCCCAAAGGTGTTTGGGTGGGGCCCCTGGCCTCTTCATCACTCTGCATAGAGTTTGTTGTGTAAACTCTGGAATGTGTATCAGTCAGGGCTTTTTAAGTTTGCAAATGGCAAGAAATTCAAACTACTTAAGCACAAAGAGGAATGTAAGGGCTCTTATCTCTAAAGGTTCAGGATTGTGTCTTCTTCACTTGGGACTGGGTCTAGGGACTCAACAAGATTATCTGGGTTCCTCCACCCCTCCTTCTTCTTTCATGTCTGCTTTCCCTTACATTGTCTCCTACAGAGGCCGAAGGTCTCCTATCAGCTTTGGGTACACAAGTTTATTAGCTTTTTCATATTAAGAGAAAAAAAAGCACTTCTTTCCCACAGAAATTCCAGGACAGACCCTGTCTTGCTTTAGACAACTCGATCATCCTTGAAGCAATGGCTAAGGCTGGGGCTGGTGGTTTTCTCATTGACCAGGGCTGAGTCGTATGGTTATCTCTAAAGTTGAGGGGTGGAGTGGGTTGATTTTACTCTGCTGATGGCGGAGAAGAGGTGGGTCCCTGGACGGAAATGAAGGTGTTATTGGAGGGAGATGGAATGGCAGATCTGCAGGCAGATAGCTCATGCTCGCCCCAGGGAGGATGGGTTAATGGAAGATTGAGCTCGTATAATGGCACTGTGAAGCAAGACGCAGACACTGAGCAGGACCACAGCTGCCCGTCCTTTCAGACCCCCTCACCCCCAAGTTTGGGTAGCGACCACCTCTGACCTCTGTCCAGCCTCATCACGCACAGGAGGAACAGAGCACACTGCTTAGTAACTAACAGTCTTGCACTGACTCTTACACACTTCCAAGATGTCTGAGCCTAAAGAAACCTGATGCTAATACCAGAACTGACTGGGCAGTAACCCAAGAGGGCCTTGAAGTGCTCAGAGGACTCTGAACCTCCAACCCAGTTCTGCTGTTGTAGGAGGAGTTGCAAAGATGAATGGTTTCCTTTGAGTAGTGTCTGTCTTGGGCTCAGAACTTGGCTACACTGAGCCCACAACTTGTCCATGGCAGGAACCGATGTCATGGAAGAGCCATATTTTGAATTAAAAGCTTCTGACTACCAATCCTGGAAGGGGAAAGGGACCAGGTTGTACCCTCAGCAGCTGGCTGCCCCTGGTGTGGCCTAGTGAGGACTTAGAGTTCTCCATTGATGTCAGGTCTAACCTTAGTCACATGTGATGCTCAGTGCCAGAAATACCAGCTCTCTTTGTATTAATAGTTTTCTCGTCACCATCAAGGATAATTTTAAATGTTTCTTTTTGTTGTTGAAAATATGGCTATTAGAGAGCACAATACTAAAAGGAAGATAGGAAAAGGGTAAGTGGAGCTAAAAAAAGGATATGTTTATAAAAACATTTGAAACTATCAATAAGTAAAACTCTGCTTATTAATGGTGTAGACCAGTGTTCTCCAACTTATTGGCACCAGGGACCGGTACTCCTGTGAGAAGCTAATGCCTAATGATCTGAAGTGGAGCTGAGGCAGTGATGCTAGTGCTGGGGAGCGGCTGCAAATACAGATGAAGCTTCACTTGGTCACCCGCTGCTCACCTCCTGCTGTGTGGCTCAGTTCCCAACAGGCCACGAACTAGTACTGACCCCTGGTGTAGAGTACCCAAAAGCCTTCACACCCTATCTCTTTGCTGCAACAACCCACCGAGGTTGACAGGGAAGGACCATCTTCTTTTAATATCAAGATCTATTTTACAGAGGTAGAAATGATAATTTAGAATTAGCAAGGTCTTGCAATTATTGGGAGAGTTGAGTCTGGAACCCAGATTTCTAACCAACTAGTTTAATTTTTTAATCATTTCACCCTACATTATATGTTCATGTGAAACTTTCTTTTCTACTTGACTAAACTTGGTGAAAAGAATGTTGACTGAGTAGATAAAGAAAATGGGTCTTTTTATTAGGTATCTGATGACCCAGCCTGCGGATAGTCCTTAAACCAAAGTATCTTAGTAGAATTATACGATTTGACATAGTTTGAGCTTTTGAGCATGTCATTCGTTAATTCACAGTTCTATTGATTCAACACTTTATTCATGAAAGAGTTTCAGAGTCACTGTCAATGCCAGGCCTTGTATCAGCTATTGAGAATGTGAAGGTGAAAGAGACACTGGTTCCTATTAGTTTTGCT
This sequence comes from Rousettus aegyptiacus, assembly GCF_014176215.1. Lineage (NCBI taxonomy): Eukaryota > Metazoa > Chordata > Mammalia > Chiroptera > Pteropodidae > Rousettus > Rousettus aegyptiacus. The sequence goes on along the minus strand of NW_023416306.1, from coordinate 151,593,599 downwards.
GTGTATTTACCAAAACACCTCAAAGTTAGTGGTTTCCAACAGCAGCCATTTCTTTTGCTTACTATTTTGTGGGTTAGTAATTTGATCTGGGCTCAGCTGGGTGGTTCTTCTGATTTTGGCTGGGCTCACGTAAGGGTCTGTGGTCAGCTGCTACGTAGGTTGTGGGCTGGCTGGTCTAAAAGAGCCTCAGCCAGGACAGTTTATCTTTGCTCCATGTGTTTGCTCATCCTCCAGTAGGCTAGCCGAAGTTTGCTCATGTGCCAGCCAACTAGGCAGGGTTCCAGGCGAGCAGAATGGAAACTTGCAAGGGCTCTTGAGGCCTGGACTTGGAACTGGCACTGCCTAACTTCCACTATATTCTGTAGTCCAAAGCAAGTCGACGAGTGTATCCTGGCATACTTTTCAGCTGCAGGAAGGCAGTTTGAGCCACGTGCTCTGCTTAGGGCTTAGGCCTGTCATCTGCATGCCTTGCTTCTCTGGTCACTTATCCACACCTCATCTTACCCCAGTGGGAAGACCTGCCCTCCCTGCTTCCTCTTCTCTGGTTCTACTATATTTCAGATTCTACCTTCACATAACCTGGAGTGATTCCAGACTCAACTGACCTCTTGATTCTTTTTATCAGCAGCAATACTTGTAGATAGATAGCATTTACCACTTACAGGGTATTTCAGTCAGGGGCTGAAGATGCAAAATATCTCTGCCCTGAAGAGGCCTACTTTCTAGGAAAATGGAAACAGAGTTATTATAAGGATTAAATGAATTAATATACATACAATGATTATTAGCATAGTGTCTGAGACATAGTAAGTGCTCCATAAGTCCACATGCCAGGGATTTTATTGCTATTTATTAACCCATACAACCATTGCCAGAGGCAAATTTTCCTGTCTCCTTTCACAGATAAGTATAAGGGATGCTCAGATAAGTTACGTGATTTTCCTAAAGTCACACAGCTAATTAACAGAAAATGTGATATTCAAATTAAAAACTCTTTCTTTTTTTAACCCCATCTGAGATGAGGATGGAATCAAATGTGAGAGAATTAAATGATTCATGCTGTTGTAGTAAGATCAAACCCTTGTCCCTTCGGCCTCTGCCTCAGTTTGTTCATCTACAAAATGGGAAGGCAGAAAGATTTACCATGGGAATTGTGGCTATAATCTATACTCCAAATTGATCACAGCACAATTTAAAACAGTATAATTGTTTATAAGAGAAAGACGTGTCGGGGAATGGAGCATGAGTTTGGGAAGCATGCTTGTGTCTCCCACTTGTCTTCTTTTTGCACAAAGTAAACTAACGAGATCTCTATTTCTGGACCATATCCTGACTAGGAGCTGCTGATCATAAGTCTAGATCTTTGGGTGTTTCTCCTTGGGCCCTTCAGGCCTTGACACGAAAGGGTTGGTTTGCTGTGGGCTGAGCGGCCCCTCTGATTCCTGGGGCCTGACAAGGCCTGCTGGTATTTGCTGTCAGTCAGGTAGTTCACGTCAGACTGGTTTATTTAGTGACTCGGCCTGATAGAAGCAAAGTAACAGGTTAATGGGACTGGTGGGCAGCTCGTTTAACAATTCTTAACAGTTTGCAGCAGAAACCACTTCTGGGTTCTACCTTCAAAGATGTCCAAATCCTAATCTTTGGGACCTGTGAACATGTTACCTTACATGGGATAAGGGACTTTGTATATGTGATTAAATTAGGGTCTTTGAGATGGGGACATTTTCCTGGATTATGTGTGTGTGTGTGTGGGAGGTCCTATGTAATCACAGGGTCCTTATAACAGGGATGCAGGAGGTGCAGAGTCAGAGACGGCGATGTGACAGTAGAAGGAGAAGCTGAACCGCTGCAGAGAGGGAAGGAGGCAAGGAATGCAGGCAGCCTTTAGAAGCTGGAAAAGACATGGACACGGGTTCTCCACTAGAGCTTCCAGAAGGAATGCAGCTCTGCTGAAATATTGATTTTTAGCCCTATACCACTCCTTTTGGACTTCTGACCTCCAGAACTATAAAATAATAAATTCATGTTGTTTTAAGCCATTAAGTTTGTGGTAATTTGTTATAGCAGCAATAGGAAACTGATACATCACCTTTCCACATGTCCTGTTGAATTTACCAATGTTCCAACCTACTCTAGCTCTTCCTCTCCATCCCAATAGCCTTTAAACAAAGGCGACGGATGAATGCCCTTGACCCTCCCCATACCTGCGAGTGTGGATGGCCTTCCACCGAATCATCCACGCAGTCAGGGTTGCACTTCTGACCACTGACTCTATTGGCTAGACAGCTGACTGGTGCTGGGGTGCATTCTGAACCAACGGCATGGAGCTATTTTATTTTTTAATACGCTTTTCTGCTGTTCATCCGTGTGGACAGAGAGACCGGTGGTACAGACCATACTGTCTGGGAGTTAACTCATGAGTTGCCTTTTCCGCCACTGGTGGTAGCAGCAAGAGGAAGGTGGGGTCCCGCATCGTAGTACACAGTCAGGTTACCGCATCTGTTCTCAGTGCTCCTATGAGGAGGGTCCTGTTACCATTCTCATTTTACAGATGAGGACAGTGAAGCTCACAGAGGCGAACAGACCAGGCAGTAAGCAAATGAGGAGCCAGGACTCAAACCTGGCATCCTTGTGTTAGCTCCCCAGCCCTGCACTGTGAAATGCTTTGCTGTCTCTCACGTGGTATAGCATGCATGGAGTAGGCACTCCTGATGTGTTTACTGGCTAAGTGAATGAATGATTGTCACTCAGATAAGTCAGAAGCAGTGTTATGAAACCCCATCCACTGGTGGCAGGGTAGATCGAAGGGCTGCCAGGGAACCCAGCTGGACAACAAGGAATTTACTCCTGCAGGTGCAAAGATAGCGTGGAGCTGGCTAGCTTAGCATCTCGCATCTGGACTCACGGGCAGGCCTAAATAATGGCTATTGAATTTTCTGTTGTCTTCTATCTAGCCATGATGCAGGTGCCACGCAGAAGCTAGGGATGGTGCTCTCTCAGGGTGTCCCTTTCCCCGGGGCTTCCCTCACCCTATATTTGGATGTTCTCAATGGCCCAGCTGGTGATCCAAGTTGGAACTTTGGGTGTAGGCTTGTTAATTTTCCTTCCTCCTCCCTGAATATGGAAGGGAAACGAGGGGACGGGGAGAATGATGATGGAGATAAACTTAGTGTGAAGCTGCAGGGGGAGCCCATATGGTCTTTGCCTGCCTGGAAATTACCAGTGTCCCTAATAGACCAGCAGCTTGTGTGGATGTTTCCTCCCTTTGATTTCTTTTTTGTCTTGCTTTCGTGAGAAAGAAGAGGATTTCCCACTGATGAGCCTTATGCCAGATAATGAATAGAAGGCAAGTGACCCCAGATGTCTGCCCGTCTCCCGCCATCCCCTGGAATGTCTCGTCAGCCTCAGTGGTGGTCTTTGCCCTGCCACCGTGTGTAGGATGATGCTGCGTTGCTAAATTGCCTCATGGCTGCTGTCTGACACTTTTGGTTTCCTTTCTCTCCAAATCTCCCTCAAGTTATTACTCCATTTGCAGTGCTGGTCAGAGCAAGGCAATTCTATTGATTTTCCTTCTTTTGTTCTCAATTTCTCTATGTATTAATTGGGTCCAATCATGTTTGCCACCCTCCTATCTTTAGCGGAGATTAAATTTTTGGTGTTTAAAGTGAGGGATGGAGAGTGTTTTTAGTTGGAGCGATGAGAGTATTCAAATTCCAGTAGTACACAGATTTTAAGATAAAACCCAGTTTAGTGTTTTTTTTTTTTTTTTTTTTTTTAAAGAACACTCTCTATTCTGGATGTTTCCTGAACACTCTGTAAAATGCTGTGGGAGCCTTTCACCTAGAGATGTCACATCAATGATTTAAGATTTGGAGGGACTGGGGGAGAGGAGGTTCAGGACAGCTCTGGAGATTGAGGCCCCATCTCATGCTGGGTCACTGGCAATGGCCTCTGCTAATTGGACCTTGTCCTGTCAGGACACATCAGACAGGGCCATGGCGATACTGAGCTTGGTGGGGGTGGAATGGTCTGTAGGAGCAGGTGTCACTGCTGCGGGGTCCCAGGAGTGCTTTGTGTCTCTGGGGAATGAGAGCTGACCGGCAGTCATGTGGACTGAGGTCAGAAGGCTGTGCCGAGCTGGGTTCTCCAGGAGCCCAGGCCTGAAGTGTGGGCTATTTTGGGTTGTGTGCTGGCAGAGCTGGTGTGTGTGTGTGTGTGTGTGTGTGTGTGTGTGTGTGTGTGTGTGTCTTACGAGTGAGGATGTTTGCCTCCAAGAATCACTCCCAACACTAGAAATGAGGTGTCTTTTTTTTTTTTTTTTTTTTTTTCTGCCAGTGCCTTTCAAAAAAGAAAAAAATCTTTAGTGTTCGGATGGTGTTAATTAGGAATATAAATTTTGGCTGCAGAGAAGAAGTGAAGAAACACGGTCTCCTCCAGGTCCAACAGTGGGAAGCCTTCTTCCCTCTTTTGTTGCTGCCTGGTCCTTCTGCCCTCCCCTTGAGTTTCCTTGTGACTGTCCCAGGCATGAGGGCAGAGGGTCCATGCCTGCCTGCAGGCATGTTTTGTTGAAATGCTGGTGCGTGCCAAGGACAAGCACATGGCTCTCTGCTAGCTTGCAGGAAGGAGCAGTGGGGACATGTTCCAGGGCCCTGGCTGGTCAGCGCTCACTGTGGCCAAGTGATGCCATGCCCCTTGGGCAAAATGACTCTAGGCAGCATGGAGCCCTCCACACTCATTTTCCTAACCCATTCCCTATTGTACCTCTCCTGGTGACAGGTGGCCAGTGTCTCTGAGCTGCCTGGACTGGGTTCGAGCATTGGCATTTTTGCAGAATGGAGGGATTGGCTGTGAGGCAGTGTGGACTGGTGGGGAATTAAAGTCTGTGGTTTTGGGTGACCTGTATTCTAATCTCAACTCTGCCACTTAGCAGCTCTGTGGCATTGGTTAAATTCTTTTGTGTTTTTGAGGTTCAGCGTCCTCACATGTTGATATTAGAGTGAATGTATGCAAATGGCAGCTGAATCCTGTACTTGCCACAGAGCGGTTGCTTGACACATAAAGTATTGCGATTACTGGACCTGTGATGCTGGCTTTGTTAGAGTGCACCCCCTCTGCAGGGTGCCCCCGACAGCACTGGAGAAACCTGACCCCAAGAAAGGGGACCCCTGTTTGGACCTGATAACCTCTGCTTTTATTCCAGTCATGGGCAGACATCGTGTTGTGACTCTTGCAGGGCTGCTGCGAAGCACTCCTATTCCCCCAGTGTTACCTGGGCAGGTGGGAGCCAGGCAAAGAATAGAGGCGGCCAGGGCAAACCTTCGGGCCAGCAAGTCAACATTTATTTATTGAGGTTAGTGGGAGATGGCACTCTAGGCCTGCAGGAGGAAGCTGCGATGGGCAGGGGGCAGGGCAGAGGGCAGTGACCGTAGGAGGTGGAGAGGCCAGGTAGCATTTGAGCGTAGGAGAGTGAGGGTTCCAGCAGAAAGTAGCAGATTCAAACAGTAAACTGAAGAGTATTTAATAAGATGGCTATTTATAAAAAAGCATGGGCAGGGAAACATTCAAGGGGATAGTCCACACTCTGGGGGTTAGGTCAAGGGCATAGGGGAAGGTCACAGAGATCACGGAAGGTAAGCCCTATGGAGAGGGCTGCTGGACATGGATCATGACCTTCAGTGGAAGAATGTAGCTCCCTTCCCCAGTGACCCAGCAAGGAGGCTGCTGAGGGAATGAATACTCTCTCTTGCTCTCTTTCTTCTCTCTGATCTGCCATGGGCAACCACCGTTGGTCCAGGCCATAAGAGGCAGAGGGAAGGGAGTAAATGGCTGATCATTCAGGACAAACTCCTGGAGTTACCAAGCAGGGAGAAGAATGGTGGAGAGAGAACCTGGAAGGACCAATGGGAGAGAGTTGGCACAGAAGCAAGGAAAAGGGGAGAAGTAAGGCTGGGAACATTCGTGGATACATGAGTGAAGAGAGGTGAGTTAGTACCGGGACCCAGCCAGAGGCCCTGTGCCAGAAGGATTATTATAGACTCAGGGATGCAGACAGACGGGGAGTGAATCTTAACTCTACTTCCGTATGGTCTCTGGTGAGCTGTGTAACTTCTCTAAGTCTCAGTTTCCTCATCTGTGAAATGGGAATGATGGTGATGATATTCTTTACCATGGAGTGGGGCACAATGAAATACTCAGCAAGGTGCCTGATGCATGGTGAAGGCTCACTAAATAAAGCTAGAACGGATAGAGAGGTTTACACGAAAGATGGTGTCCAAGTGAGCAGCCACCATGTATAAAACCCAGTGGGGATATCATTTATCCAGCTAATATTTGTGAGTGTCTACCCCTACGCCAGGCACCCAGCTAGAGGCACTGAGAATACAGGGTGAGCAAACTAGACCATTCTCTTTCCCAGGAAATGCACATATCTAGTGGGGGAGAAACAGGAGATCAGGAAATAAAAATTTTTTAGAGTTGCCAAAGTGCTAAAAACACCATAAACCAGTGCGTAGGTCAGGAGTTTGGGGAGGCCTCAAGGAGGCGGTGGGTGGGAGTGGAGCCCTGAGGTGCCAAAGCGGCGGGCCCTGTAAAGAGGAGAGCTGCCTGGGGAGTGCCCCGCAGGTGCGAAGGCCCGGAGGAGGAGGCAGTGGGTGTTTCTGGGTCCAGAGGTGGCTCGGGAAGTGGAGCATCAAGCTGCTGCCAGCATCTCCCTCCAGGGTGAATGTGAGGATTAAACGGAAGGCTCTTAGCCCCGTGTCTGGCACCTACATGTGCTCCACGACCATTAGCTGTTGGCTGTAATTATTACTTTCATAAAAATTATTACTTTTGAAAAGGGTGGCATAAATAAGTGGGTAGATATGATATAAAGTGTTCCACTGGCTCAGCATACATTTACTGTCGAGGCAGCACGGAGTAGAGTGGTGAAGAGCAGACTCTGAGACAAGACGGCCTGTTTGAATCCTAGGGTAGGGGTCCCCAAGCTCCGGGCCATGGACTTGCGGTCCATGGCCTGTGCATTGGGCCAGCGAGCGAAGCTTCATCTGTATGTGCAGCCGCTCCCCAGCGCTAGCATCACCGCCTCAGCTCCACCTCAGATCATTAGACATTAGGTTCTCATAGGAACACTGGTCCTTGGTGCCAAAAAAGGTTGGGGACCGCTGTCCTAGGGGACATTCGGCCGTGACTTCAGCTGAATCCCAGTATCCTCACCTGTATGATGGGGTATAGTAATAGCATCTCTTTCATGGGGGTGTTTTAAGGAGGAAATGTATTACTTTTTCTAAAGCGCTTAGAATCATATCTGGCCCACAGTAAGGGTCACCTAGTGGTTTTGTCATTGCTAAGGCTCAGGGGTGGATGCAATGGCGGCACAAGGAGATATGAACCAAGGCCATGAGCTTGCTCACAGGTCTGTGACATGTGTTTAAGGAGATCCTGGCACCCAGGGCAACATACGATGGGTTACTGAATAAGCGGTGAGACCGTTAGTGGAGGGAGGCATCACGGGAGGGCTGGAGTGGGGGCAGGGAGGCTTTGAGGAGGTATGCGAAGTCAAGAAAAATAAAATTAGTGCTAACCAGACCTGATGGCATCAGTCAGGAGAAGACAAAAACACAATCCAGTCAGTCTGCCCCAAAGCATTGCTTCTGCCTTCCTGTGGAGCCTTTTGAGCAATCTACAGTTCCCCAGGCCTGGCCTCAACTTGCTTCTCATGTCTATCAGTAAGGACAGCCCCCTAACTCCCTCTGTCAGCTCCTATCGAGTCCTTAAATCTACTGGAAATTGCCGAGACTCTTCTATTCTCAACTTCCCCCAGGCCAGAGAGGCAAGGAAAGTTTAGAGGTTAGAGGTCAGAGAACAGGAGCTGGGAGGATGGGGGAGGAGGTAGATGGCAGCGTTTATGGAATTGACCAGAAAGAACCCTTTGTGCCCGGCAACTGGCAGATTCTTCTGGTAAGATAAGTGGAACCCTCTCCTCTGCAAGGTAATTATCAGAGAGCATAAATTCTTCAGATAACCTGTCTTCCGGAAAGAGAGATATTGATGGCTGTGGGGCATGTGCTGCTCCTGCTCTACTGATATTGACTCCTGTCCCCTGGCCTCTCCCCCCTCCCCATCCCCCTTCTTCTTTGTTGCCTAATCAGCTGCCATGCTCCTCCACCCTCCCCCACAGACCTCAGTCTCCAGCTCAGGTTGGCTCTTCTGGATGTTTCTTTTGGCTTGCCTCTTGCTTCTTTTAATGACGAAGGTTCCAGAACACTGCTTGGCCACATGTATCCCTGTGGTTCAGCAGGATTGGTGGAAGAAGTGCATCCCACATGGGGGGAAGTTTCTAAGGACAGAAGGAGGCCTTAAACTTCGCTTGGATCCAGGTCCCCAGAATGAGCGCTAATCGAGTGCTGTCAGGTCAGCGTCAGGCTCTGACCGTACCTGGTCCAGAGATGGAGAGAAGGTAAATCTGGTGCTTAGCATGGGCAGGCAGGTAGTAGGCACCTGTTGTCACATCTTTCTTCCCTTATGATACTTTCTGAATCCCTCTCTCCTCTCCAGTACTTGTGGGCCTCTGAGGGAGCTCACACTTTGGCTGATATTCTCTTAAGTATTTGTTAAATGCTTAAACAACAACAATAACAAAGGCAATGAGTTGTGTGAGGGGCAACTGGAGAAGAAGAGCTGCCAGAGGCAGTCTCTCCTCTATTGTCCTGAACAAGTCAGTTCTGGCCCCAGACCTGTGCCCTGACTCTTGACCAAACTGGACCCATATTCTGAGAAGCCCGTTTACTGCTATCGCTGAACCGTTTTTGGAGGTGGGGTGTCACTTCTCTCTTAGACCCCAAACAACTTGTCAGTAGGGTGATCTTATCACTTATGAGCCAAGCAAAGACACTTTCGAGAGGCAAAGCGGGAGTTGTTAATAATTATGCTGGGATCTGGATGTGAACCAGGGCTGTTCCATGCAAACCAGGTTGTATTTATCAAAGTTCTCTGCCTGAGATAATGCTGATAAATATAAGTCTCTTCAACTTTCCACAATCCTGGTGATGTTTTAGCATGATTTAGAGATTGGAACCTTGGCGATGCTTGGCTGGCCTTGCCTCGTCCCTTAATTTGGCTCTGCACACATTCTATCAGTTGGAATATGTGAGGATAATTTCCTCCATTTGACAGATGGGAGCTTGGGCCCCAGAACAGTTGAGAGACTTGTCAGAGACCTACGATGACTAAGTTCCAACTTCAACCTGGAACCGAGGTCCAGCCTTAAGTGTGCCATCGGCCTGTCAGGGGCCAAACCCCATCCCCCCATCCCATGAGATGATAGAATGTCCTCACCAAAACAACTGAGGGCTAGGATGCTTCTGTGAGCCTTATGCTAATCCTGATCTCTTTCGGGACTGGAGAGAGAAGGATGAGCCAGGCAGGGAGGCACTGTAGGCAGGAGAAGCCTTAATGAGAGCCTCTGCCATGCCTGGTTGTTCCTGAGGATTTTTATGTAGAGTGAGGGGCACGAGGGCCGTTTTGGCACTACTCTGTTTGATGGGGAGGAGCAACGCTCTCTTCCCCTGTTGCCCCCACAGTAGCCTTCCACTCACCAGGAGGAAGCGAGGCCTGTGCATCGTTTCATCCATGGACCAACAGCCCTTGCCAAACGAAAAAGGGCTTTCCAGGGAGGCCAGAGAAAAATTAATTTTCAGCGGTGAGTTTTGCTTGCTGTAGTTAACAATAATTATTAAATAGGTAGGGTGAGCTAGTGCTTGTTTTCCTGATTATTAACTATATTTATGGGTTTTTATTAAGTTGTACCAAGCTGGGATAATTGTAAAACTATTTGCTTACGCTGTGTGACTCTTGGGCCTCCCATTCTATTTTCTTTCTTTCCAAGGGTGGAGTCTTTTCATTATTGAAGACTTATTCTATAAACTAGGAGTCAGCAGACTTTTTCTGTAAAAGTCCAGATGGTAAATATTTTAGACTTTGCAGGCCATGTAATCTGTTGGAACCACTCAACTCTACCATTGCCGCATGAAAGCGGACACAGATAACACGTAGAAGAATGAGGATGACTGTCTTCCTATACAACTCTATTTGTAGAAGTTTGTGGTGGGCTGATTTGGCCCAGGGGCTGTAGTTTACAGACCCCTGCTACAAACAGAGGAGAAATCCTTGAACTAGGAACTTGGACAGGTAGGATGTAATCTCAGCCCTGCCCCTGTGTGGCTGAAGGAAACCACTTCGTCTCTCTGTATTCCTTGCAATACAACAAAGGCATCAGACTAGACAATCTCTAACCCTCTGGGATTCTTAAATCTGACTGTTTAATTTATAATAATCTGATATCTTTCTTTTCCTCCTGTCAGTAGATGTTTGGAACCACACAGCCTCTCAGAGTCCATTAGCGCTTGCTCACATTTGGGATACTTTTGGTTTCTAAACAGCGTGATAACATTTTGTATTTCTTTGATGGTATCTTTTCAGGCAGCCCCCATAACCAACCAACGTCTTGACTTACTGAGAGGTAGTTCTGTGACAGGAATGTTTACCTCTGGACGGTTTGGCAATTTGGGAAGCAGGTACAAAAAGGGAGGTAGTTAAGATTACCCAGCGCATAAATGATGCTCTTAGAGAAACCTCCAAAGGTTTGGAAATACTCCAAAAAAAAAAATATGTTCAAGTTATTCTAATTCTGTAGGCACAACCCACTGTGAAGGGGCAGTGGTGCCCCTGTGAGAGGCTGTTAGGATAGCGGCCAAGAGCAAGGTTCTGGACCAAAGTCGCCTTGCCTTATATCTTCACAGTGCTACTTAAAACCCTCTGTGCTTCATTCCTCTTATCTGTAAAATAGGGGAAATAATAGAATTGAGTTGTGATGTGGATGAAATGAGGTAAGACATGTAAAGTGCTTAGAACAGTGCCTGGCACATAGTAAGTGCTCAGTGAATGGTGGCCATGCCACCATTATTATCATTCCCATCATCCTGCCATCCTTTTATAAATGCATATGTTAAGGGCATCTCTTCCTCGTTTTTGTACCAGAATCATCTTCGACTTTTGGATTGGTGATGTGAGCTAAACGCTTTGTTCCTAATTTGTATGTTAAGTGACTCTTGCTGAGATAGAAAGATTGGGGGAAGAAGACTGGGTGTGCGATGGGAGGTAAGGGCATGGGAAGGAAGGAAGGAAGGAGGGAAAGAAAAGTGGAAGGAAGGAATGAAAGAAGGAAGGGAGGGCACTTGGGAAGTGAGGAAAGGGGAATCAGACTCTAAGTTCGGTCATATCCTGAATGAGGATGGAAAGAAGGCTAGACTTCTTTTAGGCAGTGTGGAGGGTTTGGTATTCTTTGCCATTAATCTGGAGGTTACAAAAGCAGATTTAGGTGTTTCTAGGCACTCACCTTTCTTTCGGTGTCTTCCTAGTTAGCTAGGATGTATCTACGTTTTCCACTGGAGAACTTAAATTGGAGGACACGACCAGCTTCTTGGTCAGTCTGACTTTGTTCTGTCCTTATTAAAAGTTTACAAGTGTGTGCCTCAAAAGCAGCAGGCCTGAGACAGTTTTCCCAGGGGGCTGCCGAGAGAAATTGGGGTGACTCTCAACCTTGTGGCAGGTTAAATGAGACTCAGTGCTTCTTTGTTTGGCTTGATGTCCTTTAGAAGGACAGCGCGGAGATCACTTGGTCTGCAGGGTGTTTGCTTCCACAGGGTGATTTTAACCAACTCTGACAGGAGGGCAGAGGCCCCCAAGCAAGGTCAGGACCACAAATCCCATCCCAGCAGGTGCATGATGGGGAGACAGCGCCCTCCGGATGACCTTCAAGTTCCCATTGATTTCCCGTCAAGCAGCGCTTCCCCACCCCCATCCTGCTCCTGTCTCTGCCACTACCCGTAGGCTTGGGGCTCAGGGCTCTGGGACAGCACATGGATCAGCTCTCTGAGAAAGCACATGCAGAAGAGGTTAATCCAGAGAGAGGCCCTTTCAGGGAAGTGGAGTGGGTATAGTGGGGGCCTTCTTCGGGCACTGCTAGTTCACAATGCCAATACCAGGAGGCCTGGAATGTCTTTTGGGAGCATAGAAAGGAGTGTTTGAGGTCACGAATGGCATTTATCCACTTGACCCCATTTCTCTCCAGGTTTTGGGGTATGTGGGTGGCATTGTGGGGTCATGAGCAAGATTCGAGTATGGAGAATGGCATAGGCCCCGAATCCACTGTCATGAGTGTGTTGGGCAAAGAAGATCAGAAGTGAGACGGTGTGACTCTCATTCCCTGTGCTGGGGGCCTCTCCCAGCACTGACCTTTTGCCCTCTGGGAGGCTTGGCTTCCATACCTTCCGAACTGTCTGTTGCACTTAGACCTAGATCTTTCATTTGTTTTTGTTCAGTGATATCTGTTGAGCATTTCCTGTGTGCCAAATCCTGTGTTAGGTGCAGGGGATTCAGTTTTAGATAAGAGAAATAAAGACCCTGCTCTCACGGAGCTCACAGTCTTGCTGTGTAGAGACAATCAGCAGGCAAAGAGAAAACAGGAACATTTTTGATAATAGTATTTAAAAAAAAAATAGAATATGGGCTAGCAAGAGCTAGATTAGGAGTGTAGTAGGGTGGGCTACCCTAGATAGGGTGGGTCGAAGAAGGAAGAGGAGTCTACGGGCATGCCACCCTGAACACGCCCGATCCTGTCTGATCTCGGAAGCTAAGCAAGGTCAGGTCTGGTTAGGATTTGGATGGGAGACCACCTAGGAACACCAGGTAGGCGTAAAAAATAAAAAAAAAAAATAAGGAATTGTAAGCTGACAAGGTCCTTGCAATCTGCGAGGTCAACCAAGGGTTGCCTTGCCAAAAAAAAAAAAAAAAAAAAAGGAAGAGGAGAAGCCAGCCAGGAGATTTGGGGTAATGTATACCAGGAAGAGGGAAGAGCATATGCAAAGGCCCTGAGGTGAGATGATCTTGGTATATTACAGGAACAGAAAGAAGTACAATGAGGATGGAGTCCAGTAGGCCGGGTCAGGGGCAGGAGACAAGGTAAAGTAGGAAAGGCAGGCATAGTCAGATAGTCTGGGGACCTGTAGGTGTGGGGAAGGAGTTTCAATTTCATTCTGAGTGCAATGAAAAGCCATTTAAAGAGGAGAATGTCGTGTTCTGATTTCCATTTTAACCCATTTCCCATTTTGAGAAAAAAGTGCAGCTCACTGCCAGTGTTAATTTAATTTTACACAAACACACTCTTTGAGATTGAAGCAAATCTAACTGGGTTTCAATGTGAAAATAAAATATAAAAACTGTTCTTGGAGTTATTTTGAAACAGAACTTGTCTCTGATCCTAATGTAACAGAATGTATACATAAATCGGTTTCATCAAATGAATCTTTGGCTAACAACCGTTCGAGAACGATGTTGACATCATGAGTAGGAACGCTACGTTTTCTAGGATTTGACATTTTCAGTGATCGAGAATTACTATATTTTGTAAATGGAAATACTGCCACTAAAAATAGAATGCTACAAATAGAATGATGTCATTTGCTTCCAAAGACTATCACTATACTAGAGCGATGCGAAAATAATAATAAAAGCAAGATATTTTGTGGCAAACTTCGAGGGTAAAGTTGGGGCTCTGATCCATGAGTTATCTTGGCCTAAACGCTGCAGCCGCAAGTACCACCGATGAATATTCTCGGGGCAAGTGGGAAATGGGTTAAAAGGATCATTTGGGCTGCTGTGTTGAGAACTGACTACAGAAGGAAGTGTTCTTCGTGGTTGTGTTTTAAGTGCCTTTACTGGGGAGGGCAGCATTGAGGCCCTGATATTCCAGGAGCAAAGCAGGGAGTCTGAGGATGTTTCTGTCCAAGAATTGTCTCTAATTAATGGCCGGCTTCTACTGGCAATCACACCCAAGGGACGGCATACTGGTGCCCAGCTTGTAGCTGAGGTTTCAGAAAGGACCCAGTCCGTAAACCAGTGAAAATACTTCTCGGTCACTGAAGTTTCTGTGATTGATGTGTGTGTGTATGTGTGTTTTTTTTCTAGGTATGCTTCACTCTAAATAAAATAAGTCTCTCTCTTTTTTTTTCCGCTTTTGAAAGTTGGTGCATTCTACACATTTTTTTAGTCTCTGGTGGGGAGATTTATTTTGTCACGTCTGGACGCCATTTGGAAGGCAAACCTCGGACATCAGGAAAGCTGCAGTCTCCCCAGAGCAGTCCCCTTTCCTGAACCTCCCCCTCCGCGCCCCCATTATTTTTTGGAAGGAGTCACACTGCTTTTTTTCCTGCCTTCAGTCTCCTGTCCTTGGCAGCCCCTTGTCTCCAACCCCGAGTTGAGTATGTCATCAGAACACCCAGTGGCAGCTCAGAAATCATGGCCAGGTTCAATATAAATTCCGTCTTGCTTAGGTAGCTTTGCATAATAAGTCCCTGAAAAGTCTTCACCAGAGTAGAAGCTGCAAAAGGGATTTATTGGGTCTGGCGGGCCCGAACGTCCGCCTGAGTGGCATTTAAGTCATGATGGGAGTTTCAGGGTTCAAATTCTTCATCGGACTTGGCTTTTGCAAGGCAATGCCCTTGTCCCCAATGTGCCTTTCCTGTGATGTTATGAAGGTCAGAGTCACTGCCAGAGGGACCACTCTAAGGATGTGAGGGTCTTCACATTTGTTTGCCTTGACCAGACCTCTTGGGAGTTTTGTTAGGGGTGAGGACTTCTGTGGGACTGACTAGTCTGCTACAGGTTAGTGCTGGCAGGTTAATCCATGCCAGCTGCCTGAAAAATTTCCCCACAGGAACAAAACCAGCTACGTTAAAATCAGTTAACTGGGCTTTCCAGCTCTGCCATTTAAACATGGCCCTCTGGTTCCTGCCCTTGCTTTGGTCACTAGGGAGCTTAGATAAGTGAGTTTCATATTCTCAGAATCACTGAGGGCATCTGTCAAAAATAAAGATGTCTGGATCACATCTCAAATGTCCAGAAAAGTCCAGAATCAGAATTTTACAGCCCGCCCCCGCCCCACCCCCCGCATTGATTCTGACTGAGCTAAAGTTTGCCATCCACCGCCTTAGGCCGTTCTTCTGCAGAGTGGGGCGATGGCATTCCTGATAAGCAGAGGGACAGTTCCTGCATCAGCAGAGGAGCTGCTGGCCTTCCAGAGGTCAGTCTGATGACAAAACAGAGTATTCAGTCAGCTTGTAAAGTTCAGAGAAGGGGAACATTCTATGTCTTGTAGAGTGGCCTGAATAATGTAGATGGAAAAGTGAAAATCTCAGGAACCGAAGTGAGCTTTTTAAAGGTGATGGGGAAAATTCAGAAGGATTTGAATTTGTAGGCTGTCTGTTTTCAGACGCCTAATCCTGTGCTCAGGAGAAGCCAGATAGATCACTTCAGGCATACCTCTTTTTCATGTGGAGAAACCTAGGGTATCCCAAGTCTCTCTTAACTGTGAAGCTTCATTAGTTTGCTAAGGGGGGCATGACATTTCAGTCAAGCAATCCATATTTATCACATGCTTCTCTATGCTCAGCACTGTACTTGGTTGGGTAGCACAGAGTAGGCAACCCTTAGTCCCTATCTTCAAGATGCTTATAATCTAGTTGCGTGGGGAGAAATAGAAAGGGTAGTAGAGACTGGCCAAATATAAGTGAGACAGTTAAGGGGCTCAGAGAAGGCAGAGAGGAAGATGGAATTTGTATATGCACGTAGATCAGGTGAGGATTTATTCATTTATTTACTCATCATTCAGTCCTAAGTGGTAAGCTCTGTGCTGTGCTTGGGAACAGTAACGAACAGGCCAGATGGTGTCTGTGCACTTAGAGCAAGCCTCGGACTTCTCAGATCACCATGCAACAGCTACTCTGTTCTCCTTGATGCTTAAGGTTTGACCTTGACCACTCTGCTGCCTTCTGTCTTGAGCCAGAGGTTTGGGTGGTCTCACATGACAGACGGCCTTAGAGACACTGCGGTAGTGAGTGTGGTGTGTATGTGTGTTATATGTAGGGCATCAGCCTGCTCAGGCAGAGAAGGTCATGTCACAAAGCGGCAGAAGATAGTGCTCTTGGGGGAAAGAGAAAGGAACCACCACTGATCCCAGGCATTTCCCTCTGTGTGCCAGAGACTCTATCTCATTTAATTCTCTCACAGACTCGAAGTAGGCATTATGTTGCCCATATTTCTAGAAGTAGAATGGAGGCTCAGGGGAGATAAGTAACCTGCCCCAGCGTTGTGCAGCCTGTAAGCCGTGGAGCTGGACTCAATCTGCCTGATTCCAAGTCTCTGTTCTTCCCACTCTACCTCAATACTTTGGCTCTCTTAGGGCCTTGACGGCTTGGCAGAGGAATTTGGGCACTATTCGGAGCCACCTTAGATTCCGTACTGATGAGTGGAGGACTGAAAGCTGGGTTTGAGGGAGAGTTCTCTTTGTTGGGGTGGGAAGGAGAAATGCTATAGTGGTTGCAGCCAGGAGACGGCTGCAGTAACCCAGGAGCCGGGCGATGACTAAATGAAAATGACTGCAGACATTCTCTCAATTTTTTTTTTTAGACTTGCATGTAGCCATGTAATCTAAATCACCAACTTCTATGTGCAAAAAGCTTAGAAGACCATGCCATGCATGCAGCATTTGCTTTACCTCTCTAATTTAAACACCTACCCTAGGTGAGTGGTATAGGAGTTGCTCAAAGCACTTCAACAAAATCTTATTGGGCACCTGCTGTGTGCTGGGTTCTGTAGTGAATGCCGGGGGTAAATCAGTGTGAAGGCCACGTATGCAGTGAGGCTGGGGTTACACTGCTCCAGGGGGTGACATTCACATTGATGTTTATATGAGTGGTTCCCCCTGGAGTTGTTTAGTGCAAAGCCTGAGTGGCTGTGTGCGGCGGCCCTGTGGGTGCCGGTCTCTGCCCTCATGGAGCTTAGAATCTAAGATGATTTGAGTAGAGTCGAAATTGACGTTATTAATAGTCATTGTTGTCTTTGTTGGAAGAGGACCGAATGAGGAAGGAAGCGGATTGGAATCTCTCTCTTACTCATCCTTTATAGCCGTTTTCTATTTTAAATATCAGAAACACTATCTTAGTCAGCTTGGGCTGCTATACCGAAATAACCACAGATCGAGTGGCTTAAACAACAGACATTTATTCCTCACAATTCTGGAGGCTGGGAAGTCTGAGATCAGGGTGCCAGCATGGTCTAGTTCTGGTGAGGGCTGAGGGCCCTCTTCCTGGTTTGCAGATGTCCCTTCTCTCATGAGAAGGGGTGAGGACGAAGGGGAGGGGGGAAGAGGGAGGGGGTTGAGGGCTGGCTTTCTCTTCAGTATAAGGGTACTGATCCCTTCACGAGGGCTCTACCCTCATGACTAAATTACCTCCCAGAGGTCTTATCTCCAAATATGATCACAGTAGGGCTTCAACATACAAACTTTTTATTTTTGGGGGGAGGGGAGCATAATTCAGTATGAAGCAAACATCAAACTTGGCTTTCTTTCAAGGGCAGATCTAGAAACAGTGTAACTATGAGGAAAATGAAGTTTCCCCCACCTTGCCCAATATTGCCCCCTGCTTGCTAGTTATTATAAAACACTCCGTCAATGGGAGATGACTTTCTGTGCCATGGTTAAGCGTGTTTAAAGCACACGGGAGGAAGTTAGCATTACTGGTGTAGATGAATTTGAATGTGTGTTTGTGGGCAGTTGTGGAAGTATGGGTAGCTGAGTGAAACTGCAGGGAGGCCAGGTGCCCGCAGGCGAGAAGAGGGGCTGCTGGCGGGAAGGGGGAGGACCCAGAAACCCTGCTGCAGGCCAGAGCTTCTCTTTATCTGTGCTTATCTCTGTTTATGTGCACAAACAGCAGGGATGGGCCAAGGTCCTGTTTTTACAGCCAAAGGGGACTTGTGGCTGTGCAGGGGGAATGGAGAGAGACAACTCCCTGAGAAATGAAAGAATTCAGTGCCAGATGGGATGAAGGAAAGGGACCGGCCAAGGACAGCCTGCTAGGGAGATATGAGAACAGTTCTCTTAGGTCCCCTTATCCCCAACCCGAGAAGAATGGAGACCGGGGGAGGAAGGGAGCAGGCTCTGGCAAGAGATGAGGAATTTGCCTTAGGACAGGTGTTTGAGGTAAGGCAGGACACCTGTTCTTGAGTTAGAACACAGGATCAGAGAGACAGTGAAAAGCGAGGGGCCCCAGGTGTCTGGGTTGGAGGGCTGGACCTGGGAGTTGTCCAGGAATGGAATCTATGAGAACAACAGGGGAGGTCTTGAGAGAGAGAGGGGGGAGTATGCGGAAGAAGAGGAGCAGGAGTCTCGAAGCGGGTGTTATGGACTCTGAAAATCACATTTAGAGCCTAGTTGGCAGTCATTTTGGAGAACTTATTATTATTATTTTTTTCTACTTTGAATCCTCTTTGGCCCCTGGAATCCATTTCTCCACAGATGTGCTCAAGTAGGGTCTTTGGAGCACTCTCAGAGCCAGGGTGGTGCTCTCACTCCTGATAGGATCCCTAAGAGATCTCATCCCTCATGAAGCCCCAGAATTGGGCAGCCAGCAGTGCTCCAAGCGGCAGGCCAGCAATTTGTTTCCCTCGCCCCTCACCGCCTGCCCCCCCCCCTGCTTTTGATTGCAGCCTTGAGTAGCCCGAAGTCAGTTGCTGATGAGAACATCATTCTACTCTGCCTTGTGCCAGCCCAAGACATCGTTCATCACGTGAAAAAGCCAGCCTTCTTGGTTTGGTGAAGATGGGTGATGGCCGAGGCTGGACTGGGCCTGACCCAGCCTGGGGCATGCTGGTCACCACTCCACAAAATGAGTCATTCTCTGCTAGCCTTTCCTTGCTCCCTCTGCCCCTTGTAACTTGAATGCAGATGTTACTCCTGGGATCCTATCATTGTGGCATTTTGTTTTTTTCTTTTTTTTTTTTTTTAAGAAATCGTATTGAAAAAGACATTTGTCTTCTCTCTGGCTTAAATAGCTTTCCATGGGTTGGGGAGACCTGGCTGGCCATTATTTTCTTCTAGAGAGCAGAGCAAGCCCTGTGAAGAATTTGGCTAATTAACTTTTGGAGAAGAGCTGCTTAAGTTTATCAGGAAGGCTTGGCTCAAGTCTCTTTTCTCCTCTCAAATTTTGAAAAAGGCTTTAAAATTTGTTTCCAAATCTCTGCCAGTGTCTGGTCTGTTTAAAAGCGACTTCCCTGGAGACGATGGCAGAGAGGGTGTTGGATGTCACATTTTTGCAGCTTCAATCTTTAACACAGTTGTTCCAGTCCCCAGAAAGTCTTTTCTGTTTACATAAGGGAGGTATTATTCACACAAAGATTACATTTAAAAACGCACCCCCCGGCACGCCTGTTACTAATAACATTGCATGTTAGGAAAGTGGAAAGTATTTAAGATTTGAAATCAATCTTCGCCCATCGCGCTGCTTTGTTTGACTTTCTTGTTTCTTTCTGCGTGGGGCACGGAGTTAGCCAACCTCACTTTTCATTTTCAGCAAGCTCACTTTCTTGTTCCTCTCTTTTGGATTGAAGCTGTTGGAAGTGAGTTACGAGCATATTAGGAAAAGTCTAATTTGAAAGCCTACTATAGATTTCTTTTGTATTGGCTTCCAGAAGTTCGTTTTGTTTTGAAATTGGAAACCCTCTTCTCTTCAGTCAATAAGTTTCAGTGTATAATTTTCTTTTCGTTTTTTAAATGGGTTCAGCAGAATTTCTGGGTTTGGAATGGTTAACGTCTTTTCTGGCAATGTGTCAAAAGACCGTGGGAAAACTGATAACCGTTTCTCACATCCGACACCTCTCTGTCATGTGTTCCTGTCAGTTCTCATCAGTGTGGCGTGGCTGGTCGCTGTTTCGTGGAGGGGAGCTGGAGCATCCAGGACACCCTGAGCAGGCTGTGTCATCTTGCCTGGGCTGAGCCGTCTGTGAAAGTTGTTACACTGAGCTACATTATTGCTTTAGCAGAAGGAGACATTTAAGTTGCTGGGACACAGTTGAGAACACTTTAAAGGAAGTGGTTCTTTATTTTTTGATCCATCTCATGATCCTTGTTACCAACTGTGATTACATCAGCTTATGCGCCGTTCCATTTTATAGCATTTTAATGGGCTTTTATCCCCCTCCCCAATTCAGTTCCAGCTGTGTGTCTGTTATAATTTGATTATACTTTGGTTTGCAACTGCTAGGACACTTTCCGAGCAATTTATGCTTTCCCTATGAGAGTGAAAATGTTCAGAGGTGAAAAAGAAGCAAAAGACTTTTTGTTTAGGGGTCATGTCAATAAGTAATTTCCAAAAGATGTGTCAGGAGCGTCAATGATTGTGTTCTCCCAGAATAAGAAATTTGTTTTAAACTCTGGTAGAATCTGACCCACAGATTTTTAACAAAGATCCATTTAAAATGTCACTTTCTTTATTCCTTTAAATATTTTGGTTAAGAAATATATTATTTTTAACTTAGTGACTTTCCTTCCCCAATTTTGGCTTTTCAAATGTACATAGAACGGAAACAAAGGGACATTAATTATATCACTTCAAAATGAGCTGCTTGATTCTCCCTTTGGCCCTGAAATCTCCTAGCTCTTCCTTTCTTGCCTTTCCTCCTCCTCTCTGCTAAGAGGCTCAAGTTTACTTGCCAGAAGTTATGTTATTACATTTGTATTTCCTTGAGCCATTCATTAACCTCTAACATGTATCCATCTTTTATTTGTTAGCTATTTGATCTCATCGATTATTTTTTGTACTTTACTTTTGATCAGTTTTATCAATGTTATATTTTTGGTGTTTGAAAAGGATATATCTGAAAATTAGTAGCATCACCACATGTCCAAGTATACCAAATATTAGGCAACATAAAATGTACTGTGCTTAATCAGATCACCACTCCAGGAAACGAGAAAGGTCTATTTGTGTTTTAAACCCTAGGAAGTGAATTATTTTGAGTTCAAAATCCAACTGTTATTTTTTAAAATGATTCCTTTTGTTTTCCTTCAGAAAGTTATTAAAGTGTGTGGTTTTAAAAAATTGGTGCATGCCCCTCTCCACTTCCTTCTCCCTATATTAGCTCTACTTTTATGGGATGTTTCATGGGTCCTAATCTTTGTTTACATGAAGCGGTTCTCTCCTGTCATAAAGGAAATCTGTGCCTGTATGCTGGTGATTTGGGTGCATTCTAGAGTGAGTGCCTTCGCTGGCAATCACTGAGAACAAAGTGTGGCTGACGGGGGATGTTAATGAGGGGGCTCTAGAAGCCTGGTGTCCTAGTAGATCCTATGCAGAAGGTTGTTTCAGATCCACCTCTATTCTGGAGTGAGACCTTGAACTTCCTAGAAAAGGGACTTGTCACTTTTACGGGTGGTTTTGTTGACATTAGCTAGTTATTTCTCCAGCAAAGTCAGTTTATTTGGGAACAACAAAAGAATTGCAATTCAGTATATACAGTCTAATGGTAAACCATGTGCAAGTCCTGAGGAGCAAAGGAAGGGAACCTTTTTTATGGACTTGGGTGGGGCTGTTGTAAATGAAGAGTCCATTGGTGGAAACTGAAAGTCGAAAGTATTGTGACTTTTCATTGGCTGAGTTACTGCAGTCTCCAGTAGGCCGAGCTGTTACTGGGCAAGGAGGAATCTTTTCTTTCACTTACCAAGGTAGTGTAGTATCCTGTGGGAGGTGCAAGGTGCACCTTTTCCTGTTGGGGTCAGGGATCTGTGCTGAGTGACTTGGGTGGGAGAGTTCCCTCTTCTACTCCATTTTAAATGAGGTTTCTGTTTATTAATTTTCATAGCTTACTTATGAGGTTTTTGGCTCTTAGTTAAAGAGGTCTCTAAGTTGCCTGGTGGATTTGGTTCGGGAAATAGAAGTTGGTGGAGACCCGACACCCAGTCGGATTTTGCCCCTTGGCCAGGCTCTTGGTACTCAGCGGCTTAGTCTTCCTAACTGCAGAACCTTCCAAGGGAGGGCGGGGGTGACATCAGTTTCCCTCTGGGTGTGCTTCTGTTTCCGCTGGCCTCATTCCTCTTCACCCTATATCTCCTGACAGGCTCGGGGACCAGTTCTACAAGGAAGCCATTGAGCACTGCCGGAGTTATAACTCGCGGCTGTGCGCAGAGCGGAGTGTGCGTCTCCCCTTCCTCGACTCGCAGACCGGCGTGGCCCAGAACAACTGCTACATCTGGATGGAGAAGAGGCACCGAGGCCCAGGTGAGCCATGATACAGCTGGGAGGCGCACGTACTTGGGCTCCAGTTTGGGTGGAGGAGGAATAGAGCTCGTCTGGGAATCCCTGCCGTGCAGGTGGGGATGGGGAAGGCTGTACAGTGGGCTGGGATGCTTTCAGAAAACTCGACTACTTTTTCCGCTCTTGGCAGGTGTTCCAAGGATGGTGTGGGGATTCAAGCTGCATTGGCAGGGGAGGGGCAGGATGGTTAGCCCAAAAAGGGGGAAGGCTGACGACAGCTATTTTCATCTTTTACCCTTGTTAGTGTAGTTTAGTTATAAGCTGGGAATCTGCAGTCAGATCTGGGTTTGAGGCTTAGCATTGTCATCAAACCTCTCTCTCTCAGGTTCCTCATCTGTTAAATGGGGATGATCATAATACTTCAGGACTTTGTCAGGATGAAATGCAGTTATTTATTAAAAAAGCTCATGAGTTTAGCACACAGTATGTGTTCCATAAATGCTGGCTACTATTGTTGATACTACTATTACTATGATACTAGTCTTCTGGGTGCCAGAGAACAGAATAAAGACCAGCGGGTGGAGATTAGAGAGGCAGCTATCAGGAATGCAGTTTTCTGGTGCCGTATGGGTATATTTTAAAAACTTTATGTTAAGAAAAATTTCAAACCCGTCCCAAAGTGGAGAGAATGGTAAAATGAATCTCAATGTATTTACTTATCATCCAGCCTCAACAACAATTTATGGCCAGTCTTGTTTCATTTATACTCAGCTCCCATCTTCTTCCTTGACCTCAGGTTATTTCGAAGGAAATCCATGATGCATATTATTTTGTTTGTAAATGTTTCAGTATGTATCTCTAAATGTAAAGACTTAAACAACCCAACCAATAATAGCTATCAAAGCTCAAAGTTAACAGTAAGACTTTAATGTCATTAAATATTTGGTCAACATTTATTTCCTCCTGTAGTTTAAATCAGGATCCAAATAGAATACCTTCATTGCAATTGACTGATATGTCTCTTAAGTCTCTTTATATCCGTAGGTTCCTACCTCTCCCGTCCCCCCCACCCCGCCTCCCACCCCAGTGTTACTTGTGGAAGAAATTGTCTTGTTTGCACTGTAAGGTTTCCCAGAATCTGGATTTTCTGACTGCATCACCATGGTGTTATTCCTGTGAATTGTGGTTTGGTCTAGAGACTTGATCAGATTTAGGTTCAATTTTGGGGCAAGAACAATTCCTAAGTGGTGGTGTGTATTTTCATCAGGAGGCTTGTACAGTCTGGTTATCTCTCTTTTTCTGATGTTAGCAGCCCTTGATGATAATTGCCTAGATCCTTTATGTCATTAAGAGTCACAACAAGGTGACATTTGATTTGAGGCTATCATTATTTCTTCATTTATTAGCTCTATAACTTCTATAAAGAAAAACATCTCATTAAAATTTTGGTTTTTGTTAGGTATAGTTCACATATGAAAGGCAGGAAAAATAATTCCCCCCTTTATTTACCAGTTTTCAAAATGAGTTTGTTCCCTAGAATTCTCCAAAGATGATCAATAAGTTATTATTTAAAAAAAAATACTATCATGTATTCCCAGATTTAAACATATTGGATGCATTTTTATCTGCTGTAGCTATTATTCTGATTTATGCTTAAGTTGTTCCTTCTTTGGCCAGTAGGGGTTTTGGCCAGCGCTTGTATTTTGAAACAACTCCACGAGTAATTTCTGATAGCTTTCTTGCTATCCTACTATGAGGACAAATGTTTCAGGCTCATCGTATGCACTTACTGTCCCTAGACCTGCAATTAGCTATTCGCTAAGAAACTCTTGTTTCCTTTTTTGTAGGAAATATTATTTAGATACCATAGCTGGTGGTACTCATCCATCCTGGGTTGGTCATAATTTCTAAGACTTTGCAGTGAGCAGAACTAAGAAATATAATTTTTCTTTTTTTAAAGATAGAATACATTATGAAATTATACTGTTGTTTCTCATTCGGTTCACTTTTACACAGCTTTTACTTAACTATCTTAATTCTGTATCTCCTTTCACACCAAAAAAAATTCTGGCTCTTAATGATGCCAACATAATTGCCTATTCGCTTTACCTCACAATATATGTACAACAGTATCATAAAAAAATAAGATTGCTGAAAATGGTTTAAAATTTTTCTTTTTGTTGGTAGGGTATTTCCTATTAAAAATGTAGAATCAAATTACTGTGTTTTAAGGTCACTTGAAATAATTCCTTTGTGTAGTTGTGCTACTAACTCAGTTAAAACATTTAGGTTTATTTGTTTCATTTTGCTTTCCCTATTTTAGGTATTGTGTGTGTGTGTGTGTGTGTGTGTATGGAATTTTATATAATTTCTTTGTATTTTTAATTAACGTTTTAATTTGAAGTAATTATGGATCCATAGGAAGTTGCAAACATAGTACAGAGACATCCCTTGAACTCTTCACTCAGTTTCCCCCAGTGGATACATCTTACATAACTATAGTACAATACCAAACCAGAAAATTGACATTTGTAATAAAATGTGTATGCATAATTCTATGCCATTTTATCACATGTATACATTTGTGGAAGCATCACCACAATCAACATACAAAAAAATTATTCCATCACCAAAAAGATCTTCCTGTTACTACTCTGTTATAGTCACACCTATTTCTCCCTCTTATCATTTAAATCTCTTTATCCTTCCCCATTTATAATATACTGTCTTAAACATGTATTTTACATACGTTGAAAACCACATCAGATAGTATTATAATTTTTTTTCAACTATCAAACATAATTTTAAAAATTTGAGAAGTATCTATTGTATTTACTCATATTTTTACTCTTGTTCTTCCTTCCTGATATTCCTGATATATAAATAAAGTTTCCTTTATATTTTAAAATAATTCCTACTGATTAAAGACTTCGTTTAGCCTTTCTTTTAAAGTATGTCTACTTGTTCCAACTTCTCAGTTTTCCTTTATTTGAGAATGTCTTGATTTTTTTCCCCTTTATTTGTGAAGGATATTTTTGCTGGACATAAAATTTTGGGTTGACAATCCTTTTATTTTAGCACTTGAAAAATGTTTTGGTACTTCCTTTAGGCATCCATGGTTTGTAATGAGAAATCTATTGCCATTCAAATTGTTTCCCCTTGTAAGGGAGGTGTCATTTCTTTCTGTTTGCTTTTGAGATTTTTTGTCTTTAGTTTTCAAAAATTTGATTTTGATGTGTTTTGGTGTGGGCTTCTTTGGGTTTATCCTTTTTGGAATTCACTAAGTTTCTTGAATCTGTAGGTTTATGTCTTTTGCCAAATTTGGAAAAATTTCAGCCATTATTTCTTACAATACATTTTCAGCCCCACTCCCTTCTGGGACTTCACTGACACAAATGTTAGATCTTGTTATAGTCCCACGAGTCCCCCAGGCTTTAAATTTTTTTTTTTTTCAGTCTACTTTCTCTCTGTTGCTCAGATCAGGTGATTTATTGTTCTCTCATCAAGTTCACTACTACTTCTATCCTCTGCATTCTGCTGTGGAGCCCATCTGATGAGGGTTTTTGGGTTTTTTTTTTTTTTTAATTGTGTGCTTGGGTTCTAAAATTTCCATTTAGTTCTTTTTATTTTTTATTTCTTTGCTGAAACTTTGTTTTTTTTTTTCATTTGTTTCAAGTGTTTATAATTATTCATTGAAACATTTTTGTAATGCCTGCTTTAAAATCCTTGTCATATAATTCTGAGGTTTATGTCAGTTCAGTGTTAGTATCTATTGTCTTTTCTTTTTCGAATTGAGATTTTCCTGATTCTTTGTATGAGTGACTGCTGGACATTTTGGCCATAATATCGTGAGACTCCAGATTTTATTTAAGTTTTCTGATGAAACTGCGCTGGTGGGGGAAAGGGGTTGCCCCTCATTATAGTCACATGGATGTGGAAGTTTGGGTTCTCCACTCAGGCTCTGTTGACACCCTGATAGGGGAGGAACATCTCATTATCACTGGGTGCAGGTAGGGGGTCAGGCTCCCCACTACGCCTCCACCGTTACTACCCTAGCGGAAGTGTGCCTCATTATTCCCCACGTGGCCTCTACCAACACCATGGGGTGTCATCTTCTCACTCAGCTTTCTCTGACACCAATCCAACAAAGATATTAGGATGCCCTGCTAGGCTGTCCTTTTCTTGGTCCTTTGGCTAGAAAGAGCAGGATTTTATTGGGGGTTTTCAAATCTCATTTGTTGCTGCTTCTGGATTATCAGCTTTGCTAGAATCTAGTCTGGGATACATAAGGCAAAAGAAAAAAAAAAAAAAAGAACCCAGAGAACTTGGGTCCAAAAGTCCCTAGTTGGTTTACCTTTTAGTATCTTATTTATGTTGTGTAAACAATATCTAGGCATTTTAGTTGTACTTAGTGGGGGGAATATGGAAGAATATATCTACCCTATCTTTCCAGAAGCAAAATTCTGTGAGTTACTTCTTCATTTAAGAAAATAAACAGCTTTATTGCAGTATAATTGATATACAACGAACACATATTTAACATGTACAATTTGATAAGTTTTGACATGTACATACCTCTGAAACCATCACAACAATCAAAATAACATATCCATAATGCTCAAGTGTCCTGTGTCCCTTGAAATCCCTCCTTCCTGCCCTTTCACCAGCCTGCACCTTTCATTACTCCCTCCCTACTAGGCAACCACTGATTTTCTTCTAATATTGGAATCATGCAGTATGTACTTCATATTTTTGATGAGGTTGGGTTCTGACTTCTTTCACTCAGAATAATTATTTTGAGATCGCCCATGTTTTAGCATGTATCAGTAAGTCATTCCTTTTTATGCTGAGTAGTAGTCATCATATGGCTGTATCATTGTATCCATTCACCTGTTGATAGACATTTGGATTTGTTTCCAGTTTTCGGCTATAATAAATAAAACTGCTATGAATGTTTGTGTACAAATCTTTGTATGGACATATACTTTCATTTCTCCTGGGTAAGTACCTAGGAGTGTAATGACTGGATCATAAGGGAGGTGTATGTTTAACATTTTAAAAAACCATTTTTCAAAGTGGTTGTACCATTTTACATTGATTCCAGCAATGCAACACTTGGTTTAGTCAGCTTTTTAAAGTCTTAGCCATTCTAACAGTTATATTACTGGTCTCACATTGTGATTTTACTTTGCATTTCCATAATTAGTAATGTTGTTGAGCATCTTTACATATACTATTTGCCATCCATGTATGTTCTTTGGTAAAGTGTTAAAGTCTTTCATCCATTTTAAAATTAGTTTGCTTGTTTTGTTATTATTAAAATTTTATATTTCTATATATGCTAGATATAAGACCTTTATCTGAGAAATGCTTTGCAAATATTTTCTCCCAGCTTTTGGCTTTTCTTTTCATTAATAGTATCTTTCGAAGAGCAGATATTTTAAATTTTATCAAATTTTTATTTTATGAATTGTGATTTTGTTGTATCTAAGAAATTGTTGCCTAACCCGGACCAAGGTTTTCTCTCTATCTCTCTCTTTTTTTTTTTTTTACTAGAAGTTTTACGATTGTGGTTTTATATTTAGTGTATGAGCCCCTTTGAATTAATTTTTTAACAGTGTAAGATACAGATTAAAGTTTATTTTTCTGTAGATAGATATCCAATTGTTCCAGCATAATTTGTTGAAAAGACTAGCCTTTCATCACTGAATTACTATTGTATATTTGTCAAAAATTAAAAGTCTTCATGTATGTGGATCTATTTCTGGACTTTCAATTCTGTTTCACTGATTTATTTGTCTGTTTTTACACTAATATCTCACTGTCTCGATTATTGTAGTTTTATCATACATCTTAAAATCAGGTGGTGTTAGCCCTCCAAATTGTCCTTTTTCTAAGATATTTTGGCTTTTTAGGTCCTTTGTAACTCCACATGAATTTTACAGTTTGTCATTTTCTACAAAAAGTCTGCTGGGATTTTGATTGGAATTGTATGGAATCTGTAAATCAGTTTGGGGAAAATTGACAGTTCTCAATGTTGAATCTTCTAGTCCATAAATATAACATACATTCTTATTTATTAATGTCTTCTTTAATTCTTCCCTTCATACCCGTGTACAGGTCTTTCACATTTTGTCTGATTTATCTCTAAATACTTGAAATTTTTGATGCTATTGTAAATGGATTTTAAAAAATTTAAATTTCTGATATTTCTTTGCTAGTATACAAAAATGCAATTAATTTTGTACATTCATCATGTGTCCTGCAATCTTGTTATGCCCATTTATCAGTTC
This sequence comes from Rousettus aegyptiacus, assembly GCF_014176215.1. Classification (NCBI taxonomy): domain Eukaryota; kingdom Metazoa; phylum Chordata; class Mammalia; order Chiroptera; family Pteropodidae; genus Rousettus; species Rousettus aegyptiacus. The sequence goes on along the minus strand of NW_023416306.1, from coordinate 151,565,164 downwards.
TAGGAGCTTTCAATAGATTGCAGAGCATTTTCTACATTGTTGATTATGTCATTAGTGAATTAAGAAAATTTTATTTTCAATATAGATGAGTTTTATTTTACTTGTCTATTGCACTGGCTAGAATGTTTAGTACAATATTAAGTAAAAGTCGTGAGAGTGGATATCTTTATGTTTTTCCTGATCTTAAATTAAGGTGAAAGCATTCATTGTTTCATTATTAAGCATGGTGTTAGCTATAGGTTTTTTGTGGTCACTATCAGATTACTAATTTGAGAGTTTTAAATCAGGAGTGGATATTGGATTTTGTCAACTGATTTTTCTTAGCCTATTGAGATGATCATATGATTTTTCTTTTGTGGTTTGTTAATACGATGAATTATACTAATTGAGTTTTGAATGTTAAACTAACGTAGCATTCTAGGATAAACCCTACTTTGTCATGACGAATTATCCTTTTATATATTTTCAAATTTGCTTTGCAAATATTTTGTTAGTTTCATATGTGTTTATGAGATATTGATCTATAGTTTTCTTGTGTCTGTATGGTTGAGTTTCAGGGTGATGTTGGCCTTATATATGAGTTGAGAAGTATTCCCTAATTTTCAGTTTTCTAGAAGGATTTATTTAGAATTGATATTTCTTTTTTAAATGTTTTGAGCATTTACTAGTGAATCCATCTGGACTTGGCAATTTCCCTGTGGGAATGTTTTTAAGTACAAATTTAATATCTTTAATAGATATAGGGCTTTTCAGATTATCCTTTTCATCTTGAGTGAGCCTTGGTAGCTTGCAACTTATAAGGACTTTTTTTTATTTCATCTGAGTTGTGAAAATTAATTTTTCATACTATTATCCATTTAATGTCTGTAGAATCTTTAGTGGTACATCATTTTTGTGTTGTTGTTGTTAAGTTTAATAGACATTTATTTCTTTAGTCAAACAACCTCTACAAACAAAATAAATGGTTTAAGATTTTTGAATGGAAAGGAATTTAGGTCTCAGGAAATTTTTTGAGTCTACTATATGTTTTCTAAAAATCATTTAACTGAGTCTTTTAAGATCCCTGATGGCTATGGCCAAACGAAAAGGCAATTCCTTATATTGGTAACTTGAATTTTCTTTTTTACATGATCAGTCTGACTAAAAGTTTATCAATTTCATTGACCTTTTCAAAGAAATAGCTTTTGGTGTAATAGATTTTCTTAATTTTTTTCTTTTTATTTTATAATTTCTCTGATCTTTCTTTTTTCTTTTTTCTGTTTATTTTGGATTTAATTTGCTCTTCTGTTTCTCATTTCTTAAGGTAGACACCAAGATCATTCATTGCTTTCCGATCTTTTTTCTACTATAGGCACTTTTAAATATAATTTATAAATACAAATACTACTTTAGCCTTATTTCACAAAGTTTGGCATTGGGTTTTCATTTGCATTCAATTCACAATATTTACTAATTTCCCTTTTGGTTTCTTCTTTACCCATGGATTATTTAGAAGTGTGTTATTTATTTCCATACATTTGGGGGATTTTCCAAAGATATACCTGTTATTTATTTCTAATTTAATTTTTTATGGTCAGAGTATACTTTGTATGACTTGAATCCTTTTAAATTTACCAAGACTTATTTTATGGACATAATATGGTATGTCTCGGATAAATATTTTCTTTGGTCTGAAAAGAATATGTATTTTCCTGCTGTTGGAATTTTCCGTAAATATGAATTAAATCAAGTTGATTGGTTGCTCAAATCTTCTATATCTTTACTGGTTTTTTTTTGTCTTTGTTCTATTAATTATCAACAGAGAGTATTGATAATTTTGACTTTAATTGTGAGTTTGTCTATTTCTCTTTATAATTCTATTAGTTTTTGCTTCATATATTTTAAAGCTCTCTTTAGGTGCGTAAACATTTTTTTTTAAGGTGAGGCGGCCTTAAAAATCTGTAACCTCACAGATTTCAAGAACCTTATCAGTTCATAATCCCTAATTTTTTATTTTTTATGCCTATAGTACCTGGTCTTCCTAGGTGGTCTCCCATCTAAGTACTAACCAGGACTTGACCCTGCTTAGCTTCCGAGATCAGACAGGATTGGGCTTGTTCAGGGTGGCATGGCTTAGGTTTTTGAAAGATATTTTTTGCTGAAGATTTTTATCTCCTCTTGATAAATCGATCCCTTTATCATTAGGTAATGACCTTGATCTCTACTAGTATTATTTATTCTGAAATCTACTTTCTTTGATATTAATATAGGCATACTCTCTTTTTTATTTTTATTAGTGTTAATTAACATGGTGTATCTTTTTCTATTCTTTTACTTTTAATCTATTTAGATCTTTAGGTTAAAGTTTTTTTTTTAAAAATTTTTATAGGCAATATATAGTCGTGTCTTGCTTTTTTAATGTAATGTGACAATCTGCTTTAAAAATTGTTTAAAACATTTACATTTAATGTGATTATTGTTTTAGTTAGGTTTAAATCCGTTATTTTGCTGTTTCCTATTTATCTTTTTGTTCCTTTTTGCCCTCATTTTCCTTTTTCGAGGGCATTAATAGAATTTTTTATGATTCCATCTTATTCCCTCTATTGGCTTATGAATTACGATTCTTTGTTATTTTAGTGATTGCTTAGTGTTTACAGTATACATCTTTAATAACAGTTTACCTTCAAGTGATATTTTACTACTTCATGAACAGTATAAGAACTCTAGAATGGTACTGTGGTAAACAAAGTAATGCCCTCCTACCCTAGGGATGTCCACATCTTAAACTAGGAACCTGAGAATATGTTACCTTACATAGAAAACGGGACTTAGTTGATGTGATTATATTAAGGACATTGAGATGAGATTATTCTACATTGTCCAGATGGGCCCAATGTAATCATAAGGGCCTTTATCAGAGGCAGGCAAGAGAGTCAGAGTCAGAGCAGGAGATGTGACCACAGAAGCAGAAGTTGGAGTGATGCGATGGAGGAAGGGGCCACAAACCAAAGAATGTAGGTGGCCTGTGACAAGATTTTTATTTTTATTTTTTATAGGCAAGGAAATAGATTCTCCCCCGGTCTCCAGAAGAACTGCAATTCTGCTGACACCTTTAGCTCAGTGGCACTGATTTTGGCCTTCTGACTTATAAGATAGCAAATTGGTATTGTTTTAAGCCTGTTAGTTTGTGGCAGTTTATTAGAGCAGCAATAGGAGACTATATGTGTACTTTTATTTTTCCTTTATCGAGCTTTGTATAATTGTTGTAATATATTTTATTTTTGCATGTGGCATAAATCTCATACTATATTGTCATTATTTTTGTTTAGGCAGTCATCTTTTAAAAGTTTTAAATAATAATAAGAAGATCTTATATAATTATTCATGTGCTGAACCATTTCTGATGCTCTTCATTCCTTCGTGCAGGTCCATATTTAGATCTGTTATCGCTTTTTCTCTCTGTAAAGGATTTCCTTTAACACTTCTTGTAGTATGTGTCTACTGATGATTAATTCTTTCAACTTTTGTATGTCTGAAAATATCTTTAGTTTGCCTTAGGTTTTCGAAAGATATTTTTTGCATACAATCTAGGTGTACAAGTGTTTTGCTTTTCTTTTCAGTACTGCTGTGATGGTGAACCACTATTTTCTTGCTTTCATTGTTTCTGATGAGAAATCATTCTTATCTTTGTTCCTTCCTATGTAATATAGCTCCTTTTTCTGGCTACTTATAACGTTTTCTCTTTAATCACTGTTTTAGGGCAATTTCAGTTATGATATACGTTGTTATAGTTTTCTTCATATTTCTTGGGCTTAGGTTTGTTGAGCTTCTTAGGTTGCAGGTTTACATTTTCATCACATTTTGAAATTTCCAGCCATTAGTTCTACCAATATTTTTCTTCCCTCCTCTCTCTTTCGGGGCCTCTGATCATTCATATATTAGCTGTTCGAAGTTGTCCCACTACTCACTATGCCATTCTTCTTTTTTAAAAATTCTCTTCCCCATGGGTTTCATTTTGAATAGTTTCTATTGCTGTGTTTTCAAGTGCTAATATTTTATTCTGCAATATCTAACCTGACATTTATCTCATCCAGTATGTTTTTTTTTTAAATCTCACATTATAGTTTTCATTTCTAGAAGTTAAATGTGAATCTTTAAAAACATTCTGTTTTTGCTTAACTTTTGAGCACGTAGAATATAAATAATAACTGTTTTAATGTTTTTGATGCTAATTCTAACATAAGTTTCAGTTCTGGTTTGTTTTCAATTGATTCATTTCCCCCCTCATTTTAGGTTGTATTTTCTACCTTCTTTACATGCCTTGTAATTTTAGATAGGGTACCAGACATTGTGAATTTTACCTTTGTGGTTTATATATTTTTTATTCCTATAAATGTTTGGAACTTTGTTTTGAGACAGTCAGGTTACTTGGAAACTGATCCTTTCTCATCTTGCTTTTTAGATTTCTTAGGTGGAACTGGAGCAGTGCTTACTTTAGGACTAATTATTCTCCACTAGTGAGGCAAGACCCTCCTTCCTCTCTACTCTATCCCGTACTCCACGAATCATGAGATTTTTGCAACTTGCTGGTAGGAACAGACTATTCCCTGCCCCTTGTACTCACCAGGCACTGTTACTTCTATTCTTACCAGATGGTTCTTTCCTCAGAATTGAGTAGTTTCCTCACAGGCATGCACTGATCAGTCCTGAGATGAATGCACCAAGGAGACTCTCGGTGGATCTCAACACTTCTTTCTCTGTGCAACTGCTCAGCTCCACCTGCATCCTTCCTTCAGTTACCGTCTGGAAACTTTCTCAAGGCAGTAAGCTGTGCAGTCACGGGGCCCATTTTGTTCGTTACCCGTGTCTGAGGAATCACTGTCCTTCATTGCTTGATGTCCATTATCTTAAAAACTTTCGTTTCATTTTTTCCCCTTCTCTTCTGGTTTCAGGTGGGAGAGTAAATCTGGTCCTCGATACTCCGTCTTAGCCAGAAGCAGATGTTTCCCTTTTTATTTTAATTTAGTTGAACTTTATAATCACATAAAATATTTACATGGTTCTAAAGTCAAATCTATAAAGCACAGTATATTCAGAGAGAGTCTAACTCTGTCTTATTCTTTTACCCCGTTTCTTTCTTCTTTCTATAGGCAACTTTTTCTTCTTTTTCTTGTCACTGTTATTTTGTTTTGCTCTTTCTATAATTATCTTTTTTTTTTTTTTTAGTTTTTGGTTTATCTTTACATATATCAATATTTGTATATATGTGTATATCCTTATTTGTTAGATAAATGATAGTATATTATATACAATATTTTCCACCTTGCTTTTTTTCACTTAACAATATATTCCATTGCAACGTATACCTACCTACCCCCCCCCTCTCTCTCTCTCTTCCCCCCTTTCTCCCTCCCTCCCTCCCTCCCTCCCTCAACAGCTTTATAATAGTCCATTGTGTGGATATGCTATTGTTTATTCAACCAGGTCCCTATAGATGGATATTAGATTGTTTTCAGTCTTTTTCTAGTATTGAAAATACTACAGCAAATATACATTTTTGTATTTTTGCATGTGATATAGATTACTAGAAGTGGGAATGCTGGGTAAACAGACAAATACATATAATTTTGCTTGTTATGCCAAATTCTCTTTCATAGGGTGGCTCCGTTTTGCATTTTCACCAGTGACGGGTGAGATGGGTAGGCATATTTCTAACAGAATTTTTAACAGTGCAGTAGAATGCTTCATTGAAGGATGATAACTAGAATTATTGAAACAGGCGAAGGGAGAGACTTTTATCTGGGATATTGGAGAGACAATTTTTGTATCAGGTATGAGTCAGAGCCAATAACTTCTAAGCTTCCTCCTCACATTATAATCCTATTATTCTTTAAAAAAAATGCTATGATGGATTTAGAAAGTATGTCTTGGTGGTTTATTTGATTCTCTACACATTTTATATGCCTTACTACAGTGCTTTTACATTACCAGGACACATTTTCCATGAGCAGTTTTAGTTGGTGATGTGGTAAGAAAGGAAAAATAAATTTTACAAGAAGTGGCTTGGTGGGCGGGTAGGCTTGGGGCTCTCTTTTGGTGTGGGGAGCCTGCGGTGTGTGGGCAGCAATGGGATGGCTCAGTGGGAATTAGATAGGATAGTGGAGAGGTTTTGAGTGTGGGCTGTGGCCTAGAGTACCCTTAGGAGCTGTATGATCCTGAGCCAGTTATTTAATCACTGTTAGCCTCACTGCCGTCCTTTAAATGTATCATAGGGTTGTTGGCACAATGTGATAACAGTGAAGTGCTAGTCTATCACAGAGGAAGAGCTCAATAAATGTTAGCTATTGTTACTGTTTCAGCTTTTGAGTGTGGTGGGACCAATGAAGGGTTTGGGAACCCCTGGGCTAGAAGAGAGGCAGGCAACATTCTGGATTTGAAGTCTACCTTACCAGGGAAGTCTTGGAACATGGGACACTGGAGAAAGCTCATGGAGAAGAATGGGAGAGCAGGCAGGAAGGGGATTGTTGGTGAACCAGATAGAGAGGCATGTGAAATACTGGGGTATGGTGCCAAGCACCCAGGACTCTAAACTTTCAGAGAGGAGAAAAGGCACCATGGCCTGGGATGGTTCAGGGGTGCTTCACTGAAGAGGTGGTCCATGAAGTCAGGGCAGCTGTTAAATAAGCCAAGAGAGAAGTGGAGGGTAGAGCACCAAGAAATGATATAGGTATACGAGTTTGTGAAATACAACTTTCCCATTCTTCAGTCCTTACTGAGGGGCTTATTACTCAACCCTCCAGTTCTGTAGAGTTGGTTCAAATTGGCATTTTCGACCACAAACATTAACAAAGCACCCGTTATGCACTGGGCCCTGGGAATATAAACATGAGCAAGATTTGATCTAGTGTAAAGTTCCTTATGTGGGAATTTTTCAAACTACAACCATTTTGGTGGATCTCTGATATTGTGGTTCAGTAAAATTAGGTTGGAGCCCAGGCGTTTGTCCTTTTGAATAACTCCTGGTGCAGTTCTGATGCCCAGACTTGGTGAAGAACCCCTGGCTTATGAGCTGGTGCAGTCACTGCCTCTTTCCTCTAACTCCCATTTCCTCTAGTTCCTTGGTCTCTCAGTTGGCTCTCCTTCATACACAAGAAGGTGGATAGGATGGATGGTTGGGATGCAGAGAATATCCACTTTTGGGACAGAAGGTGAACAAATTGGCGTAAGTTACTGGAAAGTAGGTTTTGATTCAGAAGAAGGGTAGGCCGACAGCAGGAAGTCTGTCCTGTGAATTAATGAGTTTTCCATTGCAAGGAAGGTTCAGTGGCAGCTATGGGTCCACTTCTTGGAGATGCTGCAGGGACGGCCCTTCCCTGAGTGGGCTCGAACTGTCACTGCTCAGCTCTGGTTGGGGAAGAAGAGGTTATTACACTTCATCTTTTCAAATTCTTTTCTATCCCATATCATTTTACCAACTGTTTTCTTATCCTATTTCATCTTCTGAAGTTTTAATAGCTCATGATGTGTCCGTCAAAGATGCTCATGACACTAAGAATTCACCTGCTGAACTTGGGTGATGCCGGTAGCAAGCAATTTGTCTGGCCGTCTGCTGATCATACAGGCATCAAATCCGTCATGCCGAATTGTTCTGTGGAGCCAGCTCCCCACCAACCCCCCTTCCCCTCAAGTGTGTGAATTCCTATGTGTGTGTCTCTGTGTGTTATTCCTGCACTTGGTATTGTAACTAGACTTGCAGCTCAAAGTAACAGAAAAGCCTTTTGCTTAGTGGGATATGTGAATGAAGGGATAGCTGTGGCGTGGTTCCCAGGGCGGACTGATCTCCCCGCTTGTCTCCCACCTCCTTTTTCCTCTCCATATCCTCCCAGCCCCGGGCTCAGTCCTTCAGCTTAATTTACCATGCGGCAGCTGTGAATCCAACTTCCTCCTCCATCTACAACACACACACACACACACACACACACACACACACACACACGAACTTTGAGTTATGTGCCTCCTGTTCTAATGAGATAAACAACATAATTCTCACGGGACTCTGCTCGTCTCTCCATAAGTGGAACTCCAGGGCTGAATGCATTGGCCCTGTAAAGGCACTCTGGTGCCAGCCAGCCTATGGAGGAAGTCAAAGAAGTGGGGCAGGACCCCCCAGAAAGTTCTTGGGGTCATTTGCTTGTTGAGACAAGGTGGAGTCAAAGCAGACCTCAAAGGGAGGCCTGTTTCTAGTTTTATGGCTGAAGCAGCAAAGAGAAATTTGGACATGCAGGGTGGGGGGTCTTGTCATGCACATGGACATGGAGTCCAGACTCATCTAAGTCAGTTAACTCATAATAATTAATTGACGTTTGTACAAGGCTTCATGATTATAAAGGGCTTTTTCTTGAATATAAGCTAATCCCCATGACAGTCCTTGTAAGGTAGGTGTTATTAACGCCCTTGCAAGTGAGGAAGATAGGCTCAGGAAGGTGTGATATTTTTCAAGATGACAGGGAATGGTGGTGTGAGGATTCATGTGCTCATCCTCTACACCGACTGACCGGAGAGCTTCTCCAATCTATTGCGGAAAGTGAAAGAATGAAATAAAAACGGTCCCCTCTTCTGGACATTCAAATTACTTACTAAAATGGACTCTCCCAGGAGAGTGGACCTGCAGCTACAAGCCAAATGTCCTGAGGCTGCCTTCATGTTGCTGACCAACTAGTACAGTGACTGCATTCTCAAGGACGACATAGGACCTGGAAAAATGCTGACAATTTTGACCTCCTGTCGCTTTGCTGGTCTGGACCAATACCTTCTCCCTCACCTGTTTATGGTCAGGTTGGAAATACCAGGAAGCAGTCTATGGGGCAAGAAGGAGCCTGAGGCACAGAGACTGCCATGCCGGGGTGGGTGCTGGGCTCAACTATGAGCCTACTTTCTGGGGTCCCTCTTGGATGGCTTGGATGTGGGTAGATGAGTCCCCTGGAGCATGGAACAACAGGTCATTCACTTCCTTCACTTCAGATTCTGATTTAGCTTTGGTTGAACTTATTTGGTAAGTATTTCTTCCCAAATATTGGGGATACCTGAAATGGACATACATCCTGGATCTTATAAAACTGGTAGGAGAGTCTGTCTAGTAAGCAGGCAATTAATGATGACTCCTTGGGGGAAACACCAGGAATCTTGGGATGTCACAGGGAAGGCCATTAAGCCAACCTTGTGGTAGATTCGAGAGAACTTCCAGACAGTAACTAGGTGATGCTTTAGACATCCAGAGGTTCTTGGTCAGACATGGGAACAATCTAGAAGGTTCTTAAAAACGAATTGCCCAATTTCCTCACCTACCTACATTCAGATTGGGTAGGTCTGGTATGAATTTTTGGTGTTGGTGTTATAAGGAAATTCTTCAGGTGAACTTTGGTTTTAGCCTGGATTAAGAACCATGAACCTAAGATGAATGGAGATTGGTAGGACTAGTTATGAGACATGGAGGAGCAGGTCAGCTCTTGTACTTGGCTTTTTGCTGGGATCCTGGAGAGCACCAGCCCAAGAGCTGGCCAAAACTTTTGGAAGGGACCTAGAATTAGTGCACTCATTCAGGAATTATAAGGTCTGAGACAGACAGTATGGTCCTGGACTAAATCACCCCATAAACATTAAGCTATTCCCATTGATGCCTTCCCTCAAAGGAGAGGTCAAAACTGGATCTCACGTGGGAGGGAGAGCAATCTTACTTCATCTGATTCGTTTGGGCTTCTATAAATTGGCACAAGTCCAGTTCTCAGAGCTCAGGGAGCTCAGAGTTTTGAAATCCTTCTACTATGCAGAAGCTCATGAAAGTACCAACAAAATCAAGTATTATGTATTCTTGGACGTGACGAGCCTTTAGGTCATAACAGCAGAGATTTTTTTCTGGAGCCTCTAGGCTCCATCGCCCTTCATGTTTTCTAAGAATCAGAAGGAGAGGGGAAGGGACTTTCCATTTGTTCACAGCCTCGTGACCTGTGAGAGCAGCTTTGTAATGAAAAATAAAACAGCTCATAAAGAATTCGAAAATTTTGGTTCCTTTGGTGCTAGAATGGTTGCCTCTGCTTTGGAACCAAACGAGTAAGTGGGTAGTGATGACTAGTAAAAATGAAAAACGAATGAATGGGCATACAGCAAGGAAACTGTTGTTCATTTTCTCTGCAAAAGGTAAAAGGAAAAATAAGCCAGTTTCCTTCTTGACTTTTAAAGGCCCCCAAGAGCCAGACAAATGGGAATAGAATCCCAATGCTTTCTGAACCCCATGGTTAGAGGCTTAGGAAGTAACCCTCTCATGTGAGGCTACCTGCATCTAACAGTTGTCACATATCACATTGATCCACAGAAGATGGAATCCAATGAAAGTAGAACTGGAGTTCATTCATTCATTCATTCATTCAGCAGATATTCTGTTCGATTCTTCTGTGCGTCAGGCAAAGTTCTGGTTCTAGGGATGCTGACGTGAACAAGACAAAGCCCCTGTCATTGCTAGGCTTTTCGCTTCAGCAGGGTGGGTTGGTTGGCGTGCTGGTTTGTTTTGGGGTGCATTAGGCAGTCTTTTTAGTCTGCAAATCACCTAACCAGTCTTAAGCCCTTCTCCTTCTCCCCTCAGCCTCTACCCCCTGTCCTTTTCTCTGGGAATAGACCATCTAGTGTGCGGAGTCCACGTTCCTTCGAGGCCTCTGGTTGCCACACTGTGTGTCAGTCATCGGAGCCACAAGAGTGTTGCCCGATGAGCAAGAAGAGTCCTCATAGATTACTTGGCATGACAGATGATGCTGCTGTTATGGACCTTTGGTGCTGAAGGCCAAATCTAGATGGTGACTCTTGTTGGGAGACAGTGTGTTGTACAAGCCCAGCCACAGGACTGTCCATTTCTTTCTGTAAGGCCCGGTCAGATGGGCAGGGATATACAGGTATGCTGGCTCTCTAGGCATGGAGCCTGGTCACCAGAGCAGGCTTAGATTCTGATGGGGGTTATACAGGGCTCCCTTTGGCTTCTGTGAGCTGCCAACGGCTAGCAGTGGGTAGAGGAAGCCAGTAGGTAGGAGATCTGGCTTCTCAATCCTGTTTCTTTGTAATGTTTTCCAATCTAGGCTGCCCATAGATAGGCAGACTGACTTCTGCTGCTCCACCTTGATGGGAACCTGCTTGACCTGGACAGAGAGATAGTTGATGGGCAGTAGCTGGAGATCCACTGCTTTGGAAATACTGCAGTGAGGTTGAATTTGGAAAGGTCTGTCTTGTGGTCCGCAGGTCCCTTTGATCTTCTCTTTAGGTCAGGAGAAAGAACCAGCTTCGGTAACAGTCATGGCTCTTTTTGGCATGGGCTTACCGAGACACACAGAGCAAGAGTCCTGGGGTCAGATCACCTAGATTCTGCCTCAGCTCTGCCATCTACCAGCTGTGTGACCTTGACAAGTCTCTTCACCTCTCTAGGCTTCAGCTTCCTCTGACTGTGAATGAGAGGGTTAGACAGGGTGGAGCCTTTAACCTTTACACTGACTCTGTCCACAGGCCTTGCCCCTGGTCAGCTGTACACATACCCTGCCCGCTGCTGGCGTAAGAAGAGACGATTGCACCCGCCTGAGGACCCAAAGCTGCGGCTGCTGGAAATAAAACCTGGTCAGTACCCTCTGGAGCTTGGCTGGGTCCATAATGGGAGAGGTGGGGAGCACCGGGCTGGCCCAGGACATGGGGGCTTTGCTCCTTTGTCTGTAGAGCAGAGTTTTCCAGGAGGAAGAACAGGCCCGTGTGGTGCTCAGAGGTGTGCCTGCTCTCGTGTGTCAACATGTCCATGTGCTCACCCTAGCCTCCCTCCCCTCTGGATGTCTCATGTCTTCCCCTTCCTTTTATCTCCCTCTTGCCATCTCAGGGGAATTAAAGGAAGTAGGTGCAGAGTGGGAATAAGCCCAGGATGAATTACTTTCCCAACAGAGCAGAAGGAGTCACAGCTCTTTGGGTTGGGCGATACCGTCCCGTGGTTTCAGGTTGCTGTATACCATCTTCCTTCCTTACTGTGAACAAACTCCTGGAGCATCTCACAGAAAAGGGCCAGTCACTAAAAATAGAACCCATCCTGGACATGGAAATGGAAGAGTTTGAGTTCAAAATTTGCGTGTGGGTGATGCTGACAGCTTAGTGGCCATGCAGAAGGAATTGGTTGGTTTTCTTGATGACTGATCTGTTATTGCATTTTTGACTAGATGGCTATCTTCAGACCTGTGGCTGGGTTGGAGCAAAGCCAAGTGATTGCCCCGAGGCTTTAGCTGTAAGGGAACCTCTGGTTTTGGGGGCGCCTGGGAATGTGACTCAGGGTGGTGAGAAAAGTGCTGTTGAGAGGAGCAAATGCAGAGCGAGCATGTTCTCTCCCATTGTCATCAAAGCTGTGCAGACCCAGCCTCACTCCTCCCTTTCCGCATTGGCCCCTTGGGCTATGTTTTCTCTGTAAAATCTCTGCTTTTAATAATAGGTTCTATTTAACCCAAAATATCAAAAATAATATCATTTCAGGATGTAATCAATATAAACATTTACAAACGTGATATTTTACCTTTTTTGTATGTTGTTTTTGAATTCTAGCGTGTATTTTTTTTTGTACTTTCAGGACATTTCATTGTGGACTAGCCACATCTCAAGTGCTCAGTTGTCACAAGGGGATAGTGGTGTCTATTTTGGTCAGTGTGGTTCTAGAACTATACTAAAAATATGGTCTTGACCACCAGCATGGGTATCACCTGGGAGCTTGGTAGAAATATAGAATCTCGGGTCTCCCCCAGACCTGCTGAGTCAGAATCGGCATTTTCTCACATCCCCAGGACTGCATTTCCAGAATGTACATTGAAGTTTGAGAAACATTGGTCTGGAAGACTCACAGTGGCCAGACCACATTTCGGCATGGCACGACGCCGCATCAGCTCCATTTCTTTATTAAGCACAAACAAATGTTGGTATGGACAATTTCCTTTGAAGGTGGGGGCTCCCTCCTTCCTTGTTCCAGATTTATTGGTCCTAGTGTCTTGGGAGTGGCATGGACGACTGATGAGGTACCCCGGTTTGATCCTTACCGAGACCAGTTTAATTTCACCTCTTTCAGACCTTTGCAGTAGGTGCCATAGCGGGAGGCTGAGCCCAAGCCCGGTTGGCTGTGTGGACCCTCAGGGGGAGTGTTATTCAAGTATTTGCCGCTGGTTGGGTGTGTCTCCGTGGTGCGAGTGCTCTGCGTACATTTCCCCCGTCTGTCAGTCGGCACAATGTGGTACTTGGGATTCCGAGCTGGCCTTGCAGGTTCATCATGAAAATCAAACCAGCCCTGTGTGGTAGTATTTGCCCTTTCTTTTTATTAGACACTTTAAGAAATTTCGATAGGTAATATACAGTTACATGTTTTGACATTCCAAAGATGAAAAGGATATATTACATGGTGGAAAATAGGACTCTCTAAAGAGGCAGTCATCGGCACCAGTGTTGTGAGATTCTTCAGGAGATAGTCTGCGCGCACACCAGCAATTACATCTGCGTGACCTTCCCCTCCTCTTTTTACACAGCACGGCCACCTTGAATTTTGCCCTTTCCATTTAAAAATGTGCCTCAGGCATTGGCCATGTAAGTATATAAAGAGTTTCCTCATTCCTTTTTTTTTTTTTTACAATTACACAATATTCCATTATATGAATGTATCACAACTTATTTAACCAGGCTGATCCCAATTTTTGTTTCCGATTTTTTCAATTTAACCCAATGATGCAGTGAATAGTTAGCATATATATGAAGACATCTCACATGTAATTTGTTAACATAAAGACTTTTATTGTAAATGCTTGGCAGTAATTTTAAATCGTTAGTCTTTATTCTTTTTAAAGTCTTCATTATTGACATTTATATTAAATGTCTTTATTAAGAATACTTTATGTCAGACTAATTGAATTGCCTGTTATAGAATCAAAGATGTTTGGCATGGTAAAATACCTCAGATATCATTAATTTCAATTCTTTATTGTACTGAGGTCCAGAGAGGTATTGAGACCCTAAAAGTCACACAGCAATTTCTCTGAGAAACAGCAGAGAATCCAGATTGCTTGATTTCTCTGTTCAATGCTTTTTCTGTTTGCTCATGCTGCTGATAGGTATACTAATTTAAAGAAACTTTAACAAGGCCTTTTTCTTTGAAAACTTTGTTTATAAAAGAAATATACATTAATTATTAAAATGTATCCAAGAGGTAGTTGGAATTCTTTCAGTTATAAATGTCAGACTGTCAAATCAAACAAGCTTAGCAAACAAAGGGAAGTTAGTTCATGTAACAGTAAATTTGAGAGTTGCTCTAGCTTCAGGTATAGCTGTATCCAGGGGCCCAAGCATTGCAGTGAGGGCTCTGTGTCTCTCTTTCCACCTTCTAATACTCCCTTCTCATGGGTCAGGCAGATGGTCACTAGCAGCCCCAGCACTCTCCACACCCAGCAGAAAGGCAAGTCCTCTTCAGTGGCTATGGCAGAGAAGTCCCTGGAAAGACCGTGATTAGCTGGTGGGGTTTATGACAGTCCTACCAACACTGCCACCAGGAGATAGGGTGCTCTGATTACATCGTCATCATCGTCATTGTCGTCATCATCATCACCAGTGTCTGATCAGCACAGTGTAGTTTACAATGCTCTTAACAAAGCTTTTTCACTTATAACACTGCCTTTGGTCCTTACCACGGCCCTGGGAGGCAGGGAGGGAAGGAAGGAGTAAAAGTGGTGTAAGCCCATTTTACAGGTCTGTGAAAGCAGGTTGCAGACAAAGCTTAAGTTTATTATGTTGTTCTTGTATCCGAGAACCACAGTCTCACTGTTAGTGGGTCTGGGACAAGAAGCTATATGTATGATTATGTGGTTCTTCTATCTGTAGGTGTTTGCATTGGGCACACTGGCCTCACAGTGGCTGAATGTGGAGCAGAGCAGCTAAGGTCACAGCTGGCTTTGCACATGCTGTGTCGTTGGGCCAGCCATGACATTTGTGGAGAGGGAAAAGAAGCCTAGGGCTTGCGGTTTGCTGTAGCAGGTGCTCATTAGCACATGGTGCGTGTGTCTGTGATCATTTGAAAGGTTTCCTGGTTCTCTGCTTTCAGGCTTGGGGCAGAGGCTGAGGTGGCTGTTCCAGGTCTCAGGTGGTAAAGGACCAGGCTCTGGGATGGCCAAAGGTCCTGTGGGAGGACCCCTCTCTGGAAAGATAAATGCCAGCCTTGTCAAGAATGGGCCCTCCGAGACATAGCCATATCCCTAGGTGGAGAAAAGATCCCCACTAAACTGAGTTCGCCTGAGACAGGCTCATTCTCCAGGCCAGCGCCCAGGCTCTGAGAAACAACAGACAGCTCAGGGCGGGAATAAACAACTTTTCTAATGACAGAACTACTTCTCAGACTAATGTTGCTGGATTTGGGTGATCAGACCTCCTACTGAGATTACTAAAAACAAAAACAAAACCTCAAAGCCTTGGGCCAGATGTATGTCATGTCCATTTCCTGTCCTGAGTCTGTACCACCGGGCCGGGTGTGGCCTGGCTTTCAGGATGTACCACCACACCCGCTGAGACTGCAGGTTGTGAATCAAGATGCCAGGGGAGTGCCCAGAAGTCACTGGTGAGGAACGTCAGCCTTGGACCTCAAACCGTCGGGGCCCACCGGGAGAACCTGAAGCCGCACAAAGAAATGTGTCACTCTCTTCCTGGAGGCAACACGCATATGCATTTGAATTTTTCATATGAGCCAAAATTTCAGAAAAATGCCTTCTTTCAGGGCCTCAGCTGGCTCATAGAGCGCCTTGGAAGAGGGCGCCCCCTCTGGGTGGACGTTAACAATACGAAGCTCCTTCTGGTGGATTAGTACAGCACAGGCTGGATCTCAGCCCCCTTTCCAGTGCCTCTGCCCTCATTATTTATAAAATGCACAGTTTCCAGATGAAAAGACCTTTTTCATTTTTTTGGAGTGTATCTTTCCCAAGCACAGTGTTGACTGGGACAATATTTTTAAACGACTGTTTCTTATTTTCATTCCATTTGATTTGGGTTCAGAGAGAACTAGGTTTTCGGTTGGTACTTCTGAGTGTGACTCAGGGTAGAGCCATTGGTCAGAGTCCCTGGAGAACTTGCTGCAAATCCCTAGTAGGTGGAAGCAGTCACCTGGGTGCACGGGGCCAACCTTCCCAGGGACAGAGGAGCAGTTCAAGGAAACAGAGATGGAGGGAAGAGAGGCTAGGGATCTGCTCTCTTACCAGCTGTAGTGGAATTGGGGATAAAAACCTTTATGAAGATCACTGCATAGAACGTGTCAGTATTTAAAAAGCACATGCCCCTTGACCTAGAAATTCTGTTGCTAAGAATTTATCTGATAAATATATATATATATTTATCACAGTGTATAAGGTTGTCCACTGTGGCATCATTTGTAACAAGAACAGCACAGAGTGGAAACAACCAGAAGGCTTGTTGACAGGGGACTAGTTAAATACACAGTACATTCATGAAATGGAATACTATTTTGTCTTTTAAAGGAACGAGTAGAAAAAAATGGAAAGATATCCAAGGTATATTGTTAAGTAGAAAGAGAAAAAGCTGTTTGCACAGTATTATGTATCATACTCTTTGGACAAACCTTGCTGAAAGTTGATAGTCAATTTGTTCATCCTGGACCAAATCTCTTTACATTTATGGAAACTAGAAGACTGAATTGATGTCGAAAGAAAACCAACAAATGACCCATGCAACTCTCGGCACCCGTCTACCACCCAGTCCCGTAATGCCCTCCCTGTGCCCTCTCTTCCCTCCCACCCCCTGGTTATAAGTGTGTAATTTAACCCAGGAACAAATAACCAAAGAGCAGCCACGATCTGGCTCCCCACTCCCTATCCTGCAATGTCTACTCAGCCCAGATGATCTCTGTGCTTTGGGGGCTCAATCAGAAGTGGAGGGTTCTGCAGCCCTGTCCTCAGACCTTCTCCTAGATCCCACAAGATTCCTGAATGTACACCCTGGGTTAATTATACTCTCCAGAACCACCCTTGACAAGCTCCAGGAATCTAGTTATGTCTATGACTCTTGGAGCCTCCCTTGGTCAGGCTCAGTTAGCACCCTCATCTCCTTGAGGGAAAGGGAACAGAGTTCCCCTGATCTGTGAGAGACGGGGGGCACTGGCCTGGAGCAGAATTGTCTCAGGGCATGAGTTTCCTTCCATGTCAGACCCTTCCATGGATAATGAGATGCCACAAGCAATTTATCATGCCAACACTCAGCCTGTCCCTCCTGTCTTCCTTTGTGTCCCTGCCTGAGTCTAGCCAGTGGCAGGCAGCTTTCAGCAACAAAAGCCAGGGTGTAATGGGGGTTAGAGTTGTCCTTGACCTCAGGTCTGCAGAGCCGAGAGCTCTGTCAGGAAGCCTGGTCACGGCAAAGGGATGGAGGGGTGTACATTCAGGAATCTTGTGGGATCTAGGAGAAGGTCTGAGGACAGGGCTGCAGAACCCTCCACTTCTGATTGAGCCCCCAAAGCACAGAGATCATCTGGGCTGAGTAGACATTGCAGGATAGGGCGTGGGGAGCCAGATCGTGGCTGCTCTTTGGTTATTTGTTCCTGGGTTAGATTATACACTTATGGAGCACACCCCAGTCCTGCCGTCCCCATCCCATCTCTCACTGCGAATATGCCATTTTGCCTATGTTTCTATACTACGTGCTGAAAATAAAAATGTGTCTGTGTGGGGGTAGGATGGAGCTGAGAGCCAGGGAGAGCTCTTTGGAATCGGGAGGCATTCTCGGTGTCCCTGGACTTCTCACGCCTAGCATCACCCCTCCACTGAGTCTTGAATAAATATCTCGCAACCTCCTACTTGCCTGAGAGTCTGAAGGACGACACACACAACATTATTTCTCTCCACTGACTAACAATGGAGTTTAGTGTTCTCTGCAGCTTGCACTTGGCTGCAGAGGCTAATGCAAGGTGTTTCACGGGACAGCCATCGCAATTCATGCAACATGAAGACTGGGGCAGGGGCCTGGTGCCAGAGAGTGGCCTCCCCTGGACCATTTCCCCAAGAATGAAGTTCTGTCCTTGCAAAGGGAGAGCCGAGTTGGCAGGAGAGAAAGGTGGGTAGTAAATATCCACCAGAGGGCCCTGAAGCAGGACAGATGTTGGGCAAAAGCCAGCTGATTAGAAAAGAGACCTTTAACTCTCCCCCACTTTTTTTTTTTTTATTTGAATGAAAAAAGAAAGAGGCTGCGAACAAACTTTTACTTTTGTCTCCTTTGGATTAAATGCTTAGATCATCTGCTTAGATCAATTTAGTATCTTCCAACCCTGGACATTTTGGTCTCCACAGTCTAGGGCAGATTTTATCTTTGCTTCAGAGGTTGGGGCACCATGGCACTGAATTAGGAAGTTAATTTCCCAGGGGACATCAGTGGTGAAGCCAAGGAAGGAACCCAAGGAGGAGCCTGTTGGAATCCGCGCCGTGTTGCTCCAGGACCCAACAAACATTCATCTGGTGCTCTCAGACCAGAAGGGCTTTTACAATAGATGTTCATTCTGCCCCCTGAGGTCTTGTGAATCCCTCTGCTCCAAGACACTCGGGGAGCAGCACAGCTCTTTGCCACCCTTGCCGAATTCAAGGGTGACAGGGGGGAGGGCCACCAGGAATAGAATTCTGGTTCTTTCTCTTCCCCCCGCCCCCCCTTTTTTTTTTTTTGGCAGCCACTGAGTGACTGGAGATAACTGACCAGGGTAATCACACCCCACCACACATCGTTGGGGAAACATGAACAGTAGGGAAGGGACCCTGAAGGGAAGGGACCCTGAAGAGACGGGAGCCTGGGATGCCCCAAAGCAGAGGGTGCCATAGCCAGCCAACGACAAGTCACAGGGACCCTCAGAGGGGTGCCCCCCCAAGCAGCGGTCCAGACAGAGAGCCTGTGTCCCGCCTGCTTAGACAGGGCTGGGGAGGCCTGCTTTGCTCGCCTAGGGTGCTGTCCCTACTGCACTGAACTGCCAGAACTCTACAGATGGGAGCAGGCTGCGGCCAACTTCCCCAGCTTTTGAAAATCCTGCATCTTAATTAGTTCCCTACTGCTTTTGTACATGGCCCACATTTTAATAGTCTCCAGGCTTCTTCCACCATTTGCTCTCTGATGTTCTGCGTGATTTCGCTTCTCCTCAAGACAGTCCCCCCGACTCTTCCAGCACCCTCCCAGTCCGGGAACAACTTAAGGAACGCCGATGCACCAAGCATGTAGCTGGAGATTGATGAGCCTGTCAGCTGGCTCCCTCTGCCCCCCCCCCACCCCCTCCTGTGTGCTCCTCTCAGGGATGAGCCAGGCGGGAGTGGGCGAGATGGGGGGAGGCGAAGGAGGAGACCCGTGGAGCCCCTAGCCAGGTGTGAGCCAATGGACAACGCGACCTTCTCCTGGCCCACAGAGGAATCTGGCTGTGTCCTTCTGAGGGGGAAGGACGCTCCGGCTCCCACCCCCATCTGTCAGTGCTTATCTGTCTCTGCGCGGGGGGTTGCCTGAGCTTGGTACGGCTGGGAGAATGGATGCCTTCAAGTGCATCAGGGGGAAATGACCAGTCATTTATCTCTTTCCTGCAGTGTCAGAGCCTGCAGCCATCCATCCTGGAGGCCTGCAACAGCAGCTTCTTCAGCTCTTGTTGGCCTCATGAGGAGGAGAGTGGAGGAGAGGTGGGTAGGCCACTGCAGCCCCCGCTTCATGTCATGACCGTTTGATTTTTTTTTTTTTTTTTTTTTTTTTGCCTTCCTGGCAGTCAGGGGAAAGAAGCTGGGTCTGGGGGACTGAGCCTGAGCCTCCTTGGCACTGCTTCTGTTCCACAGGAGCCTTAGAGCTCGGCCTGGCGAAAGAAATGGCCGGGCAGCTTGCTGCAGTTTCCACGGTCCTGTTTTGCAGTCGGACCCAGCCGGACCACGTTGAGGGCCTGGGTTGTAAGACTGAGGAATTGCCCTGTTACACCACCGCCTGTTCCCTTGTCTCTCTCTGCACTGGAAGAAGCATACTTTGAGGGCAGGGGCCCACCTGTTTTGTTTTTTTTTATCTGTATTCCTAGCATCCAGCACATAGTAGGTTTGCCACATAGTAGGTGGACAGGAAAGATTTATTAAAGGAAAAAAGAAAGGTTTCTGGTGTTTGATTTCAAGCCCGAAGAACACGGCTTAGCTCGCATCACTCCCATTTTACAGATGAGGGAGACTGAGCCAGCGAGGAGAAGCTTTCAGGAGCTGACCTGGCCTTCTCATCCAGTTCCCAGCCTGGCCTATGGGGCCTGGCCCAGTTTTGCTGGTTTGCCTCTCTTTGGTAAGCACTATGGCTGTGCTCTGCAGGAGAAAAGATACCGAACGGGGGTCACAGGCCTGGGCTGAAGTTCAGACCCTTCCACCCACTGGCTGTGTGATTTTGGGTAGTTATCTAACCACTCTGGCCTTTGTTTTTTCATTTGTAAAACGCAGCATGGCAGCGCCGGGTTATTCCAAGAGTTGTGCGGGACGGTGGAGCTGAGGACTTGGCAAGCGTGAGGAGGCGCTGTGATGCCCCCTCTGTGCTGCACTGCCGGGTTGGCTGAGGGGGTCTCTGCCAATACTGTCCCTGTCCCCAGCACCAGCAGTGCACGATGCACTCTTCGCAGGCAGCTTACTGCCCAGCTGGGTGTGTGCTGTCTGGCTCAGAATGGGAACACATGTGCCTTCGAGTCTTTCCAGAGCCCCAAGTCTGGTATCTTCTACATTGAGGAGAGAAAATCTGGGACCCACCTTTCCCAGAACCACAGCTTGCACAAGCTCACCCCTGTGTCCCAGAACTCAGCTCTCTGGCTTCTGTTGCCCAGGGCAGAGATAAACTGGGAAGGTTTCCTCCCTGCCTTTGTTAACACCATAGTACGCTAGGCCGGCCAGTCTGGTTGGGTCTTTTCTATTGCCCTCGGCATAGGCTGGTCCACCTTCTTCTAGAAAACCATTTCTCCGTGGACTCCCTCCACTGGTGTGGCTGTATACTTTTGCTCTTTAGCACCTGGCCTCTGTCCTGTTCGCTTTGTTGGGGATGCCCCCTGCTCAGGGGCGAGGGGACTGCTCTCCAACACGTACTGCCTCCTGGGTGGATCTGACGACCAAGATGTAAGTGCCATGAAGGTAGGGCTTGCTGTGTCATGCGCAGCCCTCTCTCCTAAGCACCGGGCTGAGCTCATTGGTGGACGTCCACATAAAGTATTGTAGTCACTTCTATTTGGGTTTCCCATGTCTGCCCTCACTCTCCTTCAGATGTTTTCAGAGTGATCCTGTTAAAATACAGGCATCATCATGTCGTTCTTTGCTCGAAACCTCCAGTGGCTTCTGATCGCACTCAGAGTAGAAGCCAACATTTTCACAATGGCCACACGGCCCTCCACAGCCCCTGTAACTCCGAACTGGGTTCCTCCTCTTCCCGCTGGCTCACTGTGCTCCAGGCAGATGGGCCTTTGCAGGAATGGCTTCTCTGCCTGGAATGTTTATTTTATGCCTTGTTTCTCTCCTACTAGTAATATCGGTGAGGCAGGGACTTTCGTCCCTTTGGTTCATAGCTGTGTCCCCAGTACCTAGAACAGAGCTTGGCACATAGTAAGTGCTTAATAATTATTTGTCAAGTAAATGAATAGAGCAAGGCATCTTCCATGTGGTTCTGCTGTGATTTCCAAATCTGCAGGACAGTGCCCGCCTGAGAAATGACGCAGGGCCCAGCATCTAGGCCTTCGAACTGCGCTTCGTCCTCAGCCTCCTCTATGCTCTGGTCTTAGCCTCTTTGCCTCCATTCTTCCTGGGCCCCTGCCTAGGCTGGGGGAAGCTGTGCCTCACTGTGCCTCCTGGTCTGAGAGTGTCAGAGGTTGAGGAGTTTGCCAAGAAGTGCAAGAAGAGGGAGACTGTAGGGGCAACAAGAAGGGAGCTCATATGGGGTACCCCTATCCCCCCTTTGTACCCGGCACTCTGTAGTATCCACAATCTCATCTGGCTCCATAATAACACTGGGAAGTGTGCTTCGTTCTCCCAGTTCTGTGGATGAAGAGGTCAAGACCAAGTGTGTGTTTAGGGTACTGGAGCTGACTCTTCACCCCAAAGCAGCCTCTTGTAATTTCCAGTTATCTCTATCCCCTTGAACTATTTTACCACTCAGTCCATTCCCATCGTCCTCCCCCTCCCTACCATCCTGCTAAGCTGCATCTGCTTGGTCTGCTGGCCAGCCCAGTGGTGATCTTCCTTTAGCAGCGTGGGTGTGTTTGCATCTCGGGGATTGGGGAAAGCTCCTCTGAGGTTCTGACCTCTGTGTCAGCTTATGGGTGGGTGGGTAGGTACAGTAGGGTGCGGGAACCCGAGGCCATTTGGATCTATGATGAACCCTCTTGTTGTGTGGATATCCTGGGATTCTGAAACAAGTAGTAACAAGGTCCTGTAGGGTGCCACCTGGGTGATGGGTCCTCAGTGTGAACCTTACCTATTTTGAGCATCGTGAATCACAAAACAGAGAGTCAAATGCATCCAATAATGTGGCATCCCTGAGAAATGAGCAGACGGATTCCTGGGCCTGTCACCATCTCAGGAAATCAGGGCTTTGGTCCTCCCAGTCTCTCCCTTGTGGAGTGGGAGATAACAATATCCCTCCCCGCCACCCCATTTCCCTCCCTATGAGTCTGAGAGTCTGATGGGGATCAATGAAATAATGATTCTTAAGCTCCTTGCCCCTTGGTGTAAGTTGATGTATAAATCCAAGGAAATGTGATAAGTTTAATTCTTCAAAACAATAAGCACCAGAGAGAAAACTGCACATTTGTAATTTTAAAGAAAAACTGGAGGCAGGTAAAAAAAAAAAAAAAAAAAGTGTGAGCACTTATGATATAGCAGGAGGATCGTCTGCCATTGTCTGTGGGATTTCTCCCTCCCTTTTGCACCATAACTCTATCTCCAGGCCCCTGCATCAGAGAGCCCGTGATGGATGGACGGATGGATGTGCCTTGTCGGGGTGTTTCACCGCAATTTCCCTTGGGGGAGTCTGTCTGTTGGCAGAGCACAGCCTCCCGAAAGATGGTATCTCTTGCAAACTCGACAGCTAACAGACAGCTCCTCTCTTTGTATATTTCCCCAAAGAAGACCTGTCTTAATCTGTTTTTTATATGGCATATTTTATTATAATCCATATATGACTTGCAGGTTCCTGGTCCACTGTCCTGAGCCAAAAAACACATGAGGAGTCAGAGGCTCCATGAGCCTGTGACATCCAGGCGTTTGCATTTTTAAATGACCTGGGATTTAATTACTCACTGTGTTCCCATGTTGCACTTTCGGGCTCATTTTGCCTGCATCCTGTTAATGAGCTCAGTGGCTCCGACAGCCCAGTGGAAGCTATGCTTTTGGTGCATTGGGTGGCAGACTTGGGGCACCTGAGTCCAAAGCCTGTGGCTTTGATCTCCATCCAGGAGGATGCTGCCCTGTCCACCCTGTTCATAGCCCTAGGGAGAAGCGAGCCTCTGCTCTTCACTGATGATTTTCTTTCTTTTTATTTCCCCTTTGCTTTTATTTGTGCTTTTTCTTTCTTCTTTCCTTCCTTCCTTCCTTTCTTTTTTAAAAAAGACTTTCTATGCTTCAATCCTTGTTTGTCTAAGAGGTTTTTTTTCTTATTTGGAAACCGATTTGCTTCGGTTTGCACAGAAGCTGTCTCTGGTGTGATGGATCGTGCTGGAAGTCACCCAAGGAGTATCTCTGTTCCCAATTAGAAGTGGAGGCAGAGCTGCTTACGGGGGCCCAGGGAGGCAGCTGGCTTGGGTGACAGCTGCTGCTGCTCTGGAGAGAGTAACGATCCGTGGGTTTATAACCATGTGTATAAAATCAGGCTAATTTAAAGATGAATTATGTGTGTGTTTTGGACCATTTTCTTTTAATGTTAAAGGTTTGATGGCTCCCGTCAGGTTATGTGGTCCCCAAATTTGTGCGAGGTTCAAAATGAGTCCACTTCTTAAAGAATTACTAAATCCTACATCCAGATGAAATGTATTAGAGTAAAACTGAATCAATGAAACCCCTCGGAGCTCAATAAGAAGCGTGTCTAGGATATATATTGTACAAGAGTTTGAACCTGTTACCTTCTTTTTCCCTTCACTCTGGGACCTCCTGTGGTTAGGAGCCAGTGAACACACCCTGTGCTGGTTTGTTGAGAGGGCACTGGTTAGCCTGTCACTCTGACCTTGCAAGCCATACCCATAGTGCTTTGAAACTAGGGTTTGCCAGTGGTCAGTGAGAATGCTGTCCTGGAATGGTGCATGGCCGAGTATTAAGAAGGCAACATTTAGAACCATATTTAACGTCCTTCCATTTTTTTGGAAGCAAAATCATAGTGAATATTACTTTCAGTGCTGTAAACCTGCACAAATACA
Organism: Rousettus aegyptiacus; assembly: GCF_014176215.1. Taxonomy (NCBI): domain Eukaryota; kingdom Metazoa; phylum Chordata; class Mammalia; order Chiroptera; family Pteropodidae; genus Rousettus; species Rousettus aegyptiacus. The sequence goes on along the minus strand of NW_023416306.1, from coordinate 151,540,740 downwards.
GCAGCCACTAACTACATGTGGCTATGGAACACTTGAAATGTGGCTGATCTGAATCGAGATGTACTATGAGTGTAAAAGGCACACCAGATTTTGAAGACTTAATGCAAATAAAAGAATGGAAAATATTACATTAATACGTTTTATATTGATTGCATGTTGAAATGATAGTATTTTGGATATATTGGGTTAGAGAAAACATATTATTAAAATTAGTTGCACCTGTTTCTCTTTTTAACCTGTGGCTTCTAGAAAGTTTAAAATTATCTAAGTAGCTTACATTATATTTCAATTGGACAGTGAGGCTATACCATTAAAATCAGAATTATTCAAACTTTGATAATACTAATAATATATAACATCTATAGGGCACTCAGAACATCTCAGGTTCTTTGATTTAATATATGATCTAATTTTGAATCTTAAGTTATGAATAGAAAACAAAACAAAAATTGATAAGCCTCGTTTTTCACTATTTCGCACACTACTTCTTTTTTCCCCAAGTTTTCTTTACACAGTGTATTACCTTGTTAATTCTCACACCAACACTGTGAAATAGATACTATGATCATCCCCACTTAACACCAAAGGAATCAGAAACTTAGAGATTTAAGTAACTAGCCTATGGTCCCTCAACTAACATATGGCAAGGTTATGGTTTGACTCCAAGGGCCACCTGAAAGCAGAACTTCTGTGAGTCAATTAAATATCTTGGTCATTAGGCAAGAATGATGCCACTAAATTTTTCTGTGACCCTGGGGAGGTCTCCTCTTTCTGTGCTCCACTTTCCTCATTAAGGGATTGAGTTCTAGATTCTATTGGAGGTCTCTTCGAGCTCTTTGCATGTAGGGAAGCTATTTCACTATTCCCCCTTTCCCCTCTTGATTCTTCCATTGTGCCCATCTGGTAAAGGACCAGAGGACCAAGAGAGTAGATTGAATTATGGGAAAGTAGGATGGAGGAGTATTTATTGGGGGAGGAGGAAGGAGCAGGAGAAGGAGGAGGAAGTTCAGTTGGTGAAAACCTCTGTGTGGAGTCAGCGCTGTTGCAGCAAAGGTGAATGCCACCGCACAGGGACATTCAGGTAGCGTGGAGCCCACAACGGTGACACAGACCTAGCCTCAGCAGAGATCTGCCTTTTCTCTCAAAATGTGAAAACTATGATGAGATTCTAGGAAGGCAATGGAAATGCACAAAGATGTGGAAAAAGACTTTTCATGGGAGGCCCAAAGAGAGGCAAGGTGACGTTTGCACAACTTAGAAATTATGTGAATGGATTCTGGAGGCTGCTTGGGGTGAAGGCTGGACTTTGTGTGATATTAAGCACGTTCTATACCCAAGATGCAGTGTCCGCATCTGTGAAATGGGACGACTGTACGCATCTCTTGGATGGTGGCGGGGATTAAGCGATGCAGAGCAATAACAGCTGCCACATTTGGAACGTTTGCTATGTGCCAAGCTCCCTGCACGTATACAAACACGGCAACGCCCAGTAGCGCTCAGCCTGGGCCTACAAACTACTAGGAAGGACGTGACAAGCCAGGTCCTCGTCATGATCTTAATGGTGTTTAGAAAAGATCGTTTGGTTGATTGCATTCTTGCCCTACTGTGTGACTTTCAGTGATGTTACTTCTCTGAGCCTCAGGTGACTCATTTATAAAATGAGGTGATTAAAGCAGTTGGTCTGTAAGGCATTTTTTAGCACTAAAACGTGCAATTCTGGAAATAGGATTTATTTGGTGTTGAGAAGGCTAAGGGGATACTAAAATATGAACTTCAAATATATATATGAATGAGTATTATAAATTTGAGGGATGGTGACCAGCTGTCTTTTCTCTTTTGACTGAGGGTAGGACATAAAGGGACACACTTTAATTGTTTTAATTTGACATTTGGAAGCCTTTTCTGACTTGGGAGGAAGAGTAATATGTCATCGGAACAGGCTCTGAAGTTGCACACTTTGAACTCATTAAAGCAGACAGTTGGCTATTTTTCTGACACCCAGCTTCAATGTAACTCACCACACGGGTCTTCCCTGATCTCCCGAACTTAAGCAGACACCCCTCCCCCTGCCCTGCCCTGCCGTCTTATTCTTCCCTCACATTTCATTCTTTTGTTTTCCTCCATAGCGCTTATGACTATTTGTAATTACATATTTATTTTCTTTTTAGTATTTAGTGATTGTCTCTTTAGATCGCAAACCACCTAAAGGCCAGGACTGTCTTTATTTGGTTCACCTCCTTATGTGCCTCGTTCCTGCACAGCAGTTGACACATAGCAGGTACTCATAAATATTTGTAGAACGACTAGGATGGATGGATGAATTTCAGAGGTGGTTGATTTGGTGGTAGTGCTTCTCGATGGATGGAGATGGTTCCTCTGCTTAACTTTTTTGGTGAGAGAGATCCCCAAAGACCTTGTCTCTTACGGTACTTTAGATACTGTTTCTGCTTCCCACCTTCTTCTGGGGACTGGCCACCAGGGGTGTGCGTTTCTTCAGTTTTAATTGGATGCCAGCACACCTTCCTTGTGGACTGGTCAGCCCGCATCTTGTTCTGGTGGAGGAGATGGACAGGGTAGGTAGAGTTCAGCTGAGTCAGAATAAAGCCCAGTGGAGCAGGGCTTGATTGTGCTTGTTATTTTCATTTACTTTCCCGGATCCACTCTTCGTCTGTTACACTGCCCTGGGTCCCAGGAAGCTGACCTTAGTAGGCTGCTTCCATGGGGCTCTCTTGCTCTTTGGCTTCTGGCTGAGGTTGGCCAGTGGGAGGGCAGAGCAGGAGGATGAGGATGGAAGGAGAGGAAGGTTAGGCTACGTGTCCCCATGCCTTGCTGTCTCCTCCAGGAGCTCATAGGGGCTGGGCTCCTCTGCTGCAAGTCACAGCTCCTACCAGGGAGCTCCGCTATGGCGCTCTCTCCAGGTTCGTCTGTCCCTCCAGGAATAGAAGTGGTAATGGCTCCCTGCCGTTAACTCCCCTGGGGTGCTTCACCATTCCATGTTGTTCCCTTCTGCCCATACCTCTGTAAATAATCCGCACACGAATCCCTCAAACCCCCTTCCGAACGGGCCATTTAATTTCCCTGACTGTTTACCAGGGCGTCATTCTCTCATATTCTTGCACCCATCGTCTCTGATCGAGGCGGGGACTATACATCTAATCGTTAGGGACAGGGGTATGAGGTACTGGATCAGAGGAATATTTTCTAGTGAATCCAGAATGATCACCTGTACCTGAGGTTTCTGTTTTTAATGAAAAACAAAAATAAATCAACCCTCCTTTGGGTTAGGAGCGTGGGGGACACATTGAAAAAGGGGTTCATCTTCTCTCTAGTCTCTCTCTTGGGCAGGGCCGACTCTGGCTGCCATTCCTCAGTTGGCTCCAGGACTCAAGCCCCAGTAGCCAATCAAACTCTTGATGTCTGCAGAAAAAGTGCCCTAGTGTGCAGGCACTGCAGCTCCCAGCTGCTGATCTGGGGCTCGTTAGGCATCTGCTCCCACTCTTTCTCCCGCCTTGGTTTTAGAGGACTTCGCTTCCTCGGTAAGTTGATGGGAACAGCCTCAACTGAGACTGAAATAACTCTTCACGGAGCAAACTAAAGCCGGGAAGCCAGCATGGCCAAGGGGAGGTCATAGAGTTGCCACTCAAGAGCTGGGCTAGAGGGAGAGCATAATAAGCGGTGAGGCCAGCATTGGCGTATTGCTGTAGAGTTTTCAAAGCACTTTAATGTAAAGGAACACATTTGTACCACACAAAATGGCCTTGTGGGGGTGCTTGACATTGTTATCCTCACGTTGTAAATGCAAAAAAAGGCTCTGGGGTCCTTGAGCACCTTGCCCACCTTGCCGAAAGTCCCAGGGCCAGAGAGTGGCAGAAGCAGGACTGAGGCCTAGGCCATATGACTCCATGTCCATTTGGTGCCCTTTCTGCTCTGCCTCTGCTGTCTCTGAAGGAGCAGCAGCCAGGGTAGGAATCTATCTCTGGGATCGTGGGCCAAAGTCAGAAAAGCTGGACTCAACTCCAGTGTCCTGTTCCACCCAGAGGAGAGAGCGCAGGTTGTCTTGAGCCCTACCCAGGAGCTCTGGTTCCTGCATGCCCTCAAAGGTCATCTCTTCTGCCCCTCCTGTTTCTCCTGCTTCTAGTGGCCTGACCCTGCTTTTCTGTCCTTATTGTTCAGAAGTGGAGCTGCCCCTGAAGAAGGACGGGTTCACCTCCGAGAGCACCACACTGGAAGCCTTGCTCCGCGGCGAGGGGGTTGAGAAGAAGGTGGACGCCAGAGAGGAGGAAAGCATCCAGGAAATACAGGTATTTCTGTGTCCCAGGGCGGGGGTGGGGGGGCACCCCCTGAGCATTGCCGGGGTCTGTCCAGACCTCCTGTGCCAGCTTGGGTCCTCTTCTCAAGGGCCAGGGCTGCATCTCAAACTGCCTTGTGGTACCGTTGCAGGAAGCTTACAGATTTTTTTTTTCTGATTTAACATGTCTCCCAGAAGAAGTCATTGTTCCCCTCAAATTCGTCCCTCTTCCTTGATCTCCCTATTTATGTACTCAAAATGTGTGTTTTGAGCCTGCTAGGTGCTGGGGGCCTAGTGGTTAGCAAAACAGATGGAGTGAACAGGCCGCGCATTCTGGGCTTGAAACCCCAGGGTTGTCTGCATCGGCTGGTGTCACATGAGTCCCTGCCTCACCCCTCACCCCTCACCCCTGCCCCCTGCCTCCCACCCCATCCTCTGCTCTAGTTCCCTTGGCCCTTTCATAGCACCCTCTATTCCTTCCTCAGAGCCAGTTCAGAGATCACTCCCCAGGCAGGTTTGGTGGCTTCTGTCCCTTGTGCTCACTAGCCTCTGTTCACGCTGGGACGCTCACACCACACAGGATTATGACGTGTGTTCTAACCATTCCTTATCTATTCAGCAATCCCCACAGTTGACCACGGTGGTTGGCAGAGTATTGTAATAATGTTAAGTAAACAAATATCGAATAACAGTATCAGTCGTGAAATATAATTATTAAAATTAAATTACATTTATAATAAATTCATAGTTTATGTTAAATGTCATGTTTTATACATTTGACATATTATACATTTGTTATCTTTATATCCAATTGAATATTTATACATTAATTTACTAACATTATCATTAAATTACTATCAGCTGGATGTTTGGTTGGCTTCATAAGCATTGCCAGTCTGTGAGTTCCATCGAATCGGAGACCATGCTGTCGCGTTCACCCTCGGGCCTTGCGTATGCCCAGCAGAGTCCCGTCTCAAGAAAGATGTTGAATGAATCGGTCAGCCTGGCTTCTTTCTCCGCCATTCCTGTGTTCAGATGAATGGTCAAGTCTTTTTCCATTTAGTTGTCACGGCATGGCTTACAGTTGTTCCTTCCTCGACTTCACGGAGCTACAGCCCCAGTACAGATCCTTATTGACGGCCACCTTTATTTGTCTGACACAACTGGGGTCATCTTCAATGCCCGTCTTTCTCTCACACTCAACATCCAATTCATCAGGAATCCTGTGGACTGTGCCTGCACCGTAAATCCAGAGCGTAGCCCCTTCTCACCATATCCACCGTGACTACCCTGGTCTAAGCAACTCTGATCTCCTGTCTGAACTGTTGCAGTGGCTTTCTGAATGATCCCCCTGCTCATGGCTGGGAGGGAGCCTTTTAAAACTTAAGTCGGAGCCTGTCATTCCTGTGCTCAGAGCTCTGCCTGGGCTCCTGTTCCTCCAGAGTGAAGGTCAAGGTCCTCCTCCCTCTCTTTGACGACTCGGTGCTTCCTCTTTCCCCCTCGCATGCTGCTCTAGGTACCGTGGCCTCTTTGTGCTGCTCCTGGATACACCAGGCACTTGAGCTTTGCTCTGGCTGTTTTCTCTGCTGGCCAAGTCCCTCGCCAGATAGCCTGTTGTCTCTCTACTTCATCTTCTTCGAGTTTTTGCTTCTATCTCTTCTCTCGGAGGCATCCTGGCCATTGTATGTAATACAGCTGTCCTGTACCCTGCCCACCGCCAGCAACCCTGAGTCTTGGACGCTGCTTTCCTTCCCTTCCCCGCCCCCCCCCCCCCGCCCCAGCTCTTATCACCATCTAACATACTTTATATGTTTTCTCTTTTCTTGCAATTGAATGTAAACTCCTCAAGGGCAGGAGTCTTTGTCTGTCTTGCGCACTTAAATATCTCAAGCATCCAAACAATGCCTGGCACATAGTAGGTGCAGAATAAATATTTATTGAGTTACCCCATCTCCAGTCCTTCTCCTCTTCAACATAGCCTACTTTAATTGACCTTTTTATCCTGAAACAAAGGTCTGCTTGTGCTACCCCCGTGCTAAAAAGCTTAGCTAAAACACTTTTGTTTTCTACTAAATAAATCTGAAATGATGAGTGTGACCTTCCTGGGCCTCTTCTCTCTGCTCCTAACCTAGATTCCAGGCTTATTTCCCACTAGTCCTTTGCTTTCTCTACTCCTCAGCCTTCTTCCCTCTGCGCCTTTGGTCATGCTGGGCCCTTTATCTGATGTACCTTTCTTCCATCTCCATGTGTATCAATTCTACCCATCTTTTAGGCTCTGCTCCAAAGCCATCTTCCCCATGAGGCCTTTCTTGATCCCCCCACAGCTGGAGGGATCTCTTCTTGTCTCTGACATTTAGGGTATCTAGTACTTTAAAAATTTGAAAAATTGTTTTCGCTATTCATATATCTTCTTGTGGGAGGACCCCCCATTTTTGGACCTTCAGACCTTTGGAGTCAACATCTGTCACATTTATATTGCTCATTTAATGTAATGTGACTTCATCAGTGAATGGTATGGAACCATTTCCCGGAAGTCTTCATGCTCTAGTGACAGGTAGACTTTTCCCTTTAAAGCTGACAGTGAGTTCGAGTTCTTCTTAGGCAGCATTGGGCCAGTATGTGGGTTGTCGCTGTGGAATCATCATCACCATCATCCCTGATGTAAACTGAATGTCTGCAAAGTACAGAGCTTGGGGCTGAAACCGGGGCCATAAGCCAAATGAGTTTATGTGTCTTTATTGGCTTGATTATTAAAATAAAGTAAACATGTAGTAAATGGACAGTTTTATTAATTTTTTCATTCATTCAACCAAAGTTTACTGAGTGCTTCCTCTGAGCAGGCATTCTAGGGAAACAGAGAAGCCAGGAGAGACCTGTTCTGTCCACTTATACTTATATTCCGGAGTGGCATACAGACAGAAAGCAAGTAAACAAACAGAATTAATCGCATTTCAGGGTCAATGCCGGGAAAAGAACAGAGTGTGAAGATTCAGAATAAGAAGAGGAACGGATTCTAGGTAGTATCCTAGGGGAAGACAGGGATTTAACCTCAGTCCTATGGGATGAGAAGGAGCCAGCAAAGTAAGGATCCTAGGGAAGAGCTTTCTGAGCAGAGGAACAGTTTGCTTGTGGCCGTCAAGATAGGTCTGAGTTTGCTGTGTTGCAAGAACAGACAGAAGGCCGGTGTGGCTGGAGCACAGTGCCAGGGAGAGACGAGCCCAGGATGGAGTTGGAGGGGTGGGGGTGGGGAGCAGACCGCTTTAGCCTCCCAGGACATGGAAGAGGCTCTTGATTTCATGGGAAGCGAAAAAGGAAACCATATGGAGGCCTTCATTCAGGACAGTGAATTTGTGTTTCATCAGGATCAGGATCTCTTTGGTCCCTGCTTGGAGAGGAGACTGGAAGGAGGGCCAAAAGCAGAAAGAGGGAAATCAGGAGATTTTTATAGTTTTCCAGGCCTAAGAAAATGGAGTCTTTAAATAAAGAGGAATTCCTTTTTCTTTTTTTTAAAAGCACCACTACAAACCATTGTTATCATCACCATAAAGACTGTTTAAAGTAACAGCGAGAAAAGTTATTTTAAAATGTGTTTACTTTCCAGATAATGTCCTTGGAGGGGGGATGCAAGTGTGTTACCGGGGCGTCAGCTGCATGTCCAGCTGAACACCCCTGCCCTTTACTCCCCATACCGGATGCACTCTCTGCTTCCTGTGCCCTGAGTGCAACCTTTGTTAGGGATTTCTGCCTCCTCCCCAGTTAGGTAGAGAGGCTTCTGGTATCAGGGTCATGTCACAGGAAATGCAAACACATTGGGGTGGCTGCTGTCAATCTCAGGCCTGGGGCACATATGAGATATTCTAGAGACATAGAGAAGTTGATGGGAAATGGGAGGAATGGAGCCTGAGGGAGAAGTCTATTTACTCTTGGACATTGAGGCTATGTGGCACTTTTGGGGACTAACTCAGCCTCCTTCACCTGTCTTTCACTTACCAACCTAGAGTCCATATTACAGGTAATATCTTCATAATAATAAATGAGAGGAATTAGAATTGTGCTAAGATGCTAGAGGCAATGACCTTTAAATTTGAGGCACGTGGAACTTACCGTGATTCAATGACTTCAAGACCTAGAAAGTTTGCAAGATGGCTGTACGAACAACAGCAATAGTTGTAATAACAATACCACATATTTGTATTATATCTTTGCATCGAAGACTGCAGAGCATTTGGCTTGTCCTTGTCTTGGTTGGCCTTTGCTCACGTTCCCATTTACCGTTCAGGAAGCCTAGATACCGGGAGGCTAGGAGGCTTGCGCCAGTGCTTCCTAGCTGTAGGTCAGAGGTTGTGTCCAGCGGACAACGCTTCTCTGTTAGATGGCTAAGGTTCTCCTAGACACTCGTGTTGGCTTCCGAAATAAACCTAGTAGAGAAGTCAGAGGAGAATTTACTAGACCTGTTTTGAGTTCTTTGGGAGGATTTGGTAATTAGCAGTATCCTGATCCCAGTGATTGGAACAGAATTCTCTGACAAGAAGGCAGTGGGATGAGGTCACTGGTCACTCGCTCCTGGGCATCCTGCTTTGAGGACAGGCCACAGGCATTGTCCAGGAGGCCACTTGAACAATGATGATGGTACCAGATGTCAGCACAGTGTGTGCTGCTTTTTAAGCCTTTTCATAGCCGTGTGATTGTCACACCATCACCACAGAATGGGTGGATGCTATTATTCTGTATAACATGATACCCACCCACCTTCCTAGCCTCATCTTATGCCAGTTTCTTCCTGAGCCACTGAACTCTGGTCACATTGGCCTCTTTCTGCTTCCTGGACAAGTCATGTTCCTTTCCCTGCCTCAGGGACTTTGCTCATGTTGTTCCCTCTGCCTAGAATACTTTCCCTTCCTTCTTCCTCCCTGTCCCCATTCCAAAGCTAGTCTTTTTTTCTCCTTTACATCCCAGATTTCTTAGGTCACTTCCTTAGGTGAGCCTTAAGTAACCTGACCCTCAGATTACTTAAATTTCTTTCTAACACACTCTAATAGCAGCTTGGACTTGCCTGTTACTGTTTTTGCAGCAGTTATAATTATATTGGTTATATATGTTGTTTAAATCTGTCCTCCCTTCACTAGGCTTTTAAAATCCACTTGGAGCTGGGACTGTAGCCATTTTGTGGCTTGTCTAGCATAACACCTGCTATATAGTCAACACTAGACAAATGTTTGTTGGTTGAATGAGTGAATGAATTCCTATTTTTATAATTGGGGAAAGAGGCATGAAGAGAGGATGACTTACCCAAGGTCATGCAGTAAACCCATAAAGAAACTCTGAGGGCCCCTGATATGGAGAGCTCCATGCTCTATCCCCTCATCATAAGCCCACTCTGAGGGCTGGGTCCTCTTCCACAATCTCTTATTCCTCCCTTAAACCTAGAGATGCATTCCTGCCCCTGTTCCCCCAAGGGAAGTGAAGTACTCAGGCCCCTATAGCAAGGGTAAGCCACAATACACTTTGGGATCTTCAGACACATGGCTGAGAAACAAATGGGAAACTCTGAGCTGACGAACCTGACCTGGCTTTGGTCTTGATTTGTTGTATGATCTTAAGTAGTCAGACCTGTTTTCAGCCTCAGTTTATTCACTCGTAAAATGGAAATGGGGTTCTCTGCTGCAATAAGACACAGAACTGTTGAAGAGAGAATTAAATTCATGATCTTTAAGGTCCATTATAAGTAATGTGCTGTAATGAAAATCAATTAAAAAAAATAGTGATGGGTATTGATTGTGAACAACATGTTAATGTCAAATTCTGTTCAGATAAACAGGAAGTTACTTGTTTTCATCAAATGGGTTCCAGCATGGGAGGGAAAAGAGAAATGTATTTTCATATTTTCATACTAACAAAAGGAAAATTACATTAAAGAAAGTAGATCTTGACAAAACACCTGAGTCCACATAGAAAATTGCTCCCATCAGAGTATTCTCTTTTTAGAAAACCTTTCCTGGGCAAAGAGAGTTGTAAAAGGTCAGTGTCCTGGGAGGACTGGGCTGGACGGGGCCTAAGGCTTTTAGAGAGCGTCGATACCGCAGAGGGCTCAAACTCTGGGCAGCATTTTGAAAGCCCTGTTTCCCAAGAGATGGTGGCATCTTTGCTTTGTTAAAACCCAGCAGCAAAACTGAATACCGCCCAGATTACCCTCTGATGGTTTTCTCCTTTGCATTCCTCAACTCTTCTCTTCATTTTCTTGTCATTTCAGAGGGTTTTGGAAAATGATGAAAACGTAGAAGAAGGAAATGAAGAAGAAGATTTAGAAGAGGATATTCCCAAGAGAAAGAACAGGACCAGAGGACGGGTAAGTTGGGAAACCAGGACTTTGCGAAACGTCAGCCTCTGGTTTCAAAATCCCACTGCAACTAGAGAGAGATCATACCCATGGCCTTCCTTGCAGAATACTCAGAAAGGAAAACTCCAGAAGGGCTGCAATCCGGATGATAGCCTGCAAGAGTTTAAAGCTGGCAAGAGATAGGAGAGTCGGAGGGTGTCCTAAGGGGATAGCGAGGGTCCAGAGAAGGTTAGAGGTGGGATCAGGGTGAAGGTAGACGACAAGGAAAATCTGACAGTTGTCCCCATTACTAGGTCATAAAAGAAGGTTGAAAGTTCCCTGTCCCTGGGACTGCCCCAGAATGACAGGGTCAGGATACCTGCTTTAGGGTGCGCTTTACTAGTTAAGAGAGTAGGATCATGCTGGGAAAGCATGAGGACCAAGCTGATGGTTCCCAAGCAGGTATGGCTTTGACTTTGTGGCTTTTGTGGTCCTGGAATGTAGCTAAAAACAAAACAACACAAAACAACAAAAAAACACACCTGAGGAATGAGAAATTTGTGGTGGAAAGAATAAAAATATGAGAGTGGCGCTGAGGGTAGGGAACCAAACCAGGGTGGTGGTCTCAGGGTGGTCCTCAGAGTCCTCATGTTCAAGCCCAAAGGGGCTTTCGGTGGTCACCTTCAGGGATCCGTCTGCACGGGTGTCTGATAATAATAACCAGGCAGGGAGGGACCTCTGGGGGTAGACCGCGGCTTTATATCCAGGGATTAACTCTCAGGCCTGTCTGGCTCTTTCAGGCACTGGCAGGACCCTTACTTTCCCATGGACAAAAGGCTAGTCCTGGGTACCCTGTGGGTTTGGATGTAGTGATAATTAAGGCAAGCCTTTCTATTCCTGTGGTTCTCATGCCTTGGTATGCATCAGAATCACCAGGAAAGCCTGTCACATGCTGATTCCCAGGGCCCACTCCCAGAAGTTCTGATTTAGCAGGTCCGGGGTATGCTTGGAAAGCTGTATCATATGCAAGTTCCTGGTGACTGGTTCAAGTGCTCCAGTGCTGTCTACACTGAGCTGAGATCCTCTAACCTGTTGACATAAGCTGGACTTTCTCAGTCTGGGCCAGGCAGCCCTCTGATGCTGCACATTTTTATATCTGCACAGCAGGTGGTGAGTGGCGGGCGAGGGAGCGAAGCTTCATCTGTATTTGCAGCCGCTCCCCAGCGCTAGCATCACCACCTCAGCTCCATCTCAGATCGTCAGGCATTAGATTCTCATAGAAGCACCGGTCCCTGGTGCCAAAAAGTTGGGGACTGCTGCCTTAGACAGTTGCCACTCAGCTTCAACAGTGATCAATGTTTTGACAATCTTGTTTAATCTATTCTTTTCTCTCACTTTTTGTTGGTTTGTATGTTTTATATATTTATGTATGGAACATTCGAAAGCAAGTCCTAGATATTTTATCATTTAACCCAAACATATTTCAATGTATATCTCTAAGATATCACTATTATACCCAATAAAAAGAACAATTTTTCTAATATCTATTATCCAGTTCCTGATCATTTCATCCTGATTTTTTAAAAAATGCCTTTTATAGTTGTTTTGTTTGAAACATAAACTTCTTGTATTCCACAGCATAATGCTCCCTGGCTGTATGTTGCCACGCACATGCATAAATGTTTTCTTCCCCGTGCTAGTCATTTGTCGAAGAACTTCGGTGGTTGGTCTTACAGAATTTCTCAACATTCTAGATTTGGCGGACTGGTTGTATTTAATGTGTTCCTCTTATCCTCTTTGTTTCCTGAAAACTAGTGGTTTGATTAGGGATTTGGTGAGATTCAGGATATCTGTATGCGTGGAAATATTTTTGGTGGGGCAAGAATCTTTCCTAGGTGTAATGTGTGCTTCACCTTGGATCAACATCAGGATGCAAATGCAGTTTGGGCATCGTCAGCCTGATCTCTTCCTGTAAAGTTGTCCATCGAGTTTTCACCTAATTGCTTTAGCAGTCACTGATGAGCTCCATGAGTTCATTGAAGGTTACAGTATAATGAATGTCTAATTCCATCATTAAAGGAGGCATAGAATGTGGAATTTCTGAGCCTTTTGTGAACTCAAAGAGCTTGGTCCCCTCCGGCCTGCTTCCATCCCTTCTCTCAGCCCAAACCAAACTTAGTTGAATAGATTGTGGAGGGGGAAATAGTCCTCTTCGCATCTTCTCCACTCTCAACTAAACCTAGACTATTGAACTCACAGTCATCAAATATGAATAGGATGTCTTCTCTGTAAGAACCTCAGCGGTAGCAGCCATTTGTACTTACTGCATACTTACCATATACCAAACAGCGTGATGAGACTCTTTACACAAGAGCGACCACATGGAGAGTGATGGCTATGTATTTTATACCGCATTACCGTACTGGCCACATGTGGCTACCGAGCACTTGAAATGTTACTGGTTCAAATCGAAATGTGCTGTAAATGTAAAACACATTTCTAAGGCATAGTATGAAAACACATTTCTAAGACATAGTATGAAAAGAATACAGAACAACTCATTCCTATTTTTTTATATTCATTCCATATTGAAATGATAATATTTTGGATATATTGGGTTAAGTAAAATATATCATTAAAACTAATTGCACCTGTTTCTTTTTACTCTTTTTTAAAAATGTGTCTACTGGAAAATTTAAAATGACTTGTGTGGTTTGCATTATGTTTCTGTTGACTAGAACTGCTTCTTTCACTCCCGCACATTGGTATTATCACTTCCAGAGGGGTTAAGTAACTTGCTCAAGGTCATCCAACCCAGTAAGGAAGAAGTCAGGATTTCAACACAGGTCTGTACTTTTTCCACCGGGTCATGTGTGGCCCAGTGCCCAGCATGTGGCCAATGACCAGTTTATTGAATGAATGATTGAACGATGACAAAGAAAAAGAAAGTCACATTTCAGCTTTGTGGGAGCTGAAGGAAGACCTGAACACAGCGAAGGGACTGGATGGACCCTAGACTAGCTCCTGGCCCACCTCATCTGGCCAACGTGCAGTCGAATGGCTCTACATTGTGCTGTGACATTATGGACATGTCACCTGGGGTGGGAGCCATGGGAGGACCTGGAGGGGAGTGTAGGTGAGCCTGCCTGTGCTGGAATAAATGTGTGAACTGCTTCACCCACAGCCTCAATTAAGCCACTTTTTGGGAAAAAAAAATAAATATTTATGTAAATTAGTTTCAAGTGTACAGTACATTGGTTAGACATCTATAATGTTCATAAAACAATCTTTGTTATTCCTTTTTTATTCCATTTCCCTCCCTCCCCTGGCCCTCTACTTAGCCATCATATTAATGCTAACTGCGTTCCCTCTGCCATGCTCCCTGTGCCCAACTATCAACTACTAACTAAATTTGTGAGTCTGCTTTTGATTAGTTTGTTCATTTTATTCCTTAAATTCTGCATATAGGTGAAGTCATATATTGTTTATCTTTCTCTGTCTGACTTAAATACCTTCATCAATGCGATATCTTTTTCCATTCCCTTCCTTTTCATATGCAGGGGTTCTCGTTTTCTTATCCTTCCAGACACTCTATCTTTTGGTTGGAGCACTTAATTTTTTCCATTTAAGATACTTATTGATAGGAATGTGTTGTTACCGTTCTTTATTCCTGTTTTTGATACATTTTTTTCTTCTTTAAGAAGTCTCTCCAACATTTCCTGTAATTCTGGCTTGGTGGTGATAAATTCCTTTAGCTTATTTTTGTCTGGGAAGCTCTTTATCTGTCCTTCAATTCTAAATAATAGCTCTGCTAAATAAATTATTCTTGGTTGTAGATCCTGGGCCTTCATCCTGTCAAATATTTTTTTGCCAATCCTTCTGTCCTGCATAGTTTCTTTTGAGAAATCAGCTGCCAGTCTTATGGGTGTTCCCTTATATGTAATTATTTGTTTTTCTCTTGATGCTTTTAATATTCTTTCTTTGTATTTAACCTTTGGCATTCTAATTATGGTGTGTCTCGGTGTGGACCTCTTTGGATCTCTGATTTTTGGAATTCTCTGAGCTTCCTGGGGTTTTGTGTTCATTTCCTTCACCAGGTCAGGGAAGTTTTCCATCATTATTTCTTTAAACAGCTATTCGACATCTCGATTTTTTTCAGTTATGCCGATCACATGAATATTTGGAGTGTTAATAGTGTCCTATATCCTCTTTAAATTATTTTTGTAGTTTTGGCATCTTTTTTCTTGCTGTTCTCACTGAGTGTTCTGACTGGCTTTCCTGTCCTCTAGATAGGGCATTTGATCCTCTTCTTTATTCATGTTGTTATTCCTTTATTTATTCCATTTAATATACTTCTCAGATAATGTATTCTCCATTTTAGACGGGTTCCCTTTTATAATTTCCATTTCCATTTTTATGTTTTTTATCTCTTTGTTGGAGTTCTCTACACCTCCCAAAAGTTCATGGAGCATCTTTAGAACTAGTGTTTTGAACTCTGCATCTGTTAGATTACTTGACTCTGTTACATCTGGATCTCTATTCTGTTGTCATATGGTTTCTGCTTCTTTACCTTCCCATTTTGGCTGCCTTTCCATGTCTGTTTCTATATACTAAGCAAAGCTCCTAAATCTTCCGGCCTTATTACTGTGGATTTGTGAAGAGGGTGTCCAGTGGCACAGTCCTGAAAGGGGTTCAGCTACAGGCCAAATTTAGCCCAAGCCTCTACCCCTCTGGGGCCACCTGTTAAGATTCAGCAAACAATCCACAGATGCTGTGCTTATAGTTGTCTCAAAAGGCCACACTAGAAACCAAGGCCAGCTGCCTCCACCAGTGTCTCAGAAAGGAGCACCTGACTTGCTGAGGATACACCCGGATGTGGCTTGGGTGGGGCCTGAGTTGGGGGAGGCGGGGTTTCAGGGAATCTTCTGGGCGGGGTGACCTCTGTTATCCAGTTTGATGACATCAGGGTTATGGCGGTGCTGTGTCTGGTGCACTGGTAGTGGAGAGGGTTCAACAGGAAACAACAGATACTGACGGCACTTCTGTACCGAGCAAGTCTCGCCTCGGCCCTGACTCCATGAATGTCTCCCTGTAAGTCCTGGATGCCTGCTGCGTGTAGCCGAATCAACATTGGTGCTCAGAGCAAGCAGGTCCGTCACTACGAAAATCCACTGGCAGACGTGGCCCCTTTAAGCTCCTGCCGCTGCCACAGTATCCATCTTACTCAGCTGCTCTGGACGGCAGCTTAACGCCTTCGCCCCGTCCTACCTTCTCCTGTTGCAGGGTGCTTTCTTGGATTTCTCTGTAGTTGTCTGGCTTGTTCATCTAGATCCCAGGTGATTTTTTCTTGCTGCTGCTCTTTGTTTCTGTCACAACTTTGACTTGGTCACCAGAAGGATGAATAGAACCTCTATCATCTATGCCATTTTTTTCTCCCTCTCAAGCCACCTTTTAAAGTGGGGTATTCAAACTGCTGCTGGCTCCTGGAGAACAATCACACCCATTTCTGTTGTCAGGACTGACAGACAGTCTTAGGCCGTGCACTATACTATAGCATCAGTATCTCCTGGGTGATTGTTAGAAATGCAGGACCCAACTCCACCCTAGATGGACTGAATTAGTGTCTGCACTTTTAATAAGACCCCCAGGTGCTTTGTGTGCTTATTGAGGAAGCCAGGGGTAAGGTAGTGATTATAAAAACGGCCTTTTCCTTGTTTGAACCATGAGTTCCAACCCCAGCTCTACTACTTACAAGACTTGGGTGAATTATGTAACCTCTGTGACTTGGCCAAATTATGTCAGTACTCTGGGCATCATCAGTTTCTTCGTCATTAAAATGGGAGCAATAATACACAGCCAATTCTGAGTGCTTAATAAAGGCTAGATATTCTTAGGAGGGTGCAAGCAGAGGAAACAACTCTTGGAGTTCTGACAATGGAGATTCCTTGAGTGGTGAGGGGAAATCACGCTCAACAGTTAATGATTGTGTCTGGTAACTTTAGTCCAAGAAATTCACACGCTTTAAAATACATGAAATTCCTCTGAGTCATCCATGTGAGTATTATCAATCAGTTTATCAATCAGTCAGTCAGTATTTATTGATGTATTTGCGGTGTAGTCCAGTGCTTCTCAAACTTTCATGTGCATGTGAAGCATGTGGCTAGCTTGTGAAGGTGCAGATTTGGATGAGGTAGGTCTGCAGGGTGGTGACAGAGATCTTGCCTGGTTAACAAGCTCACAGGTGATGCCAGTGCTGCTGGCCTGAGGGTTACACTTTAAATAGCAACGAGGTAGAGAGGTGGTTCTCAATTGTTTTTTTTTTTTTGGTCTTAGGAATTTTTTACTTAAAAATTACAGAGAGTTCCTCAAAAGCTATTGTTATGGTAGGTTATAACCAGTGATACTTACCCTATTAGAAATTAAAATAAAAAAAAATATTAAACCTAAGAATAAGCAAACACAGAGTGATGACATGATCATGTCGTGTAACCTCTGGGAAACTCCACTGTGTACTTGTGCAATAATGAGAGTGAAAGTTTCAAATAACATTTAGCACTGCTACGAAAATAGTTTCGACACTGCAGACCCCTTGAAAGGGTCTCAGGGACCCTCAAGGATCCCCGGACCACTATTTGAGAACAACTAATATAGAGTAACTAACTCTCTGAGTCTGTCCCAGTCGAGGGTTTTTTAATTTCCAGAAACTAAACAACTTCAGCAAAAATGGGAAGTATTTGAAATACTGCTGGGCTGTTGCTCCAACTTTGAGCATTCTTTGAAGGTTCAAACCTCAGGAAGGGGAAGCAAGTGGCAAGGATTTAGGATGGGGAAAGGCAGCGTCTAGCCTCTACTTCTTGTTCCATCATTCTCTTGCAAGACTGCCTTTCCTGTTTCTCTGTGCACGTGGCCCCGTAGCTCCTGAACTGCCAGACAGACTTACAGATTAAATGATCTGTACTAATAGGGTCATTGTTTCTCAGGTTCTTTGGATCTAGAATGTGATTGGCCCAGCTTAGGCTAGGTATCTGTCTACTGCTGAGACAGCCAATCAGGGGGCAGGGCCATGTGGTACAGTCACTGCTGTCATGGCTCATCAGTGTGTGAATGGGGATGGGGTGCAGAGAGGTAGAGGTGGGCGGGCATTTCTCAGAGAGGGAGGGCTGGTTTCTTTCGGGCAGTTAGCTTCAGTGTTTTCTATACCAGAGTCTGGAAACCTTGGTCCTACTTCTTCTGACTCTCTGACTGGGGACGAGTCATGAACCCTCTCAGGACCTGTTTCATCAAGTGCCAAATGGGAATATTACTTGCTCTCACTCATAGGGTACTATAGGAATTAACTGAATTAATACATGTGAAAGCTTTGGACGCTTTGTGCCCAGCATAGTGCTAAGCGATGAAGATTTATAATAAGTATGAAATGCATCTTCGTTCTCAAGAATATTGGAAATAAATTGAGAAAATAGCCATGGTACAATTAGAAAGCAGCAGGCTTCTGACTGCACTACCCAAATGCAGTAAGCGCTCAGAGGAGAGAGATCAACCTGGGCAAGGAGAGGAAATAGTTTATTGAGCACTTCCTGTGGACATAGCACTGTCCCCTGCGGTTTCACACACCCTTAGCTCTAACTTTCTCAAGAACTGTGCAGTAAAGGTGTTGCTGTGCCTATTTTACAGTTAAGAAAGCGAAAACTTAGAGAAGTAACTTGCCCAAAGACACATAGCTGGCGCTTAAACCTGTGTCTTTCTGACTTTAAAGCTGATGCTGTTTTTACTCCTCAGTGTGGCAAGAGGAAGAGTCTTGGGGGAATGGGAGGTTAGAGGGTAAATGCATGCATCGGATGGGGGATGGGCAGAGGCGCTGGTCCATGACAGGGATCAATAAAAACAAAGGCACGGACATGACATGAGCTTGAGGTGAACCTAGGGGGATTGGCACTAGGTCACCATTGTACATGCCAGTGAGTTCTATTTAGGTGACAATGAATGAATGATCATGAGTTCTTGTTCTCTATTCCTTTTGCCTGATCGGTCTGGGAGTCACATAGGATGGATTGGGTAGGGCAATGCAGAGGTAGAAAGAACCCCAGCTGGTGGGTTCTTTGAGCAGTGCAGGGGTCAGTTGATAAGCTCATGGATTAAAATGTGGAATCTAAGGGAAATACAAAGACTAAGATGGCCTTCGAAGGAAGAAAAACTAGCACTTGGATATAGAGGATGAAAGAGAAGAACCAAAGATGATTGACTCACTGAACCACCGGCTGATTGATGGATTCATTTATTCAGCAAATGTTTATTAAGTGCTTCTTGAGTGGCTGGCTGTATGCCAGGCTCCAAGGATAGTGGTGGCCCAAATAGACATGTACTCTACCCTTACATGGGGGTGACAAAAAGTTCAGTACACTGACACATGTGTAGTCTAATGTCAGACAGTGCTGAGTGCCGGGATGAAATGTACAGCAGGGTAGAGGAAAGAGAACAATGAGCTATAAGTTGGTCAGGGAGGGCTTCTCTGAGGTGACATTTGAATAAGACAAGTAGGATTTTGGGTTCCCAAGCTTGAGATATTCCAGGAGACTAAGAATCCCTAGCGTGTCTCCCCAATGCCCTATAGCCATAATCCTCCTTTTACAGTTGAGTTAACTGCGGTACGAGGAGAGTGTGGGAGCCCTCAGTCACCATGCTGGTCAGGCCTGCAGAGTGAAATGAAACCCTGGCTCTCAGCAGGGCCCTCCCTTCCCCCGCTGGAGCTCAGCTGGAGCTCTGTGCTTCCAGTTATACTTCCCGTTCTGCCTGTCTCCTCCTTGTCCCTGGCGGTATTTTTAGTCTCTCAGAGCCCCTTCCCCAAGTCCGCTGTTGTCTCCGGCATTCTGCCTGACTTGCTTTCACCTGCTCTGAGGCGACTATGACAGGGCTGCAGGCCGCACACGTTAAGCTGTCCCTGGCTTCATGGAGGGGGTGTGGGGAGGGCAAGGGCAGCTGAGGGTGACCACCCTCGGCATCATGGGCAGGCAGGGAGGCCTGTCAATGCCTCGGGGTGACTGCCAGCCCTTCGCAGCTCCCTCTTTGGGTCAACTCTGAGTAATGAGGGCAAAGGGTGGGGGAGGGGGCAGCTGGCTGTCGTGTGTGTGTGTGTGTGTGTGTGTGTGTTGGTGTGCTCGTGCATGTACGGGGGGAGGGGCCAGGAGGCAAAGAGAGGGAAAGAGTGGTAGAAAGGAGCGGGGTGGAATTTCGTCATTTGTTTTGGAGAGAGACAAGCTGAGGAGAGGTGGTGGAAGTGGTAGTTTGCCAGGTGGTGTTGTGAAGTGTGTGTGTGTTTGGGGGGGAGGAGCGGGGGGCGGGTAGTGCACACGCAACCCAGGCCTGTTGACCCCGAAGTCTCCAGAGCCACTTTTCCAGGCCGGGTCCCTGGGACTGCCCCCTTTTCCCTGCACCCCAGGTTGCTGTCATGCTTTTAAAATTTTATTTATTTATTTAATAATTTGTAACGTTTCAAATAAAATACAATAATATATTAGTATGATTTTACCATATTACTACTCCACCATCTTGACCAAAACCTCGGAGTCACTGCCATGTTTTATTTCTCGACTGCCGTACTTTTCTCTCTGTCCCCAGAGACCCCAGTAGGCACTTCCTTTGGTTGGGAGTTTACCGACGCTCATTACCAGAGAATGACCAGAGGAGGCTAGGGTGCTACGCACGTGGCTGGCGTGGGACTTAACAAAGGTTTAAAAATAAACCTGCTGCATTCTTGCAGCCACTGTCCTGGGGCTGCAGAACTGCCAGCTCCCTCCCTCGCTGGTCTTCTGTCCTCGGAGGTAGAGCTTCTCCCAGCCCCGCTCCAGGGCATGCTGGCTGTTTCTGGAGATGCACATAGGGTGGTGGTATCAGTAGTCCAGCCTCGGGAGACCGTGAGTGGTCAAGGTCCCTGTCAATGGCCGGAGGCCTGAGGCAGACCACACAGGGAGGCCTTGGCTGAAGCCTGTCCCTGTGGAGTTAGTCTAGCAGGGTGAGGGGAGCTCCCCACATGCCAGGCTCATGCCCTGGGCCCCAGTACCAGGCCTGGCTGGCTCTTGAGAGATTTGAGGCAAGGAGGGTGAACAGAGAAGCCTGTGGCTGATGATTGTAATTATGCTGCTTTCTCCAGTATGCCCATCAGCTGGTCAGCTGAGGGGAGCAGGCCTAGCCTCTACATGTGGTGCCAATGAAACTGGAAGGCTGAGGAGTTGGAGGAAGAAGTCATACTGGCAACAGCAGCAGATGGAAATTTGGTCACTAGAGGCTTTGCAGCGAGACTGTCCTGAGTTAATGTTCTGGTTCTGCACTTAGTAGCCGAGTGACCTTGGGTGAGCTACTTACCCCCTCTGTTGCCTTAGTCTCCTGAGCTGTAAATGGAACTCATAGTAGTACCTCCCTCTGGGAGTTGTGAAGAGGTAATGAATGGATACAGGTGAGTAGCTGAGCAATTTGGGGCAAGTTACCTAACTTCTCTGCATTTCAGTTTCCTGGCTTACAAGATGAGGTTGGTATTGGTACAAATGTGATAAAGATTGAATGAGGAGGTGTGAGTGAAGCACTCAGGCCTCACCGAGTACATGCTCAGGGTGGTAGTGATGATCAGAATAACAAGTGTCCTGATCCCCGATGTCTCCCCAGGCCCGCGGCTCTGCAGGCGGAAGAAGGAGGCACGACCCCGCCTCTCAGGAAGATCATGACAAACCTTACGTCTGTGACAGTAAGTACGGGTGATGTCGCCTTCCTTCTCCTGCCCCTAGCCCTGCCCTTCCCTGTGCTGCCCTGGCTGTCAGTCCCCAGCCGCAGGCTCGCCGGCTCCTCCTCTGGGGCCTGCATCCCCAGCTCTCATGCCGGCACCTCACCAGGCACCACCTACTCTTGCTCCCTCTCTGGCCCCGGTGTTTCTGCACGAGGAAGAGCAACCGGGGAGGCCTCCCCCCTTGGGTGCTGTGCTCCTCTCTCTCGGGAAGTGCCCTCCTTTGTAGCTTTCCTCCAGCTCTCTCTTTTACTCTCTTGTCTCCTTAAGATCCATCCCCTATTTCTCTATTTCAGAGAGTTACAAACAAAAGTATAACTCAAAATCCTCTAGCAAAGGTACTTGGCTCCTGTACCTTTCATTTGTTTCCCTTTAATTTCCTTATTCCCTGCTGTCCTACGCAGGGCAAAATTATGAGTCTTCCTCTGCTGATGACTTAGTTAATAAGTGGCCCTCGATCCATCTGTAGCCTTTCTTGCTTGCTTCAGAGACACCTTTTGGACAAGCTGCCGCCTGGCTCCTGGGTTTAGGGACTGCAGACGGAGATGGGGAGGGCCTCCGGAAGCCTTCAGCGTTTGGAAGCTTTGCTGTCAGCTCTCTGCGTTTGTCTTTCTCACCTAGCAGAGCATTGGGTGTGGGTTTAATGCCCTCGTTATCTTCTCGCCGTGGCAGGCGCCATCTGCTCCTTCCATGGTGAGGGCGGCCCCTCATATCCACACTCCCTGACCATTTCCCTTCCTGTCTTCCGTCTCTGAGGACCTGGAGCCCTGCATTAGGACAGAAGGGGCTGCAGTGAGAATGGCAGCAAAGTGGCTGAGGCAGGGCCCTGGTGCAGTGGTCCTTCCTGATGCTCCACCCATCTTGCCAACGGCTGCAGTCTCCGTGAACGCAGGAAGAGAGAACTGGGGAGCTGGGGCCCAGGGACTGCACTGGGAGTGGTGCCATTTTATTTTCTCTTCATTGGCCTCGTTTGAGTTGTTCTGTGTCCGGTGGGGTGACAGCTGGTGGGAGAGCATTTTGCTAGAAGAACTCAAACTCCACGCCCCCCATTTGGCTGCTTAGTACGTCGTGCAGATGACATTCCTGAGACAAGTGCAGGTAACATCTCCAGCCCAGAGCAATTCCGTTTCAGGATGAGGAGGGAGCAGGGCTCACAGGGTTTCATTCTTGTTGGCAATATCAGGAGGTGCCTGCTCTGGCATGGCTCTTCTCAAATGCGGTTCATAAAAGCCCCAGCATGATAGCCCTGGGGAGGCTGGCTCTGGGCAGGGGAGGGTCCCGTAAACTCCATAGAACAGACTTTCTGGCTGTGTCTGGCTGGAGCAACTCAACTATCAAGAATGCTAAGAGCTACTCTGGAATGGGGGTTTTGCCTCTTGATTCCTCCTTTAAATAGCTTTATTTTCGTTACGTGATTTTCCGCTACCATAGAGAGCGGACTTACTTTTTGCTCTTCCTCTGCACCTTTTGTTGGATTCTCAGCCAGTGATAGAGAATCCCACACATTCCTAGACACACCCGCGTGTCCTCTCTCACCCACCGTTCAGTCCCTCTCTTCACTGCTTTGTCTGCGGTCTGCCTCCACGAAGTGCCCTTTGTGGGAGTCCCTCACTTGCCTTGCTCCCCTCTTTCTGCGGGAAGTGTGCGCATTGCACTCTCTCTCCCAGCGTCTATGGCTTTGTTTAGGGGCTCTCCATGCCAATTGCTGTTTCCTGTTTCCTTCCTCACGGGGTCTCTTCCTCCTTCTGTTTATGCTGTGTTACTTGGGAGGCTTGATCACAGGCCCGATGTTGGCTTTCTGGAAGTTTCCGCGGCTGATTTCTTGGCTCTGCCCGCACAGGCACTGCCTCCCTTTTCCTCTCTCAGCAGAGCAAGGTCTACCCTAGCTTGCCCTTCTCTGTTCTGACTCTCTTAGGAAATTGTGTGGCAGCTCAGTGATTAATAGACTTTATTTTTATCTGGTGCCCTTCAGATATGTGATCCTTTGGGATAGGAATGACCTTTGGAGAGGTCATGAGGCCCACTCCCCCACCCCCGAACTGAGCAAGGAGTGCTTTTAATAATCTCTAATGCATCCTAAGTACAGAGGTATCTGGTCACCTCCTTGAATGTCCCCAGGGATGGTGTTACCATAAGCTGACCTTTCTTCCATGATTCCAACAGTGCTTTGAATGATCGTTTTTCCTTAATAGGAGCTGAAAATTTTCTCTTCTATGGGCTCCCTTATCTTTTGTGCTTCTTTTCCCACCGAATAGGTACTTTCAGCTTTTTGTCTCTTCTGGAGGCGCTTTTACCACCCCCTTGTATTCTTGGTTTTCCTAGGGCCACATCCCGAAATCTCTGTCACAGCCTGCTTTGTACTCCCTTCCAGGTTTACATTTAAGCTCAACACTCCCATTGGAAGTAACACCAAGGCCAACTGGCTCAAAGAGTAACAGACGTGTTTCCTTGTTTATTTTACACGCCAGCTCTTAACAACCCCCACGTCTGTGGAGTGTAGCGGTACCTGGCCACCGTCGCTCTGTGCGCCACCTCGGGGGCTTCCCGCGCGGTCGGAAGGTGGCTAATGCCTCTCTCCGTGTGTGTGTGTGTGCTCCTTTCTATTTATGGATTTGATTATTTCCTCTTCCATAAATCACTCTGCATTTGGCCGTATTGAGTCTCAATAAAGAGATACAATAATATGTGACTTCAATATACAGGATTCAATAAAGACAAATTTAAAGACATTGCCCAGTAGTTAAATTTCATTCTGCACAGATTCATGATTTCTGCCATTTTTGTATCATCTGTGGCTTGATTTGCATAATCCTCACTCCATCTTTTGAGCTATTTATGAAAATATTAGGCCACCTCGGACCCCGCTACCTCTTTCCAGGTTTAGATGGAGTAGTAATAGCTATTTTTCAGATATGATTGTATTTAACCCTTCTCAGTATACATTCCTAAATATAGTTGTCCTGTTATGTTCTTGGTTCAAACTTCCCTTTCAAGACGGGTGGTTGAAATATTATCTTAGCTGTTAACTTCAGGTGACAGATAGTTCACCTATTACTTTTCATTCGGCCATTGAATTTCTTTCATCTCAGAGAAATATTAAATCATCCGAACATAATTTATTTTTTACCTAATCCATGGTGCATGTGTATAGGTGAATACTTCATTTTCTAGCAAGTCTACTACCAATCTCTATTAATTATCCCGAAAGTTGCCAAGTTTAAGGATTCAAGTTCTATTTCTTCCCTTTCAATCTCTTGCTGAAGGAAAAGTGTTCATTACCCACAAAAAAAAGCAACTGAATATAATTTTTGAGAAAGGTTGTCGTGTTTGTCAAAGTGTGCGCCTGGACCACGGGCACAGGGTAACCTAGATGTTTATTAAAATGTGGATTCCTGGGCCTCACACAAGACCTCTTGCATCAGAACCACCGGGAACAGGCCCAGGAACCTTCATTTTTTGAGAGCTCCTGAGAGGGGAGACTTATGAATACGGACTTTTGAGAGCCACTGGTCTACTTCATCCAGAGTTGAAGGCACCTGGCCTGTGCCTGCGCAGCCGCCTGTTTTTGTTTTTGTTTTTGTTTTTTTTTCTTATTCCCTGCTTTTTGCATCTGGAAGTTCTAGAGTCTCCAGGAATTCTCCAGGCAGAGTGCCAGTCACTCGCATCACTGTTTTAGTTGGTCTTTTTAGAATCTTTCTTCTCCAATTCTTCTTGTTCTTGTTCTTTTTCTTTTTTTTTAAATTTATTTTTTTAGGCAAGGCAACCCTTGGTTGACCTCACAGATTGCAAGGACCTTGTCAGTTTATAATCCCTTATTTTTTATTTTTTATGCATACAGCACCTGGTGTTTCTAAGGGTCTCCCATACAAGTACTAACCAGGCCCGACCCTGCTTAGCTTCCAAGATCAGACAGCATTGGGCTTATTCAGGGTGGCATGGCTGTAGACTCCTCTCCAATTCTTTCAGCATTGATATAAAACTTAGCAGTCTTGTCTACAACTCAGCAATCCAGCACTTGATTTTAATTTACTTAATGGCTGTAACTTCTCATAGTATCGTTAGCCCCTTTTTATAGGTGGATGATAACTGGAGATAGGTGAAAGGAATCCATGGGTTTGGGCTACTGGGATGGATATTTTAAAAGTCATGTCAAGAGTTTGCCTCTTCTTTTTCTAATTGATCCTGACCCCAGATTTTCTTGTTAGCATCATTGAGGCAGACTCCTGATGAGAGACCTACTTGTACATTGTTGTGTTCAAGGATCATCATAGAAGGGAAGAGGTGGTGATGAGGTAAGATTCAGGGAGAGGGAGAGCATCTCACCTCTGAGCCTTAGCCATTTAAGGAGAGGCAAAACACACATTTGCCCTTTTGCTGGGCACAGGGGAAGCAATTTGTGAAGTTCTTTCTCTTCCTAGTTTTTTCTTAACATAATTTTAAAAATTAATTTTAATTTACTGCGGAAAGGACATTTAACATGAGACCTACCCACTTAACAAACTTTTAAGCATACGGTATATATTGTTGAATATAGGTACAGTGTTGTGCAGCAGATTTCTAGATCTTATTCATCTTGTGTGATGCACACCTTGTGCCCGGTCTATTCTTTAATGCTATGAATGACTTTTTTAGATATCTCATAATTGTAGAATCAGGCAGTATTTGTTTTTCTGTGACTGGCTTATTTTACTTAGTGTAATGTCCTCAAGGTTCATCTATGTTGTTGCATATTGAAGAATTTCCTACTTGTTAAAGGGTAAATAGTATTCCATTATATGTGTATACCACATTTTCTTTTTCCATTCATCTGTTGATGGACATTTAGGTTGTTTCCACATCTTGGCTATTGTGAAAAATGCTATGATGAACACAGGATTGCTAATATCTCTTAGAGATCCTGATTTTGGATAAATACCCAGAAGTGGGATTGCAGGATTATGTGGTAGTTCTATTTTTAATTTTTTTGAGGAACCTTCCTCCTATTTTCCATAGCAGCTGCACCATTTTGCATTCCCACCAATAGTTACATGGTATCCAGTTTCTCCACATCCTCCCCAGCACTTATCTTTTGTTCCCAGTTTTTCCTGATACAGTGATATCTCCTGCTAGTGGGTGGTGACAGTGTGCTGAACATTGTGCTAAACGTTGTACATATATTGTTTCTATAAATCCTCACACTAATGCAGGGACAATCCACCTCACTTTTCTGTGAAAAACTGAGGCTCAAAGAGGTAAAGGGACTTGTTCAAGGTCACACAGCTGGTTAATGCTAAAGCCGGGATGTGAATCCTGGTTTCTCCAACTCCAGAGAACATACCCCGGGACATCTCCATACAAACTGCAGATTAAATGTGCCCCCTTACCTAGAGTTTGGTTTTCCTGCACACCTTATTTATGAGGTGAAGCCCTGTCCACTGTTGACAGATAGCCTTCTAGGTGTCAGGTTGGCAAGCTGGAGGCAGGTAATAATTATAATTGAAGTGGAAAGGAATGGACTATAGAATTTTGAGCCTTTTTAAATTGAAATCTATTAAAATCGTTCCCCTTTTCCCTCAAACTTGGGCATTAGGATAGATAGTGACAAGGCACGTAGATGTGATTGAAACCTTCCTGGTGGAGTCACTCATCTCTGAGTTCTGTCTGGCAGTCACATGTCAGGAGCGAGTCCTCTCAACTCAACCTTCGTGTCAGTAAGAACTTTGTTCTCCACCACCCTCGCTCTACAGACATATATATATTTTTATAGTACGGCCCGTGACTCAAAACGTGACCTCTTCAGTGTTGCCTCCCTTCTAAAAATTCGAGAAATCCAATGGGTGTGTCAGTATGTCCAGGTGGGGCAGTGTCAGAATAAGGCCTGGGGTCCCTTCCTGCTTTTATCGGAGGTGGCATACTGGAGGGAGAGGGTATGGGACAACAAGCAAAGATCTTGGTTCTACCCTCAGTGGCTATGGCACCACTTTGCCTCACTTGTCAGTGAGGGAGGGTCCCTTCTTGAGTCTTTCACCTCCCCAGTCAGCATTCCCTCACCACACTGTAGCCTCCCATCTTTCTCAGGCAGTGGTTTTACAGTGAGACTCTTCACCCAGCAAACAAGATGTTGGATTCTGGGATTATCATGGAAACTCTGCCAAGAGAAGCCATGTGATGATGGATGGACTGGCACCTGGGGCAGACACAGCTTGCACCCAAGGCAGTCTCAGAAAATTTGCTCGACCACAACCTCCTTAAAATTCCTCTGGTTTTCCTCATACCTGAGCACACAGGGAGAATCAGATGACTATTGCAGTCTTATTAAACATTTTTCTGAGGGCATTAAGGCCTCACATTCTCTAAGACTCATGTGCTTTTAGCTTCGAGCTGCAGTGGAAAAGCCAATAACGTGGCCTTCAGGCTGGCTGCCCTTGCTGCTGAAGGGAAGCCGAGCTCATCACTCAGTTGTCACAGCTATTATCTTGCAGGTCCTTGCATGGGGTGTGGGGTGGGGAGGGGGCGGGAAGGCTCTGTGCCCCAGAAACTTGATTTGTGGAGCAGGGCCTGTGGCATGCGATTGATCCCTGGAGATTGAGTGCATTTATTATAGCGAAGCTGGGTCTGTTTAAATATTTAAATGCCATCGTGTCTTGGACACAGGTTGTATTGTGTCCCAGCAGGGCTGGCCAGAGGCAGGGTTGGAGAGAGGCTGCAGATTCTCTTTGATACCCTCATGCCCTCATTTCTCTTTTTCCTTTGCTCCTGCTGCCTACCTTCCTCCTCTAGCATTCTTGAGAATCTTGTGCATTGATCACCAAACCTAGGTTTGCCTTGGCTGGGCTGTACCTGACACCCTCTTGAGTTATTTTCTCATCCAGGTAGAACCTTATTCTCAGCTATCTGTTACTTGATGCAAACTTCGTGGCAAAAGAATTGCTATTGAGATATGGATAACCAATAACAGGGTAGCTGTTAACATTTGTAGAGGTTCTTTTTACTTAATAATATTTTTTTCCTGTGGACATAGTATAGTTCATTGCAGAAAAATCAGAAATATATATGTATATATACATATATATACTCATACACACGATACATACTATTTTAACCCCTCCCCCCATTCAACATTCATGAGGAACATCTTTCTATATCGATAAAGACGTTTTTCTGATGCCATTTTAGGGTTATAAAATGCCTATAAATATCGACGTGGCCCATTTGGCTCAGTGTTCCACTCGTTGGATATTTAGACAGTTTAAAATTTGCTCACTCTTAAAAAACCAGTATTGCAGCTACAGCTCTGCATAATGCTTTTATCATTTCCTAGAAGCAGAGTTGCGAGGCCAAAGGGCCTGGCGCACACACAGTCTTTGACTTCTCTCATTTAAAGTTATGGCAGTGAGTGGAGGTCGGCAGGTGACAAGGTTATGCAGCCCAGGTTAGAGAGAGCTGGGTGAAGAACGTGCCCTGGCTTTGCAGCGAGAACGCCGAGGTCAAATCTCGGCTCTGCTGCTTGTTATCTGGGACTTCGAAGAAAATCACTTGCGCCGGGAATCTCCATTTCCTGGGACGTGGAGCGGGGACCGTGCGTAGTTGGGAAAGCTACATGCGATGCTGTGTTTAAAGATGTTTGCACGTGGCGTATGCTTCGTGAAGATTTCTCTTGCCTTTTCCTTTTCCTTATTTCCTCTGTCTCCAATATAGTTGGAAAGATTAGGCTGACGTCACACGAGGAGGTAGCACGCCGCCAGGCAGTATTTCATTGAGTGGACAGTGAGCATTGTGGGAATTCCGGGGGAGGGAGTGGCGGGGGTGGGGGACGGGACTGGTATGTCAGCAGTTGCTTCCCTAGGTCGGCAAGCAGGTCCTCGGTGAGTGTGTACTGAGTTGATTTCGGTCTCCAGGGGTGAAGAAGTGTGTGTGGGAGTGCGGGGGAGAGGTAATAACAGTAATGTAAAAGTTTGTTGACCTGCATTATGGGCCTGGAACGCTCTATGGGTTTCACGTATATTCAATCTTAAACCGTCACAAAAGTGTCGTGAGATAGATGCTATAAGTTTCTCCATCCTGCGGATGAGAAAGCTGGGGAGAAAAGGCTTCAGTTAACTTTCTTAAAGTGTCACAGCGACTGAGCGGCAGAGCCAGGGTCCGATCCCACTCCCGCAGCACCCCCTCCGTCACTCAGCCTCTTCTGGAATCTGCCTTACCTGGCACATGTGCTTCCCCTCACATTATATGGCAATAGTTTCCCCTCTCTGTCTGTCCTCCAGACTGGACTGTGAGCCTGCTCAGGACAGGGACCATTTCATACTTAACTTGCATCCCAGCCCCAGCAAAGCACAGTGTGGTTGCTGCCAAAATGTCGTTGAATGTGGGATGCGTATGCCAGGACGGAAGACAGAGCAGCTGGGCCAAAGCAGAGCATTTGGGTCAGGAGCCTGGAGACTGCAGTGGACAAGGATCCTGGGAATTCCAGGCCTGCATAGTCAGTGGGGAATCATGATGATCCCAGAGACCTCTCTGCAGAGGTTAATCTGTAGGATTAGGTGTTCAGGGAAAAGAGCCTGAAGCCTGATGGCCGAGAGGAGCCTTTACTGGTCAGCTAGGAGAAGGCGTGAAATCCGGATGGTGGGAACAGCAGGAACAGAGTGGACGGGGCAAACAGGAAAGACTTTATGACAAAAAAAAAAAAAAAATCCACAGAACCTGTCAGAGGACAAATAGGATGTGGGGTACAAGCGAGAAGGAGGTGGCAACGATGATTCTTGACGTCTTGAGCCTGGGTAGTAGAGACATGAAGAGACTTAACTGGAATGTTCTAGAGGAGGAGGTAATTTTGGGGGGTGGTGAAACGTCGACATGAGTTGTTATAAATGGTAGAACATCTGGGCAGAAGTGTTTATAACAGATGCTAATGGACATTTATTTCCTCAAAGGAAGTGAGGAATTTGTACCTGTGTTGTAGGTGGATGAGGGTCTACCCCAGGTAAGGGTCAATGAGGAGACACGCTAGATAGGTCGGGACCCGCAGCTGAAGCTCGCTCTGTATCTGAGGCAGCATTTATGTCAGGCAGTCCCCAAGAGGTTCTGAGAGTGAGTGTGCTGGTCGGATTCCCGAATGTTTGGGGGAATATGTTTGCTATACCTTATGGCGATGGGTCTGATTTTTTACCTTTCTCTGTTTCTCTCACCCAGAGATGTTGATGGTTATATTTATTATTTAAATTGCTTTTATTGTAGGGTTAAAAGAACAATTGTATTTTACTCTTTAAGCTAACCGAAGGCAAGCTAATGTAGGAGTTAGACTTAAGGACTCAAAGACATTGTCTCTACAAGGGATGATGGTCCGAAGAAGATGGTTCTCGAAGCCCATGATTTGAATCTTTGCTATGTCACTTCCTAGCCATGACCTCGGGCATATCCCCAAACCTCTTTGAGCCTTCGTTTCTTTTTCTGTCAAGTGTGGACAATAGGGTTAATCTTAGAGGTTTTTGAAGAGGCTTAAATGAGACTGTGGTTAAAAAACTGACTGCTTGGTTTGTAGATGCACTCAGTAAGAATTTATTTTTGTTATACCAGGTTAAGATAGGGTACTTATTTCACACCTAAGTTGGGTCCCCAGTTCTGTTTTGTGCTCTGGATGCTGGAATTGTCAGGAACCAGGGAAGCAATCTGATAAAGTTGTACGAATTTCAAAAATAGCTCTAGTTTATTGAACATCTGTTGTGTGACAGGCACTGTGTTAGGATGTTCTCACAACACTCAGGTGAGGTATGAACTATTATCATCTCTATTTTATAGACACGGAAACTGAGGTTGGAGACATTAAGTCACTTGCCCAAGATCACACAGCCAGTTAGCGGACCCATGAAGGCTGACCCCAGAGTTTACCAGAAGTCTGTTATTGCTTCTCAGCAGGGCAGGAAAGAGTCCCACTCATATATTTAATGCTTTGGTTTTGGAAGTTAATGCACTTCTCCGCCTGGAATCAAAATTAGGTTATACAGTATTTTGAAATGAAAGGCTTATTGCTTATCTCCATTCTTCCTCTTTCTTTCTTTCTTTCTTTCTTTCTTTCTTTCTTTCTTTCTTTCTTTCTTTCTTTCTTTCTTTCTTTCTTTCTTTCATCCATCTATCTATCTATCTATCTATCTATCTATCTATCTATCAGCTGAGAGTCACATTTCCATAAGTAAATTCCTAAAATAAGCAGAATGCCCTCCGTTGATGGCGACACAGGACTTTCAGATCACTGGCATTTCATAGATTTCAGCCCTGGGCTCACTCCTAATACATGGGTCAGTGCCAGGCCCTGAGGAATGTGGCTTTGACAAATCAGGATGTTACAACCCACCCCAACTTCAGCCTCCTGTGTTTATATCCAGAATTCAGTTTAAAATAAGCATCAAGTGGCCTGGAAGAAGAAAAAGGAGGCGGCGGTGGACCTGGCTTGGCTTGGTGGGCGGGGAGAGGGGTGTAGGCAGCACCTGGGTGTGTCCCGTGGCTGGGAGCCTACACTATTTTCCTGTCACAGTTGAGGGGATAATTGCTTCAGGAGGCGCATAGCACAGGCCTCGGAGGACTCAGGGAGACGGAGTCGTGGAATGCTGCAGTGGAAGACTTAGAGATCATCTCACCTGCCTGCCATATCTTACAGATGTGGAAACCGAGGCCAGGAAGGTATGGGATTTGTGCAAGGTGTTCGCGCCAGGGGCAGGGCCAGATCCCACGTTCTGCAGAGGGCCACCCATGCTGCCAGCCTCTGGGCTTGAGGGAGGGAAGGAGAAGCACACCTGGACTGGCCCAAGAGGAGCTTCTTGGTCTTTACATGTTGTAGGAAGTGCCCCGATCTTGAAGCCACCACTTTAATCTCTTCCACTTGGTGGAGCCATCATTGGCTTTAGAGAAGAGCCCAGGCATTTAAAATAGTCATAGGGATTGACACCCAGCCCTGAGTACACGAGTCTGAGCCGGTGGCTTTTTCAGGTTGTTTGGGTTTTGTCCCAAGTCGAGTCACGGCAGGGCTTTTCTCACTTGGGACTCCTGCCCACTCAGGGGATGGATAGCAGGTGTTCCTCCATCCCATGGGTTGTTCTTCAGAGAGAAGATAGAGAGTTGTCTAAAAGGTTTGGGGATCCCCATATGTCTATGACTCAGTCTAGTAGGGTGTGTTTCCCCTGTGAGAATGGCTTCCCATTATATCTGTCCTGGCCCCAATAGGATGTCAGGTTCCACTCGGAAAGGCTGAACGGAAGAGAATTTGATGATGGAATGATTATGCAGATGTAGGCAAGATCAAGGTTCTGACAAGGGACGGGGAGCCCTCCCCACCCGGAGTCGCAAGGAGCCGGAAGGACACCTGGCTCCCAGGGAGGGGTGGAACTGTGGAGTGGGGCATGGCCCTCGCGCCAGCTGCCCACGCAGGGATGAGCAGGGCACAGATCCTCGACCTCCCTTTTCTCAGCCTCCCTCCTACTGTCTGTGCCTGCCACTGGCCAAACTCCACCGGAAACAGAGGGCCAGAGGGTGTGGAGGTCAGCCCCAGACACTCGGTGGTGGGTAAGGGATGGCAGATAGAAGAATGACCCGTGCTTCTGCCAGTTGCGTGCTTCAGAGTCAGACAGACCTGACTCGAAATCCTGGCTCTGCTATTCAGCAAGTTGCTTTGACTCCTTCAGTGTCCTCATCTGTAAAACAGGGTGATAATCCTTACCTTGTGAGCCGTTGTGAGATTCAGGGTAAGAACGTGTGCCTGACCCATCGGTCAGTAAGTTCTGGTCTGTAATTACGGCTCTTTGGAGACGTCGGCAGTGACAGACATTGCTGGGTTGACGTTGCAGATGAGGACGTCAAGCTGCAGAGTGAGGGAAGTGGCCTCCTCAGGGTCGTATGTAAGTGTCGCAGGGCAGGGCTGGGAATGAGATGAGGCCTGGTGACTCCGAAGGCCTGGGTTTTGTCTCTTGAACGCTGATCCCGTAATTGCTTTCAGTCACTGCTTTCAGTCTCTCGGAAACCACTGGCTCAGATACCCACTGCGTGCTCCAAGTTGGGCTGATGAAAATGTGCCAGAGTCATTAAGTTACCAGTGGGGAAGGCGGCCGCTTCTCCCCGGCAGGAAGGATTCTGCTGTTCGCTGCAGCCGGCTTGTTCACACAAACTGCCCCTGCTTTTCCCTTCCCTTCCCTCTCCTCCCCCTCCTCCCTTACCCCTCCTCTGCCCCCTCCATCCCCCCTTCCCAGACAAGATGGGAGTGGAGTGGAGTAGCGTTGGAGTGGGGGGAGGGGGAGAGCTGTAAATATTCTGAGGCAACACTGAAGGTATTCGTAACTCCAGACGGAGGTCCTGCCTGGAGAATCCAGCTCTGGATTGGGAAGTGGGCAAGCGCTATTTCTGCAGCTTGACAGATGGACCCGCCCCAGGGAGAAGGAGAGAGAGGAAGGCAAGCTGGACCTTTCGTATTGTCACAGCCGTTTCTCTCCATGTGCTCTGTGCCAGGAACACAAAATCCAGGTGCATGCTTGCCAAGGTGAAAAGAAGGACCTTGGGTTGTGCACAGGCAGGGTTGACTGGTCCCAGGGGTGAGAGCTTCAGAGGTGCATGACGCAAAGGATCTTGCCCTGGGGAAGGAGACTGGAGTGGGAGGATGGGGGCGCAGTCCTCTCTGAATGCTTCAGCAGTCTTGGGGCTCAGTCTGATTCCGCACGACAATTCCAGAGTGAGACTGCTGACGTGACAAAAGAATAGCAGATGGTTCTAATACTTTATTTTCAGAACGTATCTTTCCCACCTTCTTTTTCTTGCAACTTCATCACCCCAGAGGAAGCACTAGATTCCCCTCTCTCGTTTTGGGTTTATTTCTTTTGCTGATCCATTTTTGATGGCGGCGGCGGTGATAAGAGCTGACAGTGGCTGAGCCTTAGTGTGAGCCAGGCACTGTTTTAAATGCGTTCTGTCACACGACCCTCACAACTGTGAGGGAGGGGTGCTGTTATGATCATCCCTGTTTTCCAGAGAGAATGCTAATGCAGAGAAAGGTTCGGCGACTCACCCGGGATCGTGCAGTCAGTCAGTAGCACTGCCGGGATTTGAACCCAAGTAGTTCGGGTCCAGCCTCGCCCACTTCCCCAACTATAGATCCCACCTTTCTGAAGGCTGGACCAACCACGAAGCAGGGCCGGAGCAATTGATGGCGCTGAAAATGACCACTGCTGAGTGCCTTCACCACTCTGGCCAGATTTCCAAGGTTACCTTGGAGGGGAATTTTACTCCCGACTCAGGACTGATTGGATCCTGTGTTCATTGTGGCAGTAATTAGCTATCAGGCTGGTTGTTTGGAATAACTTGGTCCCAGATCTCCACCCCTATCCCCAACAGGTTTCTAGGACCAGCTGTGTAATTTACGGGGCCCAGTGCGAAGTGAAAATGAGGGGTCTTTTGTTCCATAAGCATTGAGAATTTAAAGATGGCGACAGCAAAGCATTAAACCAAGTGTGGGCCCCTTCTGAACCCGGGAGCCTGTCTGAACGCACAGGTCACGTGCCCATGAAGCTGGTCCGTGAGTGTTTGGAGTTTTAGGGAGCTAGGATGAAACACAGGTGAAACAGCACCAGTTTCCCTTCTCTTCTAAGACACTCAAAACAAACAGGATTTCTAAGGCATTTCTTTTCATCTAAATGTAGCAGTAAGATCAGGTTGCAATTTAACCAAAAAAATAAATCTTAGAAATCTCTTGTCCCTAGGATGAAGTCATTCGAAGGACTGGGAATTGGGTCAGCAGCTTCATTTGGGGTCGGGAGTCTTGCTTCATTACCTTCAATCCCTCCTAACTCTGCCTTTTGAATCCCGTCTGCTGCCCCGACCCCCTCCTCCTTCCTCCTTTCGCCTTCCTCCTTCCCTTTAGTCTATGAACCTGTTCAAGGAACTACGCCGTTAAAGGACGAGCACCACTCAGCCTCGCTGACC
The DNA here is from genome assembly GCF_014176215.1 of Rousettus aegyptiacus. Lineage (NCBI taxonomy): Eukaryota > Metazoa > Chordata > Mammalia > Chiroptera > Pteropodidae > Rousettus > Rousettus aegyptiacus. Next base: position 151,505,430 of record NW_023416306.1, on the reverse strand, counting down.
CCACGGTCCCATTCGCCGACCAGTATCACTCTTTCCTCCTTCCCCAGACACGCCGGATAATCTGTGGCCCCATCACTAACCACTTCCTCGTTTCCAGGAGCACTGAGCCCTCGGCAGTCTCGCCTTGCGGTCCACAAGGTTGCAGATTCCCTTCTCACTAAAGGGACCTTCTGATCGCCAAATCCAGTGGTCTCTTCTCAATCCTCGTTTTTCTTGACCCTTCTCAGGCATCTGACAGTGTCCTGGCTCTGCCCGTATGCCCAGGTCTTCTCATCTGTGAGATGGGGTTGTTGGTTGCTGTGAGTAGATTTACTCGAAGCGCTAGAACGGGCCTGGCACACACAGCACACACTCAGCAGCTGTTGGCGGTGGCCAGGACTGGCGGTGTCATCGTTCCTGTCATCTGGACACTCTGCTGCTTTTAGTTCACTCCTGTGTGCGTCTTTCGTAACAAACTTTTTAAAAATCAGTTTTTCTTTTCCACCTGACTCTTAAGACATCGGTGTTTTCTGAGTTCTATCGCATGGCCACACCTTTCTTCTCTCTTTTTACAATCCTTCCTTTTCTCCATATCCATAACTGCTGTTGCCACCCTGCCAACTCCCAAATGCACAGCTCTTTGCCAAGCTACAAGTGAGTAAGCCAACCCCAGACTGAATTCATTTGCTTCCTACATCTCTTCATCCAGTTGCCCAAGTCAGAAGCCTGGGTGTTTTTTGTTCTCTTAGCTGACACTGAGTGCTAGCCACAAGTCAGGCCCTGTGCTAGTCACTGGGGATGCCACAGTGCGCAAAATGCACGGGGCCTGCCACACTTCCTACTGGTGGGAGAGACACCGATTGATACTCGATTAGTTCTTGGAAGGTAACAAACCAGGGTCCTAACTTTGATTGGAAAAACTTTCAATCAAAGGATATTTAATCGGGGTTGGGAGACATTCTAGGCGGAGGTAAGAGCTTATGCAAAGGCTCTGTGATGAAAAGAAAAATGCTTAAAAAAATGGAAAGGCCAGTGAACTGGAGGGCCAAGGAGGAGATGAAATGTGCCATTGGATGAGGCGAGGAGGTGGGATGAAGCCGGGAGGTGGATAGGCCGGATGGCACGTGGCCAGGAAGGCCGTGTTAGTCTTTCTAGGCTCCTCCTTGCTGCTTACACTGACTCCTTTCTACCAGAGTCTCTCTCTAATGCCCCTCCTATCCCGAAGCCCTCATTGTTTCACACAGAGAAAATTAAAATAGCCTCTTGCCACCTTCAGATCTGTCTTGTGCACTGTAGTCTTAAGTGGGGTTTCTGACATGTAAATCTGATTAAGTTGATCCTCAGGGTACAGATCCTCCCCTGACTCCCCATTGTCAGGATAAAGTCAGCCCAGCTTCCTCTCTTGTTAGTCCCCCTCACACCCAGCTCCGTGCCCCCTTCACACCGGCTCTCCTGAATTTCCCGTGGTTCCCCAAAGGTGCTGGGTGAAATTTGCTTTGGTGTCTGTATGCCTTTGCCCTCTTTGTCTGCCTGGTGATAACCTGCTCATCTCACAAGCTGCAGCTCATCCCAGCTCCGCCAGGAAGCTGTTCCCACGTCCTCTGGCCTGCGTCCTGGCCCCTCTTTGCAGGGCACATGGCCACACTGGTGCATTTATGCCACCTCCCTCCTTGCTTGTCGACGTGTATGCCTCCTCTTTTAGACAGCAAACCCCTTGAGAGAGGGGAATAGGGCTCATTTCTGGTGCTGTAGGCCTGGGCACATATTTGGTGGTTGATAATTATTTTCTTGAAGACTTGTTGATGCAGGAATGACATGTTCTAAACAGGCGGGGAAAAATGAAGTTCTATCCAGAGAGCTCTACATATAGGGCCTACTGTGGTAAAGGACCCCCATGTGCTGCCTGGCTCTGTTTCTTCTAATAGCTGAACACAGGTCTCAGGGCTGCTTCTCATTGCCTTTGCCTGTCACTGTCATCCATCCAAAAGGGTAGGTGAATGCAGGGCAGGCAGAGTCAAATCTAAATACATCGATCCTCTAGCATAGTGTTTTTCACGCATCAGAATCACCTGGAGGGCTTGTTAAAACACAGATAGATCCCTGGGCTCCACCCCAGAGTTTCTGATTCAGTAGGTCTGGGATGGAGCCCAAGAATTTGCATTTCTTAAAAGTTTTCAGGTGATGCTGATGGTGCTGGTCTGGGAACCACTCTTTTGAGAATCTCTCTTCTAGCAAAAGGCTTTGCTCTAAATAAAAATAATTTACTTTCTGTGGTGGTGGGGAAGGAGATATGGAAAGCTTTTTGCTTGAGTTTGGTTTGTAGATTTCAAGGACTATTAGTATGAGATTAATGTGGATAGATGGGTGAGAGTCGATACACTTAAACCTCCTCCCCCATCTCTGGGCTTTTCCACACAGTGTTTCTGTGTTCATTCATCAGCTATTCAATGAATATTTTGAAGGTATAATATGTACATGACAACGTATGAGATAGAGTTGTTGATAGATGACATCGATGTGACACTGTCCTTAAGAGAGTCCTCTACTGCAGATGTAACTGTAGTTCAAGGAGTCCACCGAAGAAATGCCTGCTTAGCTGGGCAGTGAGCTCCCCATCAGTGGAGTTGAAACAATTCGATACACTAAGTGACTATTAAAATCCTGAAATTCTGTGATTAAAGATAGACAGTGTTAATCAACATAACAAAATGGCACAAATGAAACGCTGTGGTGGAGATTACAGTGGGGTGGACTGCAGAGGCTGCTGAGGCCTCCTCATGTAAATACTGATATTATAATTCTTATTTTTAATAAACATTTATTCTTTACCAAGAGTCTACTTGGTGATAAAATGGGGTCATATCTAATGACCTCATAATTTGCTATTTATTGACCTCATATCATTTAAAAGGTTAAATAGAAAAAGCCACAAGCAGGCTCCGAGCAAGCGTGCCTCAGGGGCCTCTTTAAGTTCCACTTCCTGAGTAAAATGGAATTGAGATGTGTAGTACCATTTAATTTTTTTGCAATATTTACAGGAGGGGGGGAGGGAGGGAGGGATAGAGAGAGAGAAAATTGTAGGACTTGAATTTATAGTCGCTAGGTCACCGACTTGAATTTCAGACTCTCATCTTAGTAAGAAAGTTCAACCAGTTGCCAGATTCTGTGGTGTGAGGTAAGGTCAAAGTCCCTCTTTCAGGAGAATTTCACCCTAAAGGTGCGGCAGACCAAGCTGAAGCCCCTTGCCTTCACTACTGTTTTTTGAATGTCTATTCTATGCTGGGTACTGAGTGAGATAGCTTACAAATGTTATTTATAATCCTTTCAGCCATCCTTCAAGGTAAATAGTGCTATCATCAATTTCAGATAAGAAAGAAGGCACAGAGAGATTATGTGTCTTGTCCAATTTCACACAGCAAAATTCAATTCATTTATGGAAGTCAACATAACTATAAAGTTGAACTGTGATAAAAGATAGGTCAAAAATTATAGATCTATCTCAAGTCTGAGTATAGATGCAAAATGCGATATTAACACATAGAATGCAGCAGTGTATCAAATGGATAATCCACTCTGACCCGTTGGAGTGCATTCTAGGGATCAAGAATGGTTCAGTAATAGGAAACATTAGGAAATCAACATAATTCACTATCAATAAACTAGAGTCATATATTAGTAGATGCTGAAAGGGCAGCCAATAAAATTCTCCTATAATAAAACTCTAAAACAGGAATACGAGGAACTACTTAAATAAAGACTAAAAATTAGCCACATATTTCATTCTAATGAGTGAAACACTAAATCCAACTTCATTAAAATAGGAACATCTTGCTTTTGCTATTTTTAAATATCATCTTGGTGATTCTTATAAGCTAAGCTAGGAAGATAAAATAGTTTGTATAAATATCAGAAAGAAGAGATGGTTATCTATTTTGCCAATGGTCATAATACCTAAAAAACCTAAGAGAATCTAGTAAGAAAAGAAACCCTACCAAAAATAATAAGAATTGGCAAAATGGTTGGAAAACAGCTCTTCTCTATACAATGGAGTTCATATAGCTGATTAACTTTGGGACCTGGAACTAGGATTTGAACCCAGGTCTGACCATGAAATCGATGCTCTTTTACCTTATGAAATATTTATACTTGCTACTACTATATATAACCCACTTATATGAAAAGAGTCTCTTAAAATTTGTAGCCTCAGACATTCCAGATCATGTGGGGTTTGCTCTGCTGGGGAGAGATAGGGACGAGGTGAGAGGGTCGACATAGGATTTTTACTGCAAGACCCTTGCGGCCTCTGCTACCAGCAGTGCCATCCCTCCAGGGGCTGAGATATTGTCAGGGGAGGTTGGGGTGGTGGTCTGGTCTTAAGCCATTTGGCCAGACTTCTGTTTTTCAGGTATTGAGCAGCCAACCAATAGAACTGCCCCCTTCCTTCTTGGCCATATTTATGTTGCTAATTGCCCTTGTCTCATAGTGTCTGTCCATTTGAGAGGTGGTGCTTGTGAGAACATGCTTTTAGAGATTTGGGGTATCAGGCTGCCGGGGACATCAAGGGCACAAGCTCTTGGTTGCCACACCCACCAAGGATACCTTGGCTTCCTAGTTTCCATGGTGGAAGGGGAACATCTTTTTCTGACACAAAACCACCGAGTGGTATTTCAAAAATATCACTCGTATCAGGCTGTTCTACTTCCTACTTAGTGAACCACAGGGTGGTGGAGGAAGCACCACCTAGGAATCCAGGAGACCCGAACTCCAGTGGCTCTGCCACAACTAGCTGTGTATTTCCAGGCAAATCACTTAGCCTTGCTGGGCCTCACTTGCCCCTTCTGTGCCACGGGGTGTCGGACCGGAGAGACTCTCAGTCCAAACTTCAGAATTAAAATAATCTTCACCTTTACCATGTGCCTGGCACTGTCCTAATGCTTTGCATAAAGATTAACCCATTACAACAACCCCATGAGGTAAGTACTATTATTAGTCCCATTTTCCCTCTGAAGAAACTGAGGCACAGAGAGGGTAAGCGACTCGCCTAGGGTCTCAACAGCTAGGAAATGAATGAGTTCTGACTCACTTTTGGTGCTCTGCTCTTCTGGTTGTCCTTTACTTTACCTGGGTCATATTGTTAACAGTGGTGTCAGTTCCGTCCAGGGGAAAGGGTTGTTGGGGGTAGGAAGCAGTTTTTAAAGGAACCCCGTCTAGCTCTGGGGTGGATGGATGGGAGTCACTAGCTGGAGAGTGATGGCAGTGACTGCAGAGGTTGCTGACATTTGTGTTTTCCCTTCCTTTCCTCTTTTCCTCTCTAGTCTGTGGCAAGCGCTACAAGAACCGACCAGGACTCAGCTACCATTATGCTCACACTCACCTGGCCAGCGAGGAGGGGGATGAAGCCCAAGACCAGGAGACCCGGTCCCCACCCAACCACAGAAATGAGAATCACAGACGTGAGTTCCCAGCGATTGAATTGGGACAGCGATAAAGTGGGCGGGCAGGGCCATGGAGCATTCCTTTCATCACGTGCCGCATCTTCTTGTGGCAATCGTTGATTGGTCTCAGTGCCCCCTGGTGAGTTGGCTCTTTCAACCTAGCCCCAGCTGCCCTTGTGGGTTGCCAAGCCCAGGCTTAGAGTGAGCTGGGCCAGGGTGGCACACCGAGCTCTGCTCTCAGAGGAAGGAAGGCGAGTGTTAAGGCAGAAGGGAAACATCCATACCTGGCCGTTGTCAGATGCCAGACCTGCTCCTCTCTTCTGCGGCTCAGAAGATCCATTCACAACTGCTGATTCAAATTGGGCACAGCCCCTGTGTGTGTCATTTTTTATACAGACATTCCAGATATCTCCTTGTCTACCAAGAGATGTAGAATCTTCTTGATTGATTGTCGTGGCTGTTACAGGGGGTGGCAGTTTTGGTACAGGGCTTCCCTGCCTTAGGAACACTGCCCTGGAGCTTCCACGCTCTTTGCCGGAGCGACCAGATGCATTTGATGTTGGGGTGCTGGGCTCGGAGGCCCAAACTAATCCTGAAGATTTGTTTTGCCATTTCTAGTCCTTCATTTCTTCCTCAACTTTCATGTACGAATTAGGGAGTCAAAAAGGGCTTAGCATTCACCACTTGACTTTCTCTGTAGCATTCCTATGGTTTCTGGACCTGCAGTAAACTCAAAATGGAATGGGATAATGGAATCTATAGGACTCGATTCAAGATGTAGGGCACGCTAAGATCAATAGGTAAACAATAAGTGTGGACACGCCATGTGTTTTCTACTTCGTTCGTAAGATTTGGTGGTAGGTGTTCTCGAGTGAGCGATTCAATGTAATTAGAAGGATCAGACCTTTAAAAATATTCAGACTCTAGGATTTGAGGCTGACTCCTGTGCATTTCAATCAATCAGCCCAGTCAACTGGTGCTGATTGGCTGCCTTCACCAAATAGTTGAAAGCATTAACACACCTTGGCCAAGGCCTTTCTTTGGATTAGTGTGGGTTTTCGCCTGCCCCCCACCCCACTTTCCCTTTGTCACGTTGCCTTCTGTATTAATCTGCACAGGCTGCCATAACAACATACAACGGAGTGGGTGGCTTAAAGGACAGACATTTATTTTCCCCCAGTTCTGGAGGCTGGAAGTCCCAGATCAGCGTGCCGGCAGGGTCGGATCCTTCTGCGATCTCTCTCCTTGGCTCATGGGTGGCCACCCTCTTGCCGCCTCTTCACGTGGTTGTCCTTCTGTGCGCACGTAACCCTGCTGTCTCTCTGTATACCCAAATATCCTCTTCTTCTAAAGACACCAGTCAGAGGGGATTAAGGCCCATCCTAACAGTTCGGATTTAACCTTTTCCTCTTTAATCACCTCCGTACAGGACTTATGTCCACATATAGGCACATTCTGAGGTACTGGTGGTTGAGGCTTCAACATATGAATTTGGGGGCGGGGGGAAGGGACACGATTCAGCCCATAACGCCTTCTTTAATTTTTACTCACTTTCAGAATTCAAGCCTTTTGTGTGACAGACCCTTGTTTTCTTACCTACTGTTATCCTCTGGACAGGATCTGAAAAGCAGGGCAGGAGAGTCTGACAGTTTGCCTCCCTCTCCTCACCAGCTCCTGAGTAGCCAGCCACAAGGCTGCGGTCTCTGTCTTCTCTCTGGGGAGAGATTTCCTTGGGCCAGTCACCCTTGTCTTTCAGAAAGGAAAACATTTTCATTTCCCTGTCTCTCCTCTTATCCCTTCTTTGACCCAAGTGGCCAAGGCCTAGCTATTGTCTCCTACCTGGAGGAGACTGAGAGCGATCTCCTTTGATTTGGGCTGCTATCTGGAAAGTAATTATTGGCTATGGTTGTGCCCTCTAAAGTATTATATTAGCTCAGTATTATTTCCCACTCCCTCAGTGCTGGCTTCTCTCCGTGACATCTCTTCTCAAATGTCAGGCCATTTTGTTCCTTAGGCGCTCCACTCACACTCCAGGGTTCGGCACGCTTCTTTGTTGTCTGTGTCTCTTTCATGGTGTGCATGGTGATGGCGGCAGCAGAGGAAGGTGCCGTGTGGTCGCTCAGGTATACGGCAGGCCCGGGATGGGTCGAGACGGTGTCCTCCTTAGCTCTTCCTGCGGTCCCCTCCCGGCAAGCTGTTGACTTCGGAGGCGGACACGCGCATATTTGTCTCTGTCCCCCAGGATCTCCTCACGCACTCCCACGGGCCAGGGTCTTCTGCCTCCTGATGTCTTCACCTTGAGGCCAGACGGCTTTGCATGGCGAGGAAGCTGTGTGTTTCCGCCTTCTGGATGGAGACATCTTCCTAAGAAATCTCATCCCGATGCTTTCCCCCCCTCTCTCCATGGGCTTGCCACTGAGCACACTTGCTCCAGCCCCCTCTCTACCTATTCCTCTTCTCCTTCTCACTCTGCTGATGGAAAATTGGGTTCTTTGTAAAGGAGCATCTGACTGCCCAAGGGTGTTGACCTTCATTGAAAAGAATGACTACATGAGCTCCTCTGGGGTCTCCTTACACAAGGAAGGTTCCAGAACCCTCACACACACCCTTTTAATGACATCTTCCTTACAGCGCCCCCTCTGTGATTAACCCCAATTTCGCTAGTGGGGAGGGGGCGGCAGGAAGGCCTTCGGTGTCACACAGAAACCATCCTTCCCTCTTGCCCAGCTTCTCCGGACAAATCCGAGAGACAGCAGCTCTTCCCAGACTCTCGGCACCGCACATGCCACCCATCTGCATGCCGCTGCGAATGTGTGCTCTGTCCCCTCCCACGGTCTCCTGGTGAGCAGCCCCCAACCATTTTCTCGTGAGCACTAATTGCCAGCATCATTAATACCCAGTCATTAGCTGCTCCCACTGTTTGGGGTGGGGGGTGAGCTCCCATCCATCCTGCCCCTAAATGCCACTGGGGCTGTGTGGTGAATCGAATGTGACAGCTCTGCAGCATTCTGAGGTCTCAGCTTTGTGATCCTCCCTTGGCAGGGCTTCTGGAGTGGGGGAGGGAGGCAGGGGAGCTTAATCCACGAGGCTAATCTGCAGTTCCCTCAGGAAACAGTCTGGACGCCAGTGGGGTGGGAATGCTGACTTTTCCCTCTTTAACAGAGCTGCCGTGTGACCCAGGCTGCTCGTGAGACAGGCCTATTGCAAAAAACGCCCTACCAACTCAGGAGTTTTCAGGGCCACGGGCAGCTGCGTTTGCACCACCTGCAGGAGACGGACCTTTTGACTTTGGCCCTCTTGCTGTCCCTTGCTGCATCCCCCCCAACCGCATCTCCAGGGAAGCCCATCGCTCCTCCCTGCGCCTGCTGCTGCTGAAAGGCCAGAGCGAGCGCTGGAGCCGACATTGACCTTCCTCCAGCCCCGAGCTGCCCCGTGCTGCCGGCTCAGCAACTGGCTGCCATTCCTTCTGTCCTCCTGCTCCCTCCCAGCTGACGTTCTCTGGCCTTTGTTCCTCTCCTAGTCTCTCATTTTCTCCTGAGTGTATGTTTCTTGTCCTTCTGTAGGCTCGTCCCCTTCCCTTTGTGCCCTTGCCTACCTGCCTCCACTCCAGGCAGTCCAGGCTGCTTGGAGCGCCAGCTCTCCCCATTGGGAGCTAATACTTTTCTCATGGGATCTTCCCCACCCAAGCTGCTGCCTTTCTATAAATGAAATCATTGTGTGTGTGTGTGTGTGTGTGTGTGTGTGTGTGTGAGAGAGAGAGAGAGAGAGAGAGAGAGAGAGAGAGAGAGAGAGAGAGAGAGAGAGAGAGAGAGAGAAAGGAGGAAGTGCTTGGGCAGGTTGGGACTTTGAGGGGTGCCACTCAGAAGCATTCTTTTGTGACTCCTTAAAGGCCATCTTGGTAAATAGCCACAATAGGGCCAGGGTAGCAGAAAGGGCACTAGATTAGTATTCAGAACTCCTCTGATATAGGCTCACAATGTCAAAACTCTTCTCATTTTTTTTTTTATCTTTTCTGTACAGTGGGAATCTATTATTTTAGGTGATGTTTGCAAGGTATTTTAGGGGTAGGCAGGGTGGGTGTGGGCATTTATAAAGTCCTGGACCTGGATGGAAAAGCTATGTAAAAAAATTCAATCTAATCTGTTCATCTGTCTGTCCGTCCATCCATCCATGCACTGGTTTAGTAACCATGTACTGAGTGCTTCCTTGGTTCCTGTCCCTGAGGAGCTCACAGTCCTGAGCGGAGGGTGTCATAGGATATGTGCATCATGGTGAAGGAGCAGAGGGCTCAAGGGCACAGTAGTATCTATCTACTCCACAGGGTGGTGATGCTCGAAGCGTAGCATCAACATCGCCTGGGAACTTGTCAGAAATGCAGATCCTTGGCTCCTCCAGGCCTCCTGAGACAGAGACTCTGAGGGTGGGAACCAGCAGCCTGTGTTTTAAGAAGCACTTCAGGGCATTCTGGTGCCACCGAAGTTTGAGAACCACTGCATTCGGAGATTTGCAAAAGCTTCACTGAGGAGGTGACATTCAAGGTAGCCCTTGAAGGATGAGGAGGAATTTTCCTGGGAGGAAAGAGGGCTTCCCAGGTAGAGGTAGCTGTATGTACAAAGGCAAGGAGACGTGAAACAGCAGGGTGCATCAGACAATTGTTAGTAGTTTGGTCTGACAGCATTGGAAGAGTGGCAGAAATGCAGGCAGAGGCCATGGTTGGAAGCTTCTTCTATGTGTGGTTGTCTTCCTGTAGGAAATGGAGAGCCACAGTAGCAATTACTAGAGGATAAGAACCAATAATTTATAAAGAAATCTGTTTGACATATTATTAATTGTTATATGGCATTTCCGTTGTACTTAATAGTATAAATGAGTATAAAATACTCTCTATAACATACTTGGAGCTCCTAAGAGGGAAATGTTTTTAAAAATATGTGTCTATAAAATTTATTTCAAGCCTAGTTTCATGTCCATGAAATGGAAGTTTGGGTTGTCCTAAGTCCTGGGAAGTCTTTGTCTTCCATATAATGGCGGTGTGCCGGACACATCGGCTTTCAATATCTGTCAAGAGAAGAAAAGGCCCACTCTAGGGCGCCTTTGGAGGGCATGATGTACTGTGCAGAACTGAAAGAGGAGAGCCGAGTTGATTAAGGGTAATGTCGGCTGATTAGATAATCTGAAAATTAGTCTGATAATGTGCAAATTATCTAAAAGAAGCATATGATGTCATTGCCACACTAACAGGAAAGATCTGACAGATGTTGTCTTCTGACATCTCTGTCCTCTAACTCACGGCCCAGGGGCAACTAATCCAGCTTTGAGAGGGAGTGAAAATTACCTTTGACACAAGCCAAAGAATTTTGGTCCACTCTGAAAGGTGCCTGAAAAGCCTTAAATAAAGCCCACACAACCCACCACTTACCCAATCTCCATGCTTGAAATTTAGGCTTTGTTATCGGAAGGAGAAAGGAAAATTCAGATATGGGGCTGTGTCAGGAAAAGTGAGCTGCTTCTCCCTTCCTGAAGAGCAAATTTGGAAACTAACAACAGGTGTTTTTTAGATGAATTATTATTTCACTAAATACTTTACAGATTACAAAGTGAAGATGAACCAGAGGGGTTGCTCTGACCTTGAAAGTAGATTGGGAGTGAATTTCCCAGACCTGTAGGTTATCCACACTCTTGACCTGGGGGCTCAGAGAAGAGCAATAGATTTGGCCAGGCCCGGTGGATATCATGACTCTGCCACTCTGCCATCTCTGTCTGTGTAAGTGTGGGTCAGTTACTTCCACTTCTTTGCTCCTTTGTTGCCTCATCTATAAAGAGGAGAGAATAAGCAAACTGACCTCATGGGGTTGCTGTGAATCTTCAGTGAGATGATGTGGGTGATTGGCACCAGGCCTGCACATTATAAGTACCGATATCCCATCTCTGTGCCATTTGGACCAACAGAGCATGTCTGCGACCACAGATGGCTGATATGAATCAGAGCCTGTCTGTGGCTGTGCGATACTGGGATGCTAACTGCCTATGGGGTCTCGTTGGCATCATGCGCAACTATCAGAGCCTGACCTGGCCCCAGTACATCCTTTGCTCAATTTTAGATATGGGCCACCAGTCCTTCTACTTAGGCTAAACATGACCATTTATTGAGAACTTAACTGTGCGTGTGCCCACTTTGTGGGGCTAAGTGTAATTGGACTTCCCAAAAAGCCATGTGACATATAGTCTCAGCCTTAGGAGAACTTCTGGTTTAATCGAGAAATAAGATGGGTGCGTGACATCCAGTGAAAGGAAGCCGTGGAGCAGAATCTAGCCAAGCGTGGCATCGCCGTATTTCCCCACGATCAGGCACCCACCTGCCATCTGCCTTTCTATGAGCCTCTCATTTCTCTTACATTTTTGGCCTAATTACCAAGAATATTCAGGATTGAAAAGTTTCATGTCCTGAGAAACAACGATGACAATAATACTTGCTTGTGTCAGACACTGGGCTGAACATGTCACATTTATATAATTTGTTCCTCACAACAACCCTATACGGTAGGCGCTATATCCCCCTAGAAGACATACCGAGGCACACAGAGACTGAATGATGTGCCTGTGGGCACAGAGTGTGAATGAGGATTCTTCAGTCATGTGTCACTTCTTTTCCTACCTTATTAGAAATGAAATTATTTTATATCCAGTTGAGGAAAGAGGCAAAGAAGTGGTGGAATACCTATTCCGCACCAGGCAATTTACTTGTATCATCTCATGCAATGTTACAAGTCCACAAGGCACATGTTACTACTCTTATTTTACTGAGTAGGAAACCGAGACTCAGAATGGTTGAATATTGTGTTATATAGTTACCAAGATGGGAAGCTGAGATATGAATTTGCTTGAGTTGGACACCATTCAATTATGTTGGCACGTCAGAACCCCAAATGATGGATCCTAGTCTCAGCCTGGTATCTTTGTCATGGTCCTACTGATGTCCCTTAATTTTCACCTACAGACCAATCGTTGAATGCATCATACTGCATAGTGGCTTTCCGAGAGAGATGACTATTTATGGGTACCATCTTAGCTTGGGCTGCCATGACAAAATACCATAGACTAGGTGGCTTAAACAATAGGACTTTATTTCTCACTGTTCTGGAGGAGACTTGGAAGTCTCAACTAAAAGTGCCAGCAGGGTTGATGTCCATCTTGTGCTGGAGATGGCTTTCTTCTTGTCATGTCCTCACACGACCTTTCCTGGGTACGTGTGGGTGGAGGGACAGAGAAGCAAGCTCCTTGGTGTCTCTTCTTAGAAGGGCACTGATCCCACCATGAGGACCCCATCCTCATGACCTCATCTAAACCTAATTGTCCCCCAAATGCCCCATCTCTAATGCCATCCCACTGGGGTTAGGGTTTTAACATATGCATTTTGGGGGAGACACAATTCAGCGCATAGCAGGTACATTTCGTCTTCAAAACTAACTCGAGTTGTTTGTGATGCTACATGGACCCCACCCCCTCATTCCAAATCCTACTCGGGACTCTAATTTGTTTTACTATAGAAAAAAAATCACACGCCATTCTGTTCAATAATTTTCCTGCATCTTTCTCATCCTGTGTCTCACTATCTTTCTCAGCTCTTCTTTCTCTTTTTGACTTGGTTCTTTAAAAATAAAACAAACAAAAAAAGGCTTTGCCTAAAGCAAAAATTCTAGGATTCATCCTTGTCTCTTTGTTTTCTTTCACCGCCCATGTCGGCTTCCCTCCAAAATATACCCCTTCCTCCGTCTTCTGGCCCACCGCCGGTTCCTGCGTGGATCATTGCAACTCCTCTGTTGGTTTCTCAGCTTCTGTTACCTCTTTCAGTCTATGCTCCATGGAGTAGCCAAAGTGGTCTTTTTAAAGTATAAAATAGATTATGCCATGCCCCGATCTCAACGTTTTTATCACATTTGAACACAATCCAAACTCCCGACCTTGACAGCCTGCAGTTTTTCTTCTCAGGGTGTGGTCAGCAGCATCGCTCCCAGGTACCCAGGTGACCCGCTTGTCCAGATTTTCCTAAGACATTCCCAGGTTTGGATGGAAAGTCCCGTACCCTGGAAGCCCCTCAGCGCCACACAAATCCAGACAGTTGACTACCCTGTGGGGGAGCTTGTAAGAAATGTGGAATCTTGGGCTCTTCCTCAGACCTATGAACCCCAATCTGAATTTTAATGAGATTCTTCAAATTTGAGAAGCCCTGGGCTCCAAGGCCTGCCAGCCACTCTGACTCGACTTCTCTCAGGTGTGTGGTTGCATGTGCTCAGGGCAGGGCAGTATACAGTGGGCCAGCTAAGCGCCTGAGTTGAGAGCCAGTGTAACCGCTTAGTAACATGTGACCTTAGACAAACAACTTAGCTTCCTTGTGCCTCGAGGACCACCTATACAAAACCAGAACATCGATGTATCTCACAGGGTCACGTGAGGATTAAATGCTAATTTGTATGAAGCGCAGCATTAACAGAAAATGCGTGTGACAGCGTGATGTGATTCAGTGTAGCTTTAGAGCCATGGTTCTCAAGCTTGAGTGCTTCAGGGTCCTTGGGGGTTTGTTGAAACATGGATTGCTAGATTCCACCCCAGAGTTTTGGATTCATTAGGTCTGGGGTAGCACCCTAGAATTTACATTTTTAACAGATTCTCAGGTAAAACATTGCCTTAGAGAAATCCAGCTTTCAAAGACTGGTGTTCAATCTATTTCCTTTTAATTTTATTTTCTTTCAGATGCCCCAAGTCGGGTAACTGTCCAGGAATCAGGCTGCACTATTAAATCTAAGGGTTAGGCTTGGTTTTTATTCTTTTCCTAAGGTTCCAACTTACCTGGGGCAAATGTCTCTTTGGCTTCCAGCATCTGCTTCCTGGCTTGTCTCCCATCTGGGCCCTCATCCTCGGCCTAGGCTGCCCCTCAGCTTTGTGGTCCCTTGACTCTGTCCTAATTCTCAGGTCTGTAGCTTGAGGCTCATCTTTTTTCTTTTCCTAAGTTCTGTTTTTCAGTCTGAAGGACACAGAAAACGCTGATCCATTGTGGACTGATGGGGGCTGACATACCTGAGTCTTGTGGAAGAGATGTGAGGAGAGGTGGAGAGGGGCTAGACTGGGCAAGACAGGAAGGGGGCTTGCTGAATTCTAATAGCAAAATAATAATATCCTGACAACTTAAATGGACAAAACTTATTTGGTCCTAAAGCACCGAGATGTCCTGCAATTCTCTGAGGGGAATGACACCACTTCATCCAGAGCCCTGGTGACATAGTTACTCTCAAATTAAACATTTTCCCCCTCAGCTGATTCATTTGGTGGCAATAACAAGTTGCTACGCCAGGGCATGAACTAACCCACAATGACCTTCTGCTGGAAAATTGAAATATCTCCTGTGCTTTCCCTAATCAGCACTGAGAAGAGTGATCAGTTTTGCTTGGTCTTTTTCTCGCTTTTCTGAAGCATCCATGACAGACTTCGTGTTGATGGCCTAAGGCTGGAGCACAAAGGACATTGCTGGCAGGTCAGGTGACCATCTAGCCCCAGAACTGGTGATGTGGGGTCCCAACTCATGGCATATTGCAACTCTGTAACCAAATACATTTGTCAGGATGGAGACCTCAATGTGAGCAGACGTGTATTCTGTTTGTACAGCACAGTATTTAGGAGTAAATATTTCCAAGGCGTGCATCTAAGCGTTTGAGTTTCTTATTTCCTAAAGATGGAGGAAAAGAAGGTAGGTCAAGGAAGGGTGGGATGACTGACATCACATTTTAAAATTTGTATGGTGTATGGCCACGCCACCCTGAACGAGCCTCATCTTGTCTGATCTCAGAAGCTAAGCAGGGTTGGGCTTGATTAGTACTTGGATGGGAGACCGCCTAGGAAGACCAGGTGCTGTAGGCGTAAGAAATAAAAATAAAAAAATAAGGGATTGTAAACTGACCAGGTCCTTGCAATCTGTGAGGTCAACCAAGAGTTGCCTCGCTTAAAAAAAAAAGTGGTTTTTTAATTTTTATTTATTTTTTTAATAAAGATTCTACAGCCAGCAAAACATACAGTAAGACATAGTCTGTATTCTCATCAGCTGTTGTAGGCCTCCCGGCAAGAGACTGAACATGGGGTTCAAGGGACTCTGGGGGTGACTGAGTCCGAGAGCTCTTAATTGCATCCATCCTGCTTTTCCAAAAAAATGCCTGAGAGTGAGGGTTCCTGCAGGAGGGCAGGCTCATTGGCTTTCTTCACTGCAGATGTAGTCTCTCCAATGGGTTCCCCATTACTCCTTCTCCCCACTCTTTCTCTGTTACGAATAGAACGGGCGTTGGTGGTGCCTTAGAATGGTCACTCATCCTCGGGGGACACTTCCCACCCACTCAGTTCCTAGTCTTTGACTTTCCTTTGCTTGGCAGATCCCTGCTCCCACCCCCTGCCCCCCACACCTCCCAAAAGCCTCTGTGAAGATTTGCACATTCTTTCCTTAAGTATTTATTGTCAGATCTGTGTCAATCACTGTGCCAGGTGCTAGGGATTCAGAGTCAAAGCCACTGCCCCTGCCCTCAGGGAGCTCACGGCTAATAGAGGAAGAGATACCTTACACAAGTGAAAAACAGTGATGAAAGGCTGAGTTCCTCTGCGTTTGGAAAACTTTGTGTTTTTTGCCTCTTCTTTCACCGTGTTATAATCCTCAAATGATAGGCCTACAAGGAACTTTAAGATGTAATCTAGCATATTTTCTTGCCACCGGATAGGCAGGCACTCAACAACCCTGGGTGGGGCAGACCTCCCCAGCGAAGGCCACCTCTAGAAGCCTGCCCCTTGGACCACGCCTTTAACTGTATAACCGCCTTCCTTTCTAGCTTTCTCGTGGCCCGTGCTGCCATTTCAGCCCCTTCTGTCTCATGTTGTGGCACTTTTAACTCCATAACCTTGAAGACATTCAAACAACCCTCGGCCTTCTCTCCTCCAGGTGGGCAGATCTCAGGGGTGCCTGGCATCGTTCCGCATCAGCGGCCCCCCTTCCCGCCATCATGTATTTGCATCGTCCTCAGTGCCAGGCGGCAAAATGGCTGATGAGGTGACCGGATTCTCTGCCACTGAGGACTCTGAGGGCCCAAGGGTCACGTAGTGAGTGGGCCCCGATGTCCACTTCCCCGCCAGGCTCCCCGATCCCCCTGTCTGTGCACATTCAGGAAGGAAGGCATCGTTCGTCTCCTCCTGGAGCTCCGGGGCAGGGCCTGAGTTGCTATTAGGTGGCCAACAAGAGCCAGCCTGAATGGAGTCCCACGTTTTTATTCCTTGGATCTGTGGGATTTATTTTTTCATCCGTTCTAGGGAAGCAATGAAAAAAGGTGTCAGGCCTTGGGGATAATTTATATGAGTAAACACGTAAGGAGTAGGGTGAGCAAGAGCATGAGAATTAAGGCCATTTATCCAGGCTCTGAGGCTCTGTTTGCCCTCTGGTCCAGCCTTCCTCTCAGTCTTTATCTCTCGCCACTTTAACCCTCTCCTCGCTGTACTGTACGTGGGCTGAGCACAGATCTCTTTACGGTGCACTTCTCTGCCCCAGCCTTCCGCTGTTCCCCCCTCCCCCGCCCACGTCCCTCATTAAAGGCTGGGTAGAAGGTAGCAGGATGTGGCGGTGGCCTCCAGCTGAGGCCTGCTGGCTGATTCTGAAGGGAAGGCACGTTGGCTTTCACCCTCCCTCTTCACCCTCCCTGTCTCTGAAGCTTCCTCCTCCAGCCTGGCCTGTCCGGTGTGTCCAGCCTGGGGCTGCCTTTCCGCATTCTCTCTTTTCCTGTCCCCTTTATTTTACTCCATCCTGTGAAGCTGTGCTCTGCACAGCCAAGTGCACTGGGCTAGGATGCTTTACACTTGAGAGATGAAGTAATAACAGGTGGCAAGACCAGAGGCTGCCAGAGCCCAGGATTCCAGTTGCCATGGAAACATGTCAGACCTGTGGAGGGATGGGAACTGTCAGCCGTGGAGGGTGGTGGTGGGGGGGGGGGGACAAGTGAGACGGGTGAGGAGAGGCACATCTCCTGGAGGGTTCTTCTTACTGTCCCCAGACTCCCTAAGGGCTACACACCCCAAGTAGCAGGCCCTGGGAAAACCGCTGCTGGACTGGGGTTGGGTTAAGGCTGGGTGGCAGACACAGAGCATGGCTACATGTTTGTACGCATCAGGCCCTGGCAGGTGGTCTTGAGTGTCTGTTCGAGATGTGAAGTCACGCTTTCGTGGATGTGCCATGGAGGAGCCTAACCTTCTGACTGGCTTCCTGTTTCCATAGGACACTTGGGACAAAGCTCAGGTCTTTGAAGAACCAGATGAGGGGCTGTGGCTGGTGGTCAGATGTCCCTGCCACTCATTCTTTTCATGAGTGGCAGGTATATCACAGCAGAAATCAGACTGAAAGGGAGAAAGACAGCCCTGTCTGGGTGGTGGTTTTATGGAAGATTTGGGGCCTTGTTTGCCATAGACATGTGGCCTGACTGGAATAAGAAATCCCTAGTGTGTACTTTCCAGAATTACTGCTCATCCTTTAGTGCGTGTGGTGGTGGGGCTATTTGGGGCTTGGCTTTCCTTTCTCTTGGTTTGATTTATGTGAATGCTCCCTCCCACCTCTGTTCTTTTTATTTTATTTTGTTTTGTTTTTTTGTGCTTCCTCATGAACTTCGCTCCTGATTTCCATTTTTTTTTTCTTTTGAATTTTTTAGAGTTATCTCTACCAGGTAAATCCCTAAACTCTGAAGGCTCACTTTATTTTCTTAGGATCTTCCTTATATCTCTTATATGATCTCAGCCCATGAACATTAATCAACAGAACACCAAATCCGTCATTGCGAGCCCTTCCACGGAGATACCACTCAGGCCTTTGCCTTCCCCGTCATCTTATTCTATAAAGCAGGATTCAATTTCCCATAAGCAGAAGCAGAATCTCTATTTAAATCCCACTTGCAAAGTCTGTGCAAGCTCCCTATTTATAGTAAAATCCTTTTTATAATGATCTCATACATGGTACCAGGAAATTGCTCACAGCTGGGTTAGGCATAGGCCAGTAAAGCCATGGCGTGAGCTTTACTTAAAAAAATTTCTTCACGTGTGGGAGGAGGGAGATAGATGGAGTAAAAGGGGTCAAATAGGTGGTGACAGAAAGAAATCTAACTCTGGGCGGTGAACACACAATGTGATATATATATGCCTCACTGTTGAATTGTACACTTGAAACTTACTGAGTTTCGTTAACCAATGTCACCATAAAAAACAACAACAACAACAGCATTTTTTCATGAGCTTCTGGAATTCTCTGAAGAAGTCTTTTCACAGCATTTATGACAATAAACAGGGTCACCTTGAATGGGTGGCTATAGAGGGGACATTAAATTTAAGTTCAAAGGGAATTTCCAATTTTATCCGACCAAACAATAATTTTTATCACTTTGGGCCTCCTAAATAACATATTAGGTGAATCAAGTTGACTATAAAGAGATTTATGAAATGTTTTATATGCAATGTATGGCTTCTGGACTTCCAAGGAGGCAGAGAAGTGTGATTACAGGCCAAGAGTTTCTGGGGACACAGAGAGCCTGGAGGTGAGTCCTGCCTCCTCCACTTGGTAGCTGGGTCCTGGAGACAACCTCTTAATCTCTTTGGACTTCAGTTACCTCATCTGTCAAACAATCCCCTCACAAAATTTCTGTGAGAATCAATGAAATAATGTATGTAAATCATCCAGCATAAGCTCTATCACAGTTCTGTAGAGTAATAAATGTCTGCTGCTTTTTCTTCTCAAAAAGTAATTGAACAAGAGGGAGGCTGAGTGGGTAGGTGCAACCTGGTGTCTCCTTTTCAAGAGACAACAAAGCATAGTCTTAAATACTTTTCTTGTATGTTTGTGTATGGGACTATGTTTCACCCATCATAGTAGGTGCACAGTGTTATTCTTCCAGCAACCCAGGTCCCTCAGCCACCCATTCTTGTGTATTCTGGGAGTTAGACATGACACCAGGCCAGATGACTGACCGATCCATTTGGATATGGACCAGCTCTGCTTTCTGAGGACTAGGGAAATAAACCAGGCAGTGAATGATATTCAGAGCAACAAATAACTCTGCGCGGGGGAAAGCAAACACAGTGCTCTGTCCCCGCTTGGAAGAAGTCCCAGGGGTATCACTGTGCTGCCTACTGACATCTCTACCATTCTTTTTCTGAGCCATTTGTCCCACATTGTTGTTAACCATTTCCTGTGTGGAAGACACATAGGTGTTCCAAAGATGAGTTAGACATGGTCCCTGACCTGAAGGAATAGATAGATAGTTTAATATGGGGAGATGAGGCAGATGTGACCATGTATAAATGAGAGAGGCATCATAGACGTGATGTCAGCATAGTGCCTTCTCCAAAGCCTGACTGGTTATTTCTGGCTGAGCAATTGGGAGAGCTACATGGGAGAACTCTCATCTGAAACCAATCCTTAATACCAAAAAGTATATGAGAACCAGATGCAAAGGGTCTTGATTAGTCTATTCCATACCATTTTACCAGGATGGAAGAAAGCTTTGAGCTTTATCATGGGAAGAGAGTAGGAACTGAAGCTAAAAGAATTTCTCTGGAAATGAAGCATAACTATTCGCTATCGCTTCCTGCACTGGGTCATGGCTCTACTAAAATGATCCCCCCAACCTCCTCTGGCACGTCGCAGCTGCAGACACCAGGGCCTATAGCTCAGATTTTGGCACCTTCTTCACCCCTTTGGCCAGGCACTTTGCATGACTAACCACAAACACAAATACATGTGGGGGACCCTGTTGTGATTCAGTCTCCTCAGAAACTTTTCTTTCATCCGATGAATTAAATTCCACTCCTTTGGCCTTTTTATATAGGATCAATTTCTCCATCACTGCCTGCTTTGCTCTACTAGATCATTTCTGAATTTCTTATTTCTTGTAGTATTGGGGTCCCTGATTCAATAGGGTGTTTTACAGTGGTAAGAACTATAAAGAATTACCCGGGCTTTTTTTTGCCTCGTTGCCTCCGAGAGAGCAAGAGGGGTCATCAGCAACTCCACTGGAGTCATCCGAGAAAATTCAGCCAGGGTTCTTGTTCTTGCCATGTCTGCTCATACTGGCTCGGTTTGATCCGAAAATATGCCTCAACCTGTGCTGCCAGTGTTTCCATCAGTGCGTGAAGGATACAGGCTTCATTAAGTTGAACTAAGTGAACTTCCCTGAATGAATGGGTCACTCCAGACATCTGCCTCACTGCAGAAACAATGCTAGCTCTTTGTATGTAAAATAAAACTTCGATTATGACCGTTTTATTGCGAATGGAAGTCACATGATCATAGAAATCGGCTTCTTAATTTTTACTATTCTCAGTGGATTCATCTTCAAAAGGTGTGCCTTGTTTACCCCTGGTTATATAAAGGTATTCATGTTGGAAAAAAAGAGCATTACCTGGGAGTTCTTAAACTCTATATTCTACTTCTTCATCCTTATAACTCACAAGGGATACAGTGGGTTGGAGAAAATGTGATTCTTTTGGCTGCTTAAAGATTTTGTGAAAGGGGAGAACTATCTGACATAAGAAGAGGTCTCTGAGATAACAGCAGAGAGGCAAATGATGAGATGGGACCCTCTGAGAGTTTAAGTGAGATGACATACATGAGATTCTTTGACTGCTTTTCATGCAGGAAGCTACCTAAGCTGCAACTGGCACCTTTGCATTTTACATCTAGTTCATATCAATCGTGAAACTTAGTTTTGTTTTACACTCAGTCCCTAAATGTAATATACCCCACTTCTTAATGTTTACTTTTTGATTGATTTCCATGATAGTCTCTTAATGAGGAACCTGAGTTTATCTGCATTGTAGATGTGCTCAGGTTTTTCTAACAGCTCTGAAAATGGTTAAGATGGCAACTGAGGGAAAAGGTAGAAAGGGACTTCCTTTTAGATTTCGGCAATGAAAATTTTATAGGCAGAGTAAAATTTTTACAAATATACTGATTTTTAGAGATTATTTGCAAATCCATTCTTTATAACATGCAGATGCCTTTGAGGTGCAGTGACTGATGAAGAAAAATGCACACTCAACAGGCCACAGGATATGGCCAGCTCCTCAGTCTGCCCCAAACAGCCAACACTTTTCTTGCAGAGATTCGTCTGCCTCCCTGAAGATGAAAATCAATGACTTAGAAACTGATTAAACAATTCAAATAGCAACTGATAAATGGATTAACCCTCTATAATGTAATTCTGCAAGCTTTTGTCTTCTGCCTTTCCCAGGTAAGTTTTTCTATTCCTGGAGGCAAAGCACAGGCATGGAGGAAGTGAAGGCCAGAGGGAATCACATTAGAGTGGGTGAATCCGTTTATCACTTACTGTCTGGATGGTATTTCTGCTCACATATCTTCTTCCTTTTACAGATTTGTACCCTACGGGACCCTGATTAATGTTCGCCAGTGAATAATGAAAGATAGCAGCAGACACTGGGTATAGCGAGGAGGAAGATACCCCCGTGGTTTAGGCTGATCCCATAAATGGAGAGACTTTTCTTTTTAGTCATAAACAGGGAGTGTTAATGTGACAAAGAAATGTGTTTTTCTGTACCACAATAGGTATAGAAAAACAGAGGAAAATGGAGGCGTTTCTCCCCAGGCAAAGAATCTGTCCAAGGCTTTACCCCCAGTCCCCTAGAAACTGAGAAAGATTTCAGTGCTTGAGACATGGGCTGTGTGTTCTCACAAGGTTTTGTTTTTAAGATCATGTCCCAAGATTTTCTGTTTGCTTTCGTATAGGACTCTCTTTACTCGCCCCACTGTTTATAATGGCCATTGGGTGTTTTGGGGCCTTGGCTCCAAGGGCTGGTTGTTCAGGGATGAGAGCAGTTCACTTGACTAAGTAGGTAGGGCTTCTGGATGCTCTCTGCTCATCCAGAGATGCAGTCAGAGGAGCAGAGTCATTTGTATAAAAACATAGAGCTGGGAAATGTTGCAAAATTTAAACTAAACTCTGGGTGGCTTCAAGATATTACTACTATTGAAGAACTGAGAGGGTCAAAAAGAAAACAACCTGAGTTAACCACTTGGTTGTAACAAAACCTCAGATTCTAGACTTTGTATTCTTCCTGGAGCAGATTCTGCCACCCTGTAGGAGAAGAGGGGCCAATAGAAATACATCTCAGCCTAAAATTGGATTTTTTAAAAAATATTTCCACAGCTCAGAAAGGACCGGATGGGACAGTCATTCCCAATAACTACTGTGACTTCTGCTTGGGGGGCTCTAACATGAACAAGAAGAGTGGGCGGCCTGAAGAGCTCGTGTCCTGCGCAGACTGTGGACGCTCTGGTGAGTGTGGCCCCTTCTTGCATCTGTGCCCATAGACCAGGAACTGTTCCACTTCATTCCTCTGCCATCTTGTGTGGGGGTCGAAGGGTGGAGTGGAGAAGTGGTGATGATTTCAAGTGAAGATGAGTTTTCAGGTCCTCTGATATTTTTATTCTTTGGATTGTAAGAACCAAAAGTTATGCCCTGGGATCCAGGGAAAAGGGAAAGGAGACGCTTTTGGCTTGCATTTGGCCTTTCCATGAACTGGGGATTTTTTTGTGTGTGTTGCTGTGGATGACAGCGAGATAGTATGGGAACACCTGGAGACACAGGCACCATGCTTCCTTGTATCCGGTGATGTACATGTAACAAAAAGATGTTTTTGTTCTGTATAAGTGCCTGGGGCGAACCAGAAAAGTATGGAGACATGAATATTGGGAGAGTAGCCACATCTTGAATCATGGGAGTCAGAGATCCCTGGGCTCCTGGGTAGTTGTATAAATACCATGTCCATTGGCCACTCATCCCATTTCCTCATATGGGACAGACAGAAGAGACCCCAGAAGATCAAGGAGGCAAAAGGGCGGGCATTCTTAGGGCTAATCTGGAGTCAACTTGGCACATTTTGAAATTTTCATCGTTAACCTATCCAAAGACTAAAGTAAAAAAAAAAAAAAAAAAAGAAGACTTTAATCTTGTTCTTTCATTCTTAAAATGAGCTCAGCTTTTCAAGTTTTGTTAAGCTATTGTTTTGTTTTTCAATTTAACCAAACCATTACTTTTGGCTGGTTGTGGTTGGTTGGTTCTACCTATTTTTCCTATTGTTTTATGTCATAACTTGGCCAAAGAGAGAAGATTCCAGACTCATCTTTAGTCTAATCAACTGCTGCCTAGTAGCTGGAATACAGTTCAACTGTGTGGTCGG
This sequence comes from Rousettus aegyptiacus, assembly GCF_014176215.1. Taxonomy (NCBI): domain Eukaryota; kingdom Metazoa; phylum Chordata; class Mammalia; order Chiroptera; family Pteropodidae; genus Rousettus; species Rousettus aegyptiacus. The sequence goes on along the minus strand of NW_023416306.1, from coordinate 151,481,761 downwards.
TTCCAACAGTGAAGAGTCATTGCTTCTTTCCATATTTCTACTGAGTGTCTTTTCTCCTCCTAGTGCCAAGGGAAGGACCGAGGTGACCCCCCCTGGGGTTACCGTAGTAACTCAGTTCTTCCTTTGCTTTGTCTGCAAACCTTAGCTGTAGTCCTTTCATATTTGATTTTTGGATTGTTTAGGGTTCAAGACTGACTTGAGCAGCAAATCAGTAATTGAAAAAGGACTGGTTTCCATTGCACACAACATTAAACACCCTGACAGGGTGGCCCATCTGTGCAATTCTGTCAGTTCATTTATTTTCCAAATATGATACCTAATGTCGAACTTTTTACTCTGCTGGTGCTAGCTTAGGAAAGAGGGCCTATCTGATAGTGGACCCTGGGTTTTAGATACTTAAAAAAAAAAATAAAGCAAATGAAATTCAACTCAGTGTTTTTTTTTTTTTTATAAGTGAACGATCAGATAAAATCTCTGCCACTAGAAGCAAAGTCACTTGGTGGAGTGATATTCTAAGCAGAATGATATGGACTGCTGTGGGTTTGGGATGCATTAGAGAGGGCAGCTTCAGAATTCTCATTTCAAACAGCTGTAAATTTCCCCCTTCCTTTTTTTATAAAGACAGGGTACTTGAATCTGATTGATCCAGGGGGACCAGAAGTAGGCAGTTTGTTTTTTTTCTACCTAAAGCCTCTCTCTTCGCAGCCTTTACTCAGCTTTTTCTTCCAAGGATCTGTCTGCTATGTGACTCAGGGGGCCGTTGTATACCAGCCTAGGTGTTCTCATTGCATTTGCCAAGGACTAATTGTGGTGGATAATGTAGTCAAGGTCTGACTCTGATATTCCTGAAATAGTCGATACCTTGGGAATAAACAAGTGGCATTAGCCCATGGGATGTGCTTGTTAAGGCAGGTGGGTGTCTACTTCTCTAGGGCCTCCCGGGAGTCCTTCCAAGGAAGACTGTGGAGCTCAGGAGAGCTATCTTTCCCTTCCCACCTACCCCACTACCTCTGTTTCCTGGGATGAATGTGAGATTCTTAATATTGGCACCATAAGTGGCACATTATGACCTCATTTAGGGGTAGTCCTGGGCCCAATTAGAATGTAAAAAGTTTAAACCTGAGTTTTACCAATTTCAGGATACTGTATTTTATTAGGCCTTTTAACCCCTGTTTTTACACTTTATTAGTGCTCTGAGTTAGATATGACAACTCTGGACTTTCCAGGGTAACTAAGACCTGGGTGTGTGTAGTGGCTGGAGTGTGGTGTGAGTGTGCGTGTGCACATGCATGCCTTTGTACACACACATGTATGTGGGTGCAGATCACAGAAATGTCCTCCAGTGGTTAAAGAAAACGAGAGACTCTTTTGTTATCTACCACTCGTCAGGCTTTCCGACTTTTGTTTGCTTTCAGTGCAAATGAACTACATGGTGTAGGAGCAGAATTGAAAGGGTACCGAAAGAATGGGATTAGAAATGGGTAAAAATAAAAATAAAATGGATGGAGGCTTAACCACCTTGAGCAGTGCATCTGACAGTAATACCTTTGTAAAGCTGACTGTCAAAATGAAGGACATTGTGCAAAGGAACACCAACAGAAAACACCAAAGAAATACCAACCAGGCTTAAAAAAACCACCAAGGAAACTCATTGTCTGGGGCAAGATTGAGTGAATGTGCGTGTGTATGTGTGCATAAAGAAGGGAAGAAAGAAAGATCGTGGGTGACTCTTTTGCTGTCAGAGCTGTGGACATATATATTAGGGTGGAGACGATGCCTTTTCAGGGAGGGAATAATCCTTTTCTCTGGAAATGTTGACGTTGCCCCTTTACCCCAAATCCCTGTCGCCAGGTGATGCACCCAGTTAATCTCCTTTGGTGTGAAATGGTTTATGATCTTACTATGAAGAATAACACTGTGATAATGTAATAAGAATATTAATAATGCTGTCTGTTGCTTAACCCATGTGCTGATATATTCATCATACATGTCAGCTCATTTGGGAGGAGAAGGCAGGAAGGAGAAGGAGGCAGCGGCCGCAGCACGCACCACGGAGGACTTATTCGGTTCCACGTCAGAAAGTGACACCTCAACTTTCCACGGCTTTGATGAGGACGATTTGGAAGAGCCTCGCTCCTGCCGGGGACGCCGCAGTGGCCGGGGTTCGCCCACAGCAGATAAAAAGGGCAGTTGCTAAACCCGCAAACAGACTCTGGGCAGTTTGCCATCACCCTCTGACTTCGGTCATTGTTCTGGTTCTAATATATATTTTTTTTAATGAGAGACGACTTTAGGTTTTCCCTTCATCCTTGCTTTTCCTCTTGCTTTCCATGCATCCCTTCCCCCTGTCCCTCTACCTTGCGTATGTACAGCAGAAGCACAAACTACTGAAACAAAACAGAACAAAAGAGCAGAATAACAGTCCTTCAGTGAGACGGCATCGCGATGTACTATTTATTTTCTATAGAAATGGGAAGTTAGGTGAATTATCTCTTTTTGGGGGAGGGGACCTTGTTGGCGTGAGCAGAGTTGATTTCCTCAGTTTTCCTATTTATTGGCAAAATGAAGAGAGGAGGAATATTGGGTTTGGAAACAAAGAACCAATAACATTAAATAAATTATTATTTATATATTCTAACTATCATTAGAAACTGACTTTTTTTTCTGAGAGAGAGAGAGTGAAGGGAAATCAAAGAAATTGAAGTAGTATTCTGTTTAGAAGAAAGCCACTGGGGGGAGGATTGATCCAAGGAGACCTAGTTGGGAGGATTTTCTCTATGGGAGACGATTGCACTTTCTGTACCCCACTGAGCGCGTGGCTCCCCATGGCAGACCCCCTCCCCATTGCTCCTCCCTGACCTTTCCATCTTCCTCCCTGCTTCCGAGAAAATGTCAGCAGTTCCCGAGAAGGCTGGGGCTGCTGCGTGTGGCCTCCCTCCAGCACCTGAGCCCCCGACCGGCAATGCCTCCTGGGCTGCTCCTCTCTGTCAGCACAGCCGCTGTTTTGTGGTTGCTGGTTTTTTCCTCACTTTCCTCCTGGTGAAGAGCAATTTCCAAATGCAGGAACGGAATACAAGCAGAAAGTCATGGACTCAGCAGTGACAGAACAACCTGAGGCCGCCGCCGCTGCGCTCATGGAAGAAAGAATGATACCGCGCAGTGTATTTTCCTCCCCCTTCACCCCCTGTTTACAAACATAAATTCCCATTGGATGATCAAGTCTCCCGTATTTTCTTCTATTTTTTTATAGTGCCTTGCAGGCACTTTGTTTTATCTTTCTAATAGCATCTCCTGAAATAAACCAAAGCAACACTTGCTCAAGGCCCCTGGGGCTGTGGAGAAGACCGTCTACCTTGTTGGCAGTCCCAAGAATTCACAGCGGTGCAGTCCTAGTCGAAAGGTATGTCTTGGCTGGCCTGTCTTACCATGAGGGCAAAACCATCATAGTTTTTTTTTTTTTTTTCTTTCCCTTTCTTTCTTTTCATTTTCCCCCTAGCTTGTCTTTGTTTTTCTGGGTTTGGACTCTCTTATTAGTGTGGGAGTGGCTACTCGAGAGTCTTCCACCCCGCCTTCTGCTGTGTACATGCATCCCCAGGTGGGTTTGGGCCTAGTGTGGGGACTGAGGGTTACTTGGACTCTGGGAAGGACTCTTTGTGGAGAATGGGGGGCTTCTGGCTTCTGGCTTCTGGCTCAGCTAGGAGAGAAAATGGCCGGGGAAACGCTTGCCTAACCACCTCCCTTGGCTATACCTGCGGAAGGGCATTCAGGGCACTGACGCTGGAGTTGGCTGCTGTTCTTGGATAGGAATGAGGGGGTGTGGCCATAGGCAAACGATATGTTCAGGCTGGTATTCCTTGCTCCAGTACCAATTTAACAGCCAAGGGGATGTGTCCAAATTAAAGCAGATCCCTTATTTGCACAATACTCAACTGAGCTGACCTGAAGATTCCTAACTCCTACTAAGTGTGGTCAGGGTCTCTGGCCTCCATCGAGCTCAGGTCCAGAGACATGGACACAGCCGTTTGGCTTGGGTTGGGACATCTGGAGGCCACAGAGGCAACAGGCTGCTTTTAAGTATCTGGGAAGATCCGCTTTGACAATCTAGCCTTTGCAGATCCTCATGAATTAGACCTCTCATTAAAATAACAAACCAACCAAATAAGAGCAAGAACCAAGCAAAGAAACCCACAAATGTTTCTCCGGTAGCCTCAGACAGAAAGGACTTCTACTTCTCTCCTGCTTCAGATGTCTAAGGGCTTGCCTGGGCATTTGTTCCCAATTGTGAGAGAATGAAAGTAACAACCTCACCCACTTTTGAGATGTTCTGCCTAATTTGTATGTGTATGTGGCCTGTTCTTAGGACATATGGCATCAACCTCCAACATTTAATGATTTCTGCATGCTCACATGTGTGAAAAAGCCAGTATAGTTGGTTCTTGGTTTCTGCTAAGGGGATACAATCTGTTCTTGCTGCCATTCTCCACTTCTTTATTTCATCTGTTCTATTACTTTGGCTCAGATATTGGATTCACGGCATTACGACTTGCTCTCACTGATGAAATGTGAACTTCCATGTTAATAAAAACACGTCTGACCAATCTATACTATCATTTGAAATCTGCATAGTTGTTTGTAGTCCTGAAATTCTCACTGAGGCCTACCTTTGAACTTGAGAATAAATTTTAAGCCCACATAATTAAAACAAATTATGAAAACCTAACTAATTTCAGGGTCTAGCTTGGGATTCTAAAGGGAACTAAGAATGAAGAACTGTCTCAATGAGGCAGACCCCCACGGGAAGATTTACGCGAAGATGGCTAGTGCTTATCTATTTTATTTTTACTAGTCTACCTTGATCTTTCTTTCCTGTTGGGCTAGTAAATATCCTTATCTTTCTCAGTTGGTATAGCTAATGGGAGCATAGTAATGTGTGTCTCGGCATCTCCTGAGCACCTTGTCTCCTCTTGCTCAGTATCTTTCAACAGCCTCAGACTTTATGTCCTTAAAACAAAACAAAACAAAACAAAAAACTAGAAGGAACTTTAAAGATGATCCTGTTCAGACCTTTCACTTATCAGCTGAGAAAGATACACCCAAAGAGGTTAAATGAGTGAAATGTGAGAGAGGAGAATGGGCATTGCTTTGGATACAAATGTCTTTAAGGAGAGAGAAGGAAACTGGGAGGAAGTGTGGGAGGAGGAGGCTGACTATCCGGGTTTCCAAAGACCTTGCTGCTGGTCCATGTTGTGTCTTCATCCCCTTTTCGTATATAATAATGGCCAACATTTATATGCCCGAGTTGTTCTGAGTGCTTTCCCTGAAATAGTTTACTTAACCTTTGTCATTACCACATTAGGTAGGTGTTTATGTTATTCCAAGTTTATAGATGAGGAAACTGAGACTTGCTAATAAAGTTAGGAAAGGTAGCTAAAGCCCCACACCTAATAAGGAGCCAGATTTTGATCTCCAGCAACATGAGTCCAGGACCTCCTGTAGGCTTTTTTTTTTTTTTTTTTAACCATCGTTCTGCGCTGCCCCTCGCCCTATGCCTAGATATAGAATATAGGAATATAAGATAATGTGTAACATATATACATATAGAAATATATAAATTTCAAATTATTTATAGTTTGGATATCATTAGTTTATTGTAAAAGAAAGAAGTGGAAATTATTTACATGATGAAAGGTTTCAGAACTTTAGTGGCTGCCATTTCATTCTGCATACTTTACAAGAATGTCACCTTCTCTAAATAAGATATAATTCTTATCTAAAACTATTTTGGTGCCTCCATAACCTGGGAGAACTTCATCTCCAACTTTCATGCTAACTGGTCGAATCTGTCCACACTTTTCCTTTAGACCCCTATCCAATAGCTACTACTGTTGCTTACTATACTCTTCCTTGAGATTTTCCTGGAAGTATAATGCCTCTTTTGGCTACAGTTGTGGCTTTCAACTAACACTTGGTCAAAGAGGAGAACATATAAATGTATATATATATATATATATATATATATATATATATATATATATATATATCTTCCTTGCTTTTCCTCAGATCCAGTTGAAAAAAGGAGTGTTTACAATGAATATAGCTTTAAATGGTAACTTTATTAAAAGAAGATTAAGTAATTAGATTCCCCAAAAGAGAATTCCAATTAAAATTCTGTACAGAATATTATAGAAAACTTGACTTCTAAACCATCATTTCTAAACATTCCCTCCCTCCTGGTGCCTGTTTGGAACAAAGGTCTCCTTTTCTGGTGACCTCTGGAATTGTAAGAGCTATGTCAGCGGTCAACACATCTATCATTGTGTCATTGCTTTTGTTAAATAAGTACCACTACTCAATATTTAATATAAAAGAAATTATTCATCAAGATGAAAATGATTTGACTAGTGTCCTTTGTCCTCAGCTCAGCAAAGTACCCACCCCAAAATTGTTCAGAAATGTCACCTAATTTTCTCAATCCTAGCCCAAAGATGGGAGAATCAAAGATATAAAATCATCTCAATTTGTTGTAACATTCACCTTCCCTCGGGGGAACTGTTGATGAAAAGGTGATTATTGTTGTTGTCTATCTGATGTTTTTTCCTACCTAGAACAATCTAATCCTTTATTTTGGTTACTGAGACCATGTAGAAATTAGACCCCCTAATTACTATAACGCTGAAGTGAGAAATATGCATTTCATTTTTTAGAGGTGCTTTAAAGTCAGTAATGCAATTTGCTACTTGTATTTTAGAGAGAAGGATTTAATAAAAATATGATGCTCACATCAATAGTATCCCTTTAAGTCTCCCTGCTTATTTTGCATCTCTGTATGCACCTAATGGGCTGCAGCCTGATATTGCCTTTATATAGCACTTGAGGGAACACAAGATCATTACTCAGGGAGAGAACTAAAAGCCGTTTGGAGGTTCTTATTTCATGGTGGGATAAAATTAATTAATATTATCCCAATATGCCTCCTGTTACATCTGATGAATATGATCTTGAACTTGTACTTAAAGTTTGAGCAATTTTTGTGCAGGAGTTTTTTTTAGCCTTTGGAATTGAGGTTACTTGCATATTTTCTTAGTGAGGCATTTTTGATCTAGTGAGTAGGAACCTAGAGTAGAAATGAAAAGTTCTTGGTTCTAGACTCAATCCCTATGTGAGTTTATTGCCGTGAATCTCTGCCTCAGTTTCACTATCCCTAGGATATGGACATTTCTTACCCTATCATACTATATAATTAACACTCTCACATGATGATTCTTAAAACAACCCTGTGAGGTAGGATAGATCTTATTTTTCCCCCATTTTACTGCCGAGGAAACTGAGATTTGCTCAGGTTAGATGACTGGTCTGAAGTTCCAGGGTCAGTAAGAAGTGACTGGGTCTTCTAATACTCTTTCCTCAATCTGGACTGACTTCTCCATAGATCACATTTTGAAGATTTCTTGATTAAAATCAGTAAGGGCTTTGGGAACTTTCATTCAAGATCTCATTGGATTGAGAGAAGAGGTATTTGATGCCATTAAAACAAACTGAATCACATTAGAATCCTGCTGAGGAGTAGTAATATCTAAGTCCTCATGAACTTTCCCAAAGAACTAGGGTTGGGCTTTCTAAATGGTCAGTGTTTCGGTGGTGACATTGTAGCAAACGTGAAGATTGAGATGGCGACATGGCAAGGAGCAAATTCTTATGGCCGTTTCGGTCACGTGCCCAAGTGCTTCTAACACTGAAACATTGGATTATGTGATACTGTGTGCTTAATAAAAGTGATTTCTGACCATTTACTCAAAATAACAATGTAGGAAAAACTATTTCGCTTGATTGATTTACAAAATAGCTGAGAATGATTGAAGATCCTCGACAAAACTGAATTATTAGCTAAGAAACACCGGCAAGTAGGTTTTCAAAGTATCTCAATATTGGCTCTCAACGAATGGCTAAGATTTAAATTTTTTTCTAATTTTTAAATAATTTCAGACTTACGAAAAACTTACACAAGTACTACAAAGAATTCCGGTAGATTCTTCACCTAGATTCTTCAAATAAACACAGTACAATGATCATAATCAGGAAATCCACACTGATGCGACACTCCTACCTATAGACTTTATTCAAAAGTTGCCAGCTGTCTCATTTATGTCCTTCTTCTGATCCAGGATCCAAACTAGGATCACCTTTTGTATTTCGTTGTCATGTCCTCTTAGTCTTTTAATCTGGAGCAGTTAGTTCCATAGTCTTTCTTTGTATAACTTTGATAAGTTTTGAAGAGTACTGGCTAGTCATTTCATAGAATGTCCTTTGTGTGCCGTTTCCTAATGGTTAAAATCAGGTTAGGCATTTTTGGGTAAGAATTCTACAGAAATGATGTTATATCCTTCTCAATGCCTCATATCAGGGAGCACCTGATTGATTTACTTTATTACTAACGACTCAGGTATTTGGCTTTCAGCATAGGTTCAGGCTAGTATGTTCATAGACCTTGGATGATAATACTTTAATTCATATATACCTTTGTTTATTTGGCAACTAGGGATTGGGTAACAGCATTAGCATGACTTGTAGCCCTGTGAAGGATAGGATGAAATTAAACATGGGGCCAGTGGATTTATTTGCAATCTAGTTGGGAAGAGTAGGTATTCCCAAGTAGTTAATGACGTGTAAGAGTGTCATGTGATGCGATGTCTTTATGTGATTATTTTTGCTGTAGATCACAGTAGTCAGGGAGATTTTCTTACAGGAAGTTATCTAGATCAACAAAGAGTTCTAGATTGACTATCGCTATTTACTTCATAGGCAAGAATGTGTCTTGTCAGAGAGAGTGGAGATAGAGTGAACAAAAGGCAAAGCTGGGACCCACATCCTGAATCCTGTAAAATGGCAAAAAATTGCAATGTGAAAACATGCCTAAGTATTCTTCTGTAGCATTTTGTTCATGCTGCTAGTGTAGTGCTTATTAGAATGTATTATGATTATGGTTGTTTGTAGTCTTTCTCATTAAACAGATGGCATGTTCCTTGAGGGTGAAGATGAGGTCATTCATGTCTCTTGGACAATGCCTGACAACAATGTGCCCTAATAGTTTGTTGAAATTAACTGAGAAGTGAGAAATGTTTCTAAGCTAATTAGCGGAAGGATTTAGTGTCTCATTCCATAGAGAGTGGATACTCAATAAATATTGTTGACAGAAAGGTTAGAGAAGTCATATCTGGACACCGTAGCTTTTGGTCAAGTTAGAGAGGGTAGTTGCGATCTAGGAGGCAGTGAGTGAAGTAAGTAGTGGTGAAGAGCGAAGGCCAGAGAATGAAGATGTGAGGACGGGGGCCAGGGGTGGGTTGAAGATGTGCGGAGGGATTCAACATCAGTCTTGTAGAAGGGGACTGAGAGCAGCAGACCAAGAACATGGCTGAACATTTCCAGTGGCCTGCCATTGGCTCTGCCAGAGGAAATGAAAGAGAAAATGGATGTTAGGGAGGAGCACAAAGCTGAGAACCAACTAGCTGTTATCTGGGTGGCTTAAATGGGCAAGAGAAGAAGAGTGTGTATGTGTGTGTGATGTGTGTTGGGGGGGTCAACAGGCTTATTAAAAGGGTGGCAGGTGACATCTGACCAGAGGGGTGAGAGGCACTGGGAGGGGGCAGAAAGACTCCTGGCGGGGGGCTGGGGGTGGGGTAAAGGTCTGCTTGGATGCCCAGCAAGCGAACACTCGGCAGACACTCCATGGAAGGCCTGGAGAAAGGCCGACTGGCTTTATCATGGGAGTGAGGGGATTGGAGGCAGGTTGAACAGCGAAGAGATGAACACGAAGAAAGGGGAGGGGAGTCTGGGAAGGGAGACTAAAAACGCAGATCTGAGAAGTGAGACAGTAGAACGGGATGGGAAGGAAGGCGAAGAAACACAAATAGGCGTGAGGGGAGGGCTTGGTGATGGGTGGAAACCAGGTCCTTCTTGGCCTCCCTGTAGGCAGACAGGCTCAGCTTTGGAAGTGCGTCTAATTCAGTCCTGTACACCTGAGCAGGGACTAATAATGCCTTGGATACTAGAAGGAGAGATGGTGAGTGGGGAGGGGAGTTTCAGTTTGGAAGAGGCTGAGCTGCTCATTTGATTTTGAACTTTGTTCTCTTTTAGCTTGGCCATTTTCCAGTTGGGCCGCTCCTTCCTTTTCTTTCTCAGTTCTTGCCACTGAGCTCTGTGTGAGCTGGGAACTGTTAGGGGCACCCATCTCTACCCTCAGGAAACGCTTCTGGGGCGAAATGTGATAGCACTTGGTTTTATTGCTTACTCCTTTGTGCTTACTCCTCCAGTCCAAAGACTAAAATAACGTAGCAGATTTTATTTCAGCTAGAAGCGAAATCCATGCCTGGTTGGTAGCCATCCAGACTAAAGGACCCACCTGGTTTGAACTGCCACCAGGTTCTAGGGCTAACACATGGAATTACTGGGCTAGTTGAGGACTGGAATGGATTTCTTGGCTTGGTTCTCTCTCCAAGTAATTCCGACACTGCAGAATCGCTTGGGGCAGTGTTGGGAGTGATGATGTGTGCATGAAGCAGTGTCTTTTTGACCTCAGGCCAAATGGGGTGTTGGTTGGGGTTTTCTGTGATTGCAACTAGTCCTATACCTTAGAACTGCTCATTTCCACTTAGGTGATAGGAAGGCAGAGTGCATCATAAAAGTCCTTCTTGGGCGTTGTAATAGTGAAAAGATTCAGTTTGGTTTTCAAGTGTAGGAGAAAGAGAAAATTTTGCTAATATCCTGTTTTGCCTACTATGCCACCTAGAATCGAAAATCCAGCTGTGTGCTGTTTCTTTGTCATTCAGTTGCCCAGGAGCAATCGACCTGCCCTTTTCCTAGCTGATTTCATGCTGCTGATGCTCAAGGCCCAGGCGACAGTAGTTGCACATAGCCATAGGCTCATTAGCATGGCAATCAGTTCTTTGTTTTCTTTCTTTTGTTTTATTTTTAATTCATTTCATTTTCACCACCCCCTTAATTTGAATCTTTTCTTTTTAGGTAGTTGTCCTGTGCTGTTGTTTTTTGTTTTATCTTTCGTTGCCTTTCCCTCTGCAGTCAATTCTATGACCCGGGGACTCCAGCGTCCTTCAAGCAAGCCATTTCCGAAGAAGGTGGAAAGAAGCAATGATGCCTTGCACCTCCTCCTCCTCCTTCACTTCCTTCTCTTCCTCTTCCCTTGCCTGGCCCCTTCCTGCGCGTGTGTTTCAGTCAACACAGGAGCCTGGATTGTGGGAAAACCTCCAGCGCAACTCAGCTCAGAGAAGTCTCGGGAATGGTTTAAGTTTGTGCAATAAGAAGACCTTTTTTTTTTTTTTTTTTTTTAAATTCTTCATTACATTTTCTTTAAACGCGAGAAAGTACCCAGGTCAGACTGGAATTGCCTGGAATTGCTCTACAATAGAAATAACTGAAAACAAACTGATGGAAAAAAAGAGTTAACTATTTTATTTATTTCAATATTTAAAAGGAAAAAGTGCTAAAGTGCTGATATGGCACAGTATTTTTGTTTAAAGTACCTTCCGCTTCAAAAGTTAAAAGCGATTTTGTGAAGACATGAAGTCAAGAGTACTTAATGTAAAATAAAGACTGCGTATAACTCTAGGGAAAAATACCCCACATTTTAAATAAGAAAATAAAGATCAACTCTGCTCTCAGGCTTTTTAAAAAGCCATTCATGTATGTGCGTTAGGTACTTTTATTTCTGCGAGTTGGATGTGGTAAGTGAGGAGTGATCAGTTTTTTTTCTTCTTCAAAAGTCTATTGAAAGTGTTCGTGATGTTTGATGATTGTGTTAAGATTTGACTGACATAAATTAGCCACAAAGGCTATCAGTTTTTCCAAGCCCTCCACTCCCCTGCCCCCCGGCCCCTGAAAATACCTCTCTCCCGTCACCCAGACAAGTCCTGTTTGTCTGAATGCCAGGCAGCCTGCCTCCTGGTTATCATGTCTGACAAGTCCTAGTTCTGAAAGGAATTCCATCTAGTGATTAAATATATCTCTGCGAGTTCAACAGATTCAAATACAGACAGCTTTGTTTAAAATAATGAAGTAAAGTAAGAGGGAAAAAAAGGCAACAGAAAGCATCAGCTGAGATGATACTAATTTGGTCACCTAACAGCTCCTAGAGGAGACTTGCAAAGGTAACCTTCAGTGGAGCTGGCAGGGGCCTGAGATTCTGGAGTGTCCCCAAGGGCACAGAAGGCCAACCCGGATGATGGAAACTTCAAATTTAGTTGCTGGTGGGGTAAAAGAGAAAGGCAAGTGTTCTGCCATGTCCTTTTATGGCGATGCTTGTAGAAGCGAATGTTGTGGGCTATGAGTTGTAATTCAGCATTGTGTCTGTGGCCTAGTGAAGGAGCTGGGTTGACTAACTTGGGCACTGGGTTTTACTCCAGGTCTTCAACACGTCCATGTGCTTGGGTTTCCTTCACTTGTAAGCAGAGTCATATTCATAAGTGTCCAGTCTCATGCCGGATATTCTTGTCAGCAGAACTTCTTTGAGTGGCAGTGTTACTGAAATGGTTCTAAGCCTGAGAATCTCTCTTTTGCCTGTAAAGGGGAGATTGATTGGACACCAACATCCTACCAGCCCTTTTAGGTCTCATTCAAGGCCAGTTCCTGGGGAGATCACTAAGAATGTCTTTATATCATTTTGTAGCCCTTTACTGTGACGTTTTCTAATAGAAAATGTCCCTTGTCAAAATGCTAATAATTATAATAATAATTCGCTCTCCAACCAACTCCTATAAATTATAACATGTGTAGAATTGTGATAAAGCTTTGCATAATGTAGGGTTTGTATCAAGTTTGTGCAAGTTTTTGTTAAATAAAAGTCTGTTTCCAATGCTTCTATAACATCTCTGTAAATTTTGCTTTACCAACCTCTGAGTTCACTAGAGAAGTGATACCTGAAAGGGTTCTGCCCACTCGCTCGCCCGGGGTTTGTTAAACTCTCGGATTTTATTTTGAAGTATAATCTAGAACAGTGGTTGGCACTTGCTTGGCTGATAGGCGGTGGCATGGAACATGAACAGTGCCCAGGGTTGGTGCCAGCATCCACTCTCTGAGTTCAGAGATGCTGTCACCTGCCCACCATCACCATGGCCATCATTATTACCCTCTCCGTGGCCCAAAAAGATGTATGGACGGACCTATAATATAACCTGTTCGATGTTGCTGTGACACGCCAGTGCCAGGAGTAGTTTTGCACAAAAATACAATGTTTGGTGTGTGCTTGGAAACCGCTGGGAGTGAATGTTTCCATTGCCTCAAAGATGCTCTTGCTGTCTCCTCTTTAAGCAGCCATTTGGTGCGGCTGTCAGCCAGGCCCTTGTGGTAGGCTGTTCCCTGTGAGTGGAGTTGAGCATTCTTCTCTGATGGCTCTTCTAGGTCAGATAAAACTAGACCAGCCTTTCAGGGGAGGTCTCGACCTTAGGACATCGCCGGCCCATGCTGGGGCCAGGTGGAAAGGGAAGTGTCCTTGTGATGCTGTTGCTATTGTGCTCTGTCTTCTTTTGTGACATTCATTATGGACTTAGTAAGTGTCCCTGGAAGTAAAAGAAAAAAAGACTTTGGTAAAATACACATTACATAAAATTTATCATTTTAACCATTTTTAAATGTGCAATTCAGTGGCATTAAGTACATTTGCATTGGTGTGTAAACATCCGTCTCCAGAACTTTTTTATCCTCTCCAGTTAAAACTCTGTATGTATCCATTCCTCCAGAACTTTTGTTATTTCAATTTGTCTTTTAAGTATTTTATGTCTTATATGCATCTTACTTCAGAAGACACTTATAAAAGAGGCGGACCAAATTTTATGCACAGCCTACTCACTTGGTTCAGGGTATTTTATTGTTTTGTTTTGTTTGGTTGGGTTGGGGAGGAGGTTTTTCAGAATAAGCAGTTTATTTTTCTTATAATTTACGAAGAGGTCTGAAAAGTTTTCCCCTAAAGGCCCAAATAGTAAATACAAAGTCTTCATAAGACAGACATTTCTTGCAACTGTTCAGCTCTGGAATTGTAGCATGGAAGTAGCCATAGACAGTATATAAATTAATGGGCATGCCTGTGTTCCAATAAAACTTTATTTACAAAATAGGCAGTTGGCCAGGTTTGACCCAGGGGCCATAATTTGCTAATTTCTGATTTAGAAATAAAGAGTATTATACTGTTAAATTGGAGGTGGTATTTAAGACATTTTTTAAGTCTCAGGACTAAGAAAAGAGAAGAATTTCACATCACCAGGTGAAGGATTAGAGGTGCATTTCATGATGAGTAATATAAATTGTATTGAAGCCTATATGCAAAAACATTTTGGAGCCAAAAAATTCCACCATGAAATTTTAGAAAGCTGTCTCTGGTTTTCTAGTTTGGGTGCTGAGTCCAAACTACAGTAGTACAATGCTTACCAAAAGAATCTATAAATAACCCAGCCAGCCTATGTGCTAGCCATATGTAATAGTAACTCTGAGGACATGCTGACTAATACTATTCATCTCTAGCAGCTTACATGTGAAATGAGGCTAACTTTAAAATAGTTGAGTTCATGCAAATAGATCCTATGACTAAGTGAATATAGACAATAGAATTTTATCAGTATGAAATAAATGATAAAGGACGTTTCGTTTAGTGGAGCCCAACTTGGGAGGTGTGGACTTGTGGCAATTAAAGAAATGTGCTCTTTCTGATGATTGCTGATTCTTCATTGGCTATGGCTCCCTGAAATTTTAATTATGGGGTGTTGATAATGTTGCCGAGATGTATTTCTTCCTAAGAACTAGGATGCTTGTGAGCACATTCAGAATCAGGATTTCCCTTAACTCCTTACCTCATATCACCAAAAAACCAATAATAAATAATTTTCCTCCATGGATGGTGAAGAAGATTCCTGATATCAGACATACTACTGACTTGAAACCTTCTTACAAATTGGAAGGGTAGCCTATGAGCTAGTGCTACATGGTAGCAGTCATGCCATATTTATCAAAGACATCCTCTTTAGCCATTTCTAGATGATGCTCAATTGTTTGGAGAGGTTTAGTGACTTTTCAGATCTCAGGGTACCCTTTATTGCAAAGTTCACTGAGTTTCCTCTAAGTTTTCTTAAAAGAGGCAGGGGTTGGGATCAGGATACTAGTCTGCTCCATTAGCTCCAAGCACCTGAGGTGCCCAGATGTCAGTTTTTAGGCATAGCTAGAAGGAGAAAAGTCCTTCAGACCAAAATTTAGAAAATCCTGTTTCGTATTTTACATAAATCTGGTGTGAGTAGCACAGTCCCTTGGTCACCTGACCTTTCTTTTGCACCAGAATAGAAAATACTTTGTTGAGAGGTGATAACAGTTGTCACCAACAGTTTAGCACTGACCTGATAGATACAATGATGTTGACTGTGCTCTTTGCGACCACCTGGCAAGGCATAATCATAGCCGACATGGGTCTGGAAGTCCTAGTGGAACACTAGCTGAAAGAGTATTGTGTTACATATTTTTAAGTAAGCATGATACCAGGCTGTGTTCTATTGGGAATAATGTGCAAGTGCTGGGAAGTACTTCTTCACTCATATTTAATATTTGATATGACCATGTTTGAATAACTGAGAATGATTAACATGTTTAAAGGATGAACAGTAATCCCTTTAAGAAAAGGTTAAAGGATTTGGGGTGTTTAACTTAGGGAAGAGAATTAGAGGTCATTTAATAACCATCATTATGTATATCATTGAGAAGAAGACACTGACCATTTGCTTTTGGTCTTGGGACAAGAGGAACACCTTCAGGCTTAGAAGGAACTGAAAAACAGTTCTTTGGATACAAAGAATTTTTGACTTGAAGTTGATATGGAACTCACTGATAGCTAAGCATTTTTCCTGTGTGGAGTTGGGGTTGTGGGCTAGATGACCTGTTAGAGTCCCATCTAGCTCTGCAGTCCTTTGAATTGCAGCTGATAAGCTGAGTTAGTGCCTAACTCAGTCACTACGGGGTTGATTGGGAGGCATTGGGGCAATAGTCTCATGAATGCATGTTGTGATCATTAACTAAAACTACATTGTCTACTTGTACTTGTTCATACTGAAGCAATGTCCCAAGCCTGTATGGGGACTTGCATTGTTTTGATAGTGTGAGACACCAGCTTTCAGAAAGTGAATGCAGTCACAAAAGACATTTTCCTTAAGAGAAATACCAAAGTGTGTGTGTGTGTGTGTGTGTGTGTGTGTGTGTGTGTGTGTGTTATATTGGGCAAAAATTCTGCTTGGGAAAAGCCGTGATCAGGATTCCGTCTAAATAACTTAGAAAAGAATTCTGATAGAATAATTCTGCTCTGTGTTTGATATAAAGAAGTAGCAAGGATTGTACTATATTTAGTGCGTGAAGTCAACTTTCTGTGAACCAGAAATATAGAGGTTGGGAATGGAGATAACTTGTTTAAGAAGGGGTGGAGGCATGTGATGAATTGCTAGCATAGACACTTATGCTGAAACTTCTACTTGGCTGAGCTGTGGGTTCAGAGAAACTGGCAGTTTATAATCTGGAAAACTTCTTAGTTAAAATAGATTTTTTTTTCTTTCCGTGGACATCAACCTTTCGCCCGTAATTGAAAAATAGATTCATGTGTTTTGACCACATACTGTTACTTTGTATAATGACCTTCTGATTATTAGTTCGCTTTATGCTACTGAGCAATTAATCAAAAATTCATTGACTGTCTTCTATGTTGTAATACTGCGCTAGGTTTTACAGGACATAAAAGAGAAGCAAAGGAGAACTGAAACAACTTCTGGGCATCCTTTCTATGGATTATTCACCAACAGATTTCTTATACATGCTAGCTTATTAAAGCTAAAGGTTGGCCCTTTCAGGTTAAGATCATTCTTATTTCACAGAAATGGAAATTGAGGCTCAGGGAGAATGAGTTGACAAAGCTAATAGTGGTGGCTGGTAAAGTCTCATTTTTTCCCAAGAGGTATTCTAGTTCTAAATTCTTTACTACATAAAATATCTTTTTCGTTGTTGTTGTTCTTGAGGGGGAGAAACAGGTGGTTAACATATTATTCAAGAGAAGATCATTTATAATTAAATGACAAGTTGGTGCAAAATGTTAATGCCAGAGCGCTCAGCAAGGGGAGTTACTGTGCAGGTGGGGAAGTTGTCAGGGAAAGATCAGTAGAATTGAGTGGGCAAAGAGAAGGCAGACCCACTGCAGGCAGCAACGGGAAATTCCTGTACAAAAACTCAGAGGCAGGTCTGGACCTAGAGCAGAGATGAGGCTGAACAGATATGGGGGTAAGTCATGGGGATCCTGGGCTGTGGGGAGAAGTCATAAGAATGTAAAAAGCACCCACATTGTGGGGCCTGATCCCCAACAAAGGAAGCAGGAAAGGCAAGCAGTCTGGGCATCATGAGCTCTTGGGCAGGACAAATGTGATGTTTATGTGAGGACAGCTGACCTAGGCATGTCAAGAAATTTGGGTTCGTATACTCTTCCCCCACCAGGCCAGGCCACCTCGGTCATGGTCATCATGCTTGGTATCAGCTGTTCATCTTGCATAGTGTCAAACCTAGCAGTTAATGATGCTGTGGACATTTTCCACCAAGTGTTATTCTGAAACCAGAAAAACGACTATTATACTACCTCCTGGTTTGCATTTGGGGAGGAGAGGAGACTATCCTGAGAGGTGGGTTGGCCCCAGAGAGCTTCGTACTTGAGAGGCCAGTTGAAATTTGGAATCAAAATTCACGATTGTCCTCCTAGCCAAGTTGGAGAAAGGGCTTATTTGAAAAGTACCCTTTAGACTGAAATGTTGCTGAATATGGTTGAAGAAAAGCAAGAAAGCCAGGCTCAGATTCTGGCCATTGGCCAGGAGTGCAGAAGCCCTTTTTGGTACAATTGGATATACTTAGCTGACTTACACTTAGGTGGGTTCAATTAGTCCTGAGATGGCACACTCCTTCCAAGTCTTCACTTCCGTCTCTGTCTCCGATGCTCATCTCTCCCCGCTCCATCTTGTCGATGGGCTCCTCGCTGGCCCCTAAAGCTGCAAGAGGTGTAGCCATGTCTGAGGCAGTGTAGCCATGTCTGAGGCATATGGAGTGTGAGTCCAGAGATTATGGGCCATCTTTTCCACGATGGCCAAGAACGGTTGATGCTCCCTGATGTGCTAAATAATAGCCACTGCACTCTCAAGGTAATCTTCCTAGTTGCCTTGTTAGGCTACCGTCTCACTTTGCAGATGAGTGAGCCAATACTCAGAAGGGTTAAGTGACTTGGTCAAAGCTACGCAGAAGTGGTAGGGCCCAGATTAGAGTCCAGATCTTTCTGATATTTATGTTAGTATATTTGCCAGTGTATGCTATTTACCTATAATGTTCAATGACAGTCATCTTGGATCAGGCATGGCTAAAAGTGGCAGAGCCCTGGACTTAAAAGATTATCTGACAGCATAGAATGGAAACCCACAATAGAAATGATACCATACCCACCTTCTCTCTGAGAAAAGGAACAGCCTCTGGACCCACCCCTCTTCCTCCCTACCCACCAACATTTATGTAGCACCTGGGACTCATACAGCACTGTCTCACCAAACACCGTCAAAATCCCTTTCCTTCATCTGCCTTCACACTCTAGCGCTGACATAGATCTGGTAGGCCAGCGTTCCAGGCCCAAGTGTTAACTCTGCTTTCAGTGCAATGTCCTGTGACTGTTTGATGCATCCACCTGTATCACCTACAGACTGGCTTAAAATTTCACTGCGTGCCCCGCAGAAGACACCCCAGGCCTTCCTCCACGGGTGCATTACGTCTGTCATAGGCAGGACCCCAGTCGATTTTGCCTTGTAGAGGGTGAGAAGTTTGGCTTTAGAAGAAGTCTCTGCCTGGCGATTGGCACTGGGAGTAAGATTTGAGGCAGCAACTTGCTCTCTCTGCTCCCTCTCCATTAATCTCAGGAAACTCTCTGCAGTGCTAATCACACCTCACTTCTGTTATCTGAAATACTTGCCTGAAACCAGGCAAATGCACACATCTATTTGACTTCGAAGATCAGTGCTCTTTCCTTTTTAACCATTTTGTCCAAGAAGGGGATCTTCCCCCTCCTCCCTTAAACCAGGGGCTCTGTCTGGGCTTCTCCAACCTCCTCCAGGAAACTTACTTTTCCTTTAGTAACAAGTCCTGCTGGCTCCTGGGAGAACCCACTGGTTGGTCAGTACTGTGGGTTCAGCCAGTATGTTAATGAATCCGAGTTTCCCAGCAGGGACAAACTGGGCAGTTAGAAAGAGCCAGCTGCCCTGGCCAGGCTGTCTTGTGCCAGGCAGCTTGCAGGACCATTTTAGGTGGCTGTGAGCCTGTCAGGAGCAGGCAGTGCTTCTGCTCACTCCCGGGCTGGGAACTTTTCCTTTCCTGGGACTTCTTTGCCTCTCATTATCTCTCAAGTATCATTTGGTTGACCTGCTTCAAAAGGAATTCAGTCTCCATCTGTGTAAATACTAATGAATCCAACTTGGTATTAGAAGATCTTGAAAGTTCCAGGGTGCCATTTTGGTGAGAATGTAATTTTTTTTTAAATGACTTTTTCCAGCACCCTGTCTTCCTGTCTTATCCTCTTTGTCCAAACAGGGAAATGCTTCTTAGAGAGATGCCCTTTAGAGCTGTCCCTTCTCGAAACTTTTCCCTCCCAGGAGGCTGTGGAAAAGGGCACTGGGTGCAGGGCAGACAGTACCCAGGAATGTTTTGGCCCCAGGGTTTTGACGTGCATTCACCCAGCAAGCAGGCTCAGGGAGGAGTCAGATGGTGAGGCCCCAGAGGCTCTTTTTTGCTTTGGTATCTGAACAGGAGAAGCAGCAGTCCTAGAGCAGGATGCCATGGTTCCAGACCACCTGAGTCACACACTCAGGGGTCAGTCCACATTGCGGAAAGGCTAAGGAGACCTAGGTTAGAGTCCCAGGCCTGTGGCCACCTTGCCCAGTGACCCTGGACAAGTCACCATACCTTTGGGGGCATCAGTTTCCCCAGGTGTTTAAAGGAGGGGTTGGACCAGGTTGGTCCTAGGTTCATTTTAGTGCTGACAGAGGTGCTGAATGGATCAAATAAGCAATCCTGATGATGCTATCTAGCCAAGAAACTGATTTGCATTCTAATTGCAGCCTTCTGGAAGTTAAGTTTTTAAGCCACTGGGGTCATATCAGTGGTGGCACCATTACAGGGGTCCGTGGAGGGAAGATGGCAGTTTAAATCCCCCCTCCCAACCAGCACGACCACTAAGCATGTCTTGAAGGTAGATGCCTCCTCCGTTCTCTCTCCACACACCTGTGACTCAGGACTCCTCACTTCATCCACCCTTTCCCTGGATTGAAGAGGCAGATGGAGGACCAGCTGGGTTAGGGTTGGACTGGGCATTTTCTGGATGAGGCTCAGGCACCTGTGGGGTACACCCTTGTGGAGAATCATTTGTGTCCCCCAGCTCTGGCCTTCCAGAGGGCAGGCCCCATTTTCTCACAGGCCGGGCCTTTTTCAGATGAAGCTGCATTGGCCCTGGGTGTCGACCTGTGCCAGACTTCTGGTTGCAGAGAAGAGTCCTCAGGGCTGACCTCGTGGAGGCAGATCTCAGAGCTCCCTGGGGGCTGTGCTGACCCGAGGCTCTGGACTCTCAGTTGTGTGCTCTCTTCCTCCTTCTCCGATTACCCACTTAGGCAGGTTCTGTCTCCTGCTTTGGTTTCAGGGAGCTACTGAACTGCTTTGCCTTTTCAACCTTTCCAATTCCTCACCTTTAACTCTGCGAGGGAGGGGTTCGGAGGTGGCCTTAACCTAGTTTTGCCCTGGGATAATTCGGGGAGTGCCTTTAATCCAGTATCCTAGATTAGCTTCTAGGCTTCAGGGCAGTTTCCTCAAGTCCTCACCCACCCTGCTGAGTTTTCAAGGGCAACCTGGAGTGTGGACAGGGGACAGTGGGTCATGAAGAGAAAAGCAGGACCTCAGCACAGGTGGGCAGTCCTCTGACCTGCTACAAGGTCAGAAGGCCCAGTGCTCTCTGGCAGGCTGCTCATCGGCCCCTCAGCCTGTGTGTGTCAGGAGAAGGGCCTTTTCCACTACCCATTTTCTGTGGCCGAGTGGTATGGTGGTTACCCTCATGGATGTTAGGATAAGATGTAGGTTTACATCCTGCCTCTGCCACCCCATTGCTAGGTTGTCTCAAGCAAGTTTCTTCACTGCTCTGAATTAAGTGGAGACAGTGACACCCAGGTCATAGATTATTTTAAGAATCAAATGAGGAACTATGTTCAAAGTGCTTAGCACCCTGGACATACTTTAATAAGTTGTAGCTATTAGTAATAATAATACTAATATTCTTCTAAAGAAGACTTCAGAGAATTGAGTTTCTGCATCTTTTTAAGAATTTGTTGTGTCTCTTGAATAAGCAAAAACCAAAATCTTTTTCCTGAGTACTTATTTCATTCTCTTACCCATTCCTTCTAGCTTCCTTTTTTGTCTTCCTTCTTTCTTTGTCTCCCTTCTTCCTCCCTCAAAGCTTTCCCCAGATTTGCTAATTCCTCTTCTCACTTTATCTCTCCTCTCTGTTCTCATGATCCATTGGCCTCTGATGACCTCTTTTCTTTACTTATTCATGATTCAAGGTGCATCCTGGCAGTTCTCAAAGCTGATGCCATCCAGCTACTTTTCTCCTTGCTGTGAATTCTACCTCACCCTCCATCAAGATACTACAGCTCCCCAACCAAAAGATCCCCTACTGGCTGCAGGGTCCCCACCACCCCCCTGAGATGGGAATTTCACCATCTTGAATCTTTCTTACTCTTTGTTCTTTGGGTTCCCAACCACCATGACAAGTGGATTTATGAGTCTGGAACTCAGCGGAGAGGTCTGTATTAGAGAGATCAACTTGGGGGTTAAAAGTATGTAAATGATAGTTAGGGGAAACGATTCTTACTAGATAAAAAGAGGAACCTGGAGTAAGAGAGAAGAGGAAGGTCCATCAAAGGAGACTGAGAAGGGTCAGCCAGGGAGGAGGCAGGAGGACAGGTGAATGTATGGAGGAGAGAGTGTATGGAAAGGGAGAGTAGAAAGCACTGGCTCTTTCAAGGAGTTGTGCTAAAAAGATGAGCAGGAATGAGGCCCTTGATGGAGAGGGATACTCAGTCAGCAAGGGTCTTTTTGAAAGATAGAAACACTTAGAGCATATTTGTATGCTGGCAGAATGGTCATTGCAAGCACAGGTTGGAGGTATTGATGATGCAAGAGGTAATAATAGTAGGAACAAAATTCTCAGAGAAGTGGGAGAGGTTGGGATGCAGGCACGGGTCAGGGATTGGCTTTGGGTAAGAGCTGAGAGGGTTTGTTCCCGGTAATGGGAGGAAGACAAGCATAGGGACACGAGTGCAGAGAGATATGTGACTACGCGTGGTGAAAATGAGATAGTTTTATTCTGATTATATAGGGAGAGTAGGAGGAAGGGATGTGAGGTGTGGGAGATGGAGAGAGTGGGGAGAATGAGTTGACTGGGGAAATATGGGAGCACTAACCAAGATGTGTGGTCATCGTTTAAATGGAGACTAGTCGGCACAGTGGTGTGTTTTTCTCTGCTTTACAAACACAGAGTTGGAGGGTTGGGCTTAATTGGAGTTGGGGTAAGTAGGAAAGAGGGAGCGAGGGGAGGCAGATATGTGCAAGAATCTGATTTTAGGGATGGATATGGAGTCTGTGGATGTGAGTGCACAAGAGGCGGTGACGGAGAGGGTGGTACGTGGTGAGAGGTGGTGAGGTTGGTGAGCTGGAGCTTCCAACATGATTAAAGAATTGGTGGTATCCTTAATAAGCTAAGACCAAGCTGGCTATTGCTAGCTGTCCTCTTTTTATTTTGGCTCAAGATATATACCTCTTAAAATAGTTGAATAGATACTAAAATAGAAAATGGCAAAAAGCAATGCTCGTTTTGGAACGGTTTAATTCATTCGTCATTTAATGAGTGGAACTTAATTAGGTTGCAAAGGTATTCAATGGTTCATGATGGCACAATTGGAAGCAATGTCTTAAATCTTTCCTACCTCCATTGGCCAGTTCCACTAACACGAGGATGGGCATTTGAGTATGTTCTTATTGATACAAAGGAAATAGTCTATGAGTTAGTTGTGTAAAGGGCCTTATCTTAGGGAGAGAGCATATGTTGCCTGTCTTAAGCTGCTGAAAGGAAGCAAAGGCCTCCTGTTTATGCAGAAGATCCACAGGTCTCTGGCAAATAGAACTGCTATCGGGAAGACAGCATTTGTCTGGACATCGGCCAGTAAGAATTGATGTCCTCTGCATCCAACAATCACAGGACTGTCTAAAACACTTAAGAGTATGTTGACAATAGGCTACGAGGTTAAGAGTAATACAGAATTTCTGGGAATGAGAATAGAGATTTGTTTCTTGGTGCCAAACAAAGCAGAAGAGTGGTAAAAATATTGCTTTTTTTTTTTTTTAAAGTGTTTTCCATTCAACAAAACAGTAGCACATACCCTATTGTTGTGATCCTCACAATAAAAGGATGTGGTGGGTAGGAAAGGTTTTGGAGCCCTCATTTGAACCAAGATGGACTCGGGGTCAGAGTGGCTGGTGGACTTCCCGAGGTCCCACATGCAGGAGCCTTGAGGAGAGTCTGGGAGCCAGAGAGTCACCAATTGGAGCCCAAAGAGCCTTGCATCAGGGTCATCTCAGGATACTAGCTAAATGGGCAGGTTCCCACCTACTCTAGGCCTGGGGATCTGCAAGTTTTAATCATCTCCCCTGGGGATTCTTATGTGCTCAAGTTCGAAAGCTACTGAGTCACCAGAATAGTGCTTCTGTGGCCTGGGAAAATGAGAAGACTAGAGACTGATAATTTTTGAGGTTCTGTTCTTCAAAGGAAAAGGAAAAATTTCCTCTTGAGTCAAGGAGAGTAAAAGAGATGGATGATGAAGTGTGTGCTGAAGGAAGAAGAGTAGAAAAGGTCTTCATGGGGATTGAGAGGCTGGGTAGAGTGGGCATCCCTTGAACAAGGGAACCTGATTTAGATCAGCCCATGTGGGGGCTTGACCTCAGAGCAACTTCAGACTTGCCATACTGGTTCCAGCTATGAAGCTCTGCCCCTGACAGTGGCCCCAAGGGGCTTCTGAGAGCTGGTCATTCCCTATGTCATTCTTAAAGAAGGTACTCTGTGGATGCCAAGAGCATGCGCTGGGTGGGGAATCAAGCAGTTTCCCCAGCCTCTCAGCATTTTGGTTACCTTGTCTGCTCTGAGAGTAGGAAGGGCTTCCCAGAAGTAGGGCCATTTGGGCTGGTCTTGAAGGATGAATAGAAGTTCCAAGAGCAGGCAAAGGGAGGAAGTGGTATTTCATTGATTCTTTTATTCATATGTGAATTGATGGATTCACTCATTTGATAAGAGCTGTTTGGTGGAGAGTTCAGATTAGAGAGAATGAAGACTGAATAGGTATCCCAGAAAGGAAGGGAGTGAAATTAGGGCAGTGCACTCCAAAATTCTTTATGCATGTGAGTCACCCGGGGGATTTTGTAAAAATGTAGATTCAGGTTCCAGAGGCCTGGAGTAGGTGTTTCTAGCAAGCTTCCAGGTGCTGTTCATGCTGCTGGTCCATGGACCACACTTTGTGTAGCCAGAATGTAGACAACCTGCTTGACAGGTTTGACTGTGAATGAGAGTTGAGAGGTAGGACAGAGAGATCATTTGCGTGCAGAAGTGTGAAGTGTAAAAAGAGAGGTTGCTTTTGTGGGGTGGGCGGGCGGAGAAGGAACATGGCAAGTACTTTTCCGTGTGTCTGTTGCGTAGGGAGAAGTGGTGATTGGATCAATGGCTGTGAAAGATGAACCTGCAAAGGGCAGTTATGACCAGACAGTAAAGATGCTTGTGATGCTAAGGAGCTTACTTCCTGCTGAGAGCAATGAGAGAAATGGGAATTACTTAAGAAGGAGTGAGTTGATACCTCATAAGTGATGAAGTAGAGAAAATGTCAACCACTAATTTTTTAGAGAGGGTCTTTCAGATTATATTCTGCAAAATAGAAGTATCTGACTAGGAATCCCATCTATTAATCAAACCACAAAACAAGGCCACCGTTGGATTTGTGGCCCTGGCTATTTCGATAAGGTTAAGGAAAACACGAGTTAAATATGTATTTGATCGGTGACCTGCTTAAGGTTTGAAACCTTAATTCTCACGTGAGGCTAAGCTTCGAGGTCAGAGGTAACCCCTAGGTTTCTTCTCATAGGCAAACTCAGAATGGTAAAGGCTGTCTGAGTCCTATGTTAAGAAGGACCGTAAGGTCTCAGCAACAAGGGCTGGAAGAGAATGTTGGCTTGATTACTGATGTCTGCTGTAAGTATGGGTTGAAAGAGTGGCATACGTTTAGCTATCCCTGAAGGGAGGTCAGAGTTCTGGCAATAGATTCCTAATTCTCTTACACCTATTCCTCAGGTACCTTCATTTCCCTGGTAGTGGAATGGAGTTGATCACTTATCCTGAAGGTCTTTGTGATTCTTCAGACAGTTGTGAGGGTGTTGTCTACATTTACAAAGTACCAGGAAAGGTTCTCCTTCTGCATTACTTTAATATTGATGAGTGTTTTTGTACTGAATAGACTACATGTCTTAGGGCATCATTTCTATTAAATCTGAAGACAAATGCTGGTAACTGGAAATAGCCATTGATTTGCTTTCTCCTATAGTATCTCAACTCCCTAATTTATCTAGAGGAAAAAAATAAAGCCCATGTACAATCAACTCCTCTAGCTTTCTAAATAAACAGTGAGATCAATTCTCATTCATGAATTTGTTGCGTAAATATTTGTGTGATCATACGGAAGAATCAGATTAATCCTAGATGAGAGTTTGGCTGGTGGAAAATGATCTATCAGTTGCACTGAGTGGCCAAAGATGCAAGTCGAGTCCAGAGCTGGTGGTGGCCCTGGGTTAGTACAAGGCCAGATGGCTCTGGGTTTTGACATCTCCCATGGAGCCCAAGGATACTTCTCTTTTAAGCAGCATTGGTTCAGTGTGATATTTGTTTTCATCTTGTCAAGGGTGGTGAAGGATATCAGGAACCTCACGACTCAAGGAGCCTGAGCAAGAGGCTTCAGGGGAAGCTGGCTGTCACTATCACCATCCTCATTTTCCATTCTCCTGCCATTATAATTCAGAAAGTGAATTGGTGACTTGGAAAAATTGGAGGATAAAGAGGGAAAAGGATCAAAATGAGTGGCGAAACTTTTGGGGGCTTTGGGGTGGGGTTAGGGTTGTAGTTATCCTGACAGTGATACAGTATGATGTGGCAAAAATCGAAAAAATGGGGGCCCTTTCTGTCTGCTCCTTTGCTCCTTTCCTAAGTAAGGTGAGTAAGGAACATTCCTGTCTTTTCTTGTCTGCCAATTTAATGGAGGTGTCTGGGGCTGCTGTGGAATTAACTTTGGATGCCAAAGGTCTTTTTGTGTTCCTTTCAGAGGTTCCACAGGTAGAGCAGGTGTTGGGCACTTCCTTCGGGCTACCCCTAGAGAGGACCAGGGCAACCAGCTCCATGTGGAAGTAACCAGCCCAGCAAGACTGTGTGGGACAGTGAGGTGGGGGGAGGGGAATGACACCTCTTCACTCCAGCGCCTGACAGAGGAGCTGTGGCCAGTGAGATCAGGGGACTTCTGTGGAGATTCTCGGGAGTCGAAATCCAATAATGCCACCATCGTTTGCGGACCTCCTTCTGGCAGCTTCTAGGGTCCCTTCGTGTGGGCCAGATTGATTCACTCCTGGGTGATTCTTCCCCAGGGTTTTCTAGGATTAGTCACCGCCAGATGGTGAGGATTTGATGCCCTGCCTGCCTCCTGTGAGCAAGCCCAGCTTCCTGAGAGACTTAGCTAGATGCATGGAGAGACCTTAAGGGACAGGCAGCTAGTCCACCTTTTGTTGTACAAGTTGAGGAAACTGAGGCCCAAAGAAATCCAGTGACCTGCATTACTGTGCCTTAGCCAACTTGTGAATAAAAGAGGAAAATGTTATATCTAATAGCTTAAATTTAGCTTGAACTGAAATTGAGCCTTTGGATTGGCCATCTTGGGACATGATGTGATAGACAATGGGGTAGAGTAGAGTCCACAGCACTAGAGTGTGAAGGCCTGAGTTCGAACCCTGGCTCACTGCTTGCTGACCATCTGAGCCATTCTGAACCTGTTTCCTCATCTATAAATCAGGAGTGTTTATATCTGTCCTGCCTACTTCACAGAATTGTTGTGGGGAATCAAATGAAACCAGTGAGTATACAGATACTTGCTTAAGAATGTTATGAGTAATTATCATTAAGATATCTCAGCACCGCTTTCTTTAGGCCAAAATACTGACTGTGGGTTGTTGCTCTGCTCATATCAGTTTGTTAAACTTCCAGGAAGTCCTCGATGTTCTACTATGGAGGACTTGTTCTCAGGGACCCAAAAGAAAATCTCGTTGGAGGTGGGGGACAGGCTCAGGAAGGTGGAAGGAGGGTGGAGCAGGGTGAGGGTGAGACGGGGGAACGGGCGGCAAGACTACAAGCCATAGGTGGCAGCTTTTTTGGTGGGGAGGGTCTCCAGATTGGGCCCAGGAAGCTGTGTGTGTACTATTATTGTCTTGTGAGGTTTCACACCTATTCACTTCTATATTTAGTCATCCCCTCACTGTTGCTTAAATTATCTTAGTTTCTACTATGAGCTCCTTTAAAGAAGATTCATTTAAAAGAAGAATAACAGCCCTCTCTGGAGGAGAGGAAATGAGATAAACTCCCAAAGCCCACTTCCACCCTTCATTGTTTAGCCCAGTGCTGAGACTCAGCCTAAGCAGGAGTCCTGTCAAATGTCAGGTTTTTCTAGAGCCTTCCCCTCAGACCTCATACCGTTCCTCCTTTGCCACTGTTTTAGTTATCTATTGCTGTGTAACAAATTATCCCCAAATTCATCAGCTTAGAACAACACACATTATTATTTCATAGTTTCTGAGGATCAGGAATCTGGGAATGGCACTTTTTCTCTCATGAGGTGATAGTTGAGATGTTGGATGGGGCTGCAGTTATCTTGACTGGGGCTGAAGGAGTTGCTTCCAAGCTTACTTGCATGCTGTTGAGAGCCCAAGTTTCTCTTGGGCTGTTGAACTGAGGGCCTTAGTTCTTTGAAGCTCTTGGCCAAAGGTCACTCTCAGATTCTTGCCATATGGACCTTTCCATAGAACAGATCACAACGCAGCAGCTGGTTTCCTCCATAGTAAGTGGAGAGAGAGAGAGAGAGAGAGAGAGAGAGAGAGAGAGAGAGAGAGAGAGAGAGAGAGAGAGAGAGAGCGCGCAATCACAATGGACCCCTGAGTGCCTTTTTATAACTTAGTCTCCAATGTTGCAAATCCCCACTCCCTCTTTACTGTATTTGTTATGTCATTAAGTCCCGCCCATATTCGAGGGTTGGGGAATAACCTCCATCTATTGAAGAGAGGTGGATTGGTGGATTAAAGAATTTGTGGACATTTAAAAAAATGTGCCCCAGCCACTAACATTGCTGCCTGGTGATCATTTCCATCCTCCCCTCACCATTCAGTCTGACTCGCAATGTTGCTCTCCTGCCTGTGGAACCAACTTCCCTACTGGATGCGGGGATTCCTGGAGAATATGCTGGACTATTGACCAGACTGGAGCTGTGGGAGAAACCTTCACCAGGACGTGTCCTAGCCTTGCAAACAGGGCTCCGGCACTGAGGACTGAAGAGCTTCAATCCAAGGTCGGAAGGAAAGGCCTGGGTTTCAGAGACTTGATGCGTCTCCTGGAGCAAGCATGGAAACTGTTGCTTGCAGGGCTGCTTCGGCATGGAACCTTCACCAGAACATGACCCCTGTCAGTGAATGGAATCAGATCAAGCAATATTCCTAAGACTATTTTAATTGGCACTTTCAAGCTTGAGTATGATGGAAAAGCCTGTGGAAGGAGAAGCAGGTTGTGAGATAATCTTATGAGTTCCTCCCTCTACAATGCTGAAAACATCCTATCCAGAGAGGCATGAGGTCCTACTCCTGTAGACTACTTAATCCTGTTCTAATCGCCAGTGACTTGCTCAGGGTAATACGTTCTCTTCAGTTCTTATATTACTTCATCTCCCAGTTGATGGTGGTGGTCATCCCTTTTCCTTGGATGCCGTGAGGGACTATCTCCAGGTTCTCCTCCTTTCGTGACCATATTATCTCTGTCTTATTAACTTCTTTTCTCAATGCCCTTTAATGCCTTCAGTTCCAGTAGTTACGCTTTTCCCTCGTTCCAATGATGACCTTTTTATTTTTCACTCTGTTGTTTCTTCTTGAGTATCTCACCAAGTTCCAAGGCTTCATCTACTGTTCATACCTGATGATTTCTAATTCTTTTATTATCTCCAGCCTGGTCCTCTCTTCTGAATATAGGTCCATAGTTTCTCATTGGCTCCTGGACATCTCTACTGAATGTCTCATCTGCACAACACACGCAACATGCCAAAATTGAATCTGTTATTACTCTTTGCAAGCCTACCGTCTCCATCTCAGCTAACAGTGCTGTCGTCTACTGCGTGGCCTATCCTTGGAATCTCGGTGTCATTTTTCGACTCCTTGCTTTTGCTCACATCCATGTTCAGGCAGCATGATGTCCTATTGACCAATTCTACCACCCGGATATTTCCTACATTTATCCCCACTGTTACTGGGCTGATTCTGGACTTGTGCCCTCACTGGAACATAAGCTCCACAATAAAAATTCATTGACTATAAATGGGTATTGTAACTGGTCATTCTGCCTCAGCCATTTCTAATACTTCTTCCCTCTCCTCTACCATCAGTCATCTCTCTAAAACAAGGCTCCAAGGAAATCAGGTCCTCGCTTAAAAAACTCTGAGGATTCCTCACTACTTACAGAGTCCAATTCAGATCTTTATGTTTGCATAAGGGACCCTTCACAACCTTTCTCCTTACTTTTATAGCATCATCTTTCACTACTTCCTCTTCCCCTTGCTCTCCTTGAGCTACTCTGCTTTGCCTGAATGGATCATGTACCTTAAATTTCCTGCAATCTCCTCTCCATGTAGTTCTTTCCCCCCCTTTTTCACTTAGAAAACTCCTATTCATCCTTCAAGGCCCAGCTCAACTGCTACCTCTTCTCAGTAGCTTTTCCCAAGCTCTGCACCATTTATTCCTTCTCCATCTGTAAGTACTTTATTCATTCTCCTATTATAGCACTTATTACATTGTCTTATAGTCACTTTAAAAAAATATGACCTATAATAGTTATCTCTTTCTGCATAACAAATAACTCTGAAATGTAACAGCTTAAAACAATAAACATTTATTATCTCATAGTTTCTATGGGTCAGGATGTATGGTTTAGGTGTGATTTAGCTGAGTACCTCTAGATCAAGCTCTCTCATAAAGTTGTAGTTAAGTTGTTATCCAAGGCTGTGGTCTCATCTGAAGGCTCAACTGGGAGAGGATCCAATTCTGATCTCATTCACATGGTTTTTGGCAGGATTAATTTCCAAATTGTTGGACCTCCCTTTATTTGTTGCCATACGGACTTCTCCACAGAGAATCTCTTAACACAACAGCTGGCTTCCCTTAGAGCAAGTGAATAAGAAAGCATAATAGAGAGTGTTGAAGATGAAAGCCAGTCTTCCATAACATCCCATCACTTCTGTCATATTATTCTTGTTAGAGGTGAGTCAGTAAGTCCAGCCTATGCTCAAGGGAAGAGAATTACACAAGCTTATGAATAGCAGCCGAGGGAGATCATTGGTGGCCATCTCAGAGGCTTGCCTAGTATACATCCTAAACTTGAGTTCCTCAAGGCAGGATCCATGTCTCATTTATCTTTGAAACCTCAGCACCTAGTCTAGTTCCTGGCGGTTAGTAGGTGCTCGGTGAATTTAACAGAATTGTTTTTCTATAAAAACCTGATTGCAAATAAATTGCAAAGTCAGAATAACCCTCAAAATTAGACTAAAATACACTTTAAAAAATAAAATGTAAAACCAAGTGTTTAAGTGTTATGGACAAGGGTGTCCATGACACTGCTAGTCCTTTACGTCTAGGCACTTCTACAATTGCTTCCCAGTCGCACACAGAAAAAGGACAGAAAAGCAAGAAAATGTTTTTTTTCTTGTGACTTAGTACAACTCTTAAATATTTTCAAATGGAAAAAAAAATGGGAATACCATCTCAAAGGTCCTCAGACAACTCAGTAACTTAGACCACCCATGAATCCATCTCCCCGCATGGAAGATCAGCAGTTGGAAGATCCTAGGCCATCAAGTATTGACTAATCACTGCTGTTTTCCACCAGCTACTCATCAATTACACCACAAAGCTCTCCAGGACAGAAGGGAAAGCACAGGGATTATAGGGTCTCCAATTTGAGCAACGGTTTCTTTTTCGGGCTCACTTTTCTAAAGAAAACCCAGAGCATTTAGCCAGGGCCCATGGCTAGATGCTCCTGATGTGCACCGAGGCCTGAAATCCACAGCCAATGTCAAATATTCACATCCGATACTGATCTTGGGCCCTGGACAGTGATTTAGACTGACTTCCACATACTGTGGAATGGCAATCATCACTTTGGCAAATGGTTGCCTATGATCTACATTTTCAGCTAAAGATTTAAAAAGAGAGTCAACCTAAGTTGCTCAATTGGTGACTCTCTGTCTGGCAGTATCTGCTCACTGTCACATGACCAGCTCAGTCCAGATCTGATATTCCACATGGATGAAACCTCACCCAAGTCCTGCCTCTGCCTGCAGAATTATTGACAGCCCATCTGTTCAGTCCAACTTAATGCCTGGGGTGAATTTAGATTCTTTAGGTTTCTAGATTTCTTTTGCTCTCTGTCATGGTACTGGACTAGAACTGAGCTCATCCGGTGAAAAAGTTGAGATGAATTCTAGCAGTACTAACTGTTTAATTTTGAACTCTTCTTAGTTTTTTTCTCAAGGCTTGTTTATCCCGCCAAACCAGATGGGCAATTTGGGATCAATAGTATCTCTAAAAGTACTGTTTATTGGTAGCATAGAAAGAGCTACAGCTTTGTGGATAGCAGATTCTTATGCTTTCAATAAGTATTTTGGAAAAATAATGCCCAGAGGGGCAAAGGACTTGTCTAAGGGACTCGATGCTGCAGTAGATCTCAAATTGTGGTATTTGCTCCCTGGGGGCAAGGTTTGGTTTTTCTCACTGCTGCATTCCCAGTGCCTAGAAGAGTGCCTGCTACATTTACTTATTCAACAAATACTGCTGAGAGAATGAGTAAATGAATAAATTATCCTTGGTCCTCAGCTGCAGTGACTAATTAGGGCCTCTGGAATCATTACTGTGGCCCTGGACATCTTTCTAGTGCTCTGCCTTGACCCCAACCTGGGCCTGTCAGGTAAATCATATAAGTCAAGGTCAAGGCCGTTCCATCCCATTACTTCACTTTAAGATCAATGCCTTCAGGTTTACAGACGACTCTCTATCTTGGACCATACTTGACCGTGAAAATTTGGGGTATTTCTAGGGCCTTTTGAGAATGGTGCATGAGCCCTTAGCTATTTAGCCCATTAACAGTGCCCCTAACACTCTTGCATGGATGCTCTTTGTATGGTTATTAATGATAATGATTGGTGTGACAATCTCTATGGACTGCCTCCTGGGTTCCCTGGAGTTTGACAGCTTGAAGTAGGATAACAGACCTCTAAGAGGAGTTGAACTTGCCGCATAGTTAAGTGTTTTTCCTAAGCAAAAGCGGTCATGGCCCACACCAAAATTTATTTGTAACATGTTTTTGTTTGTTTGGTCCTTATCCTTTCTGTGCTCTTTCTCTTCGTTGTCCTCTTTAAAGTACATTAAATATGACAAGAAAAAAGGAGCCATGCAGGTACCTCTGGGGTGCTTACTGTGGTCATTGATTTTCAGATGTTTTAGTGTTAGAAGTAACACTTGGGGCAGATGAGAGGTGAGCCCGTGGACCACTGCAGAAGGTTTACAAAGCAAGCTTGAAAATTAATCCAGTGAAGAAGGAGTGCATGGTTAACATACTGGTCATAACACACACACACACACACACACACACACACACACACACGTTGAATTCTTTGTTTTCAATTAGAGTTGACATTCAACATTATTTTATATTAGTTTCAGGTGTAGAGGTTGAATTCTTGATTGCTTAGAATTGGTTTACATATTAAGTATAATGACTGAGCCTCATTCCTTCCACCTGACAAGTTGAGTTTCAAAGTGAGATGGGAGGAGAGAGAAAGTGAGAGAGTGTGAGAGAGAGGCGAGAGAGATAGAGAAAATTAGAATGAATGGATCTGATTGAATGAGATGGCTTCCTAAAGTGAGCTAGTAATAGTTTTTTCTCCTCAAATTACTCTTTAGCATGGATGATTCAGATTTGACTGCACTTTGCATAAATTCTCTAGCTAAAGCTTCTTATATATTTTTGCAATATGTAAATATTAGAATTTGTATGTGTGTATGAATATAGAGAACTGTTAGAAATTTGGGCCAAATTATTTTCTAATGGATGTTCATCGAGACTTGGTTTTGGTGCTGTTTCAGATTGGAACTGATCCTATGTATTTTATGTAATATAATTTCTATAAACCAGGCATCAGACCAAGGAGCACAATTTGAGTTTTGTATTTCTTGCCTGAGAACCATGAATATTTAGGGTCTCCTTTCCTGAGAAATTAGTTTTTAAGAGCTCAACATTGATAAAGTAATAGAATATAATTAGATGTATATAATTTAACAATGAATAAATAATAGACCATGATAGTTCCACAGTTATTTGTATCTTATTTATTTATATTTTTAGCACATCCTATTAAGATAATGTATTTTTTCCTGGAGCTCTAATTTAATCAGTGATATGACTTAGCCTAGTCCAAATTAAATATTGACAATAATAAAATAAAAACTCTTTTAATAAGGACCATAATGTAAGAGACACATGTCATAGCAGTTTGTATATTTCTTTTTGCCTAGGGTTTGTTGAAAATGAACTGTTTTTCTCTCACTGAACTGAATATCTATAGAGTGACACTAATGTGAATTTAATCAACAAGGGCAGATATTTTTGCCCCTAAAAGTTTGGAAATATCCATGTGTGTGGGCAATTGCGTATGAGCATCTGTGGAAGTAGGCAGCTGTGATTTTGCCTGGATATTTATCTGTGTGCCTTCTCATTCAAATACCACAAAATCCCACTTGCTCTCCCAGGAATATTCTCAGCATCTATGCACATGGGTTCTGAAAAGACATTAGATGTGTCCTTCAAGTGGCAAGAGGGCAATCGCTGCTTTCAGATGCCTAGTTTCTCTTTTTCACTGAGTCCAGCAGACATTAGCATATGATACCGGTCTCACACACCAGCCTCATGGACAGTCTTCTCCCTTCTGAGAAGCTTCTCACACCCTACTGGTTTCCCTTTTTTTCCCCATCCGCTGACAGAGCACCCTGAAGCCAAATTCCTATTGTCCGTAAGCCCCACCTACAAGTAAGATCTCCTGCACACACCTGCTGGCCATCAGTTTCATTCCCTGTTTCTGCTTTTAGGGAGGATTGAGGTCAGTTATGGGAGGGGTTAGGGCTGGATTAAGAACACCTCTTTACACCAAGTTCACACTACAGGACCAATTTAACAAGCAGAAGATTTATTGAACCCTCCTGATTGATAGAATAAATTTGGAAGAACTTTCAGGAAGGACTTGATTTTTAGTGATCTGGCTAGGGTGAATCATGCACACCGCACCACTTTCTAAGTTCATTTTGGTAATTGGAATCTTATAAATGTCCTGTAGAATCATCTCACCCAGGGTGACCTGGGAAGAGTTGTTTCCCCTTCACTCCACTGGGCTGTTTAAATAGCAAAACATGTATTCCTTGCTTCAAGAAAACAGGGACTATAAAAAATCTAGATTTTCAAGCAAGTACATTAGAGAATGATAGTTAACTTTACAGAAGAGATTAAGATAGAAATCTTTAAGTAGCAAGTGACTACAAGTAAATTGCTTTACAACAAATGTGCCTTTTTTCCCCTACCACCCCTGATTGGGAAAGACTGTCTCTATTATCCTCGTACCTCTAAGGATTTTAAGAATTAGTCCTGAGCAAAAATAAGGAGTTCTAGCAGTAAAACCTATAAATGTGCTCCTAGCACTTTCTTAGAAACTTCCTTTTGTCCAACAGCATGCATTATTTCATTCAGACCCATGATAGATAGTCTTATTCTTACAGTTTCTCTGGTAAATGACTTTTCCAGTTTTTGGATGTAGGCAACAGACAGCCAATTTGTTACGGTTGTGCAGATGGGAGAATTTAGTTCTAGGCATAGTTTTTGCACCTTCTAATGGCTAGTTGGGTAACTTGGCTTTTGTGTCTCATCTTCTCCAGCATCCCTTACTTTCCTCTCAGCCTTGACTGATGTCTTGAGTTCTGAGCTGAAGGAGCTTGCAGCCAGAGCTGAGGTTCACCTTAGTCCTACATTTTATGGAAGAAAATTGGGGCAGTAGAGGGGGTGTTCCGTGTGAACCTCATTCCCTTTCTTTGTGTCTTTGCAAGAGGCTGATGATTTTCTCAAGACTGAAATACAGTGAAAACCCATGGGATTTATTTTGGAGACTTCCAGCAAGGGTTTCCAAAACCCACTCGTTACTGTTCTCTGGTCCAAAACCATCCCAGAAAACATCTTCAGAGCTCGGCGCAGTGGTTCGAGAGAACTTGAACAAAAAATTGGCTCTCAATATATATATATTTTTAAAGCCTACAGCACCTGGTTTTCCTAGATGATCTCCCATCCAAGTACTAACCAGGCCTGACCCTGC
Organism: Rousettus aegyptiacus; assembly: GCF_014176215.1. NCBI lineage: Eukaryota > Metazoa > Chordata > Mammalia > Chiroptera > Pteropodidae > Rousettus > Rousettus aegyptiacus. The sequence continues at coordinate 151,445,888 of NW_023416306.1, read as the reverse complement.
TTAGCTTCTGAGATCACATGGGATCAGGCACGTTCAGGATGGCATGGCTGTAGACTTCAATAAATATTTGGGGGTACTGTTGGCTGCATGAAACACACACACATCAACCCCCAGCCCCACCCATGGAGGCAGCTCCAGATGCACAGTTGGCTGCTGAGTTCCATGTCATGCTCTGGAATGTGCTGACCTTCCTTCTTGGGAAGATGACACTCCTGAAGAGTGTTATTATTAGTAGGGCAGCTTTTGCTCTGATCTGTTGACACTCCTTCACTCTGGGTCTTTACTGAGCAATGGCAAACCCAAACCCCAAAAAGTGTGGCAGTCAACAAAGCTGACCTCATCTCTTTCTTGAAATTTCCTCTCTTGGTTGCTGTGAACCTATACTTGCCTGGTTTGAATCTTACCTCTCCAGCCATCTTTTCAGTTTTCTATGTTGGTTCTTTCTTTTGAACTTTAAATAGCTGAGTTCCTCAAAGCTCACTTCTAGACCGATTTTTTTTTCTCTTCTCATCTCTTCTCTCCTCATCCTTTCTTTTTTTTTCTCTTTTCCTAAATAATTTCATTAATTTTCATGATTTTAATGACTCTGTATTTAGCAAAAACTCCTAAATTTATGTTGAGTTCATATTTCTTTTTTAAGCTCTAAACCCTTACTATATTTGACCATTCCATCTGACATTTCTACCAGGATTTTCACAGATTTCCCAAATTCAATGTGCTCAAACAGAGCGAATCCTCCCCCTCCTCTGTTTGGTCCCTATATGCTTATTATAGCCTTCCTCATCTGAGTTAGTTTCACTGAAGCTCACCTAGTTCCTTAGGTCAGAAACTTGAGAATGTTTCTCGTTATCAATGGGTAAGTCCTGTCAATTACAGCTTTGATATTTCTCAAATCTCTACCTTAGTTTAACCATAATGTCTCCTGGTAGCTACATCGACCTTCCAACTAGTTCCTCCCAAATTCTTTCCTTAGCAGTTCCTTTCTTCCTCCCTTCCCTCCTGATGATTTAAATTTTTATTTGTGTTTTCCTTATTTAACAACATCTTTTCAACTTTTTATTTTGAAATAATTATAGCTTTGTAGAAAGTTATTAAATATATTACAGAGGTCCCATGCACCCTTTATGCAGCTCTCCCCACTGGTAACATCTTACATAACTATAGTACAATCAAAAGCAAGCAATTGACATTAATGCAATCACAGACCTTATTCATATTTTATTGGTTTCTAACTGCACACACATGTATAATTCTGTGCAATCTCATCACATATGAAACCGCCATCACAGGAAAGATACAGAACTGCTTCATCATTCCAAAGATCCCTCATGCTAAAGTACTTTTCTTTAAAACACGTGATCCAGTTACTGCCTTGCTTAAAACCCTGTAATGATTTTAAAGCTCTGAATCTTTTAATAAAAGCTACGAGTGTAATCTGGCTCCAACTACCCTGCCGGCCACCTCTTGCCTTTCTCCTTTCGCTAGTCTCTGCTCACTAGCCTTTTTCTTCCTTTTAATTTGCCAAGCTCCCCCACTGCTCAGAGCATCCACATGTGCTGTTCTCCTCACTTGGAACCCTCCCAGCTAAATCCTTCTCACCTGCCAGGCATTGTCTTTCTCAGGGAATGTTCCCTTGACACCTCAGACTAGGTTGGCTTCTGTGATTTGTTTGCATTATCAATTATTATTTTCCTTCATGGTACCTATCGCACAGTTGTAAGTAAATAGATATGTGTGTGGTTCATTAATTTGAGTTCTCTCTGACTAGAGGGTTTGTGGTGTTTAGCTAACCACTGTGTCTTTTCTGTATAGTCCAATGGCTGGTCTAAAAGGTGCTCAACAAATTCTCGTTCATGAACAAATTCATGAATAATTATTGGTAGCTCACTAGTTGTGGCTGGGGTGTGACCTTAGCCCATGGAACTGGGAAGAGTCAATTTGCTTATATAGATGTCTGCTCTATGAACTCATCTTCAGCCTTCCCAAGAATGCCCTATCTGAGAATTCGAGCATCTATGTCCCACACCACTCAGAATCTCAAACTAGTATTTTCTTTCCTATTCTATACCAGTATTCTCTGTGAGAGATTAGAGTAGGGAACAACTCTGGCCAGTGTTCTTCTTAGATCTTTGAGATGACTTCAAGAATATCAGTTGAATGTTCATCTAGGCTTTTAATGTCAGGCTTCTTTCTCTGGGTCATTGACAAGGTATCACTTTGAAAGGGTTACTAGTTTACAGCTATGGGAGTCTCTAAGTTGGATGGCACCTGAGAAGTCCTTGAAAAGCTTTTATATCAGTCCTCTCCTTGATGCCTCTAACTTCTCTTTGCTAAGTGTCCCCTAGGTCCCCCGTGAATAAGTCATTTCCATCCCCACTCTCACTCAGAGATAACTCAGTGTGGTTTGCATTGGTAGAGCCCCACATTTGAAGGGTCTTTATATTGACCAAATAGTATTTCCCCCTAATGATCATGATGTAACCAGCTCTCTGAGGAATTAGAAGGGAGGAAATGAGGGCCTCCTGCTAGGATGTGGCTTTGCCAAGGGGTGGTGGTACCACCCAGGATCCTGTATCTGTGGAGGGCACTAGGTTAGTGAAACTCACTCTAATTGGTGGCCCCTGTCTTTAGTACCCTTCTTTAGACGCACATAATCCCTCATGCGAAAGAGGCAAAGCAATGCACTATATGGTGGGTTTGGCAGAGTTGGGAGCTCTGGAGAAGGGTGAATCCCAGCAGTAGGCAAAGCTGTCAATTCTTTTGTGACAGAGTCAGTAATGGGCTTTGCCCTGGATGCCCTGGGCAGATTCCTGTCTGATTCATAGCACTGGGAAACCTGGGATCATCATCCAAGTTTCCTTTCCCTGCCAAGTAGAAGGTCAAGGGTCTTCACATTCTATGGGTCGTAGCTGTCCTCCTCACTGCCGGTGTCTCTCTTTTGGATGAGCTATGGCTGAGAACAGAGTCCAGCTCTGTAGGCCAAGCCTTAGTGTTGGTCCACTGGGGCTGTGGGCTCTAAGGTCAACAGCTTAATGTCCCTCTCTGATCCTGCTATTGGCTTGGCTAACATAATACTTGAGATGAAGAAAAAAGTTAGAGCCAGCGACCAGTCCTTTTAGGATAGACTGGCCATTGCGTGCCCTTTGCTGTGATGCTGTACTTTTTGGTCCCCTCTGCCAAGCCACTCACCCCTATAGTGCCTGGTGTTCAGAGTGTGGGCTCCTGCTAACCTTCTGGGCATGGTCATGGATGCTTTTGATGACAGTGCAATGCCTCACAGAGCCCCCTAAAAACCTCATATGCTCCCTCTGACCTCTTCCCTTGCTCCCTGAGGCAGTGTGAGCAACGTTGTATATCAGAAAGCCCAATTCCAAATAAGTTTTATGTGTTGTTCCTGCCATTATTGATGCTGGACCAGGAGATAGTATGGGTGACTCTTATGGTGCCGCCTTGTGCTGTGTAATATCCTTTCTCTTTCTCTCTGTTCACCATTTTCTGACTTTGTAACTGACTATATCTCTAGGGGGACATGCTCTTAGGGCAGGAGGATTTGGATGGCACCTATCCCTGGTAAAAGGGTTAATGCTTGTCTTTCTCTTTAAGCCTTGATCTGATATAACTGGGTGGTGGTGTGAGTGTGGGTAGGGCACCATCAGGGCCCCCGGTCTGTTTCCCAATGTATGTTTCTCGTGCCCTCCCTCTGATCCGGGCACAAATGTGTTTTCAGTTAGTGGTCTTGAGGGACGACAAGTCAGACCCTCTGGCCCTAATGCTGCCATTTCTGCTTCCTCTAGGTCACCCGACCTGCCTGCAGTTTACCCTGAACATGACTGAGGCCGTCAAGACCTACAAGTGGCAGTGCATAGAGTGCAAATCTTGCATCCTCTGTGGGACCTCGGAGAATGATGTAAGTTTGGGGCTTCCTCCGCAAAAGGGAAAAACACAAGGAGCTGGGAGTTCTTTGAGGGGTAGAGAGGAAGCCAGGCTCTTGTCACTGGGCTCGTGGGGAAAATGTCAGTCAGGACCTCTCCTTTCCCTTTGACTCCAGAACATCTGGGACCCTGGTAGCACAGAGATCTTGGTTACCCCCAGGAATAGATTATATAAAAAAGGCAGGATAAATACTTGATCCTTTCCTTTACATATTACTTTTCAAAATAACAGGGTGATTCCAACACCTATTCATGATTAAAACTTTTTAGAAAATACAAACTGTGAAATACTTTCTTAACACGATAAACTTTTTATACCTTAAAGCTAAAACTATTATCTTACTTAGTGGGGAAACACTAGAGGCACTTCTATAAAATCAGAAACCAGATAAGGATACTCACTATCTCTACTACTTTCATCATTATTTAGAGATATTAGCTAATGCAATTAGACAAGAGATATCAACTAGAGGCATAAGAATGGTAGCAAAGTAGTAAAACTCTTTATTTCATAAACTATAATAGTATATCTGAAAAACCCAAGAGAATCAATAATAAAGCTAACTCAAACATTAAAAGTAGCAGGATATAAAATTACCATACAAAAAATTACTAACCATCATATACACAAATAATAACCAATTAGAAGACATAACAGTAGAGAATCTCTACTTCCAATAGTAACAAAGAAGAAATACTTAGAAATAAGCTTAACAGTAAATGTGTGAAACCTATATGAATAAAATTTTAAAACACTTTTGAAAAGATATAGAAGTAGGCTTGAGCAAATGTTAAGACATCGTGTGATCTTGGAAGAATAACTCAGCATTATAAAGATGTTAGTTCTTCTAAGTTAATTTACAAACTTAATTAAAGCCCAGTAAAAACATCAATAGCTTTTTTTATAGAATAGGACAAGTTGATGCTATAGTTCAAATGGAAAAACAAGCATGCAATAGCCACAAAGAAAAAAAAAAGCATTGAAAAACAACAAATTATGAGAAGACTAGCCCCACCAGATGTTAAAACATGTTATAAAGCCTCTTTAATTAAAACAGCATAGACAAATAGACCAATGGAATAGAACAGGAAACCCATAAATTGAATCAACTACATATGGACATTTCATATGGAATAAAGGTTGCATCTAAAATTACTGGATCAAAGATGGACATTTTCATGAAAGGTACTGGGGACAATAGGGTAACCATTTGGGGAAAGATAAAATTAGGTCCATATCTCACATAATACATAAGAACAATCTCTAAATGGACTGGGGATCTGAATATAAAAAATAAAACCATATTAGTACTAGAAGAAACATGGGTAAATTCCTCTTTATTCTAAATATAATGAAAGATTTTTTTTGTGACTCAGAATTCAGAAGCAGTAAAAGAAAAAATTGACAAATTTGACCACATAAAAATTTGCATAGTAAAAATCACAATAAAGTAAAAGGACAACTGACAAACTGAGAAAAAATATTTGTCGCATATACCACAAATAAATGACTAAACCCCTAATATATAAAAAGCTCTTAAAATTTGGGGGAAAAGGGACCAGAAACTTGATAGAGAGTGGGAAAGAGACATGAATGAGACAATTCACCAAAGATAAAAATGGTCCTTAAACATTAAAAAGGTGCTCAAATACACTTTCATTAAAGAAGTTCAAATTAAAATAACATGGAGATTCTATTTCTTATAAAATTGAAAAGAAAAAAATTAAAAAGTATTACGATGCATTCTGTTGATGAAACTGTGGGGAAACTGGCCCCTTCATACATTGTCACTGGGACTACAAAGTGGTACAACCCTTATGGAGAAAAATTCAGCAATACCTAACACAACTATTATGCACTTAACCTATTAACTTAGCAATCTCACCTACAGGAATCTACCCTAAAGGTATACTCACAACATAAGGTTATTCAGGGTTGCATTGTTTGTACTTACTTGCAAAATATTGGATATGACCTAAATGTTCATACATGAAAGAATGGTTGAATAATTATGGTCCAGTCATACAATGGAGTACTATGCAGCTGTGAAAAAAATGAGGCAGATATTTACTAATTAATATGAAGTGATTTTAGGATATATCGTTAAGTGAAAAAAGTTAAGAAAAAGTATCTATATCTATAGTATGCTACCATTCTTGAAAGAAAGGTATAAAAACACACATACGTCTGTTCACTTGTGTAAAAGGAATACAGGAAGAATAACCAAGAAACTAAAGAAATTGGTTCTCCATAGATGTGAGTGGGAATGGGTTAGAAAGAATGAGGAAAAAGGGGTGGGATAGTGGGGATAAGGGAGGGTGATACCTCTCTGAGAGTGCCTTTTGTATAGCTCTGAGTGTTAGAAGCAGGTATTGTTTCACATACCCTATGGTAGATAAATACTGACAATCGACCAGGATGTTGGGGGAAATGAAAATGGAACTGACCAGTAACCAATGAAATTAACTATAATATAAACAGGCAACATAATCATGCTGAAGTAACTTAAGTAACTTTGGAAAGTCTTATTTGTGTATTTTAAGATTAAAGACAGAAATAACTATACAAATTTTGTACTCTAGTTAGTAAATTTGTTTCTCACTGGCATGTGAGTTAGTCATTCTGAAGCTACTTTACATGTATACAGGTCTGAACTAATAACTACGTATTGTGAATAATGAAAGTCAGTTTTCTCAATGTCAGAGAAAAAATATTCAAATAAAGGGGGAAGGCTAAGCTAAACCCTGTGATGTTGGATCGGAATAGGGTGTATCAGTATGAATTTATGATATTTAATATAATTCATTATATGTATATGTTTACCTATATTATATATCTATAGCTATCTCTAAGTATACACAAATATAGATAGATACCAAAATAAATATATGTGTACGTGTGTAACTACATATACATTTCTTTCCTAACTCTGTTGGCTAGGAAGACCTAGAAACAGTGACAACCCAGAAGCAATGATGACCCATAGCTTCCAGATATTGGTTTCTAAAACAGTTGATCCTTGAACACTGTGGGAGTTAGTGGTGCCAACTCTCCATGTAGTTGAAAATCTGTGTATAACTTTTCATTCTTCTAAAACTTAAATGCTAACAGCCTACTGTTGACTGGAAGCCTTACCAATAACATAAACAGTCTATTAACACATGTTGTTATTATCAAGTGAGCTAGAAAAAAAATGTTATTGAGAAAAATCATAAGAATGAGAAAATACATTTACAGTACTTAATGAAAAAAAGTCCACGTGTAAGTGGACTCATGCAGTTAAAACCTGTGTTGTGCAAGGATCAACTGCAGCATTCTCTGATAATTGAAACCAGGGATCTTTGGAGAAATGGCTGATGCCAGGGCTAGAGGATCCTGGAGCATCCTATGGTACTAGAAAGTGAGGAAGTGATCAAAAATTGATAGGCAAGTCTAAAAGACCCACAAACCATGTGAAGGAACTCCTAATGGCCAGATTTAGGACATTTTGAGTAAAAAAGTAAATAATGATAATATTGGATTATAACCCAGAGAACAAAACAAATATCCATACTGATATTTAAATGAATGAATGAATGAATGAATGGAGTATAGGTAAACTCTTCCTTAGAGTAGAATTCCAGTTGATAAATGTAGAGAGAAGAAGGAATTCTTCAGGCAAACATCACAGTTATGGCTGTTGTAAGCAGAACCATCAATTAATGCCAAAGTTAATTGGCAAAAATATGATGAGAAATGGAATATTTGCATAATCTCAAAGTAGTTCCTCTATCAGGTTACTTATTACTATATTTCAAATGGAAAATCATAATTTATAGTGGAAAAACTGACAGACACTGCCTTAACTATATGATCAGAGTAACATTACTAGTAATAAAAGTATTACTTTCCCCTGATACGATGCCCTGAGAAGGGTATAACATCTCTTTTGTAGTTTTTTTTTTGTTTTGTTTGTTTTTGCCAAAAATGCATACTCTTAAAAGATCAGACAAACTCAAATTAAGTGACTTTCCATAAAGTCACTGGCCTGGAGGTCTCTCTCACTCTGTGCCTCTAAGAGGAGACCACGCTCTGTCTGTGGAGTGTTACCCCCTTTCTAATAAACTTTCCTTTGACTCTAAAAAACCAACCAACCAACCAACCCATCAAAACTCACTGGTCTGGAGTCATCAAAAGTGTCATGGTTATGAAAGACAAATCAAGGAACTGTCACAGATTCAAGGACGTTAAGAAAACATGACAACTGAAGGCAATGGTTGATCTTGGGAAAAGGTACATAAGTGGGAAAACTGGTGAGATCCAAATGCGGTCTGCAGATTAGTCAATGGGATCTCGCTAATGGTGATTTCCTACTTTTCGTGGTGATGTAAGGTGTTAATACTGTGGGAAGCTGAGTAAAGTGTGTATAGGAACTCTACCACTTTGGTAACTTTTCTTTAAGACTAAAATTATTTCATAATAATACATTAAAAAATAATGGGAAGTTTTCTAGCATCTTCCAAAGGTGACATGACAAAGTTTTTTTTTAAGTATCTTTATGAACTCAAAGATTGAAACATTTTTATTTGTTTCAGTTCATCACAGTTAAAATAGGCTCTTCTTTGGCCAATGGGAACATAATCAGGTTAGATCCTGAGGTTTTTTGTTTTTTGGTTTTTTGGTTTTTGTTTTTTGACTCAGGCACCCTAAGTCTTCATGATCCCAATAGTTTGGTAGGTTTCTTGTTTTCCAATATATAATATTTATTCACTTCAAGCTCCAGACCTGAAATCAGCCATTTCTCCAAGGACTCTAATTTCTTTTCATGGGAAATGATCTTTAGAGAACATGGTATAGGAGCTAAGGGTGCTAATTTTTACTGTGTTACTTTGTTTTGGGGCATTTTCTATGGACAGAGCTAGAAAACATGTTTTGCTTGTTTTAAAGTTAAATACACCATGAATTTATACTGATACCCAGGGTTTTAACTTAACCTCATCAATCTTACATCTACATTTTCATATATATCTCTATGTCAAAATTATTTCTTTTCAATACCAACATAATCACTCATTTAACACACACAAAGTTTCAGAATATTAATTCCACTATTACCATCAACATTATAATTTCTGAAAAGAAATGTATATTTGCATATTTGCTCCTATTTATGTCCTAAGATATATTCAACTATATATACAGTTTCACTGTATATATAGTAGTTTCACTGTATATATAGTTGAATATATCTTAGGACATATATTCAACTGAATATACAGTGAAACTACTTGTTTTAAAATCACTTGGAATCATTTCTTTCTTTGTAGTTATGCCACCAACTAATGCATCATTAGATTAATTTGTATAATTTTTCTTTTGTTTTTAGGGATGATTACAATGTGAATTTTGCTTTATGGCTCTGTAAAATATTTACTGGTTCCAAAATCAAATCTATAAAATAAACAATATATTCAAAGAAATCTAGCTTCTTTCGCACTGTCCTCTTTCACACTATCCTCTTTTAGGTGACAATTTAAAAAAAATTAAAGTTTATCTTTCCATTCTGTTTCAATGTAAGCATATGTATGTGCACATGAATCCAAAAGAAAATAAACATGTTTTTTTAGAAAACAGTAACAGATATACATGTTTCCTTTATCTTTCTTTTCTACTGAATATCCTGGAGATTACAGCAATATATAGACAATCTTCATCTCTTCCTATAGCTGCATAGTTCTTCATTATTCAACCAATCTCTTATCGATGGACATTTGGGTTGATTCTTGTCTTTTGCTTTATAAATAGTGTCAATGCAAAGGTTTTTTGTTGTTGTTGTTGACTTGGGAAAGCCTTAGGAGAAGAATCGGGGAGTGAGGCTGATTGGGGGATAGGGATCCTTCTCATATAGTCAGGGACGTATCCTGCATATCCCAAAATGGGAATCCCATTTTTCTGTAACTGGAGCCATGGGTACATCCTGGCCCTTGGATACTTGGGAGCCAGAGGCCCTTAAATTGTGTTTTTCATGGGGGTCAGCATGAGCTGGGGGTTCTTGGTGGTTTTGACAGGAAATTATCCCAAAAAGCGGATGGAAAAGAAGAAAATATGGTGCCAGACAATGATCAACCCAGGAAAAAAGCATTTAAATGCACAGGTACCTTATTTCCCTATGGGAAAGTTCCACCTGGGGGATTCTACTTTCTTGTATTCCTTGTGCCAGCACTTTAGGAGGGCTTATCAGTGTAACTGTCTTTAGGACATTAGTAATACTGTTTCTGACAAGTCTCTTCATATTTTCTGTCCTCATCCTATCTTGTTTTTCTTCACGTTATCCCTAAATCATATTGTCACATAGCTTACTTCTGCTCTCACAATCATGGTGCAACTTTTTTGGAGTAAACCATACCATCCTGTTTTCATCTTCTCTGACTGCTTCTTAGCCTCTTTTTTTCCCCCTGTCCCTTGGTGTTCCCCAAGGGTCTATTCTTGGCTTTTATCTCAGTAACCTTTTATGAGTCCTCGATTTTTCAAAAAAATCCAATGACAGCTATGGATTTACTATTTCTTCAGAAAAAAAAAATGCACATTTATTTCTACCTATACACAAAATTGTGCATATAATTTCAAGGAGTTCATGAATTCTCCTCCATGAGCACAAGTTCAAGGACATCTGCTCTCACACCTTCTGGGCTTCCTCTCCTATGACCTCCACTCTCATCTAATCATGAAAGACTCCCAAATTCTTCTCTCAAGCCCAGGACATCTGCAAATGATGTGATTTCCAAACGCCTCCAGGGCATTACTTGTGGGTGATCTGTAGGCCTGTAGAACCTGTCTATAGCTGAAGTTGCCCTCTCCTCCACACGGGTCTGCTCCTCTGCCCATGCCTCAATGGGTAGCTGCATCATTTGGCCTGCCGTCCAAGCCACAACCCAGGAGGTATTCAATATCATCTCTCACGTAGATGGCTATAGTGGCCTTTTAAGTGGTCTCGGTCCTCTAGAAGCAACCTTTCTCCACCTGGATATCTATTCTTGCACATTAGCTAGTGAGATCTTTCTAAATCACAAGTTTGACCATGTCAATCCTTTATTGCTAACTCTTCAAAAGCTTCCCATTGCCCCATGATAAAAAAAAAAAAGGTTTTCTTGCCTCGTTGCTTGATCACCAGGGTTTCCAACTTCTATATCTACTTTTTTTCAAGATCTCTGTACTTGTGAGAGCCAAGGTGAGATTTGATATAAAATTTTATTTTGCAAACATCTTATATGCCATTGAAACAGGTCCAAAGATCACTGAATAGAACAAGGCTGAACCTGGAGAATGGGGACCAGATCACAAACACTTACTAAGGAGATAGAGATGAATAAGACAAGGTTCTGCCCCAAGGACCATATAGTCCACCAAGGAGTGGACTAAAGAACTGTGTTCCAAATGAACTAGTCAACAGAACAATTATATGTAGATATCTACTACATACCAGGCTTTATAACATAAATGAAAATGCAATTAAATGTCATGAGAAAAGGAAAACAATGTAAGAATGCAAGTGGGGACAGAGAACTTCCAGGGGGTTGATTAGTGAAGTCTTTATAGGAGAAAAGGGCTTGGAAACTTGAAAGGTGTGTTGGGAATGGTACAGAAGAGAAGTGGTCAGGAACTGGGTGAGCTTCCAGGTAGAAAGTACTGTAGAGCAAAGGTGTATACAGTTTCCTTGGAAGTGAACCACAGTTGAAGGGACCTGTCGCACCTGGGCTGTGCCCTCCAGCTTTTGTAGAAGGGCTTTGCTTGCCTTTCTATACATTAATTCAATGAAATCCCAAAATGGTTCTGAGGTGTCATAGACGTTACCACCAAGTATGGTCGTTGCCCTTTTCACAGAGGGAAAGAGTAAGGTTCAGAGGAATTCAAGTAAAATTTTTAAACAATTTAAATTACTCTCTATATATTAGGTGATCATCATGGGGAATATAGAAATGTGTAAATTTAGTTTCCTGCCCTTATGGAAACTGAGTTATTGACTATGGGAGTTCAGAAGAATAATGAATCCATTTTAGCATAGATGTGAGGTAGTCCAGAAAGGCTTCTTGGAGGAGGTAAGATTTGAGCAGAGCTCTAAAGTGGGGGTAGAATGTGTATAGGCTTTGGGCATGGGGTGGGGTGGGGTGGAGAGCGAAATTCCAGGTGTAGGCAAAGCACAGGGCATATTCAGACAACAGTGAAGACTCTAAATGGGCTCTGAAAAGGGGCATCCAGGGAGGCTGATCTGTGGAAGTTAGGCTGGTGGGGCCAGATGTTGACCTTAAATAATTCAGTCTCTCTCTTCTTGCCACTACTCTGCATTCCGCCAGGACCAGCTGCTTTTCTGTGATGATTGTGACCGTGGCTACCACATGTACTGTTTAAATCCTCCTGTGGCTGAGCCCCCAGAAGGTAATGCTGATAAGATTGACAATCACAACAATAGCTACTACTACCACTTACTGAGCCCTCACTATGGTGCAGGCCTCATGCTAAGGACTTTACATGTCCTGTCTCATTTAATCATCACAGTCCTAGGAGGCAGTTATGACCACTACCATTTCATAGATGAGAAAACTGAGGCACAGTTCGACCAGCTGAAATTTCAACCTGAGGATGGAGGAGATGTTTCCTAGACACATGGCTGAGAAGGTGGGAGATGTGAGCTTCAAGGGAAACTGGCTCAGGCCCAGGGATGCGGGTTAAGAGGCACCATCGAGGAGCGATGGTCTTTACAACAGTTCAGCTGATCATCTCTGAGCACTTACCATTTTCTGAGCAGCACTTAATCTCTGCTGAGCTCCAAATTCCAGCATGTTCTCATGACTGGGACTTCTCCTCTGACTTGTGAAAGTCAAAAGAGAAGAAGGCTTATGAGAAGTTAGAGCCCAAGGGTAGGGCTTGAGAGTTGGGAGAAACCCTGCTAATAAATGCCATTTTGTTTCCTGTAGGAAGCTGGAGCTGCCATTTATGCTGGGAACTACTCAAAGAAAAAGCCTCAGCCTTTGGCTGCCAAGCCTAGGGCCCCAGGTCACAGCAGGTGACTTGCTGCTGGAGAGGCTGAACCACAGCTTAGTTAAAGCCAGACAGTAATCACGACAGACCACCTGTAAGGAAAACCAGTAATCAGATAGACCACCTGTAAGGAAAACCAGTAATCATGGAGGGCATGAGCACATGGAACCAAGAGGGTGAGATACCTTCTTACCTGCCACGCACAGGTTTTGGCACTTCAGCTACCCTCTCCTTGTTTCTACCAGAAGGGTCTTGCACTGTTGAAGGACAACCCCAGCCCCAGCCCCGTGGAGCCTTCTCGCGTTAACCCTAGCACTGCGACCCTCTCACTGGTTTCCACTGTAAGGGAAGCCGTTTCGTGACCACCCATCGGTAACCCACGTGTAGTTTGGTGTTTTCTATATATTGTACTCTAAGAAATCTCACAGCCTCCTGCCTCCAGCTCAGGCTCTTCATCCTGAAATCAACAGAGGAACAAAGGCTATAAAGAAGTTATTTATTACAAGTCTCCCTGGAAACTTCTAGACTCAGAGCCTAGAGGCCATGCTGATGGCGAAAATCCTTCCGTTCTTTGTTCCTTGGTCTCTGTGAAGAGGAAGAGCTGCTTTCTGGATCCTCAGTAGATATCTAGTGGCATCCATGGCCAGGATGGCCTCTTGGTGGGGCTCGGGAGGAAAGGGGCGGCACTGGGGGGAGGGAGGGAACATTTTGTAGCTAGTTCTGTGGCCCTGCTATAGCCAGCCAATATTTGTTATTCATCAGGAGTGGCTTTGCAAGGGACCAGGCTATATGGTTACTTCACCTTCAAAATCAGGGCATCCTTGAGGTGAGACAAGCCACAACCTGTGGGCAGAGAAGGATACTAAGACTGCCTCCCAACCGACCTGGGTCTGGAGCTTTTCTCGGTGCGACTCAAGAACCAGGAAGGTGAGTGAAGAAGACTGCCAGTCAAGAGTCTGAGTGTAGGTACAAAGGACTGCAGCTGTGAGAAATCCTTCAGTATTGATGTAGCACTACGAATTCCTTTCCCCACGCAACTTCTTCCTTCCACAAAATGTATGTCTGTCATTGTCCATTAAGACTTGACTCTGGAAATTTTCAGATGGGGTTGAGATGATTGTTGCTTAAAAAAATAATGGGGGTGATGTGATCACTTATGATCGAGTGGCAATGATGTAGAACCCTCAGCTTGAGGTTTGCTCTAGTCTCCTAAGCTCCCCAAGATGTGCTGGACACTTGTTTTCAAAAAAATGTATTGAGAAGAAAGAGGTGGGGAGACCCAGATTCTGAGAAGTCTGTGTTGGAAGTCAACCCCGCGGGCCGGGCTGTCTTTGAATTTCAGTAGCAGTGGCAACAGCAGCGGCACACAGTAGCTGACACATTTCTGGAAAAATCATTTGCCCAAAGGGCAGGTCTCGTGAGCGGGACCCTCGCGCATGCTCAGCTTCCCTGAAATCAGCTCCATCTCTGTGGTCCGGCTGCTTACAACAAAGGCTGAGATTATTTTTAGCCCTTCAGTTCCTGAAGAAACCCCTGGAGACTCAGAGACTGGGACTAGTTGGGCCACTTCTGCCCTCTGCAGCGTTTGCTCTGTGACTTGGCGGGAGCCTTCCTCCTAGCTAATTACTCTTGGCCAATGGACCCAGGGTAGCCTGGCATGGAGCCAAGCCGTGTTGGTCTCCCTCAGTCCTTTGCAGTGTGACCTGTGGCAAGAGATGAGGGTCACTCTCCTGCAGGGACCTGTGGCCTCAGAGTGCGTTTTATGCATACGTAATGATCTCATTTAAAGGGCCCTGTCCAGATGGGATTTTATCTCCCTCATAAGATAATTTCTCCTTCCTGCTATTTGGTGAATCTGTTTTGGATGCTGGAGGGCCAGAGTTTGAGAAGCTGCTGTATTGTTACATCATTTGCTTACCTGGGAGGGTCACGTCAGAGGGGCAGATTCCCCCTCCTGACTGCTCTGGCTCTCTATCTCCCCACCCTTGAACCCAAAGTGGGGTGTTTTCAAAGGCTACTGGTTTCGAAGATCTATTTGATTTAATTTCAGGAAAAAAATTATGCAAATGTTCCAAATGCCACAATGGCTTAAAAGTTAAAGAAGCAAATCTGAAACAAAAGACTGTGGCTCTAGCACTTGACAGATCCTCTTCGGAGTATGTGCAAATCCGTTCCCCACAACACAGGTGATGGGGGCTGCCCTGCTCTAGTCCCAGACATGCCTCTTGCCCAAAGAAGCTGCGAGGGTGGGGATCGGTCTCACAGACAAGGAGGTAACCCACCGTGGGGGTGGGGGTGGCCAGGGCTCTGGGACTGACCTCAGGAAGACCCAGAGTTCCCTTCCCAGCTTCACTCCCTGCAGGATGAGCCCTCCCCCTTCCTCTTTGGAGAGCTCAGTTTCCCCATTTGGAAAGCGAGGTTGTTCCAGGGATAGCAAAGCTGGCTTATGGGATGGCACTTTCAGGGTACTGCAAGCAGACAGAATTCTCCCCAGCCACATTTGTCACCTTCTGTATTGAAAAAAGGAAGGTGGTGGTAAACTTCAAATTGGTCTTTCTCTGAGCCCCAGAGAGCAAGCCAGGCTCATAGGGTACACCTGGATGATCAGGGTTTTGGTTTTGCCCCTGGCACTGAGTTGCTGTGTGACCAGGGCAAGTCACTTAACATCTCTGGACCCGAGCTTGCCACCTATGAAATGGAGATAATAATACTTGCCTTGCCTGTTCCACAGTGATATTGGGAGACCTAAAAAGCATAAGGTTATGTAAATAACCACTAGTAGCAGTGCTTGTCAAGGAGGGACCCCAAATGATTTCTATGCCCCCTTTCTTATATGAATTAGCTAAGGTCAGATGCCTTCTTAGAATCTCCATTTGGACCAAAGGGAGTTTACGTTTTAAGGGCCAGGCTGCCTGTGGTCAGGACTACTAGGCCAGAGCTGTGACAAAGAAGCATGACTGTGCATGTCTGTGGTGGGAGGTGAGGGATTTACCCTGGGGTTGGGGACTTCAGAATGAGATGTTTCTTGTTACAAGATCAATGAAGCCTAAAACGGAGAGTTAACTTCTAGAGAGGGCTATAATTCAGTTCAGTATAACATTCACTTAAAAACTTTGGTTGAATGCTTAGCTTCATGACTTTCTAGCTGGTCAGCATGGGGGAAATGACTTAACCTTTCTGAGCCTTATTTTCTGCATCTGTAAGGTGGAACGATATGGCCAATCCAGCAAGGTTGTTGCAGGGATTAGAGGTAATGCCGGTAGAGATAGATCCTGGCATGGCGCCTGGCATGAAGGCCTCCACACCATGGTAGCTCTTATTGTGCACAAAGGTCAAGTGGAGATTGTAATGCTGTTGACTCCCCGTTCAGATCTTTGGAACAGCCATGGTGCTTTTGCTTCAACCCAAAGTGGCTCCAGCTGACCAGACAGGCGAAGTTGTAGGATCTAAGCCGGAAGTTGAAACCCTCTGTTTCCTGTAGGTTTTTTTTGAGATGCTGCCTTTCAGGCCTGCAGCGAATGCAGTGCAGGCAATATTGTGAGGAAATAGAGACAAGGCTCTTGATAGATTTACATTTTAACTTTCCTTCTCAACAGCCCACTGAGTCATCGCACCTAAGCCAGGAACCAGCAGGTCCCAAGGCTCCTCTGAGCCCGTCATTGCCCCAGGGCCAGGCAGGCAGCTCCACAGTCAGCCCAGGCAGTCTGTGGAGAGCAGCTTCTTCCCCAGGCTCAGCTCAGTCTCACTGAACCATGCTAGCAAGTGGGTGGGTAGGAGGAAGGCCAGATTCCTTCAGAGCTAGGGAAGATAACAGGTTTTAAGGTTGGGGGAGGACTAGGGTTTCACAGTGATGGTTCATGATACCCTGGAGAGTTCCACTCATGGTGCATTTTAGTCTTTGTGCTTTGAACACAGCGCGATTCCTTTTGGGGCTCCCCTTAAAAAGTTCAGATACTTTAAGGAAGAAAAATGAGATGATTATTATTACTTTTCCTGGGGGCGGGGCAAGTTTAGGGGACAAACTTGTGCTCTTCTGTATTGTTGAAGAATAATCGCTGGCAACCTTTGGCTTCGGCGCTCAGAGAAGAGGGGTCCCTAGTTTTCTCTTTGAGTTCCTGTGTGCGGTGGGGGTAGGGGGAGTGAGGAGTCATGAGGGCCACCTTGCCAGGCCCAGGGGCCAGGCCGGTTCTCTCTGTTATGCAAGTGCTGTCGTTATGCAAGCAGCCTCCTCTCGCTCTCTCTCTCATTCCCTGGCCCTCCCAGCTTCTCCCCTGCTGCCCACTGCAGGCCTCTCCTTGGAGTGTCCCTGTGTCACCACCCAAGGGAGATGACCTTTCTTTGGGCTAGTCACGCTCACACTCCTAATGAAGATGACCTAATGTGCAGTGCCTGACTCCTTTCCGGAGCTATGCTGTGGTGTCACTTGTAGTAGGTTTGCATACCCAGAGGGAGAAGGAAGAAAGGAGGCTCTGAGCCTGGAAGGGGGGAGGGTCAAAGGTCATTCCAGTCAGGCAGAGCCAAATGAAGAGAGGGGAGGAGATGCGCTTGAGGAGGGGGCCAGAAACCCGATTTCCACTTAGGAAGAAGTCTTGGAGCTAAATAACTGGAGGGCATGGGTGGGAAGGAAGAGTTACTTCGATCTTTTTTTTTTTTTTTTTCCGTGAGCCTGGACAATATAGTTGTTTTTTTCTTTAAAAAAAAAAAAAAAAGCCAAGCTGTTGCTCAGTTCTTGACACCAAGCCAGAACCTCCTTTCTTGAGGTCCCCTGGCCTCTGGCTCCCTGTTGGCTGGGGAGCTTCTGAGGGAAAAATTGAGCAAGAGCAGTGCCCCTCGCTGGCCGGAGATGGGAGGTGCAGAGAGTCCGGCGGCTGGATCTCAGCGGATTGTCCCCGCTCCCGAGGGAAATGTGTCCTGACTTTCTGAGATAAGCTGCCGAAGTCCCTCTTGGTCTGGCTTGGGGAGGGGTTTGGAGGAGAAAGAGAAGGCAGCAAAGGGTGGGCTAGATCATGGCCAGCAGCCTTGAGGAGTAGAGAGGTCCTAAGCACTGCTACTAGAGGGCACAGGACCGGGAGGCTCCTCAGTCCCTAAGCCCAGGGCACCAGCGGCTGGGAAGTGATGCGGGAAAGGGGAACCTGGCTGGCCCTGCCTCCGCCCCTGGCAACGTGGATGGGGTCCTCCTCCTTGCCCTTGTGTTTTCCTGTTTAAAATCTTACTCCCAACCCAAAGGATGCTTTTGATTTTCAGATCAGCCCAATGTCACCTGGATACTACATGAGGAATGGGGAAGATGATGGAAAGCAACAGAAACTTTAATTGCCTCAGGCCTGCAAGTCTCCCACCCAGGTTCTGGGTCTAATGGATCAGTGGTCAGAGGAGGGCTCTGCAGTTGTCTGTGGGTTGGGCCTCCTTCCCCCATTCTCGAATATTCCCAGGGCTCCGGGTGTGTTTATGATTCTCTGTCAGGGGCCACAGCCGCCAGCCCTGGTGTAGAAGCTGCAGCAGAGATGGGTTAGTTCAGGGCTTTTGGGGTGGATGGAGGATCTTTGATGCTGGGAAGCTGGATGCCTTTCTAAGAAAGCTAGAGACCCTCTCTGAGGGGACAGTTGAGGTCATTGTCCTGAGAGGGAGGCAAGAGGAAGGAGGGCAGAGGAAGAAGTCTGTGTTGACTGCTTAGGTGCCCTGACTGGGAGGATGAACAGAGCCCCCTGACAGACGGAGTGGGAACTTCCTTTGAGCATCTCGGCAGCCGCTCCCAGGAAGGCTCGGCCGGGCTGCGTGGCACCCTCTCCATGCTTCCAGCCCAGGCTCCTGGGAAGAACGACCTCCAGGAAACAGGTAGGGTGGCCACAGGGGGTTGG
This sequence comes from Rousettus aegyptiacus, assembly GCF_014176215.1. Lineage (NCBI taxonomy): Eukaryota > Metazoa > Chordata > Mammalia > Chiroptera > Pteropodidae > Rousettus > Rousettus aegyptiacus. The sequence goes on along the minus strand of NW_023416306.1, from coordinate 151,427,082 downwards.
GGGCGAGGGGCTTGCCTGGTGCTCATGCAGTTGGTTTCTGAGAAAGACAGGGAGATCCCTGTGTGAGGGGGAAAATTGGGAAGTGGCTATGCTCCCAGGGAAGGCTCTTTCTGGGCTGAGTGAGCCCTGGCTGTGTAACCTTAGATGGCTGAGGCCTGAGATAACTCCTCGGGGTTCCGCAAGGCTATGAGGAGTCTGAGGGGAGTCAAAGGGCACAGGGATGCCCCCTGGGTCCCAGTTTGTTCCCAATGCCCTCCCTTCCTTCACTCTCATGCCTTGAATGAGCACCATTCCAGGGTTCCTCCTTCTTTGGCCCTACCAGGAGAAGGAAGTATTTGTGCTGATGGTGACATTTCCCAGGGCAGGCCGGAGGAAGGCAAGAACCAGGACTGGCAGGCAGCCAGAACCCTCTTCGACAGAGATATAATTACTAAGAATGACCTCTAGCCCAGGCAGTGAGCAAAGTGGCCGTTTAGGACAGCACCAACCCAGCCCGGCAAATAAACGCCACTGTGATGGGCAGGGAGGGTAGGTAAGTGGTCCCCGTAGGGAATGGGACAGGACAAGAGCCACTGGGACCTACATTCTCAGTAACCTCTCCAGGTTGTATTTACACACACTGCATTCCGTGTAACTACAACAGCATTTGCTTGCCTCTCCACATCTTTTATTTCTATCAGTGTTATTAATATCGATGATGAAAACACACACACACACACACACACACACACACACACACGCGCCACTGCTTAATGAATGAACTACAGTGGACCTTATGTGTTGCTCCAGGATGAGAGGAAGAATCTGTCCATAACCAGGAGCTGCCAGACTGGTTTTTCTCTGATGTCCTCCCGGGCCAGCTCCCCAAGATGTCAGCCCCTGCACAATCCCAGGAAGTTGTATAGAGAGTTTTGTGTTTGTAAAGCCGTTGATTGCAAGGACTCTTTTATCTTACCCCTTCATTTCTGCTCCTTTGGGGAAGACGTTTGGTAATAGTTGGGGATTTGGGGGGGGGGAAAGGGTCTCGATTCTGATTTCTAGTAAAGGAATGCAAAGATTTTATGGGTAGAGTTGGGGCTGTGGTTTGTGTTGACTTTGCCTTTCCATGTTTACTCCCCATCCAAGACCTTGGTCCTCCTGTTCCTTATCCTGTCCTTGTCCTTCCTGCACCTTTCCCTCCCCTCCTGCCATGGGTGGAGTGGTGCTAGGAAGAAACAGTTTCACGAAAGAGAAAGCAAATATACCCGCTGCACATTTTCACTGTGTAGTTGAAGAGGCTTAAATTAGATACTAGGGGGGAAAAAAACACTGCTAGACAATATTTGAGTGAGAGCATGAAAATATAGATCTCAGAGCAGAGGAGGTGGGGAACAGGTGGCTGGACAGAGGTGGGTAGGGAGACAGAGTCCTGTCTTACTGATGCCTCTGGTCCACGTGGCATTTGGGAAAGGAGAGAAGTCACACTTTGGCAATAAGCGGTCAGTTGCTTAGGGAAAGGGAGGGGCGTCCATCCTAGTTGCCTACCACTTATCCGCCATGTTTGCTCACTCTGGGCATGTTCCTCTGGAGGAAAATGAGCACGTTTCTTGCCTGCTGCGAGGGATTGCTGGACAGGCTGACACGAGCTCAAACACTTGGCAGAGCACAGACCACGTGCAGGGCAATGCTCTGGAGCCCACAGGGGCTGGAGAAATAAACCGCATCTTGGTCCAACCTTCAAAGTGCTTTGCAGTCCTAAAATTACGCTCTCTCAAAGCATCCTGATCATATGTCAGGTAGCACGCCATCAGGGAAGCTGTCAGTATATCTAGGTCTCTCTGTTTAGGATGCATGTTTGTCAATAGCAGATGAGTAGGCTAAAGCAGCTGGTTATTTCCAGCCTCTGGGAATCGGGGAGAAACACACAACTGACCTTAGCCTAGTTGCATTTGTTTTTCCAAGTACTGGCTGCTCTTGGAAAATGGACATCTTTAATATGAATTTTGGTGAGATAACGGAGGTGCCTGAGTTGGAGTGTGTCACCAGCCAGAGGAAGTCTGAGCCCGTGCCTCTACTCTAAATGCTGCTTTTGGACTCCTGGGGCAGTGGGCAGACAGGTGCAACTGGCAGGGCCTGATTAGAGGTGAAAAGTGACCTACCCAGTGGCTTGTCCAGTCCCTGCTAGAGAAAGCAGAGACTGGGAGTGGTGGAATGGGGGCATCGAGCGAGAGCATTTCATGGCCTTTGGGAAAGGAGAGAAGTCGCATTTCATGCTCTCACTCAATGCAAGGGTTGGGTGGACTCCCAGCCAGGCCATGTCAGCTGTGCAGGGTGTGTCTGGCACATCAGGGTGTGTGCGGGGAGGAAGCCCAACGACATGAGAGGTGGCTCCAGGAAACCTGTGCCCACTTTTGGCCAGGTGCTCGTCAGATTCTAGCTTCATGCTTCACTAAACTCCCCATTGTCTGTATTGACTGCATCAAGAATAAACCATTTGTTCCATCTCCCCCTTTTCTCTCTGCACATGTCACAGCCAGATTTTCAGCTTCTTTCTGGGTATTCCCTTAAGAAGCTGCACCAAGCGCTCCTTCAAGCTCAATGCCTGGGCTTGTGGGTAGGTATGTATCTGCCTATGTGCAGCTGTCAGCTCAGAGTTGGCCTAAAGCAGCCTTTGGCCTCTCTGTGGGGGAGGCTCTGAGGAGGGTGCTTTGGGGTCCCTGGATAGTGCATGGCTCCCAGCAGGTAGAATTTTGATTTTGGTGGAAAGTCAGGGACGTGACGCTTTCACGATGCTTGGCTGTGAATCTGGTTTTAAAGTGCTGGAGTACCCAAATGCATTCTGGAGTTTAACTCACCCTTCCATGTGAAAACCCACGGGCAGGATTCTTTTGAACCAAGCCTCCTTTGAGTGACCTGGCTTCGCTCAGTCTCCTGTGCTGGCAGGAAGAGAGGGGGGAAGGCCATCTGACTTGAATTCCATCCAGGCCAGACTGTCGTCACCACCTTCAGGCAGCCAGTCTGAGGCCCTGACCCCAGGACCCCCAGGCTCCGCGAGGGACTATGCTGGCCCTGTGCAATCTCTGAGAGGGTGTCCCCTCCCACCTCCACTCAAGTACACTCAAAGGCTGAGAATGCAGTTGGCTTGAACTTTTCCCCAACTGGATTCTGACCCACTGGACCAATTAAGAAAGGGAGACGTAGAAGAGAGACTGGCCTATGCACGTCACACAGTGCATCAGTGCAAGAGCTAGAGCTGGTCCTCAACCAGGTCCATTCCCTCTTCTGCATATGTTTAGACTCAGGACAATTTTAAAGACAAGTTGTGACAACATTCCCCTTTGAGAGCCAAGAAATGCAGCATCTCTGCCAGGAAGCCCAAAGAAATGGATTTTCTTCTTCAACCTTCCTAAAGCCCCACTGTGTTTCTCCTCAGGGAGAAGCTGGTTCTGGTGGCTTCGGAGAGGGTTACCACCACATATGAATCCTCAGGTTCCTCTGGGTGGGCTTTGGGTCCTGGTAGAAAGGATGAGGAGGTCCTTAGAAGGAGATGCCCACCCCAGTGCCATGTGGGGAAGCTCATTCCTGTGCAGGCTCTGCGAAGGGCAGGGGAGCCCTTTGGTTGAGTCAGAGAGGAGTCTGGGAAGGCATTAGTTTAGTCTTCACTGTCTTGTCCCAGCTGGCAAATAGACCCCGAGCAACTGCCCCCAGATTGCTTTGGGCTGTGGCTGAAAAGGCAACCACGAGGAACGTTCCAATGACCTCTGGTTGCCATGTCTCTGTTTATATCTCTAGGCCTGTAGATATGATATAAACCTGGGGTTGCTTCTTCTAGGTGTGGACACAAGAGAGGGAATCCATTTCACCTGTACACCCTCGTCATTCCAAACTTCTTTCTTGTCTCTTACCTCATATCCCAACTCTTTCTGAAACTCTTAGTTATAAAAGAATGGCCAGGAGAGTTGCCTTCCAGCAACAGAAATGCCTGATAAAGAGGGTCCTCCTTTTATGCTCTCTTGAGCTCCCTCCTTATTGGACCCTTAGGATCCATCACCACATTGCCTCCCACTGACTGGACAACTTACAGTTTTTGCCTTGAGCTGCTTGGTGCTTCGGACAGTGCCCAGGACTGAGCAGACACAGCTTTCACGAGGTTAGAGAGAAGAGTGCCAACTTGGGAAGCTCTGCGTAACGGTCTGAAGAAGACATCTCCACTGGCTTCTCTAAAAAGCAACCACAGCAACAGACAAACGAAGAAAATCCCCCACCCCCACCCCGCTAACTCTTTCATGTGCGACACGATTGTGGTCTCCGTCTGTAGGTGTGTGCGCCACTCTGCTCCTGTCTTCTGGGGATGCTCCTTTCTCCCGTGTATCAAGTTCCCGCTCTTTTGTGGCTCCTGATGTGAAAAGTGCTGTGATGTTTCTGCCCCATCTAAAGGATGTGTTGAAATCTCTCAGTGTTTCAGTCTTGGAGATGAGGCCGTGTCACATCTCCCACCGTCCTAAGAGGATGTGCAGGTCCTGTGACTTCCTAGGGAGCTGGCGTATGGTGAAAATCTCCAGGAGGATCTCCAGGTTGGAAACAGACCACATCTGGATTTGGACTCACTGACCAGGACGTGCTCAGAGGCAGTCAGTTACTTCATTCAGAGGGCTGGCTGGAAGGGCGGCCCATGAACCAGGACCCCTCCCTCTCTCTCTGCCTTTGGTCCTGTGCTGACTACGTTTTGGGAGGGGGACCTGGAGAGGTCAAGACCTATAGCCAGCTCGAGGTGGGCATCAAGCAGGCTTCATCTTTGGAGCCCTGAACATGCCAGCCCCTCTGTGGAGCCTTTGCGTGCTCGTGAAGACTGAGTCATAGGCCCATCTCTTCGCTGTGGTTAGTGTCTTGTTCTGTGGTTGGTTAGCAGTGTTAATGACCTACGTACGTAACGAATCTTTTTTGTCTGCAATTTAGAGAATGTGTAAACAAATAAAAGGCTTTAAAACTCTTGAGACCTTTTGGTTACCACCCCACCACCCCCATCCTTAAAAAAATGAATCCCAACGTATAGATCCTGTGGAAGCAGAGCCTTCTTATGTTGGGGTGTACAGTGAGACTGCATGTATAAATGCACATGTACGTGTGTGTGTGTGTGTGTGTGTGTGTGTGTGTGTGTGAGAGAGAGAGAGAGAACACATGCATGCATGTATGGCAGGCTCCAGAGAGATGCTGGTGCTTACATGTTTGGAAGGAGACTCCAGGGGCGATGCATTCCAGGTCTCAGTTGTTCCTGGTGATGGAACCCTGAGCCTGTCACACACAAGCTCTTGAGAAGCCGCAGTCACAGCAGCTTTCGTGGGTACCGTAGGCAGCTCAGCCAAGAGCTTCATCTGAGGAGACCCCTCTGAGAAGATGGCGGGGCATTCTGAAGAGAACCCGCTGGAACTTTAGGGGAGGGAAAGTTGATGACTCAGAGATGACTCACAGCTGAGGTGGGGGAACGTGGTGGGGGAGAGAGAAACCTCAGGCTTAGGACCCATCTAGAAGCCACCTGAGTCATTGCTCCTTCCCTCTTGGTCGGAAACCACCTTCCATAAAAGGAAGTGGTACAGTGTCCTGGGTGAGGAGCGGGAGGCTTCTGCCGAAGACACACCTGCCCCAGGAATCCCCAAGCCTGCTTAGCGAGGGCCTTAAAGGAGCAGTGTCTGGGTGCGGGACTCCTGGGCCACTCAGGAATTGGTTTCTGAAGGCTGCAAGCTAGGAGTCATTCTTCCGAAAACAAATTTCAGATAAACAAGTAAGAAAAGCTGCTCCTGTGTGCTAGGCACTGGGACTGCAGCAGAGAAGACAAAGACCCGCCCCTTGTGGGGCTTATAAACCAGGCAGGTAATAGCACAGCATATGGTGGGACTAAGGGGCACTGTCGGGGAGCTGGAACCAGAGCGGAGACTTCCGGTCTCAGCTAGTCGGTGTGCTTTCAGCGACAATCTATTTGACACAGGTGGACGTGGCAGTGGGGGAATACCAGGTCCCTTTTGGTCCCTCTGCTGAGTATGTGCTCCATTGCTCGTCAATAGTCATTGCGTGCCTTCAGCCTTTCCTTTCTGAAGCATAATATGGGGTGGTTATTTCTAGCAGAGAAGCCATTGATTGTTGCTGCAGACACGGGCCATTGAGCGGGTCGAGCCATTTCTACAGAGGGAGTGACATCCCGACCCAGGGGCCAGGACAGAAAAGCCCACGTGGTCTGAGATGGGAGCTGGGCTGGCAATGCTGAGCTGCTGATCCAGCAATGGTGGGGACTCAGTCTCGTGACAAAGTCCTGCAGGAAAAGATTGCACAAACACCCACGCATGCCCTTTCATCTGCACCAAGGGCTGCGATGCTTCCTTCTTGACCCCAGGGAACCCAGCTTTGCATCCCAGTCTCACTCCACCAGCTGCTGAGATGACCTTAGAGGCGGCAAGAGAAGCGCATGACGGACGGCTGGGCCTGGAAAAATTGTCTAACGCAGACCGGAAGCTGACGAAGCCCTGAAGAGCCGAAGTGATGGGGGAGGGGCAGCACTGGAGGGACCCAAATCACGTTTAAGAAAACTCAGAGCAGAATAGATTTCCTTTGTTCTTTCCTTGGGAAGAGGAAAAAGCATGAAATAGGGGTGGGTTGGATTGGGGCTATCTAAGAAGAAGTGATGAATGGGATAACACCCTGTGTTTGAGAGAGTCCGGCGTTATTGCAGAGATATAATGGGGTTTCCCCTACTTAGGGGAGCAGAAAGGACCCTGGGAGAGCAGTCAGAAGGTCTTGGTGTTGTATTACCCAGAGGGGGGATTTCTGACTTAGTAGGTATAAAGCCAGCCCTAGCCTCGGGCAGGTTTGGGTAAGGAGCCAACCAGATCAGGTGGATACACACGCAAGCACCCAGGCCTGTCCTGCACCTGAAGCTCACCTGTGTCCGAGGCCTTCGGGGCACCCGACAAAGTCTGTCTCCACACAGCCCTTTGGAATGTCATGGTGTAATGCCAGATACAACAAAGCCAGATGATTCTCTTCTATAGCATTGGTTTTCCAAGTAGACTCCGCGAAGGCCCAGGCTGATGGGAGGGACTTTGGGGGTTCCCAGAGACCTCGGGGGACAAGAGTAGAAGGAAGGTTCCTTATCTTTAACTCAAACCATTATTGACCAGCATAGCTCTGATTTTATCTCTCATCTAGTCCTGATTTTGCTGCTTAAAAAAACACACACACACAACAATTTGATATCATTTTGCTGGCTACATGATTCAGGAGGGGCTCAGGGATATCCCCTGAGGCCGTGGAGAGCAGTGTGGTGATGGGAGGCCACCGTGGGCCCATGACCCTCTGCCAGGTACAAATGGACATAATCTCCGCTCCCAGCTTTCTCCAAGCGGGGCCTGACCTCCACTCAGGTTTCTCCCTTGGGTTTCTCTTAAGCAGAACTGAGGATCATCTGTGTCATGACCTGGAGGTTTCACTTCCTCCTCTCTTGGAGGTCCCTGCAGCCTGCAGTGCTTACTACCCTCCCTCTCCCACCCTGCCCTCTCCTTCCTCACACCCTGGCCTACCATGGCACTCAGCTGTCACCTCCTCCGTCATAAACCTCAGCCCATCACTGCTTTAGCAGGGCTAGAACAACAGTGCGTTCCCCAGGCTGGTGGGGTTGAGAATGTTCGGGCTAAACTTTAGGTAATTAGCATTGTTAATGCTTGGTCTGTGATATTACAGCTGTGAGCCTCATTAAAGTGTCCTCCAGGGGAAGGCGAGCCGAGATTCAGGTGTCAGCTCTGCTCCTCACACAGGCACCCCCGCCTGCCATCTCCAAGCCTCTGTTGAGAAGCCTGGTTCATTTCCAACCCTCCTCCTGCTCCTGCTCCTTGTCTGCTGGCATCTGGGTCCAGCCCGCCTTTCTGAGTTGGGACTCACTCCTTCCTGCCCACTCTCCAGCACAGAAAGCTCTGATGTTTGCTGTCCCTCCCTTGGCCCAGAGAGAAATATGCCTACAGGAGGGAGGGGAGTGGCTGCTGCCGGTCCTCAGGCTCCAACTCAGCTTTGAAAGAAAAGGTTTGCCTGCGCCTGCCCTCCAGGTAATGGGGCTTTCTTGTCCAGGGCTGTTACTTTCTTCACTTCCCACCCTCGCAGAGAAAACCCAAGGCCTAGTGTCCCCCATCCACTCCTCCACATCCTGGCTGGATTTCCCAGGCTTGACTGGCATCTGCTGCCATGGCCCCTCCTCAGAATGAAACCTGAGTCCCTCTGGTTTTAATTTCTGGGATTCCTGATTCCTGGGAGGAGAGGCAGGGGACAGACTATTTGCCAAACAGAGAAATATGAACCTCTCTTCAACCCCCTTGAAACCCTGAGGAAAATAATGCCAGTCCCTCTAGGGACTAAACACAGGCTCAACCCAAAACAGAGGAAAATACAATTCCAGAAGGCCTCCCAGGAGGCTGGGGGCTGAGGACCCCCGGCTGTCACCCTGTTTGGTCTCCTCTCACCTGTGGGTCCTCCGTGTCCACAGAAGTGCTCAGAGGAGTTGTTAGAGCTGTTTTTGATGAACGTACCTTGACCACCTAGAATGGGCTGCAGACTTGGAAGACGTATGGAGCTCGGTACCAGCATTAGAACTTCCCAAGGGAAATGACAGGCCAACTCAGAGCACTTGCATGGACATGAGTGTCTTTAATTCAGGGCAGACTGACACTGTACGAACCCAAATGCATGCAGGCAGAGAACATTGTCAGAAGGGCTGGGTGCATTGGAGCAGAGTCCTGAGGGGTGTGCAGGACTCTGAGAGCAGTGGTTTGGGTTTCGGGTTTGGGCTTTGGACATGGAGAGAGCAAGATGAGCAGAAGCCCCCTTATTCTAGGTATAGTGGGCTGGCCTGGGACTTGTGCCTTGGGCATTGGGACCTGGGCTGCATCCCAGTTATAGGGCAAGCTGTTCCACAGAGCCCTAGTTGCCATCTTGACTTCACTGAGGGCCTTCTCCTGAAGCCGAGAGCTGGTGGCAGAGACTCTCAGGGTTGAACTTGTGAGAAATGAGCCTGAGGTCTTCCAGCAACTCTCCTGCCATTTCGTTGGATGCATGAGATGAGGGATACTTGTAATCTTTACTTCTTTTCCTGATCTTCTATGTATCCTCCCTCAAGAGAGCTCCTTAAGCTAGTCTCAACTCTAAACCTTAGTCTGAATCCTTTTTAAGTGGTTTCTTACAATCCTCATTTTCTACAATTCGGAGCTTCTCCAACTTTCCACTCTGTCTTTTGTCAATGTGTCTGACTTGTGTTCTATCTAGAATGCCACAGTTCTCCATGTTCCCACACTCTTCCACCCAGATTCTCTCCACCTACAAACACTTTTAAGGCTTAATTTAGCTCTCGTTTTTCATGGAGACTTTTCTGACTTGCCCAGGAGTGGTTGCCCAGGGAGCCACTATTCCTTCCAAAGAGCCTCCACCATGTTTTGTATATACCTCTCTTATAGCACCTAACGCTCCCTGCCCATTTGTCAACTTCTTCACTGGCCTTCCCAATTAGACTGAGCTCTTTGAAGGCACAGACTGTATATTGTTCACTATTGAATCCCAACTGCTTCAGTCCATAGTCATTGAATGGATGGATGGATGGATGGATGGATGAATACATGAGTGAGTGAGTGAGTGAATGAATGAGCAAATCAGAGGGAATAAAGTGGTGTGGGGTATGGGGGCACAGTTTGCCTCATAGACATAGCTCTTTATCCTTCTGGGGCAAGGCCTTGGCCAAATCAGAAGCAGATCTCTTGCCAGGGCCTGGCCCTGTGTAGGGAAGTTGGCTCTGTGGGGTGAGGAGGACTGGGTGGCTGGGCCTTTAACCATATATCTGCTGGGTGACTATGGCCCACTTAAAACCCAAATCCTTCAAGTCCCACTGCATTATTAACAAGATCTATGTTAAGTGGGCTGCCCTGTGCACCTCCTAAAGGAAATCCACTCTGCACTTAAAGAAATAATAAATTATGAAAATGATCTCCATGCTTCTCTGGGGCAAAAAGACCAACTTTCTTCTTAAAGAGCTCACAAAGGACCCTAAAAATATCTATTATAGATTAGTCTCTAGACAGATGAACACAGGCTAAAGCCATTGATAAGGTGCACCTAAAAGTACAGGGTTTAAACCTGGTGGTTTATAACTATCCTTGGATTTGAAAGGACTAGGTAAGAATCAAGACCCACCTTCTTCCACCTAGATCTAACTTCGGAGTGGGGTAGAAGACAACTTCTGGGACGACCTTTCAGTTGTGCTTTTCTCGTTATCATAAACTCATTAGCTTTCCTCTAGTTATGTTGTTAAAAAATATACACTGCACTCCTGTATGCTTTTAGTTATGTCTTAAGGCCAAACGTATCACCCCTGGGAATGCAGATCCAATTACGTAATGGAATTCAGTAAGACAATACATTTCAATTACAAAAGTCATTGGACTCTAACACTTGGGGACCTATTTGCTGACCGGAGGGAGGCATCATGAAAGCTCATCCCTGCTTCAGTGCACGCTGGGGGCCTGGGGTGTTGGGGAGGGGGCTGAGAGTGCCTGGAGCAAAGGCTTGTGCTGCCACCCACAGTGGCTGTGAGTACCTTACACGACCTCTGGGAGCCTCAGTTGCCTCATCTATAAAGTGGGGATAATTATACTCACTTGGTAGAGTTGCTGTGAAGATTAAAGAGAATCACACGTGCCCAGTGCCTGGCATCCGTGGTCTTCTCTCTTCCTTCTTCTACCACTCTCTCTCCCATCACTTAATGACAAACGTGGCAATAACTTGATTCTAAGAGAAAAGGTGAGTAAGATCTTGCTCTCGAGACCTAAATTCCCTTAAGAAACTTAGGTGGCACAATAAAGCTGAGGACAATATCTGGCTTGGGAGTCAGAAAGATGTGGCTTTGCCTTTTGTTTGTCTCTTAATGGAGATGATTGCCTCTACCTTACATCTTATGTTTCTAGAAAGACTAAATTAAACCACTTAGGCAAAACTCTTGGCCCTGTACTCAGAACACAATAGGTACCCACTAAATAGTCACGTGGCACTAGAAATGAGGGGAACGTGGCAAAGGCCACAAGAGTTGTCAGATAACGTCACAAGAACTCAGGAGGGAGAGGACTTCCTAGAGAGAAAGCTAGGAAGGCTTCAGAGAGAAGGTGGCATTTGAGCTAATTTTGACATTAAATAATGGGAGGAGGTGGAATGAGAGAAAGATTTTTCCAAGCGCATGTGTAGACACAAGAAAACGTGGCTGGCCATATTAATCTGGCTGGCCAGTGTGGATAGGAGTCTTAGGAGATGAGACTTGGGTCTGACCTGGGCTCCCATCAGGGAGAGAAGAGCTGGACATGTCCACTGAAGAGCTGCTAATGGATCCTGAGTAAGGGGGGATGAGCTGCGCTGAGCAGGTGGATTTGAGAAGTGAGGGAGGCTGCTGGCTCTGGGACAAAGGCCTTATTCCTTAGAGCCTGCTGATGACTGCAGGCCAGGCTTGCAGGGCCAAGGCCACATGCCAAGGGTGTGTGATGGGTGTGATGCAGACCAGAGCCCCAAGCCAGGGCTTGGGGGTTAAGAAGGAGGGACCAGAGACTGCAGCCCCTTCGCTTTTTACCTGTCCACTGAGGGAACAACTCCTTCTCCTTTCCTCTCCTCCCATCCTCTTCTGGTCTTTCATAGCTGAGCAGGCTGCGGGGAGGGCTAAAGACACATGGGGATTGCTGTGCAGGGAGCAGGGCCCTTGCAGGTGGTGGAGAGGAGGTAAGAGAGGCAGGGACACTGGAATGGCTGGTGCAGGTGGCCGCGTGGTCTGGCCCCACCCTCCCGTGACTCCTTTGGGGTAGAGGAGCTGTGCCTGGGGTTTTAGACTCAACATGAACTTGGTCAAGACCCCTAAAGAACATTTCTCAGGTCCGTGGGTGGGCTTCCAACTTGTCTGCAAAATGGTGTGAATCTGTGTGTCTGTCTGCCTTGCCTTAGATTCTCAAAAGGGTCTGTGACATCCCAAAAGCTTAAACACTACTTGTTCATGTAACCCCTTCATTTTCCAGGTGAAGAAACTGAGGCCTAGAGAGGGAGAGTGACTTGCTGGGTCCCACAACTAGTTAACTGCCATCCAGGGCAAATGAGAAGAAAAGGATGTCTGTCGGGGGAGCAGGGGTGCTGGGAGCTGGCCCAGGAGTGGAAACAGAGAGGGGAGAGTGGGGGTGGGGGGGAGCAGGGGGTGGACAGTGGGCGGGGAGGCGAGGAAAGGAAAGCCCAGAACTGCCCAGGGATTAACCATCTGTGTGTTGTGTAGGGGCAGGTCCCCACCACGATACCTGATACCCTTTCCCAGGTATTGTTCAAGTCCTTTCCCAGGAATGGACGGGGCTGGGCTGGGAGACTGAGGGCGGGCAGAGTGGGGAGGGGGAGAGGTAGAAAGCAGTAACAAGTTGAAAGAGAGAAGAGAGAGGGGAGAGGAGAGGAAAATAGAGAATAGAGAGAGAGAGACAGACAGACAGGCAGACAGACATATAGTACAGATGGTAGAGAGTGAACCTAGAGACATATAAAGTGAGTAAGCCCTATTCCTAGCTCAGGAAGTCTACCCAAGGTCTTGGGGCTGGGGCAGATGTCCGGAAGGCTCAGGGCCTCCACCAGGATTTTCCTGAGGGCAGTTTCAGGAATCTGAATTTGAGGGCCAAATGTGTGGTAACCCACAGGGCTTGCTGGCTGGTCTTGGGACTTGTTAAATGTTTTTTAGCCCTTCCTCAAACCTCACAGTCTCTTCCTTCCCCACTCCAGTCAGGTGGCCATTACAAACTTTGAAATAACAAATTCTGGCAGCAGGAAGAGACTTTAGGCATCAGTGAGCCCAGTGGTTTTCAAAATGTGCTCTGATGGGCCTCGGGGCTCCACAAATGAACAGGTAAGGGAGGGGCTGACAGGGTCCTCTGTCACTGACTGGCCGTTTGTCGAAGATTTTGTTGTAGGAGAAGTTCCTTGGCTAAAAACATGACTGCTAAGCTCCCCACCTACCTCCCCTGAATTTATAGAAGGGAAACTGAGGCTGAGACTTACTAAGGTGACAGGGAATCCAGTGCTGAGCTGGGACTCAGGTCATGCCTCCCGACTCCCAGGACAGTTGCCTGGTCTCTTCTTTCTCACTGGGCTCAGCAAGGGAAGGGAGGGCTTGCAGAGGAGAAGGGAGTGCCTGGGTAGTGTGCGAAGCCAGGCAATGGGAGACGTGGGAGCCCCAGAAAGGGTGGTGGGTCTCCTGCAGGCACAGCCCCCCTGCTAGGATCCTAGATCATGGGTTGGGCCTTCTGTGCCTGCCCAGGAGGAAACTGCTCTAGGGTGGAGTCGAGGGGCAGAGGAGGCAGGGAGGCCCCAATTTTATACTCTCAGGTTTAGAGCCCAGGAGTGTTAGGATGACTCTGTGCCCTTGTCAGCTTGGTGGAAAGCTCTGGCAAGCCTGTCTCTCTTTTTCTTCCAAGGCTGAGTAGACAGATGAAAGCTGGCCCCCAGCCGCTGAGCTGGGTGCTCCAAGCAGAGGTAGCTTCTGGACAGCTGTGAAGGCCTCATTTGCATATATGCAAATAAGTGCCTGGCTCCTCTCTTTCCTAGCACCATCCAGGCAGACCCAGGTGCTATTGGAAGAGTTCCAGATCCTGCATCAAAATTAGCCTCTTGAATGAGTTTTTTGGTTTCCCAATGTGAAATTTCCTTTGAATTCCTTCCAAGACCCTGGGACCTTTCCCAGTCCTCAACTCCACCCACTGCCAGTCATGTTAGCTTTGTAAAACCTAAGAGTCAGAGCTGAAGAAACAGCTTTGGAGACAGTCAGGGGTGTCAGGCAGAGTTCAACCTGGGAAGCCTGGGTACTGGTCCCTGCTCTGCCATTGGTTCAGTGTTACCTGGAGTGAGCCACCTAACCTCTCTGCCCCACAATGCCCCCTATGGGTAAACAAAGAAAAGGAGTGAAGGTCCCTTCTAGCTCCTACAGTCTATGAATGTTTGTGAACCGCTGTACATTAAATCTCTTTGGTTGTAAATAACAGACACCCACTCAAGATAAAATAAAGAGGTAGAAGAGTCAGTGTCAGAGTGATATGATGTGAGAAAGACTCGACCAGCCATTGCTGGCTTCGAGAATGGAGGAAGGGGCCATGAGTCAAGGAATGCAGTTGGCTTCTAGAAATTGGAAAAGGCAAGAGAGTAGATTTTCCCCTAGAGCCTCCAGAAAAGAATGCAGCTCTGCCAACATCTTGCTTTTAGTGTCTTTGATCCTCAGAACGGAAGATAATAAATTCGTGTTGTTTTAAGGTGCTACTTATAGTAGCCATAGAAAAATGAATGCAGAAGCATTTTAAGCAAATCAGATCCTTGAACCCAGGATTCTGTTCTCCTGAGTGTCTTCTTCTCTAGGCTGTATAACCCTGGATCCTTCGAAGGGTTCTTCAAGTGAATATTTTAAAGAGTTCGAACCCTATCAGAACCAAGGCGAGATCATGAGTTTGGCGATTATTGGTTCCCTAGTGGCTTTCCATAAAGATGAGCACCCTAAGTAGCACAGAACGGGTGGAGTCTCGACTGTCAGCGTTTACATTTGTACGATGGCAGTGGTGATGGAGAAAAGTAAATGCAGGTACAATTTATCACTTCTCAGCCTTTCCCAACACCCTGCTAAATATCAGAGTAACCTTTAAAAAAGGCAGAGGCCATCAATTAAATAAACAGATGGCTTGATGGAAAATAGAAATATAAACACAGGCACCATCTCATAATTGACTGGTGGTAAGTCAGCCTAATTCACTTGGTGGGCTCTTCTCCATCTGCACTAAAGAAGAAAAAAAATAGAAAGAAATGCATCATGACAATGTGAAAACCTTCATGAAACCTGCTAAACACCAAAATAGATTACAGTAAAATGTTTGACATCTTCCTAGGGTTAACATTTTTTTTTAAACAAGAGGTTGCTTATGAGTCTGTCTAGAATGATTTAGCCAATACCTTTGGAGATGCAGGGGAATGAATAAGATGACTTTAAGACAGTTCCTGCCATCTTTTAATTCAAGGATCCAAAGGTTGTGATTGAGTCTGCACACTTACACTCACGATTAAACCATTTATACAAGCTGCTTAATACTGATAGAAAAATACTCTGAACCATAGTTTCGATGACCTGATGATGTGTACGACGTATTCAGCAAAAATGGACCAGGGATTAATATTGCTAAAGTCAGTGTGGTCATTTTGGGCGCACGGTGGGTAATCCTTCATAAGGGTTCACCACTCTTCCGTATCTTAGTTCATCTATAATGGACTGGCAGAGAGAGATGGTTAGGAGAAAATAAAATGCACTTAGAATCCCCCCATGAATCATTTATGGAAGACACCATGCTTAGCAACGACTATGAAAATATGACTGTTAAAGGCATTTCAGTCACTATTTCTGGATGGCTTTCAAGCATGACTACTGACCACAGAAACAGGCGTGGACACGAAGGATTTAAGCCTTCAAGGTAGAAGGGTAAATGTGCAGGCAGAGGCTGAGCCCAAGGGGGCGGCCTCCAGAAGCAACCATGTGGTTGTACCTGTGAGGGGTCCCTTGCCTTACATTCTTTCATATTCCAACTATAGGCTAGAGGAGGAGCAGATCAGCTGAAGAGGCAATTAATTTAACAGAACTGGGGTTTGAGCAATTAACTTTTAAGTATGCAAGCAGTTCAGAAGAGAGAGGAAGTGGTTTCTTAGCACAGCCAGTGAAAGATGGTGTGATGTTATCAAGGCTTTTGTGTAACCAGCAAAAAGTTTTCAATCCCACTCAACCCACACTCAGAGTATCAGAGCCATGATAGCCTAATGATAGGGGCCTCAAGAGCTCGAAGAAGGGAAGAATCGGTGCTCACTGGGTCAACTATAAATAGAACTTGTTAAGATCTTTCTAGAAAGCTGGGGGAGGCAATAAGCTAACTAAAGAACTGTGCAGGAGTTTTCCCAAGGGCACATTTTGACTTAGGCTTTTTGTTTCCTTTATAGTCAATAACTAAGGAGGCATGTATTTGCTTCTTGCAGGTGTGTTTGAATCACAGTAGACCTCCTGCTGGAGAGGTGGGTGGTGGAGGAGGAAGGGGACGCCTGCACTTGGGGGCAGGGAGACCCTGCTTTAAACCTTTGCTCCACTGTGTTTGAGTTGTTGTATCCTGGATAAGTCACTTTTCCTGCTCTGGGATGCTCTGTAAAGTAAAGGTCAAAATACTCACCTCACCAAACCCTACCCTGTTATGAGGATTAATAGGTGGTTAATAAACACACGCTATTTGGTGGGGGGACTTGTGGAGAGATAAATAACTGTCCTGGGGGAGTTAGGACATCTTGGTTCCGCTCCCACCTCCACCACTAACCCGTTCCTTTACTCTAGAATGAGGGGGGTGTACCAACTGCCCCACACTCCCTGGGTCTCGCAGCTTCCCCGGTCCTTCTTCTGGAAGTCCTGATTCAGAAATGGTGCTATGGGCCCAGGAATTTGTTTCTTGTCACCAGATGTTTGGGAAACACTGGATTAGATTACTGTCTTCTTAACATAACAGATCATAAGGGTTCCAGAGTGGACGCAAAAATGCAGACTTCCAGCACCTCTAGCAACAGAGCCTAGAAAGTTGCATTTTTAACCAGCGCATCGCCTATGTGTGGCAAACCGGATTTAAAATGATCTTTATGGTCAAAATTTTCACTATTTCCACTCTAAGCTGACGTTCGGCTAAGATACACAGATCTGGCCATATTGCGTGTTGGAATAGGAAACACTTGCATCCGATTGGTAAATGGCTGCTGCCCCCACCTCTCCCTAGAGTCCCAACTCTGTTTTCTTGGTTCCTTTCCCAGGACCCTCTCCCGCCTCTGCACAGCCCAGTCGCTAAAGGGTTGACACGCCGCACAGAGGGTCTCGTCCCAGCACCTCTTCTGGCCCATGGGTACCTGTACCACAATAGCTGTCGCATACTTCACTGTCGCCTCTGCTTACCCTCACTGAAGCAATCGTCAAGTCCGAGACTGTTAGATTTTGTGAGGGGAAGCAGAGACTGAGAGCAACTCATGGATTTCGTAATTTTTTCCTGCTTCGATGCGGTCTTAGAAGCTAGCTCTTTTTTTGGTGGTGGTGGTGGTAGTGGTGGTGGTACATCTTATACCTTCCCAGAATGCCCGTGTGAGACTCTTGATTGCAAGGAGTGGCCCCTTGGCTCACCTCAATACGGGAGATTGTTTATTGGCACTGATGTTCCTCTCAGTGTCACAGCCTATGAGGTGTCCCCATGACTTTGCACTACCCTCTGTCCAGCTCTGCCCAGATCATGGGGTCTGGGGTGTCAGTCATACAATGCAATCATAGCCTGCCACATCAACCCGTCAGCATACAGGCTACACCACTGCAAACAGGTTTTGGGTATTACTTTGGGTAAAAATGTTTTTGAAAAAGTTTTAGAACTATCTTTAAAAAAATATTTCCGGCATAAAATGCTTGTACTCTCCCAAGGTATTTATGGTGAAGATATATGGATTAAATGGTGCAGGATGGCAGTCTAGCTTCAGAAGTTAAAAGGACAGACTTTAGAATTAGTCTGTCAGGTTTGAATTCTCCTTTCCCACTTGTAACCTGGAACAAATTATTACTTAACCCTTTGAAACCTTTGTTTTCTCCTTTGTAAAATTCGGGTAATGAGAGGCCTGGACTAACCTCACAGGGGCTTTATGAGAGCTAAGAGAGATTTTGTAAGTAAAACATTGAGAACAGTGTCTGGCATGTAGAAAGAGTTCAATAATAAATGTTACCTGTAGGTAAACTTCATAAAATTAAGAGCCAGATAGTAAATATTTCAGGTTTTATGGGTTATATGGTCTCTGTCATGATTACTCAAATTTGTCACTCTGGCATGGAAGCAGCCATAGACAATATTATAGTCGAAGGGTGTGGCTGTGCTGCAATAAAACTTTATTTACAATAACCAGTAGAAGGCTGGATTTGATCCTTGGGCCATAGTTTACCAATGCTTGTTTTAAAGGAGTTCAGGTTTCTTATGGAAAGCAAGGACAGCTAAATAACCAGGCCTCTTGGATCTTGGAATATAGTCCAGGAACTGGAAGGCTCTGCTGAGCATTTAAGACTGGCTAGTTTATTGCCTCCTCAGCAGCAAGAATTCTTTCCCTTTTGCCATTTTGGAGATCCAACTCCTGTTTCCATGTCTGGTGTTCCTGCCACTGTCAATCAACCAGCTTACTCTCTGCTGGTGATATCTTTCCCACATCTCAGAGCTTCTTTCTCTAGTTTCTGCTTCTTCATGCATCTGTACAGCCTTCTCTGAGTACCTTTTGGCTTTTATTCCCACACTGTTTCCTGACTTTTGTCTTGTATTGGAGAGAGTCCAATTGGTCTGGTTAGTACCCATTGCTCCTGTTTGGGTGGAGATTTTGTTCCAGATAGATGATGGTTAATTTTATGTTGGCTTGACTGAGCCATGAGGGTGCACAGACATTTGGTGAAACATTCTCTGTGTCTGTGGGGGTGTTTTAGATGAGATTAACATTCGAATGGGTAGACTGAATAAAGCAGATTACTCTCCCTAATGTGGGTAGGCCTTGTCTAATCACTTGAGGACCAGAATGGAACACAAAAGCTGAGTGAGTAAGAAACTTTGCCTGCCTGACTACTTGAGCCTGACTACATTGATCTTTTCCTGTCTTTGGACTGGAACTTACAACATCAGGTTGCCTGGGTCTCAGGTATTTGGACTCAGACCGGAACCATAGTATTGGGTCTCCTGGGTCTCCACCTTTTCAACTACATATCTTGGGACTTCTCAGCCTCCATAATCATGTGACCCAATTTTTAGTAATAAATCTTTATCTCTAAATCAATCAATCTATCAATTATCTATCTATGATCTATCTATCTATCATCTATCTATTATCTATCTATCTATTCATCTATCATCTATCACCTCTTATTGGTTCTGTCTCTCTGGAGAACCCTGTGTAATACAAGATCTCTTCATAGGCCTTTGGCTCATATTCAGGCTTGGAGCTCTTGGGTCAATCAGCACAGTGGTTGGGGTAAGGGTCAGAGGGTCCAGGATCTGCTTCTCTCAGCAAAGAGCTGTGAGAAGGAGTCCCTGGATTCTGGGGCTTGGCCTACTTAGCATACTGTCTTCCTGAATTGGTTTCTGGCCTCACTCATAGAGCCATCGGCCAAGCATCCACAGCCCCTCTCGTTGCACTGCTCATCAGAGTCACTATCTCATTCTTTAACAATATGGAGAGGCGGCCTGGTATGGTGAGGGAGGGAGTGGCCTCCAGAAACAGACAGTCCAAGAGCAAGGCACTTAACTTCTATAAGTCCCAGTGTTTCCTGTGAAAAATGGGGATAATGACATTACCTTGAATGATAGTGGCAAAAATTAAATAAGATGACATGTGTAAAAATTACTGGTATGTGTAAAGTGTTCACCAAAATATTAGTTTCATTCTTTCCTTCTCTCCCCAACCCCAAATTATAATTCTATTCCTGGTTATTTTCCTTTGATCGAGCTGGTAGAACTTTCTGGACCTCTAATTTTGGTATTGCAGAATATCCAGGTCTCGAGAACAGTAATGCCTGCTCAAAGAGCCTTACACCTTTCTTTGTAGGATTTCCCACATTTTACGATGCTCCTCACCTTCTCTGAGATTGCCCCCTCTGTCCTTTTGATGATTTTCATTAGCCAGCCTATAGCCCTTTATTAAAGGACTGGAACCGAGTTCAGCTATAGGGAGGAAGTGCTCTCTGGTTTTAGAGGAGCACTGGATTCCACGGCAGGAGGAGCGATGTGGACTTTGAACAGTCAAGACACCCGAACTCTAAGTAGAAAGCAATGGTACTTTCATCTCCATCATTTTTTTTCAAATGTATTTGTGAAGGAAAGATTTTCCCTTCCCCTTGGATGAAAATTCATACAGCTCCCTGACTTTTTTGCTCCCTCTTAGATAATAAAAAGTCTAGGAGTTGCTTAAGTCACTATGCACTGTCTCAATCCAGAAATTAAAATGCCCAGGTCCATGAAATAACCCAAACCCCACAACTCAACAGCTAGGGCAACTGCAGGAAGGAAGCCTGTAGTTGGGGAAAGGGTGGGGACAGGGGGTTTTCTTTTTTCTTTCTCAGTTCCTCCTCCTCTAACTCCCCAGTCAGAATTAAGATTCCTTTTGAGTTGGAGCAGGCAGAGGAGAAGAGAGGAGGTGAGCAGAGAGTCTCTTACTTGACTGGCAGTAGGGAGGGTGGATGATATTTTTTTCTCTGGTGTGAGTGTGTCCGTAGGAGGCTCTCCATCACGAGGACCTCCCCCTGCAGTTCTCTTGTCCAGGGCGGTCAGTTTCCTCCAGCTCTTCACAACACTCTTCCCACAGCTCATAGGAATTAGAGATCATGTCAGCTTCTCCCGGCTGAGGAGTGTTTACTTCTCCAGGAGGCCCCTGCCTCTTGGACAAGGCCCAGTGTGACCACACCCACTTTTTCTTGCGCGATAGGCTCACATCTGGTCAAAGGGAAACACTCCAGTGTCCCTGCCCAGACACACTCTGGGAGTTTGTAGGTCAGTCTCGAGACTGCAAAAATATCTCCATCCATCCACTGTGGAAGCAGTTAACTACCCCATGTCTCCCTGCCTTTTAAATTTCCAGGCTGAAGTCTAACACAGGTCCACTTTAACACCCTGCCCCGCCCCCTCCGCCCTCCCGCCAATCACAGAGACATGTACCAAGCTTTCTGAATGGTCCCTCTGAAACCCCTTTTGCTAGATTTGAAGTGAGAGACAGGCACCTCTCAGCCACCCTCTTGGGAGGGGTGAGGCTCACAGCACATCAGTAATTTTTCCCAAATAAATCTTCTCTATAATTCTTCTCCCTTAATCTCTAAAAGCCAGACAATTTTATATTCTCAAAGTGAGTGTAAGTAAGAAGTTTGAGTTCTGTAACAAACTTTTGGATCTTACCTTGAAATTTTGCATCTTCTTCAGACATCAAATTGGAATGTCATGTCACAGTGCCTCAGGCGAAACTTTCTACTTAACACCTTGTTATATTTACTTTGGTCTTGGCGCAATTGCTGGTGGAGATAGTGACTGCCAAGGAACTTCAGATGCTTGAAATACAGACTACTGTGCATCATGGTCATGTCATGCATTTTGTGTTGTTGACAGCCTCTTGGGAACAAGCGAATTTGGCTGCAATCATCAGAAGACTTGAGGATGGACTTTGCTTGTTACACTGGTTAACTCCTCAGCTTTCCCGCGGAGAGCGTTTTCAGAGAGTGCTCAGGGTACTTTTTATTTTTCTTCTTTTTGGCTGCTTCATTTCTTTATGGGAAGACTGAGTAAGCCTAGCTCACCTGGAGTCAGTGTGGTTGCATGGTAAGGAATCCCAGGTGTTTATTGTTTTTTATCCTTGTCTCAGGCCTTTGGATAACTCACCTCCTGGGGCAGAGGAGGACGCAGGGACCCTCCTGTAGGATTTAGATGGCAGAATGGGAAAGTGGGCAGCGAGGAGATGGCAGGAGAAGCAGGAGGGCCTGGCCCGGGTCAGCTATAGGTCTCTTCAGGGCAGATGTATCCATTTGCTGTAGCTTCAGGCATGTTTTCCATCTATTTTCACGTGTGTGTGTTTATTCTCTTCTGCAAACTGATCTGCCACCACACAAGATCGGTGTCTGCTGGCACGCTCCACTTCCAGCACCCAGGCAGCCTCTGCAGGCCACCGAACCCAGTGGGCACTACTAAATGCTGAGTGTGACTCAAGGCCAACAGCTCCATTAGAAAAGCAGTCACCAGAGGACCTCATTTACGTTTAGGTCTGTTAATGCCACAAGCGTTCACTGAGGAACTTCTAGGTGTCTGCACCACACACACGGGCATTACACAATTATTTCGGTCTGAAGCCAATGGAGAGATCAAATTTACTTTTCCAGCCCAACCTAGTTTAATATACTTATCATGTAAAAAAACATATTGGGGAAAAAAGGAAAGATAAGATGAAAAAAATCGTCCATAATTCCATCACCAAGATAATTACTGTTAATATTTTCTCAGCTCTCTCTACTTGCATGCATATTATTTTAAATAAATGGATTCATTTGTATATTCAAATTTATTTTCTTCACCTCATTTCCAACATTTTTAAAAACTTGTTCCTAAGCATTGTCTTGATTCTTTATATAACATTTTTTTTTTCTGTTCATTAAAATAATAGATGCTCATTGTGGAAAAACGTAAGTTGGAAGAGGCTACACAGCGTCACACAACTTCCACCCAGATGTAGCTACTGCATTTTCAAGTCTTTTTTTCCATAATTTTATTTGTATGTGTTTTACAATATTGGCAACTATATGCCATGTCCAGTCTATTAAAAGTTTTTTTTTTTTTTTAAAAAAGGTTAGTGAAATAATATGTGCACATGGTTAAGTGAACATAGCTATAGATTTGCTCGGAATGAAAGGCAGTGCCGGTGTCTACTTTCGTGTCCCCAGTCCTGTTGCTCAGGGCCAGCTGCTCTTGGCCTTTCTGGAATTTTCGTCCGGTGCTTATGTCAGTCTGTATCTCCGGCGGACACGGGTCTCCCACTGTTTTGCTGCTTATCGATGTTGGACATTACCCACTAGGCTTCCTGCTTTCACGATATGGTGTCTCCGTCTCTATCTCCTCCATGGTGATAATTCCTCTATTGGCTACTTTTCACTGTAAGCAACAGACATCTCTTTTTAGTCTTGCTTTATTGACTCTATACATTATTTCGACTCCTCATTTTCCATATGGAGGATATTGACCCCACTCCCCCGCCTTTTTCTGCTTTCCTTCCGTATTCCGTGGATCAACTTGTGTCTACAGTACTTTGTTTTTTTTCAGTGTCAACATCTATGTGGCGTTCCGCAACAATTAAATTTTCCATCTTTCCTATAGGTTCATCTGGAAAATTAAGAATCAGTAAACTATGTTTTTGTCTTTGTGTCTGTATCACCATGATTCACTGCAGAGCCGAGAAGTACTTACTCCAAGGGTCCATTTGCTGCTGGAAAAGCTCTGTTTTGTCTGGGTTTTTCTTGTCTGTTTTCTTTGTCTTTATCAAACTCTATTTCACCCCAACCTTTTCATCCGATGAGGTAATCCAGCAGGTTTATTGTCCTAATATTTGGACACGGAATTTCTAGATTGAGCTTTGATTTCTTATCTTTTCTTTCTTTTTTATTTTGATTTACTTTCTTTGAGAGTTTCCACAATTTTCTCTGGGCTCACTCTCTCTCTCTCTCTCTCTCTCTCTCTCTCTCTCTCTCTCTCTCCCCCCCCCTCTCCCTCTCCCTCTCTCAGACTGGAACACATTTACGTTTTGTTTAGGGTGATGTGAGGAGTACTTGATTGCTTTCTGTGCCACAGCCTGGCAGGGTAGGGAACAGATTGTTCCACCTACGATATTGAATTAATCCTCCTGCAGTAACAACCTTGCCTCACTCCTGTTCTTCTTCACACTGACATTTCTGAGTCCCCAGCCTTCTTCCTTTGGCCGAATCGCCCAGTGATTGTGCTCTAGGTTGAGGGACCCATCACTCTGCTGGGTCGGTTACCACTCCTCTATGAGATTTCCAACTTGCCCACATCTTTTGAATTTGGGCCCCCTACTTGATCTCTTTTCCTTTACTATCATTTAGGGGTCTTGGAGAGGGATGCATGCAGTTAATGTGCCAATTTTTTTTTTTTTTACTGAAAGTATAGACATTTTTTTAAATGAAAAATTATTGAGATATAATTAAAGTTCACTGTTTTAACAAATGCATCACAGTCAAGATATAGAATATTTCCATCTCCAAAAAGTTCCTTTGTGCCCCTTCCCAGTCAATCCTTATACCTGCTTCCTCACCCAGCCTCAAGGAACTAGTACTTTTGCTCGTTCTAGGATTTTATATAAATGAAACATACAGTATGGGCACTTTCGAGTCTGGTTTCTTTTTCTTGATGTAGCTTTTGTGAGATTCTTCCAGGGTATTATGTATATCAAATACCGTGTTCTTTTTTTTTTTATTGGTGAGTAACATTCCTCTATATGTAGGAGCCACAGATTGTTCCCCACTTCCCTATCGGTGAACATTTAGGTTCTCACCAGTTTTGATGAAGAGATGATGAACATTTACATTCAAGGGAGAGAGGGGTTGCTGGATTGTGCGGTAAGAGTATGTTTAACTTTATGAGAACCTGCCAAACTCTTCTCCAAAGTTTCTGGACTAGTTTAAACTCCCACTAGCAATAAATGAGTGTTCCAGTTCTTCCATATCTTTGCAATACTTAATATTACCTTTCTTTTTAATTTTAGACATTCCAGTGAGTGTGTAGTGGTATCTCATTGGTTCAATTTGCATTTCTCTGATGACTACTGATTTTGAACATCTTTTCACATGCTTATTATCCATTTTACATATTTTCTTTTGTGAAGTGTCTTCAAATCTTTTGCCACCTTTTAACTGGGTTATTTCCTTATTTAGATGTAAGATTGTTCTATATTTTGCAGTCAAGTCTCTTGTGAGATAGTGCCTATATGTTTTTGAGCTGTGTGTTTTCCCATTTTATATTGCATTGTAAGCAATTCTTCATGTAATTACTTTGTTAGAAAACATATTTAATATCTGCTAATATTCTGCAATACACATGTATCATTATTTATTTAAATAAGTTTTTTTTTAATTGTTGGACATTTATGTTTCCACTTTTGTGGCTCTCCTTTAGGATGGATTCCTATAAGCAAAGTAACAAAGTCAAAAGGTAGTATATATTAAGGACTTTTGATATATACTGCCAAATTTCTTTCCAAAAAATTTGCACCAATTTAAATGAAACCAGTGGCAGGTGGAAACTCCATGTTATTACTATCACTGCCAGTTTTGGATATTCTTACTTAAAAAAAAAAAAAAGGCTAATTTAACGGGTAGAAACGGTAGTTGTTTTTAAGCTGCATTTCTTAACTTATTAGTGTGGTTGGATGTATTTCCAAGTGTTTAGTAATAACTTATTTTTCCTCCTCCATGAATTGTTTATTCATATCTTTTGTTCTCAAATGGGGTTTGAGGTATATTTCCCAACTCTGCAAAGAAGTTGCAGTGGGTGCGAGTGGATGCAAGTGTTCGGCACTGGGGTCAGGGGAGGAGAGACTCGTGCAGGCCACCAACCAGAAAGCGGGGTGCTGGATTGATGGGGTGCACTGGGACACCTGGGTACCCTCCACACTCCTTTCTTGGCTCGGGTGAACCAGTTTGTGAAGACTTCCATTTTTTTCTGTAACTAGGTAAAGGGAAACACTGCCTTTGTCTCAAAAAAGGAGGGACAAAAGCTAACCTTCTGAGAGTTAGATTGTAACTTTGTCACCTAATGGAGCAGGATGGTGTTATGTAAGGTCATCAGACAGGGTCAAAATGGCTCCCAGGCCAGCAAGTTTTGATAGGAACCTTAACAAAAGAATTACCAGATCTAAATAAAATAATAAGTTTGCCTCTCAGGAGGGGGAAAAGGTGTGGTTCTAAGAAATCAAAATGAATGTAAAAATGTTCCAGGCCTGTGGGTGAGAAGGTCACTAAATTGTGATCCTCAAATTTCACTATGGTCATGCAGAATGTGCCCCAAATGTTTTGAACCCAGGAGTACCTCACATATCCCCACGGTAAGTCCCTCATGTGGAGGTGGGAGTCCCCAGGGATGTCTCTCATGAGCTTATGGATGATAGGTCCCTCAATAACATTTATGAGAGTCCCCAGGGAACCCCATACATCACTTCACAAACAAATCTGCCCCAAGTATTTCTGGGAACTCCCAGGGGGTATCTCACAAGGGTTGACAGATAAGAGTCCCTCTGATATTAAAGGTGTCCTTACATAGTGTCTCACATCTGCACCCCAACCTGTTCCTCTACCCCAATGTTCTTGGGGGTCTTCAGGAAGAATTGCATCTGAGTTCACGAATAAGGCTCCAACTCGAGGTTTCCTGAGTCCTAGAGCCTCCCACCAGATGTCTGACTAGGCGCTGCCCTCTCTTGGTGGGTGATGATGTCTCCCCTGATTGGAGCTTTTGGGATACCAAAGCTGCAGAATGATTTGAAGGAAAATGAGGTCAAATCCATCTTTCTCCTCTGTTGGAGGGCGGTCAAGCAGGACAGTCTGTGCCTCGGTGTTTTACGTAGAGTTAGTCAACAGTTCTTTCAGTTTTTACTAACAGTTCTGTTCTTAATGGTTCATATAGGAGTCTTGGTGTGCTGGCCTAGGAGATATATCTGAAGGATAGAATTATTCTTCTGATGACAGAGGCTTTGTTGCCAGGTTAAGTTCACCATATCTGGCTGCTTCTCTCCCTAGGATGAACTCTTTCCAAGGAGAATCCACAGGCCTCCTTGTAAATGGATGTATTTTTCAGTTGCTATTTTAAGGATAAAGGGATTCATTGCAAGGTGCAGGGTCGATTCTACTGAAGAGTCAGGAAACAAGCCAGGAGAAATGCCCACAGACTGTTGGAGCAGAAACCCACTTTTGGGTCCACCTGGATGCATTCCATTATCTCTGATGCCAGGGACCAGGCAGTAGTTCTTCCACCAAAGCTTCTCCCCAAAACCAAACACTTCACCAGTTCTGATCTCACAGCACATGGCTGCCACCTCATATTACTCACTTCCATTATCTGACTGTCTGATGGGTGCATCTCTCTGCTTGGTGAAAGTAGGTCGTGTGGGAACATTTTTAGGATGTGGTTTCCAGTTTTTGTCTCTCCAGTGCAAAAAGGCATGTGAGAAGGGGTTTGGCGTGATTGTTAGGTGAGCTCAGTGGACACATCCCACTAGCTTACCAGAAACACATAGACATGGCTGACTCTCAAGGACTCACTAAAATGTCCAGAATTAAAAAGCAGGGTAATAGCAGAACCATATTCAAGAATAAAGGGCTGTCATGGCTTCATACGGTGTTAATACTTTTTGGGGACTGTTGCTCTGGTATGAGGATTCTATCTTTTTATTCCTTGTGGCCATTATATCCCTACTGTGTAGATGAACTCTGTATAGTTTCTTGTTTTGGTATTAAATAATCAGATAATATTACTAATTCTTCTTATTCTTATTGGTTGACTAGTTGACTCATCCCTCAAATATTTACCAAGTGCTTATTATGTGCCATGTACTGCAATAATATTTAAAGATATTAAAAAGAATATGATATAGTCTCTATTCTTAAGAATCTTGCTGTCTCACAGGGAAGGAGTCAAGACATCAGGCCATTATGAGAGAGCTGTGAGTACCAGGATAGAGAGGGAAGACCAAGATGACCTGGGGATGGAGTGGGGATGGATTGTGTTGGGCGTATTGTTTCAAGGTAGAGTGAGTTCTGCAAGGAGTCCTAAAGGTCAGAGAAGGTAGAGTTGGAAAGACCTTCCTGGCCAAAGAGCCACAAGTCCTAAGAAGTACTTAGGGAACACTAAATCTTGCATAAAGGCCGAAGCATAACTCCAGGGGTGGGATGGAAATAGATGAGGTCAGAGGCCTCAACAGGGGTCAGTTCATAAAGGATCTGGAATTCTGTGATCTGAATTCAGACTTCATCCTGAAGAGAATTCAGCTTTTATTCTGAAGATAGCTGCTGAATAGTTTTAAATAGTACAATAATGGGTTCAGATTTGTGTCTTAGAAAAATAAGACAACTATGTGGCAGCCATGTGGAGTATAGACTAGAGAGAGCCAGGGAGAGTAGGTTGAAGACCTAGCCCAGGTGAGTATTTTGAGACTTGAACTAGTGTCAAGGTGGAAGGAGAGAAGAGGATGTGTGGGAGAGATGTATAGAAGATTGACCCCCAGGACACATCTCATCTTTCATGGAATGATAGGGATGAGGGAAAAGCATGAAGAAGTAGATGCTTTGATTTGTCACTTTGAATCCCTCAGGACCAAAAGAATTACTTCTCCAGCTACTGGGAGAATTGCCTCTGGCTGTAGACAAATATCTTGTCCAAGGTCACGTCACCTTCCTGGATAGCCCACATCCAATGACTGGTCAACATTAGGGAAGAAAAGCTACATCAAAGACCCTTTGTTCAACCTCAAGATAATTCTGAGGGCCATCCCACCTTCAGAACATCCTAAAGTGTTGGCTGAGACTTTACTGCAGCTCAGTGTCTTTTTTCCTTCGAAATCTGCTTTCCTCCCTTTTCTTCCACAAATGGGTATTCCAAGGGCACTTTTCAATAGATCTCTTGTGCCAATCTTCATCTAAGATACTGCTTTATGGGAAACCCAAATCTACAATGGATGATGTCCAACTTCCTGGCTTGTGAGCAGTGTAGATGATGTTGTCATTCACTGATATGTGGAATATAGAAAAAGAAGTTGATTTGGTGTGGATGAGAGAGAGATCGTGAGTTCAACTTTGGAAAAGGTGAGCTTGAAATTCTTGATACTTTCAGACAGTCAGAACTAAATTTCAAGAGAAATGTGTAGACTGCAAGTATATATTTGGGACTCATTAGTGTTCTGGGGTTAGTTTAAGTCTTAGATTGGCCCGCATCCCAACAGAAAGCATATATCCAATTTCCTGGAAATGGAAATGCCATGATCCATGGGTTTCTTCATCTTTGGCTTCACATACAGCTCCTGACTGATTTCTGAATTCCTGATCTGTTGGGTAATTCTGGCCTTTATTCCTGTATATCTAGCATCTGACCCTGGTTTGACCCCATCCTACAGATATACTCCAGCTCCAGCCTCTCCTATATTCGCCCACTGCATTTTTGGCCTTGACCCAACTCCCCAGGATCTGACTTTTCTCCCTGTCTGCATGATTCAATGCCAAACCCACTCCTGGTGTTAATCCCTTCTAGAATCCTGAGCATCCCAATGGTAAATATTGTTGAGCTAGCCACTGTCAATCCCTGCCTCCTCTAGACTCTCTCAGCTGAAAATAGTGATGCTTACAATCCATGACTATGTAGGTTTCTGGAACCCTTCACTATTGGCTCTCTGTAGGATCACACATTATCAGGATGCTGCTATTCCACTGTCTTTGAACATCAACCTGTCTCACCGTGGGCCTCTGCACCAGCTCTTTTCTTGTTGCCTGTGCGGTTAGCTGATTCCTTCTTGTCATTCAGAAGTGTAGTTTCAAATGTCAGCTTTTCAGAAAGGAATCCCTTAGTCACCCAATCTAAAGTAGCCACCCAGTTCTTCTCTATAACATCACCCTATTTTATTTTTGTGAATAGCAGTTATTACTATCTGACTTCTTTTTATTTGTCTCTCTGTCTTCCCTTAACTGGAATGTAAGTCTCTGAAAAGGAGGGTCCTTATGGGAATCATTCACTATTCTGTTCCCTAGAACAGTGCCTGGCAAATGGTAGGTGTTCAATAAATACCTGAACTGTGGTAGGTGTTCAATAAACGTTGAACAGCTGGTTGAATTAATCTGTCCTTTGGTTGATGTGGCCCCTTATTAGATTGAACATCTCCAGATACTGCATCAACTGGAATTAAATCTGGAGTCTTCACCAGCTGTCTCCAAGTTTCCGGCATGCTCTAAGGCAAAACCTGCCTCAAATATGACCATTTATGTTATAAGAATCCAGACTCATCCCTTGCCTTCTTGGCCATCAGTTCATTTCATCTCTTGGATGATGATTCTTTCTCATTTTGTTTTCTCCTGCACTGGTGGCTTGATTGATGGTTATTAGCAGAGGGTGGTCCATTTATGTGAAACACCTGCTTCCCACCTGTATCCCCTTGAGCAGCCAGCATTGGACCCCGTGCAAGAAGCTTGTGGGTGTCTTTCATAGCTGAATGGGCTTCCAGAATTTTCTCTAGGCGTCAGATCCAAACTGGCACCATATGGATGACCATCTGTATGTCATTTAACCAGCATCAAACACATCTGCCAGCTTGTGAAAGGGACCTGGGGAGGCTTGGGGGCACCAAGGATTGATGGAAAAACTGGCCCAAGAAGAAGGCCGAGCCAGCTAGAGCAGTTTCCACTTTGTGAGTTAGGTTGTAATTCAGCTGACTTCCCTTCCTTTGGTCATAAAACCAGCAAACACCAGCTCAGAAGATTGTGTTCTTGCATCACTCTAATCAACCCATTCTGAAAGCAGTGGACAAATGTGTCAAAGTAATTTTACCCAACCCAGTGTTGAAAAGCACATCTTGGCACATCAAAGTTCCCATGGTTGGGGAACAAGATGGCATGGAGGCTATGATTATGTTCCTAGTCCTTGCATCATAGTCAAATCATTCATCCAACTTGGGTCAAACTATACTGCATGCTAATTACCAAGCATTGTTCCTTAGGTCAGTGATAAGACTCACAGAACCAAGAGTCAACACATTTGGTTGGATGGATCTAGAGGGAAATACACTAGTTAAAATGTAGAGGAAACTGAGGTGAAACTGAACATACTCTATTTGAAAACACTTCTTTATTCTGCATGTGTGATTTGCATGTATGATTTTGCCATCTTATCCCTAATTATACTCACCCCAAGCTATTGCCCCATTGGGTCATTAGGTGATTTGCAACCTCCTCCCTTATTTTATTTGTTCTTTCATGAGTCCAACCATTTGACACTTTGACATGCTTTTCCAGTGTTCCATGCTGTAATAGGCGTAGAGGATACAAAGTTGACTACAATGACACCCTTGCCCTGGAGGAGCCCAAAGACAGATGAGGGAGGAAGCTGCATGGATATTACGCATCAATAAGCCCATGACAGAGGTCCTTATCCCAAACTTTGGGGAAGGAGGGATCAGAGAAGGCTGTTGGATAGGGGTGAAATCTGAGCCAAGCTCTGAAGGAGGAATAGGATTTAGCTGAGGCAGGAGGAGAAGGGAAAGCGTTCCAGGCAGAGGCAATAGTGCTTGCGAAGGCTGCTAGTGAGGTAAGCAGAACTGTTGGGACACTAAGAGCAGTATGGCCACAGCATAGACGCATGGACGTGCAAAGGCTCAGACGAGGAGTTTGGATATCATCTGAAGGACAACGAGAGCTATGGAAAGATTGATCAAAGGTATTAGAGGATCAGACCTGAAATTCCTGGCAGGTGATTTTGGCTGCAGTGTGGAAAATGGATTGGAGAGAGATGCAATCGCACGCAGAGGGCCAGGTCAGGCTGTTGTGGTGGCAACCGGGAACAGCTAGAGTGGAAGTGGAAAGGAGGAGAGTGGTTGGGTCAAAGGGGTGTAAGTACAGAATTTGTAATTGATTGGATGTGGAGGGAGGTGGACTTTAGTCTTTGGAGAATGAATGAATGGGGGTGCCATGAGCAAAGACAAGGAACCCCATGGGACAGCAGGTGGGAATTCTTCTTCTATCTACGGCCTCTGAAGGAGCAGTTCTGGATCAGCCAAATGGCTCAGAAAGGCCTGGTCAGGGGTCTTCATCTATATGGGACTCTGAGGACCCCTCTCTCAGCTGCCCCTAGAAATCCGATTGCTGTTGTGACCCCTTGGGAAGCCTGAAGGGGACAGGACAGCGACACTTGGCTTTGGGCACTGGACACTGCCCCTGCTGGGGTGCAGAATGAGGCCACCTGCCTATGAACTAAAAAGAAGTGTTTACAAGCCAACTGAGTCTCTAGACCATGAATTGAAAAGGGGACTCATGGCTTGTATTTGCTCATAGGGGGCAAGTGGAACAGGTAGAGGGCAGGGCTTTGGCTGGAGGGCCCTGCTCCCTTTTGAGGGCCAGGGAAGTGGATATTTTGACTGTGGTTAGCTGGAGACCTGAGTCCTAGCCCCTTCGTCATGAAGGAAGCTGAAGAGCTACTTGAAAGAGATTATATGCATAGATTATACCAACACAGACTTTGCTTTCTCTGGAAAGTAATTTCAAAACCACTTCATTCTCCACCTGCATTTGGCTAATGGCCTGATTATAGCCACCCTAATAACCTTCAAACACTCTCAGGAGCAGCTTTGGCTCTGAAAGGTGCCACTCCCTTTACTCCTTGCCCGCTTTCATGCTTCTCTGGGACTGCAATGACAACAGCTATTTATTCCTCCCAGGGCCCAAGTTACTTGGAGGAGAGGCAGATGGCTGTGGGCTAATTCCTGAAGTACACTTCTGGGGACCATCAGCTCAGGCTCCCAGGCTGACATCCCACACAAGCTACAGGTCAGAAGAGGAACACTTCCTATGAATATGGATGTTGAGGATGGAGGCTGATTGCTCTGTTCTGCAGGGCAAAGCTGTCGCCCTAGGTGGGAATGACATTTTTGCTGAGATACAGGGTCAAGGCTGAGGGTTGTTTCCTGAGCCCCAAGGCAAGACATTTTAAGATTTAGGATGCTGGCCTCTGGAGAAAGGTATCACTATCAGGAAAGGCAGCACAGAGAGGGCTTTGTGTTTGGTACACAATCCCTCCATTCAATTCTTTTCTCCTGCCCTGACAGTACCTAGTGAAGAGTCTGGATGGTCAGGTGCTGTAGGAGGAGTTTTCTGGTGGCTAAGAATTTGCAGGAACCACCACGAAGATGTCTTTCATTTCTTAGGGGCTAGTGTCTTGGCTCTTGCCTCAGCTGATAATGTTCCTCTGGTTGCTCTTTGTTCTTCTTTGTTATTGCCTAAACCTCACCCAACCTCGGTGGTGCAGCTCATGCCCCACCCACTTAATCATTGAACGCATCCCTATGACTCTAGCCCACACTGATCTAACTTACATTATGTGAAGAGCTCACTTACTGCTATGACTTTCAGTTGGGCACATCATTGTATGTTGCATGGTCACTCATTGCTCTGTATGTCTGCACTGAGATTGGGTCTCATGTATATACCGAGTCTCATGTACGCACCAAGACTGTGAGTACTTTGTAGTCAGGGGCAATGCTCTGTACTGTATGTATATTGTGGGTCTCCTGTGGCACTTGGTTGGTGCTGAGCAGTCAGCATTCTGAGGGATGGGCCTCCAGGACGTCAGTGGCGCTGGCCATTGTCGCTGGATATCATTATCCTAGGGCTGTGGAAGTGCTTCATCCTGAGAGATGCCAGTGGAGAATGGTCCATCGACTTCCCTTTAGTGTCTCAGGGCTGGATGTTTCATCCTCTTCCTGCCATTCCATAGCCCCTTAGTAGGTCTGTGGGAAGTGGGCTGTATTCTGAATTGGGTTCATTATTGAGATGACCAGCTTCTCTCCTGGTGTAACACTCTGGCCTAATTTTGATGGTGTTCTGCTGAAGATGGTATATGTGGCATGAGACAGTGATGACTAGGGGCAGTGTTTACCTATTCAGAGGACCTGAACCGCTCAGGAGTTTCCATAATCCTATGCGTTCGTCTGAGTCATTTCTCTTCCCAGAAGAACCTCACAGCATCCCTTTCATTAGTGTCCATCTGACAAATACTTACTCCTTGAGCCTTCGCTCAAATGTCACCAGTCTACTGTAGTGTCTTGCAATCTCTGGCCCCCAGATTCCAAAACGTTTTATAATTCCTTTCATTTTAGTGCTTTTTACATGAAGCCACATTCTTTTATGTGCCTAACCCACTGGCAGACTCCTGTGAACTCTTTCAGGGTCAGACTCTGCCTCCTTTGCCCTTGCATTCACAGCCCTAACCTGACACATCCTGCGTGTGCAATACACAATTGTGAAATTGAACCGAGTGAATTCCGATGGCAGTACGGAGACATCGAGATGTTTTAAACAAGAAATAGATATATTTTGATAAGTGTTGAAGGCCTTTGGTCCAAGACAGGGATGTTACTGCAAATAATCAAGGTTGAGTTCCAGAACTCGCCTTTAGCAGAGGCAGTAAGAATGGGGTAAAGGCAGTAAGAATTGACAGGATCCAATGTCAGGTAGGGATTAAGATTAGAGGTTGAATCTAAGGCATTAGAAAGTGGGGTAAATGGGGTATCCTCAGGGGAGGAATGTCATATGAAAGTAAGAAGATTTGAGTATGTCCTACAAGATAGTAAAGGTCATCTCAAGCCAAAGAAAAATTTGAGGAGCACTTTTTTCCCCTCAAGTTAGTAACAATAAGGCCTCTTGAATGGGAGAAATTAAGTTCTAATGGCCAGAGAAGGTAGATAGGCTATTTGTGTTCTGGGCTTGAAGAGAGAAGTAGACAAGCGAGCCATGAGTCAGTACCCAGGTGTAAAAGAATTTCAACCATTTGCTGTAAGGACTGGGACAGTTTACGGGTCACAGGTTCTGGCCTCTGGAGGGAGAGAAGAGGCTTTTATCCTGTGCCAATTCCCAAGCCACTCATACAGCCTCTGTACATCACTTGAACATGACACACTCTGACTTCTTCCTCTATTTAAAGCAAGATGTGGTTCAGGTTTTTGAAAGCAATGTCTATCTGTTACTGGGGCTGGTGACCCAGGTTAGATGGCCACGAATTGAGCTCTTCCTGTGTCCCTCAGATCTGGAAATAGCAGCTCAGTGACATGAAGAAGTGGCTTTCTTCCATAGAGGCTGGGCTTGGCTCTTTCCAAGGACACTGGGAAATTTAAGTCACCTTTCAGCCTTGAGTGGCAATTGGCACTTTAGATGGCACATATAACTGGAGCTTTAGTGCCTGGTTCAGACAGGTGTGTGGTGTGAGGACACTTCGTCCTGGCTGTGTTTTATTACATATATGGGCAGCCTACCCTAGCTTTCCTCAAATTATGTTTGTCTTGATGTTTCCTGGTGACATTTCAGCCATTGCCCCGTCATGCTAAGAAACGAAGCTGCACCAAACATGTGTGCTTTTCAGAGATGGAGTAAAAAGAGCAACTATTGAGATAGAAAGGATGGGAGAGACAGAGGTCAGAGATAAATGCTAAGAGCTGGTGATGCTACAGAAAGGTAGAACCCTAGCCATGTGTAAATGTAGAGAACTCTGTTTCTTCTCCGAGAGATTTTGCTCAAATGTTCTAAATTTAGGCACAGTAGACCACCCTTAGCAGATGCCATTTCAAACTTCCAACATAATTGCTCAGAAAATTTTCATATAGATATAAATTTCATGTAGACATGAACGTAGAATTCTGGGGAAGAGAAAATTATCAATAGCATTGGTACCCTTCCTGAGTTAGAGACAGTTTATGGCTTCACTGTTACTGTCAATACCCTGCCTGTGACAGCTCCCTGTTGAGAACTTCAGTGCAGATGTGCATAAAGATGGCTTTCATGAATGAAATGGAGGTTCAGTCTCGTGAGCCTGGGGGCCCTCTACCAGCAGACTTACTCTTCAGATTGCACCAGTGGTCCCAGAAATAAAAGGGGGGAGTTCTCTGAACAGAAGGTAATGCTGTCATAAAGCCCATGTATTTATTTCCACTTGAAAGGCACAAGGCATCTCAAAGCCTTGGGCTCTCAAACTGGGGCCCAGATTTAGAAGCTAGTGTAAATTAGTATTACTAATGAAATTTGCTTGGTTTCAGATCCCCTCAGAAAATTGTTAAGTCTTCCCAAGGTATCATGGGCAGCAGATTAGGGGCACCAAAGGCCTGGACAAGGGTAAGTGGACCCATTGTA
The DNA here is from genome assembly GCF_014176215.1 of Rousettus aegyptiacus. Lineage (NCBI taxonomy): Eukaryota > Metazoa > Chordata > Mammalia > Chiroptera > Pteropodidae > Rousettus > Rousettus aegyptiacus. Next base: position 151,391,558 of record NW_023416306.1, on the reverse strand, counting down.
CTGAGAACCCCAGATTGAAAGAGAAGAGAAGAACTGCATTCCAGCTCTCCAAATCTCTTTGCATCATGGGATCATAACATGGCTCTAAGGACAGCACTGTACCACAAAGCTATACTCATTTTGATGGCATTTCTGCAAATGGTTCCAAATTGTTAAAACAATCAGACAAAGAGTTTATGCTTTAAGGTGTAGAATGCATCTTATGAAATTATAGGTGTGTCCTGATCAGTCTGCTACTTTAATAATGCATTAAAAAAATGACATTATTGTGTCAGAGACCTGAGTTTCTTTGCTATACATTATCGTCATTTATACTATCTCTATTACAGATTACTGGACGATATTATCCAATGAAGACTCTGCATGCACTTTTTGGGGAGGGGAACACATGATCTTGTTTTGTCATTAGGAACTCTGTATGAGGTGGGCCTGTGTGTGTAGGTGCCCATCTTTGCCTGGCCAAACGGAGATAGAGCTAAACTGGCTTCATAGGATCTGGGGGAAATGCTCTAAATGGAGAAATTGGGAGAATAAAATGTGTGCTGCTTGTGTGGAAAAGAAAGTAAAAGGTGACAGGAGAATCACAAACAAAGGACAATCTTTCCTCAAAGTGTTCGTGGAGACTGAACATGGTCGTATGAAACAGTTCACCTTTAACTCTGTCAAGGGGTCTAATGACTGAAAAATCAAAGGGATATCATCAGACTGTTTTCCTAAGAGGCAATCCCACCAGATGGCCCTCGAAGACTGGGATGGGGAGTCTCTAGCCTGTCCTAGGACGCATTCCCAGAGAGGAGCTGGATGGATGGGAAGAGGTTCTGGAGAAGTCATCCAGTCTGAGGTCTGCTCTGTGCGGAGCTCCACATACAGCATCAGCTTCCCAAAGGGGCTGGCTTTTGTTTCCAGAGGTGATGGAGGTGGTGGAGAAAGGGTGTCCCAGATGTACTTCTGAGGGCAATCTGGGTGAAGCTGGAGGCAGGCACGCCCTTCCTATCCCTTTCACTGATGCTTTCAGGCCACCAACCTATGAACTCTGTCCAGGAGCCTTTCTTCTCCTAAAGGAACATCAGTTGGTTATTCCATCCTCTCCTCATCCTAATTACACTTCTCTATGGACCTCCAGGTCACATCTCCATATTCTCCCAGGACAAGGACTCCAGTCACCCACTCCCAGGCTCTTCCTCCACCTCCTACTGCCATTCCAAGTGACCTTGGCATTCACTGGAATGATCGTTGTCTCTTCCATTCTGACCTACCTGCTCCCCTTCAGTTTAGCTGCACCCATGACCATGCCCTTGTTGCCTCAAAATTACTCCATCTCTGAAATAATATACTCTGAAAAGCTCTTTCTGATCGTCATCTCCTATTGTTTCAGTTCCCTCACTGCTTTTATCCCAGGAAATCTGCTCCCAGCCTGCCAGCTCGGTCCTTACATCCTTTTAGACCAGGTCTTAGGTCTACTGATCCCACACCCTTTCTCCACACCCACTGGAATCCTCCAAAAATACACAACGCTTACCTCTCCCTTTCTAACCTCCACTTTCATTGATTCACCAAGGGGCTTTCTTTATATTCTACCGCTGAGAACCCCTGAATCTGTCCCCTCCCTCCATTCTCATTGCTGGGCTCTTCCCTGGTTGGGGCCAGGTGCTATTGTAATGTTTCTCTTCGATCTCCAGCTCCGACTTCTGTTCTTCCTTCATGCCCACTCCAGTTCCTCACACTCTTCATTCTCCAGTCATAGGCTCCACTCACTGCTCGCTAAATAGGTCGGCAATTTTCAGGCCACCTCCTTCCTCATTTCCTCTTAGGGAGAAGTGGTTCTTCCTCGCTATACGCGTTTCGTTTGTACCTATGTCCCTCTGCCTTGTGTTCCATTGGTTGGTTGCATGTCTGTATCTTCCACCAGAAAGTGTGATCTTCACTTTTACTCCACTCTATAAGTTCAGCAGCTAGAGTACCTGCAACCTGGCCAATATCAATAAACAGTTATAGACTTAAATTTCCCAGGGCATGACTTTCATCAGACCTGCCCCCTGGGTCGTTTATCAGTCCTGCCTCATTCCTACCCATCTTCTTTGGGGACGATGCACTCCTGTCTTTTGTTTCTTCCTCTTTCCTCTGTGGGGCCAATTGCTGAGTGGTCCTTCCTATTCTGCCATTACATGAGGCTGGTCTGTGGAGGGGGCGGGAGGAGGCAGCAGGGACTGGGGAATGGCACAGAACACTGTGTGAGTGAACTGGCAGAAGTTCTGTGGGCTCACCAGCTGGTACCATGTGGGAGAGCCAAAGGGAAAGTTCATTTTTTCCTGCCCAAATCTCAGAATCCTGAGTGCAGTCACGGGCCTTAGTGCTAAAGGCTTAGGAGTGAGAAGTGTCAAGGTCACCTGTGCTTCAAGCCTGACAGGGGAGGGGCTTTGTAGTTGTTGTATGTGTGGGGGTATTGCCAGCCACTGGGCATGTTCAGACAGCTAATAACATGCCAGAGTGAGAGGAAGAGCCACTGACCCAATATGTGATTTATCTTTTGGTTTGATCCCAATGTTTTCTCTTTGTTTCTGACTTGATATATTCATCTGAAGGCTCAGTGAGTTCATGCTGGCAAAGTCTTGCATGAATAGAAGCATTTAACTGCTCAGTAGATTAGCTCATAGTCGTGTGTGTGTGTGTGTGTGTGTGTGTGTGTGCATGTGTGCGCACACACACCCACGCATGTGTACATGGAGCATCGTTATCCTTAACCTCTAAATGAGGAATCTTTCTTCCAGGTTGCTTTGTGAGGTGGCAAGTAGAGAGCCAGCAGAGGGGATTAGAGTTGGTTTAGGGAAAATCAGCCAGATCTCAGCACACAGACCTTTGCCCTGGGGGGTGGAGGGAGGATGGAGGTGGGCATGTTGGTTGGAAAAGAGGTAGATAGGAGTTATGTCTTTTCTGGACTTTATATTCTCTTTCCATACACTTCTCAAGCTGAAAGAAAACATGGGCTGCATGTAGCCCAGTAGTTCCCATCTGACTATAAGAATCACCTAATATTACATTTCCCCAGTTTTATTGAGATTTAATTGACATATACATTGTATTAGTTTAAGATATACCACATAATGATTTGATATATGTATACATTGAGAAAAGATTGCCACAATAAGTTTAGTTAACATCCATCACTTCACATAGTTACATTTTTTTTCTTATGGTGAGAAATTTTAAGGTTTACTCTCGGCAATTTCAAATACCTAATACAGTATTTTTAACTATAGTCTCCATGCTGTACATTATATCCTATGACTATTTATCTTATAACTGGGAGTTTATAGCTTTTGACCCCCTTCACCCATTTACCCACAGAACTTCACCTCCACTTCTGGCAGCCACCAATCTGTTCTGTTTCTATGAATTTGTTTTTTTAGATTCCACATATGTGTGAGACTATATAGTCTATTTGTCTTTCTCTGTCTGACTTATTTCACTTAGCATAATGTCCTCAAGGTCCATTCATGTCTCAAATGGCAGGATATCCTTCTTTTTTATAGCTGAATAATATTCCATTGTATATATATATATCCACCATATTTTCTTTATCCACTTGTCCATTGGTGGATGCTTAGGTTGTATTCATGTCATAGCTATTGCAAGTAAAGCTGCAATGAATGAACATGGTGGTGCAGATATCTCCTCGAAATAGTGATTTTATTTTCTTTGAATATATACTGTAAAGTGGAATTGATGGATTCTATGGTAGTTCTATTTTTAATTTTTTTGGGAACCTCCATACTGGCTGCACCAATTTACATTCTCACCAACAGTGCACAAGGGTTCCCTTTTCTCCACATCCTCTCAGGCACTTGTTATCTCTTAACTTTTTGATAATAGCCATTCTAATAGGTATGAGGTGATATCTCACTGTGGTTTTAATATGCATTTTTGTGATGATTAGTGATGGCGAGTACTTTTTCACATACTTGTTGGCCATTTATATATCTTAGCAAAATTGTCAGTTCAGTTCCTCTGCCCATTTAAAAATTTTATATTTGTTATTGAGTTGTAGGAGTTTCTTATGTATTTTAGGTATTAACCTTTTATCAGATATATGATTTGCAAATATATTTTCTAATTCCATAGGTTGCCTTTCATTTTGTTGATGATTTCCATGGCCATGCAGATAGATTACTTATTAAAATGGAGTTTCCTGGGGTCCTTCTCAAACCTCTTGGTTTGGAATCACTGGAGGTGGTGACTGGCACTCTTTTTGTAGCACTGAGTGGGGCCACCATGAGCCAGCTAAGGCAGCACTGCCTATGACAGCAGATCCAAGACTAGACCCTGAGGCTTTTGATTCCCTCTAGGACATTCCCTCTTACATCTCGAATGTCCCTGGTTCTTCAAGCTTTGGGAAACAAGGTTCATACTGGATGCAGGAGAGTGTGTTGAGTGGATCTCTTACTCTGCAAGCCACTAACCCACCTAATTTAATTAGTTCTCTATAAGAGGGAGCACAAGGGTTTGAATTCCCAGAGTGGGCAGACAGGGCTGACATGGACACTTGCTTTGAGATGATCTGGCACCTACAGACACTGTCTTTCACACTAGGAACGATCTCAAAGTCCTTTGTAGCTAACTGTTTTCTCTAGGAGTCAGCTGTGCTCTCTTGGCGACTTAGAAAAATAGACTTGGATTTCTTCCTGGTATATAGATATTCCTTCTCCTCCTCTTCCTCCTCCATAGCTAGCAATGAAGCTATCATAGACTGCCAAAGTCACGTCTAAGACTCAGGAGCCAACTTGTAGAGGCGCTCACTGGCTCAAAATGGGATACTTTGAATATCAATAATAATAATAATTGTGGTGAATTGAAATATACTAAATCTATTTAAATTTATGAGTTTATAATAATGCTTAAGAACCTCTAATTGTAGCTTCTGGATTTGGAGATTGCTGAGAGAACCCCCAGATTGTTTCTTCCAGTTGGCCTGGTTCGCATGGCTACGCCACTCTATCCTAGATCCCTCTGTCCCCGGGGTCTGTTCCAGCACTTTGCTTCCAGGTATTTTTTATTGCTTCATTATTCTGTGTTAATCTATTTGGAGAAAGCATGGAAAATCTCCGGAGTTATTGGTAGGGGTTTTTCTCTGTCTTTCTCTGATATGCACCATTGCTTCCCTTTGTAAGTAGCTTCTGTAAGATGAATAATCTTGCAGTCTCTTCAGTGAGCAGGTTCTCTGTTCTCAAGAGCAGAGAGCAGCCCCCGTTCTCAAACAGGGGCTCGTGGATTTGGGGGGAGCTGTTAAAAGATGATTTTTGTAGAAGTTGTGACCAGTGGGCCTGAGGGGTGGGTGGTAGTGGGAACCTGGGCTCCAGGCCCTGCTCCTCTACCTCTTTTCTGCTTTCTCCTTCCTACTCTGGGCCTGTTTCTTTACATATAAAAGCAAAACATTGAGAAATGTACTGCTGATATATGCAACAATGTGCACTGTGCTAAGTGAGAGAAGCCAGACTCAAAATGTCTCATACTATATGATTCCTTTTATATGGCTTTTGAAAAAGGCAGAACTATAGGGTCAGAAAACAGATCAATAGCTGCCCAGAACAAAGGGGATGGGGAGAGAGGATTAACCATGAAGGGGTACCAAGGAATTTTGGGGGTGGAAGAGTTACTCTCTATCTTGATTTTTGGTATAAGTTAGTCACAATTTATAATGCTATGTGAAAAAAAGTGAGTTTTACTATATGTAAATTATATCTCAATAAACAAACAAAATATAAATATGCACACATACACACACTCATCTGCTGGACCAGAAAATCTCTAAAGTCCCTTTCAGTGCTAATATTCCCTGATTCTCTTCTGAGGGTCTGGTCGTGGAGTTGCAGGGCAGCAGGAATAGAATCCAGGGCCTTGTTTCATTTTTAAACTTTCTTTCCCTGATTCCTCCTACTCCTCCCCAACTCAAAACAGTCTTTCTGTGATGTAATGGGAAAAAGAGGAAAATAGGCTTCATTGTCTTGATTGGCCATTTTAGGAACGAGGCCACTCCCTCCATGGAGGTACAGGTGTGTCCGTGTGTGCCGGACATTCTCAGAGGATGGGCCCTGCCCAGCCCTTCATCTGAGGTCCGAGGTCTGAATTATTGGCCGGAAACGTAATATTTGTTAACAAGAGCTCAGAATCCAAATTGCAGTGAAGCAGCCACAAAGGCCTGTTAAAAAATGGGCATCTAGATGGGGAGCTCAGAGCATGTGCACAGTGACTTTGGCTTCTATTTTCCACTCAGGGTCTAAAGGAGGAGCCCCCAGCCTCCTGCCCTGCCGTTCACTGAGGCCTAATGCAAGATTATTGATTGAGGCCATCTAAGTGACACTCAGTGAGGGAACCAGGCCCTAGCTGGGAAGACAAAAGCCAGGGGCTTGTTGCAGTAAGAGAGGCTGCTATTTGCACAGACAAAGAAAAACCCCAGAGCCTCCTGCTGGTGCTCAGGCTGGGCCTCACAGCTGGCCTGGGGTCAGAGGGAGTTGCCCAGTGGGGATTTACAAATGTGTCCCATCTCTGCCACCTCTCAGTGCGTCCCTCAGACGCAGCAACAGCTAATACCAGCTCTCATTTCATGAGCACTTACTTTGTGCCAGGGACAGGCCCTCTGTATTAATTCATCATAACCATAAGATTTCAAAAATGTTATCCCTGTTTTACGAATGAGGAAACTTGTGCTCAGATTGGGGCATGTGGCTCAACCTCTCAATTAGATGTTTTTGGTCCACTGAAATAAGCCAGACCTGGCTGGGCTAGCTCCAAGGCTCTGAGGAGACTGAGGCCATGCTTTTGAGGGAGTAGGAGCCTAACAGAAAGCTCAGTTCTAGTTGGAGCATATACCAAGCTACATCCTTCACCCTGAGCCTCTTTAAAACAAACCTTGTCCAGGGAGGCCTGCCCCTTGGTGTGCAGGGTCTGGGACAGATCCTGTAACCCCCACTGCAGGCACCAAAGGGGTTGGTGCAGGAAAAGGGGCCCAGTAAGGCGAGCCAGGAGTCTGTGTGGGTGTTTCTGCTCGGGGAGACAGGTGGAGGGAAAGCATGCCACCAGAGCCCGGGGGACATGCCTTTCAGAGAGCCTCTTTGATGCTTCTCTAAGCCTCAGAAACTGGAGGCTGCTGCGTCCCAGGAAAAGTCCTAGGATCAGGGACAACCATCAGAAGTACTGAAGGTTTCTTGGAGGCTGGGACCAATGAACAATTGGAAGCTGGCACTAAGGGAAAGGACAGCCTCATGCCCTTGACGCCAGAAGTCCCCAAAAGCATGTGGGAGAGAGGAAGCAGTCAGAGTAGATCTCAGACAATCTCGGGTGGGCACGGCTCTTAGTTTTATAGCCAGAAGCTCCAAAGCGCCCCCTCTACTTTGGACCTGGAGCACATCTCTTCTTGGCGGTCAGCAGGTTTGTGAGTGTACACAGTGACAGCTTGCTAAACCAAGATCCTGGAAATAAGCCAAATGGCTCAGCTGCGTAGGAGGAATTCCAGGTTCCTTGGAGGTGGTGGTCATGATCAAGGAGGATGGGGAAATGTGGTTCGTGGTGGGCCAGGACCTGACCATGGGATATGCTACATACCTGACATTTCGGGTGCTGTTGCGGGTGTGACCTTGGTCTTGACCTCATGGGGCAGAAAGTGTTGTTTTGGGAGTTGGCCCAGGTGTTGGAAGAGAAGTTGATTGCTATGCAAGTGTGACTGAAGACCCATTTCCATGCCTCTGAGATCATTTCTTTGGGGAACAAAATTTCTGCATCTGAAGCAAACTCCTAGATGCCGGGTTCATCATTAATAGGACAGCAGTACCACGGTTCCCTTCCCCTTGTTCTCTCCCTCCTCTTATCAGCCTTACTTCTGGGCTTTCAAAGGCCTGCTGCTTTGGCATTAGTGGGAAATGAGATTGTCTTGTCTGTTGCTCAGGAAACCAAGACCCCCATAAGGAGCAGCAGACTTTGATCTTGGGGCCTTGTTTAAGAATGGCAGAACTGGGTCTGGCCACTGGGTTTTGTGGTTGAACACAGACAGGGGGCCATAGAGACCACCCAGCCAAGGAAGCCCTGGGAGTGTCAGGGGCTTCAGCCTTCTGGTGAAACCACCGTCCCAACCTACCAGGATGAGTCCCGTACCCTAGACATCTGGCATCCTGCCTGGGAGTGAGGGGGAAACAGGCTGAGTGTAGATGTGCACGTGTGTTAATGGAGCAGGGTGAGGAGTGGGGAGTAGGGAAAGGTGGTAGATTTTCAGGTACATTTTGCCCAATGAACCTCCAAACCATGGAGCCACACAGAAATAGCTGAATTATAGTGGGTTCAAGTCATTTATTTTTAGATTGTACCAGCATGTTTGGTTCTGGGGTCCAATCCCCAAATTCCAGAAAAATAAACTAATGAGAACCACATGCACTATGAGAAGGCCATTCCAACATGTCTGTGATCATGCGGTGAGTGGGCAGAGAATACAGACCAGGAGCCCTGGGTGTGGAGCAGGGCCTCGCTCCTGGACAGCTGACGGAAACTGGCTCTGAGCCCTCATTGGGGATGGGAAGAGGGCCGAGGTTGGGTCATTTGGACCCTGTCCCTTGTGGCACTGGGCCTCTTATTGCTACATTTGCTACTTTGCTACTTTATGGCCCCTGGATTGTGCCCAGGAAATGCCTATCACTGGGTGGTACTAATGAGTAGGCTGCTGGCGTCTGCTGTTGCCATGGTTACATGAGCACAGGCCTCTCTTCAGAGAGTCCCATGGTGAGTTATCAGGGATTCATTTGGCCACTATTGGACTGTGCCACACATAGTCCTTGCTACATACTCAACGCAGCCAGCCCCTTTGGAGGCTGACGGCACATTGTCCACCTCCCCATCCACCAAGGCTTTCCAGCTCCAGGGCCTTGCTGGAATACCTCCCTCTAATACATTTTGCAAGACCCAACACCAACAGCCCTCAAGCCTTTCCAGCTTCTGGTAAGGCTTCTTAGTGGTAGCTTTTGAAGTCCATGCATTTGGAGCACAATGAGATGGGTGCATTTTAGGAAAGACATCAACTTTCACACCCAGCCAAGGGGCCAGATGGGTAGCAGGCTCCTGGTTCAGCGTCCTGTTGGTGAGGTAGTTTGAACACACCAGCAATCCTTCCAGGGGAAAAGTCCCTAGAGCATGTCTCCAGGTGTTCACTGGTCCAAGAAGCAACTCAGAGTTGTGAGAGTTCCCTTCTAGGTACTGGCCTGACTCCTTAGCAGTGGTGGCCTGGGGGCACTGTCAGCCGACTGCACTGGTGGGCTGGGCCCTACTGTGTTCCTGGGGTACAGCAACACCTTCCCAGGAGATCAAAGCATTACTTTCTGGTAAAGTAGGAGCCCTCTCTCCAGCTCAAAGAGTTACTGCTGTGCAGGCCTGGCCCTCTGGCTGCTGCTGGGCATTTACCTGTGTCAGCCTATAGGTTTTACTCTTCCCACATAGGCCAAGGCTGTATCAGTAAGATGTCCGACACCTGGTATCTGTGTGTCTGTCTTGATGAGTGAGTGGTTGCTTCTAAGGCTGTCCTGATGCTTTGGCCATGGGGCTGCCAACATATTTGTCTTGTGAGCTCTCATTGGGAAGAGTTTGGGGCCCAGAGATGGTGCCCAGTCAGGGGAGCTACGGAAGCTTCTGGAGGCAGGGGAACATGCTTTGCTACGAAACTGCCTTCAAACATTTAATCTGGTCTGAATTTTTGGCTGTGCAGACCAAGCCAACAAGGAACTGGCCAAGACCAGATTTTCCAGGTATACGTTCGTTTTAGAGTCTACACAGTAGACTGAGCTTGGACTGGACAACTGGGTGGAGCAACCCCATGCCACCTTCTGTTGTTAGGCGTGATCTACTGCAGTGGTGGTCACAGGACCGGCATGCCTGGTGGCGGTTGGGATGAAGGGATTATTGCTCTAAAGTACCCTTACCTCTATTGAGCCTGCTGGCTAGCCTTCTCCTTTGGATGTCCCCAGAGGTGTTTTGAAGCTGTTAGCCTGCTCCATCTCAAGGCCACAGTCCTTCTGGTTCTGGGCGGGCCCTCTGGGGACCTCCAAGGTGAATCAAGTCTCAGGTCAGTGTCACTCAAGAACAGCAGACAGAGTGGCTAGGGCAGCCAACTCCGTCCTGTCTGCAGTCATGGGGAAGAGCAAGAGGCAGCCAGGCCATTGCCTTGGATAACTGAGGGCTCAGAGGCACCTGCTGTTCTGGAACTTCCTCTGTCCACATGCCCTGCGCCTCCATGTCAGCACAGCGTGGGGACCATTGGCAGCAAGGGGCGTTCTTTGGGCAATGTTGGGCGCAAAGGAACTTGAACTGCAATTTGGTTCTGAAACAAGAGGTCTGTGTGCAAAGCAAGGGAATTAAAAAAGGGTGGAGGGAGGAGAGGAGGGGTCAAAATACCCCACAGCAAGGGCTAGGGCTTTATTTCAGTCATCATCTCATATCTGCCAAGCGCCAGGCTCTGTGCTGAGGTGGTGTGGAATGCCTCATGAGAACCTGGGTCTATAGCGCCACCCCTGGAGACACTCTGAGGACTCAGCATATGTCATCTAACTTCCACTGAATCTCCAAGAGAGAACAACTACTGCCAGCAGGGGAGACTGAGGCATGGTAGTCAAGAACCCAAAAGGGTACAACCCTAATCAAGACCCTTACTGCCCCCAGTGGCCTGTCTGTGATAGATGAAAACTTGGTGCCCTGGGGACAGGGCCCGGTAGAATCAGACACGACCTGGCATGGGGGTGGGGGTTGGAAAGGTGGTTCATGGGAGCACCCAGGAGGCAGGGTCTGCAAACAAGCTTATGCGCCTTTGGTCACCAGCTGGCAAATTTGCCTATAGGAGCAAAGGAATGCCAGAGATCGCTTTTTTGCTTCTATGTTTGCTGTTTATACATTCCCACGGGAGATTTTTTTCACCTATGGCCAAAAATAGGTCAAAGGAGGACAGTCATAGCAAGTGGGGGAGTGAGGGTCTGAATTCAAACACATGTTGCTTAATACTGCTCTGTCCAAAGGCCCATGAGAGACACATGATAATGACAATAATGAGAGTAGTAGCTACCATTTGCTAAGCACCTACTATGTGTCAGGCACCTGACTTGGTACTTCACATACATTACCTCACAGCCAAGTTGGCGGATGAGCAGTTTGACACACACACGAAGGGAATACAAGTGGATCTCTCGCAGGTTTTTGCAGGTGTTGCTTTCTGTCTGCTCTTTCCCTTGATGACTGGTTTTGTTTAGGGGGGCGGCTTTGCTCGGCCATCAGAGAACCATTTGGCCCTGGCCTAGACCCTCTGTAGCATATGCCCCTCTAGCTTCACGCATCACTGAGACCTGGCTCAGCTGGCGGGGCTACTACCATAAGAATGCCACAATGGGGGGGCTGTCAGCTGTGTGACCCAGTGCCCCGCCCCCCAGTGGGAACCTTCCTGGGGCTGCCGGAGGGGAGGATCCCAATGGCCCCAGAGTTCATGGCCATGTTTATTTTGAGTCAAACGTGAGGGAACAAACCAAGGAAAGGGGCAAAAACAGAATCAATTACGAAATCATAATTTTTTAAAGAGATGGTCAGAATCTTCATCACTGTTAATCCACGAGTTCTTTCATCTACACTAGTGCTTCTCTGGTGTTGGACCCTTGAGGCATTTGACAGGACCAGAAGGCAGCCACCACACCTGTGGAGACCGCTTCAGAAGCTGGCCTCTAATGGGATGAAGGAACGGGAGGCGCAGCCATCCCGAGGTCGCTCAGCGCTGACGGCGTGATTATACGCGTTGCGTGGGGTCAGGTGGCCACGGGGACCGGGGCGGGGGTGTCAGGGGGAGGCAGGAGGAGGGGCGGGGGCGGGGGACGCAGTGGCTATAACTGTGCTGGGTGCTGTGGGTGCACCAGAGAGACGGTGGGGAGATGGGGCGGAACACTGGCTGTGCTCAAGGCCGGACGGTCCTTGCGTTTGCTGGGCGGCGCGATCCCCCAGACAGCCGGATGAGTGATGATAATAAGAATATAATCTCAAGTGATAGTCACAACACCCCGCAAGATGTTCTCCCCTGAACGAGTTAGGGATAAGGACCTCTCAGAGAACGGGGTGTCGGCGCACAACTGTACAAGGAAGAGACAGACGTTTGTAAACAGGGGCCTCTACCGGGCCGACCCCAGGCTCTGTGGACTCTTTCTTTCAGGTCTCCTCGTTCGCCCACCGAATCTCCCCACCGCTGCCTCTCCTTGCCCTCACTCTTTCTCTTTCACAGTGACCAAATCTCCCCGTAAGGAAACTCTGTCCGCGGAGGTGGAGCGCCGCCTCCTGCCCGCGTGGTCCTCTGGCGCCGGCCCTGCGGTGGGAACCTTCAGGAGGACTGCATCAGGCCCGTGAGGCGCTTGCCCGCCAGCGACTTTCCCTGCAGAGACACGCGACAGAGGCACACACAGGTGCGCGCACACACACACACACACACACACACGCACACATACGCACACACGCGCACACGCACGCACGCACGCACAGAGGGACAGAGACAGAGAGCCAGACAGGTGAATTAATTGCACGAGCCATGGAGTCTGAATGACTTAGTCACCTGAACCCTTTGATCTCTGGATTTGGGAGCCTTAACGGCAGACGGTTGGAAAAACCAGGAGTCTGGGGCGGGTTAGGGAGGGAGGAGGGTGTGTTGCCCTACTCTTTCTGGAGTGTGGGAATTTTACTTACCCCAAGCCAGGCATTTCAGCTCTTAGAGTGTCTCTTAATGCCTGCCTGTGGGCTGTCCCTGAACTTGATTTTATTCAAGCGTGGAAGGAAAAAGTGGACTGGGGAGTATTAAGATCAGGGAGGGTAGGTTGACCCAAATAGATGTTGGCTAAGGATCTGGATGATTAGAAACTAATGAATTAACTAGTAGTCTTAAGAATGCAGAAGACCTAGGAATCCTGTTTGAAATGCAGGAGGGACACACAGGCTTTGAGTCCTCTTGATGACCCAGTTTGGGCCTGTGAAAGGAATATTTGCTGCAGCTCAGAGCCTGGGCTGGTGACCGGGTGCCACGGCAGGACCCGGGGCAGTGGCCGTTGCTGTCTCGCGTGATCTCAGCTCCCCCTCTGTGGTCCCCAAGGCCTCCACCTCGGGAATTCTACATACCCTTTACTTACAACCTATGTAGCTATTCCTGAAACTATGAAGATGAACCAGGCCATGAGGCCTGGTGCATGAGGCACAGAGGGCCTACGAAATGCCAGTCGTTCACACACCTGGGAGGAGGTGGCTGAGGAGCCTCTGATGTGGGCACAAGGGGAGAGATGATGAGGATGAGTGAGGCTCAGTCATTCTGCTCAGTTCCCTTGATGTGGTCTGAGCCCATTTCCCATTCCCCTCTTCAGAAATCCATAGCATCAGACACGGGGCTAGAGGACAATGTGGCTGGACCCAAGCAGATTGATCACTGTGTCTGAGAAAACACTCAAAACCCATCCTGTTATTGACAGGGGGTCAGTGACACCATTGCCATCTGCGAAGGGCAGCACACAATTGCTCGTCAGCACAGGCGGCAGTATTTGGTAGTGGGAGATTGCAAGGGCCAGTAGTTTCTCATGTTCATTTCCAAGTGGGGTGCGAAGGCTCAGCTTGTTTACTGGGCTTGGCTGCGTGTAAGCTGGATGTAATTAAAAAAATTGATCAGGCTTGTGAAGCCTGGTGGGGTACTCAATAAACCTGCTGATTGATGAATTGATGGATAATGGGCATATCTAACAAATAAACGACATGGGCTGTGAGTTTGCTGGATGCAGGACAACATGTCATCTGGCTTAACACTCCATGGAGGGACATGCCAGCTTGACTTTGAGAATTCTGATGGCATGGATGGGGAGCTTGTCCGGAAGTGAAATTGCTCTCAGGAGCTACTGGAAAGTCTGCATCTAACTCCCCCTGCTCTTTTTTTCCCCCTGTCTTCCTTTCACTATCTTCACGTTCTCCCACTCCTCATTGTCACTAGTGAGATAAACTTTTCATTTTTCCTTCCTATCTTAAAATACACACACATGTGCGCACACACAGAATCTCCCCCATCACCAACCGTATCTGAATCTTCAAATATACTAACCTCAGCTTGCAGCAGGGAACATTTCTACTAGGCTAAGGATTTTTTAATCAGTTTTTTAAAAAAAATCCTAGAGGGTTACAGTGCTAGTCTTTGCACATCACTGAAAACAGGATGGCTACTCCTCTGTGTAGGGTGGATAGGTACAACAATAACTTGTAGCCAGCAGAGGCTGACCTTCAAGCACTCCCGCCAGTCCTGGATTCTAAGACACACATGTAGCCGGCACTCCCTTTGACTGCCCTTTCTTAGATGGAGCTTGAGGCATTTGTCATTCAGTTGGTTCACCTGGGATTGTGCCTTCTGGAAGCAGGCCTGAAGGCAGGAAGTGTGTGTGTGTGTGTGTGTGTGTGTGTGTGTGTGTGTGTATGTGTGTGTGTGTGTATGTGTGTGTGTGTGTGAGAACGTGTGTGTGTGTGTGTGTGTGTGTGTGTGTGTGTGTGAGGTCCTCTCTAGGGAAATACGGAGCTGATGAGTCTTGGGGCCTCGTGGTCCAGAGCTCTAACGAACCTCCCCCACCCCCTCTCCCCCGTGCTCGTATGAAAGGCACCAAGGAATTTTGCTTTCCTCTCGGTGCTCCTTGTAACTGCGGTGACCACGTCAAATCCCGGTTCCTCCCCACCCCCACACCTCCTCCGCCAGGGCCACAAATCACACACTATGTCCCCAGATATATGTTCCAGGTTTGCCACACGCAGTATTTGGGGCTCTGATTTAGTTGGCAGATGTGAAAAAAAAAATCACTAAAGCTTCTGCAAAAACAGTTTGTTTCCAGTGTGTATGTTAAAAGCCCAGAGACAAAGAAGGTGAGGTTTACCAGGCATCCAAACCCTCATTACAGCTTCTTCCTCATTAGTGAGGTCATTTTGGCTGGAGAGGGGGCTGTGGGTTGAGGAAGGCTGAAGAGTCTATTTCTGGAGGATTGTGACTATTTGTTTTAGCTGAATTTGACCCTGAGGCCCCCCACCCTCTAGACCTTCCAGTTCTATAGAGTGGGCTGGGCTGGACTTGAAGGCACTAATTAATCTCTTCCTGCCTAAATCCTGGAGCTCAGCCTCACAGCTCTGACTCCAAGGACCTGTGGCCAACCCATCAATCCTGCCCTTCCCCTCCCCCTAGCTGCTTCTATTTCTTTGGACTTCAGGGGCAGGGGGTGCAGCAGACCAGCCTAGAGAGACGCCTGAGATTGCTCCCAACTGCTCAGCAATCCAGGTGGTGCTCCTTGGCATTTTTCACTCATGCATTTACCAAATGCCAGTTCTGCTGCTAAAGGAGGTCATGAGGGTTCGGGTCGGCTGGAGGAGGGCAGCTCAGCCCAGCTGCAATCTGTCTTCTATGCAGTGACCTCCCGGGTGAGGCTGGAAGGTGGTTACTCATGCAGGACGCAGGCAGGGCTCTATGCCTGGCCTCCGGCTTTAGGGAAGAAATCCTGCAATCACACTGGCTCAGCAGCTGCCTCCCTTCTGAAGAGCTGAGGTTCCTGTAGTTTTCAGGGATCAAAGTGAAATCTGATAGCAGAGGCTACCTGTGTTCTGAGATGAGCTGCCCCAAGGTTTATTCTGCTAGGGGCTTGCTGGGAGCTCCAGAGTTACCTGCTCTGACCAGACGGAGGTGAGCTCCCACCTTCACCCCTGTGCTGCCTAGTCTGGATGATTCTGTAGGAAACACTTAGGAAGGGGAGGGATAATTTCACTCTGCCTGCCATCTTGCATAGTTACAGGGGAAGCCGTTTTTTTCAGGATGTGAGTGTGTGATGTTCTTTAGTGCCGGTCAGTTGGGAACACATCATGGTGCCGGGAAACTGCAGCCAGCTCAGCCTGAAGCCTTGGCGTAGCCGAGCCAAGCAGCTGAAGGTGGTTGAAAATGCTATTAGCAGGCAGCCTTTGTCCAAGTGAAAAAACATACATTCATTAAGAACTGAGCTGCAGAAGTAACATTCCAGAGACACCAAAGCTTTGCATACAAAGCGCTTTTCACCTTTGAGACGTTTGACAAAATTTAATCCAATGGAATTCGGGATCCTTCAGTTTCATGGGCCACAGGCTCAGTGCTGGGCTCACAAACGCCCACACGTTCAATTCCCACCCTCCACCCTGACTAATCATTTCAGCTCTGTGGCCATCTTGATGGCTAGAAGCCTGTAAGAATGTGATCATGAAATCTTTTGTTTCTAAAAAGGAAAGGCACAAAAAGAATTAACCTTTTGTGCAGCGCTTTAAGGAAAATCAACATGCTGCTTGACATGCTGTGGCTCTGTGCATTGCACCTGCAGATATTAATCAACAAACATGCACAATCTAGGTTACCAAGACCTGCCGCCACTTACTTACCTGGGAGGAGACTGATGCTAAACTCTTTGTGTAGGAGAAGGGCTGTGGCTCAGAGAGTAGCCCTGGGGTCAGGTGGCATATTGGGGGTAGCGGAGCCAAGCACTAGGGGCTCAGGCAGGACCCTTTTCAATGCTAAGGGAGTAAAGACATCTGAGCTACCGATGAAATTCTCTTGCTGATTTGCTCAGAGGAGCTAAGACCAAAGTTACAGATATCAAGTCCATCAAGTCTAAACCCACATTACTATGGGGATAGAAATTAACCATGGTTGCTTCTGGTGGAGCAGGATGGAACTGACCGGAGAGGGGCGTGAGGGAACTATCCAGGGTCACGGGCTGTAGGGTACTCTGGTGCATACAAATTCATTGAACCATGTGTAATTATACCTCAAAAGAAAAAAAATCCCAGCTGTCACATTTTGCTCTGAAATTTCCCATTCCTTACTTTCCTGTAGTTGCTGTCTCAGCTAATTTGCCTTTTAGCTAAATTTAATGCTTCTCCTCCAATATATAAAAACCAAGCTTCCTCCACGAGGGGGACTAGAACTTGCAACAGAATTCATTTGGAACACTATTTCTAGTTTCCATGGATCCCAACTTATCACCTCGTTGTGACACACAAACATTTTTCATTCTTGCTATTGAAAAATGGTGTTTTGCTGAACAAGGCTCACCAAGTGGCTTCAGTAGGCAAGAAGTGGGAGGCCCCAGGGATGAGCTGTTCTCCCAAGGAGAAGGAAGGTCACCTAGCAGTAGGTGATCCTCGAGGCCATTAATGATGAGTAAGCGTGCAATCACAGTCCTGGGGGAACATTCCTAGGAGAGCAGTCAGGAGCTAAAGAGCCAGGTGGGAAGGTCAGGACTCTGACTTGGGTTTGGCAGGAAGGGGAGGGGACAAGGACCTGTCTGACTCCATTGTGTGACCTCCCCGAAGCCTTTTCTCCACTGTGCAAAGCAGCAGGAATGATTTCAAAAGGGAGCATAAGGAATCCCGTGGCATCTCCTTTCTTGATGATGTTTAAAACCGGGGAGAGGGTGCCATTGGTTGGGATAGTTTAGAAGTCTGAGAAACTCTGGCGGGAGATGATAGGTGAATCCAAACCTAATACAGAACAGTTTCAAAAAACTTTTGAACTCTTGATCTCTTATCACCCTCTACTGAACTTCATGAGGCGAGGTGGAACAGACAAAATGGGGAAATCAGGTTATGGGACAAGCCAAAGATTACACGCCACTAACCCACAGCAGAGCTGGGCCTGAGCAGCTGTTTCTGACTTTCTGACTCTTCAGCGGATGGGGGCGGGAGCCCCATGGCAAGGGCCATTCCTGGGTCCGTATTACTCACAGGTCCTTGCCAACTTTCAGATCTCTCTCAGGAGCTGAAGGGCATTTTATTTTCTTTTAAAATACTCTCTTTATTTGACTTTTTAAATATAAGATACCACAAACATAAAACAACAGCCAAATTAAAAAAAAAATCAAGAGATGGGTTAAATTGAATAAGACAAAGTTCACTGGCTGAAGAATTAATATACATTAACATATATTTAAGCCTGTTAAAAATAAGGAATACGATCAAAATAAAAATAATGGATTCCTTTGTAACAACACACCATCTCATGTACAGTGGTCTAAAAAATGAGGTTTTGCCACCTAAATGGTGGGTCTATGGAATTTGTCAGCTGTCACATCTTCTGAAAGCTATTCCCACGAAATGTCACTGGGATCATAAGCAAGTTCAGACACTTTACTCCAGCCTGTATTGGCAACTACCAGTGCTTTTTTTCTTTAAAAATATTTTTAATTTAATAAAGGTATCTGAACCAAATGTGAAAGGACCAGCCTATCCCCTCATTCCCCAGAGATTTTCATTTTGAATTTCTTAATCCCGCCCACTGGGGGTGGGATCAATCTCACAGGTATCCTCCCTTCTCAAGCGCCCTCCTCTTCAACTCACCCAGACCTAGATGGTGGCAGGGTGGGGATGGTCCCATGAACAGGGACACAGGTGAGCTGCCAAGGACAGTTACTACTGTCGGCCTCCCCACCTCCTGCCCACTGACTGAACAGTGAGCAGCTGTTGTGTGTCAGGCACATTAGACATTTTCCAGAGTCTCAGACGTGCTGATGTCCACACCACCCTTGCCCGTTAGGTATTACTCTAACCTTCACTGGACAGAAGAGGGAACAGGCTTAAATAGAGCTCAAGCCACTTGCCTGAGGGCATACAGCTAGTCAGTGGTGGAGATGAGTGGGCTGGTCTCCATGATCCATACACCTTCTACACTGTACGTGACTGTCACTCTCAAGAAAAGAGGCAGATGAAACGCTCAGCGACCACGAACTTCTTCACATCCACCCACACCAGGTGACCTCTCTGGGCAGCACAGGATGATTTTCTTACCCTCACTGAGAAAGAAGCTGTAGCTCTCAGGAACGCTTGAGCCCATCTCAGGCCCTTCTGCCCTGCCCAAAGGGCTTCCCTCATCATATTTGGGAATCCTGAGAAACAGAAGGTGCCACCTTTTGTCTGGCAAGCCTGGCAAAGTGAGACTTTGGTTACTGTGCTGAGCTGAGATGCAGTCGCCTCTATTTGGTGCATATGGATTTACAGTGGTGGCTGCTGGACAGGCCAGGTGAAGCTACCACTTCCGTTTGTGGCCCTGCATTATTGGTGCCTCTGGGATCTCTATAGCAACCTTCCCAGGGAAGCGAGAAACAGGTGTGATGTTTACCTTTCCAAGGAGGTGCAGGCACACCTGCCCTACTCCCGTTAGAACCAACTCCAATCAGAACCTTGAATTGGGGTGCCCCAGCTAGGCTGGGGAATCCCTCCCCGGGGCTTGTTCCTGGCATCTCAGACTTCTGCCTTCTATCATACTCATCACTCACAGGACTCTTTGCAGAGGCCAGCCTCTGCCTGTCCATTTTGGTGGGTGCTGGGAGACCTTCCTTCATGGTCTCCAGCAGTGCTGGGACAATTCTGGAAACAGGCAGGCATGCTAGGAGTGGCAAGGGCTCAGCAGCTGGGCTCCACACTGGTAGCACAATGCCCAGCACGGACACCTCCAGCCTCTTGTGCAAGTTGTGCGTTCCTGCTTTCTTATCGCTTTTTCTCTGGTTGCGCAAGAAGTGTCTCCTTTTTCTACCAGATCTTTCTTATCTCCTCCTTCTAGTTCTGACTAAACAATGCAGATGCTCTTTGTATACACAGCTTGCAGGAAGTTCTTGGCGGACTCAGAAATGGAGTGGAGGCAGGCATTCCCCTCTCAAGGCCCCTCAATAGCCTGTGTCTGGTAGCATGTGGAATGCCTCCCCTTCCTCTCCTCCTCCTCCCCAAATGTACTTTGGCATTTCAGCTCTGGTTCACTCCAAATTAGGCAAAGGCTCAAGGAAACAGGGACATGGCCGCGTTGCTATTGGCAACAACTTGATGCTACTGTTTTCCAACCAGGAAGTTCACGTGAGCCTTGACCATGGCTACAGTGGAGGGTGCTGCTGAAGTTTTGCAGATGAGATAGCAGGAGGAGTCACTTCCTTGCCAGTGTGTGATTCTCCTGAGGCCCCACAAGGACTCTAACTCTACCCTCCTAAGGGTACTTCTTATCTCCTGCAAACACGTTCACCCAAAACATATTCATTGGTTAGGGTCCTTGGTTAAGCCAGCTACCGAGGCAGAGAACAATAAAGGCACAGGCAGTCAACATGCTGACCACCCCCCACCACCCAGGAGCATAATCTTTCCATGAATGTCCATGTCCGTTTGAACACATACGCAGAGGGCTGGCTCATTTCCTTTCTACCACTAGGAATGCAGTTCGGCAGGCATTTATCAGATATGTATTTCTAACCTGAAAAAGTATAGCAGAGGACATGTCAAGCTGTATTTTTCAATACATCTCTGCATTGAAACTTGGGCCTATGGAATTCCTAGCCACTGAGAACCTTCTTACTTCCCTACAGATCCTTTCACATGTCACCGTGATGATTTTGGTCCCCGTGGGACAGTGGGTGGGTGGCTGCCCAGCCTTCTCCCCTATGGAGGGGCAGACAAAGCTGCCTTACTCCTGTTAGAGCCAACTATATAGAATGTGAGATTGCCAAGTTTCCAGCAGGACTTGGCCTTAGGCCACGAAGGAATGGTTACGGGAGGGAGCCATATCTGAGGCATAAAGCCTAAGGCTGCTGCCGTTGCATTTAAAAGCATCTTCAAAGGTGGGTGGGCTTTTCTATCCTGCTCTGCCAGGGGTCTAGGGGAAGCAACTTATAGGATTAATACCTAAAGACATTATTTGCACCTTGCCACTGGGACAATGGACTCATCTCAGTGTTGTTTCTGGAACCCCTCAGCTCCTTGTTTCTTAGAAAGAAAATACTATGGGTGCAAAAATGGGCAGGAAAAATGGGAACACCAAAAAATGTGTGCCACCGACTGTCCACGGAACGAGAGAGCGAGTACGGGAGTGGTGGGCGGAGACGAGGCCACAGACAAACAGATCATCTCCTCCGGGTTTTGGAGCACCTTCTGTGCAGAAGGATCCCAAAGAAGGTTATAGAGTGGGGACGCCGGGGTCACTCACCCACTGCTGGAAGGAAGCCACCTCGGGGGTGAAATGCAGCGGCCATTCTGACTCTGCGCCAGCAGCACTAGGCAATTGTGTTTTTAGGAAGGGAAGTGAAGAATAACTTATCCAGCTGAAACCATGAAGACCTGTGGCTTTAGGGGGACCCCTGCCCAGACACACACACAGCTGTGGCGGGCATGCGATCCATGCGCAGACGACATGCAGGTCCGCAGCGTATGTTACACACGTACCATACACTGAACACGGAGGCATCTAACAGGCAGGCAGCGCATGCACCTGTGACTACAGCTGTGCACATGTTCATGTGTATGTTTACACCACAGGCACTTACATAAGCATCTCATGCAAGGCGCATAAGCAACCATGCGATTGGCTGTTGAGCATTAACCTTAGGCTCCTGAGATGTCAATCTTTGACAAACACTGCAAACTTAAAGCATTTACCTTAAGATATGTATATAAAACCTGAATTCTCCCCAGGAAAAAGCCATTCATGTCAGTGGAAATGACCTCTTTGCTTTTGTCTCTGTTGATACTACAAATAGTAGGAGCGTGCACCCCAAAGGTCTGGTTTATTGAGGTTTCAAAGCATCCTCTGCCACCTGCTCCTGACTCGTCCAACAACCCTACCTTGTAGTACGTGGTTAAAAAATAGAAGCCTTTGTCTATTTGGCAGATGGAGCAACTGGGCTTGCTGAGGCTGTATTGCTCAGGATGGCTCCAGGCAGGCAGACAGCTGAGAGGAGAGGGTTCCTGGGAATGAGGTTTCGGCTGTGCTCAGTGCTACATCTGGACGATTGGCTCTCATGCTCCTACCATGGGGAGAACTATTCCTGATCTGTGTCTGGAGGCAGGAGGCGTCGTAGGTCCTGCGGCTCAGTAGGAGGCAAAAGCCAGATCCTGAGACGTATGCAACATTTTCCCCACCTCTCCACCTCCCTGCACCACACAGCGACGAGCCCCACAGCTCCCACAGCTTCCCTGGAAGTGCTTAGGGGCCCTGCGAAGTTGACCGCAAGGCAGAAGCTGGCCTGCTGGGCACCACAGTCCCTCTGTACCCAGGGAAAACAGGAACCAGCTCTCTGGGTCGACTTTAAAAATAAGCTAATAATAATAGCTAACATTTATTGAATAGTTCATGGAGCTGGGCACTAAAAAAATAAATGTGCTTTGTACACATTGTCATATATGAAATACCCACCAAACCATCCTCAACTGTAAAGTAAATATGATACCCACCTCGCAGAATACTATTGGAAATTAAATAAGGCAATAAGAAGTAAGCATGGCTGCAGATAATATCATAATAATGAAAATAATAATACAAAGAGCTACACTTGAGTGCATACGCTACAAATACTGTACTAAGCACCTTGTGTATTTTTTTCCCACTTAATCATTTACTCTTATCTCTCTTTTACAGATGAGGAAACAGGCTTAGAGGAGCTGCCCAAATCATCCAGCTAAGTGGTAGAACTGGAGTAGAACAAAGTCCCTCTCAGGCCAAGCTCAGCATGACACGGACACCCACAGTATAACACAGTGAGCCCCCAGGAAATGGCAGCCACTGTTGTCATGCCCTCGTACAGTGCCAAAGGACATTCCATGCAGTAGGCTTCATTACACCCATCGGACAAGTGAGCGACTTGCCAGGGTCTTATTCCAATGTCAGGTGGAGAAAGAGGATTCACCTGTGGCCGCCTGTCTCCTACTTCCTCACATTCCAGTGGGCACAAAAGGGATGTTGTTTTCAGAGGGCAAAGCCAGCGGGCCATCTACAGTCGGGGATGAGAATGCAGCTGGGGGAAATGTTGCTGCCAGATTTTTGACAACATTTAACCCTGGATGGTTGGTGGTGCTCAGCCACACCCCTCGTGGCTGGCTGCTGATGGAGTAACGAGAGTCTGGGTGGCTCCGGGCAGGCAGCCACGAGGGGCCAGTCGGTGCCTCTCAAAAAGCACTCTGGTCGGGCAAGATGCACCTTGCTGTGCCTCATCTGTGAGGCCCTAGGGAGTATGGAGAAAAAGGGGACACTGTCGCCAAACCTGAGAGAAGCTGCTAAAAGGCAGGTTAGGAGGCTCTGGTGGCAGCCACTCTACCCACCCTGCTTCCTGGTAACCCTTTCATAATGTTCCACAGACCTAGACACGATTTGGGAAAGCTACGACGGAGGGCTCGCAAATGACACAGTCTCTGCATCTGTGTCATTACCAAGGAAACCTCCATCAAGCATATGACCGCTGGACAGTGATCACTTACAAAGGCTAATGGTTGACTCCCTTACACAGTTACAACTATGGAACTTTTCAGTATCGTCCTGGAGACAGAACCCATCAGAATTTCCCCACTGGTTTGGCTGCAGATTACAAGGTTGGGTTGAGTTTTTCATTGGCCGCTCTATCTCCATTTGGCAACTTAATCTGCTGTGATGGAAGGGCAGGCCCTTGATACTTGCTCGACAGTCTGTCTTTTTCCATTAGGCATGAAGGTTCAGAGGCACCACGCTGTTTGCGCAAGTGAGAAAGGCCAGGGGGCAGGGTGAAAAATGGTTCTCCAATCCTGTAGAAAAGTCTGGGTGTACCCTAGGTCCCCATACCTCTCTTCCCCACTTCTTATATCCAGAAACCAATTGTGCCTGACAGAGTTTTAAAGGACTATTTAGAAGAACATGGTAACAATCAACTCTGACCAGGTTTTCTTTAGCTTATTAAAATTTTGCTGACTTTACCAGGATTGCCATGTTTAATGAGAGGCCTCGAAGAATTTGAAAGCAAAAGATGAGGAGAGGAAAAAAGCCATCAGCTATAATCGCCATAATTATACAATCCCATGAGTTGGAAGGAGCCATAGTGAAGCTTAAGAGAGAGAAGAGAGTGTCGTTTGCAATTGGGTTGGTCCTCGGGACAGCTGGAAAGAATGTGACCCAAGAGCCCTTCCCTTGCCTGGAGTTGGGTTGAAGATGAGTCCTCAAGGAATGGCCCAGGAGAAGGGGTCCGCAGGGAGGGCAGTTTCTCCCTAGTCTAAGGCCTCTGAGGGCTTGTTCTGCTCCTGGTCAGGCTGAGATGTTTTTGGTGCCAGCTTGCCCACCTGGAATCTGCAACTGACTTTATCGTCTTTTCTGCTTTCAATGAGACACCTTTTCTGGACGGGAATAATGACAGGCCAAGCTTCCTCTGATGCGGAACCGGGGCGCCCCACGTACATGCCCACCGCAGCTGTGCTCAGCCCAACTGCACTGCAGTTGCTCGGCCTTCCTGTGCCAACAGGCACCTACGTCCTCTGCCCACTGGCCTTTTAGGCATTCAGGAAAAGGGCCCTGTTGCCCAGAGCTCAGCTGCAGCAGCAGGGTCGGCTTAAAACAAAACAAACAAAAAAAACAAAAAGCAAGGATGACATGCAAAGGGCAGTGTTACCGCTGCTCCTCGACAGTCTCCCTGACTTTGACTGTGTGTCATCGTCTGGCTTTTTTTCCTCAAGGCACAGCCTAACCTGCCTCTTGGATCCCTCTTCTCCAGTCTCAGCAAATTCCCTGCATTTGATTCGTTCTTCTTTTCCATGGCTTATTTATAAACCACAGGACAAAATGCAGTAGGAGTCATTTAACAAATATTTTGAATACATCAGACGATTTCAGTTGGAAGGGACGACGGAATCCAGTGCAGAAACCTACCCTACAATATCCTTGGCCACTCGGCCTCAGCAGGTTTTCAGGGAGCTCGTTGTTCCCCAAGGTGACACGGTCCACTCTTGGGAAGTCGCTCCTGTTAGAATATGCTTCCGTAGAGTGACCTTGCCCATATTTTCTCCCCATTTGTCTGAAACGATCGAGAAATGTCCACTCACTCTGGAAGACAAGTTATAGAGTCTCCTTAGAGGCTAAACATCTTTGTCTGCTTCAGTCTCGGCTGAGATGGCTTCATGATTCCCCAGTTATTCCTTCTGAATTTTCTCTAGATCGTTAAAGTTC
This sequence comes from Rousettus aegyptiacus, assembly GCF_014176215.1. Classification (NCBI taxonomy): domain Eukaryota; kingdom Metazoa; phylum Chordata; class Mammalia; order Chiroptera; family Pteropodidae; genus Rousettus; species Rousettus aegyptiacus. Next base: position 151,366,561 of record NW_023416306.1, on the reverse strand, counting down.
CTAGTAAAACGGGCGGCTTAGGACCAAGACTCGGCACAGTCTAGAGCAACACAGAAAGCAGTAGAACGCTGCTTCTGACCTTGCCACTTTTTCATCGCTGCCTAAAGTTGCTTCTTTAAAACAAGTGATTGCATCCTGCCTTTGCTTATATTAAGCTTGCAGTCAATTATAATGCCAGAATTTTTTTTTCTTGAATTACAGTGAAGGATTCGAATGCTATCCTGTAGTAGTAAGACCGATTTTTTTCAAACATAAATTTTATCTGGTTAAATTTTATCTAGTTGTTTTTGACACATCTTTCCCCCTCAAGGAGGTACTTTTCAAATATAATTTCATTATCTACCAAATGAGCAATACCGTTCAGGTTTGGGTCTTTGAATAAGATCGGCATCTTTGTCTCTTTATCCAAGTTATCAAAAATGATGTTGGATGGGACGGGGCAGTGGCTGAAGCCTTGTGGCTACAACCAGAAATGGCCTTTCCCATTGACATAGAGCTACGAATTTAACCTCTTGCCTGTCATTAAGACACTGTGGATATACTTGCTTTACCTAATTAGGGGTAAACGGAGGGACTAAAGATGAAGGGGAGAGGGGCAGAAATAGACATTATTTTCAAGCTCATTGCACTAATCTCAGGTCACAAAGAAATATTCTCTGGAGCAGGGGATGTAGTTATCATAGTCATCCATATGCAGTAAGCCAGGCTGACAAGGAGTGGGCAGAAAGTTCCTGCCAAATATTCTACCAATGAGGCCCCTTCCTGTTTGGGGCTCTGGTGCCACTGCTCAGGCCAAAATGATTTGACAGTGACCAGGCAGTGTGAAAGAACCACTACCATTTGGACTCTGCCACAGCTGGGGTGGCTAGACAGTCTCAGGCTTGTCCACCATCCCATTCATCAAGGAGCCATCGAACAAATATCCAAGGATCTTTCGCTCATTGGCCTTCAGGTAACATCGCTAAACTGAAAATCCCTCCGCTCTGAGCTCTTCTTGGCTCCCTGCAGCGTCCCAGTTAGCATTCTGCTTCATAGCAGCGTTTTACAGATTGTTCCTGTGTACGGATTTATATCCCGCCCTCCTTCCAGGATGCCACGCTTCTCGAACTCAGTTTCAACCAAAGAGACTCATTTGCTGCTCAAAAAAAAAAAGGGGGAGACTCCGAATTATTTTCACCAGGAGTTGACTTTGGGGGGAATGCCATGGAGATCTTACTCCTCAGCCTTCGAAGTCCTTAGACCTTGAGCTTTCTGACTCTAACTCTCCACAGGCAGAGTTGGGTCTCTTCTCCCTGACCTTGACTTGGACAGCCTTGTCCCTTTCCTAGGTTCCTGCTGTTCCAAAGCTTGATGAACGCCTGGAGGTTTCTCTCTTTCTCTCCCCTTGGGTAGTGCCTCCGCGCCCCCGGCAGGACTGAGGTGGATTCTGTCCTGTGCAGTAGTGCGCATCCTGTCCCCAGAACAGTCTGTACTTCCTGTTGTCCGTCCTGCTAAGGGCCCTGCAGTCACCTTCACTCTCTGCTTCCTCACTGCACAGATGGGAGCCCGCGGCTGTTCTGTGTGGCTGCCTGGGGATAAGCACCAGCAGTCCGACTGGACAAGTGACAAGGAACAGGCTGAAATCCCACGACTCAATCAGCCACTTCTAAAGTGAGAGCTCCTTCTAGAAGGACGTCTTTTCTGAGTGCAGGGTGGGAGGAAGGTTCTGTTACGGCAAAGGGCTACAGGTCACCTCCCGAAATAGATTCCCGCCTGGCGCACTCACACACAGTGTGCCCCCAGCCTGCCTTGCGGAGACTGGCAGGGGATACGATTTGGATCCGAATCAGTGGCTGTAAACACACAGCTGTGCCTTTCTGCCTCAGAGGACTTTGATTTTCACTTGACTGCTCAGCACACTGGGGTCTCAGGAAGGCAGGGGAGGGCCTGGGTGTGGGGAGAGGGTGGGCCTGGGTGCAGGGGAGGGAATGCCAGGTGTGGGGAAAGGGAGGGCAGGCGAGAGGAGGCAGCGAGCAACTCTGCAGAGCCTTGCCTGACCCATGCGTCCTGGCGTGTGGAGGCCTGAGTCACCGCTGTGTAGTTTCTCTGAGTGGCACTCCCCGGGGAGGGTGTGTTGGGCTGCCTTTGGTTGACAAGTTGAACCATCAGCTGCAATAGCTGGGGAAGGTCTGTCCTCCTTTCAGAAAGGTCGCAGGGTCTAGGGCTGAGTTCCTTAGAAATGACGACCTCTGACCCTTCACAGAAATGAAAATCTCACCCGTCTCCAGAGTCTTGGAAAGACTCCCATCTGCCTGCCATAGAGACTCGCTTTGTCTTCTCTGCAACCCACTGGCCAACCTGATTTGGTTGTCTTACATTCTATAGTTTGCTTTTAAAAAATAATCATTTTCATTGTTCAGCTACAACATGGTAATATTAAATACGCCTTTTCAAACTTCACTCGGAGCCAAGATGGAGAGAGAAGGCTAGAGACCAGAGGAGACTCGACCTACCACTGACTGTAACCAGGACACGCTAACCTCTTTTTGCCCAGCAATAAGGGAACAGTGGCAAGCTGGCCCGGAGTTCTTCAGGGAACCAGAATGCGCGGCGGCAGGTGAGCAGCCGCGTGATGCTGAGGTCCCCAAACGCTCACATTTCATTCCTTCCTGTGCCCCACGATGTACCGTGATGCAGCAGCACCCACTCTGGAATCCACTCTTCTGCCCAGCTGACCTCACCCCCCACCTCCCGACGCACACCAGGCTGGGCGTCTATCCCAGAGGGCGGGGACTGCAGCCCTGGCAAAGTCGCCTTGAAGGCGTCACAGTGAGTGAGGGAGCCCTGAGCAATGGAGGGAGGGAGACTGTGGCTTAGATAGCCTGCGACGCTCTTAGCTATGGTGCTTTATCCTCAGATCTTTGTCAAAAGATTTTAAATACACACCCAACTCAATTCCATCCATGGATTATTTCCTGGCCTCAAAGGCTGGCAGCCACTTCCTGGGCAGGAAGGCAGCTCCTCTCTCATTCTGAGGGATGATTAGCACAGCTCAAAAGTCTCAGAATGGAGAGGAGCATAAACCTGTAGACACTACCAGCTGGAAAAGTCCATAGAGATTATCTCGTCTAAGCTGTTGTACAAAGGAGAAGCCCAGCACTCAGAGAGGGCTAGTGATTTGCCTAGGGTCACACAGCTAGTAAGCTCAGGCTGGAAGCAGGAGCCACTCTACATGAGGGCTGCTGTGGAGTTTCACAGAGTCCTAGAAGTCCTCGCTGCCCCAAAGAGGCGGAGTTTCATGCTTTTCCTCCCAAATACTGCTTTAGAAGCCTACCTTAATCTGTAGGCAGGCCAGGGTTTCACTGCCGCTGGGTCTCAGGGCTCTGAGAAGGGAGAGGCTGGCAGTCTGGTCTGTGACCTAGTGGTCCCAAAGGGGCCTAAGGACTGTTTGCAATCAAAACCAAACCTGCTTAAAGACTTTTAGCCAATCGTCCCTTGCTGGAGGCCCCAAAGCATTCCCACCCCCGGCTACCCCCCCCCCCCCCCCGCACTGAAGTCAAAGCCCTCTGGGGGCTCTGCTGAGTCCAGGTTTTGAGAACTCACTCCACCAAAGTGCATGGCTGAGCAGGAGGGGAAAGCAAGGTCCTCTGGGAAGGAGCTGCTAATGCCGCTTTGGCTGAACACCCTGGTTATCTGCCGCCTGCCTTGCCTGCCAGGAGCCTCTGCCCTTCACTTCCGGTTCAGCACCTGGGCCTGGAGCAGGGCGTTTCTTCCAGCAGAGCTGCCTGAAAGGGGGCAGGGAGGGCGTGAACTGCCTACTCTTTAGCTCTCATTAGCTTTCAGCTGGGAGGGAGGAAATGGAGCGGGAGGAAGGGTGGGGGAGGGGGAGGGTGACAGCTGGCTTTCAGAGCTTCCTGATCTCCATCTGACTTTCCTGCTGCATTCCTTGGCAGGCACGCCCGTCAGAGAGATGCCACTCGGCACAAGCCAAAGCTCCCTCAGCCCCTGGCCCCAGTCGTTTCAATTCCAAGGAGCACCTTGACGGAGCTCAACTGCGATGTTCTCCTGGAGGAGGATGAGCACACCTGGCCCTGGTTCTCCGCCCTGCTTTCCTCTGTAGCCTCTTACGCTTGCTCAGGCACCAGCAGCCCCATTTTCCATTATTGGAGCTCAAGGCTACAGCTGATGAGGCTCCCAAGAGGGCAGCTGAGGCTTCAGCTGAGACCCCAGGCAAAGGAGTCCAGGGAGGCTCACGCCAGCATCACTTGGGGCTGGCGCTTCCTCTAACGTAAGTGCCATCACTCTGCGGAGCTGTAGACAAGGAGCTTTCTGTAGCTTCTCCTTCCTGGGTTAGAGTTCTTACTGGATGACTCTGGCTACCACCCCAAAAGGGACAATCTAATTGTTGCCGTTGAGACCTGGCTAAAGGCCCTTTGCTGCTTACTCTCCTCTGATGTGAGCCCCTGGTCCTCGATGTCAGAGTCAGCTCCTAGTGAGGCCCTCCCTACTTTGTGGTAGACCATGAAGGAATGAGCAGACCTAAGAGAAAACAGTGGGAAGGAGAACCCTGTAGCTCTGGCTACCCTCATACCCTCATCTGTCAACTGCAAAGCCAGGAAGACAGCAGGGAATGGCAGGCTGGTCAGCACTGAGCGGTAGGAAGCTGTCTTTAGTTTGAGAACCCTCCCCCTCCTCCAGTCAGTAATGCCTGGGACTTCCCACCAAAGAACCTGGAGAGATGGCAGGTGATGCGAAGGCAGCCCACAATGACGTACCAGATGTTTCCTATTGTGGCTTTCATGTTTTACAGCCGCCCTGAAAGAAAGCTTCCCAGCGGACAGGACCGGGGAGAGACAGGTTCCACTCATTTGAGCCCAGGCTAAGTCTGGGGCTCCGCTCTAGAAGCTGCTACATGTTACAGCTCTTCCCAAGACTGGGGCGCCTTGGACCGGGGCCACCGTGTACAGTGGTGAGAGTCATTCACCGTGCAAGGGAAGCTGAGAGTCAAGTAGGAGCTGAAATTCAGCCTGTGCTTTGCTTGGCCAGGTGGGCATCTATAGAGCTGGGCCCAGCAGAGGGAATCCTATTTCTGGTTTTGAAAAAGGATACAAAATGGGCTAGCCATGCCGCGGACGTTCAGTTATGTTTGGTTCTGAACCCGGGCCTTCTCTGTCAAACAGTTTACGCAGTCCACCAAACTACACAAAGCTCGGCACAGCACACCTCCAGACATCTGTGTTGTACATTTGAGCTCTGAGTGACTCAGACTGAAGCTTCCATTGGAAGGAGAAGCTCACGCAGCACTGCCTCTGCTGGGGGTCGCGAGGCCCCTTCTGTACCCAACAAGCATGGCCCCAGCAGCCTCCATGAACCTCATTAAGCTACTCCTCAGGATCTCGTGTAAAAGGGGGCATCTGTCAACTTCAACAGAGAATCCCTCCATGTCACGGTACACCTGAGACCTGGAAAAAACAATGTGCTTTCTCCAAATGTTCCTCCTTTACCAAGGAAAGAAAGGACACAAGCATGGGACAAATTCTGGATTCAGATTCAGCCTTGATAAGAAGCTAGCTGACTGAGGTAACCAACCAACACTTCTTGCCAATAATTAGTCCTACATGGCAGTCAACCTCACGTGCTTGATCCATGAGCTGCCTAACTTCACCTCCTCATTTTTCCATTATTAGCCCCATGACATAGATTTTTTTTTACACATACTTCCCAGCACCATGAAAATACTCCTGAACCAGGCTTCTATTGAGTTTTATATTTCATAGTATGTAGCCAATGAAATAGTCATGTAGACCTTCTTTTATAGAAATCAAACACTTTATGTATATTATACCTAGAAAATGGCTACCAGATTGCAAGGCATATTGGTTAGTTGGTTAACTCTGTTTGATTGGAACCCTGGGCTGTTGAAACCAAGTTCTTGGGTTCCAGCCTCAAATACACTGAGAGTCGCCACTGTTCTACAGCCATGGGCCATCCCCTCAAACTCAGCCACGTCCTGTGTGGATGTGGTGTGATCTCAAGAGCACAGGAATATGGAGTGATCAGTGCGAATCCATCTTCATTTCTGCCACTGGAACTAAAAGATCAGAATTCACCACCCCCTAGAGTCTTCATAGAAGAATAGCAGGGAATTTAGGAATTTTTGTTGGCATTGTTGAAGTTTTGGGTCTTTTATCTCATAGATGCTAAAAATCTCGGGAGCGTGGGAGACTCTTCTCCTTCAGCTAGCCCTGAAAACATCTCTGTACATTCTCATGCATGTACACTTCCGACGTTGGTAAGGCATCTGGTGATTTTTCATTCCATACACTTTGTTAATAGACCTTGGAGAACCACTGAACCAACACCACTCTGGGATGAAGGGACATCAATAAATGCTCTTCGCAGAGCCTAATCAAGATTATTCTTGCCTTTCCTGATACCCACTTCTCATGAAAAGCAGCCTAGACGTGTTCGGACATCTCACCTGAATACCTCTCTCACGCCCTTGGCCCACATGGTCACCTGAAGGGCCTCTATGGGGCTGTGGGGGTCCTGCGTTCCTAGTTCACACCAATAGTTCAAGTTGTCTCACAGCACACTCTGGGCTTATCAACAAAATCCCTAGGCATCCTCCACCCACTATATGCAGGCCTCGAAAGAGAGAGGAATGGGTTCCCACAACTCTCCATCACGCCCTCGGGGGTGGAGGAACTCCCATCGGCCTTGCCTTTGACATTCTGTGGCAACTGCTTGGTGTGTAAAGACACATGGCTGTGGCACACCAGCGTGAAGACAGACATAAGACCAGCAGGCCTTGCATTCTGCAAGTTCTGACTTCTCGTGAGGAAAGACCATAGAGAGAGAAGAGCAAAGAAGAGAAGAGATGAACACTCATATTTTAACTGTACCTAGTAGGGCTACTTTGATGTTTACATCTAGCAAATTCAAAATGTTTAAATTCAGTTAAAATGCATCTAGCTATGACAGGTAAACAACTAAGTTGCTTTCAACCTAGAATTCTTAGATTTTATATTAAAGGAATGAAATAAAGATACTACTCACACAGCAGTCTAGGTTTACAAGGATTTTCCTCTTCAACAGAGAGGGGGAAAAGGCAAGTTGACATCAGTGGGTTTCCACCCTTTGGGAAGAGAAATGTGGCCAGTTCCATTGGTGGGATCCCTGCTTCTCAGCTGCCATGTTGGTTCCCTTTGGTTTCATGGTAACAGTGCAGGCTGAGCCCCATGAACTCAGCAGGTTTGTGTTTGACAAGTAAGTGAATGAATGGGATTGAGTATTCCCTGTGCATCAAGCCTGATGTTCAAATCTTGTAGAGAATGGCATGGAAAGCAGAGATGGGGCTGTGCTGTTCTACAGCCCACAGAACAAGATCTCTACCGTGCACCACGAAAAATACCTACGTGATCAGTGCTCTCACCGGTTACCACAGGGTCTCCTACGCGCCACCATTCTAGTCTCTACGCCATCTAAGCTGGGCGTGCAGGGATAAGGCCGCCTCCCTTCAAGGACAGTGAACCTGCAGCCCCTCTTTATCAGAATCAAGGCCCGGGGAGCTTGTCAAGGCCTCGACCCTGGGAGCACAGGGGCAGTACAGGGACTTGCTTCTCCCTCCACCCCATGGCTACTACTGTCCTCTCCCTGTCACACTATGCAAATGAGGCTGGCAGGGGGCCATAAAGGATGAACTCATGCAGAGGCCACTGACACACACCAGCTAGACCACATCACCAGAACCCATGCAGCTCGGCCACCTCCTGCGCACACAAAAGCCGCCTACACAGCAGCATCAGCTCGCGACCCACTCCCGCATGACTGCCAGAGTTCACAGGAGGAAATTTGGAATTTTTTTTTAAAGATGAGCTACGGTTCTGAGCCAATTTATTTCATGGTACATTTCGATGGCCTTCTCCCTGGGCTGCTACAGAAGATGCACAAACTGCACAGCCCAGAGGGCGGTGGGGTCCTTCCTCTTCAGAGCCCTGAGCAGAAGGTCAAATGCAAAGCCCGAGGCTGGGCAGTCATGTGTGCACCTTCTGCAGAGGGAGCCGCTTGGTCTTTTGCAAATCCATCCCTAGAAGTGAAGCTGCAGACACTTGCAAAAGAAAAGGGGTGTGTTGAGGGGGAAAGCACTGGACTCCCTCCCACCCCAAAGGAAATGACAACAAAAAAAAGAACCAAGAAAAGAAAAAACAAAAGAAACGAGGGAAGAAAACCAGCTGAACTTACCACACTGCGAGTGAACTTTTCTAAGGAAGTTCTACGACCTTGCTCACTTTCTGGCTTTAGGAACAAAAAAAAAAAAAGGTAGGGAGAAAAATACAGAAAAAAAAAAATCTTCAGCTTACATGTGGTTTCCAAACAGCACAGCGGCAGCTAATGAACAAAAACAAAAGCAAAACAGGGCGAAAAAACGGGAAAAGAGAAGCAGCCAGCGCTGTATGCGAGAGTCAGTGGGAGAGTCAGAAAACAGAAGCCCACGGGAAACGTGCCGCCTCCTTGGAGCAGTGAGCGGAGAAGGGTGGGTGCTTCTCCCGGGGCCATTAGTTGTGCTTCAGGGCTCAGAGTAGCAGCCACTGCTGCTCTGCAGGCCCACAGTCAACAGTTTGAATTGCCTGCTCGTTGCTTTCTACTGGCCCTGCCCACATACGACAGCTTCTGGTGGTTGAGGCCCCGAGGCCACGGGCGGCCATCTGGGGGCCCCAAGTGGGGACCCAGAACAGACTAGCTCTGAGGACCCGTAGGGTATGCGAGGAATGCTCATGGGACATCAGAAAGTGGCTGTGGGTTCGGATTGAGACTTCTGAGATTTTCCTGCCCAGATGCAGCTAGAAAGTTTGCTAACTTCAGTAACTCGCTTATACACCCTTACTGGTTCTCATTCTGTGTCCTTAGAGTAGGGAAGGCCTACCCATGTCCTTTGCAAAGAGTCTTGGGCTTTGGAAGGGTGCTCTGGAAAGAAAATGTTCTCTTAGTACTGAGGAGGGTGACCCCTTCCAAGGAAGCTTTCTGAGGAGCTCTTAGCTGAGGAGTTCTCAACAGGGGCAAAAGGGGGCAAAGCCCCTGAATGCTCCCTGGGGCTGACCGCTCCCCACCACCGAAGGAGAGTGTGTGCACCTGTTGGTTTTCTGCTTGTTCAAGGGGTCTGAGGAGAGAATTACACCCCAAATACCTACCTGCCAGTTTATCCTAGAGCCCTGTTCCAGGGCCCTGAGCACAAGTCTGGGAAATGTGGAGAGAATTCACACTCATGTGGGGACACACACACACACACACGCACACATGCACACACGCACACACACACACAGAGCAAATAATGGAAATTAGGGAGCTGAAGAAGCAGCCAGGGTTCTGTGGGTCTGAGGATGTGCAGGAAGCAGAAGGAGTGGGCAACAGGTGGCCATCTGTCTACGGGGACAGGTTAGAGGGCTCCCTTGGCAGTCTTGCCCCATCCCCTCAGCTGGCCGCCAGACGACGGGACATCGCAGAAGGAAAACACAACATAAAAGACACAGCACTGCAGAGCCAGGCTCGTCTTTCTTCTTGCACAAGGGACTGAAGGATCCACGCTTGGCCCTGAGTACCACATCAAGTCCTCCCTCTGGGGACGGCAGAACTCGACTTCCGCACAGTGGGCAGCCCTGGTGGCAGACATTTGGCTCAAGTCAGGCCAGTCCCAGGCCCTGCAACCAGCATGCTGCGCCTATCATTCTTTACTCTGGCTGCTGAGCAGCTGCGTACAGCAGGTAGCCACCGGCCCGACTCATTTGGGTCCCTCTGCCTTGCACAGGCTCTTGGAGCTGCCCTGGAAAGTCACTGTCACTGGTACTTAATTGTCCTGGAGGAGCCATCAAAACCCAGCTCACTTGCCCCTTGAGAACCTGGTACATCGAAGCAAACAACCTTATCTTAGAAAATATTAGGATAGAAGGTGAATCAAGGATGAAGGATCAGAAAGCTATGTCTCCAGACCCCATTGGGGGCCCTTCTCAACACAAAAGCCAGCCCCATTCATATCCCCTCTCTTAGCAGAAGGTTGTGACTTTCATATACCTTTGATGACCTGGACATTTTTATCACATGGTAAAAGCCATCCCTGAAATCAAAAGATATGCTAGGCCTACCTGAAAGTGCTGGGTTACAAATCCAGTTCACGCCTGGAGACTCTCAGGGAGGAATGGAAGAAAGAGTAGGTTTTGTCACTTTTTTTTTGGAAACAATCCCTGAGTATTAAAAGGGTGTTGGCATTTGCAAAGGTTTGCTGCAATAAGAATGTCCTTTAATTTGGGGGCTGGTGGATAATTCTAATGAATATCATTTGCAACATTTCACAGGAAGGGCATGGGTTCTTCCTCCCTCAAGTGACCTCCTCTGAGAAGTCTTCCTCTTATGGGAGGACCTGCAGGTGCAGGAATGTCAGCCTCCCTCTCTGAGATGGGGTGTGTTTTCTCTTTGTGCTCAAACTCACGAGGAAACTGAGGGCCTCTGGCTTCTTCTGGGTGTGTACACAGGTCCAGATTGCTCGGACAAAGACTAAAATTTCCCCACCTTGTGACCAGGTCAGGATCTTGAGCCACAAGAACTAAGAAACACTTACTCTGACTTTCTCCCATGAGATCTGGGCTGAAGATACCAAAAGTCTCCGTGACCTTTCTTGAAAAAGTGGGCATCAGAGGCACTTGCAGGGATAACAGCCCCTTCCTCAGAGCCCCTCCACCTACAGCCTCCTGCAAGGGAGTTGGCCACATATCACAATTTCTATCACAGTAGGTCATGACTATACCCCTGACGGAAGGGGTACAGGCTACCAAGAAAGCTGGGTCTCTGACAACCTGGGCACTCCAGGAGTCCTTTGCTCTTTCTCAGACTATCAGGGATGTCCTCGGGGCTACATAAGGGCAGGACAACAGGATATAAACACTCTTCTAGGCTCTGGAGTTATGTGGTACCAACCAGATATGCAGACAGGATCCTGGCACATGAAGTGGACAGTACACAGAGAGAAGGGCTGCATGACTGAGAGGCAGCCCGACAGAGAGCGTGTGGATGGAGCACCACATGACAGGGCCTGGGGTTGGAAGACCGAGAGGGGAGAAGAAAGGATGCAGATGCACATGTCCCTAAATGGCATGGCATGGAAGTCATGGAATTTGGTGCAAGGAGGAACACATTTAACCAGGTGGGCCTCAGATCAGAGCTGAAAAGTGCAGAGGGTTCGCAGGCATACTGGAATCATGAGCCATCTCTCCTGCCTCCTCTTTCCCAGATCCCATGCCTCTCTGGCTTTTCCTTCCCTCCTCCCAGGAACCCAGTTGAGTTCATCCCTGATCAGTCAACCTTCACCGCCTGCATGCTGAGGGTCCCTGGATTCCGAAACCCAGACACTAAAGGCTGCAGGGAGCCAGGACTTAATTCTGAGTGGAGGAGGGAGAAGGAGCTTGAATGCAGTTATTTCCTGGTGAAAAGAAAACACAAACCCTGTGGGCCAGTTTGAGGATGGGGTGATGTCAAGGGAGGGACAACCCCAGGAGTGACTTCAGGTGCCAGATGGCCCCCTTGAAACCTATAAGGCATTTTATGCAATGAGGGGGCCACCCCAGTCCTTGCCTCATACTCATCTCTGAGCTGGCCAGGGGGAGAGAGTCTGTGGGGAAGGGCTGGACTTTGCAGTGAGGGGCTCTCTCTGGTTTTCTAAGGGATTCAATGGTGTCCCCCCCCCCCAGCCCTGTACTCCTGCACTGAGCCACAGTGGCCTTAGTATTTGTTCTCACTCCCCGCTGTGGGCAGAACACACAGATGGAGGTAATGGGCACGTGGAGACAGGATGTCACACCATGGACCTTGGGGTGACAATCTTAATTGTTCTCCATTGGAGTGGGAGCAGAGAGAGGAGAGAAAGAGGAAAAGAGAAAGTAAATAAAACCCAAGGGATGATATTCTCATTTCCCACCAGCAGTAAGCAGCAGGCAAGGGTCAACAGTGCTAAGAAAGGCAAGCCTGTCCTTCTCAAAGATACCTTCTTCTTGGCCAGCAGCAAGTCCTGGTAAGCATTTGATCGGAGGAAGCGGGCATAGCTGTCACTCTTCATCAGCTTGTAGATGTGTTCCTGGGAAGGAAGGAGGCGGGAGACACAAGAAAGAACGGTCAACCAATGCCGAAGGGAATTACCACCCCATCAGCCACTGTTTTAGAAAGGAAACAAGTGAACTGAGGTATGCTAGAAAAGCTTGCAACCTGTTTGTTTTGTTCTGTTTTGTCCCACTTGAGTACACCAAACGAAACATATCTTCTCTCTTAGAATAAGAGATCTTTAAGGATCATGTTCCGAAGGCTTTGTAATCGGGCCTGGTGCCATGTTTGGATGCAGTACTGCTTAATGGTTAAAACCACAGCAGAGCAATAAGAAGGGACAAACTATCGATGCACCCAACCACTTGGATGAATCTCAAGGGAAGAATGATGAGTGGAAAAAGCCCCAGAAGGCTACGTACTGTATGATTCCATTGATATAACATTCTTGAAATGACAAATTATAGAAATAGACAACAGATAAGTGGTTTCCAGAGGTTGGGGATGAGAGGGGGGAGGTGAGGGAGGTGTGGTTAAAAAGACAATAGGAAGGATTCTTGTGGAGACAGAAGAGCTCTGTATCTTGACACATCTTACACATGTGTTAGAGTTGTACAGAACTAAACATATACGCATACCCACAAGTACAGCTAAAACAGCAAAATCTGATAAACTAAATGGAAGTAGCAATATCGATATCGTTGCTATCATATAGTTTTGCAGATGTTACCATTCGGGGAAACTGGGTAGATGGTATATCTCTGTATTATTTCTTACAATTGCATGTGGATCTAGAAGAATCTCAAAATAAAAAGTTTAATTAAAAAATAATCCACAGGCAATAATAATACAGTTGGGTCAGTTGTACATGTCAAGGCCACCATCTCATCCTGGAAGGGTGCCCTTGGAACCAGATCATAGGGTACATGGGCAAATAGACCAGGCCTGAGGCTTACATCCAGAAGGGCAGATGCTGTGGCATGATGCCTTCTTTTCTCCTGGGCTCCGAGAGGCATTTACATTCTGGCCTTGGCAAGAAATTTCACTCTTGATTTCCAGCTAATTCCTAGAGCCTACTGGTCTCTTCCTTACTGAGGGCAGGGAAAGCAGAATTCATTAAAAGAGGAAAATCATCGATTGACAAAGGGTTATTTATCAGTTGAAATGAAATGTAGCTCAGCGGCCCAGGGAAGCCCGGCTGTCTCAAGAGAGGATGTGTGAGGAGAGAGGGTAGGGTTTTTAGGCAGAGGCTGGCCTGGTGAGGAAGCATCTTCCCTGATGTGCACTCATCGTTCATCCCATGAAGCTGGACAAGGGCCCCAGAGGTGGGGGGCTGGACAGCGAGGAGATGGTGCTTAGCTGAGAGGCTGGACTGGCCATGAACGACTTCTTTCTTGGGTAGGGGAAAGGTGGGAGGGGGCACATTTAGAGACACCTGACCAGACTGCTGGTGTATCCCGGAGGAAGCTGGAAGCATGGCAATGACTTGCCAAGACCTTGTCCTTACCCACCTCAGAAGCGAGTGAAAGCAGAAAGCAAGAAACTTCTTGGGAGCATGTGGATCCCTCTCTATGCAACTTCAGCTGGACCACTAGCAGACCTGTTTGGGCTTCAGCTTGATTCTTGCTCAGATGCCCCCATGTTTATAAAAGTGGGGTGCAACCTTACTTACGGGAATGGGCCCACTGCAAGGATCCGAGTGAAATTAAGTAGTAGTTTAGATCTGAGCTTACTTTGATAGTTCAAATGTTTTTTCTGATTTAATACATTTAGTGAGAACATGCTTCGCTAAATGTTTTTTTCTGCAAATTTCAGACAAGAATCCAGGCTACTGTAGTTTAAGTTCTTTAAGGGAATAATATGTTTTTATCTTTTACATATGCATTGCATCCAGCACGAGGTCAAATATTAGTGGAATTTACATTGTTTCCTGGTTCACTGGAATGCTTGTGTGAATTTAACATTTGTTCGGCAAGTATGTAGGTTGAAAACTTGTTTTAGTTTATGGCTGGATCAATTCCTACTTCCTGCATGAAAGAATAATGGGGACTGCACTCAGCACCAAGGAAGTCCATGTGTGAGCATCTTGGCTCATCCCTAATGGCCTCAGGGCCCAGACTGAGAAACATCAAGGTCTTCCTTTGTATTTGTTGTCTCTTTAAATTGTTCTAACATTTAAGTCTCAGGTACAAATGTTAACCCAGAGTAATAACGACTGTCTCCTTGTCTCATGCATCACTCTGTCTTGTCGACAGAGCCAGGTGGCTCCTGAGTCATCTTTAGAGGCCTGCTACTCATGCCTGGACCTTCTCTGAAACCCATGGCAACAGGTACCTTCTTCTTATTGTGACTACTTAGAGGGATCTAAATCCCCGATCTGTCTCACGAAATACCCTCTGTCACCCCAAGAGGACTAAGGAAGCCTCTCCCAGTCCAGCCCTTCTGGCCTTGGCAACAAATTTCACCCTTGATCCAGCTAATTCCTCCAGCCTCACTGCGGGCAGGAAAAGCCTCGTCCATTAAAAGAAAGAACTTACCAGTTAAAAAAGAGCAGGGTAAAACATGTGCCTAAATATTTAATCACAGATATATTCAGCAATTATTTGTTGAGCATCTAGTAGGTGCCAGGCACCATGTCAGGCATTGAGACTACAGCCTGAAAAGGCAGAAGGGGTCCCTGCTCTCGTAAAGCTTCGATTCTATTAGGCAAGATTGGTGCACAAAGACTATAGACTACTACTGTCAAAGTCATCTCAGACCCGAGCCGTTACTTAATTTCATTTGGCTCCTTGCAGTGGGCCCATTCCCATGAATAGGGTTGCGCCTTGCTTTTGTAAATATAAGGGCATGTTTGAGGCTAGGGCTACAAAGAAGCGTAAGTAGAGGGTGCCATGAATGCATGTAAATGGAATGACCTATGCTGCCAAGGTGGGAATTGGTTGTCTATCAGCTGGAAGGGTCCTCATCAAGGCAGGAAGATCTACACAGACAGAGACAAATGGGAATTGAGGATGGGAGAGTTTGGTCTTGCTGCTGTATAGTTTGGTCAACCAGAGCATAAAGGACACTCCCGAGGTGAGGAGGAAGGAATGGCAGACAGCTGCGGTCCACTCTTCAGAGGGGTCAATGTGGGTCAGAGGAGCATTTTGTGCACCACTGTCATCCTCCCTGGGTCATATGGCCAACTCCAAAGCCAAGGGCAAGGTGAGGCTGGTGTGGGGAGAAAGCAGGGTGTGGGCACATGACCTGTTGGAGGTGGGTCGTATGAAGTGATCTTACTCTGCCAACCCTGTTGCTAGTCCTTGGCCATCATTAGGACAATCTCAAATCACCCTATGAGGGAACGACCACCCAAGCAACAATGGCAGATGGAAGGCACATTCTGAGAAAAAGAGTCCGAGGCCCTCTGCAGCTGTCCTGTCCTCCTGCAGGGCCTGTGGCTCCAGGCCCCTCTGGCCTGGGCCTTTCTTTCCCACAGTCTACAGACCCATGACTCCCCCACTCCTTTCTCCTCCCCCAGCAAAGAAATAGAGCCTTTGATGTGCCCAGTTATGGACCTCTGTTCCTTCCTCCTTGCCAGCTTTGTCTTGGAAACACAAAGACAGTAAACAGGGGGTGGGTGAATGGAGTGCTGAAGTTTTTCTGGGAATGAGAATCAAGATAGGACTCAGGGTCTTTGGCCGGTTCCCAAATGCAATGAGTTTATCACTGCCAGGGACAGCAAGTGTACAAAGCTCTTGGCAGTGACCTCTATTGATTTATGGGGGGTTCTGGGTTGTTTCCCCTGCTTTGCAGACAACCAGTCTTAAGGGAAATGTATATCCAGAATCTGTAAAGAGCAAGAGAGCCACTGGCAAAACCAGCCAGCCCCTCTGGGAGAATTCCTAAGGGGCTAAAGAAAAAGGTTTGCTCTTCTTCTCTTTGCATTTTCTTGTCTTTTTTTTTTTTCTTGTCTTATCTTCTTCCCTCTCTGTCCTTTTTTCTTCCCTCTCCCCTTTCTCTTCCTCATTTTCTCTTTTCCTAAAAAAGAGATGATTTAATTGACTATGAACAAGCTGAACTACCAGGATCCACATCTGGCCCCCTGACACAGGGAGAGGCACCCACTCCAGGGAGGGTGCGTATGGTTCTTCATAGGTGGAGGAACTGATGCTCTAGTGCTCTAAATCATACTGACCATCTTAGCCACGGTTCTCAGAGGGGAATCTCTTTTCCACCCTCATTTTCCTTCTTGGGCCTGGCTCCAGGGCAGGGAGCTTTGCTTCCCTGGGAGGCTAAGGCAGAAACAAAAACAACTGGCATCGGTTAGGCCCATGACACACGTGGGAGCTGGAGGGAATGAGCCCTGCAAGCTGTCTCAAAACCACGCCTGCTACAAACCAATGTGTTGCTGGGATAGTCCTCACCGCCTTTATTTTTGGACAAAACACAGTGACCTTCACAAGCTTAGAAAAGGTAATCAGACAAATGCCTGAGGCCTTGGGCCCAAGGATGCTGGAGCAGCTGAACCATTTAAGACCACCCTTATGTCTCCTCTTTGCTGTGGCTTCCTAAAACAGCTAAGATCTCATTTCCCAGCTTTAGAACGGCCTCAACGAGTGGGAAACCACTCAGCTGGAGCATTGCACAGCTGCCAAGAGCCCTTCTTGTGATTTTTAAGTGTCCTATTTTTCTTTTTGCGGATGTATATGCCTCATCTCTGCCCTCCATACCTGAGCTTCCTGGAACAAATCCAGACTTTGGGAACTATTGGGTACCTCGTAGTTCCTTGGTAGAAGATGAGGCTGTGGGCAGATGTGGTGTTGCTGTGTGAGGTGGTGAAAGGGGAACTGGGATGGCCATCCGAGGCTTAGCTTCAGGTCCTGACTCTGCCCTCTTCCGGCCTCGTCTATCACACAATATAAGTGGAAGCGCCACAAAAGCTATGCACATGCAAAATAATAATAATCATTGGCCTTCATGATGTGACTGTCCTTGCCAGGGATGACACGGGTATGAGAATGAAGAGCAGAGAGTTCCTGGGGGCGTCCAGATGTCTTATTTTAGTTGCAGTTGTTGTTTGCCCTGAATTGGTGCTCCGGTTTAAACAACCCCACTTTACAGATGAGGACACTGAAACTCTGAAAGCTTAAGTGACTTGCTCAAGTACAGAGCTAGAATTTGAACTCAGAACTGTGTGACCTCAAAACTCATACTTTTCCCTTGTAACATACTGCTTTTCATTGTCCTTGAGTTGGAGTTTTTAGAGGAGTCGGGGCTGCTTGGCTGAGACAAAGTCTTCAACGTGTGGTCAGCAGAAACATTAGGGGCCTCCTCTCAAGTTCTAATCTGAGTCATCCTATGGTATAGATGCAGTAACTAGCTACCACTCCTTTTTGAGAACTACTCGCTACCACTGTTGTCAGTGATGGTAACAGCCAGGTCACTCAGGCTCTGGTTTCTCCCCTCGAAGGCCTTGCACAACTTGACTTTCATAGCAGAAGGAAGGTCCCAACCTGGCAAAGCTCTGAGGGCTGACTGGGGTCCTTGAGAAGTCATGAGTAGCAAGTCTGTATCAAAGAAAGCCATCCAGAAGATCCTTGAGTCTCACCTTCCAGGAGACTCTTGACAAACTTAAACCAAAAGTCTTCAGACCTTAGGCATGGTTAGCTAAGGTCCAATTTTCAACATGGGTCTGCAGGAGCACAGGGGGTGGGACGGCACAGTGGTAAAGATTTGCCATGGATCTTGAGTCAGTGGCCTCTTAATAAACACAGAAGAGGCAATAGAAATGACACCATGGCCATATGAACATCCACCTGAGTCAAAGACAGTAGCTTGTTGTCCTGTAGTTTCAGCTTTGGACACCGTTCTAGGATCATGTGGATTCTAAACAAGAAGCTACCATTTGGATTTTTTTTTTTCTTTCTAAGCAGGACACAGGGGCCAGTTTCCATGTAATGCAGCATTCTAGTCATGAGAGAATGTAAGAGTAAATTAGCATTTGCCTCTAACTCCAAAGCGTCTGTATAAACATGTTCAATTTAACTGGCCAAAGGGCACAGTATTTTGATGCTGTTCAATCCCTATCTTTAGATAAGAGTAGCTCTGAAGACAGTTTTACATATTGCCTTTTACCTCTCCAAATGCCGGGAGTATCGACTTAGGTGTTTCCCATTTCCTTGGAATGCCATGGAGTTTGGTGCAAGAGATCTATGCTCTGAAGCCTCAACAAAGATATTTTGGAATTTAATTCTCTGATGCCTTCTCTCGAGGAACTACTAGTCTGTGTGGCAATAAACAGAACCCAATTACAAATAACTGATTTGTTCTTTTCAAAATGCATCCCTCCCTCTGCTGTTCATCTCCCTAAAATAAAACCACCCACAGGATGAAATGAGTAACTCCTGGAGCAAGCAGTGCTGTGGCATTCTTCGTTAAAATATGTCTGGCATGAAAAGTCTACCAGGAAATGCCCTCTAATCAAGGATTAATATCAGGAAACTTGGTCCAGTCCTGTGATACGGGCACATAATGCCACCACCTCCAACATTGGGGCAAAGATGAATGGCCTTCGCTAGGCTAGAAGACTTCTGCTTCTGAGAAATCAGGGGTGAACATGAACACGTGCTCCGCTGGGCTCTGATGTTTAAACAAAACAAAACGTTAGAAGCCTCGCACTTTTTAATCAAGTTGTTTTTAAATATCTAAGCCTTTTGATCAGAGGCTTCTTGACTGGTCAAGGTGGGTGTAGACTTGAGGGTTTATTTTTCTGCTCTTGCGTCACCCTGACCTCATTTTGGCCTTGAGGTCGCTCTTTGATCATTCCATGCATGGATGATGGCCAAGCAGAGTTTCAATAACTTAGATTGAGGTCTGCTTGAGGTAAGCGACCCTCCTATGTATTTGTATATTCCCAGAGCTAGAACAACTGGCTCTTATGGGTATTCCAAATTTAGCTGAATTGGCAAAACTTTGCTGAATTCGTAGAAATTTAATTTAACCAGGATTTATTGATACCTACTGTATGTACTCCCCAAGGTTGTTTGGCAAGAGTTTTCAAAGTGGAAAGCCAAAAGACAAATTCCCACCCCCTGCCCTTTCAAATGACAGGTACAGCTGAGCGTGTTATATAATTCTGGACCAAGTCATCAAGAAAAGCTTTTTTAAACCTCAACTGTGTGTAGAGCATTACTTTAGTGTTGTAGGGACTTAGAAAAGGAAAAGAAGACCAGATGCCTATTCCCATCACAGAACTTTTATATCCAGAGGTGCTGGAAGGCTCAAACACTGCAGGTACAAGGTAGGGTGGGGCATCTCAGCAGCTGCTGCAGGTCAGGCAAGCAGTGAGGCTTGGACAGCTAGGAGGCCTACATGAGAACCTGCAGGGACCAAAGCCAACAGCCTGGGTTGGTCCACCCGATTCAAGTGTCAGGTCCATTTGATGGACATATTTCCAGTCCAATCCAACTCAATTCAATCTACTCCAACCTCAATATAGTGTTTCCTTAGGCCTGTTTTGTTTTGTTTATAAAGAATGATGTGCTCTTAGACAAGTTCCGCCTAATGGCAAAAAGCCATCGATGCCTCCCGGTCCCCTTTGCAATTTCCCTCAGTATAGAACTTCTTAGCCCACAGGTTAAGGTCTCCCAGCTCGAATGGGAGAATGGATGTTCATGATATGGATGGATGGGGAGCTAGATGAGTTGAATGGACACAGTGACACAGTCCTTGGAACATCCTTGGACACGCTGAGATTTTAAGAATTTGAAGCTAGGCAGTCACTGCAGCAGCCAGCTAACTCCTATCTCCTACCTGCAGCCTGCGGAGGTTCTGGAAAAAGGCAAATGCCCTAAGAGGAAGCCCTACATTCTCGATGCTTCCTGTTGTTTTAGTCCCTCTTCTAAAAACTGCCAGCAAAGCTTCAGACCACATGCCCTGAGATTCAGATCTCTCTTGGCTCTAGCTCTGCTTACCATCATCTGATTTCACCCTCATCTAGATCAGAGCCTTCAATGCTTTCTTACTGTCTTCAGGGTGAAAAAGTTCAAATTCTGTAGGATGACACTCAAGGTCCCCAAATTTGTCCTCCGTATACTATTTCTACATTTTCCCCCAACAGCTCCTTCCAAGAGCAGATATCTTTTCAGGGGGAATTCTTTCTTTGATGTAGCTTGAAATTATGAGACCTCCAGAAATATTAAAACCTTTAAGTTTTGTAAGTATACATGTACAAATATATAGTACTTTTTACTTATTCAAAGAATTTTCAGGGCTATTAGCTCATCTGACTTCTCAATAATCCTTAGAGGGCCATAAAGAAGATATCATCCTCATTTCCCAGATGAGGAAACTAAGGCACAAAGATCAAGATCCTTGCCTGAGACCACATAGCAAGGGGGAGACTATGCAGGTCCACTGATACCCCATGGAGAATAGAGATTTCAATCCCTAGCATAAGGAACTGAGTCCTTCAAGAAAAACAAACCTTGGCCCATTTTTCTTTTTTTTTCTCTTCTCACAAGGCTAAATCTATGAAATTGGAACAATACAGCAAATGGCTGAGGGCTATGGTCACAGCCCACAGACCTTTATGGACGATTTGGTCTTGGCCCAAATTTTCAAAAGAGCCAAATGGATCAGCAAAACACAAATGCAAATGCTGGGCCCATGCTGACAGGGAATCTTGTGAAATATTTCCACAGGAAGCTAAGGCAGGCAATTAACTTTGCTGTAACAATGCATGTGGTCAAATAAAAAAAACCTCAGAGAGCGAGTCTGTACCCCACCTCCCGTCCCTATTTCAAATGAATCCATAAATCTGGCTGAGCCTTCATCTGGCTACTGACCCCTAATAATAGGGCACACACTCACACTTCCATTGGCGTTGTGGCCACTGTAGGGGGCTTCTGATGATCGTTGGACATCTGAGAAAGCCACCCAGAGCTCCTGATCCCAGGTGGGGTAGGGGCTCAGGTGTCACCATTCCCACTTTGTAGATGGGCAAACAGAGGAAAGCAAGCAGAAAGGACTTAAATGTATAACACCAGACAAAGCACGTGGCAGAAACAGGATAGAGCCTGCTCCCCAGTTCTGGGCCCTTCTCTAGGGACCAGAGTTTCTCCAGCTGTCGGCATGCCAATCAAGCCCTCGGCACTAACCGGCCATGGGCAGAGTGATCTGAGCAGCAGAGTCTTGGCCAACAAGTCAGGAGATCTGAGTGCAAGTCCTGGCTGGTCAGTGGCTGCTAAAGACTTTAACCTCTTTTCCTTACCTGAAAGCTTCTGAATCACACCTATGTGGCTGGTGCAAGCAGCAGTGCCAGACTTGAAGGACCGGGAAGGCAGTGTGGGTATAATGGTCTGGCTGAATTCTCCTCGGTCAGCTCTCTAACACTCAAACGCAGTGCAGAAACCTTCCAGATTGGTGTGTTGCGGTTACTACACCAAGAAGTCTTCTCTAACCTCCCCTCCCACAGAAACTGAACACTAGCCACTCCCAACCTTCTATCTTCTATCCTTCTGGAATTCTTGAAGCTGTTTCAACGACTTTCATGCATAGGGGTCTAAACTACCACCTGTTGATCAAATCCAGCTCTCCAGCAATTTCTTTGTCTTAGGAGCTGAGAATGGTTTTTACGTTTTTAAATGGCTGGAAAAAAAAAATCAAGGAAGAATACTATTTCACAAAAATGTAGATGAAATTGAACTTCTAGTCCATAAATAAAGTTTTTTAGAACACAGCCACCTTATGTTGTTTACATTATTACCTTGTTACTGTGTAACTATTTTAATACGGCAGAATTGAATAGTGACACAGACTGTGTGACCCACAAAGCCTAAAATTTATCCTATCTGGCCCTTTATAGAAAAAGTTTAGTGTTTTTTTGTTTTGTTTTGTTTTGTTTTTGTTTTTGTTTTTTAACCAACCCCTGGTTTACTGTGAGAGGCAGGCTACAGAATCACCCTACTTACAAAATCAAACTATATACTTAACTTAAGGAAGAAAATACATTAAAATAAAGTTTTGTTTTTTTTTTCTGGATGCTAGAGTTACATGCAATTATCTGAATTTTTTCACCGAACATGTTAAACATTAAAGTATAAAAAAAAAATGTTGACAAAATTAGGAATATGAAATAGTAAATATTTGTCCTCTCTTGCTGTGGGCCAGACACTTTTGGTTGCTTTGTTTCATGCTTCATTTCACCTAGTCTCCTTTCTACCCTATGCACAGGTACCTCTGTTCCACGGACGAAGAAAGAAAGGCTCAGGCAGTTTAATAACTTGTCCTAGGTCATATCACTAGTTAGAAGTGTCTTGTTTATTTATGGTAGAAACACATTTAGGGAAGAAAAGGGAAAAGACATTGGTTTAGGAAGAATGTTTTGTTTTAATTCATTAGGAGACCAATCCTAATAGATAATGAGAAAATTAGAGATGTTTAGGGTGCCCTCATATCTGGTCTACCTCAAAGGTGAGATATAATGTATTTAGAAGTACCTAAAAAATGGCAGAGCACTGTACTAGTGAAGGTTGTATATTCAAAAATTTGTCAAGGCATGACCTGCTAACTTCCAAAGATTTCCCATCGAATCTTTCTTGAATTAGAAACAGCATAAATGTCAAGAAGAGAGGATTTGGTTGACTAAACTATGGGGTTTCCACGCAATGGAATACTCTGCAGGAATTAAGGAACCAGGCGATAATCACATTGTTGCTTCAAGTGTTGGCATTGTCATTTGGAGACTGCTCTTTGGTAAAGCAGGATAAAGCTAAAGAGCAATTATGTCAAGTACTAACCCTATCGTCCATGGCCCATGGCGTCCTTAAGAAGCAGGACTCTTGGTTAAATACATGTTAAATAAAATCCCTTGCAGTTTTCAATTTGAATAGAAGGTATCAGTATGAACTCATGATGTATTTTTATCACAAACAACCACCACCTTTTTCCTAGCTCTGGCCACTGAGAAGGCCTAGAACTGATGCCTAACCCTGCATAACACAATTAGGGCAGAGATGCTGGTGAGGCCGGTGAAAGAAACAGAGGCCACTGCGCTGCCTAAACTGCAAACTCTATCTGGAGGGATGGGAGGTGCCATTTCTAAAGATAAGCACCAAGTCAATGTCTTACTTCCTGTTCCCTAACTTCTTTTTCCTCCCAGCATCCTACACTTGGGGACAGGACTTACTATTTTGCTCGGTTCTTTTCATTTCTCTCCCCTATGGGATCCTATAAAGAATGTGAATACTTTGCCCTCCTACAGACACTATAGCCGTCCCCCCCCCCACCTGAGGTTTCATTTTCTGTGGTTTTGGTTACCCTTGGTCAACCATGGTCCGAAATATTAAATGGGAAATTCCAGAAATAAACAATTCGTGAGTGTTTAATTATGCACAGTTCTGAGCAGTGTGATGAAATCGTGCTCCATCTCACTCCAAACCTCGCGGGATGTGAATTCTCCCTTTGTCCAGCGTATCCCGCTATCTACACTCCCTACCCAT
Source organism: Rousettus aegyptiacus (assembly GCF_014176215.1). Lineage (NCBI taxonomy): Eukaryota > Metazoa > Chordata > Mammalia > Chiroptera > Pteropodidae > Rousettus > Rousettus aegyptiacus. The sequence goes on along the minus strand of NW_023416306.1, from coordinate 151,343,015 downwards.
TACTCACTTAGTAGGCGTCTCAGTTATCAGTTCGATCGTCGTGGTATTGTAGTGCTTGTGCTCAAGTGACCCATATTCCACTTAATAATGGCTCCAAAGTGTAAGAGTAGTGATGCTGGCAATTTGGATATGCCAAAGAGAAGCCAGAATGTGCTTTCTTGAAGGGAAAAAAATGAAAGCTCTCAACTTAAAAGGCAAGAAAAAAGTTGTTATGTTGAGATTGCTAAGAGCTATGGTAAGAATGAATCTTCTATCACGGAATTGTGAAGCAGGAAGAAGAAATTTGTGCTAGTTTTGCTGTCGCACCTCAAGTTGCAGAAGTTACAGCCGCAGTGTGCAATAAGTGCTTAGTTAAGATGGAAGAGGCATTAAATTTGTGAGTGCAAGACATGAACAGAAAACATGTTCCAACTGATGGCAACGTGTTGAGCCTGTAGGAAGACATCAGTAAGGGATTCCCTGAAATGAGTGACACTAAGCCATTTATTTTAAGAGATGGTGGAACAGACTCAGGAGTAGATTTGGACTGAAAATTACAAAAATTACAGGAGAGAGAGAGAAAGAGAGAGAGAGAGAGAGAGAGAGAGAGAGAGAGAGAGAGAGAGAGAGCGCGCGCGCGAGCATGTGGGCACATATTTACCTAACTTTCATTATAGTATATTGTGATAATTGTTCATAATTGTTCTATTTTATGAATAGTTATTGTTGTTAATCTCTTACTGTGTCTGATTTATAAATTGAACTTCATCGTGGGTATGTGTGTATAGGAAAAAATACAGCATACATAGCGCTCATTACTATCTGTGGTTTCAGGCGTCCACTGGGGTCTTGGAACATATCCCCTGCAGACACGGGAGGACTAACGTATTTGGAAATCACTGAGGATGCAGTGCAGGGTGCTGGTTATAAGTGTGGGCTTCACGGTTCAATGTGGGCTTGACCTATGGCCCTACCAGCTCACTAGACCCACTCAGCTGATATTGTCTTATGGTTTCCAGATTCTACTACTAACTTATCACAGAACTTCAGATGTAGTAAAACATTGAGATTTTCCTAGAGAAGATAAAGCATATAACTGTAAATTTCTATTTCTATGTAAAAATGTAACTAGTGTAGGAAAACAATCCTCCTGGAATTTCATTGTACACCTACTTGGAATGGTTTCCATGGTTCACCTTATGCATAATAAAACCTGAAATTCTAACTATACACAATACCTTGGACTCATGTTGTAGGATGGGGTGGTGGAGTGGACAAGTGGACACCTTTCAACAGAACCATTCGAGTAGTTGAGCAAACCTGGGCATCTTCGAATGTGTATCTCCCTCCATCTTTGACGTTTTGACTGGTTATCTCGTAGCTGTGAGAATCCAGGTTGATTGCACTTGGGGCCCCCGGAGCCAGAAACTCTTGCCAGATTTCTTCCACCCGCTTGGCCACATCCTGTAAGGGTTGTTTCTTGAGATCTTGCACAGCCAACCAGAACCTGAAGTGGAAGTATGAAGAGAGTCAGTTCCAGGGGGCTTAGTTAGCATCTGGTCTCTGCTGGATGTGGTCCTAGAACTGACATCCCACGAAACTCATTCTGCTGCATCTCCCAACTTCCCCTGCTGCCACTACCAGGCAACAAAGATCGTGAGGACTGATGAAAACACGATTGTGGAGAACTGAAAAGAAGTGCTCATTAGAAGGTCATTGTGCTTCTGGTTACCAAGAAGAGCTCTGTCTCTCGCCACATCAAGGTTTCTCAATCGCATTTTGGGCTGCATAATTCTTGGTTGCAAGCCCCGCCTGGTACACTGCAGGATGTTTAGTGGTGACTGTGACCTCTACCCACCAGATACCAGTGGCCACCTCTCCCCAAGTTGTGACAACCAAAAATGTCCCCAGACATTACCAAATGTCCCCTGGGAGGTAAAATCACCCTTGGTTGAGAACCACTGCTCTCCATAGATGTCATGACACAGGCCAAGGTGAGTTTCTTTTTCATATCTGATTGGGATCAGTTAGAGGTATCAAAATGGGGATCATTTAGAGGCATCACAGAAGCAGATAGGATCTTGGAATCATAAAGAACATTTGAGCCGGAAGGACCTGGCTATTCATGTTACAGATCAGGAAACGGGTTGATTTGCAACAGCATCAAGTGCCCAGCATGATGCTTGCACATAGTAGGTGCTCAATAAATGACCGTGGACTGAAGATGAGCTCACCTGGAACAAAGCTAAAGGGGCCTGCATGGGGAACCTCTGCCGTAAGATTCCCGGGGGAGCACTGAAAAGAAAAACCTGCTCGCTTCCACGTTTGCCTCTCACGAATTCCTCAGTGTCAGCACGGCAGGGCCGCTGGGAGAGCTGGGTGTGAGCACTTTTCTGCTGAGAGCAGCAGCAACCAGGGCCAAAACTTGGTCAATAGCTCCCTGGGTCCTGAGGATGGTTTCCAAGGCAGCCCTAGGGAGGGCTTCCTGCAGGGCCAGGTGTGGGTGGCATACTTTGTGCCCTGTGAACAAGACAGGCCAGTTTCCTCATCGCTGAGACGGGCCAGGCTCCTGGCTAAGTGATTCCCACAGCCGTGGGAATCCCACGTACAGTCGAGTCGACAAAAGGGCAGGAGAAGCTGAAAACACCAACATGGGGGAAAGTGCATTCAATCTGTCATCGAATTTCACCCAAAGTAAGATGTACTTGTTGTTTTTTAAAAGGTTAAGGATGTTTTTCTGTTGCTGTTCGGAGAAATGCCTTTGGAGCCGAGTGTGTGGCCCAAAGGCACCACTCAGTGGCGAACTGCGGTAATGCAGCTCCCTTTCCGCAAGGAGAGAAGCCTGGCGTGTGCGTCTGCGCCCGGAACTATTACTCTCCTCCTGATTTGCCATTTGGGATTCTAATAATCCCATTAAATAAACCATCACGGTTCCCTTGGTGACCCCGAAGAGCACGAGTGAGAGGCCGGGAAGGAGACTGAATGACTTCACTGAACCGAAAAATCAGGAAGCACAGTTCTGTCCTCCTCCTGGCCTAGCCACCGTCTTGGAATTGTTGTACCTTTCTGGGCGTCTCTTTTTCCTCATCTGTAAAGTGGGTACGAAGTGAGCGGAGGGATATATGACACGGGTCTAAAGACCTCCCCACCTGGTGTGAGTCTGAAATGCTTTCAGGTCCCTGGTGGAAGCTGTGGAGGGGTCAGCGTGCTGATCCCAAGTTTCATACCCGGCCGGTATGAGCCCTTGAAGTTCTTCTCTTTCTTCTCGGGTGGCCTGGGCAAAAGCTGCCTGGGGCGCGTGCCACTGCTGTCTGTTGTCGCCTGCCCTTCAATACCAGCTCTCTTTCTTTCTGTTGCCGGTGTTTGGCGCTCATGTCCTCCGGCTGTCCCGGGAGGGGAAACGCGAATGGCTCTCTAACCAGAGTCCAGAGGGGCGGAGACGGAGGAGCTGCACACCTGCTCGGTTGTGCAGGGGGGCCCTGGAAACCCAGCTGGCGAGTGAGTGGGTCTCCTCCGTCCCCCAGGCCTGCTCCCTAGGTTCCTAAGTTCTCCTTGTCCCGTCCTCCGGGTCTGCCGTGAAATGAAGGAGGCAGCTGAATGTGTAAAGGTGACAGTACAGGTTTTCTTCACCTGGAGGACAGTGTTTGACAGGCAGGAGGAATTTAGGAAACCAGCTCTAAAGAAGAAGCTGGTGTGGGCTTTTCAAAGGACTGCAAGGAGTGAGAATGGGCAACCCACCTGACTAAGTGAGTCTCCTGCTGGGAAGAACGGGAGAATGGGCCTCCCTTGGGAACCACCTCCTGGTCAAGTTCTCCCAGTGAAGCAATATCTCACGGCAGGCCAGCGTCCTTCCAAGCCTGCCAGACCCTGCGACCTCTCACACAAATGGATGACACCTGGGCAACTTCCTGCTCCCTCAGTCAGGGTCTCCTTCTGCTATCTTTTGTCCCTTGTTCCAGTCTGCCCTGAGGAAGAGCCATTGCGCCTCATTGGGAAGGCCCTGAGAACCAGCAGTTTCTGAGTTGTGCAGGCTCCCCTGGTTCCGGAGGCCCCAGGGTCCCTTTTATAGAATGACTTGGAGGTCACGTTAATGCACATCGCCCAGCTGGGTATAGAGAAGGTCTGGAGCTGATGTAAATGGAAATTTCAGAATCGAATTTAATAAACCTTTGCATTAAACATTAAAGGATTCCCTTTGTCACATAAAAATAAGAATTAAAAAAAGGTGCAGGAAGAAACAATGAGCATACTGGAGGAGGAGGGGCTGGAGGAGGAGGAAGAGAGGAAGGAGGGAGGAAGGAGACAGTACTTTCCTCTCACTGCATGCAGGGAGACCCTCTCAGCCTTCTGTCTGCCTTGGAGATGACCTGCCTTATCCCTCTCAGGTGACAGCAAAAATGCTGTCACAACAGCATCCTGACATCCCATCTGTGTTTACCACCACCGGCTTTGAAGAACCTTTGTGTCAATTTGAAATTCAGAACAGGCTTTGGTTTTGTGTGCCATCTGCAAGCCCACAGGCCTGAGCTGGAGCTCTGAGCCCCGCCGCCCAGCCCTGCTCTCCCTGAAAGAGCCATCCTCTCCTCGTGTTTACTACGGCTGGAAGGCCCAGTCGAGGCTTGTGCAGCTTCTGTCTTTATCAAAAGCTAGCAGGTACACTCCTCCTCGAGGACGCCAGCAGGGAGAAGGATGTCAGCAGCAGGCATCAAATCCACCCATCCTGCACTAAGCTTCTGTGGCTTGCCGCAGAAGGGCTGTCATGACTGGCAGGCTGCGAGGACTCACTGGTATCAGGAAGCCCACCTGTCCTGCTGGCCCGAGTCATCAGAGTGCAGGGAGGTGGCCCATGTGCCCCATGTTATCTATGTCCACAGCTTTAGGAATGCAGGCTGGACATTGAGCTTTATGGGGAGGCAGCGTGGGCTCAGATACCACTAGGCTGGCTGAGCAGCAGCGGAACTGTGGGCGGGCTGGGGTTGCTCCAGGTGGCCTCCTGGCTCGCTCAGGACCGGATACTGACAGGAAATGGGCTTTTCCCCTCACGGCTGGCTGGACCAAGGGAAACCACACAGCAGTTGGTCATTCTCCATTTTGCTGGGAGGTCCGGGCAGCCCCTTTGTTCCTAGTTTACACAGCTTTTCGTCAACTAGAATTTTCATGGGTTAGAAAAATCTGGCTTTTAGTTGCTTTGCAGAGAAAAAGCAAACTCCACACGGAAGGAAGGGTTTCTGTGCCCTCTGCTGGTCAACAGAGACTCAGGAACACAGGCTCCGACTTGACTTAGGCTCTGGCTGGGCTGAAACCCTCTGGCGCCAACATTAGCAACACCGCCAGCACCACACCACGGAAGTGGAGCCGTGTTCACCCGGCAGTGGCTGAAATGCCACAGATTGTCACAACATTGTGTGAGTCACTTCTGTCTCGATGAACCATGTGTTTGGTTAGTGGTGAATCCCGCCGGGTCTGGTGAACCTTTCGAGGTCTTTATAGAACTTGGGGCAACCGTCGGAGATGGGGGCTCTGGAGGCAAACCTGGCAACTCCCCTGTGCTCTTTTTAATTGCTTCTCCCCTCAGCTGACACTGTGCAGAACCAGGATAATCAATCTGCAGGTTAGAAGAACAACCCCATTCTCTCTGGAGACGGTGCAGCTCATAAAAAATGTACGGGGGACGCTCTTTGCTGCGGGTTTTGATTTTTAACTCATACCTTGCCATGTGCAGAGGGTGTCAAGCCAAGGAGGACAAAGATTTGTGCGGGGTGGGCGGGGGGGATTGAGAGGAGCTAAAGGTGGCAAAGGGTTCCTGTCATCGTCTTAGGACACGGTCAGATAACTCACTAGAAGTCCCTGCTTCAGAACCGGGAGGCCCCCACCTTGTGGAGAGGACAGGCCACATGCATTCTAAAGGCTCTAAGCAGCACAGCTATCTCTAGGGGCCCAGCTCAGAGTGCTGCGGAGAGTGTGCTGTCACATGCTGTGCTGTCTGCGGCAAAATGCCCTGGCCCTGCCACCTCCAGGCCCTGGAGATGATGCCCCTTCCTCATCTCACAGGCTAATCCCGCCAAAAACAAAAGATCAGAGGAGACTGCAACTTATATTGTATTATCGTAGACATCTCAGGTCCAGGGTGACTCTTTGCTGTGACAGCAACACTACCTATGCCTCTTTTGAGCTTGTCTGTTCTGCATTCTGAAGCCTTGGTATAGATTCAACCACGTGGCTACTTAACTGGCACTCCAATTACTGTGCAGACATGTTATGATCTTAGTACCCCTTACACCGGGGAGGAGCCAGGGAGCACAGGAAGACACATGCAGAGGCCCAACCGCGTTCTGGTCAGTCTCCTGCTCTTCCTCTCAGGCTCCAGTGCCAGTTGCCTAGGCCCTCGAGTGATCCTGGGAAGAAGGGCCAACCCCAGTGTGGCCAGCACGACAGATGGGCGGGACCTTCGAGCTGTGCCACGTTGCCCGGCCCCAGGAGCTGCCATGTGCATGGACCACGGTGGAGTTTCACCGGCTGGGCTGTGCCTGGACATGAGTGAAACATTTTTCACTCTGAGTTCAGGGTCATGCTAGGTGCTAAGCCAATATCTGTGGCCGAAGGAATGAATACAAAGAAAAAGGGGAGAAAATACCTGGTTACGAGTGACCGAAGAGTCCTGAAGGAGTACAATTTAAAACTGAGCTTCACCCCCAAATATGCAATTATACTGAATATCATAAATGTGGGATTTGGAGCTCCGGAGAGGATTTTAGAAGCTCCTGAGTCCTGAGTGATACTTTTTATCTCTGTCTGTTCTATTTTCCTTTTCCTCTCTCCTGTCACGGATCAGAGGGGACCCTCTTTAAGTCTGGATTTATGCATTCATGTGTAGATTAGTCACCAGCACACGCATACATGCTCATACACACTCTTTCACCCAAGACTGAATGCGGCCCTCCTGGCACAGGAGGAAGTTGCTGGCAGAGGCACAAGAGGTAATGGCAGGAAGAGGCGCGGAACACCTGCCAGGGACACTCCTCCACGCGCTCCAGGCCTCACATGTAAGGCATATTTTATGAAGCTAGTCTGAACCGTCACGTGGCTGTGGCTACACTCAAGCTGGGCAGAGCAGTGCTAAGCCAGCAGATGTTTTTTCCTCGTAATGATCAGGACCCTGCGACCATTCTTCAAAGTTTCTGTAACAGTGCAGGTAACAGAGGGCCATAAGGGCCCTCACGTACTGAGAACTAGTTAGGTGAAGGTGGCCTCTGGGCCACTCCATCTTGGGGACCCATAGGGGACAGGGAAGGGATGGGGAAATGGGAAGAACCCCCAGGGGTGGTTCCTGGGGACCAAGCTAGAGGTCAGATCTAGGACTGAACTAGCCACACAGAGATGCTGCAGAGAGTATGGCTTTCAAAGCAGGACACACATCCAGGCACAGCCTGCGAGACTGGTCTAAATACTGCCCTAATGCAGAGCTTGAAAGGCAAGGCTTATGGTACAAATATCCCATTAGGAATTAACAAGAAGCTCTGAGAAAGCGTTTAGCATAACACCTCAGCGTAAGGAAAGAACTTGTGTGCTATAGCCTGAAATCAGAGAGTCAACCTTGTCTGGTTCACATAGGCATATGGCTGCCAGAAAGGCATTGATACATACAGTTAATTGGCATTTACTCATCTTCCTGGGGCTTTATGATGTGGGAGAGCCCCACTGCCATGCCTTTGCAAACAGAGTCTTCCAGCTCAAAATACTTTCTTTTCCTCTTATTCGTCTATCAGTATTCTGCGTGTTCTTCAAAGTCCAGCTTTTGACTTGTCTACTCTGGCTTACATTCATTCCCGCCCACACTCCCCCTTAAAACACTTCCAAAATGGTTCTTAAGAGTTTATACTCGTTTCCATTAATGATTTAATAGTTTCTTGTGTGTTTTCCTCAAGGACCTACAAGGTTGTTGCAGCGACGATCACGCGTCTTGACTTTCTGTCATCCCTCAGCAGACTCTCGTGGGGCTTCATATGGCAGAGGTGTGTAATAAATAACATTTGACTGATGGATGGGACTGATGAGGTCTCTAACTCCAAATAGGTAACAGACTTCTCACGTTAGCACCAGAGTGGGCAGTCCTTTGCCCACAGAATATGCTTTTTTTGAACTTAAAAATTAAAAAAAAATTAATAAAGCCGTTCTGAAAAAAAAAAAAATGCCGTTGGAAGATGGGAACTTACCTGCACATAAAAGAAAACCTGCCAAGAAAACACTGAGATTTCCATCTTACCCACTGAGAAGTCACCAGTTGGCTAAGATCACTAAATGGTCTTAGATAAGTAATATTTTCTATAGGTCTCTGCCTCTACATCTAATACAATAAAACCCTGAATAAACTACAATTTTATTTCTTTTCTTTTTTTTAATGACCATGGGCCCTTTCCCTTTTCCTGAACTCACTTCCCTTCCTCTCTCGAAGAACCTCACATTCTGAAAGGTTTTACCTTCTCCTGAACATTGACTGTTAACGAGTACATTTTCCCTTATCTTGATGAGTCACAGACCAATAGAAATAATCAGATGTATTGGCATCAAGTGACCAGAGTAATCACCTCTAGAAGAAACAGAATGCTCCCCGCCCCAAAACAATAGCACTTTTAAATTAGCTTTTATAGTTATGTCTGCAGTTAGTGGATGATATTTACTTTTGCTTTTTTGAAAATTTGAAACAAGGCCACGAACCTCTTTTCTTCTGGTTGGCCTGTCAAGTATTTAGGACCCAGACTTGGGAAGTTCTGAAGGAGAGGGTCTCTGAGCTGTCTCTCACTGAAGCTCCATGGCTCTATGGTCTTAGTCAGTGGATGGCGTTAGCAAAGCTGCACATAAAGTTTGCTCTTCTACATTTCAACCTTTGTCACATAAGCTGGAATTTGAATTTGAACCATAATATTTTACCAGAAAGGGGAGGTAGAGAGAGTGACTGATTATGCAAGTTTCTTCATACACATTCTGTACACAGCTCAGACATTTGAGAGAGTTACCTGAGATTTTCTGAACTGAATTCAGACTCCAGGAATCGTAGGAACTGGTCCCGCCCCACTTGGTCCTTCAACATCTCGTCAAAAGAGAAGCCCCATCTCTTTACTCGCTGCTGGCTGGGCTCTTTGCTTTTGGGTGAAACAAAGGTTTAAAAAAATCATCAATACCAGGCAAAAACCTGTGTCGTATTCTTTCCAGCAACTCAGATCTATTTTGCTGCCACACACTAAAGGAAAATGTTGCAAATTTAAATGACGGATTCTATAAAACCTGTGTAAACTCTAAAAGCACACTTCTGTACACCAACATCAGCCAACGGTAAAACATCTCTTTAAGAAAGGCATGTAAGTGAGGGTCGCCAGGATGGACGCCAAGTGGCCCCCTTTCTATAGGAAATATGACAATCCCATGGCTTTGGCTTCCCTGGATAGTCCTGTCAGTTAAAGGCCTAACTCTTAACCACATCATTTCTCACTTTTCTCTTTTCTTTTTTTCTTTTCATAGCTGAGGTTGCTTTAATACAACTTTTCAGTTGAGACGTCGTCCCCGCCTCCCACACCTCCTTCGATCTATGAGGGAGAAACAGAGTCCTGTTTAGATCCAAGTGACGTACAACTGGAAAGGAATGAATCGGCTCATCCAGGATAAAACGTATTTGGTTGTTTAGAAGCAGAATGTTGCATTCATTTGTTGATTTGACAACCACTTGCACAGTGTTTATGATGTTCTAGGCATTGTTCCAGGCGTTTTATGTTTGTTAACTCACTGAGTCCTCACGACTACTCTGTAAAACATGTACTAGGGTTATCCCCATTTGGCAGAGAGGGAAATTGAGGCTGGGTGATAATTTGCCCAAGGACACACTAGGAAGTGAGGGAGTCAGAACTCAAGTCCTGACAGGGTGGCTCCGGGGCGCAGCAATGAACTCTGCTGTGCTGTGTCACACCCATGGGATCCTTCTCGGACCAAAGCCAGCGGGGCGGGGACGGGGGTGGGTGGGTTCGTCTTACTCTTTTGGTGTTGGAGGATGCAACTATCTCCGTCAGCTTCTGTCTTTCCATTTATAGTTCACTTGCTTTATTTATTCCCCTGACCCTTCAAGCAGTGGTATAGTCCTAGTTCACAAGTCACATGCTATAATCTCCTGCTCAAGGAGTGCTCTGTGGGCCTGCAGGAGAATATCGGGGCCCACCTCAGACATGTGGAATCACAATCCACAGTTTAATAAGCCCTCTGGGTGATTTAAGTGCACATTAAACTCGGAGAAGCATTTGTCTGATAATACTTATTTCTCTTTTTAAAAATAGACACATACTTTTTATTATCTCTAACAAACATTAAGTAAATAAAATCATGTTTCCTTGTGTTGGCATATGGAGCTGACACATTCTCAATATTTATCTCAGAAAATTACACTTAGTAAAAAGAGGAAGAAAGCATGAGTGTTGAAAGGTTTGGAAAAACAGATAGCTCTAGATCAGTGCTGGTCAATAGAACTTTCTGCGATGACAGAAATATTCTATGTCTGTGCTCACATGTGGCTTCTGAGAACTTGAAATGTGGGTAGTGGGACCAAGAAACTGAATTTTAAATTTTATTTAATTCTAAATAGTTAAAGTTTAATTTAAGTGGCAAGTGGCTGCTCTGGTGGAAAGCATGGCTCTGAACTTAAGCGATTCGAACCTAACCCTTCTAGTTCTGCACTGCTAGATGTAACCACTGCCAGCAGCAGGATCTTCTAATTCCAAGAGTATGTGATTGGGCTTGGGAGGCTCTTGTGCACACTCTGCACCTCTAGGCTTAGCCCAGTGGAGTCACAGTAAAAACTAAGTCCACTGGGTGAAACAAGGGGAATCCATGAACGATGTCTTCCAAAGTGCCAGGCTGGACCTCTTCCAATAAGCCAAAAAGACAGATCCGGATTCTCTCAAACTCAAGCCACAGAACCAATCAAACTCAATAGATTTCCAGGAGACAAAAAGTGCTGTTTATAAAGAAATCCCCCTTGGGTTGAGGCTAGCAGCAAAGGTAAGCCCCAGAGAGCTGCAAGATATCGTCTCTTTCTGCCAAGGTCATGCTTGGACCTGGGATGGGCTCAACTATCTGCTCTTTGCCAGCCAGGTTTGCAGAGTTCTACAGGGGTGACGCTGGTGGAAGCTGCACCCTGGTCAAAGGCCGTGCCCAGAGAGCCAGGTGTGGAAAGTCTCTCGGGATATGTATGATTGCCTCATGCATGCACATCCACTACCAACACCCTCACTTTCTGGTGCTCAAGCTGGGAGTCCACACTCACCCCCACCAGGTTCATTGGTGGTGGCAGCGGTGGGAGAAGGGTCATTCTTGGGGTAGACCAGAAAGCTTGGGGTACCATACTAGGTACTGAATCAGAGGCCTAGGGCAGAGGACAGGATCCTCAGAAAGCGGCAAGCTCAGCCTTTAGCAGAAGCAAGGTGGTCTGGAGAGATAGGGTCCTTTGGTGTGGGAGTTTCCTAGGGTGGCCATCGCAAAATACCAACAAACCAGGTGGCTTAAAATAATAAAAAAGTATGATCTCATAGTTCTGGAGGATAAGAGTCCAAAATCAAGGTTTTGGCAGGGCCACGCTCTCTCTGAAGACTCTGGGAGACAAATCTTTCCTTGTCTCTCTCCTAGCTTCTGGTGTTCCCAGCAACATGTGGCATTCCTTGGCTTGCACATGTGTCTCTGCAGTCTCTGCCTCCATCACCACATGGCCTTCTCCCTCTGTGTCTGAGTCTCTGTTTTCTCTTATAAAGACACCAGTCATATCAGATCAGAGCCCACTCTCCTCCATATGACCTCATCTTAACTGATCGCATCTACCACAGACCTGGCATTGGTGTCCCTTCTTCAGAAAGGACTCTGGCTGCTCACTCTACAGTGACCACTCTATTTCCAAGTAAAGTCTCATTCCGAGATTCTGGGAAGGACATGAGCTTTTGGGTGATGCTATTCAACCTAGACTATCTGGGGTCCTTTGAATACCCATTATTTGTAATCAATCTCATTTCTATAGTTGGATGTTCCACCTCTGCTCCTTTTTATCTGGTACTTTTGGCCATTGGGATCTATTCTATTAACAGCTTTTCAGAAACACCCTGCATTACTTGGGTATTTCCAAATATCACCCCCTTTAAGGTTCAAGATCAGATTTAAACATGTTGCTACCACTAAATGGTCTCAGAGGTTATAAAATCATTCTGAAAATTCAAATATCTCTGAACATTCACCCCTCGGTGACTAGAACAATAACTCTTCCTTGGCCCAACTCAAATAATTCACGGAACACACAGCCTCTTTCATTTCCATCCACTGTGCAGAAACGCTTCCCTATGACATGTTTTTTTTTTTATAGTTCTGTACCATCATTTTGCTTTTTAAAGGTTTATGTCCTTGTCTCTCCAGCTAGCACGTGAGTTCTTTGAGAGCAGAGACCATGTCTCACATACCTTGGTATTCACCATAGTGCTTTTCGCACAGCAAGTTCAACGCTAAGAGGAAATCAATAAGAAAATGTGTACAGTGATGTGGGTGATGTGTCCTTATCCTGACAGCATTTTCTAATTGCTAGATGGATGTCTTTTCTCTGACTCTTGTTTGTCTTCCGTGCCTACTGAGCTTGCCAAATTCCTGACTCCCACTGGGCAGCCCAATCCAAAACATAGCAAAGACAGGTGACCCTCCGAACGAGCCAATTTTTCATTTCAGCTGATGTCCCAACTCAGCACACAGTAGGTTCTTAATACATAGTTGTTGAATTTAACTGAAACTTAGAAAAAACCGACTTATTTTGCTGGTCATCTTCAGTCTTTGTTCCACGGACAGGAACCATCTCTAGGCTGAAGTGGGATGTTGGCATTGATCCCAGACTCTGTGCTTCTCCAAAAACAGGTTCCTAACCACTGTCAGCATCTGAGTGGGTGAGAATGTCCAGCTGGGAGAAGAAACAGGCTCCCACAGCTTCTCTTTATTTTCACTTGTATCTAAATGACTTGGTTCTCCCTGAAGATGGACAGAACGCCGCAGGCGTTAGGTTAGGCATTATGATTAGAGTAAAAGTCCAAACAATATGAGCAGAACCAGAGCACTAGTTGTAGGGGTCAGTAGCACCCCCCCTGGGGATAAAGTGTTGATAGGCTTGGATAAACCAAGAGGTCATGTGGCCACCATTTTTCCAAACTACCACATGCCTTTTTGTCAACTTTCAAGGAAAAAAAAAGGAAATCCCAGTGTTACATGGTGAATTAAATTCATGTACTTACCTTTCCTCTTTTCCAAAATACCAATAAAATGACTAAAGAAATAGTCATTTCTCCATCTATCCTCTACCTAACCAACACTTTTTAATGCCTACTCTGTGCGAGACTTGGGTCTAGGTATTAAAATAATTTGAAGACCTATTTAGAAGTTCAACTGGGCGCGGGGTGGGGAAGGATGTGATATCGAATGACTGGGAGGTGAGGTGGTTACAGAAGACCTTTCTGAGGAAGGGACTCCAATTTGAGTGGTACTTGAATGAGAAGAGAAGCCAGCCATGTGAGGGTCTGGGGAAGTGGTCCAGGAATAATAATAATTGAAAAAAACACCAAACCAAACCAAACCAAACCAAACCAAACCAAACCAAAAACAATATTGTATGTAGAGGCAAGAAATTTCCTATAAGCAGATTACAGACTTTGAGAAATTCTGGGAAGGTATGGAGTAGATGAACAGAACTGGGGACAGCTGATTGAGAGCTGCCTGTGATTTCAGTGGGTCCATCTGAGATGAAAGTAGCTGGATGTTCCTAACAGGCCTGGGAGAGCCCCACGCTCCTAGCAGCAGGACTGGAGGGTGAGGCTGTTGGTGGGCATTAGACACGGGGTGTATGGAAGAAACTCAGAAATGAGGGACACAGTGTCCGCATGGCAGGGAGGGTCTCCTAAGTAAAAGGGGAGTGTTTTCTGGTCAGCTTCTATTTTGGGCAATAAGACCGGAGGGCAGTGGCTTAGTAACCTAGGGGAGGAACAGCAAATAAAGAAGGGAAACACATCTTGGCAAAGCAGGAAGACCTCTAAATACATCCTGGGTTTTCCCTGCTTCTCATTGGCTTCTGTCGATCTAACCAGGTTCCCCTAAGATCCTTCCGCAAAAGAAAGAAGAGTGGACTTATTGGGGAGCATCATGGAGAGGAAACTGAGGAACTTCAGAAACCCCATCAGGGCCTGAAAGCACAGCATCTGGCTGCAGAAAGGTCTTTAAGGGTAGGGGGCTCTACCACCCATGGACCCCCGGAGCCACCAGCCCCACTCTGAGAGGGGACTCAGTCTTTTTGTCTGTTCTTGTACCCGAGATCCAGACGGGAACTTTGCCGATTTTCCTGGCCCTACAGCCACATGAACTGCTCAGAGGAGAGCCTGCTGTGTGTGTGTGTGGGGGGAGGGGGGTCAGTGTGTCGGGGGGTCGGCGTTGGGGAGGGGGGCCTCTGTGAACCAAACTACGAATTTTCAAACTCTGCTTTGCCTTAGAATGACTCGAATGCTTGCTGAAATTACAGATACCCAGAACCACCCCAGGGCATCTGTATTCTTAATGAGCGTCCTAGCTGATCCTGATGCACCCTGTGTTTCCAGAACCAGTGACCCACACAATTGCTGAGGAAGCTCTCACCAGCTACTGATATAGACCATTTGGACCAGGGCTGCACATCAGAATCATCTGTGAAGATTTCAAAAAAACAAACAAAAAACTCTAAGCACCCATCCCCCATCCCCCAAAGAAACAAAACAATGCCCCACTGTCAGAAATTCTGATTTAATTGGCCTGGGGAGGGGACTGGGTATTCATATTTTTTATAAATGTTCCAGGTGATTCTAATATATGAACAAGGTTGAAAGCTAAGACCTTCATTTATGAAAACCAGTGGTTCCCCAAATTGCTGGGTGTACAAAACGATTTGCTCTGAACAGTGATTGGAGTAATGGAACAATGACTAGAAAACAACAATTCTCTGATCAATGATGCCCTGTGAAACAGACTAAGTGGCAGAAATAGAGGAGAAATATGAAAAAAAAAATCTGTATCCTACTCTCAGGAGGATTCAAGAGGATAAACATCAATAGAACAGAGCAGGCTACCAAGAAAAAGAAATCCAAAAAATATTAAGAATTCCTAGAAATGAAAAGCACGATTGTCCACCACTCCTCCCAACACTCAGTAGGGAAAGAAAAACTCATTAAAGTGTAAAATCACAGAATGGAAACCACTGAAAATCAAACTGGTGACTCTGAAGAGTAATCCAAGAAATTCTATCCTTGAATAGAGAATAAAACGACTAATAGGAAAGAGAAAAGTGATGTGGCTGCTCCATCCCAGAGCCCTAGAATTCCTACAAAAAAATTTCCTGAAAAGAGAAGACAGAATGGAAAAAAAGAGTAGCAGTAATTTAAAAAAAAAAAAAAAAAAGGAAATAAAACATCCCGAGTTAAAGAAAGATTTAAGTTCTTGGATCAGATAAGAGGAGATGACGTAGGGCATGTTTATTTATTTATTAAAATGCCAGGTCCAAAGATCTTAATATATTTTTATGTTCTAACATCTCAGTTACTATTTGAAATAGATACATATGGGAAGACTAGTGAATGTGTTACGGCATTCTTAAATACCCACATGCGCACTGTTGAGCGCTGCACATCTCAAACTGGAATCAGATTGAACTCTGCCACCCTCGTTTCCTATCCCGTGTTGATTTCGGTACAGCGCTTCACAGTAACTGCCCTGAAACCTCAGCTTTGCAAAGATATGATGCCACCGGAGGGAATGGAATATGACCGAATGCTGAAATCTGTGAACTATCTTAACTAGCAGTTTATGCAGTATCTGAAATATGTCCCACATCTCTGTGTTTCCCTCGAAGATGTAGAATGTCTTGAGGTAAAGCTGTGAGGTCCCTGGCGATGGCTCGGGCTGCCTTGGTGAGGTTTGGGAACCATGGCATTAGACTATAAACACAGTCTCTTTCTGGAAAAGGAGATTGGGTTGGATGAAGAAAATTTTCTTTATTACGTATGTCTGACTAGTTTGGACATTTTAATAATAAGCACCTATGACTTTTATTACTCTTTATAAGGTTTTTTCCATTTCGAGAAAAGAAGCCAGAAAAAGAACAAGCATGAAAGTGAATGAAAGAGATATAAAGAAATGAGAAATGAAATAAAGAGTCGTCTGGCAGAAGGGCCGAGGTGCACGGGCCCAGCACCCCAAATTAATCTGTGCATTTCCTTCTGTCATGTGTAAACGTGGCCCATGCCCGTCTGTGCTCCGGCTCCTCACCTGTTAAGGAAACACACTAACTTCTCTCACAGGTGAGGAGCCTCTGGATGGAACTCCTGCTGCTAGTTACTCAGGAGAGCAGAGTGCTGAACACCACAGCTCTGGAACTCTCTCTCCTCCTGGCTTCCAATCCTAACTCTGGCAGCTACTTGCCGTGTGACCTCCAGCAAATTCATTAACTCCTCTGTGCCTCAATTTAGTCATCTTTCAACAGTGAGAATAATAATCTTTACCTGTTGTGGGGGTTCCAAAGTGGTCCCCAACCTTTTTGGCACCAGGGGCTGGTGCTTCTGTGAGTATCTAATGCCTGGTAATCTGAGGTGGAGCGGAGGCAGTAAGGCTAGTGCTGTAAATACAGATGAAGTTTCATTCCGCTGCTCACCACCTGCTGTGCGGCCCAGTTCCTAACAGGCCATGAACACAGACCAGTCCACGGCCCAGGAGTTGGAGTTCCCTGATGTAAGACACTATGTAGCTAGTCTTGAGTACATGCTGGCTATTATTGCTGCTGCTAAATAATATATTTTTTAAAAAATTGGCCTACAGGTTCTTTCCCCTCCAGCAATCAAAACTAGGAAATGTGAGGGACTGTCCTCGTTATCATGACATCCACAGGGTCAGAGAGAGGCCAGAGGGAAGCCACAAAGGATCCATGTACGAATCAAAGCTATAAGGAGAACTCAGTGGGGAAGTGACTCGAGTTTCTGTCCTGGTCATCAAGTCAAATTAAGATAGGGGATAATGTAATGTCACAATCTCACAAATTTTTTCCACATCTCTCCCACTCCCAAACATTAAACCTTTTTTTTTTCTTTTTTACCTTATTTCTATGTCCCATAAAGAGATATCGTCACTGATCCAGGGATTGGATGGCTCGGCTGGCGTTATCAAAGGATCGTATTCCACATACTGTTCCGTGTAAGCGATTAAACTGTAGGAGGGAAGCAGAGCAAAGAATGCCACTGATTTCCTATGAATCTCACATAAACATTAGAGCAGTCTTAACATAATTCTAAACTAAAGGGAAAAAAATTACCACCACTCCCACTTCCGACGAGTTGAACTGTTTTCATCTGCCCTTGTCCCCTTCTCATTGTGGACATATGGTCTTGCATTCTGCAGTCACTGTATTCAGATGCACTGTGTATCTTTTCCCCTCTTAACTCTTTCCCTGGACCTTGGGGCATCCCTCCCTGGTCACGATAGCCTTACTGACACGCTGGCCTGAAACTGCTTTTGTATAACCCTTTAGACTACATATGCTACAGATCTCGAGGTGTCTGGGACACACAGGATGCTACAGTTCCTCCAGGCTGCCAGCCCAGCATTCCCAGCTGGAAGACTCACTTATTGTAAAGACTTAAATCCTAGCAAAGCATAGGAGTTAATATAAGCATTTTTCTAAAAAGCGGCTTCATTTTTCTAGTTATAATGGAAATAGCCATATAATCTTTTTAAGCACAAATTGTATTTTTATCAAAATGCATGCAGTTAAAACAATAAAATAGTACTAAAGGATTTCACACACAAAAACAGCAATCGCAATGATTTTTTCCCTCCTATTCCTCCCCACAGCGGCATTCACTCTCTACCCTTCTGTTTCTTTTAACATTTACCTGTATATTTCTACATTAAATTTATAGTTGCTCTTGACTTATCAATTTTAGATGAGACTTTAACTTTCTACTTACCAATCCCCAACTCCCCATACCATTTACTCCCAGGATCTTCCAAATAGATTTATATATCAATGTTTGTTAAATCAATAGTCAGTGTCCACATTACTGAACTAGATAAAAATTATTTGCTGCTGACCTAAGGAGCATATTACTTTTTTCAAGCGTTCTAACAAATCTGTAAAAAAAATCTAGCAATACTTTTTCCATATCTTAAATACATCAGATAATCAATCAGTTCTGTCTCCCTGCTTCCTGGAGGCCTTCTTTGTCAAAGTGTCAAAGTTTTGAGTCCTCTTGCTCCAATCTGGACTGTTTGCTCTATAGGCTTGATGCAAAATCATCATCCTGGGACTTCCTTCACATATGTTTTGAAGCCCATGTTTCCTGGATTCCATGTCTGTCTATTGGTTTTACTCCTTGGTTGTGTTGAAGCACACACATCCTTTAGTAGTTTCCTAAGAAAGGAAACTTACTGCTACATATTTTGAGTCCTTGCAGGTCTAAAAATGTTTCTACTTTATACTTGAGCGATAGTGCTGGATAAAAAAAATTTTCTTTCAGTATTTTGAAGGTTTTGCTCAACCTTTTTTTTTTTTTTTTTTTTTTGCATTCAGTGTTACTATTGAGAAGTCTGGATTCATTTTGATTCTAAATAGTTTTTTTTTTTTTTCTCTCTGGAAACTTAGCATCTTCTCTTTATTGCTATCATTCTCTGAAATTTCACCATGGCCCTTGCTGATTGTTTTATTCCCTGTGCTGAGTACAATGTGCGATAGGAAAAAACATATTTCCCAGGAATATTACATTATTTCTTTGCTAATGTGATACCCTTTGTTTTTCTTTCTATAATTCTTTTTAGTTAAATATTGGAAATCCCAAATGAATAATTTTCCTAAATTTTCACTCCAATTTTTCTTTTTTTTGTTTTTTTTGGCAGTTTTTCCAATCTTTCCCTATTTTTTTAAAATGTGGCTCTCATTTTCTTAAGTTTCCAGAATTCACTCGTATTTAATATAGTATTTAGTTCTTGTTTTGTGAATGAAATATCTTCTCATATCTCTGAAGATATTAATTCTATATTTTTATTTTCAGTTTCTTCTGTTCTTGAATAGTTTTTTTGGTTCCTTCAAGTTTCTTTCTCTGTTTATTTGTTTTGATTACATTCCTTCACATTGAGTTCTTCCTTGAGTGTCTGGCAAATCTCTAGACATCCATTTGTGCTAATGAGTGATGTACTAAAACCTAGGAGGCTCAATGTGTGCGTGGACAGGACCTGCTAACTGAAGGGCTTCATTGTCGGGTTATGGGACAGCTTGCCAGTCTTTTCACTAGATCTCCAAATGAGGAATCTGGAGTCTTTCCTCTGGAGACATCTATTTTTATCTAGAGCAGGGGTAGGCAAACTTTTCCTGCAAAACCCAGAGAGTAACCGTTTTAGTCTTTGCAGGCCAGCTGGCTTCTGCTGCAACTACTCAGCTCTGCTGCTGTAGTACAAAAGCAGCTGTAGACAATTCTTCTTTTTTTTTTTTTTTACTTTTTAATTTTTATTATGCACAACATAATACATTGCATGGTATGCAATACACTGCACACCTTTCTAGCAAGGGTAGATAAAGCTGAGTTTTTTTTTTTCATTAATCGGGAAAATCCTTCCTTAATTAATGTTCTCCAAATCCTCTGACACACGGTGATGACTAACTCCAGAGGCGCACCTGTCTCTTTCCATCAAAGTCCACTGATATGAATAAAAGGCAGCCCTCTTTCTCTTGCCCCTCTTAGTGAACTTGTGGATATGTGCACTGGCCACACTGGGGATGAGTAAGCACGCTCCCAGGATGGCATCTAGGGGAGAACTGCGAACCACATCATGGCAGATTACCAAGCAGCAATTCTTAAATGAACGCGTGTGGCTGTTCCAATAAAACTTTATTTCCAAAAACAGGGGGTATAGTGAATTTAGCCCAGAGGTTGTAGTTTGCCAGTCTCTTGTCTATGGGCATACACATGTGGCTCTTGCAGGGCTGTGAGCAGGACAGGGGAGGGTCCCACAGTTCAGAATGTAGACCTTCGATTAATTCTCTTGTTTTCAGCTGGCCCTTTATAATGAGTTGTGCCTGAGTTCTGAGCTGATGTGGCTCAATTTCTCTGGAGAATAAACTGCCTGTGCCCCATAGTGGTAGTAATTGGGGAGAGACGGTCCCTAGTGGGCAAGGAGGCTCCAGAGACAAACTTTACCCAATCTGGCAGGGTTAGCCCCAAACTGTGTTCCTGCCTTTCATCGTCCCTGGTGCCTTTAAGAGCCACAACCAGATTTTGTTGGGTAAACTGGCTCACATCATTATAATACTCACACCCCTAAAATGTAGGTTTTGATGGCCTTCACTCTGTTCCCATTCATTTTTTTTTTAAATTAAATTTTGAAGTATTTCAAGCAGACACAAAGGTATAAAAATAAAAAAGGTAGAAAAAAAGGTATAAAAATCTAAGACTATCACCCTTGAACTCATCACCCAATTAAAAAAATAAAACATTACAAATAGAGACAGAAGCCTGTGGTTATGCTCCCCAATTCCTTAGACTTTATATTTTTGACACACTTGTTGAAACCATTAATTCGTTAATTTGTTGACCTTGTGAGTTCATACCATTTTTATTCCTCTTCTGATATCTTGCTTTTGGGGAGGGAGAGAAGATAAACATATGTTCACAATACTGTCTTGAGTGCATTTTTTGTAATATCATAATCATTTCCTCTATATTAGACACAAACTTTTCTTTAGTATACATAGTACTATAGGACACTATTATTCACATTGGATTTTACATCTTTTGGGTTATTTATTTAGAATTAACATCCATAAGTAGAATCATGTGGGGCTAAAAGATATGGAAATTTTTATGGCTATTGATCGATCCACTTGGAGAAAAAACAAAGCTTTCCCCTCACCATTGGCAGCTTGCATGTCACGTTCCCTCTGCAATGGCAAATTCAGAGCCACAGTTCTTACTACGGAACTGCAAAGGGCAAGCATGACCCATTAGGTTACTGCTGCAACTGTGAAGAAATCAGCCATTCTATCTCATTGCTACTCAGAGTGTGGTCCACAAACCAGCACCAGAGCTATCACCTGGGAGCTCGTTAGAAATGCAGAATCCCAGCCCCACACCGGACGTAAGGAGTCAGAAGCTGCCTCCAGCTATTCTTGAGCTTAGTGGCATCTCTGTGCTTCTCGGAGTTCAACTCCGCAGCCCCTCCTTATACTCTGTGAGCCAATATATGCTCCTTTTAGCTGCGTCGAGTTCCCGTTGGGGTCCCATTGCTCAGAACCAAACCAATACAGCTGAAACAGCGGTGAAGGTGATGGGAATGTGAAGTCAGGTTCATTGAGGCAGCCCTCTGTAGCACTGGCCAGAGAGGTTTCCTCTTTTCAGAGCATGCACTTCCTTGCAGTGCACACACAAGATGAACAGGCTGCTAGGGACACATGAAGATGATAAAAAGGCCAGGCAGGCAACAGCGATGGTTGATACAAAGTACCATTTGAGTCCAAAGTCAATATCAGTAATGACAGAAAGGCTTCAAGTAGGACAGGAAAAGCACAAAAGAGAGACCTGGAAAGAGCTTTATCGAACATCCGGCACCCAACTGTCTGTGGGGCATTGTAACTTGAGTGCTAGTATGTGTCGAGCATTCTACAAAGCTCTTTCCACAAAAGCAGAATTGGGAGGTGTTGCAGACTGAATCGTGTCCCCCCCAAATTTCATATGTCGAAGCCCTAACCCTCAATGTGACTGTTTTTGGAAACGGGGCCGTTAAGGAGATAATTAAGGTTAATTGAGGTTACAGGTGGGGACCTCTGATAGAACCGTCCCTATAAGAAGAGGAAGAGCCCAGAGCTCTTTCTCCTCCGTGTGAGCACAGAGGAAAGGCCATGTGAGGACACAGGGGGAGGGCGGCCAGCTGCAAGTCAGGAAGAAGGCTGTCACCAGAAACCAGCCCTGCTGGCACCTTGATCATGAACTTGCAGCCTCTAGAACTGTGAGAAAGTCGATGTCTGTTGTTTAAGTCTTTGGTATTTTGATATGGCGGCCCAGGCGGAATAATACAGGAGATGGAAAGAATAAACACAGAAAACCCAGAGGAAGCCCGAGAGGAACAGTATTTCCCTTTAAGCATTTTTAACATCCCTTCCTCCTTATCTCTGCCTCTTTTTTTTTTTTTATTATTAATATATGTTTTTTTTTGTTATTTTTAAATTATAAACTTACACATCATTAGAAGATGCTAACGTACCGACTGTTAGCAAGCGTACTACCCACCATCATCAGGAACTTTGAAATAGTTCTTGGATGGAGGTGTGGAGCTGGCTGATTTGTCCACATACTGCTGCCCATTTACTTATAGTAAGTGGCAAAAATTTGCCACATGAAAGTCAGGGGTGCATTATTCAGCACCTACTGGTGTCATGAAATAGTGAATAGCTTTCTGGGTCACAGGAAAATGCTGACACTGAGCTAACACCAAAGTCATGGCTTCTAACTACATTACCCAGTCATGGGTTATTATATATACATGCATATTATATAAGGGGTTATTATACATACATTATGTATATAATGGGGGCTATTAATACAGAAACTTTCCAACTTAGATTGCTAATTATGTCCTATCTTTGATAACCCTGGAGAGGAAGAAAATAATAAAAGAGAATTTACAAAACTTAGTCCAACAACTTGAAAAATACTAAGAAAAAAGTTTTAGATTTTATCCCCTCTCCCTTAACAACAACAACAATAATAAAGACTCATAATTTTGCTACAGATTATATAAAACATGACAAAAGAAGTGTGACAGGTAAGTTAGAGACAGAGGAGATGCTGTCATTATGGGTCAAGGGGTGACTAGGAAGAAATCTGAGAGAAAACAGAAAACTTAAATATTTGGTCTTTGACCCAAGTCCTTGATCCAGGGCTCTTGAAACCCTTGGAATTTCCTGGGTGATAGGGGTGTCTTTTGTTTAAATGAGGTAACCCTTGGTGGCTTCCTGAATGGGGGCTGGTCACCAGAAAGACCAAGCCATGATTAGAAGCTTGGGATTTTAAGCAGCACCCTCTCCATTCTCTTGTGAAAGAGAAGGGCTGGAAATAGAGCTAATGATTGATCACATCTATGACTGGAAGCCAAATAGTCTGGGTTTGGAGAGCTACCAGGTTGGCGAACACATCCACGTACTGGGAGGGTTACACAGTACCGCACCCCAACTCCACGGGAACAGAAGCTCCTCTACTGGGGACCTTCCCAAACCTCCTCCTACATCTCTCTTCATCTGGCTGTCCATCTGTATTCTTTATCATATCCTTTAATACATTGGTGAACATGAGTGTTTCTCCAAGTTCTGTGAGCTGCTCTAGCAAATTAATCGAATCCAAGGAGGAGGTTGTGGGAACCTCTGATTTGGAGCTAACCTGGACAGAGGTTGTGGGTAACCTAGGGACCTACTACTTGGGACTGGCTTCTGAAGTAGTGGGGAGCAGTGTTGTGGGACTGAGCCCTTCGCCTGTGGGATCTGATACCATCACCAGGTAGCCAGTGTCGGAACCGAGTAAGCTGGTGGCAGAGAGTTGCGTGGTGTGGAGAAAACCCACATATTGGTGTCAGAGTATTGTGAGTGTGATAGTAGTGAGAGAGTAAAGGTAAAGCACTAGTGAAGGAAGACTGGGGTTTTCCCTACACAGAATCCCAAGAGAGAAGTACATGTATGGAATTTGATCTACAGAGCAGGTGACGGGGAAGCTGAGGGGAGATACTCTTAGGCTCCAGGGAAAAGGACGGTGAGGATTGGCTTGCAGTGATTGGTCAAGGGAAAATAAGGCATGGAATGTAAAGCGTTATGGCGTAGTGATCATTGCTCCTACTTTAAACATTCAATAAAAATGTGCTAAAACACTCTTTAGGAAATCAGGGCCTCTAAGTGGGAAGAAAGCTGTAATGTGGAAACAAGCGAACGGGAGGGTCTATTTGCACCCGCTTCGGTATGTGCAGTCTCCAAGTGATGACGCAGAGGAGGAAACCAGACAGGAAGAGGAGCTGAGTCAAAAGGGAAGTGAAAAGCAGAGCAGCACGGCAGAGACGGAAGAAGAAAGTTCGGTTTCTTCTAATTAATTAATTAATTAATCTAATTTGTTTTTCACGTTGGAAGAGGCGGGGAGGGAGAGAGAACATGAATAAAAGAACTGAACTCCTTCATTGCAGGTCCCCAGAGAAAATATAATCAATAGAGAAACTTGGGCAGAGTGAAGGGCTGTGAGTGTGAATTTGGCCCTTCGGCAAAAAGAGCATATGCCAGGCCGGGTATCACGGCCCTTCCGGATTTTGGTCTGGATACAATCACCCTGACTATGTTACCTCTGATCTTTTCTTTTCTGTCACCTAATGTGGGCTTGGAAAAGGAGTAGCAAGGAGGACCCCAAGGTGTCTAGAATCATATAAAAGCAAAATTGTAACGACCTCTTTGGCTCCTTTTTCCCCCTCTTCTCCAAACTATCATTAGACATTAAGTTCATGGATTTCTATCGCCCTAGTAGGGTTTTAATAGACACTTAAGGTATTCAGTCCCTTGTTATCCTAACTCGTTTCATTAATTATATTCCATAATCATGTAGGGTTAGGAGGCAGAGGAGGAACCAGCCTCCAACTTCAGGGAACAGTGGTGATCTCGAGATGGTCAAGATGATGATAAAAAAATCAATTCAGCAGTCAGCTGTGATGCACAAATGGCTCCCAGGATAGTGTCAGGGTGAGCCAAGTACAGGAGCAAACATACAGTGACACAACTCTATCTCTCCATGTGGGGCAGTGTGTGGTGGGATTCCTACAGGGACCTGCTCAGCGCCACTGTGGGTAGGGAGAAGTCTCTGGGGATAGCCAGCAAAACACAGAGACTTTCCAGACCATTTGGAACTAGAATATAGATTTCTGTATTCTAAAAGTTGGTCTGTCAAGTTGTATAAGACTTGGGTGAATAAAAAAGGGACTCCTTGAGGACTCCCGCAAAGACGAGCAAGACCTCTTTTATTTGGCAACTTCCACTATTAGAGAACATAGGTGAGATAAGTGTCCAAAAGGGTCTCTGAGCAGAGTCTACAACAAAATAAACTCTTTACCTCAAGGCTTGTCATCTTTCCTTGTGACTTGCTTTAGCCAATAAAATGAAGCAGAAGTAACTGAGTGCCAGTTTCAAGCCTCAAGAGGCTTGACACATTTCTGCTCTGTCGCTTGAAATCCTGTTCTCTCTATGTGAACAAGGTCAAAGTAGTCTGCTGAAGGTGAGAAACCATGTGAGGGCAGCTAGCTGTCCCAGTGGAGGTCATCCTAAACCAGCTGAAGCCAAACATGTGAGAGAGACCAGCCAAGCTTAACAAGCTGCTTACTCTACCCTCAGCTCCACACAGACACCAGGGGAAGCCCAAAAGAGCCAGCTGGCACACAGACACGTGAGCAGCAGTAAATGCCTGTTGTCTGAAGCCACTACATTTGGGGGTAGTTTGTTACTCAGCAATAGCTAACTGATACACATGGTATGCTATGGATTGGAAACAGTGGTTGTGAGGGAGGTGGAAGGGCTCCTAGAGACAAGGATGTTGACAGCAACAAGAAAACAAAACAATAACTAAAAAGCAGAGACTCAAATAACTTAATGGTCTGGGGTAGTTTTGGGAAAGGGAATCAGTTTGTGGCACTTGATAAGACCCTGACCGCTGACAGAATTTTAAAGTACAGTATAAGAACACTGAGCCTGAGTCATCAAGAGAAATGAACTGAAATGTGTGTCCTTTTTTAAGAAGGCAAGCTCGTGAGCTAGATTTAAGACAGATTCTCATTTAAAATAGTTAAAATAAAAAGCTTACGGTGGTATTATTTATCTGGAGAATTCATTTGAATGAGCAGGAACCATACTTCCTGAAGCAAAAATTGGGTAACATCTCAGATGAGCTTTTTACTATTTCCAGGTGTAAAAGGAAATGTAGTTTGGTTGCCATGATGTTGGCATTTGGGGAACGTTTAACCACTCATGGGGACGATAGAACAGAATAGTTGAAATCGGGATGACCTGAGAAAATCTATACAGAAGAGCCAGCCTCTTCATGTAGGTCGCCCTCCTCGAGGCACCGGATTATGAGTATCAGAGGAGGCAGCCAAAGGGGACACACATCTTGTGGACAGCAGGACCAGTCTTAGGCAGCAGGCAGGGCTCTCTGTTCATGAGACCGAGAAGAAAGAGGGAGGGAAGAACTGCATCGGCACAATGCTGCCACCTGCAAGGCCAGCCTCCTCCTTGGCCTGTGCCTTGTTCCTCAGAACACCCTACATCCTGTTCATTCTATCTCATGCATTTGAATTCTGCTCCTTTCCAAAGCACCAGTAAGCGCCCCACTGGAAGATAATGATTGTTCACATTCATTGCATGTGTCAGGAATGGACCAGCTCATGCCTGGATTAACTCATTAACCCTGTGAATTAACTGTTACTTCCGCTTTAAAGATGTGGCAGAGAGGCACAGAGAGATAAAGCAACTTGCCCGAGATCACACAGGAAATGGCAGAGGCAGGACCCAAACCCCTATGGTCCACACCCACTCCCTAAATTGTTCTGTTCTGCTCATTTAGTTCCTGATGCTTCCTTATTCCCTTCCCCGCTGGACCTGCCTGCACCTTTTGACCCAATCCCCACTCTCGCCTTTTCAGAGGTTGGATCTGCGAGATCACCAGCCCTCCCACCGCTCTCCAGTGTCAATTCTCAGGAACTAAGTGAAAAACGGGATGGACCAGCTCTCAAGGGGACAAGGTCCTTTGCCTGATGGCTTCTGGCTAATTACCACGGCTCACCTGGAGCAGGCACAGGGAAACCAGATCCGGCATAGGGATGTGAATGCCCACCTGAGAGAGCTCAGCTTTCACCCCAGGTGAGCACAGCAATCACACCGGAGGCCAGCTGCCCGGGGTGGGGGGCGGGGCACCCGCCCCGTTCCCCACCCCCACAGAGCCACCGACAGACCAGGCCTCCGGGCTGCTTTATCTACTGCACACACCCGGCCTCTCTCCCTCCTCCTCTCTGTCTGGGAGTTTCCTTGTGGCTCTAATGAGAAACCCCTGTGTCATATTGAAAAGTTGCCAGATATTGCTGCTGGGAATAAAATCAAATCTCCTCCGGGCGGAGATGCAGGGAGGCTTCAAACGGGGGAGTGAGGAGTGGCTGGTTGGAATAGTCTTCAGTGTGGCAGCCTCTCAAGCATAATGAGATGGCACCAGGTGGGGCCCCTCCCTGACCCCTGGAAAACAAACAAACAATGGGCCTTGCCAGCCTCCCCTCCCCCACCTCAGCTGTTTCTCTTTCCCCCTCAGCACACCTGCCCAGTGTAGGCCTCCCTCACGCTGACTGGTTCAGGCTCTTTCCTCACACCTCAAGGATAAGATAAAGTTGGGTGAATCTTCTAATATGAGCTCTCAGGTCCATCTGAGTGACGGACAGTGGCTCCACCAAATCCTCAGAGACCCAGTCAGTTAGTTCACTTGCACATTATTCAAAATGTAGTTTCTTCAGATCTACCTGGAACTACTGAATCTGAATCCCCAGAGCTAGAGTTTGGGGATCTCTATTCCTCTCCCTCCCCTACCTGGACCATCATGCTTAAAACCACTGGACCTGAGCAACTAGCCCCAAGGAATGATGGTCCCACACATACTGTCCTGGAACGGCAAACACTGAAGCACCCTCTGAAGGCCAGGCATTGCTAGTACGGACCCTCACGGCATAGCAGGATGGCCATTCCTGTCCCTTTGTCACAGAGAAGCTTCTAGTTCTTCACAGGCTATGACACCAGTGGAGTCAAGGTCATCTCAGCGATGCCACACAAAGGCACTCTTCTGGGACAAAAGCAACCACAGCAAGATTTAGAAAGTCATGTTAGAGGCTGGTACTGTGGAAGCCCCACGTTATGGCAGTGGGGTGAGGTGGCTCCGCAGCCTACAGAGTTAGCTGAAACTGTGACTCCACGGCAATTGGTGTCTGGGTGCAAGCTGAGCCCCAGCCACGGCCACCTTCTGAAGCAGGGACATCAGGGGGTCCCAGAGAATCTCAGTGGGGCTGATTCTCTGCTCCCCGCGACAGGGGGCATGTGGCAATGTCTGTAGACATTTTTGGTTGTCACAATTTTGAGGTGGAGTTTTGGCATCTAACAGATAAAGGTCAGGAATGCTGCCAAATCCTATGATGCACAGAACAGCCTCCTGTAACAAAGAAGTATCCCGTTTAGAATATCAAGGGTTACACTATTGAGAAATCCTGGAACAGCTACGAGATGCCATCTGAGACAAGAGCCCAGATCCAGACATGTCCTTGGTCACCTGAAGGCAGAGAGCATTAATTCAGGTTTTGGGTGTGGGAGTAAGGTTTTCTTAGCTTTGACTTGGTATTTATCTAGAAGGAAGTTTCCAACAGAGAAAGGCTTACAGGCTAAACACACAGCCAGCCCCCTGTGGGAGCTGGGCTTACAGACCCACTTTACTCTGATAGCCAATAAATACTAAGACCCAACTGAAGCCCCTGATCCTTCAGATATTGGTCATCGCGTTAGCAGCAGCACATGGATGAGTAAATGTTCAGTTTGGGGCTGCCCGATCAGATTTAATTCCACGTAGATTCCCCAGGTGGTCTCCCCTCCTCGCTGAGAGTTCAAAAACAGACCATTTAGTTGACAAAATTGAGTTCTCCCACAAGTTAACGGAGTGGAACCAGCTACTGGTACAGATTGTAGCACAAACGTTCCTGCAGAAGCCAGACTGGAGGTGCCAAATATTTTCTTTACAGTTGATTCAATGCGGTTCGGTGGTTGACGGTGTGTGGAGGCGGAACGCCTCCTGATGGTCCAGTCCCCTTCTGTTCATGCGGCTAACACCGCAAAGGGCACACAATTTCTTTCTCCCTGTAAAGTGAATCTGGATGTTTTATAGCTGAAAAGGCAGCAATTTCATTTGCATTAATCGAGAGGCTGAAGGCAAAAGTGCATCATGTAGCTTTTAAGGACATTTGACCTTGATTGACAGGGTACCGTGGCCACCTCCTGAAAAGCTTCAGCAGCAGAACATTTCTTGACATCAGTCAGGGGAGGTCTGCTGTCTTAGTTGTACTCCCACGGGCTCTGTGGTTTTTTTCATCTATCAGTTTTAGGAATGCCTACGGTCTGCCTCTTGATGTGGTATACATTTGTTAGCCATAACCCCGTAACACTTCTCTTTTGTTAAATTAGAAGAAAGTAGTAATTTTACTAAGTGGAAACATACCTTTCAGCCACTTTTGACATTTTTAAACAATGTCTGTCAATCTGTGCATTCAAAAATGTTATCTGGAGAAAGACAGAATAGAGGTGTTAAGACCAAACCAGACGTTTTTATTTTCCTTTCACCCCAGGAATCCAAATCCAGTATTTTCACTAAGATTTAAACTCTTCCTCTGCACAGGCTTCAACCCTCCAGCTTTGCACGCCAGCAACCGCTTTGCCCTTTTGAAAATTCCTGCCACCGTTAAGATTCATTCACACTCTACAAGTTAGCCTCTGTCACATGTCCTCCTGTGTTATAGCTTAAGTCTTGATTTCCAAAAGAGATGGCAGACTTAAAGGCAGTATATATTCTCCAAAGCTTAACAACAGCATGGGCAGGTAATACACACCCCCGTAAATGCCTGGTTTGACTAAGCTCCTACGATCATCTCCTAAACATCTGTCACACTCACATCACACCCATGTGCTTGACGTACTTGACTAAAATCATCAAACACCTATTTTGCATACTTCTATTTCCTCTTCATCACCCAATAATAAATAAGCTTACTCCTTTGGGTTCCTTCCAATCCCAGAAGCCAATAAAGAGTAATGTAAGGAGTAGACCTAAAGTTACTTCATTACCAATGAGCCCCAGAAAAAAGTGATGTAGTTAGCCATGGCCTGCTGACCTGGGTTGACCAATTAACTCCTCATCATAAAGAACATTGAACCAAATACTGCTGAGATGGGCCTGGGAGTGGGGCTTGCTTTATTTGTAAACTTTACTCTTGTATCACAGCAATGAAGTCAGTGGCGTGAGCTGGCTGACTCTGGAAGGGTATTACAATTTTAAGAAACCTCCCGCCCCAGCTTCTGTGGGAGACCTGCCTACAGCAGTCACCCCACAGCGCAGGGATAACTCATTAATGTCCTCCTCTTATCACTGCTGGAGGAATTCAGTAGAGAATTTTCCCTCTCAAGCTTCCATGGCTTGTTCACATACAGCACTCAAAGGTTCAAGTCACCCACAGCTGGGTTCCACTATGGTTTCCAGGAACTCAAAGCTCCTTCAGCCTTCAGAGGTGAACATTCAAAGGGTTTTCAAACTGGCCATGGCTCCTCCTGGGAGCACAGGAGTCCATTCATTCACCTGCTTCCGGACGTCCTCTTTTGTGGTTTTCCTGATTGGCTGACTGGGTATGTGCACAGGGCTTTGTGACTGGGACTCTTCTGTCACGCCATACACTGACTAGAGAAGAAGCAAGAAGATAGAATTATGCACCCTCAGAGTTGAAGGGGACTTAGGGGCCAGCTATTTCGACCACTTATCCGATGCTTCCAACCCTCTCAATGACATCCCAGCAATAAATGATTGGCCTCTGCTTGACTTTCTCCAATGATGGCAACTCCTTCTCTTGACGTAGCCTCTCCCATCTGTGGGGTACCACTGTTAGAAAATCCTTGTATATCAGTGATTCTCCAAATGTGGTCCATCTGCAGTGAATCATCTGGGAGTTCTTGGTAATGATGCACATTGCCAAGCCCTACCCGGGTCATCTGGTGCCCCCTCCTGGCACTCCTGAACCATCCTGGGTAGGGCTTGGGAATCTGCACTTGGATCAAATGCCCATGTGATTCTGAACCACAAAAGAGGTTCAAGAACAATTGCTGAGATGGCAGGGTTTCAGAGTTTTTGCTTTTAAATTAAACAGTTTTCTGGCCTCAGTTTCTCCACATGCTCACAGCTACGGCTACTTTTTAAGCTGTTCCTTGTGTTAGAGATAATCTTTGCTTTGGGAAAGAAATAAAACCTCAAACGGTATACAATGTACAGCTGAAATCTATAAATCAAGAAGGGCTCAGATAGGGTGGATGTGGGCTCTATGAAATTCTGGAATAAAATTCTAACATAATTAGGTGGCCCTTAAATGAGAACATTTTAAGATTAACGTTATAAAATATAATACAATGGGCATCATTATCTCAATGAAGAATAAAATATGTAAGTAGATTTAAGAAGTCGATGTATATGTCATGTCACATATATGAGAAAATGAGAGGACTGGTCATCTGGGGACACATCTCCAACCTTTTGAAATGAACATTATGGAGGACAGATGTGTTCTCCCACAGTATGGTCCCTGGTGCTATTGCCAGAGTGGGGTGTACCGACAGTGGCAGACTGAGTGTGGTGCCCTTGGATATACCGTGGCCACTGCCCCCTCAGCATAGTGAAACACAACTGGCTCATTCACAGTTGAGCAAGAAGGCGATTCGAGTTTGGATAACCCAGCTATACTAAAGGACTTTCAAAGCACCAAGCTCATCTTCACCTGTGGGATTTCCATACTTCTTGTTCCTCTAGTTTCCTTTCCTCTCTGCCTCCTTTCCAGAGCCAACTGCCACTACCCTTCAGACCTCAGCACCTAGAGCCTATTTTGGAAGCTCGTGGAAAGCCCCAGTCTAGCGCCCCCTCCAGGGACTCCTGAACCATCCTGTACTTTGCTAATGCAGCCCTCCTGGCGCTGTTTGTTGCCCATAGGCTTGTTTCATTGGTGCCAGGATGTGGGCTTTGTGAGGACGGCATTTCAGCGGCAAGAAGAGTGCCAGACACATATCAGCCACTCCACAAATATTTGTAAAATAAATGAATGAAATGGTTTCAAAGCATGAAATGGGGTAGAATTAACAAATAGCAAATTATTGTTTGAACAGTACTAGAAATGAAAGGGCCATTCACATCAAGAATTTTTAATTCGGCTAAACTCGCGAACCTTTTTAACCTTTTGTGGGTTCTTCAAACGTCGACATTTTCTGATATCCATTTCTGTGGTGTTCACACAGCCTGGCTGAGAAAAAAAAAAAATCATCACATGAATTACTAAGTGAAAATCACCCTTCCAATTTAGCCCCAGTGGGTTACCAGTCATTACCTTTCTCATTACAGATAATGCACGATTATCTCCATTTTGCCATTTATAATTTTTTTTAACAAAGATGTTTCATCTTCAATATGTGTTCCTGTCTATATAAATATCCTGAAATATAAAAACTTACCTCGTACTGTCTAAGGATGACAGGTAGCGGGGTTAGCGTACGGTTGATAAGAGCAAACTTATTATTCGGAGTTGCGAGGTGGCACTCGTCACGGCCACTGTTATTTCACGTCTCTAACCATCAAAAAAGACTCCGAAATTTGGATGGGGATTACGTCTTTGTTTTTTGTTTTTTGTTTTTGCTTTGAATCATTTTTTAGGAAGGCTGAAACAGTTTATTCATTTTAGTTCCATTTCATGAAGGAAATGCAAGATTTGTTTTAATGACATGAAATGATAAGTAGAGTCAAACCTCATTATTCTCAGATTTCATACTTGTGAATTTGCCTAATTGCTAAAACTTATGTATAACCCACAATCAATACTGTGGTGCATTCGTGGTCATTCACGGACATGCGCAGAGCAGCAAAAATTGGGAATTGCCTGACGTGCGTGTTCCCAGCCGAAATCAGATAGGGTGGCGCTCTGCCTCCTTGTTTCAACTTTCATGCTGTAAACAAGTGTCCTTTTCAAGGTTTATCTAGTGCCACATTTTGCACATTTCTGTTTTTATTGTTGTTGGTGGTGGTGGTGGTGATTATGTTGTTTAAAATGGCCGCCGAACATAGTGCTGAACTGCGCCAGAAGGCTGTGATGTGCCTTGCAGGGCAAACACTGGCATTAGGTCAGCTTTATTCCAAGATGAGCTAGAGTGTCATTGGCCATGAGTTCAATGGTAATGAATCGATGATATACATTAAGGTGTCTTTAAACAGAGATGCACATTAAACGAGTTTATGTGTTAATCAGTCGATGAAGTGGTTCAAATGCAGTGGTTCAGCACTCTCTGATTTAGTGTTCGCGGTGACTTTATGGAATGTAACTGCTGTGAATAACAAGGATCGGCTGCATTTGAAAAAGAGTATTCTAAGATTTAGAGCTGAGTGACAGCAGAAGTGGAAATCGCTTGTTTTGGGACTACAAACTTCTGGAGCCCGAAGGTCACCAGGTGGAATTCCCACAGCTCTCCCATTTCCAATTCCATATTTTCATGGATGGATAATTTATAACAGGTAGAACTGACATACATTACAGAAAATCTACTGAGGTTATGTAAATGAATGGCTAAATTATTTCACAAAGCTTAGCAATTTTCTTGAGCATGAGACATCTGGTGGCTAAAGACGGTCATTTCTTTCAAGAGGAGGAAGTGGGGGGAAAAGAAATCGTCGCAGAGAACCAAGCAGCGCTTTCTCACCACTGGCCGGTGGACATCCCAAAAGGCCCGTTCTTGACTATCCAAAATTTTTCTTTCCGTCTTGTCCTTTTTCCGATCGATCCTGAAAGAGTAAAAGAAGGAAAGCAAAGGCTTTCGTATTGTTTTCCCTCTGGTCCTTGCCCTAGGTTTCTGCTTCTGTTTCTAGAGCTACAGCACACAGGGCAACGGACACTTGTGTAGCCCCTGCTCTGTGCGGAGCTGTAAAGTACGAGTGGACAATTCCCTCAAGGAAACCTCAAGAAGTCCCCACGTGGTGAGAGAACTTCTTTTAGGTTAGGTTGCAAATTACTGTAGACGTGTCATGAACATGGCAGGCCTAAGGAGAGCACAAGAATGCAACTGTGTATTTGCATTATTAAGATTTGGATTATTAAGAACCGAATCATCCATGATATGTCCCCATCAAAGTGGATACCGTGTACTCGAGTCATAGGAAGGAATATAACCACAGGCTTTTAGTGTTTCATCCTCAAATCTGAAAGTTTTCTTTGGATTCAGAGTCAGTAGAAATGCCTTCAAATGCTGCAATTACATGCTTTAAGAGTCACTTAAGCCGTCTGGCTTTCTAAAAGCAGAGTAATAGTCCTGGCGTGTGACAAGATTCAGGAGGCAAGTATCACTGGCCTCAGCTGGGGGAGGCACAAATTGGAAGAGGGAAATTACAGGTGACAAAGACAGATTCTTTATGGTCTGGTCAGGAGCAAAGATAAGAGCCTTCAAAATTAAAAAGTCTGTATTACCTCACATTATCTCTTTAAGTAAAAAGCAACTCAGATTAATTGCTGTGTAACTTCTGGTTCTTGGCTCTCTTGGGAGCACTTTAGTTTACTGGGCTGAAATAAACCCATAATCGCCCTGTGATTTTTGTGATAATTACTGCGTACTTAAATGGCCCACAATTATAATGTAATCATGGAGTTAATCAAAAAAGTTAATCAAGAAATACCATATATGTACAAAGTGACAATCTCCCCTCCTTTTATAACATGCAATGCTGTGTGATTCTAAAAGTACAAATTATCACTCCTCTTTGCTTCCAGTAGCTTGAGTACATGGGCTCAATTTTGCCTCCTTCTCGCCCACTCACTCACCCTCCAGCTTTCTCCTTCCTCAGGGGCCAGGTCTCCTCCTGCTACAGCTCAGCACCCAGTGCCCTGGGCCCACCTCCCTCAGCAAGGGGAGCAAGGGGGTGGACAGCAGGTAGCTGCAATCATGGGTTGGGGAAAGGCAGAGACTGCCTAGGAAGAGTGAGAACCATGGCATCGTGCAGGGCACTGGACCCAATGGCCTCAGGTCATTTTAAACTATGACCACACCTGTGATCAGTGCTCACCCATTGGCCTGAAACTCAGCCCTAGGGCGTGGGCTGCAACACTGCCCAGGTGATGCAAAGGGTGTCCTCTGAAAACCCACGGGGGTTCTGCTCAGGTCCAAGTGGTACCCAGAGAAAAGACTGACCTTCTCCCAGCTCAGCATCCCTTTCTTTCCCCACATCTGTCCCATTTCTGTTAACACTCCTGGCTAAACCAGAGGCCACTTCTGGAAAGGACAAGAGGGAACCCAACCCGAGCAAGTCCATTTCCCAGAATCAAAAGGATCTGGTCGACAGCCATGTTTGTGGGCTGGGGTACACATACTGCCCACTTCTTATGTTTCCTTGGAGGAAGAAATTTCCGCTATACTCCCTAAGAGGGAAAAATATGGGGAAAACACTCCAACTTTTCTCCTTCTGTCATCTCTTGTCCTCAAGGAGAGAAGAGCACCTTAACTTATATGAGGATTTAAAAGAAGATATTGAGAAAGCTCAAGCTGATCCTTTCTGAATGCCTGTTCTCTGCATGTAGTAAGCTTACAGGGGTCAACTCTGCCTTGGGCAGGTGGGTGGTGGGGGTGGCAAGGCTGCAGAAATCCAGCTCTGCCCACGATGGATAACCTTAATTCCAGGGTTAACATCTGTGGTCACATATCCAAAGTTATGTGCTATAATCTAGCTTTTATCAGTAACAATTTGACATTTTGGACTCCAAATGTCTGAATCTATGCCTTATTTTAGATTGCTTCTAAATCCTCCAGGGTGAGGGTAGAGTAGGGGTGACTTGTTGGCCTCCCTCAAACACCACCATGTTTTCCTATGAAAACAAAACCTCCAAAACTACATGGTCTGATGTTTATTAGCATCTGAGCACAGAAGAATAATTGGATATCTCTTTGGAGAACAGGTATGTCTTATAACCAGAGTTCCACATTTGGGCAGAACCCCATTACCTGCTAGAACACACACTTTTGAAATGATTCTAGAGTGCCATTGGTTACAAAGATGAAATATCTATGTTGATCTTGCTTTCTACTCAGTTGCTCCCATGAGAGATGACAGCGACTAACCACAACTGGCCGTCTGCGGAAGGTACCCCCGCTTTGGCAATTCCACAATCACACCACCTCCAAATTCCAGAGACTTTTTCTCTTTGCAAGTGTCTCTATTAAGTCACCTACTTTACTTGTGCTTCTGCTTGCATAAAGATGAATTCCCACTTCCTTGCAAAGGCCCTCTGAAGTCTTGCTAAGTTTTCCTAAGGAGATATAAAAACGAATGAGAAGGGATTCATCATCATAAGTTTGCACATCAACACTTATGGTTATTATAAGGCAGCCATCTATTTTGGTTACTTCCAACAAAATAGTTGGGCCCCACTTTAAATCCACTGGACATGAACCCAATTTGACTTTGTACTAGAGTCTGCTGTACAGAGCAGAACTATCGATATTCATTTACACACTCATTAAGTCTGAAATCCCTTTGGTTCGACAAATTCCTCTCTTCTGTGTGTTTTAGAAGAACACAACTCGTACTTTTATAAAGGCTATTGAAGATAGGGAGAACCCTTTGTGGCTATGCATGCAGGATTTAGGGAAGGGACAAAGGGGTCTTCACAACCTACTGGACATCTTCAAGAGCAAAGCTAAGAATGGCTTTCTGAAGGTTTGGCTTCCATCAGGAGTCTCAGAAGTGGGCAGGAAAGAAGAAACCAGAGGACCTGGCATTCATGTCTTTGAAAGTCCAGATTCAATAGTGGAAAAAGAGGGGGTGTCTATGTTTGTGATGTTCATGAAAGGAAAACTCAAAAACAGAGAGAAAGAAAAGGCATTCAGAAGAAGAGGGAAGAAGCCTTTTCTCTAACTCTGTAGACTTACCTAGTGGTACAATAGGACAGTGGGGGGAGGGGGTTGTTTGACAGGTCCCCTAATGATCTGCCTAATTCTGATGGAATGCAAGGCTGGAGCCCACAGTATGCTATGTATTTTCATAGAGCTCATGCCAACACTAATTGATT
This sequence comes from Rousettus aegyptiacus, assembly GCF_014176215.1. Classification (NCBI taxonomy): domain Eukaryota; kingdom Metazoa; phylum Chordata; class Mammalia; order Chiroptera; family Pteropodidae; genus Rousettus; species Rousettus aegyptiacus. The sequence goes on along the minus strand of NW_023416306.1, from coordinate 151,306,049 downwards.
ACCCTCATCAGTGGATTATTAATATAAAAGGAACTTCAGTTGAAGATCAACACATTAAACTTAGTTCTTGCCAAGGCTTGGTGTACCTCAGAAAAAATTGTTCTTTTGATTCTTCCACTCTTTATAAGAAGAAAAGCTGGTAATCCCTAAATGCCAGTCAACTGGGGAGTAGTTTTATAAGCTATGACAGTCATACCATGGAATACTAGGCAGCCATTAAAGATAATAATGTAGATTATTATTAGTGACATGGAAATATTCCTAACATACTTACAGTATAAGATTGGGGGGGAACCAGTTTACACAATAATATTTACAGTATGATTTAAGTTTTTGTGTTTTTTTTGGTAAAAAAAAATGTATGTACAGAAAAACGCTTAGTGGAGAAGGGCTGCGGGTTATTTTCTCTGCTTTCCTTATTGTTTGGATTTGTTTTTACAGACAATATATAATCAGAAAAAATTAAGAAAATTGCTATATTTGAAAACAAAATACTTTTTTAGTTTCTCACAATTTTTAGGCAGAACTTCGACCTGAAAGAACATATTAATGCCATATTCTTTACAAATACCAAAGCAGGACATACTATGGCAATAGAAGAGAAACCTGAATAAAACAGGAGTTGACGCTGTCTTGTTTCTATTTAGAACCTTTTCGAAAACATGGAAAATACAGGGAAGAGAGATGGAGGATGGAGGGGTCACGTACTTCCGCCATCTGGATCTTTCCTACAGGTTGTGCTAGGGAAGGGATGTAGTCAAGTCGAAGTTAAAGCATTTTGTACCAGATGCACAAAGGGTGAGATAGCAGTCTTCTGAGAGGGTTGGCTGCACGTGCATAAGGGCAGACAGGGGGGTGGGCAGGGACTGGGTACCCAGGATGCTCAGCTCTACAGAACAGCCATGCCAGGGTTTGCTTGGGAAGATCATGGTTCAGCATATTTGTTTAATGGCTCCCACTGAGAAGCAAACTCCTGCATTGAATCCTCCTCCCGTCTTCCTCCATGCACAGGTCCTGTGATGCCCGTGGGATCAAAGGGGGCAGGGGGCTGTGCACTGGTCCTGCTCTCCAATGGCATGCACATTCCCCTTAGGTGACAGAGAGGGGAGTGATAGCTCAGCAGATTGATCGGCTTGGGCACAGGTACCCAAGAGTGACAAGGTCTGGCAGAGTGGGACCTCATGCTTATTTTGGAAGACTGAGATAGTGAAATCAGGAGGGGCATTTGGAAGGCGGGTGGATTTGAAGGAGCTGTTAATCCTGTACTATCCAGAGAAGGACATTTCACTCTCCTTAATGTTGACCCTCCTCCTAGCTGCCGACCCTCAATCATTTCATGGCTGAGCAGCACTTCCTAAAATTAAAAATGTTAAAAAAATTATCTCTGAGTCTTCAAGTTCTCTGAGCCTTGGCTCTGTTAAATGGGAATGAATATGAGTGTAATGGTAGGGCCTCCAATTCTTGCAAGAAATCACATGTTGTGAAGGTGGAGGGGGAGGCAAGCTGGAAAAGTATCTACCTCATATGCTATACATCTATTTTATCTTCTGGATTGACTTTAGTCTTCAGATTCTGCATCTACTGCCAAGCACAGGTGAATGTGATTTTAAAAATTATCATATATTAAAGTTAAAAAGTTATTATATAGTAAATTCGCTTTTTTCCACATTTTGGCATACAGTTCTGTGAATTTTAACATATGTATAGATTCATATAACCAACACCACAATCAGGATACAGAATACTTCCATCACCTACGAAAACTCTCTCAGGCTTTCTCTTTATAGCTACATCCTACCTCTACTCATAACTGCTGGCAACCACTGATCTGTTTTCCTTCACGATAGTCTTGTCTTTAGAAGAATGCCACATAAATAGAATCATACGTTTTGTAATCCTTTGAAACTGGGTTCTTTTATTCAATATAATGTCTTTGATGCTCATCCAAGTTTGCATGTATTAATAGTTTGCTCCTTTTCACTGCAGAGTAGTATTCCACTGAAAGGATATACTAGTGTTTGTTTAAACATGCACCTGTTTAAGTGCATTTTTGTTATTTTCAGCTTTTGGTTATCACAAATAAAACTGCTACACACATTAGTGTATAGGTTTTAGTGTGAACATAAATTCTGAACTCTCTCGTGGGATTGCTTGGTTATATGGTAAGTGTATATTTAACTTTATAAGAAACTGCCAAACCATTTTCTAGAGTGGCTGTACCATTTCACGTTCCCACCAGTATCGTAAGAGAGTTCCAGTTGCTCACCATATCCTCACGAGCACTTGGCATTATCAGTACCTTTTATTTTAGCTATTCTAATAGGGGTGTATTAGCATATCGACATGGATTTAATCTGTGTTCCCTAATGGCTAATGGTGTTGAATGTCTTTTCATGTGTTTATGTGTCACCCTATGTCCTCTTCAGTGAAGTGTCTGTTTAAATCCTTTGCTCATTTTTAAGTCAAATTGTTTTTTATTGCTGAATTTTGAGAGTCTTTTATATAAAGATATAATTTTATTGTGATGGTAAGAGGAGCTGAGAACAAAAAAGAGGAAATAGAGACTTCCTTTCCACTGTCTGAAAGGGTTTGGGAAGTGAAAAAGGGAAAAATGTGAGTTAAAACAGAGCTGCAGATATGTTTTCACTCTTCTCCCACACCTTCCCTGGAAAAGAAACATACTTACTGCTTCGTAGTCTGCCAATTCCAGCCTTGCTTTATTCTGCATTGTCCTCTTACAGAGATAGATGGCTGAGGGAAGAAAAATCACAACACATAGAAAACCAGCAGTGTAGTGGAATCATAAATGCATCCATTCATCTCTCCATCCACTCATCCAGCCAGCCAGCCAGCCAGCCAGCCAGCGAGCTCAGATGGCTAAGTACCCAGCACTGTGCTGTGAAAAATATGTTTCTATGTGGAAGCCACAACACCTGACCTCTAGGAATCTTTCTACAGGTCAGGAACAGATGAGAAACCCATCTTCTAATCCTGAAAACTCCCCTCCATCTTTCTAATCCTGCTTCGCCCCAAACATCCTCCATCAAGGTGATCTTTCTCAAATATGAGCATGTTACCCTCTTGCCTAAATGCCCTGCATTGACTCCTCAGTGACCTCAGAAGAAGGGTTAGGCTCCTTAAGGTAGTACATTTGGTTCTTCAAGATTCAGTCTTTGCTTGTCTCAGCAACCCCTTCCCTTCTGCACTCAGGCAAGTGACACTATTCAAACTCTTTCAGCTCCACTCCTTTGCATATGTGTCTGCTGTATGAAAGGCCTTTCCTCTTCTCTCTTCTTCTCCTATGTTTATCTGGCAACCACCTACCAATCTTTGAAGACCCAGCTTGGTGGTCCAGATGGCTTGGTGTTGCATCTATCTATCCTCAACTATGGAACCTAATTCCAGTGAACTGTAATTGTGGCTCTACTAGACTGTCCCTTGTTTTCAGGATGAAGGTTCTTCTTCTTGTTCTAGGATGATGGCTCTTCAAGGGTCGAGGCTATGCCCTACTCACCTCCAATCTCTGTACCTAGCACTGGGGCGTGGCCTGCCAGATGAAGAGAATGGACAATGGAAAGGGGGGACAATTTAGGTCCCTCTTCCCCAGCTAAGGAAGTGTTCTTGAACCTTGTTTGCTAGGACATTCTTTCTCACACATGGCCTTCATCACTTCCTCTCCCTACTTCTGCTCCTTCAGTATCTCTACCCCTCCAGTGCCACACAGACTGATCCGAGGGAGACAATAGATAAATAAACAATAGAATGACTTGGAGGGAAGGTCAGAGAGATCCGACTGTTGTTTGACAACTTAAGCACACTACGCTATCTACTCAACTTCTTTTTGGATTAACAAACCTACACCATGTTGTCTGAAAAATGTACTGATGGCAACCTACGATATGCTGGAAACTTGTAGCTAGCAGCCTACTCTGGCGTGCCCACACTTTGCATACACCAGTCGCATTGTATGCAGATGAGAGTCAGTTGTATTTGTTCTCAAATCAGTTTATGTTAGGCACGCCCGTTATTTTCATAGCATAAGTTCATCATAATGTAAGTAAATGTTATATACACTGATGCAATTAATTGAAAAGAGAGTTGTTTCTATGAAGACACAGTTGAATGGTTAGAAACAACTTGATAAAGGAGAGTTGGCTAAGCCAATTGCTGATGACTTTGGTACAGGTGAGATAACTGAAAAAAAGGGGAAAAATAATAAAAATTCCAAACGGGTCAACATACAGTTTGCTTCAAAAGTGTTTTTAAATTCTTGATGCGCTTTAAAGATGCCCAAAATGGATGGTTTATTCTGAGTATGGCTTATTTAAGAAAGAAATTCAAATTATTAGAACTCCAATCAAAGAGACTCTTTGGTCCTACTTAAAAGGCTGCCAAATGAATGTTCCTTTGTATATCATTCATTAATATGAAGTGATTAAGATATGTACATATCATTTTTCATGATTCTCTACTAACCAACTTTTCCAATGAATCAAGTAACTACACCTCTCCATTGTGTCTGGTAAAGAAGTGTTTTCTCTATTACAAGGTACATCTCAGTCTCTTGGACCACCAGTTACACAGCCTGTGGAATTTGGGGCAACCTGAGGCAGGAAGCTCAGCAGGCCAGGTCTCGATGACCCAGGGCAGTGCAGGTCAGTGGAGTGTTAACAATGCTGCCTCAGATAGTATTTTGTATTAGCCAAATGTGAAACCTGGGAAAGTCTAAGCCAGATATGAGCTCTATTTAGGAAGAAGTATCTCAAGAAATTTCCAACCCATTGGGGCAAAATGGACCAGCTAAATTCTAAGTTAAAGTACCACACACAGAATGAAAAGCTGGATCACTCCTGACGACCATGAGTTACACGGTCGCATGCTTTCAGCCCACTTCCCCCGTGGCTAATGTTACATAACGGGGAGTCTGATCACCAGAACTACGGAGGTAGGATTTAGAATGGACCTCTTCTTGGCACAGACCTTCCCTGGGCTTGTCTACACTGCCACAGTACCTTCGACAGTGCTCGCTCTAATGTCTAACCAATCAAATGACCACTGGCAACAATAGCCAGTCCTATAACAGACCATCTGGGGGATTTGCTTTAAGTTCAGATGTTGGTTTTTATAGGCTATTTAATTTCTCACTGAAAAAAATGATTGTCTTCTTGCTTTCACACCTGAAAATCTCATTTCACCAGCATCTCACCTGGATGACCCACTGCTATCTCAAGCTCACTGTCTCTCACCATGACAAAAGCAGAACATTTAAAACATTTTTATAAGCAGCATGGATTCATGTACTACATGTGCAATTAAACATTAAACAATACATTGACTTTGTCCTATTTAGTATCCTTAAAAAACTAATTTCCTTTCCAGACTTCCTGTCTTTACTAGCGATATCATTATTTACCTCAATATCTTAAACCAGGGAACATATAAATCACATACCCTCTAATTACTTTTTAGAACAATGGGATTTTAGCATGGGAAGTAACCTTGGCAACCATCAAGTGTAGACCCTTTATTGACAGATGGGAAAACTAAAGGCCAAGATTGGTGAATTGATTTACTCATGGACTAGTTACTGGCAGAAGAGGAATTAGAATTAAGGTCCAGTTCAGAGCTTTTTCCACTATGACATTCATTGCCCCATTTACTTATTCATTCAAAAATTTATTGAATGTCTCTCATGTGCCAAGCACTGTTTTAGGTGCTGGGAGTATCACCATAACAGCAGCTGCCAATTATACAGTGCTCATTGAATGTCAGACATCATTTTAGGGGCTTTCTAAATGTTCACTTACTTAATCCTCACAATAACCCTATGAGATGCGTTTTGGTATTATCCTCATTTTATAAATGAGGAAAATTTTTCAGGGAAATTTTTTTGGGGGAATCCATAATAGATCTCTAAAACTGGTGAATCCTAAATGCCTCTTCTTGATAGAAGGCTTTTTTATAAACCTGCCCCTTCCAAACAATTCGCCCTTTCCTCAGCGTAATGCCATTGAGTACTCTGATTGCACGCCTCGACGGGCCCTTCTTCCCTCATTATTCCACCTCCCCCAGTGTGAAATGCTTCGAGGGCCAGACTATGACTTACTCAACTCTGTGACAGAGCAGTTGACACAGAGTATTTGATCAGTAAATGGTGGCTGAATAAATGAAAGCGTCTGGTGCTTGGTCAATTCAAACCATACCCATTCTGAATTCTTAGCTTCAGTTTTACATCTTTTTGGCAAGAGGGCCACTGCAGAACCAATAAAATCAAACATCTCCCTAGAGTAATAATACCAACCACCACCACCATGGTTTTTATCAACTCCTTACTATGTGCCACACATCAAATCTTGCATGCATTTCACCTAATCATAACAAAACAATGCCGGGAGACAAGTACTATTGTTATTTTGGTTTTAATGTGAGGGTTCTGAGGCACAGAGAGGTTAAGTACCTTGCCAGGCTCACGCCATTAGTGGAGCTACTCAATTCTGGGCCCCCTGTGCTGAATTCCTTCTTGGTACATAGTTACTGATTTTCTGACTTAACTGCTTTGGAAATGTGAGCGAGCACTTCAAAATCCAGCACCTTAACTTCTCCATATGATTTGCCAAGACTGAGGCGCAGGAATTCAAAATAATTTTGCTTTAATGAGAGCCCGATATAAATTATTATTTCTATTCCTGTTTATGTAACATAACTAAAATTAAGAAATGGAGAAAACCTGTAGAGAAAGGGAAATAATGCCTATTGTATGCAGTTTCAGATGGCCTATGCTTTAGATTCAAGAAAATATTTTAATCTTACTTGGGCCCAGTTATCTGGTCCCACCATCCTTCCACCCTCACCATCGTCTTGAAAACTATTGGTTTTCATTAGTCACAAGGGTACATGGCTGCTGCATGAAATTGAGCCACAATTATTCAAATTCTGAGTTGGGCTTTTGTGAGCAAAATTTCAGCCCAGGAAATACTTGTTTTGTGAGCAGCCAAATGCAGCTCCATTTGTGAGCCAGAATCCTTGCTGGACCTACTTCTTATATCATTTAGGGCACAGCCCAGTTCAAGGGGATCCAGATGCCTGCAGACAGCCTATGAGGCAATCAGAGGGGCCTGCCCTCTCTACCAGGGCCATCTTCCAGACTTGGACACGGAACATCCGTAACCTTATTAGGCAGTGACTTGTCCACATTCCATCCTTAGGACTGCTTCCAGCTGCTTATTTCCCCTCCCTCAGACATGTGATCCAGAGGGTGTAGCTTATCACACAGGTCTCCCCAACAGGCTCCTGGGAACATCACTCAGCTGCAGCTACCTCTGTTTTCCTGTATAAACAATCCTGCAAAGAGCTTTAAGAGAAGCTGCAGGTTTCATCAAGTGTCTCAGTGCTAAGAAGAGCTGTTGTGGATTGTTCCATCAGCTAAGTAGTCATGAGGATGCTCTATAAAGGGGAAGGTGCTTCTGTGACAATGCCATGCACGAGACTATAAAAGGAGCATGGGTTTTGGAGCCACTAAGATCTGAATTCAAATTCTACTGCCTCTACTGAGTGTCTGCTAATCAATCACTTTTAGTGAAGAAGCAAAACCATCAGCAGATATTTACTCAGCACCAACTATGCCTCAGGTATGCACTATGTCCTGGACATGAGAGCAAAGAAGGTGAACCAACCCCACCCTCACGGAACTAACAAACAAGTAGAATACAGTGTGATAAGTGTGGGGATGTGGCTTCTCCTGGCCTCAGGTTTTTAACTAAAGTTGAGGGACAATATAACATTTTAGAGGATTGACACCTAGTAATGTTATTCTCCACAGAAAGTATATGGTAAGAGTCTAATAGATCCCTGCTTTCATGGAGGGGACTTCCTGCTTACCCAGCTCTCAGCTTTGTCCACTCTTTATTTTCCAAGTCCAGGATAACTTCTGTATACCTCTCCCTGGTCTATCTCCATTTCCCCCTAACTTCTAACTATCGAAAATGCTAATGAGTTATTAATAAGTCTTAACAAATCTGTGAGACTAGAAGGGATCAGGGAAAGATGGATCTGGCTTTCCCTGAAGCCCTGCCCCAGAAGGAACAGTCAACAGTCACTGTCCTTCAAGGCTGCTGTGGGATCCTGGTTCTCCACAGTCCCAGCAGAATCAGCATGTTGACCGCCCTTGACAGACTTTTCTTCCTTCCCCTATTCCCTTCCATGGCTGCACTTTCAGTGTGCTCTGCTTTTCTTCATTACATGGAACAGGATGTTCACTACATGTCGGCGGTATGAGAAAGGGCTAAGCAGGGTAAAGACCCTCCTCCCTGTGCACCCCAGCCACCAGCCACCAAGCATTTATCTTCTGCACTTCTGGGGGTAATGCTAAGTGTGGGCTGTGGCTTCGCTGCTCACCATAGTCGGTGTTTTCAGGCTCCCAGCAGTTTGAAGGCCAGAAGTATGGAGCCTGCAAAAGAGCAGAGGTGTCAGGACCCAGAGGCATGTCATCGCTTGGCCCCGCCCCCCACCTGGGGGCCAGGGTCAGCCCTTACGTGCACCCAGTGAGGACGCCACCCTAGGACAGGCTCTGTCCTCATCTCCCTCATGATGACACCACAACCCAGCTCTCTCCTGCTCTTAAAACAGCTGAGGGCAGCCAACATTTCAATCTAGGTGTTGAGAAATGAATCCAGGTAAGCAAAATAAATGCAAAAATGAGAAATAGTTTACAGGGCAAAAAATTTCTTATCCTGAAACAATAGAAGTCTAACTACAAAAGTTGGTTTGGCACAGTTCCCTGGGCACACAAGCTCTAAGTTCTTTTCATCTTTTTACTATGGACTGAATTGTGTCCCCTCTCATCCCCTGCCCTGTCCCCAATTCATATGATGAAGCCCTAACCCCTAGTGTGGCTGTATTTGGAGTTTGGAAGTAACTAAGGTTAAATGAGGCCATTAACGTGAGGCCCTGATCCCAGAGGATTAGTGTCCGTATATAAGGAAACATCAGCTCTCTCTTTGTCTCTCTCTGTCTCTCTCTCCTCCTCTCTGTCTCTTTTCTGTCTCTCGCTCTCTCATTCTCCTTCTCTCTCACCTTCCCTGCCTCCATGTGAAAACACAATGAGAAGCAGCTATCTGAACACCAGGGTGAGCATGCTCATCATAAACTAAACCCTACGGGAACCCTGATCTTGGGATTCCAGCCTCCAGAACTGTGAGAAATAAATTTCTACTGTTTAAGCCATGCTCACTGTGGTATTTTGTTATGGCAGCCCCAGCAGACTGAGATACTCTTTGATTCTGTCTGAAGAATTCTGTTCCCAAACCCTTTGGTTTTGACCTTGACACAACCCCTATTGTCTGTGCCAGATCTAGGACAGAATCTGAGGACAGAAATGGAAAATGTATGGGAAGAATTAATAGGTAATGAAGGGGAACCCCATAGCAGGAAAGCAGCATGATACAGTAGAAAGATTCAGGACTTTGCTATCAGGCTGACCTATATTCAAACCAAGGCTGTCTTTTTGATTTACTAAGTGCCCCGTTAATTCTTGGAGCACCTCAGTTTTCCCATCTGTAAAATGGGTGATATTTGCCCCCCAAAAGTTTTTCTTCAGAATAAATGAGAAAACATGTATAAAGTGCCCAACAAATAGTAGGTTCTAGGCTTCTTAGTATTATTTGGGTAGAGCAACAAGTGGCCCAGATGAAAGTTTTCTTGGTTATCCCAGTGCTGATGAGAGATAAGAGTTGCTTCCTTAAATAGCCTTTTTTATTTTTTTAAATATGGTTCTAATCTGAGGTCAGATGGTGATGAAAAGAAAAGGTTCTTTGCAAGAGGAGCTGGCAGGCCTACCTGGAAACGATAAAAGGTGCCATCATCCTTCATGGTGAGAACATGGTCCGAGATGGGAAAGATGTAGCCCTGGGCAGCTATAAGGCTTCCCAAGTGTATTGCTTCAACTGTGGGGACAAGGTGTGGGAGAGAGAAGTAATTAGGAAGCTGTCGGAATGCAGGGCTACTTAGCTGAAATGTAGCTTGTGAGAGCAGAAAGGCAACCAGAAGTCAACTGTCATCGCTCCCAGATAACTGCATGATTGATTGATAACTTTAAGATACGACTATTTGGGCTGAAGGGAGACGTCAGTGGTGGGGAGGGGCTGCCACGTGTCTGGGGTACTTTTGGACCACAGCTCTGAGAGTCCGATATTGTTTTAACCTCCCCCCTTCCACCTAATTTTTCCAGAAGAAAGTCTAGCTTCACCATTCCGAGCATGAGCTTTGGTGTAGATAAACCTGTGCTTAACTGAGATATTGCACATAAAGCGCTTAGCAGTGGCTGCTGTAGGGTAAGTGCTGGCAGCTCTGATTTATATTTTTATTTTTACCATTTCTTACCATCCTCAGCAATGAGCATGCAGCCTCACTCCCCACAGAGACTCTAGACTTAGAGAGCATTCTCCGATACACAGTCCCAATAGCGACGAGGAGCGTGTTACCTTTCTCTTAGGGACATAAATTAGAACCTCACTTTTGAGGTGAGCAGTGTAGTGGGCAGTGGCACAGGGAGGCCAATTTGATAAAAAATATTTATATTTTGCCAGAGTTAACCTGTCGTTCTATTACTTTAGCATTGACCATAAGCAGATGCACATAAATCATTAAAAATTTATATTTATTCTGAGTAGAGGTAAGGAAAAATGTTAAATTTAAACAGTTTTACCACAGTGGTAGTCTTACATAAATATAAAAGCTCTCTTCCTGGTAAAAATTAATTTTTGGACATGGAAAGTACTGACATGGAGAGGAGTCTCTAGGAATTATTAAGTTCATAAACTCTGAGGTTTTTAAAGTGACTTGTTTCAGCCTTACGGGCAAACTTTTGAAGAGGTTGTATATAACCCGAGTGTTTTGTTTATTTAGAACCACCTATTCTTCAGAGGGAACGTACATTTTGACTGGTGGAATCAAATGAATGGAGTTTTACTTTACTTGCTTAGTGATGACCAGTTTGCTTTTAAAGTCTACATGTTTCAAGAATCATGGGTCCAACATAAAAGGGAAGTTTCATCACCTGCAGCTGCTACTTTCCCAGGGAAGGTAACTTTCATGTCAGCAATCTAGGAGCTGGAACTCTCACTTCATTCTTTGAGCAAAAGGTCTTTTGCTTAGAAGTATGGCAGATGGGAAGAAGGGAAGGAGGGGTGGAAGTTAGACATGCGTGGCTTCCCAGGGCCTTGGTTTGCTTCATTTCCGCCCTTCTATTCCCACCTGGTGAATTGGTCTTAACTCCTCCTGCTTGGCCACCTTGCAGGAGCTCTGACAGTTCCCAACACCTTGGTGTGTCCTCCCAAGGGCATTGGGGTATAACACACCTTCAAAAACATGACCCTTATCATTCTGGACTTGTGCAGAAGCTTCTCATACTAGGGTCAGAGGATTCCTGAATCTATTCTCCCACCATGAGCTGGTTCAAGGTTCTCAGACAACTACTACTTCTACTACTGCTATTGCTACTGCTAACAATAATAATAAAACGTATATCAATAATACAATGATTATTTTTAAGGGCGAGGAAAACAGGGCTCTTGGAAGAGAAAAGGCCACCATTAAGAAAGGTGCTTCTTTGCTTAGCATCCTCATCATAATCAAAAGAAATGTTGACTTGAAATACATGTAACTAAACTGGTAGAGACTTTTTCAGTCCAGTTTTTATAAATGAAGAATCAGAAGTCCGGGCTGCATAAGGGAAAAACACAGGCTAGTTGGTTTGGGTTCTTTCCTTGAAATATTAGCATGTGTAGTTTTCCCTTGTGGATTAAGAACTTGATTAGAATTAAGAATTTTCACTAGTCATGAGAGTGGCCATTAATCAAGGTGATGAAAAAAGCTAATGTCAATTCCATTAATGACCTGTTTTTCTGGCACTCAGATTTCTGGCAACTATATTTAATCCAACTCTAGGTAAATTGTATTGTTTCATAATCAATAGTATGTTAAGAGCATCAGATTAAAATACAGGAATGCCTGAACTGCCATACTGTCTCCAGCCAGGAATCACAGTTGAAGGTCAGATACCTAGAAAGGGGGCTTGAACCAATTCTTAAAAAGCGTAGCAATTGGAGGCCATTTAATTTGGGGCAAATAGGTAGAATCGCTAAGAACATCAGGATACATTTGTGGATATTTGTAAATATGACATGTAGACATTGAGAATACTCAGTTAAGAAAAGAAATGCATAAAAATTCATTAAAGTATTAACTATCAGCACATGGATAACAAAAAATATTTATCTAGAATTTTCATGTTTCTAGAACTCCCTATTTTCTAATTATGTTGTAAAAATAAATTTTACTGCTTATTTTCTGGTGGGAGGACAGATTTGAAAACTGTTTTATTGGCCAGGATTTTGTTGTTTTTCCAATAAGGTTTTCTTAATTGAAATTCACAATTAAAGTTGAAAAAAAAATCATTCCTTCACTTCTTGCAGAAGCAGAAAACAGAAGGCATCTTAGCAAATAATTAAACATCTTAATTGTGGATCAGGCAATCTAATTTTAAGAGCCGGCTCTAGAAGGCCTTTCATGACAGTGCTACAACTTATCTTTAATTGCTGTGGCTAACGAGAATTCATCTCATTTCACATGTTATTGTATTGGGTTCTTTGGCATTCTAAATGACTGCTCATTTTCTCAAAGGGTGATTTAAATTTAAAAGTAGATATTCAGTGGAGAACATAAATTAATTTTATTTGTAAGTAGAGTGATTCCATATCTTGGAATTCACATTTACAAGCCCAGTTTTCAGGAGGGTAGGAGAATCTAGTCTGGAAATGGTGATAGGCTGTTTCCCTATACCACAGGGGATAAAGTCAGGGTCAAAGGTTAAATACCTGGGTCCTCGATGGAAAGATTCTTCATAAGCCACTGCACAATGTCAGTACCTGCAATGATAAAGCAATTCAACTGGAGACCTCATGGGTGTTAAACCCTGTGGCAGAACCTGTTTACCTAAGAGACTCCAAATTCTAATTAGCACACATCAGGAGAGCTGGGTAATATTGATTTTTCTATCCTGACCAACTCCTTCCATCCCATCAACTCACTTCTATAGTCACAATCTCATTCTTTTCCAAAAAAACATCCACTTCTGACAACTCAGCACTGTCCACATTTCTAGGGAGCATCTGCAGGAGACTTCCTGTGAATACAGATTTTGATCACTTCCTCAAGGCAGGCTGGCCCCCAGGCTATTTCCTGTAGGAAAGGCTCTTCAGTGCCTTACCCTTATTGACAAGGGCTAACCGACACAGGTGACCTTAAGGTTCCCGAAAAGAATCTCTAATTTCCTCTGTCATGGGCCGACCTGGAAAGAAAGTGCCTCTGTGTCTGTGGGAGAAACATCTATGTTTTCACCTATCCTCTGGGCCACAGCCAGATACCATTTCCAGACTCCCCTGCACTATGGGGTGGACTGAGTTCTGATAGTGAGATGTGAATGGAAATGATGTAGTCCCCTTCTACACCTGGACTGTAAAAATTCCCACGTGACCTCCCACACCCTCCACAGCTCCACACCCTTTCACTCTCTGTCTGCTGGCTGAAGGGAGAGGACTTCGGGGGCCCAGAGGAGGGCAGAGTCACAATGCCGAGGGGGCCTGGGCTTCTGAACAACCATGGAAATTGATGCCCATTTTGGGCTCTGACCTGACTGACAGGTGTGCTAAGCTCCAAAAATTTGGGGCTTACCTGTTTTGGCATCTAGTACTCTCTTAACTAATTTAAAATCTTAGGAGTCACAGGGGACTTTTAAAGCTTATTTACTCCAACCCTAGACAGTTCATGAATCCCAGCCACAACACTTTGGAAAGTTGGCACCCTAATCTCCATTCAGAAAAACTCTAGTACCTGGGACCTCACAAACTGGCCCCTGGGCAGCCTGTTCTAGCTAAACTGAGATTTCTCTGAGCAGAAACGCAACCCTCTCTGACTTTCTCTCTTTGGCCTTAGTTTTGCCCTCTAGTGATAGAAGAACAAACCCAGCCTCCTCACTCTGTGAGTCTCCGACCGATGCACTATCAACGTCTCCTTGAGTTTTCCCCACTCTGGGTGAAATGTGCCTGGATCCCTCAGCTGTTTCCTTGCATGACATGCCCTGGGGCCCCTCATCGTTTAGGTCACAATTCTCTGAATGTGTTCTCTTTTGTTCGCCTCCTTTCTAAAAATGTGACATCTAGGGTATTACAGTTTTTAGGGTACCACAGTTCACATAGGAGTATAAGATTCAAATTTTCTAGAAGATTCTGACCTTCTAATCAATCCACCTTTGCGCCCCCCCCCCCCCCCCAATAATCTCACTTTAAACCAGTGTGGACTTTTGAAGGCAGCTTTGTGGCTTCAGGATGGTGATACGTAATGGAAATTGCGTAAAGAGCAACATTTCCAGATATCTGAGTCCTGTCACGGGTCTGGGGGTTGACAGGAGGCAAAGGGACTGCCAACAGCTCTCCAGGGTAGATTCCCAGCTGAAAGACTGGAGAGCTGCCAGAAAGGTTGAACTATTGCCCTTGGCCGGGAAGTAAAGTTTCTCAGAAATTTTACTGGTTGCCAGAAGTGAGACCAGTACAGGCCTAAGTGCCTACATATTTTGTCTCTCTCTGGCTCTCTGGAAGGTCAATGCGCCCTGCACAGTAAACTGCCAGGGCCTGGTCCTACTCTCTCTCTGTGAGCTTCCCCCAGGACAAGCCTCCACCGACATGGCCCTGCAGTCCCCCACCCCTCACCCCCATTTCAACCTCCAAAGCAAGACTTCTAAGCTTTCCCCTCCACTCTTGCTCTGGGCTGGCATCTGTGAGCTAAACTTTGGATCCAAACATTCCTATTCATTCACACCCTTTGAGAGAAACGGAGAATATGCCTGTGTGTACTTGTGGGTGTGGGTCCATTTCCTCCAAATTATACAAGTGCAACATTTGTCCTAGGAAATGGAGAACAAAGCAGAAATCAAATAGAACTGTAATCCCAAGTTGGGGGTGGGGAAGAGACTCTAACCTGTTTTTTCCTCAAAAGAAAAATAGTTCTTTTTTGTGGGTTGCCTAGAAACGGAGAGGTTTCCAGCATCAGCAACGGCTCTCCCCCGGGCAGGCGGATTATCTTTCTGCTGAGCTGGCTGAACCATTATTTATCACCTGCCAAGATTGATTACTCACCCTGGGACAATGACAGCCCTTCCTTTCCCCTGTTAATTACTGTCATCATTAATATCCATGTCACTAATTAGTATTCATTCACATCGAAACTCCTTCCTTGCTGTCATATCCGTTTCCCCTGCACACCACCCCAGCCTTCAGCGCCATTGTCTGGGTTTCTACCCGCTTTTGGCTTTATGCGCTCAGTGTCTGGCCTAATTGTCTCCCCAGTCCCCCAGGCCTCCGTTTGCATTCACAGAGCTGAAGGATCCCATTTAAGCATTTTTTTTTTTTTTTTTGGTAAAGAAGGGAAAATCACAAAGGTCCCTTTCCTTTTCCCCTAGCACTGTGGGCACGACAGGCCTGGGTTTCCTGTCCCTGGTGAAGCCACCATGAAGTCAGTGTCTTCATCTGGGGATCAGAGTGACTGTCCTTAGGCCCTGGTGAAGGCCGGGCTGTTGGCCCTTGTTGTCCTGAGCCCATACCTCAAATCCACAGGCGTGCCTGCATCCAGCCCATCCCTCACACGCTGCAAACACCACGAGGCCTAGGCCTGCGGACATGCTCAAGCGGGGTATTGTGGGCTTCTGAAGACTAGTCCAGAATGGGCCAGCCCCCAGCCTGGTGGCAGAAAGCAAATCGTTGCACGTTGAGCCCCAGGAACGAGTAAGGAATAGAAATCTGTCATAATATTATGTCCTTTAAAAGACCTACAATTATTGCACTGTAGAATCAGACAAGAATAGTGCAAATAACCATCAGGAGAAAGGGCTATTCTTTTTCTCTTTTCTCTTTCCTTTCTTCCTCATTTCCTCACTCCCCCGATCACTCTTTCTCTTCCTAGTCTAAAAAGAATTTGAAGCAGATTATTTTTCTGTTCTATCCAAAATTAATCATTGCCCTTTGTAATCATTTTTAGATTCTGGCTCTTCTTAGTCAAGCTGCCCTGCCAAGGACTTAAAGTCAATATGGCAACATTAGGAACAAATGCAGGATGACCACCCTTTACTCCCAAAGGCCCTAAAACACTTGGCCTTAAGTTTTCTTTTTGAGGCTAATTTATCAACATATATTCCAGGGATATCTCTGAAATACACCAGAGGCACGTGAAACACTGCTCTACAGCGTGAGTGGTTTGTCAGTATACTTAAGTATACATTTATTATATTCAGGTAAGCTTTATGTGTCTACGTGCATTTCAATTATGCCTTTTATATATAATTATGTTTATTGGAAGGGTATTTGGACACAACTCAGAAGTTCTCTAGTAGGGGGCTGAATAAATAAATTATGGCTCACCTTACAATAAATATTTATTGCACATCTACTATGTTAGGTGAAAATGCCTATTAAGAACAGTGTATATTTTAGAATGACATTTTTACAATAGAAAAAATGTATTTGTATTTATATTCTAATTACATATGTATGGATATATAGAGAGATGGAGAAGAAAAGTTCTGGAAGTATAGTTAAACTGTTAACTTTAGGTTATTCTGGAAAGAGGGGAGGGTCGCGTTTTTGGAAATTTCTATTCTTTATATTTCTTTATGATTTGGAGTTCAGAGAATGTTAATATATTACTTTTTCATGGAGATAATACTTTTAATTTCAAAGAGCAGAGAGGGAAAGTTTGGCTTCTTAGGCTAAAGAGGAGAGGGCATGGAGAACGGGGTTGCAGACACAGAGTAGAGAGGGTATGGGGACTTTGGCCCCCTGCTGCCTCCTGGAGCCTGGGCATTTCCTGTTCCCCAGGGAAAGAGCAGAAAGGAGTGAAGGCAGAACTCAAAAAGCTGTCTTTTTCCTAAGACATAAAGAGTGGGAGGCTCAGCCATGGGCCTCTAATTGGTCACTCTCTCTGGCCATCTGGGCAGCTCTAGAGCCTCAGAGCGGCCTCTTGTCCACTCTATCGGGCTGTTTACCACAGTCCTGGACTCAGGGTGACAACCTGCACCCCTCCCTGTGTTGCTTACTTATTTATTGGGTAGAATGAGACTCAGCAATCTCTTCCTGGTGACTTCCCGTTATATTAATCCTAGATCAATAGAAACCGGATTTAACTAGGCTGGCGAGATCTTCCAATATTTTAGTGTGTTCTCTTTCTTTTTTGGAGGAGACCCTTATTATGAAAGGGTTCTATTCTGGGCTTTGTTTTCAGATGTTTTAAGCTCCCCTGAAGATTTAGGGTTACCTGGAAGTTCCTCTCAAATAAGTCAGAATTCTAGCAGATCCTGCTATGGAACACTTCGCCCATTCTTCCCAAGGTAGTGTCTCAATCCAAGCCCAAATTAGATTATGCCAACTTGTTAAAAGACTGGTTCTAGTCACCTGCAAATTTCAAGTTACCTGAAACTTTGTAGCTTATGTATATCATAGTACAGATAACTGAAGCAATTGATAACTTCCTTATCAATCCTCACCATTGGGGAAAGACACTTCCATTTGAGTAAACTGTTACTGGAGTGTGCTCACGGTACTCCTCAGTCAAGGTTATGACTCAGCCTACCACTGGATTCTCGTGTGCCTGCCAAGGGCTCAGCTGCACCTGTGCGGGGAGAGGGCAGCTTTGTGCCACTTCATCACGCATGTTGGTACCACGTACAGGTCAACACACGTGAAGAGGGAGCAACACCCCTGAATGCTCATTGTGTACGAGGCCAGAGCTGTACACTTGACCCTGTTATCATATATCATCTAAACAGTAATTATGTAAAATATAATAACTATTGGGCCCAGAGAGGCCCAAGGCCTCATACCAATACCTATTAGAGCCAAGGCTGAAATCCAGGCAATCTCCTTCGAAGTATTATTTCCACCACACCATTCTTCCTCTCTTATTTCTGCATAATTTTCTGAATAACTGGAAAAGTTCTATACTCAGTTTTTTTCCTGAAGCAGAGACATTAATTTAGTGATAATAATACTTAATACTATGTGCTATTTAGCTAATAATTTATTGAGCACTTTATATATTCCGGGCTTTGGAATGATCCTACTATAATAATCATACGATGTAAATAGACGATTATTTGCTTTTTGCAGATAAACTGAAGGATGTTCTAAGTAGAATTGTCTTTATAGTTTTAGACCTTTCTTTTATGCCTTAGTTAAAAAAAAAAAAAAAACAATAGAAAATGCAACAATTCGGCAGCAGATAAAGCAAGAGGAACCACTACACCGGGCTTTGGCTGGTGGGCACGAGGGAGAGCTGTCACTGAGACGGAAGGAGATGCGGGCGGAGGGACGAGTGTGGTGCAAAGCCTGGTGGCATTCCCGAGGAGTGTTGTCTGGTCAATGGGCTTGAGTTTTTCCCAGGAAAAGCATGCTGGATTTAACAGATACGCACTTGCTTACCAAGCATATCAAGCAATAAAGCACAGTGTTTACAGAGTCGGGTAGACTTGAGTCCAAACCATGCTGTTATTTATGAACTGCGTGATCTGGGCAGGTCCGGTCACTGCCATCCACCCAATCTCCATTTCTTCCTGGGTCTGCTGGGGAAAATATCACCTCCTTACAGGATGAAATAAGATCATTTGTTAGAAGCCCTCGCCACAAAGCCTGGCCCATGGTTTTGCTGAAGTGACCTGTTTATTATTAGGTCACTTATCTGTTCTATGCCTTCATTTGCTTATATGAAAATGAGGACAATAATAATAGGACCTGCTGCATAGGCTCTGAGGGCTAAAGGAGAGGCTGTGTGTGCAATGCTAGCACAGTGCTTCATACTGAACAAGCGTTAACGCGCATTAGCTACTGATCCGGTCCATGTTTCAGGAACCTTGCATTGGAGCCAGTGTATAATCAAGCCATCTGCATGGCTGGGAGAAAGAGCAGCAACTCAGAATTCTTGTGTTATTTGCCTGCTTTCTCATTTTAGGCCTTAGGGAATCTTAAACGTTTTCTGATGCTTTAAGGGAGGGATCTGATGATGTGCAGCTTGCTGGTCAGAAGGAGAAACAGAGGAGGGAGTGGCAGCAGGTCAACTCGGGGAGCCCGATGGGGCCTTGCTGGGGGGTGGGACCCCTCCCGGCAGCTGTTCTGGCCCCACTCCTCTGGAGTATGTTTTCTGGCAAGTGAGGGGGAAAAACAGAACAAGTGCCCTCACTCCGCTGTCGTCGATTCAAAAATAAGACTGAGCATCATTCTGGTTCTCTGGCCACCCTTATATCCTCATCTCCCTCCCTTCTCTCCTCTTCTGCCACACGGACCCACTTTCTACCCCCAGAATGCACCTTGCTCCATCCCACTACAGGGCCTTTGCCTATGCTGTTCCCTGGGCCAGCAATACACTCTCATTTCTCCAGTCCGCCTCTTCCTCTTGCTGACTCCTGCAGTCCTTCGGCGCTAGCTTCTCAGGAAGGCCTTCACCGCTCTCTGCAGCAGGTCCACACCCTCTGGCTTTCACTTCTAGAGAACGGGGTTCCTTCTCTTTGACGCACTTATGTCGGTTTGGAATTAAACATCCACGATGTGATTATTTGATCGGTGTCTACCTCCCCCTCTGTGTTCGTTTTCTGGGGCTGCTTAAACGAAGAACCACACACGGAGTGGCTGAAACGACGGACATGTATTGTCTCACAGTTCTGGAGGCCAGAAGCTCACATGGCGGCAGGGGCGGCTCATTGGAGGGCTGTTGGGGAGCACCTGTCTCACACCCCTCCCCTAGCTGCTGGCAGTCTTTAGTGTTCCTTAGCTTGTAGGAGCGCCACCCCAATTTCTGCCTTCATCTTCACATGGTGCTCCTGAGTGCATACCTCTGTGTCCAATTTCACCTTTTTTTTTTTGTAAGGACATCAGTAGTCACACTGGATTAGGGGCTACCCTAACTAGCTCATCTTAACTAATTACATGTGCAACAAAGCTATGTCCACATAAGGTTACATTCTGAGGCACTGGAGGTTAGGACTTAAATGTACGAATTTTGGGGAAGACACAATTTAACCCATAACACTTGCTAAACTATAGCTCCGAGAGAGCAGGACTCTATTATACTTTTCTATCTCTGGTACTTATCAAAGGCCTGGCATGGAGTTGGGGTTTAATGAATGCTTATTGATCAATAGTTATATTCAAATAAACATCATATGATACGTATCCATCCAAATGTACATATTCACTACATTTAAAATTTTTCTCTCAATTTTTTGTGATCCATGAAAACTTCATCACAGACTGGCATCAACCTTGGATGGGCATTTGCAACCACTGCTTTAGATGAAAGGTTTGGGGTTTTTCGTTTGTCGACATTGTCTTTTTTTCAAAAGTCACACTATTTTTCCTTATAGAAAGAAATCTCAACAAATAAATGTGTTAAAAAATATTGGGCAGCGATTCAGACTGTCTGTTTTTCCTCATTCTGCCCTGGCTGTCACCTGGAGAGAACAGCAAGTAGAAGGAAAGGTAAAGTCTTCAGGTCTCTTCTCCAGGGTCTGAAAGACACTGACCCTTCCCACCTCTCTGCCCGCCCCTGCTGCTTGCTCACTGGCTTCCAGACTGCGGCAATCAAGCTGCCCTGTGATTGGTTTTGGTCCAATGTGTGATTCTCGCTTTTCAACAGGAAGCCTTCTGCCTCTGTCCAACTTGGTTTTGAACAGATTGGGGGGAATTATATCTAGACGCATGGGATATTGAATCCAGAGATACCCAAGCATCACTGCCTTATCCAGCCCTAAACCAGGCCCTGTCAGGGCCCCCTCCCTAGGGACTCCTTGCAGGCCAGGCGGATCTGCTTGCCAATCTCCTTAGGCATGTGGCAACTGCACCTCACTGCACCCCTCAGCCCACAGAGCAGAGAAGACAATCAGCTGACAGAAAACTCCTGGGGGACCTCCTCCCCCACCCACAGCTCCAGCCCCCTCCTGCTCAGACTCTGTGCTTCTCCATTCTCTGAAATGTAAAGCTTCCATGTGCATTAATGAAAAATAACAGGGGCCGGAGACCAGGCGAGGTTATTACTAACTCATAAATCACCAAGAAGCTCTGAGGGCTGTGGCGAGGCATCTGGGATGGGCTCCCCTGAATTGTTACCTCGCCCAAGCCCCCGCCATTGATTCATAACCTCATAACCCTCCTGCGTCTGAATCCCAAGTCTTCTATCTAATTGTCAGCAGCCGAGTACATGATTTGCAAGAGGATGTGGGCAGCGGCAGACGTGGGGGGAGAGGAGAGATTAGTTTTGTCAATCAAAAGCGTCCAGGGCCAGGCAGAGAGCATTCGGGACTCAGCCCAACGATGAGCTTATTAAAGGAGAGGCTGAATGTGGCTGTGTTGATTGGGCCTCAGTGCAGAGAAGCAGAGGATCATGGCCACCGTGGGTATAACCTCCATTCCCTGAGGGTGGCTGCCACTGATGACCGCCTTCCACTCAATCCGAAGGCAGAAAGGAAAAACAAATAAGCAGACTTGCAGCTTTGGGGACAAGTGATCTAATGTCAGGTGCGCCTCAGCAGCGGAAAGCATTATAAATATTTTGAAGGCTGCTGAGCATTTCCGGGAGGGCTGGATGGAGGGACTCAGAGGCTGGAAGGCTTCAGGGGCTTTATTGCCTCCCAGTGTCATCTAATGGTCATTTCATTTGTGCACATTTGAAGGTAAAACGTGGTTCACGCACATTTTATATTGGAATTAATCTGTGGGGCTAAGTGTTGCTTAAGGGGAGCAGGAAAGGAGAGTCAAGAGGAAGCATTTACAACACCCAGGCCTGCCGGCTACAGTCGCTTAACCTGGCATCTGATGCATCGGACCACAGGACGAAGGCAATGACGCCGGCACACGTCCGCAGCACGCTTTAAGGCTTAAGTCTGCAAAGTGCACTGGACATCTGCTCTAACCTTGGGACAGGTGACGTGAGCACAGCAGGGAGCGTGTGCGAGCCAGAGTTCAAGCAGAGTCTGAGACACACAGGTTCTTGAGCAAGCAATTCTTCGGTGTGACACTAATTCCAGCTCCAGGTCCCCAGGGCTCAGCTTGGTGGAATGAATTTGGTTTTTGTAATCAGACAGACCTGAGTCCAAACCCTGGCTGTTCCACTTACTAGCATGTCACCATGCACGAGTTACTCAACCACTCCGAGCCCCAGTTTACCCACCGGAAAAATGGGGCCATTCACAGAATCTACCACAGATTTTGTTGCATTAAAATAAGGAATCAGAGGCAGACCCTGGCACTGGCCAGGCACCCCGTCCAATGTTGGTTTCTCTCCTTCCCTTTCCACTTAGCGCTGATGCACGCCCTCCATCTGCCCAAAGTGGAATCTGGCTCGGAGCTGATCTCCTGGGCAGAGATCCCCAGCCTGGAATCAGGCCTTTCTCTCCCCTTGTCCTTAGGCCTCTGCCGCGGGCCTCCTGGACAGTTCAGAGCTCGTTCTAGTTTGGTTCTTTCAAACTTCTCTGTTTTATTCAGTTGGATCAGCCCATCCTTTTGGTAACTGGCTTGGGATATTCTCTATCAGCAGAGCATCTACTCCCAGATCAGCTTCCAGTTCTTGAGGCAAAACATCAGAAGAACCCCTAGGAACCCTGACAGCTCTCCTTCCCTATCCCAGCTACAGCCGAGCCCTCCGCCTGGAGGCCTGGGTGTGAATCTGGGTCCCCCTCCCACCAGCTCTGTGACCTTGGTGATGTGCCTTGTCCTTTCTAAGCTTCAGTTTGTATAAGAGATGACACAAACAGTCTGAGAGCATGAACATGAGGACAATGCTTGTAAAACGTTCAGCCCTGTGTCCTTTAGCACACAGCGAATAATCGGTAAATGTTGACTTTATCATCATTATCATTGCTATTATTCCGACTGGAATGTTTTTGTTCATTTACTCGCAATGACGAATAAGATGAGACGGCTCTGTCCAAACAGGTGCACTAGCGGCCTGCAAGGGCTCTGACTGGAGTGTCGGTGGGTGCTACGGGGCCACAGACAGGGAGTGTTTAATTCAAGCTGGCCCAGTGTCAGGAAGAGCTGCACAGAGAGGGAGGTGCTTAGGATCGATGGGACGCGGTGAGAAAGGATAGACGGAGGAGTGAAGGATTAAATGAAGAGTCAAAGACTGTAACAGAGCAGCCCGAAGCAACCACACCAATGGCACCAGGCGACAGCTGACATTTCAATTCAGGTTAAGGTGGGTTGAACAGCAAGCTTCTGTGACAAGGAAGAGGGTCCTAGGGGTTTAAAACCACCAGCATGCTCTGGTACCACCTACGTGCAAAGCAGTGTGCCAGACACCAGGGGCCGAGGTCCAAGCACGAATTAGAGAAAAACCAGGCTTCACAGCTGAAGGGAAATGACCACAGAGCTGCTGAGCAATGATCTCATGCCTTCCTGGCATCAGGGCGCTGGCCTTTCCCTCCATCCTTGCTGTCAACCGAGGCCTTGGGGTCCCTGCCGGCAGCGTCACGAGCCCTCCCTGCAGCCTGCCTCAGGTCTGCGGTGTGCTGCTGGGTCAGTCTGCAGCCTCTGCACCTCCACTGCCGGTCACTGTCCTGGATCCCTGCCCAGCTGCCGTCTGTGAGGCCCCCAACCCAGAAGGGTTCGTGTGCAGGACCGCAGAACACCGCTGTCTCCCCACCGCCCCATCTTCCAGGGGATAGCCAGCAGCTCTGGGCTTCTCTGGGCTCCACTGCCATCTTTCCTCCTCAGGACCCTGCCCTACTGACTCCACCTCAGACAACAGCCATGAGCGCTGGGCAGTCTGAGGTGGTGATGGTCACAAACAGAAGCAGCAGCAGGGGTGACAGGAGATGGCCAGAGGCCTGCTGAGGGCTGGCAAGGGCCCTGGATCACCAGGAGGCCAGCAGGATGCTACTCAAGGCCCTGGTCATCGGTGAGAAACCAGGACGCTGTTCACACTGCCCACCTTCCCTGCCCTACTCTTTCCTCCTGAAACCCCTATATCCTTTTCTTCTTCAGGCATTTAGGTAAGGGATCAGAGCCTGGCATTGGAGGACTTGAGAAAAGTGGAGCCAGCCACCTGTGGTGAACGGGAGCTGTTAGAATCTGCAGTTCAGACCTCCACAGCTTCCTTTTCTGCTTTTTGCAGGCCAGGTTCTCAGATCAATAGCATACCCATGGAAGGGGACAGGGAGGGACACTGAGGAAGGGAACCCATGTCCCTGAATCCTGCAGAGGCTGGCATCCTCCCCTTCACCTCCCTACAGACAGCCTGCACTGCTCGCCCTTGAGAAGTCACTTACCAAGTAAGCCACACAAAAGCAAGAAAGGACCGTATGGGAACGAAGGTAAAATGGGGCGACCAGAAAGAGGGTGACTTGGGATTGGGAGGTTAGCAAGATGAGATTTTTATGGAGGCTTGAACAGCAGGAAGGATGCACTCGGGTTAGTATGTGGAGAAAGAACATCCCCAACAGAGGGACAATGATGCTAAAGCCCTAGGGTGGGGACAAGCAGGAAGAAGGTATGACAGGAGAATGAAGATCCAGGCCAGACTGGAGGGGAGCCCAGAACGGGAGAGGCTGCACCCCACGGGGAAGCTTTCGGAGGGCTTGGAGTAGGGGAGGGGTCTGCGGTACGCTCCTGAAAGGTCGCGAGGGCTGCTGGGTGGAGAAGGAGTTGGGCGGGGACGGGAGCAGAAGTGGGGAGACCCGCTAGGCGCCGTTGTTAGTGGGTTGGAGTAACTGAATGCTGGCTGGGCTGAGTAAAGTGGGCGAGTAGAGCAAGTGGGTTCAGGTCTATCCCGGAGGCAGGGCTCCTGGTCCTCTCTAGTGGACGGGGCATGGAACGTGAGAACGAGAGGAGCCCGGATGGACTAGCTTGACTAACTGGCTGCGTGGTGGGCCTTAGACTAGCCGAGATGGGGAAGCAGGGAGGGGAGGAAAGCCGCGTTCCTCTCTTCGCTGTGTTTTGTCTGAGGTGGATGTGCGGAGTAGCCATCTAAGTGGCGATACTGATTTGGTCGTTGAATACATGAATCTGGAATTTGAGAGAGAGAGTGAGCAGGCTGGAGACGCTAGATGAGAGTCAGGTAGGAATGTACCTGAAGCGTTGTAGCTGGATGAGTTCCCCCAAGGAGACAATGTAGAAAGAGAAGAGAGGGGCGTTTGGACCAAGCCCTCAGCCTGTAAAACCGCACCGCGGGCTGCTCCCTCGCCTGTGCCGAGCCTGTCCTTCCTCAGCCCGGGACGCCTTCCATCACCCTGAGCGCCTGGCCTTGTCTCTTCTGTGACTTATCTTATCATGATCACGGCGCTCCCATGCTGTTTTTCCTTCCAGATATTGGTTTCGATAGTTACTTCTCAGGGTCACTTCTGCATCTTGATAGCAAGACAGGCCGGATCTTTGGTGTGGGAAGCTATCTCGCTGTTGGCTATTGCAGAGTATCGACATGTATGGTAAAGAAGAGGGGGCCAGCACATGGCTCTGTCTTAAGCTAAGATTCTTAAGGACTAGAGTCTGATGCATTCTTGCCCACCCCGATTCTCCGGGTGGTGTTACAGTCAATCGTGGTCAGAGCCCCGAAGGATCTCAAAAGCCCAGATTAATACTGAGGTGGTGCGGCTCAGCCCGCAGGCAGAACGAAAGGCTGATCTGCGCTCAGGGCACGGTGACAGCACTGTCCGTTTTCCTAAACCATTTTCTCAGTGACAGTTACATCCCTGCTGGCGGGAAGGTAGTAGCCTGAGAGACCCAGACTTGGAGTTTATCCAGAAGAGAGTTGTGTCATCACATCTTCGACCCCCCTTATCCCATCTGCCTCCCGCCCCCCCCGCCCTCCCCTCTGGTAACCACTCGTCTCCGGTCCATGTCTGAGTCTCTGTTTGTTTGTCCTGCTTACTTGTTGCTTTTAGGTTTACATCCCACATATATGTGATAGCACATGGTTTTCAACATTTTCTGTCTGGCTTATTTCGTTTAGCATGATTGAAAGAAATCTGGCTATGGGCAGTAAACACACAATGCAATATATGTGTATATATATATATGTATGTATTGCCTTACTGTTAAATTGTACACCTGAAACTTACTGGATTTTGTTAACCAATATCATCATAATAAAAATTAATTAAAAAAAGAAAAAAGGAAACAGCGGTAGTATTTTAAAAGAAAGGAATTGTGTGTAGTTTGAGGGACTGGGATTGGATCTGGCTGTACATTACAGAAAAACAAAACAAAAATCCAAACAAAATAACTGTTTTAATTGAGATAGAAGTGTATTTGGTAAAAGAAGTCTGGAGGTGGCTCTGTGGGGACCTCGAGAATCCACATGTCAGTGTTTCTCTTCCACCCTCTTAGTGTTCGGCTTCCATCCCCAAGGTCGCTTTGTGGTTCAAAATGTCTGCTGAGGCATCGGGCATCACATCTGAGCTTTGGGCAGGGAAAGGAGAAGCAGAAGAGCTAAAGAGTGCCTTTCCCAGTGGAGACACCTCCCTTTAAGCACAGTTTCCGAAGTCCCATTCTCTATTTACGCATTGTGATACACAGAATAATGCCACCCCTCCCCCACTGCCAAAGATGTCTGTGTCCTAATCCCTGGAACTATGAAGATCTGTCTTACATAGCAACAGGGACTTTGCAGATGTAATCCAGGGCCTCAAGATGGAGACATCCTGGATTATACAGGTGGTACCTATACAAGGAAAGAGGTGAGTGTTAGAGAGAGAAGGAGATGTGATGATAGAAACACAGGTGTTTGTGTGTATGAGAGAGAGAGAGAGAGAGAGAGAGAGAGAGAGAGAGAGAGAGAGAGAGAGAGAGAGAGAGAGAAGAAGAAGAAGAAGGAGGAGGAGAGAGGAGAGGAGAGGAGAGGCAAGGAGAGGAAGAGAGAAAAGAGGGAAGTGAAGGAGAGGGAAGGGCAGGAAAGAGAAGAGCAAGAAATGGGGAAAAGGAGAGCCAGCTAGCTGATGGCTTTGAAAATAGAGGCAAGGACCATGAGCCAAGGAATGCAGGCAACCTCTAGAGGCTGGGAAAGGCAAGGGAACTGATTCTCTCCTAGGGCCTCCAGAAGGAACGGAGTTCTGCCTTGATTTTATCTAGGACCCATTTCAGACTTCTGACCTCCAGAACTATAAGGTAATACATTTGTATTGCAAATGTATTTAATTTAATTTAATTTAGTGGTAATTTGTTGTAGCTGCGATAGGAAAAACATAGTTATTTTGTTGCCTCCTATGATTTCCTTAAGATAAATCTCCATGAGTGAAATTTCTGGGTCATTTTCAAGGCTTCAGAACCTACGGCACAACTGGCTTCGAGAATGTGCTCAACCAAATTCTCCTTCGTCTGGAGGGGCACACTCTGGCTTCCTCCTCTAGACCCCAATCAGCACTAGATATTTTGCGTTCCTGTTTACCATGGGCAGTCTGATTGGGAGGAAATGATAGCCCATTAAAGAAAATAACTTTTTATAAGTGAGATTTAAATGATTCTCATACATTTGCTCACCATTTATATTTCTTCTATTGGGGCACCCATCTTTTTATATTGGTTGATAGGAACTTATAAGTATTAAGGATATTATACTTTTGAGATTTGTGCCATACAGTTTCTCCCCTTTCATTTGCTATTTACATTTAAATGTCTTTAGAGGTAGAGTTTTAAAATAGTTCATGTTCAAACCCATCAACCCTCTCTTTTACCATTGGTGTCATGATTACAATATTGTCAAGACATTTTAATGGATTTATTTATCTATTCATTCAATAAATACTTACTGAATGCTTCCTATGTGCCAGGCACTGTTCTAAGCACTGGAGTATCATCTGCAACATAGAGCTGAACTCAGAATAAAAACATCTATCACTGAAGGGTCATAAACTGCAACAAGAACAAT
This sequence comes from Rousettus aegyptiacus, assembly GCF_014176215.1. Taxonomy (NCBI): domain Eukaryota; kingdom Metazoa; phylum Chordata; class Mammalia; order Chiroptera; family Pteropodidae; genus Rousettus; species Rousettus aegyptiacus. Next base: position 151,278,101 of record NW_023416306.1, on the reverse strand, counting down.
CCCAAACACATTCTGCTGTATTGAAAGACCAGCTGCACAGACAGCTTTGGTCCTGAGCAAAGACTCTAGGATGCTGCCCAGAACTCAAATTCCTGGATCTCAGGGCGTGTTAGAATGGATAAAATTTACATGAGCAAGACAAGCTAAGGAAGTAGAAATGAGTGCCCACAAATGAAAAGACTTGAAATGCCACTGAAGAAAGTATAAATGGAATTTGTTCCATGTCAGCCTCTCAAGAGAAAAATCATCAGTGATACACCTTTTCATTTCATTAGTAAGTTAAGTGCAAATATTATCTACCCCCTAGGACTCTTTCTAGAATCTCTCCGAATCAAAGAATACCAGCTAGGGAAGAATTACCCTTCCTTTGAGGATTTTCATTGAGAAAAGCCTATAAATGAGGAAATAGCATCTCTAGGTTACTGCCTTTGGCCTCATTTATGCAAGAAAAGTTAAAATGTCCTCAGGTTTGCAGGCTCCAAACTGAACAAGCCTCTAATTATTTATTTGTTACACTTTACTTCTTTCCAGCCCACATTTTTCTTTTGAAGTGAAACATAATAAATCCCCAAAAAACTCATCCTAAAGTTAGTGTTCTGCAAGAAGCACAAAGAACTCAAACCTACGATACCCGGGACATTCTAGAGAAGACCTGAAGACAGAGTACTTGGCCTGTCCCAATGACCCTGGGACAAGAGACATGGGTTTGTGTAGGGTCAGGCAGAGAGCCAGGCCTTTCCAGGAAAACCCCCACGCAGGTGGCAACCCTAGGAGACGTCCTACCCCCATCTACTGGAACCAACTCATGCCTGAAATGCCCACCTATATGGCTTTATGGCTTGGATAAATGTCCCCAGGAGACTGAAGGCCACATAAGGAGTGGGACAGGGTCTGCTTTTGCTCACGATAACCCCAGGCTAGCACTGAATGAGTGAACGGATGGGAATGAGGATGAGAATTCCTGGGGGAGGGGCAGGGACCTGACTTATGACTTATATGTGCTAAGTGATTTTGGAATGAATAAATTGCTAACCTCACTTTATTTCTTAGGATTTCTACCTCATTTATACTTCTACCTCACTTTACATCATAGAAGGAGGGACCAGCCATTTGTTTTTGAGAGGAGAAAGCCAGCCTGAGATCATCTAGCATGTACCCGAGAAACAAGTAAATATTACATGGAGAAATATGGGTGGAAAAGAAAAGGTCCTATAAATGGAACAAATTTCTGCCTATTTCACAATCTTTTCTATAGCCAGCCCTGACACTAATGGTTTCTGAACGTCTTTCTAAAGTTGTGTTCCTCGTTCTAACATTGCTGAAAGGCCACTTTCTGGAGGCTAGAAGATCAAAATCAACGTTTTGGCAGAGTTGGTTCTTTCCAGGGTCTGTGAGGGAGAATTTGTTCCATGCCACGTCCTAGCTTCCGGTGGTTCCTGACAATCCTTGGCATTCCTTGGCTTGTATCTGCCTCGGTCTTCACATGTCTGTCTTCTCTTGGTCCTCTTCATATTCTTAATGAGTGACTCCGCTTGTATTCAACCTCCCATGCCTATTGAAGGGCAAATTCCTTCATGTGTGACATCGATATCCTTGTCCCCCGAAGTGCGACCCCCTCCCACCTTCATGTGGGCACCCACTCCCCTGAGTACACAGGGCACTCCCAGTCTCCTGCGCTGGCTCACTGAAATGAGTCGAAGTTGTAAAAAAAAAAAAAAAGAAAAAAAGAGAGACTTCTTTCACTCACTCGACTCTAGTTCCACAGTACAATTTCAGAGCTCTCATTTCTCTAGATTTAGTTTCCCCAACAATGCAGACACTAACGAGAAATCACTAAGTTATCTCATGCTTTATTATACTATCTAACAGAGATATTATATATTCTTTATATTATATACATGCGGTATATTATATATCAGATATAAGGCTGCAATGAAATAAGAATTCCATCCTCGTATCCCATTTAACCTTTGAAATAACTCTGAGAGGTCACCACAGAACATTATTCCCACTTTTCAGATGAGGAAAGTGGAGTCCCAGCTTCCACGTGGTATGTGACAGGTCGTCGGGCAGTGGCCTCCAAGGCAGGCATTCAGGGTGCGCTGTCCACAGAGAATTTAAGAACAGTTTAAGAACAGTGCTACCCCACTGATGCAGGGATCAGAACCCAGACTTGAGGTTTCAAATCCGGGGCTTGTCCTTCCCTATCCCAGCCCCTGAGAGGTCAGGGCATGGTGATTTTAGAGGAATCTGGAGAGGGCAGCATCCATACATTCAGCTCATGGTCAGGAGAAATGAAATCTTTTCTCCAGGGACTGTGGAGGGTCAGCTTCAGGTAGGGAAGGAGCCGCCAAAGGCATCATGTTATAGCTAGGAATTATTAATTTTACAGACACTTTCTGTTCTGAGTGCAAAACATTTCTATGTAGCTTTTTATTTAGTTTTAAACACAAACTTGACATTTCCCATAATTTTATTACCAGGTAAACCTTACCCTATCTTCATTCTACTTCCTGTCTCCCAGCCCATCCTGCTACTCCTCATCTCTGTACTGATTTTCACATCACTGGACCAACTCATCTCTTTCTCTGATCTCATATCTTCCGCTCAATCCCGCACTTTTGAATCTTGGAGATTATTCCAACCAGTCTGTGCTGTTTGCTGCCGTTTTCCTGGTTTCACAGGGAAAAAGAGATTCTCTCCAAGTTTGAAGATAGACTATCAGAACAATAAAATTTAACTGCATTCATCTTTTTGTCAGAAACAGCCTATTGCTTTAAAGCAGAAGTTGTTTGGGGGTGGATGGGGTCCTTACTGGAGGCCAGCATTCCTTCCTGCCTTGAGTTTTCAATCGCTCCTGGGGTGCAATGAACACGGTCGCCACACAGAGGCACTGTTGCACTTGAAAGCCACACTACTTCAGCAAGCAGCTTCTCCAGTTAAGAATGCCAGGATCCAGAATTGTGATATTGATGGCTTATTTCTTTTAAATTAATAATCATTAGCATTATGAATAATTGCTTAATTTCTTAGTTCTAGAGGTGAAGGTCTGAAGTCTGTTTAAGTCATTTATAGAGTTTTTCCAGAAGCAAATAACGAAGGCCAAGGGAAAACTTTGGTTACAGCTGAAGTTACTCCTGCAGGTTTTTCACGAATTTAAAAGTTCCTGGACATTCAGGTTATATGTATTAAATTAACATGTTAATTGTGGCAGTCCAAAGATAAACAGGAATGAAATGAGGGGGCAGGACAACGAAGTTTTAGATTTATTTAAAAAGGGCAGTGGGAGGGGAAAGCCGAGTTAGCTGAAGCAAGCAGGAACCATGTTATACCAGACCTCGTGAATTATGCAGCAGCGATGGCTGGTTATTAAAGAAATCGAATTAAGCCGGCAGTTCCAGAATTTAGGATACTGTGGATTGGAGGCCTAGCTTCTTCAAAGTGTCTGCAGCAAACCTTAATTTCCGCAGTCCTCAGCTTTTCCTAGTATAAAGGGGGTGTGTATCCTTGCTTGCAGACAGGGGTAGTGTTTGCTTAATATTGACTCCAATACTTATCCCCAAATACAGGCTATGTCGTTGGAGACCCTTCTAGAGAATGGTGTAATAAAAAAGTAAAGCTTTTCTGGCTTTACCTGTGACACTCTTGTTAACCACACACTTGTGCCCATTGAAAAGTATAAAGAAAATGTGGGGCGAGCCCTAGGTTTGAGGCTTAGTTCTGTCACTAATTATTGCACTGTGCAGGTCACTTACTCTGTGTCTCAAGTTTATCATTTGTAAATGGAGGGGTTTGGCTAAGCTGCCTTCTGAGTCCATTCTGATTCTGACAGACACCTCTCCTCCTCTATCTGCCCACTGGTGACAGACTTCCTGGGCTTCCAGGTTATCGCTGTCTCATACTCCCAGGTGGCCAAATGGAACCATTTACTGTACCCTGAACAAAACCTCTCCTTCCTGTCTGTTCTTGATCACCCTCCCCTGCCTGAAAGGTCCTTCCTCTATTCCTAAGTTTTACTACTATTTCAAGTCCCAGTGCAAAGGCCACCTCCTCTGAGAAGCCTTCCCTGATATTATGAGTACAGATAGTCTTCTCCTTTATAAATTTGCAGGACTTTATCTATAATTCTCTTTCAGCATCTACCATTTTACCTCTTGTATTATAACAATTTCTGGAACCTTTTTGTACTAACTGGGTCGTCAAGGTCATGTTTGCATATGATTCATCCGTCCCACAGGGTCCAACCCAGTGGCCAGCACTGAGCAGGAATCCAGGAGATGGCTGATTGAATTAACAATCCTGTGTGCACAAACACATTGAGTTTGTGTAAAGGATCTGGAAAAGCAAGCTGATGTTCAGCTGACAGGACTTGGTCCCTGGTGTCCTCACATTGTCTCTCTCCTGCAGCACCGGCAGGCTTGCAGAGGGGTTAGTGCTCAGACATCGGAGCCAGACTGCCCAAGTTCATAGCCTGGCTTTGCCACTTAGAAGCTGTGTGAACTTGGGCAAGTTATGCAACTTCTCTGTGGGTCTGTTGCCTCACTTATGTGGTGAGAATAATGACAACGGCCACTTTCCATGGATGCTGTGGGGATAAAATGCCTCACCAGAGAGACCTGAATTCAGGCCAGGGTGGAAATAACCACAGAACCATTTCTTTGTTTGGTGTCTAAGATGAAAAGGCACTTACCCGCTACAGCCTCAGTTTCTAGCTTCTCAAACCTACTAGATAATGGAACCCCTAGGAACCTCCCTTGGGCTTCCTGCTATAAGAGATCTCTTTAGTATTCCCAGCCCTGGTCTCCTGCCCAACCCCAAACTGGCTGATCCTCTTGCCCCTACCTGGCTCACCTGTCTGGGTACCAAGAGGAAAAAAAAAGTAATACACTTTAAAAAGTACCCAACACAAAGCAAGTTCTCAATAAATGCTAACTTTGAATGTTTTTTTTTTTATTATTATTATTACTAATTACAAGACAAACACCTCAGGACTTCTTGCCAATTAGAGGATCTTTTTTTCATGATAAGAAAAAAAAAATCGCCTGTGTTTATCCCTATGCCTGCGCATGTCTCTGGTTAGTTTTATTGGCATCCTCTGCAGTGGGCTGGGAAACGCAATCTAAGACAGCCTGTTCCCTGGGTGGGCTCCAACTCTGCATTTTCAGAGTGAACCTTTGGCAAAGGCCTTGAGTGCATGGAAAACAGATTAACTTGCTATATCATTCCAGCCTGCCACCGGCCATTTGCTAAATTGCACAATTTGATAACGGCAAGTGTCCTCCCGCCCCCTCCCAGGACAGCCCAGGCGCCAGCCTCACTTCTTATCTGTATGGTGTTATGGCTGTAGTTCACCTGACCACTTGTGACATCCATGCTCTCAGCAGATTTGTGCTTTTATCTGCTGGGATTCAAGGACAGAGAAGACAGGAAAAGGGATAAAGAGAGGTGAGGAAGAACCACCACCTGGCAAAATAAATGTGTTTCAAGCCACTTTCCACAAAGGAAGGTCTGAGACATTCTCTCTTGGGCTTCGAGCCCAGCCCTGGGTGTGTGTGTTTTCTTATCTTGGGTCTACTCAATCTGTATCCCGGCTGCACCACTATTTCAGAAAAAATCCCCAGAGAAACAAGCCACATATTCCTATTTTTTCTGACCTTGCTCTAATTTCCTTCTACCCCCACCCAATTCCATTTCCCGGTAAAGAAGTTTATTCTGAAGTTGGATGCTGGCGCTAAAAGAGGATGCTGTCTTGCGGTGTGCTTCTCCCACACTGCCTGGATCCTTCCGCGTGGACGTGCAGCCTGGGGGCGGGGCGCGGAGGAAAGGAGAGAGTGTGGTGGAAACAGGGGTGGCCTCAGCGGTGCTCTGGGCTCCCAGCTCTCACGCCTCCTCCATGCTGCCCTATAAAACCACTGCCACTTTAAGCCGAAAGCACAGCCTTAGATCTGCTGGTCAAACACCTGAGAACGAAAGGACGTGAAATTAGGCAGCCCAGTTGCTTCTTGTTACAGATGTGGAAACTGAGGCCCAGAGAGGTGAAAAATAGTCATAGTGACACTGACATAGCGGTGGTGATGTGCCGGCGACCATTCCAGGTGCTTTAAACAGATTAACTCATTTAAGCCTCATAACAACTCTGCGAGGTACTATTTTATGTGTATTTTATGTATATTTTGTCGGTGAGGAAACCGAGGGGCAGATTTACGAAATAATTCATCCAAGATCATCTGGCCAGTGGGTGGCGGAACTGAGATGCAAACCCAGAACGAGCTTCAGAACCCATGCGCTCCGCCAGTCATCCTGCCTCCCCAGCAGTGGCTCCTTTGTACAGTTAATACAGTGCCGGAGGGTCTAGAAGCATTTCCCGTCCCCAAATCCAGGCTCCCTATTGTCTGGAAAAGAAAATAATAAACCCAAGACCTTCATCCTGGCTTTCCGCCTCTTCTAAGCTTCATGTCAAGCCACCTTTCCTGGCTCCACTGCCACCTTCTTTCAAAAGCACTAAACCCCAGTTAACTGTTGGCCAAGTGAGGGAATGGATGGAAGTGAATAATAAAGAAAACAAAGGACTGAGCACTCCCAGTCTTCCCTGCCAGCACGTCTCTGAGTAGACGGGGGATGTGGTAATCAATAGCTCGACAAGCCTTTCCAGTTCTTTCAGAGTAGGGTGCTTATCGCATAATGCAGCTGGCAGAGAACATTCCTGAAACCAGACATTGGCTTTTTGCAATCCATTTCTTCCCTTTATGCAGATGTCCCACTCAGGGTGCAATGCTGGTAAGTACCTGAAGCGTTATGTTCCTTTGCCTCTTTACGCAGCAGCAGCAGTAGTAACAGTAACAGATACAATGCTATGAGCCGCTGACATTTGCTGAATGCTTTCCATGTGCTGGGCACTGTTCTCATGAACTAGTCTAATCCTCACACCACCACTGTGCGGGGCACTTACACTATGAGTGGACCCGTTTTTCAGTGGAGACACGAAGAAATTAAGACAGACACGTAGCTGATGTCAGAGGTGGGATTCGAACGCAAGCACCCTATTGTCAAAGCCCGTACTTTTAACCACACTCTAGATGCCTTGGCTGGCTCAAAAAGAAAGGCACTTGCTTCTTCCCGAGCCTGGGTCTGGAGGGTCAGTACTGGAGCGGCAGGAGACGGCACTTGTTAACAGAGCTCTAAACACATTGTTTTTATTTCAATGTTACAAACATAAAACTAGGAATAAACTTTTTATGCTTTTAGTTCTTATACAAGTGCACAACCAAATGAAGGCGCATATAAACACAGAGATGTAGATGAGCAAAATTCAAATGAAGAAGCATTGATTCTTGTGATGGACGCCGCTTCGCGGACACAAAATTGGCACCGTTGTGCTTCTCGGGTTGAGCCACAGGCAGATGACATTTTTGTAGGTTGTTAATAATACTGGCTAAATGATTACGCTGCGTGTTTCATTTTTGTTGGGCTGAATTCTTGGACTCTGAACAAGATAGGAGACCCCCTCATGAGAGTCTCTTTTATTATTCTTGTTATTATTATCATTATTATAACTTGATAATGTACTAGTTTTTGCAGAACCGATCCAGGTGTACCTTGAAATATATGACTTAAAAGACTTTGTTTCTTCAACGTAAGAGTCAGTTTGTATTTTCTGCTTACATGGTACGTACCAAGATGGAACCTGAAAAAGGCATCTGCTAGCACGGTAGGCCGTGTAGGATGGTCAAGTGCAGACATCCTGTGATAACTCAATTCCCCCATCATTTTTATCTTTCCAAATTACTATAAAACTTCTGTGTGTTCAGCCTGCCATGACTTCACTTAGCAGAAATGTATCAATTACCTAATATGCCCTTTTCTGTCTTTTATCATTAGCCTATGACACTTTGAGTAGTATGTGACTCTGATGTACTATGTAATTTTCATGATGCCAAATCGATTTATTAACTACTCTAGGAAACTAAACTCCTGGTCTATAAAAATGTCACTCAACTGTGAACCATCATGGCAAAAGAGAAGTTTTGCTTTTGCACCCAGTGATAGATTCCAACACAGTATGAAATGAGTACAAGATGAATATGGCCAACCAAATGACAGCCTGATATGCCTTGCAAATATTTAAAGTCAAATGATGTTAGTTCAGATGATGTCCAGGTGAACAGCAGGACTGAGAACACAGGCACTGAAATCTCGCAGCTGTACTTAATTATAAGGTGGTTGTTTAGTTATAGATACGTATAATTTTCATAAACATTGACAAGATTATTACAAAAATTGAAAGCAAGTGTCATAAAAAATAAAACCAGAAAGTTAAAAAAAAATCAGTAGAATTTGCGAATCTTCAAGTCAGCCGAGAACCACCAGGATCTGCAGATCTTGGTATAAATAGCCCCGTTCAATCTAAAAAGTGCTTGGTATAAGTCAGTCTTCATGCTAGAACGACAACGAAAGGCCTCTTTCACATTTTCTTTAAAGAGTAAGTGTTATTAATGGATTAACGAGCATGTGTCAGTTTATTTAAATACAGCTGTTGAGGGGAGCATGCCTTTCACATACAGCGAGAGCCAGTTACTCTAGTTCTCTCCAGAGGTGTAGAGGGGAAGATGCCAGAAAGCAAAGCGAACCCTGTGGTTTAACAGCTGGCCGTATGATGTCAAGCCAGGGCTCCTTTTCCTACACTGGTCTACCTTCCCAGTTAACACAGGCTGCAACAAACGCTACACTAAGAATAAAGCATAAATTAAGAAAATGGCGATGGCAACGGTGTTCTTGACCCATTGAGAGGCCACGAGATGGTTCCATCATAAACAGCAAAGAGCTATTTCCCTTGAGTTTCGACTACTGGGGGAAATTTTAATGCTTATCCATTGCAGAGGTCATGGCATCTGTGTTTCACACCAGGTCAGATTGTAAAAGGAAGCAATGTTTCCTGACAAAGGGGTCTAGTCCAGCTCACTGCCTTGAATTAACACTGACCTTGCTGGTGTGAAAGGGGCAGCTAAAGAATACAGCACTCATTCAAAGGACAGGGGACAGCAACACCAGAGTGCCCTGGAGGGAAGCAAAGCTTTCCATGGACATTAACCAATACAGACCCATCACTGCACAAGTGCATAAACAAAGGCTAAGAAGGCTGAACACCTACACAGGCAGCGTGCTTACGCTGCATGGGACATACAAGATGGACCCGGGTCATTCCAGAACTATCAGTGCTCTGCCACATGAGTTAAAGGTGGTCACTGGTTTTTAGGAGAGGAAGACCTTGGGACTTGGTGTTAGACTGTATAGTACAGTATGACAAGATGTAATATAATTCAATGTAATTAATTATGAACATTATATAACAATGTTAATGTAACTAATGAAAATTGTATTCAGTTTTCGCTACCAAATATGACTCTTGTTATTCCCATGAATTATTTTCATAAAGTCTGAGTTAATGTTACATGTAGACATCCAAACAGCATGGACCAACCTGACTGTAAAATCAAGACTGAATGCCCACTTTGAGCTAAACCACAGAAGCTGTTGCCCACCCAGTACCCTCCTTACAGAATTTAGCCATAAAAGGCCCATTTCCCTAAATCTGTTTCCCGTAACGAAGACACCTTAGTGTGGTGGTTGGTTTGTGAGTCTTGGCCCCCAGTATTCTGATAAACACACCTATATTGCTGCACATCAACTACAAGGAGAGAACAGACATTGTCCAACGCAAAGAAAACATGAAATTGGAACTGTCACTATAGATGGAGATTTTTCCCTCTTTGGGATAAATCTGGTAGCTGGGGATAGAAATCAGCGGCAGCCCGCACCCCCTCACAAAGGACTGACGGCCCCTGTGCAGTCTCAGTCCAAGCTGCCTACACCCCCACACAGCTGCTGCCACCGCGGCTTTCAAAGCGGCTAACACTCAGATGGGCACAACAAAGTGCTGGACCGTGGTTCTGCCAAGTACCACTGTCTTTTTGCAGTCAAGAGCCTCCCCCCACCCCGGCCTTTGGGTACATGAACAGACTACCTTGAAGTCCCCCTCCCGTTATTGTTGACACTGACATTAAAATCTGGATTTGGACATCTTGAAAAGAAGAGGGCTGTGTTGTATAAAGAACCCAGCAGTCCCGAGAAACTGAGGTGGCACTCTAATTGTTGAAAGAAGAGACGAGGCAGTGACTGCCGTTGAAAATGAAAACTGATTACATTTCAGGAAGTAGAAAATTAAATTCCATTACCAGAGGAAGTCCCTGGTGCTGATTCCTTCACCTAAGGGGGCAGGCAAGGAGACCCCGTGTAAATATGAAGGTTTGTGCTTCTCCAAGAAGTGTGATGACATACTTCTCCAAGAAGTGTGGGTTAGAGGTGGCCACCACTTACACACATATACACATACAAATATTGTCCAGGTCATCATGTCTAAGCTCTCAGCAACCTACCTAGGAGGACAGCATTGCTTTACCAAGAAAAAAAAGCAAGGCTTAGGTGACCGTCTGAGGTGATACGGTTAGTCACTGTTGGAGCCAGCTCTTATGAAAGTGAGTCCTTACTCCTTGCTTTAATGGCCTTTCAGAAGTTTAAACAGTTCAACAAATGTAAGGGATTATTATTATCGTTATGTGGTCCTTTGGGGGCAGTTTTCTATCCTGCTACGAGGAGATCGATTAGTTACTATTTGGGTAAAAGGAAGGATGAAAAAATATTGTGAGAAGGTCCTCTTCTCCCTCTTTTCCATGCTACCTTCCACCCTCCCTCCTGGTTTATAGGCTCATGAACAAGCAGGTTGGAAAGGCAGTAACGACTTCGCAGAGACAAATCCCACACACACTGGCAGGTGTCATCCAACCCCGTCCTTACGTTCTTACTGTTGTGACCCCATCTCAAAAAGTGGCAGTCCTATTTTGAAACATCTGTGATTGTCAAGGATTTTATTCCTTACAGTGATCTTAAAACCAGTTTCCTTGTGATCCCATCTCACTGGGTTCTGTCCCCGTCAACTTCTTGTGAACCCTTCAAGTTTTTCACTTCTCCAGAGTCCCGACTTCTTCTCATCACTTCCTGTTGACAGATTTCCCAGCCTCACCCTGCTGGTCACTCTCCCTGTGAGAATCTAGGATTTGTCATTGTTCTCTTAAAATGGATGCCTCACCACATAGATAGCACTTCCGATAGGCTCTTGCTATGTTAGAATACAAGAGAACTGTCACCTCTTTTAATTCCACCAGTGGCAGGCTTAGCAGTGGCAGCTCCATCATTCTTTTGGCCTTCTTCTGGCCCACCGTTAGTATATGATGGACAAACTAGCTCTATTAACCATAAAAATCCATTACACAACATTTCATTTAATTTGTCCCATGAGTTGAGATCTTTCAAAATTCTGTATTTTGGCCTATTTGTCTTGCTTGCCCTGTGAGGCGAGAGAGAGAGAGAGAGAGAGAGAGAGAGAGAGAGAGAGAGAGAGAGAGAGAGAGAGAGAGAAAGAGAAAGAGAGTCAGTCCAGAAGCAGGAGGGGTTGCTAGCAGTGTCTCTGCATTCCTGGGGACAGCTCACACAACATCCTGGTTGGCAGCAGAGGGACTGGCCACGGGTTTTCCCCAGGGGTAAAGGGCCATTGTTAGGAGCTGGAATCTGAAGTTCAGAGGCAGGGCTTGTCCCAGACGGAAGGAATGTGCCGGCCCTGGTTCCATCCAGAGCATATCAAAGAAACGTCATCAAAAACCTCCCCTCAAGCTTCAGGCAGTATTTTTCCATCCACCTAGAATTTCCACCCCTCCCATGGCATCCTACTCTGAGGCATCTTAACGGAGTGGCTCAGAATTACTTCTCCTTTCTGGCTTTGAATCAGTCAAAACTTTGATATGAATATCCCTCTTGTCTTCACTTAAGTCCTTCCCAACACCTTGAACAGGAGTGGGTCAGAGAGGATCCTGTACCCTCCTTTCTCTATGCCATGTACTAATTATGGCAACTAATTAGCAGTCATTGTGTATTTCTGCTTGGCCAGGGCTAAGTCCCACCCTACTGTCTGCCAACATTTCTCCAGCAACATTCCCAACCGAACTGTAAGACGTGCCATCAGATATCTCCCTCAAGCTAAGCTACTCAAGATCTTCAACATTTCTTTTAATTTCAGTAATTTTATTACATATTAAATAATATACTATTTTGACTCTGTCTGGAAGTAAAGCATAACTTTTTTCAGCATGCTTAGATAAAATTCATACAGGCCCACTGACTGAGTTGGTTGAAAGTAGTTGAGTGTTGGTTTATTATTTTGACCATTTTGGGCTTCACTTTGCCTTTGATCCTGTTCGTACGTTTCTTTTCAGCTAGACCATTCTTTGATAGGAAAGATACCGCATTCATTTGGTTTCTTATTGTCAAGTACTGTAGCACTTCAACCTCTTTGAGTAAGTAATTTTATCCTCTTTTTGTCCTTTTTGCTAGGTATCTTCTATTTATCCATCAAAGAAACACCTTTTTGCACCCTGCTCTGAGCACGAAGAGGCTGTTCTGGATAGACTGGATCAGTGGGTCCCCTCGTTTTCTGGTTTCTGGGTTCAGCCAATGGGAGGTAGCAGCAGAGGGAGGTGGGAGAGATTAGAAAGGCAGTGGGGTCAGCCCACTCTCTGCCTGACTGGCTGGGGTCCATGATCGAGAGCCATCATTTCTAGGTTCTGTCCCTTTCCAAATAATTACTCTCATCAGGTTCCAACTTGTTCCATCTCTTGTTACTCCTCGACTCTACCCAGACCATTTAAAAATCCTTCTATTAAAATCTCCTCAACTATCATCAGTGAACCATCTGCTTCCTTGGAGACCTTCACTCCTCTTTCTTGTCACTCCGAATCTGTCTCTTTTTTGTTGTTGTCATTGACCTCAGGATAACTCACAAAACTCTGATCTTTCTCAGCATTAGCCTATCTGACTATTATTCTTTCAGCTTTGGGTGCTTTATGTTCATTTCTCCTTATCTTCCTTGCTTTGTTACATCCATCCTTTTAATATTAGAGCTCTACAGAAAGCTTCTTATGTAGCTTTCTGATTTATTTAGATACTTTCCCTTTCCCTTCTCATTACAATTATTTGGAAATCCCAAACTGCCACAGAATCTCAAGGTTGGAAGAGACCTGGGAGGTCGCCTAGTCAATCTCTTCTCATTCTACATTCACTTACTTGAGCAACATCTCACATATGTAAAATCACTGTCAATTTTGTTCTTTATTTCTAGTAACAAAGAAGTTGAGAGGTACCCTCACAGATGATAGAGTATGTTACAACAATGCATCTTGTGAACCTAGCCAATTATCAAAGATATTCCCATCTGCTTTGAAGCTCTTTAGGAGAACAAGCCAGGGCTGGGAAAGATGGAGTGGCAATTATTCTTTAGGAATTGATCCAACATAAGCAGACAACAAAGATTTAGTTAACATATCTCTCTGTCCCTAGTCTAGGAAACATATGGTTTGACTTTATATCAGGGATTGTGTTCATAATTGCATCTTAGAGTTAGACTTTGGGTAAGGATAATATAGCTAAGACTTATAACATTTCTCTAACTTTACGATATTTAATAAAATGAACAATGACAACATGGAAATAGAGAAAACTAATCAGAATTTTTATCAGCAGCAACCTAAAAGGGAAAGGAACATAACATATTGCCATATACTTCAAACTAGCAGTCAAGGACATTCTGCAGTGAAGCTGTGGAGAAGGGCTCAGCCTGTAACTGCTCCTCCTCCTTGCTCCTCAAGAGCAAACCTGGGAGTTGGCATGATGGGGAAACTGGCGAATCTGGGAAGAACTTTTTCTTCTTCTAAAGAGGCTGGAGTGAGGAGGGATGTGAGGAGAAATCAAGATAAGAAGGAAAGTAAAGAATGGGGCTGACTTTCAATGATGGGAGTAAATTTATAGTATCACCCCATTTTCATAAAAGTGTGTTTGGCTTTCTCTCAAGTCTGCCGGACTTCTACTTGTAGGTGCTTTGAATGAATGTGTATCCAGGAACGATACTGAGCAATTATGAGGCTTATGGCTAGGGAACAGAACAGCATAATATCAAAGTTGTAATTAATTTTTTTCTCTGTATGGAAAAAATGTAAGAACCATGATAGGTGAGAATTTTGTCCATTCTGAATATGGCTCATAGCTATGGGCTCAGCACCTTGAAAGTGCCTTGCACAAAGCAGAGTCTCGATAAACTTGTGGAATGAAAGACTGAGAATGAACGGCAAGTATTGGGAGGTAAAGAATAGAAAAATAGGAAAAAGTGTTAGTATCCTTCTTTCATAGCAGGGAGTTGATTGATATGATATAAAACTGAACTACATATATAATAAAAATATTAGATTGCACTTTTATAATCTCTTTTGTTAAAGTATCTTTAAGGAAACATATGTTAGGTGGTAAAGAAACACTTATATAAGGTTCAGAATTCTGCCAGTGTTAACTCAGTTTCCCTTCTGCATATTAGTAAAATTGATCTGAATATAAATATTTTTAAATTTAAAAAGGCATCAGAGTATAATCCAAATTTTATAGTTTGTCTATCTAACCAGTTAGCTAGCTTCTTTCTCTTCTTCTGTATACATATGTATGTATAATATATATCTACATATGTATCTATTTATATAGATATATGTATCTATCTATAGACATATAGAAATATATGTCTATAGATGGAGATATGCAATATTATATAAATGCATTATATATTATATATATATCATACACACACATATTCTTTGAAATAGTCTAAATTGATGTCTACCTAATGTTCAACATCTTTATTTATTTATTTTTTATATTACGGTGATGTAGGGTAACGAAACCCAGTAAGTTTCAGGTGTACAATCAAACAGCAAGGCATCTGTATAATGTATTGTGTGTTCACTGCCTATAGGTAGATTTCTTTCAGTCACCACATATTTGACCCACTTTTACCCTGTCTGCCTCCCCTCTGCTCCCTCATCCCTCCCCTCTGGTAACCACTAGTCTCTTGTCCATGTCCATGAGTCTCTGTTTGTTTGTCCTGTTCGTTTGTTGCTTTTAGGTTTATATCCCACATAAAAGTGATATCATGAGGTTTTCAACTTTTTCTGTCTGGCTTATTTCACTTAACATGATTATCTCAAGGTCCATTCATGTAGACATAATTATTTTGGGATGGTGGGATTTGGAAGATTATTTTACTTTCTTCTTTGTAGTCTTTTCCAAGCTTTGGATTCTTTAAAATGAGCATGTATATTTTTTATAGAAACAAAACTGCATTTTTTCTTTAAATTAAAAAAATAAAGGAATTCATAAATATAGATACTGGTATATTATGTTATTACTACAGACTGAAAATGTCCAATAATTAGATTTTGTTTCTTTTAAAAGAAATAACTGATGATAATTATGAGCACAAAGTATTGGTTGAATATGGCTATGCTTATTTACAAAAGCTTTCTTAATCCAATTCACCATTTCTTTCTCTCTATTGTCTTTCTTTGCAAAGCATACTGTCACAGAGGCTCCTGGCTCAAGTCTATTTTAGACTGAGCATGTGACCATATGCTAGTTAAGATGGCTCCATTTTTAGGAAAGCTAATTATTGGCTATTAAGGCTCTCCTGTAATTTATAGAATCATTCCAAAACGCATTCCACTGAACAATATATTTCTAAACTTGTCTATTTTCCTTTTTCTTTCTTATGTCATGGAAAAGGTAAACTAACGGACTGAGACTGCCAGAAAGCATTAAGCCTGTAGGGTCACAGGTGTTTGTCTACATACTTTAGAAGTTTGAGTGACTGGCTGCATGTCAGACTCACTACCTTTTTTCTATAAATAACATATATTTTAAAAATCATCACATTCTCAGGACACAGCAGAGAATGCAGCTTTAATTTATGCTTCTTGTTATTTTCCATATGGCAGGATATGCAGTGGAAAGTGACAAGTTTAAAAGTCAGGAGACTTGGCTTCTATTCTTTGTATGCACTGCTGCTCAACATCTAACTTCTCTATGACTTAGATTTACTACCTGAAAACAGGAGGATTAGACTAGATTCCTGGTTCTCAGTCCTGGCTGCACATTAGCATCACCTGGGGAGCTTTACTAGCTAGTGATGCTTTGCCCCCGTCCAAAAACCTTTGGAGAGCTCGGACTTCAGAAAGGCTGCAAAGCTCTGCAGGTGAATCTAAGGTATAGTCAGGATTAAGGACTGTCAAGCTATTTCGTCACCAAAACACTCTTTTTTTTCCTCAAATCTCATCTTACATTACAGAATATCTTGCTACAGGCTCAGTCTTGGCTCCTGAACACTCTGAGAAAAGTAGTGGCCAAACTGTGGCAGATCCTCATGTGTGTGGCTTGGAGACCCTCCAGGAGAAGATAGAAAAACACCCTATCTACGCAGATGAACCAAGGATGAAATGACATCAGACTCTTTGTTCCATGGACATGTCATGTAGGTTTTGGTATCGTCTTCAGAAGCCTGCCCCCCTTTGATTTGATTTGGCCATTAAGAAAGTCTCTTTTCTCTCCACTTGCTATAATAGTGATGGTGGAGGTTTGCATCGCTGCCAAATGGACTTGTAATGCTGTTAGCTGCTTCCCAACCTTTGCCTGTTGGCAGCTCATCTGGGAATTCCAAATTTTCCCCCAGTACAACTGGTGTGCAGAGTGGAGAGTCTATGTCCTCTGAAAGTGCACACTCAACCTGAGAGACTTGCGGGGAACTGCCAGAGAGGAATGTGGAAGGCTTTGCACACCCTTTGCCCATGCTGCGGCCAGGCCGCCTGGGTAGCTTCAGAAATTGTCAGTGTGGCTAGAATGAACCACTTCTTCCAGATCCTCTTTCCCTACAGTTTCCAGTTAGGATGGGCCAGAGACATTCCTGTGAGAGAACAGAGAGCAGAAGTGATGGGCAGCCATCTGTGGCTCATCTACAGGCTCACCTGTTGGGTGCAGCGGCTCAGCCTGCAATTGCCCCACATTCCCCTGCCTCCTGGGTCAGGCATGTGTTTACCTCTGTGGCGTCCTGCAGGACAACTACATCATCAAGGGAGGCCATGAAAACTGACGTGGGTTTCAGTCAGCCTTCACGGGGCCCGGCACATGTGTGTGTGCGTGGAGGGGGGATGTCCCAGTTTGTCTTTGCTCTCCCTTCTTTACTTCCACCATCACTTGCTGCCTGTCCTGTAGACTCTGAGCTCCAGATGATCAGATGTGAAGATAACAGCTTTACTGCTTACCTAGCAACCACAGCTGCACAATATCAAATTCCTGTAACACATGTATATATTTATGTGTATACTTATAATGGTATTCATTATAAATATATAAATGTGTGTGTGCGTGTATATATATATACACACAAACACATAAATATGTATAAGGATATATCCTAGCAGTTCTACTTCCCTGTTTGAACCCTGAGTGACCTTTTCAAAATTTGTATCTGATCACGTCATATTATTTAACACCTTCGGTGGTTTCGCAGTGCTCTGAAGACCAAGGTCCCTGTCCGCCCTTCCAGCCACACACCACACCATGCCCCTCTGCCTGCTCCCTGCTCTGCCACCACGATCATCTTTTAGTCCCATGTAGTTCTGCGTTATTGCCCACAATAGGGATTCTGTATTTGGTGTCCCCTCGGCCTGACTCCTTCTTTTCAGCCATTTTACCTGGCCAACGTCAACTCGTCTTTCATATCTAATCAAATTCTCCTGTAGTGAGCTCTTATATCACTGTGGACCTTGCCTCTGAGGGTCATCGCACACACGATTGTTCGTTCATTTATTAGTCTAATGGTTTTGTTTGCGAATTTTCAATATTTTGGGATTTCCTTGTTCCATTGGGTTCTAAGCTCTGGGAGGGCAGGGAGAGCTATTTTTGCTTTCCATTGTGTTTTTCCTACATCCTACTTTGCTTGGCACACAATTAACTTTTCTTTTTGGCCCAAGGAATATCAGTGGAATAAATTAATAAATAAAAGATGCTGAACAGATGAAGACGACGGAGGAGTTGCAGCAGGAAATGACCAAGAGGATGAGCTGTAAAGGAAGTCAAGTCTGGGAGTGCCGCCAAGCCTGGGGTCCATCAGGGTCAGCCGCCGTGGGGAACTTGGTCCTGGCGGCATACAGTCAGGTGCTGTGTTTTTCTCCAACAAAAGATAAAGAGTTATTCACTCATGCAAGATGGATGTTTGTTGTGAACTAGACACATTTCCCTTTTCCGTGGCTAATTTTTGCCAATGATTTTTCAAAGTTATGATAGCTGATATTCTTCGCTATTGAAGCAATCACAAATACAGTGTTCGACTTGTGTGTGTGTGTGTGTGTGTGTGTGTGTGTGTGTGTGAAGTCTGAGTTTCTTTAAAGTAAAAGTAGAGTTTGGAAATGTATCCCTTCAGAATAAATTAGTGAGTGTCTGTGGAAGAAATAAACAATTAACACATTCATGAATTATGGTTAAATTTCCACCTTTCTTTCCAATGGTAATTTATATAAGAAAAGATTTCTGCTTTGATTTTAGTTGATTTATCCATGCGCTTGCATTTTTCAAGGCATGTTTGAATTTTTCAATCTCTGCTTCTAGCCTTGGACAACATCTTCCTAAACTCTGGACATGAAGTCTGATTGGAAAGTTCTAGAAGATTCTTTGCTTATCTGTAGTTCCAAAAGGAAGTAGCCTGCAACCCATTAGGTCAGGTCTCTACATCTCAGCCCTGGAATAAGAGCCAGGAAACCTAGTTTTAGTTCTTAATTCCAGCACCAACTTGCCACGAGAGCTTAGAAAGCTCACTGAATCAACTTCTCTGAAATTCCACTTTCTTGCCTGTATAATGAGTCAATTGGACCAGAATACCACGAAGGATCTTTAAACTCTGGTATATTGTGATTCTAAGGTTTATCCTTTTTACTGACAGGAATTATGGTAAACGGCTTTTATTAGACAAATACAATGACTTTTTGAGATTGGTGTAACAGCTAAATTTATGAGATTACTACTGATCTTGAGTTTTCTGAAACATTTTTTCCTTCAAAAGACTTTAACTCTGAATATTTCCCACATACACATTTTAAATCCGAGTATAACAACTTTTTTTCATTAAGGTATCCCCAAACTTTTATTTTATATAACAATTATGGTTTATAATTAAAATTTTTCATAACTGTCCTAACGTCCTCTTTCTTCTCCCCATTAAACCTTTTAATCACGTCCATAATTAGCACTTTTCCAGGCACTATAGGTGATGTGAAAGGCTTCACTTTCCACTAAGAACCATGGCTCTTTACACTCTTCTGTTTTATTTGGCACTTATCTATTTTAAGTACCCACTTATTTTTTTTAAGTTTTTTTTTTTTTTGCAGTTTTCCTACACTTTACTGTTCCTACCATCTGTTGTTGAGTCTTTAACTACACAAATCTGTTTATTCAGTGTGTTCTCTCCTTGGACCCTAACTTTAAATTCTAGTTTGATTTTTATTGTTAATTTGAGGATGTGCAATTGAATCAGAAGAATTTATGAAAATCGATTTGATAGACTCATTTAACTAATGTGACTCCAAGATTTTTACTCACATGGGATAGACTTCAATTTTATTAATTTACACAAAGCATTCAAACTTAAATATAAGCTATTAAAACATTTTTATTCTGGGATTTCCCTGAGTCTTGAAAAACAGTTTGTGTCTAAATGACTAGAAAAAGAAAGAAAAGAAAAGAAAGAAAAAACCCAAACTAACCAGTCATAATTATTAGTGGATCTGGGAAGTAAAGATTATACCACTCAGGATGTTACAGTTCATGATTATTAGTTCCCGAATATTCCCTGGACCTTCCTAAGCAGGCCCTGGGGAGCCAGTGATGGAACACAGTGATATGGTCCCTCTCTCAGATGTCAGAAGAGCCTTTACGAAGTTTCCTCGGTGTCATTAGGGAATATTTTGATAAATTAATTCAAGTGACTTTCCCCATCACACTTCTGTCACCCAAAGTGTCCCATCCTTCACCCTAGGGAGAAGTCAAAGAGATCTCACTTGCTGCCTCAGGAGTGGGCGACCCAGCAGAACCGGGGGACCAAGTGTCAGTCCTTCACATCTGAGTCTCAAAAGCCCATTTATTCTTTGGGGGCCTCCCAGGCAAAGCAGTGGATGTGAAGAATGGTAGCAAAGGAGAGAAGGGAAGGAAGCTGAGGAGCCAGGTACCCCTGAGGGGCTTGGTGCCTGGCCACACAGTTGACAGAACAAAGATTTGGGCATCTGAGATATAGGTGATTTCCCTTCCGCCTCCCAAGGGAAACACAGGGAGTCAGCAAGATCTCATATCTGTTTGCACCCCAGCTCCACAACCTGAATTCTCAGCTTACTGTAGGAGCAGAATAATGTGTCCAGCAGATTGACCCAAGATGCTCAGCAGAATTCCTCACAGCTAAGAGGAATAAATTAAATGTTTTATGCACTTCCAAGAAAAGCATCAATGAAGCATATACAATAACAAGAACAATGCTACTACTAATACTAATAATAGGAAACATTTACAAGATAGAGCTCTTACTATGGGAGCAGATATTATTTTAAATAGTTTTACATATTGACTTATTTAATCCTCCCAACAATCCTATGAAGTAGGTACTATTATTATCAATAGCTGTAATTTATAGATGAGAAAACTGAGGCACAGAAAGGGTTAAGTGAAGTAGCCAGGGCACATAGTCAGTAATGAGTAGAGTTGAGATTCAAATCCAGTGAGTCCAGCTCCAGAGTCATAAGTGAAGAGCCCTGGGGTCAGGGCAAAGAGGATGCAGCAATGACCCGTGTGGACGGGAGACTAGGTAGAGACGAGACTGTGTAAGGGATGCCACTGTGGAGATCTCCTGTCTGCTTTCTGTTGTGCTGGCTCTTTGCTTACTCATTTGGCTTATATACAAATGCTGCCTGGTGCTCTGGGCAAAACCCTCCAGATATTACTTACTATAAAAGTAGGTCACTATCAAATTGATTCTGCAAAAATTTTCATATAGGAGAAAGCAAGACAAAAAGATAAGGGATGCCATCCATGCCAGGACTGGAAATAAAAGGCAGGCAACTTCTACTGCCCAAGATGCCAGTTACCTTCCTTCGACCCTCTTCCAGCACATGCCTGTGACTCTGAGTAAGAAAATTCCAGGGACGACTCTCTTATGAAGGGTGCTGCTTATCTAACAGCATGGATTTCCTGACATTTTTCTAAGCTCCCTGGCAAGAATGAGTTGTCTTTCAGAACATTCTAGAGGAGCTCCTTGATGGCAAAATGAAAGGTCAGCTTGTGATAGAAGCTTTCTCCACCCACATGCATGATTAAAAGTATACCAGACTGAAAATAGATTTTGGCTGTGTTTACAAATTAAAGGGCAGTTTGGGAAACGTGCTTCCTTCTCCACTAGTCCCATTGGAGTTCTGTGTTCAGCATTATGTTAAAAATCAAATCTAGACCTAAATCAGGAAAAGAGGTGGGGGAGGATCCACATAGCTGACTGGGTGAGAATTTTCGCCCAACCACCAACCAGCCCCAGGTCCCCAGCAGGGCGCGTCAGCCCCTGACTCCCAGCTTCACCTTCAGCAAAAGCGTCTCACGTTAGCTATGCTTCACTTCATTGTTATTCAATAAGAAAACATATATTAAGTGAACTTCCAACACCATGGTTCGTTACCATGTGATTCAAGGAATGTATCCCAATTGCCTGAGATTTCTGTCTCAAGAATTTTTTCACAAGAGACTCTGAAGAGAATTGGCTCCCGAGTGCTGAAGCACCCCCAAATGTGTACGCTGTCTGCTAACACGGCTGCAGTTCTTCAAAAAGTTTTCTTCCTCATGTTATTCCGGAAGAATTTTGAAAAGCTCGGCACTCACATAATTTTTAACATAACGTCTAAACATTTAAAAAGATGTTGAAATGGCTACAAGGATGTAATTTCAGGTGTAATGTATTTGACACTCAATCTTTAAATATATTTTTGACAAAACCTTGGAAATTCAGTTTATAGAAAAGGACTGCTATATAAGCAACATGATTAGCAAGGTGCATTCTCAGGCAGACCAAGTTTAGGAAATATGTGGAAGTTAGATTCCTTTAAAATTACCCAAACAAGTCTATGGCCATGTCACCCCGAACATGCCTGATCCCGTCTGATCTTGGAAGCTAAGCAGGGCCGGGCCTGCTTAGTCTCTGGAAGGGAGACCACCTAGGAACACTGGATGCTATAGGTGTTAAAATAATAAAATAAAATAAAACGACCTAAACCATGTGCCCACCAGTTAAAGGACTTCTCCTCTCGCCCTTAGCTGTAGATTTCTTGCTGACCCCCTGGAGAGCTGAAGGGAAAGGATTCTAGGATACTTTATGCATCTGACACCTGGGACAAATCACTTTTAACACCCTCTTCTTCCTGACGACAACCAATAAATGAACTTTAATAAAATGAATACACCGCAAAAGGCAAGATTTAGGTAACCACTACATTGTACCGCTCAGTAACAACGTGTCATTTTCCTGATTTCTTTTAACTTTTAAAACCAAACAGTGACAAAAAAAAAAAAATTTTAAAGTTACTTCTGAAATGCAGTACATATTTCATGCATGAACTGAAACAAAAAGTGTTACACCTTGATTTTCGCTTATGATTACAAATTTAAATGGTAATTTAAACTCCTAGTCACACAAAATGACAATTAAAATAACCTAAGTTCTGTTTTTACATCTTTACAGTCCCTGTGCTATCAGTGTGTACTTGAACCTATGATTTGAAGAGTGCCATGGAGGTGTGAGACACGAACTGCTCCTAATGCTAAACTTTTAGGCACCTGCTCTCAAAATGCGTGCCTTTTGCTCAGTATCTGGGGAGTCCTTTAACTGCTGGTTCTCTGAGTTAAATTCAGTGTAGAATATAAGGATACTAAGGGTAGGTAATCAAAATGTGCTAATTTGAAGCTTATGTATATATTATCATAATTTAATAGTAACCGTACCATTTAAGAACTCCTAGACCAACAAAATAATTTGGGGAGGGGGAGAGGCATTTTAACACCAACACTATTTAGAATCGCATGGTGGTAACAAAAGCAGACTGACTTTTATTCAATTTTATTACTTTAAGATTCTCTACAGACTTGGCCCTCCCGCCCCCACCTTGCTTGCATTTGGAGTGAGTGGCTCCCACTGCTCCGCCCTTGGCTCTCTGAGGATAAATGATCTTCCTTGGGAAGGAATAAACAGAAGAAATTTGGCAAGAGAACTTGGTAAGGAAGATAAAGTCTTTTTTCCTTCATAACTTTGCTTAGGGCTGGCCACATGACCCATCAAGGGAGGTTGTCAGTTCTGTGCAGCAATATCGCCTGTTTAAGGCTGTTAATAAGCAGGATAGGTGATAATTGGGTAATAACTAGGGAGCCGTCAGATGGATCATGTTGCAGGTTTGTTTACAGAAGCTTGACAGTGTGGGGGAAACACATAACACCCAAAGTAAGACAGCCTGTTTGAAAACAGGTAAGCTTGAATAGTTTTAGATGGCCTCCTGTCTGCTAAAAGCCCAAAGTTACATTTACGAGGCAGGGTATAATCCCAAAGCACAGCAAAGTCAAATTTGTCTTCTAAAAATAAATGTGTTCATTTAGCTTCATCTCATAATATGCTTTTATTTTATGTTCCTTAAAAACATTTCTCTCTCTCTCTCTCTAGCTCTTTCTCTGTCTCCCCTGTCCACACACATCTGTACACACTTGTCACTTGTATATGTATATATATTTTTACATGATTGTAATTATAGTGTACACATATATATAGTTATAAACTCCTGAAAAAAATTTCATTGTGAAATACATATATATGTGTGTGTATATACTTATATAAACATATAAATATAAAAAAGAAATGTCCACTGATGTATGTATAGATAAAGAATATGTGGGGGTTGTATACTATGGAATATTGTTCAGTCATAAAAAAGAAGGAAATCACACCATTCGCAGGACATTATGCTAAGTGAAATAAGTCAGGCAGAGAAGGACAAATACCTCATATGTGGAATTTAAAAAAAGACAACCAATAAACAAAAACCAAACTCATAGATCTAGAGAACAGATTGATGGGCAGCAGTGGTGGAGGTAGGCGGTGGAAAAATGGGTGAAGGTGGCCGAAAGGTATAAACTTCCAGCGATAAATCGGTCATGGGATATAATGTACCACGTGGTGACCACAGTTTAATAATACTGTGTTGTATATTTGCAAATTGCTTGATCTTATGGGTTCTCATCACAAGGAAAAATATTGTAACAGTGATGATGTTAACTAGACTTATTGTGGTGATCATTTCACAATATACACTGATATTGTATATCTGAAATAAATGTTATTCCAATTATACCTCAATAAAATACATACATGAAAGGTACGAAGCACAGATATATTTAAAGCATAGATAACAATATGCAATTCTAAACAATGCTGGTGTTAAATATATAACAATAATATGACCACACATAGACCCACTGGCCAGTAAGAGCGATACTGGTGCCTTTATTCTCCCATGTGTCCCCACTCCTGAGCATTTGTTCTTTACAAGAGCTAGTGCCTCTGTTGAGTTTCCTCCTTTACACAAAAAGAGTTATGATCATTTTTTTATTTCAGTGTTTGTAGATTTAGTTTTCTACTATTTTTGTTTAGGATTTTTTTTCATCTATGTTCATGAAAGAAACTGGGCTGTAATTTGTCTATGTCACACTGGCACTGTCTAGTCTGGATATTAAGGTTGAACTAATCTCATAGAATGAGTTGGAGAATACTCTGTCTTTTTTCTATTGTTTCTAAAAGTTTATATAGGATTGCATTCATTTCTCAAATGTTTGCAAAACCTATGTACAAAAACTTAATATTTTATTTGTAAGATTAAAACATTAAAAGGTTATACATTCAATATTGTATTTCTTTGAGAATGTTAGATTAAATATGTGAAATTAGAGATATTGCCCAGGTTTGACCTACAAAAATGGCAATTTCATGTGGTCTGACCTAACAGTTGTTCCATACTTGTATAATTCCAATATCCACTATCTCTATGGGTTGGATTCTGCTGTTTGTGCTTTTTGTTGACTTTCACTCACATAGGTTTGTATTCTTACATTTATAGTGATTTTTTTTTTCTGGGAAAATTTAAGATCCATATTTAAAGTATGTTTCTCCACAGATGAGATGGGATTGCTTCTGCCAGCTACCTGGGGGCAGTGCCGAAGTGGAGAAACTTTTTATTTTTGCTTCGCTCTTTTGGACTAAATGGGTTTTGGTGAGAGACATACCAGCAAGGGGAGATGTAAGATTTGAGATTAGGAATTATCTAAGGAGATACTTTTTCTCTTTTCATTTGCTCCAACAATAACTAAGACTAAAATAAGTACCCCAACATCTCCCTTTATGAGGCCCTTTTCCCTCTGGTTCACCTGGTGACAGCCCTGCCCCTCAGGAGTCTCTGAAGTGACTGTTTCCCTCTCAGCTTTGTTTATTGACACCTCAGTGCACAAGCTCTTAAAATCCAGGCTCTGGACTACCCAGAGTTGACAGATGCCCCCTGAGTAAAGACTGACCCAATACTAGTTTACTTTCCTGGATTCTCACTTTCCGGTTTACGGCCTCTAAAGACTTCCTCTTCTTTCTCACCAGGTCAGTGTTCTGCACCAAGGGGCGCCCTTCTGACACCAGGTTGGCTGTATGACCAGAAACAGAAGTCTCAGATTCCTTTTGTCACTAAGTATTATATCCAATGTATTGAACGATATGGGCTCAGTGAGGCATAAACATTAAATGTTTTTTTTCTTCCTAATCACTGCCCTCAAATACGTGAAGCCAAATCTCCTTTGCCCTTGTTTAATGGCATCTTGGGTGGACATTTTAGCTTTCTGGTTATTTGCAATTAGTTCTGTTTAAAATTTAAATCCTAACTTATCTCTTATTTCTTATCCTTCTACCAGCCCCATCCAGAGGGTCTTGAGGTGGAATGAGGTGAGCTCTGCTTCATTTCTCCTTTCTCTACCTCTTCTTCAGTCTCCAGGGAGATCCTTCCTTGAGCCTGCAGAGGTCCTAGGCATCCTGGGGGTCTCCGTGTTCCACATCTCTCTCCTTGGGCATCATACCATAACACTGTGTTCCCTGTCTGCCAGTTGGTGTGGGCTGCTCCATCCAACCTCTTAGTTTCGTGAAGCTGACATCATTCTTGGTTTACATACATCCACAAACTCAAAAAGGTACCTGCCAAGCTTTCCATAAACTTTTCCATATTTCTCTTTCTGGTGGCAGAAGTGGGGAAGGTCTACGGGTTCGAGAGCTCAGCAAGAATCTGGTTAGGGAGAGGATTCAATGCGGCCCTCCTGTGGCACCCCTAGTCATCACCAGCGCTTCTCTGGGATCCTCACTTGGTTGGAGGGAGGAATACTTGGATTTGAGAAGTGTTGTTTAGGAAAATTTATGGACAGTGACTCTGGAGAATGACCTTTTTGGATGCCCCAATCTATTCTTTACCCCAGCAGTGTGCTTATATATCAGGATAAAGATGGGAGTGTTTTAGATAATATGATAGTCAACGAATGTTAGCTATGATGGATTCAACAAATGTTGCTGTCATCGTTAATTCTCAGAAAAATAATACTTCAAGGGCATATTACCTGAAGAATATATAGGGTAGAACTCTGCAGAAGATCTTGTTCTTGGATCTAGAAAATGATGTCTTAGAACCCAAAACCAGATGAGTGTTACAATTCAAGTTTTATATAAAAATGACTTCAACTTTTCGCTGGTTGCAACTGAGGGTAGAATTAGGCTTTATTTGCGCAGAACATGCCTTATTAAAGCCAGTATGTTGAAGGGGAAAAAAAGCCTTCATAGATGACACAATGATAACTTCTAAATTTGGCTTAAAATTTTTTATATGTAAAACACGCCATAATTATTAAAATACCGGTAAAAATGTTTTGTGTTTCCATAAATTAAAGCTTTATCTGCTACCATTGCACTTAGAACAAAATCACTGAACAAGGAGCTAAGCTGAAAATTAATGGTTTCCATGTTCACAATCTTTGTATAGACTTCCTATCAGCTACATGATTTTGCCTGTCTTCCTACCAGCCACACGTCCAGCCACTTGAGTGTATAGAAGACTCAATGAAATCAATAGTCATCATTGCTAACCTACCACCCCTTGTTACGGGGTGCGGTACCCCCATTAGTCACCTGATTCTTTAAAAAGACTCAGTGACCCTGGGTCAGGTACAATAAATCTGGACTTCATTCCCTTAAATTTCACCTCACTCTGAAATAGACTTTTCGATAGAAGTGTTTCTATAAAATTCTAAAGCATGAATTAGAGCATTGTGTGATACATTTTCACTTATAATAAATGAGCTATTTTTTCCTTTTTTCATTCCACTTAGCATTCTTCTTGAAGGGAAAAAAAAAGTCAAGAAAAAAATGTGAAAAAGATGAATGAATGTGACATTTAGAGTAAGATTTTAATGGCACAAAGGCCAAAAATATGAGAGTTACGCCTTTTGCTTTCATAATAACTTGACAGAATTTCAGGATGTTGTTTTTAAAATTAACCTCATCAGAAGAAAGTAAAAATGCATACATTTAAATGAAATGCGTCATAGTAGAGTTATATTTGTTAAGGCAAACACAGCATAGTCAATATTTAATCAAGCATTGTCTTTTTTAGACTTGGCCCCTCAGAGGCTGTCTCCTTATTTTGATCAGTAGTGGCTGTGCTACAAATGTTTGGAAATCTCGTCTGAAATAAACTTACAAACCAGTTTATAAAGACAAGAAAATCAGGTTCGTTTATTCAGAGTCATACTTTATTCAAACCAAAATTGACATTTAGTACTGGCAACTATTATTTCCTAGACCTTATTCACTAACTTGACTTCGAATTAGTTTTTATGAAAAATTTAAAAAAACTTAAAAAAATTATGAAACATTACACATAAATATGTACTGTTTAATATATTTTTAAAAATTCATGTTACCATAACAAAGCTTAAAAAATTTTCCTGACACTCCTCCAGGAGTTCCTTAAATGTATTATCTCAATTACAATATAAACTGCCCTTTAGAGGTAAATGGTAGTCACTTCCATATTTTCCTGTCACATATACCACCTATTATATATTCGTCGATACTATCATTCCATAGTTGGTTTTTCGAATTTTATATAAACAAAATCGCATACTATATATCCTTCTGCAATATCCCTCCCTTCTTTTTTGCTCAATATCCTGTTTATGAGCTACATCTAAGGCACAGGTAGGCAAACTATGGTTTGCTACCTATTTTGTGAATATTTTCATAGAAACACAACCATGTCTGCTCATTTACATATTATCTGCAGTGGCTTTTGTATTACAGGGGTAGAGTTGAATAATTGCAATGGAGAAAGTATGGCTCACATAACCCATGCACTGAATTTTAGATCGACAATTATTTGCTCTCAGCTTATTGTTGTTCAGCTTTTACTGTTTCTCAAGAAAATCTAGCTGTCAGACTAATTGTTGCTATTTTAAAGTTACATCTTTTTTTCTCTCTCTCTCTCTTGCTGTCTTTACAATTTTTATCTTTGTCTTCAGTGTTCTGTATTTTTTCTATGATGTATCTACATGTAGGTTTATTTTTTTTAATGCTTGAGGATTGTTTGGCTTCCTGACTTTGTGGGCTGGTGTCTTTTATTAGTTTTGAATAGATTCTCAGTTAAAATCTCTTCAAATATTGCTTCTGCCTCATTCTCTCTCTCTTCTATGTATGAGACTCTATTAAACATTAGTTTAACCTTCTCATATATGTTCCCCACCCCCCTTCTTCTCAATTATTTATACTGTTCATTCTCTGTTTTTATTCTGGATTTTTTGAATGATTTTCAGTACAATTCTCTTTTTAACCACATTTAATATACTATTAAACTCATGCACTGAATTCTTAGTCTTGGTTAATAATTTTATCTAGTTCTAGAATTTCCATGAAAAATATTCTATGGGTTTTTTTTAAACAATTTGCAGTTTTTGTTAAAATTTTCTTTTTCGCTCTCTATCTCTTTAACAGTCATGACAATTATTTTGAAATTAGTGTCTGATAATTTTGATGTCTGTGCTCCTTTGAGTTTGTTTCTATCATCTGTTATTTCTACTTGTCCTCATTCATGTTAACTTGTCTCCTTATGTGCCTGGTTATTTGTAATTAGGTACTGACCTCATATTTGGAAAGTTGTTGATAGAAATTATTTGAGGACTAGAATAAAGTTATCTGTTTCTTCCAAGTGCCCAGGGCACCAATGATCTGGGATCACTTTTCACCAATGTCAACAATTTAGAATTTCTTGCCTATTCTAATTACTGGAAGCTGGCCTTCAGGCTGTGTCAAGGTTGGATATTTTCATCTCATTTAAGCCTTCCGGAGTCTCAAAGAATGCTGAATTTATCAAGGTCTCCCATCTACCATGGTCTTCAGACTCTGAATTAAGTTATCCTATGATGTAGTAAAAGCACCCTCAGCTTTGGAGTTGCCTCTTTAGATTGTCAAATGTCCCTGGGGCAAAAACAATCTCCAAAGCCAGGATTATATCTGTAGATTTTCATTTTATCATAAATGTTGGCCTAATAATTCTTCACTTTCTTGTTAAAACTCTCCAATGACATCAAGTTGATTTCCCCCCCCCCCAGCTTTTGTAGTTGCTCTCAGCCAGCTGGTTGGTCTGAGTAGGCTAGTTCCCCGTTTTCCAAAGCAGAAATCTCAAAATCTATTTTAATAGTACATATATACGTGTGTGCGTGCAAATGTATACATATACAGATTTATGGCTTTGCTTCTATTGAGGATATTTAAACAAATTCTAAAAGCTTTACAAGGTCTTATCAGAAAGAAATTCTGGAAATAATCCAAGAGAAAAATATGCCACTTCTCAAAGTGACTATTTGAGGGAAGTAATATTTTGGCATGCTAATTGAAAATAAATTATGTTTATATACTACTAATTAATTTAATTCATCACAAATGTAAGAGTAATAAGATTACTTAGAATATCTGAAATGTGTATTAAACTACATTGAGATCTGGACAAATAAGATTTTTGTTATAGCATTATTACACAACTTTAGCTGACTACTCATTGAGCAATTATACCACAAAGGTACATGTCAGTGCAATTTGCTTTCAGAATTAATACTATAATTTATATTTTCCCCTAAAATTTTGGAATAAAACTATTTGTAAACTTGTACCTGTTTCTTTTTTCAATTAGTAACACCTCAATTTTCTAAGACATCATGTATCCTCCTATTTTCTTCATGCTACAATGTGTTCAGTGCAGTTTTAGCACTCTATTAGTTCTCAATGGCTGTTGGAACAAATCACCACAAACTCTGTGGCTTAAAACAACAGAAATGTATTCAATCACAGACTAGAGGTCAGAAGTCTAGGCCCAAATCAAGATGTCTGCAGGGCCATACTCCCTCTAGAAGCCCTGGGAGAGTGTCGGTTGGCTGCTGACATTCCTTAGCTTATGGTCACATGACTCTAATTTCTACCTCTGTGGTCACATGGCCTTCTTCTCTTTTGTCTGTGTCAAATCTTTAACTTTCTTTTATAAGGATACATATGGTTGCAAGAATCCAGGATAATCTCGCCATCTCAAAATCCTTAATCACAATGCAAAGACCCTTTATCAAAGTAAGATAAACTTTTCAAATTTCAAGAGTTAGGACCTGATAATTTGAGGGATCACCATTCAGCATACTGTAGGCACCCAACAAATTATCTCCTTCTTGAGTCCTTTTTTTTTTTTTAAGGTCATTTTCCTCTCAATGATGCAGAAACAGAGGAGAGTAACAAAGACAAAGAATGTTGACTAATTTGGGGTAACTCTCAGGTTTCTTATTCTAGTTCTCTTGTCTTCTCAACTGGGAGTTTCACAATTTAAGAAGAAATTGATGGCCTGGATTAATTCAGGTGTAGATTCAGTTAGAACATCTAGAAGACTAAATAGAAAGCACTAACTTCTCAGGCCTTCACATATATCCTGTGAAGAACCACAGAAGATCAGAGCCAGAATGGATTACAAATACTGTTTAATTCAAACCTATTAAATAACAAATGAAGAAACTAAGGCCAAGAGAGACTGGTGACCAGCTCCAAAGTCACACATATACCAGCTCAAGTCACACTAACAGAGTGCGGCCCTAAACTCCTTCACCCAAACTGCATTGCCAAGAAGCCATAAGGAAAATACTTTTAAATGTTTCTATCAATGTAAAGCCATTAAAAATAAGTATGTAGACTATGAAAAGAGGTAAAAATGTACACATGAAAGAATACGCATGCATACATATACCTAGCATATCATCTGAATATTATTTGTATAATAAAAATTCATAAGAAAGAGGTAGGTATGTTTTTAATCAAATTAATTCCTCTATTTTTTGTGAGAAAGAGGCTGAATTGGGACTAATGGGTCGAAACTACAAGGAAGTGGGTAAGTTTCGGTTTATTAAAAGGAAGAAGTTTCTACAGGTAAAAGCTGTCTAAAAGTGGAATAAGAGAAGATGACATCCAACATTAGAAGTTATTAAAACAGAGGCTGCAGAACAATTTGTGGCAATATGGTTGTTGTACTGATTCCTAAATTCAGACAAGCTGTATTAGATAATGTCAGCAGATGCTGAAAATAGGGGGTTCTGAGCTCAGGCCCATGGGGATGTCCCAAGGTCTATATTTTGAACAAACTACTCGAGTGATTCTCATGTTCAGAGGGTATGTATCAGACAACTGTAAGGAGCTGTTCCAATTCAAGAGTCTATATTTTTTTACATGAGGTAATGGAAACAGCATTGCAATAGTACTGAGGAATCCAGATTCTATTTTGGTTCTGTCCTTAACAAGCTGCATGAGTTTTGAACACATTACATCATGTCTCTGGGACTCAATTTTCCTGTCTGCAGGAGTAAGTGAGACTAGATGTATCTTATGTCTCTTACATGTTAGAAATTTGTGTTTCTGAGGGTGGCCTGGAAGAAACGAATCTTCAAAGTCCCTGGAAATTTCTTCATGACATTCAGGTGATGGAGAATTATCCTTGAAAAACTATTGATGACAGATGGGCAAGGCCATGCTACCTGGCTGGTTTCCTGGAGTTGGCAGGCAATCGGCCCAGGATACGTCTATCACATGTAGGACAGGCGGCGAGTGGCTAGGGCTGGCAGGCTGGAAGTTGCAGACTCAGAAACCTCACCATCTTGGCTCCAACTACCACCTTTATTACTTACTATTCAAAAAGAAGGCCTATCCACTGGAATCAGTGACATGAGAAGTGGTGGGTATTTCTTGACCTTCCACCTTACAAATTAAATTTATTTGGTGAATTCCTACAGGACCCATATAGCGCCTGGACAAAAAGTACTTATTTGGATCATTTTTGTTGAAAATAAAACCTTTTCCCATTACATTCTCTTCTTTGCCTTCTGGCATTTAAATATCTGAGCTAATGTTATTGGTCAGATTTTTATCGATAATTAATATTTAATTAAAAGAAATTTAGTAAATTTAAATAAATTTAATAAAAATGAAGATAGTCTTTATTGATCTAAATAGGAGCTTGTTGTCCACTACTTCTTGTGTCCTTGATTCTGACTGATAGGCACCAACATATTAGGAAGCCCATAAACAGAAGCATCACAACGCCTGCTTCGAAGGGACCTATCTGAAAGAAAAAACATCCACACTGATCTTTTTGGGTCATTGGGTACCAGGGGTCTCTTTGATGTCACCTGTGAATTCTAGAAAACTTTCTTTATTTCAATTATTTGCTCTTCTTACAACTCTATCTTCCTCTCACCCCTACTCTCATTCCTCACAAATTCTTTTTGTCAAAGTCCATATTCCCCAGGTCTATATTTTTTCCCCTTTATTTCAATGTGGGTTTTTTTCCCCTTTGGTGAATATAGCCTTGTTCAGAGAACTTTTCCTTATATTCTAAAGCCTTCAGTTGGAGTTTCTCACCCAGACTCACTCATTCGATTCATTACAATGTACACGTCTGCATATTTCTTTGCATTAGTGTACTTATTTGGCATAAGTCATTAACGCTTCCTCTTTTTTCTTTTTTGTCTTCACCTTTTGTTTTGTTTTGTTTTTTACTTTTGGGACAATTTGTATAAATTGGTGACATTTTCAACTCAGCATGATAGCTGGACAGTACAGAGATGGGCTTTGCAGTAGAGCTACTTCCTGTAGATTAATGTTATCCTCATTTTTCTAATTAAATGTTTAATAAGTCTCTAAAACATACCTAAAATAGATCTTCTGATTTCTCATGCTTCAGTTAAACCAACCAACCAACCCACAAACCAACCAGTAAATCTCCTGTCCCATTCACAGTCTTCCTCATTAAAGCTGATGGCAATTTCATTCTTCTAGTTGCTCAAGCCCCAAAGTGTGGAGTTATTATGGACTCCTTTCTCTTTTTTTTCATATTCTACATATGATCTATCCCCAAATACTATTCTGCCTTTGAACTTGAATTGGAGTCTGACCCCTTCACATATCATCAATGCTGAGCACCTAGTCTGAATCATCATTTTTATAAGTTTCCTATCGAGTGCTTAACCTGCCAACTCCCCAGAGTATGCAGAATGCAACAGAGTGATCCTGTTGAAACATAAGTCAGGGTATGTCACCCCATGCTCAAAGTCTTCTAGTGGCCTTATAATGGCCAAGAGACTACATGATCTAGCTCACCATTATCACTCTGACTTCATCTCTATTATCAATTCTTTTCTTCATTTTATTCCAGGGCCTTCCTCTTAGTTCCTCGACACATCAGAAACATGCCTGCCTTGGAGACTTAGCATTTGCTTCTGGAATACTCTTTCAAGATCCATATGATTAAATCGCTCATCTCCTTTCTATCTTTACTCAAATGATCTTGGCAAGTTTTTGCTTGGCTACCCATTTTGAAATTGCAACACGTCTATCCCCTCTTCATACTTTATTTTTTCCCCTTGGCCTTTATCACGACCTAAAATACTGCAAATTTTCTTATTTATTTTGTTGTCTCCTCTATTAGAATCTAAATTCCACAGGAGCAGAAATTTCAATCTGTTTTATTTACTTCTGAATCCCCAGTGCCCAACAATGCTTAAAAAATAGTAAACACCAATAAATATTTGTTGAATCAATGACCAAGCATGTTAGAAACAGATGGAACTTCTACAAGTAAAAATAAAAGAATAAATTAAACACCTAAAACCTGGATTAAAGAGAAAATTAGTTTTCAGAAACAGTATAACAAAGAGATACATGCCATGGCTCATCTTATGAAACTGGCATAAATTTGATAGTCAAACCAGCAAGGAAAGTAAGTAAGAAAATGACAGACAAATCTTGCTTATGAAAATAGATACGAAAATCCTAAATAACATTTTATCAAAGCAAAATTCAGAAATGTCCGAAAACATCATAGCCAATATTATGGTATAATTACATTTATATAAATTTCAAAATGAGTGAACACTAATAATATACTAACAATATAAGTATCTTTCATTATCCGAGTCTACTTGGTACTTGAGTCCAAAGAGTGACAATCTGAATAATCAGTTGGGATATTTATGAAAACCTCAACTGAACATATGTTTTTAAGGTGATGTGAGGAAATATTGACTCCTTCCCTCTCCCTTTGGTGTGCGGGTCTATGAATTTTGATCTATGTGTAGATTTATATCTCTACCACCACAAACAGGACAGAGAACAGTTCTACCACCTCCTAAAATTTTCTCATACTATTCCTTTGTAGTCACACTCTCCCCTAACTCCCAATTTCTGGCAACCACTGATCCATTCGCCATCACCGTAGTTTTGTTTGTTTGTTTTTTAGAATGTCATATAAATGGGATCATATGGTGTGTAACCTTTTGAGACTGGCTTCCCTCATTCAGAAAAAAATGACTTTGAGACTCATCCAAGTTGGTGCATATATAAATAGTTCACTCCTTTTTATTGCTGAATGTGGACGGAGCACTATTTGTTTGCTCATTCACCCATCAAAGGACATGTGGGTTGTTTCCAGTCTTTGGAGAGGATGACTAAAGTTGCTATAAATACAAGTTTTTGTCTGAACACAAGTTTTCATGTCTCTTTGGGTTGGTGGGTCGTATGGTAAGAATATAATTAAATTTATAAGAAACTTTCATAGTAGCTGCATCATTTTAACTTCCTACCAGCAATGTGTGAGAGTTCCAGTTGCCCCATAGCCTCGTCATCATTTTGTACTGTCAGTAATTCTATAGGTTTGTGGTACAAACTGACTCCTTTTTGGATTTTAAAATTTGGAAGGCAATTAGCCACATTTTGACAATGGAAGAACCACTGAGAATTTGGATAGTAAGGGATACATCCCTATGTGGTAAACAAATTGATTAGTATAAGAGGAGATAGTGGTTACCTCTGGTGGAAAGGGAGGTAGATGCTATCTAGTAGGTCCACCAGTGGCTCTGAGATATTGATGATATATTGAATATGTGTTGTTTATAAAGCAGCATGGCTGGTATACGTGCCCTGTTTTATTATTATTATTGAAACTATATCTATGTGTTTGATGCATTTCACAATTAATTTTTAAAAAAATGTGTGAGCATACAAAAGATACAAAACCTCCCAAAGTAATGCAGAAAAGCATTTTAAAACCAATTCTTTCAGGAGATAAAGTACAGTGAGTTAGTTAAAAAATTTAAAAGCATTTTGTAGAAATTGAACATAAGACTTTCTTAAAGCTTGTTTAAAACTAAAATAATTTCTTTAATATGTCTGTGCTTGTGTACATCCTGTGAGCCAAATTGCTGATGGGCTAGTCAGTTTATTAATGAGCTTGTTATTTCCCAGAAGCCTCAACCTATACACAGAGGGCTGCTCATGGTAAGACCATCCTTAATGGTCAGCAAAGGCTACCTTCTTCCTAGAAGGACCAGATCTCAACTTCAAGAACCATGTTAAAGAACTAAACTTAAAGAATCATCTTTTCTCTTCACAAATTCCTAGACATCTCCCAGGTCACAATCAAGGCTACACAACTATTCAGCAACCTTTCCCTGTAGCCACGAAAACCTTGTAAGGAGAACACTGACCTGTGACGACACTGGGGATTTTGGAGAGGAAGCTCTTGACTGTTCTGATGGGCACACCCCCTGTCTTGTCATCTTGCATCTTTGTAATGATGTCTTCAATCTGAAAGAGGTTAGAGAAAAGAAGTGTTATTGTCTCCCACAAAGTAATAATAAATGGCACCTTTATAAACAGCCAAAATTGTGGGAACATGGATGTCGACAGTAGATATCAAGAAAAGCCTCCACCTGGTCAGTCAACAAACACGTGGATTACATGCTGGGGATGGGGAATTTAGGGGGTTACATACAAATGCAAAAAGCATGGTCTGTAAGGAACAGTCTCCTGTTCAACAAGGTAAGGAGAAATATCTTAGGATTTTTGATGGAAGCCAACATGTAATTCAATATGTATATGGTGAAATTCCTCCTTTTTTTCCAAATTGGGCTTATATATAGGTTGAATGTATAAAATTTCCATATTCAACCTAAAAAATAGTGATTTTAATAGTTTAATCAAATATATTAACCTGCTGACATTATGAAGTATAGGCAGGGCTGCCTTTGGAACCAGAGGAAGATCCAGCCAGAGTCACATAGGAGAAAACAACTATAAATCAAGACGTAGAAAGCTCTGATCTGGGGAAGCTAAGAGGACAAGTCTCAGTGTTGTGAGTGGTGGTATGAAAGTGGTCACTTTAGCCAGGGCTAAGATGGAGTAAGGGCAGGATCCTCTCCTTTGGATTAAGGAAGACCACACTATCAGGAGAAAGATCATGGTGGGCTGTGACCTGGAGCCAGGTGAAATCTTATTGATGAAATAAGATACTATGTACATACAGTGAAAATAGAACAGAAAGCAGGTGGACTACCAAGGATGTAGGTGCCTAAATTGGGAAACCTATTTGCGGCTAAGAATTTACAAGCCAGAGGTAATTTCCTGGGCAGAAATCTCCAGAATAGAATACAGAAGAATTTGTAACAAGGACATAGGTCTTTTTGTTTGGGGAGTGGATGGGTTGGGGGGGTAGGTGAAACTGAAAAAGGGGAGAAGATAATGTTTAGTTTTCTCAGGCATTTTGTTCCCATAAGCAATAGAACATCTTTGAAACACCAGAATGGGTTTCCTGAGCGCTTCCATAATAAATTCACATTATTTTCATTCTAGAAATTTAAAACTGTAGCTCACCTAGTCTAACACACTAGTAATATAATTTGAGGGTAAGCGAGTTTCTCAAAGTTATATGACTAACAACTTGTTTGAAAGAAAGTGGTAACTTGCTAGAGATGAAGTTAAGATATGGCATAACAATAATAATTAATATACGATAGGTAATATATTAAGAATTGATTATGTGTTAGGTACTATTCTAATTACTGTATATATATTAACCTATGTAATCCCCATTATTACTTTAGAAACTAGATTCCACTATTATTATCCTCATTTTCAGATAAAGAAACTAAGATGCAGTGAGGCGTATCAATGAGGGTAGACTAGATTAAGTTGTGGTAACAAATAACCCTCAAAATCATTATGGCTTAATAAAACCAAGTTTCTTTCTTTCTCATGCTACAAGTCTATCCCAGGTCACCAGGGACACTCTGCCAAAGATAGTTACTCTGAGACCCAGGCTAATGAAGCAGCTACCATCTTGAATATTGCTGGTTGTTGCACTAGAGAGACAAGAGAAGATTTTGGAGAATCTTGCACTAATTATTAAATGTTATAGCCCAGAAGTTACATAAAACAGAGTTGCTCAAAATTCTTTGGCCAGAACTAGTTACATGGCACCACCCAACCACGAAGGGGTCCAGTCTTCTGGGTGCCAGGAGGTGAGGGGAACTGATCATGTGTGAGTAGCATCAACGACCATCACAGGGATTAAACCACCTGCCCAAGGTCACACAGCTATGCAGTTGTGGATATGAGTTTTTACCCAGCTTTAGAACCTTGAGTTTAGGCTACTAATCCCTGGGCAGCTCTGCCACCTAAAAAGATTCCCAGAAAACCAGCCAAGTAGTGAGACTATCCTCCCCTAAATATTTCTGGGTTTCCTTGAGAAGTGCTAATAGTGAGAAAGAATCTTAAGCTCCTGACACCTTAGGCAGTGGATGAATATATTATGCTAGAAAAAGCGGTCATTCTCTGAAGATCTTCATTCTGTTAAATGACGGAGAAGGATTTTCATCTACATTCATGCTAATAATCTTAGCCAGTGCTCTGCCTTCTGTCCTCTAAACTCAACCCAATGATTCAGAGTAGTTTAAATATTACTGATATTCAAGAAGAGTTATGCCTAGAAAAATGGACATATTTTCAAAGTAATCTATGCTTTTGATCTAGTGTGCTATCTGAAACCAGACATATAAGTTACATTGCTGCTTTTTGTGAAATGGCCTGAAAATAATGGGGAATCAGAGGGAAGCCGGTATTTCAATTCAGTTAGACCCCTGACATCATTAGACAGTAATAATTTTCTCTGATGTGAGCTGGATTTAAAGACTGGCTGTGCACAGGAAGTCTCCATTATTCTCTTCTCCTCTGCTCTGTTTAGTTGCTTCAGCATACCACTGAATCATTATTATTATAATCATTACTATTATTATTATTATACACATTTTTGGGTGTATAACATTATAATTCGACATCTGTGTAAACTACATAATGATCACGTAAGACCTATCTTCTCATGTTGGCCTACAATGTACCAAGATGTATATCATTCATCAGCTAGATCAAAAGGACAATCCCCTTATCCGACCAAAAGGGGTTATATTTCAGCAATAGTTTATAGTATCACAGGTGTGGAAGAATGTTTCATTGGTCCCCAAATTTTGACTCCTCCACAGTAATAAAATATACCCAAATCTAGGCCCCGGGCTCATGGTGGGCAGAGAGTCTGCCCCTTGACTTTTGGGCTTAGTCATGTGACTTGCTTGGCTAATGGGATGTTATTGACATGATGTGAAACAGAGGCTTTTATTGTACCTGTCTGGTCAGGTTTACCCTCTTCTTTTGCCCTCCTGCATCAGATAGTTGTTCCAAGGAAGGTGAGAGACATCTGGAGCAGAAGGGACCCAACCTATAGTTCTATCGGTCAAACCTCAGTTGACCCACCGACCCATGAGTGAGGAATAAATGCTTATTGTCATATGCCACTGAGTTTGGGGAGGTTTGCTATGCAGCAAAATTATGGCTGTAGCTGACTGATACAACGAAGCTCTGAAAAAATGCATTTATCAAAATTTGCTAAAGTCACAATAAACATCTGGTAATGAATATCAATGAATCTTACAGGTGGGGTGTCCCAGAATGCAACTTTTTAAGAATACAGAAATTCCACCTGTATTATCTACTTAAAAATTCTTAGGGTTTATACTACTCCATAGCCCATGCCATTGTTATGTCAGGCAAATTTGTGAGAACTGAGTTTGATTCTGGAGCACAGTCCACTGCAATATCAGCTAATAATACTGTCTCTGAAATCTTTTTGTCATGGTTTCTGGAGAAATGCTAAGAGCACAGACCTACCAAAAAGTCAAAAGTGGGCTCCGAGGAGCTCATATAAATTATAAAGATAAACATTTTCAGAATATCTACATTAGAGCAATATTGTCCTAGGTATTTTCAATAAATTATCTAATTTACTTCTCATTCTCAAAAGATATTTAATAAAGATGTTGAAATTGAGGCTCAGGAAAGTTAAGTGATTTATCCAAGGACACATAGCTAGTAAGTGGCAAAACCAGGATTCTTATCTAAGTTTTCAATGCCCAAGCTCTGTCTATCCAATCTAAGATTTATCTTTTTGTCCTCAACCAGTGCCTGCCAACATGCTTTTCAGATATTGGCACTTAATACTGTTTACACTGAAGGGAAAGTTTAGCTTAGTCCTAAGGGGGTAGAGGAGGAAACAGAGAAATTGATCCAGATAATCAGATTATCAACCATCTCAGGATTGATTTTGGCCCAGTGACTGCTGATGTCTTGCTCCTCAGTGTTCTCTCTCTTTGTCCCAAGGGCTTGGTTAGATTTATCTTTTCCTGATAGAGCACATCTCCTGGGTGGGGAGCAGGGAGATGGGAAGGTGCACTCTTACAGTTTGATTGTTCATTTTCGTCTAACTTCTGACACCTTTTGTTCCTGAAGAACGACATCGATTCCCTGACATCCTTCAATATGAAGTTCTGTGTCATTAGGGAGCGTGTCAGACCTAAGTTTCACTGTGCCAGTCAATTAGCAGGTGGCCCTTATCTGACAGCCAAGCGATGCAGAGAAACCACTGGCCAGCTCGGCTGGTTCTGCCTGGATGGGTCACAGTACCCGGGATGCTCTTCTCCAAGGAGCTCAACACTCAACACTGACATGCAGGTAAACAGTCTTCTAAACAGCAGGAAAAATGGAAATAATTACACCATAGGGTGGAGTTTCTTTAAAAAGATGGATACTATGAGAGGGTAGACATGATTCACCGAAATAGCCCTGGGATGTAAGAGAGAGTGAGGAGAAGCAATCCTCTCTTTCCAAGCTGAAGCCACAGCAGGACAGTGGAAGAACACTGGTTTGAGGCCCAAGAGAAGTGACCGCCTCAGCTTCATTGACTTGCTGTGTTGACCTTGGGCAAGTTACTTAACCTCTCAGTACTTCACGTCCCTCGTCGCCACAGCGATAGAGACTTGTCTATCTAAAACAAGAGAGTTGTCTGACTTGACGAATGCAAAGCTGTGTCTGCAAGGAAAGGGTAGACAAGCAATCTGGCCTAGGGGTCCCAGTTCTCTATATTGCCCATCTTCCAGGTGGATTCATGCAGAAAGCTTCCCTGTGCTAACAGGTGCAAGGTGGGGGAATGGTGCTGGGCAGGACCAGAGAGTTTTGATGTTTTGAGAAATCGTTTTGGACAAATGGCATCAGAAGCCAGACTGAGACACGATCCAAAGAGGCCCTGACACCACTCCTTTTTGACTCGCCCCATGCTTGCTCATCTCTGCTTGCACAGATGGCACTCCTAACAGAAATGACAAATGGCCAATATTAGTGTTGTTTGTTTAAATTAATTATCCAATGCACTAATTTATTTAGCC
The DNA here is from genome assembly GCF_014176215.1 of Rousettus aegyptiacus. Lineage (NCBI taxonomy): Eukaryota > Metazoa > Chordata > Mammalia > Chiroptera > Pteropodidae > Rousettus > Rousettus aegyptiacus. The sequence continues at coordinate 151,236,869 of NW_023416306.1, read as the reverse complement.
CTTCTAATTATTCCTCAGTGGAAGATTAAAAAACTTCAAGAACAGTCAAATTATGTTGCCATTATTTAAAAAAAAATCCACCACGCTTTTAGCAAAGATGGCAGAATATGCCACAGGCAGGCAGGTCTTTTTGGCTGAAAAGTGTTTCATCTTAGCTTTGAGATCAGTTGCTTATTTCTAGCTCCTAATGACTGTCACTTCAGCTCCTGCATTTCATTAAAGACCCCTTCTGTTTTAGTGTCTGCGAATGAGTGAAAATGATTTTTTGGACACACCTTATCAGCCCAGAGGCAGAAATAAGAGCTGGCAAATGACAATCATATTTCTTAATCCAAAACGTACATGCTTCACTGAGTATGCTCTGTCCCACATGTGTTCCATAAGATCAGGACATTTCTCAATGTTATTTTTAAAAACACAGCCATTCTCAACTTTTAAATGTATTCAGCTTCATTTATTGGGTTAGTGGACATTTACTGAACACCAGGCACTGTTTTAGTTTCTACAGTTATAAAAGTAGGTAGAAACCAGAATCTGTTCCCCTTCATCATGGACTAAAGGGTTACAGAAATATTCAGGGATCTAGGCTCACAGTGAAGGATGTGCTGGAGATAGCAGAGCCAAATATGGGCTCTAAAGAAGGTAGAAGGTGAAACACTAATGAATACCACTTTCCAAGGTCCTCTTCGTCCCTTCTCATTATACCATTCAGAAGACAGTGATTTATAGGAAGGAGGGGAATTTTGAGATTCTTTGTGTTAACTATGACAAAGATTAAAATGCCAGTTAATTTTTTTTTTAGTTAAACTTACTTTTGAATCACCGTAACGTCTAGAACACCTTTGATAGAAAGTTAAAGAAAACTCCAACCTCCAAACATGGAGGATTATTTTCCCCGTGTAACAAGCAATCTGCATGTGGGTGGCTGCTGGCATTACTGCAGTTACTTAATTTTATGTGAATCACCATCTTGGCCTTTCCCTTGTGGTTGCCAGATAGCTACCCTAACTCCATGCATTACTTTTATATTAAAGAAGAAAGGTACAAAGAAACGAGGAATATTGGTACAGCTGTACTTGTTCCTGTTATCTAGAAAAGCATATTCTTTCCCAGAAGATGTCAGCATATCTCTGCTCTAGTCTCATTGGCTAGGACATGGTCACATGGCTACGTGTAGTGCAAAGGAAGCTGGGAAAAGTATATTTAGTTTTTCCGGCCTCTAAATCACATGGAAGCATGATAAGAGGAGAATGGAAATGGAGTTGGCTTAACCAAATAACATTGTCTACCACGAAGACTGTATAGTAAAGAGCATTCATAAAAGATGGTTGGGCAGGCCTTGCTTCCTCTCTGATCTGTTCTCCACGCTGCAGCCTGTGTGATATTCTCAAAGGAAAAACTTGATCATTTAATTCCCTTGCTTAAAATCTATCTATGGTTTCTCAGTGCTTATTCTGGTATAAGCTCTTACAGGACCTGCTCTCTTTTCTCTACATAAATTATCACTGTACCGGTATTTTTCATTAGACTGCTTTACTCAACATTTAATTGTTATAGTAGCTGCTCGAGAAATATTTATTGAATGACTGCATCAACAAGTAAATAAATAAATAAGTGACATCAGTGGTATATTCTTAAAGAATTGTCTCTTAGCATTGAGTGGGATGCTTAATACATTAGGCTTAGGTTTGTTGACATCTATACATTTGGTATTTACATTTTTAAGATCTTTCTGCTTTGGAAATGGGTTAAATAAAGAGAAGTCTCAAGAATCCCTAAATTTTAGCAACAATCTTTAAGAAATTGCTCCACAGGCTCCTAAGTACCAGTTGATGACACCCAGGACAGTCCCAGGGCAGAAGGATGAAGCAGCATTATTTGTCTTCTGGAAGCTTATTTTTATGGTTCTAATATTATCATATGTAGTGTTTCATAAATTACTTTTATGGAAAACATTTTTCCCCATTTAAATGAAGAGAAAAGCCAGCAAGAATAACATTCCAGGTCAGTGAACAAATGGCTTCTTCGTGATACTTTAGGGAGATGACTTTCCCCTGAGCTGAGCTGGACTCGCCAGGCCTTAGAAGGTATCATCTCTCCGGTATAAGAATTTATTGTTTGCTTGGAAATATAAGCAGAGCAGTTTCTTTGGGCAAGTCACAGAATAAGAAATCTCTGACTGTAGATGGCCAGGTACGATGTAAATGAGGAAAATGAATACTGACCAAGGAAACACTCGAGCAATGAGCAATGTCGGAGAACCTAAAACCTCTTTGTTATAACCCCAAATTACTCTAAGTTGAGTGTGCCACCTGCTGCTTATTGGGAACCATCCCCTCTTAACAGATGATCACACTCATACTCAGGAAAGGTAAGCTGTCCAAGGCCAATTGAGTCAGTCGAATAATGAAATTATTGGTAGCAAACCCAGGCAATCTTGCTCCAGGACTGGCTCCCAGGATCACTACACCAGTTGTCAGGGTCCTTCCTGGGGAGGCCTCCATTTGCCTAATACTTTAGCTGAGTGGAAGAATATTTAGAAGATGGGGCCACATCCTATGTTGGAAAGTTTAATATACAGTGTGAAAGGCAGGAGACTAGTCCCCCCAAAAGATTCCCACATCCTAATTGCTGAAACCTGTGAATATGCTATTACATGGCAAAGGGACTTTGCAGATGTGATTAAGGCTAAGGACCTTGAGATGGAGTCATTGTTCTGGGTTAGCCAGGTGGAACTCAGTCTAATCGCATGAGTCCTTGAAAGATGAAGGTTTTTCCCAGTTGCAGTCAGAGAGAGATGTGACTATAGAAAAAGGTTCAGAGAGATGGGACTTTGCTGGATTTGAAGGAGGGAGAGTCCACAAGCTAAGGAATGTGGAAGGCTTCTAGCAGCCAGAAAACACAAGGAAATAGATTGTCCCCTAGAGCCTTTACAATGGCATGTAGTTCTGCTAACTCCTTGATTTTAGCCAAGAGAGACCCATTTCAGAGTTCCGACCTCCAGAACTGGAAGACACCCAATGTATGCTGTATTTAGCCATTAAACTTATGGTAATTTGTTATAGTAGTAATAGAAAGCTAATACATGCAGTGGCCCCTCTTTGTGAATAAATATTTGGAAAATCGGTATTCTGCATTGTTTCCAGAACAGATTAGTGTTTTCTCCTCCTGGGAATCAAGCTGGTAAATTTCCTCAGACTCTGCTGCTCTCTGTTCTTTCTGAATGGCTTCAGTCAAACCACTGGTAAACCAGGAATTGTGGTACTCTGCCTGGGGGGAGATGTCAGGGGTGATGACAAGAGAAATAGCTGTCTATAACTGAAGTAATTGCTTCCATGGCATTTTGAACGCTTCAGATTTTGGTCTACTTGGGACCAATTAGATGGGTGGCTCAGAGGTTACTTCCAAGAGCTCCTTAAATGGGTCACAGTAGTCCATTAATTAACTCCAACACCACATCCTACACATAGAAAAGCAAATATCCTTTTTTATTCCCCATCTCAAATTTTACCTTGCCACATTCTTCACCCTAGACCACCAAGGAGAATTGTGCAAAGTATACCATGTGGCAACATAGCTCGAATAACTAACTAGGCCAGAACCATAAAATGCCCCAGATTTGAACGTGAGGCCTTCCATATTGTCTCTACAGTAATATTCTAGTTTAACAGGTATATCATCATCCTCTTACTATCGGGAAAAAATCGACATCCTTGTTTCCAAGGAAAAACCGGTCCATCCAGTGTCCTGGAATATCACTGCAATTTTATTCCTGGAAAGGAGCCAGGAATGTGAGACCTTGTCCTGCTTCGACCCCAAGGACACCCTGGACTCTGGAATCACTTACCTTTTCTGGCGCACTTCCTTTCTGTCCTCAATGCCCTCTTCTACTCTAAGCTGAACAGCAGAACTGGCAACTAGAGTGAATTTTAGGGCTTGGAATAATTTATGTAAATTATCTCCTCTTCAAAAACCTGCTGTGGCTCCGCCATACTGCTACAAAGTAAATGCCAAGTTGCTGACTCTGAAATGTAAGGTCCTCTGTTACTCAGCATCAAACTACCTCTCTAGCCTAACCTCATGTTTAAATGGAGACGTTGCTGTCTACCCTGCACAGGCATCAAGGGGAAAGAGGGAGAAAAAGCTTATGTGTAGAGCCCCTGGTACCTCTCATCTACATGAAAAGAACCTTCTCCTCCTCTTCCTGTGGGTTCAGAAGTTGCAGGGAAGCAGAAGGTGGAGGGGACAGATGCGAATGTGAGGAACTACTGGAATTCAAACCCCGGCCACAACAATTTGGAAGGGGGTGTGTTTTCTCTCACCTAAGGAGAAAGGCTGTCACAGGTCCTAAAATACTTGGGCAGGGCTGTTAAAAAGGTGAGTGAGTAGTGGGGGTAGGAACCATTCCCAGAGCTGAATTGCATTAATTAGAAAGGCCACCGTCCCAGGTTTAACCCCTACAAGGTGGCTCTACCTGCTCGGTATGAACTCTCTGCTGCATTGGTGATATTCTTATTACAATTCATCGTGAGTCCCTTGTTATGGGTTGAATTGTGTCCTCCTCAAATTGAAACACTAAAGTCCTAACCCTCAGTGTCTCAGAGTGTGGCCTTATTTGGAGCATCTCTACAGAGGCAATCATGTTAAAATGAGGTCATTAGGATAGACCCTAATCCAATATGACTGTGTCCTTATAAAAGAGGGTTATTTGGACACACAGATGTGTAAACAGGAGGTGATGTGAAGAGACAGGAAGATGAGAGGCCTGGTACGGATCCTTCCCTCACAGACCTCAGAAGGAACCAGCTCTGTTGACACCTCGATCCCAGACTTTAAGAGTCCAGAACTTTGAGACAATAAATTTGTGTTGTTTAGGCCAGTCTCCAGTACTTCATTATAGCAGTCCTAGCAAACTAACATACTCTTTCTGACTTTACAGATAAACAGAAATTAATTTTTCCAACTCTTTCTGTTCAATACATAATGAAAATAGTTTCCTTTTATACTCCCCTCCCCTCTCCTCTCCTCCTCCTCCTCCTTCTCCCCACCCCCATTTCCAGATTAGAAAGTGTTGCACATGCCAAATGGACTAATGTGACATCTTGTGTATTGTGACATCTTGTGTCTTTCCCAGGAAGCCAACGCTTCAAAGCTCTAGCTTTCTAAAAGCCAAGACTATGTCTACCATTATGGCTGGTAATGAATAGCAGATTCATTGATGAGATTCAAAACCAGGAGGGTCAGGAAAACACTGTTTTTCAGAATCAGAAATGAGGAGTATCGTGATTAGAGCTGGTCTTTTGTTTGTTCTATAACTATCTGTAATAAAGAATAAGTGTAAACTCCTACAATTAGGGTGCAGATACACAGAACACCACATAAACAGTTTGAAAGATAAATGATTGAGCATCCCAAATATAAGATAGTTTGCATTGGAATCAAATGAAAACTTACAATATACCACGGCAGCAAAAAAATAAATAAATAAATAAATGAAAGCTAATTTGATGTTAGGATGCATTACTAGAAACATAGTGCGCCGAATGAGGGAGGTAATAGGTCCCTTATCTGCACTGGTGAGGCTGTACTTAGGAATGCCGAGTCCCCTCCTGGCACCAGACTTCAGAGGACACTCACAAACCATAGTGAGCATAAAAGCAAGTGACCTAGATCTCATGAAAGCATTAAATGGCAGGGTAGAGGTTGGCAGGGCAGTAATTAGTCCCTCTTCCCTAATAGATTTCAACTTAAATAGAACCATAATCTGAGCAAAGTGTGCTTGCTCTACAAACGCAGCTTCCAAGCAAAGACTTGTAGTCCTTGGTCCTTTCTGTACAGAGATTCTGGATCTGCCACTGCCCAGCTCGTGAAGCACTTCTTGAACCAAGGCCTGGCCCCTGGAAGTCAGTTTTGTACCTTAAAATGCAACTAAGTCAGCCCAGAAGGGCTGACTTAACCTATTAGCCTCATCCTCCCTGGGGTGAATTAGTCTATCAGAAGAGCTAACTCTCACTAGAAAACTCAGAGAACAGGACCACCCTAAAGGACTGGCAATAGCCAGACAGGGGCGGGGAGGCTGGGAGGAGGGGTGGCCTCTGAGGCTTGGATTCTAAGGTGAGTAGGCCCAGATGCAAGCGAAAGGGCTGTAGGTGCAGGTGGGACAAACTGAGCCTTCTAGACCAGGTGAAGCCTGAGCTCGCCAGGTCCTGGGGAGAGAGCGAGGGTCTCGAAGGGAAGGGAGATGCTGAATGGGGGTGTGGTGAAGGTCTCACCTCAAAAAGCCCCCAGAGTGGCTTTTCTGCGTGTGACTCTTACCCTTGCTTTGCCACAAGGAACCCTCTTCCCCTCTGAGCATCTCAGTCTCCTCGTGGATGAATTGGATGGGCTCCATCTCCATGGAACACACTCTTGCAGACAATGTTTAAGCCAGGCATTTCTCATTTCCCTAAAATCCGAGTGGGTGCTATCTGGGTTGCTGGTTGTTTCTAGGCTAATCCAGACCCACACTCCTTCTCCCTCCTGCCTTCGATCACTGATGGTCCCATGGGGAAGGAGTGGAGAAATGAGAAAGGAGAAGAGCTCCCTGCCTCCCTATCCTGCAGCCTTAACCTCTGAGCCACCTCGCTTGCCTCTTCCCCAGGTTAGTGTAGGGTTCAAACGATGGAAGTGGTAGCTCTTTCAAGAGTCGATAGGGGCTGTACGTGGCCCAGCACCCAGGTCTAGTGCCTCTGGAGAGAGGTGGGGCTCAGCATGAGCCTCAGGGTGTGGGGTTCCAGCATGGTTAGGGGGGCTTTCCAGCACTGAGCCTTATGCGGAAGGACAGAACCATTGAAAATATGGGGCAGCTCTCTTAAAAATGTTCTTTTCGTCCCTAAGGGGCCTCCTTTTGGACACCAGTTACATGCTGGCTTTGGACATTCTCCACGTGCGTTCCGGAGCCTGGGGAGTTGGCAGGCGGAGAGTTTGGGGGCGAGAACTGGCAACACGGAGAGAAAGGCGCACGACCTGCATTTGTGGTCATGCGTGTGCAGTGGAGAGAGAGAAAGAACTTCCATTTGATAACAACTTCTGACAGATAAAAAGCCTTTGCCAGCATGTAGGTCATTTTGGGATGCAGAGATTTGATGGGAATAGAAATCTGGCGTGCGTGCATGCATGCGTGTGTGTGTGTGTGTGTGTGTGTGTAAACTTGCTACCTTGCAGAGCTGGAAATAAAACTCAGCTGGTAGGTGTTGAGATTTCAGTCACTCCACAGCAGGAAGGGGAACGAGAGCTTTTGGGAAACCTTATGGCAAAGGTGCTGGCCTCCCCCAGGTCACCAGGCATGCCGGGAAGGGCCCTTTCCTACCGTCTCTAGCACACGGTGTGGGTGCTTCGCTGGGGCCTAGACCAGAGCACTTCGGAGTTTAAACCCCCACCACCAGCTGAAGAAAAGGCAGAACCAATCTAGCAATGTAGTGAGTGAGAAATATGGTTTTCACAGTGGAAATTGCTGGAGGTAAATATAGCAGTGGGGATTGTGTCCAGAGGACAGAAAGGAGCCACAGAGCTACCTCGAGTTCTGAGCATTTGCAGAGGCAAGTGTGACAATGATCCCCATCCAACTGGGAGGCAACAGCATTCTCCCCGCGACACTCTGTTTAGGTCCCTACCCCTTCCCTGTATCTTCCAAAGCTGGTTGTCCTGCCCCCATGGCTCAGGCAGGAGCAGGTTTCATTCCCAACTGTCCAGCCAAAAAGGATCAGGGACAAAGCATCGACAGAGATCTGTATTTGATTCAATTTCATGATATTAAGAAAGACTTATTCTAAATTACAATTTGCTATGAATAGCAGTCAGATTACTGTGCATTCTCTAAGCATATCCCATTCCCAAGGAGGGGAGATGAGGTGGTGGTGGGATTGCCACCTGAGACCCACAGTGAGGTGCAGCCACTGTGGACCAAGAAGCAGTGCGGCCTCCCACGGTCAGATCCTGGCGTGAACAGCCCTCTGCTGCCCCACCCATCAGGTGTTCCTCACACCGGAGGGGGTGGGGTAAGGAGCGGTTAAACTATAGAGTGCCACATGTAACTCAGCCTTGCCCCTAACCAGCTGTATAACCACGAACAAGTGTGTGCCTCAGTTTCCTGCTAATAAAATAATTTCAATGGCTTCTAATATCCTCTCCGGCTTATAATCTCTATACTTTGTCCTCCAAATCCACAGATTGTCACATTTCCTCAGGACATACATGAAATACCGTTTTCCCTGAAAAAGTTTCGTTCCCAGATGCTTCTGTCTTTTGCTGCAGCCTCTACTCCCTCCTCAACAGGAGAGAGGAGAAACTCAGCTGAAAGGTAAGTATGGGCCATGGAACTGGCTCCTGGAGGCTGCTTCTCAGGATGTGGAGCTTACAGAAAGTATGGCTCATCTCTGCTCCCTGCTCCAGGGTAAAATGAACCAGGATCGTGCCCCATGGGATGAGGCTTCTGGTTTCCAGCATTGGGCAAGGAAGTGTGCCTCCATCCTGGGGTTCCAAATCAGGATATCCGGTGTCCCACATTCTCCACAGGTCAATCGCTAATAAAGGTGATATTTCGATCTTCGTCTGCCTCATTTCTCTTTCTCTCTCTCATTGGTTCTGAATGCAGATGGGAACTTGGGGTGTTATTAAATGGACTCTCTAAAACCCCAACAATAATGCTCGAGTTCACAGCGTGAGGGTAAACCTACCGCCTGGATTGAAACATTGCTAACTCTTATTTTTGGCAAAGATTCCAAAACTCCACTGTAGTTTGCAAGCCATCTGGAGCCTGTAGGAACTCAGTGCAAGTTGTTCTCAAGGAGACCTGGTGCTGGCAATAGCTCACAGTGTCTGTCACAGTTTCCTTAGCCAAATGGAAGCTCAGGGCCACAAATGGCACCTCCAAAGTAACTCAGGCTGAACTGTGTCTAGCCAGACGCTGAGCCAAGGGTCCACTGGATTAAATAATTCACAGGCCGCCTCTGGGTATGTAAACACAGCCCGGTCTAATGTGGGCTGACAGGTGATTTCATGCATCATTTAACTCTTTGCATTGCCGAGGAATGCGACAGAGATTAGATAATCAGAATAATTTCACATTTGTAAATGGCTTTTTTCTCAGAGGAACAAAATATTGCAAACACAAACTGGAAAAGAAGCATTCATCTGAATAGTCCATGAAGAAAAACAAAACTGGCATTTGTTACAATAATAGATTGGATACACTTTCCCTCTCCTCCGCCCAGGATAAGTAGCCTTAAAGAGCGTTTCTCAAGGCCAGGGGGAGGTACCACTTATGCTGTGCTCCCAAGTGCCCAGAAGCAGTGAAAGAAAAGGAGGGAGAAAGAGTGAGTAGAACAGAGAGACAGAGAACAGAAAAGGGCAGCACACCTTTGACCTTGGAGCCTTGGTATGAAATGAACCTTGAAACCCCAAGTCAGGAGTCCCTGTCCAACACCAAGTGGCAATGCAGCTCTGCAGGCCGTCGGCCCCAGACAGTCGTCTCCCATGACTATGTCATCCTATTCAACCCTCTGTAATAACGACTTCGCTGGGCCATCCCATCTTGCAAAGCAGAGGGCATAAACGAACCTGTTTTGTTTATTCCCAGACTGCAAATGAGATCTGAATGCCTGATCACCTCTCTGACAAACTAATACCCTCAGTAAAGAAAGGGTTCAAACTCCAAGGGCACACAGCTCAATGTTCTTGAACGACAGGGCGGTTTTAAGCCTGGTGACAATTTAGCACAGCAAGCCAGTGCACGTGCTAAGGGAAAAGGTCACAGGGGGTCTCATATATCCTTCTTGAGCCTTCCTGACCTTCGCTTGTGGCCTGGTGGTGTCCTCTCTGTGTCTAGCAGAATCCTGGGCCAGTTGGCTGTCTTGAGCATATACCTTGCAGACCGACCCTCCAGATGGACTCAGCTGAGAGCCATTGCTGGCCTGCATTGTCTATGGTAAGCTGATTAATTGGGAGTGGGGAAGCCCCTCCCTAAGGTCCCTGCAGACCACTGGGCTTTGGAAAGAGTGCAGACTATCATGTTGTCTGGGAGGATGAAACACACCAAAACTTTAAAACTGTCACCTCAGAATGTCACCTTGCAGGTGTTGAGTTGAAAGCTGAGATGGAACTCCTGTCACCCCCATCTGGCCCAGGTGTCTCTGGGTCCCACACAGGGCTGCTCTGAGAGGGTTTAGAATTTGTTCTGACAAGCATACAATATTAAGGTTAGATGTGGGCCCTGTGGATCTGAAATGAAATATTCTGTCACTAATATGGATTTTAAAACCCTGCTTGGCTGAAGTGTATGAAAAGTTAATGCCCTTGCAAGCAGATGAATCAAATCCAGAAGGAAACGTGGCAAAAGCCTTGACTTTTCAACCTGCCAACCGCATGTCTGGTGAAGGGAAAAGTATGCTAAGAAGCCAGTCCTCCTCCTTGGGTGCCACCTTTTCTCCTGTTGGTGATTGCTCAGGGTGCTGATGGCCTAAGGGATTTGCATGGGTTCTCAAACACGTCTCCCATAGTTACCTCCACCCCCCACAGAGGAGGGTGTAGCCAGGTATGCAAAATTACAGACATGCCAAGGAAAGAGGAGAGGGTTGGAAAATGCTGCTCTTTTGTAAAAATGTTGGTCCTTCTGTGGGGCCACCCTAACACCCACTGGCTGTGTGTTACACACACACGGGAGCAGGTAGTGTGTGCACCATCTCAGACAAAGGCTGAAAACTGAGGGGAGCAGATGGGGCTGTGATCCCGGTGGCAGATCCTAGCAAGGCTCCCGGTGCTGGAGAAGCATCTGCACCGACAGCGTCAGCCCTTCGCTAACACTTGCTGTGCACCTGCTGCGTCAGGTGCTGTGGAGAACACAAAGGTATGTGACACAGTCGAGGAGTTTATAGTTCACCCTGCAGGAGTCTTTGTGCCGCTCGGAAGTTTGATGCAGGGGCCTCTGACCTCCGAATTCCTTGTACGGAGAAGGGCAGGAAGTTGTATAGTCCGAAGTGGTGAGGAGAGAGGCTGTCCTGTGACATCCTCCCAGAGCAGTCCTCATGACCCCGTTTAGGGGACAGCCCTGCGCCCCTACCCTCTCGGTGTGGCAGTTCCTCCTGCTTCGTACCACAGGTGCCCTCTGCCCTTGCGGTGGGCCCTTCCTGCCCCCAAAGTCTCTCCTTCACTTAGATGTCCCACTTGGCATGCCCTTTCCCAAAAGTGCTCCCGCACTCTGGGTTATGCCAACTCATTAGTGACATTAACAAACATATCTCCAGCCTCATAATTCTAGAATCCTCTTCTTTTCCTAAAATTAAAATAATAATAATAATAATAAAAAACTATCTGGTGCTAATTAGTTGATACTTGCCTTCCTTGTAAAAGAATTCAGATGGGGACCTTCTGGGCATCGAATGCCAGTTTAAGCCTGCTCAGGAGAGCACGGCTTGGGGACTGCCCGTGTTCTCTGCGGACATTCCCTCTGAGCAGGCAGTGCTGCGTCTGCTGCCACGCTGCCTTGGCTACCTGGAGCGTGAGGGTCCAGGTAGGTGTGGTTGGGGGTGTTGTTCCTCACCAAGATTTCATCAAATTACCATGAATGGTAGGAAGCACCCTGGAGTGTGCATGCGTGTGTGCACATGTGCCTGCATGTGCGTGCATGTGTGTGCATGTGTGTGCATGTGCATATTGTTCCTCACCATGACTTCACGAAATCACCATTAGTTGCAGGAAGCGCCGTGGAGTGTGCGTGTGCATGTGCGTATGTGCCGGCGTGTGCATGTGTGTGCATTTGTGTGTGTGCATATAAGGGAGTGTGAGCAAGCGAGAGAATTTTCATTAAAGCCTTCCGACAACTAAAATAACAAATAAGAGTGTGTGTGTGGATGTGAATGTTGTATATATATAGTTCACATTTTTTTGACTCAGGGAAGATTCACATGTATTGTGTGAGGACAGAGAAGTTCAAAATGTCTCTGCTTTTTGTTACTTTTTAAATCTCACCCCCGTTTTCCTCTCGTTCCCAGCAGCCCTTAGACCTGCCTGAGCATTTCGGTGGCTTGCAGTGTGTAGGACTGACTCTCGCGATGCTGGTGCCTCTCCTCCTCAGTGTGCCATCTGCAGTTAGTCGGTGTGGTCACCAGGTCACTGGTGATTACTCCCTATTACTCCCGCTTCCCTCTTCACTTCCCTTTCTACCACTAACTTGCTTGGTACTCTAGTCTTCTGAGTCATTGTTTCATCTCCCTATTCGTCTGTAAAGACTTTGAAGGTAGAAACATCTCTTGCTCCTGGCACACAGTAGTTGTACTCTTCCAAAAACAGTTTTTCAGCACCTAATATGTTTTGGATGCTTTTCTAGACTGACTGACTTTAATCCAGAGAGGTAGATGTTCCCATTTTTAAAGTGATTCTTTGGAAGGGTAAAGAAGGAATAAAGCATCACCAGTGACAAACAGCTGTTAAGTGGCAGTCAGCAGTGACGGAGGTAGCATTTGGACCCAGCAATCTGAAATCCAAGGCCAGGACGTAATTGTGCTTCCTTAGCTTTTGTTCTTTTAATTTTAGTCTAGTTGTGCCAAAGACTGGTTAACATCGAGACTTGCCTCTTGAAATAAAAGGTGTTACTTTTACAACAGGGAAAGAAGTATACTGATCTCCCTCTGACTTATGTCTAAGGAAGGCAGATGTTTAAGTATGAAAAGGAAAATTTAAAACACAGCAAAGCACGATCATGCAGCTTATTAAGCTGCAATAGTTAGATGCGACTTATTTTAATTCTCAGGGAAAAGAGATGGATGATGTTTACTAAGCAATACATGTAATTGCTGGGCACTGTGCAGGCCGCTTCTCCAGGATGACATCATGTAGCTCCGATCACAACCTGGGAGGGGGATTATGATCATCTCTGCTCCATGGAGAGGGAAAGTGGGGTGTAGTTTGCTCAAGGTCACATTGTAATAATTCATGGTCCCACAAAAAGATCTATGAAAGTAACTGACTTTCCTACAGTGCCACCAGCAATGTGTAATTAAGCTTTTTGATCTCTCATTCTGAGTGATATTTGGCATTTTTCAACTGTTTGCATTATGAGTATTTCTTTTGGGGAAGCACCTATTATATCATTGTCCCTTTTATTTCTATTTTTTTAAACAGCTTTATTGAGGTATAATCGGTATACAAAAAACTAGACATATGTAATGTATACATTTGATGAGTTTGAAGATATGCCTCCAAACTGTGAAATCACCACCACATCAGGTGTTAAACATATCTATTACCTCCAAAAGATGCCTCCTGTTCCTTTTAATTATTTCCTTTGTGTGTGTGTGTGTTAAGAACATTTAACATGTTTACCCTCAATAGTTTTTTAAGTGTACAATACTGAATTAACTATCATTTTTAATATGTTAAGAAGAGAAGTCCTTAGAATTTATTAATATTTTAACTTATGGTTTTGTATTTCAGGTCAAAAATAAAAAGGTCTTCCACCTATCAGGCTAATAAAAATTTCCATTGTTTTTTTCTAGTGCCTTAATGGCTTTATTTTTTTATATTTAAATATTTGAGTTATCTGGAATTTATTTTGGTGTGAGTTTTGAGGATGGAATTCAGCTTTATTTGTTCCCAAAGGGGTATCTGTTTCAATAGCACTTTTGAATAGGTTATTTTATTATTGATATGTAACACTACATTTATCATATGTAATTTAGTTTATTTTTAAACACTTTCTATTGATTTCCTGGCTAGACTTTTTTATCTGTCTGTCCATCTGATTTTTTAAACTTCTGTAGCTTTGCAATCTATTTTAATATGTGAAGGGCCAACTCCCACTCTTAATCTTTTTGTCAGAATTTTTCAGGCTGTGCTTGCTTATTTAAATTTAAGCTTTAGAATCATCTTGACTACTTCTAAGAACACTTATTGGCGTTCGATTGCATTGTATTTCATTTATAGTTTAGTTAAGACATCTTTACGTTAAATAGGGTATCTTTCCATTTGCCTAAACCATCTTGTATTCTCCTCAGTAGCATTAAACAGTTTTATTAGTATACATTTTTGGCACTTTTCTTGTTAAATTTATTTCTATTGTAAATGGGATCTTTTCAGTTTCATTTCCTAACCAACTTCTGTTTGTATATGGAAAGTTATTAGGTATTTTTATACTCCACCACCTTAATGAATTTCCTTACTGTTTGTACTATTTTTTCATTTGATTCTTTGTGTTTTACAGTATATAATCATATCACTTGCATATAATAATAATTTTGACTCCTGATTCTAATTTTATGCTTATTTCTATCTCTCTTCTACTTGGGCTGGCCAGGATCTCTGGAGTAATCTTAACTAATACAGTTGATTAAGGCATCTTTTCTTGTAGCTGACGTTAATGGCATTGTGTTTACTTTTTCTCAGTAGATATATTAGTAGTAGCTTTGGGGACATATGTTACTAAGTATGTGCAAGGGTTTATATGTGTGCGTCTCTGTGTGTAACATATCATTTTATGATGCATTTTTCATCAAGAATAAAGAATAAATTTTATCAAATGCTTTTATAGAGATAAATAAAAACAATCGTTAATTTTGACAATATTATATAAATTATGATTCTGAATTTTGAAACATTCTTACATTTTAAAAATTCCACTTAGTCATAGTACATTCTCATCTCTGTGAGGTCTTAGGTTTGTTTGCTAACATTTTAATCAGAATTTTTTTACATTGATATTCATAGACAGAACTGGTCTTTGCTTTTTTGTGTTCTCTTTATCAGGATATGATTGATGCATGCTAGCTTTGGAAAAAGGGATTGAGAAGCCTTCTCTTTTCATATGGTCTGTAAGAGTGTAAATAATATTGGGCCTATCTTTTCCTTAGAGGTTTGGTAGAAGAAATCTGTGAAATATTCTGGGCCTCATGCATTCTTTGCAGAGGTTTGCTTTTTGTCCATGTGCTAAATTTCTTCTATGCTGCTAAATTTAGATTTTTTTCTAACAGGGGTCATGCTTGGTAATTTGTATTTTCCTAGAAGATAATTTCTTTGCATCCCTTTTGGTTAGTGTACTGATGATTTATTGACTTTTCCCTAAAGTTTATTTGCTCTTTTCTCCCCCCTAATTTATCTTCTGCTTTTATTCTCATTCATATCTTCCTTATATGTTCCTTAGGTTAATTTTATTTTTCATGTTTTTAGCCTCATGAATGGAAGACAATGTATTGATTTCTTGTCTTTTTCATTCATTAAATACCCATATCTATAAATTTTTCTTTGAGCAACTGATGCCATAGGATATGCAATATGGTTGTAATAGCTACCATTAATTTTAAATATTCTGTGACTTCAGATCATTTCTTTTTTGATTCGGAGTGATTACAGGAAATTATCTGTACCGCTTTTGGTTTGTGAAGTTTATTTAGGTTTTCTGTGTGGTCTAAAGTATGGTCAGTTTTTGGGAACATTCTATGGACATGTGAAAAAGATGAAGTATGACACATGTGACTTTGCTAATTATGTCATTTAGGCTATCTATATCATTACTTTCTTTTGGTCCACTTTATTTGTTAATCCTCCTAAAACTAAAGTTCTATTTTTTCTTGTGTTTCTGTAGTTTTGCTTAACGACTTTCCATACTACATGAGTTGAGGCAGGAATGCTCATGACTGCCAAGTCTTCCTGGTGGAATACACTCCTTACCACACCAAGTATCATTATTTTTCTTGCTTAAATGCTTTTTGCTCTAAATTCAACCTTGGTTTATACTAAGATCATGGCCTCTCCTTTCTTTCTTGTTGGGATTTGATAATAGTTTGTTCATCCTTCTATTTTCAAGTTTCTGAGTCACTTTGTTTTAGGTATATGTCTGGTCTATAGCATATGGTTAAGTTTTACTTTATTTCTAAATTTGAGAATCTTTTTCTTTTACTATGTGAGTTTAGACCACTTGTACTTATTAATATGACAGATATGTTTGTTTTTAATGCACAATATTTTATGTCCTGTTTTATGTTTCAATTGATTATTATTTTTTAAATCTGATATTCATCAGCCTAATAAATCAGATATTCTTTGTTTTGTGTTAGTGGGTGTTCCTCGTACTGTTTGGGCAGGTTTGTACTATGATTAATTCTTCCAGTGATCACCTTTATAACTAACCTATATTTAATCATTTAAATTATTTCTTGAAACACTGACTTTTAACTTTCTGCTTTGAACAATAAAAATTGTTCTTTTCCATCTTCTTTTCCTTCCAATACCTGAATTTTGTTAAAAAAATATAATACACATCCAATTTTACAATGTATATAAAACTAATGTACATATATATTCTTAGACTTTACCTTTGTATATTTAAATATAGTTATACATCGATTACTTAATTTATTGTGTTTAAATGAGATCCTTTGATCTTCATCTGTAAATTATGAAAAAATCAACATATAACACCTTTTGCCTTCTCTAACCTTAATAATATGTTGGTTATGATATTTACATACATTCAGAGCTTATAACATTTTTCAGCAACCAAAATTTTTATGGTTTTTAAGATTTAGTCCAAAAGCTAAACAGATTCAATGTTCACTGGGAGTTCTTTTGTCAGGATTTCTCCCATTTCTTAGTTAGCTTAAGTCTTTCCTTTAATAGTTTTAAAGGAATGACTCATGGGAAGCTATTTTCTCTGAGTTCTTAAATGTTGGACAAGTTTTATCTATTGACTTTATTTTGAATTACAGTTTGACTGTGTACAAATTCTTAGCCCACACACTTTTTTTGTCTTTCATTGATGACTTTGTAGGCATTATCTTTATTGTCTGTGAATGTTTCTATAGGTTAGCTTCAGGTCTACCTGACTTTAAAAATGTTTTGGCCTTACATGTAGGGCCAGATGGGTGCCAGAGTAATCAGGGGGATCATGTTATAAACTATACAATGTCTAACCCATGTACTGTAATCTGAAACTAATATAAAGTAAAAATAAAAAGTTTTTTTTGGCCTTGTATAGGTTTCCTGATATTTTCACTTGGTTGACCAAATGATTCTTTCTTATTTCTAAAGTTTATTAATACTCCTAAAATATAGCACAGTATTGATGCTTCTTCAGCAATTTTTCCTGGAACACAGTACACCTTTTCAATCTATAAATTCAAATTTTTTATTTTTTGAAAGTTGTGTGCAATTATATCTTTTTTGTTTTGTTTTGTGTATGGTGTGTGTGTGTGTGTGTGTGTGTGTGTGTTCTATTTGTATAGTTCTCTTCTTCAGAGATATTTCATTATGTATCTTTGGGGTCTTTTTTGTCACCTAGCTCTACCAATTTATCTCTAATCCGTTTAAACTGTTATTTCCATTTTATTTTATTTGCTTTGATAATCTTGTCCTTCAGATCCCCTATTCTATTTTCAGCAGTGTTTATTTTATGTTGTTTAAAAATCATCTGTGATGATTTTCCTCCTTCACTTTTTTTGATGAGCTCTGTCATTTTATGTTTCTTTCCCTCTATTTCACTGTATCATCTCTGCCCTCTTTATTTCTGTTTTTGAGCTCTTTGGTGGTTTCTCTCATTTGTCTGAATTCATGGTCACATTATTTTTTTTTTTCATTTGTCTGTTAGAATCACCAATAGTGAGAATTCTGCATTTGCCATTTGTTTTCCAGTTCTTTTTCTCCTTTTCTGTTACAATATTTTTTTTGTTGTAGCATGTAGGAACCGGAACACACAGCAGGAGGTGAGTGACTGACGAGTGAGCGAAGCTTCATCTGTCTTTGCAGCCGCTCCCCAGCGCTAGCATCACTGCCTCGGCTCCACCTCAGATCATCAGGTATTAGATTCTCACAAGGGCATTTGTCCCTGGTACCAAAAATGTTGGGAACTGCTATTCTAGGGTGTGTCTACTCCAGGGTGCCAATTTTGAAAATGTGTTTTCTGTTCGCTTTGTCAGAATCTACAGTCTGGTCACAGTTATCCTTGTTCTTCCTGAACTCCTGCTCCATTGCTTTTGGCCAGCCATATATAATATACTGTGATTCATGGATACAGAACCTCCCAGCTTTGTTGAAAATGGAATTTATGCTTTTCACTCTTGTTCTATGTTATGATGTTCAAGAGGAAAATGGGAAGAGCTTTCTTTCTAAGGACATCTTGAAATTTAAATTGCACCATGATGTTTTTGCTGCTCCCAAGTTTACAGCAGCACAGGGAATTGGAGTCTAATGAAATCAAATCGAGTATTGAACTTTCAGTCCCTAGAAGTATCAGGAAACAGTTGGCTGGAATAATTTGGTAAGGTAGCAAAGGCTTTTGACAATGGAAATAGAAAAAAGGGGTGAGCATACATATTGTCACATTAAAAAAGAGCTTCTCTAGGATGAGAAATCATTGACCTTTGAGGAAAAAAATTGATTTCATTCTGGAACAATATCAATGTTAGGTTAAGTTTAAAAGGGACCATAACAGATAAATTCAGAGAAAGAAAATTAGAACTTTTACACTGATTGTTATAGGTTTTGTAAATATAAGTCTTGAATAACTCTATTATTGTTCTTATTATTAGCAACCGCAATACCATCAACTAAGTGCTTATTATGTGCCAGATCCAGTGCCAGATGCCTCCCAAATCCCATTGAGGTGGAACTATTACCCTCGATCATACATGAGAAAACTGAGACTTAGGAAGTTTAACTAAGTAGCTTGAGGTCACATAATCAATAAGTACTATGGCCAGCACTAGAACCCAGACCTGCCTGACTAATACATCTTTTACTTTAATCCTTATACACGATCAATTATCTAATTTATACTATCACTTTAATGGAGGCCGCAGTCTACTTGTAAAAGCAACACTGAATCATATAGTCACATATGACCTTTCTCAGTTATCTATTCCTAGGGAACAACTTATATACTAGAAGCTGCCAGATGGCCACTTTCAGAAACGCAAGTTTACTTATTTGTCTATGGGGGTTGTGAGGTGGGCAAAGGAGACAGAACAATCAGGGGCTCCCCGAATACAGTAAGAGATCATTGTTTCTCTTGCCTAACAACGAATCTAATATCAGGCACTCCGGGGCTAGTGTGACTGGCCAAGAATGACATCAAGTAACTGGACTTCCTGCTACACCGACCTTAATTGTGCAGCTTTTCTTCTCACGGTCAGGAGTGGCTGTTAGACGTCTAGAGAGTGTATGTTCTTTTCCTGAAGGAATAAGGAATGACAAAGGGCAAGAGGCAAAGAGGCTTTATGTATCTGGGGGAGGGAAGTTTTCTGCTATATACACATCATTGGACAGAGCTGTGTCTTATGGCTACCCAAGGCCAAGCCACAGGAAGGCTGGAAATTTGAGGTTTCTGGATTCTATGGAGAATATAGACAAGATGGAAGGGGCTGTAACAAGGGTTAAGTAAGACAATCCGTTGGGTCTCCCACACTGCCTGAGAAGAACTTACTTTTATGAATAAGTGGTAGAAAAACTTGACTCCTTCCTGGCCATGGTCTTTGACAATGTATACGACCTGTCAGGGTCTTGGTTATTCATCTGGAAATACAGAGCTAAGAAACTGCACCAGTCTGGGTGAAAATTTAATGATCTAATGCTTATAAAATTGCCTAACACAGTGCCTAGCACATAAACAGCAGTTTTTAAACATTGCCACTACGTTCATTCCAACCTGTCAAAACTCTTAATTAACTTAGGAGTATCAAACATCCTTGCTAAAGAATAAGATTCTCCAGAAAAATTCAAGGGGATTTATTTATTTTGTCAACACTGAATTACAATTCTCTCCGGGGCAGCTATTATTCAGTTCACCTACAGATTTCATGATTTATTCAATGTTTCAAATACTGACTAAACATTTAGCAGGTGCTATGTTTCCAATTTACTGCTGGGAGCATTTAAAGAAAATACAACAAAAATTCCTCACACAACATTCCCCAGATAAAAAAAGGAAAAAGCTGGCGATAATGTTATTTCAAGTCTCTCCAACAGAAACCTATTTACATTTCCAGATTCTGTTATTTCTCCACCTTGGACTGAATTACACAGCTCGGTTTCCCTGCTGTGGGAACCGCATGTGGCGACGACAGTGGAGAAAATCCATCTTGGCTTTTGTTTCTCATCTCTCAAGTTGATAGCAATGTATGCTCGTGACTCCAGTCTTGCTTCAGGAGAGTGGGTTTAATAAATAGCGAAGGGCGTGTTCTTCAACTGTAAAAAGTTCTTACCGAAAAAACACAGGTTGGTTGTGCTTCGAAGCAGGGTGGGAGGAGAGGCAGCTTACGGCTGGCAGGGCCCAGAGCCTACATGTGTCACGGATGTTGCATCCGTTTCCAAATCCAGTAGCCCCACTCCCCAGGGACCCGCGGCTTTGCTTTCTGTGGTTTTGCTTACCTGCAGCCAGCCAAGGTCTGAACATATTCAATGGGATATTCCAGAAAGAAGCAGCAATTCTCATTTCAGGTTTGAACTTTCGTGTCTTTCTGAGTTGTGGGATAAAATCGTGCGCCATCCCTCCCAGGACATGAATCATCTCTTTGTCTAGTGTCTCCATGGAGTATCTGCTGACCACCTGTTAGTCACATACCAGCCGTCTCAATGGTCAGATTGATTGTCCCCGTATCCCAGTGTTCCAGTAACCCTTGTTTCACTTAATATGGTCCCAAAACACAAGAGTAGCGATGTTGGCAATTTGGATATGCCAGTGAGAAGCCATAAAGTATTTCTTATAAAGGAAAAGGTAAAAGTTCCTGACTTAATAACATCTATTTTCATCTCATGTCATCATAAGGGTGAGTATGGTACAATAGGATATTTTGAGAGAGAGAGCACATTCACATAACTGTTATTATAGTAAATTGTTATAATTGTTCTATTTTATTATTTGTATTGTTAATCTCTTACTGTGCTTAACTTATAAATTAAACTTTATCATAGGTATGCAATCTATATATTGGGGTTGGTATATATAGGGGTTGGTACTCTCTGCTTTCAGGCATCCACTGGAATGTATCCCCTGTGGATAAGGGGGACTGCTGAATTCTACAACTAGTTCCATCAAACTTCAAATGTACACGACATCTTATATGAGGAATAGATTTTCTGTAGATCTCTCAGTTTTGCATAACCTGGGGGAAAGTCTCTGAAGAGCCTTAAGGCAAGGCAATAGTAAATGTATTCCCTGTTTTTAAATGTCCATATGTGATGTGACTTCTGTCTGCTCATCTTAGCAGGAAGTGGCCAAGTTGGATGGTGCTGGACACATTTTTAAAAGAAAAGCAATGTGATGGAGTGGTAAAATCACTCAACTTGGGATCAGAGGATTTGAGTTCAGTCTCTGTCCTCTCCACTTGCTATTTGTGTCACTAGGGCCTATGCTGTTTTATGCTTCACTCAAGAGATGTCTTAACACCCTTCTCTCTCACCACCTGAATAACGCTGGAAAGCTAGACACCCGCTTTCTCTGCCTTTTTTGTAGCTAAGAACTTCAACATGACATGGTTCTGGAGAATGAGACATAAGCGGAAATCTGCAAGCCAGAGGATGTCTGAGAAAGTTTAACCTTCATGAGAAAAGGAGACAATATGGCTCATACTGCTCCTTCCCACATTTCTTCTTCTTTTGACCACGGTCCTGACACCTGGAGCCAAAGCAACCATCTTGTGACCTTGAAGGAAAGGCCAAGAGAACAGCAGAAAGGAGCCATAATGTCCGTGAGCTGTCCAACCCCTGGGGCAGCAGTCTGCTTCCAAGCCTCTTGTTAGGAGGGGCTCTGCACCCCCAGATACAGGCACAGTAATTCAGGTTTTCTGCTGCTTGGAGCCAAAATATTTCCAACTGACACAGTGACTATGGAAGATTACTTTATCTCCTCCTCTACGAAATGAAGCTAAAAGTAGCATACCCAAACACATAGATGCTGTGAATTCTGAATAAAATAATGCATAGCAAAATACGTTGTTAATTATAAAGTTAGAAACAAGGGAACCGAGCTCTCAGAAAATGTTTGCTTTATTTCAACTAATCTGTGTCAACTGTGCTTAGACATATGGCAGCAAAATGATATCCTTTGTGAAGTGCAAGCTCTTTTCTTTTAATACTTTCATTTTCCTTTGTTCTTTTTCTTTTGCCTCAGTTAACCTCCATCCTTTCTTCCCCCTCTACTTACTCTCCCCCCCCCCCTTTCTCTAGCTTTGCATGCACCATGCTCTAAGTTCTTTATTTTGTTGCACTGTATTTGAGAGAACTTGGGAAATACAGACCCAGAGATGGAAGGGTCAGTAAGATGAGCTACCCTCTCTCAATCCTACCAGCTCACTCCCTGGTTTCAAGGGCAAAATGGAAGACGTGGTTTAATCAGAGAGAACCACCCTAGGAGGCTTCTGAGAGAAATTGCCATAGGAGGTATAAGAGTAAAACCGACTCTTCCTAGGAATATATAGCTATAAAGGAAAAAGAGAAAGAGAGAGGAAAAGAAAGAAAAGCAAGCAGTCATTACTGAGTGGGCTACCTAGCAGGCTGTCACTGTACCAGCAACTGTGGCCAGAGTCAGCATTGTGGGAGTAACTGGCTCAATTGCACAGGATCCTGGGCTGGGAAGGGCCCCATGATTAGTTTAATGCTCTGTTGCCATCTTGAAATTCTTAATAATGTTTGAACAAGGGACCTTGTATTTTCATTTTGGACTGGGGCCTGCAAATTAGGTAGCCTCTTCTGATGGTGGCATTTATGTCATTTCAACCCATAACTCCCTTGTGAGGGAGATGGTATAACACTTGCCCCAGATGAAGAAACTGAGGCACAACATATTGGAGAAGGTTTGTTGAACCACACTCAGGAAGTAAGGAGTGGAGCTAGAATTCACACGCAAGTGGCTGCAGCTTCAGGGTCATTCCAGCTCTAAGGTCATTCCTTGTTGATGCCAGATTCCCTTCAGTAGGACAGTTAAACTGCAAATGTTCAGAAAGCAGGACTGTAAGACTCCAAAAAACCAGTCTCCAAAGTCAAAGAATATTTACACTGCAGTGTTCTTTGAGGCCAAATAGGCTTCTTTGCTTCATATGGGAGGAGGTTAAGAAAGGAATTCAGTGGGAATACCCCCAAAGCTTGGTCTTCCAATGGCCAGCTATAGAGTGCAATTTATATGTCAGGGTCTTTTGAGTCCTCGGACATTCAATCTTCATAATTGCATTTTTGTTGTAGGAATGTAATTCATTACCTCCCGACAATGACACATGAGGAAATGCTGTCTAAATGTTTTAGAATTTTGCAAACACTTTCACATCTGTGTTTTTACTTTACCCATGTATAGGTCAGTGGGGGCAGGTATTATTAGATCCATTTGACAAATAAAGAAATTAATTCCCAGAAAGATTCAGATCTTTGCATAAAAAAACATATTAAGTTTGTGGGCAGAGCTAAAACTAGAACCCGGTCCTTTAATCTTCCATGGATTCTTCTCTCACTAAAGCATGAAAAGATGAAAAGGCAAAACAAACAAAAAACATAAAAAACTTAATTGGTCACTTTATAGCTTTCTCCACTAATGTTTCCTGGCAAAAACGATGGGTGATAATAGAACTGCATGAGAATTTATTCCAGAATTTTCAAGGGGTGCATTTATCTCAAAGCTATGAAACAATATCTGTCAGGGAAAATTAGGGCTGAGTACCAAAATAAAAAAAATTATCAGCCAAACAAAGCAACTCTATTAGCTTATGTAGAAGCTTCATACTGAACACCAAAATGCACCCCGTGCGGAGTTTCTGCAGGGGCCATCCTTGCACAGCACCCCCAGGCTACCCCCAGGAGCCGGTGCCCTTTCTGGGGCATCACACGGTACCCAAGACCAGCTGCTTCCCTTTTCAATCACTGGAAATCCTAGGGCTGGAGTTTTCTGCTGGGGCCTCTTCAGAATGCTGCCTAAAGAAAATGAAGAAATCGATCTTGACCCTTGTCATCTTTTGATTTAGCAAGGGGACCGGAGGCAGAACTCTTTACAATTTCCTATTGCATTGCTGAAGGTCGATCTCTGTTTTCCCATCAGCAGTGAGACCCTCCATCATCACCGTCTAAAACCAAACCACATTCTTGTATGTAAATTAATTGTGCACATTGATGATTGTAATACAACCCCCCAACAGTGGTCTTTTGGAGTGACAATGAGAGGAGCACTTGGGAGATGGGGCGCATTCCGGAAATGCTGTTCGCAATCATCATTACAAACAAAGAGGAAGAGGAAAAAGACAAACCACATGAACAATATAAGGGAAATTGCCAGATCGCCAGGATATATCTATCCTGGGTTGGGCGATAATAAGTTTACGCTAGAGATTCATTTGAGTGAGAAAAACGGAAGAGCTACAATAATGTTTTCTGTTTTTTTTTTTTTTTTTTTTTTTTTTTAAAAAGGCTCTTTTGACCTTCAGGAGCAGGATTATCCCACTTTGATGTGAGTGCATTAAACATTAACAATCTTACCATGTTAGTCTCCCAGACCAAATCTTATTAGCATTTAGTACTGACATTGGTTCTCGCTGGTGAATTATTTAAAAAATGTAAGAGTCTGAGATTGTGTGATAAAAATCACATAGCCACAAAGTGGAGATTATTAAAGGCCTTTGAAGACGTGAAATAAGCAGGACCAGTAGTACATGAGGCTGTTAGTCTTTGTTTTGCTTTCATTGAAATATTTTGTGAAGTAAAGGGCTGTTCCTTTAGTGATACAATTCTGAATGAAGCTCCAAAGCTTTAGGTGCATGTCCCTCATGGGAGATTAGGGCTAAAAAGATGGTTTTCCCCTCTCTCCATGCTTCTTAGCTCGAGTGAGCAAAAATATCTCTTCCTTACTTTCTGGAATTCTAAGACAAGTTTGCTGGGTATCTGGAACACAGCAAGGTCCTCGTCCTTTATTCTGTCAAGAAGAACACCTTTTCAACTTTTGGGAGCTGGGAAGCAGATATTTGATTGTCTTTTAAAAAAATTACCCTGGTCTCTGAGAATTCTGAATTCTCCAATATGAAGTCTGGTCACGGTGGGCGGAGCCAGCCAGATGAGTCCCTGGAAGGGTATGGTTACTAACAGTCCCTGAAGCAGCAGCCTGCATCCTGCAAAGTCTCCGGGGAGGGTAACTGGACATATGCAGGAAGTTGATGCTTGTGAATCATGTGTCCAAAGGGGAGCCAGACAGGCCCCAGTGGTGTGGATCCAGACCTCTCTGCGGAATGCTCCAGCAGAGAATCTGTTTTAGAAATGGCACTCCATGGAAATTATCCACTCAACGGTATCTTCTCAAAACTTGGAGGGAAACAGAGAAAATCAATTTCTTTTCCTCCAATGCTTGTTCCCAATAACATTAGCCTCCTTTGTCCTGACCAAATAGAAGGTAGAGAAAAACCACTCTCAGGAGTGGGCAGCTGAGGTGCTGAAGTAAAGGTCAAGAGCCTAGGAATCTGCCCACTCCAGGAAGACCAAGCTCAGTACTTTATACCCAGGGGGTTCTCTAAAAACGAATGGTTTAACCTTTTGCTTCCTAGAGAACAGAGGAGAGAAATCCTCCCTAATGCCGGCTGCCGCTGCCACGGCTGTCACATCTCTGGTGCCAGGTGTCCTCTCTGGCAGCCAGGAAGAGAAAGGAGCCCAGCGGCCGTGGAGCAGCAGCCCTGGCCCCCCTACCAGACCCTGCACCTGTCTCTGCTCAGCGGTGCACAAGGGCTTCAGGAACACTGGGGTGCAGAAGGTGCTGAAGGGTCATCAATAATGTATGACCAACATGCGTGAAGAGCTGGCAGAGAGGAGAGGACGGGAGGCAGGAGGAGGAGAGAAGCTGCCCTCTCAAAGAGCAGACATGAGCATGGGTACAAGTCAGCTTGTACCAATGTCGGGAGAAAGAAGGAGGGGAAAGAATGATAGTGCCAGAAAATAAAGGTTGGGATGAACTGCTAATCCCAATGCCCAGAATATGTCTCCAATGACAAAGCCATTCTTTGAGTTAAATACTGATAATACAATTTTGGCCCACTACAGAGGAAACAATACAGGTGGCCTGTAATCATGGGCTCTCTCCTCCGCAGGGTATGACCAGAGATTTGAGGAAACGGTCTGTTGCCATCATCGCCAGTGATTTGTCTTTAGCAGATTGTATAGCTTAAAAGGATTTGCTGCTGCTTTCAATGACTGTGTTCTTTCAAATGCATGAATTAATAATAAAACTATATCAAGTAAATTTATCAGCCTAAAATTCACAATACCGCATGAGGCCCAGGTTCAGAGAACATTTCTAAATGAAGTACAAACATATAAGCCACTAATTTGAATCAAATTGAAAAGTCGGAAAAGCCATAAGTCAGTTCATGATCCATCTCCTGCTGAGACACAAGTGTTCACTCATTCACTACCCAATTTCGTCACTCATTCATTGAACAGGTATTTATTAAGAGCCAAGTATGTGCCAGCCAGTGTGCTAGGTTTCAGGGACCTAGTTTCAAGTCAAGACGCCTGGCCTTGATACGCTTCTTCCTGTTAATTCAAGGTCTCATGTCCACTCCTCTGTGCCCGCCTTTACCCGGGCCTCTGAGGTTGCTGGTAAGGAGGCGCCAGCAGGCTGATGGCAGCACCCCCCAAACAGCCCCAGCTCCACATGAAATGTTTTTATGTAGACTTGCAAAGGGCGCGTGGATACATCTCTGGTGCGAGGGGGTGGAGAGTGACAGTGAACACATAACACAATATATGGAGAAGCTAAAAATAGGAATTTAAAATCAGGGGGACATTCCACACCAGATAAAACCAACTGCACGTTACAGAGAAACCGAACGCTAATACTAAGGTCACCCACTCTATTATCCCCATTGAGAGAGGCTTTTTAGAGAAAAAGACTCTGAGATTAAACCTAAAAAGCATGAAATGATTTGATGATTGATATCATTTTGTCTAGAGTTAGAGAAATGAGCAAGGTTCAAAGGTTCCAAGCTCTCCAGCTGCAAGGGGCTTTCTCCTTTCTATTTTGTTCCTTCTATAACGATATAAAGGTAAATGTTACACCCCTTTTCTGAGTAGTGATGAATATGAACATGCACGTGTGTGCGTTTCGTCGGCTGGATTTATATTTGTTACTCGTGGCTAGTGCTCTATACGAGAATCCCATCGGATCAAAGGTCGACCACATGAGAATCCAGGAAAATCAGGTCCTTCTCTCTTCGGTCTGAGATTGGGACAACAAGCGGTAGATCAGTGGGATGGTTGGAGAGGAGAGTGTAAATGCTTGAAATGAAAGGACCCGCTGAGCCAGGGCTGGGGCAGACTGTGTTTGAGTAGAAGCTGACGAGAAAATGGAGAAATAAAAAGAGGCGAGGATAAGGGAGGCCACGTGTGGTTCTGTGAGAGGGAACAGTTGCCCCCTCTAATGCCATAGCCTGCTGTGCTTTGCATTCTGTCCCCTCCTTTCTTCTTAGAGCCTCCATTGACCTGGGGGAATGAATGGGTTTCTACTCCTTGCAGTCAAATGGTCCTGATGATGGCGCTCACAGGAATTATGTCTATGAGGAGTGACATGGCTACTAAAACAGATGCGGTGAGACCCTATTTTTAAAAATAAAGCCTACTGGAAAAAACTAAGTACTCAACAGTACACTTATGTATGTGGCACCTTTTTGCAAATGAGGCGTGATAGTTAATTTTATGTGTCAACCTGACTGGGCCATAAAGTACCCAGATATTTGGTCAAACATTATTCTGGGAGTGTCTGTGAGGGTCTTACTAGATGAGGTTAACATTCAACTCAGTAGACTGAGTAAAGCATATTGCCTTCTCTAACGTAGGTGGGCCTCATCTAATCAGTTGAAGGCCCAACTAGAACAAAAAGCCTGACTCTTCTCTTACAGGTAACAGGGAATATTTCCTGTCTCTAGACTCAAAACAAAACATTGCTCTGCCTGTGTTTTGAGTCAGCCAGCCTTCAGGTTAGAACGGAAACTTCAGGCCTTCTGGTTCTCAGGTTTTCTGACTTAAATGAGAACTATACCATTGGCTCACATAGCCGGCCTTTATAACTGTATGATTCCATTCCATATAACAAATCTCTTTCTGTTTATATACATCCTATTAGTTCTGTTTCTCTGAAGAACCCTGACTAATCCATTAGGGAAGATGCTCCTTCTGGTTGGATGCAACCTGGGAGCAGATGGTACCTTTGTGCAAATTGCACCAAGTGCCTCCTTGTAGTAGGATGTAGGGAAAGGTAGAGTATGGTTGGATATCTGGTCCCACCTGCACCATCATGTAGGGACCAACCTGCACATCTGTTAGTAGTGGCCCTGCAAGAGCTGAGCCAGGGGATTGGCAAACAAAGGTGTGTGGGCCAAATCCAGCCTGCCACCTGTTTCTGTGAATGAATTTACTGGAACACAGCCATGCCCATTTGTTTAGCATTGTCTGTGACTGCTTTTGCACTACAGCAGTAGAATTGAAAGTAATTGTAACAAAGACCATATAGCCCACAAGCTGAAAATACTTGTTATCTGGCCTTTTACAGATAAAGTTTATTAACCCTGGGCTTAGTCCATGTCTGATATTTATTTTCTTAAGATCCATACTCCTAAATAATGAAATGAACCTATCGCTGGGTACAGAATATGCAACTCAAGTGTTGGAATTGAATGAATACTTGGGGCCACTTGGACAACATTTGCTTATAAACACAATGCAATGCTGGAGTCCTACAGAAGTTCATTCCTCCCCACCCCAAAGATTGAGCAGTGTGTTTGCTGGCAAGATAAATCAGGTCTACTGATTATAGGACTATGTGTGATTTCATTTCAACTTAAGTGGGGGAGGGAGAGGGGGAGGAGACAACAAAAGCAAAACTCTGTCCCGTCAGAAGAAACTTTCGAAGCCTCACCCCGATCAAAAGCTGAGGAATGTCGTGTACCAGTGCCACAGGTTTTTTTTTTTCTTTTTTTTACTAGGCCTCATCGGATGCTTTATTATTTTTCTGTGCTGCCTCGATAACCCTCACAACACAGAGAGATCATAAATGCTAACTGGGGATGAAGACACAATTTGCTTGAACATTTTACAGGATAGTGGCTTAGAATGAACCAAAATAGATGGATGAGGGGTTTGGACAGGAACATCTAGTCAGAAAACACCTGTTTGATGTAACTTATTGTTGTTGTATGTGTGTTGTCGTATGTTGTGGATGTAACTTGTAAGCATGTTGTTGTTTAGAGTTTCTTTAAGAGGGATAAAAGAAACTAATGAGTCCAGGGTAATTTGTGGTGGGGGGGCAAAGAATGAGTTAAAATGGGATGAAATTCTGACAGATGCAGAATAACCACAATAAAAATATTACCGGAGAAAAGCCACTATGCTCCAAGGACAAGACAGAGCATTTCATATGAGACTAAGAGCTGTCAGCAAAGTGATGTGTTCAGAAATGTTACAATATTCTCGATCCATTAGCCCATGTCAAGCTTTCTGGGTAATGTCTTCCAGGACAGCTCCGGGCTTCTGTTCCCAGCTTAGGAGGTGGTGAGACTCTCAAATGCTAGCGGACCTTTACAAAGAAATCTCTTACGAGGATGAGAGTTTTTCCTTCCAGTGGAATAGAATGAATCACTTTCACACTCTTAAGAAGTTACACATCAGTAATCTATTGCTTACGTCAAGAAAGCTTTGGGTTCAGCCCATCCTGCAGAAGGAATTCCTAAACAAAGAGTGAGTAGAAGGAGGCAAGTCCCCAAAGCACTGTAGTTTTGCAAATAACCTGTAGAGGGCACTGTTAAAACAGTGTGATGGCAAAAAATGTAAGTAAACTGGACATAGACGGGGAAAGAAAGGTTTGTTTTATTACCAGGACCAACTCCTTTCCTTCTAGCCTGCAGATATGAATAATTCTAAGTACATGGGATTCCTCGGCCATTTTAAATTCCACTGTCCTATTCTCTTTGGCTCAGCCTCCCTTCTGTCTTCTTCACTTTCCCTGGCAGTGAGAGATGTGGCTGTCACTCCTCGTCGGTGCACGTGCTCAGGGAAAGTACCGTGCTGTGACATCTGAGATACAGGTTCCGGCCTCTGTACCAGAGGAGAGAAGAGCAGGGCAGATGACAGTTGGAGGTGACCAGACAGAAGTGTCAAGTCTGTGCCTGTGACTTGAATATAAATTTACTAAATACAGGGCTTGAAGCCCTGGTGGGGATTCACTTGATTCCTTGCTGTCAAGGGAAACCAATAAACCGGAGGAAGCAGGCGCCACCTGTCCTGGTGTGAGAATCTCCACCCACAGCCTCTTTTGCCCAGGATGGTCTGAATTACATGGCTCTGCAGCAGTAGATTCAGTCAAGTTACAGTGCTCATGGCTCTCAGACTTGGGTTCCTCTGGAATGTGCAACATAATAGCAGATTTTAAAAAACACACTGGCATGTACATATACACATATAATACACATGAACACATATCCATGTGTGTGTGTATACAGTTAGACATTATTACAATTATTTTAGGGTGAACAATAGAATGCACTTTGGGGCCTTAGACGAAAATCACTGGAAAATGACCAGCTCTTAAAGTAAAAAAAAAAAAAAAAAAAAAAAAAGAAAGAAAGAAAGAAAGAAAGAAAAAGAAAAAGAAAAAGCATCTGCTCTTTCTTTTGGTGATTTTTCTATTAAATGGCATATTTGGCTCCATGTATTCGCGCACTCAATCAGTACTTCTGATGAGCTGAGCACTGTTTTTGTCCACCCCCCACCTCGCCTCCCAAACCTGCTCTGGTAAAATGACGAAGGTCCTAAAAAGGAAATCTTTCTTAGAACAAGATTTTAGTCAGCCTTGCCATTCACATCCTTGGAAAAGCTAATCTGTTCTACCTTTCTGACAATATCTTCCTCGCTCATCAGAAAGGCTGGCCTGCTGCTTTCTACTTAAGGAACACTTTTTTAACACTGGTTTGTACAAAGAGCTCTATTAGGTACCATGAGGTTACAGAGATGAATAAGACTTTGGACCAAGCCCTTAAAAACTTTAAATTCAGCAGGGGAGAAAAGCCTACAAACTACTGTGATGCAGAGCAAATACATGCTATACTGCTGGTATAAGAGGGGTACTTTAGAAGCATTACAAAAAGAACAATTAATTCTTGCCAGGCAGGGAAGGAGGTGGATTTGAACATGGCCATGAAGAATTAACAGAATTCCCTAAAGTGAGGACAAGAGAAGATAGTTTGGATAAACCGATGGCCTGGGAACTGGGCAGAGGAACAAGCAACTGCCCACTGTGGGTTGCCTACTAAACTCACGGAAAGACATAGGGGTGGGGATTGACACGGGGAGGTCACAGAGGAACGCCATGCTAAAAGCTTGAGCTTAATAACATAGGGAAATGAGGAGTTCAAAAATTGGAGTCTGGGAGATCAATTAGAAGGACCTGGCCATCGGCTAGCCAGGGAGGATGGGGATGGGGATAGTG
This sequence comes from Rousettus aegyptiacus, assembly GCF_014176215.1. NCBI lineage: Eukaryota > Metazoa > Chordata > Mammalia > Chiroptera > Pteropodidae > Rousettus > Rousettus aegyptiacus. The sequence goes on along the minus strand of NW_023416306.1, from coordinate 151,205,413 downwards.
TGAGCTGGAGCCCAGGCAGGAGGGAAGACCAGTAGAGCCGAGAGGCATGGTGGTCATCGGGGAAGAACAGCAATAGGAAGAAAATTTACCCCAGCTGCTCCTCCATGTCTTGTCCCTTAAGATGTCAGGAACCCAGAGTCTGCAGGATGAAAACACCTGCACATCTATAAAGATCCCTTTATAGATGTCTGGTAGCTGCAAATGATCCTAGTTAGCCATGGAAACTTCACTGATGGGAATAGATGATTTTAATTAACTGATAAGGATCTAAGATAGGTACAAATCGAACATTTCCTTTAAGACCTTCTATACGGACCAATTTCTGAATAAGCATATTTCTCACACTACATGCCTGGTTTCCCTTGCTTCTGCAGCAACAGAAGCAGCACTGTTGTATCGCTAAATCACCCCTGAAAGGTGTTAACTAGCAGAAGGGATCCTGTGAGTCCAAGAACTTGGTCAAGTCTTAGACTCAATACAGGGGTTTACTGGGAAAGGATTGGTTCAAGGGGGCTTCCAAAAACCTTAAACTGAGGCTGTAGAAAGGAAGAGAGCTGGGGAATAAGAGGGCTTACAAGAGATCTGAAGAAAACCTTGCCACCTACTAAGTTTGAAGCTAATGTCACCACTAGGGAGTCTCTTGGGAATGGGGAGGGCAAAATGAGAACTGCCTGAACAGCTAGTGGTCTAATAAAGGGGGTGGGGGTGAGACCAAGGAGGGAATATGGCAGTGGTGTCTTCTTGGGAATGAAATCAAACTGTAAATAGGGTTTCTGCGATATATTGGGTGTAACACTCGAATTCAGAGATCGGTCCAATCTTAGCTTTATTCTCCTGCAGAATTCTTTGCAAGGAGTCATTTCTCCTATTTCTTCATTTTGTTTTAAGAGAAATTGATCTTCCTTGGATTTATCTAGTCTCTTTTTCTTATTTCTGATTTTCTACACCAAAATGAAAAGTTTATTCTTTTTGGAATGAAAATTTCTATTTGGTTTGATGGAGAAGAATAAACACATTTTAAATGCCAGTTCTCTTCACCCTTAATTTTTTTTTTTTTTTTTTTTTTTTTTTTAGGTTTGGTATCCATTCTGCGGAGTGACAGAAAAAACAATTCTGACAAGGAGCAACCAATAACTTTCAGTCAATCCATTAATTAGGGTGATGTTTATACTTCCTGTTGCCAACTAAACATCTGCCTAAATAGGTTTTCTTAGTATATAAAGTCATAACCATCTGTCCACATGAGATAATATACTCTATTTAAGTTTTATAATTATAGGAGAACTGTGGGCTTACATTTTCTGTTGGAAGAAGGCTTTGGCTACATAAGGAGGGCCGGACCTGGGGCCAGAAGATATGAGCTGAGTCTCACCTTTGTCACTTGGCAGTAAGTGGTCTCTTGCTTCAGCGTTTGAAAAAGGAGAGTGATAACCACTTGCCAGGATGCAAGTGAATGTATAACCTCTATGATATTGGGCATTGAGAGATTAAACAATAATTTCCTGAGGAACTTTTGCTAAGGGTAGAAGTGAGGACTACTACTTAGCTGTGCTGCCTAGGAAGAAGCATGACATTCGTGCTTCTGTGAAATGGGCAATTCATTGACAGATTGACTTCTATAAGCAACGAAGGACTCATCCTGACAATGAATGTTCAACACCATGGCAAAGAAGGAGAAAATGGTAACCCCAAAGGGAGAATGTGGGAGCCAAAGAAAATAGAGAGAGAGAGAGAGAACATACAGGTAAAGAGAGCTGGCTTCAGGCACCACTTTCCAGATCAAGTGGGTAGAAATCCATCACTAGACAGTAAAGGAGATACAAAAATGAGGATTCACACTGGACTAAAAATGATTCACAGAGCTGCTGTTTAATGGTTAATACCAGTTCCTGGGTAGAGAGAGTTTAAAGACTGATATCAGAAATCATTGTATTCTTTCTGGTTTACTGTGTAGACATTGATTATAATTCTCATTTCAAAAGGTGGGTTTAATGGCTCAATGGAGTCCTTGGTCATCTTCATAGCATTACTATTTTTCAAGGACTCCCCTAGATTTGGCATTTATAAATAGGTAGGCCAAGTGGACCTTAGAATAAAGATTCAGATACCTTGAATGAAAAATCCCAGGGCGACTAACTTCCTTTAAAAATTCTGTCTTAGTGAGATGTTTCTGGTAGGGCAAGAAATCCATGAAAAAAAGCATGCTGATGCACCACCTTCGGGAAGCCATCCTCCTGTCAGGCACTCTTACTCATGCTTCTTGGTACTCTCAGCCTTCTAAAGCGCCTGACCTTCCTCCCAAGCCACACTCACTTCATTCTCCAAATCTCCTTGGCCAGCAACCCTCACTGCCATCCGCCATTGCATACTAGACTTATCCCTCCTGTTCTACATACAATCCGGTCCACTCAGAAGACTTCGACTTCCCTCTAAGCCTGCAAATTCATCTTCCACTCTGACTTGGCCAACCCTGGGGTTATTCCTCTTCCATCCCAACCAGACCAACATGACCTTCTTCCCTGCTTATCACTCCTGGGGGAAGCCCCCTAGCCAACCTATCTTAGGTTTCATCGATGATTTTTTTCATTGGAGGCTGCACCTGGTCAAACATCAAGTCTGTTTCTGGCAGTGGGTCCCTTTCATTCAACAGTATTATGGGATGATTTTCAGCAGTATGGTGTTACTTAAGAAGCCAAGATACCAGAAAAACAGAAGAGTCTTAAAAGTAAGAATTGAGTTATCTAATACCTTTTGAAGGACATGTTTGACTTACAAAATTATACACATGTAATATTTCTGTTATCGTACCAGCTACAGAGAAAATTTGGCTAAGGGCTTAAACTAGGGGTAGCACAGGCACAGGCAGAGCAGGTGGCTATCGCGGCCTCTGTGTTCCATTCTGTCGTCCAACCCCTCTGTTACTGGCATATTACAGACTGGAAAATTCCAACTCTGTTAGCATTGCATATTAAGGGCTTTCTGACAATTCAGGCATTTCAAATGGTTTAAGGACCCTGTTACCTCACAAAGGTAACAAATTGACTATCTGTCACAGAGACCTGAAAACGAATCGGCGTGACTACACTGGTACCCAGTTACCAAGCAGTGGAAAGGGTCATATGAAGGTCAGGCATATTTGATGAAGAAACGTGACAAACAGGGGTCTGAACTGCTACCACACCTATCTCTCATGAATGCCACAACTCAAAGGTCTCCACTGCAGCCAGAATCTTACCGGTTCTTTACTCTTTTTTCATGTTCCCAGAAGTTCTCCATTTTCCTCATTTGGAATGCCTGAACGATCCAGGGCACAGTAATCTTTTAAAAAAGAGCTAAACATCTAGAATTGCCCTATAAGTAATGATACCTTTGTAGCAGCCATAGTGATATTTTTTTAAAAACACAAATGAGGTCATTGTAGTCCTGCTTAAAATCTTCCGATGGCTTCCCCTGCACTTTGTATAAAATTAAAATCCCTCACTGTGGGCTACAAGGCCCTGCAGCATCTGGGTCTTCTGTGTCTTTCCAGACGCATGGGTTACCATGTCCCACAGACTCACTAACCTCCAGCCGCTCTTCTTCTGTTCCTCAAACACACCAAGCTCGTTCTCCTGCCTCAGGGCCTTTGCACGTGCAGTCTCTCTCCTACGATGGGCTTCCTCCAGATTTTTGCATATCTGCTTCTTCAGGCCTCGTCTCAAAATCGCCTCCTCACAGTGGCCTTTCCTGACCAACCTGTAGGAAGAGGCCTCCTGCACTAGTCTCTGGATCCCATCAACTCCTTTTATTTCCCTTATTGCATTTGTCACTCTAGTAGTAGAGACTCGATACGATTTGAATTCATAAATTAGTCCCCGATGGTTTCTCTTGCCTTAAGAATCTTGTTTCACTTCTCACTTTTAGCTTGCTACGTATGCCTTGCTCTCTGCATTAGCACGCCAATAACTATCTCTGTATTTATAGCAACCAGTAACTTTCTGCAGCTCCATTAGTTAGGGTCATGTTTATAAATCTTGCCATCAACTAAACATCTGCCTCAATAGAGATGTTAGTATGAAAAATAATAACCATCTTATCCACATGAGATAATGTACTGTACTTAAGTTTCAGAACTGTGTGAATATGCAGTTTTATATTTTCTGTCAGAAAAGGGCTTTGGCTGCATAAAGGAGTACTGATGTGGAGTCCGAAGACCTGAGCTGAGTCTCACCTTTGATGCTCGGCAGGAAAGAGGTCTTGGGCAAGTGGCCTCTGCTTCAGTGTTTGTAAAAGGGGAGTGATAACTACTTGCCATGATGCAAGTGAATGTATAACTTTTATGACACTGAACACTGAGAGATTAAACAACCAATTATTTATTTGCTTTGATCTGTCTCTTCTCACTACAACATGAGCTCCACCAGAGCACAGACCTGGTCTCTCCATTACTGCGTCTGCAGCGCAAGGGATAGTGCCTGGCATGTAGTTGGTGCTCACTAATTCGTATCAGCAGTTGGTTGGTACCATTCTACTGGTAGCTAAATACAACACCTCCACCTCACATATGGAAAGCCTGAGGTTATAAAAGGATGGCCAGTAAGATAAAACAGGGATTTGACTCCCATAGGCATATTCTTTGTATCATAATGTGGCGGTTAATTTTATGGGCAACAGGGTGCTCCGATGTTTTGGGTGTTTCTGTGAGGGTATTTTTGGATGAGTTTAACATTTAAAGTGATAGGCTGAACAAAGCAGATTGCTCTCCCTAATGTGGGTGGGCCTCATGCAATCAGTTGAATTCCTGAATAGGATAAAAGGATGAGCATCCCCTGAATAAGAGGGAATTCCTTTTGTTTGACTGCCTTTGAGCTGGGACATTGTTTTTTTTTTCCTGCCTTTGGACTTGAACTGAAAAATCAGCCTGCTGGTCATTGGACTGGAACTATGCCATTGGCTGTCCTGGGCCTCTAGCTTGCTGACTCATTGCAGATCTTGTGACTTGTCAGCCTACGTAATTGCATGAGCAAATTCCTTACAATAAATCTCTTTCTCTCCTTTTTGCTGTGCATCCTATTGGTTGTTTCTCGGGAGAACCCAAACTAATCTATGAATTGAAGGGAATCTGGGGCTTTAAAACTACATATACTATATATAGTCTGTTTTAAGAATCATTCATGCTACCCCTTTTGCCTTGCAGAGTTTTAATTCTAAAACAAACTGTGTTAGTTGCTGCCTGTCTCTACTCCTCATTAAATCAGAAATACATCCATCTATTCTGATACCTGCTGTAAATGCTTCAACAGTTCAGTTCTGAATTTATCCATTGCCTCCAGGTCCCACAAGAAGAAGATCCTTTCCCTTTTTGGACTTTATCTGAGACCCAGGTAAATATCTTCAGTGTTTGGACTGAGAGATGGTAGGAGCTGTGCTGGCTTTACAACTCCTTCCTTAAATAATTTAGGGCAGAAGTCATATGCTCCTCATTTTAATGGGCAACAAACACAGTACTCTATGGTAGTAGAAACTCACTGTCAGTGAGTTCATGAAAGAAACGTGACTGGTTTTCTCTTGCCCTGAAAATCTCGTTTGACCTCTCACTTTTTCATTTGCTACATATGCCTTACTCTGCATTAATACACTCTGTTCTGGTATTTTGGCCTTTTTTCCTTCTGCAGTTTATACTTCTGTATTTCATACAGGCCTTCACGATTCCCATCCTTGCACCTTCTTTCTCATTCTCATGTCTTTAACTCTTAACCAACATCCGGTCACCATAGAACTCTTCCTTTACTTGTACCAGTATCCAAGGATATACTTTCTTATCAGCAGAGATCCTTAGGTCCTTTATATGCCTGTTCCTGGGCTATCAATTGTTCATCTAAAACTATTAATGATTCCCTTCTCCCCTGGTCCAAGACATGATATGATTCTCTTTAGAGACCCTGGTAACTTTGTAATGTGTCAATTTGGGTAGGCTCAACTACATTTCCCTGCCCTATATGTTTCTGACTAGAATGGGCCACAGGAGAATTTCATGTGCGCAATTTAGAGGAAAAAAGTGAAACGGCAGCTTTACTAATTTATTCTATAAATCTATCAATGACATGCTTTGAGTCTGATTTCCACTTTCGCTACTACTCAGAGAAAACTCTCTGCTTTTAAAGGGTTCATGTGGTTAGGTTATACCCACCCAAGTAATTTCCCAGTCATGAGTCTGGGCCATATAACATATCTAATTATAGAAGTAAAAATCCATCTTATTCATAGACCCAGAGACGATGTAGGGCAGGTGCTCCTATAGGAGCCTTGCTACAATACTGGCTACTATAGTACCCTTATTAAGCTCATTAGAATCTGGATACCTATAGGCAAGACTCACTTTTGTGCAGTGTTCCTGGTATGTGAGGAAATTAATTGGTTTCACTCCCAGGACTGCTCTTCTATTCTTCTTCTATCTTTTATTTGGCTAAGTAACACTCATGTTCTCATTAACGATTAGGTAACACAAGATTAGGGCACTATAGAAATGACACATTTCTCTTTTCCTTTAAAATTTTTAAATTATTATGTCATTTAATCACAAAATTAATACTCCTTAAAGACATATTTAGAAAATTATAATAGTAGAAATAGTGTTCTGGCCCTCCAAATACAACCATCACACAAGACAAATGAATATTTTGTTCATTGTAACATGAAAGCAAAATACTGTAGCAGACAAGTTGACTGCCCAACGTTGGTACTACAGTGGTTTGTGACATTTCTTGGAACCAAGGTGGCAAACTTTCACTGTGGTGAAAGTTTTCTGGTGAAGGAAATGAATGTACTCTTGTTAATTAGCCCATAAGATAATCCTGAGTCAGGGGACAAGGTAAACTGCAGCTGCTGTTACAAAACATCACAAACTAAGTGGCTTAACGCTTACATTTTAGGTCAGAAGTCTAAATTGGGTGGCAGGGAAATGTTCCTTCTGGAGGTTTTAAACAAAAATTCATTTCCTTGTCTATTTGGGCTTTTAGAGGCTGCCTGCATTCTTTGGCTTACGGCTCTTTCCTTCTTCAAATTCAGCAGTAGCATCACTCTGATCTCTGCTTCCATTATTACAACTCCTTCTCTGACTCTGATCCTCCTGTCATCCTCTGACTGATTACACTGGACCCATGCAGATAATCCAGAGCAATCTCCTTATTTTAAGATTCATAATTTACACATGCAAAGTCCCTTTCGCCATGTGAGTCAACGTATACACAGGTTCTGAGCATTCAGTCATAGACATCACCGAGGGCCATTATTTTGCCTACCGCATAAGCCTTGGGCTGGAAAAAATTTCTGTGGCCTTTAGGTTCGCTCTTGGAGGCAGTAGGAGGTCTGAAATGGTGCCAGATTGAGCTGTACTAATTGTGTGGTCCTTTATGGCAGGGAGCAGAACCCCCAAGCCTTGGATACAGCACTGATGGGGACAGGTCTGAGAGCTCATGGACATGCCACCTGAGTTCCAATCACACCGACAGGTGGTAAGATAGATCAGGACTGACCTAATAGACTCAAGTAGAGCCTGATCCTATTACTTAAGTCAGAGGGGAAAGGTTTCTGGGCCCACTGTAGGTTGGTGCTAGAATTTCTCCTAACCCTTTGTCTTTGCTATGACAAGTACGCCTGGAATAAATGACCTTCTGGAAGAGTCCTTTCTGGGTGTAACATAAAAAGGAATGGCCTCCTCTCTCAGATCTCCAAGAACAGTCTGGACACTGCCACCAACTGTGTGGACTCTCTTAGTCCAATATTAGCACTGTATCACAGTGAGGAAACATTGCTGGTCAGCAGCAGTAAATGGTTCCAAATCATCTATACACCTGAGCAGAGAATGCCTGCCCTTTTGCAGCTAGACAGATTTCCATATGCACTCCAGATGAAATTCCACTTCTATCTGCACAAACCAGGGTCAAGGAAGACTTTTTTTTTTTTTTTTTTTTACATCTTCTTAAACTGAATTAATAATAGCTTTTGCAAATGGAAGCAATTCCACATACCTGCCATACTTCATGCTTTCAGGTCTGCCCAAAGCCATCCGAAGCTATTCTCTGAACGACTACAAAGGTGACATTTCTTAGGTGTTCTTTAGGCTGGCTCTGGGGGATAAAGGTTTCCTCGAGAGATTATACGGGAGGCATTAGATGCCAGTAAGTGAAACTAAGGCTTCCATAAGGCAGGAAAGTTTATCGGCTGCTGGTAACTATCTTTCCTCTCGTTTCTTATTACTTTGAATCTGAGTAGGGCCCTTGCCCTATTCAACAGCTTATATCTATGCCAGCTGCATAGCGTCATTTATTTCCTGCGTATATACCGCTTGCTATCCCCGCTGTCGATACTCATGCTGTGTTAGCTATTGACCCAATTTAATGCCTAGCTGGAAACTTTCCTCTCAGTTGTTATTAAAGGGGGGGAAAAGAGGAGAGAAGAAGGGGTGAACCATTTACTCGCATACGTATAGTTCTTTGATTAAAGGAAAAAAAGTAGTGAGGGAAGAGGTTGTCTAATGACCCACATACATATCATTTCTTTCTATGCTTGGGTTTCTTACTCATAATGCAAGCTTTGAAAGCCTGAATTAACCTTCTCAAGTCACTCTAGAATGCTTGCTTTCAATTATATGTGACCTCATACATTTCCAAGTTGATTTTCTTAAAGCTATGTCTGAACTGCAGAGCCACGGTTTTATCTGTAATTCATCTAATTTGCTGGCATTACTATTTTGGCATAATTTCCAATTTAGGGGAAAAAAAGACTGGAAGCGGATACATTTTAGTCATCAGGGGTAGGATGATGGGGCTGGGCCCAGGGGAGAATAAAAGGGGCACAGAGACTGAATGGTATATAGACAACATTTGGATGATTCCTGCATTTTGTGGCTGGAATGATGGCAGTATGTTTTCAACAGACGAGCCTGTCTCCATTTTCAGTACATTTCCTAGTGAGGAGCCACGGTGGGCTAGACACTGAAAGGGCACGTGAGAACATCTAATCCACTACCTTTGTTCTACAGAGGATGCAATGGGAGCCCAGAGTGATTCAACGACCTGCTTATAGTTAGTCAGCAGTTTGCTTACAGAAGAGAAACTAAAATCCAAGTATCTTGATTATCAGGCATGTACTGTTACCATATAACATGCTGTCCATCCTTCCTTCCTCAAATGAGTAACCTCAGCTGCATCTGGTGTGGTAAGATGAGGTCACTCTTGGCAAAGGCCAGGTAACCTTCCTCTCTCCTGAGCCCAGAGTGCATGTCCCTAGCCATTACCTGATTGATCACAATCAGTAGTTTTGGAGACTGGATGAGAGTTTGTGGTAGGCAGAATCATACCCCACACCCAATATGTCCACATCTTAAATCCCTAGAACCTGTGAATATGTTAGGTCACAAAGCAAATGATATTAAAGTTGCAGGTGGATATAAGGTTGCTGTTGATCATCTGTGCTCAAAATAGGAAGATTATCCTGGATTATCCAGGTGGACACAATGTAATTACAAGAGTCCTCAAAAGTGAGAAGAGGCAAAAAAAGTCAACTGATGCCATGTGAGGACTTGACTCACTGTTGCTGGCTTTGGAGAGGGAAGGGGACCATGAACCAAGCAATGCATGCGGCCTCTAGAACCTGAAAGAGGCAAGAAAACAGATTTTCCCTAGAGCCTCCCGAAGTAACACAGCCTGTCGACACCTCAATCCTAACCCAAAGAGACTCAAGTTAGACTTCCAACCTCCAGAATGCTAAGATAATAAACCTGTCTTCTTTTAAGCCACAAAGTTTATGGTAATTGTTAGAGCAGCCGTAGAAAACCAGTACAAAGTTGGAATAATGCCACACGAACCCACGACCCATTAAGATGCTGGAAGGAGTGGCGCTGTTCTCCAACCAGCTCTTTTGACAGCTAACCAGGTGTGAACCTGGTCATATCTGCAACAGAAATAAAGGGAATGGATACGGCAGTTTCTCACTCTCTCAAAAGCACAACCTCTCTCCTTCGTCAATCTTCCTAACAGCGCTACTTCTCTTGCACTGTTAACCTGAATGAAAAGCATGGGTTTTCCAACTATGACTTCTTCATCTATCAATGAGCATAATGCTTGGTATGCAGTAGGTGATCCATAAAAGTTTGTTGAACTGAAATGCATGCCTAAAGAGAATGCCTTGTGTCTTTTTGCAGTTCTCAAAGAAACTTATACATGGCACATAAATTAAAAAAAAAAGATTTTACCTAATTTTTGGAAAACGGAAGAGTTTATTGTGGCAATTTGAGGGCTGGGGTAAGGTGTGACTGCATGAAAGGTAGAAATCATGGCTTTTGATATATTATGAAGTTCTTTAACAACTCATTTCCCCACGTGCCCAACAACAAATGAAGATGTATTTTAAGGCCTGGTTGACAGGCAATGTTGGAAGTCCAAATTATTGTCGCTACAATGGAACAGCTTGTCACAGCAGCCTAATTTATTCTCTTTCTGTGAAAGCCTGGCACAAGATCTGCAACTGAAACTGCTTTTGTTTAAGACTCAACTCTTGCCACCAACCAAGCCAAAATGTGTAGTCATTGTGCGTGTCTGGTTGCATGCAAATTAGGGCAGTGTCCTCGGGTGACACCTGGAAGGCTGGACAGTTGACAATGGACAAACGACACATCATTGTCTTTGCCAGTTGTCCTCTCTCCCACTCTGTCCCATTGGCCGTTCCTGGGACTACGCCATTTCATTTCCTTCCTCTTTATTTTTCTCCTTGCCCTCCAGGATTCCATTTGTTCTGGCTGTCACCCAGGCTCATTCTTTCCTATGGACCAGCACTGTGGGTATGAACCTCATTTTAAGTGCTGACTGGGTGCCAGAAAAGTTGCACATGAGCTGAAATCTTACAAACAAGAGAATTTTGAATGCAAAGAGGAGCATGTGGCAAAAGGAAACCTGATCTAACTCATCTCCATTCACCAGTTCTCCAGTTCTAGCCCCTCTTCCAGGAAATCTCTCCGGATTTCTGCTGAATAGTTCTCCTTGCACAGCATTTCACTTGTCACTTTTTCGGCATGTGTATTATGCTGCTACAAATTCCAGCTTTTTATTTTCTCTTCTCTCCAAAATGTAACTTCCTGAGGGCAAAACATATATGCCCTTCTATCATTTTATCCTCTAATTCCCCTACAGAATAGTTTACATAGTAGAAACTAAACTCATATTTGATGCATTAAATTAAAGCTATATAGCACTTCCTTGAGGTAAAATGTAGGGGTGGGGGTAGGAAGGAGCACGCCTGAGCATGAGCTCTTTTTAATATGTATTTTCTCTATAAAATTAAGGAAGTGCTCCTACCGAGGGAGAAAGTATTCTGTCCTATTATATAACACCATCTATAAAATCATATATCAAAATAACAAACATTTTTCAAAATCTCATGCTTAAAGGGAAATCAACAAGTTCTTATGAAAATGTGATGACTGTGATATTAAAACAGATCTATCCTGAGTTTCTTATTAAAAATCTAGGAAGCAGGAACCTAGTCATTGGAGCTCCATCAAGATTTAAAATATTTTTCAGCATCGAATATCTTAACTTCTTTGAGGCTGTGGATTTAGAATAAAGAAAAGTGTTTCCTTTCCTATACATACTTTCCTCTAATCTTACGTAACAAACAATAGCCCCTCAATGTTGATCAAGCCAAGATGGAATCTTAACACTCATCCCTTCATTTAAGATGACTCATGAACATGAAATCTCACACTGATTTACAGGATTCTAAGATTTTCCAATCTATTTCTAATATTTCCTGATAGCCTATAATGTTGATCTCTGTGAGAAGTTAACTTTACCAGACAGAAATGTCTATTGATTAGGGTGACCATGGATGCAGCCATATGTGCACAGAAGTGTAGTTAACCTCTGATGTTGGCAACAGGAACTATGCTCTTAGAACAGCAGACTTCAGACTAAGGGAGAGCTCAGCACTCAACGTAATTTTGTCTTTGGTCATTTCCACAAAGCATATTGGCATGCAACTGAGTACAGGGCATTACATCTTGTACTATGAGGAAATAAATCAAGGCTGAAGAGGCGTGTGTTGGCTGGAAGACACTGGGTCTAACTGCCAGCTGTATATCACTAGGCAAGTCATTTAACCTCTGTGAACCTCAGTCTCCTCCTCTATTTGATAACGCCTATTTACAGAATTGTTGTAAATTTTGAGTAGGATAACATGTAAGGTAGCATCTTCCCTGGTGCAAAGCATGTAACACTGAACTTGTGATAGACTTGCAGGAGGGTGCTGCCACAGCTGTTCTGCTTAACCATCCTCCCTCACCCCTCATCCTTCTCCATTTAAAATCTTTCTCTTTCTGAGCCAAGGGTAAATGAATCACTGCTGCAAAGTCTATGAGAAGTCACGAGTAACTTACAGTAACTGGTGAATGAAAACCTATTTTGGTTGAAAGTGACTGAAAAATCATATGCCACAGAGCTTGTGCTAAGCTCACGGATATAGTCTCTTTCTCATTGATTTGTAATGGAGAGTGGGAGGAAGTAAGAAAAATATCATAGGATGCGCTCTTCCATTCTCTCAGGTGGAAACTACTCATGAGAGAAAGTTCATTGCCCATCACACCGTGTGGGAAGGTTTTTAAAAATTGCTATGGAATTTAAAAGAAAAAAAAAATAGCATAGAAGAGAAAAAGAACAGAAAAACTCTCAAAACCATATCTTAGGAAAAAACTCACATTCAGGTACCAGCTTGTCATTCTTATGTTACGAAGAGAGGGACGCCCAGGGGACCAGTGGTGCTCTGGAAAGGGGAGCTCACTCAGAACAGGAGTGGGCTTTTTTGAATGTCTCCCAGAATATGGTGGATACAAGAATAAAAGTCTACGGTGCAAGCCTAAATGCCAGCAAATTTCCATATATAAAATACAAATACCTTAAAAACCATTTGTAGAATAATTAGGGGGAAATTATCACCCGGAGAAGTCAGAGCCTTCTGATGAATGTTCCCATGTGCATATGAGTGTGTGTGTGAGCGTGTGAATGTCCCTGAATCATCAGTGGCTCTGGAAACTAAGATAATGACAGAAATAATCATATTCTATGCTTCAGGGTAGAAATTAATTGGATGGGGACAAGTGCACCTTTTTTTTTTTTTTTTTTTGCTTATATTAAGAATCACTAATTTACAGTGGATTGAAAAAAGAAATTCAAGTATTAGGAACATTCTAACAACAGAAGTCTTTCATTCTCCTCCTAGTTCAAGTAATTAGTTTCTTCTCTAACTTTTAGTAAGTCAGTTGCTCCATGGAGCTGGAATCACAAAATATATATTAATTGCTAATGCTCATAATGGTTTGCATCTTTGCCCCTTGTCACATCAGCACCCAATCAGCCCAGGGGTTATATAAAGACAAGAGATAGATTGGATTTGGCCTACAGGCTAGAGTTTGCTGGCCTCCTGACCTGAGAGGTAAATGAGCCTTCACTCAGCCTGACAGTGAGAACTGCTCCCTGGCTCAGCCTTGACATAGCCGAACCCTAGTTACGAAGAGAAGTGCCTCATATCTTACAACCTGTCATACCTGGGAAAAAAAACCAGAATTGACTATCAACTTGACTCTGAGCTCTAAGCTATGAGATTAGAAGAAGTATTTCCAAATCGTTCCCCAAAGCCCTGACATCTCTTTGAGAAAGTGGTCAAAGGGGGAAACTTTTTTCCTCCAGCTCGTTTCATTTCAATTAATATTTCTTGAATTCTGCTTTAAGTATCAAAAGTGTATGAGGTAATTTAATTTGAAATATCATAATACTGAAGATGGTTGGATAACAGAGAAGGCAAGTGTAGCATATTAAAGATGGAGGCCAATTCTGCTATATCACCCATGAAGAGGTGGGGTGTAGGTTCTCTTCCCTTAAAACTGAAAAGACTTTGTAACTGCTTGACTATTAGAATATGGTACAAGTGACTCTGGGCCAAGGCTTCCAATTTTTTTCTCTTGAAATGCTCACTCCTGGGGAAGCCAGCTGTCATGCAAGAAGTCTAAGACTACCGAGTGTAGGTGTAGTGTTCCAGTGGACATTCCAGCTGACTATGTCTTTCAGCCGCCCTCACCAAGGTGCCAGGACCGTGAGTAAAGCCATCAGGATTCTCCAGATTACTAATCTGCCAAATGAAACCAAGTGACCTTAACTGATGCCACAAGGAACAAATGAATCTCTCAGCTGAGCTCTGCCAAAATTCCTGATCTACGAAAACATGAACTATGATTTGATAAAATGTCTGCTGTTTTAAGCCACCAAATTTAGGGGTAATTTGTTAGATGGTAAGCAGACAGCTGGTATGAAGATATGCATCACCTCTTCTCTCTCACTCCTATCCCCCACCCTCAAAGTGGTATGACTGAAATTCAGAGAAGAAAAAGGTCAGCATGGGTTGGAGTGGTTAGGAAGAGCTATAGGAAGGAAAGAAACTGGATGCTGGATCGACTAGGAAGGCCTTGTACAGGTGGGTACCTACCAAGTGGTCCTCTCCACCCTCCAGTGCACTGATGAGCACCCAGCAGGAAATGCTCCATTAGAACTACCAGGCCTTTGGCTAAACTAGATGGTAGATTCCTCATGATGACGAAAGAGACACAGGGTCAATGGGCTCAGACATGAAATGCTGTTTTGCTGACAGAATACCTTGGCTTCCTGGTTTTCTGATGCCTCATTTATGCAAAGATGCAGAGCCTTATGCCATCATCCTAACCAACCACATTTTTAAAACCCATTAATTTTATCAATCTTGAAGTGTTTTCCAGATTAGGACATTTTACATGCACTTGGCTAACCCTAACATTCTCATACAAAGTAGTCGAAGAGTAAATTTCCACAATTCTAACAACGGCTACCCTTAATGCCATTCTCCCATACTGATGGCAGTGCATATGTGACCACCTGGATTTATCAGAAAATTCTCTAGGCCAGTGGTTCCCAACCTTTTTGTCACCAGGGACTGGTGCTCCTATGACAATCTAATGCCTGATGATCTGAGGTGAAGCTAAGGTGGCGATGCTAGTGTTGGGGAGCAGCTGCAACTATAGACGAAGCTTTTCTTGCTAGCCCGCTGCTCAGCTCCTGCTGCGTGGCCTGGTTCCTGACAGTCTGCAGCCTGGAGGTTGGGGACCCCCACTCTAAGCCATTCCTCCAGGTCCCTCTTGAGAGGCATCAGAGAGAGGAGCATCAAATTCATCCACGACAGTTACCAAAAACCAGAATGTAGTGTTGAGAAGTTCTTGACGACATGGTATATTGAACTATAACAAAGACTCTTTGAGGTGACAGATGGGATAACTGAGACGTCATAATGGTGAATGGCTGATGTAGCTGGCAGAAACATTAGCAAAACTAGAATTGGTTCTGCTCTCTGCATTTCCCTGGGAGAGAGACCAAGCATTGTAAACTTGAAAATTCTCTTAAACTTTGTGGTTCTAAGTGGTAAACTAATTTATTTTTGGATGCTTGAATTACTTTCACTCCTGGTAAGTGTTATCTAATTTCCATGCTCAAGACAAAAGATTTGCGAAATCTTTTTGTGAAAACCCCACAAGAGTTGAAACAGAATGTCACGAACAAGTTTCATGTCGACCTCATTTCGCTAAGTAATAACCGTTTAGGGGGAGAATGATTTCCTCTCCCCTGGATAGTAAGCTGTACTTGAAAGAAATGAATAAATAAAAACTTTAAATTTCAGGTGTTGTGGTTTTCTAACTCTCTGAGCACCGGGAACTTCTTAAGGTTTGCTCCTGGGGACACTGACTGCTGTGTAAGAAGTCTAAGACATTGACACACGGTCTATTCTGTACAGTTCACTCTCCGCACAGTTAACTATGCTTCCATATATTAAACATTGGAAAGTACTGCTTTAAGTATTTTAAGCTAAAATATTTCATAAGTTTTCAATTTCATGGAAGCCAGTCAGACCTACTAAAATTCTGGCAGAAGTATTCATGAGCACCTACCCTGTACAAGCAAATATAGGTCCAAGATCTCTTATTTACAAATCTGAAACACAAAGAGCCCAAAAAACAAATCTCTCATAACTCGTTTGGTAGCCCAATCTGACATGTCGTGATGCAAGGCTACTGCAGACTTTCTTTATTCCTGCCTAGTGTAAACAATCACGTGATGCCCTGCAGAAATGGTAATAAGATGGATTTCTGGGTGCAGCCCCAGAGGCTGCTGGGAGTGTTGGTATACATTACCCATATAGTCCAGGGGTTCCCAAGCCCTGGGCCGCAGAACAGTAATGGTCCATGGCCTGTTAGGAACCGGGCTATACAGCAGGAGGTAGCAGCAGGCAAGCAAGCAAAGCTTCATCTGTATTTGCAGCCACTTCCCCAGCACTAGCATCACCACCTCAGCTCCACTTCAGATTATCAGGCATTAGATCCTCATAAGATTACTGGTCCCTGGTGACATTTCTAAAATTAAAAATATATCCGACCTTAAGAATTTCTGCTGAGGGATCAGGCACCTGTACCTACATGGGAGAGTCAATGCTACGTGTGCAGAAGGGAGCAGAGAAGGGAGAGGTCAGAGAAGCAGGGCAGAGACAAAGGGCAGGGCATCTTGGCAACCGCCTGTAGGTAGCAAAGAAGCTGGAGCCAAATCTGCCAACGATGATGAGACTATAATCTGAAGGGCCTGCGGAGAGATACATGCAAAGGTCATCATGACACCCATTAGCGTTCCAAAAGATTCTAATGACCTTAAAATAGAATCTCATAGAGTACGCAAAAGATGAACTAATTTGAACTTTCTTTGAACTATCACAAAATTATAGAAGTTACAAAGTACAAATAGGTTATCTTATCATAGAAATTCAGAAGGGAAAGAGTGTGATATGTCTCACAGTTTAATTTGCCCAGAATCTTCTCTGAGAGCTGGTCTTTGCCACCTGGCAAAGAGGTCCAGGCTGCCATCAAGTGTCCCCATTCCATGCAGGGGAAGTTAGAGTTGACCCTCTGGAGAGAGTATCTTTCTTTTTAAAGTTGCAGACTCTAAGGCTCAGGTCAACCTAGAGCTGCCCCGCGTCATCAATGCCACCACGAGGAGAGGACCTGCCTGAGGGGGAAGTCAATGTAAACTACGGTTGGGAGAGAGAACAGAGACCTGATGACATCTAGTACCCCGGGATCCAGCTATGGCTGCCATGTTTGATCCTCGGTCATTTGCTATTAAGCCAAAAAAACAATCCAGTTTTGCTTCAGCTAGTTTGTGGTGGATTTCAGTCACAATTCCATAGACAATTGGCTCTAGAAGTCTCCTAAATTTGGAGATTAAATATATTTTTAGAAATGTCAACTTCAAGAAAAGAAAATGTTAAATGAATCTCTTCCTTCCTCCCTGTTAGGGACTGAATTATGGCCTCCTTAAATTCGAATGTTGACATCTTAATCCTTATTGTGGCTGTATTTGGAGATAGGGTCTTTAGGGAGGTAATTAAAGTTAAATGAGATCATGGAGTATATCCCCAATCCAATAGGGATTGTGTCCTTATAAGAAGAGGAAGACAGACCAGTCTCCCTGTTCACCCCCAATCCCTTGCACAGAGAAGAGGCCATGTGAGGACACAGCGAGAAGGGAGCCATCTACAAGCCAAGAAGACAGACCTCACCAGAAACCAACCCTGATAGCACCTTCGTCTTGGACTTTCAGCCTCCGGAACTGTGAGAAAATAAGTTCCTGTTGTTTAACCACCCGGTCTGTGGTATTTTGTTATGGCAGCCTGAGCAGGCTCCCTGATACACTCCCTGTGAAGGTTCTGAGTGAGGCAACTTGACAGTCTGTCACACTGTGAGGGTCACCCTCAGTCCCAAATTCTTTGCTACCAACACCCCCAAAAGGAAATGCCATTATGAGAATAAACAGGATATCAGAACCTGTCTTGCAAAACCATGAATGCTAGAAGGCACTAGTGACTCTAACACAATAAAGAAAGCAATTCAAGATGTTTTAGATTAATTTCTTCATATTTCCTTCCAAAATGAAGTTTTGATGATTTAATAATCTCATTTGAAAACACCATGACTGAAGATAAATATCAAAATATAGTTTGAAATATTATGTATTGTGACTCAAAAATGATCTCTAGAATAGATTTACTTTTGACACTAATTAATCAAGATAATTTGCTTTAATTCAACTGTAAGAGAAAATATTTTCAAGTAAAGCTTAGAAGAATGTGATTTTGACTTTTGGCTACAAGACTCCAACTCTGAATAAGAAACACCTGCCAAAAACTGGTTATAAGATGTGTGAGATGGTAAGACAAAAACCTTTTTATACGGAAAGATTCATATTATAATCTCATCAAGTAATGTCTCAGTGTTCCATGGAGTTGGTTTATTGAATGGTAGGCATGTGAGGGTATATTTTCTTTTTTCTCTCATCAACATCTTTGGCATATATTCTGTTGAATCTCCCTTCCCTGTGGCTGAACAGCATCTCAGGAAGACCCCACAGCTTTTGACCACTTTCAATATAAGAATAGTGTTATTTGTGAAAGCTAAAACTCATTTATTTATTCGAGGTCTAGTGATCTCATATCAAAACTTCAATCTCAGTCAATGTAAAGCCTTTCTCCTCCTGCTCCATCTTGCATGACCTGTAGTGAGGAGGGGGCCTGTGGCTCTTCCTTTCACTCTCCTCCCCCTCTTCCACTGCTCCCCATTATTACATGGCTGCTTGTACTTCCTCTAGGGTGAACATAAGGGGACTTGAGGTCAGTGGAGGAGGTTCTGGATATCTTTTTAAATCAGTTTGTGCTGTTTGCAATTCTCTCTTGACTATCAAAGTTGTCTGGGGAGTTTGTAGTTTCTTCAGAGGCCCCACGTGGAACTCCCCATGCCCAGTTCTCTAACATGGTTAAAAAACCATCTGAACGGACTTTTGTAACCACCTTCCAACACTACCTACTTCAGCAAACACTTCACAGTTTGGCTCGACTGCCTGGGTCACCTCACCCCAACAGACTACCTTCCAGGCAAGAAACCAGCAATGATTAGATCTCTACCTTTCCCAATGTTGCTTGACTCAAGAACATACACATCTTTGCCAAATCCTGGAAGCTGAGCTTGCCACTGCTCACACGTCTCTCCTTGCCTAACACTTTCATGCGCTGTGCTAGCAATTTCCCAGCTACAAAATTCTCTTTGTGGGAAGCAGGCACCTGTCTCTAGATTCACATACCCCCAAACTCTTCACTGTGCTTTACTCTGAGGGGCCAGAAGCAGCTCAGCAGGCATCCATCTGGGGAGTGAGAGGCTTACCTCTCATTGTTGCCATGACGCCAATCTTTAGATTAGAGTCCTCTCCCTTGGCACTTCTCTCCTCCCCCATGGCAATGAAAGAGGAAATGCCCCAGCATGCTTTACAGGCCCACAACTCTTGACTGAGATGATTGTCTCCAATCTCCTTCTGAATCATCTCTATTCCAAGCTAGAGCTGTAATGGGGGCTGGAAGTCACTAGATTGATTTTGACATCTTTTGTTAAATGCTCCCTGGCCATGTCTAGTGCTATGTTTTAGAACATAGATAATTATCACTTGTTTTCAACTTTGGAGTATTAATTCCTTCTGATAATTGGAAAAGTCCCATTCAACATCTTCATTTCAAATTATGTTTCTGGAAAATTAGCAACTCAGTACCGAAAGCATCTTACAAACCTCAATGAGTCTGGAGGAGAGAAGTGGACCATGAATAAAACAGCAACTTTACAGGGATTCCACTCTCATAGTAATGGCTATTATAATCATATAATAGAGTCTAGCAGTCACACTTTATACACGTAAAGGTGTACAGAAAACATGCTGGGCTGTAATATAGTTTCTTGATTAAAATATACAGCTATATACATATTTAAATAATATATCCTTAAATTTTTATTTGATTCAAGAGCAAACGGAACGAATATTCTAGGTAAGCTACTTATTAGGAGCAGAGTATTTTGGGAGACTCATGACTTTGTTGAGGCTGTTTTAATTAGCCATTTGAAACTCTTATTCATTAAACAATTTTTTTTGACCCTCGGCCACCTGATTTCAGAGTACTAACAATGACAACAATCTCTACGTCTATTGCAGTACGGTGATATACAGTGTGCCAGCATTTTCCATACATTGGCTCAATCAGTCCTTTCAGGGATAAAACACATGGCTGAGCCTACAACAAGGATGTAATAGAATAGAGTAAGAGTCACTAAATCAGGTGCCTAAGTTACCAAGCAGGTAATATAATGTAGAAAGTAAATGGTAGTGAATGGTAGGGACTGTGGCAAACCTGAAATCACAGGCTGCGTTAAAAAACAACAACAGCTGTTGCCCAGTGCTAACTAACTTGGACTTGCAGTTCCAATGTTTTTTGATCATATGGTTTTTAAAAGAAAATTTTAAAATCATTTATTGTGAAATCCACTGATTTTTGAAAATATTAAATCAATATTTTTAGACAAAACCAAACCAAACCATCACAAATGCTGACATCTGTGGGCTGCTTATTTGCAGTCTTTCTTTGTAGCAGATATTGTTGGTTGACTTATGCACTGTCCTCTCTACACAGGCTCTTACAGCAGTTAAGGTATTTTGGAAGAGAAATATTTCCTTTAAGTTCCTGGTTTGCTGTTGATCTTGTGGACACTGTGAGCAAAGAAACTGATCCAGCTTTCATTTTCTCCTTGGCTTCCAGAAAGCACAGTTTCAAATTCGTGTCCCATTCCCAGCCACCATACAGATCTGGACAGAGGTGCAACTTCTGGGCCCCATTTTATATCTTTCCCTTCTTTTTCTTCCTCACTGACCTTTAACTTATATCATCTTGCTTCATTTCATACAGACCTATAGGTCCACTTCAAATCCTCTTTGGGGATAGTGTAGTGGTTAGCACATCTGCTTTACACACAGAAAGTCCTGGGTTCGCACCCCAGGTGGAGCCACGGACCATACCCCGGGTGCTCCAGGCCCCGGATATGTGTTGGAGGAGACGTGTGGGAGCATGTGGGAGGAGACGCCCCGCCTTCGGAGATCCAGTTCTTAAGGGAAAGTGGCAACATCCATAGGTCAGGGGTGGAAATTGGGGGGCGGGGATTAAAGAGGGGGAAAAAAATTAAAATAAAATAAATCCTCTTTGGAACAAAGCAAGGTATAAATGATCTTCATGATCTCCACCCCTGTGAAATAGATATTCATCTCATTTGACAACTGAATAAAAACCAAGGCTCTACATGTCTAACTGACTTGATTATTAATTTAATTCAGGAATTGTGAAGACCCAATCTATGTTTTCTGGTTCAAAGTCAAGGGCTGTATTAACTATTAAAAACAATGCAATCAAATAGCGAAGATCTCAAACTCAGGTGCAACCCAGACTTGCATACTTTAGGAGCTGGAGAGGGTCCTACCCAAAGCCACCACACTGTGCATGGGCACAGTTCCTTAGAATATCACGTGATAATGATACAAATGGTACCTCCCAGAGTTGTGCAGTATATGCAGCATGCTCCTTCTAAAGGCATTAAATCTAGGGCACTAACAACAGCAACAACAAATAAATGAGCTGAACTAGAACCCTGATTTGAAAACCAGGCTGTTGAATCTGGCCAAATATAACACGTGGACACACTGTATAAAGAACACAATTCAAATGAGCCCTGTGAAGAAAAAGTGTTATTCCCTGTGGCATGTCTTAGAGAGAGAGATCCTTGCTGCAATGCTGTCTCTAAAATCTGGACTATAGGGCAGCTTTATGAGTGAGAGAACACAAAGAAGTCCTTTAGATTTTTCTGCAACCAAATCCCTGGAGAGCCCTCTGAAATGAACCTGCTGTGTATACAACTCTGTTCTTTGCCTAGAATTGAATTATAGCGTGGTTCCAGTGTATTTGGATTCAATTATAACTGTATAAGAGCACAGGATGTTCCAGGTCTTAAGGAATTAGTGGTTCAAATTTGGTATTGTTCTTATTCTTAGTTTCTTTTCTCATAAATGACACCATAACAGTGGTTTTTAAACCTTTTAAGTGGAACTCTTTTTTCCCAAATACTTTATGCAACTCTAGTGCTCTGTGGCTGGGTGACTATTGGGAGGAAGGCTTGTGGGCTGGCCGTGGGTGGGCTGCCCTTCTTGGACCAGAGCTGTTGTAAAGACAGCTTGACCCCTCTCCTCTCTCCTCCGGGGCGGCCAACCCTCAGGGTTCCCCAGCTATTGTCTTATTATTGAGCCTGCTTTAATGTGGTCAAAATGCTTAGGGGAACCTCTAAAGTTGTTTCAAAGACTCTTTGGGTTCTATAGAACATAACTCAAAAACTACTTCTTCTCAATATATATTGTCAGTCCAATAATTGGGTGATAATCTATGAGGGATAATAATATAACATCATCAGAACCCATCAAAAATATAGTGCCAGCTGATTCTGGTTTCCACAGCAACTTCTGACACCGTTGGTAAAACTCTCACTGAAGTAGGAAGCATCTTTGTATGAAAAGTTTATCTTATCTTATTTATTTATTTATTTTAGTTTTTATGCCTATAGCACCTGGTCTTCCTAGGTGGTCTCCCATCCAAGTACTAACCAGGCACAACCCTGCTTAGCTTCCAATATCAGATGGGATCAGGCTTGTTCAGGGTAGTATGCCATAGACTCCATATAAAAATTTTAAAAGGCATTCCTCTTGCTGCTGTCAACCTATCTCTATGACATGTTTTTGGGGTGCACATATATGTTACAGAGTATTGACACAGGTCTTGCCCCAATCCAAAGACCAGTAAGCTGACAACTGCTGTAGTTATTAGTTATGTTCATATGAAATTCTAAAACAGAATAAAATGCAGGATAATACTGTTTATGAGGCACGAGTGGTTTACTAGTTAAATTTTAAAACATTTAATATGTGTCAAAAGATGTATATTTCCAAAAATCACAAAAAAATTGCAAAAGAAAGCTATGCAACAGGGGGAGAATTTTACTGACATAAAAGTCAGGAAAAAAAATATTCACATTAAAACAAGACTTTCCTTACACGTTATTATTTGGTTCTATCCCTAGTGAGCAACTAATTATATTTAGTAAGGAGTGGTTTAAAAAATGTGAAAATAAAAGTTTTCTGAATAAGTGAACGCTCTTTTACATAGTATATGTGATAAATACTTATTTTGAACATAAAGAAAGTATGTAATTTTTAGTAATAGAAAATCAGCTTCTTTGAAACTCTCACTTAAAAATACCGACTGAATAAAGCATGTTAGTGCCCCATTCTTCACCTGCCTGAGGTTTCCACATGTCTCAGTCCCTCTTAGGGAACCAATGAGGAAACAAATTCAGAATCTCCGTCTAAATGAATATGACTTCAGTCTAATACCACGCTAACTTCATTCTTACTAGACATAACGAGACTTCAGTTCATGTAATGATTGTGACAGGTACAAGGGCCCCAGCACTTTGGTGTCTGTGCTGGTCGTACGATAGTTTTTTAGTGCTGTCTAAACCCAGGCTGAGGCCCTGGCTAAAGGCTGGTCAGTCCTCCCTCATGAGCAGTCAATAAAGTCCACACTCTCAGCCACTTCCTTTACTCTGCTCTCACACTCCAGGCCACTGTGCACCCACCCTAATCACCCTGGGGCCAAGTATGAGACATTAAGGAAGAGACCCTTTGCCCCAGAGTCTGCTGAAATGGCTCAGATTAGTCAGTCTCAAGCCTGCTTCACCTCACCCTTTTCTGCCTGTGGAAACCACAATAAATGGGCTTACTCTGTTTCCTCCCCCTCCCTCTGCCTGATGACTAACCCTGAGTGGTCCTGCACCGTGTGCTGTGTCCTCCCCAGGGAACAGTAACGAGACTGTAAAAGTCTCCATTTTCTCTCTCTTGATCTGCATCTGGCGTCACCATACCTCACTCAAGGTAATATGATTAAAATACTGGACTGTAACCTTTCACTATAAGGAAAAACTCCAAGACTAATTGAGATGATGCTGGAAGGAATGTCTGGGAAGCATTAGCACAGTCACGGCACCAAGGAGCCCAGACCCACTGGACATGAGAGCTGCCCAGGGACTGGATGTTTCCTGGGCAACAAAGGGATTCTGCCTTCTGTTCTGTGGCTCCATCCAGGAGCTGTGGTTTGAGACACAGAGACATTGAAACTTTTCTCTGTGATTTGTTCTCTCTTGGTCATAAAGAAGAAAAGCAGAGTCCCTTGTGAATTGGGAATGTTCCAGAAATAACGATGGAGAACACAGAGTTGGTACAGAAGGGTTTCTGGCAGGCTGAAACTGGACCATAGTTTAAGGCTGCCAATCAACACATTCCACAGATAAACATTAACGAGACCTGAGGTAGGGACAGGAACTGTGGAAAGGACAGCTTTCACACACGCACTGCCAAGAAGCTGGTAGGGCTCTATGTGGAAAAGGGGATTTAAAAAAAAAAAAAAAAGCCACAGGTCTATGCAGATCATCACACAAAAGGCTTAGACCTGACAGAGTTGAAGAAAGGCTGCTTCTGGTTATATAATGTGATGACTTGAATGAATTCATATTTTCATCACCAAGTGAGATTCCAATAATTAATCTTTACACACCAGGGAAAATATGGCTAATGTGGCAGTCTTTGATTTATACTTTTTCAGTCTCTGATTTGGCCTTGTGAAGCAAAATGCTAACAGATTTTGAGCACCACAAATTTAATTTAAAATTATTTCAGATGATTTCATACTTTCAAAAATATTCAAGAGTTTAAAAAGTTGACTGATCTATTTGTAAAATATTTGCAGTTTTGTTGGTACAATAGACCGCCACTACACACGCGTGCGTGTGCACACTGATACCACAATCAAAACATCATCTCAGTAAATTCTAACATTATGATCAACAATCCAAACATTATAAAGAAGTCAATAAAATAGAATGCCACGTGTGGTCCACTGGGATGTTAGAGAGCAGAGGTTCTTTAAAATGTAACACCATGCAGACCTGTATCAGTAAACATAAACTAGGTAATGCTGTGATAACAAATATCCCACAAGTCTTAGTGGTTTCAAACAATAAGGTTTATTTCTTAGTTACACTACACATCCATCATGGGTTGGTTAGTGCTCAACTTTCTAATATTGTCTCTTAAGTCTCAGGCTGACAGAATAGTCACCACTTGGACTAGTACTTGAAATGGCTTGTATTCCACTAGCCAAAGCAAGTGTCACCAAAAAGGTCATATGACCCATATTGTCCAAAAAAGTCATATGACCCAGCCTGTCATCTTGGATAGAGAAACGTGCTCCCTCCCACCCACGGAGGTACTGAGTTACCTGTGTGCAGGCATGTGTAATAATCTCACGGAGAAGGAATAATAAGAGAACAATAACAAAACTGACCATCTCTACCACGTGAGCAGTTTGTGGGGACAGTACCAACAGCTAGTACAAGATATTTGGAAGTCACCCTGGTGTGCTAAAGTCAGCTCATTACTGTGAAAAAACTCAGGACCGAGAGTTAATAGACTGTGGATCTACGACACAGTCTATTCTCTCTCTCTCTATTATCTCTCTCTCAGCCTCAGAGTCCTCCTCTATAAAATGAACAGGACTGCATCAGTCCTATTTTCATGCCAATGCATTTTGAGCATCAACCCCTCCCCTCATCATGATTATTTCTTTACTTTGAGTAACTGTAGACTGAGGAATGCATTTGGCTAAAACCATCACATTCATCGATTATAAGACACTGTTTACTATATCTAAAGGCAATTTTGAGACAATTATAAATGACAGTACTTTTCTCCTGGGATTGCTACTTAACACTTGAGCAGATTTGTACAGGCTAACAGCGAGGAGGAAGCAGACATGCTGGCTTTAAAGGCAGTTTTACTAGAATTACAGACACCTAAATTTATGCCACAGATAGATATAATGGGATTGGCACTAAACTCACTAGACGGTAATCATCTGTTAATCTGTGTATGTCTGTGGCTTGGGGCTTTCTTGTTCAATAGTGTATTCTAGGGACTCAGTACACAGTTGATACTCATTAAATATTTCTGATAAAAGAAATCATGTGTTCCATAATACTTTAAAATATTTTTTTATCTTGTCTGTCAGTCATGCCCATGCATTTGAAAAAGAATGGCTGACATATGTGTAAGTGAATCATATTGCATATTTAGTTTATAGATAATGCTTGACGTTTGTGTGTATTTGCATTAGTTGCAACACTTCCTTAGCCCTCCAGGGATTTCTGGTCCATGAACAGCGATCACTGGACCAAAGAAGCACAGGTAAATCCATCCTGTAGGGATAAAACTAGTCTGACACAGTCCTTCTAGTTAAGTTTGAAGTGTTCATTCTGGTGACTCTGCTCATTCAGTGAGTAAACTATAATTGAGGAATTGAGCAAAATTCTCCCCACCTTTAACGATT
Source organism: Rousettus aegyptiacus (assembly GCF_014176215.1). NCBI lineage: Eukaryota > Metazoa > Chordata > Mammalia > Chiroptera > Pteropodidae > Rousettus > Rousettus aegyptiacus. Next base: position 151,178,971 of record NW_023416306.1, on the reverse strand, counting down.
TTCTCATTGGGGCTCATAATCAGCCTATGAGGTCCTAAAATACTTATGTGTTAACCAGGACTTCAATTTAGATCTGTGGATGGGCCCTAGCTCTGGATAAAGGCTGAATTAATAAATGATTGAATCCATATACTTAAAAAGTATAATCTTTGTTCGGTATCTACTTACATATGTGTCTGTGTTATGAGTTCTTAATCCTCATTATGCATCAGAATCACCTTACTAAAACTTTACAAAATACAGCAGAGATGCCTGACCCCTACCGGATTCCGATTCAATCACCCAGACATAGGTATTTTGTTTCAAAGCTAGTAGGTGATTCTAATGTGTATCCAAGGTCAAAACTCACTGGCATATATCAATGACTATTACTTTACTAGGATTACAGGAGACAGTTTCATTTTGAGAGTCAGAATATTTTTGTCCTCTTTCTCAGATCCTGGAAATTTCTTTTATCATAGTAATACCAGACGAACTGTTTTTAGAGAATCTTGCCAATGTTTTCATATTGCTTGGGATTTCTCGATTACTTGATTCACATGTAAAAGCAAAGACCACTTCTTTGTGAATTCAAGGTGGAGAGATTCTCAGAGAATATGCGCAAGGAGAATTTGTAGGAGAGCTTGCAAAGATCATGAAATAAAAGGAAATATAGGCATTTTTTGACCGTTGCTTACCCCTTTCTCCTCACTTGACAATGTGTCAAGACCACCTAACTTTCTACTCAATAAATCCAAAAGGCCATAAAAAAATACAATTGCAATCTGATCCTTCATTCTGTTCACATTTCAGAGTTAATATAGATGTCAGAGACAGGGTAGCCCTTCATCAGATTTCCTTAGGAGGTAAAGTTTTATCAGGATAAAATTGCTGAGCTACAGCTGAAATCCTGACTAGGAGAGAAAAGAAAAGAGAGTTGATCAATATGACCAGGAGAGTTGAGAAAAAATCCCACCCAGCACATTCAGGGAGACACAGTTGAAGAGGGCTCTAGTACTTGAAATGTGCCTTAAAATCACTCAGAGATCTAGTTAAAATGCAGCTACTGACTTAGTAGGTCTAGGGCATGGCCTGAGAGTCTGCATTTCTAACAGATACCAATGGTCCAAACACCAGCCTTTGAGTAGAAAGGCCAAAGAATTAATTTAAGAGCTAATTAATCCTTCTGCTAGATTCAGTTGCAACCAATTGATTTTATTTGGAGCTAAGCAACCAAAGATAGAACTTTTAAAATATCTTTCTTAAAATATCTGCCTTGATCTAAGACAGTAGTTTTCAAACTTTTGGTCTTTACACTCTGACTGAGGGCCCCAATGACCTTTTATGCACATGAGTTACATCTTTGTCTCTTTGCTGTGTTCAAAATTAAAACTAGGGGGTACAAACTTCAAGTATGAACTTATAAAATAAACACAGTAAAGTCCTCACTTAACACCTTAAATAGGTTCTTGGAAACTGCAAATTTGAGTGAAAACAATGTATAATGAAATCAGTTTTCCCATAGGCTAATTGATATAAACAAGTGTTTATATTCCACTGCATCTTTCTGGTCACAAACACCACCAAACTACTAAATAAACACTCAAAAAGCTTCTAATATTAAACATTGAATTTAACATGAACTAGATATATATTTTAAAAAGATGAAAAAAAGAAACAGGTAAGAGAATCATTTTCCAAGCCACGTATCCCCAATTCAGAGTCTTGGGCGGCTGGAGCATCTCCTGCGGCTCAGGGTACAGGCTGGGACCTGCTATTGTGTCACAGGGTGCACTCACACCCAGAGCCACACTCACACAGACTGGGACAATGGAGACACGTCAGCTCACCTCATGTGCACATCTTTAGGATATGGGAGGAAACCCACCCAGACATGGGGAGAATATGCAACCTCTACACAGACAGCGGCCCCCACCAGGAATCAATTATTTTCCTTATCAGCATTATGACGAAACCGAGTAGAATGAAATAATGTTATTTGAGGACCTGCTGTAAGTCATGGGTGTGTAATGCACAGCCTGGCCACTACAGTTACCTATACTATAAGGCATATTTGAAAGCTGCTAAGAGAGTAGATCTTAAAAGTCCTTATCACAAGAAAAAAAATTGTAACTACGAATGGGATGGATGTTAACTACACTTATTGTGGTGATCATTTCACAATATATGCAGATATTGAATCATTATATTGTATACCCGAAACAAATATGTTATTTGTCAGTTATACCTCAGTAAGAAAAAAAATTAAAACCAAGGAATTAAAAACACATTAATTTATTTAACATTAAACCCATTACACAGTAACATAAATAGAATATTTTTATGACTAATAAGTATGTTTTCCCAAAATATTTAGTGAGAAGACTGACAGTGTTTTACATTCTTTGCAAATCTCTTTACTATCTGCCTTAATGAATCATAGCTGGAGTCTTATATTTGCTTTCACACTTAATGTATTATGTTATATGTCATGTGGCACCTAAAAAAACTTCACTATGCACTTGTGAGAGGGGAGTCAAAAAGGCAAATAATGTCTGGGTAGTGTTATGACAACCATTTGACCGCATGGGACCCCTAAAAACATCTCTGGGGCTGCAGTGGGTCCCTAGATAATACTTTGAGAACTGCTAGTCTAAGACAGTAAATACAAGTAAAGATGACTTTCACTGACAGCGTAGAGAGTCTGACAGTATCTCTTCAGTGAGCTCCTCTTCAGTGTTGTAAAAGTTCTTATTTCGGGGGTAAAACCAGAAGTTCATTGCTGCTACTGATTTCTTCTCTTTCCCTTTAAGTGACTTTAGAATGAATGTCTGAAGCAAGCTCTGGTTCCTTGAAGATAAGTTAAAAGCTGCATTTGGTCACCCAGATCAAAGTTTCAGGAAAAACTGAGAAAATGATCATATAAAGTTATGAGAGTGCAGTGGCGTTTTTAAGGGTAGAGGAACTGCTGTGGAAGGATTTGCGCTGGCACTACAGAGAATCTCTCTCAACCAATCAGATACTTCCATTAGTTGTGCTGAGTGGGGTACGAAAGAGGAAACATGAGGCGTAATCCAGGCTTTCGGCCGAGCTTGCACTCCATTTCAGAAAAAAAGTCTGAGAAAGAACTCTAAACGAGCAAATGACCACATGTCATATCTTGTAGGAAACAAACATGCCAGCGGAAGTCAAACAAGAAAAAACTGAGGTAGAATAATCAGGGCGAGTCTTCAAATAAGTAAAGTTTTTCTAGGCATCTACGGAGGCATGGAAATGGGAAAGAAGGAACCGGAACAGCATGGGGTGGTGGGGACAGGAGCGGGGCTACACCCGGAGTGGGCATTGAAGACCTCTTTCCTCTATACAACAAAATTATGTTCAGAAATGATCTTACAGTAAAACAGTAATTATAAAAGCCAGAAAAGAAATATAAACACACACAAAAAATGTCTTTGCTAAAATTTATGTGTATATTTAGGCAGTAATTATTACAATTAAAAAAGAGGGGAAGTAATAGATGAATACATTTCAAATTTTTTTATTTTTCAGTTTGGATTAATAATTTTTAATTACATGAAAATATTCCTTTTATAGGCACAAGAAAAGAAGTGCTTTGAAAGGAATAAACTCTACAAGGTTCAGAGACAGATTTGCACACAGAACTGCAGTAAGGCAAGCCTTGCTTCTTTATCCTTACAATTCTTGGGTTATTGTCTTGAATCTACTCTTCAAACACAGGAATATCCAAGGTCACAGGGCTTAAGGGTAGAAACTGTGCTGGAAACGAACTCAAACAATACCTTATGAACTTAAACTTCGTATTAGCCAGGATTTTCCAGAAAAGCAGAACCAAAAGGAGATTTTTGATGATTGACTGATTGTAATTATGGAGGCTGAGAAGTCTCATGAGCTGTTGCAAGCTGGAGACCCCGGAAAGCCAGTGGTATGACATAGGCTGAGTCCAAATGCCTAAGAACCAGGGGAGTGGACAGTAGAAATCCTGGTCCCAGGGCAGCAGAAGATGAGATGCGATGTCACAGTTCAAGCATTTGAGGCAGAGAAGGGGGCAAATTCCTCCTCCCTGTGCCTTGGTTCTGTTCAGGCCCTGGATGGACTGGATGATGCCCACCCTCGTTGGAGAGGGTTACCTACTTAACTGAGTCCACCGATTCGAGTACTAAACTCATCTAGAAACACCCTCACACACACATTCCCAGAAATAGTGTTTAATCTGGGCACCCCATGGCTAGTCAAGTTGACACATACAATTAACCATCACACACTTGATTGTGTGTAGCTGAGTCTGTGTGTAGGGAGTCCACAGGTATAGCTGGGAGTTCTACAAATTAACTTCTAAGTAGAGTACGACATTTTTTAAAGGATAAGTCATAATGTGCAACTTTACTATTATTCTGAAGACTGAACAATCTTTGCAGCAATTGTTTAGAACTTAGTCTGATAAAACAATGTTCTGGGGGAGGAGTATTATATCCCTGACATCATTTAGAATTGCTGGAAGGTGGTGATAAATACGGATTGACTTTTAGTCAGTTTTATCATTGATTTAGAATTTCCCACAGGCAATGCGCCCCTTATTGCCTACACCTGAGGCTAATAGCACTCACGGCCTCACCTTGGTTCCAACACGGGGTTGGACACAGAAGGAGGAGTGTGAGTGTGGGGTGTAGGGATGCGGGCAGCTTGCTCTAGGCCTTGTTCTAGCTGTCCCTTCATTTCCACCCCCCCCTCACCCCCGCCACCCCCACTGTCAGTTACTCTGTGACTCTAATTGGCTCCCTGGTGTGAAAGAAGGAGCCAGTGGAGCAATTGTTTTGGGAGTAACTTCCCTTTGGAGCCTCAATAAATGACACTACGGGACCACACACAGGGCCAGCCCTCTTCTCCCTCAGAGACAGGGACAGGTGGGGAGCTCAGGCTGTGGAAGAGACTGGACCATAAAGCAGTGGGAGCTATGTCCACCTGGTAACAGCTTTCTCAGAAAGCCATAAGTGTGAGTTGTTTGCTTAGAAGGAGGTAGGCAGGGTTGAGACTTGAGGAAAGAACGTCTGAAACAGAAAAATCTCCAAAATTGAAAAATAAATAAATAAATAAAGCTAGACAAATAATAAACAAAAGCAGGGTGGCCCTGGAAATTCCCCGGAGGCCTTATTTGATGACCCTCTTTGACCGGTGTTCTAGCTCTGTTGGTTCCCTGGCCTATAAATATTAAGTCATCAATACTTCTCAGGGAATAAATGGGGTCTTAGGAGTCTCAGGTTGACTCCATATGTTTAGCTTTTCCTGGACAGTGGGGATTTTTCCAACTTGCTGAATACATGTGCTGTTTCCATCTTCTCTATGTAATTAGAGTCACTGATTCAGGCCAACAAAAATATTTAGGAATGAGAGTCTAAGTCCAACTCTAGCCAACGTTTGGAGGCCAGCACTTCTCGTCCCGGAGCTCCCAGGCTGCCATTTCCCCCACAGAGTGTGGTGCATTTCCTTTATAGCTTCCTCATAGCTCTAGAAACTTAAAAGCCGCTTTGTTCCAGACTGAATAGCTGAATCAGTGACACCAGATACTAACCGGGGTTATGAAGGTAAAGAAAAAAAAAAGGTGCTTTTTCTAGAGGAGATGTTTAAATAACCCCTCCCCAAATAAAAGCAAACAAGGGGGTTCACCGCAAACAATGCATTTAGCTTTCATATTAAATCTATATGAAGGGGAAGGAGTTTACCTGGTTGAAATGGAAATATTCCCCAACTAAAGTGATTTATGCCTTTAGGACTTGCAAAAGGATCTGGGAAGAGTTGGAAGGCAATAAATATATAAAGGCAAGTATGCAATGGAAAGTCAAAATGAATCACATTGTCATGTATAATGAGCCTTTGCTTTGAGGTATGCAGCCCATTTTCTCACTTGTCATGCCTTTCAATTATGTCTCTCACACTGCTTCTCCACAAAGCTTCCAGGAGATGTTCAAATCAAGAGTGGCTAAAAAAGTCAAGATTCAAGGAGCTGAGGCTGGCTTGAACAATATCTGCAGAATGAATTATTTCCTAGGTGTATATTAAAACAAGGAAAAATTAATCTAATTTGTCATCTCTGATATTTATGACAATTTATCTCAAATAGTGTAACTCAGAAGTTTTAAACGTATTCCATGACTGCGCCTTAAATAAATAAATGCCAAGTATTACTATATTGAGGAGTATGTTAAAAATTCTTAGAAACTCAACAACTATATTCCCTCCCCCCAATTTCTGCCTACTTTCTTCTAAAAGGAGTTGTCAGTTTGAAGCAAATATATTCATATCTGTGATAAAAATTATCCTTGGGACTTTCTTTTCTCCGTTTCTCCTTCTATATTATCCCTCGCTGGCAATTTTTACCTATTAGAAAATACTATTATTACTATTTCTCAGTGTAGTGCATAATAGAAAATGTTTTATCACGAGTACAGTTATTTGTTACTAAAAAAAAAATAGAAAGTCTGGGGACCCACGCAGACCCCTAGTGTTGGTATAAAGATTATTTTAAAGTGAAAACATTTGAGCTACAAAATATACAGAAAGAAATCTTATGTGAACTTCCCTTATCTAAGGAGAGACTCCAGAAAATATATCTGCCTTTAACCTCCCTCCAGGAGAGTTTCCTGCAAATTTGTCTCGCCATTAGCATCCAAAAGCCCAACAGAACCTCTATATATTCCCACAGAAGCCCTAACCTGCTCCACTCTCACTCCCAAGCCTTTTGCTAAATTGGTACATAAACCTCTATTTCCAGCTATTCGGTGAATTACTCAATCCCGAGCAGCTCCCACGTGCACTTGTAAGCTTTGTCTTATCTCCTGCTAATCTGTCTATTGTTAGTTAATTTGCAGGATGCCAACCATTGGACCCGAGTTGGAAGAGGAAAGTTTTTTCTTCCAAAAAAGCAAAATCAAGCTTTGAAAAGAAATAGGTCATTATTTGATATTCTAGTGTATTTTGTTCATCAAGTTTCTGAATTCAAAAACTAAGTTAATAAGTGAACATTATTATTAGATTATTAAATATGTTAAGTGGTATGGCTGCAGTGAGCCAGCCATTCTGCAATCCTTCTGGTGGACTGGAAATTCATAAAATTTCCTGGAAATCAATTTTTCAATATGTATCAAAGAGCCTTAACAATGTTCATGCCTTTGGTCATAAAAAGCTCATTTCTAGGCATCTAAGGGGATAATTAGAGATACCCTCAAATGTTTATTTAAAGAGCTGCTGTGCACGATATATTACAAACAACTTGGATGTCCAATAATAAAGTTAAAAGGATAATATAAATTCATAAAACTGTGTGATCTGAATTATATTTGATATATATGCTTGAAAAAGAATCTAGAAGGATATACATAAAACTGCCAATAGTTGCTTTCTCTAACCTGGAGAATATGGATAATTTTTTTCTTCTTAATATAAGAGCAAAAGAAAAAAAAAAAAAAAGACCCATGGACCCACTTAGCAAAGATTGTCTGGCAAGTTGGATCAAGAGACAGAGAATATTTAAGCTTTATCAAAAATAAAAAAATAAAGTACATCATACTGTTTGGGGGTGGGAGGGCTCCTCATCAGTATACACATGGATTTGTTCTTATCTGTATTTGTCCAACACCATCTGAGTTCCCATTGTATACAAAATCCCATGCCAGGCTTTTTCTTTTTCTTCTCTTGTAAAGACATGATTTTAATTGTTGGAATTAGCCATGTTAACACTGAATGGGTTAAACATTGAAATACTGAACTACAGGGTTAGATGTTATAGAAATTTCTGCTGCAAACCACAAAGATAACACTTTAGTCAGGAAACGCAATTAAAAGCTCAATTCTCAAACCATTACACAATCTTTCAAATGTAGAAAGTGCTGGGGATAAAATCCCCAAACTATTAGTATATTGATAAGGAAACTTAAATATTTATTATTTCTAATTTTAATATACAACTTAAAAAAATCCCAGAGGAATGGCCTACCACTATAAATTTATATCGACATTATTAATAACAATAGTAGAGCCAGGAACTAATAATGAGGCTATAAACTTAATTAACAGGAATAGTTATAAAACAAGTGGCACTTTAATGGCCTGAAGAGTCTTTTGAAAGCATTCCGCTGCTGCTCAATTTCTGCAGTCTCTATCCAAATGAAAGTCACTTCTGATAGCCAAGAACCATAATCAGTGCTGCACTTAAACATTCAACTTGCATTTAAAAATCCCCCGGGAATGAATTTCAGTAAATCCTGCCACTGGTTAATTCACAGTCGGCTTGCCTACTCACTGATTTGCTGTCGATGAGGGTGGGAGATGATGAGGGAGATTAGCTTCAGGGCTGGAGCTCTAACCACATGGAGTGTAGAGGCAGAAAATCATACTAATGCAAGAGATTCCTTCAAACTGAAAACTCAAGATTCCATGGGAATGCCAGCATCACAGGGACACTGTAGGGAGGGGAGATGTAGGGACAGTTCTGCCTCCCCAACATAACCTGTGTTTTACATTGAAATACGTCAGCATCATTGGTGAGCTTTGTGTGTATGGATTCATGTCGAGCCACTCCCAAGAGTCATTAGTTAAGGTGAAGTACCCAAGGAGGGATCTGTAGACAGTGACATTACTTTTGAACAGTCCCAATTAGAGTTCCTGTTCTCAGACGTGGCTTCCACAAAAGCTTCAAACATCACTATCTGAATCTGCATTGATTCGCCTAAATGAATATCATTTTTCAATGGTGAAAGGAAGGTTATGAGAGATGTGTGAATTGGCTTGAAACCTCAAGGTCTGTGTGAAAGAAAGTCAGGCTTGGCTAGTCCAACAACCCCACACTTTCAGAGGGGCACTGAGGTCTAGAACTTCGTCCAGCCCTCTGCCCTGAATAGGAAGCTACTGTCAGACCAATGTGCCAGGAGAAATGCTCATTTAGCCCCTGAAACGACAGATGGGGGACTCCTGGAGGGTACAGAACAGACTGTCTGAGTGTTTTTGAATCTGTTTGAAAATAAATGTTTCTATGCTTTGTAGAATCAGGTCTGAGGCTGGTGTTCATTGTCACGGACCAGCTGGTGGAGAGATGGTAGAGAAAGCTTAAGGTCCTCACGGGTGACTTCTTTCATTGGAGGTAAATGACAGCCAGACAAGAACTGCCAGAATGGCTTAGGTTACTTTTCAACAGGCCCCCTGCGCAGCCCCCACCTGTACCCCCTCACCCAGTGAAGGCCTAGCAGTGGGTTTTCAAGGTGATGTACAAAAGAAAAAAGTCCCTTAATTCTGTAACCAGAAGCATAAATTATAATAGTTATTAGTTGCTGTTTTGCCAAAGTAGAAAACAGAAACAATTATAAGCCATAAGCATGGTGCAGAGCAAATGCTCAGGGAAAGAAGGGGTAGGACGTGAAATGGGAACACCTTCAATCTGGCCCTGTGATGACTTTCAGAAGACACTGGACTAGGAGTCAAGAATCCTAGGTTCTAGTTTATTCCGACAATTAATGAGCAAGTACCTTAACTTCTCAGTTGCCATTGCATGGACTGCCTTTGCCTCTTTACCAGGTAGTTATGGAGCTGATATGAGAACAGATAAGAAAGAGGGTGTCTGGTACACCATAAAACCTAATATGTCATGCAAATTTTGTGCCAGGTCAAGAAATGTTAATTAAGTATCTATTTTGTAGACCCTGTACTAGGCTATATATTCCAAAGGTTTCAAAAGTAAGCAAAAAGCATATAGCTACAAAAAGACTGGCACAAGAATGTTCGTAGCAACTTTATTCATAATATTCCCAAACTGGAAACAGCCTAGGTGAGCATCAGCAGGGGAATGGATACACAAATTGTGGTATACCCACACAAAGGAATACTACTCAGCACTAAAAAAGGGCACTGATTACTGATGTATGCTAAAAAAAAAAAAAGGATGAATCTTAAAAAAATGCTGAGTGAAAATCTTATGTGAAATAGTAAATACTATATGTACTTTCAATAGTATGTACTGTAAGATTTTAGAACTGTATGAAGTTCTAGAAAAGGCTAACCTAATCCATGAGAAAAAGCAGAACATTGTTACTTCTGTGCAATTAACTTTACATAGATGTATGCATTTATCAAAACACGATTGAATGGAAAATTTATAATTTGTATATGTAACTGAATGTAAATTTTATCTTAAAAAACAAATAAATATTGAACTTGAGTTAATGATATACATGCTGCAGGGTTTAGTGGTAACGTATACTGATTGCTTTAATTTACTTCAAAATGCATCAAAAATAAGATGGAGAGATGGATTGACAGTGATAAAGTAAATACAGCACAATGTTAATGGTAAAATATAGGTGGCAAGCACATGGGTACTCATTGTATGATTTCCCTAGATTTTCTGTTTGTTTGAAAATTATCCTAATAAAAGGTTGGTAAGGTCCCTGATCACTCTTCCCTCCCTTTTGTTTTTTCAAGCAATTTAAACACATTAAGAAAGTGAAAATGCGATATAAACACAGCTGCTGTAAGAACACATTTTTCAAAATGCATCATGAAAATTGCATTGTCTATAAATCTTGCTTGCTTTTCTTAATTATTAAAGAAGGTACAAAACTCTCTGGCAGTAAGTAGCTCCATTTGATGTGGAACAAGATATTTTAATGGTCTTAGGAAGATTTAGAAAAAAATAATCTTGCTTTGCAATACAATAAACACAGGGCAATTTTTAGAATTTATGTATTTGTATCAAAGGTGCATCTGATATGCAATATGGGACATGAGTTAAAATTTGGTGGGTTAATCATAGAATAAAATATGCAGCATACATACATATATTCCATCAATGAGCTATTAACAACCAGTAAATTATCAGACTATATTGGAGTCATATAATCACATCATAGGTTTAGGGTTACAAGAAGGCAACTCGGAGACTATTTCCTCCCAGATATTAATGCCTGAAATGCAGGAGACGACTACTAGATAAGTGGTGTCGCCTTTGGAAGTGACACTACAGATGAAAATACTTGAAATAAAAATGATGAAGTAGAAATTGTAAATGATTCATCTGGTTCCAGAAATCATCTATAAAGGTATTAAAAGCAGGACAAATTGTTTCCCTTTAAGCATCAAGTTTATTTCAATCATGCCAGAGAAAGGCGTTCAACGTCTTTGGGTCACTCTGCGTCGCCAGCTCCAGGCCCCACCAGGCCACGGTGGTTCTTTAAGAAGAGGTAGGGACACAAGTCCCCCAGAACATGCCCTGCATGGTCACTCGATTTTCATTTTGGCTCAGATACTCTAATCCCCCTCCCCTCCATCACCTCGACGAGGCAAGGTCAGGGTGTAGGACAGCGTCTCTAGCCCCAGACAGACCTGGGGTGTAGTGTCTGGTCACTCATCCACCCAACGTGTACTTATTCTGCTGCCTGCACCTACGTTATGCCATGTTCTGTGCCAGATGCTGGAAATACAGTAGTGAATAAAATAAAGACCCTAACCCGGTGAAACTACCATTGTAATGAGAGAAACTGACAATAAACAAATTAAATGAATACTACATGAGATGGCAATGGGAGTTTAGGCAAAAACCCAAGTAGCGCGACCTGGTTTACACGACCGTAACATGGATAACGATATCTCCTCTCAGGTGGGAGGTGGGGTTGAAAATGCAGTGCTGCCTTCCTTTTTCTTTTATAGCTAGAAAACAAAAATGATGGATATAGTGATGTGCAAAGACACCTCAAAGAGGAAACTTACTCTCAAAGTAAGACTACAGCATGATCGAAGGCCCACTACTAAAGTATCTAAAGAGAGCTTGCATCGGTCCAGGTGGGTGATGGTCAGAGGCGCCGCGAGGACTGGCGGTGTCTGCCTTGGTGTGGCATCCAGCCTCACGGCAGGCAGGGCGGCCTTGTGGCCAGACTCTCACAGATCTGTGACCCAGCCGGGAATAGTCTTTCCCTCCTCCAGCCCACACTGCTTCATCCTCCTAAGAAATCTTATGATGTTAAACTGTGTTCTCATATAAGCTTGCCTTAGAAGAAAATGCCCTAATCAGTGAACGACGTAGCTGGTTCACAGGATTTCCTCTCACTGCAAAATAACTGTTTTGCATCCCTGTTTTTACACATCAATTCCTTATGGTCAGGATAGTGTGTGTCAGTCAACTAAACCCATTCACTTCTCGTTATGCAAGTCAATTTTGAACCTACACGACGTGAGTCAGACCTCTGAGACACAGTCACTATGTGGGGTTCTGTCACAACTGCCTTCCTTCCTCAAAGTGCAAAAGGGAATGATTGGGAAAATTAAAGGCAAGGTGTGCTAAGTGCTCATCAAAATGTGGAGAATAGTAGGTGCAGAGTAAAAGATGTAAGCAGCGCCACACTGTAAGTATCCAGCCCTCACCCCTTCTGGACAGTGAACTTTGCTGCCAAGCCTACCACGACCGTGCCTCTCCATTCCTTTAACCAACCCTAAGCACAGCCACCACCCCTGAATGCTGTGGTTAGAATAACCCTGCATCACAGACATTTGGAAAAGACTTCTAGCTGCTGTGTTTGTTACTCCATCACCACAGAAAGCCATGGTGCTAAGGACAGAGTCCAATTTAGCTGATGCTCATGTCATGGGCAGAGAGGATCACGGTACTGTCCCCCACCTCTAGCTTCTGGTCTGTCTTGCTCAAACCTGTGACACTCTCTCTTGCAGCTAACCGTGAAACCACAGAGGTAGGTGTCGTGCTGTCTCCCTACTCATGCTAAAGGTTAATATATAACCAGCTTTGCCAAACATGTGCTTTAAAAAAACAGTTACTGAATATAGCATTATAAGCATTGTGCTAATTACAAGCACACAAAGAACCAACCCAGATCCTCTGATGTGAATTTAAGTGACATTTCATATGCAGAGGTTGTGGAAGTTGCTGATCACAATTTTTTGAATACAGTTTCCACATTTATAAACAGTTTTTAAAGTCCTACAAGCCTTGCATTCCATAAAGAATTTACCCCCCTTGACACGCCTGCACTCTATCCTTATGGAGGTAAATACTGAGGCAGCATTTGACAGGTGGAGAATCACAGATGGTCAAGGCCAAGTGGAAAGTAAAGGTTACCTAGTTTGGCGCCCCCAAAAATGCTTGAACTGCCACCTCCCAAGTAGCTGTCCACTTTTTTGCTTAGACACCTTCAATATAAGGGAACCCACTTCTCTACAAATACAAGGGCGAAGATGCTGGCATTGAAAATGAAAGGTCAGGGCCCTGAAGTGTGATTCTGTGAAGAACTTGACTCCTGTGGATAAAGACCTCTTTGAGCCAGGTTCTTCTCTGCCAGTTCCACCTGGTTTGGATTCAGGCTTCTAAGCCCTTCATGTCACAGCTCATTCAACAGTTATGCATCCTGAGAGCTCTGTAGGTCATGTGCTTTTCAGCGCCTGGTCACTCCTCACACCACCTTGGACATTGCTCACTCACACCCCTCAGACGCCCATGTTCTGTTTGGTGCCCCGGAGCTTGCCCTTCACAGAGCCCAGTTTAGCTGATGGGCTGCACACACTTCCAGCCTCAGTCCTGCCAAGATCTCTAAGTTCAGTTGATGCCACTACCTGGGACCCTCAGCTCCCATTCCAGCACCTGCTCCTTTCAGTCCTCTCATTACTTCCTCCTCATCTGGGTCTCTCCTCCTCTGCCGACTGCCCTCAGACACAATTATCCCGACATCGTGCCTGCTGAAACTCTTGGTCCATGGTCAATATATTTTCTGGCATTCTCACCCGTTTCACAGGATAGTCCCTCCACCTTCTGACCTCAACCCAGATGTGCCTCCTCCCCGAGGACACTACTTCCACATTAGACTTCTCAGGTGGAGTATGCTCATTCTCCCACATTCCAGGTGATATGGGCCCAGAGTTCTACCGGCCAAGACTGTTCTCCTGGTTCTTACATGTTCTACTTTTGACTAACAGTCTTGCAATGTACTTAAACAGAAACCTGAAGGAGGAAGGAAGACGGTGAGTCATGTAGTCATCAGAAAGGGAAAGGAATAGTATGTTCGAAGGCTCTGAAGCAGGAGCTGTAAGAGCCTACCTGACATCCAGCTAAGCCTACTCTTCATAGCCTCTGCAGCTGTCCTCTGCCAGCTTCTTAGTTATGCCCCCTCACTCCTGAAGGACTTTGGAACCTGGGTCACCTCTATCCATCATGCTCCATCTTGAACAAGTTTCATGTCAATGTAGAAGAACCTTCCAGAAATGCTGTTCTAAGGTCCTTGATCTCCTTGATCTTTGCTGACACGCTCTTTAGTTATGCATCCCTGTGGTCATCTCTTGGCCCCATTAGTGCCAAGTATTGCTCTTAAATCACAAATTCTTCTTGCCGTGATTATGCTAACAGCTTCCTAACTATTCTTCTTTTACCTTTGTTTTCCTGTTCATTCCTCACACAGCCTCCAAAAGATCCCTAAAAAGAAAAGTCAGATTGTGTCACCTCTCTGCTCAAAACTCTCCATTGGCTTGCTACGTCACTCAGAGTGAACTCCAGATAATTTATATTGACCTACCACACCCAACTTGATCTGACCCCTTGTCACTTACCTTTCTATTAAAAAAAAAAGGATTTATTTATAATTCCAATAGGTTTTGGGATGCAATCTTTTTATTTTTATAAAAAGAAGAGTAAAAATAGGAAATAATAAAAAAACGAAATGGATTATTCCGAGTACAAGCTGATCACAGCAGGTCTTTCTGACCACATAGGGTTGTCACCTTTACATAACAGAGGTTGCTCTGGGCTTCTGGATCGGTGTGGCAGAAGCATGTCCTCCTCCTGAGTACACCTCCCACCATGCTCCTCCTCACCATGGGGACAGTCTCCTGCCTCAGTCTCCTTCACAAGTACCACTTTCTATCCCTGGAGCACCCTCCCTTCATTCCTTCGTGTTCCTATTTAAATCTCACTTTATCAGAAAGGCTTTCCCTATGACCTGTCGCTCTCCCTCTCCCCCACCAGAGCCCTGCCTGGTCCTATTGCTCTCTATTCCATAACTCTATTTTACTTTTCTTCAAAGCACTTTTACCACTGGGTTGGTTGCTATTTTGTTTGTTCAAATCATTTGCTTATTAGCTGATGTCTCTTCCCAGCAACAGAGAGTTAACCACATGAGGGTGGGCAGATTTTGTTTGTTCTGTTTACTGCTGTATCTCCAGCACATAAAACAGCACCTGGCTCATAAACAGTGCTTATTAAATAACTGCTGGATAAATAAATAAACTCCACTATACAGCACTTATCTCATTCTCATGCTTTCACTAAACCTACTCTTTGACTTTACAGAAACTGTCAATTCCTTGACAGTGAATGAAACCTCAACAGTAACAATTTAAAATTAATATGGTACTTAGTTCAGTGCCCAACATAAGTATTTTTCATGTATTATTTATTTTAACCTATGTGGCTCTTATCATCGCTACTTTGCAGTTGGGGAACTAACTTCTCAGTTAAGCCTTGACCCTGAGGAATGTCACTGAACCATTCATTCACAGCAGCTTCCCCAACATCTACTCTTCAGCCTCCACTGTCTCCACCTGGAAAATACCTGCAATCTTGAATCAGTTTAATAGTTCACCTTCTCTGATTCTCTATGCTGGATACTCAGCTCTACTGAGCTGAAGAGGAAAAAAATTGATCAAGTATCATGCAGATTGATCCATAGAATTACAGTCTCTGTGACACATGGTTTTATGTGCCAACTTGGCTGGGCTGCAGTACGCAGTTATTCAATCAAACATTAACCTAGGTGTGGCCATAGGTATTTTGTAGATATGGTTAATAAATACTATCAGTTGACTTTTAGTAAAGGAGGTTATTCTCCATAATGTTGTTGGGCCTCATCCAATCAATAGAAAGGCCTTAAAAGTAAAACTGAGGTTTCCTGAAGAAGAAATCCTGGCTCGAGACTATGGCATCTGCTCCTGTCTGAGTGTTTCCATCCTGCAGGCCTGCTCCACAGATTTTGGAATTGCCAGCTTCACAATTGCATAAGCAAATCCCTTGAAATAAATCTCTCTATATACATATGTGCGTATGTATATACATATGTGTATATACATACAATGGTATGTATACTTATACATACATCCTATTGTGTATATAAATATACTTATAAATCTGTCCTATTGGTTCTGTTTCTCCAGAGAATGCTGTCTGATAGTCTCCAGTCTTATTTGGGTCTCTAACATCTCTTAGCAGTTCTTATTATTATCCCTGATCAACTACATCTCTCATTTCTCAAAACCTTCAACTAGCTCTTCATGCTCCCCACTCTTTTTTAGCAGGTGACTTTGTTCTTTATTTCACAAAGATAATTAAAGCTATCAGGTCTGAACTCTTTCAGATACAACTTCACTCATATAAACCTCTCTCTGCTTGCAGTCACCGTTGTCTTTTTCTCTCAGCACTGACCATAATTCCCAGAAGGGACTTCTATTGGAACCATGTAACATTTATTCCCTCTCTCCTTACTACAGGAGAAGATGCCCAATCCAAACAGAACTAAAATGAGCACCAGTTGTTTGGCCCAGCCCAGCATTATCCCTTCCTTTGGAGGAGTCATTTCTCCCTTTCCATTTGAATCTGTCAAAGTCGACAACTTGATAATTCAGTCCCAGACCAGAAGAAGATAAGTAGCTCAGGTTGAGTCATATATCATATCCTACATGCTCATGGCATTGACAAAGGATGTAAATCAGGCCAAGCAGAGCTCTTCCCCAGTAGGGTTCGGCATCAACAGTGGAAGACCAAGTCTAATTCCTCATGGATCACTTTGAGCTGTAAGGATAGACTCTAGATCTGCCAATGGTTGTATAAACCACCCCATGAAGAGCATGAGGCCAACAGATGAGCAAAAGGGGGGAGGAAGAGTGCTCTGATCATATAACTTAAGTCCCAGGAATATCTGAAGGGACCTTTATTTATCTCTGGACTTCCCAGTTAAATGAGCTAATATACTTGTATTTCTGAAGTTAATTTTAACTGTGTATCTGCCTCTACATGCCAAAGTCTGGACTACTATAGGAACATATTTTTCAGAAATGTGGAACAAGGACATTAAGAGATTGTTATCTGGGGACCGCCTTGACTAAAATCAGTGTCCTGAAGTGCCACATGTTTAACAATATGATAAAACGAACCCTCTAAGCATTCGCCCAAGAGTGACTCTGTGGGAGCACCAGCCTGCAGCAGCCAGCCCTAGCCTTGTAGAGAAGAGAGGGAGACTAGGCATGTAGTGACCAACAGTGATATGATTTTTCGCACTAGGGTCAAGATCTGCTCAAGCAGGAGACCATGAGGACACAGAGATATTGGATAGGGAAGGTGTTGGGAAGTCAGGGAAGTAATTAAAAACCAGCATAAAAGTATGAAAATATGTAGATGTTTTTAACTCAAAATTGCTCACAGATCATAACATTTTCAGAGAGACTTAATTTATGTGATGTTACCAGTGGGGTACACTGGGTTAAGAGTACACAGGTCTCTTTGTATTATTTCTTACAAATGTATCTACAATGATTTCACCTGGAAGGGGAGTAGGAAACAAGGAACAATTGTAGACAAGTGGAAAAAGTAGGAAAATAGCTTAAATTTTCACCTTACTGGCACCAGTGGCCATGAAGTTATCCTAGGTAGACTCTTCGAAGTCTTTCTCATCTTTCTCTCCCTATCCCATCTTTTCACTCCATCCCCAATCCTATCAATTCTACCACTAGCATCCCTCTGAATCACTCAGTCCCACCATTACTATTGCCACATTCACTGCCTTAGTTCGAGCTCTTCTATCACTCACATTGTTGTAACTTCTTTGACCTCCCTTACTCTGCCCTCGCCTCACTCTATATCCACTTAATGCCGGAATTATCTTTCTCAAATATAAGCCTTATCTTATCTGAATAAAATCCTCCAATGGCTCATTAACAAGAGGGTAAAGAACACATTTATTAACATGGCAACCTACCTTTGTATTTTTATGTTATTCCTTAGAGTTACTTGATATGTTCTTCCTTCCTGGCTCCCTTGGGGGAATCCTACTTATCAAGCAAGATTCAGTTCAAATGTCCCTTCTGCTGTTCAGCGTTCCTGATATCTTCATACAAAATTAGGTGCACTTTCTAATCCCAGACACTTAAGTTTTTATCATTATTGGTGCATAAACTGTTTTTCACTCCTCACCAGTGAAGTATTTGGCTCATGGTAGGTGCTTGTGAATAGTCTGTTGAGTGGCTGGTGTTGGAAAGGGGCTCAAAACCTTTAAGATCACTGTCACCCCAAATACAGGGTTTGGTGAGCACCTTAGTTCACTATTCATTCTAATGTTACATACTGGGCTACTTTTCTCAGTCTGGAGATATCTCATTTTATTATGAAAATAAATTAAGAAGTAAGAATCACTATATGTAAATTTTTCTTTACATCAATTTGATTGAACACATGCATTCCAATCTTGAGACACACATAATGTCTTCATATTTTAAGACACTTTACAAACACTACTGAAAGAATTTATTCTTTTGAGAGAAATGCTACATATCTAATGAGGAGCATATTTTGTTGGTCTGATTTATTGGGTGTTCTGTCCAGCAGTGCTTCTCAGACTTTAAAGTGTATAAGAATCACCCGAGGATCTTGCTAAAATGAAAAATTCTGATTCAGGAGGCATGAGGTGGGACCTACTGTTCTATTCACCTGACAAGCTCCCAGGTGATGCCGATGCCACTGGTCCATGGACCATACTTCGAGTAGTGAGGTTCTCCAGGGCTTATATGAAAAAAGTGGCAGCTCCGGACTCCTAAACATGATATTAAGCCACAACTAATATAAAAGTTTCCCTTTTCCACCAGAGATACACACAGACCTATCCAGTTTTGTGCCATGGTTTAGCTAGTTAGAAGACAGGGAAGTCATGTTCTTAGACTGGTACACTTTGATATGACATCTAAATTCTAAAACTTTACTATCTGATATAATATGCTAAACAAGAATATACCAATTAAAATGCTCCTTTCTTTAAAAATGCTGCTTTTGAAGACCAGCTTATAACTTGCTGTGGTAACTGTTAAATGCCTAATTAAAAATGATTTTGGTGGCATTTTCAGTTTTTTTCCTTTGAAATTTAAGAGACTGAGGGTGATTACTTTCATGAGGGGGTATGGGAATTGGTTATAGATTTGGAGTTTTATTTATTTTTAGTTTTTCAGTATGAAGTGAAAATTACACCCTTGACTCTGAGGAATTAGCTTTCAAGCAAGAAAATTGGACTCTGCAAAGCACTTATTTCTTCAGAGACTTCAAGATTAGCCATAACAGCAGCAAGAATCCCAAATGCTAATGACTATAAGCACAGAAAGATATTAGAAAAGTTCAATTTATGGAATGAGCTTAATCATCCAATAATGGGAACTTAGTTAAATATATACATAATATTACAGAATACTAGCTGCCAGTAAATATAAATGTATTTATTTATATAGATATTTAAGCTATAGTAAGTAAAGAAATCAGATTTGACTACATTAAGTATAGTATGATTCTATTTTTGGAAGAAAGTATAAAATGTATGCAAGAGTAACACTTTGATGTATTAATATTAAGCATTTTAGGTAGTGGAATAGAAAATTTTGATTTTTCTTTTCTCCAAAGTGAACAATTTTTAAAAACTCAAATTTATAATGGGCTCAGATTATGCTAAGGGCCACTTCCCTATATCCCTAGACTAAACTCTGAAATTACAAAACCCAAATGTTAGAAAACATCATTTATTGTAGCAAAAGATAAATATAGAGCTTAAGCCTGACCAGGAGCCCGTTGCTATGGGAGGGTACTGAATGCATTAAACCTGCCTTTAACTGTGGTTCTCTCCAGGACTTGATGAGCAAATAGGGGGAGTTCTTGGGTTTTTACCCAATGTAGATAAACCTCTAATATTTTTGTTGAGATGTAAGTATTTTTGCAACGATTCTTACAGATTTGAAGGTCTGGGTCTAGGCCGTGAGAGATGCTGAATAGCTCAGGCTTGCTGTTATTTGTTCCACACAAACCATGCCCTTCTCCTCCTTGCTAGGGCTGTGTGATAAGTGGAGCCACCTGAGTTCGTAGAGCCACCTAAGGGTTAGTAGGCTCAAGTCAGAGGTTCTTAATCTGGGCTCCATAGATCAGGTGAGGAAAGTCTATAAATCGCTGCAGAAATTAAATGTAAAACTTTATACATTTAGGTATATGCATTTGTGGAAATCAGAATCGATGACTTTCATCAGATTCTCAAAGTATAACGTTTCCAGAAAAAATTATGAATTACTGATGCACAACTTCCCAGAAGTAGAAAAAAAATTCCAGCACTTTCATGTTTCTTATATGCATAATAAACACCACAAAATTTACTTTATGAAGCCAACTGAAATACACATAACTAAAGAAGACCACATAGCGCAAGAAAAGAAAATTCAAAATCTCTAAAGGACAAAAATATCTACTCTTTTATAGCCGGTTACTAATTTGACTCTTGCTCTCCTTACTTTATCTCAGGTGTTTAGGGCAAAAATCCCAATAATAAAGACAAATTGAAAGTTCCCCAATACTTTATTACAAAATGCTCTTAGGTCTTTGCTGCATCTAATTTGCTTCTCTGTCTCTTTGAAGGCATCTTCTGTGGTGGTTCTCAAACTTGACTGAGTCCAGAAATAATTTGATATGCTTATTAACTACCCAGATTCTTGGGCCCTATCCCCAGAGTTCTAGAATGTAGCCCAGGGGCTGACATCTTTTACAAGCTTCCCAAATGATTCTCACCCAGGTGCTCTCCCCACCACATGTGGAGTAATGTAACCCTTCTTTCCATTGCAAGAACCCCTTCTGGATGGGTTGGAGCAATCACCACTTTCCTTCCAGACTCTAGAAGATGTGGCCTTCTCAACTGTCCTTGTCCATTACTAGACTGGATGGTGTCAACCTGTCCCAGCTGTTCCAGTCAAATTTCTTAGGTTATATCTGCATGAATGGCTTTTAATGGGTCACACCCCCCCACGCACCACAACCAACATGTGTTCTTAGCATAGACACCATTTAACAGACTCATTAGAAGTTGAACAAAACATTTCTTTTTACAACTGACAGGGACTAGTGACTGTAATGAATAAACACTTTAAATTCAATCTATTAGAGGTGACAATTGGAGTTGCAATGAAGATCCAACCAATGAATCTGCTAATTGAGCTTCACTGATACATTACAGATGGTTTTAAATCATTACAAGAATCTCTTCAAAAGAATGAGTTACTTGCAAGATGTTAAAAACAAGAAGCCTAGATTTCTATGCTGTTCTGTTACTGCCTTGTATAGTAAAATATCTCAATTTTTCCTTGTAGGATTGATAGGCTGATCATTTGTTTTCCAAGCTCATTGTGAAGACTAATGAGAAAATTTCATTGATAAATATGAACTCTTGAAGGGAAAGTCTTATAGAATTCTAAGGAGTTTTAATTAGTATGCAGTTGAACCTCATTAATTTGGTTTCCAAAAACATAAAATTTGTTATAATTTGCTCTAAAACCACAATAGAATTGGACTCTGTGCTATGAATAAAGGTCTTTTTAAGTAAGTGAGGTAAATAAAACTGTTTGGGAAATATTTAATCTTAATGAGTACTCAGTTGTAGAGCTGACCAGAAATGTGAAGAGGATTCAGTTGAGGTGATTTATTTACAGTTGCTACCATAGTACATAAAATGAGCACCCTGGGCTCCTCCCTTCCAATCCAAAACTCTCTTCATCCTATTGAGATATCTATCTATCTATCTATCTATCTATCTATCTATCTATCTATCTATCTATCTATAGATCTTATTATACTCAATAAATATTAGCCAGTTACCTATAGCTCAGATTTTTTAAAAAATAAATTTATTTATTTAAAAAGCTCAGATATTTTTGTCAGGACACTTGGTGACATAAGAGTTAGAGAATCAATCCCTCCTCCTCCTCCTCCTCCTCCTCCTCCTCCTCCTCCTCCTCCTCCTCCTCCTCCTCCTCCTCCTCCTCCTCTTCTTCTTCTTCTTCTTCTTCTTCTTCTTCTTCTTCTTCTTCTTCTTCTTCTTCTTCTTCTTCTTCTTCAAACTCCTCTCAAATTTCTGTGATTGGTATATCCTGGTTATAGCTGTCACAGAATCCTTAAGCTGAATTATAGTGATCAATGTGATTCCAACTTATAATGGTAAAGGCTCTGGAATCATGTTGACTCTATGAAGATATTAACTGGATCTATCCCACCCCCTACACTGTATCTTGGATTCTCCCAGAGAGGGGGAAAATGTTATGGCTGAAATATTTCATAAAGAAAATACAACACTCAAGGCATGCATGACAGTTTCAAGGGTTCAAGTAGATGCTAAGAAGTATAGCAGAGAGAGATCCCCAAAAGGTGTGTGGGCTGGATGCCACAATGGCTTATAAGGTGCCACTTACCTGGAGAATTCTCCAGTCTGTGATCTGCCCCTCAGTCTCCCAGATTCAAGACCTGATTTATCACAGGCAGACCAGATTTTGGAGGTGGAGATGGAAAATTCACATTATCTAAGCTCAGAGACACTGATTCATGAAATCTTGTATGAGATATATTAATGAAACTGTCAATCAGACCACAAGGCTCATATCAGTAATGCCTATCACTCTGATATAAACTACATGGGAGTCAAAACTAAACAGCAGATTGCTCTTTTTGATATCAGAATAAGAGTAATTAGTAATACATTTTAATGGCATATCCACAATAGGCATGGAGTGGACATGTTACCTGTCTGCTTCACATGCAAACTTCTCTTTCTTTTTCCAGTCCTCACTTCTCCCCCACTGAACTGCAAACAAGTAGGCTCAATGGGATGGGCTCCAGCAACAAGGGCGGGTCCTTACTGGCCTAAGCCAAGGAGCACACAGCATTTCTCTTGCCAAAGTAACTGAATACATGGTTTATAAGATCAAATAGGTCAAATCAGTGATGCTTTTCATCTGCCATATTACCTGTTCATGACCATTTGGTTGAATGTAAGGGTAAATTCAACTAAACAATGATTAAATGAATCATCCCCACCCATTAAGTAATAAGAAAAGTAATAGGTGATCCCTGCCATCTGTTCATGGGTTTATAAAGGTCAGATCTAAAGGTCGATTCTCCTGGTCTTTCTCTCATGAGCACAAGATGACTTTTTATATTTCTAGAAATTATGACCATGTTTAGATAGTAAGAAGGAGGAAGGTACAAGAAAGAAGAACAGCACTTTGGAAAGCAAAACTTTTAAAGAAATAATCAGCGGACTTATACTTGTGTCTCAAAGGCTATGTCACATGGCCACACAGATGCTAGGAAGTTTGCAAAATGTAGTAGTTTAGCTGAGCCATTGAAAAAAATAGATGTTCCTGTTAGGAAGAAAATTAAGGTGTGTAACCATAACATTATGCAGATTTTTGCAGATATAAATTGAAAAAGCATGTAATTTTTTTGGCACATAAAAAAATACAATAGTAGTAACAGTAATAAAAGAAATATATTTTTTTCTAAGGTATGACTTTATGATTAGCTCCCTGGGACATACTGGGATCTGACTTCAGATGAATGGAAGCAATGAGGAGATCAGAGGAGTAGGTGATGAGGAATCAGCATCCTTTTAGAAGCTAAGCAAGGTCTTTACAGGGGCTTCAGTTATGAGTGAGCTATGAGTCATCTGAATCCACCTAAATGTCTCCATTTGAATTTTCAGTCTCATTCTTTTTCTCTCAGTGCCCTAACTTTCTCTTAAAGAAACCTAGCAAGTCTGTGAATTCATCCTATATTCAAAGTCAACGAGCCACAGTTTCATCAACCTTGTGGCTATAAGAGATGATATTGTTTTAGGCCAGCCATAGAAATTCTTTTCTGGGTGTCCATTGAGGCAAGAATTAAAAACCTTGTGCCTGTTATTTTGTTTGTGTGTTTGTTTTTAAAGCTTGCTAGCACAATTAATTTTTTAATGCAACCACATTAAAAAAAAAATGTTATATGGAAGCAGCCACTTGAGTCTACCAAAGCTTTAACTTCAATAACCACACTTTAATTCACTCCAATTAACCACGGTCAATATTTAAGAAACTGTTTCACTCTATATGCCTTTAGACACAACTAGATAAAATAACTAATATCAGATTCCCACTTCCTTGACAGTCTGCAATGTGCACATATTTCTAGCACCAATTACTATTATTACTTGCAAAAACAGATTCTACTTTAACTGGGCTAATAGGAAGAGTAATAAAGGATATCAGGGCACTCCCAGAACCCTTGGGGAGGGCCTGAACACCAGGCTTAGCTGCTGGAGATTCAGGAACAATTTTGATAGGAAAAAACACTTAACCATGTCACAGATTGACACTGAAGCTTCTTAGGTGATGCCAGTGCTACTAGATACTAGAAACTTTGTCAAAACCACCACAGAAGCATCATACCAATGGAGAAATAGGTCCACCACAGCTACTGTGCATAAATGAGGAAGAATGTAGCTTTCATCGCTGTTGATAAACATCTACGAACACGAGGAAAGCCAGCTCTAGGTTAAAGCTGATAGTGAGTAATTCTGAGCACAAATTGAAAGAAACTGAGTCTTTGAAATAGCATTGAACGGCTAGATCAAACCAACTTGAAAATCCATTCTACCTTGGATTTTTCAGTGAAGTGAGTGAATAAATTTGTTATTAGTTACGTCATTTGAATTTGTGTATCTAACGTTTGTGACATGGGGTGCTAATTAAAATAAGACAGTGATCCCCAACCATTTTGACACCAGGGACCAGTGTTCCTATGAGAATCTAACACCTGATGATCTGAGGTGGAGCTGAGGTGGTGATGCTAGCGCTGGGAAGCAAATACATCTGCAAATACAGATGAGATCTGCTTGTTCACCGCTGCTCACCTCCTGTTGTGCGGCCCAGTTCCTAACAGGCCACAGACCAGTGCTGGTCAGCAGCCTGGGGGTTGGGGACCCCTCATGTAGGAGACACATCTACCATACAGACATAGATTGTATCTTTGGCCTAGGATATTTTTTCCCTGCACAGTGCTTGAATGAAGTCTACCAACTTGTGGCTCATCGGGTTTCTATTTTCTGTTACATGGACTGTTTGCTCTCAAAGTTAATTAGCATAGGAACAGCGGGCGAATATTCATCTAGAAGAAAATAAACAAACACAGACTCTACCTAACACCGTATGCAAACACGTTCTAGACAGATTCAAGATTTAAATGTAAATTATATCATAAAAATATCTGAGTAAAAATTTGAAGTCTATTCAGTCTTGGAGATATAATGAAACAGGAGAACTGAAATCACAAAAGGGAGCCCGACATGCTCGATTTTTTAAAAAAATATGGCAAAGATACTCAAACCAAAAACAAGACAAGCAATACAATGGAACAATATTTGTATAACACATGACACAGGGTTGTCATCCTAATATACGAAGTTTCTACAAGTTGATGAAAAAAAAAAAGCCAATTAATTGGGAAAAAGGCAAAGATATGATCAGGTAAGTAGTCAAAGATTAACTCAAATGTATAAAAAATGCAAGAAAATATGCTCAACCTCACTAGTAGTTAGTGACATGAATATATTTTTCACAAAAAATTCACAAATATTTAAAAAATGATAACTGAAGATGAAGGATAATGAGTGTGACAGACTGGTAGGAATAGATTCATTCCTTTTTATTTGTGCATTTTGTATTTACAAATTCACCTACTTGCTAAAATTTACTTATAAATCCCACCCTGCCCACAAATCAATACTTGCAGTGCCTTTGTAGTCATTTGTGGTCATTTGTGGATGTGCACAGAATGGTGAAAAGTTCGAGTCATTCAACATGCACGTTTTCCAGCTGAGGTTGAACAAGGCGATCTTCTGCTTTCTTATTTCAGCTCTCATATCATAAACAAGTTCCCATTCTGCTATCTACTTAGTGCATGTCTTCTACATATTTCTGCTTTTTGTAGGTGATTTTGCTGTTTTAAATGGCTCCCAAGAATAGTTCTGAAGTGTGTCCAGTATTTCTAAGGATAAGAAAGCTGTATATGTTTTCGGAGAATATGTGTGTTAAGTAAACTTTGTCCAGGCATGAGTTATAATACTGTTAGCCACAAGTTCAATGTTAATGAGTCAACAATACATCATAAAAGAGCTGTCTTTAAACAGAAACATACACAAAACAAGGTTATATGGTCATCAGTTGATAAAAATGTTGCAACCAGAATCTCACAGAAACCTAACCCCGTATTTCCTTTAGAGAAATGATTCCATATTCACTACTTCAATGCTCACAGTGACTTTATAAGACATAACCAACTATAACCAACTATAGTTCGCCCTAGCTTGTAGGAAAATACTGCAATACTAATAACATGAAAATTAACATAGCTTTTGACTCAGAAATATCATTTCTGTAAATTTATCCCCCTAAAGTAAAAGCATGGTTTGTAATGGCAACAAAATAAAGTACATAGCAATTGTAGGAAACTACCTGAATGTTCATTGATGAGGAAATGTTTAAATATCTTAATATATTCCTATCATGGAAAATATACAGCAATTTAAAAGAATTTATAAATAAATTTACACACACATATTTCTTCAAAGTTTTTTTCCCAAGTTCTCCTCATGGTTCTTGTTAACTATTATATCAGTAAATAGCATTAGATGCCATACATCTTGAGTTGCATTTCCAAGCACCCTGACGCAAGTATGTGTGTGTGTACATACATATACATACATTTTTTCAAACCTGGAGGATTTTCTATTATGACTTGAGAAAAATGAGTTTGAAAGTAATGTGTATAATACAACCAGCTTAGAAAAATAACAGAAGCAAAAAGAAAAAAATATCCTTTTAATAAGCTTATATATGTTTGTTTGAGGAGTGTGGAAAATGGAGTAGAAGGTGACTAAGTGTATTGCTACCTCAAGGTAGAAGATACAGAGGTAGTAGTAAATACTAACTTTTCTTATCCATACGTGCATTCTCATTTATGATGACTACATATTTTTATTTTTAAAAAATTAAAGAAAAAATAGAAGAAAATTCAGTTAAATATAGATAAACAAAATACAGATTCTTTGAATCCACCCCTAATTTTTCAGTGTTTGCGCAGCGAAGGCCCAATCTGCATTTTCGCAGACAACCTCAGGAGATTGTCAGGCCCGTGGTCTGCTCACTACGTTGTGAGAGACCCAGCTCTGAGCCGACAGTGCCCTTCTATCTGCACAATCCTCCTGTGGGAATATAACTAATGAGGCTGTTACAACTAAATGCAAACATCATCCAGTTCTTCGTCTATGCGATTGCTCCCATTTCACCTTGATTGGAGTTTTGGGTGTTCTCAAACTCTTCCACCATGCATTGATTGAAAATCTGTTACTTTTCCGCCACAGATGGCTAATGGCATCCATTGTGTGTGGGTTTTACCTCATTTAACCCTCAGGGGACATCTCGATTTTCCTTACCTGCAAGCTGTTAGGGAAAAGGGTCTGTTGCCAACCTCGTGAACTAATAACTTTATCGGTTTCCTTACGAGGTTTTTCCTGGGACAAGCCATCACTATATAATGAGATCCACATCCCCAGTGTGCCTATTTTTCCACTGTTGAAGGAAAGACTTGGTTATCTTTACCATAAACTTAAAGTTCATCCTTTCTTTTCTACATTTGTAAAGCAAATGTTTCTTCCTTTAAAAAACAAATATATTCTGTTTACATAGTTATCAAAGAGAACTATAATCTTGTTGCCCCAAATAAAAACTATGTGCCTTATAAAAGGTATAAAAAGAGGAAAACAGAGAAAAAGCAAAGTAGATATATAATATAGGTATAGATATAAATAGTAGATGGAAACCATAAATTCCAGGGTTGTTTCTTAAACAGTATTTTGGGTTTTGTTTCCTGGCCATGTAAAAGGTCCCCATTATACCCTACTCAAATAAGCTCAATGTAACTCAAAAATACATGAAGGAAAAACAGTTGCTCTATCTCCGAAATAAATCGGCTCCATTGTTTGTGTCAGAGCAGCCAATATCCCACGCAGAACTGCTTCACCATCAACAGCTGCCTCTTCAGCACAACGCTATGACTTACAATCTCAAGGAGGAAGCCTGGTCATCAAGAAAAAGTCATGTTCAATATACTCGGTATTAAATAATAAAATGGAGACTAGTGGCCAATTAAAACAAATGAGGACTTACATATGGAGAGACTTTATTTTAAAAAGACCATTTCAAAAGGGGAGGGGAATTGGTGCAATAGACTGTTCTGACCATAAGATCTATAAGCATCTCAGAAGTCAAGCAGAAAAGGCTTCTCTTTTAACAAAGAGGAACAAACAAGGCTAAGAGGAGCTGGGTGTAGGTGTGGGTGTGAGCAGGTGGCATGATCTCACAGGTGAGCCTGAAAGGTTTCTCTACAGGCAGCAGATTCTCAGGGAGGGCTATTAAGATGGATTGTTCCATGTTCTAATGCTTGCTTAGCCTCAGGGGTGAGTGGGAGGCCTGTGGATTTATCAAAAGTTTTGGCCACGTCAAAGTGGCAGGCATTTTGTCCATATTGGTCAGTGGGGCACATTTGCCTAATCATTTATGAGACAAAGAATGAGATTTTGGAGAGTCTATGTCTGGCCTTGTCACAGGTAAATAAGGGGGTCGTCCATGAGTTTTACGTAAGTCATATAGAGGAGGTGACTCTGCAGTAAGCTGTTTCCCAGAACACAAAAGGGTAGCAATACCTCTTAATTGTTTTTTTTTTTTTTTGACAAAAGCACAGGGCTCAGATGAAATTCAACACTGTCAGTCATTAAGAAAAATTTCCGTTTGAACCAAAAACTGCTGACATTTAGGAATAAACTCTAACCTACCTAGAACTGTTTGCTACCTAGACTTCAGGTAACTGCAGCCGTCAATGTATTTTGGTTTTGGTAATAATCGAAAAGTCTGCTTTTACACATGTCTCCCTCAAGATGCTATTAGTGAGACTTTGATGATGATAAAAATGTCTTTGGTAAGAACGGTGTACCTTCCCATATGATGGCGTGGTTAGTTGGTGCTCCATAGGATGCTCTGGCCTGCTCGGCTGGACCACATAGCAGAGCATAATACGAGATAAGAAAGAGAATTTGTGACTTAACCCCAGTACGATATAGCTTCGGGGCATCTTTCTTGACTCATTTTAGAAGCTCCCAGAAGGAACATCAAAGAGACACACATAGAAAGTCTTGAGCAGCCACCCTGCCCTTTTCGTGGCTTCCGGAGGGAAATACACAGGAACAGTGTTAAGGAGTGGGGAAGCAGCACAGAGATGCCGGTAAGATTATTTTTTCCCCAAGAAGGAACCTAGTTAACCAAAGGTCTAACAAATAAGCCCCTAGGATTAATAAAAAGCATATAAAATAATCCAGGGGAATGCTGGTCTCACCAGCCTTGGTCTCTTCTCCGCCCCTTCCCACTTTACTCCTTTATCTAGGTAATGAAATACGATTAGTGTGCACACCTGATAGATGGGGCTTTCAAAAGGGACAAATGGTCTTGCCTTCGGATGTTCTCTCCCTGCTCAGAAAATGAGGTAAATGAGTTGAGGAGATGCTCTTGTTCCTCACTTGATGTATAGGATACCAACTGACATTTGCTAGAACTTGACCTAACCCACCATCAGGGAAATTGAATTCTTTTATTCTTGCATGAGCCTACAAAAGGGGTTATTTTGTGAATTTGTGTCCAGCTAAAGAACACACTCCTAGAGGGTGTGTGCTCATTTGAGGTTTTCCCTGTATCTTCCAAAATTAAGAACAGTGACAAACATTTACTGGGAAAACAGACTTTGATTAAGTATACAGGAGAGAGAATACAAGAATACAAAACTGTAAGAATTTATTATATCTCTGATCTTCCACTGAAGAATTTCCAAATGTAACATGCTGCCAATTTTTGAAAACTCTCAACCATATCCAGCTACCCAAAGCATCTATTCAAAAATGCTACCTTCATAACACAAATCTTCCTCCAGTTTCCCCAGTACCCTCCTCTCTGATGAACTTATTGGCAGTCAACACAAGCAATCGGCAAGGTCATCTTGGCTGAAGTGAGTCTTTGATTGGGTTATCAAGATAAAAACAAAGACATGGGTATTTAGCATAATTTGCATTGTCATGTTCCCAAAGCATTGCCCAGTGATTTATAACTTCAATACCTTTGTGCCAAGCCCTCGAAATGAGCACAGAGGGAGTGGTGTCCAACTGAGGAGTCAGGAGGGCACTATTCATTGGTCACAGCTATTTTTACTTTATTTTTAAAATCCTAACCTTTCCTCAGTACACCAAGATCTATGGCTCTAGATCTAGCTACCTGACACCAACCTCTCTCAGGTTATGGAAAACCTAAATTCACCTGTAATGAATTTATTGGCCGTGTCCAGTTTTTTGTTTTAATCCTATACATCCTTACTATCTGCTCCTTTTTTATTTTCCAAAGCTTGATGTTATGTCAAATATAACCGAATTCCTTAGAGGCAAATACAGAGCAAATGGTAACTCAGCCTTCCTCTTCCTCTCAAATTTCAGGCCAGGCTGGTGAGCCTGAGGCTTCCTAAATTCAGAGGCCATCTGAAAACAGTCTTTTCCAGGTGAACCTTGTACCTTAAACCTTCTTGGGTTCGAGTTATTGTGGACCTCAGGAACTTAACATCATCTATTGTTCCTCTTGGCTATTCAACCTTTTTCTTCTAGCTTAATCTTCCCCACTGGCTTTTAAACCTGTTCAAATATCTCCCTCTAGAATAAAGTATTTCCTAGTCTTCACATCCCTAGATTCCTCCAGCTACTGTCCTATTACTCTCTTCACAGCTAAATAGAAGTCTCTTTACCTACATCTCAATTTTTTCCCAGTCACTTTTCAACCTACCAATTTAACCTTAAGTCCCCAAACTCCAAAAATAGTACTTGTAAAGGTCATTAATAACTTCCAATTCTCTAAATCCAAAATATATTTTTCATTCCTCTTTATACTTGATATTTTAGTAGCACTTGACACTTTTGACCACTTCCTCCTCCTGGAAACACTGCCCTTGGCTTCAGTGACACTTCAATATCCAGGTTTTCTTCTTATTTTTCTGGCTTTTGAAAATCTCTAAGATTTGTCTCTTGATATCCTTTCTGAGTGACCCCAGGCTGTGGCCAAGATTAGAGTCAATGTCCTCCTCTGTTCCCATATAGTTATCTCAATTTCTTGCATAAATTTGGCATTTTCTTAGGATTTTAGGTTCCCCATTTAAAAGCAAAAGGCAAAAAAGAGGGTTCTGATTTTTACTAGATGAAAAATGTGACTGACATCGGTCATTTTCATTTGATATTTCATTTAGTATACTGATTAGCAATATGGATACATATAAATGTTTACTATTTATAGCTTACATAAAGAGCATTTCTTCGAGAGCTATCCTTTTAGAAAATGGCAAAAAATTAAAAATAAAACTGTTAAGGAAAGGAAAAAAGGAAAGGATAATTTCAGAAGAGTTCTAAGATGGAGTACCCGGAGATTTAATTCAAAACAGGATGGAGAAAGAAAAAGCAGATCAAGTAGATCAATCCTAAAAGGACATTTTATAGCTAGGGTTCATCTCATTTTCTAGATTATAGGATGCAATGCTTGAAATTACTCCCCATCCCACCCCATTCACCCTAGAACCTTCATCCTGAAACATAATTTAAATAAGATTGACTATGTTATCAAGAAAAAGACCTAAAATGACAAAGTCACTTCAATTTGTCAGAATCAAAGGGACTTAAAACTAAAACTCTTCTTAAAGTGGAAAGCAACCCTTCAATCCCTTTGAAAGAGGAAGAGTAACCACTATTACTCTTAACAGTTTAGCATGTATCCTTCTAAACAAATCTATATGGGTATACATATATTATACATATATATGAAAATATGATATACCATACATGTGATTTCATATCATGTTCATATCTCAAAAAAAATGAATGTGTATATACTGAAATACAACTCTATTACTTACTTCACCCAGGTAACAAAATACTATGTCCATCTTTTCATTCGTTGGCATAGAAATTGCTTCATTATTTTATTACTTCTGCACAATACTCCTAAATAGAGATACGCTGTAATTGATTTACCTGGTCTATTGTTGCTTAACATTTGAATTGTTTCTAAGTTTTTCTTATTGCCAACAGTACTACAATGCAACTCTGTTGTGTATGTGCAAAGATGTTTTCAGATTAATTTTAAAAGTAGAATTTCTAGGCCAAAGGGTATGTACATTTTAAATTCTGAGAAAAACTACTAAATTGCCTAAGAGACGAGTCCAATTTATATTCCCAGCAACAGCCTATGACCATTTCAGCATATTCTCATCAAAACCAGAGATTAGCGATTTAATTTTGGTCAGTAGGCAAACAAATAGCATTTTATTCCATAGAATACACTTTGGAAAACATTGTTCAGTGATTATTTTTGGTTTTTGAGCATTAGCTAGTAAATTATTTTTATTTCAAATTTTTTAATAGTCTTTCCAAAATACTTATCACTGGAACCTTTGTATATAATATTAATTCACTTCTTTGGCTTAAAATGACAATCATCTGAATTAATTTTCAGCTGGTTATGGATCTAAATTGATAGTCTCCTATAGGACTACAAAAGAAGAGTAAAGATAAAGCAGGAATGTATGGTGATCCCAGAATATACCTGTAAACAGGTGTTTGGAACGAAACTCTGATCACTGTAGGATTGACTTGTGAGAGGGGACAAGAACAGAAATACATATCACCATTTTGGAAATTTTTAAAGAATCGTTTAAAAGCATCCTGCTTGCTCATTGCATAATCCCATGCACAGAGCTCCAGAGGAACTGTTTCTTATTCACTGCACAGGGCAGCTCACCAGGAGAGAGAGGGGATGCATTTAAGAGATGTTTGGGAATTTGCATGAAGAAAGAGAGGAAACCATAATGGAAACAATGATAGCATCTTGGTGGTGAATATGAGCAACTGAGGGAGGGGCGGACGAATTCCCAGAAGTGGTACAATGAGAACATATGAGCTACGCTTTGTCCAGAGCAGGCTGTTTCTTATGAGGAAGCTCTGCTTTGCATAAAGATTATATACTATGAATATTTATGGATCATATTCTAGATCTCTGTGGTTCTGCCTCTGCTTCTGTCCTCTATCTGCTCATGCTGTCAGGGGTCCGAAGATGGAACAGTTACTGAATCATCACGGAGAATCCAAGAGGCTATGCGGGAAGACAGTCTGGAGTCCAAGGTGGTTGAACTTCATGGCTCAGGGCCAGGTATCTTATCTCATGTTGATGAGTAGAAAGTTTGTTGCTATCCCCCTTGGATAGGAGCCTAGTATTGCAAAGTAGATATCATCTCTGTTTTACAAAGGATGAAACTGAGGCTTATCAAAGTAAAGTAACCGCCCAAGGTCACATAGCTCCTATGGAGTCAGCCTCTAGGATAACCCTCAAGGATGTCCATCCTCCCAGTATGATCACCCTGTACTCCTCTCCCCCTGAGTGTGGCCCAGAATAGAATAGAAGTGATGGCATGTCACTTCTGAGATAAGGTTGTAAAAAACACAGTTGCTTTGAGTTTCTGCTTGGGTGATTAAAAAGTTTTGGAAATAGATAGTGATACTAGTTGTCCAACATTGTGTAAGTACTGAATACCTCTGAATTATATATTTAAAAATAGTTAAAATAGCTATACACACATATAAATATATATATATACACATGCATACACATACATACATATATTTTGTTTCCACAACAAAAAAAAATTTTCCAAGCCAAAACAAACAAAAACATTCTAGCTTCCACCTCTCTGAAATTCCCTTCTCTGTGGGAAGATAGCTGCCATGTTGTGAACAACCCAAGTAGCAAGGAACTAATGTCTCTGGCTAAGAGCCATCGAGGACCTGAGGCCTGCCAATAGCCACATGAGGGAGGTTGGAAGAGTCCTCCCGAGCCAAGCCTTGAGATGCTGTAACTTTCAGAGCAACCCTGAGCCAGAGGTACCCAGTGAAGCCATTAGCAGATTGCTTACCCATAAAAACTGTGAAACAGTAACTTAAGCTGTTACATTTTGGGTAGTGTGTTATGCAGCAACAGATAACTAACAGCCATTACCTGGAAAAGATGAGATTTAGAACCAATTTTGCCTGCCCCCAGAATCTGAGGTCTTAATTCATTCACTCAAATATGTATGTGTGCCTATGCACCTAGTATATACCATGCCAGAGACAACACACAGAGTGCTGTACTAACGGTCTACTTTTTCTAAACTAACAGGATCCATCCTACCTAATCTCTGCCTTCATATCATGGGACCGACTTTCCATTTAAGCAGCAATGGGCGGTGGCAGCCATATATGCTTTCATCTGCTGCCCCTGTTGGCTCATGCCTGCTCTGGGGATCTGCATCACCACTTCCTGTGGAGAAGTGGCCTTTCCAGACTGCAGCAAAGCTGGAGGCAAAGACACTCCAGGAACACCAGGGCACTGGTCTTGCTTCCTTTCAAAGTGGCCTTGCTGACTGAGTTTGGCTACAGAATCAGGAAATAAGTTGCTTTCGAATGTTCTGTGAAACACAAGGCACAGATTGCTTGTGTAAGTTCTTATAAAAGTCCATGAAAAAAGCAAAATGGATGTGGAAAGGGTAAGAATTGAGCTTCTTCAAGCCAGACCCACTGGGGAAGCTAGAAGGCAAGGGAAACTTTATTGAAAGATGTTATATGTGCTCTTACTCTGTTTGGACAACTCTCTTCCAAAGAAAGAGATTTTGTACCTCAGCTAACTAATTTTAGCCCTTCCTCTGGTTGCACAGTGGAGCGATGCCAGTCTCTTTTCTTCTTACCTCCTCGTCAGTGGTTTGGGTATTATTACTCTCCTGTTGGTGAAGGCGACTTGCTTCCCGAACATATTTAGTTGTCCCTAATTCGTATAAGTAGACACCCATCGAAATAGTATACAAGTGCTAAACATTTCTCAGCTAGCTAACCATGTTAATATTTGTCATAGAGGAGGTGGATATTTTATTTCAAGTTAAATCTGAATATGTCTAGATTTTTAACCAATGTTAAAACGTATAAGCGTACGGTTCTTAAGTCACTTACCAGCGACAGGTGCTCACTGTGGCCTGCCTAACCTTTAAAGGGTGAAGCACGAGCAGTGCCGGCGTGTTCAAGAATGGCCCGAGCTGGAGAAAAAGCTCTAGTGTCCTTTTGGTTACTCCCAACAACGATTCCTTGATTCCTTGATTCCTTGATTCCTTCCTTCCTTCCTTCCTTCCTTCCTTCCTTCCTTCCTCCTTCCTTCCTTCCTCCTTCCTTCCTTCCTTCCTTCCTTCCTTCCTCCTTCCTTCCTCCTTCCTTCCTCCTTCCTTCCTCCTTCCTTCCTCCTTCCTTCCTTCCTTCTTCCTTCCTTCCTTCCTTCCTTCCTTCCTTTCTCCTTCCTTCCTTCCTTTCTTCCTTCCTTCCTTTTTCTTTTTTAAGCAAAATATATTCAGCAGTAAATATATCATTTTAGGAACTATCCCTAAATCATACCACACCTCCCTGGTCCCTGGATGATTCTCCTAGGTATGTCTAAGTAGAAAGTCACCTCCAGTCAAAATGTTATAACATTTGAGTCTTCCAATTTCTGTCTTAGTCTTGAAGAAGTCAACCATAGTGAGAGAATATTTTTAAAAGTCTGACATCGCCTTGAAGATTTGGGGCTAGACTATGGGAGG
Source organism: Rousettus aegyptiacus (assembly GCF_014176215.1). Lineage (NCBI taxonomy): Eukaryota > Metazoa > Chordata > Mammalia > Chiroptera > Pteropodidae > Rousettus > Rousettus aegyptiacus. The sequence goes on along the minus strand of NW_023416306.1, from coordinate 151,143,126 downwards.
CGTAGACTCTGATCTTCACGGCAACTCCAGGATTAGAGGCCATGAACCATACAGTCAAAGGGGGACTTGTGCCACTTCCAGGGACGCCCCTGTCCCCAGCCCCTCTTCTTGTGCTTCTTCCATCTTCCCAATCTCCCTCAGCACCTTTAAGCTGGTCAAATCTTGAAGAGAGGCCAAAGGTTCCCACTGCACGGTAGGGATGAACAGGTTCAAAAGCAAATACTTTTGGAGGAAATAAAAAGTGAACAAACTAAATGAATTTAACTGGAGATAAAAATGAGGTGTGAGAGTCTTCGCTGATGTGGCTGGGGCAAGAAAGTCACAGGACACTGCCTCCCAAAGATGGTGATTAAAAGACTAGATGAAGGCAGAGACTCAGCAAGAGAGGGCTGACAGATGAAAACGAGCATCTAATTCGCAGCTCAGCCTCAGGCCAGCTCCACCAGGTACGTGTCAATGATTAAAGCAGCATCTCACCAGCCTCCGATTTCCTAACTATTTTAAGAAAGCAGCAATCGATAACTGAGAATAAACTAGATTCTCTCATTAGAAAAATCACAGAATCTTACACAAGGCAACAGCCATTTAGAATCTCCTAATTGTAAAAACAGAACAGATTAATTAAATCACTGTAGAGAATCAAATAACTGAAATGTATATAAGCTGAAAGCATAGTGCAGCATTTATTGTATGCAGAAGACATATACCAGGGGCCTCCCAGACAGTAAAGACTTTAGACTCTAAGGGTCATCAGATCTCTATCACAACCACAGGTAAACAAGTAGGTATGGCTAAGGTTCAATAAAACTTTATAAAATAGTCTGTGGGACAAGACCTATAGAGTTTGCTGATTTCTAGCTTACGTCATGTTAAACAGAAGATACACCATTTTACCACTTGGACCTTGTAGATCATAATATCTCACAAAGAATTATATTCTAAAGATAGCAATGGTCAGATTCTCTCTTAGATTCCAGAATCACCTGTGTGAGTAGCTCCCTATCACAAGAAGAGCAAGTCTCTCAAAACAAGTTCCTTCTAAGTAATTCACTCTGACAACAAAAGAGCTCGTGCCACTGGAATTATCTCTTACGCCAATAGTTTCTCATAACTTAAATGCAGATGTGAAAGGAAGTCAGTATATACAACAACCCGGAATAATGTGTAGGCTCCTTTCAAAGAGCAAATCCCCTGGCCCTTCAGCATTTAGATTACTTTTATTGCAACGTTGCTTAAACGTGTATAAAACTAACATTAACTCCGTGCTAAGTGCTTTCATTTATAGCACTTACGCAATTTTAAAACCGAAACAAATGTAAAAAATACAAAACCAGTAATAGTCAACGGCATTAAAATAATGCAATGGATGATGGTGGTCTGCTGCAATTAAATCATTGCCATGCATGCATACATGTCACTGTGACAGACCCAAACTGTGGCAAGACATCAGCATGCCACCACTGGGCCTTAGTGTGCACACGTCATTTACAAGTCGATTCCTTTTCTTTCTTCCCCTCATTGGCCAGGACAGTGTCATGCCCATTCAAAGAAACAAACAAAATCCCTGAAATTCAGCAGCAGGTGATCAGAAGATATGCATATTCGCTGTTTTCAAAGTCCCCTGAGAATGCACTTGAGCACCCCAGTTTGAGAACTATTGCTATGGACACTGGATTACTTAAACCCAGTCATGTTTCTGCAGTTATTTCTCTCCTCCTACAAACCTCTCTAGCATTTACTATTTTCACCATTCAGGTTACGCCGGTTTTGGCTTCATTCTTTTCTCTACCTTGATTACTGACTGGCTCCTTCAGACTGCAGATGAAGGCAGGCGGACCATTCTCTGGAAGCCCTGGTTCTAATCTGAGTTACAACTGTAAACTTCAAGAAAGTGACATATCTGAGCCTCAATTTCCTCATCTGCAAATTAGGGGCTTTAGCTTCGAGGTCCTTTCTATCTCTTACAGTCTCTTTATCGCTATGAGCTAAAAGAGAAGAAGCTAAACCAAAACCTAGTTTCTTATCCAGTTGTACATGGAGACCAGCAAGCGACATTACTCAGAGTAGAAGGCTCATAAATGTCTGCTCAAAGAGAAACACTAGAGCAAGAGAATATTACAACAAAAATGGATGCTAGAGATCATGTAGTCTATTGTCCTTATTTTGTAAATTAATTTATTTGAATGTCTGCTCTGGGCTGGGCTTATGCAAGATGTTGGAGGCATAACAACAAATACAACAAAGTATTTGCTCGTATAGAGCCTAAATTACAATGAGGGGGTGTTGAGATAAGTAGCAAGCGATTAAAATATAATAGTAAAAATATATACACTGTAAGTCCTCATGATGTCATCATTAAGTTCCATGACTTAAAGTTAAATGATATATAATGAAACCAATTTCACCACAGGCTAATTAATACAAACCAGAATTAGGTTCCTAACAATGTTATAACAAAACAGTGTTGGATGAAAGGATGTTATCCAAGGATCTGCTGTAGACATATAAAATTAAAAATAGTAAACCTTTCTATATGTGTATATTTTTAAAATAGTAAAAATTATATTTATATAAATTATATATAATATATAGCATGTATAGTTCTTGTATATATTATTATATATAAATAAAAGTTGCCACGGTTTCTTTAGGAGCATTGGTGGGCACCTGACCCTGACCCAGGAACTCAAGGAAGGCTTCTGGAAGAAACCCAGTCACCAGTGAATCCCGAAGGACCTCAGCTTTATGGAGACAGCAAAGCCTGATGGAGAGTGTGACCCTCTGGGGCACCCGTCTGTCTTCAGTTCTGAAGGACACCAACTTATCTCCAGTTGACGGCTGTCAAATAGAAATTTGGGCCCTGATGTGCCATATCTCCTGATTTCTCAGGAAAAGTAGGATTATTTGGATTTTAAAATAAAAATAACTGATTTTTAAATTTTGGCACTTACATTTTAAAAATACTATTAAATAAAGCCTTCGTCCAGCCCAGATGCTTCCCTTTATACTCTCTGCTTTTTATCCACAGTTCCGTCTGGGCCCTTTCTTCCTGCATTTGCAAAGTGTACTGGCTACGTGTCCATTGCAGGAGGAGGAGCCTTGTACACACATGTCTCCTGCCTGAGACAGATACCTTAATGAAGTCTCAGACAGACACTCTGACATAGGTATTTGAATAAAATATCAGAAAATGTTTGGCATTCAGGGGACTGGACAGAGGAATTCTAAACATTTCTTCCAATTAAACTACCCTTTTTTAATTCTTATGCTGCTCCAATAGAAGGTGAGAATGTACTTCATAAATTAAGCAACTAAGGTCTCTGGGGAATTTATAAATTTCAAAAGCATTTACCAAATTCAGCTTTAGGATTCACCCCAACACAGCATGAAGCTGCTATGTCAACCTGGGAAAACTTTCATTTCATGTAAGAACAGGCACGTTTTAGGAGGGCAGAAGCCCAAGATGGGGAAGCAAGTTGTAGTTCCAAAGCGGAAAATTAAACTTTGAATCCCAAGTATTTGAAGAGGAAAGTTGCCATGGCATATTTTTGTTGTTGTTGTTGTTGTTGCAAAATACCACTACTGAGAATGATCATTCTGTGATACACATAATTTCCTTTTTTTCCATTTAGCAAAGAACATCTGAAGAGTTATGGGAAGAGAAAAGCTAATGTCAAGGATACCCCTTAAGGTTTTCTGGGAGGAGTGGAGGGGACGTTATATAACGGCAGACACTTCAGGTCCTTCTTCCTTAATGCACCACAGCAATTCTGGGGGTGGCTCAGCTCCTCTCTTCCCACCCCACAGGGGGCAGGCAATAGCATTAATTAGCCACTGCCTAATTACTAGCTAACTAATTAGTGAGGAGGGGTGCTCCCAGGGCCCTGCTGTGTCTTAATAATTAATCCATAAACTAGTTAATCTGTCAGCCCCTTCCCTTGATCTCCCAGCAAGAAATCCACAGTGGGCTGTATTCTCCCAGTCACACAGAGAGAAACCCAAGTGTTTTCTTCAATATCTCCTCTCTCTATCAACCCTCAGTCACTGACCAAATGCTATCAAATCTACTTTCTCAAGGTCTCTCCTATCTGCCCTCCCCTTTGCATTCTCGCTCTTTCTCGTCTCGTTCAGGCCCTGTCCATCTCATGTCTCAACTACTGAAAATGTCTTCCTGCCAGGTGTCTCAGCCTATTATTACCTCTTACCTGTCCAACCCATCCTCCCTTTTGCTCCCAAAAATATCTACGCGGAACAGTCTAGAGACAGTATGTCACTCCCCTGCTTAAAAACTTTGCCTAAATCCCCATCGCCTGTGAAATGAAGAACATGATCTTGTGTGTGGCATTCAGAGTCCCCCGGGATCTGCGCCTGCTGCACTGCTTTGGAGAATAAATATCTATTTTTCAGTTAACCACATGAAGTGGGCCAACGCAAAGGGCTCGGCCCTGGCGTTTCTGTAGGCACGCAGTTGAGAGCACACCTTTCTATGACTCTGCTCACTGCAGTTAAATGGTGACAACAGGCTGACTTGATTACTTGCTGCTCAAAAAGTAAAACAGATCTTGTTTACGTCCTCCAACACATTCACCATCTTGCCTGATGCTTTGGACATGGCCGATTGCCACCTCCCGCTTCGACTTTCTTTTGCTTATCTTCTTGTACGCTCTTCGTTTTTCTCCTGCTTTTCCATCTGCTCCCTCTGGGTCTCCTTTGCTAATCTTTTCTTCTTCTCCTTGGAGGACCCAGGAACCCTTGATCCTCTTTTCAATCTCTACATTTATGCTTTGAGAGATCTCATCTGGTCTCATGGCTTTAAAGACCTTCTAGACTCTCATGATTCTGAAATTTATATCTGTAGCTCTGACCTCTCTCTAAGGCCTAGATTTGAATATCCAATTAGCTACTTGATGTATTTTCATTAAAAGGCAGCTCGAGCTCAATACCTAAGGACAACAATAACTTGTTTACACCACCTTAACCTCCAACCTGCTCCTTTCTCTAGTTTTATTATTTTTTCACACATCTCATTAAATAGCATAATCATCTATCTAACTACTCAGACCAAAAACCTAGGTGACTTCTTAAGCAAATCTGCTCTAGCTACCACAGTTAAGATTGCAACTACCCCTCCACCTCCAAATGTTTCTCCTCTGCTTTATTTTTTCATTTTACCGTAATACATACCATCTTCTGAATATTTAATACAATTGATTGTACTCTACTTCCCCCTTCGCCCCCCATTTCTGTCTTTCTCATTAGCATGTAAGTTCTACAAAGGCATGAATTTTTGACTATTTTTCTCACTGGTATATCCAAGCACATAGGATAATGGCCAGTCCATAATAGGTGTTCAATAAATACTTTTAAATAAGCTAAGGAGTGATGTGTGGCTCATCTTTCCCCTCAGAGCCTACACCTGATCCCATAATTATGAATGGGCTCTGCCTTCAAAGACACAAGGATCTGACTACCTCTTACCACCTCCACTGCTAACGCCTATTCTAAGTCGCCTTCATCTTTTATGTGGATAATCCAGTAGCTTCTCATGGGCTCTCCCTGCCCTGCTCCCACCTTGCCCCATTAGAATCCATTCTTCATTGTACACAGTAGGCAGAATGGTCTCTTTAAAGAATAAATAAGATCATACCCCTCCCCTGTTCAGATCCCTCCAATGCCTTTCCATAAGAGATCATGGTCTGCATAACATTCAGAGGATGCTTTGGCCCCGCCCACATCTGTGGTTTCACTTCCTGCCACTCTTCCCTTCATTTCCTGCCTTCCAGCCATAGTAGCCTCTTGTTGATTATTGAACAATCAACCTTGCTTTGGATTCAGAGCTTTATTTGTGCTCTATACCTTGCCTGGTAAATTTTTTCTATAGACCTTCATGTGGCTGCCTTCTCCCATTACTCAGGCCTCTGTTCAAATGTCACCTCTTTTGCGAGGCCTTTCATTACAACCCTATCTGCTGCCTCTCACCATCATTAAACATAATCCCTACTCTCCCTAATTTTTCTCCATAGCATTGTACTGGGAATAAAAGATATTTGATTACTTGTTCATTGACTGTTTCTCTCATGAGAGTGTAAACTGCAAGAAGAAGGACAGAGATCCTGGAGCTGTTCATCATGTATCCTCAGGGTCCAGAAATGCTGATCACATGGATGCTCAGTAAATATTGTTGAATGAATGAACGAAAACCCATTGAAGTAGCACCCAATCCTCTTTGAAGCGTGTACTGTCTATGGGGAAAGGATGTGACCTTGTATTAGAGGGAAAAATCACTACTGTTGAAATATTTACAAGGCCTGAACCACAGCAGGGTTCAGGCAGATGTGCAAACAACAAACGAGGACTTCCGCCGTGGCCACATGAAGCCACTCAGACCAAGTGCTGGGTCCTTAGACTGATGAATACTTCAGTCTGTGTTTAACATCTGTGAAGGTCTGTCAAGGGAACAAGTTTAATAGGAGACAGCACATCTGTGGGAGACAATTTAACTTTAAGGCTAATCAGAGAGCCAGTTCCAATTAAGTCCCTCATGGTGAAGAGGATAAATAAACCTGAGAGAATGAACAAGAGAAAGAAAATTATATTCTACCAGGAGATACCGTCTATTGATATTTGTTTGTTTGTTTGTTTATTTACCTTTTATTCACTGTGGAGCTTATACCAAATGCTCAGTCTCGAGGATCAGAGATGTGCAAATTGGATGTTTTAAGAGATTAATAAGAAAGGAGGTCTAGAAATAGGCAAGGTATTAATGCTAAGAAGAAGTTCCTAATCTACTTTGTCTATTTACTGGAAAATGGAAAGGGGATCCTCTCTGGTACCTTCTCTGATAGAGTGAGCACAGAGGAGTAGAAAGGACAAAGCTCAGGGTCAGAACCCAGCGTGAGCTCTTGCCATGCTACAGACTCCTGGGCAAGTCATTAACTTCTGAGATTCATTTTCTTCATCTGCAGAGTGACAGCTTCATATTTCTTTTTTACCATCTTACTCCCTCCTCTAAAGGATCCGAGACAGCTATCAACAGATTATGATACAACCTAATTAGCCCACCTGCCAGAGTTACTGTGAAGGTGGGAAAGAACTCCGCAAAGGGTGAACGAGGTTTTGTCGTTATGCCCACTACCAGGAAAACAACCGTTTAAAGTCTCCAGATCCAGACTAGACTTTGCATGGTGTTTCTCCAATAAATAAAAATTAAAAACAAAGTCGCCAGATCCATGGGGTTACACCAGAAGCACATTATATAATGACATGTTAATTTTTCAGCGATCATCAACGTGCAAGCCACTGTGCTGTGAAAGTTATAAATGAACTCAGTCCTACTCTCATGGACCTTACAATCAGCTGGAGGAGTTAGGTGTTAATAAACAAAGCGATCTGATGCATGTCTACTTGCCAAATGCTCTCAATGAAGGGCAGTCACTTCCATGAGAATACATAGAAGAGGAGCCCGACCCTGAAAAGGGTCACTTGGATGAGTATGAAGGATGAGCAGGGGCCAGTCCAAGGAGGAAGTAGAAAGGAAACAACTATGTAAGGGCCTGTGGGGAAAGAAGCATTGCAGGTTCCAGAGGGGAAGTGGCCACAGAGGGCAGTGTGAATAAAGTTTAAAATGGAGGTAGAGAAGTGCGATAAGTTCTACGGTGGCCTCACAGAGACATGAAAGGGCGACTAAACACCTTATTTACAAATACAGATGTGAACCAGTTTGCCTATTAGATTTTTAGGAAAAAAAATGCATTAAATATTTTTTTATATTGATAACTTTCGGACACACTTACATTTTGTACCCTAGCCCCAGCCCTGTTCATCTTAACACTCTTGGGATGCCATGAAGGGTTTTAAGCAAGGGAGTCATAGGATTAATTCCCCCTTTAAAATATACTGTAAAATTCACTTGAAATAATATTGAATAAATAACTTTTAAAATACAGTAGTGAGGGAGCCTTTCCATGGAAAATAAGCGAAGAATAATAAGCCCATTGTGAAAATAAACATATTATGAGGGGGGAGAGAGAAATCTATTTTTACCCGATACTTAGTAGTGGTTTGACGAGTTCACAACGTGGAAATAATCTACATTTCTAACCGCAAGGATTTAGAGAAATTTCAAAAGAACTAATGTTAGGATTAAACAGTAAGAAAAGAGGTACAATCAGGCATTTCTGCATGTTTACAGTGTAATTCACCCTCTGATGGGCCCACAGTCGGTTAGAACACTGGAATCACATCAACAGTAATAAACTATCTCAAATTCTCAGCCCCTACACTGCACCTCTTAATTCTCTTCCACATACTTCTAGAAATCTCTGGCCTTCTCTCACATAAAACATATGTCATCCAGGAAGCCCCATATGGGTGTCCAGGTCCTGTCCCAGTACAGCCTGTGCAGAGTTAGGGTCTGGGCCATGCCCTGGTGACTCTCCCCTGCCCTTGAAATATCTGAGTGGCTGAGCAGCCACTGTTGGGCAGTTACTCAGGGGGCCTCTCCATCTGCCACCATCACCTCGGGTAATGTCATAAGTGAATATATTGCCAGAAGCAGTGGCTGTCTCTATCTGCCACATGTACAAGTTCTAAGAGGTTGTCTTGTTCCTTCTTTCGCACTCGATTGACAGAACCAAACCACGCTTGCGAGCCACTTAGAACAGTGAAATCACCAACAAAAAGCACAAAAATGCAAAAAAAAAAAAAAAAAAGTGCACCAAGGAGAAAAAAGGACGCTTGCTCACAACATGAGAGATGAAACGAGCAGACAGAGGGTCTCGTTCATCTTCCCCGGGTGTGTGCGGGTCAAGTGACTGGACTTTTCCACTGCTCTGTGCACGTCTGCAAATGAGCACGAAAGCACTGCCAGCACTGACTCGGGGTTACATATAACTCTTAGTGAGTAGTGAGTTCACAAATATGAAATCTGTGAATAGTGAGAATCAAATGTATTATTATTTTCTCCATTTTACAGATGGGGAACCTCCGAAGAAAGGAAAAAGAAAAGGTAATAGGAGCAGGAGAAAGAAGGAGGAGGAGGGGAAGAGAAAAGGAGAAGGTTTGTAAGATTTTTTTTTTTTTTTGAGGGACCATTAATGAATGTTTAAAATCAGGAAGTCCTTTCTAATATCGAACCTACCTATGACTGAAATTGCAAGCCTGTTCTTTGCTTCTCTATTTACTGCCAAGACAGGAAAAGTTTGCTAATTTCTATGTATGTGTAGGCATGCAAGTCCACTGCCAACCCCGAAGAAATCTAATCTAAGGAACCAAGCCATATTTTCATGGCAGAACTAATAACCAACTAGTGCTAACAGACCACGTATGTGTCCTGGCTTTTTAGGGTGGTAGAGTCAGCGCAATGCACTTGCAGACACATGTTGGAGACATCTTTGAAAAACGTCATTTTTTGTGTCACCAAAGTTTTGCATGTGTGATTGTGTGGAGCAGTAAGGTTTCCCACCATATTTGACATATTCAGCAGTATTCTGGAAGGCAATGCTCATTTATTTAGGATCAAGTCACTTAATCTCAATTGCATGTTTAAAAAAAATCAATACCTATATTTGAATAAGCTGGAGATTTGCTTGGGCAAATCAAGACCATAAACCAATAATAATGATTTTACATTTTTTAAACTCTTTAGACCTTTTGAGGTCTTTTTTGTTCATTCTCTCTTTCTTGAGGCATTTGTTGTGGTTACAATGGAGAAAATCCAAATGACCATATTTTGACATTTTCCATTCAAGGCAAAACTGACCCATCCACCTGAACGTGGATGACGATTACATCAGTCTTTCTGTGTCTGAGCACAGTCCTCTCAAGGGCTCAAAAAGAACTCTGTTGCCCCAGAGACAGACATTATTCCCATGCATTTATGCAATCAGATCCCACAACTCCTGCCACTGACTCACTGAAGCTGGGACACATGTATTCATCATCTATTTAAATAACACTTATTGCCATAGTAGCTAGGCACTTGGACAAGTCTGCTATTTTTGCAAGAAACTGAAAAATAATGTAGATGAAATAAAAAAGAGGTTGGAGCTAAGGCCCGTCAGTGATCATCTTTCTTGGCAAGCAAAGTGGGAGGGTTAGAGTCAGGTCAAACTGTCCCCAATAAAAGACGTCAGTCATCTGGAATGGTTTTGTTATCCCAGACAGAAATAGGTCACCTCAGCACTCTCCAAGTTGGCCAAGTAAAGTTCTTGTGAAGTAAGAAATAAAAGGAGAAGATGTTGAGCAGAAGACCTCTCTCCTCCCGAAGGAGTCTGACCCAAATTCCTGGGGAAGATAAACACATCAAAGTCTCTTACACAAAATCTACCAAGGGCAACTTGCAGGCTCACGTAAGTGTGCTTGGCGATGTACTATAAAGTTCTGTTAACTCTGGTTGTATTTCATCTATATTAATGCCCAGGAAAATACACTTAGAAAGAACACAGGGCAGGAGAGCAGACAGATTTTATCTACATTGAGAAGGATTCTTGGTCTCTGTCTGGTTCAGTGAGAGAGAAATGGGAACAGGTAGTGATGTGTGCTTTGTTCTGTAGAAGAGCAAGGGCAGGGAACTTGACCAACATCTCCAATCTGGCCTTTGGAGTCAAAAGCAGTAGATTCAAATCACCGATACCCTCTTTACCAGCTGCCTAAAGGCCAATCCCTTCTCAGAAGCTCATTTCTTCCAATGATATAAAAGAGATAAAACTATATTCAGAAGGATTGTTTTGAAGATCAATGATACAATGTCTAGAAAGTGGTTGATATATCAGAAAACTGTAAAAATGTTAGTTTTTGTTATTTATAAGTATTGAAATTTCTTTTGTTGGAGCTGTTATATCATCCACTTCACAATTCAGTTCAAATAATTCACACTATACACTAGTCAACCACATTCTATCCTTCCTTTGCAGTACTGTTATTTGTGGTATTAAATATTGGTACTGATTGAAATAAACATGTCATTGAGAGGTCTTGGATTGACTCATTAGTGTTATTAAGGGTTTTCTACAAGGGCATTTTTAATAGGATTGGACCTGTCACAAAATGAAGCATATCAGAAACACAGAAACACATAGACAGAAATACACACATAAATATGTTTAAGAGAATTTTACATTCATACAAACAATGCTTTGTGCCAGTAAAAGAAAAGTATGTATCTTCTTCTATGTAGGCAAATAATAAACTTTGCCAAATGACAGAAAAGCAAATTAGGCATTTTTGCATCTATTGCATAAGTAACCCAAGATGAACTACATAAAAGGATATACCTAAATTGTCCTCTACTGCTGGTTGTTTCAAATGAAGCATTTCTAGGCTTGGAATATCTGTGATAGGCATAGAAATGGTCATACCTATTACATAATAATAATATATATTCAGGGGAAAGCACAAATGAACTATAAACTTAGTAACTAGCAACAACTGTATTACCTTAATGGTTTCCCTTAAGTGAGTAGGTGAGTGAGCGAGTGTGTGTGTGTGTATGTAGGTAAAATACTACTGTTATAGAAACAAGTAATCACTAAATGCCAGTACTTTTATTGCTTTATTAAATTTTTAAAGAAGGTATTTGTAAGCCTCACCGACTCTCTGTAAATTGTGTGCTTCATTTCTTTAATAAACATTTGTGGAGAGCAATGTAAAAGATAAAAGATGAATGAGGTCCAGCTCCTGCTCATAAGAAGCTCCATGAAGGAGAAATGACATCTGACAAGGGACTCAGAGAGTGTGTAAGATTGGGCTACATAGGGATAAGATGTAGGGACAACAAATTTGCTTTTAATCAGAAAATTCCTATCAAAAGCAAACCTCTGACTCTAATGTTAGAGACTCTACAGAGAGTATAAAGCAGTAGGAAATACTTTAAATGAATAGATTGCTAATAAACCCTAAGTGGCATATTATTAGGTTTTTGTATATTGATCATCTAGAATATTTACCCAACACAAGCAAACATGTCTTCCAAGGTGAACAGCCTTTGTTCCCAATGCCTACTATACCCCTAGGTCCCCAAGGCACACACATAGAGGCAGCTCAGATCCACAGAAGAAGGAAAAAGAATTTCTCACATCTAATTTAAGATGTGAGCACACTTGCTTTGATATTTCTTTTCTTCTTTGTTTTTAAACTTTTCTGAAATTTCTTTCTCCACTTGCTGCATGCCTCCCTCCCTGCTTCCAGGTTTAGTGTATTATTTATGTCCTTTAAACTACACTGACCCTCCCCCCACCCCGCCCTCAAGCATCTCTTTGCAAATTGATGTACTATTTATGTACCAAATTGGAACTATGTGTCTTGCCTTGGGGTTGAAGATTAATAATTGTTCTTAGTGAATGAATGATATAAAACCTCTGAGAACCAGACATATAAAAATGCTCCTGTAACTATGTTTATATTATTATGATTATTTATAGACCTACCATACAAATAACAGGCCAGACCCACAGTCCATTAATCATACAGATGATACAAGAGGCTACATAAGGTCTTGGATCTACATGCAGGAGAGATGTATGTTATGAATGTAAAAGATAGAAGAGAGATTTGCGGAGACAGAAGCAGTTTGGCCATGCTGAGCATTACAGTGCAACTACCTAAGCCAGGCCTCCTTCATCTCAGCAGAAATGAAGAAGTGCCATTGGATACTTTATATTTGTATTTGGCTTGACCTCATTTTAAGGTGACATAAAGTAAGGCTACCCTATCAGATCAAATAGAAGAGAATTTTGAACCTGTAATTAGTAGCATATTTGAAGGGCAGAAAAAATATATCTCTAAAATCACAGCCACAAAAACAACTATCTTTCACCCGTGTGTTCTCCATCAAATATTATGGAGAATTTGCCCCTGTGGTTAAAGAAATTCTTAGCTTATGGTGGGCCATGGGAAGAGGATGGACACTCCATTATTATTTCTTTCACTTACATATGACCTGAAAAAGAGACAGTATGGGGGGGGTGGAATCATCAATGACAACACCACCAAATGATTTACTAAAGTGCTTCAGAATATATTTTGTAAAGTTCTACTAAATCTTGTCTGTTCTAACCTTTACTCCAGTCGTTGGCAGACTTCCTCAGGATGGATTTTCCCTTTTAGACACTAGAAAATTGTTGCTGGCCTTATCTAAAATTATTCCTTGCTTCTTTGAAAACATCATCCATATCTTAATTTGCTCTCATCTGGACCAAGTTTCCACTTGACTCTCAACGTAGATGGATGTTCCTGCCGGTGATTTCCCAGAATACCCTACCCACCATCTCTCTTCATGAATTAAAAAGCCACAGTGCTGCTGGGCTGGTCCCCAGTACTGACATAGTGTTTTTAAATTTGCTATTTTTTTTTTTTTGAGTGAATAGAAAAATAAGCTGTACATTTTCTGAAGAAAAAAAAATAGGAAAATCTCAAACCTGATATCATTATGGAAAGGCCAGGTTTCATTTCTGAATTGTTGCAAAAATCCAAATTGAACCATAATGCAGAATGCAACAAATCTCAGTAATTTTCCTTTCCTTTTTTTTTTTTTGTAGTAAATTGGCCCTTAGTAATCTGAGAGTATACACGCATTTATCACTGAAAATCATTCTTATTGCTGCCACTGTATATTTGTATAATAAAGACAATTTGTTGGTAACTCAAATTAATTGTAATGTGAGCTACTTTTACACTCTGTGTTAGGCACCTAGAAGGCACTCAAGTGCTGGTTAGAAAATAAAGAACCTCTTCTTGTTAGTAGGAACTGCTCGCTTGTATTCAACGTCGGCGAGAACCCAATTATTTTACTACATCATCAAGATATTTTCAAGAAAATACCCGTCTTCCAAATCTGGTTGAAGAGGTCTTCACGCCACATGATGCAGATCAGGACGTAGTACACTATGCTGAAGAAATCGGCTTAGTCTTGCTAAGGCATATTCTGTGGCAGGCACAGGTTTCCATGATCCGACACCCGGAGGCTCAGATCCCAGCAGTGCCAGTTCAGCTTTTTATTCTTCAAAGGCAGACACATTTAAGTAACAAGCAATTTGCTCTCTTGCAGAGCTCTGAACGATGGCAAAAACCAGTGTCCTGTCAGCACCTTATGGTCAGGAAGGCTCTGGCTTTGAACACTGTCTGCCCAGCAATTTCAAGGACCTAGATCAAACATCAGGTAACAGAGCCTTCCTTGGCCCAGTGGCATATAAACTACCCAGCAACACAAGTTATTTTATCTGCTACTCACCTCGTCACAAAGGTCAAGGATGGGAAACCCCATTTCCCACACTGAACTAACCAAAAATTCCAGCAGTGGCTTTCTAAGATATGAATTATTATTAAAGGAGGACAAATAAAGCAGAGTATTTTATATTAAAGCAGCACTGTAGAGACACTGAAAGGATGCATTACAGTGTCGAGTTTCCATCCTCTGATCAGACTTTCCAAATTAAGAAAGCATCCAAATACAAATAGAGGCAGAGAATTATGAGACACGAGGTTTCTTATGCTCTGCCAATCTTGGCTAACAAGATACATGGGGTGAATTTTCAATTTTTAAAATTGATCATGAACCTAAATATGCTTCGGGAGAATAGATTTGGAGGCATTTCTGAGACAGACTCTCCCATGATAGCAAACTGAGTCCATAATGGCCTGAGACAGAGATGTTTTAAAAGAGAAGTAAAAAAGGTTATGTATCGTAAAGTCCAAGGTCAAAGTTGTCACCATCTGCCTTTTATAAAGTTTGGAGTGAGCCGCTCAACAAGTACACCCATTTTTTTCAAGTAAACATCTATTGAGCATCTCTTTCATTCAATCACAATAACAGCTGCTATATGGAGAAGTTCTAGTCCAACTCGTGATTTCTGGTTGCTAAGATTTATTGAGCGACACATCTGTCATGTAAATGCTATACCCAAAATGGTGGCTCAAATGTAAGCATATATACAATGACTGAAGTTTCAGTTGATCACATCAGCTCTTAGCAGTCTTAGTTATCACAAAAATAATGGAGAAGAAATGAACTTGGCTTACAATTCTTTCACCAGTGAAAGACCAAACTTCCTTCTCAACCTCTTATTCAATTCTCCCCTCTAACTGAAAATCCAAGTAATTACAAGTAGAGATGATCTGTAGGAGAACCAACACAGAGACTACCTGACCTATCAGAACAAATAAATTTAAAGTTGTGTTCTTCTGACGGTGATGCTGGACTAGTATCAATCTTTAAATAGCAGCGGCTCGTGAACTTTAATGTGCATTAGAATCATCTGGTGGGCTGGTTACAACACTGATTGCTGGCCCCATTCCCAGAACGTTTGATTCTCTAGATCTGGGGTGAGGCCCAAGAATTTGCACTTCTAACAAGTTCCTGGGGGAATGACCCTCTTGCTGACTCAGGGACCAAAATTTGAGAGTCACTGTAACACTAGAAGATTAGATTCACACATGACCTAAAAGTAGAGCCTCTTCAAATATAAAGTTAACAGCACAGTTGGGGAGGGGAATATCTAGGTCATACAAAATTGGTGCTGGCAGTGGTCAGTGTAAATATTTGGCTGAGTATGCCTTGCTTCCTTTGTGATAAGAGACATGCTCCATATGTAGCAGGGGCTCTGCGATGGCTGGCCTTTCCTATCCCTGCCATGGGACCTATGTTACTGCTAATAGCCAATGCCCCTGCCTGTACATGTTGGGAATATCTACTAGTTCAACCAACACTGTACCCACTATGTTCCAGGCACTATTACAAACTGAGCTGTGCCCGCCAGCCCAAGGTGGCTGAGTAGAAATTGTTGAAACACGAAATTTAACCTGATAGCCCTCCTTAACCAAACCAGTTGGACTCGAAGGATCCCAGAAGGCCCAACGCACCTGAGGCCAGCACTCAGACACAGATTAAGCATCTATTTCAGCCCTAGAAGAACAGAAAAGGAGATAAATGTACATAACAGGACGAAAAGGTCTTTGCTTGTAATTTTTGGAATAATCTGTTCCAATGTTAGGGCTATTTGTCCTTTTCCCTCATTTCTCAAAGCAGCATCTTATTTTTCCAAGAAACATTATTGGGCTAGATTTTTGTTTTAGAATTTTCTGATTATTTTTATGAATGAGCTTCTCTAAATTGTACCAGATGAGAACAGTGTGCTGAATTCTACATGATAAAACATAGTATATAAATGTTAAGAGACTATATTTATTGGTAGTAAACTTAAAAGAGGGACTTCCCCTAAGATCGGGTCATGTCACCTTTCTTCATCTTTTAGAGCATTGCCATGAGTGCAGGAACATTCCCTTTTAAATTTAAAATGTTAAACTATTTATGGAAATTATTAAGATCTTTAAAAAATTCTGTGGTATTACCTGAGATGCTCATTATCAATATCCTGTCTTGTTGCATATCCTGCAATTTAGGTAATTTGTCACCAGGTGGCAGTAATGCATCAGCACCTCAGTCTTGAGTAGGGCTCTGCAAAACTACTGTGTACTTTCTCTTTATTCCATGTGAAGGGTTTGCATATACTAGATATCAAGCTAGGAACCAAGAACAGAAAGATGGACTGATATGGACCTAACTTTACAAACATAATTCTTCATTAAAAATAGCTATACTTCGACAAACAATAAACACACGTTGTAAACATATTTTGATGCTGCTCTGAAAAAACCAAAAGTCCGTGAGGTTGAGAAGTCCATGAGGTCTAGAACTCCCCAAGACAGACGTGGTCAAGATGAACAGCCTCTGGTAATATATGCCTATTCCCCAGAACAAGGAAGTCTCAGGATAAAGGGCTTTCCCTCCCCGAGGAGGTTGGGCTCTGTGAGCGGAGGAAGCAGCCTGAGGTATCACAAGTGTGGGCTCCGTCCAGTAGGCTGTGGATGAGCAACTTGTTTGGCCCCCATCTCATGTCTTCAGAGCCCCCTCCCATCTTGGCAGGTGGGTCATTTCATAGCCTGCTGGGCAGAAGAAAGCCTGAGGCTGAACTGTTTTCTTCAGTCCCTGAGCTGACAGCCTGCGGGAGATACAGGAGCATCTACTGGGAGTTCCTGATTCTTTTGATGATGTGGCCCAAGTCAGGAAAGGAGAGAGAGGTCTCTGCCATGTGTGGCGTGGGCAGCAGCGGGGTGACCATGGCCATCGATATATGTCAGGAAGGGTATCAGCTCAGTGTGTAAGGTGCTGGTTGCCATGGGCATAACTAAAGTTACTTTGTGAATGGCCAAATGAGTGAAAGAAAATGGT
Organism: Rousettus aegyptiacus; assembly: GCF_014176215.1. NCBI lineage: Eukaryota > Metazoa > Chordata > Mammalia > Chiroptera > Pteropodidae > Rousettus > Rousettus aegyptiacus. Next base: position 151,125,902 of record NW_023416306.1, on the reverse strand, counting down.
CTGCCCACCAAGTCCACTCCGAAATGTTGTTGTCAGTGAGTGAGACAGTGGAGCAAGCAGACTGGCCAGAGGCAGTGACCGAAGCAGTGAGTCGAAGAGGAAATAGGCTCGCACCTGTGGCTGGAGTGACGTCGGGCTTCCTCTGGGGTCTTTTCGGGGCCTGCTCTCCTGCCCTTGCACAAGGATCCACTCACGCTGCTCTCAAGAGCCTTTCCAACTTCCCTGTTTCCAGACTCTCTGTTTACTATCTTTTCCTGGGCAGAACAACAGAACAAACCAGGTAGAAAGCTACACCTAGGCCTACTTTACAACACATAATTTCAACCTTAGATATATAGCTAAAAGAAATGAGTGCCTTTGTTACTGAAAGACCATACACAGGGATGTTCACAGCGTTATCATTCAAAAGTACCAAAAATGGGAAACAATTTAAATTTCCATCAACAGGTGAATGAAGAAATGAACTGTAGTTTATTCATACTATGGAATTATACACAGCATTAAAAAAGAAAAAAAAACATTACTGATATATACAACATGGAAAAATCTCTTAAATACAGAAGCCAGACACAAATGAATGTACATTATATGTCTTAACTTATGTGAAGTTCAAGAATAATAGGAAAAATTAATCGATGGTGAAAGAAGTCAGAAAAATGGTTATCTTGGAGAGATATGGACTGAAAAGGAGCATGAGGGACCCACGTAAGCTGGTGGAATGCTCTATATCCTGAGCCAGGTGAAGGTTATACAGATATGTGTGCGCACCTGTGTGTGTGTTTGCATGTACGTGGTATGTGTGTTCACTGACGCAGATTAGTGTACTTCACGTTTTCAGCCTCTTCTTTTTAAAAATACTCTTTCTTGGTAGCGTTTCAGGCAGATTCAAATATTTTTATTAACTCGTCACTGTTCACAGCCCTAAACTGGTTCTTTCCTAGCCTCCTCCCCGACTTCCCAGCGTCTGAATTCCCAGGAGGCTTTAGACTTGCTCTTTACTCTTTCTTGGCAGCAAAAACAGAGAAGAGTCTGGTATATGGGTAAAGGCATGTCATTGGAAACAGGACATAGCACAGCTGGTTCATGGCCATGTCCTCAGCTGGCTCTGCGTACCAAGTGGAATCCTCCCCCCTTTTGGTAACATCTGTTGCTTTGGTCTTTCCCCATCGCTCTGAAGGCACGTGAAAAGATCTGCAGGCCTACCCTGAACAAAGCTAAGTTAAGGCATAGAAAGCTGTTCTCCCCTTCTTTCAGAGACTCCCAGCATGGGGTGGGGGGCGGGGGGAGGGACAACTCATTCCATTTGCGGGTTCCTCAACTATGTCTCCCCACTACTCAACCAAATGGCTTGAAAACAATTGATTTATCTTGCTGTTATGGGACACCAAACAAATTCCATCTCATTGTAAAAAACAGATTGGAAGAATCTGCACAGTGACTTGGGGCTCCACATGGGATTTGCCACTTGGACTTCACTGTCTTTGTTTTTCACCTGAGAGCTCCCTCCACAGGATTCAATGTCCTGAGATGCAGGCACAGTGGGGAGGAGGGGAAGCTTGACTGTAACCTAGGAGAGCAAGGAAGGGCATCTCTCAGTGATGTTCATGGTGTCAAGACACAGACACATTCACCCAAACCTCATGGGTTGAGAGTTCATTCATTGCCAGATTAAAACATAGTGGGAACCAGCATCACCCATCTTCCTAGGCTAGTCTCCTCAACCCCTTATCCTCCATGGATCATTCCGGGAAGCATCTCTCTTCTTCCTCCCCCTACAGGAGTTCAGCTGACACTTATGAATCACTGCACGGTGGCACCTCAGTGATGCCTGAGCACAAGTTCCTGCCCGCAAGGAACCTCTGATCCTGTCTGACTGGAGCATTCGTTTGACATTTGTGTGGTGCCTTGTTTCATCCTAAACTACTGTCTGCCAGGGCAGTTCAGCTTGCTAAGTCAATACCTTGTCTTCTTGGTTCCACTCAAACTTGCTTGAAAGGAGGAAGGCAACTTATTTCATCTTTGCATATCTTACACGGCTGGTCCAGCTCCATGGCTACCTAGACCATAATATGCGCTCAATAAGTTTTGTTGAATGAATAAAGGCATGCGCGCATGCATGAAATGTCATTATGATATGACAGATTACAACCGTTCTTTGCCTCTAGTGAAAAAAAGTTGATTATTGGCACAGAGTCTATGAAACGCAAGTATGACTAACTGAAAATTCCAAAACATAATAATGTGTTCAGACATAGCCCTCCTGCCTTCTTTTGCTTCCTCTTTCCTGGCCGGAATATTTACCATAATATAAGAGTTTCAGGTACGTGGTATGAAGATAACAAATAGAATGAGAGAATTATCCAAGGCTCTGAGTGGTCAGAGAGGATGATTTTTGGGGGGGGGGGGGGGGCGGGGAGTGAGATACTCCTGGTCAAAGCAGAGAAGTTGCTAGGAAAACATTTAATAATGGCAGTAACGAAAAAGTTTCACTTCATGAATGGCCATTCCGTGACACACGGTGTCGTCCCTCCGCCACACAGAGCAGCTCGCAAGCAGGGACTCTGCCCCTTAACGTATTCCCCAGAGAACAGACCTGCCTGGGGCTGAAGGCCCAAAGAACCAGCCTGACTCCTTTCCTTCATGCGTAAAATTGGATGTCGTAAACCCCTTCCTAGTTCATATCTAGTGAGAAAAATGTGATAGGTCCTTCATCGAGAGGATCCCTGTGAGGGCTACTGGCCACCAAAACTGCCACCCTCAGACTCACAGCCATGACACCAGCTGGTTGATGAGTTCTGATGGGTCGGTGGTCTTCGGAAGCTCCATCCAGGTCCCAAGTGCCTCCCGATCTGGCAGTAACTGCAAAGGCTCCTGGCTTGCAGGAGGGGTGGGGACCAGGATGTTCACCTTAGCAAACAGTCCATACACCCTGACCAGGTTCCCATACTGAGTCAGAGAGTGGTACTTCTAGTAACCCCCATGCTCTAAACTATATGGGGTATTCTGGGGAGTGTTTTTTTTCTGAAACCCCCTTCCAAAACTTACTCCTGGCAACACCTGGGAGCTCACCTACCTATGGCAAGGAGGCTCAGAGACTGTTTCCACATGTCACAGGAGACCTGCACATTTGCTTCCCTCCCAGGCTGGTTAACGGCCCTGCAGTGCCCGTCAGGAGCACGTGAGGCTGAAGCATGTCTCCAAGGAGAAGCTAGTTCTATCTTGCATACCCAGGGCAGGAAAGGGGCCTGCCGGGGTGCTCTCTCTGCACAGCTAAGAGGCTGTGGCCCTAGAAATATAAAAGGGTATTTCCTTTTACAAGTGGCCTGAGCATCCTCTCAAATCACTTTATGGATGGGAAATTCAAGCAGTTGAAGGCCAATTATCAAGAGGATACAAAAGGGAGAAGTATGAAGTGCTTTTGAAAAAGTAGTGAATACTTCATGTCCTTTTGAAGCTGCAAGCCACAACAAAGAGGATATTTTTATTTAACTATTACATTGAGGAGAAAGGGCAGGAGGGTGCCAATAAGTTATTTTAATTCCAAGAATCTTAAGAGTCATGGAGTATTTTTAAATAAGATTCACAAGACAGTCCCAAAACAGAGGACCAGCTCCTGTTGAAATGTTCACCATCCATTCAAGGCACCAGGTTAATGGAGAACAGAAAAGAAAATGTGTCATGTCGTGATGACTCTCTCCCTGAACATGCATTGGTGAGCATCCTTGGCAAGTGTAAGCCTGAGGGCAGCATCCTGCTGCCAGGAACACTGCGGCTCTCCAGAAAGTAATTCTGCCGCCAAGACACGCTATGGCATAGGCTCTCCTGGGCCAGAAAAAGGGACCTAAGGGGAAAGAAGTTTGCTTTTCGACGCCCACCTTGGGAAGTCACTGGACCCCTAAGTGAGGTTCCAGAGGCGAGCTTCAGCACTGTTGACATCCTGAGCTCGGTAATTCTTTGCTGTGCATTGTAGGATGGTAGCTGCATGCCCATTCCCTACCCACTAGATTCCAGTGGCACCGCTGCTCCCCCAACTGCGACAACAGATATTGCCAAATGTCTCCTAGGAGGCCTGTAGCACTTACTACCACATGACAGATAACGCATTTGTTTTCTCCCTGGCTCCCCTCACTAGATGCTCTGGTCCTCAAGTGGAGTGACTCTGAGTCACTTCTAGAATGCCAGTGACTGGCACACAGTCGACACTCACTAAATATCCACCGAGCATGTGTAAAAGAATCTAGGACACAGTGCTAGATCTGATGCCAAACTGCTAACTTTTCATATACTTAAAAAGCTCATGTTTTAAAGTCACAATTGGTGGTAGTTGCAAAATATCAGAAGGGAGTCAGCAGGGCACTGCTTGAGTTATACCCACAAAAGCTGGGAAGTCCCTCAGTGTCATGTTTTCAAACTGTGAGTTATATCCCATTCGTAAGTACTGAAGTCAGCTTTGTGAATCACAAGCAGCATTCTTCTTAATGGAAAGTAATGGAACAGGATGCAATACACCAAGATATATCACATACACTAAGAATAAGCATCCATGAAACTTTTGCATATTTATGTGTGTGTATAGGTAATATATAACACACAATATATAATATCATATGGACAGTATATGCATAGAAGTGTGTGAGTTCTGGTATAAAAAATAAACTTTAAAAACCACAACCTAATTTTTATAGTCCCCCAAAGGTAACTGAATACCACTCACTAAGCCTCAAGGGTGCTGTAAGGATAAGCTAACATTTGTAAAATACGCTGGCTTCCTCCCCTGGACCGAGGTACTAGCTTACACAACGAACTATGACATCATCTTGAAAGGACTGCTGAGTGAGGTTCTATGGAAATCTAAAAGAATTCAAATGCATCTTAAATCATCACAGTTCTTGATTTTTGCAAACTAGCACAGCCCATTAGGAAAGGAATGAAATTGATTTTCTTGGAAGCCCCACCCTGCCAATGAGTCATTTTCATATCCCTAAGCAGTCTGAATCTTTGTGAAACTTCCAAATTTAAGTGAGTTATCCAGACTCAGAGTCACAAAATGCAAGGCCTGAGGGAATGACCATGAAGCACAGGCAAGTCCACCCACGTAGAGGACTGTGATTAAGAGCCCAGCTCCGGGAGTCAGGTGACCTGGGTTAGCATCCTAAGAGCTGGTTGCCAGGTTACTTAACTTTGCTGTGCCTCAGTTTCCTCCTCTGCAAAATGGTATAATAATAGTATCCATATCAAGGGTTGTTATAAGGACTAAAGGAGAAAATGCACATAAAGTACTTGTTAATAACTCACATTTTAAAATGAAAGTTCAGGCTAATTGAATTCATATTGTGACTAGTATTTGCTGTTTCTTCTCCTCTACCACAAAGATAACAACAATGAAGCAAAAATGAGCTGTTAGGCTACAAAGCCTCACAACAAAAATCGGCACATGTGTTTTCTCTGCCTCCTGCTTCAGAGACAGGTCCTTGAAAAAAATCTCTGTACCTATCACTCCCAAGATATTTTAGGTGAGAAGTGAAGGAAAGCCAAAATTTGGTGAAATCTTAATCACAGTGGTACCTAATCTCTTTAACACCTTGATGGACCTCATGGTGAGAAACTGGTCTACTGCTAGTGTAGATCAACTAGAAAAAGCTGAAAAGAATCTTCTTTTCTCTACCACTAGGCTGGTGGTTCTTGCATATTACATTCTTCTGCTTGAATTTTTGCAACGAATGGAAGCTGTCATTCCTCTCCACAATGACTGGCTGGTAAAAAGAAGAGAAGCTGAAGGGGTATTTGTGTTCATGTACGTGTGCATGCATGTATGCACAAATTCTTTCAGATTCTCTTCCTTCTTTTCTCTTCAGTATGTGTGTATGTGTGTGTGTGGGAGCATGTATACATGCATGCATTTGTGTGTGTATATATGTATATATATATATACATGCATGTGTGTGCACACATATGTGTCTAATTACGGTAAACAATGAGCCTTATAAGTGCTCGTGCTTTAATAATTTAGTTCTATATATAATGAAAGCAAATAAGCAAATGATTATCTAGATTTCTTAATTAAAGATATACAAACAGAGAGAATTCTAAAATCTTAATTCTGCCCAGTTCAACACAGATAGCTATGCAAATATTCTCAGATACACACATTTAGATCCAATGAACTCATCCACCTGTGCATACCTTGCATCTCCAGCTATACAGAGAAATTTTAAAAATCAGTAAATCTCTTATTAACACCTTAGAGGCTGACCTTTGAGGGTTTTTCTGTACTAGTCATAAGTAAACAGATAATTTTTGATTGGACTATTCTCTATATTGAGAACGAATGAATAAATGGATTAATATATAAATAATTGTACCCCTGAGATAACGAAAGATATATTTTAATCATTTTAACTTATATAATTAAGTCTTAGATGTCAATTTAACCTAAAGAAACTAAAGATAGTTAATTGAAAATAAGATAACAAAGTTAAGAGAAATAAATATTTATATGCTTGCCTCTGCATTTCATTATAAGTGACTTCCATGGGGATTTTGCAATGCGTGACCTTCTCATCCATTCATGAAAGGGCAATTTTTACCCCTTAACTTTAGTGCTATTGGGAAATGAAGGGTGCAGTTAAGGAAAAGGAGGAGAGAGGGAAATTTAGAAAATATATATAGGGCAAATGCAAATTTTCCAATGTTTTATAATTTTGGTGATTTCTAAAAATTATCCACAAGATTTCATTAATATCACTTATACAATCTATCTTGGTCTTTAGTAAATAATTTGGATAGTAAAAGTATAATAAGATCATTTTGGTGGGCAGAGCCTATTAGTAAGAAGGGAAGACTTACAGGTACACAAAGTTATCTAAATACGTTGTGAGTATACTAGCCAGGGAAGGCTAAGTACTGTAACAAATAACACCCAAATCTCAGTGGCTGAATACTAATAAAATTTGATTTCTAGCACATGTACCAGTCTAAGGTGACTATTCCTAGGCGCAGCTCTCCCGGATGGCTCTCCTCCAAGCCACGAGGCAGAGACCCTTGCTCCTTTCTTCTACCGGCTCTGTCATCTCCTAGGACCGTGTTTCTTACATGATCATGTGCACAGGTATTGCATGGGAATCTTGTTAAAATGTAGATTCTGAATTTCTCCCTTGGGTACTCTGCATCCACAGGCAGAGAAAGAAAAGGAGAAAGAGTAAATGATTGTATAGGCAGGATTATATCACTTCCACTAACATCCATTGGCCAGTCTCAGCCACATGGCCACCTCAACGACAAAGGAGGCTGGGTTATGTAACCTAGCTTTGTGTTCAGTAGGAAAAACAGTTTTATTAATAGCTAGCCACTCTCTGCCACAATAAGAAAAGAAGCAATAAAGAGATTTCAAACATCTGAATCATTAATCCTTTCTACTTGTAAGCTCAAATCAAATTTATTCAGGAACGAGAGCCTAAATAAGTCATTGTTTCTCTTGAAACTCTAGAGCCATAGTCTAAAGCATTCATTATGAATTGTTAAAGTTGTCATAAAGAAATATACCATCAACATGAACTTCTTAAGCAAGTCATAAGGGACTATGTAATGTTTCCTTCCCTAGAGACTGGATAAGTAAATCTTCTTCTTCGAAAGTATCTGTATTGCAATTCAACAGTGTTTATGTTAACCCCTAACACATACAGAAAAATGTTCACTCCTTGAATCCAAAAAACATATTCCTGACCCTTATGTCATCGCTCTACTTGAAGGATCAGTTCAGAAAGACAAATGCGTTCTCCAAACTGAAGGGAGAAGAGGGGAGGAGGCAATGAATTGCTTAGTGATTGGATTCTGTCTTCACCAAAGAATGACAGCTTCTCGAAAGAGTTCTTAATGTATAACTTTACTTCCTATGCCTGGTTTATGTTGATTCAAAGTGGTGGTGTCAGTACCTATCCTCTTGGTACTGAAAACTATTTTCTTGCCTCAGGTAAAACCACCTTCGAGCAAAACTGAGAAAGATTTGGAGGTCATTTAGCCATGAGAGGGTTGAAGAACAAATTAATTATGGGCATCACTTTAAAGTGGAACCACCCCTGGGCAAGAAGGGCTCCTGCCTGGGACTCTGTGCTTTAGAGGGCTCTATTCTGGCTCCTCCCCATCACAGGGCAAGGAACCCAAGATACCGAGGGGGATGTGCCTTAGCAAACCCCATTTTCTCCTTCTAGAACTACCCAACAGAAATGCCAGGGGAGCCACAGATGCAAGCTATATATAAATTGTTAATTTAAATATAAATTTAAAGTTGTTAGTAGCCACATTAGAAAGTAAAACAGCAGGTAAAATTAATTTTAACAATGTTATTTAACCCGATATATCCAAAATATTATTTCAACATATAATCGATATAAAAATATTAATGAGATCTTTTATGGTCTTCACTTTTCATATTAAGTCTTCAAAATCCAGTGTGCGCTTTACACTTATAGCACATCTCAACCGGTGCTCAACGGCCTCATGCGGCTACTCCGTCATACAGCACAGGTGTAGACCACACTCCAGGTCACGAACCAACCAACAGGATCCCATGTCCACTCCCAGGGCCTGAGGGAGCCTCTCCTGAGCCTGCTCCAAGGTTTGAGATGCACAAAGAACAGCTGTTTGATGGACACGTGGGTGGAACCTCGACATATAGGCCGGGTCCCAAGAATGCATGCCAAGCGCTTCACAATAAGGGGTGAGAAGGGGTGGAAAGAGAAGGGAGGTGGGACACAGGTCAGGAGCCGGCTGTCCCCCGCCCTACCATGCACCGGTGCGGGCCTTGAAAGCACCCAAGCATTCTAAATTCACACCTGGCCTGCAGGTCCTTATAAAGGCGCATTTGCCCAGGTTGGAGGATAGAGGACATTTATTTTGTTGGCTTGATTTATGTATTTTAAATATTCAGCCATATGGTACTTGGTCTTCTATTTGTATCTTGATCCAGGCCTATAAGATTAAGCAAGAAGGGAATTGCTTTAAAAATCTGATTAAAAAATAATAATAATTAACAGCCATACCACAGACTAGTAACAAAACCTGCAGTCATTCAGGGGAGAAGGAAAAACCTCACACTCTAATTTCAAAACAAGGTAGTGGGTAATCTGAGACAATCTGCGAAGCTCCCGGGAGCTCCCTGTGTGATGATGGATAACTCCCTAATATCCTGCATTTCCCATGGTCCGAACTGGGCCTCCATACTTTGTTTTAATGGGCCTACCAGGGAAATTCCATGAGGTTTTGGATGAGTCAGTGTCCTTGAAAACTTAGAGTTTTAAAGATATTGCTGGATACGTTTATGTTATAGAAATTAAGTGCCATGGTCCAAACTATGCCCTTGCTTCTTTGTCCTGCATCCCTAGCAAATAGAACAGGACCTGGCACATAGCAGGTATTTAATAAATATTTTTGAATAAATTGCCTTACACTGTTGGTTCTTTATATAAAAAGCTATAAATCACTATCAGCCCCTCTAATAGAGCTTAGGCACTGGCACAGGCAATACTGGCTGCATTCCTTTTCTGTACATTATAAATATTATATATTGAAAAATAGCTCAATAAGGGTAGCTATTATTATTAGTTATTAATAAGAGAACTGATATTCAGGCAGCATGTGCTGGTACAGCTATCCCAATTATTAAGTTATTAAAATATGCCTTAAATGTTTAGTAAATAGTGCCCTGAGGTCCCCCAGAGACCTCTATCATTACCGCCCAGACCCCTTCCCCAGAAGAATTCCCACCCCAAATCTCCCCATTATTCGGCAACTAATGGTTTAATACCAGGCACGGCCAGGGTCTTTTAGGAAGGTGCTTCAGTAGGGCCCGAGTCGTGAACAACGCCTCTGCTGCCGAGGCTGCTCGTTATTCTATCACCCCTAGCTATTTCATATTAGTTACTGTATTTTGGAAATTCTGCTCCTTTTCTCCTAGTGATCATGTTTTAGTTCACCCACAATAAATAAATGGTCCTTATTTCATGTCGGCTATTAATTACATTTCTGGAATAAGGATTCTGTTTTACCACTGATATGCCCTAAAGTTATGTTACTTGTAAGCAGGGATAGGGTAAGGGAAGGTAGAGCAAGATCGAAAGATATTATCAGGCACACAGCAAAGTTTCCTCTGCAGAGTACTGTTATGTAGGAGAATGGACAGTGTTAATATTCAATGTTCAGTCAGTACAGAAGAGACTGTGATGCCCAATAGTCCCACCTCTTCATATTTATGTGCTTGTATAATCTCCTCCCCCTGAGTGTAGGCAGGACCCGTGTCTTGCTTCTAGCCAATAGACTATGACTAAGACGATGGGATGTCACTCGGTGATTTTATTACATAGACTTATAACTCCCATCTTGTTGCTGGCTTTGATGAAGTAAGGTGCCAAGATGGGGAGGTCCTTTTGGTAAGACACCGCGGTCTCTGGCCCACAGCCAGCTAAGACCTGAGAGAGTTCAGTCCAACAGCCTTAAGGAAGCCGAATCCTGCTAAGAACTCTGTGAATGAGCTTAAACATGGGCCCTTCCCCAGTCGAGCTTTCAGGTAGGACCCCAATCCTGGACCATACCTTAATGGTAGCCTCATAAGACCCCCTGAAACAGAAAACTTAGTCAAGCTGTGCCCAGACTCCTGACCCAGAGATACTGTCAGATCACGAATGTGTATTAAGTAAATCTGTCTGTATTAATTTGTTACATAGCAATAGATAAAACAGCAAATATGTTTTAGTTGAAATGTACAACTATGCATGTATACACATATGTACACATATAAATTTGTATAAGTGTAGAAAATTTTTAGAATAAGAAAATCTTAACAGGTATTGCCTTGAGAGAAAGAGACTCAGATTCAAAGGGAGAGAAAGCAGATTTTACTTTGTCTTTTGTACTGTTTTAGCATTGTTGTTGTGCTTATATTTTGTTTTTAGAAATAAAAAAAAATAGCTTAAGTGTACAATAGATTTGAGACTATTTTGTTCCAAATAATATAATCTGTCAAAGAAAATATTTTGGGGTTTAAAACTTCAATCCTATATTTCTAACTAGGGTCAGATTGTTACACCAGTAAAACATGGCTCATCTAGTTCTGATGTGCAAGATTTGCAAGGAAGGGACCCTCAAGGGGCTGCCTTGCTGACCTCACAGGAAGGACCGCAGGTGGGCAGAGACAGGAGTATGCCTTGTTAAAGAACTCAAACTGAGTTGCAGAGGAGGTGCTGTGATTCAGATGATGCTTTATTTCCCTCGCCCCCACGCCCCCATGATGCTTTTAACCCCCATTTGACACCTCTGGAACTTCCTGTCAAAGAACAAGCAGCAGACACTATCTTTTCCTCTGAGCCACTAACTACACCCTATAAATAAATATTCTCCCTTTAAAAAATTCTTCCTTTAAAACGACTTATTCATTTAAATTGTGTAAGTGGGCTGATAAGGAATTGAAATAAATGATCGCATCTAAAGCAGTGCCTAACATTTAAAACAGTACCTGGCATAAACGCACACAAAATGATTTGATGAACAAATAAATGACTATGAATTAAATTAATCCAGCTACCAGTCATCAAAAATCAACACTAAAATTTAGGTAGAGAAAACATTCACAATAAATTGAGAATATTTGACAAGGAAGGAAATGGAACGGTGGAAGTCTGAAGGATGGTCGCTGCCTTCTATCACCTATGTTATATCTGCTAAAATCAATAGGTCTATAGAAATGTGGATCTTCCCTTATGGCATTTTCAAATTGTGACATGAACCCACTCCCACCAATCATTTTTACCTCAAACATTAAGAATGGCTCCTATATTTCTCAAACTTCCCTCCCTTTTTGATCTATTTCTGAAGTCTACCACAGGCAAACTTCAGTAATGTACCTGGCTAGCTAGCATCACCATCTAATGAAATTCTCCCCATCCAGCAAATTCCTAAATTGGGACACTCCTGAGTGTGCAAAACAACAAATTTCCTATTATTTCTTCCATATAAATTTGCTAGTCCATATTCAGGATTAACATTGGGAAAATACATATGTAGGGAAAGGAGCTTATAAATATAATAAACAATTGGAAGCTTTTAAATTTCCACTTACATATGTGTTTTGAAAGTAAGGTATATAATAAAAGAAACAGAAAACTACAATAGAAGTGAAGATTTTGAAGGCAGGGAGATAATGAAAGTAGCAGAGAAGAGGGAATTATCTGATCATCAGTTAAAAACCAGTAAAGTATGAGGTTCGTGTTCTCGTTTCCTCTTTCTTTCTCTTTCTCTCTCTCTCTCTCTCTCTCTCTCTCTCTCTCTCTCTCTCTCTCTCTCTCTCAAATGGGGATAGTTTCAAGAAACTTGCACAGGAAAGATGAATTCTAGAACATGTAGGTTAGCTATTGCTGATTAAATCTAGGGTCTCTTAGGATATGTTCCCTAAGAAACTTTGACAAATTCAATAACGCAGGGAGTTTTTAAAAAAGGGGTTTTCTAGAATTTATATCAGTACATTATTACACTAAGAATAACAGGAATTGCATGAAAGGGTTTTAACTTTAAAAAATAACAGCGTGTCAACAGAGAACAGGCCCTTTGGGGAGTATAGAGTGTTGGAGAACCAGGCACAATGGAGGGCGATTCTGAGCAAAAACATCAGGAAGAGCCAGTTCCGGTGGTTGGCTGCCTGGTTTCCTCAAACACATGGCACATCCCAACGCAGTTGCTCTTTTCAGCAGTATTTTCAGAAAACGAAGGGCTGGCATTTGTAAACACATTGCTTGGGTGGAAAGATGCCCATGCACAAAGCAAGCTGTAAAAATCCATGGAGTACATTTTGCCAGAACGAACCACCAGACCACAACAAATAAATGCAGGGCCCTGAAGGAAACCCAGCAACACTCATTTGAATCACGAGCTAAGAGAAAGCTATTGAGTATGAAGCAATACTACCTGCAGCTGAAGGAGTAGGCGACCATACTGCTCATTATAGGTGAGGCCAAATTTAAAACAACTAAAAACAAAATCTATGGGTGCGCCTCATCTCTCCTCATGATGCAACTACTGAACTGCTTACTTCTCCTCATGCTCTAGTCCCCATAAGTGAATTACCTGTTGGGTTGATGTCTTCCAGAAAGTCTTCTTCTATCTCCAGGCTGGAGCGCGCACATGTTAGGTGATTCTTTCTTGCTGAGCCTGACCTGTGTTCTCAGCTTGGTGAAGTACCCACAGCAAGAGCCCTGGCTTCTTTGCTTTTCTATCCCTAGCATGGTTCTTAGCTCCTTGTTGAAACTCATGAAGTATCAGTTAAGCTACCACTGAAGTACATGCCCCTCAGAGAGCAGAGATTGAAATATAATGAGCTCTCTGCTTCTTGGTTCCACCCCATCCCTGGTTGGTTGCTGACACCATGTCCTCTTTAGAGCTTTGCAAATTTACCCTAAATGTGTGACTAGAAAGTAGATGACAACAGTTATAGTCAAAAATAACCTTGTCAGGCACGTTGAAAAATAACTTCAAACATGTTACTTCTGTTAAAATTCTGGAAGGAAATAAGGTTACAAATTTGTCATTATTTATTCAAAACATATCTCTACTACTTAAGAGTTATGACCATTCAGTCCAAGACAGACAAAAAAAAAATGAAGGAAGAAGGAATAAAAAAGGAATGGAGGGAAAGGCAGTTATGAAATTTCCCGCTTCTGACAAAAGAACACTGTTTTTCAGCCATATAACTGCACCCTGCCACTTCATAACTATGAGCTACTCGCTCAGTCTTTCTGAGGTTCAATCTCCTCATCTATAAAATGGAAAATCATCCCTATATTAAAAGGCTGTGTAGAGGATTCAATGATTCACTTAAGATGTCTGACATCTTAGAATTTACTGTCTCCAACAATGAATTCTAGGTCCTGCTCTCTCTCTCCTCTCTTCCCACTTCCTTTCTGCACTTCCCCCATAGCTAGTCAGGCAGGGGGCTACAGGGAACATCTTGACAGCGCTGGATGAAATATTCTGTCAGAGTTTTACTTGATACAGTGAGCGAAACAAACAAACTGCAAGTCAAAGACAGCTTTCTTTTCATCACCACAGAGCAGTAAAGTTCTCAACTCCTGTGCCCAGAAGGCCGAAAATGCCTTGGCTCTCCTGAGCTCTCCTCTATGCTCACAGGAAAATCTCTTTGCTTAAAAGAATACAATACTACAAAGGCAGGCTGTAGACAAGGAGGGGTGGTGGACTCGGAGAGAGGGTAGGTTTAATCGACCAGCTTGCTGGCTAGAAGAGGTTATTTTTTCTTCTTTCCTAAAACCTTCTCAGGTGAATAACCACCAACCCATGGAATGTTTTCATCTTATTTACCTCCTGCTTTGCAACCTTCCACTTGCCACAGCCCACCGAAAAGTTTAACAGCCTTTCTCTCAAATGATACTTGAATAAAAACATTCTCTTTCTCTGTTCTCACAGCAGGAATTTCAAAGCTTCTTGCTTAAACCCAAGTGTCTCTGGCTTGGGTTTTCCCCAAGATCTCCAGCTTTCTAGGTGTTACTATTAATGCATTTGTATTTTATGGTTTACATCAAACCCTCCCCAATCTCACGTACTTGTGGGAGTCCAGTATCCTCCTTGAAATTCCTGTGGATTCCTGGTGGGTTTACAGTCTCTGTCATCTGTTGATTTTAATTTGCTAGTCCCACTGAATTTCATTTGCATTTTATCTCCTGTGGTAATTCTTTTTTGCCATCTCTTACTAACTTGAATTTGGAAAGCATTAAGAGTTTTAATTTTCCAGAAACAAAGCTCTAGTATTCAGTCTGTTGTTAAGATTTAGGGAGTATGATGGGCAGAGTTACAAAATAGCAAAGTTCTCTGCTGTCCTGTCCCAAACTTTAGGGATCATCTCTTGGCTGAGCTCCCTAGCTCCCTGCCCGAGATGTCATGTGACCCATCATTTTTGTCACATCTCATCCCTCTTCTCTCTACTTTCCATAATTCACAAAATTCCTCCAATTTTGTTTCATAGAATAGTTCAGCATTATCTCTATTCTGAAGCATCCTTCCACACAACACAGCAGGGAATAGACGCGAGCCAGGGTCCATCCTTTTTTTACACTCTGGAAAACCCAACAAAGGTAGTTTCCTAAATAAAGAATGGAAAGAAATCCAACCCTTCCTTTTAATGGGTGGAAAAGCAATCATTTCTTTTTTTTCTCCATAAAGCACTCCCTCCCCCCTTTGATGCAGTAAATTAAACATTTTATGCTACTAAATGTTAGTTGACAATGTCAAGTACATAGGAGTGGTGATTATGGGCTATATCATTGTCAAAGTTTTTATTTCTGAAATTTTTGATAAAGAATTCACATCACTCAAGTTTCATAGTGGAATTCTGCTCTGTGATTAATCTTGCCCTTGGGCATATTATAAAAACACAGTGGAATAGATGAGAGAAAGAACAAAAGAGATGAAATGATTTGAAGTTAAACACCCTGGATAGAAGCTCTAACTTCCCATGGGTATCCCATGGAATTTAAGAACGAGAGAAAAACAAAGAAAACAGAACCACCATTATATAGTATAAGAAAGAGTTCACATTTGGTTTTTCTCATTCATTTTCCAGCACTCTAGTTAGTAGATATGGCCAAACGGTTTAATTCAAGCAAGTCTGGCCGTAAACAAAATTCTATATGAAAGGCATTGTTATTCAAAACTCTTGTAGTTCTGCTAATTGCTACGGCTGGAGGAGGAGGGCCTAGAATACCATGCAGAAACAGAATATGTCGATGATGACTTCACCACAGAGTCTGTTTTGAGCCACCTAGCTCATGGGGCCTGTGCCGAAGATCCCACTCCGCCTCTTCTTCCAAGACTTGCTTTTGGGGTCAGAGTTAAGAGATACAATTAAAATTTACACAGATTCTTTTATAGTCCATTGTGACATTTATAATACTTCTCATTAAACAAGAAAAGGTCCACATCCATTATCATCATCTCCTCCTTTATTTCTTACATTCTCTAATCCTTGGATCCTGCGAATGCTAAAAAGTGGGTGGCGGTATTAGTCAGCTAGGGCTGCCATAACAAAATACCACAGACTGGGTGGCTCGAATAACATTTATTTTCTGACGGTTCTGAGGCTAGAAGTCCAAGCTCAAGGTGTCAGCTGGTGTGGTTTCTTTTGAGGCCTCTTTCTTGCACTGGCAGGTGGCTGCGTCCTTGCTGTCGGTGGCCTTTCCTATTTGCACAGGCATCCATCATGTCATCCTACGTGGCCAAATCTTCTCTTAAGGATACCATCGGATCGTGGTACCCTAACCTAATCACCTCTTTAAAGGCCCTATCTCCAAGTACCATCACATTCTGACGTATTGGGGGTTAGGACTTCAGCATATGGGCGGATACAAATCAGCCCACAGCAGTGGTCAAGGTAAATAATTCATCAACAGGGCTGAGTCTTTCTCCACCTGACACCACCTTGGTTCATTCCTGTAACATGCAGTTAAACAACAGGAATCATTTGTAAATCAAACGCTAGTCCTCTCCTATGGCATTTGATGACTCACATATTAATTTATTTATTTAGTTATTTATCTTTAAACACTGCTTTATTTAACCACATACTTCTAGTGATGGGATAATAGTTACCAAGGATAACGAATGTACTTTTGGACATATGGTATGTGGGTGAGGGGGTTCTTGGGTCCTGAAATACCCCTTAAAATAGCCTGTAATTGCCTACACATAAGGCCCTGAAAGAGAAAGTCTCCAAAGAGACTGGTTATTACAAGCTGAACTGCATTCCCCCAAAATTCACATGCTAACGTCCAGTGTCTTAGAATATGACCATATTTGAAAACAAAGTAATTAGTTTAAAATGAGGTAATTAGAGACCAACTTCATGACCAGCAATTCCACTTCTGGGTATTTATTCAAAGAAACCCAAAACACTAATTCAAAAAGACATATGCACCCCTATGTTCACTGCAGCACTATTTATGATAGCCAAGATGTGCAAGCTAAGTGCTCATCAACAGATGATCGAATGGAGATATGGTACATATATACAATGGAATATTATTCGGCTATAAAAAATGAAATCTTACCATTTGTGACAACATGAATAGACCTAGAGGGAATTATGCTAAATTATGAAACAAGTCAGACACAGAAAGACAAGTACCATAATATTTCACTTATATGTGGAATCTAAAGAACAAAATAAATGAAAAAACAAACCAGAACCAGACTCATAGATACAAAGAACAAAATGATGATTGCCATATGGGAAGGGGGTTAGGGAGCTGGGTGAAAAAAATGAAGGGATTAAAAAGTACAAATTGGTAGTTACAAACTAGTCATGGGGATGTGAAATACAGCACAGGGAATATAGTGAATAATATTGTAATAACTATGCATAATGCCAGGTGGGTACTAGCCTAATCAGGGGATCGCTTTATAAATTATATAAATCTCTGACCACTGTGATGTCCATCTGAAACTAATGTAAACTAATATTGAATGTCAACTCTAATTGAAAAATAAAAATCAAGAAAAAGAGTGGAGGAGAATGGAAAATGAAATTCAGTGCTGGAGCATCAAAGGTACTGTCAGAAAACCCGAGTCCGGATCTGGAACTCAGGTACACACAGATGGTTTTGCCTACACAGCACCCATTTCCTCTTCTCTTTGGAAAGACCCTCCCAGCTCATTCTCAGCTTGTGGATTTCCAGTGGAGCTGATCACGCCCACTCCTAGAAAGAACATATAATTTATCCTTCAAACTATGGCATTTTTTTTAGAGTGACTTTTTAAAAAATTACAATTATATATTTTTTGTGTTTACTGACTCAAAAAAAAAAAAAAAAACCCTGGTTTTATTAAATTGGTGAACCTGTAAAATAGTTCTGCTCAAAAACTGCTTTCAAAAGTAAGCTTTTTTTTTTTTTTTTTAGAGGGGAAGAGGGTTGGGGATGGGAGAAAAGGGTGAAGGGTTAAAGAAGCATAAATTAGTAATCGATAGATGGTTATGGGAATGGGGAGCACAGCATAGGGAATGCAGTCAGCGGTAAGGCAATGGCTAGATATAGAGCCGGAGGGTAGAGTAATTGGAGGGATCATTTCATAAACTATATAAATGTCTAACCAATGTACCATATACTTGAAACTAATAATAAAATAAAATGCTGAAAAAGGTGTTTTGTCCTTAAAAAAACATTTATGACCATTATGCAAAATGAGAGAAAATTTTCTTTATGTTGTTTTTCTGAACAAGAAGAATTATTCTTTGAACATTAAATACTTCCATTTGTCTGTCTCTAGTACAATTTCAAAATACTTTCTAAAGAATTAATGGTTTTTATCATGTTTAATGTTCTCATGAAATTACCTGCACTATTTTGCCAAATTGCATTTTATGTTTCATAAATGTGAAATTACTAGGGGGATAAAAGAGGACATTAGAGTCGACCATAATCCAATAGAACTGTTATCTTTGTAAGAGGAGAGAATTTGGACACAGAGACACACGCGGAGGGGAGACAGTGTGAAGACCCAAAGGTACAAGGAGATGACCGGGTCGCCCACAAGCCACGTAGAGATGCAAGGAACATATCCTCCTATCATGACCCTTCTCAGGAACCAACCCTGCTGACATCTTCATCTCAGACTTCCAGCCTCCAAAACCGTGAAAAAATAAATTTCTGTTGTTTAAGCTACCCAGTGTTAAGGGTGGAAAATTTTCAAATGGCCAACTTCTGCTTCCATTGTTTAATGTTAAACAGGGTGTAGCTCTAAGAGATATTCTATGCAAAGATATGCTAATGTTAAGGGTGTAGTTATCCTGTGTAAAGATATGTTAATGGCCAGCCTCTGCTTCTGTAAACCTGCTTGCTTGCTAGAGGGGGTTTTGGGGCTTTTTATTAAGCTATTCCTTCTAGAGGCTCCTTCTAGAGGCTCCGGGCTGATTCTCCATTGGGGAGAGTCAGTCACCGCCGGCTAATAAAGGCTCGTAATTAAGCTCAATTGGCTCCGTGGGTCTTAACTTTGATCGCACCACAACACCAGTCTATGGTACTTGCTATGGCAGCTCTAGCAAACTAATATACTGCTTAAGGGAATATTGTGTCCTCGGGGCACCAGGACTCAGAGAAAGCAAAAGAGTGGATAAAAAAATGGTGATCCTGCATCTTCACATTCACTTATATCATTTCATTTATTCTTCATAATAAGCCAGTGGTTAAATATTATTATCCCCCACTTATACATGACTGCCCGGTACATCTTCCTAAAATACTTCTTTCAGCATGTTGCCTGCTTTCCTAAACACCTCCAGTAGCTCCCCACTATCTTAAGGAAAAAGTTCAAATTCCTTCCAAGTGGTCCTGAAAATATCTTGTCATTTCTAAGCCACAGAACAAGAAACATCCTATCACAGCAGCACAGATGCTCAGCCCTGTGGTTAAAGGAAACCTGGGAACTCGCCTCCCAGAATGAGGAGGAAATTCTACACCTACACATACCATCCGTGCTGCTAAGGGACAAGAAGCCAGATTTTCTCCACCAGACTCTCTCTCCTTTCAAATAAGTCACAGACATGTGCACTTGGGAATCAAAAGATTCTCAGACTTCTAGTACTATAAACCCTGAAGGACATCCCTGTTTCCAGTGGCCAGATGTCCAGCCTTCTCATGGTGAATCCCTTGTTTCTAGTCGTTAGGAGTTCACTTCGCGGTGAACCCTGAAAGCCATGCTGCAGTGCTTGCTCAAATTGTATTTTCTTTCCTGCCTATGCACAGTGTTCAACTAATCTTTTTTTCTAAGGAATCCAGAGAGATCTTTAGAGACATTACCTAATTCAACACTTCCTCTATGACAGCTGAAGGGTGTTAACAGCCTGGTTTGAGAGACGAAATTACTTTCACAAGACACAACAAAGAACATCTTCACCTTTCCAGTTCATCCTCTTGACTGCCCTGATAATCACAACAGACTCAAAGCCAGCCTTCTAATCCAGACCTCCCCTGGTTCCAAGTCCATCAGTCTCTGATTGTCTCAGTCTTGGTCGACATAAGAACCCCAGTCTTGTTCCTACAGGCTCAGCTCTAAACCTGGAGATAAATCAGGGGCCCCATCACTCAGACAGACGGCAGGCTCTGGAGTCAGCCTTGCTGTCGCTGAAGGTAGCAAGCTCAATGAGAGCATGCCAATGAGGCTGCAGTCTTTTCCTTTACCACAGCATGTGGACGCAGCCCATACAACTGTCCCTTTGTCTGAGTTCCTTATTTGACCTTTTCCTGCTGGAATTGCAGATCTCATCTTATTTGCTAGAGAACTATAAATCTACCCAGTCCTTGCCATCAATCTAACCCTTAACAGCCACATCCTGTCCCTGCATCTTCATCAATCTAATGAGTAAACATTCCCCCTGAAACTCTTGCTGCCACCAAATTAGACCTCGAGGGTGAAAATGCTATTATCCCATCTCCCATTTTTAACTGCCCTTGGGCACCACCATTCAGCCTGCTCTTCGTGACACCCAGTCCCTTTAGTCATTGGTTCTAAAACCTGCCCGCAGACTGGAATTACTCCTGGAGATTATAAAATTCTGAAAGCTCAGGCTGCACCCCAGATCAATTATATCAGAAATTCCAGAAGTGGAACCCATGCACTGGCATTTTTTTAAAGGTCCTCAGGTGATTCTCAGGTGTAGTTGAGGCTGAGGACAACTGCTCTAGTCCCTCTCCCCGCTGAACCTCATTTCGTCACTGGCACAGGGCTGAGGTCTCAGCATGGCGTGGGGCTGCACCTAGATAGGTAATGACAACACTGGAAAATAATCCTGCAGCGAGAGAATGAAGATAAAGTGGTCCCCAGACACCTCAGTGGGTGTGATGATTCCAACAGCTGATATTAGAAAAGGAAATTGCTAGTTGTTGGACATTTGCCACTGTGCTATTGAAAGTGGGTCAGAGCTTCATGTTACATTAAAAAAAATAACATGTGGTGAATCATAATTGGTAATCAGAAAACCCATCATAAATGTAAGGAATCCAAACCGCTAATAATTAAGGTTGGAAACCGGAGTAAACCTCCATTACAGCGCAGCTAACTACCATGGATTTCAAGACACCCTGGGGCTAGGTCATTTCTCCTGAAATGACACAATTGCATTGAGTAACCACATATAATATTACTAATCTGCAACATGGGTGGTTAGCTCTGGAAGGCATATCCTGGGTGGGAGGTTGAAGTAGTTGACCTTTAAGATCCTCTTTAGTGCTGGCAAGTCATTGATTCCAGGTGACAAGCCCTCGGGGTTCTAGAGAATGCTAGGAAGAAAATGACCTGTTGTTTGCCTGAGCCTCTGTTCTGCTCCGCGGAGCTAAACCAAGCCGGGGGAACAGAATGCCCTGCTGTTCAGATAATGTCATGGGTGGGATCTGGCATCGCTGCAAGACCCAAGATAACTAGCTACAATCAGTTCCAGAAAGCCGGGGGTGTGACTCAAAGCAACAGCCAAGAGGACTGTGTGGGTGAGAGGGGGCCCTTGCACTCAGGAGGGAATAATTCATTTCTCCGCCTTGTTTACTGGCTGCCCAGAACGCCAACAATGAAGCCTGCAGAGTGAACCATGTAACGCTAGAAATGTTTACTTCACTCCGGCTCACCTTCACATAGAGAGCCAAACTCTCTCCGGGCTTTCGTTGCTGCCCACTCCCAAATGGTGTATCGCCTCTCCCAGGCCTGCAGAGCAGCACTGAGAAGTGTTTTTCTTAGCATGCTGCTTGGTAACATGGCCATGCCCTTGTAACTCATCAAGGTCCCCTTGAGACAACCAGCCTCTCTGGGGAGTGCCAGTGAAGAAAGTATGCGACGTCCTCCCACTTACTGGGAAAACGGCACTCAGGGCAAACAACATGACAGCTGAAGACAGGCATTTGCAACAACAACAATGCAGAAGAAACACCTAATATCATTTATTTAGAAAGGGCAGATTTGAAAACTTGAGTTAACCAGCTCTAATAGTAAATTAATTACAAATTGCTCTCATGTCAGTTGGCTGAAGCCTGATGCCAAGGCCTAAGTCAGACGTCCAATCTTCATACAGCCTTGTTAGTACCAACTGTGCAGGGAGATCAAACTCCAAGAACACAAACTACTTCCTTCACCCTTATCAGATGGTCCCCTGATGTCTCATTGATACTGAGAGGGACAGACTGGGAAAACAGTAACTGCGCTTCTCAAAAGTGGGTCGGTACTCATCCGAATACAGCCCCCAGTAAAAGAGAGGTCACCTGCCTTCACTGCCCACATTCTCATCACACTCTGCTCTAGGTGAATGGCCCAGTCCACCTTCTTCCTGACGCTCTGCTTTGAACTTGTGGTCTGCAGAGGGTGCAAAGATAAAAGGCTGAGCAGCCCTGAAACCCAGCCCATCCTATGCCAGAGGTTTCCAAACTATGCTCCAATAAAACCTTCAGGGGCTGATTCAGGGGGACCGTCTGGGCTTCAACAAGCTGCATGGTTTCTAAACAGAGTGGTGTTGGTACAGATCTAGCCCCCACCCATAAAAAGCCAGTAGAGCTCCCCAGTCATTAGAGAAACATAAAAGGGCCCTCATTCTTTTCTAAAAGGTGTGGCGTGCAAGTGCAGGTAACAATAATATCTTTAGTAGAGACCCCTGAGAAGGCAACCTGCTCTTATATGTCTTATTGGGAGGTGCTTTCTGCTAAAACTTCAAACAAATGCTGATACTTATAAGACAATTTTATGCTGGCCACCACTCCACAGGAAGTTGGAAACCCCGTTACAGAGTGGACCCAGGTGGTCATCAGACAGCTGTTGCTCCAGTGATTTAGAAGGTACTGCCCTCTGAAGTAAGCCGATGTCATACCCGGATCGTTTGTTATAAAGTTTCACTTTATATTGTATTGAAATTTATCTACCCATGACTTCCTCTTGCTGGGCCTGTCTGGCCTATAAAGGCCACCAAAAATAAGTCTGTTACCTCTTCCACAGAGCTGCCCTTCAAATATTTGAAGAAAGCTGCCTTATGCCACTCAATTTAGCAAGCAGCCTGATTCATCTCTTCTTATACAGTTTTATCATTTTTAGATCGCTTACTATGTCTCAGTCACTCTACTGACGTTATCTCTGATTCTCACAAAACCCCATCAGGTAAGCTCATTATCCCAATTTGATGTAGGAAGCTGAGCAATCAGCTTGAATCTACCCAAGAAGTAAAGGGCATAGCCCATATTTACTTGTTTTCAAGTCCATGCACCTTTCATTTCAAACCTGCGGTTCCCACACCTGATTCCCAGAAGCCCCTGGGGAGGTTTATTTTAAAAATCGAAACATACAGGTTCTCAAACAGATTTAGTGAATTGGAACCAGATGATTCTGATAGACCTGATCCAGAGATTAGCATTAAAAATTGCTGCCTCGTGTGATATTTAACCTCTTCAGCTTCCTGTTTTCCTTTTATGGGGAAACGGATTTCACTTTTTTAAAGAATGAACATTGGTCCTACAATGTGTACCCAAGGGTGGCCTGACCAGTACACTCCACAACAGATCCACTAACTCTCTTACTGTGGGTTGAGGTGCCCCACATGAAACCTGAGTTCACGTCTCATCGCCCATAAGAGTGGGAAAAACCCCGTCCAAACACAGAGCCACCACCCTCTTGACAACGCTGGAGATTCGACATGGCCACCTACCTCTGATTTTGCCCCTGCGGCTTCTTCTTCTCCCCACCAGTCTTCATGGAGCATATCTCTTGAAGGCAATTAAAATTACACAGTGCCCTGATTTCAATCCTCCTGTAACCATGCTCAATATTTTCCACTTAAAAAAAAATTAAGTTTTAATTAAGTTTTTTCATCAAAACACCAGTCTTGCTGATAATGTCAGGAAGGTCTGTGAAAGTAATTACGTGCACAATCTGTTTTTGACACACTTCATTCTCCACTGGGACATTTCTTCTGTCTCCTTTACTTCATTAAAAATCCCCCATTGCCATAGGAAGGCTTGCTTTCTTCTCTATTTACCATAATTGAGACAAAGAACCAGGTTCTCTCCTTTGGTACACAGCAGCAATTCCTACCGCATTGAATAAACTCTGTTAGGCATCAGGTTACACATGTGAGTCTTCATTCTACCATTTCCCTTTGTTGTGGTCATCTACCAGTGCAGATAAAAGGGCCAGCCCAGATACAGGAGAGCTCTTTAGCAGAACTCATTATTTACTTTTCTTATCCCCTTTTTCAGTCTAAATACTTAGCCATTATGAAGAAAAGAAATATGATAAACTCTCTCATGTCCTAAAGGTAAAAGTAATAAAAATGATACACAATTATCAATAGGCTCAAATAATTTTTGTTTGGCATCTGGCAAACCAACATCCATATTTTCTATGCCTGACTTTAACTCTTTTATATTGGTTTCCTAGCACTGCAATAACAAATCACCACAAACTAGTGTCTTAAAACAAAAGAAATTTATTCTCTCAGTTCTGGAGGCCAGAGCCTCAAATCAAGGTGTTGACAGAGGGACTCTCTCTCTAAAGGCTCCAGAGGAGAATTCCCTGCTTCTTCTAGTTTCTGGAGACTCCTGGCAACCCTTGGTTTGTAGATGTATAACTCAGTCTTTGCCTTTGCATCTTCGCATGGCCTTCTTCGCTCTGTCTCTGTGTCCTCTTCTTTCATATAGGGACACCAGTCATTGATTTAGGGTCTGCCCTAAACCCAGGATGATTTACTCTTGAGATCCTTAACTAATTACATCCACAAAAATCCTATTTCCAAAAAAGGTGATGTTATGAGGTTCTGGGTAAACATGAATTTGGGGGGACATTATTAAGCCCACTACACTTTTCCTGATACAGTCCTTTTGAGGTAGTTCAATAGTGAGATGGGAAGAATTTGAACTCAAAACTTGGAACAAAACTACCAAGATTCCAGCAGTTAACCCACTAAAAGGATAAAGGAGAACCACCTCCTGATGGAATTCCCCAGCATGCTTTTTTTGACTCATATTTTCCAACTGGCATAAGGCAAATAAATCACAAAGCCCAATGAAAAGATCTGAACATATTAACAGTTTAAATTTGGAGACATTTGATCCAAAATTTGTAGGCCAGAAGTAGGAAACTGGCATGAATCATTTTGTCAAGCAGAATTATTCTTAACTCATGACAGTAACTAAAGTGTTACCTCTACTTTTGTTCTTTAATAATTAATAAACCTGAACTTGTAGTCAGCTCTGACAACCAGTTTCAGGGTTCAGAACAATGGATTTCAGAAAATTTAGGCTCTACCGTGATTTGGTCCCTAACTTTCTTTTAACCTCTCTTTCCCACTACAGTATTCACGATTCCTCATGCATTCTCTAATTTAGTCAAGAGCGAGCTCTCCACGTCTACTGAACATCATTTCTACTTTCCTGCTTCACCCTGTTTCTTCCATCTGGAATGCTCTTTGTTTTCTTTTCTCACTTCTCGCCCAGTGTGGTGGTTTTAAAACATGTTTGCAAGTTCTTCAATACGCCCCTCATCAAAAGGTGGACTCTTAATTCTTCCCCTCTTGAGTACGGCCTGGCCTAGTGACTCGCTTCCAACAAACAGAATGCAGCAGAAGGCAGAGGTGTTGCTGGGTGACTTCCGAGGCGAGGTCTTGAGAGGTACCAGAACCGCTGCCTGGCTCTCCCTCCACTCTTGTGTCACTCACCTTGGAGCAGAATGGTAGCGAGATCAGTTGGGGCAGCCACATGGAGAGGTCACGTGTAGGAGTTCTGGCCATAGTCCCCGCTAAGGTGCCAGCCCAAACCCAGTATCAACTGCCATCTATAAGAGTGAGCAAGCTTTCTGATGATTTCAGCCCCTGGCCTTCAGACTACCCAAGCTCATACCAAATGGAGCAGAGGCAAACTACCCACACCAAGCCCTACCAAAATGACAAAATAAATGTTGTTTTAAATAGTAACCCTTGGGTGTTTGTTATGTAACATTAGATAATGGTGATGCTCTGCCTCTAACCACCTTGACCTTCCTAAAAATCATTCACTTTTTTAGATTATATAAAAAGACCTTATTTTATCACATTCTAATTCAACACATACAAAGTAAAACTTAGCTTTTCCCCCAATTTTTATTTTATCTCTTCTTTCTATCTCAGTGAATGGTACAACTTCTTCCTACCGAGCAGGCTAGAAAACTTAAGAGTCATGCTAACAACCCTCCCCTAAACCATATTCAATAAATAGCAAGTTCTACTGATTCTACCTATTCCACATCTCTAGAAGCCATTCATAGCTCCCTTCTCCATGATGCCTACCTGAGTTACTGTCACCTTTCACCTAGATGCAAAAGTGCCCCAACTGATCTTGCTACCACTCCACTCCAATGGCACTAGAGTGATCTCTGCAAACCACAAATGTGTGGCCTTTACTTTTCCTGCTTACGACTCTTCAATGACTTCCCACTATTCTTAGGAAAACACTCCAAATCCTTAATGTGGTTATAAGGTTCTGCGTGGTCTGCCCACCCCCCTTACTCCAGATTGCTCTTACCTTGAGCTCCCCTGTTCTCTGGGTTCCAGTGTGCCCCGACCCTGTGCACCACACTCTCCCTCACCAGGGCATTGGTATCAGCTGCCGCCTCTACCTGCAATACAATTCTTCACCCCACTGCTTACTGAGCTGACCTCTCTTTGTCCTCAGTCTTCCCTTAAGCATCATTTCTTCCTGGAAGCTCTTTGCCCCAGACGATGTGACTATTATTTTACATCTTATATCACACACTACAGTTATGATTTGACATTTACTTGTGTGATTTTTTGACTTATGGGTGTCTCCTCTACTAGAGTCAACTCTAAGAGGGCAGGAATGCTGTCTTCTTTTGCTCTCCACTCTATTCCTAGTTCTTAGCTACATGATGTGTGCAGAATACATATTTGCTGAGTGAATGAATTCTATCTTAAAATCTAGCACAATATATGCTCCAAATAGATTTTCAATAAATTATGAATATGTAGAGAATGCTATTTCAAATCCCTCCAAAGGGTTCTTGCAGGATTAAAACATAGACAAAAAAAAGTAAAACCTCAAGGCTCAAAAATACAACTATCTTCCAACTGTTGATTCATGAGTTTCTGAAAGAGAAGGTGCTTCTAGAGGCATGCAAGATCCATTGGAGAGAGGAGCTTAAAAACTGAAAATATAACTTTCCAAACTTTTCCTTAAGGGCCTAATAGCTTTAGATTTTTGTCAGTTATGACTGAAATTTTGTTAAGTGGGCAGTAGTTAAAAACAACACTAAATTGAAAGAAATGAAAAGAGAGTGGTCTCATGAATCCATGTGATTGACATCAATTTATTATGGTTGCAATTTTTCTCTAATGTTTGAGGGTAAAGGTTTTATAGACTAAATATACCAAAAAGCATGATATCTCTCTAAACACATAACAGTGAAATGGGCATCATTGGCTAAAGATTCAGAAATAATTTTTGTAGTTTTGTCAATGTTCCAATGATGATTTTGAAATTCTCCCAAAATGAGTCCAGCTGTGTCTCTTCAATCTCTTTGGTCTTCTTTACATAACACTCCTAAAAGTCCTGTGACTGAGAGACTACTTACAAATCTGATGCCAACTTGGTTTTAATCTGATGGTAATAAATATTATTGGGAGTAATGAGAGATTTTTATAAGGCACTATCTTTTCTGCATTATGTTTTGTTATACGCATTGCTGAAAGTATGATTTAATAATCCAAGCAGACCATCAAAAGAACACTAAGTTAGAAATGTGGACATATTCTGACAAGAAGGTCTATGGAAGGCTATGTGAATATTCCCATAGCTCAGAAACCACATTCCTGTTTGCTGAAGGGTTCATTGCTTTTCCCTTGATATTAATTGCTCCCCAAAATGATTAATCATGTTGGCAAAATGAGCCATTTTCGAACTGATGACCTTCGATATTCATACTTTTCATTTCCAACTTAATGGCAAAAAGCCAAGAATGTCTTATGTACAATTCTGCAACAGAAATTAATATTATTTAATCGACAACTGATCAAAGACAAGGAAAACAGAGGGCAGGGAGGAACAGAGTTAGAAGAAAGTTTTTTTCATCCAGGCTTTCCCCACTTTTTCCTCAGATACCTCCTCATGGTCCCTGAGAGCTATTCCCCTACTACCAACCTCTTACCACCAATGACAGTTAAGAGCTTTGCTATAAGTCTGAGAAACAGGAAAGAAGAATCTTATAAATGATATTAATTAATATGGATTAGTACCCATCTGAGATTGCGTTCGGTTCCTGTTTTAGAGTGACAATCTTTAAAGTTCCTCAGTTTATGGTGTAAATTGATTCCTGAGGGAACAAAACACAGACTAGGTTATATTGGGAGATCACTGCTACAAAGAAGAGTCTATGAAAAGCTGGACCCCAGGGCCCTATTTGATCATTAGCAATTGGCTGATGGCTCCTCCGGAAGAAAGAGCCCTTTTCCTCAAATGAGCTGGAAAGCCACCGCCCTTGATTCTTTCTGATTTACATCAGAGAAACGCATGAAACAGATGCAAGTGATCTCAGAGACCCTTGGGACTTCCTCTGAGTGATTTTCATGCAGGCCTACTGAAGCAATGATGTGGAGGAGGGGATTGCATCAGTATATTTATTTTAATCACTGAAAAGTTTTCATTTATAATTCATAGGTACTTACACTGCTTGGGATGCCTTATTAAAAAGAATGTCTTTTTTTTTTTTTTTTTTTTTTTTTACCTCTTTATGACCACAGGAAAGACAAACCTCTTAAATGTGGTATAAGAATACATTGTTACCAAAATAGAAGCTGGTGCCCACTAATTATAGTGCTATCCAACCAGCATTTATAAAATCTTCATCATCACCATATGAAGAGAGGAGCATGTAATTTAGTACAATTAACAGGTTTTTAAAAACTGAGTACCGTAACAGTAACTATCTGATGATAACTAAATATACCAATTCTTCTCTCTCAGAAAGTCCT
Organism: Rousettus aegyptiacus; assembly: GCF_014176215.1. Classification (NCBI taxonomy): domain Eukaryota; kingdom Metazoa; phylum Chordata; class Mammalia; order Chiroptera; family Pteropodidae; genus Rousettus; species Rousettus aegyptiacus. The sequence continues at coordinate 151,096,876 of NW_023416306.1, read as the reverse complement.
AGTTGAGTGGCTCCCAAAGCAGGGACGTTAAAACTAGGGATCAAGAGAGGGACAGCAGAGGAGAAAAAGGTATTTTGATATATATTTAATAGATGTCCCATTGTTAACAAGCATTTATTAAGGATTCAGCATTTATTAAAGATCCAGATACTTTGAGGGACTCTTTTCTAAATGTAAAATGTGTAATCTAAGAATGTAATTTGATTCCATAAGGAACCATACGGAACATGGGTACCTGAGGTTATCTCTGGCACTAAAGTTTATCATGAGTCCCAAGGCCCTCTGAGGGAATATACCAAGATGTGTTCAGGGTTGATGCCACATGCTGGAAGAACCCAAGTGGGGACACAGACAACAGGAAGTAATGGGCTCTTAAAATGTATGCCAGGGAAGGGCGCCTTCAGAGTATGCGCAGTCACCTGGAGTCAAGGACTTTGAATGGCCGTATGCCCTTCCTCACTGTCCATGGAAGACAAGCTCAAGGAGAGCCACCAGGATGACAGTTATGATACTTGAAAGAGATTTAGCTCTTTCTACTGCTTTAGAGAATAGACTCCTACAAAGAGGGGTAGAAACTCAGGATTGTCCCCTAGAGGGCCCACTGGAGCGCTGTGACTGGCCGCTGACCAGAAGGAGGATGGAAGAGGCTGACAGATGCAGCAGCTCATGTGCTTTATGCACGGGATAGAGAAAACCTGGGGAGCTGAGGAGACATATTCCTAAAATTGGTTCTCAGAGTGATGGAATCTACATGAAGACTGGAGTTCCTGAGTCACAGATGAGTCAGCAAAAGAAAAACTGAGGCACCAAAGGCCTGTACTAATGCTCTTTAACAGCGTGGTATTCCCTCTTGGTGCCAATGTGACCACCTACTGAGTGAGAAAATGGCCTCAGAAACTCCAGGCGAAGGCTCTGATCAATAATATACCCAAGTCTCGGGATACCTGCCTATGGTGTAAAGAGAGAAGGACAGGGTCTTTGTCCTCACAGAACTTACATCTGCACACAACGGTAAATGGTAAAGCAATGTTCAAATATGGTTTGTTATGTCTTGACTGTACTTTATACCCAGAAAGAGTTAGAATGGTCAAACAACTTCTCCTAAATCAAAGGAAAGATGGCAGGAGTCAAGTCTATGCTTATGAATGAAAGATGGAGACAGGCCCACCAGTAGTCTATTGCAAAGAGCCTTAAAACCCTGCGTTTGATTCACCCCTATCTCCATGATCACGGTCCAGCCTGCTCAAAAGCCCAGCTGGAAATTCTCAGGCCAAGACAAGAAGCCAGGAGAAACATTCTGAAAAAGGGCAAATCCAAATGTGATCTGGCTGCATTCTAATGTATGAAGGGTGCTTTTCCACAGGTATGTGTTTTGAGAAACCCTGCTTTAATTCTAAAACTAACTTCTAATTATGCTTTTCGAAGTGCCCTTTTTCCTTATAACAGTCCTAGTTATCAGCTCCTTCCCTCCACCCCACCTTGACCTCTAAAAATGGAGGACACAGCATGGCTCATCACGCTATGCAATAAGTCTTCTGCCATCACCAGCTCACCACCAGTTAGCAACCTGTGTCAATGCCATCCCATTAACTATGGTTTTCTTTGAAAAAGATGCCGGTCTTGTCACACCCAGGGCTTGGGTGAAAAACCTCTGATTAAAATGATTATAAAACCTTCTTTAATTATAAAGACTTGATGTATAAAAGCTGAAATTGTAATAGGGGTCTAGTTCCTTTCCTGCCTATGAAGGATCTCACTAGCACTAAAGCTAAATGTGAATCTGACTTGCCTTGCCAGACTATAGGTGCCCATGAAACTTCTCTCCATCTTATACAAAGACATGCCCATGCCAGGGGATGCAGCTTGCGTGGAGGTGAGATGGTCACTTGGTGGTGATCACACAGGCCAATTCCATCACGAAACATCAGGGCCTTTTTAACCTGGAATCTGTGAGAGAATTTCTAATCTTTGGAATGACTTAGTAGCATTTACAACCTTAAATGGTTTCCTTAACAAGTCTCATCGAATTAAAATAACAATCAAATGAGAAAATGAGGCTTGATCACTTTTATATAATTTTAAAATTATGATTTAATTATGCAAATGTAGGCACAGAATGCCAAGTGGTGGGGAAAAAAAACCCACCTGAGAAATGTGAAGTACTCTCACAATGAATGCTAAAGATGTAAGTGTTCTGGATTCCAATACTTTATTCAATATCTTTATCCTCTTTGATACTTAATTTCTTACTTGTCATGTATTTCACTAGTTTCTATTGTTGAATGAATAGGCAGAAAAAAATAAACAAATTTGTGGTGCTTAGCTGAATCTCTACCTATTAACGGCTTTATTTCCTTATATTTTAATGCTCATTGCCAACAGTGTTTCTTTCCTTTGTTTTTGTCTTATTAAACAAACTTAAATAAAAATAATCTTGTTTTCTATATGAAACACATTTTTCACCATAAAGGTTAAATTAATCATGATTCACATGGTCCATGGATATCTCTAAACTGCCTGAGCAGAAAATAGTTTATGCCAGGTGACTAAGCAAAGCCATAAAAGTGACTGAATTTTATTGGGTCATTGGTTGTGAGCAAGAGAAGTTCTGTCTGGCTACCTTAAGCAGAAAAGGAATGTCTTGGAAGAACACTGAAGAATAGGGAATTGACAGAAATGTTAGAAAATCAGGCAGAAACTAAAGGTGGGCCCCTCAGGACTACCTGCCTGAGGCATGGAGGCCGGCACCATCTCACTGGACCATGCTGCTCTGCCTAAGGCATAGCGGCTAGCACCATCTCACTGGACCATGCTGCTTCTCTCGCTGTCCACTGACACTGCTACCTTAAACTTTTCTCAAGCATTCCTTGGTCTCTACAACACTTCTTTGAGATGCGAAGTCCAGTACAAGAGTAGTGAATGGCCAAGCTTAAGTAACATTCCCTCTCTCTAGCTGTGAGGGGGCAGGGAGATGGACTATCTAGCCATTTCAGCTTCTAAGATGGAAGAATTCTCCCTTAAAAAAAAAAAAAAAAGGTAAAGACCTACCTATTGCAGTGAAGTATCCATTTCCATCAGGGAGGATACAAATGTAATTCTAACACAGAAAGAGTAATGAAAACATTATCTCTTCCCCTTAGTGTATTCGTGATATCCATTTTTATGATGCTGCTAGAAAAGTATCAAATTTCTTCATCTCTGACGAGGTCTTGGTCAATTTTACACTTGTATTCTGGTTTTCAATAAGAGGTGGCATAACTCATATTCTCATGCACAGTATCTGGCAGGTGCTTGGCATTTGATGATTCTATATTTTTGTCTTCTATTCTTAGAGTGTAAACTTTACATGCAGTGTTTTCTAATAGTGTTACTACCTAAAATGTAGGGCTATAGAAAGGATTTTATGAAATAATCAGTGTAAAGCCCCCAACAGGAATATGCATGTGGACAATTGGAATTCTGAGACCAGTGAGGAAAGCCAGCTCACCCCATGGTTGCTACTCACTTTACAATGCCTGAGAATTTGGGGATCCTTTAAAGTTTCAGTATGCCCCTCACCAATGTCCACGAGCTACTTCAATGCAAGTGGCTTTTCTTTGCTGAAAAGTATGTGGAGTGGGAGTAGATAGAAAAAGGGGTACCAGAGTAAGGAAGGCTGGGATGTAAAATGAGAGATGTGACAGTCTAAGGCATCCTCTTTCCATTTCACTTGGAAATCACATGGGATAAGTGTAACTGAATGTTTGTACAATAATCTACTGAACTGACAATTTGATGGACAGCATACTCCAATAAACAGAGCAAGAAATGTTCAAAGTCTGCTTTCCTAAAGAAGCTTGATAAATTTCTTTACTTCCTCATATCTCGGTTCTCTTAAAGTTAAAAAGTTATTGAACACCTAACATAAACCATAAACTTACTGTACATCGGAGCCATGAGGTACTCGGGCTACAGTTTCAGTTCTTTCTTTGTAGTTATCAATATAGAGAATGTCTCTCCTTTTGGAGATAGTGGAAATGTGAATCTATCCAGACTATAATTTCTCTGGAAAAGGTTGTGTCAATCTACTGCATCTATGACATGGGCAGATAAGGTCATCTGGGCAAGGGAAGAGGCAGCTCCTGCAAAGCAGAATTTAGCAAAGGGAAATGAAAACTGCCAGGAAAACAGTGCAGCAAATTTCTCTGTGTTCCATCTCAGTACATACCACTGTCTAAATTAGATGCCCAAGAACAATAAGAAAACCGAGATCATGCAAAAATATGTTAGCTAGGTGTCTCCTTGACTCCTCCTCCACCCCCCTTTTCTATTTCGACAGAAGGTTTAAATCTAAACACTTAAGACATTCTACTATTCAGAAAAATAGATTTGTTTTTTTATTACCCTTCTAAAATGGCACCATATAATCATCTGTTATGAACCCTTGCAATCCTGCTCTGAGAATCAATATCACTGCAGCCACCCACCCATCCATTTCCCCTACACCCCACCACCAAAAAAAAAAAAAAAATTTTGGAAAAAGAGGAGGAAAGAGAAGCTTGGCAGGGAAAATATATATATATATATATATAAAGCTGCTTAGAATACATCTTGTTAACTATTTCTCACCTCTTTCTTATGTTACAAACAGCTTTTAAAGCGGGGACAAATTTATAATATTAAATACAAAGGACATGCCAGGAAGTGGAGGATACAGAGCAGGGGAAAGGAGAACTCAGAGATGTTTAGAGCTGGAAGAAAGTCTGGTGATTTTTCAAGTCCGTCCTCACATTTCATGGCTGAGAAAACTGAGACTCATGCCTCTCTCTAGGTGAGCCCCACTGTAGCAGCCAGTTAGTGCCCAAGCCCGATCTAGAACCAAGTAAATCTCCTGCCTCACATACCTGGAAGTTCTTCAAGACAGTGAAATTTATCATAAAAAAAATACTTAATTAAGGTCAAGCTTTTTGTGACTGTGTTAAATGCCATAAAGAGAACCACAAGACGTTGACCCTATTCCGTGTTTGGCAAACTCACATGATCAGAGAGTAACTCCAACCACTACACATGCAAAAGAAACAGACAAAAATTAAACTATTTTTAAAACACGTGGGAAGCATATGAAATGGCACATCACTGCTTCATTTCCTGGGCCCAGAGATCTAATTAATAACTATATTTGTGCAGAAAGAACTGGGGAAAATGGAAATGCCACTGTAGGATTCACTCTGAAGGCTCGACATTGATGATGTATTAGAATGTCATGCCAGGCAACTCTAGGCCATGGGGAGGGAGTTGTTAACACCATTCATATCTAATGAACAGTGAGTGCATTGACCACAACAATGAGAAGAAAGTTATGGACTAACCAGAGAGAAGAGGACAAAAGCCTTAGTGGATGTGGAGTGTGGGTGGTAACAGGTGACACCCATCCTTCTAGAGATGGTCCGCACAGTCGGAGGTAACGGGGTGCAATGGGAAATCACCAGAGAGCGTCAATAGAGATCCCAGTCAAAGCTGACAATGGAAGAAAAATCATGGCAGCAGTTTTTTTAAATGTTAAACTCAAGAGGGTCGATGAAAATGGTCAGGAAACCAGAGCAGAGGAATCATCTAGGCACAAGAAGCTAGAGATGCCAAATGGGCTTCATTTTGAATAACAACTCCAATTAATTGGAAGTGGTTGCTCAGAACTCTGTGTTGAGTAATATACTAAGTCTATGCTGGGAAAGAGTGTTATGACCTGCCATCGAGCAACTCACTTCCATGAAGTATAGATCATAACATTACCGGTAAGTATAAAAAGACAGACTTAATATGAAATATATTCTCTAGAAAGCAGCAATATGATTTGGCCACCAATCATGCAAGTGTTCTTCCCTTGCTTTGAGAGATGAGTGGACTGCTTACTGTAATAGGCAGGCGTGGCTCATTGCAGAAGGTGGTCAGAAAAAGTAGCGGAGCCACCAAATTCAAGAGCTTACCTGACGGTGGAAGAATGGGCAACTTCAGCTATGTCCCTCCAATTGGATCCTGTGGCTCCCTAACACATAGTATCTTCCCGTCTTCTGCACGGAGGAAGCACCGAGAGAAAGCGTATGTATCAGGCATAGGCTTTTAAGAAGAAGGAGGCTACTGCAAGCCAGGGGACGGCAGCAAAGTCTGGGAGAGGGAAGTCTAGTCGATGATGAGAAGGAATGAACCAGGAAGTATTAATGGACCTCATGGTTCGGCATGGTCAGCATTTACTGCTTTTGCCACTGAAGCCCCAGTGAACTCCTCTGAGGGTTCCCTTTCTCAGGGATAGCAGAGAATACCTCGCGGAAAACTCTGGACTTCTTCAGTTCCTTAGTTTTAAGATGCAAAGCTGAGTAACCAGAGTATATCTCAAACTCTGTAAAACATAAAACGGCAGAGTAGAGAGGAATGAAACATTGAAAGTGCTGGAAATACTGAAGAGCAAGGTAAGGCAGGTAAAGGGTACCGGACAGAAATACCACCAGGAATCTTGAAACTCAGCAATGGAAGAAATGCGACCAATGTAAGAACTGAAAAGGAATCTTCACGGGGACACAGGACCAGACACGTGGAAGCCGTCACTACTCAGTAAGAGACGAACACATCGCTTCTGCTCCTGCCACATCTCCTTAGTCTCCCAGGCTCCTTCTTCTAAGAGGAAGTCATCCCAATGCATTTAAAGTTAGTCACATTTTAAATAAAAACTACAAAAATATTGTTTTGAAAATAAACCATAGTAATATAAATGCTGAGTGGAACAGATTTCCTTAAGTCCAGTGCCAAACACCTTTTGACTGAATGTGCTCTCTCAGTAAAACATTGCCGAAGACAGTAAGAACAATAAAACTAATTCTTTGACCTAAAAGAGTTACTCAGAAGTTAATGGGGTGGGTTGTGTCAGAGAAAGACTACAAACAAAATATGTCTGGCTTCTAAACCTCTGACCGGAGATGTATTACACAGCTTAGGGAACATGTAACCACAATCATAGCCAAATAATGCTGCAAAATGGCTTAATTTCTTAATTTTCCAGAGAAAAAGAGTGTGTCACGTGAAAATGCAGCTACAAAGTGATTGACACATGCAACAAACTGAGGCCTGTCTTCATTTTTTGAAACACTAGGACCAAACGCAGTACCTGATACATATCAGATGTTTAAAGTGATTGGAAAAATAAATGAAGTCAGCAGTTCCCACTGCATAGTTGCTCAGATCAAAGAGGTAAGACAGGTTGGTAAACAATACATGATGATGTCTGAAGAGCTGTAGAACTACGTAAAAAGTTACATGGGGTATGGATGAGAGAATAGCTAATCCTGAAGAACCTGGTGGCCTCTGGGATGGGTCTTAAAGACTGCCTAGGATTAAAAATGCATTTCACTATACATTTTAAAAAACTTATCTTAATTTATAATCACGGCCTGGTGGGCCCATAGTAAACACGAATCACATCAAATTTATAAAACACATTTACTTTCCTTTAATGTTCATTAAGAAAGTACAGGTAGGAGCTGAAATAATGGAGGAGGGGGTACTTCGACCCTTGGCACCCCAAATTCTCTTCTCTATTTAATTCATCAAAACCGCCCCTTAAATTATTCAGCCTATACTAATTAACTCCCCAGAGAATTATCTTCAAGGCATGGTTAGTTGGTTATGGCCTGAGGCCAAAATCCAAGCTAACTCTGGGATGTGGGAGAGATGCAAAAGTTTCTTCACACTTGAAGATTTCAGTTACACTGTGAGAGAGAAGGGGATAAAATTATCTCGTAAAAATTACTGTTGAACCCAAAGGGACACATGTAATTTCATAATACAATTAATTTACCACTGGCAGCTTATCAGAAAATGTCCTTTACAAAACAAAACTCTAAATGTATAGTGTATTTAGATGTATAGTATATTAAAATACCTGAATAGAGGCAATGAGGTTCTTACCAGGAAAAAGTGATGATTTTCTTAATGTTGCTAATATAGACAAGGAAATTCTGAAAGACAAGATTCCAGCAAGAGATCCCAGAGGAACCTCCCAGCTTGACCCAGTGAGATAATAATGCCAAAAAGCCACGGTCAAACCCTAAAATCACTTTCTAGCAAGATTGGGTTGAAACAACATTTGAGAAGCCAGGATGAGATGACTGGCGTGGGGTGGAGGGGCTGGAGGTGGGGCAGCTACGAATCTGGCCCAAGTGAATTGTCTGTGAGCAAAAGAAAACAAATAGGCAAAAAACTATAAGGTCTGAGTCAGGCGTGGGTGAACAAAATACAAGGGTGAGGAGGGAAATGATGGAGACAGCCAATTGCAGGGAAGCAGAATAATTAAGGCTCTGCTCCAGGTGGAGCCTGTGGGCAGGAGAGCTGAGGAGATCAGGGAAGTGGCTGCTGAAGGAGCTGTGAATGGGGACCAGTGTCTGACACTGAGGCCTGTCACAAGAGACTATCCTGTCGCCGTCCCCTCCCCCATCAATTCAACAGCTTTTAGTCATAAACCCACTTGCGTGTCTTGCATGCACACATAAGGTACAATCTCAGATTTCCAGGAGCCTGCTCTCGTGGCAATGGGGGCTATACAGCAGGGTCATTTTTCAGGTAGATGATAGGAAAACTGGCACTTAAAATCCCAACCATTTTGCATAAGGTAACAAGCCAGCTTGAGTCTGAGGAAGACTAGCATGATGGATTAAAGGTGGCCACAAATTTTTTGTCATCACTCCCGTGGTATAATAAAAAGTACATTTTACTTTTGTCCTGAGTTCTGCTTCCTGGCACAGAGCTTCAAAATCCCTTAGAATTTCCTAGGTGACAGGAGTGTCTTTTGTTATTCATAATGAACCCTTCTGGACTACACCTGAGTTTATGCTATCGAGGTGACTCAAGGTGGGCCCTCAGATAGTTTCAAAGGAGGGGCTCACCCCACCTGTGATTATGGGGTTAGCGCTTTCAGCCCAGCCTCTGGAGTTGGTGGGGGCTGGAGATTGAGTCGAACCACCAATGACCAATGATTTAACCAATCGTGATGATGCAAAGAGGCCTTGATAAACATTCTTGAATAATGAGGTTTGGGGAGCACCTTGGTTGGTGAACATACTGATGAACCAGGCAGGTGGTGTACCTCAACTCCAAGAAAACAGAGGCTTCCATATTCGGGATTCTTCCAGTCTTCACTCCGTGTCCCTCTTCATCTGGTTGTTCATTTGTACTCTATAATAAATTGTATTCTTAAGTATAACGCTTTCCTGAGTTCTGTGAGTCTAGTTTTAGTGAATTATTAAACCTGAGGTGGAGTTAGGGGAACCCCAAATTTGCATTTGGCTGGACAGAAGTGTGGCCAACTTGGGAATACCTGACTTGTGGCTGGTGTCTGAATCTGGGGGCCAGTCTTGTGGAACGGAGCCATTACCCTGTGGTGTCCCTGATAACTCTGGGGAGTTAGCATCAGAATTCAATTCAATTATAGGGTATCCAGCTGGTGTTGGAGAACTGTTGCTGGGTGGAGCCCCATCGGGAGGTGGAATTTATTTCCCCTCCTTTTAAATCTGGGCTGGCCCCATGACAGCTTAACTAAAAAGAAAAAAGTCATTCTGTTTCTCTGTCCCCTCCAGGGCTAATATGGAGCATGAGCAGATGCGCACAGATACTTTGTGGGATATGAGGGAGGACACACAGGCTGTTTCTCCTTCCTACCAACATAACCACATGTTCTGAGTGCCCCTCAACTGATTACCTACCATCCATCAATAAGCTGTAAACTTCACAGATTGTTCCAGTGCTGGCACTTCTGTTCATAATAAAATGTTTATTTAATTAAGCCTCTTCATCAGAGACTCTGAGTGCACAAGGGTACTTAATGTTTTTAAAACATCCAACAATTGTGCTTGGCAGCAAAAAAATCATCACAATCACATGCTATCACATTGCCAGAAACAATAAAATGTGTGAACGATGCTTAATAAAAGCGAATACTTATAGTGCAGATTGAGCGATCATTTAGGTGGAGGACAGAAATGAAAACATGGGCGCGATATAACTAATTGCAAATTGTATTGATGGACATCGGCCAATAATAAATCCAAGTTTGATTAAACACATAAATAAACTACATTTATGAAATCAAGCTACTTTGAGCTAGACTGTTATAGTTTATAACATTTGTTTTAGTCCTAAATGACTCTAAGCATTTAAATACTCTACAATAAGACATAGTCATAAGTATCTCCATAACCATGTTTTTAATAAGTTCTGTTTTTTTTTTTTTTAAATAGGCAGAACTGGAAATAGTCCAGATGTCCTTCAACAGATGAATGGTTAACCAAACTGTGCTACATCCACACCATGGAATACTACTTAGCAAGAAAAACGAATGAACTGTTAATCTATGCATGAATAAATCATGAGACACCTGTGCTGAAGGAAAAAAGACTATGCTAAAAGATTACATACTGTATCATTCCATTCTTGGAATGACAAATTGTAGAAACATAACAGATTCATAGTTGCCATAGAGGTCAGATATGGGAGGGAGGGGGAGTAGCTATAAAAAGGCAACTCAAAAGAGCCTTGTGTTAATGGAACTGATCTGTACTTGACTGTATAAATGTCAATAACCTGGTTATTATACCTGGTTATCCCACCTGGTTGTAATATTGTACTGTAGTTTTGTAAGATGTTACCATAGAGGGTGTGGGGTGAGGGTAAAGGGAAACACAGGATCTCTTTGTAATAATTCTAACTGCAAGTGTCTCTATAGTACGTCAAAATTAAAAGTTTAATTTTTTTAAAAAGTCCTGGTTTATTGTGTCCTGTGCTAGAACTCTGCTGAAACTTCAAGTGAATACTATTTTTTCATTACTTTGCATTTTTAAATCATTAGTATGTTCTATTAGAAAACATTGTTGTTTCCCAAAGTAATGAGATGCAGCTTAGGAATTATCACTTGTTTTCAAATCACAGCTTAAGAAAAAATTAAATATTAAAATGTATTCAGGCTATACTTCGGTGATACGAATCTCATAATTTAAAAATTTGAAGATTTAGTGTAGTAAACAAAATGCTCCTTTACATACTAATTTCAAAGTAAAGGTAACAACCTTTACATTTTTTAGTGATAGTGCTATTTTCACCCACCATTCTCAAGGTGGCTTAATAGGTCAATGACTTTATATCCAAAGTATTTTTTCTATTTTTATCACTTTCCCTATCATTTTAATCTTAAATCACATTCTCAAGACCTTCAATTGGGCAGGCCTTAGAGTTCAGGGCAGTCTCTTTAAACAGGTAAATGCGAAGGCCTAGAACATTTTAATAAGACAAGCTTAACAATGATCTTGGGGATTCTGTTATAAAATCACACACACACACAAATTACGCATTCTGTTTTTCCTCTCCCAAGTAATCCATGATCCACATGGGCACCCCTAGCCTCACGCCCCCCTGCATCTACCTGAGGAATGGGCGGGACTGACAAGATGAGAGATGATGAGGTGTGGAGTCAGGGGTGGGGGCTTTAATGGAGCACTGTGGTGGGAGTCATTTTGTACATTTCCTAGTCATTTAAAAGACAAACCAGAAGGAGCTGTGTTTTCCTTATCGATTCAGCTGCACCAGACTGGCCAGGACAAATGTCCTCCCAATCAAAACAGTCTCATGAACTTGGCTACATACAGTCACTTCCAATGCTCTGATTTAAAGATGGCCACATGCAAAACAGAGAACTTTCGAACTTTCCATTTTCTTAGTAAGAATTGTCTAAAGAGTACCCTCTGAAAAAGCCTGAAGGAATTCAAAGCTAACACAATACACAATAAGACAAAATAAAAGTTTAAAAAATGCGCATGATGCTCCAGGACCAATCTGCAGGACCTAAAGCCATCATCGGATCTCCTTTGTGGAACATGAGCTCCACCCCTTTACCGAAGGCTCTGTGCGGGCTTGGGGGAACACTCCCCGGAAGGCAAGGGACAACTATGACTAGACACAGAAAAGTGAACCGCACACCTTCCTGTGCTCTGGATCTGGGGCTGGGAACGGGAAGCCCCAGTGGCAGTGCAGTCCACACAACCATTCAGGGGCTTTCTCCCTCATCTGACGGGACTGCCAGGGTGCATGGCCGCCTCACTGCACTGTGGTCCCTGCTGAGAGGTCAGGCAGTCCCAACAGGCGACCCTTCTCTGGCACACCTGTCACAAATCTCTAACTGTAGACAAATGCGTACATAAGGAAAATGAGGATTTCTTTCTGTAAAGGGGAAACTAAGAGGAAAAAAGAGTCTCACCTAAAAATTCTCAGAAAGGTACACAGGAAGTAGCTGGATCCTATTTGTTCACTGTACTTGTCAGGCAAAAGCTCATCTATTACATTTGAAAGCAGGGTGGGGGTGGGGTGCCAGGGCCCTGGGAAAGGTAAGGAGGCAACCTGCCAGCACTCGCTCAGCGAGCACCCTTACAATTCTGAAAACCCAAACCTAATACATTAAAATATAAGTGATTTAACACTTTTTACAGCAATGTTAAGGAAGCATAAGGTGCACAATTATCACCCAGCCAGGTTACTGCAGTCTGGAAAAGCTCTGTTCAGCACCTGATCGGTGGTACAGACCCTTTGGGTGCCTGCCTCTGAAGTCGGGCAACACTAGCTTTCCCCAGGTGCTGCGAATGACTCAGCCTCCAGGGGCCAACAAGGTCGTCCCTCTGTCCCTCCCGGGATATCTGGAAGGAAAGGCTGGAGTGCTTCCTACTTCTCTTACAAGCGTTGGGAGTCTGGAAGGAGCTGAGACTCTGTGTATTTGTTGACTAGTAAAAGGGAACCTTTGAAAAGGATTATCATTAAAAATCTTTGGAAAAGGTCAACTCAGCGTCTCTCTATTGTGTGAGACACAGCCTTATTCTTGTCCCTGGTGCCCTTGCCCCTTTTCACAACATGTTGGCTGACTTTGGGTCTCGTCTTCGTTTTGGATAAGGGCATGGGGTAGGAGAATGTGGGTAAAAAGCTTCAGTTGGAATTCAGTCCTTAATTTCCAACATCTGTGTCACTGAACTGTTCCAGACATTTTTATGTAAACTGAGCAAAAAAAAAAAAAGAGTTCTTTCTATAGTGAAAGTTCAAGAAAGATAAAAGATAAACAATTTATAATTCAAAAATTATACAAAAGAAAATTACCTTTGTGTAGCTATAATAATAGCCAGTTACTGCAAATGCTTTTCTATTTTAAAGAAATCAAATTTTTTTTCCACCAGCAATAAATAGCTTAAAACCTAGGGCAAACTGTTCATAGATTAAATTCTTTTTCAAATGCCTAGGACACACTTGTTATTTAGAGGCATCCTACAGTGATTTTTCTTGTACAGTTAAGAATCCTACTGCAAAGCCCTTAATTTAAATATAGATTTTCAGATAATAAGTTTTACGCAGATTCACAGGCTCATTCGTTGCTATGCTTTCCTGTGTGTTGTGCTCATTATTAATAACAAACCTTTGATTAAGCTTACCCTTCCTTGCCTGTCGTGGTCTGCTGCCAACTGTACAAGCAGGTAAAATTGATGAGATCTCTGGGAGTTCATAAGATGAAAAATGCAACTACAGACATGGTGACATTTTTATAACTAACATTGAAAGCTCACATGGAATAAACAACATAATACAGCAAAAGAAATAGCATCGGCAAAGAGATTCAATGCCTGTTATTAGGACCAGACTGCAAATGACAGAGCTCAGTTCCATGCTCGTGCTACAGGAGACCACGAAGCATGTGCTGCTTAGCTTCTGTTTCAGATCTTAATTAGTGCTTCAGCCGGCAGTTTAAGGGGAAGTTTTAAGTGGATGCTATAGACTGTGGCTCTGTGTATTCTGTCACTTATTGATATTTTGGGGTCATTACAGTCATCGCCTAAAGCAATCAAGCTCTGGCCAGTTTGGGATAAAGTCAGTCCTTGAGCAGACCAAGGACAGGGGACATCTGCGATTGAATCAAGAAGCAGGCATTTTCCGTTTCTGTGTTTTTCATCTGAAGCTTCTGGATGTTTTTCAAGGTTTTGAGGAATATTCATTCCTCAGGAAAGATGCACTACCCTTGCTTTACATAAGGTGCTTGTGAAAAGTTTCGTGCACATTAAATTCTTGGAAATTGCATTGCTCAAAATTCAAAATCAGGTCCGTTATTTTAAGGAAGCCTCGTTGATTTTCAGCATTACAAATACTTTCTCATCCCCCAAACATAGCTGACTTCTAATGTAGTTGACTCTAAGTCTGATTTTTGCCACCTCAGGTTTCCAAAGTGCCAGTCACACTTTCACTATGATCATATGTCATACATGGGTGTCCTCATTAAAATATGCACAAACTGAGGCAGAGGCCATCTGAGAAGCAAGTACTTTTAGAGAAATAAGAAACAGCTTCCCAACCCATACCCAAAGTTTAAAAACGTATTTCACGATTTCTACCAATTGCATTGAACCTTGTCTTTTCTGCTTTAGAGCAGTTCTGCTTTCTTAATTCCTATACTTTAAACTACTGAATACTGAGAGTTCAAACCCAGAAAAATTATTGAAACAATTTTTAAAAATTAGTCCTATGATCATAAACTTTAAGACCTAGAAGGAAATCCTGTTTATCGTAAAGATGAGATTAGTGACTTGTCTTTAGGCACACAGTTCATCAGTAACCTAACTAGAAAATATTTGGTATTTCATTTCATTCCATATTTTTTCTCCATTTCAATCTTTACCTTAAACAGATGACAGATTTTTAGGAAGTGTACAGAGTGAACAAAAAGATAAGTTAGAAGCCTGAGTGCTGGCCTGATTTGGATTCAGAACAGAGAAATCTACAGCTTATAACAAACCTGGTGATGTCTCTGCATTTATTAAGCCATGGATCAAGATTCCCAGAGAATCTGTGACAAGGAGAAATCAATTTTATTAAGAAGAGTCAGGAATATTTAATGAAATCCAAAAAAGCTAAAAAGGATGTAGATTGACAAAGAATGACTTCAGAAGCCTTCAGAAAACCTGGATTTGAATCTGGCTCCAAAATGTGCTAGCTGTGCGGCCTTTGGGTGGTAAATTTAATCTGAGTTCATTTTCCACTTCCACAGACTCCTTTTAAAAAGAGCAGGCAGATCTTCATGATTTATGCCAATTATTATTATTACTATTATTCCAGCTACAGGTTAATGAAAGAGACATCTAAATCCGAGTCAAGGCGACTTTGGCTTAAGAGATGGACTGTTTGAAACTCTGCCGAAAGGTTATTCCAGCTTAGCTAGTGAATGCCTGACTCAGACACTTCCCTATCTCAAAGAGTTTGACTGTGATGCCGAGATAATCAAAAATAGTAACAGAAGCCAAGAGACCCATCCTAATGGAAAGCATTAGCCCCAGGCCTGAGTAAGCAATGAGTCCAGGATGTTGTTGACCTATTATCTTCTGTACAATAAAGTATGCTCTAGATCAAGGTTTCCTAACCCTGGCACTATTGACATTTTGGGCTGAGTCATTTATTGTTATGGGGAGCTATCCCGTGCATTGTAGGATGACTAGCAGCATCCCTAGCCTCTACCTACTGGATGCCAGTAACACCCTGCTCCCTGTTTTTGACAACCAAAAACATTTCCAGACACTGGCAAATGTCCCCTGGGATGATGGGGACAAAAGAGCTCTAAGTTAAGATTCAGACTAAGGCACCGTTGTGAGTACTGGAAACACAAAGAAGGTAAAGATATGATTCTAGTCCTTGCAAAGTTCTCAACAGAGTCCGAGACTGGGACATGGATATGTGTGACATTATGGATGAGCAATGTATCCCAGCACTTTCCGGGCAGAAAGACCACGATGAACAAAGTCTCAGGAGGGTAAAAGAGTTCGATCCTCTTGAAAAATAGTCAGTAACCCACTGGTGCTGCCCTGCAGTCCAATGCTTCCGTGATAGAAGACAGTAATAAACTCCCGCCACCTCCCACCATCTCCTGGAACAATACTCTTAACATAAAGGCCAAAGAGCAGAGCGGTATGTGACACTCTGTTGGTGT
Organism: Rousettus aegyptiacus; assembly: GCF_014176215.1. Lineage (NCBI taxonomy): Eukaryota > Metazoa > Chordata > Mammalia > Chiroptera > Pteropodidae > Rousettus > Rousettus aegyptiacus. The sequence goes on along the minus strand of NW_023416306.1, from coordinate 151,080,858 downwards.
TCACTCAAGGAGCTGAACTGCCTGTCTGTGGAGGTGAGCCTCTAGATTATGCAGTAATACAACATGCCTCGAGAGTTGACATATTACCAGTGCAGACTGATCTACAATGAGAGCCACCAAATGCCATCTCCTCTACCCCAATCCCACCCGGCATGGCTAAGTCACACAAGCCTCCCATGGCTATAGAATAGAGCGCTGTTTATCAATGGGTTGGCAATACAGATGAATCATGGTACAAGAAAAGTGTGGCTGTGTTTGCCAGTTCTGATCTCACTTTAGGAAATTTAAAAAGCTGAGTCAGAATCTCTACAGTGCAATCAAGATGATACTTCTCAGCGACAGTGAAGTTTTTGGAGGTGGGAGGGTGGGGTGGGTACCGTTGGGATGGTGGTGAGTCAGACATGATGCTGTGTTGGTGAAGAGGCTGCATGATTCTGAGGAAGGAAGATATGGTGAAAAGCACTGGACCAGCAAACAATCTCCAGTCCTTTCTCACAGTCTTTCTCGTTACTGGCTACGGGCACTGGGCAATTTTCCCTCTCAGGACCTTTGATAACTCAATTTTTATTAATTAAGGTATAATAAACGCACAGTAAAATGCACACATTTGGTGCAACTGAATACACAAATGTGACCATGTAAAACAGGATGTAGAGCATTTCCAATACTCCAGAAATTTCCTTTGTGCCCCTTTTGAGACCATTCTCCTCCCCGCCCTCCAGGCAACCACTTTCTAATTTCTTTCTTCAGAGATTAGTTTTACAAGTTCTTGGATCTTAGATAAATGGAATCAGAGGATGTGTACTCTATTGTGTCACGCTTCTTTCACTTTCCTGAGATTCCCCCACTTTGCCATGTGTATCTGGAGGTCTCCCCTACTTCTGCATAGTACTCCACTGAACTCACCACGATTTGTTCATCTGTTCTCTAGTGAATAGGCATTTGGCTTGGGTCCAGTTTTTAGCTATTATGAAATAAGGCTGCTAGTAACATTATCCTGCATGACTTTTTGTAAACATATGTTTTTATTTCCTTTGAGTTACTTCATTTTTAAAGTAGCAGGATGTCCCATGATCTTGCGCTTTCTACGCAGGGAGCTTGGAGAGTGTTGCAGGGGTGAAGAGAGGAGAGAACAGCAAATGCAAGACTCTTCCGGCTGTTTCATAGATGAGGTATTGGTGTAAGATGTCATTTGGAGGAAGAGTTCCATAAACATTTGAATATCACCTGACAGATAATCTGTATGTCCTTTTGGGCTCTAAGAATCTACGATGCCTTAATAGTTTTGAGGGAAATATTTCATCGTTTGTATCTAAATTTTGTCCTCTAAAATATCCTACTCAAATTCTAACAGATCCCATGTTGCATTTAAAATGCAATACGAATCCATCAGCAAGATCTTCACAATTGCTCTCCAAATCGGTATGGTACTTTTCAAGGAGCTCAATACTTCTCTGCTTCCCCTCACTGCTCCAATCACAGAAATCTATCATCCTCACAAAATAAAACAGGCAATACCCATCCCTGCACCTTTGCCCAAGCTACTTCTGCTATGAAAATACTCTTGCTGACTTCGTTTGCCAAGGTTTAATCTTTCCCTTTTAAGCCAGATTGAAATCTACACTCTTCTAGACCTTCCTAAACCCACTGGGATATTTTGAATGACCATTAGAACACACATGCCACCCATGCATATAATATCATAGCTACTGATATATGTACCTCTATCCTCGCTTCTAAATCACAAGAGGGAGAGACAGTCTCCTGCTTTCCTTCTCCCTCTTTCCTTCTCCTTTGATTCATGTATAGCACCAAGAATAGTTCTTATTCATAAAAGGCTAAAATCAATACTGACTGAATTTGATTTGTGAGTATGGATGACCATTATTTTCCTAAATCTTTAAACTGAGTGAAAATTCAGGCTGTTCCCAGAAAATAGCAAAACTTAAAGGACATCTGTGGAACATTCACTTGCAAACTTACCTTCCACAATAACCTTTCAAATGCATGGTCAATTTTGTAAATCGTTCCTCCCACAAAAGTACCACTGGCACAAATGGCCCATGGAAGTTATTGCTGATTTTCTTTTAGGACAACCGGGGTGTGACTTCCTGCTAAAGACCAATAATATCTAACAACAACAACAACACAATGCTTCCTAAGTGCTAGCTTTTGTTCATAGCCTAAGTCAATCTCTTTCTGGAATTGTGTTAAAAAGCTCAATCTGACTCCTATTTAGTTACTCCTCAGTTCGAATGTTTCCTTCCTTAGCTTCAGATGCTCTCCCTTCCTTTTACATCTCCTCAGGAAAACTGAAAGAAAGGCATCTGTATTTCTTAAACTACCCTCCAAAAATCAATCTCATTATTCTATAGAATTACTTTGTATCGACTATGTATCCTCCAAATTTTATGTGTCTTGGAAACCTTACAACATAATAGAAAAATAGTATCCATCAAGAAAACATACATTGAAGCAAAAGAACAGATTAATGTTTTTTGGAAGATTCCACTGAAACCTATACCAAATAATAAAATGCAGAGGAGTAACCTTTAGAGAAGCATTCTGATGATAATTTCCCTCCCCCCCAAATAACTCTTAAAGCACCAAAACCACTACAATTTTTTCAAAATCATTTTAATTAGTATAACTAAAAAGTGTAACATTTTCCTGCATTGCTAAATAGACTATGCTAAAAAATTATGTCGATGTCTCATGACCTTCATTAGGAAATCCACTGACAGGCTGGCCTGTCACACAAAGTATGCCTCAGATGACTTGGATATGGTGATGTTTTGGGTTACTGACCCTGTACTAACCTCAGGAAGATGTTTCTGAATCCAAGGTCTAATGTCCTGAATACGGTTGTCAGATGTCACACATCACCGCTTCCCGTAGCAAGATTCTTCTTGCCGTCTACTTTTCTGTTTCTACTGGGACAACCAAGTATATTCAGTTGGTGTCCAAAATGAAAGTAAACCATTTTTCCAGGAAAAACAGACTGCCTTCTCTGTGAGTAAAGACCATGAATGCCCATGCCTTTTGTAATTCAAATATAAATGGGCATAAAACCAGTAAAGAACAAACCTTGTGAAGGTATGAGGGGGCGTGTGGCAGGGAAGGGAGGTAGATGGAGAGAAAAGACCCAGAGATTAAAGGTTTTTTGATCAAAAAGAAAAGAATATTATGGGCAATAACCAGGCAGGAGACTTTTATAATTCACTCAAACTCAAAATCTATGGAGGTCCCTCCCATTGCAGCCTTAGAGAGAAATTGATGTTCACCAAAGGCTGTGGAAGGCATGTTTCTAAAAGGAGGGTATGGGTGGGGCCAAGTTCTTATAGCAAGGATATTGATGTGTACACATAAGAATCAGAAACAGAAGTAGCCAGCATTTAAGAAATGTCGATGAAGAGTGTGGCGTATTTTCAAATCCAATTTTGATCACTGGCAAACACAAAGACTCAAAACTCTCTCCCATTTTAGCTGATCAGTTTTGTTAGATGGAACCAGCCAGGAGCAGGGTGTTATCACAGGTTGCTGTAGGTCACTGGATGTTGGAAGCAGAGTGTCTGACATTGTAGGACAATGAGGCATTTGCTCACCCACCAGACAATGGCAAGCATGATCCCTTTAAGGAATAGACCAGACCACACCAGTCCCCTGAACAAATCTCTCCCGTGACTTCCCAGAGCAGCCAGGGTTAAACGCAGACTCTGTACCACAATCCCTGTATCAAGGCCCCCATGTCAAGGCCCCCTCGCTCACACCCCATGCGCTCCTCCCTCCCCTTCTTCATGGGTGCTCCAAGTCACCTGGCATTTCCGCCCTCCAACTTCCCATGCTTGTTTCCACCCAGGCCTGGCTGCTGGCACTTCCGTCTGCTTCAAGTGTGTTGCCCCCTGAGATCTCTGAATCTCTGCCTGCATCTCAAACCAAACGCCAGTCCTCCACAAGGCCTTTCTTAAGTATCCTGAATATGGTCATGCGACCATGCCATCCTACATAATACTCTTAATGGGACCTGTTAGTGCCTGAAAGTATCTCAGTGGTATTTACCATCTGTCTTTCTTCCTGATACAGTGATTCTCAACCGAAGGAGATTTTGCCCCATCCCCCCACCCGGGGGATATTTGGCAATGTCTAAAGACATTTTTGGTTGTCTCAATTGGGAGAAGAGTGAAGGAGGACTACTGGCATCTTGTGGGTAGAGGCCAGCGATACTGTTAAATATTCTACAGTACACAGGACGATCCCCATGACTGAGAATTATCCAGCCCAATATGTCAATAGTACTATGATTGAGACATCCTGAGAAAAAGCGTAAGCTCCTTAGGCCAACACTGTTTCATTAACTACTGCATCTCCTGTGCCTTTAGCACTGTCTGACACACAGTAGGTGCTCAATTGACATTTGTTAACCAACTAAGCGACTCTTGTTCCTGGGTTTCACTGATGAGGATGGTCTGGTGTCACTGCCAAACCGTGTTATGCCAATACCTATATATTATCTGTAGCACATATATGCGTATAATATTCATATGCACTTAAGTTTATGTGTCTCTTCAACAGATATAAGAGCAGTGTGCGATACTGTATTACTAGTTATTTTCAAACAGTCGTTTTGATATTATTACAAATTCAAGAGTTAAAAGATTCCTATCAGGTAAGCAGATCCTTAACAGGCAATACAGTGCTGATGTTTGCATCTGAGCACCTAGTGCCCTAACTGGGTAAAGTAGGTAAAGAGTGGCCCTTATAAAGTGGTGAACTAACAGGGATTATTCCAGTCCAGGTGGGCCATGTGTGGCAAACAGACGTAGGAGACTAAGTGTGGTAAATTTAGATTGTGTTAACCTAGCTAAGCTGGAACTGTTTCCCAAACTTCCCTTTCCTGCATAACTGGGTTAGCATGGACCACATGAGGCATTCTACCAGAGGCATGAAAGAAGGAATTAAAGCAGCAGGTGTAGTCTTTTTTTTTTTTTTTTTTTTTGCATTTGAAAGGTCAGTGCAAAGGGGCAAGTGCTGTTGCAGCTCTTATGTGTTATCATTTATCTTCTAGTCACTCGGTTGTCAAGAGACAGCAAAAGGGCCTGTCCAGCCCTTTCTGGAACTCCTCCTTCACCTCTCTGAACCCTGGCCAGGAGCAGGCTTAGTCCCCTGAGGAAGGTCAGTGCACTCCTCCTGGAGGTTGTCCGCATCACGGAAGTTGCTTGAGGGCAAAAAGAGATCAATGTGAGATCCCCCTCTATCCCTGTGGATTCTGGCTTCTCCTCAAGGGTTCAAGTTTATCTTTGCTTCCTCCACCTCATATCCATCTTCCCTTCCCACCGCCTGCCCTGTTAACATTAGGCTCTAGTATCAGACAGATGCAACAACATTCCACTGACTGTTTAACCGGGTCCCACAACTGCATAAGCGAGATCCAGATGATAAATTCTGGCGGCTCTGCTTCTCTGGTCAAACCCTGACTGAGATACCGGGGTTAGCCATTTGGGGCTTTCCCACATCCTGCCATATTGAGACATGTTGCACATTGACGAGATTGCCATATAATTGAGATCTAGGTATATGGGATCTTATTAAAAGGAAATAGATTTTAAAATGTATATACACTCAGCTTTGACTCCAGATAATTAGAAAATGACCTGATAAATCAGATAAAGTGATCATACTTATATAGTTCCTATGGTTATGATTCATTCCTTCTAAATGTCACTGAAATTATTGATTTTGACTAAATAGAATAGATGTTTGGCTTTTTGTATCACCTGATGACTTTCTTGTTTCCCTTTATCATAATCATTTGTCCCACAAAGTAATCACACTCCCAGTCAGATGTTGATAAAGAGCCCTTGGATCACTTGGCATGCATGACTTTGCAATGTTTAACTGTCTGCCACTCAAGTAATTACACTTACTGGGATAAATAGCAGTAAGATGGGGAGATTCTGTCAGCTCCAATGCTCCCAAATTAATCTTTAGATTGCCACTGTAACTCTGTACATTTAAATACTTTGCCTTTGTCCCCATAAACTCCTCATGGAGTCCATTTTAATAAATATTCTACTTGGTAACTCCCGCACCATTTTTTTTCAATGATGAAATAAAACACCACTGGCACGTTGTGTTCCCGGGCAGATTTCTCATTGTTTGGCCTCTTACCCATTTTTCTTAAACCGCATTACAAAGAAGACAGAATTAAATGACCTTACCAGAATCTGACAACTTACGAAGGTGAATTAGCCAGCCTAGGGTCAGAAGGTACAAACCACCTAGGAATGGCTTTTAGCAGGTAAAGGCTTAGTGCTCAGAGGTGCGGCTGACACTGGCCACCAAGGAGACGGTGGCAGAGGAGACACTGGATCTGTACACCAACCTAATTTGAATGCTGGGGAGAGAGCAGGGACAGGTGGGGAAGGGAAAGTGCAGAATAAAAGTTTCCGCTAAAACAAGGATGGGAGCTGGCGTGGTTGGCAGGCAGAAGCACTTCTGAATCTTGAGTCTCTCTCTCTCTCTCTCATACACATACACACACTGAAACATCACCCTGCCTGAGCTAGCGATGAGAAGATGAGAACACTGACCACAACCCAAACTGGCAGCCACTAACAAGCAACATTTCCCGGGCTTGACGATCTCTGCGTACCTCTTGTTTTTTACTATACCACAGTCACCTCCTGTGGGTCTTACAGTTACAAGTGGCTTAAAGAACTTTAATCGATCTTAAATTTAGACAGTGCAGCAATGTTAGCATTTTTAAAGGCAGCTGTGGTAGTCTGTGTCACTGGCCCCAACTCTTTACTTCTCTCTGCATCTATGCCCTCACCAGGGCCTCATAATGAACAGTGGACTGCCCTGCCCCTTGGCTTTGGGCTCGGCCATATGACTTGCTTTCGATGTGACAGTATGCCAGTTCCAAGCCTAAGCCTGGAAGACAATGTCGAAAGCATGCCCTGGCTAGCCCACTGGTCCAAGGAGGATGAGAGGCCTATGGAGCACGGTTATCCCTGTTGGCCTACATTCCTGCAATAAGAGGCAGAGCTGCCCCACCGCACAGCGGCCCAGCCGAGCCCAGCCAAGCCCCTGCCAATCTGCACATGCACACACACAATAACGACTGATTCAGTTTGGTAGTGGCTTGTTACACAGCAATAGCCAACTGCTAAAATGCCAAAACTATGTAGACGCCCATCAGTCAATCAGATGAAAGCAGAGCCGCTCCATTTGATTTGATGCAGGAGGTAGGTCCTTGAGCCCCTTTGTCCTCACTCATTACAATAGCTTCGGAGTTACCTCCACACACTACAGTTTGAAAACTAGTACTCTAACGGAAACCGTACTAGGTCAGAAAATGGAAGTCCTGAGTTCAAATCCACTCCATGTCACTTAAGCACTAATGAGATTCAGTTCTTTCCTATATGAAGAAAAAGGGAGTCATGATGCAAATGCTTGGTCAACTGACCTCTGAGACAGATCAAAGTTAAACACGTATAAAAACGCAGGGTACACTGATAGACGGTATCATCGCCACCAACACCATCGTCGCTCCCACTTAACCATCCACATGGTGAAGCGGATTTGCCAGAGCCACTCACTTCACTTCAATCTAACTGTGAAGTGGCGTGGGTGTTCATGGCCTTGAAAGAGGCTTTAGATGATCATTTTCAGTGGCCTCTCCCCAGCTCCCCACTGGCTTCAAATGCAAAGCAGGACAACACATAAGAGAGTTATTTTCTATAATGTGACTTAAGTATACATATTTTTAAGAGTCTGCTTATCCCTTCATGCGTTTTCTTTCTGTCAAAGTAGAAAGAAATGATCTACAGAGTTTGAGCTTGAACGAAGCAAGAAAGATGCAAGAGGATGAGGGGCTCCCAAGCTGGAGTTTTTCTCAATTGTCGCAGGCCCATTTGTGCCAACAGGCACTAAAGCTTAGTGGACAAGGCCAGAGTTTTGCTAACAGACCAGTCTGAGTCACAACTGGGGCTACTTGCTAGCTGTGCGACTAAGTCTTTTAACATCTATGGACCTCAGTTTCCTCATCTGAAAATGATGGTTATACCACTTATGCATATGACTATTGGAAGTATTAAATGAAGTAATGTTTATAGAATTATTAGCGTGGGTTCTAAGATCCCAATAAACAATTACTATTGTAATTATCATTGAATGATGGACTGTTTCATGCCCATTATTCTGCCCTTGGAGGACCATTATGATTTCCATGACATGATGGGCCTTTTAATTAAGAGTCTGGCCTTTGGAGATTGACGAATGAGGCTTAGAATCTCACGCTGCTGCCACTCAGCTGCTCGGTGACCTTGAGCATAGCGCAGAACCTACTACTCCCTGGAGTAGAAGCCAGGTCCCTGCCCTTGAAGACTTGACAGCCTGGTAGGGGACATGCATCAAGAAAGATTACCATAACCACCACCAGTGGGTAGCATGAAAGAAACGCAAGCACAAGTGCTCTAGGAACAAAAAGAGGGAGCAGCTAAGTAACTGCCACGGTGTGTGTTGGAGGGTATGAATGTGATGCTTCTGGGAGCTCCTCCTGGACCATCTGTGGCTGTGATCACAAACACTCCTTGCCGATCAACATGGTAAATGCCACCATCTGCCTAGTGTGACAAGTTTATCAGAATAAACCTACATTTTACAGCCATATTTCTCTAAGACCCAGAGCACTGGCAGTGGATTCCAGGCTCTCAGAGAGATTATACCAAAGAGACGAACAGCATGGTAGCCAAAGAGGAGAGCGAAACTGAGAAACTGACAGTAGAGAGTGACTCACCGGGCTCCTTTAATATTTTTAGTTAGAAACATCCTGGACCTGGAGTAATTACTGGACCATCAGTTGAAGCTGCCAGGTCTGCCTATTTTTATGGGCATTTAGTGATTTGAGCAAATGGTCAAAATACTCCTCTGAGACTCCGTTTTTGAGTCCACACTGCATGGCTGTTATAAGCTCTCTTGAGCTATGTAACCCCTGTGGATGCTGTAGGACACAAATGTCGTCCTCCACAGGTCTCTTAATCCATGGAGGTGATGACCTCTGTCAGGAAAAGGCATTTTATCAATATTCCATTGGGGGTGTTATCAATAATATAATGGCAATTGGAATTTTTGAGGGCCTATAATGTTCTAGAAGTTTTTTAAATAAAATTTATTGGAAGAATAATGGTTAATAATCTCATGTAAATTTCATGTATAAACTTTATTATATGACATCTGTATACTCTACTGTGTGCTCCCCACTCGAAGGTTGGTCTCCTTTTAACAGGCCTTTTAACACATTTACATGGTCTGTTATTCAAACCGTATTTTGAGAAAGGAGCATATGACCCATCCTGTCTTCTCATTTGAGATTCTACCAGATTTATGATTTGTAAGTTGCAAATTATATGGAAATGCTATGAATTCTACTGGGTAATACACTGATTCAGTATTAGTTACCACTTATTCACCAGTTAAATTTGTTTCTGATCATCCCAGAGGAAAAACAGCAAGAACATCATCCACTCCTGAGACGGTATCTGTCAGCACTTCAGTGTGTTTTTTCCATGTAAGGAGAACTCACTTTAGCTAAAAAGAATTGATCCCTTTTTACAGTAACTGTGGAAAAGGAAATCTTAGTAAAAGTGAAAGTGGGCAGAGAGAGGCAAAGTGGAAGGAGGAGAAGGATTACAGACAGTTATGACTTTAGACACTCCACTCCATGAAGCAAGATTAGAGTCTTCGACGTCAGGTGGGGGTGCAGATTTGATTTGGGGACGAGGAAACATCAATGGGTCTAGGTAGGAAAGTGACTTAGTGAAAGAGGAATTTTAGGGCCTGAGCTAATATGTTTGATGAACTTGAGAAAGATAAAAGACAAGGAGACAAGGGAGGTAGCTAGTGGATATGACCAGCCTTTGAAAAGATGAAGGCCTGGCAAAGTGAATGCCATGCCTCCTGTCCCCCACCCTCATGCAGTCATTATGACAATTATCTGAGCCAATGGATATAAAGGATCAGACAAAAAATTCCTCTGCCCTAAACATTTCTGTTTTTAGTTTGCTATTCTATATACCTGCAAATGAAAGCAACAGTTTTTTGAGACTTCGAGTAGAAATTCTGCATAGAAAATGGCATAAGACTATACGTGTTGGCATAAATAAGGAAGATACACTGGATCTACACTCCGATTCTTAATCGGCTAGCTGCTAGGTACAGAGGGAAATGGAAAGGAAAAAGGCAGGAAAATAAAAGTGGCCACCTCCTTCCTAAAGGCCCGTTTGACAGGATAGCCTTCCTCCCGAGACAATCATCCAGGATACCTCTCTCCTTTCTCCTCCTTTCTGTGTGTGTGCATGTGTGCATGCATGTATGTGTGTGTGTATACGAGCATGTACATATGGTAGGGCAGAGAGGAAAAGGCAGACCACGGTGTCTACAGCTATAGAAGAAAGGCTGTTTTTGCTGCCCAGAACACTTAAAAATAAGAGAGTGTCTATTTGCATGGATCCACATCTTACTAGCAGAGTAATTTTGGGCAACATACTCAAAATTGTGTTAAGTCTCCTTGTTTATAAGCTAGGGATGATGATAATATTTTGCCAGGTGGTGAGGATTAAATAAGCACTTGTAGGAAAAGCAGTCCACGAGTTCTAGGATACAGCAAGTCACTCAGTGAATGATGACAGCTATGTGCACATGAACAAAATAATTCTACAGTGATAGTGGTAGTACTGATTTTTAAGAAAGGACAATTTGCAGTATTCATCAAAAAGTTAACATACGTTCCATCTCAGAAAGTTTCATTTTTGGCTAACAAATCCATTTTCTTGATACTTAGTGACAAGAGTGATGAGACAGAATGATATGGTGGAAAGAACCCTGGGGGAGTCAAGGAAATGCCACCACGAGATCTAATTCTCAGAGCACCTATGTGATGATGGACATATCACGTCTCTCTCACTTCGCTTCACTGCATCATCTCACGTGATGCACAGGTCCTCTGCACATGATCTTAGTGCACAAGAGCCTTGCGAGGCTGGCCAGAGAGGCAAGGGTCAACATTTTTTGCTTTAAGCACTTAAGGCAGTTATCTGTTCATTGTAAGGAACTATATAAATTTCTTCACTTTATGGAGAAATAAAAAAAAGTGTATGTCTCAAAAAGGAAACTAAACTGTATTGATTAACTTACTTCTGCCCCAGATCACATTTACTTCTCCATTGTCATAATTATCCCTACTTTGCTCTGTAATTGGGTAAGACTGAGTAAGCTTATCCATCTGTGCATTATAATCCATTACATTTTGAAGCCAATTCTTTTCATTACATCTCATAACCTCTATTTTTTTTTTTTTTTTTTATCACAGCTGCTCCAAAAATGCTGTGTCTCTCAAGTTCTAAAGTCCAAAGTTCTATAATCATTTTAATAACCGGGGAGTTCAGAGAGGGTGGTGGTAGTAGCCACATAATTTTTTTGACCTCCTGGAATTTCCAGATATAAATTGCCAGGTCAATTAAACAGAAAAATAATAATTCATGGACGTTTTAAACAACACTAGGTGATAAGATACTCCCACAAACACCAAAATACAAGCAGGTAAGAATAAACCACCAACAGCTTCACAACTAGCCAACTCCTGCTCCCAGGACAGGGCCTCACACTGGACAGAAACTACTAGAAGGAAAATTGAGATTGAGCAAAACACAAATAGCGAAGATGAAAAAAAACAGAAGATCCAAATAATAGTGGAGAAGGAAAAGAAAGCCAGGAAATTTCAGACAGCAAGTTTTCAGCAACACTGCATGAATAAAAGAGAACTCTGTGAAGTTAGAAAAAGCTATCTGAACCAACTCTCCTTTAAAAAAACCTCTGGAAAATGAACAAAGCATTGAGATCAAATTCCACAAAATATTACTATAATAAAAAGAGAAAAAAAGAAAATAACATTTCCACAGACAATAAAAGAACGCCAAGGAAAATGGGTTCCAAAATCAGATTGCCATCATAACACACAATTTCTAAATTTACAAAAGACTCTAAGAAAATAAACCAGACACTAAAGAGCAAAAATAAATAAAAACTAGAAAAAAAATCAGAAATGAAGTGACAAAATTTGAGAGAAGAAATTTTACAAATAAAGACGTAACTAGAAAGAACTTAAGAGTAAATTTTAAAAAATAATACCTTAAGATAAATAGGAAGGGAAAATGGAAAGTTTTAAAAATCAAGGGAAAGACAGATAAAAACGTTACAAGGAAAAGTGACAAATTTTGAAGATAAGCAAATAAGATGCAACATAAAGATAATAGAAGAGTTGGAAAGGGGGAAAAAATTAGAGCAAGGGAACATAATACAAAAGACTTTAATGAAGAAGCCTTTCTAAAATACATAAAAATTAGAAACTACATGTTAACATGTAATTAAAAAGAAACTACAAATGTGAGAATAATGACCCAGAACCACCATCACCAAGACATATGCTAGTAACATTTCAAAACTTCTAAGAAAAATTCAATTCTTTGGGCTTCTAGATAAAAAGAGAATGTGACTTAGAAAGAAACTGGATAGTCATAAGACTTTTATAGCAATGATGTACGCCAGAAGAAAATTGACTAATGTATGGTATTGAGGAAAAACATATATAAACCAAGGACTTTATTTGCAACAAAAGTGAACCATAACCCCTTCCTAAGGAATCTACTAAAGAATGAGTTTCAGAAAACCATATGTCCAGAGAATCATTGACATAAAGATGGTGATAAGCATTATGTATACACGATTAAAATTTTTCATTAAATGAGGATTAAATCAGAGAGAGTAGAGCCCATAGTAACAATTATCTGATAACATAAATTAGGTATAACTATAAAGGGTTAGAAGGAAATGAAAAAAAAATTTAAATTCTTAAACTCTTTGTAGTAATTATTTTGGTGGTGGTAGTAATAATATTGTGTGGATAATGTGGAATACAGCAAATGAATAATTATGAAATATTCTAATCTAGAAGATGTCCTTGAGAACCAACAGTTTTAAGAGATGGAAGAAAGGAGACACAAATGTCTTACCAAAGAGGTTAAATAAAAACCCTATCATCCTGAATTGCAAATATCAGAATAAATTTATAGGGTATTTTACCTTTATACATATTCAAATACACAATTATAATATATATAAATTAATTATAACTCTATGAAGGTATAGAAAAAGATATGTAGATATAAATACTTTCTAGTGTCATCATGGAAAAGATGCAGAAAGCCAACAGCCATGAGTGCTAGTTTGCAGTTTTAGTTATTATTTTCCCATTAAAAGAGACACAGATTTCTTGGAGAAATAGCTGATTCCTGGTCCGGGGCAAAAAATGTACAAGATGAGACTAAAATAAAGAAGGAAAAATCAGAGTACTAGATTCATATCAAAAGGAATCAGGAACCAAGTTTGTCCCATTGGCCAAAGAATGGGACAATTTGAGCTTTAGTAAGGAAAAGGTTTGCTATTTGATGCTCTTCTAATATGTTAAACCTTATAGTTCATAATGATAGATATTTTTACATTAGTCATCTTCTAAATATGACAGGGAAGCAATTCACCATCTTGAAAACTAGGTAAAAGAAGGGAAAATAAGCATTTGATTTGCTTTTCATGTTTTAATCAATCGCTGGGTAGTGATATAAATTTATTCTATATAAACTATTCCAGCTATTAAATGAATAAAGATGACAGAATATTGCCAATATATACCTCCAAATAGATCTAGGTAATGAGCATCTATAGTTGCTAACATCCCAAAACAGTTAAACTAGGCATCACTGCCTCCTGATGAAAGAACTCAGTACCTCCTATAGTCCTGGCAAAAAGGGTCAAGCTTGGGCTTAATAAAACCTCTACATCCAGTTGCTGATAAGCAGGAAATGCTGAGCAATGCATTAAACTACATCATAAACATGCAATCAGCAAAATCTAAACTCTAGGAAGTCCCAACAGGTCAAATAATCCAGGTTCACCAACAAAAACCTTGTACGAAAAAAAAAAAAAAAAACAACAACAACAACAACAACAACAGTGGAGGGAACCTGTAGACTGAAAGACAAAAAGTTAATACCAATGGAAAAGACTAATGACAGTATTTGGGAATGTGCAATTTAGTAATAAAACTATAAAGAAACAAGGAAGCAATTACTGTAAAACTCAAGAGGGCGGATTTTTTCAGAAGGAAGAAGGAGCTAAGGTTGGGAAAGGGCACGTGGAGGGGCTTGTGAAGTCACTGGCAAGGTGCTATCTCTTGACCAAGGTGGTAGTGACACCTTATAACTGTTCACTAAGCCAGCGGTTCTCTGACTCAAGCACACATGGGAAACAGAGTCCAACTCTATAGTTCCTGATTTAGCAAGTCTCCACAGGAGCTCAAATATGTGTATTTCTAGCAAGTTCTAAGACAGTGCTGATGCTGCACCATGCTTCAAGAAACTTTGCATTAAGCTACACTTGTTTCGCATTGGGTGAGGTTTTTTTTTTTTTTTTTGAGTCTGTGTTTTATTTTTCAATAAAAGGTTAAATAAATGATTTAATAAATGGAAGGATGGATGGAGGTAATGGATGAGTGGGGTGGCCTGGGTATGTGGATAGGCAGACCAACAGATAGGCAGTATTATGAAAAAAGTCATACCAATATTATGAGAAGGTTGATTTACCACTCGTATATTATATACCTGATCTCTCTTATTTCAGTGAGTGTTACACAACTTATTCATGTTTGCAAGGAATCCCACTGGGAACTCTGGATCTCTTTCTTCCAATCATTATCTGAGAGTTTCTCAATCTAAAAGAAGAGTTGAAATGTACTCGGCGCCCACGTTGAAGGCATCTTGTAATGGTTTATTGATAAGTACTCACAGGAAAGATATTTTATGCACAAAGCCTACACCTGTATATCTCTCTACAATCTTGTACTTTCTTATTAAAAACGAATTTACTCTATTGCATCTTTTGACAGGATTTCTCTCTAGAAGACTGCTATTAACCTATTTAGAAAAGATAAATCTTGGTCATACAAATTATCAACTAAATATCCATAAGCATTTCTTATCTTCTCAACATTTATCCTCTGACCAAAATAAAAAGCACTCGAGAGCCAAGAATAAAAATACGGTATAAGTTCAAAAATTGGAAGATGAGATTTAGTCATTTCAATTTTAGGACTATTTCCTAGAAATAAAAAGAAAAGCAAGAGTAGTAAATAAAATAACAAGCATTCTGAAATATAAAAGAGAGCGCAAAATAGAATTTTAAGAAAATCAAACCTTGGTTATGCAAATAGCAAAGGGCACTCACAAGATTTATCTAGCTAATAAATTCAATTCCATGACTGTTTATATGCCTGCTGTGTCAAAGTACAAAAATGAATAGAACATAATCCTTGCCCTCAGGACATTAAAATTGAAAAAGAAAGCTCCCTCACATTTTTAACTCTAAGACCAGGCAAAATGTGAGTGGTGACCTAAGAAATGTACAAAAAGTTTTTGCTTGGCTGAAAAGCGAGATACTGATTTATTAGAAGCAAAAACAGTTGGCCTGTTGGCCTGTCCTACTGGTAGAAGAGTTGTCTATGGGTTATATCTGGAATGACCAGGGAGGGCTTCCTTTGTACAGTCCTCATTTCCTCCTATATTTCTGGCTGATGCCTGACTTTCTCTATGTGTAGCTTCATATACAGTACCAGGATTTGATTTCTATGGGGCCAGTATAATACTCTAATAACCCAGCTGCCTTTTGTGTTTTAGTGCAGTGATTCTTGGACTAGGGACCATGGACATCCACAGACATGTGAATTTTCTACTGATAAATGTTTGCATGTTTTGATAAAATAATAATCTAAAAATAGTTATACAGGATAATCAGATCCTTGTACTCAAAGTGGTCCCTAGGCCAACAGCATGAACATCACCTGAGAGCTTATTTGAAATGCAGAATCTTGGACCCCAGTTTGCATTTTACCCAGATCCTCATATAATTCATCTACACACTAAAATCTGAAAGGGTCTAAATTAGATTTTATGACCAAGCACTGACAGGTGACTTACATGTTCATATTTGTGTTTAAAATCAACTCAACACCAAGAAGTGTCATGCTAATTACTGTAGGCTAAAGAGAAGTGGACAGAGATGAACTTGATGCCTACATGATCCTTTCTTGCAAAACAAAGACCGAATAATGTCACAGCATACTGTGAAATGAAATGGTTTACAGTGAAAACTGTGGCAAAACTGAGGTAACCAAGGATATGGTTGTTTTGAGTCAGAATGTCATTTTAGTAAAAATAGCATCATTTTCTCTTTGTTTGTATCTATTGAGAGGATGAAGACCATTCTCAGCAATTAGACTGTCGACATTCCAGAAAATACGTAGAGCACTCTGAAGAGTCGCAGTTATGGTGAAGGGCCTCAGCGGCACCCTGCAGAGGGACTTGAATCACGTCAATGTAGAACTCAGTCTCCTCGGAAAGAAAAAGAGGCTGTGGGTGACAAATGGTAGGGAAATAGAGAGGAACCGGCTACTGTTCGCACTATCTGCAGTCATGTACAGAACACAATCAGGGTGTCACGCTGGCTTCCGTTACAAGATGAGGTCTGTGTATTCTTACTTCCCCATCAATGTCATTATTCAGGAGAATAGTTCTCTTGTTGAAATCTGATATTTCTTGGGTGAGAAATATATCCGCAAGGTTCAGATAAGGTCAGGTGTTGCTTGTTCACCATCTCAGGCACAGAAAGATGAGTTAATTCTTGAAGGAAACAAAAATTTGTATCAAATTCAGCTGCTTTGATTCAACAAGCCACAAGAGTTAAAAACAAGAATATTAGAAAATTTTTTGATGGTATCTGTTTCTGAAAAAAAAAAAAGTACAGTACAGCAGGCTGATGAATACGACCTAAGTTGTCCAGTTACAGAAACGCCAAGATGACAGATGATTCCTCAGACTTATTTGTGATATTTTAAAGATGCAATAAGAGTCATGTATTGATTTGAGAGAAAAAAATCATTTTTTTCAAGTTAGGTTAATGCTGTTATTTTGAGTTTCTGAAGTTTTTTGTGCATTTAATTTTTAAATGTGTTCTGTTAAATTCCGTTTTCAATAATTTTAAATTTGATAGATGCAAAGAAGCTGTAAGTGTAATTAGTTTATACATAACTTTATGTTTGTACATATTTAAGTAACACTATAATAAAAATATATACTCCACACCATTATTTGACAGACTGCTTTTCTTTAAAAGGGAAATACCACTCATATTTAGTAAACACTGCAACAGTAAGAATAAAGAATGGGAATTAGTTTTGACAGAGAAGAAAAGAAAAAGTATGAAAACACAGGATACCTGGGAATCCCTGACAGCACCACCTGGGAAGAGAGAAAAATAGAGAACTGGTCTGTGGGAGGCAAAAGAAACATCTCTTTCACATCAGCCTGTAGACAACATTTTCAGGGCCTGAAAAGTCACTACTGTGTCTCTCACATGATTTTAAAATGCAAAACAAAAGTAAAATTAAAGGATACTCAATAAGCAATGAGTAATGTCTATAAATAAATAAATAAATATTAACAATATTAATAGATAACAAAGCAGCGTTAACTCATTTAAGTCCTTTAATAACCTATGACAAAGTCACTCCTCTGGTAGATGGTAAAAATGGCCACACTCCTTCGCTCATAGGTGGAACATGTTCCTTTACTCTTTGAATCTGGCTGAGCTGTTTTGTTTTTCTGTTTTGTTTGTTTGTTTATGACTCGCTTTGACCAATAGAATATGATAAAAGAGTGATGATGTGCCATTTCTGAGTATAGGCTTTAAGTCATCTCTCATGCTTCTAGCACATTCTCAGGAATCCTGTCTCCACCATAGGAATGAGTCCAGGCCTATTCAACACAATCTGATAAAAAAAATAAAAGACCTTTCACAATTTGATTTTCTTTCCTCAGTGGGCATGATATAATTATGATTTTTTGTAATTTTTTTTGGGGGGGAGTTTTTTCTACTATTATGTTTTTCCTTAGGTTGTTATATGTAAAAAAATATATGAGATTGCTTAGAAAAGATAAAGAGAACAGGTAAGGCGTAGAAATTAGCTTACTGACTGCTGCTGCTACTGAGAAAAAAGGAGACGGTGAAAAGTTAAGTTGTTTTCCCTCCTGTGTTTTCAAGAACTTGGCTAAAATTGCACAAAAGGTATTGAGTTGCATAGATAAGACAGGAATTTTCCACCAAAACATTAATTTAAAAAGTGCTGATGTTTTTGCTTTTCTTCCAAAGTGGTACTTAAATTCAGTGCATGCCACATCTTGCTGTTTGGAGATATTTTAAATGGTGATTTGAGCTTAGAGTCCTAGTGAGAAAGGATGGCAGTGAAACGGCTGCACGGTAGTGGTGAAGGGGCCAGGCTTACCGAGAGACGGGTAAGGCTGTGCAAGAGCTAAGCGAGGGCTATTTCCTACATCTATCAAATTCCTCCTAAGATATTTTGTACGCCGTGTTCAACCCTGAGAAGCAAGCCAAATCTTTGATTCTTCTTCTGAAACTCATGGCAATCTTGTAGTTTTCTGGGACGTTTTCAATTTTAAATATCTGTTCCACTGTCAAATCATGGGCCCTGAGTTGTGGGTTCAGAAAGTAATCCAGGGTTTCCCGGGCATTATGATTTCATAAGTAGACTTTTAAGGGGAAAAATAATATTAGATTGCCAACTTTTATCAAATGAAAAGAGTTTTTATAATAATAAGCAAGTTTTTAAAAGTTAATTGCATTTTTGCCATTGACCTGTTATATAATCTTGAGTAAGTTACTTAAGCTATCTAAGCTTCTAGGTATATATCTATAAAATGAAAGAGTAATAAATGTCTCTTCCTTAAGTTTAAAAGTACTTACTACAACATCTGATATTGCAAGCACTCAACGAAGTGAGCCATGACCACTACTGTCACTTTCATAAAAAGGAATGAGTCTCAAAACAAATCATCCCAGCCAAAGCCATAGGGAAGAAAAAAAAGGCAAATTCCTCACAAGACTTATGGCAGAGTTGTCTTAACACATATGGCTCAGCCTTTTTCCAGGGGAGAAACAGCTCCCAAAGAGAGCAATTCCAGATCTAGTAAACCCGTCAAGTAGAAGACAGGGTCCCCAAAGCAGGAGGAGAAAAATCAATACTTCCCTTGGCCAACTAGCTGAAACAGGATGAGATTAGGATATGGGGGACACGATTACCATGTCGAGGCTCTTCTCTCAAATCCATAGAGCCATCAGTGTCTGATCTTTGCCCACCTTTTCACCTTTTTTGTGTTCAGCTCCTGGACTCCTGGTTGAAACCATACTCTTCACCTGACTCAGTTATAGCATAATCTCCCAGGTAATGCATCTATTCATTCTACTTACATATCACCCTGAAGCTCTTGTGTCTGCCTCTACCATACACTTAGAACTGTGCCACGGTCGAATGTTAAAATGTTAAAATCTATGTCATTTAGTTAAAGTAATTGCAAAGTCATCATACAATCAGGCTCAGTATAATAATCATTTTACATCCCCAATCTCACATCTACCACAATAATTATAAACATTTAGCTATATTTCCTGACCATCTTTTTTCCTATGCATGTTTACATAGTTTAGGTCAAAGTGCACAATTGTTTTCATACTTTTCAATTAGTGGAGCATTTTTCAAATTACTTCACAGTCTTCAAGATCATCATTTAATTGCCACATAACATTCCACCAAGAAAATGTTTTTAATTTATTTAAGCATGTCTCTACTGAGGGACAGGCAGAGCATTCCCTATTTGGGGCTATTATAAATAGAACCGAAATGAATAATTTCCATGCATAAGGATTTTTCCATATTTTGAAATCTTTCCTAAAATTAGATTCTCACAAATTGCATTACTGGATCAAAAGGAACGGGCACTGTGATGGCTATGGAGATATATTGTCAGATCATTTTTTGACAAGAATATAGAAGTTTCTTAAAATAAGTATCCATTTTCATCTCAGTCATTTTCTAACCAACTCATCCTATTTACTCTCAGCAATGCACCTCATAACTAACTCTGTCTACCCACTGTTGTTTCCTTGCTATCCATAGCACTGTCTGTAAAAAATCTATTCAGTAGCAGTACGAAATGTCCATAGACACCCAGAACATCTCACTTTGGTCCAGGATTTTCTGCAAAAATTTTCCCTTCGGTGTACCTTGGGATCCCCATTCCCTTCAAGGAACTTTCTCACAGATGAGATATTAAAATATGCTTATAACTCAATTGACTAATATGTTTTAAGTGAAACATATTTTAAGTTAATGAAAGTTTGATTCGTACTTTGAATGATATAAAAATTAGAAACTTTTAAAATTATAAATTATTTTCTAATACCAGTAATGTGAAATGGGACCCAGTTCATTATAATTTTGCCAGTATTAGGAATTATTTTTTCTGTTTGTATTCTTGAGCATATAACTGATGAAAAATGATGCACCACAATGTAAAGGTTTTAAAAGTGATTTTTAAAAATATGTCTACCTGCCTATACTAAACTAAGCCTTTTGAGAGTAGAAACAATCATTTTTCCCTGTAGCATTAGCTTTTAATAAAGATTTTGGTAGAAACAAACAAACGAAAAAAAGAGAGGTGAAAGAGAAAAGAGGGGAAGAGGAGTAAGAGAAGCAGCAAAGGAAATAGGAGAAGCTGGAGGAGAGGGAAGGGAAAAGCAATCAATCACTGGAGTCCCAACCACTTAGGGACTTTGCTCTTCGAGTAGGTGGCTTCAGAGAAAGATTCGAAAACATGATTAGGGTTAAAGATGTAGCTAAGTCACTCACTCTTCAAGTATTTCACTACTAATTCTTTTTATATTGATGCAAAAAAAGTAGCTTCTGAGGGTAAATTATGTTGGATACTTTAAATACTAGGTCTTCCCCACTCTCCACCCCCAACAAATTTAACTTTCTTCGGAGCAGAAGGCTTAACAACACAAAAACAGATTTGACTTCTGCACAGTCATCTATCATGTTCTATTTATGTCATGAATTAGCACTGTGGATAAGCAATAAGAACAACACTCTCAAGAACTAGATATCTATATCTGAGAGCTCATTTCAATGCCCACAAAACAGCCATTTAAAGAAAGTTACATTGTCCTGGAAATAACTCTTAAAGATGTATAACTCCCACCACCTGTACCTGAGTTCAAAGCCTGGCTAGGCCACTTCCTGGATGTGTGACCTGATACTCAAGTTCTCAGTTTCTCATCTGTAAAAAACTCCCATCTCACAGGGTTGGTCACAAGATTAATGAGTTAATAGAGGCTTAGAGCAGTAACTAGTACATAAGTGCTCGATAAAAAGGAAGCTAGTATGATCATTATTAAATAAACCAACTGGTGAAAAAATACAACAACAAGCAATTCTAAAGGATGCGCAGAGGTCCTGATACCTCTTAAAATGTGTACGGTAAGAAAGAAGTCCATATCTAAGCTGCTCATATATCAGATTTCTTTGGGCATCCCTGTGTGTACTAGGGCTCGATGCGCTTAGCGTGACAACAGCACATATAACTGGCATTTTCTAGAATAATTAATCTAAGAATTGGGATTTTATAGGAGATGAGGAAAGAGAAGCTTATCTTCTGTCTGAAGGGAAGTCACCACTTGGTTAGAAGCAATTATTACTAACTGGAACTGAGGTCGAATGTTGCCAAATCTTCCAAATCTTCAAGAGAAACTAGAACTCTGGATGCTTGTGTACAAACTCTTGATCATTGAATGCTGGCAACTCTTTCAATTATTTCTAAAAACCCTGTGGAGGTCAATCAAAATACATCCATCAGACAAATCTGGCTGAACACTGACAGTTTCCGCTCTTTAAGCTTAGAGAAAAACAATGTCCCTAAACCAGTATCCCCAGAGCCCGCACCTTCTGAAGAACTAATTCCCACTACATAAAGGTGTAAAGAGTGTTAGTACACAGCAAATATCTGTGCAGTGCACAGGCTCCAGGCAGTCAAGGGCAAGTCCAGGCACACCGCTTGGCCATCTTTGGGGGACAGAGAAAAAGGACAGGAGCTTACATCTTAGCAAAGAGACCGGACATGTATGCAAGAGCGATAACAGCAAACATCAAGTTATACATAACTGCTCAATTGTGTGGTGCCCATTAGAGACACCATATGGATTTGGGGAAAGGGGAGACTTCCAAGAGGACCTCAAGGAGCACTCCGGCCTGAGGCAGACCATGAGGATGGAGGAGACTTTGGTGAATATACAGGGTGTGTTTAGGTAACAGAGGCAAGTGAGCAACAGCACAGCTATCTCAAGTTATTATAATCTCTCTCCCATCTTTGACATTGGAAATGTATGTATGGTCTAGTTTGTCGTTGTGTGTGTTTGTTTGGGCCAGGGCAAGGTTTAAGCTACCTAACACAACTGCCACCAATCATCACAAAAATTACCCAAATGTTGGTGAAGTTGACTATGTATTCTTTCAAATTTCCCCTAAGCCTCTGTACACTATGATTTCTTGGCTGATGGCACCGGGCTAAGAGAAAGTCCTTGCCCAAAAGAAGCCACATTCCACCAAGGGAGTCGACAATACTGATACAAGATGACAAACACAGGGATCATGACTATGGAGCACTCTGTCCACCCAGCCACCAGCTGGGCTGCATCTGGGGGTGAGTGGGAGTCTGACAGGCAGAGAAGGGGGAGGAAGGGTGTTCCAGGTAGCAGCAGCAACACAGGCCATGGCGTAAGAATGGTGAAAGCTAGTAGTTTGTAGCAGCAAAAATACCCGCCCCCTATTCCACCTCTTCGTTTTTGGTCTGTTTGCTAATTACCTCCTTCCTGTGTCTCAGCAAGATGGCAATCTCTGAAGATCCCTAAAGGGTCCTAAAGCTTGCTCTATGTTCACCATTCATTCACATGAAAAGGTAACGAAGATGTAAAAACCACCAACCAAGACAACGTAAAAAGATTTGAAGTGCTTATGTTATGTTTAGATATATTTTATATCCCTCTAGTCTTGGCACAAATAAAGACAATACTGTTAATAAAATCCATTTTGATCTCATTTATTTTGGAATAGAGTGTTCTCTGCTTGGCTTCCAACACAAGAAGAGATATTCACATACAAAGAATAGAAATTGCACATCAAAGCTCAGAGTTGGTTTAATTTGAGCTTAGGGTTGTCGTATGCTTTGTGTTTTGTTTGCAACTATTAGTATTAAAAGGAATTTTTTTTAAAAAGTTAATGTTTACTTCTTTATTGCTCTGAAAGGCATAACACTAAAGATTTTAACTCTACTCACGACTGCCATTGTCATGTTTCAAAATGGCATGAAAAGGAAGCTCAAGGTATAGGGTGGCAACCCTTAGCCACCCTAATGGATCCTGAGTCCATTATCTGCTATATGCAGTCATATCCTCATCCTTTTCTCCTCTTTTTGTCTGGCTTCTAATGGCCTTTGAATCTCCAAGGAAAAGAAAGGAAGGAGAATGAAGTAGCTTGTCTCAAAAGATGGTCCCCAGTGGACCATGTCTCCCGTTGCCCTTTGTCTGGGCTGTCCTGCATAAGCAGCGGAAGGCGGATGCCATGTGACTTCTGAGTCTACATCAAAAGGAGCCTTGCAGCACCCACTTGATTTCTTGGAATGTTTAGCTTCAGAACCCAGCTACCAGACCATAAGAAGTCCGTGCCACATGGAGAGGCCACATGCAGGAGCCCAACCTGAGATCAACTACCAGCCACATTAGCCATGTTAGATGTCTAGCTCCAGGTGTTCAGATGATTCCTGCCCAAGCTGCCACTTGAGAACATGAGAGACTCCAGCAAGAACCACCCAGCTGAATCCAGTAAACCCATAGAACTGTGGCTTATTTACAGCAAGACACAATTAGAAGACAAACTCAAGGAAAGAAAAGAAAAAAAACAAAAAAACCTGAAATTAAAGAAGAGTCTTTTCTACCTGTGGCAACATGGTAAATGAGATTGAAATTTGTGGCCAATTGCATTTTTTTTTTTTATTAAATCGAGTGTAGCTATAAATGACCTCCGGCTCCCTTTCCTAGTGACCACCTGAAGATAATCAAGGTATAAAAGTATTCATTTTCTCAGAATACAGAATTAACCAGCTCCATTTCATATGTCTATGCATTTTTCTTAATTATCTTTAAGGTTCGGTTTTTAGCTGGGAAAAACAAAAGCAAAATCTTCTGAAATAAACCAAGATTAGCTTCCCTACCAACATCCTTCATCAGTACAGTCGACAACCAAACACATTGAGATGGGCAGTGCACCAGCATTTCCTGTCTTTTCATTTCGACTGTGGAATTGGCATGACATTAGAATTGTAATGGTTTTCCATTTTCATAGTAATGACATTCATTTTCCTATCTGATGCTTAATAGCAAAACTCTCATGTGCAATATACGATAAGTTGATGACTGGCCGTCAGTCGCCCCATCAGCTTCCATTCCCTGTGTTTCCTGTTAACACTTTGTTTAAAACCTTAATGTGTCAGCTAACTACCCAAACTCCTGAGCTTTCTTTGAAGCCGGAACAGCCACGTGACACTGTTAACAGCCATTTATAATTAAGAGCAAGTGTGCTGGGGCGTGCTGATGAAACTTTCGCTATCCTGATAAACGAGAGCACTATGGCTGGCACCACCATTTCACATCCCCCTCTTCGAAGATGGACGTGATGCCTGCAGCCATAGCAGCAGCCATTTTGCAACCATGAGGCAACAAGCATAAGAATGAAAGATAATACGTTAAGAAGAGCAGAGCAGAAAGTGCAAAAGAGTCTGGCTGGGTCTCTGATGGCACTGCTAAGCAGCTGGATGAATCCTAGAAAGTACCTATATCTAGGTTTGTCATGTGAAAAAAATAAGCCCTGCTTGTTAAAACTACATTGATTCAGTTTTCTATTTCCTGCAGCTAAATACATTTCTGCTTCAGAGTGCTAAATTTTTCATTAAAACCTAATAAGCCCTTGTAAGATTGAGTTCAATCATAGCTGCTCAAATATAATCTTCAAAAAAATATGCTATGACCCACATCATTGATGATGAGATTCATTTTGTCCACTTCAACCACTCAAATAGATAAGTGACACAGTCATACTAAAAAATATCCTTTAAGTAGCTTTCTGCCATAGAGCCAAATACTCAGATTGATAAAAAAAAAAAAAAAAAAAAAAAATCAGCATTCTGCCATAGAGCCAAATACTCAGATTGACAATAAAAAAAAATAAAAAAATAAAAAAATCAGATGAAAGAGCATTAGATTTTGAAAAGCACAGTGGTTAAGAGAAATAGAGTGATCTGTGGGAGGCTTTTTTGTTTGTTTGTTCTGTAATGGAAATAATATTCCTGCCTTTGGAATATACTTGCAGAAACAACTGTTGTGGTTATTGAACATCTCAGCTTTGGTTTAGCATCGAATCCCCCACAAAACCCATTTATTGTCTCTCTACTCCTCCGTGGTTATCAGAATCCCATAATTAAGGCATAATGAAAGTAAACAGTGTCAGAGAAAACTAGATATCTTTAAAAGGAGAGTAGTTAAGGCAAGACAAATGTTCCTAAAGATAGCAGGGGAGCCAAGTGGAATTGCTAAGGAGTTCTGTTTGCGTGTGTGTTGGTGGTGATTAAAGAGAAGAATCGTCATCTAAGTGAAATATTTAGAGAACAAATTGCCTCTTGATGGATGAATAATGAATTAATTTGGAGAATTTATATTGAAATCAAGCAAGTATACCAGTAGAGCAAGACCCCTACACGGACATCTCAAACCCCAAGCACAAGAAGGCTGTTTGTCTCTAAAAGGCTAAAATGAGGGTGACCGACAGCTTTTCAATATCTTATTTTCCCTCCAGAATTTATACCTTAGCTACTACCAAAATGATTTAGCATGCAAAACAAGATATAAAAAGAAAACCCTTTATTTAGAAAGCCAAAATATAAATACACTAAAGGTAACTGCACTGTGCCAGGCACTGCAGCTGGGCACTGCATTTAGAAGTGAGGTTGCTGTTAACTAAGGCAAAAAGAGAAACCCTTCACATTGCTTCCATTGGTAGATAAAAGGAAGCACATAAATTCAATAAGAGAGTAGTATTTTCCTGGCAAGGATTCTTTTGGTAATTTATGATACAAGAAATATTAAAGTTCTCCCTCTTTCAATAACCTTTATCTTTTGTTCATGGCACATAACACAATTTATTGTTCTATGTTTTAATAATATATCTGTATAGTACACATATAGCTTTAATTACTTCTCTAATGCTTGTCTTCCCAAATAGACAGTAAGTCCCATCATAAGGGAGGGATTGTTACTGTTCTGTTTACCTCCAAAGGCTGGCTCAGTTTCTGACCCATCTTAGGTGCTCAATACTTCATCAATGAATGAATAAACTGTTTTGTCAAAGATAATATTTGAAACCCAGAAATGTTTGCACATGTGCATAAGGGGATGTTTAAATTATGACTGCTCAGCACTGTCTGCAATGATCATGAGGATAACAAGGAAAAACACCTAAATGTTCACTGACAAGACAGTGGATTCATACAATGGAATCTGACTGAGAAATTAAATCAGCCAGAGCAATGTAGATCAAGAATGTTATGCGAGAAAAGCAAACTACAGAACAGGGCTCACAGGATAAGATTCATATAATTTTAAAATACGCAAAACTACACTATATATAGTTGTTTTGAAGCACGTAGGGAACAAAATCACCGAATTTAAGATATTGGTTGTTGTTTCTAAAGAGGGAAGGAGAATGGGATCGAGAAGGATATACATGGAGCTTCAGTTTTATCTGTAATGTTCTGCTGCTGAGACTGAACAGTAATTATATTGGTGATATACATATGAACGTGCACATATACACACACTTTTGTATGCTTGTAGTGTTTCATTAAAAAAAAAAAAAAGAAGTGTGAGAAACTGTCACAGACAAGGGGGACCTAAGGAGACATGAAGGCATGACAACTAAGTGTAATGTCGTCATCCGGATGGGATCCTGGAATAGAAAAAGGACATTTGGTAAACACTAAGGAACTATGAAAAAAGTATGGACTTCAGTTGATGATATCAGTATTGGTTCATTAATTGTAACAATACATCATTCTCATGTAAGATGTTACTAACAGGGGAAACTGGACACAGGGTATATGGCAATTCTCTGAACTATCTTCACAATTCTATAAATCCAAAACCATTCTAAAATAATAGGTCTATTTTTAAAAAGTACACAACACAAAATCATTCTTCAGGTGGACCTCTCTTATAGCAATCCTTCGAAAAAAGACCTAAGTCGCAACTAACTACTAAGCTGAGCAAAGGCCTTTTTATAAGAATCTAAGATAATACAGTCCAAGTGTGTTGGTTTTTGATGATCCAACTTATAGACAAGACTTTAGAGAACAGTAAGTTAACACATTCCCAAGATGGCTATATTTCCCTCAAATATCAGATGGCTCAAGTTTGCCTTTTGTCAGGGCTGGAGAGCAGTCGAACGTGAGCTTGTTCCCATTAAGTGAGGTTATCTGAGAACATGGGCCTATGGTAAACCACTTATTAACTGCCTTGGCTTCTTTCCACTCCGCTATTCCTCTCTCTGCAGTTTCTCTGCCCTGCTTGCTTAGGCCATTTTCATAGTTGAGTGCGACCAAACTATTTACATCTTCTTTAAGGTAAAATAGAGTTAAAAAGAGTCCATGGCAGATATGAGGGTACCGTATGGATTCCAATACATTTAAAAGGGATTGCATTCTCAAAGCCAACCTCAGATGAGATCAAAGTCACAGAAAGGTAGTGCCAGAAAGAAGCTTGGATCTCTAAAGAGGTCCTGTGGCCTCCTTATTTAAGCAGATTCTGGGGACGTGTGACCACAGCAGTAACCAGGGATCCTCTTAGGGAGCGAACCCCCCATGCCTCACTGCTGATAGCGGAGGATATGAGCTGGGGGACAGTCAATACAACAGGGGAATGGCCCAAGGGCTCTGCATGAGAGCAGGCCAGAGAGAGGAAGAGAAGGCCAGAAGCCGGAACATGGTAAGGGCAGACTGGGTCTCTGGAGAAGTGACCACTGGAAAGTCCTCCCCTTCAAAAAAGGTGGCCGAAGGGCCTGTTAAAACTGGCATTGGCATTCCTGCCCTACTACGTTACAAATGTTTGTGTCTTTCCCTCTCCCCTAACTTTGGTGAAGGCTACCACACTCACACATGTTCAGGGAGAGGAATCTATTTAGCGGAAATCACTGAAGCAGGACTTCTGTGCCCAGAAGACCAAGAGAGTAAGGCCCCTGGAAATGAGAGATACTGGGAGGAGGGAGGACTTTCATGGAGTGTGGCAATGGAGGCATGAGCCAATCCTACATAGATTTCAAGGGAATTGATCAAAGACATCAGTAAGGCCAAGTTGGGTCTAACTGATCCTACATTTCACAAAGTATACTAGCCTGAAGGTCTCCAAAGAGGATTTTATGGGAACTGTCCTACCTTACCTTTATTCTTCTCTAGGAAGATCTGTTTTTTCACTGGTCCACAGGTGGATTTGATAATTTAAAGGAAAGTTGCCTCTAAAAAATAATTAACTTTGCCAATGAAGATCCATGGTATAAAGGAACTATGAAGGCTCCACGGAAATCTAAAGGGATTCATATTTTACATCTAACCACTTTTGAAGCCTTTTAAAGATTTTTTGGAGGAGTGGAGGTGTGGAGTGAGATAAAAGAGGTCTCATGACAGACAGAACCTAGAAGCAACTAGAAGAATAAGAGCCTGTAAAGGAGACTAAGAGAAAAGGCCAGATCTTTAGGAGACATTGGTATCAGCTTCACTGAGGAAAGGAGGTTCTACAAAGGAATTCTCAACAATTTCAAATGTCAAAAAAAAACTTTAAGTTTGAAAAGAGTCTACTGGATTTTGCCAATAGGATGTCACTGATGACCTTGCCAAAAGAGAGTCCACTAGACAGATACAGCCGTACGAGTTGTTGACTTAACAAGGACACCAGCATACATTGTGCCCATGAAATTATACCCTCAGAAAAAGAAATGTATTTTTCCAAACTGGGACAAAGGTACCAAATGTGCTTGTGAAGAAACTGGTGGTTTCAGTGGTGTGAAGGGGGCAAAGCCCTATACAGTGAGGTGAAGCCTAAACAGGAGGGGAGAAAGCGTATATTCTAGCATCTAAGCTCAGTCCTCCTATTGGACAACTTTAAACTGACAGGAAGAAGACTTTTCACTGTGGAGGGAAAAGATGAATCAGAGAAAGGTTAGGAGAGCAAATGTAAAGAGAAGAAAGGGAGAAGGACTGTGGTGGGGTATGGTTCTGATATTTATTGTTAATAAATCCTAGCTGTTTTATTGTGTTAATTCTTGTGTTTGTACAGCTCCACATAGTTTTCAAAGTTGTTTCACATTGCATTTGATTCTTAAAATACCTTGGGAGATAGGTAATGCAGCATTTAACTAATGGGCAAAAGTTTAATTTTAAGCAATAGAGCCAAAGAATATATAAGGACAAAGGATGGATCTTGCCTGCAAATTCAGCTGCCCATCCTAGCACTGCCACTTAGGAACAAGTCGCATCAAAACACTAAGCCTGTGTACAATTGTTAAGTGGAACATGTAATATCTGCCTTATAGAGACATGAGGACGAACCACGATGAGATGTACAAACATCTAGGATACAGCCAAGCACAGACAACCAACACACATAAACCCTTTTCATCTCCTCTCCACCTAGAACTAATATTCAGGTTATCTGACTCCAGGTCAATAATTATAAACTAGATGAGTACTATGGCCTTTTATTCATTCATTCATTTCATGTCTGTATAACCTTTGCTTGAATGAGAATCTAAGAGCATTACTTTGTAAAAGGTCCTTAAAGAATTTTTACTGTTAATAAAATTTGATGTTATATTTACCTAACATCTTACAACATGCCTCATAAAAGTACCAGTTAACTATAAAACTATTTCCCATCTCCCTTCCCCATAAGCGACCTTGGGTACTGATATCCTAGTATGCAGATGGCAATTGGTGAAGGGGTGGGGGTTCAGTCCCTTGAAAGCCTGAGGAATTCTGACCCAAGCTGAAATGTGAACTGATGATAAACAGGAAGTTCCAGCCTCAGCCAGGGAAGGAGGCTGGGAAAAGGGATGAGAATCATCCTGCTCATTCTACTTCATGCCATGGAGTTATCCCTCAAAGGAAGGAAAATACATAAAATGATTTAATTACCTGGTTCTAATAAATATTTTTTTGCACTACACCGTTTCCATCAAAAGATCAGGGCCAGGCAGGTCACTTTTAAAATTCAACACTGATTTTTCGGCTAAGGAAAAAAAAAGTGGATAGAGCAGACAATCTTCACATCCATAACAGGAAAGATACAGCGTAGACTCATTAACCCAGTTTTGATAATCGGGAAACAACTACACAATGTGTAGGAATATAAACTCAGATCATCTGATGTTGGCCTAATTCTTTTGGCAACATTTATTTAAATGTACACTAAATGTACAGCATTAATAATTGTCGTTCCAGCTGTGTACACTTATTTTCCATTATTTGTCATATTATTCCAGAAAAATGGGAAGGTTTCCCCCATGATCATTGGAAATGACCTAATTTAGTTATGTATGTGATAGACAGGCATAGTAGTGAGTCTCAATCCTCAGTCCTACTTTTATCTCCTGAATGCTTTCTATGTGCCAGTTCCTGTTTGGGGCATCAGGAACTCAATGGTGAATCGATCAATATTCCTATTCTTCTTGTGGAAACTAATTCTAATTGAGGCAGCCATTAATACACACATGGCCAAAATAATTTCAGAGAGTGATAATTTCAGAGAAGATAAAATAGAGGTACAAGGAGATAGTGTCTCTCAAAGTGGGGCTGGGGCTATAGTAGACAGAGTGGCCAGGGAAGACCCTTCTGGGGGAAAATGAGAGTAAGACAGTTTTGCAGAGATCTGGAACAAGAACATTCTAGCCAGAGGAACAGCATGTGCAAAGGCCTTGAGGCGGGGATGAGCTCAGGGTGAATGAGGAACAGAAAGACCAGGGTGACAGGAACACAATGAAGCAGGAGAAAAGGGCACAAGGTAAGACGGGGAACATAGCCACGATAAAAATGCAGATGTTATTCCAAGGGAAATGGGAAACTACTGGAGAGTTTTTAAGTGAGAGAATACGCTGGTCTAATTTAAGCCTTCGAAAAACCCCTGTGGCTGAGGAAACGGAAATGGGCTGGGAAGGCATGAGGAGAGGAAATGAAGGGAGCAGAGAAGCCTCACAGTCGTCCAGACAGGAGATATGATGACTTAATGTCAATAACTCTAAGTGAGATGGTTTCCTTCCCCTTTATAGCATTTCGATGAATCATTTCAAATGAAGTCCCACTTCTGTTTGCCAAAGAGAGCAGAAGCCTTAATAGAAATGTAGTGATATGTTGAGCCGAGATAACCTCTCAGCCAGCAGTGGGAGGAAAGTGCCTGCGGAATCAAGGAGTCGGTCACTCAAACCCACATTGATGTGAAAACGGGATGTAGCAGTGCGTCACAGCTGGCAGTTTCATCCTTGATTCAAATGAATGGCACCCACATATATTTCTTATGAACAAAATGTGCCCCAAAGATCACTGATGAGCAAAGCGTGCCATGTAATCAAAACCCTGCCACCAAAGACAGCTCAGGTTGCTGGCAACACAGAGGAGTGGGGCAACTGCCTTTACTTTTAAAAACTAGGTTTTATTTTCAATGCAGAGAATGAGATGGTTCAGAAAGGCACTGGTCTTCTCTTTGCTCACCCCAAAGCACACGCTCTCTAACTCTTGGGTCTCTATCTATCAGATTGCCCATTCCCACCTGGCTTGCCCTACGATGCCAAGATTTCTCTGACCCCGATTTCTGCCATTAGAGCTGGCGGCCTGTTTGCTCCCTCCGAACGTGTGCCAGGCCTCTCTGAGTCTTCTTTTTGACCAGCCCTCTCCCTTGGGTTCTATCCTTGGCCTGGTTATTCCAGTTTTAGTAAGAATCCTGCTGAGGCCGTTTAGTGATGATCCCCCACCCTTGGCACCTGATCACCCTCAATATCTGATCAAATTCTTCATCACCTACCTTTGATGTCTTATCACATTGGTCTGCCTTCAGCAAGAATCCTGTTGAATTTGGTCCAGCCAGAGTCCTCCTTACCCTTCACATCTCCCCTTAATAATTTTCTGCCTACTGACTCTCGCCCTGCCCTTTGGTAATACATCCCCATTTGTCCTTGCTGTATTCAGAGTTAGGACTGATATCTCTCCCCACTGCAAAATCCCATTGTAGTACCCCCCTTTAAAAAAGTCTTCCTTATCATCTTTAACCAACGTCTAAATAATTTTTTATCAGCTCCCTGAGGCTCACAGTTATAGATATAAAGAATAGGAAAGAGCAGAAACTTAAAAAAAAACCACGTTTGGAATGGATGAGCTCATCCATGCAACTTATTTCCAAAGATCTTGAATAATCAGAACTGATGGATCATAATTAGGAGAAACTATCATCACTGGTCAAAATGCGGGCCTTTAAGAATTAGTTTTAATAATATAATGAAGAGTCATGAACCTATGACTTAATCTAAAAATTAGAACATTAGCAAGATTTATTTAGATGTTCACCCCACCCCTCTGCCATAACCACAGTCTTGAATTTTGTGTTCATTTCGTTATTTAAAAGCGAGGGTGGGGTATTGTTGAAGTTAGCTTGTTTCTAAATTTCATGAAAAAGGTATTATACTTATTATGTTCTTCTGGAGCCTTTTTCACTCACAGTCATAATTAAGATTTACCCATGTTAATGTATCTGCACTTTATTCATGTTTCACTACATCATAATAGTCCATTGTGTTCCCTATTTAAAAAAAAAAATGTGTTTCATCTTATCTGATGGAGGATAAAATACTCAGAGCAAAACATTCCAAGCCTTCTTAATTCAATGTTTTATAATTATGGTCCCGAGAACACGCAGTAATTAAATACTTCAGGGAAAATGGGGTTTAGGTATTTAGCGGTCAAGACAATTAACTGCTTGGGGGCCTTGCTCATTAGCTACAAATATTCATTCCGACACTATTTAGCTGATTCGAATCTGAATTAAAAGGAAAATTTTTGGTTTTAACTTCTAGTTAGAAATCTTATATTTATGATTCCATGCTTTTAAGAACCAGTTCATAAGATTTTTTTTTTTTTTCTGTCAGTTAATTGCAAAGGAACCGGTCAACTTCTGATGTGTCAGAGCATGCCTTGAAATAAACGCCATAAATCTCCTAGATAGCATTTTGGTTGTGGATATTCTTTCGAAGGGAGAAAAAACTAAATACATTCTGGTAAAGTATAGTAAGATGAAAAGAGAATGTACAGGAGCAAAGAAGAAAAGGAGAAAGCCTTAACAGAAAGCAAAATATCACCAGGAACATTGTCAATGTTATAAAGTAAAAATGTCCAGCCTTAAAATAAAATGTCTGTATGTCTTCTTTTGGATGTCAGGAGTCAGGCATGAATGCAAAGAGAAGAATCCCAACAACCAGGTTGTTATAAATTAAAAATAACAAAGTCAAACATGGTAGGAGTAAAACGGATGCCTTTAGATGAAGGGAGGGCACAGGTATTCCCCAGCAAATGTCTGAGCCAGAACACTTTGCGAAAACTGCTTTACCTCCTCTAGCATCTTATCAGGAGAGAGCGGGAGGCAGAAACAGGTTAGCCCTGTTGCTTTTCTGGATGCACACACAGTCTAATTTGAGTCTTTTCTAGGGCAGTAATCATTTAGTGTGTATCATTCCTGAGATTTAAAAAAAAAAAATGACTTTGGTATGTCTCTAAGGAAAAAGAGGAGAAATAAACACCACAGCCTTGACATTATAAGCAAGAAGAGGAGAAAAATAAGACAAATATGAGAGAGCCCAAGGAAGGCGAACTTTTCTCATTTACTGTGAGTCTTCCTCATGAGGGTCATTTTAACCCTTCTGGTGTCTTTTCTCATCCTATTAAGCACGGCCCAATTTCCGCACTCTTGGAAATAATCTGTGTTTGCTGAAGAAATGATGGGCCAGGAGAAACTCTGGACAGGAACCCTCATCTCACACGTGGGCCCAGGTGCTTTCAGACTGAGGCTCAAATCTCTGTTTTGCCAATTAATATAGAGAGATATTGGGCAAGTGACTTAATCTCTCTGGGCAACAATTTCCCCAACACAAATTAAGGTAATAATAATTACCAAACATGATTAACATATAACATCTAAGTGGTTATCATACCGAAAGCACTCAATATGTTTATTCCTTTCCCTTTTGCGTTCTTGATTTCCTACCTTTAGGCCTTACTGTTGCAAAGATAATTACTCTTAGTCATTCTGCAAGTATGGGGTCGTTAACATGTTCTGTGAGGAAGAACATTATTCCAAAGTAAGCGCAATCTAGGTAATTGGCATACATCCATGCTGACAGTGAAGATGATATTGCCCAAGGTGGTGGGCTAGTTATGTTGATTTCCCCTCAAAACAGATCAGGGATGTGGCCAGGGCGGTTGAGATTAAACGTCATGTACACAAACCTATATGATCCTTCCAGAAAGTGTGTCGATCTGGTCACATTTTTAAAGATTTTGCAGCTTACTTTATTATCTGAGGGCAACTTAGGCTTCAGGGAGACAAGCAGCCACAATACTGAGCTGGTAAAAATTACGTACTTGGATCTCTTTGGTTTACACACACACACACACACACACACACACACATATAAAATATATACATACATATAATATTATATTATATATTATATATGTATATAAATTATATATTTATATATAAATATATATTATATATAATATATAGTATATATTTATTTCAGTAAGAAAAAAAATATCAGTGAGCTTTGACCAGATAGATGCAGGCTTGAGAAGTTTCACCTGATGTACTTCCTACAAATTGCTAAAAACAATAAAAGCATGAGCATATGCTCATGTAGCTACCACCAAAATGCATGCATTCTCTCGAATTGAGAAAGGGACCAATATTTTATCTGAGGTAAGGGGGAATTCCAGGGCCTATGAGATCTTGTAATTCAATTTATTTTACAGTTGAGGTACCCAAAGCTGAAGAGAGTCAAACTTCTCAAAATTGAGTGGTCAAGCTAGGACTTGCAGAAGGCCCTTACCTGCTTAATCAGGAATTTTCTAATATATTACTAATTACTGTGTCTTTAGGAGGAAATGCAAAGGCTTTTGTACTGTGGAATTACATCACATGACTATTGACATTTCTAGCAATTCTCAACCCTGATGCTTGGAGGTACAAGTACTAGTGAACTCATCCGTTTACAGCTTGAATGACCTCCCTACCTGTCTTCCAGACTGCCCCAGTCACCAAGTACAAGACTGATGTGCAATCTTGTCTAATTTTTAGGTCATTTTCCCCATGTGGTACTTTGGGCTCTTAGAAAAACAACTCATGGGCCGTCAGATTTTTTCATAATAAGTACCTCTTTAATTGGTTAAAAATATCTTTAGCAGAAAGTTTGGCCAAAAAGAAGACTGGGAATGAATTAGAGAATAGCATGAAATTCAATGTGCTCGGTTAATTTTTAGTAATAGCCTCAAACCCACAGCTCTGAGCTGCCCTTTCTGAGCAGCTCAGGAGACCAGCTTCATCAGGGGGGCCTGGTTGCAGTGGGCTCTCTTAATCTCTATAACACCCACATACTCCTCTTTGGCTCTGTGCTTTACTGAAAACAGCCCTCTCCTCTGCTCCTAGGGGGAAAATTCTGATTTGTCTGTCAGGGTTTCTTATCCACGGTGCCATTAACATTTTGAATTGGATGATCTGTGGAGGGCTGACCCTAGGAAGTTCAGCAATAGCTCTGTTCTCCATTTACTGTGCCCCAACTGTGACAACCAAAGCTGTCTCTGAACATGGTCAAGTGTCCCCTGGGAGTAAAGTCATCTCTAGTTGGAAACCACTGGTTTGTGGCAGTTATGGGAATTGTATTCTTTCTTAACCCTGATTGGGTTAAGCATGTGAGTGAATTCTGGCTATTGAGATCCCACAGGCAAGTTTTTAAGGGGGATTCTGGAAAGTTTTCCTCACTTTTAAGCAAGAAATGTGAAAGGCAAATGGCATTTCTCATTCTTAAGGACACTTATGTCTGAAGGTGTGTACCCAGGTGTGAGTATACTTGGAAATACCGTACCCACAATGTGACCATTTAAGGGCCTGGCCTGAGGCAAAGTTGAGTAACACTTGTTATTATAGGGGAACCAATTCTGCACATCAAGCCAATTTGAGTGGGGTTTATTTATTTATTTATTTATTTTTGTAACTTGCAACCAAAGCATTCTGATATAACACTCCTACTGCACTGTGCATCACAAATATTTATAAATATTCATATCCAGGATAAAGTTTCATGACACTTTAAGATATGCTTATTTACCCTCCTTCCTCCCCAATACTTCTTTCTGCTGCTCCCGGCAATCCTCGTATTTCATTATCCTCTAATTCACACAACAGTCTAAGTACTATTAAGAAATGATTGAATGGTTATGATAACTCCAGTCTTCTAGATAATGTTTTTAAATATTCTATACTTTTAAAAGAGATTTGAAACAAACAAGACAAAAGATTAAGTTAACTCTTCCTTGGGCTAACTGGTAACTTACTGAATTATTTTCTTCGCTTTCTGGGCTTTTTAAGGTAAACAAAAATATAAGAAGAAAATGTAGACATGGTAATAATTTTTCAAAGTAGAGAAAGCTTCACTAATCTTAAAATTTCAGTTTCAGATTGAAAAGCTCTAACTGAGTTGAAGACGGGCTTTCATTTTCAGAATAAAAAGGCTCAGAAATTTTAGTAAGGCTTAATAAAAAAAGTTATCGGGACATATTCTGGAGAAACTTCTTCAAGGACAAAAGGGAAAATTATGCGAGCTTCCATAATGACAGAGCAAGTAACTTAAAAAGGAAAAATAATTCATCTAACGTCAGACTTTTCATTTGTAACACTGTGTGACAGACAATAATGAAACTGTTTACACATGTGTGAAGGAAAAGACCTGCAATTCAAGATCAAACAGCTGAAATACATATTTAAGGAACAAAAATGTTTTTGGAAATAAAAAGAAAGTATACCAACACTGGGCTCTAAGAAAGCATTTCAACCAAATAAAAATTAAAGGAAAGGATAAGCATTCAAGAACAGGGTGAAAAAAACTTTTTGAAGAGTAATGGGTGTGTTTGCTATACCTGTATGCATTTAGATGTAGACATAGATATGCATCCTACTGTAATCACATCAGTAAGAAACAGACATAGGAAAAGACAGGTATATTAAAGGAAGAATCAGAGTGCTTCAACATAGATCAAATTATGCAAGAGCATTTAGCTATTATTAAAAGTGGCATTTTAACATCATTTTCCAATAGCTTTATAACTTTGGGGTGTGAATAGTCTTTCTACATACATCATCAAAGCCAGAAACATTAAAAAAAAAAAAAAGACCGAAAGAGATGTACTTACACAAATTTAAGTATTTTGGAAGAAAGATAAAACTAAACTAAGGTTAAAAAACTGGGGAGAATATCTGCACTATGCAAACTAGGCAAAGACTAATGTTTTTACTACATACAGAGCCATTACAAATCAATAAGGGAAACAACTCAATGGAAAAGTGAGCAAAAATACTGAGAAGGAATGAATATATAAAAGTCTAAGAAAGATGTGGGAAGATTCTCCATTTTACCAGTAAACAACTACAAATCAATATAAGTATATTTTTATCTTAATTACAAAGCTTGAAAGGATTGTAAATAACCAATGTTGACAAGGCTCTCAGAAAAGGAAATTATACCACCCTGTTTGTAGGCATAGAAATTGGCACAATTCTTCTGTAGGATAATTTGGAGATATATAATATAGACACACACACACACACACACACACACACACACACACACACACATATATATATATATATATTACATATATGCCTCTTTTAATCCTGCATGCCTCCATGTAGAATTAAGTCTCGAGTAAAAGGATATTCATGGTATTGTTAGTTAGAATACTGAAAAATGAAAAACTGGAAATAACATAAATGTTATGCCAACAGTTGATTATATAAGTAATGGGACATCTACCCAACAAAATATGTAACTATTAGAAACTATTTTGATATAGTTACGATGACAGAGAGATGTCCATAAAAAGACAAAATGTAAACAGACACAATCATCAAGTATAACATGACCCACTGCTGCTGAATGATCAGAGGAGAAATTCAGACTAAAACTCTACTGAATAGAAGAAATGAAAAGAACTTAGATTAGTAAGTGGAAAAATAAAACGAGTTAAGATTAGTAATAAAGTCAGAACAAGGAAGACAAAACATGAAAAAAAAAAAAGGTATGGCTACAGAATATTTTTTCTTCTTTGACCCTGTGCAGTGAAGAACAGATGGGAATTTAACCATGCAGGGTTAAGGTGCCTATGAAGGCTGCACAATGAACTGTCACTTCCAGGTTACTCTGGCAATAGTCTCCACTCCCTCTAACAATTACATTACAGAAAAAAAGAAGCAAAATACAAATACTTTAAAGATAGAAGTAAATTCACAATGCTCTAGACAAGATCCCTTGGATAGAAGGTCTAGGTAGGAGTTTGGGAGTATGTTTTCCCCATAAAAACAAAAGGTCTCAGAATTTGAAGGAAGAGTTTGAGGAATGCAGCAAAGTTTACTGGAGCCATATTTTGGGGAGAACTGCTGGGTATCTCAAATTTCTTTTTCTTCCCATTGACTTTGGTCAGATAAATAAAGGCAATTAGGTTTAAGCACATTCCTATTAGCTCACTTATTCCAACACTTGCACGACCGTCTAGGGGACACCAAGGTACCCAGGATGAGGAATGGTAAGAGCTAATCCTGATCACCTGCACAGGCTGATATGGGATTGGAACAATTGTAGCAGCCTATGAAAACACAGAGAAAATGTCTGCAAGAAAAAATGTCAGCCTGTCAATGGACAGACAAATTTATAAGAGTAAATAACAAAATGCTCACAATTGTTATTTCTTCTAGGTGGAGGGATCACAGGTAATTTTCTCTTTTTTATACCTTTCTTAATTATCTCTCTTTTACAGTGAACATGTGTTATGTTTATAATAAAAAGCAATCTGGTTTGTGGGAAAGAGAAGATGAACTAGATTATGGGAAAGATAAAATGTAAAAGAGCTTGACTTGGATTCCATCTTTATCTCATGTTTGTTCATATCTTCAAACATGGGGTGTGTGTGTTTGTGTGTACGTGTATTTTATTACTAGACTATAAAATCAATAAGAGCAAGGCTGTATCATATTATCTTGTTTGGTATACAAATAATAAATTAATTAATTTATGAATTAATAAAACCAACTCTTTACAATGAGAATAAACAAATTAATATTTCATAAATGTTCTAATTAGCAAAATGTCACAAATCTTGGTTTTCTTTTCAATTTAGTGGCAAAAGTAGCTTATTTTCTTAATGATATCTAATTGGTGAGATCAGATTGAGATAAACAAACAGAAATTGTATTTTCACATGACTTTACCCACAATAAAAATAAATGAAGTCACAGCCAGTATGAAAGTAAAAACTTAAAGAAACATGGTAGATTTCTCCAGAAAAATCCTGAACAAAACATTATTTACATTACAGAAGATGCTTCACTTTATTAAAATATTTGTTTTAAAAGTTAACCCATTTAAAAGTTTGTTTCCTTTGGTCATCTTTTCTTTTTTTATATATAATTTATTATATTACTACTACTACTACTACTACTACTACTACTACTACTACTACTACTACTACTACGGTGACATTGGTTAATGAAATCCAGTAAGGTTCAGGTGCACACTTTAACAGTAAGGTATATATATATTGCATTGTGTGTTCATCTCCCATAGTAAGATTTCTTTCTGTCATCACATATTTGACCCAACTTTACCCGTTCTACCTCCCACCTCTTTCCCCATCCTCTACCCTCTGGTAACCACTACTCCGTTGTCCATGACCATGAGTCTCTGTTTGTTTGTGCTGCTCATTTGTTGCTTTTAGGTTTATATCCCACATACAAGTGATATCATGTGGTTTTCAACTTTTTCTGCCTGGCTTTTTTTTGCTTAGCATAATTATCTTGAGGTCCATCCATGTTATCGCAAATGGCAGTATTTCATCTCTTCTTATAGCTGAGTAATATTCCATTGTATACATGTACTACAGCTTCTTTATCCACTCATCTATTGATGGACACTTAGGTTGTTTCCATGCCTTGGCTATTATATATAACGCTGCAATGAACAAAGGAATACATACATCTTTACAAATGAGTGTTTTCATATTTTTGGGTAAATACCCATAAGTGGGTTCGCTGTATCATATGGTAATTCTGTTCTTAATTTTTTAAAGGAAACTCCATACTGTTTTCCATAGTGGTTGTATCAATTTACATTTCCACCAACAATCTACAGGACAGGAAAGGACAAAAATTATAAATTCCACTCAAGTGTGGAATATGAAAAATAACCAATAAAGGAACTCATAAAACAAACAAAAACAAATTCATAGATGTGGACAATGAAATGGTGGTTACCAGAGGGGAAGGGCACATTAGGTAAAGGGGGTTCAGGAAACTAGACTTTGGGTGCTGAGCATGTGACAGAGTATGCAGGTATCATATTATAATGCCGTACACCTGAAATTCATGTTATTAACCAAAGTGATCTCAATACATTTAATAATAATAATAAAAAGTTTGTTTGCACATCAGTAAGAACAGAAGCTAAATCTAGGACCTGAAATAAAGGACATTGCCAGGTGAAGATGAATCAAAAATAGGAATAAAGTTTCCCTGAAACTATCAAATAAATTTAATGGGAAAACTATATAATTTAAAAAACGCAACCTCTGTTGATGACTGTCTTATTAAGAACTTACACAACAAAAATGTAAAACCAAGAACACAAAACACTTAAATCCTCTTGTATATGATATAGGATAGAAACAATGGAGGAGATACTCAAAGACTGTGAAAACTGGTATCTAGCATGTAGATCCTTGGAAAAAGAGGGTCTATTCTGGTACAACTTCAAAAAACTACTGTAATTTATGTTAATGATGATTTCCTCTGAAATTCTGAATGTTTTCATCACTGATGGCATGTTAAGTTATTATAAAGGTACTAATTTCTCTTTGCTAGAGGTGAGCACTTTCTCTAGTCTATCCACAAGCTGTCAACCTTTTCGCTTCAAATATCTTGATTTAATTTCTGCAGTCTTTAGAAAATAACATCTTAAATGATTTCAGCAGATACTGCCTAAATTTAGAGAGTGATTAGGACTAATTTTTAAATAAAACTATGGAACAAAAAATTAAACAAGCCCAACCACACATCAAAGTATTGTTGGTACTATGCAAAATTTCATTTAAATTCTTAGCCCCCTTCCCCACCCCAATGCTTTTGAGACAGAAAACATCCAATAATAGTAATAAATTTTATCAGTTTAATAATTAAAATAGCAATAATAAATGTTTATTTTGTGGCAGTCATTACTCTAAGCATTTTGCATATATTTATTCATTTTATCTTTATAACAACGCTTTGAGATGTAGATGCTGTTATCATCAGCATCCCCATTTTACAGATGAAGAAACTGAACCATGTTGACATGAAACTTGCCTACGGTTAACATCTAATGAGTGGCAGAGCCAGTATTTGAACTCAGAAAGAATGTGGCACCCATATAATTAACGATTATCAAGTAATCTTCAACCATGCCCACACATTAGAAGCACTTAGGGGTTTTTTTACATTCCTGATTATGTTGGCCACATTCAGACTAGATACGTCAGAGTTTCTGGAGGGGATTCCCAGGCAGCAGTATTTATAAAGCTCCCCGGGTCCAATGTGCAGCCAAATTTGATAACTACAGCAGGATGCTACATTGCTCTAATGATTACAAGACCAACCTTAACTCTAATACGATCTGCTTAATATATTTTGACATGAAAGTTAACATCAATTTTAAACTAACTTAATTTTAAAAATATAAATTAAGTTGCTAATTGAATAGAAGACTGGTGATTACCTGAAAGGACCCACTGCTTTCTCAGAACAGAATTTCTACCTCCTAATTTAAAACATATCAAGCTTCCCAGACCTACATTTGTTTCCTCTTCCCCCAAAAAGGTGAGGTGGGGGCACATCTTAAAAGAGCAGATCTGCGAATATGGGCTCATGGGTTTCAATAGCACTGGAGGGAACTAATTATACTGCCTGACACCCTTCTGTCCTTAAAATGCTTCTTACCACTATCTGCTCTTTACATATATACCTATATATTTACACATATACATGTATATAATCACATACACATACATATATACAGCAACTCCTTGAATAGCATCGTTTGGTTCACTATCACTTGGTTATAATATTGATGAGAAAAAAAATTAAAAATCTATTTCTAGCCAGCGAAGCCACTATGTAGACATCTCCCTTTGTCTGTGTGGGGTTTCTCCAGAGACTCCAATCTCCTCCCACATCCCAAAGATGTGCACGTAAGGTTCATTGGCAAGTCTATACTGAGTGAGTGTGGGTGTGGGTGTGGGTGGGAGTGAGCCCTGTGATGGAAGGATGTCCTGTCCAGTGTGGGTTCCCACCTGGTGCCCTGAACTGCCAGGAGAGGCTCCAGGTACCCAAGACCCTGAACTGGAATAAATGGGTTGAAAAAGAATTCTTACTTTTTATTCACCTTTCTTAAATGTATGTGTAGCTCACACTTATTTCAATATTTAATACTAGAAGTGTTTAATATTAGAAGAGCTTTATTTAGAAGTTTGGTGATGTTTTTGTGACCAGAAATATATGGTTAGGAACTTAACTCTTGTTTATGTCAATTAACCTATGGGAAAATTGGTTTCCTTATATGTCATTTTGCTTAAAGCCATAGTTTCCAATAACCTATTGATGACGTGAAGTGAGAACTTAACTGTATACATACATTTATATGTGCCCACATATACACACACGTATGTATCAAAGTGTGATTCCTGTGAAGAAATCTAAGCAATGAAGCTGGCTTCTGCCTTGAGGCCACTTGAGCTCTGGTTTAAGAGCCAGCAGGCAGGACAGCAGCAAATGAGGAAGTTGCTCGAAGTCAGCTTGTACTCCCTTCACCAAGCTGCATTGCCTACATGTGTCCACATCTCTCTATGGAAGAGCCTTTGCAATTCTCACAAAGGAGCCATGTGGGCTAGCAGAAGTACTGCTCAAAAGGTCAGGGTTCTCAAGCAAAGCTGGGCAAAGGCAGGGTGGCCAAGAGGACGTCCCCCTCAGCACCACCACCACCAAGAGCAACACGGCAAGCCGTGCCCCTCGATGAGTGCGAAGAATCATGCCTGTTTTAAATCTTGGTCATGGATGGAAGAGGAGGAAAACAAAAAATCAACCCTAAGAATTCATTACGACAATCCAAAACTCATGCAAATTTTTAGGACAAATGTGTATAACAAACAGCATCCCCAAATACCCTGAAGCAGAAAATTTAATGTTAAGGGTCAAAGCTGGTGATACTGGAGCAATTGTTAATATTTTCAGGAAGAATTTGTCTATAATCTAGACCTGGAAGAATCCCCACAAAGTTATAAAAAAAAAAAAAAATGAGTAGTTGACAGTTTTAAATGAATCAACTAATTAGTTAATTCACACACACACACACAATTTAGGAAATAAGACGTGATAAGTAACAGCCAGCAGAATAAGTCTCACAAAGGCTTCAGATACTAGAATTATCTAATTCAGAATATAAAACTATATTTACTATGTTTAAAGCAATAAGGAATTTGAAAATATGTCCAGGAAAAAATATTTTATAATATAACGTATAATATTTATAATATAGTAAATATTATTAAAACAGTCAAGCAAAAATTAAGAAGTCATTTTCTAAGTTCTAGAAATAAAAAAAATAACAAAATAAAAACCAAATGGATAGATTGAAAGACAGATTAGAGTAAGGGCCAAAAGAAAAGACATATTTGGACAAAAGCTGAGAGAGTTTGTACCAAGAGACTCTCACTTAAGGAAAGTCTACAAAATTCAGGTGGAAAAAGTGATCTCAGGTCAAAAATGAAAAAAAAAAATATTAAGCAAAGAATGTGGCAAATGTGTGGATAAATGTTAATAAACATCCTCTTTAAACAATAACAAAATTTTATGTGATTAATAATGTTCTTTACACACTATAGCAATACAAAATAACAATAGCATATGGCATGTGAGGATGGGAGTTAAAATGTTCTAAAGTATTCTTTGAGAGAGGGAAAAGAGATTGACTAAATTTAGAGTTTATAAGTAAAGTATGCATGCTAAAATTTCTAGGATGACTGCTAAAATATAGAAATAGAATTTGTAACAAACTAACAAGGGAAGGAATGTGATGAGGAAAAAATTATCGATCCAAAAAAATACATACAAGAAAGAAAAGAAACATTAGGGGAGAATACATAATCAAATAAA
The DNA here is from genome assembly GCF_014176215.1 of Rousettus aegyptiacus. Classification (NCBI taxonomy): domain Eukaryota; kingdom Metazoa; phylum Chordata; class Mammalia; order Chiroptera; family Pteropodidae; genus Rousettus; species Rousettus aegyptiacus. The sequence goes on along the minus strand of NW_023416306.1, from coordinate 151,036,206 downwards.
TCCAAATTCACTAAGAATAAATAGAATAGATGATCTAGGTAAAAGTCAAACATTTTCCGATTTATTTTTTTTTTTAAAGAGGAAATGCTGAATATATAAGTTAGTTATGTTAGGGTCATCTGGGTGGGGGTTACAGAGAAAGGGGATACCATGGGAGGGAAGGGGAAGACACAAAATTTCATTCTCCAAGTGTTTGTAAAGCTAAAATATTCCCACATGAGCCTTTGCCCTGCCAGACGTGAATTCTAAATTAAATTTGATGCAATACTTGATTTTTAATGTACACACAAATTACCTGAAGATTTATTAAAATGAAGATTCTAATTTAGAAGTTCTGGGGTGGGCCCTGTGAGTCTGCATTTCCAGCAAGCTCATAAGTAGTGATGATGCTGTTGGCTCTAATCAGTACTTAGAATATATGGTCAAGATAGACTTAATTTCTTAACAAACAGACTAATACATAGGTAGATATAATCCAGAGAAAAGCAAGGACTGGTCCATGATCTAACTGAAAGTTCAAACTTCAAAAGTTTGAAAATAGAGTTTTGCCAGGTTGGTTGGGTTTTTAAGTTTGATGCCAAGACTTCACAGGAGGCAATACCTTACCCGAATTCATGTAAGATTATTGTATTCTTTATCCCACTTCATGCATATTCATGTGAATATTCATATGTTTCACTGTCGAAATCCTAGTGTGTTCAATTAAAAAGTGCTGCCTCAAACCCTTCCAAAATCCAAAAAAACCTTAAATTCCAAAACACATCTGTGCCAGAGATTTTGACAAGGGACTGTGGACTCATAATGCATTTTTTTTTTCATTCTTTGACTAATCAGAGCTTTTGCGGTCATTTTAAAAAAACAGTTGTCTCTATAGTATAAGAATACTGGAAGCAAGGAAGAAAATATAATTATTCATTGGTACAATAATTATTCAGTCTCAAAAACTATTTTTTCAGGTAATTAAGTAAAATCCCAAGTCATTATTCACTTGGGGTTTTATTTTTGTTACCTGAAGGCAAAATAACATTGACCTAATTTCAGCTTTTAAGTGAATAGCCACTGAGATTCTTCTAGGCAGAACTATCTTCTTGGATATGCCACTCTTCAAAAAGAGAGAAATGCCAAATTAGCTTTAAAAAAAAAGACTTTTCACAAGATTAAATAACATATATCTATATAAAATAAAAGTCATATGAAAGTGCTATTATCTCGTGTATTTAAAGGAAACACAATCTCAATGACACTAAAATTGCCAGTTGCTGAGTTTGAAGTAGTAACATACAGAACTATATATAGGCATAAAAACCTTTAGAAAAATCTTTGGCACCATAGAGAGTTTTTCCAAACTGTTATCTACCTTTGATTCTCAAAGCATGAAACCTGGAGAGACAGCAAAAGTAAAATCCCCCATGACCTGTTCCCTCCCACAGTCAAACCACACACCTTGGGAGATTAAACGTCCTTCGACGGCAGCAATAAAGTAGTCACATCAGGCATTGTTACATTTGTTCCTTTTGAGATCTTGCTCATTTTATGGAGGACTTTTAAGTCTCACCTGCACAGAACATTTACAGTAGACACTCTGACCTCAGTTCGTAAAGTAAACAGATAGCAAACATATCAATCAACAGACAGAGGTATGACCTAATGATGAGGACCGCTTTCAAAAGCCATGTGATGCATGAAAACGCTCTGTGTAGAGGGGAGGTTGTGTCAAGGTTTGAAAACAAACATCCTGATGATTCCAGTGATTTCTGAGGGTTTGTTGTTGTTCTAAGAACAAGAAGCGTATCACAATAGAAAGGTCATTATTTTAAAATTTCTTTTTAATTAAATCTATTGAGGGTAGCATTGGTTAACAACACTATGTAAGTTTCAGGTGTACAGTTCTGTAACACAACATCTCTATGTTGGATTCTCACCGCGCAGAGTCTAGTCTCCTGTCACCACATACTTACTCACCTCATCCTCCCCTCTCCCCAACTGCCCTCTGGTAACCACCATACTGTTGTCTGTGTCCATGAGTTTGTGTGTTTTGTTTGTTGGTTTATTGCTTTCTGTGTCCTTCAATCGATAATGGATAAAGAAGCTGTGGTATATATATATATACAATGGAATACTACTCAGCTATAATAAATGATGAAATATTGCCATTTGCGACAACAAGGGTGGGTCTTGAGAGTATCATACTAAGTGAAATAAATCAGATGGAAAAGAACAAGAACTATATGATTTCACTCATATGTGGGATAGAAAGACCATTTTTAAAGGGAGAAATATTATAGGTGAGTCAAGGATGGGTAAATTAAACAATGAATGAACCTCTTCCTAACTACCAAATTAGACATATACTGTATTATGACTTAAGATGTTGAATACTATCAGTTCATTCCCAAACATAAATTGCTGTAAGAATCAATCTAAAATTATTTCAAGAAATAGTTGTTGCCCACAGTTCTGGGATAAAGCCCTTAACAGATCCATGAATCTTGACCTGTGAACTATTTAATAAAAACCAGTAATTCAGGGAAAAAAATGAAAGTTGTAATCCTTATCCTTCTCCCCAAAATAGACTAAAACAAATAGGCAAGTTGGAAGCCAAAACAAAAACAATGTTAGATGCTGAGATAACATTTTCAAAGTGTGCCAGCTGGATATTTAATAAAAGTGATAATTATCATATTTAAGTTTCAATTCAGAAAGCTCTCCTTCCAAAAAACATATGTTAAATCATTGGTAAAATTTCCCCTAAAAACAGTGTTTGTGAGAATGCTTACAGTAGATTTTTAATAAATATGAAATGAATCTATTATAATAGTTCTAGCCAGTAGTGCTCTAGACACTATAAAAAATGATAAGATTCATCTGTGATATCAAACATATTTACATATATAACATACTTTCCAATTGCCATATCTTTGACAAGGACTTTTTTATATTTCCAAAGAAAGTTTTTTTTATTCACTGATGCTTCACAAGATAAATACACATGACAAATGACAAATCTACAGGAGAGAGATTTCTTTGTGTGCTATTATTTAACAACTAAATACACGACATCTATCAAACATCTCTCATTTGTGACACACTCAAGCTTCTTTTGTTGTGCCAACCAAGACCTTATCTTCCAATTTTATCTCCTTATGTGAGGCTTGATGGCCCAATGAAATGACATCTCCGCAATTCTAGCCTGTCTTAAACTGCAACAAAGCAGTGAAATTCAGTGGAATCTAACAGTCACTAAGTATTCAGTTCTGCTTTCTTACTCATCGCCTTTTATGGGTGAAGACAAAGAAATAGTTGCCTAATTTTAATGACTTGTCCAAGAATATCAGCATGAATATCCTGGTACAAAGTGAATTAAAGTCATCTTTGAAAAATACATTCTTTCCCAGCCATGCAGCAAAAGTAAGAAATTTTTAAAGGTCTGTTTCTGAGATTACGCTTGAAGAAAGCTGCCAACTTTTTATTTCAAATATATTCCCAGGTCATTCCCTCCAGTGCCCCAACTTAAACAATTCAATATCAGCAGCCCCCAAATCCATTGACTTGACCTGCTCGTCAAGGTCACTCACCCATCTCATGGTTTCACCTTCCTCATCATCCAGCCTGGCCCACCATGCTGCATAATAATCACTCCCTTGCCTTTTTCCCAATCCATCTCTGCTTCCATGTTATTCAGCTGGCAAAACTACAGCACTGGTTGAACACAATTATACTTGATTCTCTCCCTAAGCCAGAGAAACTTACCCAATCTAGAGAAAATAAGCTATACTGGCTGGTTTTCAGCTCTGCTCAACAATCTTACCACACCTCTTTGGCCATCTTACATTCCCACTGCTAGAAAACTATTTTATACTTCTACCCTTTCCTCATACTAGTCTGATGATCTTGATTCTCATTTTTCTTAGAAAACAGGAACAAGCAAATATTAACACAGCATCTTTCCACAGCTATGTATACTCTCCTATATGTATCTACAAATCTAAAACATGCAACAGTTTTGCTCCCATTAAATGGCCAAATCACTACTTGACACACTAGATTCTCATCCCTTTTGTCTACCTAAGGAGATACTTCTATCCATTCATTTATTTCTACTAAATAATCGGTGATAACAACTCTCATTTTTTAAAAAAGTAAGCTGAATATTTGTGACATCACATTCAATGTAGCTAGTCACTATACCCCATAGCAAAAATCTCTCAATAACTATGGATCTTGTCTTTATTTCCTCATCTCTCATTTTCACCTGAACCAATTCCAATCAGGCTTTTGCCTTCACCCAACTACTGACAGTGATATTGTCAACATCACCATGAACGCATAATGCTACATCCCACATTCAAATAGTGATCAAGGTCTTCGCTCTCTCAGCAGCATTCCCACGGTTCTTCACTCCTCCCTTGTTGCTGGCCCTCTCTTTTAGCAGCTTTGAGACACTCCACTTGCCTAATTATCCTCCTATTCTCAATTGCAGTTCCTTCTCAGTGGTCTGTACTGGTTCCTCTCTAGCTACTCAATCTCTAAATGATAACACCCCGTACTCAGTCCTCAGGAATCTTTTCTTGGCCCACTATACTCACTCCCTTAGGGATCTCATTGAATCCCATGATTTAAATCCACCTACCAATTGAACACCCAACTTTATTCCTTCAGCTCTAACCTGTCTCCTAACTCCAGGCTCATATATGTAATGGCCACTTTCTCTTGAATAGGTATCAGCATCTCGAACATTTTCCTCATCTAAGAAAATGGCATCATCATTCAGCCAGATGCTCAGGCCAAAGTCCACATTGTCAACAAATCCCAACAGCAATACTTTCAAAACATACCTTGGATCCAAACACCTCATGCAACATTCACTTACCACCTGCGCCCGAGTCCCACGTATAAGCCTCTTAACCTGTCTTCCTGTTTGTTCTCATGCCCTGTACAGACTACTCCAGTGTCATCTGTTTAAAACAGAAACCAGACCATTTTTTCTCACATCCGAAACCCTGACAGCTTCCCATCGGATGTGAAAAGGTCCAGAAGGCCCTGGTTATCTGGCTGCTGACCACCTCTGTGGCTTTCTGTCCTCTTGGATGTGCCCTTGCTCATCCCTCTGCAGCCACATTAGCCTCTTTGTTATTCTCTAAACACCCTGCAGTGACCTTGCCTTGGAGCCTTCACAATTGCCATTTCTGTCGTCTTACCCACAGTATTGACGTTGTTTTTTTCCCTCACTTCCTTTCATTTCTTGCTCAAATGTCACTTTCTCCAAGAGTGCTTTCCTAACCACACTTATCTAAAATTATGCACCTGCTTTATTTGTTCTCCATAGCACTCATTCACTGATGTTATACTGTATCTTTTTTTGTTTATTTGTTTATTACCCAACCCCCTCTCTAAAATGTAAGATTCACAAAGCTGGAGACTTTATTCCTCCCTGTACCCACAGCATCTAGAGCTAAGCCTGGTTCATACCAGATGCCCAATAAATGTTTGTTGAGTAAATTACCAATTTAAGCAATGAATGTATTACCAATTTAACCAATATTATCTATGAGTATGTGTAGTCAGGCAGCCTGTCCCCACATACCAAAAAGATAAAGTATAGTTTTGATTAATTGGTGCTATCAAAGCAAATCTGTATGATTTTAAAATTTTCCATTTTATTTCCTAAACTGATAATAAGAAAGAAAGAACAATAGACAGAGAACTCATAATTGGTCTTCTTACCCCCAGTTTCAGATTAAAGATATCATGTATTCACTGGCTAATTAACAGCAAATCTTAATCCCATGCATAGCTGTTTTGATCAATTGTGATCTGTAAGTCACAAGTGAGAAAACAAACAAACAAACAAAAGCTAGTCTTTCCTGTTGAAATTAGGGTCTCAAAAGTATGCTAAAAATCTCAGTCTTCTCATAAAAATCATTTTCTCCTTTGTTTAGTAATGAATATCGCTAAATAAGGGGTACAAGGAAATGGCCAATTCTTTCTTCATTATGCAAATGTATCTTCTGTGCCTTGTTGAAACTCAATCTTACCAAGTATAAGAATACTTCTTTGACCTCCCGTAATAGTCAAAATAGGTTGGGTTACACTGGGTATGCCAAATCCAGTCTCTCATCCCAAGAAAATATCGACAAAAGTATATTGCTTAAGATACATGTCTACATGAGGGTTGGCTCCAATTCAGTTTATCATGGTCGATAAAGGACTCGAAATACAGAGGCTCCATCTCCACACTTGCTTTCATACTCACTATGACAATGGGATGGAATGCAGTGGATCATGTACCAGTTCTTAAAGCCTCCCACACTTTGCTCACATTTTATTGGCCGAAGCAAGTCACATGGCTCCTCCCTACCTTCGAAGGCGGAAGGGAAGTGAAAATCTGTAATCTTGTCAGAATATTTACAGCCTTTATGACTAATAACTTTTACACAATAGTGGGAAAAGACATCCCTGCTTAGGTCACTGATTCTACACAGTCACGTGTGCGAACATACAAATGGCCTACAATGAAGAGTCCCAAGCCCTGGTGGCAAAATTCCTGGAAAGAAAAAAGAAATTCATGTTTCAAAAATAAAAGCCAAATTAAATAATGCTATATTTCCCAGGAGTTTCACAATAACAACCAAAAGCATCACTAACGCATGAAATTTATTTTATAATAAAATACCAATAAACAAAACTCTGCTGATGCTTTCTTGGTGATGCTTCTAATTTTGCAGGCACCTGATGGAAGATCTTTCTTGTCTATAATCCTGGCTTAGCTGAACCCAATCTATATGGATGAAGATGAGCTCTGACCTCAGTGATCTCAAATTCAGCTAAAGATGTTCCAGAAGCCAAAGAAACAAGATAAGATTAATGAATAGCTAAAAGGTGTTGGCATCTATGCAGAGATTTGTATATGACAGACTAAGCACTCTTCACAGGAAAATGACAGATAGGACACAATGAAAGTGGAAGAATGTATGCAGTATTCCAGTCTTTTATAGCTCAGGTTACATAAAAGCATATAAATCATGTGTTTTTTTAAGGGTGGGGACAGAAGTGCTAAAGAAAAGATTATAAGAAATTATAAAAGTGAAGAGTAAATGAATGATGTTTACGGGGAAATTATGTATATACCATACTGAATAACTTCATTGTGAAGCTTTCACATTCTGCACAGACTTATGGACATCAACACTCTCAATTTCCTGAATCATGTAAAAGGAGTTTTTAAATTATCAAAGACCTAATGGAAAGAGGTTTGATGACTGATTCCTCTTTGAATGCCTGGCCCAGTGTCCCCTCACAGTATTAGGACATTGATGGGAAAAGAGAAAATTCTCAATTCACCTGAATAGTCATGCTTCTTCCAACATGGAGATTTAGTCAAAGTGTGTAATTTAGACAAAAGAGAAACTAGATGGCTAAACAACACACTCTCCAGCAGAGGTGTCTTAATCTGTTCGGCTGCCATATCAAAATCCCAGACTGGATGTTTAAACAACAGAAATTTATTTTCTCACAGTTCCGGTGGCTAGAAATTCCAGATCAAGGTTTGGCAGGGTTCAGTTTCTGGTTTACAGATGGCCACTTTCTTGTTGAGTCCTCACATGGCCTTTCCTCGGTGCTCAAACAGATCTCCAGTTCTCCTTCTCTTCCTCTCCCCTCTTTTTGGGATTAGTGGTCTTAAAAGATTAGGTCATGGCTTCACCCTCATGACCTTTTCTAACCCTAATCACCTCCCAAAGGTCCCATCTCCAAACACCATCACATTGGGGGTTCGAGTTCCAACATATCAGCTGGGAGGGGCACACAAACATTTAGTCCATAACAAGAAGTAACATATGCCCTGACTGGATGGATGATAATAAAATGAGGACTCCGAAGCATGGGTTCAAAACACAGGTTTAAACAATACAGGACCTTGTTTAAGTGTCGTGGTACTCAACAGTTAAATGAGAGTGCATAAGTAAGAAAAATGACCTCATTAAGCTTTTGAGTGAACCAACACATGAAAAGGTCTCACTAGACTTCCCCAAACAACGTCTCTGCAACTTTCACAGGGTAAAACCTTCTAAATTACATTAGGAGAATTGTAAATGATGAACAGATAAATATGTACAAGGCTTACAAACAAAAGCATTGTAAAAGCTGAAAAGCTTCCATCTTGCTCTGGATCCCAAGGTCCCTGAGAAAGAATCTTGTGAACAGTTGACTTTGTATCATCTCTTGACCAGTTGTGAACTAGTAACATAAATGAACTTCTTATGTAATGCTAGGCACTGAGTTAATTGCTTTTTTTACATGTCATCCAATGTAATATTCACAGTAACCCATCTTACAGATAAAGAAACTGACATCAGAAATATTAAATAATTGGAACAATATTATTAAAGTCAAAAATATGAGGATCAGTTCTCAAACAATGTGCTTTTATTCATAAAGCCAATTTTGAACTGGGAAACAATTCGTTGGGCCATGAACTAGCTACTGGAACACAAGCAAGTGACTTAATTTCTCTGGAATCCAGTTTCTTCATCTGTAAAGTGAGAGAAATAGACTGGATGATTCTCAAGTTTTGTGATTACTTTTAAATAACACTTGATTAAAAACAAACACACACACGCATACACAAAAACACTTTTAATAACCTACATCACAGAGGCTATTATAAAGAATAAGTTAATAGATGCAAAAAAATACTTCTGATGATGAGTAACTATGTGATTTTAGAGTTCTGCCATCATGATTTCACAACCAAAGAAGGAACTCTCAACTCCAACCAGGTCTCTTAAAATATTTAACTCAGGAACACTGGAAAGAGTGAGGATGAGCATACACTCCTATTAAAAGAAAAACCCTCAAAATGTATGCTCAATTGGCAGCTGTTTCACTGCATCAACTACAAAGAAAAATTTCTGAAGATGGGTACTTAACACAAGTTTTTAAGACCCTTGTTGAAGCTTCAGCATATCTCGGAAAACTGGATTGATTACAGCCACGCCTTCCACAAGTCAAAGCCTGTGCTCTGGAAATAGTTACGTAGACGTTGACAAGCAAAAAAAGTTGTGAACTGACAATATGATAGCAGCATCCTATACCAGGGTAAGTGAACATTTTTATCACAGCAGGTTTAATGGCAGTCACTCATGCATGTCATTTTTGCCTCATGGTATCCAGAGATGGTCTGAGCCTGAAGCAGAACCCAATGAAGAAGTCAGCATAGCTTTCAAGAAACTCAGAGAGAGTATGTGGAACTAATCCAGGATTAATTGCCAAGCCAGATGGAAATTTTACAGATAATGAAATTATAACTTTCTGAACAATAAGAACTTAGAGAGATCATGGGTAATAAGGCTGTTTTTTGAGCAGCTGACTTTGTATCATCTCTGAGTACTAAGTAGAAGCACAAAATGACCCTCAAAAGGTCCTTGAAATGAAGCCTTTTGGAAATCATTCAAGAATTTACTGCAGTTGAAGTCTGCTAGTTTGATGAGTTAAAATAAGAACAATTAAAGGGGATAAAGGTGATAGTGAAGCAAAACTTCCTATGAAGCAGCTCAGCAGGATCAACAGACCGATAAGACTGTACGTAGTCAACAAAGCCAACGGCTCTTACAGAGCAAGCACCCTGGGAAATAACTGGATGGGAATTAAGCAAGAATGTAACTACAAACCCTATGACACACTTCGTGAAGAAGCTAAGATACTAACTGGAACATACCCCTGAAATGTCACACAATGCAGACAAAAGTGTCTACAGTTGCAAAAATTCTTAAGAATGTCTTTGCAGACAAAGGATATTCGTCACACTGCCAAGGACGGCATCACATTTGTTACAGGTAACATAAAAAAAATATGAAATTACTAAAAGTGATTATGACGTTTTCATGGCAAAATATAGATACTAACATCTTATGATGTTTCCTTGACAAGCTACCATCTGCTCACAAATGGAATGGAAACATAAAAGCACATTGTGATCCACGTATACATACACAGCTGTTTTGCAGATGGGTGCAGATACAGTACAATGCGGACATAATTTAAAATACATAGGCTGAAACCCCAGATTTCATGGTAAAGGCCTAATTTGGGGGACAGAACATTCACTGAATGTAAGTTTTTTAAACACACACAGAAAATACTTCCACTCACTGTATATGAGTTTAGAAATAATTCTTAAAGCTGCATGGAAGTTATCATCAACTAAAACCATTGTTTTAGGGCCAACTACAAAGAAAAATATAACACATTTGATATTTTTGCAATTCCAGTTTTTCATTAAAAATTCTCTACATACAATTTTTTCCAAAAAAATCAATCTACCTCAAAATCAAAATCAAGAGTTTTGAGCCAATGGCAGGCAAAAAGGCATTTTTAGCCTTATCTTTGGTTAACTATGTAGATGGTATACCACTGAAATTTACTTATATATAAATAAAGCTCAACATTTTCACTATCCAAAAAAGTCAAATACATAAAGTCAGTTGCCCCCAGACCCTAATCCAGGACACATTCCTCCTTTCACAGGGAAACTGCTCCTTTTTTCTTTCTCACCATGAAGTTGACAATCATAGTGCCCCACCTCCTGGGCACAGTTAACTGATCCTCGTCCAGGCGTGTAACCACAACCAAGCAAGAGCCTTCCCAGGGTGTACACCCTGGAGCTGGGACAGGCAATGCACTCCCCTCCCGACGATGCTGTGAAGGACAAGGCAATACTCACCAAATGCCACATCTGCCACAAAGTAGGAGAAGCCAGTCAGTCATAAAGGAACAGAGAGGGGTAGAGGTGTGGGTCTCTGAGTGCTGAGATATCCCTGAATCAGCTGCAAGCCTTCCCTGCTCTTTGTTATGTAAACCGGTAAATTCCTTTTTACTTGCTTGGTTCGGTATTCTCTCCCTTGCAACCCAAAGTGTCCCAAATAATCAAAAACCAGAGGTAATTGAAACTTATACCTGCCAGTCTAAAAGGAAACATTTGCTTTTGGTTATAAACCTATGGAATGAATCACACTGGACAGTTCAGGACTGCATCCCGAATGCAGCCTGAAGGTTCACAGGAATGAGGTGGGTTTTTATAGGACATTCAAGGTGGTGGTGGTGGTGGTGGTGATGGTGGTGGTGATGGTGATGGTGATGATGATGATGATGATGATGATGATTTGGGTGGAGAGAGAGAGAATCATCCCCAGATTCAGAGAGAACGTAAGTATAGAGAGGACAATACCCTTTCCAAACTCTGATGGACTTGCCCATGTCCTGAGGGCCTCGTTGAAAGCTTCCTGTAAGCAGGGCTATGAACAAACAGAGCAAAGCCTTGACCTCTAGGACACTGTGTGACCTGGTGCAGATTTCTTAACTTCTCTGAGCTTTATGTTTCCTCATCTATAAATGGGAATACTACCTACACCGTAAGATTATTATGAGGTAGCTTTTCTCAATGGGCACTCCTAGAACCACTTGCATCAAAAGTACTTGACATGCCTGTTAGAATATAAATTCCTGGGCTCAAACCCAGACCTTTTGAATCAAAGTCTTACACTGTCAAAGATAGAAACAAAAAACAAACAAAAAACAAAACAAAAGAAACCTTCTCAGGTTGTTAATCTATACATTAAACTTTGTAATCCACAGGTGTAAGCATAAAGTAAGCACAACTGCCAATACCTTTCATCGAATATCTTCTATACACTTCTACCAACAACAAATACATACACACAAATCTCCAAGGCTGCTGAACTTGAAATTATTAGAGAATTCTCTAATTTCAAGTTCTCGAGAATGCTCCAAAACAATCGAAAATTTATATTTTGGAAAAGAGGAAAAAATTAATAGTATCAGACTACCCTGAGCTTATACTTGATTATCAAAATTCATTTAAAGCAGTGATTCTCAATCTTGATTACACATTAGAATCACCTGGGAAGCTCTTAAACCCTTGCCCCCATGTTCAAGGCTGAGCGCCAGACAAATAAATCAGAGTCTCTGGAGGTGGAGCCTAGTCATTAGTATTTTTTAAACTTTCCCAAGTGATTCCGGTGTGCAGGCAAGATTTTCATATTTTTAGCAAGCATGAGAAAGGAATGTTAACTACATACAGTGATAATAAAAGAAAAATTGAGTGCCATTAACCTAAGCAGGCATGACAGTTTATTTCCTAGCTAATATACATGAAGGGAACCAACTCTTATTCCTCATCCTTTTCTAAGCAATAGACAAAATACTTTAAAAGTATGTCGATACATTTATACTAGTAAAATTAAGTAAGACTGCTAATACAAAGGGTTGGTGAACATGTGGACTAACAGAATCTTTTCTGCACTGCTGGTGGGAGTGTAAATTGATACAACCACTTTCAAAGCACTTGCACGTTACCTTGTAAAGTTGAACAGTGTCATATCCTGCAAGACAGCAGTGGTTGTTAGTCTACCTTTAGATACACATGTGTATCTAAAGGGGAACCCTGGCACATGTGTACCAGATAGCAGCCCTGGTCGTGGAAGCGAAACTGTAAACACCCTACATGCACAATGACAGAAATATGGATGAATCACAGCATAAATTATGCTATAATTTATGGGTGAACTGTGGCATAATTGCAAGGTAAAATATTACACAGCAGTGACAGCCTGGATGAATCTCAGTAACCTAATGTTGAGAGAAAAAGCAAGTCTCAGGAGATTAGGTAAACCAGAAATATCTCTTCATAAAGTTCAAAACCAGGCAAAATAAAACAATATATCACTTAAGCGTACATGGAGGTAAGGAGGGCATAAACCAAATGAACTACAAATAATGATCAGTTATCCCTGATGGCAGAAGGATGGGGAGGCAAAGAAGATAAAGAAGAGTTACAGAGATAGATGTAACAATCTTCTGATTTTTGGATTAGACAGTGTGTACACAGAGCTCATTTGAAAAATAAGTAAAATAAAAGGCGGCCATGAATGGACAATTGGTGGTATGTCATAAACCAAGAATTATGATTATTCTAATTCTGTGCACTAGAGTTCCAGAGAATGGGAGAAAAAGAAAATTCTATCAGCAAAGACAATAGAACCCAATACCAGTGAGAATGAAATTCAGGGGACTTTCAATGATTCTAAGTCAAATACTAAGCTAGACTCATTCAATCTTCCAGGTTTTATCTTATTTTAGAAGCAAGAATCTCAAAGTAATCAGGCCAATGTACTGATTTTTGAGCACAGTGGCTTTTTTGCCTCGCCAGCCAGAGTTGGCTCTGATGAAGCTAATGGAGAATGGTTAGGAAGGAAGGGGAAAAACCCTCCCAAATAATTGCAAAAACAAAAAACAAAAACCAATTTCTAATGTAACAATTCTCAGTTTTTAAGAGTTACGGTCTTCATATTTCAATAAGGAATTAATATAATTTAACATCTGACACAGGAAGAAACATTAGGCCTAATGGCAATATCTAGCGTTTATTATTACCTGGAGAGAAAGGATTTATTTCTTGATACTCTCAACCAAAAAATTGTAGAGAGCAGTTATGGATATTTTTATTCTCTTCTTCCTCTACTTCTGTGATGCAAAGTTTACCTAAACCATTTTGTCTTATTTCAGTTTCTTCCTTTTAAAACCAAGTGACAAGCTCAGTTCTTTCCCATTAGAAAATTTGGAAAATATACTTTGACTTTCAGGAAGCATGTGAATACATAACTGTAAGGTCAGCAATTATGACAGGCAGCAGTCGGAGAGGGGACAGATTTGTTTAGCGTTTGAGTCAGCAGGTCTTTTCAAGATCAATTTCAGAGAGGAATCTTGAAGAGACTATTTCTTCTACATAACAGGCTCTTATTAATTTGAAGACAGTGTTCCACTTTTACCAAAAATAAATTCTTCTTAACTCCTACTTTGTGTGACATAAAATGAAAACAGAAAAATGGGATTGCCTGCAGAAACATAATGGCCCTTAGGAGTGGTTCCCAGCCTTTGGGATGCCTACAAACTTCCTTGAGACTATACTAATGGACAGATTCCTAAGCCTCGCCCCAGATGTACTGAGTCAGAAACTGGAGGACAGGACCAGGAAACTGTATTTTTAACAAGCACTCCAGGACATTCTGATGCAAGAGACCACCAAACCACACTTTGCAGGAAACGCTGTCTTATAGCTTATGGTGAAAATGAACAAACACATGTTCTTTCCTGGATGTTAGACACATTGAAAGAATTTCTGGGAGTCTAAAGTTGTATCTACTCAACTCCATCAAATATGTTTTAAAAGATCCTCTTGTGGCCTGTGAGAGTTAATACACTTGCAAAAATGTCTCAGCTCTTTTACCCATAAAATCTGATAGCAATTTTAAAGGAATTAAAAGCAAATGTAGTATTGGGGTGACTTAATCACTTAAAAATGGCATTTCCTTAAGTTCCCCTGATATTGGAATTCATGTAAATTACTGCTGAATAATGGCATTAAAAAAATCCAGTACGAAAAATTCTTAATACTAACGAAGCTAGTTCCTTGGGATCTTAGGAGATTAAGACATTTAAACAGGTATGATTCAGATCGCTGTTTCCAAACTGTGTGTTAGAATAAAACTTGTATACCACCCAGTATCAAGCCCATCTAGAATCAGCCTTCTCATCACTGCAGCCAGACATTGGGGAGCAGTCTGTATTGATTTCGCAAATGTTTCAAATCAGTCCATTATGAAAAGTTTGAGGAGAAGGGGACTTGAGAGTAAGGAACTGCTACCATGTACGTTCATTCTTGTTGCCCATTAATAAACTCTTGTAAAGGTTTTTGATTAAACAGCATATTAACATGTTCTATGTCAAGTACTAAATGTACTAAAAATTTCTACTGTTCTAAGATTGTAATAAGGTCATAATGCTATTTTATTAAAAGATATATTATGGGAAGCTTTAAAAAAAAAAAAAGCAAAATGTACTCTTCTGGCTTAGATGCAGATTTCTCTTCTAAGTCTACGGCTAGAAAAGCTTTTCCTGATGCTTAACGCATGTCTTTCTCAGTCTCCTGCCTGTCTTCTCTGTACCCCTCCACCTGACATTTACACAAGTACCTAGCAGACCTCCTGTGCTCTCAACCTTAGCTTCCATTAAAGGAAGCGAGCCATGCCACTGAAATTTTTATATCGACCAGAATCTATAGGAGCAGGAAGGGCATTAGGGTTGGATGGAGAAAAATGAAGGTCAATAGAATCGTTTTTGGGTTGAGTCACTCTGTCTTACTGAGTTGGGAAGATCAACGGTCTTACTTCTCAGTGATGTGGTGATAAGAACAGAATTTATAGCTCCTATACTAAAAATCATGACAGTATTTCCTGATAATACCTTTATCTCAAAGTTTTCAATTTTATGGAATTTTACCATGAGAAAAAGTCACAGAAATAAAATGTTTCCTTCCCGTTACTGGAAAGTGGCTGACACTTATGATTAGATAAACTGCCCAGTCCCCTCACATCCCCATCCCCAACAGACTTGCCTTTCACGATTCCTTTGTAGATGCAGACTTTTTAAAAGCATATTCTGTGTTTGACATTAAATTAAGCTATATAATTGTTATTCTAATTTTCTGTGTGCTAACGTTCTTATCTTATTCTTTCTTTTTATCTCCTAACAGTTTCTGCTTTACCAATGGCAGGGCTATTTTTTCATGTGTAAGGATCCATGGCAATAGCAACTTCTTGATGGACTGTAAATTTTACCATTATAAAAGATCCCCTCTCGTCCAGTTAATGCATTTTGTCTTGAAATTGTCCCAAGTTAGTTATTGTCAGCCATGCTTTCTTTTTGCTTGCACTTGCCTAGAATCTGTGACTAATGATTGTCGACCTTGGTGGCATTTCATTCAGGTACTTCTCTTGGAAACAACATGAAATAAACGAAATACTTTTTAACTGCATTCGAGACTATTTCCTTTTAGTGAAATTTAATGAACTTTTGCTAGTGTAATTGCTTATTACAGTTTCTTACAAATCATGCATTCACCTTTGTTTTTTTTTTTAATTTCGAAAGCTGCACACAGATATTTTACTTAAACAAAGATATAGATTGAAAAGTATGAACTTGCCTTGCTTCCACATTTGCCTCTATAAACTTTAAACGATTTATATTGATTCTCTACTATGAGAGAAAAAAGATTTTAGGGTACACTGTCTCCTTTCCTTTGTGTCACCTTCATAGATATAATCTTTTATTAGTTAATTTAATCACACAATTATATACCTAAATCTCTCTCCACTTATCAAGACTAAAGAGTACAGATATTCAATTATCCATTACGAAATAGGACAAAATGAATGTCCTAAGCTTCACTCCACCTTTCGGGCCCTTCAATTTCTTATATTTTATCACTTTTATTGTTATTTTACAATGTCAAACATTGCAGGACTTCAGTTTTCTTCAGTAAATATAAATGATCTTTCATATCTTCCATATAGGTTAATACTGAAAATTGAAAACTAATAAAATGTTTCTAATATTACAATTAGGTAAATATTTTTATTGAGTGCAGGTCTAGAGAGGGAGAGGTAATCCTTTGTCACTATACCAATTCAAGCTTCAAATTCGAGTGCAAATTCAAATTCTTTTATCTTACACGGCACCAATTATTTAGAATTCTGTCACATTTTAGTTTACTTCATAGTTGAATTGAGATTTCCTTTGCAACTTTTGTTTTTCCAAGAATTTCTCATTGCCTCTTTTTTCTTGTTGACGGAGTAAGCATATCTTTATTCGATCAGCAAGATCACCAAGCTGGTCAGTTTTGGACAGGTCTACTCCTCAGCTGTACTTTTTTTAAGTGTCAGTTTTTGTTTATTTTGGGTTGTTACATTTTCCACTTTCTTAAACTGCTTTTTTGATACAGAAAGTCTTCAAAACAAATTTTAGAAACTATGCATGGTAAGTAAAATTGCTAGTCCTTTCCTGTTAGGAAAGTAAGGAATGGGTCAATAGAAGGTTTCCCTTTCAGAGTTTCAAGAACAGAAAACCCATCAGCACATGAGGCAGATAACTATAAGAGGACAAAGATCAGGGACAAGGCTCCAACTATATTGAACTGTGATCACCAAGGCAATCCTAAGAGCAAATGTTGCAGCCAGCCACTCTGCGCAGGCTCTGGGGGTGACCCGTTCAAACCCATTTGTTTGCTTCTGGCTGACTGCTCCTGGTTCACTCACTCCTTCACTTTCTCCTGCTGGGATCTTAGGGCATTTGCAAAAAAAAAAAAAAAAAAAAAATTATATCTGTTTTTAACATAGGGAAGCTGTAAGCTTATCATCCTAAGACACCATAAAAGATTTAACATGATTTTGCTGAATTTTCCCAATATCCTGACCTGGGGCTTGAAGACCCTCATTCATTTTGAAACTGTAACACCTTTGTTGAGGAGAAGTAAAGCTTGGAGCCAACTCCTTGGCCAGCTCTTCTGTGTTCCAAAAGATGGCAGTTTCCAAATTAAAATCCTTCAGCTCGCCATATCCCACTCCCATATTTCTCTTGCTATCACTGAGCCTCTCGACCCGGGGATTTTCCAAGATTTTGTTGGAAAAATAATTATACTTATTTCTAAAAATGAATCAGGAAGTCGGGAATCAAAAACTTTTCACTTCCTTGAAATTAGAACCACCCAACACAAATACACACTTAGAAAAATTTTTTTTTTGCTCCTACATTTCCCCCTCCCCTACTTTCCCATTGAGAAAAAATCCTGACTTTCTATTGTGCCCATAGTTTCAAATCTTTGCAAATGAACTCTAACCAATTATTTACAAATCCCCAGTAGACTTCAGTGTGTCACCATTTTAATTGGCATCTATGACGTACAGACAGGGGTGCCCCTGATGGGAGTCATCAAGCAACCTTTTGTATTATAAGACCTAAACACTCTCAGGTGGAAAGGACAGTGCTACTGGGGCCTTTCTTACATGGGGACCAACATCTACTCACATCAGCTTTCCATCTTTAAAAGAAATGGCAGTGAACCATGGAGCCAATTGACTAAAAACACCAGCTCTGAGGTGGAATTCTCTCACCAGTTTTCAGCTGTCATTAGTACGAGTGCAGAGAACTCATGAGATGAATGGGGTCAGACTTTATCTCTGGGTGGTGGGATTATAGAGGCATTTATCTATCTATCTATCTATCTATCTATCTATCTATCTACCTACCTACCTACCTACTTATAGTTCTCTAATTTTTTTTAAAGAAATTCTGCAATTGCCATGTGTTCTGGGTGAGCCTAAAAAGTTTAAGAAATAAAATAAGAATGATAATGATTTGGTTTATTTTAGAAATTGAGGGGGAAAAAAACTTAAGAAAACTATCTGCCAAAAGGAAAAGTATCTGTGTAATAAAGGGTAATCTATATTGAGAGCAGGTTAACCTGTGAGAACCACTGACAAGAGCACTGATTGCCTAAAAACTTGTAAATAGTTGATGAAAGGTGATGTGACCATAAATCTCCATTCCAATTCAAAAGAAAAATCAACGCAGAAACATCCCCCATTTCACATTTCACATCGCTGCATGATTCCCCTCTCCCTCTGTTGCATGACAAGAGGAAGCAGAAAGCAGTGGGGTACCCAGGAGAATGGAAATAGGTACTTTCCCCGGAAAGGATATGAAAAGAAGATGGTATAGACTCACCTTTAGCAAAGAAAAGACTATAGAAGTTCTTATACTTGGATAAGTGGGATAAAGGTCTCCCTAATTAAAATAATCCTAGAACAGAGAAAATAATTGTGGTTCTGAAGCTCGATGAAAAATTAAGGTTAAATATCTATTTGATAACTTTGTTAAAGTGCAACCATTTAAAGATGGGTGATAATTTAGTGATCATTTACCCTAGGACACAATGTGATGACCTATTGAGAAGTATGACTACATAGAAAAAACTGAATCAGCATTCTCTTAGGTTCAGTTCACGTTGCCTGGAGGATTCCTGGTTCAGTAGAACTTGGAATTCCTGGTTCACTAGAACTTGAGATTCCCATCCAGCGGTCTTGTTGCTCTAAGGAACTAAAGCAAATGTTATCATCTTAATCTATGATGACTATGTCATCTCTAGGGCATATCCTAGAATGTAGGCTGTGTGCTTGTGTAGTGTGTGTGTGAGGGGTGGTTATCGGAAAATTCAGGTTCCAAAAGTGTCAGCTTAATGCAATGGTAGGCTTTATACCCATGAGGTGATGTCCCAGTCTGAAGTTTGCAAACTCAAACCATGACGGAAAGGCAAAGGTCAAATATCACATTTGGAATAAATTTATTAATCATTGTTGCTACCACATCTGTTAGGCATTATCTCTAGTAACCCCAGACTCACCTCCTATGAGAATTGAAACTTTCTCTACACTGTGTCCTCAGGCATTATTTACCTCCCCTTTGGCCTGTTCTCATAGCAATCACTGGACTGGCTAACCAATCTGAAAAAGCATGTCTGTATGATGGAGTTAATAGATGTTAGTGGCTAGAACAGGACTTATTAGCACCTCTCCTTATTAGTTGTTGTACCTTTGGTTGTCTTCGTGTGTAAAAGGAAGATAATACTTCTCATGTTTGTTGTGAGGATTAAAGAAAATTAGTCACATAAAAGCTCTGGCACACAGTAAGTACTCACTAAATAAAAGCCATTTCTGTTGAGTTCATTATTCTTTTCAGAAACAACACAGTTTATACATGGACTTCTTTGCCAAAGTAGACTATTTCCTGGGACAGCCACAATTCTTAGTGTACATTATATTATAATGTCATGTGAACAGCTGTTCATTCAAAGTACTAGTAGAGCTGGTATTTTGTGTAGAAAGAATCTACTGTAAAGAAAATAGGGATTTAAAATTTGAGCATTATTCCTGGTGCATTTTTCGGCCATTGGATCATATAACAAAATCAGAGGGCTGTAAGAGTAAGTGAGTAAAGTGGTATTTATGTAGTCAATTTTTAATAGTTGTTAATATTGAAAGACTATGAGTTGCTCAGTATGGCTGAACATGAGAAGGACTTCAACAGACGAAGATAAATTTCTTGCCATATCTGGACTTAAAGAGCCTTACTCTATACAACATCTGTCCTAGAATCTCCCTATAATCAGTTAGCAAACTCTGAAATGATAATAATACCTGAAAATTATAGTCATTAAGGGATATTTCTAGAGACAGCATGATTCCTTTGAGTGGGGGACAAGGAGAAGTAGGAAGAGAAGAAGAATGAAGTGGGGAGCGGGCTGTTTACTCGCACACACACAGGCATGTACACACACACACACACACACGCATGCATGCATGCACGCTACACCACACCCTGGAGCCTTTCAATCTCTTCTTCCTACATCAACCAAAATAAGTTACTTACTCTCAAAGAAACAAAACAAAACACTAAGAGTCAGATCATAGACTCTCCCTAATTGCTGTCTTCATCACAAGCCATGTAAGTTCTGTATAATTAGAGAATTCATTTTAGAAATAAAATGTTTCAGGTTGCCAAACATAAGATTAAAAATAGACACCGGGCCTGGAACTTTAAAAAGCAATTAAAATAAAATAAAATGAGAGGCATGTATATGTGCCTTGCCTAAAAGTCCAAAACTGAAATTTCAACAGTGCAGCCACAGTCAGGTAAGAAAAGCAAAATTCAAGGAGTGAATCTGTCCCTAACGCTACCCTGGGAAGTTGAAAAGAAGAAGAAAAAAGATCCCCCCAGGGGAAATGCTGACTTTAACATTTTGACCTTCATAACCAAGAACTAACTGATAATGTCATGGGGCTCTGAAACACAAAAGCAGAGACCTAAGACCTCCCAGAACTTCACAGCTACCTAACTCTTTGGGGAAGAGTTTGAATTCCCTTATATCCCCCCCTCCCCAAACACATACACAGTCATAAAGGTGCACATACCACATTTTAGGGTATACTCGAGAACCACAGTTGCAACAGATTCAGACAGCAACGTTCGCTTTAGTTCCGTTGAGCAGCAAGACCTCTGAGAACACATCAAAGTCTTACTCAAGTCTAGTGTGAGCCTGCTCTGCCAACTTGCTTCTATCTTGGTTTCTATTCATCTAGTCTCTCTCGACTCAAGCTGATGTGACCCTGTTAAAATATAAAAGTGGACGATGCCAACAAACGATAGACATGTAACAGTCTTCAGCCCTTTGATAGTGCAAAGTTATCAAAAGGCAACCAGAGAGAGCAGAGTGGAAGCCGAAGAAACCATGAAAGGGTAGAAGGGGAAGGCAAACACCTCACATATAAACACGACATAAAACATTAAACAAAAGGAAAAGAGGACCTGAAGCGGGGGGCCTGTATTTGAGAGAAGCGAGGGGGAGAAATGAATCAGAGCTCACATCTGAGTAATGCCCCTTGGAGTTGTACGACATGACAGCTTTGATTGGAATCCATGAGAGTGAAAAAAGAACAGAATCTCAGTGTGGTTTAAGAGAAAATCTACGGCCTAAGATACAGAAGTCCAAGCAGATGAGACCTGGTGAGACCAAATTTTCTAGAGTTAGAGCCTGGAATATATTCTCGGCCATGTGCACCAAATTCCATCCTGAAAAATTTTATCCTCGGCTTTCCTGCACACTAGCCTGTTCCCTCCACTTGAAAATTTCCCAGTGTGCAGGCAGCACCCTCCATCTAGAATTCACTTCTTCCACTGAGATCTTGGACTTATTTCAATTCAGTCCATAAATTTTCTCCTGTAGAAAGACCTTCCTTATCGTCTTCACCCATACCAAACTAACCACACCATTCTTTGTGTGTCTTTGGTACCCACTACCACCACAGCATCTACTGTGCACAAGGGTCTGTCTCTTTTTCTATACTAAATCATGAACTATCTGATGACCTAATTCATCTCTATGTTCCATGGGCTCAGTATAATGAACTGTCAAATAATAGATATGTGACAATTTATTTATTAAGACCCATGGTGTTCTGGCACTGTTCTAGCGTCTGGTGAGACAATGTGAATAAGACAAAGTTCTTGTAGGGCAATAAACACACCCATAAAATAGCATCAGGTAGTGAGAAACATCATGAAGAAAAATAAAGCCAGGTAAGGAGATCGAGAGTGATTGAGGTTGGAACAGGGGTGGTCAATGAAGAAGAAAGCTTTTGGATAAGGTGGTCAGCAAAGGCCTCTCTTAGGAAATGAAGGACTAAAGAAAGAGAAAGGCTGGATCTCAGACCCCTGTTTTATGAGAGCAGACTGCTGCCTCCTCAAGGAAGAACACCCAAATTCCATCACTACTTAATACTTCGACACAACCCCTGGTTTAAATATGACACCCACCATTCACTTTCAGTCTGTAATAAGATGATTCTCATCTTGAAGCCCAAGAATGTCATTCTTTTCTTATACAAATCCCCTCCCTCTATCAAAGAGAAGAAATGCTTCTCATCACATAAGTATGGGGAATACTTCCACGGACAGTGCATTGGAGTTTATTTATCATATCATACCACTAGTTAGCAGGAACCAGAAAACACATTTCCCACCACATCTGCAGTTCAGTTCAGTTCCAGGGAGCCCTTATGGGTGCTGGATGCAGACTGTGAGAGAGGAAGGGCCTCTCTCTAAAGATATAACTTTAGAAACCCAGCACTGTAAGCCTTGGGGATTTTCATAGTAGTTCACATCAGGTGGTCTTGATACCTCTACAACCAAGAAACTCAGAAGTTGAGTCATATTCAGAGGACTCAGAGTCTGATACATCAAAATACAGTGATGGCTACAATTTTCTCACATGGCCAAGTGACAAGGTGAATGAATGTCAATAATCGGCGGGGCCACTGTTACACAAGTTCTGGCAAGTCTTTGAGTAACAAGGATTATGCAGTTGCTGCTGTACTTGAAACTACGCTGTAGTCTTCCATGTTTGAGACCTAGCTGGTGGTCACTGCTAACTGGATCATGAAAAACTGTTTCCTGCTATAGGTGACACTTAATAGTGTTCGCAAGTGCACTGTGACTTACAAGCAATGTTCATATCCAACACATGATATCCATTCACTATCCCCAATGAGAGATTCTTAAAATATAATCCCACCTAACTTATCAATAAAATTCAAACAAACAAGAGTCAGCATTATCCCTATGGCTGTGTCATAGGGATTCTGCTTTTTGTGACTCCAACTGTTTATGCCATATTTCAATTATAACTTGACCTATAGATGAGGAATTGTCAGAAAGACTTCGAGAAGACTATATTGGTATTTATTATTATTATTATTATTCATTAGACAACCAAGAGTAAAGAAGAGAAAGAGCCAACCTATGTTGATTTTTCAACTACATCTGAGAATTTCAGCAGAGCCACGAAGCCAAACAAGCACTAAGTTTCTAGCTACTTCAGCTACCCACATGAATCACATCAGACTTCCACACCCATTAGTGGAACACAGACACAGGCTTAAAATAGAGCCTCTCTGTGTTAATTTTTTTTTTTTTTTAAGCAACAACTACATTAGCAACATGTTCCAGAAGAATGCATGTCCTTTGAAACCATATTATGAAGATATTTCTCTAAAGGTTTAGTCACTGCACTTTGAAGTGAAGCATTAGTTAGTGCTATTACCATGACGAACATAAAAATCTCTATCCATGGTGTTTAGTATGTTTAAATAAATTCTTTCAGAGATAACTATTAGATGTACTAAGAAGTAAAATTGACAAAGAGCTACCCTCTTAGCTCTACTAGTCCCTTGCTTTCCTTTTTATTTCCTGCTATTCAGCATAGCTGGTATGCAGGAATTCTCCAAATAATTGCTAATGTAGGGAAGGAGTGTCCACAAATAAGGCTGCAATTCAAATATGAATAAGGAAAAACCTCCCCAAGTGTCCAAGACAGCCTGAAGGTGTGGCTGAAGAAATGAGTTTAGTAGTTGGGACTGATGAAAAAGAGAATGATTTCTAGCCTAATTTGAATTACTGTTTTGGAAGATCAAAGCATCCAAGAATTAAAGAGTAGCCTATCCACCCACACAAAACTGAGAGGTTGTCCTTACTGCACAGTGTAAATCCGATGCCAATGTCAGCAAGAACCAACAGCACAGTCAGTCACCTCAAGCAGGAGTAGTCATCAAACTAAAAAAAATGAGCATCTATGGCATTGATATCCTAAAGCAATTTAAATCATGTTCCAAGACGTAACTAATGAGAATACTCCGAATAGAAGATAGCTAGGTGCTCTCACTGATGAAACAACTGCGTAAAAGGAATAAAATGGAGCATATTTCAATCTTTTGATTGGCATCTATACCCATCTATAAGATCAAGATTAATTATGATTGAGAAATACACACATTGAGCTTTGCATGAAATGACTAAGAAAAACAATTGGCTAATATAATTAGGAGCAGAGCAACCCCTCCTCTGACTTGGGCAGGCTTCACAACAGTTTGGGGCCCTACTCTGACCCCAGTCTTCCCACACTATGTACCTGAGGCAATACAGCAGCTTTATAATGAAGTGAACAACCTTTCAGACCCATCACTGGACAACATCAGTCGTATAAAATCACCTCATTTATGGGACTCCCAATGGGAGAGGGTCGGCAGGTTTAGTAGCATCCTCTGGAAGGTGTACAAACTTACATGTTCAATGGCATAAACATTGTTAAAGACCTAAAAGATCTTTGAATTTGACTTCAAAATGTGTGTGTGCACGTGTGTGTATGTGCGTACACATATTAAGTGCACATATGTGACTTTTAAAGTAGAAACATGGTTTGTTCTTGAGTATTTCCTGCGAAACAATTACATTTGGAGCAAAACTCAAACCCCCAAAGCCCTGAAGAATCAGCCTCCATCCACATTCTCTCTAGTCTCACCTTCTCTTCCTTCCGTATACATTCTGGAATCCTCTTCTACCTTGAGGCCTCTTCCCCATTTTTGGAAGCTCTAGGTCTAGCTCTGCACATGGCTGGACCCTTCTCAAATCATTCCGGTCTCTTTGCAAACATTCCTCCACCAAAGAGGCTGTCCTGGGCATCCTATCTGAAACAGCACCTATTTGTCATGCTTCAACCTCTAACCTGTGCTATTTTCTCAGTAGCCAGACGCTACCTGACATAGTACAGTTGTCTTGTGAAAGGACAGTGAACACCACTCAATATCTGCAACCGAATCACAAGGCTGAATTTATTGCTCACGGTAACAAGAGCTATGCTGGCCAAAAGTTCCCTCTGAGCAGAACATTTGACTGAGCTTATAGAGGGTGTTGGAAAGTGCTGAGTTCTATGATTGGTGGAAGTCTACAGGCAAATGTGGACGGCATCGGTAAGGCTGTTGTTGATTGGCTGGAGCTGAGAAGCAGGGTTTCTGGAGGGAGTTCATCCCTGATGGGCTGACTATCAGCAGTGAAGGGCAGAAACTGGTTGGTTTTAAAATCAGCTTTCACTAAGACAAATTGTTGACCAAATGAACATTTAAAATTGATTCTGATGGCTACTGATACCATGGCTAAAGAACAATCAGGCTTTTCCTAAGTTGGTGGAAAATTCTTATTCTAGTATTCTCTGAAGGTAAACTCCATGTGATCCAGTTTGGCTGTTTTATTCAATCTATATCACTAATTCCTACTACAGCACTGGGCATATTTACTACTGAATGAATGAATGAATGAATGAATGAATGTGGATTGTTGTTGTTGCTGTTCTGCTGCTGTTTTCAGATGACTGGTATTGAGCACTTTCATTTTAAAGATCTGTCACTTTATTCTTATAGCATAATATAGTGGTTAACAGCATGGCTTTATAACCATATTCGTTCTAACTCTGAATTTTGGCTCTGCTATTAAGTAAGTAGCTTATGTCCTTCCTGAATCTTCATTTCATTATTTGAAGGAAGGGTATGCAGTGGGGCGGGGGGAGGGGTAGGGTGGAGGAGGAATGTGGAGAGAATAACAGTATCTACTTTCCAAAGCTCCTCTGAAGATTATAGAAATAATGCCCAGTTTTTAGCATGGTAATTGTTCAAAAGTATGAATCATGTATATTTCTACTTGGAAAGTTTCTAAAAGGCACAAAGACATTTCAAATCATAAAAATCAGGATGATCAGGCTCAGCGCTATGAAAAGGCATTGAGTAAGGTCTGAAATAAAAGGCTTCAAGAGGTGCTCCTGACCCCAAATCCTCCTATCCCCTTTCCCCCATCCTCCATTACCAAAGCTCCCATCACACCTGGATTTTCGCTTCCCCTCAGTCTCCCCTGTAGGCCGATCACTGCTGATATTCCCAACATTAACATCTCCCATGCCTGGAAATACATTGAGTTAAATCATTTTCTCCAGAAAGAATCACTATTTAGCAAGTGCCTTATGTCGATCTACTTATTTGATTTACCTTATCTAGTTCACTGCAACTTATTACATACCAGAAACCTGAGACTGCGAGACGCAAGACAGATAAGTTTTAAATTGGGTCCTGAGATACTGACTTGGCCCTGTTGGGGCAGAGGGCTCTAGGGATTTAGAGGTTCTAGATAAAGTCCGTCTACACTGCTGCATTGCCTAGTCCTGGCAAAAAAGATTATTAAATCCTATGAAGACCTAGAAAACAAACAAACTCTCTCTCTCCCCCTCACCACACACACACACACACGCACAGAGATACATATAGTCACACTCAGCATCTCTACCCCTAGCTCTTGCCAATCAGAATCTCTAGTACCTTTAATCAGGTTTATGGATGCCAAGGAGCCTAAGGCTGAGCATTTATTCCTTTAGAACTGTCTGAAAACTGGCAAGGCTGAGTGTTTCCACTCACACTAATAGTGAGCTATACTCCCCCTATAAGACATCACTGCATATGATCTGAATTTTGTTATATCATTATTGTCTCTGGATCTCATTAATACAGATACATTAAACTGCACTCTGTGTAAGATGGGATAAAGATCACAGCAAGGCCTGTGGGCAGATGGCCCTGGGTTTGAATCCTCTCTCTCCCATTTACCAGCTGTGTCACTCTGGGAAAGCTGCCTACGCCTGCTGAGCTGATTTCCTCATTTATGCCCATCTTGTCAAACCATTCTAAGAATTTCAACATATAAGCCACAGGCACAGAGAAGGTATCCATCAGGTAACAGCTTAAAATATGCACAGGTACCCAACTCTTAAATTTACAGGCTGTCAAAGCTGATAAATGACTTTGGGGAAGAATTTCAGAATAATGAAAGAATACGTGACTTTAGGGAACAATGTCAGAGGAAATACTGAACCAGTGAGAAGATATGTTCTCTTGGAGAACTGGGGATAATCAAGAGCCACAGGACCCCTCCTGACACACTGTAGACCTGGGGCAGAACTGGTTTCACTTCCCAGGTAAATGAAAACTGTCTGAAGGATTCTTGTGGGCCTCCTGTGAAACTGACCCAAGTAAAGATGATGCTAGCTACTTACCTGAACTTTGTAAGCACATTCAACATTAGGGATAAGAGAGTTTGATGAATTGCTGGAGGGCATGCTCTCTCCTGAAGGGTTCTAAAGAAGGCTTCTCTCAAGTTTTCTAGTGTCAAGATTTCATTTGCTCCTGCTCTTAAGAAGGCACCACCTGGTGGCCGCTACCAGAAATGACAGCGCAGAATAAGCCTCTCGATCTCTTCCAGCGATCAATTTGTTTTTATTTATTCACTCAGCAAATATTTATTGAGTCTTCTTTATGTGCCAGACAAATGCTAAATGTACAAAGTAGAATAAAATTCCGTGGCAGCTCTCAATGAGCTCATTGCTGAGACATCTGTTGGGTGATGGTGTTAGCTGCATGCAGCTAAAAGAGTAAAGACCAAGATCCTGCTCTAACTCATACCAACCCCTCTATTCGCCTGTTCCCTTCTCTGAAATTCCCTCCCTCATCTCTGGAGAATTATTTATAAGTAAACGTCAATCCTTTGCATGAGTACCTAGGCCCTTCCAATTTATTCCTCCTGCCTCTACAATCCATCTTTCCAATTGCGCCAGACCAAGTCCCATTCCATTTTCAGAGTGAACTTTTCTGCTAAACCTTCCCAAAGAAGGCTTGGATTCAGGAGGGAAGGTTGATTTTTTTTATTGATTGATTGATTGATTGATAAGTTCTAAGTGCTTCCCATAACTCACACTGCTGATGAATGCTTTCCCTATAGTTTCCATGCTTCCCTTTTCTCCCTTTCCTTCTACTAAGAAGCAGATAAGCGAGGACAATAGGTTAAGAAATA
This sequence comes from Rousettus aegyptiacus, assembly GCF_014176215.1. NCBI lineage: Eukaryota > Metazoa > Chordata > Mammalia > Chiroptera > Pteropodidae > Rousettus > Rousettus aegyptiacus. The sequence goes on along the minus strand of NW_023416306.1, from coordinate 151,008,021 downwards.
AGAAGAACATTCCAGCTCTGCTTTTTCCCAGTTTCATCTGACATTTTAAACATTTTCAGAACTGTCATTTCAGAATTTCCTGCAGCACATTCTAGTCACTAGTTAGTTTTAATGCCTTTAAGGATGGATTTGATTTAGGGAAATAGCCAGATTTTAAATGAAGTCCCTACTGATGACTCACGTGGGTGACTGAACTGAATTCATGTCATCATGAGTCCAAGAATGAGTCATAGCTATTAAAGGAGAAAACTGACTTTCTTGGGTAGCTGGAAAGCAATTTAGAAAAGGGAGTTCCTCCAGAAGTGTTTTGAGCTCTAAAAAGCTTGAGTAAAATAAGTGCATACATCCCAAGACCCTTGCTTTGAAAAGTTATGCTCATTTTGGATGCATATGTTTTCTCAGTATTTTATAATCACATGTGGAAAAGTACTAAAGAAATCAATGGTAACGGCACATTGGTGCTCAGGACTAGGAGAGCTACAGGTGCTCAGAGGATGGCCAAGTGCATCCTTTGGCCTAAAACAGGCAAGACACCCCTTCTAACTGAGTGGAGGCTGGAGGTGAAGGTGGACACAGATGAAGGTGAGGGTGAAGGCAGAACCTTAGCCGGGGCACGAAGAGAAAGTCTGTTTATGTATAAAGAATGAAAAAGTGCTCACCTAGTGAGCAAAGGTATTGCTATGTTTACCTACATTTGTGTATGCGTAGCATACACAGGTTTCATAGGGGCAGAAAACTTTCTCTTCTAGGTTCTTTGGCTGTTTTAATAATTAAGTAACAAGATGGGTTAACAGAAGAAAAATTTAATTTCATATGTAAGGGAACTCCACAGATATGAGACCCAAGGGCAAGTTCAAGCAGTAGAAGGAAGTTCATATGCCATCCTGAGCTAAGGAATGGGATAGGGGCCATTGAGGTTTCAAAGGGAAAGAGGGTAATTCACAGAGGCAATAAGAAGAGTAGATATTTGATAATTAGAAGTTTGCCCTGCCATGCAGATAGGTCATTCAGATAAAAAGTTATCTCTGGTAATAGTTCTCTTTCTGGGCCAAGCCACCCATCTCACTTTTTTTAGGAAGTTAAGGAGAGATTAAAGATTTTTTTTTTTTTTTTGTCTTGAGTCTTCCTGGTCTTGATTGTCTTCAGCTCAAAATAATCTATATGCCAAAGAGGAACATTTTGAGTTTGCATACGCCTTCCCCCTTAAATTGTCACAGGAGGGAACTTAGATATAAAACCAGAAGCCAGGCAAAGCATGGCTGAGTTATAAAGACTTTGAATACCATTTTGAAACATTTGGACTTTTCCCCACAGATGATGAGAAGCACAAAAGTATGCCAAGCAAAGGAGTGAGAGATCAAAGCAGGGTCTTAATCAGACATAGCAGCAGGATAGAGACAACTTAAGCCGGTGGCTAGGAGACATCTATGGGTTCAGTCAGACCTGAAGTCAAATCCTGGATTAACCACGTACTGGATCAGTGAGTGACCTTGAGAAAGTCTGTTTTCTCATCTGTAAAATGGGAATAATAATAACAGCATCGTAAAATTTTTGTGAGGGTATCATGCCTGGCACAGAGTAAGGATTCGAACAATGGCTTATATGTTCCAGTGTTTGGGTGGTAATAGATTAATGTGAAAAGAGCAATCACTTAGGAAGCTGTTATGGTAATTCTGAAATGGAATGGCAAAGTGTTCGTAGTTACTGTGACAAATATTTTTTTAAAAAGTTGAAGAGGTTGCATAAGGGAAGAGGAGGCAAAGGTCAGGTTCAGGCCTAGAGCCTGGGTTTGCAAGAAAGTTTTGCCATTAGCAGAGACAGGTAGGAGAAGGCGTTCCCTACTGGGCAGGCTCTGTCAGAGTCGACATGAGAGGAGGAGATTTTAAGTAAAGTGGGCCTGTTCTTTCATTTCCTTGGAGACTCTGATCTTCCCAAACAGCCCCTCATTAGAGAGGCTTTCCCCCACTAGCCCTACACACTGTCACTCTCCACCCCCATTTCTTCCTTAGAATACATGCAACTACCTGATATGGTATATATTTGTTTATGGATAGGTTTTATTGTCTGGCTGCTTGCCCGATAAAACATACGCTCCAAGAAGGACAGCCTTTGTCTTTTCGCTCAGCATCCCCAGTGGCTAAAGCAGTGCCTGGCATATCGTAGATGCTTGATAAATATTAACTATTATTAAAGTGTTTTCAAAAGTGCCTGGCATATAACACATTTGATAAACACTAGCATTTACAGTGAATATCTCACAAAAATGTAAAAAAGAAAAAGGCAGATGTCACACTCACCAGGAAGAGGAAGAAGACTTAATAGAGCAGCTGGAGTTATAGAAATTAGAAAATTGGGCCTCTGTTAGGGCAGGGAAGAGAGGTGAGATCTGCTGGTAGAAGTTCAACCACTTCTCCATCTCTCCCAGATAATAGGTCAGGTTTCAGAGATGCCATGAATGCTCGAACACCTCTTCTCAGGTAGCATCAGGTAACATGCAGTGTTCTAGAATGCTCTTACAAGCACTCAGCAAAAATTCCCAAGGCTGTCTTTCAACTCAAATTAAGATGCTGTTAAATCAGATCGTGAACAAGGGTGAGCTGTGCTGAAGTGCCTTGGCATCCACCCTCAGCCATTACTGAGATTAAAATGTCAGCCATCTGCAACCTCCTAATTGCAAAATGTAATGGCCACTGGTTCCAACTTTACAGAGGTCTTAATTTCAGAATATAGTAAATAAACCAAGAGGGAATATAAAACTCTATTTCTCTGTGGCATGATGATACATCCTTAAAACATGTCTTAGAAGACAAGGGAAAAAGGTATATTTCTTTAAAATTGTGCCAACATGAAAAACAGTGGGTCCCTATTAATTCACTGGAGCTCTGTATTGCTCAGAAAGAAGTACTAGTGGTGTATCGGTTTTCAGGTGTTGAAAACCCCTAGACCAGAGGTCCCCAACCTCCAGGCTGTGGACTAGTACAGGTTTGCGGCCTGTTAGGAACAAGGTCGCACAGCGGGATCTGTGTTCGCAGCCTCTCCCTAATGCTAGCATCACCGCCTCAGCTCCACCTCAGATCATCAGGCATTAGATTTTCATAGGAGCGCTGGTCCCTGGTGCCAAAAAGGTTGGGGACTGCTGCCCTAGAAAACTGCTTTTCAGATTTTTCTTTAAGTGCCCCCCCCCGCCAGATTGCAAATTCTCACACACAAACACATCATGATTCTATTCTAGAATCACCAGGTGAGAGAAATGTATAAATATATTAGGAATGTTAGATGGAAAATAGTGTTGACCCTTACAAGAGTCACTTTAAGAAGGGCCACACTTGATACACAGTGTTACTGCTGTTCAGACCATTTAAGAGGAGGGGATGTTCAGTAAAGCTGAGTTTCTTGCTTGGCTCTGCCTCTGACAAACTGCTGGGCCAATTACTTAATTATTCTGTTTAAAAAGAGTTATGGAGTCTTTGCAAGAATTACATGAGCTAATAAACACGGATTTCACATGCTACCTGGCTCATGGTTAGTTCCTTTAGGAATCTGATTGGGGGTTTTATTTTTTTATTAGATTTTGTTTTCTTTTTGTTTGTTGAATGCTGAATTACATTTAGAGAGCAGCCTCTCATTACAGCAAGATAATAAGCTAAGATGACACACACATTCATACACTCCTGCTATAAGCACCTGGAAATGTCAGATATAATATTTTTTTAAATGCATAGTTAAACCTCCAATAAAGAAGGGGAGTTACCAGATGCCAGAAACAGCAGCAACTGAAAACCATAAGGAAGCAGAGAAATCGAGTGGGCAGCTGTCCTTGAGGGCGAGGAGGGACACAGGGAGGAGGAAGGAGTAGAAAAAGTATTAATCCAGGAGAAGTAAGGGTCTAGGTTTCAACTCACACATAGGGACAAGAGGCAAAGCCTGTGAGGCCTGCCCGAGGGAGGAGGCTGCTGCCCAAAGTGAGGCCCTTCAAAGAGTTGCAACCACGGGGGAAATGGGCTGAAAAGCATTCTTCCATCAGGACTGATCACTTGTCTATCTCTGGCTTTAGGAACGGAGAATGAAATGCTCCCTGAAAAATTTAAACCACAGACCTTTGCCTCTGGAATACTTGGGGTGCAAATTTCAGCTACCTGCACAGTCCAGAAACACCCAACCTGGGAAAATAGCATAAAAACCAATCCTGGGCCAATTGAGAAGCTTGGGAAAAGCTAGAGCAAAACTCCCACAACCCATGCTGCAGATAACTCACACAGAAAAATCAGGCCTACTGAATTCCAGGTTATAAAAACACAATAAACAGGAGGATTCTAGCCCCAAGAACTAAAAATAATAGAATAATCTAAAAGAGAATGTAATTAAGTATGTTTAAAAGGAAAGAAAACTAATACTTTCAGATGCCAAAAATACATTTGATAAAATTCAACCTTTATTCATGATTTTTAAAATAACAAAAAACAAGAAAACACTCCTTAAATCTAATAGAAAGACATTTAACACAAACAAAGGGTGCAAGTCAACCGACCTATAGGCAACAACATTCTTAATGGCGCAGCACCACAAGCTCTGTTGTTAAAGTCAGTTACGAGATCAAATGTCACAATCGCTCCCCTGTTTCAACACTTTGTTGAGAGAATTGGGAAACTTTCTGTAAAGGGCCTGAGAGCAAATACTTATTTATTTATTTTTTTTTTATGTGCCCTAGACTTTGCTTTTTTTTCCTTTCTTTCTTTTCTTTTCTTTCTTTCTTCTTTTTTTTTTTTTTGAAAGCAAATACTTCAGGCTTTGCAAACTAGAAAGTGGCTGTCCAAACTAGTCAACTCTGCCACTGTAATACATAATGAGCCATAGACAATATGAGTGTGGCTATGTTTCAATAAAACTTTATTTATAAAAACAAGTGGTATAGTGGAAGACCAAGCCAGTACATTAACACAAGAAAAATAAGTGAAAATTACTGTGATATCGTGATATAAAATATCTGTTTAATTGGGTCTTCATCCCTGATTCCTGGCACAGAGTTCCTAAAAGCCTTTGATTTCCTGAGTGATAGGGGTGACAGGAGCATCTTTTGTTATTCATAATAAACTTTTTTCAACCCTACTTGAGTTTATGCTAATGAGGTGACTTTGAAGGATCGGGCTGATTATAGCAGGGGAGAAGAAAGGGGCTGGGGATTGAGTTCAATAGCCAACGGCCAGTAATTTAAAAAATCATACCTATGTAATGAAACTGCCATAAAACCCTAAATGACAGAGAGCTTCCAGGTTGGTGAACTTATGGAGGTACCAGGAGGGTAGTGCCCTTGAGAAACCATGGAAGCTCCATGTCCCTCCCAACCCCCTAACTTGCCCTATGCATCTCTTCCACTTGGCTGTTCCTGAATTGTGTCCTTTATAATAGACCAGTAATAGTAAGTAAAGCCCTTTTCTGAGTTCTGTGAGCCATTCTAGCAAATTATCAAACCTGAGGAAGGGGTTGTGGGAACCCCCGATTTGTAGCCCATCTAGTCAGAAGTATGGGAAGCGGGGACTTGTCGCTGGCCTCTAAAGAGGGAGCTGTCTTGTGGGACTGAGGTGTGTAACCTGTGGGGTCTGTGCTAACTGCAGATGGTTAATGCTGGAATTGAATGAAATCGTAGGGCATCCAGTGTGTGTCCACAGAGAGTTGGAGAATTGAAACGTGGGGAAACCTCACACATTTGATGTCAGAAGTGTTATGAGTAGAGAAACAGTTTTCCTTTAGTCACACAACTTGGGGAAAAAATCTGTCATTATCACAAGATTAGCTATCTGTCTACATAGGAAGCGCAAGAGTATCTACAGATAAACCATGAAAATTAATGAGTTCAGCAAAGTATACAAAACAAATAATATTCCTATACACCAGCAATAACAAGAAAAGATCATTTAAAAAGTGCCATTAACAACAGTAATATAGACTATGGGAGCCTGAGGAATGCATTTAACAAAGATGAGTAAAATGCATGGCAAAAATTATAAAATTCTATTGAAAGACATAAAAAGGACTAAATAAACACAACTATACCATGTTTATAGATGAGAAGACTCAGCATCAGAAGAAGGCAAATTCTCACAATGTATCTGTAAACAGTCTTCAGGAATTTCAACAAAAGCAAAACAAGGCTTCTACATTCCTGAAACATATTTGAAGTGTAAAAAGCCTAGTATAGCCCAAACATTCTGAAGGCGGAACTTAAAAATCCCAGACCTATAAGCCCAAAGTAAACACAGTGAAGTAGAGCTGCAGAGCAGCAGACAAACACCACTGACAAAGAAAGCCACAGAACACATTCGCGTCTATGTGGCAACATGGTGTATGACAGTGGGGAAAAGATTCAGTATATGGAACTGAGACAACTGGCCATCCATATGGAGGAAGATAAAAGTAGATTCTAGTGTTATACTATACACGAAAATTAATTCTAGGTCACTATAAAACACTACATTTCAAAACTTAAGAGAATATATAGGAAACTATTTTTATGACATTGGAATAAAGCAAGATTTCATAAAGAAGACATACCAAAAGCACATAGCATAAAGGAGAAATTGATATGACTGTATTAAAATTTAGCACGTCTACTGAATAAATGGCATCTTTACAAAAAGTGAAAACAGAAGCCCCAGACTTATGTTTGCAGCTGATGAAAAATTAATATCTGGAATATAAATGATTCTTATAAATTATTAATAAAAAGGCCAATTGCAGTAGAAAATTGGCAAAGGATATGAATGGGTGATTCACAAAAGAGGAAACTCAGATGGCCACTAAACAGATAAAGAGATGCTTGATCACACTTAGTAAGCAGAGAAATGCAAATTAAAATGATGAGATACATTTCCCTGACGACTGGATAGGCAAAAATTAAAAATCTGATAAACCAAGAGGATATGGGGAAACAGCAACTGCTGATGGAAGCATAATTACAACTGGTTTGGAAAGCAGCCTGGAAATATCCACTAAACTGGAGATGTGCATGTTCTAGAACCTAGTGATTTTCTCTCCAGGTACTGGCTTTAGACAATCTCTAGCACCTACTCCTAAGCAGATATGTACACAGATGTTTACCGCAGTACTATTTGTAATAGCAAAAAGGTAGAACCCCCTTAACCTTCTCTTAGGCGAGTGGATAAGCTGATTTATTCATGTGATGGAACACTATAGAGCAATTAAAATTAATCGACACGGATACACATCAAAAACAACATCAGAGAAACACATATGGTATAATACGTTTAGTGTGAATTTTAAAACACTCGCTCAAAAAGGCACAAGTACACGTGGAAATGAAGTATAAAAACGTTAGCAGAAATATGACTATAGAGTGAGGAAGGGAGAGAAGAAAGGGAGAGGGAGGGAAGGAGGAAGGAAGCTAGGCATGGGGCAAGGTAGAGTTTCAGGAATACCTAATTTTTTTCCCCAAAGACAAAAAAGGGGAGGAGAGAAAGATAAACAAACATGTGCCAACAAGTACAGCAAAATGCTGGCCTCTGTCTAAATTCAGTGCCGGGAATGTGTCTATCACAGAGTATGCCACAGTATCCCATAGGCTTGAAACATTTTAAAATTTGAAACATTATTTTAAGACAGTATTATGTTCAGAACACATGCACAAGTCTCATGATATAATTACAAGACGTCTAAAACACTTCATTGCCTTGGGCAGAACCAGTACTCCCTGATCTCATCAGCCACCTCAGCTGCTGGACACGATACCAACAACCCTTCCCTTTTTCCAAAAATCAAAGCCTCCGACAAAGAATGAATATTTGTCAGAATTGAAAATATTCACAAGAATGTGCCATAGGCTCTGAAGGCGACTTAAAAAGAAGGATTCCGGAAATATTTGGGGCAATAGCAACATCAATTGAAGCATCAAAGGATCGCATCTATCCCAAGGTCACTACTTTGAAGAGAGTAAAATCTATTTATACTTTAAGTCTGATTTTTTAAAATTCAGCGACAGCAACTAAAGTCATTCCTTTCCTGACTGTCAATGTTATCCAATATGGAAGTCAACACACCACGCTGAGAATGCCCAAGGAGTGGATGTTGGTGCCAGCATTATAAATGACACTACATCCTTACAAAGAGCATGTCATTCAACACAAGTCTCACACAGTGATTGCAAATTACTGCAGATCCTCGCATCCACCAATGGGGATTTGCCTAGGTATTTTGCTCAGAAAATGGGAAACTTGTTAATCAAACACTGAACCCCGTGGGTCAGCAGAAAGGAAACACTATTTTCACAGCAAGAGCAGATCCAGCAGCTGCAATGAGGGCAGAGCACACAGGACAGAATAGCAAAGGAATCAGAGAACCTGACTGGCATAGAGTGAGACATTCAGTAGGAGGAACAGCTGCCTGCATTATTTCTGGATCTGTTCACCCTCAAGTCCAATAATTAACAGAAGAAAAGCCCAAAGGTCCCACCTCACTCCACAAACAAAAGTTCCATTGTCAAATGTCAGTTGATCATACAAAGCCTTCATCATGTTTACAACATACATCGTGAGATATTTAGCAAAATGTAGACCTGTTTGTTCATGAATATTTACTAATTCATGAATATTTATTGAGTGCCTACTATGGCCAAGTGCTGGACTGGAACACAAATGGTAAACTGAAACAGTCACACCTCTGCCCTCATCAAGTGTATGGCAAAGGAACTATACAATTCACAAAACAAATGACAAACTTCTTCTAACGAGACTTTAATTCTCCCTGGTCACTACATGAAACTGCCTACAAAAGGGCTCAAATCTACCTTTTCAATCTGTGAGGTTACACACTATCCCTATAAACTACCACATATTGAGATCTGTATTCTTGGTTCTTGGATATTGGAACTGATAAAATGGAGTTATTAATAGGTAATTCATCTTACTGAAGAATATAACTTTGCTTTATTTTATAGGAGTTATTCAGTGATTAACTTGGCTTACTTGACAAGGGACATGCACTAGAAATAATTGATTAAACTTATTGTTTGCTGACACTATGTCAAGCAGTAGATACGTTCCACTTAACTCATTTGCTCTTCACAGCAACCCAGCAATGTGAGTCCCATTTTTACCCCCAATTTACAGATGAGGAGAAATAAGGCAAACAGGGGAGTGCAACTTGTCCAAAGTCACACAGCTAGTATGTGACTGAGGTACAATTCAAATTCTGGTCTAACCTCTTGACCACTACACAAAATAACCTCATTAACAGATTATTAAAAACAAACAAAAAAAAGATAGAAGTAAAATCTTAACTCTTAAAGGGACTTGCACATTTTAGGAGTTTCTCCTAAGGAAACATCATGAATACATAAGGCAGGTTAATAGAATCTGTTTTAGAGAACTGTTTAAATAGCAAAAAGAAGGGAGAAAAAACTGAAAGAGCCTAAAAATCCAACAATATAGGAATTAAAGTATCTAAATAAGTTATTTTTATATCTTCATAAAATAAAGCCATTAAAATACACAAAAAAAGAATGTTTACTACCAAAGGAAATGTTCATGACACTATTTAAAGTTCAGAGAGTAATATACAGAAGTTATAAAAATTATATCTTTTCTTTCTAAAAAGAAAAATCATGTATGTATGTATAGAAAAGGCTGAAATAAATGTATAATAAATTGTAAATAGTTATCTGTGAGTCGTCATATTAAAGATAATTTTCATTTATTAACTTTTGCTTGTCTAAATTTAAAAAAGCAGAAATATTTTTAATAATCAACTAAACAACAGGTGTCAAATCACTTATATCCGAAATTAATATTTAAGACTATTTATAAAATGCCTTGTGATACATAATTGTTATTGGCCAGGATTGTGTTCCCTCGTCACTTAAAAATTTGGGCATGTACTTCCAATACATGAATATTTGGTTATTTTGAAATTACAAATATTCTCTAACTTTATTTACATTTAAAAAATTTAAAAACATAGAACTTTTAAAAATAAAATAAGTAGCAATTCTAATGTCTTATTTTCATGTCCTAATGGACTATCATACACAAATCCTGAGCATCAACAGAGCATAAACACACTATGTCATCAGAATACTCGAAACAAAATACATACTCCAGAAGAAAGTGGGTGTCCTCACTGGGAAAGTATTAAGGTATTTAAATAAATTATTTTTATATCTTCAGAAAATAACGCCATTAAAATATTTTTAAAAGAATGATATCAAAGGAAATGCTGATGACATTCTTTAAAATTCAGAGTAATATACAGAAGTTATAAAAATTACAAACAACGTATCTTTTCTTTCTAAAAAGTATTATTAGTATTTGTTACATATGGGTTTCGTAACAAATACTAATTTTCTCCAAGCTCATGGTTTGCTGTTTGATCTCCAGAGTTGCCTTAAAGGTGGATTCCACTCACGTAATGTAATTAAAGGAAGTGTCATGAGCAAAAGAGAGGCAGGAGGGCCAGGGCAGGTAAGAGGGCACAGTATGCACGGGACGGAAGTGGGAGACATATTTACCCTTTATTTGTCAGGAAACAGACATTGGCAGTTTTCAAATGGTGCCATGATGGAGTGAAGATTTTACTTTCAAAAGAACTATTGGGGCCAAGAATATAGGATTAAAAGTAGGACTGGAGACAAAGACAGTAGTTAGGAGAGAGTAATCGCAGCATTGGGACTAGAAAGATATCAGATAGAGGAAATATTATATACATACTTCTGATCTAGCACTTGAGAACCATTTGGACTTAAGGGTAGAAAAGGAAGACAACAGCAAATCCCAATTTTAGAATCAGATAAAAATAGGCCATAAGAAGGAGCTGTTGGGGGAAGGAAAAAAAAAAACTTTAGTTTCAGTTAGATAGAATTTGATGCGCTAAAGGTACATTCACCTTTGGGTTGAAGTACAGCACTTGAAATGTAGAATTTTGGAGTCTTATCCAAGTGGAATAAATAAGACTGCCAATCAACAGCACATTCAGATGTAATGGTCTCATATTCTCTGTGAGCAACTGAGCTCTGGGGAATGAACAATTCTGGGAAGAGAATGAATTTCTGTAAATGGACCATTTATTCTAGAAACGAATTTCTGCCAGTTTGGATAAGTTATCATTGATTGGTCCATTGGTCAATAATCAGATATGTAGCTATTAAAGATAGGAGGAGAACCAAATGTGTCAGAAATCAAAGAAGAAAAAAGATTTAAAGATGGCATCAACAACAATATTAAATGTTTCAGTAAGATAAACAATCTTTGTGGGGGTGGAAGGTTAAGAGACTTGGTCATTAAAATACCTTAGAGGTACTTAGAGAATGGAAAAGGCAACACATCAGGTTTTAAGTGTTAAGGAGTAGGTGGATGATGAGGAAGTTGAGGCAGTTAGCAGAAGGGACTAATTTTGAGAAGCTTGGCAACAAAATAATGAAAATGCATAGAATTATAACTCCAAGAGAAAGCAAGTCTAAGAAAAGGGGTGGGGAAAGCATTTTAAGTGTTACAGAACTGTGAGCATTGTTACAGAAATTGGTAGGAAGAGGAAGAAAGAAAATACAATAATGAAAAGCAAAATAATAGGCAAAATAATGTTTGGGAAGAGGGAGGAAAGCCTATAGAAAGGAATCTTTTGAAAGAAGGATAGACAATTTTCTGATAAAAGAGAAAAAAATATTTTCTTAAAAATTAAGTGGAAAGGAGATCAATTAAAAGATCTCCCATTAGATCACCTTGAGATTATCAAAAATTAGGCATAGAGGCCATCTATTAAGATTGATGGAGACTTGAAAGGAGGGAAAAGTGTTTGACAACTACCAATAAGTGTGCCAATGGAAACAATATGGGGTGTGTGTGAGTGTGCACATGTGTAAAGAATACACATACCCTTGGATTAAAATTGTTCCTAAGGAAGTGTAAATAACTCAAAGAAGTCTACTTCTAGTATATATTTTAGGTTTTTCTCCCACATTAAAGTTATCTTAGCCTGAAAGGTTGCTATCTTTGTATATAAGTCTATTTCAAAACAGTGTGCAGAGGAGGGGACAATGTAAAATAGAAAGTTCATTTCTCTGAACTTTTATCAAGGCAAATCATATGATAAAGAGGCAAGGCTCAGTAGAGAAATATTAATATCTTATAAGGCCCTGAAGCACTTGGTAATTAATTTTTCAGCAGGAAGAAGGTTATATTCCAGTGGTAAGAATAGCTATTCACAAAGGCATAGGAGAGAGGGAGGGAGAAAATCAAGGGAACTAAGAAAAAGTAACAGAGAAGAAAAATGGTCACACGCTAATTCCTATACATATGGACCTCATCCAAAAATGAAGATGGCAGAATTGGACAACTATACTTCAGGCTGCTGCCAGTAGAACTTATTCTTCCAGACCAAAGAAAAGGAAGGAAAGCCGGCTTCATAATAGCAAGCCAGGATCTAGATTTCTCCTGCAAAGTAACCAGATGGACTACAAAATTCTTCAAAGGCAGAAATATCAATTCACTCAACAAATATTTCTTTAACACCTATGTTCCAGACACTAAGCTCAAAGCTGGAGAGAGAGAAATGAGTGGCTTCCTGTATTAGTTATCTATTGCTGGGCGGGGGGATGGGAACTACTCCAAAACTCAGTGACTTAAAATAACAAACAATTTTTATCTCACAGATTCTGAGTAGGTGGTTCTGGCTCAGGATCTCTGTGTTGAGGGTCCCCAAGTACACCCCCAGGTTCAGTGATCGCTGTGAAGATTCATAGGACTCACATATAGTATTACACATGGCTATAATTTATTACAGTAAAAGGATAGAAGGCAAAATTAGCAAAGAGAAAAGGTGCATGGAGTAAAGTCTGTGGGAAATCAGGCACAAACTTCCAGGACTCCTCTGCCCATGGGGCTACTCAGGACAGGCTTAAATTTCTCTAGTACCTCATTGTGACAACACTTTGTGAATTGTTGCCTACCAGGGAAGCTTATTAGAGCCTCAGCATCCAAAGTTTTTATGGGGGGCTACTCATGCACACGCCCTCTGCCCAGCACATACCCAAATTTCAGACTCCCAGTTAGAAGAAGGGGTTCATCATACATAATACTGTTGGCACAGTTTAGGCACAGTTGACCACTCATCATCAGTTAGAAAAGGGAGAGAACCCTCACTAAATCCAAGTTCCCAGAAACTGGCCAGAGCCAATCTTGCAAGCAGGTCTTTTCTAAGGATAGCAGTCTCAGGTTTGCTATGTTAATTCTTTTCAATACATTGTCTCATGAGGTTGCAGTCAAGCTGTCAGTTGGGGTTCCATCACCTGAAGCCTTGACTACTGGAGTTGGAGGGTACACTTACAAGAAAGCTTATGCATATGGCTACAGGCTAGACGTTCTTCACCATGTGGAGCTCTCTACCAGGTTACTTGAACATCCTCAACATACAGCAGCTGGCATTCCACAGGGTGAATGATCTAAGAGAGTAAGAATATGCCCAAAATGGAAACTACAGTCTTTATTATCTCCAAGTGACATACCAATACTTCCACTATTGGTCACAAAGACCAGCCCTAGTACAATGCGGGAGGGGGAGGAGATTAACGACTCTGACTGCCAAGAGCCGAGGATCGTTGGGGGCTGCATTGGAGGCTGCCTACCACAGCCCCCCTCTCTGGCATCCAATGATTCACGTCTCTCTTACATGCAGTGTATACTAACTCCTCCCACAGTCCTTAAGAGTCTCATCCCATCACAGCATCAGCTCCAAGTCCAGACCCTCATCATCTAAATCAGGTTCAGGTTCAGATGAGGCTCCTCGGTCCAATCCCTAACCTATGGCCCCTTGACTATTTCTCCCAATCTGAAGACATGTGCTACTAAAGCAATGTTATCTGACCCCACACATACCATGGGGGGATGAGCAGAAGCTGCCTGCTATAACTGCTCCTGGTCAAAAAAGGATGTAGGGGTAACAATTCTGAAATCCCACCAAATGTTTCGAGTTCCTTGCTTATGTCTCTCGTAGAAGTCTGAGAATAATTCTCTATGACCCTTAACTCCACCCTCTGGATTTTTGGTTTTGGCCTCTTGGTCATCTTTCCATTTTTATGAAAGGTAACAAGTATGTGCAGCCAAGTAGTTTTCTCGGACTGCTCCCAACTTACTGATACTTGGGTATCCAGATGCCTCTTTTCATTTCGTACTCTCCATGTTCCTTTCATTTCAAGCTGACGATGTCTCTTCAAGTAAAACTCTCCTAAAAACTTTGAGGGTCTTCTATGACTCCCTCTAGACTTTATTCTGTTAGACAAAAGCCACACCTACAATGGTCCTTGCTCACTTTGGGCTTTTGCTGAGAGATGACGTCCTTGAGTATCTAAGGAGTCCTGTTGTTTGATTGAGAGAATCTATAAAGCAAACCCTTAATCTCTTCAGAGGGACTTTGGCTGACTACTCGGTACTGTGAGACACCATCTTTGATTTGGGGGATCTTAAGAAAAGATGATAGTTCATGTTTGGAACTTGTTTTCCTGAAAGTGCCCTAAATTTGATCTTTGCTCAGAAGCCATTTCTTCATTTTAGCATCATATGCCATCTGAAGAATATGGAAATCCCCAAAAACAGCAAGCCTAGGCTCTTGTTTTATTTACCACTACTGCCTTTGCTTCCTGTCTCTTCTCTTGAAATTTTACTGCAAGTAACAGGAAAAAATAGAAGGCACTTTCGACACCCAGTTCATTAGGTACATTTTCTACTTTCCGCACTATTGCAGGCAATAGTATTGCTAAAATTTTTGCCACTATATAACAAAGACTCTCCCTTTTCCAAATTCCAACATGATTTCCCTCATTTTCCCATAAGCCTTCACTGGCAGCCTCCTCAAAGTCCACACTTCTATGGACAATGTATTCAAGGCACTTTAAGCTTTGTTTACATGTACCTCAGTCCTTACGGATTTCCCACTGCACACTGCCTAGATGCAAAGCCTCTCCCAGATTTTAGGTTTTTGTTACATCAGCACTCCACTTCTAGTATCCATATCTTATTAGTTATCTATTGCTGTGCAGTAAGTTACCCCAAAACTTAGCACTTAAAACAAGTATTTATTGCCTCACAGTTTCTGAGGTCGCATAGACATTGGGAACCATTTTGATAAGTGGCTTGGGCTCAGGGTCTCTCATGAGGTTGCAAGTAAGTTGATGGCAGGGCCTATAACATCTAAAGGCCCAACAAGGAGGAAATCTGCTCTGAAGCTCACTCACATGATTACTGGCAAGCCTCTAGTTTTTTTTATTAGCTATCACCACATGAGCCTCTCTCCATACATTTGTCTGTCTTTATAACATGGCATCTGGCTTTCCATAGATTAAGTGATTCAAAAGAAAGAGCTCAGTCTTTTATAACCTAATCTTGGAAATGACATAGACATATCATCACTCCTGCTATAATCTATTTCTCAAGGGCTTGCATACCAGAAGGTAAGGACCGCTGAGGGACTGTCTTGGTGGATGGCTACCACATTTCCTATCTGGAAGTCTAAGGAGATAATGGGCATTAACACTACTTACAATAAAATTTAATAAGGGCCATAAAAAATATATAGAGAAGTCAGCAGCAGCTTACTCTGGAGGAGTCAAGATAATGTGACAGAGGAAGAGATGTTTATTGTAAAGCCTAAAGGGAGAGATGAGATTTGTCAGACACTTCCAAGAGCCTAGCCTGGAGGAAGCTTTCCATGCACTTCTCTTTTGCATATCCTACCTGCCCTGTAAATCTGACAACCTCAAAGGTCTTCCTAAAAGCAGATATGGAATAACTTAATATCAGTATTTTGGGAGGACACATTACTATTTAATAGATGAATCAAAAGTATAATGGTAGATGACGGATGCTCTGCTTGGAAATGCCTCATCTAAATGTCAGATTTAGGGGAAAAAAAATGAAGTGAAAATGTACAGCTTAACAAATGTGAGAGTTTGAATAAATGCCCCTAATTTGGTAAAACACACAAGTATTCAACACATAATAGTGATTACTTAAATAAGAAGGCAAGAACAAAGACATGGAGAAAGAAATGCTAACCAAAGGACCTTTTACATGAAATAAATGCAAGACTGAATGGAAAACTAGGTCAGGTAAGCACATTAAAATATTAAAAGTTACTTTTTTTCTCATGATAAAAGTGATACAATCTCATTATAAAAAAAATCTATAAAGTATAAATGAGCATAAGAAAGAAAATAAAAATCACCCATGGTCCTAAATTCTAGAGATAACCACTAATTGGATTATAGACTTTTCCCTTATAAACTGCTGGATAGATAAGTAAAGATACACACACACACATGCATAATTTTAAAAATATGTAACTTTTGGAAATAGCTCTATGTTTCTCATGAATATAAAATTAATACATAAAAATTAAATTCGTATATGGGTAATGTTTTTTGAAGTCTAAATATTATGGAGAGATATGAGGTAGAAAATAAAATTCATTTGTAATTCTTTCACTGGGGGGAAAACAGTTTACTGTTAACATCCGGTATTTTTTTTTACAGGTATTTTCAATGCAAATGATTTTAGTGCAAAAATAGGCTCATGCTGTTTTGTTAACTGCTTGTCTCATTTAAAAGTGCATGGTGGGTCTCCTCTTCCGTTAATACATGCACCTCCATTATTATTTTTAATGACTATATCATTCCAGAATAGGTATGTACCATAACTTATTTAACCAACATCCAATTAATGAGCATTTATACTGTTCCTAACTTTCTACTGTTGCCAACGAGGCTCAGCAATTACACCTGTATGGAAGCCTCTTTACACACTTATCTGTTATTTCCTCAGGATGGACTTGCAGAATTAGATTTGCTATGTCAAAAGACATTCACTTTTTAAGAATATTTGTGCATATTGCCACACGTTCCACCATAAATGTTATACCAGTAACACTCACAATGAAAATATAAAAATGTCTCCAGGCAACACCTTACTGAGTACTATAAGCAGTCTTTCATTTCTTCAGACATGAAAGACAAATTAAGACAATTAATATATTAAGACAATACAGTTTCAAATGCTCAAAGACTATTTAAACTTTTTTCTTTGTTAATAATACATTCTTTTTTTCTTTTTGCCAAATGTTCATGGAAGTGTTCACTGTCTTCACATTGATTTGTAAGTGCCCTCCCACTCGAACTGACATCTATTTATATATTTTTAAGTCTGGTAGCAACGTCTTATTAGCAGAAGACAAATAAGAACTCACGGAGTTAGTAAATGGTTGAACCACATTCAAATTTTCCTGACTCCGAAATTCCCGCAATGGTGCACTCTAGGCTGGTGCCTCTTCAGGACAGAAGGCAGGCCTTCCCCCACTGTTGCCCATTAGAATCACCAGGGGAGCTTTTAAAACTCTTGATGCCCACTTCTTACCCCGTACCAATTCAACCAGGCAGAGTGTTTTTGAGGACGCCCAGGTGGTTCCCATGGGCAGCAACGTTTCAGAACCACTGAACATTTCATGCCCCCCTAGTGGGAATGCTGCCATCTCGCCCTCTCCCAAACTGCCCTTGGTTGAAGAGTTATATAGACCAAGCTCATGTCCCCTCCCGAGCCTGCTGCATCCTATTACTGGGGGATACAAAGGTATCCTTCATCCTTGTTGCCTCAACCCAGGAAATTGCAGTTCCAGGGCTGCCATTGGGTAGGAAGAAGGCCTTATAACTTCAAAGCAGCCCTTCTTCTGTCCAATGCTGCCTCCTTCCCCTCCCCAGAAGTGTGGACTGAGAGGGTTCCTAAGATTGTCCTGCATACTAATCTCCGAGGCTGCTTCCTGAGGGAGCCCGGCCTGTGTCGCACATGCTATATGGAACTTCCCCTAAAGGAATAAATTGAAAAAATCTTTCTCAAAGACCTAACATACAGCTGAAGGTCATCAAAACATATTACAAAATCCTTTCAGGTGGCGTTATTGTTTAATGAGCATGGAGTTTCCATTTGGGGTGCTGAAAAAGTGTTGGATGTAACTAATGCCACTGAACTGTACATTATTGTGAATGTCACAAATGCTACCGAATTGTACATTAAAAAATGGTTAAAATGGCAATTTTTATGTTGTATATATTTTCCTGTAATCTTCAAAAATTAGTCAGGTAATATACCAAAAACCACTGAATTGATTACTTTAAATGGGTGGATTGTTATGTGAATTATGTCTCAATAAAAGTGTTTTAAAAAATCCTTTGAGTGCAGTGTAATGACATGGTAGTCAACAAATGAGTAAAATAGTAGCCTCAGCTCTATTAATCCACAGAACAATGACAATATTTTTAAGCCCTAAAGCAGTTTTCTTTCATTCATTGTCTCATTCCCTAAAACGCACAAAAATGCTCATAGATTTGTACTTTATGTATCTCTGGTCAGCAGTAATTCAGAATTTAAATGCTGAGTGGTACGGGAAAAAGCATAAGCAATTTTTTGGGCCAGCTCTCAGGTTTAAGAATATTTAAAGACCACTTGAGGGCTCAGATATTGGCAGCATCGCTAAATTCAGTTTTGTGGTAGTACAAGTGTTCAATTTAACTAAAGTGCAAGCTCACACATACAGAAAACCACCATGAAGCTAGAGAGCAGACCATTTCTAAAAGAGGAGCAAAGCTGACTTATTTTTAAAAACAATAATGTGCCAAAGATGGCAGTGTCCAGAGAATAACAGATGCAAAAATCTATCTCCCTAGGAAACACGCAATCCACTGCACTCCTCTAGGATTTATAAAGTTCTTCGCATTTGCAAATTCCTCCATAATCATCCTCATTAGCCATCCATCCCCAACAAGCCCCAAAGTTTTCTTTTTATAAAAGCTTGACAAGCCTCTTATACCCATGTATACTGTCCCTTAACAAGAGACCTTCAGTCAATAAAGGCCAAACCTCCAATAAGGGTAACTATCATTTAAAGTCTGTGGTTCCTGCTCCTGGCCCTCCACAATCAATGTAGGACCAGAAACCAACCTGATGTTATACAAAGCTTATACATTGAATAAAAGCTTATACGTGCTTAAGAATGAAAGAAAACACATGTCAAAGTTCCCACTGAAAGCATGATGGAAAAATTAATGAATCCGGAGCTGGGAAACTTGAGTTTTAGCCTTCAATCTGTTGCTGGCAACCTGTGTGACCCGGAGCCAGTTAATTAACCACTATGAATCTCACTCAGTTCCTTTATCTGCAATATGAGCTTAATGATGATACTCGGGCTGCCTATCTCACACATTGTTGTGAGGTCTAAACACTTAAAAAACTAAAGTCCTATACAAATGAGAAAGATTACTATAACACTTCCAATCCCAGAAGAACTGCAGAGAAACATAGCTCGGGGCATTTAAGTATAACATAGTTGTTTAAATATGAGCCCGAGGAAGTGAATTCCACTGAGGGAAAAATATTAATCCAAGTTACCTCTTCTTACATCCATTTCATAACACATTTGAGACCAAGCTGCACACCAAGATGTAAAAGGAAATAAGAGTTAGAATGTATCTTTAACTTAGACAAATAAAATCATTTCCATCTGAAATTCTAGAGTTTGTTCGGTTTGCTGTTTTTTTTTTTGTTGTGTGTTATTTTTGTCTATTATAGTAGAAAGCACTGATGTAGAAAATACTCAGTTCCTTTTGGGGCTTGGGCATACCTACTTTTTAATTTTTTCCTAGAAAAGACACTGGAAAGAACTAAATTTTCACAGTACGGCATGGAAATTCTTTAGTGGATTTTAAAGGAATCCTGTGAGGTGAGACAGAAATCATCGACACATTGATTTTATATTCCACAAATGTATAACCTCTAAAATTTCAAAGTCAGGGACTTATTTGTTTCCTACTGAATGAAGACGTAAATTGGGACTAATATGAATTCCAAATTCAGCAGAGCCACAAGGGCTGGAAGCAGTTGCTTAACAACTGCACACATTCATCCATTACCTCACAGGTTGTCAGAAGAGGCCCCCGGCACAGCCCAAAATCATAGTCAAGTCAAGCACAAACAACTGACCAAAAAATGGATCCTGAAATCAAGAGAGAACTAGATGATCCTCTTTCAACCGATTTTCTTTAGGAAGGCCTGGTGGATAGAGGGGGAGAAATTGGGATATATTCTGATAAGCCATTTGTGGTATTTAGGCACTGAAGAATTAATCAACTTTAAAAACAAACAAATTCAATCTACCATTTTTTCTCCTCTTCCCTTTCAATATCAAACTCCTTAAGAAAACAGTCTACAGCCTCTGCCTCCATTTGCTCATCATATACTAAACAGTTCTCTGAGAGGTCACCCATCATGACTGTGTGCTCAGCAAATCTATGGCTTTTCATGACTACTTCTCGAACTCTCTGTGGCAGGCAACACTACTGGTCATTCCTTTTTCTGAAACAGCATCTCCCCTGACTCCTCTGGTACGACCCCTGTTCTGGCACTCCACCTACCCCTCCTACTCCTTTTTCCTCTCCCTGTCCCTCACTTGGTTCTTAATTACCTAAGTCGTCTGGCTTCTGCTTTGGACATTCTCCACTATCCACACTCCCTAGCAGATCTGAGCTCCTCTGTGGCTTTCTGTTCAGGTGTATGTGACAACTCCCAACCACCTCCCTCTTGAAGATCAAGCCTACATTTCCAATTGCCTGATCTATGTTTCCAGTTTGCCCTCAGCACTTTATATCCGAGGTGGAACCCACCACCTTTCCTACAAGCTCCTGCTCCTAGCTTTTCAAGTTTTGTTAGTTTTCCCATTTCTCACTATCAAAACCATCCTTCCACTCCACTTACAAGTTTCCAAGTCCTATGAAGGGCTCAAGATGTCCCTCATAATCACCACTTCCTTTGCATCCTCATGCAAAGATATTGCAATAATTTCTCATGTGGAATCTTATTGTAAGCACCTAATTCTCTGTATTAAATCCCTTCTCGTTTAAAATTTATAACCAAGTTTCTGTGCCTTATACTGAATGCCGACACAGAGCAAAATGATAAGTATCTAGTTGAGTAACTAAGATATGAAATGGCAATGCTTGTGAAACTGACGCCCAACCCTTGAGTTAGCACAATGCCTCCCACTCCTGAAATGTGGACGTTCCCTACAATACAGTCACCTCTCTTCCTTTCTCACTCCACTTGAGAAATCTCATCTCTTCTTTCTGCTTCAATAACCACTTAGATCAAGGGTTAACTTATGCGAGGACATTTGGAAAGCTGATAAAAGCTAACTTTCCAGAACAAATGCAGGTGCATTAAAATTTCAATATAATTTCTTAGGTTTGTGGGCCTTCTGAATTTTATCTATGGACCTCTAGGTTATAGACCTCTGATCTTACATGCTAATGAGTGTCTAAACCTACATCTCAAGCCAGATCATTCTTACAAGGTCTAAGACTGATGTTTACAAGTGATCACTGAACTTCCCACAAACTCGTTGTGTCCCCATGTGATTTTATCTTCCCACTGCTCCTCTTTCTCTGTTATTTATCATGTAAGTCAATGATTCTAGCATCCTCCAAAGGCTTGGGCATCATTCAGACATCTTTTCTTCCTTTTCCATAGACCATTGCCCAGTCCTGACAATTCTATACCCTTAGTCGCTTTTAAATCTATCCACATCCCCATCTCTGTTAACACTAATTTGTCCAGCTACCTCGTCTCTAATTAAGATTGCTGCAGAAGCTATCAAATTGTCCTCTCTGCTTCCGGACCATAAAACTTGCATTGTACTTGAAAATATTTCCTCTTTTTTAAAACCTTCAGTAATTCCATTTTCTTCTTACCATTAGTGTTCCTATGCCTCCCCAAAATGGCTCTATAACCCACACCATAAAAGCTACCAGTTCCCAGAACTATAGTTTTTGTCACTCCTAAGGAGCACATGCTGGCCCCTGCCTATAATTTCTCACCATTTTATTTTCTACTGCTCTCCACCCTCCCCGCCTCACTTTCCCCCACCCCCGCACACACTGTCCACATGGCTAACTCCTTATCCATTGATTATCAGCTTAGATGTGTATTTAATTCTATTATTCGTCAAAAGTTTATTCAGCACCTAGTATATGTCACCCACTGGGCTAGCACTAGAGACAGAGCAATAAAAAGACAGTCATAATCCTTGTCCTGACAAAGCTCAATCTTATAGGGACATTAGATCAAAAACGACAAGTGTAATGATCCCTCAGTTGCCCCTAGTTCCAACTCCAGGGTGAGTCAGGATCCCCCATTCTGGGATTCCATAACTCACATCTGTGATCCCCAACCCTACCACCACTGTTGGGAAATCCATCTCTCCCAATGGCCAGACTATAAACTCCTTACAGGTAGGACTATGTCTTAACCATTTTATTTATTGCTGATACCTAGTACTGTATCTGGCACTCAGGAATTACTTAATAAATCTCTATTAATTAGAAAAAATCAGTCAATAAATATTAGCTGAATGACTCAACTCTACTTAGAAGTGCCCCTATGAAGGGAATACAATGGAAACAATTGGGATGGAGAGTCCTCACTGTTTGCTTGACTGGGCTTTGTCAATGCCTCAAATCATACGTTACATGCTTCTAACACTGGACTTGCTGCCTACACTTCATGTTAAGCAGCTATTCCCAGCAGCTCTCTTGCCTCCAGAATAAATACCTGTGTGCTCCACGGTGCCCCTAATTAGAGGCACCTATAAGGCGAATCTGTAGACCTCAGGAGGCCAGTCTCCAAGCTGTACCCCTGGTCACTGGAACCTAAACAACAGAGAAGGCAGGTAAGCACAGGGGACTTAGCAGCCAGAAAATTCCCAGGAGCTCAGCCAAATTGGATCCCAGGAGTTTTGCTCCAAATTCCCTGCTAGGCCAGCCATGAGTCTGTGTGTATAAAATAACACCACATTTCTGAACGTGTATGAAACTAGTGGGTGATGGAAAGAAGCAAAAAAGAAACTAAGGAGTAAATACATCCTTTATGAAAAATAATAAGGTGGTGTGGAGAAATGATGATGAAATTTTCTTGAGTGTACAACAATACAGGTGAACATTTATAGAGCACCTGCTATGTGCCAAGTTCTAACCTCTTAGTGTGCATCATTTAATTCTCTCAAGGCCCCTATAAGATGACATCATTATCTCATTTACAGGGTAGGAAATGGAGCCCCAGTGAGATTAAGGAGACTCCCATAGCTGCCCCCCAGCTAGTCAATGACACAGCAGGATGCGAACCTGCAGTATGACTCAGAGCCCAGGATGAAAGCTCTGCACTTACATCCCTGTGAGGGAGGAGCTGCATCCTCACCTCCACTCTGAGGCACACCAGTTGCCAGTGCCAATGTGGCTCCAGGCATGTGCTATCAAACAGGACTGAGAACATGTTCTCTGTGTTGAGGGCAGCCCATCAGTCTGGGAAATTATTGCCATGCAGTAACGAGGGTCTGATGTTGCCAGATCTTCCTATTTTTCAAAAGAAGCCAGATATCCAGATTTTTTTAAATTGGGGCTGAGGAAAGGGAGGAATCACAGAAAGTTTTAGCTGGAGGAACTGAGAGGAATATGATAATAACTGAGATGGGCTTATGAGGGACAAAGAGGTTGGGAAATAAAAGATTATGAGTACACTTTTGATGTGCTGAATTTCTGATACTGAAGACGTTCAGAATGTGAGAACTCTGGGGCTGGAGTTGAGGATCAGGGTGTACGTAACAGAGAAGGCTCTGGTTCCTCTGCTATCAGGCCATCCTGCCTCAACCCTCAGTTCCACCTAGAAAAGGATCATTTAAAACAATAGTCCCCAACCTTTTGGGCACCAGGGACTGGTGGTCCTATGAGAATCTAATGCCCGATGATCCGAGGTGGAGCTGAGGCGGTGATGCTAGCAGTGGGAAGTGGCTGCAGATACAGATGAAACCACACACTCACTGCTGCTCACCTCCTGTGGCCCAGTTCCTAACAGGCCATGGACTGGTACTGGTCTGTGACCCAGGGTTGGGGAACCCTGGCCTAAAACGCACCCTCTTGTTTGTTGTAGGATGGAGAAAAACTAGGCTGGTATTAGTTTTCTAAGGTTGCCATAACAAAGCACCATGAACTGGTGGCTTAAACCAGAAATTTATTGTCTCAGAGTCTGGAAACGGGAACCCTGCAATCAAGGTGTCAGCAGAGTTATGCTCCTTCTGAAGGCTCTAGGGAAAAATGTGTTTCAGGCTATTCTCCTAGCTTCTAGTAGTTCTTTCACTTATATCAGCATAACTCCAGTCTTCACATGGCATTCTCCCTCTGTGTGTGTCTATGTTCAGATTTCTCTTTTTATAAGGACAGCAATCATATTGGATTAGGGGCCCAACTTTATTCCAGTATGACCTCATCTTAGCTAATTATATCTGCAATGATTCAATTTCCAAATGAGGTCAGAATCTGAGGTAAAGTAGGTTAGGACTTCGACATATGGCTTTGCAAGGGAGACACAATTCAATTTTTAACAAAGCTCTAAATGGAGGTTTCCTTTCTTCCAAGGCCAGGATCCCTAAGAACAGAATTAAGGCATGCCATCATTTACCTTTAGAAATTACTGTGTTCAAGGAACCATGCTAGTCCTACAGGGAATACAAAAATAAACTAGATCTTAATTCTTAGAGGCCTTCTCTAGAGAGAGAAGAAAGACATAGACAAAAACTATCCCATAAATAAGTAGGCTATAATTGACTTGTAAATAAAATAAGTACCATAGATTCAAATATGAGGAGAGAAATCACTTTTGTCTGCAAAAATCAGGCCTTGATCCTTAATTATTATAGTTGACCCTTGAACAACACAAATTTGAACTGTGCAGGTCTACATTTTTTTCAATTGACCCACGCAGTTTAACTGACGACACAGTTCATTTGATCTGTACAGTTCCAGTAACCTGTGCAGTTTAAACCTGTGTCATTTAAAGGTCAACTCCATGGTTGAGAATCAACATATGCAGCAGGCTGACTATAGTTATACATGAATTTGAACTGTTTGAAAGGTTGGCACCCCTAATCCTCGAGTTGTTTAAGTGTCAACTGTATTTGATCCCAATATTAGGGGAGGCCCAGAATTCTGACAGATGGAGACTTGGAGTTGGGCAGAAAAACCGAAGGACATTTCAAGTGGATCGAACAGGTTGAACACAGAAAGAAAAGCAAGAGCTTGTTGGATTGAATCTGTTTGCCCAGAGACCTAGGTATGTCATATAATTTTAAAAGATTTCATATAATTTTAGAAGGCTAAAATTATAGTTTGTGTTTAGTTGGAAGAACCTTTAATTAGCAGGAAAGAAGTTTGGATGTATTGGTAGGCTTCTGGGAGTAATTTAGCTGGCCAATAAAAGTAGTTCTTTTAATAATAGCTGAACACATCTCAAATCTGGGGAGAGATAGATACATCCAGGTACATGAAATTCATAGATCTCCAATAATATTAAACCCAAAGATGACTTCACTTAAACACATTATAATAAAACTGTCAAAAATCAAAGACAAGAGAATTTTAAAAGAAATGAGAGAAAGAAATTCATCACATAAAAGAGAACCCTTATTAGTCTACCATCAGATTTCTCAGCAGAAAACTTTCAGGCCAAGAGAGAATGGGCTATTCAAAGTGCTGGAAGAAAAACTGCTAACCAAAATACTTTACCCAGCAAAGCTGTCCTTCAAAAATGAGGGATAAAGACTTTCCCAGACAAACAAAAGCTAAGGAAGTTTATCCCCACTAGATGTACTTTACGAGAAATGCTAAAGAGAATTCTCAAGAAGAAATGAATAAATGTTAATTAAATTACATAAAAACACATGAAAGTATATAATGCACTGATAAAAGTAGGCATATAGTCAAATTAAAAATACTTTGCTACTGTAAAGATGGTATGTAAATCACTTTATATAAAGAAAAAAGGATTTTAAATTATGAATATAATAATTTGTTAATGGATAGATGATATAAAAAGATATGAACTGTGATATCAAAAACATAAAATGAGGGGGAGGAATAAAAGACTAGAGTTTTAACATGCAACCAAAGTTAAGTGAGCACCTTAAAATAGACTGTAATAACTATAATATGTTTTATGTTAAGTCTCATACTAATCTCAAGGCAAAAAACTATAGTAGATACACAAAAGATAAAACAAAACATACCACTAAAGAAAATCAACAAATCACAAAGGAGGAAAACAAGAGAAAAAGAAAGGAAGTACCAGCCAGAAAACAATTAACAAGATGATAATAGTAAGTCCTTACCTATCAATAATTACTTTAAATATCAAGTATTAAATTCTCAAAAGAGTAGCAAAATGAATTGGGAAAAAAAGACCCAGCTATATACTGCCTACTGGAGACTCACTTCAGCTTTAAGGACACATATAAGCTCAAAGCAAAGGGATGGAAAAAGATATACCATGCAAATAGAAACCAAGAAAGAGCAGGGGTAGCTGCACTTATATAAGACAAAATAGACTTTAAGACAAAAACTGTAACAAGAGGCAAAGAAGGTCATTATATAATGATAAAGGAGTCACTTCATAGGGGATATAACAATTATGGATATCTACGTCCCCAACATCGAGCATATAAATGTAATAAGCAACTAACAAATCTGAAGTAATTAATAGATGACAATACAATAATAGTAGGGAATTTCAATATTCTATTTTCAACAATGGACATATCATCTATACAGAAAAATCAATAAAGAAACATTGAACTTAAACTACATGTTAGACTGAATAGACCTAACAGACATATTCAGAACATTCCATCCAATACACACTCTTCTCAAGTGCACATAAAACATTCTTCAGGATAAATCATATGCTAGACTACAAACAAGTCTTAAAAATTTTGAGAAGATTAAATTCATATCAAGATCTCTTCCAACCATAATGGCATGAAACTAGTAATCAATGACAGAAGGGAACCAAGAAAAATTCACAAATATATGGAAACCAAATAATACACTACCAAATAGCCAATGGATCAAAGAAGAAATCAAAAGGGAAACAAAAAAAATCCTCAAAGAAAAATGAAAATAAAACATACTAAAACATATGGGCTACAACAAAAGCAGTCTTGAAAGGGAAGTTTTTAGCAATAAATGTATACAGTTAGAATCAAAGAAGTTTTCAAATAAACAACCTAACTTTATACCTCAAGGAACTAGAAGAAAAAAAAAAAGATCTAAGCTCAAAGACCAGAAGGAAGTAAATGACAAAGACCAGAGTGGAAATAAATGAAAGAGAGACTACAAAAATAATAGAAAAGGTAAACAAAATCAACAAAGCTTTAGCTAGATGAAGAAAAAAGAGAAAAACTCAAACAAGTAAAATCAGAAATGAAAGAGGGCATATTACAATTGATCCTGCAAAATAAAATCATCATAAAAGACTACTAAGAACAACTATACATCCACGAGTTGGATATTTGGAAGTTAACATCCCTAATGAACATAGATGGAAAAATCTTCAACAAAATATTAGCCAACCAAATTCAATAGCACATTAAAAGGCTCATACACAATAATCAAGTGAGATTTATTCCTTAAATGCAAGGATAGTTCAACATATACAAATCAATAACTGTGATATACCATTTCATTAGACTGTAGAATAGAAATCATTATGTTCATTTCAACAGATACAAAAAAAGCATTTGAAAAAATTCAATGTCTCTTCTTTAAAAAAAATCGACAAATTTTGTATAAAAATGTACATCAACACAATAAAGGCTATATATGACAAGACTACAGCTAACGTCATACTCAACAGTGAAAAGCTGAAAGCATTTCCTTTAAAATCTGGAACAAGACAAGGATGCCAACTCTTACCACTTTGATTCTGCTTATTACAGAAGTTCCTAATGAGAACAATAAGGCAAGAAATAAAGGAAGGAGGAAAAGGAGGAGGAGGAGGAGAAAGAAGAGAATGAAGAAAGAAGGAGTAGAACAAAGAAGGAAAAGGAGTAGGAAAAGAAGAAGAAGAGAAGGAGAAAATTAAAGCCATCAAAATTGGAAAAGAAGTAAAATTATGTTGATGACATGATCTTATAAATAGAAAACTCTAAATCAGACTTTACAAAAAAAACTGTTAGAACTAATAACTGCATTTAGTTAAGTTTCAGAATACAAAATTAACATTCAAAAATTAGTTGCACTTTTATACAATAAAAATGTATTTGAAAGAGAAATCAAGGGGAAAAATCCACTTTGATGCTATTATTAGCACCAAAGAATAAAATACTTAGGAATAAATTTAGCCAAAAAAGTGAAAGACCTATCTACTGAAAAGCATAAGACACTGATGAAAGAAACTGAAGAAGATACAAATACATGAAAAAATATACTGTGTTCATGGATTGAAAAAATATTGTTAAAATGCCAATACAAAAAATAATGTTCATACCACTCAAAGCAATCTACACATGCAATGCAATTACTATTAAAATTCCAATGGCAGTTTTCACAGAAATAGAAAACAATCCTAAAATTCATATGAAACCATGAAAGACACAAAGTACCCAAAGCAATTTTGAAAGAGAACCAAGCTGGAGTCATCATACTTCCTGATTTCAAACTATATTATAAAGCTATAGCAATCAAAGCAGTATGATATTGGCATAAAACACACATATAGACCAATGAAACAGAATAGAGTCCAGAAATATATCTATACATATGTAGTCAACTAAACTTTGACAAAGACACCAAAAACATACAATGGGAAAAGTATAGTTTCTTCAATAAGTGATAGTGGGAAAACTAGACATCCCCATCCAAAGAATAAAACTGGATCTCTGTCTTATACCATTCACAAAATTAACTCAAAATGGATTAAAAACTTAAATGTAAGACTGAAACGATAAAACTCCTAGAAGACAAAGGGGAAAAGCTTTTTGACATTAGTTTCGGCAATTAGCTTTTTTTTTTTTTTTTTTGTATATGATACCAAAAGCACAGTCAACGAAAGCAAAAGTAAACAAGTGGGACTAAGTCAAGATAAAAGGCTCTTCACAGCAAGGGAATCAATAAAAGGAAA
Source organism: Rousettus aegyptiacus (assembly GCF_014176215.1). NCBI lineage: Eukaryota > Metazoa > Chordata > Mammalia > Chiroptera > Pteropodidae > Rousettus > Rousettus aegyptiacus. The sequence goes on along the minus strand of NW_023416306.1, from coordinate 150,978,988 downwards.
AGAGGTAACCTATAATTAGAAAAAAATATTTGCAAAACATGTATCTGATAAGGAGTCAATATCTAAATATCTAAATATCTAAAATATATATGGAACTCATACAACTCAATTGCAATAATTATAATAACCTGATTTAAAATGAGCAGAGGACCTAAATAGGCATTTTTTCAAAGAAGTTATACAAATGGCCAACAGGTTCATAAAAACAAGTTCATCGCAAATCGAAACCATAATGAGACATCACCTCACATGTTAGAGTGTGTGTTATCAAAAAACGAGCGATAACAAGTGTTGGTGAAGATGTGAAGGGAAACCTTCCACACTGTTAGTGGGAATGTGAATTGGTACAGTCGTTATGGAAAACATTATGGTGGTTCCCCAAAAAATTGAATCTAGAACTACATATGATCCAGCAATCCCACTTCCCTTTATATCCAAAGGAAACAAAATCGATGTCTCAAAGAGCTATCTGCACTACTATGTCCATTGCAGCATTATTCATAATAGCCTAGATGTGAAAACAACCTAGTTGTCTATCAACAGATAAATGGATAAAGCACATGAGGTATACAGCACATTTTTCAGCCATAAAAATAGAAGTCCTTCCATTTGTAATAACATAATGAACCTGGAGGACATTGTGCTAAGTGAAATAAGCCAGAAAGAGAAAGACAAATACTAGATGATCTCACTTATTAAAGGATTCTTTTTAAAAAATGTTGAACTCACAACAAGGCTAGAGATTAGAACAGTGGGATGGGATACAGAGAGATTCTGGACAAGTGGTATAAACTTTTAGTTATAATATTAATAAGTTTTGAGGATCTAAGGCACAGTATAAAATATTTATATATAATTTTATTCACCAATTATACCTCAGTAATGCTGGAAGAAAAAACAGTGGTTCTTTATCCTATTCCCTGAAAAGCCTAACAGCTCTACCTTTTCCTCATCAGATACCCTCTTCCAATTCAGTGGTCCTCGGGAGAAATTCAAGAGACAATATATTGGGGCAGCTACCCATTGGACTCTTTGAATCCAATTAAATATCATAACTCTGATCTTTAAAGAGCATAAGTTATAAAATCCTGGGTCAGACTGACTACTGCCCATCGATCCTAGTGTTATCTTAGTCTAGTTGTGCTGACTGCAGTTTTGACAATCAAGATATTTGCAACACATGCTACAACTGTTGAAGTAAGCGTGCACCCCAAAGTCCTTCTGTTGTAAGAAAACAGAGAGTATTAGGACCAAAGTCAGACTGCACTACTCACCATCTATACAGCCCAGGGAAAGTCACTCCACTTTTTGGTGTCTGCTTCCTCATGTATAAAATAAAGGTAACAAGAATACCTGTGACCTAGGATTACTGTGAAGATCAAATGAAATTATATAAAGTGTTTAGCATTGTACCCAGAAGACAGTGAGTGATTAGTAGGTAGTAACTTAATTTCAGTATTTTTATTGCTGTTATTGTTATATAATTATGGGTCTACCATCCATTTATCTAGACTATCCATGAATACATTGGATAATAAATTCCATCTAAAACCACTCATTAAAAAAATATTTTGTCAAGGTGTGTGCTGTTCATGGCAGCTGAGATGTGTTGCCATGGCCACAGCAAAGCAGTAGTTCCAATTAAAGAACACAAATCCTAGTGACTTAAGAGATGGAAACTAAAGGACAAGTTCCCCAACAGAAATAAGTTCTCTCTTACCTTACAGGGGTTTGTGTTAGTTAGTTAGTTAGTTAGTTAGTTAGTTAGTTAGTTAGTTAGTTTAGTTTGTTAAATCCAGAAGTCTGACTAGTGCTATTAAAACTGGATAATTTTCTGTTTAATTCTTGCCAATTATAAAAACAATATCTCTTTAAAGCAAATGAGCCATTTTCATAACAAGCAATGTTATATCAACTTAAACTACAAAAGAGTCCCTTTTGTGAAAGGCTCCAACAAATCAATAGAAAAGACAAATGCTCTTATAGAATAGTGGGGCAAGGATATGAATGAGAAATTCACTTAAGAAGAAACATAGATAAGAAATATGCATAAGTATTCATTTGTAGTTATAACTTAATGTGATTTAAAACAATGAGGCATTATCACAAAGGTTTAAAAGAGTTACCAGTACATGTAAGGGTGTTAGTAACACAACCCTGTTATATACCGCTCAACAAATATGACTTAGCCATACATATCAGCTTAGCAACCCAGATCAAAGGCTTGAAATGCACTTATTAGTCTATGAATTTATTCTAAGGAAATATTCATCAATATGTATACAATATAATGAGTAGTTAAGATCTTGGCCTCTAAAAGTCAAATTTAAATTTTGTCTTTTCTACTTACTGGCCATCTAACCTTAGGCAAATTACCTACCTGTTCTTTGATGAGTTTCTTCATTTGTTAAATAGAAAGAATGACACCTATACTTCACAGGGTTATGGGTAGGAAAAACAAGAAAGCAAACAACCCAGCAAAGTACCAAGCTTAGTCTAAGGCCTCAAACATGATTATTTTGATTGATTATGAAAATCATGATGTATTGATAAAATAGGATACTTTCAAGCCATTAAAAATGGTGTTCTAGAGCAAGTATAGGAAAACTAAAGCCCAGCCCATGAACCAAACTTGACCTAATGTTCATTCCTTATAAATAAAGTTTTATTGGAACACAGTCATGCTCGTTTATTTACATGCTTTCTAGGGCTGCCTTTTCACTATAACGGCAGAGTTGAGTAGTTGAAACAGAAAGAGTATGTCCCACAAAGCCTAGATTATTTACTACTTGGCCCTTTACAGAGAAAGTTTGCTGATCCCTGATCTGGAGGAATATTTACTATCATGGGAAAATGTTGTCTATTAAGTGTAAAGAAGTTCCCCAACCAGTAAGTAAGTATAGTTACATCTCCATTTATGTCAAAATACATATAAGGGGGGGAAAAAGTATGGAAGTAGGTACTTTAATAGTTAATGACAGCTGAGTTGGGGGGGGCTACACATTTTATTTCCTTCTTTATATAGATCTACAATTTATGATTTTTATAGTAAACATGAATTGTTTCTACAATTAAAGAAAAAATTAATTGTGACATAGAGGACTGTTTTAATTGTGACATAGAGGACAAGTAACTCATTTAATAGTAAAACAAGATGGAAAGGTATTTTTAATTGGTGAGAGAATGACGGGCTTATAGTCTTCATTTCTTCGCATTCTCTCTTACAGATAGGAATGTGAAAAAATGGGGAGATAAGGAAAGCAAGGAGGGAAATATGAGAGAATTGTTACATGAATCGGACAGTAGCTAAACTCAATAATTCTTAAGATAAATACACTTGCAAAGCTTAGAGACACACGACCAATCTGTGTACCAAAGATTGAGTTACACGATCTACCCAGTGAAAGAAGTCATGCAGCACAAAATCTCATTTGGGAAGGATAATGGGATATGTTTCAGGTACACTTACTCAACAGGTCTGTCCACCAAACATTTATTGCCCACTTGATGCCAGGCATTTACAATATCACAGGGAGATGGACATGAAATGTAACACGTACAAAAATAAAAATATTTATATAGCATAGAGGGGTGAGTGATGATTCTTGTCAAGGAGAATCAGGTTTGGGCTTTTATGCCGGTGCTAACTGGGCAAAATATGTTATACCAACCAGTGAACCCCAAAGGGAGAAGAGTTTCAGAAGGGCAGACAAGGAGTTGTGTTCTACCTATTGAGTTTGCAGTAAGTAAGGAGGATTCAGAGATGTAATGTTGGCAGTTAGATATAAGCGTTTAGAGTTTGGAGAAGGAATAGCAATTTGGGGAAATCCCCATATCGCTTTACAGAGAACAGGAGATTGCCCCCAGATAGCATGCAGAAGAGAAAGGGGTCAAGGATTCATAGGTTACTCCGATGATGAAGACTGAGATTGAACATGCAGAGACTGGGGCAAAACCAGTACAGAGTGCTTGTGAAATGTGCTCACGATGATCTCCAGAATTCAAATTTGCTTAAGATGAGCTGTTTTAACAACTTGTACAGCTAAAAACAGCAGTTGTGATTAATGATGTATTCCTATGTCACGAAGAACACAAGCCTTCTTTGAAAACGTCTTTTCCTAAAAATTTTCACCTCTTTTCTGCATTCTGTATTATGCCCTTTCTCATTTGGAGCCACATGGTAAAGAGCCACATGAATGGGAATCCATTTTTGTCATGTTTTCTTTGGTTTGGGACTGAAACCCCAGCCACAGATATGTGGGTAAGGAAGAAAAATAGATTCAGCAGTACCCTGTACTCAACATAATCGAAATTTTAAAATGCCAAAAACACCTAGGATGTGAAACTGGCCTTTGGAGGTCAGTTGGTGACCACCACTAGGATGAATCTAAATACCATATGCCTAGACTGTAGCACAGTCCCCTGCTCTATGAGTGATACAGCTCTATAGTTGAAGGCCTGGCCCTGCCTCATAGGAAAACAAAGAGAAGACACCAGACCCCAGGTTAGAAGGTCTGGCTCTGCCACTAACAGCTGGTTCACTCTAGACAGGGCTCTTAACCTCTCTGAGCCTCAGATTCTTCTTTTACAAAGTAGAGATAAATAATATCTCAGAACTTTTATGAACATAACATGAAGGATATGGAGTGCTGAAAGGAACTATAAAATGAAACTTGATATTTTTTTCCAGATTTACTGAGGTATAACTGACAAAATTGTATATATTTAAAATGTACAATGTGATGATTTGGTATATGTATACACTGAAATATTTACCACAATAAAGTTAGTTAACACATCCATCACCTCATACAGTTACCTTTGTGTGTGTGTGTGTGTGTGGTGAAAATACTTAAGATCTACTCTCTTAGCAAGTTTCAAGTATACTATACAGTATTATTAACTATAGTGACCATTCTATGTGTTAGATCCTCAGAATTTATTCATCTTATAACTGAAAGTTTGTATACTTTGATCAACATTTCCCATTTTGCCCATCCCCAGCCCCTGGCAACCAATGTTCTACTCTGGTTCTATAAGTTCAACTTCTTTTTTTAGATTTCACGCCTAAGTGAAATCATACAGTATTTGTCTTTCTGTCACTTAGCATAACATCCTTCAGGCTCATCTATATTGTCACAAATGTCAGGAGTTTCTTTTCACGGCTCAATAACATTGCAGTGTATATACACACACATTTTCTTTACTCATCCACCAACAGTTTGTTTCCATACCTTGGCTATTATGAATACAAATCAAAACCACAATGAGATATCACTTCGCACTTGTTAGAATGGCTATTATCAAAAAAATAAAAAATAAAAAAAAATAAGAAGTAACAAGTGTTGGTGAGGATGTGGAGAAAAGAGAACCCTGCACACTGTTGGCGGGAATGTAAATTGGTGTCGCCATTAATGAAAACAGTACAGAGATTCCTCAAAATAATTAAAAATAGATGACCCAGCAATCTCACTTCTGAATATCTATCCAAAGAAAACAAAATTAATATCTCCAAGAACTAGCCGCACTCCCATGTTTGGTGCAGCATCATTCACAACATCGAGATGTAGAAACAACCGAAGGTGATGGAAAGTAACATTGTCCCTGAATACTACCACTCTGTGATCAGAGCATTTTGCTTATGACATTATCATAGCTCTGCTATCAGAGGTTGGCCTGTTCCTTCTGGGTCTTGGGAAAAGAGTATGGCCTGTAAAGAAGTGGCTTCGCACCTGCAGTGGAACCTTAGGCCCAAGCTTACCAACCGTGGGCCCCTTTCCGCATAGGCAGAGTGGGAATAAAAACAGTGACCTCGCAGAGGTGCTGTCAGCACGAGCGCTCATGTGCCAGAGCACTGGCCCGATGCCTGCACAAAGTGGATCCTGGGGAAATGAGAGCCGTTTGGACATCGCATCTGAAATGTAGGTAGCTGGCACTTATCATACCAGGATATTTCAGAACACATAGCTCAACACATCCAGCAGCTCAATATGTTCTTTTAATTTAAAAAACAAACAAGAAAATCTCTTCAGTAATGTACTGGAATAAAGTCTGTGACCCCTCAGTAAAGGAAACATACTATTCAAGGAGTGAATGGCAGGACTTGTGTATTATTTATAGGATGAGAATGTACCCCAGTTTCCGAGTTATTCTGTATACCTATTCTCAAGTTAGACCCTCCATGGGTTCCTGGAAATGTGTCAGGACTATGCAGAATCACTGAATCTTGGTTCCTATGGAAATGTTGTTCCAACAAGGACGTTCACAGATGCTTTTTTCGTCTCTTCCAAATTCCCAAAGGAGAGACTACAAACTTCTCTGTAAAGGGCCAGTTAGTTAATATTTCAGGCTTTGCTGGTTATGTGGTGAGTCTCTGTCACTTATTTTGAATGTACCTGTTTGGTCATTTCCCCTCAGGACTTGCTTGTGCCCTGAGTAAGGCCTAATATGGGCACCCGGTAAGGAGGGAGGGAAGATCCCTCCGTTCCTCGCTGCCTGTCACTGAAAAGTTCTTCTTTTCTGCCCTCAAATGGACTGCAGCCAATACAGACAAATATCCCCGAATTAATTAGGTTGCCACATATCCATCATCCTAAACACTGAACGGAAAACCAATCATTCAGTACGTCCCCTCCCTAGCTGGGAAAAAAAAAAGTAAACTTCCAAAATTATTTTTCTTTCCCTTTTCTTAGACATTGTGGTAGACAGAATAAGGCCCTTCCCTAAAATATACTTTCTCTTAAATATATCTTATGTCTTCTATCACCACATCTTTGTTCATATAACAACCTAACCCCCAAAACCTGTGAATATGCTACCTTCCATCGCAAAAGGGATTTTTGTAAATGTGATTAAGTTAAGGATTTTGAAATAGGAAGATTACCCTGGATTATCTGGGCAGGTTCTGTGTGATCGCAGGTTCCTGTAAGAGGAATGCAGGAGGGTCAGAGTCAGAGAAGGAGATGCGATGACCGAAGCAGAGGTCAGAGGGATGCAGGGTCATGAGCTGAAGAATGTGGGAACTATGTAGAAGTTGAGAAAAGGTCAGAAATAGATTCTCCCCTCAAGCCTCCGGAAGGAAGGCAGCCCTGCCAAATCATGTTAGACTTCTGACCTGAACTGTAAGAGAATAAATTTGCTTTGTTTTAAGCCTCTAATTTTGTGGTAATTTGTTATAGCAGCCGCAGGAAACTAATACAGGCAGTTACTAAAAATGTTACCGAGAAAGTGTAGTTTCTAACAAGTCAGCCACTTTATCTCATGACACTTAACTCTACAGAATGAAAGCTCTACTCCTCTCTCTTGCAGGGTCCCTAAACTCCAGAACTGCTAAACATTGAAATAAAATGAGATATAAAATGGAAGATTGAAAGGGGTGAGTAGGCAGTTAGAGAATGCTGTAGTCATATACAATAAGCATTACCCAAGAGGACTGCAAAGGATGAGATAGAAATGGAATGTGACTTATTTATAGCAAAGCCTGCCTCCCATCTCAAGTGTGTGACAGAAGAGCTGTTTTAAAGTTTTATTCTTCAAACTTGGCTGCAGAACTTGGCTGCTTCTCAGAACTGTGCTTTTGTATTTAGCTTTAAAATATAAGAAGCAACCCACGGTTAAACTGCAGGCAGAAGTGGTACAGGCAGGAAAAATGCTGTGGGGAGTGGAAAGAGGTTGAAATGTTATTCTTATTTAGTTAGTTGCTTAAGAAAAACAAATAGAGTACAAAATAGCAAAAGTCTTGGAAAGACTCCAAGCTGAAATTTTCTGAATATCCCAGCATTCAGGCTCTGGAGATAAGGGAGGTGCTGCCACGCTAGTCAGACACTCGGATGGCGATCTGGGTTAGAGGTAGAGAGTAAAGAATACTGGCCCTAATTACTAGAAGACCCCTCACTTCATTTCTATACTTTAATGACACTGAATTTTACAACAACCCAGGGAAGCCCAGCCTATCTATACAGGAAATAATACTGACCTTCTGGAAAACAACATATATCAGAAGTTGTGACACAGTTTATGCCTTTTGACCTAGAAATTCCAACTTTTGCTATTAATAAAAATAAGAGACTGAGTAATTAAATTATGGTACATTATTCACATACAATATTATGCAACCTTTAAAGCTATGATTATGATGACGTATTGTGACACAGATTTATGCTTAGGATATGATAGGGAACCATAAAATAACACATACACTATGATTACCCATTAGCTTAACATAGTGTGTGTGTGTGTGTGTGTGTGTGTGTGTGTGTCTGTAACTGATATGAGTTAAAAGACTGGGAGGAAACAGACCAAAATGTTAACTGCAGTCATATTTGTGCGGTAAGAATATGTGAGATATTTTTATATAGTTTGTGTTTGATTCTTTTGAAATGGAATAATTACTTTTAAAATAGAAAACAATTATTTTTTAAAGAAAAGCAAGAAAATCAGCTTGGCTGAAGGCTCAGCTTTACCAATACTTACCATGTGAGTTTCAGAACTGAAAATGTTTTGTTTTCTTCCTCCAGGATTTCCATATGAAGAATAAGGCAATTATAACATGAAGTACAACTTCTAGAAGATACTATCTCTTAAATATATCTTATGCCTTCTATCACCACATCTTTGTTCATACAACTCCTATCACCTATAATCATTTCTAAGCTCCTTTCTAGTGAGCCAAATTTTATCTTTTCTTAAAGACATTATTCAAGTCATTTCTCTTCAAATTTCTTCCTCCTTTGTAAGCTGACCCTGTCCACACCAATTCTCATGTCATTACATTCATTACAGTCTTCAGATCTCCTGTTTTTCTTTTTTTATATAATTCAATTTCTTTAAAAACAAAACAAAACAAACAAACAAAAAAAAACCCTACAGGCTACGGCACGAAGCAAACCCAGATTCAAATTCCAATATCAGTTATTTACTTCTTTTGATCCTCAGTTTCCTAATCTGTAATATAGAGTGACTACCACGTACCTAACAAGCTATGCTGATGATTAAATGATTCAGTGTATGTACAGCATCCAGTCAGTAGCCAACAAATGCTTACTTTCTTCCTTAATCTTGTACAACTCTTGGTCTCCCCAACTAGACTGTAAAGTTGTCTAGGACAGGGACCATGTACCCTACTACTTTTTATTCCCTACATAATAGCGAATGGAGAACAATGCACAGTGCCTTGGCAAAAGTAGATTGAAAAAATACACTAGTTGATTTTTGCAAGGAGCACTAATCTTCAGACAGAGACAAATTAGAAACTGTTGTGGGTTAAACCGTATTCCTCAAAAAGATATGCTGAAGTCTTAATCCATGGCACCAGCATTTATAACCTTATTTGGAAATGGGATTTTTGCAGACATAGTTAAATGAATATGAGATCTGAATTGGACTGGATTAGGGTGGGCCCTAAATCCAATCACTGGTGTCCTTATAAGAAGGCCATGTGGAAACAGGCACAGAAGTAGGATAGATAAGGGTAGAAGCAAAGATTGAAGTGGTGCAGCTATAAGACAAGGACACTAAGGATAACTGGCAGCCACAAGGAGTAGGAAGAGGCAAGGAAAGAGTCTTCTTTAGAGTATTCATGCAGAGGGAGCATGGCTCTGCTGATACCTTGATTTCATACTTCTAGCCTCCTGAACTATGATAGAATAAACTTCTATTGTTTTAAACAACAGTTTGGGTTACTCTGTTACAGCAGCCCTAGGAAACTAATGCAGAAATGTTCACAAGTGACAGATAAGGATGAATAACTGTTATTCTGGTACTGTGGTGACATTACACTTGAGTGTCATCCTCCTACTACGTACTCCAGAGACCAGTGACACCAACTACCTAGCTACTCAGACCCAAATCCTGGGCATCAGCCTTGAACCCTTCTCTCTCACCCCTAGGTCAATTCTACTTCCTAAATATACTGCAAGTTTCTCTCACTTTTCTTTATCTCTACAACCACCACCACCCTAGACCAATAAACCACTCAGGAAATATCTTTTCTAAAACATTTTAAGAGCAAATTGAGGCTATGGAGATAGATCCATCTTCTTTCAAATCCAATGTTCCAATTTTCTACATGTATCAATGGCTAACTAAATGTTTCAGTCTTTTATTGAGAGTAATGAGAAAGGCTAAAAAATGTTTTGTTAAATATGTTTGAAGGGATTGGAGAGCTATCAACGGAGTAAGAATTTTGAGGCCATGGTCTGAAAGGAGAAGAAAGCTAAGGCGAGGCTAGCAATTGGAGCTGCTTCTTCCTCTAAGAGTATTGCCAATTTCTCAAGCAAAAGGCATGACTGGAAGCTGATCAGTACTTTTTTCAGTCTCATGGAGCTTATGGGGCGAATATTGAAGGTTAGAATCCTCCAAACATGAGCAGATGGAGTGAACATCCAGGGTTTTTGTTCAGACCAGAAGAGCTTACTCCCAAGAGTAAAGGTAATCTAGAAATACACCAGCCCTAACCAGAACTAAAATCCGGGTACATATGATCTCTGTACCTGATTAGATTAAGGTAATCTGCCTATAGCCTAACTGACATAAAAAGGAAAAAGAAACAAAACAAAATCCTCTCTGGAGTAAAATAACGTTACCCCAGAGCTTTAAATTCTCTCTCCAATGTTAGTTGTATAAATGATGTCCAGAGCTTAATTTAAAAAGTAGCTAGAAAAAAAATTAAAGACAATAGAAACAGTTCAGAATGTAACAAAGATTTTGAAGTATCAGGTTTAGAATTTAAAATAACTATGATTAATATGTTTAGGAAATAAATGACAAAATAGAAAATTGCAGCAGGAAACTAGAAACTATGAAAAAGAATTAAATAGAAATCTTAGAACTTAAAAAATCAATAAAGTTATAAATTCAATGAGATGGATTTAACCACAGATTAGATACAGTTAAGGAAAGAATTAGTGAATTGGGAGATGAGTCAATACAATATATCCATATTGAAACGCAAAAGAAAAATACAAGAAAGAACATAAGGAACATATGAAACAGAGAAAAAGTCATAACATATGAACAGAACCCCAAGAATCATGAAAAGAGAAAACTAGGCATAAACAAAATCTGAGAAGTGAATGGCTGCAAATTTTCCAAGCACTAATCAAATTTTTTTAAGCTCTAAGGATAATAAATAAAAAAGAAAATAATACCTCGTAATAAAACTGCTAAAACCAAAATGAAAGAAATTTTTAAAGCAGTCAAATATAAAAAAGAGATTACATTCGAAGAAATAGCAATGAAACTGACATCTAACTTCCCAACATAAATAATAGAAGCCAAGAGAGGATGATAGTTACCACTAAAGTATAGAAAGAAAATAACTGACAATCTAGAATTCTATACAAAAAACACTCTTCAAAAATGAACATGAAGACATTTTTAGACAAATATCATAAGAGAACTTATCTCCAGCAGACCTGCACTAAAAAAAATACTAAAGGTAGTTCTTCAGAAAAAAGAAAAATGGCCCCCAATGTAAGCACGGAGATGCAAAAAATAATAAAGACCAAGGAAACCATAATTTTTAGTGAATATACATAACCTTTGTATTTTGCAAATAAAACAAAAAATTAATAAAACAAAAAACATAAAGTCTTATAGGGTTTTAAAAATAAAGAATATTCAATCTCACCATACATAAGGATGTTAATAATTATCTTCTTTTTAGGGCAATTAGGTCTACCGAGACAGAAATCCAGTAACCTAACTGTGGAATCATCTCAAATATGAATACTATCCATTAGAATTATTAAACTAATTCCCTTTCAGCAAATATTCTATTTATTTCAATCTGGATATTATTCACCACCAAAAGTATATTCTTCTGGAGTGGCTGTATGTTTATATGTATATTTCTATCTTTGTATATTTTTTTATTCCTTTACTGTAATAATTTTTTAGAAATGGAAATGCTGATCAAAAAAAAATGTCCATTTTCAGTTTTGGTCTGTATTGGCAAACTAGTAGATATTTAAAATATAATCCTTCTACCTCCCAATGATTTTAACACATCAATTTTCCATTCACAGATATCTATTAGTTTTAGTTATTCTTGTTCAAACTACTAAGAATGGGGAATTTACTCTCTGGCCATCCATGTTCTTCGTAATATAAAGATACAGAAGTGTTAATAAGTGGAATAATAAATTGTCCACTAAAATGTAAAATCTTAGACTCTGAAATGAAACAAGGGAAAAAAAATTGGGAAAATTAAGCCTTAAACACACCAAAGACTTTCCAAATTAGAAAGTTTTACTGATGGAAACACATCATAAAACCACAATGTGCTATTCCCCGTACTAAAATAACATCCCTTTCATCTGTGGACACTGATACCACTGATCTAGGACTTGCCTGCCCTCCTCTCTCCTGCCAACCAAGACAATGGGATGGGGAGCTTTTCCTTTGCAAGTCTAATCCTAGGGGACACAGGAAACAGAACAGTTTTCCCCTAAGGCAATAAAGAACCTTCAAAATATTTAATGAAAAGAATCTTAAAATGCAGTTTGGACAATTAAATTAGTTACCCAGAACATCCTCTGAAGTTCATCCTTAGGAATTTTATTTAGCGTTTAAAAAAAGGAAAAAGAATGAAGAAAAGAAAGTGCTAAATGTTGAAGACTGAAAAGCACTTGTTTTAATGTACTGAGTTACCTGTTTTTAAAAGTTTCACTTGGGTTAACTTTTGTATTATAAAGGAAGTTATGAAAAAATAAACAGATAATAAAATATGTATTTCTTTATTTTAGGTAATGAAAGCCCTAGAATGTTAGAACTGAGAATACTTTTGAGATCACTCAGCCTAGCTAACCCCTCATTTCACAAGGGACAGGACTAGACTTAAAACACAGAAATGACTTGTGCATGGCCAAAAGTGAACTGCTGCAGTCCCAATAAATACCCAATATCTTGGTCCAGTTACACACCCTTTCCATGACACTCTTGATTTATCTACAAACAAGGAGGAGAGGAGCAGGCAATCCAGTTCTATAGTTAGTATTTGGTTCAAAATTGTATTGGTCCGAGGAGGCCTTTAACAGCTCCTAGGTAAAATCTAGTGAAAAGGCCCCACCATTCCTCCTCGATGCCCTTGAATACTCCCTTGGTGAGGATCCTCCCAAGTCTTATTGATTCTACCTCTCAAATACATCCCTTCATGTACAATACCACTGTCACTGACTTGGACATCATTTTTCCTTCACTGGAATTCCCGTGAAATCACCAAACTACCCTTCTGCTTAAATCCTACAGTTTTTCTTACGCCCTCCCTCCACAAAGCCAGTTTTCCACCTTGAACATATGCCTTCCCTGCTTCAAATCCTTTTGTGGAGAATTTTCTAATGAAGAAAAATGGGGTCTTAATGATTTCCCTTTGCTTTTGGGATAATATCTGCATGAGTCAGAGCCTTAACAGTAAATAGACGACATTCATAATACAGGACAATTCGAGGAAAATATATTTCAATAAGGACCAAGTATAAAGTTTCTTTAATCTAGAGGGTACAGGAGAACCATAAGGGGCTGCTCAGGAAACCCTGACCTGGGGAAGTAAAATTGTGTGGTACATGGCTTCTAAAATGGCCCATGGTGGTCTCTCCTTCTGTACTCATGCCCTTGCATAAACCCCTCACCTGGTGAGAGCGCCAGTGACTTGCTCCTACTAAACGGGATGGGATGCCATGTCCAAGAATAGGTTATAAAATAGTGAGACTCCCACTACCAATCCCCGCCGGCCCTGCCTCCTCCTCCCTTGCTCATTCTGATGACAAGCTGCCATGTCGTGAGCTGCTCTAGAAACAGGCACATGTGGCAGGGAACTCAGAGTGGCCTTCAGCTAACAGCCAGGGAGGAAATGAGGCCATCATTCCAACAGCACTCAAGGAACTGAATCTGGCCAGCAACCACACGAGTGAGCTTTGAAGTGGATCTTATCCCGTAATTAAGGCTTCGGATAAATCTGCTACCTCAGCCCATGTCTTGAGAGGGGCCCTGAGCCAGCACACCCACCTAATCTACGCTAGGATTAGTGACCCACAGAAACTGACATAACAAATGTTGTGTTTAAGCCATTGAGTTAGGGGGCAAATTGTTACACGGCAATTCATCACTAATATAAAATGGAACCACTCCAAGGCCCAGAAAGATGAGTAGAGGAAATGAGTATCAGGACCCAGCAAAGGAGAGTGGTCTTCCTAGAGAGGAGCAGCCACCTTCTGTCAAGGAACAGCCAGTACGAGACCTAACGGAGAGGGAGGCAGGGAAAGAATGTCCTGACTTTACTCTTCTTCCCCCCTCCCATTTCTCCAGGCTTCTAGTGACCAAATTCAACTGAAAAGCCAGAAATTGAAAGCCAAAAGTCACAGGAGCCCTGTAGAGGTAGTCCGCATGGCTTAGCATTCTGGGCCACAGAACAGCATAGAGAGGGGCTGAGTATGGGTGTGGAGCTGCAAAGGGAAGATAACCTTCATAACGTCCAAACTTTGCATGATGTAAAAGGTTTTTCATGATCTCGACCTAATCTGCCCATCCAGCTTTATTTCTCAACCCTTCATCACAGAAACCTAGCTCCGTGAAAAGAGCCACTCGAAGTTTCCAGAACTCACCATACGACATCACAACTCTGTCCCTTTACATGCACTGGTCCTTCTTCCTTTTACATGCTTTCTCCCCTTCTCTGCCAGGTTAATTCTAATCATATTTCAAAAGTAAAGCAGGCGCCAAAACCTTTGGATGTCTTCTATGACATCATCATCCTCTCTCCTGATACAGACTTCATGACCCTTCTCTCTTCTCCCAGAACTATCAGTTTGCCTCTATGTGTACTGCACTTGTCTGATCACCTATCTCTGCCCTGCTGCCCTATAGATTACTTCAGGGAACAGCCCTCATCTTGCAACCCTAGCATTAAACAGTGTCTGGCACACAAATGAAACTCAATACATTTTTGCTGATTAGTGCCTAATCCTCATTATGTCTTAGTCACTAGGGTCTGCAGGTTCACTGACTCTCAATCATGTTGGCTTCTACGACTGTCTTCTCTACATTCCAGAAGAATGCCCCATTCCCAGCTTTTTCTCCACTTTCCCTCTACTAGACTAGGTTTTCCCTTCTTGTGCCTGTGGAACTAAAATAGTACTACATTTACTTTCTGGAAGGATTCCTAAACCAACTTCTGCCCAGGACTTAAAGAGTCCTAGATCATTAGGAAAAGAGACCTTGAGGGTATCGAAGTAATACAGAGATGAGACCCAATTCCAGCAGAAAAGGAATTAATGACTGGAAACTAACAGGTGAAGGAAGCCAGCAATGGCATGGCTATTTAGCAACCCCTTCCACATACAACAATGTTGGCTTTTTTGTCTTCCTCTAAAACTCCTAATTCATCTCTGACACTATATATTGCCAACAATATCCAGTGCTGTTTAAACATTGTTCCTGCTATCTGTCTCATATATAATCAGTACTGCAAAATAGCTGTACAAATATCTTAAATGTTATTAGCAAACCAAAGAAACAAGTCACCACCAAGAAGATACTTTAACGGTTGAGTGTTGTTATTGTTACAAGTAAATTTTTTTTCTTCTGATGCCCGACTACACTGGGTTTAATCTCAATCCAATTTAGGTTACCTAGGAATGTCTAAAATATTTCCAGGAAAACTCAAAAGACCCTTACACATGCATATAGTTTCACAACATTGTTCGAACAGGGAAATATGTTAAATTCTGGAAGACCAAAATGTTACAGAATGAAACTTTGAAATCATTGCAGAAATGTATTTGCACATTATTTGTCCAACCCCCTCACTGTACAGAAGACAAAATGAAACAAAAGTAATGTTTTATTTATTAAGTTGATGGTGAGTACACAGGGTTCATTTTATTATGCTTCTTTTCACCTTAGGTGAACACTGAATAGATTGTTTTTGCCTAAGAAGTAATTCATAGTTGGGAAGAAAGGAGGGAGAAAGAAGAAAGGAAGAAGACAAAATAAGTAGAACCGAGAAGATGGAGTTGCCCATCCGGAGAACCAGAGCGATAAGTGTGGGAGCTGGGACCAGACAGCCAGAGCTGCCAGCTCCCTGTCTGGCATCATCCGCCGTACTGTACCACCTCTTGACCCCAGCCTGGGTCACGTTAAGCTACAATTTTCTCTGTTCACCTATCGTCTAATAGCCCCGAGTTCTACCAAATCAAATTACCAGTCTGGTTGGAAATTTGTCAAGAGACATTATTTTTATACCACTAGAGGACCAAACAAAATCATAAAGCAACCAACTCTTACTCAAAAGAATTTCTAGTTATAAAAGAAAGTAAACATTTCAGGAAATCTTTACCCAGTAAACGAAAGCACCAGGAAGTAGAATGAAGCTTTAGCATTACAAATGTCCAAAGTTAACCCAAGTCATATCTCTGAGAATTTGCACAAAAACCAAAGATCTGCTGCACAGTATTTTCATTTATTTTAATTCACCAATGTCTGTTGAGCCCCATCAATGTGGTAATAATTGTTTGTCGTTGACAACATGGTTGTAAAAGAATATCGATGGGACCAGCCAGGCTCCCTGGACATAATGATGGCTTCAGTGAGAAACTGCTGAGCAACTTGAAGAAAGTTCCTCTTCTCCAAACTTTCATTTTCTCACCCGTAAAATAAGTGTATAGATTAGAAAACCTCTAAGATGAAGCTACTCGAATCCTCTAATTCTAACTCTATGACAAGAGTCTGGTTCTTCTATATCTCAAGAGATCTACCTATAATTATGAAATCAAAAACCCATTTCAAAACACCAACTCTCTCATTTCTTTGTAATGCATACTCTACCGGGATATTGTAAAAGATATTAAATAAGTGCATTTCAAACTTACCTGAGCATCAGATTCTCCTGAGAACATTTTAAAACTCAGATTTCTGGGACCCAGCTAAGACCTATTAAATGAAAATATCTTTGAAGGGGTCCTCTGAGAATAAGCATTTTTTTATAAATCACCCCCAAACAATCTGATGTACAGTCTACTTCAAATATCATATCACTACATTAGGCAACTCAATGACCCAGGATCTTTTGGATCCAAGAATGTAAAAACAGTTAACAGGTCTGGGCGACTTAATGAATAATTAAGCTTTTCTTTTAAATAGCTTTTTAATGGGCCCAATACATTTTTCATACACACCTCCAATCCCAAATGTGAATATGAAAGATGAAAAACTAAATTAGAAAGTCTGTTCAAGGCAATAAATAAATCATGCCCTGGGAAAGTACAACTTCTCACAGTTAATGACATACAAAACAAAAAGAAATTGAAGAGTATTCTGAAATGTGTAAGCTTAGGAAATCCACCCATCATTACTCATATGTCAGGAGGTTACCATCCCAAATGGCATTTAAAAGTCACAACAACATTATGGACGTAATCATCCCACTTATTACTCGAAAGTTTACCCAAAAGCTCCACTTCTCTAGATTTGGCTTTTTAAATGTCAGCATCTGAATCAACACAACATAGTCCAAGCAAAAATTTCACACTGGAAATGTCTGACAAGAGAAAGAAACAACAAACAAGAGAAGGAAAACAAAAATGAGAGCACTATTTGCACAATTTTTTAAATGTAAAGTTTTGTTGGAGATCTCTAAGAAAAGGTTTGGTTTTATAGCTAAAACCTTGACTAAATTGCCACACAAGAGTACTTCCATAGAAAATGTTGTGAATTAACCTTGGTTTCAAGATTCGCTCTTTAGCTATACCTTGAGGACAGTGTCCTATAGTAGGTAAGTCTTGGCTATAGCCAGCGGCCCGTCTACGGCACTGAGAGTAGAGAACTAGGTGGATACCCCATGTTTCAAACACACCATAGCTTAAGTTAGTCAACAGAACTAGGTTTTAGTGATTCTAGGTGCTGGACCCATACTAGGCAATAAGCATGCCATTTTTTTTTTTTTCCAAACGGATCCAATATCACTTTTGAGCAATTAATAAAGCAAATTAGATGAACACGAATTTGTCACGAGGAAACAAGATATATTTTCAGTGTAGAAACCAAATGACTAGTGATCATTTCTCTAAAGAACTATAGCAATTGACAATTTTGTTTCTAAATTCGACCCCCCAAAAATGTCTCCTGCTACTGCCTAAAAGTAAAAATTCAAGTTCCCACAAATCTATAGGAAGTTTTCTCTTCGACATAACACGAAACATTCTAGTGGAAAGCTGTCTGGATTGCATGACCTTTACATTTCCTATTAACCTTTAATAATCCATTGATTTGCAATCTCTGAATAATATAAAAACACTTGTACTGTTCTCCTATGTCTTTAAAAAGTGACTCACTGTATGAACATACTTCAGTCAACTTATTAACAGCATCAACATTTATATATTTTATAGTTTATTTCCTCTCCAAGTGTCACTGTCTCTAAAAGACCTAAAGATAAAAGAAAAAGAAGCATTCATTATGGACCACCTCCAGGCCAAGCAGGATGTAAGATACCTTATGTACTTTACATAAATGAATCTTTACAATAAACCCATAAGGTACTATCCTTCTTCCCACCTTATCTTTCTTTTTATAAATGAAGAAACCAAGGCTCACAAAAGTTAAATAACTGACTCAAGGTCATGCCTCTAGGAAGTGGCAGAGTTGCACCTTTAATCCAGATCTGACTGCAAACCCCATGTTCTTACAAGCTTAACATAGAGTCTTTCAGCCTGGGGTGGGTTAAGAAAGCAATGATGTATAAGCATCTGTCTATTATTCTGTATGCCTCGCTAATTGGCTAGTCTCATTAATCTATTTTTCTTCACTAGAACTTAATAAGCATCTCTCTTGGAATGGGTTATCTAAGCATTCTCTTGCAAAACAAAGGATTAAGGAAATTGATACTCAGAGCAGCGGTAGTTTGAGTTCCATTTTTTTTACAAGGAAAAGAGAAAAAATCACCATACCAGTCATCCCAGACTATCTAATTCAACATTGTCCATATGATTAACATAGATCAAACACAGAGTCTTCAAGAATACACAGAACCCAGCAGACAACTCAAACATTTAGTGAAATGAATGTTAACTAATTTTCCTTATTAACATATAATATAGTTAAGTTAAATTTTATAAACATGCAAACATTAAAAAGGTGTTTAATAAGAAGCAGTTATTTCATCAAATTCAATGTGTGCACAAATAAAACTATGTGCCACATTTCCTTCTTTATAAATGTATTTTTCTTCCAAATGTCCATATTTGAATAAATACCATCAACATCTTTCTATAACCCAAGGTCAAAAACCCAGTCACTTTTTATTCTCTATTCACTTCCTAATTCCATATTCATTCAGTTTCGAAGTCATTTTTAATTTAGATTCTTTAATCCCTCTGCTCAGTCCTGCTCAGTTCTGAAGGGCATGTCCCATCCTAGATTAGTGTCCTCCTTACTTTTCTCACAGATACAGAAATATCCCCCACTAGTCTCCAATCTACTCTGATAACAATACATTTGGCACACTGGGGCAAGACTCATAATCCCAAAGAGTCGTTGATTTTACAATTCCTGAGACAAAACTTTTCCAGGATTAAATTGCCTCTGATTCCATATTCTCAATTCTGGCTCCATCCAGCCTCTCTTTCCAAAACTTCACCTCCACTCACTTTTACTAACTCATCCTATGCCCAAGCTAACAGGTTCTGATTGCTGTTCACTTTCTCCAGCTCTTTGCCTCTGCAGAACACATCTCATCCCCTGGGATGTTCTCTTTCCACATAAGCAATCCTACCCATCCTTTAAAACTGAGTTCAAAGACCATTCCTGACCTATGACCTCTGAAGTAAAGGTAATTGACCCTCCTCTGAGATTGTATGACACTCAACTTGCACTTCTCTTTTGGAAATTAATACTCAGACTCTATTATTTGGGTATATCTAACATCTCATACCAACTGTAAACATCTAATATATCCATACCTCCGCATCTCTCACGACGTCTAGAGTAGATCTTGTAGGTACCATGGTTTCGAAGAACATTTGATTAATAAATGTTACACTAGGGGCTTTACACCAAAGGAGAGTACATCTCTACTGTATTCCTTATGCAATCTTTGGGCTTAAAGAAAACTAAATCACATAATATTTTTCAAGTATGCAATAGCAAGTATGACAAAACCTAACTTTCGAATTTTAGAATTGGAGAATTAGAGCGCATGAGAAGAAAATGATAGTCATTTATCAGTCAAGGCAGCTTAGACAGAAAACGTTTGTCGAGCTGTCAGCCCTCGATAAACCCTACACGGAACACAAACGCACAGAGACAGCATTGCAGCATGTAACCAGACACCTTACTTTGCGGTAGACTATCATGTTTGGAGAACTCTCCTCTGGGTCGGCAATCCCCACTGCTCTTTGATCCCCGGATCCCTGAGCCATCCTGGATGTCTTCACTCACACACACTGTAAAAATAAAGAATAGGCCATTAAGATGTGAAAGAATTACATAAAGAAAGCTTTGCAATGCAAAGTACTAAGTCTCTTTTGAAAGACTTGAAAGACGGCATGAAAACAAAACATGATGTAATGTTTTATTTTTCCTCATTAATTTAGGCAGTTTTAAAAAAAAGTTAGATGATAGTGATCTAATTATCCACATATATCCTTCTAATCCCACAGCATGTTCTTTATTTTCAGCCTAGAATCATACACCCCAGGGGTAATCATATGCCAGTATTAAATAATGTCCTGAAGACAAATGAAGCCACTCATTTTGATGTTCATTTTGTTACCAAAACTCATTTTTTGATTAAGTTTATTCATTAAAATACGAATATCTTATCAGGAAAAATGCAAATCAAAACCCAAGGAGACATCACTTCATACCCACTAAGAAGGTTATAATAATAAAACAGACGTCAAATAACGGGCATTGAAAACGATGTGGGGAAATTGGAATTCTTGTACATCATTGGTAGGAAATGGTAACCAGTTTGGTGGTTCCCCAAAAAGTTAAACATAGAATTACCATGTAACCTGGCAATGAAAACATGTTTTCAAATACTTGAACATGAATGTTCATAGCAGCACTATTCGCAATTGCCAAAGTATGGAATTAACTCAATGTCCATTAACTGATGAATAGATAAACAAAATATGTTCTATCCTTATAATGGAATATAATTCAGACATAAAAAGCAATCAAGTACTGATATATGTTACAACATAGATTAATCTTGAAAATACTATGCTAAATGAAAGAAGCTAGACAGAATATGTCACTGCAATGGACCGAATGTTTATGTCCCCTCAAAATTCATAATCTTAGCCCCTAATGTAATGGTATTAGGAGGTAGAACCTTTGGGAAGTGGTTAGTGTCCTTGTAAAAGCGATCTCAGAGAGCTCCCTTCCAAGATGTGAGGATACGGTGAGAAAAAAAGCCACCCATGAGCCCGGAAGCAGGCCTTCACCCAACACCAAAACTGCATCTACCTTGATCTTGGATTTTCCAGACTCCAGAATTGTCAGAAATAAATTTCTATTGTTTACGAGCTATCCAGTCTATGGCATTCTATCATAGCGGCCTGAACGGACTAAAACAGTCACATTATTGTATGATTCCACTGACATGGAATATCGAGAATAGGGAAACCTACACAGACAGAAAGCAGATTGGTAGTTACCAGCAGCTGGGGAGAGGAGAGCTTGGGGTGACTGCTTAATGGATATGGGATCTCCACTGAGGGTGATAAAAACATTTTTCAACTAGTTAGAGGTGTTGGCTGTGGAACACTATAAACGTACTTAAATGTCTCTAAAACATATGCTTTAAAATGGTTAATTTCATGAGCACTGTTATGAACAGAGGAACTGGGCTACGACATAGGCAGTGATGATGAAAGAGAGACCGTTACGATTTAAAATAAAAACTCACACATTTGTGAATTACACCTCGGTTAAGAAAAGTGAATATTTTTAATTGAATCTTTTAGAAACTCTTGAAAAGATAACAGTGAGACAATGTTGGCATATGGAATCTTTTAGTAAAGTAGAAAGTTCAATTCTTGGTATGACACTATATTGGCTGGGTGACCTCTAGTAGGTTAAGCAACTTGTTGGGGTCCCTTTATTAATTTTCTTTCTAAATATACATGTTGAACACCTACCATGTACCCAGAACCATGCCAAGGAATCTTTCAGTACATTGCTCTCATCAGTAAAAAGCGAATTCCACTAAGTACTCACAGGTACTCACAAATAAACTGAGTGTAAAAACACCGTATAAAGCCATAAAAGTCCTGTACAAATGCTACCACTAATCTAAGAGTCTGCCTGGGTTATTTGCACAAAAGTCAGAGGCGTTTCATCAAAAAAACTTTTATAAATACCATACTTGACAGAAAAGGCCATTATAATTTAAAATAAAAACTCAGGAAACATTTTATTATAAGTTGATACCAAAGGTCATTCCACAAAAACAAATTTGGGCAGAAAATGGGGAAGAGACAAGAATTTGTAATTTATGCTAAGACTTCGATTGCCCAAAATATCTCATTTGAATAATGTCATTTACTTTCGTCATTATTTATGAATTAGGATGCATTTTAAAAGATACAGTACACAAAGAGAGAGTGTCATTCTATTATCTTTACACACTGCAATACCAGTATTTCTATGAATATAGTACTACATGGAAACACTGATTATTATTCTAACCAGTGGTTTTTCAAGTTAAATGAACAACACGGTTTTACTGTTAAACAACTACTTGTTTGTCTACTCTTTTGCCTTAATACAGTATATGACAGCACGAAAAAACAAAATTGGAGTCCATTTATGTATGTTCGTTTATCTACGAACACAGCCATTTGATGTCCTATTGCTTTATTTTTAAATGAACGTTCTCACTTTGATGAGCATGTTATCTTTCACCTAAAAAACTGTGTTATAACTTCAAGGTTGGAAATGACCTAGAAACAACCGTGCCAGCCCTCCCCTCACCTTTCCCTGCCCCCCCCCACCCCCAATAGAAACATTTCTGTTTGTTAAAACAGGCTGATGTCCCAGGATCTGGATTTTAGGCTGCCGAGGGAGTACAGATAGCCTCCAGTTAGGAATTTTAGTGAGTCTAGTATAACTAGTAGAAAAGTCTATTTCTGATTCCTCCATCAACTCACTTGAAACTCAAACAAGTCATTTACCTTTTCTGTGTCTAGAATCATTTATAAAATAGTGATATAATCGCTTTCTAGTCTATATGTCAACAGATGTTAGAACTGGATGTGAAACCGATGCAGGTAAGGATGTTCTAATTAAATTCATTGTCTATAAAGCTGGAGTTTATGAGATTAAAGGAATAGATTTTCATTCATTACGATATAGTATAAAATATTTATTCTTAAATGATTTACAACAGAAATAGGAATATTTTAAATTTGGTAGTAAAGAAAAACAAAATCTTCATGTTATTTATATATATATTACATGTATATAAATATAGTAAATAATTCAGGACTTTGATTTTAATACTTGAAGCATGTAAAGAATGTTTTCTGAAAACACATAACTACATTTCAATTAAAAGAAAAAATGTTAGTAATATTCCTTTCCTGTAATGGCTTACAGCTAACAAAAAAGGAAAACTGAAAATGTGTTAAGACCATGCATTTCATAATCTCCAAAAACATACAAGGTAGCTCATTGGTTACAAAGTGGCCTCTGTCATCAGACAGACCTACGTCTGAATCCAGACTCCACCACTTACTAGCTGCGTGATCTGGGACAAGTTACTTCGCCTCTCTGTGTCTTTGTTCTCTTACCTGTAACAAACCACAGTCCAAGCATCATAGAAAGCCTTCTGATCTGGGAGGCCTGGTTCCCCCACCTGACCTGTAACTAACTACTGTTGGACCTGGTCACGCCGCAGCTTCTCTGCACTCCAACTGCACACGAATGTAAAACCCTGCGTCCTTAGTATTCCCTCCGGCTATGACCTAGAATTCATAACTTCGAATTTCTAACTTTCCTTCAAAGACTCGTCAGTGTTCCATGATGCCTCTCTTCCATAATCACTACCTAGATCCTAGGCCAACTCCTCTATTCATGATAGTGCTCATGTTGAACTCCTCCAAGAAACACAAAACTGTTAGGGTTAAGCACTCCCTCCCAGACTTAGTGTCCCTCCCCACCAAGCAATTCCTGTAATACCACTACCCACCACTAGGTGCCATAGGACTCAACATTTCTTCTTGGAGCAAACACATTAAGCGTCCACTCGCAAAGCTCCGTGCTAGGCCCTGGAGATACAAAGATAAATCAGACACAGATGATCTCATTAAAGTGTTCAGAGTCCAGGAGGAGTGCCAGACATGTCCACAAAAGCAGGACACTATAATGAGTAGGTGTTCAGTTATGATAACAGGGGGAAGTGGCACCTGAGATCAGAGCAGAAGGATGATCAGGAGTCTGGGGGAGGTAGGAAAGGCCATTCAAGCCTAGGTGACAACACAGGCCTGGGCATTTGAAGCCCTAGTGTAGGCACTCAAGGAAAAAAAGAACGTGAAGATGATCTGACCTCAAGGAGATTAGTGGGAGAACAGCCAATGTGGAGAGTGAAAGAACAGATTCGTACCTATTTGGATTCCTATGACTTCGTTTACTTGTTTATCAGGGGTGTCCTCAACTAGAAACCCAATCCTGCCTACGCAGAGCCTTTGTCAGTGAGGTTTACCCTCTATCCATGGCACCCCAGAACAGGTCCTGGCACCTAGTAGGTACTCAAATATATTTTAATGATTGATGAAACTGATAAGGTTCCGTCCAGTCATTAAAACTGCCCAACAAAGAAGACTCTTTATCAACAAAGACTTATGTATGGAAACACACATAAAGATTTTCCCTGGAGTTTAATGATATGGACCAGCCCTCGACTCAGAAATCCATCCACTTTTGTAAGCCATAAGTAATTTAGGTAAGAAGGAATTTGTGGGAGGGCAGGAAATACAGTGAGGAGAGACTCTATGAATGACAACGGTTGAGCATCTATGACTCAAATTCTGGTTAGTAAATCTTTTGAAAGTTGGGACTTCAATTTACTCCAAACTTACATTGCATTTGTAGCTTGTAGTTATGACAAATGCTATCTTCCTTCCTTTGTAAAGCCAACCACTCTGGAGCAGCAAAGCCTAGGGGCCAGGAGATAACCATGCTCAGTTGAATAGGTGGGAAAGACCAAATATGTGGAGAAGGAAAGGGCTTTGATGTTAAATTTAGAGTCATATTTCAGCCCTGGCCATACTAAGGCTATTGCGTGGCCTCTGGCAATTGTCTCCCTGACCCTAAATTTCCAGCTCCCCTGACCCTAAATTTCCAGCTCTTCACCTGGAAGATGAGAATCCCCTACTTTGCAGGGTTGCTTTTGAAAAGTGAATAAAATCTATAGCCATGCCACCCTAAACAAGCCCGATCCCGTCTGATCTCGGAAGCTAAGCAGGTCGGGCCTGGTTAGTACTTGGATGGGAGACCACCCAGGGAGACTAAGCGTTGTAGGCATAAAAAAAAAAAAGAAGAAAAAAAGAAAGAAAGAAGAAGAAGAAAAGGAAATAAAATAAGTTGTACAAATTCCCTAGCACAGGATAAATGTAGCAACTAACCAGCAGGCTTGTTCTCAGCCAGATTCATTGAAGAAGCTCCTCCCAAACCCTCAGGTATTCTGACTTGCTGCATCGAAGGATGGAACTGTCAGCCCTTTACCAACTCCTCAGGTGACCCTGATGACCAACTAAGAGGTGGACCACTACAGTTACATTACAATGCCACTAACACATGTAGCTAAAAGCCATAAGACATCATGCCTGATACTCAGCTCCCAGACCTCAAAACCCTACTCAGGGAAATCTCTTGTAGGAGTAATCAAATGTTGACTGTAATATAGTCTAAATATTTATGTTGCCAAATAAGAATTTCCATTGATGTTATTTCCTCTCCACCATATTATATCAAACTTATGTTGTTTGCCTTAGTCCATAAAACCCAATGGATTTTTCTGACATCAGCAACGTTAAGCACTTCAGAAAAAAATTTACAAGATGTGCGTTAAGTCAGTAGTACAAGCTTGTTTATACAGTTCTAATCTGACTGAGTGGGCAGGAACCTCAAGGGAAAAGAAGGACGAAAACAGCTATAAAGAACAAATAACCCTTTCTGTTATAGCACAGTCTGCCAACTTGACATTTCCTATATACTCGAAGTTCAGAAGTTCAATGATGGATTGAATGTCTGTTGGAGGTAATATAGAGGAGATCTTAAAGCAAGATGACCATGCTCAACCTCCAGAGGCCTATTTTGGTGGCAATGATAGGCGCTCAGTGTTCTACTGGGATATTATTGCTTGATCATGTCAAGACCTCAGTTAGAATTCAATGGTTCCTAAAAGCTGATCTAAGGACCTGAACCAGACTAGCAGCCTCAGTATCACGTGGGGGAAATTCTAAAGATACATATTCCTGGTTCCCATGCTCCAGAAATTCTAATCCAGTTGGCCTAAGGTGATCCCTGGAGATTTATAATTTAAATGTTCCCCAGGTGATCTGGAAGCACATGCAAGTTTGAGAACCATTGACCTAGATAGATACCATGGAGCCTGCTTCCTCTTCACCTGATCCCCCATCCCTTCCCATGTTGCCTACTGTCGGGCAGCCACGCTTTCGTGAAACTCGTTTAATTTCCCTTGTATTTAGGCAAAAAAAAAAAAAAAGAAAGAAAGAAAGAAAGAAAGAAAGAAAGAAAGAAAGAAAGAAAGAAAGAAAAAAAGAAAGAAAGAAATTAAGAAAAAACTCACTGTAAGGATAAAGCGAGGATCACGGGGTCAAATATCAAATAACTGGCTCAGCGATGCTATTTAAATGCTGTGTGACCCTGAGCGACTTGTCGCATGCTTATTCAGCCTCTCTGAACGAGCACTAACCAGCCTGTTTCGGTGGTTCTCAGCCTGGCCTTCTCGTCAGAATCACTTGGGCAGAATCACTGGGGCTGCACAGCAACTGCAACAAGTGGGTTTATTATTATTACTCTACAGATGAGAAGATTGAGGCTCTAGAACAGAAGTAACTTGCCCAAAGTAACACAGCTTGTCAGCCGAGAAATGAAAACTCAAACTCAGAGCGGGCGCCAATGCCCACACACTTTCCGATGTGTCAGTGTTGGTCTGTAGTGAAATTACCTACATAAAGTATTTAAAACAAAATTGTGCGAATATACAAAATTTAAGTGTATACTTAAATATTAAATATTTAGCACCTACATGTTATATATAAACTTAGTAGTAGGTACTACTGGTACATAGTAAAACTGGTACACAGTAGGTCTTCAAGTACTTTATAGTCCCTTCCTTTTACTTCCTAGTGTATCCGTGAAGTTGACTTCCCCATATCAATCCTATCTTAAGACATATAAATACAGTCCTATCTGGGTTGCTACAGCTGCCTGACAGCCTAAACAAACTAATCTTCTAAAGCTGCTTATAAAGGAAAATATTTTTGCATTCCCTAATTAAACAGTGATCCTAAAACTTAAGCTGGGAGGGAGAAGCAGAAAGTTTTTCACAAAACAGGATGTCTTTAGCCATGTGATATGCCGCATAGTCCTGTTAATACAATCACTGCTCAAAGTTCAGGTCCATGTAGGCATCTTCTCTTACCACACTGCTCTGGACACCCCTAGACCCTGCCAATGCCCCATGGACTCTTCCTGACTTTTGAACTCTTCCTTTGTAAACAGTATGCCTACTATGTTTGCAAAGTTCCTCTCTGAGCTTTGACCTTCTGTGATCTTGATGGAAACCTAGCTTACCCCAAGGGCATTCCCCTCCCTTACAGCTCCCTATCCTCACTCCATATATTTCTCGAGATCAGGAATTAAGGTAAGCATGCTCCTGGCTGCCCATTGCTGCTTCAAATTACTTCCTTCCAGTCTTTCTACCCAAATCCCTGATCTTTTGACACTCAAGCCATCTAGCTATGCCACTTTCTACCCATTCTCACTGCTTATGCCCCTTCATTTCCTGAAGACTCCAGTTCCAGTTCTCAGAGGCTTTCTCCATCCCTTAGTTAATCTCAGTGACTCTAATGTCAGAATCAAAGACCTATCAAAAAAGAGGTTGATTTGTCCATCCTGCTATTTCTTCACCCAAACCCTTTCCCGCCATCCCTCTTCCCCAGCCACTGTCTCACATGGCCACATGCTGAACCTCATCATCGCCAGTGCCTGTATCATCTCAAATCCTCTACCTTCTCCACCTTCCCTCTTTGCAGTTCACTTACTCTACATTCACTGCAAATATTCTTCAAACTTATTCAGACATTCAGTCTATTTCAACCTAAACTTTTATAGGTTTTCTTCTCTCACTGCATCCATCATTATAATCACTCAATCACTACCTTTCAAATATCCTCGACTCCCTCATCTCCCCTTTTCTGTGTCATATTTCCTGGCAAAACTGCAACATTGACAGAACCTGAATATCCACCATACAATATCCATACAGTATCCAAATATCCAAGTTCACGTCCAAGCAAGTGAACACTCTGGGGTAGGGATGGGGTTGAAAGGAAATCACGCAACTAGGCTGACTAGCTGCATTGTAAACTCATGAGTACGGACTTAAAATGAGTTAGTCAATACTGCCCACCAAGTCTAAAGTGTTTTCCTACCAAGTTTGATTTTTCCCTTTCTGAATTGGCTATCTTATATCTCCTCCTTGTTCAAATTTTACACACAGTCTCCGCTGATGGGCTCACTTAGAACTTCACTGAAGAAATGGAAGCCAGGAAAAGGCAAGCCTCTCATCTTGGGACACCCCCACTAACCATTGTGTTCTGGCTTTCCCTCTGACTGCAATAGAGGAAGTGTTGCTGCATTTACTAAAGAAAAGTTGCTCCATTTTTGCTCTTAATTGGAAGGTTACAGAACACTTCTCCTCACTTACACCCTACCACCACACTAATAGGTCTCTAGTATAATAATGGTGAATTACAGCACAAAGACCTCCAAAATCCAAACTCTCTGAGGAGTACTTAGGGAAACCTAGTCAAGAGAAAACTAAAATGGGGTAATTTGAAGCTTCAGCAGATATTAAGAACCTCCCAACTCCTTGCCAAATTAAATATAACTTCACACTAAAGGCCTAGGTACCTCAGCTCCTGACACATGTGTGGCTTTCAACAAAAAATTAAAAGGCATACTAAGAGGCAAGAAAAAACACAGTCCGAAGAGACAATCAGTCATCAGAACCAATCTCAGATATGACACAGATGTTGAAATTATCAGCAAGGAAATTCAAAATAATGATGATTAAATAGGTAATGGGTTCTTAATGGAAAAAGTAGATAGTCATGAAAACAGAGACATGAAAACTCTTTTCAAAAAAATTTCTTAAAAGGAAAAATGTTAAAAGTCAAAAACAGTATGACAAATTAAGAATGCCTTTGACAGGCTCAGTGATAGACTCAAAATGGCCAGGGAAGAAATCAATAAACTTAAATGAAAGTCAAGAGAAATTTCCCAAACTGAAAGAGAAAGAAAAATAATTTTTTTAAAAAATGGAACAGGACATCCAAGAATTATGGTACAATGTCAAAAGATATAACATAAGTGTCATTGAAATACTTGGAAAAGAAGTAAGAGAAAAGGGATTAGAAGTATTCAAAGGATTAGTAACTGAGAGCTTTCCAAAGTTAAGGGCATACACCAAACCACAGACCCAGGAGAATCAGAAACCACCACACAGGGAGGGAGGGAGGGAGGGAGAAGGAAGGAAGGAAGGAAGGAAGGAAGGAAGGAAGGAAGGAAGGAAGGAAGGAAGGAAGGAAGGAAGGAAAGAAGGAAGGAAGGAAGAAGGAAAGAAAGAAAGAAAGAAAGAAAGAAAGAAAGAAAGAAAGAAAGAAAAGAAAGAAAGAAAGAAAGAAAGAAGGAAAGAAAGAAAACAAAAACCAAAAAAACACTACACCTAGGCATCTCACACTCAGACTATAGAAAATCAAAGACAAAGAGAAAATCTTGAAAGAAACCAGAGGAAAAAATTTTTCCCAGAGACAAACAGGATAACAATTACAGAGGGCTTTCTTCTCATCAGAAACCATGCAAGCAGTAGGGTGGTGTGAAATACTTAAAATGTTGAAAGAAACTACCTGTCTACAATTCTATATCTAGTGAAATTATCCTTCAAAAGTGAAGGAAAAACAGACTTTATCAGGCAAACAAAAACTGAGCAAGTTCACTAGCAAACTTGCCCCGCAAGAAATACTAAAAGAAGTTTTTCAGGCACAAGAATATTACATAGTCCAGAAACTTGATTTTATAAGTAGAGCAAGTATTAGGGAAAAAATAAGTAAAAAGAAAATAAAATCTTTTATTTTCTTATTGTTAATTGACCTAACAGAAAGAAATAAAAGTCCTTTGAATAATGTTCTTGGGACAGAAAGAGACAATTTTTTAAAGACTAGTATTGATATACATAGAGTTCTGGAATAGCCCTTAACCGTCAACAAGTTCGAAAGTCTGGCAAACGATGGTCTGTGGAACAAATCTAGCCTGCTACCTTTTTTTGTATGGTCTGTGAGCTAAGAATAGTTTTTACATTTTTGGACGGCTGAAAAGGGTTAAAAGAAGAACATTTTATAACACATGAAAGTTGTGTAAAAATCAAATTTCTGTGTCCATAAATAAAGTCTTATAAATACCCATTACTTATCGTCTATGACTTATTTTATGCTACAACGGTAGAGTAGTGTAGTCGCAAAAGAGACCAAAAGAGACAATGTACCAAAGCTCAAAATATTTACTGTTTGGTCCTGTACGTTAAAAAAATGTTGTCTTCCCTGAACAAGCCCAATTACTAAATTTTTCAGAGGATGAAACTAGAGAGATCAAGTTATATTCTAATGTCATCTCACTATTTGGTAATAGAGCCAACATCAGAATTTGGGTCTTGAGATCCTAAATGCTTCTCCTCTCACATGAAAGGATTTATATTTTACAAATATAGGTTCTAAGGTTATAGTACCTAATACTACCAATATTACTGACCTTAGAGACAGCAGAAATAACATATTATTCTCTTATTTTACATGAAAGATTGTATGACTGCTAGATCAGAAGACGTGACAGAGAAGCTTTGCTGATTTTTAAACACAAAGAAGGGAATGACTAAGAGATAAGGAGGATGACATGTTCCCCAGGGGCTCAAGAAGAAAAGCATTTCTACTGGCTTTTTTAAAAAAAGAATGTCAGTTTTATTCCTTTGTTTACTTTCTTCATTTTTTAAAGAACAGGTAAAATCAGGAGCTTTTTACCCTACGATTAGGCATTTAAATATCGAGGGCACCTCTCCTATGACTCCATAATGCATACACTTGGAGCAGCAACAGTAAGCTTTTCCTCTTCTAGGTGTAGCAAGATTTAATAAAACAAATATTCACAAAGCTCATCAGGCAGAAGCAATATAGATCAAAGGAATAACAACTGAATAGGTTTCTGCAAGTTTGTTACAGTTTTACTCATATTATGTAGCTGAAAGACCAGCACAGTACAATTAGAATGTACCACTTCCTACAATGAGGATCTACATTAGAACAGAACAACCCTTGGAAACAACCAGAAAAGCTGGATAAAGCGTTTTTTAAAAAGAGAGTTCCCAAGACAATGAGAACACATGGGACCAGATCCAAGAGAAATGGGAAAAAAGGTGGTGAGTCAAACATTTCATGCGACTATTGCTTTAAGCATTTGTTCAAAATCAACATCTATTCACAAAAATGCTCTTTGCAAATTTTGAATGTAAGAGAAATTGTTTAAACTGATAAAAGATATTTATAAAATGCAGCAACCATAATATTTAATAGTCGCACTTAGAAAACTTTCCCACTGAGATTAAAAATGAGACAAGGATGCCCACTATGACCACTTATAGTCACCATTATATTAAAAGTCTCAGTCAATACAAAAGGCAGGTAAAAGAAAGAAAAGGTACAATGATTACAAAGGAAAAAATAAAAACTGTTTTGCTGGTAATTTTATTGTTTGCTGGAAAATCCATAATAATTTACACAGAACTATTAGAATTAATGAGTGAATTTAGCAAAATCACTGGATACAAGGTCAAAATATAAAAATCAATAGTATATACTCACTACGAACGACCATAAAATGTTTTTAAAAGATATAATTCATATTATAAAATAACTTTAAACACTAGAAATATATGTAAAGAAAAACGTGCAATACCTTTACAACATATACAAAACACTAACAGAAATGAAAGATCTAAATAAATGAAGGGGTATACCATATCAATGAATTAAAATAGTCAACATCCTAAAGATACTAATTTACTCCCAATTTGGGCTAGAGATTTAATGCAGTCTCTATCAAAAGTCCATTAAAAAATGATTTTAGAATTTATATAGTAATGCAAATGGCTATGAATAACAAAACTATTCTTAAATAAGAACATGGCTGGAGGACATACACTACTGGATATTAAGACATTATTAAGCTATATTAAAGACAGTGGGGTATCAGTATAATAGGCAAATTGAACAATGAAAAGGGCTAGAAAGCAGAGAGAAACCCAAATATAAATGATCATCTGATTTATAACAAAGGTGATATTTCAAAGCAATGAAAAGAAGTGATTTTTTTAACAAATAATGTTAACTGTACATACCTATGGAAAAACAAAATAAATATAGATCTCCTTCTTATGCAGTAGATAAAAATCTATCTCAGGTGGATTTTTAACCTACAGATAATAGGCAAAACCAGAGGGCTTCCGAAAATTGAAAGAATAGCTTTATGACCTTAGGGTGGCAAAAATACCTTAAGCGGACACACACACAAAAATAACCATAAAGGAAGGGATTAATAAATTGAGTTACATTAAGAGTAAGATCTCCTATTCTCCAAGAGAGTCAAAAAACATGCCACAAGATAGGAAAATATATTTTGAATTCATATGACTGAAAATTATTATTTAAAAAACTCCTACAAATCAATATTGTAATATTTCAAAATATTATTGAAAAACAAAAACTCCTACAAATCAATAAAAAAAAATGGACAATCCAATTGAAAAATAGGCAATAAAGTTAAATAGGGACTACAAATGATTTAATAAAAGTAACAAAAAAAACATATTAAAAAGGCACCCCATGTCCTAGCAATGAAGTCTCAGGTGTATACCAAACAGAACTGCATTAATATGTGTACCAAAAAACACATAAAAAGTTTATAGCAACATTATTCATAGTAGCCCTAACCTGGAAATGTCCTAAATGCCTATCAATAGTAGATAAATTAATAGTTTGTGGAATATTACAAAGTGGATTGCTGTACAGCAAAAAATGAATAAACTACTGCTATGCATCATAACATGCATGAATCTCTCGAACAATATTGTACATAAAAAAGTACAAAAGAATATATACATACATGTATAATTCCATGTGTATTTCATATATTTCAAAAATGGGAACATATGTGATTGGAATCAGGTTAGTGGTCACCACTGAGGAAAGGGGTAGGGTGGTTTCTGGGAGAATGGTAATATTCTCTCTCAACCTGGGGAAGATAACATGGACGTATTTAGTGTTTGAAAACTTATTGAGGAATGATTCTTGGACTTTTCTATGACTATGATATACAACAGAATTGTATGCTTTAAAAAATAGTGCAAATATTCTGAAAGAAGGACACAGTATCGCTAGCTTTCAAGGTGGCACTTGATCCATATCAGGTAGAGCAATGCAAAACATGATATAATTGCAGGCATAGGGTTGTAAGAATAATTGGGGCGCCAGAAGTTGTCTGTCACCACCGTATACTCTCACCTCGATGCTTGTGCAGTAGGCAGAGGCCAGGAGCAGTAATCATTGAACAGAGAGCTAGTCTAAAAGTGAAATGAGATTAGAAATATACCATTGAAGGAATGATACATTATCTAAAAGCTTTATTTTGAATAATGAAAGTTTTCCAACTCTTACAAAATACCTCAGAACTCTCTAAGAGTGGTTGAATTACCTTGCGTTGATTCTTAATAACTTTCCACTGACCAGCAAATAAAACCCAAAGTCCTTCAGCCAGTTGAGAGGTTTGAAGCAGTTACTGTTTCTGGTTGCCCAGAATATACTTTTGCTATCAATTTGCTTCTTCTGATTGGGAATGATGGGCCTGGGGACTCTCCTGGCCAGAACATGCTATTTCACTGGACACATTGACCGGATCAAGGTAGACATGTGACTCTAATCAGGACCAATCAATGTCCTTCCTTGAGACTGAGATAAGGATACTGGAAGAAGGAAGACTTTTCCCTCTGAGGGACTGTGTCAAAAGGAGATAAGGCTAAGAATAGTAATGACCATCTACTTTTTCTCTAGTGTCACAGAAGGGAAAATCAAGACAATGAGATATAAAGCGAGAGAGCTGACAATATCACTTAAGTCCTTGGATCTAGACAGGCCTGAATTCCCAGGCACATGAATCACACAAATTCCTTTTGGCTTGAGTTGGTTTGAATTTTGCTTTAGTTCAGTTTTGTCTTTTGGTCCAATTCAAGGGAGCCATGAATCACCACTGTCTTCATCACCATCACACATATGTGGCATTTAAGTCCCTAGTTCAATAGTCCTGTCTATCACTGTTCATCTTCATTTAACCAACAACATAACCAATCTCTACCACAGGAAACTTACCCCCACCAAGAATTCCCAATAAGCGAATTTCAACTTAAACCAATCTACTTCCAAAAACACTTTTGACAGCCAACTGGTTGTTCCTTTTAAGGATAATTAGAAAATATGAGAAACTGGGGATTAGAGACAGGTTTTTGACACAGGGGTGGGGGTTGTAAGGCAGATGGTAGGCAGGGAAAGTAGTTTTTGAAGAGAAGTTTTTAAAAGCTAAAGGAGCCCCTCCTCCCCCCCCCCCCCAAAAAAAAAGAAAACCTGGAACTGACAACATCATGCTTTGGCATGATGCTAACTATCCTATGCACTGGGGTGACATATCTAAGAACTTCCTAATTACTCAGTCCAAGCAAGTTATATGAAGTTTATCCCAAGATTTATTCACTTTAGCCATGAGCCACAGGAAGATCCAGGCATCAGTGGTCAGTCCTGCAGTCTGAAAGTCTAAAAGGCAGTGAACATCTGGGCAGAGAGCCTGACAGTGGGGGAAATGCCCATTTGCATGGGAATTATGCATTGCCTGTAATATAGCAAAATTACTGACAAGTATTTTAATTCAGGGGAGTGATCTCCTGGAAAACAGTAAGAAGTAACTACAAATTCATTGTGGGACACCTTCTACTACCAACACAAGGTTGGTAAGTGTCACTCATAATCAACTTCGTTTTCCCATTTTACTTTAGGTAAAGATAAATATTTATTAAACAGTTTTGCTTGCAACATTTTGCCTATCCCTATTTCCCATTTAAAATTCATCAATAGACTTCTCCTGCCTGAAAGGATTTTAAGGACCTGGCCCTTGGGTGGGTGGGGAGGATTAAAAATTCTTTACACACTTTATCGCCTACATCCCTTTACTTACACTGAAATGCCTCAAGCACGCTCTTGCCACCTCTGTCCATTGACCCCATCTCTGTAGGCCCTAAAACCACTGGTCCACCAGTGTCCGTCCATTCAATCTCTTCAGTGAAATCTCTCAGTGAGAAGTCACCCCTCCCTCATTCTATTTATATGTGCTGGTCTTA
Source organism: Rousettus aegyptiacus (assembly GCF_014176215.1). Classification (NCBI taxonomy): domain Eukaryota; kingdom Metazoa; phylum Chordata; class Mammalia; order Chiroptera; family Pteropodidae; genus Rousettus; species Rousettus aegyptiacus. The sequence goes on along the minus strand of NW_023416306.1, from coordinate 150,943,251 downwards.
CCACATTCTGTTTCTCCATCTTCCCCGCCTCCCCACCCCCCTACCCAGAATGTTAAAACTTCTTGAAAACAGCCATATCTGATCATCGTTATCTAGAAAAGGGTCTTTGGTAGTGGGACTTATGACTGATGTGGACATGAAGGGTAAGGAAGAGGAAAGAATAGTGGAGAACTCAGACCAACTAGGTGACTTAGGGTGGGAACCCCCCTCCTCATTCCATCTCTAGACTACGAGTTGACTAAACCAGAGATTTCCAGAAATATTATTTCAGTAATGCCCTCAAAGCAATCACAATTTCTCAGCCGTCTTCTGCACCTGTGGAGAATACAGATCAATAGGGTGAAGCTACTTTGTCTAACGTCACATACCCCAGGCAATGGGTAGAAACCAGCAACCGAGCCCCTAAACTGCCATTCTAAGAGTTAAAGTGCCTTCCTCTAAAAGGAAAAAATCTAAAATATAATCAATAAATTTATTCTTTATGAATGCATCCTTTCTATTTTGACCAGCTGCTGAATCAGTCTTTGTTTTAGGATATATGGTCAGCAAAATAATATAATGGCATCTTCCTGCTTGGTTTGGAATCTGAACACAGTAGCACTTACATAGCAGCTTAGGAGAAAAATACACTGGACATTTTTAGAAATTGTTGTCTATCTTACAGAGAGGTCACAGACAGAAAAACATCTAGTCAGCTCAAACAAGTGTTTGGTTTGGATTGGGCAGTGTTGATCTATACAACATTCATCTAATTGGAATTAGTTGCTAATGATTACAAATGGATGGCAACAAGAGGGCTTTCTGATCAGCACATACCCTTTGCTTTAACACAGTTCTCACTTGTCCCTAATGATTCCCAACCCTGGGATCTAGTGCCAGATGCCATTCATCACCACACACAAGTAGCTGTTTTGCTTTTAGAAAAATAGAAAGTGTTATTTGGTACCCATTTCTCTATCAAAAATGGGTCATGTTTTAAGAAAAATAGGTTCTTTCTCTGAAAGCAAACAATTGGTTTAACAATTATCATCTATACCTCTAACCTGAAAAGCTTGCATTATTCCTCTCTTCACCTATGAAATTTCTACCTATTTCCCAGAGCCTGTCTCTACAACATTCTCTCTGAACCAAACTGTATTTATTGTGTTTGTCATCTATTTGTTACCTAATCTGACATAAAATTCCACTCATTCTTTTCCTAAACATTTACTTAACACCCTTTATTGTTAATTTTCTATTTATTTCAATCAGTTCCAAGACAACTTTGAAATGATGATCTCAAGGGCAGAGTCTCTATCTATTCCCCACCTTGTAATACCTCAGAGAGACTTAGGACTTTGGGATAAGAGCTGAGTTTAAATCTTCATATCTCTACTTAATATCTGGGGAAGTGGTTGAACCTCTTTTTCAGCTTTGATTTCTTTATTTGCAAAATGGGAGTAATACCATCTAATTCTTGTTAAAAGGCTTTGATCTACCAAAAGCTTTGCAAGTGCTGATTATTATTTGGTAAAATCAATTTATCGCTTATAACTAATCTGTAGCTTTGTAGGCTGGGCAACTTTTGTTTGGCAAACCAACTTTTTCTCAGGCATTTACTATACATGTGGCTTTGTGCTGGAGCAGGAAAAAGTTATGTTTTTTTTTTTTTAAAAAAAAACAGACCACAGACCATTGGGTGAGACAAACATTAATATATAATTGCAAAACAGGATGAAAGCCTCACTATAGTATGAATCTGAGGTGGATCTATCCAGGCAAAATCAAGCAAACAATAAGAATGGGATTTATAACCATCTGCACCCACAATCATACCAGTCCATGCACCTACACCCAAACCAGTCCATGCATCTGCACCACTTACTAGTCCATCCTGCCTCCCATTTTCACCCACCCACAAATGTCACTCTGAAAGTCATTAACTCAATGAACCTTTAGCAAACTCCTACTAGGTGCCAAGCACTATAAGAGATACAAAGGATATAGAGAAAAATAACACATGGCCTTGCTGCAGGTATGGGTCACAGTCTGGCACAAGAGATACAATGTGGCAGCAGTCCTATGGTTCTCTTCTCTTCCTGATGGTGATTAATGGCCTTTAGGCTCAAGGAATCATATTCATCTTTGGCTACTGCAAAGGAAGGTCTTTCCTACCTTGTCCTGTCCACTTAGCATCTGGGCCATTTGCTTTCTATATCTCGTCAAATCCAATGTTACAATGATGGAGCAGGATTCTCCCAGGTACTTAGAAGTCCCTCAAATGCTAGGCTGATAAAGCAAGTCCCCCAGAACAGAAAAAAAAAAAAAAAAAGTGGAGGCGAGGGGTGGCAGTACAATTCCCTGAAATACCTTTTTCCTAACAGACTCCTGTTGGAGGAGGTCATTGGGAGGATGTGACCTCCAGGTAACCGATGAGCTGGGCCTGGGTAGTTGGAGGCTCCCTGCCCCCTCCCCGTCCTTGGAATGTATTTTCTGCCCAGTTTCCAGTAGGAGCCATTTTCAAGGACGCAACCTTGAGAGAATAAGATGTTGTCGAGATCCTCTGGATAGTGTATGTGACTGAACCCCGTTAAGGCCTTTATATAGACTTTCACGATTCTGGTGGGCGGGTGTGGAAATCTGCTCACCTTGCAGCCGGCCCAAGACAAGCCTTATACGCAAGTGCCCTTGCTTATTAAACCGGCGACCTTCCAATCTGGAGTGGCCTGCCTCCTTTTTTGGTCCTTTCTAGACCTCTGTATATGGGGACCAGTTTCAGATTTTACCCAGGGAATTTCTGTTGCAAATCAACAACTCATTATCAATATTATTAGAAAATAGAAAGTGTGATGTGACAGGGTCCATCTCCAGTTCCTGTGCCTCCTCTGCCCAGTACGCTACTCAGGACCCTATTTTCTCCTCGAAGACACATATACTCAAGGGGTATACTTCTATTCCTATTTTACAGATGAGAAAATTGAGGTTCAGCAACACCACTAAGGGCATTTAAATGTCTTTTGTGCTACTTTAAGAGCCACCCATCACAGTTCTCTGTCTGGGCTTGGGGCTGGCCAGGTCTCAGTGAGTGCAACACCGGAGTCTCAGGTACTTCCAAGGGTTGCCACCACTAGTTAACATTCATGCAGGACACTGTCATCTCAGAAGGCTTTGTTCAATGTGCACTTACCTCTGGGCAAGAAAACAGCCTGTTAGGGTAAATTCTTGTGAATAAGGGAACTCGAACACACAAAAATTTAAAGACGGCTTTACCTTTGATGGCTTTACCTAAGTAATTAGAACAGCCAAGACATTTGGTCTCCATCACAACTCGGTTGAGTAGCTTCAGTTACATGAGCATCGACTTTGCCCATATTCAAACATTCATACATTTTTACAGTTTACATACATAAAAATAGCTGTAACCGATGTTTCTAACACCTAAGTGAAAGGACTCATTTTCTAATCACGAAGTAGCCACACGAGGATGACCGGAAATGGGGTGTTTCAGCCGACTGGAATCTTCCAGCTGTCAAATGCACTCCCGCAACACCCTCTTCTCCTGGTTTCCTCAGTCATAGAATGGGAACCTATCTCAAAAAATGGTCGTGGCGCTCTAATGAACACTGTTTTGCCTTTTGGGGGTGTGTGTAGGGGTGGGGGGAGTCTGTACTACTACTTTTTAAAACTGCTACTTTGGTAGTTTGGGTAATTAATAGTGAATTTCCTTTCTCTTATTGGAATGTGTATGTGGTAGAAAATGAATTGCCTCTTACTGGTCTCAGGGAGGCAACAGTGAAGCATTTGATAAGCTTCGTGGTTTGTAATATCTCAAGCAGGTACTCTGAGTTGTTACTTAATGTAACTCATTAAGTTTAATGTTCATTTTAACTGCCTACTTGTAGGCATTTTTGCTTTCCTTGCAGTTTGAAGAACTCAGTCTCATGACCAATTATTACTCTTATTATAGACTTACTAGTTCCAAATTCTGAGTGATTATCTCTTTTCTCTTAACTACTTTATAAAGCTTTTCCTCCTATGAGGGAAAACAAATGATATTGATTCAACCAATGCTTACTGAGCACCTACTGGCAGGTACATCACTGGCCATGGAACAGATGGATGCCAAGAAAAGTGAAATAGTGTTTCTGCCCCACAGAGCTTACTACATAGTTCTCAATGTGGTCTACAGACCAGCAGAGTCAGCATTATCTGGGGACCAGTTAGAAATGTAAAATTCAGGCCCCACTCCAGACCCACTGTGTCAGAAACTCTGGAGGTGACCCCCTCCCCAGCCATCTGTGTTTGAAAAAGCCAACTTCAAACAAAGATCGTCCTCATCAAATGTCAAAACAACAATGTTGTGAGCTTATTGAGCTAAATCAGAAAGTGTCATTTGTACTTTGAGGAAACAGAGACCCAAAGGCCACGTGAGATGCTGAAGGGATGAAAACCAGAACTCAGGTCTCCCGCCCTACATTGCCAATGTTCCTTCTTGATGTTTTAATCCCTGAATCTCATAGGGAGCCCCAAGTATTACCAACCCAAAATGCAAACCTTGGTTTTCAAAGAAACAGAAAAACAGAGAAACTACTCTCTTTGAAAATAATGATCACTAACAAAAATTAACAGCTAGTCTATCAAACCTATCCAGTAAAGTAGTGGTCATTTCCCAAACCTTTAACACTTATCAAAGTTCCAGTTACAAGACTGAAATTTGTGGGGGGAGGGGAGTAAAAATATAATGAATAATGTAATACTAAGTCTGTAAGAATATATAGTATGCAGACATGTCAACAGTGGTTCACCTGCGGGAGAATCACAAATGATCTTTTTTTTCTTTGTAGTTTCCTGAATTTTTTCCCAATGGTTATACACGATTTTCATAATAATAATAATAATAAAAACTGTTTTTTGAAATGTTCCATCCATATCACTCAACATGAAGGTTTATTTTGTAATTCTATTTCTCTTCGTACGGCAGGATAGTATGTATGTGTAGTAATTATTTATATGCCATGTGTTACAATGAAGATAAAATTTGGTAAATACATTCCTTCCAGCTGGCGCTGAAAATGAAGAGGTTAAATGCCTTCCCAGGTTCAAAGCATTACGAATTAAGACGAGCTAAGTGTGAGGCGAAAGGAAAAATTAATCCCAGTACTGAAATCTCTGAGAGCATCCTTTTTGAAAAATGTTGATGTGACACATAGCTCCTTACTCATATCTCCCCAATGTTTAACCCCTGGCACAAAACAGAATGTTCAGCAATTCCTGGCAAAGTCTTTGGAGTTCAGAGGATAAAATGCATGGGAGAATTTCAGGAAAAAAAAAAAAAAAAAAAAAAAAAAAACAAGAAATAGAATGATCTTTCACAAAAAATTCTGTCTCTGTGGACAATAAGACTTCCAGAATCACTGGCAAATTTTATTGTCTTCAATATTCTTTTAGAGGGTAACTAAACTTATTAATTACAGCATACTGTATGCAAATGTCAATTTATAACTAAACTTATTAATTACAGCATACTATATCCAAATGTATGGCCTCTGAAACCAATATAAAATAGTGTGTCAATTATACTTCAATTAAAAAGTTTTTTCTTTTCTAAGAAATGTTGCTCATTTAAAAAAATATCTATGTTGGCTATCTTATTCCACAGATCATTCATAAAGAAATAAATGTCTCATCTAAAAAGATATTTCTGCCACAAAGCACTGTTGTAATTTTTCACTTGATAAGAAAAATTTGTTGCTTGAAGAAAAACTAACATTGTTTTACTGAAATTCTCAGCAATATAACATCAGTGAATGTTAATTAAGGTTTCTTAAAGGAGACAGGGAAGTAAGTTAGGAACCAATGTAATGAATATGAAAACAGAAACACCTGCGACTACTTACATCACTAATATACCTGACGATAGCTGACATTTCTAGAATTTACAGACACATTCAGGAAAGGAAAAGTTATTGGAGAGAGGAACATACATACATATATATATGTGTGTGTGTATATATATCCCAATATTTATAGTATGTAAGATTGCCATATTTACATAACAATTTAGCTTAACAGTAGTATCAGAGAACTTAGAAAGAATTTATCATCTTATTTTTTATATTCAGCATGTAAGCTTTTGCTTACAAAGGTATATCTCCAAAGAGTCTCAAATTTCCCTCGGTTCTCAACTTTCTCTCTCACTGGGAAGTCCGATCTATTGCAAAATTAATAAATTAATGAGGAAAATAAGAATAAACAAAGAATATACAACTCACAGAAAGTTTCTCACCAACTCCAAAGTGCCCACTCATATAATTATCCATCTGCCTATAAAAATTGATCTATAAAAGCCTTTTAACCTATTAAGCTAAACCTAACAGTTTCCTGTCTACCACTTTTTGACAAAACACACACAAACTTGTAGCTCAGCCTCTAACTCCATTCAGGCACTTACAAGCCCAGTTCTTATTCTGAATCCACTTCTCATCCCCCTCTGGTGAGAAAAGAGTTAGGCTTTACCTAACACTGCTTATTTTGGCAGCTATACTTTGGGGTTACTAAAAGGCATTAATTAGGAAATACCCGCAAATCCAGCTTCTAGGCTTTAATAAATGAGGGAACAATTCCAATCCAACAATAAAACCCCAAAATATCTTCAATTTGTAGCATGGAAACGCCTCTCCTTTCAACAAGAAAGAATATTCCTTCCTATTCCATTAAATTTTTAACAATAATATACGGTAGCTTTCATTCTGAACAAAATTACGTTTTCTGGGTCACTTTCCCCTGTCTCTCTGGGCCACTTTTTACGCAGCCTTACATTGCCTTGTAAACACTGTCTATTCCGGCGACCAGTTCAGTTGTCATAGAGCGAATATCTCAGTTCTCTTTCCTGCCGCAGTTCCCCAAAACAGACCGCACCACCCGCCTCTGCCCTCCACACCTCACCACTCGTTTTCTCTTCCTCCAAACCTCAAATGGGCGAGCTTATTCAGAGAAAAAGTTCATGAATGTCTGCTTTTGAGGTAAAGCTGCCCTACCTGCGGATCCCCAAATCACGGGAAGACTGGAAGTCTCTAAAAGCACGTCCCCTCTGCACGCTCCTCCCAGTCGGTGAGCGCTTCACGCCCAGAAGCCCGGGAACATGATTTCCATGCAGACCTGCACCCATCCCACACAAGTCCACACGCCAGCTTGCATTAGCACTTATGTAAGCTCGTGCCTCTACAGTCCCGAACTGCTCGCACACCACACCCCGACACCTGTCACGCATCTGAAACGGACCAGCATCCACACCCAGGATGTGAAACGACATCGACACATACAAATTGAAGGGTGGGAGCATGCCGTTTTAAAACATCTTTTCCCCTATTTATTTCTTGCCCATTTTTGTCACAACTACAATTACCTTAGCAACCAAAGAATTGTCTTGATTCCCCCTCCGGCTTCGGAATTTGTCCTAAAGCCAAGCTTGCGCCAGGGTCATGGTAAAGCTAGAGAAGCCCAGGCAGCCTCTTGGGGGCGAAGGGGACGTCTGGGTCAGTCTTCGCGCTGCTTTCCAACGTCTCGCCTCGTCTTTTCGAGTGTCGGCGGCGGCGGGCGCGGGGGCTCACAGAGCGAAGAGCGAAGCCCGGGGCCGACGAGGAGGCGCGGCAGGTCGCATGGTGCCAGGGCGCGGGGCGCTAGGCTGTCTCCAGCGCGCTCAGGGCCAGCCCTGCTCTCTGCGCTCCCGGCCGCTCGCCCCTCGCCCGCCTCTCCCCGCCCCAGGTCGGCGGGGTCCGCGGAGGTCGGTCCGCCCACTCCGCGCCCGTCCGCTCGCGCCGCTCTGGAAAACCCGGCGCCCAAGCGGAGCTCTCGCTGCCAAGCAGGGCCGAGCGCAGGAGCTGCCCCAACTCGCGAAGCCGCTCAGCTCCGCGGCTCTGGCGCTGCTGCAGCGGCGCCCGCTGTCGGGGGTGGAGCGGAGTTGCAGCCCGCGCCGCACGCACCTGGGCGCCCGCACCTGCGCCGGACCCCGGCGGTGCGAGGCGGGGCGGGGCAGGGCGGGGCCGAGGCACCTGAGCGCATCCCAGAGGCGCCCCCGCCCGGCTCACCTTTTCTCAGCGCCGCGGAAGATGCAGACAGTGATTTGCCTGAGGAAGGGGAAACCTAGAAATCCCAGGCACTTTAGCTGCCGCCAAGGAAACTGGCAGATTGGCTCAGCGATGCGGAGGCTCCTTCGGTCAATTCCGAGGGCTGGCTCGGTCTGGAAACTTAACGGGCGTCAGGGTTGTCTTAGGGATTCCTGGCCCGGACTCGTTTACACGATAGCTTTTGAATCTCTCGCTGACGTGTGTGGCTGGCGCCCTCTAAATTAAAACGGGTTACCGCGGTTGTCAGAGATGTTACTAACCGCGTCATTTTTATTGATTCAACATTTACACCACATTCTGTATTTAGAGTGTTTTGTGATTATTCTTATCTGAGACACCACAAAAGTACTTTCAAGAAAAATTAGCTCTGCAGATATTCATGGGGAAAGAAAAAAGGTTGAAGACATAAAATGAGAAAAAGTAACTTCAATTGAGGACATTCATGTGGGAGCTTTGAAATTTGGTGTATAACGATTCAGAAAGCTGCAAGGGGAAATAGAACAAGATTATTGGTGCTAAACGGTGACCACAGGATTGGTGTGCAATATCAATATTATTAACATCAAGAATAAATGCAAGATTTATTCTTGAATTGCATTCTGTCTCTTGTGGGGGTGGGGAGGAAGGAGGGAGATTTGAAATAAAATACCTAAAGGCTTCTAAGGATGGACAACCTGGACTGTGTTCATCCATGTGGATGCAGAGGTTGAAATTTAAGGCCACCTTCCCACTATTCTATATTGATTAAAGGATGTTATTCTTTCTTTCATCCAATAAACAATTAGTACCTGGCCTGTGTTCGCCTCTCTGCTAAGCACTAGAAATATACGAAGAGTCAATCTTAAATGTTATCTACACGCACGCAAATGGTAATTACGTGAGCGGATTAAAGTGTTAACTAACCTTATTGTGGTAATTGTATGGCAACATATAAATGGCTCAAATCATCACATAGAACATCTTAAACTTCAATAATATCTCAATGAAGCTGGGGGGAAAACATGAATTCAGATATTTATATATATTTATTTATATTGATATAGTATATGTGTTATATGGGATTTCTAATATTATAATTTCTTAAATACATATGGAAAATATATAATTTATTATTTGATATAAAATATTTGATTACATATGTACATATATGTGTACGTGTGTCATACACATATACATTATATATTTTTGATGATATATATAATTTTATATAATTTATTTATATGATAAAAATAATTTAATAAAGACAGGCCACAGGTTTTTGCTGGCATGGCCAACAAGTTGGTTTATGTACTGCAGAACTGAGCAAACAAGTAAATATATTAAGGGTTTTGAGAGGCAGGTTTCACATAGAGGAGGAAATTACAGATATAGCAAGGGGAAAGATTAGAATAAACCCAATGACATGACTTGAAATTAGAAGCGATGATATGAAATGATTTCTAACAGATAAATCGACAGAACAAATATATGTACATATGTATGTGTGTATATACATTGATATATTTCCCAGTTCTGTGTACTAAGAAACCCTAGAAGTGATAGATCAGTGTTGCCTCCCATTAAATCCTGAAAAAAAACCAAAAACAAAAAACAGATTTCCTGGTTAGATATTTTAGAAAAAGGTCTTTCTCAAAGAATGACTTGAAGGCCACAGCACCTGCATTATCTGGGGGTATTTATTACAACTTAGCAATAAAGATTCTCAAGCCCCATTTCATACATGTTGAATTGCAATTTCTAGTGATGGTTCCCATACATGGAGGGCAAAGAGAAACCAAAGAAAGAGGCAGGGCACTTCAGACCAGGAGATGGCAGGTTCGTTGAGCAAGGGAATTCAACAGGGAGCAGATCTCCGCACCTACCCATCAGAATCTTAAAAATGTATGTGGAGGCCACCTGGATTTTAGTCACAGATGGTCTCAACAATGCCTTACTCTCTAAAGGCTGCATCCTTGGAACACTGTGGGTACAGGGGGCAGAAAGGAGGTATGAGGAGCCTCTGATTGTCTGGGTCCCACTTTGGGGGAGGGGGTGGTGTCAACAAGCGGTCACGTCCTTTCGATGACCTCCTCCAAAAGTTTGTGACCAATCCACAACCCGTGGGGTGCTTCCTTCATAGAATGCCCAGCATTTCTGTTACTAATTGCATAATCTCCTTCTCAGGAGGGGTCTATAGCAGGCATGCTGATTACAATGCGAAGTAGATTTTTCTCTTTCCAGTATGATGACAGCTTAGCACTTGATCTGCAGCTTTGAAATTCATGTGTCTGAGAACGGTTGTGTTTACATCATGATGCTGGAATGATAATGTTTTGAAACTCAGAAGTAATGTTATGTCAGAGTGGAATGCATATTTACAATGTCTCCGTGCTTAATAATCAGGATGTGGGGATGTGTATACGTACAATTAATGCATAAGGGAGAAGATTCACAACAACTGTAACAAGTTTTTAAAAAACTACACCAGCCACAAAATAACCATGGGATTCTCTTCACATCAATCATCTGCACCAAGCTTCTTCATCAGATCACCTCCTAAGCACTATTTTAGGCACCACCCTCCAGGAATTTATGGTCAGAATTATCACCGAATAGGCAGCTATTTGTGGACAAGTCCTCTCCACCAAAAATATCTTTTCCTTACCCCTGCCCCCCACCCTGCTGCCTTACTGTATGCTGGGATTCCCACAGCTTTTCATAATTAGTTACAGGTATATTTGGTTAGGACCATGGCAAATAGTTAGGGATGTACTTCATCAAGAAGGATCCTTTACTGAGGCAAAATCTGTCAGTTACAAACTCTATCAAAAGTCCCAGACATATAAGACCACAGGTAGCCCTCCCCACCAAGGTAACACTGAAATTGAACACATAACACCCTCTGTAAAACAGGACAAAGCTTTCTTCTTAAGAAGAACCATATATGAATTAACTTAAGGCCTTTTCTGGGTATTTAAGCACCAGAGCTCAGCTCACAGGGTGTTCTCAGCCCTCTTCAGAGCCTTGTGCTTGCCAGCATCTCACTGATATTCTAAAGAACATAGAAATGAAATTTGTGCCATTTGCCCAAACCAAATCCTGGGCAGATGACCCTGTTTCTCAAGACACCAGAACTGTACCCTATGCTCAAAATGAACTTTCCTGCAATGTCCCTTTCCACACTATCACCCAAAACCCATAGCATTTTTCTCTTTCATCTGTAGAACATTCTCATCATTCCCCTCTGTATTCAGTCACCTTCCCACGCCCTCAGTTCCCAGCCACCACTGATCTATTTTGCCTTTTCTAGAATGTCACGTAAATAAAATCATACAGTACACAGTCCTTGTCAGTTTTCTGTTACTTGTTATAACGCCTTGAGATTTGCCCATGATATTGCATATGTCATCAGTGCTGAGTAGTGTTTCAGCGTATGAATATACTAAAATTAATTTATCCATACCTGTCATCTTTTGATAAGGAGCACACTTCTGATATGCTATTCTCCTAGGAGGTCATGACTCATCTGAACTTTACTAATATGCAGAATGTATAAATAGACTCTGTAGCAGACATTATTTGCCGTCTACCAAACCTATTCCCTGCCCTGTCCCCATCCTCAACCCCCCTCGACTCTCTCTCTTTCTTCACTGGCTTCTCCCCTTCCTGGCAGCCATGACTCAGGGAAGAGGACTTATTATCACTTCCACCAGAATGGATCACGATTAGATTAAGCTAATCATGGTAGTTCCATTTCTGTGGCCATGTTATAGAGTTATAACCAATGAGATTTGATGGTAAATTTGCTAGGCTAGGTACCTCTGGAGAAGAGTTTCTTAGCTCTTAATCCATGCTCTCTTGACCTCTTTAATTCCCACAATCACCTGATTGTGGGATCATTCACATACGCACCTATAGTGGTAAGCTCTAGCCAAATTTTCAGTGGGTTTTCAGGTTCCATTTTGTTGGTTTTCTATCATGTTGACCTCTGTGGTAAACAAATAATAAAAAAAAAGCATAGCACATTCTACAAAATATCTGACAAGTGCTGTTCAAAACTGTCAAGGTCACGATAAATAAAGAGAGAATGAGAAACTGACACAGGTTGGAAGAGAGACACAGTAATTAAATGCAATGTAGTATCCTCAACTGGATCTGGAACACAAAAGGGACATTAGTGGAAAAACTGATGACATCCAAATGAAATCTGAAGTTCGTTAACAGTATTTTACCTGTTTTAATTTCTTAGCTTCAACAAGTGTACTATGATTATGTAAGATGTTAACATTACAGGAAGGGTATATGAGAATACCCTGAATCATCGTTGCAACTTTTGTAAGTCTAAAATTATTCTCCAGATTTTTTAAAAGTTTGAAGATCAGAGAATGTTTTGAAAGTTATAAGGCTTTTATGATTCATTTTTTAAAGAGTGTAACTTGACTGCTTAGGGTGTGTTTTGGAGTTTATTGATTCATTCAATAAGTATTTATTACAGTCTTACTATGTGTCTTACTATAGAACAGGTACTATTTAGGTGCTAGGAATATTCATGTACAAAATAGAAATACAAAATACTGGTTTACAAAACAAAATACTATTATACAAAATGGAAGGGAGAGAATGAAGTAGGGAGGAAGAAAGAGAAAGAAAGAATCAAATAAATACATATCAGATAATAAATGTCATAAAGAAATATAAGACTGGAATGTTATTTTAGAGCAGGGGGTAACAGAAGTCCTTTCCAATAAGGTTAAATTTGAGTAGAGACTCAAAGAGAGTGAGATGTCTAGAGTAAACCTTTTAGAAACAGGAGCAACAGCTTTTGCAAAGGTTCGGGGATGAGACTGAGTTTGACATGTTCAAACAGCAGAAAACACAAAAACAAAAAAAGTAGAAAGAGAAAAATTCAGAGAAATACCTGGAATTCATATTACACAGGCCTTGTAGGCCATGATAAAGACTAGATGTTGTCTCAAGAGCAATAAAGCTATTGGGGTGGGGCTTCGAGTAGGCAAATCACAATCATATTTATTATTTAAATTTTTGCGGCTGTGTCTAGAATAGACTGGGAGTAGGGGCGTGTATAAGGACTGTAGCTCTTGCAGTAATCCAGCATGGCAAGAGATGATGGTGTTTTAGCTTGGATCAGGGTGATAGAAGTGAAAGGAATGAGAAATAGTTGAGTTCAGGATATAATTTAGCTGATAAAACTTGTGGATAGATTGGATGAGGATTGTCAGAGAAAGAGAGGAGTTAAGGATAATTGCATCCTTAACAACTTGGGAAAATGATAGTGCCATTTACTAAGGTGAAGAAAATGAGATGAGCAGATGTGTCTGAGGCTATGTTGGTTTGACATGCCTACTGGGAAGTAGTATGTTCATTTCAGTACTTTAGGAGAGAAATCAGGGCTAGAGATGTAAGATAGATGGGATTTAAAGCCAGGGAACTTAGAGAAATTCCTGTGGCCGGGACAATGTCTACAAAAGGCAAAATAAGTCAAAATGCTTGGGAGACTCCTCTGAGCACACAATTTGTATTAATTACACAGTCACACACATGCACGCACACGTGTGGGCGCGCACACACACACACACACACACACACACAATACCTTGATGCAAGCCCATGGGCCTCCGCCTCCCACTGAAGAGTACTATTCCAGTTCCTCTTGTGAGGCATCCAGCTGCTGCACCAGAACCTAATGCATTTTAACCTACATTTCAACAAGATGCAAGTGTGTCTGTGACATTTAATAGACACAAGAGCAGACAATTCGCATTTAAAATACACTAACCAAAAATACTATTCTAAGGGTGGTTGCCTCACATTGACCTTTTCACGATTTGCCAGAAAGCATTCTGAAAAATGTTTTGAGTTCCTTTTAAGTAACTCAAATGATTCTCCCTCGAATTTTTCTCCATTCTGGACTCCTTTTCTGATAAAGTCTTTATTTCCTTCCTCTTCCTCTTCAGTGTACCTCAGCTCTATCATGTACATGTGACGGATTTCAGCCATTTTCACCAGCCCCCTCCCTCAGTTGTTCAGTTTAGGCGTCTACTTGACCTTCCTCACACTGTCGATATTACAACTCCCTACATTTATAAGGAACATGATTATTCTACAGCAAACTGTGAACACTAACCAAAAGTAGATCCTAAATTTTTTGTCCTGAATGATGTTGCTGAGATGTCCTGAGTATGTGAACCACTAGCACAGACACCTTCTCCTCAGCCCCAAGGGCAAAGGATCTCAAAGACCTGGGTCTGACTTAATAAGAATTATGAGTTTGCCTAAACCTAAGATAATTAGGATACCCTGTTAACGCAAGGGTGGGGTTTCTGTATATTATTTCTTGCTGACCTACATATCTTGAACCCCACTCATTTCACCCATGAAAAAATATTTCTAAGTCCATTATGCTAATTAATAAATCTCTAATGGTGATGGGAGATGAAGACAATTGAAGTTGCTTTTAGTAAGCTCACTGGCCCAACACACACTCACACATGCACATGCATGCACACACACACACACACAGGCTCCAGTGAGAGTCTCTGTGAACTCCCTAACTACTCCTGAACCAGACATTCCTGACTAGGGCATTTCAAATATCAACCAACTACCTGCTAATCTGTCCGTTAAACTTAACTAACCCATATATATCTCGTTGACATACAGATTAAAATGCAGCTTCCTCATTTCCCAAGTTCTGTTGAATCAGAAACTCTGGCAATGGGGGCTAAAAACCAACAATGTAATAAGCGCCCTGGATAATTCAGGTGGTTTCCATACTCTCTAAAGTTTGAGGATTCTTACTGCAGAGAGGAAGAGGAGGGAGGCCTTGCCCTTCCCTGCCCTGGCTCCTACATGCACTTACTCTGGAAAAGTCTGAAGAAGCCAAGGGAGGAACCAACCCTTGTTCTTCTCCACTTCAGAGGCTGAACCTGTAGGAGACACTGTGGAGAAGTTGGGAACTACTTGAGAAGATTACGAATCACAGATGACAGAACCCATGCCTTATCTGGAGTTTCCCAAGCTTCTCCTGGCTCATGGCTGCAAAAGAAATGAGCCTGTCTCTTTGCTATTTACCCCAGCAGTGGGGTGGATCACGTACGATTTGGTTGGGGACCTCACTTTCTGGGGGAAAAAAAAAATTATTCTATAACCAAGAAGAGGAGTAGAATTTGAATACTTTAAATTCGACTACCTAGAAACTACAGCTGTTCTCGGGTGGGTTTCAAACAAAGCTTTATCATAGTAACTAAACTCCCTTGCTGCTTATCATGTATCACATTTGATTTTCATTCAAACATATATCTTAGTATTAAGTAAAATCATATTATCCCTAGAAAAATAGAATTGACTAAAATGAAGATTAAAAACAAATCCCCAAGGAAATTATTAGCGTGCTTAGTTTTGAGGACGACAGATTGTTTAACAGAATTACATACCAAGAATGAACACTACTTCACGTAATGGAAAAAGATCGAGGTTTAAGAAAATACACACACAAATATTTATACCAAGAGAGTATTTTTAAGTAGGAGAATTTTTTTTTTTTAACTACTGTATCAACTCAAATGGGAACACAAAATTATTTTGGGGCAAACTGTATATCTGTATCTCTTTCCTCTGAATTAATGAAAAATTTCAGCAGTAACATCCCAATTCCAATAAACTATGCATTTTCATTCTCTTGGGAGGCCTCTAGTATTAGGCAAAATTAAGAGAAGGAATCTATTAGCTAATTTCTTCATGGGATCAGGGTTTAAAAACTGATTAATGTAGCAAGTGAAAACAAGCTGCAAATGGTAAATGCAGCCTCATCCATTAATTTCACTGTGTTGGTAAATATCAGAAGTGTTTTCCAAATGAGATAAACTTGAGCTGAAAAATCTAAGAAACACCAGTGTAAAACACACAATTAAAGCATTCTTCCAAGTCAGCCTTACATTAGAAGGCTTAAATTGACAAGAACACAGACACTAACATTCGAAGTCCTAGATGACGTTTGCAGTGAGATTCTGCTAGTTATTTTGCAGATGAGGAAGTAGGCCCAGAGGATGCCGAAGGATTACAGCTGGAACAGGACTCGGTTCTCCCAATTCTAGCCCTGCATTTTTCCTAATGGTGCTTTTTATAGTTTTTGCTGCTGTTGAATTTGTGTTGCTTTTTTAGCTGAAGAACCCTCAGGACTAAAATAATGATAGCAGAAGGAGCAGCCAGGCCACATTGGGGGGTCTGCAGCCCAGGCTACGCTTTCTATTAACCTTGAAGGGCCACAGGTAGAAACCACTGCAGTTCCCAGCTCCCCAAACTCCCTGTTTCTAGACCTTGGGGTAGTCTAATAACTCAGTGCTGCTGTCTGCATTTGTAAACGGTGGTGGGAAAACACTTTCCCCTGCCAAACTGCTGCATACATACTTTTAAAAGCAGCAGCAGGAGTCTACAGCCATGCTACCCTGAATGAGCCCAATCCCACATGATTTTGGAAGCTAAGCAGGGTCGGGCCTGGTTAGTACTTGGATGGGAGACCACCTAGGTGCTGTAAGCATAAAAAATAAAATAATAAGGGATCATAAACTGACAACGTCCTTGCAATCTGTTAAAAAAAAGAAAAAGAAAAAGAAAAAAAGCAGAAGAGGGTGTGTGACTTTGACCCAGTACTCTCTCTGTGATGAGGTCTGTCACATGGACTATGTGACTCTGACACAGACCATGGCAGCTCTGACAGTATCAAGGCCTTACGCCCATCACCCCACATCTCCACACCATCAAAGCTGGCAAGGCGATCCAATGAGTTAGGAGAAATGTTTAAGGTCATTGAAAACAGTAAAGTTGGTCCTAATATCAGAAGTTGGTAATTAACTCTAAACTATTTTAAAACTCATCCTGTCCCAGGATTTTAAGCCAGCCTGACCCGTAAGTGTATGGTCCAAAGTGTTGACCCTATTTCTGGATATGCTAGACCCTTGACCCTGTGCATTTTTGCTACTTATATTCAGCAGCCATTCTTATGCCTGGATGGGGGCGACTGAACTGAGTTTTTTTCAGTTTAACCCTCTGCACACTCCAAGGCATGGGTTCTCAAATGGTACTCATCTAAAAATTAGCGGGGATGCTTTTTAAAATGCTTGTCCCCAGGCTGCATACCCAGGAGTGCTGATTCAGTGACTTTGGTGTGTGTCCAGGGCCGATGCATGTTAGCAAACAGCATAACTATGGCTCACTGGTCCTCCATGCTTTGTCCTACACTGCTAACTCAAGACACAGACAAGCTTCCCAGCTGGCCAGCAGGTACCTCTATGGCCACTCTGCTGACCTTATCCAAGGCTTTGAAGCCCTAATTGCTCAGAATGGGTGTGAGCTCAGCCTCCAGAGAATTCCTAAAATACTGTTGTGTTCCAAACCTACAGCTCTATGCTGTAGATCAGGCTAATTTTCTTTCTAACCCTATAAATGCAAAGGTTTCATCCCTCCCTTACCCCCACCCTTTCTCGGGCAATAAAACTTATTTGTCTTGAGGAACCTAGACTTATAAAATACATAAGCCTATTTACTAAAATTTCTCGAGGGAAGGTTGTTCCTTGGCCATGAACATAAAGGGAGCATGCCATTCGGTCTGTGGGGCCATTAGGTTGCCGCTAATGGAAAATTCAGTCGACAATAGATTTCTTGACCCCAGCTACTGGAAGGTCCAGAGCCAAATCAGGCCTCAAGTCTGGCTTGATTCAGTGCATTCACGCCTGCTTCTTCATTTTGTTTTCAGTCTATTTGGTCTTCCATCATGTAAGCAGCACTCAACTCCACATCCACATACCACACAGGAGAGTGGGCCTGCATAGCCTTCTGAGCAAAATAATCCTCTGATTCATCCTGATTAGGCCATTTCTGTCACATGCCTGCCCTTAACCAATGACTGTAGATATGCTGACTGTCTTACTCTTATCCCGAAGCTGAGGGTGGCATCAGAGTCCTCAGTAATATAGCCTATATGGGGTAGGGTGGACACTGGGTCCCATGAAGATGGGAGAAGGGAGAAATGAGACGTTAGGTAGTTTTACAATAGTGGCTGAAAGAGCTACTGCCAGCTCAAAATTCACCCAAGGGCTTCACAGGCATCTCTCACTACAAGCAGCAGAAATCAGGTACAAAATAAGTCAGGTGGTTAATCTGCTACACCTGAATACAGATGAGGATGCTGTAAGTATAGTGGAAAGGGCAGGGCTTCTATCAAATGAGGAAAGGGTTTACCTGGCATACAAATCTCTCGCCTCTACTAACTCTTTCCTCCAGTTTGAACTGCTAAGCTTTCCCCAGATAAAAGTAGCTTCTCATTTAATTGCTCTTCTTCCTTGGGTAACTTTGTATCAATTTAAAAATCTGACAGATATCTGCTTTTAAAGATATTTGATGCCTATTTTCTCTGTGATCATAAAAATATGCTTAAGAACAAATGGAAGTTAAACATAGTAGTGTGTATATCTAGATTTTTTTTATGGGAAGAATCAGTATTGCATTATTTTTTTTTAAATACACATTTATTTTATAATTTGGGAGGATTAAGAACCCAGAAACAAAAAGGATCCAATTCTATTAAGAGAAACCAACTAATAAAATGAAAGAAATACTTGTAGCTGGGACCTGAGTGAGTTAAGGCTCAAAGCCAACCTAGAAGGGAGTTAAACAAAATCCTTTAGGACTCCCAGAGATTCTAATTAGAAAATAAGCTCATCAGGATCCAGGAAAGATCTCCAAGAAGGAGAAAGAAAAGAAAATTGCCTTGTGGAGTTGGTCCTTAGTGTAAGTTCCCCTAAATACATCCACCCCAAATGTAGCCCATGAAGTCATTAGCATCCCCGTTCCCACTGCCAGGAAAGGATGTAAATGATCACAGCCAGTTAAGATGCTTTCCTCGCTAACCTGAAGAGATACATCAATAGACAATTCTTCTTCTTCCAATAGACATTATCTTGTTGACACACTGTGCTTAGAACTTGGCAGTCAGCTGGCATGAGGACCAAACCCACCTGTAGAGGAGAAAGGAATAGGAGAGTCTCAGAGGAGCAACGAGAGAGCGTGCGTGCCACCTGAAGCCTGCCCTGACTCTGTGCTTCCTGTTGTACAAGGTAATAAACTTCCCTCGATTAAGCCAGTTGGAGCCATGACTTTGAATATTTGCAGCAGAAAGCTTCCTAACAGACACAAGGGTAGGGTGGGGGAGCGGGGCAGTGGATACCATGAATTCTAATAGCTAAGGTCTAGCAGATAAACTTGATGTCCACTTTAATTATTGGTATAGGATGTTTTGGCCTGCCAATTACAGAAAATATCACTAACAGACTTTAAACAATAAGAATATTCTTTATCTTACTTAACAAGAAATAGGGAGGTGAGCACTTCCAGGTTATCTACCTAGTTAGACTCAAAATCTGTCATTCTCAAAGGACAATATCAAAAAGCAGGTAGGGAGGTATAGAATTTATTCTTGCACATTTCTGCTTTTTTCAGCAAAGAAAATGGTTCCTAGAAGCCTCTTAGCATGCTTTGCCTTGAGTCTCATTGGCCAGAACTAGGCAGGGTACATGGCCATCCTCCCTTCAAGCAAGCGCCTGGCTTTTCCAGCATCTCATGGCACTGGCTCTGGCAGACAGGAGGATATGAGAAGGAAATGACTACTGGATAGGAAATCCCATCCACTTAGCCAAATCCCCCCAGCCCAAGTTATGTCCATATTCTCTAAGGGAAGAATTTTATTTTCTAGCAGAAAGTATGCAATAATGTATCAGTTTAGTTCCAAATGTTATATATTTAGTGAAGAGCTGGATGTCAAATTTTCAAAAATACTCATAATTTTTCATTGTGTGATATGGCAACAGCAGAAAGAGCTGTTGTGATGAAGGAGGAAGCTCTCCTTTTACCGGTTAAATCATTACAAAGCCCTCTTACTGGGCAGGAAGTTAGTGGAGGTGACATGTGCCTTCCTAAAGAGGGATCATCCATGTTCAAAGTCCTTAGCTTGTGAAATGGATCACAATTTAATCCTTGAAATACTTGAAACTGGATTTTATTGTATCTCCACAGTATCTTGTTGTTTTCTTTGTCCTTCTCCAATACCTAAGGTACATTCTCAGAAATAAAAAGGAACATTTCTGGGCTTATTCTACAACTAGACCTCTCTGGGGATGTCTAGGATCTGGTACAGGACATTTTCTACCAATATATTTTTCATAAAAATGGTAAAGGGGGAAAGGAAAGTAACACAAAGTAAGCATCTATTATATGCCAGATGCTGTACATTCTACTTGTCCTTTTTGATTCCTTTCGAGGACAGAAAAAGCAGTCTAGTAGAGAGGATACAGGTTAGCTGTGCATCCACACACAAGCCCCTTAATCTCTCCAGCACTGTTTCCTTATCCCTAAAATAGGGTTAATAATAGTATCTACCTCACAGCATTGTTATGAGAACTAAATGAAATGATGCAACCACAGTGCTTAGTAGGTAGTAAGTGCTCCAAGAATGATTGACACTCCTATGAGACTGGTATTATTACTTGCAGTGGTGAACGGTATCTGGTGACTCATGAGAGATGACTTCTAGATTTGCAGACATTTTGCAAGCTAGCTGTTAAACGGTTGCTACCTTGATGGGAATCTTTACCACAGAAATCAGCAGGTATTACAAAGCAGAGCTTCCTTCTTCCTTGAGAGCCCATTATAAAACATTTACCAGCATACAATTGATTAGCTCCATTGGATAGATGAGATCCAGAGGGGCTAAATAACTTACCCGAAGTTATACAGTAGGTAAAGGGCAGAAATGGGAAGTAAACTTATTCTTTATCATTTCAAACCTCAAATCTTTCTACTTATTTGTAAGTATAAGTGTAAAATGTACAATTTTCACAGCCATTCATTCTTTCATTTAACAACTATTTATTGATATAAATAGCCATACAGACCACTGTTCTAGGGACTATAGAGTCTACATACAAAAAAAAAAAAAATGTCACAATGCCTCAAGTCTGCTCTTAGGGAGTGCGCATCATTACATTAAAAGCCTCAAGTCATTTGAATTCAGTCCATTTGTCAGCCACTGCACTAGATAAATGCTACCTACCACTCCAGGGCTCTTTCTGCAAGACTTGGACAAAATCGTGAGGTTGATGAACTGCCCTGGAGTCCTTGGCTTGTGAAATGGATCACAGTTTAATATTTCTAGCCTACCGAAATGTCTTCCACCCCGCTCATTTCACTGCGCCCCCATGCAACCCAGGACTCTCCTTCCTCCCTCTAGATATGTCCCCATCAGAGTATAAGCAGATTATTAAGAAATGTTTTTATCATATGTTAAGATATGACCCTCTCTTTGTATTATTTTCATTTTTAGAGAATAATATTCATGAGAAAAAAGAGCATGCAATGAAATAAGCTGATTTAGAAAGTACCTATCCATAGGCCATCACAAACCATGTAGGTTATTTCTTCTTCCTTTCTACTTCTCTGTCCAAATGTAGCCCAAACCTTAGTCATTCTAATGCTACCTTTCTATTTTTTCTATACTGTATCACCTGTTTTCTTAAAAAAATATTTTTTCTTTAAATCGACTCACTTTTTTTGCTTAAACAAATTTATTTTAAAAGAAAATGTCATGTCACTGCCTTAAAGAGAAAACCACAATGACTTGTCAGAGATAATGATTGCCATAAAATAAACATGCAATTATTAAAATAAAAGAATATTTACATGTTTACCTCCAATAATTACCTCCCAGGCCACCAGCAATACATGTCTTCCACTCTAGAAACACTGCTCTCAGATGTGGGCTTTCTCTCCTTCCAGGAGGGGAGTTAGCATTTAAAATACTCTGACCAGAAATATATATTCTGAGAGCAGTTGCCCCAAGTTTATCTTTTCTCAATTTTATAAGAAAGAATTATTTAAAAAGCTTTTTTGGTTCATTTTAATTAACTCAAAATACTTTTCTACTCCTGTTTTTTTCTCTATTATGAACTCTTTTTCAGGTAATTTTTTATTTCCTACTTCTTTCTCCTCTATAGACCTCAGTTTCTACACGTACACACAACCCTTGGTTGTTCAGTTTGGGGTTTTCCTTCCATCTTGCCCCTCCCCCACACTGTTGATATTACAACTCTCCTCATTTGTAAGGAACATGATTA
This sequence comes from Rousettus aegyptiacus, assembly GCF_014176215.1. Classification (NCBI taxonomy): domain Eukaryota; kingdom Metazoa; phylum Chordata; class Mammalia; order Chiroptera; family Pteropodidae; genus Rousettus; species Rousettus aegyptiacus. The sequence goes on along the minus strand of NW_023416306.1, from coordinate 150,920,984 downwards.
TCCTACAGCAAACTGTGAACACAACAACTAAGAGTAGTTACTAAATTTTTTGGCCTGGATGATAATGCTGCTGAGCTGTCCTGGGTATGCGAGCCACTAGCACAGATTAACCAGTGCCTCAGGCCTCCCTTCTCTTTACCCCTAAAGGCAACAGATCTCAAAGACCTGAGTCTGAATTACAGATGTTAAGTTTACCTAAACCTAGAGAAATTACTATACCCTGTTGATGCAAGAGTGGGCTGCCAATATAACATTTCTAGCCTACCAAAATATCTTCAACCCACTCATTTTGAAAGTGGAAAACAGAATTTTTATGTGATCCAATGGGAATCCCAGTTTTGACTGTACATGAATATTTTGCCCACCCTGGCAAGTGGAAATGAAGAAGCAATTTAGTAAGATTTAGAAAAAATAAAGAGGTGCGATGTTTCTTGAATTGGAGTATTGTAGAGCAAAGTAATACCTTCTAGTCTCACAAGAATTAAGCCATTGTGGTCAGGGGACACGAAGTGATATTGGCGATTTTACAGAGAAATCTCTATTGGATGTTCTGTCACAATGCAAAGTTGCCACACACCCTGCCTATTTATAAGCTAAATGTGCTGATGACTCGGCTTTTTACATCTTGTACTTTTCTGGAGACATAAATATTTACATTTGTGAAGACATTTAAAAAATGCTTTCACATATCTGTTCTCTTTGGGACCACCAAGCAAGCCTGGGCTGGCCACATAGCTTACGAACAAAGAGATGAGACTCAGAGAGGCTGGGAAGTCAAACAAGGTCATATCAGCAGAGTTGAGAAAAGGACTCAGGTATCATTGCTCCATACCCTCCATGTCCTGTCACTTTGTCATGCAGACCCCAAGGAATACAGTTCCAAAAGAAATTCTTGTTTTCCCAAATTGTATCCTTCTTCTTGGGTTCCTACTCTGAGAATGACACTACTACCCGATCATCCAAACTGAAAATCTTTCTAGACATCTCAAACTTTCTCATTATCGAACCCTTCTTAACACGTCTCAGAGCTGTCCCTTCTCTCTACCCAGTGCTGCTGCCCTCATCGTCTCTCACCAGAACCCTTGTTTCAACTGGTCTCTTTGCCTGGAGTTTGGGAACCTCTCCTAACCCAAGTACCCACTACCCAGCCATCCACGTGAGTGTTTAGTATGCAGCTCTGAACATATAAACCCCTCATTTAAAATTCTTTAACAGCTCCTTCTCGAATAAAGACTGAAGTCTGATCGATCTCTCTCATGCCCCACCCCCATTCCTGACTCTCTCTCTCTCTCTCTCTCTCACACACACACACACACACACACACACAGAGCTAACTGCATGTTTCACCCATACTAAATGGCATTCGGTTTTCTAAATATGCCTGAAAATTATTCTTCTTGAAGGGCATTCCCTCCTACCCTGCTTATAAGTCAAGACCCAGGTTGAGGGTTACATCCCTTAGGAAGCTTTGCCTGATCCTCCAATGCAACTGACACTACTTCTCCTGCAGTCACATTGTACCTGGATATACTTCTGCTTTGGGGCCTGTAATGCCTTATCATGCTAACTTCTTTATTTGCTATCTCCTGTAAAACTTGAGCTCCTAGAGAGTAGAGAAACGTCTTAATTATCTCTGTATAGCTAGTGCTTACATGGAAGAAACACATTATTAATAAATAAATTAAGGAATTACTATAGCAATCAATGTGATGGTCTTTGGGCCATCACAAACCATGTAGGTTATTTCTCCTTCCTTCTTCCTTCTCCACCCAAATATATTAGTGATTACTCACTAATAATTTTCAAACTACATCTTCTCTTCTCTGTTAGATGAGGTTAAAGAAACCCAGGAGGCACTTAGAAATTTGTTCAGTAAACTGGACTAGTAAATGGGTAAACTTCTTTTTCAAGTTAAAAAAAAAAAAAAAAAGAGCCCATGAATGAGCAACTCTTCAACTCTTTACACTTGACCTTCGCCCAATAGTTGCCAACACTAAAGATTTTCTTGGGTTAGTGTGGTCAAGAGTAGCTTGTCCACCCAATCATATGCTTTCTCAATTTGTTCTTTCTTACTTAGGTCAGGGTTTCTCTTTCCGTAGTAAATTATTGATTCTAGATGAAGAGAATAGCAAGAATATACTTTCTATAAGGAGCAACAAAAATATTGATTGGGCCAAATTTGAGGCTTTATTTTAGGGAGGCATGAGAAATAAGCCTGAGTAGGTAAGGCCAGGTGTGAATGATAATATGTTACCCCTGCAAGAGAACTTAAAATCAGCTTGTCCAAATTTTTTCAGAGTGGGGTCTGCATATCATCATGGTAGAATGTACTTTGGTCTTATATATATATGCAAAAATAATTTTTATTTTAATTATATGCTGATTTATGTGTATTAGTAAAGTCATAATCATATCAGCCTCATGATTTTCCATATATTATGGCCAAAATATTTTTAAATGACTTGCGTAAACAAATAAGTCAATTTAGAAGAAAAATACTAAGAAAGTAATAATTTAGGTGAAAAGTCAACATGGCAAATATTATGAAGGTGACATCCAAATGACGGAAGCTGGAGAAATGCCGAGCTAGCACAACACCTTGCTATGTCCCAGGCCCCCCAAAAAATCGAGACCTGGAGAAGCTAAATAACATGCCCCAGGCCAAACACGTGGAGGGTCTGGAATGCCATCATGACAATCAGCCCAGCGATAATTCAGACACTGACCGTTCTATGCACTTTCAACTCAATAATGCTTTTAAAGTTTTTGTTGTTAAATGAAAATGTTAAAAAGTAATTTTAACTCCAAGAACCACTTGAGGGCAGAGAGGAAAGGTAGACAAGAAAGAGGAGGAAACCCAACCTACATCACCATGGCTTGTCCCCAAAGGAGCCATTCCACACTGCTCCTGCTTCAGAGACCATGGAAAACTCCAGCACAGGAATCTCTTGCTAGAAGATATCCCGAACTGATCAGTCATTCTGTGCTGTCCGCACTGTTTTGTTTCATCACACACCAAGTTTTGCCAGCCGGGATTTTTGCTGTCTTGGCAAATATGATGATGGTGTCAAACCTAATGTTTCCTAAATTTTTGCAGAGATGCTGAGACTTCCTTGGAGGCCTATTGTCAATTACCTGGAAAAAGAGATGTTTGCAGACATTAGAAACAAGAATTATGTGGGGTTAGGCTCTGAGTTTTAATGAGAAGTATTCAAATTAGAATGTTGGCTATTTCCTATAGTTTGCTAAAAATAACCTGGGTGTCTGCTTCCTTCCCTCACACTTCATTTGCAGTGCCTGCTCATGCCAAAAATACTGGAGGACTGGAAAATGGTCCCTGGGATCAAGCACCAGTGCTGCTTATTCAGATAAATGTAATTTACCTTTGACCCGCTCTCTTGTGTCCCAACGGTCATGCTACCTGGAGGCTCCTGTTAGATTGACACTTGAGGAAGCTTGAAGGTGATAAGCGGGGCACACGCACTGAGCCCTATTGATTTTGCCTCTTAAAACTCTTTTCTTACCACCACTACCAACTTATCCCAAGCTAATATCATTTCTTGCCTAAGCTACTAAAGACCTTCCTGCCTGCTCTGTCTACCTTGAATCTACCCCTTCCCCCACTGCCATAATCACACTGTAGCCAGAAGAATCTTTCCCAACATACATTGAAAAGCCTCGCCCCTTCTCCCCTTCATTCTCCCTACTCTAATCCATGGTCCTTAACTCCAGTGCTTTCTGCCTACCAGTCCCCTGCCCCCAACCCCCAGCTTATTTCCTGTCTTCCATTCTTTATCAACATAATTCTTCCTCATCATTCAGATCTCATCCACATTGTCACTTTTTCAGAGAAGCTTTTCCTGACCCCTCAGACGAGGTCAAATTCTCTCTCAAATTGCCTCTTCTAGCACAGTGGATTCTCCTTAGAAGCATTTATCATTGCTCCATTTGCACATTTACTTAATGAATAATTAATTACTAGCATTAACCTTCCCAGAGGCAGCTCCATGAAGGCAGGAACCCCATCTGTTTGCCTATCCTTGTAGCCGATCCATCCAATACCACACATGGCACATACGGGACACTTGATATTTGTTCCAGGGTATAAACATTAATCCCCTGGACTACCCAAGCCTCCCTTCTTGCCGAGGTCCCTCCCAAGAGAAAGGAAAGTGTTACCACATCTAACTACAGAACTCCCTCTACCTCACCTGGCCCGTGGACTCCCTGGTTTCCCATCCCTTACTGTCCTCACCTCAGTTCTTTTAATGGGGAATATGTTGTATACAATAGTTAGGGGTTTTTCTGTGAACTTCCCTGAAGTGCTGCAAATACATTAGTATTATGCTTTTCAGCATAAAATGGTCTGACTTCTGTCTGGATCTTCTTAAGGAAGATTTGCCTGAATAAACCTCATTGTCTCTCTCAATTTCTCTTTTCAAATGGAAGATCTCACATATCATTTTCCTCATTAAGTTAAAAATGCATATTTTTTAGACATCTCAATGCAGATGAAGTCTTAGGCACTCACTTATATTATGGAGAAGATTTAGGGAAAGAAGGGCAGAGGCAAAATTAATGGTGTCAAGGGAGGCAACTCAAAGGTTTCTACGTAAAGCCTGAAAGGGGGTGGGGAAGGGTGAGACAGACACTGTGAGTGAGATGAGCAGCAGGACCTTCAAGGCAGAGGAAGGTTAAGAAAAGCTGATGTAAATGGTGAGATTTTTTTCCTCACACACTCTGCCCATACCCACATCTCCCTGACCTGCAATGAACCAGTCCTGAGGTTTAGAGTGAGGTAGGCCTGGCTGCCAGGGTGAGAACAGTGGCCACACCAGGGCCCCCACTAGCACCCTGCTTCCTGCTTTTCCTGGAGAAGCAGCATTCAGTATCCGACACTTTGGAAATCCTGCCCAGCCTGTGACGATAGAGTTATTATTGGCACCTTCTTGAATTTGATGGGGTGTTTTAAAACAACAATTATTGCTAGGATATGTGGAAGTCCAAGAGAAGTCTGTAAACACTGGGAAATTTATCTGCTTGCTCTGTGACAGTTGGCCAGCTTCCACATGCCAAATGTTTGGGGCAGGGTCAGATCAAGGCTGCAGATGGTTGCTGGCAGGGAGCTACTATTTTGGGGGCACAGGTCATGGGAAAGACTTACAATTCAAAGTTGATTTCTGCGCATATCCCGTAACTTTTCCTTCAGCCTCATGTATCACAGTCACCAACAGTCCCATCAAATTTGAGGAAGTCATTGGATATCTTTGTTGGAAAATCCTGATATGGCACTCCCATTCAAGTCTACAAGATAAATGAGCTTACCTTACAAAAGAAGGGCAGGCAGCCTCCGACCTCTCATAGAAGGGTGAAGAAGGAAAACTGTTAAATATCTTGTTCTGTTCTGCTTAAGTTTATGTTTTTTAATGTCTGATTCAGGCTGACTTTTAGAAATTCTGTGTCCCTTTCAAAAACTACAGCTGCAGAAAATATGGAAGAGTATACATTAGTGTACTTTGTTTGAAAATATACGTTCAGATTTCCAAAGGGCAAGAGCTGGGTTTTGCGATGGTTTACCTGGGAAAACTTCCCAGCTAAGTGAGAGGCAGGGTAAACTTAGGGACACACTGACAATGGCAAGTCCATGATGCTCTACTGTTTCTCATTCATCTTCCATTCATGGATCGAAAAAGAAACTGATCAAGGGCAGAGTGACCTAAAGGTTTAGGAGAAGAGCAGGAAGCAATAAAAAAATGAAGGTCTAGTACTAGGACTCTGATTTTCAAACTTTAGAGCATAACAGAATTACCAGAGAGTATTTTAAAAATGCTGATTGTCAAGCCTTTATGACATGTGGTCCAGGCACCTACATTTTCAATGGGCATCTCATGTGGTTCCAAAGCAGCCTGAGGAAAAACTGTGCTAGGATCATTAAAATCACAATAGAAAAAAAAAAAAGGATAATAGTACCCAGAATCCATTATCATTGTTAAAAGCTTAAAGATAAAAGACAAATATTAGGTAAAGTATAAACCCCCCCAAAATTCAGGATTTTAGTAAGATAGGTTCCCTTCAAACATCAAACAAGACCAAGGTTAGCTAAGCTTGAAAGTACCTGCAACTTAGTAAATTAGATACCAAATTTGGGTTGTTAAGTGAGAGAAAAGCCAACTCTAAACTGGCTTAAGAAAAAAACCAAGAAGCTATTGGTCCATGTAAACAGAAAGTATAGTGATAGAACTGGTCTCCAAGAAATTCAGGGGCTCGAACATCATTAAAACTGAGTCTCTCTGTGTTGCCTCTTGAATTTGATTCCAAGCATGCAGAAGAGAGAACTTCTCTTTCCAGGTTATTATTTAAAAAAAAAAAAAAAAAAAACCTCCCAGGATTGCCTCTGATTTGTCTTGTCTAGCTTGGGTCACATGACTACTTCTGGAACATACTCTCTGGTCAGGGATTAAAATACAATATTGCTGAGATCTGGATTATGTTACCATCCCTAGATATGGGGAGGGAGATGGTAGGGGGAAAACCAAACCCTATAGATTGAAAGTAGAGGGGGAAGGGGAGGTAGTATCCTAAGAAAAAAACTCAAAATGTCCTTCCAAGAAAAAGAAGAAAGAAACGCTGGGTGGCAGAAGCAACAAGAGTCTGCTACAATGGCTGAGAAATATTCTCATCTGTTTAATTATACAAAAATGTTACTATCAGTTAATATTCACTTGTTTTAACATTAAGTATAGAGTTCTATATTTGCAAATGGGTATTATATTGTTGTAATGGCCTGTTTTGTTATTAATATTCCCCCAATGGATTATAATGCCATGAGGGCAGAGACTGTGTCTGTCTTTTTTATCCATGCGTAGACAAGCAGTCTTCAAAGGAGGATGTGTAAAAAAAGTGTGGTGCATAAAGTAGAATTTTTATTTGTGTTTCTTACCTAATTTTTTTTTAGGATTAAAAAAAGCTTTGTTAACACTTAGTATAGGGATTTATGGATTGGCAATGCCAGCCTCACTGTGCTTAGCTGTCAGACCAGCATGGGAATGGAAATAAGGGAAGAGTGTGAACTCCACTGGCTAGTTCACTCCTCCAGCTCCTGGTCTCCCACCTGTCACTCTGTCTCTTCCTCCCCCTTAGCACCATTCAGACTCACAACCTAATGCTGTGACTTGTTTGACTCATCCAAGGACCTCCTTCTCAGGAACTGCCCTCACCCAAGCGGGACCCCCACTTTCTTTCTGACTCCGGCAAACTGGATGTCAGACACTAGTAGTATAATCTGTTAATCCCGAATGATATTTATCTAGAGCCTCACTAATGATGAACCCAACCTTTCAAAATGTGGACTGGACAACAGGCTGACCTCAAGAGTCAGCCAACTAAGATTTATCAAACACTTACTGTATCCAGAGCACCACGCCCGGAAGAGGAGATTCATGAGAGAAGGGCCTTGCCCTCAAAGAGCTCAACCAGTTAGGAAAAGAAGTCATGTAACTATAAAGATGGCTGACATGTAGAGAGAGCAGGTAGTGATAACAATTGGTTCCTTCAAAAGGGATCATTCTCTTTCTGTGGTTTTAAAAGGAGCACTGCTGGTAGCAGGACCAGGTCTTCCTGCATCCCAGGTTCCTGGAGCTTTTTTTCTTTTATTATTTAACATAATGTTGGACTTAACCCTGCTATACCTAGACCAATGTTAATTTTTAATTCCATAGATAGAACCAAGGGATGGAAATGTACCTGGTTTATCCAGTGAGTAAGAAAATCAGCCTGTCAACAGAAACTAAGGATTCTGATTTGATTCCTAGACTAGGAATCAGACACATTGCCTCCCCAGAACTCATATCAATAGGGTAAATGGACTGGCTGCATTATTTGTCAATCTACAATGGTTGCAGGCAATATCACCAATGCCCAATTTTATGTCTCATTAAGATTTCAATTAATCTCTTTCTTATTTAGTCTGGGAGAGGGATTGATTGATGTGTCTTTAAATAAATACCACAGGATATTTTCCCATCAAAAGCCAAATAAGTTTGTATATTTATGCCCTTCATCATAATATGGTCCAGACATAGCATCAATTCTTTCTATCTCTATTAAATTTGCCAGAAGTTATAGGTCCAAGTTTCCCTCTCTGCCCCTAAGAAAAGAATTTCTATCTGAATCATATATTTCCCAACAGTTTAACACCTCTCTAAGGAACACCCTTCAGAAGAGAACGAGTATTTAGGAGCATTCAGACTTTTAAAAACTATACTGATAAAGTAAAATGTCCCAACAGATACCCAAAGTTTTCTTTGTGGTACCCAAGTCTCCACATTTAACAGGAATAAAAGGTTTTGCTTTTTCTTTAAGCCTAATAATCATCGATTTCACTCCAGGAACTATGAAAATAGTGAACTGCCAGAAGAACCTCTGGTAACTTTTTGTCTACAAAATAAGTGGAGCAGTTCATGTTTTTCCACAGTCTGCTTCTCTCAAAATTAAAACAAAACAAAACAAAACTAAGAAGATAAAATAGGTGATTCATGTCTGATAGTTAAACAATTTAGATTTTTTTTTTTAATGGAAATAACAGAAAACTCAACTCTAAGTGGCTTAACCAATAAAGGGAATTAATCTACTTTACAGCAAGAAGGCCTGAAGCAGGCTGGTTTTCAGCTGTTCAATAAAGTCACCAAGAACCAGGTTCCTTTCTCCTCAGAATGTTGACTCTGATCTCAAGCTTGACGCGTTATGATAGACGGCTGTAGCAACCTCGAGCATCACTTCTTCACATATCAGCACTCAAAGGCTAGAAGAAAGGATGTTCCATCTTTACTTGTGTTTTAAGAGAGAAAGTTTTCTTTTCCAGAAGCCCTGCAAAAAAAGGTCTTCCACATATTTCACCTTCTAGAATTGTTTTAAACACCCATTTCTAAACCAATCACTGGCATAAAATTGGTATAATAAAGATTTAATCCCTGAAGCACCCATATGACCAATATCTGTAAATAAATTAGATGTCTATTAACAAAGAGGAATGGTTGTTATATGAGTAATCAACAGCTTCAGTGGCAGAGACTAAGCAAAGAACAAGGAAGTGGGGGTGGGAATGGGGACACAAGCAGCTTTGAGGGAGTCATAACACTACCACCTTATGGTAGCCTGGGCTTTCAACCACTAGAGCCAGTTTTTGGCTTCCAAACCAATTATGTTGTCTTTAAAATATCGTTGTTAAAATGCACATAAATTGATTAAGAAGAAGAAAAACCAATAGGTAACCTATGTCTGTTAGCATGTGAGCAAGGATTTATTGATCAGATTAACTATAAGTCAGATTGGAAACAACCTTAACAATTGTGCTAAACGTTATCTCATCCTTATTATGTGCTGGTATTGTGTACAATGCTTTCCATGATTTTTAGATCACGAACATGGAAGCTGAGGCAAAGAGAACCAAGTAACTACCGATATTCACACAAATGTTTTGGGGCAGAGTCAAGACTTGAAATCAAGGCAGTCTGACTCTATAAAGTTCACACTCTTGACAGCAATATAACTGTTGGCTTATTAAAACCCTCAGTAGATGGGCTGATTAGCAGAATGGACACAACTGTAATTGTGATCATTGAGTTAAAAAGATTAGATTTGGGGCTGGCTTTCTTAATGGAGACTAAATAGCTATAGAAGTTCCAGGTTTCATATCTACATTCTACATCCAAGAGAGAAAATTCTGTATCCCAGAATTCCCAGCAAAAGTTTCAAGTTCTCAGTTGATTGGATCGCCTGAGTCAATCCCTGTGGCTAAAGGAGTAGAACATACTGATTGTTATAGGCTTAGGTTCTTTTTTTAAATTTATTTATTTTAATTAGTTTCAAAGTGTACAGTACATTGGTTAAACATTTGCATAGTTTATAAAATAATCCCCCTAATTAATTGCTCCTTCTCTCCTCTGGTTTTCTACCTAGCCAATATATTAATGCTAACTGCATTCCCTATGCTGTGCTCCCCATCCCCATGACCATCTTTCAACCACTAATTTGTACTTCTTTAACTCTTCACCCCATTCTCCCAGCCCCTCAAGGCCTAGGTTTTTGAACCAATCCCTTTAGCAAAAGGAAATGGGATTATCTGGATTGGCCCGTCCCTAAAACTGAGAGATTGGGTCAATCCCACCTAAATAATGTAATTGTTACTTATTGTAGAGGAGGTAAAAATCAATGTTGGAGAGACAATAACTGGTTCTTAACAGTGTTTTATTAAAGTGGGAAAGTGGGGGACATTCGTAAAAGGAACTCATTTTTAAAGTACTCATTGAAACTGGTGAAACCCTGCTTAGGCTCCAGGGAGGAGAAAGTAGCTCAGATGAAGAATTTTCTTAGTAAAGTCTATAAAAGAAGGGGTAAGTGCAAATTAGCTCTTGAAAAATTACATTCTGAGTGGGGTTTACATTTTTTTAATTATTTTTTGCTATCTGAAATTCTTATTTTTTCTATAGTCAACTTATGTGTTTTTTAAAGTATTTTAAAGGCTATTTTGAGAATGGGGGGGAGGGTGCTTTGTTGAGAAGTACTTGGAAAGCAAGTCCAGATGATACCATCAGCATATAGATTTTCTTGTATCGATAGTACTTAAAGGAAATTGAATTTTTTAAAAAAATAATATCAGAGTCATTCTTAGCCTTAGAAGAGAATTCATCACAGAATGAATGCTTTCACTGCATTTAAAATACATTGTAATTAATAAAAATCTGCCTACATATTTTCAGGGACATTTCTATTGCCTATACCCCATGCCAATTCCATAGGACACTCCGTCATAAATAATAAAGGCTTCAGTCTTGGCTGAATGTATTTCCATCAGATTGTACTCACCACTAGTGACCAATGAGCATTTAAAAGAGAAATTTCAATAACCCTCAAAAAGATAGAGCCTTTGTATTGTATGCTAAGCCCCGGGGTGTTCCTTCAAGAAAATTATTATTTTTTTAAATGAGCACAACTCATTTGAAAGGAGTCCTCCCTTGCTCTAAACATTCTATTATAAATCCTAACAACAAGTTGATGAGGTCAAAAGTGAGTCTCACATTATTTCCCAACTGTCTTCCTCCTAGCCTTGCTAGGCACTTAACAGTATATCAAACTTTAACAATGAAGTGAGTAAATTTTAAAATCATCATATTTTATAGAAGAGGAAATTACATCTTTGAGAGATTAAAAAATTCACTAAGGCCTCTCCATTCCTAAGGAATGACAAGATTCAAACCTAATTTTTCCTTATTCCAGAATGCATACTCTCTCCACTTCAGTAATGCTGCCCTACTGGCACACAACCAGAGTATCCATTCATTTGTTCATCTAATAAATAATTATTGAGCACCTACTATGTGCCCGGCATCATGAGAGACAGTATAGAGACACATCCCTCGGCCCTGCTGGATTACGGTCTCTGAGTGGGAAGACTGAGGCGATAAATCAACAAACTAATAAATATATAACTATCAATGGCAATATGTGCAATAAGGGAAAAGAACAGGGGGTGGAGTACAGAGATATAGGAAGCTTACCGAATCCAATCTAACCCTTCACAGGTAAGAAGTATCAAGAAGATAATCTCTTCCTAACGGCCGACACTACTTAGAGGCAGATGAAGCAGTAAGCCTCCTACCAGGTGCTGATTGATAATAAAAGTTAAATCAAGCCAATTCCTGCTACACACACTGAGAAAAAAAATTGTCCATGAACTCAGGTTGAACTTTGTGGTCTGATGTGATTAGCAGTTCCTTTGGAGAGGTAATTACCATTCCTGCTAAATCAAGTAAGCTATTTTCTAATAGATTTCAATGAGCTCAAGAGTTCTTTCTAGAAAATTTACTGTACTAGATCCTCTGTTTGCCCCTCAGCTCCATTCTATACCTTTCCACCCACTTCTGAACCTTAGAAGCTGACCTGCATAGACCACATTCCTGGGCTCCCTGGCCTTCCAGCTTGGGTTTGTCCAGTGAGAAACTCCAGCAGGAGACCAGAGGGCAAAGGTAGGAGGAAAGTGAGGTTGGGTATACGGCCTGGTTCTCTCCCTGTAGATGCCACGGATGGGCTCTACCCCTCCACCAGAGACCTCTGCCCCTGGCAGAGCACACCTTTTATATAGCTCATGCTTCAGGACTAGTACCAGCTCCCTTCCCTTGCCTTTTCAGCCCTAAGAGTAGTGTTGCTAGTTCTGAGGACCACACTACCCCTTATTAGCATCCCAAATCCCCCACATAACAGACAGTCTCTATTTAACTGTGTTCACATTATTCTTTTGAGTGAGTCATTTGCTTTCTACCAAGACCTTGACTAACACATCCACCAACTGACTGCAGACCTCAGGAATTGTTTAGCAACCTATGACCATCTCCCGGGGTGTCTAATGATCTTTATCTAAACATTCTTTTATTTAAAAAGAAAAAGAGTACAATCTAACAGTAACTATCTAAACTATTTTTTCTTACAAAATATGTATTAAGTAGAAATATGTAAGTTAACATGCTCATAAGCCTCTTCCTTGACAATAAATTTGAAAAATACCTTTGATATATGCTTGCCATTAATTTGCCTGAAAAGTTACTTTAACAATATAAACACAAAAAGAATCATGCATCCTATTCCATAAACTCAGTGAAGTCCCAGCTTTCTATCATTTGGGTACCAAGATAGCATCTTTCATGAAAAGTTCACTCAAAGCAAATGTGGTAATATTCTAGCAGCAGAATCAGCTGCCAAGGCAAAGCATGGTCACAAAAATTCTCCAGTCAGCATCTGAGCACAAGTCTGGAACCAAAATCCTAAAGAGAAGGTATTGGCCCTGTTAGATTCCTATACACTGTTTATATAGTGGTAAAGGTGCCCAAACAATATTTCTAGAAAATCTACACATTTGAAGACCACTCATTTCATCAACAACCAAATTCTACATAACATCCAACGTATTAAACAAAGTCTCTAGTGTAAATCAGAAATAAGGAAGTCCCTCTACTAACAGCTGTCTCTGGAATGGAGACTTTATTTAGAACTTTCGAATGCTAACTAACCATCCCTTTGCTGTGTAATTTCTAATTAGAGTACTTCAAATATTAACTAACTGCCTCTAAAGTATAGATAAAAACCAACTAATGCAGATTTTACAGTGTCTACATGGAAGTGTTTTAAAATAAATTACAAACAATACAACCAATACCTTTGGGCAGAACTGCCATCCCATGAGGCTAGCTCTGGTCACTTATTCATCTGTACATAGAGCACATTATCATCATCTTGTTACACTATTGCTATAAGACAAAACTGCATATAAAACATTATCACAAAATCACCATGAAAAGCCAAAAAATGCCATTGTAATATAGAAACCCTATTATATTTGTAAATCTCTAATAATCCATTTATTTTAATAAAAACTACATTTAATTTTTAAGAAAGTATTCATAGTTTATTGAATAACCCTATTGCCAGCTCAGTGACATGCTATTCCTTCTGAGTTTACCATTTCCTTTTGCTCCTGATAACAGTTTAAATAGTTATCAAATCAAAGTCCATGCTCTCAGTATGAAATGCTCAGGTTATATATATATACTGTGACATTTGCTCTTCAATGACACCACCCATCTTCAGAACTTCCTCCAAAAAAGAAGAAACCACTTTTGCATCCTCGCTCAAGTAGGGGAAGTAGGTGAGGATCGTCCTGCCAATCTTATCATCCTGTCACTCACTATGAAGCAGCTAAAGTGAGCAAAACTCTCAGGTTGACCCAGGAAGGAAGAAAAGAAAAATTTAAGGCCATTGCAGAAAGGCCGTAATCATCTATCTGAAGATAATTGTCAATTATCCAGTTTTTAAAGTGAGGAAGAATCTATTTTTATGAGGCTTATTGTTGGTAATTGCTCAAAAATATTAGAACACAATTTCTCAGGCATTCGACTGGCTTCCCTTGGCTTTCTTTTTCTAATGTGGGCCCAACCCATTACAATTGTTTTCTAAGGACTGTCCTTAGTATTTTATCATGAAGGAATTTCATTGTATTGTTGAAAATAGGAGGGCCATTAGTTGCTGTGAAGGTGAAAAACACAGACTTTTCACTGAAATGAGGTATATTATGAAATTCATGTGAATATAATCGAATGAAAGATATTTCAAAAAATGAGCTATTATATTAAAATTTCTGATTTATAATGTAAAAATAAAAAATTTATGACAGACATTCTACCTGCATGTTAGAAATACCTTAACTGATTAGAAACAAATCAGCTAGAAAGTGTTTAAAAGAGGAGATACCGAAGATGATTTGTCCGAGTAGATGGAAAGAAAGAAAAATACGACAAAGAAGTGCTGGGCAGAAGCTGGAGAAGACCACTAAGTGGGTAACAGAATGCTAAGGAGTTCCACAAGAACTTGATAAGAATCCCTAAAAAGGTATCTGGAAAGATCTTAAGGCTGCCTGAATAGAGCTGTGGCAATTTGCTTGTTTGTTTGTGTTTTTTCTTTAATGGCTGCGAATGATCTGATGCTCCTCTTATCAAGAGTGGGTTCTCTGCCTGCTCCCCTGGAGTGTGAGTGGGACTGTGACTGCTGCAGCCAATAGTCACCACATGACTTCCGAGGATGGGGTGCAGATGGCAGTATAGTTTTCACCTGGCTCTGTTGGGATGTTTGCTCTGGGGGAAGCTAGCTGCCATGTAAGAAGTCTGACTACTACTCTAAGATAGCCGTGCTGTCAGCCAACAGGTGCCCTCAGCTGCCAGCCATGTGCTGAGCCATCCTGGACATCCAGCCCAGTTGAACTTTTGGATGATTGCAGCCCCAGTGGGCATCTGACTGTAATTATGTGAGAAATACTGAGTGAGAACTACCCAACCAAGCCCTTCTGCATTTCTGTCTCTGAAATAATTTGTCTTCATTGACCTACGAGAGATCTGGGTACAAATTTTATAAACTAGACTATTCTGTAAACTGCATTAGGCAAACATAAAAATTAAGCAAACTTATTGTCTGGTTTTGGCAAACTGTCCTAACAACCATGAAGCCTTCTTTTCTTTCCAGATCTAGAAAAGTGCCCCTCTCCTCCAGACAGCAAATAAAATGGAATTACTCCTTAAGTTTGGAATCAGTTTCCTCACATTTTATTTTACCAGAAGTCCCACTGAATACAAAACATTTTTCCAAAACATATAAAGAACAAAATTCGAAATATAAAGACAAAATGTTTATTTAAAACGTATTTTATTTGTAAGCTCAAGCTGAATAGAATCCTCCTTAGTTGCTACTAAACTAAACTCTTCACTAATAATGGTTTTATTCTTCAAGGTTTCACTAGCTCTGAATCAAATTCTGTTGTGACTCATGTGATGTGTGGGTAGCAGCTAAAGACTTTCTAGAAGAGTAAGTTACTACAAGGAAAACATCCCAAATAATTTTGAAAAATAAGTTGTAACAGTTATCAAACATCCATGACACAGTCTGAAGGCAGCCCTAGAATTAACTGTACTGAGGATTAGCAGAGGGTACTGGAAAGCAATCTTTTATAGAGTAGGTTAGAATAAAGGTCATATGCTGGCAAAAAAAAAAAAAAGAAAAGAAAAAAATCTGACAATTGGCTTAACAGGAAGAGAGGTGACATAGAATTATGAAGGCTTAAAAGGAAACCTGAAGTCCTGGCTCTAAGCACTAGTTCAGCCTCTGAATAAGATCTCTCTTTCTCTCTTTCTCTCTCTCTCTCTCTCTCTCTCTATCTCTCTCTCTCTCTCTCTCTCACTTACACGCGCGAGCACACACACACACACACACACACACACGCGCGCGCGCGCGGAAATTTATCTTAGAGTCATAAAATCAAACTTGTATTACTTACCATAGTTCTTCATAGCAGCCATCTCCTGCACTGATTTTTGTCTCCCACGTAACATTAAAAGGACTCAACATAAATCAGGCTGACCAAATATTTAGTCTGCTCAGAGGAGAAACTTGGCAAAACCGAAACATAGAAAAATTATTCTTTGCCCTCCTCTTTTTCCTTTCTACACTTTACACCCCTTGAAGTGTACTGCCCCTTGTACCCAACCCATTTAACTATCTCCTCTCTGACCAAGTAGGTGTGGCCTATTGGGTTAAGGGTCCTTTTTAAAGGACAATGTCCATAATAAGACTTTTCTAACTTCCTTCCCCCACCATCAAAAGCTGTCCCTTCTGTTTTTTAGTCTCTGAATGCTAAAATCCCTGTGCTGAATCTCCATTGCCTTTTAGGAAAAAATCCAAACTCTATATCTTAGTATTTCAGGATATCCACAATTTAAAATCTAACTCATCTTTACAACTATGTTTCTCACTCTCTCCTTTTCCAGACAAAGGCAGATATCCATTGTCTTCTGTCACTTTTGTTTACCATGCAACCCTGAGGAGTAACATCTGATACTTCGGGTGGCAGAGTAGGACGATAGAAAAATCATGAAGCACCGACAACATTATGGAGCCAATCCACCAGCCTTAGACTGTCTGCCCAGCCTGCTTTGTTATACGAGGAGAAATAAATCCCAGTTTGGTTAAGCTTCCATAGTTGGGACTCTGTTACATGCAAACAAAAACAATCTCTAATGGATGTGCCCTGCCAGAAGCTGCGGGTTTCTTTCAAGAATCTGGCCAACTGCACCCAGAAGCCTTCAGGTTATACCTCAATTATTTTCCTTCAAAACAAGCAAACAAAATTCAAGTTCTACCTTACAAAAATGCAGTATGGGGAAACTACTGGTTTATTGCTTATCTTTCCTACAAGACTCAGCTCTGTAAAGTTAGGAGCCATGTTGGTCTTGTTCATTGTCTTACCCTGCTAGCCTAGAACACTGCCTGGCATAACCAAATATATCTTGGATAAGATGATTACTAAATGAGAGAATTCACACTATTATCTACTTACCTAGATTACTTAGTGGCATGAAACTCATTTGTACATTCATTCATTCGTTCATTCATTCAACCGATATTACTTGATCACCATTATGTGATGTGCACAGTGAAGACCCTATGTCACGCATAAGACAGTCACTGCCCTCAATGAGCTTAACTTCTAGTGGGAGGTATGAGCAACTCAAACAGATTAAGAATTTTAGATAATGATAAGTATGAGTGTTTAGGGAAAGCCATACTTAAGCATAATTCACTGTCATCATCGCAACATTGCTTAAACCTTAATCACTTCAATCTAGAAATCTAAATCCTGAGAACCAATTGTTTTCTAATGACTAACGAGGAATGAGATGGTCGATTTCTCTTCTTTGAATTTAGGGTCACAGGCATTTCTGAAGAAAATAAACAGGCCGAGAACAAGAGTTTAAAACAAAGAAAAAGAGGAGAGAAAGAGAAAAGAAGGAAACAAGAAAGGGAGGGAGGGAGGAAGGAATTTTATTCTACTACTAAACATATTTTTTCTTCCGTGGCCAAAGAGAGACACTATATAAGTGAAAAACCAGGCCAAAGGGGAGGATTTTCTCTGAAAGTAGATGGCGCTGAAAAGCAAGGCTAATATCGCACAAGTACAGACTTTGAACTCTCCTATGTTCAAAAGAATGTGCTGTATGATTAATTTTGCAGCCCTTGTGTGTGTTCCAAACTCTCCAACAGCCTCAATCACTGTCACTGCCCCAAAGTGCCTCTGGTTCTCTGATGTACTTACTAACCCCCAAGTAAGCCCTTATGAAGTCCTGGGAGAACCACCAAGACTTTTCCAATGTGTTCTGCCCTCTTTCCAACATCTGAGCTCCCTCTTTCCAACATCTGAGCTGCCGCCTTTAGAATTTGCTCTTGGAAGAAACAAAGTGGAGGAGGCTTTAATTTCCAAAATGCAGAGATGGCTATAATATCGCCTAACTCAGGCGTTCTAGAAATCAATGCCACATCTTTATATCCTGAATTAATTTGGCAATTGTATGAAGGGGGAAATAATTTAACTTAGTCGTATTAGCGCAATAGAAATGTTTGTTCATTTTCCGTTGTGTTGGTTAAACAACAATTTATTTACAATTTAAATACGATTATTTCTTTCATAGGTGAGTGATGACCAGGGTTAAGGGGAGTACAGGAGAGACGGGTAAACGCTATCTGAGCCCAAGTGAGGGTTGTACTGAGGGAAGAAGATTGTACTAGAGAGAAAGTTTCTAGACCAGCAGTGCTGTCAGCTTTCCTAGGATGGGAATTGCGGGCTAGGGCTAGGATGAGGCAAGTGAGGCATCTATGGTGCAAAATGCAAGGAGGCCCTCGTGATCGGGTGCTGACCTTACGCTTGTCCCATGCTGAGAATGAGGCCTCTTTACACGTTGTGCCTAAGCACCCACTCACTGCATCTCTTTCCTAGTTCTGGCCCAGGGGAGTTGAGATCTGTTGGGTTATATGAAAGTGAGTGGACTCAGGCATAAATTCTCTTAGTTACAACAAATGAGCATGAGAAGGTAGAAAACAGGATTGGTGAAATGTTGTCAGTGGGATATATATATTGGGAAAAAAAAAAATAGACCTCCTACTCTGGCTGAGAAGAATCAAGTGTGTCTTGGCTTAGAAGAGATAGGGTCACTTTCCTGAGGCAAGAAGAGGGCTGCTTATAAAGACCCACCGGTCACTCTGACCCCCTCTTGCTCACTCAGGCTATTCTCCTTTCCACACCCTGTCCATCACCAAACTAAAATAATATGTAAACGTAAGTCATAAAATGAACTAGGGTACACAAGTATGTCTGAACCGTTTAAAGAGAGAGCAGAATTCTTCATAAGAAATGAAGACTTCAAACAAGGATACGGGTTCTTGACAAAAAAGAAAAAGCTGTGGGAGGTTGGAAAGGCCTCTGAATCCCCAAGTAACCTTCCCCAATAGGATGCTCACACCCTCCTCAGAGCTCTGCCCATACGCTCTTGAGCTTTAAGACACTGTGCTGTCTTCTTTACCTCTTACTACAAAGATTTATATTTGTCCTGCTGGATTGTAAGCTCTTCAAGAGTAGAGACCATCCCACCTTGGCCCACATTCCATTATGATACAGTGGAGTCCATGGCACATAGTAGGTACTAGTTTATAAGACTGAATGGTTTTATCAATGGTGAGATACCACATAATGGCATTGGAATGAAAGGCAGAACTCTGTTATAGGCAGGCCACACAGGGACTTAACCCTGGGGACAGGGAATAGGGTAACAGTGAGCTGGAGCTGTAAGGGTCAACTTATCTATGGTAAGTGCAATGGACTTAGCTAGATTTCTCAGACTCCCAGTGGATTGGTTCATTTGAATAATTTTGTGGCTCCAGGGTAGGGGGGCTGTCCCTTGCTGTCTGATACCTGTCCTCAGGAGATATTAGGGCTGGGTGCACAGTGCCCTGGAGTCTGAGACCCTCTATGGGAAGTGTTTGGGATGTGAACTTAATCAACTGCTCAAAAAGGGGGAACTCACATTCTTCTAGCCAGAGCTCTGACACTGAGTGAAGACAGGATTTTTAAAAAAAAATAAGATAAAACTCTATTACAGCTGCTTAGTAAACATTTGCTAAATTATGGCATCGATTTACAAAACCTGAAATTCATTGATCTGAGCTACTTGGGACAGTCAGGAAGCTTAAAATGTAAATGCTCCTGAAAGAGAAAACACCACCTCAGACTTTGCCACTCTAGCATGTAAGAGGCTCAGGTAAGAGCCTGGTACAAAAATGAGCTTTGAAAATGTCATTAGCACACAAAGGTTTCTTTGCTATTTTGCCCAGGATCAACCTTGGCCTAAAGAAGGGCAGTTTAGGGAAAACATCAGTTCAATGAAGTGATAAGCAGGTCCATCAAAGAAGCACTGTTGTGGTCTCTTTGGGAAGCAGGGCAAGACAGACCAAGAAGCAAAAACCATCCTTATTAAAATGATCCAGATTCTCTGTAATCTTTGGGTTAACTTTCTCTCCTCCCAGGCAGAAATTACTTGCATTGCCATTGGACAAGAGTTATTTGTAATGCTACTTGTTTCCTATGCACTAACCTCTACCCTTACAAAGTTGTAAAATCACTGAATCAACCATTAATAGAAAATCAAAGGAGGGTAAAAATTCGGAAGAAATCAGATCATCCTGAGGCAGGGCGAACCTGTCAAATGGCACCCAACACTGCCTTGAAAGGACATCCAGTAATCCCTTTGCCTGTCTCCAAGTTTTGAAAAATTTTTATTACAAACCACATCTTTTAAAACTGCTGTCTAGAAACCAGGAACCCAAACAGTTATTTGTATACCAATGTTCATAGCAGCATACGCACAATAGTCAAAAGGGGGAAAAACTCAAGTGTCCATCAATAGACGGATGGATAAACAAAATACGGTATGTCCATATAATGTAATACGAGGCATAAAAAGGAAGGAAATTATGCTACAACATGGCTGCAACTCAGGGTCATTATGATAACTGAAACAAGCCAGGCATAAGACAGCTGCACGGTTTCAGCAAGATGTCACTTACATAAAGTACCCACAATAGTCAAACTCGTAGAGACAGAAAGTGGAATAGTGGCTACCACCAGCCAGGGGGAAGAAAGAATGGGGAGTCAGGGTTTAATGGGTACAGGGTTTGTTTGGAATGATGAGAACATTCTGGGGGTGGATATTGGTGCCAGCTGCACAACAATGCGAATGTGCTTAATGCCACTGAATTGTACACTAAAATGGTTTAAATGGTAAATTTTATGTTATGCATATTTTACCAGAATAAAAAGGAAAGAAGAAGAAAGGGAGAGAAGGAAGGAAGGAGGGAGGAAAGGAGAGGGGAAGGAAGGGGAGAAAAAAATGCCGTCCCAGCGTTGGATTCACTTTTAGTTTGGGGGGGTTGGGGTTTTGTCTGCTACTAGGTATCAGACTCCGTGCTAAGTCTATCTTTTAACCTTCACCGCGCTGTCAGGATTTACCCCACTCATCTTCTGGGTGAGAATACAGAGATTCAGAGAGGTTAAATTAGTTTCCTGAAGCCACACAGCAGGGCAGTCCATCTCCATTCAAAGCCTGTGCTCTTACCCACTCCTTGTTATGCCTCTTCTCTTTTCCAGTCAAATCTTTGACTTCTGAATAAAGCAAATTTCAAAACAACCTGTTATATCTCCAAGCTCTTTCATTTCGTGCTTTCAAAGAGGAGGAATGAAAACGGTTTCCTCCCATACATCCACAGCGAGGCCTTACAGTTTACAGTCTCCAGCCTCGGTGAGGTTTTGCTCCCTTTTTATAAACCTCAGGCTGAGCATATTGCAGTGTTGAGAATGCAGACAGGAGGGCTGTGTAGGGTGGCAAAGAGACCCGTCTGAAGTGGAGGGCATCCAGGAAAACAAACAAATGTGCCGAATATGTCTGATTAAATGGCCCAAAACCAGACACAAAAGCAAAGGCTTGATAGAACTCTAAGAAATTGAATTCTAAATCAATATCCCCACTGCTGAGTTTTTAAAAAACTCACTTCTATTAGGCTCTGGGAGATATTTTCTACATTTACACATAATATCTCTTCCATTTTGCCCAATTATAACATTAGATTAAAAACTCTCTTTAAAACCAAGAAAGCCCTGGGCAAAGGGAATGGTTAGAGACCCCTGGGGTCCACAGCAGCCTGTGAGCATCTCTTAACGCAGGTTAGATCCCAGGAGAAGAAAAGAAACCATTTAATTGAGCCGAAGAGAAATGGAATCCTTGCTTCTCGCTCCTGATCAGAGAGCCCAGCTGTACCACACGGATCACACAAACCTGATCCTGGGAACTCTCGTGCTCCTCGGGCGGGAGGGTGGGACTGGCAGCGGGAGAAGGAAGCCCTGAGTCACCGAATCGATTCTTCTTTCATCCAATCTTGTGGGTGGAAGTGTGGAAAACTGCTCGTTTCTCAGCTCCTCTCAGAGTGACACGAGTTAGTGGCTAAGGAGTGGGGGTGGTATTGTGTTCACTCGTAATCAGAACCAAAGAAACCTCTGTCTAAACCAGAACCAGAGCCCTGCCGGGCGGCTCAGCTGCCCACCCGCTGCTCCCAGCGAAGCTCTCAAGGAAGGGACGCCTGCCTCATGGCTCTCCTCATGTCCCCTCTCCTCTGTGCCATGCCCTCTGCCCGACAACGGTCGAGCTCAAATAGTTGTTGGAGGTTTGGCTATAAGCGGGTGACAGAACACAGTGAAAGATGTTCAGAGAAGATGCGTCCAACAGCAAGGTGAGGAATGAGCTGCAGAGGAAAAGAATGCTGTTGGCCAGGTGCCCTGACACTGTAACTCAGGGATGATGGTGAAGGCCCAGGTCGGGGTGGTAGGCATTGCAACGGCAGCAAAGGAGGAGGAGCAGGAAATCGCCTGAACTCGGTAGCCATCTGAATATGCTGGGAGAAAGGACAGTGTTCAGGGAGCATGTCTAGGTTCTGAGTTTGTTGGTGATGCCTGGGTCACAGGAGCACCCACAGAGGTGATATTTGAGAAGCGGCTTCTTGAATTAGCTCTCAAAAAGAGAGAAAAAAAATCAGACCTAGAGACCAAACCTTGGGAGTACACAGTATGGTCCAACGGAGGAAGAGGTCACTGAGCACAGAGACAGAAAGAAAGAAACTGGCAGCCTCAGGGATGAGCAGGAAAGTGACTTGGTACCTTTGGGAGGCACATTGGCTTCTATCAAACACATGTCTGTGGTAGGTGTCGGCCTCCATTTTTGTGAGTGGAACATCTGAGGGAAATGTTCTATTTCCCCCCATTCTCTTTCCCTAGTCATGGTTTTGAGAGCAGGTTCCACCATTCAAACTACCCTGAACTCACCCCTAAGGTGGCACAGTCTACGGGAGAGAGGTCTCTGTGGAGGAAGCCTTCCCTACGCTTCATTCCAGTCCAGAAGTCGGCCGCGGCCCCTGGGCTGGAAAGAGCTCAGCGAAACTGGCGAGCAGCTGATGTGACTTCAGTGCTCCCCACCTCACTACTGACTCTTTCTCCTTCTCCCAGAAGGACTTGCATATGACCCCTGCCGTCCCCACAAAGGCACAAGCATAAAACTACATCTGCCTCGCAGAGTGACCCAGGGTGGGAGGCCCGAGGCCTTGTCTCAAGGGCAGCCCTTAGCCGGTGATCTACGTGGACAGTCCCAGCACCCTAGGCACGCACTGGAGAGGGCAGGACACTGGCAGCTGGTTGGCATTGCTGCTCGCAAGTGACCTCCCTCCAGATGTGCTGTGCCGAGGCCTCCAGGGGACTGTGAAACTGGACAGTGACAGCAGCCAAGCCCCGCGGCCTTTGCAGTTGTTTCGTCTGGGGACCCTTGGCAGCCTTGGTGTGCTTCCTGGACACTGACCCCAGATCACGGGTGGAGGCATCTCACTCAGCGCCCCCTGAGGCAGTACCAGCCCACCCAGACTCTCCTCAAGCTTAGACTCCCCAGGCTTCTTTGACAAAAATACCTTAAACTGCTTATTTCGTTACCCCAATAGTGCCGGGGGGGCCAAACATCACCCCTACGCACACGTCTCCACTCCCCAACCCCAAACAGCCTCAGGCACCTCCCAAAGAGGCAACGATGCCAATTTGCCTATAACACTGAAGACTCTTCCATTCTATTTTCCTCCCACGTTGGAGGTGAATCAGACTCATGTCATTATTATCCTGACTCTACTCACCTTTCTTTAGCCTAGTGCAAAGGGACCAATAGTTGAATGGAAAAAAAAAAAAAAAAGGCTGAATATTTGTAGAGATGGTTTTGCCTTTTGTCATATAGGATTTGTCCTTGTGTGCTTGCAAATGGAATCAATTGGGGACTCCTCCCTCCCCCCGCCTGAAGACTTCGGCTTGGAGTTTAGCAGCTTATTCTTTTGGTAAATTATACTGTGCCAAGTTTAGATATGCTCATCAGATAGTTTGGGGGTTGGCCAAAGTTTTTGCCCCATTTCATCATTACTAGGCATTCTATTGCTGGAACTGCTTTTCCTCTTTTTCAAAATGGATATTTTACTTTTAATTTAGCACATTGACTGCTAAGTCATTTTCCTTTGTTGGGAAAGCTTGTCAGGTTCAGTTTTAGCCTCAGCAGTGACTATAGCAACAATGTCTAAAGAGCGGTTTTGTTTCCCCAATGACTGTCACTTCACCTAACTCCATTTGCAGAGTGAAGGAAACTCTCCCTTCGTTCACCTGGGAAAGGACCCATGGAATCGTAGTCCAGTCCTGATAGCGACACTGAGGTCTGACAGCATTTCCAACTCTTTCTCCTGGCCGACCAGGGGCCACTTGGTATAACGCAGAGGAGGAAGCTGCATGCTTGCCTCCGTCTGGTGCACATCCAGAGTTAACACTCAAAACATTCAAGCTGATTTTCAAGGCAAATCTGGCCCAGAAACCGAAGATGCAATATTTTGAAAATCAAGGCAGGTTTGCACACCTGTTCCAGCCTGAGTTTCCCAGAAGCAGAGCCCGAGGCAAAGGTTTATGTGCTACTCCTTATTAAAGAGTACAGTCCCAGGGAAGTAGGAGTGAGGGGGAAGGGGGCTGAGGCTGGAACGGAGGGATCCTTGGTGTCAAGGCACTGACTGCTCAATCTCGAAGGCTCGCCTTCTGAGGAGAGCCGTGAACTGTAGGTCAAGGCAGTCTGTCCCCAGAGGAGAGGAGAATGTATCTGCAAGTTCCAGCTCTCATTGATCGCAGGTTCACCTCATATGGCACGAACCCCCCATGCTTTTGGGTTGGAACTCGGCACTGCTGCAGAAGTCACAGCAGAATGATGGCTCCCCACCAACACGGGTGCCCCAGGGCAGGAGCTAGGAGTGCGGCAAGCAACAGGCCACGGGGCTATGGAATTGTGTCCTCCCAAAGGCAGCTGGAGTCGCTGAGAAGATGTTTGCTGGAGCAGTAAAGGGGCTGAAGCTCTCGAGGACCC
The DNA here is from genome assembly GCF_014176215.1 of Rousettus aegyptiacus. Classification (NCBI taxonomy): domain Eukaryota; kingdom Metazoa; phylum Chordata; class Mammalia; order Chiroptera; family Pteropodidae; genus Rousettus; species Rousettus aegyptiacus. Next base: position 150,896,091 of record NW_023416306.1, on the reverse strand, counting down.
CTGAGATCAAGAGGATCAGAAATGGTTCATGAAATGTATCTAACTCGAAATGCCACAAACTGGCCTTCTAGAGCTTTTTTCCATACTTGCGCTGTGTGATCACCTCATTACAAGGTCCCATCGAGCCTTTAAGATGGCATACCATTTGATTTGAAACAATATGGTCAACTGGGCAATTTTTTTTTTAAATGGACTACAATTGATTCAACAAGGGGGAATCTCATGCTGCAGTGTAGGCATGGGATGGATCTGCTTTCCCAGGGCCTGCTCTCTGCCGGGCTCCATGGAACACCTTCTCACAGTGGGCAGTGGCCTTCCTAACAGTATTTCAGTTCAAACTCATAGCTCTTCAGTTCCTTTCAGTTATCAAAATCATCTCACTGTAGTCCTTAAAATTCAGTCGTATTTATTTGGAACTTTCCATTTTAAATTCAGTTCAAAGCTTCCCTCGGCACCACTTAGCCCAGGCTAGATTGGAGTGTGATAGGGGCATGATCAAACTCTCTACCACTTTCCTGTGCTCTCCTCTCTGGTGCTGGGATGGGAGGAGAGAGCAAGAAAATGGCATTGTCTCCATAAAGGCTGATGGACATATGACCCTTTCTATGGTTTGTTATAATTAGTTTCCTCGCTGTTTAGTATGGTCTGGATATGGATGGATGATGGTCTCAACAGGCTTCACTAATATGAGACACAATTTTCCAAGGTGTCTGGGGAGGTCCCTCAAGAGAATCGATTTCATCTTCAAAATGACCCCCCCAGGGGCAGTCTAAACTATACTACAGGGTAGTTCTTTTCTCCTTGTCGTGATGGTCCCCAGTCAGCCCTATCCCCACCGCATCAATCTGAGAAGGCCCATGATCCTGGAATCTGCAGAAATAAGTAGGATCTACTTTCTGTACTTCTAGGAATGAAAAATTTAAAGGGATGGTCCTTGTTCCTGCCTTGCCTGGTCATCTCTCATCACCTCTCCAAGGCTCTTTGTCCAATCCCAACCTGAAGATCAGATGTCAGCCTGGCCTTGAAGATACTCCCAAGCTGTACAAATGACTCTGTCCAGGTCTCACTCCGTCTACTTGTCTTGGAATTTAGTCCCCATTTCCATTAGTGGTAAAAGTTGAGAAATCATAGCTGTTCTTCATCTTATTTTCCTACTTAAAATACTATTTCTCTCACTCAGAGTCCTATATTGGGAGATGGCATGGGAGTTTCAGGTGGGATTGGAGGGATAGTGGAAGGTTGGGGTTGGTGGTCTGGGACCTGCTGAAAGCATTCTCACTCAGCAAGTCATTCTGGAATGTTGCCATCCGCGGTAGCTGGCCATTCCCTGCACATACAATACCGGGAAACTCGAGGTTTGGTTTTCAGCAGTAAAGTTAGTTATCAACTCTAACCAATACAAGAAAAAACTCCCACTTGGGACCTATCTGCATCCTATTACAAATATAGGCCCAGTTGCTGACTTTTTTTTTTTTTTTTTTTTAAGCATTAGCATTTCTAGTGCCGTTTGGGGTGATTTTACAGCCACTACAAATTTCTGTCTGCGTTTCTAAATAGTTTCATGTTTTGGGGAGGATGATGTGCTGCTTTGTCCTTCATTGTCTAGTTCATTTTCAGTCAAGTATCCCTGGCCTTAACTGTTGGAGCGTCAGCCATCATCTCCAAGATTCAGGCAGCAGGACAGAAGATGGGAAGGGCAAGGGCCTATTCCACCCCTTTTAAGGAAATGTTCTAGAATGATCACTTGCCCTTCTGCTAAGGTCAAAATCCAGTCCCAAGGCCCATCCATCTACAGGGGAGGCCGGGAGAGGCAGCCCTCTGGCTGAGTGCACTGCCGCCTCAAATAACACGATGATGATATAGCCAAGGAACCGGAGGTTTCTACCACGTCCCCAAAGCGTGAAAATTCCAGATTATTCTCCTGTATAGTTAATTTTATTACAGAAGTTTCTCAAATTGTCTTTCTTATTAAAAAAGCACTGGCCATCTTTTAAAGGAAAAAACAGACAAACCAAAGGCAGCTATAAAGAACCTCCATACAAATCCATCCCTCAACAGAAACAATCACCAAGGTATACATCTTCCAGATTTTTTTTACTGTGTGTCCATATGTCTTTCTACCAGATAGGTTACAATCCATCTCTTAGGTCTGAGTCTTGCTAAAGAGCTAATTTGGGAGTGATACCTGAGAATTGTCATACTTTTTTGAGATATACTATAAATGAAGCAATCCACCTATTGTGGGATACAGAGGTTATTTCAACTAATTTTCTTTTGGTAAGCATTTAGGATACTTCCAATTTTTCATTATTACACATGGTGCAGAGTTGGAATAATTGTCACTGCGTTTAAAAAAGGCAGAGAAGAGGAGACAAAAAATGCTCCCCAAAATGCATTAAGAGTTGCAAAACCTCCTCCACGGCCTGGCAAAGTAATTGATACATGAAAACTCAATGACCGAGAAGCATTCATTTTTGGCCAGAATTATCTTACTGGCCAACTTATGTTCGACCATACTGCTTTTGCTCAAATCGCTTTCGCCAAATCACCTGGAGCTGAGTTAAATGATTAAACTTGCTTGGAAGGCGTTTGGGTGACCCACTTAACCTGCCTCCTTTTCTTTAGAGAAGTGCTAGGGTGAAGTTGGAAGAATACACTAGGGCCCTTTCGATCAGAAAAGCAAAGGTTGATTTTTAAGACCCATCTTTTTATTTTCCCATCCCTCTGGTTTTGCTCAAATAAGATTCCCAAAACTTCAGAGCACCAGTTCAGAATATTTAATTAGATATTTTTCTGACATTCCCCGGATATAAAGAGGGGACGCCCAGCAGACCAGACCCACCCAGCATTGATTTATTAGAAAAGAGGAGGCTTTCAGCATTCACTCCTTTTGATTCCTGTGCCAGAAAAGGAAAAAGAACCGCTACTTTCCTTCAGTTTTTCTCAGGATTTCTCTGAAGCGAAATTAAATGTAACCTCTCATACTCTTGTACATGGATTCATTTCTCCAAGGGCCTCTTTCCTTGCAAGGTACAAAAATAACGTCTTATGGCAATAATAGCCTGGCTCCTTTGTCCTCTTTGGCCTTTACCTCATTCACTCCAGTAATAGGGCCCTCTCTAAAAGTAACCAGAAGTCAGTGCTGGGGCTAAAAAGATCAACCTGAGTCACGTTCACCAGGTAGGCAATTCTGAGCCAAGAAAAACCCCATCTGCCCAGGATCCCTTAGACACTGAGTTCTGGAGAAAAGCTCAGTTCTGTGAAGATCTAGATCCCCTTCTAAGCATCAACATTTTTATTTCTGTTTCAGTCACTTGAGATGATAATCGTTTTCAAAATACATTTTGTGCTTTCTGGCTTTTTAAACAGAATATATAGAATATAATTAAGATTTTTTTTTTGTTGGGGGTCACCTTATGGAACTTCATTTTAAACATTTCTTGGGAGCCATTTTTTTGTTCTAGGCACTATGCCAAGGGAAAACAAACATAAATAAGACAAAAAACCCCATGACGAAGAATTCAAAGTAGGAGAGACAGAGAACTAATCAACTAGTTACAAAACTTCCTGGATAATTAAGTGGATTGTGAAAAGAATGGTTTGAGAACACAGAAAGTAACATCTAACTCTCCCTGACTGTCAGGGAAATGATTAGAGAGAAATCAATATCAAGGATTAAGTAAGAAATGCTTTGGTTCCAAAATGGTGAGGATGATGGAAAAACATTCCAGGCAGAAAAAAAGCATGTACAAAATCCCAGAGTTTGAGGACATGTCTCGGGGAGAACTTCCAATAGTTGGGGATAGCCAGAAAGCAGTGTGCATTGGTGGATGGCAGGAATGTGAGCCAAGTCCCAGAGGGCTAGTGGGTCATGCTTAAGGGTCTGAATAGGACTCCTGAATTCCTTTCACAGAGAGATAATAGGCTTGTGATACTCTTTGGGGATTTAAAAAATCTAATGTCAATCATATGTGGTATATGATAAAGAAATAGTTCTGAGTTAAAAATATTTTTTGGATTAGTATATGACAGATTATATTACAAGTTTCACTTTTAAATACAATCTTGAATCCTATTTTAAAAGACAAATTTTTCTTTGTTCCATTAATAAGCAACACATGCTCCTTAATTTACCTCATTAATTATGTAAGGGAAGGCATGGTTTCTTAACCAATACATTTAACATTAACATCTTGTATTGTGGGTGTTTTTGAGAATGAACACACCTAATATAGAATGATTTTGACTACATTTTACAGAAGCAAAAATAGATTAAAACTGCCTTCATGACCTAATGTTGGAATGCTTGCCTTTGCTATGAAAAAAAAAAAAATACCAACTGGTTTATTTTTAAAAGTTCATGTTTGCATCTAAATGATGAAATTAGAAAAGGCTTCAGGTGGTCTTTCCCCAGCTCTTCCTAGCAAAGGACAAGTTACATGTGTTAATGGTCTTTACACCCAATAATCTGGATACACAATCACATATAATGTATAAGGGATAGCTTGATGTACTATATAAGAAGTTTTATTATATAACTGCAACTTCTAGGTCCAATGAAATCATCTTTAAGACATTCAGAGAATGTTCTTATGCTTTTCGTTAGTTTGCTGCATTTGAACATTGAGTGCCTCAATGTGTCCCCTCTTTAGTCATCAATCCTTTCCAGGTATAAATTTTAGAATATATGACTAAAAGTAAAAACAACTCACAATAGTATAACAGCTAAAACTCCCACTGTACGAACCAGTGGTTTCCTGATACCCCAACTGAGTAAGTGCATCAAGAGAGCTTTCCTTCTTTCTAGCTCATTACTCTCTGTGCATGCCCAAAGCAAATGCTGAGGCTTTAAATGCTGACGCTTTATCAGGTAGAAATTTTAAAGTCATCCTAAAATTTATATTTCAAATTCAGAAAAGTAGAAACTGAAACAAGAAACAGAAAAAAACTTTAAGGGCATAAACCCCGTAGTTACATCTGGGATTTCCCTGGTTGGGAAATACTCAGTGTGTCCCCTGCTGAAGGACTTTAAGCATGATTTGGTTTGTATTTTAAAATAAACTCCCTGGCAACAACAGTGGTGGAGATGAATTGAGAGGTGAGCTTGAAACAAAAGAGACCAGATTGGTGGCTGCTCCAGTGATCCAAGCACAAAGTAAGAAGAATCTATCCCTGGACAACGGCAGAGGGAAAGTGATTACCATATCAGGTGAAGAACAAAGATTTAGAAATTAGAACAGCTTCATTTATAATTCTGTAAACACTGATCCACTGAGGCCACCTGAAGCAAATAGAGCTGTTTGTCCTAAACTAAATGGCCCCCACCCACTATGGGGACCAATAATCATGATCGCTTATTTTTTACCCTTCCCTTACATTCATTTTTTAGTTCTTTCTATGTTCTCCTATATCATAAAACTACTCCCGTCTAATTTTTTACTTCTTATCTGTTCTGGGTTTAGAAAGTAGATATTCAAGGTTGTTAGAACTGACCTGAAGCAAGAAAAGCTAAATCATTATTATGAGACTCAGTAGTGCTCTTCAAAAAAAAAAAAAAAATGTATATAAAATTAGTGATGTCTCTTTTGTCTGCTTAGATGTGCTGTATTTTCATATCAGCCTCAGTTGGGACCTGTTCTAGTTTGAGTTCCCCCAAAAGCTGACCCGAAGACAAGAACTCTAGGATAAGTAGTCTCTCTGGGAGGTAAAAGGAAAACCTGTAGGTGGTAAGAGTCTGTTATTAAGGCTCCTACCACTGCAGATCCTTGGAGCTTATTCCCGCTGGGGAGACTAGCAGCTAATATAAACTGCCTGCCTTAGAGTCACCCTACCCAAGGGGACATTTATCTACAAATTCCCATTAGCCGCTGATTGAAGGCTGGGAAGCATTAATTCCTCGGCACTTTTGGCCTGCCAGGTAAGCAGCAAAGTGAGCTCCAGCAGCAAGAGAAGATCCTCAGTCAAAGAAATGCCAAGTGCTGCCAATGAGAAGTCTGGAGGTCCATTCTTAAGTGGTAAGAGAAAGGGCACAGGGGCAGCAAAGTCACAGTGGCTACTACAGGATCTAGGTGGTCATATTTATAGATGGCTGAAAGTCTGCATGTTTCGTTGTTATTATTGTTGTTATTGTCGTCGTTGATATCATTGCCACTATATTTTATCACTTTAGAGATTTCCCCCACCTCCCGGATTCACTCAGAGCTCCCTGGCTTCTCAGTGCCTCTCATTGCTGTGCTCAAAAGCCAAGTAAATGAAGGTGGTGATGGTTAATTTTATTTGTCAACTTGAGTGGGCTAAGGTCCCCAGATAGTTGGTAAAACACTTCTAGGTGTGTCTGTGAGGGTGTTTCTGGAATAGATTAGCATTTGAATTGGTAGTACTGAATAAAAAAGATTGACCTCACCCATGCAGGCTGACATCATCAAATCCATAGAGAGCGGGAATAAAACCAAAGATAGAGGAAGAACGAATTTGCTCTCTGCCTAAACCGGGACATCCATCTTGTCCTGCCCTTGTTCCTCCTCCCCTGGTTCTCAGGCCTTCAGATTAGAACTGAACCATACCACTGGCTTTCCTTTTTCTCCGGCTTCCAGCCTGCAGACTAGGGAACTTCTTAGCTTCCATAATTACATGAGTAAATTCCTATTTTAAAATATACATCCTATTGGTTCTGTTTCTCTGGAGAACCCTGACTAGATATATTTCCATATTTTATTTACAACCACATATGGGCCATTACAGCAATATAGTGGGAAGGAAAAAATCTGAACTAAAGACACAGCTAGAAAGGAGAGGCATAGCTGGGGAAGAGGAACACAGTGAGAAACATTTCTTTTTCCCAGGAAATAGCATCAATAGACATCTGAGGAGAGAGTTCTTAAAAGGAACAAAGGACGGTCCTTTGGGAAAATGGGAAATTTGAAGACAAACTTTGCCTATGTCCCACCCTATCTAATGCCAGCCAAATCTTCACAATAAAGAGGAAACGAGAGAGAAGTGAGTCAGTGGAAGAGCTGCTGGAGTCCTGTGCTCACCCCAGTGTGTGGGAGCCCTGAATAACAACCCAGATTTGAGCCCCAACCACTGGGCAGTTCCATCCCATCAGTTAGGAGAGGATCTTCTTTTTACCGGACTGACAATCCTCCTGATAAAGAGATTTTAACTGAAGCCCAGTTGCTCTCCATGGTTTTTCAACCAGATAATCCCCCGGAAAGACAAATTCTTCTCTGGGCTATGGCAAACTGCTTTTCTGCCCACCCTTCCTCATGAAATCAAATTAACTCTCTCTCTCCCATGGGAAAACCTACTGCCACATTGGAGCAGAGACTACTAGTTGGATATCCAACATCCATTTTTCCTCTTTCCTTAGTACAAAACCCTGCAAGGGGCCCAGCCAAAAGACTACATTTCCCAACCTCCTTTGCAGATCGGTATAGCCATGTGACTAAGGTCTGGCCAATGAAAGGAAGTAAACATGGAATACCAAAGAAAACTCCATAAAAGACTTTGACTCAGCTAGAGGGCACACCCTTTTTGCAAAGCCTCCCCTTTATCTTTCTTGTTCCCCTGGAAAGTAGATATAATGGTTGGAGATCAATCAGCTATGGCCTATGAGGTGACCTTGAGGATGTAGGCTCTATGCTAAGGATGGAGAAGCAGAAAAATAGAAGGTTTGGGCCCTATTGTGTTTTAGTCCCTGTGGTCAAAACAGGTCCTGACTGAGATGCAAATACATTCTAATAAGGCTAGAATGACTCCTTATTCTTTTTCCACCTGTCTTCTTGCCTCACACGTTAAAGAAAATGACTACTTCAGTGATAAATAAAACACCTACTCTTTCTTCTCTATTATTTTATAATAGTTCCAGTATTTGAGATTGAGTTTTAACACATTATAGTACGGTAAGCAATTAAATTAAATATAGATATAGCTCTTCTTAATGTTTTCCAAGGGAGCTGCTTGGTAAAAATCAGAGACAGAACTAGAGGAATCTTGGGAGGTCATTTGGTCCTGATTGGATCATTTAGTTCCAATTTTTGATTCTTAGGGTTTTCAGAAATTATTTCAGAAAAATAACATTATTATTATTAAAGACTCAAATGTTATTTTAGCTTTAAAGTTTACATATGCCATACGGTTCTACGCATTTTTAACACACATATTGATTTCTGTAACTAGCACCACAGTCAGGATACAGAACGGTTTCATCACCCCAAAAAGTACCCTCTGTTATCTTTGAATCATACATTCACCACATCCTTAATCTGTTCTGTCACTATATATTTGTCTTTTCAAAAATGTCACATAAATGGAATAAAAGTACATAAGCCTTTGAGAGTAGTTCCATTCACTTAGCATAATGCTTTGAAGAATATCCAGGTTGTTGCATGTACCAATAGTTCAGTCCTTTCTACTGTTATGTAAAATTCCATTGTATGGACCTACCATAGTTTGTTTTTTATTCATCTTTTGGCGGACATTTGTGTTTAAATGTAAAACAGAAAGCATATACAGGAAAGCACAGGAGGAAACCTTAATGATCTGTTAGGCAAAGGGTTCTTGGATGTGACACCAAAAGCATGATCCACAATAGAAAATGTTGGTAAATTAGACCTCATCAGAGTTAAAAACTTTCACTCTGATAAAGGTATTGTTAAGAGAGTAAAAGCATTTTTTGCACATGCATATCCAGTTGTTCCAACACTATTGGTTGAAAAGATAATTTTTTTCTCCATTTAATTGCCTTCGAGCTTGTGCTCAAAATCAATTGATGATAATTGGGTAGGTCCATTTCTAGCCTCTCTATTCTGGTCCATTGATCTGTTGTCTATCCCTTCACCAATACCACATTATCTTGATTTCTGTAGCTATTGTAAGTCTTCAGTGGTATAAGTGTCATTTCTCAAACTTTTTTTTTTTGCAGAATTGATTTGGATATTCTAATACTTTTGCCATTTCATGTAAGTTTTAGAATAGGCTTGTCTAAATCTACAAAAAGTTCTTCTAGGATTTTTATTGGAAATATATTAAATTTGTAGGTCAATTTGAGAAAAAATTGGCAGTTTTATCATGTAGAGACTTCCGATTCATGAACAAAATATGAACCTGCATTTTTTAGGTCTTCTTTGATTTCTTTCATGAGTTTTGTAGCTTTTAGCATATATAATCTATGCATGTTTTGTTGGATTGCTACTTCAGTATTTTTTTTCCTTCTTTTATTTTGGTGGGGAAGGGAAAACTTCTACATTTGTATTAAATTTTGAGTTCCAATTATTTGTTGTTAATATATAAAATTATAGCTGATATTGTGAATTAACTATGCATCCTGCTGTGTCACTGAGTTCACTTACCTATTCTAGGAGGGTTCTTGTTTTTGCTTTTGTTTTTTTGTAGATTCTGTGGGATCTTTTCTTAAGCATGTCATCTGTGAATAGGGACAATTTTATTTCTTTCTTTCCAATCTATATGCCTTTCCTTTCCTTGCCTTATTGCACTAGCTAGGACTTCGGCACCAAGTTGAATAGGAGTGAGCAGAGTAAACAATCTAGCCTTGTTCCTGATCTTAAAGGAAAAACATTCACGATTGAAGGTTCTGGGCAAGATGGTGGGCTAGGTAAAAGCAGGATTCTCCTCCTTCCAGGGCCTCATTAAAATTACAACCAGATTATAAAACAAACAACGTGGAAAACCATCTGAAGTCTAGCTGATTATAACATATACATCTAAGAATATTAAAAAAAAAAAAAAAAAGCCACCATCGAGACCGGTAAAAGGGACCGAGGTGCGAAGAGGGCTGATCCCACCCCACGCGTGGTAGTTGAGTACCAGGAGAGAGAACGAGGCTGCAAAAGCAGGACTGGAGGACTGGAGGGCCCTAGCCCCACACAGGGGCTCCATAGCCCAGGGTTCCCAAATCCCAGGAAGAGGAATTCCCCCCAAAACCTGACTATAAAAAATCAGTGAGGATTCTGGCCGTCTGAGTGAGACAGAAGAATCATGAAGGGCTTGCCCACAGACTCACTCACTCACAGACACTCACCTCAGGCTCCAGTGGAGGGTCAGTGGCTCAGGAGGCACAAGAGACCTATGGGGAGAGACAAAGTTGTGTGGCACTAGGGTGAAAGAACAGCCACCATTGTTCCTTTTTCGGGACCCCTCCAGTCCAGTATACAGATGGGTGCCATCTTGCCTGTGCTGAACCCTCCTCCCACACAGCTAGCTCTGAATTTGCATTGGCCGATGAGATTGGTCCGCTCCTCCCCGTGTCTCCCTGAGACCTTGCTTCACCCAACTCACAGATTGCCCATGGCAGGCCTTTTGCTAGGCAGCCAGTCCTACCCTGCAGGAGAAGTAACTATGGACTCCACAGAAATACAAAAGATTATAAGAAAATACTATGAGCTAACAAATTAAACTGACACATAGATCAATAGAACAGAATAGAGAGTCCAGAAATAAATCTATACCTATATGGTCATTTAATCTATAACAAAGGAGGCAAGAATATACAATGAGGTAAAGATGTCCTCTTTAACATCATGTTGAGAAAATTGGACAAATAAAAGCAAAAAAAGAAATGAAACTGGATCACTTTCTTATACCACGTGCAAGAATAAATTCAAAATGCAAGACTTGAAACCATAAAACTTCTAGAAGAAAACATAGGTGGTAAACTCTCTGATATTGCTATTAGTAACTTTTTTCTGATATATTTCCTCAGAAAAGGAAAACAAAAGAAAAAATATAATGGGACTATGTCAAACTAAAAAGCTTTGTACAGCAAAGGAAACTATCAACAAAATGAATAGACAACTTACTGAATGGAAGAAGATATTTACCTATGATACAAGTGACAAGGGGTTAATATCCAAAATTTATCAAAAAAAAACCCAAACTCATACAACTCAATGACAACAAAAAAAAAATCCTATTTAAAAATAGGCAGAAGAACTGAATAAGTATTTCTCCAAAGAGAAATTTTTTGAATTTATTTTTTTTATTATTTTAGACATATGAAAAGATGCTCAAGGTCACTAATCATTAGAGAAATATAAAATAAAACCACAATGAGATATCATCTCATACCTGTCAGATTGGCTATCATCAATAAATCAAAAAACAAGTGTTGGCAAGGATGTGAAGAAAAGGGGACCCTTGTATACCGTTGGTGGGATTGCAAATTGGTACAGCCACTATGGAAAACAGTTTGGAGGTGCCTCAAAAAATAAAAAATAGAACTATCTTCTGACCCAGCAATTACACTTCTGAGTATTTACCCAAAGAAAACCAAAACACTAGTTTGTAAAGATCTATGTACCCCCATGTTCATGGCAGCGCTATACATAATAGCCATGATATGGAAGCAGCCTAAGTACCCATCAATAGATGATTGGATAAAGAAGTTACAGATCATATATTCAATGGAATATTATTCAGGCATAAAAAATAAAATCTTATCATTCGCAATGACATGGATAGACCTAGAGGGTACTATACTGAATAAAATAAGTCAGACAAAGATAAATACAATATGATTTCACTTATATACGGAATCTAAGGAACAAAAGAAATGAAAAAACTAAACAAAAACAGACTCACAGATACAGAGAACAAACTGGTTATTGCCAGAGGCAGGGTGGGGTTTGGGGGGCTGGGTAAAAAGGCGAAAGGATGAAGAAATGCCAATTAGTAGTTACAAAACAGTTATGGGAATGTAAAGTACAGTATAGGGAATACAGTAAATATTATTGTAATGGCTGTGTGTAGTCCTAGATGAGTGCTAGAGTAATCAGGGCGATCACTTCATAAATTATATAAATGTCTAATTATTGTAGTGTATACCTAAAACTAATATAAAATAATTTTAAAAATAAAGTAATAAACTCAAAAAAAAAAGAAAGGAAAACATTTATTCTTTCACCCTTAAGTATGTACATGCATGCTGTACATTTTTTGTAAATCTTTTAACGGGTTAAGAATATTACCTTCTATTTCACCAAAAATTCTCTTATAATCGAATGTTGAATTTTGTCAAGTTTTCCTGCAACAATTGATATGATCATGTGGTTTTTCTTCTTTATATTGTTAATATGGTGGATTACATTTGAAAATTAAACCACCTTTCTTGCATATCCAGGATAAAACCTACTTGGTCATTTGAGATGGATGGATGGATGGATGGATGGATGGATGGATGGATGGATGGATGGATTGGTAGGATAGATGAATAGACAGATAGACTGTGCTAAATTCAATTTGCTAATATCTCATTGGAAATTTTGCATCTATGTTCATGAGGGATATTGGGGTGTGTGTGTGTGTGTGTGTGTGTGTGTGTGTGTGTGTGTAATTTCCTAGTTTTGGTACCAGAGTAATTCAATAATCATACAACAAATTAGGAAGTGTTTCTTCTTATTGTATTTTCTGGAAGAGGTCATGTAGAATTGATGTTAATTCTTTAAATAGTTTGGTCAAATTTGCCAGTGAAATTATCTGGACTTTAAGGTTTCTTTCACAGAAGGTTGTTAACTATAAAGTCAATTTATTTCATTCTTATAAGGCTATTCAGGCTATTTCATCTTTGATGAGTTTTGGTAGTCTATGGTTTTTGAGGATCTAGTCCATTTTATCTAAGTTGGATGAGTATACTTACATAGAGTTGTTCATGGTATTTTCTTCTTATTGCTTGCAGGATTTATAGTAAAATCCCCTTTCTCATACCTGGGTAATTTGTTGTAGGGCGATCAACCATTCCAGATTGCTCAGGACCAGGGGACTTCCTGGGATGCAAGATTTTCAGGGCTGAAACTGGAAAGTTCCAGGCAAACCAAGATGAGTTGATTATTGTCTTCCTCCCCCACCCTCTTGGCCCACTTTGACAGTCTCGCTAGAATTTAATCAATATGATTGGTCTTTTCCCAAAACCAGTTTTTGGTTTTATTGATTTTTCTCTATTTTTTTTCTGTTTTCAATTCCATTAATTTCTACTTTTATCTTTATTTCCTTCCTTATGCTTGCTTTGGGTTTATTTCATTTATTTTTCTAGTTCCCTAAAATAGAAGTTGAGATTATTAATTTAAAACATTTATTTTCTAATTAAACATTTAACGTATAAGTTTCCCTCTAATCATTGCTTTAGTGGCATTCCACAAATCTTAATATTTTCATTTTCATTCAGTTTAAAGTATGTTCTAATTTTTGTTGAAACATTCTTTAATACATGGAAATGTGTAGTTTGATTTTTCAAGTGTTTGAGGATTTTTCTATTATGTTTATGTTATTATTTTCTAGTTTAATTCCATTATGATTAGAGAACATACCTATATGACTTCAATTCTTTGGAATTTGTTAAAATTTCTTTTATGATCCAGAATATGGTCAACTTCAGTGAAATGTTCCAAGTGCACTTGAAAAACTATCTGAGCTCTAGTGCTTGCCTATCACTGATTTAGCTAATAGATCACCTACCTGCACGGCCCTAAGTTTCTATGTCTATAAAATAAGAGTGAATTAGATAATCTGTAAAAGTTCCGCTCTGTTCTTAATATGCACCCCGACTTCCATGAGTAAACAGGAACGAGCCAGCTTCGTGCATGTCCACCTGCCATTGATCACAAAACAATTTTATCTGCTCCTGAATAAATGAACATGGAAGACACAACCTGCTTGCAAAGCCCTGCCTTTAGTTACCCAAAGCCATGGGGTTTGAAGAATTCATACCAAAAAAAAAGGTTTCTTTCTACAAAGCAGTTTCTACAACCTTTATAGTATTAATACAGGAGGACATGAATCTGTTCATTTTTTTCTGAACTTAAAAATAGTTTGCAACTTCTTTACTCTCTAGCTAACCAGCCTTAGTGGTACAATTTCTATTTTAACCCGGGATCACAGAAATGATCCCATAATCTCCTCGGCAAAGTGCCAACACTCGAGGATTCTGCTGGATGAAAAGAATAGTGCAGTTGTTCTGCCCAGTTAGATGGCTGCTGGCCTTCCCAGAAGCCAGCAAACCAGTCAAATATGGTCCATCCAGTAATTCTCTAGGGCGAGCAGACCTACAAAAACCTTGCAAACAGAGGTTTTTAGCAACCTATTCCCAGCTCTTTATCTCTCCCTGGTCCATCTCTAATAGTCATTCTGTTCACAAATATTTTACCAGCATCACACCCATAAAACCTGAGATTAAATAAAAACAGAAAGGATGGGGTTTCAGGAATATATCCCAGAATATGTCCACAAGTAGAAAACTGAAGAAATCAGAGGGATGAGAAAAAGGAGAGTGTCAGCTTCAGGGGGAAATTTATCAATCCTTATCCACAAAACATAAACCTCAAAGGCAGGGTTTTATGTTTCTCGTATCTCCCAACATATCATTTTGGAGGACCCTGGTAAAAGCAGGCATTAAGAACTGTAGAATCATCTAAAATCAAGAGACAGATCTTTCCCTGAAAACCTTCTGTGAAGAGAGCTCACAACCAGGACCCCCTGACACGGGGCAATGCTTAACCTCATGCACACAACATGGCAGGGACCAGCAGAGGGCAGCAGCATGGCAGGAATATTGAGTCAGGCTTGGAGTAGGAGGCCAATGAAAACTGCCAACTGGAAACCATTGTGCTCTGTCCTTGGAAGAGCAAAATTATGAGCTGGAGCTTCACATAATAATCAAGATGTAAATTTTTTTTAAGTTCAAATTTCTTTTAAGAGTTTATTATGAAAATTTTTGTACACACACAGAAATAGAAAAAAATGTATGGTGAACCCATATGTATATTCTCCAGATTCATTACTTATCAGTATTCTGCTGTACTTTCTTGTCTATTTTCTTTCTTATTTTAGAGACAATTTGAGTTTTAAACTCTAGATTGCATGTTCTTTAAAGGTGAGATTCTGTGGGTAATCCAGCCCTGGTATAGTTTCACATTGCCATCAAGGACCCAGGCTCCTTTTGTCTTTCTGCTGTGACACTCTTAGTTTGTAGGATAATCCTCAGGATATCAATATGACTGCTGCACCTCTAGGAATCACATCAACATTCCAGGTTCAAAGGCATATGCTAATGGGTCATTTGTTGCATTAGAGATGAAGACAAGGCACCAGGGGAGCAGTAAAATTTGAGGGCCAAAAATAAGCTTTATAAACCACCCAAGAAATAGTGGAGAATACTATGAAGTCCAGCTAAGAAAAAAATGCAACTAACATTTATTGATCACTTCTTACAGTTTCCAATGAGACCAAGCTGTTATACAAATTATCTCATTAAATCTTCTCAGCAACCCAATTGAGTAGGTGAAATAATTTCACAGATGATAAAATGAGACCTCAAGAGACCAAGAGCTTTCTCAAGGCTACAGAGCTGATAAATGGTGGCTCCAAAGCTATCCCCTTTTCACTGTTCTCATTTCCTTACTGCTAATTCTCTCAGAAATGCAGTCCCTCATTGAAAAATCTATAGCCCTCACATCGAAGGCTGCTGTTGTATATATATGATTCCAAGGCGGGGAGCACAGAAGTGCTCTTTATGTCCACTGCAGAATGCTGCCCACCAAGCTGAAACCTGGCTGAGGGTCTGTGCTGCCTCAGAAAGACAAAAGGAGCCTGGGCAGAGCCTCCTCCCCCTCCCCCTCCCCCTGCACAACCATCCCACCCCCACCCCATCCCCAGGCTCAAATGCATCAGCTCAAAGAAATGGAATAAAGCCTCCACTAAGCCATTGTTTTTCTGCTATTTCCAATAAAAGAAAATGCATGTAGATCCACTGGGCTCAAAGTGACCTTATGTCAAGGGCTTCTGAATTGTCTTCAAAGAGGAAAAATATTGCTTTGTGCACAGCTCTTGGGATAGTTTAATCATGAGCTGAATTTCACATAAAAGCAAAGCAAAGAGATTTGTCAAAGTCCAAAATTCTTTTTTAACTTTTTATTATGAAAGTTTCGTAAGTACACAAGAGAGAATAATATAGTGAATCCCATGTACCCATCCCCCTGATGCAAAAATTATTCACTTTTTGCTCCACTTCCTTTTTATCCATATTTTTGTGAATATTTTTTCAAGCAAATTCCTGTTATCAGGTCATTTGACCCCTAGATCTTTCTCTATGTATCCCTAATAAATACAAGTATTTTTTTAATAAACACAAAACCATTTTTACAACCAAGAGTATCAATACTCACTCTATATTTAAATTTTCAATTGTCTCAAAAATGTCTTTTTATAATTGGTTTCTTCAAAACAGGATCTAAACAAAATCAATTCACTGCATTTGACTGTTATGCTGCTTAAAAGTCTCCTAGAGCAACATTAACATCTTAACAATGCTGATGAGTCCCCCAATCCTTCAGCGCCTCAAACATGCTCTCTTTTTCTCACCTCCAGGCCTTTGCACGTGCTGTTCTTTTCTGCCTTAAAGATGTCCCCAGGCCCATATGTCACCTCAAAATCTCCTACTTGTCCTTTAGCTTTCAGATCAGATGTTCTTCCTTCTATGAAGTGGCCCCCTTCAGAGCTTCTGTTATTAAATGCAGATTCTAATCCCACAGTTCTGGGGCAAAGTATCGTCTCTGCATTTCTAACAAGCTCTGTGGTGATGTCAATGCCACTGGCTTGACGACCATAATTGGAGTAGCAAGGGCCTAGAGTGTCCCAACTTCCTCTATCATAGCTCTTATCACACTGTATTATATTCTGTATTAACAGAATAGCATTATAAAATTATAAACTATCTGGGACACCTTTCTCTTAGCAATTCTTTTCTTCCCCCAATCCACCCCCAAACCTCTCCCAGTATAGCACCTAAAACAGCCCTAAACCCTCTAGACCCTTTATAAGAGACAGGCTACATGGCAGATTTCAACAGATGAAATCTGTTAACCTTAAAAAAACTTTACCTTCATGTTCCATTACCGAGCACCAGGATTCCCATCAGATAGAGAAGTGGCAACTAGTTTAACGCTTATTATTCTTAAAAGTCAATGGACATTGAAGTGATTTTGCCCGTTTTACAGATATAGTAATAATTCTAGAAACAAAATGCACATGTCTTGTGTTCCAATGTAGTGAGAAAGAGAAATTGAAAGAGAGACAGAATGAGAGAGAGAGAGAGAGAAAGAGAGAGAGATAAACACAGAGAATGAGGGGAAAGGAGAATATATATACAAGACAGATAATTGCCTGTTGGAGAAACTAAGCAGACCCAGAAGCAGTGGGGAGGACTGCGGAGGAAAAAGAACTCTTTGATTATGATCCTAGTTTGCGTATTGATTGCTATATTTGTTAAGAACTCTTGGATCTTATGGATAACAGACTGGAGGATACATTAAAGAAACTCTTGAGTCATATCAATTACCATTATTGGAGAGATGAAAAAAAAATATTACTCATTTTTCTTAATCTGCAAAATGACCCTGACGTCTAGTCTCAAAAATCACTTTTAAACAAAGTATTTCCTGCCACACGGAGAAATCTGTATTGTGATTTTAAATGTTCATATCAATCAGAAAGCCAAGTTTCGCCCATGAAGGAATCCTGTTCAGGGACATCCTTATAATTCAGTGTGACTAACCAGTCTGTTCCCTAGAGACTGAGTGAGATGATGAGTATGAAGACCTAAATCTATAGGTAAATAAGGAAGCCCTTGGACTTTCTCTTCCAGACAAGACACAGTAACAAGGATTGGAATAATCCTCCAGCCTAGAACAACCATGAATGTGGGCAAAAATAATGATATTCAAGGCACCATACATCAGAAAAATGAAGGACTTTGAAAATCAGAAGGCTAACAGTACCCGATTTGGGGACTTATTATAAACTACCATAATCAAGACAATATGATATTGGCATAAAGATTAAAGAAATAAATGAATGGCACAGAATAGGGTCCAGAAATATGCCCACACGTATATGAACAACTGTATTTTGACAAAGTTGCAAGGAAATGTAGCAGAGGATAAATAGTCCTTTCAACAAATGATACTAGAACAATTGGATACCCATAAGCTAAAATATTGAACTTCTACCAAATCCTTCACTATATACAAAAATTAACTCAAAATGAATGACAGATCCAAATGCAAAAACTAAAACTATAAAATTTCCAGAAGAAGACATAGGAAAAAATATTGGTGACCTTGAGTTAGATAAAGATATCTTGGACATTATACCAAAGCACAGTCCATAAAAGCAAAAACTGGTAAATTGCTCTTCATCAAAGTTAAAAACTCCTGCTTTCTGAAAGACATTGTTAAAAGAGGAAGAAGACTACTAAAAAATTGAGAAAAAAATATTTGCAAAGCACATATTTACTAACCAGCTTTGTACCTAGGTTATATAAAGAACCTTCAAAACTCAAAAGTCAAAAAAAAAAAAAAACATTTTTCAATGGTAAAGGATTTAAATAGACACATCACCAAAGAAAGTATACAGATGGCAAATAAGCACATGAAAAGATGCTCAACATCATCAGTACTCAGAGAAATACAAATTAAAACCTCAAAGAAATACCACAACTAAAACTAAAAAGTGTGACCATGCCAAATGTTGGCAAGGATGCAGAGAAACTAGAACTCTCATGCACTGCTGGTGGAAATGTAAAACGGTATAATTACTTTGGAAAACTGTTTGACAGTTTCTCAAAAAGTTAAAACACCCCTACCATACAATCCAGCCATTCTGGCCCTTGGTATTTACCCAAAAGAACTAAAAGCTTATGTCCACACAGAGACTTATACAGATGCATACAGGAATGTCCATAGCAGCTTTTTTTGTAATAGCCAAAAACTGGGAACAATCCAAACGTCCATAAACAGGTAAGTGAATAAACAAATTGTGGCATATTCATACAGTGGAATAAAAAATTAATAAACTATTAATACATGCAACACGGATGA
The DNA here is from genome assembly GCF_014176215.1 of Rousettus aegyptiacus. Classification (NCBI taxonomy): domain Eukaryota; kingdom Metazoa; phylum Chordata; class Mammalia; order Chiroptera; family Pteropodidae; genus Rousettus; species Rousettus aegyptiacus. The sequence continues at coordinate 150,877,207 of NW_023416306.1, read as the reverse complement.
ATCTCAAAATGATTATGCCAAGTGAAAGGAATATATACAGTATGATTCAATTTATATGAAATTCAAGAAAATATAAACGAATCTGTAGCGATAGAAAGCAGATCAGTAGTTGCCTAGAGGAAGAGCGTGGGAAGGGGCAGGAGGAAGCTTTTGGGGTTAGGAGGTATGCTCATTATTCTAATTATGGTGATAATTTCTCAGGCGTACTCGTACATTAAAACTTATTTAACTCTGCACTTTAAATATGTGCTGTTTATCATAGGCCAATAATACTTCAATGAAGCTGTCCCTTTTTTTAAATCCCTTATTTCAGATAAATAGAGGTAGTCTAAGATATATGCAGGTCATTAAGCAGAGCAGAGTGAAAAAGACAAAATTGTTCCTGGAAACATTATGAACAAGATGCAATTTCCTCATGAAGTTTTCCTTCCTGCCTACAGGGACTTTCTTCCTTCCCTTGCATTCCATGGCATTTCCTGTTTTTCTGGTGCTCAGTGTTTGCCATCTCACTCCCAGAAAGGATCACCCTGGCCATCACTCCTTTTGTCTTTTCTCTCTCTTTTCCTCCTCTTGGAAACTAGTCTCAACTTATCTGTCAGTATGGGAAGGAGATGATTTATTGATTTACACAAAATTGGGGGGAAAAAACAAAAATCAGCTCATCATCTTGTCTCCTTTAGCTCTGCCCTTCATGCCTTGGTGCTATTTACATTTTAAAAGAGGCAATTGCTTTCATTTAAAATAAACAAATGTTACAAGTAGAACTTGAGACGGCATCAAGGAAATACTTTGGGGTATAGGGGATTTGCTGTCATCTACTTCATACTTTGAATATCTTTGTATAAATAATATTCCTTATGCCCTGTTCTCATTGGTTTAAATGAATTTATTTGGAATCTGAAAAAAGGATTGTTTCACAGCTTTGGCCACTTCTTTTCCTCATAAATATACATGACTTCTCATTTGTAGGTTCCAGATGGGACTGGAATCTATGAGGTCAAAATACCAGAAGATATACTTCTCTAACTTTTATAAAGCAAAAAGCCCCAGAAATCTCATTCCCTGGGGGTTGGTCCCAGAAGAATTCTGACCTAATTTTCAGATAGTGAATTAAGTCCTGAATACGAGCCCTATAAAGAGCCTTATGTGTTTATAAGATATCCCAAATTCTCAGAAAACATGGACCGAGAAAGAGAGGATTATGTCTCAGAGATGCCAGTTTTACTTCTAGGACTTAAACAAATAGTTTAAAAATCTATTGTATACCAAGTCCTTTATTAAGCAATAGATAACCAATTTTGAATAAGATAGTCACCATTCCTGGCCTTATGGAGTGTAAAGTCTAGAAGATAGGACATACCTCCATCTAGCAGTTCCAGGAATGATAAGTATGAGCATGTAAGGCTGGAGAAGCTAACCAAGGAGCAGGAGAGGGAGAGAAGGCTTTCCGGAGGAGGTGTTTGAGACTTAAAACATAAAGAAACAAAGACAGAGGAGAAGAGAGTTTCATGCTTAAAGTTCAGTATGTGCCATGGTCTTAGAGAAGGAGAAACCATATTATAGTTTACATTCTTAGAGATGAGCAATATGAATGAAGTGGACCAAAAGAGAAAGTAACTCAAAAATGAGGCTGGGGAGATGAAATCTTACAGGAATGGGTAGAAGTAATCTGGTCTTTAACCTAAGAACCATAGCAAGCCATCAAAAAGATATGAGCAATCAAGTATCATGATCACATGTGCCTTGCCTATCAGATTCAGAATTTAACAGTTTACTTGAGATGACATTACCGAATGTACATACATAGTGGTTCTGAGGTGGGCCCTTGAGCATCACTACCTGGGCTCACATCTTCTGTTTCTCTCCTCTATTAGCTCTGAAAGTAATTTAACCTCTCTGAGCCTCAGTTTCCTGTCTATAAAAGAGAATCATAACGTTATCCTCTTCATTGTCCTGTTACAAATATTGAATCTGTTAGTACATGTAAGTATTTGGGATTATGCTTGTCATAGAGAAAAGGCTCAAAAATTATCTCCACTTATATTTGTATAGTTCTTAGGAATCTCAAATACGACATGTCTGTAGCAAGTGGAAACTATCATTTATAGAACCAGAATCCCAAATAACTATATCATTAGTATAAAGTTGAGCCATCCTGCCCACACACAATCAAGAGACCATAAGAAACATTAACTGTGTTGAACACTGGTGTTAAGTGGAGGAGATAAAAATCACAAGATCATGACTAGAGAAAAAAAGGGGACATTTTATAAAGATAAAAAGATTAGTTCATTAGGAAGACATAATAATCAAATGCAGGCAGCAAATTTGACAGAACTAAAAGGAGAAATAGACAAATTAGCCACCATAGTTAGAAGTGTTAACACTTCTCTTTTCAATGACAGATAGACCAAGCAGATTTTTAAAAATTCCAAAAGAATACAGAAAATATGAACATTATCAACCAATTCAACCTAACTGCCATTCATAAATCACAACAGCCAAAATGGTAGAATATACTCCTCCAAAATTGATCAACTGCTTGGACATTAAAAAAATCTCAGAAATATTCAAAATATTAAAATCATACAGATTGTAAGTTCTGAATACAATAGAGTTCAATTAGAAATCAATAACAATAAGATAGCTGTAAAAACTCCACATTTAAAAATATTATATAACATACTTTTTAATGACCCATGAGCCAAAGAAATAATCATAAAAGAAACTAGAATATATATTTAATTGATTGATATTGAAAATACAAAAAATTTGTAAGACGCAGCACTGCTTAGGGAAAAATGTATAATTATAAATGTTAATCTTTTAAAAAGGAAGATTTAAAATGATGATCTAAGATTAAGAACTAGACAAAGAAGAGTAAATTAAATCCAAAACAAGTAATAGGCAGGAAATGATAAAGATAAGAATATTTTAAAGTGGAAAATAGAAAAACAGCAATGAAGATTTTGGAAGTCAAAGCTGCTTCTTTGAAAAATTAATAAAATTGATAAACACTAGCAAGACCAAAAAGGGAAAAAAGAGAGAGAAAGCTCAAAACCCCAATATTCAAATGTACCTACAAATGCTACATATGATAATTAAAAGGGTAACTAAATACTAGAGACAACTTTATGCTAATAATACAAGCTACCAAAAATAAAAGAAGAGAAAGAAAATCTGGTTTTAAAAAAAAAGACAAAAACAAAAACCTGGAATTGTAATTAAAAACCTTTTGACCAAGAAAACTCCAGGCCAGCATATGAGACTAGCTTTGCTATAGCAAAAGTGATGAAGATATTAAAAGAAAAAAAAAATTACGAAGCAATACCACTCAGAAACAGACTCAAAAGCCCTTAACAAAATATAAAATAAATCCATCAATATATTAAAATGGTAATCCACCAGGAACAAGTGGATTTTTTAACCCAAATGGTTTGATGAAATATTCTAAAACAAATCAATACAACTTATTAAATTAACAGAATAAAAGAGAAAAACATAATTATCTCACAGGTGCAGAAAAAAATTTTGACAAAATTTAACACATTTGATAACAAATTTGATAACAGATTTGATAACAAATCTCAGCAAACCAGAAAAAAAGTGGAAATTTCTTCGGTCTTATAAAGAGCATCTACGAATAATCTATAGCAATGGTGGTTATACAACAATGTGATTGTACTTAATGCTAATGAACTGTACACTTAGAAATGAGTAAAATAGTAAAGTTTGTGTCAGAATTTGTCTCTCCTCTACTCTCAGGAATCCCAACAAACTATATTACATTAATAGACTTTAAGACAAAAGTTTTGCTTGAGATGGAGGATAACTTCATACTTTTAAAAAGGATTCAGTTTATAAGGAAGCTCTAAAATATTAAATTTGTATGTATTTAGTAATACAGCCTCAAAATAATTAAGGAAAAAAATGACAGAACTATAAGGAAAAATATACCCATCTACTATCTCAATAATTGATAAAGCTGGAACGACAACAACAACAAAAACAATAAATAGAAGATTTGAACAACACATTTAAGTCAGTCAGTCATTTAATTTCTGGTCTTGCGTCATACCAGGCATTCTGAGCACTGCTTTGTCTCTAAACAGGCTTGAATCCTACAAAGTACATTTCCAGATTTCTTTGCCAGTTGGTTTCAGTTTATATTCTGCCATAGGAAGCACTGATCAGAAATTATAAGGCAGAAGTAAAAGAGAGGCCCTTTCCCTTTCTTTTCTGTTCTGATGGCAACTCCAGTAATAGCAGCATCAATCCGCATGGCTTCAGGTTGCTGGGCTCCTATATTTTCTGTCACTGTGCAGGCTCCTAGTTTGCAAAAAGTAATGATCATGGTTCTAATGACAGTAGTGGGTGCTCTAGCACCCTCAGATGTCCAGGGAGCCTGGGCTCTCAGATAAAGCCATTTTAACGTTTTTCTCCTGGGGGAAGAGGAATGCTAATTGCTTTCTACAGTTACTAAGCCCCTCACCCTTTTTAAATATTTAGTTCTTCTAGTCCTTCTAACAAATGCATAACCCATTTCTTGTATTAAATATATTCTCTCTGCTTGAAATACCTAGAATGTTTTCCATTTCCTTTAGAAGATACTGAGTGATAGGACAATAAAGTGTAACACTGCACTTACCACTGCAGAATACATCTTTCTTTTCCAACACCTATGGAACACTTCCAGCATTGACCATTAACTGGGTCATACAGTAATTAAAATCATGCAGAAAATATTTTCTGATTACAAAGCCTTAAACTCAGAAATAAATTGTAAAGTATAACTAGAAGAAAAACATATTTGAAATTAAGGAATGATAAAAATGAATCAAAGAAGATATAACATTTACCAGCTTCCCCTTGTATTTCTCTGTGTGCCGGAATCTATTTAATCTATACAAAAACCAACCTGAAGCAGACATTATTATTATTATTATTATTATTTTCTTCCATTTCTGCCAGCAAAGGAATCAGTGCCCTGCAAGGAGTTTTAGTGACCGACTCAACCTCACAGCTGCCAAGGCTCGTTTCAATCATTAAAGCCCTGGATTCCACACTTGTAATCAAAAAGCTAAATTGTTTTTTCATCATAAAGGAAATAAGAAGTATTTAAAACTGCATGGTCATAAAAATAACACTATGTATGAAATTTAAGGGATAAGGTAAAACAGAACTTACAGGGATATTTATAGCCTTATATACATGAAAATATGAAAGTGTGGAAATTATTGAGCTATAGTTAGAAAATGAGATAAAGATTTAGAAAAGGGTTAGCAAAATCATCTCTAGGCAATAGAAGGAAGAAAATAATCAAGATAAATACAGAAATTGATGCAATATCAAATAGAGAGACTCAAAACCCAAAGCTGATAGCTCAAAGACTCATAAAATTAAAAATCTCTGGGAAGACCCTAAGAAAAAAAAAAGGCAAAATAAACAATATTAGGAATAAAAAGGAGAAGACTCTAAAAAATTATTTAAAAAATAATGATTATAACTTTGTGCCAGTACATTTAGAAATTAATGAGATGAGTACATACTTGAAGAAATATAACTTACCAAACTGACTCATAAAGAAATAGAAAATCCAAATGTCCTAAACCATAAGAAAATCTAATCAACTTTTTAATCCCACAGGAAAACTTGAGTCCCAGATGGCTTTCTAACTAGTTCTACCAAACAAATTTAAATACAAATAAAATAATAATTTTTATGCAAGCTGTTACCAAGTATTAGAAAAAGAGAGAACATTCTCCTATTTGTGTTATAAGGCTAATGTAATCTTGAAACCAATATCTGACAAGGAAAATACAAAATAATCCTTATTTTTGTCATCTCTATTCTGTTATTATATCCATCCAGAGAATATTTATTTCAATTACTGTAGTTTTTAGTTTTAAATTTTCCATTGGCTTTTTTCCTCATATTTTGTTTCTTTGCTAAGTCTTTTCATCTTCCCATTCATTTAAAGAATGTTCACTCTTACTTCTTGAAGCAATCTGTAACAGCTAGTTAAAAGTTCTTGTCAGATAATCTCAACATCTATTGAATTTGTATGCACCCAACAATACAGCTTCAAAAAATTAGTATATTTCTCACAATCACCAACATTTCAGTGTTGAAGTCTGTTGATTGTCTTTTTTCATACCAATTGAGATTTTTCTGGTTGTTAAATATGCCAAATAATTGTATATTGCATCTTTGACATTTTGAATATTATGTTATGAAACTCCAAGACTTGTTTAAATCCTGTAGAGAATGTTGATATTTTTGTTTTGCCAGGGTATAGACCTATTTGAGTTCAGGCTTCAAGATCTGATCAGCCTTCTATGGGATGTAATGCCAGCGTCAATTCCATTTTCAGAGCCTTTCCTGTGCTATTCGTATCTGTCTGTCATGTGTGCCACCCAGTGGCCAATCTGGGGCTTGGGTGGTGGCCTATCTAATAGTTTTATTTCTCAACTCTATGGTACTTTGTATTGGGTCAGGTCCATGTATGTACAACTTGAGGGGTTCCAGGAGCTCTATAGGGTTTCTTTCCCAAGTTTCCCCTCTCTGTTATATTCCTGGTACTTTCTGATTTCCTGGGGCTCCTCTTTACAGTCCTCTGGCCGGAAAACTGGGGCTTTTTTATTCTTCTCTGCTGTGTATATCCCACAACTGCATCTATAACAGAGGCCAGGTGGTGGAAAGATGGAGAAACTAAACTAAGCAGAGTTTTGCCTTATGCTTTTAGGACCACAACCCCTTAGATCAGAGAGGAAAGTTCCCCTCTCTCAGTTTTAGGTATCTGCAGGCTTCACTGCTGCCACAGCCACAGCAGTTGCCACCTCCTTTGCAGGATTTCCTCGGGACTAGGGTGCAAGAGAATGGAGAAAACAGAAAGAAATAAGGGATTTCTCAGTACCTTAGGAATCCCCTTCCCCAGTCTTCAAGCCCTGTGTCCACGCCTTGGTGACTGCTTCCTGGTTTCAGGCTGGGAGATCACAGAGGGGAAAGGGGGGTGAGGGGAGATCCGTCACTGATTGGATGATCCTCTGAATTCTGGTCTTCTTCCCCAATTCTGCTATCATTTCTTGTTTAGAGTCCTCAAATATCAGTTTCAAGTCTTAAAAAACAAAATTCAGCTGAGTAAATTTGAAGATCTAATTAGCTTTCTTAAGCAATTTATAAATTGGTCAATATCCCATTTAGAAACAGAGGAGGCTCCAAGTAATTGTACAAAATGGAAGGGTGGGGGACAAGGGATCTATTAACAAAAGAAAAGAAAGGATTCTTTGGGAGTCAGGACCTCTTTCCTTTGGGGAAAGAGACCTTGAAGGGTTTTTATTATGCAGATTGCCTAAGGGTGGAGGGGCCCAGTGAGATTACCTAATTGGTGCCTGACCAGAAAATTCCAGACTGCTGATTAAGATTATGTTCCTGGGGGAGGTTGAAACTGCAAGTAGAGCAGGTATTAAATCTAGGTTTGGTATCATGTGCTTTTAGCACGATCGACACCATTTGGGGGTCTGTATTTTTTTCTCTTAAACACAAATATTCTGAGCAGGTGTTGCAGCTGCATCCTGCGGGAGAGAAAATGTGCAATGTCCACTCTATCTCGCCCGGAGCTCTGGCCCCTTCCCTCTTGCTTTTCAGCATCCTCAGTGGCCCAAGACGATTGACAACATTCCAGTTTCTAGCTTCATTCCAAACAAGAAGGAGGAAGAAACAAAGAATGCAGCGCCTCTCTTTAAGGACATTTCCTAGAATCTCATATAACCTTCCTTTTTATAAGTTTCAGAACTTCGCAGAGAATGTTTTATTCTAGGTAATCATTCGCCTCATTCATAAATGGTATGAATAAAGAAGAGATATAGGGAATAAGCTCACAAAAGTCTAGTTTTAGCTCTTTCCGGTTACTTATTCTAATTCTCATCTTTTAAAAGTATCTAAAATGTGTATAGAGCTTAAGTCAGTTTAAATGTAGTAGAGAAGATGGAGGATTATTACAGAACAATCCAGGCCGCTCTGCATTTTCCATGAGTCTCCTTGCCGGGAAGGACTTCAGAGCAGCTGAGATTTGTGAGTCACAGCAGAGGAATATCTATCTATCCGCCACCTGTCCCCCACATACACTTCTCTCTATTTGCAGATAGCTTTGAATTTTATTAAAGAGATTGATCAGATGAAGAGGTTGGCATACGCCCTTTAACCACTCTTTTCCTTTTATTTTCTGGCAACCTCTCGTTCTGATTTTCTACCTTTTTGTGAAGCTCATCCTGGGGTAATTGGCCAGCCTCTTGGCATTCTGCTGACTCTGAGGAAACTTGGGAAAAAACATAGCAATTACTCTGATTCTTTTCAATAAGAATGAGTAAGATTTTATATAAGATCAAAGCAAGAAATTGATAGGAAGAAACAAAGAGTCAAAGAAGAATAATTTAAAACCAAAGGAGAAAAATAAAAGACTCTTCATAAAGATTGAACTACTATTTTAAGCAGACATTCTCCCTTAAAAATCTATATTTCTGCCTCTGGCATTCACTTGTACTGGAGTGTGTATGTGTGTGTGTGTGTGTGTGTGTGTGTGTGTGTGTGTGTGTGTGGTTTAATGTGTTTTATTAATTTAGAAGTGTAACCTCTTTAAGTCTGGCCCTGAGCTAGTTCTGGCCTCCTTTAATAAGATCTTTTATAGTATGTTTTTGCCCGTATGTACATAACTAGTTGCCTATGACAAATCTATTTTCACAGTTTCTTCCTCTTACCATAATCCGGAGCTTAGTTTGGTAAGCTCTGAGTTATTTATTCATCATGTTTCATTTATACAAAGCTTCCTCCCCTGCCTTAGCTGGAATCTTTTTGAGCACAGGGAGCTTACATGTCATTGTTTGAAGATGGGCCGGCTGCATCGTGAAGGATGAAGCTTCCCGGTGGTCATCTGTGCCTGGAAAAAGATCCTCATTTCCTCTGCAGACAGTCTTGGTTCAGCGGCCCAACCTAGACTTTTTGGAATTCAATTTTGAAAGTCTCTGGAGCTCTGGTAGTGCTCAGCTTGAATATTAAAATCACATGAGGCTGATATAACTGTTAAGTCAGAAACTTTAGAGACAGTATCCGGGTACTAGTGATATTTTTTCCAGATTTAGTGAGGCATGACTGAGAAACAAAAAACTATTTGTTTAAGGTATACATGATGTTTTGATGCATTTATACATCGTGACATGATTATCACAAAACTAAATAACATTCATCATCTCACATAGTTATCTTTTCTTCTAATGAGAACACTGGCCTGAATTCTACTCTCAAGTATATAATACATCATTATTAATTATAGTCACTATGCTGTATATCAGTTATCCAGAACTTATTTGTCTTATAACTGAAAGTTTGTAGCCTTTGACAAATATCTCTTTTTTCCCATCACCCAGCCACTGGTAACACCATTCTATTCTCTGTTACTATAAGTTTGACTTCTTAGATTCGACATATAAGCAAGATCTTGCAGTATTTGTCTTTCTCTGTTTGGCTTATTTCACTAAGCATAATGTCTTCCAGTTTCAACCACTGTTGTTATAAATGGCAGGATTTCCTTCCTTTTTAGGGCTAAATAATATTCTATGATAAGATGATAGATAGATAGATAGATAGATAGATAGATGATAGATAGATAGATTGATAGATAGATAGATAGATAGATAGATAGATAGATAGATTAGATAGATAGATAGTCACATTTTCTTTACCCATTCATTGCTCAACAAAACAGCTTAGTTCTGTACTATCTTTGCTACTGTGAAGAATGTTGCAGTGAACATTAGAGTTCAGATATCTCTTTGAAATAATAATTTTATTTCTTTTGCTATATACCAAGAAAAAGGATTGGTGAGAGTGTCCAGCCCTGTCTGCTCCCTGGAAGGGAGAGGAAGGCAGGTCTCACCAGGAGCTGGAGAAACCGTTCTACTAGCAGAGCAAGCCACGACTCTGTTCAAGGGGGCCCTTTCCACACCAACTTGCAAAATAACTTCTCAGTCTTGTCTCTTCTCTCAGAGAAAGGTGTTGCTCCCTCCACAAATGTCTATTTTCTAAATACCGGGTGTCATGAAGAGCACTGGGCAAAGAAACCAAAAGCTGCATTCTGGCCTCAGTCATTTCTCACCATTCTATTGGACAACTTACTCAACCTTACAGAGTCTCTGTTTCTCTGTCAGTCTAGGATTAGTTTCTAGAAGCAGCCTCCGTTTCCATAGCAGGCTCCAGTGGAATCCAGAGACAGACCAGACCTCTTGCTTCTGACTTGTTGCCACCTAAAAACCAGAGTGGCCACACACCTTACTCCAGCTCCAAGGCTGCCTGGGGAATTATTTACCCTTTCTGGCCAGTTCATCTTCCCACAGCTTTGAAACCACTGCTTCATAGCGCATTTCCATGTGATTCTGCATGTTAATTGCTGAGGCCCTGGCACTTTAAGATAATCTGGTTAATAACTGAGACTGCAGCTCATGTCATCGTTTTTGCTGTTTGTTTTGAATGTCAGGTTTCCTCTGTTCTTCGAGACCTTTAAGGGTTAAGTTACATTCACTGTTTTGCTTCCTTCGCACTCCCACCCCAAAATCTCTCTTGGATTTGTGTACATGGTTTGGTGTTTGGTTGTTTTGGGTTCATTTGCTGTTATTGTTGCCATTTTTTGTCTTGCTCCACTCTCACAAGCAGTTAAAAGACTTTGCGTCTCCTTGAACCCAAGATTTCAGACCCTTTTTTGTGTATCTCATTCACCTTCAGCGAGATCCACTGCGGGATTAGCCCCTGGGGGTTAAAGACCTCTGCCCGACCCCAGGAGGCAGCCTTCGTTTGAGTTGGAACTTTGCCTTTTGTTGAGTCAGCCTGCCTACCTATAACTTTAGCCCATAAGTCCCAGTTTTCCCCACAGTAACAACAATGTCTCTTATAAAATGACTTTTTTCCAACATTTTCCAATATAAAGAACTAATTGGTCTGTTAAAAAACAAACAAACAAACAAACAACAACAGGAAAAAAAAAAAGATTCTCTAGTCCTACTCCATTCCCAGTGTATCAGAGATCAGGGAAGAGCCAGAGAGCCCAAATTTTTAAGAAGTTCCTTATTTTTTTATGCTAAAAAATACTTTTCTATAAGATTAAACTTTCTGTATTTGAAGGCTATTGATATCTACAAAACTTCTCTTTTTTTCAGAATAAACATCCCTTGTTTCTCATACCAACCCTTTCAAGCACTAGTCTCCAGACCTCCTTCCGAACTGTTTGTCCAATGCAAACAACGAATGGACCCTATTGATTTCCCTATTGAAATATGACACCGATGGGTGAAAACAATCTTCATTTATTAATGCATTTCTTCTCTTAAGTGCCTATTGAGCACATATTAATCATGGGCATGATGTTGGTATTAAAAAAAGAACAAGATATTCACAGTATTTTTGCTGTACTCCTAAAGGTAATAGAAAGAAAACAAGAGAAGAGAAAAGGAGGAAGGGAAAGGGACAGAAATAAGAAGAAAAGAAAGAAGAAAGGAAGGAGAGAAAAGGGGAAGAAGAGAGAGAGAGAAATTTACAAAATGTATGAAGTACTATGAAAGAAGTAAGCCTACGGAATGAAAAATAATTTTCCTCTACCCTTCTGAGTTCTTAGTGGAGACGTCAGTAATAAAATATAGATTAACAGGAGAAAAACAAACAGAAGTTTATTATTGTGTATACCTCGTGTATGCATGGGAGATACCCAGGAAAATTGAGTAATGCTCTGAGGTGGCTTAGAATTCAGGCTTAAATACTATCTTAATCAGGAAAAGGGTGGAGACAGAGGTCTCTTAGGGGATATTTAATGGTAAAATTCAAGAGATCTTTCCTCAATCTTAAATTCGCATCTGTCTACATCAAAGGAAATGTTATGCTTGACAATGTAAAAATTATACAATAAAAAATGAGAGTGAAATGGGAAAGGTATTCAGGGGTGGAATAAATTCACAAAGGGTCTCATCTTTAAAAATGAAAGCCAAAGATATAACTTAAAACTTAAATTAACAAGTAATCGAAATATAAGTCTGTATAATAGTTCAAAAGAAATGCTACGAAAAATAAAATTGACGAAAATCAAATGATGAAGAAAAAGAAGAGAAGAGGAAGTAAAAAGAAGAATGGTAACTTTATCACTTCTCTTATTAAGGAATTAATAGATATTTTTTAAACAAACAAAGGACTAAGGGCATTACATAAAATTATAAATTATTATTTACTAACAAAACAAAGTAGATACCTTTCTAAATATTAGAAGTATTGCCCATAGAACCAATGCAAAGAAAAAAAAAACACTAAAAAAATTGTCTAAATACAGAAAACAATACAAATTAAAATGTTAGACCTGAAACCAAATATATGTTACATCAGTTAATACAAATGGCTTAACTTAGCTATTAAAATAAAAACCTTTTCAGATTGGATCACAGAGCAAAACCTACTTCTATGCAGTATACAAAATACATACCTGAAAAAAGGAATAAAGTTAGAAAAGAAAATTTGTGCAAAGATATACTAGGCAAATGCAAACAGACAAACAAACAAAAAGCCACACGTTATCTTGGAAATGTGAGGGTTGCTGGGGCTTTGGGTTCCTCTTGGGAGGGCATGTGGGGAGACTGCCTGTTTCCTCCAGGCTTTTGTGAGGTGGGGCCAATCACTGTGGAGCAGATGGACCAGGAAACCTGAGCTCTAGTCCCTCTGAATGACCTGGGGTGTGGTGGGGAATGAACCATAGACCTGACTTTTCCCCTGAGCTCCAGACCCATACATCCTCCACCTCCCTGCCATAACACCTAAACATGCGCCTGATGGACTTGCCAAATTTAAAGCAGTCAACACGGAACTCTTTCCCAAACCGGCTTCTCCCACAGGGTGCCTCCACGCAGAAAGTGGCATTGCCATTCATCTAGCTGCCCAGCCTCCAAACTGGGAATCATTTTTAATTCTTTCACTCCTCACAACTCACCTGTTGGCAAAATCCCACTGGCTGTGCCTTCGCAGTGTATTCTAACCTCAACCTCCTCTCATCCTTCCCACCTCTATCACCCTTGATGATCCAAGCTACCAAGATTTCTTGCCCAGACCACTACAAAATCCTTCCATCTAGCCTACCTTCCTACTTCCCTTTTTCTGGCTCTTTAGCAGCCAGAGTGATCCTTTTAAAACATTAGAACAATTCATGAGCTCTGCGTAAACCTTCCAATGGTTCTCATCATACTTAATGCAATCCAAGAGGACAGGGGCTTCATCTGTCTTATCTGGTTTATAACCACATGACCTACAACAGTGCCTGGTACATTGTTGGAACTTAATAAATATAATATTTGTTGACTGGATGAATGAATAAATGAGGGGATGAAGAAATACATGAATGAATGAGTCCTTTTCAAGCTCAATTTCTCTATTTCACAAATGTGGGTAATATGGGCCAGTAGGAATGTAGTCAGCCTAAAACAGCACTGGTGAATCTTTTGTATCCCATATGGAAATAAGCATCTAACCTGTTGTAAATTCTTTAAAATTAGGTATAAACCAGATCATTCGACCTCCTTTTTAATACTCATTTATCCCTGTAGTTGTTCAGCCATATGATGGCTTTAAACATGTTTAGAGGCAATGTAAGGATATTACCTTTCACCACGGGCCAGTAATCATGAGACTTAAATTACATGCTGTGGAGTAGGAATTAATAGCATATGATAGTGAGGGAGACAGCGGTGCTTCAGTGGAAGGAGCATGGCTATCACAGCCAGGCTGACCTGGTTGTGTACCCCACCTGTAGCACCTGTCAACAGAATGCTCATGTGCATAGCTGCAGAACTGAGTGTGATGCCCACTTCTGCCATTTACTTGCTGTGTGACCTTGTGCAGGTCACATGGCCTCTCCAAACCTCAGCCTTCTTGCATTTAAAAGGGTGTATATAGTCTACCCTATAGAGTTGCCATGAGAACAAATAAGAGAATACACACAAATCACTTAGCAAAAACTGGAACTTTAGTAACATACTAAATGCTCAATAAATATTGGCTGTCATTATAAATAATCAGACGTTTGTGAGGATTAAATAAAATGATATGTAAAAATGTATATGGTGTATATAATAAATGTTAGTTCCCTCTTTTCAACCCCTGCCCTCCTCCTCCCTCACTACCCATAGGGAGAGAAAAAACCAAGGATATTCATTGCATAGATTCAGTGTTAAAAAGGGAAATTTGACACTATGTGGACAATAGGGGGAAAAACGTAAAGGAAGAGTTACATTAAAAAATATAAAGCAAACAAAACCACAGGAAACCTAGAAACTATTTAAAAGGCCATTTATCAGAAACCCAGCAAAAAAAGTGTGCCGAAGACCAAAAATACCAGGCACTCAAAACCAGCAAAGTCAAAGAGAGTGCCACAATGAAAAGAACACTTCAAAAACCGGAGTGAGAGCCCAGCTTAGCCTAAATGGGAAAGCCCACAAAATGCGGCAGCTGAACAATGTTCAATGGCAAACGTTTAATGAGTATCTACCATATCAACTGGGAATTGGGCCAAAAAGACTTTAAAGAGCACTTTGCAAAGAACTCCTTTCACTACATCACAAAGAGGAAGTGATCATCATGTGACCTGCTTACTCAACTTCGAAAAAGAGAGAGGGAGCAGCAGAGAAATGGAGCTGAGTAGTGAAAACCTGGGCTGCCCGGACAAAACAGAGGGCTGGCGCTCTGAGCTTTAGAAGCTGACGGGGCCAGGGAGGGTGTGGGGGTCGGGACACAGCATAGCACATTCACCATTTCTCTTCTGTCTTTGTGTCATAATACTCATAAACACAGATTTACAGAGGTATGTAAATATAGCTACAGCTTTTTTCTTTTTTTTTTTTTTACAGCGTAAACAAACATCACAGTAACTATTGAGGAGAGATGCCAGGATTATACCTAAAAGGTATGTAGCACAATGTTTTCAGGCTAATGAAATTCAGTTGATGCAAACTTAACAAATAAAGAGGTCAAGTTGTTCATTTCACATGATGTTCTGAAGGTGGCTCTCTCAGGCTCTTTAACTATCTCAGGGAATATTAAGTGGATTTTTCCATGATAGAAGATGACTACCAATGTTCTTTATTTTACCATTAACGCTGCAATTTGGATGCAGGTAAATAGTCTTCAATGACTCATAGTCTTCACAATCAACTGCCTTTATCCAACTCTCAAACTTCCTTTCTATTTCTGATTAATGCAAATACAACCAAAAATATTTATTTTTGTCTTTGTGTCTAATGAAAGTGTTCGGTCTTGAAAAGAATTTTCGCTGCCAACGGCAACTTTGTGAGTCTCTTCTTATCGTCAAGGTTAACAATTAATTCTTCTATTTATGCATTTACCTTTGCCACAAGGTCTTACATTTTCTCCACAAAGACAAACAACAGTTTAATTATTTGCCTGAAAAGTTTAATGAGCACTATCTCCCAGCTGAGTTAGCATGCAGGTGGGTGCTGGCAAAAAGCTTTCAACTTTCTCTAGAAAGACCAGCATGCAAACCCCTATTCTTTACCCAGTTTATATAATATTTTGACCAGTGAGCACACTGAGAACATTGATGCCCACTGAGAAGATTAAGACAGACCCTGTGATGGTTCATTCTGTGTGTCAATTTGATTAGGCTAAGGGATGCACAGATAGCCAGTAACACATTTTTTCTGGGTGCATCTGTCAGGGTGTTTCCTTAAGAGATTAGCCTTTGAAGAAGCAGGCTGAGTGAAGATCCCTCTTACCAATACAGGTGAATATCACTCAATTCATTGAGGGCCTGAATAAAATGAAAAGGTGGAAAAAGAGCAAATTTGCTCTCTGCTTGTTCAGGGACATCCATCTTCTCCTGTCTTCGGATATCAGCTCCTCTGGTTCTCGGGCCTTTGGATTTGGACTGGAACGACACCGCCGGCTTTCCTGGGCCTTCAGCTCCAGCCGGCAGATAGATTGTGGGGCCTCTCAGCCTCCATAATCACCCAAGTTGATTAAACCTCTTTCTACATATCATTATGTATCTATTAGCTCTGTTTATCTGGAGAACATGGATTAATACAGACTCTCTGAGGTTAAGTGATCTAAGTAATTGTGGTGTAACTTGGTGTGTGGCTATGGCGATGGCTGAGGCATGGGCAGCTTCTCCTGAGCATTGCCCAAGTTCACGCAAGAGCATATGCTTATCCTTGAGGAATATGTGTTCGCTATCCCTTCGGCCCAATCTTATAAAGAAAAAAAAGAAAAGAAAAGAAAATGGTACTTCCAAATACATAACGAGTAAGCTGTGGGCAATTTAACAAGTGTAGGATGTACTTAAATGCCTATTTTAAACCTGAGTTTTACACTTGCAGAAATGCAAATAAGCCCAGAATGTTATATCTCGTGTGCTAAAACTGATCAATGTAGAACTATTTATTGCAATGATGTTTAAAAATCAATTATGCAAATTTTGAATGAGTCTTAGAAATTCTTTCAAAGTTGATTTCAGAATCACTCAGTAGGAGAAAACTTGGGAGAGGCCTATGTCATGGACCACGTGGATGTGTTCAGGCTCAGAGAGAGGCAGCCGCCAAAATGATGCATCTTCATGTGTTTAAAACACCAACCTGAACTGTGACTGGGAGACTAAAATCGACCCCACTTTTACTTCTGATTGGACTAAGGCCAGTAATGATTTGGACGTTTTAATGTGCTTGGTGTGCTCCATCCTAAGTGATGTGCAGGTGAAAATGTGTTGATTCTTAAACTTCTTTCAGTCAAATTAAACACATTTTCAATCAGGTATGTGATCTGCTTGTTATGGATTTGGTAGTGTCACCATTGCTATTCATTACAGAGGTTCTTTCCGGAACCCAAGTCTGCTCTAATTATCATTTACTTGAGTTTTTTCTGAATGTTTCTCATGGTCATGTGGACATTAAAGATTGTACTTAAATGGTTTATAATTTATCCATGCATCCAGTGGAAAATTCAAAAATTAAATTTTAAAATGATCCCACTTAAAAATAGAATGACATAAAGATCTCTCTGTCACACACATACACACACATACATGTAGACACACACACAGGTACACGCAGAATTTTTCATATTTTTATCCTGTCTGGAAAACACACAAGGTAAGTTAATTTAGGAGGAAACTCAACCCAACTTTGGCCGGTGGAGCATCTAACCTGAACTGGCTTAGAAAAATCACATCACATTCCACAACTACATTTTCCTTCCATAATCAGTTTACCCCTCTGATGCTCCCACACACCATTTAGAGTCAACAAAGGAAAATCTCTGTTCTCATCCAAGTGGCCAGTGTTTGCAAGATACAAGAATTGTGGGTTAGGACTTCCTTACTTGGTAGGAAGGAATGAAGATCTCTAGGAGTGTTGTAAGACTACAAGGGGAGAGGGTGTGTGTGGAACGAAAAGGTTGGAGCTGAAGCAAGAGGGAGATCAAGGACCACGAAGCTAGAAGGAGTTAGGCACTCTGGAAGCCTCAAGAACAAGAACTTCAGGCAGTAAATGGAAATGAGTGAAGTGAAAGGAATAATGATTCCTAGTTCTCTGACTCTGTAGTCCTTTGGGATGTTTATTGGACCCACTCAGAGAGGGAAAGCTTAATTTAAGTTCATTTAAGTTCAACCCATGTTCCGTCTGGGGAGGAGGGATGGGCCATCTTTCAGCAGGCAGGCTGCAGCCATTCCCTGAGCCACTGTGGGACACTACCCCTTCCCTGAGCATCACAAGGTCTTCAAGTAATTCCCCAGCCTCAAGCCCTCAAGGCTGGTTCCCCATGGGGTACGGCCTCACTGCTAAGAAGTCTGCCTCTACTGGAAGACACCTGTGGAAAGGATAGGGTATGAATCCCTGAAGACCTCACCATCCCCGAATGCCTCCCACTCCCAAAAATCCTTGCTTTGTTCGAAACGCATTTCTGTTTCCAAGGAATGTGCCTCTTCATGACAACGGCCAGCATGAGTTGCTGCTCTTTCACAGCACTTTAACTACCTAGTGTCAGCCTTCACAAAAATCATGTGAGGCAAGTACGAGCCGTGGTTCTGTGTTTTGGCTGAGGCTCCCCAGGTGGAATCAAGCTGGAAGCCAAGGCCTTTGATGCCAAACCTTGCACTCTCTGTTACGCTCCACTGTCATCCTCGAGAAATGTCCTAACTCTAGCTTTTCTTTGGCATGGCTCGCTGGACCTAT
This sequence comes from Rousettus aegyptiacus, assembly GCF_014176215.1. Classification (NCBI taxonomy): domain Eukaryota; kingdom Metazoa; phylum Chordata; class Mammalia; order Chiroptera; family Pteropodidae; genus Rousettus; species Rousettus aegyptiacus. Next base: position 150,858,950 of record NW_023416306.1, on the reverse strand, counting down.
CCCTCCTATTATTTCTCTTTTTCTTCCCTTCTTATGATTCTGTGCCCCAAAACATTCTCTGAAATGTTTTTAGCAGTAAAGATATTTCAGCGGGTTTTAGGAGGCCCAGGTAAAATGCAGATGAAAAATTCCCTGAGCTTTTGCCAAACAAGGCTTTTGCAATCCAATAGTATTTGACCCCTTCCCTAACCTTCTGAGTATTGAAAAGAGCTGGAGTGTGCTGTTTACCAAATGAATCACAACAGAATTATTTGTTATAATTTTTTTTATCATTGCTCCCAGAATTTCTGCAGCTCCCTGTGAAGAGCATACAAATGGGTACAAATGGATTGTCTTTGCTTCTATTTTATTGTTAGCTGTTTTGTTAACTGAAAATGCCCTGAATGAAAACACAATCGGGACATGCCCTCGGAACTGTTTCTTATGCTGCATATCCAGAGGTCTTCTCTCATTAATTAAAACAGTCATTCTACCTTATTAAACATGTATGGGAAGCAGCATGTTGTTTTCAATTCTATCCCAGTTTAAAGTTTAAGAGACATTTTGGTAGTTGGGTAAATACAAGGAAGAATAGCGTGGGTAAAGGTGAGGAGAGGGGGAAAAAAAGAGGAGGAAAATACCAAACTAATACTCGATGTTTCTTTGGGGGTCATTTTATAGCAGAAGGTAGGTTAAAAACCAGTCAGGAAAGCTAACATAGAAGATGAGATCTGGAAGGAAATCTAAAGATCATTTACTCAGTCCATTCTGGTCTCATTTTCCAGATAAGGAAGCTGAGGCTCAGAGAGGTTAAAGGGCTTGCCCAACGCCACACAGCATGTTACGGAGCAGTTAGGGCTGTTACGACAGCCCTGGGAAGCCTCAAAGGCACTCTCTTCCCCCAATGGGTACCACTTCCCCAGGAGCCAATCCTGGGTAGTCTGTTTTCCAAGAACTGAAGGCCAACATCAGTTTATCTCAGAGCCGAGAAACAAGGAAGTAGGCCAGGATACATCCTATTTCAAAATAAGCTACTGTTTGGTTTTGTGCCCATAAGAATTTTCAAGCTGTCATACTTCTGAAATCCCTATGACTTCCTGAGTATTTTCCCTTTGGTTGTCATCTGGGCTCCTGTCTGAATTATGAGCCAGGCCTCAACTATTGCAAATATTTATTGCCTCCATCCTTCCACGTCCCATCCCCTCTCTTTACACTTCCTTCACATATAAACACACATGCTTGTCTAAGTTAACCAGATAATCTAGAAGAGATATTTCTGTTTATTCTACTTAATTTATAATTGCAGCTACACAACTGCTCCAAGGGTATATTTAAATCAAACTAAAAGTAACCATTGTGAACATTAGAAATCTAACTTCCTGCTGTGGCAATCCCCAACCATATGATGCTTCTTGTCCTGGTACTTTGCTTAACATCATTGAAATGTGCAATAAATGCACATCTATTGTGGACCTCATAAAAGAGTTTGTTGGTAAAATGTAAAAGAACCTTGTTGCAAGTGTACAAGGATGTAAAAATGGCACTCAGTCTAAGTGTTGGTTTAGCCCCAAGACATAGCTAGCAAATAGTCACTTTAAGGGACTTGCTCAGGAGTTGATTAAATGCTAATTTTGTACTTATGGAACGTAGCTACTTACTGCTTAAAAAGAATTTCATAACTATAAACAACTACATTAAAAAAAGAATAAATTTACATGAGTCCCACTGATACAAATAAATTATTGAATAAATTGATAAATGACAAATCTCCTATGAAAAAAATTATAAATAAATTATATGGATACTTCACTCTAAAAAAGGGAGAGCATAACTCCCCACTCATTAAGTGTGGAGTGTGCATAGTGACTGCCTTCCAAAAACTATAGTATGGAAAGTGGATAAACAAGGGGAACTTTACAGTGGATAAACCTAACAAACACTGCTTTAGCCCAGTGATAGAGATCAACATAATCATAAATCAGTATGTACTTTTAATATGATATAATAAAAACAATACTTTACCTCCGTGATTTTCCTTCTAAAAACTTATAGCCACAATGCAATCATAAAAAAAAAAAAAAACCACCAGATAAGTTCCAATGAAAGGACATCCTATAATACACCTGATTGCTACTCCTCAAAAATGTCAGAACTATCAAAAATAAGAAAAGTCTGAGAAATTGTCATAGCCAAGAGGAGTCTAAGGTGGCATGACAAATAAATATGACATGGTATCCTAAATGGGATCCTAGAACATAAAAAGGACATTAAGTCAAAAGAATGAGAAGATTAGAGAAAATATTTGGGAAAGACACAACTAAAAAGGATAGTTATCCAAAATATACAAAGAACCCTTAAACTCAACAACAACAACAACAAAAAACTAAACAAACCATTAAAATGTTGGCCAAAGATCTTAACAGACACTTCATTAAAGAAGATATACAGATGGCAAACAATCATATGAAATGATACTTCACGTCATATGTCATCTGGGAAATGTAAATTGAAACAACAACGAGATATGACTATACACCTATTAAAATGGCCAGAATCCAGCACACTGACAACACACAATGCCAGTAAGGATGTGCAGCAACTGGAACTCTTATTCATTGCTGGTGAGAATGCAGAATGGTATATCATTTGGAAGATGGTTGGGGAGTTTCTTATAAAACTAAAATACTCTTACCATACTCATCCAGCAATTGCATTCCTTGGTATTTACCCAAAGGAGTTGAAAACTTTTGTCTACACAAAAACTTGCACACAAATGTGTGAGGAAATTTTATTCATAATTGCTAAAACTTGGAAGCAACCAAGATGCCCTTCAATAGGTGAATGAGTAAATAAACTGTGATAAATACAGATGAAATAATCTCGTATACAGAAACCCCTAAAGAATCCACCAAAAAGCTATTAGACTCAATAAATGAGTTACGGGATACAAGATCAATATACAAAATTCAATTATATTTTTATAGACTTACTTTGAACAATCTAAAAATAAAATTAAGAATAAAATTTCATTTACTATAGCATCGAAAAGAATAAAATACTTAGGAAGACAATTTGCAAAAGAAGTGCAAAACTTATACTCTAAGAACTACAAAACATTATTAAAAGAATATAAAGGAAGACCTAAATAAATGGAAAGACATCCCATGTTTGTGGATCAGATTTAATATTGTTCAGATGACAATAGTCACCAAAATGATCTACAGGTTCAATGCAATCCTTATTAAAATCTCTGCTGGCTTCTTGGCAGAAATTAACAAGCTTATCCTAAAATTTGTATGGAAATTCAAGGCACTCAGAATAGCCGAAACAATCTTGAAAAAGAAGAACAAAGCTGGACAGTTTTTTATTTGAAAATTTACTGTGAAGCTACAGTAATAAAGACAGTCAAGTACTGGCATAAAATAGACACATAAGTCAACAGAATAGAATTGAGAAATAATGCATTACATTTATAGTCCACTTTTTTAAAACAAGAATATCAAGAAAATTAAATGAGTATAGCATAATTTTTTTAATAACTAGTATTTGGACAACTGGATATTCAGTACAAAATAAATAATTTAAACCCCTGCCTCACACCATATACAAAAATTAACAGCAAATGCAATACCGACCTCCATGGAAGAGCTAAAACCAAAACTGTTAGAAGAAAACAGTGAATCCTATGGGACTCGGGATTAAACAAAGTCTTTTTAGATACAACTTAAAAAGCACAAGCAACAAAAGAAAAATAGATAAATTGGACATCAAAATTAAAAGCTTTCATGCCTCAAAAAATACCATCAAGAAAGTGAGACAGCAACCCATAGAATGGGAGAAAATTTTTTTGTAAATTATATATATGATAAGAAACTAAACTAATATGTAAAGAACTTTTACAACAAAATTAGACATGGATAGATGACCTAATATGGATACAGACTATGAATAGACACTTCTGCATGCAATGGAATATTATTTAGCAATAAAAAGGAATGTAGTACTGATTTGTGTTATAACACAGGTGAACCTTGAAAATGTTATGCTGAGTATAAGAAGCCAATTAAAAAAGACCTCATATTGTATGATTCCATTTATATAAAATGTTCAGAATAGACAACTCCATAGAGACAGAAAGTAGATTAGAGTTTTTCTAGTGTTCAGAATGTATTCATGGGTGGGGGAGAAGGAAGTGACTGCTAATGGGTATGAGACATATTTTGGGGGGCTGATAAAGATGTTCTAAAATTGATCGTGGTAATGGTTACAAAACTCTATGAATACACTAAAACTTATTGAATTGTACACTTTAAAAAATTGGAGTAGATTGCATGCGAGTCACATCTTAATAAAGCTGTTACTTAAAAGAAAAAATTATGCAACCTTAGCTGACAACCACCTTCCAGTCTGCAAGAGTCTGAAGATGAACAAGTAGGACTATGTCAAACTAGAAAGCTTTAGAACAGCAAAAGAAATCATAAACAAAATGAAGAGGCAACCTACAGAAAGGAAGAAAATATCTGCCAATCTTATATCAAATAAAGGAGTGATACAAAAAACATAAGGAATTCATAAAATTTTATATCTTAGTCTTGGCCCTGATGCCAGCCATATCCATACCTGTCAGATGAGACCTCTCTGATATCTTACCTCTCCTCCCTCTTCTCTGCTTCACCTGGAATGACCAGAAATTGTGGTTAGCAAACAGAGGAGGGAGGGTAGGAGTGTTGGTACTGTGCTAGGTTGGGGAATCCTAAAGAAGCCAATCAGGCCCCCTTTCCCTGGGGCAGGCCAAGGGAGGAAAGAACCTCTCATTCTAAACGTAGTTGGAGTTTTGAATATTTCATGGAACCAGACATCCTAATTATTGAAATGAAACTGATGTCATGACTTGAGGTGACCAGAAATTTTTTTTCTTTTATCTGAGAGTGATTAAGAAAACCTGGGGCCTGCCCTAGATCTCATCCAAGAATTAAGAAAACAAATTACAAAAAGCAGATCTGAGCCAGGACCTGGGGGTGGAGGCTCCAGTCAGGTTGTTTTGGGCTGCATCACAGAAGTCATTGTGTTGGTTATGGGAGGTTACCTTTCCATAAAGAAGTCCCATGTATGAAACAGAGCACATGATCATAGTGACTCTCTAGCATTTTTATGTTTTCATGCTTCTCCGAATCCTGAATTTTAAGTAGAGTTTTTAAAATCCATTTCATTGTCTGCAAGACCTACGTTATCTTCAGCACTATCTCCACCACTGCAAGAAAACGTTTATGCTTGCTTCCCCTTTGGCTGAGTGTTCCATAATGTTATTTCTGCTCATTCTGAAGTTTGAAATATTCATTTCTTCTTCCAACCTTTTAATCAAAAGCTAAAAGAAGGACCCATTTTAATTAAACCGAATCCTTTCAATAAAATAAATTTTAATATCAAGAAATTCCTACAACTACTTTCTTTTCCCCTTCCCCAATTACAGTGTTTCCTGTTCAATCTCATTTGACATTATCTTGGTTTTAATATCGTCCCCTTTCAACTATACTCCACAATAATTTCCTAAGGGAATACTGAGTTTTCCATGTTATGTATCTCCATTAGCTTTTAAGTCTCTCATCACCAGGAACACTTCTAGTGCAATAACCCAATTATTTCCAGGGAGATTGGAAAAGGAAAAGATACCACTGAAGACAATTACGTTTGTGTGAAGTGGAGTTAGTGTGACTGGCTGGTAAAGTCTCATGAAGGAGGACTCACTCTAAGTCCTTAGAGACTATAAGAAATAGAAATTTTAAAGGAGGCTGCAAAAGCTGGTATCAATTCACCCACCTTTCATGCCATGAGTTGACACTCATTACTGTCAGGAAGCCAAGCACGGTCCAACCAGGGGGTGCATATTTGCATGTCAACAGGACCCCACACATCAAGTCCGTGCTGTCTGGGTCTAAGAAAACCCTGCATGTTAAAAACGCAGGAACAGCCTTTATTTCCACATATATATACACTCTGTTTTCTTGAATTACGTATTTCTTTTGGTCTTTTATTTTTCCACTTTTGATAGAATTGTGCTACTTCTTAACGCTACTATAAGAAAAATAACAGGATGAGTGTGATGATAAAGAGCAACTGACGCTGGCAAGTAGAAATGGGGAATAATGGGGACTGTGAAGGACAGGAGAGTACAAGCCCCATCTAGTGGGGACAGCGTTGTCACTGTGTGGGAACACTTGTCGTGTAGGCTAGATGTTCCTATTATAAAGAAATTCAGATATTTATGTGCTACCTTCCTTCTCCTAAATATTGTTGGAGTTTTTTATAACCACATATGGGCCAAAACTGATAGACTAAACTAACCCCATCTACAGCTGGATTTTACCAGAGCAGCACAAGTTTACAACATCTGCTGCACATACTTAGAAATTTAATAAAGCTCAGCTAAATATTTTTGTAAATAGTTAAAGGAACTTCTGTTTAATTCTATTTTAATTTGAAAGATGTACACACACACGCACACACACACACACTCATAATACTGTATATAATAAATTCAAGTTAACCCAGTATCGTGCAGGAAAATCACCAAGCCTGTTCAGTCAGTCACCCCAGCTGTTCTGTACCCAGGAGTATGATCATGAGAGAAACAGCTTAAACGCAAACTGATTTGGGACTCTTTTTTGAAATCGTTGCTTGATTTCTCTGTATACAGCATCTTGATACATAGAGTGCCACTGACCAGAAGCTGTTTGGACTTCCTGTTATATTTGAGTTTCTGTTTCTCTGAACTGTGATTCCAAACACTTTGGAGGTCTCAGGGATCTCCAAAGTAAAAGCTGGGCACATCACATAACTTTTATTATTTTACTTTTTTAACCACCCAAACATACCTTCCAAATTTTATATTCACATGAAGCGTAAGAGATGCCAGAAACCTCATTATCTTAAAAACGTTTTTATTGAAATCTCTTCCTCATCAGAACACTGCCATAATAAGTCTGGCTGTATGCAACTGGGGGACTAGTTTTTTTGAGAGAACTGGCCCCTACCTCAGAGGTCTGTAAGGCAGTCAGCATTTGGGGGTTATTTTCCTGGAAGAGAGGAAGAAGAGGACTGCAGTCACCAGCCACTCCCAGATTTTGCCCAGAGGATGACCATCGTGTCAAAGGGGAAAGGTCATGTGATGGAAAAAAACTCTGGGGAATCATCGGATTAAGTGACCCCAGAACCAGATAAAGTTCTAAAATATTCCTACAGAACCCAAACAGATGTCACTTAAATATCCGTAAGAGTTGGGGTCTAGGCAACGGGAGCAAGGGTCAGAATACAATAAGGCAGTGAACAGATTAGCAGAATCCAATCAAGTTCCCAAACCACTTAGCATAGTGGGGGGAAGTTGAGGATGTCAGTCAAAAGAAAGCTGTATCATTTCAAACCAGAGAAACTGGGCTGCAAGACCACCCACTACTGGAGCAACAGTTTTTAAAGGGTTCGAGATAGAATATGTGTCTTGGGACTGCTCCCCTGAGTGCCTGCAGCTCTAGATTGCTCATCACACCCAAACACTTCATGGCCCTCCATTAGCAACCTCAGTCCACCGAGATGATGACCTCAACCTAGGGTTGGAGAAATGGCTTTCTTTACCCTAGGGGAAGATTTAGACCTAAGGAGATGATGATGTACACCAATTCTATAAAATCAGTATTTTTTAAAATTAAGTTTAAGAATAGATTTTGTGAACATTAGGATAATCCATATATATTTGATGCATTCGATTACATACTTTAAGTATCGAAAATGTTTAGGAGAATATGATATATTAGAGAATAAAACATTGCCTTGTGATTCTAATTTTTAAAAAGTAAGATTGAGTAGTTAATTTTAGATTGTAGTTTTGAAGATTAAGAGAATTTTACAATTTTGCTGGAGCATTTAAGATTAACAGTCACTGGTAAGCCTGCTAGATTAGATTTGCTAGTATTGTTTAAGTACTTGGAAAATTTGCTTTTTAGTTCAGACAAGTAAAGACCTTTCTAAATAAAAGTTGAATATATTATCTTTATAAGTAATGTTTAAAAGACTTAAAATAATTTTATTAACTGGGTTAAATAGGGCTATTTCATAAGTGAAAATATAATACATAAATTGAATATAAAAGTTGAGGGAAAAGCCAAAATTTTTAATTTGTAACATTAATAAATCAACTGTTTTTAAAAAATCCAAAACAGCCTCAAACAGACCTCAGGGACAGAGCACATGCTGCTTCGACATAGCATAGACGCTTCAGGAAGCCTTCATCCTAACGTTCTTTTATCATTGGCTGTGTGACCTTGGGTAAGTCACTCTATTTCTCTGGTTCTTAAGTTTCTCCCCAGTTATAAAATAGAGAACATGGCCTAGCTAGTCCCTAAAGCCCTCTCCAGATCTACCATTCTAGAATTCCCAAACTACTTGTTCCATTTGCGGTGCATTTTGACGTGCTGCTGACCTGACCCTCGCTCACTCGCTTGCTCGGCAAGGCTGCCACGCCTTCAGAACAGTCCTGTCTGGCTGCTCTCCAGGGACTCTTTTTGTTTATGGTTTTCAATAGCATCCTACTGACTTGTTTATTTTTAAGGCTGAGGAAAATGTTTCCTTCCTTAAACCCAGCTAGGACAATAGGACAAACCATAAACAGGGAAAGCCGCGTGATCCACAAAACATTCTGACTCAACTCCCAAAAGTTCAAGAAAAGAGTCATATCTTGACCTAGACTTTTTGGATCTTAGAATTGGTTGTTTACTCCACCTTGTCAATACAATGTCAAAATAGTTGGTGAAGGAAGTCAATTCCATTCCCAAATCAGTCAGATCAAAGAAGTTGAGCAAGTCAGACCGTTAAGACTCTGACTATCTTACAGGTAAAGCAATCAGTTGCTTGTCTTTGGGGCCGGTTATTAAGTGAGCCACCTCTTCCAATGGGTAGGGTTGACCACGGGCAAAATTGTGATGTTGGAGAGGTTGCTCCCATGTGCTAGCGGTGCCTCCCACTTCCTTTAAGGGTTTCTCTTGAATCCCTCCTTGGCATGCTCATTCCCCTCCACCAGTCCCTTCACCGGTGTTTGTCTCATTGATTTTGCTCTGAGTCAGTTTCAGTGCCACCACGTATTAACTCTGAAAAAATGACGGTGCCCCCCGGCGATGTGCAGTGACCCTCTGTGTAACCTTGGACAAGTTATTAGCTTCTCTGAGCTCCAGTTTCTTCATCCATAAAAAGGGGCAATCATACCTACTTCATTTGATAGCGTTAAGGATTTAATTAATAATGTACATAAAATGCTTGGCATGAAGCCTAATGCAAAGTAAGCACTCAGAAACAGCATCTCTTTCAATTATTATTATTAATAACTCTTGAATTGCAAAGAGCTTCTACGCATGTGGAGTTTCCATTCAGAAAAGCCAGCCCACTTACCATCCACCAAGCCCACTGCTAAGATAGCACTGTGTGGGATGGAACTGGGTCATCGGTACCTAGCTAGACACTGAAGTTGACAGATGAGGACCCATGGGCCTCTCTAGAGAGTACAGGTGAGGTCATCTGATCTTGATGAGCCACAGTTTTCTCAACCATAAAACAGAGTAATTATAATATTGGCTCTACAGTGTTGGCCTGAAGATTAAATGAGCAGGCCTCCAGGGGATTGGTAAAATCTAATGAAAGAATAAAAATGCAGTCCCAGAAGATGTATGGAAAGGTGGAGCCTTACCTGGCAAACACCACAGTGTAAGTGAAAAGGTGTTGTTGCAGGCGGGGTAGTGGTTTTAATGGAACTATGAAATTGAAGCAAATGTGACTGTATGTGGCAGATGCATGCCTGCAGAATGGAAGCTGATGCATCAAGCTTTTACAGTTTGATGACACTAACCACTGAGGTCAACTAACTCCCTCGTTTTGAAACTGGCTTTCAACACAGCCTTTTAGTTACAATTTAATTAGTACCTGCAAATGAGATGTGTAGGCATGTTTGCCTTGCATGACGATTTTTTAAACTTTTAAAAATTAGTTGCTAATATTTATAAATCAGGAAATTTCTCATATAAATCTGAATCTCCAACTTCTGAATAGTCAGAAGCTCTGAACTCACCAAACCCTGAACAGCAAACAAGCAACAAGTGGGTTGAGATCATATTCGCTGCGTATTTTAGAAGGGGTATGGGGCCCCTTATACAACACAATTCCCATGACTCCCTTTCACCTCACACCTAGTCAATTCATTTGGTTACCTGCCTGGCCTCATCAGCACTGGAGTTTTCCATCCCTTCAGGGAGCCAACATGATAACCAGCTAACATAGTATGCTGACGGTTATGTTTCTTGCTGCAAATTAATGCAATTGCCACCTGTGTTTTGCATCTACCTCTTATGGGTTTGCTTAGTGTGAGTCAGTCCCTTGGGCACTGGCTCTGAACACACAAATAGGATCAAATGTATGGACCTACTCATTGTGAGGCTCAGGTTCCTCAGCTGAAACCAACTCTTCTTTGAACATCATTCTTCAACTTACCAATTATCTTCATAAATTTTTCAAAGCCCAGGGAACAAACTGCCAAACAGCGAGTGAAAGGCAGGGACATTATTCACCAGCTGAGTTGGAAATGAGACACTGGCCCAGTTAATCCATGAATCTACTGCAGATGCTGGGAAAGCTCTGTTTGTTTTATGACTTTCCTTGAAGGACTCAGCTTTAGATGTCACCAAATTATCTTGAGCATAACAAAAGCCAATGGAAAATGGCTATTGACAGACTCATTCCTCCTTGATTTCCTTGCCATCTCTTTGTGGCTTCCTTTGTTAGCTCTTCTTTTCTCTCAGAGAAAGCCCATGACCTTGGAGGCTTTTCTACTTCCTTTCTAGGTCTGTGTCTCCCCTATAATGAAATGAAGGTGCCTTTCTGCTACCCCCGGGATCTATGGCCAAAGGGAGACCACAGATGCCCTCTCAGCTTGCAGCCTATCCTTCTCAGTTTCATCTCAGCAGGAAAGGGGGCTTTGGGATCCATGCTTTTTTTCTTTCTCTCCTTACATCAGAGCAAAAGCAAACAGTAATTTAAATAGCATCTTTTTATAATAAGAAAAACCTTCAGCTTTCAATACAACAAGAAAGGCAGCCATTTGTTGCTGCTTAGAATGAGCTATCAGCATGCTTTTGGCATTACTTCCCCACCAGGGGTGATGGATATGCACTGAGCCATCTGTACTTCTCAATCAGTTCTCGTGACCAATGCTAGGCATTTGCAAGTCATATTAGGAGGACAATTTAATAATTAGCCCTTTATAGCTAACAGGTTTGAGTATGAACTAAACCCTTGGTTTTATCACCATTGCTCTAATCTACAGTGACCAGACCAGACATCCATGCACTTTCACAAGCAAAATACCTTAGCCATTTCTTTTTCTATGCGATAAGAAAATAGGTATTAAAAAATACATGCTCCTTTTTGGGGATGTGTAGAAAATAACCTTATGTCATATTCTACATACAGGAGCCAGAATGTTTGCAGTGTCAACTGCTACGTTAATGGATTCTTCTGGAAATGTCGAGGTTGATTATCCACCCAAGGTATGGTCCATAAATCTGCTTACCACTTGTCCTTCCCCCAGAGAAGCCTAAGCATAAAAGGAACTTGAAGAAAGCAACTCTTGACAGCCTCCAGGAAGTTACACTTCTGTTCCTAGATCACTTAAATTTCTGTGGCTAACTTACTGAGTTTCTAACATTTATGGAGCCTTTATTCCTCAGAAATGCCTGGAACATAGCCATCGCCTTATTTGATCAAAAGGCTCAGGATGGAGAAGAATAATAGTAAATCAAGGGGCTTGGAGTTAAAAGGAAGTTGGAACTTTTCTCTGAGCCATTGTGACCTTGAAATCAACAAAGAGGTTAAATGTTCACCATTCTGAAAGGTAAGAGTTTAAATGTCTCTGGCTTCTGAAAATTAGATGCCCCTTCACATTTTTTCGTAAGTGAAATAACTCCATAGCTGGAGAAAACTCTAAAGAGAGATAGTAAGTGTTTCCCTTCTCTGCAAAATGTTCACACAAAGGTCCCCCCACCCCCCGCAATGGTTTAAAATTTCCAAGACCTTTACCTTTCCAGCTGAAAGTGAGTATGATCAGAGTATTGAAAACAAGGAAGAGTCCGGGCAGGGCAACCCAGATCTGATTACCTCTTCCTGGGATGGGACGAGGGAATAGTCTTTAACGCTGTAAAGAGTTAGTTTAGTAGTTAATACATTTAAACTCTAGAAATACTGTAGGTGCTGAAAGCAATGAAAACAAAAGAAGAGTTGAAATAATAACCAAGCAAAGTAACAAACGATAAACTTGTGGAATTCCTCATCTCAGGAGGAGAGCAGGGCCGAAAATCCCAAATCCCAAAAGCATTTTCATCTTTTGTCTCCCACTCTCAGACTCCTGCATGGAATAACAATCTTAGACATCTCCCCACTCCCATTTCTGTTGCTCGCTGTAAGTCCAGTACTTTCTCGCCCATACAAGAAAATTCACTTCTGACCTGCCTGCCCTCTCCTCTGTGGGCTGAAGGATTATCAGGGCTGGCCACTGACTCCTGCCCTGCCACCATCTCAGCCTCACCTGCCCCCACCTACACATCTGAGAGGCCCTCAGTGTACCAAATGGGTAGCGAAGCACAATATCCTCTCACTTCCTAAAGGTAAAGGGGTCTGTCCCCCAGACTCAGGCCCCAGAGAGGTGGGATGAGGTGAGAGCGCAGGCCACACACGGGCACTTTGGTTCACATTCTCTTCCCTGACTCTCCTCAGCCAGCAGACCCTTGATCAAGCTTAGGGCTGGAGAACTGGCCATTACATCAGGCTTCCTTCCCAGGCCTACAGTGTATGACACAAACTTTGGCTTTGGTACTCAGAAGTTGGGTTTTCTCCCAATTGGAAATGTAAAAGTCCATTTGGAAAGTCAAAACCCAAGAAATGTGTAAGTTTTTACTTTGCCTTTTGCCCTTCACTCTGACAACTCTCCCCTGGGAACAAAGCCTGACCAATGCTAGCAGAAGGGTAAGGGACAAAGGGGTTACGGAAACGAAAAACATCACCCCACTGCACTTGCTTGTTCAAGGAGCTTCTGGAAATCCAAGAATTCAATTACACTTTTTTTGTATGTGTAAAAGGCCTTTTCCCCCACTATCTTATTGTAACTAGGATGTCTCCCCTTGCTGCTGGTCCTCACTCTGCCTCCATTCCTGCATCTGTCTCTGAGACACCCAGTAGGGGGCATCTTCACCTGCTGTGTTCAAAGCTGGCCCCAACACATGTGGTCTTTCCATCCTTAGCTGCTGTTCCCAAGCCACATACTAGTTTCCTCGCATGTCCTGTGTCTCCACCTCTCTCCTTGGTCCCTTGCACCCTGAATGACAGCCCTGAGGTGGCCTCCAGACAGGCGACAGGTTATTGGCATGGCCACCTTGCCCTGGTCACAGCCCAGTGAATGCCTTTGATTTCCCCCAATTTATTCTTTGGTGGAAAAAAGAGGTCGAAGCTTTACCAGGGCTTGGACCTTTCAGCCCTGTCATTTGTCTTCAGGACTTAGCTTAAAGATGTGATCCTGGAGAGTAAGAGTTATTGTGTTCGCTGCTAATTGAAAAAGAATCCTTTATGGCCTCATTACATTGTGATTATTTGGATTTACATTCTTTTTCTCTAAAATAAGATTTAAATACACAAAAAGTAAATGCAGATAAACACTTATAATTATATAACCAAATGTCCAAACTCCATAGGCTCAAGACATCACCTAATATTACTTGTAATGAAAGCTATAATTTTCAGTGTAAACTAAATATATGAGTTAGAGGAACCATTTTTATTCTTTTATCTTTTATGTTATGACATGTTTTTCATCCACATGAAATTTAAATGCAGTTGGCCTACTCAGAGAAAAATTTTCCTACTCTGGAGGATACCTTAAACAAGAGTTACTGATCAAGGTAATCGTGGCCTCTCAAAATTCTCTTTAAAGAGGTTTTAGAGTTCTCCAGTGCCTCAGGTTATGGGTTGTTTTGGTTTGGTTTGGTTTGTGCCTTGCATCTAAATGATCAGTATCAATCTATTCTTTTCTGTCGCCCAGGAGAACCATCCCCAACAAGCAGAAGTGAACTCAGTCCCAGGGCAGATCTGATTTTCCAGTTTACTGTGATGAAGAACCTTTTGGTTCTGGGGCTGTAATAAATACATCTGTCTTCAGTTGCAGGTAAGAACAAACCTATATAAATAATAGGAGTGTACGCATCTCTGTGTGTTCTGCAAATTAGCAATAAGCAATTTACTGATAGGAGACGAAATCGTGCAGAAAAGAATAAGTGTGATCCTGTATGCTGGAACAGATGCAAACCCAGGCAGACTTCTGGGGCGGGGTTGGACCAATGCCAGACTCTTCCCCATGATTGCCAGAGATAGCGAGGGTTAATTATTAAATGGATAGGGCCTTGGATTAGGAGTGCAAGAGAATGACAGTTTAAGAGAGAGTCTAGATTTGGAGAGAAAAGCCTGAGAGAAAATAGTTCCAGGTATGAGGATTACGGTGGGGTAGAGGGAGAGGGAAATTTCCAAACTGAATTCCTGAGGGAAGAAAGCCAGAAAGAGCTTTGTTCCTGTTAAAACCGGAGTCATCGGGAAGGAAGTGTGTCTGGTCGAGCTTCGGAAGTGAGGGGGAAAACTTAAGATAGGAGGCCAGACTTCTCTGTGAAGTTCCTGTGACATGTAAAACGACCTGGTGCCTGCCTGGAGAGCAGAATTTCCCCCTGGAGGAGGAGAGTAAAGGACTTGCCCTCCGACCGCAGGGGCTCGATAGATTGGAATGAGTTCCTCTGGAGGAGAGAAGCGGGCCACAGCAGTGTGGCCTAGAAAAGGGAGGGATAAACTGACACAGGGCCTCATCTCAGTTCTGCCATTAACTAGTAGAGGACCTCAGGCATGTCATTCAAAGACCTGGAACCTCAGTTCGCTCATCTGTAGGAGAATCAGCCAGTACACTTGTCAGGCTGTCAACACGTGTAATTGAGCAGAGCGAAGGCACCTGGCTCAGCCCAGGAGAAGCCTGCATGTGTTTTACAGTCGGTGTGATCCCTAAATTCCCTTCCAGCTCCGAAACTTAACCTGCTGTGAAGAAGAGAGCTTGGGATTTGTTGCTGTGAGACAAACCCAACTGATTTCCAGCTTTGACCTTACTAGCTGTGAATTTGGAAAAGTTGCTTAACTTCCCTTAAAGCTCAGGGAGGGTATCTAAACGATAATAAGCTTCCCGTCAGTCATGGTAGGAAATAAAGAAATGTACTCCCCTTCTGTAGTACAGGGTTGTTACTGGGAGGTCACTATGTTCCCAGCCCCCCAGCATCTAAGTCTGGTCAGGCGACTAGTTCTTACCAATTGAATAAATGAACCCCCATTACCGATCACAGCCTCAAACTTGATTTATCCATGTCATCATACCTACTTTTTGCTGGTTATCTTTTTTAATAGTTTTACTGATGTATAATAACCATATGATAAAATCACGCATTATAAAAGTATAAGTCAATGCCTTTAAATAAATTTATAGATCTGTGTAATCATCACAAAAATCCAAATTAAAAATATCGTCAGCACCACAAACGTTCATGCATTCCACTTGTAGTCAATACCCACTCCCCCCTCCAGGCAAAAACACTAATCACTCCCTGTCTCTATAGAGTTGCCTCAAAAGTCTTTGCGTAGGCATAATGCTTTCATTTCTCTTAAGTAAATACTGAGGAATGAAATCGATGGGCCACACGGAAAGTTTATGTTTGACTTTTTAAGAAATTGTCAAACTGTTTTCTGAGATGGCTCTATCATTTTACATTTCCAATAGCAATGTATCGAGGTTCTAATTTCTCCGCATCCTCACCGATTCTTGCTATTGTCTGGCTATCTCACTGTGGTTTTGATTTGCATTGCTCTGATGGCCCACGATATTGAACATCTTTTCATGTGCTTATTGGCCATTTGTATATCTTCTCCGAAGAAATATCTATTTGGATCCTTTGCCCATTTTTTAATTGGGTTATTATTGAGTTGTAAGAGTTCTTTCTATAATCTAGATACAAGCCCCTTATCAGATACATGATTTCCAAAAGTCTTCTCTTATTCTGTGGGTTTTCCTTCCACTTTAATGATGTCCTTTGACGCACGAAAGTTTTTAATTTTGATTATGTTCAATATATTTATTTTTCTCTTCTGTTACTTGTGTCTTTGATGTCTAAGAAGCCACTGCATAGTCAAAGGTCATAAAGGTTTATGCCTATGCTTTCATCTAAAAATATAGTTTTAGCTTTTCCATTTAGATTTTGTTCTGTTTGGAATTAATTTTTATATATGGTGTGAGAAAGGGTTCTAAATTAATTATTTTATATGTGGATATTTAGTTGTCCCAGTACCATTTATTGAAAAAATTATCCTTTATCCATTGAATTCTCTTGGTTCTCTTGTCAAAAATTAGTTGACTATATATGTGACAATTTATCTCATTTCCATTTTCTTAACCTCTATGTGTATCTTTATCAGTACATCACTCCCTTGATTACTATAGCTTTGTAGTAAGTTTTGAAATTAGGAACAATAAAACTGTGTTCTTTTTCAAGATTGTTTTGGATATTCTAGGTACCTTGAATCCATACAAATTTTAGAATTAGCTTTTCATTTTCTGCAAAGAAGCCACCTGCAATTTTGATAGGACTAGCACTGAATCTATAGATCAATTTCAGAGTATGGCCATCTGAACAATACTAAATCTCCTGACCCATGAATATGGGATGTCTTTCCACTTATTTATCTCTTCTTTTAATTTCTTTCAATAATGTTTTGTAGTTTTCAGAGTATAAGTTTCACACTCCTCTTTGAAATGTATTCCTAAGTGTTTTATTTTTTGATGCTATTGTAAATGGAATTGTATACTTTATTTTTGGATTGTTTAATGTAAATGCATAGAAATGATTAATTTTTATATATTGATCTTGTATCCTGCAACCTTTTTAAGTGATTTCTTTATGGTTTCTTACATACAGGATATTGTCATCTGCAAAAAGAGATAGTTTTCTTCTTTCTTTATAATCTGGATGCCTTTTATTTATTTTCCTTGCCCAATTGCTCTGGCTAGAACCTCTGGTACAATGTTGAATTGAAGTGATAATACAAGACATCTTTGTTTTGTTCCTTAAGGGAAAAGCATTCAGTCTTTCACTATTAAGTAAGATGTTAATTATTGGATTTGCCAAACTCCTCACTTCACCATGCCAAAAGTCCTGTGTCCAGTCCTGTGGGTCCCTTGCATAATTCTAGAATCAACTTGTCAATTTCTGCAGAAAAGGCTGCTGGAATTTTAATAAGGATTGTATTAAATCTGTACATCAATTAGGTCCACATTGTCACCTTAAACATTAAGTTTTCTGATCCATAAACGTGCTGCATGTTCTAAGGTTGACTGTCCACTCAGATATTGACCTCCAGAGAGCCATCAATTCCTTTGACCCTAAATTATGCTCTAATAAATATCCCCATAAATAAAGATGTCTCCTTATGAGCCTATGCGAGAAATTTGGGGGAACCTATAAGCAGAAGTAGAATACCAATACATCTGGTGTGATTTAAATTTTCCAAGTAGTGTTAGACCGCTCAGAAAAAAATGGCTATGCCAGTCTACCCTCCCACCAACAGTGCATGAGTGCATGAGTGTTTCTATATTCCCCAAATCTGTGCCAATAATTGGCATTATCAGTCTTCCTAATTTTCGACACCACAATATATCTGAAATTATATCTTATTGTTTTAATTTGCATTGATCTGATAATTAATGAGTTTGAGAGTCTTCATATGTTTGATGACCTTTTAGGTTTTCTGTATATAAATCATATGCTCATGACTTTTGTCCATTTTTCTGTTGGAGTTTCTGTCATTTTCTTGATGATTTTGAAGAGTGTTATATATTCCCTGCTTTTCAGAAGCCAATCTTCTGTTCTAATAGTCCATTTGACTGTTCTTATACCAATACTATACTGTTTGTGGGGTTGGTTTTGTTTTTATATAACTCTGTGATGTGTTTTTTCCATTGGATAGGGCAAGTGCCCTTCTTTATGCTTCTGTGTTAAAATTATCTTACCTATTTGTAAAGCTATTGTACCTATTTTTCCATATAAATTTAACATAGCTTATCAAAATCCTCATAAAGCTCAAATTGAATCTTCATTCTAAGAATAGTAAAATTTTAGATAATTGGGTGAGGGGAGTGACCTGTTTATAATATTATGTTGTCCCATCTTAGAACATAGAGTATCTCTCCATTTATCAGATCCTCCTCTATATCCTTTATAGAGAATTTTATGTTCTTAGTTAACTCTTAGATCTATTTTTTTTATTTTATTTTTTAATGGTGACGTTGATTAACAAAATCCAATAGGTTTCAGCTGTACATTTTAACAGTAATGCATATATATTTTTACACTGTGTGTTCCCTTCCCTTCCCATAATTAGAATTCTTTCTATCACCACATATTTGACTCCCTTTACCTCATCTACCTCCTCCCTCCCTCCACCCTCTGGTAACCACTAATCTATTGTCCATGTCCATAAGTTTCTGTTTGTCCTGTCTGTTTGTTGCTTTTAGGTTTATATCCCACATATAAGTGATATCATATGGTTTTCCACTTTTACTGTCTGGCTTATTTCGCTTAGCATGATTATCTTGAGGTCTACCCATGTTGTCGCAAATGACGGCAAGATCCATTTTATTTTTGATACTATAATAAATATTATGTTTTGTTTTTGTTATCATTACATTTTCTAGTTAATCATTGCTAGTATAAAAAATAATATTGGATTTTTAATTGCTCTTTAATCCAGCAATATTTCTGTGGTGATTTAAGTGTCCACACATTCTTTGACTCTCCTCCAAGAGGTGGAGTATATATCTCTCTCCTTAAGTACGTATGTGGTGACTCATGTTTAACAAATAGTGTGGCGAAAATGATGGTGTGTGACATCTGAGACTAGGTCATAAACTGTATAACAGTTTCCTTTTATTCTCTTTCAGGTCATTTGCCAACTGCCATATTGTGAAGATACTCAAGCAGCCTTAAAGAGACATCCATCTGGTAAGGAAATGAAGCCTTCTGCAAATTATCATGTGAGTGATCCATCTTGGAAGTGAATCATCTAGCCCCAGTCAAGTCTTCAGATAACTTTACCCTCCACCAGCATATTGACTACAACTTCATTAGATACCCTCAACAAGACCACCCACCTAAGTCACCAATGGCCACATATTATACAATTCAATTCATATAAAATACACAGAATAGGCAACTCTAGATAGACAGAAAGTAGATTAGTGGTTTCTTAGTGGGGACTGGTAGGGGACAGGGGGATAGGATGATAGCTGAAGAGTATGGGATTTCTTGTTGAGGTGACAAAAATCGTCTAAAGTTGACTGTAGTGATAGCTATACATATCTGTGAGTCTACACAAATTTATTTAATTGTATACTTTAGATGGGTGAACTGTATGGTATTATGGGCTGAAATGTTTACATCCCCTCAAAATTCATATTTTGAAGCTCTAATTCCCAATATAATGGTATTTGGAGATGGGGCTTTTGGGAGATAATTAGGTTTAGAGTAAGTCATGAGGCTGAAATACTCATGAAAAGATTAGTGCCCTTATAGGAAGACAGAGAGATTCTCTCTCCAGGTGCATGCACTGAGGAAAGGCCAGGTGAGCACACAGGGAGAAGGTACTGTCTACAAGCCAGAAAGAGGCCATCACCAAGAACAAAATCCAATCTTGGACATCCCAGCTTCCAGAGCTGTGAAAAATAAATATCTGTTGTTTAAGCCACCCATCTATTTTGCTGCCCTAGCAAGCTAAGTAAGGCATATGGTAGGTAAATTATATCTCAAGACAACTCTTTTTAAAGAAAATAAAGCAACCCACCATGAAGACTATTATATTACTTCAGTTCATTTCCTCCTTGGAAATCAACTCTGCCTACCATGCCATAGCACCCTTTTCTAGGACCTGTGAAAAACTCTAGAATCTTGTTATCACCAATTCTTGACTAATGAGGCCAACCTTCTTTATATTTGCATAACTAAGAGAGACTGAAAGAGACCCTTTATAGGACCCAGAGAACGATTTCTCTTGAATAAAAACATATCAAGCTACATTGTCAATAAATCAAAAAAAAAAAAACAAAAAACAAAAAAAAGAAAAGAAAACTACAATAAATTTTATATAAAATGAAGAACCTTTCTGATATAAATATAAAGGAGAAATAAAGCCTTATACATTATTCTCTTACTTTCTCTGCTTTGTGCATAACACTGTTGATAAGAACTGCCTAATCAGATCTTTCCCAAAACATATAATCCAATTTGGGAGTAGAGTCAACATCTTTATATATGTAATGTTGGTCAAAAACTACCTGATTCCAAAGCTGGTACTTCATATCTCTAATAATTAGTAAGAAGTACCTTTAAAAATTGTGCTTTACAAAATAAACTCAATTCCTTCTATGTTAAATTCCCTAGGCGACTCTATTTTAATTTCTAAGCCTAAGGCTAATTGCTCAGTTCTCGGTGCTAAACTATATTGTTGTGCTGTATTTAAGATGTTTGAAGTAAATCGAGAATCACTGCTAAGTGTGAGCTCAACAATAAAACACAATAAATCCGATTTTTCTCCTATAAGTGGTTTCAGCAGCTGTCTTTTCACCTTACCTTCTAAAGATATGCTTATCTCTAAGAAATCTGACCTACTTCCAGAGCCAGGATTGTCACTTTCTCTTGTGTTCCTTGCTACATCTCCTCCACTCCCCCAGTACCTGTTCCAAGCAGGGGAGTGACAGACACAGAAATCACCCAGTCAAGGAAAAGATCGCTGTGGTTCTCGTGATGTCTATGCACTAAGCCATGTTCTTAACTCTCAGAATCTTTTTATTCTTGCAACAGGTAGTTATGACACTCCCAGTTACCTGGTTTTCCAGCCACCATTACTAGAAGTAGCTAACTGGCCATTGGAGGTAAGTTCCCTTCAGAGATGATAAGAGTCAGATAACAGAAAAAGAAAAGATTGAAACCCCTCAAGTTGAAAAATCGCCGTGTCACAATGCAGATGCAAAGAAACACATCTTAATAGCCTCCCAGGGGGTTATGGTCCTGAGACTTCGAAAGATTACACTAGGCTCAAAATAATCTTTTTCAAAGAACAGAGAAATGCATATAATAAAGCTATACACACACACACGTAATGTTTTATTCGGAAAGGGAAAACATTTTAAAAACACTGAAACTTATGTAAGAAAACTTTGTTATGTAAAAGTTAACATTTTTAAACAGCCCATTCCTGGTTACTCTGAATCAATGAAAATGAACCTGGTACTGAAAATGGCTACCGAGCAAAGAATTAGTTGCTAACATTAGTGACATTTGGTGACATCCCAAAGTCCCTTCCTCAAACAAATATTGAATACCTAGTATGTGCAGGATGCTGTGTGAGGTGATGTGAGGAAATAAAAACAAATCAGATATGGTACCTGCCTCAATGAGCCTGGGCCTAATTAGAAAGAAATCTAGGTTAAGATATAATTACCACACAATATTGTACTACAACAAAGTACTTCAGAGCCATAATGGGAGCAGCTTCTTCTGTTTCAAAGGGATGAGAAAGGCTTAAGAGAAGATGTGACTTTTGATCTCAAAATAAGGCACACCTTTTATAGGTGATATTAAAACTTTATTTTTTTTCCCCCGTTGGAGTTTGAACCAATTAAGATAGCATAGGAAGTAAAATATTGCATATAAAACTGAATTAAAGAATGAGACTTGGCCTATGGGCAAAAAAAAAAAAAAAAACTTCCTCATATTTCTCTTAGTCTATACCTCAGGAACTGCGCACAATTCAGAGTAGAGAATGTGAAAGATATCTTAACATCTTGGCCCTACCAAATAGAGAACAATGGATGTGGGAGAAGGGTGTCGGACTTCTCAAACATGCCAAAGAAATCATACCTCCTTCCATAAGGAGGTATAGCCAAGAGAAAGAGAGAGGACCTGGAAGCGTTTCTGCAATACCATTCTCTCTTAGTGAACATTGTAGGAATGCCCTCCCCTCTCCTCAAACATGAAAAGCAGTGACAAGCTTCACAAGCCAACAGGTCTTGAAGGATTAACAGAGATCCAATGGGTGGATGAGAAGGGAGCATTCCAAGTAGAGGAATAAGCTAGAGCAAAGCAGGGAGGGCTCAGTGTACAAAGTGTCTTGGGAAACAGGGAGTAATCACTGAGTTTCTTGGAATATGTCCAAGTTTTCTAACCAAAGGTGGTTGATGCCTTTGAATAAATATTTCTATTCCTCTAAGTCTACGCCCTTTTTTTATTATTATTATTGTTCTCAGTCCTGGATCTAAAAACAGCCCAAAAGTGCTCCACACAGTTACATTTATCTTACTTGGGATTCACGGAGCTTTTCAAATCTGTGGGATTACATATTTTATCAGGGTTGGACATTTTTTCAGTCATAATCCCTTTAACTATTGCTCCTGTCCATTCCCTTTCTCTGCTCCTTCTGAGTCTCCCAACTATCTCCCCACATGTCACGCTGCTGGGTTTTCTGTTGTTGTTTTTTTTCATGTTTTCCTGTTTAATTTGTTTTGATTATTTTTGGATGACCTATCTTCCAAATAGTATACTGCATCCCAATCTGCCATTAAACCCATTCAATGAGTTCTCATTTTTAGATATTGAATTTTCTCAATTTTAAAATATCCATTTGCTTTGCCTTTTTATAGACTATTCTAAATGTCTGGTAAAATTCTCTATTCCATTATCTCTTTTGTCCATTTTTTTTTTTTTACTTTCTTCGATATATTATTAATTATAACTTATTTAAAGTTCTTAACTGTTACTATCTGTACCATCCCATTTCTTTCGTATAATTTTTTGACTTAGTTATCTGTGACATAATCATGCTCTTTAAATGTTTAGTAATTTTTTATTGTCTGCCCAACATTTTGATAAATGACCTACAAAGGCTCTAGATGATATTTTTCCCTCTTTCCTCTTTTAGGCATCAGACAGGAGACTGCTCATCTGAGATTGAGCAGAATCAGGTCTTTGATACAATTTTGGTAAGAGTTTTTATAGGACTCACTCCACTTGCAGCTTACTCCTTTCTTGTTCCTAGGGTGTGACTCTCCAGGGATTTCAGTTACAGCCCGGCAGGTCTTTGTCTCTCTCCTTAAACCTGAAAGACTACAGAAGATTCAGTCTGACCTCCAGGGATTTTCAGTTTAGCTTTATAGCATCCCATCTCACACAGATTCAAAATTGGGTACATATCTTGAAACAGAGCTCTACCATCTGTTCGAGGTCTCTATAGTCTTCAATCATGTCACTCCGGTTTCTCATAAATATTATAAACTCTCTATGCTCCAGCAGCTGGCTTGGGGCAAGCCTGGATTCCAAGGCTCTAGCAACTTCCAGACTTAATAGGAGACCCCACATTAAAAGGGACCCTGGAATCTCAGTATCAATGTACCACTCTCCCTACAGCTTTCAACTGTCACCTTTTGTTTTCAGTTCACCTACACCTGACCATTTTAGTTTTTTCAGTACTCCAGACCACAGGATATTTCACTCCAACTCTTAAAACTTGTCACCTAACTCTTTAGTCATGCACACAGCCTCAGATTCAGAAACTATTTTGTGAGGAAGCAGCCATGTGTACGAGACTCCTAAAATCCCTGCTTTGAGCAGTCCAGTCCCACAGGACACTAAGAGTTTTGCTGATTTCTATGCAACCCTCCTGTCTCCGCTGGTGGCCTCTGCTGGAGTGAAGCTCTGGTCCTCAGCCCAACCCAGAAACAATAACGACCCAGAGGAAATATAAAGCACCACGCTAAGAGCGAACGTCTCCTTTGTTTTCCTCCTGGGTGCCTCACTCTCCTCATCTGCTATCATCCCTCACACTCACACCTGCTTTTCTTGTTATAAAGCAAACAAAACAACTCAGAAAAGCTCTTTCTCCAAACTGTTCCTCTTTTCTTCACTGTCACGTAAGTATTTATATTAATTACAAACAACTTCGTTATCTAGTGGGAAAGTGAGTATGTTCCCCTTCAGCTATGGTGTGCTTCAAATAAGAACCCAGTTGCTAGGAGACCAGCAGACAAACTTCAAGAGACAATTAGTTCCTACTTTTTCCCTCTGAAGTTCTGTATCCAGTCCCAGCCCAGGCTAGCCTATTGGTACATTTAGAAAATAAAAAAGGAAAACATAAACACTTTCCATTCCATAACTTCATAAATGACTTTGCATGTGTTATTAGAGAAATAACAAAACTATTTATTAAAATACAGTGAAATATAGTCTCAACTTTTAAAGTTTTACTTGTAACTTTGCTATCTGCTTTCTTTAGGATGTTGACATGATGTGCTAATATAGAAATCCATATGAAGTTGTAAGGACATTTTTCTTTTCATGTTTCTTTTTCTAGAAATATAAAGGTGATGGGTTGGGCCACAGCAGGAAACCAGAAAAAATTAAAGAACTAGGAAATTCTTCTACATTGAATTTGCAGTGTAAAGACAGCTTGGTTGGTCACTTGGGTTGGATCCCTTAGAAGATGCGGGAATCCAGTTAAATGATAAAGTCCTAAAATATTCACAAAGAAAATATGCAGCATCGATAAACTGTATATTAAATATTATGGGCCACAGGCATGTCTAAATTTGTTCTTTAAGTGGCTGGTGGTAAACAGGATGCTGACAAATTGAGACTGGGCTCTCTAAGTCAACAGGAGCTTCTTAGCATGGCACATCTATAAACAGGAACCCTACCGGGCATCCTGAGCTGGGCATCCTGTGATCTCTGTTAGCATTTTCCGAAGTTTTTCATCTACGACAGGCTGACCTGGTATTATCCTAGGACCTCTCCTTTATGCCTGAAAAAGCTAGAAGGATTGGAGGCACAGTCTAACCTGCAAAGACTAAAATATTTAGTATCTAGCCTTTACATAAAAGTTTGCAGATATCTGCTTTAAATTAATACCTAAAATTAAAATTTTTTAGTCCTTTGCTTAGAACGAAATATTCTTTTACAATAGTTATAAAATGAATCAAAAACATTCATTAACTTCAAGTTTCTTGTTTTCTTCTGGTAGTTCAGTGGTATGTATAATGAATGTTAGTTATTCAACATGACTTTTGTCCCTAGTACAATCTAGCTAAATTGGACATATGTGTGATTTCTTCTCTCACATTATTACTCATTAATTAATCTCATTTTGAATTCTCCACCCAAGAGAGGGGCTATTTCTTTAATTTTTATCCAAATTACATGTTTCAGCCACTCTGGCATCAAATTTCAAAATTATTTCTATTAAACTTCAAAAATATCCATTGTTTTCTGTAAATATTGCACTTTTTAATGCTATCAAAAGCATCGTTGTATTTTTCTGAATATTGAACAGATGACATATTTTCAAGTCTTCCCATCTGTTCCCTTGTCTTTGTTGAATACCTTGACTATTGACTTTATCCAGTCTTCTTTTTTCAGTTTTAATAATGACGTGAGCGCATTTTGATATGCAGACCTACTTATTGGCAGTGTTTCCTGGTTTTAAAAACTCAGAGTTCATTTTCCTGAAGATTTTCTATTCCTTTTCTCTTTTCATCGTGTTTCCTTTTCTGAGCTCCACTGTCATATTTTCTATTTTTATTGTCGTCTTGGCTTGTTCTCATATTTTCAAGAATCTAAAATAAGTAAATGTAATTGTATCACAAGTACATGCAGTTTCAGTATATATTTATCAACAACATAGATTACCATAAATGTAAAAATAAAAATAAATCTATATCTCACTTCAGACATGTTATCTCCAGACTTTTACATAGGCGCATCTGAGAGTAATAGGAATTGTTTAATATTACGAAATATTCCTCAGCCAACATATGTACCTGTTGAGAATATTGTGAATACCTCAGAATTGGAACCATGAATTGGAACACAAAGAGAAGCAAGAAAATGGACACTAAGCACTATTGAGAAGCAACACGTTATGCAAAAAAACTATTCCTTTGAAGCTAAGAGGAAGCATTTGATGAGTTAATGTCTTTTCTCCGTCCTAGGCTGAAATCTCTCCCACATTTGAGGGGTATCCAATTCTAATACGGGTCATTGCACAAACCATAAACCTTCAGGCCACCTTTGGTTTTGAAGACATAGAACAAAAGATAAGGAAAGGCATTTCCGTGAGGCCTGATCAATGTTAGTGAGGAGAGCATGTGGGTTACAAGTGACGAGGACAGCCCTGGGGCATCCTGAGTGCCCTAGGTATTCTCTCACCACGCCATGTGTGTGTGTGAGTGATGAGAGTCCTGTATGTACCCCTCTTGCCCAGGTTTAAGGGTGGTGTTGTGAGTGAGGGACCTATTTCTTTTGGGATACTCCAGCCTTAGGCTGTGCTGGGCATGGAGAAGTGGGAAGAGTAGAATGAGACTTTGAGAGCTTTTCTCAAGCCCAGGAAACCTGCGACAGGTGTCTCAAGTTCTGAGCACAGAGTCCCAGGGATGCGGCAGGACCTCAGAGGAAAACTCCTCCCTGAACAGAGCTGGGGTAGCAGAGGCCCAGCCTGGGTAGTGACCTTCATGCCCTGGCTCAGCAGGAGATACCAAATAGGGATAAGGTGAGTAGAAAATCTGCAACATTCCTGCTAGGATCCCCAAGACCTTTATATGAGTCTGGTAGGGCAAGAGAGAGCCTCAATAATACCAAAATAGAATTCCCTTTCAGTCTAGCCAGATTAGGTTTGATTTGGGACAGTAAGAAAGGAAAGAAATGTGACGTTTCTTACCATTTTATTCAGTAGAATCATAATCCCCTACATAGATCAGTTTGGTGAATCCTGACACTCTCTTCCTTTCTCTCCCTAACAATCATGAAGTGAGGGGAGCTCATGGTTTGGGGAAGAATGGACATCACGGTCTTACCTGCTGGACAACCCTCGAAGCTCCTGGAACTTACTTTGGGGGAGAAATGGTGTGTTTCCTCATCTGGGTGCCATCCCTTGCAGATCACTCAGTGGAAGAATTCCCGGTCAGAGAAACCAGTGCCCCTGCAGCCTCCCTCTGAGCTCAAGCATCGCATCTCCATCCCTGCTCTCTGGTTCTTTCCAGAGTGGCTCAGCCTCCCCAGGCTCTTTCAGCTTTTGCAGAGACAGACTATAAGTGGTAGAACATTTTGCCATCAGTCTGAGGGGAGGAAAATGGAGATTCTGGGCAGAAAGCAATGTGGAACCATTAACGGAAGTTCTCTTTCCTCCGAAGGCCCCCCAGGTTGAAGCAAAGTCTTTATCACTTGCTCAGTGCTCTGAGGACCCCTCTGCTTCCAGAGACTCCCTCTTCACTCCTACCCCAGGCACCCAAAAAGTTCATGTAAGAAACTGTGCTCTGGAGGTCACCTGGTCAATAAGTGGGTCACGCCCAACCTCGCCCATTAGCTCAGACGTTGCCAAGGTTATAAGTCCTGCTCGAATCCAAAACTGGTATTATCGTGGTCCCGGGAGAGCCCCATGTTCCGAGCCACGGCCTTTTTCGCCTTTGGGTTTTCTCCTGGCACAGCTGGCCTTCCCGTGGAGGCGAAACTCAGAGGCAGACAGCAGAGGGCGCCCGCAGCCTGCCGTTGGTGCTCAGGCTGCGATTCCGAGGTGCGGAAACTCTTCCAAGAGTATGTTGGCTTTTCCTCGTGGAAGTTAGGGCACACAGAAGATACACATTTACTTAAGTGAATGCCTCCCAAGGGTCCACTATGGGTTTTCCTTCCAAATCCATCACCTATGTCACCTTCGCATGTTAGCCCAACTTCTCACGGTAGCTGTATTCCTAACAGCGGACAGAAACAGCTTTTGTCTGTTAAATCTTGTTTTCCTCAGAGACTGACAAAGAGAATTTACCTTCTTTCGCAGTAGACAAGCCTTCGCCTGCCCTGGAAATTAAACGTTTCCCTCGTCCCTCCGGGCCACAGGAGTGGTTAATCTGAGGACACGTGGGAAAGCGCAGAGGAACGCTGTTTCAGAGGGGCCTGAGGGAAGCAGCTGTAAGAAGCACCTTTTGGGAATAAAGCTAATCAACTCCTTAGCTAACAATGTGATTTTTAAAAAGGCATTCTTGACCTCAAGATAATCATGCTAAGAGAAATAAGCCAGACAGAAAAAGTTGAAAATCACATAATATCACTTATATGTGGGATATAAACCTAAAAGCAACAAATGAACAAACAGAGACTCATGGACCTGGGCAATAGACTAGTGCTTACCAGAGGGGAGAAGGGAGGTCGATAGGGTAAAGGGATCAAATATGTGGTGACGGAAAAAAATCTAACTATGGGAGGTGAACACTGAACACTCGGTGTAAACACATATATATATGCTTTACAGTTAAAGTGTACAGCTGAAACTTGTTGGATTTCATTAACCAATGTCATCATAAAAAAATAAATTTGTCTATGGCCATGCTACCCTGAACAAACTCAATCCCGTCTAATCTCGGAAGCTAAGCAGGCTCAGGCCTGGTTAGTACTTGGATGGGAGACCACGTAGGAAGTTCAGGTGTTGTAGGCATAAAAAATAAAAAACAAGGGATTGTAAACTGATAAGGTCCTTGCAATCTGTGAGATTAACCAAGGGTTGCCTCACCTAAAAAGGAATAATAATAATAATAAATAAAATTAAAAAGTAAATTTTTAAAAAAGAGGTATTCTTTTTTTTTTCTTTCTGTTTTTCAAGGTCCTCCCGGGTTCCTGATCCTCTCTGTGATATTACAGCGATCTCAGCCTCACCACTTTCAACTCTTATAAGGAGATGCCAAAGAAAAACTCAAAGTTATCAGCGGGCCTTTATGATGTGGGGAGGACATTGACAATGTTTATCAGAGGAACTGAGGCCTGTCATTATCTTGTTTAGACACGAGAGAAAGCCTGGAGGAGGCAACGAAGACCAGGAGGGACCCTGGAAGAAGGGTGAATATGAGGGTTGGATTAAGTGGGGGGCTCATAACTCGCTGAATGACACCTCCCAAGGAGCCCTGGTTAAAACGATGGATCTCAGTCCACGTGGTGGTGTGTGGTGGCGACAGGCTCTGTTCCCAGCCTCAGCATTGCCATCGGTGTCCTCCAGGAGGCGTGTGAGTCACATTTGCACGTGACGCTTTCGGGGATCGCTTGTGCTAAATGATGGAATCGATGTTGTTAAAAGTATTCAACAGACAAACGATTAGTCAAATCTCACAAGATGAAATTTAATTGAGGTCAATGTAAAGTTTTGGGTGCAGAAGGAAAACCCTAAAATGAATAAGTCTTGGGTATTGGGCTCGTTGCCTGTGAGATCCTGTGAGTTAGAGGCGCGCGCGCACACACACACACGCACACCTTATAAATGGGACTCTTAGGCTGCATCATGAGGGATGTGGGATCCAGAATTGGGGAGAGGGGTTCCAGTGCTGGAATACGGTGTCTGTTTCTGGCTCTCACTCTTTGTAGGGGAACAAGTCATCAGGATAGTGAAGGGACTGATGTGGCAACAAGAAGCTCAAAGATTGGTCCAGGGGGAAAGACTGGGAATGTAGAGAGCTCCCAAAAAAGAGTGGTGACACTTGGTGTTTCAGAGGATAGAACCAGGCCCAACAGGCTGCAAGGCACAGTGGCCTAGAGCATTGGGAACCCACAAACCTGTGCTCAGAGACAGCTGAGTGACTCCATGATCTCTGTATCCGCCTGAGCCTCAGCTCCTCAGCTGTCCCCAGGATAGGACAACAGCCAACAGCTGTGAAATGCTTCTTAGCAGAGCGCCAGAAACATTGTAAGTGCTTGATAACGTGTACATCTTGTCGTCATTAGGTAGCAGTTAGACGGAGGCAATTTTGGGTTTAAGTGCAAAAGAATCTTCTAGCACTTGGAGTTTCCTCCCCACAGAGTGCAATCTGGGCAGGTTGTGAACATTCAGGTGGTCATCACACTGAGGATAGACCACGTGCGTGCTTTGCTGCCCCAGCTAGATTGACGGCAAGTATTTCCCTTCACCTCGAGGGAAACTTTGATAGGGATTCCTGCTTTGAGAACTTGTGCTTGGCCTGTGTGATTCCCCGATGCAGCCTGCCTGCTGCAACACTGCAGAATAATACCCAGTCAAAGGGGAGGTGTGGAGAAGTCCCCACAGCTGGACACAGGGAAGCTGTCCCTAACCTGGGGCAGTCATTCACATCACACCCTGTGAATGAGGCTTGGAAGCCATGAAGTCAGACTGGCTGGCCGTGGCTGGGAAGTTGAGAGGCATTAGGTGTCAAGGTGAGATGGGTGTCCGTTTCTCCTCCGATAGCATCTTTCTTAAGGAGTCACAATGATGCCGAGAGATGCTCACTGCACCCCAGCTGAGGGCTTTCCTTGATTCCCCTTCCTGCTGCTCCTGTGGCCAGTTCTTTGGCAAGTTAAAGACTCGGGCCCAGCTTGCAAGGCTTACGGCTGAGCACAAGGCTCGCAGGGGGGAGATGTTTAGGGGCTTACACTGACAGATCTCCCACACCAAGCTCACCTTGGCTCAAGGCACAGGGGCCAGGGCAGCCAGGCTGCCTCCTGTTCCTCCAGATGGCAGGCAGAGGGTGTCACGGCCCCACAAACTGCAATTCTGGAGCATCACTTCCCTGGCAACAGAAGTGCGGCTGTCATTGGTACAGCAGAGGCAGCTGGAGGGACTTTGCCTAGAGCTTTGGTGGCTGGCTCTCTGCCTCAGAGCTGACACCATGCCTGCTCTCTGGGGTTTCCCATCAGCTACCTCCTGCCTGCCCTGCTTACGCTCTTCTGGTAGCCCTTAGGTGGCCTCCTGCAGGTCGACCGTAAGGGCTGCCCCAAATATATAGCAAACCTGCATTCTCGGAAATGAGGTGAGAACCTAGGGAGCTAGCTCTTTCTTAGTCCTTCAGGGTTGGAGGTCCTCTCGGAACCCCAAACAGTAGTCAACTTTTGTCATGTTTTTTGGGTGCAGATTTTTGGTCTTAGTGGGAAGGGGGACTGGAGTGAAGGTTGCTCTCCTCTTCCTCCACCAGTCTCTTCTGATGGCACCCCATGGCCCTCAGACCAGCCAGTGACAACTGGAGGAGAGTGTTTATCACCTGGTCAACCTCAGACACATGGCTGGGGGAGAGGGGCGTGAAAGGGTGGGAAGCAGTGGGGCCTCTTGGTCCACAGAGGAGTTCAAAAGGGTCTGTCCTTAGCCCTGTGACTACATGAGGAATGGGGTAATCATCCTCAGGTGACACTGGTGTTTGTGTTTCTCATGGCTCCTGATGAAACTTCTGGTATTCTAATCTTTTATTTAATTAACTTAAAATTGACATAGAGTGCTCTATTTATTTGAGGTGAACAAACAGTATGATTCAGTATTGGTCTACATTTTGAAATGATCACCACAATAAGTTCATATCTGTCCCCAGATATTAACTTACAGATTTTTTTCTTATGAGAACTTTTAAGACCTAGACTCTTAGCAACTTTCAAACATATGACAGTGTTAATTAGACCCATCATGCTGTACATTAGATCCCATGACTTATTTGTTTTATAACTGGATGTTTGTATCTTTTAAAAGCCTTCTCCCATTTCTGCAACCCCTCACCTCTGACAACCTCCAATCTGTTTAGTGTATCTAAGTTCAGCGTTTTTTTGTTTTTTTTTGGGGGGGGAGGGGTTGTTGGGTTTTTTTTTATTCCACATATAAATGAGATCATATAGTATCTGTATCTGACTTATTTCATTCAGCATAAGGCACTCAAAGTCCATCTGTGTTGTTGTAAATGGAAAAATTTCTTTTTATGGCTGAATAATATTTCATTGTGTATGTGTATATATATGCACACACATGTATATGTACATACATATGTATATGCATATATATATGTACATGTATATATGTACATACCCACTGCATTTTCTTTATCCATTCTTGTATCAATGGGTACTTAGGTTGCTTCCATGTCTTGGCTATTATTATAAGCAATGCTGTAATGAACATAGAGGTACAGATACCTTTTCAAGATTTTTTTTTACTATCCCTTGGATAAATATCCAGAAGTGGCATTACTGAATCATATGGTAGCTCCATTTTTAATTTTTCGAAAACACTCTACAATGTTTACCATGGCGGGTGCACCTATTTACATTCCAACCAACAGTGCACAAAGGGTTCTCTTTTCTCCACATCTTCACCAATATTTGTTATTTCTTTTTGATAAAAAGCTATTCTAACAGGTGTAAGGTGATATTTCATAGTTTTGATTTGCATTTCTCTAAAGATTAGTATACTGAGCATCTTTTTATGTATCTGTTTGCCATCTGTATGTATTTAAGAGGATATCTATTCAGATCCTCTGCCCATTTTTAAATCAGACTTTTATTTTTGCTATTGATGTATGAGTTCTCTATATATTTTGAATATTAGTCCCTTATCAAGTATATAATTTGCAAATATTTTCTCCCATTTGGTATGTTTCCTTATTATTTTGTTGATGGTTTCTTTGCTGTTCAGAAGTTTTTTTATTTTGATGTAGTCCCACTTGTTTACTTTTTCTTGTGTTGCCTTTACTTTTCGTGTCAAATCTAAAAAATTGTTGCCACCACCAGTGTCACAGAGCTTACCGCCTATGTTTTCTTCTATGGTTTCAGGTCTTCTAATCAAGTCTTTAATTCATTTTGAGTTAATTTTTGTTTATGATTTAAGAGAGCAGTCCAGTTTCATTCTTTTGCATGTGGCTATCCAGTCTTCCAACACCATTTATTGATGAGACTGTCCCTTCCCCATTGTTCATTCTTGGCTCTTTTGTTGTAACTTAACTGATCATGTGTGCATGAGCTTATTTCTGGGCTCTCTATTCTGTTCCATTGATCTATGTTGTCTGTTTTTATGCCAGTACCATTCCGTTTTGATTACTATAGCTTTATAATATAGTTCAAAATTAGGGGTGTGATGCCTCCAGTTTTGTTATTTTTTCTCAAAATTGCTTTGGCTATTTGTTTCTTTTGTGGTCCCATATACATTTTAGGATGTGTTTGTTCAGGTTTTCTGAAAAATGCCTTTGGAATTTTGATAGGAATTGCTTTGAATCTGTAGATTGCTTTAAGTAGTGTGGACATTTTAACAGTATTCTTCCAATACATGGGCATGGAATATCTTTCCACTCACGCTTTTCTTTCATTAATATCTCATAGTTTCCAGTATGCAGGCTTTCACTTTCTTAGTTAAATTTATTCCTAGGTATTTTATTCCTTTTGATGAAATCATGAGTGAGATTGTTTTCTTAATTTATGATAGTTTGTTATAATGAATAGAAATGCAACCGACTTCTGTGTATTGATTTTTGTATCCTGCAGCTTTACCGAATTCATTTATTTTGACAGTTTTTTGGTGGAGTCTCCAGTATCTTCTACATATAATATCATATCATCTGCAAATAATGAGTTTTACTTCTTTTCCAATTTTGATGCCTTTTATTTTTTTTTCCTGAGTGCTTCTATGGCTAGGACTTACAATAATAGTACGTTGAATAAAAATGGTGAGAGTGGATATTTTTGTCTTCTTTCTGACCTTAGAGGAAAAGCTTTCACATTTTCACCATTGACTATGATGTTAGCTGTGTGTTTTTCATATATGGCCTTTGTTATATTGAGGTATATTTCCTCTATACACACTTTTGGTTTCCATTTGCCTAGGATATCTTTTTCCATCCCTTCACATTCAGTCTGTGTATGTCCTTACATCTGAAGTGAGTGTCTTGCAGGCAACATATAGATGGATCTTGATTTTTTATCCATTTGGCAGCCACTATATATCTTTTGATTAGAGAATGTAGTCTATTTACATTTAAAGTAATTATTGATAGGTACACACATTGCTATTTGGCTGTTTTATAATTGCTCTCCTTCTCTTGGTCTCCTCCTTTGTGGTTTGATGACTTTGTAGTGGTATGCTTGGACTTTTTTTCTTTCGTGTATCTACTACAGGTTTTATTGCTTTGTGGTTACTATGTAGCTCAGATAAGAACTTATAACTGTTTAAGTTAATAGTAAGCTTGAACACATTTTAAAGCTCTACATTCCCCCTCTTCCACCAATATCTTGTTTCTGATGTCACAATTTACATCTTTTTATTCGGTGTATCCCTTAAAAAATTATTATGGCTATGGTTATTTTTACTACCTTTGTCATTTAACCTTCATACTAGGTTGGTAGGTTATTGATCCACCTTTACATTAAATTACTTGGAATTTTACTATATATTTATATTTACCAGTGAGATTTATACATTCATATATTTTCTTATTACTAATTAGCACCCTTTATTTCAGTTTAAAGTCCCTTTAACATTTCTTGTAAAGCCAATCTAGTAGTGATGAAATTGTTAATCTTTTGGTTGTCTGGAAAACTCTATCTCCCCTCAATTCTAAAAGTCAACTTTACCAGGTAGAATATTTTTGGTTGGAAGTTTTTCTCTCAGCACTATGACTATATCATGCCACTCTCTTCTGGCCTTCAAAGTTTCTACTAGAAAATCTATTCAGAGTCTTATGGTGGCTCCCTTGTATGTAACAAGTTGTCTTTCTTCTGCTGCTTTAAAGATTCTCTCCTTCTCTTTGACTTTTGACACTTTAGTTATAATCTGTCTTGGTGTAGGTCTCTTTGTATATCTAATTTGGAATACTCTGGGCTTCCTGGGTCTGGATATATGTTTTCTTTCCCAGGTTAGAAAGTTTTAAGCTGCTATTTCTTCAATTTTTTTTTTCTCTTTCTGAGACTCCTATAATGAAAAAGTTGGTCTGCTTGGTGTTGTCCCACAAGTCCCTTAAGATATCTTCACTCTTTCACTTTTTTCTTTTTGCTGCTCTGATTGGGTGAGTTCCACTGCCCTTTCTTTGAGTTCATTGAGCTTTTCTTCTGCTTCTTCTAGTCATTGCCCCTCTACTGTATTTTTCAATTTCGTTATTGTACTCCTCAGTTTTCTGATTTCTACTTGGTACTTTATTTTCTATCTTTGTTGAAATTCTCACTTTGTTCATCTACCCTTCCCCCAAGCTTAATGAGCATTTTTATGACAGTTATTTTGACTTTTTTTATTAGTTAAATTACTTATCTCCATTTCATTAAGGTCTTTATTCTGGGTTTTATCTTGCTCTTTTATTTGGAACATATGCCTTTGTTTCTCTTTTTTGCTTACCTCTCTGGTGTTGATTTCTATGCATTAGATAAAATAGCCACCTCTCCCAGTCTTGAAGGAGTGGGCTCATGTAGGAGATGAAGCTTATTGTTCAGCCCTGCCCTATCTCTTAGTTGTCCTCGAACCTTTGCGATTGTCTAAGAAGCCTACTTTATTTCTAGTGGCTCCCAGTAGTTAAAGGTGTGTCACACCTATCAGTGTCCCAAATGGGAGTATTTCAGTCAGCACCTAGATTCAGGATGATTGTAAGCCAGACCTTCTGGCAGCAGCCTTTAAAGTATGCAAATATACTTCTCTCCTGGGAGGACTGGGAGATAAGCATTTTCCTCTACTCCCTGTGTATTGAGCCCTGGGGTGATAGCCAACTAGGAACTGTTTATTTCTTTGCTACTATCCCATTGAACTTATGAACACAAGTCCTGCTGGCCACCAGAGCCAGGTGATCAAGGGAAGTCCCTGGGTGGCAGCCATAAAAATCATGACACCAGACAGGGTGCCAGATGCATGTACAGGCTTCTCAGGAAATACCAGCCCTCTGAAGTATGGCAGAGGGACAGTGTGAGGATAGGTCCCACCCTCCAAAGTCTTTGGAGAGGATGAAGGTTGGCTGAGAATTATCAGCCACTGAGTAAATGTCTCCTCAAATGCCAACTCTTCTCTCATCGAGAACCCGACCTGCCAGCCAGACTCAGCCAGCCATTCTCTACCTATTGAGTAGCAAAGTAGATATCTCAGGCCAGACAACACCTTCACCTATAACACCTTGCCTTAACTCACTGCTCCCTGGCTCAGAAAAACTATCCAGGGTGTTTTAAAGCTTAGGTTGGAGTTTCTCAAAGGAACTGGTTAAGGAAGCATCCATGTCATAAACACTTGGGATGTTTATTAAAATAAAGATTTTGTGCTCCACCCCAGATCTATTAATGCTGAATATCTGCATCTAGAGCTGAAGAATAGGAATTTAAACAACCTCTCAAGGTGGTGCTGATATTTAGGAACCAATGGCTCAAAGTCTTTTATAACTCTAAATTTGGCCTAGGATTGGATAGAGCAGATGTTTCCTTAAATTGAAATCATAGGGAGAACATCTGTATTGTATGAGAGAGAATACTGGAGCACTTCAAAGTCCCTCGTCTACTAAAGGATGCCAAAAGAAGTGGTTTTCTCCTAGTCTTCTGGCCTTCAGGTACACTTCTAGTTGTCTCTGCCAGCCCCTAGCCCTACTCTGTTTATGACCCAGTGCCCATGATATTCACAGTCTAGTTCCCTTTAGCAAGAATCTATGCAAGCAGACCATGCAGGGGACCCATCAGTTGGGACCAATACAAGTGAGAAAGTACAGATTAAATATTGGCTCTGAAATTAAAGGCCTGGGTTTAAGTTTCAGCTCTACCATTCATTAGATAATTTACTTCAAGCGAATTATTTGACATCTCTAGGTTTCAGGTTCTTGTTTTGTAAAATATGGACAATAATAGCACGCACTTAATAGGACTGTCGTGAGGATTCGGTGGGCTAATGCATGTAAAACGATCATTTCCATAATACATATTATATATGATAATATTGTGGAGAAGGGGCCAGAATCTATGACGAATAAGGAAAAGTTGAATAGGAATTTTTTGTCTTGAGGAAGAAATAACATTGGGAAGACCTGATATTTTTCAACTATATTCCAATATATCGATGGTTATTACTTGGGAAGAAAAATTATATTTGTATAATTTGAAGTGGTATTAGTGGGAGTAGTTACAAAAATTAAATGGAAATGAATTTTCCCTGAATAAAATAAAGGCTGTAAAAGAGAAGTGGAAAGATAAAATGTGCTGCCTCAGAAAGTAGTGAGTTCCCCATCACAAGATGTACCCAAACCTAGGTCGCTAAACATATGGCTGGATGATGGAGATTGAATCCTAGACTAGGAGGGAAAACTATAACTTTAAAGGAAGGTCCCTTTCCATTTAGAGTTTGTGACTCATGACTCCAAGTTTATTTAGAGAGCAAGAGTGCACTAGGAAAAGTGAAATATGGCATTTTTGCAAAGTGGTTTCTGGTCTCTTAGCTCTTGACTTCAAGGCCAGGAAACCATCCAATCACCATCGATCAACTACCTCAGAGACAAAAATCTGTTGCCTGCAGCTCACATTCATTGATGCCATTTTTGCCTCTAGAACCACAGAGATCAAGGCTGGTTCCTCCTTCACACCACAGTGTGTCAAATACTTAAAGACGGTGGTCAGTAACTCTGTACTCCCTACCCCTCCTACATCCCAATAGGTCTTTTCTCCTCTGAAGTAGAATTGCTCATTCCCAGTGTCTGTACACGAAGTCCTAATCCAACTGGATTCTTTACTATTAAGCTAGACTGCATTTACAGTGCATGTTTTAGTAGACACAGCCTCATTAATTTGAAATGTGCCTACATTGGGCTGAGTTTATCTTTGTATCTAAAACAAAAGAGTTTGCTAAGCATATTCATTGTCTTAAGATTGAAGAGCAATATTTAAGCTGCCTAAAAGAAGTAACTGTGTTCAAATATCCTTAAGCTCTTGAGAAAAATTACTAGGTCGGTTACAAATCCAACCTATCCCTTCACTAAGATGAGTGACTAAGGGACCACTTAAGGCAACTTTATTAGTCACTTCTAGTTTGCTATTTGAACTTGTATTTTCTAAGCTTTCACTTTCAGAAACACAGGGCAAGTGAGAGTGGAAGCATGGTAGAAGAGTGTGTGTGTGTGTGGGGGGGGGTTGGCTCGGGTTAACAAGGAAATAGATCCCTTGGATTTGGCAATGGGATCCTGAGGATACCAACTCAAAGGTCTACCTATCAGGCTAGTTACATAAATGTGTGCAGTGAGCTGGGAGTTTGTAAGGCATTTGGGAGTGGAGTGGAGGTGTCAGTGCTGAAAGAGGAAACCCATACCCTCCCAAGCCATTTATCTTTTTGCATAGGGAGCTGGATTTTATTGGTAGACAGCCATTTTGTGATGCTTTTATTACATGCTGAATTGCAGAAATGCATAGGAGAGGTGTGTCTGGATGGACTCATTAAGAGGTTAAGAGGAGTGCTAACGAGATCTAAAAAAAATTAAACTGTGTAGGGAGAGCAGCCCATTTAAAAGAACACAGCACTTTGGTTAAAGAAAATGAGTAACAGATGCATCCCCAGGACATGTGATGAGATCCCTTAAGGAATGCATTTATCTAAAGAGTAAGGTACCCAAAGGACATATATATTTTTTGTCTGAGAGATCATTCAGGTTGAAAATGGATCATGAGAGATACAAATTGAAGGCTAAAATGAGCTGCATATGTTTAAAGGTGGGGCTATACCTGGCAGAGGAGCTGTTTAAGAGGCATAATGACATGTGCTCATTTAGAGTAAGTAATGGAAGGAAATTTGAGATGTGCATGTTCAGGTAAGTGTGACTGAATGGGTATAATGAGAACTGTTGAGAGAAGGAGAAGGTGAAAGCTCTCTTGGGTCTCAGGTGCAATGAATTAGATGCACAAAAGCAAGACAGGAGATGTTGGATTTGCAAGAATAGAGGACTGGAAAGGCTAATCTGAAAAGGAATCAAGGGAGCACAAATGCTGGCAGTCCTGGGGAGAGACGGAAGATCTGCAGAAAAGAGAGCAATAATGGGCCAAAGTTGTAGTAATCTTTTCAGAAAAGACAGCCAGTGTCTTCAGTCTTTGAGCTGCAGCTCATCTAAAGGATATAGAGGATAAGCCAGCCTTCTCTATATTCAGCAGCAGAGAAAATGGGCTGTTATGCAGCAGAAAAATTGAGGTAATAATTTCCTATTTGTTTATTTATGTTTTATTAATCTTTTAAAATTATAGTTGACATACAATATTATAATAGTTTCAGGGGTATGTACAACATAGTAGTTCAACATTTATATACCTTACAATGTGATCAGCACAATAAGTCTAGTAACCATCTTTCACAATACAAAGTTAATATGATGTTAT
This sequence comes from Rousettus aegyptiacus, assembly GCF_014176215.1. NCBI lineage: Eukaryota > Metazoa > Chordata > Mammalia > Chiroptera > Pteropodidae > Rousettus > Rousettus aegyptiacus. The sequence goes on along the minus strand of NW_023416306.1, from coordinate 150,819,681 downwards.
TGACTAAATATTTCCTATGCTGTATATCACATCCCATGACATTTATTTTATAACTGGAAGTTTGTCACCCTTCTTCCCGTTTATCTTTTCATGCATCCCCCTATCCCTCTTGCAATAATACAAAGTTCTCTATGTATTAGTCAGTTTCTTTTTTGTTTTGTTTGTATGTTTGATTTTTTAGATTCCACATATAAGTGAAATCATACCACATTTATCTTTCTCTGTTTGACTTATTTCACTTAGCATAATACTCTCTAGGTCCATTCATGTTATCATAATGGTAAGATTTCATCCTTTTTTATTGCGAAGAAATATTCCATTGTGTATGAGTACTATTCCATCGTACAAATGCTCCATCATTATTCATTCATCTACCAGTGGATACCACCTTGGTCGCTTCTATATCTTGGCTACTGTAAATAATACTGTGATGACCATAGAGGTGCGTATCTTTTCATGTTAGTGCTTTTATTTCCTTTGGATAAACACCCAAAAATGAAATTGTTGGGTTGTATGATCATTTTATTTTTAATTATTTTGAAGGACCCCCATACTGTTTTTCATAGTGGCTGCACCAATTTACAATCCCACCAACAATGTGGGAGGGTTCTCTTTTTTCCATGTCCTCACCAACACTCATTGTAGCCATTCTGACAGGTGTGAGGTGGTAGCTCATTGTGTTTTTAACTTGCATTTCCCTGATGATTAGTGACGTTGAGCATATTTTCATATGTCTGTTGGCTATCCGTATGTCTTCTTTGGCAAAATGTCTGTTCAGGTCTTCTGCCCATTTATTAACTGGATTGTTTTATTTATTTATTTTTGGTGTTGAGTTTTATGAGTTCCCCATGTATTTTGGATATTAACTCTGTATCAGATAGGTCATTTGCAAATATATGCTCCCGTTCGGCGGATTGTCTTTTCGTTTTGTTGATGGTTTTCTTCACTGTGTAAGAGATTTATAGCTGTTGTAGTCCCATTTGTTTGTTTGCTTTTGTTGCCCTTGCCCAGGGAGACATATCCAAAAAATATTTTTAACACCTATGTCAAAATGTTTATTGCCTATGTTTTTTTCTAGGAGTTTTATGGTTTTAGGTCACATTCAAGTCTTTAATCTATTTTCAGTTTATTTTTGTATATGATGTAAAAAAACCTGTCCAGTTCTTTTGCATGTATCCGTCCAGTTTTCGTAATGACTTTTATTGAAGGGATTGTCATTTTATAAATTCTTGCCACCTTCGTTGTAGATTAATTAACCATGTAAGCAAGGGTTTATTTTTGGGCTCCCAATTCTGTGCCATTGATCTATATGTCTATTTTGTGCCAGCACCATACTCTTTTGATTACTATAGCTTTGTAGTATAATTTGAAATTAGGAAGCATGATACCTCAAACTGTTCTTTCTCAAGATTGCTTTGGTTTCTATGGTTCCAAATAAATTTTAGGATTATCTGTTCTAGTTTTGTAAAAAAAAAATCATTGGTATTTTGATAGGGATTTCACTGAATCTGTAGATTGCTTTGGGTAGTATAGACATGAGCACAGTATACTTGTGTCATTTTCAATTTATTTCATCAATATTTTATAGTTTTCAGAGGACAGGTCTTTCACTTCCCTGTTTAAATTTCTAAGTATTTTATTCTTTATGATGCAATAGTGAATGCAACCATTTTCTTAATTTCCCTTTCTGATAATTAGTGTATAAAGACACAACAGATATCTATGTTATTATTTTTTTATCCTGCAATTTTACTGAATTCATTTATTAAGTCTAATAATTTTTTAGTGGCGTCCTTAGGATTTTCTATATATAGTATCACATCATCTGCAAATAGTGAGTTTTACTTCTTTCCAATTTGGATGCCTTTTACTTTTTATTATCTGATTGCTGTGGCTAGCAATTCAAATGCTATGTTTAATAAAAGCAGTGAAAGTGGACTTCCTTATCTCGTTGCTGATCTTAGAGAAAAAGCTTTCAGCTTTTCACTGCTAGGTACAATGTTAGCTGTGGGTTTGTCATGTATAGCCTTTACTAAGTTGAGGTATGTTTCTCCTATATAATAACTTTGTTGAGAGTTTTTATCATAAGTAGAGGTTGAATTTGTCAAATGCTTTTTCTTTGTCTATTACAATAATTGTATGATTTAAATCCTTGGTTTTGCTAATGTGTATTACATTGATTGATTTGGGGATATTGAACCATCCTTCCATCCCTGGAATAAATTCCACTTGATCATGGTGTATGATCCTTTTTATATATTGTTGAATTGGTTTGCTAATATTTTGTTGAGAATTTCTGCATTTTTGTTCATCAGGGATAGTGTCCTGTAATTTTCTCTTTTCGTAGTGCTTTTGCCTGGTTTCGATGTCAGGGTAATGCTGACCTCATAGAATGAGTTTGGAAGCATTAATTTCTTTTCATTTTCTTGGAAATAGTTTGAGAAGAATAACTATGAATTCTTCATTAAATGTTTGGTAGAATTCACCTGTGAAGCTGTCTGGTCCTGAACTTTGGTTTGTGGGGAGTTTACTGCTTCAATTTTGCTAGTAATAATCAGTCTGTTCAGATTTTCTGTTTCTTTCTGGTGCAGTCTTAGAAGGTTATGTTTCTAAAAATTTATCCATTTCTTTTAGATTGTTCAACGTGTTGGCATATAATCGTTCATAGTATTCTTTTATGATCCATTGTATTTCTGTGGTGCTGGTTGTTATGTTCATTTCTAATTTTATTTATTGGGCTTTTTTTTTTTTTTGATAAGTCTGGCTAGAAATTTGTCAACTTTATTTACGCTTTCAAAGAACCAGCTCTTAGTTTCATTGATCTGTAGTCTCTACTTATTTCTGCTCTGATCTTTATTATTTCCTTCTACTTATCTTGGGTTTGTTTGTTCTTTTTCTAGTTTCTTTAGGTGTAAAATTAGATTGTTTGAGATTTTACCTGTTTCTTGAGGTAGGTCTGTATACTTCCTTCTTAGAACTGCTTTTGCTCTATCCTATAAATTTTGGAAATTATGTTTTCATTCTCATTTGTCTCAAGGCAGTTCATGATTTTTTATTTTATTTTCTCATATTCATTAGTTGTTTAGTTGCATGTTGTTTAATCCTCATGTATTTGTGTTTTCTAGTTTTCTTTCTTTAGTTAATTTATAGTTTTCTGCCATTGTGGTCAAAAATTATGCTTGATGTAATTTTCATCTTGAATTTGTTCAGTCTTGTTTTATGGTCTCATATGTAGTTTATCCTGGAAAATGTTCCATGCGCACTTGAGAAAAAAATGTAGTCCTCAGTTTTGGAAATGTAATGTCTATTAAGTCAATTTGATCTAATGTGACATTTAAAGCCATTATTTTCTTATTAATTTTCTGTCTGGATGATTTGTCCACTGAGATAAATGAGCTATTAAAGTCCCCAACTATTTATAACTGTTAATTTTTGCCTTTGTATCCATTAATATTTGCTTTACATACTTAGGTGCTCCTATGTTGGTTACATAGCTATTTACGATTGTTATATCCTCATCATGGATTGACCACTTTATCTTTATGTAATGCCCTTCTTTGTCTCTTTCTACATTTTTTGCTTCAAAGTCTATTTTGTCTGATAAGAGTATTGGTACCCCAGTTTTCTTTTCCTTTCCTTTTGCATGGAATATCTTTTTCTATCCCTTCACTTTCAGTCTGTATGTGTCTTTTGATCTGAAGTGAGTCTCGTGTAGGCACCATATAGATGGATCTTGTTTATTCTTATCCATTCAGCTACCCTATGTCTTTTGATTGGAGTATTTAGTCCATTTACATTTAAATTAGTTATTGATAGGTATGTACTTATTGCGATTTTGTTCATTGCTTTTCTGGATGTTTTTGTACTTCTCTGTTCTTGATCTCTTGTTTGCTGATTCTCTTTAGTGTTATATTTGGGTTCTTTTAATTTTTTTGGTGTATCTTTTGTAGATTCTTGGTTTGTGGTTACCATGAAGTTCATATATATTGACCTGTATCTATTTTAAGCAGTCTATTTTAAACTGATAGGCATTTAAGTTTGAACACATTCTCATAAAGTCCGCATAAATGGTGAGGGCGGGGTGGGGCGAGAATTCGCGTAAAAAAAAAAAAGTAAATCGAAGGATGGGTGTAGTTATTTTGTTCTTGCTGCTTTCAAGATTTTCTCTTTACGTTTAACTTTGGCCATTTTAATTATAACGTCTTGATGTAGCCCTCTTTGGGTTTGTTCATCTTGTTTGGGCCTCTCAGCGCATCCGGGGCTTAGATGCCTATTTCCTTCCCCCAGTTAGGAAAGTTTTCAGCCATTATAGGTCTTTTGCCCTTTTCTCTCTTCCTTCTGGTACTCCTATAATGTAAATGTTAGTAGTATGCTTGAAGTTTTCCCATAAGTCCCTTAAATTATGCTCATTTAAAAATCTTTTCTCTTTGTTATTCTGATTGATTTCTACTCTTGTTTTCCAGTTGCTAATCTATTTTTCTATATTACTTAATCTACTGTTGATTTCCTCTAGTGTATTTTCATTTCAGTTATTGTATTCTTCAGCTCCGATTGGTTCTTTTTAAAGATATTTGCTAACTCTTTGTTAATGTTTTACTGTGTTCCTTTATCCTCCAAGGTTTGGTAAGCATCCATGTGACCATTACTTTGAATTCTCTGTCAGGCAAATTTTCTCTAATTCATTAAGGATTTTTTGTTTTTGTTTTTCTTCTTTCATTTGGGATATATTCCTTTGTCGCATTTCAACTGATTTCTGCATTTGTTTCTATTAAATAGATGACATGGCTTTCTCTCCTGATCACAGTGTGAGTTTGTGTAGGAGTGACCTCTGTGTAGGCTGTGTGTACCAGGTGGCTTTGACAGGATGATTAGAGCATAAATGGTCACTCATGGTGCCTGGAGTGCCTTGACAGGTCAGCTGGCTAGAGCTGGGGCTGGCATGGGCCAAGGTTTCCTGAGGTGTGTGGCTCCAGGGGGCTCTGGTAGGCCAGCTGACTGGGGCTGGAGTGGCCACAGGACAGAGCAGTTTTATTGCTATGCCCTAGGGGCAGGTAAGTCTGCACAGGGCCCCTCAGTTATATCCCTCCTTACTGCAGGCTGCCCCATTGGGATAGGGTCATGATGGTTAATATATTTCCACCTCTTCTACCCTTTTCTGTGTGGCCTCTCTCTCCTTTGCTGTGCAGAAGCTGTTTGCTCAGTCCTCAGTTGCTGTCCAGGAGGAATTGCCATATATGTAGGTGTGTATTTGGTGTTTGTGGGGAGTTGAGTTTGGGGTTTTTCTATTCTGCTGTCTTGGACTTGTCTCTAAGTAAAGATTTATTAGCAGTTTGGGGGAAGGCATGAGGACAGTTGGGAAAATCTGGTTGTCTAGTAACTTTGAGGTTGGATGGGTTCTTGGAGAAGTCAGCCAGCTTAGCTGGATTTGGAAGTCAGTGACTGGAATTCACTCTTACTCTGGGATCAGGTCTCCCAGTCTTATTATTACTGGGTGGCCGTACACTGTGGGCCTGACAAACATTTTTTCCACTATCACTTTAAGTCCTGCTTTCCTTAGCAGTGCAGTCATCTAAACTGTCAGCTGTCCAAGATTACTAAGGTCATTCTTTGCTGACCTAATAACTAGGCTCATACCAATAAAAGTCCTGTCCAGGTATCGCAGAAATTAAAATAGTCAAGTGGCACAAAGTTGCATGTAAAAGGGGTTCTAAATTACCTTTCTGGTAAAAAAAAAAAAAAAAAAAAAAGAAAAAAAAAGGTATTTTTCCTAACTTTCTTTATCTATAATTTAAGCATTTCCTGCAGTAAGGTGCTCTGTGGTCAGTTAACCTATCAAAATACTACTCAGAGATCTGGACATACCTAAGTGGAATAGTTAAGTGTAGCACTGTAGTGTCTATTTAATGGGTATGGATAGCCTCCTGTTAACTCTATTCTCCAAAATCTCTGCTTCTAAATCATCACCTGGGAAACTGTAGAAAACAAATTCTAAAGTTCCACCTCAGACCTGCTAAGTCACAGATCCCGGGGGTGTGGCTGAGTGACCTGTGATTTAACAGATTCTCTAGGTAATTCTGGTGCCAGCTCAAGTTTGCATCACTGTTCTAAAGTATATAGCAAGGGGTTAAAAGCACCTGATCGATACTAAGCAGAGTAGATAAGCTTATTCTGACTCTTCCATCCAGACTATTAATATGTCAGGACTCTTCCTAGGAAAACGACATAAAAGGCTTAACATATTAGAGATGCTGGGTAAAGGGAGACATGTTTTGAGTGTCCTGAATTTGCCAGTCACTGGCTTTACACATATGACCCCATTTAATCCTTAAAATAACACATGATCTTACTATTTTACCAGATGAGTAAACCAAGCGCAAAGAGATTTGGTAATTTACCTAGACACTGCTACATAATGGTGGGATTTGAGTCCTGGTCTAAGTCAAATATTTGTCTTTTTTTTATCAGAGTATGATAATTTCGTATGGACAGCCATTAATGGCATAATTCATACCAGGAATAGGTATCCAACATTACTGTGGTGTCATTCTTTTAAAATAAAATAACACAGCTTGCATTTTGCGATGCCCAAGTCTCGTTACGTATTTTTGACCGAGGTGTACCACCCTGCGCTTTAATCTCAGTTTTGTTCATATTGAAAAAGCAGCACCAGACTGGTGCTAGACTGTGTCCACTGTGAGACTGGAACCTGTTCAGGACATTGGTCTACATTTAACTAGGGGCAAATGACTCAGGCTTGCTGGGCCTGTTTCCTTTGCCCTTGGACTATCATTTTTATCCCCATCCAAAGTTATTAATCCAACTCAACCCAATCTGTTTATAACCCGCATCAGATTCGGAGCACAACCAACTGGCCCCCTCTAGTCAACCCCTGAAGGAAGACCCTCCATCAGCACAGGCCCAGGAACTCCCAATGAAGGCGCAAACCCTCCAGAAATAACGTAGAAACCTTCCAAACCAGGTAAGAATCATTGTATAAACAGATCCGTTTAGCTTGCTAACCAGAGTTATCTTGCAGCACCCATTCTTACCCTGTGTTGTTCATTCTAAAATCTGTAGAACTGTGGAACCAAATAAAAGAAACTCTACCATCGGCTCTCAATTAGCTGCACTACTGGAGAGGAACAATGACGTGGCAGATTTTTAAAATTTTGGCTTTGGAATGCAGTATTTTTCCAGTAGATTAACTTTTCTAATTATATTTTGCACAGCCTAATATTAACTGACATTTGTATTCCCTGGGCGCACCACATCTAGCATTGAGAACTGAGGGACACAGCAGAGGCAGTCCAAAAATGTGCTGGTCTCAGGGAATGACAGTGTTATGATGGCAAATCCACACATGGGTAATGAAGAGAGAACTAATTATAAAGTGCTCTGCAAATATCAAATCCTAAGCAGAGGAAGCAAATTAGGAATTCTCTAAGGACACATAAACAGTAAAAAAAGCTTATTAAAATTCTAAAGGGCCAGAAACTTTCAAGAATCATCCTTAAGTGTTAATGGAGCCTAAGGAAGAGATTAGGATGCATCAGGGTCAATGAGTTACTGGGTGGTCTTTCAAATAAAAAAGCCTCAAGCAATAATACCAATGTGTTTTAAAAGAGCGTTTAAAATGAATTTTATTGTCTGAATTTTACAAGTAGTCTTTAAAGGCTTCAAACAAGAACTCTGTTGCAAAACTCTAATAAATAGCTTGCCCCAAGTCCCCAAACAAAATATAAAACAAACTAAAAACTAAACTCAGAAGGATAAGCAAGCCTTCAGAATGCTTGGATGTTAGTGATATTTCTCATTTACAAAGAGATATCAGGCAATGTACAATCTCCTTCATACAAGTCAAAGAGAGAGACAAGTGAGATCTTTACAGAGCACTCTGAAATCTTTCTATTTCCATGATAGAAATGTCACCAGAAAAAAAAAAATCCCATGGAGAAATCGCAATCAAGAATGAAACTGTAGCATAAAAGTCTGGCGGCACGGGTCGGGGAGAAGAGAGGACAATCTATCAGAAGGCGAGAGGAACGAGTTGGGATTACTTGGGGCAGGGAACATCCAGGCAGATGGCACTAGATTGCTGAACGTTCCTCCCTTGACGGAAGGGGCACAGTTGTCAGTTTAGTGACAGTTGTAAAGGCTAGAAACAGGGCCACCAGGGGCTCCCCTGGGGTCCTTCAACACTGGTGGGCCCAATGGCTCTGCTCTGTGGGACTGAGGGCCTTGGAACAATGGCCGGGGGCCCAAAGCAGCTGCATCACTATACAGAAAAAGATGGCACATCAGCCATTTCTGCAGCAGAATCCTTTGGACGGCCACAACAGGATGCAGAGAATGCCGTGCTTAACTGGCACACTGGGACATGCAGGTTTCAAAAGCCCATTCTATTATCACGGTCATTGCTCCTAACAGGCAAGTATTGAAATTCACAATTTAACATTCACTTTTCCTAGTAACAAATAAGGGTGAAATCTTGCTTTGCAGACAAGGATTTATTAGTTTATTAATACGATCATTTCGAATGAGCTAAAAACATAATTTTGCCACATTTTCGTCTTTAAAAATTTCGAACAAAAACTATACTTTTGACCAAAATGCATACAAATATTTGTTTGGAGCTACAAAGCTAGAGAGAGATCGATTCCAGTTTGGTGGGACTCACTTAAGCCCAACGGGCTCTCGCTCTGCAAAGCACATAGCACCTGGGACCACCTCCCTGGAGAAAGGAAGGCGGAGGGAGCGATGTCACACAGGGCTGAGAAGGGGCGTGGCCCACAGGCACCACCTCTTCTCTCTGGTCCACTGACTTGCTGTTGTTAAATAACCCTGATCTTGCTAATCTGTCTCACACAGGTACAAACAGCCTTTGTCACTCAAGGGAGGTTGGCATTTTCTAAAAGCTCCTCCCGCCTCAGGCATTTTAGGAAGGAAGGTAAGAAAATCTCCTCTCCACTCCCCAAATAAATTTTTAAAAAATTGTTCTTTTCTTAGGAACAATGACATTTGTCAGAATGAGGGAAAGCTTGGGTTACCTGAAATACTTAACAAAGAGCTGATGGAAATAGAGGCAGATGGGCCGGGGGTGGGCGGGGACCCTGGTCCTAGGCCCGATTTCTTTTTAAATACATAACAGATATTGTGCAAAAAAATAAAGACATTCACATTTTAGCAGTTAAACTTTTATTTTACTTTTTAAAATTTTTACTTTTTCTTTTCTACAAAAGGCAGATAATGATTGTTGATCTGCAATTGCTGTGCACTCACCGAAGAGGGCAAGCCGGAAGTGGAGGCAGGAGCCCCGAGAGTGCGGCCGACGGTACAACCAGGGGCCCCCCGTCCCCCTCTCCTGCCCTAGCTCATGTCTATGGTATTGAAGACCCATTCTGTGAACTTCTTCAGCTTGTCGGAGGCGTTCTGGGACTCCTCCTGCAGCCTCAGATTGTCCTCCCGCAAGTGCTGAACTTCTGCCTGAAGATGGGCTTTGTCTTCTTTTTCCTGGGAGGCAGAGGAGAAAAGGACTCAGAGGGGTGGCCCCAACTTGCTGGGCTGCTAGGAAGAGTGGCTACGGATCTGTCTGGACCCTTCGGCCACTTTTGTTCTTCAATCCACTGAACATCTGAATACAAGGCCCAGTCCTGGGTGTTAGGACACTCTAACCCAGGAACGGGATTTCCGGAGAGATTCACTATAGGTTTATTTTCGAATGTAAATACTTAAATATGTATTTTAATGTCTTTGTTAATAAGGAACATTTTGGATTACTGTTTTGGTGGCTGCTGCCTTAATATAGATAAAGCCACTCAAGAAACAAAAAAGATGCAAGTCTCCTGGCACGGAAGCCCAAACAACAATGACAACATGTGGGTCTGGGCTACTGACCCATTATACGAGGGGCGGGGAGGCCAGGGGAGGGCTGGCTGAGGTTCAAGGCCTTCTTGCCCCATTTGTGTCAGTGGGAACTGAGCTCCACACAGCCCCCTAAACACGTGTGTACACCGAGAAAAAAGGGAAAACACCCACTTCTTGTTTCACTAACACTACTTAAAAAGGGCTCTCACAGCTCAAGGGCAGTTTGCACAGACCAGACAATCTACTTTGAAGATGCATTTTTACCTTCTTCAAATCTTCCCGAAGCATCTTCAACATCCCTTCCAGTTGGTCCACTTTAGAAGCCAGAGTGGGGGAGGAGTCTTTACTGCTGGGAACAAGAAACAAAAGTCCATGTTGGCGGCAGCCTCCACGGCTGGGTTTGTCGGGTTTGTTTGGCATTTTTTTTAATGAAGAGGCTGTGTTTGTAAAATGGTTTTCAATGTCAAGTTACTCAGTAGGGTGACCCAATGTGCATTCTTCATTTTAAAAAAGAAAGTAGTAATTTCAACAAAAGGTTATATAAGCATGAACTATAGCCAATCATAGCTTCCTTTGTTAAGGATAATGTATTTCTGTGGCAAAAGAATATAGGACAATAAGTGAAAACGGTCTCTTTGGCAGCACAAGAAGTACTTTCTGGCAGATACAACTGACAATGAAATGATTCCTCTCCTTTCAGTGGCTTTTAGAGAAGAACAGCTTCTCTTCTGAGTGCAGGTAGGGTGGGGGAGGGGTGAGCTCCACCTTGGGATAACCAGGACAGGGCAGGTCTCTGGTGCCTCAGAAAGGAGTCTGTGCCCACTTATTCAGTTGCAGCTAGGTTATCATGCTCACGTCTAGTCTAAATACCTTAAATATTTTTAAAAAATAAGGCATATTTCAGAAGCTTGTCGGTCCAACCTTAATGTCTTGAATTCTTTGCTATTATGATCAGCAAACTGGACCCACAATTTTCTCCCATTGTAAGTGTTAAGAGTGCCGTGCTAGAGGATGAGAAGGCTATCCAATTGGCTCAACAGAGGACATGCTGGGTAAGGGCTGAAGACTTTTGTCAGCTGTTCTTCCCCGACTCTCCTCGACCTGAATTTAAGCTGTGGAAAGTCTGAGTGAGTTCCAGCTGGGTACAACCTCAGAGCTATGCAATTGAATCTGAAGGACTTCCACTGGGACAACATGCAGCTGCTTGTTTCCAGAGGTGGTGACTCTGAATTTTCAGTATCATGGAATAAAAGGTAGCCTTTACTTTAAAAATCGAAGTTCAAGTTGGAATTCCTGACCTAACGTGAGATGTGTTGATATCTTCTGCTAATTCTAGATCCACAAGCCCAACGAAATGGAATGATAAATGACCTTTAAACTTCTAACAACCAATTAAAAGCTGACACTAAATGGATTTTAAAAGGTAAGTAGTCGGTAGCAATCCACAACCATACAATACAGTACAACAAACTGGTCAGATCTGGATGGCTTGAGGGCCAAAGAATGGCAGAATAAGGGTGATGCTGAACAGAATCATGGAGGAGGGGAAGTGAGGGTGTCCTTCACAGCCACGGAACCTATTCCTCAACTTCCGGCACACCTGCTGTAGCCACCACAGGTGTCAGGACTGAAGCAACTCTTAGTAGCCTAGCTTGACTTCTGGAGGTTTTCAAAAGGAATTCTGTGTCTGCATGAAAAGTTTTTCAAAACACGTATCACTCCATTTGCATGTGTTTACCCATACTGAACAAAGAAAGAGCCAGTCATTACCTCTGTCTTGTGGTTCTACAAAGCTTTAGAAACTGTTCTATAAGCCTTTCCTAGGAAAATGGACTTTGCTCTTTGTTAGGGACTCCACCCTAAGAAGGTACATTTCGGGCCACACTTGCCCCTAATTTTTTAAAGCTCTTAGCAGCCAAACTCACTCTTCTAGCTGTCCAAGTGGTAAAGATGAATGCAGCATCTTGCGTTCCCTTGCAGATTGGCTCTGAGGAATCTTCAAGCACAAGGCCAGGTATATTTGCGCAATCTATACCCACCTCAGTTTTCCTGTTATGGTCTGTTTCTGCCCAAGTTTTATAGACACCTAGGTTATTAATCACCCTCAAAAGGTTTTAAGGGAAGAGGTTTCAAATTGATGAGATTATTCGGCATCAAGAAGTGTTTATTACTATGTGTTCTATGGCTAATTCCTGGATGCTTTAATATATAGTAAGTACACAAGGTTGCAGAACCTATCAATGACATTAAGCGAAATGATGTAGAACAACTAATTTTACCACAGGCTAACAGACACAATGAAGAGTTAAGTTCCTGGATAGTAATATCACCTGTAGAGCCCATACCCTCACCACTTAAATTTGGGAAAAAAAGTCTCTGCACAGTTAAATGGTTTTCTTCACTCTTAATAAAACTCTCTGGGCCTCAGTTATTGCTATTTATTTTACACACAATCTTAACTATCCTGCTGACCCAGATCTAGCATCGACCTAAAGAAGCATGTTGGAGCTGCTCAGACACGGGCATGTTTACAACACAACCAACTAAAAGCTGAGGAAGAGACTCAAAAAACAGTCTCAAGGACATACTGCACAGGAATCTTGGGATGTTTATCTTAATTATCCCGGAGGGCGTAAATGTATTATGGCATTCGACAATGAATATTCATAATTACGACTTTACCCTGTCCAGGAAAGTTTGCATTTACAGTATTTAGGTATAAAGTGTTCTAGCTAAAATGTGAAGTGCCTTGCTCTGGAGTGATGAGCTTCATTTAGCTGATCCATGTGGCCTCCATCTACTCTGTCCTATTTGTTGGGACTAGTGTAGGTGAAGCATGGTGCAGAGTGGTGACCGCACCACTGGGTGACCAACCTGCTGTAGGACTTCATCTGGGCCAGAGCCTGGTCCTCAAGCTGGTCACTGTTGGATGCAGCACTCAAGGGGCGATGGTTTTCATCGCTAGCAGCAAAGAATGAGGCTCTCTGGACTGGAAAGGAGATAAGAAACCATTCAGTATTTTGGAAACACATCCTGGGCCCTATTTATCAAGTCAGCAACTGGCCACAGTGACAATCATCTAATCAATGGGCAGGGAGGCCTTGGAACCTTCATAGGAAAAAATTCTACGTTAAGCTGTAAGAGGATAGTACCACTGTAATTTCCCTTTAAAAAAATAGTTGCAAATCAATTTTTAATCTTCCTTTTCCTCTTGCTCATCAAAGTAGCATTCTGTTAAATGTTTCCCTGGAAACAGGCCTTGTACCAAATTTCCAGACCAAGGCTTTCCACTCTGTGATGATACAAAAATGCATTAAAGGCTAGTATTAAGCTTCTTGAAATATGTTTTCCACAGGACACCTGGACACACCTTGGTGGGCTTTAACCTAAGTCCACACCACGTGTGCTTCAAAATATACTAACTTAAAAGTTGAGCCAAGAAAATAGATCAAATTTTTAAAAACCTCCCATTATAAATACAAAACTTCTACTGTTTTATATGTGTGTATGTACACTCACACACAGGAGAGTGACCAACAAATTGAAATTTAAAATGAAGAGATGAAATACTGCCATTTGCGACAACATGGATGGACCTTGAGGTAATCATGCTAAGGGAAATAAGCCAGACAGAAAAAAATGGAAAACCACATGATATCACTTATAAACCTAAAAGCAAGAAATGAACAGGACAAACAAACAGAGACTCATGGGCATGGACTAAAGACTAGTCAGAGGGTAAGGGGGAAAGGGGAGTTAGATGGGATAAAAGATATCAAATATATAAAATCAGAAGTTATGTAAATTACATCAAGTGAGTAAAAAATAAAATGAAGTTAGTTCTGGGGAACTGCCGTCAGCTAAAATGGGGATTTCTTGATGACTGCTTCATGGTTGCTCAGCTTCTGAATTCTGTGGTCTAATCAATTTCTCCTGAATATTGGTTCTTGACTGAATAGCTACTTTCAATTCTTCAAGAGCAATAAAAACAAACAAAAACCCTAAACAAATCATCTGGTATTATCCTTATTTTATAAATAACTACCTAACACCAAAAATTTTGAAATGATAATCTTAGAATAAACTCGGTCTATTAAAAAAAAAAAAAAGGCACTTAGCAACCTGATGCCAACATACAAGACAGCACTACTTTTTTTATATGTCAGCAAACCAGGTCAGCACCGGCTCAGGACCCGCATTTCGGAACCACCAGCCTAAAGCTGGCGCACAGCCAGCAGGCTGGCACGGGAACGAGAACGATGCGGACAGGAGACGTGCTACCACACGTGGGAGAGGCGGATGAGAAGGGCGGAGGCCGCACCTGACGTTTGTCGGGACTGGGGCAGGGCGAGCATCCTAACGGACCCAACTGTGCATTTAGCAATGATTCTTTACGACGTGATGCAAGACCATGTTCTTTTCAGTCCACTGATGGCTGCGATTCCCCTACAGCCTGCCCTTCCCATATACGGGGCAGGAGGTGGGGGGAGGCGCAGCCATCCCTGTTATGAATTCCTATGTAGAGGAAACATCAGGCTCTGTCTGATTATATCAGACGATGTGCACCCCTGCTGAGTGCTCAATAACTGTTAGCTCAACTCATCTCCGGCTGTGCCGGTGAATGCACGTGCTGTCAGTGTGCCCAAAGAAGCAGAGTGAACAGACTTGACCTGAACACTGACACCGCCCACACCTCAGCGCGGCCCCGCCAGGCCCTGCTCAGATCTTCCTGGGACTCACCCTCATAGGCCTTGGCAGCATCCACCAAGTTGGACCAATCCAAATCCGCAGCAGCGTCCGGCAGGGGCATCAGGCCAGGGTCGGGCATGGGCCTTCGGGTCTCCTGCACGTCTGTGAGGGAGCTGTCAGAGGCCGAGAACTCTCCTGTGAGACGAGACGAGACGAGGGATAAGACACTTTCTGTGCCCACAGGGGAACCACGTAAGAGCTTACTCAGTTCCTGTTACCATAATGGATCTGTAAGTCATTTGTTACGTAGAATCAGTTTCTAGTCTAGCAGGCCGTCAATGGCCATTATAAAGCTGAGCTGAACCATGAATTGGCTTTCTCCAGTCTTAAATCATTTTTTTATAACCTCCCACTATCTCATTTCTAGTAGTGTGAGTCATGGAAAAGTTAGTTTTGCACCAAGGCAACATGTCTGCTTTTGTGGGAGCTCTGTCTACAGTGGGGCCCAGTGGCTTGCTTTTCCTCACAGAGCCAAGGCATTCAGGCTGGATAAAGAGGCCTTCCTTTTCTCAAGGACACGATAAGCAACTTGGGGTCAGTTCTGGATTATAGCAGTCCTACATCCTGAGCCCCTTCTGAGGTGACAATTTTTAAAATACAAATATTAAGTCATCCTGACGATTAACCTTTGCTTAGCCCAGGGCAGAGAGGAACAGCACCGTGAGCCACTCCACGCCATATGAGGGCACGCTGCCAGCCCTCAGGTTCACGTAGGCGGAGAACAGAGAGGGAGGGCTGGTGGGGCTCATGAAATGTAAATGCTCTCAAGAGGGCAGAAGCTGGGGTGGAAACGGGCAGAGTGCGCAATTTCGCGGGAGGGGCCGCACTCAGAATGTGACGGTAACCCAGAAATTGCAGAACCAAAAGGGAAGCGCTCAGTTAAAATCTGAAAGCGATTCCAGAAATACCTGTTTACAAGGAGTTAAAAAGTCTTGTCAGCTATGAGCCTGGTAAACCAGAATATATTTAGTGCTTGTTTTCCCTTTCAAATTACATGAAGAACTGCTCTGAAGTGCAGCTGCTAGTTATTAATGTGCTTAAAATTAGCAAAATTATGAGTAAATGGAAATCAACAAATTTGCCAGATATTAAATATCTCAGTTCTATTTAAACTTGCTCCCACCAAGGGTAAGTAGGTGGAACAGACAATTTTGTGTGTCATTCACAACCCTTCTGCCCTTTTATTGCTGGGGCCCACATTTCTATGTGGGGGGAAAAAGAAGTCACCTCTCTCCACCGCCCAAACACATTTCAGTGGTAGCCACACCACGCGAGGCCACGGCTGAGGGATCGGCCCAGCAAGGACCGGGCAGGACGTGGGATCACTGCACTGCTGCCCCGCCGTCAGGAGGGCAGGGGGAGGTGGCAGGAAGGAGCTCGGAGAGGGAGCCTTGCTGCTTCCCTTCCGCAGGGCTGGGCCTTTAACCCCGGGCTTCCTCAGCTGACCAATGACTGGGGGCGGGTGGGTGGGGTTCTGGGCTACTCTCTTAGATAGGAAGCTTCCAGAAGACAGGGCCTACTTTGACATGACACATGCAGAGGAGCCTTCATGAAGGTTTCATTTTATGGCTTCAGGGGTTAAAAATATGCCAGGAAGTCAGAGAAGCTTTCAAGGCAGGCAGGAAGTTGTAGGAGCGATTAACTTCAGGGGAGAGTGACCCCATGTGGGGATGGAAGGGAGTAGAGGTTTCTGGCATATTAGGTCACTACCAGGAGGTTTTTTTTTCTAGAGTCTAGATGGTAAAAAGTGGGCATTTTATGTGTCATTTTTGGTTCTTTGGGGGTGAACTTCTGGAGCAAAGACAAATCAGATTCAAGCTGCAGTCAGATGCGGGGAGGGAGAAGGGAGGGCAGGCTGACATGATCCCCGAGTGATGTCTGCCAGGGGCGAGGTGGGAACGAGTAGGTTGGAGATGATGGTAGAACATTCGTTAGAGTGAGCTGAGAGCTCACCAGTGATTCAGGGAGACAGCAAACCGGGCAAGCAGCAGATTTAAAGAAAATATTGCTTTGAGAAGAAAAAGGAGATGTGGGTATAAACGGACACAGAATTCCTAGAAAAAAGGTGGGGGGGGGCAGAAGTGAGGTGGGGTTACAGCCATGTGAATAATAAACAATCGAGAACACAGGTTCCCTACCAGGTATCTGCTGTGCTGGGTCACAGCAGGGAGGGTAGGGACAGACCTTTAAAATAGAGCTGGGCAGAGAGAGGAGAAAGGTAAAGAACAAATTTAAATCCATATTCACAGAATATGGACCTTAATAAAATTGGGATCTAGTTAGGTCACAAAGCATGGAAGACATTTATGAGCCAAAGGCAAGAACATGGTAGTGCCCCTTCATCAACATGCCTTTTCTTAAAATCACACTTACTCACCCACTGAAAGAATGAGTCAACAAATGAGAGGCTGACACCACAGGCTGTATCCTCACAGCCTCGGAAAGACAGAGAACGAACAAAGACATGCCAAGGTTCTCATGGTGGAAGGAGCCAGTGGATATCATCTCTAAGAAATAACTAGTCTACTGTTAGCCAAATTAACCCGATCATAACAGCAGCTAGAATGCTTGGTAAAAATGCTAATTTCCAAAATACATCTTTGCGTTCAAATTCAGGAGGTCTTGGGGAATTTATATTTTTAACAAAGATCCGATAGGGCAGCTTTTACACACATCTGGTGCCCTGGTTTTTGTGGCTGCCACCCAGGGATGTCCCTTGATCGCCTGGCTCTGGTGACCAGTGGGGCTTGCATTCCTGTGTCCTATGGAAGTGTAACAACTGGAGAGAGATTTCTTGGCAGGATATCACTGCCGGTGCAATGTACAGACAGCAGATTGAAACGGACTCCAGCTTATTTGCTTATCTAGAGCGTTGGCCTAGTGGCAGGCTTCAGGTTTGGCACACGACTGGGGGCTGGCCTTTAAAGAGGCTGATGGATGCCATCTTTGCTCTTCTCCTCTGCCATTCTCCAGTCACCAGCATCTCCCAAAAAGAAGTTTATACATTCATCTGGCACTCCAATTTTGTGGCACCTCTAGATTGTCTGGATCTGGTGACTAGCAGGGCTAATGCTGTGGTCCCACAGGACTATATATATTTGCATACTTTAAAAGCTGCTCTCAGAGGCTCTGACTTCCAGGTGTCTGAATCCAGGTGCTGACTGAGATCTTCCCCTCTGGGACCCTGACGAGACTTGGCACACCCTCAGCTACGGGGAGTCACTAAAAATAACGTCTGGTGCTTGGACATCAGCAAGGTTTCAGAGAAAACAGCTAAGTCAGGCGTGAATGATAAGGTTCATCCCTTACATGAGGCCACTTCTTCAAGACCAGGAGATGAGGCTGTTTCATCTAATGCACAGAAACCCATACAGAGAATTAAAGAAGATGAAGAAGCAGAGGAATATGTTCTAAATGAAAACACAAGATAAAACCTGAGAAAAAAATCTTAATAAAATGGAAGTTATTAACCTGATCAAGAGTTAAAAATAATTGTCATAAAGTTGCTCACCAAGATTGGAAGAACAGATGAACAAAGCGAGAACTTCAATGAAGGGAAAATATACAGAAAGTACTAAATAGAAGTCACAGAGCTAAAGAATAGAGAAAGTATATAAAAAAAAAAAAGACCAGTAAACTCAAAGACAAGGTAATGGAACCCAATCAGAGCAGCAAAAAGGAAAAAGGATATACAGATATAAAAAAAAAAGAATGAATACAGCTTAGGGGACTATAAGACAACATCAAACAGACCAACATTCACATTAGAAAAATCCTAGAAGGAGAAAAGAGAGAGAAAGACAAAAACAACTTGTTGGAAGAAATAATGGCTGAAAACTTCCCTAACCTGGGGAAGGAAACAGAAATCCCGATCCAAAAAGTCCAGAGAGTTCCAAGTAAGATGAACCCAAATGGACTCACGCCAAGACATATTATAATTAAAATGTCAAAAGTTAAAGACAAGGAGAGAATCTTAAAAGCAGCAAGAGGAAAACAACTGGTTAGGTACAGGGGAGCCCACATAGGGCCATAAGCAGATTTTCCAGCAGAAATTTTGTGGCCAGGAAGTAGCAGCACAATATAGTCAAAGCCCTGAATGAAGAAAAGTTCCAATCAAGAATATACTACCTGGTGAAGTCGGAATTGAAGAGAAAAAGTTTTCCAGATGAGTAAAAGCTAAAGGAGTTCAACATAACTAGATTGCCCATACAAGTAATGTTGAAAGGATATCTTTATGTTGAAAAGAATGGATGCTAATTAGTAACAGGAAAACATGAAAGTATAAATCTCACTGGAAAAGGTAAATATATAATAATGATGGTGGATTAATCATGTATAAAGCTAGGATAAAGGTCAAAAGAAAAAAGAAGTAAAAATAAAAAGATATAAATTGTGACATCAAAAATAAAATGCTGGGGGAGAGAGTAAAAGTGTAGAGCTTTAGAAAACATTTAAACTTAAGTTGTTATCAACTGGAAATAGACTGTTAGAAATAAGATATTACATGTAAGCCTCACGGTATCCACAAAGCACCTACAGTATATACACAAAAGATAAAGAGAAAGGAATCCGAGCATACCACTACACAAAGTCATCACACCACAAAGAGAGCAAGAAAAAAGGAACAGAGGAATTACAAAACAGAAAAAAAATAACAAAATGGCAATAAGTACATTTTTATAAATAATTACTTTAGATATAAATGGACTAAATTCTCTAACCAAAAGATATACGGTGGCTCAATAAATAAACGAGACCCACCTATATGCTGCCTACAAGACACTCGCATCAGATGTGAGGACACACATAGACTAAAAGTGAAGGGATGGAAAAAGATATCCCGGGCAAATGGAAACCAAAAGAAAGCTGGGGTAGCTATACTTATATCAGATGAAATGGACTTTAGGGCTGTTAATATTTTCTTTTTATATTTAGGTGCTCCTATGATATCACGTACATAATTCCAAATGTTAATAGCTTGTTGTGTTGATGATCCCTTTTTCATTATGCCTTCTTTGTCTTTTATGACAGTCTTTGTTTTAAAGGAAGACATAGACAACAATACAATCACAGTATGACACTTTAATATTCCATTTGTATCAATGGACAGACAATCCAGTTAGAAAATCAATACGGAAACATTAGCCTTAAACGACAGATTAACCCAGATGGACTTAACACACATATAAAACACATTCCAACCAAAAGTAACACAATACACATTCTTTTCAAGTGCACATGGAATGTTATCCAAGACAGATTATATGTAAGTCTACAAAGCAAGTCTTAATGAATTTAAAATGGTTGAAATCATATCAAGCATCTTTTCCCACACAATGGTATGAAGCTTTGATTACAAGAAAATGAAAATTCACAAATATGTGGAGTTTAAACATATTACTGAATAACCTATGGGACAAAGAAGAATCAAAAGGGAAATGAAAAAATACTGAGACAAGTGAAAATGGAAATGCAACATACCAAAGCTTTTGGGACGCATCAAAACGGTTGTAAGAGGGAAGTTCATAGTCATAAATGCCTACATAAACAAGAAAAATCTCAAATAACCTAATTTTACACCTCAAGGATACAGAAAAAGAAAAACAAATGAAGCCCACATTAGTAGAAGGAAATAAATGAAGCAGAGACTTAAAAAAATACAGATCAATGAAATCAAGAACTGGTTCTTTGAAAAGATAAACAAAATACATAAACCTCTAATTGGACTCACCAAGAAAGGAGGATTCATAAAATCAGAACTGAAAGAGGAAATATTAAAACTGATATCACAGAAATAAAAGAGATTGTGAGACTACTATGAATAATTACATGCTAACGAATTGGACAACCTAGAAGAAACAGATAAATTCCTAGAAATATATGACCTACGAAGACTGACTCATGAAGAAATACAAAACCTGACACAGAAATCACAAACCTCCAACAAACAAAAAGTCCAAGACCAGAGGGCTTTACAGGCAAATTCTACTGTATGTTCCAAGAAGAATTGATACCCAACTTTCTCAAACTTTTCCAAAAAAAATGGAAGCAGAGGGAATAGTTTCACACTCATTTATGAGGCCAGTGCTACCTTGATAAGAAAACTACATAGAGATTCCGCAAGAAAATTATAGGCCGATCTGCCTGATGAACAGAGATGCAGAAATCCTCAAAAAAAATATTAGCAGACTGAATTCAATGAGACATTAAAAGGGTCACAACAACATGATAAAGTAGGATTTATTCCAGGGATGTGATTATAGTTCAACATCCACAAATCAATGTAATAACACCACATTAATGAAATGAAGTACAAGAATCATATGATAATTGCAATAGATGCAGAAAAAGCATTTGACAAAATTCAACATCCATTTATGATTAAAACTCTCGACACAGTATATATAGAGAGAATATAATATAACAAAGGCCATATATAATAAGCTTACAGCTTACATTATACTCAATGGTGAAAAGGTGAACGCTTTTCTTCTAAGGTGTCAAACAAGGACGCCCAGTCTCACCACTTTTATTCAACAAAATAGGAAAGGATGAAGTAAAACTATTTGCAGATGACAAACTAGAGAACCCTAAAGACTCCACTAAAAAACTCTAAGAACTAATAATGAATTCAGTAAAGTTGCAGGATACGAAATCATTACACAAAAATCTGTTGTTTCTATACACTATTAACTGTAAGGAAGAGAAATTAAGAAAACAATTCCATTTACAATTACATCGAAAAGAATAAAATATCTAGGAATAAATTTAACCAAAGAAGTAAAAGACCTGTACTCTGAAAAAAATATGAATTTGATGAAAAAAACTGAAGATGGCACAAATGAATGGAAGGATATACCATGCTGGTGGGCTGGAAGAATTAATACCATTAAAATGTCTACATTATGCAAAGCAATCTACAGATTCGATGCAATCCCTATCAAAATACTAATGGCATTTTCCACAGAACTAAAAAAAATATCCTAAAATTGCAATGGAATCACAAGAGACTCCAAATACCAAAGCAATACTGGGAAAGAAGAACAAAGCTGGAGGCATCACATTTTCTCATTTCAAACTATATTACAAAGCTATAGTAATCAAGACATTATAGTATTGGCATAAAAGCAGACACATACATCAGTGAAACAGAATAAAGAGTCCAGAAATAAAGCCACACATATATGGTTGATTAATTTCAACATAGGAGCCAAGAACAAACAATGGGAAAGGGACAGTCTCTCCAATAAACACATGCGAAAGAATGAATCTGGACCATTATCTTATACCATACAGAAAAGTTAACTCAAAATGGATGAAAGACTGAACCTAAGACCTGAAAACAAACCCCTAGTGGATAACTTAGGTGGCAATTTCGAAATTCACTACTCTTGGACACACCCCTTCAAATCAGTTACGGTGACGACAGTGGTTATGGCAATAATTTTTTAGATTTGACACCAAAAGCAAAAATAAACAAGTAGGACTACATCAAACTAAAAATCTCTACACAGCAAAGAAGCCGTCAACAAAATGAAAAAGCAACTTACCGAGTGGGGAAAAATATTTTCAAATTATGTATCTGATAAGAGATTAATATTCAAAATATATACATAACTCGCAACTCAATAGCAAAACCCGACCGATCTGATCAAAGAATGGGCAGAGGACCTCAATAGACTTTTCTGGAAAGAAAACATACAGATGTCCAACAGGTACATAAAAAGATGCTCAACTCAACATCACTAATCTTCAGGAAGAGGCAAATCAAAATCACAATGGCTTTTAATCAAAGGACAAGAAATAAGTGCTGGCAAGGATACGGAGAAAAGGGAATTCTTGTGCCCTGTTGATGAGAATGTAAATTGGTGCAGCCACTATGAAAAACAGTACAAAGGTTCCTCAAAATAAAACTATCATATGATCCAGCAATTCCACTTCTTGGTATTTATACAAGAAATTAAAACACGAACTTCAAAAGACAGAAGCTCCCATGTTTACTGCATGGAAGCCACCTAAATGTCCAGTGATGAATGAATGAAGAAAATGTGGTGCACATACAATGGAATATTATTCAGCCATAAAAGACCATGACATCTAGCCATTAGCAACATCATGACTGACCCTGAGGGCACTGTACTAATTGAAAAAAGTCTGATAAAGAAAGACAAATAAGTCCTGGGGATGTAATGTACAGCATGGTGATTATAGTTTATAACACTGTATTGCATAACTGAAAGTTGCTAAAAGAGTAAATCTTTATAAAGTTCTCATCGCAAGAAAATAAAAAACTTCATAATTATGTATGGTGATGAATGGTAACTAGACTCACTGAGGAGATCATTTTGCAATATATACAAATATTGAATCATGTTGAACAGCTGAAATTAACAGTATGTCAATTATACTTCAAGGTTGAACGTCTGTACCCTGTGGTCTGTGATTACTGGTGAGAGGCTAAATGTGGGAGGTGCTGGTGAGCCGAGGTAATCTGAACATGCTACCAGGCAGGACTTCTTCCAGTTACCATTCTCCGAGCAAACTGCGTGGCAATTGTTTCTGGGGACACCGGCCATCATCAGCAGAGCTTGTCAGCTGCAGCTAAAAATGAACTCACCATGCAACGACTTCATTCCCAAGGTGTAAGAAGGCCTCCGCAACGGAAGAGACTTGGGAAGAGAAGGGTACGTGCTACTGAAGAGGACATCGTTGGGCAGGGCCTGGTCCAGGAGCGAGGCCCTCGAGGTGAAAAAGTGCTCCCTCTGGCCGCTGTAAATACTCTCGTCGGACAGCGTTCTGTGCAGGGCCCGTCTTGAAGTGGGGGTGGTAGGAAAGGGAGACTGAGGCGAGGAGAGCGCATGGAACTGAAAAACAATGTCAGACAACAGAAGGTCAATCTTCTAAGCCACGTCACCAAGACTCAGCTTGGGGGACGTGTGGGTTAACACAATCGCTGCTCTTAGATACACTCTTCAAATCCTGGAGCCCAACAAGGAAGCCTCGAGGTCCACCATCTCTGTCTACATCCTTAAGAACTAAAATGGGAGAGTTCCTGGTCATCAAATCCTCATAGTCCAGAATGCTACCTGCCGCCTATCAGTGCTCAGTACATAATTCAGATATGTGACTAAGTGAATTCGTCAACATTGTGTCATGGTTAAGAACAAGATGAGGATCAGACAAGTGTGAGTTGTGTTTGAATCCTGTGTCATTGACCGAATTATGTAATCTCTCTGAACCCAACTCCTTATCTATGAAATGGGGGCGCAACATCTCTCTGGATTACAAGGATTATATGAAGCACTGGACTGATCACAATAGTGTTTATCAGTGGGATTATGAAATAATAATATAGTCCCAGGGGAAGAGCCACAGTGCCAGGAAGAAGGTATCCTCAGAAGCCTATCAAGTGATTACATGTTTGCTGGGTAACAAGAGCATCTGATCATCACAATATATTAACTCAAATAATAGGTGGCTCCTGATAAACATTAACTACTATAATTATATTTAATGAGTTTTGGCAATTTATTTTTTGAGATAGATTTCTATTCGTGAAATAGAAATAGGGAAGTCATCTTTATAAATGACAAATATTTATATAGTAATATAAATATGACAAAAGTTCCAGATAGCTGTATCTCTTGTTGATGTCTTTTTCCTTTGTACCAGATTTGATTTTACTTGAGATTTTTCTGCAAAAAGCAAGCTTTTAAGAATCGCACTCACTGAGAAAACAACAGACACATTAACAATATTTAAATATCCAGCATCCCGAAAGCCAGCAGAGTATCTGGTCTGTTGACAATAAAGCTATCTTCATTCAGTTCCTCTTAGAACACTGTTCACCTTGGCGGGGAGAACAATGTGGGGAATGGATGAAGATGTGAGTAGGAGGGCTGAGTCACTGCTAGCAGAAAGCCACCGTGGGCCTTTCCATGACACTTTGAAGGGACAGAGAGATAATGATATGGCTCCATTTAGGATGCTGAGAATAGCGAGTTGACACTCTGGTTCATTCATGTGCTCTGGGTCCAACATGATTCCATTCAACAAGCCAAGGGTTAATCAAGTCAACGCTATCCACAATGTGGTGTGCGCAGTTGGTGAATAAATATGAAATAATTATTAATCAAGTGCATTGTAAATCAGCCCCAAGTGAAGCCAACTGTATAAAAATTGTGCTCACTTTAAAAAATTCATGATGAGCTAAATCCAAAGTACATCATGTGCTCGCCTAGAAAACTAAGCTGCTATGACAACTGCTCTGTGAGTCTTTAGGTAGAGGAAACTTGGTATGGAAATGACAATTTCTCTTCTCGCTTTACAGAGAACAGAGGGCATTAGAGAGGTTAAATGACTCCATAAATGTAATTAAAAAACAAAACAAAACAGGTCATCTATCTGCCTACCAAGTCAGATCCCAGATCTCTCTATTCAAAAACTGTTCTCAATCCTTTCTAGCACCTCTGTGTTCAGCAAAGGGATTTCCTTCTCTAGTGAGTATCCTCACCCTGGAGACAAATTTCCTACCAATTCTAGTTTCAACCTCTTTGGGAAATATTAATATGCCTGCAAGCAGTAAACAGCTGCCTTGAAGAGGCCCCTTTAGCAGTGCACTTTATTAAAGCTGTAACATCCTGTAGTAAAGGGAGGCAGGACAGGAGGTGGAAGGATGCAATCTGCCTAGATGCTTTCTGCCCATTAGAAAAGTAGCAGGACCTAGTCTTGTCCAAACTTGTTAGGATGGTTCTGCGTCCCACCCCTCTTCAATCCTAGTCTTAAAGGTGTGCACACCTCTGTCTTCCTTGCAGGTTATAACTGAGATTGCTGAGGGGTCCCACCCATGGCTGTTAGCCCCTGGGAAAGAACCACAAGGGGGTCAATGGCCCACCCAGAAGAGATTTTGGAGAGCATCAGGCCAGGGTGTTTTCAAACTGTGCTCTAAGAAGTCCTCAGGGTTCCTCACAGCATCACTTCTTGGTGAGAGGAGGTATTCAAGTGGGACCAGGAGCCCATGACACCTCAAGGTATACCCCATCTTATCAGAGAAAGTCTGTTTTCTCAGTTCTACATATCGGGCTTCCATGTATAATTTTGTTCAAAAAAAAAAGGGGGGGGTGACCTTTAAAATTACCGCGGCGCCACTGATCTACTTTGCTTCTCTGTTTCAAAGCCAGGGAAACAAGGTCTTGAGAGGCGGCATCTTGCTCCAGGTCAGTCTCCTATTCTCCCCTCGCTCTTTCTGGTCCTCCTGGCTATTAATGAAATGGGTTACTCGCACTTGCAATTAGGAAGAGCAAGTACCAGTTCTCCCTAAACACTGGAGCAGCATGAGGTCTCTTCCTTTGGTATATACCTGAGTGTTGGCTGGGAAACAGTTTGTGTTTTTCTCTGTTCACTTGCCACTACGTGCAGCCCTCAGGGAAAATAAGGTTATCCCCTCTTTGTCTGCCAATGAGGTTTCTTCGAATGTTACAGCTCTGCCATTTTCCTTGCGGTAGCAGCTCTACAGCATCTGCGTGGGGCCCTGGAGCCATCCACTTACCTCTCGGCTACAGCCTTCCCAGCAGAGCATGGCCACGGACATCTAAGTCCTGCAGCAGACAGCTCACTCTGCTGGCAAGTTAGCCTGGGAGAGACCCTGTCATCGGATATTAACGATCACTCCTAGTAGCACTTGCTAGCCAAGAAAGCTGATGTAGTATGAGTGGGTCCCAAGTATTGCAGCCTGAAGTTGGCCACTCCTGATAACCCGAAGTCTGATGCCGTAGTGGCTCAGAGCCTTGAGCCAGGGGTGATCTGGAAGACTTTTCAAGGGCATGCTGGCCTCATTGACACAGCAGAGCCATGGTCATTCAGACACCGAATCTCAGGAGACACATAGAGCTACTTAGCTGAACTCATCTGAAACCGAACCAAAAAGAATAAAACTGGAAAGAAAACAGGATATTTCCAGCTCTTGCTTCTAGCATTTTTACAGTTATAGTTCAGCCAACAGAAGCATTTTCTTTGCAGTGTCTGACAGTAATATAGTCACAATATAACGTGTACCCGTTTCACATAGGAACGTTAATTCATTTTGAAAAATAAAAAACAAGGTCTAAAATAAGGGCAAAACAGACATTTGCTTTCAATTATTTCCACTGCATGAGTAAATCAAAAGAACGACAGCTTTAAGCTTGCCCCTTTCCAAAAATGTTAATTTCGAAATGGAGGAAAGATTCCTTCCATGGCAAGTTTTATTTTCCTCTAAACTCAAAAGGAAAAAATGTGAAATAATTTTTATTTTTAAACTAGTTCCTAAACATTTTAATATACCTCTTTGGGTTTTGATGGATAAAGACAGAAGTTTCAAGTACTGTCTTTTGAGAGGTTGCTAAGGAAACCATTTGTACCCTAGGTGATGAGTCAGAACTGTTAAGTGCTGGCTTATAAAACAGAAATTATAGAAACCAAGAACAGCGAGTCTTTAAAATGATTTATGATCTTAACGTGTATGTTAATAAATAATTTCTCAAAACTCCAGAATGGTCTCTGGAGCACATTTAATTTCTATACACGTTGACTTTGTAAGTTTAGGAGATATATTTCGCCTGCCTGGAGGGAAATGCACACACGTGCACAGAGGCAGGCCCGTGAGCAGCACACTGGAATGGTGGGGGGAAAGCCTGACGGGACGAGAGCCCCGGCTCCTCCAGGAGCGCGCGCCTCTTGCATTCTGATCACAGCTCGAGCACGGTGAGGGGTTAATAGTCTAGTCCCATTTACAGTCAATTCTCAAAGTTCTTAAATTAAGCTTTCCAGTCACTTCAAAGATGACTACAAATTGTTCAACTAAGAACCCGGTGAACAGAACACATCAAAGTTTACTGCCATGACCCTCCTGGGCGGACTCCCTTCTCCTGGGGCTACCCAACGCACCACAAACAGAAGTGCCTTATACTGAGAGTGAAATACCTCTGGGCCCTACTCAATAAAAACACCAGCTCCGAGCCCAGGGAACACAAGATAGCATGCTACACAGGACAAGGGCAGAGAGCCTCACATAGGCTTCAGGCGCCCGCCAAGCTGAGGTGAGCAGCGCAAACCCTTCCATGTGGTCATGTGAAGGTCTGGCCACTGACACACAAACAAACTCTGTGCAAGTACTCGGGACCTAATGGGGAGGAGGCTGGGTTCTAGAGAAGGCATTTATAGACTGGAATTCTGAGAAAGAACGGAGAGAAGGCTTTATATAGAGAATTAAGAGAGTCTGGAAAGTGAGTGTGTAGACTTAGTTTGCTGAACTGCAGAGCACACAATGTACGACCAGTAGGTTTGCTGGGCTGAGATCGGGGCAGAAGCAAGGCCAGGCTCATGGTGCCGTGGGCACAAAGGGCAGGCAACAAAATGAGGGGTATTTGTGGGAGAACAGGTACCCTTTGCACACGAGGCACTAAACCTCTTACAGAAAAATTTCTGACAAGCGAGCCACAGATGTCTCTGAAGAGTTTTGAGGAACAGAGCCATTTGAGTAATAATGTTCAAGAAAGGGTGTAGCTTATGCTCTGTAAGCAGGGTAAACTGGAAGGAGAAAAAGCCGTGGGGGTAGAGACAGGTTAATATAAACCCAGACTAAAGAGATGCGGCTATAGGAATAAATATTAGGGAAACATTGTCATGGGAAGATTGGGTGATGGCGGGAAGTGGGGTCCAATGAGTTGGAGCTGGGAACCAACATTTCTCGGAGGGTGTCAACGGAGGCCAACAGCTCGGTCCCATCCGAACTCTAACTGCCATTTGCCCCAAGCTCTGTCCTGTACCTTAAAGTTCTTCTGGGATTCGGGAGTTGGGCTTTCAAGGTCGATGAGTTTCTTGAGATCTTCCTCAATAGTGGACTTGGAGGTTGGCTTAGGGGATGCCCGGAGGTCCCTGGTTGAGGCACGCAGCCTAGTGTGGGCTACTTCATTGCCATCGCTCTGATGACGCCTTGAAAAAAAGGGAAAAAGATGGTAGGAACTAAATTAGTAAGGCTGAATGAAGGGCATAGTGGGCTCTGAAGGATGTATGTCAATGGAGAAATATTATAGGAGAGAAAAGGAGAATTCTGTTCAATTTCATTACAATTTACTCAGATAAATACTTGCTAAAGAAACAAATCCAATTTGAAACATAAAATAAAAAGCCTGAAGAAAAAAATCTTTCTTTTACAGGAAACTGTTAGTTAGCTCTACTAATCCAAAATTAGCAACAGAAATATTCATTAAAAAAACCACAGGGTATGAATCTCAAATGCAATTTTTGCATAGACAAAAACAAAATAATTGAAGGAATCATTCATTTTTTTTTTCTGTACTACTTTATAAAAAGGTCCTTTATAGTCAGAGGCAGTCACTTTCTAACATTCTCTCTCATGCCTCCTGACCCGGTCAAGAATCACATGGGAAGGCTGTGATCAATATTACCAAAGGGACAAGTGTGGTCATTACACGAAGGGGCTGATTATTCTGAAGTTTGTTCTTCAGACATACAGTAATCTCCCCATACCCAAGGGTTAGCTTTCTGCAGTTTCAGTTACCCCAAGTCAACCATGATCCAAAATATTAAATTTAAGATTCCAGAAATAATAATTCATATGTTTTAAATTATGTGCCATTCTGAGTTTGAGTGATGAAATCCTGCGCTGTCCCCACAAGACATCAATCACCTTTCTGTCCAGCGCTTCCATGACATAAATACTACCCACCTGTTAGTCACTTAGCAGCCAAATCAGTTACCAGATCAGTTATCAGAGAAAGACCACATTCACAGAACTCTGATTACAATTGTCCTGTGTTATTATTATTGTTGCTAATCTCTTCCTGTGCCTGATTTATGAATTAAACATTAGCATAGTATAGGTAAAAACTTAGCGTATGCAGGGCTCAGGATCATCTGCAGTTTCGGGCAACCCCTCGGGGTTACGGAATGTATGCCCCATGGATAAGGGGGGGACTGCTTTACTCTTTCCTGGGAGATCGAAGATTTTCAGATCTGAATGTATTCCAATACACTTTATTTAAGGAATGAGGTGGAGAAGTACTTTAAGACAAGTTTTACTTAGAAAAAAAAATCTCTCTACCAAACCAACTCTTCCCCACCTGCCGGCCCTGTGCCTCCTTGTCTGTAGTAAATGCCCCCAAACTTTTCTATTCTCTGTCATGTTAAAAGCAAACCTCCCAGTAAGAGAAGCAAAAGAATTCTTACTTTCTTGTGTCCATGAACCCCACGGAGTTGATGGTTCCTTCGGGTTTTTTCCATCCAATCAGGTACTTGCTAGTAGCGCCCTGGCGCGGGTAGAAAGTCCTAGGACCAGACGAAGAGGACGAGGAAGAAGAGAAGGAAGGTGCGAGCTGCGAGGAGGCGGCAGGATGAAGCTCTTCTTTAGGTGAACTTCTGGCACTGGTGAAGACGACGGGGCTGGCAGAGTGCCGCGAGCTCATGGTGCTGAGGGGAAGCAGGACAAAGACAACGTGACCCACGTGTGCGTGTGTGCATTCGAGGGCCATATGCCAGCTATAAAAGTGTCATCCAGGATAGGGGTTATGGCTGGGTTAAAGAACAATGAATATTTCATAAAGTATTAATGGGGATGGCCGGCTGGCCTTCCTGGCTTTCTCATTATAATTTAAATGTCTGTTGTCAAAGGGAAAGACGGTCACTGGGGCTTGGTCTGCACTTTAAGTTAAAAAGTAAAAATAGTGAAGACGGTCAGAGATGCTTGACATGTGCTGGCACCACTGAGGATTTTTACAGTGAAGTGCAGAAGAAGCGAGTGATAGGAAAGTCTGCAGTCAAAGGCCCAGCAGTCTCGACGGCTGTCTTTCTTGCCTTCCTTAGAACTAAAGGTCATGGCGACGCTCGCCAGGCCCAAGCCGAGGACAGAGGAGACTGGATCAGACAGTTTTCCACACACTCACATCCAAGGCCAAAGTGACACACTGAGGCCTTCTTCCCAAAGACATCTGGCATTAATACTGGCTCTGTAAAAATATGTTCATCAGAGCTATTTACCTTATACACGAAAAACTCAAAATGGATTAAAGACGTGAACATAAGATCTGAAACTGTAAAACTCCTAGATGAAAACATAGGGGGAAATCAAGCTCCTTGATTTCAGACTCGGCAATGATTTTTTGGGGATTTGATACCAAAAACAAAGATGACAAAAGCAAAAAAAAGTCAGACTATATCGATTCAAAAAAGCTTCTTACAGCAAAGAACACCGTTAACAACAATAAAAAAGGCAATCTACAAAATAAGAGAAAACATCTATCTGATAAAAGGTCAATATCCAAAAAAAATAAAATTTATATATATACACATATAGAACTCAAACTCAATAGAAGAAAAAAACACACCAATTTAAAAATGGGCAGAGGATCTGAATAGACATTTTTCCAAAAGAAGGCATACAAATGGCCAACAGGCACATGAAAAAGTGTTCGACATCACTAATCGTCAGGGAAATGCAAATCGAAACCACAAGATCATCGCCTCACACTTGTCAAAAAGACAAGAAATAACAAGTGTGGGCAAGGATGGGGAGAAAAGGGAATCCTTATGGATTGTTGGTGGGATTGCAAATTGGGGCAACCACTGTGGAACACAGTATGAAGGTTCCTTAAAAAATAAAATATAGAACTACCATATGATCCAGCAATTCCACTTCTGGATTTTATCCAAAGAAAACAAAAATACTATCTCAAAGATATATGTGTCCCAATGTTCGCTGCAGCATTATTTGCAATAGCCAAGACATGGAAGCAGCCTAAGTGTCCATCAATGATAAAGAAAATGTGGTACTATGTACACACGCACACGTATATACACAAACACACAATGGGATATTATTCATCCAAAAAAGAAAACGCTGCCTTTTGCAATAACATGAATGGATCTTGGGGGCATTATGCTAAGCCAGACAGAGAAAGACAAATATTGTCTCACTTATATGTATAAACTACAAAACCCCCCAAATTCATAGCAACATAACAGATTGGTTGTTGTCAGAGGTGAGGGGTGGGTGAAACGGGTGAAGGGGTCTAAAGGTAAAAACTCTGGTTCGAAGATAAAGAAGTCCTCAGGATATAAGATACAGCATGGTAACTAAAAATAAAAAGCTGTTTATCATCAATGTATTTTAAACGTTGGTTAAAGATTACAAAACTAACGTCTCTAGGACTTAAGGAAAAGGCTACTCATTATACTTTTAAAATTCGGAGGCAGAATTTTCAAAATTGGGAATGAGAGTTTAAGTTGACCACAAACCTGGAGTGCCTTTAATTGTAAGATTTTCCTACTTCTTCCCCAGAGACCGCACAGGATCTAAGTTCACACTATATGAGCCCTAATGAGTTCTCCAGCTTAGGCTGAGACCAAAGACAGGTGACTCTCACTATGATGGACTTTGTTACTGAAGGTTTAATCAATAGCATGTAGTCTTAAATCATTCCTCAATAGCATTTCCTTTTGTCCCAAACTAATGGTCCTAATCTGATCTGAATAACGTATAGATTTTAGTTCACGAAACACATGAATATTGATTCCTTGGCTAGGACAAATGTGCTATAGTAGTGTAAGACGACGACAACAGAAGAAACCAGGAACTCTCTGTACCACCTATGCAACTTCTCTGCAAATCAACAACTATTCTAAAATTTAAAAAAATGGAAAAATATTCATAAAATAAAAACTAAGACAATATCCCAAACAAAAACACAAAAACCCCCAAATCATAATGGTCCCAGGAGAATGCATACAGATGAAAATAAATTTTGAACCCCACTGCAAACCTTATATAAAAACCAATTCCGGCTGGATCGTATATTTAAATGTACATCTAAAAATTCTGAGCAATAACATGGACAAACACTTTAATGATAGAAGTGGAGATTCTTTAATAGGATTTTAAAGGACTGAACCCTGTTAAAAGAAGTATTTGTCCAAAGACAGACAGCAGTAGAATGCATGTAAAATAGATATCCAACGATGGGTTCCTATCCAGTACATATAACTAATTCGTAAAAAATCAACAAGATAGACGACCCAATAGAAAAATGGGCAGAGATCTGAAAAGGAATTTTACAAAAGAGGGTATCAAAAAGACCAACAAACATCGGTGCTCAACATAGTTATTGAGAAAATGCAAATTGAAGCCAAAAAGAGAGACCACTACACACCTACCAGAATGACTAAAGTTGTAAAGACTTGCAATATCAAGATCCAGAAAGGATATGAAGTAACTAGAACTCGTATACCTGGCTGGCAAGAGTGTTAGCTGTTTTATCCACTTTGGCAAACTGGTTCGCAGTCTCTGCTACAGTTTAATGGATGTATGTTCTATGTCTTAGCAATCCTACTCATAGGTATACACCCAAAAGAAATTCATACATATTGTGTACCAAAGGACACACACGAGAATCCGTAATATCCCCAAACTCAAAACACTCGAAATGTTCATCAACAAGAGAACGGATAAATAAGTTGTGATGTGTTCACACAATGTAAATACACTGCAGCGCTGAAAATAAACTAATGCCACCTATGACACATGGATAAATCTCACCAACATAATGTTGACTTAAAGACACCAGACACAGAATAATACATATGGTCTAACTCTATTTATATAAATCCCCACAACAGGCACCATGAGTGTAGGATTTTAGGATTCAAGGTTGTGTTACCTTGGGGAGGAGGTGGGAGTACCAGGCATGTGGGAAGGAGTGTCTGGATGTTGGCAATGTTCTAGTTCTTGATCTGGGTAGTGATTACATGGGTGTGTTCACACTGTGAAAATTCATCCTGCTGTACACTCATGATCTGTGCCTTCCTCAATGTGCTGTACTTTACTGAAAACACACCCACAAATGTAAAGCAAAAGGAGATGACCTGAAAGGGGAAGGTCTTATCAGTCCACGAGGCTCTGCGACAGACTGGAGCTGGGCGAGGTGTGGGGGGAGGAACAGGACACGGCACAGGTGATCTGGAAGTTTTTCCACACCAAATGGGCCTTAGTACTTCAGACCAAATGTTATCATCTCCTTTAGTTTTGTAACTAAGGAGGAAGAATTGGGCTCACACTTTACAAAAAAGAGAGAATAATAAGAAATGACTAGCCACACTCTAATCCCTCTAACATTTTTCCCCCCCAAATATTTTTTCTAGCTAGAGGGGAAGGGAAAAATCTCTGAGGGCAACATAAATTGAAAAGCAATGCAACCTCATCTCATTTTTACCTCTTGGTAACAAATGTCCCATTTGTTTGCTTTAAAAATTAACGAAAAAAGAGAATGCAAAACTCTTCCATAAGCACCATATATTATTAAATCAGTAAGAACAAAATAATAGTAGGAGAAAGGAGCACCAAAAAAGAAAGAAAAAGGAAGCAGAGAAATACTTTATATAAAGACAGAGGCAGACAGTAACATCAGAGACTCAGGTTAAACATGCATTAAACACAGACGGCACTGACAGAGAGAAGCTTCTAAAACTTTCAGAGTGCAACCTTCGAGATAGTAAAAAACAATATGGCAGGCTTGTGGCTATTTGTTAGTTACTTAACGACAAGATCTAATCTTGGTTTGCAGATTTTGTTCATCTGACTGTACCTACCCTATATACATTTTATAACACACATGATGATATCTCAAGCCTCAAGTGTGGTTAGTGTCTGAAGCAGATTTCAATGAAGTGAAATGCAATGAATCAAGGTCTAATGTATATACCTCTCGGCTTGGATAATCATGTGCTTGCTTTACCTGCCTTAACTAGTATTTACAATTGAGTGCAAGTGTGTTTGAATTACTAGAGGCGGTTCTCACCTTTTAAATATGTTAAAATACAGACTGCCCCACCAAGGATTCTGAATCAGTAGGATGGGTGGGATGGAGAGATGTGAGAATTTGCACCGAGGCATTCTCAGCTGAGGCTGTGGGCTCACTCACACTGCAAACCACTGTACCAGAGATGCACTCGAGTTGCCCATATTTTACCTTTCTCAGCAACAAGTGTCTTAATATGATAACCATGGCATTCAAAACGCCAGGGCTTTCAAAGCCTAAATGTTCAAAATAGAAATAATTAGCTGTGAGTGCATAGTCTGCTAATTACATATTCTTCCTCCATGTTTTACGAAACAGATATGAGAGTTTTAGCCATAATGTACATATTGCATAAAAGGGAAAGTTATAGAAAAGGCTTTGAGACATTACAGGAAAGAGCAATATATACAGTATATATAGCTGGGAGCTCTTCCTGTCTGAATTTAATTACAAATATTTCTCTGAGAAGCATTTAAGTTCTTGCACTAGATTACAAACTCTTTGAAGGCAGGGCTTTACCTTTGTGTATCTAACAATGCCAGAATACAGCAGACTTCCAATGAAATATTTTTTGAACAAAGGGTTTCACTTTAGCGTTTATGTAGCATATGGTATCTTTAACTTCTTTATGTTGTTTATATTCTGTCTTCCTGTCTAAATACAAGCTCCATGAGGGGGGAAATTTTTGTCTGTTTTGTTTGCTACTATATTCTCCATTCCTAGAACAAGTCCTGCGCCCTTGTAGGCATGGAATATTTGATGAAAGAACCTTTCGAATAACTGATAAATTAGCCATCCATTTCAAATGCTACTATATTCTCCATTCCTAGAACAAGTCCTGCGCCCTTGTAGGCATGGAATATTTGATGAAAGAACCTTTCGAATAACTGATAAATTAGCCATCCATTTCAAATGTAAGGAGGGGTTATGGATGAAGAGAATGTATTATACTGTATTTAAAACTGGATGTTGCTCTGTTTTTATTGTAAGAAATTAAATCTACAGATTACATTTCTGTAATGAGTGTATTTTTAAAAGGAGAGTTGCTTAAATAAGACCTTGGAATGTGATCATTAGTTTCATCTGTGAACATGATGGCTAACATGAGCTCCCAGCAACCTTCTGCTCATAGTCCCACTTAACAAGTGATTAGAGTTGGGAGCAAAGGTAGAAGCATAAACAAATAATTCATTAACATACACAACACTATAGTCAGGTGAGCACTTGAGTATGCTTACTTGGCTTCGAATTCAGCAGGCACATGAGGGTTGCCTGGGAACTTTTAAAACACACATTCTTGGGCTCTAATCCCAGAGATTTTAATGTAATAGACTTGGAGAGGTACCTGGGTTGTGTACTTTGGCAAAATCTCCACCAAGTGTGCACACCAATTGAGAACTACTGCTTGAATCCACTGAATTATTCATATTGTTATGACTCTGTCAAAACCCATATTGTCAAGATCAAGAAGGTGACGTCACTAGAGCAGTGTTTCTCCAGACACGGACCGTGGCCACCTGCAGGTGTTGATGTACATGAAGATTCTTTGGACATATCAGATTTTCTAGAGTCCCAGAAATCTGCATTGTAATAAACTCCCAAGGGACTCTGACGTCCCTAGGGTTTAAGTACTATGGCATGTGCCCCTCAGCTCTTCCCATTCTAAAATGGGTCATCTCCTCCTTCCTTTGTGGCCCCATCTCTGGCCCAGCCATGGGTGGGGCTCCTTGAAGCTGACCAACCTTGCTGGCTTCGTACCACCTACAGAAGTGTTTACCCACACACTTCCCTGAGAATCTCTGCAGTTGCTTTAATAACAAAACAACTAAAATGAAGCTGTCAGCTTTATACTCGCAAAGGGGAGCGTGTGCTGGGCTGTTTCATTCTCCTAGAGATTTCATGTCAATTCGGTAAGCTGCAATTCAGTTTTACCCAGGGCAAATTAGGCCCCTCTACAGGAACTATGTAAGAAGATAATGAGCCAATAATACGGAACAAAAAGAGAATAGCAATAGACATGTTACAAAGCAACAGCTACTTTTCTCATTATATCAAAAGTGAGTTGAACTATGAGTATGGCCAAACTGGTACCACTAAGAATTTAGTGAGGATGTTCCTGGATTCCTCAGGAAGAGATCACTAGGTTTATTCTTTATATAAGCAATAGGGTATTTCCTCTTTCCTAAAAATGACCAACCTTTGATTTGTGTGGCCATTCCAGGAGATGAATTTTGAAAAGGAAGAGAGGGCACATACGCATGACATCATATACGGAGAGGAGAAGTGGCAACGGGGTGACTGAGGATCTGGGACAGTCTGCATCTGTCCAAACTTTTCATCTTGACCTGATGAAACCATGAACCAAATGTGCTGTGGCCTCGCTACGTCACATTCCCAGTTGTGGGGAAACTTTACAGCTCAGGACTCTACATGACCAACCTGCAGAAAGGGAGCTTGTCACAGCAGGGCCACTTACAGAGGAGGAGCTACATCTGTGTGTGGACCCTGCAAAGGGAGGAACTACACAAGAGAGGCCAGCCTGAATGCTATGAATCTGAGCCCCAAGTGCCGAAGTGGTGAGGGCCTGGGATCTGTTCTGCATTGTCACTGAGACCTCCTCCTCCTGAGGAAAACATCTGCCAGCTACTCTGTGCAGCTATAAGCTGCCAAAGGAAACTTTTGGAGTCATCTACTGTTCAGGAATGACATGGAAAGGAGAGATTTTAGACAGGCTGTGTCCGCTAAAGATGACATTTTCAGGAAGAATGGCAATTAGTCACCTGTCAAACGGCTGTAGCAAAGGCTGGATGGTGGCCTAACACAAAGAGGAGGGGAGCCGATAGGTTTTCCTGTGATTACTTGTAAAAAAACAACCCTTTGGGTGAGAGATAATGTGGAGGATAATGACTGAGGAGGACTGCGTCTTCCCACTGTGTTCAGCACGAGCCAGTTCTGTCTGATACAGGGCTCTACAATTCAGGACGGGGCCTTCAGAAGGCTCTAACTCTAAAGGATTGGAAGGGGGTAAAAATTAGGAATGATTAAGCTGGCAAAGGGGATATCTAAGTGACTGCAGCAAAAAAAAAAAAAAAAAAAAACCTGTTCACATACAATAGAAAGACATTTAATAAGTGCAGGAGGACACTAATAGATAAAGCATGGGGAAAAATGAGGCCAGGCATATACTGCAGAAGAGGCCTCGGGGAGTCACTGTGGACCGCAGGCTGAGTACATCCACAATGCCGAGCTACTTAACAGGATGCTAACGAGATGACTATGAATATTATCATTTCATTAGGCAGAG
Source organism: Rousettus aegyptiacus (assembly GCF_014176215.1). Classification (NCBI taxonomy): domain Eukaryota; kingdom Metazoa; phylum Chordata; class Mammalia; order Chiroptera; family Pteropodidae; genus Rousettus; species Rousettus aegyptiacus. Next base: position 150,781,917 of record NW_023416306.1, on the reverse strand, counting down.
CTGAGAAGAGTCTCATGTTCAGGTTTCACAACTAAAAAGGATTTTTAAAAGCCAAGAAAAAAAATTGAGAGGCAAAAATATGATGATAGTATCAATCACATAAAGATAGAGGAGTTCAGGGAGATACTTTTTTCTTGAGGAAAGAGTAGCTAGATAACTGCATTAAGGCTGGGGATGCAGAACTTAAAAAAAGAAATGTTAGAAAACCTTTTGTCTTAAAGAACATTTATAGTTTGCAATACACTTGATAGCCATTTTTATTCTCAACAAACACACACAAAAAAACATTTAATAAATGGGCCAGGTATTATTAAATTATAGATTAGGGACGAGTTTGGAGGAATGGCAAGACTGCTCAAAGGCCACACGGCTGGTCAATAGTAGAACTGAGACTTGGACCTGAATCTCAGGATCCAAATCTATTTTCCCTATTTTTCTCTCTCGATTTGCTTGGAAGTGGAGGACTATTACAGTTTCTTTTTTTAAAAATTGTTTTTAAGTGGCCTCTTGTTGATATCTATAAATTTTATAATTTTAGACTTCAAAAATCTTATTCATGTTTAGAGAAGATTCAGCTAAAAAAACCCACATTTATTTTCTCTTAATTATATATTTAAGCTTCAGCTAGAGGAATTTGAAATAGGTAGATATGGGACAAAGTTATGAACAGGGAGAGGTCTTAAGTTGTGGCATCTCTCTGAGATTATTTCTCTCACCCTGCCTCCTCTTTTAAACAATTGGATAAATTCTCGTCTTGGTAGGATGGTTTAAATATGACAAGGAATGGACTCTGTCCTTTCAGAATCCCTTTGCTCTTACAATTTAATGGCATTTGGAGAATCTGGGCTTCCCATATCAACTGAATAAGTGGATTAGTTGCTTCAAAGAACAAAGTGATAATAAATGTTGGTGAGCTCTGTATCAAGCAGTATTTGACATCTGTGGCCTGACAGAGGTCGCATTTGCTCAATGTTCACTTGAAATTTCAACCACGGTGGTTCTGTTTGTCAGGCTTGGAGGTTGGCTGGACATCACTAAAGTTCTGAATAAAATAATCACCCACTCCCATAAGCTGGACAATCAGATGGAGTTCTGCTGTATAAAAGCAAAACAGAATCCTGAATGTTCGCTGTGTGCAGGACCACAGAGCAAAAGTCACCAATGCGAACGATCCAGAAATGTACGGCAGGTCGAGTCTGCCACATGTTGAGAGGACCTGGGCTTGTCATTTTAGAGATACGCGCTTTCAAATTCTGAATTAGCCCAAAGCCCTTAGAAAAATAATATTCTCACCTTAAAACAAATATATAAATGAGAGGCAATTAATTGCTAGCAATTAAAAAAATTTCAGGAAGAAACAACTTAAGAGAAATGCTAAAGACAATGGAATAATTTCTAAACAAAGAATGAAGACAAAGGCATAATTTTCACAAACATAGAATGACAAAGAGGGCAGAGAATAAAATTTAACCACCCCAGCTCTAACACACACAGAGGCACAGATACTTCAGTGTGCTACAGCAGCCCAAGGCATGCCTTCATGTTCATGTAAACGAAATATAAGAAGCCCTTCTTTACCTCTCCTCTCAAGAGGCGTACAGCTTTTCTGGCATGAATAGTTAACTTATTAGGTCAATCAGAAAAAACACATTCATGACATTGAACTGTACTGACAACTGTGGGCAGGCATTTCTCCTGATCTTTACCCCTGTAGTGAATATCAGACACTAACCAACTTATACCCAGATTTGATTGCTATCTGCATATAAGCTTTATGACGTCTCTCTTCATTATATTTTGCAGATTAAAAAAGTCTCATATAGCAATAACATCATTAAAAAATTCATGCTGTAAAAGGACTTCATGTATATATTCTCATACATACACCTATACATAAAAGCACTATGGCTCTGTGTAAACATTGATACTTCGATACAAAAACCTTTGATATGTAATAGTAGTTTGTTTTCTAGAGGATTAGAGTTGAAGATTTATGCTATTTTTGAAAAGGTTTGTTAGAGACTCTGAATCGTCACGCAAAAAGTGGAAACACTAAGGAAGAAGTTATTCCTATTTGTTCATCAAAATATATTGAGCAACTAACTCTCTCCTATGCTCAGGTGGCACGCACTATGCAAAGGTGCTGAGAGACATACCAGGGGAGACATCCTCTTGAACTGGATGGCAGTAAAGATGTATACGTGATCACGGAAGTGGGTACCGGGTTCGCAGGGGCCTATTCCCCACAGAACGAAGGCAGCAGAAGGGCTGGCTAATGAGGCTGTACAGGCCAGGTCACGATGTTGCAGAAGAGATGTCTATGTACAAGTATGAGGCAGGGTTCTTAGCTTTGTAATGTGTTCTCTTAAATCTAGCTCTGACATTGGCCACATCACTGGGTACCAAGAGTAGAGCACCACACAAACTGGTACTGTCTACTGCCAAGGCCAGAACTCTTAAGAAGAAAAATGAACCCAGCTTGTTAGAGTATATTAAAATCTGAACTATCTTCACCTCTCCTATGCTCACCATGATCATTTTTTTTTTTTGAGCGATTCATTTTAAGACTGGAAAGTAAAACAGCCATTACAAAAAAAATAAAAGAAAATCTCTAACTTTCTAAGCATCAAAGAACACACACACACACGCATGCACATGCACACACACATGCACGCACGCACGCGCGCACACATGCACACACACACTCTCTCTCTCATTCATTCTAGGGAGCAACACTTTAGAGCAATTAATAGACTTTTTAATTATAGAAAGTTATCAGTGTATACGGCTTCTTTAAATGACATTTGAATATAACAACTCTATGTAATTACCAACCTACATTAATGCAGTTCTCAAGGGGTGCCACAAAAAAAAAAAAGAAAAAGAAAAAAAACCTGCACAATCATCAACAGGGAGCCCAGAGGACAGAGGGTGTAGGAACACAGCCCAGGCAGAAATACACAGTGGAACTTAATCACTGTAATTTAGATTTTGTCACCAAGTCCCAGGTACAAGCTCTTGTATGCACTGTCAAGAGATCTCCACATTAATTGCTGTTCCTGTCTTCTGAGGACACAAACACTCTAATTTGCAGTGATTTTAGTTTCTAGTAATGCGCACTAGGTGGCTAAGTCTCCCTTTCCTCTAGAATAGGAAGGTTGCTAAAGCTCTGATTATCCAGCTCACTCTGCCAAGATCAAAAAGCTGAAGTCACAAAGCATCTTCATTTACCAGAGTCAAGAAACAAATGTGACTCAATTTACCAGTGGGTGGGAAGCCCTGCCACTCTCCCTGAAAGGCCACATTCTTCTTTTCTCTAATAAGTTTGACTTTCAACAGAAGAGTTATTTCTACATGATGATTTAAATAATTTCTGCGTGGTCAGTTTGAAGCAGAAAATCTGGATGATCCTTTGAGGCCTTCAGGCAGCTCATCAGCACATTCTGATAGCGCAATCCCAGGTGCCTACTTTTCAAAGGGGACTTTGTAGATCCCCTGGGATTTGTCAGATATGTTAGATGGCATGGCCAATGTTTCGTGCTATGGCTTCAGAGGACCAGCTCTTTTCGACCTTACTCCATGGCGATGCCATTCTAGACAAGACCTCTATAACTATAACTGACTTTCTTCTCCCATCAAATTAGGACAGAGAAATATCCCTAGATAAAACATCATTCTTAAAAAAGGCATCCTCCTTTCAAAACAAAGAATGGAAAACCAAAGAAATAAGACACAATCTAAACTGAGAAACCACAGAGAAACTACTCTGAACTCAAAAATGTTCTAAGTCAATGCATGGGCTATAGTTAATAAAACGGTGGGGTGTGCCTAAAACAGCAAGTGTCATGATTCTGTGTCATGTGATTCTATATCCGTATTATATTATATGATATTTGAGGCCCAGTTTTCTGTTCTACTTTTCCAACCACAACTTTAGCCCACCTGATCACAAACATTCTATTTCCTGAATTGTAGAAAGGTCCCTGGATGTGCAGTACTCAAAAATACTGAGGCCACTTTGTCGATTTCCTTTTTTTGCTTGGGGGCGTGTAGTTTCCAGACCTATAGCAATAATTTTTTTTACTGCAATGTGGGAGTGGTAAACCAAGGCATAAAATGCTTCATATATCATAGGGCCAACCTGTTTTTTTAAAAGATGAGGAGCTCAAGAATCTCATCAGTAACAATACAGAGGCAATGAGAGAACTGAATATTTAACTGGTCAAGTTAAACGAATCCAAATTAAATGGAGGATGTCCTCTATCACGAAGGTTATCTGGGGTTTACTGACAGGTTTTGTGCCTGGATTCCCATTAGAAAAGTAAAACTAAATTCAGCTTCTCTGCTATTTTTCTTTGGGGCATAATAATAAAATAGGCTCAGAGGACAGCAAGGTTAGATGCCATCATACAAGCTGATCAATGACTGACAACAAAAAGTAAAAGGAGAAACTACCACAGAGAACAACAGGCCCCAGAAGACAGTGATGGAGTGTTTTCTTTGAAAGGAAGAATCCTGTCATACTTCGGGTTTTAGGTTCTAATCCAAAAAAAGAAATAAAAAAATGGTATTTATTTTGCCTTTCCAAGGATACAGGAAAATGTGTGCTTTTCTATTTTGAAAGGTAGATGAGATGTCTAATTTTAGCTACCCTTTTCTGTTGGACACCCCCCACCCTCCACACATCACTGTCAGGAGCCAATTATTGAAAAAAAAAAATCACCATGCAAACACTGGGTGATGTTCTCTGATACAGAGAAAGTGTAAAAGATGCGTTCAGCATTGTAAGTAATGCCACGTTAGTCTGAGAAAAGACCCCTTCCTTCTAAAAATACGGTCGAGTCTTCTTATGTCTTCAAAAGACTGTTCCATTCTTTCTCTATCACTAGCTGAAAGCCAAATTTACAAAATTCTTCTAATTCTGGAATGCAGTTAGGAAATATTTATAAAATTAAATATAACTTTATGAAGTCTAAAATCTTTGTAAATTTTTATCACATTTAAAATAATGTATTAGGATTAGAGGAAAAAAGTATTTTGGTGGCAAATAAAAAGCATTAAATATGTAAAAATAACTGACACTACGTGAAAACCCCCTTTCTTTATACACCGTTGAACAAAATACAGTGGGATGAGGCTGGAAACTCAATTTAGGACTGGGCTGGAGGGGGAGAAGCGGAAGAAAGGGTGGTTACCTTGTGTGGGAAGCAGCATCGTTTATACTGAAAGTGCTGTTCTCCCGTGTCAGAGGGCTGGACCCGGCCTGGCTCTTGCTGTGGATATCCAAGCTCAGGGAAGATTCTGTTTTCCGGTCCATGCCGTGGCTCTCTGTGTCTAAAGTCCGATCAACCATGGAGATCACTTCACTGGAACTATGCCACAGGGGTGCCACTTTCTCCTTGCCTGGCCCTGAGCGAGGAGACGACGTGGCAGCCCCCAGGGAGGCCGTGCTGCCGTGGCTGGGGCCATAGGAGGTGGTGTCAATGCCGCTGTCGGCAGAGGTGCCCTGCAGATAGTTGTAGCTGTTGAGTTCGGATTCTGTGCGGTCCCCATCGTACCACTTCTCGTCACTGTGGGCACTCGATGCGTTGCTGGAGAGGGTATTGCTGCTGGAGTGGCTTGAGTAGTGGCTATCAGACTGCAAGGGAAGCAGGTTGTACTCAGTACAGGTTCTGCTCCTCGAACATCAGGAAAAACACATGGCGGAATGACCCTCGGGCTGGGGTCTAGTCATGGGGTTCGTTCTCATGGCACAAAAATTCTGACGATGACAAACCAAAGAAGGACGGGAGGTGCCTGGGAAAACCCACTCAGAAGTGTCCATGGCAGAGAGCACTGGAAACTTTTTTTTAGAACCCATTTTTCATTATTTGACTTAAGCTCAAGTATCAATACTATTATGACAATTTTAATCAGAAAAAATATCTAACCTGTCATTAGGCTCTAATACCTTAATCAACAAATAAAAAGAAAAAGACTTCCAAAGGGCTTATAATTAGAAAAGCCCTATTTTGCTCAGAGTAAGTAGAAAGCAGAAGATAAGGCTTATTACTAAAGAGATCTCCGTTTTTGTCCCCAATTAGCAACTATTTAGGAGACAGCTTTCTAAAGAGTGCTTAGAGAAATAATTTATGCAGAGGTGCCAAGTCAATTCAATGGGGGTAAAATAGTCTTTTCAACAATTAGTATTGGGACAACTGGATATCCACATGGAAAAAAAGAATGAAGTTGGATCCTTACCATGTAGAAAAATGAACTCAAAAAGATCAAAGACCTAGATGTGAGAGCTAAACTTATTAAACACTCTTAGAGAAAACATAAGTACACATCTTCATGATTATGGATTATGCAATGGTTTCTTAGGACACCAAAAGCACACACACAAAAAGAAAAAAGTAGATAAATTAGACTTTATCGAAATTGAAAAATAGGCAAAGGATTTTAAATAGCCGTTTCTCCAAAGAAGATATACAAATGGTCAACAAGCCCATGAAAAGACACTCAGTATCTTCAGTCACAAGGGAAATGCAAATCAAAACCACAATGAGCGCATTTCACACGCACGCTAAGATGGCTGTAATCAAAAGGGCAGATAATAATGATAGTTAGTATTGTTGGTGGGAATCTAAAAGGGGACAGGGGACAGGGGACAGGTTGCTGTGCGAAAACAGTTATAATTCCATTTGCAGTATCGACTCAAGAGAAACGAAAATGTATGTTCACATTAATGTTAATAGCAGCATTATTCAAAATGGCTCCAAAACAGAAACAATGCAAATGTCCATCAACAGATAAATGAATAAAGAAATGAGGTACATTTATGCAATGGAATATTATTCAGTCATAAAAAAATGAAGTACTAATACATCTATGACATGGATGAACCTTCAAAAAATTATGCTAAGTGAAAGAAGCCAGACACAAAAGGCCCCATGTTATATGATCCCATTCATATGAAATGTCCCAAATGTACACATAGATAGAAACAGAAAGCAGATTAGTAGTTGTGCAGAGCTTGGAGAGGCAGGGAGAGGCAGGGTGACTGCCTGAGGATAGAGGGTTATTTTTGAGGGGTGATAAAAATGTTCTAGAGTTAGATCCTGGTGCTGGTTGCACAATTCTGTGAATACAGTAAAACCAAAAAATTGTATACTTTAAATGAAATGACTATTATGGTATGTGAATCATATCTCAATAAACTGTGAACAGAACCTTTTCTACACAGTGGCTTCCTTAGAACATTTTACGATTTGCCAAAGAAATAAGATTTCAAAAGACATCTGAATAATATTTTAAATTAGACGAAGGCAGAAAGTTCAGATACTTGGTGGAGTTTAAGAGAAAAGAAGAGGAACTCTGTGAGTGTGAGTGTGTGTGTGTGTGGGGGGGGGCAAGAGGAGGATACTTAAGTTTCACCTCAAAGTGAAGCATACAGATCGCTTCTCTTTAAACAAGAACCAATTCCAGTTACTTTACTGGTGCTACCTCTAGTTTTTCTCAGCAACTTTCACATCATTAGGCCTTTGCTTATTTTTACTGTTTGTAGGGCAGAACTTCCTTAGCCTGTGCCATAGAACTTGGTGGCCTCCAGACACATGTGGCTACTGAGCACTTCAAATGTGGCTAATCCGAACTGAGAAGTGCCGAGAGAGTGAAGTACACAAAAGATTTCTACAGAAATATTACGGGAACCGCTTTTGTAATTTTTTAATTTTCCAGTGGCCAAGTTTTAAAAAGTCGAAAGAGACAGGTGAAAATAATTTTAAGAGTATGTTTTCTCTAATCCAATCTATTCGAAATGTTATTTTACCATGTAATCCATACAAAAATTGTTAATGAAGGAAGGGAAACGACAAGATCGACTAGGGTGATCTATCCCTTCCAGGCAGAAGAGTGACGACCTCACATTTGCCATGTAAACCTCTCTCCACGCAGCCTGTGTGTGTGTGTGTGTGTGTGTGTGTGCGCGCGCGCGCGCGCGGGGCCGCCTCCCGCATGCATGGGCACATATTCTCTCTCGCCCTTTTTAGCTTCTATATTCATTTCACTAGAGCAAAACTACAGGAGACCTCTCACTGAAAGTTCTCTGAGCATCTTATAAATTAATGAATATAAAATACAGTGTTTCCTCATCCAGTAATTCCTTATCCTATAGAATGATGAAAATGTACATACACATTCCAGTGAATAGACAAGACCAAAGAAATCAGCTGCATTTAAAGGCGGAAGAAACGATAACCTCCATTCCTGATTCTGCCTGTAGGTGATAAGGAATTGTGTGCCTACGGTGAAAGGGCAAAAATGTGTGTAGCTATGGAGATAAGAGAAGCAGCAGGGGGAGTTGTCAGGAAGCTGTGCGTCCACTTGACTGATGCTCCAACCATATCTCATGCTTGCAACTGTGTAAGCAAATAAAATCCATTTCTAACACATTTCTGTTCCTAATGTTTTAGGACTGTTTGTGATTGGATCACACTGCCTTCCCTCCAGATCAGTGGAGGTAGCAGGTGCGTACCAAGGAGGAATTTCAATTTATTTCAAAGCAACCTTAGGGCCCTGGACAGCAGAAATTCCAGGGCCATGCCGGCAAATGCCTGCCTCCTGCCAGGATGACTTGCACCACGTGGAAGAGAGAACAGAGAAGATCTGTACATTGTAAGGAAGGCACATTGCTAAGAATCTATCATTTTTATTATTTTATGGTTAACTTACATGCCCTTGCTTGTTCGGAGACAAGTGAACCACTGGATCCTGCCGCATTAACCTCCCACTGGGGCTCTCTCGGAAGGCTGGCAGCACCTTCGATACTGCTGGGAGATGGCACGTTGGCTCTGGAATACAGCACAGGACATTATGGTGCGGGCACTAAACCGATCACAGCACATGTTGACAAATGAAGACAGCTTGCCACTGCATTTCTTAGTTCACTGATCAGCAAACTCTGAATATCAGCAGTAAGCTCGTTGAGAGTTTGCAAAAGAGACAGCATGTCAGAAGCTAAGTGGCTGATGGGTAAAGCTTGCAGCTGGTGACCATGTGTCATGTCATACACATTAGCATAGCCAAGAACCACCAAACCAAAGGCCATGAACAAGGTGACAAAGTTAGGAATTAACTTTTGGTTTGGGGGGAAAGTCTAGAAGATATGGATTGAACTTATGAAATTCATTCATTACAAAGTGTGGCTAACCTAGCTTGGTCTATATTACCTAGACAGGCATGGATGCAATCATATGTTACTTACCATGACACTTTGGAAATATTTTACCTGTATATTCATGCTGCTCGAGGAAAAAAGAATTGAAATCCTGAGGTCCTCTATAACTGTAAGCTAAGCACAACAGAAAAGACACACAGCAACTAGTTTACTTAAGCAATTGCTTCCTTTCGGACTCCAAGCTGGTGTTCATGACAGGGTTCCAAGGGTGAAAGGTGAGCGATTTTGCTTCCTTAACACTCCTAGAACTAACAGCAACAATTCTGGACTTCTGCAACACTATTCCTAACACGTAAAGGATGGGGCGACATACTCTCAACCATTTCCAAAAGCAGAGAGGCAGAAAAAAAGGAACATCCACCGAGATGTGTGAGCCAACTAAGCAAGCTAAACTCCTCACCTCCACTGGGGACCCAGCTGCTAACACACTGATGTACAAACACAGGTCCTGGTAACAAATAAGAATCTCCACAACATTTTCAATGAGTCATTAGAGATTTTGCTCTTACAAATTGGGGGTGTACAAAAATCAGACTTTTACACACTAAATACAGTGCACTGAGTTATGAGAACATATAATTTTTCTTCTCGATTTCTCCCTAGCATGGTTTACACCAACTAAGTGCCAGATTCTTTCTGATGTGCCAGTTAGAAAAGGCTGAGTTAGTCTTCTGGGATGCTGGAATATAAAAAAATTAATAAAAATTTATTTTACTATTCGAAGAATTTTAGATAAAGGCCACTGGTTGGTAAAAAAAAAAAGGCTTCTCTGGCAGGCTCTAGGGGTATCTTATATATAAAAAAAAGGTATATCTTACTAAAAGGATGAACAAATGAGTTGAAAGGATTTATTAATCTTAATTTCAGAGTCTTATCTATTAAAAGTGGGATGCCACTAAACTAAAGGGGATACAAGAAAAAAGACTAGAGAGAGGTTTGTGTGAAAGAATAAATATGAGTCTAGGAGGCACCTTGTAATTACCCTTTCTAGTCCCAAATACCTTTTCATTCCCCATATGACATCACATGAGTAGGAAGTGTGATACTGAACTCTGCACAAAGGGCTTGCTGGCAGCTTTGTTCAAAGCCTGCGCTAGAAGCCAAAAAAAGCTGCTGAAGTTATGCTGAAGAAGGGATCCTTTGCACATGTGTGGTTACCATCTCAACAGTATCAAAACATATGGGATTAAAAACATTCTGTCAAGAGCAGAACAGCGGATCAGAATATACTCAGGTTTTCTGTGTTAGGGTGGGTGGGATGAGAGTGGGGAATGACAGATGGCTTCAATAACAAGGCACATCTCACTGAAGTTACTGGAACAAAGCCTATCTTCAGAACCTAGGAATTACATTTCTCTTTCTCAACTGCTGTCTTAGCTTAATACATCTCTATTCTCTTCTATGTTCACCGTTAGTGCATTCACATGGCAGAGTCATTAAAAGAGAAGCCAAACGCATTTGCGGAGAAGATAAAAAGATGGGCCTTTGTCTTAAAAAGTTTATCTTTTTCAGACGGGAAATTTACTTCTTTTTATCCCACAAGGATGTGTAATGCTACCAAAGATAAGATAAAGGAAAAAACGCCTAACAGTCTAGATTTGAGACCCTGATGTATCAACTGTGTTGATACTAAATCCCTGATGATACTGTATTGAAACTTAATCTTGTCTCATGGCAAAACGTTAAGGTATCAACTCATAATGTCGCTGTAGAAAACTGCATACATAGAAAGAAAGTGCTATGTGCCAGAAATCCAAATGAAGGCTCTCTGATGCGAATCTTGCCCATCCAGCTGTTTTCTCTTGTTAAGGCATGTCCTTAGCTGACAGCTTAATAGCAGAGTAGGGGGGAGAAAAGCATATAAGGAGGGAAAGAGATCCGAACCAAGCTACATGTGTGACTAAGCAATAATTGTATCTCTTTCACACTTTGTACGTCTTTTTTTTTTTTTTTTAACTAGACAATAAATACCAACAAATTTCAAAGGGCACTTAGAAGAGGCAAAAATAAACAGACAAACAAGATGGGAGGGAGATACTTAGGACACATACTTTGTAATCCGACATCTTAATCTCGGTCCTGAAAATAATTCTTACATCCTAATTTTAAACTTAGGATTCCTTGACTTTTCTCTTGGGTCTTAGCTATCACTTTCGCTGACATAAAATTTAACTGAGACTTAATTCTCATTCACATTTATTAACCAAGCTGTATTATATAACAGAATGCTTTGATAACATCATCAAGAGGTGGACAAAGTCACCTTGGTGTAAAAACAACTTGCTTCTTGCAGAAATTTAGTTACTTACCCATCTGGTCGGCAATGCTATCCTCACTTCTTTGCCAGCTGGGTGTGGATTTTCCGCTGCCAACAATATCTGACTGGGTGTTCTGCCTGTCCATGGAGGCTGGGGATCTGCGGCTCACTCCGAACCTGTGGTGATTTCCCCAAACAAGGGCAAAGACGCCATCAGAAACCTCGCCCAGAAGGGGAAGCCAGTCCTGGGTGTAGTGAACTAAACTCTGATGACAGGCACTACTAGTTTAGCTTACGTGTCTGTACCTGTGTACTCATCCTTGTGAATGTGGACCGGGTGTTGGAACTGTGTGTGTTACGGTCAAAATACTCTGATCAGAAAGGTATGTAGGCTAAGTATGTAAACAGGAAACAAGGCCAGGAACCATTAGGACCGAGCCAACCTAAGACATATATAGAGTAAGAAACTAGAACCTTCTAGCTCGTGTGTATCCAAGCTCAGACCGTCTCTCACAGGCAAAGGAAACATTTCACCGTCTTAATGTTCCATATGTATCTTCTGATTGGTACATACAAGGGGTTTCTCTTGATCATCTGCTAAACCACTAAGTTATTCATTCTTGGAACAAGTATTTTCTGAGCACTTGCTCAAAGGTCTGAAAGACACAGATTGCTATCACGTACATTACATAGGGACCACTTTCAACATGTATAAATTTGAAATTGCTTTCGGGAAGGGCGATTAAGAAGTAGGTAAACTGGCAAAGATTAAGGCAAATGTTTATTGCTGGAAAGAATATTTAGCTATTTAATGCACCAGCTTTATTTTTCCCTGTGTAGAATAATAATATATGTTTAATTAAAGCATGTGCCTTCATTAACAGTACCAGCAGAATAAATCCTGACTGAGTCCAGAAAAAAAAGGGCCAGAGTATAAAATTCAAACATTCATGTAGAAATTTACAAATATGTATATGGTTACTAATGAATTTATGAGTAATCTATACAACAAAACACTAAACAGGTGGATGCATAAATTGATGGATGCATATGAAAGATTCCTTATTTGCTACGAACTGATAAATATGTGGGGGGAACTGCCATGTGGTATATTGGAAAGAGCAGATTAGGGAGAGGAAGACAAGGGTTCAAGTTCCAGTTCCTCCACCCCAAGTCACCGAGTTTGTAAAATGGCACTTCCATTACATGAATCTAGGTAGAAAACTCTATAGGAAAGTAGTTTCAAAGCAGGGAAGTCTATATTTCAGTAAAATCACACTGCAACACCTCCCTAGTTGCTTTTGCACAAAGGACAATTGTTTACAATTGACCTTTGCCATTTTCTCCCTAAGTAGGGTCCTTGTTCGGTTTAGAACAATGAATATCCTCGAACTGGCCCTACGATCCTATTCTAAATTTGCACTAAATTAAAACTCTTTCAAAACACCACAGTGATAAAAAGTTAGGACTGGATTCTAATTTTGATTTTACTTTTTGGTAGCAGTGGAAACTAAAGACAACTTTTGAAACCTCTGAATCTAAAGCTGAACAATTTTCTGGCGCTCTGGTTTAAAATAAATAATAAAACGAGGCTGTCTTTAAATTCTGCCTTGAAAAGTCCCTCACATGCAGCCCTCATTTACTGCGTGCCAGGACACCAGGGCCCCCAAGATCCTGTCCCTGAGGAGCTCAGACAAAACCTGTTCTAACTTTACATTGTGCCTCTTTTTGAAGAGCTTAATTGCGCCTTTGTCTGGAGGAACACTTAACAGTTTAAGAGTCACAGTTCAGACTGAAGGGGTTTTTAAGTAACCATTTGGCTGACAGATGAAAACACATCTGGTGACTGAGAACTCTACCTCAGGGGCCAGTCCACTGCTCTCTCAGCGGACTGATGGCTTTGAAATATCTCCCTCATAATGGACTAGGAACTTCTTCGCTATCACTGCCATTTACTGGTCTCAGTTGCCCTCACAGACAAGTTTAATCCCTCATCTAAGAGTGCCAGAGGAAAGCTATGGTGGCCTCCCCTCCCCCACCATTCTCATCTTCAGGTTGTACATCCTGGGTTACGTCTCTCACACCGTGGTCTCTAAACTCTCCTCATTTACCCAGGCTGTCCCGCACTCGGGATGTGCCCTGCCTCGTCAACATTCCTCAAAGTGTGTGGCCCCAAAGTAAATCTCCAAGGACGGCAGATCAGAGCCTGTATCTTTTCAACAGTGTTTCTTTATAATTACTTTTCATTCCCATCTGAACTTGTGCAGGTGCCTTTTTGTCGCTCACTCAGGTGGAGCAGGCATGGTTAACCACTCTATTAAATTTCACCTCTCAACTGATCTGGACGGTCTCAGTGTCTTCTCACCAGGGAGTGGGCGGGCACTCAAACCCATGCAGACACTGAGCCCGCTGGGGCGGAAAGGGGACTGCAAAGGAGCAGATTACATCTATGGGCAATGACTGTGTAAGTTTTGTAAAATTTAACATTAATGAGTTTCCAGCAGACTATGCACATTTCTGCTTTACTGTCAACTTGTACATATCTACCTGCTTTTACTGGGCTAAGCTGTGGAGAAGAGGTAACTTTTTCCTCTTGGTAAGGGTAACTTTAAGATCAAACCTGGCCCATAAGCAACACAGGTGATCAGACAGTGAACCAGTCAGTATCTCTTGCATCATACAGACAAACACTGCTTGGGATCTAGAGGTAAACACTGTATTGTAGGGGTTCAGAATGAGTCACCCTGAGGTGTGCCTCTGTGGTATGTGGATTAATCTTGAGCTAAAGGCAACCAAGACTCTTTGGGCTCAAGAGAAACTTCTGTCCCCTCCTTGACTAACTAAAAGAACTTAAATTAGGGGCCTTGACCATAATAAGAGGTTATTGGAGATGACTTTTCGTGGTCTATCTACAGGACAGGACAAACTCGTAATTACGGAACATCTGTTCTTTTTATCATCCTGCAAATGAACTTCCTCCCCACTGAAGCCCGAAGGTGCCTTACCTCATCCTTAGCTCAGAATGTCATAAGTACCTCATTTCCCCTTTATGTCTCTGAACCTCTTATGCATATGGGGTCTCTGACTCTCTTGTTTATGTGGTGTTCCCAAATGTATATATGTAATTAAATTTGGTTATTTTCTCTTGTTAACCTGCCTCATGTAGATTAAATCAGTGAAAGAACCTTGAAGAGGAAAGTTTCTTTTTCCCCACAGCAGCAGTCCCAAACTTTTTTGGCACCAGGGACCAGTGCTCCTATGAGACTCTAATGCCTGATGATCTGAGGTGGAGCTGAGGTGGTGATGCTAGCGCTGGGGAGCGGCTGCACATACATATGAAGCTTCGCTCGCTTGCCCGCCAATCACCTCTTGCTGTGAGGCCTGGTTCCTAACAGGCCGCAGACCGGTGGTACCATAACGGTCTGAGCCCTGAAGGTTGGAGACTCCTCTCCAAAGTATTGTCATTATGTTGTAAAATATTATCCCATGTTAAAAAGGATGTTTATACAGTGTGGTAAATAGTCACTGGGTAACATCACAAACAATGGGGAAAATCCTCAATACCACATCAGTTTAAATAACTACCACCTTATTAAAACACCAAAGTTGCAGTGAATTCTTATTTTTGAAGTCAAACCAGGCCATTTAAAATCTACTAATTAGAATAAGAAATAATTAGTTGGGCTTGTGGTGTGAAATAATAATACTTTACTCATAAAACTTTTTGCAAGAACTCATGAATAGGAACTAAAGATTTTTTTTCTAATTATCACTGAAGTAATTAAAATAAGATATGAGCATTTTAGATATGCTACGAAGGGAATCCTGGGGGAGATACTGAGGATGATAACATGTTTTATAGTAGTTTTATTACCCACTTTCTGCTAACATAAACATTTAGCAATAACAACAAAGAAATGATATTTAATAGCTGTACAAACCAACAAAACACTATTGGATGAAAAACACCCACTATGAAGGTATTTTTACTAAGTATGATTATTCTGTAACATGGTAAAATCTCAAGAAAGTAAACAAATTGTATGTGCATTTGGTAAATATATATTTGAGGAATACTCAGAAACATCAGTTTTTATAAACTCCTTACATTTGATCTTCAGATGGTTTCAAGTACTTTGTTAAGTTCTCCAAGAGAGACAGCCCAGCAGGAAGTCACCGCCGGTTCCTTCGCTTTCCTCGGGGCAAAGATGGCTTCTGTGTGCCATGTAATGTTTTGCTGCTAATTACTTCCCAGCTTCAGACATTCTAATTAATTTTTTTCCCTTTTAGTAGCCTCTAAAATCATGTACATTTAGCCTTTTACTTTGTAAGTCTTGTCAGAAGCAAATAGTTACTTTTGGATGTTTAATGTTTTCAAAAAAGATTAAAAAAAAAAAAACCAAAAAACAAAAACCCAGAGGCTGAAATCACAGACGACTTTTAAAGTGTAAAAAAAATTAATTTAAAGCATTGGCTATGATGACGATTTCTCCTACTTTAAAAGCAAAATGAACTCCAACCAGTGAAAGCAATATACTACCGAGTTCACTTTGGAGGAAATATTAAGAAGTGACAAAATCTGCACTATGAAACTAGACAGTATATATCATGGAGAAATGGATGCAATTTGATTTCTCTGCCATTGAGTCCACAGGGACTAGAGAATGATATACATTCCAAGAAGTGGTTCGAACCAACCATTAAAACATTTTTCTGAAATATCAACCTATTTTTCTCTTTTGCTCTTTTGTAAATTGATTAAGGTGGGCTGAATGGAAATGACTTCCCATGTCTGAATTACAGATGAAACACAGCAGTGCCAACTGGGACCACGTATGACGGGGAAACCGCATACCTACCCTTCGGGCATGGATTTCTGCCTGTACGTGCCCCCACCAGAGCCAGTCTCGCTGGAGGAAGACAGGTTGCTGGGGGAGTTACGACACTGCTGGGATCTTGCTAGAGCCATGGATGAGACCGTCACGTAGATGTCCGAACCAGGAGACAGCCTGTACGTAGAGACCAAAACTATGAAGTCAACAACTCAAAGGGAAAATCCCAAGGCATCTATGATGGATGATATCACACAAATGTGACAAAGACAGCGACTTCATGGAAATGGTGAAAATGAAGCCAGCTGGAAGCCTGCAAAAGAAACTTCCCCTAAAACTACTCCCTAACGGAATGGTTGGAAGAGTGCCTTGAAGGGGGTGGGGTGGGTGTCAAAAAATAACGGGGCGGGCGGGGAGGGGGAACATGCATGTTTCCAGTAGCTGCCAGAATTCAACGGGCTCAACTGCCTGTGCCATTTCTTAGTGTGGCAGTGTACAGGGTTACTGAAACCCAGTGACATTAACACAGCAATTAATTCCAATTCTCACACTGATTCTCCCAGAGTTTATGGCCATAGTGAGTGAGACTGGTACATTCTTTGTATGCTTCTTTGTTTTCTAATTTTATTACTCAGAGTCTGAAATGAATAGTCAGATTTTGTTATTTTGTATTTATGAATTTGGTTGATAATAGCATCACCATATAAAAATATTCATGGGGAAAAAAAATGTCTAGAACTGCAGCTGTTGAATTTAATTGGAATTAGTGAATTTATATATCACAGTAGAGGTGTGCTCCGCACAGCCACCTAATAGATCTGTTTCTAAAGTTATGGATCCTTCGCCTTGATAACTGGCTCTTGAGACAGAGACCAGAGGTTTGCAGTCAGGACTGACACGCATTTCCCCCTGCTACCTCCTCTGCTCTAGCAGGCAATGAGGTAACCCTGGGAATATCAACGCGAAGCTGACCACTGTGATGAGGTGTAAACTAAACTTAATAACAGTGGTCTTTTATTTCAGAAGTGAATGCTGGCACATGTCATTTGCCTGCTGTAACAGGGCAGGTCACTCCCTTTTATAGCTGAGGAAGTACAATCGAAGTGGTTCATTTAATAAGTCAGGTGTCTTCATTCTAAGTCCACTGCAGTCTATGTGAAACTATTACTGTCCTCTAGAGAAGGCTGCATTTTCTTTCCTTAACAGGACAGTTTGCAATGGGTCTGCATGGTCAGACGATTTTGCAGGTACAGGTCTCTTATACTCAAGCCAAAGCTCCGAAGCCTTGAGACAGAACCCAACTCGCCATAATGTGACAAGCTCCTATGGTGAACTGGCGATCATTCTGCGGTGGGGCAGGATGGGGTTTGAGGCACAGGACGCTGACAGAAGGGAAAACAGAATCATAACGAGAAGCTTTCCTAATAGAAAAAGAATAAGGACAGATACTTAAAAGTATGAGTCCCAAATCCATCTATGCCCAAAGGGCAGAGCTGAGTTGGGAGCCAGAGCTCTCTCCTCAGCAACAAACCTGCTGTCTCCAGCTGTCTCCTAGATCTCTCTAGGGAATGCCCTCGCCAGCAATTCAAATCACATCTGCTAAAAACTAAAGGATTTTTTCCCATTTTCCCACTCCCATACCCCAAACCTGTCCCTCCTATATTTGTTATTTTAAGTTAAATGTTTTGAAGCCATTTCCCCTGTCACCCACCCTTTCCTCATCTTCTATAGTCAACCTGTCTAATTAAGTTCAACTATGTACTGAGCACAGACTAAGTGTCAGGCACCCTGGGTGCTAGTCTTGAAAAGACAAAGAAGATAACTGGTCTCCAACCTGATGTCTGTTCTTTAAGCTCCCCCATCACCAGCCTGGGTCAGTACAACAGTGCTCAAACTGGTCTTCAGACTTCCAGGCTCTTTCCGCCCCATACCTCCAATCGCCCCTACCACCCTAAATCATCTGACTGCTAACAGCTTTTCCACAGCTTCCCTTTTGCCTATAAGATAGAGGAGCAAATCCCTGGCACCCTCTTCTAGACCTTGGACCACCTCATCCAAGACCATCCTCAACTCCACGCTCTTTACCCACCTCCATGCACCCTACAACCTGGTCGTATCCAGAGTCTTCCAGTTCTCAGACTTGCCCGTCATAGTCATACCTCTTCTCATCTGGTCCCCCCCTTTTCACTCACATAAAATTTGTTTTCTCCAACATCTGATTCCAACATCATATCTCTGAATTCACAGATGAATTAGAAGCTCTTCAAGTCCCACAGTAGTCTATCCTTTGCACCATTATAGCACATCTCACAGAATGGTTAGTTTTACATGTGTCTATCTTCCCAACTAGTTTCTGTCCTTCAGGGGCAGGACTGAGCCTTATGTATCTTTATATGTCTGGTTGCTTGAAGGAGAATCCCCAACAGCAGTATAGAAAATGAAGAACACTAGGTGCAGGCTAAGGGCCCGCTGTTACATCAGGTGTCCCAACCCAGAAGTTTTCAACCATGGAGGGTTATATCAGTTGAGAAACACTTGGTTACTAATATAATAATAAAGCACCAAATTTGTGAATAATTTACTAAAAACAATCATGACACATTCAAAGGTAATACACTTTCTTAAATGCAAGAAAAGGGGATGACAGAATTATATGCAGACACCCTTGTGCCCATCATCAATCTGACATATAATGGTGTGAGAACTCACTGACAATGCCTCCTCTACATAGTGTGAGAAGGGACAAGTAAGAAGACCTAGGATGCTAGGCCCCCAGACAACACGATGAGACAGAGTTCCTAAGGTCCTCTTGTTAACATCACCATCGGGTTACTACTTCACAGATCCAGAGAAACTTGGGCTAACCGTGCAGATGGTACCCTCATCAGGATGCCGGGCTCAGTGAGGGGCGTGGGAGGGGCACTGTAGTGGGGTCGCAGACTAGAGGGGTCATTGAACAATGGCTGTTCCCTAATTGGGTAATGTGCTTTGATAAGAGAAAGATCAAGACATTTATCTGGGCACCATAAAATGGACGTCTCTTTCTTTTCCATTAAAACATCTCCCAAATATCACGCTATTTATTCTGGAAACATTGGAAGGGGACTGGAGTGGGAGAGGAATGGGAGGAGTAGGATACAAAGGAAAAAAACTAGGTAAGGATAAAGGAAAGACAGAAACCCAAATGTAAGAAGAGTCTGACTTTTACATGCACCTAATCCAGAGAAATGTAAATATGGTTTCATTTTGGAGCTGCTTTGATTTTCTTACTGCAAAGAGGAGGAGGTATTACAGAAATATGGGGTGGGGTGGGGGGAGACGGCAGAAGAACGTCACTATGGTTGGGGCCTGATAATTTTTTAACTCTCTTCAGAGTAATGCTAATGAATTACATTGATGGTGAATGTTAAAATGTTTATGCTTCTATGAGGAACTGATAACATGACTCCATAAGGAAAGCCAAGACGTAACTCTTATATTTTATTTAGAGCTTGCTTTTCTTACCCTGCTCTTCAAAACGTTAAGTTAAAATATCTCATATTCCTTCTCAACCTCAGCTCTTTTATTTGGCAAGTATATCAGAAAATTCTACTTGGTTACTGGAATTATCCCAAAGTGAAAAAAATAGCATTTCCAGAAGGCCAGCATTCATTCCCGCCCCTTTTCTGCATTTATATAACTCAATAGTGGCTTTGTTTTCTGACTGTTCGCACACAGAGAACATACATACAGCAACTGATGTAATGGCACCCAAATGTTTTCACTATGCTAGATGTATGTGTGGTGGGCAAAAAAACCCCAAACAAACAAAAAAAACCCCCACATCATAATTAATCTTTATTCTGATGACTTACTATTCTTTCCAAATACTCTAAATTTGATACCATCACACAAACATGACTTGAGAACGGACCTGCTTCAGGGGGTGGGAGGCACGGCCTGCCAGCAGAGGCAGGCCACGGCTGCCGGGGAGAGGCCTGTGGCTGATCATTGCTGGCAGCTGGGCTGGTTGCTGTCCCGCCACTTGGAGGAAGGGTGCTCCCCCAAACGGGCTCACACGGGAAGGAGCATGCTGACCTCTGGAATCTCTGTTCTCCCACCCACTCTATTTCAAGGGTTGCTGAGGCCAGTGAAGAGTGAGTGGATGATCACGAGTCTTTTCTTCTCTTTTGAGGTAAACCCAACAATCCCGAGTCTTTCCAGATCTTTCTGCACTCTCTTGGTCTTAACGAGCCCGGGAAATTCTAGATGTTAGCGCCCAAATAGGTCAAAAGGACTAGGATTAATACCGCTTACAGTTGCTAGGAGATCTTTTAATTCTGCGGAATCTAAGAAATAATCTTTTCCACGAGTGCTCTGGTCATTGCCAGAGATGGAATTTCTAAACCTGTTAGCATTAATGTCAGTAGATTCTCCTCCCTACATTTTTATAAATTTAGCCAATAACTAAATGTTTTTAAAGTAATTGGTATTAACATTCTCTTAAATGCTTCCTATTAATTCCCTCTGCAGAAATAAAATACCAGGGCTTTTTGATTGTACAAAGAACACAGCCATTGAAACAGCCATGATCACTCACTAGACAGACAATACTTCCATAGTCTGCGAGATACACATCAGCTTTTCATTGAAATCAGTGCATTTTGTTGCAATGAAAGTAAAGAGCTGAAGGGGATGGACATTCAAGAAGAGATGGGCCAAGATCAGTATCAGTTTCTCATTTTTCCAGAGGCATTCACCCACCAGGATAAAAGAGAAAACAGCTAAAATAAATAAATAAAATCCTATATTTCTAATAAAATGACCTCTGTCCGCCACCACGCCCTTCTCACGAATCGATTCACAGGACTATAATACAGTGTTAACATTAACAGACTCTTATTAAATTGATCTTTTCAGACTGTGACTGATTATAATTTATTGATTTACAGATAAGGAATTGTCAGCACTGGAGTAAGATGCTAAATTTTTTCCCGTTATTTATGTAGTATTAGTTTAATTATCCCTCCAGCTTTTTACTCCGAAGTGACAGCACTGCTTAGATGTGTCCAAGGAGATAAGGCCCTCTGTAACTCGAGTGCCAACAGTGGATGGCAGTAAAAACAATTGAGAGGGTTTCAAATAGCA
Source organism: Rousettus aegyptiacus (assembly GCF_014176215.1). Classification (NCBI taxonomy): domain Eukaryota; kingdom Metazoa; phylum Chordata; class Mammalia; order Chiroptera; family Pteropodidae; genus Rousettus; species Rousettus aegyptiacus. The sequence goes on along the minus strand of NW_023416306.1, from coordinate 150,760,484 downwards.
GCAGTGACGGACAAATTAGATGCTTGAGTCCATAATCAAGCACAGCATTCTACCACAACTTAGCAATTAAAACGCTATTCACCCAGGGAACAGGACCAAGTTAAAGTCTGTCTTCAGCAGTGTATATTAACCAGGGATTCTTCCAGAATTACGTAAAAAAAAAAAAAAAAAAAAAATCTCTGAAACGATTTGAGGCGATGTGATGTAGGCGTCATAATCAGACTAGGTTTGAAGAAGCTGTGTTCACATTCGAGCAGCTTATCCCTGTCTTCTCGTCTCTTCCTCTGGGTACTTTGTGAACCAGAGCTAACTCTGGCTTTCCAACCATACGGTTCATATCGGCTCTTCAGAGTGGATCATGGAAATCTTGTTCTGATGAAGCCTATTCTGTGACAAGGACACTTTACCAAAAGGAGTAACTCATGTACAGTTAGGAAAATGCTGCTGGCAAGCTGATGACAGCCCAGCACGTATCATGGCTGCCTCTAAGAACAATCAATTTTATACCGAAGGGTGACTGTAAAGAACAGAAAGTAAAAATGGATTGCAAGCGAGATCGGCTGTATAATTTGTGGGAGTCAGTGCAAAATGAAAACGGGGGGTCCCCTTGTTCAAACACGATTACACATTTCATGACAGTGACAGCAGAGGTTGCTGCACAGGCTGCACAGCCCAGAAGCTGGCCCTGACCGCAACGTATGTGACTGGGCACCCACAGCGTGCATTCAGCCTTTCTTGAACACCGTCTACGTATAGTGGTGGATTGAATCTCATTCACACAGCATGGAGTCCTACGGCCCTTGATGCTAACCGGCTATGACTCTGCACAAATTATTTTCTCTCTCAAACCCTGGGCATCCTCATCTATAAAAGAGGTAAAGAGCAACCAATTCATTGGGCTACCATATGGGTTAACTGAGAAAACTTACACAAAGGACTCTGAACAGAGCCTGTCCCAGAATATGAGCTCAGCAACAGCTGCCTATAACTTTTAAGGAAAATACAAGTAAAATGCGACTACCGTGAGAGCAGTAAAAATAGAGCGTAGAGGACTCAGGCAGGTTAGAAGTCAAACTTTGTTGGGAAAACCAGGACAAAGGAAGCCTTATGAAGAAATGCACTTGAGATGGGTCTTGTAGGAAACCAAGGATTTTCACAAAAGTCAGCAGTTAGGACATAGGGACGTAAGGCTGCCATGTCGGCATGTTAAGCTGGAGCACTAGACATGGGTGGGAAGTTGTGGGAGGAGGGAGGAGCATGACTGAAAGAATGAGTGGGTTTTGCAGGGTGAGCTCTCCCACAGTAAGCTGAGGAAGCCAAACCCTCATCCGCGAGGCTGCAGGGACGTGCAGAGGGCTCCGCGGCAAAGCAGCGGCGGGTGGGCGTGCCCGGTCAGCGGGCGTAGAAGGGAACGCCCACTCGCCCCTTTTTTTTTTTGCCAACTTACAAGAGAACTGATGAAATAAGTCTCAAACTTGAGTGATATTCAGGTAGATAAGAATCATTAGCCCACAACAAATAGTAATCTCTTTGGTTAGTCCTACACTCCACCAATATTCACACACAATTCATGAAAAGAAGTCGCGACCAAATCCTTTGATGAGAAAGAAGCTAAGTGGTTTTTTTGGGGGGGACATGCTAGAATTTTAAAGACTGGGAGAAAACTACACAAAACAAATTCATCCCCTATTCCGTTATACAAACAAAAGCCGGGGAAGTAGCAGCTGAAACACGGCACGCCGCGCTGGCCTCAGCTTGGGAAAAACAGCACCGCTAAGCCACTTTCCTTTCCCACAGAGTTCCACCAGCACTATCTGCTTTGGATTTTGGAAATTTTCAGTTCTATAGCAAAGTTCCCAACCATCTGCAAATGGGTCCATCAATTACTTAATAAGCACATATTACTGACCATGGTTCAGGGCTGCACTATGCCTCCATCCCTACCTCTCTACTTTTATATATGCCATCTGGTATGCCACCACCATTTGTCATTTTTCATAGATAATGGGAAACCAAAAGGGTCAAACAAAAAGCAACAATTTGGAGACAACAGGCTATTTAATTAGTCTGGATTCTGATTCTCCGAGAATGGAGACTGGGGGTGAAACCCTCCTCCGCCGTCTCTCCTGTGTATTTGTGCTTGTTCTTTAACATGAGCCTGCGGATGCTAAAGCAGTGGGTCCAGAGCACATAGTCCAGAGTCATCTTTCTGCGGCCTGAAGCGGCATCGACGAGCCAAGAGCCCAGCGGTCAGAGCACAAACACACTCGACCTTGGATGAGAGATCCACTTCACGCTGCTGACCAGCCCTAAGGACATTCTGCCCATCTCACAATTTCATAGCAGTTGTTCTTGCAGGTGAAAAGGAAATTAAACCCACTTTTCTCAGCAAGCACTTTAATGATAGGAAGATGCCAAACTGCCACCCGGTCACCAAACCGAGGCCTTTTTATGAGTGGAAGCAGACCTTGGTCAACCATTCAATGTCCAGCACTCTTAACAAGAGGGAAAATTTCACACTGATGACTGTGGGGTGGGTCTAGGTAGTTAACTTGTCTTAATTATCACTAATTTCTCCACACTTAAAAATGAGCTGTACAATCAACAAATCTTAAAAATGTCAGTGGTTTCAAATATAAGGCAGAGTGTACTTTTTCCCCCCTGGAGAGTAATTTAAATTCCTGACGATAAATGTGTTCATGGAGCGGATATGCCTCATCAGACAAGGGGCCTAACATGCTTGCTCCCTTCTCCACATGGAAGGTTACAGCAGAACACGTCAGATCTGGCTTCTGAGAAGGCCTCCCCCACTGTGCGTGCGTGCGTGTGTTTCAGAGGGCAGCGGTCTGGAAGAAGCCCCGGGACACTGGGGGCCTCTGTAGACCCTCCTATAAGGCGCAACTAGGGCAGGACTCCCTGGGCAGCCCTAACGCGGCCCAGGGCGGGAAGGCAGGACACCGCTGCTGGGCACAGGCCGGACTACAGGCTCTTACGGACATGCAGAGCATGACCACAGGCCTCCCCAGAATACATGCAACTGTTTCTCATAAGATCATCTCTCAGGTCCATTCTAATTCACATGGATAGTATCTGTAGAATTTCCTGCAACTTCTGCAACTGTACATCCACCAGGACTGTTTTTAGCACAGCAGGCCTCCTGAGTTCATCTTCTTTGTCTCACCAAAGTTAACCATGATGCTGTCACTGAAGACAACACAACCTGCTTGTGGAAAACACTGAGCCACCACATGCACAGTCTATATTAGGTTGAAGACTGACTCACCAGTCCAGGCTGCCAGCTCTACCTGTATCCCTACGGCACTCGATTTGGACAAGCTCCGTTTCACTTCCATGTAGCTGTGTGGAAGAGCATCGACAAAATGACAACGATGACACACAGCGACTACCATTCTCTACGTCTCACTATGCGTCAGGGCTGTCTGAAGAGCTCAGATTGGATAGAGTAACTACATCACCTTAGTTAATCTTCACAGTGACTTTGCTAGTTGGGTGGGGCTAGTGACCCATTTCATTCTTGGGGACAATGAAGTGTAGAGAGGATGAGGAACTTTATATCGCTCCCAAGGGGTGGGGCCAGAATGCAAATCAAGGCCCACTGACTACAGGGGTTTCTGGGTGGATCACACTAAAACACTGGTGCCTCTGAGGGGAAGAAGCCCCACGGGAACAGTTCCCTAGGCTGAGTGTAGAGTAGCTACTCTTGAGGCCTGAGGAATGATGAACAATTCAAGAGCCTGAGCTGGGGCTACGCTGATACACTCTGGTCCCACGCCCTGGGCCGCTGTGGCGCTTATAAAGGAAAGGGAACTGGGAGGTATGCCAGGCTCAAGCCACTGTGCCCATTTCCTGAATATTAAATAGGAAACATCTCTGTACCATAATCTAAAAATGTGAATCTGCAAATCATCTAAACTCTTAATTCCAAGCAGATGCCGGAGTATGTGACCTCCTTTGAAGAGTTGGGGGAAACGGAACCTTAAGTGGCCAGTGAATTTAAGTCAAGTATGATCCTCTGTTTTTCCAACTTATCATGATGGATAAATAAAACACCATCATGATTCAGTTTTAACCAGAATAAAAAACCTTTCCTAGAAAATTCAATCAAGAACACACATTTCACTTTGTCAATTTTAAAGTTTTACCCACAATATACTTTTAAAATAGGAGTACTGTAAACTTAGCCAAAAGATATTAAAGAATTCTATTTAAATCTAGCTTTAATTCTATAGCTTTATCTGACTACAGAGTGTTTCACTTTTACCTATCATTTAATTTTTCTAAAAATAAACTGATTTACCCAAGTATCCATTAATAGAAAAATGAATAAACAAAATGTGGTATATAAAATGGAATATTATTCACCCTTAAAAAGGAAAGATTATGAACTGAATGTACCACACACACATATACACAAATTCATATATTGAAGCTCTAACCCTTGACATAGTAACATTAGGAGGTGGGGCCTTTAGAAGGCAATGAGGCTTAGATGAGGTCATGATGGTGAAGTCCCCACGATGTGATTAGTGCCCCATAGGAAGAGGAAGAGACACCAGAGCTTCCTCTGTCTTGTGACACACACTTAAAAATGTGTTGTACAATCAACAAATCTTAGAGAAAAATGTCGATGGTTTCAAATATAAGGCAGAATACACTTATATTTGAGGACTCAGGAAGAGGGTTCTCATCAATAATCAAATCTGCTGGCACTTTGATCTTGGACTTCTTGCCTTCAGAACGATGAGAAATAAATGTCTTGTTTAGGCATGCAGTCTATGGTATTTTGTTACAGCAGCCCGCGCCCATATAGGAAGGAAATTCTGACACATGCTACAACATGGATGAACCTTGAAGACATCATGGTAAAGTGAAATAAACCAGTCACAAAAGGACAAATATCGTATGATTCTATTTATGTGAAGTACCTAGAACGGTCAAAACTCCTAGAGACAGAAAGTAGAGTGGCAGTTGCCAGGGGCTGAGGAGGGCAAGGGCTGGAACGGGGAGTTCCTGTTTTACAGAGTTTCACTGTGGGAGGATGAAGAAGTTCTGGAGATGGATGGTGATGACGGCTGCATAACAATGGGAAGGTACTTAATGCCACACAACTGTACACTTAAAAATGGCAAATTTTATGTTATGTGTATTTTATCATAATAAAAAAATTTTAAACTGATTTTCCCCTGAATTCATTTACTTCTGTTCCCGCTTCTTTTAAGTTCTTTTGCTTATTGGTTTAGTTATTAAAGTTTAAAAAATTTCATGGTGAGCCTATTAAAATGCCAGAATCTATGGTTGGGTCCTTGGGATATGACCATGACTAAAAAGACTACTTTAAGTTGAGAACGTGGTCAAATAAGATTAAAATGAAGGGTACTAAATTCTGTGAAGGAAGAAGACTTTCAGTGACACGAACGTTCCCAGGAGGGGCGACTAAGGTGGAGGTGAGAGGAGAGTGTTTCGGGGAACTTACGGGAGGAGCCTTCTCAGAGGAGGACGGCCTGGGCTCGGTGTCAAAACACCAGCTGTTAAGCTGCTAAGAAGGAAGTGGAAGGGCAGATCAAGCACAGCGGCAGGTGTAAAGGCATTAAGGAGAGAGAAAACAAGGCAAAAACCAGTCATGTACATGCCTAGAGCCTGAGGTGGCAGGAAGAGTAAAAGAGAGCCAAGCGGTAACTCGCAGGGAGAGATGGACTAGAAACTGAAGGCAGAAATGAAAGGCATGGCCTGGGGGGCACTCCCACTTTTATTAGACCGGTCCAAGCATATGCAGCACGGAGGGATGGACAGTAGTTTTGGCCTGAAAAATCTTCCTGGGAACTGAGAGCCCCTGAGGCGATGACAAGGAGAAAGCTTAACAATGAGGAACTCAACAACTCTACAGAAGGTAAGGACTTGACAACTAAATGGTGTGGAGACAGGGATGAGGGAGGGGTGCAGGGAACAGGGATTACGAATCCCGGTTCTGTTCTGGATGCTCAGACAGATGGCAAAGCTCTTCACCAAGGTGGGTAACACGTGAGCAGGAACAGGTAATGGAGGGGAAGGAGTGAAGCTGAAGTCAGTCTGGACTTGTATGAGACACTGACATTCGAGTGCAGATGGTTCATTAGGTCGTCACAGATATGAAAATGAAAAGTAAAACAGAGGTCAAGGCAAGACATATACTATTAAGGAACTACCCACACACAGATGATGGCTGAGGTTACTGAAATAAACCATTCTGAGATACTGCAGTGCGGGATTAAAACCAAAATGAGAAAGAATCATGGGGGCACAATTTTGGGGGCGGTAAGACAGGTTCAAAGAGGTGATAAAAAAACAGGAGTAAAGTTTTAGAAGACAAGGAAAAGGAGTTGGAAGAAGGGTGGCTTTAACTTTACAAACATGGACGTCAGCGGGACGCAGCCTGAGCAATCCCAGAGAACCTCAAAAGTTCCAAGAATTAATGATCCTCATTCAGATAAAAGGGCTAGGATCCACGGGGACAGTATTTGGAAAGTACAAGTCCTAAGACTTCTAACCACTGTTATCTTCTAAGTAAAAGAAGAGTAAGGGTTAAACAGGTGCTTGCTTTGTCTCAAAGCAGAAAATGAGCCTGTGAAGATTAGCACAGAACCTGTATGAAATAAATTTAGAAAGCATTTTCTTAAAAATAAAGGTTAGACGAGCACAGGACTATTATGCCTTCAGAAAACTCTTTGTTTCAACAATATTCACCAGGTACAATCTTCATGCCCTATACGGTGCTAGTGTCTGCTGAGGAGGGGGTTGGGGGGTTGCAAATGCAGCCAGCTATAACTCTACCTAACACACTTCATTCAGCTACTTAGAAACTCAATGCAATGAGGAAAGGGGAAGAACATGGCCTGCAGGTGAAACTCAAAAGTGCCAATGGCTCAACAAGCTCTAACACCAAATATTCACATAAAGGCTGGTAATACTTCATCTAATAAAAGAGAAAGGAAAATTATATGCTAAGATGCCTGTTGTTTATGCAAAGCCCCTGAAACAGCTAAACTTTTCTGAGCATATTAACACAGATGAGGATTTTATTACTGATCTTGAATTATGTACAAACACAGCAATGTGGTAAGTTCAACATGCTACAGCTAGCTAGCTAGCTATTTTATTTTCAATTCTACCACTACATTCTACATAAATTTGAGGACAAAATGATTGCACCACAGTGCCTATTTTTGCTGAATAAATATTAATTCTGTTAATAAATGTGAGCCCCACCAATACTATAAAATTCTATACTCAAAGGCCACCTGGAAAGCATAAAGCTCATATATTTAAATCAAATAGAATTAGACTTTATTCTATTTAGATGGCAAATGGGTCATCTGTTCTAACTGCATCAGTTTCTCTTAACAATGTATACATAGAACACAATTCAGTGAAATAATTCTTGTTAGAAACTTCAAATACCAACACGTTTTAGTATGCCATAAAAATTCTGACCTTGGTATTAAAGGCAAAGGATAATCTGTTCCGCAAATATATTTTTTTCAGTTGTTCCTAATGACCTTTACCTCTAGGATCTTGCATACAATTCAAGAAAAACTATACATCTATAGGTGGTCAATTAACATTTTCATCTAAAATGAATCATGCTGAATCCAGCCATGGTGAATGAGTAGGCAGATTTGTGTAAACATGGGCAGGGTAGACCTAACTTAAGCTTCCACAGCCGGTTTCTCTACAGTTAAACACAACTTGCCTAACCTGGGTAAGAAAAATTCATGGAATGAAACAATTATGTAAAGTCAATACTTTGGTCTCAATATTAGGCTCATGCTGTTACTGGTAAAGCAAGAACCAAGACATGACAAAACCTGTCATTTGTTCTGAACATTTGTGATTCATCTGAGAGGTCCACAGCATACTTTAGAGACTGCCTGGGTACAAATGTAAATGGAGCCTGAGGCAGGGCTGATATGAAGGGGAGAGTCAAATGAATGAGTGGCCAGCCAGCGGCCTCACTTGCATATCTCAGTAAGGTATTTTGTTCTCAGTAGGGCTGTGAAAGGAATGCTTAAATTATTCAGTTATATTTTACTATATTTCATGGAAGAAATTATATTCTCTGGTAAACTTTATGAATCTGTGGATTCGTGAAGGACTCAGGAAGTATTCCTGATGAATGTCATGAGTCTATTCTATACCCAAATACTCTTGAAATAGTAGCCAAACAGATTTTCTCAAATATTACCTTCTGTTTATGACTTGAAGTTAAAACTTAAAAAAGAAATATTGTATTACTAAAAATTAGGAATCGAATTCTTAAATTTTCACAAAAGAAGAACATTCATTTGACTATTACATACTTCAAAACAAAGATGAGCCAAATAACTTGAATATCCTGGCAATGTAGGGCTGAGATCTTCCAAGTCACCCACATCCTCCATCTGAGACCTGAAATCTGAGTCCAGTGTCCTTAAGAATACCTGCAACTGAGAAGCCTTAGGGGGAACTGAGTGGAGGTTAAATGATCCTGAAAAGCACTTGTGGCCCCACTTCTGCCACTTTATCAATACAGCTTAGAGTCACGGGGCTGCTGTTTCAGTCTTTCCTGGTGAGCATTCACTGAGATTCCTTTTTCTGGGTAGAGTTAAAATGAAAGGTGGACCCAAATACACTCGGAAATGACCTCTAGAACTCAAAGAGCTCCATCTGGGAAAAAATGGAGTTGATGCATTGTCTAGCGCTGAAAGCTGCTCGTATCATAGGATGATAATTAGCTACAAAAAATATTTTCATTTTTGGAGGTCAGTCTGTTCAGCAATACGCTTTAGTTTCTGTTGCAGGAATTAAACTCAACATGGAATTGAAATATATTCTGCTGTTGTATTATATGGAATATAATGAAAATAACACAAAAACAATTTCACTTGTGAAAGCCCAATGATTGTTCTGGAGCGAAAAGAAAATACCATTGAGAGAAAAATAAGATCCTTCTCTAAACAATGGTTTCTGAGGTTCATCTTTCAAAATGTGGGCCAGATCATGAATTCCAGTTAACACGCCCCTCAGAGAGCCCAGTTTGGAATGCGCAGAACAAAGGATTTATTCAGAGATCTTGGATGTGTTTTCCTCCTCAAAAATAATGAAAGCAAGGAGTCCAGACGGGAACGCGGCCCCTTTGGGAGAGGAATCTGTTGAGATGGACAGCAAGGATCCGTAAATAAATCTCCACGATTAAACGAGGAATTTTAGAAAGCCTGGTTTGTCTGTGTGTTTTTTACTAAATTATTTCTACATGGTATTCCAGTATTTCTGAAATAGCTAAGTGACAATGTTTTATACAATAGCTCAGAAGTTACACTAAGATAAAAGATCTTAGTGTGGTTTTTAAAACCTCCAGCTTTCTCTCCCACTTTGAACCAATGACTATTTAAGCATAGCTAGGACTTGTTTTCCTGGCCACTCTCTTCCTGCTGGACCTGGTTCCTGCTGCTCAGATGAGTAAGATACATTTTCGCTGCCACGAGGTGCTGCCTTCTACCCAGCGCAGATCCTGGAGCACAGACTTTCCCCTAGCTCTGAGAGTTTCTCATTTCTCTAGCATGGGAGCCACAAGCACAATGTAAGATGAGATCAAGACAGGCAGAAGTGATGGGGGAAAGGACAGTGGGTGGACAGAAAGAAACTGGCTTCTTCTAGCAGGTTACTGAATGAGACTGTCTCCTTCATTAGTGCAGGTAATTTAAGGCAACAAATTTATAGTGTAATTATTTAAAATGTAAAGGCTAATTTCTATTTACATTTTGAAAGTACTAGTATAGTTTAATTTTTGGCCTCGATTACAGTTCAAAGTGCTGCATTTTACAGTGAATTCCTGACAAGTGTGCTAGGGCATCCTCGCTAAGGAAGAGCCAACTGGTTATCATTTGTGAGGGAATCTGCTGTGTCTTGCAATTTAACAACAAACCTTGGTTTATCATTTTTGGGGTCCCCTCAATTCCTCTCCTTTTTGCTCATTTTACTCAAGACTGAGTGTTTTTAACACATCCACGATTTTCTTCTACTTTCAGAGCAGCAGAAAATGTTTGTGTGGTACTCGTTGTTTTCCTTTCTCATAATTCTTCATCAACAAAGTGACGGACACTCAACCGAAAACATGCATTCTGCTGCTATCATATCACTTATTCTCAAAAGATGAAGACTGTCAAAGGTGGTAATATGGTCAATGTCACCTCAAAGCATCTACCAAGTTCTAATCCACGTGGCTACTAAGTGTGTGCAGGCATGATTTCTGTTGATCCCACATGGAAATGAAAGATAAAGCACAATTACCACATCACGCAGCCGAATGCTATGCTAGAATATATCCTCATTTATCCTTATGGCTTTGGAATACTATCATGCTTTGAAAGCCACTTGTGCATGCACCTCAGTTTTAATTACTAATTTCCAGTAAAAAACGGGAAGACCAAAAAGCCAGTGCTTAAGGGTGTGGTGTTGCTTAAACTAGGGGCAGTGCCCATGAAGGCACACTCACCGCCTCTCGAGGGGGCGCCCGTCACTCGAGATGCTGCGAGGAATGTTGGCGGCTCTTTCTGGAGGTGGCATCTTCCCGTCGCCCTTCCCGGCATTCAGCCTGGAGGTCATGGGACTCTGCACCTGGGAAGGGACTTGAGGAGCATGAGGCCCCTTGCTGGCGCTCCTCTGCCATTTGTTGTTATTTCGGAATGGAAACTTGAATTCGTATGAAACCCCTTCATTCATTTTGTACTCCATCACTGGCATGCGGTAGGTTTCAGAGCAACTCCTATTAGGGGTGGGCACAGAGAGAAGAAAAGTTAATATTGTTTTTCCCTGTTGGTGGAACCACAGTGATTCTCATTACCAGTTAAAATGAATCAAACACTTCATCCTCTGATTCGAACCATCTTTTAAGCACTGGGCCCTATAATTATTTTTCTTTCAAAAACTAGAACCCCAGGAAGTATTAGTATTTTCCTTTGCTCAATCCCAACTGTTGGGTCTGCAATAATGAGTCCTTAAACAAAGAGACTCAAGGTCACCCTGCTAGGGGGTGGGATGGTACTGAGGCTTCAGGGAAGGCCACCAGGATAGCATGACAAGGTAGCAGACCCCTAAGATGGGGCCTCAGAGGAAACAAGCAGGTTTACAACTCTTCATTGTGTATTATGACTGGGGATCTAAAAGGGTGTACAGTTTTGAATTTGTTAGGATTCTGATAGTCAAAAATTAAGTGAGAAAAAATCTTGAAATCCAAATTAAGAGCCAAATTTAGCTCTGAAACGGGGGGGGGGGGGGACAATTATAGAAATTCTACAATTATCAAATGACCAGGGAATGAAGCGTAATTTGAAATCAGGCCTTCCCCCACCCCCAAAGTTAGAAATCTTCCATAGGACGGCTGTCCTCAGATAGCAGCATGAGTGAAATTAATGGCAGGCACAAATGTGTTCTGTCACTTTAGCCCTTTTGTGCCACTATCACAACCTCCAAACCTCAGGAAATGGAGAACCTACTTTCTGTTCCCTTTACCCAAACAACCAAGGGACAATCAAGCAACTATTGACCGATAGACAAATTACTGAAAAAACCTATTCCCACTAAAGCATTAATTCAAACTGTGCATTCAAACCTCATCATTAAGTGAAAAAAATGACTCTTTCTTAAAGGAATTTCAAAAATTGAGAAGCAGGTGGGAAGATCTGGAAAGGAAAGGTTAAGACTATTTGCGAAATAACCGTTCGAGATGTACTTTATAGATATATTAAGAGTCCAAACCAATACCGTCTAATAGAAAATAAAATGTGAGCCACAAAAATAAGCCACACGTGTAATTTTAAAATGTCTGGTAGCCATATTAAAAAAGTAAAATGAAACAGGTAAAAATTTAATAATAATTTTATTCAACGTAATATATTCAGAATGCTATCATTTCAACACGTAATCGATAAGTTCATATTAATAAAATTACTAATGAGGTATTTTACATTCTTCTCAATTTGTTGTGTATTTTATACATAGAGCATGTCTCAGTTGGGACTAGCCACATTACAAGGGCTCTGGAGCCAAGGTGACTCATGGCTTCTTATTAGACAAAGCAGGACCCAAAGGCATTCAGCTGAAGGCTGGACCTCATTCTGGGGAAGGGGCCATGTTGCCATGAGAATAAGCACCACAGAAGATGTCACTCGTGCATGGCCCTGTCTACGTATCTCAGGGTGACATTCCAGATGTACCCCGCAACGCGTCTCCTCGCACGCCTCCAGGACGGCCATAGCTTTGAAAGTGCTGCTTTTGGAGCAGGTGCAGTCGCTGGCATCCGTGCGCTCCTCAGTCTCAGCTCAGGTCTCCTATGGGCAGCTTTCCCTAGAGTTTCCTTACTACTCCTCCCTGACCCACCGAAAGCCTAGGTCAACCTTAATCTAACCCTCTGCCCAAGCTTCTACTGTGCACCTTTTATGCTTTAATGACAATGGCTTTCCAATTTTTTTGGACTACAATCCTAGGAAGAAACACAGTTTACACTGTGATGCATCACAACCAGGACCCCTCTCCCCCACACACATCCTTCCTCTGATAGCTTTCATCATGCTATACTCTGTTAATCTATTTCATAAAAAAATACACTGGGTGCAACATCCTAAACTGATTTTATCATAAGAATTATGATCTGCAATTTGTAAATTTTACAGAACACGACATTACTTTTAGCAGTTAATGACTTAAGTAAACCCTTTTGTCTGATATGAAAATATCACCTTAGGCTTTGATATAATTTCTTGTTTTGATTCTGATATTTCTGACAAATATATGACATTGCAACATTTTGGGGGGCTGTTTATAGAGGTATTACTGCTGTATGGTTTGAAGTCTTCCATTTCTGACTAAATATGGCATATTATACGCTTATTTACTGCTCCGGCTCTGTAAATATAACACAAAAAGCTACAGCTTGCCAAAAGAATATTAATAAAAATAATCTACGGGGAAACTTCTCTCCATCTCAAAATCAGGACTCGCTTTGCTTCTCAGCAGTGCTCCACTTAAACTTGCTAACTCAATGGATCGTATCATTTCCGTCCTTTTCTGTTAGCTGCTAGAAACCACTACCTGTACATAACTTTATTATCAGGTAGGTATCTTGGGCACTAATTTTTCAATAATGTTGCCCTCGTTCAGGTTTTCCCACCACGCCCCTTCCCCTGCCCCTGCCACATACACAGATATCCTTCACTGTTTTAATTGTGATACTCTGCATTCTACATGTACCTTCAGTGGCTGCTTCAAGTCCATATTGCATCAGGGTAGAGGATGATAAATGATAATGGAAACAATAATGAGGTAATATAAAATAGATAAGTTGTTTTCAGTTTGGGGGCCTTAGTTTCTTTGTGAAATAATTGCTGAACTTTCTTCTAGTTCAAATACTCTCTGAAATAATCTTTTGAGCTGCATAACATTTAATACTAAAACTAGTTAAAAGACCCCATTAGCCAAAGATTTCGTCTTCTCTATAGTCTATACTTAATTTCTGTCACTCTTAAAATATAACTAGACACCTTCGGCATAATCTATAATTACAGAATGTGGTCTGACAAAGCCAAATGGGGAGAGAAGATTTGTTCATAGAGGACAGAAGACAAAGGTTTCACAGAGCTACACCGTGACCATCACCTTCCACGGTGAGGAGGACCATCCACTGGCTTCCGATCATTCACTCATCTCTGTAAAATAGAGGAATGACACCTGGAATCCAGAAGTGAACAGCGCATCGAAAAACAAAGAGAAAAGCTGGCTTTTAATGACATGCATGAAAGTTTATAAAAGGAGTTTTGTTATATCATCTTTGACAAAAACTTAGTGTTGAATAGTAACAACTAACACTCAAAGCTCACAATGGACCAGACACTAATCTAGCCTCGCTATGACTCTCTGAAACGAATATATCAATATCCCCATTTATCAGATAAGGAAATGTAGACCTGGAGAGATTAATTTGCCCACAATCAGGAAGTGGCAAAGCCAGGATTTGAACCCAGAGAATTAATTTACTTCTGGTTAGTCTTAGTTCTGTCACTAAGTATACTTCTATTTCAAGTCCCCAAACTTCTTTACCTTATGGTAACTATCACATTTCACTCAGAACAGAGCCTATAGCAAAACAAAAAACTCATCAACTAAGAGCTATGATCAAAAGAAATCAAAATTTCAGGGCTAAAAGAGATATACAGTGACAGGCTGAAACCATAAGTTAATTGAAAAGCCGTTCCATCCACTTACTCTCTTTTCTGGTCTTTTTATTCTTCCTCACTTTCTCCTTTAATTCCTTATTACCCATTACTCTCTCTCTCTCTCTTTTTTCTAAGACACTAAGAAATAGAAAAATAATTGAACAGTATATAGAACAAAACATTATAACACCAGAAAAATTACATGTTTGAGGACAGCTATGTCCCTGATAAACCATGTAACTTTGGCTTAGAAACAAACACTTACCCTCATCTGATAAATGAGATATTTCAACCAGAAGATCTCTAATAGTCTTCTAGCTCTAAAAATGTTGTGACCCGTTCTTATTTAAAATGTAATTTGGTCTTTTTATGTAACTTGTTTTTCTGCACCTCTCCTTGAATAGCCCTTGACCGCTTTCCTTAAAAACTGCAGGATCCTGGCCTTCCAGAAAATAAAAGTTTGCCCTCCTATGTAACACCATCAAACATCAAAATTTAATTTGTTATCTGGGTATTTTTCATCTCGCCAACAGAACAGAATGGCTGTCCAAAACTCAGAGGTTGCAGACACTGAAAGATAAATATAGGTCATGAACTTTGGCATCTGTGATGGAGGGGGCTGAGGCGCCCCATTTGCAGTCTGACATCTTACTGCCAGGGGAAGCCTTTAAGGTGAAGTCCGCAGGTAAGTACCAACTGGTTCCTGCAGGACTGCTTCTGGCATGCTGTCATTCTAGCTAGTCACGCTTGCTCTCTGGGCAGCTACTGAACCTCTCCCAGCCTCATTCTCCTCATTGTTTCAATGGAAGTAAGGCTGCCTTGAAGATTTCTTCAAAAAGCCCAGTATACAGTAGGGGTCCAAAAAAGTTGCTTTACTTTCTCTGTCCCTTTATTTGTTACTGAAGCCCCACTTTGTTGTCATTATCCTAACTTTTTCATAAAAACAAACAAAACAAAACAAAAAATCCCGACTTTTCAAAACGAGTGGCTCTTCCATGTGAACATACATGGGTGTTCGTAATCACACACGATCTCCACGCCAGGTGCCGATGGCCTCAGGATACGGGCAGCCCTGAGGAGGGGTGGGGGATGCGCGGCAGCGCGCCTCAGGGAGGCCTGTTCGGCCTCATGCTGGAGCTGCGGTGACGCCTGACAGAGAGAGGGAGCGACTAGTGAGGGAACAGAGGAATTAGTTGCTAGGAAAACAGCAGTGGGAGTGTGAAGTGCGGAGGAGAAGAAAAGAAAGAGAAGAGAACTATCTTGTTTTGCTGAAAACCTTAGCAAGGTCCTAATGCTTCAACTGTTCCTTTGAAGTCATTTCTAAAGGCGGGAAATGGAGAGCGGGGCTTTTAGTCTGCCAAAGGCCTCGAGGGCATCATATCACACCTGGTCTGAAGGTCTGACAGTGGCTTTTCAGATGGAAACTAAGTGAAAGGGACAGAGTGTGTCTCTGTGGCCCGCGGCGCGGCGGTGCAGTACACGGGTCCTTCATCCCAGCCTCCCATGAGACATCCGAACCCACACCCTGGGTCGTGTCGCCACCAGCTCCGCTGGCAGGGAGAGGACGACAACTGGCGCCTCGGAAGCGGTGCTGCGAGAATAAGGCAAATACGGCTCACTTGTCAGGGGTGTGCTGGAGCTGGCCCGTGCTAGTCTGCAGAGTTGCTGTGAGTCTCTAGCCCAACTCTGCATTCATGGTGTCGTGTTGGTGGCTTGAAATTGGCCAGAGTGGGAGTATTTATGCCATGAGAATCAGCAAATGTTAAAAATCAAGGTCCTTTCCCCAATCGAAAGCCAATTTAGCAGCAAGCTCTTGCTTATGTTGGTATATAAGGCAAAGATTTGTGTACCAAACATACAAAGTAGCAGTTGAGAGAGCCTGGATTCTCAAGTAAGACTTAAATTTTCCAGATGACCTTAGGAACTTAACAACGTTTCTGAATCTTGGTTTCTTTTAAATAGGAATATTAACAGTATTACTTCAGGGTTGTTTTAAGGGCTAAATGCACTAATTCATATAAAAGTGCTTTTTCCAGGACATGGACATTAATTACTCTGCAAATATTAGTTGTTTTTACCAACACACCACAGAAGGCACATCCGGTCTAGTGTCTTGCCATAGATAAACCACCTCCCATCAAGGATTTATCTATTTAGGGCCGAGCCTTCGGATCCATCTTTCTAGCAACTCCTCTTCACAAGTCAATGTCTGTAACCTTACCCTTTCATCCTGTTTCCTTACACACTCTCACACACACCTATTTCCTACTTCCCCCAAGCTGCCCCACCCCCACCCCATACAAACTGGGGAGCTAGAAAGAGGAAAGACCTCTGAGCAGACAAGATGGCATCATGAGATCTACGGGCTTCATTCTGAGCAGATCAGTCCTCAGACTAGTAGCTGTAACTTGTGCTGTGTATAACGAAGGTTGACAAGTTACAAAGCTTGGTTATCATCTCTAGTTCACAGCTGTCTGCTCAGAAGCAATGAAGTAGATGATTTGTAGGAGACAACAAGGAACAGAAGGCAGACAACAGGAAGAGCACGGAGCACTTGGAGAGTACTGTAAGGACCCAACAGCCTTTCTGATCCACCTCGAGTCTGTTCAGCAAAGTGCTTGACATTAATGATGTGCTTGGAGGAACAGGAAAAGACCCGGCTAACTAAGGCAGGGTATGTGTGTAAGGCAATTTCAGAACATTCCTCCCACCTCCCCAAAATAGCTGGAATAAAAAGTTCTGGGTATATAGTTTCTAGAGAAATCCAGTCATCCAAAAGGTAGCGTTCCTTAAGGCCATTAGCTGAAGGGATTTCACCATGTTCTGACACAGGTACATAATTTCTGGGCCATCTAGGGGGTAAGCAGTATTAAGAAACACTACCTTGCACACTGTCTGGTCTGTAACATTTGGTTTTGAGAACTAAAGTCCATTTAGATCATCGTTGCTGCTAATTTTTTAAAGGACACATATGACCGATTATAACTGTTAATACAGTCTACTATCCGATGTTCATGGATCTGAGAACTCAGGGGCAGACTGGTCACGTTTTAGGGAAATAAAATAGGACGAAGAATAGTGTCTTGGCTTTAGAAGGCCTAAGAATTAATTGCCAAAGCTTAAGAGAAACTCTTAGAAAATAATGGGTTCAAAGCAAATTAACAGATTGAAAAAAACTAGCAATAATGGCATGGGTGTGCCCAAAGGAGAAAAGAAACAGTTGATTAAATTTGTTCCATCAGGAAACTTCCCCAGAGACAGAAAAATTAAATTTTCAACAGCACTGCTGGCCTGGCAGGAGCTGGGAGGGCAGGGAGCTCCTGGGCTTCCCTTTTGGAAAAGGATGGGGCCAAACTGCTGAAGCAACATGAGCAGGAGCAGCTTTTCTGAAGTCAATCCCTGACACGCAGATGCAGTTAAGAAAAAGCTTGGTGAGTCACGTTCAGCCCTCCAGGCTGAGATAGCCAAGGTCAAAACAGAACTTTATAGAGTTTTGGACAGCAACTGGGTACAAATGGGAGATTCAGACGAATAAGAGTGTCATGGAACATAAAAGAAAAACGTCTGATGGTTTGCGATGCTGAGCATCTTTTACCATTTAGTGTGTAATGCTTCTGAGTCACTGGTGCGAGATGTTTAGGATGGATATGACCAGACTTCCCTATCTGTAACGGCAACTTTATAAATCCAGGGATATAAATCTTGGGAACGGTCCAAGTTAGTCATTCTTCCCAGCTACTGCTGCCACATTCTGAAAGGGAATCGTATCCTGAATTGGCCTACCCATGGAAGGACCTTTCCGTACCACGTGCAATCTAGTGCTCTGCGCAGCACCCTACTCCCCTACCTAGTAGATGTCCTACATGGCATGGCAGACAAATCCGGCCCTGGGCTCCCAAGGGCACAGCTGCCAACTCAGACCTACCTCCGTGGGGTGCAGTCATCATGGGGGGGAATTATGACAACCTTCACTGTGACAGATGTTCTTAGGAGATCGATCATCTGCTCGTGGCTCAGGGTGGCCACTGCCACCTTGCAGATCTCCACCAGCCGGCTGCCCTGCCGCAGCCCTGCCTGCCAGGCGTAGCCGTAGGGCTCGACATCCGCCACGATGCCCTCGTAGTTGACATGGAAGCCAAGCTGTCCCAGCCCGTTCCTTCTCAGTGTCATCTCCACTGATTCGCAGCCCTTGGACACAAACTAGACAAGGAAATAAAAGATACGATTTCACCCACAAGGTAGACATGGAACCAAAAAAATAGTACAAGCGAGGTTATTTCTGAATACCCTACTGGAAGCTGAACAGCAGTTGAGTTATTTCTCCTTCACTAACAGCCATTCATCAGGCCAGAAAGAACATACTTGTTGAATCCAGGAACTCAATATTGTCACTGAAGTTACAAGGAAACCTCTGAGACCTACAGGGAGCTGGCAGCAAAGAGTAACCGTATTCTGCCACTCACTTTGTCCTTAAAAAAATTCAAGGTAGCAGGTATCCAATTAAACAATTCTTTTCAACAACTAAAGCAGACTGGCTGGGCTATATCATCAGTCACCAAGGCAAAGGATCACATACAAACAGGTTTCCACAACACACACATGCACAGTAAATGTGTCTTTCCCTGTTTGTTCTACTACTTATCTTCTTGAAAAATGATTGAAACCAAGTGTGAGATAAACTCTGTGTCCTTCACATCATCAAGGGGATTTTTTCAGAGGAGCTAAGAAAAGAGTACAAACTTCCATAACTTGGCTGAAAGCTTTACAAACAGGAAACTGAATGTAGGTAGGTGGAAGACTCACCTGCAACCTTTTGACAATCTCTTTGATATCTTCGTTGTTAATGAAACTCTCCACCGCAACACATTCCCCTCGCTCGTAGAAGATTTTGAGGCTAGTGTCAGTTGAAGTCCACCCTATCACATCTCTGCAGGAACAGTTGAAAACCACGCTCTTTGTTTCCTGTTCGATGAGGACGATGAACTCATTGGAGATCCCTAAGAGGCAATCTATCTCCATAGCCTTGTTGTAGTCTTTGGCGCGGACAGACCACACAATGGCCCCCATGCTACTGAGCTCAGCTCCTGGGTATGGCTTAGACTTTTCCTTCTTCTTGGAGGCCAGAGAGATGAAAGGGAACTTGCCAGATGGGTCAATAGGAGTGTTGGTGACATTCTTTTCTGCCAGATCTTTCAGGTATTCCTGGCGGGTCCGAGTTGCCATGGCTCGGAACTTTTCTGACTTATGAGCAGCGTTTTCTGCATTAATCACTTTGGCCAAAAGGAAGTCCCTGAACACATTTGACTTAGGGAAAGTTACCCCTTTGGGGATGGGAGGTCCAAAGGAAGGCACATCTCTGGACCTGGTGACAGCCACACTATGAGAAAAAAGCAAAGATCAAAGAGAAAGAGGTGTGTCAACATTTCTCAGTCTCAAAGCCAAGAGAATAAAATATATTTTCTCTAAGACAAAGACATCCCTCAAAAGGAAAGTAACTGTCACTGTTTCACAAAAAATAATACACACAGGAGCACACTTTTTCTTTCATCCACATTTAGGATTTAAAACTTTTTCTAGGTCAAAAAATCCCTAAAAAGCTTAAAGAACTTTCTTTACATTAACAAACAGTAAACCAGTCATAACTCTAAGAAAAAAAAATTTACTGTATTCTTCACAAAAGACATGTCCAGGAATGAGGGGGTGGGAGGGATTACTATAATCACCTAACCTGTCAGGACAAGCATAGATTCTGTAAAAATACAAATGTGGTTTCTATTTCAGATCTGATGCCCATAAGCAGACAGCTTATAATGAAAATATAAAAAGATGCATGACATAAGAGAGATGATTAAAATTCTTTTTAAGTAAATAAATATTACTTGTTGGTCTTTGTGTCAGACATTATGCAACCAAATCAAAAGCAAAACTTAAAAGTGAAAATTGACATTTGAGTAAGGTATTAAAAATGATTTTGATCTTGATAGTAATAGTGATGGTGCTTTAAAATCATAATTTTAAACTGAGCTATTCTTTGGTCCATATTCTCCACCTTTGCTGTTTGACTCTGACAACTTGATCATGAGAATATTTTCCTTTTTCCATTTTCTTATGCGAGATTGATTTAAGAAAGTATGCTCTAATGATTTCTTCTGCATAAATATTGCTAAAATTTGGACTAAGAAAAAGACCACACGAGCGTCTGAAATAACCTATTATTTTTAATCTCAAAAGGAAAAAAAATTTCCTAAAACAACAACAAAAGAAATTAAATGGAAACGAGGTTGTGTGTTTTATATCATGTTCCAAGATTTCATCCCAGGGCCTCAGCAAAGTTTGAAAGGACATAATTCTAACATCATATCTCTCTTTTTAAAAAATTACCTAATCATTTAAAAGTGAGTCAATTATGCAATTGTACTAAGCATAAAGGAAGCAATACAAAATCTATTTCATCTAAACTCCCAGAATTAAAAGAACATAATTGGAGAGCATGCATCTTTCAGATTAAATTCAAGAGCTGTTTCATTATTTTTTATCTTAAAATCTTTAAGATCTTTGCTTTTTGCTTTTCAAAAAATGATTACTTCTTTTAAAATAGGATAAATAAAAAATAGCAACTTGAGATCAAATTATACATTTCGTCAGAAAATCCCACAGAATGGGCTATTTGTTGATTTTCAAAAAATATATTTTTTTCAAAAGACTACCAAGTTCACTTCATGACAAAGAAAGGTGGCAAACAACACTCCATTTTCTAACTGGAGAAGAGAATTCACAGAAATCTCCATATGCATTATAGCTTAATTATACCAGTATTAGAAAGGCAATTTTTCTTGTCTATTGTGAACTGTCTGGCTTGAATGCTGACAGCTGTATAATTTTAATTTGATCATGTTATTTTTTTTCTAAGTCAAGCGAAAGATGCTAAACTCCAGATATGTTAGCTTTTCTAAGAGGAATCCTGTAAGGATCCAGAAATATTTAACAACTTTCATTTTTAAATTGCCAATTTCTTTTCTTGATAATTTCATTTCAAATCGTTACTCTTTCTCAAGAAGCAGCTGTGATTTTATTTTAAATAAGGAGAGGAAAATGCTTAGCAGGGGATGTGAATATGGGCCCCATCCAGTTTCCCCTTATACTCATCAGCTTTCTACAGATCTATTTATTAACTGATAGAACTTTAGACAAACATATACTGAAAACCCACCAATAATTAGAAGCCTCTAGAATGAAGGAACTGAATCCTTAACATATAATTATCACTGATTCACCACGGTAGGGAGGTAAATGATACAGACACTGAAATCAGCTTTATATCATTAGAAATAGAATCCTTACTAAGAAGAGAAAGATGATACCCTAGAATGCTCTTTTCAAATAAAAGGTTTTGTTTTGAGTAAATCTAACTTTCAAGGTTTTCTACAAGGTTAAAAGCTCATTAATTTAGATGCCACAAATTCTGAACTCTTGATAATAAAGTCGGGTTTAAGCTAAGTAGAAAGAATATTTTTGTCTGCATAGGGAAAAAACCATTTGAGATTTCAGTTTGCTATATATGGATACTTAAAACATATTAATTATAAATGATCCTTGCTATTTTAAAAAGCAGATTCCAAATGGCTTCTGCTTGGCCACACTTAAGTTTGCCTTGTATGCAAACTTAGAAATCTCCTTAGAAATAATACATTATTTAAAATTACAGCCATGCCTATTTACTCAGCACGGTAGAGACCGAGCATGTTCTACTCAACAGGGTTCTCTAGAGCAGGGTCCCCAACCCCCAGGCCACAAACCAGTACTAGTCCGTGGCCTGTTAGGAACTGGGTTGCATAGCAGGAGGTGAGTGGCAGGCTGTTCAGTGAGCAAAGCTTCATCTGTATTTGCAGCTAGCATCCCTGCCTCAGCTCCACCTCAGATCATCATGCATTAGATTTTCATCAGAGCACTGGTCCCTGGTGCCAAAAAGGTTAAGGATCACTGATCTAGAGGACAGAGCTCAAAGGCTGAAACAGTTACAGAAAGTTAGCATTGGGAAGAAAGGACATGGAGAATTTAGTGTTCCTCAACCTCTGCCAATAAAATCTTGAGTTTCATCTTAAAATTCATCTTGATTTTGTCTTCTACTGCAGATATTTATGTTTAACATGAAAATATGTTCTGTCTCCAATCTTAGAGTGCGACTGAGGGACCAGGAAGTTGTCCTATGTCTTCTTCTGTCGTTTGACATATCCCTGAACCTCCATTTGAACAGCTGGTACAAATTCTTCACTTCTCTAGGAATGAGACTCAAAGAAGTAAATGATTTGCCCAGAACTTGTTAGAGAGAGCCAGGATTGGAAACTGAGTCTGGACAGCCAGCAGCATGCTCTATGATAAGACAAGACTACACTTATTTCCTCTTAAGGAAATGTTTTTAAATTTCTCACTCTTGAGGTGCTTGCATAAAAGACCATCCACGAGAGTCACACAGCTGGAGAGAGCACCGGTAGGCTGTTTGTAGTGGGTCTGGGCCTTGAATCATTTTCTGGTATCAAAGACCTTGGGTGAAGTAGCAGTTTTTAATACACAAAGCCAATTTCAAGTTGATAATGGGAATGTTCCAGAGACATCTGAACAGATGCCCAAATTTAAAAGGAAGGGGACTTAGCATCAAACAGTAGAGAGAAGCTTCCCCTTCATGCAGCCTGGATCAGATCGCCAGTTTGGTGAGCTTTCTAAGCAAGCAGACCTGGGCAAAGAACAGGAAGACTAGTGGCAGAACAAATGCGTGCCCATCACTCCCCCTCCCGGGGCCTTCGACTTCTCATAGCATTCATTCACCAGCACTCACTGAGCACCGACTATACACTAGACGCCAAGCTAATGTTGACCGTCAAGGATGAGATGACACAGGCTCAACCCTCCATCAACTCAAGGGCTGGAGAGGACTAAATCCAGTGGTTTGTGTGCTCTCTGGGGAGGAGTGGGTGCTGCTGGAAACACTTAGGATAGTCATTTTACCTGGTCCTGAGCGTTGGGGGAACCCTCCCAGAGAAAAGAAAAGCAGGAATTCATCAAATGGAGGAGATGCATTCCTGCCCAGAGAGCAGCCCAGGCAAAGAGGAGGACAGAGTACAGTATATTCTGGGAGCTGTAAGTAGCTCCACATGGCTCAAGAGTGAGGTAGCGGGTAGGGGAGAATTGCCCGAGGTGCCAGTGAGGCTGAGAGATAGGAGAGGCCAGACATGAAGGGCTCCGTGCAATAGATTAGAGTCTGAACTTCTCCTGAAATGGCTCAATAAGCATGAAGAGTGACATACTCAGACTTTCGTCTTAGAAAGTTCAGCTATATAGGACAATAGGAATGCTGATTAATTGTGGCTTGAAATAGACTATCTGAAAGAAATTTCCACCACTGACCGACTTTGACCCCCTCCTCTTCAGTTTAAGCTTGCATATTTATGCATATTTATTTATTTTTATTCAAGAGAAGCAAAGAGGGAGGGCACGGGCATTTTATGTGCACACACCACACTCCCGGCCTACATGAGACACTTTACTTATGGGATTTTAAGCAGATGTCAAGCAACCTTTCACTGCACAGAAAAGGAAAGTTAAGATCTGAGAGGTTCAACAATCTGGTCTGATTCCAAGTGCTTTTTGTGCTACATCATAATAACTCCTTTCAACATTCATTCCACTTTAACCACTGGATATGGAAATCTTTCTGAGAGAAGTAACATATATTTCTACCTTCCTAAACACAGTGACTGACCACAATTTACCATTTGTCTCAGAGACTTAGGGTCATTATTACAACTACTTATTACTATACTGGTTATAAAATTAATAATTCTTTAATTTCATCAAAGAGTGAGTCAATGTTCTAATTTTCAATTGTTTAAGACATTCCAAGATATTTTAATAATCTTTTTTTGTGTCAACTGGATCCAAATAAGGCCCACACGCTGCAATTAATTTTATCTTCAAAATTTTTTATTCTGTTAATTCCCATCTACTGCATTCTCACTTTATCTTTCCTTGCAAGTTATTTACTGAAGAAAATTGGGCTGGCTGACAGACTTGTTGACGGTCAGTCTTTTGCATTTCCTGTAAATTGGCTTCTTTAGAGGTTTGATCAGATTCGATTCAATGGCGAGAGGGTTGTGTTCTCCCATTATGCAACACACATTTGCCTCTTCTGGAGATATCTGAAGCCTTTGCTAATTAATGCCTCAATGCTTCAATTTATTAGTTAAAAAATGGTGAAAAAACTTTTACACTGTGTTTCTGCATAGTGAGGCCCTAGGGGTGAGTCAAGTATATCTGGTTGTTTGCTCCAAATCAAATGACCCCAGACTGTGCTTACTGAAATTGTATCTTAATGTGAATAATTCTTCTGTGCCTTCCTCATCAGTAATCACTTACTGATGTTTTCAGTACATCCTTGCCACTACGCAGTTCCTTCACCTTTTTGATATGTTGCTTCTCATCTGCTCTGTCAACTGGGACCTGCCAATTAAACTCATTGTAAAGATACAAATAAAATAATAGAGACTGGAGGGCTCTCTTATCAGCTCATGGGCACAGGCATTAGTACACAGACTTAGTGATTCATTTCTGAGTTCTTGGCTCTGTCTACTGTTCAGTGTTAACTGGCCTCAGGAATTAGCGTGAATTATGTCAGTTATTCCTATATAAACTTTGCAGTCCGCAGGGAGAGAGCACACACATTTCAGGGCCTCATTTCCATATCGCTATAAGGATTTTTTCTCTCTCGTTTCCCCTGTTGCATCTCAGGGCCTTAACCAGTGTCCAGCACACATATGATATGGGCCATAAAGAACTGGTAAAAAAAAAAAAAATCAATGAATAACAACAAAACAACAATAAGCTCCCAATGTGTATTTCTGTGTACAAATTTCCTTGCACGGTGACACTGGGAAAATATCCTAAAATTTTATATTGTATGGTGTTATCTGATGGCCTAACATTCTAAGGGCTTCCTCTGGCTGGTAAGTTTTCCTGCACGGCAACCCTCTTACTGCACTTTCCACCCTTCTTCCTGTGTCTACACTGCAGTACACACTGCTGGCTGCTCCCAGATTTTTTTTCCCCCACTGAATTCTCCAGTGTGCTTTGAAACACACACCAAATCCCATTTGGTCGTTAAATGTGCCTTAAGACTTCAGCCTCCACTGACCCTGCACTTCTCCTACACAATTACAGCAGGAAGCTCCTTTGAGAAAACACTTTCACACTTTCCACAGTACTGACTCTACAGAGATGTCAGTAAACAAACGTGAGTGTTCACACGCTGGGAACAAGAGGTTTTAAATGATAAAGCGCATTTCAATTACTCTAACTGTATCACTTAGATAAAGTTCAATTAGATTTAAATAAAATTAGTACAAATCAATACATCTCTAAACTTTTCCACCAGTGTAGTACTGAGGAAAGGAGGCCTTATTAAATTCACGTCCCTAGTAGTTTGGAGAGTGCCTGGGGTATAAGAAAAACTCACAGGTATGAGACTTTTTTCAAGAACCCATGTTTTATCTTAAAATTGATAACGTATTTTCCATTCTACTTCACAATACATTTATTTTCATGAGGAAACACACCCCTTTCCTCCCCAAGCATTAAAGACTACAAGAGAGGTGCCCTATTTATTCTGGGTCTTTAAAAAACCTCTCCTGATACATCACCAGGAAGTATACCCACCTTGCCTGGAGAAAGACAGAAAAATTAATGTACCTAAAATTTACGACAGGAAAAGATCACTGCCTGGTTTCTTGTGATCTCCCTCAGTGATGTTACAAACCGATATGTTCCCTTGGATTTACAAAAGGGCAAGATTCAAAGTTTATAAGCAGTGTATTGGGTCTTCAAACACGTCTGGATGTTCTACACCAGACAACGTGTCACGAGCAGAGGTGTTCAGTGTCCTCCTGCAAAGGCTCCCAGTAGGGAGTTCAGCAGGGGGTTCAGAAGACGGGCTTCTCTAGGCCACGAATGAAAAATAAGAGAGAAAGACAGCAAAAATGATTATCAGGCAGGTGGCACAGGCCTGAAAAGAATAAAATGGATGTCACCTCTCATCTAGCGAAGTGTTGAAGAAGGCGAAGACACTATCCCTTCTTATCGGCCTATTCTGACTTGCACTGTCCACAAGTGGCTCCTGAGCACGCGAAACATGGCTGGTGTGACCAAGGAGTATTAAATTATATTAAATTTTAAAACGTGACACTCAATTCAGTTATTCAAAAGCTTTTTAAAAGCATGTTTGGAACATTATGAGTATGTGAATCTACTATTCCAGTTGCAAATTTTATGAATTCTAAATGCAGATTATTTCCAGTGAAAAGTAAGCATTTTATTTGAGATGAGTTCTAAGTCTAAAATGCACCCCAAATTTCAAAGTCTTAGACCAAAACTAAGTAAAATATCTCCGTAATTTTTGAAATTAAAAATTACATGTTGAAATAATATTTTGGTATAACCAAGTCAGTAAATTATTGGGTCAAAAACGTATGTCATTAACATTAGTTTTACCTATTTCTTGTTACTTTGAAAAAACATGGATATTAGAAAATATAAAATTGGTATAAAATTAGTATGTGGCGAACTTTACATTTCTATTGGACAGTACTTTATTTAGACAAAAGTTTTTGAAGCAGCAGCTCTCTTTTAAAAAAGCTGATCCCTTTCCACTCCCCAAACTTCCTAGTGTCCGTTCAAAAAGAGCTTAGCTTTCTACCTACAAAGCGGTATAAAATCCTTTGCTTAGAATCAGTACATAGTGTGTTTCAATGGCTTGGAGTATTTTCTAAATGCAAATAGTTATCCATCACAATCACAGTCAAATGTCCTATTCTTTCATTCCACATCTACCTAAAGCAGCCTTCAGAGGCCATATTCTTGCTAAGAGGCTTCACATTTACGTCTCCTCTGTTTGTGTTTCTAATCCCTGAGCCTAGGAAACTACAGACTTCCCTGGTCTTGGGTTTCCACAACACTTGGCACCCGAGAAGTTCTGGAATAGTTGATAGGTCAGCAGCAGGGAAGGCAAAGACCCCGCTCCTTGCGTCATGTGACATGTGAGCGAGGCATTAAGAGACTAGGATCTTGAATGAAACTGGCACATTTGAAAGTAAGCTCTGCCCAGCACACAGGAGGAATAATTTGACCTAGGGCAAATTATTCTTCCTCTGTGCTTAGGTTTCCTCATCTGAAAATGGGGATGAAAACAGTACCCACCACATAGGTTTTAAACATTAAATGAGGTAACACAGGTACAGTGCCAAGAGTAGTGCTGCGCTTATAATAAGAACTCAACACATGTAGTTATTGTGGAATGCGTGAGGATGGCTGGTGGCAGTCAGCAGAAGTCCAAAGTAACCTCTCCTTGTTTTGTTCCCTGAACTTGCTAGCTCCATGGCTCTGATTAGCTTGCATTACACCTACAATTACACAGTTGCGGATCTCACAATAAACCAATAACCAGTCTGTGTTGGCCACTCCTGCACAGATGGAAATATTAATTCAAAAATGAATACGCAAAATTAACAAATCTTCATATTCTAAATTTTAGGGATCAAAAGATATTATAAAATTTCATATTTTGGAAGGCTAGGTTCATATTAGAAACATCTTACTAAATCTAGAATATTCTTTCACATCTTCTTGGCTCTACACTCATGTCAATCCAGCATCTTTTCCTCTTCAACAGCAAACCCCACCAGTATTCTTGCAAAGGCCTCTGCAAATAGATGCTCGAATTCTGAGACTCATGAGACTAGGTCAACAATGAACATTGAACAGTTCCACCAAGTGCATAATAAAGCCCAGAAAGCCTCTAAGACTGCAGTCAGACATGTTAGAGTGAATCAGTCCTAAGCAAGGGGATGGGCTTTTAAAATATATAGTGATTAAACAAACAAACAAACTTCCCTACTTACTATGATCATTTTTCTCTGCTCTCATCATGCCAAAAACAAAACATAATTAGGAGTATGAGTAATTACTGGGTGACCAGATGGCACGGATGAAGGATACCACCTAAGGAGGAGGTGCAAATGGAAACGGCATGTTTCTAACCAGCACGTCTGGGGAATGTCAATACCTTCAGGTTACGTCATTGTGTGAATCTGGCCACCCGCAAGCACAATTTAAAGACAATAAATAATAAGAGACTTCCCACTGCCCCTTCAGAAAGTAGAGTTGGACACGGCCCTCTGCGTGCCCCAGCCAATGCCCACCCAGCCACGGCGGCAGCACCAATACCTGTAACAGACACTGTCTGTGCAGGGGTTGTGGACCCTGACAATGACGAAAACGTGCTGAAAGTGAGATCGGATGTTTTTCGGGCTGAATGGCTGTGCTCCAGGCTCTTGGAAAACAATTGTTACAATATCGTTTCCAATGTGGCGCTTCCGTAGGAGCTGAAAGAAAAAATAAACAAACACCACAAATGACAATGCCCTTCTTTCTTATCTTCAATTCTCTCATGTAATTGTGTTTAAAACATTCATTATTAATCAGTACATATTAGGGTACGTAATCTACACAATTATTGTCAATATTTTAGCCTGTGTTATCATTCGCTCCAAGGAAAGATAAGGAAATGAATATTCTGAAATTTGCATAACATATATAGCCCATTCAAATAGATCCATCCAATATCTGGCATATTATACCAAGACCCGGCATCTCTAAATCCTCAGTTTCCATAACAACAGTTTTGTTCCGTTTTCATATAAGAAAGGAACTTGCCATAGGAAAGATTTTTTAGTGATGGGAATGGCTGAAGTAATTACAACACAATTTATGTTTTGATTTAATTAGCTTCATTTACAGAAATGTGGCTAAGGTGTTTTCTGATCTGCTTTTTGTGTCACAAGCTGGGAATATAGAAATTAATAACATTCTAGAATCTTCTAACAATTTAAAAGCAGGTAAAATTTTAAGTTGAAATAGCTTCTTTAATTACAGTGAAAGCTGCTTAAGATTATATTCTGTTTCATATTAAATGGTGCTGTGGAAAGGTGGCCTTCAAATTCAGGCACCGCAAATCATCTTAGGTGAGTATCTTTTCAAGATGGGTTTATTAATTTAATTCAAGAGTATGAAGAAAAATTAAACAAAATTTGTATTTTTTATACTTATTATATGGAGGTTTTTATGAGGAAAATAACATGAATTTATATAAACTATCCATCATTAAACATAAGACCTCATTTATAAACTTCAAAAAAAAATTCTACAGTGACTTTAACTTACATAAACTAGTAAAATCAATCATCTAGTATTGGCTGCCAGCTGGGAGAAACAATAGCCTTTCAGATTAGGGTTAAGAACTGAGAGCTAGAATGTTCAGGAAATGTACTTTTAACCTTAGGAATTTTAAAGCATCCCAAATTATCTTCTAATGAGGCCATTTAATTCATTTCTAAACATATCAGTTGTTACAGAAATAAAGGCTGGCCTGTATTGACTGCTGTACAGAATACACTCATTATTAAAGATTATTAATCTACTCAGGATCATGGACATACCAAAAACACATACAATTTGTCTGTATATCATGTCATTCTTCATAGATGATGTCATTCTCTTTTTAATGCAATGTCATTCTTCAAAATATGTCTTGATATGTAATATTAATGTCTTAATAAAGGCCCCAAATAAAAATCAATTCATCCATCTACCTTACATTATATATAATGAAAGATAGTATTTATAAATTCCTGCAAAAAGATTTTAAAAGATACATTTTCTTTTCCCAAAAATAAAGTAAACTAAATAGAAAAATAAATTCTTCAGCTAGAAAACTAAAATTTCTCAATATGTAGCAGCACCAATTACTCTTTCATTGTGATTTAGGACCATAATACTTTTTCCTTGATTGTACTCCAAAATTAAATAATTTAGAGAGCCATCCATTTAAATGTCAACTCATTCTGCTCAGCATTTCAACTCGGTTAGAAGTAAACAATTGATTCTTGTTACTAAATACTTTACCACTACCACCTCGTTACCTAAATCTTTGTAGTGACTGGTCAGAATAAGAAATTTAGTATATTTTTCTTAGCATGATGTTTTCCTCTCAGAGAAATCTAGAACTTGGAATTTGCATAAAACAAATAGGTAACAAGCTCCAGATCAGGAGATTTATCTAAAAATTGGTTTATTTCAAAGTTATAGTTGATTCATTGCTTTCCTTCCTATTTTTGATTACTTTGGTAATCACAAGAGGCAAAATTTTATTACCTATATTTGTGATTTAATCAAACTTAAAGTGATGAAGTATTAGATTAGATCTGTGTTTGGTTAAATTCTATGAAAGAGGATGTGATTCATTCTGCAGCTGGCCTGTGTTGTTAGCACAACAATTGACAATAACAAAATCTATATCCATTTTCAGGTCCGAAGTAATGGTAGACTGCTTGTGTTTACAGTAGCTATTGAAAGGAGAGTCTGTTAGCTCTTTGGTTCTTTTAAATTTCAGTTTGGATTCATTTTGAAATATTTTTTAAAAACAACTACCATATACTCTCTAAAACAATACTGCCAGTTTCCATTTTACTCTGTAACAATCTGTCATTTCTTGGTTTCTGCGTTGTACTTTCTCAGTAACTATGTTTTAGTAGCAGGCATTGTGCTTTTAGGTCTTTTAAAAAGAAACTCTCTGTATAATATACATAAATGCAATTGCTATTTATGCTCCTTGCTATCTCCTGACAAACACGTTAAAAAAACATTTTTCTGAGATCCTATTGATACTTATTTTGATTTTTCTCCATGTTTGTACACCAAACCTCCTTTGCAATATGAAATGAAATATTGGTACTTTCCTGCTTCGTACATTAGCCTTTTGAGATGAAACTTCACCCACTCATACACGTTCTTTGCAACCCTGCAGAGTCATCTAATCACCATGATTTCAACTTGTTCTCTTCAGATTTCATGAAAACCTCAATCCCCGTGGGTGAAAAGCAAACGATTAATTCACAAAGCCATCCAGCTGGCTGTTAACCTAGAATTTATGTCTCTTCATTTGTTTTCAGCTCATTTGCTATTCTTACTTCCACAAAGTACAAAGCTTCCTGCTGCTGTGACAGGTGCAACATTAAATTCTGGTTTAAGATTTTACAAACTTGCCACTTAGGCTTCTTGGGGAAATGAAACGAGGGTGAAGAAACACGGATCACCCCGGTTCTCTTACCTGTTGCTTGTTGTTAGGTGTGTATGGCAGCATGGTAGAAACATGGAACATGATTTCATAGTCCTTGTATGTGGTGTACAGAGAGTGGGTTCCAGTGGAGTCAGCTATACGGTAAAAAAGAAATATGTATATAAAAAATGATGAGATGACTAGAACGATAGGAAAAATAGTTCATTTTAGAGAAATAGCTAAAAGACAAAAAAAGAGATATTTTAAGATGAAAAGATCCTAGAAAAGACCCAGAAGAGGCATTCTTATCCATTTTTTTGTACCTGATCCCCTTTGGCAGTATAGTGAGGTCAATGGACCCCTTCTCAAAGTAATATTTGTAAATGTGTAAAATAAAATTTCAACAGAAACCAATTATATTGAAAAATACAGTTATCAAAATAATTTCAAAATATACTAGCATAAGATTTATGTAACAAGTTTTAGCAGTTGGTCGAATAACTACTATATACCTGTAGTAGTGATATATGCATAAGCGATATTTTGAGACACCTCCAATAAGAAGAAATATGATATAAAAAGACCGGTACTTTCTATTGGCAATCAAATCAGAGGAAGAGCTTATATGAACTACTTTGGTTTGCTGCCTGCATCTATAATTGAAGGAAATACTAAATTTCAATCAGAGGTCAGTGAAAATAAATGTAAAATGATTTCCAATCCAAGTTCACAGACCTCTGAATTCTGTCCACAGACATCAAGTTAAAAACATCTTTTCTAATACTTCTGATTCAAGTGAGAGAACTGTTTTGTTCTTAACAAATAGAAATTTAACAAGACTGTAACACTGAATAACGAAGATATTATGGCAATGTCCAACAATATTTTAAGACTGAGTGTATTTTGTGCTCACCTTCCTTAAGGAAAAAAAACAACCTCTACCCCCTTAATCATTAACAAATCAATGTGCCTGTAAATACCAGAAAGCCAGAGCATTATTAACTGCCCAATTGAAAAGGAATATCTTCAGACTGGAAGGACCTGGACTCCGGGCTGCAAAATGAACAGAAATGCCCTCATTCTGAGTCAACTCAAACCACCATCAACTACACTACTGAGGACCAAAACACGCTACTGCATTTTAGAGAATGCTGTTGTAAGACCAAGCCTCTGACATATACCAAAAGGCAGCAGTTTTCAAAATTTAGTATGCAGAGTCACTTGGGGCACTAGTTAAAAGGCAGATTCCCATGTCCAGAAACCTGGGAACACTGCTCAGTGGGCGTGGGGCTGGGCAGAGGAATCTATTTTAATAAACATCCCCAGGGTGATGGTAAGGCAGTCACTCCACTGCCCTCAGGCGCTGCTTCGAGAATAGACCACAAGGGTGGCTTGAGGTCTATGACAGACAGACGTGTAAAGAAACTCTAGAGCCCTGAATTTCAACCTCGAGCTTCTTGGAGGATCTTAATTTTGAAGCAGACATAAAATGCAAATGGTTTTTAAAACAAGCTGAAAGAAGAATAAGCAAAGACTACTTTTCAAAAATTGTAAAAATATGTACCAACATTAAACTCCCCAAGAAAGATATCTTCTTAATGTAAATGATTTCCACTGCAAAAAAATACAAGTTACTACAATAAATAATTGACATATTTAAGACAGATCTTGAGTCTAAAGAACTTATCTATTGCTTGCCCTTGCTATAAATACCTCCAGGATGGATTAGTACATTTTAAAACTTTTAAGTGAATGTGTCAGCTTTGACATGTACTTACATGTGTTTCAAGTCAACTTTAAGCAAAATTAATGAACTAGGAAAAAAAGGCTGTCACCCAAGTATTCATTTATTACATTTTGCTCTATATGTCTAATTCTAAAAGAATTACTACCAGAGAGGAAAACTGAAGACAACCCTGAAGATAATTTGTTTTTCTACTTCTAGTCCTTTCTCTTTCTTCTGCATGCCTCATTTTATATAATATATGCTGTTTGACCAGCCTTTTTCTGGGGATCTTAAGAGACTCCAGTTTAGTTGATAATTTAAAACAACCTGGAAACAATTCCAAAAGTTTTAAAGATGAAACTAGGACAAAAACAATGAAATTTTCCTTCTAAAAAGAAAAGAATCCTCAAATCCTGAAATTACTATGTGCATAATAGAATTACTTAACTTTTGTAGAGAATGGAAAATGAAGGTTCACTAAAGAATAAGGCATCCAATGTTACTGTTATATTTTAAATGACCTTGAAACCCTGAAACCATGAAAGATTTAATAGAAAGATAATCAGGAAAATGACAATTAGGAAAAGTGATAAAAAATCTTTTTTTCTCTGGTTGGAGAAAATATACATTGAGTAATTTCTAAAGGGAAAATATGCTTGGAGAAGAGGAATTTTCAAAAAGAAGATAACGATCCTTCATATTTGTATGGAGCTTTAAAAGTTAAAAAGTATATTCAGGCACCTTATGGGTCATCTTGATAATCACGTGACGTACCTTTAAATCATCCTACCAAAGTGGCATATATCCACTAATAAGGTCAGCACTCCATGCTAAGCCACATAAAGTAAAATTTCTAATATTCAAACGAGATGATAAGAAGGCACTGAATAATTGAAGAATGATAAGAATGTTCTTCTCAGCTGCTTTGAAAATAGATAAGTGATAATATCCCATATCAAGCATTTCTATTGGAAGATGGTATGAACAGGTTAATAAGTTTGTAGAGCAGTTTCAGATATAATGTCATATTCATCCTTGACTTCTTTTCAGACTCAACTCTTTCCTTTAGGCAAACTAAAACTTGGATGAAAAAAGTGTACGTGCATGAATCTGAATCAAGAAAAGCTAGTCAGACTTTTACATAACCATTTTTTGGTCATTAATGGATATGTTAGAGTTTTAAAAGCTAGATGAAGTAAAAGAAGCCTACGAAATTGATTCCTGGAAAGTTTCTAGCTTAAAATATTTATGAACACAAGGAGAAAAGTAATCTCATTAACTAAATGCATGTAGACTGATAAGGTCAATAAAATGAAGAAAGCTTAAGCTCAGTTTATTAATGCCCTCACCACTGTAAAACACA
The DNA here is from genome assembly GCF_014176215.1 of Rousettus aegyptiacus. NCBI lineage: Eukaryota > Metazoa > Chordata > Mammalia > Chiroptera > Pteropodidae > Rousettus > Rousettus aegyptiacus. The sequence goes on along the minus strand of NW_023416306.1, from coordinate 150,725,994 downwards.
TCAAATGTAAGATGAAAGCAGAGGCAGGTTATGGGTCTGATTCTTATCCATAGTTTGAAATATTATAACAGTCAGCTGGCTGCTGGAGCTAGCCAATTAAGACCTCCAGATCTCCCATCTACGCACTCCTGCCTCAGGGTCTCGGGGTGCAGAAGTCAATGCTTAGAATGCAGTCAGGGAAAAGTACTGACATCTGGAACACTGGCATGAACTTGCAGGGCTCTTTAACTTACTCACTAATGAAGTGTTTGGGTAAGTCAAGAATTCCACTTGTTACAGCACCTACCGTATTTACTAATATTTTTTCAGTGTACCTTTAGCCATGGTCAGGAGATGAGTTACTTTACTTCAACGAGGATGGGATCAAGCAGAGTCTGTAGTAGTACCCTTTGCCAGGGTACTACTGTCAGTTCAAGGAATGAGTGAGTGTACATGTGAATGTATCTAGGATTCCAGGCTTCTCAAATTGCTAATGTATCGAGAAGAAAAGAAAAGGTGTGGGGCTGGTGCTTAGGAATCAGGCACCTACTAGTTTCTAGCTACTTTTCACTTTGTAAGATACCAGCAATTACCCTGATTCTCAACTTGAAAGTAAGAAGGTATGAATCTGAATGCCAGTAGCATCATTTGCTACTTAACACAAGCAAGTCACTCCACTTCTTTGCCCTGCTATAATCTCACTGTTCTGAGTATTATGTGAAATAATGTCCAGGAAAGCGCTAGCTTGTAAAAGATGCTCAAATAATGTGTTGATTAGAATTTAGAATTGTGTACAGTTGAGGTAAAAAGTGTAGTTTCCTTAAATAGGGCCTTTTATATATTTTAATTTCTTTGCCTAGTGTATCTCAGGAAATGTCAAAGAAAAAACCATACGCTATAACACAGTTCAAAGTTAAGGGGCAAAAAAAAGAATCCTTTTCTTCATATCAGTCTCTAGAACTCCAAATAGGCCTTTGCATGTGCAAAGCATTTAAACAATGCTGGTTTTATCCTTTCACTATTCATAGTTTAAACATTCCAAATAAAGAATCATTTATTTTCTTTGTGGAAAGTCTTACATGTGTTCTAAGACCCTGAATCTCAATGGTTTTTACAACGAACACTGCTGAGTAACGGGAGAAGCAACAAGCATCCACTAATACTGCAGCAAATTAATGAAGGCTTTGAAGGAATGCTTTATAAGGGCTTTTAAGTCTTCCACATGTTGACTTGACAAACAAGCCTCAGTAAGGAAATAATTTCCCAAATAATAATCCATATGCTCAGCTTAAAATGAGGGTGGTCTCTAGCTTTTAAATAACAGATGGCTTGTTGAAAATTTTATTTTTCTATTTACTGTAGTGTGAGAAGATTGTAATTATCTAGAGGTAATGTCATCCAAACAAGAAAATGGGAACAAAAAAACCACTACTGCAAATTTCTTCATCATAGAATTATTACAACCTCTGACACCATTGTAGCTCGTTTGCTAGAAATTCTTATTTCTGAATGGGAAAATGAACTTGGTACAGAAAGTTGGGGAAGGGAGGGGAAGAAATGGTTCAATAGCTCCATCAATCCTTCCTTCCCTGGGCCTCTCCCTCCTTTACCAAAGTACTAAAATCTGAATGTAATTATAATAGATGTCAGATAGGAATCTTATGCAAAGGCTTGGGTACTTTTAGCCCAAGGGATGAGAGAAGGAAAGATAGAGCCATAAGACAGATTTCTGGGCTTCGCTGTGCTTAATCCTCAGTTATGCTTTCTCTGAATATTTCATTAATTGTACCACTAGGATCTGTTCACTTTCCCTGATGCTTACTAGCTGTTTAACTCTGGACAGTTGGTTAATCTAAAGAAGCCAATTCTGTCAAATGGGGTTAACTGGCATCTAGCAAGGTTTGTGGGAATTACATGAGATGGCATATATAAAAAGCATCTGGGACCTCTATTTCCGGCTATATAACAGGACTTCGTACAGGATCTGCTTCCACCTTGTAAATAACTAGAAAAGTTGACAATATGTCTGAAACAACTGTTGTGACATTTTACAACAGGCAGCATTGGATAGTGATCCCGGAGAAAAGAGAATCAAAGGTGATCCTTGTGGTTCTACTTGGCTTTCTTCTTGGAGGTACTTTAGGAACAATGGCACAGAGCAAGACTTCCAAGAGGGAAGCCAAAATAGGCTGGAGTTCAGGAAGCCTGTGGTAGCTAATATTTGGTGAGCAGAGTACCAAAGAAGAGGACTACCCAGAGGTTCAAGATCTGCACAGGGGCCCCCCTAATACACAGGCAGAATATTAAAGTGCATACACATAGAATGAAACTCCAAAGCCAGGCAAAGAAAAACTGTTAGTGAAAGAACCACTACCAGAGAACTGCAAGCTAAACAATTCTCACAGTTCACACAGGGGTGAAGACATCTGAGTTCTGAGCAGCCGCAGCACAGATACCTCATGAATATGCAGATATTCAGGTATAAGAAAAGTCATGCCTTAACAGGAGGGCTACCTTAGTCAGAGCGTAAAGGCTACTCTAGGTATGCTTCAAAAAAGCTTAAAAATAAGATTCATACAGATCAGACTGTTCTATAATTAACTGCCTTCCAAAACGAAACCCAATGCTCTTTAAAGAAGACAAAAAAAATCCAAACAATCAACAGTGAAACATTCGCAATGTCCAGTATCTAATCAAAAACAATCAGACATGTGAAGCAGAAAAATGTTAACTCAAAAGCTGAGGAAAATCCCAAATGAGACAGATGATAGAATTAGCACACAAAGACTTTGAAACAGCTATTATAAATATGTTCAATAATTTAAACGACAATGTGAACCTAATGAAGAGGAAACAAAAAATATAAGAGAATCAAATGCAACTTCTGGCTCTGAAAATTACAATATCTGAAATGAAAATTTCATTGGATTGGATTAACAATAGACTAAGACACTGTGAAAGAAAAGAAAAACATAGTGAACTTGAATACATATTTATAGGAATTATCCAAACAAAAGCACAGAGAAAAAAAAGGTTAAAAAAATAAATCAACAGATTCTCATTAACCACTGGTAAACTAGTAAGTGATCTAATATATGTATAATTGGAGATTCAGAAAGGGGGGAGCAGAAAAAAATAAAGAAATAAAGATTGGCAAATGATATTTTAATCTGATGAGAACTACAAATCCACAGATCCAAATGACATGCCACACTGCCACATGTAGAGGGCATAATCCTTTAGAAATGCTTGTTCTCTCCTTATGGATTCTATTGAAAGAGTTTCTTGACACAAAATAAAGCTAGATAAAACGTGGTGCGATTATCTCACAGCACACATAGCAAAGTCTCATCTCTGGGTATGCCATGGCTACTGGGGTGTGCAGGGGCTGGTTGTTTCCAATTTCTATGGTCTGTTACTGTTTAATATCTGTTTAAATGCTGAGGCTAATGGTCCCTTCTAGTTTTTGACCCTATTAACTTGGAGTAAAAAAGATAACTATGCCTTATTTAGGGCTTTAGAACAAAAACACTTTGCTACTTTTCATTTACTTTAAGAAACTTGACGCTGGACATAGGTCCATAGTGTAGCGCTTAGCATGTCTGCTTTACACGCAAAAGGTCTTGGGTTCGCACCCCACTGGAGCCACGGTCTATGGTCTTCAGTCATGCCACCCTGAATAAGCCTGCTGTCTGATCTCAGAAGCTAAGCAGGGTCGGGCCTGGTTAGTACTTGGATGGGCAATCACCCAGGAAGACCAGGTGCTGTAGTCGTAAAACAATAAAAAAACAAAAACAAAAACAAAAAAACACACACACCTGACACTGAAAAAGCAGAAAACTATGAACTCTTCTGCTTAGGAACTATGTATCGAAAGGTTATAAGGAGCCTTAAAGGACAGTAGTTTAGTTAAAAGGAACCCTTCCTTGCTGAAAGTATTGTATAACTATAAAACTGTGCAGCTGGAAGCAGTTTGCTAATCCAGGCTCATCCCCCTCTCACCTTCACAGTTATTGGATATTGGGACAAAACATGCAGAGTGCTTAGTTTGCTTATTCCACTGCCTTACTTGATGTTGTATGGGGCTTGGCTATATATTTCTCGCAATGCCCTTTATTATCAAGAGGTGGCTGGGAACATGGAAATACATAATCTCTTCCACTCCCAATCTGGCCATTCATTTATAGCTGTTGTCTCCAACCCCTGGGCTATGAACCAGTACTGGTCCATGGCCTGTTAAGAAATGGGTTGCACAGAAGAGATGAGCAGCAGGCGAGGGAGCAAAAAAGCTTCATCTGTATTTGCAGCCACTCCCCAGTGCTAGCATCACCGCCTCAGCTCCACTTCAGGGCATCAGGCATTAGATTCTCATAGGAGCACTGGTCCCCAGTGCCAAAAAGGTTGAGGACCACTGATTTACAGAATCAGGGTGCTAATTACATTCTCTTCCCAGACCTTTTCAATAGCTCTTTGTGATGATGATAATTTATATAACACAACAAATTGAGACAACATGAATGACTTGTACAGGGTAACTGTTAGAATATCTGGATAAAAAGAATTTAACAGCATACTGAGATTTAACATTTTACGCAGTTGCGAGTAGAGTATGGAACATTAAAATAATATTTAAGAGTCTAGGCTATTTATGGGGTTTAATAGTCTCTTTTGCACATTGTTTCCAAGTTGGCAACAGTAAAACCATGGCAACAGGAAATTCTTCCCTTCAGTAGTTTATGAATGCTTTTGTTTTCATGACTCAACTCCTTATTTAATTTCCGGTACAGAAAACCAGAGAGATTACTATAGTAAGACTGCAATACAGATGTGCTAATCTACAGACCTCAAAGAAAAACAGGTCACAGGTGTCTACAGATGGATTCTGAGATAAAATTTAAAATTGCCTCCATGCAGACACACAGCATAAGTCAACGTATTCTAACCAAAATAGATACTCGAGAACTAAACTACTGTATTAACGACTTGGGGAATGGGAGTGGGACTTGGGGAACGACCTATATGTTCATGGGCTATAAGTAAACAGATTGCTTCACTATTGTGCATTATTGTGCTTTTAATCAACACATTTTATGAGCCAAACTAATACCAAAGCTAAGAAGCCTATTTTCTTAGGGATTAAATTAGACTATGGACAATAATAATAGAAAATAAAAATCCTCCTTGATATTTAAAAAATTACAAAAATGAATGAAAAACCATACGAAGGCAGACTACAAAAATAAGCACAAATTAATGAAAGTAAAAAATTCTTGAACTTGTGACCTGATGGTTATAGGTTGCTAGAGCTTTTAATCACTTTAACATTCACCTATAGATAGGGAAATGCGTGCAACACTATCCAGGAGGAATTCTGCCTGACTTGCATCCCCTGCTCGACTCCACCCACATCTCTGAAAACAAACACTGTTTTCTGCAGTCCAATCCCAGCTACTTTGATTATGGTCTTCAACTGTCCTGGAGCCACATCCTCCCTCTCTTGCTTTCAATGATCTCCTCCATCAGCAGCGGTTTTCTGCAATAAGTGGCAATGCTGTTTTATGGGCAATTTAGCAGATGAACATGAACACATCAGGAGGAAAAATAAGCCTGGTGTGAGGGTATAAGTATTTCTTACTTTTGGTGTCAAGCTGTGCACGGTACTTCTCAAATCCTTTGAGCCGAATGCGTTCTCCCAACAGCTGAAGGAATTCCTCAAAGGCTGGACCAGCTGATTCATTGTTGTACATCTCTTCTTCCGTGCTCTGTCCAGCTTTGCAGTACATGATGCCGACTTTCTGCTGATAGTTCAGCTGTGAAGACAAGAAACACAATGCAAATAAATAGAGGCAGATCCACTCTGGCCCACTTAAATGCTAATAAGTCCTGTAGGGCAAATGCCCATCAAATAGCTAGTATCTCCCTTCTCTTGAATCCTTCTGTTCTAATTCTTCTGTCTCTGATCCAAAAAATACAGTAGAGCAAGCATTTGTAATTATAATCTTCATAACATTAAGAGGAAAGGCCGGAAAAATAAGTTAAAATCATGCATCATTAGAACAGATGTTAATACTTTAGGGAATTTGTTAATGGATTACAAAGTACAAAATAATGACTATAAAAAACAGCCTGACAACAAAAGACAATTCTTTTTCAATGACCTCCCTTTTTTAAAAGAGAGGTCTTTATAAATTTAAAGGTAGAAGTCTACTTTACAAAAAATATTTTAAAATAAATTGTTTTGCCTTAAAAAGTCATTAAAGTCCTTGAAATTTCTTTTGTAAAATAGGAAAAGATTTATCTTCCAATGCTGTTTTTCAAGTATATTAAATTATAAGCCTCAGTTATATCTTTGTTAGAGCAATAGCATCATCAACAATGCCCTTTTCAAATATTTTTCTAAAAGTTGAGTGTCTGGAAAGAAACTTTAAAATGGCAAATCGGCTGGTGGCAAATATTTCTTCCTCAGATATAGTTAAAATGAAGCATTCAAAAGATTTAAATATGATGAAACAATCAAAACATTTACTCATCATTGAAAAGTCTAATCGTTCTGTAAGCAAATTTTAAGGTTGTGTTAGTCAACTAGCAAGAAAAGAGTTTTCAATATAAAAACTGAGACTTAATTCTCTAGTGATATAGGCACTCTGTATCACTAAGGCCTATTAGTGGCACTGCAACCACTACCTCAGCACATTTTTATCTAATGAAAAAAAAGAGGAGGAGGGAAGAGGCAAAATTTTAATAGTTAACACGTAATGAATACTCACAACAACCCATAAAGCAAATATTAGCTCTGTTTGACAGTTAAGCAAAGAGCAGGTCAGAGAATGGAAGAGAAAGTAACTAGCCCTAAGGGAGAGACACAAGATCACGACTGTCAGTCCTGTGATTCGGCTCTGTTAAATATTACCAGGACTCAACCGGGCTTGTCTTGCTCTATTTCTATCGCTGCAATATATGTCCACAGCCTCATATTTGCAATTCTGAAGTTGAAGGTAAAAACCAGGTTTAAACAAACACATTTGGCAGCAAAACTTGGTATGAGCTGACATTAGTACTTTTAATTTATTCCTCTTTGTGTGAATATTCATATTCTTCCCTGTGGAAATACTAATGTGCTTGACTGTGGGGCGCTGCTCCAGATTCCACTGGGAATATTACTAGATGGTGCTTGCATTTTATTACCCTGCTAAAATCTGGACATTTCTGAATTCTTAAACATATCCAGCTCTTATAGTTTTGTATAAGGGACTGTGAAGCTGAACAGCTCTTTTCAACCTCCTGAACCAAATGTTTCAGAATGGTTAACAGTGGTAACACAAAATGCCATGGGGAAAATCTCCTGCTTGTTTCCCCTCTTCCTATCCCCCTGCATCTAGTGCATGTTGCGCAGTTGACAGGGAAGCTCAGCAGCCTTTACGAGCCCCGTGAGAGTTCCCTGGGAGTTCTCTAGCTGCACAGAACTGACTACCTTGCCTATTCCAGAAAGTGAAGGGTAAAGTCCCAAGTCTGAAACCTACCAATAACAGGATATACTGATATTGGAGTTTTTTTTTTTTTTAAATAGCACACAACCTTATGTTACTGCGGCTTCATTGTAATTATTAACAGAAATGGAGTTAGGACTTAGTTCATTTTGTACACCACATGTAGGAAAAACTAAACAAAAGGAATCTCAGTAAAATCTACTGCACGCCACTGACATTTCAGTCTTCCTCAGCTGGCCTGCTTCAAAGGTCTGAATGTAGCTACTAAGGCTTGGAGGGGAACTCCCACAGGTAGAGATTTCATCTTGGCTTTAGAATTAAGCTGAATACCCTATCGGGTCTCAACAAACAAAAAAGTCGTGGTAAGCTCTATGTCTCTTACAAAAGAAGTCCTTAATACAGCCAGCTCTTTACTCTCCCTGCAGAGAGAGCTGAAGCAATCCCAAGAAAGGAAGGGGCTTTGAGTTATTTGCTATTTGGCTCTGTGGCTCCCAGATCAGCCTTCTCAAGCAACAATGTAAGACAAAAGTCACCCTGTTCAATAGAAAGCATCAGTGAGACTGGATCTGGGGATTGCTTTTCAAAACTTCTTAAAGGTCTAAGACTTCACTGTGCAACATTCAAAAGGATTCATTTATTTAAAAAAAAAAAAAAAGAAGAAGAAGAAAGAAAGAGAAAGGAAAAATAGGCTCACCGTAGAGAGAAGCAAACCCCCAAAACCAGTGGAGAAGCAGAATCCAAGGACAATGAGACAATGAGCCATTTTGTTTGGACTGATTTCTTACAATCCAGTGACCTCTACCTGTCCGTAGAACAAACTGGTTTTCACTGGCTGTGTGTGAAAGGAAGGCTCCTTTAAGAGAATTAGGAAATTTGTTAGAATGTCAAATTTCCTCTTGAAACTGTGCCAAATGTCACTGCTCTATCCTCTCAGGTGACAATATGACTCTCTCCTTGCTTTCTACTGCAATTAAATCAAGTAGGTGGCATTCTCTGAACTCAAGCTCCTAGAATCCTTAGTTAGCAACCGTGTTCCCTGCCAGAATATGAGACGTTATTGAGGAGTTACGTAAATGTAATATTTCAAGGAGAAAAGGAACATCTCAAGAGAAAGAGCAAATGTAAATGGAGTTAGAGCTATCATTTGGGGGTTCTGAATTATTAAGAGGTTATATGAAACAGCGATTTTTTGGAGACACAGAAACACATCTACATGGGTATGTATGTGATTATATAACACTTTCACGTAATGATCAAAATAGAGCTATGATGACATTGGAAGGCATTTTGGGAAAAGGCTGGGCTTCTTCACTTTTTAGGGTTTTGCTTTGCATAATCTTCAGGTCATGCTACACAATTCGTGCTTACATGCCAACTGTCCCTGTGGAGCGCGGACACTCAACAAACATTCACGTTGTAAAAAAGTGATGATGGTCAGTCCGCCAAGGCTATATAGCTCAGATGAAGGTAAATCTCAACAAAGCAAAGTGTCTTTCAACATTCACCAAAAGTATGTGGGCTGCCACAGCTGGGGACAAACACAGTATGTAAAATTGTTCTTCCTCTCATAAAACAGGTATTTCAACACAGAATCAAGGACACAGGAACCACAATCTGACTTACACCGCCCTGAGTTCCTGGAAAGATGGAAGATAAAGTCAGAGCCCCCTACCGGTGGAAGCATGTGGATAACCAGGTCCTCGCGCCTCTTCAGAAGTGCTGCCTTTTCATCTCTCCATCGTCCCTGTTGTCTTAGCCAGAGAAAGGCCACTGAGGTGGGGTGGGGGTGGGGAGGAACTGCCCAAATCGTGAGACCTACCCAGTGCTTTCTGTTCTTACAAAGCCATGAAAATTGTCTGATTTCATCTAGAAATTTAAAAGTCACTAGAAGGTATTTCTTTGTACAGCAGTTCTCAAGGTGTGGACTGGGAACCCTTGAGGAGTGCTTGTGCTTTGTTCTGGGACAGAATACAGTTATTTGAGAATAGCTTGATTCTTTCAGTTCTTCCTGTTAGGTCTTACTGGAGCAGAGTTTAATTTGAAGATAATTCTGCCCCACTATTGCAGCAAAAACATTCTGAGATTGCCCAATGCTGTGTGAATTCTGAGATTTTCCAGTCTGTTCGGTGGGAACAGAAACTATTGCTGGCTATGTGTGAGGACTGAGGACTTGTCCCCTGCCCTGCCCCAACCTTTAGGGTGGTTCTTACTCTGGCCTCAAGTAGTTTCCTTAAACGTGAGCACTTATCAGTGCTCAGTTCTGTGAACCAGAGGCTCCTGGGCTCCGTCTCTCTTCATGGAGACCTCTGGGCTTCAGCTGGGTGCCCTCCTGCACTGTGGCCTGGAAACTCTCTTCAGCCACAAGGCTGCTGTGATCTTAGGGTTTACTTCATGTTGTTTCTCACCTCTTGGAAATCACTGTACCTCATTGACTGACATCCAATGTTACAAAAATCGCTGTTTCTCTGCTTTGTCTAGTATTTGTTTCAGATGGGAGGGTCCCTCTTTCTCACTCTCAGCTGGAAGCACCTATCTGCCTGCCTTCAGTTTTTAAATCAACTTCATTGGTATATAATTTCTCAACAGTAAAGTGCATCCATTTGAGGCATATAATTTAATTAGTTCTAATATACCTCCACCACAATCAAGGTAGAGAACATTTCTATCGCCCCCCTAAAATTTCCTTGTTCCCATTTACAGTCCATCCCTGCATCAACTAACAGCCTCAGACAACCACTGTTCTATTTTTTCACTACTATAAATTAGTTTTGCCTACATTTTTAAAGAATGCTTTTGCTGGGTAAAATATATTGTGCATTAGCTGTCATTCTGGATGCGTCTTCTAGCTACAATCTTTTCTCTTTGCTTTATAACCCAGCAAATGGTTAATTTTAACAGCAATTATCTCACTGTTCTCCTTTGAAGGCATTTTTTCCTTTGGCTATTTTAAAAATTTGTCTTTTTCTATTATTTTTAGCAACATCTTATTTTACTATGATGGGCTTACATCTGATTATATTCACCTTGCTTAGGGCAGGCAGAGCTCTTGATTCTGTCTTAATTCATCTTCCATCGGTTTTGGAAATTTCTTTACAAGTATTTCTTCAAATATTGATTCTGTCCCCAAATAATGCTTTACTCTCCCTTCTCCTGAGAACTGGATTATATATATGTATTTCACTGTGGTCCACATGCCCTTTAGGCACTTTTCTGTATTTCTCATATTTTGCTTCCATTTTTCAGTTAAATCTTTCTGGTAACCTGTCTTCAATTCTTCCATTTTCTCTTCTGGTGTGTCTAATATGCTCTTAAACCCATCTACTGAGATTTTAACTTTATTTTTTTTTCAGTTCTAGAATTTCAATTTGATTGCTCAATTTGATCTAGTTCTCCAATGACCTTTGAACTCAATTTTTTATTTCCGCAGCTCCCATGAAATCAATCCGTCTATAAAAAATGCGGCTGTATGTTGAACTTAAGCCCAAACCTCCTACAGATCAGCAAATATCCAAGGAAAAAAAAAATGCTGCAGGATGCCTTTAATTTTGATAAATTCCGGTTTCTCAATTATTTTTCTGAATCAAGTTTTTGGTGTAATGTCTAAAAACTCTTAACTAAGCCCTATGTCCGAAAGATTTTCTATGTTTTTGTCAAAATTTTTTATAGTTTTACATTTCAACCTGTGATCTATTTGAATAAATTTTTGTGCACTGTATGAGGTTTAGGTCAAATTCATTATTTTATCTATGGTGTATAATTGTCCCAGTACCTTCATTTGAAAAGCCCATCTTTCTCTACTGAATTATTTTTACCCCTTTGTCAAAAATCGATTGGATATATTTCTGTGGGGCTACTTCTGGTTTTTCTATTCTGTTCTGATGATCTATGTGTCTATCCTTCCAATAAATATAAGGTATAGTCTTGATTAGTGTCGTTATTATAAGTCTTGAAATTCGGTAGAATAATTTCTATTTTATTCCTTTTCAAAACTGTTTTAGCTATTCTGGTTCCTTTATCTTTCCATATAAATTTCAGAACAACCTTATCTATAATTGTAAAAAATCTTGCTAGGATTTTGATACTAATTGTGTTAAGCTGTATATCGATTAGGGGAAAATGGACATCATTAATACGTTAAGTCTTTTGATCCATGAATATGGTATGTCTCTCCATTTATTTAGGTCTTCTTTGATTTCTTTTATCAGTGTTTTGTAGTTTTCAGCATACAAGTCCTATAAATGTTTTGTTAGAGATATACTCATAGTTAATTTCTTATCGAGGGATTGTAAATGTTATTTTCAGTTTCCACATGCTCATTAAAATAAATCTAAATGATCTGGGTAAGCTGGTATTGAATGATACAATCTTGTTGAATGTACCTCTCAGTTCTAGGAAGTTTTCATGGATTCCTTGGGGTGTGTACATAGACTATCAAGTTATTTGAAACAAGGACAGTTTTATTTATTTTTTCTCTCCTTTATCTACACATCTTTTATTTCCTTTGACTTATTATGCTGACCAGAACTTTCAGTATCATAGTGAACAGCAGTGGTGACAATGTACATCCTTACCCTGTTACCATTAAGTCTTTCACCACTGAGTATGGTATAAGCTGTAGGTTTTCTGTAGATTTTTTAAAAATAAAGCTGAAGAAATTTCTCTATATTTCAGTTTGGTTATGAATGACAGCTGGGTTATTCCTCAAACCTCACAGTCCCTAGCTAATCGGCTTCCTTCTCCCACCTTTCAGATTCATTTGTTTGTTGTATATGCAACATACAAGTTTTTTTTAGCTATACTTGGTAAGAAGAACACAGAAATAAATATACTTACTTTCTAATTCTAGAAGCAAAAATCCAAATTTACTTTTTAAAAATATTTTGTTAGTGTTTCTGGGTATTCTTAGTAGGTCTAGAGCTAATCTGTGACAACTTATTGTTATTACCAGACATAAGACTTTGGTCGTTTTTTAAATTCTCAGGATTTACACTGAAAGCATTTATTTTGGTTTGTTCTTCATAAACATAACTTCCTAAAGGTTCATCACTATACTGTCCTCCAAAGAGAATGACAAGAGACTGAAAAAATTCAGTGTTGGGAACAACAACAACAAAATGCTAGTTAGAAAACTTATCCTCATTGGAAATTACTAAGAACAATCAAATTGCTTTAAAAATAACATATGGATAGTGGGTAGAAAACTTATTTAAAAAAAAAAACCTGAGATGCTGTCAAAATTATTTATACATGTGCATACACACATTCCATTTTTATCTGTGGCATAATGTATAGGAAATATTCTATACACAAAATAATCTCAATCTTCTCTAATGATATGTTGTGCAAAATTTCTCACAAAAAATAAAAAGCTTCACATCAGGTATGAAAATGATAATAAATGCCCCTGTTTTGATTTAACATTGAGATGAATTTCAATTTTATAAGGAAAGGCTCATCACTGCAGCACTGTTTGTAATAAAAAGAAGACTAGAAATAAACCAAATGCTTATTAATAGGGAAACTGATGAAATAAACTACAGTACAGTAGTACGACAGAATATTATGCAGCAGTAAAGCTTTCTACGTACTGACATAGAAGGATCTCCAAAATACATCGCAAAGTGAAAAAAGCAAATGTCTACAGCATGCTGTATTTTGTATAAGAAGAGGGGGAAATAAGACTACATGTGCATATTTGGTGATCTCCATACAAAGAAGTGTAGGAATACATGAGAAAAATGAAAGTGGTGACTATGGGGAGGAGAGAGGAGAGAGAGAAACAGGGTGGAAATGAGACCCCTCAACGTCAACATAATCACTTGGATTATGTTGGATCACTTGGATCTGAAGATACTAGCTAGTTGAGTCCTGTAGGAAAGAAAACTAGCACAGCTTTTTATTTTAAAGCTGAATTTAAAACATAATCCACAATTTAAAATCAAGAAGACTGAAATATCTGCAATCAGTTATTCTTCTTGAATTGCGAACCAAATGCTACCGCTATCAGTCACGTGACCACTGGAAAGGTCTCCGTCCACTCATCCGGCCCAGCCTCAGCCAGGGGAAAGAGCGTGGATGAGCGAGGGCAGAGGAATCATTACTTGTGAACAGATACGACAAAGCTACCAATGCCACTGCCTTCCTTCTCTGACCTGATGACTGTCATGCACATTTCTTTCCTGATAATGTACATACAGGTCCATGAGTTGTCTGGAACCAATTCTGTGGCCATGTGCTTTAAACATGCATTGGCTGATATCATAATCTCAGAGAAGATTAAAATTTCAGGAATGATAATTGTTCTATGAAGCTTCATTCATAGAAAATGGGTTTGGGAAAAAATGCTTTCCCTGTGGCTCATTCTTTAAATTAAGCTGCCTAAATCAAAGAAAAAAGTGGCTGGTCAAACTAATTTATCCTCAATAAAATAATGCAACACAACAATAAATAGGCTAAGTCCACAAAGAATTTTATCTATGTCTTTAATCAAAGGAATAGTACTATTCACTATCAAATAAACGTTGCTTCTTTCCTTACAGCTACTCTTGAGATATGTATTGCAGACTAATTAGGTACTTTTCCCTTTTAACTTCAATAAATTGAAGGTTAACTTTTTAAAGAACCCAATAGATATTTTCATTTCTTTGCATTTTTAGTAAGCATCTAGAAAAACAGTGGAGATAATCATTTAGGTAAAACCACCACCGTGTACATAAGACTTGACATGCCCTAATGAAGACAGGACTACTAATTTTCTCTACTGCAAACTGGCAATTGTACTTCAAAGATTTTTAAGCTTTACTCCCATCTTGTTTGCGTTTAACATGTTATACTTAATACTGGGCACTGAAGCCTGCAGTAATAAAGCACAGAGGGAGCCATCCTTCCAGTTTTTTCTCCCACTCACAGCCAAGGAAAAGGAGGACAAGCTGGACAGAATGTGGGCTCTGGAGTCTGAATGCTGGATGCAAGACCCACCTCTACCAGACCCTGACTGTGACCTGCGTTGGGGCACCTCTCAACCACTTTGCGCCTCGGTGCTCTTGTCTGTAAAGCAAGAACGATAGCATCTGCATCAAAGGCTACTGAAGATTAATTAGAACATTTCATGTAAATTGCTTCACACAGTGCCTGCCTGAGTCACTGCTCAATAAGAAATATCTATTTTTATAACTCTCTTATGTGTGTCTCACACTCTTGCTCACCTGGACTGCCTGCTGCCCCATCGCCATGCTCTGCCCTTTTGTCCCTCTGTGCTTTGTTCTTATTATTCTGAGTCTAGACCACTGTACTGCGTATTCTCTGGCCTGATGAAATCCTCTTCCCCTCCAGGGCCTATCTCATCCCGATCCATCTAACCAGTTATGACTTGGCCCCACTGGCTTACATCTCCATTGTTCTTTGTTTATAGTTCTTTTATTATACTCATTATATTAAACCTGATTTCCATTACAGTAATTTATGACCTTGTCTCTTTCATGGATAATGACTGTGTCTTACCAGCCGATTTAGTTTACAGTATTGAACAATCTGCAGAGTGGTTATTCAATAAGCATTTACTGAATCTGAAACAGTTGTGATTACTTGTGACAATAAGCATAATATATTATACCACCTATAATAGCAGCTCTCTCATAGGATGCTTATACAGATTAAATGAGATAATACACGAAAAGGGCTACTAAGAAGTAACTATTTCACCATAATCGATCACAGCTACTTTTACTTCGGTGTTCACCGTGGGGCCGGCACTGCCCTAAGTGCTTTACACATGTGAACTCCTTGAAACGGGGCCTGGCACGGCAACCACTTGCATTCCACTTGCACAGAGTAGGTAAGATAAAGGTGTTCTTTTTAATGACTGATAAAGAAAAATGGCAAATTTAAAAGTCATTGAATTGGTCTTATTGGTAAAAAGTTGGCTTGAATAAATAATAAATTCCTGATATTTCAGAGTAGTTCAGAGAATCAAAATAATTCGAGATATGTAAAAGTATAAGACAACTTGGAAAACTTAAAAATGAAAGGTACAATTATGCAAATTTGTAGCCAGTGTTCAAGACTACTAAGGAAAAATGGCCCTGAGAACTTCTGAAAGTCTCAATTCTCTCAGTCATTAAATGGGCCAATAACTGGAACCTATTATTACACAGGGTGCTGTGAGGATGAAACCAGATGATGCTGGTGAAAGGCTCAGTGTAATAAATAAGTACATATAAATGGAATTTGCTTTTATTAAGAGATGCTCTCAATTATATAACTGAAGATCTAGGATGGTGATGGATAAACTAAATCCTGAGTTAACCAAATTTTATGCGTCACAACCTATTCCAAGTGCTTAACAGTGTGAAATCATTGGCAGGTAAGTTTCATGTTCTCACTGCCCTATACATGATAATGGAAATGGACATCGATAAATAGTGAAGGGCCCAGAAAGGTTTCACGAAGGAGAGTGTGACAACTTGGATAAAGCACAGGAATACATGCGTTTCAGGAATTAAAATGCCTACTTCAGTTCCCACATACCTATCAGAGTCTATTCAAGTGAAAACCAAATTTTTATATTTTTGTGAAATGCCTTCCATTTTAGAGATATAATTTTCATTTGTTTTTCTGTTCATTTCAGCTTTTAAAAGCCGTAAATGAGAAAATAAGGCACCAAGAATCTCAAAGGCAGAATGCCACTATGTAGCAAGCAATAGTGTTTTCTTTTTCCAAGGGTAATTATGTAAGCTATTTAAAGTAGAGAAGATATTAAAAGAATCATTTAAATAAAATTTAAAGGGAGATTTAGAAGTGAGCCCAGTTTTTTGGTATCATACTATGAATCTCTTTAAATATAAGGATGTACAAAGCATGAACTTTTAAAAAATGGTGCCACAGATGGAAACCAAAAATGCTTTACAATGATTCCAATGCATAATCTACTGCACTTACAAGCATTTCTTTTTTAAAATATGTATTTGTAAAGACACCAAAATAATCATTTTCTCAAAATGATTCCAAGGCATTAATGAGGATTCTCACCAAAAAAAAAAAAAAGACTCCCCAGACGAAATGCGTAAGTATGTATATCTGTTTTTTGTCAGTACAATCCTGGCTTTGAATGTTATGAAGATATAAATGAAAAGACAGAGGCCAAGTGGGTGCCCCTTAGTCCAGATATAGAACTGCTCATATAGAATAGCAGGTTTTAAACTCCTAGATTCCACCACCCAGTAAAGTTTCCAAAATAAAACTGGGGAGAGACTCACCTAGATTGCCAAGAAAATTTCACCAAGAAAAGGCATTACAGAAAACAACACATGTCCCAGAAAAGATAAAGCTAAAGGAGTTCATCACCACCAAACCAGTATTACAAGAAATGTTACAGAGACTTCTTTTAAAAGAAGAAAAAAGACCAAAGCCATGAATAATAAAATGGCAATAACCACACCCCTATCAATAATTACTTTAAACAGAAATGGATTAAATATTCCAATTAAAAGATACAGGGTGGCTGAATGGATAAAAAACAAGACCCCTATGTATGCTTCCTACAAGAGGCTCACTTTAGATGGAAAGAAACACAGACTGAAAGTAAAGGGATGGAAAAGATACTTTATGAAAATGGAAACAAACAAAAAGCTAGTGTACCAATACTTGTATCAGACAAAACAGACTTTAAAACAAAGGATATAATAAGAGACAAAGAAGGACCCAGCAATTCCACTTCTGAATATTTATCTGAAGAAACACAAGACACCAATTCAGAAAGAAAGTCATATACACCCTTCTGTTCGTTGCAGCATTATTTACAACAGCCAAGATATGAAAGCAACCTAAGTGTCCATCAATAGATGAATAAAGTTGTGATGTGTGTGTATATATACGTATGTATGTGTATTTTATACAAAAATTGTGTGTGTGTATGGAACGTCACTCAGCCATAAAATAGTGAAATCTTGCCATTTGTAACAACATGGATAAACCTAGAAGGTACCAAGCTAGGTAAATTAAGTCAGATCAAGACAAATACCATATGATTTCACTTATATGTGGAATCTTAAAAAATAAAACAAACAAACTCATACAGAGAACAAGCTGATTGTTGCCAGATGAAAGTGGGGGGGTAAGTGAAGTGGGTGAAAAGGGGGATTAAGATGTGCAACATGTCAGTTACAAGAACAGTCATGGAGACGTAAAGCACAGCAAAGGGAATAAAGTCAATAATATTGTAATAACTATGTATGGTATCAGATGGGTACTTAAGACATCAAGGGGATCATTCATAAGTTATATAAATGTCTAATCACCATGTTGTACATCTGAAACCAATATAATTGATATTGTATGCGAACTATAATTGAAAAATAAAAAAATTACTAATTAAAAAACACATATTATTATCAATAATTTATGAAGGAAAGGCTATTTTAATACCCTCCAAGATTAAGAAGCCCATAATTTCAGAATAACACAGTTTTGTGAATTAAATAAATTTAGCTTTAAGTTAAACTCATTATAGTGTCCTTAACTTTCCTGTGTTGATGGGGCCAAAAAATCTTCATCATTGATCAGCCCATCTGTGGTCCAACACTAAGTTGCAATCACTAAGAGAGGGCACTAAATGCACCAGAGATCTCATAAAATGTCTACAATTGGGGCACCCTTTTTTTTTTTTTAACTCAATGTGGGTAAACAAGGGGGAAATAACAATCAACACCTCCTTTATATAAAATAATCTGTTTCAATGTAGAGTTTAGAATATGCAATATATTATGCAATAGATGATTATATTATCAATGTCTAATGTTGTTATTCTCCTTAAAAAGCTACTGAAGAATGTGGATATACTCTCTGGTTAGTGAATTTTTCAGAAAATAACTTTTCATTCTCTGCCCTTCTGCTGCCTCTATATGAATTATCCTGTCATTCATTTGCATTTTGACCAAATGGCCCTTACATGAAAGTATAGGAAGTATAAAAGTAAGAAATCTTGTGCATTTTCATTTTGTTACTAATTGTGACCCAAATTTTTAAAATTTTGTTTTTAGGAACCTTAGCAAAAATGCATTGTTGGTGATACAAACAGACCTTAAAATTTTAAGCTTTTAAGAATGGTATGCTGTAGTGGCTTAACGGTTCAGGCTTTGAACTTATTAACTCTGTTAACTTGGGCTTGCTATTTAATCTCTCTGTGCCTCAGATTCCTTGTCTCCGAAATGGGGATAAATAATGGTACAGTACTCATAGGGTTGGGAGATTAAATGAGATAACATATTTAAGGCACGTAAAACAAAGCCTGGTGAATATGCTCATTAGTGTTAACTATTATCATTACCGTTATTGCGAGTACTTATTCCTAGAGTACTTGAAAAATTCACAGTATTTATAGATTACCAAAAAAGTTAAACATACTTTAAATACCATATATATCAATTCTGACATACAGAATTTCATTAGATGAGAAATATAAAGAGAACCAAGATAAAAGAAACTGAGTAATTGCAAAGAGAATATCCTTCACAATAAATGACATCAGTTGTCCTCGTCAAAAAGAAATATCAAGGCCTATATTCTGGAAGCCTAGCAGGAAAACTGAGCCATAAAAATATTTTCTGGAAGCCACACTTACCCCTTGTTCATCCAGTTTCATGAGCTGCTCTGTGACCTTGGGAGTGTTGAAGGCCAACCGCAGGCACTGGACATTGAGCTCGGGAATCACGTGCTCTAACACTTCTTTCAGAGGCAGCCCTCTGGCTGTCGAGTGCTTTGCTGTTGAGGGAATAGCATCCTCCAGGACTGAACCTCTCAGTGTCATGAGCTGAAAGAGAGACACGTGCTCCAGTGAGAGGAGTGAATCCAGTAGTCTCCCACTTATCCGAGGGGGATATCTGAAACTGTGGATAGTGCTAAACCCTACATATACTGTGTTATTTCCTATACATATACACCTATGATAAAGTTTAATTTATGAATTGGGCACAGCAAGAGATTAATAAATAATAAAATAGAACAATTACAATAATATACTGTAACAAAAGTTATGTTATGTGATCTCTTTCTCAAAATATCTTATTGTACTGCACTCAGCCTTCTTGTGTGATATGAGACAATAAAATGCCTACACAATGAGGTGAAGTGAGGTGAATGCCACAAGCACTGTGACATAGTGTTAGGCTACTACTAAGCTTCCCACGATTCTTCAGAAGGAGGATCATCTATTTCAAGTGATCCTGGATCACCGAGATGATGTTGATGGTTGGATGTCAGGAGCAGACAATGCCAATGGTTGGGGAAATTTAACATCTTCACACTGCAGCTGACCCTGCATACTGGAAGCCATAGAAAGGAAACTGCGGATGGGGGGGGGGGGACTACTGTACATCAAATACAGTGAAAGCCTAAATTGCAATACTCCTTAGGGAGAATCACCAGGGAAATGAAACCTGGAACTTTCCCAGCCAATGGAGAAGAGAGATGACGGTGGGAAAAGCAAAACTCACCATCTTACCATCTTACTCAACAAGGCAAAGGCGCTTGAGGTATTTGCAGTCCACCCATTTGATTTACATCTTTTCTTTATTTATGACTTATTTTCAAATAACATTGGTATAAAAAACATCATTTTCCTATGACTTAACATCTACTTTGATAGAAACAGTTTTGTATGTTTTTTTTTTTTTTTAATTGTGGGAAACTGTCAAACGACTCAGTCACTGCACTCTGCCTTCCATAAAATAACACGTGCCCAGGGACAGCAACTGAAATATTTTCAGTTGAGAAACCTAGACCAGGAATGCTAATTATTGCTAATCCTGCACCACAAAAAGATAACAGCTCACCTCAAGAAAACCAAAGTAGAGAACCGTCATAAGTCCCTGTGCACCTGAAAACTGCACATGTGCCATAAGACTTGGTCCATAAAAAAATTCTCATGCTTACAAATCTATGCAAGTTTTTTTTTGCTTTTGTTTTTTTGTTTTGTTTTGTTTTGTTTTTATGTTCTGCAATGATTATTTTTACTGAAATGAAAGAGATCTGTTTGCATTTCCGTTATCCTGATGCTATTTACTGAAGCACTGGAGTGGCATTGTGGTGACTATGTTCTTTTTTCTTGATGTATTAACAGGAGAAATAGCATGAAAAGTCCCTGCAAAGGCATGAAAACAAAGTCTTACTTATTATATATATATTAGTCCCACAAAGTCCAGCAGCTGTAGACTGGAATCAACATCTAGAGTAAATTTCTATCAAAGGACTTTTGTTAGTTTATTTCAGTGCAAAGCCTTGTAAAGATGTTACGATTAATTCACATTTAAGGATCATTTTTTACTGGAAAGGAAAAATTAAACAAAAGCTAGTGACAAATAAACATCAGAGAGAAGAAGGAAGGCAGGCAAACAGGAAGGAAGGAAAGTATTATTTTAGGCATTAGGCATACAGTAATGAACAATTCAGATAAAAGTCCCATCGTCAATGGGTTTATATTCAAGTAGCGGAGACAGAAAACCAACAAAATAAGTACAATACATGAGATAGTGTTAAATGTCCATGAAAAAATAAAGCCTGGAATTGGATACAAAACAGGGGCATGGGGAGGGGGTAGAAATTTTAGATTCAGTGGCCAAGGAAGGCCCTTTGAATTATGAGTAAAGGCTAGAAGGCATCGAGAGCGCTCTGGCAGAGAGAATGCTGGGAAGAGCAGTGCACCACAGAGGAACAGGGAGCTAGCTCCCAACCTGAGGCGGAGGTGTCCTGAGGGCGCCCAGAGAGAAAGAAGTCAGTGTGGCTGGAAAAGACTAACAAGAGGGAGCTGGAGATGAGGTTGGTAGCAGAGGCCACCGCCTCCTATCCTAGGCTTCGGAGGAGAATGGCTTTTACCCAGAGGGAAACGAGAAACTGTTAGGGGATTTTGAATTGAGAAGTGACAATATGTGGATTACATTTCTAAAGGATCCCTGCTGGGCTGAAAGAATGCAGGGTTTAAGGGTACAAGTAGGAAGCACAGTTCTCCCGAAAAGATGACCTTGGCCTGGCTCAGGTGCAGGCAGTGGGGACGGAAGAAATGGTTGAATTCTGGATATATTTTGAAAACAAAATTCAACAAGTTTTGCTTATATTTGGGGGGCAGAAGGGAAAAGAATTGGGGACGTGGGGAGGAAAAGAAAGGAGTCAAGTGTGGCTTCAAGGTTTCTGGCCTGAAAAAACTAGAATTATAAAGTTGTCATCAGCGAAACATTCATTTGAACATGAAACCTAGCGGTAACGGTCTTTTGACCATGAACATTTGATTTAGAAGTTTCGATCAAAGGCTAAGGAAATGGATCCAAGGGACCTAATTTATCTAACTGGTTGGCAGAAAAAGGTCTAACTGCAAGAGCCAAAAACCCGTGGGAGGTGCTGGTCAAGCATTTTAGACCAAGGTATCAAAAGATGAAAGAAGAGAGGTGGAGGAGGCAAGAGTCAGCGCAGTTCAGCCACCATGCAGAGGGATCCCGTGACGGTGGGACAGGCGCCATCTTGGAGAGCGAGGCTGAGACCAGATGCGGAATGTCTGCAAGGCAACCTGAAAGGGACAATCATGGTAACCAGCGACAGGATCTGAGAAAGACCGTGATTTAGGAAACGTCAATCTCTGGCATGAAGGATGATAGGACAGTGGCAAGAACGGGAATTAAAATGGATTAAAAACAGAGAAAAGGAAGAATATTACAGGGGGCTTAAATCAGAGTGGCCTCGAGAGGAGAAAAAGATAAGAACAGGGAGGACAAAAACGCTTGGGAGTAAGGTAACTGAGGCTCATAGAAATCTGGTGAGATCTCGGAAGCTAGAAATGACCAACTACCTACATTCACCTTCAAAATCGCAGGGTGTTCTCTGTGTTTTTCATGTTCAACAGAAGAATTTACACTGCTTAACTATTAGCTTTGGTGTGGAGAAAAAAATGCACCACAGCATGTTAGTTCTTCATTTCTGTCTGGTCGTTATAAATAATACATTGGATATTAAAGTCATGCCTTTAAAAATCCAATTTTTAATTTCCCCAGAGTTTGCGCTTAGGAACGATGACTAAGTGAGGCCGATCCTTGAAATTCAATGGGGAAAACGAAGCCAAATGCCCTATTTAAACCAGTTTCGAAAACCATTATTCTCCAGATACCTCAAGGGAGTATTAGGCATTACAGTGTAACGACGATCCAAAAGTGAATGAAGCACTGAAAGGCAGTAAATGGATAACTGGCACGACCACACGTGTTTAGAAAGAAAACAGGAAAACTTCACAGTCCCAAACTTGTTCCTGAGTTTTTAAAAACTGCTTTGTTAGCTATTTTATTTTTCCTTTTCTTCTGTAACCCGAATTTCATTTAAAACTCAAAACTCATGTGTTGTATGTATTGGATTCCTAAAAAAGACCCAAGAGCCTGTCTCGCCCCACAATGGAGAGCCTCTGGTTCAAATGGCCGGCATTCAAGGCCTCAGAGAATAGGTCCGAGGGACAGTGAAGTGAAAGAGGAAGAAATGAAAAAGTCTCTTTCTCTCTTCGTGGGTCCACAAATGTCCTAAGCAATAGTGAGGAAGAGGGAGTTAAGTCCTCGGCGACCCTCTCTCCTATGTAAGTACCCGGGCTCTGCAGGCTGGCTTGATACCTTCCAGCTGCCCCAGCAGGACGGGATGTATTCCACTGGGAGTCCAAAGCCTCCACTTCCTTGGGCCATACTCAATGGACATATCTTTCTCTGAATCTAAACTCCCATTCATTTATCGCATTTATCCAGAGCTAGATGGAAAGAAAGCATCCAGATCTAAGCATTACGTCCACCTCTATCACCACCAGAATGAATGAAAGGGGACTTCGTTTATTCTAAAGACATTTGTAACCATGTGATAGAAATGAAATTGCCTTGCTACTGAGACTACTCTATTTTTGTTTCACTTCCATTACGCCTCACCTTTCTCATGTGCAACTTACCTCGCTAGTTCTAAATATTATTCGGTAGTTGTAAGGAGATCCATTTTCTTTCATTTCTTCTGGTTTTTCCCTTCGAATGCTCACAGCCACTGGACCAAGATTCTCATCAGCCCCAAAATAGTTCCAGTGTTCTTAGGTAAAATAAGACAAAACAAAATTAAAATGTTATGTTCTGCTTGATATTTTAGGTCACTCAGGAATTACTCTACATCAATAAAATGTAAACACATTTAACAAATATTAATATTCTTCGATGAGCTACAAAAACAAGGACTTGGCTACACAGGGTTAGTTTCAGATGCAGTAACACTGATCGGAGGTGGACTATCGAGTTTTTTACTTCTCTAAAATTTACTACTCTCTTTTTTTAAAAAGAAAATTTGTGTTTTCTCTCTACAGTCCACTATTTAAATAGGCTACATTGTGTGTTCTTGCCTAAGGGAAAGTTTGTGTCAGGGCTTTTTAGCTTTTCTTTAATAAAAAAAAAAAAAATCTATTGACAATCTAGTTTGAGGAGAGAGGGGTTTCCCCCAGATTAAAAGAGAAGAAAGGCATGTGAGTCACTAAGAAGCACTGTTCCCAGGGAGCCCAGGTGAGCCGAAGAAGAGCTCAGAGGAGCAGGCTTTTGTTCCTCTGTAGTGAGCACAAAAGGCATCCCACAAAGCCACTGAACCTGCAGGGCATGTGTGGGCTGGGACGACAGGCCTCTCCTGGTACCCAGCGTGGTCAGGTGGCTGATGACTGAAGGAATGCTCGCTGCAAACCTTAGCACACCTTAGGGACTGGGGAAAAGCGTCCATTTGACTGGTGCTGAATTTACCTTCCTCCTGATAAGGAAGACCGGGATTAAAACTAAATAATTTTACATAAAATTTTAAAAAGCGATATTTACTGTGCACCTATGTATATGCTTCCTTTAAGAAATTAAAATTGTTGATACATACATGAGATGTTCACAGATATGTTCATAAAACACAGAAATATGTGAAAAGTTAGAGTAAATAACTTATTTTTCAAACCTCCAATATACTTAATATTTGACCTATTTCATTTACATGTGTCATGACTAAATGACTGAGTTGTGTAACGGTATGTCATTCTCATACAAAATGCATAATCATTTGAAAATACATGTTATTCTCATTCAAAACATAGGTATTTGAAAATCCATGAGAAAAACAAGAAATAAGAGCATAAAATAATTTGCTCTAAGAGCATAATCTAATTTGTAGTTTTAAAATTTAGGTTGTGTATAAAATGCTTTGCAAGTACTAAAGAATGACTTTTAAATGTATAATCAAATATTGAGGGCTCTCTAGGAATATTACCATAATCCATGGAGCTTCAAAAAAGAAAAACACATGTGAACACATGCAACAAACATCTCATATATGAACAACCGAGAAACCACCCAATAAAATGTCACAAAATTCATGTATAAACACTCATGTACACCCTTTCAAAGCACAGCACGTGAGAATCACACTCAGAGGTTATTTACTCTTACTTTGCACATAATTTTAAAAAGCTTGGTTGTCTGGTCTTCAAGCCCACAGCTTTATTTCAGAGGTGTGATAATTCCAGATGTTGACAAAGTCCAGAGTGTAGGGCTGATACAGACTTGCATGCAGACAGCAATGTGAGAGAACAACTGACAACAAGGAAGAAAACAGAAAGGGTGGAGACAGAAATAGTATAAAAGCGGACAAGAACTTAAACACAAGACAGAACCTGGGGCGATTTACTGAAGAAGCAAAGGGCTTAACGCACTTCAATACATTCGGGGAATATTTTAACACTGCAGCACAGAACAACTGTGGATGTGTCAAGGATGAGTGGGAGTCACATTTCATTATATTCTGTTCCTTGCACGTTTATGGACTCAACGGAAACCCTACTCTCTAGAAACTCCTCAATCACACCCGACAAACCTCAAGAGGGACAGGTGAGACTGCCGTTTTCTGCTGCTGGTGAAAGCCTATGTCGAGCCATTGTCAACAACCTTAACCTGTCCTCAAGCTGTCCCTAGCCAGCTCTTGCTCCCCTTCAACAGAGCAGATATTTCAAATGTTTGCTATTCTTCAACTTCCTCCATCTGCTTTCTCCTCAATCTCAGCAAATAATAATGCTGTCTATATTACAGAGAAAATAAAGATGTCATTTCAGAAGCCAACGTCCTCATTTTCCATCATACACACTTACCTGGATCCAGACTTCTGCTTCTTTTTCTTTACAATCCCAAACCCAGTTTCACCCTAAATTCTGGCCTCCACTCAGTCCACCTTTCCCAGAGACTCTGATGCCTGATCGGCATCTCTTCAACTTCTCCCTTTCTATTCGCTGATTCCCATCCTCATTTAATCAGGCTCAAGTCCCCTTCATCTTTAAATGTAACACCCTGACTCCTATCACCCTTCAGGTTAACTCTTCTTTCCTTTCTTCCATTGGAAATTTCTTGAAAGACCTAATTCCGCACCTTGGAATTACTATAATCTGACTCCCATTTACAGTCACCAATGACAGCCTTAAAGTTAAAAACAAATAAATATGTCGGTCCTCATCTTGCTCAACCTCTCCTTCCCATTGGGCACATCTTCCTTTTTTTTTTTATTTAGGAACACTCTTCCTGGCTTCTATGACACCACCCTCTCCTGATTTTTCTTCTACTACTCTGGCTGTTCTTAGTTTCCCTTCCTCTCCCGATCCTGAACACTCTAAACACTTTCAAAATTTCAACTGCTATCTCATTACTGATGATTCTCAAAAGTCTACATGCCCACTCCAGACTTCTCTAAGCCCTTGATCTCCACATCTCCCTAATGAATCTGTTTGCATGTGGGCATCTGCGAAAGCGAACCCATTACCTTCCCTATATTGCTTTCCCTGGAGTTCCAATTTCAGTGACTGCTACCACTTCACCTAGTTGCTCCTGACAGACCCACTGTCATGCCCTGTGAATTCTAATTCCTGCATCCCTCTCAACCCTATCTATTTCTTCTCCATTCCACAGCCACTGATGCCCCCTCATTATCATTTGCCTGGATGTTTTAAGTCTTCTAACAGGTTTGCTTTCATCCAATTCATTTACACGGAAGCTAGATGGTCCTTCTAAAATGCAAATCTGAACATCACCATTAAGTTTAAAATCTTTCCCATTTCCCAAGGGTCCTTGGATACTTTTAATGGCTTCCCCCAAGGCCCTCACAAACTGTCACCAGCCTAGCACTTAAATTTTAACCTCGACCTTCCCATTATCCTGAACTCTGAGAACCAAGGACACTGAATTGAACTTCTCTTCAAACTCACTGTGCCCTTTCTTACCTGGAAGCTCTACCTAGAACATTCTTCCCACAACTCACTACTTGACTGAGTCCTCTCATCCTTCAGGTCTCATCTAAGATATTACTTAGGTATCTTCTAAAAGAGTTATTGACTACTGGAGCAAAATGAAAGTGTTACTTTGTAAGTTAATACTAATACTTTATTTAAAGTGTTAAGAATTTATAAAAATACAAATTAGTGATGGCAAATATTTAATATATTTCGAATGCAAAAATTTAGAAATGGTATAACATAAAAATGTAAATATAAAAAAATAAATATTAAATACAATCATTTTAGTATAAATTGCCAGATAAAATAAGTGTCATTTAAAAAAGAAACTAAACCTTACATGAAAATGAAAAATGTTAATTAAAAAAACAAAAAAATTAAAGATCACTTAAATTTTTTGTGTGTCATCAACACCCAACTATATTGTTGTGTAATTTTCACCAGATGCCAAAGACGTACATTTCTGAGTTGGGGAAATGTTGATGAGATAATTATAAACTAATTCTTAACACTTACTTCAGATTCTGTCTTCAAACATACCCATCTATGGTTGTATAAGTGCAGGAAGATCATTTAAAATTTGCATTTGCGCAGAAACATCAATCTTTTTCTTTTTTTAATTAAAAAAGATCTCTCACTATTACTTGGAAGAAAGCATTTCCATTTGGTCTTATCTTTTTCAGTTTTACTGGTGTAGATGAAGATTTTGGTTTGGCCTCCTGTGTTAAATTCACCACTATCATGATCAGACTCTGCTTATTCAAAAAAGTCTTTCAATTTGAGTAAGAATTATTCTCACAAAAAATGTCTTGTTTTTTGTCCACTGTCCATTTTTCTGCTCCTGAAGATTATAAAGGTATAGAAAAAAAGGAAAACCCTTTCTACATAAACACAGCTGTATTAATTCAAAATCCTAAAGTAGTGTGTAACTCTGGTGGATGAGTCTGGTTCAGCAGTAACCTTACACTGAATTTCTGAGTCCTTAAATTTTGGTGCCAAGATAAATGACCAAATGACTCAGATTTTTTTTTTTAAACTAAAATACTGGTCCTGCTGCTCAATAACTACAAAAAAACAAACGATCCAATCAAAAAATGGGCAGAGGATCTGAACAGATACTTCTTCCCAGAGGACATACAAATGGCCAACAAATACATGAAAAGATGCTCAACATCACTAGCTATTAGGGAAATGCAAATCGAAACCACAATGGGCTACCATCTCATACCTGTCAGAATGGCTATAATCAACAGGACAAGTAATTAACAAATGTTGGAGAGGATGCGGAGAAAAAGGAATCCTCATGCACTGCTGGTAGGACTGCAAATGGCACAGCCACAATGGAAAACAGTATGGAGGTTCCTCAAAAAACTAAGAATTGATCTATCATACGACTCAGCAATCCCTCTACTGGGTATTTATCCCAAAGAGTTAAAAAATCAAACCCATAAAGATATTTGCACACCAATGTTCATAGCGGCATTATTCACAGTGGCCAGGACATGGAAGCAACTGAAGTATCCTGTGATAGATGATTGGCTAAAGAAGCTGTGGTACATATACACAATGGAATGTTACTCAGCCATAAGAGATGAAATCCTGCCATTTGTGACAACATGGATGGAACTTGAGATAATCATGCTAAGCAAAATAAGCCAGACAAAGTTGAAAATCACATGATGTCACTTATATGTGGGATAGAAATCTAAAAGCAACAAAGGAACAGGGCAAACAAACAGAGACTCATGGGCATGGACTATAGACTAGTGTGGTTACTAGAGAGTAGGGGGTGGGGGAGGAGAGGGGAGGTAGATGGAGTAAAGGGAGTCAGATATAGGTGGGTAGAGGGAGGATGAAGTGGGTAAAGGGGATCAAATATATGGTAGCTGAAGAAAACTGGACTTCGGGTGGTAATCACACAACAGAATATACAGATGTTAAATTATAATGTATACCTGAAAACTATATAATTGTATTAACCAATAAACCAATTACCTCAATAAACTTAATTTAAAAATAAAATAAAAATAAAAATAAATAAAATAAAATAATAAATTACTGGTCCTTCTGGCCACTGTTGACTCTGTCTGTTCTACAGTTTCACTGGACTGAGTACCTTCCTCTCAGGACTAGAGCCTTTGGGCAGCCGTACTTACTTGCTCCATGCTGTATTTTTTATTTTTTCCAACCTGCCATTTACTTCCACTCCTTGCTAATGGAGCTATCGACCAATTGTAGACAGCCCTTCCGGCGGGATCCACAATCGGGGTGGGGAGGTGGAGCAGAAGGAGAAGAAGGGGAACAAGGACAGGGGAGATGCAGACAAAGAAAGACTAGGAAGCCTCTGGTGAGAGAATTCAGGATGATGAAAGTCAGGAAGGGCAGAGGAACTGTACACTCGAGTAGGGTGGATTGATCTGCTTATGAATGAACTGAAATACAGAAATTACACGACCCAAAATAATGATATTTTAGTGCCAGCCTACTGGAATGCCAAAAAACAATACTGCAATCACCATATTAGAATCATTGTATTAGAATAATGTAATGCAGTGAGTTGAGGCACATTGCCAAGCACTCTAATATTCATATCAACTATGAAAATAGAGGTATTTCCTTCTTTTTTACAGATGTGATAGCTATGATTTAGTGAGCGTAAGTCACTTCCAAGACACAGCTAGTAAAGAGCACTATCAGAATTCAAACACACAATTTTAACTACTGATTTCAAAGCTCATTCTCTTAGCCATCACATATACATTATCTTCCCAAAAGTTTCTAAAATTATTCTATGAATTTTATAAAGTTAAATAAATTTTGGTGCCTAAAGGGATTAGTTAGCCAGATCACACATAAAACTTTATTGGTTGATGTGCTATAGAGACAAGGTTTCATTGTGTTTAAAGGGAGAAATATTGTCTTATCCATATATGGTTGATTTCCTCCACCTTCATTTTTCATATTTAACACCTAAACAAATGTTTATCCTGAAGTTTTCTTGTTAGTTCTGGCTCTCAAGTTTTAACAAGGATGGTAAAAAGGGTTCCAATGAGCAGTTCTGCCATCACTAGGACATTCCACACAAGTAGCTATATTTTTGGTTGACAAATTCACAATAAAATTTCACATTCTTAGGGAGGGGAAACAGTATATATAAGTCAAAGCTCCAAGTAATTAGATCAAGTACAGTCATGTTACCTGATTATGAGATATGTATAAGCATGTATATGCAAGGCAAAAAAAGGTAACTTTAATTTTATTTATTTATTTGTTTGTTTGTTTTTAAGTCTGGTATTTTAATTGTAAAGGAGAAAAGAAATATCAAATTATAAGAGTTATGGGGCTTCCACCAGCAATTTTTGGACTGCTTGTACTGGTTTTTGTATTTGCAGACTCTATATTAATATTTCAGTTGTACATTTCCCTAGGGAAAACAATATAATCTGGACTGTGTATAACTATGAACAAAAATACATTTTATTTTTTATAATTTGCAAAGTTATAATTCATGGCCTCAAATAGTTCTTTAGAATTGTTGGAATTTAGAGTTTAAGTAGGGAAAATAAACTGATAAACACAAAGCAAAGAAATAGAAGGCAAATGAAACTTAACCACTATCTCGTGCCTAACATTCCTGAAGCAAAAAATGGTCCTTGGTAGAGCTGTCATACATTCACTCATGCGCTGCTGATGGCACTGTGAATTGGTATCAACCATTTCAGAAACTATTCTGTGTGTGTATATACTATAGCAATATATGTTAAAGTCACAAAAAGGTTCCCATTCTAATCTTAGTTACCCTAACTGACTAATCAGAAGGAAAAAATGAAAGTTCTTCCAAGTTTTCTGGAAAAGGCATCTTAACTGATTACAGAAACAGGGCACTAAAGATACCAGTATAATGCGGACAGACTTGGGCCTCATTATGCATCAGCAGGTCAAAGAATGGAACAATGACAACTTTACTAGCTAGAATTAAAATTATTTCACCATTGCCAATACTTTAAACTATTATTTCTTAAGAGTCTACTTGGTGGGCTACAAGTGTGCCACTGTCTATGCAGTCAACAAATCTGACCCTTAATCTTCTCATTAGTTCAATATTCTCATTAGATAGAGAATATGGATGACACTAAGAAGACCGCTCGCTATAGCAAATGCTTCTGTAAAGTTGCTTATTTGCCTACTGGGTTTAAGTTGTTTAGACTTTTTTTTTTTTTGCTGCAACTTACATCTTAATACGATAATGACTAGATTAGAAAGGACAGATTCAAAAGTTAAAGAAAAAAATTTTTTTAAAGGCAGCCGCAGCATATTCTGCTTTTAAAATGAAACACAGCTTTGTCAAAGTAGAGGCAAACTGTTAAAGAATGGTTCTTTCAGGGAAGGACACCACTCAGGGATTCTCAGTCTCTGGCCTATAAGGGCTAATCCTAATTAAAAGGGTGGAGGAGTTTCCATAAGAACTAAATAGCCTAAGACATTGCGTCATAATCAAAAGCAGGTCAGAGTCATAGATGGGGACATTTACACAGGATTGGCCACCTGCCAGGATTCTGTCCTAAAACACTCCACTAAGCTTATAATTATTGTTGCACAAGAGTAATTGCCCACATTTACAAAATGCACAATACTCTGAAGTTCCAATTCTTCTTTCCAAAGTAGGGTGGTGTATCTGCCAAAACTGCATAAAGTTCTGGGGCTTAAAATTGTAGATAACTAAGCTGCCCTTAATAGCCCCTAACCTGCCAATAAAACATAGACTAATATGAAGTTATGTCAACATTAATAAAGTGTATCAAAATAATTAAAGAAAAAAGTACAAATAAAACTATTGAAACAAAGAGAAACAAATGGAAAATACAGAGTAACACAATCAAATTAAGAGATTTTTTTTTATTGGCCAATATCAACCTATGATAAATAGCCAATAATTATTTTTTTAAACTTGTCTATGGATAGAAATTAGGGGGTCTATGAACTTGAATGGAAAAAACTATACTTTTATTTTCACTAACTTCTAAATGAAATGTAGCATTTCCATCAATTATAAACGTAGGCAACAAACTACAGTAATATTAGCTAGTCTGTGATTCTGACAACTATAGATATCATGGACATTGCCATAGCTCATTATAGTTACTGCAGAGCAGAGATATCAAAATACCAATTATGCTCACTGCTAGTTTGAAATTATGGTAGTTACCAACCTGAAGCTGGATCTTTTGTTAATGCAATAAGAAAACATATATATTAATATGTCACAAATTTTAAACACTTTGACAACTATATTTTAATATGCTTTGTACTTTTATTTAATGCAGTTAAAAATATACTCTAAGGACTGTCTACAGATTTGACCAAACTGAGAAAGGGATCAATAGGAAAAAAAAAAAAAACACACATAGGAACATCTGATGTAAACATTTATAATAACGAGAAACTGGAAAATCCGCATTACAACAACTGGAAAATTATAAATGATGGTATAGCCAATATGGAATCACAAAAGAATAAATAAAACTGTATTTAATGATCCTTATTTTACTTAAAAGTATGCATGTATTTAAAAAGATGAGACAGAAATAAAATTACTGGTAATCACAAAATTTTATTTTCTGTAGTTACTAATATTTCTGTAATGAATATATATAATTTATAATAGGAAGATTTTTAAAAGTTTAAAATGATCAATGAGTTTAAAGACTGTTTTTAAAGACTGCATATTAATGTGACTCTTCTTCTAATGTTAGTTAATATGAATTCGAACGCCATCTGGTAGGGGAGAAGTATTTAAAATCCAAATGAAAGAAATTACAATGAGACACCTGTCTCTAACTCAACTTCTTTATATTTAAAACACCCTTTGTACCTCCTTATCAGGGATAATACAGCAAGATGTCTTCCTAAGTAAACTGCTTTTGAATGATTTGGAAGGAAGTCCCTCCAAGACTGCCAGCAATTCAGTCAAGGCAGAAGTCACTGCTCCTCATGAGGGCAGGGCCTATGCAGTGTCTCAAAACCTCAGAACAGCCCACACACTTGTTGACTAACTGTCCATAAGAGCTGTAGACATTGCTTCTGTTGATGCTTTTACATCAAATGCTTCTACTTGACTTGAACGCAGTCAGGAAGATCTCTCCTCTCAACCCCACCCCTGAGGCTCAGATGAATGGCCTCCTGATAGTACTAGAAGAGAGGGGGTTCCATGAGAAGACGGGGAGAGTAACTGATACAATAAAGCAAACATTTTTTGAGCACCTAATTTCAAAAACTACATGCCAGGCTTTTTAAATACGTTATCAATTGTACAGAAATAACAGTTCTAAAGGGCCCTATTTCCTTGAAACTTCAAAACAAAGAGCATAGAAAGTCTTTGGGATGCGGGACTCAGTAAACACAGCAGTCACTCTGATGCCCGTGGCACAGCAAGCTGGGGAAGCAGTGCCCTTTTCATGCAGAGGGTTCGTGTATTAGCTGCTGGTACTGACTGCACCCAAAGGTCTTTGTTCTTTACTTTTTATCTTAACTGCTTTTAGACATACAGAAAAGTTGCAAAAATAGTAGAGGGAGTTTCTATATATCCCCAAACCAGTCTCCCCTAATGTTAACATCCTATGCAACTACATACAGCACCATTATCATTAACAAAACCAGAAAATTACCACTGGCAAAACCCATTAATTGAAGATCTTACTCGAATTTCACCTGTTTTTCCACTATGTCCTACTTTTCTTGGTCTGAAATCCCATTCAATATCCCATGTTACATTTAACTGTACTTTTTCTTGGTCCCATGCAATCTGTAACAGTCTCCAATCTTGTCTCTCATGACTTTGTTACCCCTGAAGAGTATTTTTCACTCGGTCTGGGCACATGTGGTGATTTCACATGACTGGGCTGAGATTACACATTTTGGTCAAGAGAACCAAGGAAAGGAGGTAAACTCAGTGCATCATGATAGGCACCTGGATTCACTTTGCTAAGGTGGCATATGCCAGGTGTCTTCGCCATAAAGTTGCTATTTTTCTCCTTGTAGTTTACACATATCCTCATGGATATAATTTGGAATTATGCAAATCCTGCTTTTCCTCCTGTTTCTCCTCAAACTGTCACTGATTTTAGCATCCATCAGTTGTGTCTAATAAAATTTACAATAGTAAAAATCAGTCTCCATAATGGTGTTTTGGGCTTATGGGGATCGATTGATGGTCTCGGTTAATTTCCACAAAACCACTGTGACCACACACAGACTTGTTTGTGGTCTTACTTCCTGAAAAGAAAGGAAAAGGAACTGCAACATATTATTCAGTGCCTGGCATATAACACAAAGTCATATATGCAGAGGGCCCTCATTGCCTCTAACTAATCCTATAATTAAAAGATACAGTGGCTCCTGAACTCAATAATTCATATACTTTGCATCAGCACCAAACATTCATTCAATTGTGAAACACTTACTGAGCCTGCCTAATCTGTGGTCCTTAACTTCAAGGGTTCTTAGAATGGTTATGAACAGCAGTCACCACAAAAAGCACAAGGGACACAGGGTGGCTGGGAGCAGTGGTGGGATAGCACATTCACCTTTGGGAAGGAGAGGGTTACACGGGGATCACAAGCTCAGGAGAGGCAAAGCTGGTCAGGTGGGTAAGGGAAGAAGGGAGAACAACCCAGTCTGATGCACGCAGTTCTATCTTGCACCTTGTTCACTGTCCTCTTACCGCCCTTCCCTATCTCTCACAAAGACACTTCTCTGTTAAGAGATCTCGCTACTTTTCCAGCATTAGCCCTCAGCCCTCCTGTGTAAGGTGAGGCTAGCTGCAGAAAGAGGCCCACAGTACTGCAGGGGAAGCCTGCCACCTACACCAACCAATCCTCCTCAGCCTTCGTTCATAAAGGTGATAAGATCACTAGACAATCAAACTAGGGAAAACCAGAAAATACAACTTAGAAGATACAGATTATTCTACAAAAAAAACTTAAAATTTTTAATTAACAGCAGTGAAGACATGTGGGGTATATAAAATAAAGATAAGATATTATGAAAAATAACTATAGGAAAACAAAAATAATGGGTTCCTAGAGAATAAAATTGACTTCTGAAATAACAAAATGAAAGAACTGGATAACAGACCATAGAGAGCTATACATCAATCCATTATCCAGAAGATAAAGTTATAGAACAAAGATACAGAACAAAAATTTTAAAATTAAAATTATGAAAGAAAAAACATGGATGAGAAATCCAGAGGTTCTATCTTCCGTCTAAATGGCGTTCCAGACAGAAGGAACAAGAAAATTGCAGATTTTTTAAAAATAATTTTTTTAAAACAGGAAAAAAATAACATTCGATAGTTTCTCATTTGTGTTAACAGCATGAATGAAAGACTGTAAACCCACGATGACGACAGGTGTATCTTCTTTTGTTCTCCAGGCACTGTAGCTGGCACAGAGTAAACACTTAATACATATTTAATGACTAAATAAGTGTATGAATGTGCAGTTATTAATTTTTCAGAGTACTTAAAAATATGAAGGGCACTCCTCTTAACAGTAAATGGAATAATAAATTGGTGTGTGTATAAGAAAAGTTATAGAACATTATAAACCAAATTACTGGAATTAGAAATTATTTTGTCCACCTTTGTATTACCAATCCTCATAATAAGCATAAGTATACATACTTTGGTGTGATTTTACTGTGTTTCCCTCCACCAAAATGCAAGCTCCATAGGAGATCTGTTTTGTTTACCACGCCGGTGCCCTAAACCACACCAAGCTGAGTGAAGGCACTCATACACGTGTGCCAGACCCAGAAATGTAACATTCTGATCTCCCTTCCAGAAAGGACTTGCAAGTGATTCAGCCTCAAGAAATACAAACAGTTTTGAAAGTCTCTGGCTGTAGTGTCTTTGGACCTGCTACAGTTCTCCAGCCCATCCACACTCTTCTGGGGCAGCCCCCTCCAAGAACTAAGCAAGTCCAAGAGAACAGGACCTGGCCACGACTGCCCATCGCAGGACTTCTCTAATGCTCACTCTTTGCTCCACTGTGTTGGCTGATATGCATCGTGGGCGGACAGCTCTCCCTGCCAAACTCTGCTTCCTCTCCCTTTTTTCTTTCATAGGCGTTATTCCCAAGTCCCTAACAAACCACCTGAATGCCTACACTGTCTCATCGTCTGCTTCTGAGAGGACTCAACCGAGGCAACAAACTTGATACATGATTAAATCATAAATATAATCACGTAGAGTGTAAGCTGTTATATGATTAGATTGTATTTGGCAAAGGCAGAAGGTTGGATTTTGAAGAAAGCAGACTAGAGGTAGAGAGACTAAGACATCTATTGCTAGAATTCAGGTAAGAGGCAATGAGGGCCTGAGGTTCTAGAACTGGGAATGGGACATAAAGATCAGGAAGTCGGCAGCAATTTGGAGGTAGACTGAAATCTTCCCAACTGATGAGAATGGTGGTATTCACAACAGCAAGGGGACAATGACGAGGGAGGCTTGTTTTAGGAGTAAAACAAGTCAAAATTTGTGTGCACCATTTTGAGTTGCCAACTAGACAGCCATCCAGGTAGAAGCAACTAAAAGCTGGCGAGCAATGTAGCTAGAACTGAGGGCAGAGCCTGGGAATAGAGGAATTTATTTGGATATAAATGTATAGTCATTTTCTTTTCAAAAAAAATTTTTTTTGAGGTCATTAATTTTAAAGGAAATATATAAATCATGCGAATGAAACAGAAATAAGAAAATAAAAGAGGTAAGGGGAAACAAACGTGTCAATAGTGAAGGTTGTATGGTTGAGCATCAAATTTGGGGGAAAATCCGATACAGTAAATACAAACAAACAAACAAAAACAAACAAAACATGCCTATTACCAGAAAGACAGGCATTTGGAAGTTACCATAAAACCATTTCTGGCATCAAATTCTAAAATTTCTCTCACAGAACTTTTAAACAAGCTGAAGAATGACATAACGGGCAATGTCTTCATCGCCAGTTTCATTATAAAAGCAAATTGTTTTTATATGACTGGATCTTAATAAGATGTCCTTGAATAAAGGCAAGTGTCTGAATGAAGGTGGCCTCCTGACGATCTATCCTGATTTTAAAAATAAAACATAAAGAGGAGCAGTTGAAACACAGGCCCTTGTAGCCAACTTCCATGAACCTCTAAACTGAGATGGCACAGGCAATGTGAAATCTGGAATGCCTTATAGATCACAGTTTAGCCAATCAGTGTTGAGACTGAGGAGATTACAGCCAAGAGAGGAGAGGATGTCTGCTTTCAAAGAAGCAAACATGCAAACTTTCATACCTAATGGCCTTCTTGCTATTAGAAGCCCTGAGAAGATAAAGACAGCAAGCAGCAA
Source organism: Rousettus aegyptiacus (assembly GCF_014176215.1). Classification (NCBI taxonomy): domain Eukaryota; kingdom Metazoa; phylum Chordata; class Mammalia; order Chiroptera; family Pteropodidae; genus Rousettus; species Rousettus aegyptiacus. The sequence goes on along the minus strand of NW_023416306.1, from coordinate 150,688,862 downwards.
CCTATTCCTAGGTTAGCTTGTCAAGAAGTTATTTAGTGCCCCAAATCTCCCCAAGAAGAACTACATAATTAGAGAGCTAACTTCGAACAAATGATACACAGTTTATGTGATGATGATAAAATATGAAAGACAAGGGCATTAATACAATAAATTATACAAATATAAAGTCTTTCCTTATTAGTTTTGGCAGAAATTAACTGTTAAGTTCAAGCACAGAGCACAGCATGGTTCAGTAGAACAGTTTGTTGACTTGAATTTATCACTTGAAATACAAGACTGTCCGCATCAAAAAACGAAACACAGAATAACTATCTTTAAAGAATTTTGAATTTTAAGGGACCCCATAATTCTTTCTTCAAATCCAATATTGCTATATTCATAGAAGGATTTAAAGAAAAACAAAATAAGCAAGATTTTTACAAATAAGCTTAGCTGTATGGTGTTCCCTGATGTTCTATATGTACCATACAATATAATAGCTACTTAACGATGCTCATTTAATAAACTGGAACTTGAAGCATGGCTCCTGATAGCAAAATTAAGAACGGATCAGAGTGCTAAAGCTGCCATTCCAAGTACAAAAGAAGTTAAGGGCATATATTATAAAGAAATGAGATTAAAGATGGTTGATTACAAGAGGGTGAGAAGTAAAGAAAATTAGACATTACAATAGCAACTGAAATCCAACTATGTGTCCACGGACTGATAATCCCCAGGCCTAGCCTACTGCAGGTGTGCATGCAAACACAGGTGTGTGGTGGGGTGAGGAGAGGTGAAGGTGGAGATGTAGGAGAAGGAAGGTGAGCAATAAAAAAAAAAACAATTAAATCTTGTGGCTTAAAGTTTTCAGAAGAATAGTCAGGTTCATAAGCATTAATTTTCCCTCTTTTCAGGACTGGGAAAACATTCTTAGTTGAGATTCAGACCAAATAATGGCAGCTTCTCCGGGCCACTGGGCAATAGGGAGAGACCCTTCCCTATTACAGCATCTTCAGTAACTTGACTTTGAGAATGACATCCTGTCTAGCATCAGATAAGCCTATCAACATTTTGATCAATGGTACAACAATCACATGCCAAGACAACCCATGGGCTCCTCTTTTTCCATTAATGCATCTCTCTAAATGGGATTCAGGGAGGCCATGCCTCAAAGACAATTGTGTGCTCAGTGCAAATCTGAAAGTGTCTGGTATGGTCATAGCAAACAAGATGAATAATGGCTAGGAAAGTCTCCTCAATCAGCCATGTCAACTACAGGCAATATAATTATTCTATAACTGAGTATTTTCCATTTACGAATTTCCTTGGTATTTTGACAATGGTGACGATGTAGATAAAAGCTAAATATAAAACATATTTATAGAGACATGACCAGATTAATTCTAATATACTATCCTACTGCAGAGTCTGTGCTTCTCTTGGAAGGCTGTGGTTGCATAATTGGACTTATCGCAATGACAGCTTCACCTTAGGGTCCTTCAGCATTAAGTGAGAAGGTCTGCATATCACAAAGTAATAGCACAATAAACGTTAGCTATATTATTACTGTCATTTAATCCTGGGTGAGTCTCAGTAGAAATAGCACACGAGAGAAGTGGGCAGAAGAAAGGACTAGAAAAAAACATTGATGGTGTGTTCCTTATTTTAATAAGTGCAAACAGTGGGATTCCTCTATTGGTCCAGCATCTTTCTAGCAACAGACTAGGCTACCATTTGGAACCAAATACTCCCTAAAGTCTAAATTTTCAAAATAATGATGCTTATAAAAACAATGTAATATTAAAAAGCTACTGCAGCTTCATCAGCTAAATATAATTAAATTTTACTTATAATGTCAACTGTAGAGTATAATTCAGTAAGTTTTTTTTTTTTCCTCAGAGACTTAGCTACAATGAGTTCTGGAATGCATCAAACAGAAAAATGGAAACTATATGGTGATAAAGAGGTTAGAGTGACAACCAGGTCAGCAGCGCTACACCCTGTTGCTGGAAGATAAATTACATCGGACAGATGTATTCCTTCCACAAGATGACTCACTTCAAGGAATTCCGATTAGGAAAAATGAGTTAGTGAGCTAATTTCAGTGAACAAAGTTATACATAAAAAATTATAAGACAGAATTATTGAAGTATTTTATACAGTGATAACAAGTATAGTGTTCTAATATTCAGTTATACTTTAGGGGCTTAATTTCAGCTTCAAATGATGTTATTCAGTCATAATTTGTTGCATATTATCATATTGTGACAAATGACCTGCCTGACTTGAAAATTCTAAGTTGGGTGGCCCAAGAAAACACAGCAGGCACTGTTTGTGACTGCCCTCCACTGAACCGAGTGCCTGGATAGACTAATGTCTCCAGTTCTCTCTGTAAACCACAATGACGAATGCCCAATGGCACTAGCAGGCAATCTCTAGTGCCACACACACAGAATTTCTGCTCCCACCAGCTGGACTTCACGCTGACAAAGAGTCAGCTATGTCCTCTCAAGCCCGTTTGTGTCAGTTGACTTGTTACTGTCATGAAATTTAACTAAATATTATGAAAGGTGATGAGATATGAACATAAAAGATAAATTGTGTTCCTACTGAAAAAACTGGGGTGAGGGCTTTGGAAAGACTTAATAAAGGCAAGTCACTAAAAAAGAAAGCTGTTGGATTAGATGTGAGTGAGACAGCTACAAAAAAATGACAAAAAAAACAAAAAATGAAACCTAAGATTCCGTAAGATTCAGATTGATTTGCTAGTGTCTATGTTTTTGCTCTTGTGGTTTATACTATTAATACAATGTAGAATTCAAAATAGTAGAATCACTGTCAAAGAGAATTCCATGGCCTCACAAAAGTTTGGCAAATATATTTTTATAAGTTTTAATTAAAATAAATTTTTAATATGTATATTTTTTCAAGATCTTCTGATTTAACTGATATTTTCAATTAATCAGCTTCAATTATATTGGGTAAGAGGGTATTTTCCATACTTCAAATAAGAAACTACTCTGGATTAAGTGGCTTTTAAATTTATGAAGTGTTATGAGCTAAGATGGATTACTCCAAAATACAGGCATTCAAAATTTTATCCCATACTTTGGAAAGATACTTTAAACAAATTTCTACCAAATTTAAACACAAAAATATATTCCTTCCGTTAAGACTAATATAGAGAAAGCAGAGCACAGCGGTCAAGAGCAGGACCCTGGTCAGACACAAAGGTGGAGTCCTGGTTCCAACATTACTAGCTCCAGGACAGCTTATTCACTAAGGTCACTTAAGCCTAGTTTTCTCATAGGAAATGCCGTTAATAATGGTACCTACCTCAGAGGGGAGAGAGGCTGAAAGAAAATGCACGTCACATCAACTGTTTAGCAAAATTCCTAGTAGTACATAATAAGTGTTCAAAAATGTTCACTCAATACTGCCATGTTACTTATAGGAAAAAAATGCCTACTACGACAAAAATTATAACATTCTCTCTTATGTTAGCTCAATGTATTGGTTTTTAGCAGGATGGTTTCCACCTAGAGACAACTCAGAAACATCTGTGAAAAATTTCTCCAGGTACTATAAATCAGGCATTAGACACAATTTACCTCCTAAGGTATAACTGGCAATGCCTGGAGACATTTTAGCTCATCACGCTAAGGTGCGAGGAGCGGACACCTATTGGCATCTAGGGTGTAGAGGCCAGGGATGCTGCTCAACAAAGAACTATCTGCCCGAAGTGTCAGGATGGAAACACTGAGAAACCCTGTATCTTAAATGATAGAAGAACAGGACTTAAAGAAGTTATTCTGAAATCTGAACTCCAGAAAATTATTCTGAGAGAATAAAGACTGCTTAAAAATGAAGATGGGGATTTCATTATCATATTGATTCCAGAACTACTGACACTGATATTCAGGAGACTTCTATACTTAGTAACAAGACAAGATTTTTGGGGGTGAACAAGCCCTCTTGAATGGGGTCTATCATGTAATAAGATAAATTTTATTCTCAAGTGAGCAATGTCATAAAACTATAATGAGTACTAAAAGTAAAATTGCATTTGGAAGAATAAATCTAAGATTCAAAAACTCTAAAACTGTAGGTGGGAAATCAAAACACTGCTATAGCCCTTCGCACACAAGGGTCTCTCAGGAGGGCTGCAGAGTACTGAGCTAGCCAGTGGACCGCAGGTGCATGTCCGCAGGTGCACGCCCATCTCTGGCAAGCATCCTATTTCCTAGCTTGGGTGCTTGCACGACAAACTCATTCTTCAATTAATAATGCTGCTCAAAAATGCTGTTAGAAAGCTTCTAAGAGTTCATTTAAATTACTTACTTAATTAAAAAAATCACAGAGCCTTTCTTAAAAGCATGAGATAAAACCGTATACAAGTATAATCCAATAATATATACATATATCCCCGCCACCCAAAACAGAAAAGACTAGAAAGTCACTAACATGTTAAAGGTACGTGTCTCTTCAGTGCCTTTTCTACTTAAATTAAGACCTAAATTCAATTCCTGACTCTGAGATGTACGGGCTCCGTGACTTTTCTCAAATAACATAACTAATTTTCACTTAAATTCCTGTGAAATGGATAGGAATGTATTACAATTCCCATTTACTGATGAGAACATCAGGGTGGAAAAGAAATGGCCCTGTACTGATTCCAAGAGTGTTACAGAAATAAAAGGCCGCATTAAGATTGGTTTTAATCCACAAGATATAGCTTTGTTTAAAATATTTTTAACTTTATCTAACATTTATACCTAAAGGTGACATAAATTTTCTACACACAGGCTATAATTTCATCCACTAAATCAAAGGGGTTTTTTAAAAACAATTATTTAATATGAGTCATTTTGTACTTGAAAGAGGAAGTAACTAAAAAATGCAATAAGAAACACATCACAGCAAATACCTATTTAACTATTTTACCATTAAGAAGGAATTCATGAAATCTATCTCACACTACTAAAAAACCAGACAGACAGTACTCATTTTCAGAAAGTACAGCATAGCAAATTAAAAGATCTCTACTCACCCTTCTGATAGAAGAATTTTCTGTAATAGTACGCGCCAAGATCCACATGTTCCACAATGTACCTCTTCACGCGATCCAGATGCAACACCAAGTTCTCCTTGGGCACTTCAAGGACTGCCACTCCCGCATTTGTGCAATGGGAGCTGAGTGCAGACTCGAAGGAGGCACTTTCACACCCACTGAAGGAACCAGAATTTGATTTTGACAGGCTGATGTTCCTTTCACCTTCTCCACCTATCTCATTCCGAAAATATGGGCAGCTCATTACAAGGTCATTGCTTTTATCATCTCCCTGGTCCATGCTGAGGCTTCCTTTGGAATTCAGGTCCTCTGTGCTGCCCATCGGGGAGCTAAAACTGGCCGAATGGGACAATGGTCCCGAAACCAAGGATGCCACGGCAGCTGCCGACGCCCCCGTGGTGGTGTTCCTCCTCTTAATAACATTGTGCCTGTTCACAATTGCCTCATTCAAGTCAAATAATATACTCTGGACATCGTAGTGGGCAAAGCACTTCGGACACGTCCAGGGCCTGACGGAGTCTTCTGATCGGTTATCTTCAAGATCCGACGATTTCCCAAGTTCATCACCTTTGGCATTGCGTAATTTACGAAAAATGGATGAGTCTCCAGTTTCAGACTTGGAACGTCGCTTGAGTGGTTTTTCCCTTTCCTTAAAGAGTCTGAGGTTCTCTCTCTGTGAGATGGGCCCATCTATAACATCCAAAGAGAAACCAGAACCCTTGCCCCCACTGGCGATGAGAAAGTCACTGAGCTTGGTTGGAGTTGGACCTCGGTCAGATTTGTCATCTTTGTAGCCCTTTAACAAATCAAAGAAGCTCTCTCCAGACGTTCCCTGCTTATCAATTGAAGATGTGCTACCATATTCCCTGTGCAGTGATGGCCCAGTCTTGTACGTGGGCGAGATACATTCATCAAAGCTATCCACGTCAAGTTCACTTATGGTGATATCACTGTTGCTCCGCTGTCGTATTCTGCGAAGAGCCTTTCTAGGGGAGCTAGGATAGGCTTCAGGCATCAGAAATCTGGAGTCCATGTTCTCCGACGGTCGCGTCTTGTTCTTCAGCGTGTTCTGTATGCTTTTCAACATGGCTGAGTCACTGGAATTGAGGCTAACAGAACTTCCCTGACTCACAGGACTGCTTTTGGAGGACATGCTCTCAAGGCAACTTGAGGTTTCTATTTCCTGGCTTGAACGGCTAGATTCTTTGACGTTCTCCTTCCGTGGGGGCCAATCTGCAATCCTTGCCCTAACCCCCATCTTTGGGACCCCAGGGGTCGAGGTTATATGGTGAGAGCCTTCGCTGCGGGGGGGCCCTACAGGAGCCATGACGGAAGATCCCAGGCTGCCATTCTGGGACCTGAAGCGCCGCATGTAGAAGTCGTCGGTGTGGACTTTGGGAGGGCCATCTGCGCCGACGACGGAGGCCCTTTCGGTGGCAACAGGCCTCTCCGTCTGCGACCGTTTCAAGCTGGTCATGATGTACAAGCGATCAGACTCAAATCACTGCAGAAAGGACCATCATATCGAAGTTTTAAATGTGCACTTCCCTTTTGGAGAACAGTTTCCAGCAAATGCAGCAGTTGTATGAAATCTTAACCTTTTTCATTTAAAAGGCTGAATGTCTTATTTTCAAACTTCTGAAAATCCAGATCTTCAAAACATTATAATCCACAATAGTTCCTTTGCTTCACTTTAATAGATGGCTTTCTTTCAGAAAAAACTGAATGGAATTTGTATTACTGGGACGTTGTGACTGCCATAATCCCATGCTTTCTCTAAAAGAGAGAAGGATAACTTGAATTAGCATTTGATAAATACATCTTTTAAAAAAAGAAAATGCAATTGCCAAAAACAGACTCATGAAAATAAAAGACTCCCTAATGTATGTGGTTGGCAGTTCACAACCCATATATTTTAGTAAAGCAGGTTTGAAAGAAAGAAATTGAAAATCATTTAATAAAATCCATCGTTTAATTTATTTACATATATTTTAAAAGCCTATTAATACTTCAGCTTAATTGAACTATTTCAGATAACTGAGGAGGGGCAAGGAGGATCTCATTTGAGGACACCAGAGCTCCTACCCCAAGTACAGACTCCAATGACCTCTAATAATATAGAATATCATGAACCCCTGTGCTGGCTAGAAGTTCGAGACAACCAACAGAGTTCAGTACTTAGAGCAATGCACAATCAGGTTTTTAACAAAGCTAAAAATGGAAAGAAACATTTTATTAACTATATTGTAACACTCACTTTTTAATACCTTCTATATTTCAAAATCCTAACTTGCCTTTTGTTTCTTTACAAAGGTTTAACATATTTGACAAGAGCAAATACAATAGACAGAAAATAAACAGGGTTTTCCCGGAGCCATTATATCCATGAGCACTCTTCTGCGTTTTCCTCTACTTTATTACTTACCCCAATGAGGAATATTTCAGAACGAATCCAGCATTTACCACTTCCTCTTCCCAAGCTCTCTCTAGTTTCACCTACTCCTAAAGCTAGAAATATTTCACTAACAAAATGCCTGCATTTTCTTATGAATCGTAACCTACCCCACCCTTCGGTGCTAATTTATTAAAAGACAGCAAAACCAAAATGCTGCTGTGGCTAGACCTCGGCATGCTCCCCAAGGGACCAAAGAGAACTGTTAACATTCTTCCAGGTGACAGGCGAAGAAAACCAACTTCCTCATGAGCAAGTCAGTCAGGAGGCAAGAGGCAAAGATTCCGAGTACAAAATCCGGCATGGTGGCGTACATCCTGAAAATAAAGGCAGAGGACCCTTTTCCAAGACTCCACGAATTACACAAGAGGTGGCCTTTAAATTCTTGCCAAATCCATGTTTGGAAAGATGCTGCTGAACCAGCACTGCGCTGACAGGGCTGCATTGTCTACAAATCACGGCTGACACCCCGAGGACGACCCGCGCTCCCTGCGCTCCACGCAGCGGTAACAAGCACTTACTTCCACGATAATTAAGCATCTTGCTCATCGGCTTCCTGCCTCCAAGGCAGCCGCTTTAATTTCCCTTGCAGTACGCAGCATCATTTTGGAAGACTCGCTGCTATTTAAAGGCTGGAACATTTAGGGGTGTTTCAAAAACTGCATGCTGCCTGCAGAATGCAGGGCCAGCAGAGCTCCAGCTGGGCTCCAACCGGCTGGGCCGAGCTGGGCAGCTGAGCTGGGCAGCCGGTCAGATAAATGCCAATTGTTCTCACCCTTGCACTTCCTCCCCACCTTTTGTGACAGGGATAATGGTTTTGCACTGCTACCTAATTAAACCTGGCTTTTGAGCTTTCTAGATACTTCTGCTGTCGGATTGCTCTGATTTCCTTTATGTTTGAGAACTTTATAGGCTCCTATTGAACAGTAAGCCCTCAAGTGGAATAAAGTGCTAACTGTTGCGTTCAAAGGCAGCACATGCGGCCACAGCTAAGGTTCAAGTGCCCCTCATAAAATGGAAGGAAATCAGTCAACTGAACCAAAATGCAAAGTAAGCACTGGTCCATCTACAAAGAAAAAAATCTTCTGACAACCAAAACTAGAAAGGCTATTTTGTAATGAAGATGGGGTGGGGTGGGGGGGAGGGGGAAGCTGTTTACTTCAATGAAATATCTTTCAAAGAAAGAATACGCTAGTGACTAGCATAAAGAGTAATTCTAAAAAAAAGAATTCTAAATAGGTTCTTGAAAAAACCAGATGCTTTCAACATTTCTCACAATCTCACAGAAATCAAAATAAATCCCCTATTATTCCCAGAACTTTCATTCTCAAAAAAGGCCAACACACCAGCCCCACCATGATAAAAACTCATTCTTGCCACAATTCATTTCCCTTAGAAAATAATTTTTGCAGAACAGTCTTTTTAAGGATCTGTGAAGTTATATTCATTGTAGGAGGAAACTGAAAATCAGCACTAAAACACAAGAAATTGAACTGATGTGGAAATGCCCAGCTCGGCCATCACCACTACAAACTCCTCTTCAGAACCATCTCATTTGCTTTATATAGTTTTAATTGGTTTTTTAAAATCTTAAACATAAAAACTTCACAATTTAAAAGGAATGCCAAGCCTAATTACATCTTGATTGTAATAACAATTCGATGATATTTTTTTTATTTCAAAATATAAATGGGCACATAGGGGGAGAGCATGCCCACAGTTTAATGATTTGTAAAAACTGAGGAGGTTCAAGAGAGACAGGTAAATGACAATTTTTTCCCTGTAATAAAGACCTTCTTTCCTACTTCTTTTCTCTTTCCCTCCCTCCAATCTCAACCCTTATTTATAGCATCAAATCCCTTTCGGTACAAAATAAACTTTGAACACTGACTAGCATATGTAGAAATATATATGCTATGCGTTTATTAAATTAGTAGTAAAAAATAAAGATGTCACTCATGTGTGTAATACACGTGTATCTTGGAGACACTGCAGGTTTGGTTCTAGACCCTTGAAACAAAGCGAGTATTGCAATAAAGCAAGCTGTAATGTTTTTTCTAGGGGAGGGTCCTGCCTTAAATTTATGAAAAACACAGCATCTGTGAAGCACACTGAAGCAAAGTGCAATAAAACGAGGTATGGCTATACGATGGCAAATCAGTAACACCTAAAACCTATTTCTTAGAGTTGACAGAAATAGCAAACCTATGCTGATAATTATTAATGACTCTCTTGATTATCAGCAAATCTGCCTAAGCATCAATAAATGTGGTAAAAAGCAAAAGAATTAAACAGAAAAGCAATACTAATTTACAGCATGTCACTGCCATCTGTTGAAAGAGCAGGCTATATAAAAAAATTTCTTGTTACATGTTTAATTTTACAGCTCTAGGTACTATGTGAGTCCATGGTAAATCCATTTAGCTAGACTACCAAACCCACTTTCAGTTCAATAAGTTGTTGGAAACTATCAGAAAATGAGAAGATCCATTCAAACTATTTGAAAGTCTTTTCATCACTCAAGGTCTATCACAACATAACCTATCACCCTTTTCTGATAATGCCGTTCTTCCAGAAGAAGAGCTTCCTCCTCTTCTCTAAATCAGCCCCCATCTTTCTGCATTCTCTTCAGTATCAAACATACCCTTGGTGCTAGAGATATTTTAGGAAACGGTCCCTCCTTTAGAAGGAAGATACAGGTGTAGAACAGTCCTTGTCATTCTGGCTTTTTGAGACATTACACTCTTGATCCCTCTCTCCTTCCTGAAACTCTCTTCTCTAGACTTCCACGATAGCCATCTTCTTCTTCATTTTCTCTCTTACATCTCGCTTTTGTTCACTCTTCAGTATCATTGGTGGGCTCCATGTAAAAGCTGGTGATTCCGAGTGGTGTCTGTGACTTAGTTCTCTTACCATTCTTCATATTTTTGTATTAGGAAACATGTGAGCACTGAGTGACTTGGGATGAGACAGCTGGCATGGGTACACTGGAGTAGGAACATTACTCTAGAAAGCAAGATGTGAACTTGGTTGGATCACAGTTGCCTGTGCAACTGGACAAAGACAGAATAATGTAATTAACTGGGGAGGTCCGCATAGTAGGTAGCCAGTACGGTCTGGTGATGTCATGGGTACTTGCAGCTTGAAACATCATCTCTATGCAGTTACATTTAAATCTCTACTCACGACCCGTGCCCATAAACTCCAGATAAACTAAGGCAAGTGCTCATTTGATATCTTCCTCATTCGTCTATTTTTCTATAATGAATTAATTAATGAGCAGAAAAATGAAAAGAATAATTTTTTTCCAAGAAATAAATAGGAAGTAAGGAAGTGAGAACAATAAATAATTCAAGGAACAGAACAAAAAGAACACCATGGGAAACTTTCTTTCTGCCAAGGGCATAAGAATAGTTTAGAGGCTATATAAGAAGGTATGGGAAGGGGAAAAATCAAAAAAACAAAAAACAAACAAACAAAAAAACCCCAAAAAGAACAACTACAGTTCCTCTCCTGAAATGATTTTAATATAATACGGTATATTCACCAAAAAGATGTAGCAATCCTCATCAAATACTTCCCAAATGGCAGGTTGCTAGATTCCTTAACTGGTATATCCTTAAATACAGGGCCAATTCTGACTATTTCAGGCCAACAGAAGAAGATTTCATGATTAATAACTATTCACATGCCCAAATAATCCAGAACTAAACAATTTTAGGAGTATTTATGAAAATGGCAGTATAAATAGTTTATGAAATTGAATGCATAGATTTAGAATACCCATAAATATTCTTACTTTAAAATGTAACAGAAAACTTAAAAACAGAAATACAACTTCACAGTGTTTGAACATTAGATTAGCGAAGAAAACCAAATAAGGCAAACTATTTTTTTTTTGTATCCCTTCTTGGCTTTCCTAAGTTTCACTCACATCACATAAAAGCAACATCTCAGATAAAGGGATGTCTTATTCTTTCAAATTAGCCTGAAATGCACACAAACATCTCAGTGCAATGTCATGGATAATTTAAGCTTCATGAATCAGCACATAACTTTTTAGACTGGTTTTGCCCTTTCATTTCCGTTCTGTCTCCATCAAAAAGCAGAAGGATCAAGGAAAATGGACTTGATAAATCTAGTTCCTGCTCTGCAAATGTTCATTATCTGAAAAAGAACACTGATTTGAAAGTACTCAAATAACTTATCCTGAAATTAACCAGCTGAATGAAGAAGTAATGGATATAAAACATACATTTGGATTTAAGAGGTAAGGAAGCAATTAAAAGGTACCCGTTTGGTCCTAGTAAGAACCAAAAGAGAAGATAACGTGCCTCCCACCCATCGTTTAACTGAAAAAGTTCAGTGAAGAAAGTTACATTTCGATGGCCCGGTAAAGCTTAAAGACGCTTTGTACATCTCAGGGTAAAGGAAAAACAAGAATATTTGACAGAAAGCTTGATGGCGAAAGAGGGATAACACAATAAAGAAGGCATAAAGCAAGCTACATGGTAGAACTATTGATGAACAGTGAAATGTTCAGCAGTGGGCAACATAAAGAACAGAAATAAATGTGAATATTAATCTCTTATACTTAAATATGACCAAACATATGCAATAAGCAATTATTTAATGCCGAAGTGCTAGGTTTGAGGAACTTAAAGGTTAGAGATAGAAAGTAGAGTAAAAGATAATAAATAGAAAGGTAACAGTGAATCAGAATTACTAGAGGAAAAATAATAAGTATTTGAGGGGCAATAAACTAAAACTTTCAAGGAAAAGAAGATGGAGCTCACCAACTCATCGGGGGCATTGAGAGTGTCCGTGTGTGGCCCCAAGATATCAAGAGATCAGATCAGATTGATGAAGCCGATGAGTGTTTTTAATGTACTAATTTGTACGTTAATATTCATTTAAAATACATTAAAAATGTATTCATCAATACTATGCTACCGAATATGATCTGGTACTAAACAACTTATTACCAAGCACGATCTGGAGAAAAGAGAGTGTGAGAAGTGGACACCAGGGCAGACAACCAATAAATGTCCAGGATACAGGGAGGAATGTCTGTCAACTTCTCCCAACTTGTGCTTCAAATTCTTCAAGTTATTAATGCACGAAAAAGTTCCATAATTAAATTAGGCAGGACACACTATATGTCACCTCCTTTACAAGATAAAACCTTAGTATATTAAAGGCTCCATGACATCTGCAGTTAAAAAAAAAAAAAACCCCAAACACTAATCTTCATTAATCTAAGCGATCTCTTAATTGATTTGACCATGAAAACACTTAAAAAAAAAAAATAGAACATTTTTACACTGTGTCCTACTGAGCGTGACTGAAGACAAGCAGGCCTAGTTTCAGAAGAATTCAGGATACAAACATATATGTATGTATATTACAAATTTAGCTATATTTTTTAAAACATGTATCTACACATAGATATACAAACAAGCCAAAAAAAAGTTCGCCCAAGGATTGTCTTTAGAGAACTGAATTATGAATAATTTGTTTTTATATTTGTTTATATTATGTATTTTTTTAAAAAAATTAGTATAAGTAACTTTATAATGAGAAGAAAAAAACAGGGCAAAAAATAAACCCACCTTTCTGTTGCTAAAAAAAGTTAAAAAAAAATGATTTCAGAATGTAGTATAATGAACACACATTTGAATACTAATTATAAAATAATGTACTATGCTAAACCTCCAACCATTCAAATCACCAAAGAAGTCAGGTCCTTCCAATGAGATTATCTTGTGCCAAATCCCCCGATTAAAATGAAATCAAAGAGGGCTACATAGAGTATAAATACTAAAGATTATAAGATTAGTGGTATTTATAGGATTTAAATAACTACCTCAGAGATGATTAACACAATTACTTTTATTTCCTTATTTACAGATGCTTTCTTTATACTTAATATTGACATAAAAGTCCCCTCATGCCCAAGGTTGCCATGACCTGGAAAATCAGGTGAGGCTGCCTAAACCAAGCACAGACTGAGCCATCATCACTTGGTCCCCTTTCCTGAGACACATCTGCTTTTCCTTGTATGTGTGCATCTCACCTTTTGTCCTCACAATCCTCCTTCTGCAGAGATTGAGGCTAAACTTGAAGACGATCACCACACTTATGAGCGACATTCAGGAGAGCATTATTAACGTGCTATCAGGCATAGATGGCTCAAGGAACCGAAACTATATATTTAACCTGGAGAAGATTCTAGTAATATTGACTTTCTCCTCTGAGGTCAGAAGGGATAGAGATGGTCTGAAGTGTTTTAAGTCAGACTTAAATTAGATAAGCCATGAAAATGGATCCATATGTGATGATTGCCGCCTGAGAACCTGCATCACTAAGACAACTTTTCAGGCTGCTAGCAAAGGGCTATTTGAGCACTGTTTACTGCTTGCACTGTTAAAGGAGGAGACAAAGAGGGAATATTTCTTCTCTCACGTTTATATAATCTAACTGGAAAAGGAAGGCAGGAGTGTAGGAAACCAGAGGGTTCAGTAAGACAGAACGTCGCAAATGGCTTATTAAAAACATCATGGTTTTCTCATTTGAGTATCTGCATTCCAAAAAAGATTTAAGAAAGGGCGCTTGAAGAAGTACATTTAAATTTAGTTTAGGAAAAGAGCAAAAAGTCACATTAGTAAGAAGAATGGGTGAACATAAAGCTACTTCTATGCATAACTCTAATATCTAAACTGCTATTAATCATGATTAATATCAACAGCAACCATATTTTACTTAGCAGATTTTAAAATATCACCCAAGGACCAAGAGCTTGGAAAAAAAAAATTAAAACATAAAATCACTCCACATTGCCTTAGCATTTCCTTAAATGCTGACTGCAGATGGTTTGTGTTTCATCGTACTCTTATTTCTGAGTATAAACTCTGTCCCTACAGAGCTCTGAGGGAGGAGGACCCTGTCATCCATTCCACTGTGACCTCTGTTCATTCCTTCAGTCCTCACGCACACCCTATGAGGTGAGTGTCTCCATTTTCAGCAAGGTAAGTAGACTATGCCTGTCTTAAACAAAGAACTAACTACCTAGTGGGCTCTCTCTCTCTCAATAAATACTGGGATGGCAGCTAGAGAATTCATGGCAGAAAAACTACTTTGAAAATACATTAGAAAAGAAAGAAATACCTCCCTTTATAGCCTGAGAATCACTTCTCCGTCCAACCAGACACAAATCTCTACACCCAGCAGAAATACATCCAGCAGTGAAAATTAACTTCCTTAAAAAGCTACAATGGTCATGTCAGTTATCTTTCAGGAACCTTCAGTGGCTCCTCAGCTGCAGCCCCATTATTGTGATTCAGGCCTGGATTTCAGGACTAAGTGGTATCTGACCCCAGAACGTTTCCTTCTTCCTGTAACAGCAGGAAATAGGTCTGCCCTAGACACCTAGACAAACTGTGGCACCGTGCCATAAAGCCCTAGTGGACAACTGAATCTGAACTGGGGTGCTCCACTCTGGCCCTACCTTCAGAACTTAAAATTGTGAGTTATTAGAAAGAAGACCTCGTCTGAAGCCTTGATTTTCCGCATGTGGTCTCTCATGGCCAGATACTGTAAGTTCACCAAAGGTTAAACAGCCGAGGGCACAGATTTCCTCATTCCTTGACTCCTACCCTGTCTGTTACACCACGCTGTTGTTCAATCTGCTGCCATCAGTTGTAACTATAGTTTGAGTATCCTCTATGCAGTTACCGTACACGACCTCATTTATTCTCACAGCCACCTTCAAGGAGGGGACTATACCCCAGTTTGTGAATGAAGACACTGCAGCTCAGAAGAGACTGGAGCACTGTTCTCAGGGTCTGATCCATCTGTGTTCCTTGCACTAGAGCAC
This sequence comes from Rousettus aegyptiacus, assembly GCF_014176215.1. Classification (NCBI taxonomy): domain Eukaryota; kingdom Metazoa; phylum Chordata; class Mammalia; order Chiroptera; family Pteropodidae; genus Rousettus; species Rousettus aegyptiacus. The sequence goes on along the minus strand of NW_023416306.1, from coordinate 150,673,484 downwards.
TCGGCCTCCGAAAACTGCCTCTCCCAATACTTTCTGAAGTTCCATGATTCACTCTATACATGCTTGGCCTTTTCTTCTCAGTTAGATTATTAGGTTCTCGAGGACAGAGATCCATCCAATTCTTATCCCTAAAGCACTTAAATTCAATGTCCCTGAAATGGAATCATTAGAAAGAAGTCACATAGTCTCAGTTAAGATGAATTACAAATTAACTGATAAATTAATAGAATTTATATTGTAATCTAAAATATATTTATGGCTATTTATAAATATCAATGTTGAGGGCGACATGTCAAAAAAAATCCACATAATGAAAATTTAATATAGATTTCAGCTTTATCTTTCTTCCATAAAGAGCCTTCACAACAGCAGTGAATGAAAAATAGTCTGTTTGACCTTCCTTCCTTCTATCCACTCACCATCAAAGGGCATGAAAAATAGCCGCAAAAATGAGCGAATCTCTGAACAGAGCAACATGAAGTGAATTGGTTAGAGCTGTAAAGGCACCGTCACAATGAAATAACTAAAAGTTAAATCAATGCACAATTGAGTCAGCTCTGAAAAATCCTAGCAAAGTAAACACATTCACAGGAAAATGGGAGGTAGACTGGTCAGTACAGCATAGGTGGGAGAGACAACCAAAACCAGAATTTAAAAAGTCCTGCCATCAAATTAATAACGGGCAAGATCATCTTTATCTCTTACCCTCAAATAATTCTTCTCCCACACAAAAGTCTCCCCAATTGCTACTCCCTTTTTTGAAGTTGAATTATATGCTTTTCATTTTTTTTTTTTTTTAAAAACTGAAATAGTGAAGAAAAAGTAAAAGATATTTCTTTCCCTCAGGACACTCTAAGCCCAAAGGTAGCTACCCCTAAGGGTTTTCGTATTCTTCCAGACCTTGTGTGTTGGTTGGACATACACACACACAGTAAGACAGGCATTGAGTAAATGCAGAAGAGAAAGAAATTAGCACACAAGAGTAGCTTATTTCTGAGGAGACTTAATCCAGTACTTTCAGAACCAGAAAAGAAAGGCAGTGGGGTGGACGATAAAGAATGAAAGAATCTACTTATGTTTTGGAAAGGCAGAGGACCACCCCTTGCCAACCTGACATAAAATACTTGATGAAACACTTCACAACTGAACATTTTGAACCGTTTATATATATCCTAATTCTGAAAATAGGAGCCCTATACAAATGTTTCTGGCAACTTGTCAACACAAATTTAGACAAGAGCAAATGAAATAATTTTAATTCAATGCACACCACATTCTTGCAGATTTTTGGTACTCTGGTTTTCTTTTACTCATTATGTACATGTACGAATATATATATATATATATATGCATTATATATAATCTTCAAATAAAATTATTTTTATCTACTCCTCTACACTTAAAAAAAAATCCCTGACTTCTAAATGAGATTTCACTCACAAATTTATTAACTTTATTAGATAAACTTTCACTTACAAACCAGGAAAAAAGTCAACAAAATGCAAACTAACCAAGTGTTCAAACATAAAACCTTGGAGCAGACAGTCTTCTTTTTTCTTTTGTTCCTTGGCCACTCTTTTCATTTTTGTGGCAAAGTGAGATAAACCCCCTGACAGGAACGGTAAGTTTGCATGAGCACTCGCTTTAAAATTTGATCATTTGCCTATTCAGTACTGAATGTTTGTAAAGTGCATGCATGCGAACACAACACTTATACTCTCTTGCTTAAAACCTCACAATAGCTGCCCCTCCGCTTTCAAGATAAAAGAAGAATTTCCCAAGTGGATGACAGATCCCCATAATTAACAGGCGACTCTCTTTTCACTCTCTGAACCGTTGGCTCCAGTCAAAGGGAAAGAGAATCAGCTGCAATTACTTGAATGCACTGGAATGCACTCATGAGCCTCCAGGAGAAAGCCAGTGGCAACTTCTGCTGGAACATGACTAACTTCATACAGTTCTCTTCCCTCCTTCTCTAGGCTGAGTCCTACCTGTCCCCATTTCTCCTCTTTCTCCTCCTTCAGGAATGCATTTGGTTATGGTCTCTTCCAGAAAGCTGTCCACACCCCACCCCATCTTCTGCCATGTTACCCTTTTTACAGCATCCCTTGAGAAGACTGGTGATTTTAAAAATCAAGATAAGGATTTTCTACTTTAAAGAAATTGTGATTTCACTACGCATTATTACCTTCAAACACCAGCTCTGCTGAGGGGCTGTCGGTTTGAAGTGTTCTAACAAAATAACCCTTTTTTTTTTTTTGACAAAACTGTAGTTAAAACAGGTTTAAAAGAAAGAATTCATTGAAGTAAGAAACATTCTTTTAACAGAACACAAACGCAAGAAAAATCCTAACTGATGTTATAACAATCATGGGCACAATAAACGACAAATATGTACAGGTCAAAACAACACTGCGTCACTGTACGCCTACTGGGAAAAGTTCTAGGAATGCCAGCACTCGCAGTTCATGGCCTGCAGAGTCAAACAGACGCCCTTGTGTTACTACCTGCATTGGAAATTGGCAGAACCCTTTCGGGGGGGAGGGGGGGAACTGGTGGGTAAACCAGAAATCATCCATATTGTCAGGCTCTGTAATCTCTTTCCACATTTGGAAATGCATGGCTGTCCAGCGGTGGAAGGGATTTCCGCCGGCGAGCCCCGGGCCTGCTCCTCACGCCAGCTCTCTGCAGTCTTCATTCCTTCGCCAGCAGCCCCCCCTCCACCCCCACAGCATCTCTGCCAGAATTTCCATTCCTTATAAGCTATTAGAATCTACTCTGTCTCAAAGTCCCCAATACTCCACCCATATCCTTGGTCCTCAAAAGATAATCATATAGAACATCTTGATTTTTCAAGGCTTTCTGCTGGGTCCCTCACGAAACCACAAGAGCTGCAAGCCAGGACTGCACAGACTCAGCTTTAGGATGCTTGGTCCTTGGGAAAGGTTTCATGATGGATGTCAACCACATCTGACCAACAACAAAAAAACCAAGTGGTACAACAAACACTGAGAAGTGATTTTACAATCTATGAGGAGGAAAAACTTTGGTACAGAGAAACTCACTAAGTGTTATTTATTTAGTTTTCGTGTATGTTGTTATCAAAGTAATGCCTATACTACAGACAAATAGCACTATACTATAGGCATATAAGGAAAAAAACAAACCAAAACCAAAAAACACACAGTAGGGGTTTACTTCATCTTCTTCACTCCTAGGGGCAACCACTTTCAATTCATAGCACTGTTTCCTCCAGTATTTCTATATTCCTAAATAATGTGTCCATACGCTATTTCTTCATTTATCAATCTTATTCTCTGTTGAAGTTCTGTTTTGGATGGCGACCTCTCTCTCCTAGAGCTCTCCATCTTCACACACCAATCCAGCCCGGCTGGCCTCCAGGTCTACTGCACAGGCAGCCCCAGAAATAGCCCGTTATCCTCATCCTGGCAGGTCCTTCCCTCCTCTCCTGGGCTGGATCCCATGCTTCCCTGACCTTGTATCTTCCTCTCAGTTTAATTCCTCATTTTGATGGACCATTATATTCGTTCAGCAACTGCCTGAAAATAGGTGGTAATGGCTTTTAGCCCTGGCACAGCTAGCCTTAAACTGACTTGATGATTTGGCTGGGTATAGAACTCTAGGTAGTAAAACATTTACCGTTAGACTTTCTAAGGTATTATTTCACTATCTTCTAGCTTCCACTGTTGGAACTGAAACATCCAATGATATTGGGATTCCTGTTCTTTTATACATTACATGTTCTTTTTCAGGAATTTTTTAGGGTCATCTCTTCAATACTGGAGTGGCTTTTCTGTGAGTCTTTTTTATGGTCCATGTACGAGACACCCAGCGGGCCTTTTCAATAAAAAAAAATACCTCTTTCATTTAAGTAAAATTTATTTCATTTTTTTTTTTTATAATTTCCTTCCCTTTTTCTACCACTTTGTAAATGTTCTATTTACTGGATACTGGATCTCCTGAATAGTTTCTTTTCTCTCTCACCTTCCATTTCTTTTTCTTTTTTACGTACTAGAGAGAATTTTTTGAACTTCATTTTCCAACCAGACTATTTTAGTTTTTCACATGGGCCCTTGTGCTCAACTTTGAAGAAATTTTGTGTTCTGTTTTTTTTTTCCATTAAAAGAAAAATTTTATTCTTGTTTCATGATTGCAATATTTTTGCAATAAAGTTTTCTTTTCATATAGTGTTTATAGTTTCCCAATTTGCTTTTCTTCTGTTTGTGGTAAGCACTGTCTGACATGGAAGGCTTTTTGCTATTGTCTGCTATCGCTGGCTATCGATCCTTCTATATTTAATATCTGTGTGGGGGCAGCGCTTGTTGACTACTAAGCAGACTCTTCTACAGAGGACTGGATAGAAACCCAGTTGGTTTACTTAGGGATACTGGATCGAGGGAAAAATATAATTACGGCTGCCTAGCATCTGTTTAGTCTCTGAGCTCTCTTCCTATATCTAGGGAAATTCTTTGCCTTATATAAAGTCTGTCTTTCAAAATAGAAGCTAAAAATGCCACATCATCTCTTAACCAGCCATTCTTAATATACAGGGTACAGACATGCAACCTGCCCCTTAGCCAGTAAGATACGCACATCCTGGACTCCGAATTGAAAAGCAGTGTCTGGAGAGAGCAGGGGGCAGCGATCCATTTACACAGAAGTTGGTGGGAGCAGCAGTGGCTGCGGTGCATAGCGGCACCCTCGATCAAGTGCTGGTAGTGGCGATGCAAAGCTGAACATCGAGTGGGACATCAAGTGCTCAGGGGCAGCCCCACGCCAGCTTTCTCGGAATCTGAGTGTTGGCTCGGCCTCTCGGCATCCCCTGTTCTTACTCCTTTTCCAAACCTAGTTCTACAGCATTCCCAGTGATTCTGCAAGTCACTAAATACTGTTTCCATAAATTCTTTTCCTGCTTACATCAGAGAGAGGTTTTTCCCTCTATAGTGAGGGGCCCTAAAATGCCACTGTTTGTAGGTCATTTTTAGAATCCACTCAGTTTCTTAAGAGAAGACTGGTTCCATTTCCTGCCTCGCTTCCGGCATTCAAGGCACCAGGCTCAGCAAAAATGTTTCAAATAATTCCTCCCTGTTCCCAGAGCCTTTATCAGTGCTCCAAATTAGGGAAGGGACCCGACTATCTACCTACAACCAGTCCCACTTCTTAGTCCAATCTTCCCAGTTACCTGAGGCTTCTGATTCTGAGCTTGTATGGGGCCAACATTTTCTAGAATCTCTCTGTTAAGACATTCACATTCAGCTCTCTCCGCATCACTTAGTTACAAAACATCCATTTCTCTGCTGACCAAAACCATGCTAATGCTAATCTGCTCCCATTTCTTTTCCTCTTATCTGTCCTTGTATATTTGTATATTTTTAGATTCTTTTAATAACACTGGGGTAGAGCTTGGGGAAGGAAAGGAAATAACTGCAGCACGTATTTAACTGGGGAATACAGTGCTATCTAAACCGAAAACTTCAGTTATAAAATATTTGAAATATGCAAAACTTAGAGATACTTAGTACCCATCATCCGGATTTAATAAATGTTAATATTCTGCCAAATTTGCTTCAGATCACCAATAAATAAAATGTTATAAATACATCTAAATATCAACTTCCAATCCGATTCTTCTCTCAGTCTCTCCAGAGAAACTTCTATCCTAAAGATGCAATGTACCCTCCTCATAAATACTTTTATGTTTACGAAATCTATACAGATGGAATCATTTGGAACACATCCTTTTACAACTTCATTTTTTTCCACAGAAAATTGTCTTTCAAATTTATTCATGATGATACAAAAAGATATAGGTCCTTTATTGCAGCCTCTGTATGTTTTCCATTCTGTGTATATACTAGAGTTTGTCAATTAATCTAGGTTATTTCCAATTTATTGCTATTACAATCATAGAATGGCTATATCTGTCTTATCTTTGGGAACATGTGTAAAAGTCTCTCTAGAAGACTCAAGAATGGGAACTGTTGAAACCTTGAGTTGTAGCATCTTTCAACATTATTAGATACTATCAAAATGCTCTCTAAAGAGGTTTAAATAATTTTACAATCCTATAGTAACAGAAAAAAACAGCATCTGCTGTCACATCTTTGCCATTAAATCATTATCAATATGATGGTATGTTATCTTGTTGCTTGCACCAGCATTCCCATGATAACACGTGACAATTTTAACTTGTTATTGGTCTTATCTTACCTATGTTTTGTCCATTTTTCTCCTAGGTCTTTGTCTTCTTTGTTACTAATTTGCAGGATTTCTTTATTTACCATGGATATTAATCCTTCATTAAACATGTGTGTCTAAATGTATTCTCATATTCTATAGCTTGTCTTTTACCTTTGTTTAAGGTATATTTTCCTATACGTACACTTACATTTTTTTTAACATAGTTAAATTTATCACTCTTCTCCTTTACAGCTTGGAGCACTTTGAATCTTGTTTAACAAACAAACAAACAAACAAACCATTCCCAATATCCAATATCCAATATTATAAAGATGCTTTTCTATATTTTCTTCTAAAAATTTAACAATCTCTCTTTATAATGTCTCCAATTCATCCAGAATTTATTTACAGAAATATAACTTTATTTTTACCATGCTGCCCCATCATTACTTTTTGAATAGCCTCTTCCCATAGAGATTTGTAGTACAATGTCTAAAACATAGTCTCATGCACAAGAAGTTATCTTTCTGTGGTCTCTCCTCTGTTTGCACGGTCTGTTCTCTATGCATTCAAATATCACAGCATTATAATTAATCCAGCTGAATCCATTAATTCTACTTCTTCAATTAATTTTAGTATCATTCTGTCAACTTTCACGGCAAACACTCTTGGTTTTGTTATTCTATTTCTGGATCAAATTTATAAATTAATCTAGGGAATTTTAAATCCTTTATAATATTGAGTCTTCCCATTTGATAATGTATATAGCTGTTTTTTATTTAGATTTTTCTTTCGAATCTTTTAATCCACAAATTATTGCATATCTTTTGTTATATTTACTATGAAGTACATTATAATATTTTGTTATTCTAACTAGGATCATTGATGTAATCATGTTTTTGATATACTGTTGCTAGTAGAATAAAGAGCTATTGATTTTGTTTATTTAGTTCATATCTAGTAATATTACTGACTCATAGTAGCATTAATAGTGTACTGATTCTCTTTAATTTTTCTAGTTGGACAATCAAATCATTTGAGAAATGATAAATTTATCCTTTTGTTGCCTTACTAAGTTGGCTAGTAATTAACATAGCTGAAATTTAAAATATAATGTTATCAAAAACAGGTGCTTTATTCTACTTTGTAAATTTAATTATATATACAAAAACATAAGGTCTTCAGGGCATACAGGGAAACAAAAACAGTTGATTTTGGGGAAGGATTTACTTTTTAATAACTATTTCCTATAGTTTTCAAAAAGCATAATTTTCAAAGTAATGTGCAAGAAAATAAAACATTTTATAATATTAAAAGTAATGAGATCAGTAAGAAATACATGAAAATGACAGATTATTTAAACAACAATTAATCTTAACATATGTGGGTACTTATTTCTGCAATGATAAAGGATTTGTCAGCTAGAAAACCAAATGACTCTACTTCATATAGCCCACCATCTTCACTAAGCATGAATTTAGTAGGATAAAGAAATGGATTATACTGTCAAAAGAATTTTTGAAATTCTATTAATTTTGCCTTGATTATAAAATTAATGAAAGATGGAACCCTCATTAAAACCATGAGGCAGGCCTACTCATATCCTTACCCCAAACAAATTCAAGGTCAACGTAAGTAGGAGCACAGATGAGAAATGACTTCAAAAAAGTGTCTTTTAACACTGGGTCTCTAAGGCCTAATGAGTTAATAAGAAAACAAACAAAAAATAATATCCTGACCCAATTGAAAAAGTTATGTGGGATAAGTAAAGAAAAACTGAGCAAAGAAAGGGAAAATTATAGGAGAAATAAAGTGAATGAGGGACATTAAGGTTAATATGAAAATGGAAGATGCTAGGATAAAAATGAAAATTTCCAAATAGAAACTCCAAAAGAAAAAATATGAATAGAAAAAAAAAAAGAATTTTCTTCAAGAGAGGGTCCACTTCTCCACATTCTCTCCACCAACTTTTAATTTTTGTGAATGTGATTGATGATGTGAAATCCAAGTAGTATTTCTTACAGAGAGAAATGCAGGGAATAATTCACAGGATGAAAGAACAAGATAAAAAGGTACCTGAAACTGGGGAATTAATATATGGAAGAGTACTAACGAACTCTGTGAGAGGAAACAGCACTTGTTTTAAAATGAAGTAAACAGCTATAACGAGTGGATAAAGGGGTGAGGATAGGATAAAAAATAGCAAGAACAAAAATTGCTCATATTCTGAAGTGAAGTACGTGTTGAAACAAATCGGGCCCCTATGCATTAAAAAAAAACTCATAAAAATTAAATCATTTATTCCCAAGAAACCAAAGAAAAGTGAGCCTGGAGTATAGAGAACAAAAAAATGCATCTACCGTATAAGAAAACAAAAGAAAATAATATTGAGGAAGAAAAGAAAAAATATAGATAATTATTCACTGAGCACATAGCATGTCAGGGGCTGTGGAAAACATGCTGAATTATAAAAAGAAAATGACTAGAATTATACACACAGAACAGCAAAAACACATAGGACAAACATCTAAGATTTGCTGTAGAGTTAGGGAAGGCATCACAGAGAAAATCGTTGAGCTGAATCTTGAAAGTAAAACAGGATGAAGCCAGGCTGTAGAGCTGAGAGGAGTAATTCACTAAAAAAGAAGCATGTGTTGTAGCAGAGAGGAATGAATCAAAATTTCCTGCATCTAGAGAATAATAATGGGGTTAAAAATGTGGATGCAACATAGAAACAGGTCACGAGAAATGGTTTATGTTCCAAATCATATTGATATATAAAAGGAAATAAACCATGACCCATACTTCAGAAGTAACTAATTATAATTCTTAAGGATTCATAGCTTTAAAACCATCATACAGGTTCTCAAATTCAAAAGAAAAAAAAAACTTGGCAATAAATTTGAAACAAAAGCAAGTTACTTCAACTTATTGAAAGAAACTCAGGGGTGGGAGGTTTGGCCACGCACCTATTAAAAAATATATGCACTAAGTCTGTAATAAAACTAAAAACAAAATCCAACATGTGGCTTATTGCTTTCAAGATGTATAAACCAAAAGACAGAGAAAATTTTAAATGAGATATTCAACAAAACTGTATTTTTTTTAAAAAAAAAAAAGGAAGCAATATTATTGAGTGTCAAGATTAAAGGAAAAATATCAAACTATGTGTTGTAATAAAATAACATCTTACGTCAAGTAGTAATAAATAAAATCGAGATAAAAACTGAGACATAAAAGGAGAAATCAACCGAAAAGAATCACATTCAATTATTAATTAGACAAATATTTACTGTGTGCCTGCTCCATGCCAATTATTATTCTTGGCACCCAGGTAATGAATGATGGCGACAAAATTCTCTGCCTCCTTTGAACTTACAGTCCAGGGAGAAAGACACACATACAAAACATAAGTACAAATACTTTTCGCATGCTGCAAAGTGCTATAAAGAATAAAGCAAGAAAGGAAAGAATGAGTGCTGGGTATCTCAGTTCTAAAATCGGTTGGGAAGACATAAACTGAGAAGTGAACATTTCTGCCAGGAGCAGGAAGAGGAAAGGAAGCAAGGCAAGCACAGCATCATTCAGACCCAGTGTGCAAATGCAGCAATGACAGAAGGAAACAGGACGGAATTAACAAAACAAAGTAAAGTAAGTAATAGACATTCTGGCCCTAAAAAATGGGGTCAATCTTCTGATTAATTAATTGTCTATGGTATGTATACAAAGCAAAGCTAATGTAAAATATTTTTTAAAAACCTAAATTTTAATCATTTTTTAAAACTCAAATCTACATTCTTGAATCAAACAAAATTCAATTTCTAGGGTGTCCAGTGAAAACAAAATAACAACTATGTATAAAAACAAACTGAAACACAAGAGATTATTTAGGATCCTGAAATTTTTAACCTATTGGATTAAGCAGAAATCATACACTGTAATAAATGTGTAACTTTTAATAAAAACGATAAACTGAGATTTCAACTCACAACTTCAGAAAAGGTCTATGGCCATGCCATTCTGAACAAGCCCTATCCCATCTGATCTCGGTCAGACTTGGATGGGAGACCACCTAGAAGACCAGGTACTGTAGGTGTAAAAATTTAAAAATAAGGGATTGTAAACTGACAAGGTCAACCAAGGGTTGGCTCGTCTAAAAAAGTAAATTAAAAAAAAAATTACTTCAGAAAAGTACAGGAAAATGTAAATAAAATAAGAGTAAAATTTAATAAACTAAAACACACATTCATTGATAAGATGAACACATATAAGAGACAACTCTTTGATAAAAACAGTAAAATCTTTATATCCCTAGAAATCACATAAGTAGAAATTAGAGAGAAGCAAATTGGAGATTAGAATAGATAAACTAGTGAATATTTTTAAAAACGTTTAAATAAATAAGGACATAGGTGATTTCCTATTAAAAACAACAGCACAAGAAGTAGAATAGAAAAGACCAAACTAAAAAGGAAACAGAAAATTATCAATAAAATATTTCCCAATTTAAGAGATACAAAGAGATATGGAAATTCTTTCCAACTTGAAGTTTTAATTTCTTAATTAAATTTAAAAAATCACACTTTATGTGTTACATATGCATAGAAAACATACAATAACTAAAAGAAAATTATAAGATCACTTAGAGGCACAAAGTAGGCATTTAATGAAATTCTATGCAAATTTCTATTAAGAATGGGTTCTACTTTTGATAAAGGTACTTATTTTAAACAACAAAAGTTATTATTATTAAAGATTCTTTAACTCACTATGATCTAAAAACAACTGACAAAAACATAACTACTAGAAAAAATAAGACAAAAGTACCATTATTTTTCTGATATCAAGGACATAATAGTTATTATACTGACCACAGTATTCCCAGGGTCTAACCCATTACAGGGCACATAAACGGAGAAAAATGAATAGTTATTATGAATAGAACATAATTTTTACATAAAGAGTTTACACAAATTGTTCATAAAATATTAATATTAATAGTTGTTTTTTGTGAAGTGACAACTATGGCTAATAAAGGTTCTATCGAGAGAATGTATCACTTAACAACATAAAAAATATATTGTTATTTATAAAAGTAATAATTTGAAAAAAAAAAAAAGCAGGAAGGGTCAAATTCACAAGAGAAAGAAAATACCAAAGAAAATGTTTCAGCTACCACAATAAAAAAAAAATTCAAACAATTCTTTACTACAATCCTATTGGAATGCAATAGGGCTAAATGCTTCAAAAGCTATTAAAATGTGGAATTTTAAAGAAAATAATCTACAACATTAAAAATTAATCTACACAAATAAACATGTAAATTACAGCATTAACAGCAGCATAAAATGGAAGTAAATGTACAACTGGAAAATAGGTAAATTATGACACCAAAGCAAGTTTTTAAATGGCATACTACTACATGAAAAACATTTTATGACATAATGCTAAGCTTAAAAAGTAGAATTTGAATCTGTGTATGTATATAATAACCATTGTCCATGAATTATAAAAATAAATCATCTTTGAGGAATTTTAATCATAAATAAAATTAATCTTCTAAATAGTTACTAAAAATAACTCCCTTTAAAAAGTACGAATTCTACAAACATTTCAAAATTCAATTTTAGAGCATTATGACTAAAGTCTCATTTTTCATCATAATATTAAGAAAGACTAAAAACACAGCATTTGCTGTCCTAATACATGAGTCACCAACAAAAAGGACAGGTTATGACTAGATAAGAACATCTGAAATAAATTTTTTGGGAAAAAATCCTATAATTTATTCCAGAAAATTAAGGAGTAGAAGGCACTGAAAATGCACAAGACTTATCTAGTACATATTATACTCACATATTCAGCAGGTGTGGCAGCAGACACTATCCATTACCCATTCCATATCTATCCCTCCCCAAGTTTTCTCTAACAATAGATTCTCAATTTAGTCAGCCAACTCTGGAGCACTCTGGCACGCATCCTCTATCTTAGCCCCAGGAGATAAATCATGACTTCTCTAAATCAGCCATGGATTCTCGTGCCCCAAGACTAGTGACTGGTCTAGAGATACCCACCTAATCTAGTTCTGAGAAGTAAGCAGGTGACTGTACCATGCAACTTCCTGGCAAACTTTAGCATTCCAGATAAAAAGTAACACACTAGCAAACCCTCTGCCCACAATCTTCTTCCTCCCCATTCTTCCTCCCCCTTCTTCCTTCTGGAGTATAAGAAGCCTAGAAGAACAACAGGCAACTTACATTCATCAGGCCAGCCTGAGCAAAGACACCAATGATGAAAAGGACAAAGATCCAGGGTCCCTTATGGCATCTCTGAGCATGTATACCAGCTCTGGAGTTCTGAATTCTGGGGCTGCTTCTCATGTGAGAAAATAAAACTTTTATTTTGATAAAGTTACTGAAGTGGTTTTCTAATGCTTCTGGCTGATCACATTCCTAACTGATACAGCAAATAAATCTGAAATAGGTAAATGTGATTTTTATTCAAATACTTGCCATTTAATTTTTATCAAGAGTAGGCAATATTTTTATTGAATATATTTAAACGAGAGGTTGTAGGCAGAATAAAAGGAAAAAGAAACAAAAACATGGTAGCTTATGATAGAATCTTTCAGATTTATCTCTAAATTTAGCTCCTACAGTAATCAGAGTCCATTAAAAACATACAAAAATCTTACACATAAAGCATAAATTTGGGATGTTAATGAAGGAGTCTCATTCTCTCCGCCTATGTTTTAATGATTAAGAAAAAGTACTCCACATCAGATATGGCTCAGGAAAATGAAGTGAATCTTCATATAAAAAATAAACATACATAATTCTCCCACTTTAAATGGGAATTGGATTCTTATTTTTTCAAGTTAGAAAACCAGCTTTTGGAAATTTCAGAAATTAAATTTTATACTTGGTAGGAAAAATGCACAAAGCTTTTTAAAATTCTGTTTATAACGATGATTAAGGTTCAAAGTAGTCTAGTGATGAATCAACGGCTAGGTCCAAATCCTTTGGTTTAAAAAAAAAAAAAAGTTCTCTATTACTCTACACTTACTTATCAGGTAAATAAAAAGGTCAAAATATTTCACATGGATATCTCTATAAGATCATTAGTGCCTTAAATGATAGAACCATGAATCTTTTAGAATGTCCGAAAACAATGTTGGTATAAAAATTTTCTTGGGGAAGTTCAATGACACTCGAAAAAAATCTCTATACGGTGAATATTACTAAGAAAAACTTTAAAAACTTTTTAACTTACTATGCTTTTCTCTACAAAAAGTAAAGTTGCAGTTAAGCTTGAGCAGGAAATGAAAATGTTGATATCTGCTGGAAGTTTGCATGCATTCAAATGCTTCAAAATCTAGAGAGGTGAGTTCGATTACTTTGACTCACAAAACAAACTTTCACAAGCAAATCACTTGTGTGTGTGTGTGTGCCAGTTCCACGGCATCCACAGCTTTCGCCAACCTTCCACGCCATTTCTGATTACAGATCGTTAAATAAAAGCATGGGGAGTGGTTCATTGAGACTCTTGATGTATCTTCTCCCAAAACAGAAATCTACCAGAATGCATGCTGGAGCTCTCCATGTGTCCAGTTTCCCACTGTCTCCTAAAAACACCTATTGCTAACAGAAAAGATTAAAAAAAAAATTGCTTCATTTTTAGAAAAGCAAGATTCTCTTCCTAAGAACGGTAAGTGTCTAGCACAGTGCCTGGGACACTTCAGGCAGTCAAGGAAAAGTATTGCTCTTCTCTCTATCTTTCAAGTCTATGCTCTGATAGTCGCTCAATAAATATCTGCATTCAAAAAATATTTGAGGCATCATTCTATGTGCTGAAGCTATTACCCTAAAAATGTTTACATTTAGTGGGAAAACAGACAATGACAAAATAAACATGATCTAATAGCAACATACAGGACTTAGGCTTTGAGTTCAATAAAATATTTTTTAACCTATTCTATCTGGAATGCCACCATCAAGAATATTAATTCTAAAAGCGAATTTTTGGTTTAAAACATGATGAAAGACAACTTATTTCTAATCACAAACCAACACTTTTCATTACCCATGATACAGCTTAGCGGTATCCATTTTCTAGCCTGTTGGAAGTATTTTCATGTCAACTGAGTTACAAATAGTTTAAAAACTAAACTTGTATAAATTAGGAAATTAGTAGTTACCATAAAATAAGCAAGAAATAATATTTCACATCCCATTTTGCAGTCAACTCAATCCTAATGTTATAATCCATAATATTCCTATCATGGAAAATTGAGGTAGGTTTCTTTGTATCGGTTATATCTTTAAAAAGCCGATTTTTCATTTTTGGGCCTTTTAAAACAAAATATGAACTCAAGGACAAGTCAATCATGCCTTTGGTTTAATTTTATTTTATTTTGTTCATTTTCATCCTTTATATTCAATAAGGTACTTTCACAAGGACCCAAGTTTAATAGAACCATAATCATATGAATTAAACAGGCACTCCAGTACTGAATGTCAGAGGAAAGTCAGAACTTAACATGTAGCATAAGTGGTCCCTCTGTGTAGATAAGTATAAAAACAGGACCTGTAGCAGCATCTTTAGTAGCAAAATCCTCCTGGTTGACAAATAGTAGACTTCCTTTCTTACGAAATTAATGCGTGCAAAGGACTTAGCTAAGAATATAATATACATGAATGGAGGATGATTTTCTATGTGTAAAAGCAATGAAAGAAATTGCAAAAGAAAAGGTTGATAGATTTGGTTATGTGAAACTTTTAAAACATCTGTACATCAAAGGCAAACTAAAAACTAATAAGAAAACTACAACAAATACAACATAGGTTTAATATGCTGAATATATACAAAGAGTCACTGAAAATCAAGATAAATGACTCTTAAAAAAATGGGTAAAGAAGTATTAACAACCTACAAAGGCAAACAATACATAATTAGCTAAACATTTGAAAAATGTTTCTATTCAATAAACAAATACTAATGAAAAGGGGTTTTTGGGGGTTGGGTTTGCTTGCATTTTACGAAATGTGCTCAGTGGCTACTGGTTAAACTAGTAATATGTATCAAGAGCCTTTGAAATGTTATATACTTTTACCTCTTTATTTATTCTAACAAGGTCTTAGGAAATAATCCAAAAAACCAAAATTTTATGCAGATGTTTATCACAGCATTACTTATAACGGAAAAGAAAATAACCTAAATGCCTCCAAACTAGGTAAATAATGGACTGTCCAAAATGCATTATTATATACTCATTAAATTATGTTCAAAGTATTTTTAATTACATGAGAGAATACAATGTTAAATTTAGATTTAAAAAAACTGTGTGTGTTAATATGATCTCAATGACGTAAAGAAGAATAAAAAACAAGTAACAGCAGCACATTCACAGTCGGGGGGAATCTCACCAGCAAGAAATGTCCTGGTGTTGGTTATGTTAACAGAGATTATCACTGTTCCCTGTGCGCTCTGCTGTATATCCCACGTTTTCTAAGGCTCTAAGAAAGGGTCTCTACTAAGTTCATCACTAAACTTTCAGCACTGTGCCTGGCACACGGTAGGTCCTTAGAAATATCTGTTGACCAAATTTAAAGCCAAGGAAAATGTAAACATTTAACAGAAAAATTTATACACGCATGCATACATATATACACGTGTGTGTGGATGTGTGTATATGTATATGTACATCCAAAGAGAGTAGCAATATTAAAAATTAAAGAGGAAGAAACTTTCCTGCATTTACGTTGGTATTTATAATATTACGAAAAGCATAATAGTCTGGGTACAGCAGGTAAGGGGAACATGAAAGAAAACATCCAAAACCTGGCCCACCCTCAAAAAAAAAATAATTTGTAAGAATAAAGTCAGAGGACATTATAATTTGTGAACTATTATATTTGTTCTTATCAAAATACGAATGAACAAAAGCACTCATGAGCTCTTTATTAGAAGGTCACCACTGAGGAGTTTTCCTCAAGAATGCAAAGACTGTCTCCTCACGTTTCATACTGGGAGTTAACTGATAAGGAGCTAAAGACTTAAAGCAATAGAAAAAGAGCTACCTTTTGTCACAAGTCTGTAACTCAAAAGCATATATAAATTATTAAACTTTGTCTTTTTAATCGCTGCAATTATCTTTCAGTCTCTGATGTTTAAGTTCCATGGTTTACTTTATGGTCATCCACTTTTAAATTCAATATCATGTCTTCACTCATGCAAAAGGAAACAGTAATATTGTTTAAAAAGAAATGTGATACCTAAACTTCCTGAAATTAATGTTTGAAGGTTTCAGCACAGTGAAACCACGACTGGTCTGAAAATATCAAAAGACATTAATTGTTTAGAAAAAATGCAGTATTTTAAAAAGAATTCTCCAAACTACTCTGTTGAAAGAAACATGTGAGTGCATGTCCCTACAAACCAACAGAAGGAGCCACTGTTCCTACGTATTAGGAGAAAAAACTTTTCCCCCAACTTGATATTAATTCTTGTACATCTCAAGTAATGAGCAGAATGTTCTACTCAGAGAGGCCAAGGCTTAGAGTCAATAACTGGGGGAGGTGATGAATTTCAAATAAAAACCCCAACCTGAAAAATATAAAGGACAACCAGAGCCATCTTTTGCCATTTCCTATGGATATTAAATTACTGGTTCAAAGCATACTACATTTACCAATCTCCAGTATCTCCACGACTAAGGAAATTAGTAACTGAAATTCTTCAACAAACTTTTTCTGATTACTTAATACTTCATGCATAACACTGTACTAAGGTCTCAGATTAAGAAAGCTGATAAGAACTGCATTTATTTGAAACATCAATCAGTTCTATACTAAAAACTAGCGTACAGGCATTTTGATACTTGCTTTCTACATGAAAAAAAATTCTATAAGATGTTATGGAGTCCTAAGCAATTCAGTATGACCTTGGACACACATAAATCTATATAAAATGTGTACAAGCCGAGGAAAAAGGTTCCCTTTCTACAAAGTTGTTACGTTTTCCCTTTTCTCAGAATATCAATTCACAGGTCTGCTCAAATTATGTTAGCTTTCTCCAGAAAAAAAAAAAAAAATGTTCTGAAAAACATGTCTTTCCGACCTTGATGCCCAATTTAAAAAATATTCAATTAAATATCCCATTCAGTTGACTGAGGGGTAAGGAAGAGCTGAAAAAAGAAAAAAGAAGGAAAAGAAAACATTTTTTCCTCTTCTGTCATTACTGTTTTTAACCTCACATGTCTCTCAAAGTGTTTAGCTCCATGGTGATAAGAACAGGCGAAAAATATAGAAACACTGAAAGAACAAATTCCCTCAGAATATTTTAGGGTTTCTACTGCAAAGTTTATGGTGGCATTACAGAGCCATAAGTTGAAAATAGATTCTTATAACTTAGTAATGATGTAAGATCCACAAACTTCCTTTATAATAGTAATTCTAAGTAATTTAAATTTTGTAGGTAATAGAAATTCAACAAATAAAATGCTGACAGCAGATCTCTCACTGCATAATTGGATTTACAGACTTCTGACATCATGCTTAAATGCAGTAAAGCTATACAGACACATTTCATGGATACTAAGTAAGATACATTTGCTTGAAATGAGAAATATATAATCCAATTTCTATTACTGTTTAAACATGTTTAATTCCAGTGAAATCACTAAACAATGCTACATGTCTATTCCATTAGCATTAAGACATGATACGTGGCTTTCTAACTTAATTATCTGAAAACACATTAATCCTTAGTTGGTACTTCCTTTTAAAAATGTGTTCTGTGATGTCACTATAGCGTTATAAAAATAAGCAGAGCTTCGCAATAAGAGAGGCCTTCTGACAGATAACAGACATTATTGGGGTGAAGAAATGGAAAAAAAAAAAAAAACCAGGTTGGAAACTTGGAGAAGTATAGTTCAGGAACATTTACTATCCACAGATGGAGAGAGTCTGCCAAGACACAAGCCAAAGAGCCATGCCACCCCACTGTCCGACAGCTCGGAGAGAAAGGGGCCCCCACAGGAATACTTCAACAAAAAATTATCCTGGAAACTTAACACACTCCGAAATCTTTCGAAATTAATAAAAATTCCATTTGGTAATGAAATACAAGATACATATGAACAAAAAAACCCAGAAGTTTTCAATGAGTTCATTTATTCACGATAAACAAGTTACTACCATCAAGTGTTAAGGAGCTATTAGAGGAGCTTTTTACTCCAAACTACATAGGGCACAGAGCACTAAGGACCACAGTATAATGCTGACTACTATGCTTCTAGCTGGATTTGGAAACTCTGCCCACGGAGATGGCAGGAACACAACTGAGAACGGGTGTGATCACATACAGAGGAATGAAGGAGGGCCAGACCCTATTCCTGGGTGAGTGCACACGAAGAGGAAGAGGCAGCACTGTCGTCCCCTCTAGCAGGCCATCTCTCTGACCACGGACCAAGTGGGATGTTTGTCCCTTCCAGGCAAGTCCAAGGACCCATCTGTTCTTTCAAAGCACTTTCCATGCTTTGTGGTAAGCTCTTTGGGGACAGAGACCAGGTCTCATTAACGTGTATAGCTTCAGACACTGGCACAGTCAGTCACGCAGTTCCTGTTCCATGAATATTTGATATAAGAATAAGAAAATGAGAAAAAGAAAAGCTAGTAAAAGAAGTTATTTTCTTAGAGGTAAAGCCATGAAGAAAAAAATGAACCATTCTTTAGGAAATGAGGCAGAAAACAGAAAAGAATGAGGTTAATACAGTAATATCACAAGCAAAGGAAAGCCCAAGAATATGGAGAACTGTGTACTTGAAAATTAGAAGATCAAAGAGTTCCAGGACTTCAAGGGCAGAAGCCATAGTATAAAAAAGTTAGGTATAAACAATAGGGAAACACTGAATACTTTTTTCCTAAGATCATGAATAAGTCGAGGATGCCATTCTCACCATTTCTAGTTAGCCTTATATTGAAAGTTCTAGCTAGTTCAACAAAGGCAGGAAATTTAAAAAGCTATAATAATGAGAAAGGGAGAAGTAAAACTATATTATGCATAGACATCTATCATGACGATGTATGTCAACAGCCCTGTAAAACACATACGCACAACAGTAGAACTAGCGAGTGAATTTAGAAGTTTTGCAGGTCAATGTACAAAAAGCAATCGTCTGTCTCTAAACTTAGCATTTGAACTGAAAATGAAATTTTAAAATACTACTATTTAAAAGAATGTAAAAATCTAACAAGTCTAATGAAAGATATTGAAAGCTATAAAATACTGCTGAGAGAAATTAAGCATAGAGGCTTGTGGGGAAGACTCAGTATTATCAAAATGTCCATCCATACAAGTTGAAAAATAGGTTCAATGAAATGTCAGTCAAAATCTAGCAGACTTTTATGGGGGAAGTAAAGATTGATGAGTTGATTCTAAAATTTATAAGAAAATGCAAAGGATCCATATTAGTCAAAACAATCATGAAAAACTACAAAGCTAGAAGACTTCATTCTTTGACTTCGAAATTTATAAAGCTATAGTACTCAAGACCATGGGTAACTGGCACAAAAACACTAGAGCAATGGACCAGAAAGGAGCCCACAAACGGAAACACTCACATACTGGCCACTGATTTCAATCAAGACGCCAACTCAGTTCAATAGGAAAAGTCCTTTAAACAAGTAGTACTAGATACACATATAAAAAAAAAACTTCGACAGTTACATATATGACAGTTATTTCATATATAAAAAACTTAAGAATAGGTTATCAACTTCAGCATAAAGGATAAAATCCTAAAGCATCTTTAAGTAAGTAAATATAGGAAAATATATTCCCTATATTGAATAGGCAAAGATTTCTTAGATAATACACAGTAAAGCACTAACCATGAAAAATTATAAATCGGACTTAAAATTAAACTTTCTGCTCAAAAGACATCATTAAATGTGTGTACATACATTTATTATTTAAATGTATGTTTTAATACATATTTGAAATCTTACAAATTAACAATAAGAAGATAATTCAACAACAACTCACAACTTAAAAGACATTGCAAATAAAGATATATGAATGACCAATAAGCAAAAGAAAAGATGCCCCGAATCATTAGTTAACAGGAAAAAGCAAATTAAAATCACAATGAGACATTGTTTCACACTCACCCTGCCAGAGTGGCTAAAAAAGTAAAAACAAACAAACAAACAAACAAACAAACAAAAACCCCTCTAACACCAAATGCTAGTAAAAATGTGGAGCAACTGGAAACTCTTAAATTAAATGGCATAACCATTTTGGAAAACAGTTTGGAAGTTTCTTATACAGTAAAACATACATCTACTCTGTGATCCAACATTTCTAGTCCTAGGTATTTATTTACCCATGAGAAATGAAAATACATGTCCACAAAATGACTTTAATAAGAACGGTTATAGCAGCCTTATTCATAACAGCCAGTAACTAGAAACAAATCTTAAGAACACTTAAGATCTGTGCATTTTATTGCATGTATATCTCAAAAACAAACAAAAACAAAAAACAAAACCAACCTTTAAGCAGAAAGATTAAAGGTTATAAAAAGAGTAATAGGGTAACCCTCCCTTGTGCCCCACTTCTTGATTTCCCCACACTGGAAATAAGAATGACAGGGATCTGAGGGTGGGGTTGAGTGAGAAGATTTGTGCTGGAGAGAGAAAGGGAGCTGAAGGATGTTTATAGGCAAAGAAAAACATGAGGAGATGAGGGGAGGAGAGAAAGGCATAACGTGACTAGAGGATTAATATCTAGAGAAGGCAAGTGGGCCACAAGACAGACAGGACAGAGAGGTTAACTGCGGAAAAGAGTGGCTATCGCAAAGCATAGAGCTCGGTGTGGAGAACAGAGGAAATGCAGGAGCTGGGGTGCTGGAAGGAGGTTTATTATCTAGTACAAAGGTCCCCAATCCCCAGGGCGCAAACCAGTACTGGCTGGTGGCCTGTTAGCAACCAGGTCGCACAGCAGGAGGTGAGTGGTGGACCAGCAAGCGAAGCTTCATCTGTATTTGCAGCCGCTCCCCAGCCGCTCCCCAGCATCACCGCCTCAGCTCCACCTCAGACCATCAGACATTAGATTCTCACAGAAGCACCAGTCACTGGTGCCAAAAAGGTTGGGGACCGCTGCTCCCCAGGTTAGATCCATGGACTTGCCATAAAGTGGTGTTTGACTCCTTCTCCTAAACCTAATAATCAATTACTACTGATTCTTAAGTGTCTTGTACTTCCTTAGTGCCATCCAATGGCAAATGTCCTGACAGAAGAACCTTGAGGTATTACTGTGCAGTGGCTATAATACCAGCCTAAAATAAATGAGAGAATATCTGGCAAAAGACTAGAATCTCTCTTTTGAATGATGTATGCATGGTGTCAACAGGGATTAACTTTTATAGAAAGCATGCAAGGGCCCATCTGTTTCCTGCTTTTTAAATGACTTATTTTGCTACTTTTAACAAATCATTATGCCTTTGGGCCTTTATTTATCCTTCAAATGGAGATGTCACAGACTAATAAACATAAGAATCCTTAAATTAGCCAAACATTCTAAATATGGAACATGCTCTCTAGGGTACTTCACTCACCAACAGGTGGAACTTAACATTTAATAAGTGGTCCAATAAAGGAGCTCATCCGCCTCACAGGCAGCACACTCTCTAGAGGTGGAGATCAGACACTAACCACCTTCCCTGCAGCACGAACAGTCTGCCTGCTCTGGAAGCTACAACTTCCTTTTCTCTGCACATCTGAGTACTCGTTGAAAACATGATTTTACCCTAATTTCGGCCAATTTAAGATGCCTAATAACTGTTAAGTTCGAATACTATCTCTCTTCTGAAGAACTCTAGCCTAACAAGAATTAAAATGTTTTCATCTGGGTGAATCAGTGTTTTCATCACTACCGTATCCTTCTTAGAGAACACGTCACTTCCACGATTAACGGATAAATTTTTTGTCAGCCCCAGCTATCATACTGTACTTTACAAAATCTGAAAGTTCCTTAAAACAAATTCTGAGTCAGCCTGATCACAGCCTTGCACAGAAAATGACTTCGGTATATATTGGAAAGGAAAGGACAGACAGCGTGAGCTCAGCAATGTCCCTCTGGTCAGGCAGTCTCAGCAACACACGCAGTAATCAGCCGATCTCTTCCCCTGAGCAGAACAAGCTGCTGACAACGAGCAATTAGTGTTCCGACACAACTCCAAGAGGCTTGTCAATGTAAACTGTCGGACAGTGACAAAGAATGCCAAGCCTGCCCGATACGGTCTTTTTGGAGCTCCCCCTTAGAGTCAGCTCAGGCTGATGATGAAATGCAAAGGGCATTGGCGAGGTGCTGCTGGGAGCGCAGAAGGAGGGTCAGGCCTGCTTCCAAATGTGGCACGGCACCGTCCCTCTGAATGAGGCGCCCACTCCGATAATATCTGCAGCAGAAGCAGCATCTACCTCTTCACCCACAGGGGCTTGGGGGCTTGACAACAGTTCTGTTGTCTAATTACTCTGGGAGAGAGGAGAAGGAAACGTTATTCCCTCCTCTCAAGTCTCCTTGCAAGTTATACTTTCTGCAGTCCAGGACACACGTCTCTCTGATCACATCGATCCGTACAAATCGAAAAGACTGAGGGCAGAGTTAAATCACCCCTCAAAAGCAGTATTTTATATAAAATACTACAAGTCTGCCAGAGAAACAGTCCTCTCACTGAATAAGAAGTGAGATTAAGACTCTGAAACAGTAATTGCAAAAGCCAGTTATTTTCATGTGGCCAGGAACTCCATGGTCATTGCCAATAGAAATTTACTGCCATACATAAAGGACAGTGACTTCCTTAGTTGTAAATGTTATGAAATAGCAACAACTCATTTAATGCAATATATGCTACAAATTGGTTTCTTCTTCAAAAGGTCCAAGCATTAAAAGCTGGCCTAATCAAGATAAAGCTCTTCCCTGGAAACAGGATTCTCAAAAACCCCCCGGTACTCAGATGGAGGTCATGAACTAAACAGAATATTTACAGTCACCCACTCAAGCAGAGAATAACAGCAATGACAATTCCCTCTCTCATTTATGACACTTTAAAGTTTACTGGCGAGCATTTTTGTGTTCATCATCTCGTTTGGGAATATGGGCCAACCCCGCACAGGACGGCAGGAGCATCCCAGCACCATGGCCTGATAAAGGTAGCAGGAAAAGCAAAGCAGCCCTCTGTCCTTGGAGGAAACAAACTAACAAAATCAAAATAACTGTATCTTCTCTCGTGATGAGAAAGTTAACTATAACGCTATTCTGAGGACCACAGTGTTCTCCCTATTTGAAAGCAACACCCCAAGACTGCATTCAGTGAACATGCCCGATAAAGGGGAGTCAGAAAAAGAAAGTAGGCAACTACTTAAGAAGCCAGACTTTTGCTTTTCTTTCTTTCTTTCCTTTTTGTTTTTGTTTGCTTGTTTTGTTTTGCTTTCAAGCATTCAAACTTATAGGAATGGGCTTACTTTGCTCTTTTATATCCAGAAATACCAGAAAATAGACATAAACTCCAAAGAGCACCATGACACTGTCTCTATTTTATGACAAAAGGAAGAAAGTGAACATGACAATGAAGTTGAGACCTAATCACAAGGACAGAGAGATCTGAAGTAGCAAACTAGAGAAGGCAGAGAAATGCTCGAGTGTCCAGAACACCCACTACCAGACGTGACACATCACTGCCTTCCTTGCTGATGACATCCATGTACCAGGTGAAAGGACTGTCCCTAAGGCAGTGTTGACTAGAGCTGTGGTTTCATATCAGTCTAGGGGACTCCAAGAATCCCAAAGAATAGCAAAAATTCAGGACAATATTTTATTTCAACCAATTTACAGAAGACCGATGGGTCACAAAAATCTAATGTAAGGCTGGCTGGAAATCACTTGGGAACTAAACAACAGTGTACCCTCTTGTTGTGAAACTTAGAAAATAATTTCTCATACTTCTTACACCTCTAGCGAAACAGAGATCCTAGTGTACAAGGGGTAGGGAAGATGATTCGGTTTTTAAAAAAAAAGTACTCAACTTATTTCATAGCTTCCTCATAGAATTATTGAAGGATGAATTCATCTGGTAGAAAATCAGAATGGCTATTTTAAGGAAAGAATGAGCCTGTTTTCTTTTTCCTGCACGTAGTTAACGAGTCAGCAAAACAGTCAAACTTTCTATAAACTGAGCATCTACTATAAAAAGAAAAATCACTGACAAGTTGGCTATTGCTCAAAAACTGCCCTCAGATCCTGGCCAGGAAATGGTAGCTACCTGGTGTGATACAGGTCGACAAAACCAACAACAAAAACAGTTAAAGGAGTAATAGTAGTTAGCAATTTCTCTCTGGTGTTTTATTTTCTACCACAAAGTAGACCACAAATTTCTCACTTCTACTCTTTTTCTCTAATTTTTTTCTCAGATCAGGTCCACCGCTTCATTCTTTATCTGAACTTGATTTCGTTCCAACCCCAACTTAGAACAAAGTCAAACACACATCTCCTTTCTCTTTCTCTCATCAAAAACAGAGAAAAATAGAAGGGGTGGAGATAGCCCACTTTGAAAGAACAAGAATGAGGATTAGGAGACCAGTTGAAAATAACTTACCCAAATCCTTTCCAAAAACAGATTACACTGGATTCTTATCTAACACAAAAAAACCTGTCTAAATGTCTTTGCCTCTGAATAGTAAACTTCACAGACTCAGTAACCCACTGACTGTGTCCTAACTTGGTAAGAGTCCAAGTAGCAAATAAATAAGTTTATTTCTAGCTGTGAATAGTTCACTGCAATAAATCTGAGTACTAAGCAAGAAAACCAACTAATACAAACCGTGACATTGTAGATAAAAAGACAAGGGTTACGAGCTATTCAGCTTGATTATGCAAAATCTAAAACCCATGAAGGTACCCATTAGTAAAACTACAGGAGAGATAGAATACTATATATTAGTGACAATATTTTGTAAACAAATTAAAAATTTGCTTTCGTAAACCATTTAAATACTAAGCTCTCTCAATTTGATGCTTAAAACTAAAAACATATTATGACACCAATGAATCAAAGTTGGAGTGTTTCCTAACACTCAATACAATAATACAAACTTATAAAATAATCCAAAACTTGGCAATATTTGTCTAATGTCATTCAAATCAGTCTCTCCATGGAGGGGATTACTGTCGCAAAAGTGAACTCTGGCAAGCTGCTGCTGTATGGCTAAAGAATCTTCAAAGGCAGTGCTACGTTCTTACATTAACGGCTGCTTACACACGTTCTTTTAAAAATCCTCACTTTCTTCCAGGGGTGGAGTTTCCCAAAGAATTCCAGGCTGAAATCTAAACTAACATAGCGCCAAAACTGAGTGATACCACAAAATGCAGACTTCCTTCAAAACAACTTTGACACTAAATCTTTACTTGGAAGGGAGGACAAAGGACAAAGTTCTCATCATTTGCTCTGTTTACACCACAATGGCTTCGGAACAAGAGACTGTGGGGGTCATTACTGGCCAACTGGTTGAAGTGCATCACTGCTCAGGAAGAATGCCTCTGCTAAGGGGAGACACTTAAAAGAAGCCCACTGGAAGCTAAGAGGGCTGTGGCACACCAAGTTATTTTGAGCCTCAGAGACCGAGGCCCACGAATGCTCAGAAACTATCAAAACATCACAGAGAACAAGTACTTTCAGATCCAAGGGAATGTTTGTTGCTTACTTGAGTCTCTGTAGTGTGATGATTTGAAAACCAAACAATAACTCAAGTTATTATACCCAAGTTATTATAAACTGCAACATGAAATGAAATAATCAAAGATCTAAGTTAAGGCAGAATTCCCTAAGTTCTGCAGTGTTGCACATTAGGTTACGCGGAGCTGCTCCAGCCCCAGGAAGAGCTGAGAGGGGAGGCGCGTCACATGGCTGCGGACAGATACACCATATTAAAAAAAACAATCCAGTAGGGACTCTGTCCTTCAATCATCCCTTGAAAAGTACCATGTGCAGCCTTTGGTTCACTTGACTGTTCTCTATCTTTCTGTCCTGGGAACAGAAGACATTTCTTTTAAAACTATATTATTTTTCTACTCTTCCTATAAAGCAGCTTATTTAAGCTCCTTCACTTAAAAACAATCCTCACACCTACATAGAGAAACACATCTTACACAAGAAAATCTCTGCCTAGAAATCACTAGAAATAAAAGTTAATGAAAAAAGGCCAGAGTCCAGCTTCTCTTTAAAGAGGCTCTCTCCTTATCCTATGATGAAATGGTCACTACCTATAGAAATAAATACTTGCAATTTAGAAGATATTAACTTTAACACATACCATATATAACTATTGAAGAATTTCTGGCTGCTATCACCTTCAGTCCTTTATTAATAATTGGTGTGAGGATTTTTGTAAATGGTGTGCTCTGTGTTCTGTGATAACACATTAGCCAACATTAATAACAACTACTCTGGATAGTAAAATTATAGATAATTTTCATTTTTCATCTTTATGTTTATCTGCTTTCATACATTTTCACAAGTACATATTGTTTTTATACGTTATTATTTTTTTTTTAATTTGCTGGAGGACAGTGTGTTAAAATGAGATTTTCTTGATGTTTCAAACCAGTAAACTGAACGGATGTTATCCCAAAGGATCAGCAAAATACAACTAAAGGATCAAATTACAGCAACAATGAATGCTGGACGTTGGCTGAAACTGTAAACTAATGAGCTCTATACTCTTGCAGAGTGAATGGATATACATACACTGTTGTTTCCATCTTTAAAATGAGGCCACTATGTAATAACAATGGGGACATCATCAAATTTTATGGATGGGGCCAAATATTCACACAAAAATAGAGACAGCTGGTCTATCTTCACACCTTGTTTTGCAGAGCCTTCCAGATTACAGAGGAAGTGCCTAACTCTACAGACCAGACTAACTTCTACTTCATTGATTTAAGAAGAAAGTTGTCTTTTTTTTTTTTTTTTTAAATAAAGGTGGGAAGCTTTCATCAGGATTAGCATTCATTCAAAAAATTGAGATTTCATTTCCAGTTAGAAGGCATCTGCTACTGAAGGATAAGACAGAATCAAACATGAAACTCCTTCAGATATTTTTACACTCATTAAGAACTTCGGAATTCTTAACTGAGGTCTTACAATCACTGTATCCATTAACAAGAGATATCGACTGCCACAGAAAAATAATTTATACAAAGTCATCCAGGAGCCATAAAGTGACATTAAATTTCCTCTAAAGGTAAGCCTTTCACACCCCTGTTTAAGTGTTGGCTAATGACCCAATTATTTACACAATAAGCAAACTAAGGATATAACATTGGGTGATTTGTATTTGGAACTGAAGCAGGGTCTCTCAGCTCTTAATTGCAAAAAGAGCTTAAGTGAAAGGTTAATTGGGTACTAAATAAGTCCTCATGACAAACAGATCACAGTTCTTAGGAACAGGAACTCTTTATAACCACGGCCTAAATCATTAGTACGAAGGTCTTTGTGATTTATATCAGGGAAAGAGCTTAACTAACAACATAATATAAAATTTTATCAAGGGTATTCACTGATATAAAATACTTGACCAGTCAGTTTCTTAGAAACTCACTCTAAAATCTTTCAACTTAACTCGGCAGATGTACTACTAATAATTTTATAATCTGACCAACTGATTTTCAACAACGCCAAAATGAACATGATAATGTCTAATAAACAGCAATGAATGAAGACAACTTAATTCACATGCTTGTGCACATCTACCCACAGACACAGAACAGCAGTTACGCCTGCCTGCAAAACACAAAATTACACAGTGAGCTATGGCTTTCTCCTACTTCCTGTCAAAAGATGCATTCATCTGACATGCCTACTCACATATATTCCAATATGAAAATACACATGTATCCACGTATTAAAAAGTCAACTCACATTACAAGTTGAAAATTTCGTCTTTTTGCTATGAATTGGATAAATCTGCTTGTCTTTTTCTCTTTAGAGCAAAAACAGTAAGATAATAAGTGCTAGGCAGTACCCTTCATGCAGCATCAGAGAAACCCTAAAAGAAAAAAATACTAATTAAAAATTTTGTTTCTGAGCTAAGAATAATCCTCATGTATATTTATTCCTAAATGACCTATAAGTGTCCTCCACTTCAAAATGAACATGATTATTTTAAATTTTTGCTACAAAATGAACTGAAAAGTCAACTTATTATTTAGTAAAGAAAAAAAAAAAAGACTTTCACCCACTTCGTTGCCAGGTGCTGACTAGATCTCCGTAAGTCTGCTGACTCATCATTTTGAGAAAGGAAAGGAAAGGATATCAAAATTCCGTCCTAAATATGAGAAATACTTGATGAGTGGAACAAGTCAGAGGAAGCAAAATGGATACAATATTAACTTCTAGAATTTCCTTCTACCTCAATTGTGCTGTGGGGTTAAACTGAAGCTCCAGGCAGCAAGACAGCCCTCTGGATTTCCCTGTCTGAGAGACATGGTGGGAAAATGAACTGGAGCTGGAAGACAGGAAACAGGTCCCCACCTTGTTCACAAAGAAAAAGATACAGAGTGGAAGAACGTTCTAACACAGACTCACAAAATCGGAACTGCTTACAAATGTCAGATTTTCTACTGCTTTTCATTCCACCTCAGGAAGACATTTGCTTTCACAAATGTATATTTGCCTCTAGGATACTTTCAAACTCAAAGAACAAGCCTCCCTTCCTAATTCCCTCAATCGGGATGGAGAGTAGAAAACATTTAACAGCATTCCAGATAATTTGTGCCAATTTAGATGATTCATGTATTGCTTTCCCAGACTAAATGGTCTACGGCCAGTGCTTTCAAGTCAACAAGGGTGCGGAGAGCAGGACCTAATTACAGATCTGAGTCACTGTCTACGAGCTCCCTCAGCCCAGTGGGCCATCCCCCACAGAGGCACCATTTCATTTGAGGTATAAAAACAAGCCAAGTCTACAAATCCTTTTATATAAAAAATAAATGAGAAGACACCATTCCACAAGAAACAAAAATATCAGTTCAATGAACTGATTTTTCAGAAAAAAATTTTCAATAGGATTTTCCTCTTTAAAAGCACCTATAACACTAAAGTTTTTAAAACAAGAAAATGGATATAAAACACATTACAGGATGACAGCTGAACTTTCTTGAAATTTCTTGTGTCTGTATCTGGCCGGATGTACAAAATGGCATACTCTCTGGAATGCTGTTTGTCTCCCAATGAGAGAGATTTTGTAGCTCTTTCCAAGGGTCCTTACTGATGGGGTGTTTTCACTTGGTAGCTATAATCTTATAACGTTGGCAACATTTTAATTTAAGATCCTTGGTCCACAATGAGGAGGAAAAAACCTAGTTCCATTTAAATAAAATTAAAAGAATCCATTCTCTTAACGACAACCAAAGAAAATGCGTGAACGAGGCACAAAAACCTAAATTTGATTTCAACAAAAGATATTATTGTTTTCCTTCCTGTAACATGGATACAATATATATGAATTAAAGGGGAAAATGTCTTTTGAGTTTACTGTTTGTTCACATGTTAAAGATGTAAACAAAGATAACACCTTGAAAAAAATCTTTTTTGATTGTCATAAATCTTTCTCTGACACTTTATAAATAATTATATTCCCCATTGAAGAAATTATTAATCTCTGAATAGAAATGACTATTTGGTTCCCAGTTCCAACAACATGCCAAACAAGCACAAGGGGTAATAGGAATTCTCCAAGAACAAAAGAATGAGTTTTTTGAATGCAGACGTTAAATGCCCTAAGATGCATTTCAGACAAGAATAATAAAAAATGATCTCCAAGGCTCACATTGGAGCACAAAAGGAAATAACAACACAGCAAAGATTTCTGAGATTCACCAGCGACTGAGATACTAAGAGAGGGGCAGAGTTTGCCATCTGAAAATATGCCTTTTGGGATATCGATCATTTTAAGCTGGTTATTTTTAAGAAGCAAAAGACACAGAAAGAAACTTTGACTTCTCCACTAACTGCCTAAAAGAGTTTAGATAGAGGACCTGCTTCAGGAAGAAAAATATCATCGCAGAGAACTGTAGTTTAATGTGAATTAGTGTGTGATTGACAGAGAGGAAACTAGCAAGACCTTTTTCATCCCAGTTTTCTCTGTGTCCAGTTGTTAAAGATGGCCCAGCGAACACTTACCAAATACTTATTTTCTATCTCAATGTGAACTGCCTTCCTGACCTCTGAAGTCACAACCCACCGCCAACACGCTCCTTGGCTCAACACAGCATATAAACCCTAACTGCCTGGTGTGTCCTCAGGTTTCACGTCTGTGTGGAACTCCCATATGTGCAAACATAATAAATTTGGTCGTTTTCTTCTGTTAATCTGCCTCGTGTTAATATATTAGTCCACACAGAAGAATTTAGAAGGACAGAAGTAAAATTACTCGCCCCGCCCACAGTACTATGTTTCCAGGTACCACATTTCACAGTCTATTCACAGGACTGGATGCTTTTACAACTGCTGCTACCAGTACAAAGAACAAACTGACAAGTGACAATTTTAGAAAGCGCAGAAGTAAATGTTGTAGATGTGACGATTAATTGTCAGAGTGTGGAAAAATGCATAGATTTACCTAAGTTTGCCAAAAGCATACATACTGACCACAGGATGAACAGAGTTATTTAAATGAAAAAGTAACCAACGCATTCTAAAGAGCCCATTGATGGCATAGTTGATCTAAAAGTGTTTTTGCATGTGCCAAAGCTGCACGGGAGTGCAGAATCAAGTACAAAAAAGCGAACTCAGCAGCAGACCAAGCACCAGACTCCAGAAGATAAGATAAAAGGCTGTCGGCATGTTGATTAAACTCATCAACCATTTAAAATCTAACACATTTACTATAGATCACTAGGATGCCTAGAAATCAATCTTTGGACAAGTATCTGAGAACAAATCCATAGCCTCTTTCCATGACCCTGAATTTATTCTAAATGCCTTTGAGATTTTAAACAAATACATATAGTATCTACATTTCCCTAAAGTAAAAAAGCATGCAAAAATCATACTACACATGTGTGGTAAAAGGACAAACAAATGCACAAGGAGAATAAAGAGCAAAACCCCGACAGTGGTTTCTCAGAGGCAGAGAAAGCCACTGCGGTTAGTGGGCCTTACCCTGGGTTGGTAAACATTCGATTTCTCTAGTGTGTTATGAGAGGGTGCATACAGATATTCGTTACATTATTCCTTATATAGTTACCGTATTTAGAGTATTCATACTAATTTTTGAAAAGGAATTAGAAGTTTTGGTAGAGACTGTTCTAAGAACAGGTCCACATTGCCAAACACACCTATACAAGGGGACAGTTTTCAGGCCAGTTCTCCAAGAACATTTCCAGCATTCCCAGCCCAAGTGGGCTGAGTAAAAGGCAAAACCTTCGGGCAGAGGATGAGGGAGGATCCGAAAGCAATATATTTTGTTCTTCGGTCTTCACTAAATCACTACCTGTTAACTATTAAGAGTGAAGAGGGTGCCAGTCAACACTAACACACCCTGCCAGTTTAATTTAACGTTATTATTTTGCCTTGCTTTGCAATTACTCCCACATCCCCTAGGGAGAAACTAATGGATTACTAAAAATAAAATGGAGATTAAGTGAATCACTTGGGATGTTTTGGCTCCCAACACAAATTGGCTTAAACAAAAAGAAAATGTATTGGCTCGAAAGCTGAGACTTCTGCAGGAGAGACAGGCTTCAGGGCTGGCTTCTCTGTCCTCCGCTCTGTGTGGCTTC
The DNA here is from genome assembly GCF_014176215.1 of Rousettus aegyptiacus. Taxonomy (NCBI): domain Eukaryota; kingdom Metazoa; phylum Chordata; class Mammalia; order Chiroptera; family Pteropodidae; genus Rousettus; species Rousettus aegyptiacus. Next base: position 150,641,441 of record NW_023416306.1, on the reverse strand, counting down.
TTGCTCAAGCTGCACACCAGACCTCACACTGGCACGAAACAACATCCAGAAGAACAACAAGAGAGGCAGGCTCTTCCTGTAGCCCTGTTTATTAGAAGACTTCTGCCAGAAGCTCCTGGCAAATCTATCCTGGAGTCTCATAGGCTAGAAGAAAATTACTGGACCACGCGTGAAATCATCCCTCTGGCCAGGTAATGCCTAGCATTAGCAGGATGCTTTGTCCGTGATGAGTCAAATGTGAACAAAGCAGGGATGAGAATGCCCCTGACCAGGGCCCACCCTGTAGCTACGGTTAGTTCCTCAACTCCATAACATAGGGATCAACTGAATGCACAATATGGCTCCAAACCTAATACCCATTCTGCTGGTATTTACAGAAATAACCTGAGCAAGACTGTCTGTCAGAGGAAGAAACTAATCATTATAATCATGTATTTCTATAGAAAGCTATAGATTCAAAAAGCAGATGATCAAATGAACTGATCCCTTTGAGGGATCAAAATTTTAAAAACTTTGTTTTTATATAAACTTTGTTCTACCGCTCCAATCAGAAATCTAAAGACAGAAAGTCAACACATTTTAAAGCAAGTAGGTCATAGGAAGGTCATGCTGTAGTACTTACTATATTCTCGTGCCATGGCTTCAGAAATTCAGACAATTAGCATCCACAGTAATAATGTGTAACCTAGAAAAAAGTTTAAAAAAATAGAAAATAGTTGAAAAAATAGAAAAATAGCTAAGTACACAAGAAATTTCACTGAAATAAAAGTTGCAAAAGTTTTATTTCTTTTCTGAAAGAGGGAAACCAGCCTTTTTAAAAGTAAGCGGCTGCACTTAAACTAGACATTGGAGACATCTATAATGTTATAGTATCTCTAAATACTTTCAAGTTCAAATTGTCTGTGTCTAGATCACCAAAAGGAGTAAAACAAACAAAATACATCTTAATTAAGTAATACTGTCCTCGGACACTATTTATAAAACTGAAACAGTAACAGAATTATTAAATGTAGCTCAAAAATCATGTAGTCTACCCTTTACAACGGATATCTACTCTATTCAATTTGATGTATCGTCAAATTAGATAAATCAGGTTCAATTTCTAAACTCAGAGATCTGAGGAAATAGTTCTCAAAAAATATATATATACATATCTGATTAAATATTTGATACTGCATTTTAATAAAACCTTTGAATATTCAGCAGACCATGGAATGCTAAAGAAATACTTATAGAATTGGGGACTCTAAGACACTGGAATGGCTTTTAATACTGAAAAGTTAAAGAGTGTTGTCTCTACTCAGACCCCAGAACAAACAACAATATGGCAAATCACACTCTTTAACTAAGAAGGACTTAAATCCGTGATACCCAGGGATGGTGTGCCTTGACGAGGCTGGGGATAGCTACTGTCCCCGTATCTACAAACACCACGTCTCATTTCACTTTCCTCAGTGAAGATTCAACAATGTTGCTGGCAATTAGTTTGTAGGGGAGGCAAAAAACTTCTCCTCTACCCTCTCAGGTTTAGTTCTTGGAGGCCTGAAAATTAAACTGGCAAAGATAAAACAGAAAAAAAGGGTGTATGTTTCTTTATTGGTGTTAGTCTTTTGACATGCTTGGGGATGTCACAGAAAAGAAGTGAAAACCCAAAAAGGCAGTTAGACGCAGGGGCTTATATACCATTTTAATAAAGGGCAATAAATAGTGAAGTGACTAAACAAAGGAAAAAGGGATTTGGGCTCCAAAGGATGATAAATGGGAGAAGATGACAAGGAAACATGATAAAGACTGTACAACTTGTTCCATCGTCTCTGGTGGTAAGAATTGTTCTCTTCCTATCAAGGGAGACGGGTGCCCCTTTACAAAGGGAACTCATGCAGACAGCTTTTCCTATGACTGCTATTTCTCAATTTCCTTCAGCTCAAAATAATCCTTATGCTAAAGTGGCCTCTTCTGGGGGTGGCATACCTTGATCCCCGTCAAGATTATAAAAATAAAAACACCATGAAAATAATAAAAGTACAAGTTTCAGAATGGAAGAAGATATTTGCAATACATGTATCATTCGGAATAAAGCATATCAAAAAGTGCTCAACCTCATTCATTACCATGGGAATACAAATTAAACCCACAGTGAGATAAGGTTACTTACTGATCAACATGGCTAAAAGTAAAAATCTGACACCACCAGGTCTTAGGGCGTGGAGTACTTCAGCTCTCATACACCGCTGGTGGGAGTATTAACTGGAAAAGTGTTCGGCAATATCTAACGAAACAGAGCGTGAACATACACTGTGGTCCAGGAATTCTACGCCTGGGAAATGCCTACCAGGAACGCACATACAGATACACAGGTCTCAAAGACACATACAACAATTGTCAAAGAAGCATTCATTGTAATAGCCAAACTCGGTAACGAATAAACTGTGGAGTAGCCACATGATGGAATACTATACAGCAGAGGTCAGTCAGCTTTTTCTGTAAAGGGCCAGGTAGTAAATATTTTTGGCTTTGCAGGCCAGATGGTCTCTGTGCCCTTTTGCAACCAGTCAACTCTGCCACAGACAATATGTAAATGAGTGGGTGCGGCTGTGTTCCAATAAAACCTTATATACAAAAACAGGCAGCCAGCCCACAGGCTGCAGTTTGCCTGCTATACAGTAATGAATATAAATGAGCCATAACTAATGCAAGAGTACATACAAGTCTCGCAAACATAATGTTGAGACAAAGAAGCCAGATACAGGAGAGAACATACGGTATGATTCCATTTCATAAAGTTTGAAAACAGATAAACTCCATAAGTCAGGATAGTAGTAACCTTTTGAGTGTAAGGGGTAGGAGAGACCGGGAGGGGGTGCAAGGGGGAATCTTGGTGACTAGTAATATTGGATATTCCCTGGTTTGAACGGTGGTTTCGTGATTACGTTCAATTTGAAAAATTCATCAAAGTGTTTACTTATGATTCACTTACCTTTTTATAAGGGTTACATTTGAATAAAAAAGTAAAAAAATTAATAAAGCATTTAATTAATAAAAGCATTCATTTATTTAATTAATAAATAAAAATTAATAAAGACTATAAGTGGGTGCTTTCTCATAGCTCACTCTCCCTGGACATCAAACACTCTGATGCACCAGCAAGCCTTGTGTTCTCACAAAGCACCGTCTTGAAGCCTCCCTTTATTTAGTATGATATCTGTATTGCAACTGAACCTCTGTTCTGAGTCCCAGGCAGGAATCTGGAGAATGAGCTATGATTAGATGGAAAACACAGGAGTGTCAGGAGGAGAATGCAATACAGAGGGAGAGAGGAAAGTAACAGATGGTGGATGAAGAGGCTGGTGGAAATAAGCCCCTACATTTTCACATAATCTGCTGAATAATCTATACAGAATGAAAGTAACATAAGCGGCTTAGAAACACAATTTGGAAGGTCACTGAACTTGCCTTTTGGACAAAAATAATGACATTTTAAAAGCTGACTAGGGTTCTTAAAAGACTATTGAAGGAATTTGTTTCCAGTATAACAATTTCTTCCAATCTAACAGATTAAGAGGACAGGAAATTTCGGCTTTTCAAATAAGGAAGCAAACCCGACAGATAAAATAATCTTGACTTTCTAGGCGTGCGTATTTTAAACCATTCTATACCTCGATGTCATCTTGTCCTTCTATACTGTGTATAAAAATTAATTAGATATTGTAATTTCCCAGGGATCACAGAAGTCATTAAATTACCAGAGTTGTGACCAGAATATATCAGGAGAGGCAGAGAATACAAAAATGCCAGGGACAACAAGATCCAGGGGCATCACATTATAAGAATTCACATTCTCTTACTATGAGCTTATATCATGAATAATTAAAAAAAAAAAAAAAGTAAGTGAAGAGAATAGAATCCATTCGCTCTTCTACATTTACCGCATAACTGATATGTACAAGAAACTGAATCCGATGCTTGAAATGCAAAAATAAATCTTCTGCCTTTAAGGAGCTCACAGTTTTAATACAGCTGGCACACCTATGCATCAATAATTTAAATTAAATGTCATAAAAGTTACACAACATTCACAAGGACTGTGCAGCAAAGAATTAACAGGAGAATTATTAAATGTAGGAGAAGTGAAATGCACGTGGAGCGGAGAGGATAAGGAAAGGAAGTCATAGTGGGTAAGAGCTGAAACAGGTTTTGAATAAATAAAAATGGGTAAAGTAAGAGGAAACAGAACATCATTCCAGGCAGAGAGACAGAATGTGCAAAGGCACAGAGGCACGAATATAGCAGTCATGTCTGAGGAATAATAAAGAAATCAGAACATGGTGTACATGGACAAGCTAAGACTGAGATGATGGGTGAGACTTGTCAATTACACTGTTTGAATTTTCTCTTACAGGCATTATGGAGCCATTGGGGTAGGAACTGATGAATGAGAACGGAACACAAGGAACAGAGAGGGAGTGACAGCTCTCCAAATACATCTTCTTGTGTAGTTTTGATACTTATAGCCATGGGAATGTGTCACAAAATTTAAAAAGTAAATAGTTGAAATCAACCAGTATATGGTGTTAACTCAAAATGAAACACAATCAGTAACAAATGAACTGTGTTATAAACGTACAACACAAGCACACTTAAGGGAACACAGGAGAAAAGAACTAATCTAACCACATTGGAAACCAGTATCTCAACTCTGAGGTTAGAGACGAAACAAAGAGAAAAGGCTAGAATGAACTCTATGGTGCTGGACTTGAATCAGAGATATCAAGGTTTTTACTACATATTTCTACAGATGACAGATAGTTATACAGAGGTGCAGGTATGTGTATACATACATATTTCCTAGCTCTATCCTGTAAAAGAACCTGGGGGTAATAACATCCCAGTAGCAACAAATACAACCAGCACCCAGATATTTATTTCTAAACACGATCTTGTAATAAAAAGAACAAGGACAACTTGGAGAAATGTCTAGCTCAAAGCTGGAGCAGGGAAAGTATCAGATGAACCTGGCACATCTTCTGGTAGAGAAAGTAAGGAAGTGCTCAGAAAAGATGAGGACTTATCAAAGGACACCGGAAGCAACTGGAAGGGGCCAAATCTGAGACAACTGGAGCAATAATATAATTACATTACTAGATTAGAACCCCTAGGATAAAACAAATATCCATAAGTCTATACTGATAAAAGTATATTTTATGGCTCAGAATATGCTAACAACTCAAAAAGGAAAAATAAAATAAATACACTTTATTTTAAAATAAAGAAGTTCTGTTCACTAAAAGAGGTCATTAAAAACACACACACAAATCATAAAACATATAACCAACAAAATATAAGTACCTAGAACATATCTCTTATAAATTTATATGAATGACAACCCAAGAAAAAAATGGACAAAAGTTACAAAAAGAAAAGGAAATTCAGAAGGTCCTTAAATACAAGAATGATGCTTTAGTAATGATAAACATATAAATAAAAAGCACCTTCACACACCTACCACCTTGGCTAAGCTTAAAAAGTCAGACGATGTCAAGTGGTCAAGTGTGCGGCAAAGATGTGGAGCAACACACAGGTCAGACTCTGGCTGGGGCTGTATGCTGGTACCCTCCCTTTGAAAACCATCAAGCATGGGCACACCTTACTAGGCAGAAATTCCACTCCTAAGTTTATGGTCACCAGATCTGTCACCCCGAGCCGAATACAATTGTTCATAGCCATAGAAAATTGCAAACAACCCAAAATCCAACAGGAGAATAGAAAAACAAAATGCGGAAAATCAGTTATAAACAAAAATCTTTTAAAATTAGGCTACATGATCACTGAAGGTAGATTCAATACCAATTAATAGTTATTAAAAAGTTTCCCACAGGTTTGTGCTTCCTATTACGGATGTTTCCAGGACACAGACAATGAAGTCCTCCAAGAGAATAATGACACGATTCCTTGTAGCTTTGAACACAATATTGAGCACCAAACACCAGGTAAAACAAAACAAACTGTGGATCTCGCTAGTTATTTAAAGAAGATAAGACTTAAATTCCCAAAGTATAATTAAAACACTTGACAAGGCATCACCCACATTATGGCTTTTCAAAAGAAAAAAAAAGTATTTCAAGAAAAGATCCAAAAAATCTGTTATTTTGTTAGTTGGCTACCACAACAGATGAGATTGTTTCTCTTAGATTCATACCAATTAGATTATGGATTCATTTAAAAAAATATATTAGAAGTGTTAACTTTCTCCCCCCAAAAAAACTAAAAAACTTTTCGAATCAATATAATTATATTAAAAATAAAACAATATACTCTCCTGAGCAGAACTGCTCGGAGTCGTATCCATGACCCTCTGGCAGCGATCAGTACTGTGTCACCATTTGCTGAGCTGAATTGGCCACGGTCACGGTAAAGCGCTCTCAGGAGCCTGCTAACCATTCCCAAAGTGAAAGGTTCTTCACACCACATGAGGTAACAAATTTTAGCAACTGGGAAAATCATAAGCTATGTATTTAAATTTAACATTAAAGATACAATCTCTTTTCCTGATTTTAAATGTTATAAAATAGTGTTCAGAATTTAGAATATTATGGTCCATATTTTATATGAGTGGGAGTATGTACGGAAACTTTAAAACAGATGGTAAATTACACAGAGACATCAAGCGACAGTTCTAGCTGATTCAGCTCTAATTCATTTTGTTTGCTTTCTAACAGTACTATTTTAAAAAGAGCAATTTGGGAGTCCAAAGAACAGATTTCTATTTTAAGCAGAGGCAACAATCTTTACTCATGTAAGAAGCAATTATACAGGTTAACAGAAGAAATGAACTGCAATGGAATACACTAAAGATACGTGAGAGGGAACCATTAGTTTTTATTCTTAAGAGTATGTACAAAGTTTATCAGTCTAACAGTCACTGAATTTATTAAGCCACAATTTTACCATACGAATTCTCCATTCTTTCCTCCAGAGCACACTAAATAATGAGAAGGCAATGTTTGCTTTCCTCTCTACAGTAACAACTGTGCATTTGGCCTGAATTCTAAACAACCAGGTTCTTTATGAAATTTTTGAAATTCAGCCAATATACAGATCTTTTCACTAAAAATAAGCATGACGGAAACAGGCTAAATCATAACTATCATATATTTACTCAAAATGGGGAGAACAGCCTTCGAAGACAAGTTGGATAAACATGCACAGACCTCACCATCAGCATACATGCTCTTCTGTCATGAAAAAAGAATGGCTGTTAACGACTTGGAGCATGAATATTCAATTGAATGCTTGATCGCATAAGCACCTATGGCCTAAAATCTACTAATACAATATGTAACCAATCACATAATATCTTTCTACATTTGTTAAGGATATAGTAGGTGTGATGGGTAGTTTTGTATGTTAACTTGGCTAGGCTATAATACTCAGCTACTGAGCTATCTGCTTCCCTAATAGCATTTCCCATTCCAAAGCCAAAAAATCTTACGAGCAATGTCACAGATGTATCAAAAGTAAATGGCAAAATTTTATTTGAGATCTATACACAAGGAGAGGGGACTAAGGGAAATAGCATGAGCAGAAATAGAAAAGGTAAGATGTACAGAAAGAAAAGATTTCTGAGTCAAAACTGTTAATACTCCACGATTTTTCCTTTTTCCCGCTTCTTCTACCACAACTAATTTTAATAACAAATATAAAAATACTAATAAATTAACAGAAGTAAAGGCAATCCCAGTATAGATGACATCAGCAGACCACGGCAGTGAGAAATTCTGAGAAATAGAAAGCGTACAGATTGAAGACAAAACTCAACAGATCTGAAAGACCAGTAACTCCTTAGAAGAGGATGGGTATCCAAAACATACTTCCTAGCAGAATGTAGGAAAAACTCTAAACAGAGTCAGCAGGTTCTGGAGGAAGAAGCACGCCTTGGATGATGAATCAGGCAACTAAAGAACGTGACACCTACATCGGTCTTTCTCTCTGTGAGAAGTTATGGGTGGCACTACCCCCAGATTATAAACCATGAGAAACACCACAGTGATCCTTGGGACTAGAGAAGCTGACCAAAGTTCTGAGTAACTTGTAACTACAGTTTACTTATATTCAGAAAACAAGTAACCTACATACCTTATGGGAAACTCCACCCTACCCAATATGGACTGCCTACCTGTCAGGGCTCCTATAAATCAGAGCCCAGAGGCACTACCAGGTGAAGAGAATCTCTATAACAGTGAGTTCTACCTTTTGGTTCTATCATTTGCTACAAATAAATCTGTAATGAAAAAAATCAAAGAGGTTTAGGACACCCCAAAACATTTGGATTTGGCACACTATTTTGAATTAACTGCACTTAAAAAACAACAGGTGCATACAAGGCAGTGTGACCTCCCTTTCCTTCCAGAAAACAGGAGATAAAACTCCCACGTGAGAAATGTCCTCCCTGCACCTGGAGGAAAAGAACACTCTGCTCACCAGAGACCGGGAGTGGAGGCTGAGAAAAATCTGTACAAACAAACCCTTTAAAAATAACCCTATTATCTTCCTTCAGCCTCCCCATGTATTTTAGCTGTTTTTTCACAATGACCAGTCTTTGTTCAACCTAATATATAAATACTTAGGTTTTCTGTGTCTTCATTTTCCTGTGAAAACTCCCAAATACATGTGAAAAAAAAAATTACAGGCTTTTCTCCTGTAACCTATGTCAACTGACTTCTCAGACCCAGTCAGAGACCCTAAGAGGGTAGAGAAAAAGTTTTACCTCCCCTGCACATCAGTATCTATCCTAGGAAAAGCAACAACATGAAAAAAAAAGTATCAAATTCAAGAATGCCTAAGAAAAAATAATTAATATGGGAAAACAACAACGACAAAAGAATAATAAATTCTATTTCCCAAGAAAGTCAAGGAAATATGACATCCACCAAAAAGAAAAAATAATTATCTGGGGTTAAAACAAGATTACTGGGAAATAAAAGTAGGAAGAGTCGATGCACATCAGGTCATGGAGGTCTGCAGCTCGATTCTATGTCCCGGACGCCATCCCCAGGACACACACTGGGCTCTGCCCATCATCCTCCCTCCTGACCTCTTCCCTTCTTCTTAGAAGCATGTTCAAATCTTCTTTCATTCATAAAAAAAAGAGTTTTTTCCCTGACCTAGATCTTGCTCCAACATTAAAAAGTTAGGGTAAGAAGGTGTCAGTGAAGATTTGGAAGGTGTTAGCTTAACTAACTGGGTGGATGGTTCTCCCAGTAAATGAACAAAACAGAGAGAGAGAGAGAGAGAGAGAGAGAGAGAGAGAGAGAGAGAGAGAGAGAGAGAGAGAGAGAGAAACGGGAGACACAGGAATATTTGATGATAGCATACAAAATTTAAAGTGTCTTTACAGGATGAAGTTATAAACTAAGAGCTTGTAAATTAAAATTGGTCCATAGGCATATTTTCTTTGGCCCATGCAGTGTTTTACAAAAAATCCTGCCCTTCCTTTAAAGTTCAGTTATTTAATATGCAAGTCATGATTTACAGCTTTTCTTGAAAAGCTGGGAGCCCTGGTCACTTTGCGCCCATATTCCTGAACAGTAACAATGGCGGCAGCCACACAGCCTGCATGGGGCCTGCAGTCTTATGCTCTCCACTGTGCCCAATACTGTCTTCCTGACCCTGGAGCCTATGTCAGTGGCCACTCCACTTCCTCTCTTGTTTTTCTTAGTGTAGAAAAATATTTTTCCTTACCCTGCTTTTACTCATTCACATTGTTGGCCAGGCACTTGAGCTTGTGAATCTGCTGTGGAAGGACAGAGTCAAGAAAGGAATTAAAAAATACGGTAAGAGAAGTCAGGGCTCAAATTGTGGTTTAAAGGTGGGTTTGAAGTAGGTTAAAATGGAAGGAAGTTGAGCTTATGAAAAAGAATGTATAAAAGGAGACAGTAACTATGGATGGAACTTTAGGAAATACCTGTAATTCATGTCCGTAAAAGAAAGGTAACAGTAACACTAAGTGGAAGACAAGTTCAAGGAGTGAGAGGTTTGAGAAAGATTTCAAAATGAGTTAAATTGATGGTACACAGGTTACACTAAAAATCCATCCAGTTGTGAGACTAGTGCTGCAGAAAAAAATGAGTCCATTTTTATTAAAATCAAGTCTAAACTACCCATGAAACTGTACTACAAATCAACTGGTTACAGTCAATAGAGAAATATGTGTCTCTTAATTACTGTCAACATAAATGTCGACAAGCTCTTGAAGGCCATTTTTCATTGACTGGAATTATCACACGATATCTAAATTACTTAAGTTTCATCCTACATGTTAAAAGCATTTTCGAATAAAAAGCAAAGGTAGAAAAAAATAATAGGCACAATTCAGCAACAAAACTTCTTATAATTGTTGCATGTAAGAGAATCACTTATATGACCATAACAACAAAACTGGCCAGTTAACAAAAAAGTTTCCAGGGTTTTCTCCAAATTTCTATGTAACAAAGAAAGGGATCAATTTAATATTAAACATAATGGAAATGCTCAACCTCATTAACAATCAAGAAATATTAAAACAAAAGTGAAACAGTCATCATCTTAGAGCTATCAAAGTACTAAAGTAAGTTATATTTTGTATACTTACAACTATATTAAATTAGCAAAATAATTTTTGTACATTGATACTAAGAAGTCTCGATTACAACTGCTTGTGGTTTTATTAAACACCTTTAAAAGTAACGTTTAGCAAAATGCTCAAAACTCTTGTCATCAATGGCATGCCTAAAAGCAGACCTTACATAAATAATATGACAGAAGCAAATGGTTATAAGAATGAAAATACACTGCTACAGTGTATTTGAAACAAAAGAGATAAAGAATCTGGAAACAAGTGAGCTGTCAAACAACAGAAATGTTACAAAGAAAATTATAGTGCACCATTATAATCTATAAGTTATTGTCTTTTAATGTGACAATAATGAAGACCATATGGACCATGGGAAAATAACTGATATCATGTGAACATAGAAAATCAAATAATATATCTACTGAGATTACAACTAGATTTAAAAAGGAAGGAAGGGCGGGAGGAAGGGAGGAACAGAAAAAGAAAGAAAGAAAAGGAAAAGAAAAAGAAAAAGGGAGGGAGAGGGAAAGGGAAGGAAGGGAAGAGAGGGGACGCAGAGGAGGAGAAGGGAGGAGGGAAAAAAGAAAAGAAAAAATAACAGAACAGAACAGAAAAAAAGGAAGATGTGTTTGCACATGGTCAAGCCAGGATGGAAATACTCAAAAAGTGTAAATAATCAGTAATATATGGGCGTAATAGATTTATGGAGTGTTTCTTCATGTTTCAATATTCTTTTAATAATACAATAGGTGAAACGGGGAGAAAATCTGGCATCACGGGATTATAAAATTGACAGAGACAAAACCTGTAGCTATCGTGCTAAGGAGAGAGAATAGAGAATGCTGGAAGAGCCAAACCTAAGAACAGTAAAGATGAGTTTTAACAAATGAGATAAAATTAGGAAGGTCCTGGGGATCTCAGAGAGCAGTTTCAGCAGAACAATAGAGACATAAATATTGTGCAAAGAATGGATTAATCTGAGGGGGGGAAATGTAGTAGTTTGGGGAAGAATCAGGATTGAGAAAAAAAAAATTTTTTTCAGTCTACAGCTTAGGAGAGTAAATAATCAGGAAAGAGAAAAATTGAAAATTCAGAAGAGAAAGAACACAACGAAATATCTCTTAGAGGCCACGTGCCACAGAGACACAAGTTGCACAGAGTAGGACTTAGCTTTATATTCTCTGTCCCTGAAAAGCACTCAAATTTATCTACAGAAATGATACATCAATGAAAATTTTCAGATCTTCTTAAAATAAGAAACACTTATTAGCACGGGTCTCCAACAGTATTTGAGCATAAAACCAAGCAACACAACTCAAACAGAAGATTCCCCACACTGACTTCTAAAAAAGCTAGAGGTTCTAAGTTAAACCCCTAACAAAATAACTGGGTTAGAGAGATGACTGTTTTGCATACATCTAAAATTCACGTTTCTCTTTATTTCAACATCGCTAAAATCAGGATGTATCTTATAATCAGTGGCATCTTAGCTGTGATCATTGTTTAAAAGGCTGTTTTTTACCCCTTTATGATACATAAAATGTCTTACTATGGAAAATATTTGAAATTCAACAAAATGTGGTATTTCTATCCTTACACACTATTCTCTCATGTTACTATATAACTACAATAGAAAAGAGGAGAGAATAGAAAATTGGCCCATGCTATTTTAAACTACTTTATTTTACAAAAATATGGACTTGTGAACATTCCACCAGGTAGATTTCTGATTCTAAAATTAAATGATACCTATGGTCCTGATCCAATAAGCTTATTCATGCTTATAGAGAACATAAATCACACAGATACATTTATGTTTCACTGTTCTCCATGAAATTGACAGCCATTTTACAATGCAGGCAAATTAACATTTAAGGGAAAAAGACAACTAAACCATAATATACTTTTAAACAAAACATTTTTAAACAAAAATAAGAGGTAAGAGCATTTTTTATTAAAATATTAAACTTTAATAGAAATTCTAATTAAGGAACTATCACTTAGGGCAATTTAACATGCATTTAAAATTCACATCTTTACAGGTTTTCTGTAAATTTAAAATTATTCCAAAATAAATGGTTTGCCAAAGTAAATATATACATAATATTACAACACAGTTTGTAATATTGTATGTATGCATAGTAAAATTATTACTAGCAATTTCATTGGTGTTTTGACCTCAACTAATGGTTTTATCTGTAAAGATAAAAGTTTAAAGAGAAATAATGAAACATTTGCAGCATCAAACACCTTTGGAAATTATCATGATCATAACAATAAGCCACTTCAGATTGCAATGCACTACATCTTTTTCATGTTTTACAAATAAGGAAACCAAACTTACCAGCCAATAAATTTATTATGCCCCTTTCTATACTACTGAAAATACATTAAGACAATCAAATTGATGAAATTAGCAACTTAAAATGATTCTTCAGCATGATCAACTTATATTAGGCCAAAACATTTGAAAGTAATTCTGAATGTAAACATGGATTAAGCACCAAAATCAAAACAGGTACCATGCCAGAAAATTCGTGACCTTCTAGTTGCACATCTTTGTAATTTACAAAAGCACGTCACAAGTACTGCTCTTCAGATAACATGAGCTGTACTACCAAACATAATAACTCCAGGTGTTACAACTTTTAACATTATCTACACTATTTGAGGCTAAATTTATGCCAGTTCATTGTGCTGACATATGTTAAGCACATTTTTTCAATGGAGGTCACAGTATGATGGCTATGAAATTTCAATACCATAAACCAGGATAGGTGTTACATGATCATAACTCAATAAATTGCAACTAATTTTGTCATATAAAAGGGTAATATGCAATAGAATTCCAAATTTCCCGGATTTTATCACTGCCTTCTATAAAATGTAAAGACAATCAACATTTTCTTTTTTTCAGACTTGAGAATTGATTTTTATTCTTTTTAAAAAACATGTTCTGATTATTTAATGTAAGCAATGCATTGTTAGGAGAAATTAAAAAACAGTACCTGCCCTCAAGAAAATTACGGTATACAGGGGAAAGAAATATAAAGAACTTTAACATATGGCAGAATATGGTAAGTGCTATGAGAACACAAAGCAGATACACTTCTATTAGCTGAGAAGTACATTAGGACATAACTAGATTTACGTTATTGCAAGTGAAAAATAGTCTCTCTGGACTAACAGGATCACTAGTAATAAGACCTTATCAGCACCTTATTTTAGTTCTCAGTAACATTTTTTAAACATTGACAGATTTCATATTTCATAAACCCACTGTAGTTTATTCCTAACCTAGCAGTCAAGAAATTTTTTCTGACTGTTTAAAATAGTCACACAGCACAAAGATCCTTATAATAGTACGATACTGAGATTTATACAAATTATATATTTAGTCATTCAGACAACCAATTATATATATTTCTCATATATTTTTGGTCTTTGTTCAGTCAGGTTCCTGGCTCATAGCTCCCCAGACCCTTGGAATTTCCTAAGTGATGAGAGCTTAAAGGTGTCTCTTACTTAAGTTAATGAGGTGACTTTGGGAAAGCAACTAAAGATAGGGGCTGGTTGCCAACAAAGCCAACCATGTAATTAGAGGGTTGGAACTTTCATCCCCACCCTCCCCCCACCCCCAACCTACAAGAAGGGAACAAGGCCGGGAGAAATGGCCAGTGATTTAATCAATAGTGCCTATGTAATGAATCCTCCAGACAAATCCAAAAGGACAGAGCTTGGAGAGCTCCCCTACCAGTGAATGTGTGGAGATTTAGGGAGAGCTGCATGCTGGGAGAGGGCATTGAAGCTCTGCATCCCTTCCTCATACCTTGCCCTATGCATCTCTTCATCTGGCTTTTGATGTGTATCTTTTAATATCCTTTGTAATAAATCAGTAATCCAGTGAGTAAATGGGTTTCCTGAGTCCTGTGAACCATTCTAGAAAATTAATCAAACCCAAGGAGGGGGTTGTGGGAACCTTTGATTTACAGCCAGTAGGTCAGAAGCACAGGTAACAGCCCAGACTTGTGGCTGGCGTTTGAAGTGTATGGGGGGCGGAGGGCAGTCTTGTGGGACTGAATCCTTAACAGGTGGAACCTGACGGAATCTCCGTGTTAAAGAGGCATCAGAATTGAGCTGAAACGTAGGACACCCACGTTGGTGTCCAGACTTGTTTGTTAGTATGGAGAACCCCACTCCTGCGGTGGAACTAGGTCCAGGAACCCAAAAGAAATAGTAAAACCAAAATAAGCAAATACAAGTGTCAGTCCTTGAACATAAAATGGTTTCTAAGTATAGTTATGACAAAGAATTCAAATTACTCATTCTCATTTCAGGATGTAACATTCAAAAGGGAAAAAAAAAGGTAGAGTCAATGTTTTTTTTTTTAAATAAACTTTTTTTAAAAAAAAACTGAAATATACATATCAGTATGTAAATCCTAAGTGTACACCTTTCAGAATTTGCACAAAGCGAACCAACCCATGTAACTACTATGCAATCAGGAAAGTATCGCCAATACCTCAGAGCCACACTCTCATGGGTCCTATGTAACTTCCAAAGCCAGTGACCATGATAACTTCTAGCACCATAGACTTGTTCTGCCTGTTTTTAAACTGACCATTTTACAGCACAAGAAAGGCAATTTACTTAAATGAGGTCACAGAGTATGCTGTCTTCTTTCACTGGATCCTGTGAACCTTACCTATGTTGTAGCAGAAAGCAGTAGTACTATTATGTGCACATACCACAATGTATCTTTTCATTAATATTGAGAACATTTTTATTTTTTAGTTTGGCATTAGTTCAAATATGGGGACACGTGCACACGTGTTTCTGTTGTCTGTACACATCTAAAAGTGAAACTGCTGGATCGAAGCTTGTACCAATTGATACTCTAACCAACAGTGGGTGAGTTCCAGTTGCTCTACACTTGGAATTATCAATCTTTTTTCATTCTGGTGAGAATATAATATTATATCATTATGGTTTTAAATTGCATCTCTCTTATAAGAAATGATTTTGAAAGCCTTTTAAAAGACTTATTGGACTACCCATTCAAGTCTATGTCTTTGGCCAGGGGAAGGGTAAGAGGGAATGGAAGGTCTGGTTTACGCTGGTTTGTAATTCTTTATATATTCTAGATATGTGTCCTGTTTGATAGATATCTACAACTATATCTACATCTACATATCTAAATCTATATATAGCAAATACCTTCTACTGAGTGGCTTGCCTTTTCGCTCCCTTACCAATGTTTTTTGCTGAAGAGAAATTCTTAATTTTAACGTAGTTCGAATTATCAATTTCTTTCTTTCTGGTTAATTTCAATGTAATTCAAACATTACTCTCCAAATGTAAAATTAAGAACATTTAGACTACTTTCCATTAATATATTGGCATGTTTATAACATAAAGTTTATCATTTTAAATAAGTTTATACAAAGATTTTAACTTCTAGCAAACTAAGTGTAAAGAACTGTTCAATAAAAACTTCTCGGGGGTCATCTTAGTGTGAAATGTTTAGGAACTGGTTTCTGGTGAGGCACATCTCATTTTAATGATCTCCTAGTCAGGGACATTTTAAATTTCCACTCTCACTTGAGCAATTTAGAAAAATAGTTCTTAAAGATAAGTTTTACTTGAATATCATGAGAAAATTAAGGAATCCAAGTAAATGTAATAAAAGGACCCCACAAATAAATAACATGCCAGAATATCTCATAACTAAAATCAAGGTGCTGATCATTTAGTACATCAACATTTTTCTTAAACTTCCGCTTAGATAATTTCTATAGAAGGAATCGCTGTCTTACTTCACATTCTGAAAGGAGAACCAAAAATAACTGAGGAAAATAAAGCTATTAGATTGATAATTTGAGATATGATATCTGCATAATAAATTATCATATTATGATATAATTACATATACTTTGAAGAAGAATTTGCTTAACAGTATGAGGCATGCAAAACATCAAAGTACTTTAGAGACTTAAGTAAAAATCTGATCAAGAATACAGAAGCAGACATTGTGCTTATATAAATTACATACATGGGAACAGTCTCCTTTTCTATTTTTATAACCTTGTGTTAAATCACTAAGCCACTAATCAAGTTTTATTTATAACAAATGCATCAAAATGACATGATGAATATGGGAAAAGAATTAACCCTGCAACCCATGATTTAAATATTTAAGTTATGCAACAATGATTTGAGGAATACTTTTTCTTGTCACTTTTAGTTTAGTTTAAGTTGGTATCAGTAACAATTCATAGAGGCCCTCTTGTTTGAAGAATTTGAAGAGCTTGCAAGTATTCTAACTTTCATAAAAGGACTTTTAACAAAAATATGCCATACTACACCATCAAAAAAAATCTTGTAAAGAACATCTGGTTAACCATCCACCTATGGTTAAACAGCACAAACTAAAAATCATACTTCATCTTGTCCTGGCTCATCATGAGCAGCAATACCTAACTTATCAGAAAAGCTCCACCTGACAACCTCCATCCACCCCACCGTGGCCAAGGACAAGGAAAGCAGCAAACAAGTTGGCAGAGAAATTACATTTAACAGCAAAAACCTATTACAATGAATCCAGGGTTGCTCGGCAGCATCCACATTACTTGTGCAAAATAGAACATATATTACAAGTTATACTGTTTATTCAGCCTATAAACAAAGCTTGGTGCATATACAGATTCACATTTACAAACCTCCGCATAGCAATTTCACATCCCCGGTTTGAGAAGCACTAAAACAGATGTCACAGAGTTTATGTACTTTACTTAGAAGAGCTCCTGCAGCATTAACTGAGAGGCATTTTGCTAATCTTCTTCAAACACAATTCTAACAGGCTTATTCATGATCATTTCAAAAAAACAGTAAACCAGAAAAAGAATGGGAAGTAGGACCGCTGCCAGAATCAGACATGTCAACAGCAGAAAAGTAAAGCAGGAAAGAGACATAAGCAGCCTTACACCACTCAATAGGCCTTGAAAGTCCTCCAGTAATTCCAAACCTATATAATAATTATAATTTATAACAATGACCTCCATTATCAAGAAAAGATTATATTTGGTGTACTTAAAATAGTTTTTCCCAGAAATAGTTAACAGATTATTTAAAGCTCAAAAAGGACATTTCTCTAGAGTATATAAGGATGGCAAATACATGAAATATGCTTTAAATCATTCGCCATCAGGGAAATACCAATTAAAGCCAAGATGAGGTACTGCTACCCACATATCAGAATGGCTAAAATATAAAATACTGGCAATACCAAGTGGTACAGGAAGCAAGTGAACTCTCAGAACATTGGTAGTGGGGATGCAGAACAATACAACTACTCCTGAAAACAGTTTGGCAGTTTCTTACAAAGTTAAACTTACACTTACCTACCACACAGAAATCACGCATCTACCTAAGAGATAAGATGAAAACTTAACGTTAACAGAAAAACTTTAAATGTTCACATCACTCCAAGTGGAAATGAACTGGCGCATCCATACAATAGAATACTCAGCAACAACAAAAAAAGGCATGAACTACTGATATACACAAAACTTGGATGAATCTCAAAGGCATGCTAAGTAAAGGAAGCCAGTCTCATGACTGTATATGACATACCAATTAAGTTGAACAACATTCTCAAAAAGACAAACTGTAGAAATGGAGTAGAGATCAGTGGTTTCCATGGGATACGGGTGGGAGGAGAAGTGGCTATAAAGGGATTGCATGAGGGAGTTTTTTGGGGTTATGAAACTGTTCTGAATCCTAATCGTGGTGGAAGTTACAGGAATCTAAATATGTGTTAAATGTTATAAACTGTACACATTCATGACAGTTTAAAACTGTGATAATTTTAAGAGGATTCTCCTTTTACTTTATCATAGATGTAAATAAAATACTAAGAAAATGTGGCAGATTTGAAAAAATATATAAAGGATTACATTGTAACATTCCCATATTAACATATGACTGATTCCAACAGCCTTCAAAAACAGAAAAACATAAACCATAAACAGTAACCATAAGAAAGCTGAAGCAATTACATTATTACAAGACAAAGTGAACTTTAAGACAAAAAGCATTCCAAGAGGACAGTTTAAAATGATAAAAGGGTCAGTCAGAGAGATACAATAATTATAAATGTATAAGTAATCTAACAACAGAACCCCAAAACAAGTAAAATGAAAACGGACAGAAATGAAATAAAAGACAAATCAACAACAGAGACTTCAAACGCCCCACTCTGAATAACTGATAGAACCAACAGACAAAAAGTCAGCAAGGCTATCAATACCTGAACAGCACTATTAGCTACGTGAACATAATTGACATACAGAACACTCCATCTAACAACAGAATACATATTCTTTTCAGGGCTCAACAAAGACCACTTGAAATGTCACAAAATATGTTTCAAAACATTTTAAAAGACTGAAGTAATACAAAATGTGTTTGGGACTCCAAAATTAAATTGACGATCAAAAGAAATTTAGGAAATCTCCCAATATTTGGAAATTAAACAATGATTTCTAAAAAATCCATGAGTCAAAGAAAAAATCTGCAAGCAAAATTAAGAAATATTTTGAACTGAGTGAAAACAGAAATACTTGTTAAAATTTATAGGATGCAGCTAAGCAGTTATTAGAGAAAATTTTATAGTTTTAAACTTAAGCCAATGTTAGAAAATATTTCAATTCATTTCCGCTTTAATAAACTAGATAAAAAGTGACATAAACCTAAAACAAGCAAAAGAAAGGGCATTAAATAAAATTTAGAGCAAAAATCAATAATACTAAAAATAGAAAAACAAGAGAAAAAACAACAATGAAACCAAAATTGGTTCTTTACAAATGTCAATAAAATAGACAAACCTTTGTTTAGACTGATCAAGAAAAATAGAAAAAGACATGAATTAGCAAAATCAGGAATGAAAGAGAGAGGCATCACTATTGACCCTACACAAAATGAATATGAGGGAATATTATGAAAAACTGTATGCCGCTAAATTAGACAATTTAGGTAAAATGGACACATTCATAGAAAGACATATATTAACAAAATTGATATAAGAAGGAACCAAAAAATCTTATTTATATCAAGAAATTCAACTAGGAATTCAAATCTCCCACAAAGTAAAACCCAGGCCCAGATGGCGCCACTGCTGAATTCTATCCTTTATTTAAAGAATAATGCCAATTCTAAACAAAATCTTCCAAAATATAAAGAACACTTCCCAACTCATTCTATGAATTCAGTACTATCCTAATCCCAAAGCCAGACAGACATAACAAAAAAAAAAAAAAAAAACCAAGGGGCCAATATCCCTCTTGAATATATGCACATAAAGTTTTAATTAGTAGACTAAATCCAGCAACAAAAAGGGAGATAAATGTGTAAAAAGGACGAGATAACTCTTAACAAGTAGGATTCATCCCAGGAATGCAAGTTTGATTTAACTTTCAAAACTGATTAACCTAAAAGATCTGAAAACTAATTAATTTAATATAATACGTTAATATGGTAAAGGATGAAAAGCATAATCACATCAATATATACAGACAAAATATAATACCCACTCATGATTTAAAAAGAACCCTCAACAAACTAGGAACAGAAGAGAACATATTCAACCTAATAAACAGTATCTGCACAAAACCTACAGCTAACATCATACTTGATGGTAAAAGACTTTCCCCCAGTATCAGAAATAAGATAAGGATGTCCACTCTCACTCTTTCTAGTCTACATTCTACTAGAGTAGTTCCAGTTGATGTGATAAGGCAAAACAAAAATAATAATAAAGGTATCCAAATCATAAAGACTTAAAATTGATAGCTTTCAAAGCCTTAATTTTCTAGATTTGATTCCCCCCATACATGTATTACCCAACTAGACAACTCATATTTATAAATCAGAGCCAATGTGCTTTTGTGTGATAAATATTAAAACAACAATTTCCCTTGGCCTGGTTTGTCAACATTATCTGTGATCAGAAGTATAAAAATTCTTTGGTGGAATTAACAAACACAAATAAGAAACAACATATCAATTTAAAGACTAACAGGAGAAAATATTTGTTGAATTAAAATCTATTCATCTTAGAATATCTGACACACACTTTCCAAGTGTAGATGCATTTGAATTATATCTTAATCCAGTTGAATAAAATTATACAAGCTTTATATAATATCAGTTTCACTCCTGGCATAACATGCATAAAACTTTTGTTCCACTGTTTGTGAGAAAGGAAGCAATAATCCACATTTCCAATATGAACTCAGGTTATATATTCTGATGAGGGCTATTTTCATGGTGATACTTATGATGAAATAGTCCTTTTTATGTGTTAATACTGTATCCTCGAAGAGACATAATGAAGGTCTCTCCTCAGTCACCCTGGTCCATCAGTTTAAGTATTTCACTAGTCCCTAGTCACATGCAGGAGAAAATATAACTTTGTATTGTTCACAAATACCATTATAGAATAATATCTGGCACTCACCCAAGTAGTTGTTCAATAACTATTTCTACAGGGAGGATTAGAGGGTTAGATATCAGAGATGTGTTCCTTTGATGGGAATTGAGTTGGAAATTGGAGAATAGTACAGAAGTAAAGGGGATCCGGGACCCTGCCTTTCAGGGCAAAGAAAAGGGAGATAAATATATAAAAATGCCATTTACTTCCCTCAGAGAAAAAGTGAAGAAATTTGCCTCAGAGCCTTGCAAGTTCAATTAAAGCTACTTCTAGACTTATCTATGGAACAAGTAACCACTTTGGTGAAGCTTAACAGCCAAAAGCAGAGGGAAAGCACACTTCAGCATTTTCTGATGCTCCCTAGCCACTAAAGCAAAGCCTGAACTGGCTCCTCCAACACTTCCCTCAGAAGGTTGGCTTACACACCGAACTTTTAGACCATTAAAGGGCGGATGCATGAGGCTGCTCTTGTCACACAGTCTGCAAGTCTAAGCCAGAAACAGAGATCGTTTATGCTCAGAGTTTATATTAATATGATCTATCTCCAAGAACAAACCTGCTATCTGCCTCAGTTGAAGTCCAGACTATTAAACAGCTTTATCTACAGAGCTGTTTCAAAGATTTTTCCTAAATCAAAGGAACCCTCGATGACACATTGACAATGTAGCCTCAGACCCCTCGCTCTTGCTCCTGCTGCTCTTTTTTAAATAAAACACCAAGCTGATCCTTTCTACTGTTGGAAAAAACATGGCTATATGGAACTTTAAAGCTTCTGAACTAAGAAAACTAACACCATGTTCCTATATTCTAGCATGTCTCACCTTCCCCTGAAACTTCAAGTAAGCCACATTTGCTCCTTTTTGCCAAGTCCTTTTTGCACTGTGCCATCTAGCACAAAAAAATTAAGCTAATACACTACTTCTTTGCACTTCACCTCTGGCAGTTGCCAATATTTCTCAAAGTATCCAAACAAAGACCTTGTTGTCAAGGACAAGAGTCTGCCGACCTGGATGCCTTGGCCAGTCACCACTAGACAGGTTTAAACACAGTCAGACCACCGGGTGGCTGAGGAGAAGGTGCTGGCAGACGGATGAGCAAAATACTGAAGTGCATTTTTCTCAGGCCACCAGTCGGCTCAGAAATATTTATTGAGCACAGTCTCTGTATCAAACTCTGCTCAAAGTTATGGGCACATTGCAGGGAATAAGACCAAACCACAGGACCTCAAGGAGCCTTCACTAATGCTCACCTGAAATGAAAAACTAAAAATTCCAGCTTTAGTCTGAGAAAGAAAAAAAAGGGAGTCAAGCTCTTTATGCCCAAGAATAAAATCCGCAAAAGACTGTATAATTGATCTCTCTGCATCTACCCCTACTACCTTCTCATACAATCTCTACGAAGCTACTGAGAGGCCTTTGTAAAAAACAATATGCCCTTGCCTAACGCCATTCCATGGCTTCCCATTACATTGGGCATAAAACAAAAACTCCTTCACAGGGTCTAATGGTCCCTGCATGACAATCCAACAAATCTTTCCAAGTCTGAAGTCACCATCTCTCCAATGGCTATGCTCTGGTCACATTTAAGCTTGTTGAATACTGTCAACTTTCCTAAAACATTTCCTACCTCCCAAGTTCCAATTTAGATAATTTCCACTCAAATTTGTTAGAAGTACTCCCTCTCCCTCCTTCAACCCAAACAGACCCTGAACTAAATGAGGATATCAGGTACACACTCATATTTCCAAATAACTTGCTTTCATGTACCATTTGCTGAACATGTAGCCCACAAATCCTACTTATGTTTTTTTGTTTGTCTGTTTTTAATAAAAAACCAGGTTGCTCCTTTATACTATTGGAAAGACATGGTTATGCTGCTTCCAGAGAACTTATTAGTTTATATCTATATATTTAGCTGTGTGCCCACACTATTTGTTCATATCTCTTCCACTAAGCCATAAATTCCATAAAGACAAGTGCATTATCAATTTGGGGAAATATGATGCCCCCAAGAGCCTGGGAAGCTGCTGCCTTACCACATGGAAACGACCCAAGGGGGGAAAAAAAAATGAACAATGATCACTGACCAATGAGAACAACTATTACTTAAACTTCAGAGAACTGTGCTCAGAGATAGCTCAGGGTTTACGAGAGCCACGTTTAGTTTTTTTTTTGCTTGAGTTTTCTGTTGTAATGAAGGCTTTAGTGGGAAAACAATCCAGATTGGTTAAATGACTGATGAAAATCTACTAGTAATTGATAGTTCCTTTCCAATCAATTAAAAATGTATCTACTGTGTGGATTTGGCTTCTTTCTGTTGTTTAATGTGGCTGTTCTGTCTATATGAAAGGATACTCTGAAGATCAAAAAGGGTGTTGATTACTTAAGTACTCGTAACCTATGGAGCTTTTTTTTTTTTTTAATTAAGGTATTATATTATGAATAGTATTGTTACTAACTTAAATGAACAAACTTCCCAGTGTTGGGAATAGGCATCTTCATTACTATTAAAACATTAACTATGAAAACTTTCCCCTACAGCGTATGGGCATCATAATTAGGTAGCTTTCGATACCTATGGTTGCCTTTTGAAGGAAATTCTATTTTGATAGTTAAGCTTTTATATTATGAGGAAAAATAACTACTGCTAGTGCTTTGCTTTTGTCTAAACAGGTACACAACAAAGAAAA
Source organism: Rousettus aegyptiacus (assembly GCF_014176215.1). Classification (NCBI taxonomy): domain Eukaryota; kingdom Metazoa; phylum Chordata; class Mammalia; order Chiroptera; family Pteropodidae; genus Rousettus; species Rousettus aegyptiacus. The sequence continues at coordinate 150,617,654 of NW_023416306.1, read as the reverse complement.
ATATATGTATAAATGCTTCCACAGATGTGTCCAAGATATTTCTATCCCAGCTAGTAAGTATGGCATGATAGTCTTAGAGATGTCCAAAAATTACTTGTACAATGCAAAAATATTCATAATAGCCCTCTGTCGAAAACATGTGAATTATTGTAAAAACAAAGACTATACACACATACATTTTATATATATACACATATATACACGTTTAATGTATATATATTTAATATACTCTGACCTCTTATAAACAAAAAGGAAGCAAAAGTCCCACATTTGTTTTGATGTAAAAAAAACATTACAGACACAGGGCTGTCACAAAATATTAATTTTGTATTCCTAAATATACCAAAAAGACTCAATGTTACACTGTTTAAATGTATAAGCCTCAACGAAGCTACTATATGAATGCATTAGTGATGATAGCCATTAAAACTATTAAAAAAATGGTGTCCAAAAATAAAGATAGCTTTTATTGCATAAAAAGAAATGTTTATTTTACCTTTTTAAAGCATGAAGAAAAAAAATTACCCTTAATAAGGGTTACTTTTTTTAATGAAGTCTAAATAATTCAAGTATTAAAACAAAATTCTGGGTAATAATTCAAATATATCCATGCATGGTCAATATATGCTTGCTTCTCTGATAATTAAAAAGTTAGTCATAAACTTCTCCCCAACTCAGTCTTACCCTTATTAACTTTTCTGTTGAACACATTCTCTGTAAACCTCAGACTTGGGTGTAATAAAACGAGACGTGAAAAAGTTTTGATAACTGATTATTCATTTGCATACTATAAATGTTATGTTACATCGTTCGATAATCTAACTTTGAGCCCAAGTGAGAGCTGCCAATAGTCTTATTTTTCTCATCTTTAGGGTTACCAACATTTACCCTGTCCCCTGAGGAATATTTCTGACTCATCTAAATACAACTGAAGAACAGAGCATATGGTAGTTTTATCACCTTAGAATTAACTTGTTAGATTTTCCTTCTATGGTGTGTAGCCTTTCTTAATCAAACTAGAAAACATCCAATAAAATTAATGAACAGAAATCACATTCTATTCTATGATGCTTAGTCTCTCGTCTTGCTATGAATTCTCTGGAAAGTATAAGTATGGACTGAAGAAAGTGACATATGGCATGAAGACTGGGTCCTAAGTTATAGGGACACTTGTTTCATATAGCCTAAATGTGTACTGCCTTTCAGAGCCTAAAACAGAGCCATGTGAATTATAAAAAATAGTCCATCAGATCCCCAAGCCTCAAATGTACCAGAGGTCAGCTTTCTAAAGGCAGTGTCTATTTTTAAACTAATATAAGTGGGGTTCTAAATTTGACCTGAATTTAAATAATCAACTGGTGAGGAATGTCCAGCTGGACTCTTATGCACTTAAAATCGCTTGAGGGAGGTCCAAACAAAGTTCATTTCATACACAACAGACAAAGCCTTCTCTTAGCAACTGGCATCTTCCTCAAAGGAAGAGCAGCAGCTGGGAAGAAAGAGCCATCCTGCAGCTGAGGGTCCCTGGAATTTACTTCTTCACATAACTAATAAGAGCTGGCCATTCTTCACATTTAGATAGTTCGGGAAAACCAATTTCCGATTGCTCAGCACAGTAAAATGAGGTAATAAAACATATTTTCAACAGAGCACAGAGTACATGAATATTGTCCCAAAGAAGAAGCCAACAAAAACCTATTTTTAAGCTTCTTCACAGTACACTTCTCTTCAGAAAGTACAAGTTCACAGGGCCACGCTGACCAAAATAGTCTCACTGGCAATGAAGAAAGAGTTTTCTTTTTAAATTTTGTGTTTAGAAACTGGAAGATAAAAGAAAACCATAAATATCCTATCAAAATATCAGTTAAGTAATTACAGCACTGATTGCTGAAAATTTTGGACACTGTTATCTTCAATTTTGAGAATGCTTCAAAGTACTTAGAACTTTCATAATTTAAAAAATATTTCGAGGGTATTACGATGGTGTAAGGTAGGCATTAGCATACTGTATTACTTAGGAAATTATGCTCTATCAATTTTAGTAGCCATGTTAGAAAAATCATCGCCAAGACGGAGGTGAAAAAAATAAAACAAATAAATCTCTAGGAAAACAGGTATAAAACTACATAAATTATATATCTATTTCTATAAACCAAAATAACACTAATTCAGTAAAACCTATTTAAATAAATTAAACTACTGATAATCAAGAATGAAAGCGAAATGCCAGATGTGCCCTATATATATGTCACACACAAAACCGGTCTCCTCTCAGCCTCCCATTCTGTCCCAGTCCCTAAAGAGAAACTAACACTGTGATTCAGAGGGCAGAGCAAAACCAAATATTTCATTTTCTACATAACTGAAAGATCAATCTGATTTTAAGGTTCAAAAACTAGAGACAATGAAAAGTAGATACATAGTATCTGCAACAAAAGTCTTGATCCCATCATGCTTCATTCATTCATTCATTCATTCATTCAAATAACATTTACTGAGTAATGTGGCTGAGGCTTCTGGTTGCTACCCAATAACCACTCTCTCCTTGTTCCTAACAGAACCCCCACATTATCTGAGCGAAGCAAGGCACCTAACTAAAAGACTACCTTTCACAACCTCCTTCACAGCCAGATGAGTCCACATACCTAAGTCTGGCTGATGAAAAACAAGCATATGTGTTTTGAGAAAATCAAGCAAAGACAGGTTGCTTAAAGAGGGCTGCCTCTGTTCAGAATTGCACCCTTTTCCCTCCCTCTTTCCACTTCTTAGAATATGAATGTAATGCTTCCAGTAGCCCCATTATACCATGAAAACACCTAAGGGCACATGCCCAGAGCTCAAAGAGAGGGTCTAAGCAGTATATCTTTAGTGTTGTCACAATCAGGGAGGTAATGGTCAAAGATACACTGCAGAGTATGATCACCTCTGGTGCTATTTTTGCCTCGTTATTGCTAGCAACAGTCTGGTGTCTCATACCCATGAATATAAACAAGCTCATAAAATCCCTGAAAGAACAGAGTTTAAGGAACAGCATGTGCCTTCCAAAAGGAGAATTTAATGTTCTAAAAGAAGAAACAGAACATAAGAATCACCAGTCCCTTCTCTGTTCATACCTTTAATCTTTCACTTAAGCACTGACACACTGAGGATCCCGCGTGTGCATATGAGTGTGTTCTGTTGTCTGTCCCCCCCCACTATCCTGGTAGAACTTAAAGGTAAGAACTACTCCTGTTCACTTTTGCAGGTCTAGAACCCAGCGCACAACACATACTCACTAAGTGTTAAATGAACAATGTGAAGCAAATGAATTAAGAGTCCTCCAATGCCAGATAATTCTACAGTTTGGAATTATATCATGGTGTCTGCACAAGGGCCAGCTCATTCGGTAAGACAAAGAGCAGTGGAAAACTGTCGCTCCCTGCCGAGCTAAGATACCCTGCTCTTTACTTCCAGGACGTACGACCTCACTACCTCATGTCTCCACGAGCTGAGTAGGCTGGAGGTGGACACTGGCGAGCCCCAGGTCTTCTATTCTCCGCTTCCTGCTCACCCACTCACACTTGCTCATTCATTATACATTTACTGAGAACACAGTGCAAGGATGCCAGAAATAATTCTAATGAACAAAACATGGCAACTGTCCTCAATAAATCTATCATCCAGAAATTATAAGAAGCAATTACAATGCAATGTAAAATAGGATAGATACACATAATGTGTGCTTCCTATGGGGAGGCTGGGCACCACGTGGGGCACCATTACATGCATGATCTCATTTACACCATCACTGCCGGACTTCTTCTCTGTGGCGCGCACAGTAGAGACCAAGAGAACACTCGGTAGGAGCAGCAAGCCACTAAATAGAGGCAACGTGGTGGAGAGGAAAGTCAGCATAGCGTGTAGGACAGGAAAGGGTGAGCAGAGGAAGTGAAGTCTGAAGGATCAATAGAATTTTCCCAGGTCGAAAGGCAGAGGAAGAACTTTGCGTGCAGAGAATTTAAATTCCCTGCAGAAAAAGAAAAATCCAGAAGCAAGGAAAACCACAGCGTATCAGAAGAGCGTAGCAGAATCTGCTAGTATAGCTATGTAAAGCCATTCTGAACACCTGACACACTGAGCTTTCATGAGTTATATCTAAAGAACGAACTCTGTGAGACGATTTTTCATAAATATTTGTAAATTATGTGTCTGAGGCCTGAAATAATTTTTAATCTGAACTATGTATCAATCATGCTCTATTTTTAAGCCCAGATTATTAACATTTATAACTTTAAAAATTACTTATTAGAGAGTAATAAAAGGACATTAAGAATTTTATAAAAGCATAACAGTGGATTGGAAAAAAAATTCCCCAAACTGAAATATTTCTTTAAAATATGACTACATAATATACTTTCCCTTAAACTTTTAGAAGATGGTTAGACAGATTCAGGACTTAAAAAATAAAGTTTGCATTTGGTGGCAGAGAGTCAGCTCTTTCAAACCTAATTTCCACTTGCCTCCCCTTCCCGTTAAGTCATAGAAATCTGATTTCGTTTGGACTGGCAATGTACCCACTCAAACACTGCACTTGAGTCTCCCTTGAAGACAGTGGTGGTGAAGGAGTTTCAAGGGGAGTCCAGTGGATGGGGGGAGATTCCTGCAAGTCCCTTTGCCCCTTTTCCTTTCCTCTCCTCTTGCAGACTTCCTGACTGGAGTTCCGGCGGTGTCCTGTGGTTATACAGACAAAGGCCTTACGCTTGTTTAGCATGCCAACACCCAGACGGAGCCCGAGTCCCTCCCCGAGGGCTTTGTAGAAACACTCTCCAAAACAGGTTCCCTACAGATAGGATATGTGAGAACATCAGACCCTGTTTCATCAGATTCCTCTTCCTACTAGTCAAACACAAATATCACTGCCAATGCCAGACAACATTTAAAGTATACACGGTAAGATGTGCCAAAAAGCAATTTCAAATAAATTTACAGTATTAAAACATATTTCATGATCCACTGTCTTTTTACATCTGGGTCACACAACCGCATCCTTGTCAAACATCCTTGCAAGTCCAAATAAATCTTTCCCGATTTTTTTCTTTGGGCACAAAGGACATCTGGGTGTTGACGCAGCAGGCCTCCTGCGGGAACTCACCCGGAGCGCGGGCATGTGGGGCAGCTGCGGCGCGGAACAGCAGTGACCCGTCGCAGTGCCAGCTGTTTATAAAACAGCTTCTCTGTGTTTTCCAAGCCAGGTGAATTGTTAGGCGAGAGTCAGTTTGGGGGTCTACGATCTGAACTGTTCCCTGACAGTCACTGCCCACTGTCACAGAATTGCACTGGGACTTAAATGTAATTCATCCTTATTCTACAGGACACCCCTATTGTTTTATTTTTTAAAGTTATAGTTGCTTTACAGAAACTTGCCTGATATGGGTGAGACACCTTACTTTACTCTACTTTTGTGGAAGTGCTATTGTCCCTCTCTCTCCATCCCCTACCATCAAAATAGCTATAGGATTATAAGCAATAGATTATGCCTAACGTAAAGAGAATAACTCCACAGCGCTGGGGTGGGGTGGCAGACGGCACTCCTGTCTTTGGGGACAATCAGAAGTTTACTGACTATAGAAGAGTCAGAATCAGCTCCCTCTACTTCAACTTGATGTACAGGTTTTGTTTAAAGCTAGACACAAAATCCAAATGAAGAAACTAAACAGAAAATAATCTGTTTCTATTTCCGTCTTTCTTAAAAATAATAATAATAATAATTACCCCTTTCTATTTCAAATATTTTTGCCGAACTAAAAACAAAACTACTCACATTAAGTTACCACTACCTGACAACCATGGAATTCCTGCTATTTGTTAAATCATTACACAAACATTAGTTTTCTTTATGGGCAAAATGGCATAGCGAAATATATGTAATATCTAGATTCAAACCTAGGGTCGATTCCTGGTTCTAATAATTACTAGTTGTAGGTATTGGGCAGACAAATTTACCTCTCTCTGGCCTCAGTTCCTAAAACTATAAAATAAAAATAATGCTACCATTCTCCTCCTACCATTGCTAGAAAAGCTAGTGCTAATTAAGCATTTTGTAGCTATTAATATGATGCTAATTACTAAAATGGTTTTATTTGATTGTCAAAGATAAAAATTTTAAATAAAATAGTTAACTAAAAGTATCAAATAAAATAAAAAACAAAATAAGAGGTGAAGTAACTTCTGAGTAATAGAGTCCTCAGCTCCTGCCTGACGGAGAACTCACTACCTAAAGAGGCAACTCCATCATTCACGCGAGGTCGCTTTAACACATAGGGAGAATGGTATCTACAACTGTATGCGTCAGTTTCTGTATCAGGCTTGGGGCAACAGATAACTAAGACATGTTCACGGGCTCTCACGGAATTCAAAGCTCCCTCACATAAACAGACAAATATGACACAGTGGCAGGCAACAAGAGAGTGCAGAGTTGGGGCACACCGCTCAACCCACGGTGTCCGAAGGACGGAAACCTCAAGGTAAATTCTTACAGAATAAGGAAGTGGAAAGCACAGAAAGGGAGCAGAACAAGCGCTATGAAATGACAGGGGAGTGGTGCGCCAGAAGCCCCAAGTGCAAAGCAGGGAACGGTGGCCGCTGTGGTTGCCCAGGTTCCCAGCAGAGAGCTGGAAGGCCACATGAATAACCCTGGACTTTCTCCCACAGGCTGTGAGGTGCCTCGGATATGTTTTAAGTAGGAAAGTGACATAACGAGAATGCTTTTTGCACAGAGATTATGGTGGCAATGTGGAAAATAAACTAAGTGCAGGGGGTAGAATGAGATGGTAAACCAGAAGTCCAGGTAAGCAAAGCCCACAGAATTACAAATCACATTTTAAGCTAATCCAAGCTGTTACAAAATACTATGAGGAATTACAATTAAACTGGGTCTTCCTTGCTTTTTGTAGATATTTTTTTTGTACACGTGTAATCTACTAATGGCTCCAGGAGAAAAGAACCAAGTAGTCTGGTTTTAAGCTATGGCGAAGTATGACACAATGTAAATGAAAGGTGAATTCCGAAACATGTTCATAAAGTATAATGTGTCACTTCACGGTGAGATGCCAATGACCATATCCCCCACTATCAGTTTCACAACCAAAGGCCTCTATAAATCATCAACTATTACATCAATTGACCATTTTTAAGACTTTTCCCCCCAATAATTTAGTATGTCCTTGACCTGTAACTATGAAGTCACATATCAAAAAGAGAGCAAAACAGCTTCATGGGCATAGAAAAAAAAAAGACCTTATCTGTGCTTAGTTATTAGTCGAAACTGTTTGTCAAAAAAGGAAGACAACCACACAAGTTGTCTGGCTAACTCTGAGTTGGCCACTGCCTGTACATTCACAAAGAAAAATGTGTATAAACATGAAAATCCAGGCACAAATATCCATCTGGACAGGATGTTAACACCATTCCTTAATTCCTTGAGGGTCTTATTCTCGCTTAGAAGCATAAAGCTGGCTTAAGAGTACTTGAGAGGAAGGGAGGACAGAGAAAAGGAGTCATCTCTTGAACAAAATTGAGAAGTCATCACTATAAGACAATTTGGGAAGTTTAAAACATATGTGTATTAGGATCCTAGATTATCCATATTAAAAAATATCAATTTTTTTTTTTTAAATTCTTATGGCCTTGAACTTCAATCCTTCCTTTGGATTCCATCCCCTGGCACTGGATTAACAAAGGTCACTGTGGCACAATTCTCCTGAGTGAGACATACTCAGGAAAAGGGCGGTGACTGAAAGTGGTTACCTACACCGAGCTCACATGGGAAAGGTTGGCAGAAGAAACGTTCTGATGACATAATGAATCATAAAACCAACACTGTTCTCATTCTTTCTTTGGTTGAAACTGGATAATCATAAAACCCAGTATTTGACTTCTGAAGCGCCTCTATACCCAAAAGGCTCTTTTTACATTTATAATAATTTTTGACATGTATCGAAATATAACATTATAACAGGTTCAGATGTACAATGATTCGATATTTATATATTGTGAAAAAATCATCACACTAAGTTACCCATCACCGTGCTGTTACAAAAAAAGTATTGTCTTGTGATAACTTTTAAGATCTATTCTGTTAGCAACTTTCAAATATGTAATACAGTATTATTATAGTCATGATACTGTACATTATATCCCTGTGACATTTATTTTATAACCAGAAGTTTGTACTTTTCGACCCCCTTCACCCAATCTCATCCCCCCACACCTGGCACCTCTGGTAACCTCCGATCTGTTATCTGTATCTATGAGCTTGGCTTTTGTTCTGTTTTCTTTTTCCAGATTCTACATGTAAGTGAGATCATCATGGTATTTGTCTTTCTCTGACCTATTTCACTTAGCATAACGCCATCAAGGTCCAGCCACATTGTCGTAAATGGTAGAATTTCCTTCTTTTTATGGCTAAATAATATTCTACTGTATATATACAAATTTTCTTTACCCATTCATCCACTGGTGGACACTTATGTTGTTTCTATATCTTGGCTATTATAAATAATGCTACAATGAACATTTCTAGTATTAAATTTGGTCTTCCCAACCCCTTCCTTCTAACCATGTTTCCCCATTCAACTGGGTAATCTTATAGCTAGAAGGTTAAGAGCAAAGAAAGGCTGTTGAGTCAGATCACATGAATACAATCTAATCCCTATGCCCTCTGTGCCATTTCCTCTCCTGACAATCAGAACCAGCATCACAGGGTTCTTGTAAGGATGACAAGGGATGACCCATGCAAGGTGCTCAGCACTAGGTCTGGCTTAGAGCTTGTTAAACATTCCTGTTGCTTATTAGTCTTAAATAATAAAAGCATGGCAAGCACTAGGAGAGGCAATATTCAAGTCCTCAAGACTTGATCATTTTGGGGGAAAAAAATTGATGCTAAAGGATGAAAACAATAATAACCATGGTAATGGCACAAGATTATCCAGCTATCATCCATATTCGTATATTACTGTCACCTTGCATAATTTAAATGCCAAATTATTTATTCTTCATTACCTTAAACTTGGCCTTTCTAATTGTCTGCTCCTATATCCTGGTGTCATTCCATTAACACGGCATCCTGAGGTTGATTTCAAGAGATTTATGATCACCTACAGTTGATTCCCTCCTAACTAATATTTAACAAATTTCTAAACAATTACTTTAAATAAATTAGCAAGTTTCTAGACCATGTCATTGTTTCCACTAGGTATGCACTGAGCTATACTTGTTTTTCTCCAGCTGTTTGAATAATTATATTTAGTTCACATTTTTTTAAAGTCAATGAAATGAATATGTTAATAATTAGCTTCTCTGTTTTGGACTTCCCTAAATCCTCTAATTCCTCTTAAATCTTAAACAAGGGATTTAGAATGAAGACCCATCAACTCACATCTCAGCGGCAACTTGATACTGGATATTGAGGACTTAAAATCAGATAATTTTTGATGTTAAAAAAAAAAAAAAACAGACAGACACAGGGTAAATGGATTAGTGAATGACTACAGGCTTCCCAGATACCTTCTTTTGTTTCCCAGCCCAGGTGCATTTTCGCACTGAAAATCAGATGGCACTAAATGTAAATTTGCCTATGGTATTAAAATGATTACCTCACACTGTTAATTTTTTTTTTTTTTTAGTAGGAAGGAGGAGCAAGAGAAAGGGCCCACTATAATCTTAACACAGGATCTCCACAAAACTGGAAGGTTTCCACTTTGTTCTCATACTTACAAATATGAACCAATTCGGGCAAGGTAATATGACTTCTTTTTAAAAGTCTATGAGATACGATTGTTCACAGAACATCTATTGTTTCGAGATTTATATAACTCGCCCAAAACACCATTCCGAATTTTGTATTTAAAAACAACATAGAGGGGCACTGGTTCTGGGTAAGATACAGGACGCATGTTCCATCCTGTCTCTCCACTGACCGCAGCTATGACACCTGGACAGAATACAAAACACAGAATACATATTGCAGTTCTGAAAAGTAAATGACAGGTTGATTGGGAGAGAAGAGCAAAATTCAAAGTACCACCAAACCAGTGACCAATGATCCCCATGTCTTCCTACAAAGCCCACCAGCCTGGACTCAAGGTAGCCAGGATGTAGACAGAAGGAGCAAATCCAGAAATTCTTTGAGTTCTAGCTTGAGAAGCAGGAAAGGGGATACCTAACTTGGGGGGAGTGGGGAAAATACCCTGTTTTTCTTTTTTCCTCTCTTCTTTTGTTTCCCAGCCCAAGGCAATCTCAAGGTAGTGGTGAGCAGAGGAGACCACAGTCTCCTAAATCTGAGAAAAAGGAACCTTCCTCTCTAATCAAAGGAGCTGTGATCTCAAACATCTGTAGCTTTTTTCTCTTTTTGCCTCTTGCTTCAGAATGTATGAAGTCACAGGAAGTGCACTGCCCCATTCTAAAGACCATCTTTGTGGCTAGAAGACTAAAAAGAGGAACCTCAGGGAAACAGGAAATACCAAGGAAAGTGAACAACCCGAAAAGAGCCCATTGATTTTTGGCCAAGATGAAAGGCAATTCAATGGAGAAAAGACAATTTTCAACAAATGGTGTTCGAACAATTAAGATATCCACACAGGAAAAAATGGAAACTTAAGCTAAACCTCAGACCTTCTACAAATATTTCAAAATAGATCATATAGATAGAAATGTAAAATGTAAAACTCTAAAACTCTTAGCAGAAAACATAAAAGAAAATCTTTACGACTTGGAAATAGGTAGAGAGTTCTTGGACATTATCCTCAAGTATGATCCATTAAAAAATTTAAAAAATAAACTGAACATCTTCAAAATTAAAAATTCTTTCTCTGAGTAAGACACTATTAAGAGAATTAAAAAAATATGGTACACAGTAGGAAAAATGTTTGCAAATCACATACATGACAAAGGATGTATCCATCCAGAATACGTAAACACATACACATACATACACGCACACACAAAATAAGAACTCTGAAAACTGAATCAAGAAAAGAAACAAACCAATTAAAAAATCAGCAAAAGACCTGAACAGACCCTTCACAAGAAAAGGATATATAAATGGCTGCAATCAAGCACATGAAGATGCAAGTAAGCTTCAAGAAAGCACATGGGAAAAAGTTCAACATCACTAGCTGTTCAGGTAATGTAGGTAAAAATCACAATGACATACCACCAGACATCTACAAGCATGGCTAAAATAAAAAATACTGACAATACCAAGAGTTGATGAGGATGCCAAACACCTGAAACTCCAATATATTGTTGGTGGGAATGGAAAACAGTCTGAAATTTCTTTTAAAAGTTAAATGTACATCTGCCACACAATCCAGTCATTCTACTCCTACTCCTAGGTATTTATCCGAGAAAGGAAGGCATAAAGATCTGTATACAAAGGTTTGTAGTAGCTTTATTTGTAATATCCCAAAACTAGAATAACTGAAATCCTCTTCGATGGGTTAATGGATAACCTGCAGTAGAGCCACACAGTAGAATCCTACCCAGCAATTAAAAGGAACATGCTATCCATTCTCACAACAACTTTGATGAATCTCAAAGGCATTATGAGTGAAAGAAGTCATCAGCTTCAAAAAATTATATACTGTATGCTTCCATTTAAATGACATCTTTGCAAGGACGAAACTATAAGGATGAAGAACATACCACCGGTTGCCAGGATTTCTGGCTGGGAAGAGAATGCAGCATGAGGAAACTTTCTGAGGGGATGGAACATCTGTGAAAATGGTTAAGTCGATACATGTATTAAAACTCATAGAACTATATACACCAAATGAAAAAAAGGCCTATTTACGTCATGTTAATTTTTTTAAACCAATGTAAAAATATCTCGAATTTATAATAACACCTTGCATGACTAACTTTCATAAATATTGTATTGAATATTGCCACAGAAATGGGTTTTAAGACAGTGGAACAATGCAGTGTTAAGTATTATTTAAACCAAGTTAATTGATAAAACATTTTAAAAGGCACCACAAAATTGTTTCTTTCCAAAGTAAAATAGCAAAAAAGCCAATACTTAAAGGAGCCCAGCAGTTTTAGTCATTTTGGCATCTGGCTTTTGAGATGTGGATGTTACAAAGCAGGTGAATCATCAGGGAAACAGATGCATGAACTCGGAATCATCCGAAGTCTGTCCTCTACGTTTCTACCCCATGGGGCTCACACCCCTCCTCCGCTTCCTCCACAGGAAGCACTCAATGCACTCAGTTTGTTTTAAAACCTGAAGGCACATATACAAAAGGAAAAGGTCAAGGAAACCCGTTTCATTGAGAACGCCTGCGCTTTGTCATCACTACAACCACAAACGGCCAGTGCCTCCTCAATGTACCAGAAACAGACCCTAACGTCTGCGTGCCTCCTGGTATACTATGCTCTACCCAGCAGTGAGTAAAGGGGAAGAACAGCCTTCATCTGCACTGCTAAACCGAAATGATCCAACCTGGGTTCAAACGCTATGATAAAATCATTTTCTAAAACACATCTCTGCACTATTTCTGTCAAAATATATTAGTCTTCCATTTCCTCAAAGCATTTTGTATGGAGTTAATTTTGCCTATTTCAAAGAAAAACATACCAACCACTAAAGGAATAATACAGATGTTACCCCTACCCCATTTTCACTGATGTTCTTTTCCTTTTCAAGTATGTCCTATCAGTGGTCCCCAACCTTTTTAGCACCAGGGACCGGTGCTTCTATGAGAATCTAATGCCTGATAATCTGAGGTGGAGCTGAGGCGGTGATGCTAGTGCTGGGGAAAGGTTGTGAATACAGATAAAGCTTCACTCACCAGCCTACTGCTTACCTCCTGCTGTGCAGCCTGGCTCCTAACAGGCCATGGACCAGAACAGGTCAGCAGCCATACATGATTTAATGCTGGCCATTCAAATGTATGAAATAATCATAATGTGTTACTTTTAAAAGTATGTTAATAAAATTTTTATTTTAATAGTAACACTATGGATAATTTTTTTCCATTTTTCTCTACTTTCCTAATTGAAACATCAAGATAGTTGAAGAATTCCCTTTCCTCTACACCTGACATAATTTACCATAAATTATGGCTGTGACTACCATGTTTTAATTTTTTTTTTATCACTCTTGGGGAAATTCTGCTTTTTTAAAGGCTCTGATATCCCATCATCACTACCCAAAAAGGGGGGGAGGGTGGTGGAGGGAGGACAATAAGATACACTAAACTTTCAGATAATACTATTCTCACCAATTATTACAAAAATAATTCAGTCACATAGATAAGGAGAGTCAGGTTATTTTTAAATGAGAGAAACTCCTCTGTGATCTGTTTAACTCGCTTGAGAACAGTGCACAGGAACAGATGAACGTTTAATAAGCCTGTTTTGATTATAACACTTCAAGCCTAAAGTATATGCTACATTATTCTTTAGAAAGTGGTACTTCTTAGGGGTTCTTTCAGACATGTACTTAAAATAATCACCTGGCTGTACATGACTGAACCTTGGCTTAAGCATTGGAATGCTGCTTTTGGCTCAATGTCGGAAGTGAAAGGTGATGTCAAACAATGCCGCCATAGCAGTGCTCGCCTTTCTGTTGCCGAGGATGCTATTATTACTATTAGTCTTAGTACCTGCAAAGGTCATCCTGCGTTCAAAATAAAATCAATACACAGCATTTCACACAAAAAACATACATTTAAAAAAAAAAAAGCTCATTCATTTTACATGAGTTAGAGTCTTACATTGAAGGGGTTTTTTTGTTTGTTTGTTCCCCCCCCCCAAACACACACACACACTGGACTGACTATATTGGCTATGACTACTGGCAAAAATGCAAGTTAGAAATCAGAACTGAGAACGTAACTGTCTATAGTCACAGGACTGGATGCCATTCTGTGAAGCCTGATGATACCAAGTCAGGGAGGGATGTCAGTGGTTCCTAGGTACCGAGAGTGGGTACTCACCTGTGTGGGGGACATGGCAGAGACGTTTCCACCTAAATAATAACCAGCTTGGACAAGATGCTCCACAAACCCCTTACAACTAAAACATTCCCATTCTATAATTTTTACATGAGATTGAGACCGCTTCAAACCGTGAGCTCCTTAAAGGCTTTGTCTTCTTCATCATCCTAACATGGCACCTGGTACCTAAGAGATATCCAATAAATGGCTGCTGAACTGAAAGAATTTTTAGAAAACAGTACTACATGAAAAGGCCCTTGACTTCCGGTAGACGTTATCCACTGGTCCCTGAAGCACACAGTTCACTCCTGGTGTTGGCCATCAGCCCCCTCTCCTCCACTTTGGAGAATGTTTGTAACTGTATAATAATTCCACAAAGGAAAACTGAATTTTCTTAGATAAATTTCACTTTTCAGCTAACTTTATAGTTGATAATAGCTTGTACTGGAAGAAGTCTTGGCTCTGCCAGTTTTTCACAGCTCATTTGTGTTTGCATTATCAACATTACCTTAAACCCACGGTTCTTTTTATGAATCTTTTTTAAGCCGAATGTCAATTTTGTAGCTGTTGTTTTAATTAAAACTGCTCAATATAATCTGTAAGTCTCTTGAGCAGCATGTCACAATAGGCTGAAAGCAAACAAGACAGTGGGGGCCCCTCTCCACCCTCTGCATTGTGGAAATCCCACACAATCCCCAGGATAGCAGTGTTCCAAAATCTTCTGACACAGCAAGGGTCCCAGTTTCAATTCCAATGCTGAATATTAGTAAGTTTTAGTTTGTTTCTTAAAACAGCTTAACAAAAGCTCTATTTCCTTCCTTCACTCCAACATATGCACGCATTGTGGATAACACAGATCTAAGCTCTTCTGATAGCATTTCTGCTCTCGAGTGCCTATTTCAAAGGGAGACTTGTACCTCATCCAGTTTACTTTACCTTCTACCCACAAGTAGTTCCTCAGTTCAGGACTTTTAAGACACAGATTCCCACTACTCTGCCTTTCCATACTTAACTTTACTGAAGAAAAGACTAGAATGCAGTGCCAGGAGCAGAAAGACCAACAAATTCAGAAGGAGAAAATCTGGGTTCAAAATCTGCCATTATCAACTGTGTAACTTGGGATTGAGGAAAGAACCTCTTCTGAAATTGTTTTATTTCTAATATGATGAAAAGTCTACTTGGTTCAACTATCTTGGTTATTATAAAGATTAACTATTATAAATGATTAACCATGATTATAAACATTAAAAGCAATTTCATATCTATATGCATATTAATATATTTTATATGATCATTTATTATACAGATATATTAAGATACATATATTATTTATATATGTATTTAATTTTTAAAATGATGTAATTTATTTGTTTATAAATTTAGTTATAATTAATAATAATTTTAAAGACTAAAAGTAATTTTTACTCTTTTCATTCATGTTTGCTCTTAGTCATTCTGTGAAGCAGCAACTCTCAAAGCAACCAAATTCAAAAAGCCTCTTTGTATTACAAGTCATCCATTACTGTAAAGTTATGTAATTATAAAAATAACAGCTGTTTGTAATTTGTGAAAATTATAAAATTTAAAATATAAACTCAAAAGTCCCCCATACATAAACCTACCACTCAGACACCAATTCTATTAGTACTGCGGTACGGCTTTAAAAATTGAGACCATGTTATGTAAAATGCTCTGTTCCTTTTTAATGGAACATAATCCTGGGCACATCCCTTCAGGTCTTTTAATGATCTTGAAAAATTGGATGCTTAATCACTGTATTAGTCTTTAAGTATACCTCACAATTTAATCATTTTTGCACCACTTGACATATACATTGCATCCAATTTTTTTGTTACAAATACTAATGTAATAAACATCTTTAAACATAAATTTTTGTGAATTAAAAAAAAATGTTGTTCCCATGGAATAAAGTCCTAGAAGTGGTAAAGTAGGACATAACCATTTTGAAGGCTTTAGGCACATACTATAAAATTGTTTTTTATGAAGGTCATATGGTAAACCCTTATTTAACCAAGGTAATAGGATGATAATTGGTTTGGAAATTAAAAAGGTTGATTTAGGCAGATAACCATAAACACACACGCATGCACACACACATGCTTTAGCCATTTTTATTTGAAATTAACACGATATATATCTTTTTACCAATTTCCTAATGTAGGGTCAATGTCTTTTCCATAAAATAACCAGTCTCTGGATTCACTGTTAGACTAGTCATTTTTATACAAAAAATCACCCGTAACTTCCAATTTCCCTTTCTATTAGAGTGGACTCAAAGGCTCTCAAAAAGTAAGCTTAGGATTTTCACAGAAGTGTAATTACTCCTCCAAATCTTCCCAGTCGCCATGACCATACCTAACTTAGCAGCATTCTTTTTGGAGGCTTGTTTTGGAGGCTTTCCAAAGTATTTAGCATATTTTTGCAGAAAAATAATACTCAGATTTAATCAGATTATATAAAATCTTAATTACATAATTGCAATAACAAGTACCACGGACAAAAACAGGCTTCTGTCATAAACAAAACCGATTCTTAATCAACATTCAAGTCAACCAGCCAACCCTGAAGGAAACAGAAGTCTAGAGAGTGGCTGCCTGCCTGTAGGTGTTGGTGCGATGGGCATCAAGGAGCTTGACAGGAGGAGGAGGTAAGGAAGGTCACCAAAGGGAGCTCTCATCTCTCAGCAAGTATTGAGTATTATGGTTTTAAAGGCATTTATTAACCCCTATATATATATACGTAGGTGCAGTATAAACTTACACACAGGTTGTTCCTGAACTTAAGTAGGGCACATGTTAGTGTTTAACACAGACTTGCCAAATGGAAGCCAAAACCAGCCACCCGCAGTCTCTCTCCTAGTCCCCAACTCCACCATGCTGGAGCCCAGGATTGGTCCCTGACATTCTTCCTCTTTCAGTTACCACCTGACCTTATCTGGTCCCAATGCTTCACACACCAGGTGTACAGCAAAGACCCTCAAATTTAAAATTCTAGATAACCTATATCCCAAGCAAATCACACTAACCAGACTTGCTCCATTCACCAGACTGATAACCACCATCGCCATCTGCTCAGGCTAAATGGCTCAGCTGTCCTTGACTTTTCCCATTTATAACTCCACAACCAATGTAATAGTAATTCCTGTCACCTCTCCATGTTTGTGAGTTTATTCCCTATATCTTCTTAAAATACAAGCATCCAGAAGGCAGAGGGACCCTGTCTTGTTCACGGTCATATCTCTGGCTCCCAAACTCATCCTGGGCACATACTAAGTCCCTAATAAACACAGACTCCACTAGGAAGTTTTCCTTGTATAATTAGAAGACTAGGAGAAAAATTTCCAACCCCTTTTAAGACATGCAATATTCCCAGCTTGGGAGTGACAAGAGGCCACTACCCCAACGTTCTCATTTCACATATGTGAACCTTAAGGTCCAGAAATTACCCAGTAATTTACCCAAGATCATGAGAACACAGAGCAACTAATGCAAATGTATACTGATGTACAAGCAGTCCCACCAAACTACCACCCCTACATCTCCTCTCTTTTTATGTAAGTACAACACACGTCTCTGCAAGTATTTGAAGAACTTGAAGAGGATCTTGAGAGCGCTAGCTCCTCTGGAACTGCCAGAATAATAAACCTGAGCTCTCCAACTCTCTGAGTGCTGCTTGGTTTCTTGCCAGTCTAATTTTGGACCTTTTCTGCAACAAACTGAATTAATATCAGAGATGTGTATGTTTTCATTTTAGGTATGTAAGAAAACATTCAGCAAGAGGCTTTTCACAATGTCCCCAATAACACGGACACCTGAAAAGCCCAAACTAGTTTGGAGGCTGCTGAAGCTCCAGAGAGCAATTCACAGCAGACAGAACTGAAAGTCAAGGTGCCCAGATTCAGAATCCCGAAGGCACTGCAGAAGCTGCTGCTGCTAACTTCACTTCCTTCTTTCACAAACCCTTCCCTCACCAGAATCTACTGTAAGTTTCCAGTACAAAGAGTAGCTGAGTATCTGTAAATTGGTAACTGTCACCTGGTTTCATATTTACTATTCAAAGTTTCCTCATAAAATTCAGTAACGAAGGCCTCACCCAGAAAGCTCCCCAAGGTAAACTCCCCACAGGTATGAAGTAAAGTTACCTCAAAAGTTTTATCATTTCCTGTTCCAGTCTGAATATTCTGGTGCTTACAAAGCTCCTGGTACCACTCCTCTCCCCACCCCGACTCCAGCTGCTGCTACCAGCTTAGGACCACACCCAGCTGAAGCAGTCCAGATCAGCCAGGTATCCCCTCAGCTCCTGTCCCTGCTCACCTAACCACATCAATCTACCTAGGGCTGAGCACGACCATGACCTATGAACTTATCCAATACGTGATCAGAAGTTCCGCCTAACATTTGTTATCATTAGAAACAACTAATAAGCACTTTAAAATTAACAAAATGGTATTTCCACAAACAACTCTTCATCTACACCTCAGAAACACCACCCTGTGAAATATACAGCAACGTCACCTTCCTTGTTTTGTCACGTGAGAATGTGAATGGTCACACTGTAATGAAGCCCACACATGCACCAACGTCGGTCAAAACAAGGCCCTCGCTCTTTTGCCTGCACTAACTACACGGCCTCTTATGAGTGCTGCACCCATGGCCACGTTACCCACCTCTGCTACACCTAGCAGGGCACCCTTCAGTTCACTTGCAAATTTTCAATACAGCTCCCTAGAGCGTTGATTTTTTTTTTTTTCCAGGCTAGGATGAATTAACATAAAACATCTGATCAGTAGAAGCCGT
Organism: Rousettus aegyptiacus; assembly: GCF_014176215.1. Taxonomy (NCBI): domain Eukaryota; kingdom Metazoa; phylum Chordata; class Mammalia; order Chiroptera; family Pteropodidae; genus Rousettus; species Rousettus aegyptiacus. The sequence goes on along the minus strand of NW_023416306.1, from coordinate 150,598,858 downwards.
CAGTTAATTGCAGGGGTGGAAGTTGCAGAGGAATGTGACAGGTTAAACATATATAATAGGTAAAAAATAATAATGCGAGAAAGATAAGGCAATATTGCCCCTTGTATCTGTACTGCGCTTCACAGTTTGCAAAGAGCTTTCATGTAGATTTAATACCGCCCCCCTCCCTACAGACACACACACGGTAAGGTTGAAGCCTGGGAAGCTGGGACTCAGTTCAATTCAGGTGGTTGGGTAAGGTATCTTGGTGCCGAGACACAAGTGGACTTTGAAGAAGGGATAAGGTTTCAGAGAGGGTGACGTGAGATAGATGGGCATTCTAGAACCTTCCTGAAGAGTCAGGAACCCTAGGCTGGAGTACTTGGTTTTTACTGTGGGGTAACATGAGCTACATATGAAAACAAGAAAAATGTCTAAACAAAAACAGGGGGACTTAGAACTCATCTAAAATGAATGACCAGCTCTGCAAGAGAACAATAAACAAAATAAGCTTTCTTTCATAAAGGTACGTGGTTGTCCTAGACACAAAGCTGAGACTTTTTGTGATGGGATTTTATGTTTCCTATCCTCCATGATCAAAATTCACCTTTTATGCTTCTTCATTCCCTGTTTCCATTGCAAAAGATTCCTATCTTTTCACTTATACATTGCTATGTAAGACCTTCATTCAACTATATTTCTATTTAGGTACTTATTAAAATGTTTTAAAATTTTCAAAGAAGGGACCATGCCTTTTATTCTCTTTGTATGCATGGATAAAATAAAATAATGCTTATGAAAGTAACCCTACAAATATCACTGACTGATCAGAATATCATAGACTTTTTTTTTTTTTCAAAAATTGGAAATGACTATAGGAGAAGCCCTTGTAACACACAATCTACCTTTTCATCCTTTATAGTTTTTCTCATTGTGCCAGGTACTTTCTATCTATTTATACCATCTTCCTAACAACCTTATGAGATGTGTACTATTATCACTATTATTATCATTTTACCAAGGAAGAAACTAAAGCATAGAGAGTTTAAGTAACTTGCCCAACATCCCAAAGCTGGTAAGTAGTACAGGCAAGATTTGAATCCAGGCTGTCTGGGTCTAGAGTTAATGCAATAAACCTCCATGTATGACATAATCCCTCAAAATAACACGTTATACTCAAGAATATATGGGCTAAATTTTGCTTCTTAAATTTTTAAGCTGAGGCAGCAATCACATTATTTTTTTTGTTGAAAATTTGACACAATGCAAACTGCAATTACTTTTTAAAATACAAAGATTTTAATATGCTTCTAAATAATGCATTTAGATTTGGGCTTGCATGCTGTTTATACTAGGAAGTGCATCTGCTCTTGGTATTAAACACAACAAAATTAGCTATTTTATGATTACACAATAAGAATGTCAGTGCCATCATCTGATCAAAGAGTGAATGATTAATGTCTCTTTGTAGAGAAATTTCTTTTTAAACATCTTAATGTATAAATAGCTAAGCTAATATTACTTGATTCAAATAACCTGATATCTACAAAGACAAAAGAGTTCTTTACCTACAAATAATAGTCAATATTCACTTGGACAAGGCAGCATCCAATGGTGCATCTGTAAATACCCACACACAGTGCTGACTCGGAATCCTCCACAGACAGTAATTAATGCTGACATAAATCTGGACACTGAAATGGCAATGAAGGAAATGGGTTCACATGACAACTAAAAGCGTTGTTCCAAGCAGTCAGAAAATTTTTCTGTAGCAATGTTGTAAAACCTTGTCTATGAGTTTTAAAACAAAGCCAGTTTGACTTAAATTCCTAAAAACATTAACTACTTCGTGTATTAACAACTGATTTATAGATCAAAAGCATTCACACAGAATGACATCATTCAATTAAAATGGAGACAACAAATATGAAAGAGAACATTGTTATCAAAATATATTGAAAGAATAAGTAACTAAGGCCATTAAATTTGGTTCCTGTGTACAATACAAAATAGTTCATCAAAACTAACTGGTCAACATGCTTGAGACTAGAAACAATCTAGAAACAATCATCTTAATTCATTTTCATCAGAAAAAGTAATAAACACTAAGCAAAACAAATATTACTTAAGAAAAAGCATTCAATTCAGTTCATAATGCATACACGTCTCCACTTTGGGCACGATTTTTAGATTAAAAGAATTAATATAACCTTGCTAAGAGGATATAATTAGAATACAGTGAATTTTATTAGTGTTGCTTTCAGCATGGTTCTATTAATGCCTAGTTGTTGATCTCTACAAATAAAGAGCAGCCTGGGAACTGTCCTAGTTTCTTTGACAGTTATCATCCAAAGCTAATGTTTCCTTAGTGAGAAGGCCACTTTACAAGGATACTACTATGAACCTGGCCAGTTTCCTTTGCCATTTACATAGACACAAGCACAATTTGCAGCATGGGCAACGTTAGCTTTGTGACAGAATCTTGAGTATCCTCCAGTGAGTAAGTTTTCTCAACAGTCCTCATTGTGTTCACCTGCTTGGCTAAAAATAAAGGACAGCCTTTCCCCCCAGTCGACAGCAAGTTTAAAATGAGTATAACCATACACATAGAATGCCTCAAAACAAGGTGAAGCTCCTTTTAGGAGTAAGGTTAGTTTCTTTCTGTCCTGCTCATCTTCAAATACCCCATACCACAGTGTCGTGGATATACTCATAGCCAATACATGACACCCTTCCTTTTCCCTGCTCATCTCAGAACTGTCTGAATTACGACTATATTGTAGCACTACCTACTTTGACTCGGATACTTGTAAGGCCTTATGAGAAGCTACCATTTGGAAGATTTACTAGAAAACTATTATATGTTTTCTCACACGCAACCCTCAAATGTGTGCTGCGAAAATCTTTCTTAACTTCCTCTTTAAAACAAGACTCTTATGAGAAATATTATTCTTGCAGCATGGCTAGCACATAGTAAAAACCCAAAATATATACCATCGACAAAATCACATCAATTGCTGAGAGTTCTCTTTAGCCTAAGATGCTTGTACTAGTGATGTTACTACGATGGCGGAGGAGAGACCTTAAATAGTAGGAATAAGGGATAACTCTGAGAGAACTGAAAACTGATAGCAATTTTGAGCCCCATACATTATTGAATAAAGGCAATTAAGTAGTCAGTCCAGTTTACATAGCTGAATCAATTCGATTCTTTCACTTCAACTTCTTATTGCAATATGATTTAGTATCTTAACAGCAAATCATACCAGGTCAGCTTCATAGGACATCTGTACAGAAATGTGACATTTCTACCTAATAAAATATATGCACATCATGGTTAGTCTCATTCTGCACTTAATACCACTGGTCTCATTATGGGGATGAACCCAGTTACCAAATGAATATTCATTTGTTAATAACAATATTTTTGTGACAATGATGGAGGTATGTCTCAGAAAAGGTTTTGACCAAAATGCTATGACATATCTGACCTAACATACACCTTTGTCATAATCATCCTGAAAAGGCTCTAAAACTCTAAATAAAATTTACTATTACATATAATGTCTAGAGTGCCAAATTCTCAGAGTGTCAAAATCCTCATTTATAAAATGAAGCAATATCTCTCTTAAAGATTGAATATTAAATGGATCACAAACCTAAACATAAGCTAAAATCATGAAGAAAACATATAAGAATATTTTAAAGACTGGATTCCGAAGAGAGGGAAAGTAATCACCATTAAAAACTTTATACATTAGATTTAATCATATTTAAAACTTTTGATTATCAAATAACAATATTTAAAACAACTGGGGAAAAAACATCACAAAATATAAATCTTTAAAAGGGAAGACACGTATCTAGGCTATATGAGGAACTACTCCTACACTCAGTAATAAAATGCTCACTACAACTGGTTTATAATAGCCAGTTTTGGAAGGGACGACTCAACTGAGGAAGAGAAGATGCTGGAAATTTCTCTCCCATAAAGAATTAAGGGGTAATAGCTAGAGAAGAGTAAATTGCCTACAAGACTACTTGAGGGAGAAAAAAATAAAAATTAGATAGCTTCCAGGAAGTTGCAACTATTAAAAAAATAAACTATACACAGTGCCAAAAAGGAAGTCTATGTTTAAAAGAAATTTGGATCTAATGTGAAAGTTCTGTTGTCCTATTAATTTAGTTTCAAAAGGCTTCTACCCAAATTTAAATGTTAGAAGTAATCATTTTTTAGGTTTATTCAATTCCCCAGAATGAGAAACATATTTGCATGGAAAATATACTTTAGTTAAAAATCAGATTTGTATTACATTGGACATTTTCTGTTTGTCTAAAAATAAACTTTAACTCTTCTACAACAATAAGCCAAAAAAAAAAAAGGACATTAAGTAATATAAAATGGCTGCCAATGATTATTAAAGTTTTTCAGCCATAATTTCTGAGCTGTGACTTTATATAATTATACGTTTCTGTCTAGACATGTCATTCAGTTGGATTCATAAAGCATATCACCCTTCCCCACAAGTACTGGCAGACCAACATATAATAAAGTTATCTACTGTAGTATTACAGAACATGAAATTAATGGTTATGTTTTTAACATGTAAATGTTAACTACTTATAACAATAAAAACTTTTGACACATTGCAAATTTTTCAGACGCAGATCTAAACATACAATGAATGATGATCAGTTCATATGTACCTGTACTTTCTCATTTGATTTACCCTTCTCTTCGCTATTTGACCTTAAGAGTAAAGGGCTGCTTTGCTGCTACTCATGCACTGTGCCCTTGTACAAACAGTCCACACAACTTGAGAAGCTGTTTGCACTAATTAGTAAAAGAAATACCTAAACTCTAGGGTTCTGTCTCAGAGGACCCTTAGAACCTGTTTAAACAGAACTACCAATCAGGAAAAGGTAACACAAGTGAAACGAAATAATTTATTTTCTTCCTTAGAAAACAGAGGATTTCTAAGTATTTTACACTCGATAGTAAATGAATTTTGATAGGAACAGCTAAGATGTCAAACCAACAAACACCGCTATATAAACAAGGGATTAGTGACAATCAGAAGTATGTTATTTTAAGGTAAAACAAGAATGCATTCTGTCACCGTAATATGTGAGGGGAGAAGCATAAATATATGGAAAAAAAAAAAAAAGAAAACAGGGAAGAACAACAATTAAACAGTTCAGGCACTGAAGGTAAACAGATGTGGGTTCGAATCACAGCTCAACCACTTATAAGTTATGTGACCTATAGAAATCCTTTAACCTTGTTAACGACATCTCATAGGATGAATATGAAGATTAAGTGAGACAAAGGAAGCGAACATCTTTAGCAAAGTCCTGGGTACAAATTAAATACTCAATAATGGTAACTATTATTATTATAGTTAACTTGAACTTGAAGCTTCTTCAACATGCTCTTGAAATTTTTAAAAGGCCATAATGTAAAACAATCAAATTCAATCACAAAAAAAAAACACACCAATTAAAAATTCTAGTTTAGAAATTTTATCTCAAAGTCCCAAAAAATGTTATGGAAACCAAGCGAATTTTAAATTTTAATGTAATATAGGCAGTGAGAAAAAGCCCTTCTCCTTCCTTTCTCCTGGTCCAAATAAGTTAAGAAAAGAAATGGGGATGGGGGGGTAAAAAACAAGATCATTGGAATCATTCATTACCAGCAATCATTTGCTTGGTCAAACAATGGCACATACACAATCATAACTAAAGATAAAACCAAACAATTTCCGTGTAAAGTTTCAAAACTGCACACTCAGTTCCTCTTTCCTGTGAACCAACTTGCTGCAGTTACACTACAATGATTTTCTGGAACAGGCTGCAATTAACTGAACAAGGACCTGTTCATGATAAAAATAGGAACTCAGTAAAAAGGCATGGCATTCTATTTCATTCAATCCTTCATGTGTGCGTTTACTCATGAAGAATCTATCAAGTTCTTGTTCTGTGCCAGGCTGTCAAATATTAACATGGTGACAAGGTCAGCTACTGCAGGGAGAAGAGCATCCATGAAGAGTGTGAAGAAGTTACGGCATAGGATGTTCTTTCTCGCGTAGTACATGGCTCTGAACCTCCAGATTAAAGGGCCAGATAAAGGGAGTGACCAGGTGACATCGAGCAGACAAGGCCAGAGCTATAAAGGGCTTTGCCTGATCTTCACCCTAAACACTACAGTTCTACCACACATACTGTTTTGTTACTGACAGGTAAGCTTCTTACATTTTATTTATAGTACTTACTTGATCAGCATATTTATTCAGAGTTAAAAAAAAGATAAACTCTACAGTGGCTCTGCCCCCAACCAGATATCAATTTCTAAGCATCCATGTTCTATCCTTCCTTCAAAAACAGTTCCAATACCACCTTCTCTAGAACGCATTTCTCAATAGGCTTTATTTAGCTAAAAGTTTTCTCATGTTGCTATGAATTCCTGTGGCATTCTGCCTGTACCTTCCTCATGCCAGTTTCCCTTTCTACCTTGTATTAATTAAGGTTATCTTCCTATACATCTTAGATCTCCATAACATGCAGGTCCCTTGACAGAAGTTTCATTAATGTCTGATTTACCTAGGACAGAGCCCTACAGAAACCTCAGGCTCAAAAATAAACATTACTAAATACATGTTTTTTTCTCTTTTAAGATCGAAGTTCAGTCATAAATTTCTCTAAGTTCATTACCACTGCTATTGGTATTGCATTTACTGATACATGCACTTTTATCAGGATGCCTGCTTGAGAACCTTTATATAATACGAGAAAGGATAAACCTAGAAGAAAACTCTCCACAAAAGACCTCTTTAGCCTTCTTCTGAGACTCAATAACTTCCACTCCATTTTTATATTACTGGTGCCCCAGGACATCTAAAGAGTTGACAGAATTGTTTAATTTAAAGCAAAGATTCTAAATATTACAATTTTCCATCAAAGTAGGGATTTTCCACCTAGTCTTACTAATTATATGACCTTATTGAGCCTTTTTCAGACTTGATTTCCTCATACATAATATGGGTATAAGATTATCTACCTCACATTACTGCTGAGGATTAAATGAGAAAACATGTATTACAATGCCTGGCACCAACCCTGGGTACATGAGACTCACTTAGCCTCCCTGTTATTTCAAGATGGCAGACTAAATCCTACCATGAAGTCTCTCCGTTCTAAGACCAACGATTTGATAATTCAAAGATCTTTTAGTTTCATTTCATGATCAAAGAAAATTTAATAGTAAAAGACAGGAACTACACTCCAGGATAACAATTGTCCTGCAAATATTCCATGTAGCTATTAGACTCAGACTTAAGTCTCAAACGCTTGTTCCACCTACATTAAATTTATTTGTAATTTTCTATTCTAGAGTGAGATTCTTTTCAAAGTTACTCTGAAAAAAAAAAAAAAAAACCAGGGATGAGTCATTTCTGACATATTAGTCTAAAGAAAATTACTTTACTAAAGCCAGAAAGTTTTTCCTTTTTGATTTCTTAAGATGAATTATTTGACCAACTCTTAGTCACAATGTAAAACAGATAGGTAATTTGAAACATTTTACAATTTCAAACATTTGCTAAATATAGACTAGAAAGTCACATTAAATTAGACCATCAAGTAGCAAAATCTGGATGCATGACAGCTGTATCAACTGGTGACAGCCCCACTGAAATGATGCAGAAGAAATAAACGCTGGATCTGGAGATCTGAGAACTTCAGGCACAATACATCCTCAATGCCAGAGGAAAATAACAGTTTCTGTTAATACTGAAATAAAGTTGAATTAGCACAAGACATAACAAGAGAAAATTTCCTCAGCAGGGAAGTCCTTTTGGGTCAAAGTGCTAATGCTCAGTAGTCATCGGGAAAATGCAATATAAACGACAATGGGTACCACTCTGCACCCACAGCAATGGCTAAATTTAAAGCCTAAAAGTGAGTGTTGATGAAGATGTGGAGCCACTGGAACCCTTGCACACTGTTGGTGACAGTACACTGGTTCAACTACTTTAATAAAAAATTCTGCAATGTCTACTAAAGCTGAACAACATATCCAATCTCAATAATCCCATTCCTAGTCAAACATACTCAACAGAAATGTACACATATGTGCCCTCAAAAATAAATACAGAAACGCTTATCACGGCATTCGTTGGAATGGCTAAAAACTGCAAAAACAAAAACAAAACAAATGTTCAGTAGTAAATACAGTTACATGATGAGGGCGGTGACTCGATTACACCCACGAACATAATATTGAGCAAAAGAAAGCAGAACAAGGAGTACTATATTATTCCATTTTTATAAAGTTCAAAATCAGACAAAACTAATCCAAGGCGACATAAGTCAGGAGAGTGGTTGGTTACCTCTCGTAACCTCCCATCGAGGCAGGGGCAGTGAAACAGGAGAGCACATGAGAGAGCTTCTGGAATGTTGGTAATATTTCTAGTTTTTAACATAGGTGATAGTTCTACATACAGGTTAAGTCCGCAAAAATTTATCGAAGGTGAAAACACAGAATCTGTGTGCTTTTCTATATGCAGGTTACACTTTTTTTTTTAATATGAGAAAACGTCAAGGTATTTATGAGTGCATGTATCTGTATAATTTGTGTAAGTTTAAAAATACATAAATATATTTGGAAGAATAAAGTGATTTTTCTTCATAAAACTGGTATTGTGTACAATTCCTAACAAGTATTTTTCTCTTATTACACTATAACTAGTTTCCCTTCATGCACATATTTCAGAATAAAAAGCTGTATGGCTGCATTGCTGAATGAATTATTGGACACAATCATAAACTGCTGCACATTACCTCCAAATTTCTACCCTCATAACCAATGCTGCAATGAACACCATGGTACAAATACATTTGTTCATGTCTCTATTTCATTAATTCCTTGGACCAAAGTATACACTGAACGACGCTAGCAAGTATGTAATAAACTCTAGAAATTTTTTCACCAACATTATTTTTTAAATCTTCATATTCATTAGCTAGATAAACACTTAACTACATGGAAAATGTGGGTACCCAGAATTAATCATTTCCCTGGAGTTCTGTTTTGTAAAAAGACTCATCTTTAAAAAAAAAGTTTTAGGGCACTTTACATAAATGGATCTATACTCTTAGAGAAAACACTCTCCAGCTATAAATAAATGCCCTGAGAAATAAATGAAATCTATGACGTCAGGAGTGATTAAAAAAATCAATGAAGCCCCAAAACGAATGACAGCATAAAAAAAAAAAATAAGTTGTATACATGCATTTTTGTTATATGTGCATAAAAATTACATAAGGATATTTAAGAAAATATTAAATCTATCTCTGAATTATTTGTATAATTTTTACTTTAAGTTTTCTTTCATTGCTTACTTACAGTGAATATATGTCAACCATCTTTAAAAATAAAAAATAAGCTAGATGAAAAGAGAAACAGCCCCCTGTTTAAAAAATAAGATAATAGACATCTTCTTCCTTGTTCACAAAACAAATTAAATTGGTGGAAGAGACTTTTCTCAATTTTAAGATTTTTCTCCCATACATTTCAGCGACCTCTAGCATCTGTCACTTAGTTTCTGCTAGCAAATACCAACAAAGCACATACACAGCAGAACAAATGAAGGAAGAACAGTATTGGGGTGGGGGGGAAATCGTGCTTAATTGAGGCAGTTTCCCACCCCACCTCCAAACCTGAGCAGTGGTTGTGACTTTGTATCAGGTCCTAAGATTCAATCAATTATATCAATATTTCACGGTTCGCCTATCACCATGACTTTCAGGTATTCTATATCTAAACAAAAAAGGACCAGAGACTTCCTTGTCACCAGAAGCATAGCCTTAGGTCTAACATTAGTTATATCCTGGAGACCCACAAAGGTTAATTCAGTTCTCTAGGAAAACAGGATTACATTACTCACCAAGTGGAATTTTATCCATTATCTCAATTACCCTTAGCAAGAGAACTAATGTCACTTCATTTATTCAGAGAGAAAAACAGAAGTCAAGTGGAGTTCACTTCCCCAGCCAATCAAGCCACCCGCACTGAGCTATAGAATTGAAACCAGAATTAGAACCTAAATTTCCTGATCCCTTCCTCCGCAATAGTGTCTTGCTTCTTAACTAATCAAAAACAGAACCTTGGCAAACCAAAGAAGATCAAAACCCTAAGATCAAAACAGCAGCAGCCTTTCTAGTGCCCCTTGGTTTCAACCACGTGAAGGTCAGTCACAGTCTTGAATCAACCAGGAACCCTGCTACTTTGGAAGAAATGGGCTGACTCAAAAGAGTAAACATCCCACTAATAGTAAAAGCCTTATTCTCCCAGCCTAACTTCAAACAAGAGAAAACTAAGAGAGTAAACAGCTACATTTATACTGTCGTCACTTTTTTTTTCACAACTGGATTTGAAATGTAGGCTATTGTCAAGAGTCTCTTGGCTACAGTTCAAGGGAAACAGAACATCCTAAGGCAAAAATATTTTCAGCTTTCCCAAACCCCACTTCTCTCAGCCAATTTCAGAAAGTTCTCTTTATCTCAATTTGAAAATTATGTTATACTTGTTCTAAATCTCAAGAGGATCCTCAGAATACAGTATTACAGTGACTAGAGTTAGCACAACGGTCACTTTAAGTGTGTCCACACCTTAGAACACAACCAGTCCCATGGGAAGTGCCCGGACATGACGGGGGAGGCCAGAGTATAGGTCCCTATGACTCCAATATAGCACCAAGCCGTACGGATTAAGCATGAAAATCTGATTAACCAGGTGATTAGCTGGATGCTAGAGAGCATAACTGATATCAAATCCTCAAACCCAGAATACGAGTACACATGCATTCAATGGATCACTCCGCTGTGCAGTAACAGCACGAACTGTAGACAATGTGCTCAACAGCTAATGGAGATGATGACATATAAGCAGAAATTATAACCAGACACATGATAAAATCGTCGTAACTCCTATGGTTTACTGAGAGCTTAGCACCTGCTTAGAATTTTAACCATTTTCATTTAAGATTGTCAATTGCCCTGCTACAAACTGGGCAAGGTACTCACCCTCTCTGTTGCCTCCATTTCTTCATTTCTAAAAATTTGGTAACATCTATTCTGTCAGACTGAGGTGAGGGTCAATACATGTAAAAACACTTAGAACATTGCCCAGCATATGGCAATTGATCGATAAAGCTCAGCTCTTACTATTATGATAATCATTGGTATGAACAGTGCTATTACTACTGGAAAGACTACAAAGAAAAATAAAATAAAGAGCACGAAGAGAAAGAAGAATGGCAACTGCCATGTAACAGCCAAGAGACATTAGGCAAGCTCCTTCAGTTTCCTCATCTGTAAAATGAGAGGACCCCACCTGCTCCATCCTCCCCCTCATAGGGCTGTCCTGGAGGCAACAAGAAAGCATCTTTAGCCACAGAACACACAGCTAATGTTATACATTGTCTTCGACCAGAGGACCTCATGGGCCTTGGATACAATGAACTTTCACAGTGAGCTGTGAAATAACTATGGGCCGTTAACTGAATGAATATTCTGGATATCACTCCAACAACAACAAAAATCTAAAGTATATGCTTTTTTAAAATCCCACAACAGCTAGATAAAAAATAAACTCACAGTAAACTCTCTACTACCTAATGACAGTAAATATAATACCTGGTGCCTGCAATGGCAGAAAAAAATCACAATTTTGAGGAAAGCACGTGACCTCATTTTAAAGGTAACCTCAAAGTGCTGAGAATCCTGACCATAGGCTGGTTTTGGGTACCACAGGTAAATACAGAATAGCAGATCTAAACTGCACTTTATTTCAGCTACGAACGTTTGAATAAAGTGATTTTCAAGTTTTACTCTTTATTATATCTCACAGTTTCCTTTTACTGCATACTAATGTAAAACAGAAGGTAAATAGAAGGTAAAGTTTCCAATTCAGGCTTCTACAACTTCAAACGCACATACACAAAGGCTGCTGGCACCATTTTAATCTTGTGGTCAGTGCTGTAAGATCACAAACAACAAAGAGATGACTCCAGTCCTGTGAAATTTTCTGATTAGAGGCCATCCTTCTTTATCCCCAGGGATCTACTCATTAGCTAGCAATGTGTTTTCAAATATGGTTTTAATATTTTAACAAAGAAAATATTAACATGAGAATCAGTTTTTCTATTTTCCAAATTAGCTAAAATTAGCATCTATTACTTACCTAGTCAGCAAAAGGGAATCCTTTGAAATAAACCAAAGGGCATGAAAAACTATTTTAATTGAAAATTCTGTTAAATTATCTAATATCTCTATTACTTATTTTGTTTGGTACAACTACTACAATAACTGGGGAAAATCATGTATTTTGCAATAGCAATTCAGGTAAGAAATATCTGTCATCCAACTGTTATATTCAACAAATGTTAGAGATTCTTACACTCATCAGAGTATTATGCACTTAAATAAGAGATAATTATGCCAAGCAATAGTAACATCAAATGCACATCTCCATATAGTACATATGCATTTAAATAGAGAGACCATCCAGACCCTCTCCCCATTCACAGCTGAGAATAGCCAGATTCTGCTAGAGTAAAATCCGATTTTGTTTTTAAAGAAAATCCCCAGGAAAGAAACAGCAATCTGTGCAGGTGTACAGATTCAGCTTCAGCTCTGGCTGATAACGCCTCTCATCTCAAAACAAAAAATAGGGAAAACTGCTTATCTTCCTTAACACAAGGGGTGATGTGAGTCAACAAATATTTTATCCAAATGCGGGGGGACACTGTACCTTGATTCTAACCCTAGAATCTTCCTAGCAACTGAATGCTAATTTCTTTTTGATAAACTGTGAAGTGAATTCTTTTTGCTCACTTGTAATCTTTTTTGTATTTTGCTAAAATTAACTAAATTCATACTGTTTCTGAATGCAAGGTTCAATAAGTCACCACAGTCCAGCCTGGGGAACACTGTAAGATTTTGTTTACCAGTTGTCCTCATGCATTGTTCCCATGAAAGAAGCTAATCTATTATTCATCTAACTTAATTTAAATAGATAGATAGATAGATAGATAGATAGATAGATAGATAGATAGATAGAGCCTCAGACAGCTGAGAATTCTCTACATTTCAGGTACTATGAAGGAGGTCACACTTTTCGAAGAACACAGTTTCTCTGATTTACCTTCTTTACCCCTGTTCAGATATCAGAAGTCAAAATTCCTACTCACGTTTTCAACTTACTAATGAATTTTCTTTCTAACTTTGTGATAAGTAAAAATTGTCCATGAAGCAATTAGATTGTATGCTAACTTCCACTAACTGCAATTATTTCACATGAACAAGTTTTTCTCTCCTCAAATAGAATGTAAGCCCATTTTGAAAGTTCATTATCACAAATATTTTATACTTAAACTTGGCATCTCCTAGCTTTCACTTAGCCTTTTAATCCTGGCACAAATTTGTCCTGAGGTGAAGGTAGCCCCATGTTTTGGAACTGGCTCTATTGGGCACAGAACAAGTGTCAGTAGCTAGCTCCCCATTCCAGGCTTTAGTGGCAAGGACCATATAATCAACCTATTTAAAATCTCCCAGAGCTACAACTAGCATTCATGATTCCCTCACATAATACAAAAACTGCAACTCCACAGCCTGTGGGGGTAAAGTCTAGAGTTCAACTATGCTCTCTCTGTACAAACAAAGGGGGAAGCAGCACACACCTCCTGGGCCTGGCTCGACAGTTTCTTATGTCAATACCATTCTGCAAGAACCAAAGAGAAAGAGGTCAATCTTGTTTCTCACAGCGCTGCTCAGTATATGAACTATTTGCAAAAAAATAAATCACATCTGATCTTCCAGGATGAGCAAAAGGATTATCGACCTGGGAACTGTGGATGGGAAATAGTCTCAGGCATTGAAAAGTTTGATGCATATTCATTCCCTAGTCTAAGACCAGGAATCAGGAGAGTGTGGGAAGTTTCTGAACTTCTGTTTTCTGAAGTTGCTCCAATTTCAAAACAATCTCCTATAACCCCAAGGAAAAGTAAAGAATACTTCTATTTTTTTTTTTCCCAGAATGAATGCTAATTTGATTGAGGATTTTACACTGGTCCCATTGAAGTAAATGAAACCATTCTTTGTGTCCAGGGGGCTGGAAAGGGCTGTCGCTCCACACTATTTGTAATGGCCCTAGGCACCTAAGAGATGGCCATGGATATTACTTTCAGAGACATGAACTGCCTGGCTCTCTCCCTAATGCACCTGCTAAGCATACACAGAATCCAGGTCCCCAATTCAAGAGTATCTGAATACATACACACCAAAAAGAAAACAAAAAAAAAAAACAACAAAAAAAAAGTCCTAACACCATCAACATTTGACTTTTAAAAATGCCTTGTTCTGTTTTTCTTTAATGACTATAATAGGATTTTGCCTGGACAGAAACTGATAAGCAAAGAAAAACATCTCCAAGACTGTCTGGATTTCACATGTTATTTTTTCCCCATGGGTCCAAGAGATAAAAAGTGTAACTCTAAGCTCTTCTTCTCCCTCCCACTTAGGCGGGCGCCAAGGGATGGACTCCATAGAGCTCGTGGAGAGTGGGGTCCCCTGTGTAAGAGCTTTTCAGCACCAGGAGGAAGAGTGGTTTTCCCCACTGGGAGAATATGACACCACTGTACAGAAGTTATCCCTGCTGACTTCCTTTGTCTCTAAAAGAAGGGCTATTGTAACTACGGCTACAAATATATGTGTATATAACACTTAATTTTTGAGTTCGATTTGATCTTAAAAGTGTAAATTCTACATAAATTATTCTGGTTAATCTGCTTAACATAACAAGATTATAACTATCAAGAGAAATAGTTTGATCATAACAGTGCCAAGAAAAAACTCCAGCAAGCACATTTGTTGGTTGTCCAAGGGCTCTCTGCGTAAATCATCGTGAATACGTTAAACGTCGGCAATATCTTCTGCTGCAATTTGACAAGTGACTTCCATGTGAAAACTGATTTCATTTTTACCCATTCGCATCCCATCAGGATTACAAGAATACAACAAGAATAAAAGGTAAAATTCTTTACTAATGATTAAATCTGACCAGTTTTCAAAACTGATATATTGATTGACTTAAAAGATTATTACCTTATAAAAAATATTAAGAACAGACAGTATCTAGAACACCACTAAGGTCTTAAGTATAATGCTTCAATTACCTTCCTTCACCCTAGACACTGGGCTGCAAAATTATGGAATGGAATTATAAAAGGCTAAATATCTTCAGAGACAGAAATTTCTTAATAGTATAAAAATAAATTTTTAGGAATTTTTGAACTCAAGAGCTATGAGCACAAAATTTATCACCCCACCTACTACAGTAACTGGCTCCCAGATTGATGGTATCCAGAAACTGCCTAAGGATAGTCTAATAATCACCTCAGTGTGCAACATGCCACATTACGATGCTACATTATACTGAAGAGAACAGAAGCCTCTATTAGAAAAAACAAAATCTTCAAATAATCACCTTTGCCTCATATTTTACTATCACTCTATCAGAAAAACAAATCACATTTAATATTAATATGCATTTAACTTTTTTAACTTTTTCTTTATTAAATGTTAACAAAATCACATTTTTCCATAATTAATTATGAGAATTATAAAAATAAATTCTATGTTCCTGGAGGCAAAATAAATCTCATTATTGTTCCATGCTTGTCAAACCTTCTCGCGCTTCCATCTATACTCTGGGCTTTGAGTCAAGTAAGTGAAATCTTGGCCAAAAAGGAGATATCTTAATGTAGGGTAGTGACCCTTTCTAAAGAGAATGGAAAAAAGTGCTGATACTACATGTTCTATATTTTTTAATTAGCCTACAAGATTTCATATTATTAGTTACTTCTGTTCTATTTGGTTATTTTATTTAAAAAGAATTTCAAAGTGTCATGAGCATTTTGAAGAAACATATGCAAAAAAGCATGTAAAAATCTTTATCACTAAACAAAACCTATAGAACCAGGAGAAAAGAGTCTTAAGTAAAAACCAGTTTTTCCATCAAGTGCAATAGCTTCTCCATAGGAAGAATCACCCAAGATTCATCCAAAATTCATTCAACAAGCAACTTATTTAGGACGATACTCTGCAGACTATCTCCTTCTGTGCCACCGCTTCCAGGCCCAGTGAAAAACCATGACCGCTTCACCATCAGTCCTAACTAGTTCTGAATAAATCTTTTTACATTGATACTGATGAGAAAATTTTTATTAAGTATAAAAATATAATCCTCTCTGACGAGCGGTATGATGGCTATTATTTTTATAAATAATCTAGATGTCTAAAGATTCAACCAGACCCTTTGAGAACTTCAAGACAATAATACAAGGACACCAGCCACATGAGGTCTGGGACTAGGGAAGTGAGCCCAGAGAAGGCCATACAGAGGTCCCCTTTACATGCTTTGGCCGGCCTTATGCCCCATGGGAAAGACTTCCTATGCAAGACTTTGGATGGAAACAAACCCATAAATAACCTCTGTGGCAGCTTTAGTGGCTATGTATGTAAAATAAGTCACAGAAATACCACTATTCAAACAGATTTATGAGAATACTATGTTTCCAGTCCTCTTATGGCCACTTTCTTCAAGCTGACAAAATTTTGAAAATCTGTACAATCAGAATTATAATCTATATAACGACGAGGTTTCACAATCTTTCCTAGATAGTAAACATTTTTTTCCTACTGAATCTTAACTTTCCTTAGCCCTATCTTTTAAAGAATTTAGGGACAATTCTAATTTCATTCAAAGATAAAGGTAGATAAAATTCAAATTCAGTACAAAAAAAAAAATCATATCAACCATCTTTACCTGCTCTAAAAGCATCAAAGGCTTCTCGATACTACCTAGTAAAAAGGGTCCAAACTCTTTAAGCGGGCATTCCAAGTCAGTTTTGAACTAATTTTTCAATTTGTTTCCCTCTACACCCCTTCACAGAAGCTACCACTCCAGGCAAACTGAATGAACTATGTTCTCTTACCTGAACATATTCCTCATTTTACTGTTTTCTATTCCTTTTGTCATATATTCACCTGCATTAAGCGCCCACTGATACCTCTCTATAATTCTAACTTACATCCACGCCTGATTTAAGGGCTGCCTCTTTGAGTTTTTTGTTAGTGCCCCCTCTGCGGAACGTCCACAGGTTCTCCATTTGGAAAGAGTGTGCACTTTAGAAATAAACATCATTCAAGTCTCAACTCTGCCACATACCAGTTAGGCTTTGAACAAAGTACCTGCCTTACTAACCTCAATCAGAACACAGGGGCCATAATAACTACCCTGCAAGGTTCAGGAAGTTCTGAGCACCATTTGCCCTCATGGGTTCAAATCTCAATGCTAACAACTGTAGACAGTCTGACCTTGGACTGGCCTTGGAGAAAGCACTAAAACACCATGAGCCTCTCAGCTTTCTCACTAGTCAACAGGGATGAGCTGCATCTATTTCACAGTAGAATAACAAATATAAGGGATCAGTGCAAAACTCTGACTCCCATGTCTGGGCCCCTACGCCCCCATATCCCATCCTCAGAATTAGCAGCCTTTCCTGTCTCAAAGCTCCCACCACTCGACGCCCTGTGCTCCCCTCTGTCGAGGTATGACCTGTCGCCTCCGTGGGAGGCTCCTCCTCTCATGGAACATTTATAACAGAAGCCTAGATTCCCTCCCTGGCAGTCCGTAGGCCCTCAGGTGAATAAATAAACTAGAAAAAAAGGATTCTCAGGTTTGAAGTGTTACAGAGATATAAATCGAAGCACACAAATAAAAATCAGAGTATTGAGAGACTGTGAGGCTGAGAAACAAAGAAAAACACCTGTTGAAATGATCCTTGTTAAGATCCAGTTCGAATAACAAAAGCTGCGACTTACAGAAGTGCTAGGCACTCAAATACTACCTCCTCTATGATGGCTTCTGTAGTTGCCCCAAGGAAGGTCACTTAAATTTGGAACTACCACCACACTTCAGCAATTCATCTCTGATACATCTTACCACACCCTTCTCTGTACTTTGTTATCATCCTACCTCCCTGATTGGAAGCTCTTAGAGGTCAAAGCCGATGTGTAATGAATGGCCTTTCTTTCCAGTCCCTCCTCCCAACACAGAATAGGAATTAAATGAATTAAAAGGGAATGTTAAAGCTTCTAGAAAGAAACTGTCCAAATCACAAGATAATTCAACATCACATGGTTGCTCTACCAATTGACTGATCACCTCTAAGACCCCAAAGTAAAGGTCTGAATCGATCTAGACAGCTGTCTTACATCTAAGGAAGGAACTCAACAGAATCTCTCAAAATCAAAAGGAAAAGTTTTCCCTAAATAAGGTTTTCATTAGTGGTAAAAGAATCAAACAACAGAAAACAGTGAACTAAAACCAAAAATATCAGGGGAAATACTTTCTGTCTTGTTGAAATTTATGATGTCCACTATACTTTAATATTCTCTCCTCAAGCCAAATACTTTTCTTAGAAAAATAAATCAATGCTTTGCATTCCATATTTATGAGTAGTTATAAAAATAAACTGGCATATATACTATGGCAGAGCTTTCTAAGTTATTGATTAATCATATTAATGAAAGTCGACTTATAAAATATATATTTGAACTTGCTATTTTCCAATGGATATCACTTCATTAAAACATCTGTTTTCTATCTCCAACATTTCAAAATCAGCAAGCCTATAACAAAAACTGAATGCTGACCCGCCCCTCCCTCCCTCTCCCCCCTCCATGAGAGGGGCAGTGGCAGTGAAGAAGAGGGAAAGGTTGTGATTCTGGAATTAAATGTTGACTTTTCCCTCTCCTTGTCTGTAGCACATTCCCTGACAGTGTGAAAAGAACCAGAAGCTTGAATTTAATTCTGAGTTCCTCCAAAGCCTGAAGAGCCAACAGCTAAAACAGAAATTCACAGGGCAAACTAATGATCCTCTGTGCCACCCTCTTCTCTGAAGTCGGCCTGAGAGAGGGCCACTGGTCTCCTCCCGGGGACACCAGAGATGAGCTGCTGGAAATGCTCTCGCCAAACTAAAATCAAGTCAGCTAATCAAGGCCAAGAACAGTCAGCGGGAGCCAGAGGGGTGAGAAACCCTGCTCTCCCAGAGTTTCTGGCTCGGTCCCAAGAACTTCCCTTCTCCCACTGCCAGCAGCACCCATCAATCCCCATAGTAACCAGCCCACGGATTTCCAACTGGTCCAAAAGGGAGGCACACACACTGCAGAGAAGCACATGAGAACATGACCCAAACTCAGGCACCAATCCAATAGCTGCTTAGTGGTTTAAACATTCCAATTCTACCTCCCTGCTTCCCTTAATTCCCAGGTTACCAGACTGTTCTCTTTCTCACTCCAAGCTAATGCTGAGACAATGAAAGATACTTGTTTCTAGGCCTCTGCATACAACAATTTTCTGTTTTCTGATGCAATCTGGATTCAAGTCTATGTGGTATGAAAGCAATCACATCCCTCCACCCCCACCCCACACCACCACAGTGCACAAAAATGTTTGCCACATGAAGGAACTGCCTGGGATAGAAATAAAGATTTCAAAAATATGGGAGTAGATTTGAGATCCAGGATAGGGATGAAGAGCCTATACTCCCCAAAGGAATGAGGAGCAGATAAAAGGGTGCTGCAGTGGGTGGAGCTGATCCATCTTTGTGAAGAACAGGATTCATTATGCTGACAGAGCAAGAGTGAGAAGAGGAGGAGGAGGACCACAGGAGACCCAGAGTATTTCCATCCCCAACACACTCGAGGACACTGCAGTCAGGCACAGTGGCTCGTGAAAGGGATTTTCAGCAGCGAAAGGGAGAATGAATAATTGAAATTGGGGAAAGATGTGGGTGATGACTTAAGATATTTGAAAGAGAAAAAAAATACTTAGCTGATTCTAACATGTTTATCTAAAGGGTTACAATGTTGAAGTTTTGGGGGTTTTTTTTCTTTTTTTTTTTTTTAACTAAAAGATAAGGTGGGCATCAAATTAAAAGTGCTCAGCATTATAGAACTGGGCTATGAATTGCCATTGCCCACGGAGCTCATGGGTAAGATGCACGTTTTCCTTGGGGTAGATGCTGAAGTAACGCAACTGTAGGGTTATTGCATACGTGTTAAATTTTAATAGGTATTCCTAAATCACTTCACAGTGAGGGTCCCATGGCAGTTTGGATGAGTTCTTTAACCTTTACCTACTGTATGCATGGCACTGTGATAATTACAGAATATAAAGTAATAAAATAAAGATTCTAAAGCATGACTCAGCATTGCCAAAAGAGTAAGGAAAAAGGAAAGAGAGATATGAAACAGTAAAGTTTATTGTGAGAAGTAAGATTATGTGTAACTGCCCTTTATATATTATCAGCATGATTTTTAAAAATAATTTTTTAAAAGCAAAAGAAATATTTGAATTATACAAAACAAATTCTTAGAGAATCAATGCTTTCAAAAAAATCAAAATTAATATGTAAATTTATCACAATTCCATTAAGATTAACAAAATATTATTTTAGAAATTCAGAATCTAAGTCTAAAGTTCACAAGGAAAAATAAACGAGCAAAAATAATTAGAGTAGTCATGGGAAAAAAAGAGTAATAAAGGAGAATAGCCTTAATACTTACCGGATAGTAAAATGTGTTACACAATAATTTAAAAGTTAGTTTATAAATAGAAATCGGTTCATGAATAGACCATCAAATCGAAGAATAAAATAAAAATTCTAAAATACTTCAGAGACATAGCAATGAAAAATAGATTGTGCTATTTAAGATCAGTGCAGAAAAGATAAATTACTGGATAAATGGTATAGGCAAAACTATGTAGCCACATGGAAAAAAAGAATGGAATACCAACTCACACCAAAAAAAATAAATAATAACAATTTAAAAATTTAAACATTAAACATAAGAAACCTCAAAAGTATTCGAAGAAAACAGAAGACCTTTTTTTATACACTTGAAGAGCATAAGACCATTCTAAGTAAAACATAAAATCTAAAATCCATAAAGCAAAAGACTAATCAATTTGATTAGACAAAAATAATAAATTTATAAATGGCAAAAATTACCATCAATGTCAAAATATAAACCCAGTGGAAAAATAAGCAACTCCTATCATAAAGTACTAACTTCTTTTTTTATTTAAAGAGCTTACCTCAATAGATAAATGGGCAAAGGACCACAAGAATCAATTCACAGAAAAACTGTTTTTAAACACACAACAGTATGTTCAACCTCATTCATGACCAGAGAAATGCACAGGAAAACAGCAATGATATTCCCTTTTTCGGCTGGTAAACTGGTAAAGATCAAAAGGTTAATAACACACTACCAGAAGAGGGAGGAGAAAGGCATACATTGCCATGGGAGTGTAATGTGTACGGTATCTTTGGAGGGCGGTTTAGTAGTACTTAATCAAATATATAAAGAAGCATATTCATTAATCCAGAAATTCCTCTATCTAAACCTTCATGGCTGCAAGTTCAAGGACAGTCCCAGTGGCTGTTAATAATATCAAAAGATCCAAAACAACTTAAAGGCCATCATCAAGAAATTGGATGATAAAGTACAACCGAAAGCTAGAATAAAACAGAATGAAAGCATAGCACCGTCTGCTACCATTTGTACAAAAATAAATTTAAAAAGCATACATACAAAATGCGATATGACATTTCTGGATTTGATCCTGGAAAAGTAAAGAACAATAGCAGAAAGCCTAATGAAATATGAATAAAACCTATGCAATTTAGTTTCACAATATAATGTTTTGGATTTTACTCTAGGAGCATGGATTAGCTATTTAAAACACAAAATGTAATTTAAAAAAATTACTTTATGATTGAACTTACACCATTCTATGGTATTCATATCCCTCTATATATTGCTAATGAGAATCATCAAGAGTGAACATATTGTTTCAACACTTCTAATACTTCCATTATTGCACCTAAATACACATCTGCCTCAACTAATAGATTTTAGGTCCTTAAGACTAGGGGCCATGTCAACTCATTTCTGTACTCAAAGGATCTGGAGAATATTGTCCACATGGTAAGACTTTTTGACAAATGAAAACTGAAATCATATTCTGGCTAGTGACCAGATTTTTGATTAGTAAGAAATTTTGTATTGCAAATATCCAAACAATTCTTCTCGAGTTTCCTGCAATTTTTAGTTCACAATGACATGGAAGAAAAAAGCAAGAGGCCAAGAAGGGTGAAGTCATGCTCACTGAGGATTTGGGAAAATAGAGAGAGGCATTTTAAATAAACTACCCTCCAACTGAACTCTCTAAACATTTTGCTCTGTGCTAAGAGCTGCAGGGAATATAAAGATAAATAAAATCCAGTCCTTACAGCAGAAGTTAGGCAAAATTAACTTCGAGTCAATACTTAAAAAGGTAAAAATGTGTAACTGCCTAAAATTTTCAAAGTATTTTCACAAAAGCTATTAACATGCTTTTCAAAGAAAAATTACTTATTTGGCAATATAAAAAAAGTGATGAAACTCCAATTTAGACAAAGTTTTGGTTTTCTATGATGTCTTCTCAAGAAAAAAAAATCTTGCGGCAGGGTGCTAAAGAATGTCCAAAGAAAAAATTCTAGCCTCAAACCCCATCAATACCTAATTTTCTAAATATTCAAAATAAAAAAGATAAATAACTTAGGAAATACTCTGAGGTCCCTGAACGAGTAAAGAAATAACACTCAGTTTCTCCAAAAGGCACCGATGGTTCTACGCCCCCCTCACAAACCCAGAGCTCGGTCCTTTAGCGTCAACATCACCAAGTAATATAACCTTGGGCAAATCTTTTGATCTCTGCGAATATCTGTTTTTCATCTATAAAATGAACAGATGACAGCTAAGGCTCCTTCCAGGTCACACCCCAAATACAAACTAAGACCCTGAAGTTATTTCATACAAATGCACCAGTGCATGCTTTTGTCTGTGTGTACTGGGAAAGAAGCACCTGTAATACTTCCTCTCTAGTCCCAGAGTGGCCTAACACACACAAAATAATAATAATAATAATAATAATAATAATAATAATATCTGATTATAAACAGATGCCATATGTAAACAGTTCTCTATTCAAATATCTGTTGAAATTACATTAAAATGTGTATGCTGTATGGTGAAACATTCATTCAGTTGTGCATTCATTCACATTTAGAATTTTATAAAAGCTTCTAGGTTGGCTTTTAAATGATCTTTCATGGACTAGTTAGTTCACAAATAACTTCTGCAAGTTATCTGTAAGCGTATGCTGCTACTTGGTATTAATTTGTTTACCATTTTTCATAGCATGGAAAAAAAGATGAGAACACTAGGGGAAAGTTACAGGCATGCTCATCCATGTGAAAAGATACAGGACTATCAGTGGGTAATCGTTCTAATTTATTTAACATAATCCTTAGCTCTGACCTACTGTCTTGAAAGGTGATTGTGTATTTAAAAAAAAAAAAAAACAGAGCAAAGGCCTGTAAGAGGGGATATGCTAAAACCATACTACGGTATATATTGAGAGTTTAATTATCTGTCAGTTGAAGTTGTCTTTCAAAACACAAAAATGGCATTGCACTACTAACAAACATGGTTTTCTTCTAAAGAAGTTCTTTTCCCCTAAATAACCAGTATTTTACGGTACGGGTCCCTTATAAATACCAACAGGGAGAAAAAAAGAGTTTTCCGAGATACATACAAAAAGTTCACGTTTCCACAGTGAAAGAAATACTTGAGTAGATGAGGATATGAAATAACATCCACCTGTAGGATTAGCCAGAAAGGCCTTCCTGAGGAAATGAACTTGAATGTGTTTCAAAGGAGGATAAGGTAACTGACAGGTGGTGAGAAGAAAGGGAAATTCCAGGCAAGGAAAAAGCTGTGCGTAAAAGCCGCCTCTGTGGTTTCTCAAGAAGCAGAGTCACGAAGTGATCTGATGTGCGGCAAAGATTACTTTAGTCGTTAGGACCAACTGAAGGAGGATTAACTATATGTTACTTCACACTCCTAACCACAGTTTTCTCATCTGTTATGAAAGGTTGGACTCGATGACTTCTCTGGTCCAGCGCAGCTAAGAGCTTGCTTGCTTCCTACCAGGCACCGCAATGGCGCTTAACGCTTTGGCGATCCTGCAGGGTGTGTGGCTTATTTGCCCCATTAGACAGATGAAAAGAGCAAGGCTCAGAGACCTCCAGTCAGAGATTTAGAAGTTAAAAGGAATATGCGTGATAACTATTGTAGAGAAAGAAGTAGCATATGAAGACTGACAACTTCGAACATCAGAGCTCCTGAGCATAATTAATCAAAAACAATTTTTACATTCTCCTCTTGAGAGCGCAAAAGAATATGGAGCTGTATCAGTCTTCCCCATCAGCCAAACAACCAAAGGAAAGGAGAAGGGTAGATACCATCTTTACTTTGAAGAATGTCCTTTAAGGGGAACGCAAGGAGGCCTTGTGCCTACTCCTGCCTCAGTAGTGACTCTCAATTCTGAATTCCCCCTGCCTGTGGTGTTCATGAGGTGGGTGTTATGCTGAATACACAACACATTCCTTAGCCATTAGAACAGAGATTAGCAGTTAACTGAAGAGGCTTTCCAACCCTCAGAAGCACTTAAGACAACCCTCGCACCCAGCTTAATCTCCAACGCACAAATTCTCAAATGATGTATTATTTTTATACAAAAGCTCGGTGGCCATTATCATAATTTACATGTAACTATTTAATTGCAGAATTCTCTTATGAATAAATTCACATCCGGTAGCAAAAGATGGTCCAAAAATTAAAACCAGTCTTCAAAAAAACTTCAAAACTGAACATTAATGAGGTCTACTTATTTATAAACAAGTGAGTTCTTTAAATTTAGCTCCTGCCCCATCTTATTTCTTTAGATAAATATGTGGAATTAAAAGAACCCATCCTCTCAAACTAATCAAAAACAGACTCAAAATATAGTGGATGATTTGGTGATGGACAGAGGGTTTAGGAGACTGGGAGAATGGGGTGAAGGGTTAAAGAAATACAAATTAGTAGTTGGTAGTTGGTCGTGGGGATGGGGAGCATGGCACAGGGAATACAGTTAGTTTAGCATTAATATGATGGCTAGGTAGAGGGCCAGGGGAAGGAGGAAGCAATTGGAGGGGGGATCATTCTTTGAACTATATAGATGTCTAACCAATGTACAGTATACTTGAAACTAATTTAAATAAAAATTTAAAAAAAAAAAAAAAAAAGGAACCCATCCTCTGTTGATGGGAGTCCTGATAAAACAATTTGGGAGTATCTATTACAATATCCCATGACCTGACAACTGCCTAGAGAAGCATACAGCCATGTGCACAAAGCCAAGGCCAAGGCTATTCTTTGCAATTTTATTTGCAATCTGGACCTATCAGAAACAACCCAGAAGTTCAGCAATAGGAAAATGGTGGGAAAACTATAGTATATTCCCATGACTAGTCTACATAACACTAAGCAGCAGTTAAAAAGGAAGAACTACACAGATAAATCTTCAAATCATGTAACTGAATGAAAAAAAGTTACTGATATTCAATATGAACCAATTATGTTAAGTTTTAAAAGACAAAAATATAATACTTTTATATCATAAATAGCAAATCAACAAAGTGTTTGCCTCTGGAGAGCTAGTAAAGGAACAAGGAAGAGGGAGGTGGGGAGTAAACCTTATAGACTCATTTATTACTTCTATTAAAAAATTTTTAAAAACATCTCACAAGGATTTTACAGGGTTATTAAGTGACTTAGAATTAAAGAATAATGTGATATAAAGATAATACTTCTGCAACTGCTAAATTAAAATCTAATTAAATGCAAGAAGACAAATTATAAGAAGCAACCATAACATCACAAATGAGGCTAGGGTTTTACTTAATGAAGAACAGAAGACTTTCAACTTAAATGGCCACATGAAGCTTCAGCTGGTATAATTAATTATTATTGGTGTGAGCCTGCACACACAAATTCTTTTTCCCAGGCTAGAAACTCTACAGTAACTGAATGAGGACCTAATATAGAAATGTTAAAATTATGTTAACATCACTCAGTTAAAATGGTCATGGTCCCTTTTAACCCTTAAGAATCCTTCCCCAATCGTAGCCTAGGTTTATGGGAAAATGCAAACATTTTTTTTTCTCCCTCAATTCCCACCACCACCACCACTCCCACCCCTGACCTATGGATGTTGTCATTTCCCCTTAAGAACTGGATCTATGAAGGCAGGGCATCTCCTCCCACATGCTCACAGCATGCACCTGAGGCCTGGCACTTACAGCGCACCCAGGGGGACCCAGAGCACCTGGGGCATGGTCCGTGACTCCACCTGGGGTACAAACCCAGGATTTCTGCATGTAAAGCAGACCTGCTAACCACTACCAACAACATAACTTTTTAATAAAGGTCAGCTTATGGTAATAATAATAAGGGCCCCTTTCATGTAGTGGACACTCAAGAATATCAGGACCTGGCTGGGAACCATTTACCTCCTCTATTCCCAACCCTGTCAAGGAAACATCAGCCAGACTGTCTTTTAAATAACCATCTATCTACATTCCTAAGGGAAAAAATGGACTTTCAATTCAGGGAACTGCATCCTCAACAGATGCTGGTGTGAAAAAGGAGGGAAGAAGAGATGGAGGGAAGGAGAAAGAGAGAGAGGAAAAAAGAAAGAGAGGAAAGGAGGGAGATGAGGGAGGGAGGAGAGAAGGAAATCTATTGTTGCAATAGATATCATCAATGTAAGGTTTGCTTTAGATACAGTCAAATGCATCTTTCTCATTTTTAGTTAATGCCATTAAGATTTAACAGGAAACAAAAACTAACTATAGACGAATAAATGTCCTCATTGTATCATTAAGCACAAAAAGTAACTTATAAACAGCATATACAGTATGATCCCAGTTTTGCTTTTAAAATATATACATGGTTACACAGAACAAAAAAAAAAAAATGAAAGAAAACTATTAAAATGTTAGCAGTCCTAAAGAATATATGACCCAGTTTCTTCTAAAATAAATTATATAAAAAAGAGGAGGGAAGGGAACATGTTACAGATTAAGAAAGATTTTAAAGAGATGAATGCTGTGTGTTAACACTCGGTTCCTGATTCCAACCAACTAACTGTAAAAGAACAATTTAGAGATAATGAAGGAAACTAAACATGGACCAAATGACTAATTAGTAAACAATATTTTAAAATAATCATCAACTTAAATTAAGATTAATAATATTGTGACAAATTTTTCAGATCCTTATTTGTTAAAAATGCTTAAGTATTTACAGGTTAAATAGTATAATGGTACACTACCTCTGGGCTGTGCTTTAAAACTTAAGACAGACAGACAGCAGGAAGAAGACAGACGGAACAAAAATGACAAAATGTCTGTAATTGCTGAAGCTAAGTGATGGGCCTCATCATACTATTCTCTATACTTCCGTGCACATTTGATTTTTTTTTTTTTTTTACACATCTACAGCAACTAGTCTTCCTAGGTGGTCTCCCATCCAAGTACTAACCAGGCCTGACCCTGCTTAGCTTCCATTTTCTGTGTACATTTGAAAAATCTCATAAATAAAAAAGTAAAAATGCTAGCAGGGACAGTTACCTCTGGGTGGAGGAGGCTGAGTCATCTGGTGGGAGTTGGGTGTGATTTTTTTACATTGACCTTGTGCCTTTTAGAAACATCGAGATTTTATATAACAAGTGTAAATTATTTTGGTTACATGGAAAAACAATGTTCCTCTTTTAGTAACAGACTGATTGATCTTTCAAACCCAGTTTCAAGGATGCCACCTCCATGGATTTAATTCTCTTTTTATAGATGCCTCAATGTATTCTATTTCTACTAAAGGCCTTATTATATTGGGTCATTTATTATAACAATTTTTAATGATGTCTATCTCCTGTTCTAGAAAAACAGCTCAATTACAAGGGGCATTTCTTTCTTGTATTTCTATCCTAGTCAACACTAAGCAAAAAACTCTCTCTGTATAGTAGGTGTCAAATAATTATTTACTTAATTGAATTAACTTTTCCACTAATAAATCCAGGGAGTAAACTAGTGGCAACAGAAATAGAATATCTTACTTCTTGTAACTATAAAAGCTTTAAGGCTAGAATATGCCCAGAGGCCCCTGTACAAAGACCAACACCCATCAAATGTTACCTAGTCGATTTCTCAAACCATTTATTTTCCAATTGACTGGGGGGAAAAAACACATCAGTCAGTAGCAGAAAAGGGTCATTTACTGAATTAAGCTATAGACTTAAAAAAATATAAAAGACTCCCTGAAAAAAAAATCAAAGTCCATTAGATCTTCAGCAACCATTCATTAGTTAGCCTCCTGAAGACGCATCCAGAGTACCCATCAGTCCATTTTTATTAAGAAAACCATTACAGGGCAAACACAGAGCTACCCATGTGCTGAGACAAACAATGGTTCAGGAAACAGCCCTGAAGAGGCTGGTGCCACGAGGAAGGGCTGCAGGCCCACACCTCTCGTGTTTTCCTTATCATCAACTCACTGGAGACTTTGGTACATTTTGTGCAGATGTGGGCAGGAGCTTTCTTCAAGCCTACTCCTCTCTATATTCTCTTGCTTAAAATTCACTTCTAAAAAAACACGATGAAATCTCCTCCCAGGGACACCAAGACCTCTAAAACATGGCATACTGGACTTGCCTACACATGAGACTTCACCCACAATATGGCCTTAATTTTGCATGCATGATTTTGTTGAAAGCCACTCAAATACCAGTGAAGATATGTATAACTTCCTTTTACATATAAAATATGTTTTGGTGTTGACGAACATTAAAATAAAGTCCAGGTTTTAAAATAAAACCCCCACCACGAAGTTTCCCAAGCCCTTTGAGAAATGTCAGTGTCTCATGAACTGGCAGATGCAGGCTCTCCCCAAGTTTCATCTCTAGTCACCCACTGTGATCTGCTCCCAAAATCCAGGTCCTCAAAAATACCACACACCCAACTTATCAAGCAAGGCAGGAAGAAGGAGGAGAGGATGAGGCAGAGCTCTGCACGATTCTCACCCTGACCTTCACTCACATCACCCACATTTGCACACATGGTTCACGTTCTTGCTTCTCTGTTTTCTGATCCCTTATTTTAGGCTTTTGTTCAAATCGCTCCTCTTTGCAAATTTTAATTAGACAGTCAAGAAATCGGGTCACACGGTATCATTATAAAGAATCATCCGTACACATCCTGGGCCCCCCAAAAATGACCAGGTATATACTAAGAAATAAGGCACTCCTCTAAGAACTTAATTCATTTTCTATTACCATGCATTCTGTTCAGCACTAGACTGAGTTTAAATGAGGCAACTCTGTTTAAAGTGGACACTTGTATTTTCTGTTCTGAAGAACATAAAGGCAAGAAGTCGGTGAGAATAAGTTGTTCTCACTGAAGAGAAAAAGGGTATGACAGCATTCGTAAATGTGAAGGGGTGATAACACAGTTCTACAGGCTGGTAAAAATGTTTGCTGGGCTGAAGGACTGCATATAATTTTCTTTTTTAAGAACAAAGAAGGCTTTGAATAATAAATAAGCATAACGAAATAATTCTGAGGTGACCTCGAGGCATGCCAAACTCAATTCCAATTGGTCATGGACAAAGATAAAAAGAAAACTCTGCAGACATCTCTTTGCTGCTGTAAATTTTTAATACATTCATACTATAGTTAACATGTACTTCGTAAAATTTCATCAAGCATTTATCTTAAAAAGTTGTCTCCATCTTGTACCCTCAGTGCTACCATTAAAGTTCAACTTAGGTTGTCCCAAAGAATCTAATAAAGTCTATTCAAGGTAAACATTTGAGTTATTCTCTTTTTAGAGTTAATATATTCAAAATCCTATTATTAGTTAATCTACTGTATTCGTCACTGGACTATGTTTAAAGAGAAAACTGTATTAGATGTGAACAGCTGTTCTCTTCTGTTTTAACTTAAGGAAGAAATAATTTGTCAGAATAATGAGGAACAAAGAGGGTGCGTCCCATCAGTGGACATGAGGGTCAGATCACAGTTCCGCGGGCTGGACGACCAGGGAGGAAATGTTTTCCGGGTTTCCGTTTTTTAACTGACCTCTGAATCTGCCATAGTCATTCTATGTCCAGGCCACCAGAAGGCATTATGATTATTAGGATTCTTGCTAACACTACATATAACACAAATCTAGGAGAATACACGAACGTGCATTTTCTTCGTTTCTTTTTTCACTTACTAAATGGTTGAAACTTCCCATAAAACACTAAAAAGTATATATTTACTTTTGTTTATTATATCAGCAAACCATTAGTCTAAGTAAATGTGACCCATGCTATTCTTTTTTATTTTCAAGAAAACAAAATTTTTTTAAGAAAAAAATTCTTAAAATTTCTTCAATGATTCTCCCATTAAAATAAGCAGCCTGGGATGCAATAACCAAACTGAAATAAGAGAAAATTTTAAATAATACCTCATCTACCTATGAGTACATAAATGTCTATACAAAAAAGAGAAAATCCAAAGCAAAAATACTTGGGAAAATCATTCTCATTTTTTAATGAATAAAGCACATGTTAGTTAGTCAGAGGTCGCTATTCATTAACATCACTCTATGTTTCTTGCTAGATGTTTACAAGGAATAAAGCAATTTAAAAATTTTTTGAAGAAAGTAAAAAGTGTGCTTTCTTAATTCAACTTTATATTCTAGAAAAACGTTACTCAAAAAATAAAAAAATAAAAAGGTATAAGTATGATTTAATAAGATACACATGGAACTACATAGAAAGTATAAGGTTTTGTACATTTTTGTGTGTCTTTTTGTTTTCTTTTGGAAGGAGAGAACTGTTTTAAGTATCTTTTAAGAAGAGAAAGAGAACTTAGGAAAGAAGTATACATTTAGAATGCCAAGAGAAGAGTCATGCCACCAGCAGGTCTGGAAAACTGTTTAATCGCGGCCTGCTTATCTGTTGCCTGATAGGGCTGGGCGAGTAGGAATGCCTTAAAGAATCTCCCACCCGATCTAACAGATCTACAGTACTAGCATCACCAGATATTATCACTATTTAAAAAAAGTGATTAAAGTGCCCAGGGGTTCAGATTATTAAACTAAGCAACTCAAAAGACAAGATGTAGCCACTACAACATAAAAGCTAAACAAGCATGGCCTCATAATAATCCTAAAACTTGAGAGGCCTCTGCTAAAAACTGTCACATTGAAGTATATTAACCAGGAGCTAATACTTAAGCATTTAAAAAATACTATGAGATACACAGAAACTATACTGAAAGCACGCATTTCTATAGTATACAGGTTCTCAGGAGGAAAAAAAAAAAAGTCAATCCTGAAAATAACTTAGAAGATTGAGGTGAAAAGCAGAGGGTGCTCAATAACATGCACTAATTTTTTTCTTTCCTGAACTACCTGAGCTATGGCTGTCTTCACCGAGCATGCCTGCAGGCTGCTTGCTCACCACTGAGGAATTCCTGATGGTTCCAAAGATACTACACTCTCAAATACAGTTTTTCAGCTGTGTTGCTAATAAAAAAAATGTGGACTTTTCAAGTAGCTAAAAATTACAGAGATCCAAAATTCTTTCTTGGATTCCACCTCTATTAAAAGAATGATGCTGGATATGCTCAAATGAATGCTACCAGTGAAGTGTCTTAATGTACTTTAAAAACATTTTCAGAGATAATCATTCTCCTATTTTCTTACTGAAATTCAAGGAAGATTAGAAATAGCAAGGCTTTGAAAGCCCTGCTCCAATTACCCAGTGGGCTTCAGAAA
This sequence comes from Rousettus aegyptiacus, assembly GCF_014176215.1. Classification (NCBI taxonomy): domain Eukaryota; kingdom Metazoa; phylum Chordata; class Mammalia; order Chiroptera; family Pteropodidae; genus Rousettus; species Rousettus aegyptiacus. The sequence goes on along the minus strand of NW_023416306.1, from coordinate 150,566,996 downwards.
AGAAGCCCTAAACTCTACACAAAAGTTTGTTGTGGTGAGATGCTCAGATAACCTTGTGTGTCCTTGCTAGGATGCAGCTACTCCAGAAGAGCTGACTCCTTAGGCAACTGGCTTCTACTTCTGATAAAGCAGCAGATAAGAAAAATCCCAAGGTCTTTGTTTCAGCATCTGGCTGCTATGAAAGTTAAATACAAAGTAACAAATGAAATGAAACCTACACAACCCCAAACCACTTGTTTTATCCAAATTTAAGAGTTTAGCATAGTACAGCATTTTCAGTCTATAGAAAAGTCTCCTTTTCCAAGAAACTGTTATTTTTCTCAATAAGAACACCTTTTGACAACTGATTAAAATGTTTGAGACATGTCCACTAAAACATCAGGATAGGCCTAGGGTAGGACTGGGTGGGTGTCTCCCCAGCAGTAACCGAGGGCAATCACTCCAAGATCAATGGTAAATGGCAGTCAAACAGTAGATCATCCAATCACCTCTATTTTGCAGGGTAAACAGGGTATTCCAAGTTATACACTAATACATCAGGGTTAACAAGATTCTTATTTAGAACATGGGCTGAGGTATAAACTCCCATCAAATTTTAAGAAACACATGTAAGGTTTTCTTGAAACGTTATTTAATATGGAACAGAAACATAAGTATGTAACAAAAACCTCCATATTATTAAGTAGCCAGAAAAATACCTAAACTGTTTTATCTATAAAGATGATTACTAAAAACCACACGGGTGTTCCCCCCTTCTCCGTTTCCATTTCTGCCTCTCAGCAGTAAAATAACAAATGAGGAAGAACCAATGGGGAAAACTATAAAGTCTATGCTTGCTAAACCAAAATACTGCTGTAAGTAGCACATCTTCTAAGAATGAACACTTCAGTGACGTTCCCTTCCCCCAACACAACTTTGTGACTAATCCAGCAACTCACCTTTTGCCACTTCAGTTAGGAAATCTTGCTTGAGTCCAACTTGAGGTATTCTCTCAAAGCCTAGATTAAAAGAAGTATGAACTTTAATATAATAGAGTTATCTTCAAATTCTGAAAAACACACAACTGTATCTCAGTAATAAGGGGGGGGAAAACCACTGTTACAAATCAAGTCATAATTGTGACATATATTTTACCTCTAAAACCCTCTTTAATTTATAATCTCTTTATGTGCATTTCAACATGCATTTAAGCCAGCTAATAGCCACTACCACTTAAAACAACAAATTCTTAAACCTAACTATTCAGTCTCTAGGCAGAAAGCTGATCTAGGTCCTCACCCCACATAATCTAATCAAGAAGTCTGGGAAGAAACCCAGGATCCTGACTGAAGCCCACCCCACCCCCACACAAGGTGATTTTAATGTAGCCTGCCTAAGGGAACCACTGTTCCAAACCAGTATACCCCAGGGGATATCTTTCAATGTCTGGAGATATTTTTGATTGTCACAGTTGGGAAAGAGGTATGCATTTAATGGGCAGAAGCCAGGAATGCTGCTAGCCATCGTACAATGATCAGCACAGCCCCCAACTACAAAGAATTATCTGGCTCAAAATGTCAGAGTGGTAAGGTTGAGAAATCCTGTTCAAAAGCAACCAACCATTCTGATAATTTAGAAATTCTACAGTTCTCATACTGGTCACTTCAGATAGGTTGTAAGTTTCCACTACAATTATACACATTTCCAGTGACTGCTTAGCTTATTATTAGTTAAAATAATGCACCGACATGCCCAATATTAAAAATTTACAGTACATGTAGGGGGGAAAAATGGTGTACATGATAGAGGCTTTGTTCATCCCTCTTGCAACCAAATCAAAGTTGTGACAGAAACACAGAACAAAGAGCAAGCAAAGTCACCTGGAATCTAAATGAACAGAAGCACTACAACGAGGAAGAGAAATAATTAATCAACCTGCAACGGTAGAAGGTAAGAGGCGCCAGGTCCGCGAGCAGACTTTTGCAGTGACAGACCTGCTCACTCCGAGGACCAGAGCCCAGTGGGCTGCGCGAGGGGCACGAGGGACTTACTGGGGAACACTGAGTCGTCAGAGTGAGGACCGGAAGCGAGGCTCTCTGCTGGGCAGAAGTGACCACGGTACCCATTGTTCTTTTGTTGAGCCCTCTCCCTCCCAGTGTGTAGGCGCTGTGTCACCAGAGCTGAGATGTCATCAAACTGGATAAAAGGTTACTTCACCCAGAGGATTCCCTGAAACTCCTCCTCCTCCAACTCACAGCTCCACCCACGCCACATCCAGGTATGTCCCTGGTGAGTCCTGTGCTCCAAGCTGAGCAGCGTCTAGACTCAGACTAGTGGCAGCTGGCCTCAGTTTCTGGCGTCGCCTCTTGAGACACCTATGAGCACAGCACCTGTGGACTGCTTACTGAATCTTAACAGGTGGCCCTTGAGGGGCACAGGCTGGAGCTAAACTTGGCATGAAGCTGAACCCCTCTCAGGACTGTGTCACTGGACACCTACTACACAAAGCCCCACTAATAAGACTGGGAAAATTAGTAGCTTTGCTTAGTACATAGAAACAGACACAGAAAGGCGGCCAAAATGGGAAGACAAAGAAGCAGAAACCATATAAGAGAACAGAACAGAGATCCAAGAATAATGGAGTCGAGCAATCTAACAGATGCAGAGTTCAAAACACTGGTTATAAAGGTGCTCAATGAACTTAGGGGAAGTGTGAATGAATTCAGTGAGAACTTTAACAAAAAGATAAAAAACATAAAAATGGAAATGGAAATTATAAACTTATAAAATGAAATTATAAACCAGTCATAAAGGAAGAACACATTAACTGATAAGAGTATATTAGAAGAAATAAACAGAGTAGATAAAGAAGAGGATTAAACCACCAATATAGAGGATGGAGAAGCCAAGGACACCCAATCAGAACAGCAAGAAAAAAGAAGCCAAGACTATAATAATAATTTAAGGAGCCAATGGGACACAATTAAATGTGAAAATATCTATGTCATAGCGGTATCTGAAGGAAAACAAGAAGTTGAACTATTTGAAGAAATAATGGAAAAGTTTCCTCACCTGGTGAGGGAACTAGACATACAACCCAAGGTAGCTCAGAAAGTCCCAAAAAATGATGAACTCAAGCCCACACCAAAACACATCATAATAAAATGTTAAATGTTAAACATAAAGAGAGACTCTTAAAAGCAGCAAGAGAAAAGCAGTTAGTTACCTACAAGGGAACACCCATAAAACTGGCAGTTGATTCCTCAAAAGAAACTATGCAGGAAAGAAGGGCTTGGTACAACATATTCAACGTGATGAAATAAGAATACTTTATCCAGCAAAGCTATCATTTAGAGTTGAAGGACAGATAAAGAGCTTCCAGACAAAAATAAGCTAAAGGAATTTATCAACACCAAGCCAGTATTATAGGAAATGTTGAAGGGACTTAAGAGGAAAAAACATGTTTCAAAAATAGGAATATAGGATGGTAATAACTGCATTCCTATCAATAAGTACCTCAAATGGAAAAGAATTAAGTGCTCCAATTAAAAGACAGAGTGGCTGAATGGATAAGAAAACAAGACCCCTACATATATGCTACAAAAGACTCACTTCAGATTAAGACACACACAGACTAAAAGGAAGGGGATGGAAGAAGATATTGCCTTGATGGAACTAGAGGGTATTACGCTGAATGAAATAAGTGAGATAAAGACAAATATCGCATGATTTCAAGTACATGTGGAATCTAAAGAACAAAATAAACGACAACAAAAACAGAAATAAACTCATAGATACAGAGAATATTTTGAGGGCTACTAGACTGGAGGGAGATTGGGGGGACTACAAAAAAGGTCAAAGTGATTAAGAAGTACAAATGGATAGTTACAAAATAATCATGGAGATATAAAGTGTAGCATAAGGAAAATAGTTAATAATGTAATAAATATTTAAGAGGGAAGAGGGGTACTACATTTAGTGGGATGATCACTTCGTGGGTTACATAGATCTCTATAATCACTAGGTTGTACAACAGAAAATCATATATTATTATATGCCAACTATACTTGAAAAAAATTCATTAAATTATACAGTGTAAATACAAGCAACTAATTGTTTATTATATTTCAATATAGCCAGAAAAAAAATAATTTACAGTACATGTACCTATTCTACAAATATTAAAACAAATGACTATACATGTCCATAAGAGCTTCCAAGAAACTGATTTTTTAATTTTTGCTGAGGTGAAACACTATTCCAAACTACATTAACTCCCAAACATATAAGACCCGAAAGCTAAGATGAGCAAGAAGAACCAGAACTTAAGTCTCACAGACACTCCCAATTCCTTGTGAGGACAGGAGGGGAAGTTCCTCCTCCCAGCCTGTCGCCTTGGAGATTAGGACTCCCATCTTTTATTCAGCCAAATAAAAAGGTACTTCAAAACTTACCTGAACTGCATTCAAAGTGAGACTTTGAGGACCTACTATGTCCTCGCATTATGGTCTTACATGGCGCATGATGATCTTACGTAACATAGCGGAACAGAGTTTGAGAAAACCCCGCAACAGGTCTTTTCTTCTCTATCATAACCAAATGTGATGAACGTCAGAAAAAAACTTTGGGGAAAAGAAACCTATAAAGAATTTTCTGATAATAAAACTTGTGGATTTTATCTAACTAGCCTACAGGTTGCACTCACAGAATGGGTTAAGGAACTTGTAACACTCAAAATACATACTTTGTTTTGTTAATCATAATTAATGAGCTATAACTAGCTAATTACATATATTAGACATACCTGAGAGCTGATTTGCACTAGTAATCCAAGTAGGTACACGAACAGACAAGCAAATTTTAAACTCAAATAAAAAGATAGCATTTCTGAACACACTTAGAAAGATTCCATCAGAATCACGCCATTCACACTGGACAACATTTCTATGACATGGCATATGGGCTTATATTCTAATTATAGACTGATTTCTTCCTTTCAATCCTCTGCGCTATAAAGGAAGTACCCAAGTAATCAAACTTAAGCACAAGCGCCTCAGGCAGCAAGCCCCTGGGTGCATGGCGGACAGTGAGTAGACTGGTACTCATATTCCAAAGCACTGGGGGACCGGCGGTCCAGGAAGAACACGTGGCAGAGACAGGGCTCCAATCTGGAGCTCCCTACCCAGTCTCCAGGCCCTTTGTACTTGCCACATCATTAGGAAGCTTTCCTGAATGACATGCTTTTCCAAAAGTAGGGCTGACATAGACTCTAGATTCAAAATTCCTGCTTCATCACATCACACCTCCACCACAGAAAGAAGACAACTGGTGAAGGTGGCCTCAGACAAAAGCTAGAAAAATAATGAGCCGATCAATGACTTCTTAATACCCATCAATGGCTAAGAGAACAAAACAAAGTAATTTTTGCCTTACGAAGTAAAGTAATGGTGGGGCCCTTCAGGCCTTCCTTTCTTTCTACAAAAAGAAGCCCCAAAATTACTAAGAAGGTTCAGAAATATTAGTGCACAATATGAAATCTAACCTCTACCTCCATTTTTCTAGATTTAAATTGGTCTTTAAATAAAAACTCACCATAAAACTTCAAAACATAAACACTTCATTTTTCCTCTCTCAGCAGTAAAATATATTTTGTTCCAAAAAAGAAAAGTTGCTCAATTTCCTGTCGAAAGCAATCCGGAGAAGGCCACCTACACTGTATAAGCAGCAAGGAAAAAAATAACAAAATGCTGAAGAGAAGCCTGTACGTGTGGGTGTAAATAAGTGCAATGTAACTGCCTCTCTGGGTTTTTAAAAGCTTTTGTCCTTGATCCTTCTGACAAATATGAAAATGAGTGTAACTGCTAAAGAGAAGTTTGTCCTTCAACCCATCTAAGGAAAACAAACCCTATGATGGACTTCAGTTCCACCAAAGAAGGAAAGGTATGGGGTCAGGCTGAGGGGCAATTCAAGGCCTTTAACCCATGATTTTCTATACTGAGAGGAAAAGACAGATTTTATCAAATGCACAACTTACATGGAATGTTCTCAGAGAGAGGAGGTTTCTCTGACAACTTAATCTTCTCCCCATAGCGACCCTACCCATATCCTAAATCATATAAATTTTTTGAAGCAGAACCAGCTTGGCCCCAATATGCTAATTCTAAACCTTTGGGGGCAAACCATTCACAAATGCAGGCATGATCTGACTAGATTATGGATTAGTATAGCATCACATCACAAATTCCCCTTACCCTGCTTATACTTTCTGCAAACTCTAAATTCTACGATAGTGAAGAACCAGCCCAATACTTTTTACTAAAACCCTAGTGAAACTTGCTCAGTACTGAAGCAGATCCTGTATGGTGAAAAATGAGAGAAAGAAAGCCTAACACCTCACCAGTGAACTGAGAAGAAAAGGCTAGCATAATAAGTAAGTTAAAAATAAATGCAATATTATCACTGAATTGTAACACAGTAAAGCACCGTATTTTTGTAAACTATACTTTCTCATTAAAAGCCGCAGTTTGTCACAAAGGCAAAACAGGGAATGAATGTATTAATGAGGTGATGGTAAATATTTAAAACCAGCATACCAAAAGCCAAATCAAGATATAACAGGAAGTCACGCTGATAAAGCAGGTGCAAGACAAGACAGCACCCTTTAAATCTTACACATGACTTGTTGGATAAGCAAAGGATTCTGAGCTACTAAATCAACTAACGGAAGAGAGGTTGTTGTTTTGCTTTATCTAATCTCAGACCAATCTATAAAAAAATAGTTGCCAAACTAGCACAAATAACATTATTTCTCTGAACCATTTGAAAGTCACCAACATCATGGACCATCTATCACCCCTACAGAGTTTAGTGAGTAGTTTCTATCCATAAAGACACTATCTTATAAAACTACAATAATTATGACTATTCAAATCCAGAAATTAACACTGATAAAGCACCATCGCCTAATCCACAGATCACGTTTAACTTTTCCTATTATCCCAATAATGTTCATTTTACTAAAAGGATCCACTACAGGATCTCAAACTGCACTTAGTTTTCTTATCTCATTAGTCTATTTCAATCTAAAATTCCTTAGACTTTCCTTGACTTTCATGACTTTGACCATTTGGAAGATTTCAGGCCAGTTTTATAGGATGTTCCTTAATTAGGATTTGTCTGATACTTCCTTATGACTAGATTCAAATTATGAATTTTCAGCAGGAATACCACAGAAGAGTGACTCTCATCGTATTTGATTAGGTGGCAGGTGGTACAATGTTTTAATTCTTTTCCCCCTAACTAGTAATGTGAACTTACAACACTTGCTTCATTAAGGTGATATCTGTCAGATTTCTCTACTATAAAGTTTACTGTTTTTCCCTTTATAATTAATTTTTTTCCCTGACTAGTAATGAGGTTATACTTTTAGACTATATAAAATATCCTATTTCTCAACAACATTTCACAATACTGTTAGTGGCCATTGATAACTCTTGGTCAAATTAATTATTCGATGATAGCTGTCAAAAAAGTGATTTTCTAGTCTGATGATTCCTACAATTCTAGAGGGAAAAAAATTTAGAAACCAAGATCTGAGTATGCTAATTGCAACTGGTTGTCACTATTCCTAGGTCATCTAAGTGAACAGAAGCACACAGACATGTGCACACACACTACTTCTTTATTTCTTTCTACAGCTATCTATGTACACTAAAAACCATGAGGTCATACAGATACCCTGAATTCCAATCCAACACCACAGAGTTCATTCTAGTGTTCACCTTCCCCTTCTTTATAATAGTAAACTTGACTCCCATTAACCTCCGTTTATTTCCTTACTGGATTCATGCCCTTGCACTATGTCATAGGACACGTTATTCCTACCTCTGATACAGCTGCAGAAAAGCCTGTTCTAACTAAAGGATCAGGAAGGCAGAAGCCTAGACAGACATTTTAGATAAAAACGACTCTACTCTAGCCAAATCCCACAGAAAAAAATTGCAACCCTACACCCACCCCCATTAGCAAATGCCAAGTGAAGAGTCAAGAAGAGAGTTCTCCACTCACCCGGCTGTGATGAAGCATCTTATCAGAGACAATACAAGATACCATTTTTACATAGTCCAAACAGGCAAAGCTAAAACAGTTTACGGATGTACCCATTTTAAGAAGCAAGGGAACATTGAACATAAAATTCGAAACAGTGGCCACCTCCAAAGGGAGGCAGGAAGATGGGATCATAGAGAAACACACAGTAGCTTCAATTTGTGCTTAGCACTTGCAGGTTCTCACTGATCACATCCTAGTCCTCAGTGAGAACCTTCGAGTGCTAAGCACAAATTCCTTGACATACACAAGGTCATTAGTAGAGTCTCGATTTCACACCTGTGATGACTTGAGCCCTGAAAAGGTTAAGCATGTTGCCTATGGTCCCAGCACTAATAAGCAAGAACTTAGATGCAAACCCAGGTCTGACTTGAATCCTCTTCCTACTATGTGCTCTCCCGGTCTTCAAAGAGAAAAAAGGAGACAAGCAGGAGAAATGGAGTTATAATTCTGCGGTTAAGATTCTATCTGTGCCTCTGAACCATTTCCAGAATGGTTTTTAAGGTATGGGCAAGTCTAAGCCCAAAACCAGGGGGGTAAAAATCTTCCTGAAGGCAGGGAGAGGGGGTAGAGGCACAGATCTGGGCCACACTTGAGAATGCAAGAGCACTATGGACACAACTTTAGCCAGTGCTTCTATCACCTTCCTTAGGGCACAAATTTTGATTCAATTCAGTCACTAAATAAAATCTCTGAGAAGGCCGTGGTAAAATCATATTACTAATTGTTCTTTTGTTTTGAAACCTGGGGACAGGGGAGAGAAGACCAGCAACCCACTCATGAAATTCCAAACAGAGCCTAAATATGGTGAAACTATACACCACTTAGCACATAGCACGAAACATGAAACTAGTGACAAAATGTTGAGCCCTTTTAAAGAATTTATATGATGGGATACAAAAGGCAGAACAACGGTATGTCTCTGAAGGAAAGACCAGACATCCTGGGAACTTTAAATACCCCTCTACTGTCTGGGGGAGTTTTAAAACTGGTAAAGCCCAAAAAAAAAGATGGATCTCCATAAAAATAAATAAATAAAAACAAAAAGATAGTGTGTCTTCACAAAAAAAAGTCAGAAATAACTGCATTCTAACCACATTTCTCATAGAAATATCTCCAGTGTCTATTAAAGTCATTAATAACAACTCACACCACCTGGAAAAGTCTCATCATCAGCACTAATGATGCTGCGATCACAGTTCATGCTTTCCAGTCTCTCTTTAAAATGGAGTAAGTTTTTCCATTGTTCCTTTCCAGGAGGTGGAGTATAAATTAAATCAGAAATAATTTTAAGCCTAGCCTTCCCCCCAACCAAAAGAAAAATTTACTAAGCTCTATCTTCCCTTTCCTGTCAACCTTTTCTTTTCAAAGAGGAAAAATCTAGACCTAGGCTATAGACCAAAGAAAATGCTACAGAATCAAAGAAATAAAATGACGTGTAAGATGATGCAAAAATAATTTCAAAATTCATGCAAACATCATATGGTAGCCTAAAACTGCCTACAATAGATAAAAATCAAAAAAATATTAAATCATCCTGTAAATTCAATAAGCATGAGAGGCACATACACAATAAATAAACCTAAAACGATAAAAAGGGGAAAGCATTTACTGCTTTTTAACTTTTTACTTTCCTTATGAAAAGAATCAGGTTGAAATCAGCATTTGGCATTATAAAAACAAGAAGTTTTCCTAAGGAATTTCTGAATAAAGATAAACTGAATAAATTAACCCATAAGCACTTGATTCTTTCATCCTACTGTACTAAGCTTACATCATCACAAGACTAGCAGTAATTATCCTTAAGAGTTAAGGGAGAATAGCCCAGCTTTAAAAGAAATTTAAAATCTAAAAAATAAATAAGAAAAAATGTATTAAATAAATATCGAAAAAAAGGAGAAACACTGAAACATAGTAAAGAGTTTCATTGTAAACTCCCAGATAATGAATTTTGGATAAAAGTCAATATGGCTATTTGAAAAATAAATCCTCCAAAACTAATCTAATTTACTGGTATTGAAACAACTCACTTATTAAGGGACTGCAAGACTCATATTTCTTAACTTTATAGATTTGACAACTCATGAAGACTCAAGAAAAATGTTCTTCCCAGAAAAATACATACCAGTAGTTGTTTAATCCCAAATTGTACTAACTACTTCTTAGTTTTCCTTTCCCTGTAACTCTAAGCATAAAAGTTTTACACAGTCAAGCAAATAAAGTATCTGGAAAAAGACTGAAGTGATAACAAGAGAAGTCAGGCCTTTTGTGGGCTTATTATCTTCATCTTGAGGCTTTTCCATCACCATTAATGTCACCTCTATCTACCCATTTACTTAAGCCAAAATCTAGGATTCATTCTCCATTCCGCTCTTTCACATCCCATATCCATTCTGTCAAGACCCATTAAGTCTATATTTCCTGAAGACGATCTTGAATCCTTCACTCATCTCCATGTCCACTGTCACCTCACTGGTCCACGCCACTACTACTGCTCAACTAGACGGATCCTCATTAATCTCCTTTGTACCCATGATCATTTTCCACAGAGTATTCCTGCTGACTTTCTAAAAGGTTAAACGATATGCTATAATTCCCCTGCTGAAAGCCCTCCAATGGCTTTCCATGTCTCACGATGTTAAATGTGGAGGATGTAAGATATTACCCTTATTTCAAGCTAATAACTTAGCCTGCCACAGTTGTATGGATACTGGCAAAAGGCAGGAGCCTCTTGGGTCAGAGACAAAGGACTTCATTACCCATAGCAACCGCAGTAGCCAGAGTATCAGCATTTTTGGTGCCCATCCCTTAAGTCCCAATTCCCACCAAAGAGGTGACACAAAGAGGCTAAGATGGCACCTGCACAGCAGGGGGCTGTGTGACAGGAGGGTGACCCTGAGCTTAATAAACCCAAATCTTTTATAATGGGCAGTAAGCCTGTCTGACCTTTACCCCAAAAAGAGACATAGTCATCATTAAAACTAGACAATAAATGTGCCTGATCTTTGCTCTGGAGGGAGAAACTCTATCGTCCAAGGTTGTTCGCTATACAAATCATTCTTGAAAAGCCAGACCAGAACAAAGGTAGTCTGTGCAGAAACAAAAGACACATGGAAAATTGTGTCTCAGCATTAGAATAATTCCTTACCATGCCTACAAGGCCACATATAACTAGTCTCTTTCTCTTCAATTTCATGTGGAACCCCTGTCTCCCCAGCTTATTATGCTCTAGCTCCACTGGCCATCTTTGATGTCCCCAAATTAGCCAAGCTCTTTTCTACTCCAGGGCCTTTAACTGTGCTGGTACTTTTGTCTGAAATGTTCTTTCCCTAGTTTAGATGTTACTTCATCAGAAAGACCTTTCCTCGTCCATCTATATAAGACCCTACACTGTTTATTCTCTTTTCCACTTTGCACACTAAACCATTCATTCAATAAACACTTGTTCAGCACCTATTATGTATCAATCATTATTACTATAGGTAAAATAATTACCTTATCTACATGTTTATTTCTTTATTGAAAGTTTTCCTTGAAGTCTAGAAACCTTTTCTTTACATTCATCCACAAAGGCCTAGAACTTAAAATTGCACCCTCAGTAAAACTCTGTTGAATAAATAAAAAACTATCATAATACTAAATACCAAAATATTTCCAGGTCTATATGGGAAAGAAGCATAGCACTGAACAAAAAGCATGGAAGTAGGAACTAGAGTCCTAAATTCCAACCCTGGAGTCATCGCTGAGTGCTACCTAAGCTATTTTGTTAAGTTTTCTGTAAAATGAAGAAAATTCCTCTTCTGCTTTACTTACAAGATTACTGTAAGGATGAAATGGTGGAATCTATTTGACAGCCCTTGCAATGTTAAACATAATTTAAAACTAGTAACAAATTGAAAGTTAATAGTCATGAGACAGACATTTATTCAATAAGGATATACTAGGCCACTACTATGAGGCTGACCCCATTAAGAAAACCATAAAAATGTATAACTTAAAATGAAATTAGAAAATGTTTAGTTCTTAAATAAACTCAGGAGGGAACAGTTTTCCCCTTTAAATATTCTTTGGACATGCTCTAAAAACTTTCAGATAAAATGTGAGTTACTTTTACCTGTTACTAATCCCAGAATATTGGGAAAAAAAAAAAAGTTCTTTGGTTACTTAAATTATTTTTAAGCAAGCCATTCAAATGCCAGCTTAGAAAAATTTTAGACTATATTTACACCTTTGAATGTCAATCTCCACAATAGGAATTTTAGTCTTCTGACTAAAGTTATGGTTCTATTAATTTTGTCTCCTTTTACTAATTTCAACTAAAACCTAACACAGTCTCTTCAATGCAAGGGGTGGGTATGGGCGTGTGTGCGTGTGTGGGGGGGGGGGGTGGAGGGAGCATAAGCTTCATCTTAGATTAAAAAGAGCAGCGTCAGAGTCCATGCACCATGTGTCCAACAGGAGGAAATACAGTGATCACACTGAGGTGTATGCGGAGCACTGGCCACCACACTGCAAACAGGGACAGTCAACTGAGACAAGCCACACAGCTCGCATGAGCTCACCAATGGACTCATCTTCTATAACTTCACAATAAAATTACTCAAACTTTAAAAAGAGTATTCCTTCTGTGACATAAAATAACAAGTATAAATGGATAAAAATGACAAAACTATGCAATATTTATTTAAAAGGAAATAAAGCAGAATATGAGAATAGTATGATTAAGATTCCTGTTACACAACATTTTCCAAATTCCATATATACACATATATAACTAACAGTATGTACATTGTGCTAGTAAAAAGGAGGAATAATATGAATTGGCGCTTCTAAAAATTAAAATCAAGAAGAAAATATGAAAATGAACAACAGAAATGCACAGAAAGGCTTTCTGGAGCTATGAAAGATTCCCAGGTTAAGGAGACTGAAGGCAGATAACCCATAAAGTACATATGAGAAACGTTAATAGAAGTACATTTTTCAATATATATGACTATATTCAGTAGCTTTTCGCTATACATGTGAGAGTCTCCCAAAATAACTCCTTACATGTTATTTTAAAGATGACTAAAAAATATAAGACAAGAAAAAAGAAAAGAACAGAAAAGAAAAAAAAAAAGAAAAGAAAAGGATGGTTACCTATTCTTAATTTGTAGGGGAGGGGTAGCAGCAGTTTATCAAACTATTCATACAGTCCTCATTCACCACAAATACTTTAATGTTAGTAAGTACAGATAAAGTCTAGGGCATCTAGAAGCTTCTACATTGATATTAATTTATGTAGGTAATGTCTAAACCTCTCTTTCACTTAAGTACTTTCCCCTATAAATAATAATGCCAGTTACCATTTGAATGCCTACAATATGCCAGGCACATGATATTCTCTACTGCATGTAATCAAAATAAAAATGCAAGGAGATGGGTATTATGATCTCCATTTTACAAAGGAGTCCTAATAGAAACCAGTGAACTTTTAAATCTCGCCCAAGATAAATTAAAAAGTGACGGCAATGGAATTTAAACCCAAGATGATTCTCTTTCTACATTCTTGCCCTTTTTATGGACAGCTGTTGTTGCTTCTCAATAAGTTAATATTTACTGTATTCTTGGCACAATGTGTATGAAGGAACTTTACATTCATTATTTCATTTGAGTTCTATAATAACCCTGCAAGGTTATTAATTTTGTCAAGGTGACACAGCTAACTAATAACAGGACAAGCGGGAATCCAAACCTAAATTTGTTTGATAAAAAGCCTGTGTTTCTACTACTGTATTAAGCAGCCTCTATCTTACAGTATTTAAATTTTTAATATGGGAATTATTGACACATCAGTTTACTGTTGAAAATATTACATAAAAATGTACATTATAATATATAAACTGTTATATTTTTATAAATTTTTTCAGAAAAAAATTGGGAAAAGACATGGCAAAATAGTTTTTATGAGTAACAGAATCACTGGTGAATTTTTTAAATTTCTATTCTTCCTAGTTTTTCCTTAATTATGATATATAACTTATGAAAAACGTAAAGCACACATACAAAAAAACTAACTACATTTTAGTACATTTTCCCTCTGTTCTCTGGAACCTATTAAAACTATATTTTGATTATAAAACACGATACGAGTTTAACATACCCTCAGAGTTGAAGAAAAGGTGAACAACAATGAAAAATATGCCACGGAATTAAATCATGCCAAAAATTCATAGCATTAGGGAAAAATGAGAAGCTTTGCAATTTTTGTATACTTATCCAAAGAAAGAAAGAGTAAGCAAAAGTGAGAAGTGTTCAAAATTCCACAACTTGGAAAGAATGTTTAAAAGGAAAATTACTAAAACCAGCCAAGTTAAGACAACATGAGAAAAACACCCTTGGAAACTACAGTATAAAATATTCATGGGGGGAAAAGCCAGTTTTAGTGATTGTCCAGACAGACATTTAAGCAGATTACCAGTTAATATGAAGGAACCACTTAGTGACTCTGAAATGCTGTTTAAACTAAACAACTAATCAGAATATGAATGCCCATATTCAACCAAATTTGCTTTTCGAAATATATACTCTTTTCGTCTTGTTCAATGACCCTACAGCGTGTTCACAAAATCTCTTGAGAAGCACTGCTCCTTCATGGTAGAGACTGCAGTAACCAAAATCGGAAGGTGTGAAAATTTGAAAATGGGAGGTGCATCAACTTCATTTCCCTAAAGGAAACCACCACTCAACTACTCACTGTGTAATCTGACCAATACAGTATCAATTCAAAGCCACCAAATATTATGCATTCTAAAAAAGAAAACAGTATAGGATCAGCGGGAGAAAAAAAAAAGGAGGCCTTTAACTTTTTCTAAAATGTTTTACAATATAAAACAAATACAGCAAAACGTTAAGATCTGATGAAGCTGGAAGGCATTCTATAATTCCCTGTCCTTTCTAGTCTACGATAATTTGAAATATTTTAAAATTAAAAATAGTTGTTTAATATATGTAAGTCAATACAACACTCATTCCTCATAGTATATTTATATTGATTAAAATACACACACACTATCTCAACACATCCCTCTAGCCTGACCTGTGACATTTTACCAGCCAAGGAAGCCACTGTTGATGTGAATACCAAACATTCCTTAATTTTCAGTTTGCTCCTTTGTTAAGCAGGAATTTAGAAAAACTGCCATGACAGGATAAAAAAATTTTTTCTTTATGTAATGATGCCAAAATAGTTGTAAGTCACCTGAGATGTTTTGTATATATGCCTTGAATACATTCCTAAAATGAAAACAAACGAGTTTACCTCTTGAAGTAATACCTTTCCAGAACAGATAGTCCCCTACAGAAAGCACAGGTTCTGAAGATATCATATATGGTATGCTACCTACTCTTAATACCAGAAGTCACTTTTGGTATTAAAGTGACAAGAAAATTTATCAATGGCAAGCATGTGGCCTGAAAAAAGTAAGCGGATCCTCAGAACGTAAGTTCTTAACTTGCTTCTCACTGAAAGAACCAGAAGCCACATTTGCACAGTGCTTTTGACTCCATGGGCAAAGGCATGAAGTGGAAACTGCTGTCACATTCAGGAAACAGATGGGGTGGATAATGCAACTAGATAATCAACTGCCTCCCTCTTCCCTTCACTAGAATTGAAGAAACACTCAGTT
The DNA here is from genome assembly GCF_014176215.1 of Rousettus aegyptiacus. Classification (NCBI taxonomy): domain Eukaryota; kingdom Metazoa; phylum Chordata; class Mammalia; order Chiroptera; family Pteropodidae; genus Rousettus; species Rousettus aegyptiacus. The sequence goes on along the minus strand of NW_023416306.1, from coordinate 150,551,244 downwards.
AATAAGGAAACAAACTAGAGGAGTGGGAGTTCATAGCTGAAACAAGACTTGAATATGCATTAAGGAGCATGTTATGAGCATCACGAAGTGGTTACACCTAAATGACAACGAAAATTTCAGCTCTGCGTTTTCTTATTCTCAAAAATGAGTATTATAATTGCCACAGCTTCAAGCAAAACTGAGATCCATCTGTTCCCTCAGCAGCCAAGCAAGTCAAGTCTTACTGAGGTGCAACGATTTGCTGTGTTTAAAAACAAGTATTTACTTTTATTCAAACACTTCTTAAACATCAATTGGGTATAAGGCTCTGGGCAAAAAGCTGCGGAGTTCCAAAGATCACAAAGGCAGAGATCCTCCTTTTGAAGAGGTTACAGTCTAATTCATGGGGAAGGATATGTAAAAACAGCAATAATACAAACTAAAGTGTCGGTAGGTTCAACTTCAAGGATGGCAAAGAACATAAAGGTAAGAAAATCAACTCAATGGGATCAAGGAAGAACAAGTAAGTTTCCAATGAGCAAAGAACAGAGGAAAAGTAATTCAGAGGAGGAAACAGAATAAAAACAAAAGGCTGCACTGCATATGGTGTTTGAGTAAACAGAGTATAAACCATTGAAACACATTTTAAATATCAAACATACAAAGAAACAATTAAACTCTAAAGGTTGCTTGGAAATTTTCCATGAGAGCCACAGGAGATGAACTAGCTTTACCGTCCATTCAATGTCTGCCATCTAGCTTTGGTCTTGCCCGTCATAAAGCCAGGGAATCAGATGCTTACTTTGACATCATTTCTGGCAACCGTGTTCTTCTGTGGGATCAATCATCAGGTGATTGATTATACAGATGACTATCAGATATCATCATCCTAAAAATGTCTGTTATTGGCACATAGCACATCATTCAGAGTGTGCTTATAGTGTGTGAATAATCTCTTTCAGAGACAGAAGCATTTGGATAAAACTTGGAGGACTTCTAATTCTATCAGGCAGCTAAAATAGAAATGAATATTTTTTTTAAACCTATATTAGTGCTAATGCCTTATGAAGCTTTGCAATCATATTCATTGTACAGAGAGAGGTAGGCTAGCAGAGAGTGTGTGAGTGTGTGGGCGTGTGGGCATGTGGGCATGTGGGTATGGTTTTTCACCCCCACTGTTATTGAGATATAACTGACGTATAACATTGTATTAAAGTGCACAACATTATGATTTGATATATATAAACCTATTGTGAAATGATTACTACACTAAGTTTAGTTAACATCCATCACCTCACATATTCCAAAGAAATGAGTATTTATTATTGCAAAGGAAAATGTTCTAATTCTAATGATAAATTTGAAAACTTCCCATAAAAAAAAAAATAGTTTAGAACTTTCAAATAGTACCTAAATTGGAAAATAACAGTCTTTAACAAATTAGTCTAAAGACCCGAAATTAAATGTTAGTTATTTAATTCCATTAGGCCATAAGCCTCTCAAGAAAAAAGTATATTCTATGTGGGAATTTTTCACACCTTGTAAAACAATGCAAACCTCGCTAACTTAAGATGACAGAACTGCCTCATCATGTACTTATGTAAGATTTTCAAACAAGAGGAAACCGTGACTTTTACATTTAAAGGCTAACTGGACAAAAGAAAGTCTGAATACCATACCTGACAAATAATGCCAACAAAGCAGGCCTAACAAGGAACCAACAAGGTAAGGAGAAGGAGGTTCCAGACTCCCACTGGGGTTGGAAGGCTGGAACCATGCCGCAGTTTTTAAACAACCTGCCTAGGAACTCACATTACCCTGCAGGCAGCGAGGAACCACCAAAGGTTTATTAGGAGTGTCACAATCAGAACCGGATGTGCATGTGTGTCGATATGCAAACACACACAAATATATTTTTCATTTGCACCCACGAAAACGTCAACAGTAATATGGAAGAGAGCCTGAAGGAAGAAAGGCACTGAATAAAGATGAGCTAGTAGCAAAGCTGTTCCAGTTTTCTGGGTGAGACACTGGAGACTGAAGTAGAAAAGTGGGAACAGAGAAAGGAATGAATTTAAGGAAGACGTGGAGGTAAAACTGACAACATTCAGAAAACAACTAGATGTAGTGACTGAGAAAAATGGAACCAAAATTAACTCAAATCTATCCTGAGGGACTGACGAGCATCATTGTCCGATTGAGAAACTGCACCACCATAAAATGAACTACTCTATTCTCAAAAACATTTTCATCAAGGTTATATTTAACTGATCTTTGAGATTATTAATATTTACCTTCGACAGTCTGAAATCATCCATTAGCCACACAGAAACCAGTCCTAGAAATAGACTCCACTCTAAATGGGCATTCTGGAGTGTATCAACTTAGTTTGCCTGAAGTCAGTGAATTAGTTTAGATTTATCGATTTATCAAAAGATACAAGATATTCTACAAAAGAAACATTCCAAAAATGAGATTAACTCAAGTTTCTCCATAATGAATAACATTTGCTCAATGAATTCATTTCATAATAGAATGTTTAATGCTTTACTTAGTTATAGCATTAACTCAGTATTTCACACTTTAAAATATAGTAAACCTTTTTAACTAACACACCCAATAATAATATATGGTAAATTATTAACAATGCTACTCAAAAGAATACAAAAGTATATAATGTAATTAGGGTTGATGCCTAATCCAAGAACTAGAAAGATAATACTTTAACAAAAAATTACACCATTTTTGTCATAATAATTTCCCTCTGCCTCAGATTTCTTGAAGTATGACTGACAAGTAAAAATGTAGGATATTTAAAGTGTAGAACTTGATGGTTTTGTATATATACACACTATGAAACGATTCCCTCCATCAACTTACAATTACCATATCCATCACCTCACATATTTACCTTTGGGGGCGGTGGTGAGAACATTTTTAAGTTGTGCTCTCTTAACAGATTTCAATTATACAATACAATGTTATCAACTGTAGTTACCATGTTATACACATTAGATCCTCAAACTATATTCATCTTAGAATTGAAAGTTTGTATCCTGTACCACCTTACTTTTCAAAATCAGAGTAACTGGCCACACAGACCAAAACTCGTTGTTGAACATGCTGGTTTCTAAATATTAACAGACTGATCTTGAACTGAGAAAAACACACAAACCCAAGTCAACAAATCAAAGTACAACCATAAATGGGCTAATATTTGGCTAGGAACATAGAAACTAGGTAAAAATGAGTGGGACAAAAGGAATTAACAGATGGCCTCCTATAAGCCTAGCACTGGGCTAAGAAATCCAGATACTCTCTCCCACCCCACCCCTATTTTGTAATGAGTCTTTGGAAAATTGGGTATAAGCTTCACGAAAACAGAGAGGGCTTGGTAACCAGCATATCTCCAGGTTCTCAGTCAGCACGTGGCACACAACAAGCATTCAAAAAAGATTTGTTAGATGCATGGATGAATAGATGGATGGGTAGATGGATGGATAGGTATTTTTAATAACAAAGTTGGTTTGCCCCATGTACAGAGAAAGAAATGCTGTCACCTTAGGAGAGAGGGAGCAAGAAATGTTCTTCTAGCCACTGTATTTCCTTCTCCAAGCACGGGATATCTAGCAGAATGAAAAAAGCATGGGCCCCATCATCAGACCCGGATGGGAAGCCAAGTTTCAGACTTAGCTTTAGCATGTCCCTAAACAAGTTACTACTCCATGACTGAAACATAAACAAATTCCTTAATCCTGAAGTTGTAAAAAGGCGTATCTGAAACAACATATGTAGAGTACCTAGCAAGTACTTGACACGTAATTAGTACGTAATAAACATAAATCTCTCCACGTCCTGGGCCATGGCAAACAAATGAGCCTGGTGCTGGCATGGAATGTCAAAGTGTCCCAGGGCAGTCCACAGCAGGACAGCGCTTGAGTCATTTTTAACCGTTAATCCACAAACCCAACTCATCATATCATGTTAGAGGAAGTATTCGTAGCATGAGCCTATGTAGGATTTAAAGGGGCTGAACTACGCCAGTGCAACAAAATACAAAACAACTAGCATATGCTCTGCGCCTGACGATTTCACACTTCTCAAAATTGAGCATATTTTCTTTGCTATTATGTCAAAGCTCCTTTATTGATAATATTTGAGGCATATTTTATTGACTTGATGAAATTATGGGTCAAAGATTCTTTTTAAGAAAAATTTCTTAAGGGCTCTCTCCAGGGCTCATATCTGCACAGTGGCTATAATTGGAGCTTTTAACGTTTTCCCTCTTATACTTCAACAGCATTACATCATACAATGCAGCCCATACATGACTAAAACCCACAAACTTACCTGTAACTAAAAAGGTGAAAATAATTTTTGACAAGTTCTAATATAGTTTCCTCTTTTGAGTTAGTAGCAAAATAAATCACACAAATTAGTTTACCTATCTTTCCAGTTACTGCTTATCGATCAGGTAAAGTCAATAGCAGGTCACCTAACCTCTTAATGAATTTAGCGAGAAATTTAGCTTAACTTTAGAAGGTACTTGGAGCATATTATTCAACTGTAAGCTTCAGGAATATCTAAAATGTTTTTTTTGCAATATGAATTCACATCAATAAATTCAAACATGAATCCAAATCAATACACTCAAATACATACTTAACCAGTTTACTTTCAGATGAAGGTAATATTACTCGCTGCTGCTCTTAAGTGAATATTTTACAAAGGATGTATATAGAAGGAGAACAAATTTGGACAGAGGAAGACAGTCACACCAGAGAAAGCTTCTCTGGTAAAAAAGTTCTTTCTTACAAATAAAAATCTGATTATCAATCATCAGGTTTACAGAGTAGATCAATGGAACAGAGATTAATAATATACTTTGAGAACTTAAACTAATTTACAAAATCTCTATCTATAAAATAATAGTCCCTCACATAATGTTCCAGTTAATAAATCAACATTTGGAAATGAATGCTGTGTAACTTGGTGAACAGAGGAATGAGGCTGTTTAGGGTAGTAAGGGAGGTTTCACCCTATTTTGATTAGAATCAGCCAGAAGCTATGAGAAAAAGGATTAGTGTCTGCCTAGTAGAACAACTCCCTGAAGAAATCTAAGACAGTATGTTGGCTAGGAACAAAGAACAAAACCCGGGTAGCAAGTCAGAAGCTCCACTGTAGGAGTATCTGATCAGCTTCCAAACCTTTATCTGCATTTTGCCAGCCGTTAAGTGATGTCACATACATACTCCAAAGCTTTCTGACGATAATAATACTGCCATAGTAACCTACCACCTGGGGACGAGGTTTGATTATTACACTATAACATAGTTGTCATTGCGTGATAACAACTGATTTTCTAGTAGATAGCGATGTTCGGAAATGTGTGTTTAAGTACATCAGATTTTCCAGGTTCTGATCAGCCCTGGATAACCAGACCACCAGTGTTGGTGAATTACAAAGTGTTTTTTAAAGCAGGTCTTGTAAGCACGAGTGTGGACCAGTAACATCTTATAAATCAGCTCTTGCCAACCATGAGCTCCCTGCCATATTAGAACACGATCTGTTCTTCAGTCAGCCGCAGTGAACATCCAATTTTACTTGAAACATTTCTTACTACGACTTCCCTTCGCTCCCAAATACCAATATTTTTCTATAAATGCCTATTACCTCTTCACCACAATTACCTGAAAAACAGTGACTTTCAATTTTCTCAGCTTCATTTTACCCTTTTTTAGTCCTGATTAAGATGTGGCTCTTCTTGAAAATACGATTACAATAATTTGATAACTCTTAAGGAGTATAAAAAGAAGGAAACCTGAAATACAAAGTGGTCTCATAGAAACTAGGAATGCCTCATCACATCATGACGTCCTCCCTACCAGCATCTTTAATAAAGAGTTCAAGAAAACTGCACCCCACACTTCTCAGGATTGTAATCAACCAATCGGAAGTCCAACTATTTATCTCACAGATTTTAAGTTCCAAAGCCAAAGCCACAATAAGGCATCAATATGATAAAGCAAATGACAATTATAACTCATTTATTCAAAAACTGAATGTCTAGGAGATGCAATTTTCTAAGTGCTTTTTAGGCACTGAAAAGTCAGAATACATAGGCCCTGTCTTCAAAGACTTTATAGTCCAAAGGAGCAAACGAAAACAACTAAATTTAAATTTTCTGTAATACTATAAAAGTATATGATATAAAGTAACTCACTCTAGGAAGCCAGAAAAACTCTATAGTTATTAACTTTATGCTAGTCCTAAAAAGGAATTAAAAAAAAAAATTTATCCAGAAGCAGATAGGAAGTATTTAAGAAGAAACAGCAAGGACACCAAAGGCCAAGAAGTCACATTACACAAGGAATTTCCACATCACTGGAATATGGCTCCGTGAGGGCAGTCAGTGAGGAAGCGAGATGGCCTTCTGCCTCGTTAAGTCATTCCGCTTTCATCCTATGGGTTATGAGGAATTCCTGAAGCATTTACCTGTAGGAGGCTGTCCTTAGCAGATACTGATTATTGAGAGGCACTGCTTTCCCAGGTTCCCAAGTCTCTGTAGCTTCCTCTTTCCTAGAAGGCTAAGTTGGAGGGGTCACTGCACAGTAAGATGTATGGACACTCTTCCTCCACACCTAAATGCGCACAGGCTGTAAACAAGCCTCCGGGTCTTTTTGATACCTATTACATGGTGAATGGCTTCAAATAATCTAAAAGCTGCGGACTCTTAGAATGGAAGGGGAACCAGCAGAGCAGCCTCGCCGCCCATCAACTGCTGGAATCCCTTCTACACACCTTGATAAATGGTTACATGTGAGACAACAGCTAAAATGTCCTCCCTGGATCTTTTCTTCAAATCACTTGCTATAGTTCTTCTAACCAGACATCATTTGAAATCCTTCCTAAAATCTTCATTGAGGGTGCATCCTTAGAATGTACTCAGTTGGTAAGAACTGGGCACCAAGAACCCCAGTGTTCTCCAACACAGCAGCGCACTGCAGACACACTAGGTTCCGGGAGTGACCAGGTAGTTCTGCACTGCACTGACCTTTACAGAAGGGTAAGTAAGACCTAGATCGTATTAAAACTGTGGTGAAATAAAACTCCTTGTTCTTATTCATTTGAATTGTTCTCATGCACACCATTTAGCTTTCCATCAAATCAATTACCACTGTTACAGGTTAACATGTCTGTGTGTGATTATCTGAGCAATGTCTGCATCTCCCCAGCCTATGGACCACGTATGATGAATACAAAACTGTTTGTTTTTTATTTCCAATCCATTGCCAATGTATTGTGAGGTCTTATCATGGTACTTCTTCAAAGAAAGGGCTCAATAAATGTTAGCTTAAGAATTAGATGTGTACACAAAAAACTATATGAGGCCTGATATGGTAAGTGGGAAAGGAGCATTAAAAGCAACATTTTGTGGAAGTCCAGTGGAGGTTCTTTTAATAGCCTCTATGAAGGAAAGGCATTGTGAAGGATAAAGGCATCCAAGCCAAATCCTAAACAGCGTTTCAACTAAATATTTAAAGTAAATATATGGGCAACAAACCTCTGAGAACCATGTTTTTGGAGAACAGTCATTTACAAGGGAAACTGCTCATATTAAATTAATAAACAGGATACAAACAGCATTACCTCCCTACACACACACACACACACACACACACAGAGTGGGGGGGGGGGCCCTTACAGGCTCTAAGCTCTGACGTCCTGGCCCCTCTTCTTTCCAGCTGCCACCACCTACCCAACTAGTAGGAGTCTGTTCCCCTCAGAACCTCTTGCAGAGCAGCCGGCCCTATTTCAGCCTTTACTAAGTCTCCCTGTCTCTGAAACAAACAACAACAACAAAACAACAACAACAAGCAAACCAACCTTCCTATTTTGGAGATTCATCAGAAATCACCATTAACAAACAGGTAAAGTGGTAAAACAACAACAACAACAACAATATATGACACACTGGGATTACAGGTTCAGGAAAGTGCTTCAATGAGAAATCAAAATCCTGGCTGAAATGCAGGATGCGTTAGGGAGACTGTGGTGTAAACAGATGCGTCTGGCAGCGTCACCGTCTCAGAACTCCTCAGGTGATTCTGATGTCAGCCAGGGCGGGAACGGCTGTCCCAGACCCTCCGCCATCCGTCTCTCACGTACTCAATTATATTCATGATTCCACCATCTTCTGCCAAGAAGCCCTCCCAGTTCTCCGGGAAAACCACTCATTCAGATTCTAGGTTCTCCTACTAGGAAAGAGGAGCAGGTGTGACATTGCAGGCCATCAAAGTCCCTCTGGAGTCTGAGATTTGGCACAGAACTAGCAAGCTTCGGTCTCAAAAAATTCACTTACGTCAATTCATAGCATTCCCCGGGAGATGAAAAGAGAGCAGAAGCATGTGTAGAAGTTACTGACTCAAATCCTTAGTACACATAGTAGGAAATATCTGAGTGGTTTTGTAGAAAATTCCTCGTCATTGATCTCCCAAAAATGCAAGACAAATTAGATCCATTTCTTTGCTTACAGCTTGGGTCAATTAAAATCTAGGCAGTGGATTTTGCTGTGACAAAGACCTGCATATACTTTTACTGAATAACTTTTGCATTACTTTTTCAAAGTTCATGGTACATTATCCTAAACTGAGTAAGAGTAAACAAAATATTTGCAAATATCTTCTGGCTTTGGGAAAAGCTTAAAATTATATTTTAGGCCTATCTTTTTCTCAATAAATGTCATTTTCTGCAAACTAGAGTTGGTTCTTGCAAATATTTGAACACCTTGTATACTGTGTGTACTGTGCACTGATATCTCTAACACACTACTCTGCAGAGTAAGATTTGGGTACAAAAGTGATCGGTATTGGCTCTTTCCAAAAGAATGCTGAAATGCAATGTTCTCATAAAATCATATTGATACTCTAGAAATTCACTGCAATTCCTCTTCAGCATTTTAGCCATAACAAATTGAATCACACCAAAAGTATCTGCTTTAGGGTTTTATTTAAATAAAGCTAACCATTTTAATGGCTTGAGAAACAAGAAAACCACAAAATCCAATAACTGAAGCACTGGAGGGTTATGCTGACTCAATCACTTTCCCTCTGTTTAAGAGACAAGACATTTTTCCATGTGCTAGGCCTGAAAATCATTGCCACATTCCTAACTGGAGAACACTGTCTGTAGAAGTAAAATGGTTATACAGAGGGACAGTTTCAAACACATGTAGGCACGCCTTGTCTTAATCACTCTTTTCACTCACAAATTTTTAATGTGCCTTCTATAATTCAGGAGATCCTAACACCTAGAGCAAGCCACAGACATATCTTTCTTAGCTATGTCTTTGATTACTGAATTAAAAGCAAACTTTAAGTTGTGGCCTGTAACGACTATTTTTAAATAGCTCTGTATTAATAATATTTATTCAGTCTCTTTTAATATCTATCCATAGCTAAGTGCCAACTAGTATTTGTAGGGAAGCATAAGCATACCTAACACAAACTTGTGGGAAATTACATAGTAGGAGGAGAAAATTCTGAACTAGGATTCAAAAGCCCTGAGTTTGAATCCTAATTAAACCATGCACTCGCCCAACCTAGGTAAGCCTCAGCTAGGCTGCCTGTAAATTAAAGACAATAAAACTTGACCTATCTAAACAATGTTACTGAAGATATATATCAGTGAGATAACATCTGCAAATGATTAAACTAAAAGTTTAATAAGTATCATTCAGCCATTGTTCCAGAAACAAATAAAACAGTGTTCTACTGTTTACTCATCTTTGAAGTTTTGCCATTTCCTTCTTCCCTTCCTCCCTCCCTGTCTCCCTTTCTTTCTTCTTCCTTAACAGATATTTACTGTGCTTCTAGCATAAACCAGATATAGTCCCAGTCCTGTACTGTCCAATACAACAGACAGTAGTCACTGTGGCTACTAAGCATTCAAAAAAGCACTTGTCCAAATGGAGACGTGCTGTAAGTATAAAATATAGACTGGATTTAGAAGACTTGGTGTGATCAAAAGAAGGTAAAACATCTCAATTTTTTTATACTGACTACATGTTGAGATGATATTATTTGGATATGTGGGTTAAATATTATGAAAATTCTCTCTTCTCTTTTTACATTTAACATGACAACTAGACATTTTAAATATATGGAGGCTCACATTATATTTGTTTGACAGTACTACTCCAGACCTTAGAGATATATTAGGGATATAACACTGAGTCCACAGCCTCACGGACCTTATATTTAAACATTTATAGCCCTGAAGTCTTCAGGAGAAAAGGAAAACAGAGAAACGGCAACTATGTTAGTCCTTCATTCTACAAAAGGTAGGGCTTAGCCCTCAGAATAATCAGTAAAATGGTGAGCTCTGACCTTGATCGTCTTGGGGAAGACTATTCCTTCCCTATTAGGTGTTTCTGGGAAGACAATTATTTTTAATCCAAACTTAATCAGGGAGAAGGGCTTTTAATGTGGGCCATCAGTAGTTTGACATCATTTTTAATACTTTGGGTTATGCCTCAAAAGCACTTTGAAAAGTTTCCATTAGCTGGAAGATGTTTTGTAACAAAGACACTCCGTCTGGATTCTGACACCCTATTTTATTATGAGTTCTTTATCATTTTTCCTCTCCACAGGTCAGTTAACACAGCCTCTCCTCAATGCTTTTGGTTCGCCACATCACAGGCAGAGTGCTTCGAGATAAAGAGTGGGAAGCTGAATTCAACCACGCGAGTCCATTACAGCAATCTGAGAGTCTCTACTGGCCTAAAAGAAATAGTCAGAGGAAACTCAAGTCATGCTGACTATACACCAGTCAAATGTGAAGTTACTTGTTTTAAGGTTTTAAGGAATTTCTGGAAGGTGCCTTTAATTTAGACCAAATGGGCCTATTTTTCAGTAGCACTTTTCCTACCAAAAAGGAATCTTCAGCATTTGAATTTCATATTCCATGTATTAGGAACTTACCTTAAATTCAAACCACAATAAGGCAAATGTTTTGCTGGCCCATATATCTTTCTGGCAAACTGTAAAAGAAAATCAAGGCTCAAGAGATTCTCTGTGTTGTAAAATGTTCTACTATGTCCTGCAGGAAACTGAGAGGCTCACGTTTCAAGGCAGATAGTGTTATTTCATATTCGACCCCATCTCTGTCCTCTGTTCACGTTGCTCTCTCAATTGGGCGTGCCAGTCCCCTCTGCCAACTGAAACATTACACCCCACTTAAGGACAAATCCAAAGCCCAGACCTCATACAAATCACCCCCAGTAACCCGAAATCCAGAATAATCTCTTTCCTTCATTCTCATAGAAACTCAATCAACCAAAGTATTATATATCACTTTACTTCTTATCTAGGTATTTCATACACCTGTAACTCAGAAAGAAAGCAATGAAAACAAGGCAGCATGACATTTAAAAATTCACCACCTTCCCTTTCAATTAGTTGAGATTTATCTGAGCTTTATTCTGCAACGAAGATGCACTTAACACCAGGGATACAAAAAGGATACACAGCCTAAATCCCTTCTTCCTAGTGACTGGAAAAAAGCCCCCAGAAAAGGTAACATATGAACAAAGGATTAAAGAATTAGTAGAGATTGACCAGGTCACATGGGAAAGTCTTTTCAAAGGCAGCAAAGCATGGCGCAATTCAAAGAAATTATACTGTTAAGAACCCTCACACAGAACCATTGAAAAAAATATATATCTTCTAATTTGTTAAGTTATTCATGTAGCATTCAAGGCTCTATGTAAACAGACTTCAAATCACCTTTGCTACATTTCCCACAGAATAACATAGCAAGTTCAGGGTTCTCTGTAGCCTCATACAAAGTTTCTTTTTTTTTCTAAAAAGTTTATTTTTTTTTTAATTAAATTTATTAGGGTGACAATGGTTAATAAAACTGTACAAGTTTCAAGTGTACAATTCAACAATACATCATACGTATATGCATTGTGTGTTCACCACCCAAAGTCAAATCTCTTTCCATCACCATATATTTGACCCCCTTAACCTTTATCTATCTGTACGAAGTTTCTTAACCTCCTATCAATTTCATCATCTATAAAATAGGATGACCTACCTCAGAGGGCTACTATGTGATTGTTATGAGAAAATACATTACTAATTAGCACAAGTTAGGCATTCAATAAATGCTGGCATTATCATCATCATTATTACTATTTACTTTTCCATGCTAGACATTGTAACAAATCTGAAGTTCTTATTCCCAACATAATTTCCTACAGGAAGCTTTACTGAGCCGGCTCCCCTCACTCACTGCAGAAATGAGTATCCCTCTCTCTCCACTGAACTCCTGGCTTCTCTGGGAGAACTCATCACTAATTATCACTACACTCATGTCTGATTTCTCCTACAAGGTTACAAAACACCTTTTAAGAGCAAGGATAACATCTTACTGATCTTTGTCTTCCTTAGAGAACTGACACACAGTCCTTTTCACATGCGGCACTCAACGTTTGCTGCTGGACGAATTAAAACAGTCTCCTCTTTCGTTTAGTCAAGAATGGACTAGAGCTTTTTAAATTACTGTAACATCTGCCAAGTTATTCTTCCTAATAAAAACCCTTTTCCAGAGAGAAACTCAGTGCAGTGTTACCTAGCTCCTTTGTTAGTGAATTCTCAAGAAAAGTCCATAACACGATGTTCTTAAGTAACTGACACCTGACAAACCTGACTCACCTTTGGACTTACTGCTGGGTAAACAAATCTTCCTTAATTCTCTGAACAAGTTCTAATGTAAATTTGTTTGGACTGTTGTTGCTTTTCTGTAACTTATTTGCAAAAGGTGGAACAAACTTTCCACAGCAATGTCATTTTCATGGCTTATCCAGACTCTAAAGCCTATTCTGTTTGGACTTTGCTGCTTTCTACCACCCATGCAAAGGAAGGCCAGCCTGGAACCACCCAGAACGCTTGGCTTACGCAACAGTAGTAATAACACTAAACTACACAGAACTCTTATCTTTAGTGCCCTGTCCCTAGTGGAGTAAAATGGAAGACCAGCACCCACTCTCTTCCAATAGTGACTTAACTCAGTAACATAACCACTGCTAAGTATAACTTGATTAAAATCCTAAACTTTAATTAGCAGAAGAGTGTTAACTAGGACTGCTTCCTTACAATAAAAACATTTTCACAGTCAAGCTTATGCAAGTGATTCAAAGACAGTCTTCATTTACTATGCAGTACTGGTGACTTTTCTAAGCGAAGAGCCTTAAAAAATTAAGATGAACAAAATAAAATCCCAAAAAAGAGAAAATATAATAAAACAGAACTCAAATAGTACTACCCTATCCTTAAAAGATATATGCTAACAAGCTCCTACAGAGAACAGATGGGTGGTTGTGGGGGGAGGGAGGAGGCGCGGGAGAGATGGGTGAAGGGGTAAAAATATGCATGTGTGCAATTATTTTCCATAGTACCACACTGGATATCATGGATTCAAAAAGAAGGAATTGGGCATAGAAGAGAAGTGAGGTTATCATTCCAAAATCGCATTCACGGAGACAAGAATACCATGAATGAGCAACCTGACCAGCATACACGAAAGTCCATCAGAAATCTAGGAACACATCACACTGCAGTCGCCAACGGAGTAAGTCTCTGTTCAATTCAATAATAATACTACCTAATAACAAAGATTTTGAATATTTCTAGGACCAAAAATATCATAAGCAAAGGGAATATACTAGAATGGCTTCTAAAACAAATACCCACATGATTTTTTCAATGAAGCTATTTATACTATATGTCAACAAATATAAAAGTTCATAGCTACATGACTATTTTCTACTTAGAAAAATATGTTTTTAATTAACTGATCACCATTATTCCAAAATTGACAAAAATGAATATAAATTTATCATTTCCTCTATAATCTAGCTGCTTCCGAATAAACAAAACAAGAGCAGAAGAGGTAGGGGGAGGATTTCAAACTCATTAAATAAGTGATACATCAATAAATGCTTCATATTTTGTCTAAATGCCCACTGTGTTACAATAAAAGTAGCCAATTATTAATATTCTTTTTTTTTTCTCAGTTCTCCCAAGTAAGAGTGGGAAAACTTCCATTTTTCCTCACGTCTGACACAAGCTTGGAGAGGCTTATGTGAGCAGCATATTAAGTGTTGCAAAGTTGCTAGTACTTATTAGACCTTTGGTCTTCAAGTGCCACGAATTTCATGCTTGAACTTTGACTAAAACCATAGAAGTATTATAATGAGTAAGAGATGAGACAGGGCTGAAGTGAAAAGCACTACAAAATAGCCATATTATCCCTACTTGAGATTATTTTCTTGTTTCCCAAGGCCAGTGCCTACAGCTCTCTATCAAGGCCTGACATTGTTCTAGATTCTAGATGTTCTATCCTCCCTTCCAAAAAACAGATCTATATCCTATTCCTCAAGATTCTGGTCTCTAGATAAACTAAATTGAGTTGGCATGCCACAGGCAGACATCATCTCAAGGTACTTCGTACTTCTCCAGTGATAATACAGGCAACTTAACAGTCTTTGGAAAGCACCCCGAAATACCAGATTGAGCATGAAGCAAGTCAGAATTCCTGAGCATCCTTTAAATAACAGCAATAAAAGCATTTAGAAAGTTGTCCATTCTACCTTCACACAGGACTGGACCTGGACTCTAAAGCTGTCATGAAATGAGCATCATTTTGCAAAACACAGGACAAGTTTGACACCATGAAAAACATTCAACTAAAAGTTATTTGCAAGAGGCATTCAATTACCAAGGACATAAACACAAATAGCTTATTTCCTAAATGTATGAGTACACATTAATTACTCGATACACTGTCTTACACAGATGCCCTACTTTATAATTTATAAAACACTTTCCTACTATCTTACAAGATACACTTAATAACTCCGTAAACTTTCTATTTCTCATTTACAGGTAAAGAAATTGTCAGTGTGTTTAAGTGATTTACCCAGATTAAAATAGTAATTGAGGTCAAGGTAACCTCTATTTTATACAATCAGCCTAATGTGTTTATTTTGAAAAAGAAGGAATTTGAATGAATTTGGCAATAAGACATTCTCAAAATACAAAAATATCATTTATAACAACATTTTATGCAATTTTCAACCCCCTCCAACAACAAAAAAATAACAGTACTATGAAAACTGTAAAATGGAATATGTGTGAATCATTGCTCAATGTCTACCAGACCAAGCATAAATAAACACCACTAACACTTTCTAATGTAAATGAAATCATGGCAAAAAAAAATATTAGTTTTCAAGTCACTAAAACACAATGGACCCCCACACACATATTTTTTTTTTTCCATACATAGCGAAAAGTAGCACTGAATTAGTTTTGTATCCTAAAGATCAGGTTAGCAATAATGTATGTTCATTAAAAGGCTTCCTATAAATAAACTAAAAAGTCTCTATAGGATAAAAGCAAATTCATGAATATATGCACTTACCTCCGTCCCCTCCAGAAATGATAAGTATAAGAAAAATGGGCAAGGAGACAATCACATATGAGAGATGTCCACAAAATTCTGAAAGGTGGAAAAGAGAGCATAACTGGAAACTGGTTTAACAAACTGAAAAAAGCTGAAACCTAACTGCTGGGGACAAGGGTGAGGAGGGACCAGGAAATTTATTCAACTAAAAAAAAGAGTCTGCTCATGATGCAAAATTCCAGAAAGGCTATGGAACTGGGGTATAAAAATGGGGTAAGACTGAATACAAAAGGAATTGGTTGTAGGGTTTGTGTAAAGGACCAATTAATCCCCTAACCCAACAATTGAATAACTTACAAGCATGAGACAGGGGTTTACTCTGCATGCAATTAATGGGAATATTTGGCTAGGCATAACTAAGAGTAAGACTGAGTCTCTTAAAAATCAGTTAATAGTAGCCCCCTTTAGATTTATAGACTAGAAGACTTTTTTCTAGAGAAATTGACCTACCTCAGAGAAAAGATAAATAGAAACTGGCATCTGGGGACACCCTATGAAATGGCAGGGCCCAAGTTAATCATTCCGAGGAAAACACCAGAAACACCAGCCCCACCATGCATACAGAGCTCCCAATCAACGTCTAAGACAAAGACTATTACCAGAGGGAAAAAAATAACATTATAATTATAAAAGGGATAGGTCATTGTGAAGACGTATTATGAATGTATACCCACCTTAAAATACACGAAGTGAAAACAGAATTAAGAAAAGGACAATGACACAACTCCAGGAGATTTTTATGCTCCATCTCAGTAATTGACAGAATAGACAAAAAAGAAATCAGTAAAGGCAAAGATCTGAACAACACTATCAACCACCTTGACCTGACATCTATAGAAAATCTAACAACTAAAGAATATACAGTCTTTTCAAGTTTACATGGGACATTACCAAGACAGGTATACGATAAAGTAAGTCTCAACAAACTTAAAAGGACTGAAATCACACAAAATATATTCTCTGACAACAATGGAATGAAGTCAGAAATCAATAACAATAAGATATCTAGAAAAATTCCAAATGTATGGAAATTGAACAACATACCTCTAAAGAGTTCATAGGTCAAAAATGAAAATGTTTGAAAACATAAGTATTTTGAACCAAAGGGCAATAAAAATGAGGCATATCAAAATTTGTAGGATGCAGCTAAAACAGTAGTTGTAAGGAAACTTAAAACTTAAATGCTTAACGTAAGAAAATAAGAAAGACCTACCACAATGACCTAAGGTTCTACTTTAAGATAAAAAGAGCAAACTAAATCCAAGCTAGAAGAAAGAAAATAATAAAGAGCAGAAGTCAATGAAACAGAAAACACACAGATTAGAGAAAATTAACAAAAGCTGGGTTTTTAAAATAACCATAAAAACGGACAAACTTCTAGTTAAAAAATAAAAAAGAGACAAAACACAAATCCAATTTCAGAAATGGAAAAAATAGATATCACCAGAGTTTTTACAGACATTTAAAAGGATAATAAGAAAATATATAACTTCATACCAACAAATTCAAATTACATGAAATGAATAAATTTCTTTAAAAATAGAACCTATGAAAATCGATACAAGAAAAAACAGAAAATCTAAGTAGCCTTATATCTTATTAAAGAAACCAAATCTGCTATCAAAAATATTCCAAAAAAAATCCTCCAATTCCACATGATTTCACTCATGAATTCATTTTACTTCTTGAATACCAAACATTCAAGAAGGAAATTTAACTTTTTCAGAAAACAGAGGAGGATCACTGCCCAACTCATTTTATAAGGCTAGCATAAAGTTAATACCAAAATTTTAAAAAGATAAAAAAAAAATGAAAATTACCCCTCATGAATACAGATACAAAGCCTTTAACAAAATTTTAACAAACCAAATCCAGTAACACATAAAAAGGAACATTATAAGCAAAAGCAGTTTAGGTGATACCAAGAATGCAAGATTGGTTTAATATTTTAAAAAATCAATCAATGTAACATCAAAAGAGAAAAACCTCAGGATCAGTTCAATAGATGCAGAAAGACAGATGACAAAATCTAACAATTATTCACGATAAAAACTCTCCACAAACTAGGAAAAGTAGAGAACCTCGTCAAATTGAAGAAAGACAATTAATACATTAAAAAAAAAAAATGAAATACCAAACCTACATCACAATTAAAGGTAGAAGATTGAATTATTTTCCCCTGAGATGAAAAATAAGGCAAGAATGCTCACATTTACCACCTTCTAGTCAATGCTGTACAAAAGATTCCAACCATTGCAGTAAGACAAGAAAAAGAAATAAAAGGCAAAAAGTTCTGAAAAGAAGAAGTAAAATACATCTGCAGGTCATATGATCATTTATGTAAAAAATTACAAGGAATCTACAAAACAACTACTAGAACTAATAAATGAATTTAACAAGATTGCATAATGCGACGATATTATAAAAAATCGTGTTCTTACATACCAGCAGCCAACGATTAAAAAATAAACTTTTGTTTTAAATGTCACTTGCAGATATAGGAATATTGGTACATACACGCACACGTGCAAACACACACACACATCTCCCATCAAAGTTAGGGAATAAATAATGAAAGATGATAAAAAGAATCCAGAAAATAAAAGATCTCCAAAGGAGAAGCTCCTAAGGAATCCCTAAGATGGCAGTAAAGAAAAGTCCCCAACTGGCAGCTTTGTGGCGTCTAGACAGCGAGCAGTTCAGAATCAGCAAGACACAGAATTCATAGAGGAACAGTGCCAAGAGAAAGCTGGAACTGATGGATGCCCTAAAATGTACGTTTTGCCATTTGCATCCTTATAGTTCTGTAAGAATGTTTAGAGTAAAATTAGTGTTTCATCAACAGAAAGCTAAACAAATTAAAAACAAAGTAATCACTATCTCTGAGGGAAATAAGTTGGAGAAAAAAAAAGTGATTATTGAATACTCTGTGGCCACAGCCATCAATAGTCAAATAATACTGTAAATACTAATAATGGCTAAACAAAAATAAAACAAAATTATCATTGCAAGGATGGGAAGTAGAAGTCAGGGAGCTAAATCTTCATCTCCTGTAGGATAATGCTTAGAACTGAAAACCCAAGCTGTAGAAGTAAAAATAAAATATTTTCATATATCCTAATAAATGCTTAAAAAAAAAAACAGCTAAAAAAAACTCCTGAAACTGTTGTCTCTGAAGAAAAGCAAGAAGGGTAGAGCACAGAACTTTTTTCTTTTCAAATTTGTATTACTATTTTACTTACTATTTAAACCAAGTATATTATTACTTTGCTAAAAATACAAATTAAATTAAAAATAACAAATACTTCAAAAAAAGAAAATCTAATGTCCAACCTTGGGGCCTCTGGGTCAAGGAAACATTTTTAACTGAATTTAGTTTCTCGAAACAAGTTTACAGACAAAAATCAGTTTGAGTAAAACACATGAGAAATGTATATAAAAAATTATAAAAAATTAAAACTCCTGCTTTTAATTAAAGAACTGGTCCAATAAAAACATTTAGTAAAAGTTAAGACTATAGAAACAGTGAGTCCCATATCAAATATATCCAGTTTCCTGATAAATGTTGCAAATGGTAATTAAAGAAGTAAAACAAATTTTTCAAAAATATTCCCATCAGCCTCAAGAAATAATATACCCAAAAAGTCTTTCTACCCACTGTACTAAGCATTTTATTTCATCTCTTTGGCTGCCCATGGTTATATGGAGTATTTCTAAATACTATCCAAGCACTCCAAAGACCAGTTCCTCACATCCATGGCAAAGCTGCCCTGAACAGACCCATTACTAGGCATTTCAAATACAGTGACTCTAAATGCCACTCCATACAATCTCAAGAGTGTAAATTACTTCCAAGGGTAACTTTTGCAAAACAGCTTTCAAGTCACAAAAATATCAAGAAGGGAGAAAGGAGAGAGGAAAAAAATGACAAAAATTTTTAATAGATGCACAATACATATTCAAAACGCTGGAAACATTTAACCCATTCCTTTAGAAGTTAGGTAGGAGACTTTCTGGAACCCTGAAAAACGATTCACAGTTCCGTCCAATCAGAAACATTCTAATTACATGCATAATATTAATTATAATTAATTAATGGAACCACGAAGGGAGCACTCAAGGGAACTCTACCGTTTCTAAAGCAGACTCCATCCCACAGGGCAATTTCTCACTGAAGACGTATACAGCCCATGTACTCACTCCTGCATTTGTAAAGTGTAATCTGTGATTATGCAATTGAACATTACAGTCACCCCAGGCCATTCTGTGTTTAAAGAGAAGTGTTTATGGCCATTCCTGACAAACAACCATAATACCACTTAACCTCAGTTCAACCACTGCTTGAATGAACTTGTTAGGATTACACTGAAATACAGATGCAAAACAAATACTAGGCCAAGGAATATAATATACACATGTTAAAAGAGCTGGGGGAAATCCTTATATCATGCCCCTTAGTCAACAGAACAGAATGTACTCGAGTATTTAAATTCTAAAAGGTGGAAATTTAAGTATAGAACAGGAATAAAAATAACAAATACTAAATTTTGGAAAAAAGGAATGTATTCCTCTTAAGGGTATGTGTGTCATCTCAGAAAGCAGCCCCAAGTAGGTGGCAAGAAAATACAATGTTGTTTCTGGATCTATCCAAGCAAATTAGTCTAGAATTAGGGGAGGAAAAAAAAAAATATGAATCTGAGAACATTTTTTAAATGTACTGCTTAGAGTAGACTGCACTAGGTAATTGATTTGAATTTACTGCATATCAATATCAACTAAGTCACTACCGCCCAACTGCTTCCTGTGATTTAAATCCACTTTGTGTGCCAGACAAATTCTTAGTGAACAAGTCAACACAGGAAGGTGAGCCAACACACTCATTCTCTTATGTCAGTTAATTATCAAATATGTTTTTGGCCCAAAGTACTTATTTTACAGAATCTTATAAATTAAAAACCAGAAACAAGACAGTATTATGCCTGAACTGTGGCTTGTCACACGTTTTCACAGTTCTTAATAAAATACCGAGTTCAGTTGGTAAGGCTAACAGAGTTCACCCAAAGATCTGTTTAGATCTTCAGATACCATGTTTCAAGTATAAAAAGCAGAGATGCTCATTAAAGAGCCTGAATAAGGGTGAAAAAGCTAATACTCCCCATCATATGGGCTCCAGAATATGCCACTTAAACCTGTTACATATTATCATAAAGTGAAATGTGTACAAGAGTACACAAAGAATGTATGCGAAACCATATGTTAGCTAAAACTCCATTAATAATCATCATTATTGAGAAGTAACCACCCATGGCTCCTTAAAACACTCAATATGCCTATAATAACAACAAACACTTCGATGTGTTTAAAATTTTCTGAGGCTACCTTCTAGTACCTCCATCAGTAGAGACAGATCATTTTAATCTTTCATTTCTCACAAAAAACAAGTGTTTCCTGAAATATTCTGCTTATTACTCAAGGTAAAGGAAGTATTACCAGAATTCCATTTCACAATTCTACTAGATTACCACTGCCGAATGTTGTCACAAGTATTTCTTATTCACACTAATATTATTCAAGATTGATGGCAGATTAAGCATAAAGTGAACTATTTAGTCCAATACTATGTTAACGGTGAGGAAACAGCATTATTCTATCAAGGTCATACAGTTAGTTAACAAATAGACTTCAAAAACAACTCCCCATGGTGACCTTTTGCACTCCAAAATATCATTCATGTTATTAAATTCAATAAGCATTTGCTCATGTTATATTAATATATTGCTCTTATTATACTTTATATAAAATGGATACTCCAGACCATGAACTATTTCTGCATGTATTAAATTATTATTGGTATTACAAAGCAACATATACAAATATAAGTAATTTATAAAGTAAACTGTGATGTCATAGATGCAAAGTACCATCTCAGATTCAGCAAAATCCTGTATCATAGTAGGAAGCAGAATCTTTGAATCCTAGATCTAATCTTGACAAGTAACTTGACTTCTCTGATTCTCCATTTCTAAACACTTAGCCTGGAATTCCACCAATTGCACTGGGTTACTGAGAGGGAAAAATAAGACTAGTCACATACATACAAAGCTCTCAGCACCGTGCCCAGCATAAGTAAGTACTGGCCCTCATGCTATGCTGCTGTTGTAACCGCAGGAAAAAGCCTGTGGCAATCGTGCCTGCAGGAGTTAAACCTAAGCAATAACCTAAACACACTAGTCTTTAAAAGTCTATTCTAATAGTGAAATGAGACCACCACAAAAATAAAACCAACAAAATTTACAAAGATCATATGATAAGTTCTCCAAGGTCTAGTATATTTCACCACAATTTTTTTAAATCTAAATTCTGTTCTGACTTGAGCATACAATGTCTAAGATTGTATATGCAAGACATTTACTACTTCATCTCCTGGTATCTTAAAAAACAGAGTACATCTTTTAATAAGAATTAACTAATATTTTAATAAGAAAGTTGAGAACATGCATTAGAATTTTTTGTAAAAGTAAAACTTTACAGGCTAACTGTCCATCAATATGTAAAATATATGAAAAAATTAAGCTATAAACAGAATAAGAGGGATTTATATATACTAATATGGAATGATCTAATAAGACAAGTCATCAAGTTAAAAAATGCGAAACATATAAAGTACAATCAAGAAAAATAACTGTTACATGAATATATATTTATCCACTTAAATTCATACACAAAGAATTAAAAGTATGCAACCAATGATGACCTCTTGGTTTTATTCTGCATAATTCTGTTATTTAACTTTTTCAGGAAGACTGTATTTATGTATTACTTGTATAATTTATGAACCCTAAGGAAAGTTAGCCAATAAATACCCTAGGCTAAAATCAAATTAAAATAAGTTTTTTTAAAATAATTAATTTATTTTTTGATAGTGACATTGAAATCCAATAAGTTAATGAAATCCAATAAGTTAATGAAATCCAATAAGTTTCACCTGTACACTTTAACAGTAAGGCATATATATATGTATACTGTGTGTTCATAAAATAAGTTTTAGAAAGCACTTTGTAGTTTACAAAAGGATTTTGTAATCTTTTAAATAAATTGACACATTATCTAATCTAATCCCCACAATAAACTTCCAGAATTTAAGGTAGTAGCCTTACTTTAAAAGTGAGAAAAGTCTCAAGTATTTATTAATTCACAATTAATAAATGCAGAGCCAAAATGGAAACATAGTCCCCTGACTCTAAATTCAGTGTTCTGGTCTTCGGGCTACGATACCCCCACAAACTGGAAATGCTGGCATCTACTCCAAGGCCTTCTGTCTCTACAGCGCTTTTGTTCATAAGAAAGCGTGTAGTATGGAGAAAAAAGCTTCAGAGGAGGAATCAAAAGACTTGGGTTCTAGTCTTGACTACATCACCACTAAATTTCATGGCAAATCAAACTCTATGACCAGGATTTCCTGTGGTTGCACATCAAATTCAACAGTGATGTTTTCAAAAAAAATACTAATACCCAAGCCTGACCTCTACGGATTAGGAGTTAATTGGTGTGGGGAATTAGCATATTTCCTAGGTTATTCTAAGTGCAGCCTGGTTAAGACCAAAGCCTTAAGACTTATTATCCTTATCTGATAAAAATAAAAGACACAGAAATCACTTGTTCTATGTACTTGCAGAGTTGAAATGAAGGATGAACACTCTATGGGGAAGCCTCTTGTGAACAATAAATGCCTTACAAATGTAAAGGAATTATTATCATCCACTCAAACATGTACCGCATATTCTATGTGCCAGGCATGTACTTGGGATGGAGAGAGAAGGCATCACTCTCAAAAACCTGGAGGAGCTATCACATCCTCAAATAACTAACGAGCAGTAGGGAAAACCACAGCAGTGGCACAAAGATGATGGTGACCAGCCCAGCCTTGTGGCCTGAAGGTACATCAGGGTGACAGTGGGAAGGAGGCTTAGAAAGACCTTCGCAGAGGAGACTGTTAAGTGTACATCTTGGCATTCACATGGCCAGAGATTCTCAAGAGAGGTGGAGGGACCCTGGAGGTCCCTGAGACCTTTTCAGGTAGTCTGTGATGTTATACTATTTTAATAATACCACTAACAGACATCACCACCAAAAACTAGAAACAACCTAAATATCCTCCAACGGGTAAACAGACAAACTGCAGTATATTCATACACTGGAATAAGACTCGGCAATAAAAAGGGACAAATTAGTGGTACACACAACAGCATGGATGAATCTCAAAGACACTGTTAAATGAAAGAAGTCAGACTCAAAAGTCGCAGTTTATGTGACATTTGGGCAAAAGCAAAACTCTAGGGCTAGAAAACAGGTCAGAGTGTGTTGAGGCTAAGGGGAGGGGAACGAAAGGGGAAATGGAAGCATTCCATACCTTCACTGTGGTTATACGACTGTGTTTTTCAAAACCCAGAGAAGAACTGTACATTAAAAAGGGTGGATCTCACTCTATATATTATGCCTCCATAAACCTAACCTTTTAAAAAAACACCACGCTATTTGCCTTTTTCACTCTCATTCTCTCATAAGTGTGCAGTGTTTCCAGAAGCTGCAGAACTGTGATGCCGTCACTGCGTTGAGGTGATGTAAGCTTGCGTGTTCTCATGCTTTTCTCCATTTTAATTTCTAAGACAGTAAATAATCAAAGATCTACTCAGCATGAACTAAAGCTCTCTCGGGGTTTCAATCATTTTTAACAGTACAAAGGGTTTCTGAGACAAAGGTTTGAGAACCTCTACCATAGGTAATGGGGCGGTCCTGAGTGTTCTAAGCAGAGGAACAAGACCCAACTTTACAAAGGATAGTAGTGGAAAATTAGTCAAGAAGTTACTACAAAGCTCTGATTAAGGCTGCACTGGAAAGAAGTTATGCCCACCTGTCAACTGTAGCATGTTATAAATCTCAAGCCAGTTTCTCTCTACTGAGCTTTCTCTTTTTTGGTATGCTAATGTTTTGTCAGCTAATAATGTAATTATCAGTTAACTAAATCAGCTACAAGAGCCTTCCCATAATATATTACTGATAAGTGGTCTTTGGATTATTCTCAGTCGCCACTGTCCATCTTCAAGCAATGCCAACGATTTAAAATTGAGTTGTACATATTTTGAACATGAAAAGTCGCCATCCTGAGGAAGTACAAAAACTAATTTAGAAGTGACTCAACACCTCAAAATCAATTAGAAAAATGAGGTTATTGATTAAAAAGCCAATATATTACTTCTCTGAAATGTGCTTTCATTTATATTCAGAAACACTATAACAATCCCAACTCAGTACAATTTTTTTCTGTGCAATGTGGTTTTATTCATTTTTTTTATTTTTAATTTTTGGATTTGGGGTGTGGGGTTGTTGTTTACTTTTGGTCCACACAGTTCCTTTTCTTTCCCAGGGAAAATACATTTCAAAATATTAACCCTATAAATTCTAAATTATTTCAAGCACAGATCTTTTCCTATAATCTTCTCATGCCCAGAACTATTATAAGTACTTGGGGATGCCAAAGAGGTAGAAAAATTAACCTTGAAACCATCCTGGTCTTTAAGCTTTAAACGTATAGAAAATAGATAAACAGACAGCTAGAGCAGACAGATGATAGACTGATGAATCAATCTGTGAGGGAAATAGTAGGTATTAGGATAAAGGATGATTTCCTTCCCCTAAAAAACAAATGCATAGTTTTACAAGCCATTTTAAATAATGTGTGTACGTTTTCAACTGCCGCCACATATTGCTGCTCTAATTGCTTTAAGTAGCCAACCCCACTGACACCTCTTCAGTAATCCCGAACAGGTGAAAAACCTGTCTGAGAAATTCAATTTGCCACCTTTTTAAAAATTCATCTATACCTCCATTCATGTAAAAAGGGGATGGGGGTAACTCCAGATTTCTGCCAAATTTGTTGTGTACTATTATGATAAAGTAAAATTAGACCCTTACCTGAAATTACAGTCCTTTCGATCTCTTATACAAAAATCTTGGAAATTAGGTTACAGTCAGAACTGCAGAAGATTCAAATTTTAAATTGAACCTATAGATTGAAACGGGGGAAATAATTAATTTGAAATACACATACAATGAACATAAAAACATCAATTTATCAAAGATGAAATTTCCATACTCTTGTTAAAGCCAAATGGTTTTGCAGGAAACCTGTTTTCTGTGACTCAAATCCAAAATGGAAAACGTGGGTGGTTCTTCCTGTCTTACCATTAAGCATCAGCCAATTGGCTGATGAAGTTTTCACACAACTTACACTCAAACTCTAGCCTTCCATCTGCTCTAATATTGTCATACCTTAGTGAAAAGAAAGAGGAATAAAGGCTTTCTTCAGCCGCAAAGGAGGTCTTTAACAGGGTACCTTTGATTTATTCTATCTAGGCCATATTTGAGCAAACTGCCAAATTCTACAAAACTTCCAAACCAGAAGATGTCAAAAATAATGAGAGCAAAATTACAAAATAATTGAGAGATGTTAGAGTAATCTCTGACATTGGAGCTGTGATTTCTAAAAAATGACAACCGACTCTCTTGGGTACTAAAGCTACAAAAGCAGAGTAATTGTGGAGCAGGGGCTTCCAGCCCAGACATCTTAACCACAGCTGCACCTCCCCACCCACAAGTCACTCTGCACTTGCCAGGATGCGCCTGCCAACAGATACCATATACAAACTTCTAAACATATGACTCTGCCAGATTGGAATATGAATCCAATAATTCGCAGGGTATTTCTGCACATCCACCTAGAGCTAGTAAACTAGCTGGTGAGATACAGACTTAACTGAAAACGCACATATAACAGTACGCCTTCAAGGAGAAAAAGGCCACAGGCACATGATACTAGCATGGTACAACGATGCTTACAGTTAAGTCCTCAATTAACATCATCGATAGGTTCTGCAACTTTCAGCAAAATGACATCTAATGAAACTAATTTTACCATAAGCTAATTGATATAAATAAGAGTTAAGTTTCTACAGCATCTCGTGAATGTTATAAGAAATAGTGTTATTAGAGGACCTGCTGTATACACTTCTGTTAAAAGCCACCTTATACTTATGCCTATAATCAATGAAAAATCTGCAAATACAAGACAACAAAAAGTCAGATGGCTACTTCCAACATTAACATAAAGACACCAAGTGACAAACTGCTTAGGGACAGCAAATGTCCAGATCCTAAGGATTCCAGGCCCAATATGAAAATTCCTCATGCCTTAGGAAGTTTTCTCAAAAAAGCTGAGAGACTCATACGGTTCACCCTGCTTAGCAGAGAAGGGCCTTTCATGAGCCACTAGTGACTGTTCAGCAAGTTCTTGCATGATTCCTCCCATAGTTACCCAGGAAAACCTACTCACCAGACGGAAGCAAGGGGCACTGCCTCCCAAAACATGCATCTCAAGGGAACTCTTTTGTATGGAGAAAATGAAACCTAAAATACCCACTGGTTGTATGTTTAAATTTTAGAAAATATGTGTATGAAGGCACCAAGTAATCAGGAGCAAATACAAATCACACCCTTTCAGAACTGGAAGAGACCCAATATCCCATTTACCACTGTAAAACCTTCATTTAACAAGCGATATAACGTCAAAATCTGGCTGCCAGCTTAGTGTTCTTCCTATTACACCCTGCTCTCTAATCAATTGTGAAAACAACATTTTGGAGCATATAAAAATAAAGTTACAACTCAGTGCCATGATAAATCTCATTTAATAATGTTACAGCAGAAACAATTAACATGAAAGAATAAAAAATAAAACCCTTTACTAGAGTATTTTCTGCTGAGGAAGGGGTCAGATGGGTTGGCTGTCTTTCTCCATATAAGTATGCTCTAATTTTATGGTCAAGAGAAAAGCATGTACATATTATATACACAAATCGTCTCTCTTTTTAAAAACTGATCACTTCCAAACCAGCACCTCTAGAGAAAAGATACGAAACATGGTATCTTATTTCACTTCCAGGGAATGCTGAAATGACATAGTAATCCTTTCTTCTCACACTGAGGTTGAAAATATTTTCTAAATAAGATATTTTCACTGTACTATAATTAATTTCCTCTAATGTAATATATTTAACATCAGAACAGAACAAGTAGATTTATTTCCCTGCTGTAGTTTTCTTTAAAACTCTTCTAAGATGACAACCTAAGGTGATCTTTCATTCTGTTCATCTCCCCAAATTCTAAATGACAATTCTATCTGCACATTTCTACAAACTAAAAAAAAAAAATTATATACATTAGAAGAAATGGACATACATAACTTGTATAGGATGAAATATCTGCATGAATATCTGCAACCTTTTTTAAGATAAAATATAAATTTCTAAACAAATTCATAGCTGCTCCCTGGGTTACCTCCAAAGACAAGTCCACGTACTCCTCTCCTATTAAGAATACTTCGGTGAAAAATTTGCAACAAAAATTAGTACCAATTCTAATCATGCTAAGCAAAACGAGCCAGATATAAAAAGTTGAAAATCACATGATATCACTTATATGTGGGATATAAACCTAAAAGCAACAAATGAGCAGGACAAACGAACAGAGACTCATGGACATGAAATACGGACTAGTGGTTACCAGAGGACTATAGAGTAGTGGTTACTAGAGGGATGGGGAAGGAAGGGGGAGGTAGACAGGGTAAAGGGGGTTAAATATGGAGGCATGGGGGAGGGCGAAGTGGGTAAAGAGGATCTAATATATGTATGGTAACTGAAGGAAACTTGACTTGGGTGGTGAACACAATAGAATATACAGATGTCAAATGATAAAATTATATGATTGTATTAACCAATGCTACCCCAATAAACTTAATTAAAAATAAATAAATAAAAATATAAAAAATTAAAAATTAAAAAAAAATTAGTACAAATTCTGCCATTAATTAGTTGTGTGGTACTCGGTAAGCTTTAGGCTTAAGCTTACATAACAAGTCAGAACCTTTGATCTCTAAGGTATTTTCTAGGTTTCTTAACATCTTCCTAAGACATTATTATCTCTTTAGTTCCCCTGATGTCTAAAAAGCCAAATATATCTTTAAATAATAAAAATTAGCATTTATAAACTACATTATACCCTAGAACTTACTAGGAGACTACTACCAGCTTAGGTAAATGAAAATTTTAGAACTTTATAGACTTTGACTGCATAAAATATACCTCTTTGTCCATGTCTCAGCTTTTCCAAAAAGGTTCAGAAATGTACCTTCACATCTGGATGAGTCTGCAGAAGCATTTTTCTACTCTGCTGATAACCCTGGTTTCTTACTCCTCCCTTCCCATCGCCTCAGGACCCTAATACTCTTACACCTGTTCGGTTTTTGAAAATGAAAAGAAGAAAGGAAGGGACGGTAGAAACAAAAGGGAGGAAGAGAGGGAGGGAGGGAAGCAAGGAGAGAGGGAGAGAGGGAGGGAGGGAGGGAGGGAGGGAGGGAGGGAGGGAGGGAGGAAGGAAGGAAGGAAGGAAGGAAGGAAGGAAGGAAGGAAGGAAGGAAGGAAGGAAGGCAGGAAATTAAAACCTTTTAAATTATGTTGAAAACTAGCTACTGTCCAAGTCTATATTTGAAAAACTCTGTGTGTTTTTTTATCATTTAGTAATCTAGATTTTAATGTCCAAAGAATTTGTTCCCCAGTAATACCTGAAAATGAAACTTTTTCATATGAATTCGTATTCCTTATAAGTACGTGGTTGTGAACCAAATTCTTACTTCTGTGATTCTTTTTCCTTATAACTCAACAAATTTCCAAGTCTTCACTTGACACATGAAAGAGCACCAGTGTTATCCAGCCAACATCAACCCCACTGAGACACCCCAACTGCTACTTCGGGACTTAAATCTCAGGATGGGAACCCAGGAGGCACTGGAGCCTTCTCCCGCTGTGGAAGAGCCTCTGCTTTCCTACGGTTTTAGTGAGAAAACACAGCGTTTGGTGGGAAAAGAACGGAGTGTGAAAGCAGGAGGCCTCACCGCCAACCAGCTGTATGACCTGGAGCAAATCACTTCGTGCTCGGCATTCCATTTCCCAAGCGACAAAATTAGGGTACTGGACCACGTGATTTCAAAATCCCTTCTAGGGCTAAGTTCATTTCAGAAAAGAACTTTGGGTAAATAACCATATATCAAAAACGGTAGCAATGTATGCTAATTCTGCTAATTCGCCACCAGAGATCCATATACTTTACCTTGTTCTTCTAATAACAGCAATGAATTTATACTGTCCATTCATAAAGTCTCAACTCTCCCACTCTAGACAAAAGCACAGATTGAAAAGAATGGATCTTGACTAGTTCACTAAGGACAAAAAAAAAAGCTGTAAAAGGATGATATTCTTATTTTAGCTTTATTATCAACATGCCCTTATTATACTAATATGGAAATTCTAATGTAATACAAGCATGAAACTCCTAGGGTTTTAAATATTCTTTATGTGCCACCACCCCTAATTTTTAAAAGGAGATTTCCTTAAAAGTTAATGGTAACCCATATCGTATTCTTTCTGTTATAATACTTCAAATAGGTGCTGTAATGAGCATCTGTTATTCAAAAGGCCTAAAATCTTTGGTCTTTTCTCACCATAGTTTAATAGTTCCCTACTATGTCAAGCCCACCTTCTCCACGTAGAATTAAAAAAAGAAAGCAAATAAATAAATCAGAGATGGGATTTATTTCTTCAGCCTTCTAAATCTTTCTGCTCACACTAACTGGAATAGATCTTAGCATCTGTAACTAAAACTTGACCGATTCACGTGGCACATATTCATTATTTCACATACGAGAGTGAGGTAGAAAGAAAGTAATACATAGAACGTTCCACTATAAGTCAAGAGTTCTCTGTTTCGAGCCAGGGCTCAAATCCACAATCAGCACCTCTAACCTCTCCTTACACATACTTTCTCATAAATTTCATCACCTCTGCCAAGCAAGAGGAAAATGATTTTTGCCTAACTAATTTTCTATCAATAGTCTGATGACAGTAACTTGGAGAGATGTTTGAGAACAGAGCACAATAAACATTGCTTTTTATACCAGCTCAACTTTATGGGGAATTCTGCAGCATTAGGTAACACTGAACATTCTCAAACCGCAGACAAGGTGATCTAATGCTATATCTGAATGCCAAAATGATCAGCACTCTGTGCCAAGGCACAACTTAATTCGTAAAGCAGCAATGAACTTTTCACTTATTTTCTCCCATCCCTCAGGGCAAGGTAATCATGTCAAAATCACAGACGCATCAGGTAACTAAAATATGACACTATTATTACCTAACACCAAAAGCAGACTGGGGACACCGAGAAGTGATTATGAATGTTAAAACTCTCTTCTTCGTAAATCACATTAAGTCCCATAAAACCAGTTGGCAAAGATGGAAAAGGGTAATCAGCTGATAATACTGTTCTTTAAAATGGCCACAGAGTTTTACAAAGGATACCTGATATCTTCAAGTAAGCAAATTACTCTATACTATCAAACTGCACAACGTAATTCTCAGATAATACTTAAAAGGCAAAACTTTTATATAAAAGATCGCTTACACTCTTCTAAAGCCAACGAATGACACTGATACTCATCCAGAAGGCATCTCTACACTCTGCCAAATAGAAGGTGGGTATTCAATTCGAAGGAAAAGACAAGGATGTCTCAACAGAAATCCAAGACAAGTCTGCTAAAGTCAGTTCCAGCCACGCTCTGGGTCACGGGCACTCAGAGCACCTGCACCTTTGTTACTGCAGTACCGCTTCCCCCTCCTGCTGCCCCAAACTGCCTTTATCTAATACTCTGTAGTGCGCTTAGCTTTAGCGCTGGTGGAGGGAAGAATGAGAACACTGAAGAATTAAAACATAACTATATCTGTCCCCAAGGACAGATGGGGCAAATCAATTTGCTAAAGGACACTCAGAGCTTGGCTACTTCGAAACAAAGTTTTAGAAACAATAATTTCATAGAGCCTTTCAGCATAGAAGTTACTAAGATGACTACTATGAGTATTGAGCTTTACTATGACTGCACTTGTACCATATGTGTCCTTTGGAGGCATCTGGGTTTTTTTGGTTTTGTTTTTTTTTTTTTTTTTTTTTTTTTTTTTTTTTTTTTTTGCTTTAAGAAATAAAGTATTTCTGGGCTGGAAACGGCACATGGCCTAATGTGAAGCTTTTTACGGTTCCTCATATTTAGACTCTAACCTCAATCAATCATACTGCAAGTTTCAGAATGGATATGATACTCACTTATTAATAGTATTGACATCAAGGGACACATACATAAAACCACAGATGAGTGATTCCCAACGCTGGCCTGCAAAACAATACCAGCATGTGCAGGTCTTCAGAGAAATGAGAAAATAAGAACTTGCTCATGAGTATTTCATAAAGCTAAATTTATCCAGTTGAAAGGGCTGTCCTTTATTTTGAGATTATGTCCCATCCCCTTTGAGGAAGGGCGGGTATTCAAATGCCCTTTCTTTATATAATGTTGAAAAATGTTTTAAATTACATGCATTTTATGTTTGGGTACAACTAACTGCTCCGGATCTTCTTTGCCTTTCCTATCTCCCATATCCCAATTCCCTTCCTTCTGGTTGCTCAGGCAAAAAATAAAAATAAAATAAAACCTACTGCCATTCTTAACTCCGCTCTTTCACGCCCCACTTCTAGACCATGAACATATCCTGTGAGCCTTACTCTCAAAACATATTATCCATATTCAACCACTTCTCACCACCACAGTGAAGGCATAGAACACTTCCATTACCCAAAAAGTGATCTCAAATGGCTAATAAACATGAAAAAGGGCTCAATATACTAATCTTCAGAGAAATGCAAATTAAAGCCACAATGGAATACCTCTACACATCCATCAGAACAACTAAAATTGAATGGCGGACAATACCAAGTGATGCCAAGAATGTGGAGCTCCCCTATACTGCAGATAGATAAATAAACGGATATCGCCACTCTGGAAAACTGTGTTTCAGTGTCTACTAAAGTGAATATACACACACCCCATGCCCCAGGAAGCCCACTCCTATTTATATCCCCTACAGATAGCTTCGCCTAAAAGACACACAGGGATGTTCATGGCAGCACCATCCACCAGAGGTATCACGATACCATGGAATGCTCTACGGCAACAAAAATGAATAAACTGCATATACTTGTAAGAACATTGATAAATCTCACAAACACAACATTGAAGGAAAGAAGCCAGAAACAAAAGAATATATTATGCATGATCACATTAATATAAAGCTCACAACAAACGGGCAGAAAAAACTCAGCTACAGTGTCAGTAGTCAAGGGGTAACACTTTGACTGGGGGTGGGTAACCAGGTCCTCTGAGGGGCTAGCAACATCCTGTTCCTTAATGTGAGGGCTGATTACACACATATATTCACTTTGTTAAAAGTCATCACACGGTATACTTGTGCTTTTTGCACTTTTCTGTATGTCCGTTATAATGCAATACAAAGATTTTTTGTTTTTTTTCAATCACCTTTTCAATAAGGCTCTAGAATCTGTTCCGTTTTTCGCCTCCTGGCCCATGTAATCCTACCGTCAGTCTTGTAAGAAGTGTTTCCTATTTCTCTAGCTTTGGATTAATACCTTCTATTTTCCACATTATTAGCAAACTTTTTAAATGTAAGTCTGATCATTCCACTCCCTGGATATTTAAAGTCTTTCCCAAGCTCTTCTTTCTATAAGATAAAGTCTCAACTCTTTAGCATAATATGCAGAGTTTTTCACTAAGATGCCAATCAGTGGCAACATCTTCCCATTTAGAGAAAGCTTTTTCATAATCACTTTACCCCCTATACAGCAGAAATGGTCTTATACCCAACCCCCAACTCCTACTTGCCCTCTCCGCCCGAACTACTTCCTTTATTCTCTTCACATCTTGGAAGCAATATCATCTTTTCAAAGACTTCCTCTTCTCCCCTCTCCTTCCCAGAGTCACTGAGCACATTACAACCAGCTTTATAGGTGCTCTGCAAACACTAATAATTACTTTCTTATAAGTCTGTTTCTTACACAGTTGAGCCATTCAAAAACGATGTGCAAGAAAATGCACTGAAAATACTTGCTACAACCTGATCTTCTGAATTGGGACCATGACATTCACCTTTGTACTCTTGGTACCAGAAACCTATAGGAACCGGAGGTCCAATAAATGTTTTTGGAATGAAAGAAAGCATCCTGACTCAATGCTATTAAATCGCCTGTTTAAACCTATACTAGATTTCTGCCAGAAATGCACATGAAACAATCTGTTTTCTTTCTTTAGAAAACAAAAGCGCTGATTGCACCTTGATTTCAGGAACTTCTCTCACCTTTCATTTCTTAAAGTTTCCCAACTGGGTTCCTCAAAAATAACTGCAAAGTTTTCAGTATCCTAGAAGACAATTCATTCAGCCTGGAGATTTTTACCCATTTTAAGTAAGGACTCTCTTGCTCTACTCTCATCTTTTATATTTTACCCTTCTCTGTTTGAAAAACACTTTCTTTGCTTAAAAAGATAGCAGGGAAAAAAAAGTGAATTACTCTAGCTTCTTTTTATCTTCATTGTTTTAATAGATTGAAAACTAATTTGCATATGCTTTATCTTTGTTAAAGCTAAACATAAATACACTTTGTGACAGAGCAAGTCCACTCTTAGATATATATCCAACATAAATGCACGCCATGTGCACCTCAAAATACATACAAGAAAGGGCACAGTAGCCAAAGACTGAAAACTAAAACTCAAATGTCCATTAAGAGTAGAATATATATAAATAATTATATATTCATACAATGGAAAACGATAGAGCAATGAAAAAGAACTATAGTTATAAGCAATACATGAATTTCACACATTAAGGAAAACAGACAAAAATAACATATTGTATGATCCCACTTCTATAAATTTCAAGAATATATACAAACTAATATATGGTGTTAGAAGTCAAAACAGTGGATATCTTTGGGGAATAAGGAGGGTCAGTGATTGCAAGGATGCATGAGAGGGCTTCTGGGTGGCTGGTAACATCCTCTTTCTTGACTTTGCATGGTAATTACACATGTATTCATTTTCTGATAACTTATACAGCTGTATCTTTACAATTTTTACATTTGATGTGTGTATTATACTTTGAAAACGTTTTTTTAAATCATTGTGGTAATTTCAAATTTTTCCTCCAACCCACAGGCCTAGTTATAACCTCTTTCAACATCTGTAGCCAGTCAGCCTGTTCTTTCTTTTCCCTTTTCTCTCATTATGTGCCCTCTTCTCTTTTGTACACCACTTAAAACCTAGCTTCCTAAAAAAGTAAAAAGACAACATCAGAATAGAATAAACTATTGCGAATCACATGTCTGATAAAAGATTTGTATCTAGAGTATATTAACAACACCTACAACTCAATAATAAGACAAAAAAATTTAAAATGTGCAGAGGATCTGAAAAGACATCTCTCCAATGAAGATATACAAATAACTAATAAACACACACAAAGACGCTCAATATCATTAGTCATTAAGGAAATGCAAATCAAATTCACAATGAGGTACGGCTTTATACCCATTAAGATAGCTAAAATAAAAATCCAGTAACAAGTATTGGCAAGGATATGGACAAACTGGAAGCCTCATACACTGCAAGCAGGTATGTAAAAGGGAACTGCTACTCTGGAAAACAGTCTGGCAATTCATCCAAAGGTTAAACACAGAGTTACTATGCAAGCCAGCAATTCCAATCACAGGTATACAGCCAAGAGAAATGAAAACATATGTGCACACGACAACTTACACATGAATAGCAGTATTATTCCTAATATCCAAAAAGTAAAAATAACCCAAATTTCCATCAACTCATAGAGAAACAAAATGTTATAGACTGATACAATGGAATTTTACTCAGCAATACAAATTAAGTACTGATACATGTTACAACATGTATGAACTTTAAAAACATCATACTAAGTGAAAGAAGTCAGTCACAAGAGACCACATACGATATGATTCCATTTATAGAAAACACCCAAAATAGGCGAATCTATAGAAACAGACAGTACATTACTGGTTGCTTAGGTCTGGGGGGATGGGAAAGGAAGTAGGAGCTAAAGGGCATGGGGTTTCTTTTTAAGGTGATAAAATGTTCTGAAATTGACGGTGGCATGGTTGCGCATCACTGTGAATACTATGAAAACCATCGAATTGAACGCTTCAAATGGGCTAATTATATAAAATGTGAATTACATATCAATAAAGTTGTTATTTTTTCTTAATCTGGCTTCTACTACGGTGGCCCTAGGCGGCTGTGCTGCCTTCCTCAGAACCAAGCCCCATTTTTTGCTTATCATTGTGATCTGGTTTCATACAGTCGCAACTTTTGTTTCTTGAAGCTCTTCCCACCCATCTAAATGAAACCATACTCTTTGTTACATTTCTGCTGGCCTTGGAGATATACAATCTTTTCTCTGAACTTTGTGAAATCTCCTAAAAATCTAGGCCATAAGACTCTCTTCCATCACGAAGAAACCTCAAGACAATATAGCCACTTTTACCTAAAGTTCCCAGCATGAATCAGTCAGTCACAATTTCCACCTTCTATCTTCTAAAACTAGAATTATCAATAAGCCAGAGTCTTATCAGATAAGGCTGCGATTTCCGCAAACATACAGATAGTTGAAAAGCACCATTTATAAACTACCTTATCTCTCTGCCAGCTTTGAACTCATACATATTTATTCAGGGATGCACTTAAGATTAGGCTCTGAGAATATAAAGTTGCAAAAGACACAGTCCTAGCCTACAAGGCCTAATGGGAGAAGTAAACACAGAAAAATAATATTAGTATATTTTGACAAAGTTCCCCCAGCTTCACTTTACCCTGACACGTAAAAAGTGAGCATAAATTTCTGTTACTCATCTGTCAACTTGGCTTACTCCCATTGAGGATGGATGCTCCCTTTGAGGCCCAAAACAGACAGTGCCCTAAACACAGGAGAATGTCAACAAACTATTTGTCAACTGAATAAGAATGAAAAAGCACAAATATGTCAAGAGAACCAAGCATCTCCCTTGTAAGTGCCTGTCCTGCCCTGTTAACCTCTGCTCACTGTTACAAATTGCGGCCACACCACTGGCCATAGTACAATCTTGCTGAGGATGGCAGATAGCAATTTATAACCAAGAAATATCCAAGCTGATTCCTCGCTGTACCCCCTTCCTTCTCCCCAATCTAACAGCCCGGGAAAATGTTCAGGATGACCCTTCAAAGACAACTACTGATGACATGGATTCTCCTATATATGTAGATGACATTTATTCTACAAATCCAAGAACCCACCATGGTAATTCACACAAAGTGTACCTTTCCATCAAGTCTTTAAAAATCCAAGGGAAAGAGACTATGAAAACTGGCAAGCTAGGAGAGTTTGTGAAGAAGGAACGGTGGGTAATTGACACCTACTGGATATCTATTAAATGCCATACAACAAACATCGTAAGTGCTCCCATCTACTGGTACTGAATTCAAACAGTGAGAAGGGCATTATATACACTGTCTCATTTCATTGTGGCAATAGCCTTGTAAGTTAACCATCATCACTGTGCCCTTTTTAAAAAAGAAGTCAGAGATTAAGGAATTACCTGAGGTCTCACTGACAGGATGGAAGCCAGGTCCTTAGTTCCAATGCTTAAATGTGCCGCTGGCACTTACTATGAAGCACTGTGCAACCAGACAAGCAACTTAGTT
Source organism: Rousettus aegyptiacus (assembly GCF_014176215.1). Classification (NCBI taxonomy): domain Eukaryota; kingdom Metazoa; phylum Chordata; class Mammalia; order Chiroptera; family Pteropodidae; genus Rousettus; species Rousettus aegyptiacus. The sequence goes on along the minus strand of NW_023416306.1, from coordinate 150,513,962 downwards.
TCTGAATCCATTTTCTAAATCTAAACTAGAAAATGAGGAAAACGCCTTCCTCAAACACTTGCTATGAAAATGTACATAAAATAAAATTGTTTCTTTTCTGACTTCTCCTGTTACAAACTCTCCAAGCCTTAAATCATGGACATGCCGTGAGTACACTGTGATTTGTAAATCACCTCTCACATCCTGTCCTAGAGGGTAGGCTCTGTTTTACTCACCTAGAAAAGATTAAAATGAAATTAATGTTTGAGAAAAGCATTTGGAATGCCAACTACCAACTTACAAAATTTTAGAGCACAGCACATCTGTAACTCGGAAACTATTCGCAGAGAAATCTACTAGAAGCATTTTTAAAATCCAGGGAACATGAAACTGTTAACAGCAGTTATCCTTGGGTGGCAGGAGGATTGCTGACTCTTTTCCTCTTCATACTATCTTGTATTTTCCAAATTTTCCACAAAACCTTATGCAATGCTTCCTTAATAATAAAAAGAAGGTAGACAATACATTTAAATGATTTCTTTCATCTTCTGCTGGACATTTTCCTCTGTTCTTCCCAAGTTCCCCAACGAGCTGGAAGCATCTTGAGAACAGGACTGCCAAATTACCTATACGACACTCAGCACAGTCCCTCACCCACAGCAGGTGCCTGCTGGCACAAAACAGCTCATTAAGTCTTTTGCTGGGTGAATGATGAATATTTGGGTCATATTTAGAAATAGACCTTGCTGACTGATGGTGGGTAGGCTAAGGTGAGAAGGTGGCATACTTTTTCTTAATGGACTTAGATCACTGCAGTTATATATCATCATTAAAAATGGAGCTTTCAATCAAAACAGGGAAACATAAAAGTATGCGACGTGAGGACAGTGAACAGGCCCAAGGTGCTCATGCATCTTGCTATAAAGTGAGGGCACCAAGAACTAAAATTATTAAACAGCCTCAGGGCGCTCTGCCGTATGTATGTAGAAGGTACAGCATGGCCCTGGTCAGCCACCAAAATTTAACCATATCCTTTAAAACTAATCTTTGTTCGTAAGATTAAACAATAAGCCTAAATACTAAAGCAAACAGGAGAGTAAGATAAAACCATTCCTGCTATGTTATTACACCACCAAAAATCCTTATCTAATAAACCAAAGCAGAAAACCTTGAGGATTTATTTAACAGGAAAGAGAAGTCTCAAATATTTACTTTGAAGAAATGACCTGTAAATAAGTTTAAAGAAGTACACACTGGACTCAATAAACCTACAAAGCCCACAATTAAACAGAAAAATTAAGGTAGTGGAAATGTTCTGTTTCACTATGACCTAAATTAACTAAAATTTTTTACCAGTGACTTCAATTCTGTTTGATCAATTGGATGTGTTTTCCCTAGAAGCACACTTGATTGCCAAGATTGATCTTACACCTGGTTTTGTCTTTTCAATTAATTTCAGTTAACCTCTCTTTAAAAATCTACGTATTTCCAATATGCTGTCGGGCTCTTAAAACACTTCAAAACAAAGCAGATGCTGACTTGATGACAGAATAACAATTTAAGGGCAATAGGCAGAAGTCCATGGCAGGATGACAATCTTACAGCAGACAAGATGAGAAAGTATTTTACCCAGAATATAAATTTCTCAAATTTCCTGTCTTGCCTTCAGTCAGGAAATAAAGGTTTTTAACTAGGAAAAAAAATCTGGTTATTACAAACTCTGTGAAGATTTATATTTATTTCATCACAACTATATATATTTACATTTCATCTAGCAATTTGTACTAAAAATATCTGCAACTCCAGGCTTTGACCTTCCCTAACAGAGGTGGGCCCATTGTGAAGCTGTTTCCCAGATCTCAGTAAGTTCAGTTAATCAAAGAGAACATCCAATGACAATCATTACTTTGACGCGAATGGAAAAAAATAAATAAATATATTATCCATGAATCTTCTCTAGGAGTCTGAGATACTTGCTCTTCTTCACCTCTTAAAAGTACACTCATCTACCACTTAATTTTTCTTAGCGAAGCCAGCAATAGGAAGAAGCGAGAGAAATTAAAATGGTGTCCCTTCTGCACAACCCCTGGAAAAATGCAAACAGAAGTTTAAAGCTAGGCAAGTTATAACCGTTCTAAGCTCCAGTTTCACTGTTAAATGTTGGTATCTATTTCACAGGAATTTAATAAGGATAAAATGAGATGATGTGAGTAAAGAACCTAACATAGAACTTAATTCATTGGTGAAGTTCAGTGAAAGATTTATGACCATTATAAATTGAGCATTGTGGGGGTCACCTTGATAGACCCAAGTCCTATTACAGATACAGGAGAAAAACCACCAGATGGGTCACATGCCAGTTCCATGAAATCTAGATCATCAGTGGAGATAAAAAAAACAGTCCCTTACTCTCCACTGTGGCTCAACACAGACAGATGATAAACTACAGACCAGGCTTAAAAACCTACCAGTAAGCTAAGGCTTTCACCGGAGAAATGGGTGGAGAGCTTCTATCATCAGTGTGGCATAGTGTTTAAAATAAATTACCAGTTAACTAACAGGGTGATGGTCATTGCTACCCTATTATACATAGACAGGCTTTCTGGCATCCCAAACAATAAGATATATTCTATGCACACAGCCAAAACAAAACTGCCACTACCCTCATCCCGACAGATGACTGCATCAGATGATTTCTCAACTAAGTAGCTGCTGCAATGTTTGTTAGTATAAGAAAAAATTCTATAACAGAAACTCAAAATCCTAGTTCCCATTCCGAGTCCTAATGTCTATCTTGAAGCTTGTTATAATGATTAGCAATAATGTGACATGAAGTGCCTGGCACATTGGACACTCAATAAATGGCACCCATTGTTAATTTTATTACTAGGAAGCAACAAAATCAAAAGGCGGATAGAGTGGATCCTTTTCAAACAAGAAATTAAGTTGTATGAGAACAACTAGATAAAGAACACAGTAACAACCTTCACAACAGGAAGTAAACCAGTGAACAACAGGTTAATTGGTTTACCGCCCAAGAATGAATGCTAATGTGCCTGCCCATTTTTCTGGAGCAAATAAACATATAAAATGAGAAATGGTCCCCATCCTCAAAGATTCCACATCTACCTGAGGAGAAATCACATGGTTTCCCCAGTCTTCTACATTCTCCCCCTTGACTCTAGGTCCTAGGAAGGCAAAAGCCACAACTTTATGTTGCCACACAATGCAGGCATTCAATAAAATTTGGTAAACAAATGAGACACTCACAGGATCTCAAAAGTTTCTAAGATTGGCTTCACAGACTGCATGATCTGAACTTTCCAAAAACTGAGAATCCATGTATTTAAAATGCTCCCCAGGTGATTCTGATCATCCATGGAGACTGAGAACCACTAATCTCATTAGACCCCCATGAATTGTCTGAATTGCCTTCACAACGACCCCATCCAGAATGATCTAACTTGTGCTTACCTGCCACACCTGCATGCAGGGCTACCAGAAAAGTTCTTTCTGGTGTGCATTCAAGTACCTGTATTTACTCATTGGTCTACACCGTGGGGTCTGAGGAGACAAAGGTAACCTCTCCTCCTTCCATATGACAGACTTTCGATTCTTCTGACAATAGAAGGTATCCCTTCTGAGTCTTCTCCAGGTTTAACATCGTAGATAAATTATGCATTAATTATTAAGTGCTAAGCTCTTTAAGTATACAACACACTACAACATCATTTCCGGGAAGGGAGCAATTAAGGTGAGTTATAGAAACCAGAAAACATCAATGAAGGAGGTGGGCCTTGAAGGATGAGAATGATAACAGATAAAACTAGAGTTCAGAGCTGGTACCACATCAGAGGTGATAAGAGAGACTAGATAAGAGTAAGGAACATGATACGCAGGGAAGGGGCTGAGAGAGAGAAATCTATAGGTGAGGAACTTAGATTTCACATATATTTTGAATTGAGTGGAACTAAAATCAAAAATGAACAAAGGCTCAAAGGAAGTCACAATAGTTAGGAAGAGGAGAGAGCAGAGGCCCAGCATATGAAGGCAGAGACACGGTCCTGGAAAGGCCAAGAAATCAGATAAACAGGAAAGGAGAGACCCAGGAAAAACGTCGTAAGAACAAGCAGGAGAGTGAGAGTTTGATGTGGCGGAGCCCTGGAACCACTTTAGTTCCTCTGGGGTGGCGCCTGTACCTAAGTGATACATTAGAGGGAGCAATCAGACATGATGGCCTGGAGATTAGGAGAGCAGGTATCAAAGTGCTCAGAAAGGAGAGCACTAGATATAAGAGCCAAGGGTCTGTTCTAAGATGGTGGCAATAAAACTAAGATAAGTTGAAAACAAGAATCTACTCAAAAGAAAACAAATGGCAAGGCTTGGTTCCAGACCAGACCGAAGGTAAAACAAAGAGAAGAATCGGAGAGATGACTTCTAAGAGATATCTGAAAAATTCAAAGAAGCAGGCAACGCTCAAGCAGGGAGAGACAAGACAACTGCGCAGTCACGTGTCCTGAGTGCATCTGTGGGTTGGTACCCGGGTAGCTTTTTTGTTTAGGAAAACGTCAAAGTTCACTCTCCGCTCCACAAACACAGACTGTAACGTGGTTTTGCTATTTTCTCTGGTACCAGGCACAGGCTGTAGTTTCTGTGTCAGCAGACAGGGAATATCTGGTTTTGAATCTGAAATCTGTAACATTACCACTAACATTAAAATGCTTTAAAAAAAAAATTTAAAAAGTGCTTTGACAGAGCTAGATGAAGGAAGCCAGTCACAAAAGGCCACAAATTGCATGATCCCGTTTAAATGAAACAGCCAGACTAGACAAATCTATAAAAATGGAAAAGTAGATTAACGGTGGCCTAGGGCTGGGGTGGAGAAGTGGGGTGGGGAGAAATGGGAGTGACTGCAAATGGCGCTGGAGTTTCTTTTAGGAGTGATGAATATGTTCAAAAAATTGTTAATGGAGATGGTTACGCAATTCTATAAATGTCCTCAAAACTACTTACCTGTACATACTTCAAATGGGAGAACTGTACAGTAAGTGAATTGTAATTTAATAAAGGTGTTAAAAAAAAAAACTTAGGAGTACATAAATAGGTACTGTGACTTCCGAAACTTAAAGGTATCTCTCCAGTAAAAACAAGGCTTAACTTCAGGGGATTTGGAAAATATTAAAAGATATTTTAGAAAGTCTAAGTAAGTTGTATTCCTTCTAGGAGGAAACAAGTATGCATGGAAAAGACAGGGATTTAAAAATATAGATTCCTTCATAATTATTTATTGCAATTGATCTAAATTTTCTAATATGTACTTCAAAAGGAAAGACAATGGCTTGGGGTTTTTTTCAACAAATATTATTATACTAGAAACCTATAGTTCAGTTTTTAGCAGATGAAATAAAATAACGCATATCAAGCCGATTCAATGAAAAGCAAAAGATTATATAACTTAACAATTACTGAGTAGATGGGTAAATCTATTTTTTAAGTTCAAGAACCTGGCTAAAACCCTAACATTGATATCCTCTTGTTCGAAAGACATGAGAGAACTGCCTAAATTATTTCTGCCTGCACATCTCCTGAAAAACATAGTTCCTGTTCACCTGATGCCTTCCCTCACTGAAGCCATATTGTCCTCTTCCCACTGAACACTTAGAATACTTACTAAGACGGCATCCCCAACAATTATCAGTTATTCATCAACGTAGGTCAGCCACTCAGAGGCATGGAACTTCTCTAAGTCACATGACTTGCAATGGGCACACACAGCCAATGCCCCACTGAATCTCGCAGACTGAGGAGGGAAGGAGCAGGGCACGGAAGGGAGAGCAGCAGAGTTTCTGTTCGAACCGCCTCACGGATTAGAAGGACCAAGAACCACGGCACCTCTTGACTGAAGATGTTCCTAAAGCAAAATCTCACTGTCGGGAAGGAGCCAATTATGAGCAAATACTGCATTTCAAGGATATGACTATCAACTACGACCTCTGAAGACAGACATTTAATCAATTCAAAATATCACTGATTGAAATATAAGACTGATGCTTTTGACATTTTTACTTGGATATTAAATTATAATCCAGTGGGTTCAAATATATATTTAACATATTTCACCTTCCTATAACAAAATTTTAAGCCATCGAAAAACCTGGGAGTGTATAAATAGGCATCCTGAATCAAAAAACAAGGAGTGGTCTCCCCAATAAATTTGACCTATGAGACCCTACTTGTTAACTGGTCTAAGTTATGAAAAGCCTAAAATAATAAAAACTTTGTGAAAGTAAAGAGTCTCCCCCCAGACATACACTAAAATATCCTCCCATTTAAATAAAATTACTTTTGCCTGAAACTATGCTTACGAAGGGGCAAGTCTGTCATACATGAAGTGCTCCGATGTTTCTACATAACATGAAGCTCCAGACACCCTGGAGGGAACCAGAAGCTGCCCAGGAACTGCAGAATGGATAAAGAAAGCTTTCCCATCCACTAAGAGAGAACAAACACCAGCCTGCCTTTGGAAGGCAAATGACAGCTTCCCACAATATATTCAGACCTATGAGTTAAGCAGCTCAAAAGAGACCACAAAGTACCTAAGATGGGAACCAGTCTACTTTCTAGAAATTGGATCACCATTATAGGACATAACTTTAGAAGCTTTAACTTATTTTCCTCATTTGATCTCAAGTATTCTGAAAGCAAATACTTTTCCCATCACACAGATGAGAAAACTGAAGCTCATAAAGATTAATAGGCCTACCAGCTGCCAACCTGACTTCTCCTCTTGCACATCCACTGGTACCTCCTACCCAAGACGAACAAATCGGCTCTTAACTCCCCACCCAAACCTGCTCCTCCGGTCCTCCCCATTTCTATAAACGGCAGTTCCATTACTCCAGTTGTACAGACTAAATAAAATTCTTGGTGTTATCCTTGACTCCATTCTCTCTTTCACTCCACGCCATCTCACCCTTCAGTGAACCAAGTTAGCCCCACTTGGGTTACGTCCAGAATCCAGCCGCTTCTCATCTCTTCCACTGCTACTCTCGTCTGATCTCACCAAGATTATTGCCAGAACCCCGAAAATCTCCCTGTTTCCACCTTTGCCTCTCTGCCTCCCTCATTCTATTCTCTACACAACAAAGTTTTGTCCTTTAAAAATAAGTCAGATCAAAACCCCTTGTAACCTCAAGTGGCTTCCTATCACACTCAGAGTTGTTCACTGCTGTATATCCAGGATGGGAACAATATCTGCCACCTAGAAGGTACTCAATGAATACTGCTGGTTAGTAAATAAAAGAAAATGACCAAAGTCACAGAGTCAGGACTATAACCAATCTTCCAATGTTCTTTGGTGACAATGAGACCAGATGTCCAATAGCCAATGATCTACATGGGAGAAAATTTTTAAATTTTACGTGGCAAAACTGACTCTTATAACGCATAAACAATACTATGTTGGATTTATAACAACAAATTAACATGAAAATATCATTTTAAGAAGTCACAAAATCTCACACTAGGTTATCCGAATATCACACATCTGGCAGCACGGGCAATTGCCAGCTTAATTATCACAGTGCTGTTTACTCAGATCTTCGGTGTGACATCTGCATTCAGTGACATGATGTCACCTTATCTCAAGACTACCACACACATAAATGACATGAGCTCTAAAAGATTCAGAACTGAGCACCTAGAAGAAGAGGTGATAAGCATTTCTAAGCCTCCTACACTGGTATTATACCAGTCCTCTGAAACAGGAATTAAGTTTCTAGGTGTTTCAAATAACAGCAGAAAGGTTAGATTCAGGATTGTTTTCTACCAAAATTACAAGGAAAGCCTCTCAAAGTTGAGTTAAAATGTTGCTTGTTTTCAGATTAGAGCTAAACTAATGCTAAAATTATTCACCATTCCAGAAATTTCCCACTAAAACGTTTTAAAGTTAAAAACAAAAGCTAAATTTCTCTTTCTTTGCTTCTTTCAAAAACACTTCTACTATCTGCAAAAAGCCCTAAATCACACTAATAAATGAACAGAATTTTAACAATTGACCTTCAAGGAAACTTAAGTTTCTTCCCTTTACAAATGAAAAGATTACCTGGTTTATAATAAGTAAACACTGGAAACTTGTTAGATAAACAAGCAAAGGAAAGAACGAATGAAACAAGATCCACAACGGGTATATTGCTTTTTTGAGATCTGATAATTAATGAGAAAATCCAGAATTGATCAAAACTAGGTTTCTAGATTCTCTTGGAGCAGGCATGGAAGTAGCAGAAACCAAGATCTGAAAACCTTATTTGGTTCCTCAGGAAAACCTTAACTAAAATTCATTAAAGCCAGTTTCCTTTAGTTCTGTTACTTAGAAGAGCATTTGATAAAATAAATTTAGCCGAGACATATCTCCTTGGAAACCAAAAGGCAGAATTATCTAGTGTTTCTTCCTCTACACAAAAAAAATATGTAATTTAGGACTATTTTCATAATAATAACTACATGTGTTTTGCATCAGAAGTAACACAGGTGGCCTTTGACTAAAGGAAAAATCCAACCAGCTGAGAGGAACAGGACACTGAAAGGGACACTGAAAGGGACCACAGCAGTCACTGGAAGAGCCTCAGCCTCAGGAGAGCAGGAGCCGTGTGTTCTTCTCTTTACTAGCAGCAGCCACCATCCCTTGGCACATAGTGGCACTCAATAAATACTCATGGGATAAATGAGTAAGTTCCTCCTTAGGGACTCACCATGTAGACATAAATTCATTTGGTCACCATTAAACCACTCTTTACTACGGGGCTACTATATGCAAGCATACTACACTTTTCCTCCACAGAAATCTTACCTGTCCCTCAAAGTAATATGCCCAACCAAAATTATCCCCCCCAGTTCTATTAAGAAGGTGAAAAAAGTATGTCTTAAGTAGCCTAAATTACTTATTGAAGTGGTCACTTATTTGCTGTTCTGGCCCCAATCTCTCTCTTTCAATTCATCCTTTTCGACCCAGCAGGTTAATTTTCTATTCTTTTTATGTCCAGAAAATAAAACTTAGCTATGGCTAAGTATTCTGCCTCTATATGTGACCCACGGCTATCTAACAATAAATATGGAAACTCAGAAACTACTATATTAGAATACGAAAGGCAATACAGTGTCAAGGAAGAAAAATCAAAAGTGACAGTTATAATAATAACTGATCCCATTGAAAATCTTGAGACTACTACTAAAGGCTTTCATTAAAGACCTCTCTACAGCACTATGATATACATGACACAGATGGGTTTTGGTATTCACACCCACTGAAGTACACATTCAATCTTTAAGATCCATTCCAAGTCCACTGCCTTTTCGAAGCTTTCCCAAGCCACTGGACTAAATGTCTGTGAAAGTGCTTTGTAAACTAGGAAGTGCTAGCCCACAGCTCTTACTGCACTGGCTGCCAACTGACAGCCTCGCATACAGTCTGCCATTTCAACCGTGTTACCTCATTCTTAAGTGTCTAGTCCCCTCAAAAAAGAGAAAAAGTATTTGAACTGTTTTCTCTACTGTCAACTTCTCTATTACTTCTCCATTACTCAACACCTAGAATAGCATAAAAGTATCGCTCACACTTTTTGATTTTAAAATATATTACAAAGTTAAAGTAATCAAAACAGAGTGGTATTGGCAAAAAGACAGACTAGCAGAATAAAACAGTGCCCAGAAATAAAGCCTCACCTATGTGGTCAAGATGCCTTCAACAAGGGTATCAACACCACTCGATGGGGAAAGCACAGTCTCTTCCGCAAATGGCGCTGGAAACACTTGATATCCACATGCAAAGGAATGAAGTTGGACCCTTACCTTACACCATACATAAAAATTAACTCGAAATGGATTAAAGACCTAAATGGAAAAACTAAAATTATACAACCTCTAGAAGAAAACATAGCGGGAAAGCTTCATAATATCGAACTAGCAATGATTACTTGGCTATAACACCCAAAGCACAGAGAGCAAAAGCAAAGCCAGACAAATAGGACTACGCCAAACTTAAAAACGTTCGCGTATCAAAGGACACAATCAAAAGAGTAAAAACGCAACCTACAGAATGGGAGAAAATTTTTACAAATCATATATCTGATAAGGGGTTAATATCAAGAATAAATTAAGAACTATAACCCAACAACAAAAAAATCTTATGACTTGAATGAAGAAATTACCTGAATGGTCAGACTTGAAAAGACATTTCTCCAAAAATGATATTCAAATTGCGAACAAGCATACAAAAGGTACTCGATATAACTTATCAGTGGAGAAATGCAATCCAAAACCACAATATCACCTCGCATCCATTAAAATGGCTACTACTACAAAAAAAACAAAATCACAAATGTTGGTGAAGATAAGGAACAATCCTTGTACACTGCTGGCAGGTTGTAAAATGGTGCAGCTACTATGAAAAATAGTATAAAGGTTACTTGAAAAATTCAAAATAGAACTACTATATGATCTACCTCTGAGTTGTATCCAAAAGAACTGAAAACAGGGTCACTTAGAGATATCTGTACACCCACGTTCAGAGCAACACTACTTACAATAGCCAAGAGGTGGAAGCAAACCAGATGTCCATCTATACCGATGATGGATAAACAAATGTGGTCTATACATACAATGGAATGTTATTCAGCCTTCAAAGGGAAGGAAATCCTGTCACATGCCAACATGTATGAACCTTGAGGACATTATGCTAAGTGTTATAAGCCGGTCACAAAAAAAAAACAAATACTTTATGATTCCATTTATATGAGATATCTAAAGTAGTAAAATTCACAGAAACAGAAATAGAATGGTGTTTGCCAGGGATGAGGGGAAGAGAAATGGAGAGCTGTTTACTGGGTATAGTTTCAGATGTGCAAGATGAAAACATTCTGAAGATCTGTTTCACAGCAACACGAATATACTTACTACTGAACACTGGTTAAGATGGCCAATTTTACATTATGCAGTTTTTACCCCAATAAAAAAAATAAATGCCAACATGCAATACCAAATGGGATTTCCCCGTTCTACCTCCATGGCAGGAGTCTAAGCAGCCAGGCCCTTCTAGCTGTTGACAGTCATTTCCAAATTTCTTCCAAATTGTCTTTTTTATAATCAATTGGACTACACAGAGGATCAGAGACTCTCTTTTTCACCCATTTAAATGAAGTTTCCACAATCCCTAGTTAGCTGCTTTCTGGTTTAAGCCCAAGTCAAGTATAAATCCAAAAATGAAATAAGCCATTGTGTTCTCAACTGGGTGAGGGAGAAGCATAACAGAATCACTTACTGAGTTTTTTCAAATCACCTATTCATTTGCCTTATGTTCAGCATGCTTCCCCAGAGAAAAGTCCCAGGGTGATTATCTATCCTCTCCACCAAGCACTCACTGCTCCCCCAAACGCATCCAACCCAAACCACTGAAAACCACTATTTAAAACATACCTTGAAAATGGCCTTCAGAAAAATTCCACCAAAAGCATTTATCAGGATGAAGTCTTTGAACTTTCAACAACTCTTTTCTATAAATCCAAAACTCCATAACTTATTATTTATCTACTGAAACACTATGTTGTTATGCAATTATTATACCTCATTTCCTATTACAAAGGATCAGTACTACGATTCTAATTTTAAAAAATAAGGTAATACTGCAACTCTTTTTGAAGAATCACAGGCATTTCTCAAACTGGAAGAGAGACAAGGGTTAGGAACCACATTCAGGCTCAGCTGGGCAAGCCGTCTTAAGAGGTTTCCCAAGGGCACATCCTGCGCCGGAAGTCCAGCCAGACCCCAAACATATATACACACAGAGCACTCTCTTTACACATGAAATACCAACCACTCAGAAGTCACACTCTGGCAAACTATACTGGCAAAACCTACAGTCCAAAGTAGGGTAAGGGGAAAGCGGAGAGTCAAATCAACTACAAACTAATCCTTATTTCAAAAGTAACATGTGTTTTTGAAGTCTTCGAGAGAATAATATGGTTCTGACAAGTCACAAACTTACACTTTTTGTAAAAATATAGGAAAGTACTGCTTTTCATTTTTTCTTAGGTACACACAGGTGGAACAAGCAATAAAAGTCAAATTAGGGGAAAATTTTAGAACATTCTATTTATTTATAATTATGTATCTTATAAACATCTCCATCTAAGTACTTTCTCTCCTTGCAGAGGCAAGGTACTCCAGTTCAATTACTAATTGCTTCTCTAAAAGCATCAAGAACTGAAAAGAAACTTGTAAAAACAAATAACCAATCTGGAACTAAGACTGTTAAAGGAAATGCAAGGAGTTCACAGTATGTCCAACTAGAATTCCTATCTAGGCAAATAATTGAGAATATGAAAAAAAATGAATTGTGGGAAGATAATATAGAAGCCAAAGTAAAACATACTGGTCATAGTCAAGTCTTGATTACAGGAATATGATCATTCAGCACTCAGCCCTTTGCTTTCTATTTCTCAATAGCTTTATTCTGAGAAGTCGAGAATTCATTCTAAAAGGAAGCAAGACACTGAACCACAAAAACCATATAGTCAATGACTTACTTGTAGCTATGGTAAAAGGTTTTCTGGAAGAAGTGGGCACAGAGAAGAGGACTAACCAAAATCCACTACTGGGTCTGTGCAATTCATTTTAACCTGGACCAGCTATGCGGGGGAGGAGAGAGGAAAAAAAGGAATCCAGAGGCCTCCATGGCTGGATGTCCTGTCTGCTCAAGTTGCCTCTGAGTTACCCCTGTGTTTGTGCAAACGTTAACTCTCCCTCTCCAAGCCGGCATTCTCCAACAAGTATACATTCTCCTGCCTCTCCTGAATTGAAAAAAAGGGAAACCTAATATTATGTAATTGTCCATTTCCCACAATTTAAAGTTAGGCATACTACAATCCTAATTAGAGGGAAAATGTAGTGCAACACGACAAGTAACAAATTAGATAGCTAAAGCTGAAAATTCTCATCACAGACCTCCAGAGGCAAAGAGAAACAGCTTCGCCTGACTCCGTGGCACACTGGCCAAGCACTGCTGTTTACTAAGGTCCAACTAAAGAAGCCCCTGACATGATAGCCAGAGGGGAGGGGAGCTGGGGGGCTGGGAAAAAGGGAAAAAGGGTTAAAGTACAAATTAGTGGTTGATAGAGGGTCAAAGGAATGGGGAGTACAGCATAGGGAATACGGTCAGCAGTGATGTAATGGCTAGGTGCAGAGTCACAGGAGAAAAAGAGCAATTAAGGGGATCATTTTATAAACTATATAAATGTCTAACCAATGTACTGCATACTGGAAACTAATAATAAAATTTAAAAAAAAAAAAAGAAGTCCCTGACAGTCCCCTGTGCCATTTTGGTGCCATCTCTCTAGATCTTCAAGAAAACACACACATTCTCTTTGCAGCTGGAGATACCTTACTCTCCCCAGACCAGAACAAAAGGAGAAAATGAAGGTGGACTAACCCCCACCCTCAAAAGATACACTTAATGGATTTTCTTACCCTCGTGATCACAAATCCAATCACAATCATGTCATTCCATCCCTCACTCGAATCTGTGTTTAAAAGAGCCTAAGAAAACGGAATCTTTCCCATGTTTCTATGACTCACTCCACAGCTCATTGAAAGCCTATCAAAAGAATAAATGAGCTGTCATCTAAGAATAATTAACTTACATACAGTTGACCCTTGAACGAAGAAGAGGTTAGGGCACCAACACCCTGTGCAGCCAAAAATCTGAACATAACTTTTCAGTCCCTAAAAAGTTAACTAGTTATAGCCTACTGTTGACTAGAAGCCTTACTGTTACTATAGTCAATTAAGACATATTTTGTATGTTACATATATTTTATACTATATTCTAGAATAAAGCTAGAGAAAAGAAAAATGTTACTAAGAAAATCATAAGAAAGAGAAAATACATTTACAGTATTTATTTTTTAATATCTACATACAAGTGGATCCACGTGGTCAACGTGCATTGTTCAAGGGTCAACATAAAATCTTTGGAAAACAAAGTGCCACATCAGTGTTTTGTTTCGTTTTTTATTAGCTAGGCATAGAAAAAACTAAAAGCAAAAGTCCAATGAGGCCGACTTATTTCTCATACCAAAAAAGTAGAAGTGCAGCGGATAGAAGGCTGGATTGTCAATCTCACGTGACAGCGAAACATCCATATATTAAACAGCACTGTATGTGGAACAAGATACAAATTTTTGTGAGCACTAAAGGAATAACATAACACTTACCCCTCCCCAGAACAAGGAGAGCCCCTCATCTAAACGGCAGTCACCAAACTGGCAGGAATGTTTCTCCTCTCTGGGCTCAGATTACTCCAGTGGAAGGTAAGGTAGTGCGACATAAATCAGTCACATTCTCAACGGAAAGCTCCTGCAGCATCTTCTTGTTTTCTGCACAGTTATCCCTCCACCTGATTGGTCCTCTCCACCCCCGATCCCTGCCCCAGTTACCCTTCGATGTAGCTGAGAGAAAGTCTAAACGTTGCCACTGTTCCAGAAATAAGGAAGGTACAACCACTTCTTTTGCAAATGAAAAATGAGTTTAAGAAGAAAATGGTAAACTAGAATAAATTAAGTTTGGTTTTTCTAAAGAGCATGCAAATACATTATGTTCTGAATTAACAAACATTCTGTAAAAAAAAAAAAAAAAACCTACTGGCTCTATCACGTAAATACTTTCACACAATTTCTTTTTCCATAACTTTGTGATTTGAGTAACTCTAAAGTTTAGTTACCAAACAATGCTGTTTTCATAACTTTTCGACCTTTATGCAGATTTTGTTTCCTTAAATTTTTCTTCTGGTTTCACATATATTTAATGAACACTGAACACTTATGTGCAAGGGGAAAAAAGTAATAACAAATTTTAACATAACAGGCTGTAAGGCAGGAAGAAAAAACAGGAAACAGTAGTGCAGTTAAATCTGAAAACCTGCCTACCAATCAGTGCCTGATCACTGACTAGTTCTATAACCAACAAATCACTTCAACTTTCCCAGCTAAAGTTTTCTCATTTGTAAAATGAGGAAGATGAGCCAAATGATTCATGCTCAAAAACCCTTCTAGTTCCAACAATCAAAGAATTTGTTCATCAGGAAGTAAGAAAATGCAACTGCAAATAAGACTTTATGGTTTATAAAGTACTTTCATACATATAGTCTCAATTATTGCAGCAAAGCTGTGAGGCAAGCAAGTATTGTGCTAATCTCTACAAAAAAAAAAAGTTTTTCAGAAAGACAGTTGAGAAAGAGGTTCTAATTTTTTTATTTTTTAAGATCCCAGAGGTAGAAAATTTGAAGCCCAGACCTTCTGAGAACTCTTTGTTCATATTTCATTATTTTAAAAATTATTATTTTTTAAAATATTAACTTTCTAAATTATTAAATTATTTCAAAAATTAATTTAAATTAAAATTCAAAAATAATTGCCTGCTACGCAAACCTTTATGGGGGCATTAGGGTATCATAACACCAAACGAGGAAAGGTTACTACAAATGGCCCCAGTGGATGGTTAAGTTCCTTAGGGCCAAGTAGCACACTTTAACTCACCATTGGAATCACAGACTCCAACAGCGTGTCTTCTAGATAGAGGCACTCAATACATACTGTTTGACAACACAAATCTCAAAGGTTAGGGATGTAATGATATTATGGGGGGAGAAAGTCTGAATTTGAGATAGGAACTGTAATTTTAGTCAAAAGAAAAAAAGAAGCATGCTATATCAGAGTTCTAACTCTACATTAATGGGGACGAATCTATTTGTCTTCCTTAGAGAAAGTCCAATTTGGTCAGTGAACCAAAAGGCTCAAATCTGAGCTGTCACCAGAAAATCTTCAGATTATTCATACTTCATATATGCATTGGAATGGAACAAAAGAAATAATAACACAACAGTGAGGACCTATAGGAAGCACAGAATCATGTTATCGTTGATCATGACATACTTTCACCTAAATCAGAAAGATTCATGGAATCTGTACTCATACTGTACTGCCTCTTCTCATATTCCTGGTTTCACAGCTCAAAGAGATAGAAGACAGCCATTTATTGAAAAGTTCAACCTGCAAACTTTTGAAAATATACCTCCTATCTCAACTCATAGTCAACCAAGATCTCCCAAAGTCTACTAAATTCCTAATCTCAAGCAATCTAAAATCTGTAACTTCAATGAAGTTACTAGAAGGTAGTTTAAAATGAGGGGGCTACATCAAATTTACACACCTAATTCAAAGCAAAAGCAAACACGGCAAATACAAAAGCCCGGAAAAAGTAAAGGATAGAGTTTTAAAAATCTCAATATACAATCTCATTGAGGTGCTTTGGAATTATTACCAAGAGTTCAAGTCGACCTTGCCACAGAATTCTAGGATAAAGTCACAACACTGCCTGAAGTTTCAGATCTAAGTTGATTGCACCAGAATTGCAATTTCAGGCTCAAAGAGCAGTACCAGGAACTGCAGAGAAGCTAACAGCAACACCTACTGACTGTCTTGAGCCACTTGCCAAACTTGTTCCCTCAGTCAACAAGAGAAATCTAATGATACAGTCAACTTCAAAAGTCCTTTACTTAAGCCTAATGAGATAAGAAAATAGCCACATGAAACCATTAATCCCCCAAAATCTCTTATTTTGCTCCTAACCATTTATGTGCAAATCACCACCCAAGTCATTTTAAATGCACTGTTAATTGTTAATGCTTTAGTATAAATAACTTATTCCATGGGAAAAAATGTTTTAATATTAAGATTCTCATTAATAACTGGTATGTCATCTAATAGCCAGAGACATCAGTGACCATAAACTGCTTTATGTAAACCTTTTACTTGAAATTACTGCTGTTACCACTGTTCTATATTACTCTCATCGGCTTTTTTTATCCTCGTAAAAGTGACTTAATTGCAGCTTTCATAAAAGGAAAAAGGAAAAAGTGAAAGTCATTAAATCAAAATTATATAGAAAATTAATACCGTTACTAAACTGGCTGCAGAGAATGATATTATAGGACTTAATCTTGTACTTTTCCAAAAGATTAAGTCAGAGAATCTTTACCTTAGACGAATATTCCATATGAGAAAACAAGAGAAAGTTGACACTTAACTCCTACAGAGTACCAGTATAAAAACAATGGCTTTAAGAGTCTGAGTCAGAGTTTCAACATGAAAGGTTTGCTTTATAGAGGAAACGCCAACCCCAGTTCATCCAGATAGACCTGGAACCTGATGAAAGTCAACACCTTTCCTCTGAAATTTGCATCGCATCACCGGCTGCAGTTTAGAAATGTAATCGTTTAGCAGGTAGTAAGAATTTCAGGAAATGCTGGCTCCCCTCAAGAAAAATAAAATCTATAAGATAAATGCCATCTAGGGGTCATCAGTCTCCAAATGCTTCCCTTCAAAACGAATACCAACAACTCAATTAAACAACATCTTCCTTGAAAGTGAGCCAATTCCCTTGTCTCTGTTTTCCAAACAGGGAACCTGATGAAATTTCAACCTGCACAACACGATTACTTGTCTTCCTAGAAATGCCATGGAGTGATAGGGAGCCTCGCAAATATCTTTAAGGTCAGGAAAGAAGTTGGAAACAGATGGGGCGAGGGAGTAAAAGTTCTTTTAGCAGCACCCTCACGCCTCCCCAGCCCCCTTGCAGTTTACTTGCAGCAGGTTAGAGCATCCCAGAATTTCACTCCCCCCAGATCCCCGGGAAAGAAATTAACCACCCGCGGGCACCAAGCTGCTCTTCCTCCTTTCTCACGATTAAACCTTGTCGGCCTCTCTTCTCCAGCTCAGCCTGCAAAGCGCTCACCCAGGTGACTGAAAAGGAAGGGTCGTCGTGTGGAGAAGAGAGCAGCAGTGTGGGCCCAGCCATCCCAATCCGGGCGCGGGTCTCCCTGCCTCCCGCACAGGCGCCTGGCGGACAGTTGTGCAGATTCGGATTCCAAGGTGCGTGCGCGCACGCCCGGCGCGGTGCAGCCCGGACTCGCTCCCGCCGGGCTGAGCTATCAGCACGCCACCAAATCGGAAATAAAACTTTGATCGGCCTCCGGGTGTCCTGTTCTCAGTCCTAGACTCGAGCCCCCGCCAGAAAGGGGGTCTGGGGCTGTCAACAGTCCTGCAACCCTGCTCCCCTGCCTGGCCCCGGGGCGCAGGAGCCACTTACCGCTGGGCCCAGCCTCCTGGTGCGGCCGCGCGTCCCGGGTACGTCCACCGCGCGCTCTCCCTGGGGAGAAAGAGAAACCGTGCAGACCGTCGGCGCGCGCTCACTCGCCGCCTCTTCTGCGGAGAACGGCAGGCGGAGAGGTCGGGGAGGGCGCCAAGCGAAGGGGCACCCGGGGAAAGCGAGGGTGAATCAGTCCAACTCCCGAGCCAGGCTCTCAGGGGAACCCGGAATGCACACCCGAAAGCAGCCGGCGAGGAACTCGTTCCTCGCGAGTGGGGGGGGGGGGGGCGGAGGTGCCCCGGTCCCAGGTCATCAACTATTGTCTGGGCGCTCGGGTCCCCGCTCGCGCCGCCTCCAAGGCTCAATGCCCCCCATCCCGCCCTCCTGCCCCCAGGGGAAAGAGTTGAGGGGGCGGCCGGCACAGGAAGGGAGTGCTGAGCGTCTAGGAATCGGGGGTCCCGAGGTCCGAGGTGGGCGCGGGGGAATGGGGAGGTGCGTGCCGAGTGGGGGAGGGGACAGGTAACTGCAGACCCGGGCGGGAAGGCCGGGGAGGATCGGTAGGGGGAGGAAAGGGGGAGGAAGCCACGGAGGCAGGAGGGGATGGAGTGGCGAGGGGGCGGGCACGGGGCGGCCTCTGAAGCCCAGACCTGGCCCTCCCCGGGTACCCTCCTCCCGGGGACTCGGCGCCGCACTGACTTTCGCTCACTCGCTCACGCACGCACTGAACTCGCTCACAAAGTTGCCGGCGATGGAGGAGCCGCACTCGCCCTTCCCGTCCCCTCCCCTCCCCGCCTCCCCGCCCCATTCCTTCCCCTCCTTCGCTCCCTCCCTCCTTCCCCCGGTCTCCGGTGAGATCACCGCTGGGTTGCTCGGCGCTGCGCTCAAATCTCGCGAGAATAAGGGCAGCGCTGCCCAAGCGGCGGGGGAAGTGGAAGGAGTCGGAGGAAGGTGGGGGGACCGCAGAACTCCTAGTTGCTATGACGACGGCAAAGCCCTGGATTCCTGTCTCCTGCGGAGAGCACAGACAGCCAACGTGGGTGCAGTTTTCAACCTGCCCCCTCCCTTGCCCGACGCCCTAATGGTGGAGAAAGCAAGGGCTAGAAGCGGGAGGATTTTTAAATCTCTTCAGAGAGGATATCTGTAAACATCAGCATCATGCTATCTAGCTAAATTTGGCAAATGAAGCTAATTGTCTTTTTTAAGAGGTCCTGGGGCAGATTTCTGCCAGAGAAGCCTGCACATATCTATACCTCCAAATTTCTACTATGTAATCAGTTTTCCAACTCCCCAACTAACGTCATTCCTCAACCCCCGCGCACTCCATAACCCCCCTCAGTCTCCTTCCCCCGCCCCCTCACTCTGCTGCATCCCCACCACCACCTCTAGACTGGGTTCCTTGAGGATCTGCATGATTCAACTTTGAATTCTTAGAGCTTCCACAGGCTTGGTACATAGTAGATATTTACTTAATGTCAATCTGTATTTGTCCTCAATACTTTCCTTTCACCCTACCCTGGAAAATACGCTAAGACTGTATTTCTGCTCCCAGTTACGTTTTTGACTCTTAAACTATCTTCCCATTTCTTTTCACACAGATTGTGTCTGTTTTTAATAGTTATTATTCTTCCTTTCTTCATCCTTGTCTCATAAAAACCCTAATCACCATGGAGGGCTTTTTTTTTTTTTTTTTAAATAATTAAGCTTCTTCAAATGACCTACTCCAAAATGCTATTAAGGATGAACATGAAATCTTTTCATCCCAGTTGTTTTCCTTTCATTGTAGAAACTTTTCTTTGAGGGGAAGGAGGAGATCGGACACTGTAAATAGAAGTTAAGTTTAACCTTCAGATTTCAAAATGAATGAGTAAAAATCGATTCCATGGTATATGAATTATATCTCAGTTTTTAAAATGGATTCTTTCCCTATTTACATAAATATGCAAAAACCATTATTTAACACAATCGTGTAAAACTAGAAACCTAAAAAAGTTCATGGAAAACTCTTAGACTACATACAAGCTTAAATGCTATGTAGATGAAAGAAACCTAGTGATATAGTGATAAAAAGCACTAGACAGAGTCAAGTGCAAACTCAAACTAGTATATGAGTTTTTTTCTGTGTCACTAATAATTGAGTCTCCTTAAAAAGTTAATCTTTCTGATTCTTCATCTGTAAAATGAGGGGTAGCCCAGATGTTAGGTCATTATATCTTTAAAATTCTATAGCTCTTAGACATATAAAAATTTCCAGTAACAGACATTTTCCATTTACATCAAACAGAATAAAACACATGAGTGTTTCATTTTATAGTAGTCCAGTTTCATAAAGTTTAGCTATATGTTGACAAGTTGATTTTAAAGTTCTCCTGTCTCAAATATAAAAACAACAAAAATATTGACCATATTACAGTTATTCAAAGGGAATCCATTGTTCCTGATTTGCTTTTAGACTAATTCAAAACAGATTCTTTGTTATTTAATAAATATGCTAATTCAAACCAAACACACAAACTAAATGCTTCCACACCCCCACTAAAATAATTTTAAGATGGTGGGAGGGAGGGAGGGAGGGAGGGAGGGAGGGAGAGAGGAAGGAAGGAAGGAAGGAAGGAAGGAAGGAAGGAAGGAAGGAAGGAAGGAAGGAAGGAAGGAAGGACCTTAAATTCACAGACTGGTATTTTTAATATCAAAAATTTACACACAATGGAGCATCACCACCAAGTCTGTTGATCTGTTTTAAGGCACCATCTGTCACAGCATAGCACACTATTGTAAATCAGTTGCTGTTCATTTGTTCTGGCTCAACTTTGAACAAAGTTTTGCCCTTAAAAGATAGCTGCCAATCTATATCCACCACATAGTACAGTTTCAGGGCCACCTATTTTACGATTCCCAGATAGCCATTTGATACACTTGAAATGATTGACCCAAGCGCTAGCCAAATCTATTAACTTTATTCAGTGCTTCTTATGGGGCTCAAGAGATGAGTATTGGCCTCAAATTACAAAAATAACTTCCCTAACCTTCAGGCATAGTAGAATGGTAGAAATTGTTCCAGGGAAAAACTGCTCTTTCAAGGCTCTAGGCTACTATTTACCCTTCACTGGTGACAGAACTTTCACTAGAGTTTCTGAAGGAAATAAAAGACGAAATCCACCAAAGCTAAGATTCTAACTGTGCATTCTCTGGGTCAGACACTCCTTCTGTAGCCTCCCTGACCTTCTAGGGTTTCATATTTGCAGAGTAGGGGCTGCAAAAGAGGGAAATGAGAAATGGAGAGTTTGCCAAGCACAGAGTAGGTCTCAACCCACTTCCTGCCAACTCTCTTTCTTAGCCTCCTATTCGTCTCCTCCCTCACACCCAAGGAGTGTGTAACCATTCCTAGTGATAAGGAGAACATCTAGCCATTTACCAGGTTACTCCCTCCCTATTTGCTTCTTAGTTTTTTTAAGCGCAGTTGAGTTCATTTCTCTCTGATTATTCACTTCTACTCAACAGTATACCCTAATATATCAAATATGAGACGAATTTTGACACAGAAGCCTATCAAGGAAAATTGATATTTTTTGATATCATAAGCATCAATTCACATTCGCATGTTTTGTAGTTAAAATCTAGTTTATCCAGCCTATTATCAGTTCAGAACTTCCTATTACTGGCTATACATCTACAGGACGTTGCTAATACTCAAAAAAAAAAAAAAAATGATGCTTAACTATTACAAATAGAGCCCCCAAATGATCAAAGATTAAAGTATATCCACTGCTGTTTCTATTTAAGGGTTTTATTGTTTTAGCCCTATGTGGTGTACTCTACCTAAATACTAGCTTTCTTAAAAACTTCATTCTCCACCTGCATTCCTCAGCAAAGCTACATTTTCTTATCCACTCTCCCACTCTTCTAAAGGACTATTTCACACTTTCTCCTCTTTTATCAAACCTCTAGCTTATTACTCGAAGCTAATGGTCATGCTTCTTCTTTCATAGAGGCAATCTAAAGAAAACTTAGAATACCCCCTCCCTACCCCTTTACCAACCTACTTGCATCTGTTTACATATGCTCTTCTGTCCTCCTGTCACTTATGGTGAACTCACAGCATTCTTAGTGAAGGTTAATTTTGTCCCATTTCTTCTGACTCAAGAACAGACTCAGCAATTGTTCCCTCCCTATAGCATCAGGAAATTTTCTAAGCGCTTACAAGTGTGTCGTAATATATGCCATGGTATAAAATAAATAAATAAAACATTTCTTAGATACCATGTCGACCTCTGCTTCATGGAATCTTCAAAGGTTGCTCCACAGATCCCTGGATGTCTTCATCTCCAATTCTCTTGAATCCACTCCGGGCAGTCTTTCACCCCCACCACTCCAGGGAAATGGGTCTTCTCAGGGTCCTTAGTGACTGCCTCACTGATAAATACAGTGGTCAATTCCCATCCTCACCTCACCTATGGCTTAGCAGCAGGGGAGAGGTTGATCACTCTCGTCCTTGAAACACTTTCTTCACATGGCTTGTGGGCTAAGAGACTGTCTTGTTTCTTCTAGTTGTCTCGGTCTCAGATCTCAAAACAGAAATCCCCAGACTCAGTCCCTGGACACCTCTTTGTGGTCTCTTCTCAGTCCATGGCAATCTAACCAGTCTGATGACTTTTATGCCATCTCTATACTGACAATACTCCCAAATCTACATCTCCAGGCCAAACGCCTCCCCAAACTCCAGCATCTCCAATTGGTTATGTAGCAGGTATCTCGAACTTCACAGGTCTAAAATATGAAAGCTCCAGATGTTCTCCCCAAAAGTAGTTCCCTCCTATAGATTTTCCCACTTCAGGTAGGGGCACCTTTCCTGAGAATCAGAGGGTTTTATTTAGAGCAAAACTCTTAGAGTCATCCTTGACTTACCTTCTATCACATCACACATCCAGACCATCAGTGAATTCTGCTGGCTCTTCCTTCAAAATACATACAGAATTCAGTCGCTTTCCACCCACTGCAACTCTCCCTCTCTGGTTCAAGCCATTTTTCACTTGGATTATTACAAGAGTCTCCCTCCCTATCTGGTCTCCCTATCCCTGCCCTTTCCTCCAATAATTTATTCTATACACAGGATCAAGAGTGTAGAGCATAAGTAAGTCAAATCAGGTCAGTTCTCTGCTCAAAGGCCTTTCAAGACTTCTTTTCTGACTCAAAGGAAAAGCCAATGTTCCTATTCTGGCCTAAAGAACACCACATTCTGTGACTCCCATCTAGAGCTCTGGCTTAATTGCCCTCCTCTCACCCTCCCTCTCTCCAGGCAAACTGGCTCCTCCCTGTTACCTGGATATATCAGGCATTCCCCGGCCACTAAGCCTTGTATTTGCTGTTCCCTCTGCCTAGAATGCTCCTTCCCCCAAATGTGTTTATGACTCCTCTGAGTTTTTTAAGGTATCTGTTCAAAGGTCACTGTGTCAACCATTTGCCCACTTGCTGTCCAGTACCCTCTTTTCTCCAGGGATATGCTGCAAGAGGATTGACGTCCCCCCCGTCCCCGCCTCCACACACACACCAGGGGCTTTGTCTCCCAGGATCCCTTGCCAGGGACTTACAGCTGGGTTCTACCTTTGAGAAGCAGGAGAAAAATTTGGACAGATGGAAGGGGCAAGACCTTATTCTCTTCTCTGTGTGCCTCGGGCCGTATCTTAGTAACAGAGCCTCTCCTCTTTGGCCTCAGGTTGCACTGGGTAAGAACCATTCCCAGGGGCTGATAACATCCTTAGCCTAAGGGTGATAGCAGCTTTCAAGTATTAAGAATCTCTGGATTGCCACATCAGCTGGGTTAGCTTCTCAGCCCTTCTAACACCTGTGTAACAGTTCCCCTGTGTTCAATTCCCTCTTTTCAAATGACCAAGATTGGTTTCTGTTCTAACTAGACCTAGATTGTTACAGCCACCGTTTATAAAATAGCAATCACTCTAATCTCAGACTTCCCAGGCCTCTCATCAGCTTAATTTTTCTCCAGAGTCCTTATCACCCTCTGACATACTGCTTAATCATTTTTTGTTTTATTGTATATCTCTCAACTACTATGTAAGATCCCTAAAAACAAGAGCCTCATGTCTACTTTGTTACAGCCATATTGCCAGTACTTAGAACAGTGCCTGGCATATAGTAGGCACTCAATACATATTTTTCGAATGAACAAATAGGGCTGTTTTAAAGACAAAATAAACGGGCTAGTACAGTATGGTAGGCAGACTAATCCCTCCCGAAGATGTCCATGTCCTAATGTCTGGAACCTGTGAATATTACCTTACCTGGCAAAAGGGAGTTTGCAGATAGATATGATTAAGTGAAGGATCTTCAGATGGGCAGATTATCCTGGATCATCCAAGTGGGCCAAATATAATCACAAGGTTCTCATAAGAGGGTAAAAGTTAGAATTAGAGTTAAAGGAGAAGACATGGTCATGGAAACAGAGTCAGAGAGAGATTTAAAGACACTACACTTCTGGCTCTGACACTGGAGGAAGGGGCCAAGAGCCAAGGAACCTCTAGCAGCTTTTACAAAAGGCAAAGGAAATGAATTCTCCCCTAGAAGCTCCAGAAGAATTACAGCCTTGTTGTTATCTTGACTTTAGCTCAATGAAACCCATTTTGGACTTCTGACCTCCAGAACTGATGTTTTAAATCCACTAAATTTGTGGTGATTTGGTACAGCAGTAATAGGAAACTAATACACAGTTTTCTCAATGTGTAAACTCTTTGTAGACAGTATATGTGTCTTGTCCATCCTCAAATCCCTACTTTCTAGCATAGTTCCTGTCACAAACAAGGCACTCAATAAACGTTTGTGGAATGAATGAAGTTTAACAGCAAAATGGAATCAGAGCTCCCATCCTGGCGGAGTGGTGAAACTGCTTAACTGGTTTTACCTGACCTCCAAAAAGGAAGAAAGCACTTTACAATTAGAAAGCCTCCTTTAACTTTTTGAGCCACAAAGATATAGGGGCCCAGAGCAAGGAGACAATCCAGGGCTTAGGCACCGATGTCAGCTAGAGAGAATGAGACAAGTCACAAGGAGCTTTGTGTAATATGGTAAGGAGCTTGAGCTTTATTTCTGTAAGGCAATAGGGAGCCATTGAGGGATTTTCAGCAAGGTAGAGACATTCAAATTTGCATTTAGGTGGCATAGCACACTTAAAGCATAAGATTTAGAAATCCATGGGTCAGAGAAGAGGTCAGAACTAAAGTCATAAATGTAGGAGGCAGGAGCTTATAGTTGCTGACATATTTTTGCATTTAGATAACATTTTAATTAAATACACCCTAACAAATTATTTTTTTCTTGTAGGTATCTTCTCTTGAAACATATTCTATTGAGCTTTTCCTGGTTTTCTGATGACTTTGTTGTTGACATGGGCTTAGTAAAAATCCCATGAGGACTGAAAGTTCCATCTCACCAATCCTTTTGACCTTTTTTCTATGTAGACATCAATACAGCCTATCCCAGCTATAATTTTTAAAAGAAATCTCCTCTGAACCATTTCAAAAAAAAAACAACAACAACAACAACAAAACATTTTATTCATCCCTCCAATAGTATTTCCTTTCAGGGAACTCTTTGCACTGTTTAAAATAACTTGAATATTTTCTCAAAAGCTGGAATTTTCTTTCCAGCTCTCCCTTGCCTCTTTATTCTTTGTCAGATTTCATAGTCGAGAAAGTTCTGGGGAAGGAAGGTGAGACAAAAAGGTCCCTCTCCACGTCCTTGTCTTTTTTAAATCCCTAGAAATGAGAAGACGTTTGCCCATGACTTGGAAGTGGTGGGCTGAGGCCTCCTAGAACCATCTGCCTCGTTCCATTGCCAGCCTGAGTCAGGAAGACACTCACAAGAAACCCAGGAGCTGCAAGGACGCTTGAGTTGCAGCTGCCTAGTGGCATCCAAGGAGAGCACAGTGAGATTCTGCAGGAGCAATCACATTTTGCATGTTTCTGAGTACAGGAAACATAAGTAACAAGGGTGTCTGTGGGCCTACCAAGGAGCACAACTGGAATGTTAAAGCCATCAGAGCCTTTATCTAAAGGGAAAAAGGGGGAAATGAATATTTTGGTACCTCAAACATTTTTAGGACCTTAAAGAGCTCAGCATCTACCCTGAACTTTACAAATCACTTTTCAGAGATGAAGCTTTTAAAAGTCTCTTCATTTTATTTGGTCTTTCATTGGGGTGGGAAATTAGTGATGAATACACTCAGGTATGAGAAATGGCTAAGGCCATTACATGTAATTTTTTAGGTATCTTATAGAGGCATAAAAGAAAATATCACCCAGTAGAGTAGAAGAAAATCTACTAGACCTTGAGTCTGACTTGGATTTCTGGACTCAACCAGCTCAACTCTAACTTTAATAATATTATTTAGATTTTCTGGACTTCTATTTCTTTTAATGCAAAAGGAGAGTGCAAACGGCCCATCCTTCTAAACTAAACATCTGTATATTGACGTGTTGCTGTCTTTCTCGGGTCTACATGCACTTGGTCAAGAATCTGAGGTCTGAAAAATGGTCCTGAACCTCCCTCCGTTTCTACTGGTTTTTCCCTTCTATCCTCCCCTCACCTCTTCTGCCCCTTATCCACATGCCCATTTCACAACCCCCTCTCAGATATTGTGGGTAACTCTAACTCAGGCTGGTAGGGAGAAGAGGGGTGGAGATGCCTGAACAATTCTCACAGACATCTCCAGCAGCGCTCTCGTGGTGGTTGTGGTTGGCGCTGCTGGAGTGGATCTCGATGGCCCCTTGTAGCATGGCCAGCACATACTAGCTGCTCTGATTGGCACTGGAACTCTCAGGATTGCTGCACCCAGCTGCTCCCACCTGCTCCCAACCCCCACTAGTTTGGTTCCCAGCTACTAGGTCCCTGGGCTGCTGGGCAGTTCAATGCTCCATACTTCCTCTAGAGGGCAGTACAAATCACAGTCTCTGCCAAGTTGCTGGGGACACCCAAAGATGTGGGACTGGCTTATAGAATTCATTCAAGTTTCCCCAGTCTGGATTGATATTCTAGGAACAAGATGGAAAGTGTCACACCCACTGGTCTTCACCCGTAGGCAGTTCCAAATGGTGGACTCAATAGGACCTGGCCCAAGTCCAGTTTCCACCTCCATGCTTAGTAGTAGCCAAGTGGCTTTGGGGAAAGGTCCTTAACCTCTTTAAGCCTCACTTTTCTTCACTTTAAAGTAAGAATAATGATCATAATTGATTTTTCAAAGTAAATGGTTGTTTGGAAGATTGAGATAATACATGTTTTGTTAGACTGCATGGATTGGCTACTTAAAGCCATCCACACCCCCTTTTCCCTTGCCCTCATTCTTTCCAGATTTCCTCGAAGCTTCCAGAACTAGCTTACACAGAACAGGGACTTTATTCTGAAAATTCTAATTCCAATAGAGTCCCAGGGGTAGAAATACAGTGCCATTTCAACTCTATCACCCACATGCTTTTTTCTCTGCAACTGCCTCTACAGCATTGTTCTCCTTTTCTGTAGAATTGTTTCCTCAAAGTTTTTGGTCCACTAAGGGAAAATACCTCCTGGGGTCATTCTGAACTCAAACATCTCCAAGGTTTACAAAATACCTGGAGAGAATAGAACCCGGCTAACCTGGCTTTGGATCAGGTGCCTGCCTTTGGACCAATCAACTGTGACCAGGAATCCAGGGCCACATTGCATAAAATGGCATAGAGGAACCCTGATAAGACCATGGGGTGACAATTCCCAGGGAAGAGAGACACAGATAACAATAAATATGTAGGGTGGAGAAGTTATATAAAAAGGTGTAAGACTGAGGTTTAGCCCTTAGGAGATTATCATGGAGTTGGGGAGAAGTCAGAAACATTGAGTCTTCAGTTAAAGTTGATTTTGATGCTGAGGGGGGTAATGTAAAAAACAAAAACAAAACAAAACAAAACAAAAAAACAGAAACAAAAACAAAAGAACTCCAAAACAATCAATAGTGGAAGAAGAAATCTAGTGTCTCTTTAGGTTCAATCAATGCAATGGTGGGTGTGGTATGTAGGCCTTGCCCTTCCCTCCGTCTTGGAAAAGAAGAAATAAAAGCACTTACTCAAAATAAAAGATGGCCAGGAGACAGATCTAGTCAGAGAGGAGAAACATTTAAAGTAAAGTCTATCTGCCCTGGGCAGGAATTGGTGGAATTAAGCCACAAGGAAAATTTACTATACACATGAAAGGGGTTACAAAATAAGATAAGACAGGATTAAGTAAGATAATTAGAAGCTAAGAAAAGAGATCAAGAACTTTGGCTTCATGAAGCCAGTGGATCTTGGCTGATTGGTGAAGAAGGTGGAGGGGACTGGGGCATTACCGGAGGGAGAAATAGCAAACAAAGGACTGGAGGCTGGAGTGAACTTGGCCTGTTTGTGAACAGTCTGTGCAAGGAAACGCAGAGAAACAGTCCTTAAACTTTGGATGCACAGTGATAGCACCCAGGGTGCCTGTTAAATGTAGATTCCTGGGCTCCCAGTGCAGAGACTCTGATTTAGTTGGTCTGAAGTGGGTCCCGGGATGGGACATGTTTAGCGAGCACCTTAGAGGCTATGTTGCAGGGGGCTCTGCAGAGCGCAGTTTGAAACACTAGTGTCTACACTGGTGCTGCCTACTAGGTAAAAGAAAAAATAGCTTCTCCTTTCAAGTATGTGTTCTCTTGATGACAGCAGCCCACCACCAGACTATGAAGTCACTCTTGATGGCCCAGGAGAGCTGCTCTCAGCCAGTGCCACTGCGGTGGCCACCTCCTTCGTGTCTTAAAACCCTGAGGGGCTGTTTGATCACTTGCTGGTCTGGCCTTGTCACACAGCCTATGCATAGTGAGACGGTGACACTCAAGATGATACGGAAACTGTCTGGATGATGAATTCTTCTTAGACAATGTTGCTGTTTCTATGTCTCACTGGTTCATTCACTTGCCTTTTATATCTAACCACAGTTATTTTTTTATATAAACTTAATCAGCATTTATACACTAGTAAGAGTGATTTGTCTTAGTTTTTTTAAAAAGGGGTTGTTTGTTTGAAAAGGAAGAGTTTCTATTCCAAACTTCTCAAGAGTTGGTATTATTTATTAATCATACGGTACGTCTTTTTCTTTCTAAGCCCCTTTTTATCTCCTCTTCTGCAATTCAACCCACATAATTCCTATTAAGGTATCAGTTTACAATAAGAAAACTGTTAATAAGTCAAATCATTTTTAAGGTGTTGGGACTAAAACTGAGGTTTCTTAACTCCCCATCCAAGGGGTTTCTTATTAAGCCATTATCTTGTCATTATTTTATTCATGAATTCTTCTCTTTAGTTGTCTTTTAAAAAAGTTAAAATGCTAATGTTTTCCAGTCACTTGAATCAGAAATTCCAAGTACACACAGAATGATTAGATCTTCCTCTTTCTCTGCTCAAATTTCCTAATTCTTTATCCCATCCCCAGTCTGATTTTTGCAACCGTATTTTTCTAGACCTAGCATTAGGACAAGAAAGGAAAGGCACCTGCCTTCTGTCATTATGTTCATTTAGTCTGGTAGTTATCACTCCATCATCACAAATGAACAGTCTTTGGGTCTCCAATCTAATGTCCATCTAATCCCACTCTATGAGAAATGTTATTTCTTTTTAGTGGTTAACTCTTCCAATAGTTAGAAGAACGAACTATGATGATAGAGTCCTCCCAGGTTCCAAGTGCCAAACCCAATCCTATCTGAAATCTGTGTGTCCTGAGTTCAGTCTGGTTCTCTGGTCTTCACTGCCCAATGATAAACATTTATTGGGCCATAACTAGTCATAATGAATTAACCCAACTCTTCTCACATATGTACCATCTTGGTTCTAGCCAGGTGAACAATAGCTATAAGTATATAAGTTGATCTCTGGGGTGCTATATGATACATACAAAACCTTCCCTAGGATTGTGTTCTGGTTATTTATTATTGCATAACAAAATACCCTAAAATTTAGAGGCTTAAAATGACATTTTATTATGTCCCACGATTTTGTGGGCCAGGGAATTCTGACAGAACCCAGCCAGGCAATTCTTCTGTTCCAAGTGATATCTAGCTGGTGTCTAGAGTTTTTATGGTAAGGATGGGTGGAAGGCTGAACTTTGCTGGGAACACCAACTGGCTTCTTCAGCAAAGCAGTCTCGGGGTAGTCAGTCTTATCCAGAAGAGCTTCCAGCGTGTTCTGAGGGACAGGAAATGGAAACTGCCAGTCCATTAAGGCCTAGGCCCAGAATTGGCACAATGTCACTTCTGCAACATTCTATTGGTCAAGCAATTACACTACCTGCCTATGCAGTAAGAGAAAAGAATGGTAAAGAATATGTGGCGATCTGTAATCCATCACAGAGGTTATTCACCGAATGTTTGTAGGCCATGTAGTAAGGCCCAGGCCCAGCATAAGACTCTGGGAATACAGAGGAAAGTTAACATACTCCCTGCCACTAATAAGCCCACAGCCTAAAGGAGAAGCTGGTGTGTTGTATAGTTCCTACATACACCTTTCAAGGACTCTCCAAGACAATAAGTCAGTGAAACTATACATTTTAGAAGGATACTATTTAAAAGGAAAAAGAGGGAAAAAAAAAAACCACTGTCTAATAATGTCCAGTTGCTCATAATTTAAATGTCTGTTTATCTAATAACACTTGGCATACAAATAAATTGTGATATGGAGCTGAAGCTTGAGGTGTTAAAAGGGAAAATAAATGGCAGAGACAGCTTCTTTGAGGAACAGATTTTGGGCATACTAAGAAGAAATTGTAGTCAGAGCTCAGTGGTAGTGGGATAAATTCCAAACGACTTTAGTTTGGCAAGCGGTTAGGCCAGTTATCACCAATGGCAAACCTGTCATTCACAAATCCGAGAAGGCTTACCCTTGGAACAGAGTGTCAGGATCATAAAGGAAGGCAGAGCAATTATGCATCAACTTCCTGGGAGTAGAGGGAAGATGTTTCTAGTTCAGCAGCCTTCCAGCTAGCTGCCTCGCCCTAGAACAGAGCTGTTGGGCATGAAGCCACTTAACTTAATAGACTGACATGTCACAATTGGTTAAGGTTCAAGATTTCTAGCAAGGGCCGAGAGACTATGGTCACACTGTAATAGGATATCGTGTTCGTGAAACAAAAATAGGGTACAGATTTGACTGTGGAGAAACTGGTTTAGATTCTGCTTTTTAGGGATGTTTCCTGAGGGACATGGCCATCAAATCACTGACCTACAAACCATTCCCTGAATGTCATGTTCTTTTGGGCTCTGGGCTTTGGCCGTGCTGCTCTCTCATCTGGAACATCTGGCTCCTACTAGAAAATGGAAAGGCAGACATGAGAAGCTGGTTGGAACCAGGGAAGTGGCCCCAGTAGCCCAATATTTGGAAGGCACATGTTTTCCCAATGGTGATGCAGATGACAAATGCTGTTGTTTAAGAGAAGAGAGAGATCAATGAGGATGCACATATGGTAAAAGGCCTTTTATAGGTTATATAAGCTTTAGCTAAACAGAGATGTCAAAGAAGATTCCAGGTTGGCAAAACAGCCCATGTAGGAAATGGATGTGATTCCAGCCAGCAGTTTTTTGGGCTCCTACTCTGTGGTGAGCATTGGGTGCTAATGAGCAAAGCATGGGACCAGGACACACTTGGGAGACCTTGAAGAGACCAGCCCCGTATGAGTGTCTAGGGGTGACTGAAGAATGTTGGGAGAGACAGTTAGCAACATAGGCATGGCCAAGTTAGGAAAAAACTTGAGTCCTCTACTGAAGTCTCTGAAACCAGTAATCCTCATTCTAGAAATAGAAAATTTTTTTTGTTTGCTTCAAAGAACTCTTGATAGAGGCCTTTCCAAAGGTATAATCCATATTTCACAGAAGAAAAAAAAAAATAGCTCCTTCATGTTACATATATCTCTGTTGTCATCGCTGTTAAACATCATTTACACATGGGATCAAATGCCAGTACCAGTCCCTGTACCTTTTGACTTCTTATTCTTATATATTTCTCAGTTTAGATATGATCTGAACTGTGTTTTGTACAATGGTTTAAAAATAACATTGGATTTATTTAGATTGGCAATTACAAAATAAGGAGTAAACTATTTCACATGTTTTGTTTTTCTAAATCAACTTATTATTTAGTTTACTCCAGGAAGGTAAGTCTAGGAGACCTGCTGTGGGGATGCCTTCCATGTACCAACATCCTTGTTGCTAGGAAGAATAAATAACATGTATAACTTAGTCTCCTGAAAATGGAAGATTAATGGTAATCCCCTGTCCTCTCCATTCTCCCCCCGCACTGGCCCCTGCAGTACCCCACTCTACCCATCACATAAGGTCCCCCTGAAGTCCATCTTCCTCCATGATGTTCTCGCAAACCTTCCATCTTCAGCTGATTATTTCCCTCTCTGATCTCCTCTTGCACATGTATCATTTTTTAATTCTCATTAATTTTTAGAAACTAAAATAATAAGCATTTTGAGAACAAGCATTCAATCCTATATATTTTATATTGTTCGGGGTCTAGCTAATAATACTAATACTACTGCTACTAATAATAATAGTAATAAGCTAACATTTACTGGACACTTCTGTGCCAAGAGCTTTACTTGCACTATATGATTAAATTCTCACAATCGTCCTTTGAGGGTGGTGCTTTCATTACCCCCCCCCCTTTACAGATGACAAAACATAGATTAATCAAAGTTATATGGCCAGCTAATGATAAATTTAGGATTTGAACTCTGGTATTCTGACTCTAGAATCCACTTACTTAACTACTCAAAACAATACTGGTAACATTTACTGAATATTTACTATGTTCCAAGCATTACATGGATTATTTCATTTATTTTTCACATATATCTATGAGGTAGGTGCTATTATTGTCCCCATTTTAAGAATGAGAAAACTGAAAAGTAGTGAGATTTTTTTTGTTTGTTTTTGTGAGAGCATTTAAGCTCTACTCTCTTGGCAAATTTCAATTATATGATACAGTATTATCAACTACAGTCACATTTTACATTAGAGAGATAGTGCATTTTAACTTTATGAGCTTTGTCAAGATCATAAAGTTAAAAGGGGCTGGAACCCAGATTGGGACCAGCTATGACTCAGTCTAGAGACTACTTAACTGCCATCTAGTGTAGTAAAGGTGAAGTAGAACACTTCACCTGCTGTGGGAATGCCTTCCATGTACCAACTTCCTTGTTGCTAGAATTCTCTTCAACCATTTCCTCCATGATATCTTTTCCAATGTCCTGACTATACTAAGCTAATCTTTAGATAATGTCCATCTAAAAACATGGTGTTCTGAACTAGAGCAAATATCTCGAATGGAATCTGATTGGACCATGTCGTAAGTCTGGTCTCCCAAACAAAATTCCAAGGTTCTTAAGCCAGAATCACTGTCATTCTCCTTCCCATGGTCCTCAGCCCCAAGCACATGTCCTTTCCCATGTTCTACCGTGTGTACACTCAGCACCAGTCTCTGAATGTGACAGTGGTTAGGATTCTTATCTCCGTGGTGCGCAGGCTATCAGTTAGGAATGTTTTCCATTGTAAATAATAGAACATCTATCACTGGCTTAAACAAAGGGGTTTATAATTCTTATATAACAGCAGTCTGGACAAAAGTGCCTGCTGGCATTGGTTTGGTGGTTCAATGAGAGCAAGACTGGCATCTCTTTGATTCCCTTGGCCTTTCTTCCTGGTTACAAGTGCAAGCAAGTCAGATAGAAAGAGTGAAGAGCTATGCCAGTTATGTTTCTTTCAAAAGAAAAAGAAAAAAAGCTTTCTGCAAGGCATCTTCAGCAAACTTCCCCTCTGTCTCATTGGCTGTACCTGGGTCACATGGCACTTACTGCTGTAACAGGGTCGAGGAAGCTGGGGAACATGACTGTTATGACTAGATTAGACCTTTCATAATCCATTGCCTGGGGCTAGGTACCTTGTTTCCCAGAACAAGGAAGGAAGGAAAAGTACCTAGATAACAGAGAGGCATATAAAAATACCTGCCAGGGTGGAGCATGAAAGTAGCCTGCGAGCATATAATTAGTGTTTAAGTTGCTAGGGGATGAAATTAGTCTTTGGGCAGCAATATATCCATCCAGCTACAGCCTCCCTCCCTATCCTACTAGTAACTATTCCAGTTTCCTGCTAGAACTGAAGTCCAGCTACAAACAGAAGCCATGAATTCAGCTAATTCCTACCAATTTATTTCTCTGGACCCTGTAACCAGTTATAACTCTCAGCAGTCTCAACAGATATCCCTGATCTTGGACTCAGACTTGACCTCTAAGAGCTAGAGCTGTTTGTTGCTCATGAATGTCTGCATTATGTCTCATTTTACCTTTCCAATTCAGATTTCTTGATTTTGGACTTGAGCCTAGATTGAGTTTTGGTCTTGGTTGGCTTTAGCTCAAATCCTCTTCCTATCTGGGAACTCCCAGCATTCCTTGAAGCTCAAGCCACATTGTTTATGACACATAAATAGATTACTAAATAAATTCTTGTTGAATTGCTTTGCATATTTAAATTCCCAGGATGTCAACTGCTGTTAGTAATAGCAATGGCCATCTGTCAGAAAAGATATTAAGGAAGTAACTTCATTGACTGAAGTTTGTATCCCGTTAACTGCAATTTAGTAGGCAATATGGTCAAAGATAAGTGAAGTTTCATTTTTAAGAAAGAAACTTTTGAAAGTTTCATACTTTGAACAATGAACCACAACGACAATCAGACAGTGATAAAACAGGACAAGTCTGAATATGGGTTGATCTTGTGCTGTATGGCCTGTCTGAACTGAATATTTGATGACTAAACTTTCAGATAAAAGAAGTAAAAGGAGAAAGTCAGAAGACATAGAATAACAGAGTAGCAAATAAGATAACATCATGTATGAATCTTGATATTTATACTCCAGGAAAGTATCTCATCTGAAGAGCAGAAATATTTTCTTTTACCCAAATAATGAGAATTATTTAATCTATCATTTTCTCTATAGCTCTGAACTAAGAATATGCTTAACCACAATATAACTACATTTTCCTCGTGTCCTGGTATACACTCATTCCTATAAGTCTGCAAAGCTTTTGAGTTTCTATTTTTTTCTTTAATTGGTTTATTGTATGTATATGTGTGTGTATTATATATATATCCTATTCAAAGCCATCTAAAAGTCTTTTTACAAAAGATATGTTTGTTTTTCTGTTTGATTGATTTTGAGGTGGGGACCGCCCAAAGGGATTGAAGTTAATCAGGTTCTGGTATACAAATTTTTTTGTGATCTAGCTTTTTATAAAATGTGGCATATTGAAATAACCAGAAGTAGCTAAATAGGTAGATGACATGTGACTTTCACACAAGTAATAGAATTAATACTTACTTGAGACATCAGAGTACTATCCACGGACCAGGCATGACAAAGCTGATTGATTTGTAGGGATGGTGTGCATTGTGTTGCAAAAAGTTCTGAGATTTCATCCAGACTCAATAGGAAAGATGCTCGGCTTCACTAATGATATCTGTCAGGGATGGAGGGAAGGCGAGGAGTGCAGCGGGCCTTTCGTGCCCTGCAGAAATTGTCGTGCTGAATGAGTGGTTTAATATTGATCATTTGAACTTTAAGGTGATATTAGCTGAAGACAGCAATTTGGAATATTATCTAACTAATATAGAATTGTTCTCTCAGGGCTAATTAGATATTAGGAGAAGCTGCACATTGAGCCCACTCTTGGTTCAAGGATCGTGTAATCAAAACAGAACAGAACATCCGTCTTCCTATTTTCTGGGTGTGAGAAATGGCATCCTGCTCACCTAATGGTTATTAGCAGTAGTTAATAACTGAGTATGTGCCAGGCGGCTTGGGTTTTACAGATAGTGCCACATGTAATATAGTATCACATTTGATCCTCATGTCAACCATTATCCAGATGAGAAAACAGAGGCAGAAAGAGGTTAACTCTCCTAAGGTTATAGAAACAGTAGGGAGCACACACAGCTGGGACTGAAATCTAGGCAGTCAACCTCTAGGGCTTATGTCCTTAACTCCTACGGCAGTGTGACCGCAGGCTGAACTGAATTAAACAAGTGTTGGTTGAAGGGGCAAGGACAAGGAAATAATCTGGTTTCATAACATGAGTCAGACGTTGGATGTTCAAAGATTGTTTCTCTCCACTGCGATTCTAGAAATGCTATTTCAATGCAACCTTGGATTACCTGGATCTCTGTTATCCTTATCTGGCAAGGCCACCCCAACGACACGTATGGGATGCATTGCCAAAAACGTGCCACGTGCGTCATGCCATTATCAGTCGTCTTTCTCTTTAAACTCGCCCAGGGAACTGGTTATTTAAAGGAATCTATTGGCAAATGCTCTTCTTGAAAATGAAAAATCTTCTTGTAATGAAAATAATACCCCCATGTTCTGTTTTATAAGTCTGATTTTTTTTTTTAACACCAGATCTTTTTTTCTTGGCAGGTGGGAGGTGTTGGTTTGAGTGGGAAGAATTTAGTCCTGAAGAGATATCAGGAGCCAAAGCCAGAAGCCCATTTGCTTTTTTATCCCTCTCCTTCTTAAATCTACAGGGTAAGGTGGGATATAGACCAGGAATGGACACGGTTGCACTGGAAGTGAGTTTTTCTGCCTGGGTCGTCACTGCCCCCTACCCCCCATGCTAGTCTTTCCCAGCAAGACTCCCTGCAGTGGACTCCACAGCAACCTGGTGAACACACTGGACCAGATCGCCAGCATCTGGAAGGCCGGCATCATTCAACTTGGGGTAAAGATCAAGGAAACGAGAGAAAAACATTTATCAGTTCTTATATGGAAGGCCAAAGGGATCCTTTGTAACTTTTCCACATATTCTTCCAATGGTGAACTATCAAAAAAGTCCAATGACACTTTCTCACAGAGAGCCCTTATCTCAGGACTCTTAATGGCATTCTCCTCACGAATGTGAGTTTGCCTGGATTTGTCTCTGTGTGCTTAACTGATTTACAGAGCCATTCTGAATTGTGCAAACTCTGGGGCCATGAATAAGAAAGGGGAGGGAAGACGCAAAACCTAAACTAAAACCTGTGCTCCCAGAATAACTGCTCCGCTGCGCCAGCTTCTTTACGAATCTTTACTTATTGTTATTTAAATTATGTTTGAAAAACTGAAAACTTCTCCCTGAGCTATATATAGATCAATGCTGCTCAAACTTTTCAGCTGAAGCACCTCAAACAGCAGAAGGGTTGAGCCACATAATCTGCCCCTGTCCCCCCATATTCTCCTGATGTCTGAGTGTCATAGGAGTCTGCTCAAAGGCGCCCCTTCCTCAGGATCATCTGTTTTAGCTTAAAAATTCACGTAGGTTTTGTGTCCCTGATTTGGCCCTGAGGGTGTAAGTTACCTCAGCACAGGGAGGTGGGTGCAGGTCACACGTCCGCCTCCTGAGCCATCAGGTTAGCTCTGGCTCATCTAGTCTGGGCTTTCAGGTCTCATGTGGACCAAATGTCACAGACATTTTACATAGAGTAGTATAACCAACCAGATTTTACTACGGTCAGAATTTCAGACCCTTTCTCAAATATGAAGAGATACGCTGAAGTCAGGTTAAGTTTAATTGATCAGGGTAAAGACAGAGGAGACAGTAAAGGGAGAGGATGTGTGTAACTTTAGCTGGCAGGGGATTTGTAAATATATACACATCTTAAATGAAGGTTAAAAGGGGAGAATGCAGTTGTGTGCCATATTACTGCGTTTCAGTCAACAACAGATGGCATAAACCACAGTGATATACTATACAGCCTAAGTGTATAATGAGCTATCCTACCTAGGTTTGTGTAAATACACTCTGCAATGTCCGCACAACGACAAAATCACCTAATGACGTATTTCTCAGAACTCATCCTGGTTGTTAAGTTGTGCATGACTGTATTCAGAATCATAAATATAAAAGCATTTTTACAAAGAGGGTTATGGAGAGTATACACGAAGCGATTTTACTCTTTTCGGTAATAATGTTGGTGGCGAAAGCACTGGTGTGTTATCCTGAGTCTCTTGTGTATATTGTAAGACAAAGCTGTGGAACTTATGAAAATGACTTGCTTTTTCAGAACTTCCACTTCTGGGACAGAAGCCCCTACGCTCAAGACCCTTTCAGACCTTGTTCTGTATACCTCTTCATCTGGCTGCTCATCTGTATCCTTTATAGTATCTTCTGTAATGAATTGGTAAATGTAAGTAAGTGTTTCTCTGAGTTCTATCAACCACTCTAGCAAACTAATCAAACCAAGGAGGGATATGTGGAAACCTCCCTCTATAGCCAGTAGGTTGGAAGCTCAGGGAACAACTTGGACTTGTGACTGGTGTCTGAGGTGGGGCCAGTCTTGTGGTACTGAACTCTTAACCTGTGGGATCTAAAACCTCTGTCCTCTGGATCCCCCACCCGACCTCCCCAGTTTGCACTGAGGCCTTACCCCCTGGGGATGCTCCCAGCAAATGAACTAGCACTGTGGGGGTACATTAGTGCAGGCTTATTCCTGCTGGCCGCAGAACTTCGACAAGTGGCCCTTTTGGCTAGAGGGCTCCCTATGGCTAGAGAGCTCTGCATTTAACTGGCTCAAGTTCTCTTAGAACTGGGCAGCAGTCTGGGGCTCTTCCTACCCGTACTCCTTCCTCCCCCCATCCCTTTCACAGGCATTAGACTTGTACTGTGGTCTGCAGGCTACCTTGCTACTCTTGGGTCCTGCCCTTTACTCTTAGAAGAAGGTTCCCCTCCAAAATCTCTTGCATGTATGATCCCATCTTAGTGTTTGTCCCTCAAAAGACCTGAACTAACCTAAAAACAAGTGAGCAATTATGAGATTTGCTATTTGCTAGGATTCTCAGCTTGAAAGAAGAAGATAGAATATAGAATAAATTAAAGAAAATCCCAGAATCCTGCATATGAAATAGAAGTATCAGTATGAGTTTGTGAAGAATTTTATCTTTAAATATTAACCAACCTCCAGGATGGTCCCCAGTGATTCTGTCCTATGAATGTTCATGGCCTCATGCAATCCCCTCCCCTTGCCTGACCTGTGAAACCAGTAGGATAGCGTGGGAATGACAGAGTGTGACTTCCAAGGCTAGATCATAGAAAACATTGTGGTTTCTGCCTTATTCTCCTGGCTCACTCACTCTGGGGAAAGCCAGCTGCCACATCCTAAGGACATTCAAGCAGCCTTTGGAGAGACCCACATGGTGAGAAACGGGGGCCTCCTGCCAACAGCCAGCACCAATTTGCCAGATTTGGAATGTACTATCTTGGAAGCAGGTCTTCCAATCCAGTCAAGCCTTCTGATGACTGCAGTCCTGGCCGACATCTTGGCTGCTGCCTTATGAGAGACCCTAAGTCACACCCACCCATGGAAGCTACTCTTGGATTCCTGACCCACAGAAAATGTTTGAAATAATAAATATTTATTGTTTTAAGCAGCTATGTCTTGGGGTAATTTGTTACATAATACTAGATAACACACACACACGCACGCATTTTATAACTTTGTCCATTCACTGAAAGGGTCTAAAAACAATATCTTATCCTTGTGGACATGCCTAGGGCTCAGACTATGGTCTTGAAATATCATTTCACTCTAAAAGGAGCCAGAGCTTCTTGGAGAAGTGAGTTCAGGTCCAAGGTAGGAAAGTACAAAGCGAACCTAGAAAAATTTTTCATTCCAGATATCAAGGGAGTTACCAAAGGCTATTAGGGACCTTTCACAAGGACTTAGGAGTCAACTTAAAGTGACTCCTATTAGCTCAAGATGGGATGATTTGAGCTTCAATAATGATAGTAGCAATGGACTAAAACCTATCAAATATGTGTAAATCCATGAGTCATAATGATATAAAAAATAATCAACTTTGGAGGATAATGGGAAACTAATTTATTATCTTCAAAACTGGTAAAAAATGAGAAAGAATCAAGTATTTAGTAGAAAAGAAAAACATCTCTTTTAAAAGTATTCTAGCTAATAAATGAAAAAGAAATGATAGAATTAGAACATCACCATTTTGCAACTCCTATTGAATTAATAGATTCAAATATTATCAAGAGCTTCTAATGTCACACAAGGAGAGACAACCTGACATTTTGTTCCTCCTGAGGAAAGAACAGAACGAAATCAAACTGAAGTCCAGTTAAGCTCCTGGATCCAGCTGCCAATTTGCAGGAGATACAGAGAACAGAAAACTATGTTGAACTGTACCAGGTATTCAATCAGCGGATTTGCATATTCAAATCCAGATTTGTATATTCAGTCAGCACAGTCAAATTGTGGAAAACTTTATGGGTCACACAGTGTGCTTTAACAGGTTAATTGTAAGGAAAAGAAAGGATTAAAGCGGAAACC
Organism: Rousettus aegyptiacus; assembly: GCF_014176215.1. Lineage (NCBI taxonomy): Eukaryota > Metazoa > Chordata > Mammalia > Chiroptera > Pteropodidae > Rousettus > Rousettus aegyptiacus. The sequence goes on along the minus strand of NW_023416306.1, from coordinate 150,473,376 downwards.
TTTAGATTCAAAGAGACTTAAAAGACACATTAAATCTTAAAAACAGGCAAGACTATATCACCGTGTGTAGAGATGCACACTTTGGGGATAAAATTATAAAGAAACAGAAAGAAGTGATTACTATAAAACGATGGTTCTCAAACTTTAAGCACACATCAGAATCACCTGGGATTTCTCAAAAAACACTGACCACTGAGCTCTATTCCTAGAGTTTCTGACTTAGCAGGTCTGTGATAGGGACCAAGAACTTGTATTACTGTCAAGTTCCCAGGCAGTAATGAAACCTTTGGTCCAGAGACCACACTTAGAAAACCACTGCCATAAGGCAGGAGACTGGCCACCTCAGATGTGAAGATGAGAAAGAAAAGAGGGGACTATGACAGACACAAGTGGGGAGCCAAGTTCTATTTCTTTGGCGTTGGTTATAAGAATGTTAATCTTATAGTAATTCATTTAAATTAGATTTAATTTAATAAGCTATATATTTATTTTATATATTATTTTTGTATTTGTGTTTTATTTTTAATAACGATGTTAAAAAATTAAAATTCTGCCAAATTAAACAAAGATATAGGCTTCTAATTTTCGCCATCCATTTAAGTGATTTTCTCATATTCCCAGACTAGAAACTAGGCGTGGCACATCTGCCTCAGATATTGCAAACGCGGTCTGTATTTTAGTTCTAGACTCATAGGCTGTCATGTACAGAAATGAAGTAAATCACTGAGAAATGGAACAGTCTCATATATAAGAGCCATTTGACAACTTATGCATCACTAGATGCTTCTCATTCTTTACCAGCAATATTTCTGAAGCATCAATAAAAGTCAATTCCTGTGTTTGGTATAAAATGTTTGGAGTTAGGCACAAAACGGAACGTAGTGCAGCACTAGTGGCATGGTGGTGAGCAGACCTGCCCCCCAAAAGACAGCATGGATCCAACACCAAGGCACTTTGGGTCTATTGGGGAAAAGCAGATTTTTTTAAAGCTACAAATAAAGCTATATAAAATTATAAACATTGACTATACTTTTAGTTGTTCTTTTACATTTGACTTTCCTTAACAAATTTGTGAGTCTAAATTTAAAGGTCATATTTATAACCCAAGTCTGAGAATATTCTTAAAGTACTTATGAAAAAATTAAGTTCCATCAAAACTTTTACGGGGATATCTTTACAGTATCTTAATTTTACTTCATCTTGCTTCCTTTTGATCACCATCGAATATTTATTATTTCCTCTTTGTAAGACACTGCATTGAGAGTTTTATAATAATCGATCGTTATTAAATTAAAATCAATGACCTATTGCCTAAAATCAATGGCATACTGCCATTTAGAACAAAAAGAAGACATTAGATTTTTTTTTTATGTGCATATCAAGTGATTGTCTCCCTATCTCTTGCTACTTTGATGTCAGCAATATGGTCATGGTGTTCAACTCCTTTTCTTTCCAATTTCTCCCTTTAAATGGTCAATGAAGGTCAATGAAGGTATTAAATTGTCAATGAAGGTATTGTGAAAGAGTATAGGTTCCTCTAGAATTCTGATACATTTGAAGAATGACCAGAATTAGTTATTTAATGGTGAGAGAGAAGAGTAGCCCCTACACAATTCCTCACTCGAGGAATATATGCTAAGGGCTTGCTTTACGGTTTTTAGCTGTCTGTTTTGTTTGTTTGCTTGTTTTGCTCACACTGTCAAAAATCATATGAGAGCTATAGACTTACACCTCAAAAGACGCCCAGATACACCACAAAACTGTATGACACTTTTAGGCTGTTTGTCAACACGCATGGATTTCCCACTGGGTTCAAGGACCATGTACAGAATACCTGGCTTCATTATGCTGTACTCTGCTGAATGCTGGCAATAGGAAAAAAGTAAAACAAATGGTCCCTATTTTTAAAGAGCTTTCAGCCAGTGAAGAACAAAATAGACAAAAATATTTTTATTGCAATAAGATATTTTAATTAAGCTATGTACAGGTAAAAGCCTTTTGATAAACAACACTATTATTTTTATATTCGGTAGCTTTTTCGAAAATGTCTTAGAGCTCTTTTTAAACCATATTATCCAGATGGAAAAACAGGGAAAAAAAGAGAGAGATTTTGAGCTTGCCAAATATGACTCAGCAGTCAGTGACATACCTAGAAATGGAAATGAGAAACGAAACAAGTTTTCAACAATCTACCTTGAAACGAGTGATCTATTAGCTCAGCACTGCAGTTAGGAGAGAGGCAGCTCTGACACTGGAGGGGAAAGCCAGTGAGTCAGCTCAGCGTGGAGACCAGGTTTGAAGAGAGCCCACCTGGGTGGAACAGTGAAGAACTCTGACTCCCAGCCTTAGTCACTTCCTCCCCGGTGACTGCAGAAACCCAACCAAGTTTTATGCAGCTGCCCATCCTGCCATCTGTGTTTTCTTTGATCTATGACTCTGTCACTTCTTATTTCTTAGAACAATTCCTGTTTCCTGCAGGTAGACCCCCCAGCTGGAGGTTGAAGGTGAAGAGAGTTCTAGCAGACTTTCAAGGGGCAGGATGAGGGTGGGGGTCTTGTATTGCTGGCCCCGAGAGCCTCCTGGTTAAAAACTCTTTAGAGGAAATGATGTTTCTGTCCTCAGCACCTAGCCTAGGGCCTGGCTCAGATGTGGATGTTTTATAAAAGTGTGTTGTGAAATTGAGTCAATACTTTGACATGTAAAGTCATAAAATCATGTAACCTTACTTATTAGAATGTGCTAGAGTTGTGTGCTCAGTATTCTCTACTAAATGTGGTTTCCTAAAAGGCAAATATGACATTTATTTATTTCTATATCTTTAACAATTGGCATAAGACCTGGAACACATTAGATGTCCAGTCAATTAATGAATGACTGAATGTTAAATTTTGAGAGTTTATATAATGGTAGTTCTTGATATGGAAAAAAGTGAGGGAGGAGTTATAAGGAGAAAGGATTTGAACAAAACTGTAAAGGACATTTTTATTAGACTACTGCTTATTTTCCTTAAAAACAAGCTAAAACCAAAAGTTTAAAAAAAATAATTACCTCACATAAATTGCCTGAGTCCAAAAGTAACTATGATTAAAATTTGGTTGATATCATTCCAGACATCTCTTAACACACAGGTTTACAGATAACATTTTAAAATATTAAACCGATTCATTCTAATTTCCTTCTTAACTGATTTCCCAGCAGCCTCCCATCATCAGGGTAGAGTTGTTGAGTTACAAGACTTATTGTTCCTGGGAAATTATAGGTACTGTCTGGAACAGGGAACACTGATTATAGCTGACTTCCTTGACCTCTTGGTTTCAAACAAAAAAAATATTCATAAAAGCCAGACATTATCAAGAGAGAAAAGGATTTCTAAGCTATGCTACCTCCCCCTTTAACATCAGTGCTAGATCCTAGAGCTTCTCCCTTAGCACAGAAGGAAACGCTCTCCTTCCTGTGATGGTCAGGCTGGATACTCTGGGAACACTACATTAGAAGGAGGATGTGCTACAGATAAAATGAAAATTCCAAAACCTGTCCAATTATGACTCTAAGAATTGTAGGAAGAAAAGGGCTAGACAGGGATTGAGAAAGTCTAACACAAGGTTCTGGTTTCGACCTGCCTCAGAACCTGTGTGCACAGGGAAAGACTTAGAGCATCCAGGTAGCTAAGAGGAACCCAGGGACTTGAGGGCTCCTCCACCCATCCTACAAGAAAGCTGTCAGTCTCTCGAGCAGCTCGAACACCCTACTCCAACAGAGCACAAGGCAACAGTGCAGCAGCATTGGAGAGGCCCAGGTAGACAATTCATCCCCAGATAACATCCCTCATCCCTGTGTTTGGCCTGCAAGGGACCAAGAAGTTCCTACGTGTCTGAGTGAAGGAATGCAGAGGGACTGATAGGGTCTGTGGACAGAGGCAAATGGCCAGGATCACAAATGCCAGTAGTGGGTGCCTCAGAAGCCACCAGTCTAGGATAAAGCCTACAAGAGCCAGTTCAAAGCAGAGGTCAAGGTAAAATTGGAGGGTTGAGCATGGGTTTGAGAACTTTGTCTTCCCCTCCTTACTGAGGCCACCATGAGTTCATGAAATCCACCTTACCCCACAAAGACTCTCCTTGGAGAAGAGAAAGGAGAAGGAGTGGAAAACTGAGAGACTGAGGATTTACCTAAATGAACTTCTTAAACCACTTCATTCTATTAATTTTACCAGACTGGAGCACAGTTTAGATCCCTCCATCCTTATATTCCTTCCACCTGACACAATAACCATTGCCACGTAGCTGAAGCTGCTTAAAAGCAATAGCAGAGCATTTATTGAAAAAGAGAGAGAGAGAGAGAGATGTCTTTTCTTTTTACAGATGACTATAGTACATTTGTAACTCATACAGATATACAAAGTATAGGGAGATAAACATAAACAAATCAACTTGTGACCCTATTATATGTATTCGTTAGGATTCACTTGCACATAGGAGAAACACTTTTACAGTTTAAGCAGACAGGAAATTGGGCGTATATATAGTTATGGAATGGATGGGGCAGGCTTCAGGCTTAAGCCTGCAGAAATGACTTCCAGAATACTTTAGAACTGGTGTGTTAGGCAGTATTTACTTCTGCCAAATCAGGAATCTGGAGAATCTGAAAGCTACTGTTCCAAATTCAAGCTCCAGGATTATACCACTTGTGGTAGTCTGAAAAATGCTCCCACCCTGACCCCCGCGTACCGCCAAAGATATCCATATTCTAATCCCTGGCTCCCCGTGGATGTTACCTTGTGTGGAAATAGGGTCTCTGTGGATGTGATTCAGTTGAGGATCTTGAGACAGGGTTATCCTAGATTATCAGGCTGGGCCCTAAAGGCATTCACAGGCATCTTTATGAAAGGGAGGCAGAGAGAGATTTAAGGCAGACAGAAAAGGGGAAGGTGATTGAAGATGGAGGCAAAGAAGACTAGAGTGATGTGGACACAAGCCAAGGAATACTGTCAGCCACCAGAAGACAGGAGAGGCAAAGAATAGATTTTTCCCGAGAGCCTTTGGAGGGCATTACTATTCCCAAACTCTTGAAGGACAGGAAGACACAGTAACTGAAATTGGAAGAGATGTTAAATAATCCATCATATGTACCATGCTTTCCATGATATTTTTAATACGCTATTACACTTAATATGACTCAAAAAAAATAAAAAAAGGAAATTGAAATGAAAAAAAGTGCCAAACTTCAGATATTTGTTTTTACTTCTCAAGCTATTGCTTCCTAAAAGAGATCCCTATAATTAAAAACAAAATTTAGTAGATTGGAGTGTTTTTAAAACAATTGTTTCATTTTCAGACAAGATATTTTGACTTCCTGATACACATTCATTGTTCCCAACTCCCCTCCTGATACTACCAAATTTTACCTTGTCAAGATTTTAACATTTCCATTCATTTTTATAGCATAAATCCCATAGGATTCAAAGCTAATTTCTGATTCTTTTTTCTTACTTTTCTATGTTTGACTTCTTTTTTTGATTCATCTCTTAGTTTCCTGCATTTCGACTTTATCAACAGGTAATTTTTTTAAAGAAGGATACATAGTAATGTATACTGACTTCTTGAATGCTTCAGATTATCTGACTAGTGCCTTTATCTCAATAAAATTCTTAGGTCACAAGTCTTTTCCCTCAAAACATGGCAAACATTGCTTTATATAGGCCTAGCATTAAAAGTTGTGATTTTTTTTTTTAACTACAATTTATCTATCCATCCCCTGGCTAACTTGATTTTATTCTTAAGCCTTCAAAAAAAGTTCTAGCAGTTATACTTCTCTCTTAATTTGGTTGGAGATATTGAAGCTTGTTTAAAAATTTTATTGGTTAGTTGATTATTTTTTGCTTTGTTTAGAAGAGGCGAATTTTACTATTTGCATATTATTGCATATTAATTTGAGAACCAGTTCCTGCCATCTTTACCTGAAACTTCCCAAGGACTAGTCTGAGAACTTCATTCGGTAGCCAGATCTTTGGGCCCCTGTTGGTCTTAAATATTAAAGACACACAAAGCCATAGCAGCCCTGCAGGCTGGTTCTCTCTGCCAGAGCAGAATACACACCTGTTACAAGTAGCAACCTGAGAAGTGGCCCTTCGTGTATTTGAAGATAGCTCTTGTATTCTGTCTTCTCGTTTGCAAAATGAGTATTCCCAGATCATTTCCACACCTTTTGCACTCTTAATGAGACTTGTCTTTGTCACCATCCCTCATAAAATGTGATTTCCAGAACAGAACACCGCAGATATGACAATGAACACTGCAGGTCCCAGCAGGCCTGGGTCTTTCTTTATTTTGGACCCTTTAAGTCTATGAATATGGCTCAAGTTTGTGTTAACATTTTACCAGCTATATTTTCCCGGTTATATTTTGCCAGTTACTCATGATAAATATGTTTTTAATTAAAACCTCTAAGAGTTTTTTTTTTTTTACAAGCACTGCTGTTAATCCATGTCTCTCCTATCTTATTTGTATAACTGATTTTTACAGTTGTTTTTTGCTTGCTAGTTTTGTTTTTGACCTTCAGTTATGCATTCTGTTTCCATTCATTATCTCAAATTTGGCCAATGATTTTGAATTACTGATCATTTTATTATCTAATGTACTAGTTATACCTGAAAGCTTTTGGAGTCCATTAGGTTTAAGACTTTGCTCCCTATTCACTAGTTATATGATACTAAACGAATTAATTGTCCCTCTGTGCTTCAGTTTTCTCATCTAGAAAATGGTAAATAAATAAATGGTGATAAAAATGGTATCTACCTTTAGTATTGAATATAAAGCACTTAACACTGCCTGACCTATATTAAGCAGCTAACGAAAGGTAATATTATCAGCATTATTGATTAAAGCGACAAAAAGGAGCTGATGAGAAAAAGAGCCCCTGAGGTTTGCATTAACTCTTTAACCAACAGCCCTTAAGGATGGTCTTCATGATGTTGTATCACCTAAGGGCACTATCATAGAAACTTCACCCTTTTGTAAGGTTATAATGAGAGATGCTGTCAACTATGTCGCTCAAATTCAGGTGAACAATGCTACGGAATTCTACCAATAGCCTATGGAAAAGGAACTGAGGTTGGTCTGGCCTTGTCCTGTCCTAGGGAAACTTTGCTTACTGACCTCCAGGATTCACTGCTTCCCCTTACAGCTTTGAGCTAGTGAATGTACTGATATCTCTACCAGGGGTACAAAAACAATGGTAGGTAAAATGTCCACTTTACTGACTAGAGAGGTGGTTTTCACACTAGGGCTCAACATTGTGCCTCAGGGGCTGCCCCCTTTCCAGGAGAAGAGGGAGAAGGTAAACTGGGGGTATCCCTAGCCTTCCTATCCTTATGACACCCAGAACATCTCTACTTTGAGCAGTTATCTGAGTCCCATTAGCTATTTTTAGATCACACCTTTTTAATCTTTGCTTCCCTTCAGTTTAAGAACAACTTTCCAGTTCTTTATGGTTTGTCAAAGGTCACTGAGGCTAGGCAGCAAGTTTATCTGCAACAAGTATTTCTGACCTCTGGGGTGTAACTCACTTGGGCCAAGAAATGCAGATGTGCCCGAGACGCATGGAGCTCTTGGCTCCTGGATTCCATTGGTGCCCACCACCTCTTATATCTCCCCTTCCAGGACGAAGAGCTTCCTCTGGCAGGAGAGGCAGAAGGCCTGCAGGACCCAGGAGCTCTGTTTTCTCTGTCATCTGTTATCATTACACATCTTGCCCCGAGCAAAGGGACTGTGTCTTCCTTGCTTTCCTTCCTCCTATAACTATAAAGGCCCTTTTCATTGTCTTAGCATGTTACACAGGACCCAGCTGTTCAGGACTTCAGAATCCCTGCGGCTCTCATAAATTGAGAATGATATTCATTCTTTCTCTTTCTCTCTCTCTCTCTCTCTCTCTCTCTCTCTCTCTCTCTCTCTCTCTCTCTCTCTCCTCTCCCTCTCTTTCTTTTTCATTCACAAACGTTTTCTAGATCTTGTCCAATGAGTAAGGCCACAGTTTTCATTACCATCCCTGCAGGCAAATTCTTCAGATGGTTAAAGAACAGGTATTGGTGCCAAATACCATAAGGTGTGGGAGTTTGCTATTTTTTTCTTCTCTTGTCTCTGAAGAGCTCACATATCCTTGCTGCAGTCTGTGAACCATTCATCTCTGACATGTGTTCCTAGCCCCTGACATCACTGTGTGGCAACACTGCCGTCCCAGAGCTAAGACTAAACAAACAGTCAATGCAGGGCAAAGGGGGAGCATTCATGTCACTGTTAGGCTTCTTTGTTAGAACCTGAGCCTGCCAAAGAAGGTCCTTCCAACTCTCACTGATTCATCCCCACACTGACAACCTTCTGAGCAGGTGTGCTGGCAACTGTGGCCCATCATTTTGTAAACAAAGAAAGTAAAGATTCTGGATAAGAAACTTATTCGGAGGCACATAAGGTGACAGGAATTACACAAATGGCTTCCAGGATCCAGACCCTGCCTATCTTGACACTGTCTGCTCCAAGTCTACACTAAGAATCTGGAACTCCAGGACCCACCCCGCACTGTGATAGAACTCAGGTATCATTATGTGCCAGGCACTGTTCTGAGAGATTTGCATGTGTCAATTCTTTTAACTTCTACAAAAGCCCAGGAAGTAGGGCCTATTATTATCCCCACTTGGTATTTGAGGGAATTGAGGCACAGAGATGCCAAGTAATTTGTCCAAAGCCACACAGTAATTAGTAGCAGAGCTGGCATTTGAACCCTGGCAGTCTGATTTCAGAGCCTAGAATAGCAATCTCCAGATGGATGTTCTGTTCTCATAGTTCTCATACCCTTCAGAGAAAGTGAGAGGAGATCTGTGGCTGACCCTGCTGTTTACCTAGAAACCATTCTCTCTTTCTTCTCACAGAGTTCTAATTTCATTCACTCCTCTGAAAGGCCATGTGCTTCAAAGATCAGGGGCCCAAGTTGCAGGTGGTGAGTCACAATTGGTCTCCCAGCCTGATGGGTTGAGAGGCAGACATGGAAGTGACTAGAAGGCTCTGGGAAGTCCCCTTGCTCTTCCCAAGAGTCACAGAGGAAGAAGCTCTGGCTTCCTGCCTTTAGTCAGTGTGGTAAGCAGGTAGATGAGATGCTTGAAGGTGCTGCAGTATTTTGGGACCATGAGGGGACAAGCCAAGGACAAGACCAATGCCTGTGAATGGAAGAGAGGAAAGGAAGAAAGAGCTAAGCCACTGAACCTCTGAATTAATCAGCCTTGGAAACACCTCATCTCAGAACTTTTTAATCACGCAAGATACTAGTTTTTCCTTATTGTTTAGTCAGGGTTTCTCAACCTTAGCACTTGTGATATTTTTGGTAGAATTATTCCTTGTTGTGAGAAGCTTCATTGCAGGATGTTTAGCTACACCCCTGGCCTCTACCTACTAGATGCCAGTAGCATTCCCCCGCCCTCCTCCAAGTACCACCGAAAATGTCTCCAGTTTTCCAAATGTCCCTGTGGAAGTAAAACCAACTCTGGCTGAGAACCGCTGGTTTAAGCCCTGGGTTTCCAAAATGAAGCATAGACAGTATTATACATTGATCTGTTTGGTTGTAGGAAAAAGGTATTAGAACTTTTATTTATAATAGATTTTATCTCCTCTAAATATTTCTAGTTAATTTTTTAAATTATGTTTATAAATATTGCTACAGTAGCATAAGAACATAATTTTTAAATAATGAACGTATTACAGAGTATGGTCGAAAAATTTTTCTGCAGTAGGAACATGTGATCGTAATAATTTGAAAACCACTTGTTTAAATTACTTCTGGTTCTATTTCCTCTTACTTGCAGCCAAAAGCATCCTAACTCCTTAAGAGGATAATAATATTAGCTACCTATAATATTATGAGTTATAATGAAAATATATATTTAGTCTTTACTCCATCTTGGCACAGAGCTCCTAAAATTTCCTGAGTGATGAGGAAAAAGGTGTCTTTTGTTATTCATAAAAAGCTCCTTTCAATAACACCTGAGTTTATGTTCATGAGGTGAATTTTGGAAAGCCCCTAAAGATGGGGGCTGGTTTCCAGGGGGAACTAACCAAAGTTGGAGGGTTGGAACTTTCAGCCCCATGCCCCAGACCTCTGGGGAGTAGAGAAGTACTGAAGGTTGAATTAATGATAATGTGCAATGATTTAATCACTCTTGGCTACATAAAGGAGCCTTCATAAAAACCCAAAAGGATGGGGTTCAGAGAGGTTCTGGGCTGCTGAATGCACAGAGGTGCTGGGAGGATGGCTGTCTAGAGAGGACATGGAAGCTCTGCGCCCCTTCCCCCATACCTGGCCCTATGCATCTCTTCCATCTGGCTGTGCCTGAGTTACATTTTTTGTAATAAACTGATAATCTAGTAAATAAAAAGTTTCCCTGAGTTCTGTGAGCCATTATAACAAATTAAAACCTGTGGAAGAAGGTAATGGGAATGATGCAAGACTGGGCAAATTGTCCCTAGCGGGGACTCAAGTCCTACACCAAAAGAAGGAGGGTCCTTGGCTCCACACAGGAAAGATTCACTAGCGAGCCAGAGTTAGAGACAGAGGAAAGTTTATCAGAGAAGGACTAACGCTCCAAAGACAGAGCGTGGTCTCCTCTCAGAGTCAGAGAATGAGATCCTGAGTGTTTGGGGCACTGGGTTCATATCTGTAGTAAAGAATGGAATGAATGATTGGGTTTATCTTTGTACAAGATACACCTTATGTTTTCCTTGTATGGTACGAGTGGACTTTAATGGGATGGGTATACAGTCGTTAGTACTCTCTGCAGGGACCTCCCTTTGTACTGTAGGTTCCTTGTGGTCTGGCTGTATGGCCAGTTAGCTAGTTCCCCATGTCTGGCAGAATGTAGCAGGCTTTGAATGTTTACTATGTGCTAGACACCGTTTTAAGCCATCACTTAATCTTCACAACAACCCTAAGTGGTAGGTACAATCATTTCCTCATTCTACAAGTGAGAGCGCTGAGGCCAAGAGAGATGAAATACCTTGGCCCAGACCAGGAGCCTGGCACACAACAGAGCCAGGATTAGAAAGCAAGCGGTCCGGCTCTGAAGCCTGTGCACTTGACCATCATGCTCTACAGGGGCCAGGCTTTAGGTTACAAAAGAGGAAGCAAAACCTCCAGAAAGTTAAAGAATTTCTCCAGATAAAGCAGCAAGTCATGGCAGAACCGAAGACAGAGGGGAGTAGAAATGGCCCATGAAGCATCTGGTCGGCCTCTGTGGCAGGAAGTGGGTTCAGTTCTATCCCAAGAAGCAGATGGCATTTTTCATGGAAATGTGAGGAATCAGATGCACCTCTGCTCCTGTCTCTATCACTCTCCTCTCCAGCTGAAATCTCTCTCCTCCCCACGCCCAAGCCTGATCTATCACTGGTCATTTCAAAGTGTCAGGTGTCCCAGAAAGCGACCCCCACTTGCTGGCACTATCCTTAAGACAAGAAGAGACCAAGAAAACTCTTTTTATTGGCTTGTACTGAGCAAATATAGAAAGGGTAATCCATGTACTTTCAAATTCTCTTTGTTTACCATAAGAAATTACCTGGTCATGTTCTTTAAACTAAAAGTAATTTCTTCTGAGGGAAAGAAGATAAAAGAAACTGTGCCTCTGACCTTTAGTATTAAAATATCTTTATATTTCCTCAGAGTGTGGTAAAGCACAGGCAGATTTTATAGTCTCAAACCCTTTCATTTCCTCCTCTTAAAAGCTGCTTCTAATTGCACATTTTAAGTGCTGGAACTATGGCTCAGGGGTCTATTTTCTCTACCAAAAAAAGGTGAATTAGTGAAAAAGAAGAGTGACCAGTGCTAGGAGGATATTACCAGAAAATACAAGTAAATGTATCACTTGGGGGCAATGTTACTAAAAATAAAAAGCAATGTATCAGAGCCATTCTGAGATTCTTCCATGAATCTTTCCAGGATTCAGCAATTAAATAAATGATAATGAAGGAAGTACTATTAAGCTAGGTTCTGTACTGGATGGCAGGGGCACAATGTGATCAAAATAGACGATGCCCCTGCTCTCACTGAGCTCATCTTCTAGAGGCGAAGAGACAGGCTATAAACAAATGAACCAAGAAGTATATAATTTGTCATGTGGTGATAGCGCTGCGGAAAAAAAATAAAGCAGGTAAGGGAGAAAGATAGTGATGAAATGGGTGGTAGGGGTGGTATAATATGAAATATATTTAGTCTCTGTCCTCAGTTCCTGGCACAAAGCTCCTAAAACCCTTGGAATTTCTTGAGTGACTGGGGTGTCTTTTGTTACCCAGAAGGGGTCCCTTTTGAGCACACCCAAGTTTATGCTAATGAGGTGACTTAGAGGGGGGTCCAACATAGCCTCAGAATGGGGCTGGTCACCAGGAGGACCAAGTGATTAGAAGGTTGGAACTTTCAGCCCCATCCACTGACCTCTCTGGGAAGAAGTAGGAGGCTCCAGATAAAGCTCTATAAAAACTCTTGAACAATGAGATCTGGGGAGCTTAAGGGTTTGTGAGTGTATCCATGTGCCAGCAGGGCTGTGTACCACAGTTGCCTGGAGACAGAAGTCCCTATGCTCAAGACCCTTTCAGACCTCGTTCTACCTCTTCATCTGGCTACTCATCTGTATCCTTTATAGTGTCTTCTATAATAAACTGGCAAATGTAAGTAAGTGTTTCTCTGAGTTCTATGAGCCACTCTAGCAAACTAATCAAACCAAGGAGGGAGTTGTGGAAACCTCCCTCTATAGTCAGTAGGTCAGAAGCACAGGGAATATCTTGGACTTGTGATTGGTGTCTGAGGTGGGGCCAGTCTTGTAGGACTGAGCCTTTATCCTGTGGGATCTGACACTGCTTCTAGGTAGATAGTGTAAGAATTTAATTAAATTTGTAGGACACCTGGTCCGCTGAGAACTGGAGAATCGCTAGGTGGCGGAAAACACACGAAGGAGCAGGATAAGGTGAGCCAAGAAGTCTTCTCGGGTACGGTAACATTTAGGCAGAGATCTGAAGAAAATGAGTGTGAGGGCGGAAACCCTGTGGTTTTTCTGCAGAAGAAACAGCACATGCAAAGATCCTGAGGCAGGACCGTGTTTGCTGCAGTCAAGGAAGAGCAAGGAAGCCAGTACGAGAGCCTAGTAAGAGACGGAGAAAGAGATAGGATATGGCAGACCTTGTAGGGCTTTCTAGGTCCTGGCACAGACTTGAAAGTTTATCTGAGAATGTTATGAAGCCTTTCAAAGTTTTGAACAGAGGAGTGATAAGAAACGACTTCTCTTTTCAAAGGATCTGCTTTAGCAGAATCTCCATGAATGCTTCTCCAGAACTTGGCATTTCTCACCACAAGCAGTGAGAAAGCTGATGGCCTCGTGGGGAAGACAGGTATGGGTAACTGGAAAGAGAACCGCAGGATGTTTCGGAAATCTACAATAGGAGGATCTGATCCAATCTGAGGATCCGAGGATCCCAGGGAAGGCTTTCTGGAGGAAGTGATGTGAAGCTAAGACTTAAGAGATAAGTAGAGGAGATAAAGAGAAGAAGGGAAGAGCTTTCTAGGGATGGGCAATACACATATAAAAACCCCAGGTGTTGAGCAAGCACCGGCTCTTTGGGGGAACTGAAACCAGGGGCCAGGGTGCTGGGTTACCACTAGAGAAGGAGGGGCCCATTCCTGAAGAAAAACAAAGAGAATTTGGAAGTGAATGGATGTCTTCTGAATGATGAGGTCTGGTCAGGATCCTAAAGCTACAGGGATTTTCCTTAAAGGAGCCACATTGATCAGATTAACATTTTCAGAGGATGACTCTACTATGACTTTTGCCCTTGGGCACCTAAATAGATGAAGGTGCCATTCCTGAGAGAGGGAACTAGGAGCAGCCATGTGGTTTGGGATTCTAGAGCCTTGGCCAAGGCTGGTTTCACCTCTTGAGCAGAGCCAGCGCTAGTTACCAGGTAGGTACAGTGTGCTGGAGCCAGCTTGCACCCACGAGACAGTTGTTAGGCTGGTAACTTGAAATCGGCTATGGGAGGAGAATTTACACAATTGGGATAAACATTACAAAACGCAGTGTCCCTTCCAGAGAGCTGGTGTACAGCACACCACCTGCGAGGAAAACTTGGCTCTGGTTTCAGGCCCTTCCGTGACTAGTTGTTGCTGCTTCAGTTGTTTGAGAATAGAGGTCATTATTCCTCAGTTTTGTTACAAACTGTTGACCTTCCGACTTGGATTTAATGCAAGGGTATTTTCTTAAATTGTAGGTTATCTTCACCAGGCTCTAGTCAGAGTCGAGAATGCAAGCGGCTGTGCAGCACTGGAAAGAACCCTGGATAACCTTGACACAATCCCAGGAAACCAGTCTTGGCTGCTTTTTTGTTTTATGGCTTTCCGGACTTCCTGTTTAGACACCTTGCCTCCCCTTGATCTTTTATCTGATGCCAAGATTCCAGGATTAGCAGGAGATTTGAGATGGAGGCAGATACTGGAAAGCGCAATACGCACGATGCCAGGCGATTTATCTATCCATTCACCCAACCGACAAATATTTTCTGAGCATCGAGTATGTGGCATATGCTTCCTAGTGCTGGGGATACAAAACTGAAGAAGCCCTTTGGGGTTCTCAACATCACTGGGGAGAGACACTCACAAATAACTCTAATGCCAGTTTTCATCAAGATGTGTTCCACCACACACACACACACACAAACCCCCACAACAAGTAACTCAAAGTGACTTGAACAGCAAAGACATTTTTTGTCTCAAACATCGAATAGTCCAGAAGTAGGGCAGGTGCCATGTACATTACGTAAAGTTCCAGGTCACCTTCTCTGTAATATTCTTGGATTTGCCTTGGTCTATGTGTACTGGTGTCTAAACCAGGCCAGAGGTAATATGGCTGCAGTAGTCCCAGCCATCACATCAGACATCACAACATTCGAATGAAGAAAGCAAACCATTTCTTCTGGTATCTCTTTTCATGAGAGGACACTTTTCCACAAATTTCCTAACAGAGGTTTTTCTGTGTCAGTTCCCAGAATCGGGGCATGTGTCCATTCCCAACCTCACTACCAGCAAAGGGAATGAGAAAACCTTGATGGGCACAGACCAGTCAGAATCTACCTCTGATACTGCCAATGGGGCCACCATCCCTGTGTCTCATGGGGGAGGAGTGGATACCTGAATACAACTGAGTTCTATTAGTAAAGGAGAATGGGCTGAGGGCTCTGGGTGGTTGGTGGGTGGCAAATCATGTCCTCTACACAGGACTGGGGAGATGCTATATTACAGGTGTCTGGGAATTCAGAGGGAGGAACGACATTTTCTGGGCAAGGAAGTAAACGGAATACTTGGGAAGGTTCGAAAAGAAGGTGATTTAGGAGCTGGGCTGGGGATAAATGAGGCTGAAAGTGGTGTTAGATCCAGATTGAGAGGGAGGGTCTTATAAGCCCTTCTTGAAGGATTTGCCTTAATCCTACAGGAAATGTAGAGTCACTATGCATATATTTTGTTTCTTTTTTTTTTTATTTTTGTTTTTATTATGGTGACATTGGTTAACAAAATCTAGTAAGTTTCAGGTGTACAATTCAAAAGTAGGGTACATGGATGTGTGTGTGTGTGTGTATATACATATATATATATTGCATTGTGTGTATGTGTGTGTGTGTATATTTTTTTTTTTTGCATTGTGTGTTCACCACCCATAAATTCCTTTCTCACCACATATTTGACCCCTTTTATCATATTTACATCCTCCCTCCCCTCCGCCCTCTGGTAACCACTAGTCTATTATCCATGTCCATGAGTCTCTGTTTGTCCTGTTCGTCTGTTGCTTTTAGGTTTATATCCCACGTATAAGTGATATAATGCGATTTTCAACTTTTTCTGTCTGGCTTACTTCCCTTAGCAAGATTATCTCGAGGTCCATCCATGTTGTCACAAATGGCCGTATTTCATGGAATGAGTAACATTCCATTGTATATATGTACCAAAGTTGCTTTATCTAACCATCTATCGTAAGACACTTCAGTTGCTTCCATATGAAAAATGCTGCTATGAACATCGATGTGATATGTTTTCGAGTCTTTGGGGTAAATACCCAGTAGAGGGATTGCTGGATCATATGGTAGCTTAATTCTTAGCTTTTTGAGGAAACTCCATACTGTTTTGCATAGTGGCTGTACCAATTTGCAGTCCCAGCAGCAGCGTGTGAGGGCTCCTTTTTCTCTGCTGTGCATATTTTAACCCATTTCCCGTTTGCCTTGAAAACACTCGCCAGTGGCGTCTGCGGCGGCAGCATTTATCCGAGATAACTCGCGGATTACAGTCCTAAACTTACCCCCAAAGTCTGCCACGAAATCTCTCACTTTTATTATTATTTTTGCATCACTCTGGTATATCGATAGTCTTTAGAAACAAATGACATCATTCTATTTATAGTATTCTGTTTTTAGTAGTGGTATTTCCATTTACGAAATATAGTAATTCTCGATCGCTGAAAATGTCAAATCCTAGAAAATGTAGCATTTCTATGCATGATGTTAAATTAACACTGGCAGTGAGCTGTGCTTTTTTTTTTTCTGAAATGAGAAGTGGGTTAATATTTTTAAAACATATTTAAAATATGATATAAAATGTATTCAAATCATAAGAAATAAAAAAGGGGAAGAAGAACAGCCACTTACTGAATGTCTGCTGTGTGCTAGAGGCCATGTGGATGCTCTACCCAGACTCCTTCCTTTAATCCCCACCACAACTGCTGCAGAAGGCTTTTTGAGGAAACTCCATACTGTTTTCCCCACATCTTACAATGAACAAATAGCTCAGGGATCAGGGATCACAGCCTAATCAAATAAGAGGAGCCTTCACTGACTGACGTTTGCTCAGGGACCAGACTGCAGGTGTGGCAGTTCCCAAGCCCCTGGCAGTGGGGGTAAGACAAGGCACTGGTGGAAAGGGCATGAAGTGGCTGTTACAATAGCACAGAAGGGAGGTGACAAGCTTCTGGACTGGAGCAGCAGCGGCAGGCTGGATGGAGAAGACAAAACAGATGAACAGCGGCAAAAGTCATGAGAATCCATGACACTCACCGCCTTTGTGGGTAAAAAGAGTTTTCCAAGACAGTTCGACCATAATCCTTGCTTTGAAAATTCAAAATTTTCCAATCCTGATAAGATATTAGGGAACAATTTGAGCATAATGTGAATTTTGGAATTAGTTATTTATGTATTTGTCCCTCAGGAAACACTATATAAATGCAAAAAACTGCAACCAGTTTAGAAATACACAAAACACTTGTGTGTGTGTTCATGCAAAAACACCCCCAAACCCCACAAACATCTACCAGCTGCCTCAGTTTACCACATGTGTTATGAACCACACTTGTCCACATTCGGTGTTACAGCTTTGATTTCTGATAATCCTCCTCCTCCTACTTCTCAATAACCCAAAAACTACAGCTCTCCTGATGCCCATTTCCACAAGAAAACTTCAGGTTTTGTCAAATGCCATATTTATTGTATTATTTATGTATTTCTCAACCATTTAACATGTGTAAGACCATGCTACCACTTTTGTTAGGTTCCTATCTCTTTTTTATAACGTCCCTGATGAACTTCTTAAGTGTTATGCCTATTTTTCCAATAGCCCTATGGTTTTTATTGATCAATTTTGCACAACACACTGATTTTTAGGAGCACACATATTGATTATTGTACACTGACTCTACCTTAAGTTTTCTGGTTTAGATACCTGGACTTACTGAGAGGGGGTTTGGTGGCTGATGGGGAGATTGTGGCTTTGGCTTTGGATGTACTGAGTTTAAATTTCCAGGAGAAATTGGAAAGTATCTAAAAGAGAATTTAAAATATTAATCTGAAGCTTGGGGGTGGGGGGAACAAACAAGAACTAGGGGATACATAAGTAGTCTTGGAGACAACTAGCAAATACAAGGTAACTGAAGCCACAGGAGAGAGGCTTCCCAGAAAGACGTGAGGAGTGAGAAGATGAGAGCGCCTAGAGGAAACCTGAGGGGCACCAGCATCCAAAGGCAAGCAAGGCAGGGGAAGAAGAGCCAGAGAAGGAGCCTGAGCAGCAGACGGGGGGTGGATTGGTGAGGGAGGGTGATGTCGGGAAGTCAAGACAGGTCAGAATTTAAGGTGGTAAAGAGGCCCAATCATGTCAAATGTTACAAAAGTTCAAGGAATGAGGAGTGAAGAGTGTGTGTTGGATTAGGGCGTTCGGAATTCATTTTCAGTCATGGGGAGCAGAGGCTTTTGGAGTCTCTTCACTCAAAATTTATAGGACATGAAGAGAAGCAAAAGAATAGTATTTAGTAAGGGAGTCACAACCAAAGGAAAATTTAACAGATGTTCCTAGCGTGAGGAAGAGAGATTAGAAAAAGAGAAAAGGAGATTTAAGAAAAGAAGAAAGTGGGAGGAGACAGAAAGAAATGAAAATGGTTAAATTTGGAAAGATGGTCCTTTTCTCTCCTCTGAGACAGAAATGAATAAGGCAAGATGAATTTAGAATAGTAGAGTTTATATCAGGGTCTGTATTCTCTTCGGGAAGTAAAGGAAAAGTGAAAATAGGATTAACCGAAAAAAGGGTTTATTTTTCTGGCATAACAAGAAGCGACAAGAAGTAGTCAGTCCATGGAGGACGCAGAGGCTCCAGAATTTTATCAATGCCCAGACTCCTTCTATATTTCTACCCTGCCAGCCTTACTGTCTGACTTCTGTCATTACTCAGACAATATGGCTGCCAGCACTCCAGATATGTCTTCATTTCAGAAGAAAACATGGAGGAAGGTAAAGAAATTGAATGCTAGCTATATCCCTCTTCTTCTTCTTTTTTTTAATCAGGAAAAGCAATAGTTTTCCCAAAGGCCCACACCCAATAGATTTCCATTAACATCTCACTGGCCAGAACTAGCTCTGGCTGCAAGGGAGTCTGGGTAGTTAGTGTTTTTAACTCTCAGGAAGGAAAAAAAGGGAGAATGGCTATTGGGTTAACGACTAGCTATGCCTGCTGCTCTGAGAATAAGAAAGAATGAATTTTCAGGACACAGCTAGGTTTTGAGTACAAAAACTAGAACTACTAGCACTGATATGTTGTCAGGTTCCATCATCAGTTAGCTGGGTAACTGAGGCGTAGTTATCTTACCTCAATGGGCCTAATATTTTCTCATCTATAAGAGAAAATAGTTAAACCATATTATTTCTAAGACTTAAAAATAATTCTACCACCTGTAATTTGAAGGACTTATATAATATCCATTTCTAAAATACCAGGAAAATATGATTGACTTTCTTAGAAGTGTGAGAAACATGTTGATAATTCTTTAATAAAGTTAGCACTCTTTCAGTGAAGTACATAGGAAAAATGCTATTTATAGGTAAGTTTGATAAGGCTTATTTGTACACCAAATTCAAGTTTTCAGAGTTAAATACTCACTCACAAATAGTTCTCTAATATAGACACAAATAAGTGCAATTACAGAGTGGAAGCCCATGGAATTTAAACAATTTAACAGAAACAACTGAATTATTCTCCAAAAAAGATAAACCAATTGATATTCTTACCAGCGACGTACTAGAATGCCAACTTCCCTAGTAGAAAACATATAAAAACAGGAATAAATAAATAGTATTCTGAATTCTTTTATTCTTTGTCAGATACTGTCACATGCCCTTTACAATCATTACTTTACATAATTCTCCTCATATGCTATGAGGTGGGTAGTATTATTATGCCTACTATAGAGATGAAGAAACTGAGGCTCAGAAAGTTTAAAGAGCTTGCCCAGTGCCATACACTTAATTGCTGGCAAAATTGAGGCTGGATCCTAGGTTTCTCTGACACTAAGTCCATCCTCTTAAATCCCAAACTTGACTGCCTCATTATTCCTACTGGGTCTTTACATGAAGAAACATGGAAAGACTTCTCTATCTCGCCTCGAGAGTCTTCCCAGAAATTCTAACATTGCAAAAGCTAGAAATTGGTAGACAGCAATATCACTCAGAATAAGTCTAAGACACCACAGGCCACAAAGTGGTAATATTCACTGATAAAACCTTCAAGGATCATAAAAGGCCTCCCTTTGATGGTTTCCAGCAGTGTGGATAACATAGCAGCAAAGGAAATATTTTTCACCTTTTCTTCCCTTAGCTCAGTAGGAACTAACTGTGTCTTCTGGTTACAATTTTAAAGAAAATCTCGGGCTTTTCTTGTTCTTTGTTGTAGACCCGAAGTGAGGTTCCCACGGGTCCTGATCTATGCCTCTTTGATCCTCCCTGGATATGTGCTCATTCACACAACCAGGTACTGAACTTTGTTTTGTTATAACATATAACCACCACGGGAGGAAAAAGAAACCACTGAATGGACTGACCTGTGCTCATAGAGTAGATTTTGTTGTAACAAGGTCAACAAACTGTAGTATTAGTCACTGACTTGTCTTAGAATCCTGCCAAGCCAGAAATGGCCAGCACAAGTAAATCTTCAGAGTTCCACCAAGGCCTTTTTAAAGTACGTAAGAAAAATGGGTAAAGACAGGGTTGAAATGGTCATTACAAATCATAGTAATTTGATGAGAGGTAATAACATCATCTTCGAAAGGCATTTACTCACATCGTGGGACTGCTGGGGTGAGAGGGATACTCTTATTAACCAGTGAGCAAGAAAGATGCTTAGATCAATTTGAAAAAAACTAAGAGTCCTCTATCTCAAAGCCCTGAGAAATGGCTTTGACTGATATAACCATCCATTGTTTTTTAAGTCTATTAATCAGGTGGTTTACAGTGATTCTTTTGAAGCTTAATTCTGAACTTGCTTATAATCAAATTCACCCATTTTACACATATAATTTAATGAGTTTTGGCACATATATACAGTCATGCAATTACCCCAGTGTCTATAGAATTTGTACTCCTCTTTCATTCCTGATATAGGTAATTTATATTTTCTCTCTTTTTTTTAATCAGTCTTGCTAGGTGTTTGCCGCTTTTAATAATCATTTCAAAGAACCAGTTTTTGGTTATATTTTCTCTATTGTTCGTCTATTTTCTAGTTCATTGACTTGTGCTTTTATCTTTATTATTTCCTGAATTTCACTGCATTTGTGTTTAATTTGTTCACTTTCTAGTTTCTTATGTTGAAAATTTAGATAATCTTTTTTAGTAACAGTTTTATTGAGATATAATTCACATACTATCCAATGGTTTTACATAGATTCAGAGTCGTACGACCAATGTCAAACACATTTTATAATATTTTCATCAGCCCCCCAAAAGAAATCCTGTACCTTTTATCAGTCATCCCATCAACGGATGACTAACCCCTTTCCCCAGCTCTAAACAACTACTAATCTAATGATGGTCTCTAGAATTTGCCTATTCTGGTCATTTCCTACAAATGGAATCACACAGTATGTGGTCTTTTGTGACTATCTTTTCACTTAGTATAATATTTTCTTTCTCTTTTTTTAGTATAATATTTTCAAGGTTCATCCACATTATAGCATGTATCAGCACTTAATTCTTTTCATTGCCAAATAATATTCCACTGTATAGATATATCACACTTTATATATCCAATCATCAAATAATAAATAGGTAAGTGATTTTAAGTTTTTTTTTTCATTCCTAATATAAGCAGTTAAAAATATAAAGTTCCATATGAGTCCTCCTTTAGCTGCATCACACAAACTTTGATATCTCATATTTTCATTATAATTTCATTCAAAATACTTTCAAATTTCCTTTGTGAAATAAAGCATAGATTTTTATAAATGTAGTGATGAATTTCCAAATGTTTGAGACTTCTGTCTCTATTCTACAGATTGAATAGTCCCTATTGATCTATCTTCAAGTTCACTGTTTCTTTATCTGCCTCCAAAATCCTGTTAAAAGCATCCAATGAATTTTTTATTTCAGTTATACGTTTTAGCTCTAAAATTTCCTTTAGTTCTGTTTCTATAATTTTTATTTCTATGCTGGGATTCTCCCATTATGTTCATTTGCTACAATCAATCGTTTCCTAAGTCCCTGAACATATTTATAATGGTTGCCTTAGAGTCCTGTCTATTTATTACAATAACATCTAGGTTATCTCAGGGTTCCTTTTTTTCCACCTGATTATAGGTCACATTTTTATGTTACTATGCACATGTAGCAATTTTTAATTAGATGCTAGTTATCATGAAAGGTACAATGTAGAGACTCTGGATTCTGTTTTGTTCCGTTAAAGAGCGATCTTTATTAACTTGGCTAGACTCAAATTCCAAACTGTTTCTCTGCATTCAACAGCAGCTGAACTATGCTCAGTTATTTCTGCTTCCAACTGGTGCCTTTCCTTTCTTTTCCATTCTCTTTCCCTCTTCCCCTCAGGACTCAAGACAATGGATTGACAATTGCACTCAGGGAAACAGTTACCAACTTGAAAACCTCACAAGGTATACTTTCTGCTTTTAAAGATGGATTTCATTCTGTTTACTTTTGATAGGTCTCTGTGTATTCAAATTGTCCTTCTTAAACATTTTGTCCAGGTTTTATAACTATTATTTGTGAGAGGGTTAGTCTAATAAGCTGCTCTGCTGTTATCAGCAGCAAAATTTGTTTTCAAACAATTAAAAAAATATACACCACTTACAAATATCTTACAAGGAAGTGATCTATATAGGATATACCCTAAGAAAATGGTTTTGAGAGGAATCAAGATTTACTAAGAATATTACAGAAATTTGGGAAGTGAAATCTTTTTGGGGCAATCATATTTACTCTCGATGGTGCATACATTAGTTTGAAAAGGGAAAGAAATTGAAAAGGAATAAGCATTCTAACTGTTATATCAAATTGAAAAATTGGTATTTTTCATTGAAGACTTTAACATTGAAGAAATCAGTGCATTGCACACATAATTCAAAGTCTCAAATTTTAAACATACTCTGTCAAATTGGGATCAATTGCTATGTTGGATGGCTTGTAGTTTGAACCCATCTCACTCAGATTATCTGTAGCTATAAATGACAAACAAGCATCCCTGAGTCTGTGACTAAAGCAGTTGCCACAAAGCTAATGAGGCTGATGGTGGTAGGGCACAGTGACCCCACAGACTCATAGTCCTAGCTTCTGGGAGAGCAGCAGCGCATCATGAATTGGGGAGGTAGATAAGGGTAAAGGGGGTCAGATACGTAGTGACGGAAGGAAATTTAACTTTGGATGGTGAATATACAATGCAATACACATATGATGTATTATTGAATTGTACACTTGAAACCTATATAATTTTATTAATCAATGTCACCCCCGTAAATTTAATTTTAAAAATAGATAGATAGATAGATAGATAGATAGATAGATAGATAGATAGATAGATAGAGAACTGGCCTATCTAATTAGGGGAGGTCATAACAGATCTTTTTCCTCACAGAGAAACTCAGGTTCACTCTTTGGCAAGAAAATTTTATAGTATATAAATCATGCAGATCAAAAATTTTAACATCACATAATTTAAGCTAGTCTTACGACCAAGTAACTGGTTAATAGATTAGCAAGATGAACCTGTTAAAAACTCCACTGTTATCATTGATTCCTTTGGGTTATGAGTGTTCTCTCAGATTCTTCTTTTGGAAATGAAGCTCATCTTGCACAGGTTAAGATCTTAACATTTTGGAATAAAAATATTTGAAAGTTCTTTCTTCCTCTAGAACTGTATCAGGACAACATGGAAATATTAGGTTCAAAGTCCGATAATTTTTGCCTTGAAATAACGGAGGTTATTATTCTAATTTTGACTTTTTTTTTTTTAAGCAAGTTCACATGATTCAGCAAACCATCAAGATTTAGAGGCAGATAAAGAGAAAAAAACCCTGGTTCTTGGAGATAAACTGAGCCACTGGCTGAAACACAGAAGAAATGGGAGTAAACTATGAAAACATTATGAGATGGAAGCAACAGTTAGAAGGAATCAAAATAAAACTTCAGTGTTATTTTGAAGAGCCACCAATACTTAAAGTTCAAAGTATCATGCTATGTATGTTACTTTAACCGGTCAGTGCATTGCTGGATTTAAAAAAATAATAATTTTTTAAAATTATGGCAAAACATATATAACATAAAATTTATCATTTTAACTATTTTTAAGTGCATGGTTCAATGGCATTAAGTACACTCACACTGCTGTGCAACTATTGGTATATTTTAAACAGTATAACCTTGATGATGGCCCTATGATAGCATTACCTAATATCTATTCTCTCTAAGGCTAATGGTTTTTCTTTGAGAAAAGAAGAACTCAGGGAGAAGACCTTACTGACTGATGGGTGAAAGTTACAGGGAGGAAGAATTTGGCTCAACATGAGAAAAAACTGTCTATATTTAGATCTGACCAGCAGGAACAGGAGGCCTGGGAGCTTCCTTTGAAGGTGAAGAGTGTTCACACAGGGGCCCTGAGGCCATCTGTTGGGCGTGTTTTGGAAGAGATTCCTGTCCAGGGTGGGAGAGGGACTCTTCTGGGCTTCTTTCCAACTATGAGATCCTTTAGTTGAACTCAATTGCAATACACTCAGGTTTCAGATGCACTTATTGGAGTTCAAGTACACTAGGTTTGGGCTTTAAAATAGTCACACTTAAAACCATTTATTGGCAGTTTTTATCCTTTCCTGGCACACTGGCTGCTGCTTTTGAAGAAATCATTAAAAGCAGGATACTTAGGTTTCAGGCCCCCGCTAACCATTTACTAACCAAGAGATGTGGGGCAGATGATCCTCGCAAAAACCAGTTTTCACTTAAATGGGCTCTGCTGGCTTCAGGTTTGCCCCATTCTAATCCCTTTCCACAGTGCTGTCAGAAAAATCTTTCTACAATGTAAACCGAAGCATGTTACCTTCTCCCACTTTAAAAAGTTTCTTCAATGGTACCTCTTCATTTCCAAAATAAAGTTCAAATTTCTAAGCATGGAACCCAAGGCCGCTCTGCTCATCCCTTCGGACTTGTCCACTGTTGTTCCCTCTCTAATGTGCTTGGCTTTAGCTGGAATGAATTATGTCAATTCTCCAGTCCTTATCTGTCTGCCTGATTCCTACATAGTCTTTAAAACACAACTCAGGTGTGGTCTTTTACTAGTAAATGTCCTCATTTTCCCTTAAGGCTTGGCCAGGGCTTATACTAGCATCCTCATTATTTGTGACCATGACCATGAGCATCGTTAAAAAATAAATAAGTAAAAAAAATTATTAAAAATTTTAAAAAGTGCCTTTGATGCATTTTTGCTTTATTGGGAAAAAAAATAGAGTTGAATCCCTGGCGCAGTCCATACATCATAGTAATTTCCGAATGGATCAAAAGATAGGAGGATTAAAAATAATCTTGGAGTGAAGAAATTCTTTGAGTATATGACATAAAATATAAAAGCCACTTTAAAAAGATTATTGAAAACAATTATGTAAAAAATTAAATTCTCCATGGCAAAAATATTAAAATCTAAATACAAATGAGAAATCGTGAAAATCTGAAACATATCTTATATAGAGTCCCTAAACATCAGTAAGAAAACAAATACATAGAAATGGGCAAAGAATATAAATAGTATGCATAAAAAAGTTACATATGGCTTTGAAAAATGAAAAGATAAACTTTATTATAAACTGTGTTACTCGCAGGAGAAGTGCAGTTAAAACTGCAATTTAATACCTGTTTTCATCACTCAGATTAGTAAAGATTAAAAATTTTGAAAACATTGTTACTAAGAATACGTGGAAACAGGCATTCCATTCATATACTGTGGGTGTGGGTGGAAGTATAAATTGATATGGTCTTTATGTCAACAATGATCAAAACTACAAGTGCACCAACCCTTGATCCAGCAACTTTATTTCTGGGACTTTATCTGTAAATGTATACATCAGCAAAATGACATTGAAAATGAAGCTTTCCTTCTTTTTCTATTCTCAGAAAAAATTAAAATATAAGAATTATCTGTTCTTGAAAGTCTCCTAAAACTTGCCCATAACACATTTGGTGCTTTTAGCATGGTGGGTATGCTTATACTTTATAAATTATTGACTCAATTTCTCTAATGGTATTGGTTTATACAAATATTCTACTTCTTCTTAGGTTAATTTTGGCAATAATTTAAGTTAATTCTAGCAATACAGATTTTACCTAAGTTTTTAAAATTTAATGGCAATAATCATTGGTATTATACTCATAATTTTTAATACATCTACTGTGTCTGTTATATCCTCTTCTTTAATATTATTTTAACTTTTAAAATTGTTCTTTCAGTCTTTCTAGGTATTGTATTCCTTAATTTTCAAAGTACAAGTGCTTCCTTTTGTTGAATCTATTGTTTTTCTATGCCATCAACATTTGCTCATATCTTAATTATTTGCTTTAATTTCTTTTGATTTACTCTGTTATTCAAGTTTTTTACTATTTAGTGTAAGGATTTATCCATTTATGTAAAATCTTTCTTGTCTTAATAAGTTTACTTAAAGCTATGAATTTCCCTCTAAATGCTACATTAGTTGTTTTCCAGAGGTTTTTATATGTAACACTTTTGTTTTTCATTATAAATATTTTATAATTTATTGATTTCCTCTTTAGCTCATGAGTTATTGAAGTGAATTTTCCCCAACTTTCTACACTGTAAAATTTTAATTTTATTTTGAAAATTTTTTAAACTATAGAAAAACTGAAATAGTTATACTGAATTGAAAGAATATTAAAATGAATACCCTATACTACTTACTTAGATTTACAAGTTTTTAACATTTTGCCATATTTTTTCTCCATTTTTTTTTCATGAAGCATTTAAATGTAAGTTACAGACATTATGATACTTCTTCACTCTGAACTAAATATTAACTATTACTATTATTGGTAGAATTTTCTTTTTATTGTTGCAAAGTATCACTCTTAAAGTCTATTAAACATCCTTTCTTTAAATTCTATTTGTCTGCTACTAATGCGGATACATAGACTTTTTTTTGATTGGCAATTGCATGATAATCTTTTTTTACTTGTTTAGACATCTTTCTTACAAATTATGTTTATCTGCATTTTACACTAACAATAAACTATATGAGAAGGTGATTAGGGGGTGTGGGGGGAATCCCATTTTAGCACCAAAAAGAATAAAATACTTAGGAATAGACTTAACTGAGGAGGTGAAAGACTTGTATATGGACAATTACAAAATATTGCCAAAAGAAATGAAAGAAGACATGAACAAATGGAATGCATCCATGTTTATGGACTGGAAGATATAATATTGTTAAATGTCCATACTACCCAAAGCAATATACAGATTCAATGCAATACCTATGAAAATCACAATTACATTTTTTACAGAAATAGAAAAAAAAAATTTTAAATTTATATGGAGCCACAAGAGACACTGAATAGCCAAATCAATCTTGAAAAAAAAAAAAATAACAGAGCTGGAGGCATCATGCTCCCTGATTTCAAATTATATTACAAAGCTACAGTAATTCGAACAGCATGGTACTGGCATAAAGGCGGACATATAAACCAATGGGACAGAATTAAGAACCCTGAAATAAATTTACATATATATGGTTAACTGATTTTGACAACAATGCCAAAAATACATATTGTGGAAAAATAGTCTCTTCAATAAACTTATTGGGAAATCTTGATATCCTAATGCAAAAAAAAATAATAAAATAAAATTGGACCCTCATCTTACAATATGCATTAAAAAAAACCAAAAACTCAAAATGGATTAAAGACTAAAAAGTAAGACCTGAAACTATAAAACTCCTAGAAAGAAACATAGAGGAAAAGCTTCATGACATTGATCTTGACAATAACTTCATGGATATAACATCAAAAACACAGGCAAAAATAAAAAGCAAAAACATACAAGTTGTACTACATCAAACTGAAAAGCTTCTACACAGCAAAGAAAACAACAGAGTGAAAAGGCAACCAACGAAATGGGAGAAAATATTCGATAAGGGATTAATTTTCAAAAAATATAAGGAATTCTTACAACTCAATAGCTAAGGAAAACCCTAATAACTCAATTTTAAAAAAACTAAAAACTTGTGTAGACATTGCTCCATAGAAGACAACTAATGACAACAGATACATGAAAAGATGCTCAGTGTCACTAATCATCAGGGAAATGCAAATCAAAACCATAAAAAAAGACAACTGTTGGGGAGGACATGGAGAAACTGGAACCTTGTACACTGTTGGTAGGAATGCAAAATGATGCACCCAGTGTGAAAAATAGTATGAAGATACCTAAAAAAAAAAAAAAAATAGTTCTACCATATGATCCAGCAAGCCCACTTCTAGTTATTTGTCCAAAAGAATAGAAATCAAGGTTTTAGAAAAAAATAAACATATGTTTATTGCAGATCTATTCGAAATAGCCAAGATGTGAAAACATCCTAAACATCCATTGATGGATGAATGAACAAAGAAAATGTGGCATATACATGCAATGGAATGCTATTCAGCTGTAGAAAAAGGAAATTCTGCAATATGGGATCATGTTTGTGAACCTGGAGGACATTATGCTAAGCGAAAGAAGCCAGTCACAGAAGGACAAACATTACACGATTTTACTTCTGTGAGATGTCTAAAATAGTCAAACTCATAGAATCAGAGAGTGGAATTGTGTTTACCAGAGACTGGGGAATTGGGGAGGGAGGAAATGGAGAGTTGCTAATCAATGAACATGAAACTTCAGTTATGTAAGCTGAATAAGTTCAAGAGATCTAAATAACACTGTACCTATAGTTAACAATACTGTATCGTATACTTAAAATTTTAAGAGGGTCGATCTCATGTTAAGTGTTCTTACCACAAAAAAAAACAAATTCAAAATGCAATTTCTGTATTTTAATTGTGGATTTAATTAACTTACATTTATTGTTATTACTGACATATTTAGAATAATTTCAATCATTTTAGTTTGTAAGTTCCGTATGCTGTTTTTTCCTTTGCTTCTTTTTCCTTTTCTGTGGAATATGACGAAGTTGGGGATACTTTTCTTTTTTCCCTTCTGCTGAATTGGAAGCTATAGATCGTATTTCTGTTCCTTTTGTGATTACTGTTATTTTTTTATTGGCTCCAACAAATGACGTCATACACGTATATTCAGGTGCTACCATTCAATGTCTCTAAATCATTGGCCGCGAACTCCAGGCAAGAGAAAACAGAGAGGTTCTGTTGTACTTGGTGGATTTTGTTTCCAATGAAGTCACTATGGGTCTTCTATCACTTTCTCAAAATAGTCTTCATTTTGTTTTAAGGACAGACACCATGTTTTATACATCTTTGTTACTTGTTTACGAATTCTTTTTTCCCCTCAGTAACAATTTGATGAGTTTCAACAAATGCATGCATTCATGTAATCTGTACCTCTTCTAAGATAATGTATGTTTCCACCACCCCTGGATGTTCACTTGTGCTCCTTAGTTTCCCAAGAAAGTTTTTTTTAAAAAAACAGATGAGCTTTGCCTGCTATAAAACTTCATATAAAAGGACTCACACAGTATGTACTCCCTTGTCTCTGGCCTCTTTGCTCAGCATAATGTCTGTAAAATTTACCAATGTTGTAAATCAGCAGTTTTTTGTTTTTATTTTGCCAAATTGTATTCCATTGTATCAATGTACAAAATGTGTTTATTCTCCAGTTGATGAACATTTTATTTGTTTCCAAATTTAGGCCACTGTGAATAAAATTGCTATGAACATTCCTGTGTAAGTCTTTTTGCGGACTTATGTTCCATTCTCTTGGCTAATAACCTAGGAATAAGATTGACGGCACAGATAAGTATGTGCTTAAATTTCTAAGAACCATTGATGACTGTTATGTCTTCCTTGGGAGTTGAAACTTTTATTATTATGACATGTCCCTTTTTATTTCTGGTAATACTCTATCTTAAAGTCTATTTGTCTGATTTTAATTTAACCACTCCAGCTTTCTTATGTTTACTGTCTGCAAGATATGACTTTATGCACCTTATTCCTTTCAATCTGAGTCTTTACATTTAAGATATGGCTCCTATAGACAGACTATAGATGAGTCTTGATTCTTTTTTTATCCTGTCTAATCACCTCTGTTTTTCAGTCGGAGTGTGTATTCTATTAACTCTTGGTGTACAGATGGAAATAATTAAATTTAGGTGTGTCAATTCCTATTTGTTTTTTATTTGTCCATCTGTTTTTTTTCCTCTGTGCTTCCTTTCTTATCTTTTGGGTTAATCTTTTTTTTTTTTTTCCACTATTCAGTTCAATTCCTCTGTTGGCTTTGTAGCCATATTTCTTCGCATATTTTTTTAGTGGTTGCTCTACTACAAATATGCATCTTTAACTTATCAAAACCTACTTAAATATTATACTATTTCACATAAAATATGATTTTGCAACAGTGTAGTTCCATTTGTGCTGTTGCTGTCATTTATATTTCAGCTACTTACATGATGAACACTTATATAAGTACGATACAGTACTTAAATTCCTACTTTAAAGAGTCACGTGATTTTTTAAAAAAAATACAGAGTCTGTTTGCATCCATGAAGATGTGTTACTTGGACCTTTCCCTTCAAGAAAACTGCTGTGAGGGCCATGGTTGATGGACAGTCTCCTGCAGCATTCTTGCTGAGACCACGCCATTCCCAGGCTGCTCCCAGCCAGCCAGTGACTGAGCATAGCAGAGGTCCTAGAGGCAGGCCATTCTTGCTGACATGGGACAATCCTGTCAGAAAGACATGTCCACTCCTCTCATGGGTAATATTTGCTCTGGAGATCTCAATTCTCCAGGCCAAGATTTTTTCAGAGCCGCACTTCAGGAAAGGTTTCTGCTATACAATCCTTCCTCCTTGCCCCTCCCCTTTCACAGATGTCAGACCTACACTGGTGTTTGAAACTCTCCCTACTCTTCCTTCTACTTCCCTGGACCCTTCAGGGGCATTTTCCCGGATAAATCTCCTACACGTCTACTTGTCTGCTTCCTGGAGGACTTGGACTGACGTAGTCTTTTACATACACACGCTTTTATTATTTCTGGTGCTCTTCATTCTTTCCTGTAGATTTGAGTTTCCAGGAGAATGGCCCAACCCCAGACCTACTGGATGAAAGCATACTTTTCACAAGACCCCTGAGTAATTTTGCATATACATTATTTTTGAGAAGTACGATTCTAGCTGTCGTCGTCTTACTTATCACACTATTGCAGTGTTTTCTTTTTTTTTTCCCTTTCTAGGATTTGAGCTATATAGAAACACTGTCTAATTCTATTGGTAGAGAGTATATGCTCAATAAATGCTTACGGAATAAATAAAATGGGGGACATGACATGCCTACTAAGAGGTTGTTTGCTTTTGATGAGGGCTGCATATGAGGCATTCCTATGTTTTCATTAACTGTCACCCTTTAGCAAATAACAGGAACCGCTCCACATTGGGCCCACCAACACTGTCATTGCATAGTCTCATAGCAAACGGTTTTTTATCTTTTGATGGAGCTGTTGGTGAGCTAAGATTTTTTTAAGTCTGAAATCAGAGAGCTTATGTTAGGTTATGCTTAGAAACATCCTCCCTCCCCCGCAAAAAAATCCATAAAAATAGGGCCAAGGGGAATGGAATTAGATTAGGCCATAGCCATTGCTCTTTGCTAGAGGAAAGGAGTAGGCTGGCAGGAAATCTGAAATTTATCAGGAATAGAATGAGAAAGGGAAGAAGGATGGCAAAAGGAGAAGATGAGAAGAAAGGAAGGTGTATATGGGAAGAAAAGAAATTCCCTATTAGCATCAGAGCCGAGGACAGAGAAGGAAAATTTTAGCATCCCATCTAGTGCTTAATGCTTGATAATGGCCTGCTGAATTAAGTGCCAATGCCCGACATTCAGAATTCTCCACATAACATCCACATCTCAGCCTTCAGCCGTACTTTTCTATTATCCCTCTGTGTGTGCCCCACTCCAGGCAACCCGCATCACTGAATATTTATCCTTGTTGACCTGGATCACTGCTCACAATGCCCGCTTGACTGTCACCTTGTCTGAGCTCCTTATTTAAAAATTCTACCATCCCTTCCAGGCCCTTCCAAAAGACCCCTCTGCCTTGAAAGCTTTTTTTATTCCCTGCAATGGATGACCTAGTCATCCTCTTTGCAAAGAAGCCTCTCCTGTGACTATCTTCAAGTCTAGTTATTTGTATACTTATCTGCTCTTATTCGACTGCAAGTGCCATTGTCCATTTTGTCTCTCTCAATCTAGAACACAGCCCAGTGAGGATCAATGCAGAAAGCATCTATCAGCCTGGCAAGTGAAGTGGTTTAAGTTTATTTGCAGTGAACTTACCTGGAGATAGAGTGACTCCCTTCTCAGAAAATTACCCTTCACTCTCTTTTAAAACTCTGAAGTTTTTGTTTTGCCAGGTGGATCTGCTTCCTTTTTCTGTCTTCAGTTATTGACTAAACCATACGCCTTGGTCCCATGGACAGTTCCTCTTTCGTCTCCCACCACTGATGGCTCGTCCTCAATCAGGCATTTGGCCTGGAGTATTAACACAGCAGCTGATCTCACCCATGGATTTAACCACTTATGAGTGGCCTATGAGGCTGATGTCATAATTTATGATCTTCCTAGGACATAAATTTGTAAGAGTGGCCTGGTGTGAAAGAATAAGGCACTTGAGCGTGAGCATACCTACCCGACCACCTAGAACATCTCATCATAGCTCTGTTGTTTGCTACTCACTTGAGAATTTTGGTACTCATCGGGAAAGCTGAGTGTCAGAGTTAAGTGGACTCAGATATGTTTGTTTGGCCCACTCAGTGTTGACGTGTATTAAATTTAGAAAAACATGTTGGTTACCAACATATTTTTTATTGATTCATTTTTATTAACTGAAGTCCATGGTTTATACTACGGTTCACTCCCGGCGTTGTGCAGTTCTACGGGTTTTGACAAATGCATATTGTCATGTATCCACCACTACAATACCACATATAATAGTTTCACAACCCGAAAAATCCTCTGGGGTTCCCCTTCGCATCCCTTCCACCCTTTTTCCCAAGTCTATGGTAATCACTGTTTTTTTTTTTTTTTTTAACGTATCTGTAGTCTTGCCTTTTCCAAAATGTTATATATAGCATGTAGCCTTTTCAGACTGCCATCTTCCACAATACACTTTTAAGGGTATTTCATGTCTTTCCACGGCTTGATAGCTCCTTTTAGCGCTGAATAACATCCCATTGTATAGATTACTGCAGTTTGTTTATCCATTCATCTGTTGAAGGACATTTTGGTTGCTGCTACGTCTTGAAAATTATGAATAAAGCTGCTATAAATATTCGTGTGCATGTTTTCGTGCGGACACAAGTTTTCAGATTATTTGGGTAAAGAACAAGGGGCACGACTGCTGGATTGTATGGTAACGCAATGTTTGTAAGAAACTGCCAAACTGTCTTCCAAAGTGGCTGATTCACTTTGCACTCATGCCGGCAATGAGTGAGATTTCCTGTTGCTCCACATCCTTGCCAGCCTGTGGTGTTGCCAGTGTTTTGGATTTTATCCATTCTAATAGGTGTAGAGTGGTATTCCCTACTATGGTGAGCGTCTTTTCATTTACGCATGTATATATCTCTTTGGTGAAGTGTCTGTTCAGATGTTTTTTTAACTATTTTTAATTAGGTTGATTTTCTTATTGCTGAGTTTTAAGATCTCCTTGTATAATTTGGATATAAGTCCTATGGAATACGTGTTTTTGCAAAGATTTTCTCCAAGTGTATGGCTTGTCTTTTCATCCTAACAATATATTTCACAGATATTTTTAATTTTAACGAAATTTTACTTATCAGGTCTTCCCGCACCCCCCCCCCCCCCATGGATTGTATTTTTGACATCGTATCAAAAAAGTCATGGCTGACCTCAAGCTTGGCTGGATTTTCTTGTTGGCTATTCTGGGTCTTTTGCTTTCTCATGTAACTTTAGAATCGGTTTATTGATATCTACAAAATAACTTACTAGAATTTTGATTGAGATTGTGTTCAATTTATAGATCAAATTGAAAAATGTACATCCTAACAATTTCAAGTTTTCCCATTTGTGAACATGGAATATCTCTTCCTCTGTTTAGATAGTCTTTAATTTCTTTCATCAGGGTTTTGTAGTTTTCCTCATATAGATCTTGTACATATTTTGTTAGATTTGTACTTAGTATTCAGATTTTTATGTTAATATAAATGGTGATGTTTTTCTAACTTAAAAATTTAATTTCTAGTATATAAGAAAGGAATTGACTTGTGGATCAAACTTGTACTCTCTGCAATCTTGCTATTATTGCTTATCACTTCCAAGGTTTTTATTCGTTAATTCTTTGGGATTTTCAACATAGATGATCATGTAATCTACAAATAAAGATAGTTTTGTTTCTTTCTTCCTAAATCTGTATACCTTTTCTTTTCTAGTTTGATTGCATTAACTACTACTTCCAAATAAAATCAAGACATTTCATATAAATGTCTATATTTCTGCCTTCTCTTGAAAAAAAAAAAAATAGAGAACTGAGCAAGCAGCTTATTTTGGCAGCCTTTGTCTGGAATTGATCAATGGTTGCCCTTTTAGATGGAGCATCTGCTTCTACTTCTCTGAAGTCCCTAACACTTCCTGGTAATGACACTTTGTTTCTCTGTGAAAAATGGCAATCAAGAGAGGGTTAAAATTTTTGTTTAAATTGAAAACATGGTCAAGAGCTACTGAGATCTTCACAAAAAATTAGAGAAAAATCTCTGTGAACATGTGATTTGGAAGCCAGAACCTCCATAAATGGCTCCTTGTTTACATATCTGAGAATTTTTAAGATTTCCAAATAGCTCCTTGTGAATGTCCATGGTCTACTAAATAGGAAGCCCCCATCTTACACCACCTCACTCACGGCTGCCCCATCCTGTCTTTTAGACCTTAAAAGTCATTTCTTATGCTCCCTCTCCTTGGTCTCCAAAGCCAGTTCTCACCCTTGAGCTTGATCCAATGCTTGATGTTTTCCCTGTATCACTGACATTCTATGTTACTCTTACTGCCTCTACCACATTCTCTCAGAGAACACCTCGGTGTATTAGGAGTTTGGCGAATTGGACCTGTGTTGTTAGTACTCTAAATCCACAGTGATTGCCCTAAAATGATTTTGTGAGTTTTGGTTCAGCTGTACTATGGGTTGAAAGGCAGAAGCTGACTTAGGAAATCTATTATCACAATCACACCATTTCTATGGGAACATGTGTTGGAATTCCAAACAAACAAAATGGAATGCAACTTGTGACTAAGTTGAGGCCACCTGCAGTCCAGTAAAGGCGGGAAGACAATTTTGACAGTTGCTTCAGTGCTTTGTGCCAGGTGGGCCAAAGCTGCCCTTTGTGTGTAGAGCTATGGTATGTCACTGTGTGTGCATGTGCACACGAGCATGCATGCACATGGTAGCAGGGAGGAGAGAAAGAAGCATCTTCATAGTTCACCCAGTGTTCAGATTTGAACATTTGGCATTTTAGAATTTTGGCCCTCGTAGACTTCAGGTATTACATATCCTTTCTCTTTTGTTAATGGATGTCATAGGCTACAAATAGGCAACCAGCTTCAAGAATCTTTTGAATTTCAGGAGAAAGTTACCTAGTTCACAGGGCAACAAAGCTAGGCACAGGCAGACTTTTTAAAGCAATAAGCCATCGATTCTCAACGTGGATGCATATTAGAATCAACAGGGAGTTTTTACAACCTACCAATGGTGGCACTACTTCATATCAATTAAATCGGATTCTCTAGGGTGAGGCCCAGGAAATCAATGTGTATGCATTTGTATGCACACACACAAACCCCCAGGTGATTTTAATGTGCAAATTGGGTTGAGAAGCACTGCTCTAAGGGTGTGACACTCAAGCTTGTACCTCTTTGGATGTGATGCTAAAACCTAATAATCTTATCTGGGCAAGGATCCTACACCCACTCCTGCAGAGGAGGCTGTTTATAGACATTTTTCTTTTGTGACATTACAGGTACCTGATACTTTTGAAGAGAATTGGATCTCCTTTTTAATAAACAATGTTCTCTCTTTCAAGGGAAGAGGAGGAGGTAGAACTGAAATCCAGTAAGAGAATTGAAGCAAATAACTCCAGGCACAGATAACAAAAAGTTCTTCTACATATCCATTACATAAAGATGACTAATGCTTTTAGAAGAAACATAATTTGTACTAAATTTTCCCCTCTTTGGAATTATCTATAAATTTCTAAATTACCTTATAGCTGCTGAGACATTTCTTCCCCATATTCCTCCTCCCAATGTGCTTTTATTTCTTTTGCTACTTATTAAGAGAGAATGAGGAGAGGAAGCCTTTTATGTATTTATTTTAAAGGCAACATGTACAATTTTATCAAAGCAGGAATCCAATTACAAATACCTTCTTCTTTGGCTCATTAAGCAAGGAGTTATCAGGGAAGGGACTTAAACATTAGTTCCCCTGTAACAGAATTGGTCAGTATCTAGAATATCCGTAATGAGTTGAGCCACCAGAAGAGTGTAGTTTGTGGGTTAAACAAACAGGAAACAACAACCAAGGTCTTAATCAAAACTGGAGGCTTTATCGGTTACTATCTAAAGGTAAATTAGAGTGAGGAAAACTGATCTGCTTTAGAAACTAAGCTAATTTTCTCCTGGGGTTGGAGAATTATGCTCCACCCCTCTGAGGTTGGGATGCCTGGTTGAATATTCCGATTCATTCTATCTGAATCCACAAGTAGGAACTTTGGAGTCAATGGCTCTGCGGTGAGAGCATGAAGAAAGCAAAAAGCTGAAGCAGCGGGGAGAAATGGAGAAAGGTGGGGAGTAGAACATAGTAGAAGTAGGAATGAAAATGGGAGGTGTGAGAACGGTGCACATTTAAATGTCCATTCTCATCTAATCCCATTTGTAATTCATTTATTCTCATTGCACACTGATGCATCTCTGAGCCAAGAGAAACTTGAATGAACTGCAGATGTTTGGCTCTTCAGTTTAGAATGGAATAATGGCCTGTCATCACTCATTGGTCATTGATGAGTACAGGGAAGAGAGTGTGCCTGTATGGCCAGCTGGAGTCACCAACACTTCAGGAAAAACTTTTCAAGATGCACGCACTATCGACACTGTCATTAAAGCAGAAAACAAATGACCTTCCATGTTGTTATTACCACAGCTTCCGTCAGACTTGTTTTCCAAGTGTCTGGCTACACTGACAGGCCAGTTTAGTTAGAGTGGAGGAACTTGTTCGGTACATAAAAACAGTCATGGGAGGGGGAAGGGAGCAGATTGCATTTACATGGGCAAGAAGATCACAGAAACATTCTAAACACACTTCTCACAGGTTTCCTCTAAAAGCTGAATTTCAGCAGAGTAATTTTCCTTTAACATGCCTTGACCCATGAGAGAAGAGAAGAGCAGGAAAGCCAAGAGCCATGGTCCCTACCACATGGTCTAGTGTGCCAGGGTTGTTTCTTATACATGGGAAGTTTAACTTTTCTTTTATTCTAAACTTAACTTCAGAATTCTGAAAAATAAGAAATAAAAAAATTATCCACTTGTATTTATATATGGTAGTATATACCAGGCACATACAACAACTGTATTGGTTATTCCCCTTTGTAATACTGTCCCTCCCTCCATCCATTCTCCATATTTCTTTGTCCCTTTGGCTTTTTGATGAGTTTGGCAAAAATGGGGGGCAGATGGTAATAAAGATCAGAGGATGAGAGGAGAGAAAAATGGGAACATTTGTTTCATCTGTCTCCTTGTTCATGACCTGTACAGAATGCCCCATTTATTGCCATGGTATCCTTCATGATATGGCCTCCCATGAAAAAACTCACATGCCAAAGGAATTGTGGTAATGAAGATGAGTCTAGAGAAATGAAGAAACTGCCTGGTGCCTCTCAACCAGAAAATGGAGCCAAGAATTAGTCTGCCTGATTCTGAACCCTTTGCTATTTCCAGCAAAATGGCTACATCTTATTATTGCCATGCTAGATGTCTCAATTTTATGTCAAAATAAGTTTGCCTTGACCTGAATAACACTATAGACAACATGAAACTAATAGACACATATATAGAACATTCCATCCAAGAGCACCAGAATACATATTTTTCTTAAGTGCACATGGAATATTCTTCATGATAGATTATATGTGGGGCCACCAAACAAGCCTTAACAAATTGAAGCAGATTGAAATCATATTTAGTATCTTTTCCAATAACAATGGTATGAAACTAAAAATCAGTAACAGAAGGAAAACTTAAAATTTTACAACCCTTGGAAAATAAGCAACATACTCATGAACAATAAAGAAATCTAAAAGGAAATCAGAAAGTATCTTGAGACAAATGAAAATGAAAACACAATATACCAAAACTTACAGCATGCAGCAAAAGCAGTTCTAAAAGGGAAGGTTATAGCAACTGCCTACATTTAAAAAAAAAAAAAAAAAAAGAGGTCTCAAATCAACGACATAACTTTACATTCCAGGAATTAGAAAAGAACACATTAAGTCCAAAGTTAGCAGAAGGAAGGAAAGAGCAAAGATTAGAGCAGACATAAATAAGAGAATAGAAACAATAGAAAAAAATCAGTGAAACTAAGAATTGGTTCTTTGACAAGATAAACAAAGTTGACAAAACTTTGCCTAGACTAACCAAGAAAAAAAAGAGAACTCAAACAAAATTAAAAATAAGAGACTATAACTGATACCACAGAAAAGTAAAGGATTGTAAGAAGCTACCAGGAACAATTATACACTAACAGAATAATCTGAAAATACAATGGATAAATTTCTAGAAATGTACAACCTACCAAAACTGACTCATGCAGAGATAGAAAATCTGAACAAACCAATAACTAAGGATACTGAAGCAGTAATCAAAACCTGTCAACAAAGACAGGTCCAGGACCAGATAGTTTCATTGACTATACCAAACTCTACCAAACATTTAAAGAAGAATGAATGTCAATTCATCTCTAACTCTTCCAAAAATTGAAGAAAAGTGAACATTCCTAAACTCATTTTATGAGGCCGACATTACCCTCATACCAAAGCCAGATAAGGACAGTACAAGAAACGAAAATTATAGACCAATATCCTTGATGAATAGAGATGCATAAATTCTCAACAAAATTCTAGCAAACTGAATTCAACAGCACATTAAAAGAACCATATACCATGATCAAGTGGGATTTATGCCTGGGATACAAGGATAGTTTGACATAGACAAATCAATGTTCTATATCACATTAATAGAATAACGGATAAAATTGTATGATCCTCTCAGTAGATGTGGAAAAAGCATTTAACAAAATTCAATCCCTTTTTGTGATAAAAGCTCTCCAAAATTAGATATAGAAGTAACATCCTCCAACATAATAAAGGCTGTATATTAAAATATCCACAGCTAACATCATACTCAGCTGAAAGAGCTGAAAGCTTTTCCTTTAAAATCAGGAACAAACAAGGGTGACCACTCTCATCATTCAATATGGTACTGGAAGTCCTAGACAGAGCAATCAAACAAGAAATAAAAGGCATCCAAATTGAAAAGGAAGAAGTAAAATTATCTCTGTTTGCAGATGACACAAAGACTACACCAAAAAAAACTCTGTTAGAACTGATAAACAAATTTAGTAAGGTTGCAGCTTACAAAATCGACATATAAAAATCAGCTGCATTCCTATACATTAACAATGAAATATCTAACACAGAAATAAAGAAAATAATCTCATTCATAACAACATCAAAAACAGTAAAAAGATTTAGGAATAAATGTACTAAGGAGGTGAAAAATCTATACTCTGAAAACTATAAGACATTGATGAAAGAAAATGAAGAAGACACAAATAAATGGGAAAATATCCCATGTTTGTGGATTGAAATCATTTATATTGTTAAAATGTTGGCCTTTGAGCCACGCTTCTCTTGCTCAGGCCCGCTTCCACATCTGGAAGTGTACATTCCCTTCTAATAAAGCTTTTCTTTCCTGCTGTAAAAAAATATATATATATATCCATAATACCCAAAGTTGTCTATAGAATTAATGCAATTGCTATCAAAATTTCAATAGCATTTTTTTCACAGAAATGAAAAAAATTCTAAAAATGTTATGAAACCATTAAAGGCCTTGAATAGCCAAAGCAGTCTTA
This sequence comes from Rousettus aegyptiacus, assembly GCF_014176215.1. NCBI lineage: Eukaryota > Metazoa > Chordata > Mammalia > Chiroptera > Pteropodidae > Rousettus > Rousettus aegyptiacus. The sequence goes on along the minus strand of NW_023416306.1, from coordinate 150,433,158 downwards.
AAAGGAACAAAGCTAGAGGCATCACACTTCATGATTTTAAATTATACTACGAAACTGTTGTGACCAGAACTGTGTATTCTTAGCATAAAAACACATAGGTTAATGTAATAGAATCAAGAGCTCAGAAATTAACATAAACGGCCAACTAATATTTGACAAAGGAGCCAAGACTATTTCACAGAGAAAAAGTTAATCTTTTCAATAAGTGGAAAAACTGGATATTTACGTGCAAAAGAATAAATTTGAACCCTTATCTTACACCACTCACAAAAATTAACTGCAAAAACGTTAAAGACTTAAATGTAAGACCTGAATTATAAAACTCTTGGAGAAAACATAGGGAAAAACTCCTTGACGTTGGTCTTGGCAATGATTTTTTGGATATGACAGCAAAAGCACAAGCAACGAACGCAAAAATAAATAAACAAGTGGGACCACATCCAATTAAAAAGCTTATCCACAGCAAAGGAAACAATCAACAAAATGAAGAAGCAGTCTATGGAATGGAAGAAAATATTTACAAACCATATATTACATAAGGGGCTAATACTCAAATAGGAAACTTATATAATCAATAGCAAAAACACAAATAATCTGATTACAAAATTGGCAGAACTGAACAGAACTTTTCTTTCAAAAAGACATACAAATGACTAACAGGTACATGAAAAGATACTCAATATCACTAATCAGGCAAATGCAAATAAAAACCACAACCTTACACTTGTTAAAGTGGCTATTATCAAAAAGACAAGAGATAATAAGTATTGTCAAAGAGGTGGAGAAAAGGGAACCCTTGTGTGCTGTTGGTGGAAATGTAAACTAGTACAGCCATTATAGAAAACACTGTGGAGGTTCCTCAAAAAATTAAAAATAGAACTATCATATAACGCAGCAATCCCATTTCTGGGTATACATCTGAAGCAAATGAAATTACTATCACAAACAGATACCTGCATTTCCACGTTCAATACAGCATTAGCCACAACAGCCAAGACACAGAAACAACCTAAGTGTCCATCAATGGATGAAGAAAAATGTTACACACACACACACAGCCTTAAAAAAAAGAAGAAAATGCTACCATTTGTGACGATGTAGATGTACCTTGAGGGCATTATGCTAAGTGAAATAAGTTAAAGACAAATATCATATAAATTCACTTATATGTAGTGTCTAAAAAAAGCCAAACTCATAGAAACAGAGAGTAGTACGGTGGTTGCCAGGAGCTGGGGGTGAGAAAATGGGGAGATATTGGTCACAGGGCACTGACTTCTCATTACAAGAAGAATAAGTTCTTGGGACCTAATGTACAGCATGCTGACTACAGTTAACAATACCGTAGTGTATACTTGAAATTTGCTAAGAGAAGATCGTAAATGTTCTCAACACATACACACAGAAGATAATTATGTGAGGTGATAGATGTGTTAACTAACCCATTGCAGTAATCATCTTGCAATATATATGTGTGTGTACCAAATCATTGCATTGTATACCTTAATGTTACACAATGTTATATGTCATTTATACCTCAATAAAGTTGGAAAAAATGTTTGCCCTGCATTGAGCTTTAATAGGTGGTTTAAAATGTTACCAGGAAAGAGCAGTGGGTAGTAAAATGGCTGAGTCAGGGGCGTGAGCTGTGACAGCGATCTCTTCATAGCTGAGAAGCCATGCTATGTCACCTCTACTGACCTCAATTACTCCTCTGTTATAGTTGTCCCCAAAGGACAGGAGGCCTGTCAATGGAGGGGCGTTAAGAGGCCTGGCTTGGAGACAACCCCCTCCCACCTCCAATCCCATTACCCAGAGCAGTTAATTCCAGGTGCAGTTTGGACCCTCAATCCTTCTCCATAAATTGAATCCTAGTTCTATTCACTGCTGCTGAATGGCCCTGTGCTTCAGGGAAAGGGCCCACAGAAAGAACCTTTATCGGTCTCGCCAGTCTGTGCTACTTTCCCTTGCTAAAAGATCGCTTCGGGCAATTGCACAGCAGTGTAATGCAATTGTGGCAAAAAGATGTGAGGGAAACTCATGAGACACTTCCAGAAAGGGATTTCTTGCTCTTAAGGAGTTACAAGATTGAGGGACTTTTTTTTCCTCCTGTCTTGAATACCGTTACCTACAAAGATGCCTAAAACTGCAGAAGCAATGAGGAAAGCCATCCTAAGGACACCAGTTTGAGGATAAGGGAGGGGAAAAATGGAAAGTAGACATGAGGCCCTTGATTGGAAGATCCTTGGCACTGCCCTATCTGGCCCACCTTCTTGTTTTACGAGATAATAAATATTCCTAATAATTCAAGCTCCTTCCTGGCAGGTCTTCTGTTTCTTGTGGCCAAAAGTACAAAGGACATAGAATACGTACGTATAGATTGTGGTTTGGTGGTAATCTTAGCATTGAAGGACATTGTCTAAAGGAAATCATTCTGTCCTGATCCTGTGTGAACCTGTTCATTTCATTGTCTTTGTCAAACCTCCATGCAGTTTCTTTAAATGGTCACCCTAGATGCAAGTCAAGCATCGAACGAAAGAACTCCGGAAATTTAGGATTATCTTTGTTCCGAATCCGCTGCCTTGACTCTCCCCTGCCCTCCATCCTCCCAGTTTTTCACTTCTTTCTCCACCGTCTGGTATTCAACCCCTCTTCTTCCTCAGGCTCGACCTTGAGTACTGCCTTCTCTGTTGCAGCTTTGATTTTCCGTTGGCTAAGGTTTGGGGTCTTTCTGCAACTACACAGCCGCCACAGAACTCAGGAAAATGTCCCTCCAATTTCCCCTCCCATCTCATACCTCACGTGGGTTATCTCAGGATTTTTGCTTCTTGCCCTCCTTGTTTACATTTCTCTTCTGGGTTCTACTGCTACCATGTCTGCTTACTCACACCAAAGGTTTTATCCAATGGCTGCAACTCCTCCGCCTCTCTGTCTGAACTGGCTCAAAGTTCTCCCATTAAGTCTCGAATCGCCTTCTACTCTATTTCCACGGAGAGCTGCTTCTCCTTGGTGTGCATTTTATGAAGAAGCCAGCTGCAGCTGCTACCTGAGCAGACGTCTCCCTCTGGCCGCTCTGCACAGTTGCCTCTGCCCATTCTCTGACGATGGGGACTGAAATCTTGCTATGGCTGCTTTGGGTGAAAAGGGGAGCACTTTCGGATTGTACACGATTCTATTTTGTGCTCCCGTCCCTCTCCTTATTCCCGGGTTTAGCAATCAGGGCTTTTTCTGTTTTGTATTTTCAGGCCCACAACAAGAAAGCTACGTTGGGAGGCGAGAGGTGTGCAAAAATGTACAAAAAGACTCTGCCCTTGTTTTAGTAGGAGTGCCCGCCTACCTAGAAGGTCCGTTCCAGCTCTTAAATTCCCTGCTTCCAAATAAGATAGTAAAAATGCAACTTTTGGATTGCTAACAGATTCTTGGACTGAAGCGTGAGCCACCCCCAACCTGCCTGACTGGATAACAATGCACAGTACAATGGTATAACATGTGCAAAGCATTGTCTTGCCTTCTTAAAAACTCATTTTATGAAACCCTTTAATTGAATCAGGCTTGAACTTCCTGTGGCATAAAACCAAATAGAATTACACTGACGCTAAAAATGTAAATGTATCCCAGATACCACTGAATGATGTATTCATGGGAGCACTTAAGCCTGAAGACGTGTGTGCCCACACTATGATAATAAAGCAGAACCCAAAGATCAGGCATCTGAGACATAAACATTGATGGGAACATTTTTAATTCCCTGCTTTCTTCGGATTGTAAAACTGGTTTTGACCTTGGAAGCTTAGAATGTCAGACCTCTGAGAGATCATTTGTTCATGCTCCAGATGGTAAAAAGGATGTCTGGAGAGCTAAAGAGACATGCTTAAGGGCACTCAACGTACAAAGAGAGCCACGGCCAGGTTCGGTTTAATACCCCAGTATTAAGCTTTCGCCTGTGCCTTCACTGCTCTGGGCACTGGGATCCAGAGTAAAGAAGGAACAGCCACAGATCTTGAGGTAGCCCCAAAGGTTCAGGTTTCTAGATCGGTCCTTGTTCTACTTTCTCCCTCATTCCAAATAGAGTCCTCAAGAAACAGGAACTCTATGTTTAGAGGCACGCACTTAAGAGACTAGGGAAAAACTAAAGAATGATCTCCCTCGCTCTCTAGTCTTGGGTCCTACTGTCCAAGCAGAGTCCCACACTGAGTCAGGGGGCCAGTGAGCTCTGCTCCTTGAAACTGTGTTTTTATACCTCTCACTCCATTGCAGAAGCTCATTTCTTATTATTCAGGCATAACATAGCCATGGATAGCTACAGCCTGGTGGCATTTCAGTTCATCAGTCTCCCTATTTGGTGGCAGGTAGGAGGATATCGTTTGGAGAATGCATGTATAGAACACTTATTTTCCTTTTCTTAAAGAGTGTAGTCAACTCACTGAGGGGAAAAAACTGTGCAGCGTGATGCAGCTCCACCGGTGCGAAGAGCTAGACTCTGATGTCGGGGCCTGGTTTCCCTTTCCCAGTGCTGTTGCCAGGCAGACTTGTTACTGACACAAGTTTCCTCCAATAAGTTGAGCTCTTCCCCCTCCCAACTTCATTATGCCTGCAGCCGGAGCTCTGCTGCAGAGGAAGCCATGCCAGACACTCTGATTCACGCTCCTAAAATATCAGCCTGGCCTGGGAATGTGAATAATGGGATAAATCTGGAAAACATAAATCAGATTGTCGGATGCTATATCTGTTCATGCACATAGGCTGCAGCAGACTGGGTGACATGCCCTCCAACTCTTCGGGGCTATACTCGGGAGGAGGTTAAAGACACAGCCTTCAGACCTGGGAAGGTAGGTGAGAAGGGCAGGAGCTGACATGCAGAAGTGACCCTTAAAGCTGTTGACATACATCCCAGACACCAGATCTGAGACTTACATGAAGTTCATGGTCAGAGATTGTTGGAAGAGGCTGGAAAAGAGAGCCTGAGGAGAGATCTCAATGTTAGCAAATCTTCTAATGCCAAGAACTTGTAAAGTCCCTGCGTTTGGACATCAGAGGGAAGGTTGGCTTCAGCTTCACTAGGAACCCAGTCAAGGTGGAAAATCAAATACACAGAATCTCCAGCAACCTGCAGCTTCCTTAAAGAACACTCTGGAAAAAGCCAACCAACAAGGTCCTTTCTTCAGCAAACAAAGGAAAGTGCCTCCACCGAGCCACTTAATCATTCCAGAGCCCGGGTGAGAAGGGCCTTGTCCACTGAGCTGAGTTCAGGCCATTTGACCCAGGGTATTTGAACCAGGGCCTGGGTATAGCTGGCTTGTCACAAATGACAATACTTCTCTGGGTTGGATTTGCCAGGATTCCTAGTTTGAAAGTAGTCTTAGAACTGTGTGAGGTCATTATGCTGTAGCCCTTCAACCTACACTGCACTGTATGTCAATTTTATCTCAGTAAAGCTAGCTGGGGGGAAGAATCATATGAAAGTAAGAAGGGTTCGGACCTCAGATTCCTAACCCTCAGTCATTGCTTTGTTAGGGTTAAGTCCTCCTGCACCAGTGTAAATCTACCCTAAAATCAGATCAGATTCTTTAGGGCTTTGGGCCTGGGGGTGCAGGAGAATAATTATGAGTGGGCAAGAGACAGAGTGGGAAGAAGTGGGAGGTGCCACCAAGGAGCAGTGCTGAATATAAATTAAAGAAAATTAAGAAGCAATTAGTGGCCTACCCAACAGTGCTCAAGAGTTACATCCTGGGGAGCCAAGACAGATCCATGAACAGATTAACACGTGGTAGGGCCAAGGGGTCCATCACGGTAGCAGATAAGTAAATCCAGGTGTTCAGGCAAGCGAGACTATCAATGTACAATAAGGTGAGATATTGAGAAAGTAAGTGTAGCTTATCTTTTTTACTACTCTGACCTATCAACCAAAACAATGGAAGGTAATTTCCCACTTTCTCTTCCAGGAAAGGCAGCCAGGGCTTTGTGTTCCCAGGCCTGGGTGCCCTGACCCCAGGCAGGGAATTTCCAGCTCTTTGTGAGTCAGGCCCACCTGGGGGAATCAGGAGGCTTCCAGAAAGGGGAGAGGTGAGACGTTTTTGTGCTTTGTGGGTATAAGAATATCAGGGTCTGACCCTCAAGAGGTAGCTGGGTCCTGGGAACTTGGCAAACAACAAGGGGTGGGTTTGTGGGATTCTTCATGTGGCCTGTCCCCTTACACTTTGTGCCCCAGGCATGGCCAGATGAGAGTTCATTGTAAATGGTCATGGATCCTGCCACTGCTGTGGCCTTGGCACCTGGGTGAAGGGACCTCTGAGAGGAGTCCAGAGATGTGGAGAGGATCCATGAGGGTCATCTTTGTGGTTGCCTGACACAGAAGTGCCTAACAGAAGGAAGGGGACCAGCACAGAGCAGAGGCTTCAAAGAGCAGAAACAGCCTCAGTGACGAGAGTGACACATGTCAATTGACAATAAGCTAGTGAATGAGTTGACCTTGACGATCTTCCAGGGCCAAGACATAATTCTACATGCCCTCTGTCTCTTTCTCGCATCCCACGACTCAGAATGACTGACACGGCACCCACGGATTTTCAGTTCACAAGCACGCTCTGTTCTCCCCTCTACCCAGGCCAAGGCAATGGTTGTACAGCTGTGCACCATTTGCATGCCATCATCCCGTGATAAGTCCGTGCATATGGGTATTGGGGGAAGATGTGTGCTGCAGATTGGCTAAGTCCCAGATGCTGACAAGAAAGATTACATAAGCTTTTGTATGTCATGAAAAAAGCTTCTATTCCTCTCGTTGTCAATACAAAACCAACAGCTGCACACAATCAGGCACCAACATGCAGGGAGCCATTTCCCTGTTTGCACAGGAAGCTCTGGCGTGCTCTGTGTTTCTCTAGAATCACACCACTGAGCCGGCCAAGGTCTCAGCTCTGGCCCTGATGCATGGCTGGCTTTGACTTTGCTTTCTGAGGTCGGCCCATTTCCTGGGTCATCTCTAAAGACAACTCTGCTACACCCCGGCTTGCGCTTGCCTTCCTGATGGTGTTCAGCCAGGCACGTTCTGAGTCCCACGAAGCCCTATGACTGGGCAGAGGCCTCAGGGGATGGCACTGGGGAGTCGACTGGTTTCCTCACGTCCCAGCGCTTGCCCCTTCAACTCTCTTTACCCCACTTCCTAATGTGTCCCCCATGTTCACCCCTTCTTCTCCATGAGTAAACTACTAAGTGTTCTTGAAGGTCCAGTTTAAACACCTCTTTCTTTCGGAAGCCTCCCTGACTGCCCGGGCAGAACTCATGGCTTGCATCTCTACACTTGGCCCACTAATTCATTTCCCGGTGGATTGGAGTTAATTGCTTACTTGTCTTTCCCACTTATTAGATAGCAAATCCTTGGAGAAAAGAAGCTATATATCTCATTCATCCCTGAGCCTTGTGTGACACGGGGATAAGTATTTTTCCTTATGTCATTTATGAATTCATTTAAAAAGGGTTACTGTATAGATAGAAAGCCAAAACTAGGGAAATTTCTGGTTTCCAAAGAGATCACAAGCTATCCAGGTCAAAAATGTTCATAAAATTATATATTGAAAGATAAATGTCTTCTAAGAAAATTATGGTAAAATAAACATAATATTTACCATGTTAACCATTTTAAGTACACAGTTCAGTGGCGTTAAGTACAGTTATACTGTTGTACAACCGTCACCACCATCCAGAATATTTTCACCTTTCCCAACTCAAACTCCGTACCCATGAAACACTAACTTCCCATTCCTCACGTCCTCCAGCCCCTGGCAACCACCACCGCACATTCTTTCTCTATGAATTTGACTACTCTAAGTACCTCATATGAGTAGAACCATACAATCTCAGTCTTTTTATTACTGCTTTACGTCACTCGGCATATTGTCCTCAAAGTTCTTCCACGTGCATCTGTCAGAATGTCTTTAAGGCTAAATAATATTTCATCATATGTATATGCCACATTTGTTCATTCGTCTGTTGATGGACATTTAGGTAGCTATCATCTCTTGGCTATTATGAATAAAACTGCTATGAACATGGATGTACAAGTATCTCTTTGAGACCCTGCTTTCAATTCCTTGGAGTATAAACTCAGAAGTGGAATTACTGGATCACAAGATAAGACCACGTTTAATTTTCTGAAGAACCGCCACACTGGCAGCGCCATTTACATCCCCATCCACACACCCGGGGTCCTAATTTCTCTATATTCTTGCCAAGACGTTATTTTCTGCTGGGATTTTTTTTTTTTTTAAATAATTAGTGTGGAGGTATCTCATTGTGATTTGATTATTCACATGCTCCTAATTTCAGTAAAGTTGAGTAAAAACCAAATTTACCATACTTTTTTAAGATTATTAAAGAAGTACATCACGTACTCTAAAATTTTGAAAAAATACCTAAACAAAAATTAAAGGAAAGTACTGAAACATACAAGACAAAAATACCACTTGTGATAAGTTACCTAGAGATAAACACTGTTGACATTCTGGGAATATCCTTCCAGTCTTTTTTCTAAGTAAATGAACTTTTATGGGGGGGAAAAAAATGTACTTCCTTATTTAGCAACTTCCCACCCAGCTCTGTGCCAAGAAAAGACCTTTTTTATTCAGTGAATTATTTGCTAAGGCCCTAAGGGGTATGCTAGAGAGAAAAAAATATATATATGTCATTGCATTTTTGTTTATTTTGCCAAGTAGGCGTATTACAAAGAACAGGAGCTGAACTGCTCAAGCAATGAGGAGGATTTTAGGGGCTAGTGAGGGTGGTAGGGAAGCATGTGGCCAGAGAAGAGTAACAGGTGTGGAGATACTGCCAACAGGGAAGAGAAGTTTGAAGGGAAGTACAGATATTCATAGAGGAATTTGATCACACTTCTGTCTCCACACAATAGCTTTAATAAAATCTGTTTTGCTTACCAGTGGATAATGAAGTGTATTTGCAAACAGGATCATCATGAATGTACTGGAAGCAGAATGTGGCTGGAGAAGAGTAAAAGCAAGCAAAGGCTTGCCAGAGAGCTGAAACGGAAAGAGACATAGCTTACGCACTTATAGATGTGGGTCTTTGTGGGCCTTTAGGAAACTTGGGCTGATACCATGCACACACTGCTGTTAGTGTTTTCCCATGTAATTTAATAATCTCCCAAAGTGTTCCATCTGGTCCAAGACTAGTTACTAAAATCCACTTCTTCTTTCTGGGCTCCTTTGCAGTTAAGATGTGGCCATGTGACTGGGTTTTGCCAAAGAGAAGTGGAAACGGTTTGTACCATTTCTGGGCCAAGGCTTTTAAGAAGCAGGGGTGCCCTGCAGGGGGTTTCACTGACAGCCTGGGGAGGAGGATGATAAGGCCCAAGGGGGTGGGCAGGCCAAAAGGGGGAAGGAGCATGGCTTCCTGAAAAACCAATAGAACCATGTGGAAGAGAGTCAACTGCTGACCGGGGACACTTGCTTCAGATTGTTGTGCGGGTGAAAAGCACACATAACAAGTCTGCCCTAGCTAACACACTATCGATGGATGCAACTTAATTATGCAATAGGCTATGGTTAGACAATTAGAATGGATAAACTGCATTTTGGGGTATGGCATTGCATTTTAGTTCAACTGCCTGTAGTTAGTTGGGTGTATTAGATAGGATGCTTTTGGCTGCAAATAACAGAAAACCTAATTGAAACTCATAATTGAGTCCAGAGGTACAGTGGACTGCATTGATTGCTACAGTGATGTGAAGACTCAATTTCTTTCCACTTCTATTTTATGCCCAACATTGGCTGCCCTTAGGGATAACTTTCTGGTGACTGTAGCAAGACTGGCTATAATCAGGTCTATAAGCTGCCTTATTCCCATAAAACAGGAGAGGTTGTTTGCCACAAACAGCCAACATCAAGGCCAAGCTTTATGCTGACTGGCTCATACCTGAACCGAACCTTGTAATAACTGGATTGCCAATGACCTAGACCAGTGGGTGCTATCTGTTGGAGCTGAAGGTAGGCTTAGTCCCACCCACACTACATGGTTGCCACCAATGATGCTTATTTCTGTATAGGGTTGGAGACTGGGTTGACCAAATATAGAGACAAAAGTCACCTGATTCTAGCTTTCTCTGAAACAGAGAAAGTTCTTTTGGAAAGGCTAAATAGAAGTCAAGTAACTTTCTCCTTATATGTATTAAAATATGGCTTTGGAAAAATTACTTTCTACAAAAAAAGGCAAGAAGATTGAAATCGTGAAAGAGGTAGATGATTGAAAGACAAGGACATAGAGCCAATGACCTGAAGAAAATTAAATGACTTGGAAACAATGTCTGGATATTTCAGGAAGAATATTTTATATGAGGCGCTTTCGCAGTGGGATAGTATAAAGTGGAATGAAAGAGAACAGGGGTATATCCAGGTGTCATGTGTAGGATATTTAAGTTCAAATTTCTCAGACTGTTCCCTCTTTGTTATTGGAATATCTTACTCGCTTATCATGTATTTTAAGCATGACTGTCAAGGACACTGTCCCTGTGCTAAGTTCAGGCTAGATATGCTGATCTCAGCTCTTCCTCCAAACAGTATAAATTCATTTTTCTGGACCTCATGCCACAAACTAGAAATAAAAAAAGAGGTAGTCAGGTAAATGCTTTTCTTCCTATACTGGATTCCTTTACCTCTAAAACAGAATCAGAGAGGAATTGGGCCAATTATTTTAATGCACACAAAAATAATTCCTTTCAGCACAGATGCTCTTTGATAGACTTAAAACCCCTGTGTATAAAGTCTACACAAACAAAAGAAATGTGAAGAGATCTGCTATAATAAGATTAGGCTCAAATGGTAAGGCAGGTGCTGAATTTAAAATTAATTGGTTATGCCAACCACGAAATGGTCTAATTCATCTTCTGCACTGTTCTACAGAGAAAAGAGAAGCAAGAAAGCCTGTTCTGTTTGTTTTTCTGCCCTACGTTCTTCCTAGTGCAATTCTGAACTTTCCAATATTATCCTCAAAATCCAGTTCAACTTCCACTTCCTCCATGGAAACTTCCTGGATTATACCAGCCCCTATCTCTAAACTTCCTGGCACTCACTGAAATAGTACTAAAGAAAAAAGATTAAAATCTCAGACTATGATGTCAGACCTGCAGCCATCATAGTCTGCTAGATCATCCGTCTGCTAGCTGTGTGACCTGGGGCTCATTCGCCTGCTTCCTCCTCTGAAAAATGGGACCAAGAGGGTGACTGTGAAAATGAAATGAGATGCTACATGCAATGAGATAATGCCTGACTAGAAGCAGGCATTAATAAATGCTAGTGATTATTAATAAGTAATATATTGTCTCCTCCCCTGCCTCGCACTGAACTGCAGGGAATTGAAAATGTTTTTCAAAGTGGAGAATGATGGTAGACCAGGTTGGGACAGGAAGGTTTCAGAGTAGTGTCACACTGTTCTTAAATGGCCTGCAGTGAGTATTCCATAAAGGTGGCATGAAACAACCACAAAACTCCAACCAACTAAAGTGACAGAAAGGAACTCCAAGGCTGCTGCTATCAGAGAAAGAACTTAAACAGGGACTGTGAATGTCAACACATAGTTCAAAAGAGCACTGCTAGTCAGAACTTTGCTAGTCAGACAGGGATTTGGATCTTGCTGGAATTTAGGAATGAGCCAAACTCACTTATAACCATTTCATTTGTTAAACAGTAGTGGGGTTGGATGGAAGAGGCAATGCTTAACATTTTTAAGGGAACGAAATTTTTTGATCACCCACTCTGCATAGGGGTGGGTCGAGCAGATACTATGTATCCAGTGTTGTGTTACTCCAAGTCAAGGGAGATGATATATTATTAATAATTGCTAACATTTACTAATGCCTGCTTCTAGTCAGGCATTATTTCATTGCATATAGTATCTCATTTCATTCTCACAGTCGCCCTCTTGGTCCCATTTTTCAGAGGAAGAAGTAGGCTCAGAGCCACTAAAAAAAAAAAAAAAAGAGCCACTTAACATATCAAATGAGCTACTTAGAACAAATTTTTATGTATTTGTTCATTGAAACAAGTCTATTTTATGCCCTGGATTAAATAACATAAATTAGCTAGCACTTGTATGTAGCATGCTGGAAGGCTATTTCTTTCTCAAATACAAATGCTCATTGCTTGTTCATGGCCAATGGTAAGATACTGGACCATGGAATTCTATAAATCAGCCTTCGAGCTCTGGCTCTGTTCTCTACTAGGCTGGAGAATTATATAAACTCTCCAAGTATCAGTTTCCTCATCTATGAAATGGGAATAATAAGTCTCCCTACCACAAATGGTTGCCATGAGGATTAAACAAGCTCACTCAGGCAAAGAACTCAGTCTAGTATCTGACGCATAACAAATATTCAATAAAAGTAAGCATTATGCTAATAATTATTCCACCATTCAGCTTTCTCACTATTTTTCTTTAGCATCGTCTTCAAATGCTGACTAGTTTGTTCAATCACATCTTTGCATGAAACTTAGAAACAGCACTTTGCTATTAATGGAATTTGCATTTTTTAACCAAGAAATCTTCTGAATAGTACTCCGTGGATATCAAGAATGATAAGGATAGGGCTGTCACTGAAAATCTGTGTAGGAGTTGGGAGAATTAGACCTAAAGGTGAGGGAAGTTGATATAATTTATAATTTCTTACTTGAGAAATCAGCTCCTCTTCCAAATTGACTTGTTTTCCTACCTTCAATTAAAAAAATGCTTCCATTTCCTGAAGAAATTGAAAACTTGAGAGAACTTCTATAAATCAAATACCTACTGAATCATCTATGTCCTTGAACTGAATCTGGGAAACTCTGAATTATGATGTTATGTACCTAATACAGCAAGAATGAGCTTAAAGCACTCTCCTTAGAGAGCTTTACAGAATAAGCTGTCCTTTGTATATAGTTGGAGGTGATGTCATTGTCTCGCTGTCACTGGGAGGGTGCCAGGAGTTGTGACAGGGCTGGGCCTCAGCGGTGATGGATTGCGCCTCTCACCTGGATCACTCGTAAACAATAACCCCTTTGTGAGGCCACTGCCTGGGCCTTTCTGCTTGTAAAAAGGAAGCACAGACACTTGACCTGCCTGAGGACTGGAATTCCCGTCAGCCTTATTTTAAGAAGGTTAAAAGGGCTCAATAAAAGCCACAGCCTCAGACTGACACTGGCGAACCACTGAGAATGCGCTGAGCAGAGAGACATGGCCACTGCCTTTCTGGAGCTTGCAGTCTATTGGGAAAGACAGCGAATGAATAATTGGGCAAATGTGAATTAATTACAATTGTAATGAATGCTATGAAGTCCAAAGCTGTATTAGGTTTTCTCCTGGAGAAGGGGAAGGAAGGTTAGGCCTGAAATTAAAAACACAATTTTTTTTTTTTTTTTTTAATGAAAACAAGCATAGAAACATGATGGAGAACACAAACTTTGCTTCAGTTTTAAAGATAAAGCTGGAGACAGCAGAGAACTATCACATTTGCCTGGGCTGGGACTGGCTATGCCCTTCCAGTGATGAGGCTTCCAGGAGCTAAGGGTGGCTGAGTAGGAAGAGTTTGAGAAGCCCTGGCTGGGGCATGCAGGGCTCAGGCTCCCAAGGTGGAGGCCTCTAAGGAATCACCTCAAGGAAATGAGAAGGACACCGACTGGCCAGCTGGCGGCCAGCCCATGGCCTGGAGATCCCTGGCCCAGACTGCTAGCCATCAAGGCCCTTCCTTGGCTACAGCATTTTCCAAATTCTTCACTCAGATTTCAGCACTGTCTCCTCAGCCCAGGCTGCTCTCCTGGCGTTAATGTGCCATCTAATCTTCCCCCAGGGTGTTGACGACGCTATTTGCCTCAGGACTCTAAGAAGTGTGCTGAGTGCCTGTGGGGGGGTGGGGGGGTGGTGCGGGGTGCGGAACTTGGTTGATAAGCTACCTGTTTCAGATAAGTTAAAGTCCCTCAACCCCACTTTATACCTTACCCAATAATTAACTCCTTTGTGATTAAAACACGAAACCATTAAAATAGTTTAATAGTTTAAAAATATATGTGTATATATAAGAGAATTTTTTAGGAATAATCCTGATAGTCCCTTAAAGCAAGATTACAAATCCAAAAACTATAAACAAAATAACTGCCAGTTGATTACATGAAAATGGCAAATTTTGCAACTAAAACAATGTCATGAAAACAGTATGGAGGTATCTCAAAAAAATTAAAAAACAGAACTCCCACATGACCCAGCAGTTCTACCTCTAGGTATATGCAAAGTATTAATGAAGTGAAATTACTATCTCCGAAAGATAATCTGTACCCCACGTTCATTGCAGCATTATTCACAGTAGCCAGGACTTGGAAATAACATACGTGCCCATCGATGAATGAATGAATAAACACACACACTGGAATACTACTCAGCCATAAAAAAAAAAAAAAAAAAGGAAATCTTGCCATTTGAGAAACCATGAGTGAACCTCGAGGGCATTATGTTAAGTGACATAAGTCAGACAGAGAAAGACAAATACTGTATGATTACACTTAATAAGTGGAATCCTAAAAGGCCAAATTCAGAAATAGACAGTAGGAATGATGGTTACCAGGGGCTGGAAGTGGGAGAAATGGGTTAATATTGGTCAAAAAGTACAAACTTCCAGTTATGAGTAAGTCCTGGGGATCGAATGTACAGCATTCGATCTGCAGAGTATACCTTAAATGTTCTCACCACACACACACACACGCACATGCACACACACACGATGATTATGTGAGGTCATGGATGTGTCTGCAGAGTATACCTTAAATGTTCTCACCACACACACACACGCGCGCGCACACACACACACACGCACACGCACACACACACGATGATTATGTGAGGTCATGGATGTGTCAACTAACCTTATTGTAACAATCATTTTGCAATATTTATATATATCAAATCACCACATTGTACATCTTAAACATATACAATGTTATCTGTCAATTATATCTCAGTAAAGCTGAGGGGAAACCCTCCCCAAAACAAAATTAATAATAAAATGGCCAAAATGGAAACAAATAGAGCTACTGCTCACTAGCTGCCTCCCCACACAATCTTTTCTTAGTAGAACTCCTCTCATCTTTAACACTCGGACTGCAGAGAATATACACATCTCTTCAATACGTGTTTGGGACCGAGGTTTACATAGAGACATGTATTGTACGTCCCCAAACTCAACATAACATTTTAAACAAAGTAGTATGTGTATGGGGCAGGGAGAAGAATTCTCCAGTCACTTTCCAAATGTAACTGGAGGAAAGTCAGAATCACATGCAGATGTTCTGAAAAGCGTAGAATGTCAACTACGTGATGTGAGTTGGATGTTGACAGTGCTCAGAGAGGCTGTGTGTGTGGCTGCACACGTGCAAAGGTCTGTGAAAATCAAATTCACTGTTTGGTCATCAGGAAGTAATGTTTTGTGCATCTAACATACCAAGTAGTTGTTCAATACACCGGCATTTTTCTGTGTTTTCGGAAATTGGTTGGTAGTGATGAATTGACAGGAAAGGGGTTCCTGGTTAATATTTGCACTCGATGTCTAGTGTTTTGGAAGACTCCTGATGGTAAAAGAGAGATGGTTGTAGTCACAACCAGTAGTATAGGCTAAAGATTATTATTGAGAAAACATAAAATAGCTCATTCAAGTGTGAAAGAAAAAAACCACCACTAGAGAATGGGTGAAGAATGGAAACAGACAATTCACGAAAGGCTAATTGTGAAATTAGCCAATAAATATAAACAATATTCAAGCTCACTAATAAACTAGAAATATGTAAGCATTTATGTATATATTTGCAAATACATAAGGAAGAAGACTGAACTGTTGAGAGCAATTACCTTGGGAGAGAAGTCGCCGGAGGAGGAGGTTGTAGAGATGAATTATTCAACAAACATTCCATTGTCTTTCCTTGTGGACTTCCTCTCTGTATAAGGATATAGTCCCATGCTGTCGACCTCAGGAATGGTCATATGACTTGTTTAACCAAAAAAGTGGTGTCGGTCTCTTTTGCGCAAAGTTTTATAAGTCAGGACATCATTTGCCTTCTCTCTTTCTTTCTCCAATGAGACTGATATGCTCCACACAGAGGTTAGGTTCCCCCATCAGCTTCGGTTCCTGAGTAAAAGAGGCAAAAAGCAGAGCTGTAGCCGACTTGTGAAAAGCACGTAGTGTGAACAAGAAGCAAACATGTGTTGCTATAAGCTGCTGAGATGTGTGCGGGGTCGTTACTGTAGTATAAAGTGGGCTACACTGACTGATACACATAAAGGAATGCTTCTACACATTTTCCTCTGTATAGCTCTCTATTGTATGAGCATTTCCAATAGCATAAATTCGTGTACTACTTATATATGTGTGTGTGCGTGTGTGTGTGTATTTTTTTTTTAATGGCATCTTAACAAAATTACAAATGACTACATGTCAAGGACCTTTGTGATTACTGACAAATAGAAACTGCAAAGCCAAATCCTGAAGTCCAAGGGCAATGTTGAAGTGCCCGCCTGAGGCCTGCAGGCCAACACACCGTGGCTGCGATTTGCAGTGCTGAGCAAAAGTAAAAGGTGTGTTGTCAAACCAGTGGCCAAGAAACCTGGTGGATAACTGGACATGTGAGATAATTCCTGTGTGTGTTAGTGGGGGAGGTCAGGGCAGTAAACATTCTGCCCACTGAACCACAGTGTGAGGAATGTCCTGATCAATGGTGGGACCACCAGGGTTGCTTTAAAAATATTGAGAGGCATTGTTCTTTGGTAGTAAAGATCGAGTTGCAATTATTGATGACTCACATTGTCTGAATGTCATTCCCTTCGGATGTGTTCCAAACAACAAAAATATTGAGACCCACCGACCCAGGATATAGAGCAGGTAATTGCATGCAGACTCTTATTTCCTGGTTGCTGCTGCCCTTAGCTCAAATTCCAGACTCTCAACACTTATTCAGTGATTGAGCACTTCCTCTGTGTCAGGCACTGTAATTGTCATCAGCAATACAGATACAACCTGCTTTCAAACTCACAGCTAGGTCAATAATATATACCCAGAGGCTGGGGTAACAGCTACAGCAGCAGTAACCCTTTCTTAAGAGGGTAATAGTTTCCAAGAATTGTGCCAGGTATATCATTTCCAATTCTCCAAAAAGATCCTGAGAGCCAAACGTAACTACCCCTACTTTTTTGGATGAGGACACTGCAGTTGAGAGAAATTAGTGAGCCTCTTTCAGTTCTGAAAGCCCAGAGGTAAAGGTCAGTCTCCAGTTCTTTGTTATCCATACTCAGTCACCTTCTCAGTAAAGGTCTGAATAAATAATTGTATCGAAGTGGGAGTGACTAAGCCTTCAATCAGAACTTTAATCTTCAGAACAAGGTGCAAAGATCCAGATTTTTGTTCACATTGTCCCCAGAGGGTAAGAAGAGCCCTGGTGAGTAGCCAGCCTGGCAGTCTGACTTAGGTTAGCTGTGGTTAGCATTCCTCCCATTTTTTTTTTGCTCCCAGCCCCTTCTTCTTCTAGTGCTAAGAGTAAACATGTGACTTGCTTGAGGCATGAGGGTGAGGGTGAGTTAAGTCCTCACAATAGGTCTGCTGTTATGCAAAGAACTATAGAAGACGCAGATCTAGGTTGTGGCAATCTCAGGAAACCCCAAAGTCAAACCCCTCAAGTCCCTTCTGTAACTGAATTTGAGGAATTACTCAGCTTAGTTCTCTAACATTCTTCCTGGTCAAGCACTCAGCACAGAGAACTGCCCTGGAAAACTCAGGTCTGTTCTTGGTTACTTAGGAAAGTTTATGCTGAACCAGATAATGCAACACCAAGACTGTTTTCCTGCTCAGCGGGTGAGCTGAGAATAGTGAGTGGAGAAGTCTCACCAGAAGAATCCAAAGCAAGAGGCCTTGGGGGATGGTCTCCTTGCCTGGGCTCTGCTTTGGGGCTGAGGTAGTGGGGTCCAGCTGGTCTCTGAGCCTGAGGATCGTCAAGGCTCAGAGGGTGCTTAGAACAGAGCCTGGGCAGCATTCTTAGCCAGAGGAGGGAAATTTGGGACAACCTACAGGATGGTGAGTTAGAGCGCAGTGAGTGGAACTGAGGGGAAAAGAGAGTCATGAAATTCTCTCCACAAGCACTCCCGCTGATGTTATATGGCAAATAAAGAGAAAACTTCGGGGAGAGAGGAACAGGATATGAGGGTGCCCTAGGAAACGTGATCTTCTCCTCAGGATGAAGAAAACTGTACCAACAGGTGGCAAAGGTTTCATGTTATGATTCAATGAAATGGAGCGTTGAGTCTCTATTGGTGTCCAATGCTATTTTAACAGTATCCTAAAGGGCTCTAGAACTTTACTTATGGAATCATCAAGGCTCAGAAAGGGTCATTTAATTTTTTCCATTATAGTCAACTGTGCTTTTTAGTGGAAAGTTTGTGCCCTTGTGAAGTTGGCGATTGGGGTTCCAAAAAAAACAGTGGTGCTCTCTGGTTTTGACCTGCTCCCTCCTGAAACTGTTATGTGTGCCTCGAGGAAGAAAGTATCTTTAAAAACAAACAAATAAAACAAAAACAACTTTGTTTCCTCTGTGCCTAAAAGGGCCAGGACTAGGATAAAGTATGGTGTGCAAAATGTCAGTGGCACTGCCCCTCAGGGTCACACAAACGAGCAACTCCTTAAATACTGTCCCCTACATGCTCACCGGTCACACCAAGTTCTGGTCTTGGGGTCAAGCTTGGTGGCAAGAGGAGACTAGGAGCTCAGTCGCTGAACGAATAAACAAATGAAGTGTACAGGGAAGAACACAATCATTGGAAAACTCTACACGCTGGGTGTTTCTCCGCATTTGAACATTTCCCCATGTTCATGGTGATGTAGATTAATGGGACCTTCTACAGTGTAGCCATCTGAGCCAGCTCAGGCTGCTATAACAAAATACCACAGATTGGTTGGCTTAAACAACACATTTTTTTCTCACAGTTCTGTAGGCTGGAAATCCAAGAGCAAGGTGCTGGCTGGTTCGGTTTCTGGACAACCTTCTTACTGGCTTGGAGACTGCCCTCTCGCTATATTCTCACATGTGGAAAGAGAGTGCTGGTCTCTCTCACTCTTCTTATAAGGACACTAATCCCATTGTGGGGGCACCACCCTCATGACCTCATCCAGACTTAATCACCTCTCAAACGCCCCCACCTCCAAATACCATCACTTTGGAGGTTCAGGGTTCACCACATGAATTTTGGTGGGACAAAAACATTTAGTCCATAGTAGTAGTGTACTAGGGTTACATGTTTTGGGTTCCTGCTTCAGAACAAAAGCTTGATCACTGAGGTAGACAAAATTCTAAGGTGGCCTCCCAAGATTTCTGGCATGTACACACCCTGCGTCATCCCCTCCCTTGAGATGGGTGAGCCTGGCCTAATCAGGTGAGCTCTTTAAAAGCATCTCTAGAGGTCAGAGATGGAAGAAGTCAGAGAAATTGGAAGTGTGACAGAGATTTTCCTGAAGCTTGAAGTGGCCAACAGCTCTGCTGTGGGAGGGCCTACGGAGGGGATCACATGGTGAGGAAACACTGGAGGCCTCTAGTCCCTGAGAGCAGTCCCTGGCAACAGTCAGCAAGAAAGTGGGAACCTCAGTCATAAAACCACAAGCACCTAAATTCTGTCAAAAGCCACATGAGCTTGGAAGAGGAACCTGTATTTCAAACAAGGCCCCAGCCCAGCCAACACCTTGATTTCAGCCTTATGAGACCCTGAGCAGAGGCTCTGTGAAAATAAATTTATGTTGTTTTAAGCCACTAAGTTTATGGTAGTGTTTTACACCACAGAGAAAGCTAATCTACTCTCCTTTCTACAACAGATCACGCCACATCTCCTGAGTCCCTTTGTCTTATTAAAAACAGCTTCTACTTGGCTGTTGGTTACATTTCTCTTTTATACTAATACACCATCTTCTTTCTTTCCTTTCTTTTTTTCTTAGTTTCTTTGGGGATTTAAACAGTAATGCAAAGCTGTGGTGCACACATTGTTATTTCAATACTACTTAAAGCAGAAAACTCTATAATCTCCCCAACCTCCAAAAAGCATCTCCAGGACACGTATCACTGTGAGGCTACTGTTTTCCTCCTTCCTAACCAGTGTTCGAGGCTTCCAAAGCTTAACGTTACGTTTATTACATAATGGCAAGACATGAGCCCGAACAACCTGCTGCTGGGCTTTTAAATATAGTGACAGCAGAAATCTCTTCTGGGCTTGATGAAGAGCCACTTCAAATATCTCCTAATTTCAGCAGTTTTCTTCTGGTCTATAGAATAAAAAGTCTAAAAATGGCTCTAAAGGTATTTAAGTGCGCTCACAGGAAATCTCCCCCTCCCCCGTCAGACACAATGACGCAAGGAGGCGGGAAGCAGCGAGGGGAGCCAGCGCCCTCCCGTCCTTGGGATTTGAGGCAGCCTCTCAAGGAGAATTGCCTGTGTGTGAAATGCTCTCAGGGGAGAAAATGGGAAAGGCGCAGAAGTGGAGCCCGTCTGCGTTGGCACCATGGTTATGGGACTCGGTGGCAGAGCTGCCCTCCCTTTGTTCCCCTTTCTAATTGGCGGAACCATTAGCAGTTGTATTCATCTAGGGAGCTCTTAGTTGCCTTAAGAGCCCACTTGATCTGGTTTAAGAATAGGAAATTTCTTGGCTTGAATAATTGGTTGAATAAAGGTTGTGTGGTTCCGTTTGACCTCCACGGTGTCGGTTCTATGGAGGAACTAACTCCCCACACCGTTCCCCTCACTTCCCCGCTCCCATCCCAAATCTGTACACTAACTCCGTGGGAAGAGTTCCTCTTTCCTCTATTCGAGCCATCTGCCCTGGGTTCCCTGGTCAGGCTTGGGTCACATATCCTCCTTTTACATCAACAATGCGGCCAGAAATAGACCTGGGTGTGGTCAGGACAGGAGCACTTGTCCACTTCTAGGGCAGGAGTGTGAGGTCACAAGGTCTGAGAGTGTGAGAAGGATGGGTCCCCAGGGGTTGCGTGTTAACATCAGGGAGCTGTTCCCCGAAGAAGGTGGAACAAACACAGATAGGCCGGAACCCCCAGTGACCCCCGGTGTTCTGAGCTATTCTAATGCTGCAGAGAGTTGGGACCACTCGAGGCCTGGAGAAGCGATGGAAAGCAGAGGGTTTCTCCCCACCCCTATGCCTACTTTGAGCCGCCCAGAATCCTAACGTGCATCTATGTGTGCAGGTGCATTTCACCGAGGTCATCAACCTAGAAGCAGAGACAAGGTGTAAATTTATAGCACATTTTTCTCTGCCCTAGGCCCTCTAATTTCTGTTCTGTTACAAGGTGATAGGAATTTCTATGTCCCGTGCCTGCATTGCTGAGAGAGGACTTCCTTCCCTCACTATACAGAAAATCTGGGGGCCATATGAGGACCTTACACTGGAAGTCTAGCCTGCCACATGTGCGAGTCTGGGTACGGCAAGAAAAGGGGAGGCTGGAATAACCCTGTGTCCCAGGCTTTGACGGGCCCGCACTGCCCCCGGAGCCATTGCTTCCCTCCATGGGCTCATGTTGCTCTGTCCCCAGTCACATCCTATCAGCCCTGCCCCCGGCAGAGCCTTTCTGTACCCACTTCCTACGGGTTCTCCCTGTGCATCTGTCAGGGGCGCCATGACTCCTGCTTTCCAGATTGGGTTGGAGGAGGGGCTCTCAGAAGTTGCTTCTAACTAAGCTCTGCACCAAGCCAAAGAGCGAATACTCACTGATCATTCAAAGTGTCCCAGCCACTCCCTTAGACAGCCTCCATCTCTGCTTTGCCAGCGAGACTTTTCTATTCCATCGAAGGGTTAAACAATTTTTGACAGCAAGGCTGGAGATCTTCATTATATAGGACACATGTTGGAAACTGGGCCCTTACCAGTTGGGTGTGCTATGTGCAAAAGAAAAGTGTCAGTTTGTTTTGCCCAATTTTATCAATATTGGGGCATATTATAAAGCCACTCTAATATATCGGTATACCTTAAAAATGTATCCTAATGGGATCTGATTTGATACTTAAGTTATTAATTTTATATTTAACATGAGGATGTGATTGAATGATTTATCCACATATTAAACTTGTATTTATTTATTTACTTATAAGTGTAAGGTTGTGAGCCAAGGAATACAAAGATATTTAGCACTTCTCCAAAAATTTGCAATCAACTAAATAAGTAGATAGCACAAAAATAGCTTAAATGTGGTCATCTATCAGAACAGTCTGCTTCTTTAAGAAGTCCGCTTACTCTAAGTTCACCTAACTCCTAGCTTGAGGGGTTTAACTGAAATTAGCTACGGTTTGGCTCAGTCGCCTGGTACAGAAATGGCCACTCAGAAAGTCTGAACACAGGGACAGACCCTGGAGGTTGGAGAGGGAGCTGCAGTACTAAAAGGGATCCTTTTGCTTCAACATGAAGTCAGAATCTTTTGACTGCTCTGAAAGCAGCTGTGTGAAACCCAGCGAAGAAAATGACTAAATCATTCTGGATCTTCTGGCTTTTAACAAGAGCGAGGCAGGAACATTGGATTAGCAATGGCATGTTAACCATTTGGAGAATCTGATGGCCAATACATAGCGTAGAAGAATCCGTCAAAGGAGATTCATCAGATTAAGTCAGAGTATAGTAAGGGGAGAACCAGTGCTCAGGCGTTGACAGGGTTTGCTAGTGTCACCATGGAGAAGTGGCCTCAATGACTCGGATCCCAAGTTTAAACATCTCTAGGAAGGGCCCTGGTTGGCCTTTGGTCAGATGTCACCCTGAAACTGGTCAACTGGGGCCATAGGGGAAAGGTTACGTCATACAAAACGGCCATGGCCGTGTGGGGAAGGTAACGGTGTGGAGGGTACATGAACTGGGGGCGGGGAGGAGCTGGGCAGACGAAAGTGTGTATCCAGTGTGCCTGACTTCAGCTGGAGAGGTTTCAGTAGCTCAAGTTTAATTTCCTGCCACTTAGCATTGACTTATTCATGTTATTTCTATGACGCAGATATTAAGCCCCAGTCCTGAAAAATAAGCTGTGGATGAAATAACAAATCCCCACCTGGATTGTTGACACTGAACATCCTTCTTCTCCCTGCACCACTCATTCCCAGTAACTCGGTCTTTCTAGAACTGGACTCCTCGGGGCTGGGGTCCTAATCCTAAACCTGGGCCTATGTGCCAAGATTCACTATCTGCTGGTGGATCCCCCTGATGCGAAAGCGTGACTTCCTGCCTTTTCCAGGACTCCCAGCTGCTATGCTTTTAGCTCTACGCCTGCCCCCTTCCTGAGGCAATTAACTGAGCCATGATTACCACCCAAAAAGGCAGCCTTCAAGACAAAGCTCAGCATGAAGTCTTAGCAAAGCCTCCATGAAGGAAAGAAATGACAAGAGACTGAGAGGCAATGTTCCTGGAGGCAGTCAGCCCCAAAGTTGTCTGGGAGAGGTGGGTGACCCTAAAAGACCATCTGGAGAGTTCTTAACATTTCCCCCCACTTCCTCTTCTCTCCAAACTTCTAGCATAGAGAATCTGAACTAGCTGGAGTGGGTAAATAGGGTAAAAACAAACAAAAAAAAATGTAAAGAAAATCAAGACTCGACAGCTTCAAACACCAGAATAATAAAATCCTTACTGTGGATCCAGCTATAGATATTCAGCTGGTTTATAAGAATATTTGAAAAACTCATGCCACCTAGAGATATAGCCCTCCGGTGCCTTCCATTTTCCTGGATGTGACCCTTCCGGAAATCTCCATGGAGGTCTTTGCGATCTCCTGCCTTTCACAGGGGATCAAATGTTGAAAAGAAAGATGACAACACGTGAAGTTTGCCAGTAACCGGCAACGCGAATCACTTCTTAGACCATCGAACCCCACCGTAAGGACTGAAAAAGACCGCCCAGCTTCTGTGCGGGTTCCAGGACTCTCAGAGACGACCTGAGACAGAAGCCACAGCCCAGGTGTCGAACCAGTGCTAACGAGGTTGTATCAGAAAAGATTTCTCCTACACTCTTGGGGTAAAGAAATGATTAAAACATCCAGGTCTTAAAACTCCAAGAATATGAGGCGGCGATGATCTCCAAGTCTTTAGAAAGAACGGCTAGACTTAAAAAAAAAAAAAAAAAAGCTAGAAAAAAAAGGGGGGTGGGAAGAGAGAGAGTACTTACTAACGCCCTAGCCACTTCTTGGTTCTTTTGTAGATAGTGGACTGCAGAGTTTGGGGGAGGCTGCTCGGCACTGCAGGACGTGGAAGGGTCTTGAAAGGCAGGCCACCTGGAAGGGATTCTGTCTGGGCCCTTTCTTAGCCCTGTGACTTTGAACAATTTATATAACCTCTTAAGCCTTACCTAGAAAATGGGCATACTGATGGAACCTTTCTGATGTTAAAAATGGAAGAATGCATGCAAACCCTTAACTTGTTGCCTGGCACACAGAAGAATCGAGGAAAACAAGTTTTGTGAAAGGGAGAAGGTAGCTGGGGAACAGGAGGAAAGCAGGCACCTTAGGAAGGTGTCAGGATTGGGTCACGCCCATCTTACGGCAAGCTCCTTGAGCTTCTGGCTTTGTCCTACTTATCCTTGAACCTCTGACACTACACATGGGCCTCGTAGAGAGTGGGCATTTAGGAAATGATTGTTAGATAGAATGGAGCCCTAGCTGGGCCCCGGTCTGAGAAGTTTGCAGAAGGGGAAGACAAGCAGGTGAGAGAGGAAAGGACAGAAAGGCAGGAGTGAGGCAGCTGGCCACAGATAACAAAACTTGAATGAGAAAGATTCCAGACTGATGAACTCTAACTTTGCCCTTGTCTTTAGAATGCCCATAAAATTAATGGACTTGCGATGGAATGGTTTCAAAGGAGTTTTGGAAGACAGATGGGAAGCCTATGTCATTGTTTTCACTTGAAAGCTCAAGTGAAAATAGCGAGTCCCATTCCCTGCCTACGGGGAAAGTTTCAGCCATCCTCCGCGTTTTCCAGTCCAGAGTTGCTAAGACAGAGCCTGCCCATCACCTCTGCAGCTGCCCTTCTGAAAGGCCACCTCTTCCATCAGGCGATCCTGGGGAGCCAGTGAAAGGGAAGTGCCTACCTCGAGGTGGGGCGGGGAGGGGAGAACTAGAAGTCCAGCCTCAAAACAAAACGTACCTACCTACCGGAGGTAACCCAAACACCAAAAGCTGACCAAATTCTGCAGCTGGGTGCCTGGGGGGCTTGTAAGCCTTAAACAGAAGTTGTAATTACACGTGAAAGCTGTTGGAAAACTGTCAGCTGCTATGCAAATAGAAGGGCTTGTTAATTATTTGTGTGGGGAGAAGAAAAACCACCAGACCAAGAGACAGGGCAGGGTCCTTCCACCCACTTTGCAACCTACCCTGTGTCAGACCCGCCGACCCCTTTGAACCTTAGCCTTTCGCTTACAAAACCACCGCGGCTTCCCTGACCCCACCTGTGGTCAAAATGACCCCTTGCTTCTCTGAGCTCCCAAGCCATGTAGCCCTGATTTTACCTTGACACATATTTCACTTTATCTGCATAGATTTTTTTTTTATACTTCAGTTAATTGTTTACACAACTCGACGCAGATTATAAGCTCCACAAAGGCAAGGACTAATGGAAAACACAATCAATAATTATTCATGTTCAATTATTCACTTAACAAGTATTGACTGAGCCTACTTGGCTCTGTGCTAAACTCTAAGAATACAGCAGTGAGCAACTCATATCAGTGAGTTTTTGTGTGGAAGATAGATAACAAAACAACATATACACGAAAAATAAAAGCTGGACTCCTGCACTGCACAACTCCAGGGGGCACTATTCCTACAGAACCCAATGTTAATGGCACTGCAAGGGCAGTTACCTAGTGATACTCTCTCCCCAGGGTGTGGCCCAACGCTTGATGCAGTGTAAAGATTCTGCAAAGATTCTTAAAGAGTAAGTGAATGAATAAATGAGTGGCCTTTCTCAGTGTAGTAGTGATTTTTAACGTCCTATTTTACCCATTTTTTCTCCTTTCTGCATACACCTCCTGCTCTGGCCGTTTGAAGTCAGGCAAGGCCATGTGACTAATTCTGCCCAGTGAGACACCAGCAGATGTGAGGGGAGTCCCTTCTGGGTGGGTGCCTGACTCCTCCAGCTGTTTCTTCTCCTGCTGCAGACTAAGGCAGCTACAGGATGTGGATTCTCTACCACCCAGAGCCTCTGAGTGATTCTGTGGAGCAGAGCAGAGTTGACCCTCCTGGACAAAAAGCATTTGCAAAATAAGCCTTTGTTATGTTAAGCCACTGAGACTTTGTGGTTTGTCTGCTACTTGCCATAGCTTAATCTATTCTGACTAATGCTCTCACCTTTCTGTAAATTCTTTTGCGCACAGCACAAAGGTAATCGGTAAAAAAGAGCTAATCAGTAAAAAAAAAAAAAAAAAAAAAAAGCAATTAGTAAGCACAACTGATTAATAAGTATTATCCTTGCCTTTTCCTCTGCTGGAATTCCTCTGCTATTAGGGAATGTGCTCCTGTGGCCCTGGGCCTGGCCACAGCAGTAGGATCAGTCATTCCCAGTGAGTGGGTTTCCTTTTACCCACAAGGCCCTCTCTGTGGTAAGTGAGGTAATGCTGCCCTTTCCACACAGGAAAACAACACACCAGCTTCTTTCCACGAGATGCAAACAAGCTTGAGAAAAGACATGATCTAGGAAAACTCCAGGTCCCCAGATTTGGAGCAGTTGGGGTCTTTGCCTGCCTAAGCCCCCTTGTGTGGCTTACCTAAAACAGAAAGACACCTGTAGCTGTGCTGCGAGTGTAGACAGGTATGGACCAACACTCTCCATTCCTCACAGGGTCGGAAATATACTGGCACATTTCCTTAGACCAGGGGTTCTTCAACTGCCTGGAAGGCTTGTTCAAACACAAATTAATTGCCAGCTCTCACCTCCAGATCCAGAGGTTGGGACTCCAGGATGTGTTTGGGTTGGGGTGGGGCCTGAGAATTGGCATTGCTAACAAGCTCCTGGGTGATGCTGACTGATACTGCTGGCCCAGGGACTGTATTTTGAGAAACCATTGCTTTAGACTGATTCTTTGCCTCTCAAAGTCAGGGTTAAATGCAATACCAGAGATTAGCACTATAACCTGCTATCAGCCATTAATGATACAGGATCAACTCATTTTTTCAAATTACCCAGATCAGAAGGATGGAGGAAAGGTAGTTTGCAGAGAGAAAAGAAGAGCTGGGGGAAAACTCCCATTTGAGGGCCACTTCACAGAGGGGAGGGCTGATGGCTATCACAAAAGAAGGTCCTGGGATAAAAGCCAAAAGGAACCTGGGGCAAACATGGATGCAGAGGTGGCCAGGAAAAGACAAGTTTGAGAGCTGATCTTTGGATAGTGAAAAGAACTCTGAACTTGGGAGTCTTGGAATCTGCAGTCTTCTCCCATAAGGGCTTGCAGCTGCTGCCAGCAGCCAAGATAAGCCATTCTGAAGTCAGTTGAAGCAGATCTAACAACTCTAATACCTAGATGCTGCTGGGTTTCTGATAGGGCAAGCCCAGCCCAAGACCCCATGCCTAGTGTACTATCTGTACCAGGCCTGAGAACCAGGGCAGGAAGCCAGCAGGCAGTGCAAAGCACTCCGGCATCTTCCTGCTCGTCCCAGCAGGGTTGCGCTGTGCTAAGGGTTAACATGAGCGCTGGTGACTCACTCAGCCACGAGGGGAAGCAGATGCTGCCACTGCAACCAGCGCTGCCACGGAAACAGGGTAAATCAATCCCAGATCCCTGCGGGGGGCACAGAACAAGCTGCCTGCAGCCAGTTAGCCAGGGTGGCTCTGGCCCTGTTCTGGGTTCAGACATCAAATCCATGAGCACAGCCTATGCTGTGCTGGCCACAGAGCCGCCCAGGGAGCTGAGCTGGGAACAGCAGCAACAGAAGACAGGTGCAGGGACTGAAGCATGTGACAAGGGGCGATGGGAGGCTACGTTGTGAGGGCGGCATGGGCGCACTAGACTGTGGAGTATTTGTGCTTTATTGGTGGGGGCGGGGAGCGAGGCGATAAGAGCCTCACTCTAGACTCTTCCTGCTCTATTTGGAAAGACCTAGCTCCTACGAAGCTGCTCCCTCGCTAGATGACATGGAGCTGCCCTCTATCCTAACTGGCCAGAATATATACCTGGAGAAGAAAGGAAGCTGAGGCCAATGGCCTAAGCAAAGTCCCACAGCTTTCAGAGGCAGAGTCAGGCTGAGCTCCTGTATCCTCGGCACGAATCCCTCATCATTTTTCACTGGACAGGTCCCAAGGAAACGGTTTGATGGGACTTGGGAATTTGCTTTGCCTTGAGTATCTGCTGTCCCGCAGAGTGGGTGGTGCCGTTAATAACATTCTCTGCTTTTCCCAAGAGCAAGTGTGTCTGCAGCCAGCCTTCCCCACCTTCTTCAACTCCTAAGCCTGGTGAATGAGTTTCTACTGGCTCCATCAACCAGACAGTGGGAATCCCACAGGTTTCTAGCTTTGCCCAACATCCTATCATTAGAGGGAAGGGAGCAGAGCCAGAATTGGGCCTCTTGGGGATTCACACTAACGTAGGGAGGAGACAAGAGAATTAAATGTTAATCAAGCTACATGCATAGACTGCAGTATGCTGATCGGCCCTGCAGCCAGGCTGGGAGGACACCTACAGAACAAAGGAAGATTTTTAATGGGATCGTTAACAACCCATTTTCCACACCTGTGGAAGGGGGAACAGGAACCAACAGAATCTTTACGTGGTCGCCCTACATGAATAAAATCGTTTGTTCCCAATGGCTAAAACCAAGAGGAACCTAGGGATTGAAGGCTGGGAACTGCCAGCCGGGCTCTCAGGCTACCTTCTGCTTCCTCACTGCGTGTCCACATCTAAGGAAATGGGAACTAAAGAATGACATATAAACTCAATTCCCCTAAGACTCAGGGTCTCTCTCTGTCTCTCTCTCTGCCTCTGAGAGGATTCCACGCTGTCTATGGAGTGTTACCCCTTTTCTAATAAACTTTCCTTCTGACTCTTAACTTTGGCGTGTGAGTTGAATTCTTTCTACACTTTCTGCTAAAGGACCCTCTTCTCTCCGTGCTGGGCTTAGTCTCCCCCCTCCCCCCACCCTGACTTGGGGAAATTTGCCCTGTCCTGCCGCAACACCTCCCCTCCATGCGGTAGTAGGTGAATGTCTAAACTCACCAGTCCCACCTGGGGACTCTTGGGCCTTTTCCCTGGCTGTCCCCTCTACTCTCAGAGGAGGCTCACAAGTGGCTGTGGTGACGTAAGCACGTCTTTGTCTGGAGGACCTTGTCCCTGTGCAGAATCTCCCTCCACCCCACGGCGGGCCTTCCTTCCCCCTTCCTCAAGCTTCCCTCGCCCGCAGAGGGGCGGTGAGGGGGTCTTTCCCCCGCTTTTCATGGGTGGAATAAAGGCCACCTGGGTGGGCTTCGACCTCCTTCCTGCCTTCCCCTCCCCGCTTCTCTTTAAGAAAAATCCCTTCACAGCTTTCTAGATCCCTAACCCCGCCCACTCTGTGTCTTTGATCCATTTAATTATCTCCTTTCTCCTAACTCCTGCTTTTCTGGGGGCTCCTCCTCCTCGCTCTCAGACACGGTTCTATCTCCCACAGGAACTGACTACACCAGACACGTGTTCCCCTCTGGTTACACGCTTTCCCCCAGAGGAGGCTGTGCTTTTCCTACCTCACGCAGGGTCCGAATCTCTGCGAGGCTGGCATCTCGGCTCCTCCTCTGCCCTGGCCCCACCTCCACCTGCCGGCGCCCGCCACGGGCACATCAGCACCCGGGGGTCTCGGGTGTTCCCAAGGTGTCCAGTCCTTGGGGCACCAGAAGGGGGTGAGCCCCAAGCCGGGGTGTAAAGGAGGGTTCCCCCCACCCCAAGCCGCACATCTGAAGTTCCAAAGCAGTTATACTTACGATCATGCTTTCCTGAACGGCCTCCTTCAGCTCTCTACCCCCCCCACCTCCTATCCCCAAACCGGGCTGCTGGAAACGCAAGACCATTGAGGGACGACCAGGCTGTCTGTCTGCTCTCCCCTGGCTTTCAATACTAGTCTCCAGTCCCTGCAGCTGGCCAGGCTTCTGGAAAATATGCAGAAATGCCAGCATACTTATAGCCTCACATAGGTTCTTCCCAAAGCCCGTCTGTAGCCACCAAAATATAGACCTTCACATTTCAAAGGGACCTCCCTGCCTAGGGTCAGTCCCCCTCATGTGGATGACTGTCAGAGGATCATCCTGTCTGGCTTGAGTAGTTCCCAGGACAGAAGGCTCTCTGCTTGATTAGGAAGCCTATAGAAGGGACTTCGGTTAATGGAAATGTCTTCCTGATTCTGATCTGAAATCTGCCTCTTTGTAACCTCCACTGACCTGGTTCTGCATTTTGATCCTAGCAGGAAAATGTCTCACCCATTATCTAATTTGTCTTTCAGCTACAATGAGAGGTGAGAATGGAAATGTTTGCCTTTTTAATGAAAATGGACACCTGGAGAGGGTAAAGCGCTTGTTAAAAAGCTCCATCCAGGTGGAGTTGGAGACAGAACGCAAGTGTCTCAACTTCCCAGGCCAGCCCTCCTTCCATTACTGCATTTTTAACCTTTGCCAGCAGCTGAGAGCCTGCCGTGTGCACCTGGAAGACTGTGTAGGTGTTGGAGGCGTAGGGGACCTTGACGCTCTCTCCAGCGTCATCAATTCCGGCACCAGACACACACACGCGCGCGCACACACACACACACACACACACACACACACACACACACAGAACCACTTTGAAACACTCGCTCAGCCAGCACAAACTAGGTGGCCTCATCCTCACCCCGGACAACCAGGCTTCATCCTCACTTTCAGCTGCTTCCCCCAGCACAGGCTGACAGATAGGAAAGGGAAAATGTGGAGAAGCTTATCTTAACCAAAGAAGAGTCTGAACTTGAAAAGGAGAAAGGCCAGAAGAGTTTGAAAATGATAGCTGTCAAATCTGGGCTTGGACAGCCGGCACAGAGAGCTCGTGGGTGTGTGGGTGGGAGGGATGCTCACCGGGTGCCAAAGCTGAGTCGTGTGGCAGAGAGAAGTAAGGGAGCAGGGCCGGAGTGGTGCCAGAACTGCAAACCAGAACCGCAAAGACCTGCTCTCAACAAAAGCAGGCCCTAACAACTTCCCAGCACCTGGCTATTTGAGCCAGGCTCCACCCCCAGAGATGTGCCTTCATCTTTCTTAAAGGCACAGTGTCTGGCTGAGTATCCAGCCATCAGCATTAGTACTTGGCACTCCAGGTTCTTTTTCTCTCCCTTGGATGGCAGCATTTACTCCACTGAATTACTTAGGCACAGAAAGACCCAGGCTCTCTTCTCTGAAGCTTATGGATGCAAAAGCTGACCTGTTATGGACTGAACGTGTCCCGCTCCCCCACCCCCCCTCCCGCTTCCTACCCCTACTTTCCCACGAATGTGCTTATTTAAATATCATTGTGCTAAAGCAGTCTCAGGAACAAGATACCTCAGTGTGTCTCAGTCTCCTCATGGGAAGGAGGAAGCTTGTTAAATACAGGTAGGGCTTCTCCAGGTCTGGCTGGCCAGTCCAGTGAACCTGCTGGAGTTGCAGCAAAGATTCCAGGACATTATGCAAACACCAGGCGAGCTCCTACTCTGCTAGGGTGCTCAGTGTCAGGGGTTTTGGAAGGCAAAGGCCCTGCCCAGGAAGCCCCTGGAGTGCAATGGATGAGGCGGGGACTCCCAGAAGGCAACAATCAGTAAGGACCATTACAAGCTTGTGCCAATGAGTCAGAGATTAATTACCACTGGAGAAACCAGGGAAGGCTTCAGGAAAGAGGAGCCAAGAGGCCTAAACAGATGCCGTTCATAATGACAGGTTCATCTGGATTGAGGCCAAGGCAGAGAGTTCCCACTTGAGATCACAGGAGAAGCCAGGGACACCGAGAAGCTGTGAGTCAAAGGGGTAGGAAAACAGAGGCCCTAGGAACCACAGTGCTGCAGGAGCATGAGCAGATCCCTCAGCCTGGAGGAGCCACGGCCAGAGACGGTCAGTGTCCCTGAGCCTAGAGCCCAGACCAGGTGAGAGGGAATCCAGCCACCAAAAGCTCAGGAACAACCAAGGCTTCCAGGTGACCCACGGATCCCTGGCTTGTATTTTTTGCTAAGTTTTACAGGTCATGGGTGTAGGGTACATAGGACAATTCTACTGACTTAAAGAATCAGGTTCAGCACAGACAGTAAGAATTTCAAGAAATGGAGATCATAGACGTGCATGATTCTTTAGGGGCTGAGAGTCCAGCAACAGTCACAGTGGAAGGACAGGCCCAGCGATGGGAAGGTAGAGTCTACAGGCAGAGTTGAGAAATGCTGCCAAGTCTGATGTGGGTGTATTTGACGAAAGTGGAGGCCAAAATGAAAAGCAAGGATGGAAAGCCAGGTGAGGCCAGGGCTTAATGCATACCAAGAAATCTGAGCTTTCTTCTGTAGGCAATGGGGAGCCACTGGCTGGTTTTGAGAATCTCTCAATATGGCTGATTACCAGTAACAATGTGGGTAAAACCAAAGCAAAAAAGACCTTGGCAAGAAGTAATAGAGACCTTTACCAAAGCAGAGGTAGTAGAGTATAAAAGACAGGTTTGAGAGAGATTCTGGAGATAGAATCAATAATGCTTGGTGATGGGCTGACTATGAGAGCCAGACAAGAGGAAGAAAGCCAAGGAGACTTTAAACTTATGATGGGAAAGATGGTGGTATAAACAGCGTAAATAGAGTACTGAAAATGGGGAGCATGGAAGGCAGAGGATGTTTAGGGGAAGGATGATGAAATCTGGTTTAAGTATGTTGAAATGGAGGTGTGGGTGGAGTCATCTGTATGGCAGCATCCCTTTGGAAAATGCAGGTCTCTAGCGAAGGAGAGAAGGTATATGGGAGACAGGGGCTCCTGAAGTCATAGAGACAGCTGATATGTAAAAGGAGAGTGTAAGATCAAGAAAGAGAGCTTGAAACGAACTTGAGAAATGCACAAAGGAAGTTCAAAGGAAGGAAAGGAGACAGAATGAAGGGATGTAAGAAGCAGAATTGTGGCCTGCGAAATAGGAAGAAAACAAAAGACTGATGTCTAGGAAGTAGTTTCAGAAAGAGAGTGAATATGTCAGCTGGGACTCTGTAAGGGCATGGAAACCAATTCAAACAACACAAACATAAAGTAGATTGATTGGCTCAATAATCAAACAGTGGGAAGTAGTGATACTGGCCACTTCCTAACAGTTTTTGTCCCCTTCCTAACAGCACGCAGGTTTCTTTCTGAGGTGCTTCCTCTTCCCTGATAGATACAGTCTGGCAGGGCCCATTCCTAACAAAAGAACAGGCCTGTGTCTCCAGCTGGGCCAATCTATGAGCCCTCCCTGGAACTTGAATCTGGAACAGAATAAAACGAAAAAGACAGAAGGGCAGGATTCCTGCATCTCCAGCGTTCTGTCTGAGCAAACTGTTCCACCATAAGACCATTTTTGTCTATCCTGCTTGTCAGGCCATGAAGTGGCTCAAATTTGCACCCATTTCCAAGCCTGGCTCTTCAGATGTCTATCAATTGTCAAAATCTGATATCCTGCAAATAATTTCTCTTTGGACAGAAAGCTCTAGGCTGCTTGCAATCAAGAAATGCTGGCCAATAGACCAGTTCTAAAGAGACTCACTTCTACCCTCTGTGTGTTGGCTTTTTTCTTCCTTGCCCATTGGGACCTGACCTTGGCAGCCCCAAGACCAGAGAAGAAAAACTCAGTGTCAGGGGTTCTAATTGTACTCATTGACCAGAAGCCACTGAGGCCTGAGAGGTGAAGTCGTATAAAGAGACAGTACTCTTTAATCTGACAAAGTGGAGGAAAGATGAGAAGATAAAACTCCTCAAACTCAGGCATCCTACTAAGGTGAAGGCTGATTCCATGGGTCTGAGGATGGGCCTGGAATTTTGCATTTCTAACCTGCTTCTGGTTGAGGTCCATGCTGCTGGTGCCTGGATACTTACACACTTAGGTAGCAAAACTCTACAGGGTATAAACAGAGAGATTTGATAGGCTGAAGAGGAGGTATTTAGGCAATTTAGAAGCTCTCCGGTAATCAAACAGCTGTTTGAGTAGAATTGCTGGGATAAAAGCCAAGTAACTGTGAGCAAAGGCACAGGGTGGGAGTTGGAGGGAGGGAGAGCAGATGACAGAGGGTGTGGAACTCCTGAGCGTGTGACAATACCTGCCCACCTCAGGATGTCAGAAGGATGTGCTTCTCAGAGGAGCACTCTGACTAAGGACAAATCAGTGTTGGGGGACAGGATTGTGGAAGCCCGTCCAGCGCACTCCTGCCCAGTCTTACCTCTGGCTCCTCCCAGCAGCAGCCAAGCTGCCCGTCATGGTTCTCAGGCTCACGGCCCCTCTCCTCTGCTCATTGGGTGTTCCTGACCTCTTAAGGGCTCTCCACACTTTCCTCCCTCTATTCTTCCATCCTAGTCAATGTTTTCTCATGTGCTCAGTCACCTCACAGAACCCTCTGAGGTAGAATAGCAGATTAGACATATGTCAAGTGATGTCATTTCCCTGCTCAAAACCCTCTAATGGCTCTCAAGTCACTCAAGTCCAAGCCCAAATCCTGACAATGGCTCCCAATGCCTCATCTGACTTGACCACCCATTTCTCTCAGCCCTCGCCCCCTTACATCTCCACCTCACTCCCAGCCCTGTCTCACAGAGGCCTCTTTGCCTTTCCTCGAACACACCTCACAGGCTCCCAACTTAGGGCCCTTACGCTTTTCTGCATGGTTAATTCACTCATCTTCTGCAGATCTTTCTTTACAAGTCACCTTCTTGTACTCAAATGTTCATAGCAGCACCATTCACAATCGCCAAAACGCGGAAGCAACCCAAGTGTCCATCGACAGATGAATGGATAAACAAAATGTGGTATATCCATACACTTGAGTGATATTTGGCCATACAAAGGAATGAAGTACTTACTGATACATGCTACGGTACGGGTGAACCTTGAGAACATGGTACATGAAAGAAGCCAGTCACAAAAGGCTACAGAGTGTGTGATTCCATTTATATGAATTGTTCAGAATAGACAAATCTATAGAGACAAAAAGTGGATTGGCTGACTAGGGCTGGAGGGAGGGAGGAATGGGGAGTGACAGCTAAAGGGTACAGTGTTTCAGTTTGGAATGAGCAAAGTATTCTAAAATTGATTGACTTTATCACACATATCTATGAATATACTAAAAACCATTTAATTGTATATTTTAAGTGGATTATAGTAAATTATATCTCAATAAAGCTGTTATCAAAAAAAGTCACCTTCTCAGTGGGCCCGCCCTGACTACTGTTTACATTGCAAGACCCTCCTCACCTGATTTCTTCAGTCACCTGCACCCCGTTCTATTTTTTTTTCCTCATAACACTTAACACCTTCTAACAAACTATGCAATTTACATTTCTTTAACTTATTTTTTATGGTTCTTGTCCCCCCCCCCCACCCCACTGCAATATAAGCCCCACGAGGGGAAGGATTGCTTCCTTTCTGTTTTGTTCACTGATGCATAAGGCTTAGAGCAGAGCCTGGCACTTCAGTAGACTCTCAATAAATATCTGCTCAATGAATGAACGGAGTGGGAGAACGAAAAGAAGCCTAGGGATGAGTATGTAGTAGGTGCGCAACGAATGCTGGTTGCTGAATTAGAACATAGAGGAAGTGGGAGGACGTTTTGCTTCACAGATTTCACATCCAGCCTCTCCCCTCCCTACCTCCCTTTTGCATTTGCTGGAGG
Source organism: Rousettus aegyptiacus (assembly GCF_014176215.1). Taxonomy (NCBI): domain Eukaryota; kingdom Metazoa; phylum Chordata; class Mammalia; order Chiroptera; family Pteropodidae; genus Rousettus; species Rousettus aegyptiacus. The sequence goes on along the minus strand of NW_023416306.1, from coordinate 150,397,319 downwards.
TAGCAGCTTCCTGCAGGAGCCTGCAGGAGAGATGTGGCCACAAACTCCCATAAGCCTTGGGGCACTGGACAGCGGTTAGCAGCCTCCACCTGGAGACTGGCCTGTGCCAGAAATGGACATCTCTATGCTTTTTTAAAAAAGAAATTGTGGTAAAATGAATATAACTAAATTTTAAACCCAGCTTGGCTGCTGTCCAGGATGGTTCTGTCACCCAGGGCTTGGGCTGGGGTGAATGTCAGCAGACCAACCCCCCACCTGTTAAGAGAAGGGTGTTGGGGACAACCAGTGTGGCTCTTTCTCACACTCAGACACCAGAGACCAGCCCCCTCAGTCATCTGAGCTTCATGTGTTTTTATGGGTAACACAGAAACCCTGGGCAGAGGGTTAAAAGAAGCCAGGCTAGGCCTGGAAAGAATCAAGTTATATGACATAAGAGTCCTCCTAGAAAAGGAAACTCGCCAGAAGCCTACAAGATGCACAAGCTGTAGAGAGCACCGGATAGGTCCCTAAGAGACCATTTCAGGGCTGTGCTGGAAAGTTTAGCTCAAGAGACACCTGCAAAGCCTTGGCTGAACGCTCCAAGGGCACACAGGCTGTGTGAATCCATGATAGTCACTTGAGGGAGGTGTCTCAGGACTGAGCAAGTGACAGAAGATTCAACAGGGCTTAAACACACAGGGCCTACCTACTGTGCTCGCATAACGAGGAGTGTGGAAGTTCACAGTCCTAGAATTACATTAGTAACTTAGCAAAGTAATGAAGATCCCAGGTTCATTCTTTCTTTCTTAACTATCCTTGACATGTGGCTTTTCATCCTCATGCTGTGGTCTAATAGTCACAACAGGGCTGCCACGGCCTCTGTTTTATGTCTGTTTTCAAGGCAGAAAGAATGGAGGAAAGAATGGAACCAGCCAGTTTTTCTTTCATCAGAAAAGAAAAAGCTCAGGTGGAGCTTTCCCTGTGTGTCTGCATTAGTTTCCTGTCGCTGCTATTAAAAAAAAAAAAAAAAAAAAAAATTAATGGCTTAAAACAACACAAATTTGTTATCTTTCAGTTCTGGAGATCAGAAGTCTGAAATGGGTTTCACTGGGTGAATGAGATGTTAGAAGGATTACGTTCTAGAGCCTCTAGGGGAGAATCCACTTCCTTTTCCTTTCCTGCTTCTAGAGGCTGTCTGCATGCCTTGGCTCATTGTCCCCTACCATCTCCAAACCCAGCAATGCCTGGCCATGCCTTTCTCATGCTGCGTCACTTTGACACTCTCTGCCTCCCTTTTCCACATTTAAGTGTAATAACAAGTGCCCACCCGGATAAACCAGGATAATTTCCCTCATTTAAAGGTCAGCTGATTAGCAAACTTAATTCCTTCTCCAAACTTAATTTCCCTTTGCTATGTAACCTAACATATTCTCAGCTTCCAGGAATTAGGACGTGGACATCTTCGGATATTATTATTCTGCCTACCACAGTGTTCTCGGCTAAACCAGATCTCATGGCCACCAGCAGTTGCAAGGGAGATTGGTAAATCAATGAGCCTGTGAAAAGGAGCAGGAGAAGATGGTTGGCTTAGACAAATCATGTTTCATCATTTGAATCTGGCCCCTTTGTTGTCTCAAATCACACCAGGTTTGTATTAGCAAGGAAAAGGGGTGAAGGAATGAATATTGGGTTGGCTGCTAACTGCCTGCCACAGCCAGGTGCAGCCAACTTGGCAGATTTTCCTAGTCATATGTCATGTTTGCATTTTGTGATGAGATGGGATGTGAATGTTCCCAGGTTGTGCTCAAACCCTGCAAATTCCAGCGGACTCTAGCTCTGCCAACCAGAATTTTCATTCCCTCCCCCTTCTTCTGCACCCCCATCCTCCAAAGAAAGAATCTGCCCAGACAAAATGGTTTTCTCGGGAGTAATGGGCAAAGAGGAGTGAATTAGAGAGATGCGAGAGGCAGGAAAGAATTTATTGAGAAACTATGTCCAAGTACATCATAAAAGTCTAGTAGAATGAGAGGGAAAGAGGAGGTTGGAGTTCTCCCAAGGGCTTTGAAGAGCAAACATATCAGCTGGGGCCTACGGTCCTTTCCATTGCATTAGAAAAATACAAGTAAATATCATAAGTGTTTTTGGAATTATTTGGGGTTGCATAGTTGACTGTGACTCCACACTGGAACTCAACCGAATGGTAGATTCAACGTAAATTATTACAAGTAATGGCACCATCCTGTCACCTTAGCCCTGTGCTACCTTCCTAGTCAGTAGTGCCAGTCAGTGCCTGGCAAAGAGTTAACACTGATTTCAAAGGCTCAAATATGTAAACACCTATAAAATAGGTATTTGGATAAGAGGATCTCCCAGTCCCCTCCCAGCTCCGATAATTTACAATCCCACAATCATTACATGGAGTTCAGGGAAAGCTATGTTTAGTACCCTTGGGTGTCTGGGGTATCACTTTCTTCTGTACTTAAAGACAGGCTCAGAATGGAGCTCTGCTATCCATAAGATCACTTAACTTCTCTTAGCTTCAGTTTCCTCATGTGCAAATTGTGTGAGTAATACCCAACTTGAGTTAATGTGAGGATTAAAGATAACATATGTAAGGTGTGTGGCACATGGAAGACATTCAAAGAATTTTTACTCCTAAAATAAGAATGTATAAAAGATGAAACCCAATCTGTGATTAAAGTGGGGGGGAGAGGGGATGGGGGGAGCGGGGGGCATGGAGTTGTCTTTTGAGTGGCGACAAAAAAAATTATCAAAAGCAAACATCTAGAAATTTTTAGTCTGAGCCTCAGGACTAGTCAAGGCTTTTCTGTTCCGTATTTTCCACACTTGAGCTGACCGGACACCCCTGCATCTGATAACAGGTTTATAGAATAACACACCTATTAATTGGAGAGAAAACTTTTTGCATAAGAGTCTCTCATTCTCCATGACCAGGGTTCTGTAAACATCACATAAGACTTGAGGAACTGATTTGTATTCACAAATTTGTGTGATTCTTCATTTTGATCCAAGATCCTCGCATGTCCAATACTGTAGCCACTAGCCGCTCACGGCCATTTAAATGAATTAAATGAAGTTAAAAATTCAGTTTCTCAGTCACACTGGTCACATTTCAGGTGCTTAATAGCTGCATGTGACTCATGGCTGTCACTTTGGATAAAGCAGATTATAGAACATTTCCATCACCACAGATAGTTATATGAGACTAGAGCAGCCCCAGACTGATAAAATAGCCTTCAATAAAAATAAACCTTAAAAAAAAAAAAAAAGCAGTGTGGCGCTTCAAGTACAGTCCTGATAAAGGGCCATCTGCCACTCCGGTGACAACCATTTTCCCCCAAGAACCCGTTGCATGGGAACAGAGTCGGCCTGGTGACCTACAAGTGGAATAGATTCTGTAAAGCCCATCTCTCTGGGCTCGCAAGGGCTCCACTGGAAAAGCCTTTTAAGTCCCAGTTACGTGCCAGCAGCTTAGTCCCTGATAGCTTAACTATTGCTAGACTCCACGAATGATTGCTCAGAGCCAGGCTGCAGATGGGAGCTGGAGAGTCTAGTCAAAAGGCCCCCTTGGCGCCTTCCACTGGAACAGTTAAGCGCTGCTGGCTCTCCTCACACTCTTCTCAGGCCACGGATAGGTAGATAGGCACGTCCTCACCACTTCCTGCCTGTCAAAATCTCCTCCTCTCTTCTCCATGTTCTCAAATGCCTCCATCTTTCAGGGCCTCCTTGACTCCCCATGAAGCCCCTCTTAGCACTTTCTTAGCAAATCTCAAAGAGCACTTATGTATTGTGCCTTGAACCGGAAGTGTTTGTCTCCCTCTTTCTTCTCCCCTATATTAGATAGCAAAGTCCTTGGCAGGGCAAGGCCCCGTCCTTGTCACCCAGACCAGAACAGGGTGGTGCCTTGACACGGCAGCCATTAACAGGACTTGATCCTTGTAAACTCTGGAGGGTTGACGTTGAAGAGCTTTGTTGAGCACCTCTGTCCTATACACTTGTCACGGAGAAACCCCATCGGTGGCCTCTGTACTTACCAAACTGTAGCTTCATTCAGCCATCTGCCAGAGCTCTGACCTCGGGTGGGGCCCAGTATAACTACAAAATCAGACCCCGCCTCCACCTTGTACTCGTTGGCTGAAACTAGCAAAGTTATTTTGCCTCTCTAGGCCTCATTTTCTGTAAAATAGGCATATAAATATTCTACATGCCCTGGAGTTGCCATGAGAAATAATGTGCCTGACACATATTCAAAAATGTCTGGCCTGTAGTAAACACTCAATAAATCATAGTTATTTCGTTATTATTATCATTCTCTACAACAGCCCAATTGTTCTGGGAAGTAGCTTCCTGCCTTCATTCACGTCTATGACCTTTGACCTTCAATTTCCCGGTCAGTACCATCAGTCTGTTCAAACATCTCCCAGACCTCACTTGTCTTGACCTGCTCAGCCCCCATCATGGGCATCTGCCTCAGGTAGATATAGGTCCCAGGATGGCCAGCCTCCTCTGGACATGGCCCAATGCGACCCTGGAGAACAGTGCCTTGCTCAGGCTAAGAATACCTAACAAACGCCGGCTGTTTGAAATTGCTGTTCTCAGAAAAATTGCTTTCCTGCAAATATGTTGGGCTGATCTCTGAGTACAGGCTTCTAGGGGGCAGAAAGAACAAAACAAAGTATGAGCCCATTCTAGAAGCTTTCACTAAAGGGGTGAAGAGTTAAAGTACAAGTTAGCGGCTGATAGAGGGTCATGGGATTGGGGAGCACGGCACAGGGAATGTGGTTAGCATTGACGTAACGGCTAGCTGCAGAGCCAGAGGAGAGAACGAGCTGTCAGGGGGATTGTTTTATAAACTACGTAAATGTTTAACCAATGTACTGTATACTTGAAACTAATAATAAAATAAAAAATAAAAATAAAAATAAAAGCTTTCACTAAATTGGCATGTGGAAAAAAGAATTTGGGATCCACCAAACTGTCAGAGATCAGAAAACAATGATTCACAATGTTGGCAAGCAGGCCGTGTCCTGGGTATTCTCTTAGTGTCAGGCCTCCAAAATGCGGAAAGAAGCTTAACAATATTTACCAAAAAGTCCACATCCTTTGAACTTCTAAAAAATACAGTCCACTAATGTAGTCAGAGATATAATCAAAATTTATGTATAAGAATATCAATGGCAGCTTTATTTACAAAAAAGATAATCTGGAAATAGCCTAAATGTCCAGCGACGGGAGAATGCTTTTACAAGAGTAGAAATTCATTGTTGACTCCATGGGAGAGCATAAAACGCATTTGGTCTCTTCTGTTGCCCAGATATCTCTGGGACCCACAGCCTTCTCTTTTCACCCACTTACTTCAAGGCCCCGCTAGCCATGGTCTTTGCACAGCAGGAGCAGCACCATGAGCCTGAAACAAGAGCCCGGCCCTCACACCAGCAGAATTTCTTTGTGCTGTAACCTGCCGAGCAACGTTCCACCTGGAAAAACAGTGGCCTCTGCAACCCTGTGTCATAAGCTAATTGGCACAAGTTCCCTGGGGAGGGAGCATGGCTCTCTCTCTCTCCATTGTTTAGACCGAAGCAGAAGACAGAGGAAGGAGGACAGATCGACCAACCTCAGGGTCCCGTGTAGGTGAGATCTGGCCTGGATGCAGGGCAATTTTCTCAGAGTGGTGACACAGGTTGGGAAATGCCAGCCTGCACTGAAACAATTCTTTTATTTCATGTGATCAAACTTCCCATCCAACCAGGTGGCAATTGAGAGGTTCCAAGGAAAATTGGGAGAGGAATAAGTGTAACTTGGCACTTGTCATATATTAACCCCAGGGTATTTCAGATAGAGGATCTAATCCTTGCAACTACCCTGGAAAAAGTGAGGTTGATCCATTTCAGAAAGGAGAAGGCTGAGACTTGCCCAGGAGGCTGCCAGTTGCTGTTTCCCCATTGCTTCTGAAGAGCCTGGGGTACAGCAGCCAGCTCAGGCCCTCCCCACTCTTTCAAGCCACCTCATGCAATTAGCAGTGTGAGAGGAGAACTGCCTGCCAAGCCGGGACCCAGGAGGAGACCTGTTTCTGGCTCCACAGGGTTCCAATCAATGGGCTCCTCAAGCACTGAGGCTCCAAAGCTTCTGAAACTCAGAGCACCCTGCCAAGGCCCCCAGGGTGGGCGAGCCCTGCAGCTGAGCTATCAGGCTAAATTTTGACTATACAGGCAGCCCTGGAGGAAGGAAGGGAGTATTTGCACATGCACGGTCGATCCTACATTAGTATTTTACTCTAATAACTTTTGATTGATTGATTCATTCGTTCTTTTATTCACTCAATAAAATTTTATTGAACTTCCATTCAAGAGCAGATCTAGGTTTGTGGGACCTGCACTTATCTGGGAACCCAATTTTAAGAAAAATTACAATAAAAATTAGATACAAAATAATACAAAGTCAAAATCAATTATACTAAAAAAAAATAGGTACATTGAATAGTTATTTAAAATAAGAGGAACCACAACATATTATTGGTGTCTTGAACATTTAGGTCCTTTATTCTGAGGTCTCTTTGGGCAATTGGTCTGCCATGCTTGTATAGTAACGCTTCCCTCATGGCAGCCTGCTCCGCTAGAACATTCTATGACTCCCAGCACTTACAGGGGAGGGGCTTGAGTTCGAGCTCCACTAACTGCTGAGAAGTTCCACGTATTAATGAATGTAGTGATGAGCGAACACGGACAGTATGCTCTCTTGGTATTTGCCATCGAATACCATTAAATAATCACACTAAACAGTTATAATTAAAAACCGACGAGTGCCATAGAGGAAAGGAACATGGAGCCATCTCTCAACGTGTGTGACAAAGGCAACGAGATGCAGGCTTCAAGAAACCCTTTCTGAGGAGGCGACACTTGAAATAGCAGTGTGGGTAGCAAGGATTCCGGACAGGGAATTACTGTGCCCCCAAATGCTCACTCACTCTTCAGTCCTCGTATGTTTTGGTCTGAGCTTCCCCTCTGCCAAGAAGGCCTCACTGGGGCCCAGTCCCACGTGCCTGCTGACCATCTCTGAGAGGGCAGGGGAGTGGCCTATGCTGGGACAGTGCGGTACTCAGTACCCGAGAAGGTCGCACCCACTCTGACAACTGAGGAAGCTGCGATATTCCTCTGCCTAACCCACGCCTCATTCAGCATGAATTTTCCAGTCTCCATCCTCAGGACACCTCCTTACGCTCCCAGCTGCATCGCAGTGGCATGCTGAGACAGGGCACGTGGAAGGTGGCCGCTGGCACCACACAGCATGTGAGAATAGAGCTGGACTTGAGTCCTTCCGTCCATTAATGTCTGCCTTCCACAAACATTTACCCAGGAATACAGGCTGAATGTCATCCCCACCCCCACAGATGCCAGCAGCTGGCCACAGTGGATCCTTTCTGCTGCTGCTTACACACTGAGACCTAACGAGTCAGTCCCTGGAGTGACGAATTGAGATGGGGCAGGGAGTAGGGAGGGAATAGAGTCTGGGCACCCCAGAAACCACTTATTTTAGTTGCAAACTTCTTTCTTATATAGTTTGGGAAGGAAGAAGAATTTATGCCTGTATTCCTGGCACATAGCAGGCTCTGGGTAAATGTTTGTGGAAGGCAGGCATTAATGGATGGAAGAACCCAAGTCCAGCCCAGTCCTCCCTGGAGAATGACAAAGGACATGAGGTGGGCAGAGGCGTGTGCCCTGGCTGGCCCCCCGAGCCGTTTCTGCTTCTCAACCGGAGGCCTGCAGGAGAGGGCCCTCAGGTTTCCCTGAGGAAGGAGCAGAAAAGCAGCTGAGGAGCTGGCTCCATTTTCAAAGAGAGAGGCGAGGCGAGATAAGCTGTCAGCCAGAGCCCAGGCCTCTCCCACATCTCCACCTCTGGGGACACAGCTCACAGACCCTGCTGCACCCAAATGTGCTGCTAGGTGGGGTCAGGGCTTGTCACTCAGGGAGGGGGTGAACTATTCAGCATCCTTCTCTGGAAAGAGGTTTCTGCAGCTGCTGCTTCCCACCGATGCCCAACTTCCCCTCCTTCACTTGAAAATCAGTCTGTTTCACCCATGCCTGATGAATCCATGCCCTCTTTTTGTTGGGTTTTCCCCTCAGTATGAAGACAAAGATAGTACCACACGACAGAAAGTTCGAGGAATAGAGAAATGATAAAACCACCCATGGCGCCACCAACTTAATACCTACCTGTCCTTGGTGTGTTTGATCTCAGCATCGTTCACAGCAGCCAGCCCAGGGCTCTGGGCTCCTGAAGGTGAGTCGTCACTACCCACCTCCAGCATGTCCACTGTAGTGGCAAAAAACCCAAGACTCCCTTCTGGGCTGAGGGCAGGGCCAAGCCTGGGGTAGATGGAAAATCTCATCTACGTCTGAAGGCCTCTACAAGGGCTGCAGGGCTCATCCACAGCCCTTCTGAAAACATCAAAAGTCAAGAAAAGCACCAGATGGAAGGGAGCTGACTACTGGGCAAGGGCCATGCCTAGCCTGAAGGGGGAGCGGTCTGGCAATGAGGGGCCCCTGAAAAGTGGACTGCGTAGGGGCTGCGAAGCTGCACTTAGGTTTGTCTAAGCTGCTCCTTCTCGACGGTCCCCCTTGAGAGGCCATCAGAGATGGTACAGGGAGTAGAGGCACAAGCCCTAATTGGGGGCCTGCATTCGCCCACTTCCTCGGGCCGGCTCAGCCTCTCATTTCTCAGGTCTCCTGTCTCACTTCATTTTGGGCCTCAGAGTTCTTGCAATTTCCAGACGTTAGCCCCACCTCCCACCCCCAGCAGGTGGTTGCTGCTGGCAGCCCAGGTGGAAGAGGAGCGAGGCCAGATGGCAGGTGGCAGTGCTGACCCAACTGGCTCTAGGGCTGCTGGGGGCCTGGCAGAGACTCTCAGAGAACCTCCTGACTCAGCTCTTGTGTGTGCCTGGGGCCTAGTTGAGGATGAACTCAGGGAGGCTGGAAAAATTCCCACTTTAGCCGGCTGCTCGCTGCACGTGGCAAATGCCTGGGATCACCTGTGCCGGCGCGCACACAGACCTTTTATAGAAGAATGCAAGGCAGTACTAATAATAACCACGACGTGTATGTGTGTGATGCTTGGTAGTTTACGAAGAGCGGGGATGCTGCGCCCACAGACTCCCCTCTCTTCCTGCAACCCGGACACATGTGCTTAGTTTGAGACTGATAATTAGGAAGAGGGAGGCAGATAGATGAGGCTTTCTAATGAAATGAGTAGAGTTAAAATAGCCATGTGATTTGGACAAATTATTTAACCTCTCCAAGTTGTAATTTCCTAAGGTAGGGATAAAATGTTCTCACCTGAGCACACTTAGCTCTAGCTCTTGGTTTCTAGAACTATTCTCTAATAAAAGGAACCATGGCCCTTGCGAGACATGCTGATCCCAGGAGCAGGAAATATACATGATGAGCCTGGAGCACCTCTTAGTGCCAGAAAGTAAGGAAGCACCTAAAACAGAACAAAAAAACCACCTGACCCAAATAATGGGGTTAGGGCAGGGAAGGGGTGCAGTCCGTCGACACAGGAGGGAACCAAAAGAACGCCCAACAGCTAAAGCTGGAACGATTTGAGCAACAAAACTGATAAAGGAATGTGAGAGTATAACCGTATAACCCGAAGTACAAAATAAATACCCATGAGTACACATTAATATAAAGAAATGGTTGGGAAAATAAATAAATGGATGAGAAGAGATAAATCTTCCATGCAGAAGAATTCCAAATAATTTGTGTAGATGCTCTGACCTCAAGGAGGTGTGGGCCGTGCACCGTGACTTCCTTCTGAGAACAGTATGGAGAGAGGGGACACAGAAAAGCTTGGCTGTGAAGAAACCTGACCAACGACCTCAGCCGAGGACCAAGGTTGACAGCAGTGAGAGGACATCTTAGTGGGCTGTACCCTGAGTAGGGTGTGACAAAAAAGGCATGCTGTCTCTGTGGTCTTCCTCTCCCAAACTCAACAAGATTGGTTTAATCACAAGCAAAAACATGAGTCAAATTACAGTGAAGGGCTATTCTGCGAAATATCTGAACAGGACTCAAAACTGTCAATGTCATCAAAAACAAGGAAAGGCTGGGAATCTGTCACAGCCAAGAGGAACCTAAAGGCAATGTGATATCCTAGGTGGGATCCTTGAATAGAAAAAAAAAGACAAACATTATGTAAAAATGGAGGAAATCTGAATAAAGTGCCAACTTTTGTTAATAATAATGATCAATATGGAATCATCAGTCGCAACAAATGTGCCACACGAATGTAAAATGTTAACAGGGAAACTGGGTGTGGGGTACACAGGAACTCCGAATTATCTCCATGATTTTCTGCAAATCTAAAACTGTTCTAAAACTAAAAATGTTTACTTTAAGAGTGCCCCATCGGGCTGTGAAGATTCACTATGAAAACGCATGGAAAGTGCTTAGCACAGTGCCTGACAGATGGTAGGAGTTCGACAAAGGCAACTTGGTTGTCATTAGGTACCAGAGAGGATAGAAACCAGAGGATGAAACGCACTGAAAAGTGTCTGAACACAGGAATTATAACCGATTCCCAGTTCTGCCCGTAGCAGCTTGTCAACAACTTAGGAGAGCTGGTCACCTCCTGGAAAGGACCATCACATCTTAGCTCAGTATGTTAGAGCTCCCTGATTTGCACTGCTGTAAAAACCAATATAGCTCAATGGATCAGCGGAGTTACCAGGGTCTGCTGATGCCCTAATCAGAGTCAGGATCAGCATAGTAGGGCTTTCTGATTTGCATGTAGCCAATCAGAGTGAAGGTGTGAACATCAGCAGCCGCAGGGGGAGGAGGTCCCCCTACAGCCCTGGTGCCTCCTGCAGGGCTGCACACTGCCTCTCTGCTTAGAGATGGAGACTGAACTGTACACTCTAATTCATCACCTGTACCAGCTATTAAAGAGAAGACCATAGGCCCAAAATGATGTCACCTGTGCCAAAGCCCATGAGAGCAAACCTGGATTTAATACCTGACCTGATTGCTGTTTCAACCTCTCCCAGTCTGCATTATCTTGTCAATACTAATGAGATAACCTGTCACTTGGACCCGCTCCATCCCCCATAGAAAGAAGAGGCAATCTGCCTGATAAAAACCTTTGCCATTCCCTTCCCCCCAAAGAAAATGCCCTTGTCTAAAAATACCCCTTTCATTCTTTTGCTAATAGCTCCCTTGCCTCACCTTTCTGTAAAAACCTTCTACTTCGTACAGCCCCTCAGAGCGCCCTTCTGGTTGCTGGCTGGGTGCTGCCCAGTTCATGAACCACTTAATAAAGCCAATCAGACCTTTAAATTTACTCCAGATTTACTCGGTTGAATTCTGTTCTTTAACACAGCCAAGGATAACATCCCTCATGTCAGCCACCTGCCATGAGGAGAAACGATTTATACCTACCAGGTAACATGAGTCACTCTAGGACTAAGACCCCTGCAACTTTGACTCAGTCCTCCCTCCACAAGGGCCCTACCTTCCAGGCGGAGAATCGGAAGAGCAGTGAACATCCCAGTGGCTGTTGATTGGCACTGGAGAAACCCATGTCATGGAGAAAAAAAAAACCCAGAGGCAAAAATTCAATATTCAGCGTATTATTTTGAATACTTGGGTTTGCGTGTGATAGAGACCCAACTCAACTAGGTTAGGGGGTTGAGGGAAGGAGGTGCCATTTATTAGAAAGACACAAATCAGCTCACCCAATCAGGCCTTGAGGAGCAGAATCTGGGCTGCTCCATGGATCACCCGATGCAACTGGGACTCCGGTGCTGTGAAGAGGCGTTTTCTGTGGGTTTCTCGTATTTGTACCTGCTCTTCTGCCACCTGCTTGTTGGCTGTGTCCTCTTAGGCCTGCGTTCTCCGGGCACAGAGAGCCACCATGCCCACCATCACCCCACTTTATCAACAGAGAAAAGGCACCACTCGCCTCTCTCATGCCAAGCTTCAGTTTTAAGAATTTACGAGAAAGGATTCTGATTAGTCCACCTGGACTGATATGCTCACCTGTAGATAGATCAGGAATTAGGGAGGCAGCATTACCAGAGATGTTTGCTCTCATTCATTGGAATCATGTGGTCAAGAGACAGAAACCACAGCAATTATTTGAACAGACAGAAAGTTCTATAAAGAATTTCTAATTGTGTATAAATTCGCTAACCGTGTGGCTGGAAAGGTAAAAAAATTCTAATGGCTCACAGAGTTAGCAAGTGCCTGAAACAGCCACTAACCCCTAGGGCTGGTGAACAAAGGGAAGGTGTTGGAATTATTAAAACTTAGAAACTTGAGGAAGGGATCCCAAAGGTTAAGACTCCAAATTTTGAGGAGAGGGCGGGCGCCTGCTGATTGGTGTCTCTAAAGGATTTTTAAGAAAGCTGGTTCAACAAGGGTTGGAAAAATTGCTAACTGGATCCAGCTGCTGTTCAAGGAATGCTTGCTGCTGATGGATAAACAAAATGTGGTATTTCCTCACAATAGTTGACTATTGTGACTATTAAAAGGAATAATGTACTAATGGGTCAACCTCAAAAATATTATGCTAAATGGGAAAAGCCACACACAAGAGGACACAGCCTGTTGCTTCCATTTTTATGAAATGTCCAGAAAACACAAACCTAGAGACAGAAAGATTGGTGGTTGCCTCAGGTGGGGGATGGGAGGGGGTGTGGCAGCGAATGAGCTTGAGCTTTTTTTAGGGGTGAATGGAAATATAAGATAAGACTGTGGTGATGGTGGCACAATTCTGTCAATAGACTAACACTTGGTGAATGGTCCACTGAAACCAGGTGAATTTTATGGTATGTAAATTATACCTCGATAAAGCTTTTTCATAAAGCTTTATAAAGCTCATACCAGTGACTCAGGTATGAGCCAAAGCTGTGGTGGGAACAATTTCGCAATATGTAAGTGTATCAAATCAACACGTCACATGTTAAATTTACACAGTATGCAATTATACCTCAATAAAGTAGGCGGGAGGCAAGTAAACAGAAAACCATAGGCAAAAAACAAGCCCCTTCACCCTCCTCCAGCTTCTCAGCACCCCCCAGGGCCCCGTCTCTGCAGAGTCCCGCAGACAGCTTTACCGTGGCAAAGCAGGAATGTGTCTGTGGCGTCCCAGCCCAGCATCCCAGAGCTGGGAGTAAAAAGGTGAGTTTGAAGCCAAAAGACAATTACTCAATAAGTGTCACAGGGAGGTGAGTGTTTCCCAAAGGAAGATTTCTGGTTCCAGGAAAAGGGCTGGAGGCGATGCCAGGCAATCAGAACGATAAGTGTCCACGGAGGGCCTGGAGGCTGGGGAAATTAGTGCGGGGACTCAGTGACGAACACACCGGGGAACACAGAGGCTGCGGCTTAGGAGAGTCAGGGGACACTGTGAATCGAAGGGCAGGGCGAGAGTGTCTTCGATTCGCCCGCTGTGAATCAGGGTTTGGGGTCTGGGTGGACTATTTCTGGTGCTGACAACTCACAGACAGGAAGCACCTTGTTCTAGAAGACACCACGCACATCCTGGTATGCAAGGAGCATGCCAGCTCGTCTCCTCAGTGTGGGTTTGTGAGGGCCACAGGGTCTGAGATACCCTTTGACCTCTATAGGCTCCTTCCTTTGAGGTCACTGCCCCCTTCTCTTACAGAACACAAATACCTGGAAAATGGTAGCACATGGTTTTCATTTTAAAACACACATCACATGCCTACGATGTACCAAGCACTTAGACGTCATTTTAGAAATCTAAATTCCAGGCATCTGTACATGATTTCTTCCACTGGCAGGAGAAAACATTAGCCCATGAGCCCTGCAAGGAAAACTGGGAAGTCTGGGTAAGGAAAGTGCCTGAATTGAAACTTTTCTGAACACACAGAAAAGGCAGACTAGGGAGACGAGGAGCAGGTTAGTGGTGCCAGGGGCCGGAGGTGACTGCAGGTGGCCATGCAGCTCCTTCCTGGGTAATGAGAATGTCTTGGAATTAGACTGCGGAGATATCACACAACCCTGTAAATACACTAACGATCATTGAATTGTGCACTTAATATGAGTGACTTTTACAGTATATGAATTATAGCTCAATAAAATAGTTTTTAAAAAGAACAAAAGTAGCCCAAAAGAAAGTGTTTATGGCACTTGAGCAGATAAGTACGAGACAACCACTGAGGCCTGGCACTCTGCGGGCAGGACAGCACACCCTCTACCCGCCTCTCGCAGGCAGAATCCCCGTCATCATGCGCTTGAAGCCCTGCCTCTGAATCTCCGCTGCTCCCGTGGACTGAGGGTCAGCCTGAGCAGGTCCTGGCATTCAGCTCTGCCCTCTGCTTCATTCTTCCGTGACGCCTGAGACTGAGATTCGGGACTGGGGAAGGACTATGGCTGCGGGCTCCTTCCCAGGTCCCAAAGAGCTATTAATAAAGTGGGGTATTGATTCCTATTCTGCACTTGTCACTCTTGTGTGTGTTAAAAATAAGACATTTGAGCATTTTCGATTTCCAGCCATAAAGCAATCAAAATATCACCCAAGTGCCAGTGATAATTCCTTAGAGCATTTCCGGCTGAACTGTCAGGAGTTCCCACAGGTGTTACAAGTTCAGACCCTGGGGGTGATCACTTACTGAGGAACCCCAGGGATTAACTAGAGCTGCCTTTCTCACTTATTGCGCATGTGGGGACTGATTCGGGAGGTTGGTGGTGCCCTAGATTCTGCATCTCTCATTAGCTCTGGGTGATGTCCACGCTGCTGGTCGATGGCCCACATGTTGAATAGCTTGCATCTAGAGCTTCTCTGCCTGAACTGCCAAGCTGCCATGCTGCTTCTCCTGGAGCACCCACCTCAAGGGAAGGCGCAGGCCTTTTCCAAGCGGAAGCTAATGGGAGCCCCTGGGCTCTCTGGGAGTACACCAAGGGACTCTTGCCTCTGTATCAGTCCAGGCTTCGTGTCCTAGGTAGCAGCAGGCTGGGACTATAGCAAAGGCAGCACCTGCCTTACCTATCCCCTTCCAACAGAGAAAGCCATGAGCTGCTGCTTAAGCAGAGGGGACATGCTCCAGCTGAGATCTGCCATTCACTACAGACTCCCTTAGTGAGGGAGAGGGCGGGTGCTGTACGTCTGCTGCTCAGCACTTTCGAGGCCTGACTCCTACAGGTGATGGATGGGTCCTGGAGCACTGCCAGTGACAAATAAGCAAGAACTTGCTATCAAAGGCAGAAACAGCCACGCCTGAATCACGGGGTTATTCTGAATCAGAGAACATTTGTTTAGCATCACTAGGTGCAAAGCGCTGCCGCTGGACAGAGACGATTATTTAAGACCTGAGCCTGGTTTCCGGGAGCCTGCTACCTCCCCGCAGTGTGAAACCCGAATGACCCGCGACACACCGCAGGGGGAAAGGGAGACCCCAGCGCAGAGACAAACTGCTTGGGAACGGGAGGCCCAGTGCAAGTAGGGAGAAGAAAGCCCCTGGGAGGACGTGGTATTGGCGCTGGGTCTGAAAGGCTGGGGAGGGTGGTGGCGGTTGGTGATGAGCAGAGGAGGGTGTCGCAGTCTAGGGAGGTAAACAAGCAGAAGCGGGGAGGTTGGCAGTGCGTTTGCAGAATGGATCCGAGGCGCCCAAGGAGGCACAGAGACGTGTGGCTAATCGTGTGCATCGTGCATTTATTATGTGCCGGGCACTTTGTGGGTTTGCCGTAGGGGCTTCAGGAAGTGACCAAAAAAAAAAAAGTAAATACTCTTTAAAACAATAGCATATTCACGCATATTCGAAAATCTACAGAAGTCATTGGCAGTAAGGGCCATGAGGAAAATGTAGAGCAATGTAGGGGTTTGAAAAGGGACATATTCTTCTGACTCCTTATATTTATTCCACACTCGAGATGCACAGCATAACAGTTACACACTCTTTCTAATCCTTACACAATCTTGGGAAATAGATGTTATTATTATTATGCACATTTTTCACGCAAACTCAAGTCTTCATTCAGTGAGAGCCAGTCAAAAGCTGGGTGGTTCTGTGCTCACCCAGCCCTCGGGGTGCGAGAGGGCAGTGGGGTGGTGGGGAAAAGTAGCCTGGAGGAGAGCAGGTGGACCCACCAGAGGTGATGGGCAGGCTGGCTGGTCCAGCGTTCAGTGCTACAGGTGACAGGGGCATTCAGATGATCCCTAGGGAGCCTCAAAAGTACCTGAAGGACACAACCGCCTGCTGTTCCCAGGATGCAGGTGTGAATTACCCTTACAGAGATCTCTAAGGGATAATGACTCCGAAAGGCAGGGGAACAGGGAAACTACAAAAACCTAGACCATATACATACACTGAGTCCCAGATATGTTAGGCATCATGAACTTTACATACATTGCGGGGTTTTGTTGTTGCCGTTAAAATTTAAAACAAATACATGAATATATGCTTGTAAAAATTCAAACGCTACAAATGTGGATGTGGTGGGAAGCTGTCTTCTACCATGCAGATGAGGGCAGCACTCCAGGTAGAGCAACAAAATATGGCCCCTTGGTCCCCAATGCCATGGAATCACCTACACACACACACACACCATCCCAGCCCTAGATTAAGCTGGGCTGTTTTGTTCTGGAAAGGAATATATCACTGTTTTGTTTAAGCCACTGTTATTTTGGGCATTGTAACAATCAATCCAATATCCTAATTAAAATTAATATATGCATAGGATAAATTCAGAGCAGTGTAATTGCTACCTCAAAAAGTATACGCATTAAAAATTGATTTTAATGTCAAATTACCTTCCACAGTTATTGCACTAATTTACACTCCCACCAACAGTATATAAAGGTGCCTGCTTCATCACATCCTTGCCGACATTGTGCATTATCAAATTTAAAATGTTTGCCATGGATAGAACAATATCATGTAATTAAAAATTTTACTTTTGATGATGATGGCAAGTCAGCCTTTGCCTATGTTTATTATCCTATTTTATACATTATCTTCAATCTGTATCACAATTCTGCAGCATGTTATTATCACCACCATTTAGTTTACCACTGAAGTGTTAAGTAATTTGCCCGCGATGACACAGCTGGTGAGTGAAGGAGGCAGCTGTGAATTCAGGTTGGACTCACTCCGGGCCAGAAAACAGGGCAATTTCCCCTGCATTGCACCTTTAGTTTTGCCAGGGTTTCCAGCTCCCCTCTTACCACCTAAATATTTCCTGAGCAAGAACGTCGGGGTCCATATAGGCCAACCAGTCTCCACAGTCTGGCCCAGCTGGGACCCCTGGAGCACCGTGAGATGAGTCCTGCCAGCTCTGACTTCAGGCAGTTGGCACTCAGGAGCTCCTGCGTAAGACAGAGGCAGCTGCGCAGTCTTTTTATGCTTTTCTCATTGAGTGGGAAAGCCACCAATCTCACAAGCATCTTCAAAAGCATTTTTTTTCCCCTTTCGTTCTGTTTATTATGTCTGACACGGTGGAGAAAATTGTCTTCCCAAGTAAAAGTTGTAGCATCATCATCAATACCCTGCATTCTAGACAAAAGGAAAAGCCTTTAAGCTTCAGTCTCCTCATCTTTGTATTGAGAATGATTATAGCTTCTTGTCTTTGGGGTGTGTGTGTGAGAGAGAGGAGAGGAGGGGAGAGAAGGAAGGGGAGAGGAGAGGAGGGGAGAGGAGAGATGATAAATGATAAAAAGGTGCCGGGCACATAGGAGAAACTCTGTAAACTGTGCCTTTATTTTTATCAGGGCTCTACTCCATTCCATACACATTTGCAGCACACAAGCCTGTGAAGTATACACACTTACATGGATTCTATTTTTCCAGCTTTATTTATGCATTTATTTAGAAAATCTTTGTTGCTCAGTCTTGACATCTTTGGGTATGACATGAGAATAACAGTCACAATATTAGTAACACGTGCATAATGCTTACCCTGGGTCAGGCACAGTTCTGTCCTGCCCTTGTACTAACTTAACAACCACAACCCTAAACTGTAAGCTGTAAGCTCCAGATCCTGCCTGCCTGGTGGTCTCTCTGGATCCCCACATTGCCCCACTGAGCATGTGCGCCCACGCACGTACACGCACGTGCACACACACACACACGCACCTGGCAAGGGCAAAATTTTAGTAGAAACAGACTGTCGTTGAACGATTCTGCTCTTTGGTGAGAAAACAAGTAGTGTCTTTTTTTCTGACACCAAATGTTTTTTCCACACCAACAAACAACAATCCAACATGAACTGAGTGTCCAACACTTCAGTTCTGACACTACCTGGAGTTAGCACAAACCCCACAGGTCAAGGGCTCAGTCCTGCAAGACTGCCCCCACTTCAGACGCCAAGGGCCACCTGTACTTCTGACCAAAGGGCTATAAGTTCGGAGCTCCCCATCAGCCCCTCCACAGGTGTAACGATTCACTAGAACAATTCGCAGAACTCAGGAAAACAATTTACTTATATTTATGTTTATTATAAAGGATGCAACTCAGGAACAGCCAGATGGAATAGAGGGTGGGAGGGAGGAAGGGACAGGGGAAGGTTGAAGGCAAAGGTGGAAGAAGGTGCAGAGATCTCGTGCCCTCTCTGGGTGCTCCCAGCATAAAGTATGCACCAACCCAGGAGCTCTTCAAAACCCCATCATTTAGAGGCTTTAAAGAAGATTTCATCACATAGACACGACTGATTAAATCATTGACCATTGGCGATTGAACTCAGTCTCCAGCTCCTTTCCTTTCCCTGGGGCTGGGAGTGAGGGTTGGGCTGAACGTTCTAACCCTCTAATCAGTGGTTAATTTTTCTGGTGACTAGACCCTATCTTGGCGCTACCTACCCATTCACCTCTCCCCGCCCACACACACATACACATATACAATGAATCATTTCATTAGCATACAAGACAGTAAATTCCAAGGGATTTATGGAACTCTGTATCAAGAACTGGGGACAAAGACCACATATTTATTTTGTATCATACCACAGCAAGTTAATGCCAAGCCCTGAATGTCTTAGGCTTTTGAGTAAGAAGACATGAGCAAGGTGTACTCTGTGTTCACAACCTCCTGTGTGGTTAGATGGGCCTCAGACTTCACAGGATGTAGGTGGCGTGGGGTCCCCATTACCTCGTTACCCTGTTACCAGGCTACCAGATCACACATGCAAGGCTTTTTGTAAAAGTTGGGGAGAGGGCATAGCAAGCTTCAGTTTTTACCATTTCTCCTCTTTGCAACTAGAGAACTGTAGATGGAAAAAGCTGAATTTGCTCTCTCTCTGCAAACTGCCATGGCGAGACTGCGCGGAGAGGGAGGAAGAAGAGTTCGCCTTCTCTCATTGTGTTGGTCGCAACATTCTCCAGAACTCAGCAACGGCATCAAGTGAGCCTACCAGGTGTTCTCCGTGTGCGGGCAAAAGGGGATGTGGACACAGGTCGGTATGTTTCCTGTTGTCAGTAGTGGCGAGATTTCGTAGGAGACTCTTCTTGTTTTGACTCAGAATAAAATGTGCCGACACCAAGGGAAGTGGTGAGACTGTGGAGCGGTCTACGTTTTAGAAATCTGATCTTTGGAAATCTGCAGACCTGAAGAATCAGGGGCTTCTCGTGAAGATCTGACGCAGAGACAAGGTGCTGACTCATTAGGAAGTGCGGTGGACTTTAACGTAAAGCCTCAAACCACAAGTGTTTCACTTCTACAATCTGTAGGCTTTGCTAGACAGCCATTCTCGTTAAGCGCTGTGTGAAACAGTGGGAGGGCTGGTTTCTGTCCCCTCCCCACGGTAATTGCATGCACCTTTTAGAATATTCCACGCCATGTGTCAACTTCCAAGGAAGCATTCATTAATGAGCCTGTTTAAGAATTCTTGAATGCAGGGTCCTATCGAAATGCAGACCAGCTGTCGTTCTTTTTGTATGTGGAAGTATGTGAACCCCAGACCTCGTCCCCCTTCAGGTGACTGGGTGAGAGTGGTGTGGTTCCTGATGGGGAGGGACTAGAGATGGTGGGGGTTTCATGAGAAGGGCCCGTCACTGAAGAGCTCTCTACCTCCTGATTTGACCTAGGTTTCCCAGGGATAAAATAAGATTCAAAGTTCGAGGGAGAAACAAAAAAGTAATCATTCTCCAGTTCCCAACCCCTCCGCATCATCTGTCTCTGCAACCGACTCAGCTTCCGGCTGCGTAGTAATGGGTCCGGCCTGATCCCATGGCAACAGAAGGGAAAGTCTTTCCTGGTGCCTGTCTGTGCTCATGATGGTCACCGCCCGGTCTACGAAGCTGACTGTTTGGCGGGAATCCCAGCTCCGCTACTTTCTAGCTGTGGAACTTGTTGAAGCTTTTAATTCACTCCTTGTGCCTCAGCGTTCACTTTGTCAAAAAGGAGTAACAGCAGCAGTATTCACAACACCCAAGAGGAGGAAGCAACCCGAGCGTCCATCAGTGGATGCATGGATAAGCGGGGTGTGGTGTATAGATACAGGGGAATATGATTGTCCTTTAAAAGGAAGGGAATTCTGGCACTTAGTATAACATGGATGAACCATGAAGACATCACGCTAAGTGAAAGAACAAAGACTATACGATTCCACTTATATGAGGCACCTAATCAGATGCAGAGACAGAAAGCAGAATGGTGGTTGCCAGGGGCTGGAGAATTAGTGTTTAAAGGGGATAGAGTTTCGGTTTTGCAAGATGAAGAGTTCTAGAGATGGATAGTGGTGATGGTTGCGCAACGATGTGAACGTACTTAATGCCATTGAACTATACACTTAAAAATGGCTAAGAGTGTAAATTTTATATTATGTGTATTTCTATTATGTGTAATTATGCTATGTGTAATAGTATATGTATTTCTATTATGTGTAACTTTTAAAAAACTAAATGAGGGGTAATAGTATAGGGTTGTTGTGAGGATTACATTAATTAGCGTGAATCGGTGGTTCTCTACCAGGGAGCTCCTCTGCCCCCCAGACCTGCTGGGCCCAGAAAGTCAGCAATGCTGGGGCTGGGAGCCCTGGGATAAAGTACCTGGCACAGAGCAGTTCTCGATAAATATAGGCTGTGATTTTTATTTCATTTACGTGAAAGGAATTTATCATGCCCCTAAATTCCCTCTACCTCTCCAACAAAGGTCTCCACGTGGCCATTTGTGGTCAGTAGTTGAGCCAAAGATTCTTCTCCACAAACTCAGGTCTGTTAATAAATTTTTATTACTTTATTCTCTTTAAATCAAATTAATTTGGCCCAGAAACTCTCATTTCCACCCCCTTGGCAGGTGGAAATCCAACCTGTCGTTATTCGTGCGTCCTCCTGCATACCCGCGTCTGAGGTCTTACGCGGGACCAGACATCCAAGGGGGCATCTCTGGCCTGCAGCCTACCTGGGGTGGTCCCTGTCCACGGCTGGGCAGTCCTGGAAGGCTGCCCAGCTGCTGGAGAATATCCACTGTGGACAGGAGTCGCAGGGCTGGGGGTCCAGCGTTTCCACGCCTTCCATGAGGTCATTCTCTTTGCCTACACACCCCACCAGTATTGTGCAGCACCTGACCTCCACCCGCTTCTCAGGTATGGGGACCGCTCCCCTCTCTCCTGGCATGATTCTTTCATGAGCTGGTTGGCAACTCTGCCCTTCAACACAGGCCTGGCCTGAAGCAACTTCGTGCGGAACTGCGGGGCTGGTGGCTGGTCTGTCATCTCAGCTCTGAAAACCCCTTCCACACTCCACACATCACCTTCTCCTTTGCCAGCTGGCTCCTTCCTCGGGTGTGATACGGAGGGCCAGAAGGAGACTGGGAGGCGGGAGGGAGAAGGGACAGCTCTTTACTTTCATCAGCGCTCCACCAAAAGCCCTTGCTGTTCCTTTCGATTTTCAGCTATTTTTCCCCACCCTCCCAGGAGCAGAGGTTCCCGAGGCCCCAGGCAGAGCCCCCCTCCTCAGAAGTCAGAGCTGTAGCTCAGCAGGGGGCCGACTGGGCTGTGAGGACCTCCACCTCTTCCTTTTGCTCCTCCCCCACTCCCACCAGGGGCTGTTTCCTGTAATGATCAGCTCTGTTCCTTCAGGGGTTCCCCCCACCCCATTTTCCCTCACCTGTTTAACCTCCTCCTCCTATTAAATTCTCCGTTTAACTGTCTAGCGTGGTGTCTGTCCGCGGCCCTAGGAACCTGCGTGGCGGGGTGGGGTACGCCTGCACGCGCCCCACATCCACATCTGTGGCACTGGGGCTCCTACACCTGTGGTGACACCAGAAAACTGCTCAGGACGAGGGAGATCATTTTGGGCTATTAGAAGAACACCAGACGCACAGCTTCCTTCACTGCGGCACATTCGACTTGTCACTGACACCTGTCCCCATACGTCAAGGGTGGAAACAGAGCAGTTTGCTGCTTGTCCTCCACAGGCTGCCGCTTGCTTTCTCATGAGGGGAAAGGCCAAGTGGCCTGCAGACACACAGAAATGTCCCTCTCTGGTGTTTGAGAAGCGCCAGCCTTACGGCCCCAAGTGAAGTCTCTCAAGAGGTTCTGTGGAACAACGGGAAGAAGGCACTTTGCACAACACATTTCAGCGTGAACCAGACGTTTTAAGGGTGCTAAGGTTCATGGCAGCAGGGCCCACATTGAACCAGAGGAAAGAGCTCAGATGTGGCAAATATACAAGAGCCAGGAAGTGGAGACCTGGGAGGGCATGAGAACAGGTGTGTAGACCCCGGCTTTACACAGGTTCCAGAGCTCTGCCGTTCATTTTTTGGGACATGCGTGTGTCAGTGGTAGCAACTCAACTTCTCCCCAGTTTGGGCTGAGCTCCTGCTGCCACCTTGTGGCTGTGTGTGTGAGGGACCCTGGGAAGGCAGAGCCCCTGTTGCCCATCCCCACACTTTCATTTGCAGAGATTTGGGCGCTTTCTCGAGCTTTTCCTTCATCACACAACTGCCATTTGTGAGGGTCTCGCTGGCCCTGCCATGGGATTCCTGAGTCCACAGACAAGATCTTCCATCCTATGTGCAGTGCCATTCGCATAGGGGACCTGTGGATGTGTGTGTGTCCCTGTGGAGAGGGCAGGTCAGCAGGACGGCACCCACACTCTGTAGCTCTGTACTTCAGAGTTAGCCGGGAACAAGTCTCCTTTCAAGTAGGGGATTCGGGAGTCCTTTGAGACAGGAAAAAATCTGAGCTCCAAAGCTAATTTTAAAATTTTTATTATTATTTTTTAAAGCCTACAGCAGCACCTGGTCTTCCTAGGTGGTCTCCCATCCAAGTACTAACCGGGCCCGACCCTGCTTAGCTTCCAAGATCAGATGAGATCAGTGTGTTCAGGATGGCATGGCCATAGTCTACAAAGCTAATCTTAAAAAGTTCCATTACATCACGGGATTGTCTTGTCTTTTTAGCACATGCCTCCCTGCCCCCCCCCCACACACATTGATGCTGTATGCTGAAATCTTGACACTGTCTTGACTTCCATTGGTGCATGGTTCCCAATTGTGAGCTCCTTAAGGCCAAGGACCTTTCCTACCCATGACCCTTATCTAGCACAGGGCTGAGCAGAGGTGTTAAATGTTCTCGAGTGAAAGAACTCTACGCTATCTGATCAGCACAGCCCATCGGTTCTTCCAGAAGTCCTTCTCTTGTCCATAGCCCTCCTCTTTATTCCCAGGGCCAATGCAATGGGTGCTGTGTGCCACCCAGATTCCCCGTTGCCATGAGATGCTCGTTCCCCTAAACACGCAGATATAAGTCCCTCTCCAGGAATCGCCTTTCAGAAGCAGGCAGTCTCCTGCTGGGGGCAGCTCACATCCAATTACTGATCAGTACTGGCGGGGGTGGTTCCAGCCATGGGATCCACTGGCACTGTAGCCTGATACAACAATTGTTGGCCTGACAGAACAATTGAGTGGCCTTTTAAAGGTGTAGCTGAGGTGCCAGCTTGGGAACGACACCCTGTGGGGTTTGGGTACCATTCCTCAGGACGCAGGATATATCCTAAATCAATGACCATCTAGTGGTTCTGTGGCTCTGAGAGGCAGAATACATGAAACTGGGAACCGCCAGCAGACATGGGAATGACCCCGCTGTACGTCTTCATCGATGGCCCCCTTGGGGAATTTGGGCTTCCTACACCCATGACTTTAGGCTCTGTGGGTCTAAAGAATCTGTTTCTACCAGAGAAGACAAGAGTCTCATTCAACTTCAAGCTCCAGGTGTCACCCAGTCACTCTGGGTTCTTTGTGCTAAGGGACCAGCAGGCAAGAGGTCACCATGTTGGGAATAATGGACTCTCATCATCAGGGCCAATGGGGGCAGAAGAGAATGTGCCTGGCACCAAGGTGATGCACCGCAGTGTCTCTTGGTAATCCCATGTTCACTTTAAATGGGAAATAGTCAAGTACATCAGTCACTGCCTGAGAAGGGGCTCAGAGCTTTCAAGGATGAGGGAGGCTGGGCATCCCAGCAAGAAAGCCTACAGGTGAGAGGAGGTAAGCACCTAGACATGAAGAGGTTCTAGTCAAAAAGACAGTAGAGGAAGGAAATTCACGAATGGTGTGCTCTGCCCAAATTTTGGAATAGAAGTAAATACTCCCCCAAGCTGCCTGGAGTGTTGCCCTCCCCAGGGAGTGTTCTCAGCATCTTGTTTTAATTCCAGACATCTCAGAAGGGCCACCCCAGCTCTAGAGCTCCCCATGGATTTCAACTAAAGCCTCTGTTGTAACTACACCACAGTTCCATTTTCTCCTCTGCTCGGTCCAGCTCCTTGTGTTCCCTCACTCCTATCATCCCTAAAAGCACTCCCCGGTACACGTCCTGTGCAAAAGTATCAGGCTCAGAGTCTGCTGCCACAGCTGCTCACACACTCCAGTCACACCTCAGTCCGGCCGACACTGCCTCAAAGCGGAGTGACCGCAACAGCCGCCAATGACTTCCTCACGGCTTCCCCTGCATTTCAAACATCCTGTCCTCACTTACCAGGAGGAATTTTCCCCAATCCTGCCTCCACCATGCCATTTATTACATGTATTATCTCAGGCAAATTACTGAACATCAGGTAGGAAAAACTTGTACGTCAGTGGAAAACTGTATTGCCTACACCATATCCATCTGTCTTATCAGATTCTGATTCTCTGGCAACTCTTTTAAAACTTTGTAAGTTGTAGGTAACTGCTAAGACATGCAAATTCTGTCTCCTCTAGTAGAGAGTCAACTGACTCCTCCTCTCAAAAATAAAAAAATTGTCTCCATTTACAATTCATCTCAACATTCTCTTAATCTATATAAATTTGTGCTTTTTAAAAACTTTAAATTTGAACTGATTATAACATATGGTTAATTCTCTAGATTAATACTATAGTCTTGAACATGTGTATATTTTCATATCTGAGAGTTTGTCTTCTCCTGAAAATTATCTTTGAGTTCTCAATTTCTACACATGTAAGTAAGATGACAAAAAAAACATCTGGCAGGTTTGTTCGGGCATACATTAGGGACTCACATGCTTACTGTCATCAACCTTTCTCAAAAAAAAAAAAAAATCATTCTGGCTTTATACAGTCCTTTCACTGAAACTTACAATGCAAATGTAATGTATTTTCCAGGATCTTTAATCTGGCAGAGTTACCACAATGCCAGCCCTTCGCCACAGACACGTCGGCAACTTGTTTTACTTTGTTTTTACTATTGCATTGATCATGTCTAATTAGTCTATCGCTGTAATTTATTATCTTCCATCTTGGAATATGGAGTATTTACAAAATCAACTTACAACAATCCCTTTCAGGCTAAACAGACCCCAAATTTTAAACTTTCTTTTTAAAAATTGATTTTTCTTTTAATCTCTTTAAACATTTGTTTGCTCTTAGTGTAAAAATCACAAGTGAGAAATTATTTGATATAGTCCCTCTCCTCTCCAAATTGATGGTGTACTTAGAGAAAGTAATTAAATTCTTCTTAGTTGGAAATGTAATGAAGTATTAGGTCTAGTAAATTTATGTCCTCTGCATTGTAAGATAAAGGCATTTTCCCAGGCTTACACTGGTAAAATTCTCACCTATGGTTAAAACCAATTCTCTCCAGTCAAAGCAGGAAGTGGGCAAGGTGTTGCAGTAATCCAATTAAAGTGTCTAAGCAGAAGTGGAAGCTGGATGTGAAAAAAAGCTGGAGCCTGACATAGTCATGTTAACTTATCTGACAACAGAAGAAATGGGCTCTGCTTGGAGTCCAGAAAAAGGAAGCCAAAGAACAAAAATTGACAGTGTTCACCACAGAATAAAAAAAACTAAAATCGACAAATATTCTATCAAAAATTATCACTCATGCTTGCCCCGAGCCAGAGAAAAAAAGAAATGACGTTCACAATTATACACTTCTTGTGCTCTAATTCTATGTCTAAACTAACTTCTGATGACCAATGTCGCCTCTCAGTTATCTTCTGATATGAGGCTAGAAGTGCCCTAATTTCTAGAACTGTAAATTAATAAACTGGCACTTTAATCAACACATTGATTTGCTACTACTTTCATCATTATTAGTTGATTCTGAAGTCAATTTGGGTTTTAAAAAATCAAGCATCTAAAAAACTTAGGTTCTGACACAATTAAGTACTAACTTGTAACAAACCTTAAAGTCAACCATTTTAGGATAGCCAATCTGTCTCTCTTACTGCTCCACGTTAATTCTACGTCTTATGCCATCTTACTCCTTTATCTAAAACACACTTTGTGCAACGTTAGCTACAAAATAATGTCATGAAAACTTCATTATAAAAAAAAAATGCACCCTAAATTTGACTTTATCTTCCATGCCATTTAGAAAAGCAGAAGCTGAGGATCTTGCCTTTTTTAAGCCAATGTCCAATTTCCATTAGGCTTGCTGTGTGCGCCATGCGCGCATGCGCCAGTGCCTTCCTTGGTGGTTATGCCACACCATCTAATTAATGGTGACACAGAAGCTTTCTTTATGTTTCAGTACTTGTCATTTCTTTGGCCCTCTCACCCATGACCCGGATAACTTGTAGGTTTTCTTTCTGACTTGCTATTCAGAGAGTGACTAACATAGGTTGAGAAACAGAGATGTTAACTACAGACATGCTGGAACCTGTGAAATTAGATAGTTTTCTGGTTTCTAAAAAGGAAAAGATATTATCAATAGAAACCACTTTTTTTTTTTTTTTGCTTCCTGTCCTCATGTTTTCAAAGAAGTCTAAGGTCACACAAAATGAATCACAAGCCCACGAAGGGATGGTTTTCAGTAATTAAACTGCAGTATTTCTCCACTCATCCCACCCAATTCAGATAAAAAGACAGATGAAGTTCACTTAGCTTCTATCTGAAACTCATTTCAGCGCTTAGGCTCTGGGAGATTCCGTTCCACTTAGAATGAACTGAAAGGGTAAGCTTGGGGCTGGAAAAGGACTCCGCATTGGCCATCTCTTGTCTCTGCCATTACTGCAGCTATATCAGCCCATGTACCTACCACATCTGATATACAAGGGTCAATAAAAACCTTAGGCTAGAAAAATAACTGCCTAGAAAACATGAAAAACCCACTGTGTCGTAAGTAAAAGGAAATACTGATTTCTAAATCATAAACAATGTGGTTCTGTAACTTAATCAGAACCTATAGGCATGCAATATGTCAATGGGATCCTGAATCTCTTTGATTGGCCTACTTGTTTTATCTGAGGTGTCTGGCCTACCTTTATAACACATTTTGGACTGGATGGGACGCAAACTTTAGAATAGTTGCCACATCCACACCTATTTCCGAGGTGTCTGATCCTGTTTTCTCTCAGCTCCTGCTGTCTATTTCAGAGGACTTGGTTTATATCATGAGACCTTGTGCACACTATTCACCACCTCCAACCCTCTCCATCATGGGTGGGTACAGTCTGCAGGCTGGCTAGTGACAAGGCTAAACTTGAAATGAATAGCATATATAAAGTCAAGGTGAAGGCAAGCCAAAGCTAAAGTAATACGATGTTTAATATAGAGATAGGGAGGTGAGGGTGCCAGTTAAGAGTAAGAAAAGGATTAACATTTGACATGGGAACCCTTCCACCAAACAAAAATGAGAAAAGCTGTACAAAATATTAAAAGAGATTTGAAGGCACTGGAGAGCTATGACAGCAACTATAACTTCAGAGGCAAAGACCCCAGAGAGAAGGGAGGCCCAGAGAGGTAAGATTGCTATTTGGTTCCATATCTGCCAATCTGAAAGCAGTGTTCAGGAGATCTAGATAGTGAAATTATCAGACATGAACTTTAATGATTGGTAATATGTTTACTAAATTAAGTAACGAGGGAGTATCAACAGTTAACTGAAAACTATGTTAAAAAATCAAATGGGAATTCTGGAACAAAAAAATACAAAAACTAAAACTAAGAACTCAATAGATCAGTTTAACAGAAGATCAGATACAGCTAAAAAAATAAAATAAAATAAAATAAAATAAAATAAAATAAAATAAAATAAACTGGAAGATATGTAGAATATTCAGACTGAAATATGGAAAGGCTAAAGACAGAAAATTCAGAAAAGAATGTAAGGGATAAGGGACTTGGTAAAAAGGTATAACATTTGTAAATGCAGTGAGAGAAGAGAAAGACAATGTGGCAGGAGGATTATTCGAGGAGATAATAATGGCCAAGACTCAGGAGATAATAAAACATTTTGGCAAGATAAACACAGAGAAAACTATATATAGGCTAAATATAAAAAACTACTAAAAGACAAAAATGAAATCTTAAAACTAACCAAAATAAAAGGCATTGCCTTTCGAAAGAACATTAAGACTAAAAGAAACCAAGAAAGCCAGAAGACAATGAAATACTTTCGAAGTGCAAAATGAAAACCACCACCAAGTCAGTGCTCTGTATCTCACCCAAAAAGCTTTAAAAAAAGACATTTTCACACCAAGGAAAAATAAAAACTTAAGGAATTTATGACTAGCAGAGCAATGGTCAGTAAAAGGAGTTTTTTTGGGATGAAGAAATATCATTCCAAATGAAACCATAAAATCATATAGAAAGGAATAAAGAACAATACAAAGAGTAAGTATGTGACTAAATCTAAATTAATAAAAACTATACTAAGTGACAGTAATGTCTTTAAGTTTAAAATATTTACAGAGTTTAAAATTCATGTCAAAATAGTATGAAAAAAGGAGTTAGTGCAGGAGGTTGTAAAGTACTGAGGAGTAGACAAGCTGTAATTTCAATAACCACTAAAAAAATAAAAAGATGATACATAGCCAGTTGAGACAACATGGATGGATCCTGAGAGTATCATGCTAAGTGAAATAAGTCAGACAGAAAAGGACAGGAACCACATGATTTCACTCCTATGTGGGATATAAAACAAAAAAGCAACAAATGAACAAAGACAACCAACAGAGACACAACAGTAGGGAGGTGGCCAGAGGGGACGTGCACTGGGGGAGGATAGAAAGGTAAAGGGGTCAAACATCTGGTGATGGAAGGAGACTAGGATCTGAGTAGTGAGCACACAATGGAATATGCAGATGTTGTATTCTGAAGTTGTACACCTGACATTTATATTATTAACCAGTTATCCCAATAAATTTAATTTTTAAAAGATGTATAGTTAATAAGCAAAGGAATAATAATGTAAATGACTTATTCCAAAATGTGGTAAGAAAGGAGAGAAAAGATACACAGAAAAGATGAGACAAAAAGGAAACAAATAGTAAGATGGTAAATTTAAGCCCAAAATATCAATAATAATCTTAAATGTAAATGGACAATACTCCATTTAAAAGACATTGTTAAACAATAAAAAAATCTTAATATGTAGTAATTTAGAAGAGTGCACCCTTAATATGCACTCAAAATTTATATTTATTAAAATATTTATCAAAATTTGAGAAAGCCACAAAAAAAGGCTAAACATATTTCAAAGGATTAATATCATACAGTTTCTCTGACCATGGTTATTAAGCAATTAACTAGAAAATTGCCAAAAATCTGAAAATTAATCAATATGGGTCTAATTAACCCACAGGTAAAAGAAGATATCATAATAGAAATTGATAATAATGATTGGCAATGGAAATACAACCTAGCGAATCTTATTTAATGCAGTTAAAGCCAGTGGTTAAAAAGAAACATATAGCCTTAAAATACAGATAGTAAATACAAAGGCTGAAAACAAAGAGCGGAGTGTTCATCTCAAAAAGTTAGGAATAGCAAATTAGAAAATAGAATAAATAAATATAAATGTAGAAATAAAGTTAAACCAAAACCAAAACAAAGGATGAACAAAGCCAAAAGTTGGTTCTTTGAAAAGAATTTCTTGTTGAGTCTAAGAGAAGGCAAAAATCATCAGTATTAGGAATGAAAGCAGGGACATCCCTACAGATATTACAAACACTACAAAGGTGAAAGAAGGTTCTTACTTTATGCCAATATATTTGAAAATGAAAATGAGATGGACATGTAACAGTGACTTCAACAGTATAGTTTGCAGACTCATAGAGGTGCTCAAGACCCTCGCAACCACACCATGAAATCAAAATTATTTCCATACTAACACACCATCTGCCTTTTTCATTGGATTAACATTTGCAATGCTTGTGCAAAAGAAGTGGTGAGTAAAACTGGGTGCTTTGGCAGGAATTAAGGCAATGGAGCCAAGCTGTACTAGTAGCCATTGTATTCTTTACCACCATGCACTTGCGGGGGGGGGGGGGGGGAAGTCAGTTTCACCTAAGAATGTCCTCAATGAAGCACCAAAAATTGTTAATTTTTAAAATCTTGCTCCTCCAAAACATATATTTTTAATATTCTATGTGGCAAAATGGGAAGAATGCACAAATCGCTTCAGCATACCAAACAAAGTATAGTTTTCTCAAATAGCCTTTTCTGATTGAGTTATGAGCTGAGATAGTCATTTTTTTTTCATGCAAGGTCATTTTTACTTCAAAGAATGAATGACTAAGAGACAAACTACAGTTACTCAGACTTCAGTATCTGATGTGATGAAGTGAGCCAGTTGCTTCAGGGAAAAGAACTGACAAAATTTATTACCAATGACAAAATCTGAGCTTTCAATCAAATATTTTAGAAAGCTTCCGCCACATGAACTATACAGATTCCAGATAAAGATGCACCTGATTAAATCAATGTCGATATGAACAAATGTGATTTTTAAATGCTGTATCAATGTTGTGGACATTATGGTCAACTCCTTGTATGCAACCATAGTCTGGGGAATGCATTCTAGGTTCAAGGTCAGGCTGATTTGTCTAAGCCAATCATGGTGATTATTTCTCTCACCAGTGACTAGTTTAGAAAATCAGAACATAGAGACAAGAATCTTGCATATGACAAATCTATATTAATAAGATGCAAGGAGAAATATGTGGAGGCTTCTGGGAAATTTTTCCTCTTGAGAGGTAACAGGAAGTACTTTTTTTTTAGATGATGATATATGAGGTCCAGAAACACAAACACCTAGCTCCAGTCTGAAAACGCAGGCAGAATACATAAGACGGTAGAATTGAGAAAAGTACAGATGTACAGACTTGGAGTAACATGAATAAACCAATTCTGAAAGCCCAGACTATCTTTGATTTTGCAGTGAGCCAATTTCCTGTTTCACCAATTTTGAATTGGATTTTCTCTTTCTTGTAACTGCAAGCATTCCAAATATATTAATATTTTAGGACTCTATAAAATTGAAATAATCTAAACTGAGTCCAGTTGGTTAATTCTAAATTTTTTTCACTGTCAAAAAATAAATATGGTTTCACATCGCAGTTGTACAAAAGGAATCACTCACAAATTTATAAGCTACAGGAATCTGTATTTTATCTAAAGGTATACCTTGCTTTAGACATTCATGCTACACTGTGAATTCCCACTGGGATGTTTGTGACACGCTGTATTAATTGGTAAATAGACAAGAAGTAGTGGGTGCTACATGAGAGCAAACCCATTAACAGTGGAGTTGACCCTTGAACAACATGGTGGTTAGAGACACCTCCCCCCACCCATGCAGTTGAAAATCCACATGTAACTTCTGACTCCCCCAAAACTTCAGTTGTCCCTTTATTTCCAAGGGGAATTGGTTCCAAGACCCCTGAGGATACCCAAATCCATGGATTCTCACATCCCCTACATAAGGTAACATAGAACGATGCATTCCATACAGTCATGCCTCTGCACCTGTGGTTTCCCAACCAGAGACCAAACATACTGTTTTTTATCCATGGTTGGTTGAATCCATGGATGTGACACCCCTGGATAGGGGGCTGATTATATATTTACTTTTTTTTTTAATCTACATATAAATGGACCTATGCCATTCAAACTTGTGCTGCTCAAGTGTCAACTGTGTTATGAATCTAGGGGCACAACTTGGTATCTGCTTAAATTCAGTGCTGCCCTGGTTACAATGGTGCGGGGAAGGGAGGAGGCAGATGGGGTAAAAGGAGTCACATATGTGGTGGCAAAGGAATCTAACTATGGGCAGTAAATATACAATGCAACATATATATGACTTACTGTTGAATTGTACACTTGAAACTTATTGGATTTTGTTAACCAATCTCACCATCATTAAAAAGAAATCAATATGCAAAATAAAAAAAAAAATTCAGTGCTGTCCCAGGACACTGACTTTATCTGATAAAGAAAAGTCAAGAGCTTGCGCTTCAGGATGGGACTGGAGACCTGGAGTATTCTTACATGGGCCAGTTACTGTGCATTCATACAATATCCTTTGGAGCAAAATGGAATCTAGAACTCTGGACAAAAGAATGACTTTTCCCTTTCGGCACAATTTACTGGACACTGAAACCGAAAGGTTTCTTAACGGGTTTACACACAAGACGGATTCCTCTCTAGCCACTTGCTTTTAATTACAAAGCGATCTAAGGATTTTCTTATACCAATTTACAATTTATACTTTTTCAAGTATATGGTTTAATTATATTTAGTTTCCTTTAATAAGCACGTATGGAGGGGGAGAATAAAACTAATATTTTGTATAATAAGTGTTGAATGAATACTTAAGAAGCCATTATTTAGTCGTGTCATTTCATAAAGGGGCTTTTTACCTTCCCCAGAAAAAAATGTACTTCTATGGTGAGATTCATTGGCTACCCATCAGCAAAACCCTTTCGGATCCTTTAAGAGGGAAAACACTAAGTAAACTGTATTTTAAGAATAACAAAGAAGTTTTATGGGGCCCAAATTTCATGTCAACCTCCCTTTGAATCTCTGGCTCCAAGATCAGTGCAGCTCACATACATGGAGAAGTCCTTTGAAGATGTGTTTCATTTAACCAGCATGTTTCCTGTCACCAGAAAAAATACTGTCCTTTAATACTAAATACCGCTGCATTTCCAGTTGTGCCACTGTGATCCCTGGCAGGAAGAGGGCAAATTGTTTGGGACTCTCATGCAGATGACACGTAATTTACATCCTACTGATTTCGGTTGTACCTAGTAAAATGACTCACTGAAGGTTTAATAAGTGATTTAATCAAGAGCATATCTATTCTCAACGTAAATCAGCTTGCATATTCTTTAAGTATGATACATGAAATCTGTGGGTTTATACACACCCCAGCTTAGCATTTGCCTGATTTTGGTGACCATAATCCAAATGTTCTTTCCTTTTTCTGAACTGTAATTTAGTATAATATAATGAATATACACTTTTTTAATAATCCTAATCCTACATGTTCCATCTAATGTCTCATTAATATGGCACATTAAGATAAATTCGAAGATGTAAATGACAACCCTTCTACTAAGCATGAAAAGATATCCTTTTAATACAAAATATGTATATTTCTAATATAAAATGAATCGTGTTTATAGGTAAAGCTTATTCCAAATGATTATATTTCAGAAACATGTACATGTTTTTAAATATGCTATGCAGAGCTTAATATGGTATATTTTAATTTTTCTTAATTTGACAAAAAGGGACAGAAGACAAAATGAAAAAAAAAATTTATTTCCTCAGTGTTTTGTCCACTGTCAATACTGTATTTTTGATGCAATATATTTGGAAAAAAAATCTCAGCTTTTATTTTCCATTTTAAACAACTACAATATTTACAAGCTGTTTAGAATAACAAACAGTCAGACACACACACACACTCACAGACACACGCAAGTACATATATTCTTATCTCTGGTTTATACTGAATGCTGGTTAGAGGCAATGAATCCTTTCGGAGCCCATGATCAGAAAAGGGAAACCCATTTTCCTTCTTCACATCTACCTTCCTAGAATCATCAGTACTCTTCCTTCCATTTCCTCATGCAGAGCTCATTGCCAAACTTGAACAGGGTTAAGGTTATCAGTTTTTACAATTTATCCTTATTTAAACTACAAGCTTTTAAAAAGCACAAGCAGACATGATTTTGCCCCCATTTCTATTATTTTGGTTGTAGAATCAAGCTTCATAATATAAAAAATCTGTTTAACCACAACTATACTAAACCCAAAAGCCATCTGGAGTAGCCATCTCATTCTCTACTACTACACTGATTTGAGTTCCAGGTCGTCACCCCATCTGTGCAAGTGATACCCAGGAATTCATCCTCATCACAATCTTAGATGATCTTTGTTTTTTCTAGCTTGGCTCCACTGAATTATAAATTGTCAGGTACAGAGCTGAGGCATAAGAAAAAAGGTATAACCCTATATAATAGGTATAAGTCTTAGAACAGAGTTGTCATATGACCTTGCAATGATAATCAGCTCTGGTTCCCCCAAAGAGTGTTACGTTGCTTCCATAAAATGGCAGATGAGAAAGTTCAGTTCACAAACAGAACTTTTTTTACTTTAATTCAGAAAGAGTATGTGGCTGATAAGAAATAAATTCTTATCACACATAATTCTTGACAGATGACTGTGATGAGGCGATTCAAAGCAGAAAATGTACGTGTTTCAAGCAAAATTAATACTCACAAATCTTCCAGATCTATTTCTATAATAATTCCTTTCCATTCACTGTTCTTACCTAAACATTTAACAAGTTAAAAAGGAGAAGGCCTAGATGTACATCAGCCAGGTTTTTTGTTTTTTGTTTTTTTTTAAATAAGAGAAATGAAGAAGAGAGAGGCTGGTTTTCTAATACTTTAAAAAAGAACCAAAAAACCCACTATATATATCCAACGTAGTATTAAAATGTATGCTGCACAAATACATAGTAATATCTAATGTTTCTCTTTCTCCTGATCAATAAAACTCAATTTATACATATTACTAAAACATAAAGCTCAAAGTCCATTAATAGGTTCCAAGTATCATCTTAGCCTTGATTGACATTATTCTTTCCATTCTTCTTGGAATTAAAAGAAAAGCCTCTAAATAAATATGGAGGTTTTATATATCATCTGAAAAATGTATCTGAGCAAAAAAATAATCAACTGGGTCTGTATCCGGGCAAAGTGATTTTATATTATCACATTATACTACAAAGAAAACTAAGAATGAATACTGAAAACTTATGGGGGCAGGGGGGAAGGGCTTTGTTCATATTCATGAAGAAGTAATAAAAATAATCACAAAAGCAATTAACAACCTGGACTGCAAGTTGTAGTTTAGTAGCTAATAAATATAAATTTCAAGAATTCTCACTCAAAATTACTGTTATCTCCTTCTCAAGTCACATATTTTGGAGGAAGGATTTTCAAAAGTTAACTAAAAGAAAAAGATCACTTTAGACTCTGGGCAAATCAGAAGTTTAAAAGACCCAGTTCTGGATGAATGACTCAATGCAACAATCCACCAAATGAAGACTTTCTAAGAGAAGCAGAAGGATGCTACTCAAAAACAAAGCAGAATTTACTGAGGCTAAGCAATCCTTGCTTAGATTTGAGGCTGTTTTTTATATTTTGATATGAGGTATAAAAATAAACCAACCTAGAAAAAAATACATCCTTTTTAATGAGATGTAGTTTCCTACATAAAAACTTGCATTTTCATTGCCAGGCATTTAGTACACAGAGTAATTTTCAAAATTTCATTCATGATAGAAACACTGTCTGACTACTTTTGTTTCAAGAATTAGGAGAACTATCTCAGATATACTTGAAATATTTTAAAAAATACTTCAAACTTAATGGAAGTTAATCTTCCAGTAATGGAAAGCCAAAAAAGGCAGAACACTGATGAAGTTTGTTCACTAATTTCCTGAAAGGAACTAATTTCAAACTAATTTTAAACTAGATTTTAAACTAGTCTCCTCTTATCTTAAAAATATACGGCCTCATCAAGTACTCTCAAGCCCCTTACATATCAATGTATTAATTTAGGCTCTTAAAAAAGTTAGAGTTCTTAGAAAAAAGTGAACATTTAAAGTTTCATCAAGTATTGAAAATGTAAAAAGAGGGCTCACACGAAGTTATAAGCTGGAAGATTAACCAAAAGCTTAATTTTGAGTTATAAAATTATTTTTGCCACTGAATGAGAGGAAACAAAGAGAAGCTAAAAATTTATAACTAAAAGGGGGAAAAATAAAATTAAACAAGAAAAAAATAGATATCGATGAAGCCATATTTTAAAAAAATAAATAAATAAACTAGTGTTTTAATTACATATTTTTACTTTCAAATTATGGAACTTTGAAAGTTTGGGCAAATGTGAACTAAAGACACTAATGTATGTATGCTGAAGTCTTTCTTGCACACTAATGAAAAAAGTTAAGCAGGGAATCTACACAAATAGCTCACTATTTCTTGGGGGGTGTGTGTGCAGAATAAGACATGTGTGATCAATTTAATTAATGAAAGTATGTATATT
Organism: Rousettus aegyptiacus; assembly: GCF_014176215.1. Taxonomy (NCBI): domain Eukaryota; kingdom Metazoa; phylum Chordata; class Mammalia; order Chiroptera; family Pteropodidae; genus Rousettus; species Rousettus aegyptiacus. Next base: position 150,360,580 of record NW_023416306.1, on the reverse strand, counting down.
TCTACATAATATTTTAGGTCAAATTATTCTGAAGACATTAACCTTTCTTCAATTATCACTATTTCCCCTGATAAAATTAATAGAAAAGTATTATAATTTAAAAGACAGTCAGTTTTAGTCTTAAAAAATAAGAACAAGGTTCTTTTTAGAATTTCTCATTCATAAAACTTCACTACAGGACTATCTGATAACAAAGTTCAACTTGTTTTAAGGAAAATGTCCATTAGTTGCTATCGTAAATCAAGACCCAATATATATGTTCTATATACAATCTAGTCTGGCATTTGAAATCGACTTTGGAGTATGTGATGTGTTTTAACAACTGAGGGTAAGGTAAGAGGTGAGGCTAGGAACAAAAATAAGTCTAACACTTCTGACTGAATTATTTGAAATTGAGGGTTATTTTTTTCTGAGTAGGAAAATGAGTTATTTTCCATTTGAGTGAAAAGGCTCCACTAATCATCTAGGCAATGACCATAAAATGATCATATTTATTTCATAAAGACAATAAACAGCAGGGAGCATAATTCCTTTGAGAAGATTTTAAATAAATAAACAGATATAGATAATGACATATTCAGCTTCAGAAGGAAAAAAAAAGAGCCCAAACCTTAATGGCATACTACAGATTTGCCAAAAAGAGGCAAATACAGAATATAATGACAGTATCAGGAAAATAGATTTTAATTGGTCAATTTAGAAAGGTACCTTTGTGTAAAGGTTCAGAATATCATTTGATAAATGTTTTTAAACAGTAAATTTTGCAAAGTGTAAAGTCTGGAAACATCAACACAAGGCACATTGGGTCCTGAATAACCACAAAATTTTAAATTAGAACAAGGAAAAATAAATAGGTTTTGAGTAGAAATGCAGTAAGATGCCGTATATTAACTATTTACTTCCTTCCTTAGTTCTCATTCCTTTTACTGAAGTGTTATGCTATACTGTAAAATCTCAATACAATTAAGTAGACAAAACAGCTTCTCTCACCTGTCACCTCATCAAAGAGACACTTTAAACCCAAGCTGTCCAATACAGTAGCCGCTAGGCATATGTGGCTAATGAATACTTGAAATATGACTAGTGCCACATGTTAAAACAGTAATACTTTGGATATATTAGATTAAACGTATAGTTAAAATTAATTCCACCTGCTTTTCATTTTCCACTCAGAGGTTAGAAAGATGGCTGCTCCTAATGCTCAGAGAATATGTACAGTCTTCTTTGGAGTTTCACACAAAAAGGAAAAGTTTTCTGAAGGATTGAAAAAATGCCAAAAGTTGACAAATTAAATCTAAATTGCAGTTCCCACCTAGCCCAATTATAAATCTGTTACATATTTCCCTGAATACATGCACTTAAAAAAAATAAAATTTATGAGACAACATATGAATAAGTCATTTTCACAGTTATAAATATTTCAAATTACAGCTACACACTATAAATTACAGGAAATAAGTTTCAAGTAATAGAAAAAGAAGAAAGGAAGAAAATAAAAGGCAGAGTTATTACAGAGAGAAATAACAAAAGGAACTGCACCATTTAGATAACTGTGTTTGAAAAAATTTTACTTGATTAACTAAACTGTTTGTGAATGACTTCAAGAGCTAAGAACTCTTAAAAATAAAAGGCAACCAATCCTTTCTTTAAATTCCTGGATGTTCATCTTCTCCTTTGAAAAGCAGAGTATTTTCTTCCGGAGACTGACCCCAGCAGAGCTTCCTCATGTGGAGGGAAGCAGCGTACCTGGGGCACTCACCGTGCTGGAGCTCGTCTGCAGTGTGGACACAGGAGCTGGCAGTAGTGTTCACAGGACCAACTCATCACTATTGGTTCCGGGAAATGCCAAGGATGAAGCTATGTTTATCTTGAGACTTAGTATTCATTTAAAGAAAACATCCAATGTACTGGCAAGAAGTACAGACTACTAACAGAAAAATGGGCAGCTCAGTTTCTGCTATGTATATTTATAAGGAAAGGGAAGGGGTAAATCCCAAAGGCAATTTAAATAATGGTATTTTATTTTTATATATAAATAAATGTTCTGAGAAATCTCAGACTTTAGTGCATTGTTGTAAAAAATTAGTGCAGTTTTTTTTCATTAAAGTTTTTAGCGCTCAAGGAATAAGATATATCTATGTCTGTTCATAGTCTCTTTTTTCACTGTACATTAAACTTTTATACTGCTATATGTCAAACTGAAGGTTTCTATCTGTTCTGTTTTTAAAAATCAAGGAAATGAATTTTGTGTTCTATGACAAAACATGGCAATTATTTTTGGCAAAGAAATTAGAAAAATATGAGATAATAGTTTAGAAATCAAGAGTTTGCTGATTTAAAGCAAAGGCAATGCATAGGAAAAGAACTTTTTTAAAGGATGTATGTTAACAGTTTTATCCTTCATGCAAAATGTTTTCTCGGCAGCTAACTTAAAAAAATATTTCAGCTTTATTTGGGGGCAAAAACAGTGACAGGGGTCAGGGCGAAGGGCAAAGGAGAGGCGCTTAACCAAGCCCACTCTATGTTCAAGTCTCTCCTATAAAGGATCAAAGTGATACCTGCAGGCATCTTCTGCTCTCTCCTCTCTTTTTCCAATGTCTTGGAATTGAGAAGGAAAAGAAATGTAGTTATCAAACACTGGCTCACACTTCAGCCCCAAGTTCTAGTACCCCAGTTTCAATTACAGTCACATATTTGTCATCAATCTGGACCAGAAGTACTGTCTTGTCAATGTGGGATCTAGTACCTGGATCTCTGCTGCAAGGCACCCATCGGTGAATCACCTAATGATTCAAAATAAAACAAGAAATTAGTGGCAGAGACCTTGAATATACTCACAAACTCTTATTCTTCACTTAAGATTAGGTAGAAATTGTTAGATAATTAAGCATAAGTACATCAATCAATTTAAAGATGGATACAAGTCAGTCAGACTACAAAAAGTCAGAGCACCAGTCAGTCAGTGTCAGTAGAGAACTCACATGGCCTTCCATGCCTTCCTGCGGGCTCCAGTCTTTCCAGCTGTTTCTCCCAGCTTTCAACCGAATGCCTTCATCAGGCCACTGCAGCTCTTTTCTTTTTGACAGGTTGATCCCATCCAGAATTTGACTGGGATCCACAATCTATATTGTAAATAAATATAGATCATTTCCAATTCATTTTTCTCATGAAATTCAAAAATTATATAACCCTAAACAAAATGTATTTCACAGGACTCTGTGTCTCAAGTTCTCCACTGACTATAATAGAACAAAAAACAATCTCAAGAGCCACCTCCACAATTCCTTTTAGCCTACTGGTAGACCTTACTGCAGTGGCCACGTGACAATGGCTGAGTAGGAAACAAATATCACCACTGGAAAACTGCTGGCTTTCAGTTTTTATGCCAGCAGAAACTTTTTTGTAACATTCAAAAATGTTCTAGTCTACAGATATAAGGTGTGTTTTCACAAGAGTCCTTCACTCACCAAACGAGAAATAAAAACAAAGGAATAAGAGGAACAGTGCAAAAAGAACCCTGGGCTTACTCACTTGGACTCTGTAAATCACCTCCCCCTTTTTGGCATGTGAATTATTGGCAGGACTTAAGGTGTTGCCTGGCTGAGCATCAGTGGCACTACTCTGACCTCCGTCTGTCCCAAGAAAGCCAACGAGCGTGTGATGTTTGCAGGCTGGGATGCTTTGGCTGGAGCTGCTGGAAGAAGGCAGGCCGTGCTGCAAACAGGCCATGCCGCTCTGCCCGGAGGGTTCCATTTGGTTCACCATAGAGAGGCGGGACTGGATGGATGACGGTAAGTTTCGAAGCGATATCTGACTGGTAGAAGAGCGCCGACAAGGCACAAATCCCGTGGTGGACATCCGGAGGGATGAATGCCGGCTGCTGTAGCAGTAAGAAGACTGACTGGCTACTGAGGCCCGAGCAGGGGACTGTCTGACCAGGCTTGACTGTACAGAGTGAGAGCTGTGGCTCGTGCCTAGGGAAAGAGAAACAAAAGCACTCATTCTAAGTGGAATGATTCAAACACGATTTTTTTTTTTTGTAGTTTCTAAGACTTTCTCCTTTTAGCAATTACTTGAATTTATTGAATTTAAATTTTATACCTAAAATTTTTAAAGTTATCAAATAGAAATAAATGTCTCAGATGTGTTTTCTTGTGTGGTTTTATAATCTTTTTTTGATGCAGCATTTTAAAATTCAAATTCTGGGGCTAAAGAAATAAATAATTTACAGCAAATGTCATGATTTAAGATTGGTTTGAATCCTAAAATATCTTTCACAGAAGTATTTCAGAATAACAAGACCTCTTTAATAAATTTGAAATTAAATATCTCATACAAATGAGATAGTGAGAAATATTAATTAAGGACCTACTACATGGCAAGCTCTATTTTGCAAAGTATAGTTTGAATGCTCTTATAATCTATTCCAATGACGAGCTATCCACCTACAGAGAGACAGTGATACCACACTGTAATTGTCATATACATTAAAGGATTACTAATAAATATGAATTATCAGTGATAATGAATAGCAGATTCTTCTGTGTCCTTTTTCAAATGGCTGGATCCTAACTCAAGTGATGTTAAGATTATAAGAAAATAATTATCATATTGAAAAAAATAGCTACATGTACTTTTTATCTAAAAATAAGCAGTTAAACAATGTAAGAACAAAAAGTACATTTAAAGAAACACATTGAAAGTTTTAGGTTTTCACTCAGAAGTTAAAAAACAACCTTAAAAATGTTGATCATACACCTATTTAGAGTCTTAACAATTCCAGTGCCACTGGATTTTTTTTTTTTTTTAACACCTACAGCACCTGGTATTCCTCTGTAGTTTCCCATCCAAGTACTAATCAGGCCCAACCCTGCTTAGCTTACGAGATCAGGCATGTTCAGGGTGTGCTTTTTTTTTTAATTAAAGTAAACTGAAGCGAATGTCTTAAGACTTCATCTGATCCAAGTGAAGCAGCAGGGAAAGGGCAGTCCTGGATTAACTGACCAGCCATATTAAAAAAGATGAAATCTGATTCCTGCTGCAAACCAAGCAGAGCTCATGTAAAAGGTAAATTAGTTTAAGAATGCCTTTTACTTTTTTTTAAAGATTGGGAACATTCTCTTAAGGATACAAAATGTCCTAATCATAAAAGAAAAGAACAGTAAATTGCTCTACAATAAAATTAAGAACTTCTCAACAAAAAGTAGCAAGCTACTCTTCACAGGAAGAGAATGGAAAGCCAAGAGACAGAATGGGAGAAGATGTCTGTAGTACGGAAAACTGACAAAGAGCTCAAACCCAGAATATAGAAATATAAATGAGAAAAAAGATAACCAAATAGAAAAATGGGCAAGAAACTTAATAGGCTCTTCAGAAAGAGGAACAGATGAAAAACTCACTTAAAAGATTCCAATCTCAGGTATCACAGCAATGTGAATTAAAACAGTAAATTAAAGACTACTCGTTCTCCTGCCCCTCTGAGCAAACAGGATGCCGAGGCAGGAACTGATAATATTCAAAACTGGTTAAAGGTTACCAGATGGACATTCCTATATATGACTGGCCAGATTACCAATGGGTAAAAAAAAAACCTTTCTGGACAGATTTTTGACATGATATATCATGAGTCTAAAATATTTTCATAAACTCTGATGTAGTGTGATTCCATTTATAAAGTCTCTAGCCTAAGAAAATAATATGTGATTACAAAGATTCATATACAAAGATTATTACAACACTCAGAAGAAACCAAATCATTTTCCAACAGGAGAGAAGTTACATAAATTACATTAATTATTATTAGCCTTTAAAAAGGATACTTTCGAAGAAATATTTCAAATAGTGTATATTTACATATAGATATATAATGATTAATATAAATAAGTAGGATAATGACAACTGGAAATAAAAATGTTCTATATATAATTTCCAATTAGGTAATATATCATTCCTCATTGTACGTACACACATACTAACTGAACCCCACAGCTAAGAGGTTTACATTATACACATAATTTTGTTTATTACCAAGTGTTGGAGGATAAGATGTGACGGGTGGATGAAGTCCTGCTCCTGATCCCTGGGCTGGATTTCCGGCACTTCCTTGGGATACACTGCTGTGGGGCTCATTGGCAGTTGTTGCATTGTTACTAGTGCAGGAAGTTCCACCTCCAGTATCAGAATCTTCAATATTGCCACCACTGTTACATCCAGCTCCGCAACCTTTCCTTAACCTAGAACAAATACCAGAGTAAAATGCATTATCCAAAGTCACTTCAAGATAGGTATTTTATTCTTTTTCCAGCTATTTTGAATGTTTGATAATACTAATGTGCACTTTTGAAAGTCTTTATGGTGCACTCAATATTAGAAACAAAAAAGTGTTGTTTTAATATCTTAACTCTTATATTCACTGCCTCAATACTTCCCAATTTATTTAAATACTCTATCATTTTTCCTACACCAACCATAATAAAGAGCTGCACGTAACACAGTACCATAAAGATCACAACTGGAAACAGAATTCTTGCCAGTGTCTATTCAGTGCCTCTGAAGTTTACAACACCTGAAAATCTAATTTATTTAAATTAAACCTAATTTATGTTGTAGCACACCTTAAGGGGGCTGCTATAATAATTTTTCCCTTTCCTTTTTAATTTAAACTAATGTGTATGGTGACCAACTGTCCTAATTTACCCACAACTGTCTTGGTTTAAGCACTGAAAATCCTACATCGCAGGAAACTCCTCAGTCCTGGGCACACAAGGCAATATCCAACATTACACGTATTTTTTGAAAAAAAAATTTTTTTGAACACTACCCTGGTTTGTGTTCTTTCTTCTGTTTTAATAGGACTGATGTTGAAATGGTAAAACTTTACTTTTTAATGTTGGGTATTCCTAGAAGAGTTTAAAAACACCTATTTGAGAGTTTGTTGCTCTAATCCCAGATCTGGTTTTTCTTAAGCTCTGATTTAAGGATCTGAACAACAACTCTTAAGAAATTGAAAATATTTTGCGATTTTTTCTTTACCAGCCACCAATGGTGGTTGCTGTTACTACACCATACATTGTAATTTACTAGACAAAAAGCAGAGAAAAAATCACGTGCATTCCTGAAGACACTACAGATTTGAGATTGGAGTGATTATTAAAATGACTGGATTATTAAAATAGTATCTCTGCATCACACGACCAGGAGTTTCAAATGTACGGAGTGCTCCCCCTACTGCTGGAACAAAATATAATAGAAGAAAGTAATCGATTTACACAAGTTTCTTATGTTTTTCTCTGTTTGCCCTGTTTGCTGACTCAACATTCTAATATTGGCGATATGCTTCAATAGAAAGTCAAAGAAAATTAGAGAACTATTCGAGACTTTACTAAACGTTAAAGTGATGGTTCTTGACCAGATTTGTACATTAGATATACCTAATAAGAGCTTGAAGTTATAAATACTCAGGTTCTATTTCCTGAAGTTCAGATATAACAGATTTATATTGTGCCGTGTATTTTTTTCTACAAACTTTGCAGGTGATGGCAATGCACATTGCCTAAAAGGTCAGGATATTCCACCATTAAAAAATGCAACCCAATGACTCACCTGTACCAGGTTGACACTATGAAGTTTCTGATATTTCCCAAACTGATAGGTCCCCCAAGAATTTCTTTAAGCTGCTCATGGCTGTCAGAATAAGAAGTTGTCAGGGGTGAGACAAAAATCGGGTAGCCAATAGGTTGATCACAAGATGAGTTGATCATGTTTCTCAGAGCTTGCTTTGCATTTTGGATGCTACCTCTCTCTGGGTTACGGTTACGTAGGAAAACAAGCTCCTGCTGTTGCCCTGCCCAGAGACCTCGGACACATTCCTTATTCACCTGAAAACCAGACAACGCGGGAATTAGGTCGAGAGGCCAAGAATGAAATTCACATAAACAGAAGAGCAGAAATGGGAGGGGTACAAAAGATATCACGATAACCAGCTGTGAGAAGCAGGAAAGTGGGTCACATTTGAATAGAAGTTAACCCATTTTCCACTGTCATTAGCAGGCTGCTAAATAATGAGCACCTACAGAGTTCTTCCCTCTGCTCCGTCTTGTAAAAATATCAAGTAAAATGTCCATTTAGTTTTCCAATTTACTGAAGCACTGACTTTTGTAACTGAGATAATATTTTTGATAAAAATGAGAGCTAACAAATATTTAGAGGTGACAGGATATTTGTGACTTTGTGGCTTAATTAAATGAAATAGCTAAACCATTACAAACTATCAAAAATAAAATTTCAGAGTTAAGTCTCTTGAAGTCCTGAGATGTTTTAAAAACAATCAAATAAAAAAAAAGGGAAATATTAGAGTGAACTATTTACTGATCACTATTAAGTACAAGCTATGGTATTTTGCAGCTTAGGAATCACGTCATATTAACAACATAGAGTGGATGTCTTAAAAGATTCTGCCCAGATAGCATATGTAATAAAGACTGTCCAAATAGAAACAAGCAAAAATGTTAAGGCTTCATGGATCATGAGAAAATTGGAGAGGACAGACTAAATTACTGACAAAATAAGTCAAATTAAGTGCTCATAAACAATATATTTTTTTCTATGAAAGAGTTTCAACTACTTTTTAAAAGTCTGTATAGGTTATCTTAAGTTCCAGTTTTTTCAGGTGCAAATAAGTGCCTCAAAAACTTACTTTAATGACCCTGAAGCTAAGGTAGCGTCTGTTGAGCATGATGATTTTGTATTCATTGGTGCCATCGTCCATGACATGCCGCAAAGCAAGCAGGGACGGAGAGTTGGCAAGAACTGCACTCCGCCACGCAGGGTCCCCTTCATGGGCTATTACGAGGTTTTTTTCATGAGATACGATGGCTTCATAGAGCACAGTAGGGTCATCATACTCATCTGGAGAAGTGAAATGATCCTATACACAAAAATAAAAAGTATAACTTTTTCAGGAAAAGAAGAGAATGACTTCCAGGATAATAAAAAAGTCTATAATTACTAAAATAGTTGCAAAAATTCTTAAAAATTGGTTTACATAAATATTTATCAGTACATGTTAATATTATTAGAAATATGTTATACAAAAAGTACTCTAAAAATGTGTTTAAGTCCTGGCAGTACCATTTACTAATTTTCTAAACCTAGGAAACAGCTAAACCTCTTTGAGCTTCAGTTTTGATATTTGTGAGTGCCAGTATTCTCTCTCTAACCTACTTGACGAGGTTGTTGTAAAAGTTAGATAAAATAGTGTAATGGAGAACTTTTTACAGTATGAAACTTTATTCACATGTATGGCGAATACTTTCATTATTCTCTCTAACCTCCAGCCTTGGATGTGCATCCTTGTGGATATTGCCTTCTTGCTCTCACTCATTTCGCCTTCAGATAGCACACACTCCCATCATTTGGCTTGAGTACAAATGAGTTACTTTACCTGCATATAAAAACTTATCAACCTCTCAATTATAATTATGAAAGCAGCCAAAATAGTGTCTGCTTAGTAACACACCACTTCAGAAATTCAGATTTGTGTTATGGTTATTTAGGTAATGTCCTGTATCCCATGTTAATTTCTAGGTTTCTGAATAAGACACATTTCATATATTTTGTTTCGTCCATACTAAATGACACAGCGCACAGTAGATAATAAATACCTACTGATCAAATGAATGAGTAGTTATTAAGAACAGTAGGTTTTTCAGTGAAGACTTTACTAGCTTCTTTAAGATTAGGACTCTTAATCTGTCCTCAAAGCTCATAGCTCTGAGCCATATCTTAACTAGATGAGAGGCAGGATAAAATAACATATTAGATTATTCCAGAGATGTGACTTCAGGTAAAAAGAGCCTGGTTAAAAAAACCCCACAATTTTAGAGAGACCTTTCATGTAGTTTAGTAAATGTTCCTTACCTGATATCAGTAAGATAATCCTTTATCAGAAAAAAACATATATGAAAATATGAAAAAACAATTTAAATGAGGAAAACAAAGAAAATATATGAAAATGGAAATATTTGTTTAGTGAAGATTTAGAGGATAGGGTGGGACCGAAGAATTTATAAAGTAGTATAAAAGTAATGAGCTGTCTGGGATTGGAATCTTTTTTTTTTTTTTTTTTAAATCAAGTCTGAGGTATAATTTACATACAATAAATCACACCCATTTTAAGAGTACAGTTAGATGCACTTTGACAAACATACGCATGCATGCAAACACTGCTACTGTCTGGTACGGAACATGTCCATCGCCCCAGAAAGTTCCTTCCCATCTTCTGGCATTCGACCTATGTGCCAAGCAACCACTGATCTGCTGTCTCTGTAGATTAGTTTGGCTTGTTTTAAATTATACATATGTAAAATCCAACAACAGATAATCTTTACGTGTCTGACTTCTCTTACTCGAATCAACTGAAGATGTAACTGTTAGATAAATATGTTATGTGAAAGAGACTGTTTCTTACATAGCAGATATATAATTGTTTTAAAAATATTTTATCTGAAATCATGACCTTTTTCTTTTAAATACAATGAATTTTGTCTCAAAACTCTAAAGCTAGTCTAAGATGGACAATTCTATTTGTTCCCCAATATACATTTTCCCCATAATACTCAAAACAGTATTCCATTTTTTCAGAGATTTTCAAATAATATATCTCTTATTAGTAATGCTTCTAAATAATATGGAACATTAACTTCATTCAAACATTTTTGATCATAGTAAGATCACTTGAAGAGTAATTCACATTTTATTTGAGGAAAAGGTAGATTCAATCAGATCTGAGCATAGCAGATACATTTTAATGAGTCTCATCATATGGTCTCTATCGTCAGATCTGATAACTACTGTTAAGTGGAATGATTACAGCAGCATATGCCAGCATGGCAAATCTTTGAATAACATTGATTAGTTATGATCATGAGAAAAAAAAAAAATCCTGGCTGGGGTCACTGTCTGTGTGGAGTCTGCACATTCTCCCCTATGTCTGCGTGGGTTTTCTCTGGGTACTCCAGTTTCTTCCCATGTCCCAAAGATGTGTACATGAGGTGAACTGGTGAGTCTAAATTGCCCAGTCTGAGCGGGTGTGGGTGTGAGTGCTCCCTGTGATGGAATGGCATCCTGTTCAGGGTTGGTTCCCACCTTGACGCCTGAGCTGCTAGGAGAGAAAACCTAAACTGAAATAATTATGTTGGAAAATAATCTTGTTTTTATTCATTAATAGAGTGTTCGAGGATTTTATTTAGAAGTCTGGTGATGTTTTTGTGACCAAAAATATATCGTAGGAACTTAACTCTTGTTTATATCAATTAGCCTATCCTAAAACTGGTTTACTTATACTTTGTTTCAAGTCACAGTTTCAAAACAGACTATTTCTCAAAAAGTTCCTAAGAAACATAATTTGAAAATCAAGTGAAGAAGTATGATTAAACAACAGTAAGGCATCAGAAATCCCGGCTTCTTACCTGGTGAAGTTTAATGGACATACGGACTCCAGGGACAACTACTTTTCTCAGCAATTCCATGTCAGCAAAGATCCATTCATCTCGAATTGAGGAAATACGGAAATCTCCCTTAAACAGGGCATGCAATCCATAAAGGAATGACTCTAAATTACTGTTAAGATTGGAGACAAAAGTTTACATACTTTGACAAAGGTCTTCCATTATATTGATTCTTACATCTGTTTATGCATCACTATCATCTGGGAGTTTTTAAAAATATAAAGTCTAAGAACTAAGGTAAGCAGCCCCGAATTAGAATTACAAGGATAATGTCTTTTGACCTGGGAACCCTCTTTATAAACCACTATGATAGTGAGTCCATGAAAATAAACAATAGGCAGAGTCTGTAATTTAAAAGAAATTATGGAGGGTCTAAGGGAAAACATGTAGTAATCACAAAAGAAATTTAAAATATATGGTATTTCTTAATTCTAATTCACTTGGATGCATATGTCAAGAAATCCAGTTTGTATTTAGAGTTCCAAAGTTTAATATACAACTATATTAAAAGTATAAATACTCTGGACAAAAACTGCAAGTATATAATGGAAACATAAAAAAAGAGGTGAGTTGTTAGGAAAATAGACGTATATAGGAGGAGATCAAACATTACAATTATTTTTCAAAATGTCTCAAATCTATTAAGTTCTCGTTATTAATAGCTGCCCACACGTCAATTTTGAAAGCCGGTTCTGTTAACCACTTAGCAGAATTCAACTATGTTAAGTAAAAAGATCTATACAACATATGAAGAGACTTTTGCAATAAATTAGCATAGAATACCTCCATGAAAAACTATTTGAAATTTTTCAGATTTAGGTTATACAGCTTCCCACACTCTCTTCCTAAATACAGAAATGTCTTCCTTACCTGGACATATGGTGGGATGCAGTTCCCAAAGCTCTCCGCCCCAGAACACATAATCCATAACAAAGAGTCACAAGGGAGGAATCTTTGTCTACATCCAGTGGCTTTATAAAAATAAAAAAAAAAAAGAATGGGGTCAAAAAGTTCAAATTTCCCGCTATAAAATAAGTCCTGGGGATGTAATGTACAGTACGGTGACTATAGTTAATAACACTGTATTGCATATTTGAAAGTTGTTGAGAGTAGAGCTTAGAAGTTCTCATCACAAGAAAAAGAAAGATGTAACTGTGTGGTTACAAAGTTAACTAGCTTTATTGTGATAACCATTTTACAATATATATGAATACTGATTGAATCACTATGTTGTATACCTGAAAACAATATGTTATATGTCAATTATACCTCAAAAAACAAAAACAAATAAAAAACATTAATAATCAGAAAAGTATATAAGTATTTAACAAATCAGAATATATTTAATAAATCAGAGAGGATAAGGAACTCAACTAGCACATAATTTCATTCTTTTCAAATAAAAGTTCTAATAAAAATAAACTTAAAACAAACAGTATAAAATGAAGTATCAATGTATATTAGGAAGTTCTTTGGAATCTTTAAATAAAATCTGATACTTTATAATATTAGGACATACTAATAAAGAACTGGGTGAAGAGTCTTAAGATCTTAGCTAAACATCTCAGAATACTTACCAATATACATCATTACTGATCTTGCCCTCTTCTGAGAACATAATAGTCTATCTAGTAATTAGCTATTTCTGGACTTATCCTGGAAAACAGGCTATTAAATAACAGCTGCATTAACCTTAATCTGCATCGATGACCATAATCAAAATACAAAAATTAAATTAATATCTGTAGAATACTGCTTCCCCTAAACTTTTTAATTTTTTAACTGTATACCTTGATTATTCATTATTATAAACAAATATTTCATGGATATAGGCTAATGAGTTTATTCTAACTTTGCCAGTGGTATATATTTTTGGCTTTATAAATCATTAACTTATTAAAAATGCTAGCTAAGATACTAACTTAATATTAATTGGTTAATTTAATTACCATTAATTGTGCAATTTAGTTAATTAATAGTAACCATGAGATACTCTAGTTGCTTATCAATTAGAGTGGTTTGAAAGATACATTATCTTTTACAGCACATATACTAGTTTCATCCAGCAGGCTCTTTGAAGGAATTTTGAGCCTAGTTACAAATCAGTAGAAATAAAGAATTTGAGAGCACTTGTTTTAAGAAATAGCAAATATATAAAAGAGAGGGGGTATGTACAGACTTAAAGTTATATAAACAAAATAATATTAAAGGTGATTATAATAGGTGATAAAATTATAAATGATTTTCTTTCTTTTCTGTCTCCCTCCTTCCCCAACCTGGCCAATTTTCTATGCTAACAATGTATTGTTTTGTGATGAGTAAAATTTTTTTTTTTTAATTCAGTTCTTCTAGCTTTTATATCTGGCCAAGACAGAGTAAGGAAGATTTACTCTTGTACCTGAAACCACCAAAGACCTGGACAGAATATATGAAACACTGGTTTTGAGATACTGGATACTAATTCCTGAAAAATAAAAAACGAAAGAGGTAGCTCTGCAAGAGTTTCTGGGCCACAGCACAACGACAGAGAACATAGGTGGGGCCTACAGGTCTCCATGTTGAGGAGCTAGCTAGGAGTCTGGGGAGGTCAAGTCGGCCAGAGTTTGAAGGGTAATGTGCCAAGGAAGAGAGAGCAAGCTCTGGAGGTGTGCAGAGGATCCCTCTTGAGTCCTCCACAGACTACTGATAAGCACATGCAGCAAGGACCCAAAGCCGAGAAAAAAACCCATCAGATAGGAAGAGAAAGGAACAATGGAAATCTTGTGATTGGCTAGATTACTCAGAAGAGTACTGTCTCAGTAATGGGGAAAAAAACTCCAGACTAAAGGCCACTGTAGTCCCTCCTAAGAAAGCTTAAAAGCAAGTCCTAAAAGGATCAAACTGTCCTCAAAGAATTTCTGTCACAGAGTAAAGTTCAGGAATATTTACAGGAATACAAAAATACCCAGAATTCATTAAGGTAAAATTCATAAAGTCTAGCACCCAATCAAAAATTGTCAGACATGCAAAGTAGCAGAAAAAATGTCCCATAACTGAAGAATAATCAATTAATCATCAATCAAAACTGACTCAGAATTTACGCAAATGTTAGAATTAGTCAACAAGATTAAAAAAGTTACTATAACTGTATTCTATAAGTTCAAAAAGACAGAGAAATGACAACATGCTAAGTAGAAACATGGAAGATTTCTCGAAAATATATAAATTAAACCTTAAGAAATACAAAAAATGCAATATCTGAGATAAAAAAAATACACTGGATGGGATTAATGGCATATAAAAAAATGAAAAAGAAAAAATCAAGGATGTAAAAAATGTAGCAATAGAAACTATGCAAAATTAAATATAGAGTCAAGAGATTGAAAAAACCCTTAGTGAACTATAGGATAACATAAGGCAGCCTATTATAATTGTTCCCAAAAGAGTAAAGAGAGGAGGACAGAAAAAAATGTTTGAAAAAATAATGGCTGAAATTTCCAAATCTGATAAAAGCTATACACCTAAGACTAAGGCAGGTGCTACAACTAAGACAGTATGTACATCTCAGACCACAATAAAGGAACTAGTTGACAAGGTGGCTCACTCTGCTCCATGGAACAGAGTAATCCTCTACATAGGATGCTGGTGGTTCAAATACACAAGACTGTTGCTTGGAAAGCAGCAGTGGTGATAGGCATCAGCTTTTGGAACCACAGGCCTTGGTAAAGTCTATAACTCACCTTACCTTTAGGATAAGACAAGTTATTCTGATGTGTGGATTAGGAGACAGCTGGATTACAATCACTCGAGGTGATAACAGATTTTGGGTCCCCCAGCCTAGATCTACATAATTAAAATCTCTCGGGCCCAAGAATCATTTTTGTACATTCTTAGCTCATTTTTATCCATGTTAACATGTGAAAGTCAATAATCTAGATAAATACTGCCCAAAATGGAAGCCACTTGCCCACTAGTCCTAAAATTAAATCAATGAAAATTAACTAAAATTTAAAATTCAGTTCCTTAATCATGCTGGCCCCGTTTCAAGTGTTTCTGTTTAACAACAGCCACATGTTATGGGTTAGTAACTACCATACTGGAACAGCACAGAACATTTCCATCATCGCAGAAAATTCTATTAGCACTGGCCTAGACTTCGATTTGGAGACAAAGATATTAAATTATCCTTAAGTCTGGTGGGGGGAAGTGAGAGGAGAATGCTCTAAAATGTATTCTTTAAGAAGGTGCTACATGTAAACTGTAACCTAAATTTGTGTGTTTGTGTGTGTGTGTGTGTGTGTGTGTGTGTGTACGCGTGCGGTGGAGGGCAAGCTAATTGAAGAGTGAGATTTTTGACACTGCAAATGAAAAAATGAGGGAGGCCACTTTCTTTGTTTCAGTTGGTCTGGTCTAATCATAATAAACCTGAGATATTCTCTTACACAGATGGTCAGAAAGAGGAAGGTCTGGAAAAACTGACTTCATAATAACAGAGATATTCTTTCCATCTTTGGAAAAACAAATTCAAAGAGTTATATTACAAAGAGTTATAAATGAAATAAACAAATCCTACCTTTGCTCTTCGGGAAGAGCAATATTCTATCCAATTGAGGTAAATCACACAGAAACTCTCCCTGGATATGCCTGCTAGTCGATGGTCATAATCTTCATCAATGTTTGGATTAAATGTTGGATCCACATCAACATAATTTCGATCTGCACACAGGCGTAGTCCTTCCTGCATTGTCTCATTAGCTAGCCACTCCTCCAGCTTAGAAGAGGTTGTAACATAATAAATGATACCCTAATAAGAAAAAGATTAAAAAAAAAATTCAGCCTAAATCACAAATCACAATGTGAAATAACTCCAATTCCCCAGTAAATAAATTCCAATTGTTTATACTGATAGTACAACTCAAAAACATATAATTCTAGCTCAATATTATATAAATATACATTTTAAGAATGCTATAATAATATACCTCAGGCCTTTCTGGATGAAAAAAACATTTAATGCTTTTAAACTCAGAACCATAAATTCAGCAAGGCAACTTCAAAAACAATTCTGGTCTATTGATTTTAGAGCTTTTGAATTTAGGATCTTTTAAAAGAGCCTTTATTGTGCTAAGTTTATTTTGAGAAATTTCTCATAGAAAGCTATTAAATCATCCTGTGATCCTAGGTCAAGTTACAGAAATATAATAATAAAGCAATAGAAATATACATATTTAGAGACAGAAAATGCCACACCCAAACAAGTGCACACACATGTAAAATATGTTGTGAAATCAGTCTCGAGCTTTCTGAGGCTGGGTTTAACCAAACATTAAATAGAAGACTCAAGGTTCACCCCAATCAGCATAAACAAGGCAGTACAAAGAGGTAATAACATAAGATATGAAAAATTACAGGATGGTCATTAAAATTTAACACACATTTTCCTCTTGAAAATATTGGCTTTGCCTGTAAGCCCCCAAATCATAACCATGCTATATTTCTGTAAAATCTTTTGCAAAAATAGAATACCAATGCAAAAAGAACTAATCTCACTAAAGAGAAGTCTCTGTTCTCGGGCCCTCGAATCTCTTGGGATGTCCTGCCTAATAACAGAGTTTTTGCTCACCTGTAGGCTTAGACCCATGACCTTGAAAGAGCTGGAGACTGAAGCTGACTAGGTGGGTGGTGGATCATGTCTGACTTCACTCCAAAAAAAACTCTCCACACCGAGGTTCAGGGGAGCTCCCCTGGTTGGCAACATGCCATGAGTGCTGTCACACACTGTTGCTGGGAGAAACAGGCATTGTCTACACAACTCCACTGGAAGAGGACAACTGGAAGCTCATTTCTTGTGTCTCTGGACCCTGGCCTATATGCCTGTTCCCTTAGCTGGTTTTAATTTTCCTTTCGCCATAATAAATCCTAACTGTAAGTGTAACGGCTTTGCTGAGTTCTGTGACTCCTTCAAGCAAATTACTGAACCTGAGGGTGGCCTTCGGACCCTGAAATTGTAGTTGACTGTCACAAGTGAGGGAGGTTTTGGGACCTCCCGAATCTTGCAATACTTTTATTTAGTTTGCCTAAAGCAGTGAAAAGCAGTGGTAGACAGAAAGGATGCAGCCTCAGTTTTAAATCCTTAACTCAACTTGCTAGAGGGCTTTGGGCAAGTACATTTCTGATTCTTAACTTGTTTATCTGTAATATTCCTTTAGAAAATTAAGTAAGATGCATGTATGTGTATATATGCATGCATGTGTAAATTCCTTAGCACCATGCCTACAACATGAGAGTTACAAATGGCAGCTATTAATATTAATGAACAAATGGAATAAGTTTCACTAAAGAATGAAACAGCAAGACCTTTGTAGATAAAACTGTATTGGAAACTAGAGAATTTAAATCACTACACAGAAGCAAAGCACATGTTAAAAAAAAAAAAAGTCTCTTCTCCAAGGAGAGCCTCTGATTATTAGAAGATTTAAATAGACACACACACCCTTACCTTAACATAGTAAGTGGTGAGTACTTTCCGAAGATCAAAGACTTGAAGCATAGAAGCAGCACTATTGTCAGTGATGCTGTAACCCTCCAAAATATACTTGGTGACTATGACTTCCCAAGCTAGCCAGCGCTGGCCAAAGGCGGCGTTAAATGAAAGCACGTGGGGAATGTGGCCAGGTTCACAACAGCAAAACCCTTCATCCTCCTCAACGCCTTCAGTGATGGCTTCCACTTCCCGCTGTTGACAGTAAGTTCCTTAGAGAGAGAGAGAGGGGCCACTTACAAAGGGGGGAGAAACAAAGTGGGAAAATACATGCTTTAGAGACACAAGAAATGTAGAAAAAAGATATATATTATAGCATATGGAAGTATGTGACTGATTTGCCTTAGAATGCCCACTAACAAACTGTGGCAAGCTCTAAAAACCAGACATATTGTGCATTCATCTCCTGTAGAAATCGCAGTGTGCATTACCACATTCAAGGTTCTAAGACTCTCTTTAATTTTGATTTATTAATTTCTGAACTTTTAAAATTTGGCTTTGCAATTGCATTAATATCAAATGAAGACCAAATGAGTAAAGGTACATTTCATGAAGGTTTGAGTTAATTTTGAAAAAGAGTGGAATGAAAAACGAATCGTCCCAGGGCACCAAATAGACATGCAAAACTCAAAAAGAATCTGAGCTCTGCTTACCAGTATCACGTCAGTGCTGCAAGCAGACATATTACATACATCCTGCTTATCTGGCTATATAACCTGGAATAGTTCATTATAATTTAATATTAAATACATAATTACATTTTTTTTTTGTTGCCAATTCCAACAATAATTGGGTAAGATTATATAACTGGCATTTGAGGTTTATCTGATAATGTTTCAAATAGGTATGAACTCTGATTATTCTGCACTAGCAAACAATTCTTTGAAGTTATATTATTTTATATAAGATACTTATCAAACAGGCAATCTTTGCATTAGTGTTATTGAAGTAAAAATACAATATCAGATTAAATATAGAATTAGACCCATGGCAATCTAGAGCTAGCAAAATATCATCTATCACATTAATGTTTATTAATTTTTATTTTGTTGTGTAGTCTTGCTTCCATTTAATTTGTAAATTCTCTATATTATGTAAGGACTATAAAGCGATTACACTTAATTTCATAAAGACATATTAAAGTTAATTATAATATAAATAATTTAAGTGGGACTATACACGTTTTTTCCTTTAAAGAGAATATATAAACCATCCATGTTTAAAACACACTGCTTTGAGAGAAAAAGATGCCACAAAACCTAGCCCCACTTCGTGATGGTGGTGGTATAATGAAAGATAAGGCTGAGGAGTCAAGCTTGGCCAGGCTAATGAGCTGGACTGGTTAGTACTCCAGAACTCTTAACAATTCTATCATTTCATTTTCTAATTTAATTACATTGTGAACATTTCCAAACCAATGTTACAGTGGCTACAAGAAAAATCCTGTCTTGAACCTGACATTAACAGAATGCCTGCTGTGGATGACAGTTACATGTGATACTGACTATAGATATATATAGATATTTCTTCCCCCAGAATAAAGATGCATGTAATCTTATACAGTATTTTTCAAAGTAGTAATGGAAATAAAATTTAATCAAATGTCTTCTGGAATCTTTTGAGAGAATCAAATTTTGTTGTCTTTCTCCTGTGACCTATTAAAAGAAGATGAAGTCTCTTAATTTGATTCTTCTCAGTACTTAATTTCAAAAATGGAAAAATGGTTAAATTAGTGAGGGGCACTTTAAAAAAGCACTACTAGTTTTTGCTTACTTTAGGTTCTAAGGATTTCTGCATCTATTGTCATAAGTGAATTAAACTTTCTGCATCTATTGTCATAAGTGAATTAAACTTTTTGGCCAGCTTAGTCATATTTTGACATCAGTATTACACTGGTTTTGTAAAAAGCCATGAGAAATTTTTCTTCTTTATCCATGTGCTAAAACATAGTAGAGAGGGCAGAAGAATTATTCAATTTCTAGAAGAAACTTTATGAGCCTGGGTTTTTTAAATTGCAGCATGGCATTGGGTCTATTCCTTAGGTTTTATAGTTTATTCCTTCATTTTATTCATTTTGTCCTCTTTCTGGGAAGTCAGTCAGGTTTTTAAGTGAAGGAAATAATATAATGAGAGCTATATTTTGTGTAGATCACTTTGTTAGGAGTATATAGACAAGAGATGTGGCAAGAGGGAATTGGGACAAAATGAGGTCCCTGTTCAGAGTACTAGAATACAGTGAGTAGGGCAACTGAATTAATGCAGGATACTTTTACTCCACCAAACAAACACTACAAATATTTTCTACCATGACATACCTTAGTAATACATTTTGCTTCAAAACTGAAGTTAACGATAAGCACAGGAATTGATATTAATAACTGAAAAAAGAATTCTGAGACTTGGAAAGGGATTAAAGAATATCTATGAAGATCTATTATCAATTAGTTACATCTTTTGGGCACTTCATAGTGAATACAACTAGTAAAAATAAATAAGCAAAACTAACAATTATGAAAACTAGACATGTTAGGATTAATTTGAGGGAAAATTGGAAGGAATGCAATTAGCATAAAATTTTGACCTATAAAGTTGACTTGGAAAACTGTAGTTGGTAGAAGTAACATTTACAATTAGAAAGTTAACACAGTAGAATCTGTAATCATAAAATTTTGATAGACAAAAAAATTAATTGATAACTCAAATCTTTGGCATAAACTTACATGGAAAAGAATCTTGAGATTATCAGTAAAGTAAAAATGAAAATGAAATAAATATGAAGGGGTTTAACCAAGACCTACAGGAAACTGATCAAAAAAATTGTTTAAATGTCACTTAAAATTCATCATCCACTACAAGAGACAAAAAAAATCAAATGAATTAAATTGGCTTAATGGAATATACCCCAGAAAATACATCAAAATGTTGAGCAAGTCCAAATGTCTGCCTGGCAAAATACTGCCACTCTTGATTAATATTTTTAGGAATAGGAGGTAGACAGGACAGAGGCTAACACTGTGACAGAAAGAAAATAATCAAAGATCAAGGAAACATTTGAGCGAGAGTATAATCATACCTCATGAGAGTTCTGGGATAAAGAGAAAAAGAGAAAAAGCTATGTACTTACGTTATTTAATCACTCTACAAAAGTAACTAATTATGTGTTACATGCTAACTGCTGTGGTAGGTGCTGGACAAACAATGATGAATAAAGCGGATATGATTCCTGTCCAGAGGAGCTTATAATATACAGCAAAGATATACAAAATAGCCCTTGGGCCAAATCCAAGCCAAAGGTGCTTTTTACATTTTTAAAGTGTTGTTTAAAAGACAAGCCAAAGAAGAATATGCAACAGAGAATGTGCATAGGCCCCAAAGTCTACACTATTTACTATCTGGCCCTTTACAAAAAAGTTTTCCAACTCCCAGGCTAGAGAATAAACTTAAACAAATAAACACAAATAAATATAAAATTACAACTATGCTGAGCACTAAGGTGGTAAAAACAGAGTATATGAGAGAGAATCGTGTTGGATAGGTGGTTAGAGAAGGCTTCTCTGAGAGACTGACATTTAGGCTAATACTTAAAGATAATTAAGGAATTAGCCAGATGGAAGATTGGAGGAAGGAAGGAAGATGGTAGGTACTTCCTAAGCAAGGGGAAGGGCAATAAGGAGTCCTAAGGGCACTATAAGGAAGGCTATGTGGCAAGAGTGAGTGAGGAGAATGGTATAAACTGAGCCTGGAGAAACTGGCAGAGGCCAGAGCATGTGGTGTTGTAGGGCATGTCAAGGAGTTTGAATTCTATTTTAAATGCAAGAGGAAGATACTGAAAAATCTGAGCATGGAAGGGACATTGATCAAATTTGCCTTAAAAAAAATCACTATGATTGAGTGAAGAATTACAGGCACCCTTTGTTATCCAAATCCAGCACAAATTCAGATAGTAAGAGGTATTATGCTCCCAAACTGGTTTAATTTGAATTTTATTTGGCAAATGAGAGTCTGCATGGCAAAGAACTTAGCCAAAATTCTATTTCATTTTTTATTTTATTTTTATTTTTCAATTACAGCTGACATTCGATATCTAAAATTTTATTTGAATCTACAAAGAAAGTTGGGAAAGTGAAAATTTGGATCAATTTTTGATTTGGAGAATATCTGATCAACATGGTGGAATGAGCAGATAATAAGAAGGACCCTTTCCAATTCACACACAGAGAAACGAAAGATAAAATAGTCTCCCTGCACACATTTGTATAAAAAAAAGTTAAATTAAAATTTAAAAAGCAAAGGTAAAGTCTTCAGGTGCCAACAGTTTAAAAAGAAGTTCAAGTCCTAGCAGTGGTTAAGTGTAGTGGTGACTTTTGGATGAGTCTAGCTGGATTAATTTTGAACAGTAATGGGCAAGACTTTACAAAAGATGGAATTAAGGTCCTGGGCTCCTGATGGAGAAACAGAAAGAAACCGTAAGACAAGAAGAGGCCATTCTGGGGAAGTGGGCTTGTGGCAGGGAGAGAAAATGGATTACAAATTAATAACAAACAAACATTTACTGCTTTATTTGAGTGTCCCTAAGTAAATTCATTTCCAATGAATAGAATAACTTTAGAGAAGCACTTGGGCCATTAACAAAAGGTATTACATAATATTTGTTATGTGATTCAACATCAGGGTGAAAATAAAGCTAGAGGGTATAGGTCTGATTGTATCTTCTTTCTAGTCAAATGCTTTCAAATTTCCTATTTCTGGTTAAAAACACACAAGGCACTTTTTAGAATAGATTAAAATAGTTTGGATGCTCTAAAAACTCTCAAGTCCAAATGTTCCCTAGCATGGAAAGATATGCAATAACAGAACTTTCTTTGATTCCTATAAAACAAGTATCTATTCATGTTCATAAGATATTCAACTTATAGTAGTTGATAACATTAAGCTGATATGTTTTTTAATGTATGATTTTCTGTGTAGAAATAGATTCATTTGTCTTATACAAAACTGTTGAGGTCTGGTGGGGAAAAAGGAAAAAAGTAACTGCTTAATGAACTAGATGAACCAATTATATACTAATGATACTACTTTTATGCATATAGTATTGTATAGTATATCGCAAAAATGATTCTTTGAATGTAAAATTTTAGGGAAAAAATCTAGCACTCTTCAACAACTAATTCCAAAGACTAAGGATCAAATTTTATGATAACTTTTGATTTGAGATGTTACAGGAGTACATTCTAGAAACAAAAGGTGAATGTCTTACCTCGGAATTCAAGTCCCCGTAGCTGAAAAGTGACCAGCCCATTGCCGATCTCTATAAGGTGTACTAATGCGTTGAGATAGTCAGAAGCAAGAATGAAACAGTCCCCTGTACTGTAGTTTCCCCACCGTCCTAGGAGCAAATCACCACAGAGACTGTGTTGTAGTGATCTGGTTAAATGTTCATAAAAGATGGAATTCAGATTGTTGTCATCTGATCCTACAAGAAGAAATTTTTTTTAAATGTTAAATTGTATCCTGTTTTCTTTATATTGACAAACGAGGTTGTTAAAAATATTATAACTACTTTCCACTTAAGTTAGTATCTACATAATATTTAGACCCTTACGATTTCTACATAAAAATGAAACACAAGGTAATGGAAAAGGTTTAAGAATTTAGAGTTAGAAGTCACAGGACCTCTCTGAATCTCTGGTTCTTAATCATAAAATGTGGAAACTGGATTAGATGAAATCTAAGGTCTTTTTTCACTTTTTATATAGTCCATGATCTTTTCTATCACTACTCAATGAACTACGCCTTATAATTAAAACTATGCAGGAGAAAGTAACAAGATAAAAAAAATTCAGAACTAGAACAAAAAGATATACTGATAAAGAAAGTGTGTGAAGTAATACAAAATTTGAACAAATAAGGTAATCCAAAACAAAGAGAAGTTGGTCATTAAAAAAAAAAAAAACTCAATATATTAAGAGGGTTAAAACTAACTTACTAAACTGTATGTACAGAAACAGCAGCAAAGAATCTACAAAATTTATTAGTCATCTT
Source organism: Rousettus aegyptiacus (assembly GCF_014176215.1). Classification (NCBI taxonomy): domain Eukaryota; kingdom Metazoa; phylum Chordata; class Mammalia; order Chiroptera; family Pteropodidae; genus Rousettus; species Rousettus aegyptiacus. Next base: position 150,336,511 of record NW_023416306.1, on the reverse strand, counting down.
TTAAGAAAAAAATTAGGATAAATGTTACCCAATAAATGAAACAACCATCCTCGGAAGTAACTCATGCAGAACAATAACCTGTCAATGGGTACTCTAAGTATAGTACTAGAGAACGGCAAAATATACAAAGCTTAATAATTATTTTAAACTCAGCCTAACTAAATAATAGAATAATGAAAGGAGAACTCCAGACTCTAACTGCAAGAAAATGGTCTTGTCTAATGTTATGTGTGCCCATTACAAAGTGTGCATATTAATTCAGGACATGGCCTTTTTGATATGCAGGATGGTATCATCAGCATCATGACCTTTATGAGGACACACTAGAGCTGAGATGGTTGTTTTATTTATCAAAATATGACAATGCAGTACTTAATATTAAGTAACTAGTCCTTTTGAATCCAATTTTATAATATGAATCAATCAGATTATTGTAATTTAGTTTCTCAAGTAGACAGAGCATTTGAAGGAATCTGTGAGTCAAGTGAATAAAAATATTCTAGTTTATTTGAGAGTAATTTATTTTAGTAAATAAATACATTGAAATTCTGGTTAATACATTAATCTCTTATGCCTGGGGTGGTGATATTCACTCTCTCTGTGTCAGATTACTAACAGGTGGGCTGACAAAAGGATGTTTCCCAAACAAAACTAAGAACCACACTAAAATAATGGAACCATCACCAAAATGTTATCCACTGAAGCCCTATGTTGAGTGGCTATTTGGCCCCCCTACATGACATCTCTATATATCATAAACTAAATGAAATGAATATTTACCTAAACATTCAGGGAACGGGGGAAACAACACATTAATTAAACACATATTTGTTGGATTGCATACTCTTCGATACACATAACAGGTTTACGTTAATGATGTTCTACTTTTTAACCTATGTAAGTACAATCTTTGAATGGCATTTTTTATTCCTATCAACATTCTTAAAACACATTTTATAAAAGATGGGTATATAAATTGTAAAAACTAATTTACATATATTTTGCTAAAGTAAAACAAAATAAAGCAAAGGATATTTGGTTTTAGAAATAATACCATTTGGAACCCACAGAAGAGTCCCAAAAAGCTGGCAGTAAAGTACTGTATATATATGTAACAAATTCCTTAGATTTGCTTCTTTACTCACAAATAGAGCTATTACCTGGATTTCTATCAAGCTGGGAGGCCAATCTGGTATTAGAATGATCCACTCGTTTTGTGCTGAAGGTGGCAAAATAAAACATTTTAGTAACCTTATTCATATTTTTAAAATGCCTAATAACTAAAAGGGAGAAAACAATAAATACAGATGAAATACACAGGATCACTTTATGAATATCTCTGAGAAGACTCTATGAATAGCGTGTAGATAAAACTCTGCAGTGGCACCTTAGGGGTTAGGCTTTTTACTCTCCCGCACCCATCATCCATAAGCACAGCAGTTACTTCCTAACTAGTGTTTCACTGAACAGTGTGTGGAGAGACATTAATAAGTTTAATGTAAAAAGATGGATCAGGATGAAAAAAATCCATACTGTATACAGTTCTTAAAAATAAGGAGTGCACGAAACATTCTTTCCAAGGGGAAAGCATAGCTATTAATGTCCAGTGGCACAGTGCCCTTTGCAAGGGCAACTTTCCCAAAACATGGTCCACAGAGCCCGAAGTAAAGGACTCAAGACTCCCCCCCACCCCCGGGGAGTTTTCCAGGTCAAAATTATTTTCATAACACTGAGATGTTGTTTGCTTTTTTCCACTGTGTTGACAATTGCACTGAGGGTGCAGAAGCAATGGTGAGTATGGACTGACGGTGCTTCAGCGTGAAGGAAGGCGGGGACACCAAACTGCCGCACATCCGATTGGCAAAAATAATAAAATAAAAATTCAAGTTTCACTTTAAAATGTCCTTAATGAAGCAATAAGAATATTAATTTTATTAAACTACAAACCCTAAGTATAGGTCTTTTTAATCTTCTGTGTGGCAAAATACACATAAAGCAATTCTAGTCTATTCTTACGTAGGATCATCATCTCAAGGAAGAGCTTTTTGCAACTGCTGGATTTACAAGCAACGCTAGCTACTTTTTTTTTTTTTCCACACACCATTTTTACTTGAATGGCTGATAAACTATGATTATTCAAACTTGGGTATTTGACAAACATTTCTCAAAAATGAAGAAAGTAAGTTTGTCATTTCAAGGAAAACAATAATGGCATCTGTTGCCAACAGTAAAATTTGTGTTTTCAAGCAAAAATTATGAAATTGGTAAATTTATATCTATCATCATGAGCTTGATAGCTTCCCAACATTCAGTTAGTTTTCTTTTGGGTTTGGTGGTGATATGAATGAATATACTTAACAAAAATATTTTATAATGAAATGTGTCAAAATTTGGAAGATCTACATTACTTGGTGAACCAATATTTTCTAAGTGACTGCTAAATGATGTTATAAGATTACGCATGGGTAAAAGATCCATCCAAAGCATAAGACACATCAGTAGATTCTGATGTAACACAGCTCCAGATACTAATGGACATGGTTTTAGATTCTTCAGGAAACAACCATTTGTTGACTTTTAGTGAACAATCAGAGAAGAATGTACATAATTGTCTAAAAGGCTATTAAAATACTTTCTTTTGTAAACTCTGAGTGTTTAAAAACAGAGTTTCTTCATATACTTCAATCAAAAAAACACATTGCAAAAACAGATCGAATGAATGCAGAAGTGGACATGAGAATCCAGCTTTTATTAAGCTAGATATTAAAAAGATTTATAAGACAATGACATTATTCTGATTTTTTTTGATGGGATGGAAAATATAGTTATTTTCATTACAAAAATGTTATTTTTGTTAACATGTAATGGGTTTATTATTTTAAAATTGATAAACACTTAAAATTTTTGAGTTTTGATTTCTAATACAGTAAATATTGGTAGATAAAACCCATATTAACAAAAACTCTTTGGAGACTTCAATAACTTTTAAGATTGTATAAAGTTCTGAGACCAAAAAGTTTAAAAACTGCTGCCCAGAAGAATAGGATATAACACTAAACTTCACCAAAAAGGGAAATACCATGTGTAGTTTTAGACAAAGAACCAGAGTAAAAGTTTCAAATCCGCAAGCCGGTTTGCTGTTTATAAGGTGAGACTACCATTTTCATCTAGTATGTGTCAATGTGTCAAAGTATAAAGGAAAAAGTCATACAAATAGCCAGTAGGATTATAAATTAGTATAAGCTCTTTCTGAATCAGTTATGTTAATACATGTTAAAACCTTTTAAAATGTTTAAGCTCTATAACTCAGTAAGTCCCCTTTTAGATATTCTTTCTTCAATTAAAAGAAATTTGGAAAGATTATATACAAGCATAGTTAGTATTAGGCATCAGAATAAACAGCATAAGGAACCAAGCCTAAATGAAAAAAACACTTTATGTACAAAGACAGTTACTGAAAACTTATCCTCATGAAAAACCATAACTAACCTATAAAAAATTTAGCTCTAGAAACAGCTGTTTCTAAGAAAACTGCGAGATAACTATGACTGTTATAATGACGTAATATTGTATAACAAAATTTCAGAGTATTATTGTAAACAATTCTAAGAAATAGCACTGAAAGAAAAAAGAGGAAAATGAGACTATCCGACTAGAATTATGTTTAAAAAAATCTTATAAATATAATAAAAAGTAGAGAAATAATGAGTAGTATACTATGATGCTAATTTTATATAATTTTGAAACTGAGTATTTATGAAATTTGAGCAAAATTTTTAACACAAAATATTGCTACCTCTGGATTACTTATAATAATGCTGTTGATAGTTTTTCCTAATTAAAGAAAGATAAGAATTGGCTTTCAAATATTTTATTTTACTCACTTATAGTCTCTCTCCCAGAATTTCACAGGTCGAACATATGAAGTGATGAAGATTGCACTTCCCAGAAAGGGGTTTAGTGGCGTAGAAAAGAAGGCTGATACAACAGCCTGAACAAACAACATGGCTGAATCTATGGGAAAACTGGTTAAGGACCTTAACATTCAAATGAGCACACACATGCACACTAACGGGCACACTCGCGCGCGCGCGCGCGCACACACACACACACCCAAATACATCTCACAAATACATTGCAATTCCAGAAACTAGAAAAATAAGGTTCATCAGAGGAATACAGAAGAAGGGTACCACTGGACAGTGTAATAGGGTAGCAGTGAAAAGACACAGATAGAAAGTACAGCCTGGCATGAGGCTTTGAAGGGAGCTAAATATATATTTGCGAACATGTATCTGATAAAAGTCCATATATCATTTTTGGGTAGAGATGCTTGCATTTAATTTTCCAGAAGCTAAAACTACAATTTACAGATACAAAAAGTCTACATTTCGACATGTACGTGGTCACTAACCTTTACTTTTACTTAGAAAGTATTTTTAAGAAATAATGACGATAGAAGATTTTGGACATAAAGTTTAATAACAATTAAAAATTTTACTTAGTTGTAAAAATTAGTTTTACTTAATTATAAATCTTACACTTTTCTTATATTCAGATGATTTGTGGGCCACAGATGTTAATACAAGTTAAACAATCAAAAGGAGTAGAGGTATGGACTCAAAGGACTGCGAACTTTTGATAATTTATCACATAGTAAACTATATTCTATGCCTGTGAAAAGTTATGCCTATAAACCAACATTCTCATCAAGGATATGACTTCCCTTTCTCATAAAACTTTTATTAGAAGGATACGGGGCACTGCAAAGGGCTGAGCAAAAGCATGGAAAGCAGAACCCCATGTAATTTGCCATGGGGCAATGTAAGTATACACAAACTGCAATTTATAAAGGAGTTCCCAAAGCTGTAGGAGGAAAAAAAAAATCAGTAAAAATCTTATCAGATATTTGAAAAGAAAATGAAAGACCTCTAAAATGTATTTTCTACCTAATGGGGAAATGGCACTGAGATTATTTGCCATTTGCATGAAAGGAAAAGACACATCAACTGCCAAAACACAATATATTTTTAAAGAAAGACAGCTAGCTGATTTATAGATTGGTTTCATCTGTTTAAAAAATTCTATAGGCTATGTTACCACTACAAGTAAAACAAAGAAAGGTAGGAAATCTAGATGTCTATAAAGCTTAATACACATATATTTTGATTCTAAGATATTTCCCTCAAATTTCTGTGCTTTGGAAACTGAGTTAAATATAATGTCAAGAGGAATTTGAAAGCAGCCAGGGAGGGCTAAAGTTGTAATATAGTTGTCACTCCCTGGTTGCCTAAAAATTTAGTAGTGTATATTAGGCATCTGTTCATAATCTCAATTGTTATTGTCAATGGAAACAAAATAAAGTTTTAAATCTTATTTAAATTAGGATCTGTTCTGTTGAACATGTCTTCAACACTGAAACAGAATTGTTGAATTTGCCTAACACTGCCTCTGCATACCAGGCAGTGCAAGGTCCAATTCTTGAAAGAGATCACAGAATCTTCAAAGCAAGACATTCTGACTAATTAGGTGCCATGATTCATGTACTAAACACCTCATATTTAAATCAGTTGGCTGATTTACAATTAATCTGCTTAACTTCCTATTTAAAACAGAAGTCACAACTTCAATCAATTAGAAAATGCAGATGAACTCCTGCATTCTTCGTTATGACTCAAAATTATGCTGGCAATCCCTGTATTCATGTGATCAGAATGACAGGAAATAAAAGCAGGATGTATATTATCAAGATGTTATTATGACTGCTTAAAAGCAGTGATCCAAAAAACTTCGGTCTAAATGTGGAACAGATTGTACTCAAATTTTGACAGTAATATTGAAGAACAAATAATACATAATTACATCGATAAGTGGTTAGTGGGTAAACATTTTTATATACATTAATTTTTTCTTAAAAGGTTATTAAATCAACGGTGCATCTTACAATGGTATCTTAAAAAATCTAAAGAGATCCCTTGACTATTACTTGCTGATTATCACTGTTAAGTTCAATCAAGTAATTATATAAAATGCACACTCCTTAAGGCAGAGCTTTCTCTGTTTTGTTCAGTGATGTAGCCTAAGCATCTGGCACAGTTCTGGAATGTGGTTTGCTTTTAAAAACAGTTTGCTGAACAAATTAATGAATTTAGTTTATATTTTACTGCAACTTTCACTTTTTTCCAACCAGTATAAGATGTAATTTCCAATATTTAAGTTTGTGTGACACCACATGCTTCTCTAGAAATAATTCTCTGATAAACTTTCCAGTTTTCTCCTTTGGTTAACCATGCTCAATAGAAGAGAAAATAAATGATAAAAATGCATACAAATTAGAAGTTAGACAAATATAATATTCTAATATTTTAGAGGCTATTTTTCACCATATTTAGCACAATATTTTGAAATTGACCATCACTAAAACCTTGCTCAGATTAATGGTTTTCCATTGGTTTCCATCCTAGGTCAGATCTCTATAACATCTAAATTACTGTCACAATCTCTTAAACTGTTCTTCATACCTTTAGGTTCTCTCTTCCCCAATTCATCCCAAATGTGGCTGACCAGGCTAACTTTCCTAAAATTGGGCTTTCATTGTACTTTGTAGCTGCTCATATGCTTCAGCTCTGTTACCTATCAAATGGGATAATATATGTCAAAGTCCTTTGAATGTGGTCAGTGTTAACATGAAATCTAAACTCTTTTAATTTACAAATAATCTGCAACCTAATTCATTTAGAAAGGTGGTGTGGTTCAGCAAAAAAGATTCTTGGGGCTGGAGGCAGAAGACCCAGAGTTCACCTTCAAACTAACTTCTAATTGCTCCCACACGTCCTCGCTGTCCTTCGTCTCTTATCATCTTCGATCAGCTACCGGGTTATTTCCTCCCTTGGTCTATCCACCAGCTCATAGCCCAGTTCTAGTGCCATGTCTATTTCTAAAATGATTCAAAACCACAACCCCTTTTGGAAGATCTTATATATTTAAAAATATGTACTTTTAGTGTTTCTCAAGTTTTTCCATATAACTTAATCTTATTATCTCCCTAGCTATAGCAAGAAATATGTCTTTCATGGATCACAGTCACTAGCATTGTTTAGGGGTTCTAATATGCTCCTAAATAACTGGTTGAGTGGAAAAAAAAATTACTTAAAATGAAGCAAATGAAATGCAAAGATAATCCTCACTAAATAGCATATTACTTAAGGAGATATTTTTTACAGATAGGGACATTACTTTCAGTGATAAATTACCTTGTTGAAGAGTATGGACATGAAGAAGAGATCCAATAGCATGGTCTCTGAAAAAGCTTCATAGTCAATTTTGAAAAAGAGCACAGTAAAGATGACTGTGACATACTGATACGTAGGGCTGCTAAAAGACGATCGCAGCAGCTTCAGTCCAGCAATGGTGATCATTAAAGCACCTAATCTATAATAAAAAGAACGTACAACTCGTCAACCAATGACTGACAACTTTAGAAACCATACTAACTTTAGAAAGATCACCACTTCATTTACTAAGTTTATAACATACATATATTAAATTTAAATTTTTAAAAATGATTTACATAGCTAAGCAAATCACATCCTATTATAAACTATTATAATATTCCCTTTTAATAATATGCATTCTGATTCTTATCTTTTATATAAATGAGCATGTTTACAAAACTAGTTAACAGTATTGTAATCTTGACATTTGTTTCTCCAGTTTCTCAGTATTTCTATTGCTTTAACATTAATATCATTTTTCACATAAAAAATATGTCCCCAGTCTAGTGGGTAAGCCTATATGATGATTATATATGGTTTGATTTACACAGTACATAAGAACAACCATTTCCCAAACTTATCATCTAATATTAAAGATTAACCCTATTTAATAAGTGTTCTGTCATAAAATATGAATTGACAATGAGATGTCTGGAGTAGTGAAATGCAGGAGCAGAAAAAGATGTTAAGAAAAGGGAAGTCAAAATTTCACCTGAATTTCTTTTATCTCACCGTGCCTTGGAGGTAAGAGATACTCAACACCTGCTACTTTATGAATAACTTAAGGCATTGCTTATGACTGCTCCCAACAAACTTAAATTACAGGAGAATTATACTTACTCTGTATCCAGTTTTTTTGGACTAGCAATTGTCTCTGCACTGCTACTAAGTTCATTGAGAACAATCAATGGATAGATGATATTCTTCTCCACAAAAAGAAGCCACACGTGAAGTTTCTCAAACCACATCATAGTGGCAGCATCTAACAATGAAATATAAATCAAGAATACCATGTCATTTAATGTATAAAATAGTTTGGCAATGCAATGAAAAAGGAAAATCTTACGACTCAAATTCAGCTCTATAATAAAAAAATAATGTAAGAAATCCAGTACTTCAAATCACTTTTGTGATTTGAGACATATCCAGCTTTGCAACTTAGACTGACTTAAATGCAGATAAATTTCATTTAAAACTTTAATTCTTAAAAACTCAGTTTTTAAGCATAACTTTTTCTCACATGCCTGTAACTCTTACGAAAAAGGTTACTGAAGATTATTAGACTGCCACTTTCCCCAAAAAGAAATAAGGTTTTAAAACTTAAAGTCTTAAGGAGAATTGGTTTGCCTGCATATGGCAAGGAAAATTGAGGAAAAGGTTAGGGACTGGAAAGAGGTCACAAACATACACAAAAGGATTCAGCAATGAGGTCTGTTAAGAACAATTTAAGTTTTATTCTGTGGAAAACTGGTATTGTAGCACTGATACTTATACTTCAGCTAAAATTAAAGCATCTTGCAAAAGGTTTGACTCACTGCAGCTTCAAACCTAAGTATAAGAAATACAAGCCAAAGTGTTAATTGATGACACTTATTTATCAGCTGTCAACAGAGTAAAGGAAAAAAATCCATGGTATTAAAAAGAAGGTGATAATAAAATACTTACTTCGAACTTCGTATTGATTATACTCCACTGTCTTCAGCAGAGGGTGAGAGAAACAGTGCCACGGGAGCTGTTTTCTAACCTGAGGCAGCACGTAATGGGTTACAAAACCCACAAAGCCGACCAGTGCATACAACACATACTTGAGAGCAGGCTAAAAGAAAAATGGAGAAAACTACATGATTTTGAGACCCACAGGAAAACATCTAATTTGTCAGTTCGATTTTCCATTTGATTATTAAGAAGAGCAAAGTCAATTTTAGAATCAAAGAATTAAACATCTGTTTACAGTGAACATTTCTACATTATGTAGTTTTTCTGATTAAGGAAGCTATGAAAGTTAGTGATTGTTCATGTATTACAGATGTTTAAAAATGTGTTTACTACTTTCTTTGGTATCTCACACTATCATATAATGAGAGGCAGGCCTGAAGTATATTGCTTGCTACTGTGAAAATGTTCCACGTGACTTGCAGAGCAATGTATTAAATTATTTTAACTAGTAGAGATAAAGGACATGAGCTAAATAAAACTGAGTCTGAGTGAAGAGCATATTAGGACAAGAAAAAAAATGTTTTTTTTTTTTTCACAAAAGAAAGTATTGAGTACTTTCTGTGTGCCCACTAAATGCATTAAAAAAGTGATCTTTTTGTGTGCCTTCACATAGTATATATCATTAGAAGAGAGTTTTACGTATGATGAAATTCACAAAAGAGGAAAAATCAAGTACCATCCCTTCAAATATTGAAATTAAAAATCATATATTTAGAAACTTTGGACACAGAGAGGCTCCTATCTGAGCCCTAAAGCCCTACTGGGCCTGACTCGACTTGCGAGTGTTCAGGAATTAATAGTTCAAATTGGAAGAGAAGAAAACAGGAAAAAATGTTAAATAAAATTAAATAATAGAATCTTTACTTCTGGCCAAATGTAATAATAGGTATTCACTCTTCCACATGAAACAACCAAAACAGAATAAAATATGTGAACCATAAGGAAATGAACAGTGAACCCTTAGAGAAAAGAAACACATGAGGTCAGTGTTAGGACTGCCCTAGTTTACTGTCTTGAGAGAGTCTCCAGGCTGCAGTGCAGGGAGGGAACCCACACAAGCCTGGGCCCCCTGAGTTAGGAGCCTAGAGAGACAAAGGCAGCTAGAGTTCACCAGAGTAGACAGCACAGCAAAGAGAAAACTGCACAAAAGAGAAATCTGAAGATCTGCAGAGGGTTCCCCTTGGGTATTCAGGGGAATCCTCACAGTGTGTAAGGACTACAGGAGATCAGGGAAAGAACTACAAGAAAGGATTAGAAAAGACAGTATCCGGCCCTCACAGAGGGTTAGGAATAGTGAGCGCTTGTTCCCACAGCCAGACTGGATAAGCTCAAGACTCACAGGGCACTGGCTAGAGTACTCAGAAGGGTGTTGCCTCAGTAGGGGCAATATTGCCCCTACACTAAAAACAGCCCTGGCTTCACCTAGCAAATCTTAAAAGGAAGACCTGAAAGGATCAAACTATTAACAAGTAACTTAACAGTGCTAAAAACTAAATCCAAGAATATTTCTAGAAATAATAAAAATATCTAATACCTAACAAGGTAAAATTTATAATGCTTGGAATCCAATAAAAAATTACCAACATGCAAAGAATCAGAAAACTATCACCCATGAGGGGGAAAAAACACAACTAATCAAAACCAGCCCACAAGTGACAGAAGTTAGAATTAGGAGACAAGGACATTAAGAAAATTAGAACTGAATTCTATATATTCAAAAAGTTAAGAGGCATGGGAGATAAAAAAAAGACTTAAACTTAAGATGAAAATTATAAATTCTGAGATGAAAAATACAATGGATGGGGTTAATGGCAGATTATACATTACAGGTGGTTAGTGAACTTGAGGACGCAACGATGGAAAGTATTCAAAGTTAAATACACATACGAAAAGAATTCAAATAAAAAGAGCATCAGTGAACTATGGGACAGCTTCAAGAGGCCTAAGATATATGTAACTGGATGGAGTCCATGTATGTGGGGTGGAGGTGGGGGTAACAAAGCAGAAAAACAGAAAAAACATGTGAAGTAATAAAGGTCGAAAGTACAAAAACATGAAGAAAACTATGCGAAGGCACATCATAATCAATCTGACATCATGTGGAAGCAGGGATCTGCACAACAGAACGAAGGGCACTGATAATGGTTACATGGCCTGCAGATAAGCAGGGCTGTACTGAGGAGCAAAACCTGAGGGGCCTCACCAACACCTGCGCCTGACTTAGATCATGAGCTTCTAGGCTTCCAGCTGTACTAGAACAAGACTGTGAGGAGTTCATGTATTTCAGCATTACAAACATTTAAATCCGAAATCAAATCCGAAATCAGTCCAAACTAAGTTGTTTTCTCTCAACCAAAAGAACTAAAGGATTCCTTACCTGCAATACTGTGAACACTGTGCTCACGTGAATAGCAAAATATAGCACACCAATCACAATGCATACCACTAGGTCAGACTGTAAACGTTCACTCTGTGAAACAAAGCAGAATTATCAAACAATGACACAAAATTTAACAAATATATTTCCTTTATTCCTAGCTGGAAGAGTTTAAGAAACAAATTTTCACTGATCTTATTTTTTAGCACTTCTAGATATTTCTTACACATGGTAACCAGGTACAAGTCTTATTTTCTTCCTCAATTTCCTCATATCTCAGTTTGACACTGCAATACCAAGGAAATCAAACTAATGCATCTAGTGCCACATACGATATAAGATATCATAACAAAGTCTTTTATAACGAAGCTGTGTATTTTTTCCCCCATTGGCCTGTAAGTTTATTATGGAAAAAGGAAATGAGGTGCTTAAGTTCTGTATCATTCATAAGGCATACCCCTTTGGATAACAAAGTTATATTTTCATTGGTCTTTTGAAATATTGAAACTGCAGGCATACATCCTATTTTACTTACTGGATTTTGGTTCTTTTAGAGGTTGTAGTAAAAACCAGAAACCTCTTGATATCTTTGGTTGTTGACTAACCCACAGATTTATACTTTAAGCTAGTTTTAGAAGTATCCTACTATATTTCGCATGAAATATCATGGAAACTAAAGTCATAAAAATTCTTTAAATTATATTATGAGGCAGTTTTGTACTTCTCTAAGGTTTTCTAAAGACTACGTGAATAGCTCAAGTTCACAGAAGGTAAATATTGTTTCTAATCAAGATTTATAAGTTCAGTCTTTAACAAATGAAAATAAGTCTAATAACTTAGAAGAATTTTATTTTATTCCATAAAACATATGATCTACAAAATTCATTTTTCAAATAATTACTAAAAAAATGCAGGCAACATTAGAATTCACTAAACGTGGAAATTTTTAAATGACTACATTTACTTAAGTATAATTAAATTACCACAGGTTATCATTCTCTCCTTTAACTATGAAACTCTCTCTCTCTCTCTCTCTCCCTCCCTCCTTCCCTCTATTCCCGCCGCGCCCCTCTCTTCTGACTACCCTCGAGAAATAAAACACTAAAAGGCTAGCAGATGACTTACAAGATTACAGTTTTTATCAATAGCAAAAATGTTGGGCAGACAGGTAGACATGAGCAACAGGGGAATGAAGGCCCAACCCAGAGACCTCCCTTAGGACATCTCCGAAACACTCATTTCATCGTTAAAGATTACCATTACATCCTGAAATATAAAGAAGTAGAAAGCACAAAACTAACCACTGGTTTAGTCTGGCAACAAGCATCTGCGCATATACTGTTAGTACAAGTACTGACCTTTCTTTACCAAAGGCTCATTATAGCAGCATTATAATATCATACATATGCCCATAAGTTCATGAATCTAATTACAACAGACTGAATTCTGGGTAACCACATACCAGTAAACAAGGGGTTATATAACAGCAGGGTGACCTCACATGCCAATCATCTAGCACCACGCCTGTAACCACCTTTCAGAGACACAATACAAGGTATGTTCCCAGAACCCTGCTGGGCTACAGCCATCTCTGGCATAGCCCATTTCTTTCTTGAAACGTACTTTAACAAATCTCACTTTTCCTATATGTCTCTGATCTATAATTGTTTACCACATTGACGGAAAAGAACCAAACCCCCTTGATGTTCCCAGTGCGCCAGGAATGGTAACAAAAATAACAAAATCTAACTATGGCCATGCCATCCTGAACGAGGCTGATCCCATTTGATCTTGGAAGCTAAGCAGGGTCAGGCCTGGTTAGTACTGGGATGGGAGACCACCTAGGAAGACAGGGTGCTATAGGTGTTATTTATTAAAAAAAAAAAAAAAAAGAAAAAATCTAATTTATGTTAATACTCATCTTTCAAATTCCAGTTTAAATTGAATAAGATTGAGAATTCTATAAACAATGAAATTACTTAATTTTACCTGACTTAAAAATGAATGTTCGACATACTGTTTTATGCAGAAACCAAGTTTGAGGAATGAGCATTGCTTATATGATAAAATTTTAAATAAAAGCAATCAACAACATATAATACATAACTATATACAGTTATTATATATAGCTATACATTTCCTCCAATTATTAAATGCCTTCAAAAAGTATTCATTATATAACATGATGAACTGTCTAAAACATAAGTCTTTTTAATGATTTTAAAAAGCTTAAACTTACAACAGAATTTCTAAGTTTTTCAGGTAGTGGATCTTTTACTTCAGACAGAGGGTCTTCTGGATTTTTTTCTTCTGTTTTTGGAAAAATCTTGGACTGCACCAAAGAGCTTTATATTTTTAAAACAGAGAAAATAATTAATAAAAAGAAATTCATATCTAACCTGAAAAATAGTATTTCAAATGGCAAAGTTTATGATAAAAAACTAAATGATCTAAGTATACTTAATCATTAACAAATGATAAATTCTGAAAAGTTTAAGATGTCATCAAATAAGCATATAGTAAAAATGTTCATTAAACATAGCTTTAATATTTAGCAGAGAAAAAATTAACAAATACTTTCAGCTAATATGATTAAAATCTCTCAAAGTTAATCTATTTTGAAACCAAATATAGATTAAGTCAATAGCATTTTGATATGCCATTGGGAAAACATACCCTGGAAGTTAAATTTGAAAGAAATGTCAACTTATTTAAATTTCTTTAATTCAATAACAACTGATTTCACTTACAAAAGTACAGATGGATCACTGCTTTGTCGGCTGAGATGATAGGATACTGCAACTAACAAACCACAAAAAACGGAGAAAAGTACTGGAATATGTTGACCATCCCAAGAATCCTGTTGGAGGGGAAAAAAGTATGACAGAAGAATATTCTTCTAATTTATAATCATATAATCATTGGATGTCAGAATTTTGGAGAAAGATAACTAAATTCAATAAAAACTTTTTAGCCCTATTATTAACTGTTTTTTATTCCAGATAAATTTAGATTACTTTTTGATGAGCTAGACTCTAGCTTCTAGATCATCTTCAGATTTCTTTTGATTACTAAAGCTCTATTTATACATGAGGAATAATAAATACTTTTGCTACTGATACATGCTGCTGTCAATTTCTTTCAGATTTAAATAGTAAGTTTACATTAAAATATGTCCTCCCTTTTGAAGAACAAAATAACTTGGTAGATTAAATTTTTGATTTTCTATATAATAATGGCGTAGGAAAAGGCAACAAATGATACATTAAGCAAAATAAAATGTTAACATTTGGTGTGCTACTTTTTTGATTTTTTTGTTATTCATATAATATGCATGCCATTATACCTTCTATAGTATTGAGCAGGCATTCAGTGTTTCCTGAATGAATGAACTGCATATTCTCAGAAATAAATAATATAAAAGCGAGCTTTGAAGGCCAACCAAACGTGTGGAAATGGCATTTCCCAGTGTCCTATCCTTACCCATTTCTCTTGTCAACCCACATTAGCAGTCTTTTTCTTACTCTTCATTTTTGTTGATGAATTCCAAATTTATCAATCACTATGTCAAACCTCTCTAAATATAACTTCCTACTATGCATCTCTGGGTAACCCACGAACATCAACAAATAAATGTGTCCAAAAGTACATAATCACGTTCCTCACTAAACACAAAATTTCAAATTTTGTGCATTAATATCAATATCTAACCAATTATACAAACTTGACCCTAACCAGAAGTCAGTCATCTTGGAGCCTATTCTGGCTCTTTTCTCTTAAATTAGAGTTCTCAAATATATTCACTAAATCCAATTTTAATTAAGTCCCTCATAATTTCAAGATTGCAGCACAACAGTCTTCCTACTTCTGATCCTTCCTGCTTGTATTTCCATTTCCTTCACACTGAGGACCAAGTAATCTTTCTAAAATGCAATGCTGATCATTTCCTTGCCATGCCTCGAATATTTTGAGCCTTTCATCTCCACCCCAACACATTCAGGATAAAAGATATTTTGTCTTTTATCATAATGACAATGTACAATCCAGCCTCTGCCTATCTTTCCAGCCTGACTGAAATCAATCTTTCCTCATGTACCCAAATCTCCAGCAATTCCAAATTACTTGCTGCTTCCTATACACAACACACTTTCTTTACAACTTCATGGATCTTCCTCCCCTGTTTTAATTAACTAATTCCTATTTGTCCTTCACATTTTGGTTAAAAAGCTACCATTTGGAAAATTATCATTAATCCTGTTAGGCTGAATAAGGTAATAATTAACTGGTATATATATAAAACTCTGTTTTCAAAATCTTCATCACCCTCTAGTAAGTGTTGTTGGACTTGTTAATCACAGTGGTACGTAAGCCATTCAAAAGCAGGAAATAAATGGTGTTTAGCACAGTACTGGGCACACAGTAAGCATTTCATAAATGCTACTGAATAAATGAAACAAGGAAGGATGGTATGAGTCACTTTTCACATCCTTTCATCCCTATCACTATCTTTCATTAATCATAAAAAATAATACCAGCAGGGGTTAACGGTTGTTTACAAGAAATTTAAAGTTCACGTGTTCAATTTGGTGACACTTTTTTAAAATGGAGCTAATGAGTGTAAATATATATGTCTTACTGTTAAAGTATAAAGCTGAAACTTATTGGATTTCGTTAACCAATGTCACCATAAAAAAATAAAATAAAAATATAAAATAAAATAAAATGGAGCTAATAAGGCTCATCCAGATCCTTCTAAACCAATAATGACATTCAGGTCTTTGCTGAGGGTCACACTGAGCTGCAAGCTGCTTCAGGGGCATCTTTAGGAGCTAGCAACAGGGCAGAAGACCAAAATCAAGAACTACCAGACTGCCCTTTTGACAGCTGTTTCCCCAACCAGAACTAGACAGGAACTGTTGGCAGAACTACTTGGACTTCCACCACTGTGAGAAGGCAATGACCGCTAAAGAAGGTGATGTCTGTGTGTGCGAAGGGTACTGGTGTGTGTACAAGTCCTTCTGCCCCATATCCTGGGTGTCAGCTTGGGATGACAGCCAGGCAGAAGGCACATTTCTTGGGAAGATCTGAACTGGCTCCGCCTCGCCTCTCCTCTGTCTTCCATCCCTCTCCCAGGACGGTGAGGGTAGACCTGGATACATCCCACCCTGGGATCCTGAATCATGGCTTAACTAATAATAATAAGTTGTTGGAAAAGTGAAAAAGAAAATAATGACATTTAATTTTAGTGCACTAATTTTTACTAGAACTGTTTTTCCCCCTAAAAATATGAAATGCTTCACAAATTTGCACGTCGTCCTTGTACAGGACCATGCTAATTTTCTCTGTGTTGTTTCAATTTTAGTATATGTGTTGTTGAAGTGAACACTAGAATGTATCTTAAATTGCAGTCTTTGAACTTTATTTTTATAAGTTTTAAAGTGTCTTGATATGAATAGTAGGCATATATATTCTTAACTAGAAATCTAAAATTAGCTCCATATTATGTTATTACTATGCCCACCTCTATCCCACCTGAAGACTGTTATTACTATGCTCAGCCTAGTTTTTAATAATTTGTTTCTAATATTAACCTCTGATTATTTTATGGAAAAGGATTTTCTTTTTATAATGGTTAACTATGAAATTATTTTCAAATTAAAAGTAAAGAGCATGAGAATAATGTTCAACATAAAAAGATCATGGAAATTCAAGGTAAAGTGACTGGGAGAGGGGGAAATATTATGAGTCAGTTTAAAACAATCCTCACATAGAAAAATAGCCTTAAAGACAAAACATACTATAACGTACTGCTCACCTTTAAAGCGCCATAACACAATCCATACAGTAAGGCTACTGCTACAATGCTACAGATAAAACTGTAGAGTGCTGCAAGCAGGCTTGTAGTGGCTGGGCAGGAAAGGAAAAAGAAATTAATATTTTATAAATATATTTTAAAAACATATTAAAAGGGCACTGAAAAGTATTTAAAATGGTATAATATCAACTAGAATTAAATATTTTTTCATCTGCTTTTTAAAGATTGAGTTAAAGTCTGTTGAAATGCACCATGAAGCTCTGAGTGAAGCTCTTCCTGGGGACAATGTGGGCTTCAATGTCAAGAATGTGTCTGTCAAAGACATTTAAATCATGGCAATGTGGCCAGTGACAGCAAAATGACCCATCAATGGAAGTGGTTGGCATCACGGCTCAGGTGATCATCCTGAACCATCCAGGCCAAATCAGTGCTGGACATGCCGCTGTGCTGGACTGTCACACAGCTCACACTGCTTGCAAATTTGCTGAACTGAAGGAGAACACTGATTGTCGTTTGGGGAAAAAGCTAGAAGGAGGCTCAAAATTTTTGAAATCTGGTAATGCCGCCATCGTTGATATGACTCCTGGCAAGCCCACGTGTGTTGAAAGCTTCTCTGACTATCCTCTTCTAGGCTGTTCTGCTTTTTGTCACATGATACAGACAGTTGCTATAGGTGTCATCAAAGTAATGGATAAGAGGCTGGAGCTGGCAAAGTCACCAAGTGTGCCCATAAAGCTCTGAAGGCTGAATGAACATCACTCCCAATATCTGCCACCCCTGTCTTAATCGGTGGTGGAAGAACAGTCTCAGAACTGTTTATCTCATTTGGCCATTTACGTTTAATAGTAGAAGACTGGTTAATGATTGCAATGCATCGTAAAACCTTCAGAGGGAAAGAATGTTTTGCAGACTGTTTGGTTTTTTTGTGTGTGTGGCAATTGTTATTAGTTTTTAAAATCAATACTTTTTAATGGAAACAAGTTGACCACAAATCTATCATAGAATTTTGAGATTCATTAAAACAAAGTTTAATGAGAAAAAATTTTTGAGTTACTTCATCCAGTGCTTTCAAAAGATGATGAAACAAAGAGTTATCTATTAGCCACAATTTCTGATACAAAATATATTCACCTTGTAAAGTAATGGACATTTATACATAGCAGAAAAACTCATGCCTATATTATGCTTCAAGAATGTACTGTATTATATTTACACAAGTATGGGAAAAATGAAGCTTGCAAAGGCCTGAAAAGGAACTGAAGACATATTAAGTATTCACTGAAAGATATTAGCCTATATAAACAGAACTTGTACTACCCACAAAAGTAAATTGTATTGAATTGTGTTAATTCTCACAAAAAAAATACAGATCTGACTAATTACTAACAACAACAGAGATCCAATGGATTACTAGTAATAAGGAATAGAAGATGGCTAATACAGCTAGCTTTTATTTTTAAAATATGGATAATGGTTCCAAAAAAGAAATATATAGGAAAAATTTCCCTTTAGGTGATATTAAAAAATTAGCTCCTTGTACAAGTCTATAAATTATGACAAAGCCCATTGTTATGAATAATATACATTGACCTTTTTCCATAGTATTTAGATTAATATAGCACCTATAATAGTCCCTAAATATTGAAACTGTCTTCTATCCATTAAGCCATGCTAAAGACCAGCCCAATCTTAATTCATATCCCTTTCAAAAATTTTTAAAAGCATCAAAAATGCTCTAGAAGCATAGAAAAGTCTTAGTTTCTATTTAAAACAAGTCATAATATCAATATTTATCAGCAGAGATAATTTCAATGCATATATTTGGAAGATAAATGAGGACTGCAAAAATGATGTATGAAGAGAAATGGACTATAAAGTTACTGTAATTCCTTTCCCTTTCATATTTTTTCTCTAGTTACACACATATCTTTCAGTAAACTTTTAAATGGTTAAACCAAATAAAAGTATATTTTAACCCTGGTGGCTGCCCATAGGGTTATTTTCAAGTTCTACAAATTATCATCTAGAGTAACACTAATCTTATTTTTAAAATGAAATATACATATATTAAGGAAATACATTTCTAAGTATATCATGTCATATTCATACATTCTACTCTAGAAACAGAGGTACTTTTAAAAAGGTTATTTAGTAAAATGCTTTCATTAAAAGCATTCTGGTTTTGGTGTTCACACAAAACACTGAAACTAAATACATAGACATGCCAAATGCATATGCCAGTTCAAAATCCAAATACAATGCCATGTATCAGAGCTCAATCTATTTGGGTTATATGACTTTTTATAAATATTTTCTAAGTCTATATAAGTTCTATGTAAACTCATTATCACTTTTAGTTTTAGACAATAGCATCATTACTTCTTACAGATCAACACCATTATTCCTGTATCTTTCACTAAAGAAGCAGACTTGACTGCTTCTTCCTATCTACAAATTTAATTCCTGCTAAGTCTTCAATTATTAAGCAAGTGTATTTTTTTTCTAATTCTAATTCTAAAATGAAAACTGAAAAAGCATTTTAATATTCAGTTTGCTACTTAATGATCTGTAAAGGTAATACTGTAATTTTTAATTTTTATAAAGTAGTACTCACCATTACCACCAAAGATATGAATATCCAACTGTTCACAAAGGTACATTACAAATGTATTCACCTGAGGCAGAAGACCAATGAAAAATACTACTGGGAAACAGAGTGTAAACACTACAGAAGGAAAGAAAAGTATATTAAAAATAGTATACCTTATCCATCCTTTTATTTTTTTAATCATAAAATAAATGATAAAAAGATCCAAAATTAACATACACCACCCAGTAATTTTTTAAAGATATCATTTAAAACTATGTCCCTCTACATAACTGCTTGGCTATTAAATAATCTTTTCAACTGTAACAGCTTTTAAAATTATTTCAATCATCTTCACATAACCAAAGCCTGAGAGAATCCAAAGGAAACTTCCATCTACTTCAAGAACAGAAGAATTGCTATAATATTTGTTCATTATTAGCTTCTTTCATAATAGTCCTATAGTTCTGTTCCTCATTGAGAGGATTACAATAAACAACAAAACAAAATTATTCTTACCTATATAATTTATCCACTTATCAGTGAATTGACTGTATAAAAGATAGATAAGAAATTAGATACTTTAAAGATTACTCACCTATAACTAAATCCCTGGCTGATATAAGCACCAGCGGATTGGTGAAAGTTATTCCATATAATTTGAACTTGGTTGTAGTAAGGTTTCTGCTACCGTAATCCAAGAGCCAAATAAGACCACAGCATAAACAGAAATAAACTGGTCTACTGTAGGCAATGATACGATTATGACCCTGAAAATGATATTAAAAAAAGAAGTCAGTTTAGTTAATTTTAAGAGTCACAACTAGCTATTGAGATCTTTGATGGCTTATAGTCTAAGGATTCAAAATGTTTCCATGGGGAAACCCAGTTTCTGGCTGTCCCAGAAGGGAATTACAAATTTGGAGAGGAGAAAAAATAGAATGAACCCTGTGATAATGGACTGAATAAGAGGTATCAGTATGAACTCATTTTTTTAACATACATATATATATATATAAGAACAGATGCATGCACATGTACATAGCTAGACCCTGACCAACACAGGGATTAAGGACATCCCTTGCACAGTTGAAAATTTGTGTATAACTTTTGATTCCCCCCCAAAATATAGCCTACTGTTCACTAAAGCCATACTAATAACACAAACTGCTGCTTAATATATACCTAGTTAGTACTTAAAGAATGATAAAGATATGGTAAAAGGACACAGAAGGCAGCTTGATGGGCACCCAATGGCCAAATCAGAAACAATTTGAACATCAAAATAAATGATAGTAACATTATATATAGTCCATTGAATAAAATAAGAATCCATGAATCCACACTCATACAAAAAAATAAATACACAAGGGAAAGTTATCCTTTATAGTAAAAAGTCAATTACTAAATGTAGAAGAAATGATGGAATTAGAAAATCACTATTTGGCAACTATCAAATGATAATCTGATTCAGGCAAGAAACATCAAAAGATATTACAAAAAAGTGGGTGGAAGTCTGCAGGGCAACTGGACATACACAATCTCAAAGTATCTAATGAGATACTTATTAACTATAAAAGAAAAATAGTAACATCACAGTAGAGTAGTGGTTCAAGGGAGTGGGAGGGAATTTTGACCCCAGAGGACATTTGGCAATGTCTGGTATGGGGGTACTACTGACATCTAGTGGGTTGAGGTTAAAGATAAAGCTGAATATCCTATAATGCACAGGACAGTACCCCCACACACAACAAAGAACTATCCAGCCCAAAATGTTAGTATTATAGAGGTTAAAAAAACCTGCAGGTACTACCATTAGCCAAAAGATCAAAGTTAACGTCACCAGCAAAAGGATAAATCAACATCACATACTTCCTGATTTGATGATCTGAGAACATATCACTTTCATTGTATGCCTACTATAAAGAACACGGCCTATATTCGATCAAGAAGAAACATCAGACAAATTCAAATTGAGGAATGGTCTGCAAAATGCCTGGCCTGTACCCATCAAAAATGTCCATATCATGAAAGACAAATACTAAGGAACTGCTCCAGATCAGAGCAGGCCAAAAAAGACCAAATGCATAATCAGAGATTTTCTATTGCCAATTGAGAATATAGGAAACACCTGAATAAGAACTGTGACTTAGAAAACAGTATTGTATCGATGTTAATATCTTGATTTTGATAATTACTTTGAATTAATGTAAAGAAATGCCTTTGTTTCTAGAAAATATAGATGAGGTATTGAGAGGTAAAGAGACATTGTGTCTACAATTCACTCTCAAACAGTTTAGAAGTATGTGTTTGTGTGTTGCATGTGCAGGGAGAAGGAGAGAGAGGGAGAGAAAGGAACTAGAAACGGAATAAGCAAATATGGTTAAATGTTTGCATGGGGATCTGGGTGAATGGCATCAGGAATTCTTTGTTCGATCCTTGCAACTTTTCCCTAAGTCTGAAATTATGTCAGAATAAAAAGTTAAAACCAGTACTTCTATATATCATTACATTTCCAAAGCATTTTTTTTTTTTTTACAAAATAATCAGTTGAAAAAAAATCATATACCTCTTTGTTTTGTTTTGTTCATCTACTCTCATTAGTAAGTATCTCGGTGTATGAGAAAAAAAGACTATGTTCAAGAAAGAGGCTATCATCATAAACTGCACTTGGAGTATGATTTTAAACTACTTTAAAGAGAATGCCCTCTGGTTTTTTCTAGTAAATAAACATTCTTGGGTGAGGTCTAAAACTGAATCATGCTTCATAATAAATATTGTTGGGCAGCTAACAATTTTGTCTAAAGTCACAAAGTAAATAACAAGGTTTTTAACCTCCTTAGTGTCCATAGGTCTAAATACCAGATCAATGTATTACTTCTTTATTTTTGCTCCTAATGATTACTTAAGCAAAATAATGTGAAGTTTTTCTTACTTCAAAATTCTATTTTTCAATACTTAGCTATGATTTATTCTTCAAAATTGATTAAATGCAAGTTATCAAATAGCCATGAGTTTATATGAACCATGTCTACCTAATTAATAATCTCCTCTTGAAACAGGCTGTCAAAAAATGAATTATTATACTCATTTTCAACCAAGATTTAGAGTCCACAATTACAATGCCATTTTATTTCATGCTAATAAATCACCTATATTTCTCGTAGTGTGTCAAAACTAAGATGAGAAAATAATAACATAAATCTTAATTCAATCTGACATATGACCCAAAAAAGGTTTTGATAAATGTTAAAGAATAATGAGTTACAGTCATATTAGAGTGACTTACATGTCTGGGAGAAGAAGAATCTGGTTGAACACTCTAAAAATGAAGCAGAAATATAGATTACACTACTGAAGTCCTGGTAATTTTACAAACAACTTTCAAAATGCCTGAAATAATTTCAAGCAAATACTATACAGAAAAGGAAGCATCTACATTAATTTTTTGAAACATCAATAAAAGAAAAAACATCAGCTCCAGATATTGGTGTCACTATGATATTAGAAACCTCTCAAATCTTTCCTCTTAAATAGATCCATCTTAACTGCTTGGCTCATTACTACTTATAAATATGTTAAACTAGAATGCTTTCTTAGGCAACATCACCCCATTCAGGAAATGCACAAAATATGGGTTAGCTTATAAGAAGAATTCTAGTTCTCCCCACAAATTCCAAGCTTAGTAAATAATTCAACAGTATTTGTATTAAATACATTATCTTCATTTTCACATCAAAATCATCAATTAAGCTATATCTTTGAAAGAAATTTTATCAGCTTTTCTCCCAAGTTCATTTCTAATACCATACCAAACAATTTCACTAGGATGGTCTAACACCATACTACAGTTCTTGACTGGAACAAGCTTACTGAGTTTGGCATGTAGGCCTGGCTGAATAAGAGACCAGGAAATCTTTAAATTCTTTCAGTTCCAACATCTATCCTCTAAAAGTATCTGTTCCAGCTGTTCTTATTTGTTTACAACATTACTATTCCTTTAGTCAACTAACTGTAAAAATCTTACTCATTTTTTACCTTTTCTATAGCTAACCAAAAGCAGTGGACAAAATTAATGGGACAAGGAACACTGGAGTCAGGCAATGAATTTAAATGGTTTAAGGCAATAAAGGAATGGATTGAGGTGGTTGAAATGGAAAATAAGAACAATGGCCAGAAATTTTAACAGAGGAGCCCCACATTTACTCAAAGACACTTGGAACAAGAAGGGGATTTAAGATTTTGAGTCAGGATAGTACTGTGAAAAGCAAAGCAACTGGGAAAGAAAAATATTTATCAGCAGATGATGATGGGCTATTCTGAAAATGTGCCAACTGCCTATTAAGATATATAGGACTAAAGCTTGCAAGAAACGTGACGACTTCGAGATATAAATCTGGACATAAGTCATATACCAGGGCAACAACTGAAGTAAAAAAAGGATGACTTCACTAGCAAAGAACTGTAAACTGAAAAGAGGGCCAAATAAAACCCTAGAGAATTCTCATAAATTAAAACTTACAAAGACATAGCTTAACCTAATTGATGATTTTGATATCAAAAGAACAAAGAGGCATCAACAAAGGAAAATAGTTACCTGAAAAGTAAAATAAGCATCAGGGTAATATAAAGTCACAGAACAACAATGAAGACAATATAAAAATGCAAGATAGTATTCACAGGTGTTAAGTGATGTAGCACTCCTAGAGAATGAAGACTAAGAAAAGGACATAGGTTTGGCAATTTAAGATTATGAGCAACCACAAAGACTGTAATTTCAGTACTGCAATGAGGAAAAAGGTATGGATGGGTCTTGAAAAAAATGAAGCAGTTGAAATAGGTGGTATATTCCAGATGTCTAACTATACACACCTGGACAGCTAGTGGCATAAAAAGAACTAAACTAATAGTTTTCAGGATAGGAGAAGGTTCTTCATATTAGCATATATGAGGCAAATAACCAATACAAGCAAGGGTATTTACTGGTTAAGAAAGAAAAGAATGGAAAAAGTCCACGTTGATAGCCCATACTGATTTTGCATGGAAGGTGAAAATTTTGGTATTTGATTCTCTCATTTTTGGAAAGCTTAAAATTGTTAACATTTGATATTTTAGAGCCACTATGAAAATGAGAGCAAAGGGACACCAATCTTCTGTTTTTTTATATCCCAAGGGAACATAAATATCAGTTTTGACATTACTGTATCTACCAATAATGGACTTTAATAAATGTCACAGTAAAAATATAGAAGTGAGAGAGTGAATGTTCACAAATTAAAAAGAAATGAACTTCAAAAATGCAAATTCTTATTTTTAATGAATGTCCAAATATATTTTAATGCAAAAAATAGCTTTAAGGAAGCTTCAGTTACATATTTTTCAAAGTTTATATGTTACTTCTATTCCCCACCCAATCTAATGTTAACATTCAAGGAAAATAAATAAAAAATTTACTATAATTCAGTGAATAATAAGAAAACTTATGCTCTTTAACACAAATATTATTCCATAGTCTGAAAATAAGAGCAATACTGGTACCTTAAGTAGTGAGTATTGACAGCTGGCTATAACCAGGCAGAACTGGAAGACCCAGATATCTCTGAAGAAGCCTTGTATGAGAAGAATAGATCCCAAAAATGCCACAATAATAGCCAGGATGACAGCTAACACATTTTCCAGGATCTCACGATTTCTGTAGACAAAAATCATTATGAGTAAGTTTACCGTCAATATAAGAAATTAATCAGAGTTGAAATAAGAGAAGGCATCAATATGAAGTTTCTATTATACCTGCTGAAATGCTTTTTTGATACTACATTTGCATAAGAGTTTGGATCACAGTGAAAAAGAAACTCATTTATGTAGAAAATTAAAACAAATTCCTATGTGCAAATAAAGCATGCTATAATGGATTGTAAAGTTTTAATTTTAATACATAATAGAGTTTTAATATCTACTTAAAAGTTTTCACTCTGTTTAATATCTGCTTTTCTATCTGTCAAGTTTGTTTCAAAATAACTAATCAATTTGGATGGTAAAGAAGCTAGACAAGGAAAGAGTTTGAAAAACGAAATCTCAAAACACTTCCTAGAAAATTAAATTTAAAAGTTGTTATTTTATATAATAAAGTTTGTAACCAAATTTTGATACCCATCTCAAAATCATGTGAAATAATCTGAAAAGTAATTAACTAGAATCATTTAAATACAGAGTCTCCTGTATGTTGAGAATGAAGGCAGTGAAAGGCCGTCAATACTATACCAAAGTTGATGAGACAAACATGTATTTTGTTAAACTGACACTGTAAAAGAAATAATATGATGCCCAAGATATTACATATAATAATGAAGATAATTTTTATGTCACACCAAAAACTATGAACCGATCTCACTACTTCTTGAGGAAAATAAATCAAAACATTAAAAACATTTAGAAAACGTTAAATATGAAAGTCTTGTTTTTAAAGAATATATACTGACATGGGAACATGCCCAGCATATTTGCCATACAAAGAAAGGTCACAAAACCATGTGCACAGGAAGATGCTAAGTGCTGTTATTTAAAAAACTTTCAGATATAGGTTAAGTTTAAAAAGACAATATATCAAAATGCTACTACTAATAAGCCATCTCTCTTGGTGAAAGGATTATGGATAGATTCTGTCTGTCTTGAAATCTTTCTATATATTTAAGTTCTTTATAATGAATAAGGAATTACTCTTAAAATCATAAAAATGTTTTTTAACTTGTCAATTACATATTTATAATCATCAGCTGAACTAAAAATAAAATTTGCAAACTTGTCTGTACTATTTCATGTTAGTTCTACCAGATTAAAACAAGTTCAGTAGTATTTTCAAAACAATAAACACTGGTATTTGCGCTAATCTCATATGGCAGTTGTGGAATTCCAAACTCGCCAAACCCAATGACCCTCATCAACCCTGCTATACCACATACTGTCTTGCTAGACACTGAACACGTGCTGTCCTTCGGCTTCTCTTAGTTTTTAATTTTGATAAATACAACTTATCAATTTGTTCTTTTACTAATCTAATTTTTGGTGTTACATGTAAGACATTTTGCCTAATCCAAGGCCACAAATATTTTCTCCTAGAAGTTTTGCTAGAAGTTTCATTGTTTTAGATTCTACATTTAGGCCTATGGTTCATTTTAAATTAATTCTTGCAATATGGTGCAAAGTAAGGATACACTTTTTTTTTTTCATATGAAAATCCAGTTGAAAAAGCCATCCTTTCACCATTTACTGATTTGAAATACTATTTCAATGCCATATAGGCTTAGTTTTCTTTATGGGAAGGTTTTTAAAATATAATTTCCATTTGTTTAATAGATATAGGACCATTAAGGTAACATATTCCTTTCAGAATGAACTTTGATAATTTATAACTTTCAATAAATTTTCCATTGTCAAATTTATTGGCATGTAGTAGCTATGCTTAATACCCTATAATCCATGTAATACCTATAGAATCTATAGTGAAATCCTATCTCATACTCCAGATTTTGGATATCTAAATCTTTTTTCTTTTCTTTTTGTCCTGATCAGTCTGCCTAAGGTTTATCAATTTAATTGATCTTCTCAAAGATCAAGCTTTTAGTTTTTTCTTTGTTTTTACTCACTGATTTCTGCTTTGTTCTTTACTACTTTCTTCTGCTTTCTTGGACTTAACGTGCTCTTTTTCTAGTGGAAGGGAAATCACTCATTTTTCTTCTTCATAAAATAATTTCTCCTGAGCATGTACCTGTTAGTAGCATCCCCCAAATTCTGATATGCTGTTTTCATTTTCATTCTGTTCAAAATACTTCCTAATTTCCCTCTTGATTTCTTCTTTGATCCATTAGCTCAGAAAAATTATTTAGTGTCCAAATATTCAGGTATTTTCCAGGGTTCTTCTTGCTATTAACATAATTAAATCCACTATGGTCAGAGAACACACTATGTATGACTTGAATCCTTTTAAATTTGGATTTAAATCCAAATCCTTTTAATTTGGATATGATCTATCTTGGTAAATGTTCCATGTGCACTTAAAATAATGTGTATTCTGTTATGACTGTATAGTGTTCCATAAATGTTTGATTGATATTGTTCAAGTCTACTATATATATCCTTGCTGATCTTCTATACACTTCTATCAATTGTTGAGAGAAGCATGTTAAAGTCAACTATAATTGTGAACTTGTCTGCTGATCTTCTATACACTTCTATCAATTGTTGAGAGAAGCATGTTAAAGTCAACTATAATTGTGAACTTGTCTATTTTTCCTATTTCTATCACTTTTTACTTTATGTATTTTGAAGCACTGTTTTAGGTGTAGAAACATTTAGTCAATAAATTCTATGGATTAATTGACCCCTTATCATTATGAAATGACTCTTTCTTTGGTATATTCTTTGCTCTGAAATCTAATTTATCTGACATTAATGCAGCCACTCTGGCTTTCTTTCAATTAGTGTTAAGCGTGCTATCTCTTTTTCAATGTTTTTACTTTTAACCTATTTATGTCTTTGAAGTGCATTTCTTGTAGGCAGCAGAGTCGGCTTGCTTTGTTCTCCAATCTGACAATTTCTGACTTTTTCTGTCATCTATCTTTATTTTCTACTAATCTGTTCTTGATTTTTTCTTTTTCTGACTTTAAATTAATAATTTTTATAAATCCATTTTAGCTCTTTTTTACTTACCAGCTATTCTTCTGTCATTTTGTTATTTTATTTTTACAGCATACATTCTGTTATACCATTTCACATTTACTATAAGAAACAGTAGTATAATTTTGTGTCCCCCTTCCCAACCTTTATGCTGTTATTCTCATGAATTTTACATATTATAAACCACAACATATACTGTTATTATTTTTGTTTAAACAGTCAATCATCTCTTAAAGTGATTAAATTTATAAGAAAAAACATACATTTTTGCATGTAGTTACCTAGCATTTCCAATGATCTTTGTTCCTTTGGGGTGGTCCATATTTTCATTTGGTATTATTTTCCTTCTGCCTGAAAAACATCCTTTTAACATATTCTGTAGTGTAGGTATGCCTGCAAAGAATTCTTTCAATTTTTCATAGTCTGAAAATGTCTTTGTTTTGTCTTGGTTATTAAAATATTATTTTGCTGGGTACAGAATCCTAGGTTGAGTTTTTTTTTCTTTCTATATTTCAAAAACATTATTCCACTGTCTTCTCACTTGCATTCTTATCAACAACAAATCTCATGTCTTCTGTATCCTTGTTCCTCTAACAACCTTTTTTTCTCCCTTGCAGTTTTTAAGAATTTTATCACTAGTTTGAGCAATTACGAGCCTTGGTGTAGTCTTCTTCATGTTTCTTGTGCTTGGGGTTCACTGAGCTTCTTGAATATGGATATTTCTAGTTTTCATCAAATTTTCAAGGTTCTCCATCATTATTCCCTCAAAATTTTTTCTGTCTTCTCGTTTTGAAGTTGTTATACAGGTTACTCTCATTTTGTTTATATGTTCTTTTCATTGGGGGACGGGAGTGAAAGGGTGATTTTTAAAAATCTTTTTTGTTTTAGGTAGTTTCTATTGCTATGCTCTCAAGTTCACTGATATTTTCTTTTGTAATGTCTAATCCACCAATAATCCCGTCCACTGTATTTTTCACCTCAGACATTTTAGTTTTCATATCTGTAAGTTTAATTTGGGTCTTTTTTTCATATATTCCATGTCTCTACTTAACTTTTTTAACATATGGAGTACAGCTATAAGTTTTAAAGTCTTTGACTACTAATTCTAATATCTGTGACAGTTACAGTTTGGATCCGATTGATTCATTATTTTCCTAATTATACATAATGTTTTATTCCTTCTTTGCATGCTTGGTAATCTTTGAATGCCAGACATAGTGCACCTTAATTTACTGGGTACTAACAATTTTTAGATTTCTATAAATCTTTAAAACAGTTTGATCCTTTCAGGTCTCACTTTTGTGACTTGTTATGTGGTTTGCAGCAGTGCTCATGGTAGGGCTAATTATTCCCTACTTGTAAGGTGAGACTTTCCTGAGTATGCTACACAATGTAACATGAAATATGAATTATGAGTTTCTTCCATCTGGCTAGTGGGAACAGTCACTATTCCTGGCCCTGTGTAAGTGCCAGGCACTATTCATCTATTTCTTTCATATGGTTCTTGCCCAAACTTCAGGTAGCTTTTCACATATATTCACTCACTAGTATTCTGCTGAATATTCAAAGAGAACCAGAGATTCTCTGAGCAGAAATCCTTTCTGTGATATTCTGCACTATGAACTCTTAGCTCCATCTCCAACTCAGGAAGTCTACTAAGCTCTACTTTAGTACCCTGTATCACAGCCTGGGAACTCTCTTAAGACAGTAAGCCGGGGTGATTGTAGGGCTCACATAATTTGTTCTCCATTTCTCAGGAATCGCTGTTCTTTGTTGTCTTACCTCCCACATCAAGAAAACCATTGTTTCAGGTAGGAGGATAAATCCAATCTTTGTTACTCCATGTAAACTGGAAGCAGCATTTGATCACCAAGTTTATAAAAGACTAATATGGTTTACTATTGAGATTACTATGAAGAAATAAACAGAAGCTTCCCCTTATGCCTTTATATTTAGTCATATTACCTATAACCTTTTAATCATTAACACTTCATTTTCTCTGACTTTTAAGTACAGTTGCATGATTCTTATTGATGATAAAAAGGATAAACATATTAAAATTGTCACAAAAGTTTTTAATGAATTCAAGAGTGTCAATTTTGGGGAACCTTATTAACGTCATCGCAAAAGAACCAAAATAGAAAACCTTATCCAACATGGTAACCAAGTAAAAACCTCAATGGGTTATTAAGGACATTTGAATTTTTAAAAAATCCCTACATACACCTTTAATTAATCACACTATATTCTCACCTATCAAAAAGGGCCAAGAGTGTGAGTCTGTCAAAGTTAATGCCGATCCATAGCCGAGGCAGGATCCAAAAGCGATAATAGTGTTTAACCTTTTGGGCAGCTTCTTCTGTTGGACCATAAGTAGCTGCCAGGTCTGGGCTTAGATCAATGTCTTGTTGCTCCAACAAATCTGTATCAATGGTCAATAGTCTGTTCAATCGAATCTGTGGAAGAGAGAGCTAAAAGAAAGTCAGCATTGACAGGCTTAAAATAGCTAATCGAGTCATGATTCAAAGGCTTACAGATTTAACTGACTTACAGATTATCTACACCCCCTTAATTCTCTACACTCATCCACTCCTTGTGGATATTTTAAGACCATTAAAACTACAGAAGGTTACAATAGGAAGTAAACTAAAATAAAACGAATTAATCAGTGGGTCTTTTGGGAAGATTTTAATAGGAAAATAGTTTGAAATCTAAAAGTATTTGAAAGTTTATGACTGTTTAGCTAGTAAATCCATTAAGATCACTTATAGAGAATCACTGATGGCTTCTCTTCTCCCTGTCACATTTATGGTCTTGTCTCATTAAGCTGTGAATTTCATTACCGTGTTAAATCTAAGCTCCTCTGCACTGGATTCAAAGTCTTCAACTCTCCTTTCTTCCTACAGTCTCTTATCACTGTTCCTGTTCTTTCCAAATCCCTCCTACCCCACCACCCCGCCTTCTCCTTTTCTGGCGGGCTGCTCATCTGAGGCTAGACAGGAAATTACCACTTTTTTTTAGCTTTAACTCATCCATACACTGGTTTTTCCTTCTTCTGAAAGAATCAAGTTTATTGCATCAAGCACAGTACCAGCTAGCATTTTGATCTAAAGGCTCCCACACATTTAACAACAGACAACAATAATTCATTTTCCCATTCCTGTTTTCCTATGGAGTTTTTAGGAATACACTACAGTGAAAAAAATAGGGACAGTTTTTGTTTCAAACACATATGGGAGTATAGTCAAGAAAATCTGCTTCCTGTATATAACACAGCCACTTCTATCTCTATAAACACTGACAAAAACTTCTCTACTTTTTTTACCCTCTGTGTCAAGGTTTCTCAACCTTGGCACTATAGGAATTTTCAACCAGATAATTCCATGTTGTAGGGGCTGTGCTCTCCACTAGAGGATGCTTAACAGCATCCCTGGCTTCTATCCACTAGATAACAGTAGCATTCTCCACATTGTGACAAGCAAAAATGTTTCCAGATATTGCCAAATGTCCACTAGGTGAAAATCTTTGCTCATGCCAACTCACATCTACAGTCTTAAAACCCAGTTTACGGCTATTCATTTTCGGGAAGCTGCTAATAATTCTTTCCTTTGGCACTAAACTTATCTACACATAACTCTTACTTGTTTAGAAGAATTTCATCCATTTGCCTTTTCCAACTTCACTACATACATCTTGATGGCAAATGCAAGGTTATCTTTTTAAAATATCTCCATTGTATTTTATGTGGCACATTTTTTATTCGGTGATGTCATCACTAAGCTTCCCACACACACACTGGTTTATGAATAACTAATAGTAAACCAATAAATAACTGCACCAAAATCATAATAGTCAAAGTGAAGTTTTAAAATAAAAGAATTAAAAATGGTGCAAGATTATGACATTGGTGAGTAAATAGACCTTGACATATCCTCAAAACTGTAATAACTGATTCATACATAGCTAATTAAACTTCATGGTGTTCTGTTTCTTAACAAAAGACTGCTAAGAAGAGATCCACTATAGGACAGCAAAGGTATTTTGCCATAATTTTCAACAAAATTCAAAATTGTTCTGATTTGCATAGCAACTTAACCTAAAAACACGTCATTTAATAAAAATGAAAGAAACCTACCACATCATGTGGATAAAATCGAACTGAGGTAGAACTGGATACATGAGAATCCGTGTCACTAAAGTAAAATTAAAAAAGACTTTATAAAGAATAAACAACTTGTCAAGAAGGAGAAAAAAAATAAATCCTCTAACAACTGGATATTTACAATATCTTCTCTTTTCTATGCAAACTTCAAAATGCAAAATACCATTTTCCTAAAGTTATGATTGAAAGCATAGCCTCTGGGTCACAGTATCTATATTCAAATCTCTTCATCAATTGAATGAGATCTTAGACATCTTATCCAACCTTTTTTATACCTCAGTTTCTTTATTGGTAACATAGGATAACAGTACTTTTATCGCAAGGTTCTTATGAAAAGTGTTTAATAAAGCAATTAACATATTGTCTGGAACCACAATAAATTGTAGCTATAACATAATAGCCAAGAACATGACAATTCAGTTTCCACAATTCAGTCAAGTTTTAGATTTCAAAACTCGAGACCTTAACACACTTATGGGGTAAGAAACTGTACTTGTCTTGAATTATATTAAACCTAATTGTTTCTATTGCTCCATACTACTATTTCTGTTTACAAAATCATCTAACACTCCAATTTAATCATTTTTGACACAATGAATTCTGAAAAGGAGCTTAAAGAGTATAATTTTCTAAATGTTCTATCTTTTCAGTGTGCTAAGTGACTGCAAGATCCTATTGCTTTCAATGGCACCTCAAAACTTAAAAAGTGAGTTGCCCATAGATGTGTAACATTCAAATAGATGTGTCCATTATTAAATAGAAGTCCTAAAAAAAGAATCAAAAGACCCTAGTGAAAACAGTGACCTAATTAATCAATAATGGATTTCGAAGCAGCAACTTGCATACATGAACAATAATATTAAAAATTTTACAAAAAATTTTATCACATTCTAAACTATAATTATGTCATATGATCAAGATTTCTAATTTCTTATTTGCTTTTCTTATAACTTCTCCATTATTTTATATAATTTCTCACTAAGGGAAGGAGAAAAAGGAAACTAAATGTAACATCTGACCCATAATGTAAGAAATTCTTTCTTTTGGTAGCTGGCAAATAAATTTTAAAACAACATGAAAGAAGGCCGTTTAAGAAGATATTTGACCAAACTCTTACAAGAAAATAATTTTAAATTACACACACACAAAATGTATTGATAGGCATGAACTTAGTTGTATAAATACTTTTCTAATAAGCTTTTTTATATCATATATATATAGACGTGTGTGTGTGTATACACACATATGTGTGTACACAGAGTTAAATTTGCACATGTGCAAACTTTGTCCTACTGTTAAGATCTGCCGGAAATTTTTACTTTTTAAAAGCAGAATAGTTTTTAAGAATGCTTTCTTTTTCCCATAGCAACAATTTCTACTTTAACTCTCTAGAGACAAATGCGCTATGACAAATTACTTAACACAACACAAACAAATGTTTTCGAAACAGAATACATGCAAGTACACATACTCTCCTAATATGATTTCACACATACCAGATATTGGATGCTCTTCTTGCTGCTGGTTCAAAATTCACAAGTGACATGTCACAACCACCAGTCTCGTAAAGCGTAGAAGAGAATTTACCTAGCAAATAAATGATTTTTTTAAAAAAAGCAATTAGAATACTCAGAATGTTTCCTTCGAAAACCGTGTTACAATTTTTTAAAATGTACTATAACCTCCTTTTTCTGAAATATTTTTTAAAAAATGATCAGTACATAATTCAACATGATGTGAATTGAAAAGGAATGCTAAACAGTGGGGTGACATACATAATTAGATATTAAAAGTGAGGGATTGATGTCAGCTTTACAATACCAGTCTTCTCTTTTCTCCTCCCAGCACATCCTTAAGTAATCACATAACTGAATTTAATGTTGTTTAAAAGTCACCTGACCACAAGTTCTGAGTGGTCATTTGAAAAGCTGCTTAGTTTTAAGATAGCTCAAACTGCAAGACAACAAATTTATATAATTACCTTCAGTTTTTTTTTTCTTTAAGAAAAAATGAAGACTGTCATAATGGACATAAGGAAATTCAATAAATTATGTATAATGTTGGTGAGATGTACAGTACTTAATGAACATTACTATTTGTATGATTCCACAAGAACTCTGAAAAAATTTAGAACCACCATTTGCTATAGTCAATAATCACTACAAAACTAATAAAAGGCTTAGAAACTCTATTGGCTGAAAAGAAATATAGGTTTAAAAAACTCATAATTAACTCTATTAAGATAAAATAATTTCTGATAATGAAATTTAAAAAATCTGTTTATTATCTGAAATGCACATTTCTCCTTGACTATCTATGATAGCCATATCAATGGTGAGTTAGGGAGCATAAAAAAATGAATATAAATTTCTAGTATGTCAATGAAAAGAGGTACAAAGCTCTAAAACCATGTGGGTCTAGTCCAGGCTACTCTCTGACTCTTTATGAGGGTTTTGTTTTATTACCTGGAATCAGTGAGGTTATGAATATGAAAAATCTTAAAGGGTAATTTCACCCTCATGGTAGGGCTAAAAGATTTCTCTTCCATGACTACAATAAAAACAATACACAATAAGAACTTTTATTTAAGTGATATCCTTGAAAAATGATAACATAACATACTAATAATATAACTAAGGATTTATAGAACATTTAAACAATCATTTCATTATTTAAAAGGCCTAGAATCAGAAAAAGCACTTTATTTAATGGGATTATTTGGCACTAATAATGGATCAGACAGAATATGCAAATATTTTATATGGTAGTTTCTGTAGTAGAAACGTTTTTGTCAGAATGATATATTTCTGAGATAATTTTTAAAAAGCATTCTGAGAAATGGTTAGTTCATTTGTTGTTTTTCAAGGGAGAATTATTCAGCATGTGGACTATCTAAAAGTGCTTTTTACTCCCCTGTCTTTTAACCATGAGTCATTCACTCTTACCACATCTAAGAGAACCTAGATTAACAAACTAAAATGAAATGATACAAGCTGTCAATTTGGCTACTTCTTAGATGTAGTACTAAAATTTTTTTGAAGTGGAAGGATGGGTTCCAGAAATTATTAGTGAAGGAAAAAAAAAATACTGGCTTGACTGAGATTTAAAAAAATTTTTTAATTGCAATTTTTATGCTCTGCTCTTTCCTCATTTATCATGGATATCAAAGATTGGCTATGCTACTATAATTAACTTACATTAATAGAAATAAGAAACATCAAAACCACAGGCTACATACATTAATAAGAATTATAAATCCATGTTAAATTATTAAGCCACAGAGTAACAAAGATCTGGGAAGGCCTAGCTATTGTTTGTAAAATCCAGTAAGAATGGAATGCAGAAATGTGTTTCTATCACAAAATTTGTCTGTATTTTAGAAATAAGTTAATTCTATATTCAATAGCATTTAAATTACTGAAGTATATTCTGAGTATTTAAGCATTCCAGGGGATTTTTAGTAATATAAGTCCTGTTCTTTAGTAATATAAGTCTTGAAAATATTTATACGCAATTGAAATCAACTAAAGACATTACTCTTTGTAACTTTCAAATGGAAAAGTAAAAGAATATTAAAACACTATCAAGCTATATCTTTTATATTTAGATGTCTAATGTGAAACTTTTATAGAAATAGTTATGTTTTAAATAAATATAAACATAAAAATAAACATGTCCACCAAAAAGCTTTTTAGACAGAAAGAAAGCTGGAAATTGGGCAGTTTTACTACAGAAATCTATAACTGTACAAACCAATGACTAATCCAAGTAATAAAAATTAGAAATTTAAACAGAAGCATAAAACATGCCTAAGAAAAGAGCAGCTATAATTTTAACAAAACAGTGCTTTTTATTTTTTCCTAAGGAGCTTTTGTCTACCTACTAACTGTAAGAACATGGTCAGGTTCCTAAAAATATACATGGCATATGCCAGAACAAACCAACATTGTATGAAGGCTTCATGGTATATTCCCAAGTTTACCAAAAGAATAGATTCTATGTCCCTCTTATATCTTTGGGCTTGGCAACTAATAGCACTTTAGAAAGAATACATTTTTATTCAGAAAATAAGCAACTCAGAAAAAAAATTATACTAAAAAATATTTAGCTTAAGTTTTCAGTGGAAAACTTAGTAAACATTTCAATGTATTAATAATATAATTTAAAGCCATCTTTAAATAACCAAAACAGAAATGAGAACATATTGTTATTGGTTTATAAAAATGAAAAATACCTTAAATTTGTACAAATCTTCTTAGCATGCATAACAATTTTACATATATCTCATTTGAGATTAAAACCATCACCATAGTTAACCTTTGGATTCAAAGTAAAATGTGTCTTTATTAATAATCCCATTTTAATATTATTCTATATTACAAAAATACTTAAATATTATTTATAATGAACATAAATTGAGGGAAAAAGCAGAATATCAATGAAATATGTCCTCACATAAATTATGATTATGAACTAAGTCATTTCATCATAATTCAATTTTCAGGTCATAATTAATTATATCTAACACAATGACTATCACAATTTAAAGAGAAAAAAATAAATTTCTGACCAAAAAAAACAAGATGGAGGCTGGAATTTCAGACTTATGAATGATATTAGCTATGACATGGCATCTCCAAAGATAAAGAAAAAAAGTTAAGGTATCTGGTATTTCTCAGTTTGAATATTCAATAATAACTGCTACTGTGAATAAAAATTTAATTATACAAAACCATTTTTTGAGGTGGGGGAATTTCAAAGTACTAACCACAAATTTACAAATTTATAATTTATAAAAAATTTATAAATTATAAATTTTAATCAACAGGAAGATGAATAAAATTGGATACCGACTTAAGGAACAAGGACACTTGAAGCATGTGCCTGAAGGCATAAATGATACAGCAAACAAATTCAAATAAACACTGGCAAAATACTGACAGAAGACATGAGAAATGAATGGAATTCTCTAATTTGTCCTATCAATAAAAATCCTCACCCTATGACACCAAGTTTAATGCATAGATTATAAAACCAGGGCTCACCTAAGAAACTCAACTATTTTGTTTTTGATGTCATTCTGATTTTACCTATGTATCTTAGAAGGAGATGGTTGCCAGAAGACGAATCATCATCTGTAGGGTTTCTCTAATCTCAGTACCAACAACACATGAGGCCTCTTAAATTTCCTGGAAGATTTTCTTCTGTGGAACCCCTCCCCAACCCCTCATTTCTGTTTACTCTTGTCCAACCCTAATCCTGATACACTGTTTTAACTGACTTCTCACTTTTCTAGGGAAGGAAAGGGCTACAAAAGCAAAGAGATACAAGGGAAACAACTTTATTATCAAGTGTTTTTTTAGAAGGCTGTTAAAGGACACAAACATCTATCTAAATGACTAACTTAAACATTCTACAAAAAGCCCTTATTTCTGATGTGATAAGTATTGTATTCATCATGCTATCTCAATGAATATATTATTATACATTTAAGAGAGAAGGAATTTAAAATTAGTCCCAATTTCTTGGACAGCAAACCCCTTATCATCATGAGTGACGACTTTGTGTCTCTGGGGAAACATGAGTTTTCTTTCACCCAGACAGAAATGATTCCATTTTTTGCTGCTCGTAGGTTAAAAGACTTATTTTACCCTAGACAAGGAGTCAGGAAACTTTTTCTGTAAAAAGCTAGATAATAAATAACTTAGGCTTTGTGGGCCACATGGTTTCTACTGGGACAATTCAAGTCTGCCATTGCAGTATGAAAACAGCCACAGCAAACACATAACGTAAATACACATTTATTTTATTTACAAAAACAAGTATCAAGTTGGATTTAGCCAACTCCTGTTCTACACCAAAAGTCTTAGGCTTCTAAAACCCCTTTTAAGTGTTGTGCTACAATGGAAATCAAATCACTATGCTGCTTTTAATTCAGTTTCAATATTGAGAACCAGTCCTTTTTGGAATGTGCAACATATGCTAGATTTTTAAAACAAGAGTTTAAGAAAAAGTCAGGTACAAGAACAAAGGTTGGTTTAGAAGACAGCTTTTGAGGGTTGCCAACGAAAGACAGACGTGTACTGCTTGGCAACAGTAAAACAGCTTTATTTACTGACATATTTACTGACATGGCCATTGTTCTCTAGTTTTGACTTAACAGGACATGTTTTAATTCACTGTTAAGTCTTCATTCTCACTGCTTAATACCCAGAACCTTCCAAAGTCAATGTACAAGTTCATTATGTTATGATTTCATCATCTGCTCACATTTTCTTTATCTTGGTAAAATAATCCATAACAATGATATTGATAAAACTGATCAAAATTGACCAAGTAGACAAAAAGGCAAGCTACAGAATGGAAGAAAATATTTGTAATCTGTACCTGACAAATTAGTTGTATGTAAAATATCAAAAGGACTCTTATACCTCAGTAATAAGACAAACAATCCAATTTTAAAAATGAGTAAGATTTAGACACACTTCACAAAAGAAGATATATGTATAGCTAATAAGCACATCAAAAGATGCTCATCTTTCGTTAGTCATGAGAGAAATGTAAATTTAAACCACATTGAGATATCGTTATATATCTATTGGGGCTAAAATTTAAAAGGCCAACAAGAGCAAATGTCTGCAAGAATGGTAACAACTGGAATTTGCATACTGCTGGTAGGTATGTGAAACCACTTTTCAAAACAGTTTAGTTTTACTGACTATAGCCAAAACCTAGAATGAAGGCAAACATTCATTAAAAGATGAAAAGATACACAATATACAGTATGCTCATTCAATGGGATAATACTCCGCAACAATAAGGAACTACTAACACATGCATCATGATGAATCTCAAACATCATGTGAGGGGAAAACTAAGCACAAAGGCCACATGTTATAAAACTGCATTTATATGAACTTCTTAGAGAGGGAAAACCAAATGACAAAGTATGTAGTAGCTGCCGGAGGCCAGAGGTAGAAGAAGAATGGATGGCAATGGGGGCACAAAGAATTTTTCTGAGTATGATAGAAAGCATGTAGTCAGTGAAATTCCCACAAGATACCAACTTACATGCAGAACCTAAAACAAAACAACAGACTCATAGAAAGAGACCAAAGGGATGGCTACCAAAAGAGAGGGGGTGAGGGATGGGTAAAAAAGAGAAAGGGAATAGTCAATATTATTGTGATGAGTTTACACCGTGACAGATGACTACTAAAATTAGTGGGGTGATCACATACTGTAAGATATAAAAATGTCAAATCGCTATACTGTATACCTGAAATGAATATAACCAATATAAGATTGTTTCCCAACTATACTTAAATAAAAATTAAAAATATTTTTAGGATAATTTTTGGAGAGCAATATTTTTTTTGTTTCATTTAAAAAATACAATTCATCAGAAGATTTAAGTCATACATAAAACAAAATTCCACATTCCCCAGGGAGCCACTGCAAAGAGCAGATTTTATATTCTTCTGAACAATTTTTATACACATTTTGTCCCAAGACAAATGGACCATTCTACTTATATACACTTTCTAAAATTTATTTCTTTTGCTTACTAAATAGCTTAGATCTTCATGTCAACAATACAGATGTATCGAATTCTAATTATTACATTCTGTTAATGTACAATCACCTCTTTCAGAGTTCTCTAGTAACATTAAGATTGTTTAAAGTTTTTGAAATTACAGAAATGAACACCCATGTAATTGTATCTTTGTAAAATCTGTGGATCAAAACATGATCTAGTTTTAAACTGCCCTCCAAAAACATTCAATCTTTTAGTTGCCTATTTCTCCAATGAACATCACTACATATTCAACAGATGAAAAACATCTCAATCCTGTTTTTAATCTGCAATTTTAAAAATTATGAGCAAAGCTGAGCTGTTTGCAAGCCACCTGTATTTCTTTAAACTGTCTATTTTTCTAGTAGGTCACCAATCTTTATCTTATTGAAGTACTTATTGTCTTATTGTGGCAAAGACTGATGACTGACCTTTAGTATTCATCCTCTCCTTATGCCTTTTAAAAATAGGAACTTCCCCACACTGTATTTCAGCTGGGCACATGTCCGCCTAGTTAGAGATACTTCCCAGCCTCTCTTGCAGCTTGAAGTTGCCACAAGACTGTGAAAGACTGTGAATGGGCCCAGGGAAGATGGAAGAAAGTTGCAGGCACATTTCTCAATTCATAAGATGAAATATAAGGCCTAGCTCTCCCTGACATTTACCTGGCCCCCTTTCTGTTTTTTGGGGAAATGTCAACAACTGGACCAGGCAGGGAAACCACATGTGGAAGGAAACAGAACCATCCCACCTGCTAGGGATGGCTCCCATTAGACTGCAATGAGAGAAATGTATCTCTCTCTTTTATTTCAATCACTGATGTAGGGGGTTGAGGGGGAATCTATTAAAGAATCTAACCTATATCCTAACTAATGCATACAAGTAATCAACTTTAATTTAGAATCTTAAAAATATTAATGTTAGAAAGCAGATAATTTAATGTTTCAATGAAATCTTTACAACAGAGATTAGGCAAGAGAAAAATTAGATATCTTAGCCAGTCTTTGTTATCTTCTGTAAAATTCCTAGAGCAGTTCTGGCATCCAAAACTTTTAAAAATAATATGCTAGTAGTCTATCTACAATAACAATGATAAACTTCTAAGCATTACCCAGGGGATGAGGGTTAGAGTAGAGAAAATAAAATTTTCTAGGTTTATTTTTAATTTACAATATTTGTGTGGGTAAAACAGACACTCTGAAACCTCCCAGATAAGGTGTGAACTGGTACAAGCTTTCCATAAAGCAATTAATAGTATATATCAAAACCTCAATGTTTATTTCCCTTGACTGATGATTCCATTTCAAAATATCTATCCTAAAGAAATAATTACTGGTGTACGGAAAGGTTTATGTAAAGGATGTTCAGCAGACTGTTTATTACAATAGGCAATATCAAGAATCATTCTGAATAAGAACAATGGGGTTAGTTAACTGGTTAAATAAATTATAACAATGTTAATAACGATAAGACCAATGATTATTTATGTAATCGATTTACTATTTCCAGGAGCTGTTCTAATTGCTTTGCATATTTTAATAGATATGATCTTCATTATACACCTATGACATAGGTATTATTACCACCCTCTTTGATAAACAAGGATACAAAACTAATACAGTAACACAAGTCATACAACATGACCCCAATTCTGTTTTAGCTTAAGAAGAAGGGCAATAGGATGCTGCCAGATCTCCTTTAAGTCTTTTTCTAGAGCTGACTACATTTTAAGTTAAACTCTGTAGTAAAGCAGATTATCTCAAATACCTTCTTTGTCAATCCTTGTAGAGTAATGAAACAAAAGAATCCTTTAGATAAATCAATTCACTCATCACTTTTTAAACCTCTGACACATGAATGAAATTAAGAAAGTCTTAATTTATCAGAGGAATACTACCTATGATATTTACATATTTTATATTTATGTCTTGATAAACCTAACACTCATTTTCCTCATTTCTTATCTATAACAGTATTTTCACATGAGAATAAAATAATTTTGTATATATACTTTCAAAGCACTGACCACCACTAATTTCATACACAGGAAAAAAAAAATGTAAATTTTCCCGTTTTATCTGCTCTTATCCAGAACATTTCCTCTGAGAGGTTATGTTATATGTTGAGTGTAACTACCAACTATAATGGCATTTTTCATCACTGCATCAATTTATTAGTCTTAATTCACAAGAGGAAACTGGGATTCACATAAAAACTGAGAAATGACTGATACATTTTATAGAAAAAGCCCAATAGGTATAAAATAGAACGTTAAGGCTACCTAAATTCAGAGTCTCTTGTGTAACTTATCTGGATTCTAAGCAGTTTTGTTATTTATTACAACTGCAATTTAATCCAGAATATAGTAGGAAATCAACTGCAAATAAACAGGTCTAATTAAAAACTGATGAGGAAATTAACCTTTTTTTGAAAGTAAAAAAAGAGAGCAACATGTTACATTGAAGGATTTGAGAAATTCTTTTGATAGTAAATTCCTTTTCGAAGATGTTAAGTTTAAAATTTATCTGTCACTTAACATCATTTGAACCTTTTTTAAAAACTAAGTTTGCATGGACATGAAGTCTATCAATAAGAAAGAAAACCACCATAATTTTTCCAACCATTTCTAAATTATACACTTATAATTCAGTTTTACCTGGTAACCTTGAAATGTTAGTCAAAATGCAACAGACAAATAAGGACTTGCAGGGTTTATTACAGGAAATGAATGTTATCTATAAGACACCACAGAATAAAGATGAGAAAACAGGGAAAACTACCTAAGCTTGTAATTAAATAATGCCTGACTGCGAGTTTCCTTTAATCTAAAAAAGCTATTCTTCAGTTTAAAAGTAAACACACACACAAAATAATGATTAAATAAAAGTAAACACACAATTATTGCATATATACATGTACATAAATAAACATTTATGACATACATATGTATGAGTGGATATATGTAAGTTTGTGTATATGAGTAGATATACATGTTTTATATAAATGTATTATGTATATGTATATATATTCTGAACATAAATACCATACATTAAAGTTTATCAACTGAAGAAGTTAAATTTGGAAGGAACCAATCTTGGTAAATACTCCACACTTTTAGGGACTATCATGGCTAACTTTAACATATTTGAGTATATATGCAACCAAAATTCATTCACACAAACTTATCTTACTATTAATTAAAATCATGTGGAAAATTAAAGCATGCAACAAAAATATTCTAGTGGATGATATAAAAATCAATGTCTCTCCTAATTCCTTTAAGCTCAGCTACAGTTCATTTTCAGAATCTTTTTTGGCCAACTTCATGTGCTATTGATCAGTTATAGACTGTCCACTGATTGCTTGTTTTGTGCTGTTACTGTGCATGCAAACCGACAGCATTCAGTTACCACAGGCCAAGAACTGGCTATCAGAAGGCAGCTAACATAAAATATAATATCCAAATTTCAAAAGAATATCCTGAATATTCACCAGTAGATGCTAGAGTCACTTCCAATCAAAAGAGCCTTTTTATCTTGAGAAGTGTTAAGACAGTTCATATATATGTATTTTCAATAATCTGCATGTACATTTGGGGTGGGACTTTACAATTAAAGCTTACTTAGCAAGTTTTTTGAGCAATTTAAGTTTTATAGAGGGAAAAATCATAGTTTCATTTTATGCTCGATTTGATAAAAGTCTAAAAATCTCAAATGAATCAAACTAAACCTTTTTTATTTTAGCTAATCTACTTTCGTAAACCCAACAGGCAATGGTAATGGTGACTAATTTTACTTGCACAAATTGACAAGTCCTCTATTCATAGGTACTTTGGGTTAACCCAAGGGAAATATCAATAAAATGATATTATAAAACTGAATATATTTCCAACTAAAAAAGTATCAGTTTTAAGTCAAAGCAAATTAACAATAAACTGTACTTTTCTCATTCTCTCTCAAGCAGCCTCCTTATAAACTCCTCTGCCTTTTCAAATTATAGGGGCAAAAGCATTCTAAAATTAAAATTTTTATTGACCTCTCATTTTATTTAAAAATCGCCACACATTCTAATGTTATAAATCGCTTATATGACCATTTTCAAGTTTCTATAAGATTTGCTAAAGATGATTTTCATCAATATGCATATCTCATATTTATTAATATCTCTGTACTAGAGTTTTACAAAATGTGAAGAGAACAAATAAATAGCATTTGAAATTTATTATACCATATCTGGGTACCTTACATTACATATCCTTCTCATCAAAGCATCACCTGAATTATCATCTTTATAAATAATAGGCAGCTATAACATTGATAAAAATCTGTGAACAAATGTAATCCTTTCAAATGTGTACATTTTAGTAACAAAATTTTCTTCATTATATTTAAATTGTTATTAATCTGCATACTGAGCTCAAGAAAGTGTAATTGTACAGAGAAACAGAAACCAACGTTGTATAAATCACTGTCTTTAAGGCACAGAACAGGTATTTGAATGGATAGGCATTACTGAGGTTTTAAACTATCCACTCCTCTTAGAATTAACTACTGTATTTAACAGCATATTTATAGACGTATTAACACAAAAAGAACAAACTTTGTGATAAAGTTATTATTTGATGTTAGTATAGAACCATGGTGTCCTCAGAGTA
The DNA here is from genome assembly GCF_014176215.1 of Rousettus aegyptiacus. NCBI lineage: Eukaryota > Metazoa > Chordata > Mammalia > Chiroptera > Pteropodidae > Rousettus > Rousettus aegyptiacus. The sequence continues at coordinate 150,291,677 of NW_023416306.1, read as the reverse complement.
CTATCTTTAGAAGTACAGTAAGTCCTACTTCAGGTGATGAATGATGAAGTGAATACCTACCTAAAAGAAAAATTCTATAGTAACAGACCTTTAGAAAGCATTTTTGCCTTTTCTGTAGCACATTCAGAGAATTCAGAGATTAAGACTTAATCCAAATAATTTTTTTAATCAACATTTCCCCACCTTATACAAATGCCAAGGAGTAAGAACTGCCTAAACCATTATAAGAGAACACTAAAGCATGAAAATTTATTAATACCTTTAACTACCTATTAATAATAGACATGTTCAAAAGAAAATGTAGAGTAAGAGTTAAGAAAAACAGAAAAAAGAAAAAGCAAAAGTCAAATGTTCCTTACATACAGGACAAATCCTATAAAGTGTCCTTACACACAGTTCCAAAAAGAAGCTATCTCAAGAAAGAACTGCAATCATTGTTACTCATTATCTGCTGCATTCAAGTTTCATATCACCGAGATTACATAAGGCCTGCATACCAAGTTCATCTTGCAAACTGCTGCCGCCTACAGCAGATGCATTGTCATGTGATGCTTCTAAGTGGACACTCCCATTTCTCACCAGCAAGGAGGCACTAGCACTGAGCACTGCAGCCTGGGAAGGGGGGCGGGACTGGACTTTGACCTGGGCTGTGGACTGCTGGCCTTGCTGCCCATCTTGAAGGCTAGGAAAAAACATGGATTGGGAAGACATTACAGGGAAGAAAAGAGAAAACAATAGCTAGAATGAAGTCAATATAGAAAAAACTGATTAAAAAAACCCTTTTCAATGTAACCTAAGAAAGAGCCAACAAACTTTGTAAAATATAGAGATTATACTGCTGGCTTAAATCTTCTGCTCCTTAGACATCTGATTCACAGTGATGAATACAGTAAATATTTAATGTATAATGAATTTATCAATGTGTCTTTTTTCCACTTCAAGTCAAAAAAGTTCTAGTATAAGGAAAAAGAAGGCACAGCAAAGAAGAATCGAAAGTACATAAGATATATGTGGGTTGCAGCTGGTCCCCAAAAGATAAATCCTATTTTTCAGTTAAATATGTACTTTTATTTATAACTGTAATACTAATTCTAGAATTGTTTTTTCAAATACTTTGGCATCTCAAATTCACAATAAAACAAAATTTCTATGCATCTGAAAGCTAAAGAACCTTTATCAAATGCAACCTGGGTGACAATTTTAAATCAAAAGAAAAATCACAAACTAGTGCAAGAACCAGAATAACAAATACTGACTCAACCAAGTGAAATAAATTGCTGCTATGATGCTGGAAGAAGTATAATTAATATTTAATGTATTGTTTCTATGAAAAGCCTACATATTTCTGACATAAGGCCACAGGCCTTATATACAAGGTGCTAGTTAACAATAATTATGTTCCCTTAACCAATTTTGTTATTACCTTTTCCAATCCATATCATAGTTTCATTAACAAGAATCCATCATTTTAGAAAATCTTAAAAATAATTTGGAAACCAGTAATTTCTCAAGGGATATTACAGTCTTTTTTAAATTTTATAAAATTTTTAAAATACTTAGTATTTTGTGATTATGAACTTATTTATAAAAATTACCTAATTATCTAAAATTGAAGTTATATTAACTCATTTTATACTTCTATATACGTATTTTAAATCACTATAAATTTTAAAATTCTTAATACAATACTCAAATTTAAACTGATGAAATTCATGAAAACATTGAGTATAATTGTGTCATTCCCTACATTATGTTCAGTGAAACTCTCAGTTCTGTTACTAAAATAATTAGACCTTTTAGGGAAAAAAAAAAGAATGCTATTTAGGATGGACTCATTCAATTAATTTATTATTTTCATGAGTATTAACTTCTAATCCTTTGTATTCAAGGCAATGGTTTCTCTGATGCCTATAAAATAAAAACTCATCTGCTGCAGACTGTGAAGTCAGCTGTAATTTGAAGCAACCGTAAAATAAAAGACTAAGTAGAAAATACTGCATATATTGCTTAAACCTGTGGTTATGCCAACAGAATACTCTGGAACTACCCTGTCTGATATAGTAGCCATATGTGGCGATTTAACATAACTAAATTTTAGTTTCTTGGTCCCATTAACCACATTTCAAATGATCAATAGCCACTTAAAGTAGCTAGTGGCTACCACATCTAAAAGCTACTAAAGTGGGCAGAAACTGGTAGTTAAGTGTCTACCATACCGGACAGTGTAGATCACACAGAATAGTTCCACCACCACAGAAAGTTCTACTAACCACCACTACCTGAACATTCAGATTCTAGGCTCCTTTTAGAGCCAATAAAAGAATACACTCTAATAGAGCACAGGAACGTAAGCAACATAAGAAGAAAAACGAGTCTGCAAAATGCCGATTTGTCAATGCTTACTGGCATTATATTTTAAAAGCCATAACGATAAAAGTATTCATCTAATAACTTCTTTTGAATAGAATTTTTGTACAAAAGGAGTAAGTCAAGAGGTGATCTTAAGAACTTATAATCAAACATTTGTATCTTCCATACATATATGTTTGTTATTCTTCCTCAGAAACTATCTAAAAGTTACTCACAGACCTTACCAAAATGGCCAAATTTCACAAGAAAGAAAATTCTAAGGAAAAAATGTTTAAATTGTTCAAGTACTAAGCCCCTTTAGATTCAGAAGACAGAAGAATTTCATAGAACATGTACTCATCAAATTTTTCTATCAATTTTTTTTTCACATAAACTTTTAAACGAAGGTGCCAAATGGCAGTTAGGTATATTTTAATGTGAACATGTTTGAGAGTACACTAATTTTCAACATATCTAAACATATAAAAAGGTTTTCAAAATATTAGGCGATGTATGAAAGCTCCAGAATAAACAAAGTAAATCGGCCAAAATCTATGTGGTTGTAAATGTCAAGTTTTTGAACAGCAAAAGCTAGTCACAAAAATGTTTATGTCCCTTGAATTCCTGTTTCCAAAATCCTTCAACAACAAAAAGCCTATCATTTTTGCAGAAATTGTTAGGAAAACTATTCCTAAAGGACTGTACTCTACCTTAAGCTAATAACTGACAAGGCTTAATCTTTTTTACAGCACAGTTATAAGTCAAAACTATCAGTCTGAGAAAAGTTAACTATTTTTGCAACATAGTAAAAGGAAAGGTAGAAATTTAGTCTATAACTGTCAGCTATCAATAGCATCACTTACGTGCAATCTTTCTAATTACCATTTCCAATTAAATAACAAAAATATAGTTGGTCTCGGTCCCTCCTTTCTGTTTACCACTTATTTAATATTTGACATATTCTGCCTTATGCAGTTAATTAGTTATTTTTGTATGTGCCTCAAAAAAAGAGTAAACTCTAAGAGTATGATCACATTATTCCTATGAATCTCCAGATTTCAGAGTACACACAGATGAGTGTCTTGAACACAGCACAAAACAACAAATATTTGGTGGATCCATTCCTGAACATCACAAAATGATCTCTAAGAATTTCTAATCATGGACTCTCAGTTATTACTATGACCTTATTAGATTACAGATCTTTCAATGTTAGGATATTTTAAAAAACAAATCTAAGAATGCAGTAACGCTTTTTCCCTTCCCCAAAATATACTTCTTTCTTTTCATTCTAGCCCATTAACTAGAGTTCTAAAAAAAAAAAAAAATCACATTAACTTGATAAATATAGAACTTATTATAAAAATATTAAATTTTCATCTTTGCTTTTATCTCTAGTAACTGGGAAGGACTAGTAAAGGCCTACAAAATCTACCTACGAGGCTAACCTAATGAAAAAAATACTTTTAAAAATAATTCTGAAATAGGATATTCTAACAAGCATAAAAATTTCATGCAAATTTTCTTTGGGAGGAAACTGATGATTTACTCCCAATTCTAAGAGACATAAATTTTACCAACTTGCTTTTTAGACTATTACTTATTCATTAAAGTGTAAACTATTCATTAAAGTTTAAAATAAATTAGATTTTACGGCCATTCCACCCTGAATGTGCCCGATCTCGTCCGACTCAGAAGCTAAGCCGGGTTGGGCCTGGTTAGTACTGGGATAGGAGACCGCCTAAGAAGACCAGGTGCTGTAGGCGTCATAAATAAATAAATAAATAAATAAATAAATAAATAAATAAATAAATAAATAAATAAATAAATAAATAAATAAATAAATAAATAGAAAATAAGTTAGATTTTACTAGTACTTCTTTAGTAATTAAAGTATGATCACACCTATTCCATTTTTTCTTGACAAACAAGTTTTTCACTGTTTGCATGACCACGCCTTCCTATATTTACATTAAGATGAAATTATTATTATATAACTCATACCAAGAATTAACACTATATACTTTACCTGAATATTTTTGCAATTAAAAAAGATGATTTTATTAAATTGGTGTTTCTCTTAATTCCTCATAGCTCAATTTTATTTTATTTCATCCATGATGAAATCAGCTTATTTAAGATACATACAACCTTTGTACTGGAAATATTCCAGAACTTCAACAAAATCTACATGCTGACTACTAACTGGACTACTTTCCAAAAATTCTTATGTGAGCCCTTTACAAATAAATTTCACACCATATCCTCATTTGAATGGTGATATATTTAAAATCCTACAAAAACATGGAGAAATCCTAAGTGATTGGCTAGAGTTAGAACACAGTTATTTAATATTCCACCAGGCAGGGAAAAAAAACTAATTTGTCTACATTTTTTTGGTGAGTGGGATCTAGCAGACTCATTTGTAGCAAAGAATAAAAGGATTTTTAAAAACTAAAAAGAGAAGGTTAAAAAGTAGATTAAGGAATATCAATAGAATAGGAAAGCAAAGTATGGCAAGTATTGTTCAAAGGACAAAAAGAAAAGGTTAGAAAACACTAAATGGAAAAAGTGAAATGGAATGCTGAGCTCTTTCTGCATGATGGGACTGTACCCCAAAAAAGATTAGCAGAAAGAAAACTTACTTTAGGGAGCAAAAGAAAAGATGTGGAAAGGAAGCAGAAGAGGAGGGCTCACCAAAAAAAAGGTGCTCAGCAAAGTTTTCTAGACCAAAGGTCTCTTTTCACTGTTGCCTTCCCATTTTTATATTTTAAACAGTGGTTTAACTAATTATACTACTCTTAACAGAATTACATGTCACGGCAGGATTAATTAGGAACAAACCTACGAAGTTCCTGATTGTAATGTAAAAATCTATAAAAATAACCAAAATCCCAGAATGTTAATAAGGATTTTGCTATTCTTGAGAACAAGATTTTTAACAAGGAAAGGGGTTTATCTCTTTCGACCTAACATGCATTCAACATTATTTTATCAAATGCTATTCTTTTTGAATTTCAAACTAAAATATAAAAAAATAGTTCAGATAATAGTACTTCTGGACACACAGATTAATAAAAGTATAACATATGCACTGCTTAAGCAAGCACATGTAAACTATTTTTGTCTATATCTGTATTCATAAAATACAGCACATATCTTTTGAACAGATTTTTATGATTTCTAATTCAAGATATAGACATAGATTTCACTGAGAATTACTAAAATTTTAATGGAAAATTATCCTTAATATCATAAATATATGCTTTCTTAAACAGGATACTGGAAAAATTAAAATGTTTTTGTTCAGTAACCAAAGAGGTTGAGAAATTCAACATAGAAGTACATACAAAATATGTATATACATCCAGTTGGCCACACATTACCATAAATTAAATATGTTAGTCTTCTGTCATTTACTAGGTCCTGGTGATTATGAAATAGACACCAATTTTTAAGTAATACAAAATAAAAAACACATATTTTAGTGAAATCATCAAACTAGCTTAAAGTTGAGGTCAGTTATCTGTTATTCCTCAACAAGCTCATGACTCAGCCCACATTTATTCATATTAAAAACTGTGAAGATACTGGAGAAAGATATTGTATTAATATTATTTAGAGTAGGGAAAAAAAACGTACTTAAGGCCTCTAGTCACATTTCTAAAACCACTCTAAAGTGATTTTTCAACTTAAAATTGGCTAAACCAAACTGATCATTTAAAGTAGTGCAATATAAGGCATGCATAATGCAATAGGCTCATGGTCACATGCAGAGAAAGCCTAAAGAGCTTATGTATGGGGAGAAAGCGGAAGAAAAAGAAAAACAAAGCTATTTAAATGCTTTCTTGGGACTGACAGAACAGGTTAAAACGTCTGTTACATGCATGCTAAGCTTGGTGGAATGTTAAGATACCATACCTTAGGGGTGATCCGATGAGCAATGTAGGAGGGGTAGGGTTACTCCCTGCATTGTGCCGGCGCCGTACTGCCTGGCGCCTAAATGTGCTGCGTTCACGGCGAAATGACACCGTCTCCTCGCTGGCCTGTGCTGCTGCATTAAGACAGACTTAGGTCAAATAGGAGCCTAGGTCAGAGATGGAAATAGCAGCTGAGCCTGTCTCTCCCTGACTTCCCGCCCTCAAAGGTAAAAGGAATTTTTCTAATTGAGGCAAACAGTTTTCATACATATACTAATCTATCATTATCAAGGAATATACAAAAAGTATGAGTCCTTTATTTAAAAATAATTATTTCCTTAAAAATAATGTTTTTGATCTATTATCTGGCCTCACTATCTTCTCATCCCCCTTATTTCCTATTTTATTGTAAGATCTCTGTTGTTTTAAAATTGTTTTGAGAAGTCTTATTTATTTAATCCCATGTGCCCCTATTTCTCTTCTAAGTCCCCTTAAAAATACTGTACTTGTAAATTCAGACTAATAGGAATAGGCATTAGTTTCTTACTCTCATGAGGACAGTCAAAGCAGCAGTGATAGTAGTTCATTTTTGATGCCAAGGAATAAGGCAGTAAATTTATCTCCCACTTTCCTTGGCCACACTTTCGCAGCATTAATGAAACCACTGACTGATAGTAGTTTGCTGCTATCAAACTTTATTCAACTCTATGTCCCCAGCACTGATCCCATCAACATTATGAAGCAAATATCAGCCAAAAAAAAACCAGTACAGAAACTCATAACTTAATCCAAAACAATAAAATATAAACTAAAATTAATATATAATAAGAATATCACAATGGCTTAAATGAATTCTACATAAAATTTTACAAAACCATACTAATTGACTAATTTGAGTTTCTAAAGCAATACACAAAATGTTTTTTATCCATTTGAATTTAAAACAATTGTTTCCAAACACACAAAAATTCCTTTTTTAGTAAGTATGAAATGAATTACGAAATCAAGAATGTTATATTTAGATTTCAGTTCTTTTGTAACCTTCTTGAAGTTTTAAGTGTTACTAATTCCCAAATCATTATTCTGCTTAGAAACAGCCACTTCCTTCGATTTTAATGTTGATTTAAATAAAGTATTCTTTTAAATATTGACTTTTTATCCCCTCCCCAACCTACATCAGTAAATATTCTTTGTGTAATTAGTCCATTAATATTAGGCATATACAGACTACCTCCAGAAGTCATAGGCTTCTCTGTCTTTAGATACTTTCTTTTATTGAAGGAATGACAAGCACAGAATTATTTCACCCATTTGGCAAGCTTCTGTCAGAAAGAAGTATAAGTCACAAATTACAGGACACTTATTTATATTACTTATTTCTTTTTCAGCTCACACACTACAGTGACATTCTAAGGTTAGGCAACTAAGTAAGAATTAGGCTTCAGATCCAAACCATAATTGACCCTTTGAGGTAATTTTTATTTTTTTCTCCAGTTTTATTGAGATACAATGAAAATTCCTTTAAATGTGAAAAGACTGTTACTGTAATATAAAAGCTCATTTATGCAAAAGCACATATGACTCTCTCTTTCTCTCTCTCTCTCTCTCTCTCTCTATATATATATATATATATAAAATGCTGATTAAACCTAATCCTCTAGTACCATGCTGTCCAAAATGGTGGTAACCAATAGTCATTTGTGGCTATTTAAAATTGAAACTGATTAAAATTAAATAAAATTTAAAATCCTGTTTATCGGTTTAATGAACCACATCTCAAGTGCTCAACAGCTACATGTGGCTAGTGGCTACCATCACTAAACAGCACAGATACAGAGTATTTCCATCATCATAGAACATTATATTGGACAATGCTGATTTAGAAAGTCAAGGATATCTTTTTGTCACCACAATATACAAAACCCGCTGTATGCTTTGCCTATTTCTGACAATCATGACCTCAATAAAAGAAAACTGTGACAAAGACCGACACAAAGGGGGACATGGATTGGCAAGGCAGTCACTGGATAAAGTATAAACACAGCAAAATAAATTTTTAAAAAAGCCACTTGGAAGAAAAGAAAAGAAAAGTGACTGCTAAACCTGTTAACAGTTCTTAGGCATCACTAAGATTAACTTGAGTTATGGAATTTAAAATCACTCTTTAAAAATCAATTCAATATTTTATGAACTTTTATTGAAGATTTCTATCTCATTGTTAAAACTAACTATTGCTTAATTTACAGGGCAGTTCACTTCATTGAAACTTTCAAACATTCTCTCTAGTTTTAGACATTTTGTTTCAACCAAATTAACAGAGTAAAATTTACACAGATATAATTTATAGGGGATAATCTAATCCACTAAATGTACTAAAATTATTCAGAAGGATTTGGAAAAAAGCAGTATGTGATCACTGAACACTGAGAACAGGAAAGGGGAAAGATAAAACAGTTCTCTTCACGATCTTCCTTCTACTGAAGTCTTAATGGTGTCTAAGACTTCGCTGGGACAAAAAAGACAAACCGTAGTGTCCTCTGACAATCAAAATGTTCTTCAGCTTCTTCAGAAAACACAATTTTTTTTTTTTGCTATTAACACACATTTATATTTTGTTACATGGAAAAGCACTACATAGTAATACTACTACTTAATAAAATAGTTTTGGAAACAGCAAGATGTAAGTTTAGGCATCCATTGAAAAATGTATTAAAATGGAGTTATGGTTACTGCCTATGTTGTCCTCTGTAATAGTCAGGATATAAATAATGCTAAAAGACTGTTCAATATTTACTACAGCAATTACTTTAACGGTAGCTAGGATCACACGTTTGCCTGAAAACACTATGTTATAATTTATGGTCACGACAAATAAGACTAAACCATGACCCTCTGGGAGTGTGCTACTTAATATAGAACATCTCTATTTGAAACAGGGTCCAGTGGGAGTTCAGTTCTATTAGAGCCAAGGAAAGAAAAGTGCCTTTAAAGCTTAAATATGCCATAAGCACATTTTCACATAAATTATAACCGCACTTGATGAAAATTCACTTCCACAATCCAACTGCAATAAGTTTTTAATCCTTTATAAGAGAAAGAAAACAAACAAAAAAATTTTTAAATTAGAGAATGAGACAGGAGAACAAACACTTTAAAACCTAGTTCTGAAGTTGATATTTTGCCTGGCAAAAAAAATGAACTAGTAAAATAATAAGACCAAAAAATGCAAATAATGAAAATTGAGCACTCTAGTTGCAACTAAATTTTATGTATATGTAGGTAAAATGGAAAATCACAAATATTCAAGTGATTAAAAAACCATGAATGATAAGACAGACATAAAATACTTTCAAGTACATATATTTCGATAATTGTAATTTTAACATATTTTTAAAAATTTATAAGTCTTGACTTTCTAATCATTTCTTTTGTGTTAAGAAAACTCCAAAACTGAATTAGGATCCTAGTAATTTTAGGAGAGAACTTTAGATGATTCAGCTCTTTATTTTTGACACAGTAATAAATCATTCAATAAGTTTAAACATTTACTGGGTACCTAAAGGCAATTCATGCACAAAGCACAGAGACCCTAAGACATTTTAGACAGCTGTGATCTGATCTTATCTTAAATATCAAAAAGAAAACAAAATCCACGATACACACCTGCCACCTCAGGAGTTAATTTCCATTTATCTCGAAATGAGTTAAGGGAAATGCTACATATTCTATATTAAATTATCTATTTTCATATGGGGGTATTAAAACAATAAATTATCACTTTGTTTTACCCTGAATGAAAACACAGAAAGCATTAAAGGCACTAGAATACTTTCAGGATAGCTGGGATGAACAAAAGAGCAGAATTTGGTAAGTAAGAAGGTAAGGGTTGTCCATATTCTGTCTCAAAAATTTGGAAAGTTTGAGCATAAATATGTACAGAATAAGATGCCATTTAACAACAATGTCAATCAGACAGATAGATGATTGCTTAATGAAAGGATTCATCTGTACTAAGTTACTTTTTTGTTATATACTGCTCAGATCTATGCAAACATTCTGAAATACACTGAATAGTCTTCAGAGTAAAAAAATTTTCCTTAAGAATAAAGTTACTATATGAAGAAATGAACATACAAATGATTTTGCAAAAAAAAATTTTAAAGAAATATTTTAGTCTAGGCATAATCCATTTTATCTAAACATCTCCCTTTCTTATTTTCCATATCAGCCAAGGATGATGCTAACATCAGCATGCAAAGATTTGTTCTAATATAGAAACAAATACTTTTATAAGTGCCATTTTCTGGGAGGACAAAAGACAACAAGAATCTATTGCATAACTTCTGAGCATTCATTCTGAATTAAAACTTTCCATCTGTGAAAACATTACAAAGGACTACTCTACTTCTTTTTTTATTAGTTTCAACTATACAGTACATTAATTAGACATTTATATAGTTTATAAAACAATCACCCCAACTGCTCCTTCTCTCCTGACTTTTCTCTACTTTTTTGACAAGTAAATCAACAAATGAAAGCAAATAATAAAATTATTAGCTGTGACTTGAGCTAAAGAGAGTTTGCATATCCTTATTCAATTTTCCACAATCCCAGCAGCCAAATATAGTTGGGTAGATGAAATGCTTTCAAGAAATTAAATTATACTCTGTGGAGTCATAATTCACACAGAATAATTCCTAAAATATATAGTTTAAGGATTACTTACTTTCATAGGTCGTTCCTAATTTTTAAAAATCCTTTGGGAATAAGATGAGAGATATAAATCCTCTCCCAGAAAACCGTACTCCAAAACAATTCTGCATATATCTTTAGGAGATTCACCTAATAAGAAGTCATTAATGAAGAGTATATATTTGAAGTGATTTATATTTGAAAAGGGAAATTTCCTGACAAATGATTAAAAGGCATCAGTGTCTTTGTTTTCATGATAAAGCTACAATTTACAAAGCACTTTTACACATTTGAGCTCATTAGAGTCTGATAGTTAACTGTGAGACAGGCCTAGACAGTTACTGTTACTGTTTTACAATTGAGGATATTGAGGCACAGATTTAATGGCTTGCCAGAGTATCCAGTTAGTAATTAGAGGTGGTATTAAATGTTACCGTCTGATTCTTATCTAGAACTTCACTGCTGCTAGGAAAAAAAAAAAAATACTATGATGTATGTTCCTACCACACAGAATCAGGCACTGGGCTAGATTTGGGAATTCTATACACAAATACACAAACCCTTATTTGCCTCATCAATAAAATATCTCTTTTTCTTGACACTTTTTAAGAGAAGCTCATTTTTCCAAGTAACTGAAGCATCCAGACCTGTTTACTACACTAAATGAGCATTTTTTCCATGTGGTTTTTATGTCTAAGCTTCTTCTCAGTATAGATCAAGGGTCCACAAGCCCCCGGCCACAGATCATTATGGTCTGTGGCCTGTTAGGAACCAGGCTGCAGAGCAGGAGGTAAGCAATAAGCGAGGGAGCTGAAGCTTCATCTGTATGTGCAGCCGCTCCCCAGCGCTAGCATCACCACCTCAGCTCCACCTCAGATCATCACCAGGCATTAGATTCTCACAGGAGCACCAGTCCCTGGTGCCAAAAAGGTTGGGGATCACTGATCTATAGGCATATAAATGGTCAAGCAGTATGCTCTATTTTGTTGACACATTTCAGGAGCACAATAAGTAAGGAAGGGAGAATACATAGCCCAGAAAAATTTCTCCCTCAATTGTCAGAAAGGACAAGGCTAAATTAAACAAATTCTTACCAAGTATTTGAGATGTAATATAATTTGTAAACAAAAAGAACCAAACATCCCCTCCCACTACCACCAATTTTCAAAAACGTTTGAACGAACCCCTAATAAAATATAACTAAAACCACCTGAATATAAATCCTCAATACACTTACTTAGTTTAGTTATGCTGTTACTTTTATTCTAAACACAATGAAACTATAATGTGTTTAGAATAAAAATAGATTATAACTAAACACAATAGCCTCTACAATGTCTTCTTTTAGCAAAAAAAAAAAAAAAATTTAAGAGCCCACAGACTTATTATATTTATTCCTTCAAAATGCATGGAAAATTTTTAGTACAGTATTTGTTTCTTATTAACAATCAATGGTTTGTTTTTTAGAAATAAGCATGCAAATAATAGAAAAACTAGAATCTCAAAAAACGAGGGCTCATAGTAGTCAAAGATCTGCACTGAAAGTATTAACACCTTCCTTATAACTCTTACTAAAAAACAAAACCTCACATTCCCTGTGAAAAGGAAATATTTTAAATACAAAGACATAAGAATTTACTACAGTTCTTGTACATATTTTTTAGTATTTACATTCCAACAATACTTAGAAGAGCAATATTTTCCTACCAAAGTATGTTCACTCTGAAAATTTATTTTAATGACAACTTTAAAAATTAAGCTGTATTTTAAAACCCAGTGGTTTCTTGCATGTCACGAACATATTTGATATGATTTGTGTGAGAAATCACTCAAGGCATTTCAGATCTTTTATAAAAAACAGAATGATATCCATGCCTAAGACTTGAGGGAATTTAATTACTATACTGTCACCAAGTAGTTATAATCATTTCAGATATAATTAGTTCTCAATATTTAGGTTGGATAGCCTATTTGCTTCCTTAGGTACTAAAGATTTTTTTTTTTTTTTTTTACATTCTCATTAGAAATTAATCTATGTTAGAAACTATACCGAAAGAAACAAGAGAATGTTTACCGCAATATGAACTTTTAAAATACTCTGGGCAAAATTAGAATTCTTTGAGAAAAGGTAAGTTCCTTATGTTTCACAATATACACACAAAATATTCAGGGTAACTTTTAATAAGAGACTGGAAGCTTTAAAACTAAAGATATAAGCCTGAATAAAGAGAATGGGGGTGGAGGATGAAAAAGCTATAGTGCTGGCAATGGAGGACTTTGTTCTTCTTCTATTTAACAATCAGATTCCATAAAACCAGAAAAGAATTTCAAAAAAAGTATTCTGAGGAGGAAATAGCAAGACACAACTCTGAAATAAACAAAATGGCCAAAAACACATGGATAATATAAAATCACATATTAAATTTTGCACAATTTTTCATAAACCTACAACAAATAAGCTATTACCTTAGCTAAAACACCATCACTGTTATAGGGATAATCATATATCCATTAATGGATACTAAGTGCCAATATAAACTACAAACTTCAATTTAATAAACTTTAAGTGTGAAGTTACAGGGAAAAAAGGTTAATGCCTAAAACTTGAATTAGACAAAAATAAAACTCTAGAGACAGACATAAAAGAGCCATAAAAGTTTCCAAAGTACACAGATGGAGCTAAAGCAGTATTTGGAAAAATCTTATATAACAGGTTCTAATTCTGAAAGTTCAGTGGTAAATAGTATATAAGAAATGATTAATTGGGTGGCCTAATAAAATTCTACATTCTATTGCTGATATTGTACAAGGAGGGAAGAGGACCAATTTTTGTTGCTCCTTGTAAAATATTAACAGGTAGTAACTGGCTTAGCAAAAGTGAATGCCATCAAAAACAAATTGACATATTCAAATACAGCTGAAAAAAATATTTTCTTGATGTTCCAAATATGTACCAAACTCTTTTCAAAGATAACCAACTCCTTCATGGAAAAAAAAAAAATCTATTTTAATAACATAGTGGATGGGAGGATTTTAACACAAAACATATCTTAATAAATATCACTGTAATCAATAGCATCAATAACTGCAGTTAACTCTTGGGGAAATCTTGTCCTGTAATTTACTTACCTCCACTGACTGCATCTTGCTCTTCGCCTTCAGGAAATGCTACCTGGCTTGGCAAGCTATTCCTAGACCGAGTAACTGTCTCTAACTGGGAAGCCCGTCCCAATAAAGAGAGCTCATCTAGCACCTCTCCCTCTTTGGCCTCGAGATCTGATTTTGAAGTGGTTAAGGGTTTTATACTTTGGGGTGCCAGCAGCCTGCTGGAGTCATTCAAGCACGCTACTGCGCCACTGTCCAGGCTCAGCACTCGGGCTCGAGTCTTGGCATTATTTGTGCTGGAAGTCCGACGTGTCGTCCGCTTTTTGCCAGATCCTTCCGGACCCAAACGAGATTTGTGTGTGTGCTCAGAGTCGGTGCCCCTTTCTCTAGGAACATGTTTGGTCTTCAGAGCACTGTATCTGCCCTCAGGGGACTGACACGAATGAGAAGTGGTGCTAGAAGAGCTATCACTGCTGAATTGGTGAGCAGACTGAACACTAGATGCTCTGCTCAAGTCACTTTGGTCACTAGAGTCATCGTCGTGACAGAATATAGCACTGTGTGGTTTGGTACCAGAAACACCTCGAAAAGAAACATAGTCCCTATGCCGACTTGAATCAAAACTGCTGGCCCGTTTTTTTCCTGTCCGTCTCCTGCCCGACTTATGGGCAGAGGCTGTCCGGTGGATTAAGCTGGAGGATTTAGGTCGTACATCCCCTTCCTTTTGCTTTCCGCCAATATCTTTCCCAACTTTTGAGTCCACTGAAACAGCGGGCTTATCACTCTGCTCCTCTTTGTTTTCAGCTGTTTTCCCAAGTGGTCTGTCCGCTTGCAAAGTAAATTCATTTGCGTGGGGATTTTTATTGGCTTCTTCAGATGCAGAGGTGCTGAGACCTCTCTGACTGTGAACATCATCAGAGGTATTACAGTCCCTGGCCTCTTGAACCCCACTATTTGTACTCACTTCCAAAGCAGTCTTTTCACTACTAGTCCTTTTGTCACTGGTACAGCTACTCTTGTCCTCTGGGTCAGCACAGCACTCTTTTTTCCTACCATTTTTCTTTCCTACTTTAGGAGACTCCTCATGCTCTGACAAGATGCTCTCTATGTGAGTTGAGCTGGTATGCTCACTCTTATAGCTGCTGACAGTACTGTTGGTATCACGGTCCGTTCCACTGCAATAGCTCTCTGTGGACCCACTACTGCGCGTGCTCAGGCTCCTCAAGCTGTCCATGCTTTTGTCTGCTTTCAAAGGTTTGCTCTTCCCACTCTTTATAGGTGGCTGAGACTTACTGTTTTTCAGCTCACCAACAAGCTGAAATTCCCCGGATAAACCAGAATTTTCCACCAAGGATTCTTTGGATCCAGAATGAGGCTTGGAAGATTCTAACTCGCTAACTGGATCTAAGCCACGTCTTTGCTGGTACAGAGGGAAGTCATTCAGTGAAGCATCTGGAAAAGCCACAGCAGAGCTAGAAGTCCGTGGCACACCTCGTGGCCGGTGATCTTTCCTATAAGAGTGTGAATGCAAAGGAACAAGAGAAGCTACTTCGGTATCACATGCACTGGACAGAGACTGATCGACATGATGGTGGTGGCTGTGACTTGGCAGGCTCGCTTTGTCACTGCAGTCCCGTGGTAAGTCCTGTCCACAAGAAGATAAGGAAGGCTGAATGGAGATGAAGGAATCATTGGAGACCAGACGGAAGAGCTTCCGATCAGTTGCCAAATCTGTTTCAAACACATATTTGGAAATGTTAAAACAAATCTACGATCTGCTTTTTTACTGTTTAACGATGGAAAGAGTTCGCAGCATACAGTAAATCAAGTAAAAACAATTTCTAAAGTAGTTTACTGAATAGTTGGCTCATCAATCCAAAGAGCTGGTTTCTACTTCACAGCTGCAAAAAGAAAGCATTCTATTGATGGAATGAACTAATCACCTCAGAAGAGGTTCTACAGAATAACAATAAAATAACAGATAACAAAGGATTATATTTAAAATTGACCTGGATTTTTATGTGAGCTCTGTCTCTAACTAATTAGGTAGCCCTGGGTTACCTTTCTAAGCCTGTTTTCTCATGTGTAAAATGCAGTAGGAATCTCAGCGAGTAGAACGATGGAATAACTGACATGTGACATGCATTGCTCTGCACAGCGTCTGACAACTACTGCTGCATATCCCTAACTTTAATATGCAAAATTAATGGTAGCTATCATTATTTTACTTCACTAACGCAATACAAAAATCTCTTTGAAAGACCAATGTTTTACAAATCAACAAAAACCTAGTCATTAGAAATAGAAAAAAAATCAAAAGGCTGACTAATGCCCAAACAACATACATCTTCATGTTCAGAATGATTGAAAAGATTAAAACAATAATTATGAGGCAAAATACTGCATTTTCTTGTTTCATCATTGATGCAGCAATTACAAAATGCCTCATGAAAAAATACATATCCCCTGATATCTGTATGACAATACCTTTCACCCTCCCTTTAGGGCACTGATTAGTGACTTGAGTTACCATATATACGATGTGTGTAGATATAAATAAATCCATCTATCTACTCACACTGTAATTTATCTTGAAATAAAGTTTGATAACCAAACTACACAATAGCTGATTTTTTGTACACTTTTGACAGACAAGGATGGTTGAATCTGCTTTTAGTTCAATAAAAAGAAAAATTATTTTTTCTTGTAACTGCATAGAAAAAAATACAATAGAATATGTAATAAGTCTGACTGTTCCAGTAGAATCTCAACAATAAAAGCACACATTTCCCCCTAAGATTAATGTATAGAAAGAATAAATTATTAGAAATGCTTAATTTTAAAAAAATCTAAATCTAGATTATATCTAAATAATTAAAAATTCAGAGTCAGTCTCTAGAATGTACTACATAATTGTGATTTACAAATGACCTATTAGGCCTTTTCTTATGTTTTAAAGTCTTCAAGGTAAGTAAAATCCATGTTGTTATCATTTGTCCAAAAGAGCTGTCACTATGCTTGGGTTATATACGCTAAACACCAAAATTAAATTTAAAGTTAGTACTGTATTTACTTTTTTACAGTATGAAATTATAGTTATTTCTAAAAACTATATATCTCTAATAAGCAAGTACAGAATGGTGTGAAATTCACATTGACTTTTGTAGAATAAAAACTGAAGTAGCCAAAAATCACTAATTCTATATGCAAAAAAAAGACTTTAACAAAATGTTAATCAAAACCAACTCCTTTCTAAAACATTAATAAAGCAGAAATTTAAGGTTTTCATTTTAAAAGGCACAGCCAAACTTACCTTAATATGTGCACTTTTTTCAATGTTGCTAAATAAATATACCATAAAAAGTTTAACTTTAGCTGGTTTTAGGAAACTTTTAATATGGTTTCCTGGACATCTCTCTTACTGGTAGTAATACAGTCAGTCCGAGAAAGGATCAAATCAACACGGAGATATACTTTTTTTCACATAATTCAATTTTTTCCAATCATTGCTACTAGTGGTATTTAGGTAAGAAAAGCATGTTCACATACTGCTCATGATGAAACTGGGATGACTTTCTGTAATGCAATCTGGTGATACAGCCCAAAAACTTCCAAAAGTATAGTCACTTGTGACCAGTAATCTATTTCTAAAAATTGTTGCTAAAGGATAAAATCATATATGAATATAAGGTTTTATCAAAAAATTGTTCATCTCAGGTTATAAAACTTCTTAAAACACAAAAAGTATAAAAATCTACAATAAAAAAGATTGACTAAATTATGATGTCTATTAATAACATCATGCAGACACTGAAACATGTTTTCAAAGATTATGTAATAATATGAGAAAATACTTAGATAAAAAGAAGGAACTATATAAAAAGTTTTATTCCAATCTGTACGAGTTAAAAAAAATACTAAGGGTATATACACATGTTTGTAGAAATGTTAAAAGTAATATACCATAAAAAGAAATAAAGTCTTAATAATGCTACAACATGCCAAGTTAAAGCCAGACACAAAAAGCCACATATTATATAATTCTATATGAATTTAAAAATTTCATAATTTATATGAAATATCCAAAATAGGTAAATACATTAAGATAGAAAATAGATCAGTGGTTGCCAGGGCCTGGTTGAAGAAAGAAATGGGTTTCTTTTGAGTTATAATGAAAATGTTCTAGAATTGGATAACGGTGATGGATACATAACCTAGTGAATACACTAAAAACCACTAAAATGTACACTTAGAAAGGTGAATTTTATGGTATGTAAAATATATCACAGTAAAAAAATAAGAAAAAAGTGATACATTAAAACGTATTAACAACAGTTATCTCAGTGGCAGGAGTGTGAATTATTTTCTTCTTCATTCTTAACTGTATTTTCTAAAATGAACATATATTACTTTTATAAACAAAAATCATACTTTCCTCCTCTCTAATAAATCATCCCCATCAATTATAGAAAACAAGCTGTTATTTCTCCTACATATTCTTACAAAATTCAAATCTTTTATCCTCACTTCCCCTAGTATCACCTTGTATCTCTGATCCCCTTTACGTAAATTCACCAAGAGTACCCTATATAGTTTTCGGTTCTTTTCCTCTGATTCTCTCTTACATGCATTCCCACTCCAGTAAGATGCTTATCAAGGTCATCGGCGCTGTTAAATCTAATGGTCAAACCTCAGTCTCTTATCACCTGACCTATCAGCAACATCTGACAAAACTGATGATGATCACTCTGCATGAAACACCGGCTACAGCCCTCTTGGCTTCCTCACCTCACCAGTTGTTAGATTCAGTCTCCTGGACTTATTAAACTGGAGTGGTGCAGAGCTCAATTCTTCAAACTTTTCATATTCCTATCTATATTCTCTCTTCTGTGTAGAAAACTCATTCATTTTTCTGGCCCCATTACTAAAATTTAGAATACCTAGAACTAGTTCTTCCATCTTCTACCTAGCCCCAGTACTCACTGGGCTAGAGTTCTGATCTTGAGGAAGGAATACATGAGTGAGGCTGGAGAAGGGAACTGTAGATATCCATTCCTGGAAGTGAAAAAGGAGAGCACACATACCCCAAAGCTCAGTTTTCTCTCAAATATCCTGAATTGTATTGATAAAATAAGGGCCAGCTCATCAACTAACAGTTAACCAACTGACTAAAAGTCACTGCCTTGTAAATCCAAACTAGCCAAAGAACCAGAAGAGCTCCAATTGACAGATAAACCAGAATGAACTGCCACTAGGTGGTGCCAAACCGTAGCCAAGACTAATGCAGATTTGGATGAGAGAGCCAGGCCACCTAAACTCCGAGCTGGCTAACAATGCACATTTGCCCTGTTTATTAGCTTCATGATAACACAATCCTACAGCTGGCATGACTGAATGTTTGGAGGGCTATTTACATACTGAAAACTCCCAAATTTAAAACTTCAACCCAGACTTCCTACTTGAAATCCAGATCTATCTAATTATCTACTAATTATTGCTGTTTAGCGGTATAACAGCATCTTGTACCTTACATGCCCCAAACTGAATTCCTTGACTTACCTTCCTTCTCCTTGCTCTCCGTAGCCCTAAATCTGCTCCTTCTCAGTCTTTCCCCTTTCAGTTAACAGGGAGTACATCCTCCTCACTGCTTAACCCAAAACCTTAGTCATCCATGACTATTATTTCTCTCACATGATATATCTAGTCCATCAACATCAACAGCAACAAATCCTCTCATTAATGTCTTCTACACACTCAGACTACCCTAATCTGTGTCCTGGAGTATTGCAATAATCTTGCTAACTGAGCTCCTTGCTTCAGCCTTTGCCCCTTTTAACATTTTCTCAATATAGGAGTCAAGTAAGTCTGTTAAAATATAACACAGATCATGACATTCCTCTGCTCGAAACCTTCAGTAATTCCTCATCTCACTGGAAATTAAAACCAAAATCTTTAAAATGGCTTTCAAGACTATATAATGTCCTCTCACATACTCCACACCAGCCTCACTATTTTTCAAACCTGACAGGCCTGTTCCTACTTTAGAACTTTTGCCTGTGCTGTTACCTCTGCCTAGAGGGAAGCACCTTATCCCCAAATATCATGATAGCTTACTTCTTCACCTCTTTTAGGTTTTGCTCTCAGTGAGACTTTCCCTGGACCACTCTACTTAAACTTATAATTCTCTGGCCCCCACTCCCTATCCTCTGTCTCTATTACTACATATATATTTGTAAGAGTATAATTCCATAATAAGAGTATGGAAGCTACATGAGAGTAGAACTTTTTGTCTGTTTGCTCACTAATTTATTTCCAATTCTTAGAATGATGCTCAGTACATCATGAGTACTAGATACTATCTGTTAAATGTTAATTATGTGGAAAAATGGTATGTGATAAAGCAAGGTACAAAACTATACGACAGTAGTATAATATAGCATTAAAAGCATAATTCAAAACTAGATTGCAATTAAAGAACTACCACTTTGTAGCTGTGTGACTTTGGGCACGTTTTTTAATAACCTCTCTAAGCTATATGTCATCTGTAAAATGAAAATAATATTAACATCAAATGCTTACAGTAAAGATCAACTGAGTGAATGTGTTTAATAACGCACTTAGAAGACGACTGAAACCAGGGGTTGACAGACTAAGGCCCATGGAGCCAAATCAGCACTCTGTCTCTTTCTGTAAAGTCGTAGTTTAACACAGCCATGCCCACTCATTTAGCATTATTTATGGCACCTTTCACTCTACAATAGCAGTTAGAGTAGTTATAAGAGAGACGATGTGTCAATACAAAGCTATCTGACCGTTTATATAAAAAGTGTGCTGACCCCTAACCTACCTAATAAGTACGTAGTCAGTGAATGTAAGACATTATCTGTGTCCATGTGTGTCTGCCAGGTGTGTATAGAATTCCTAACCTGCCACTCTAGAAACTTCTTGCTTGTGCATGGTACTTTCCAGATATAAAATAAAAATATATGACCCATAAATACAATGGTGCTAGCCCCTCTAAGATCAATACCTAGTTTTTGAGATATTCTCATAATTACATATTATAGAATGAGATACTATAATTCTCAAACCAACGAATTCATCTTTACTTTTTATAAGAAAATAATTTCTGTATCATACAGTACATTTAGGAGTATTTTTTTAGTGGAAAAGAGTAGGCTGGCAGGGGTAGTCCACAAAAGCAAATAAACAATGATGGGGTACTACAATTCAAAACAAAGCAGTCACAGCGATAAACTTAAAATTCCAAGTACCAGTAACAAAATATGCTTGTAAAAATTAGACCTGGGTAAAATACTAAATTAATAGGAAAATGTCATAATTTAGTGGTCTATTTGTCATTTCATAAATCAGTTTCATAACCAAGTACAGGAAAATCGTCAGCCTGCCTGTCTACCAAACACCTCCCACAGACTAATAACGAACAGGCTGCGTGAGAATAGGGAAACAATTTTCTGTCTCACTGATTATATAACATGGGATAAATGGGGTTGACACATCTATCCTTTCATGTTTTAAAATTAAAAATCAAACGTAAAAATGTGGCAGTTATTAAAAAAAAGAAAGCAAACGCCAAGAAAATCCAGAGTACTCATTTACGATGGAGTTGAATATGAAGGGAAAAAAAATAACTTAAAGCCAAAATTTCTATTAAAAATCTACTACAGGAGTTACCATGTTGGAGAAAGACATACAGTTTTTCAGAAACTTCAACAGCAAGTTATTTTTCTGTTAAAACATACTATTAGGCAAGACATGAAATAGCTGGCATTTAGAGGTTACACTGAATGAAAAATAGCAGTTCTACATTCAGGTTATCACCACGCCAGGCAAGACACTCTGACTGACAAGAAGGATAGCAGATTCTCATCTCTCATCTCATACTCACTCTGGGGCATATGCTCATAAAATCTTTCCCACCATGTTTACTCAGCAGAACATGCACAACTGAATTCTAGGAAGCTAAAAGTACTTCTAACACTGCAGTGTTATCCTAGTAAATGATTTTAATGCTTCTTAAAAATACCATATTAAATTATGATTAACTTCTGCCAAAATGTAAGAGGCATATTCTACAAACTTATCCTGGTCCACCACAAAATACAATGTCACTGTGAAGTATAATGTTCTTACCTTGTTCTTCACTTCCTTCCTTACAAAGACTAGAGCTCTGGCCCAGACTTAAACTGATATCATCAGAAGTTTTAGCAGTGTCTGTATCTCCTACAAAGTTAAGAGAAACATGTGAAGATATGTTAGTAAAGACTGTATGCTACAGCATAATGAGGAAGGATATCAAGTATCATAGATCTCTACTATACTAGTTAACCATACACTATATCAGCACACTATATCTACTAAAGCAGTTTTTGTATATCAAGAGTTATAATAATGGAAGACGCAGTGAACTAACAGGAAGTATCACAGACTATCAGACCACATAATTATTCCCATAGCCCTATAAACCAAATCATATGGAAAGCTTCATATTGTTTGTTAGCTAATAAAACTATTTGTTCAAAAAAAAAGTTTTTAAAAAGAAATGAAAATTATATAACAACTTGAAACAACATAAATTTCCTTCCCAGAGCAAACCAGAAATCTAAAAAATTACAGAGTAAAAATAATATGAATTTATCTGAAATAGGTATATTGGATAAAAGATATATATAAGATGTACAGAAAAACACTTCTTTTAGTGTCTCATTTGCATCCAATTTAAAGGTTTCACAATAATTTACTCAATTTTCCACAAACCTCAGCAAAACCCATGAAAGTATCTTCCCTCAAGGCAAGGAAGTTTCTTAGAGATAAAAATTTACAATGTAATGCAAATGGTCAAATACGTTTGTGAAATTTGGATGATGAAAAGGAGACAATTTAATTTAAACCAAGTAATTTTTACTATAAGATACATAATTTTATCTACAAAATAATTTCTATCTATAAAATAATTTTCAGTTCACATGAATAAACGGTACTTTGTTATCTTTATTAAAATCAGAAATGAAATGGAAAGTCATAGACAATTTCCAAGTTAGATCACATCTACCTTTAATAGTTGCTGCTGTTCCAAGACGAGAAGAACCAGATCCAATCTGAAAACATGACATGAATTTAAGTAAAACTAATTAAAATGCTAGCTATGTCATTATCAACATACATTAGCAAGAAAATCAAAAAATTATCATATTATCAAAACATGTTATCAGTCACTTATCAATATTAAAACATACCCTTTAGGCATTGCACATCAGAGCCACAACCTGTTTGCTGGAGCACACACTGTGAACGTATGTCCCACAGATGTGCTGGGACACCGAACGGCTGCATCTCTCTGCACGCTCAGGACTGGCAGAGGCCCCATGGAGGGAAGCCTCCAACCTTAAGCAATCATACAATTACTATCATTTTTTATATTGCACCATGATATGTTCATGTTATAAACAAAAGCAAAATAGGTGTTGAGTCTATCTAAAATAAATTTAGACTTATCAGGTCATATAAAGGAAAGGTTTGGAGGGAAAAAATATACATGCCATGAAGAGCAATCTAAATCTTCAACTGTCAAATTGTTCATGAATAAATATGTACTTTCCTCAGTTCCAGACATAAAGTAAGTATGTCTTTGTAGACTGCTATAACATACTAGAAAGAATTAAAAACTAAGCCATCCATGAAAAATGAATTTTTAGCAAACTAAAATCTACTGAACATTTAGTGCTTATACTAAAGAAGGCATAACACTTCCCTAAAATTTCACAACCATCATTTATTATACTATTATAAAAATTATAGAAACAAACACTACAAATTCCACAAACACATTAAGAAAGCAAAATATAACATGAAAATTACTAAATCAACAAGTCTTGGTAACTCTACAATCTATTTTCAAGGGATTCGAGAAGAAAATGGTCAGATTTAACACCTTAGAATAAAATTAAGAACATTCAAAAATTACTTTGCATTTTAGCAAGTCTTTCCTTTCACTGATTTAATTGAACAGAAGTACACCTGTCCTTCAATTTACACAGTATTTTTTAACCCATGTTTTTTTTTTATATGCAATAACTATTTCCCTCGTTTACATGGGCTTTTTATATGCGGTTTCTATTTACCGTGGTCTCATTTTACATGGTTCTTTCTTTTTCATTTCCAATATTTGCGACTGGTCTTTCTAAAAAATACCTTAACTCAGCAGTGAACAAAGAACTAATACTAACACAATTATTAATGATCTTCCCATTCATTGGATGGCAAATAAAAAAGCATGGGTGACTATTGATGTTCTTCAGGATTGGTTTTACAAACGTTTTAAGTAGAAAACTATGTGAAGGAAAAAATGTCTTCTTTATAAAATGTTTTTAATTTTAGATAATGTACTTGGCCATCCACATAATTTAGAACATCCAAATATAAATATTTGCCATCAAATACAACTTCCTTGACTTTCCTTTAGATCATGGCATTATTTCCATTTTTAAGAGTAATTATATTAAATGGAGTTTTAATGATATTTTTAATAAACTTGAAGGAATCATTTACAGTTATAAAAACAAGGAATAAATACAAAATTTTAAGTTATCTTTAAGTTACATCAAGAATACTGCTTTAGCTTTGAGTGATATAAAGTCATCAACTTTAAATGCTTACTGGAAAGCAATATGGCCAGAAGTTGTTGTATCAAGGAATATGGTTCCAACAACTGAAAAAGGGATTAACTGGTATTATTAATTTATTAAATAAATTTCAAGAAGAAGGCTCTGATAATTTGAATGTAATGATATTAACGAATTACTGGTTGATCATGAATTAAATGATAATGAATTAATTCGCTTACTATATGAAGACCATCCTGCTGATGAATATGGCAGTGACCTTGATTCACTGAAGAAAATATTTACAAAGCTCTTCAACTGGCCACAAAACTGGGAAACTGCAATTCTAGATATTGATTCAAACATCCAACGAGTCTTAAAATTTCAAAAATATTTTTAAAAATGTTGCAGTGAATGTCGAAGAATTTATGAAAACTTAGCAAAAGATGAGATTGAAAAAAGATCATCCAAAATCATAAACATAAATAATGAAACCAAAGTAGTACTTCCAAATATTTCGAGCAACAAGGATAGTGACCTTGTGCCAATTAAAAAGAGAAGGTTGATTGCTTTACAGTAGAGACGTCGACAGCAAATAAAGCTTATTTTGTTTTTTTTTTCTGAATTTTCATTAGCATTTTTTGTGAAAATACGTGAAATGATTATTTTTATGACTTATATTGGCCTTTTTTTTGCATTTTTTTTATTACTGGTGGACTCTTTTTATACAGTTTTCTTCCACATAAAAAAAGACACATGGAACAGATAACCCACATAAACTGAGGGATGGGTGTATACAATAAGAAACTGGCTTATAATATAGGTTAATATTAAGTTGAAGGGGCATGAGGGACTTCCTTGATCTGGATGGCAATTAAATGGGTGTGCATATATATACAGAAATCCACTGAGCTGTACACTTAAGGTATGTATGCTATGCTGTATAAAAGTTAAATGGCAGTGAAAGTAAAAATAAGTATACACAACATATTAAAACTACTAATAAACTCAATGTAGCCAATAAAAAATAAGCTTTGGAATATTTTTAACTGTTTACTAAGCTTCGTGCTTAGCAAAAATATAGTTCCTATGAAAATTCAGTTAAAAAGAATGTTAATAAAAAATACTACTACTAAATAATCAAAAATTAAATAGCAAGATAAAACCAAACACGAACTGACTATTATAAACAAGAGAATTCCTGAGACCATCATCATCAGGAGAGAAAAGGGCAAAATAAAATCACATGGGTTCCTACCTGGTTGCTTGGATCTAGGCCAGCATAAGAATTTCTTGAACTGCAACCAACTGGTGGTGTGGCCTCACGAATGAACTCGGACATTTCAATCCCTCCACCAGGATCACTATGGGAAAAAATGATAGAAAGAGAGTAACTGCCATTATTTGCCACCAACAGTTTTCTTTTTATCATTTTTTTCTATAAAAAAGAGGTTCTGATTTTTAATACATCAAATGGCAAAAAAAGAGATCATTCCTCATTTATGAGTCTAATAATTTGAATTATTTTATAGCTATATCACTATTTGAAATATTTAAAGCACTCTCCCAAACTGTGTATACCCAGTCCACTAGAAACTAATCTTGATTACAATTGCAGCATACTAAATATAGCATGTTTTATAATATGTGCCGCAAAAACACTCTAGCAAAAAAATGATTTGCCTTTTGTTTCCTAAGATCAAAGAGAAATCAGCCATTGTAAACACAGAAAATAATCAGATCTTACCTACCACTCTCCAAGAGCAGTCTGACTGAGCTGAATGACACAATAATAAACACGAAAGGAAACACGCATTCTGGTCAAGTTATTTTTATCTGTATTTTTTAAGTTAACAGCATTTAACTGGGATACTAATTTGTTTTACAGAATTAGAAACCAAAGATTTTAGATGTGTGAATGAGTTAAAAAGCTTAAGTTAAAAAAGTAAAATGACATTCACTGTAAAGTATCAAGGAGCATTTAACAAGAGAAAAGTGCTAAGTTCAGAGAAGTGAAGAAATCTACATATAGTACTTAAAAGATAATGGGTTTCCCAAAAAGATCACACCAAACTTCAGAAAAACTTATAAAATTTTAAAATAACATTCCTTAGGAACTCAACTTTTAGGAAAACTCAGACCTAAAAGTTATCATAATCCTACTTTTTGCCCCAAGTTTTTTACTTATTCCATCTAGAGTAAGTATTAAATAAATTTATTTAGCTACAATTATCAAGGATAAAAGCTCTAGTATATATGCTAGGCATTATAGCAAATGTGAACTATCTTGCCATCCAGCATCTAATTCAACCTCCTGGTTAACAAAACAAAAAAAGCAACCCAAAATTCTTCTGGTAAACCACCCCATTCCAAACTCTCATATGGTTTTAGGTGAAGATGACCCCATCTTCAGGTTTAGGAGGGGAGCTCTACTGGCCAAAGTCAATCAGCATGACCCATTCTCTTAGTTACAGAACTTAGTTATAGAATAAGCACATGACTCAACTCAGGCTAGCATTAATCAGACCAGAAAGAAGTATTCTATTGTTGAAAGAGGAAATTTCTCTATAATTAGAAGACTTAAGGCCTGCAGCTCCTGTAGCCACATTATGCCCACAAAGGGACAGCCTGTCTAAGAAGCCAATGAAAAAAAAAAAAAAAAGAGCACAGCCTAGTGAAGAGAAGCAGGACCATGAAGCAATTGTTAGAAACCACAGCTTGCCACATTTGAAACGACATCCCTTATATACAGACTTTTCAGGATTGTGAGCCATAAATTCCCTCAGCCTGTTTGAATAGGGTATTCTGATAGCTTCAATGAAAAGATACAGGTAAAGCAGACTTTGCTTACAAGTATACCTTCCTTTTAAGTATCACTATAGCTGTTTGAATTCTAGTGTGTTTTGATTATTAATGGTTTTATAACTATCATGTCCCTGTTTGCTTACTGGGTTCCTAACCAGACCACAGACTATAGTTAGCTAATGCTCAATAAAGAAAATCAGCTAAGTTGCTACCCACTGATAATAGTAAAACATATTGAAACTGAGTTACAAACTTGATGGCCAATTCAACATACTTGAGTTTGTTAGCTGCTTGGTGCTAACTCTTGCTAGATATATAGACCAGAATGAGAAATAATTTTCTAATCTGCCAAAACCTTAAGTGTGTATACAGCGACAGTTATCACCACACCAAATTAGCAATGAGTAATAACCAGCAAAATTATTGCTATCACCACTGAAATATATTCTCTAAGTCAGATTCCACAGAAATTGAAAGACGAAGAACAAGCTAAAAATTAAGAAATAAAATTTTCAACACCAGAGGAAGGAAAGAGAGCTCTCATCTTGCCTAGTTTACGTACATCAGCTTTACTGATATATAATGCATATACCATCTAGTTAAACTGCACAATTCGACAGTTTTTAATATATTCATAAAGTTGTACAACCATCACCACAGTTAATTTAGGAACATTTTTATCACCTTAAAAACAAACCCCTTTAGTTAATACTACCCACCCCCATCTCCAGCACTTACCATTACCCCCTGCCCTAAGTAGCCACTAATCTACTGTCTCTATAGATCTGCCTATTCCGGATGTTTCACATAAATTGAACCATATAATATGTGGTCATTTGTGTCTGGCTTCTTTCACTTAGCACAATGTTTTCACGACTCATCCATGTTGTAGCATGTATTAGTACTTTATACCTTTATGTGGTCGAATAATATTCCATTGAATGAGTACAGCCTATTCTGTTTATCCATTCATCAGATGATGGACAATCTAGCCTAGTTTTTACATCATTTCTGATAGCAAGTCCAGATGATTAAAATCTGCATGCAAAATCATTAATAACAAATAAAGGCAAATATTCACCAAGTACTTATTACATTCGAGTCATAGGAGCATGTGCTTTATTTTCTCATGGACTATTCCCTTGAAACCTATGATATATATACTACTATCTTCATTTTACTGATGAAAAACTAAAACCAAAAAAAGGTGTAAATGCTTGCTTAAAGTCTCAGAGAAGTAAACAAAATAAACTGAGTCACTGGTACATTGAGTTCAGGTAGAAAGGGAGAAGAAAAATAATACTCAGCACTCTATAATATATTATCATATCTTTTCTTTTTTTTTCCCATACACCTGAGCATAGGTACTCATAACAGTAAGGAATAAGACAAGATTTGAACACCATGTCTATAAAACTGTAAAGCCCACAGTCTAAGACACCATTACTGCCTTTCGACAAACAGGAACTGTTCTCTTTCCAGTTCAAAACCAAACATAGACACCATTATCTGAGGTTTCTTAATTTCAGCACAACTGACTTTTGGCCAACATAATTCTTGACTGTGGGGGACCATCCTGTGCATAGCAGCATACCTGACTTCTACCCTCTAGATGCCAGTAGCACTCCCCTCTTGTTGTGATAAGCGAAACCGCCAAATGTTTCCTAGGGGGTAAAATCACCCCTAATTGAGAAAGAAAGATCTAATACTACATTCAATGGCCAATACTGAGTGGGAAGGAGGTATTAGGAAGCAAAAAAGATGAAGAAAAAACTGTACACCTCTTTTTATTTAAAAAAAAACAATCCTCTAGCAAAATTACTGTACTTCTCTCTTTCACAAATTCCAAAGTAGAACTTTGAGCCAGCTGTAAGTGTCCTAAATGTAGCTAAACATATAAAATGGCTGAGTAAGAATTTTCTTTATTAGCAAGACTTGCAGATTTTTGAAAATGAAGATTTCAGTACATACCTGGAAAGTATAGTAGTTTACAATTCTCACAGAAGCAAAATGGTTTACTGCAGTAAGCAATACACCAAATTCAAGGGATCTCTACCTTTATGCCTTAATTTCCCCATCTGTTAAAAAAAAAAAATACCAGGTACAGGGAAAGGCAGAAAAGCAGAAGGGGTCTAATCTGAATTATAAAGAAGACTTCAGAAACTAATTCATTATTAGTATCATTAACTGCTCAGGCTTTAATCAGAAACTTCACAGCACCACTCAGTACTAAATTTACAAATCTAAACTAGATTACAATGATGTTCATAAACGTATGAATAGATAAAAACAAAGTCCCTAAACGGAATAAATCTTCTTCAGAAAACTTAGCCTAAAGTTCACCAACATATAGTTTAAACAGATCCTTACAATACTGCAAGTATTACTGCCATAAAAAAAGAGAAAATATGGTCTCCTAAATATTTTTATTTAAATCATAAAATTCAATGTGCTAATTTCCTCTCCAGAAACATCAGAAATGCAATATAAACATTAATAATTTTTACTTTCTCTAAAATGAAGATTTAATAAGTATTTTTGAACTGCTGCACCACAGCCAATGAAAACAATCAGGCTTAAGCAGTCCTACTATATTAATTAATTCATGCAACAAACTGACAGCTATAGTGTATCAAGCATGGGATAGGCTCTTTCTTGTTCATTTCTTTTCCTCAGAACAGAGTGCAAGAGTCACAAGTGGGAAGGTGGAAAAAGTAGGATGTCAAAAACAAAAATCTACAACAAAGATCTTATTTGATGGTGAAACTTAAAAACAATCTCTTTATGATTAGAAAAAGATAAAGATGTACACCAATACTATTTCAATTTAACCATTTGCTAGAAGTCATAGCCTATGAAAAAGTTAAACAAGTACAAGAACTAGAAGAAATAAACTGTCATCATTTACAGAAAATGAAGAAATAACCTGCAAAGTTTCAATATTAATAAGGGAATTTAATAAGGTTGCTGGATACAAAGTAAACTACTACATTTAAAGGAAGAAAAACAAAAAATAATTATAAAAAATTTTTATAATAGCAAAAACTATAAAATAACTTGGCAAATTAAACAAAGCTACATTAGCCCTTTCATGAACGAATGATAAATCTTTACTAAAAGACATTATAGACTAATTAAAGACTAAATAAATGGAGAGATTCAATATGATCAAGATTATTGATCCTCAGCAGAGAAATCTACAGGTTAAATATAATTCCAATAAAAATCCTAAATTCTTGCAGACTTTGCACAGAAGACTCTAAAGTTTATATCAAAAAGAGCCAAGAATAGCAAAGTCACTTTTGAAAAAGGAACATGATAGGTTTGCCCACCAGATATTAAAAGTCATGATGTAAAGCTACAGTTATTAGGATAGTGTGGTACTGGCACAGGCAGAGCAACTAGATCAACAGAACAAACAGAGCCCAGAAACATCCTCACCATATACGGAAACGTAATTTAAGACAGAGTGAGTAATGCAAATCATCAAGGAAAAGATAGTCTGTTTAACAAATACTGATTAAACCAGTTATTGACAAAGACAATAACAAGTCTTGAATCCCTACCTGACATCACAGATTAGAGTAAGTTCCGGTAGAAATGATATGTGAAAACAAAAGAAACACGAAACTTTAAAAAGACAATATAGGAGATTACCTATCTGATCACTGTGAAAGAAATAATAAGTAAAAGCAAGTCACAAAAATGCTAATTACCAAAAAAAGATAAATCTTATATTAAATTTAAGAACATATGATAATCATAAGAAACCTTAAGGAAAGTGAAATGACAAGTCATAAACTAGGAGATGTCTGTAATGTACATATAACCAATAAAGGAGTATTATAAACATATTAAAAATTATTAATTAATAAGAAAAAGACAACTCCAAAGAAATATGAAACAAGACATAAATGTGCATTAGAAAAAACAGAAAACTTAATTGGAAAATGTGTATATAAGATGCTCAACCTCATTAGAAATCAGAAAGGTTCACTAAAAGTCACAATGAGACATATTTAACACTTACTTGAATGGCAAATTTTTAAAGCTTACCAATATCAAATACACACAAGGATGTGGAACAACAGGACTTTCACGCACTAATAGTGAGAGTATAAACTGGTACAATCATTCTAGCAAACAGTTTGGAATTACCTAATAAAACCGAACATGAAAATACCCTATGAACAAGCTTATATACACCATGTGCAACAAGAGACGTACACAATAATGTGTTATCAGACCAAAAAAATTGGACAGCTATCAACAAGAAGGATGGATAAGTGGTAGTCTCCTCATACAGTGGCAGACTATACAACAGTAAATATGAATAAATGACAGCTGTAAGAATCGGCATGGTAAGTCTATAAAATACAATATTCTGAACCAAAAAAAACCCCTCAACTAGGTATACATACTGTATGATTCCCTTTAGGATGTCATAAAGCAGATAAAATTAAATAATGTATGTTTAGAAATATCTACAAAGATAGCATAACAATAAGAAAAGTGAAGGCATATTAACACAAAATTTAAGATAATAGTCACTCCCCCAAAAAAAAGAGTAGAATAAAATTGCAGAGGAGTGCATGAAAACTTGTAGGGCATTTGTACAAAGTCCTATTTCTTAAGCCGTGTGTAGAATAATTAAGTATTCACTTGATTACTATTTTCTAAATTACATATATAAGTGATATACTAATTGGAAATATATTTCACAATAAAAAATTCTTTAACTGAAAAAAAATGAAAAAACAATTCAGTAACAAAAGCAATTAAAAATATATACAATATCCAGAAATATTAAAAGCTAACAATTACTGAGTGGTTACCATATATCAGGAATTGTTCTAAGTGCTTTACATAAATTATTCTCATTCATTCTTTGTAGTAATACTATGAGACAGTACTATTATCTGCCTCATTATTCAGATGAGAAAGCCAAGATATAAAAAGCTTTAATAACTTCTCCAAGGTCATACAATCAGGAAGTGATTAAAGGCCAGCAGATTAAGTGCAGAATCTACATTCTGTTTGCTTACCCACTATACGAGGTTATGTATTTCCTAATAGAAATAGAAAAGACTTAAGAAATACTCAGAACCCATTAAAAAAAAAAACTGGTTTTAGGAGACATAAAAGATAAGTGAATAAATACATAAATATACCTTGTCCCTAGATGAAACAAATTTCCTACTTGAAAGGTTGTGTTCTCTCCAAACTTAAAACAAATATCATCAAAATTTTAATGGAATTTCTGGAAAATGAGCACACAAGGGGATATCTCACAAAAAAAAACTATGCAAGTATATGCATGAGAATAACCAAGATAATACTGAAAAAAAAAAAACCATTAAAAAGGGATTCACACTGCTAATTATTAAGCATATCAGAAAGCCATATAACAGTATGGTATAAACAAAAAAGACAGAAAAATCAATGAGGCAGAAAACAAAGTCCAGGAACTGACATAAGTATGCTATATGAAAAAAAAAAGAATTTAAAATTACTGTGGAAAGAAAATGCATTATTCGGTAAATGGTATTGGAGTTAACACATGTAAAAAAGAAAAGAAAATGTTTTCAGATTGACCACAATTTAAGAGTGAAAAATAAAATAATACTGAAAGTAGATATAGGTGAATATATAATTTAGGAAAAGAAAAAGGCTTACAAAACTTGATATCAAACACACGACTAATAAACATTCACAGAACAGATCACATAAAAGTAAACTGTGGCAAATAAATAAAATGCCATAAACTGAAAAAAACTACTTGACACAAAAGATAGTAAATATCCTCCATAAATAAATATCTCCTCCAAACAAATGACCAATAGAAAAACAAACAACTGACAAAGTAACAAATATAAGTGGCAATAACACAAGAATACCTCCATCTCACTAGTAATCCAAACACTGAAAAATTAAACAATAAGATCTCTATCACAGTTTTGACAAAAAAATCAGAGTTGTCTAAAGTCCAAAAAAAAAAAAAAAAGCCCCTAACTGCTGATCATGGTAATTAAAAGGTCATGTATACTGAAAATTCTAAACGTGGGTATTGCTTTCTAGTAATACTACCTCTGTTAAATTTTTTGTTAAAAATTTAATCATTTAAAATTTAAAGAGTAATCTAATATTCAATTTTGAAAATAACTGAAATAACTAAAAACAAGATAGTTAATTATGCTATATACACAAAATAGAATACTATGTAGTCAAACATAATATCAGAGAAAAAAGTGTTTTCACTATTTCAAATATTCCCTAAGTATCTAACAGTGCCAGACATTGTTTTAGAACCTAGAATTATAATAGTTTGTAAGAAAAGGCCCTTGCCTTCGAGAGGTTTATAAATTCAAATAAACGATTAAGTAAGATAATTTCAGATAGTGATTAATGCTATAAATAAAATTATTACAAGAGTAAATTATTCAATGAACAAAGAGAGTAATCGTGCTAGGGATAGAGATAAACATATTTAAAAAGAGATAAACGAAAGCTTTCATTGCACTGGAAAATATACAGAAACATTACTTGTCTTGTATCATTTCTATCTTGACACCCAAATACTTAATATTATACTCAGTGGAAACATGACATAGTGGTGAAAAGTATGGACTCCAGACCTGACTGGATTATCTGATCTTTCTCACCTTAGTTTCCACATCTGTAAATCAAGTAGAATAACCATATCTACCTCCAAGAATTGTTTTAAAGAATGAATGAGTTTATACATGTCAGGTATTCAACAGTAAATTTTTTAAGTTATACTGGTGATAATACTTATTATTTCTATAAAAGTCACAATAAACTTTTGAATATGAATAAAGTAAATCCCTCTGTCAAAAAGAGAAAGTGGGCGAGGCCAAAGTAATAGAATGCGATTCAGAGTCGAAGTGGGAATACCTGAGCTGGGACAGGAAAAGAAAGCCTCCAGGAGGAGGTGATATTTACATAGCTGAACCCTAAGAAGTCAGTTATGCAAAGATCTAGGAAAGAAACAGCTA
Source organism: Rousettus aegyptiacus (assembly GCF_014176215.1). NCBI lineage: Eukaryota > Metazoa > Chordata > Mammalia > Chiroptera > Pteropodidae > Rousettus > Rousettus aegyptiacus. Next base: position 150,257,168 of record NW_023416306.1, on the reverse strand, counting down.
AGTTTCTAAGTTGAGAACATGAAATTTAAAAATATTTACAATAAAGTGAAAAATAAAATTACAAGTGTCAAATAAAATATTATTTGGTTAATATATATTATAAATATATAAGTATATATACATACTAAGATTTATAAGTCATGCTTTGTCATTTCTTTAAACTGTTTTCATTTGTTTTGGTCTTTATGTGAATAATTATTATGCAATTATAGCTATTATTGTTCCCACATGTGATTTAGTAGTAAGGCCAAGGATATTGATTTAATCCCTCAGATATGCCAGTGACCTCTGTTGTGGTCTAACGCGACAACCTGTACTTGTCATTGTTATCAATAGTGGTTAGATCTATCACTGTCTTAAAACCACATAAACAAGCCTACAGACATGCCACCCTAAACACACCTGATCTCATCTGATCTCAGACGCTAAGCACAGTCAAGCCTGGTTAGTACTTGATGGGAGACCACCTTGGAAGACTGGGCGCTGTAGGAATGCATGCATAAATAAATAAATAGACAAAGCTTCGAATTGAAATAAATTTATATTTTAAAAAACCACATAAACAGAAAAGGTATAACATAATAATCACATCACTGTACACATGTAAGATCTACATCACTACAAACTAAGTGACGTGATTTCCTTACCTTGGTCCATTGCTGTCTTTTCTCCTAGTTGAACAGTTGCCTTGCTCAGCTCTGGCTCCCTGATCTGTGAACTCATTTGTGTTCCTATCTATAACTTCTCCAGCATCAAGTGCTCTGTGGAGTCGATAGTTGATCATCTTCAAAACAATGAAAACAGCAGCTATCACAGGACAATAAACTGCTACTATAATCATAGAAGAAGGAAGGGCCTTTAAGAGAAAGAAAATAAAAGATATGCATTTTAAGTATTTTATATTTCATTCCATCCACTAGAGAACTATTTAACTAAAAAATACACATACACAGTCACACACAAAGCGACAATTATGTTACAGTACCAACTTGAATAGGACAGCACTGCCCAATACAGTAGCCACTAGATACATGAGGCTATTGAGCACTTGAAATATGGTTAGTCTGACCTGAGTTGTGCACAATAAATAACACTGGATTTTGAAGACTATGAAAAAAAATGGAAAATATTTCAATCATTTTTATGTTGATTACACATTGAAATAACATTTATAGTACCATGTTAATTAACATATTAATAAAATTAATTTCAACTGTTTATTTTTACTTATTTTTAATGTAACTACTAGAAAATTTTTAATTACGTATGTGGCTCACATTTCATTTCCATTGAACAGCCCTGGCATAAAGTCCACACCGAAAAGCTCATAATACAACTGGAGTTAAGGTATCACATTGCGTAATACGTGAATAAGACAGGGTTGTAATCCAAATATATATAATCCCTGTTTATATGCTCTCTGTAACTTCCTAAGGATATAAACATTCTGTGTTCTAGAAAACTGTAATTTAAAACTGTCATGAGAATAACCTCAGAACTGTGACTAAAGAATCAGATTAAGACATGGGAAGACATGCAAAATTCAAGTATGTTTTATTTTAAAATACATTTAAACACTTAAATACTTAAAAATTGTAGACTGCCAAATAGAAAAAAAAAAAGACTACAGAACACAATCAAGTAATAAATGGATTAACTGAAACGCGTGAGAGGCATCCTGGGTGTGGGGACTGCAGACTTATCACACCTGAGGATTCAGGGATGTGGACTTGAGACCAGGGTGGCGGCCTTAGAGATCACCTGACTTGGAAGGCCTGGCCTCAGGGTCACTGCTGGCAGAGACTGTAAAACTAGGCTCAACTTATGCCCACTTTTATGAGAAAAACAATCTCTCTGGATGTCTGTAACTCTAGATTCCAAATGTTTTCATAAGATTCAAATTCGGTTATCTGAAAACAAGGCTCCAAATTTTCTTGGAAAGGTAACCTCAAATTGCATCCCCCCCCCCAAAAAAAAAGTGAAATTGACAAGGTCCTGGTAAACCAGGCAGGTTTATCATACAGATATGATATGATTTGTTTTGTTTTAAGTTATTTGGGAGGGAGAGGGAACTGTATGGTTTGGAATTGGGAGGGGAAAAAAGTAACTCAATCCCACAGTTTAATACTTCTGGATTGGATATGAGAATAATAGGTATATACTTGGTATTTTTAAATACTTGGATTAAGAATCCCTTCACATTAGTGTATCTAAAAAATAAAACTAATTCCAATTTAAAAATGTCATTGAATAACTGATTTAGGCTTATGATTTTAACCTGAAAATATGTATTTAAAATTTTACAAAATCCATAAATGCCAGATTTAGAAGTTACATACTTAGAAATATTTGTCAGATAATTTATGTACTTAAAAATGAATACTAAACTTATAAATGCAATTTAAATTAAAAGAATATTACGCCATATTTTAAAAAACTAAACTTCTTAAAAATGTTAAAATTTGTTCGATATGTAAAGACTTGAGTTTAAAATTCTAAGTTAATTTATAGCTTTTCTGAGCAGAAAATACAGACACAAAACACATACACATTCAAATTAACAAAAGTTTCAAAGTTAATGCAAACATGAACACATATACTGCTTAGAATATTTACAAAAGTTCTGCATGATGCTGGTTTCCATATGTTTACATAAATACTGGAATTCTTGGAGTTCCAGTTCAACACCCTTATCTACAGACAGAAAATTGAGTACTCACTTTAAATGACTTAGCCAAGACCACCCATCCTAATAACATCTTAATTACAAAATAAAGCAGTTTCTTATGCCTATGTCACTTCATGTTTTACTATATACAATGACACCAATTTCATTTTCGAATGTAAAGTGTCAATGAAAAATGAGTCAGAGTTCCATTATTATTCAACATAGTCTATATGAAGATTTAAATGACTGATTATATTAATTAAAGGGATGAAAACAGAAGAACTTCACCATTATAACTCAGAGTGGCAGACAAATTCAACAGAAATGTTAATGGTCCCTCCACATGGGAAAAAAAATTAAAGAGACTACTAAATATCGAATGGTATCCCCTACTTGCCCTTACAAAAAAGTCAAAGATTATGAATGCTTAAGACAAATCTAAATAAACTCTTTCTCCCTAGCATTATATTGCTCAGAGTAGCAGATAATTAAGTGTTAAGAAACACACTAAAATGTGTAGGATCTATACGGGAAGTTTAGAATTTCTTTTTTAAAAACATTGAACACTACAAAGATAAAAAAATTTAAGTGACCCTTTCATACTAGAAACCCGTATCAGATGATTCATTTGTACTTTCTACTCAAACTACAAAAGGTACCCAACTTATTTTACACTATGTGGTTTAAATGTTTTAGCCCTGTCAGTAATTACCTGAGGTTTCTAGGTGACAGAGGACAGCTGTGCTACAATTTCACTTTTCCCTTACTGGGTAAAGTGCATAGACACACACACTGGGCTGTTGTGTGACTTTGTTTAAACTTTTTCCCTACTCAACTTGCATTACTTCATTGGGCTCTTGGCTAATCCCAGCAGAGCTGATAGATACTATTAGTATCAGATCACAAATGGATCATAAACCCTCCCTGTTACTGTGCTTCACTAATATCACAAGAAAATTTTAAATGATGTCTGCCTTTACACGTTTTCAATGACCTCTTAAAACCAAACACCAAAAAACTAGAAACCAATTAGATCACCTATTTTTCAGTTTTATGAATTATATACCAAACGGCAAACCAAGTAGTAGTTACTATTTGCCTTTACTATTTTATTAAATTAGATAGTTCAACACTGCTTTCAAAGAAAGATCTTCAGAGACATTCAGAATTCCATTTACCAATAAGCAGCTTCTCATGGGAAAGCAGATTTTTTTTCTGAAGAAAAAAACTCTTACAAGATAAAAATGTTTACATTTTTGTTAAAAATATAATTTTTGTATCCCATTCAACCCAATTCTAAATTAAAACATCTATTTTGAATTTTTAGGAGGGGCAGGTGTTTATTGACTTAAGGTTAATTACATTCCATAATAAACAAAAGTGTCAGTATTTTCAAAAGCATACATTCTATCTTCGTAGGTTATAATATTTTATTGTAGCTGTCATATTCAAGGTAATCCTGATGCATGCGAGCACATTAGCTGCCCTCTGATAATAAAAGTCAATCTATTTTATCTTCACATAAATGTGTACCTATTGTTATAAACTGCTAATACAGAAAGGCTGGTTTTTACTTCTTTGCTAGGATACCACAATGGACATAAGAGAAGGGAGGTAGTGTAGCAGCTGGTATAATACTGATGGACAAACAAGGCCCTCATTAAATAACTAGAAATGTCACATCACTGCAGGCTCAAGATAAAGGCCTACAGTCATCACAGGCTTCAAGTACTCTTCTTAGACTCTTAGACATAAATCTTACACAGCTTATACATCAAAGGTTATAACATTAAAAAAGACAAACTTGGTATTTTTCAGTTCTATTATGCTATGAATAGTTAACATCTTGATTTTTGAGGTGTGCTTATCATGTAGTCATACTCAGGTATTCAGACCAGTTCAGTTAGAAATCAGTGATCTGTAACTTAAATATTAACAGAAGATACAGCCCACAATGGCAGGTACAGGCTATGAAAAAAAGTATAAAATGTTAGTTGATACTAAGTATTAGGTATAGTTGATAATTTGTAACATGAACTGGGGAAAAAAGCATTGAAAAAGTTCAGATAGAGAACAGCTAGAAATGTTATTAAGGGAGTATACCTCTGTGAACAGTATACTTCTAGATCTTAATTTGGTGGTATAGAAAATGTTGAAAATTATAAATCCAACACAAAAAAATAGACAGTGAGCATGTCTTAACATTGCTGCACATCACCAGCTCCATTCAACTATGAAACAAATTAGCTGCTAGCACACATAAGCCAGTAATTGCTCTTGGAGAATATATTTCCTCTGAAATCAAGTCATATTCAACAGTGTCCCTTAATAACAAAATTCTGAAAATTGCTCATCTTGCTTGCTTTCCAAGCAAAACAGTTGTAATTAATGTTATAAAGTAGTTTTGCAAGTTTTTAGGCAAAAACATATATTACAGTATACCTGTTTTTTACAAAAAGCTCTAATTTTAAATAACACCTCTATATTTTTGGTGCCTTCCTCTTTAGATGAAAAACTTAATCCCACTGGTTCCATAGAAATCACTAGAAAAAAATGATAGAAATTGTAGTGGCTTTATGTAACCATCTGACCAAGATTCACGGCAGATGAGTAGAACTGCAGGCAGAGGAACTGTATTATGAAGGAAAACTTTTAAGTAGACACAAGCATGAAGATTGTATCTGTCTTTCTTAAAAAGTAGATTAATTGGAAGAGAATTTGTAGAAAGAAAAAAAATTAGGCCAGCCTTTCAAAATACAAATAGATATCCAGAAGGTCAAATTTCTAAACACCACCACCTTGAATTAGACATTTTCTTCCTCAAAATGACTAGCTATAAACGTATAACTAATAAATACAATTGCCATTCCCCTGGGGCCTTTCTCTGCTTCTTATAATACCTCAGTTCAATATCTTACAAAAAGAAAAAAACTGAGTAACCGTTTTGTTTCCAGGTTCAAAACACAATTAAATTCATTCAGATTATACTCTGCAAATCCGTGCTTCTCTCCTTGTGTGGTTTGGAATCTGTGAATGTTGCTCACTACCAAAGTAGTTGGTGATTGCACTGACCTACAACAGAAACAATCACTGACATATTTAGAGAAACTGAACATATGATCCTCTTACTGAAAATTCTGTTTATCACAAATACCCATTTGCATTTCATTACGACTGTTCTTTTTATCTCATAAGTGCATATTCCTATCTCCATAACCTAAGAACACATATTGCTTTAACTTAATCGTTAATAAGATAATATGATATTCGACACTTGCAAATTAAGTTATAACTCTAGCAATAGTTATTATATCTATGTTAATTTTTCAGGACTTTTTAAAAAACCAAGCAGTGCAGCTGAGAACACAAAAAAGGTAACTGGACGGAGAGAGTAACTGAGCAAGCAGCAGGTAATATAAGAGACTTTGTAATGATTCATTTAATATGGTATTTCCTTCTTTGCTGAGGGATAGTTGGGGGGTGCATCTAGCCTCATATTAAAATATATAGCAACATGGTGAATTAGAGATAGAATGCTGCAAAAGAAAACCAAGATGGTAGGAGAGGGAAAAACAACTTGAATGTACTTTACAGCAAAGCTTTTTCTCAGTTTCCAGAATCATCTTTGGATTACCATAGAGAACAAAAGGGAGGTGAAAAAACAATTGCCATGTAATTCCAAAAGGGTCTCCCAACAATTCCTGTCTAGAAGAATGTCAATAAAGATAGCACAATGAAGCTTTGGAAATTTATGAAAAATGGAGGTAACAAACAAGTAGGCCCCCAAATAACCCAACAAGCTAAATAGATGAAATTAGTGACTCATGAAAATATTTTCCAAAAATCTTATCCTATACACTGAAGTAGTTTTCTGATGAGATTAAGGTACCTATTCCCAAGCCATCAGCAGAAGCCAACCTAAAGTGTAATAAATAATAACTGATAGGTCTGAAAATCATAACTGAATATAACATGCCAGAACACAGATAAAAACAGAAAAGTAGAGATATTTATGCATCTAATAAAATGAAGAGACTGGTACAGATTTATCTTTCAATATTACCCTGATGGTATATATCTACAGACTGGACTTTGTTCTTTACCAAAAATTTCCTCAAATGAAATCATAAGAACATAACTTAAGAGGCACCAATGTTGTGATTTACACACATTTTTCAGAGTAAACTTAACTAATCATCCTGGAAAGATGGTGGGTTATCCTATACTAAGAACTATCTAGATTCATATCTCCTTTTGTAAATTAGGAACTTGACATTTTGGTGTATGAATCACTCTTTTATTAGTTTAATCAGTCGAGGTAAACTCGAGTAATCTGATAAAAAACATTTCAGTAAATTGATAAAAACAATTCATCTAAATGATAAATATGAGAACCAGAAGCTAAGATCTTGTAAGGCCAACTTAAATAGTTAGACCTATTTCTTTATTCCATTGTTTCTGATACATTATTGAAACAATTTTTCAGGATTCATAGTAAGTGGAAATAAGAATTCCTTAACAAGCTGTCAACATCACTTTGCAATTCTGAAGAATAGCAAGTAGGTTATTTATTATTTTTTTACTATACTTCACAAAATGCCAGTTCAGAATATATTCAATGGGATTATTTTATAGGACAATACCTATAAAACAATGGGATTCTTCTTGTACTTATTAACTATATTGCTGTAGATGTTGTACACTACAGAAGCACAAAATAAACAATAGCTCAAATTTAAGGCTTAAAAATCAAAACGACTTAATTCAGTAACAAAAGTTTAAGGTCAAAGGAAAAGTCCAACTATGAGGATCAGGTAAAAGCAGATATTTTGAAATAAAATGCACACAAAAACCAGGTTTTCAAAAGCTATTTGATTATAATCTTTTACGTTTCGCTAAAATTCAGTGGAATAAATTGCAAACTGAGATCCTAACACACGAATGTAAATCAGTAAGATTTACAAATTAAAAGTAGATTTGTTCTCTTAAGAGCATTAACAGAACCCACATACCATTTTCGCTGAGCCCAATTTGCTTGAATCAGAATGATGGCATTGCATGCTTATATAATCCATTTCTACCTTTAAAAGTAAGTGCTAAAGTTAGGCAATGCATCACATAAGAGATGTAAGATGAGGTAAATATGAAATGTGCCTAACAGAAAAAAAGAGTGAAGGAGAGTAGATAACATGTCTTAAAACCACTATTTCCTCTTTTTCCATAAAGGCAACTCTGACACACTTAACTCAATAAGGGCTTTATTCATTCTTTCAACATATATTTACTTAACACCTATTAAGTCTCAGACACTCCTCTGAGGAATGGTAAAAGTGCAATAAACGAGACCCCTCCTCTCCTTGAGCTTCTTAAAAATGACTAATTTAGTGTCTTACCAAGCACCATATGCTTTAAATGGTGATCTCACAACAATCCTTTTAAGAAAGTACTAATATCTCCATTTTACAGATAAGAAAATTGAAGCTATGAAGTCATTTGCTGGCAGCTGGTTAAGTAGAAGAAATATAATTTAAACTCAGTGTGACTCCAATAGTTAAGAACCTGAGTTTTTAACCACTACTAACTATAGAAAGCCTCCCTTCAAGGCAGTATTTTTCAATTTTTTTCTCATTATCACTCCCCTAAGGAGCCTTTTTAGATATATATTTTTTCCTAATTGCTGAGAAATAGAAAAAAATATATATTGGTTTCTGCCCTTGGTCCCTGGCATGGAGCTCCTAAACTCTTGGAATTTCCTAAGTGATAAGAGCACTAAAAGCATCTTTTGTTCTAGTATTTGGTTTCTGGCTCTGGTTCCTGACACCTAAGTCCCTGGCATTTCCTAGGTGACAGGAATGTCTCTAGTTCCAATGAGGCAACTCTGGATGGGCTCCTGAATGGGGGCTGGTCACCCAAGAGATCAAGCAATACTGGAAGCTTGGAATTTCCAGCCTCACTCCCATTCTCCAGAGAGGATAGGGGCTGGAAATGGAGTAAATAATTGATCATACCTACATGATGAAAAACAAACAGTATGGGATTCAGAGAGCTTCCAAGTTGGTGAACTCATAGAGGTGCTGAAGGGCGGCACACCTAGAAAGGGCATCAAAGTTCTACACCTCTACCCACATACCTTGCCCTATGCAGCCCTTCCAGCTGGATGTTCACCTAATTCCTTTATCATATCCTTTTACGATAAACCGGTAAACAGCAAGTAAACTGTTTTCCTGAGTTCTGCGAGCTGCTCTAGCAAATTAATCAAACCTGAGGATGAGGTCATGGGAACCTCCGATTTATAGACAATTGGTTAGAAGTACAGTTGACAACCTGGACTTGAGACTGGCATCTGAACAAGGGCCTTAGCCTTAACCCTACGTCCGGGTAGATGGTGTTAGAAATGAATCAAATGATAGGATACCCAGCTGGTGTGTCAGACAATTGCTTGATGCGTGTGTGGGCTGCGTGGGGGGGAGGGGGGCGGAAATCACACGTCTGGTATCAGAAAATCACACAAAGTATAGGTTTTGTAATCACTCCCACCCCCATGAAATTGTACCACCACAGACACACTATATTTCTGTATGTAATGCATGTAGATGTGTACTTTATTCAAAAAGATTTTTTTCACCACAACCCCCTGCCAAGAACTAATTTTCACCCCACTGAGGGCAACATTACACCCACTGAGAATGCATACTCTAGAGCAAAAGTTTCTCAGCCTTAGCACTGTTGACATTTTGGGCCAAATAATCTTATGCATGGAGTGTTATCCTATGCATCATAGGATGTTTAGTACCATCCCTGGCCTGTATCCACTAGGAACCAACAGCATCACTGTACCAAAGTTAGGTTAAAATCTCCCCCCAAATTGCTTCTCTTGCTGCTAGTTACATATTCGTAAGAGCTCCAGTTCCAGATTTTGTCCATAAAAAACTGTAATGAACAGGATACAGGCTGACAGCAAATACTTCGTCACTGTATAATTGTGTAATAATTATTCATACCAAGACCAAAAGGAATAAACAGTTTAAAGAAATGACAAAGCATGACTTATGACTTATAAATATTAGTATTTATATATTTATACATATAGTGTATATGTGTCAACTAAATAACACTTTGACACTTACATTTTTATTTTTCACTTAATCTATTGTAAATATTTTTAAATTTTAGAAACTTCGCTGTTCGTATTCCTTCCCTAGATCTTTGCATAACTGACGTCTGAGGGTTCACCTCTGCAGTGGGAGTGAAGGAGCACATGTCATAGCAGTGGCAGTGGCAGGAAGGAAATAATATTTAAATAAACATAGCAGAGAAAGAATCCCACATTATACTAATAAGTGAAAGGACATTAAATTTTAAGGAAATCCATTTCTAATACATGCCACAGGACAGGGTTATCTAATCTGTCTTTGCAAAATAATGAGTGAGGTAAACTGCCCCACCTTAAGTCCATGAGAGAACCATAATGAAATCTCTGGGAGAACATTGTCCTTTATAATGGACTTCCACTGTATTCACATAATATGCTGGTCAAAAGGGGAGCCCAAATTAAGGATATAATTAGACAGTTATAGAAAGGGCTGCTCTGAGGATTCTAGATCCAGAATACATATTGAAAATAAGGTGGGGAATCTTAGTTCATCTCAAATCAATCACAATAGGTTTGTAGGAGCAGATTAATCAGAAAAGCATCTTGTGTGCCTATGTACAGAAAGTTGGTGGCCAGAAACTGTGGTGGTTGGTAGTCCTGAGGTCAAAGGGAAAAAGTAGCAGAGGCAATCTGCAGGACCCTGAGCCACAGATTTAACTTCTAGGTGCCTCTGGATTTCTTCATGTGTAACATGGTGATAACAGCAGCTATCTTCATTTCACAGGGCTATGATAAAGACTGAGAAAACCTGAAAGTAGACGGTGCATGGGCATGGATAGCATGATAAGTAATGATTTTTAAATAATATTTAAGCAACACAGTGACAAAACTAAGATAAGCAAACAATAAGATCTCTGAGTAGAAATGGTGCAGAGGAACCAGAGAGGAGCTACAAAAAAGATAAGGTAGATAAGACTTGAGATCTGAGAATACATGAAGGTAAATACTAGTCTGACAGTGAATGACAAGAAGTCACTGAAAAATGGATCAATACTTCCATGGTATGGAAAAAAAAATCTATATTTCAAACAAAAACGATATGCTTAATAGTAAAAGACTAGCATTCCCATTAAAGTAGAGAATAAGGCAAGGCGGGCCATGTATTTAGCATTATTTAATACAGATATGTAAAACACCATGCAAAACAATTACACATGCGAAAAAAGTTAAAATTGTTATTTACAAATATAATTGCATATCTGAATATTCTTTTAAAATAAAAAATATTAGAAAGAATAATCTAATTCCATAAAGTGGTTGTAAAAATTAATAAATTAAAATCAATAGTTTTAGATGGGATCCTAGAATAGAAAAAGTACATTAGGTAAAAACTAAGGAAATCAGAATAAAGTATGGACTTCCAAATAATGATGTACTGATATTGGTTTATTGGTTGTACAAACGTACCATAGTAATCTGTGATGTTAACAATAGAGACTAGGTGCAGGATATATTGGAGCTCTCTATATAATCAACTTTTCTATGAATCTAAAACTATTCTAAAATAAGTTATTTTTAAAAAATTGTTTTCTTACCTAAAACCAATACCAGTTAGAAACATAGTGAAAGAAATGGTTCCATTTACCCTAATGTTAGAAACTAAAATCTTATCTAAAAATAATAATCCTAAGGGAAAATGTGCAATATTAACATAAAAAAAGAACTTTTAAAGAAAAAAAAAATCTACTGAGGGACATAAAAGAAATGAAGAGACCACCTTAACTCAATATTACAAAAATGTCAAACTTCCCTCCCTAAAGTAATCCACAAATTCAATCCTTTTGATCAAAAATTAAATGGCATCTCTGGGAGACTTAATAAAATAGAGGTATACACATGCAAGAATAGCCAAGAAAACAATGACAAGAAAGAATAAAGTAAGACCACTACTATGAAAGAAAAACATATAAATATATAAAACTAGGGTTACTAAAAAATACAGTATTCATGTAAGAACAGACAAACTGATAAAACAGAAAATGCAAATACCCAGTGGGAACTCATATAATGAAAAAGGGTGACATTTAAACCACTGAGAAAAAGATGGAATTGTTTAATAAATTAGGTTGATTGGGACAATTGTCTATGAAAAAAAAAATTTTAACTAGACACTCACCCATTACTTACAGAAAAACAAATTCCAAATGGGCTAAACCATAAAACTATTAGATATTTGCAAATGCATTATAAGGACTAATCTCCTTAATATACAAAAGCTCTTAGATAGCAATAAAAATTAACCAGGTAGAAAATGGATAAGGCGGAATGGTGTTCACAAATAAAAAAAAACAAAACATGAAAAAAAAGACCCAAGCTTATGAAAGGCCGTTCAACTGCATTCAAAGTATTTCCAATAGCCAAGACATGGAAGCAACCTAAGTGTTCATTGATGGATGAATGAATAAAGAAAATGTAGTATATATACACAATGGACTATTATTTAGCCATAAAAAAGGAGGAAATCTTGGCATTTGCAACAACATAAATGGACTCTGATGACATCATGTTAAGTGAAATAAATCAGATAAAGAAAGACCAATACCATATGATCTCTCACTTATATGTGGAATCTAAAACAAAACAAAACAAAACAAAAAATGGAGCTCATAGATACACAGAACAGACTAGTGGTTGCCAGAAGCCAGGGGATGGGAGAAGGAGGTCAAAGGGTACAAACTTCCAGTTATAAAATAATTAAGTCACGGGGATGTAATGTACAGCATGGTAACTATAGTTAATAATACTGTATTCCATATCTGACAGTTGTAGAGAGATCTTTAAAGTTCTCATCACAAGAAAAAAAATGTGTGGTGGTGCATATTAACTAGACTTATAGTGGTGATCATGTCACAATTTAAAGAAATATCAAATCATTATATTGTACACCTGAAACTAATGCATATCAAGAATATATTTTAAAAAACTAAAGAAACCCTTTTGCATCTAAGTTTAAGATAAAATAAGTGGGAGAAAATGCAACATATAGAATAGTTTGGTGGGGGAAAATGACAGACATATTTGAATTTGCATCTGTGTGCTCTGCTGGGATTCACAAAAAGCTATTTGCAGTGATTTTTATAAAAGGGTAGTGCAGGTGAAAAACTGAGAGAATAGCAGGCATATGTAAAACAGCAAATTTTCACCACCTTTTAGAATTGTATACTGTTATTTAACCATTCAAAATTATTCCCCAATTTAAAAATTATTAGACATACATATGCAAATTTTGTATGACCTTTTAATAGGGAAGGTCTTTATTGCATGAAGAAAACTAGTAAATGACCACAGAAAATGTTAAATTTACATGTTCAAAAAACCCAATCAAAGTTAAGACAAATTAGAAAAATGAAATACTTGACAAAGCTAATCTTCATACATACAAAAGGCTCTCAAAAATCACTTAGAACATGGCTTTCTAAAGAGGACAAAAGATACAAAAAGCAGTTAAAAGAAAAAAGATATGTCTACTAAGCATATGAAAAGACAAAGAAAGAACTTATTAAGAAAACACAAATTAAAACAAGATGTCGCTTTACACCATCTCATTGAAAAAGATTCATAATAATCGATGTTGGTGAGAACAAAGAGAAAAAGGTCCTTTCATTACTGGTGAGAATACAGATTGGTAAACTTTTTTTGAGATGTAATTTGGCAATATCTAATTTAATTTAAATGTAAATATTCTAACCTAGCAACTTCTTTTCTAGAAATCTATGCTATAAACTCCCACAAGTAAAATTCTAGATCTACAAATATACACCACAGTATTGCCACAACATTGTTTGCTTTTACTTTGGACTTTTGCTTTGGACTATCTATACTTGCGTATCACCTAGAATAGTCTCTATAGCTAATATTTTTATGACAAAAATTTAATAATGGTTTTTAACTAGAAGGTGGAAAGCTTGAAAAATACACTATTAATTAGTACCATGAAAGTCTCCACTGTAGCCAGAATCAAAATTATTCAGTAATTTTTTCACTGCTGATAAAAAGGGAGATGAGTTAAACCAGCGCCTGAAGCAGGAATCAATAAGGTATTTTCAGATACGAATAACAGACAAAGACCTCACAAGGTAGTGACTGTTAACTTGAAGTACCCATCAGAATCACCTATCAGTTTTTTCTGTTGGTACATTTAGGAGGAGTTGTTTTTCAAAATTTGCAGGCCCAATTCCTCTCCCAGATATTGATTTACTGGAGTGCAGCAAAACAGGATCTCAGGCAAGTTAATTCCCAGTTATTAGACGGTGGGTGGGTTTGTTTGTTTAAGAAAAAAAGTAATGTCAGCTCTGTCTCATGTCATCACCTGTGCAGAAGTCTGTGTCATATGCAATAACTAAGCAATTCACAAGTGGAGTAGCATGGCAGTCACGAGTTAGGAATATACAAAGAATTCCTAATAATCTTCCAAAGCTGAATAAATTCCTTTAAAAAAAAGGGGGGGGGGGCAAATTCAGGATTATCCCTCACTCTGGCCTGTACTGTGCTATGCATCTTGCTACAGAAGGAAATGAGATAAGCAGAGGAGTGGGGGGTATGTAGTCTGAAACCATCCGTGAAGAATTTTAATCCTCCTTACCTCTATTAGTAAGCAAAAATATATAAAGTTTTAAGTAGGTGAAAGCCACATGTCAATGTGGTGTACTCTGTAACGTTATTTGACTTTCCCTATTTTACCTTCAGGTACATATTTTAAAATGAAGAAAGCCAAAACAGATACACAATAAAAACTTGAGTAATACTGACAATGCAAAATGATGTGAACAAAAAAGAAAATGCTATGAACATGTTGGTAATTGTTTAAGATTACTATATCAAAGGCAAATCAAAAATGAAAGGGAAATTTGCAATATCATATTAAAATTTATAAATTCTAAAAAACTATAACTTTGGACAATAAGGTTTAAGCTTACAGAAACTACAGAGAATAGAGAGGGGAAAATGATATCACAATTAGATAAATTCGTAACGTAGAACATTTTATAAGATTAATTACCCTAGACTTTTTAAAAGTCAATTGGATCGGGGAAAAATGACTAAACCCTAACTGGATCCCCAGACTGGAAAAACTGGAGATAGATGACATTTGGGGGATAACTGGGGAAATTTAAATATGAACTAGATGTTAGACATTAAGAGAATTATTATTAATCATCTTCAATGTGATAAGGGTGTTATGATTGTTAAGGAGATGAAGCCTGAAGCATTAGAGGTAAAGCATCAAACATATACATGTGTCTGTGTTTAGAGAAAACATGTGTATAGATATGCGTGTGTGTGTGTAGATATATATATTATATATATTATAAATATATATATAAAACACATTGGTATACAGTTGAAGCAAATATGATTTTTGTTAAAAAGGTTCATAAATGTTGAATTTGGTAGAGATATGGGTGATCGTGTATTTGTTATTCTTTCAACTTTCTTGTTCATTTAAAAATCTTCACATAAACAAACTGGAAAACCAAAATTAAGCTTTTTCTTCAATAGCACATCCTGTATACTTTAATATTCTTGTGACATAAAGAGCTGAAAAAAAGTAAAACTTTTTGATAACACAGTATAATTTTTTTAAATAATATTTACTCTCACTTAAAAATATCTTTAAATTGTGGATTTCATTACTAAAATGTCCGAAAAAACCCTTTACTCCCCTGCAAAGTGCACTTGAATTCTGTCTTAAGGTTTTCTGATGCTTGTGAAAATCATCTGTAATATACATTACAGAATAAATAAAACAGAATACTACCTAGTGCAAAAAATTGATTTATTGGGGTTTTCTTAACTGTTTTACATCCTTTCTTTTAACCATTCCAGATACTAACCAGGAACAGTAATAATATGGTCATAAATAATATTCTGAGAAACTAAAAAATAATGCACTGAGAAAGCCTTAATCTATTGAATATATTTCCATAAGATACTTGATAGCAGAGTAAAACACTACACCTAAGAACATATATTCTTTTAATAAAAATCTTTTCCCCAGAACAAAGATTAACTTGCCTCGTGGGAAGATTATGGGAAACGCTGTTCCAGCACTAATAATGAACCTCATGAAGGTCCCCCACCATAAGGCCTACCACAGAGCCCAGCGTATAGTAAACATTTTGAATGTATGAATTATCTTCTACATAAATCTCTCTAGGAAATAACTGGACGTTCCTTCCAATTCCTGAGCACTTTATGACACAAAGGAATTAGTCATATTCTACCTTGTAATATGGTTGTTTCATTGCCTCCAATTTATAAATTTGGAAAAAGCATTATACAGGAAGCTAAGACAAATGGTATGTCCATCTGCATAAATGAAATCTAAAGTCTTCTTCATCTTAAGAATTATTTCATTTCATGTAAATCTTCATATGTAAACCATATCAATTTTAAATGGCCTAACATAGGTTAATGGTTAATGCATGACTTAAAAATCATTCAAAATATTGTCTTCTTTTGTCCATTTAAAATGAATCTATCAGTCTACAGCCATGCTACCTTGAACAAGCCTGATCCCATCTGATATTGGAAGCTAAACAGGGTTAGGCCTGGTTAGTACTTGGATGGGAGACCACCTAGGAAGACCAGGTGCTTGTAGGCGTAAAAAATAAAAAAATAAGGGAGTATAAGCTGACAAGGTCCTTGCAATCTGTGAGGTCAACCAAGGGTTGCCTTGCCTTAAAAAAATAAAATAAAAAATAAAATAAAACGAATCTATCCACAGACATAAAACTCTTTACTAATTTTTCTTATGACAATTTGATAAATTATTATAAACTGTGAAATTCCTTAAAGAATAGTATCGCAGTACTGTAAGGGAAACTGTGTAAAATAAGTATTAAAGATGCTGATACTAAATGCAATCAATATATTATCCTGGATTGGATCCTGCAAAAGAAAAGGAGGACCATTTGTGGAAAAGTGGTGAAATCCAAATAAAGTCTACAGTTCGTTAATGGTACTATATCTATGTTAATGTCTTAACTTTGATAAATGCTCCATGGTTACATAACATTTTAATATTAGAGGAAACTGGGCAAAGGGTATACAAGAACTCTCTACACTATTTTTGCAACTTTTCTGTAAATCTAAAATTATTTCAAAATATAAAGTTTTAAAGATGTTAAGTACGGTGATTGAATCTGTTTAGTTTATGTCTAGACAACACTCAGGGAGTGAGCAGGGAAAGCAAAAGCAAAACAGCCAGATATATGATTCAAGCTTCTCAAATCTGTGACTAATCTTCCTGCCTATTCTTAGGGCAGTTGGCATTCAAAGAGTTCTATTTGGTTTGTACAAAGCACTGCAGAATAGGGCCTTCTCCCCGCCCACCCCCTCCCGTAGTACCTCAAAAGGAAATGGCTTGCTTTTCCCTAGGTTTTCTTTTCTTTCTTATCATAACACAAAGCAACAGCCCAAGTTATAAAAGATGCAACCCCTTAAGTTCTCATAATAAAAGAGAAGGAAAGTCTGATCTGTTTTTACAATTCTACCAAAGAAAGCATTTAACCAACAGGCAGAAGAACCAAAGAAACTGGAATTAGTAGCTACTTATTCACTATGATTTGGTAAAATTTAGCTATATGCTAAAGAAGTCAACAGTAGTAAAATCTACAGAATGCTTGCTGTCATCTGCCCTTTTCCATACCACTAATCTATATAACGGTATACTATTTTAGTGTTACTATTCCTGGGTGTCCCAGGTACAAAATAATTCTCTGCTCTCCCCAGCTACACACAGAGACAGGGGGAAACCATCTGATTTAACTCAGATTAAATAAAAGAAAGAAGCAACCAATCTCCTCTCAGAGAAACAATTCTGCTTATTTATCAGTTGCCTGCTGTGAAACTTATCTGAGTACAGAATATAGAAAAAAACTCAGATAAAAGTTACGTGATATATAAGTGCAGTAAACAGCCTTAATTTGGATTAAGAAAAGTCTAAATTTGAAAGTACTTTAAGGGAAATTCTGCCTATTATCAGAAACAGAATACTACTGAAGTGACTTTATTTAACATGCCATTGAATAAGAGATTTACAACACTAACACTCTCTTTTGGAAGGTGTTGAGTAAAGGTGGGAAGACAGTACTCTTAATACTACTGATGAAAATTTAAAGTAGTACTACCTTTCGGGAGGGCAATTTGGTATTTTCAATCACTTTCTTCTTTTCAAAATACTTTCTTACCCTGGCTTCTGTAATGGGTTCATCTCTTCATTTTCCTTATGTTTCTCGTCTCCTTTGCTGATTTTTAACTGATGTTGGGCTTTGGAGTTCTGTTGGAGCCATTTTTTTTAAATGAATTATACTTTTCCCCCAGATCTTACCTACACTACATTTTAGATTATCCTCTACAATGCTGATAACTTCCAAGTAAATTTAACCCCAAATCTCTCTCCTGAACATTTCCCTTCAACACTCTAAACTCATGTTCTCCAAACTCAAAAGCAACCTCAAACTTGCCTGGCAATCCTACCACCTCATGCCAATCAGTTCACTTTCCCACTCTCCAAAAATAAGGATAGCATTTCACCTTCTAGAGGATCCTCCTCAAATCTTCAATATCCTCTTCATCTCCCTCTTCACTCTCAACAGAAAACACTCATCCTGTACTTCAAGGAGATTATACAAATCATAAAAGGTAGAACTCAACTTTCACCACCAACAGCTTATCCCTTCTATCAGTATTTATCTTTATCTCCTTCCTTCCTCCCTTCTGAGAATGATCCCTTACCTACTTTGCCTTTCGCAGGAAACTCGTATTAACTATTAATTTCTCTTTCTTTCATCCATACTTTCTCATATAAAAGATTCACTCAATGTTTGTAAAATGAATTATTTATCAAAGAAAAATACACATATCCTTTAATCCGACAAGTCTACTTCTAGGAATTGATACAAAAGATTGATAAAAAGATTTAACTTACAAAAATATTCATCCTAGTGTTTTCTAAATAGCTAAAAACTACAACCTACATAACTAGTAACAGGAAAATGATTAATACACTGTAACACATCCACACTATGGTCTACTACTGAGATACTAAAACTGTTATTTTCCCATGTAGAAATATTCACAATTTATAATCAAGTGAAACTAGAAAGCTTCGAAACATTACAAATTTTATAGCCCATTTTTGTAAAAATAAGCATATGTATTTATAAGCTCCAAATACATTTTGATTACTAAAATGTTCAACAGAATGAATGAGATTGCAGGCGGTTATTTTCTTTTTTACTTATCTATAATTTCTGACAGCATACATATATTTGAAAAGGTTCTACTGAACTGACAAAACAGAGAAAAATCTAAATATTGAGTAAATAAAAGTACAATATTAAAATCTACTAAAATTTCATGAGAGGACGAAGAATACACTTATCGTTAATTTAAATTAAAAAGTGGTCTTATTTGGGAAGAAAAATGTTTTTGATATTCAGTTAAGTTTTCCAATTTCCCTGAGTGCTGATAAAAGCTACCCTCATGCTGGAGTGACATTTTTTACATAATAGCCAAAAACTGTAAAGAGGCCCTCATCTACAGGAGAATGAATAAAAATGAATACTACAGTTTTGGAGTATACTCATACCAAGAAATACTGCTCAGTAATAAAAAGGAACAACCTACTAATACACACAACACGGATGAATCTCCAAAACAGAATGCTAAGTGAAAAAGACTTACCCAAAGTATATGCTACATGACTCCATTTATATGAAGTTCTAGAAGAGGATAAGCTAAATAAAGATGAAAAAAATCAGAACAAGGGTGAGAGGGCTGACGGGGAAGGACAAGCGAGAACTTTCTGAGTGATGCTAACTTTCTACAACATGATGAGTTTGTACGAAACAGGACTATTCACTTATCAAAATCCAAAATTCATCCAATGATTGATTCATAGAGTGTTTGTACCTTTTAGAACTCTAGCTAGTGGTACACATGTTAAAGTATTTGGGGATGATCTATGCCGATGTCCATAACTTCATATGCATCGCTCTAAAAAACTGAAAAAAAAAAAAGTCTTGATAGAGGAACGCACAGACAAAGACATGTAATAAACAAAAATTGTAGGTGGTGTGCACTCTTTCAACTTTTCTATAAGTCTGGAAATTCTCATAAGAAAATGTTGGAAAACCATTATTTAACTTTCAGTAAAGTCAGCTAGAGAAAACAAACTAGTTAAATCTATATACTCAAAAACTAGAAAAATTAGGAACTTTCCTAGTTTTTCAATTGCCAAATGATTTTACAACTAGGAGTAATTTCTTAAATGGCATTCCATCCTTAAAAAAAGACACAAACATTTTGTAAATTCACAAGTTTTTCTACAAGCTGATAATATGGCTGCTTTCTTGGAAACTGCATTTGTAAACCACCTTTGGACAATGTAGCTTTTATTACTGGTGACATAACAGAGAGATAAGAGCTATATCTGTGCCATTTTTATGGCAATTATATTAATCTCACTACTAAATATTGAAAATACTAGTAAGAAAAGGCACAGAATACAGGTCAAAACAGACCATCTACTATTCACTAAACTTTTCCTAAGGACACAGAAAATACTATAATACAAGTAATCATGTTTTTAATTGCTAATTTATAATACGATAAACTTTAACTCAAAACTTTTTAAGAAACAGGAAAACTTAGTCATCACAACAATCCTGTTTACACTGATCTTTAAAATATTTTTAAACCTTTGGAAAATGACTTGAGGGCCTCAGAGAAATCCTCACTAATAAAGGATTTATCATTCTGTAGATGATAAAAAGCAGCTACAGAAAATAACAATAAAATAAACAGTAAGAAGAAGCTGAAATCTTCATAAATTTTATATGAATGTTTAGTTTCTAAATACATATGTCCAAAGATTTATACAGTATATAATACTGTATATATCACATATATGTATATGCATGTGTAACTACAAAAAGCTATATATGCTGCACTATGACTTAGGGTTTTTTGGGAGTCATTCTGTATTTCAATAATTCTATCTTTGATTTATGGCTTACACTCTGATATTTAACCTAACCCCCAGATAGGATGGAATAATGGAAAATATAGAGAGAACCTGTTTATGGTTATCAGGTCAGGCATCTATGAGGAGATAATATTTAAGCCCAGCCCTAAGGACCAAGCAGCAGCCAGCCCTGCAAAGAGCAAGAGGAAAGAGGGCCTGGCGGTAGGAACAAACTTGGTAGGTTGAAGTAACAGAAAGGAGGCCAGCGTGACTACAGCACTGTGGGAAAACTGCACACGCTGCAGACAAAGGCAGAACTGGCTTTGGCAGGGCCTTGGTAAGGATGTTAGATTTTATTCTAACTGCAAAAGAAAATTATTAAAGAATATTAAAGGAAGGGGGGAATGACATGAACAGATTGCTGTCTTCTACTTTGTGGAGAAATATTTATAAAAGGGCAAGAACAGAAGCTAATGTAGTAGTGCAGACAAAAAATTAGTGTGGAACAGGAGGTGGAAAGAAAGGAGATGCTCTGACAGTACACTTGATAAGATTTGCTCATAAGGCAAGGGGGAAGGGGATGGCACGAGCAAGTAGATACAAGATGGTGCCACTGACTAGGATGGCAAAGACAGAGTAAGAAAACAAGTTTTGTGGTGGGGTATGAGGTGGGGGGTTTAGTGGGGAATCAAAAATGGTTTTAAAAATGATACCTTTGAGATGTCTATGAGACAGTCAAGAGGAGATGCTGAGGAGGCCACTGAATATGTCAGGAACTGGGAATTAGGGACATATTGATCATGTTCTTTAAACTGACCTGGATGTTTCTAAAATACAAATTAATGTGTCACACTCCAGATCTTTTGCATCAGAATGGGCATGCAAAAGTGCACATTTATGTTCAAGTAATTACGATGTCAACTGGAATCTGAGAACTATTTATGTAAAAAGATTTCAGTGTTATAGTTCATCAGCTAAGGTTATAACTCTTTACAGAAGAAAATAATGGTGAGCAATATGTTAAGATAATGGTTTGACTTACTATCTTATTTCCTCCAGTCATACAACAGTATAGAGGAAAGGCTGTTTTAATTAGCCATTCTTCAAATGACATTTACTGAAGGCCACTCTGAAGGTGAACAATTTCTCCTATTTCATAAACATTGTCTTACAAAATACCCATGAAATAGCTCATAAATGAGGTTCACAAAAGGTGGAGAGTCTTGCCCAAAGGACACACAATCAGTCAACAACAGAGCGAAGACACAGTCTGCTTTCCAGCACACAAAAATGCCACAAAGCTCATACCCACAAAGCTCCTATCTATGACATGTCACATATAAAAATAACTATAACAAGATAAAATAGGGTGAGTGCCTTAAGAGAAACAGAAAAGACAATGGAAGAAAAAATTCCTTCTTGACTTGCACTACTTACAAGTTTTATAACTGCAAAAACTATAAATTCCACCTTTCAAAGTACCCACAAAAACTACTAATAGCAAGTGTCTCAATCCTATGGAAAAAGTCCTAAGATCTAAGCATATTATGCTAAGTGAGATAAGTCAGACAAAGAAAGAAAAATACAACATGATATCACTTATATACGGAATCTAAAATAGTCAAACCCATTTAAAAACAAAAAAGAGAATAAATGGTGGTTACTAGGAGATGAGAGGTGGAGTTAAGAGTGATATTATTGAAGGGTACAATCTTCCAACTAGTAGTAAATAAGCCAGAGAACTAATGCAGAGTGTAATAAATGCATACAATAATATACTATAATCATGTTATATAAATATCACTACAACAGCAAATTACAATAAATGTATCAAAGTAACAAGCTGTACACCTTAAATTTACAAAATGTCGAATCCATTCAAAATTTTTTAAACTAAAAACAACAGAAAAGCACTGACTGCATTTACCCAAACAAAAGAAATGTTTTAAAAAAAAAATGTCCTAATACTTTTCCTAATCCAAGGTACTACAGTACCACCTCTTCAGACTTTGGCTCTTTTTAAAAAAAAAAAAAAAAAAAAAAAAACATGGCTGCCTGTGAATCAAATCCCAGTTCATAATCTGCCTAAGGTCACAAACTAGTCACTGATGGTTAAACCTCAGGTATCTTCATCAATCCCAAGGATAAAAACCTATATACATACTTAATAGTTATCATTATCTGTCATTATTATTGGAAGAACATACAAATAATAACCTAAAACTGTGAGATTTTAACATGGCATGTTGGGTTTTGCTTCAAGTGTATATTTCAAACTATCTACCTCAATATTGTAGTAGTATGTTTCCTTATATGTTTACAAATCCTCTTTGCTGACTGCCCCTAGACTAAGATCATTCCCTGACTTGAAGCTCAGGGTCAGTGTGTACTCACTTTTCCACAGCAGTTCTAAGGCTTAGAATTGTTCATTATCCCAAAGCTAGACTTTAACTTCCTTGAAAGCAAAAGCTCTGTCTTACTTATTTCTATTCATTCATTTAATATTTGAGTACTTACTACGTGCTTGGCACTGATCTAGGTCCTGACAATACAGTAGTGAACAAAATTGTCTCTAGTCTCTTAAAAGAGACATTAAGTAAATAAATATATAACAACTAATGATAAGTGCTATCAAATAAAGGAGAGTAGGAGGGCTAGGAAGTATTGTAGGAGTTGGGAAGTTGGTATTTTACACACAATATCAGGAAAAACTTCACAGGTAACTGAAAGCTGAAAGAAGTGGAGCAAGTTACACAGATAATATCTGGAGGAAAGGAGTCACCCAGACAGAGTGGGAAGAACAAATACAAAGGCCACAAGGTAGAAACACAGTTGTGTGGGAAAAATTGTAAGAAGACAAATGTATGCGGGTGGAGTACAACAGATGCATGAGAGGACAGGCTCTGGGAGCAGAGATGCCATGATCTGACTTATATTTTAAAGAATCGCTCAGACTTCTGTATATTGAATAGAGAATAAAGAATGAAAGCAGTGAGTCTCACTAAAACACTGCAATAATCCAGAAGAGACACAATGCTGGCTTGAACCAAGGGCATAATGATGACTACTAGCTGGATTCTAGTTAGGTTTGGAAGACAGAACCCAGATTTGTTGAACTGGATGTGAAGAGAGAGAATCAAGGAGAGCTTTTTAAAGGTTTAAGAAAAGGAGAGTTGCCATAAACTGAGACAAGAAAGTCAGAGAAGCAATTTTACTTTCCTAGAATCCAATGAACTGCCCAGTACATAGTTAACACTCAAATATTTATTTGTGAATTAAATTTAACTGAACTCCCAAAATGAAGCAAAAATCTCGAGGTAATGCTTCTTATTTGCTCCAAGTTTTCTTTATTAATGTTTGTTAAATTCACAAAGAGATTTAGCCACAAGCACAGTTCATATGCTAACATGGAAACCTAACACAGGGACACAGCCAACTAATCCTTACACTTCAAGAACCAGTTTCAGTTTTAAATTTACAATTCTGGATACAAGAGAAATCTGCTATGAAAGCTCTGTGACAGCATGAGGATTCTGACACCCAAAGTAATTAACCTGTTCATTAATGATGTCATATTCCTGGAAGGTACACAAGTGCAAACAGAACTCCGTAGGCCATAATTATTTAAATAATACTTGGTGATAAATTTTCAGAATGGGAAAAGATTGAACAAGTTCTGTAAAAAAAAAAAAAAGTCACCAGTTTCCAGCATCTTTATTTTTTCTTTTTTTAATTATTATTTTTATTTATTTTTTAAATTAAGTTTATTGGGGTACCATTGGTTAATACAATTATATAATTTTCAGATGTACATTATAATTTGACATCTATATATTCTATTGTGTTTACCACCCAAAGTCCAGTGTCCTTCAGCTACCATATATTTAATCCCCTTTACCCACTTCACCCTCTACCTACCTTGCTATATTTGACCCCCTTTACCCGTCTACCTCCCCTCTCCTCCACACTAGCATCTTTTATAATGGTCTTTTTAACTCAAGCAATAAGTCTCTTCAAAAAAATTTCAATGAAAAATTAAAATCTGCTTGTGAAAGTGAAATTTACCACATCTTTCCCCAAGCAAGCACCTTTCCTGCCAATTAGTGAAAACGAGGCTCACTTAGAAAAGAATTGGATGTCCTCACCTTTAGCACTTTTTAAAAATTCCCAGATTCCCTAATCCAGCACCCTTACTCCACGAAGAACCACAAAGTTAGCAGAAATGTCTACAAAGGAATTCTCCTAAAACAAAATCACCGTCCTTTCTTCCATTCCGTTACTTAAAAAAATTTAACTGAAACTTAGTATCATCTTTCACCTCAGTTTCCCTAATGCCCTTCCCTAATTTAATGTGTTAAAAAAAAAATGCACTTACAACTTTCAGTGAAATATCGCTTTAAAAATCTAGATCGTTCGGAGAAGCTGATCGTTTACTGAATACAGCAACAGGCAGTACTTTCCTTTTGCCAATCAGTAAAAGGCCTTGAACCAACCCAAACAAATCTGCTGAAATGCCAGCCGGATTCCCCGTTATCTCCCTTGCTTCTTTCCCCTCAAAGCTGGCCTGGAAGCACAACTGCCACAGACCACGGAAATGAACTGAAAATAACCAGTGGTAAGCAAGCAAAAACAATGATTTTTAGAGGCAGGAAGGTTAACAGCTAGGTTTTCAACCACCACCTATCTGCGAGTAAGAGCCCGGACGACCCACGGGCACATTCCGAACAGAGCGGCGCACACTCTTCCCCCGCTCCGAAGGCCCCGCACGCGGATTGGGGGCGAGGTGGAGGGAGGATTCTCCCCAGAGAGGAGGAGCGAGAGCTGCCTCGAGTGTAGGGAGTGCCCAGGGGTGCCGGGCGCCCGAGGAACGGGGCGCAAATAAGCAAGCGGGCCAAGGAGGAATGCGGCGACGGCCGAGCAGCAGAATGCTCGGAGCCTACCACGACACGCGAAGGACAGGGAGCCCCAATCGGGCTTTGCTCAGCCGAGTGGAAAAACGAGGGGCTACGGGTTCGGGACTCCCCACCCATGGGCCTAAGAAGCTACTAGTTCCCACTACACCCGCTGCGCGCACGGGGGCGGGCGCCAGGGGCTGCTGCCGTTTCGTTTCTCCTGTCATCACCGGAGTCGGGGAAACCCGAGCGAGGAGTGGGGAGTGGCGTGGGGGAGGGGAGCATGACAGCCAGCGGGGATGCGGGCTGCGCGGGGCGGGGGTCGCAGGACGGTGGGCTGCGCGCGCGGCGAAGGCGGAAGAAGGCGCGACCGCCCGCCGGGCTGGGGCACCCCGGCGCTCCCCTGCCAGCCACCACGGCGACGGAGCCACCCTCCTCCCTGCCCCCACACTCACCATGTACAGGGTGAAGGGCAGGCCGAGCAGAAAGAGCCACAGGTAGAGGTGCAGCGCGTTCACGAAGGTGGCCTGGTGCGGGTCGTAGTACCAGCCTCCGCTGAGCGCGGCCCACACCCCCTGCCGGAGGATTTGCAGCGTCTGCGACCCCATCCCCACCCGGCGCCGCCGCCGCCGCCGCCGCCGCCGTCCCCGCCCCGGCCCCAGCTCTGCCTCGGTCGCCGGAGCCCGCAGCCGCCCCGTCTATCCTCCTCCGGAGCTCCGGGAGAGCGGGCCGGCGCTTCGGCGGTCGCTAGGGCTGCTGCAGCAGGAGGAGGAGGCAGCGAACAAGAAGGAGGAGACCGAGGCGGAGGCGGCGAACGGCGGGGCGGAGGACAGCGAAGAAGAGGAGGAGACCGGCCTCCGGAGCGCCGCCGCCATCTTGTCTCCTAACACCCGGAGCCAGAGCCAGGTCCCCGCCGCCTGCGGGCGCCAGCGCCGCCGCCGCCGCTGCCCCCGCCGCCAAGACCCCCGCCGGCCGCCAGCCCTGGGCCCGGCGGAGAGGGAGGCCCGGCGCCCGGGAGGGACCGGGAGCAAGCCGCGCCCCCTTCAGCCCCTCCTCTCCGCTCCCTCCGCCCCCTGGGCCGGCTCCGCCCGGGTGCGCGCAGCGCCCAGGTCGCCGTGGGGCCTCCTGCAGGCGCCCGGGAGAAGCGCGCGCCGACGCGGGCGGGCGGGGGTGCGGGGCTGCCGCGGACCGTCTTCTTCAGGCAAAGAACCTGGCCAGGTCATTAATCAGTCCTTAAACCTTGTCTTTCCGAAACCTTGTCTTTAGGACCTTGTTAGCATCCTGGCTGACAGCTTTATGATATTTATTAAAGACCTAGGAACAATGAGGCTAATATCTGAGATACTCATTGAAGGCCCGGAAGAATTAGGTACAGCAGATGACACTGTGGAAAAATCGCAAAAGCACCCGATTTGAGCCATAGTTGTGTTGGCCCTTGGAATGCGCTTGGAGGCCCTTGGTGAGAAAAACAGCCATGTCCAGTATTGGGAGAACTTACTACTTCCGGAGATATAAATTAATGGATGCTACAAGAAATGTAAAAGTACGGATGGACAGGTTTATCATTGTGAACGGCGACTTTACTTTTTTAACTTGCTGTAAAGTAACCACCTTTATTAATGGGTCAATCTACACCGGGGTGAAGGATTGACTGTGACTGCCCCTCCAAGTCGCAATAAGGTCTTGTACTTCTCTTTTTATAGCCGAGAATCATTCTTGGCTCTATGTAATGTTTATAAGGTCTGATCTCATTGAATAAAAATTTTTTTGAGTTCGAAGTTCAAGTTTATCATAGCAATAAAAGTACTCTTTTATATTCCTGGATTAAAGTTGCTATAATTAATGAGAAACACAAGAGAATCAAAAGAAACATGACATTTTACGAAGTGTATTGAAAATCCATTGCAATACCTTCCAATGCCATACCACTTTACAGTTCAAACATTGTTCACACCCATTTCATTTGACCTTTGCAAATATGGATGAGAAAACCCAAGCTCAAGGAAACTAAGTGATTGCCCACATTCTCTAAGTAATATGTTGCAAAGAAGACCTGACATCAGCAACCATCCTATCAGCATGGACTGAACTTTGGAAATCTATTTCTCAGCACTCTCTTCCTTATCCATTCAGGTTAAGAGTTCGAACTGATAAATAACTGCTCAGCTGTTTCTGGGTACCTGTGGCCAGTTTAAATGTATAACCAATTTGTTCTTAAAGTGTAGTCCCTAGACCAGCTGTGTCAACATCACCTGAGAACTTGTTAGAAATGCAAATTCTCAAGCGCTACTCCAGAGAAACTCTGGTCAGGGAACCCAGCATTCTATTTTAAGAAGCCCTCTGAAAGATTCTAATGTACCTTAAAGTCTGAAACTATCACTATGGAACACCATCCCCAGGCTTGCTTTATTTTCTTAGAACCATGAAACTATCAGGTTCCAATGAGATACCTTGAAACAGAAAGATGTGAACAAACATACTTTAAAATATATTAGTACATTTAAAAGCAAAATTGAGATTACATAATACAATTTTACAATTGTATTATGTAATCTCAATTAGCAATTAAAAGAATTCAATGACATGGATGACCTTTCCGAAAGACTGACTCAGTAGTTGAAGTGAGGGTGGGAAGATAGAGAAACCTACAATGCTTTTTATCAGTAGTTTTCAAAATGTTTGTGAATTCTGCCACAACAAGTTTCCTATTCTATAAACAGGAAGTCAAGGCACAGAGAAGTTAAATGCTTTGCCCAGAGTAACGTACTCTATCATACCCATAAATTATAAAAGCAGGACAAAAACTAAAAAATCTAATTTGCTAAGTGTTAGCCCTCTTAGCCATGCATAAAAGCCATTCATAATGTTACACTTAGCAGGTCAAAGTTAGCAGCCATGACATACTGCCAAACCATCACCTGACATTTGCTCATCTTTCAGCTAATTCTATTAAGATTATACTCACTGACTAGTTTTTAGGACCCTTGAGGACTGGGATTGCTCTGACAGCAGATGCTCTCTCTTGCCTGAAAAGGACAAAGCAGAGTGTGCAAAACATTCTAATAACTTCCACCCAAGCCCACCTTGGAGCAGGGCATACAAACTGCAGCCTTCATCAGTTTATGTGCCACGAATGAGCTACCTTAGACATTGTAGACCACATGTCCTGCCCACAACCTAAATGCCATAGGCTTCCATGTCTCCCTTGTCCCACCCCAGACCAGCTCTTCTTATTTATTACTCTTAGTGAAACCAACGTTTTTAAACTGGCTCAGACTTAAAAGCTCATATACCCTTCCCCATGGTCTGGTTTCCTACAGTCTTTTTCCTGCTCAATCCTTCGTTTACATTGCCAAAGTAACCATCCTCCTGGATGCCCTCATCAACTCAAACCAAATAGCCTCCTATCGCCTCCAATCTCTGTTCAAAAACCATGCTACATTCCACCAACAAATTAATCTCCCTAATCCACTTTTCCCACACCCCTTCCTTTCTCAGAAGTTTTCAATCTTCTTCTGTTGCCAGTAATATCAAAAGCATACTCTTTAGCCATGCATTCAAGGTCCCCCCACAAAATGAATCACTATTTTCTCTAACTTGGCTCCCACTGCTCCCCAGCATGAACCCTTTTTACTGGTGAATATCAGCATATCTATTTATTTATTTTTATATATCAACCCATCCAGTTATTAACTTCTGCTTCTAAGCTCTTACTCAGGCCATTCGCCTTACCCAGGAAAATTTACTCCTCCATCTGCCTCCTAAAATTCACTATGACTGCTTTAAACTAATGCATCTATTTTTTGAATAGCCTAGAGCACTCATATCTTCCATTTATTTAGCACTTAAATATGTACTACTTTATATTCCTCCAACTAAAACGTATATTCCTTGAGGACAAGGCACTTCTCAGCCTGTCACACAATACCTAGCAGAAAGCTGTTCAGATCGATACTCTGTCGATGTAAGTTGAATAAATAAAGCAATACAGAAAGCAATGACTTGTCAATTAAAGATTGAATCTAGTTTAACTTTCTAGTTTGGTTAACTCTAACATTCTAAAGCATTTCACCAGCTTAGAAGATCAATTCAAGGTAGGAATAAAATATGGAATAAAAATGAAGATAATTTAGAAGAGAAGAGAAATGCTCTAAAATTCTTCCCTGGTTCTCTTTTTAGTTATTGCTATATACCGCTTTATATTACATCAGGGAAATAAATGTCAAAGCGGGAGAGAGGGACTTCCCAAATCTTACATAACGTAATTACAAAATACCAATATCTGGATAGGGAACTAAATAAGGAAAATAAAAGCAGCTCATCCTTCTTGGAAATCTCAACTCAATCCACTCTTTTTTAAATGTCAGTTCCATATGATAAGCACTTTAGAACATGTTTTAATTGACGCTAACTAGTTTAGTAATTCTCGCTGTGGTTTTGTGTCATCCTGGTGGTATCTTCTGTTATATTTCAATTCACTTTTCTTAAGTTCACACACAGTGGGGAAGGGCAATGAAAGAGGAAGTATACAGGATATTGCAAAACTCCCCAAACTGGGGGGTCCTGGATTAGAAACAATATATACAGGCATTATTTCCCATCGTTTGACATTAGATTGTACTATGTCAGTTAGACATCTTTTGTGTACCCTAGCTGTACCATATTAAAGAGCTTGTTTACCTTTCTGTTTCAGCCAGGGGAGCATAATTCCAGCAGGACTTATTAGGCCAATAATGTCGCTGGGAGATTCTCTGAACAGCTCACCTGATTAGTAGTTAGTTACCAGTGTCATCTGGAGGACCTGCCTGGAGTTATGCAGAGATGAGACAGTTGTTACCTCTGGAGACTGGATGTCTGGCTCCTCTAGAAAGGAGGACCGCAAACATTCATTGGTGGAAAGGAGTGTTTGGTAGTGGAAAGATGTATGGTGTAGAAACAGGTAAACCTGTGTTTTAATCCAGGGTCTGCTACTTTCTAAATTAGTCCTAGCCCTGAGTTAAGAAATCCAAATAGAATTGAAGAATCCTGGAGAATTCATGGTCACAGACTCACTGCATTTAGTTTCAACTGCTAGGGGTTTTTCCTAGTGGCAAAAATGAACATTCTAATGATGTAACAAAAAGATCTCTCCCTTGGAGATTTTTCACAGCTTTCTTTATGGAAACCTTGACAGCACATGGAAATGAGTTTCTTACTAATTTTGTTTGTTCGTTTGGTTTAGTTTAGCTGTTTTTGATTTTTATTTTTGTTTTTTGTTTTGCCTGTTGTCATTAGTATTCAGCAGGAGTCGATATACATAACCATTTTCTAACTATGCATAAATAGTATGTTTTGTATAGTTGTCTAGGGGAGTGGTATATTCATGATAAAATCTCTCAAATAAATCAGTGGAGATCACTATGCAAAGTAAAACCTTCCTGTCATTCCAGTTTTGTCATTCTTTCAGTATTTCCATTTTTTAAATTCATTGCGCTCTCAAGGCCTGTGACAAGTGTTTTTCAAATCCCACTCTTCTATTAAAAACATAGAATTCTAAGTTATAGTACACTTATACACATAGGATATTGAAAGATGTCTGTGGTGGGATTTCATAAATCGGAGAATTAACATAAACATCCATTGTTTTCCAGTCTTTTGGTATTAAAAAGTAGAATTCCAAGCAGCCAATAGTATATTGAAATAGTATTTAATGAACTGATATGAACTGATCTTTATGAATTAGGGTTAAGTGGAAAAAAAAAAAGGAGAGAACAGTAATATGTAATATGCTATTGTTTGCATAAAGAAAAAAGCATATGTTTATGTAATTATGTATTGAATGTCCCCAGGACATCTGAGAAAATGACAGCAGGGGTTGCCACAGGGGTGAGAGGAAGATTTACTTTTCATTGTATATCTTTTGTACTTTTTGAATTTTATGTCATGCACATGTTACCCCCATTTTAAAAAGGTAATTAAGAACCAGGAAAAACAATGCAGATCCCTAGGTCCTACTCAAGACTCACTAAATTGAAACCTCTCACATAGGGCTCAGAGACCTGTCCTTGACCTTTCCTTTCTCCTGACCCCTCTACCACCACCACCACCACCACCACTACCACCACCACCACGGCTTCTCCTCCCCTTATTTCTTTATCTAGTTTAGTTCTCATGGTTTTGCAATCCAGACATTCCATGGGTAGTGCCTTCTTACTCCTTTGCCTCTCACCCTTGCCATCAACCAAAATCAAAACTCTGGACGGACCTGTTTTCCTTCTGCCCCCAGCATGCAGGCTAACTTTCCAGGTTCTAATCTCAGCTGCTACCTGGATTCTTCCTGGCAATTCTTGTGTTCCTACTCAGTATATGTGGTATCCCTCTTAATGACTTAATGACTTTTAAAATCTCACCAATGTTCTCAAGATATCTATACCACTCTCACTCCTATAGCACAAATAGAGGATATCAGACTATATATAATCTGTTTCCTGCTGTCCTTCTAAATTTATCTACACATGCATCCATCTTTCTTCTTTTTTTTTTCTCCTTCCTTCAGTGAAATAGGTATTGTTCTGCCAAAAAAATCACTCTGGACCCCATCTCATGGTCCTGCAGGCAACAAAAACATACTCAGTTTAAGCTTGGTTCTGCAGGCACCCCAGACATTCTCTTTCTCCTGACACTTTCCTTCAGCCTATAAACAGGCACTCTCATCCCTAAGCCTCTGTCTCCTCTACCTTCCACGCTCTTTCTCTTCTCTTTCATAGTCAGGTTTCTTAAGAGTGAATGATGCTCCTCACCTGCCCTGAACTTAACTCTTCATCACTGCTCTTGCTCGAGTCACCAATGATTTCCTAGTTGTCAAGTCCAACAGGCTCTTTTCAGTCCCTATTTTATTTAATCTTTTTTGCTTCTAGATTATTGTTCCCTGTTCCTGGTTTCCTCTTACTTCCCTGATCATTCTAGACTCAAGTCTCCTTTATGGAGTCTTCTTCTACCTTCTTCTTCTTAAAGGTTGTCAATAGATTAATAAAGGGGGGAAAAAATCTCTACCATACACTTCTAGGACTCTCCTTGGTCCAGAGGATGCTAAAGCCTTCCAATCTGAATCCTGTAGTGACTCTGGGAATCACCAGAAAATGAAAACAAACTCCATGTAAGGGGTGACTAGAAATAGGACACCTCAAAAGTATTTGTGAAAATCATTATATTAAGAACAGAAAAATAAGCTCTGCTTTAAATATTACAGCTGTAATCTAAATTTGCTTTCTGTTTTTGTTTTGTTTTAAACCTCTCACTTCTAATAGCCTAATAGGAATTCTTAAACTTCCTAATCTCTAACTTATGACGAGCTTTTTAAGCATTTATTTATTTATTTAGCCTTCAGGCTTGTTTTGAAAACCTGACATTAACTTATTAAGGATTTGCTTGGCCCAGCCTCTCTACCATTCTGCTTGCAAGTGGCCTTTGTGGCTGATATTTGGTTTTTCTTCATAAAAATATTACATTTGCCTTTTTTAATGTAAGAAAAAAATTTTTTTAAAACTCACCCAGTCGCAACCACTAAGAATGTTTGAGATCTTTCTTCTCAGTCCTTCCACTCCTTCTCCCAAACTACTTCTGTACCATATTCTAATTGGAGTTCAAAGCCTGATTTGGAAAGTTTTTGTGTCAACACATGCCATGTGCCTTGGCTAAGCCTGAGAAACTTCAGCAGGCATTTTTTCCTTTTGACTTACATCCCATGTGTTTCACTTTGATTCTTGGAAAGATATTCCTCTGTGAGACATGGGTATTAGCCCACGGCTTCAAGTAATAGAAAATTCAATTTGAAGTCACATAAGCAATAAGGGAAAGTATTGCTTCACATCACTGCAAGTCCAGAGAGTAGGGCAGGCATTAGGGGCAGTTTAATTTAGTGGCTCTGGATCTATTTATCTATAATACTATGAGATGGCCTCCATGTATTGGCTTTGACCTTGGGTTTCTTCCTTCATGAAGGCAAAATGGCAGCAGCAGTTACTGGTTTCACATAGAGATGCCACCAATTTGGGTGAAGTTCACCTAAAAGCAAGGAAAAACTTCCTTCCCAGGAACCTCTAGTGTATTTTTGGTCACATGCCTATTCTTGCGTCAACCCTTGTTCTCAGGGAAATGCCACACAGTGATTCTGGCCAGGGTTTCTGAACCCATTATTGGCCAAGGGAATGGAATTATTGGGCAGTTCCAGATGTGGACTGAGACACGGGGGGCATGTTTGGAGGGGCAGATGCCTAAATAATACTGGATTGTGTTAAGAATCCAAGAGGAGGAATAGAGATTCAACAGACGACCACACATGGGTTTAGAAACTTGGTCATTAAATTAAATTAATTTATTTAAATTGACTTATTTTTATATCATTTTTAAAAAGTTTTAATAAGTGATACCTTCATACAGTTCAATATTCAAAACACAAAAAAGATATATAGTGAAGCATCCTTTCCACTGCTGACCTAGCCGTACGGACAGTTTATATATACACAAGGAAACAAATTATACACATATACATATACACTCTCTTTTTGTACACAAAGTATAGTGTGCTATATAAACTGGTTCTGTACCTTAGTTTTTTTCACTTTATATTGAAGATTATTATATCAGTACATAAGAGCTTCATCATTCTTTTATCACCGCACTGTATTAAACTATTTGGATGTGCTACAATTTAATGCCTATGGCTGGATATTTAGGTAACTGATAATCTTTTGCTCTAAAAATACTGCTATAATGGGTAATATTATATCGATTTCAATGTGTACATTTGGGGAATATCGAAAGTATAAATCCCTAAAAGTGAAGTAAATGCCAAATTGCCCTACCTAGCTGAAGCACCAACCTGTCTCCCACTAGCAGGGTATGAAAGTGCCTGTTTCAGAACACCCTCGCCAGCAGAGCACTTCATCAGACTTTCGAGTCTTTGCTAATCTGATCATCGAAAATTAGTAGCTCAGTGTAATTCGAGTTTAAATTTTTTCTATCATGAGTGAGGCCGAGCCCTGTTCGCGGGCCTGCGAGCCATTCGTGTCTCCTCTTTCTAGGCCCTGCCTGCTCGTGCTCTTTGCTCCTGTCTCCAGTGCACTGTTGGTCTTTTCCTTTCTGAGTCGTAGGAGCTCACGTACAAGGGAAACCCATCTCTGTAACAGAGCTGCAAATATTTCCATCTGGGTTGTTATTTGCCTTCCGACTTTGCTTGTGGTTTTTTCCATGCAAAAAATTTTAATGTTATGAGATTGAATATCAATCTTTTCTTTCATGGTTCTGGATTTAATGTCATAACCAGAAATACCTTCCCTAT
Organism: Rousettus aegyptiacus; assembly: GCF_014176215.1. Classification (NCBI taxonomy): domain Eukaryota; kingdom Metazoa; phylum Chordata; class Mammalia; order Chiroptera; family Pteropodidae; genus Rousettus; species Rousettus aegyptiacus. The sequence continues at coordinate 150,222,164 of NW_023416306.1, read as the reverse complement.
TCTCAGGTGAATAACTCTCTTTTAGTTCCTTCTAAAAGAGAAGATAGGTATGATTTATAATTGAAATATTATATCTACTTGGAATTTATCCAAGTGTGAGGAAGAAATCCAACTTTGATTTTTTTTCCATTTGATCGACTTTAATTTTATGCTGTTTCATGGTGATAACCCTTCTTGTTTTGTGATTCTCAAGGTATTGCCAATATTCCATATAAATATTTAAAAATCTAAGTTTTCATTGGCTTTAATTAGCAAAACAATAACTCACAGAATTTTGTAACTTACCCTAGGCTATGATATATTTTGTAAGGGGGAGGGGGTGGGTGATGGGATAAAAGTCCTCAAAATCATATAAAAAATAATATTTGTCGCGTTTTCATCATCATTATTTGGAACTGTGCTTACTCAGGATGTAGTCACAAACAATTAAAAACAATCAAGTATGGCTTAAGTGATTTAAGTCACTTAAAACTGGCACATTTGCTGTTCTAATTATTAACGTAGGCTCTTTTTTCAACATGGCATGATGAATCACCTATGGCAGCAGTCCCCAACCTTTTTGGCACAAGGGACCAGTGCTCCTATGAGAATCTAACACCTGATGATGTAAGGTAGAACTGAGGCGGTGAGGCTTGTGCTGCATAGTAGTTGCAAATACAGATGAGTTCTCTGGCTGGCTGCTCACCTCCTGCTGTGTGGCCCGGTGCCTAACAGACCATGGACCAGTTCTGGCCCTTGGCCCAGGGTTTTGGGACCTCTGTCCTATAGAATTGGGGCAGATAGCTGGCTTCTGTGTGCATTCTAAAATGCTGCTGGATCCCCAGAGTTTTAATCAAGAGGCAGCCTACCATGGGGCATGAAGCCCCCTCTAAGGCTGCACATGGAGAGGGGAACCCAGAAGCAAAGACAGAACAGAAACACATCTTGGTTCCTTAAGCTGTGGATTTTGGCAGTTGGACTGGCCAAATCAAGATACCTAGGGACACTAGTTAACTCCCTCTCTTGTGGGCTAGAAATTAACATCTACCCATGGCAACAGAGTGTCATGGCCACTGATGAGTAAAAATCCTTTGCCATGTACAAACAGGCTTCTGCTGTTTCTGTCACATAGCATCGTAGTTATCTGTTTACTTCTCTGTCTTTCCCAGGAGAATGGGTGTTCTTTGAGGGCGGAAGCTCTTTGACCCTTTTGAACCCCTCTGGCTTACGCATCCCGCTCTGTAGGTACGTGCCTAAGCATGCTTTCTCTCTTAGTGTGGACAGTCTCCTCATATGTTCCACTCTTCACTACTCACCATTTATTGAGGAGCTTCTCAGTGTCAGCCACGGAACTGATGCACTTCACATGCATGACCTTTTTCAGTCCTCACAACAGCTCTATGAGGTATGTACTGTGTTTTCCCCCCATTGTAATACTGAGGAAACTAAGGTTCAGAGGGGTTAAGTAACTTGCTCAAGGTCACACAGATAACAGATGGTGGAGCCAAGATTCAAATCCCCGATGGTCCCCACTTGTTGATCCCCAGTCTGTTGGGAAAAAAAAAAATTCTATGTGAAACAAGTACTTATAATTTTGCCTTCCAGAACAGTGTCATAATTTATCCCAGGGGATATGAGGATTTTTTCGGTAATTACCGTTGTTTGTCTAAGAACGAGTAGGAACTTTGATGTTCCTATTTGAGAAATCCTACTCCCATATCACTCAGGACAGAGGAAGAAGAGAGTGAAACAAAGAAATCCAAATTGCTTTATACAAGAAAGAAATAAGAATTTGTGAGTTTTTAGTTGGCCGCTCAGATGACAGCCTCAGGGACAGCAGGAGTGAGATGTGAGAGGGTGAGGAACTCTGGCAACTGGGTTGACAGCTAAACTCCATGCAAGATCATGAGATAATTCTTGTGGTAGGGAAGACTTGAGAAATTCACAAATAACCTTGAACAGTAGTGCAATAGTTGCAATAGTGTGCAACCCACAATAAGCATATGTAAGAGGTATTTGACCAGAAAGAGGAATGGTATCCAATAAGGAGCCAAGTGATCCTGAAAGGTGGGCAGCAGATGCTGGAGCTAAAAGCAACCATTTAGAACAGGCAGCAGCAGTGAAAAAAGCACATAGTAGCAACTGCCTACTGCTTAAACAAAAGTCACCTGGAAACCAACAGGAAATATTGGGAGTGACTTTCCACTGAAGACTTAGGGCTTGAACTGACTCCCAAAAGCTGAAGGACAGAGGGTATAGAAACAAAAGTTTTCTCCTCTTCTATAATTGAACTCAGCTGCAGTTTGCTCAGCTGTATCAAATACTAATTTCTACCAACAGGCTTATCATTTTAGTGTCACGGTTTAGTATATCAGGTTCCTTAACCTCAGCTCTGTTGACATTCGGGGGTGAATAATTCTTCGTTGTGGGGGGCTGTCTTGTGCACTGTAAGTAAGGTGATTAGATGCATCTCTAGATGCCAGTAGCAGTAGCATACCAGCCCCGAATCATGACAATAAAAAAGTCTCTAGACATTGCCAAGCGTCCTCTAAAGGGCAGGAGGGAGGTGGAAAACCATGTCCAACAACACTATTTTATGTAAAAATGGCTTCCAAATGTATTTTGAATATTTCTACTAAGTCCCACTAACTGGTACAGCCTCTGAACTTCTGGAGAGCGGCCAGGAGCAATGCTGCAGCAAGTTCCCAGTTCTTTGAGAATGTTTACATTGTATTTGCATAATAACAGTGTTTACAGTTTTCTATAGCCTATATTACAGAGATAGTAATAATATCACCATTAATAGAACACTAGTTTAACATTATGTACAAATAAGAATGAAGTAGGTTATACAAGTTTTCCCTATAAGCAAAAGTCCACGAGATTGGTATGTTAGGGTTGAATACCTTGCTTTGGCACGGAGCAGTGGCTCAAAGGGTCTGAACTGTGTCTTACCGTAGTCAGATCTACTGGGAAAGCTGCATGATGAGCCACAGTGATTCATCACTTTTGCCTTTTGGAGAAATTCATGATGGGTGTTGTTCACACAAGCAACATACTCTTGTGGGAGAACCCAGATTCAAGCTTTGGTGAAACCCAGTATTTTGCAGCGACGTAAAGCAGGATGATAACTTATAATCATGAGAACTATTATTGTCTCCCCTGGCCATGTCTTTCAGTGATATTGCACAGATAAAACTGATGTGTATGATTCCCTAGCTAGCTGGCTGCAATCTGATCCATTCTCCTGGCTCAAAAAGCACATTTGAATGTGAGAAAATGAGAGATATTATCTACTCTGACTTATGATTCTAAAATATATTACCACCAAATCTCTCTCTTTTTTTTTTAAGGATACATTATTCTGTGACACATGTCACAACCGATGGCTCTGCAGTGGAATAGAACCTCTGGTTTATTGGGAAGGATGCAGGACTGGGAATCAGAGAGACTGGATTTATTTCTGGGTTGCAACTCACAGACTATTGCTTAAGAAAGTGAGTTTATCTCCTCATCTGTAGATAATAAAATAATCTAATAAAGTCATCCCTATATCTCAGGCTTGTTCAGAGGATTAAGTGAGGTTTAAAACAGTCTATTGGAAATTGTCATTACCTCCTACCACTGCCAACGCCTTGCATAGACCACCACATCTATATGACAGCCCTATAGGGTGTCTGACTTTCCCTGCTATGAGCCCACAGAAAAGCCCTCTCAGTGGTGTGTGGTATATTACCTTCTTAAGGTGAAAAAATAATATCTCTGAATTGGGGTGAGTTGATATACTTTTCCAACTCAAATGTCAGGTCTGCTTCAGCAGTTGTTAAAAGAAAGGGATTAGCTCAGCTCCTATTTCTTGCTGCTCCTGCAGAGTAAAATAGCAACTGAGAGCCAAGATTCTCTGACACCAGTTCCTTTCTCAGCATTAAAGGCCAGTATCCTGGGATCTGACACTAACCATTAGGAATTTCCTAAGCAGCAGTAGACTGGGAAAGGCATTTGCCAGCACTAAAGAAATATGTTAAAACTCTTTTTTTTTTCTAAACAGTAAAAGTCACGAACATTGATGAATATGCTGAGTTGACTCATACCCCTCAATATAGTCATCCTGATGGTGACACTCATCTTGACAATGCAAAACAGGTGACCTATTCTGTCAGCAATGGGATCCAGAGTGGTTGGATATACAATGCGTATCATTATGTCATCTACGGGGAAAAAATGTTGACTAAGGCTCCAAGATCCCAGGGGTTTTAATTAATAGGAAAATTCGACTCAATATAGTCATTAAACAAATGGAAGGGAAACAAGGAGTCACAATGATACAGGTGGGAAGCATAAGCAGGAAGTAAGTAGGAAAATGACCGGCAGGCTTGCAATGGGCACTACTGCAAGTCAGGGCTAGATCAGCAAGGAGGTTGATCTTAGCCACAGGCACAGAGGCTGGGAGTTATCTCCAGTCATCTGATCATGTTTTCTTATCAAGCAAATCCACTTCTTTCCTTTATCTTCTGCTTTCTCAGTGCTCACTAAACATTCCACTAGTGGCTTCCCCTGAGGGAATGAGAAGCTCGACTATTCCTGCTTGGGTAGGAACTGGATAAGGAAGATGCTTTGGGATATTTCTTACCCTCCTCTCTCCACTCCACTCCCCCCACCCATGAACATCTCCTGCTCTCAATGCCCCAAATCTGCTCTTCTTTGCTTAAAAAAATTCAAATCATCCCCCCCCAAGCTCACTTCTTCCATGAAACCTTTTCCGATCTCTCTAGTGCATAATCTTCCTTTTTTCCTAACACCTACAACTTGTACATAACACAGTTAATGAGAACACATATTTTTCTGTCTCATGTGTGCTGACATTTTCTTCCCAAAAAGATTACAAACTCAAAGATAGGCACCATATCTTAAACTTTCTTTTTCTGTTCCAATAAAACTTTATTTATGGACACTGAAATTTGAATGTTATGTCATTTTTATGTTTCACAAAATAGTCTTTTCTTGCTTTTTTTCCAACTATTTAAATATGTAAGAGATCATGTACAAAATGAACAGGTGGTGGGACAGACTTGGTCCACGGGTAAACTTCTTGAAATCACATGCTTAATTCCATAATTTGGCAGTTAGCCCAGCTGAGGCCCTTGAGTTACACCATGGTCTAGGAGAATTTAAAGAGCCCTAAGCTGGTTTCTCAAAAGAATAGCACCGAGCCTTGCTATTGGGTCTACACAAATCTCTCCCCCAATCCTAATAGTCAACTTCATATCTAAAGATGAAATCCCTAGCAACTTGGATCTGCATCCCTTTTTGGCGACTCTTGCTGTATAGCATTTGTTCTGGATTGGGTGCTGTACTCTTGCTCCTGTCAGTTTCCCTCAGAACCCAAATCCAACCTCTGAACCACACTCTCCAAGGCACAGTCCTTGCTACCCACTATCCAGAGCAGCTCACTTGGATTTAAGACTACCCAGACCTGTTTACCATGTTTGCTGGGCTCCACCCACCTGTAGTTCATTTCTCACCCTCCCTGGCACTGATCAGCCAGCCTGCTTCTCAGTCTGACTCTCTCTGCCAAGATCTTCTGGGAATGCCTGCCTTGCTCTAAGGTTTCTGGCTGGTCTCAGAGTTCTTTCCAGTCTGCCATCAACTCAGCCATTGTGATGAGATTTAAAAATATATATATTTACCTTGATGTTGGAGATAGACTGACAGACAGACACACATGCCCACACACATACACCCATATTCACAAATTCATCTATTGATAGAGAAGATTTCCACCACCTTCCTAAATTCATACTCTCCCTTTTAAGTTTTCCAAAGCCTAGCTTGGGATTTTCTTTACATCAAAAGGTTCTTAGAGATCATTTACTCCAACTCTCTTATTCCCAGTCTCTATATTAATACCCTATGTTTATGCTTCTGTTAGAAGCTAGTGGCATAGGATTCTTGCTAACAATCACTTTAGTAAGGAATTCTCTTCATCCATTAGTAAATCACCTCAGTACTAGAAGACTTCGTAGAAGGTCTCAACTCAGTAATCCATTACCGTCAAAATGCATTTAGCCATTGCTGAGATGAGATCATTTCCTTCTCAGCCCCAGAAAGGAAACACATACACAACAGAAGTACACACCACTCACTTGCGCTCACACTCCCGATGTGATCGGCCAGCTTTCTGTCTGGAACAATCCAAATACCTCCCGGCTGGAATGACAGCATCATTTTATTGACACTAAAATAGAAGAGTGATAAAGCAAGTCTCAGCGGGCACAGCAGAAATGTACTACTTTTATGATTCATATTTCAAAAAATGATGCCGTGAAACCAAAAATGCAAAGCAGAGTTTGTTCTGTGTTGGCAAAAAATGTAGTTAAGGGCCATCACCCCATTGTGCCCTTTCAAAGCTCTGGAGGAAGCAATGCCACTACCGGTTTTGCACCTTGCCCTACGGTTGCAATGGACACGTGGATTTTCCCACAGCTATTCCCCCACCGTGCTCTACACTGTGAGCAGGCTAAGAAAATTGTGATCTTTCCTATGTGATGATCTTGCTATAGCTTTGGAGGTGCTAAGGAGAATTGTGGTGGGAACAGCACCACCAAGATTATGTCTCGCCAAGCCCTATCTCTTCATGGTGGGCTGTCTTGGGCCACACTCGCCAAAACCAGAATCCCCAGGGTATGTGTGTCTCTTCTATCTCTGCTATGCTTGGAGAGAGAACTCTCTGCACTATAGAAAACCCTTGGGGATTCCTTCCCCCTTATAGGGTTCGAGCAGTTTGTTTGCCACTTCTCACTTTGACTTGTCTTTTCTCAGACTCAAGTAAGAAAAATAATCCTGGATAACATTTTATGAGTCATGTAACTATAGAACAGTGTCACTGGGAGGAAAAATAGAACTCGGAAAAGATGGGCTTAAGTCCTGGAACATCAGTTAGATCTTTGATGTCAAGGTATTAGCAGTCCTTTTTCTTTAAAATGTAGGCACTAATATTTGTCAGCTCACGTCACCTATGGAGCACTTACGGTTCCTCGAGTAGAAGCTGCTGCCTTCATGTAAACGACATTGCACCTGGAGACTTATTCCTGGACTGGTTATGAGTCAGTAAAAAAAAAACACACACACAAATGATCTACATATCAGTTGCTATTTTATGTTTTCAGTTTGCACAAGAAACAGGAAAAAGGGTTTAGCTCAATTTGCTGTAAACTCTCCTGAAACAGTTCATTTTTATTTTGAAGTCATTGTTGGTAAAATTTAACACCAAAGGAGGGACTTAAAACAAATGAGGAGAAAAGAAAGCAGAAATGAGGCAAATTATATAGTTTGAATTTCCACAACACTAAAAACATTGACCAATCAACAATACAGCTCATTGAGGAAAACCAAAACACTTTTGTTATAGGCAGATTCTCAGATGCACCCCAAAATTTCTGGCTCCTGGTATACTCAAGTCTTCTCCCAGTCATTCAAACATATGTCCAGCTATGAATACATTTTCCAGATGCAATTTAGGTCTCGAATCAGATAAAAAGATTGTCTGGGTGGTCTCGACTTAATCACACAGTCCTTTAAATCTGGATCTAGAGGTCAGAAACAGAAAAAGTCCAAGAGATTTGAAGTGTGAGAAGGATTCAACAAAAGGGAGAGTCTCCATAGCTGGCTTTAAAGATGCAAGGGCCAGGTGACAAGAAATGCAGCCATCTCTAGAACTGAGAGCAGGCCAGGTTCACAGCCTGCAAGGAAACAGAGACCTCTGTCCTCCAGCTGCAAGAAACTGAATTCTGTGACAACCTGAATGAGCTCGTGCAAGAGCCCTGAGCTCCAGATAAGAACTCAGCCCAGCTGACACCTCAATTCAGACTTCTGAGAACCTGAGCAAAGAGTCATGCCATTCTAGATGCCTGGCCCCCATAAACTGTGAGTCATGCCATTCTAGATGCCTGGTCCCCATAAACAAGTGGGTATGGTTTTAAGGTGCTAAATTTGTGGTAATTTGTTACTTGGCATAGAAAATGAATACACACCATATAAATGATTTAAAATCTTCGTATCCAAGACCAAAATCCAACCTCCTCTAGAGAGAAACCTACCAACTATTGTAAACCAAATCTATCAGGAAGCCCCTTGCCACTCAAAGTATGATCCGTGGACCCACGGAGTATACATAGCCTGAGAGCTGATTAGAAATGCAGCATCTCAGGCCCCATCCAGGTCTTCTGAATCAAAATTTTTACTTTACCAATTCCCTGGATGCTTACATGCACATTAAAGGAGCACAGGTTAGCATTCTAATTCAGAGCTGGAGACTTGGAATAAGCAAAACCTGGATTCCAAACCTGGTTCAACAGTTTTACTAGCTGTGTGGTCTTCGACAAGTTGCTTAACTTCTCTGAGCCTCCATTAATCTATAAAATGGAGCAAACAATAGTACCAATTTCATAGGATTGTGGTGAGGCTTAAATGTGACAGTATTTAAAATGCATTATCCCAGTGCCTGGCACACAGTGAGGGCATAATGAATGCTGGTTGTTATTGGATTGGACACTAAGAGCTGGGTGAGTCAAATATAAAGGAAGCAACCAGATCAGTTGGAAACACGCAGGATCACTGTGGTCAATGTCATTGTCTTATGACATTCATTGTCATGGACTCCTTGGAAGCTGCAAAAGTTCATGAAATTGGTTTTCTACCCCAGTAAGCATGCTCAGACACCAGGCTGGGTTGGTCATGCATTCTCATCATAAGTCCCATATCTTATAATCACCTATGTCTCCCTTCCCACTTCCCAGCACCCAATTCCCCATTGCTGGCATTAACCTATTAACCTGACCAGGCTCCACCTCACTTAGCTAATTAGATCTGGCCAGAAACCATAGAGACTGTGTCGGAAACCCCAAGCAGGTGGTGTTCTTGGACATTAATGACAGCTTGCCCCACAGAAAAGATGAATGGATAGGCCAGGGACAGAGCACAAGTGGCAGTGTGGCTGCCTTAACGGAAATCTAAGGTCCTTTCTATCTTTGCTGGAAGGAATGATGACAATGGTGACAGCAGCACCAAAAGGAAGAACAAATGAGCATACTGGCAATTACAGATAGCCGAATGTAATTGAGAGGAGCCATTTGTGATCACTTCTGGGGGGGCCCAGCTCCCCCTCCTGGCTTCTCTGTTCTTGGCAAACACTCCCCTCACTTGCTGTATCTTCTCAGCCTGAGCCGAAGAAATCTCCGTGGTTCGATATAATGAGAATGATGTTAATAATAATAGCTCTCATTTGTTGAGTGCTCCAAGTGCCAAGCACTTTTCATGAATTATTTATACTCCTTATAACAACTCTGCGAGGTAGACATTAATTATTATGTTCCCCTTCAGTCAAGGAAATGAGGCTCAGAGAGGTTAAGTGGCTTGCCCAAGTTTACACAGCAGATAAATAATTGCCCTGGGATTCAAACCTGGGTCTGCTTGACTCTGAAGCCTGTGCTCTCTTCACTCTCTTTGTCACATAGCAGTGGTCCTGACTCCTTATTTAGGCTCTAAACCTTCTGCCTGAATTGTATACTTGGGCCTTTAATGTTATTCTCCAGTCTCCTAAACTGCCTTTCTCCTGTCCTCCCTGGTCCTGTCTTCTCTGCTCAGATGCTCACTTGTCTGGCCCCTGGACATAAGCAGCACTCACCTATCTCTTGTTGGTCCACATGGTTCTGATCCAGGGGTTTCCACATCTCAGTGCTCATAAGCATGGTGGCTGGACCTGACCAGTGAGAGACTGGCTTGACATTCCTAGACTCTCAATAACTGTCCCTCCCTCTAGACCCTGCCTCACAAGTAGAGTCTTCTATGTCCTCTAGTCTGGCTCACGATTACAGAAGAGTGTTTCCTGGATATTCCAGGTGTTAGAGTAATTAAATAAGGAGGCCATTAGTTTGTGGTGGCTCTAACGCCTTAGTAGCCTATGTAAGCAAATCAAAACCTAAGCCAGAGTCGATGTACTCAAATCCGAGAAAATGAAACTTAAGAACAACTAATCACGAACAGCCAACTAGGCTTTCCTGAATAAAACAACTGCTTAAGATATAGTCGATCAAATAATTTCCTTGCAGGTAGTAGATATTCAGTTAAGTATTTTTAAAATAAGTAATTGAAATATCAATAATGCCAGTATTGACAGAAGGGATTTATTGGAAGGAACATGGTAATGTAGATGTCCTCACTGCTATGAGGCTGCCTAAGCAGTTTTCAAATTAACCTCGGAGTAATGCTGGGCAACATTAAGAGTCACTTTTCATTACAGGCTTCGGGTCTGACAACTTGAAATGACATGCAGTAGTGTGTGGCAGTGGTGTTCGCCACACTTAGAGTTTGGGCTCTAAAGTCCACACGTAGGGCAAAAATCATATATAGAAAAAAATTACCATTAAAAATCTCTTAAATCGCCCATTTGGTACAGATTACATGGTTTCATGCATTCTGTGCCATCTCTCAGTAAGTTCAACTCAGCCAGTTTTTCCTCAGAGTTGGAACAGATGGCCGTGGCTGTTTCTTTTGGTGGAGCACCAGATGAAGTAGTTGGCTTGAATTTAAGGGCCATATTGTTGGGGGGAAAATTACATACATATATAAATATATTTTTCATCTGTATTATTTTCTTTTGTTGAACATACAGATGACTTCGAGCAACTTAAATGCTCATGCACGTAACTTCATTGTACTATTTGATTCTCGGTGTTATCAAGTGCTCTCTATTGTTTATCACAGAGACAGGAGAAAAGGAGGTGAAAAATAACTCTTTGAGGCATTACAACAGTTGGCATGACCAACTAGGAGAATATAAACCATAACGATTTTCTAAATTAAAAAAAAAAAAAAGCCTTTTCTCTAAATTGTATACAGACTCTAAATCTCTATAAAAAATAACAATAATAATCAAGAGCATGTATGGAGTGCCCATTATGTGCTGGGTACTAGGTTCTTTATGTACATCATCTCGTCAAACTGCCTCATAACAACTCTTTGAAAAAGGTATAATAATACCTGAGACCCTACTGGGTTTCTTCACAACAGCCAGGCACGCACACAGGCTTGGTCCACTGCCTGAATACTTACTTACAGTAAGTCTAAAACATACTTACGGTAGCCAGTGATGGAGACACTCTGATACACACATTCCTGTCCTTTTCTCTTGGGTTGCCTTTTAGTCCACACCAAGCCAGCCTTGCATGGGTGCATGGAAGCCTCTTCTCCATGCCACAAAGGTAACTATGGTACTATCTGTCAAAAAAACGGAATAAGAGTAAGTCATCTTGTCTGAAGAGGTAGGCATTATGGTGTTCACTTTATTGGTAAGGTTGGAAAATTAAAAATTCCATTTTGGGAAAACTTAAAGAGTTATAAACCACCTCGTTTAAGAGGTAGAAGGCATCATGGTCACTTTTTACATTTCTCTTTTGAACATGTTCTTTACCAAGTATCCCGTTTTCTACACTGGATAAATTCTTTGCTTCAGCCTGCTCTCATTGAAAAGACTACTAATAAAGCGCCGTCACTTCAGACCAGCAGCATCCTGTTCCTGTTTTACACCTCTTCGTGTTTCTTCCTTAGCTTCTTTAGCTATCATAGTTTCTTCCACACCTCTCTACAACATATTTAATGTTGATCGTAAGCCTGATCCATGTGCCAATACATCTAAACCTTCTATCATTTTCCCTTCCTTTCTTTTCTATCCTGTCTTCCTCAGGAACCTGGCTTCATCCTACCACCAGACATTGTGTTCAAATTGTGGACAAAGAACTCTACCTGACCACGCTGGTGAAGATAGGGAAGGAGCAAAGGGGGAAGAGGCAGAGAGATTCAGCATCTCACATTTATACATGATGACTGTGGTTCTTGGGGACTTGAAATAGCTTTTTCCATGTTACCCAACCAGTAAGTAGCAGAGCTGGGTGTAGAACCTGCATCGGCAAGACTCCCAAACACTGTTTCTATTATCTCACACTGCTTGTCATAAGCAGCAAAATCTCATTATATGCAGGTATTGGGCAACAATGATGGGCAGACTTTGTGTAAACAGACAGAATTATGTATGACTCACTAAATGGTGCTGCTATTGTGACCTTGGGAAGAGGGACCAGAATAAAGTGAAGGATTTTCCTGAGATCATAAACAGCATTAATGACCAATGTTTACTCTGTGCATTGGACCAAGCTAGATGTTTTGAAGGAGACACAGGGCCTCCTATAAGACTGCACCCAAGAGATAGTCTAGCTGAAGAGAAAAATTATGCCTTGGAATAGGGCACCTCCTGGAAAAAGAGAGCACACTCAAACTGTACAATTAAAGAGAGTTTGAGGGACTAATCTAGTTACAAAAGTGTGGGTGAGGTTTAGGGAATTGGAAAAGGAAAATGGAGTGCCCTGGGATTCTGGTACCCAACTCCCACACCTGCAGAGGCAAGGGGAAGCAGCAGAGCGTAGCTGCGTGAAGAGGAAGGGGCACTCCCCTCGCCCAGGACCTGTGACTTTCGGAAGAGAGGAGCAGCCAACCTCTGCTGACCTATCAGGGCGGGAACCACAGTAATAAATGTCTCAACCCCACTCTTTCCATTCTTTAACATCCTGGAGATGCTTCCCATTAGCTAACCCCAACCAGGAACTAGAGGGCAGGCATTGATTCCGTCTATAAAGCCCAGTCTCCCAAGCATAGCAAGGAGTGAAAAAGCGTAGTGAGTAAATTTGAAAGGGCAAACAAAAGAATTTTATTAATTTTCACACCAGTTAAGTATAGAGTTTGCTAATTATAAGGGTATTACTATAAATAAATTATTTTGTGACATAACGTCCTTTAGGACCTTCAATTTACAGTGTAATTTTCATATATCCTGATATTGTTTTATTAGGTTAGCTGCAAGTAAGAATGGCCCAAATTAAATATTGTAATATACTGTCTTCCTGGCTCACCCAAAGTGAAAGGCAAGGTGAGCTTAAGCCTTCTGAACAAACACATTTCAAATTAATTGCATACACAATGTTTTCGTTTGATTCTTTTTTCCATTGTGTAACTATGTCACTCACTCAGTGTTTTCTTTATCATTTTTAATATCTTCCTTACTTCCATTTTTGCTCTCTTCTTTCCTCCAGTAAAAAGGGCTGCTTGGCTCACACCTCCAGCAACAGACTCTTGGAAATAATGCACCATGGCAGATTTTCAAGGATTTTTCTCTTTCCTCCCTCCAGGGAAAAAAAACAAAAGAATAAGGATGGCTTGAGGGATTGGATCGGAACATTGTTTTACTGGAATTTGCAGCTGTTTCTGGATTGCAGAAATCACTGGAGGGAAACAATATGCTCAGAGAGTGAAGGAAATGGTTTGGCTCCAATATGTCCCAAATCTTCTGGGAAGGAATTTTCTCATTGTTACAGAGGTGCTACTCAACAACGATTAGGCATCTCTCTACGCAGAGTGTGTCAGGGGAAGCATGGGAAATTCACATATGACAGGAGCAAAGAAGACAAAGGTGAATAAAATAACTGACCTTTGGCTGGAGTGCAAACCATTCTGTGGGCTCTGACCTAGATGTGTGGCCCATGAAAGGTTCATCATTTATTTCTAAGAGCCTAAGGACTGAGGTGAGTCAATGAGATTTCCATTTCTACTTAAGAGGCAAAACAAAGATGGGGTTTATCTAGGTAGGTGGATCTAGTTAATGAATGAATGGGTGAAAACAGTCCAGTGGAAGATTTTCAAAATATATTCATGTAGGAGACTGGTTTGGCTTCTCATCAAGCGTGAAAGGCTTGATTCATGTGATTGAGTATTGCTGGTTCTACAGACAGACAAATGAGTGCATATATACCTTTGCATTCATGTGTATGTATTATTGGTACTATTGAGTATGCTTCTGAAACAGTTTTCCTTCCTGGGTACCATCCCTGCCGTAGATCCTGTAATCTCTATGGAAGGAATATGTAGAATACTCTATAGTTACACCAAGATCATGCTAGGAGGGCAGCTGTGGTCACCTACTCAATATTCATTTCAGCTTCTCTTGGTAGATATTTCAGTTTACTTTTAGGTTCACATATATTCCTTCTCATTGATTTTTTACAAAGGTAGTGCTATAGATTGAATTGTGTCCCCCTAAAGAGATACTGAAGTTCTAGTAGCTATGATGTGACCTTACTTGAAAATAGGGTCTTTTACTGATGATCATGTTAAGAGGAGGTGATTAGGATGGATCCTAGTCCAATAAGACTATGTCCTTATAAAAAGGGCAGATTTTGACAGAAAGAGAGGTATGCAAAAAGGGAAGACAATGTGAAGACCACAGGGAGAAGATAGCCACTTACAAGCCAAGGAGTGCCTGAGGCCACCAGAAGCTAGAAGAGAGACAAGGAACAGATTCTCCCTCACAGCCCCAACTCTGCCAAAACCTTGATTTCAGACTTTTAGGCTCCAGAACTGTGAGACAATAAGTTCTGTTGTTTAAGCCACCCAGTTTTGGGTACATTGTTATAGCAGGAAACTAATACAGTTGGGTTTGATGAAATCTTCCCATGCAATCCTTTAATTTTTTTTGATGAAGAAACCAAAGCTTAAAAAGTAAAATGGCTTAGACAGTCACAGACTTGTCAGGAGCAGAGCTCTAAATTCTCAGGGTATTCCTTTATCCACTGCTATAACTGGTTTGATTTGGATAAATCACAAAAGGCTTCTATCATTGGCTCAAGAGGATAGAGAAATAATGTCCCTGTCCTCCAGTATATATGTTGCTAACTTTGATTAAATCATTGGCCACAAGATTCACCTCTTTCAGACCCCTCCCACATCTTTCCTGGAGGTCAGGCCAATATCACAAGGTTCAAAACCCCAATCTTCTAATCACATGATTGGTCTTTCTGGTGTAAAATTCCCTTCCTGATTTACCTCATTCGCATAAACTCAGGTATACCCACTTCGAGTAACAAAACATTCCTATCACTCAGGAAATCCCAAGAATTTAGTCTTCCTCAAGGAATCAGAGACAGAGACCATATTCTTTATTATATATCACCACCTACCAGATTTGTTGTGAGACTAATGCCTTTTAAACAGTGTGGTACATAGCAGGTGCTCAACAAATTATAATTACCAGTTATTAGTATGTGATAGCTTATATTATAAACTATTAAGAAAAGGTCTTTGTATAATGCTTATATAATACCTTATATAATACACATGTAAAAAAGACACTTAATAAAGTATTTTGATGATGACGAGATTACTCCATCAGTTTATAAAATTTCTTTTTACTAGGTTGTTGGATACACATGGAAATGGTACTAGGTATCTCTGCAAAATAAGGACCTGCTAGCAGATCTCTTAGTCGTGGGAGAGAAGAGATTAAATAAAAAGAGCCCCCCAACCTTTCCAAAAAAGAAGGAAATTACTAATGGTTCTGTTGACATTAAAATACATTTTAAATAAACAATTTTTATTTGTAGGATTTAAAAAGGGTTGAAATATACATATATAAAAAATATGCAATATATGTATATATGTCCTTTCTTACTAATAGCCTTTTGTACCATTGAAGATGCCTCAAAAAAACTATTGCCTCATTTGCTTATAAAAGTTTCTATCTGAGTATATGATTATTTCAGTGCATTTAAAATCTCCATGTAAAGGGGGTCAAAGATGTGGTGACAGGAAGAAATCTAACTATGAGTGGTGAACACCTAGTGTAAATACATATATGTGCCTTACTGTTAAAATGTACAGCTGAAACTTATTGGATTTCATTAACCAATGTCACCATAAAAATAAATTTTAAAAAATCTCAAAAAAATAAATAAAATAAAAAGGTATAATTGTAAAAAAAAAAAAAAAAAAAAAACTCCCAGGCTAGACTCTTAATCGAGGAGGCCTATAATCACATTATTAGAATTTTGAGTGTTAGCTATATCACTAGTGATAGTGAATGATGTGGAATCTATTATCTCCCATATAATACTATACACTGAGATGATGTAATTTTATCAGAGTGGTTCCAGTACAGAAGAAAAATGATTACAAGGAAGTTCTTGATCTGTGTTAGGATGGTGGAATTAAGGATCATTTATTATCTTTTCCTGAGCTCCTGGCTTGAGGAAAACCCTAATTCTAAGAGGAGTTGGGATATGAGGTGGGGGATGAGGATAAACCTCATCCTACGACAATGGAGTAGAGTTAAAGGAATATAGAGATGGATGAGTGGGCCCATGGACAGAAGCCAACCAGGAAGATTCTCCCAAAAGACAGAACTGGAGTTTGTGTATAACTATGACACTCACTAGACAAAAAGAAAGAAAGAAGGAATAAGGAGAAAGGTGGAAGAGAATCAGAGAATGTCAACAAGCTGTTTGTCAGGACACAGAGTGAACAAGTTTAGATCAAGAACTGGTCTGCTTAACGCAGAAGTTATTTTCGTTTTACTTAATGGGTTTGTTAGACAAGCTGACTCTAACGTTTTCTATTTTCTTAATCTTTTCTATCTGCATTTCCATTGCTTTTCAGCCTCTGATGGAAAATTAGCATGAGTTACATTCTGTTAAATGAACTAGCCTCGGTGAGCTCTATTAAGTCAGCCTTATAAATCAGTTTCTGTGTTCCTTAATCATTTATTCTGCTTTCTCCTGGATCCTCTCCCACTTATCTCTTTCCTGCATGCAGCTATCTGTGGCTGAACACAGTGTCCTTGATAACAGCACCAACTGCTATCATATGTCCTCACTCTTGTCTTCCCTCAGTCCTTTCTCTTCCTCTCTCCTTTCCAAGGTCTTCGTTTTAGTAGAAGGTGCTTTTGACACTATTTTGTTCACAACTCTGCCCCCAGACTAGACTTCTGGCCAAATCTTATCTAGGTACTTCTTATATCTTTGCCTACACACTTGGCAAACTTCTTTAGGCAAGGGTGACATATGGTGCATTCTTGAAACAAGAAACTCCCATAGAAATCGTCATCAGATGGAGGCTCTCAAAAAACCTGGGGGCTGGAATTAGGTGTTAATGTCAAGAAAACTGCTAGCAGGGCCTCAAGTCGAAACTTACAGACTAAAGTGTGAAGCTGGCAGAATTTATCTTCAGACCTACCACTCTCCTTTAAGCTCTCATCCCCCTCTTCCAAGTTTTCAATGCCCACATACTCTTCCTGGGTGTTCTGGTCTACCTCCTCAGGCCTACTCAACCTGGATAGCCAGTAAGATTCTAGATCTAATTTTCTATGCTTGTGGCTATTCAAAAATTACATTTTAGTTAGCTCTCAATCAGTAATAAAATCAATAATAAAAGGGAAAAATATTTGAACAGATAGTTCACTAAAGAAGATACAAGGATGGCAAATAAGTACACCGAAAGATGACCAACATCATTAGCCATTAGTGAGATGCAAACTAAACCCACAATGAGATATCACTATACTTTCACCAAAATGGTGATTTAAATTGCCATCAAAAAATTGTATTTTTAAAAAAATTAAATCTTACAAATTAAAAAGATTGACCATACTAAGTATTGGCAAGAATGTAAAGCAATTGGAAGTCCTATACACTGCTGGCAGGGATGCAAAATGGTACAGCTACTGTGGAAAACAGTGTTGACAGCTTCTTTAAAAGGTAATGTACAGGTATCATATGACCCAGACATTCTACTTCTAGATATTTACCCCAGAGAAACAAAAGCATTTATCTGCACAAACATTTGTGTACAAAGGTTCATAGAAGCTTCATTTTCAATAGCCCCAAAGTGTAAACAACCTGTATTAGTCCACTCAGGCTGCCATAACAAAATACCCTAGACTGGGTGCTTAAACAACAGAAGTTCATTTTCTCACAGTTTGGGGGTTTGGAGGGAAGGGACTTGAGCAAGTGCAAGAGCTCACTAGTGTTACTTTCCTAATCTTATCTGATCAGGGCTCTACCCTATGGCTTCGTTTTACCTCAATCACCTCCTAGAAACCTTATTCCCAGACACAGTCACCTTGGGAGTAAGGGCTTCAACATATGAATTTTGGTGGGACAAACTTCAGTGCATAGCACAACCCAAATGTCCACCAACAGGGAAATAGATAAACTAATTATGGTATATCTATATAATGGTATACTACTCAACAATTAAAAGGAATAAACTATTGATGTAATCAATATTTTGGGTAAAATTCAAAATAATTGTGCAGAGTGAAAGAAAAAAGGAGCACATACTAGATGATCCTATTTATATAAAGTCTTAGAAATGCAAAATCTTAAATAGTAACAGAAAGTAGATTAGTGATGGCCTGGAGACGGCAGAAAGGTAAAGACAGGAGGGAGAGATTATAAAATGGCACAAGAAAATTTATGGGGTTGGTGAATATATTCATTATCTTGATTGTATCCATAGGTAATAGCTTCATTATCATATTGTCTACTATAAATATACATAGCTTTTTGTATCAATTATACCTCAATGAAGTTGTAAAAGAATTTGCATTTAATTAGCCCTCACCTAGAAAGGTTCAAATCATTTTTTAGTAATGCCGACCTCTCTTAGGTATTCTGTACATTCCCGCCTCTTTCCTCACTGGTTGGTGTCGTTGTTTGAGCCAAGATTTTCTTGTGTTCCACCAAATATTGAGAGCTCTATCTATAAAGACAAATAACAATCAATACTAGTAAAGTATTTTCTTCTAAAATGTATTTTGAAACCTGAAATTACCAAATTCATTTATATGATTTTTACTTATTACTCGACAGTAACCTGTCTTGGAGAAATTATGTGCATGCCTGGGGATGCCAGGATATCACCTAAGAAATTACATACCCATGAACATATGATGTCTGATTTTTGCACCTGTGCATGAATGCATAGGCAGCAATTACTACTACTGTGTCTGTACAATGATTGATAGTCTGCAATGGCATTTATAATTTTAGCATGCATTTGGGATAATATCTCAGGCGTTTG
This sequence comes from Rousettus aegyptiacus, assembly GCF_014176215.1. Classification (NCBI taxonomy): domain Eukaryota; kingdom Metazoa; phylum Chordata; class Mammalia; order Chiroptera; family Pteropodidae; genus Rousettus; species Rousettus aegyptiacus. The sequence goes on along the minus strand of NW_023416306.1, from coordinate 150,203,228 downwards.
GGTATCATCCAGGGGCTCAGGCTCCTAAGCTCCCAAGCTCCAATGTCGAAAATGTTTCTTGCCACCATCCTGAGAGGCAGTAGGGGCTGGCAGATGCTCACCAGTTTCTAGACATGACAATAATACCCACTTGTGTGGACTGGTAAAAATTAGCTATTTATCACTGTGAAAAGCATGGCCACAATACTTTGCAGCTCCTGCCATCTGAAAGTAGAGTCTATTTTCCCACTCCTTGAATTTGGGCTGGCACAGCGATTTGCTTTGACAAATGGGAATGTGGCAGAAGTGACGTCGTGCAAGTTCTAGAACCTAGGCCTTAGAGCTCCGCATTTCCATGGTACACTCCTGCAGCTAGGTGAGCCTGCCCTAGACTACTAAATGACATCAGCTGGAGAAGAGAAGCTTACAGTCAGCATCAACACCCCAGTCCTATGAGATCACTAATATTAGATAATTCTGTTCCAGTCAACCCATCAGCATATTGCAAGCTCATGAGTGACCCCAGGCAAGATCCAAAGAACTTCCCAGGTAACCCCAGTCCAAGATACAGAATCATGTGTAAACAGATGATTATTGTTATCAGTGGCTATGTTTAGGGTGGCTTGTTATGCAGTTATGGATACCTGAAATACTCACCTAAGAGCCAGCCAGCTATTTGTGAAATCTAAGGCAATTTCCAGTAAGTTCCTGAGAATCAGTTTCTAGTATTTTCACTGCCTTGTGTTATAATAGTGGGCAAGTCATTCACCATCTCCACCTGAATTATTTTGCTCTTCAAATGGAAACATCATCATGTATTTCAGAGAGTGCTTAAGAAATTATTCTTGTAGGATATTTCTATATGTAGTTGTGGGGGAGTGAAAAGTTTAGCTACATATTTAGAAAGTGGGTTAGCTTTTGCTAATAAGGTTTTCTGTTGAGGCTGTCCTTAAATAGACTTAATGTCAGGTTATTTTGGTTTTACTAGCAAACCGTCTTCAGACTCCTGATTACTGCCTCTTTTTTCTTGTCTACCCCACCGCCCCCTCTCCTTTCTTCCCCATACCCTTCCCGTCATCTTTGGGGCTGGAGACCTGGGATGAATGTTGCAGCCTTGTATATCTTTTATCCTTCTCATTTAGAAAAGCCTGTATCTTATTCTATCTCTTGCTCTTGGCACAGTGCCCTACATGTAATAGGTACTCAACATATGTTAAATGATAATACTACTAAAACTCCCAGTGCTTGGGTAGAGGGTGCAAGAAAGGTAAAAATTTAATTATTTCCTAGAGAGAGAAGCTGATTTCTAAAAGAGGCACCTGCTGAAGCCAGACGTCTAGGATGGGTACGACAAAGGACCTTGAGGCAGATCCTGTTTTGCAAGAATTGTCTGAGTTGGCTCTTTGGTTAGGCAAAATATAAAGTCAGTGGTGATCCACTGTCCTGGAGGAAGGAAGCAAACAGGGCATGTTTTATGGCTAAGCCTTAGTCTAATCCCAGGTGTGTGGCTGGCTGTGGAGAAGAGGTTGGAGAAATATGCATTGGGGGCCAAGGACCCTACTTGAATGAAAAGGACCTAACATTCAGACTTCTCTCTAGGGGTTTAAAATTATTTGACACTTCCAATGCCTGAGATGGTCAGCAGGCAGGAAGGGACACTGAGGCTTCCCAACAGACAGTGAGGGAAGCCTAGAATGGCAATTTGGATTCCACACTAGTACTGAAATCATCATATTGGAAAGGCTAGTCTGAGTTGACTGTGTCCAAGGCGGGAAACTCTTCCTGACCTAGTCACCTAGCACTTTGAGTGAGCTTTGGGAACAGTAACTGTGTGTATATGAGAAACACAAAGGTGAAACTTTAGGAGTCAAGGCTTTTAGAGGTATGGTAAGACCATTATAACACCCAGGAGGCATGAAATAGTGGAAAGAATTCTAATCTAGTGGTAAGAAAACCTGAGTTTTTGTCCTAGATCTGCTATTGCTTATCAGTATTATCGCTGAGTTATTGAGTGCTAGTGAGTATGCCATTTCCTTTTCTCTGTACCTTAGTTTCCTGTTTATAAAATGAGGGGGTTGGATTAATGGTCCATTACTTGGGATTCTATGAGTGTTACTTTGGGAGGCAACCTTTATGAGATTAGGAGTGCATTTTTATGAGGAAGGTGTGTTGATTAAAAGAATACATAATGTTCATCAGGTATATTTATGACAAAAATTACAGGCCTGTTTTTTTAAGCACCACTGGCATCCTATTTTGGAATCTGGATCTTGATCCTTTTTTCTTTGGAAATAAGCAGTAGGTGGCTTGGCAGAAGAGAGAACAGGTGTGAACGGAGCTAACAGGGGCTTAGGAAAAAAGGACTTGCTTTCTTCAATCAAATGATTTGTGTAGATTTCTATAAATAAAAAAAATAGATTCATTAAAGGGTCTGAAAAATAGGCTTGGGTGGGATATACAATGCAACTTTCTCCTTCCCTTCCTTTCCCTTCCCTTCCCTTTCCTCCCTTCCCTTCCCTTTTTCCTTTCCTTTCCTTCTTCCTATTTTTTCTTTTTCTGGCAAGGCAACCTTTGGTTGACCTCACAGATTGCAAGGACCTTGTCAGTTTACAATCTCTTATTTTTTATTTATTATGCCTACAGCACCAGGTCTTCCTAGGTGGTCTCCCATCCAAGTACTAACCAGGCCCAACCCTGCTTAGCTTCTGAGATCAGACAGGATCGGGTTTGTTTAGGGTGGCATGGCTGTAAACAAGAAAGCTTTTTATCTTAAAAGGTGATATGTCCAGACTCTTTGGTTACAAATAACTGATTGGCTAGTTTACTTCAAAACGTATTTATTTTCTGAGTGATAGATACTGGAATGGCAACAGCTTTAAAAGAACAACTGAATAACTGAGTCCAGGTGATTCCAGGGAGTAGGCTGCCCCGATTCATCGGCCACCCGGGGGCCTTTCCTCTGTGGTGCTGCTGTGAGATGTCCCTCTGTATTTGTCTCAGCTCAAAATTCAGATTCTCTAGAAAGACATTCTGATTGGTCAGCTTAGGTCCTATATCTACCTTGTAGTCAGGGGAGGAGTCCTGTGATTAACAGCCCCACTAGAGGAGCATGGAATGGACTGGGAGCCCCTGAGAAATGTGTGTGTGTGTGGTGGGAGTAGGGTCGAGGAGTAAGGTGATGGGCAGATAAATGTTAGACTCTTAGGCTCTCAAACTTCTCAGGGATAACTACAAGTGACAGCAAATTCGGGTATCAACAAAATGCTCCCCTGAACAACTGGGTAATTTCAGGAGCTTTGAGGGCTGGCTGGCCAGTGGCTGGTTTGTATTATAGAGGGTGAAGTCAACATTTTTTCTTCTTATGAACCTTATAAATATTTGGCATTCAATAATATTCATTGATTGACTGAGTGAATGAATGAATAACACAGCTGTTCCATGGGCCTAAGAAAGGACTTCTGTTCTACATTAGCCTTAATTAAATTAGTTTAGAAATGCTTAATTATAAATCTTTTAGCTGTAAATGATTGAGGCTTATCCATGCTATATTTAGCAAAAAGATCATCCTTGCCGAGATGTCATTTCTGACAGGCAGGGACCACCTTCAACCAAGACCTCTGCCTCTTATTTTCCCTCTTCTCTGAACTCTGCTCCATTCTTCTATTCAAATGTGGCAGTTTGTCATTCTTTAATTTTCAGTCCACCTTGTCAGAAAATCATGCCTCCAGTGTTTGCATCTCCTCTATTCAAGAGTCCAGGATGGCTGAGACTGAGTTACATTCATTTCCATTCTAAACCCAGAGTGGCTACATGGACCAGCTTAGGCCATGGGGCCTGCATCTGGTTCAAACAACCCAAATGGCCAAAAGTGTGCTTGGGGAGGGGGCGCACCTCTGTTACCATGTGGATTTGGCTAAAGGAGCACGTCTTGGAAAAGAAGGGACATTTAAGCAGATAGCACAATTGGTGTTTCTTACAGAAGCCAAATAACAATATTTTCTTACATTTAAATAGTGATTTAAGAATACTTGATATGGGATCATTCTGGTTAAGATAACATAGAAGGTAGATGCTGTGCTCGCCAACTTCCAAGATCACATCAAAATTGCAACAGAACTACAGAACAATCATCACTGGGAGTTACCTGAGGACTGGCTGAGCAGAAGTCCTACAGGTAAAAGGGATGGAAATATGAAATAGGCCAGTCCCACAACTGTGTGTGGGGGTTGAGAATCTGGAAGGCTATCTTGGCTGCAGAGCCCCACACCCCTCCTGTCCTGGGGAGCAAGAGGTCCCAGCTCCACACTAAGTTCCCCAGCCCAGGGTTCCGGAGCCAGGAAGAGAAGTCCCCACCACCTCTGTCTGTGAAAACCAGTAGAGATTGTGGCTGAGATAGAGAGCTATGGGAGTTGCAGACATTCTGCTTAAAGGGCCCATGCATGGACTTGCCACTGACAGACTCAGTCACTCTGAGTTCTGGTGCTGGGGCAGCTGCTTGAGGAGTGCCAGGAACATATGGAGGCAGAAGCTGTCTGGCTTTAGGGAGAGGGCTGGAGGGGCGGTTTTCTCCCAGACAGAAGTGCTGGCAGCATCCATTGTTCCTTGGTTGAGTGCTCCCCATTCCCGGTGTGCAAATGCCAAGGCCTGCCATGCCTGAGTCTCTATTAACCTTGTTAACACAGGTTTCCCTGCCCTGGTGATTCCCTGAGGCCCTGCCCCTCCCAACTTGTGGACCCACCCAAGCCGTTTCCAGTGGTTTATTCCATACAAATGGCCTGTTTTGGCTCATGCTGCCGACTTTCCTAAAATCAAAGGCTCACAAAACCCAAAGAAGCAGCATCTGGCCTCAGTGTGCCTGGTACCTCTTGCCAAACAGTCCCAAGATTGGCACTAGTGGCAGCCAGCCTCAGTCCCTAGCTTGGCCTCAAGGTATATCTAAGCCCCTCACTGGTGGTAGCATCTGTGGCTTGCTTAATGACTCGTAACAGGTGGCCCCAACAGTGCACAGCCTGCTGCTAAACTTGGTCTGCAGCTAGGCTCCTCCCAGGAGGCCCTTGCACCGACACACCTGGTGGCCTGCTTTGACTGGAGCACCATCCAGGGCTGCATCTGAGGAGGACACACCCAAAGACTGGGCAGGCACCGGAGCCCTGCTAAAGTGAATCCTGCTCCGTTGAGTTGGGCCTTCACCAGCCAATCCTCACAACCAATCAGCCCAAGGGTCCATCTCTCCCACTGACATGCAAATAGTAACCAAGACTCGACTACAACAGGAGGGCACACACAACTCACGAGGGATACACCTTTTGCACCTGGCTCATGTGACCAGGGAAGACTGTGCTACCGGGCCTCACAGGACACCTACTGTATAAAGCCACTCTACTAAGACCAGGACACTTAGAAGTCCTACTTCATACAAAGAAACAAACACAGGAAAGAAGCCAAAATGAGGAGACAAAGAAACATGTTCCACATGAAAGAACGGAACAAAGCACCAGAAAAAGAACTAAACAAAATGGAGACAAGCAATCCACCAGATGCAGAGTTAAAAACACTGGTTATAAGGATGCTCAATAACCTTAGGGGAAGAGTAGATGAACTCAATGAGAACTTTAACCAAGAGATAGAAAACATAAAAATGAAGATAGAAAACATTAAAAAGTACCAGTCAGAATGAAGAATACAATAACTAAAAGGAAGAATATATTAGAGGAAATCAACAGTAGATTAGATGACGCAGAGATCGAATCAGCAATATAGAAGATAATGTAGCAGAAAACACTACTCCATCAGAAAAGTAACAAGGAAAAGTATTCAAAAAGGTGAGGATAGTTTAAGGGGCCTCTGGGACAACATCAAGTGTACATTTGTATCATAGGGGTAACAGAAGAAGAAGAAGAGAGAGCAAGGAATCGAAAACCCATTTGAAGAAATAATGATGAAAAACTTCCCTAACCTGGTGAAGGAAATAGACATACAACCCCAGGAAGCTCAGAGTCCCAAACAAGATGAATCCAAAGAGGCCCACACCAAGACACATCATAATTAAAATGCCAAAGGTTAAAGACAAAGAGAGAATCTTAAAAGCAAAAGAAAAGCAGTTATTTACCTACAAGGGAGCTCCCATAGACTGTCAGCTAATTTCTCAACAGAAACTTTGCAGGCCAGAGGGGACTGGCATAAAATATTAAAAGTGATGAAAAGCAAGGGCCTACAACTAAGATTTCTCTACCCAGCAGTTATCATTTAGAATCAAAGGGCAGATAAAGATCTTCTTAGAAAGAAAAAGCTAACGGAGTTCTTCACCACAAAACCAGTATTACAGGAAATGTTAGAGGGACCTTTTTAAGAAGAAGAAAAAACATGTATCAAAAATATGAATAACAAAATGGCAATAACTACATATCTATCAATAAATACTTCAAATGAAAAAGAAATAAATGCTCCGATCAAAAAATAGGGTGGCTGAATGGGTAAGAAAACAAGACTTTTACATATGCTGCCTATAAGAGACTCTTTTCAGATAAAAAGACACACACAGGCCGAAAGTGATGAAAAAAGATGTTTCGTGAAAATGGAAATGAAAAAATATCTGGGGTAGCAATACTTATATTAGATAGAATGGACATTAAAAGGCTATAACAAGAGACAAAGAATGGTCCAGTAATTTCACTTCTGGGTATTTATCCAAAGAAACCTAAAATACTAATTTGAAGGGGCATGTGCATCCATATGTTCACTACAGCATTATTTACAATAGCCAAGATGTGGAGGCCACCTGGTATCCATCAATGGATGAATGGATAAAGAAGAGGTGGTGCATATATATGATGGAATATTATCAGGCATTATAACAAATAAAATAATGAAAACTTGTAATCTGCAACAACATGGATGGACCTAGAGGGTATTGTGCTGAGTGGAGTAAGTCTGATAGAGAAAGACAGATACAACATGATTTCACTTACATGTGGACTCTAAAGAACAAAATAAGCAAATAAAACAGAAAAAACTCAGAGATGCAGAGACTATTTTGAGGATTATCAGGTGGTTTGGGGGTGTGGGTAAAAGAGGGGAAGGGATTAAGAAGTATAAATTGGTAGTTGCAAAATAGTCATGGGGATATAAAGTATAGCGTAAGGAATGTAGTCAATAATATTGTAATAATTAAGTACAGTTAAGTCAGATGGGTACTAGATTTATCGGGATGATCACTTTGTAAGTTATATAAATGTTTAATTACTATGTGGTACACACGAAACTAATATAATATTGTATGTCAATTATAATTGAAAAATTAAAAATATCAAAATTTAAAAAAGAATACTTGATATTTATGATCTCATTTGAGATCAGCAAATCAGGTATTAATAGTCTTTCTTCCATATCTACTTAAATTCACTCTTCCATGAGGTCTATTTTTTAATTTCTGTCTCTCCTATTTGACTGTACATTTATTGAGATCAGAGACCATGTCTATTTATCTTTGCATCTATATCTCTAGTACCTAGCTCTGGGCTCTGTACGTGGTGGCATCTAATGTATGTGTATAAAACTGAATTTCTATTTTATAGATGAGAAAACTGAGGTATAGAGTATTGAATGGATTGTTTCAGAACACAATATTAGAAGCCCAAAGTCTAGTGGCCTCCAGAACAGTCTCAGCCCTCCAAGTGTCTTTGCCAGAGGATGTAGATGAGTAAGCAAGGAAGACAGATTATTAAAACTTTCATTTCCTTGGGAGATGACTCAGGTATCTTAGCTGCCTTACACTTAAACTTGATGGGAGAGAAAGGAAAAAGAGGTCAAGGGAGGTACTGCCTTTAAAAAACCTTTCTGCTATATAGCAGGAGGTAGTCAGAGACTACCTGCAAGCTGGGGCTTTTGGTTCTGCCACTTACCAAATGACCTGGGCAAGTGGCTTCAGCTCTGTGTGCCCATTCTCCCAGAGCTATACGAAGGCTAAATGAGAAAAGGTAGGAGAGAGCCCTTTATAGATGGTAGATCATTATGTAAGTTCTGTTATCTCCCTCCATCCAAACTAGGACAAATAGGAATTGTGCCAGGTAAAGATGAAAAGGGGGAAGTCCCTCTTCTCAAAGATCTAATGGTCAAGGGAGGGGAGCATGTGGCAGTGCAAAGTGGTGAGGGCTCTAAGTATGGGTCATTCCTGCGTGACTTGGGGATAAAGCCTCCTGTATATCTTTAGGATGGTCTGGAAAGGGTTCCCAGAATGCAGAACCATCCCAGAGAGCTAGGTCTTGCAGGATAGGTAGGAATTCACTAGGCAGAGGAAGTTATATTTGCAGGAAGTGGTGGAATTATAACAGGGTGATTATGAAGAGATAGATTTCTAAAAGGGCCCGAGGATGATATTACTACTGTCAGATATTTGTCAGAGCCTTCATATTTATGCTGTAGAGGCCGTACTTGGCTGTCTGATTTCAGGGGTACCAACCAAGAAGGCTCTCTGAAGTCACAGGCTCTTCAGATTCCTTTTCCTTGATTTGCTGGTAGTGTCCATTCTTCTGTTGGCTCCATTTCTTCAGAGCTAGAAGAGAACTTGACAAACAATCTGGTGCCACCCTCTGCACCAAGGTAGATATGGATTGGTATCTTCATTTCACAGATGTGGTCAGTTGTGGGTGAGAGAGGCTATCATTGGTAGTGGAGTACACAGAACCCAGAACTGCTTCTTCTAGAGTTCTTGTTCACCTCTATCACGATGCTTCTTTTCTTTGGTCCCTTTTAAGTTTCAAATCCCCATTTCAGGTACTATTGGAGGTATTATTTATTCACATTTCACATTTCAAGTCTTTTCTTGGCAGCAGGTTATAAAAGAGAAGTTGAGACAGAGAGGAAGCAAGCAGAATAAGATGGGTGAAGGCTTCACAGGCAAAGAGATAAACTTCCTTGGCTGTTAGTAGACTCAGCATCTGTAGCAATCCTACCCTGTGGAAAGGCTCCTTATCCAAACCACAGACCTTGGGGGCTCTGAGAACCAGGACCACTATTTTCAAAGCCAAGCACTGGAAGGAACCCAGGTGTATAATGTTAAGGGTTTGAGGGTTTACCTGAATAACCTGCTATTATTTTATTGTCCTCTGTCCTTTCCTTTTCACCTACCCATACTAATGACCTAATGTCACAGCCTTAAAAGAAAGTTAACAGCCAGGATAGAAGAGCAGGCAAGTGAGGAGGGTATGTGGGCGGAGAGGAAGGGTAAGAAACTGTAATGCATTAGCTGACCCAGCTGTAGCTCATGAGGCCCACAGATGGTGTGGCCTGTGCATGTGGAGCTGCGGGGAGGAGGGCAGGGGAGAGAGGGGTCATTGTTGGAGTGACTGGAGTGACAGGACAAGTGTGGGTTATTAATAGGAACACAGGACATATATTTACAACCAGTGGCTTAAATTAGGGGTGGAACAGTCAATACCTAGCCAAAGATACCTGAAACACATACAGTGATTGTTCTGAACCCAGCTCACTCAGCACAGGTTCATGAGCAGGCTGCCTCAGGTGGCAGCAGCAAGATCTCTGGTGCTTGCTCAAGCGTATGCTGCAATTCTGCTTTTGAGGTGGGCATCATTCCAGGAAGGAAGGAAGGAAGAAGGAAGAAGGAAGAGAGGGAGGGAAGCGGGAGAGAGACAGTGCAGGCAAACGGGAGTGAACGGGATGCTGATATCAAAACCGAAGCTCAGACCAAGCTCCTCAGAGGTTTTCTAATCTCCCATTTCCAGCCTCATGTCCGAATGAGGAAATGGTTCCATTTAAGTATGAGAGAAATTCTGCTTATGACATGCCAGAGGTCCAGATGTGAAGCATGGGAATCTAAACGTTAAGAGGCAGAGAATCAACACAGACTCCCAGCACTGATTCAGGCGGCAGTGGAGAGGGGTGCGAGCTCCCAGTCAGGAATGGTGACATGGATGTGGGATTGAGTCCAAACCTCAGCCTCTCTCTGCACTTTCCTCTGGCCCAGACAGACACCCTCAGTACATCCTCCGCACTTGAAGAGAACCTCCGGACCAGATATTATCTGAGCTGGAGGCTACACTGCTTCTGAAGTGGGCTAGAGGGGGTTGGTCAAAATCTGGGTTTGTAGGGCTGCCAGGCTACTCAGCCTCTCTGAATTTAGGGGGAAGAAACAAAAGGGTGGGGTTGAAGGCTAGGCAGGACTGTCCCAGGTGTCACTCTTTGGCACATCACCACTTGACCCCTGGTGGGGTTATCATCAAAGGGTAGGAGGCAGTCTGCCTCTTCCAATCCAGTGACATTCCAAAAGGGAGCTGCTACAGTGCAGTGAATTTTGCAGAGCTAAATGGCTCCTGCTCCCTCTGCTCACAGCACCAAGGCTGTTCCCTCCTAAAAGTAGAGACGTTGGCCTGCAACATAAGCTGTCCCCTCCTGACAGGAACTAGAGTGGAGGCCTTGGCCCATGGCACCAAGCCTGTCCTCTCCAAACAGGAAGTAGAGAGGAGACCTTGGCTTATGGTACCAAACCCATCTGCTTTTAACAGAAAGCAGAGCGAAGACCTTGGCCAACAGCACCAAGCCACCCCCCTCCTAACAAAAAATAAGTGGAAACCTTGACCCAAGCACGAAGCCTGTTTCTTTCTAAGACAAAAACTAGACTGAGCACCTTGAACCACAGATGCCAGGCCATGACTGTCGTCACGGAACTTGCTTTACTTCAATGGCAGCGGCTACCGCACCTTCGCTGCACTGTGGGTGTCAGGCCACATCTGTCAAGAGAAAATGGCTTTATTGTGGCCGGCAGCACTTGTCACACGTTTAGCACAGTGAGGACGTCAGGCTGCATCTGTGGTTGGGAACATGCTTTACAGCAGCGGCCGTTGAATTGTTATCACACTGCGAATGACAGTCCTGTCCGTCGTTAAGGAACTTGCTTTTCGGCAGTGGCAGCAACTGCTGCACCCTTGAAGTCCTGCAAATGTCAGGCAGTGTCTGTTGTTCAGAAACTTGTTTTTTGGCAGCGGCTGCCACACTTTTGCTTCATTGTGTTCCGTGGGCCAAGGCCTTCTTCATCTACTTCCTGTTAGGAGGGGACAGTTGGTACTGTGGACCAAGGTCTCTACTCTAATTCCTGTTAAAAAAGGATAAGCTTTGTATCGTGGGCCAAGGCCTTTACTTTCTTGAGGAGGGGGCAGCCTTGGTGCTGTGGGCCGAGGTTTCCACTCTGGTTCTGGAGGAATGTATTCCTGCACATAAACTGGGCAGATCTTGGATTCTGTTCCTACTCATACCACTCCTGTAACTTAATGGCTCTGGGCCCCAATTTTTACACAAAGGGCTTATTAAAAGGCCTAGCATTCAGGGTTTGGGTGCAGATGAAAAGGAAAAGGCATGAGAAGTACTTGGCCCAGGCCTGACACACTGATGTGCCCAAGTTTTATTGGTTATTTTGGCTATTATTCCCTTGCAATCCCAGTGCGTCCTTCAACAAAGACAAAGCCAATAGACACCACGAGACCTGGCGAGAAATTTTGGCTTAACACAAAACCAACACTCTTGGGGGAAACAGATTCCAAGTGGGAAAAGCTTGGGAATCAAAGGCAGTTAACTCATGACTTGGTCTATCTCTTGCTTCTACTCACTATTGTGTTCTCAGACTGACTAACCTCTCGGAGCCTCAGTTTCCTTATTAGTAAAGTTGTTAAAAAGAATACTTAGAGCTGAAACTGGGCAAAGTGCTGTAGATGATAGAGGCTTTGTTTATCCCCTCTTGGGACTAAATCAAAGTTGTGACAGAAACATGGAGCAAATAGCAAGCAGAATCGCCTGGGGTCTGGATGAACAAAAGCCTTAAAACTAGGGAGAGAAATAAGAAATCACCCTGGAACGGTAGGAGGTAGGACTGGGCAAACATGTGAGGTGGCCCAGTCCTGAGCAGCTGAGTGGGACAGAGGCTACAGAAACTACAGCCAGCAGCTACAGACGTTTCTCTTAAAGGGCCTGTGTCCAAGACCGGACTTTCGCAGTGAGGGACTTGCTCGCTCTGAGCATCAGCACTGGGTCGGCTGCTTGGGAAGCATCAGGGACCTACAGGGAGACACTAAGTTGTTGGAGCAACGGCTGGGGGCAAAGCTTTCTCCCGGGCAGAAGCGCTGGTGGTATCCATTATTCCTCTGTTGAATCCTCCCTGCTCCCAGTGTGCAGGCACAGCTTCACCAGTCTGAGACATCATCAAACTGGATAACAGAAGTAACTCTACCCAGAGGATTCCCTGAAACTCCACCTCCCCCAACTCGCATCCCTACCCAAGCCACATTCAATTGTGTCCTCAGTGAGTCCTATACCACTTGCTGAGCAGCTCCAAGACCCACTCTAGTGGCAGCTGACCTCAGTTTCTGGTGTGGCTTCTTGAGGAAACTATACGCACAGCATCTGTGGATTTCTTCCTGAATCTTAACAGGTGGCTCCAGAGGGGCACTGGCTGGGGCTAAACTTGACCTTCAGCTGAACCCCTCTCAGGACTGTGCCACTGGACACCTACCACACAAAGCCACGCTAATAAGACCAGGAGACTTAAGAGCTTTGCTTAGTATATTGAAACAGACACAGTAAAGCCAAAATGGGAAGACAAAGAAGCAGAAACCATATGAAAGAACAGAACGGAGATCCAGGAAAATGGAGTCAAGCAATCTAATAGACACAGAGTTCAAAACACTGGTTATAAAGATGCTCAGTAGATGAACTCAGTGAGAACTTTAACAAAGAGATAAAAAGCATAAAAATGGAAACGAAAATTATAAAAGGAAATCAGTCAGAAATGAAGACTACATTAATTTAGACGAAGAGTATATTAGAGGGAATCAACAGGATAGAGGAAGAATAGGATTGAACCATTGATATAGAGGAAAGGGAAGCCAAAGACACCCAGTCAGAAGGGCAAGAAGAAAGAAGCCAAGAATATAATAATAATTTAAAGAGTTTATGGGAGAAAGGTCAATGTAAAAACATCCATGTCATGAGGGTACCTGAAGGAGAAGAGGCAGAACAAAAGTTGAAACCTACTTGAAGAAATAACGATGGAGTCCCAAAAAAGATGACTCCAAAGAGTCCCACACCAAGACACATCATAATTAAAATGTCAAAGGTCAAATACAAAGTGAGAATCTTAAAAGCAACAAAGAAAGACAGTTACTTATAAGGGAGCACGCCTAAGACTTCTCAAAAGAAACTTTGCAGGACAGAAGGGCTTGGCACAAAATATTCAAAGCGATAAAAATACAGGAGCTACAACCAAGAATACTTTATCTAGCAAAGCTCCATTTAGAGTCGAAAGATAAAGAGCTTCTCAGACAAAAATAAGTTAAACCAATTTATCAACACCAAGCTGGTATTAAAGAGATGTTGGACAGATTTCTTTAAGAAGAAAAAACATGTAACAAAATCATCAATAAAGAATGGTAAGAACTACATATCTATCAAGTACCTCAAATGGAAAAGAGTTAAGTGCTCCAGCCAAAAGATAGAGTGGCTGAATCAACAGGAAAACAAGGTCCCTGTATATTCTGCCTGCAAGAGACTCACTTCAGATTAAAAGACACGCAGATTGAAAGGAAGGGGATAGAAAAGATATTGCCTTGATGGACCTAGAGGGCATTGCACTGAATGAGGTAAGTCAGATAGAGAAGGACAAATACCACACGATTTCATGTACATGTGGAATCTAAAAAATAAAATAACAACAAAAATGGAAACTCATAGATACAGAGAATATTTTGAGAGCTACTAGACTGGAGGTGTTGTGAGGATGGTGAAAAAAGAGCAAAGGGATTAAGAAGTACAAAAAGATAGTTACAAAATAGTCATGGAAATATGAAGTATAACATAAGGAAAATGATCAACTATGTTGTAATAAATATTTAAGGGGACGTGGGGTACTAGATTTAGTGGGGTGACCACTTTGTGAGTTATAGAGATCTCTAATCACTATGCTGTACAACTGAAACTAATATATTATTGTATGCCACCTAAAATTGAAAAAAAAAACTTCATTGAATTGTTTAACGTGAATGTGCAACTAATTGTCTATTATATTTCAGTAAAGCTGCGGGGGGCAAGGGAGGGGGAGAAGCCCTACCTTACAGAATTTTTTGAGGGTCCAAAGAGGTAATATAATCATTTCTGCCCTTACTGAGAGCTCACTATGCTGCAGGCACTGCTGCCCATGTATTACCTCACTTAATCATTAAAACCACTTTAGATCACGGGCATTTACATATGTCCAAACTAATCAAATTGCACACACTAAGTATGTGCAGTTCTTTGTAGTTCTCAGTTATACCTCAACAAAGCTATTAAAAATACTTTAGGAAGTAGGTGTCATTTTTTTGTTTGTTTTTAATCTCTATATGGCAGTTGAAGAAACCGAGGCTTAGCAGAGAGGTTAGGTAAATTGTCCTAGGCCACAGAGAAAGTCATAGCAGAACTGGGATTCAAACCCAGGCTGTCTGAGTATGTTCTCAGGCAGTGTACAAGTGCCTATATGTAAAACTGTTCTGGGAACACTGTTTAAAGGTTGGTTATTAGTATAATCTGTGGCATAGTTGACAGGTCAGAGCCATTGTCTCCGTATACTAAATGAGAGCATGTGGATCAGCTCCTAACCTATGGCCTGGTACTTAATAAGCTCTCAGTCATGCTGCCATCCCTGGCCCTTGTCCCCAAGAGAGGACATGATACAAAAGAAAGAATATCAATTCCATCACATACGGAGCTATTCAGGGAGTTGGGATGGGCTGGGAACTGGGGGTTAAGGTAGGTCATAAAATAATAAGAGACCTGTCACACAGCTGCAAGCAATTGCACCTGACCTGGGCATCAATATGATACAAGGGAAGCACTCAAATTGGGATTTCCTCCACCTTTAGTAAAACAGGAAACACAATATAGTTTCCCTGATGTTCCACTGGCCTGACAGACCACCCTCTGGGGCTCCCACTGACCTTATATCAGGCTTTATTGATAACCTGAAGAACACACAAATGTCCTAAAGGTCTAACTTGTGTCAGGAGACTCATGTCTCATGTCTGTGCGCAAAAGTTTTACAAGCTTCACAACTTTAACTACGC
This sequence comes from Rousettus aegyptiacus, assembly GCF_014176215.1. Taxonomy (NCBI): domain Eukaryota; kingdom Metazoa; phylum Chordata; class Mammalia; order Chiroptera; family Pteropodidae; genus Rousettus; species Rousettus aegyptiacus. Next base: position 150,188,148 of record NW_023416306.1, on the reverse strand, counting down.
AAGGCAGAGCCATTTAAAAAGGTTTCTATGGGTAGAAATCTGGAAAGCCAAGTGCTAAAAACAGGGAGTTTTTTATTATTGGACTTAAATGTTTTCTGATCATTATGGTGCCCTTAGTCACTTTATGGTGTTAATGCTTTCAGTGACTGTTACTACTTAACAGTTCTTGGCTGAACTCCAGAGCTACATAAGCAATGGCCTACCTGACATCTCCTCTTGGGTGTGAATTAGTGACCTCAAACTTCGCGTGCCTAACGGCTGCTGAGATGCTCCCCCATTTTCCATCAATGACAAGGCTATGCTTCTAGTTGCTCAGCCCCCAAAACTTGGTGTCATTCTTTTCTCCTCTCTTTCTTTTATACCCCTTCTGATCCATCTGTGACGCTAGTTGCTCCACCCTCAAAACATTTCTAAAATTTTGACCACCTTTCACCACATCCATTATTGCCTCTCTGGTCTAACACGCTGTTTGTTATCTCTAGCCAGGATTATTGAAGAGCTTCCTCATCGCACATCCCTGCCCTTATTTTTTGCAGTCCATTGTGAATCTAGCAGCCGGAATGTTCCTGTTACAAAGTCAGCCAGATCACAAAACTCTTCCTCTGAAAACCCTTACATGGTTCCCATCTCATTCAAAGTAGGAGTCAAAGTCCTCCTCTGACCCTAAAGTCCCACATGATGTGGCCTCCTGTTCCTCTCCAACATCTTAGTACCTTGTAACTCTCATTCCCACTAGGTTGGCTTCCTTGCTCTTTTATTGACTCCATAGGCACATTCCTACCTCAGGGCCTTTACACTGTTGTCTCCCTCTGCCTGCATGTTCTTGCACCATATCTGTATGGCTGGTTTCCCCAGTTCCTTCAGATCTTTATTTTAAAAGTCACCTTGTTACGCAGGACTTCTCCGGCCACTCTGAAATGTATTCCTTTCTAACATTTCACCCATCCCCTACCCCGCTTTTTCTTTTTAGCATTCATCTCTTTAATATTATATCATGTATTTTTCTTGCTTATCTCTAATTTACTTGCTTATCTACTGATTCTCCCCTATTAGAAGATGAGATTTATGAAGAGATTTTTGTCTATTTTGTTCACTACTGTATCTCTAGTGCCTTGAACAGCACTGGAAACATAGTAGACACATGCATAAATATTTAGTGATTTAATGAATGAATAGAATAAAAAACAAGAGACTCAGAATTAGCTGTGGACCTTTAGCAAGTCATTTACCTTCCCTCAGCTTTGATTTCTTTGCATGTTAAATTAAATGTTTGCTCTAGATAGTTCTAAGGTTCCCTGAAGATGAGATACAGACATCCCTGAATTAACTTTTAGAATTGGAAGCAGTTGTGTGGCAAGAAAGGGTATAAAGAAGATCTCAGTTAAGATTTGTGTTTAAATTCTAGTGATATCTCTTGTCTGGGACTAGGTTTTCACAACAAACTGAAAGAGCTCCACCCAGCGACCACTAAGTTTACTTTCAGCACTTAAAGTCTAAAACTAGACAAGAAGTCATTAAAAAAAAAAAGGAAAAAAAGGCCACCATACCCTTCAATACCACATAGTGGCGCAGTTGTCTACCATTGTCTAAGAGGACTTTGCCAAGTCCATAACTAACCAGCTCCTGCTACTGTAAAATAATTTTCACTGTGAGTTGCTCATTCATCAGACATTACTGGTTTGTTTCAATGACAAATAACAAAAATCTTTAAACTGATTCCCCTCTCCCCCACAAGGATAAGAAGGCATGAATCTCAAAAGCAAAACAGTGAGCTGTAGTTTCGGCTAAATCATTGTCAGCAACATCACTTAAAGACCAAACCCTGAAAAGCTGAAAAATAAAAGAAGTCTATGCCAGTGTTAGGTGAGTGAGGCTACAGCTACAATAAATTACTTCTAAAAGTGTGTGGCCACACAACCAAGACTGCTTCCTCAAGGAGGTAGGAAGGATAGCAAAAGAATGGACTATTTATATTCTAGGAAATTTTTATATGCTTGAAATAGACATTAAAGACTCTAGTAAATAAAAAGGCTATGAAGAGTGCATGGCATCCAGTAAGCCCTCAATTCATAGTAGCCATTGTTATCGTAGTTGTTGTTGTTGTTGTTGTTATTATTATTATTATTATTATTATTATTATTATCATCACCCTCCGGTTCTAGTTTTTCCCCTCCTCTACTACCTCACCAATTAACAATAAGGCTTTACACTTATTTCAACATTACAAAAACTAAAAATGATTTCTGGGTTATTTAATTACAAAACTATTACATGGTTATTTTAGCTATACAGAAAATTTTAAAAAGGAAAATAAAGGAAATCCAAATTACTCATACTCTACTACTCAGCTCATAAATAACAAATAAAATAAACAGATTTAAAAACTATACAAACACATACACATACATATTTGTGGTCATATTGTATGAAGCGGTTTTTTACTTTTTCCTTTATGCACATTTCCATAGCATTAAAAATTTTCATGATCATTAACAATACTTTCTTATTAAGAGAATCAGTACATTTTAATGGTAGAAAGTACTTAGTATGACACGGAAAAAAAGCCACTTCTAATCCCATCATCCTTCCTCTCTCCCTTCTCTTTTCTTTCCTTTCACCTCTTTCTATTTTTATTTTTTAGGCAAGGCAACCCTTAGTTGACTTCAAAGATTGCAAGGACCTTGTCAGTTTACAATCCCTTATTTTTTTTAAATTTTATATTGCCTATAGCACCTGGTCTTCCTAGGTGGTCTCCTATCCAAGTACTAACCAGGCCCGACCCTGCTTAGCTTCCAAGGTTACCTGAGATCAGGCTTGTTCAGGATAGCATGGTCATAGACTCCCCTCTTTCTATTTTACACTTATTTAAAGATGAGAAAACTGAGGTTCAAACGGGTAACTTGATCAAAGTCAGATGGTTTTTAATGGATAGAGCCAGGATAAATCATGATCTTCAGACATAAGCCTAATGCCAAGCTACATCACTGACTGTTATTATACTCTCCCTGATTTATGCTATACTTTTCACTGGGGTAGAGAAAATGGTCCTTTTTGGAGTGACATTTATTGACCCCCACTCAAGAACTTAATAGTAGTGAAATCTTGGTAATTCCACTTGGCTTTCAAAATCTTTTGCAATCTGCCTTGCTTTTATTTAGTTAATTTTATTTCCCATCATTCCCTTTTTGCACTCTCTCCTCAGGCTGATATTTTTATAACTGCTAACCATTACTTTAATTTCCATTTCCACACTTTCTATTCTCCATTGATCAAGTTGCATACATTTCTTCAATGTCCAACTTAAGCACTTCTTTGTGCATTTCTCATCTATTCTAGTCCTTAATGACAGTAACATTTGATCACCCTAGAGCCCTGCTCAAGAGCTGTCAGCAATAACCTTTTATCTGCTAGACAAAACCCAGACTTCTTAACCAGGTATTCAAGTTAGACATTTAGTCACAAATATGTACCGAGAGCCACTTACATGCTAGGTACTCTCAAAGTGCTGAGGGAACTGTAGAGGACCAGACAGACGGGTCCCTGCCCTTATGGTAAACAAACTGGACATTATATAATTACAAATAATCAAGTAAATGATCATTAGTATGAATCAAGTGATTACAAGGCCTTTACAATCCAGTTTGAAACTTCTTTTCTGTTCTTCTCATCCTTTTACTCCATCCAGATCGGTTTACTCAAGCTTTCCCACCTCTATGACTGTGGCCATACCCTCTGTCCTCTTCTGGACACAGACTCTTCCCTGCTCCACTCTGTACCCTTCCAGGACCAGCTTTGGTTCTGCTTCTTCCATGAAATCCTGCTAGACAACAGTAGCCTAAAGAATCCTCCCTCATTTGAATTCCAAGTACTTATTCATCCAATAAATATTTACTGAATGACTTCTTGAGATGTTTGGTGAATTACTCTTCAGGAGATCCTAAATGCATGCTATGGTATTAAAGATTTAAATTATATGGGGAGTTAGATTTTTTCCTACTGAAAGAGACCAAGGATTTTTTTCCCTTCTTCTCTGGGTGGGGGAGGAGTGGAGAGCCACAAAACTATGCACTAACACATACAAAATTGCCCATAAGCAAAATGACAATAAAAATCGCCTGAAATTTTTATTAAGGAAATCTTCTCTCGTGGTCTTTTTAAAAGCACAGAGTGCCTCTATCCCCATTATTCTGTTCTCTTCTGCTTGGGGGTGGAATAGTTTTGCCTTAGACAAAATCTAGAGAATTGACTCAAAGACTCATCCATATCTTTTCCAGTTCACAGATGCGATGCACAAGAAGAATCTGAACATTGTTTTAGAATGTTCAGAAGTCCTTTCTCAAGATCTACACTGGACGCTCTTCAGGGCAGCACTCTCATCTCTCTACTAAACGTGTAGGTACATACAGTGTATGTCCGGCCTACATTAGCATACGAGATCTTCCAATCCACCCCCTCGCTTCGGATGAGCAGCTGCTCTATGGTCATAAGTGCTTCCCCAAGATCTTGCAGCAGCTGGCGGGACAGCCAAAGACGCCTGCCCTGCTTTTCTTTCCAAATTGCCCAACCGTCTCCTGTTTGTCCAACAATTAATCCCAAACTAAAACAAACAAAAAATACTCGGCGAAGCACAAACTCTTGCTAAATAAATAATATCTATTCCTATCACTAAAGAGGAAAAGGTAAAGCAGTTTAGTAGAGATCAGGCTAAAACTTTCAGCATTGGCTTGTTTGGAAACGAACTCAGGAAACTTTCTCATTGGATAAGCTACATTACTATGACAGTATCAAAGCACAGAAGAACTATTAGGGGCCACCTAGCTCATTTTTTCTTAATGTTTGAGAAATGGAGAATAACACGGTATATAAAAAGATCAGCCCTTGATCATGAACTGCAGCATCGCCTCGTGTGTATATTCTGCTTTGGTTCTTAATCTGACTTCTATAGAGGTCACCATGACATGAGGTGCAATTCATCCAGGAGAGAAAATCACGATTGTGATTGTGTTGTTTCTTCAGAGACAACAAACCCACTTCACTGACAGCATTCCCAACCTGTCTGAAACCCCTATGAGATGGTCTCTCGTCTTTCCGAATTTAAAAACCAGTGCTGGAATCTCTTTTTACGGAAACCCAGGAAAGGGAGGGCTGTGTTGCAGTCTTCATGAAGGCGAGAACTGTAGGGTTTTTCTAAAGAACTTTCCAATGGGCCTAAAGACTTTAAATAGTAAATGAAAGGTTACGAAGGTGGGATATGGGGGTGCAATTCAGCTGAGTAGGAGCGGAAGCTGATCCACCTGGACTGGGGCAAAGGCAGATCCAATAGAGGGGGAGAATCCAACTGTTAGAGGGAGCAGGAAAAGAGAGTTCTCTGGGGATGCGACCTGGCTCCCTTCTCTTCTGCTCACTTTCAAAGGCTCACTTTAAGATGAAAAACACTGGTGCTGCCCAACGGAGCCCCTACTCACCCATGGAAAACAAAGGGAATGGCCTCCTCCAACCTTTTAGGTCTGAATGAAGTCTCCGGTTTACCTTTTAGGATCCACCTAGCCCTCTTCCTGCACCCAATGAGGCCACAGCCTCCTCGTGACGGGAGGTGCTAAGCTCTCCCAGGAAATGGACAGGTACCTCGGGCCAATGGTTGAAGCGGCGGCGGGCCAATGGGAAAGAGAACTGCGTGACCTGGGAGAATGAGAGAGCGCGCAAAAGGAGGCAAAAAGCGGGAGGGCTGACGACGTAGGCGCCGGAGGTGGAGAGGGGCGGGCCGGATAGCTGGCGGGGCAGCCCCAACCACGGCGTGGGGAACCTGAGGACTGGTCGGCGGCGGCCAATGAATAGGCGGATTGGCGCGGGGGTGGGCTGGGCACCAGGAAGCCCCTCCCCTTCGGGTCTGCAGGGCTGGGGCGGAGCCAGGCTCGCGTCAGGTGGTCCTGGGCCAGCGGCGGGCGGTGCTGGGGGCGGGGCGCGGCGCTGAGAGGGGAGCGGCCGCGGGCGGGCGGCGGCGGGCACCGGCTGCGCGAGCAGGTATCTGCGGCGAAGGTAGCCAGGCCGGCCCCGGGGGGCGAGCGCGCAGCCTGGGGCTCCGGCCGTCCGCGCCCCCATGCTGCGGTGAGGACTCGCGCCCCGTGCACTTGTCTCCGCGCCGCGCCAGCCGCAGGCAGCCGGCTCTCCCCGCCAGCCCGGGCCCTACCTGCGGCCGCCGTCGGGGGAGGGGATCCCCCCAGCTCTGCGGAGCCGCATGAACAATAGGCGGCGGCGGCTCCTGCGGGCGGCGGCAGCCCCGCACCCTATGGATCGGCCGCTCGATGGAGCCCTCCAGAGCGCTTCTCGGCTGCCTGGCGAGCGCCGCCGCTGCCGCCCCGCCGGGGGAGAACGGAGCGGGGGCCGGAGCCGGGGAGGAGGAGGAAGAGGAAGAGGAGGAGGCGGCGGCGGCCCCCGGGGAGCTGGGCTCCGGCTCGCCTCTACCCTACTGGACCGCCGTGTTCGAGTACGAGGCGGCGGGCGAGGACGAGCTGACCCTGCGGCTGGGCGACGTGGTGGAGGTGCTGTCCAAGGACTCGCAGGTGTCCGGCGACGAGGGATGGTGGACTGGGCAGCTGAACCAGCGGGTGGGCATCTTCCCCAGCAACTACGTGACCCCGCGCAGCGCCTTCTCCAGCCGCTGCCAGCCAGGCGGCGAGGACCCCAGTTGCTACCCGCCCATTCAGTGTAAGGCGAAGGCGGGGCCGGGGAGCCCGGCAGGGATGGCGGGGAGTGGGGTTCGGGTGGTGGAGCCTGGGGGTGGTCGCGGAGAGACGGGAGCTTTTCCCTAGAGTTAGGTTGGAGGTGGGGAATGACTGACCTGGGGTAGGTGTGTGCGCGCACGCTCGGGCTGCAGGGTCTTTGGAGGGTGCAGTGGGTAAGATAGAGATGTCGCAGGCCTTGCCTAGAACCTCAGGCGCTTGGGCTTCTTAACCTTCATCAGACCACCTCAGCAGTAACTCTTGATGCCACACCACGAAGCCTCAGCATGAGAATCTCCCTACTTCCCACTCTTCCGCCTCCCCAAACATGGATAGATTTCAGGCAAGCTGGTGGTTCGTCATAATTTTAGTCTCTAAATCAGAGACCTTGCCAGTCCCTCCTATCGCCTGTCCTCGCCCCTTAAAGGCATTTGCTTTGAAGGAGATGGGGGTGTCTCCCGCAGTGCTGGTCTGGCTCACAAGTCCAGGAAGCCTGTGTGAACTCGGGGTTGAGGTGTCTTTGAAATGTGTTGATTTCTTGGATCCTAATCTTGTATCTCAGAAGTTGTACCTTCAGGAGTCTCATTGAATGATATGCTAAGAAGGGTGTGTGTTGTGTGGAGGGGCGGGTGGAGAAATAATTAGAGAGGGAAAAGTATGTCATTCTATGAGAGATCAGGAGCACAAGGTTCAGTAGCTAAATCCTAGTCCCTTGACACCCAGGATGTTCAGACAATACACTTTCTCTTTTCTTCTCACTCTACATCCTTACTTCTATTTGGTATTTGCTAAATCTCAGGGAGACAATGCCCAGGGGTCACTCGCAGGGCCTTTCTTCCAGTGTCCTGGTTTTCACCAATTCCCAGGAGCCCCCTGTTCCACACCCTGTAATAAAATTTCCTTTGTTTTTTTTTTCAAAGGAGTTAAATTGCCATTAAAATTCGTTAATCAATGATGCTAGGTGGTTTCAGAATAAAGATGTGAATAACTCCTGGTACAGTTTACACTGTTTTGTATTTGAGGGCTTCCATAATTTTGTTTAAAAAGTATTGTTAATACATATTTATCCTTGCTTATTCCATATTTTGTATACTTTGCATCTTAGCCAATTTTCAAAAATCACCACTGAGGGCCAACTTTAAACATTTCGTTTTGAAATTTCATTTGTAAGTTATCTTCTGGTCCTGTAACTTATTTTCACCTGAACAATTGTTTTATTTTCTTAAGATATTTGTTAGATACCATCACCTAATATCGAAATCATAATCTCTTTCCTTGGTTTTCTACTTCTTTTTTTTAATTGGCATTTTTGCTGTCAAATTGATGTTCAAATCTTTATTTCCCTTTGTTTTTCTCTCTCATTCGATTTAAAACTTGTTGTTTCTCCATTTGATAGTACCTGCAGGTGACAAATTACTTTAAGTTGTTTCTAGGTGTTTCTATCTTTTTGGCACTAATACTGGGAAGGTGAAGGTCAAAGGTCCCAGCACAGTGTCTGAAATAGTGTTGAAGATAAACTTGGAAGCAATATTGGAAGAATGGCCTGCCATGTTAGAAAACAGTGTAGTGTTAAACATATGTTAGATTTTGAGGTTCTTTGTGGATGAAGTTTTGTGATTTTTTTTTTTTTCAGGGACAGTTAATGGCAGAGCAGAAGAGCTGTGTGAGGTTAATGTGCAGGGACTCCGTTTCTTTACTATCTTGTGCTCTCAGTTGTCAGAGCAGTCAGGAGTTGTTATGACTTAGGCTGAAAGAACCCATCCACAGAAAGCCAGACATGTCCTCAATGTGCTGCATGAGAAGCTCCTTCTTCATTAGGTGCCCAGGACATTATTGTAACAGAAGTTACCTTGCAAAGAGTAGATTCCTATGTTTAGAACTCATATGATGAGAAAGTGGGAACTACCTTGTGCTTATTGAAAGAATTGACTTGAATATGACATTTGAAGGTCCTGCTAAATTATTTTATTTAGCATTCTCAGGAGTTATGATCTTGACTGAAATGAAATCTTGGTAATTCAGAAAATTCACTTCTAGTCAAAAACCAATTGGAGGGCCTAGTGAAAAATACTGTATTAAATACCCAGGGATAAAGAAAGAATAAGATAAGGAGGCACTCATAAGTCTCACATGAGGGAGATTGGTGATGTAAATATATAACTTCAGCACAGTGCTTTGATAAAGATAAATGCAGGAAGTTGCTGATAGGTATGCTTCTTATCTGTATGCTAATGCCCACCAGTTCAGTTAGTGTCACTCAGAAAATAAAGGTGATCGACAATCTTGTCTCCAAAGGTTTGGAATGAGGTCGAGCTACTGACAACTTTTCCTTTGTTATCCTTTTGAATTTCCCTTCTGGGGCATGATCTGTGACATTGGATTGTGAACAGAAGACACTAAGTCAAGTAATAATGTTTCATTTTAGTTTTAAATATGGCTTTTCAAAGTGAAAAATTTGTTTCAAACTTTATTCAAAACAGAAGAGGGGAGAATTACTAAATCTGGTGACAAAGAAAAAATATAATAGTGATATTGTACATCACCTAACATTTATATAGTGCTTTTATCTCTCCCAATGTAGATATTAGAACATAGCTCTCTGTGGGGCTGACAAATATAAATAACCCAGGAGCTCTCTCATCTTCCTTATTTTAGAGAAAGGTGAAAAATATACTGTTCCGAGTTTATCATTTGGGAGATACATAATTGTAGGTATTTTTTAAAAGTTTCTCTTATAGGATTGTGGTGTCTATCTTCAAGCAGGACGCAAATTAAAGTTATTACTAATTTACATTTATTTCTCTTGTACCCATTAGAAACGTGAGGATGTATTCTCAGATGTACTTCACATTTTTAAATGAGATGTGTACCATTTATTTACTTGCCCCAAAGCCACTAGAGTGTGCCTGTACATTTAATTTCTAAGGATAAAATTGAGAGAGAATAACCTCTTGACTCTGAAAATGAAAGAAGAAAGGTTTTGTTCCTGAGATTCCTGAAAATGTCCTTCCACAGAAACTGAAAAATGTAATGAATGTGACTTGACCTGATTCTTACTTAAAACCAGGTCTTTACTGGAGCAGGGAGGGAAAGAGAGCCCCACATCATCTCAGCTGCCACTGAAAGTCTAGTTCCTACCCCAAGAGAATTCTTAGCACAGAAGGGAAAAGAAAGTAGCTTCCTCCCTTGTCCCCATCCCCCACCATTCTGTCTGCTGTCTGCTTGTAAGCTGGGTTCTATACTTTTCTTGAAGGCTGGTCATAATATTTTCTTAACTAAATGTCTAGAACCTGAGAGAGATTATTGCTTTGTCTTCCCCACAGAGGTTTTCTGTCTAGGTTTTCTAACTGCAAAATGCCATCAGAGGAGCTGTCCTTTCAGCACCTTAGTTCAGAAACATCTTGTAAATCTTCATACGCTTAAATAAATATTTAACACCTCTTGTGTGTTCACAACTATGCTTCAGACCAGAGGAAAGAAGGCAGGGTACAAAAGAAAATACAACAACTAATTCTCTTAAGGAGAATTTAGATATTCGGTTACGGTAATAAGATGTGTAAATGCAAATTTGTTAAATAGGTACATATCTTTTTATCACTATAAAAGCTAGAAGAAAAAAAATGAATGTTCCTTTCCCCCATGATCAAGGAGACTGCTAACATAACTTATGTATTTCTCCAAGAGGATTTCTGATCTCTCTTTAACATAGGTATATTTTTCTTATTTATATAGATAAGGCAATAATTAGTAATCAGTCAGGTTTTATTTTAGGACCTAGAAACACTCAAACTGTTTTAAGCAGAAAGTGCTCTATCACAGGAAATTAGGTGTTTACAGAATTATTGGACACACAGGGAAAAATGGCTCTCAGCTGGACCTAGGGGAAAACGTCCAGAAAACGTGGACCTGGCCCACCAGGCAAGCTGCTACTTCTCTGTTCAGGAAGGTAGAGAATCAGGAGTTGTCATTGAAGCTGCCAACTTCAAGAACACCCAGTTGTAGTTACAGTCCAGAGATTAGGCAACCACTTGACCTTGCAACATTCTTCTCCACATCCACAGAATGGTTGGACACTCATGTGCTGTTGCAGAAAACCCCACTTCTCCACAGCAATGCTTGCCAGGAGAAGCAGCAAAAAAAAGAAAAAAAAAAAAAGGTCTCCATTTCACTTCTGCCTTCCAATCTTGTGCATCTAATCAGCAGAATCTAATTTGCATCCAGAACTCCAACTGTCAGGGAGTCTGGGAAATGGAGTTTTTAGCTTTCTGGTCTCTATGGTACTGAAAGACATGCTAGAAGAACTTTACAATGGATGCAGATTGCTAGTCTGTAGGACCTGCCACACCATTTGTTCAGGAAGAATGCTGGGTGAGGTGATAAGCTTGAACAATTAGAACTTTGGGGGTCAAGATGGGCTATACTTTTTGTATACATAAGGACAGTCCAGCTAACTTTTCCTAAGAGTTTCCTTGGTGCACACTGCCAATGGCATTGCAAAATGTGAATGAATATTAGCCCTAGATAGGATAGAAGCACTGTCATTAAGCAAGAACAGAGTTTGGAGCACCACTAGCTTCTGAGTGGAGAATGGAGGCATCATGGGGCCGGCCGTCTAAGGAAGGGAACAGCAGTAGGCAGTTCCTCTTTTGGTGTTGCCAAAAGTTAAGAAATATATTTTTGTTTCCCTAATTTTTAACGAAGTTTTTGTTTGCTTGTTTTTTGTTTTGTTTTGTTTTGTTTTTGTTTTTGTTCGTTCGTTTGTTTAAGCAGAAGTACTATTTTCTGTATTTGTTTTAGGAGGTACAATTTAAATTTTTTCACATCTAAGTTTGGTTTATTTCCTATTGAGATAGAGTTTGTCCCTGTTTTACTTCACCTGTTAAATATTTGGCGTGGTGAGTATGGCAGATAAAAAAGGCAGATAGAATCCACCCTTGTGGGTCTTGTAATCTAGCAGCATGACAGACATTGAACAAGTAATTATAACCTTGTTGAGTCTTGCCTAATAGAGACTGCTATGCAAGTGTTTGGTGGTGGCTTGACCTCATTTAGTCAGGGGTTAGAAAAAGTTCCTCTAGGAAATTAATGTTTAACCTGAGACCTGAGAGATGAGCATGAGTAAGCCAGGCAAAGACAATGAGACTGAGAAGACAGAGAACAGGATTTTCATGAAAGAAACATAAAATAGCACTTTGCTCATATAGCAACACCATATCTAGCCTGAGATTTATTGTCACTGGTAGCTGTTATTATCTATCATGGAAGCCTTTCCAAACAGAGCTAAAGATAGAAGCAAGTACCTTAGATTCAAACTCTGGATTTGGGAAGGACCATGAGTGGTTGGGTGTGATACTGGGAGCATCAGGAATGGAGCCGTGGCCCAGGAATGGAGCGACGCTCCTTTCTTGCACATCTTAGTCACCAGGTCCTGGTAGAACCAAGTTTCGAAGGTCTCCCAATTTACTCTGTCCTCCCTGTCTTCACTGCTGCAGACTCTTGTGCTCATGTGCCTGGGTTACTGCAGTGGTCTCCTTAGTGGTTCCTTTTGCTTCAAAGCTCTTGGTCCTCCAGGTTATATTCCACATGGCTGCCAGAGTTGGTTTCCTTTCTAAATCACAGGTCTAATAACACTCTCCTTAAAGATATATGATTCCTATTATTTAAAGCCCCTCAGAATGGCTTTAAAAGCATTTCATGATCTGGCTGCCCCTAACAAGGCTTTAAGCCTCATCTCCTACCTTAATGCATGTAGTTCAGCTGCCCTGGATTCCCTGAGATTCCTAATATGCCATATACTCTCATGCCCCATGTTCTTGCTCGTAACTCTTCCCTCTGTCTGGATTGTCCTTCTCCACCCTGATCTTCATAGCCTGATAAGATCCCTCCCACTCATTCTGTAAGACTGTTTCAAATGTTGCCTTCCTTGATAATCCTTTATGCACTCACCTTCTTAATCCCTGTCCTATGGTGGGAGTTAGTGATTTTCCTGATCTTCCAATCACACTACTACAAAAGCTCTTTTCACACTATGGTTTGCTTGTAGCATGTCTGCTTTGGTATCGGATTGTATGCTTCTCACCACCTAGTACACAGTAAAATCTGAATAAGTCTCATGAAAATGATCCTTCCATATAGTTAAAATGGTTGATCTTCATACCAGATTCTGCATGATGCTCCAAATAGAACTTTTTTCATGAATATTTATTGAATACCTACTATGTGCTAGTCACTAAGGATAATGCAACAGAAAGTAATTTACTCACATTTCCTGCCCTTATGGAGTTTACCTTATAGTGGGGAGACAGAAAAGCCAGGTGAACAACTTGTTGTCTTTACCCATTCAGGTAAATGGGTGATTAAATGGTGTTTTCAGAATGTTTTTGACTTGCTTCTTTTTTTCTTCTATTTCTTAGTGTTAGAGATTGATTTTGCGGAGCTAACCCTGGAAGAGATTATTGGCATCGGGGGCTTTGGGAAGGTCTATCGTGCTTTCTGGATAGGGGATGAGGTCGCTGTGAAAGCAGCTCGCCACGACCCCGATGAGGACATCAGCCAGACCATAGAGAATGTTCGCCAGGAGGCCAAGCTCTTCGCCATGCTGAAGCACCCCAACATCATTGCCCTTAGGGGGGTGTGTCTGAAGGAACCCAACCTCTGCTTGGTCATGGAGTTTGCTCGTGGAGGGCCTTTGAATAGAGTGTTATCTGGGAAAAGGATTCCCCCAGACATCCTGGTGAACTGGGCCGTGCAGATTGCCAGAGGGATGAACTACTTACATGATGAGGCAATTGTCCCCATCATCCACCGTGACCTTAAGTCCAGCAACAGTGAGTATAAAGGAATGGGGCTGGAGGGCTTAAGAGCAGTTTCAGACTCAGTCCATGGCTTCAGGTGGAGTGGATTCCTAATGGAATCTTAAGGGCAGTGCAACCCTTTGCATAAAACCATTCCGTCCTTGACTTAGGGGTGGAATAAGTGCCAGGAAAAATTGTTTTAGGAATAAAAGAATGAGGCACCTGAGGGGTTTGGGATAATTCTGAGCTCAAGTTAGTAGACAGGTTTGCCAATGTGTAATTGCGATGTACTGTGAAAAAAAAAAAATTTCTACTTGAGGGAAGTGTGTCCATAATCACAAAAAGGGTTTTCATCTTTGATGGAACATCAGATAAAATAAAACTAAACTACCTGTTTACATTTCTGTGTAAACACCCCAACTGAAGTACGCACCAGAGAAGGGGCCATAAGGCGTAGTGTTTAAGCTGTGTGGCCAATTCAGGTGACAGTGACAGCTGGAGGTCATGACCCGGCTGGTAGTGTGACAGACATCCTGATAGCCTAGGGGTGATGTTAATTAATTGTCGTAACTACCTAGTGTTTAATAGCAGGGAACTGAGGAATAACTGTTTATTAAACAACTAGAATCCATAAACTGGAATGTAAAGCAAGTGTTAGACATAATTAAACTGAGAATTGGTAGACACTTTAGTTTCGTTCCTTGGCTGAATCAGCAGGCACTGAGAATATGCTTCTTTGGTGTGGTCATTTGTGCCTCTTGCCTAAATTGCATAGTAGAGAGGCTACAGTTTGCTAAATGGTATATCCTTAACATCACCATGAGCATCCTGTCCAGAGAGGAGGGTGTTAGGACTTTGGGAATGGTGTGGGCCCCGGGCACTTCACTCTCTCTGCATCCTTCAGCTTTGAGACCAGAAATCCTTCAGGCTTTGTGTTGTTCCGAGCTGTTCCAGATGTGGCGTATTTCTCTGTTGATACTATTGTGAATCCATTTACTTTAAAAAAAAAAAAATACGTTTTAAAATTATGTGTTTTTATTGTACAAAAATCAGAAAGTGTAAACAAAAAAAAAGGAAGATAACTCATAATGCTTTCTTTTAGGGTATATAACTATTACATTTGGCATATCCTTCCAGACATTTTTAAAGCATATATAGTTTATATATATACAAATATACTTTCCAATTTTTAGCCTTTATTACTCTTATCTCTTCCCCCTTAATAATAGAAAAACTCATCCTTGCAAGAGTATAGAACATTAGATATGTATTTTAGATATGATGCATGTGAAGAACGTAAGTTCCAAAAAATAAAATCTGGTTTCCCTTCTCTTTCTGCCATTATTCATGTCTCTTTGCCATATGATTATTCTTATCCTTCTTCTAAAACTGTTCTTTAAATGTTTTAAAACTTTTGGTGATCCCTTTTCAAAGTAATTTCTACTTAGAGATTGCTTTGGATTATGGGCTAAGAATTAGCAGATGTGTTAGTAGAAAATGTGATATAGAAACTTAATTTTCTTTATTTTACTTTTTCCTATATCCTTATTATGCTGAAGAACTAGGCAAAGTGCTCTAGCCTTACATAATTGAGCCCATTTAAAAAATTAGGCTTAGATGATGGAATTGTAAATTTCCTCTATGAAATTTTAAATTTGGATGTAATTTCAAGCAATAAATACAAGGTTTTACCTTTTATGAGGTTCCTGTTTTGAAATCTAGGTTCTTGTGAAGGAAATGCTAACTTGTCAAGGTTCTGCTATTTCCTGGAGATGGCAAGAGACCTGAATGTCCTTCCATAATCCAGGAAACAAAGCCCTGTTTTTATCTTTGTCCTTAAGTGGGTTTTAGGATTCCAAGGGGGAGACTTCATGTGCAGTGTGTTGTGGCAGGAATTGGACTTACACGTAGGGCTGTATTTTAAAAGACCTCATCAAGGTAATTGCTGCCCAGAAGTGTGCAAAGTCCATTGGTCTGCCTGATTGGTGCTGATGGTGATGCTTGCTGTAAACCTCACATGTGTATTCAGATACCTCCTTGGCATTTGTCTGTGGGTGGCTGTTTGCCTGGGATTGTATACAGTATATCCAATGTGAACCTTGGCGACACTCATTGCTGTGTGTGCATGACTTGAAAATCAATTTAGAAATGTTATGTCACTTCTTTGACTCCAGTTGGAGAGTCCTAACTTCTTTGTGTTTTGTAGACCTGGAGACACTGGCCTGCCTCCCTAGGTTTTTATTAGGGATTCCAGAGAGTCAAATTTTGCTCATTGTCATGTGAGAGCAGAATTCTATGAATTAGTCGACTTTGAACCTCTAGAGAAAAGAATATGTATATATGGAGGCCGTCTTTGTGGAAACAAAGAACATGGTTGGTGATAAACATCTAGTGATTACAAAAGGTTCAGTAAAAAAGTGATTTTATTAAAATGTTCTATCATCCTGGTTACCTACCTTAAAAAGTCACGTGCTGTTTACTGGCTGTGAAACGTGTATAGCCAATAGCATCCTATGTTAATATATAATCTGCAATAAGTTTAGGTTTGACTGTACTAAAAATCAAAACAAAATGACAGTGGCTACAACAAGGTGTACATTCGTTTGTCTCTGAAAAGAAGTCTGGAGGGTTGTAGGGCATCTCCACAGAGTCATCAGAGACCCAGGCTCCTGTTTTTCACTCCATCATCTCAGTACATGGCTTTTATCCCAGGTGTTGCCTTGTGGCCCAAGATGGCTGCTGAAATGCCGGTTGATTGGTCTGCGTAACAGGCAGAAGCACAGAAGGTGTTCCATGTAGCTGAGTTGTTTCTCATTACCCTCCCAGAAGTCTAGCACAACACATCTGCTTGCATTAATTGGTCAGAATGTTGCAGAGCCATGGCTAGCTCAGGGGAGGCTGGGAGACAGAGGATTTTGTTCTGAGTGGCAGTGAGCCCAGCTCATAATCCAGGTTTGTTACTAAGGAAGAGGGAGAATGACTGGTGGCAGTCTGACCATGGAATCTTAATACATGTCATGCATCGGGGAGAACCGTTATCTCAGATAATAGGCATCATACAGCCAAAGAAGGTTAGCCAGGCCCTAGGACATGTGGCTCAGACTCCTGATTTAAATAATGGTTTATGCTACTGTGCCACATTGCGTCATTAACTTACAACATCATTTCTTGAAACTATTTGTAAAAACCCTGGCTATAAAAATGGATTCTTGTGTTTTCTGCTCTGTCAGATTGGAGAAAACCAGTTGCTTGAGTGTTAGCAATGGTGTTAGTGAAAACGGTCTTTTAGAGGAAAGATTGTCCTTTTAGGGGTAGGTAGATGGATTTCAGGATTTTGACTTACAGGCACTTGCAAGAATAGCAGTTTAATAGCGACCATTAAAAATTAAATTAATGTAAAAATGAGATCATATAAAAAAGCTTTGGAAAATGGAAAGCCTTACCCAAAGTGAGGGTTGTTACTTTTATTATTAAATAACTATTTCCTCTTCTTGGGCAACATAGAAAAACATAGAGGTAAAAGCAGTGTGTGTTTTTTCAATTTTTGCATTTATGCATATTTGTTTTTACTCATAAATCATGCATAGGGAATTCTAATAAACATTTTGCTTGTTTGCCCCTCGTTTGTCAGTATAGTGTGGCCACTTTCTTACTATTCTTTTTAAAAACTATTCTTTTACCACAAGGTATTTAAAAGTTGCACAGTAATCCACCATTTAGATCTACTATGCTGTGTTAACAAAGTCAACCCCTGTGTAACAGTCATAACGACAACAACTACCTGGAGCACCCTATGTAAGTCAAGCACTGTTTAAGCATTTTATGTGGATTCTCATTTAATTTTCACTGCAGCTCTACAGAGTAAAGACCATGAATGTCTTTATTTCGCAAATGAGGAAGCCGAGGCTCAGAAGGGGTGAGCCGTTTCTCTGGGCTCTCACAGCCACTCCTAGGACCAGACTGTGAGCCCAGGGCCGACTCCTTAGCGTGTGTTCCCAGTCACTACGCCATTGCTGGCACACTGCTGGAGGGCAGCTGGGGTGTTTCGCTGCATTATCTCTCACGGCCCTGTAGTACTTTAATTTTAGATAATTAGAAGTAATATTACTCTGCTCACAGAGCCGTGGCATCCACATTTTTTTGACGTATGATCAACTTATTCTAAATTTCATAGTGGAAAGAACAGAGGTGAGCAGGGAACTGTATCTGGTTTGGGACCAGCCACACCTGCCTTCCTCTTTCAGATATCACCTTAAACTTCTCATGAGGTCTTTACTGCCTTATCTCCCTTATCTTCCTCTAAGGGTACTTTTCCCTAAGCCAAGCCGGTTGGTTTCCTCTTTACTCTGGAACACATCCTGTACTTCCCAGCCACTAGGCCCTCATCACACTCACCTTTGCCATGGGAATAACCTTGTTTTCAGAAGTGCCCTTGCCTCGTCTCTCTCCCTGTCCAAATTTTACCCATTTTTCTGTGCTTAGCTCAGTGACAAGCTAACCTTCCTGTTAGCCTGTCACTGCAGTCAGTGCCGAGTAGGCGTTTGGTGCTAAACACATCTTACCTGATAATGTGTAGAAAAATACCAGGATAACAAGGGACTAGAGCTCAGATGCCCTCTAGTCAGGGTCAGTAAATTTGTGAAGTAGCTAGTGTGAAGTCGTAGGGCTAGGTGGGAATGATGATGAAGTGAGTATCCCAATGTAGACCATTGAAAAACAAAGGAAAACACTGTGCCGGCCTGCAGCTTGCTGCCAAATTGCATCCCTGTCCGCCTCTTTTTGTTAGCTATGATTTCAGGAGCATCCCCTACATCTCCAAATAGATTTTGTGTCTTTAGCTTCCAGGCACTTGAATGAATGAGTAAAGAAGTGAATAAAAAGTGTCACTTGAACTGGTCTACTTGCAGGATCTCAAAACATAAAAATTCTTTTTCTCTTGTCAGAGGAGGTCCCTCACGCCTCACTTGCATGGAGGCTGCTTTTCATCCTCATAATCTTCAGTGCCTTGATCTTTGCTAACTTCTGAGTCCACCGACCTGTTCTGGGTGCAGAGTATGGCACTGTCAGAGCATATTTGCTGCTGACCTCCAGTGTCTGCATCCTGTGTTCTCTGCACCCTTCTCAGATGCTAGCCCCGAAGTAACGCTCACTGGCCAAAGTTGCCTGTTCCTGCTGGAACAGGCCACTGTCTTGTGCTACCTGGATCTACTGCCAGCTTATTTCATCTGACCTCAGCATTCCTTTTGTTACCAATTTGTGAATCCCTGCCATGCTCCTCACAGTGCCCAATCCAGTTTTTTTGACTTCTTTGATTGGCTGCTCCTCTTGCAACTGGAAGCCCAAGTAGCACACCCCCCACCACTCCTCCCCTCAATTCTGTGTTCGCTCAGAGTTCACAAGTTAAGGAAGCAGAAGGAATGAGGAGGACGGAGCTTCCATCTTGCCCTTGGCCTCAGGCTGGCTATAATGTTCTAAGCCCTGGTGTGCACCTGGGCTGGATACTGGTCACAGCCTCTACTGCATTCCTAGTGTAGAATTTCTCTGCGCTGAGAATTTGCTGGCCATAAGGCTTATGGAACCCTGTGACCCACTGGATTCCACTCTCTAGTGTCCTTGTTCCTGCACAGATCCTCCTGGGATAGAACACATGCCCAACTTAAGGATGAAGCTGCTAAGTCACAGGCATCCTGGCCAGGAGCAATGTGGCAGAAAGGACTTGCCTAGAAAAGGATAAGGAGTAGCCATAAAAGCAGCTTTTCCTATAGAAGAATTAGACAAACTATAGAACATTCCTAGGGTAGATCTGGGGCCAGTGAAGTACTGGCTAGAGAACCCAATTCCCATTCTTTTCGAGAGGTACATAAATGACTTTTTCTCTGCCTCATGAATACATCCCCAAATGAGAGAGTTCCAACAGTACCTGACTCAGGTACTTTTGAATCTCCCTCCCCATTTTTTTCCCCATTTCTGGTCTTTGGGGTCTTTGCTACAAGTTCCCTCTTACAGAGTTAGAGGATGACAGGTTTTGTTTTGAGGATTTTTCCTGGCAAAAGCGTTCAAACACTCAGTGAATTGGATTTCTCCTTTGGTTGGAGAAGGCCATGCCTACGGCCCCCTAACAGCCACCAAGCATGTTCCAGAGGATTATGTTCAGTTGATGGGTAGCATTTTTTTTTTTTATCAATACAGAGACACGTTCTGCAAGTCAAAATAAATACGTTAGTGAATAAAGCTGAAATGAAGTCAGCAACCAGCCAGATGACATGACTCAGCAGAACCTGGCAAGGCCAGGAGGTCTGACCTACAGGTCACATTGTGTCTTTAGTTCTTTAATTTTGTCTGGGAACCTTGCTTTTCCCTTGGGCATGGCTATCTCCTGCACAAAGGTGTGTCACTTTGAGTGTTTGGTGTTAGAAATATAATGGTAAACAAAAACAGACATAGGCCTTGCCCTCAAGGAGCTTCCTGTGGGGCCAGAGAGGAGGACCTAGAATATAAAGTCATGATTCTGGGGAGTGCTGTGGAAGGAAGATGTTGGTGCCATGAAAATGACTAATAAGGGGACATGCCTGAGAATTCACTGAGGATATGAACGAGTGAAGAAGAGTTACTGAGACTAAGTGGTGAGAGTAGGTGGGGCAAGGATGTTGCAGGCAGAGAGACCGGCAGACACGGATGCCCAGTGAAAGCGTGCTCCCCACTACAACCTGGCCTCCTGCCACCCCAGGAGGCAAAGGTGCCCTTGACATTCCCTGTGGATTCCCTTGCCTCAGTCCTCTCCAGTCGTTAGAGGGGCTCCGTGAGGGTAATTGATCTCTTACTGGAATGTTTGCTTTCATTTCCCCCAAGCTTGCTCTGGAGCACCTCCCACCTTTCCTTCTTCCTCGCTGACTCTGTGGGCTTCTCCGCAGCTTTTTCAGTGAGGCTGGAGTAGCTCGGGGCCCCGAGCAACATTTAGGCATCTATAAAGCCTGCGTTGGAGTTGGAGCAGAAGGTTATGTTGTATGATGGATCTTGGTAGGTATTTCTGAACTGTGAATGAGCCAATAACTTGGGGTAAACAGCTTCGACGAGGGGTGGGTCAGACTTAAGGCAAGAAGGGCTTTAAAAGTGTGTGGACTCTGATTTCCAGATGATTCTTTAGCCTCTTCCATTTTACCTCTGTTTCGTCTCATTTAAGCCACTATTACCTTGAAAGTCAAATAAATGATTATGTCTTCTCTTCCCTGCATCTCTCCTCAAGCAAAACTGGTAACAGCTAAGTCGTGACCTCTACCTTTCACAGGTAGGTGGCCTATGACATTGTCATCCCTCAGGGTCAAGATTTGTGCTTCCAGATCTCTGAGGAGACAAGACAGGAGCCTGTCCATCTCACCCTTTTCCTCCATGTCTCTTTGAAAACTCTCCATCCCTGACTTGATGCTTTTACCTCCTTCCCGTGAGGTAGCTCAGGGTCACTTATAGACAGGAAAATTGACATATAAGATGGTGACATCCATTTACCCTGGAATCCCCTTCAATAATTCCCTGTCAGTGTCTTGTAGAACCACACTTGGGCTGTTAACCTTAACCCCTTGGAATCTAAGCAAAATGTGTATATGTTCATTTTATGGGGAAAAGATTATAGCTTTTACCAGTCCAAGTCTCAGATAAGGGTATGAATCAACACCGTTATAGAGAACTTCTTAAATTGGACATTGGAGTAAGAGGAGGTGGTGCAGCGGAAGGGACCCTGGCCCGGGTGCTGCCCTCGGCACTGCCTGGCTGATGGCCTTGGGCACATCTAGCGATCTCTTAGGGCCTCAGATTCCTCATCTATGAAATGAGAAGTTTAGATGAGACAGTCTCTGAGGCCCCTCCCAGGACTGACATTATGTGGCTTAAGTGGGAACATGTGTGTTTTGGGAGCAGGTGATGACTGGTCTGTCAGAATCCGTGGGTCAGGCTGTAGTGTGCCCAGGTTCCCCCCTTTTTGGCTTCTTGTCACAGGGGCCAACGCTCCTAATGGGGAATCTCTGCCAAACAATTTAGCAAGAAAACAGTTGACAGCAGCCCACAGGTGCTCCCTTCCCTCTCTGCTGCCCAGGGCGTGACAGATGGCCTTGTTGAGAGAGGATGTTCTGGTCACATGAATCATGACAAGGATTCACGGTGAAGCAAGGGCAGCCTGCGTCCACAAGCAGGACACCGTTAGTCAAATGCCACTTCCGTCCTTGAAGCTGAGCGGCGGGCATCCTGGTGTCTCAGGGCTTTGCTACTGGCTTCCCACCCACCTTTCTGAATCGATATAGACTTTTTCAGATGGGGCTCAAGACCACTTAGATGGTTTTAGTTGTGTGCCTCTGTCCCCACTCACCAGCAGAGTTGCAGGAAGACTGTTCTGCAGTCTATTAGGCTGTGACAGTGAGATATAGAAATGGAACATATTAAAGCTATGGATTTCATATCCCTTTATCTCCTAACTTCCCTGGGAGTTCGCTCTCTGTAAGGAACCTGGAGGTTTTGCTTTGAGAGGAAAGCATTTCCCCCTTAAGCTTAGTTTTGGGAACCACTGCGCTCTAATGGTAGGAACACTGGCTCAGGAATTAGAGGGCCTTGGATCCAAGCTACTTCCTGAGCCCCTGACATTGGGCATGTGACTAGCGTTTTGGAGCTCCAGGATTCTCATCTGTAAAATGTGGACAATACAGAAAAGAGGAGTGTTTTTTTTAAGATGGTGTGAAATAATACGTGCCAGTTTCCCGCAGGAATCACAGTAATGGGGCTGTACTTTTTTTCCTCTTTCCAAGAAGCAAGAGAAACTTCTTCCTATTCCTTGTTGTTTTTTGGGTACACACAGAATATAGTTGGGTTTCCCTTTTTGAAATGGTATGAGGAGTCAGCCAGGTTTAGTTTCACCACTTTCACCAAACTGGGCAGATTTATTTCAGCTAAAGCTTCAAAAGGGGATTGATCCTCTCCAGCCCTGTCCAGCTGTGCCTGCACCTGGGCCTCTTGTGGAAGACGCCTGTGCCTTTTGCTCCCTCTGGACCAGGCTTAACTCGCAGTGCTTGGCCCCTTGAGAAATGCTGTCTTGTCTCATTATGGCCTTTGGCCTGATTAAATGGGACAGCTGGCCGGTTTTATGGCTCTGCTAGCCTCTCAGCTGATAATTAAAATGCTTTTGCCCCAGGAGGAAGGCCATATATTTCTCTCTCTCCCTTTTCTGCTGCCCCAGTCTGCTGCCGAGGTCAAAGAGGATGTCTTTTTTCAACTCCCCCCACGCCAGCCTCAGCCTCCTCAAATCAATTTAGGATTCTTGTTGCACAGTCTCTTTTAAGACTGGAATATTCGGGAAGGGCCAACGAGATTTTATTTTGAGTATTGTGGAGAATAGAGTGTGCTTGCCCCTTTTCATCTTTGTGTGGCATCTTTACTTCCTACAGCTATTCCAAATCCGGTTGTGCCCTGCACTTCGTAGGTCCTCAAGAAATATTTGTGGTTTTGATTATCACAGATTCCAGCGCTGTTACCTTCTCTCATTAACCCCTCCCACCCCAGACATTCTCCAAACAATGCCAGACCTCTTCTCCTTTCAAGCTCACATTTAGGATGTGGACCCCCTTTACAATGGAGGTGAGCCCACCTAAGCTCTTGGTGAGACTGAGTCTGAACCCTGGCTCTGTTTCTTGCTAGCTGAGACCTTGAGCAAATGATAAACTCTCTGCGCCTTAGTTTCTGTGCCTGTGAAACAGGAATCATCATAATCCCACCGATCTCATTTTACAGGGTAGAAGTGAGGATTAAATAATCTAGGTGAAGCTCTTAGTAGTGCCTGGCACATAGTCAGAGCTCTATATATTGGTTATTATTATCGTACTTACAGTATTTAGTTTCACAATTTGTGGTCTTGTACTTTTGAGTATAATGTGCCTTGTACCTGCATTTTCAGTATTTTAGTCACATTCTCTCCGTACGCACTGTAATACATACACATGTTCAAAACAGTGCAGAATTGAGATACAAAGAAAAATCAATCTTCCTACGCTAAACCCTAGTTTTACTTCTTAGAAATAAATGAAATCATGTTTTTTGGATCTCCTTTGGTAATCTTCTATGAAAACAAAGGACTCCCAATAGGATTCTTGATAGCAGAGGTGTTGTGTTTCCTCCCATCTTCCCCTGCTTCCTACGTCCCCCCTCCCACGTATCATGCCTTATATAGGACTTTGCATGAAGCGGTCCAGATGTATAGCGGCAATTCCAATGTTGCTATGAAATCGTGTTTTCTCTCTCTCTAGTTCCTTTCCAGATGGACTCAAACTCCTTTATTGAGTGGGTCGCATTTGCTGTTGTCAAGCCCTTCCTTTTATATATTCATTTCATAAATTTTCAGGAGCTTGGGACCCCAAAGGAAGGTATTCCTTGAAGTTTCTCAGAGAGTCAGCAGCCCAGTGTTTGCCTCTGGAATTGTCCACCTTGAGGGGTCTGTCTGCCCATCTCTGGGATCAGGGTTAGGGATGGGATAGGGTGGGGCCTGTCCCTGGGAGCAGGGTTGGGAGTGGGGTATGAGCGAGGCTACAGGGCCCTAGCAGTGACTGATCTTGTAACTAAGACCTTTCCCTGCATTTTCTTGTAACTGTTTGCTACCTGATTTGCCCAATAAGCAACGTAACAGGAACAATTATCATTGAAAAAAGAAAAGAGTTACCCCAGATTTCACTGTGTAAATGTGACTATTTTTATTGTAATATATGACGTGTCTATATACCTCATCTGCCATTTTAGTCGTAGTGTACATGCTGCCTGGACACTTATTATTATTATTTTGTTTCTGCATTCTGTTAACCTTCAGAATCCAAGAGGAAGGAGAAAAGATCCGTGGTTGGGGAAAATAGTGATAATCTTCAGTTTTCAGTCATTTTTAACTTTATTTTGTATTTATGGATAAGGTCAGAGCTTAAAGGAACCTTAGAGTTGTGGCCCTTAAGTTGAGTGACCTGCCTATGGAGTTCCAGGACAGCGTTCTGTCTTCCACCTGCCCCCAGCCCTAGACAGTGAGACCTGTTCCTCTGTCAGGCTTTCTAGCCGGGTCCAAAGTACTGTGGACAATGGTGGAATAGGATCTATAACCCATTTGAGGAATCGAGTTGACTTGCTTATGTGGCCCCAAGGTCAAAGCTGGAGAGTGACGACCGCATCTGGCCCATTTACTAACATGAGCTCGAGCTCAATTGTTTTCTTTACTGTGTTAGGTAGAAGTGTAAGAATATTGACTGCTCTTCTAGGTGGTTTAATTTTCAGGAAGAAAAAAACAGTAGAAGCATTTCAATTTCTTTTTCCCCACCTTTATTGAGATATAAGGTATACAAAGTGATGATTTGATTTCATGTGTATTACAGAATGATCACCACAATAAGGTAAACCCCTCCATCACTTCAAAATTACTTTTTTTCATTTTGCAGTGAGAAAATTTAAGGTCTACTCTCAGAAACTTTTAATTATACACTACGGTGTGGTTAACTATAGTCACCATGCTGTACATTGAATCCCCAGAACTTATTCATCTTGTAACTGGAAGTTCGTTCCCTTTGACCAACATCTTCCCGCCTCTCAGCCCCTGGCAACCACCATTCTGCTCTCTATTTCTATGAGTTCAGCTTTTTTAGATTCCACATGTGTTATCATATTGTATCTGTCTTTCTCTGACTTATCTCATCATAATGCCTTCAAGATTCATCCATGTTGTCGCAAATGGTAGGCTCTCCTTCTCATGGATGACTAATGTTCCACTGCGTGTGTGTGTGTGTGTGTGTGTGTGTGTGTGTATGTGTGTGTATCACTTTATATGTTCATTTGTAGATGACACTTAGATTGTTTATCTTAACTATGTGAATAATATTGCAATGAATATGGAAGTGCAGATATTGTTTTTAGATAGAGATTTTATTTCCTTTGGATATGTACCCAGAACTGGGATTGCTGGGTCATATGTAGTTCTATTTTTAATTTTTTGAGGAACCTTCATACTGTTTTCCATAGTGACTACACTAATTCATATTCCCACCAACACTATTCAAGGATTTCCTTTTTCTTGTCTTGTTGAAAGTACCATTCTGATAGGTATGAGGTAGTATCTCATCGTGGTTTTGATTTGCACTTCCTTGATAATTAGTGATGTTGAGCATCGTTTCATATATATTGGCCATTTGGTTGTCTTCCTTGGAAAAATGTTCATTCAGGTCTTCTACCCGTATTTTAATTAAATTGGAAAACATTTTTATTTTTTAGGCAGTTGACTCCTGGCCCCCTGTGCTTTGGGATGGGAATCCTGGGGCAGATCAGTAACAATGTCTCTGCCATTGGCAGTTCTACCTTCTCTCCCATAGGAGACCTACGCATTCTAACTATTTGGATTAAATTAATAATAAAATTAACTTCTCTTTCCCAAGTACATGATAGCTGGGGACAAGAAAAGATACCCCATCAAGTTTCATGGATGACAATGGAAAAGCAACTTAAATTTTTCCCATGTAAGCTTCTTTTAGATGATTTAGGATTATTAGTGTAACATGACATTAAATCTGATTTTTTTTTCCTTAGCTTATTATTCATGGTGATAGCAGTAAATGAACCTTCATTTCCCATCCCATCCCCTAATAATATTCCTAGAGATGGGAAAGAGTAATCATATTTTATATTTGGTGCTATAGAATTCTATTTGAAACGGTTATCTATCTGACGTATTCCAGACAGAGGTGGTGATAGCCTCCATTTTACAATAGAGGAAACTGAGGCTCAGGGAGGTTTAATGCCTTGCCCAAGAACACATAGCTAGAGAATAGTAGAACTTGAACTCAGATCCCAGGCTCTTTAGCACAAATGTGTTATTCTTTCTGTTCTTTTCTTTGGGAGCAGATTGCAGTAGGAGACTATTCTGGCAGATCTTTCTGCAGGATGGACCCTCTGACTCAGAAGAGCCTGTGTGTGCTGGGGCTGGTCCCCGACTCTAAACCTGGTCTTGGGGCCTTCGTGGGGCAGATCATCCCCACATCTGGAACTGCAGGGAGGGGATCCTTCCCTGCTCCAACTCAGAGGCCTCTGACATCTCTGGACCTGATAGTCCTAAAGTGGGTAGGAGCTGTGAGCTAGTTTATTTCCCCCTCCCCCAGGGCCCCTCAGTTTTCATTCTGCAGCCTCAGCTTTACTTCTTGTTAGTGTTGGTCCTGAACCAAAGTTAGGCTTACATACAGCTGTCCAAGAGTTGGGCCATAACAGACATTTCCACTGGTTTGAACTCTTGTTTTTGTTTATGTTCATGTTGTGGTTTTGTTTTTGTTTAAATAAGGGAAGTATATATAGATTTCAGATAAGTTCACAGATGCTCCTTTATGGAATTAAAACATTTTTAACCAGAAAAGTAAACATTCAAAAATGTTTGGACACATCTGTTAATGGCAGATGCCAAGGCCTTTAGCTCCGTGTCATCTTAGAGGTGAGCAGGCCCTCCTGGGTGTTGCCTTCGCAGCTCAGTTTGTAACCAGATGGATCACGTCGGAGCAGCATGGCAATTCCATTTTTCATGGCATGCTCCGTTGCGCCTACTAGTTTTAGATTAATATCATGAAAGAGAAAGTTGACTTTACACCCTTCATTTTTTAATGCTTCAATTTGGATTGATTGCTGGTGGAACAGCCCCCAAACCCTTACGAGTGAAGCTTCCCTGCTGCTCCCTTCTCTGGCCTCATGAAGAGAATTTTGACTTTGTTGCCACTAGTACTTTTGAGCTTTTGTGGTGAGAGGGAACGGGCGGGGATGGGGGGGGTAGGGGGGGAGGTGACAAGGACTAGAATCCTGAAGATTCAACCTGACAGAAACACTTTTAAAAAGGAATCTTAAGCAGGAAATTTGTGAGCTTCTTTGTGTAAGAGCAATCAGTGGGAGAAATAAAGCCCTCTTTTGAAGAAGTGTTGCTGTGGACTGTATGAGCCCTCTGATGCCCAATAAAATAAGGAGAGACAGTCTAGCTGATTTTGATTTACTTTAGGATGCTGTCTGCCCCACGCCCAGTGGACACATCTCTGCTCTGTGATTATGACCTGTGAGTCTGGCGTTATATCCCTGGCTCTACGCTGCATGAACCGTGAATCTGGCCAATTTTAGGCTCCTCTAAAGCTTTTTGGTACTTGATTTGGTATGTAGTATATTGGAGGAGAGGCAGGAAATGGGAAGGTTACTGATAATGACATTCCAAAAAGTAAGAATGTCCCCGTTCAGGAAAAAGGAGCTATTCTAAGACCTTTCCTCACAGGGAGATTCCTCGGGGGGAGGGGGGGGGCAGGGATATTCCTGCAGCGCTTCCCACGTGTGCCCATTGTGCCTGCCTCTCAGGGAGCAGGGGAGGGAGGAGCTCACTGGCTCTTCCCTGAAAACTGAAGTGCACCGCCCTAAGACTTGGTGTGGTTATGAGGTTGCCCAACTGTAGTTAGATCCTCAATTCCATCGCATGGGGAGTAAATTGATTCGTAGAGTCATTTTTGGAGATAGGCTGGGAAGGTATAGGCACAGACCTCGTCTAACCCATCCCAGTGAGCACGGAGGTGGAAGGAAGATAATGGGAAAGCATCCATAGCACAGACAGAGTCAGAACAAAGCTAGTCTTAGCCTGTGGAGGTTCTTGAGATTGGTTCCTCGCTACTTTTATGTGGAGGGGTTGAGGAGTGACTCATAGGAAACTTTAATCTGTGCTTCTCAGCTTTCCAGGACTGTTAAGGGCTTTTGGTTCAAAATGGTAACTCGCATTGTTTCGAGCCTTTGTGGTCAGGGCTTCCTTGCCTGCCAGGTGATGGTGATGGCTACCTGTGGTGGGTCAAGCTGCATCCTCCTCCACCCTCGCATCCTTTCTCCTCTGTGATACCCTGGGTGAAGTGCAGGTCACAGAGCCTGGAATGTTTGTGTTGTACGTGGGTGATGATTTTCAACCCAACAGGTCCTTGCGAGAAGCTAACATGCCTGCTATTGTATAGGTGCTACAGGTTAGTCACTTTGTCATATACTTAGATGCCACTTCCACTGCATTGTTTCCATCCTCAGGAGCTACATACCATGTAACACACCCAAACAACCAGAATAGTATGAGGCGGTACGGGATCGTGTGCCCCAGGTATGTGAGATGATGTCCAGAGAAGGCGGAATTCTTTGGAAGGCCTTGATGGAAGAGTTAGACCTTGAAGAGGAGGTAGAGTTCAGTTGGTAATAGGATGGTGGGCCCTAGCAATGACTTTCCAGGCAAGGGGGCCTGCCCCGGCTCCAACAAGGCCAAGTGTTCGTTGATGCTATGCCCCTGTCACCCAGGTTTGTTAGGAAATGCCCAGACCCGGACTATTGAACAGGAAAGCCATGATCCGGAGGAGCTCAGTCTTCCATACAGAAACAGTTCTTGTCTCCAAATGGCCAAAGGGCAGAGCATGAAACAGTGTTATGGGCTTTGAGTCAGGGAGACCTGGCTTTGGACAAGGTCCTGAACCTCTGAGCCCATTTCCTCTTCTGTAAAATGGGGAAAGTCCTAGTATTTACTCATAGCATTGTAATGAGAATTAAATGCAATTATGCATGTAAGCCTTTTGTATAATGCCTGACACAAAGTAAATGGTCAATAAAAGGGAGCTTTTCCTTTCTAAAAAATGTTGTTTCCAAGAGCAGCCTTTTCTCTGGTAGCAAGAGAGATGAGAATGGACTGAGACGTGTGTCGCTAACTGTTTCCATTACTGTCGCTTCGGAATAAGCTACCCAAACAAGAACCACTCCATGATGCTCACAGAAACTTTGGGTCAGGAATTTGGAGTGGGCTCAATAGGAATGACTCGTTTCTGCTTTTCAGCATCTGGGGCCTCAGCTGCAAAGATTTGGAGGCTCAGAGTGAGGCCAGAGATGGAGGCAGGAATCATCAGAAAGGCTTGTTTACACACGTCCGGTGCCTGGGCTGGATGGACTTGAAGGCTACGACTGCCCACCTCTAACCCCTCCATGAGCGTGGTTGCCTCAGGGCTCTTGGCCTTGTCACGTGGTGGCTCAAGACTTCAAGCACGTGTTCCAGTGAACAAGGCAGAAGTTGCATTATCTTCTCTCATCTGGCTTAGAAGTCATATGGTGCTACTTCTGCATTCTAGTAGTCGAAGTGGGTCTCGGGCCCACTCAGATTCAAGCAGAGGGGACAGAGACCCACCTCTTGGTGAAAGGAGTGTCCAGGTCACATTGGAGGAAAGCATATGAGATGGGAGATGTGCTATTTTGAAAATGCAACCTACCAAGGGAACTCTGGTGGCAGAGCTTGGAGATCCAGGCCCTGAGAGCCTATGCCTCAGCAGCACCCCATGCCCACCTGCCAAGAAAAAAGGGCCTTTTGTTGACAGAATCATCATAGGTCTGATGTGCCACCTCTTTTTTTTATTATTTTTATCCAGTTTGTAGCTGGGTGCTTCTGAGACAGCACAGAGGCTGGGCCTGGCAGCTCTTCTCATTTTAAGCTGGTGTGGTGGGCATATTCAGGGCAGGCGGGTGTTTGGGGAGATGTTTTTTCATAAGGAAAGTGGCTGCTAAAAAGCTCTGCCTTTCTCTTTCCTCCTGGTGACGTCCGTGTCTGGACGAGCACAGGGCTAGAGTCCCAGCTGTGTTATCTGGGCTTAATTTGCACAAGGTGGCAGTGACTGTAGGTACTCAAGTTGACATCTTTTGAAATGCCATGTTTTAGGATGTTGGAGAGAGCAAAGTGTCCTGCAGACACATGCTGGGAAGTTTGGCCAGGGAGATGGCACTGATGTTTTAGTTTTAATCACAAGAAGCTTGGTTGTAAGAAAACCTTGACTCAGCAGCATGAGAGAGGTTGGCAGAAGATATAGCATCCAAAGAAGAGATGAAAGTGAAATTTCTGTGGAAAGCTGGGGCTGGTTAAAAGGGTCATTGAAAAATAGCTTGAAAAAGGCTGGTGAATTGTGCTATGCATGCTTGAGACCAGCTGTCTTAGTCTATAAATACTGTGCTTCCCTATCATGCCCCCTTCTGTGCTCCAGCCCAACATGGCAGCAGAAATCCACTTCTCATGCTGTTGATTCACGTGGCAAGCACAGATGTGGATACATTAGAAAGAAGGCTGGTCTGTACATATACATCTGATTTCCCTTTGTTCTCCATGGCACCTATTCACAAGACAACTGGCCGAAGTTGGGAGTAGCCTGGAACCCTGGGCAGTCTCTGGGTTTGAACTGAGGCCTCAGTTGCACAGTCCTGTTGCCTAACAAGCCAGTCTGAACACTGCGTAAGGCCCGAGTACCCGTATGAGGACTGGCTGTCAATTCTGTCTCCTCTGGCCTCATTCTTAGTATTGCCATTCCCTGAGCTCTCTACTGCATGCCCTTGGCTGACATTGTGAAGCACAGCCCATTGTCCCAGATGAACACAGGACTGAGCTGTTTCGGCAAATAGTGTCTGGACTCAGCCCATGAGGACTGTGGAACTGCACGTGGTCCAGGTAGTAGCAGTTAGTAATACATGAGTGGTGGCTGCAACTGGCAATGGAAGAACCATATTCCTAGGGTCGTTGAGCTTGTGGAGAGGGATGGGAAGCTTCAGTCCCTGTTAGAAGAGTGGGTAGGTAGGTGTTGGCACAGAGGTGGGGGAATTGGGACCTCTAAAAGCCCCTGCACTCACTGAATGCTCGTACCTTCCCGTATGATTGATGACGCACAGGTACACAGCCAGAGAAAATGAGTGATATGAAGCCAGAATATTTCCTAGGACTCACTGGCCACTCCTGCTCCCCGTGCATGTAATTAAGTACTCCATCTCTTGGTCACATCATCCCAGCTCCAGTACCTTAGTTTGTTGTTTACCAGCTTTGCCTGGACAGTTGTAATAGGGTACGGTGTCCTTGCTGCCAGTCTGTTGTTTTTTCAGTTCAGTCCGTCTCACTGCAGCCATGCTGCTTTGGTGGCACACAGGTCTGATCACACTATTTCCCTGCTTTGAAACTGCCCATGACTCCAGGGTAGACTTTAAGCTCCTATGCGTGGCCTGTGGTCTTTCAGTTCTGCCTCAGCCCTTTGTTCTAGCTCCATCTTCTCCCTTTTCCCTTCACGAAGGTTTAACTCTAGCAACAAGGGACTATTTCCTAGACATGTCAGGGTTCCCCCCCACCCCACCCTTTGACCTGGAACCACATTATTCCCCCCACCGAGAGTGCCCTTCTGATTCTCTCTCTGGACCAAGCCCTGTCCCTTCTTTACAACTTCAAGAGCAGCTGTATATTTTGTGACCCTCTTCTGAGGAGCTTCTTCCTCTCTTCATCTGTTCTTTTCAGTGCTCTTCACAGTGGCTGCTCAAGTATGATGGGCAGATAGGGTAGAATAAGGTCATCATTAAGAGCATGGGAGCCGAAGCCAGTTGTCTCAGCTTTGCTGCCTTGTGTAACTTTAGGGAATATCCTCACTTCGTTCAGCCACAGTGTCTTCATCTATGAATAGAGATTAAAACTATACTCATCTCATGAGGTTTTTAAATGAGACAGTGCATGTAAAAGGCTTAGCACAGCGCCTGGCATGTAGTAAGTGCTCCGTAGATACTCACAGTGATGATAGTAATGGTAATAGGCATAGACATGGCCAGAAGGACGAGGAGTAGAGATGTGAGGATGAGGGAAGTTCCATTCTGTTTTCCTTTACAGGATCGTCTCTTCATCCCTCTCTCATCCTCTCCTTTTTGCCTATGTAGGTGACTGCGGACCTTGTTCAATAACTAAAGCAGTTGCTATCTTTTACTGGCCAAGGTCAGTAGATTCCCAGGCAGGAATGTTAGCAGGGAGATGTCTTGATCTCTTGGAGTAACAACCCAGATTCCTTCCTGGTGCTATTTCCGATGCTGCATTTTGGTTGTATTTTAGAGGCTCAGGTGACCCCAAGTCCCTTTCCACCCGTGGTGGTTGTGCCTCCTTCCCAAAAGGAGGTGGATGCTGCAGTCAGAGTGCAACCTCATGGTCCAAGGACAAAGCCTTAGCCATTCTTACCACTCTCTATAGTTCCTTTCTTCTGGTCTGGGGACAAATCACAGGATAGGGCACACATTAGAGGAAAGGACAAAGAAACGTGGATAGTGACTTGGTATGGGTGGAACAGGAACGAAGAGTCTCCCATGAAAGGGATAGTAAGATAGGCACTGAGCCAAGCCACAGGGTCCTAGAGATGGGTAGAGAGTTAGAGATTGGTCAGTCAAGTGTGGTTCATAGTTCTTACAGCCTAGTGACTGAAGGGTCGATGGGAGAAGATTCTGTAAATCAAAGTAGAGACCCTAGATTGAGAACATTTCATTTTGAGCTTCACTGAACAGCTGAATTATGCTTACCTGCTACTGCTCAGCACCAAATACATACCTGTCATGAGGATGAAGGTTCAAGATCCTAGGTTTCCTCTGTTTTGTTAGTTCTTATTCTCACACTTTTGAACATTTAAGTTTTTTCTTCTCAGCTCTCCCGCCAACCATACTGATGGTTTGCCTAATATACCATCTAGAGGGCTGTGGCTTAAAGATGATCAGTGGTATCGAGTTTATAGGGTCTAGACTATATGACTCGAAGCAAAGCTCACAACTTCTAAAATGGCATCAGACCTGGTATAGGAGGGTTATATGTCCCGCCTATCAGTTCGTATCCTTCCCCACAACCTCCAAGCTAAGGTACTGTTTCGGCCATGGTGCTTTTAGCATACATTTGCCCTAAATTATGCCTGGTGAGATGCTGCCCACCAGCAAGCTTCTGCCACCACACCTTGCCAGCACTGTTCTAGTTTGAGCATCTGAGCTTCCCAAATATTTACTTCTAAAGCACTTCCATTTAATATAGAAGGCTGGTTCCCTTCCCTAGAGAGATACAGAGTAGTACTCAGGTGGTTATGTTTCAGGCAGAGACCCTGTGGGTTCTAGTGGAAAGGATAGTGGACTCGGGTAGAATTAGGTTTGACTCCTAGTTTCGATGGCTTCTCTGCCAGTTCTCTTCTGTTCTAAACAGTTGTCCCTCCTTGTCCTGGCCAGTGAGAAGTAGCCATCATCAACTTGACAGTGCTATGAGAAAAGCATTCTTAGTGGTGGCTCTGTCCATACAGGACATAGGATTAGGTGGGGTGCCTGCCCAATTTATGATATGAGCCCACCCCAAGACAACAAATAAAATGAAGATGTAGGATACACTGTGGCGTAGGAGAGACGAGCATTGTAGAGATGTACAATGTCTTGCAGAGATGTAATTGCTAAACATTTGAGCCTCAACTGGGGAGGACAGCATGGTATAGTGGAAGGAATATGGGCATAGAAGTCAGAGCAGGATTCAAATCCTAGCTTCCTCTCTTAGATATGGAAAAGTTACTTAACCTTTGAGCCCCGGCTTTCTCATCTATAAGATGAGGATGCTACTCACCTTGCAGGGTTGTCATGAGGACCAAATGAAGTAACGTATGTGAAGTTCAAAGTATTGTGCCTGAAACATAGTAGGTATGCAAGAAATGGTAAAGGCTGCTATTATTATTATTAGTATTAGTAGTAGCAGTAGTAGTAGGCTGCTATTATTATTAGTAGTAGTAGTAGTAGTAGTAGTAGTAATAGTAATAGTATTGTTATTACTAAAATAATTTTTATATTAACAAAAACATGTTTATTTTAGATCATTTTAATAATATAGATGCGTATAAAGGAAAACTGTCACCTCAAAACCCAGTACCCAGAGATAACTGTTAGCATTTAGGTATATATCTTTAGGTCTTTTTCTATGTGATGGTCAGACAGACATAATATTCTTAACAAAAAGAAATAAGATCAAACTATGTATTTTGTATACTGTTTTATTTTAATATAGTCACATATGTTATTAAATTAACTACTATATATTTTTGAAGTGTATTTTTAAAGGAACATTTATGTATAGTATCTATTCTAAAAGCCAAATTATATAAAAAATAAAGGTCTCCTGCTCTATTCTTTCTTACATCCAGAGTCTTCTTCCTAGTTAGTGAGCTTCTTGAGGGGAGGTACTGGTTTGATTTATATCTGTACACACTGTACTTAGCGAGATACATGTAGGCCCTATATACATGTGGCCTTTTTTTTTTTTTTGAAAGATTTAAGTCAACACTTATTATAGAACATGACATACTACTTAAAAAAAGATGCAGCTGAAATATGTTTCAAGTTGATTCATTTTATAGCAGCTTGGAGAAACCATCCAAGTCTTTAGCTATATTGTGTAGAGATTTTATTGACTGGAATGTTGCTTTTGGTTTAGATTTTCAATTTTAGTATGCTTATTTCTGTTTTGCTATCATGAGAGGTTATAGTAGTGGAATTGAACTTTGTATTAGTTAGATTAGGTTAGGTATGAGAAACAAAGTAACAGTGGCTGAAACAGGAAGTCTATTTCTCTTGTATGAAAACATCTAGCCAGAGCTAGTCCATGGTTGGCATGGCACCTCTGTTCCAGGAGCCCTAGACTCCTTCCCATTCACCGCTCTGCTCTTATCCTCATGGTCCAAGAAGGCAGGGAGCTGGATCTCCAGCCGTCACGTTCATGTTCCAGGCAGCACAGTGTAGGAAGGGATGAAGAAGACGGGCCAAAGGCCCTGAGCCTGGTATCTTCTAAGACAGGTTACGAAAGCAGCCACAGGATACTTCTTAGTCACCTGGGTGCACCTTGGGACAAGGAGACTGGGAAATGTAGTTAATGTTGAATGTGGCTAGGTGCCCATCTTGAAATTCAGGGGTCTATTACTACGGGAGGAGGGGAGAATAACCATTGAAGGGCGACTAGCAGTCTGGGTCACAGATTCCAGGCTCTTTTCCTATCATTAATCCCTGTTAGCCCTTCCACAATATGTTGCCAGGATTGCTAATGTAGCAGTTCTTTTCTGCTGTGTTTTCAATTTGTTTTTTCTTTCTCATGAATGCTGCTGACTCTGTCCTTCTGTTTTAACCCTTCCTTGGAGAATCTCTCCGATCCACTTCTCTGGAGTCAGAGGCTTTGAGACACTTGCTTGGATGTGAAATGAGGGCAGACAGGTAGACCTTTCCCTGGGGGTGGGGGTAGGGGCAGTCATTTGTTGCTTTCTGCATAAAGGCCTTCTGGTCACTGAGTTCAGTGGGTCCCAGTGGTGGGCTGCACACCCCTGGGGAGGGGGCTACTGCAAGGTATCTTTGAATCTGAACACATTTATAGAAAGTACAAATATTCATATTTCTGCTTTTTTTTTTTTCAAATGTGTATAGATGCTGTTGTGCTGATAAAATACAAATTTGTTTAAAAGCATTTTCTTATTGGATGTTTAATATGCCATGGTAGTCTGGGGCCCTGACCGTGATTTCATTCAGACCTGGGTTATATCTTGGCTCTGCTTCTTACTACCTGTGGACCGGCCTTTCTGAATTTCAGTTTCCACATCTGAAAGTGCCTTCCGGAATTGCTGAGAGAATGAACTAAGATTATGGACCCATCCCTTCACCCAGTGTGTGGCACACATTAAAGCCCTCATGAACGTCAGCTCTGCTGATTGTTTTCTTCTTAGCCAACACACACTAAAAGTACATCTGAAAAGTAAAGCCGAAAGGACATATTTTAATAGGTTAGGAATCGTGGCTGTAGCTTCTTTGGTGATTCTGTTGTCGCTAGCTCTCAAGCAGGTATTTGGGGACCCCTGCCTTAACTGATTCAGTCAGAGACCTTTTGAGGTGATTTGTGTTCATTTGTTCGTTCTAGACAGATATTTATTGAGTACCTATTATGCCTCTTTAGGTTACAGGCGTAGAAAGGGAGGCCATTGTAGTTCAACTTCGCTCTAACTCTGGGTCACGGGAAAAGGTCACTGTGCGGAGTGATCTCTGGCTTTGCAAGGAGTACATTGCATACTTCCAATGGTTTCCTCTTCTGTACCAGGACAGGGTGGATCCTAAGTCCCCAAGGACCCAGTTCGCCCCACTTGTCTGTGCCCGAGTGTTTGTCAGGAAGCACAGCCTTGCAGGTTGTGCCAGTGGAGCTTGGAGCAGCTCTGCTGACATCGCCGAACCCAGCTGGGGCCTTAGCTGCTGCTGGCATCTCCGTGCGTCTTCAGGCAGTGCCACACCTCTGCTGAGGCAGACAGTCGGGGAGTCTAGGTGGTGAATCATTTGCCTGGGTAAGCAAGTCTGGCCTCTCTTGGCCTTGCCTGGAGGGACAGAGTGGGCCAGTGCCCTGGGGCCAGGAGGGGCTGAGGGATATATGTTGGCAATGCTCTCACTGCATGGTAGTGGTCCATGACTCAGGCTCTTCATGTGACTTGCTGAGTCAGCACAGTGGGGAGACTGTTGAGTGCTGGTCGCTTGGCACTCTGGGCTACTGGGTGGGGCTGGAGCCTGAGATTATCTTCCTTCCTCCACTAGAGACAACATGCTGCCGGAAGCAAATGTTACCAGTGCTGACTCAGGTGCCCTAAGACCTGGCTGTGTCTATAGAGCTTCTCTTTTCTGGGGTAGGCTCCTCTTGCTTAACTTCTCTTTGCCCTTGGGTTTAGCTATTCTTCAGCGCAGATGGGTGATGGAACTTGGCTGGGCCCAGGAAAGACTGACACTGCTTTCAGAAAAGTATAGACTTGGAGAATGTCAGAGGTAGGGGAATGGGGTCCTGGTGAAGATCACACAGTGGTGGAGCCAGGACCAGACATCCTGGGTCTTCGTCTGTTGCTCTTTCTGCCTTGCTGCATCTCAGAGGTTGTTCTTGTCAAGGTAGGAGAGGACACTGTGACACAGATCTGGTGGTGGCTGTGGTCTAAGCTTTGGCAGGAACAAGCAGGAGTACAGATTTTGCATATTTGCAGAGATGGAAGAACTAAGCCAAGGAAAGCAGGAAGCCCTCTGGATACAGACTGTGCCAGTTTCCTTTTTCCTACTCAAGAAGACAAACGAAATGGAAGGCAGGGTTTCGGGCTAAGGTGGCAGACTGAACACATACAAATACTACATCTGCTTGTGTTCTCTCTTGAAACCCAGCTAAAACTGCAGGCCCAGGAAAGACTGACACTGCTTTCAGAAAATTATAGACTTGGAGAATGTCAGAGGTAGGGGAATGGGGTCCTGGTGAAGATCACACAGTGGTGGAGCCAGGACCAGACATCCTGGGTCTTCATCTGTTGCTCTTTCTGCCTTGCTGCATCTCAGAGGTTGTTCTTGTCAAGGTAGGAGAGGACACTGTGAGGACAAGGCCAACAGGAGAGGAGACAGCAGCAGTAAAGTTTTGGAAGCTAGAAAACAGGCGGGTGAGCGGGAATTGATGTAGGACATGGGAGAAAGGTCATTTTAAGCTGATGATGAGAAAAGCAAAGAACCAATTTGTTTATATCACATACTCCTAAAAAGTCTAGGAACTGGCAGCACCAGACACCTCTGGAACTGGGGTGAAGGGGCTGCTAAAATCAAAAAGATTGGGTAGCAGCTGTATGAAGCCCATGGACCACTTCCTTCACCACTCCATGCAGCCACCTGACTGCCTTTCCTTTGGAAGGGGTGAAGCAGTTCGTGGACTGGGGAACACTACGCACATGGAGGGTATGGGGACTTTATTTTTAAAATGGGGAGATGAGTCACTGTTTATATACTGAAGCCTGCGTTCTGAGACTTCGCCCTCTTCATGACCTGATTCCCAGCACATTGGCAGCCAGGCCCTTCATTTTCCTAGCAGTTTGGAAGAGTACTGCCCTCTGGGAGCTGACCAGCCCAAGAGAAATGACCTCAGATATTCTCGTGTAGGCTCACCTGGCTCTTCCTACAGCAAGGCTCAAAAGACAAATTGCTCCTACGTGCTTGGAGGTTCTACTCAGCTTTAGATCCCTCGTCTCCTCATCCCACTTACTATTATGGAAAACATACACACAAGTGATGGGAATGCCATAACGAACTCTCACGTACCCAAATAAGTTTCAACAGTGACCAGCTCGTGGGTAATTTTGTTTATTCCTTACTCTCGATTATTTTGAAGGAAATCTGCAACATCATATACATTTTTTTTTGGTAAATATTTCAGTATATACCTTTAAAACATTAGGACTTCCTTTTTAAAACCTAAGCACAATTTGGTTCTTAATCATGAACAGTCAAGGATTACTATAACTGAGCAAAAGTGTATTAGAGACTAAAGCACAAATAGAAAAAGAGCAGCTGAAACAACCTACATTGGGAGAAAACCAAGAAATAAAAAGAATCATCAGTAATACACTCAGGTAAAAGAAAAGATATTGCACCTATATTACAAAAGAGCTGTTACACAGCTACCACTCAATTTTAAAAGATTCAATGAAGAAAAAGCTCTCTTAGAAATTGAAACCATGATAGGGAAATGACAAACCCAATGGAAAGATTAGAGGATAAAGAGATGACATCTCAGAAAGAAGAGCAAGAAGAAAAGGTGGTAAAATAGAAAAGATAAGAAAATTGAAGGACCAGTTTAGAAAGCCCAATATCTGAATAGGGGTCCCAGAAAAATAGAAAACAAATATAGGGGAGGAAATTAACAGTAAAACACCTCAAGAAAATTCCCTGTAACTGAAGGTCATGGGTGTTCAGATTTGAAAGTACTAGGTTTCCACCCCAAGGCACATCCCTCTGAGATTTCAAAGCACCGAGGATTAAGAAGAAACTAGAAATTTCCTGAAAGAAGCAGACACATCACATATAGAGCATCAGGAAGCAAAAAGGCTCAGGGCTTCTTAACAGTAATGTTGGAGGCAAGAAAATGATTCATGATGCCTTTCAAAATTACGAAGGAGAATCTCTAGTCATTTTTATGCCAAGTAGGGAGTGGAAAATAGACATCAACAACAAATTAGCTTCAATGCATTTTTTTTTTTTTGTAAGGAGCTTCTGGAGAACGCACACCATCAAAGCAAGAAAAGAAATCAGCAAAGAGAGAGTGGGATACTGGACACAGAATTAACGCAGGAGAGACTCAGGGCAGCCCCTGAGCACCGTGAAAGGCGATACCAGGAGAACATCTGTGCACCAGACCTAGAGGATGGGCAGTTTAGATCTGTCAGCGTGACTTGGGGCTGTCACCACCTACTCACCTACTACTACTGGTGGTCTATGGATTCAGCCTGAGGCTGACTACCTAGAGGAGCCTAGTCCAGATTCTTATCTGCATTTGGCTATCTTGCTCCTGTGCTGATAAAGCTTCTGCCTACCCCTCCCTGTTCTGACCGGATAGAGTATTTTCTTTGCCCAACCCCAAGAACCGGAGACAAGCCAAAGTGAATTTTGAAATAGAAAATCAGAGGAGCTCACTCCCCGAAACCATATTCCTGATGGATGTCCAGTACCTGTACCTCCCCCCACATCCCCCCTGCCAGATGTTCCCACTGTGATTACCTACCCAATTTTTTAGGACTCATTTATGATCTCGCTTACTGATTTCCCCAGAAAGAGCTCTTGGCAATTCTCTGGGACAATGACCAGGCACTCTGTTTATCTTTTTCCCTTCTGGGAGGCTTCATCTAGCAAAGGCAATATTTTTACTATTATACAGTATCGTGGGTAGAATTGGTGTTCCTCTAGAAAAGATGTGTTGATGTCCTAACCTATGAATGTGAATGTGGCTGTAATGAGAAATAGGGTCTTTGTAAATGTAATCGAGTGAAGATGAGGTCATGCTGAATGAAAATTGG
This sequence comes from Rousettus aegyptiacus, assembly GCF_014176215.1. Taxonomy (NCBI): domain Eukaryota; kingdom Metazoa; phylum Chordata; class Mammalia; order Chiroptera; family Pteropodidae; genus Rousettus; species Rousettus aegyptiacus. The sequence continues at coordinate 150,147,942 of NW_023416306.1, read as the reverse complement.
CCCTAATTTAATGACTGGTGTCTTTATAAGTAGAGGGAAATTTGGATGCAGACAGAGATGAGAATGCCATGAGAAGACAAAGAGACAGATATACAGAGGGCAGAGGGCCAAGTAAAGAGATTAGAGTTATGGTGCCCTCAGCCAAGGAATGCCGGGAATTGCTGGCAACCACGGTAAGCTAGAAGAGGCAAGGAAGGAGTCTTCCCTGAGCCTTTGGAGGGAGTGTGGCCCTGCCCGCACCTTGATTTTGGACTGAATTCCAGCCTCCAGAACTGAGAGAGAATAGATTTGTTGTTTTAAGCCACAAAATTTGTGTTAATTTCCTGCGGCAGCCCTAGGAAACTAGAACACACGTCTATATTTGCGCTCATCTCACTCACTTTTTCAAACTGAACAATATGTTATTTAGGGACATACACTTAAGTGGTACAATTACAAAGAGAAGTAAAGGAACAAATAACAAGTCAAGACCGTGCGATATCTAAGCAGAGGGAAAGGATGTGACAGAGAGGGACACATGGAGCTTCTAAGGAACTGGATGGGGTCACACGAGGTTTCATCTTATTCTCTTTAAACTGAGCATGCGTGTTTTATAAGCTCTTCTATCTGTATATACATCTGACAATTAAACTTTTTTTTTAAAAAAAAAAAGACTAAACCAAGCAAAACACAACTCTCAAAACAGACCAATTGCTTAATCTGGAAGAGATAATGCTGAATCATTTGGATTAAATGAAGGCCTGGGGATGGGAGCCTTGGTGCCAAGGTGAGCATTTAGCAGATCAGAGCCCCTTGTGCTAACGGAGATGAATAATAAATAAGAAATCTCAAAATGATAAATCATCATTTACCATTAGTACATATGGGAGAGTCTCTACAGTTATGCCAAGTTTTGAGAGTCGCCTCCAGCTAAATGACATGAAGTCAAACTCAAGAAGCCTTTGTGGCCACCCTGCCTGAATCATTTCTCCCTCTGATATCCTAGCAGGAGATGGCCTTAAGACCCTTTTTGGTGGTTAGTATTAAATACCATTGAATTCTATAAAAAGTCATTCAGCTGCCCTATATTCATGGAGGATCAGATCCATTTTTGTGCTAGTTTGCCTTTATTACTCTCTAACACTTCTAATCTTTTCCTTCTAACCAATAGAACAGACCTTGGGCTTAGAACTTTGACCAGTCACAGGGTCTACTGAAACTTAATAAGTTATTTTCATTTTATTTACTTGTACAAATTACCTAAGATTAGGGCAATAATTGTGTTTTCTTTTTTTTTCCATTTACAATAATGATATAAAATTTTTCTTTAAGTAATTCTTTAAAAGTCAATTTAAAGAAAAATATTACATAAATGGTATGGGGTGGTGTCCTGATCTGGAAATAATCAGAAAGAATGTTCTTGGATTACTGAAGTTTGGAAGACTGTGACTGTCCTACTGATTGTAGCAAAACCTGGGCCTTTATAGATGCACACTTTGACTGTGACCAGGTAAATTTTGTTGTGTATCTTTTTGTATAGCTTGTGGAAGGCCTTTGAGGGCAGAGTCACCAGTTTGTTTTTCCTTGTGTTCCCTCACCTCACCTGGCACCAGCAGGATGTGTCAGACACTAGGGTACCTGGCTAAGGTATTGTTCTTTCTCCGGTGTCATCATCCTGCCTGGTACACGCTTGGCACCCCTCAGTTCCTCAGGGAACGGTGGCATTGGGAAGACGCCCCCCGCCTCCCGGCAACAATAGAATGGGGAAGTGAGTAGTCTAAGAATGATGCTCAGATACGCCTTCAGTCAAATAAGTGACCCCGACAGGTCAGTCCTTTCAGAGAGCCAGGCCTTGTGCTTGGTTCCTGGAGTGGAGATGGCATGGATTCCAAAAGAAAGAGAATGAGGTTTTTTGCCCCCTAGAGTCATATTCCATCACATTCTAGTGGAAATGATGAGATGCAAAAATGCAGCATTGGAAATGATTAAAAGGAGTTTTTAGTGTTAAATCACGTGATATTGTTTTTGGGTGCTGAAGGAATAATTCCAGAAAAGAGGGGGGAGCAGTGAAGACTAGTTAATCAATGACAATTTTAGAGATCGAGCAGAAATGGAGATAAGCCTAAAGACGCATGGATCCCTTCTGTCCTATGATGGCACAGCACTCAAGAAAGGTCTAGCTTTGGATCCTGTCTCCATCCCTCACTAATGTAACCTAACCTTTCAGTGTCTTTCACTGAATGGGGAAAATGGGGGAAAATGATTACACCTACTTCATAGGGTTGCTTTAAGGGTTAAGGTGATGTATGTCAACCTCTTTACATATATCATATAAAGAGCGTCATGTCACTACATAGTAAGTGATCAGTAATGGATAGCTGTCACTATTTAATCAACCATTCCATTTATTGATAGAGCAAAAATTTGTTGCATGGTTTTTATGTGTCAGGGACTGCAGGCTTCCCACCTCAGTATCTTTAGTACTGAATCCCATGCTCAGCACTCAATACAAAACAGTCGTAACAGTAATAATAATACTGCAGTGTCTTAAGTGCTTATTTGTGTGTCAGACTCTCTGCTAGGTTGCTTCATTGTTATATCGCCTCTAATCTTTATTCCCATTTTATGGAAGTAGGAATAGAGGGGCAGGGTATGTGAAATTTGTCTAGGATCCCATGGAGAGTGTCAAGCCTGGAATATAAATTGTCTTCTTTTTCCTTTTCCATAGTCTTATTACTGGTAGCCTAAATCCATTCTGTCCCAAACTAATCTCAGCTTCCTCAAATGGGTTTTGTCTCAACTTCTCAATCAAGGTCACCACCATTCTAACTGTTACCCATGTCTGAAAGGCTAGAGACCTGTTCTTTATCCATCAAGTCCCTGTATCTGGTTAATCACTAAGTTTTTAGTTCAAATGCATGTTTTCCTCTCATTTTCCCTTATCCTAGCCAGGCCCCCACTGACTTAGGCCTGGACTTGTTAGTTGTTCTCAGAATTTGTTCCACTGCCCCCTACATGAGAGGTGACATTAACTTAATACACTATCATGGAATTGACCAGAAATTTGATAAAACGTTGTCGAGTTTTCCAAGAAGTAAAGCACAGTGATTTGTTATTGCTGCAGCTGTCTGCCAGTGGTGGCAGAAGCTTGGGATGGGTTCACTGAAGTGATACAGATAAGTAAGCTGCTGTGAGTACAGCCTTTCTCTCCCAGGAAAGTATATGGGGAGAAAATTGTGCTCTGCTCCATTTTAAAAGGTAAAGCTTTCCTCTTTAACAGATGGTATTAGGACGGTTGGATAGCCCCATGCAAAAAAAAAAAAAAAAAAAAAAAAATGAAGTTCGGTCCCTTTTTTATACAATATACAAAAATTAACTAAGGATAGATGAATGACTTATCTATAGCAGCTGAATCCATACAACTCTTAGAAGAAAACATAGAAGTAAATCTTCGTGAACTTGTATTTGTCACTGGATTCTTTCATAGTATACCAAAAGCATGAGCAATGAAAGAAAAAAATATAGTGGACTTCATTAAATTTAAAAAATTTATGCATCAAAAGACATTATCATTAAGTGAAAAAACAGCCTGTAGAAATGGAAAAAATATTTGCAAATCATCTATTTGTTAAGGGTCTAGTATCCAGAATATATAAAGAACTCTGATAACTAAAAACCAAAAGACAACAAATAGGCATTTCTCCAGAGAAGACATAAGTGGCCAACAAGCACATGAAAAGATGTTCATCATCATTAATCATTAGGGAAATGGAAGTCAAAAATACAATGCGGTACCATTTCACATCCACTATTAAAAAATAAAAGGAAAAGGAAAATAAATGTGGTGAGGATGTAGAGAAATTGGGACCCTTATACATTACTGGTGGGAATAAAAAATGATTCAACTACTGTGGAAAACAGTTTGGTGATTCCTCAAAAAGTTAAACATAGAATTACCATATAGTCTCATAATTACCCCAAAGAAATGAAAATGGGTACTCATATATGTGTTCATAGCAGCACTATTCACAGTAATCAAAAGATGGAACAACCGAAATGTCCTATCACTGGACATATGGATACACAAATAGTAGTATATACATACAATGGAACATTATTCAGCCATAAAAAGGATTGAAGTACTGATACAAACTACAGTGTGGACGAACCTTGAAAACATGCTAAGTGCAGTAATAGATATGTCACATATGTGATTCCGTTTATATGAAATATCCAGAATTGGTAAATCCATAGAGATAGAAAGCAGACTAGTGATTGCCAGGGCCCGGGAGGAGGGGAGAGTGGGGAATAGTTGTATATTGGGTATGGAGTTTTCTTGTAAGGGTGATGAAAATATTTCGGGGCTAGATAGAGGCGGCGGTTGTACAATGTTGTGAATACACTAAATGCTGCTGAATTGTTCACTTTAAAATGGTTAATTTTATGTTACGTGAATTTCATCTCAATTAAAAAACTCCAAAAAAGTAAAGCTTTCACAAACTTTGTTACCATAATTATCAATAGTGATAAATGCTTGGCGGATACCAGTATTTCAGGTCACCATTATTGAGAACCATTGGCTGTAACCATCTGCCAGGATTACCAGCTGGCTTCACATTCCAGCCTCTCTTGGCTGATGGCAGAAGCCCGAGGCCAGGATTTCAAACTCAGGTGCCTACAGGATCCCAACCTGTTGGATAAATGTTTGAAGTTAGCTGGGTCAAGGCAGCCGGGAGTAGTGGGCATTATGGGGGTCCAAACGGGGCCTGCATGCTCTAAAGGCAGCCAAACTGTCCTTGGGCTAATTTTTGCCTCATCTCACGTCATTCTGCCATCCCTCTTAAGCCATCTGACAGACCAGTCTATTTAAAAAAATCTTCTTCAATATGTCATCCAGTAGCTAAAAATCTATTTCTTGTTAACAGAATCTAAACTCCTCTCTTCCCTTTCCAGCATAAAACTTGAGGAAGCGCAGCTGGTTCCATATGTATCACGAAACTTTTATCCTCCTGCCCACTGTGTTCTGTCCCGGCCATGCGAAGGTTTGGGGTAGCAGGACTGAACCCCATTGGCTATGTAAGGGGAAGAGTTCACTCTGAGTCTTTGATTTAAGTCTATGAAGGGAACAGTGCGCTTTTTTAGTGCTACTTCCTTTTAGTGTCAGCAACCAGAGTCCATCACCTCTGCCTGCAGAGAGGGGGATAGAGGCACAGAAGAATCTGGAAAGATTTTTGTTGTTATACGAGATAGAGAAAGGTTCTTGTTTTTGTCTCATCTGCCCAGTCATTCAGAATCTGAACCCATTAGGAATGCTGGAAGCTGGGAGGGGGAGGGGTGTGTCCGGGGAGTTAGGGCCAGGGTGTGGAGGAAGGAGACTTAGTCCATTAAATCTAAGGAGTGGCTGGCACTGTTTTCTCTTGTGCCTCCAGCTCTGTAGCTACTTATAATCCCTCTTTACTGATGGTTTTCTGAGAAGCATGTAGGACATAGAAATCTTTGGCCCATGTCCTTTTGATGTGATAACAATTCAGCAGATATTTGCTATAGGGCAGGGCAGGAAAGTACAGTTGTGCAACTTGAGGGACCAGCCTAAGAAGGCCCTTGCCCTAAAACTACCAACCCCTCCCCCCTTTCCTTTTCCAAATGGCAGAGAGAATCTTTCTTCCTTCCATGAAATCCTGTGTGTAGAGCTTTGAATTCCAGGTGGTTCGATGTCTGGCCCACAAGAGGCTGTGCTTGCACAGGGCCTTCGTTACCGTCCTGCTTGGCTTCCACAGATCCAGGGAGCTCAGCAGTGCCCGCTTGGGCGGAGTTCCTTGGCTTAGTTTATAGCCCTTTAATCAACTAGCATTTTTGCTCTTTTTGGGGAGAATGGCCCCCACAAGGGCACACTTATCACTGGAATCATCCTGTACATGAGATTGTGGCCTCGGGTGCTGTCCTAGAAAAGCTGAGATGGCTCCCACGCTGCGGTGCTTTGGTGTTAGAACTTGGGGGACAGGGCCCAGAGCACAACTAGTTCATGCACTGGTTCCTCCTTCCTGGGCCACGTTTACAGAGAACATCGTGGGCGTGAACCTGTGTGTGCCCTCTGACCCTGTCATCCACTTCTCAATGGGGCGGGGCGGGGTGAGTTCCTGGATTAAGGGGAAATCTCTGTGCTCAAAAATGTGGGGTTTTTTTTTTTCAAGAGCTTAAGTAAAGTAACTTGGATTGGTTCCGTATTCAGACACACAAACCTTGAAAATCCAGCGTTTGCCTCCATTCTTTGTGGTCTGAGAGTGTTTATAGCCCAGGGGTGCCCTGGCCTACAGGAAGCACAAGTAGCCACTCTTCAGAAGGGTCAGCTGTGACCTCACATGCAGCTCCTTTCACAGGGTGTGAATGAGCCACGTGGTATAAAGGATAAGAGAGAAAGAAGGCTCTTGAGTCAGGCTGCCTGGGTCAGTCCTGGCTTATGAGTTGAGTGGCCTTGGAAAATTTTTTTAATGGTGCTGTATCTCAGTTTCCTCATCTATAAAACAGAGATGGCAATAGTACCTACCTTATAAGGCTGTTGTGAGGGTTAGAGATAACACTTGTAAAAGAGCACAAAAATGGATGCATCGTAGGTGTGTAAGAGATGAAGGCTCCTACCATCAGTCCATGGGAGCTGCGTGAGAGCCTGCAGGAGAGGACAAGCAGATAGGAGGGCTCTGTATTCGGTGGTTTTCTTGAGATTAATGCAGACTCTGGTTTCTTTTGTATTCCTTTCCTTGCCCAGTATTGATCCTCCAGAAGGTGGAGAATGGAGACCTGAGTAACAAGATTTTGAAGATCACTGATTTTGGCCTGGCCCGGGAATGGCACCGAACCACCAAGATGAGTGCAGCAGGGACGTATGCTTGGATGGCACCTGAAGTCATTCGTGCCTCTATGTTTTCCAAAGGCAGCGATGTGTGGAGGTAAGGCTCAGCAGTGCGGGGTCAGTGTTCTTCAGATCTGTTTTGGTAGTACACACACTTCAGGACTTGGAGAATTAAGGTCACGTAGAATCTCAGGCACCCTAAGTAGGTCTCGACGACCCCTTCAGAGCAATCTGCACTAATCCCCATGTTGTCAGTAGACAGTTTCCAGTGCCTTCATATACAAGAAATCCCTCCACTGCTGTGGCAAGTACACATCTGCGCAGGTCCCTTTGTGTTGGTGATCGCTTCCTAGGAAAGATCAGTAGATTCCAGGGATAATGCGTACTCCATCTCTGACTGTAGGGTGGTAAGGGTCCTCAGTTACTCCTGGAGACCTTCCCCAGGGTCACTCTGGCCTGCTTAGCAACACTAGCTCTTACTGCTGGACTTGTCCTCACTGTAAGCTCTTGGGCTGATACATATTCTTTGTGCTATCTCTTTTTTCTTGGTGAGCTGGAAATTATCCTTTCCAGTTGTCTGGGTAACCTTTTAGTCAGTGCTCTATCTATCTGTTGAATATTGACATAGAAATGGAAAAAGACAGGCCTCAAGCATGCACCCATAACTCCATAGTCACAAATTAGACTAGCCATTCCCCTAGTAAATGTCAGCCCAAGGGGTCACGAGGACGGACCTGGATCTAAAAATCTTGCCCCCACTGATGGGAAGATGAGCATCTACAGTGTGTGCATCGTCATAGTTATGAGAGAGCCGCATCACCTTGCTATACAAAGAAAGGGCTATAGGTCATCATTGTACTTTAGTCTGTGAATTTGTTGCTTCCTGACATGTATTTTAAATAACAACTTTATTGAGATATTATTCATATACCATAAAGTTTACCCTTTAAAAAGTACGTCAGTGGTTTTTAATAAATTTACAAACTTTTATACCAGTCACCATTGTTATTAGATTCCTAGGGCTGCTGAAATAAATTACCACAAACCTGGTGGCTTTAAACAATAGAAATTTATAGGCTGGGGACCAGATGTCTGAAAGTAGCGTCTGCAAAGCCACACTCTCTCCAGAGACTCTAGAGGAGATTCTATTCTAAATAAGGATTCTGGGTATTAAGACATGGCCATAACTTTTTAGGGTCACCATTCAACCCACTATAACCACTATGTACAGAATATTTTTATTACCCAAAAAAGACACCTGGTGCCTATGAGCAGTCATTCCCTCATCTGCTCTGGCAGCCACTAACTCATTTTCTGTCTTTGTGGGTTTGGTTCTTCTGGATGTTTCAAACAGATGGAATCATATCATATGTGGTCTTTTGTGGCTGACTTCTTTTATTTAGCATGATGTTTTCAAGCTTTATCCATGTTGTAGCGTGTGTCAGAACTTCATTCCTTTAAATAGCTGAATAATATTTCATTTATAGATATGGCATAATTTATTTATCATTCATCAGTTAATGGACATTTGGGTTGTTTTCTCTTTTTGGCTGCTATGAAAAGTGCTGCTCTGGACATTTGTGTTCAAGCTTTTATGTGAACATATGTTATCAGTTCTCTTGGGTATGAACCTAGGAATAGAATCACTGGGTTACACAGTAATTCTATGTTTAACTTTTTGAGGAACTGCCAAACTGTTTTTCTCCTTGGCTGTACCGTTTTACATTCCCAGTAGCAATGTATGAGGGTTTCAACTTCTTCACATCCTGTCAATACCAGGTATTGCCTGTCTTTTTGATTATAGCCATTCTAGTAGATATTAAGTGGTATTTCATTGTGGTTTTGATTTGTATTTCCCTAATGACTAATGATGATGAGCATCTTTTATGTACTTATTGGCTGTTTTCATGTCTTCTCTGGGTAAATGTCTATTCAAATTCTTTGCCATTTAAAAAATTGGGATATATATCTTTTTATTTTTATGTTGAAGGACTTCTTTCTATATTCTCGATATAAGTCCTTTATCAGATATATGATTTACAAATATTTTTTCCCATTCTACGGGTTTTCTTTTCACTTTCTTGATGGTATCCTTTGAAACACAAAATTTTTAATTATGATGAAGTCCAATTTATTTTTTTGATTGCCTGTGCTTTTGGTGTCATATCTAAGAAACCGCTGCCTAAGCCAAGGTTATGAAGATTTATACCTATGTTTTCTTCTGAGAGTTTTATCATCTTAACTTTTACATTTAGGTCTCTGTTCCATTTCGAGTTAATTTTTGTATGTGGCGTGAAGTAGGGGCTCCAACTTTATTCTCTTGCATATGGCTACCTAGTCATCCCAGCGCCATTTGTTGGAAAGGCTGTTCTTTACTCATTGTATTGTCCTGTCACCCTGGTCAAAAGCAATTTACCATGAATGTAATGGTATGCTTCTGGACTCTCAGTTCTATTCCGTTGATCTTTGTGTCTACCTTATACCAGTACCACCCTATTTTAATTCCTGTAGTTTTCTGGCAAGTTTTGAAATTAAGAAATGAGTTTTCCAAGACCGTTCTTCTTTTTAAAGATTATTTTGACTATTCTGGGTTTCTGGCATTTCCATATGAATTTTAGGATCATTTTGTCAATCCCTGCAAAATAGGCAGCTGGGATTTAAATAGGGATTATATTAAATCTGTAAATCACTTTGGAGAGTATGACTATCTTAATATTAAGTCTTTCAATCCATGAACATGGGATATCTTTTTCATTTATTTAGGCCTCCTTTAATTTTTTCCAATAATGTTTTATAGATTCTGTACATTGTATTTCATTTCATTAAACTTTAATTGCATGGTGAAGTAGCTATTGTAAAGAAAGAGGTTTTTTTTTACTTAAAATATCTGACTAGATCTCATTAGATTGACCTGTATACTTATATTCAACTGTTTTTGACCTAAAAAAAAAAAAATCCAGCAATTTCATATGCTTCAGCCTAATATTTTCATTGCTTCACCACAGGCTAACGAGATTAGTTAATATATTAACTAAGCTAGGCTGCTATTACAAAGAGCCTACAGATGTGGTGGCTTAAATAACATAAAAGCGTATTTCTTTTTTTAACACATAATCCAGCCAGTCCAGGTGGGGCAGCTATATCCTATGAGATTATTGAGAAACCTAGGTTCTTTCAGAGTCCCTAAGAGTATTTTTCATGTCTAAATTGTTGCAACTTAGTGACTGTTACTTCTACATTATACTCTGCAGAAAAAGAGAAAGAGCTTCTCCATGGCCAGCAGCTTGCCTTTAATTTGGAGACAGCCCAGAAGTTGTGTATACCCATTGTTTGCGCTAGGTTATGTAGGCACACCTGGTTCCAAGGGAGGCAGACAAATGTAGGCTGTAGCTGGACAACTGTATGCCGAGCTAAAACTCTTACTATGGAAGAAGGAGAGAATGGATTTGGGGGTCAGTCAAGCACTTGTCACACTCAACTTGATCTTCGCTTTCTTCATGGGAAATCACGACTTCTCAGTAACATGATTGTTTTCTACTTTCTATATTCCTGGTAGCCTCTTCTCCCAGCCTGGCCCTAAAGTCATTCAGGTTTTATTGTCATACACTCCAAAGATTTCTGTTACTACAGTGATTTGGGCAGAGTTGCCTGCAGTATCTAGGTACAGTCTTAGTGGGAAGGGAAAGCTCAAATGCCTTGTGTACAATCATTTCATAGTGATAGAAATGGTAGGCAAGGAAGGGTAAGGCCATTGCAGGCGTTTGTCCCTCATGGAAGGCACAAGGTAGGAACTTTCGACTTTTACCCAAAGTGTCTTTGTTCTAAGACTAAGCTTCAGGTCTTGCCCTTCAACCACAGATCCTGAAAGGAGGCTTGGGGAGCCTCTGGTGAGAGGCATCTGATGAGGTTATTCTGCTATCTGAAGGGACTAGCTTGGAGGTAAACTCCAAATCAACAGCACTTTGGATGAGATATCTTGGAATTTATCACATGGTCTGCTCTGCTGGTGGGTCTCTATTTTAAAATTGTTTCTGGGACTTAAGCCTCCTGACTCAGCTTGGTTGATGAATGTCATTTGAAAACATAAATCACCCTGTTTCCTTCCCAGTGTCTTAGCTTTCATTCTGTAGTGTTTCTTTCTAGGACACAATCTATTGAACCCATTAAATAGGCCTTTTATTCCTCCCTCTCAAGCCTACTCATCTAAGTGGCTCCAAATGATCTTTTGCGCCTTTACCAGAAGAAACCATGTGTCCATTGCTATATGTATAATACACATACACCAGTGACAGATTTACTGCATACAAATGCTTATAGGCTAGGATCTATGCTGAATGCTGTACATCTTTTATCTCATTTGCCTATTGTGTATGGGATGAAATGAAGGCATTTTATTGATCATTTTAAGTTTTAAAAATTACAGTAGTAAAACATGTTCACTATAGAAAAAAATTAGAAAATGTGGATAAGCAAGAAAATGGAAAATCACCCACAACCTTCTAAAGATAACCTACATTGACATTTTGGTATGTTTATTTCTATTCACATGCTTGTCTACCTATCTCTTAAAATGAGACCATTCTGTTTTCTAAGCTACTTTTTTAATATAGCATGAGAATATTATCACATTAATAAGTATTTATTATGCCAATAAATACATTAATGTATATATTACATATATGTGTTAATAAATGTCATTTTGAATCGGGGTCAAGTTAACAAGATGAAGAAGAATTGTATATTACTTTACAATTTAGAAAGTGTTTTCACATATGGTAGTTCAATTGTCTTTGAGATCACAGCTGGTTACCAAGTGCAAGAGCCCATTCAAGGGACACCCTCTCCTTTCAAAGTGTGGACTTTTGAGTTGACAGTCTTAGAGATAATGCAGGTTAGTCCTGGCCCAGCACAGATAAGTTTTGCTATCTTTTCTGATGCTTTTTACTTTGAAAAGAAAAAAACACCACTGACCCTATCACATGGTGGAAAGGATTGCCACACCTCTGGAGGTGGCTAATTATGGACACAGGGTGAGTTCCCGGAGAGTTCAGGCATTGAGGGCTCTTAGAAAATCACTGGCAGCACTGTGGGAGCTGGTGGTTCTCTGTCGGGGAGGGACTCCCAGGTAGCATTTTCGCTAAGCTGGTTCTTCCAGGCTGCTTGTAAATGGTCTTGAAAGGACCTCTTGACCTTTTCTCTCAGTCCTGAAAGGGCAACAGGTTGTGCTAAACCTAAGGGAAACCTGTGGGCTTCTGCCTGCCTCTCCCCGGGACTCAGACTCATCTAATGTGTATTTCTCTGGTTCTCTTCTTGGACTACTTACTGCAAAAGGAATTCCAATTCAGCCACCTTCTGATAGAAAAATAAAGAGGGACATCGGCAGAGGAAAACTTTGACTGGTTATGTCATCCCCAGAAAGGCTTCTTACCTGCATGCTGGTGTCCCTCAGGAGGGCTCCCACAGGACAAGGCAGGCTCCCCATAACTCTCACCAGACACTTTCTCATTTCAGGTCCTTTCCCAGGGGAAATGCAATGTTTACTAGCCATAGATGGTAATTTTGGGGTGACAAGTAGTTATTTATTTCTCGAAACTATTCTGTGAGGTATAGGGATGGGTGTTTTTGTTATACAGAGGAGGAAACCGAGGTTTGAGAAGTGAACTTTCTTGCCCAAGGTCACATAGCTGATAAGTAGTAAAGCAGGCATTTGACTCAAGTCTGTCTAAATCTTCCTTGAGCAGCAGTTCTCCTATTTCACTTAGTTGTTGAGCCCTTCAAATGGAATGGAATGCTGGTGAACAAACAAACAAGTCAGGTACGAGCAGAGCTCTTGTTGAAGCTGGGTGGGGTAGGGTCCCTGGCTCCTCCCTCTTCCAGGTGGCTTGAGACATCTCCATGGGTCACATAGGGCTCCACATGGAAACTGTCATAGAGGGGATACAAGGACAGACAGGACACATGCTTGGATCTTTAAAACACTCTACTATCTTTCTGGATGCCTAGGGTTCAGATACCATCATCTTTCCTGGATGAGAGAAAGGAGTTCTTTGGGACCTTGGATTTTTGTTCCTCAGAGTGGAGGTGAGAAGTAGCGCCAAGAGCAGGCAACTGAAGGTGGAAGTTGCTTCGACCTAGGAATCTATCTAGTCAGCAGTGCTGAGAGTTCTTAGAGGCTACTTGGTAGAAGGTAGTCAGCATGACCATTGTCTAGATGAGTCACAGTAAAGGTTTGGCAGGAAGTATAATATTGCAATTCTTGGTGGTATTCAGAGCTTACTCCAGGGCACCCAGTGCAGTCTTCAGGACCACCAACTCAGTCACTATAAGTGTCTACTTTGTACCAGAGCCCGGGCAAGGCCCTAAGAATGCAGATTAAAAGCAATCCCTGCTCTCTAAGAGCTCTCTTTAGGGAAGGCTTCCTAAAGTGTCCAGTTATTCCTATGAGCATCTGTCTAAAAGTCAGCTAGCTCCTTGTCTAGACAAGAGAAGATTTAACAACTGTCTACCAGGCTTTTTCCTGTCAAGATACATAAAGAAAGCGATAGAATTTGGAGGGGTTGCTGGGGTAAAAACATTGTCCGTGGAAACTGGCCATGCCACTCTGAGGGGCCATCTGTAGGAGGTCCCAGGATGCCCTTGAACATTGGTTGACACATTGCTGCTCTGTGGAGCCATGCCTGGTCACTTGGGATTTTTTGAGGGCAAGTTCATGCCTTTGTACATGCCGTTGGCTGTCTCTGGAGCATTGGCTCTTCCTTCACTCAGCAGTTAAGGTTTAGCTTAAGTTTAGCAGTTTCCTGCCCTGATCCTGGTCTGGTTTAGGTGACCCTCTTTTGTCTCCTCATAGTATCTCTGTTATGACTCATTTCTTTGTATCTAATTGATCTTTTTCCTATTCCTCCTATATGTGTTTCCTATGTAAGATTTGTGTCTTATACTATATCCCAGTGCTTAGCATTGAGCTTGATGCATAGTAAATATTTAGTAGATGTTTAAAATGAATGAATAAATGGTGGTGCATGTGAATTGGAAGATGATCAGAGTTTACCAAGCAGAGAAATGGTGGAAGGGAGAGAGAAAGAATTGAGAGTTGGTCCAGGGTCTACTATGACTTATTCCATGTATGCCCTTAATTATGCTGCTGTCTGAAACTTGCTTTCTTTATCTGCAAAATGACAAAACTTATCTTGGCAGTTTGTTGTAGGGATTCAATCTGATGTCCGTAAATGGGTTAGTGCCCTGCACATACAAGGTGCCATGATAAAATAAATACTGGGTTTATTCATATACTTTAAAAGTTAATATGACTTTTTGTGGTGTTGTAAACTACTGATGATTATTAAAAATTTAGAGTTTTAAAAAATTTTGAGTATTAAAAGTTTCGAAAGTATAAGGAGAGCCACTCTTATACCTGTTCATGGCCTTATGGTTTCTTGTCTTGACTTATTCCTGGAAAGATTGAACGCTGCATGATTTTGCCTAGTTCTGATTATGAATTTGTAGAATAATTATTCCACTAAGTCTTGTGCTTCTCATCCTCTGACTCCCAGGACATTTGAAAAGAAATTCTTCGTGTGGACTTGAAAGGTAGGAAGGGAACTCTGAAATCCTCACGGCTGACGCTCTGCTCTGCCCCACAGATGCAGGTCACCCTTGTGAAACTTGCCCCTTTGAATTAAACAAACATCTCCGTTAAGGGCTCACTCACACTAATGGAGGCAGAAATCTCTTCAAACTAGTGGCCATTAAAGAAATCTTTTACAGGAGAAAAATCTGTTTGTTTTGGGTGGTCAGCTCTCTGCTTTTCTCAATCTAAAAAAAAAAAAAAAAAAAAAAAAAATAGTGTGTTTATGACTAAAGCTGAAGTTTTCTTAAAATGAAAGAATGTATTCTTGGGAGGCTGCCTCTTCTCCCAGTTCGTTATATTAACAACAATGACAACAAAAGAGCTGAGGTCCTTGAGCACTGATCGAAACACTAGAGGAGCTCATTTAATTTCATGACAGCCTGTGAGACTGCTAGTGTTATTTACCCTTTACAGATGAGGAATTTGAGAAACAAGACTTTGAAACCAAGTGTGCCTGACTCCAGAGTTTTTGCTTTCAGCCAGAAGGCCTGAGGGTCTCCCTTTTATATTACGTTAGTGCATCTGTTTTGTTCTCCCTACATGGTGGAAGGAATGTGGGATGCTTTGCAAGGCCGGATGAGCTATTTCAATGAAGTTGCACCTGTGGTTTATTACATGGCTTCTGTCTTCTTCCTCTCCTTAGCTATGGGGTGCTGCTCTGGGAGCTACTGACTGGGGAGGTGCCCTTCCGAGGAATCGATGGCTTAGCAGTCGCTTACGGAGTGGCCATGAACAAGCTCGCCCTTCCCATCCCTTCTACATGCCCAGAACCTTTTGCCAAACTCATGGAAGGTGAGTGATCCCTGGTAGGAACAAAACTGGCGACAGTTTATCTTCCTATCAGCATTTGATAGATTTTTGCCCAATTCTGGAGGATCAGCTACTAAAAGAGGAGATGAAGGGTTAGTCACTCAAAGGGGACTCCTATGGGCAGTTGGAAGAGCTACTTCAAAGTGACGTCAGCACCCGGCTGTGTTAATGTCACGAATGTCCCTCTGCCCATCTCCAGTGACTCTAGAATTTAGTGACTAAAGCCTGCTATCTAGTACTTCAGTATATTATTTAATACAAAAGAAGAAGGTATAGCAGCTTTTAGTTCAGGACACATGAATATCTTACATATAGAAACAAAGAGTATCTGAGAAGAAAGCAACTCTTAAAGTCATCCAGTCAAATACTAGACTTTCGTAAGTGAGAAATCCAAAGCCAAGACAAGTTAGGCAGATACATGGCCACTCCATTAGTTGTATCTGAGCTGGGTGTGGAAAGAATTCACTTTTCCTGACTCTCACTTCTGCGCTTTTTGTCCTTGCCTCTCATTGAGGTGGGGAAGGATAGCTCATTTATTTATGGGTAAATCAAGGCCCAAGTAGAGTTCCCCATCGTGAGGACTGGAATCATGAGTAACATGGCAGATGGCGGTAGTTGTGCTTCACACAAGGGAACTCTTTGGGCTTGCTTTTCTGATGCTAGCTCAGCGGTCAGAATCAGTTAGGTGCAGAATGGCTACGTTTTATTTCCGAATTCAGTCTCGATGATTGTGATGTTGTACAGCTCACTTTACTTCCTGAGCCCTATTTATGGTTATCTAAATTCCCATCTCTTTTCTGGAAGGAGAGATGGGAGGTAGTTTTCCGGTAAGTGAGGTCATGTAATATCCTTAGTCTGACACTTGCCTCTGCTCATTCATGCTTTTTGTCTGCTCACATATTCCATGAAGATTGCTGGAATCCCGACCCCCATTCACGACCATCCTTTACGAATATCCTGGACCAGCTAACTACCATAGAGGAGTCTGGTTTCTTTGAAATGCCCAAGGACTCCTTCCACTGCCTGCAGGATGACTGGAAACATGAGATTCAGGAGATGTTTGACCAACTCAGGGCCAAAGAAAAGGTAAGAAGGAAAAGAAAAAGCATGCAAGGAAAAGAAGACATGCAATTTTGAATCAGTGGACTTTCTCTACTAGGGCCTCTGGACAGATCCTAACAAGACCACCTTCTGGCTTGATTTGCATAACAGGGAAGGTATTTCTTTCGTGGCTTTACATAGAGACAATTCTCCAGGACTCAGGTGTGACCTGAAATAGTATAGACTTTTTCTTTCTTTTTGGGATACGGCAGGATTAAGTAGGAGGAGTCATGAGTCCAAAGCTCTCCTTGAGGGTATCTACTTTATTGTTCAAACTAGAGAAGGAGCACCATTGGGCAAATACCATTGGAGTGACTCACCCTGACAGCTGAAAATAGAAAGGGTTTTGCAATGGCCTTCTAGAGGGGTTAACTTGATATAGGGATTCTTTAACATCGAGAACAGTTATCAGAACATCTTGCTAGTGTCTTAGTATCACAATCAGAAACAGCAGATGGACCAAAAATACCATGGGTCTGAAATTGTTTATTTTTCATGTTTTTATGAAAAGGGCTGAGGCCCAAACCAACTCAGGGTTCAGAGACACTTAGCCTACTAGAGAGCCGCCTTTTGTTTTGATGGTCATTCCCTAAACGGCCCGTCTCTATACCCTTGCTGTCCAGCTAGCAGTCGGTGTTTATACTGCTGATGAAAGTAATTGTGTTGTTTATACTGGGCGAGATGGGTGGGGGAAGGACTAAAATCTAAGGGCTACAGCTGTGGCAGGAGGGTTGTCCATATATAGACTTGGTTAATTTCTTTTTCCCTTCTCACTCCCCACCATGGGAATTTAGGAAGCAATATGATAATAATAGTAGCTAAAATTATATCTGTCTTAATGGCTTTTCAGCTCTTTCACTTAAGGGGTCTGATGAGACCCTTTTGTCTTTATCCAGAAATATCATAGCCCCTTCCACCAGTGCATAGGGTAGGTGTTATCTTTTTCATCTCAGAGCTGAGGGTCAGTGACTTGTCTAGTAAGTGGAGAGGCAGAATCTTGAACCTAGATCTTCTGATTCCAAAACCATCTTCTTTACAATACCATTGTTGTTTCCCTAAACAAATGACTTAAAAAATATTTCTGGAGCTTACTTGAAGAGATTAAACTCTTTTTACACAACATAGCAATGCTAAACTGGTACTGTTTGGTAAGTCAGTGAGCATTCTGCAGGCAAATGGAAGGAGCTTATGATGAATCTTTAGGGATCTGGGGCATGGGAGCTGGTGAACCCACACTGACCATTGAGCTGATTAAATTGAATGATTAAAAGAGACTATTCTATTACTAATGCTGTTCCAACCAGAAGAACCCCAGAGCTGCCAGCCTTTTTTTATATTGCCGAATCACTGACTTGGTTATTTATTTTGATTTGTGAAATTATAAGGATACCAGCCAGTAAGAAAAATAATAGTTGGATTTTGTCAGCAAGTAGTTACTAGGAAAAGTCAAACCCATGCTCATAATAGTTAACATTTGTAGAGCACGTACTGTGTGTTAGGCTCTGTTACAAGTAACAAATATGCATTCTTATGTAATCTTACATAATAAGATAGTTGTATTATGTAATACAATCTTGTGATGTTGGTGCTGTTAACTCCATATCACATATGATAATCATATTAAGTTTCCCAAGGCCAAAATTTATATGCTTTGTTCTGGAGTACTTGCTCTTATCTGCCATGCTGTGATGCCTTTCCATTTGTAAGGCTCGTAGGTGGGCAAGCGAGGGTAAGATGAATAATGAGCTTTCTCTCTTGAGAGATTTCCCTGAAATCATTGTATGTGGGAGATGTGATTTGCATACTAGGAAGCTGATCTCCAAATAGATGTTTCATAATAAGGGGATTTACCAAATTTGTGGGTCTTGCAGGTATATGGTGCCAAAGGTGCATATTCCATAAATGTCCTCATTTCTCATATGATTCAGCTCATTCTTAAGATTGGCTCAACCTACTGCTTCTAGGTATTATGATGATAAATTGGTCCCTGGGGTTCGAGTTCCCTCAAAGGAAGGGCCCTAGACCCAAACTATCCTTTAGACAACAGCATATAGGAGAGAGGATTCAGGAAGTCTGAAATTAGCTTCAACCTTTCAACTTTCCCATTTAGCAACAAAGTCAACCAACCACAAATAACTTTTCTTAATCTTCCTTGTGTTTTCGTTCTCTATTTTATAGTGAACCAAAGCTTTGGAGGGTGTACAGTTAATCTGTTTGGGGCTTATTTCATCAAAGGAGAAGCTCAAAAGTTCAAGCTCAGCTCACAGATACTTAAGATTAATCTATGTTCCCGTAAAGGAGGACTGCATTTGTCACATTGTCTTCTATCTTCTTTTTCTTCTTTCTCATTCATTCGTTCCTTGACTCTGGTTATTTATCAACAACTGAGCATCTGCCATGTACTGGACAATTTTCCAGGTGTAATCTTTTTCTCAATTTCTCTCCTTTCTATCACCTTTATGGTTATTTTAATACTCTCTTGGGAATGGAGGACAGCTCGAATGAAAAGCTCCTAATATCAGAGTATTCTGTCCTGTCTTGTCTCTGCTTTCTCTTCTGCTCTCTGCCTGCTGCTCAGCTTTCCCACTGTGTCTTCACATACTTTTTTTTAATAGCTCTAGGTTCCTTTTCTACTGCATTTTGACTTCTTCTAGTGGAACATTCCATTGAGAATTTTAAGTTTCAGCCACAGGAGTGTTGTCCTGGCACATTCATTAAAGAAGCGCCCCACTTTTTAGATGTGGTTTCCTCAGGTTATTGATATGAAAGCGTGAGTTTTCCCTTGCCCGCCCCCGTCCCCCCACATAAATTTTAGTTCTAGGCCTGGGGTAACCAGTGTTGACAGTTTAGATTCCAGATTTTAAAATTTTATACACACTCTTTGTTCTCTTTCCCGTTTTCTCTCCTATCTCCTGATTCCATATCCCATTCTCTTCCCAGGGACTTCATGCCAGGTTCATTTATAAATTCATGCATAAGGAAAGAGGAGACAGGGAAGAGGTTCTGCCCACGTAACATGGCAGTGGTTCTAGAGCAAGTGCCTGACAAAGACTTTAGAAAATGTTCTCTCTCCTCTTTGCTGTGCTGTCCTTATCCTTATAGAATAAATGGTTGTCCTGTAAGATAAGATGAGAGTTCAAACCACATGTCTCAGTAGTGAGACATGTTTTCCATACCTTTTGAACAGCCACCCTAGAAATACATTTATTTTTCTTGGAACATTAGGTGATGCAGGAGAAGGGTGATTCATTTACAGAGGGCACATTTTAAGCTAGATCACATTAAGTTGGCTCTGGTTTTTAAAAAAATCTTTTATGTGATGCAAAAAAAAATTAAAATAGAACCAAGTCTATAAAATTTAAATACATATATTTTCTACCCAAAGCCCCATTTTTTCCCTCCGTCACATGCAATTTTAGTCGGTAATCAAGGAGCAACAGGGAACTATCAGCCTCTGTCTCCAGGGTTGGCCTGTGGCTCTTCTAGCTGTTTCCTCAGTATGGCTCTTCTGAGATTTCCTTTCCCTGCCATTCAGGTGGTCAGATATTCATTTACCAGCTAACTGTTGAGCCCCCACCTCCAGCGGACACTTGAAGTGTAGGGCACTCTAGGAGCACTCTCCAGGGGGCTGTGAGCACTAGCCCTCTGGGGCTCCTGGGCCTCATGCCTCTGCACTGGGCCCCCCACTCTCCTCTCTGACGGTTCTACCCACCCCGCAGGAGCTCCGCACCTGGGAGGAGGAGCTGACACGGGCTGCGCTCCAGCAGAAGAACCAGGAGGAGCTGCTGCGGCGCAGAGAACAGGAGCTGGCCGAGCGGGAGATCGACATCCTAGAACGGGAGCTCAACATCATCATCCACCAGCTGTGCCAGGAGAAGCCCCGGGTGAAGAAACGCAAGGGCAAATTCAGGAAGAACCGACTGAAGCTCAAGGATGGAAACCGCATCAGCCTCCCTTCTGGTCAGTGGCCAGGGACCTGCTGGGAAGTGGGGCCAGGGCAAGGGGCTGGTGTGCCTGGGGATGAGTGGGAGCTGGAGCCTGGGCTTGGGAAACATGAGACCCCGGGTCTCAAAAGAGAGCTGGTTTGGAATGGGCCATTCTCTTCAGTGGAAAGACTGGCCTGCTGAAAAGTTACCCCACTCCAGGGGAGTTTTTGAATGTGATTAAACACCGAGTATGAAGGAAAGACAGGCTGGCGATGGGCCTGACAGGCGAGCACAGTCCAGGCTGCTAGAAGCGTGGTCGCTCCCATGGGCACATCTCACTTTAGACAGACTTGGAGAAGGAAGCATGTAATTGGAGGAAACAAATTCCAGGGTGTGTATGTGTGAGACAGAAAACTGAACTCTTGTCTCTCTAAAATAACTCATCTCAAGTTTCTTTAAATAATTAGTTCTCTACAGTCGAGATTAGGATTAATGTATAAGAATTTGATTTACACATACCCTTTCAGAAACACATTGGCCGAATACAAGTACATTTGTAGTATGTACAGCCTGGGGAAAATTCAAAGAATTATGAAACGATGAATGAGAATCTTGTGGGTGCAGTGTAACTACAGAGGAAGTAAGTGCTGAAGTGTGTGTCAGTGTAAATTAAAAAGTTCACTGTATTCTGAGTCCCTAAGACTCAGGACACAAGCTTATTGGAACCAAGGAAAAATTATACAATAGGAATAATAGCGAATGATTTTAAGTACTAGGAGAGTGGCTTAAGTACAAAGGAATTCATTTAGTGAAAGTCAGTGAATGTGTTCAGGGGATATGTTTACTGGCTTTCTTGTTGCACGTTTTTTTTTCTTTTCAGGCAACACAGAGTCTTTAAGTGCCTCTTGAGCATCTAGCATGTGCCAGCATACTGCTGCGTTCAGGGGAAGCAGATAGAAAAGCGATAGTTCTCACCTTCAGGGAGGTGGCAGACAGTGGAGAGACCTAAAAGTGAACATGCAGCTGTAATTATTATACCTCTTTGATAGATGAGGGGATCGATGCTCAGAAATTCAGAGCTGTAAGTTTTACATTTATTATGCCATGCCATAACTGCCTTTGGAATACATCAGAATTTGGACCATTAGCTCTATGTCCCTCACTTCCCTAGGTTCCCACCAAGGATTAGTTCCTATTACCCTGCTTTGCTTGCACTCAGTGTGATAAGCATTAGTTTGCCTACTTTGGTCCCGAGAACAGGGGGCGTGTGCTAATAGGTTACATGAAATAGAACTTTAAATTAGATTTCCTACAGTAATCAAGAACTCTCATGACTCTTCTAAATGTGCAATTGCTGCACCTGTATACATTATATAGATGGCTTTATGAAAACTGTCTAATGACATTTCCTTGGATAAGGAATTTTCCTTCTCCTTGTGCATTCATCTTGCCATCCTGCTGTCTTTTGGAAAAATGAGATGATTCTAAACAAGAACGTTGCCCAAGTGAACAAGGAGCTTCTCAGGAAACCAAAGCCTATCCCTCAAGCCTGCCAGGAAGTGTCAGTTTTCTCAGGAATTTGATTATGGAAAAATTCTAATGCACACGCATGTGTTTGACTTTCTCTCAAGCAGATTTCCAGCACAAGTTCACCGTACAGGCCTCTCCCACCATGGATAAAAGGAAGAGTCTCATCAACAGCCGCTCCAGTCCTCCTGCAAGCCCCACCATCATTCCTCGCCTTCGAGCCATCCAGTGTGAGACTGCTTCCCAAATTAGTTGGGGCCAGAACACACCAGGGGCACCTGTCCCCTGCTCTGTCCAGCCACCGACTGGTCCAGGCTTGCTCCATCCATAACTTCTGCCACTTCTCCTCGACAATGTGTATATACATGCACATATGTACGCAAACCTTAGCCCTCCCTCTTGTCTTCCTCCATTAGCTTTACTGCTGCCTCCTTTACCTTTTACTCTTAGTCAGATCCCAGTGAAGGGGTTTGTGGGTATTATGGATCCAAAGCAATTTGGAAACAGGTGTGCGATGTAGATAGGTCGGTATCGTAACCTGGTACCTCGTGTGCTCTGCCGTATTTGGGGCATCTTTGTTTCTCTTTTGTTCATGCTAATCAGGGAAGGGTGTTTTCAAAGTATAGGTCTTAAGGCAACTTGCCAAATATTTTATGACAGGCAACATCTGGACCAATTTTATTTTTACAGCAGTGTTTATTAAACGAGATTTATACATATACAAACACATACATGTACACGTACACACGTGTGTGTGAACAAATTAGTTTCCCTAATTTAAGATAGAGTTCATAAAAAAAAGAAAACAAAAAGTAGATTTCTTGCTTTCCTTGTAATCAAATCAGCGGGTTCCCCTCTGCACGTAGCTACAGCCGGCCAGAACTCACGGCAGGTCCCACATGCCCTGTATTTCACCTCAGTCCCCTCAACTCCTTATGTTTTGGTAACTGGCTCACTTCACTCATTTATGGTATAAGCCAAGTCTCTGAAGCATTTGGAGTTTCAGCCCTTGCTTAAGGTACCAATTTCAGAAGAATGTTCCCCCCTCTTATCCACTACATTGCTCTAGCTCTATTCTTTCCCCATCCTCCTACCTCTGAATTTTTTTCTCTAATCTTCAGTCTTGAAATCCTCATTTTCTTTATTTCCGGTACTTTCTTACCAAATTTCAGTAATTCCACATCTTCCTTATCCCTTATCGTTTTTCTCTCCCACCTACCTCATCTCCCACTCATCCCAATTCAGTTCTACCCAACAAAACAAGTTTCTGAAGTCAGACCTATTTGGGGCTCTGCTTTCTGGCTGGCCTGAGTTCCAGCTTGACATGGGACTTATGAGAAGCTAGGAAACATTTCCATGTTCGGTACTTTGAGAGTGCTAAATGGTTGGTGGCTGAGAACTCCGTTATTTTCCTGGAAGCCTCCACTTGGGCACAGAGTTTTTAAAGAAGTCTGACTTCTTCCCAGGAGCTGTGTGTGTGTGTGTTTGGTTGGTTGGGTAGAGTCCAGTTTTGGAAGAGCCCTATCTGCCTGTTTCCAGATCCCATCCAACTTTTGTTATTCACAGTGACACCAAACGAAAGCAGCAAAACCTGGGGCCGGAGCTCAGTCATCCCGAAGGAGGAAGGCGAGGAGGAGGAGAAGAGGGCTCCCAAGAAGAAGGGACGGACTTGGGGGCCAGGCACACTTGGTCAGAAGGAGCTTGCCTCAGGAGACGAAGGGTAAGAGCCGGATGATGGGAAATTCTTTCTCACTTACAGACTTCTGTACCCTTTTAAAACTATGACGTGAATACCTTTTTCTCTGTTGTGTGTTTCACTTCTTTCTGAGAAATTATGAGTTTCTTGATCTTTACAACAGAGTTATCCAATCTCCTTTTTCCCCTGGAACCTCTTAGGACAGAGGTTGGTGTACTTTTTTTCATAAAGGGCCAGATAATATATATTCATGTGGTGTCCACTGTAACTACTCACTTCCACTGTGGGAGGGCAGCGGCAGCCACAGACTGTGGACAGATGATGTGAATGAATGAGCATGGCTGTTGTGTTCCAGTAAAACTTTATAAAAACAGGTAGTGGTCAGGGTTTAGCCCACAAGTTAGAGTTTTCCAACTCCTGGAGGTGTCCTACTCAGAGTAGCAGGTGCCCCAAGCATTGACCAGATGTACGGAGTTCTGCCTGAGTAGTCTACTTGTATCTAGCTCTTCCCCTTAAAACATCAGCTCAGAGGAAAGAGAAGGAAGAGCAGATTATGGGACTCTTGACTGGAGGCTTATCTGAGGCAGGGTCAGACAGAATAATGTAGCTCTGGTAGAGCAGTTGGATATACCTCCAGGGCCACTAAAACTTATTTTAGGTCCCACCCCGTAGCCACGCTGGTATGTATGAGTGCCCCCTCTCTTCTTGCTGTGGACTTGTGGCCTAAGAGACAAATTCGACTGAGTCCTGGTCCTTCAGAGGACCATGTGGTATTAAAGAGCTTGGATGCTGACCCCGGACTGCCCAGGTACAAATCCTGGCTCCACCTTATGCCTTCTCATCTATAAAATAGGAGTTATGTCCATACCCATCTCATGGAGTTGGTGGAGTATTAAACAAGTTCATCTTTGTAAAGTGCAGAGAAGATTAGCTGGCTCATAGTAAGCATGTGTAAATATTTGCCATGATTCTTTCATGCTTCTCATGCAATTCTGTTTCATACCTGAGGAATGAACATAATGGTTTATACTTCTTATTCTTGGTTTTAAAATCTAGAACCATGTTTCTTGACTTTTCTTAATGTGAGTATAAGCAGTAACCCCCTTTGCCTTTTAAGTGCATTTCCAAAGAGCTTCTAAAGTTAAACATTAGAATTATAGGTGCCCTGAACCTGTAACTGGCCTTGGTATTCCTCCGAATACTAAAATTTCATGTCCAAAATCTGTTTCCCAATGTCGGATCTCAGCTGAAAGTAGAAAAAACAGTTTCATAAAAGATTGACTATTTGAAGCCAGGCTTTGGAAATCACTAGATACCTTGGAATAGAAAGTTTAGATATGTAGAGCAAACTACCTAAGCTATGTAGGAATTCAGTGATTGAACCCTCTGGGGATGGCAGATTGCTCTGCCGTACCAAGTTCTACAGGAGCAAGAGCCCCTCAGTTTGTCCTTTGAGCCTTAGGCTAGAGAAGTATCGAGCCGAGGCTGAGAAACTGTCGCCTGTGGTATTGAACGGAATCCTGTGGTATTTCTGACAGTGTGATTCCAGATAGGATTTACCAGGTTGGCTGTGGATTCCAGTAGTTTCTATGGTTCTGCTTCATTTAAAGGTATTTTCTTGTCTTGCTAGTAAATTAATTATTTTGCATTACCAGTTATTAACTTTGGGATTTTCTTCCTCCTTACATAGATTTACCCTCAAAACTTTTGGATCAATTCAAATTATGTGACTTCATTTTTCACGATTCTGAATTCCTATTGAAAAAATATATACTCCACCTAGTCTCATGTAAAGACCTTTTAAATGTCAGAAATTTTTAGAGAGCCTCTATATACAGTATTTCTAAATTTAGCCCTCGTTGATTGAAGAAAACATATAATGGCAAAACAGCTATATTGCATTTAGTAATGTTAAGTGAATTTGCATCGCCATACTTTTAAAAAATAGTGCACATCTATACGAAACATGCACTTACCTGTGGACAGCTTGAGTATCTATGGGTTCGCAGACCCCCTGTAATTATGCTAGGGCTGTCCAAGGACCTTTGTCCCACAGATTGGGGGGGGGCCTGGCCTATGACAACTCAAGCAGAGCCATCCTGTCAAGATTCTTTCATGGTGTGGGCTTTTCTGACACTGGACAAGGGGATGGCTGCTGGTGACATAGCTAGAGTCCAGCCTTGAGGGTTCTCATGTGGGAGAGGCTGAGCTGATGTACCCGCTGCTGCTGCCAGCTTCTGATTGTCTTTATTCATTGAAGATCCCCTCAGAGACGTGAGAAAGCTAATGGTTTAAGTACCCCATCAGAATCTCCACATTTTCACTTGGGGTGAGTCTAATCTTCACCCTTTCAAATGTATTGGTAATTATCTCCCTTCCATTTCCTTGTTCTCACAGCACACCCCATAGAATCAAGCCTCCTTATTGCCAGGCTGTGCTGACTTTTGTTTTTTGTTTTGTTTTGTTTTTTGTTTTTTTTTTAAAGCAGTACCGTCGTGCACCTTGGGAAAATTCCTGTGTTGGTCTGACTTTGCATTGTTCCTCACTTCCCTAACCACTCCTGTTGCTAGGGTTCTCCTGGCACCCTTAGTTTTAGGGAGACTATACTTGGCTCTTTTTCCTTTGGTCTATAGCCCTGGCTTTGACTTTGTTAATCTGGATTTCCCTGGACCCAGAGCTGGAGGCAATGTTTTATGATTATCAGTTAGAAGTCCCAGGCTAGGAGTGCTTATTTCTGGCCGTGTATTTTGGTTGACACCACTGGTGGCTGGAATGTACTTTAATTCATTGGTTTTTGTGATAGCACTTGAAACAGAGATCTGAAGTCAGGGGGAAAGGTGGTCCTTCAAGATGGGCTGAGAGGAGTGGGCTTTAGTGAACAGCTCTTTCTAGCCCTAAAACGAGAGCCACCTTTGGTTATAATTCTCGTATCTCTAAGGCAACCATAGCACAGATTCCTCAGTCCTCCCTCTTTTTGTCCTCAAAAGACCAGTGCTTCTAGGTCCCTAATTCCCCTAGCCAGTAAGGGAGTTTGGTGGGGTTCCCAGTCTGTATCCTAGAGTTACTGGCTTGCCAGTGTGAGCTGATTACAGGGGTTTGTCCTTTTCCTCTCCAGTCCCAGACAAACCGCGGGCTCCAGTACCCACATAGGTCTGTCCCAAAGTGCACTGGGTTGGTGCAGCTTTGTTGGCTGATTTTTGTTTTTGAAAAGTGAATGGCTTTGAAAGTTACCTAAGCATGCCCTAAGCTCGGGAGACAAAATTGAAATGATGTGGACGGAGGAGCCTGGCCCGTCTCTGCTATTTCATCTGCCATGTGCTTGCCTTGCATTGTAGGTCTTCACATCACAATATTTTTAATGTCACCGATGTGTTGTATTCAGTGTTCGTGGATTACTGGCCTCTCTTTAAAATGGACTCAGGCAAGACCCTGTCCGGTGCTGGGCAGCCCTTATCCTTTTTGTCCTCTTTCCAGCCCGCCCACCAGATCTTTGCGCAGCCCATAGAAGCATGTGAAGGGGGTGGGTCACACCACTGCTTTTCTTTCCCTAGAGCATGTGCACCTTTGTTAATGGAGCAGGTGGGCTCAGTAAGGTTCGTTGCCTGTACCCCAAGGCTTTGGGGCTTCAGTGTGCTTAAGCAGACAGGGAAAGACATTTCCACAGGCCCATACAGCTGAGGGTGGAGTAAGGGAAGTAACCAGTTTCCTCATTTCCCCTCATTTAGCCTCAAGTCCCTGGTAGATGGATACAAACAGTGGTCATCCAGTGCCCCCAACCTGGGGAAGGGCCCGAGGAGTAGCCCAGCTCTGCCAGGGTTCACCAGCCTCATGGAGATGGGTAAGCATTGCCCTTGTCTGGACTCTCTCCCTGTACCCTCAGGGAATTCTTGGCCAAGCTTCTAGGACTGTTTAGAATTATTACATCATGGGAGTTGTCTCCTCTTCCTCAACTCCTGGTCCCCTACCCTATTTCCTCTTAGTTTGCCCTACTCCGATTTCATTGAATCTTCCCAAATTACTACTGCTGCTATAGAGCCTGTCCTTGGCCTTCTATCCCAAGGGGCCAGGTATAGTCTTCCTAGGGCAGTGCAGAAGGGTGAGGCATTTCCTTTTTTTGGGTCTGTTTCCTGGCATTTTAATGTGGGGAATACACAAAACAAGAGTTGGTGATAGAAGATGCCACAGTCTTCCACTTAAGGAAGTTTTGCAGTGTTGCCCATGGTTACTGAATGGGTAAGGTTTTCTCCAGGCTCTCAGATAGTCCTCTTCATTCTGTAGGTTTCCAGAGTTGTAGTAAGTCAGTCTGTAGAGCATAATGGCCTTTAACCATGTAGGGAATTCTAACCTTTTCCAGAAAACTAGTCTTAAGACCAGTCTCTAGGCTATCATTCAGGAAATCCAAAGTCCCTTCCAATTTTAAGGTGCAAAAAATGAGGAATGTTTCTGTTCTAGCCAATGTTCTAGGAAACTTATGCTATACTTCTTGCATTGAGAGAGCCTATAAAAGAAGTAGCAGATTAGCAGATATCCTTTCTGCAAATAGGGAAACAGGCTCTGGAGTGGAGAGTGATTTCTTCATGTTGGTCACAGTTGAGTGAGGATATGCAGAGTCCTGTTGGTTCGATGCCCAGTCCCTTGTCCTGCCCATAAGACTGTTTGATCTCTGCATCCCTGACTGTAAGCCAGGAGGCTTGGGATTGGAGAGGAGAACCAGAATCTTGTTTTTGCTGCTTATTCCTATTTCCTGTCTGTTCCTCTCATCTTTACAGAGGATGAAGACAGTGAAGGCCCAAGGAGTGGGGAGAGTCGTCTACAGCATTCACCCAACCAGTCCTACCTCTGTATCCCATTCCCTCGTGGAGAGGATGGGGATGGCCCCTCCAGTGACGGAGTCCACGAGGAGCCCACCCCAGTCAACTCAGCTACCAGTACCCCTCAGCTGACGCCAACCAATAGCCTCAAGCGGAGCGGCACCCACCACCGCCGCTGCGAGGTGGCTCTGCTTGGCTGCGGGGCTGTTCTCGCGGCCACAGGCCTAGGGTTTGACCTGCTGGAAGCTGGAAAGTGTCAACTGCTTCCTCCAGAGGAGCCTGAGCCACCAGCCAGGGAGGAGAAGAAGAGGCGTGAGGGTCTTTTTCAGAGGGCCAGTCGTCCTCGTCGAAGCACCAGCCCCCCATCCCGGAAGCTCTTCAAGAAGGAAGAGCCCATGCTGTTGCTAGGAGACCCCTCTGCTTCCCTAACACTGCTCTCTCTCTCCTCCATCTCCGAGTGCAACTCCACCCGCTCCCTACTGCGTTCTGACAGTGATGAGATTGTGGTGTATGAGATGCCTGTCAGCCCGGTGGAGGCCCCACCCCTGACCCCCTGCACCCACAACCCCTTGGTCAATGTCCGAGTGGAGCGCTTCAAGCGAGACCCTAACCAATCGCTGACTCCCACCCACGTCACCCTTACGGCCCCCACGCATCCCAGTGGTCACCGGCGGACTCCTTCTGATGGCGCCCTCAAACCAGCGGCTGTCCAAGCCAGCAGGAGCCCCTCCAGCAATGGGTTGAGCCCCAGCCCTGGTGCAGGTGAGTCCTGCCCTCCTCCTCTTTTCTCTTTCCTGCCTTTGCGCCTCCCCCCAGAGTGGAGACATTAGGAGTGAATGCCATTCTGACTCAGCCAATCAAGACGTGCTGATCTGGAGTGGAGGAAGTGGCAAATTCTCTCCATCCTGTGCCTCAGGTTCTAGGAAGGACCAGACTGGGAACTCTTGTGGACATGCCAGCCCGGGGTCTTGGAGTAAACCGTGCAGTGCTTTCAGGGCTCGGGAAGGCCCCGGGGCTAGCTCTGCTTTATTCCTACAGATTAGACCAAAATTACTGGAAGGAATTCTGCCCTGTGTATAGGAGGGTTATTTTCTGCCACGTAGCCGGCTCTTGCCTCTCATTATAGCATGAGTACAGGCACACTCATAAGACAGGCTTCCGCCCGTGTCTCTCACACCCTTCAGCACTCATCCCTTACTCATGCCTGACTCTTCGGATGTGGAGATGTGTCCAGGTAAATGGCTGCACCTGTGCATATGCCTGCCTTCTCCCTCTGGCACCTGTGACACCCGGGCATGCACATGCTCATCCTAGGTCTTTTCTCACTACTGCCCCTTGCTTCCTAGAAGGCTTGGGTCTGATTTGGAAACCACCTCTAATGCAGTAGGAGAGGAGATGGCAATACCCTTTCAGTGAGATTTGAGTGTGAATGACAATGGTATTTGACCATTCAGCTGGCTCTCCCCTCCTCAGATATGTTTGTTAAACTCAAATGTGTGACCTCTTTGGAGAGAGAGACCCCCTGTGTTACTTATCTTTTTTAGATTTCTGTCATCTAGCTTTGTACCCATCACATGTTTATCGAATGGATGAAGTGTGAATGAACAGACATTTCCTTAAGTCAGGGGTCAGCAAACATCTTTGGTAAAAGACCAGATAGTAATTTTTTAGGCTTTGTGGGACATACAGTTTCTGTTGTAACTACTCAACTCTGCTGCTAAGAGGGAGAGCAGAAGTGGGTATGGCTGTGTTTCAGTTTTAACTTTATTTAAAAATCCAGGAGGCTGGCCTGTGGGTTGTAGTTTGCTGACATCTGCCCTAAATAATTTTATTTCAGTTGAGACCCCCATATGTCCCATTATTATTAGCAGATACAGCGACCATGGCCTTCTAGTTCACTATTGTATTTCCAGTGCCTCTTAACACATAGGACGTAGTAGGTGCTCATTAAATATTTGTTATTCATATTATCCTAAATGAGTAAGGCCATGGCAAGGTGGGGAAGGAGCAGCATATATATATCCCCCAGAAACCAGGTGCCATTGTCTGATGTGTCTCTCTTTGTCTTTTGACCAGGAATGTTGAAAACCCCTAGCCCCAGTCGAGACCCAGGTGAATTCCCCCGTCTCCCTGACCCCAATGTGGTCTTCCCCCCAACCCCAAGGCGCTGGAACACACAGCAGGACTCTACCTTGGAGAGACCCAAGACCCTGGAGTTTCTGCCTCGGCCACGTCCTTCTGCCAACCGGCAACGACTGGACCCTTGGTGGTTTGTGTCCCCCAGCCATGCCCGTAGCGCCTCCCCTGCCAACAGCTCCAGCACGGAGACGCCCAGCAACCTGGACTCCTGCTTTGCTAGCAGCAGCAGCACTGTGGAGGAGCGGCCTGGACTTCCAGCCCTGCTGCCGTTCCAGGCGGGGCCACTGCCCCCCGCCGAGCGGACGCTTCTGGACTTGGATGCAGAGGGCCAGAGTCAGGACAGCACTGTGCCACTGTGCAGAGCTGAACTGAACACACACAGGCCTGCCCCTTACGAGATCCAGCAAGAATTCTGGTCTTAGCGTGAAAAAGGTCAGGGTGGCAAGGGGGAAGCAGGAGGAGATAGGGGGAGCTGGCTGGCACAGCCCTTTCTCAGAGTTGGACCCCCTGAGATCCAGTCCTACGTCTTGCACTGATAATGCACTTTGAAGATGGAAGGGATGGGAACAGGGCCACTTCAGAGGGTCTCTTGCCCCACAGGGCCTTTTTACCCATGTTCACTGGAGAGGCTGTGGCTATCAGCTCTGGCTGTGTAGGGGAGGGAGGGGTGCGTGCATGTCCCCCACTCTCCACAGTCTTCCTCGCCTTTAGGGTGACCCTGCAGCGTCACTCAGCCAAATCTGTCTGCTGCTCCCTTTCCTCAGCCCTCTGGGTATGCCCAGAGCCTGTCCTGGGGTCCCTCTGTTAACCCTGAGTTCAGCCTTCTCAAACACCAGTATTGGATGTTCTGTGATTGATTTTGCTCCTCTTCCACATTCTTCCTCCATACCCATGAGTCAGAATCTTCAGTGTGAGATATGAGCTTTCCTGTGTCCTAAGCCCTTTCGTGGTAGCTGAAGGGCTGAAGGCAGTGTGCCCCTGTGTGGGGCATGGGAGTTGCTGGGCTTGGCACTACCTACATGCATATCCAGGCGCCCCATTTATTTGAGCTTACCGGTGGTAAGGGGAGTTGCCTCAATGAGAACTTAGGGGAGCGAAGGGAGTTCGGAAAAATATGGTGGAGTTGAAGTCAAGAGGGTACTAGAGTCTGTTTGTCCTTGTTCCTTTTGGAAGAACTCAAAGAAGGGAAGAAACGAACACCCGTCGATGGCACCCATCTCTTACCTGGGGTCCAGACATAGTCAGACCAGATTCTGATACACACATGTGCTCATCCCATGAATAGTTTCTTGGGATGCCAGAGACAAAGTTCCTGTGTTTGTCCTTTTGTTGTCTGATCTCTATGTGCTATTCCCTTCCCTTGACCTTGCCTCCAGTCCCTAAAATTAGTGGACTTTGGGTTATGTATTTGGTTGGTAGGCATCTCTGCACCAGAATAGCATGTGAGGGCCTGGTTGGGGTGTCCTGGATGCTGGGAGTTGGAACTGCAAGTATTCCTTCTCATCCTTGCAATCTGTTCTGTGATGCTCTCGAAGTAGAATGGAGCCACTAGTAGTACCTTCTGTAAATGGATGTGCTGAGGTGATGATGTTTGTGAGGTGCTTAGTGAGCCGCTGATATACAATGACCTCTGAGTCCCAAGCACCGGAGACGGACTAAGGCCTCTTGTCTCTGTGCACAGGGAGCTCCCAGTTTTGGGCCCTGGACTATGGGCTAGGTAGGAAGGACAACAGTGGCCAACCCTGACTTTTCTAGAATTTGTTTCCTTAACTTGAATGTTGAGCTTCTTCTGGAGCTTTCCTGTTTGTATCTTTGCTATTCCACTTACTTACTCTGAGGCTTCCTGTGTCAAGTGTAAGCAGTTGTCTTTGTGTGGGAATAACAACTTGATCTGGAGTAGAGTCCTTAGGTCATGCCCTCTCCCTTCAGCACTCTCTGAATGTTGCTCCATTGTCTTTTATCATGGACTATTTCTCTGGAGAAGTTGGAGGACGACCTGCAGGTTCCTTGCACTTGCTGCCTGGATGTCAGAATGCGGAGAGTGGTGAAGCAGGTACGAGTGATGAATTCAGTCACTGCTCTCTCTCTAACTGTGATAGGCATCCTGCCCTGGGGATGACAAAAGGTGTGGTTTTCACATTGTTCCTTGTTTTATGAGCCCACTAGCACTGTGGTTCAAGGGCCCTGCCTAGTCTTGGGTGGGGAGGCACTCTTCATTTTATCGCCTGGGGTTTTGTTGGTGCATCTCATCTCACTACTTCCATTTGTTCAGCAAAGCCAATGTGTAAGAGATTATTTCTGCCCCTCATCTCCCACTCTTCAGTTAGGAGGGGGAAAAAATGGAAATCTGGTCAGCAGCTCCAGCAAACCAAGCGACGACTCTTCATGCTTGGTGGGGATAGGGACACATGGTCTGTTCTATGCCCTTCCCCTGGGCTCCCCATAGCCCCATCCCTAAGCCACTAGAGCATCTATAAACCCTTGGCCCCTCTAAATGGCCCTCTGGTGAGGTGCAGCCTACAGCGTAATCTAAACCATGCTGGCTATGGACAGTGCTCTGTGGTATGAGGCAGGGATTTTTCCTCTGCTTATTTTCTACCTTTTGTCATTCTGTTAGGTTGTAGCTATCTTTCTTGGAAGCGGTAGTGTAACTGAGTTTGACGGCCACTTGCCATTAAGAGGTTGAAACCAGTTCTTACTCCTTCATCCAGGGGGAACACAAGGGAAGCCTGGGTATCTGCAAAGGGAAGAATTGTACCTGCAAGAGATATAAGCAGGATTATT
This sequence comes from Rousettus aegyptiacus, assembly GCF_014176215.1. Lineage (NCBI taxonomy): Eukaryota > Metazoa > Chordata > Mammalia > Chiroptera > Pteropodidae > Rousettus > Rousettus aegyptiacus. Next base: position 150,114,695 of record NW_023416306.1, on the reverse strand, counting down.
CTGAAAATGCTTCTGTGAGTTTTCATGAAGAAGATAGTGTTCTCATCTCTCAACTCCTCCCAGTCTGTGATGGGCCCCTGCCTGCCACACTGTCTCTCTGTAGGGCAGGCTGGGATGGGATAAATATCCAATAACAGATTTGAGTTGCTTTCTGTCCACTCAGGTTCCCTTGCCTCTACGGTCTTGGTCAGGAGCCAGCCTTGAAGCTGGGGATCAAGCCTCTGGAGCAGTAGTAGCAGCCTTCCTTTGCCCTTCCCTTCTCTTTCTTCAGAGACTGTCCCTTGCTCTTGGCAGGTGCTCACTACATGGAAGATGGTGATAGGAAATAGATCTTGTTCTCTGCTCCTTCTCCTTGGATCCTTCAACTCCTTCCACTGATTCTAAATAGGATTATCCTCCATTTACCTGCTTGGCATCCAGGCCACTGCCTGGGGCTGGGTATATGTCCCATTTATCCTCATGTATTATTTCTAAGAGGCTTTTGTGGATGCTCTTAATTTTACATCCTTTAGCCTCCTACAAGTGTGCTAGCGATGATGATGATGATGATGATGATGATGATATCTTACATTTGCATGACTCAGGATATTGCTAACCTTTCCTCTTGACCTTTACAAGATTACATCATTTTCCTTCTACATTTGATATCCTTGCTCGTAGAGAAGGGGAAGTGCTTAATGATGAAGATTCAAGTGAAGAGAAATTAGAAAGCTGTTTGGTTTGATTGCTGAGTCAGCCACCAGACTCTGAGACCTGAACACCTTGGCTCTGTTCCCCATTCTGCTTTTGCTGTCTGACCTCAGGCATGTCTCTTTGCCCCTCTCAAATTTCCTTCCTGTAAAAACTGTCGTCACCTGCTTCCCTCACAAGGACAATGAGAGTAAGTATCAGCAGGTCATTGAGGCACATGGCTCCCTGCATCCAGCGACCAGGAAAAACTGCTAGTTTTCAGTGCAGTTCTTACCACCTTGACTTCTAGGGGATTCACCTACTGTATTTTCCTTTGGCTTCTGGAAGAGGAGTGATTGGGAGTTGGCATTGCATGACTAATAGGGACCGTGGTCAGGCTCATACCTGTCTTCTGCATTTATGAAGCACCTGATGTTTACAAGCATCCTTCCTCTTTCCCTCACTTAATTTGTCAGGCTTATCGTCCCCACCATTAGTGTCTTACCTAGGAAGCAGGAGAGGAGGGAGCTGGAGGCAGCAGCAGAATGACAGTTTGGGGTTTCCTATTTCTTGGAGCCATTCCCAGAATCTTATTTGTTTAGACTCTGAAATTAGGCTAGGCTAATTCCTGGAAGAATCTTTGGGAAAGGGTCTGCTGACCCTTGGGACATGTGTCATGGTGTGGGCTTCTTCACAAGCCCTTTTCCCTCAGGCCAGGGTTGCTCAGGGATAGAACGAGACACCCCAAGGGCAGCCAGGCCTGACTTGTCAACACTCGCGCTCTCCAGTCCCCACGTTAGGGGTGCCTCCCCCCTCCCTTCTTTACCATTCTTAACTCTTCAAACTCACTTTTAACCAAGCACAGAATAGCGGATACTGAAGACCGGATGGCTGTGAAGGTGCTCTTGAGGGTTGAAGTGTCTGTCTGTCAGGCCCCTCTGGATGCGGGACCTGATCTTTTCCTCATGTGTGTAATTAAGCCTGTACCTTTGACTCAGGTGTGTGAGGCACCATCGGGCAGGTCAGAAACACTCCATCACCTCTTGAGGGATTGGGAGAAGAAGGAGGTGCAGCTGTTTCTGCAGTGCCAGGCTTTTCCCGAGGGCTCTGCCAAAGACCGTAGACCCGGGTCAGCGGTGAGAGCAGCCCACAGTGCACTGTGATCATAAGTGAACGTGGTGGCAGGAGTGTCAGGATCTGGTAATCTGAGCAGCCCACATACTCGTTGTGTGACGTTGTAAACACCTCTTTCCCTCTGTGGACCTCCAAGCCCAACCATGAACTGGGGATGATGCTGCCTTTCCTAACTGAAGCATGAAGCCCTTCTAACTTTAAAATTGATGGTCCTGGAGCCCCAGGTCCGGCATTCATAAGCCTCACCTTGCTAGATTGCTTCCCTTCGTGGAAAAAAGTTGGGGTCTGGGGCTGCAGGGTTATAGGTCAAAAACATTTGGAGAATCAGCAGTGACATAGGGTTCAGCCTTACCAGACCACTGGCCTCTGTGGCTTCAGGCCTGAGGATGGTTTCCTGTCAAACTATAGTTATTGTTAGGACACATGTTTAAATGTTCCTCTCTTCTTTCAAACAAACCATTCTTTTCTTAGATAAGGGATTCAAATTAATAAAAATTCACTTCAGAAAGGAAAACACACTCTTGCTTCTGGGGAGTCCTCAGTCCTTGGCTTTTCCCTGGCTTTGCCGCCTGGGCGCTCACCACCTCAGGCATTGGTGATGGAAAGCAGGAGGCAGAAACTGGCATCCTGGCTGATTAAGGCTAATTAACAGGGCTTAGGTGCCTAATTAGGCTGACCCAGCCCTGGGTTTCTGGTTGGCTGTGCAGGCCAGGAGAGCCTCTCAGGCTTCTCAGATGTTAACTGAGTATTTTCCATTCGACTTGATGAGATACTGACAAGCTCCACCCCCTCCATGGTCCATTTCCAGCCTGGAAGTGCCCTTGCCCCTCTAGGCTTCACAGGGAGCTCCAAAGGTTGGGCTCCCTTCTTAATCTGGAGCAGTAGGACGGGTCCTTCCTCATTCTTAGTCTGCGGTTCCCTGCATCTTCTGCCAGTAGCCTTGCTTTGGGTCTTCAGCTCAAGACTGAAGCTAGAAATAGAGAATAGAGAAGGGCCCAGTTGGTTACCAGAGCCAGGAGCTTTTACACATCTCTCTTTGTTTCTTTTGGAAACAGATCTGCCTTTCTCCTGGACCCATCTTCCCTCTTACTGGTTTGACCCACCCTCTCTGCCAACACCCACAACCTAGTTTTACTGACTAATTGGCAGGCGTGGACCTGACAACAAGGTAGGTGTCTTAGAATGAGACACCGGAATACAATTCCAGAGGCTCAGAGACAGCCCTTTTCTACTGGGACACGTGTAGTGGAAATCCAGGAATTCTGAACCCAGAGGTCAGATTGGTTTTATGAAAACGGAGCCTGGGGAATGATGGCCCCATAGATATGGTGCTACTTGCTCAGTACGTAACTGAAATTCAAGACCAAGTTTCAGAAGTAATATGTTGCCCGCATTCCTAATCCTCCTCACCCAGATACCTGCATCGACAGATCCTGACTTTATTTAAAATTTTGATATTGTGTTCGACCTGGATTTTTAAAATTAATTTTAGTGTAAAATACTGCATTGAAATATGATTTATTTTGATAACCGAGTCTTTTTGGTGCCTCCTTAAATTTTCCATCCAAGGTGAGCATTTCACTCACCTCACCCTGGCCTGCCTGCCCCTCATCAGGATCATGGTGGTGCTTAGGCAGAATTGTGAAGTAGGTTTTAGGGGTTTTTTTCTGGTTGCCTTTGCTTTCGGTCCTGAGTGAGGTGCTAGATAGCACCTGGGAGTATTTGCATTTACGCAGGAATGCGTTGACTTACCACAGTGAAGCATCTAGGACACTTTTCATCTTTAGACCTGTGATTGGAGGTGACTTTTCTTTGATCTTCTCTAGCTTCCTTTCAGCCTCTCTGAAACCCCAAGGTCACTTAGAGGTATGTCTGTGTTTTAGGGGAAAGGTAAGTGATTACAATAGACAGGGCCCTTTTGATTCTCCTCTTACTAAGCCTCTTTGGGACATCTTTGAACTTCCAGAGCTGTGAATAAATCATACTTGTTCTCTCTCCCAGTTTTCAGAAAGGAATAAAGTGGTGGAGCAGTTTTCACTCCCTCGCATGCCTGGAAGGGTGTTCCACAGCGCCGTGCCTGGCCACGAGGCTGCCTCCATAATGTCAGCCATCACATCACCGCCACCAGGGTCTTTTTCACTCCCATTATTATTCTCTCATTTTTATTTCTCTCTCATCATTTATTTCTGACTCCAGTTCCAGAAGCCATGCTCTCTGTGGCTCTTCTTCCTCACCGTCGGAGTGAGGCATGGGTTTATCCTGGCCTAGGCATGGGTACTAACAATGAATTATGAGAAACCATTATATCTCCTCTACGTGGGAGGTGCTGTCCTAGAGGTTTATATTATTATTATTATTATTATTATTATTATTATTATTATTATTTTGACTCATAATAATCCATGGAGGGGAGGTATGACTCCCTCCTGAGGATGCGGTAACTAGGGCTCATGGTTATGTTGTATGCCCAAGGTCACACAGCTAGGAAGCAACATTGCTGATGTGCTTGGTGCCAAAGTTGTCTCTCATTTTCCTCCAAGCACATTTTGGGCCACTGTTTAGAAGCCCTGGGATAAAATTGGCCTAGCTAAGGTCCACCTAGGTTTAGAGGAGGCTCTTGTCCCAGAAGGAGTATGTCCTGTGGCTAATCCATCGTCCGCTTTTGCGACTGGAGTCACAGAGCAGGGTTTGCATCCTCCCACACTCAGCTGACTTCCTCTCTGTTGGCTGCTTTCTCTGGCACTGCTTTCTCTCCACGATTTTTCAGGGATTTGTGCCACAGGGGAGTTGACCGTGTCAGTTCTGTAGCTCTTCTCCCAGGACCACCGACAGCTTGTGAGCCTCTCTTCTCTGTTTTCCGACCCCAGTTGCCCCGTTGCTGTTCTTCGCCAGAGCTTCAACCCATGTCCCTCTCAATCTTTTAATTTGGAAGCCTTATTGTAGCTCCTCATTGGGAACTCGGAGCCAGGCTTTTTGCCTTTTTGTTGTATCGATAGAGCCACATGCCCTTGGCACCCAGTTATATCAAAGAAGGTAGGCGATGAACTTGTCAACTTTCTCCTCTAATTTTTCTGATCACCCATCCCACACACACACGCACACGCTCACATGCTCACACACAGATGTAGTCTAAGGCTGTGTCTGTATCTTCTAGAGGATTAAGGAAAGGAGTTGGAGATGGGTTTTATCTAGTTTGCAAAAAAGCTTTCTTTGGGATTTTCCTCCCCATCAGAACCTTTGAGTCCAGGTGAAGGGAAAGTCCACATACGTATTTGTATCTCTGCTCTGCAATTGGCTATTAGTTTTCATTCCTAGGCCTTCCCTGCCCTAGTGTCCAGTCTGTGTGTCCTGACCCTATGTCTTTGAATTCCCATTTTGCTTTGGGATTTAAGTTATTGTAATTCGTCAACAATATTTAAAGGTTTTTTTCCCTTTGGCTTCTTTTTTTTTTTTTTCAAGGTACTGTAAATTGTTGACTAGGGACGCCAAGCAGGCTTGGTTCAATGTTTAAACCTCTTATCGTATTACAGTGTAATGCTGATCTCAGCCTGGTCTCGCCACCAGAGCACACACAGACTTGAATAAAACTGTTATAACAATGACTTCTGGTTTATTGTGTTGCTTTGTAACTTGTCCTTTATCCTCTTATCTTTTTAATTAAACAAGATGTCCAAGTAACTGGCTGTTTCTGGGGAGTTTCTTCTATATTTAGGAAAAAAAATAACCAGAGAGAGAGAGACAGACATGGTACAGGAAAGAAGTGGGTCTCTGACGGGCCTGGCGCCCCCACCTGGACTGCAGGGGCCTTTCCGAAGCATGGCGCCGAACAGTGCCTGCCAGAAGATTCAGTCTTTTTTCAGGACTGACCTTGGCACAAGTCATGGATCTTGGCTTTCAGGGCCCCTGGTGAGTGTGTGCTGTCTGCCACTCCCTATCACTGTCTGCCCTGATGTTGCTGCTGAAGTTGTGAGTAGAGTTCAAAGGACAAACACAGATGGAGTTGTACACTTGTAGACAAGATTTGCTGGTTGCGAGTCATGGATTCCTTGTCTTAATACTCTTCATGGTCCTTGTCAGCTGTGTGACCTTGGAAAAGACACTTAACCTCTCTGGGTCACTTCCGTAGCAAGCTGAATGATTATGTATTGGGTAGGGATGAGGGTAACAGCAGAACGGAAAAATCTCGTTTGCGGCCATTTTCTCCCTCTTTAGTCCCCCATTTCATCATTCAGCTCCATGTGGAAAATGGCTTCTGAACTTCTTTATTGACGGCCTCGTGCCTTAATGCCATGCATGACCTTTCATTTCCCTCCATACACTTAACCCTTTCCTCTGTAGCCTGGGAAGGGGTGACAGTAAAGTGGGGTTCCGTGCTGGATGCTTAGATTATGAGGAGAAAGATGACCTTTTGCTGAACTTTTGACCAAGCCCTACACAATCTTTGTAAAGGAGATAGGGTAAATATGGAAAATTGACTAAAAATAGACTTCTTGCTGGAGAGATGCCATGAGAGGCATCATATGCTGTATACATGTATGTAAATTGTTCCATGTTTCTGGAAAGCAGTTTGACCATATGGCATTAATTTTATAACAGAGGCCCCGAAATTCCATTTAGTAAGAAAAACTAGCTACAATGTGCCAAGCACTGCACTCAAACTTGACCTACGTTAGTTATTTCATTTACAACATCTTAACATTCTTCAGAGTAGAACCTGTTGTTATCTCCATTTCATATTGAGGAAAATGAGGATCAGAGTCAAGTGACATACTGAAGGCCACACAACTGTCAAATAGTGGGGCTAGGATCTGTCTGATTCTAGCATGTGTTCCTGTATCACAAGAATGAGTCAGATGGAGACAGAGATTCATTTACAAGTCATCCTAACATTATTTACAGGAGGGTTCAAGTGACTACAAGTGACCCAAACAGGATTCTTTTGGGTCTCCCTCTACCCTCTTTCTCACTCAACATAGAATCTGAGAAAGTGATAACATGAAGACTCTTTACAAATTAGACACAGTCTAAATGCCTGACAACAGGGGGTTGTTTACGCTTCTCTTTGCAAGGCGTTTATTATCTTCTATGCACCAGGTGCCAGCTGGACACTGGAGATTCACAGCTTGTTCAGATAGAGCCCAGTTCTCAAAGCCCCTACAGTCTGGTAGGAGAGATTGAAATATAAAGAAATCTGTTTAATATAATGTGGTCAGTGTTATGACAGTGCTGGGGAAGCATCATGGGTTGGTGTTAGCCTAAGCCGGGGATTCACAGACTACATGGAGGCCGTGACACCTGTGTTGGGTCCAAAAGATGGCAAGGTGCGAAGGCACAGAGACATGAAATGGCTCTCTATTACATCAAGCAGCACATTTCTATCTCTTCCCATTTTGAAAATGACCCCTTTATGATTCCTCATGCTAGGTTCCTAGCTCTGGTTTTGTGATACACCATGTGCAATATTATGTAGCCATTAAAATTATATTGCTTGAGGACAATGAAGGAAATAGGAAAATGTTCATAAAAGGCAAGATACAAAAATTTTTTTAAAGCTATTTTATCCTAATTATATACAGAAAATCTATTTCCTTTTTTCCTCCATCTTTTAAAAAAATACATACTTGACAGGCATAAGAAAAAGATGAAAGGTCAGTAATTGTTATCTTTATGGAGAGGTATTATGGATGATCAAAAAATATTCTTTTAGAATTTTTATGACGTTTTTCTGAAGAATGAGCATATGTTACTTTTACATTTAGCAAAACAATGGTGAATACAGTAGTTTGGGGATTACTTTTCAAAGATAACCAGATTTCTCTGTAGCTGTCCCAGAAGTCCAGGCCACTTGCTTCGAAGCTGCCCCCCTACCCTAAGCAATACAGCCAGGGAGCTCCAGAAGCCCTGTTTGCGGAAGGTAGAATTCAGGCTGAGGCCAGGTCTAGCTAGCTTCCAGTCCTCATGGAATCTTCCCCTTAGTCCTTTCCTCTCAATTGATATGTGGGGCTGGGGTGGTGAGTCACCTGCAGAATGCAAGCAGAAACTAGTGAAGACACATGAACAGAAGAAGTTTGAAGAAAGGAGGTACCTTGGAGGTCTCTCAGAGGACACAGGTTAGGAATGTCAGGTCCTAGACGGGCAGGTAGCGTGCTCTTAGTTTGCAACACAGGCACACACTCCTCTGAGCCGGGCTGGTCATAGGTACACCGCACCCTGTTTACTTAACTGTGGAATGTGCTTCATTAAGGCTGGGACTGATGTGCTAATCCTCAGTGCCCTCCGGTCCTCGCCCAACCTAGTTCGACCAGCTCAAGTTGGAAAACATGTTTCATGTTTTGGCATAGGAGAGTTGGGGTGGTGGTGAAGGGTGGGCGTCTGCCGCTCTGCCCTACCCCTCCTCTCAGACATTGGTCACACTGCCCCCGCCTAATCAGGAGGGCCTCTTGTCTCAATGGCAGGCACTGGAGACTCCTTTGTGATAAGCGGAAGAGCAGGAGGGCTGGAATAGATTAGCCCTAGAAATATGCTCACGGAACACAGGTTTGATCATGTTACACCCCACCAATGTCTGTAGGAAATGATATGCATTCTTTAGCATGGCCTTGAGGGCCCATCACAATCAGGTTCCAGCTTACCTTCCCAAACTTCTACCACAGTTTGCCTGCCCCCAGCCCTTCCCTACTCACAAGACTTCTCTTTCCTGTTTCCTGTAAGACTCTATCTTTCAGGAACAGAGGCCTCCTCCTTGAGAGAGCATTATCTTTTTTATGAACAGACACTCTGCTACCTATCCAGGTATCTAAGCTAATTCTAACCTAATTAAGTGGTTAACAAGTGGTTGAATTGGGGTAGGGGGAGGCAAAGGAGAGTTAGACAAGAGAAAGAAGGAAAGAGAAGGAAGAGAGACTTGAATTCTGTCCTCTATAAGGTCACAGACTCCTTGGTGAGACAAACTATGCTGGAAAGCACTGAAGCAGTTGACCAAGGACCATGGGACTCCTGCAAATAAAGGCAGTCTTGGGGGCTGTGGTTAGCGAAGGGTGGCAGGTTAAAGAAGCACCGACTCCCATCTCGTTTTGTGCTTTATCTACCCTGAAAAGAAAAGAATAACCCTTCTGATAAATACTTATGGAGGGCCTACTCTGGTCGGGGATACTGACTGGCAAATTCCAATTCACTCAGGGCCACGCAGGTGAGTGAGTGAGTGATGCATTCCTATGGCCACAGGACGTGGTGGGAACTGTAGAAAATGGAGAGGTGTGCACCGTCTGGAGGCTTCCACTAAAAACAATGCATAACCCCTACCCCTCCCTGTATTTTTAAACCCCTAAGAGTAATGGAGACAGAAAACGACTGCTGCCTTTTTGGAGTTTACCATCTAGTGGGGAAAATCAGGTAAGGCAACAAAGCACAGTGTGAATCAATCTCTCTCTCTCTCTCTCTCTCTCTCTCTCTCTCTCTCTCTCTCTCTCTCTCTCTCTCATACTTTCTCCCTCCCTCCCTAGAGAGAGAAGTGATATCTAAGTTGGGACCTGAATGATAAGTAAGACTGAAACAGTCACTGGGCTGTGATGGTGTGATGGTAACGGGGATTCTGAGGGCTGCGAGTAGCCCAGATAAAGATTTTGATCCTCTACCAGATTGCTCGTCTAGCCTTCCTCACTTCACACACAGGGTGCTTTGTTCTTGAAGGTTTTTCTTTATCACAAGTGTTAGGGTTAGCTGATAACTAGGAGAGAAAAAGAAAAGAAAAAGTTTAGCCTAGGTGTGAGGTGGAGCAGGTACTTCCATCTAGGTTCTACCTGTGCCATTTAGTTTGCTCTCGGGTAAGGGGAAAAAACATGTCTCTCAGGAGACTTTCCATGGGGAATTGGGAAAGGTTATGGGCAACGAAAAATAACATGTGTGGTGAGGGGTTAGAAGATGGGTTCTGGGCGTAGGGGATCTTTTCCTTGGCCCCATCTCTGAGCAAGTGATATTGACAGAATAGAACTGCCCCTCCCTCCTTCCTTTTGTATCTTAGAGCAAGGGTTTTCAAAGTGTGGTCCATAGATCCATGGGAGATTAGATCCCTGAAACTATTTTTCCAATAATATTAGCCAGTCATTTGCCATTTCACTGTGTTGATATCTGTACCAAGGGTACAAAAACAATGGCGGGTAAAACTCCTGGCATCTTGGCACATGTCATGACAGTGACCCCAAACTGAACACTACTCTTTGCATTCATCACTATGAGTACATCTTTTTAACATTCTGTGCGACGAGGTATGAAGTTCACATAAGGTGAATTTCCTTGTCATCTCCAGGAAAAGCATATATGTAATTGAGTTGCTAGCTGAACTAGCTGCTTTTTTTTTTTCATAGAACATTTTTAGTCAAAAGAATGATTGTCGAGCAAGCTATGGTTATTCAGGCTTGCATATTTGGCAGATATTTTCTCACAAAGGAATGATGTGAGACAGTTACTTCAAGGAAAACAACTGACAGTATTTGTTGATAAAGTTTGAGCTTTCAAGCGAAAATGAGGATTTTGGAAAATTCGAGTCTGTCATGAGCTTGACAGCTTCCTAATACTAAAAAGACTTTTCTGATAACATTGGTAGTAATATTAATGAATGTGATTTTTTGATGTCATAATGAAAAGTACAAACATTTGGAAATTTTGCACGTCAGTGAATCAGGATATTCTATATGACAATGAATAAAGTTATAAAATCATGCATTTAAAAATCTATTCAAAGCCCAAGATAGACCATGAATTTTAATATAGCATAAACATAGTACAAGAAGTTCATGGATATGATTTTAAGTTCCATATTCTAACTAACTTTTAAGAAGCTATATAATTTGTTGAGTTTGGGTATAGTATCAAAGAAGAATGCCCACAATTAACTGAAAAAGCTGTTTAAGACTCGTCCCTTTTCCAGCTACATATTTGTACACGACCAGATTTCCTTCATTTGTTTCAACCAAGACCAAGGTATTGAAGCAGATTGAATGCAGACACAGATATGAGAATTTGATTGTCTTTTATTAAGCCAGATATTAAAGAGATGTGCAAAAATATAAAATAATGATACTCTTTTTTACAGAATTTTTTTTTGTTTTGGAAAATAGTTATTTTTCACTAAAATGTGTTACATTAAACATTTAATAGATTTATTATTATTTTGAAATGAATCAATAAATTTTTAAACATTTCTGGGTTTTATTTTCGAATGCGATAGATAAATATAGTAGGTGTAATGTACCTACATACACAGGCACTCTGGGATCGTCAATATTTTTTAAAGTACTAGAGGATTTGAATCACCACCAGGTGGGGTTGATGAGACTAAAGAGGAGTAAGAGAGAGAGAGAGAGAGAGAGAGAGAGAGAGAGAGAGAGAGAGAGAGAGAGAGAGAGAGAGGAGGGAGAAAGAGAGAAAATAAAAGTAGAATTTGCAGTGAGTTTTATAGTATGAGATTTCCTAATAGCAATCATATTTGTAGACTCCATAGGAAAAAAAGTAACAAGCCCAGGGCTTAATCAGTTGGGTTTTCACAATCTAAATTAGATAGGCAGATTTATGCCAAATAATATGTTAGACTCCTCCCGTCCCCCTTTCTCCAACAAAAGCCAAACACATTCTTTGGAGAGGCTCCCTGCAGCCTCGGAAACTAAGCAGATTAAACTGAAAGAGCTCAGTCTTTTCCATTTTGTGTTGCTAATAAGATAACATTAATCTCTGGGGTTTAAGAGTGAAATTTAGGCAGATTTATTCTGGTAAAGAGTGCATTGTAGAAACCTCATACCCTGCAGTTTATTCTCATTGGTCCTTGGAAGCCCCGAGCAGGGGAGGAGGAAGTTGGGTGGGAGTTGTTGGGGGTGGGGGGTGGAGAGAAGTTTATCTTTGAGAGAGTTAGCTGGCCACTGCATGACAAAATGTATAAATGTCTAGGATTTGTGTGAGGAACTGTAAATGGGTGCTGTGAAAACTTGAAGCCAAACTTATTATTCCTTTAAGGACATTCTGAAATAGCTGACAAAGGATAGAAGTCTTTCCTAGAAGTGACGTTTTATAGGCCATGCTTTTGTTAAGGGTCAGCAACAAAAGGAGCTAGAGCCTAAAAGGAAGGGGGGTGGCGGGCGGGGGTGGAGGGGCTGGTTCTCTGAATGGATTTAGGAGCTTCCAGCAAAAGTGGGCATAATGAAGTATTAAACCTCCTTCCTCTCTAGGCCTGGGGTTTACATGCGCTCCCCACCCTCTGATATTTATTCATTCACTCATTCATAGCCATTGTTTGGAACCTGCTATTTGTGTCCTGGGCATGACCCAGGGTGCTGGGTCTACAGTGGAGGCTGAAGTAGACATGGTCCTTACCCTTTGGGGGACTTGTTTGAAAAAAGCTAAGTCACTACTGAAGCAATCTAGACCTCTTCATGCCACCCCCTTATCATAGACTTTCAAAAAGGTTTCAAAGTTCACTCAGCTTACTGTCTAGTAAAACTATCAGTGTAGCTGGCCAAGTCGAATGGCAAATTTTCCACCTGAAGATGAAGGTGGCTCAGAAAGAGTAAGTGGGGATGCTGTTTACCCTCGACCACCCTTTCTCCTTCCCTTCCTCCCTTCCTTCCCTTCTTTCCACTAATATTTACTGAGCACCTGCCTAGTAATAGGCAAAGAGGCAACAAAGCGGAACACAACTTGCTTGGTCTCCAACTTGGTGGAGCACACTAGTATGCCAATAACAACACAAACATATTTACAGGTTGTGGTTGTGAAGGGCAGTGTGCAGGACGAGGTGCATGAGACCCAACTTTAGATAAAGAAGCTCAGGAAAGACCTCTCTGAGGAAATAAATTTAAGCTGAGATTTCTCGACCTCAGCACTATTGAAATTTGGGGCCAATTCTTCGTTGTAGCGGCCGTCCTGCACATTGTATAATGTTTAGCAGTGACCCTGGCCTCTGCACACTAGATGCCAATAGCACCCTTCACCCCCAACGTGAGAACCAAAAATACCTCCCGATATTGTCAGATGTCCCTTAGGGGACAAAATTGCCCCCAATTGAGAACCACTGATTTAAGCCGAGACCTAAAAGATGAGAAGCCCATCAAGAGAGGATTGTACTGGGGGGTCTTTTAGGCCGTAGTAAAGAGTTTGGATTTTATTGTAAGTAGAAAGAAATCATTGTTTTTAATCATGGGTGACATAATCTACTTTGAATTTTGAAAAGATCATTCAGGCTGTGGAGTGGAGAGGGGCTTGACAAACGTAATAGAGAAAGTCGTAGCTGTCAAAAGAGTCTTGCTGAAGTTGTCCACCTGCCACCAGGAAATGATGGTAGCACTGGAGGTGAAAAGAAGAAGATAAATGTTCACCAATTTTGAAGTGGAACACCCAGGTCTTGCCGATGAGTTTGATGTAGAGATTCCATCCTGGAGCATGCCCAGTGGTGCCCCCTTTGTTCCTGGTCAAGCGGTGGCATTTGCTCGGCTGGGGAGGGACCTACTTAAACTTAAAGGCTGACTGCATAGCTGCCTGTTAGTAGTTTTCCTGAGAATATGTCGTTGGGGCTGATATTTGGTTGGGATGATGTGTAGAGGCAAGAGTACTGGGTTCAGGGTTCTCTGTTCCCTGGGATTCTGGCTGACAGAGTCTCTTAGGCACCAAAATCTGCTCATAAATGCAGTTAGGCAGAAAAAGCAGAGCTGATTAATGAGTGAAGGCTGTTTGAGGCTGGATGCTGAAGTCCCACTTTCAGAGCCACCGAAGAGGCGAAATCCACTCAGCACCCCCGATTCAGGAATTTTGTGTTTCTCAGCTGGGAATAAATGGAAACATAATGACCTGGAAATGCAGGTTGGGAGTAAGCAAAGCTGTCGGTTTGGATGGCACGTGACCGTGGACCTCGTGATGGAAGTCGGAGAGTGATAAACAGGCTTTAAGGGACAGGGGACGGAGGCTGTTTTGTGAAGAGCGTTAAGTGTTACCAGGGAAGTGGGAGAACAGCAGGGACAAACTAACAAAATATCAGGGGCACAAGGAAGGCCTGTTTGTGCGTTTGTTTTTAATTGCATAGAACGTGGTTGCCAGGATTTTAAATTGTAGTGCTCTGGGCATGTAATTAAGCGAGAGGGCTTAGTTGGCACCAACGGGGATACCAAGTTGTTGGTGCAGCTTATGAGAGTGATCTTCTGATATTAAAATTCAGGGACTGATTATGTGTGTGTCCCCAGCCCTATTTGTGTGTTTGTCCTCTGGGGTTCCAAGCTCTAAGTGAAAATGACCAGCCTTCTTCCCCTCCCACAACCCCACAACCTTAATGTGTGTGTGTGTGTGTGTGTGTGTGTGTGTGTTTCTTTTGTTGCCTGTGTTAAAATCTCTATCTAGGTCTCAGTCTAGCCTGTGGCAATGATATTCAGCTGAAAGGATTTCGGGACCTAAAACAAAGATAGATCATTCAGCCCAATCACGAACCATCCCAGTCACTACGAATGCCCTTTGCAATCTCTTCTGCTTAAAATTACAGAATTTTAGAGCTGAATGTGAACTTAACAATTATCTTCTCATTTTATATATGAGAGGTCTGAGGCCCAGAGCTGTGAACTGACTTGCTGGAGGTCGCTCGGCTGTTGGGTGGTATCAGGAAATGACCAGGGCTGGAACCCGAGCCTGGAGTCCTCTCTGGGATAACCCGGAGGTCCTTACATGGCTCTGGGCAGTCTCTTCAACACGAATTCCAGCCCTGTATGCAATGCATGCTGTTTTCCCAGTCTTTTTGACGGATGTATGGCCACTCTGCTGCAGAGGTTTCATGGAGAGAGAAGAGGAATGTCTTAGCCCAGGTAACTGAAATGCTTTGCAAAATGGTAAAGAGAGTTCACTTTCAAGTCACAAGGGAACCATTTCACCTTGGCAAAGGCAACTTACTTAGTGCAACATAATGGCCTGAAAGCGTTCCTGCCTCTCCCCAAAGTGAGCAATTTCCTCTGCTCTGCCAGTACAGGCCCATTACATCATAAAGACACTGCGTGTTTACCTGGCAATTATGTGGAGTGGGAGCCAGCCCTTTCAAGAGGTTCTCTTTGATCTGTTCTAGCAAGTTCATCAGAAGTGGGGGGTGGGGGTGGGAAACAGATGAAGGTCCTCAGAGGTTCCTGAGAGTGACCAAAAGTCAGAACCAGATCTCCAGGCCCACCCCTCCTGCACTCTGCCCATTTGGACCTTGCTACTAGTGCAGCAGATAGAGTAGCGGTCTCCAACCTTTTTTGGCCCCAGGGACCGGTGCTTCTGTGAGAATCTAATACATGATGATCTGAGGTGGAGCTGAGGCAGTGATGCTAGCACTGGGGAGAGGCTGCAAATGCAGATGAAGCTTGGCTTGCTCACCAGCTGCTCACTTCCTACTATGCAGGTGAGGTTCCTAAAAGGCCAGGGACCCTACCAGTGGTTGGGGATCCCTGAGATGGAGGATTTTAGAGTCCTAGTTTCCTCTTCTCCAGGCCAGTGAAGGAGGAGTTTCCCAAGTGTTCCTTATTAGAGGTGGATGAAGGTAAATTAGCTGTGGATCTTTGGGATAAGAACATTTGTGCTTGTATGGTGACCACACCCTAGAAATCTTGGATGCCCTGATTTCAAGTATTCTGCCCTACCCTTTTTATAAATTCATGTACTTATTGAAACTTATATTCCAATTTTTGGTTCTGAAGACAGACATTCCACTTATTTAAAAATGGAATTCTTTACCCCCTTCCTGGTTTCTGACTCCGAACCACACAATGCCCTCTCTGGAAAGAATCAACCCCCACTCCAACCCTAATCTCACACAGCCAATCATCTGTGACTGGGAACCAGTGATGCGGTCGAGCAAGGCAGGGCGTGTGTGATCATGGGCTTGGGAATCAGTTCTGAGTTCAAATGCCAGCTTCTAGCACCATAATTTACAGCATTTTCTAACTTCGTCTCCTACCACGCCTCCTTGCACTCCTCTGTTTCCGAGCACTAGCCTCCAGGTTGTCTCTCTAATGCTTGATGCCTGCCTCAGGGTCTTTGCACTTGTGCTTCCCTTTCTCTAGAATGCTCTTTCCCCACACGCCTCCTTTAAACCTTTGCTCAGCGTCATCAGGGGTAGGCCTTCTTCTATGGCCACTTTCTAATAGTTTGGGCTGCTGTATTTGAATGGGAGGATGGAAGAGGCAACATTTCGAGTGATTTTCTAAGCACTTCTCTAAGGATGAGACCAAGAGAAAGAAAAGGAAGGTTTGAAAGCCCTTCTCACTCAAGCTGGGACAGAGTCACGGCAGGAAATGGATTTCCCTTGGCGGGGCCGGCGGGTCACAGGGAGATGTGCTCGGCTCCCCGAAAGCTCTGAAGAAGGGCTTAGGGACACCTCGTGTAAGAGGGCATCTGCCTAACAGCCCTTGCCACTCCTCTACCCCACCTCCTCCCAAAAGGGTCCCAAGGACCCCTTATTTGCCAACCTTAAAACTGTTTCACTTCAGTTCCAAATTCTAAACTGGAATTTTTTTTTCCTTTCTTGTGAAATGGAGGAGAAATGGTGGTTGAGTAAGCCAAGCTAACCAATGGCTTGGGTTATTTTCCTCATTTCACTCATTCACTCATTCATTCAACATTTAAGCGTTAGACCCTTTACAAGGGATTCAAAGAGGAAATTAGTCAGGTCCTGCCAAACTTAAATTGGGTAATTGGTCATTTGAAGAAGTTTAATAAAGCAATTACTTCCAAAGGTGAGGACAGAGTAAAGGAAAACAAGAGATAGTGTGGTACCTTGGAGCCAGTAACATCATCACCTTAGGCTGAAAGGATAAGAGAAAAAATTCACAGAATCCAAGAGAGAGCCCTGTGGAGAGGGCCACCTGGCAGGAGCTCTGTGTGACCTCTGAAGGTCTCATCTAGCTAGTGAAAACATTGACCTCTTTTTCTTCTTTCCATTGGCTGAACTCCATCGATATAGTTGGTATGGGTCACAGCAGGGCAGAGAAGAGTAAAGTGAGAATCCAGAAAGACAAAGAGATTTCTAGCACAGAAATTACCACTGCCTCTATATGCAAGGAGCTTGCATGCTAGCAGGGGAGATAGGAGTTTGAAAGTAAATTACAATGTGATAAATGCTTTAATAAAGATATAAACAAAGTACAAGAGATGCTCAGGAGTTAGAAAATGAACTCCGCCAGGAGGGTTTTAACATGTGTGGAGGTTGGGGGAGGAGACTGGTTCCTGGGAAGGGAGTACAGAGAAGTTGTTTCTCAAGTGATAATCAGGCTTCTTGGAGGAAGTAACGTCTAAACTGAGACCTGGAATGCAAATAAGAATTAGCCAAGAGATGAGGAAAAAGAAAGGAAGGCCTGGTAGAGTGAAAAACATGTGTGAAAACTGGAAGCTGAAATGTAGAACTCCTCTGGAAACTGTAAGTGATGTATTATAATAATGTAATATGATAGGATAGAGGAGGATGGGTGAGAGATGAAGCTGAAGGGAGAAGAAGGGCCCAGAGCACAAAGAATCCTTTTGCCAGACTAAGGAATTTAGAATTTTGTCTAAGTAAGTCCTTAAAGGGTGTATTTATGGACAATGATTATAGATATCATTGTATTTATGTTTTAGGAAATCACTTTGGTTGAAGAGGAGAGAATGGATTTAAGGCAAAGGATTTAGAAAGCAGGTCGTTTTTGTAATCTAGTTGAGAAATGACAGTGGCCCAAAGTCAAACTGGTAGGAGAGGAGACGGAAAGAAGTAGTAGGAAGGTAAAACTTGGTGGGATTTGAGGATAAGACATAAGAGAGAACAGAGTTTAGTCCTAGGGAGATGGTAACATAGTTCACTGAGATAATGATCTTTAGAGAGGGAAGAATATGAGTGTGTGGGGGGAAGGAGGAGGATAGTACATCATGGTGGAGAAGAAGGAGGGGTTTGATAAATAATCCAGTTTGGTGCATATTGATGTGATGGCACCTGTAGGATATCCAAATAGAACTGTTGATGCTTTGAACCGGTTGTCAGAAGAGATCTTGGTGGGAGATATGGATTTGAGACCCATCAGAATACAAATGATGATCGCAGCAATGGAGTACACGAGATCATCATGCAAAGAGCTTTGAGTGAGGAGAAAAAAAATGCCAAAGAACACTGACATTTTAAAGGACGGTAGAAGTAGAGGAACTTACAAAGGAGACAGAGGAGTGGGCTGAGAAGGAGAAAAGCTAAGAGAGTGGAGTCATAGATGCCAAAGAGAATAATGAGTACCGAGAGGAAGCAAGAGAAGTAATCATGTAAAAACATTATCGAGAGGTCCTAGGCACAGAAATTAATTAACACCATAACTGTTCTTTCTCTTTCTGTGTCTTCAACTCAGATAAACAAGGAATATTTCCTGAGCATCTCCAGTATGGTTGTTGTGGACTTAATTTTGTCCCCCCAAAACAATATTTTAGAATCCTAACTCCTGGTACCACAGAATGTGATTGCATTTAGAGACTAGACCTTTAAAGAGGTAGTTAATATAAAATGAGGTCATACAAGGAGGCTCTAATCCAATATGACTGGTGTCCTTCTAAAAAGCGGAAATTGAGACACAGACACAGAGAGAAGACTATGTGAAGATGCAGTGGGAAACTGCTGTCTACAGGACAGAGAGAGAGGCCTCCGAAAGAAAACAACTCTGACAACGCCTTGATCACAGACTTCGGCCTCCAGAACTGTGAGGAAACCGATTTCTGTTGTTTAAGCCACCCAGTTTGTGGTACTTGATTATGGCAGCCCTAACAATCTAATACAAAGCTTTACATAGGAATCGAAAAAAGTAAACGCCACAGGCTAGAGCCTTTGAGGAACTTATTTTAGGAAAAGAAGAAGCACATAGGTTAGTAACTGTTCATTCTAGCCAGTATAACACTCAGGTTTGAATAATTAGGTTCATAAACGCTATAGTTTAGAGAAGCAAGCACTTGCTTTCGGATAGGGTAATTGGGAAAGGTCTCAAGGAGGACTGAGCACAGCCTTGAAGGATGTACAGGATTGGGGTGGACAGGGAAAAGGGGAAGGGAAGCCCATGTAGGGAGACAAGGCTAGTAAAGGGGTGGAAAGGAGAATGCGAGGTGCTGAGGGAGAACTAAGTAATCCAGGCTGACCAAAAGGGTGATTCTTAGTAGGACTGTGAAAAATGGGGCTATATACAGAGACCAACATTACTGTACTTCCTCCCAATATCTGTTCTCTCATCAGTGGTAATAGAAAGTTTGATTGAGCACTTGGCCACTTAGCCAGGGACATTTTCTTTGCAGTTAGATGTGGTCATGTGACTAGGTTCCAGCCAATAGAATGTGAGCACAGTGATGTGGATCACTTCCCAAGTGTGCCCATGTGAAGAAAGAGACATATCATCCCCACTATCCTTCTGTCCTTCCTGCTGGCTGGAAGTATGGACATGCGGTTGTGGGAGATGGCACAGCTGTCTTAGACCCCGAAATGGAAGTCTTGTGTTGAAGATGGCAGGAAGAAGATAGAGCCTGGATATTGACAACACGTGGCCACCGTATTAGCCCAGGACTGCTTTTACTTGGACTGCTATTTGAGAGACAAACTCCTATCTTGTTTAGTCTGTTGTTATTTTATCCCTTGTATTAACAGACAAATGGATATTCCAACCAATGCATACAAGATGGGGCTAAATGGTGGTGGACCCTGTGATTTGTACTGTGTACAATGGTAACTACCAAAGCCCTTTGGATGAAAGAATGAAGATTAGGGGGGAAAAAAGCAACTATTTACCTAGTATTTTTTGTCTGCTAGATATTGTGATAGGTATGTATTATTTGTTAAGAGTTGTTTTATTTAAGTCTCACAATGTGTCTGTAAGGTAGATATTATTAGCCCCGCATTAATGTCAAGGAAACTATACGGTTCAAAGAAGGTATGTCACTTACCCAAGGGAATAGAGGAGTGACAGAGTCAGGATTAGAATCTAGGTCAGTGGTTCTTAACCAAACAGTTTTGTCCCTCAGGAGACACTTAGCAATGTCTGGAGAAATTTTTGTTTGTCACAAGTGGTGGTGGTGGTGGTAGGGGTTGGCGTAGAGATGTGTTATTGGGTATTGGGAATGCTGCTAAACATCCAACAATGCACAAGATAGCACCCCACAACAAAGAATCATCCACCCCCAAATTTCAAAAGTGCTGAGGTTGAGAACCCTTGAGTTCTATTCTACGAAAAGTTTCTTTTCATTACACCAAATTGGATCAGGAGCGATTAAAAAAGGGATTATGTAAAAAAGGATATAGTAGGGGAAGGATATCATGAATAAATTAGTTTAGGAAGGTAAATCTAGAGTGGTGAAAAGCTGAGTTGAAGATGGGAGAAACCGAAGCTCGGAAGACTAATGAACACCACCGACACGGTCCTGGTGAAAGGCAGCAAGGACCTGAAGGGTGGGTGGGGGGGCCAATAAAGTGAGAACTTAAGTGTCAGTGACAAGAACTTGCTGACTGATAGATAGTATATGGAGGATGGGAGAGGCAGGAAGTGGGAACGGACCAGTCATGATGATTCCATTTTTCCTCCCCTCCCCTCCTTCTACCTCTCCTCTGTCCCTCCTTTCTCATCTTGCCCGTTTCCCTCTCTTTTCCCTCCAGCCCTCTCCCCCATCTGCCTTTGCTTCTCTGTCTTCCTTCCTTCTTGTCTTTCCCTGACTGTGTACTGTTTTCCCCTGCTCCTCCATTCTAGGCTGTGGATAAGTTCCATCCCTGTCAAGGGCAATGTGAAGAGATCTGTGGTGTCCTCAGCTTTATCTCTCGTGACAAGAACCAGCAAGCTCCCACAGCAACAACAGATTCTGACACATCTTTTCAATCCCCATTTCCTTTTCCATTTCCTGTTTGCAGAGTGGATTAAAAACTTTGACTAGAATTGTTGTAAAGACAAACCTGTGGCTCCTGGAAGGATCCCAAGGGAATTTCTGACATGCCAGGGGAGGAAGGAAATCCTTTGTCTCACTGTTGCTGTTTTCTCTGGAGTGTTTCCAAGGGACACGGGCCTGTTGACGAGGTGTCCCAGGGCCTTGAGGTGGCTTTCCTCCCTTTTCTGGCAGCCTGCGGCCTGCTCAGGGCCAGGGAACCAGCATTGCTAGCCATGTTCTGAGCCCTGCTGGTGGAAGTATTAGTTCCTGGTCTCTGCCCCGGCCTCCCTGGCCCTCTGAGGACACTGTGAAGAGCCCACTGCCATCTCCTGTCTTTGGAAAAACTTGGAAAATAAAAAGCCAGCAATGATGAGCTGATTGTTTTCAGGCCTTAGAGCCAAAGTTGGCGACTGGCTGTGTCAGCCCTGAATCGACAGCCCAGTTCTGGGGTCAGCACCTCCACGTGGTGCCCGTTTCCCGTGCTTCCTCCCACTGTATGTCCCCAATATGCTCTTTCCATCGCACCGCGGCTCTCGGCTCTCAGTCTGGCCTGCAGGCGTTCCTCTCCTCTGGACGTCCTCTGCTCACTTGCTCTCTTTTCATTTCTTTAGTTTCCTCTTCTCTCTCTCACCCACACCACACCACCAACGAGAGCCAGGTCTCAGAGAACAGGCAGAGCGAGTTCTGGTTCCTCTGTGGCCTTGGGCTCCCGTCCCTTTCTGCATTCTTCCCCCTCCCCTCCTCATTCACTTCTCCACCCATCACATCACCACTTGCTCTGAGGAAAGGATTGTGTATCAGTCCTGTGTACCTCTGGTGGCCGCATAGTATGATGTTTTGGAAAATGCCTACACTCTGGAATTTAATAGTGGGTTGGAATCTGGGCACTGTTTCTTACATGCAGCTTTGGGTAAGTTATCAAATTTTTATGCTCCATTTTCCTCTGTCAGCCAGGGCTAACAATAGTATAGACCTTGTGGAGTTGTGAGGATTAAATGACTAATGCATGCAAATACTTTGGACAGTGCGTGACACTTGGGAAGTTTTCTAAAAATTAGGTGTTGTTATCTATATAAATATTAGTTGTTGTATTATAGCTAAAAGTCCTTCTGCATGTAGGAGAGTACCCCTCCCAGCCATGGCAAGGTGACTCAAAGCCCAACATGGGGTGACCTGGCTATGGAAGTGGCCAGATGAGTGTCTGCTGCTATCAGAGTAGCCAGGCCAACATTAGTGATGCCCAGGAAGGGCTGAGTCAGATTCCCAAATCAGCACAGCCAGCTTGGGAACTGCTGCAGGGAAGAGGCGTTAAGGTAGGGATTGAAGAGTGGGTTCCACACAGGCAGGGATGCTGTCACTCCGGCACTTACTGGACTCCCGGGTGAGCATCAGGCCAGCAGTGGGTGGGAGAACAGAGAGCACATGCCACCGCACAGGGAGGACTCGAATGCCAGGATGGACAACATGGATGCTTCCCTAGCAACCTGCTGGAGAGGGGTAGGAAGGACTCACTGCACGTGGAGGGCTAAGGTGCCAAGAAAAGACTATCTCAGCAGTCGCAGACCCCTCCCTTCCATTTTTGTGCCCTTTCTCCCTTGTTCAGGCCCTCAATGCCATTCATGGGCTCTCCTTTGCCCTCTCAGGAGAAAGTCCTTGGAAAAGCCTGGACAGCAGTCATATCTGAGGGTGAATGAATTAAGGTCTTTTATATATCTTCCTAGTTTGCTCTATATGGGAGGGCTGGAAGGCTCTGACTTTTATTAAAGAAACATCCAGCAGAAAGGCAGATGTTGGAGGTCCAGAACCCCTTTCCTATTGTGTCCTTTCTCAAGGGTGGACCTGTCTTCCCAAATGAAGAGCAGTGCATTACACGCAGAGCCCCACACTCAGAGAGCGGGTCACCGTTCATCCAGGAGGACCACTCACATCTGACCTCTGCAGTTGCCTGTGGACCCCAGCCTAATCTGGAACTCTGCTTCAGGATCCCTCCCTCCCTGTTCTTGTCTTTTTTTTGTTATAAAGGGCTGGGGATGGGGGAAGGTAACTGTGGGGAGTGTGAGTAATCAGATTGAAATGCAGAGAGATCATTACTTGGGGCGGGAGGAGAAAATTTGCTGCAGAAGGGAGAGCAGACCCCAAGCTTCCACCTCCCCTTCTCTTCTCCTGCTTCAGAGAGAGCTGTGCAGCCTCACAGATGATGAATTGGGAGCCGGTCAAGGGGTGATGAAGCACCACCAGATCGAGCTCTCTGCTGGTTCATTAGAAAGAGAAATGACAGCCAAAGCTGCCAAGAACCAATTCTTTAGGATTGTTGTTTTTCTGGCACCTTTCACAGCACTGCCAAGCCAGCGGAGTGATCAGGGATACCTGATGCAGGGGGGAAGAGGAAAACCAGGTGTCTACAAGATGGACAGTCAGGTGGGTGCCTAGCATGGTGACAGTGCCCGATGTCCTGATATGAACTCTTGTGATCTTCCTGGGCTCAGAAAGGAACCCTCTCAGGGTTTGTACCTCCCGACTCCCACATCACAGTCTCATGGCTGGACATGGCTGCTGCCCCAGTGACTCAGCAGGAAGGGAGTCCTGGCAATGCTCACTCTCCTTTGCAGGGATCTCTCCTGAGGAGTATCTGAGGCATCGGTTGGATCTGTTTGCTTTTCAACATTTTTCATCAACCACTCTGCTCTCCTCCCCCATTCATTGATGCTACCATTGTGTTTTTCCAGTTTAAGAAAAATCCTGTCCAAACTCATCTGCAAGCCAAGTCCCCTAGCCCCAGGGGTGATTTTCAAAATAGTGTAGACATTAATCTTTTTATAGCAGGATGTCAGGAATGTCCAGAGATCCAGGGGAAGGGGCCTTGAGTGGCTCAGGGCAGTGCAATCTACCAGCTGGAAGGAAAGCACTTTAATGTATTCAAGGGGATCACTTAAAAAAAAAAACTTTATTGTAAAAAACACATAACGTTAAATTTACCATCTTAACCAATTTTAAGATCTGGGTTCAATAGTGCTAAGTGTATTTACACTGTTGTGCAACAGATATCTAGAACTTTTTTATCTTGCGAAACTGAAACTATATACCCATTAAACACTAATCCCCCCTTCTCCCTCCCCTGAGCCCTTGGCAAGCACCTTTATACTTCCTGTTTCTATAATTTTGACTACTTTAGATACTTTATATGAATGAGATCATATAGCATTTGTCTTTTTGTGACTGGCTTATTTTGCTCAGTATAGTGTCCTCAAAGTTTAAAACACTGGTATTTCAGCAAACCATATTTACCATATGTATTCATAGGCTAAATGTCAGCCCTGCCTCACCCCCATCTCAAACTTAAGCCCTATTGGATTGTTCTGAATATTACTCTTGGCTGAATATTAAAGAAATCCCCTTTCTCACCCCCAAATCCCTACTATGGCTCTTTCCCCAATTTTCAGGAAACTCTTGGAGTATGAGAAATCTCTCTACTTTGGCCAGCGTTTTGGTCAAGGCTTCTTTTACTAATACTTTTTATTCATTCACAATTATTTCATTTAATATAACACGTACTAACTTGCTATTTTTTTTCAAACGTACCCTAAACATTCCCATCTTTATGCCTTTGCTCATGCAGTTTCCTCTGTAAGCGGTGCCTTTTTATCTTCTCAACAAGAATTCTCAAAAAAAGTGCAGAAAAAGGAGAAATTTTATGAAAGTGAACAGCTTGCAAAACAGGGAAGCACAGCCTCCAGTGGAAACCAAAATTGTCTCAAAATTGAGACAAAGGGGAGGCCACCTTTTATAAAGTTCCTGCCCAGGTTCTTGACTGGTCCGATTTTATGCAAACGAGGTCTCCAAATTTGTACAGTTCTAACTGGTCTGAATCATGCTGTTCTGATTGGTCTGTATTGTGCATTCTGATTGGTCATTATAGAGCGGTTCTGATTGATTGTTTAGATGCAAATGAGGAGATAATTGTGCAATTCTGATTGGATGGGTCATGTCTCAATCCACTGGTCAAAAAAATGAACCCAGGAACTCCCATATAATGGTTGACTCAAGGGCAGGAGCATGCTACAAGAAGTCTGTTTTTCCCGAAATGAAGAGTGCATGAGAGGCCTCTGTCAGCAATGGCCACTAGATTCTGGTTATGCATTTGGTCCCAGTTAACCACGAAAAGTCCATTTTGACAGATATATTTCTTCTCAGAGTTCATACTCTTTCCTCATTGAGTCCAACTCACATTCTCCTGCTAAGGCCTACTCAAATTGCACTTTCTGTATGAAGGTCTCCAACTATTCTGTTTAGAAATTCTCTCTTTCTTCTGATACCCTAAAGCACCTTTTCTTAAAACTTCAGTATGGCACTTATAATTTTGTCATCATCATCATCATCATCATCATCATTTGGTAGTATTTATTGAGAATCTACTCTGTGTCATGAAAATATTCTACACTTTACAGTCTCATCTGCTTTTCTATCTTGTAAAATAGTTATTTATGCATGTTTTCTTCCTTTTGATGTTATAATAATAAAGCAAATGGGATTTGGCATCAAACAGACTCGGATTTGTACCCTAGTTTTATTATTAGCTGAAACACTTTGGGCAAATTACTTATCCTCCTAACCCTCAGCTTTCTTGCTAGTAAAACACAGATAATAATACCTCATATTGGGTAGTTGTACTGCATGAAATAATAATAATAGCTAACATTTATTGAATGGTTATCATGTGCTGAGCAATGCTCCAAGTACCTCTTCTGTATTATCTTATTCAGTAATTTAAATGCTTGTAACAACCCTATGAGGTAACTTTAGAATACTCTAAGGCAAGGAAAGTTTAAGCCAGTAAGTGGAAAAGCCAGAATAAAAACTGTAGAATCCTTACTCTAACAACTGCATCCCTAGGGTTGCTAATCTCCAGCACAGGCTAGGTAATATCTGTGTAATACTTAGCCCAGGACTGGCAAGTGACAATTTCATCCCATTCTTATTGTTGAGGGCTGGGGTCTGTCCTGTACATCTTTGTTTCCCCACAGCATCTCATGGTAGTAATAGCTTGCATTTGTTAAGCAATTTCCAAGAGTTTGCATTTGCCAGGAATTGTACTAAGTCTTTAGCCCTAGCACAATTAATGAGTAATTGAATAAATGAATGAATGAAAAGAGAGGACAAAAACTCTTGAACAATGGGCAAAAATGGTCTAAGAAGAGTCACCCCTACTAGGTTGTAAGCCAGGCAAGAGGACATTATAGTTGAGGAGAGTCTTCCCAGGGTTCTGACTTATGCCCAGTATTCAACAGTGTTTTCATTAATGACTCAAAAGATGGAGTGCAGAGTATGCTAATTAAATTGGTGAAGCCTGCGAGGCAGGATAGAAGCTGAGCACTTAGGAGGCAAACTCGAGCTTGCAGACAGTACTTGACAAATTAGAGAAATAAACAGAGTCAATAAACGGAGCTCCAGGAGCTGCAGACTTCAAGTGGCTCTGAGGGAGTAGCTACCTCTAATGGATCTGCCCAGAGAAGGCTTTGACCCACTTTTCTTTGGGGTTTACCTGGCTTGACAGCACATTTGGGGCAAATTGGAATGCAGTTCCCGTGAGGGACTTGGGCCTCGAGGCCTCATGGTCGAAATCCCCATTCCAAGGCTAATCTGTTCCTATTTCTCCCTGGCCTCTCCCTGCCTCACCCTAGCCATCTGCTTAGCTGGGTCTCATGGAGGGAAAGAGATGGCTCCACCTGCTCCCGCACAGAACTGAGACTTGGCAAAAGCATAAACATGCCCCCTGATGCTCCATCCCTACCCACCCAAATGGTGCTGCCCTGCTTTCTTCCCACACAGTCTTATAGTTAAGTAACTTCTTTTCCCATGTGAGGCTGTCTTGGAGGTTCCTTGGAAGGTGTGTTGAGTATGAATGGAGGGACAATGAGACAGTGTGATCTGGTAAGGAATGCTCTACAACTGTGCTGTTAGCCTCCAGGTGGAAGGCAAAGTCTGAGCGGTTAGATAGTCACAGAGGTTTGTGGGCTTTGGAGCTCCACATTCATCCTTTCTGGAGCGATGTGGCATTAGGTAAGTTAACTTCTCTGAGTCAAGCCTCTTTGGTTACCAATAATTGAAACCCTCCCGATTTATCTTACTCGAAATAGAGTACTTAATTTGAATAATAAGAGAGATTCTCAGAAAACCTAGGAGCTGATGGGAGAGCCTCTGTGGACCATGGCATGGTCTCTTTCTTCCTCTTTCTCCTTTGGAGTTGCAGAGTTCTCTGCTCCTGTTTTACTCAGTTCATCTGATTCGTTCTTCTTTCTCAATTGTCCTTCATGGGACACATGACCACACACTGGAGTTCCAGTTCTACCTTCATGAAGGGCCTATCAGTGAAGACAAATGTATCTATATCCAAATCTACACCTCTGGGATAAAGAAACTGACCTTCCCCAGCAGGGTCACGTTTTTATCATGGTCTGAGGAGTAGTGGTATATGCTTGGTACTGATATGCCATTAAAAATCCACCTCTGTGGGTAGGTGGAAGGTTCTCAGAGAAGAGAAGAAAGTTAGATGTTCAATGCAGTTGTAAAGCTTCAGTTTTCTCATGTGAAAATGGGAATAATATTACCTATGTCATAAGAATTAAATAAAATACTCTACATAAAGTGTTTAATATACTGGCTGATACATAATAAGTGCTGCCACTTGAACAATTGCTCTTGTTGAAGATAAGGTTCACTGGACTTGGTAGGAGGATCTCTGAGGTGAGCTGGGCTGGGTAGGGAAGGGAGCTTAGAAGGGACAGTCCAAAGGGGTGTGACTACGGGGACTGTGTCTCCATTCATTGCCTGTTGGTTACAAGGAGTGGATGGGGAATGGAGGAAGCTAAAGAATGTGACTCTTCTATGATGACAATGACAGTTCTGATGGTATCCAAGAGCCCTAAGCTACCTCAAGCTCAAAGATTGCATGGTTCGATCTGCTGGAGGTGAAATGTCAGTACCTTTTTACACGGAATTATGCACCAAATGGGGCACTGGAATGCCTTTTTAATCTCTTCATTTCTTTATCATAGAAATTTCCACCAAATGTCAGTCTACCATGAACTTGTAACCATGCTGTATGGTCATACACTCCAGTTCCTCTGTCTTTATTTCTATCCTTCTATCCTCTCTAAAGCTCTTCTATACCCCAACCTCCCAAAAAAGCAGAAGCCTTTTCCTACCTTTGACCATTATACATATTAATTCATGCAAATAAATGAAAAAAATACATGGACCAGGAAGGACACCTTCTGTTTGAGGTCAGCTAGGATATCCTACCACATATTATAGAATATTAGAAATGTAAGAGACCTTACAATAGTTCAGTGGTGCCTAAATACCAGTCTATGAACCAGTATCAGAACTTAGCTTCTAAAAAATGCAGTTTCCAGGGCCCCATCATGTGCAATTTTTAAAGTAATGTCTGGATGATTCTGATACCCAGACAGATTTCCGACTTGCCTTCTCCCATTCATAGATGAGGATGAGGTAAGTGAGCCCTGCCACTGCCTCGAGGTCCCACAGCCAGTGACAGCAGACGGAGGTTCAGGTTTCCTCAGTCATATCTGCACTCTGTCAAAGAAACAGAAGCCCTATAATGCTGAACCAAAAGTAATCAAAAAGTAAAACATTTAAGGGACATTTTGATAATGCGAGCTTTACTTTACCAGAGCTGTCCCCAGCATGTCCCAAATGTCCTTTCCCCCAGTCCCACCCCTCAACCTGCACTCAGCCCATTCTCCAAGCCTTGCTGCTTTGAGGTTTGGGGAGTGAGGGGAGGGACTAAAAGCCCTCAAGTGATTTTAACAATTTCAGTAGATTCTAAATCTAGGAAAATAATTTTTCTTATAAGCTGCCAGATTTCATTTAGGACTTATCAAAACAAGCAAGACAAAACATAAAACCAGACAAAGCAATAATTCTAGCTCAGGACTCCTGCAATGATCTTGGAAAACTTCGTGACTGGTCGAGCCCTCGGTTCTTCCCCTCTGGAGCTCTTTTCCTCCCGTAGGTCTTTGATTGGTTTTTGCATATGGTATGAAGCGATGATCTAATTTCATTCTTTCACGTGCAGCTAACTTCATTCTTTCACATGTGGCTACCTGGTTGTCCCAGCACAGTTGAAAAGACTCTTTTTTCCCCCTATTGAATTGCTTTAAGTAACCTTGTCAAGCATCAATTTACCATGAATTTGAGAGTTTATTTCTGGACTGTCATTTCTATTCCATTGATCTATTGTCTATCTTTATGCCAATACTGTACTGTCTTGATTACTGTAGCTTTGCAGTAAATTTTGAAATCAAGAAGTATGGATCCTCCAACTTTGCCCTTCTTTTTCAAGATTGTTTTGGCTTTTCTGAGTCCCCTGAATTTCCATACAAAGTTTAGGATCAGTTTGTAAGTTTCTGCAAAGGACTCAGTTGGAATATTGATAAAGATTGTGTTGCATCTGTAGATCAATTTGGAAAGTAATGCTATCTTAACAATATTGAGTCTTCCAAGTCATGAAATGGGATTTCTTTCCATTTATCTAGTTCTTCTTTAATTTCTTCCATCAATGTTTTGTAGTCTTCAGAGTATAAGTTTTGTACTTTTTTGCTAACTTTATTCCTGAATATTTTATTCTTTTTTGATTATTTTCTTCATTTTATTTTTATTTAGAATATATTGTTAAAAGTAATTTTCTCTGTTTTTACTTTTTAAAATTTTAAATTATGTAAGTGGTTCACATTACATTTTAATGGATGGTGCTGTTCTAGAATTTAAAAAGCTGAGATTAGAGAAAACGAAAGAACATAAAAACAATGGGAGCTATTCAGGGTGCTCATGGCAATATGACTCTAGAGCTATATTTGTGAAACATGGTCTAGAATTTTCGATTATTATGGAAATCACAATTCTTGAAGAGCTTCTGATTGCACCCAGAGAAAACATTTTTTTGTGTAACCACTTGTCCCAGAACTACACAGAGAGAATTTAATCAGATATCACCTTCACGGTCTTTTGTGACTTCTCAGCTTTTGGGTCTACAGGGCAGTATAAGTGACATTACCTGAGCTCGGGCATGAAAAACCAGGAAAAAATTAAGAAAAGACAGCCCTTGATCTCAAGATCTCAAATATTTTCATATTATGTCTAGGAAAAGGAATCGTAGTACACTGCCATTGACCTTCACCACTACTGCCCACCATCTTGGTACCTTCCCAGGAAAATCTTTCCTCATCCTTTCGGACTGGCTCCTTCTGTGTGTACCTTTGGTGTTTTTATTACACATGTTTGTAGTTGCCTGTTTGCTTTTCCTTCTTCCTTATAGACTGTAAACTTGTCAAGCAGAGACAATACGTCTTTAACCATTGAACTGCCCTATACTGAAGTGACTGGCATGATAAATATTGAGTCAGGGAATGAGGGAATGAGTGAATGGGTACTACGTCCCTTCTTTCTGTAAACAAATACTACAAACGGAGCCACTTTAAAATGAAGTCGGAGCTACTATCCCAGAACTGTCTTGTATGTCTTATGCCTCAAACCTTTGGAACGTTAAATCAGCAAAATAACCTTTGGACTGGGCCTCAGGCAACATTGTATCCCAAAGAACTGTTTGCAAGGATAACAACAACAAAGCAGATATGATTACTGGACTGAAAATTAAAAACATTCTTTAGAATTAACGTCACTATGAAAGCTTATCTGCACCAGCAGAAATGTCTTCTTTCCATTGATGTAATTGTTCCCCTTCACTTTCTCATAAATATCCCTTGCCTTTATCTCCTTATCAGAACATGATTTGGATTTCTATCTGAATCAGTGCTTTCTGAATAGCTATTATTATTTTTTTACCTCAAATAAATGTTTATTATCTCTCGCTTTGGCCTTTTATTTTTAGGTTTACATTTCTTTAGAAGAGAATAATTTTATAGCATTACATTAAAAAAAAAAGTTAAGTGCTTTGTAAGTGTGTGTTAGTTCAGTGGAAAGAGCATTGTTTGTTGTCAGAAAACTGATCTGGCTTTGTTACTTATTAGCTGTGTGACCTTGAATGAGTTGCTTACATTCTCTGGACTTGGTCCCTCATCTATAAGATGAGAGATTGAACTATTGAGCTTCAGGAGTCCTTCCAGCCCTGATATTCTGTGAGATGTTGAAAACAGGGCAAATCTAGCTTTCGAACGTAGGCTCGCTTCCAGAAAAGCAATTCAACAGAACAGCTGCGATCTCCAACCTTGTACAGGGGCCTCTGCCTCCCTGCCTTCTCCATGTCTTAGCAAATATTAATAGCCAAGGGCTTTAGTGAGTGTGGTTTTTAATAGAATCCAATTTCAGTCCATTTAGAGTGGGACTTTTCATGCTGACTCAGTAATGTGAACTCTGTCAAGCCTGATGGACTGAATGCATTTTTCCTGTCTCTACTGCCAGCCCAGGGCTGGTGGGGAGAGGAGTGCAGGCATCAGGAGCGGGAAGCAGGGGCATCTTAATCAAAATGGCTGCAGATCGGCTACTTTGACCTCACAGTTAGTCTTGTCTCTTCTACTCTGAGGCAAGCGACAAGGATACCAGGGCATTGAAAGGAGAGCGGGCAATGGCTACTCACTTCTCCTTGCAGCTCAGAAACCACTGGCCTCTGGGTAGAACCACAAGAAGAAAACTGTGTTGATCTTTGGATGTGACTAAAAAATAATTGGTTCAGAAAAGCATCAAGATTATTCCAATTGATGGCTATGGATTCCTTGACATGCTTGGGGAGAGCATGTGGTAGAATATGGGGTTTCCTCCGCCCCCTATATTACTCAGGATCTGGTCCTGTTGGATCAGAGTAATCCAAAGGCCTATTGGAAGTTCTCTTCCTTCTACAGTTCCGTGTAGGAATATGGAAGACAAATATACAGGTATTAGTAGCTACACTATAAATGAAACTGAGGCTGATGGTGGGGGGAGGAAATGAGTGTTCATTGCGTGCTTACTCTGTACTAGGCACTGAGCTAGGAGACAGGTATTTTTTAATTTTCCCAACATCCTTTTAAGGTATATATAATAGTCTTTATGTACAGGTGTGGTTAATAAGGGTTTGGAAAGTCAAGCAACTGACCTAAAGTCACACAGCTAGTAGATGTCAGCGCTGGCATTCAAACAAAGCTCCATCTATCCACTTGCTGGGGCTCTGATTTGTCTGCTAGTACACCTCAGCAGTACCTTTTTTAACTTGGCTGGTCATGAGAAATACTTTGGAATGTTAAAAAAAAACTATAGTATCTTGAGCATTACACCCATGAGTCTGATTCAGTGGGGGTAAAGCAGAATCCATGATTATGTGTTTTTAACAAGCTACTTCAGGTGCTTCAGATATTTTGGAAAGCACAGCAGTGAAGCACATGGCTTTACTTATAACGCATCTCCTAGGATTTCCTCAATTCTCAGAAGCACATATCCAGTTCAGCCCTGCATTTACCTAAAGTAACATTTGCCACTGAATCCATTATTCAATCATTGCGGGCTCAGTGCTCGACATTTATTGAGCACTTATTATGTGCAGGCGTTGTGCGAGAAATTCTAGCTATAGGATGAATAAACCACAGTGTCTACCTTGAACATGCAGGCTGTGGGGGAAACAAACATAAAGAGGAAATTCCAATTCAGTGTAGCAAATGTTAGCCAGAGATAGGCTCACGTTGCTTTAGGAGTGCAGACTAAGGGGTCAAGGAAGCCTTTCAAGTAGTGATGCTCAAAGTCTTTAAGGAGTTAGCAAGGCAAAGAGGAGGTTTGAAGGGGAAGATATGGCCGTCTAGGCAGTGGGAACAGCATGAAAAAGCACAGAGACCCAGAACGATGGGTTCAAGGAATCATAAGGAGCTGTGCAGCAATTCAATGTAGGGTACCTTAAAACACCAGCAGGTGAGCCTGGAAGAGTCAGTGGAAGAAATCACATAAAAGACCTTGTGTGTTACACTAAGAAGTTTGGCTTCTAAAGTGATGAGGAGCCACTACGGATTTTTAAGCTATGGAGCAACATAATCAGTTGTGTTTTAGATGGGCCGCTCTGATAGAAACGGGAGGGTGAACCATAGGCAGAAGAAGCTGGCAACAGAGGAACAAATTAATTGCAGAATTAAGAATTTATGTATGTCAAAAAGCACCATAAACAAAATTAGAAAGCAAAGCACTTGGAAAGCATATTTGCAATGTTTCTTGACAAAAACAATATTCTTAATAAAATTACATACTGATAATGAGGGTAAACATACCAATATCAAATAAATAGAAAATTCACAAAGAAAGAAGTACAAATGGTCAATAAGCATATGAAGATGTTACTCGGTAAAGAAGTGTGAGTTCAAATAACATTAATATCCTATTATTTTCCTATCAAATTAGTAAAGATTTGATAAGTGATAATAGCCACCATTGGTGAGGGTGCATGGAACAGGGCACTCTCAAGGCTGCAAATAGGAGAGTGTTTGGGTACAAACTTTCTGGAGGGCAGTTGGCAACATATATCAAAATCCTTAAAGATAGCCAAGCAATTTCCTCCTTGGATTTTTATCCTAAGGAAATAGTCATAGATATGTGCAAAATTTAGCTACGAGAATGTCTGTTGCAACATTATTTACAGTAAAGATTGGAAGGAAATGAAATAGTCACAATTAGGAGACTGGTCACCAAATAAGGGTCCATCCACATAATGCGAACGCTGTTGAAAAAAAGTATGAGAGTTACGCAAAAATTGTTATGTTCGTGATATAGTAAGTGAAGTAGCACGAAGTGCAAAAACGTGTGCTCATATGCTACCATTTGTGTGTTACAGAAGAGTATATATGCACGTGTTTGAAAATGCTTAAATGGCTCTGGAAGGGCACACAAGTAACGGGAGGGGAACGGCGCTGGTGGACAGGGTGAAGATTCACCTCTTCATACAGAGCTATTTGTACTTTTTGAATTTGTGTTTGTGCATATGTATTACTCATTCTAAAATATAAATACACATTTTGAAAAGTAAGTTATTAAAGAGTATATATATATATATATATAAAGTGTGATCCAATTTCTGTTAAAAAAAAAAAAGTGTGTGTTGCATGTGCACATTTATACCAAAAAGAACCAAAAGATACATCCAAAAAGATTACAATGTTTGTCTTGGGTGGTAGGATAATGGGTTGGAGGGGTTTTGTTTGTTTGTTTTTTGTTTTTTTTCCCCCCTAAAATTCTACAATTACACGTGTGAGGCTTTCATAATAATTACAAGAAAAGCATATATATTTTTTTTTCTCCGAAGAAACTTCACAAAAGTCCAAGCAGGAGATGACAAAGCAGGTCAGATCCAGGTTTAGTGCCCCAGGTAGAGTTCAGCAGTGACATCTACAAAGTAAATAGTTAAATGATGGTCCCCATTTGGGGGAGGGGAGGGAAGAAGGAAGCTAAAGGTTTGGTAAGGTGAACAGATCTGGTTTTGCTTTACAGCTCTCTGAAGTCTCTGTTGGACGAATGAACAGAAAATTCACCTCTCACCCCAAACATCAACCAATACCCTCAGGCAGCTTTTTCCTTTGGGATCATTTAACTTCGGGTTACAGTGAACGGAGCTCCAATAAGAATGTGTGTCTAGGTCACCAGACAAGCAGATAGCCTATACACTTGTACCATGACCTCCCACGAGGTAGTCCTCACCTAGTTCTGATTTTCAACACTTCTTTTTGGAAGGAGGGCAGCAATCTTCTCCCCATCTGTCCAACCCTGCCGCAACTCGCTCCTTGAGGCAAGTCATCTCTCCTGCTCTTTGTTGGGAAGAGTTACTCTCGGTCTTTCTCGAATTCAAGACCAAAGGAAGACCCTGCCAGTTCGAATTGGTTCTTCAGGCCAACTCTGACCTCATCTTATCCTTCAGATCCTAACAAGCAGTTTGCTGACCCACCCACCGGCTTTCTGGGTTTGGGAACAAGGGAGTTTTGTATGTATGCTGCAGGTGGTTTTGAATAGGGGTAATGTGAAACCATTTTGCAGGAAGAGGGCAGAGAGAAGGATATGGTAGGGATGGGGGAGAATGTGGTAGCTATAACAGCTTTTTCCTTTTTCTTTTTTCCAGAGGATGAGCTATAGGAAAGCAACTGTGGGCCTTTGGATATTTCTAGCACCTTCTAATAGACCCCGCTGCAAGCCTTTGAGGGCCTATGTGAATATAACCTGTGTTTCTGGCTTCTGGGTCTGTCAGCAGTAATTGGATCCTGCAGTGGTGGAGCCTCTGATTAAACAAATAACCCATAATTAATGTATTTCCTTTTCGTCTCTACCTATAATTGCGACTCTTGCCCAATGCTGGGAGTGGAGTCAGGAACGCTAGGTGGGTTGTTTGGATGTGTGCTGGCCCCACCAGCAAGGAGAATGAACAATACACAGAAATAACCGTTGGGTCTCAGCTGTCTTTTTCCTGGCTTGTCATTGCCCTGGCCACTAAGGAGTCTAGTGTTAGAGACGTTTCTTTGCCTTGGGCATTTTAAATATAAGAGGCAGCTCATGTACCACCATAGGCACAGTCAAAGCTTTTCAACTTAAAACACACTTTCCTGCTCTTGAATGGTTGTAACTGCTCTATGCAATACTTTGTAGAGCAGCAACTAACCATAGAGTAGTTAATAGCTAGAGCTCTGGCGTCAGACAGACCTGGTTCAAATGCTAGCTATTGCACTTAAGGCCATTCAGTCTTGAGACAGTTAATCTTTATGATTTTCATTTTTCTTATTCATCAAATGGGAATGATATCTCATAGGATAATTGCATGAAAGAAATGCGATTATACATGTAAAGATCTGAGGATAGTGCATTTAATAAATGCTAACTATTAACATTATTGCATCTGTATATATTTTAATTTGTACAATATTGTCTTCCACTAATCACACGAAAAATACATGAAAGTGCTTTGAAAAATTTAAAGTATCATATAAATTAAATTGGTAATCATCTTATATGAGTATTTCTCAACTCTTCCAACTCCTTGAAGACTAGAACTACATCCTATGTCCCATAGCATATTGCACAATGATAGGAAAACAATAAGCCCTCGAGAAATGTTTCTCATTTGACTGAAGCAACATGGCATAGCATAAGGAGCATAAGTATCAGGAGACTAGGCTGGGATAAAATTAGTTTAAGGCAGGAGAGCCAGTCTGCAGTCATAATTTATTCATTCAACAAATATTTGTTGAACACATTCTCTGTGCTAGATATTGAGTCCAGATAATGTCATCAAAAAGAAGCTGTACAAGTTCCACAAAGTCCCACGAAGCCACGTCCCTGGGCAGTCTCCCCAATCCCAGCCTACACTAAAAGCACAAAAGGCGGCAGCCAGCATTGTATACCACTGGACAAATAGCCTATTGCTTTCGGGAAAGCCCCATCCTGCCTGCCTGTAAGTAGTTCTGACTGAGAGTTGGGGGAGGGAGGATAAGTGGGGAAGTGGGCTGCTTCCAACAGAAATGGCAGGAACTGCTGCCTGTTAATTTATTTTTATTTATACTTAGTCCACAGTTCAGTCCCCCAGTCTATACAATGCTCTTTCCCCTAGACATTATCTCTCCCTCCCCCGATCACCTATGTGGTCTATCCTGGGTCTACAGTACCCTGCCCTTCTGCCTGCTGGGTGGGACTATGGGAGAATGCTATGTGTGGTCCTCAGAGGGCACTGAGAGTGGGCTTTAGTGGTATGTGAATCCTGGCAGCGTCTCAGATCCTCGAGGGGGAGAAGAAAGCACAAGCCAAGACAACAAGTGAGGGAGGGAGGCAGGGGCTGAGGTTATTGTGGGTGGAAGGGAATCCAGTGTACAAATTCACAGTCTCTCTCCTGGCTTAATCAAAGCTTCTGGTGTTTGTCTCATCCCTGGATTTGTCACAGTTGCCTTAAGATGCTCTGGTCCATCGGGAAGGTGTGGAGGGTCCAGCCACGGGCTCCATGCCTCTGCCTTTGGGATGGTACACCCGCCAGGTTCTACCTGTGTCAGAAGCGTAGGCCAAAGTCAAAGCTACAATGGCATTCCTGGCCATTGGGAGAAGGATTTCTCCCTTTATTCCGAGAGTCCCCCCAGCTTTCCCCGAAGAAGTTAGGTCCCTCTCAGTGGCTGACCTACTAAAGAAGAGGATATTTCCGTTGATGGGGCAACCCAATAGATTCCAAATTTTCATCTCTCCTTCTGTTCACACTGGGAGTGGACAAAGTGAAGGGGAAACAGGAGGAAGAGGTGGGAGGGGGGATCATGGAAAAAGTGGGAGAAAGGACCAGAACCCAGGGTGGGGTTCTCCACCAGGGGGTGCCTGGAAGTCCAGGGTCAGGCGCAGGTGCAACTCTAGAGAGGTGTTGTAGTTACATGGCTTCCTTCTCTCTCTGGGAGCATCTGCTGAGCTTCATCTCTGTCAGTTGGATATACCGAATCACGTTGGTGTCTGTGAGGAGAGAAACACACCTTAGGGAACATTTGGCGAGGGAAATATTGGGCCAATAAAGAACCAGGCCAAATCTGCGTCTGCCAGACTCACTCAGCCGAGGCTCATGGTGACTGAAAGGGCAACCAGGATGCTGGCTTTCTCTTTCACTGCCTCCCCCTGGCAAATGCAGACAAGTCACCCTGACCTGGGGGACAGACGGGAAGGAAAGCAGAAGAGGAAGGATTTCTCCCTTTATTTCTATGCATCGATGTATCCCAGTGGTCCTGAGTCAGCACAGTTAGTTGAGGTTCTGTTTAGAGTTTTAACCTCAGGCAAGTAACCAACTTCTTCAGCCTCATGCTTTGTGTGAAAGAAAACAACCTCCATTTTTGAATGCCTACTTTGTGTCACGTGTTTTACCTTCATTAACTCATTTAATCTCCATTATAATTCTGCAAGGTATGTAGCATCATCCTCATGTGACAAAAGGGAAAACTGGGTCCCAGAGAGGTTAAGTAAGATGCCCAAGGAGATACATAGTAGGTAGTGTGCCTGCCTCCAAAGCCTGCCTTTCCTGGGGATCGTAATACCTTCCTCATGAAATTGTTGTGAGGATCAAAATAGGTTAGTCCAAAAGTACTTAATCCAATGATCAACAAATATTCATTGAATGTAATTTTTTAGAATCAAAGAGTTTAAAACGACTTTGGTTCATTGTCTTATTTTTGTCCTTATAAGCAGAGTCAGACAACCACCTCACCGCAAACTGAGGAATTGTCCCCAATCCCGCTACTTAAAGTAGCAAGTGGAGTATGATGCGAAACAGCTGCTTAGCTCTGCACACATCAGAATATTGGAGTTGCATGGTATTTACTTCCAGATGTAGAAATCGATGCTGTAGAATACTCAACAATGCCAGGCATAGCATCCAGAACAGTGCTGGCATATAGTAATGTTCAAGAAAATTCTGTAGAATGAGCTCAGTTCTTAGTTCTCAAGTTGCTTACAGTATAGTTGGGGAACCCCAGCCGATATACAGAAGAGAAATCAACACATGAAATTAAAGATATTGGTGTCCTTAAAAAAAAAATAAAGAAAAAACTATACACTTAAGACATTTGCGAATTGATTCTAAAGTTCTTAAAGACTTCTTGGAGGGCGAATTACATTAAATAAAAATCAGTCATATGATCAACAGTGACAACATCAAGTCAAAATCATTGTTGAAATGTTACCTCTTCAGAGAGGCTCTTTCTTACTACCAGATCTACAACAGCACCCCATTTACTCTTGATCATCTTACTCTGTTTATTTTCTTTATAGCATTTCTCTCTTCTAAATATTGCATTATCTATTTGTCCATTTGTTCACTGATCATATTCCTCCATTATAACATAAACTCCTTGAAGGTAGCAACTTTTTTGTTCACTGCTGTCTACCCAGCACTTAGAATAGTTCCTGGGCCACTGTAACTGCTCAATAAATATCTGTGGAATGAATAAATGGCTGAACTAATGGATATGAATTTAAGTGAATGATACAGATACTGCATGCTCTAAGGAATGGGATCTGAATGGAGAAGAGGAAATTGGATGCTTCCTGGAAGATGCTGGGCTTAGCACTAAAATTATTCATTTGTATTCTGTCTTGCCAACCAGAGTGTGAGCTCCTCAAAAGTAGGGGCCATGTCTTCTTATCTGCATCCCTGGTGTCCAGCACAAATCTTGATACATACGAAGGGTTCAATATGTATTTATTAAGCTGGGTTTGGGGTTGGAAAAGACAAAGAATGCTATTTTTATTTGAAGAGAAGAGTTCCCTGGAACCCAGACCTCAGGCAAATACATAGACTTTGCTCTCCTTATCCGAGGTCTTAGCACCCACCTGACCCATAATTTGCCATTTCTGCACCTGCCTGGCCCTGCACTATGAAAGCTGTCCACTACAATAAGAAGGCCTTAGGAACTGCCCAAAGGATCTGACGGTAAAAAAACATCAATTTCTGCCTTACCTGTTGGCTGTCGGGTCCTTGCTTCTTTCAGGTAGTAGAGTGCTTTATCATAGTCTCCAAGGTGGTAGAAGGCCACACCAGACCGATAAAGGGCCTTGAAGTTCTCCCCTTCCTTCTTCAGGACTTTGAGGCAATACTCCTTGACTCGTTCATAGTTTACCAGCTCAGCCTGGAGTAGGCAGGCTATACAAGAGAGAAGCATGAGAAAATGCCATCAACACAACAGTGGCAGTCTCTGAATGTCTCTCTTTGGTTCTTTCTCCCCATCTAGAGAAGGTTTAGGAGTGTTGGGGCTTTACATGGGAGTTTATACTGTGGAATATGTCATCAGATATTCTGGGTTCTAGGACCCAGTTTCATCACTCACAAGCTGTGTGACCTTAAGTTACTTAGCTTTGTATCATAGGTTAAATTGTGCCACCCCCAAATATATGTAGGATTCCGACCCCACAATACCTCAGAATGTGCACTGATTTGGAAATACGGTCTTTATAAAAGTAATCGAGTTGAAAAAAGGTCTTTAGAGTGGGCTCTAATCCAATATTACTGGTGTCCTTATAAAAGGGTACTACAGACTGAATGTTTGTATTTCCCCAAAATTCATATGTTGAAAACGAATTCCCAATGTGATGGTATTTGGAGGTGGGGCTTTTGGGGGATGATTACGTTGTGAGGGTGAGGCCCTCATGATTGGGATTAGTGCTCTTGTAAAAGAGACCCCAGAGAACTCCTTCACCCTTTCCATCATGTGAAGACAGTGAGAAGACGGCCATCCAAGAATCAGGAAGCAGGTCCTCACCAGACACACAACCTTCCGGTGTTTCGATCTAGGACTTTTCGGCCTCTAGAACTGTGACAAATAAGAGATCGTTGCTTGGGCCACCTATAGTCTATGGTATTTTTGTTATAGCAGCTAAATGGATTGAGACAAAGCGGAAGTCTGGACACTGAGACAGACACACGAAGGCCATGTGAAGAGATATAGGGGGAAGATGGCTGTCTGTAAGCCAGTGAGAGCCAGAAGTTAGGAGAGAAGCTTGAAACGGATTCTCCCTCACAGCTCACAGAAAGACCAACCCTACAAGCGTTTTGATTGTGGACTCCTGGCTTCCAGAACTGTGAGGCAACACACCTCTATTGTTTAAGTCACCAGCTCGTGGACTTTCATTGTGGCAGCCCTAGGAATGAGCTAAAGAAGCAAGCACAATGCCAACCATGGCTGATATTTGTCTGGTGCTTACCTTGTGCTGGGTGCTTGTCTCCTTGCTTTACTTGTGTTACCTGGTATAATCCTTGGAATACTATGGTGTAGGTCCTATTATGATTACCATTTTACAGGCGAGGAAGCTGAGACCCAGAGAGGTTAAATATTTTCCCAAGGTTCAACAATATGAAAGAGGCAAGGCTGAGATTTAAATCTACACTGGCTGGCTCCAGAGACCCAGTTCTTTATTGAGTTATTGAGAAGACCATGAAGTATTTACCATAAAGTATTTACCAAAGGATTTGGCACATAGTAAGTACCCACAGTGTTATTTAATATTATAATTCTTTTCATCCCCTGCACCACTGCAGTGACAACTGCTTCTGACTTTCTTCAAGTTCTCTTTCATATTTTTTTGTCTCTGCAGTTCCTGGGAGTAGGGGCCTTCTGATGAGCTAATGCCCAGCCTCATACAGGGCACACCTGTAAACATGATAAACCTCAGTGTCCCAGACAAGGAGAAGCTAAGCCTGGCAGGTGCCTATGGTGGGGCCCCGTCCTATTCCGCAGTCAACCATCTCTGAGTAAACTGTCTCTGCTTGAAGCTTTCTCACATCAGCCATCAGCCATAGGACCAGGACCAGGGTGAGGATGCTTGTATGACCCCGGAGAGTGAGTGCCTCCTGAAATTTGGTGCTCTGGTTGCCTCACTTGCCTCACTGTAATCCCAACCCTGCTGAGCTACCTCTGCTTCCATTCAATCACTAAAATAGTAGGTATCGATTAAGAGCAAAGAGGTGTGTTATACACCTTAGAGAATATCAGAAACAAAACAAAACAAAACAAACAAACAAACAAAAGGGAAAAAAAAAAGACACCAGTCTGCTTCTTCAAAGCAAACAAAAACAGAAGGCATAACTGCTGCTTCCCACCAAGACCAGGCTGGGGGTAGTGGGGTGAATGGCGGTGAGCTGCTCTTTTGTACTCAGGTTTCTCCCACATTGGAAGAACCATCCTCAGAAAGAGGCGAGTCACTGATTTTAATCTTTGGGGAGTCTAACCTCAGCTGTTTTTATCCCTTAAATAACTTCCCTGGGATCAGAATGGCTAAGAGATCAGAGCTTTCATTGGGCATTGTGAACAAAACAAACAAAACAAAACAAAACAAAACAAAACATATTCTTTTGCAGAGTGAGAGAGAGGGTGGTGAATCACAGTTTTTTCAAGTTTGAAGGTGTGAGAACC
This sequence comes from Rousettus aegyptiacus, assembly GCF_014176215.1. Lineage (NCBI taxonomy): Eukaryota > Metazoa > Chordata > Mammalia > Chiroptera > Pteropodidae > Rousettus > Rousettus aegyptiacus. The sequence goes on along the minus strand of NW_023416306.1, from coordinate 150,073,107 downwards.
AGAAAGTGGAAGAGAATCAACTCAGATCTAGAAACTGACCTGTCAGGTTTCATTGGCCACAGGGCAGAAAGCCAAACAAGTCGACCAAAGCAACCAGCTGCCAACCCCATGGGCCTGGGCATAGGTAGCTGTGGTCACAGTGGATCTCTATCTGCTGACATGCCAGGGAGTCATCTGCTGAGGTGATGCCCGTGGCTCTCCTCCCCTCTCCTCCTCCAGCTGTGGGGTCTGAGGCCCTGCTGCCCCCTCCCACCCCCATGCTGTTTGCATCTGCCCTAGTGCTTACCCAGCTCTGCAGATGAGGAGGGGTTTCTGTCAAGAGATTCCTGAACATGAACCTCTGGCTGCTACCTGTGTGGGACTTGGCTACAACATCTGCTCCCAGAGCTATAGGGTGTCCTGTCTGTAGCTTCCATCCACGTGCCCCATCCACTGTTCTCTCGGCCCAGACTGAGTGGCCCTCTTCCCACCCAGCCCTCCATCTTCAGACACTTCTGTCTGCTGACCTGAGCAGCTTAGGAAACAGACCTTTGTGGTTTATTTATTTATTTTTTTGAACAGTCTTTGAACATCTAAAATGGGGGTAGGGGAGAGCAAAGAGGCCTGGAAATGGAAAAGATCAATTTCTGGGACTCATTTGGTGAAGATGTTTTGAATTTCCCTGGTGGAAACTGATACCTGGCGTGGACCAGGGCTCGGATACAAAGACCAAGTTAATAACATTTCTTTCAAAAGAGCTTCTAGATATGGTTGTCTTGGAGCCCAGGCACATCCTTAAGTGTCCACTGTGGGCATGTCTCCCCACACTCCGCCCCTTTTGCCACTGAATGACTGCATCTTTGAATCCAAATATATACTCAGAGTTGAGGCCATAGATGAGAATGAGCTCCTTCTTCATCCAGCTAAGACCTGCCTCCACAGCCTCCTCTGCCGAGATTGACTGACCTGCCTGACAGTGCTTATTGCTTTCAGGAAAGATCCTGTTCCAGAGCCTTGCCTGGCAAGACCACATCAGAACATAATCCAATATCTATGCAAAAAACAAAACAAACAAAAAAAATCAACAAAACCTCTAGATAGCAGGAGAATTGCCTGACAAAACCCCTCTTAATCGCTGCCTTTCCAGTTCTGATTGTTGTTCCCAACAGAAGCCACTTCAGCACAAGTAGTAGAAAGAACAGAATTCCTTTTGAAGGAACCAGTGAAACAATTTCGCCCTTTGATTAGGTGGCAAATGTTGTATTCATAGGCTGTTAGATCGAAACTGTTTAGTAAAGTGCAGGCGCCTTGTTTTACAGGTAGGAAACTGAGGCCCAGAAAGGGAAGTGATTTTCCTAATGTTGGCTAGTGGCAAAGGCGGGACTAGGATCCAGCTCTTCTGGGTCCCACCTCATTACTCTTTGAAATATTTATCCTGACTGTATAGAACACAGAAACTGTCGTATTATAAACCTTAACTCAAATAGAGACCAGGTTACAACAATGTGAATGAATAGTCCTGGATCATCAGTGAATCCACAATGACAATCTAAGACCCCCTGGATGAAGGGCTCTACCCACATGAATGTAACATTCTAAAGAAAATATATTAGGGTTTCCCTAATGTTTATCACTTCTTTCTCCTGAATGTCACTTAATCTCTTTCTCCTGTCTCTACTTGAGTCCACATAGTCACCATCATTTCATCACCCAAATCCATTCTTGCCTTAAGTCCCAGATCCTAAAAATGGACAATAAGGGTCTGTGTATCCTGGTTTCATCTTGCTTGTCCAGCTTCTTTCTCTCTCTTGGCTCTGCCTACAATGTTCTTTCTCCTTTCCACCTACATCAGTGGTTCTCAAACCGGGAGGATTTTATGCCCCAAGGGACATTTGGCAATATCTCGAGACAATTTTTGGTCATCACAGATGACATCTTATTGCGTAGAAGCCAGAGACATTGCTAAACATTGTACAATGACCAGAACATCCCCTCATAACAAAAAATTATCCAGCCTAAAATGTTCATAGTGCTAAGGTTGAAAAAACACTCAGTCTTTGGAAACCATCTTAAATACCACTTCTTCCAAGAAGCCCTCCCATGATACTTTGTACTAGTTGAAGTCCACCCCCCAACTTATGCCTTCTCCTTTACAATACTTGGCACATGGGAGTATCTGTGAAAATGTAACATCACAAAGCTAATAAGTGTCTTCCCCACTAGTCCATCGGCTCCAGGATGGAGTGGAGTATTTGGTTCATCACCTGATCTCAGTGCCCTGTATAGTGCCAAAAGTTGTTATGCATCACTTTTTGCCTTATTGACCTTGGAACACACAAAAAAAGGCAGTTTACTCAGGTGACCTATCTTTTACCAGGGGTTGCATGGGTTCCCAAGGGCTTCAAATACAGACCCGCGGGGGACCCATGGTCAAGAACACAGTCTTGGTAGTCTGGCAGTAGTAGGTGGATATCATAATTCTACTACCTCTTAGTTGAGTGACAAGCTCAGGAGAATCTAGCCCAGCACCTGCAGGCAGCATTCCATTCTCCCAGAGGGTACTAAGAGTAAGAGCAGGTAACTTTTATTAAGCGTGAGTAGGCCAGGCACTGTTCTAAGCATCAATCTTAACAACGACCTATGAGGTAGGTTCTAAGATTTTGCCCACTTTCCAGATGGGAAAACTAAGACCCAAGGAAGTTCTGTCACTTGCCCAAGGCCACAAAGCTAAGTGTCAGGGCCAGGATGTGAACCTAAGCCACCTGGCACTTGAGCTGAGACTGTGCTCTTAAGCATTATATACACTGCCCTCCTAGGATACTGAAGTGCCCATAATGATTTTAACTCAGTTCCTTCATTAGATAGATTTGAAACAGGATTCAGCTTCTTATGGCCTTAAGTGTGAGACTTGATGGTGCCAAACTGTGCTCACTTTATATGTATACTTTATATGCATACTTCTCATCCGAAAGCTTCCTATACAACTCTCTAGGACTCTCTACCCCACTTGTTTTTCTGCACTAAAGAAGAAAAACAAACAACAAATGAAACCAAGTAGAGAGTTTCCACCACCACTTTTTTTTTTTTAAGTTCTAAAACCACCAGCATCTCCAATTCCCTTGAGAGTCTACTGTTATCCTAATACAGATGACACAACACATCTCTGGTTTCTTCCTGAAACGACTCCTATCTTCCCTGGTGCTTGCAAACTAAACCCCATGGTATTATTTTTTAATTGAAATTTTTATTGAGATAGTTGTCACCTCACATACAGTTGTAAGAAATAATACAGAGAGATCTTACGTGTGTGTGTGTGTGTTCAGTTACCTACCATTTTATCACATATGTAGGTCCCTCTGTCTACCTCCAAAGTTTCAGAACAGTTCCATCACCGCAAGGATCCCTCCTGTTGCCCTTATAATTACGTGCATGTCCCTCCTGTAGCCCCACCTCCTCTTTCACCCCTGACAACCATTAATTTGTTCTCCATTTCTAAAATTGTGTTATTTCAAAGTGTTATATAACTGGAATCATATAGTTTGAAGACTTTTGGGATTGGCTTTTTAAAACTCATCACAATCCCTTTAAGATGCATCCAGGTTGTTGCAAGGATCGGTAGGTAGTTCATTCCTTTCTATTGCCGAGTAGTATTCCATCATAGGGATGTGTCATAGTTTGTGTAATCGTTCATCTGTTGAAGGACAACTGAGCTGTTTCCAGTTTTTGGTTACTATGAATAATGGACAGCTTTCATCGCTCTAGGATAAATGCCTGGATCATAAGGGGAAGCATTCACTCTCTCGCCACTAAGTATAATGTTAGCTTTTTTTTTTTTTTTTTTTGGTAGATGCTCTTTATCAAAATCAGGTAATTTATCTCGATTTTTAACTTGCTAAGAAATTATGTTCTATTACTTGTGAATTATAGCACACCCTCATCTAATGTTTTCACAGAACACATTTGGTAGTCTTTCTCTAATGATGACAGATCTACAGGTAGGATCATCAAATAGGCCCTTTAGTTTTCCAAAGAATAAAATTATTTCTTGCTTAGATCAGGAGATGCCCATCATTGCAGTTATTAATGAAATGTGTCATCTTTGCCTTTCCAGACAAGCATCTGCTGGTCATCTTTAAATCCTCACATAGCGAAACCACATAATAGTGGTTTACAGATATTGCATGCTCAATAAGTAGCAATACCTAACACTTGTATGGTGTTTCACAACTCACTTGACCCTCACAGTGACTCTGGGAAATAGGTATTATTAGCCTTGCTTCCAGAAGCTTCCAGAGGTTTAGGGAAATTAAGTGACTTGCTGAAGCCATTTGGCTTGTAGGGAAAGAGCCAGGATCGTCTAAGCCCAAGTTCCATGTTGGCTTCACTCCTGCAGAACTGATGGTAAAGAATATGAAACCTGGACTCACTGATCTCTAAAGGTCTTTTCCAAGTCTAAGGCACTGAGAAGCTATGACACAGGAGGATGGCAGTGTCTTCGTTCACGTCATACTTGCCTTGCTTGGTGCCCAGATAGAGTTCTCCTTCTACTGCCATTGTTGTGCGTTCTACCAGGAGTCATTTGGCTTTATCTAGTGGGTTGAATCTCCTCTGATTCCACTCACTTTAATTTCTGACCTTCTATTTTTCCAATCTAGCACATGCTTGTACTTGATTCAAGCAAACATTGCCAAGTGTTTCTTTTGTTTTCTCTGTTTTAGCAACACGGTCCTTGGAGATCTCGGCTTTTCACCATTTCCAAGATGCTCTGTTTCCTCACCCTTTGAATTCTTCTCTTGGATGCCCCAGCATTCAAGGGCTGCTTAAACGATGGCTGCTACACCTCTCTCACTGTCATGGCACAATCCTGGGCAGAGGCTCTTAGTAAACTTATTCATTCATCATGGCCTGTGCCCAGAGCTTTGGGAGGAAAATGGGGAGCATTCAAAAGATGTTGACATCCTCAATAATTTTATATTCTTGTTATTCACCCTTAGCTATCAAGTGGCAGGTCAAAGAGCTAAGGTGAAAAACTAATCTAAAAATCTTGTAAGCTGTAGGTTTATGTTGACAGTCCTTTAAGGGCTATTGGGTTCTGCTCGAGGGACTTGTAATGCCAAAGCCTTCGCTTCAGTTTTTTGGACCCTCTCAAGTGCCACTGTTCATGAGGGAAGGCACAGACCTGGGTGCTAGGGCAGCATAATTACCAGTTATCCTACCCTCTCACTCTTGATCTCACTGTGGCATACACAGAAGAGAGACGGGAGTAGTAGAAAGAAGGTGGGACAGGATTGTTTTTGTGGGAGTCTTCGTTAACACTGCCTTCTTGGAAGTGGGATTTTGAAGGGGCCAGCTGGGTCATTTGAAATGTGATAACGAATATATACCCAGAGATAGTCAGAAGAAGTCCGTTGCCCAGTATGATCTTTTCCTTGTTGGCGCTTGTCATGCTCATTGGCAGGAGTTCTGAGCCGGGATGAGGGGAAATCTCAGAAGCCCAAAATCCCATCCTATTCTCTTTTTGTACTTTAAAGAATGCTTCTCCTGTTCTGATCACCTCTCCTGCCACTTCTCTGTGACCCCAGCAATATCTCTTCTGTTCCCATTGCCTCTCCCACCTTCCTTCCATGACGCCAGAGCAAATATCATGTCACCAAGTTATGTTTGGGGATGTTAGTTAACAGGCGCGCATGTAGCAGGAAAAGCACTTCTGTGGCCTCTGCGTGTAACAGCAAAGCATTGGAAATAACCTAAATATCTCCCAGCAGGAGATTGGTTAAATAAATAAAAGACATTGGTTTAATGGAACATGACACAGACATTAAAATCAAGCTGTGGAAAAACATGTAATGACACTGAAAAATGTTTTCCATGGAAAATATTGGTGGAAAAATGAAGATCCTAAAAGTTTGTACAGTACAACCTGAATCTTGTGAAAAATGTGTGTGTGTACATGTGTGCACACGTGGGTATCGGGATGAAGAATTTGTAATAGCAGACATCGCAGTTCTTAGGGAATAAACTACCCTATTTTTAGAATACCCTCATCAATGGCTTCAGTGAGGAAGGTGAAGCTTTGAGATCAGGCAAATTAGGTAGATGCAAAGATGGCCAAACTGCTCTGCATGTGAAACAACAGGAACTTGAGAATAAGAAAAACTAAGATGTGGAGAAGGGCTGGAAGGGGGGAAAACCGTCTCAGAAGCATGAGGAAGTTGGAACCAGCCAGAAGAGGTGAGAGGTCAATAAGAAGTTCCTGGTAGTCTGATGGTTAAATGAGATTTGGGAAAAAGAACTTTGAATATTCAATTTTTGAGATGTAAACTCCTTTTGTATCCTGTACCCTTCAGTGAAATCTAGTATGACTGTACCACCTGACATTACCGGGGGACATTACCAGGGGACATGAATGAGAAGAAGCAACAGGGGGAGGCAGAACTGGCCCTTGGTTGACACCCAGGTGGAAGAGCAACAGACTGTGGGGGCAGCAGGGAAGAAAGGAGACTGGGGCTCCCAGCAGTAGCCCCAACGAGTATGAGACAAACCCTGTTTTTATCAATAAACTGGAGAAAGGCAGACCTTGATGCATAGTGAATGATGTCTGTTTTATATACACATGTTTATATACACACAGAAGGAAGACTGGAAAGAAATAAACCCAAACAGGAAAAATTGGGCATCTTGGAGTGGTAGATGACAAGTGAGTTTTATTGTCTTCTTTGAATTTCATTTATTTTTAATTATCTTCTACAATTACAACGTTTTCCTTTTGTAATTAGGAAGCCATCTTTTAAAATCACCCTGCCCACTATGTCTTCAAAGAGAGCAGGGAAAAAAGGTGCGGAAAAGGCTTCTGAAGGTTTCCTGAGCAGAAATCCCTGCCTTTGCACGGGGCACTGCCGTGGAGAAGTCTAGGGTCATGAGAGGTGGGCATTGTGGTAGAGGAGTGTCTGTAAGGGGTGCTAAAAGGAGGGCCCAAGGGACACACCTGCTAGTGCTTTCACACTCAGGATGCCTCGTGAAGCCAGGGGCCTTCCTTATCTGGCACCAAGAAGGAGCTCAGTAAGCTGGCACCCCCTGGAACAAGGCACAAGAGGCCAGGCCAGCACGCAGCGGCAGCCTCCCTTTCAGAGGCCTTGCCTTCCTCCATTTCACCTTCCCACCAGTAAACTTTCTAGCTTGTTAAGCTCCCCGGGGAACCCAACTGATCACAGCATGTCCCCTTTCTTCCTGGCTACTCCTTATTCTCTGCTCTCAGACTCTGAACTGGTCTGACTGGTGAAAGAGCCTGAGGTTCTTTCACTGGTAGGTCAGATCAAAGGGCCAGAGAAACCTGGGGAAGAGTAGGGGAAAAAAAAAAAAGCGGGAGAGAGCACAAACAGTCTAACTGAGGCTTATTTGCTTGCACAATCTCGGCCAGAGATATGTCTACCCAGCAATGTCTAAGTGTTTTCTTGGACTGACCTGTATATTGAGAAGCTAGAAGTAGGTAGGCACAGATCTCTGGACCCAAAGGCCCGATTTCTGTTGGAGCTCAGCTGCCCTTCACAGGAAGCCTGATGGGTCACTTGTTCACTCACCCTCAGGGCCCAGGAACACACTAGGTAGGAAACACCCACAATGAAGGCTGTTGGTTCACACCTTACTCACCTCCCCAGCCCTCCAGCCACTTAGGGAGGGGAAACTTCCCTGACCTCTCTTCTGCCCTGCTCTATGTGATCACTTGCTTCCAATATTTGTCCATAGCCTCTTCTATTCCTCTCCTCTCACATACTTTCCTGTCTTAGTACCTACTGGAGTAGGAGTTAGATTTACATGTAACTATTATTTATTAAGCATCCGTTATATAGGCACTGTGCTAGGCATGTGTGCATGTATCTTTCACTTACCATCACAATCCTGTGCAGTACATATTATTATTTCCATGCAGTAACGGAAACAGAAACTAGTCCCAGAGTTAATGGACGAGTTGATGGGAAGTCAGGGTTCAAACCCAGATCCTCTTATGCTAAGCAAAGCTCTTTTTCGTTAGACCATGTTGCCTTGCAGGTTTTCTGGAGTATAAGTCTGCTGCCTACCTGTCCCTCTGTGTCCTCTCTCTTCCTTCCTGTCCCCATTGGCACACACAGGGATATAGCTCTCTCCTTATATAGGTATCAGGGAAGAGTCCATGCAAGTTTCCAAGACCCAGTGGCCTCCATAACTGAGGGCTCAGGTCCATTAGAGAAAGGAGCTCATGTCTGACTCAGCATAAACAATAGGCCTAGAATCACATCCCAAATGCTCAGTTCTCAGGGATCTCTAGCCTTGGGCCAAGGGTGGCAAATCTCTGAGATGCTATAACAGCCAAAAATTGTTCCCTGAAACTCTCGGCCCTGCCAGTCCATTTCTTAAAAGCTTTTTTTCCTTCCCATCAGGATTTCTTGGCCTAATGTAGCCAGTATTTCCAGGTGTCTGTGGGTGAATGACTGCCTGCCTGCTTAGAATCAAAGTCTGAATCTTGGAATAATCCGGCAAGACATAGCAGCAATAGGTAATATACGGTGTGGAATCAGTTTAGATTCCAGGACCCAAATAATATTTTACAAAGGCTTCCAACCCTTACCTTGGTGTCTCTCTGAGACCTTCTGTCTGACTTGATCATCCTGGGAGGCTGCAAGTTCCCTTATTTTGGTTTATCCCCAAATTTGCAAGCGTTGCCTTGGGGATCTTAATTGCAATCTTTTACTGATTATTTGTCAGCACACACCAGTAAACTGGAATAGAAGAGAACTTGCTTCCTGTTTCCTTCCCAAATTTGGCTGCTCCCAGAGAGAGAGGCCAAGGTGGGAGGGGGCAAGAGGGCCTTCAAAATCCTAAACAGTTCAACACTTCTAAAAGGAGACTTGGGGGGCATCTGACCCAACACCCGCTCTTTACATATGGGGAAACTGACACTAGGAGTGATACGACTTGTCCAAAGTCACAGAGTAAGTCGGCAGTGGAATTTGGGCCGGAACTCTGGTTCTCATGGCCCCATGCCATGTTTTGAGGGGAACAGAGAGGATTTGGGCTGTGAAGAGCCATGGCGAGCGTCCAGTAAAGATTCTACGAATGAGTGTGTTTCCTTCTGATGCTCTGGCTGCTGTGTCTGAGCCACCGATGGGCAGGGTGTCCTAGACTCAGGGGCCAGCAAGAATCTCAGACACTGGGCACCCACACTGTCTCTTTGTTGACACCAGAGACACATCGCCAATGTTCAGGACTATGTTGCTTCGCCAGCTCGGACCCAACTCTCTGCCCTGCCTCACCAGCATATTCAAATTGTCACTAACATGCTACTGAGGCCAGAAGGGCGTCCTCCTAGTGTGGGCACCATGCTGCCAGGATCTAGCCCTGTATATGGATTCGGGGTAGTGGGAACTGTAGAAAGGGGGATGAGTACTATTATGGCTAAATACTCATAAGTGCAATCACTGGGTCAAAAGGTAGTTCTATTTTTAATTTTTTGAGGAACCTCCCAACTGATTTCCAGAGTGGTTATACCAATTTGCAATCCCACCAACAGTGTACAACAGTGCGCCACCTTTTCTTCACATCCTCGCCCACGTTCGTTGTTTTCTGATTAATTGATGATAGCCAATTTGACAGGTGCGAGGTGATATCTCATTGTGGTTTTAATTTGCATTTCTCTGACGATTAGTGACCTTTCCTTTTTCTTTCTTTCTTTTTTTTTTTTTAAAGAAAGGCAGACTGGCACATGAGGGGCCTCGTTTAGATGTGTCTGGAGGCTCGGAAACTTGACTACCTTGTTTTCTTACAAATGGACCTTGAGAGCTTGTTTGGAGGTTCTAGCAGGGGAGCACGGCTACTTATATACACTTGACCCTCCTCTAGCTGGGAAGGTCATCCTCTCCAACCTGGTATGTAGCTGCAGGAGGGATGCATGGGAAACAGTAAGGGAGCCAGACCAGCCAAATCAACCCTGGTGATCAATGGGGTGACATATGTCACAGCCAGATGGCACTCATGTCCAGAGAGAATTTTTCTTTTAAGAGCTGGACAGGACCTTTGAGATCTTAAAATCCAACCCTAGGTTTTTATAAATCGGAAAACCGTGGCCCAAGAGGTTAAATTCTTTGACCCTAAGAACCCAGCACATTAGAGGCTGAACTTGTAGTCCAAGCCCTGTTCACCAAGCCACACTTCTTCTACATTCTTAAAGGTGGGAACATTTGAAGAAACTGAGGCAACCTTAGACTTCAAAGAACACCCCACATCCTATCAGATACACTTAAAAAAATATATTAGCAAGTGCTTTTTTGGTGGACTATGAAGCAACATGCATTTGGCGAACCTTTTTAGTGTGTGTGTTTGAAACTATATGGAGGAGTCAATGTCAACAGATTTTCAATACAGATACCAGGCATCAAGAGAGTTTTCCTAGTAGGTACTATCCAAGTATCCCTTTTATCTTAAAATTATTAGAATTTTAAGGCAAGAATTTCCTTTATTGGGTAGATCCCACTTCTTTTTTCTTCTCTCTTTTTTTCCTCCTACATATCCCTGTCCACTTAAAATGATATTCTACACTTCTACTACTTTGTAGTTTATAAAGTACATTTCATATACATTATCTTCTTGCTACTCGTCCTCACCCTGTGAGTCAGGCTGACATGATTATGTCTATTTAATAAGGAAGAAACTCAAGGTTAGAGATCTTGTGACCAGTTTGAGTTCACATATGTAGTGAATGTGCCACCCGCTGTTACATGGGCTACCTCAGTTTGTGTTCCACTAGACACAGGACCGTCTTGTCTGTTTAGTAATTTTAACATTACTGACATTATGTGTGCATCACCGTATCAGAAGAATATGCCAAATACTTTGAGTCCTCTGACGTGGAAATGAGATAAACTTGAAAAGGATACATTCAACTATCATTGATAAGTCAGCCTCCCTCTCTCTCTCTCTCTCTCTCTCTCTCTCTCTCTCTCTCTCTCTCTCGCCAGAAAAGTTGAAGTGTAATAAATTCTGGGCTTGGGGTTTTTTATTTTTGTTTCTTGGGAGATGAGGTTTTGGCCCACAAAGAACATAGTATCAGACAGTCATAAAAACACAAACTTAAAAAAAAGGATGTTAGGAGAGCCCATGTTCTGGGCCACATAGAATGATACTGTGTCCAACCTCACTTGGCATTTAAACAAAAACATACTTTTAAATGATGGTATCATAGCTCTCATGGCATGGAGTAATGTGTCTGGACAATTCCAGATATCATTCATCTAGTGGGTCACTTCCCTTCATTGTCCACAGAGCAGTTACTGAAATGGTAATGACTGAAATGAACTTCTGCTCTTTACATTTCCACTTAGATTTCTCAAAACCTCTTAATGGGAATTCACATGCTCTGGAGCAAGGGGGAAAAAAAAGAGAAGGAGGTATGGGTGGGGTTTCTGCAGCCTCTAGGCTCATTAGAAATTATGACTCACCAGCTACTCACTCCTTCCTGTCCATACAAATTTAGGTCACCTGCCTAGTGACATAGGGCCTAGGAAAACTATAACCTGATTACAGAACACAGGAAAATTTCCCTTTAACCACCCAGGATGGTCATAGAATAGGAATCCTGATCATACAAGGCACAATCATAGTCAAAGGATATTTAACCCACAGAAGGCAATTCCGGAGGATGTACAAGCAAGTTGCCCTATAAATGTCAGGTTTTGTCCTTGTTACAGTGATGAGATGTATTTTCTGGTGCTTCAAAAGGTAGATAGAATATGGATGGATTGATAGAAATTTCAAGGAGGTAAATGTTAGTACTTAAGGAAGAAACTACAAGATGAAGGTGATTGGATGGTTAGGACTATAGGCTTTGGAATTACAGAATTGGAAGATGAGAAGTCCCAGTTGGTCACATACTACTACTATGTGACCATGGGCAAGTGACTCATTGTTCTAAGCCAGAGTATTCTATCTCACAAAGTTGCATAAATCAAATAAAGGCAGGGACCTTGTCCTTTATGTTTATTCCTGTAACCAAGCCCCCAAGCCCAGGGTCTAGCACATATTAGGTGCTCAATTAATGTAGTAGAATGACTGAATTTATTGGATCCTTAACGTGAGACAGATGCTGGGATAAGCATTATCACTCCTCATTTCAAATACATTCATTCACAAACATTTACCAGGTGCCAGGAATTGGGCTCATCATGGTAGTCTTTACTGTCATTATTGTTACCGTGAAAATTGATAAAGGAAACCGCAATTAAAATTGGAATCAGAAAGGCCTATAGAGGAAGTGCTCATGCCCTACCACTTGATATCAATTACTCCAAATAGGAAGATGTCACTTACAGATCCCAGATAGGGAATAACACGCCTTGCACAGGAAGTGTAGCTACTTTACTACTCCAGAGGCAGATTTTCCTCTTGACCAGCAACAAGCCCAGCCAATGCAAAAGCAGCTCAAAGAGAAGCTGTTGTCACCTTAGTTCTTACTTCCTTCCGGTGAAGTTTCATTTTTGTCTTGTTGATAAGTTTCTTGTCCTACCATCCTTTTTCTGAAAGCCTTCCATCTTGTATAACCCCTTGGAGTATCTCTCTGCTTGCCAGATGAGAAACTGCCTGATTCATGAATTGTTTAATAAAGCCAACTAGATCTTCAAATTTACTCACCTTATTAACATTACTATTATTATTATTATTATTATTATTATTATTATTATATTGTTTTGTGGAGGTGGTTGTCAAATGGGTCACTTTAGGTGGCAGTGAGTATCATTACTGCTGGAAGTGCCTAAGCTCATGCTGGATGATAAGTTGGTAATGTTGACAAAGAAATTCATGCACCTGCATAAGGGTTGGGGTTATAGTCAAACCTGAAATTATAATTCTGATTTTACATAATTCTTGAGATAGCTAGTTAGCACCACTTCTCACTTTTACTCTTTACACACAGAAACACTGTGGAAGGGAAACATTTGCCCCATGAGCTTCCTCTGTGTAAATCTTGCTATAATTTGAGTGCTCGTTAAAGTCCTTTTGATGGAAAAGGGAAAGAAGGTCCACTTGAATATGTTTCAATATAGGATTCTTCTTGTTCAAGTCAAATCTTGGCACTATGCATCCTGCTTCCTTCTCAAAAATATTTGGGAACTGTCGATTTTGAGACATATTAGGCATGCCAATATTTCATTGCTGATATGAAAATGTATATGTATGTATAAAAGAAAGATTCACTGTTAATGAATAATTTCAAGGCCATATGAATACCACCAGCAAAGTTAAACAACTTTAAACTTCTGCAGCATTATCTTTGGCTTTTTTGTATCTGGTACCATTGTCTGTGCTACAACTTGTGGTTGCACCTATGTGCTTCAGACTGGACTACACTAATCATCACAGTGAAAATGGAAAACTGTTCCCACCATGGTCATCTGACTTCCCAAAGCCAAACACCTGGGAATTGGGAAATTGCTGGTTGATTTGTTGAAACATTTGGTTTTCATCATAGCTGTTTGGAGTAGGCACAGACTGGTGGTAAAAGAGAACAGCTCTAAGGAGAGAATGTCCCATCTGGAGGTCACTCACAACCTACAAAACTCTGGGAACAACTTTTGGCTGTTCTATATCTTGGCTTTCCTGTCTGTATTGCAGCCAAATCCCCTTGCCCTGGATGGGACACTCCCATGTATTTGGCTGTAGAAACTCTGACTTTAAGATGTCTAAAAGAGTTTCTGGTTAAGAGGCATCCAGCTCATTTCCCTTGGAGGTAAACTAAGGAGCTTCAGAATCCACTTTAGAAACTCTGCCCAAAGTCTACATTCAGAATGTTCGTTCCTTGAAAGCATTCTACACTTCAATTCTCATATCCTTTCTAGGAAGATGGTCTTAGAAAAACATTTATAGGCTTAAGATTTATTGGCCAAGGTGCTGCCCAAGGAACAGCCACAGATCGACAATGGCTTGACCAGTTGAGTTCTCCCATCCAGATGTTAAGATATTGGCTGAGCACCTTAGTATGAAGTCTTTCTTCTTCACCCTTTCCTTTGGCCAACTCTTACCCCAATAACTCTTCTTCTGGTTACCAGGTTACCTACTTGCCTCTAGCTCTTGACCTCCTTTTTCATCACTGAGTTCTTGCATTTGTAATTTATCCATCTTTATGCTTGGTTCTTCGGTTACGCATCACTTTCTATTGAGTACCCATTGTCTTAGGATCTGCCTCAGAGTCTATATCTAATTTCGTCCACTTTAGATACATCCACCCAGTCATCTTCTGGTGTCCCATTGAGGGCTAGCTTCAAGGGTGGGTGCTTTATGCAGTACCATAAGACCATCCACAGAAGGGCTCTGTATTTGGCTTAATGCTTAGCTGTTGCCTTCTTGAAATTCTTAATTTTATCTTTGAAACTGTTTTGTAAGTGAAGCCCAATGGGACAATGGAGCATGGACATAAGCAGAAGAGATGGGCACACCATTCGTTGTAGTCCCGTTTGCATATAGCACAGAATTCCAGTGGATCCACAATGCATGGGAGTTCAGCAAGACTCAACTTGAGTACAAGGCAAGAGTGTTAGGTCTATAGGTAAGCAGACTTATTAACAGTCCCAAGAAGCTATGCTTTCCATTCAATCCAGAAATTGCTTCGAATGCAGAAAGAAAGCAATAGTGTTTGAAGAAACACAAATGACCTAGGAACTCCATCTTATCCTTTCCTACAAGTTACTTTCCTTTAGTAGCTAACCACTTAGCCTGAAAATAATGACATAGAAAGAAAGACTAGGATAATCAATCTATAATTTCTTTTCCTTTCCTTACTTATCAGAAAGCCAAACTTGGTAGAAAGTGTGTATGTAAAGTATGCATATAAAGAAATGAAATAAAAACAGTTGAGTTTGTTTTGTTAGCATTTCCACTGTTCTGGTAAGAATAAATTACATATGCATGTATAAACTACAAAATGTGAACTGTGTAATTTATATGATTCCATATACAAGTGCTCTTATATTTCCATTTAAAAGTGGCATTGCATAATATAAAGAACATCAAGTCATGCCAATAATTTAAAGTTTTAATTTTCCTGTAATGACATTAAGTAGCAAATAAAAACACTATGTAAAGAGAGAAAGAGACCATGAAAGAAAAAAAAAAAAAAGCTTTAACTTTTAAGACCTTTAACAACAATTTGCCTCTGCTTTTTCAACAAAGAGCCACACGGTTTCATTGTGTACTGGACCCCACAAATTATGTAGCTGGCCCTGGCCCCATGGCTTCCGGACATGTCTATAAGCACTGATAAAACTCATTCCCAACCCAGGCCTTCTCCCAGTGTGACTTCTCTGGGCCTTGTCACACTGCTGTCCTAGGGACCAACAGCTATTAGCTGCCCCTTTGGTAAAACAAATAAACAAACAAACAAACAAAGAAACAAAAAAGCTCCCAAACATAGCTCTCATTGAATGGAGAAATGGAGGTAAAATGATGACGCAGTTATCCAAAGTCACAGGGTATACCAGGAACAGAGGCATAAACCGACTCTCATCCAGCCTTTAGATACAATGCCATGACCTGTCTGCACTCACCGCCACTGCTGGCATTTGATTCTCAAACATCATTTAAGAATATCAACAAAGTCATTATGTGTAATAACCTTTTGATCACACCCCAGCTGGGGCCACCATGGCCCCACAGGAACAGATGTCGAGCAAAAGGCTCTGCCCTTTAAGAGGTTCTGCACAGAACATTCCAAGGCCCCAGGGGAGTCCCGTGTCTTGTTCAAGGTCAACAAGGGTTGCTCAATAGGCCAATACATGCTTCCTTGGCATCTTCGGGAAGGCTCTCCCCAGGCAAGTTAGAATATCTTTTCTAATCGTATCAAAGTCATTAGAAATTCTGAAGGAACAGAATCATTTCCGTCTTTTTCCTTGAATTTCTCAGAGAATAAGATTTGTAAAATCAAGTTCAGTCATTTTGTGCCACTGGCCAGATCCCTATTAATCAGAAGAAACCAAGACCGAATAGACCATGACCATGGGTACTTTGCAAATTGCCTGCTCATTCTTCATGCAGCCTCCTCGAGTCATCCAGATGGATTTTCAGACAAATACCTCTTAGCACATTCTAGCTGCCCCCTTGCTATTCTCTTGCAGCCTTCTACGAAGAGTACAAGGGTCCACTGAATCCGGGTTTCTTCCAGAAACCTCACAACTGCCTTTTGTTTGGTGCTGAGATGCCCTTAGCAACACAGCCTATTCCTCCAGGTACTTCTGGGTAAGTTCGAATTCCTTTTAATGCCCAAACCTCCCCCTTTATGTACAGCTATGTAAAGGGGGACAGATCCTTGAGAGAACATCTTACAGACAGCTTTTGCGTGGAGCCTGCTGCTGGGCTGGCTGCTCAGCTGGCACTGCAGCCCCGATGGAAGGGTCGGTTGCCTTTTTGCCAGAATGAACTTCCAGTTGCTGTCTCCTTCCTTTTGGCAGGCACAAGAGGGAAAGCATATCTTATGGGCCACCTTACACTGTTTTGGCTCTAACAAAATAGGTGATCATCTTTCCTTCCCATTCCATCAAATGATAATTGCAAACACACACTTAAAATTTTTAGGTTGCCATTTAAAACGATCATCACAAAAATGTTTAATGAAATGTAAACTGCTTCTGACATAATGGTAAGTAGAAATAAAAGCAGGGTACTGGAGGTCCTTGGCTTTGTAAACAGTTAACATTTATGTATAGAAAAAAATAACAGGAAGGAAATATATCATCACACTGGATTTCTTTAGGTGGCGGGGTTAAAGGTAATTTTCTATTTTCTTCTTTAAACTTATTGGTATTTTCTAAAAGAAAATACATTTTATAGGTATGTATTGCTTTTATAATCCAACAAGAAAGGATACTTTTCTATTTGCTAGGATTTCTGAGGTAGTAGTAATCAATTTTTTTCATTGTCCAAAAGGAAACCAACATCAGGCTTCTACTTCTTTTCTACGTGACTTTTGTGTGGATCCCTTCTTTCAACTGAATTTTCTATAGAGGATACAGATTTTGGCTTTGATGAGACTGCTTATCCTGTAATTACTCTTCTTTTCTTTTTAAATGTGAAATGACAATATTAGAAATAGCCCTATTAGAGCTTTGAATCAAGAAACTGTATTTCTTCCTCTTGGTTACCAGTACTGAGAGCTCCCAACAGAATTTCCAAGTGGAAGGCTCTGGAGCCTACCTAAGACAGGACTCCAGGGAGACAGAGGCCTAGAGGATGCTGACTTTGTGCATCAAGGTGTGATGACAAGAACACTAATTTTGGAGTTGAATCGCTCAGAAATTCGGGGTTTTTTTCTCTGCAAAAGTGATGATCATGTTTCTTTTATCGAGTCGTTTTAAAGATTAAAAAGAAAAATTCGTGTAGATGGCCTAACACAGTGCACACAATAAATTATTAATATTAGTGGTGAACACTGGAGAAGGCAGCAGAGGGAGGAATCTGCTTCTCTCACCATTTAAGTTTTCTAAAGTGTCTGTGTATGTGTGTGTGGTGAGGTGAGGGGTTGGGACAGAAGTGGAGGAGCTGTCCTGTTCTTTGCCCCACCCTGACTGGGCTGGCCTGAACAAGGACACATCTTTGGTTTCACCATGGAAATGTAACCACTTCTGCGATAGAAGATAGGCAATGCTAGCCACAGGCCGGTAGCCAAAAGCATGGGGTGCAGGGCAACCCTAGAATGCCCCTGGATAATACCATACATAAGACTCCATTACCACTCTGAAATCACCGCATTAGTGATCCAGAATGCCTCTTCCTCCACTCAGAGCCACTCTGCCCTTTAACTATTCATCAGGCAATAACAAGTATGCCAGAGACTTACGGGAAATAAAGAGAATCAAACTGTACCTTGTGAGGGATCGAAATATTCCATCTTTGCTGTACTAGTAGTTTACCTGCTGCCGTTATTGCTAGTACTGTTATCAGCACCATCATTTCTATAACTGCTACTAATATTACTATTAATTAAGTGTGTAAACTACAATTTTTAAAGTTCCTGGGTTTTGCCTGATGAAAGATGATACTGGACATGGCATTACGGGAAGGCGGAGGTAGGCTGGCATTAGAAACCTCAAAGGGAACAGAACAGATCTGCACTTTGGAACAGAGCAGAATTATCGATATATTTTCTTCATCTCCCAACTGCCTAGACCCCAGGCACATCCCCAGCCACACCCAGTCACTCTCCCAACCCTGCTCAGTTCCAACTGTCCATAACTAGTTTAGGCAACTTCAAGGGTTAGGGATGAGGAGTAATGGCCTTCTGTTTGGTTAGAGGAGCTGGACCAAGCCCAAACTCCAGCAAACGGGCTGGGGGAAGAGGAGAGAATGCTTTTTAACATATAAGGCCATTGCCTCTGTCAACATCTCCCACCTTCTCACAGGACGGGCCCTGGAAAGACCCAGACTTTCTTAGCGATGTTAAATTGTCCTGTGTCAAAGTTAAATTTGTGGAAATGTCTAATTTTCCCCTCAATTCCCCAAGTGAACTCTGGAATGTATACCTCACCTTCTCATCCCAGTAGAAGGGCTCCTTTTTCCTCACACCTAGCAGGTAGCTGGTGTGAAGATCAATGATATATGCCTGAGAATGAGGCAGTGAGGAAAGCAAGAACGTACAGCACAGCCCCAGCCCAACCATGAACTAGGCTCCCTTTGAGATCACTCTCTTTACCTGGCAACCGGGCCCCAGCAGAGCGGAGAGAGAAGAAAGTGGCATTTTGGAATCCATTTTGCTCAAGATGCTGAAGGCATCGTGGCAAACTGCACTTTGCTACTGGGGCCAGGTGAACTTGGGGAAAGACCTCACCTACAGGGTCAGTTGGGGAAAAGGTGAGGGGTCAGCCCTGGCGCCCAAGATACCTTCGGAGAGCAGTCGCCTGGCTCGCAGTGGGCGCGGGTGGCCCACCTTGGCGATGCTTCCCGCATTGGACCCAGGTCCACTGGGGAGCGATAGTAGCAGCAGTCGCCGCCCGGCCAGCTGGGTCCCCTTCTGTCTGTCCAGTTATTTATAGGCGAGATTTACCATGGATGCGGGGGAAGGGACGCAACGAGTTTAGGAAGGTATAATGCTAAAAAGTCACACTTTTTCCAAAGCGCCCCCTTCCCAGGTTCTCCTTCCCAGAGCAGCACGGTCCCAGCGGGGAGTGCGCATCGCGGGCGCGCCGCAGTGGTCAGCTTTAACTGGAAGGCCGGGGAACGGGGGCCCGCGCCCGGCGGGAGGCGGGGAAGGCCAGGGGAGGAGGGGCCGGGTGGCGCGCGGCGCGGCGCGGCGCAGCTCACCTGCCAGGCTGTTGTAGCAGTCGATCTCGATGGCTTCCACGGTCTTGCTCTGCTCCTCCGAGAGGCGGCCGGGGTTGGGGGCCCCGGCCGGGGAGGCGGCGCGCGAGTCCCGCTCCTGTTCCCCGGGGACGGGCAGCAGCCCCTTCAGCTCCAGCAACGCCCGGTGATATTTGCCGATGGCTTCGCGGAATTTCTTGTCCTTGTAGCACTGCGCCCCTTGGCTCTTGAACTCGTGCGCGCGCCGGATGAACTCGGCGGGCTCGGCCGCCGCCCCAGCCTGGCCCCGCGTCGGGGCCCCTCCGCCGCCGCCCGGGACGCACAACGGCGGCGGTGGCCGCTGCGCCTCGCTGCCCGCGGGTGGGCTCGGGTTCCCCTTGGTCCCGGCTGCGGAGCCCTTCCTCTCCATTCGGCCGCCGCCCGGCGCCCCGCGCGCGCCGCGATCCTCCCGCCGCCGCCGCCGCCGCGCCCTCCCGGGTTTAAAAGCGGCGGGCGCTCGCCCTGCGTCTGGCAAGCCTGGCCGCGGCCGTGACACCCCGCGGCGGTCTGTCGCCCCGCACTCCCATTCTCCTCGCCAGCTGCGGGAGGCTGCTCTCTCCTCCTCCTCGGATTGCCTTCCCCTCCTTCCCTCCCTCCCCCACTCCCGCGCCGCCCGCCCTCCTCCTCGCCCTCCTCCCCTCCCGCAACCTGCAGGGGGTGGCGACCTGGCCCTCGCGCAATCTGAGGCTAGCGGTATGGGGGACCGCGGGCCTGACTGGGGTGGCAGGGATTGTCCCTGACCCGGAAGAAGCTTGGCTTGCCTGAAGGAGGGAGGATTAATGACAAAGACGGCCCCGTCCTTTCCCATTCAATCGAGCCCTGGGAGACGTGCCTCGTCTGAAAGAGACGAATGGGGGAAGGGTGTGTGTGTGTGTGTGTGTGTGTGTGTGTGTGTGTGTGTGTGTGTGTAAGGGGGACTCCAGCGACAAAACACAGGGAGACTCACCCTCAATAGATTTCTTGGAAACTAAAAGGAAAGGTGCGGCGGGAAGCAAAGAGCATAGGCACAAGCCATAGCTTCTCGTTCTTTACAGTAAGACATTAGTATTTTTAAGGGGGCAGGGCCTCTTTTATGTGGATCCAGGTTGTTCTGAGGTGTGTCTCCGTGTGTGGCCGCCCGGGCGCCCATTTCAGCGTGTGAGGCGTTGTACTCCAGAAGCCTCCGTGTGCTGACACCTCGGTGTGCAGAGACAGCTGTGTAGAATGAGTCACAGATATCAGAGATGGAAAACACCTGTTACTGTTGGTCATTAGGCTGCTTGGCGTGCATGTGTTCTAGTTTCCATTTACGGGACAGTCGAGTGCCTTTCCTCGGGATGCCACTCCTTACTCCATTCATTCTTACAGTCAGCCCTGAGTGTCGGCTGTCCGCTGAGGATTTGCTGAGACCAAGGGGCAGAGATAAGCAAATGACTGCCCTGCTCTCAATTAACTCCCAGTCTCCTGGGGAGAGACACCACCCGCCCTTAGAATCACTCTACCAGTGTTACCAGGAATAGACAGAGCTGTGGAAGCTCCGTAGGGGAGGGAGGGTTGACTGTGTAAGTAGTGGCGGATGAGGAGGCTTTATGGAGGAAATGGCATTCCAGGGCTCTGAAGATGAGTAGTAGAATTTGAGCATGATGAAATAGAAGGACATATCAGCTAGAGTGAGGAAATAGAGAAGTAATGATATTCGAAATCTCCAATGTTTAGGGCATTGTGGTTTGATTTTGTGGCCTAATCAGAAGTAGTAGGAAATGACTGGGTTAGATTATGGAGGCATTTGGATGAAGAGTATGGATTTGATTTTGTAAACCATGGAGAAGCCTGACCTATTTTTTAGTGCTTCCCCTCTCTTACTATGCTGAGAAAAAGTATATATATTCTAGAGCAGTGGTTTTCAAAGTGGAGTTTCCAGACCTGTAGCATCACCATCACTTGGAAAACTGTTAGAAATGTAAATTCGAGGGTCCCCACTTTAGATCTATTAAAATCAGAAATCCTAGAGGTGGTGTCCAGCACCTGTACTTTAAGAAAACCTCTGGTTGGTTCAGATGCACACTCAAGTTTGAGAACCCCTGCTCTAAAACCTTGTTATTCAAAAAGTGTGGGCCTTGGGCCAGTAGCATGAGCATCACCCAGGAGCTTGTTAGAGCATTTTAACAAGATCGCCAAGTGGTTCCTATACCTATCAGAATGTGAGAAGCATTGCTCTCAAGGATTTGCAAAGCACGGAAACGGGTAATTTCCCACTCTACACCGTCCCCCAGGTATAGTCTTTGTTAATATTTTTATGTATTTGCTACCAGTTTTCTATACAGCTGTATTTGCACAAAGTTCTCTTTTAACAAACATGAGTGGTATGAGATGATATATTACAGTTTCCTGCTCTTTTTTACTTTACATTATATGCGATTAATCTTTTAAAGCCTCATTTTTAATGGCCTCATAGTATTCATTTTATGTCTGTATCATAGTGTAGTTAACCATTTTTCTATGATCACATAGATTGATTCCAATTATTAGCTATTACATAGAATACTGAAATAATAAAAATAGATACCATTTATATATAGTGCTTACTTAGTGCCAGGTGCTAGGTTAAGCACTTTACATATAATAATTAATTTAATCCTTATAACAACCCAGTGAAACAGGCACTATTAGTATCCTCATTTTAGATACCAGGTGACAGAGAATTGCCCAAGATCACACCGTAGTAAGTAGTGGAGCTGGGATTTAAATTCAAGCAAACTGATTTCAGAATTTATGCTCTTAACTGAATATATACTTAAGTTTTTGTCCTAATTTATTTTTCCTTACAAGAAATTATGATGTCAATTTTTTAAAATGTCTCGTAACATATTGTCAGTTTGCTTTTTAAGAAAGGTTGACTAATTTATGCTCCCATCAACAATGTACTAGTTTCTCAACATCCTTGCCAACATTGAGGGTTAAACTTTAAAAAATATGTTCTAGTTTAATAAATGAGAACTTTATATTGAATGAACTAGAATCACTTTAGTTATAATTTTCACATGTATAATTGCCACTTATATAGTACTAAGGGCCTTTACTTGAACATAATCTTAATGTACTAAATTATACCTTATCTGTTATAGCACCTTTTCTAAGTGCTTGAACATCTTTAATTGCATTTAATCATCACCCTAGCCTCAGAGAAGGAAAATGATTCTTTACTCACACAGTGGTTTCTGACCACTGAGATATATTAGTTGAGTGGTTAAGAGGCTTTGGACTCAGGTAGGTGTGGGCTAGAATTCTATCTTCGCTGTTTCCTGGGCAAGTTATTCAACTTCTGAAAACTTCAAATTTCCCACTCATTAAATTGGGATACTACTTACTTCATAGAGTTGTGAAGCATACTGCACGTGCTTAACAGACAGTAACTTTAATCATTACTCATTAAGTCCTGTCATTACTGGATCCCATAAAAATGTTATGACAGACTCTAATTAATCCACATTTGCCAACCCCTGGCCCTTTTTACTTTAAGGTGTTGTGTCAGGTAGTGGAAAGAGAAGGTACTGGGGGTTGGATGCTCTGAGTTTTTATTGTTAATTTCTTACTCAGGTAGAAAGAGCTACTGAAGGCAAATACTGGACAAAGATCCAGGCCTGGGATTTGGCTACTATCGGAAATAAGATGTGA
The DNA here is from genome assembly GCF_014176215.1 of Rousettus aegyptiacus. NCBI lineage: Eukaryota > Metazoa > Chordata > Mammalia > Chiroptera > Pteropodidae > Rousettus > Rousettus aegyptiacus. The sequence goes on along the minus strand of NW_023416306.1, from coordinate 150,050,127 downwards.
ATTGGGTCATGATGGTCACAACTGTTTAAAGGTGAGAAATACCGATGTGCCAAATTGCTTTTTGTTTTCCTGCTATGTCCTGGCTCAATGGTAGAGTATCTCATTTTCATAATTTGGGTTCGAGAACAGGTCTGTGAGAAACATGTAATCCACATGGTACTATCCTGTGTATGAAACAGCTCAACACAAGAGCTTAAAACTAGCATGGTTGAAGGAAAACCTGAGTGAGGAAGGGAGGGAATATTATGGGCGGAGGGATAGAGTGAGAGACTTACTATGCCCATCTGTCCCGCTCAGCAGAACTATGTGTGTATGTCTAGAACTGTTTTGTTTGCTTGTTTTCAGTATGTTTCTCTCTGTCTAAGCCACTCATTGGTGAATGTGTGCTGGTTTCTCAGAAATTCTCTTCCCTTCACATGGAATTAAATAGGTGCCAAAGAGAATTTCTCAAACATCCTGTCATTAACTGTTGACCATATTCAGAGCACTATTTTAGGAAGTGAGCAAAGATCCAAATGACAGACAATTTGAGCATGGATTTCAGAATCAGAAATTCAGTGCTTCTCAAACTTTACAGTGCATATGAATTCCCAGGAAATCTTATTAAAATGCAATTCCCTGATTCCATTAATCTAGGATAGGGTCCAAAGTTGTACATTTCTAACAAGCTACCAGGTGATGCTGATACTGCTAGTCCATTGCCCACATTTTAAGAAGCAAGTATTTAGATGAAAAGGATATTCCATCTCTTCCCTTCTCTCCTGGCCTTTGCCTTTTCTCAAAGAGGATTTGTTTATAGATTGGTCAGATTCCAGGCAATTCATTGGCCCACATTTACAGGGCAGGGGAATGAACCTCCACGCAGCTTTCTCTTCTACCTTACTTAGTAGGAACAGGAATGCTGAACCAGGGTCTGCTCTTGGGAGCTGGTCATCTCATTTTCTCTTCCTCAAATGCATCACTGAACATACTTTTGATTGATACTATTTCTGGTCCAAATGTGGTAGGACAGGAGGTAGGTAGATTTTGGTGTGTGGAAGGGAGGGAAAGGCTCTGTGGCTCTTTATTGCTTCAAACTTGTCTTTACAAGGTAGCTCTGCACTAAAAATTTGGCATCTATTCAGGTGAAAATAAAGTAGTATTTTGACTCTTATCTGTTGATGGCCTGTGAATATATTGCTTGCTCCTCACAGGGGAGAAAGGTGATTGAGCCAGGAGGATTTCTAGGACTCATGTTCCTTTAGCCCAATGTCACCAAAACCTCTCCCTTCATTCCTCATGGGCAAGCACTGGACACAGGCCAATTAATTCTGTGGGTGAGCATACCACTAATGGAATAACTCATTACTGCTGAGCTTTGCTGGGAGATTTCTTAGAGGAGATGTATGGGGAGCTATTTTGATGGAAAGAACTTGGTGTGACAGCAGAAGGCGGAGTGCTCCTGCTGGCTTTCTGGGTCTCAAGCTCTGTATCCACCCTGGGTTCTGACCTTGTTTCTGCTTCTCTGAGTCTCCACCTTTCTCGTTGCCTACTGGTCTTAGAAGACTGAAGTCCCCTTAGGAGCTTCTATACTTCCTAAACGGGTGGCATGTGCTGCTTTTTTCTCTTCCTCCAGTTCAGTGTCTTAGGCATATGTGAAAGACATATATTTGTATCTCTTTTATACTAATCTGAGCTGTTCAGGGTTTGGTCACATGCCAAACAAAACAAAACAAAAAGCTATTTTGGGGATGTTTTTCTAATTGCATTTAACTTCACAATTTACCTGAGGAAATTATAGCATTTCTATCACCAGTGTTTATTCATATTCAGTCTTCAGTCATCCTTCTTTGGAAAAGTGGGAGATTTTTAACTATTTCATGCCCACATGTGGCATTAGCCATATGAAGTTAACGTGAGCTTCATGTTTTCATTCATTCCACCACCCGACCCCTCACCCCCACCACCGCGACAAATTTCTCTGCAATTCTGGAGTCCAGTTCTGTCTGGCCTTATTTAGAAAAATAAGGCCTCTCTGCCTATCCCTACTCTCCTACTACTCAGTCTACACTGTACCCCCACAACCTTCTCATCCCCAATATCAATTGTAGCCCTTCGTGGAGGCCACGATGTCAGTTATTGGGATCTGCTTGTCTCCCTCTTCTCGGGGATTCTTCCTTCTGCTATTCCATGTAGTCCTTGTGGAGCTGTCGATTATAGTGTCTGAATCCTCTTCCACCTCCCCCCGCCCCCCACTTTTTAGTGCTATTTTAGTCTGGGCAATCTTATTATTCTATCTCCTCACCTCATTATGATTGGTTCAGGGAGGGGAACATGACCTAAGTAGAGACAATCAGAAATTTCCAAGAGATTTATATAAGAACATTGGGAGAGAAAAGTTCTTTAATTTTGTGAGGATTTGAGGTGGAGCCTATCAATGGCTGTCTTGCTTACCACCTGGAGAAGGCTTAGCTGAAAAATGAAGTTGAACAGAGACAAAAAGGATATGAAGCAGAGACAGAGAGACAAGTATCAATTAAGTTCTTAGATCAGCAGTTTTTAATGCCAGATACCTTCGGACTTCCCAGTATGTAAACTAATGAATTTCCTTTCATACTTGAGCTAGTTTGAATTATCATACAATAGAAAACTATTGGTTTATATATTCCTCTTCAGGCATTTACCCTCTTTACCCATCACCTACTGCCAACCCAGTTTGGGTGCTGTTACATAGCCATGTAACTATAGCCATGTCCCCTGTCTAGAAAACATTCACTTAAAAAATTCTTTTACACTCATTAAAAAATAGTTTACTTATTTATTTATTTTTAATTTTGTATTATGGAAAATTAAAACACAAACACAAAAGAAAGAATAGCATAACAAATCTTCAAGAACCCATCACCTAGCCAGCTAAACAATTAACAGCAACTAATATTATTATCATGTTTTCAGTTTTCTATATGGGCCATGCTCTTAGATCTATGTGCCTTTGAACTCATAGTTCCCTGTGTGTTTCATCATTCTGTATTTCTCATTTGCTTGCTCTTAGAGCATTAGGTCTTTCAAAGTCACCCAGATGTGCTTCAAGATTTAGCACAAGTGTCCCTTCTGCTATGAAACTTTACTGACCTCCATACACAAGTCTGATGTTCCTTCTGCTGTGTTCTGGTAGCTCCTTTTACATACTTTGATATTATATAGCACTTATTCATTCAACATTCATTCAACAAACATAATGAAAAATTTCACTCTTTCAGGCAGGCACTGGAGATCTATCAATGAACAAAACAGGCAAAAGTTCTCACCTTCATGGGGTGGAGGGAGACTGACATGAACAACAAATAGATAAATTATATAGGACGTTAGAATGTGATAAGCACAATGAAAAGGGGAGTGTAAGGGGAGTTGGGCATGTGTGTGTCTTGAAATTTCAAATAAGGAAAATCAGGTAGGCCATACTTATTACACTGCATGATGGTTATCTGCTTGCCTTTTCTGTCTCTGCAACTAGACTATAGCTACTTGAAAGCAGAGACTGTGTCTTATTCTTTTTGTAGCCCCGGCACCTAGTATAGTAATAAACATTTTGTAATGCCTGTGGAATAAGTTATGGAATAAATTGAATAAATAGAATACAAGAGACCGACTTGAAAGACTTTTGATGTCAATGAAGTTTTAAAAAAGATAGTGCATATACACGGAAAAAAATCAAACAGTATTCTCTATAAAAGAATATATAATAAAAATTAATTTTTTCTTCTACCCCCAGACTTAGTCTTCTAAAATTGTTCACAAAGGCATCCACTGTTACTTGTTTCTTATGCATCACTCTACAGATTATGTCTGTCTATCTGTCTGTCTATCTAACTACCTACCTTCAATTATAAGTACAATCTTGAGAATCATTGTATTTCGGTATATTAAGAATTGTCACATTTTAAAATATCGCTGTTTGGTATTTGTTCGGACATAGCAGAATACATTTCACCAGGTTTCAGCTGACAGATATTTAAGTAGTAGTGAAGATATTTTGGTGAGCCACTCAACTAGTTAAGAAGTCGGATTGCACTGTGAGTCTGGTGATCAAATTTTTAATGCTTAACTAAGTTAATAGCTTCCCATGGGGAGGAGGCCAGGCTCCCCACCTCTGCATATATATTTAATTTCACCACAACCCCATGAGGTTATTAAAATGCTCACATTACAAAGAAGAAACCTGAGGTTTTCAGAGTTTAGGTAATTTGCCCAAGGTCATACATCTTAAAAACCGGGAGCAGGCCTGCTTGACTCCAAAGGCCATGTTTTTTCCACCACTGGAATTTTCAGTACCTCTGCTAGGGATGAAGTAAAGAGGCTTTATACAGATGGCCTGGTGGTCTGTCTTGGACAATCTTCAAGATTTTTTAAGAATATAGAAATGCTCTGACACTGTGCCACCCCCCCACCATCCAATTCTCTGCCCTTTAAGCTGCTAAATAGTTTCCCATGGCTTTGTGCCCTAGGAGACTGACCCCTGCGCCAACTGGGCTCTTTTGCCCTCTTGTTGCTGGTCAGCTTTGCCCAAAGGAAGATATCGACATGAGACTGGAGGATGCAGGGAGAGAGAGCGCTATGTGTTTCTTTCTCACTCCCCGCCTGCTCTGGCACCTTGGTTTTGGGGGTGCCCTGTTATTACGACAGTTATGGCTGGGTGCCCCCTCCCCCCATGTCTACCTATCAATGGACTCTGGTGGCATAATTTCTGCCTTTTGCCCAAATATCTTCCTCCTCTTTCTAGTCTTTGGATGCTTCAACATTATTTGGTTCCTATAACCATGCCTGTGCTTGTAAGTAGTATGTATTAAAAGTCTCTTCGGATGAACCATTGGAATTAGAGTTCTTTTCCTGTTATGACCCTATTATAAATACCATTATAAGATGTTATTCCTTCTAGGAGATGCTTAAAGACCTGATACTACAAGACTCGATGAAATTTATTTCTAATGGAAAAATTTCAGGTTAGTAGGATCAGCTATTTGGAGCTAATATGTACCTTTTTACTTTTAAATTCTGTCTACTTGTCAGGAGCCTATTTGGCCAAGTGCTGAGATCTGCTCTGCTGTTGGTATATGAGATTGTACTTTTTTTTTTTTTGTCATTGTTCCGTTTCTCATAATTTTATGTATGTGTCACCAGGCATTTAACACTTTCACAACCTACACACACACATACACACACACACACACACACTTTTTTCCCTTCAGAATTCCTGAATAGAGATATAAGTTATCTATAGCTGCATAACAAATTATCTCAAAAGTTAGCATCTTAAAGTATCATTTATCGATTTTAAACAATCCCACGATTTCTGTGAGAGTGACTTAATTGGGTGGTTCTGGCTCAAGGTCTTTCAGGAAGTTACAGTCAAGCTGTTGGCCAGCAATGAAGGTGTCTGAAGGCTCTCCTGGAGGAGACACAGTTCCAGGCTTACTCACATCATTGTTGGCAGGCTTCTATTCCTTGCCGGCTACTAGATAGACATCTTTGTTCCTTGCCAGATAGGCCTCTCCATAGGCTTCTTGAATGTCCTCATGACTTGGCACCTGATTTCTCCCAGAGCAAGAGATCTAAGAGATCCATAGTCTTTTAAAACCTAATATTGAAAGTGACATACCATCACTTTTGCTGTATTTTATTGGTCAGACTAGTCCTGGAAAAAGGTGATAGGGACTACATAGGGTGTAAATAGCAGATGAAGGGGAACACTGAGGGTAGTTTTGGAGGCTGTCTACCTCAAGAGAGAAGTAGGTACTGTGGTTTTCATTGTACCTAGCTACCTGCCAGAGCTCAAGAAGGTGTTTGTGTAATATCAAAAGAAAGATAAAATGAGGTAAGCTGATCATTGATCACAATATGCAGAAAAGCATGCATTTTTATTATGCATGAAACTTAGGGCATTGAAAGGAATTTAGAACGCATATCTCCTTAGTTAGTTAGTTTGTTTTTCTGTAAATTTAACTTCCTAATTTTAAAATTGAAAAATATTACCAATACATTTTTAAGATGTTAAAATATACTACTCTGTATATAGGAAGTTTGCATAAGATTGTTCTGTCAACTGCTATTGGTCCATCAGTTCTTAATCTTCTGTGGCAATGAGTCATGGACTGCTTTGACAAGTGTTACCAGTAACAGAATCCAGTAGTAGTGGTGGCAGGCATGCTGCCTGCACTGCAGATTTATTTAATAGCATGTTTGGGGGCACTGTTTCTTTCCGGTGTAGTCCCGAGTCTAGCCCTGATTCTGTAAACCATCCCACACATTTTTTGTTTTGCAGTATTTATATTGGCAAATCTTTGGGAATGTTTATATAATGGCTTCCGAAGGTACTATGCCAGGGAAAGTGGAACACAATTTAGATTGAAGCAAATTCATTGATATGGTCACACTTACTGATGGGTTTGGATGTGGTTTCTTTTTAATTGTGATAAAATATACATAATATAAAAATTTATCATCCTAACCATTTCTAGGTGTGCAGTTCAGTGGTATGAAGTACATGCACATCGTTATGCAACCATCACTACCATCCATCTGCCAATCTCTTTTCATCTTGCAAAACTCAAAAACTCTGTATCCATTAAATAGTAAATCTCTCCCTGCCCCCATAGTTTTTTTTAAATTGTTGTAAAAAACATAGAATTTACCATCTTAAACATTTTAAGTGTTTCGTTCAGTTGTGTTAAGTATATTCATGTTGTTGTGAAACAAACCTCCAGAACTTGCTTGTCTTGCAAATCTGGAACTCTCTGCCCATTAAACAATCTACCTCACTTTCCTCCCAGGCCCTGCTAACCACCATTCTACTTTTGGTTTTTGTGAATTTGACTAGATAACTCGTGTAACATTTTCTTTGGGATTACCGCGGCATTATGTAAAACATTTTAAAGTTATAGCATTTTATTTTAAACTGATAGCAATTTATCTTCAATAACACACAAAAACTCTACTCCTTTACAACTCCACCTCCATACTTTATGTTATTGATGTTCTAAATTATATTTTTATATATGTATACCTGTTAAAATAGATTCGTAGTTTTCTTTAATGTTTTTGTCATTTAAATTCTATGTACCGAAATTACAATCTATATTTACAACAGGTTACTAGATTTACACTAAAAGTATAAAAATATTTCTCCAGTAAAGGTAAATACATGGAAATATTGAAGTTATGTTGTTATCAGTTGAAAATAGAATTCTATAACTTTAATTGCAATGGTAACTTGAAGGACTCTTTAATAATTCTTGTCTAGTGGTAATAAATTCCTTCAGCTTTTGTTTATCTGGGAAAGTCTTAATTTCTCCTTAATTGTTGAAGGACAGTGTTACTGAATACAGTATTTTTGGCTGACAGATTTTTTTCCTTTTAGCACTGTAAGTGTATCATACTACTCTGTTCTGTCTGCAAAGTATCTGCTGATAAATTCACTGATAATCTTATGGAACCTCATTTGTATGTCACAAATTGCTTTTCTGTTGCTGCTTTCAAGATCCTCTATTTTTGACTTTAGACAGTTTGATTGTTATGTTTCCCAGTGTGGTTCTTTTTGGATTTGTCCTAGCTGGAGTTTTTTAAGTTTCTTGAATCCGTATGTTCATTTCTTCCCTCAGATTTTGTAAGTTTTATCCATTATTTCTTCAAATAAGCTCTAAACCCCTTTTATTCTCTCTATTTCTTTTTGGGATTCCCTATTATGTATATTACCTCTTGATAGTGTCCCAATAAATACCTTATGCTTTCTTTGCTTTTCTTCATTCTTTTTACTCCACTGATTCAGTGATTTCAAATGACTTGTCTTCAAGGTCACTATTTTTTCTATTGACTTATCAAGTCTGATGTTGAACTCTTGTAATAATTGTTTTTAGTATTGTTATTGTATCTTTAAGCTCCAGAGTTTCTGGGGTTTTTTTTAATAGTTTTTATCTCTTTGTTGATATTCCCATTTTGTTCATGCATTGTTTTCCTGATTTCATTTAGTTGTCTACTTTTGTTCTCTTTTTAGCTCATTGAGACTCTTTGTGGTAGTTATTTTAAATTCTTTGTTTGACAGCTCATAGATCTGTGTTTCTGAAGTTTTATTTTGGTCCCTTAACTGGTCCATGTTTCTGTGTTTCTTTGTTCGCCTTGTAATCTTTTGCTAGAATTTGGGCATTTAAAAAAACAACCACTTCTCTCAGTCTTTGCACATTGGCTTTATACACTGGAAGATCTTTGCCAGTCAACTCAGCTGCAGGTTCTAGGACATTTCAAACCTTTTCTGATCTATTGCACCCCCTGGTGTCTACCTTGCAGTTCTGCACCTCTAACATGCTATTTGCTTTCCAAACTCTGTTTTCAGTGGCTTCCAAACTCTGGTGCCAGTCTTTCAGTGGTCCAAGTTAGGCAAGATAGAAACTAGTCCCTTGGGTAACCTACAGACAAGTTAGAATATTGGACACATGGTCTATTCTTTTGTTTCCGTCCTGAAGAAGAGCCCAGGTATGAGGGATTTTCTCCTGGTTGCTCAGCACTGTACTGCACATGGGAAGGGCAGGGATGGATGTGCTGAATGCTGCAAATTTTTCTACCTCTTTTATTGGAATCCTTTTTGGTTTTAAAATGACCTGGGTACTGTAGCTTCTTGATTGGTCTCTAGAGTGCTCACAGAGGTATTCTAGTTTGTATATTTTTAACTTGGTGTCTCTATGGGGAAGGAGGACCTGTAGCTTCTTAGTTCACCATCTTATATCACTTCACTCTTTTAATCAATCCTTTTTATACTCAAATCTGTTAAATTTGACTACCTGACTGGTACAATATGTTTTCATGGTGTCGTGATGTTTGAACTTGGAAATTATCAAGGTTTCTTGAAAGAATGCGGCATTTCAGACCCAGTAAGAGAGAGCTTTTTTTTTTTTTTCTGAACAGGTGGCTGTTCTTGTGCACCTCAGATCATACTCTTTTACCACCACAAATGTTTGGATTGTGTGGGACCACTCTGGTTTTCTTGTGATGACTGCGAAGTGTAGACTCACACTCTTGGAGCTGCGGAAGAGCCAGATTCCACCCTCTTCTCTTATACTCAAGATCTCTTCAGATCTGCAGAATAGCATCTAAACTGCAGGCTCTGCTGCTGTTACAACAGTCTGTCACCAGCCAAGCTTATCATCCATTATTTATTTTCTTCCTTTAAGTTTCAGAGGCTGTCAATAAATTCAGGGCTGATATGTGGGCCTGGGAGGGAGGTGTTTGGACATAGGGGGAAGTACAGCAGAGAAAAAGAATGGGGATGGACAGATAGCTTCATTTGTACTTATTTCTCTTACATGTACCAGATAATCTGGTAATAGGGGTGTAAAATATCTGAACTTGAAATTCAGGGTTCTCTGAACTTTTTTAATGAATCAATTCAAGCTCATTGGTAGGATCAAGAAGGCTGCTTAAGGCTCAATTTAAGAGAAAAGCACGTGAAAGCACATATTACACCACATAGATGGAGTTTATTAACAATTTCCCTTTCTTTACCTCTTTCATTTTTCTCTCCTTCCAGTCTTTCTTTACTTTTATTTTCCAGTAACTAAGTTTGCGTTATAGTTGACAGATGTGTTCTGTGTCCATTGAGTAGCTTTCTGTGCTGAAGGCAAGGCACTGCATTGTTTTGAGTTGGCTGTTATTTAATTCACAAAGTAGTAGCGTTATCAGGGCCACCTCAGCATGTAGGAGTAGATGGGGGGAAATCCGGAGACGAGTTCAGAATAAAGGCAGATAGACCTGAAAGAGGGGCTGGGAGGGTGGCGCAACGGTATTGTAGAAGTTGAGGGCTATCAGACAGCTACAGGACAAGTACAAAAGGGCAAGCCAAGTCTTAGTGCATTAGCTTGAAGACTTTAGGTAGCACCATGCTCAGGATTTACTTAAAAAAAAATTTTTTTTTAATTATAGTGGTCTATGTTACCAATCCTCTTTTTTTTTAAGCCAGAGAAAAATTAAGTGTTGTTTTACTTTGTTTTTGTTTTGTTTTGTTTTGTTTTGTTTTGTTTGTTTGTTCGTCCTGGTAAATCTGGGCTCTATAGTCCCTCCTGAGCACTGATAAAGAAATCCATCCAGCCTCGCATTTCTAAAGCCAATAGACTATTGCTTGGCGAAGCAGAGCCTCCTGCCGGCAAAAGTGGCTTCTATTGTATGTGCCCTCCTGATCTGTGATGCCGGAAGCCAAGGTTCAGTTCTTTCCCTGTACCTTCAGGGTGGAAAAATAAATCTCCCTGCCTCAACTTGGCCCTGGGCCAATCTGTGACTGGCTTGACCTGCTTCTTCTTCCTTAGTTACTTCCAATGCTTAAGCTAGACCAAAACTTGTTAAACTGGTTAAACTCAACACAACCACTCAAAATAATAATTTTAATGATGTAACTTACATGAGTTAAAATGGTTACTGCTCCAAGGTCCAGGAATAAGTCACTGAGTCTTTAAACAGGTGGCAGCAGGGCATTGAGTAATAGGAGACGGACGTCAGAGGTCACTCAACCGAAGTGTAGTGATTGCAGTGAGGATTCTGAAATCAGCCTTTTGTGTTAGACTCCTGGCCCTGCCACTTATCACTAAGCCAGTGACAACTTTTTTATGCTCCAAAATCCCCATCTTAAAAATAGAGTATGCCTTCACTCCATCTGAAGATGATACAAGATAGACATTTAGAAATCTTCTTGACTGCCTGCCTTCAGAACTCAAAAACCAGGATTGTGGTAACCTTTGGGTTTTTTGTGTTCCCATAGAGATGCCTCCTATTAAATGCCTGATTACTTGCACCATAGGCTTACCTTGGGGAGCCTGCCAGCATCACTACCTCCTGAAATGAGACACAACTGTCTAACTGAATTGAATTTTTCTCAAGATGAGACTGGTTTAATGATAGAACAATCTATCAGTCCAGCTTCTGGAATGTGAAACTCATCTAGGGAAGTTTCAGAGGAGGGAAATTTGGGAGTTCAGAACTGGCCACCCAAAGGTGCCTCAGTGGTATACAGATTACTTTGAGCTAAAGGCAAATTTAGCCACAGGCTCAAGAGAAAATTATGCCCCTCACTTTAATTACCTAGAAAAATTTGAATTAGGGGACTTGCCATAAGATTCTTTTGACCTACCTCTAGGGCAAGGCAAACTTCTATTTACTAAAGTTCTATTCTTATCCTACCATGAGCCTTTGATGCCCCCAAAGTGCATTACCTCACCTGTAGCTCAGAATGTCTTATATACCTCAATCCCCCTTACTATCTCTGAGCCTCCCGGGCATGTGGGGATCTCTGACTCTCTTATGTATGTGGGGTTCCCATACATATAAATATATTAAATTTGGTTATTTTCTCTTACTAAAAAAAAAAAGGAAACAATAGTACTTACTTCATAAAATTGTTGGGAGGATTAAAAGCCAATATCCATGTCAAGTATTTTCATTGTTTCTGGGGCATAATAAATGTGCAACACATGTGAGTTATTTTTGTGGTAGTTATTGTTACCGTCAAGATTAAGATAATGGAAAATGAGTCAGTATAGCATTGTTGCTAAATGATGTGAACTCTGTGACCTTGGGAAAGCTATTTAACCTCTCCAAACCCCAGTATCCTCTCATAGGATTATTGCGAGATTCACATGGAAAAATGTTGTCTGTACTTAGCTCAATATCTGATCAATGTTAGTGGTTATTATTTAGTCAAACTAAGATATAGAGAGACTTACTGCCAAGCTAGGAAAACACTTTAGTACTCTCTAAAAACAGGGTGGGTGGGGAGACATAGAGAAGTTTATGGTTGAAAGCACCTGTTAAAGTGTGAATTCAAAGTTCTAATCTCTTTTTTAAACCATAGAAATCAACCTAACGTATGTTTAGTCAAACGACACCATCATTCCCATTTAGGCTGGGCTCTTCCCTGTGACTGTAGGCCTTGGAGTCAAATGTGCCTCTATTGCTCGTAAGCTTTGTGACTTTGGGCATTTTAGCCTCAGTTTTTTTCTCTGTAAAGTGGGAATAACAATAACATCCATCTCTCAAGCTTGTTGTGAGAATTAGATGAGACTGTTTATATAGTACTTAGCCCAGTGCCTGATATTTGGTTAAGTGCTCAATAAATGGTAGCTATACCTAAAAGACAAACATTTTTTTAAAGAAGGAAGTGTTTTTTTACAGCTTTATTGAGATATGATTCATATACCATACAATTCATTCTTTTAAAGTGTACAAATTAATGGCTTTAGTATATTCAAAAAGTTGTGCATTATTCTTCTGTACCCATTAGTTTTTACCCCCACCCTCATTCCTCAGCCCTAGACATCACTAATCTACTTTCTATTTCTATAGATCTATCTTTATGGACATTTCATATGAAGGAATCATATAATATGGGGTTCCTATGAAGTTTCAATGGGACAAATATACTGTATACTTATTTATGTGCCACATGTATATCAGTGCTTTATATAGAGAGAGGTTTTCTTTACACCCCCTCTCAAGAACCAGTTTTTATTGCCTCCACTGAGCATGCACCATCCAAGGTGACATTTGATTTTCCCACAGAATTTTCCTAACCAGCTGCAGATACCAAAACTGTGAGTCATTTGTTGACAATACACGATTATCCAAATGAAGAGTTTGTGTAATTGATTATAATTATTACCACCACCTCCAGAAACTGGGTACAAGCGAATGAACTCTTAATGAGCTTAAATAGAAGTGAATGCAGTTTTTCTGACAAGGCTCAAATATGACTTCATAAATGCAAACACCTAATCCCCAAATCTGGACTCTTACCTGCATCTACCTTCAAATGAGCCTATCGGGTAGCTTCAGGTTTCCTGCCTGTTCCTTGCTCAGGCTTATATTCTTTTTTTGCTTAGTCTATAGGTAGTACTATCTCCAGTCACACCCTTCCAACCATTGTTCATAGAACTTCCAGGTTGGGCTTTCTAAAAACAAATATCTCACATTTTATTGCCCTAAGTAAAAAATTCTTTAATGGTTCCCTCCTTGCCTACAGAATTAAGCCCAAATGACTCATTGTGGCATACAAGCCCTCCAGTTACTTTAATTTGCCTCTTGCTGTAGCTTATACTTACTAATCTCACTCATTATCCACCTTATCCCCAATATCTAGACATAGGGAAATGTTTGTAAAACTTTTTGAATATTCCAGGATGTTGTGTGTCTACATATTTCTGTTCCCTTCCTTTTTCCTCCCTTCTCTCTCTCCTCCCCCTCTCACCCCATCTGGAAAAACTTCAACTTTTATGTCAGCTCAGACGTCATTTCCTATATAAATCCTTTGCCAAAAACTTGGCCCCATTGCTCCCTTCGTTTTCTGGATAGAATTTCTTAATCCCCGGAGTGTAGTAACAGAATAATAATAAATATTCATAATGATTATTTATCGAATAAATGAAAAAATAGGTGTATACGCTTTCCTTAATTAGTAGAAGAGTTTGGTGGTGGTGGTGGTGATTTTTTTTAATATTATATCACTGTCTAGGAGAGCTTGCTCATCCCCATGAGCTTCAATTACCAACTCAGCACAACTAGCTTCTAAAGAAGCTCCAGTTCTGTGTCTCTTATTGCTTACCAGATAGTCTAGTGGGAAAAAATAAAGCAGAGGCAAGGACAGTAATCAGAAGTCTATCACAATAATCTAAGTGAGAAGCGGTGAGAATGAAAATGAGAGAACAAATTGAAGAGAATTTTGAGATCTGAGTTGCGTTCCAGCCAGATGGGGAGACTCTTGCCAGTGCTCTGAAATGACACAGTACGTGCAGACGCCTACTTCCCCTGTGGCGAAGGCTTACGCCAGTCAGTGCTCACAGGACTGAGGAAGGTCAAATATTTTCAGAGTACTACTCCTTTTCCTTTCCCTTCTCATCTTAAAATCTGACATTTTGGTAGGAAATCAGCAGAGTTGGGAAACAGGAAGGAAAACTCCACTTTCTCTTCTCTCTACCCAACTTCTAAATCTAATCTTTGGTCTTCAGCTTCCTAGATATAATATATAAAATCAAGACTGCCAACTACCTTTATGTGATTTCATGACAGACCAAAAAATTTCCTTTATGCCCTCTACTCACAATTTATGGCTTTTGGCAGACTAGCACCCTGAATATCTGAACCCACCTTAATTTTATCACCAGATCTGCATTCTTCTGGATTCACATTGAGGAGCATGGCTCCAGAACAAAATCCTATGTGTGATCTGTCAGGTCTGACCACAGGCAATTAATTACAAGACTTTGCCTGGCGGACCTCGTGTGGGAAGCTGCCCTCCCCACACCAGGCTTGGTGCACAACCAGTGGATTGTAGTTATATGGAAGGAGTTGTAGTCAAGGACTCAGGTCCTCTGGGGCCAGCCATGCTCATATGCATACCTGCCCAGGCGCTTCCACGTGGAGTCTTCTTTATCAGTGGGCTTTGGTTGAGACACTTTCCAAGCCTCTCCACCAAGATCTTATTATTAGAGACCTTTGGCTGAGGCAGTTTTCTCCACTTTGACTCAGTACCTTTTCACACCTAGACTTCCCCCTCCTCCTGTGGCCACACAGGTCCATAAACAAGCAGGAACTGTTCAGGGTTCCTTGATAGTCAGATGACAACCCTCATTCGTGCTTCCGTCTGATCCTTGCCTGGAGCCCTTCCATGTGGAAAAATGAAACGCTGGAGAGCCAGTGCCTTTCTTTTTTGCCTCTCGCCTGTGCTGTCAAAGTAAGTGAATAAAGTGGTTTGATTGTTACTTTCATTTTGGCTTGTTATACTAATTGACCACTTCACTACCTGGCAGCTTGGTACACATCTGTTTGGTTTCCCTGTCTTTTAAATAAGTATGTGAATATTCCATCCCAACTCCCTTGTATTAAGGGATCTGGGGTCTTGAAACAAGAGCTTTTTATTATACATGCCATTTATTCTACTTTTTCTTTACACTCCAGCAAGATTCGAATATTTTGAGACAAGGAGAATGGATAATCCAGATGCACATTAGACTACACTGGACAGAAGATTGAAACCTCTAAAGCAAAACAAATAGTTTTGCTTGGCCTACAGAATGATATGACTAATTTTGGCCAGATGGAACATGATTATGAATTAGCTACAGGTAGATTAAATTTGAGACACTACACAATGATCCACCGCATAGCTTTAAATTATACAGACGAGGCTTTTTGCCCATGGTGGTTTAATTATTTTCTTGGAAGACATTATACGTCTTCGCTCAGGAAGCCTAACGAATTTATAATTACCCTTTCCTCTGATGTCCACAAGTGATGATTCCCCATCTGAGTTGATAAAGAAGAACCCATGGCAGAAAACATTACTGATGTGTGAAAAACTGAGGCCAGCATTCCTTTGTTGACCATAACCATTTTTGCACATACCCAACAGCCAATTAAGTGCTTGCAGAGGAGGAGGAGGAGAGCAAATTTCTTTTATCCCTCCAAGGTCTATATCGCTATTACTTGGATGCACTTAGTTTAGTGCATCATCACTTCTTGTCTGGATTGTTAGGAACTATTGCTTAGTATGCATCCAATTCACTCTCCACCCTGACATCTGAGTTCCCATTGTCAAATGCAAGCCTCCATTGACTGGGCAGTGCCTTTAGGATCAAGTCAAACTCCTAAGCAAATAAACTCTGAAACAAATAGGGCTCAAGTATCCCTTCCAGTTTCATCCTCCAGGAGCATCACATTGTATGCTTAAGGCACAATATACTTGCTCTCCTTTGAACAAGATCCGTTCTGTGACTTTTTACCAGCGATTCCCCTAATCAGAGCAAAATGCCCATCTTCTTTCCTCTTCTAGAAAAAAAATCATATGTATCTTTTGTTACTAGTTCATATTTCCGTTGTAGTGTTCAATATGTTAAAGACAGAACAGCAAAATGGGAAAGAGTAAGGGTCCTGGAGACTTGGGCTCTATCATCTGTCACTGTAACCTCGAGTGACTTGTTTAACTTCCTTAAGTTTCTGTTGCCTCATGTGTAAGTTGGGAACTTTCCCCTCCAAGCTTTATTGAAGTGTGATTGACAAATAAAAATAGTTTATTTTAAAATATATTTATGTCATACAGTGGGATGATTTAATACATGTATGCATTGTAAAATGATTACCACAATCAAGTTAATTAACACATTCATCACCTCATAATTACCTTTTTTTCTTTTGTGGTGAGAACACTTTAGATTTACTCTCAGCAAATTTCAAGTATAAAACACAGTATTATTAACTATAATTATCATGTTGCACATTAGAACCCCAGAACTTATACATCTTAGAACTGCAAGTTTATACCCTTTAACCAACATCTCGTGATTTCCCTCAGCTCCTGGCAACCACCATTCTACTTTGTGATTCCGTGAGGTGGAGATTTAATAGTAACTAATGTATGAGGTTGTTGGGGGGGATTAAATACAGTCATTTCTTTGAAGTGCTTAGTACACTGTGCCTGGCTTATCAGAAGTACTTAATATGTAAATATTTGTTATTTCTATTTTTGCTGACATTTTTTCCAACTCAGTTGTATTTTAACTTTGTTATGATTCAGCTTAACTCACTTTTCTGCCTAGCATTCTATTAGTTTGGGTGAGAAAAATGACCAAGGAAACATTACCAACTCTAGTTCATTTATTACTTAATATTTTCTGCATCTTAAGGAATATAGTTGAATAAGTTATATTTTACTGCCATGTGATAGTAATAATTATAAGTGTAATTCTACCGGCAACTATTAAGTCAGGATCAAGCCTTTGTATTTTGGGGATTCTATAGAGTCCAGTCAGGAACTTTTAGTGCTTTGCTTTAATAACAAGCAACATTAACATAAAATAATTTAAAGATTCTACCTTTGTAAATCTTTCTACCTATGTTCGCTATGGCTGTATGGAGAAAAATGTTTTTATTGAATTTATACACACAAGTGTGATTTTAAATACCACTTTAAACTTATTCATTCTAATTTCATAATTGACTTATTTCCATGTTAATTACATATCAAATCAAATTTATTTTCATTCTATAATAAAATGTCACAGAAATCATTCTGATTTTAATCTTGCTTTTGAGATATGACAAACTCATATGTAAATACAGGTTTTAGGTAAGAGGAATAATAGAATTTACAGTAAAAATTAATTACAAATTACTTGTTTTATCTTTGAATGTATACATGTGTACAAGTATGTCTTATTCATCTAAAAATACAAATTTAAGCATGTTCACAATAGAAGCCTTCCCCCATTATTCCATAGTTTGTCAAGTGCTTTACAGTTGACTTGTCTTCTGTAAGTCCATAACATTTATTATATCGCTTTTCACTGTAAATTACACTATTGGTTCACATGGCCATTCTGTACTCACCCATAACTGACAGCTGAATGAATAATTTAAAATGAATAGATGAATGAATTCCAAGAAGACAAATTGTTTCTCTGAGTGATTTGTCCATGAATTAGACAAATATTTTCAGGTTTATATATGGCATATTAAAAAACAAAGCCCTGAATGCTAACACACAAACAAAATAGCTTTACATTTTACATGGGTGCACTGTATATCTAAATAGTATATTCGTGAATAGTCTTCATTTGCATATAGCTTGAGAATAACTCATGGTATGGAATGATGACATGAGAAAAGATGCTGTATTGCAAAGTCTATCATTTCAAACCTTTTTTCCGTTTTTAAGTTTTATTTTGCTGTTTCTAAGTTTTATTTTTTAGCTGTTTTTAAATCTAGATCTGTAAAATGACTGAATCTTACACTTCAGCACCTACAGGAAAGTAAAGAAGTAGCTCAAGTTGTATGTCAGATTCACAGAAAACCATACTCACAAGGACGGTGATCTGTGAAAAGAAGAGTTACTTTATCTAGCAGGAAATGGAGCATGAACCCAGAAATTTTCTTCCTACAATTAAATATTTGGTAAATGTTCTTATAAAAATGTACTCTATATATGGCTCTAAGAAAATAAAATTGTCATTACATCTACATATTTTAGATTTAGAAATAGATAAAATGTAAACTAGAGGAAAACTCAGCAGGAGAACACAGTTATTAGAGAACACAAAGAGCATAATATCTAGAGAGGCAAGCCTGGTATCAGAGTTACCAGGCAACCCATCCCAAGAGAAAGAAACCTGAAAGAGGATTGGGAGATAGAGTCGTCCAATCATCCAAACGCCTGGGCAATTAGGTGTCTGAGAAGAAGTGGAAATGAACATGTTATCATTTCATGGAGGCTTAAGAAAATTTAACAAGTCAGCAGAGAGATAATGAAGAGATGGGAACTATTTGCTGACTTAGACACTCTTTACCATTCTTGCTTTCTCTCTACTAGCCTATCTCCCTCCAACTAAAATCACATTAATCACTAATTGGCAGCATCTACACAGTAATAAACTTAAAGAAGGAACATGAGTGAAGGAAGGTAGAACCACTTTAAAAGGTTCAAAGACATAAATATTCTGTGCGATTCCAGAATCCGTGAGGAGCTCAGTATTGTAGGGGTTCGGTGGTGGTTTGGGGATGGGGGATAAAGCTGAAAAGCAAGTTGAGGCCCACTTACGTTTCATCCTATGGGCAGAAAGTAGGGAGTCAGTATAGATTTTAGAAAAAGAAAACTATTTAAAGAAAAGTTCCCCGAGCAACAGTGATCAGGGAAGCCAGAATGGGTGAGGGGATTAAAAGAGCAGCAGTGGTATGCAAAGGAGCCTGATGCAAGCAAGGGGCCTGAGGAGAATGGACAAGATTCGGTGCTACATTGGATGTGGGCAGTAAGGAAGAAGGAAGGTGAGGTTTCCTAGCTAAGATCAAGAACCTAGGCAGGAGTAAAAATCTTTCAGTCTGGTACACAGAGCAGCAAGTTGGAGCTGTTAAGATTGTGTTCCTGGAATTCAGGAGAGAGGTCTCTGGATTAGGCTACTTTGTAAACCATGACAAGAGGGATAGAAACTGAAGCCGCAATGTGAATTAGATAATCTAGAAAGGAGAGTAAAAAACCGGAAGATAGAAAGATGAAGCACAGAATTAAGGATCTGAGAACTCGTGGACAAAAGTAAGAAAGAGAAGCCAATGTAAATGATAAAAAGGGAATGGTCTGAGAGGCAGCAGAAATATTAGAGGAGGGCAGGGCTATGGAGACAGGAAAAGACAGTTTGGAGAAGTTGTCGGTGTCCATATTCAACACTTAAAGAATACATTTCTTAAGCACACATGATCATATAAAACCTAAAGCAAATCTAAACAAATATCGAAGAATAGGTATTAAATCAAACATGTTTTCTCAGAACAATGCAATTAAATTAGGAATTAATAATAAAAAGATAGATTTAAACATCTCATATATTTGGATGTTAAAAAACATACTTATAAGTAATTCATATCTCAAAGAAGAAAGTGAATTAAAATTTAATGAATACTCAGAATAAATGATAATGAAAACACTACATCAAATCTCGAAGTATACAATGAAAATGTTTCTTTAAGGGAAATTTATAGCATCCCAGGCTTATTTGAGAAATGAATAGAGGCTGAAAGTTAATGAGCTAAATATTCATCTTATTAAATTAGAAAAACAACAGCAGAATAAAGCCTATGAAAGTGGAAGGAAAGAAAGAATAAAGATAAAATAAGTGAAATAAAGATACTATAGAGCAAATTAATAAAGCTAAAAGTTTTTCTCTAAAATACAGTCAAATTAGACAAACCTTTGGTGACATTGTGGAAAAAGAAAGAAGACACAAAAATGACTAAAAATGGGGACATATGTGCAGATATAGCCTGGATTATAAAGACAATATGAGAATACTATGAACAATTTTGTTACTAAGAAGGTCTAGGAATTACTGTCTTTCCTGTAATCTTGTTTAGGAAACTACCTAATCCTCTCCTTGAAGTCTCTAAGAGTAAAGCAAGCTCTACCAGCAGATTTCTAAGCTATTGCTACAGCCACCCCCTTCCCAAAATTTACTGGGATTGTCATTTGAGATAAAACAATTTGATGGTGAGCATCACTTCTGGGGCTCTACTCGCTGTTATCAGCAGTTAGTCAAGGATCTTCCTTGGGATATTCCTTTTGCTTCACTCCAGAGTTAGCCAAGCATCTCAGGGGCATTCTTGACCCAAAGAATGTGAACTGTTAGCCAACTTTGAATGCCATACTGGAAGTCTGGTCGATTTAGTCCACCTTTGCTGTTGCCCTTTGTTGCCTCATCAAGTCTTATTTGAGGTTCAGTGCTCTATAATCTTGTGGACACTTGACCACTGTCCATCAATGAGAATAAAATCCAATGAGAGATTCTTGGAGAAAAGATGATTCTGTTTCTTTTAAGCGAATCTTATCTGTGCTCTATGTTTGAGATTCTAGGGTTGAGCTCTTAATGATCAGATTTTTTGGTTTTCAATTAGAGCCACTTCCTAAGGTGAACAGCTGTCTTTAGAGGTATTGCCCCAGGTCAGGTTTCAGCATTTGACATGCAGAAGTGGTGTCGATTTTCCCACAACCTTTAAAATACACAATATTGGTAACATATTGGTAGGCCACTCTCAGAGGTTCCAGGGTAACTTTCCAGAGATTCTTCTGAAGTAATTCTGAGGTCATTTTCTGTCTAGGAATTACTATCTTGCCTGTATTATGAAGCAGTTAGAGTTTTCCTCACTAAATACGAGAGGGAAAAAAAAACCCACACCCACACAGATTTAATATTTGCTAGAATACTTTTCTGCTGGATACTACATAAAACACAAACACGTGTTTTTTTTTCCTATTCTGTGAATTTCTAGAACATTAGCATAAACAAAGTTGTTGTTGTTTATTCTGCATTACACTAACATCAAGAGAGATTTTGGGAGTTTTCTTGTAACTTCCCATGAATCATTTCCATTTAATGATATCATTACATTTTGTCTGTTATTGAATTCCAGAAGTTTCTTACTGACCTGAGGGCCATTGTATCATCTGTTCATTTATACATGGTTTATTTATTCAATAATTATTTGTTGAGCCTCTATTATATGGAAGATACCTTACCATCCAGCAGATACATACATGACCATGTCCTCATGGAGTTTACAGACTAGAGAGCTTCTTTTTAAAAAAGAGTCTGAATTCAGGTCCCAAAATTATAGAGATATTTCTATAAGGAAGGCCACATGTTTCTGTAGGTAAAGAAGTGAGATGACATGACATGAATAAATTTAGAATATTAGAGAGAATGTTAGAGATAGTGAAACATAGTGATGGGAAGCAGTGTGTCAAGTATTTAAAAGGAGCCAGTATGAGGAAAAGCTGTTTATCTGGATGGTGACCATATGGAGGGTGTTGACTATAGTGCATTATCAACCACCAATGAGCATCATTTCCTTTTATCAATCAGAAATTATTCCCACCCTCTTATTGAAGAGCTTCTTATTTTTCTTTTTCACTTGCACTCTCATGCTCGCATATTAAGTGATGTAAATCCCCAAACCACAAAGCCTCAAAAGGGCACATTGAATGTAGGGGAGGCAAGTACAAATTTTTAGCATATCCTATAGAAAAGAGAGTAGATTAACCAGCATTACTGATTTTATAAAAGATCATTCACAGCAAAAATTGTGTGTGTGTATGTGTGTGCGTGGTTTAACACACTAAAACCTTATTTCCTGCCTTTCTCGAGGCCCAGTGTGGGTCAGCAGGGTGGCTCAGCACCGGTGGCCAGTCATTCAGAGACACTGGCTCTCCCCGTTTTCAATCCTTGGCTTTAAAGTTTCCCTGACATCTGGCAGGTGGCTACAGAGAGAAAAAGTGGAAAAGGCACCAATGCTTTTAACCACCTTGGCCTGGAGATGATACTCATCACTTCTACCCACATTCCACAGTTGTAAGGGGAGTGGAAAATGTACATTAGCTGTGTGCTCAAGTAGATAAATTTGAGAACAGCTAGCTCATCTGCCACAGTCTCCTCATTTGCAAAATGAGAATCATAATAGCTTCTGCCTCATAAAATTGTGAGAGAAAAATTAGATAATTCATCATAGTGCTTAGCATAGTACTTGATCCATAGTAAGTGGTTCGATTAACAGCATTTTTGACATCCATAAGCAAATTTCCGATCAGAACTAATACCTTTGTGGCATTTTACTCCTTAAAATCTTTAATAGCTTCTCATTTTCTTTGAATAAAACATAAATTATTTACAAGACCTTCTATCATCTGGCCCCTGCCTTCATTCCAAGTCTCTTCCTACCATTTCTCCTTTACTTATATGATCCAGTTTATATTGCCTTTTTTTCTGGTTCTCAGACCAAGTCCTTTTCCACTGCAGGGGCTACAGTTCCCTCTACTTGGAATGCTTGTACCCCAGTTCCTCACATGGCTGGTTCATGATCAACCCTCCAGGTCTCAGCTCAGATATATCACTTCCTCAGAGAGGTCTGTCCTGATCATCCTACCCAAAGAAGCTTCCTCAAGTTATTTCCTATCTCATCTTTCCCAATATTTGTTATCATAATCTGTAATGCTCTTGTTTACTTATTGTCTGTCTTTTCTGTTAGACCTGTTGGCTCCCTGAAGCCAGAGGCTTTGTTTGTTTACTGTTTTATTCTCTGCATCTAGAGCTAAGCAAAATATCTAGTAGGCATTAAATAAGTGATAACTAACTTAATGAAAGAATGAGTTAACCGAAGATAAATTGAAGATCTTCTCAGCTGGGTGTTTCACCTTAGCCTACCAACATATTTACATTTCCCTATTATTTCTGTACAACTTCCAACCAGTGCTCTAGCTCTAGCCTCCCCTCTAGCCAGCTTTCTGAAAATACAGTATCCATCCAATGCCATTTCCCTTTAATCCTGAACATACTCTCCTCTGGCTTCTGCCCCTATCATTCCACAGACACTATTCTTTTTGGGGGGGGGGGTGGGGATCCTATTTACCAAATCCAATGCCTTCTCCCTAGCCCTTACCTCACTTCTCTGTCTGACACTGTTGAGTACTTCTCATCTCCTGAAGCTCCTCTGCTTTGACTTTATACTTTCCTATACAGATATATCTGTACAGCAATAGTTGTCAAACAGGGGGCGGTTTTGCCCCCTGAGGGGATATTTTGCAATGCCTGGAGACATTTTTGGTTGTTCTAACTAGGAGAGGGGCTGCTACAGGCATCCAGTGTGTAGGAGCCAGGGATGTTGCTAAACATCCTGCAATGCAAAAGATAGCTCCCCATACCTCCAGTAAAGAATTACCTGGTCCAAAATGTCTGTAGTGCAAAGACTGAGAAACTATAGTATATAGCACGTCCTGCAGATACTTCATGCACAACATGGACATATTCAAAACTAAGTCATTACCCCCCCCTTTTTTTTTACCTACTCACTTTTTACTTGTTATTCCTAATCTGATTAATGGTGCTTAATTTTTTAAATGTTTTGGAAACCATTTTTTATTTCCTCTCTCTCCTTCATCAGGCTCATTCATCTATTGGTCACTAATTCTCTTTTGATGCTATCTCCTAAATACCTGTAATCCTTTCTCTTCCCTAAGTTACCACTGCTTTTGTATGAGTTTAGACATCATTTACCTTGCAACAGTCTCCTAAACTGACTCCCTGCTTTGAGTTTTATAAACATTTCCAACTCATCTTCCTTGAATAATCCTTTTAAAATGGAAGCCAATCACATTTCTCCCACTGCCTACAAGATAAAGGCTGAGGTCCCAGGTCTGGCTTACCATGCTTACCATGTGCTTTATTACTTACAGACCTTTGTTCTGTTGCTTTTCTGTTGCTTTTCTTCCTAATCTCCTCTCCTAATAAAAACACAAGAAAACAAAAGCAACAAAAAACAAAATGCTTGATGTTTCATACTTCTGTTTATTGGACATGATGTGTTCCCCCTTTTTGAAATGCCCTCCCTCTCCACCCCTCCTGAAAATTTCCTGTAGGAAAAATCTTTTAAAACTCTGCTCTGTGCATATGCATACTTCTACTGGGACACTCATTATATACACACCATTTCAGGAATAAAATCTCAGTTCAAAAGTTTTAGTGCAACAAAAATATTTTTATTCCAATTAGATTGAAAATTTTTGAATTCCTAGTCTATGAGGTGGGAAATCCCAGTGGTCCTCTTCCCTTGCCCCTGGGTTGTGCTTATACTCTGGGAGAGCCTTCATAGTACCTCAGTTTTGGGGATTTTGTAGGCACCCACCTTTCATCCTTATACACAGGGGTTCCTTTATATTTTGGGGTTCTATTTTAGGTATCTGTGTCTTGCTTGCAGATATTATTTTGCATTTATGGGGCAATACTGGAGCTTGAGAATCTTTCTGAGACTTTCTTAAAAATCTTCCTATGGCTTCCCCATACCATAGAATTATACCCTCTCTGGCATCTTGTTACCTACCCCGCATCACCGGGAATGCAGATACTAGGTCTTTACAGAGACCCGGCATTATTCCCTTTCTTTTAATCTTGTTAATATTTTACTTCAGAAACATTTTCTGTCTTGTGAAATTTTTGCGTCAGA
Source organism: Rousettus aegyptiacus (assembly GCF_014176215.1). Taxonomy (NCBI): domain Eukaryota; kingdom Metazoa; phylum Chordata; class Mammalia; order Chiroptera; family Pteropodidae; genus Rousettus; species Rousettus aegyptiacus. The sequence goes on along the minus strand of NW_023416306.1, from coordinate 150,025,593 downwards.
GACATCTAATACATTTATTTAAAGAGTTTAGACATTTAATGGATTTAAGCAACATAAAAATTAATGACTTTCAAATTCTTTCTGCTTAGCCCTTGAGGCAGGGTGAAAAACAGAATGGCTAGGAGCTTCTAAATCTAACAGCTCAGTGGATGCATTTGAGGGAGCTTTTAAACTTAAAGATGCTCCCATCCTCAACTCTACATAATCAGAATTTGTTTTTTTTTTTTTTTGAAACAATCGCTGAAGATCCAGGTAAAATTTTTGAATCTCTCAATGGTAGGCAAGACTCTCTGAGCCTTTTTCCTCAGTCTCCAAATTGTTCGTTGTGCCTCTTGGTCTCTTTGCAGCAGCACTGCTCTCTCCTTTCTCCATCCTCCTCTCCACGCGCGGTCCCACCTTTCAGCCCTGCATTTCTCCGCCCCGCTCCGCCCCGCCCCGCCCCGCCCCGCCCCGTCCCGCCCCGCCGCCCGGCGCCGCCCCGCCCCGCCCGGCCACGCCGCCCCGCCCCGCCCGGCCACGCCGCCCCGCCCGGCCCGCCCGCCCGGCCCCGCCCGCCCGGCCACGCCGCCCGGCCACGCCGCCCGGCCACGCCGCCCGGCCACGCCGCCCGGCCACGCCGCCCGGCCACGCTCCCTGCCTCCTCCCTCCCCCTGCCCTATCTTCCCGGCCTCGCAGACTCCTCCCTCTCTGCGTTTCTCCTCAAAGTCCCTAGGATCTGCAACCCGCTGCTTCCGTTGTCGTAGTACTTACGTTTTCTCTGCGCCGGAAGAAGAATTCGTGAGCGCTTTTGGAATTATGGCCGCCGTGGATATTCGAGGTAATCTGTGCTGTTAGCCTTTGTTTCCTTGCTGTCTGGGGTCTGATTTAGGGCTTCATAGCTCGTGGGAGCAAGGTTCAAGTTCCTTTGTGGTGTCTCCCAGCCTATTACGGCTTCTGCGGACGACCCAAGGCTTTAACCTGGCGAAGAGTTGCATAGTTTTTCCCAGTTCCTTAGGAATCTCTTAGAAGCGTCGAAACGAAGGGTTTGGAAAAAGTTCTGGGCTTTGAGCCCTCAAAGTGCAGTATTGTTTTACACTATGAAGCAACATGATTTTGCTCATTTCTTGGGACTTGGCGTGGGGGCTGGATTATTTTTGACATTGCGCCTTGTGCGTTCCTAGGCATGAATCCCTAAGATTTTCTAATGTTAATTTTGTTTTTGAGTCTATAATTTCTTCCATCGAACATGCAGCAATTACTGAGGGCAGGGGTCCTTTCTTTTTCACAGCCGAACTGTAAGGGTGCTCAAATATTCGTTGAGTCAAGCGAATAAATACTTGGAGACGCGTTCCCTTTATTTCAACTTGATCTCGGGCAGCATTAGGCCATACATTGTTTTCTCAGCACAAGTACACGTATCGGTTTCAGTGAATTTGAAGGAGAAAAAAAAACCTAGGAATTGTGCTCTGGGAGTCTAATGAATGAACGGAAGGGCGATTAAAAAGTAGCTGAAGTGTGAGAACCTAGTTGTAAACACACCAGGTTCCTCCAGTTTGGGAGGAGGTAGGAAGTTTCCAGGAAAAATTCATTGGACTGAGAGTTACCGTGTGTATCTACCTTTTACTATTGTCTCCACAAAATTTCCTACACTTGTATGAAACTCTAGAGGTTCACTTTGTGAATTTTTGTACCTAGTAGCAAACAGATTCACCCCTCTCATTCCCAGCAGTTTAAAGGAAAAGGGCTTTCCTCAAAAATTTTTTCACTATAATATGCTCCTAATCATTTCTACGAGGGTTGGTTTCGTTTGTATATACTTGGTTTTTTAGTAGTAACCAGGCCCTACCCTGCTTAGCTTCCAAGATGTACACTTGATTTTTTAAGCGAGGTGTTTTGAGATTCCTTTCTCTATATTAACCAAAGTAGAGGCTAGCACACTTATTACAACTATATCCTCATTTGTAGTTAACTCAAAATGTCCAGTGATCTTCAGCATTTCTGGATAATGTTTTTTACATGTTTATCTTTTTTAGAGTTTCAAGTGCCTAATTTCATCACTTGCTGATGGTTAGCTGCATTTGAGTTATGTCAACGTGCTCCTTTGCTACTGAATGAAAAAGAAACATGTAGTTCATTGGGCTGTTTTCAGATATTCAGCTTTCATGATGTTTTACTTTTTATTCAGATTCGTTGGAGTCATTGCCAAGGCTCTAGGGTGGGAGTGTGTCTGATGTGTTAGAGGAACAGTGAGGAGGTGGGTATAGCTGAAGCATTAGAGAAGGCAGGAAGGAGATGAGGTCAGAGATAATTGGTAACTCGGTCTTTATCTTCCTATGCATTGTCATTACCTTACACCAGGTCCCCATCACCTCATTCCCATACCTACTGAATGTCCATAATTGGTGGCAGGTGGGATCTATACTTAATCATTTATTTGTTTCTGCAAATTATTCCTCTCTCTGGGGAAATGATCTGCAATATAAGTTTATTGTCAATAGCTCATTATGAAACCATATGTACCTAGTTTCAACAAACCTAAAATAATCATTCCTAAGAAAATAAAGAAATGTGTAACAAAGTTGCTTTAAACAAAACTACTTTAATAACTGGATTGTAGTGTTTCAAGCAGAGAATTATGATTATCTTTAGTTTCTTTTCATGAGAAAATCTGTCTTTTTCTAAAACTGTTATTTCCTGGCCTGTTATATATTTGGTTATGCCATGATCCATTTATGATGAACCATCTTAATGATCTGTACTGATTATTTGGTTATTAACCTACTTTATTTATTTGTGTCCTCTGTTTTATAATGCACACAGCACATTTTACCTTTATACAAATATTTTTTCTCATTTGATTCATTCTACTCGGAATTGTTTACCACCTTGAATTAGGTCTGACTTCTTCTAGATGCCAGAAGCAATTACAATATAGGAGAGGTCGAAGTTTTAATTATTCTTTCAACTAGTGTTGTATAGTCATTTTGCTATTTATGATTCACACCTAGTGGGATTTAGTACTGTCAGTGGTATGAAACATCATTGCAACCAGTAACCAATAAAAACTCATTAATGAAAGGTATCTAGCTCTATCTACCATGTCTATTTTTTTCTTTTTTGCATTTTGAAAAATTTAAGATTTAATCTACTCTAAAATATGAAATTGTTATTAAGGGCATTCTACTTCACATTTGCCCCTTAACTTTTTCATCATTATTATATCATCTATAATAATAGCTTTCTAATTTATTTCTCTGTCCCCAATTCGGAGGTCTCATACTGGTGGCTGTGGATATGTTTTTTTTTTTTTGACATGCATGTTTGAAAATATTTGAACTAGTTGCTAACATATAAGGACTCAGGATTTCTGATTTTTTGAAAGACCTCTCTAGAGTTCAAATCCTATCACTTCTCCACCTAATCAAATGATTCTCTGAACATATAATAAATATACTTCTGTATTTTCCTACCTTTATATATGCATTCTCTCTGCTTAGAATTACTTTACGCCTCTTTTTCAGGGGTGAACCTCTATTATTGAACATGTAGTGCTAAAACCCACTTCCTCCTCACCCCAGGAAAAAAACTATTCCAGTTCCCTCAGGTAGGGTATTCTGCTCCCTCCGCTGTGCTCGCATGACACATTTATTTATACCTTTATGATGGTACTTGTTGTCATTGCTTTCTTGCGTGCTTATCTCTTCTGTTAGACTGTGAGTATGTAGTTGAGGATCCATGCCATCATTTTATTCATAGTACCTACAACATTAGATACATAATAAATGTTTATTGGATTGACTTTTTTTCTCTTTTCTAATCCTTTATCATTTTGTGTTGTTTCCTATAGATAATCTGCTAGGAATCTCTTGGGTTGACAGTTCTTGGATCCCCATTTTGAACAGTGGAAGTGTCCTGGATTACTTTTCAGAAAGGAGTAATCCTTTTTACGACAGGACATGTAATAATGAAGTGGTCAAAATGCAGAGGCTAACATTAGAACACTTAAAGTAAGTTATTGTAAGAAAGTAGCGTCTTTTCCAGCTAGAGATTTTGCAAAAACAGTTCCTTGAAGCTGTAGATTGCGAAGTACAGAATAGAAGTTTTTGAAGAACTGGAGTTTTGTTTGGGTTTTGTAACATATTTGACATGCAAAGGAATAATTATTAGTCACTTGTTACCTAGGAAGCCTTTTCTGTATAACTTCATATATTACTGTCCAATTAAAATATAGCTCTGTGGTTTAGCAATGCAACTGTCATTCTCAAGTAGGGAATTATATGTACTGTCTCCTCTGCATCTATTTTAATGTCTTAAACCATAGTCTGGTTTATAGTAGATTTATCCTTGTATGAAAAATAAATAAAATTTTAGTCAAACAAATGCAAAGCAAGATTCTTCAGACTTAGGATACTAAATAAGAATTTATTATTGTTAAAAAGTTTCTGAAACAACTGTGAAATAAAGCTTTTTATCTGTCAGCTAAACATCACAGAAATTCATGTAATTAAATTTCTGTGGTATTTTAAGTAGCATTTTTTAATGATACAAATATAACTATTAAGACAACTTATCGTTGCTTTTAAACATAATTCATCAGATCAAAAATGTGTTGGGGCCGGGATAAAGTTTTCAATGTTATTCTAGTTGGATAGAGTATATAATTGACATAATCAAGACATGTATAATCTTCATAAAATATTTTTGTATTTTACATATATTTCAAAATCTCCTTGGTCAGGAAGCATCATGCTATTTTGGTTGCCTTTTTTGAAATATGCTCTTTAGTGTACTTTTTTTATGACCGAAAATTCTCAAGTTTAAGTTCATGAATTTTTGTAAAGACATTTTATTGTTTAAAAACCAAATCTTTACCTGTATTCCACCTATCTGGGAAAGTAGCCAGTTATGTTAAACAGCCAGTTTTTAATATCAAACACAGGCAGTTTTAATCTTACTTACAGTGTTGCTGTACATTTATGCAATAATTTGAATGTTCTACCGGATTATAGAGTTCTCATAGATCTCTGGATGTCTGTGTTCTGTTTTTAGTCAGATGGTTGGAGTGGAGTATATCCTTTTACATGCTCAAGAGCCCATTCTTTTCATCATTCGGAAGCAACAGCGGCAGTCCCCTACCCAAGGTAAAATGTGTAAACTTCAAGTGGTGTTTTCTTCTTAGAATACCATGATTTATTTACGTTCTTAGCTATATGTTCTTCTTTATTTTTTCTCCTTTGGATTGGGTTCTGTTTTGGGGATCCCCAAGACAACATACATGTTCAGTGCTTTATTAGGCAGTCTCAGCAGACTCTACGTATAGTTAATTGTGCCTAAGATTTGTTATGGTAACTCTGTAAGGATGCACAGCTAGATCAGTAAGGTAAAAAGGCCGTATCAAGTGCGATCTGTAGGAATCCATGTGTAATCTTATACTTTTCCTCCTGCAAGGGGCCACACCAACTATGTCCTCCAGCAGTGAAATGCAGCCCCATGTATATAATATGTCTGTCCATATGAGACTGAATCCAGAATTTTTATTGAGGGCTAACCATGTAGACATCTTCTGCCTGCTAACATTCCATACTCTTAGAAGGAAATTAAATTTCCACGATAGCCCTTGTTTGTAAAAATTGTCTAGGAAGCATTTCAAAAGCCAAGTGTTACAAGTCACACACTTGGACATCAGGAGTCTTCCAACATGCCCAAGGACAACTCTGCAAGCACTAACATTGGAATTTGCTATATTGAAACCACTGCTTCCTGTGAGGACAGTCGTTGGGATTCCAGCTGAACCTCAAGCGTCCCAAGTAACCTTTCTTCTCATCTTAGTCCACTGAGTCCAATTCTGTTGCAAAATTTATGGTAGATTCAGTTGTATCAAACTCAGAGGGTCAGTTAAAAATCCTCATGGACACATTCAACCAAATGTCTTACCTGGGTTATATTGCCAAACAAAAACTTGGTTTAGAAGTTACACTGAAGAGTATAGAATTTAGTTTGATTTTGAATCAGTGTTAGTCACCTATTTCCCAGAGATGACCAGCTATATATCTTCTAATTAAATACTCTCATTAAGACATTTAGGAACAACTTTCACTGTGACGTTGATTCCAGGGAATCACTTGTTAAAGAAGCTGTAGTTTTAGAATCAAGAATTTCAGTTTAGTTTCAAAATCAAAGCTCTAGAGTCTCTGCCCAAAGAAAAAGATAACCTCGGGACAAAGACAAGACTAGCAGCCATTTTATTCCTTAGGACCCAGGACTGGGGCACAGAGGCAAGTTCAGCACATCTGATATCTTCACCCTGAGCCCTAAATCTCTCTTGCTCTAAAGTGTGGTTGACTGACAATAGCATTGGATCACTTGGGAACCAATGTTAGAAATGCGCTATCCCTACTAAGTAGGAATCCGATTTTAAGAAGATACTCAGGTGCACATTAAATACTGATTATCATATACATCTCTGTTACATTAGGATTAGAGACAAGTTCTTTTTAGAAATAACTCTAAGAACAGTTTTTATATTTTATTTCCACATTGAAAACCAGTCAGATTTGCTTTGGCCTCAAAGAGCGTGTTTATGTAAAATTAAATTAACGCTGGCAGTGAGCTGCACTTTTTTTTCCCCAAATGGGAAAATGGGTTAAAGTTTGAGAAACACTGCTCTAGGGCAAAAATTGGCAAACTTTCTGTGACGGTCCAGAGAGTAAATATTTTAGGATTTATGGGCCTCATAGTCTCTGTGGCAACTACTTAAATAGTGCCATAGTAGCCTTAGATAATAATGTAAGTGAATGGGTATGGTTGTTTTTTAATATAATGATCTTTACTAAAATGAATTGCCAGATCCTGTCTTAAGCTTTAAAACGGGAAAATGTCAATTTTTAGTTATTCTTTTAGTGGAAATCTGTTTAGTGGTTTATGCACATAGCTATATTCATAAATGTTTTTCCCCCATTGCTTTAGTTATCCCACTGGCTGATTACTATATCATTGCTGGAGTGATCTATCAGGCACCAGACTTGGGATCAGTTATAAACTCTAGAGTGGTAAGTGTCCTCACATTCTTTAAACACTAAAGAAAATTTCCCATTGAGCTATCTGGCTTCCATGAATCAAACAGGAGCTCCTCTTTCTTGTGTAAGTTGGTATGAAGTATTGAATATTAGAATGTTTTGAGCCTTGGTTACTGTGGTCTAACTCCATATTAAAAGTATATACCACAGCCCCAGCTATATAGAGATTCAGATTCTGAAAAGCAGAAAATTACTTTCTTTGCAAATGTAATTTTTTGTTTTTACTTTGGGAATTTTGGTTGATCTAATGAAAAATTCAGAATTCATTTTCTTTTTACAAGCTTACTGCAGTGCATGGCATTCAGTCCGCTTTCGATGAAGCTATGTCATACTGTCGATATCATCCTTCCAAAGGGTATTGGTGGCACTTTAAAGATCATGAAGAGCAAGGTAGGTTGGACACCTAGACCCTCCTAAAACACTTTTTGGTGCTCCGAGAATGAAGCTCTTTTCTTTAGGAAAATAGCTATTGATGATTTCCAGGTGTGTTCTACTTAGGAAGATTCTTCATAGGATCTGTCACAGTTACGATTCATATAACTAGATGTGTTAATAATAGCTTTTCCATAGGAACAGTTACAAATTTTAATCTGTTAGGTAAGTGGTAATATTTAATCATCGGATTCAAGGTTTTAACATATTTGGAACATACAGTGAAAATCAGTGATGTGCGAAAGGAGTAATGATGATATTTCTTGCTCAGTTAACTGTTGAGTCATCTTGGAACCCGAATTCCCTCAGTCTGGAAAGTAGAGGAGATTCTCTTAGGGCCTTATCTCCAAATGACCGGTCTGTTTTCTGACCTTTCCGTGTTATGACGTGATGTGATGCCAGGTTCTCTAGTTTCCACAGTTGCTAATCAGCTACGTATTCTACACCATGTTTTACCAATAAGAGTACTTCTAGAAATGTGTATAGCATTATACCTGTAGTCTGTATTTTTTCTCAGAAATAGCAACTCAGGGTAAATTATTGATGGAAAAGTAGCCTTTAAATAGAAATCAGAGCTGTGAAATGAATGGTCTCTTGGATACAGTTACGTGTACTCTTAATAGTAGGTGCAGGCTGCAGCATTTGATGTAGGAAAGTTTCCATCAGTTAAATAAACTTCTGAGAGCTCTTTGCCCCTACCCTAATGAAATGTTTGCAGTAAGACTTACCTGGAACCCTTCTAAAATTTAGAGATAGTTCCTGAATATTTCCCCTCCCAGGGAAAATTCCACATCATTAATTTCAGAATTTCTCTTGCAAATTCTTTTTTGTCTTAATGAGTTTCTGTTGTTTGGTTTGTCCTGCTTTTCAATGAATTATAGTCTTTATAATTGAGAATGATAACTTGAGTTTGTGAAAGTTTGGACCTACTAGGTTTTGTGGGAAAAGGCCATTTAGTTCACTTAAAATACATGCACAGTGTAATTTCAAACAAATAGAGTGGATTGTGATGTCGGTAATTATAGAATACTTTCGCTTTAAAATTCTTTCGTCTGTCCATGCTTATGTACTAAAAATAAAGTATCTTTAAAAGACATCAACTTTTTAAATGTTAGAATACTAACTTTACTTAAAAGGGAGCATTAGAACAAACACTTCTGTGTGTATGCTGTGTTTAACTTATTTGGGAGATTATCTTTGAACTAGCAGCCATTAAAAATAATGAAATTTGAGTATGCTCATGGTGGACAAAGCTCTATAAAACATAATACGCCAAACTAGGCAGTGTTTTGATTTGGACTTTATGTTTTAATAGATAAAGTCAAACCTAAAACTAAAAGGAAAGAAGAACCAAGCTCTATTTTCCAGAGGCAACGTGTGGATGCTTTACTCCTAGACCTCAGACAAAAATTTCCACCCAAATTTGTGCAGGTAATGAGAACATAATGTGTTAATTTTGATTTGACACTTTTTCCTAGCATATTTATTTTTAATTGAGAACTTACTCATACATGACCTAAAAATATTGATTTTCCTCATTAGTTGAAAAATAATCTGTCTCAAAGGAGAGGTTTACAAAGGCTTAATGGAGGAAGTGGGTAAAGGGAATAGAATTCACACTGTTCTATGCTCGTAAGTTTAATTCCTCATTGACTCTTCACAAACTATGAGGACTGCGCATAGACAATATTCTCATTCAAAAGGTTACTGAAAGTGTCATAGATGGAACTAGAATCTGAAACTTATGCTAATTTTACTCTGTGTGCTCCCTTGCAGCCTGATGTAATGGATATCTAATTTATTAAATGAAAGAATAGTTAAAACTTTTGTAACAAAACAGAACATTTGCGGTAGAGGGTTTTAGCATGATAAATGGAGGAGACAGGAGTAATAATAAACAAGAGTTAGATCATATTGGTGTTTAAGTTATAAGAATTCCGTTGTTATTTGGAGAGATTCCAAAAGCAATAGCAAATTCACTTGCCATTGTACTGAAATGAGCTTTCGAAGTGACATGGATATGAGATGGAATATGTGAACACGTTACTCTCATGGTTAGTCTCAGTTCTTACGGACCTTTACAGGGCTATGTACACACAAGGTCATATGTACTGTTTCTGCTTTGGGGGGACTAATTAAGATATTTTAAGGGTAGTTTTAGATGGAATAAGATTTTTCACACCGTGAGATGACTTTAGAACAGTCGCCCACCCTTCCTCTTCCCTGACTTCACCATATGGGAGATGTGTGTGCTATTGGATGGTGATGTGAAAGCAACAGAGGACACAGTTGGAATTCAGGACAGGAAAACTAGAGAAGTCTCATGATTGCACCTGAAGATGAAACAGCATCTGATAAATAAATAAATTATAGCTTCGTGTAGGGTGATGAGTAACCAAATTGAGTTGTGACATTAAGTGTAAAAAACACATTGGGTTGAAAGACAGTACAGGAAAAAAGTAAAATAGCTTATTAATAGTTTTAAAATATTGATTACATGTTGAAATGGTAGTATTTCAGATATATTTGGTTAAAAATGTAAAATTCATATATTTCTTTGTGACTGACTAAAAAATTTAAAGTCAGCTATGTAACTTACATTTGTAGCTTACATTATATTTCTTTTGGACAGTGCTAACCTAGAAAATGGGAATAGAACATGCAAAACCAGAAACATCAAAGAGTGCTAATGAACACATACTCAGAAACCAGAAAGTTCTTAGTTTATTCTTTTTTTTTTTTTTTTTTACCTAGTTCCTTGAGGTGTAAAGTTGGATCATTTATTTGAGAACTTTCTTGTTAAATATAGGCATTTATTGTTATAAACTTCCCTCTTAGTACTGCTTTTGCTACATCCTGTGAGTTTTGGTATGTTAGATTTTCATTTCTAGATAATTTCTGATTTCCCTTTTGATTTTTTTCTTTGACCCATTTGGTAACTCAGGAATGTTTTGTTAAATTTCTACTTATGGCTTAGCAGAAGGAAAGATATAATCAAGATTAGGGCAAAAATAAATGAAAAAGAGACTAGAAAAACAATAGAAAAAAAGCAGTGAAACTTAAGTTGATAATTTTTAAAAGATAAAATTGACAGACCTTTAGCTAGACTAGTGAAGAAAGAAAGAAGACTCAAAAAGATAAAATTAGAAATGAAAGAGAAGACATTACAACTGATGCCACAGAAACAAAAGGATCATAAGAGACAAGATATAAATAATAATATGCCAACAAATTGAATAAGCTATGAGAAATTCTTAGAAACATTCAACCTACCAAGACTGAGTCATGAAGAAATAGAAAATCAAAACAGACTGGAAACAAATGAGATTGAATCAGTAATCACAAACCTCCCAACAAACACAAGTCTAGGACCAGGTGACTACACAGGTGAATTCTACCAAATGTTTAAAGAGAATTAACACCAATCCATCTCAGACTCTTCCAAAAAACTGAAGAGGAGGGAATGCTTCCAAATCCATTTTGAGGCTAGCATTACTCTGGTGCCAAAGACAAAGACACTACAAGAAAAGAAAACTATATACCAGTATTCCTGTTGAATATAGATGTAAAAATTCTTAGCAAAATGCTAGCAAACCGAATCCAACCACATTAAGAGGATCACACACAATGATCAAGTGGGATTTATCCCTGGGATGCAAAGATAGTTCAGTATACTAAAATAAATCAGTATGATACTCTATGTTATCAACAAAGGATGGCAATAACATGATCATCTCATGCAGAAAAAGCATTTGATAAAATTCAATACCCTTTTATGATAAAAACGCTCAACAATCTAGGTATAAAAGGAATGTACTTCTACATAATAAAGTCCATGTGACAAGCCCACAGCTCATGTACTTAGTGGTGAAAACAAAGCTTTTCCTCTAAGATCAGAAAAAGACAAGGATGCTTACTCCCCACACTTCTTTCCAACGTCATACTGGACATCCTAGCCAGAGAAATTAGGCAAGAAAAGCAGCAAAAGGCATTCAAATAGGAAAAGGAGTAAAATTTTCTCTGTTTCCAGATGACATGATCTTATACATAGCAAACCTTAAAGACTCCACTAAGACTGCTAAAACTAATCAGTGTATTCAGTAAAGTTGCAGGATGCAAAATCACTCAAAAATCAGTTGCATTTCTGTACATTAATGCTGAACTGTTTGAATAGGGTATTACGAAAATAATCTCATTTCCAAAAGCATCAAAAAAACCCCTTATGGATAAACTTTTTGTTTCCAGCTTTACTGAGATATAATTGGCATGTATTGTGTAAGTTTAAGGTGTACAGTGTGTTGATTTGATACACTTAATCTATTGCAAAATGATTATTACCATAGTGTTGGCTAACACCTCCATCATGTCATGTAATTACCAATTTTTTTGTGGTGAGATCACAAGATTTATTTTCTTAGCAACTTTTAAGTATATAAGGCAGTAGTATTATAATCATCATGTACATTAGAATCTCAGAACTTACTCATAACTGGAAATTTGTACCCATTGACCAACATCTCCCCATTTCTCCTCCACCCCGCTATCCAGCCACTGGTAACTACCTACCTCTTTACTCTCTATATAAGTTGGCCTTTTTAGATTTCACATATTAGTGATATCACATAATATTTGTCTTTCTGTCTATTTCATTTAGCATTATGCCTTCAAAGTTCATTTCATTTTTTTTTTTTTTTTGTGAATGGCAGGATTCCTTTCTCATGGCTGAATGCTATTTCATTTTGTGCGTATATAAATATAGATATGTTACATCTTTATTAATCTTTTAAAAAATTTTTATGATTAGTTTCAAGTGTACAGTACATTGGTTAGACATTTATATAGTTTATAAAAAACAATTCCCTTAATTGCTCACTATCTCCCCTGGCTCTCCACCTAGCTATTACATTAATGCTGACTGCATTCCCTATGCCATGCTCTCCATCCCCATGACCATCTATCAACTACTAATTTGTACTTTTTTAACACTTCACCCTTTTCTCCCAGCACCCCCCCCCCCAACCCCTCTCACCATCACCAGATTGTCCTCTGTATTTGTGAGTCTGTTTTTGATTAGTTCTTTTTATTCCTTAGATTCCACATATAAGTGAAATCATATGGTATTTATCTTTCTCTGACTTCTCTCAGCATAATAACCTCTAGGTCCATCCATGTTGTTGTGAATGGTAGGATTACACAAAGTATCTAAACAGTCAAACTTAAGGATGCAGAAAATATGGTGGTTGGCAGAGGATAAAGGAAGAGGGGAAATAGAAAGTTGTTAAATGGATATAAAGTTACAGTCGCACAATATAAATAAGTTCTAGCAATGTTGCCTATAGTAACAATATAGTATTCTACTTAAAAACTTGGTAAGAGGATAGATCTCAAGTTGAATGTCCTTAGCACACACAGAAAAAAAAAAAACTAAAAGAACATAAGGAATCTTTTGGTGGCGATTTATATGTTTATTACTTTGTGGTGATGATATCACAGGTTTAAATATATGTCCAAACTCATCAACTTGAATGCATTAAATATGTGCAGTTTTTGTGTGTTAATATACCTCAATATACCTGTAAAAAAAAAAAAGGAAGAAAGCAGCAAATACTCTGAAGGTTTACTTTGTATTTTTTTAGGGGGAAGAGTAATGGAATATGAAACTTAAATAATGGATTAAGGTCAGATTGAGAAGTACTGTATATGCTCTATAAAGGAATTTGTTCTAAAGAAATTAATTCTGTAGTCCAGGGTTTATTTACTATTTTAAGCCTACAACTCCCATAAACATAGCAGGTTTCTAGCTGCATTAAGTTATTTGAAGTATTAAAACAGTAACTATCCTCACTTAAAGAAAAACCAAAGCAGTGATAATTTTTGCATAAATGTACAGAGTTTTTATACAAAATACTGAAATATTCTTTACTTCACCTTTTAGATCCTCATCATTGACTAGCTGAGAATTTTTGATAATGGCAGTAGGGACCCAGTAAATGTTTAAAAACAGTTACAAGAAAGAAATGCAGTTAGTGTTTTTGGAAGTTAACCAGTAACAGGGTAGAGGATGCTTAGGAAAATAGGGTGTTTGGAGTTAGGAGAGTTAGTTTGTGGAAAGAGAGAGCATGTCCGACTCTGTAACAGAACTAGGAGAAAGATAGCTTTCTCTAGAACTATTAATAATCCTTTTGTTCCTCCTGTCCAAAACGTTTTTCTTCAGATCTAAAGAAGAAAATAGATTCTTGGTCCACTTAAAGTCTCCTGTGAACTCCTGTTTACCCGTTGTATCTCCCAGAACCATTTGTAGTTCAAGACTTGCTCCAACTTTTCCATTGTATTTAACAGTTTAGCTTCTAGATCCTAGGAATATTGCCCTGAGGGGGATGCGCAAGAGAATATTGGAGCGGTCCTGCCAACTTTGAGGCTCCTTTTTGCCATAGTTAAATTCTTTGTTACCACTGAAAGTTATACTGAAACTGATGATATATGGTGGGAGTGCAGACCCTCAGAGCCTTTTATGATGAAAGTCTTTTCAGTGCTGTTTTCAGAAACTGCTAGAAAACCATAGGATATTACTTTAGCTAGGTTTATCCCATGGTTACTTACTTGATTAAATTTTGTTAGAAAGGCAGCCCTCTTCTATTTCCTCATCTCAAGACATACAGTTTGTCTGACAGTATTCACTAGAAAAGATTAGACAGTGTGCACTGGGTAAATAATGACATTATTCCAATGTCCAGACATAGTCCAGTGTCCAGTGTAGTTCAAATGAGTCGGTGCTAGCAGTATAAGAATACCCCCTCTTAGTTTCTCACTTCCTCAATGTCCAGCATATATTTCCTTTTTTAAATTAAGAAAAGAATATTTATTCCCTCAGATTACCTTACATGTTTAAATCCTAATATGTTCATAAGATATAATATGGCTGTGTTGGGTGTTTCTATGACCTCTCCCATGTTTGGTGATTTGTTTGAAGGACTCACAGGATTTGTTACAGTGACACAGTGAGGACATACGACCAGTTATACGGGGAGAAGGTATAAGTGCAGTCTGGAGGAATCCATGTGCAGGCTGCTTTATACTCTCTTTCCCATGAGGGGGTCACACAGAGTATATACCCCCCTTCCCTCAACAATGGAAATGCAGCAACATGTGTGTGAAGTTCATTAGAGACCTGGTGCCTGTGTATTTTTGGGGAGGGTTATGTAGATACTCTAGCATGTACCAAAATTCCACATTCCCTGAAGGAAAGCGGGTATTCAGCATAAACAACATTGTTTGTACAAATAATCTAGGCACAACGGGTCACCATTATCAGTTAGGAATAGTGGGAATCTTTCTGAAATCCAAGTTCCTAGTCACCAGCCAAAGGCCAGCCCTTCTAACTGGCCTTTCTGAGGATAGCAGCCTTAGGTCTTCTATATTAACCTTTCTGCACAATGGATAATAATATGGAGTTCAATTTGATCTTATTAAGTATAACAGTTCCCAGAACTTGAGGCTGGAGTGAGCTAGTAGGCAGTTGGCAGCATGACTCTGACGACAGATTTTTGACATCAGAAAAATTTGTAGTCTTTAGTTGTAGGAGTAGATAAGAAAGTTTGGGAGGGCATGTAAATTCAGAAAGAAATTCATAAAACAAATGGAAGCATTAACTTTGAGTTAAGAGAACACTTCTGAGATGACAGGGAACTCTATAAAGATATTTTATATATATGTACATGTGTGTAAATGCATGTATGTAAAGTTATAGTAAGTTCGAGGTAGATAGTTGGGAGAGAACTTGGGGTATTGACATCCTTTTGTTAAACATAGGTGGTAGAGTCTTTGGCTGAGAGTGAGGGTTATGTTGTGAGCTTTGAGGCGGGAAGAGGAGGGGAAAAGTGTTTTAAAGCATTTAACTTAAATAATAGGAAAAGAGAGAAGACAGTGCCCAGTCAAGTCAAAGAACTGCTATACAGATAGAAGGATCTGAGTTTGTTCCTGACTCCTAGTACCTCCATCATTTTTCCCTACAGCTTTATTTGTATTATTATTTTTTTTCAATTTAAAAATTCCAATTACAGTTGACGTTCAATATTTTATTAGTTTCACATGTATAGCATAGCAGTTATATAAGTCTAGTGTTCACCTGGCAATAAACATAGTTATGACAGTATTACTGACTGTATTCCCTATGCTATACTATATCTCCCCATGACTATTCTGTACCTGCAGTTTGATTTTTAATAGTACACTCATCAGAAGCCTTAGGTTCATAGAAAAATACCTGTCCTCTTTGTTTCCCATACCTGCTAACTTTAAAAATTGGAGGATTCATCCAAACTTCATTTCTACTTTTTTTGTGGCTCATATCTGCTAAGCAAATAAGCATCTGAAGGCTTATAAGGTTCCATTTCCCCTTTCTGTTGGGTTCTACTTAGGTGCTTTTAGTAAATCTTTGTAGCCTGGGTGCAGAGGCACAAGACTTTGTAAGTGTCCAAGGGTTATTTACATTTGACTCTTGTTCTAGTTTTAGATTTGTCTTTTCTGGAGCAGGTGAATAAGAACTAGAAAATGATAAATTTGCTTTTTATGTTACATTGTTCTTCATGAAGTCATTTATAATATAATTTGAATGAAAGTACAATTTTAATAAGAATTATAAAGTCAAGAAGAAAACTTTGCTAACCTACCCTATTTTCTTCTACTCTTCTTCCCTTTTCTTTTTTTAATTGTAGCAAAAGACTGGAGAAAAGCCTGTCCCAGGTATGGTTCATCTGATATTCTTATTGATCTTGAAATAAGACCGAGACAGCCTTTTTAAATTAATAACAATTATATGTGAGATGAGCTATAGTCAAATGGTTATTTTGTCCTTCTAGAATTCTCTCATTATAGTGTTACTCCTAACCTTTGAGATCTGCTGAATTGCCAAAAGATGATGCTTTTGTGGTGGTGGTACTAGTGTTTAAAAGATGAATTTGAGTAAGAAGAGTAGGTATTGAGGAAGTATGGGAAAGCCGAGGTGATTTGAGGTTGTTTTTAGTTCAACGAAAAAGGCCTGTTTCATCATTGAAAAGAAGTATTGAAATATCCATTGAACTGGGATGGAATAATTATACATCTTATTTATGTTTAATGTCTTATTTAAATGTTATGTGTTTTTGTCTGATATCAAAAATTTGCTTGGGTTATGAGGTTTTTACATTTATAAATGGGTTCTTACACATCTGCCTGATGAAACAGCTACATTTAGATCTTGAGATAAGGAGTTCTAAATGAATTCAAAAGCATCCGAACCATTCATATTCACTGTTGTGTAAATTGATCTCATCCCTCCATCCTCCTTCGCCTTCAAAAAAAAAATAATACCTACTTTTGATGTGTAGTGGATCAGACAAAGAAAGAGGCAGAGCCTATACCAGAAACTGTAAAATCTGAGGAGAAGGAGACCACAAAGAACATCCAACAGACAGTGAGCACTAAAGGCCCTCCCGAGAAACGAATGAGACTTCAGTGAGTATTGGACATGAGAGAAGCTTGCAAGACCTCTTGTCCATTATTGTACCTCATTACTGTGATGGGCTCTTGAACTTTAAAATTCTTTGTCACAGCCTTCTCATTTGTATAGAATGTGCTTGTTCTTTAAGAAGGGATATAAGGATGCTCATGCTTTCGATGTGAATATTTTTATGTATCTTTCCTTATTGGACTTGTGCAGCCCCTCACTCACATGTGTACTGCTATATACATTTAAAACCAAATAAAGGTATTTGTATAAATTACTTTATTGTGAGTTTTCCCCCTTTATTTCTCTCTCTGAAATATTTCCATATGCACTTTGTACAAATGAAAGATTAATGTTAAAGTAGTAATTAACTAAACTTGTTTTCTTTTATTAGTTGCATATTCCTCAGTATTAAAATGTTGAAGTTACTGACAACTTGAAGGATAAAGAAATGGGGGAAAAAACTCACTTATATCTTCACCCTACAAATATTATAATGTGTTAAGAATTTTCTTTGTCTTCTTTTTCTGTGAATAGATATTTTAGAAACCAAAGTTTGTAATTATTCTGTTCATTTAATTTTACTTTATCATATTATTATGTCTATTGTAAGCACTTCTTGTTCACTTAGATTTTACAGATTGTTTATATTTGTGACCGAGTAATTCCTGTGGTTGTATGTTTTTTTAAACCCTTCCTGTGTTCTACTTAGGTTTTTCTCAGTTTGCATTATTTTAAATAAGGCTGTTGTGATTACATTTGTATACAATGACTTTTTAGTGTTTAGTATTTATTTACTTAGGAGAGTTAGGTGGTGGAATCACTAGAATGTAGAATCTTTTTTTTTTTTTTTGACTTCTAGTCCCTATCGCCAAGTTGCTTTTCTCAAAAGGTTTGGACCACTTGCCACTCAAATAGCTAAGTATAAAAATACCAAGTCCTCCAGAGTCTGGCTACCACCGAGTATTGTCATTTATATTTTTAGTGGTAATTAAGTAGGAAAAAATGGTCTCTTATTATTTTAAGTGGTTGAATAACTTCTCATCCTTGACATTTGCTTTTATGAAATGTCTGATTTTGTTTTGTGTAAGATTTTTCTTTTAGATTTTGACATAAGTTCAAGCTTACAGAAAAGTAATAATACAAAGAATTCATATATATATATATATATATTTCTTTTGCCTAAATTCCTCACATGGTCACATTTTTCCATATTTGTTTATTCTTTACTCTTTTTCTATCCTCTCTCATCTCTAATTCTTGCTGTCAAATGCTGTTTTTCTCTATGTATATGTATACCTATAAAATACACACATATATTCATACACTTTTTATTTTTGGATTGAGAGTTAGATGCAGTCATGATCCCCGAAGTACTTTAGTGTGCATTTCCTAAAATCAAAGACAGTCTCTTACTTAGCTATCATATACTTATCAAAATTAAACTGTTCGATACTATTACCTGATCTGTAGATCTTATTCATACCTTGCCAGTGGTGCCAAGAATGTATTTACAGCAAAAGAATATCCTGATTTATGCTTTGGGTTTTGTTTTCTCTTTAGTCTGCTTTAATCTGGAAGAGTTCTTTAATCTTTGTTTTTCATGACTCAATATTTAGAGTTTAGGCCAGGTATTTTGTTGAATGTCTCAGTTTGGGATTGTTCGATATATTTTATGATTAAATTCACCTCATGTACTTTTTTGTCCATGGAAAAGATGCTTATGAAGCTGTGAGTTTGCCCCATTTCTGGTGATGTTAATTTTACTTGGTTAAGGTACTGTCTGTCAGGTTACTCCACTATCAAGTTACTATTTTACCTTTTGTAATTTATAGGTATCTTGTGGGGAAAATAGTTTGCAACTCTAAATATCTTGTTATTCATCAAACTTTTACCCATTGGTTAATATCCTTTGGTAATTCTTGCCTAAATATGATGATTGCCAATTGGTGATTTTCTAATTCCAGCCTTCTTTCTATATCTATTACTTGGCCTTTTGCTATAAAGAAGAGCTTTCCTTTTTCCCTTGCTTATTTATATCATTGTGGACTCCTGGATTCTTTTATTCAATGATGACATTTCTTTACTATTACCTAAACCAGAGGATGAATGAGTCCAGTGCTCATGCTGCCCTGCCCTAGTGTAAAAAATCGACACAGGAGTTGGGCTAGATAGAATAAGTGTTCATTATCAGAGAAGTTGCAAGTCCTGGAGACACAGGCAAACTAGCTTTCAAAGGCGTGCTCCTCCCTTCCCCAAGTATCTTGGGAGTACAGGTTAAATAGGGAAGAATCAGTAGTCCTGAAACTAAGGGAGTTGGAGTCATGGGTGCTACTGATGGAACAACTAAAGGAGGACGAGGCAATTTGATTAGTATGTCTGGGATCTGAAATCAGATGGAACAGTAACACCATCCTGCCTGTTTTCATGACCTGGTTCCTTGGCTTGTGGGGTTGTAGTTTCGCCTTGATGGTCCTGGGCCTGAAACACATCTAAAGCTAAGATGTTATCCTTAGTCTGAAGTCCAATGGAAACCTATTGGCCTAATGATTATAGACCTGAGGCTTGATTAATCTTATGTCCTAAGGCTTAATGATTAAAAGAGCAGGCATACGGAGGGGAAGGGTGGGGAGGCAAGTGAGTCACAATGCCATTATCTGGGCAAAACAAGCTTGAATGGCGGGGTCGGGGCACTATTAAAGAAATTAAGTTTGCAGTTACAAAATATAGGGTAAAAAGAAGTGAGGCCATAATATGGAGGTCTTATATCAGGTCCTTCATTACTATTTATATTAATGCTTAGATTGTCCCAGATTGGGCCAATGGAAGTCCCTGTAAGCCGATTCCTATGTCATTCATTGAATATTTACTATACGTTTTGGCACAGTAAGATACTCCTGGTTCTTCCCAACCATTTCTCTAAGTTCTCTAGTTCCTTTTGGTGGAGAATGCATTTGGAGATCAAGGTCTTTGTGTCACATATGCTCATGCGCTACTGGGTTGTCGTCACTTGTACGCCCTCTCTGCTGACAGTTAAGAACTAGACAGATGCATACTTATGAGTAAATGGACATATGTCCACACACATCTATATCTATGTTTATCAAAAGCCATCAGTTCACACTAATACCACCAGTTCCAATCAATCACCATATGGTTCACTCAGTTCTCTTCCATAGTTTTAACTGTCTTCCACACTGATGGGAATTCTGGTTCCCGTTTTCCACAGTATTTTTACTTATTTGCTTAATCCTGGAATAATAGAAAGTAATTTTAGAATTGCTAACCTATAGCTCTGCCAAAAAGAGCACTCCTGATTAAAGTTCAGTATTTGCTTAGTTCTTTTTGTCTTTAGCTTGAGGATATGTAGTTCAAATACTGTGTTTAAAATTGCATGGGTTAATTTTTTATTCTCTTCAGTGTGGTTACATTGCTCATTTATTAAGTTCAGTTTATTTTGTTTTGTTTTGAATTCCATTTTAATTTTCCCCCTCATCCTTATTGATTTATTTCTGCTTTATTGTCGGGGTACGCCAGATGTTACCTTGGTTCTAAACGTCAGAACTGTCCAAAAGAGATCCCAAGTGTCACACTCCTTTTGCCTCCGCTCCACTCGCTCATTTTCTTTTCCACCTCATTATTATCCACTCCCTCAAAGAAACCAACCTAATTGGTTTCTGGTTTATCTTTACTGTATTTCTTTTGCACAAATGAATAGATATTTTCTTATTTCCCTTCTTACACAAAAGGCGACATTATATAAACTTTTGCACTTTGCTTATTTACCATTTATTTAAGCATGAACTTTTAACATAAAAAAATTAACTTGTCATATTTGCTTTAAGTATTTTTCCTACTATTTTTCCAGCACAGAGCCTTTTCTTTCAACTACATGATTGCAAAATATCACTTACAGAAAAGTACACAAAATAGTGAAGTACAACTCATTGTACCCAGGTAACTCACCATGCAGAGAAAGACTTTGAGCATTGCCAGGACCCGAGAAGCTGCTTTATATTCCCTCCTATTCACAACTCTTGTCCTTTTGTTCAGAAGTTATCTTTATCCTCAGTTTTATGGTAATTACTTGTTTTCTTTACATTTTTACCGTGTAACTATACATCCATAAATAAATATCTTGATTGTCTATTTTTTATTTTTAATGTAAATGGATTCAGGGTGTGTGTTTCACATATGGCTTTTTTTGTTCAATATTTACGTTTGTGAGGTTCATCAAAGTTGTTTGATGTTATCACAGTCCTTTTATTTTTATTGCTGTGCCGTATGCCATTACATTATATTACAACTTAAAAAAATATATTCTAATGGTGGTGGACATTTGAGTTGTTTAGTTTGTGTCTATTATGAAAACTTGCTTTTATGAATATTCTTATTTTTGCTTTTTTGTGTATAATATAGGCAGAATTATGCCCCCTCTTCAGTAAGATATGTTGAAGTCCTAACTCCCAGTACCTCACAATGTGACCTAATTTGGAAATAGGGCCATTGCGGATGTAATTCGTTAAGATGAGGTCATGCTGGTGTAAGGGGGATTCCTAATCCAATGTGACAGATTTTGTCATAAAGAGAAATCCATGTGAAGAGACAAATAGAGAATGTCATATGAAGATGGGTGATCATTGATATATCTACAATCTAGAAATGCCAAAGGTTGCCAGCAAATCACCAGAAGCCAGGAAGAGGCAAGGAAGGAGTCTACTGTAGGTTTTGGGAGGAGCATGACCCTGCTGACACCTTGATTTTGGTCTTGGAGCCTTCAGAACTTTGAGACAATAAATGTCTGCTATTTTAAGTCACCAGTTTGTGGTACTTTGTTATGGCAGCCCTAGGAAACTAATAATAGTGTACTCATACTTGTGTTGCTGTTTTACTCAGATCACTGGGTCATAAGTATGCCTTTATTCAGCTTTGATTGACAATGCTAAAATGTTTTCTGAAGCGATCGTACCAGGTTTCAACTCCCACCAGCAGTGCATGAGAGTTCACGTTGTTCCACACTTTCGTTGATCCTTGATATTGTCAGTTAAAGAAAAACTTAGTGATTCTGATAGGTGCTATCCTGAAGCTGAAATTTGTATTTCCTGGTGAGCAATGATGTTAAGGCATCCTTTTGCACGTTAAAAAATGTTTTTCATCTGCCTTTGTATTACAGTATTGTAAAAATGCTTTATATGTTTTGGATAGGAGTCCTTTGTCAATTATATGCATTGTGTTTAAATGTATCTTTTTCACTCTGGCTTGATTTTCTACTCTATTAATGGTGGCCTAAAAATGAACACAGGTTCTTAATTTTAATATAGCTCACTATCAGTCTTTATTGTTAATGCTTTTTTTGTGTCTTATTTGATGTGTTTCTCTATACTGAGTTTATTAAGATGGTCTTTGTTATTATTTAAGCTTCATTATTTTACATTTCACATTCAGGAGTATAGTCCAATTTGTTGAGATCGACCAATTTGGGGAGAACTGACATTTTAGCAATATCAAATCTTCAGAACCACAAACATGCTATATTTCTCCATTTATTCAGGTTTTCTTTAATTTCTCTCGGCAAAATTTTAAGTTTTCAGAGTACACATCTTATACAGGTTTTGTTAAATTTATCCCTAAATATTACATGTTTTTTTGATGCTATTATAAATGATGTTAAAAATTTTAAATTTCCATTTGTTTTTTTTTTCTAGTATATATAGTTGCTTTTCATATATTTGACCTTGTATCCTATTACTTTACTAAATTCTGTTATTCTGGTAGTTTTCTTGTACATTGCTTAGGATTTTCTACATCCATGATCATGTCATCTGGGACTAGTTTTATTTCTTTTCAATCTGCATACTTAAAATTGTGGTAAGTATAAATAACGTAAAATTTACCATTTTAACAATTGTTAAATATACGGTTCAGTGGTATTGCAGTGCAGGATTCAGCACCATCCATCTCCATAATATTTTTATCTTCCCAAATTGAAACTCTGTACCCATTAAAGAGGAATCCCCTTGTCCCCTCCGCCCAGCCCCAGCCCCTAACAACCACCATTCTACTTTACGTCGCTATGAGTTCGCCTACTCTAGGTACCTCATAGAAGTGGAATCATACAACATTTGTCCTTTTGTGTCTGGTGCATATATATATAATATATTTTTTTAGATTTTATTTTCTTTAATTATACCAAAGAAGACTACAGTTTAGTTTATAAACCTGCAGTTAATGGTGACCCTACTATCCAGCCAGTGTAACTAAAGACAGTTACGAAATCTGCAAAGAAAACTAGAAGAGACTGGGACAAAGAGGCAGCATGAGCCCGGTAAGCTGGTATGCATTCCTACATTTCAGCTAGGGGCAGAATTACTGATTGCTTTCCTTATTGACTTGAACCAAGTGTTTCTTCCAATAATCTTGTCAACAGTTGCATTCCATTGTTTGTAGTTAAATACAAAAAAATTGGCCCTCATCATAAAGTCACATTTTCCAGAAGTATTGTACGTACAGTACATTCAGAATCACTGATTGCTTTCTTTTTGGTCTTTTTTTTTCTTGAACGTGTTGGTGTTTGAGTCACTTGTGTTTCTTTTATGCCAGTTAAGTGCTATTTGAAACTATTGCATTATCTTTATCAACACTCGTTTCAGCCACTTCAGATTTTCGTTTCTCCAAAAATGTTGCTGTACAAACTGCTTTGGGGGCCTTGCTGTCCAGTCTTCTCAGGAGTGTTAGGACTGACTGAAATCTCTTTTTTCTTCTTGGATAAAGCCTGGCTATTTGCAGATTTTTGAGGATCAGTGTTCAAAGTATTTTTTCCCCTTTTTATATAAAAACAGTGAAGGAAAATTATAATCAATTCCTTTCTTAGCTAATCTCTTCCCGAGTAATTTTTCTTTCTTTTTAAATCACTCCTTCATCTGTAGCTTTTGAAGTGTCCAGGTCTAATTATATTTTACTCCTAGATATGATGGCTTCTTAAATGGAACATGCCACTCTCTAAAAAGTTTCTCTTGTACTTTCTCAGATGGCATAACATGACACTTCAAGAGTCTTTCACCAAAAAGGTAGTTAGTTGTTCATTGTTTCAGCAACTATCTTGGCAACATCTTCAGATTCAAGCTCCACTAAGGCATAGCCTTCGCTAGTTCCAGTTTTTTGTTTTTTGTTTTTTAAAAACTTCTGGACAGTCCGAATCTCATATAACAATGCCAAACTGGGAGATGTGTGCTCAGAGCTGGGTTTTGTAAAGTGCTGGAGGTAGGTGGCCCACATAGATGACTCCAGGAGTAAGTTTTTTCACCCTTGCTTTTCTATTGCTTGGTTGCATAGCACAGAATCAGAATCACCTCCTTGTGAAACTTGGCCACCTCCTGCAGGTTCAGGAACAGGAGCGGCTTGGGAGGGCCTGCAAATGCTGCCAACAGCATCGACCAATTTGGGGAGAACTGACCAACAGCATCCAAGCCTCGAAGCTCTTGGCATATCTCACTTAGTATGTTTTCAAGGTTCATCTGTATTCTAGCATGTGCCAGAATGGTTTTTTTGTTTGTTTGTTTTGTTTTTTTTTTTTTACGGCTAAATATTCCACTGTATGTATGTGCCGTGTGTATTATAAAAAATAATATAAACAGTACCACTTTAAACTGGAGTCAGAGCCGCCATCCCAGAGGAACTGTTTTGTATGTCTTATTACCTCGAACCTTTGGAATGTTAAAACAGAGCAAAGTAATTTGGACTGGGCCTAAACCAACATTGTGTCCGAAACAACTGTTTTCAGAGATAACAAGAAACAGATATGACTACTGGACTAAAAATTAAAAACATTGTTCAGAATTAGTGTAATTGTTCCTTACTTTTCTCATAAATATGCCTTGCCTTCGCCTCCTAATTAGAGCACTATTTGGGTTTCTCCTTAAATCAGTGCTACCCAAATAGCTATTCTTTTCATCTCAAATAAATGCTTGTTGCCTCTCACTTTCGCCTTTTATTTTTATGTTACTAGTATGTACACACATATTCTGTTTATGCATTCATCATTCAGTGGACATTTGAGTTGTTTCCACCTTTTGGCTTTTGTGAATAATGCTTCTATGAACACTGATGTACAAATATCTGTTCTAGTCCCTGCTCTCAGGTCTTTTGTGTAAGTAACCACAAATGATCATTCTTTTTTTAGTTGCTTTGAGGACCCACCATGTTGCTTTCAATGGCAGCTGCATTATTGGCAGCAGTGCACAGGGTTCCAGTTTGTCCGCATCCTCAACACTTATAATTTTCTGAGTTTTTTTTTCTTTCTTTTTTGTTTTTTGTTTTTTGATAATAGCCATCCTAATGAAATGGTGTCTCGTGATTTTGATTTGCATTTACCTAATGCAGTTCTGACACCAATTCCGATATATGATGTTTTTTTTCACACCAGCAAACAATTCTCTAAGATACCAGCTGGATGTCCTACAACTCAATTCAATTCTGACACTGTCTACCTGGAAATAGAATCCAGTGTTTTTCATTTTTGCACACTCTTATGACATTTCTCTAGCTCGCAGTCATAGTTGAAGGTCGAAGAACTGACACAGCTTCTTCTCATGCATATCTTGCCTAGGCCTGACAAGATGCCATCTTTTCCTTGTCCAGTATCAACTATATTCCTCCCAAAGTGGTAGTCGGTTCCCCAATACTTGGTGCCATTAACTGATAACAATTACGGCACTGTGTTATTTTAGACTGGGAATTGTTTCTATATTCTCACACTGCTCTCTTCCACACAAAATACTTGGAGGGCATCTTTTATGTGTTAAACCTTCTACACCACGGTGGCCAAAGTGATCTTTCTTAGTAATTGTTTTATAGCAACTCATGGAGTCACTCCTTGCTGTTTAGCCAAAAATGTATTAACATTTTGTATTTTAACTGTTGCACATTTTGTGACAACAGTAGGCACTGTCACCACACGGCATCTTATCCTGCATTTAGAAATCCTCAGGGCACCACCTTGATCTTTCATTGTATCAGCTGCGAAAGTCACATTCACTGATGTTTGCTTTACAGGGCTTTCCAGAAGAAAACTTAAATTTTATACAGGCAAGGTCCAAAAGCACAGGCTGTCCAAGGTTTCAATTTACAATCAGAGCTACAGCAAGGATCCTTTCTGTACTGATGTTCCAACCCACAGTCACACTCTTCTTCATTTTCTACCACCTTGTTACCACGTTGTTTCAATGGGATACATTTTGAAAAGCCAGTGGATTTGTCTGACAGTTTTCTTCCCCTGTGATTAATGAGGTTAACTTCCATGACTGCAGTTGCTAAAAGTACTGGTGTTTGTAGTATAGGCATTCATGATGGAATGTTTTTTCCTGCAAAAACCGAATTCCTCCAGGTGAGAAATGCCTAGATTATAGCCCAGTTGGTGAACAATGACCACTACAAAATGAAAGAAATTATGAGGAATTTATAAACTGTTGGTCCAAATCCAAGGGTAGCATATTCCTGAGATCCAAGCCAATCCAAATATATTAGAAATATCCTTGCCCACAAACAGATGCCCAGAATAATGTGTTAAACAGAGATAAAAATGAACACTTTTTCATTCATCGAAACTGTCAAGTAGTTAGTTGACTTATGTCTTATTCAATATTGAAAAGATTTCCCTAGTTCTAAATCTGAAGAAATATGAAGGCCTATCTGTAGATAGATGGATTCTACTAAATTGATTACATTTAATATTCTGTTGCCTTTGAGACATTTCTATTTGAGTAATCAAAACTATAGTTGTTCACCACTAGGATCAGCTCCATTGTGAGAATTTTGTGGTGGTTTTGAATTCTCTGCCTCCAACTCTTGCTTCTGATGTTGTATTTCCTGTTCCCTTAAACCACATTTTATGGGTGGGAATTGAGTCTTGTTACTGTCTCTCATATAATTAATGTTCAGACATGGTAGAGTACCTCATGGGTTTGATTTCATAAGTGAAGTCATTCATCTGTAACATCCCTTGAAAGGCCCCAAACAGGTACAGACAACCATGAACTCAGGACCCCTTCACATAATCATGATAGTGGTTATTCTGGACAAAGTCTGATTCTCCTGGAGGGCATACTGCTCTGTGAAGGTGAACACTGACAGTTGTCTGGACACCAAAAGGTTCTTAGGCTATAGACAGATGCTGTGGGTGCAGCCCTCTAAACAGGCTTTAGGCTAGCTGGCACTGGGGGCCTTCCCCGTAATCACCACTTGGGTGGGGCTTGAGTACCTTTGAACTTGATAAGAATTATGCAATTGTTGGATATGTTTTATTTGTGGGTTATGTGTAAGGTTAATTTAATTAACTTTAAATCTTTTATTTCCTTTATTTTTTTACTTTTTGAGGTGGTGTCCTTTATTTTTTTACTTTTTGAGGTGGTGTCTGATTGTTCTATTAGTTTGTGAGAGGAGTGTTTACTACAAGTAGATTTTGGATTTTTTAATACCTTCTTTTTGATCTCTTAGCATTTGCTTTATATATTGTGAAACTATTAAGTAGATACATATTCCTGTTAAATTTTATCACGTTAAATATATATCTTTCTCTGTAACTACTTCATCTTTTCTATTAATATGGTTTGTTTCCTTAATTTTACCAATATAAATTAGTAAAATATTGTCATCATTTTGGAGTAGAAGTTCATTCTTTTCAATT
Source organism: Rousettus aegyptiacus (assembly GCF_014176215.1). Taxonomy (NCBI): domain Eukaryota; kingdom Metazoa; phylum Chordata; class Mammalia; order Chiroptera; family Pteropodidae; genus Rousettus; species Rousettus aegyptiacus. The sequence continues at coordinate 149,997,941 of NW_023416306.1, read as the reverse complement.
TAGACATTGAACCTTGTACCTCTGGAACATGTTGAATTAGATTCTGATTTCCATTTAGAGCCAATAAAGGGTGGCAGGAGTGTGTTTTGAGGAGACTGTGCATCCTCTTGCAGGATAACTTCCTCAGCTGAGAGAATTTCAGGGTCTCAAGCCAGAGGAACCAGACTTCTTAGACAGGAGAGGTCTGGGTTCTCTCCCAGGTAAAGGAGAATCGGGGATACTTGAGTGGCTCTAGATATTCAGAATCAATCATCAAGTCCAGCTGGCATTCCCCTTTGCAAGCGTCAAGGTTTTGTCCTTCTCAATGTCCTAACTTTCCCACTTGAGTCTTGGCAAATCTATGTATTCATTTTACATTGTGATTCTGTAACTTCACAATTAAAATTTGATTTTCTCTGAGGTTGACCTTGTGTTTAAAACCATAAGAGATTTTTTTAGGTCCACCATTATCAGTTCTTTGAGCTGAGAATTTAGAACCTTGAGCCTCATTGTGCAAATGCTCCAGTAGAATTCAGTATAGCCATGCTGTCTTTTAGTCCTCGAGGTACTTATAGTCATCAGCCCTCGCTTGGTCCTCCATATACTTGCTTCAGTAGAGCATTTCATCACAGTCAATATTGCATGGTAATTTAATTAATTGTGATGCTGCCGTATGCCCGTTGCCCATCGGACAGGAGTTCAGCAGTGTGTTAAAAGCCATGGACATGCCCAGACCAATCCCAGAGTCCCATTTTGTTTGTCTCTTCACAGCACTCTTGGTACTAAGTCCTATGTCTGTCAAGATCTGGTTCAGAAAAGAGAAAAACCCACCAAGAATAATTAATATAGGGATTTTTTTTTTAAAGGTGCTAGAGACCTGAAAGATAAGAAAGGAACACTGAGATACACAGAGATATGAGTTGCCATAAGGAGTTTTCCACCCTTAAAAAGGGAAAACAAGGGGAAGAGGTTGGGATTGTCATAACCTAGAAACTCTCATAATGGGCCTCACAGAGCTAGACTTGGACTGTAGAAAATATGACACTGCTCAGGTGTTGCTGATAATTAGGAACTCAGAAAAAGGGCATTATGGAGCTGATAGCTGTACCTCTCATAAGGTAATGCTGAACTGGTGGCCGTTTCTTAGGGACTTGGAAGAAGTTCCTCCAAAACCATGACTCAGTTCCTAAAGAGAGATGCTATATATGGGGCACTTTGTGGTGTGGCCTGGAACATCTGAGAAAGGGCTGGTGTGAGTTGCCTAGGGTACTGGAGCATGACTCTCTCTATATATTTGGTAATCAGACTTCTGAGGAGTGTATACAGTCCACCAGGTACTCATACCTTTGATAGAGCTGGTTCTGGAATTGTAACCAGCTCTCACCACCAGAGCAAGGCACCATTGCTGGAGATTCACAGAAAGTAACCGCAGGCAAATAGGTAATAACAAGTCCCTTTTCCTCTTTTAGCCTTTTATTCTCCCTCTAGTGCCTTTTTTTTTAATTAAGTTTATTGGGCTGACATTGGTTAGTAAAATTATATGTTTCAAGTGTACAATAATACGTCATATGTATATTGTGTTGTGTGTTCACCACCCACAGTTAAATTTCCTTTCATCAGCATACATTTGACCCGCTTTACCTTTACCTCCACTTCCACCCCCGCTTCCCTCTGGTGACTACTCTTGTCCATGTCCATAAGTCTCTGTTTTTGTCATGTTTGTTTATCACTTTCAGTTTTCTATCCCACATATAAGTGCAATCATAGTACCCTCCTTGTTAAACCTTCAAGCTAAATAGCAACGGAGAAGTAACACCATGCAGAGTCTCAGTTCCAGCTTCATAGACAAAGTATAAATTTTATTTTAGAAAATATTTCATAATCAGCATAAGAAGTGTCAGCAAAACACTGTTAATAGCTTCTGTGGTGACAAGTAATAGCAGGTCATGACATTATCTGTGTGAAGCTGTCTGATATTATATATTTTTGTGATTCATTTAGCTGTGGCTCACTAAATCAATTTCACGCTCTCCTATGGTGTAAAACCCAAGTTTGAGAAACACTGAGTTAGGCCATGACCGAGAGTTAGTAAAGACATGATAAGGTAAGAGCTTTAAGGAGTTTCAAATAGCTGCTGGAAATATGAAAGAAAGACTGATGCAGAGGAAGATTCATACACCGCTTGAAGTGCCATTAATGTTAGAAGGAAGGCCTTTGGAGTAATACCAGTTTGCATAATTAATGGATATGTGATGTTCCTTCAGAGCTTGTCTTGGGAGTAAAGCAGTGGTGAAAAGACTGGTGTTTATTGCCAAGAATCAAGATTGGCAATGAACTTTTCTCTTACTACCACATCATATGTCTGACAAAGCGTAGTATAGTTTACTCTTTATAACTTGATTTTTAATAATCCTCTTCCAGCAAATGCTTTCCCATCTTAATATCCCCAGATTTGTAAGAAATACCCAAGATATCATGCAAAGAGACATGGAGAGGAAATCTGGTAATTAGGATTTCACCTCTGTCAGACATGCTTTCTCTAAGAGGTTTCACCTATTTTTCTTGGTTTTCAGTAACCCTCTATTAGTTCTGGAAAAGTATCCAAATGTACACAAGTGTTATTTTATCTTAAACATTAGGATATACTTTATATTGAATATAATTCAGTTTATATTGAATATAAACTGAATGTAATTCAGTTTAATGGTTTTTAGCATATTTACAGAGTTGTATAATCATTACTATAATCTAATTTTAGAACATTTTCATTATGCCAACAAGATATCTCTTTAGCATTCACTCCCCATCCCCTGACCCTAGGCAACCACTAATATGTCTTTTTTATTGATTTGCTTATCCTGGATATCTTATATAAATATAATTATACAGTATGTGCTCTTCAGAGATTGACTTCTTTTACTAATAACGTTTTGTGATTATATTAAGGTAGTAGTTTTAGAATTTTTTAACATATAATTTTTATTTCACTTTATTTTATTTTTAGGCAAGGCAACCCTTGGTTGACCTCACAGATTGCAAGGGCCTTATCAGCTTACAATCCCTTATTTTTTATGCCTACAGCACCTGGTCTTCCTAGGTGGTCTCCCATCCAAGTACTAACCAGGCCCGACCCTGCATAGTTTCCAAGATTAGACAGGATCGGGCTTGTTCAGGGTGGCATGGCCATAGACTAACATATAATTTTCAAAAGAAAATTAAAAACGCTTCTATCAAATCACTCCTAAGAGAACAACTTTAAATAATTTTGAAATTTTTCTTTAGTCTTTTTCTATTTGTTTGTTATTTTATTCATTAATCTGTTTAGCAAACATTTATTGAATATGTAGTATGGATCAGTCATAGTGCTGAGCACCGGCCACGTGGAGGTACATATCCAACAAGCAACCGTTGATGGAATAAGTATAACCATTGTAGTGAGTGCTACAAATGAGAAGTATAGACTCCTCGTACTATACAATGTGAACTTAATTTAATTTTTCTAAAGTTATTTAATACATGCCTGTGTATATGTAATATGTGCCTATGTATATATGTGTATTTTATTTTTTAATTTTTTTCAATTACAGTATTAGTTTCAGGTGTACAACATGGTGACTAGACATTTATATAATTTATGAAGTGATCACTCCAATAAATCTAGTACCCATCTGATACCATACATAATTGTTACAATATTATTGACTATATTCCTTCTGCTGTACTTTACATCCCCTTGACTGTTTTGTAACTACCAATTTGTACTTCTTGATCCCTTCCTCTTTTTTATATCCCCCAACCCACCTCTCATCCGGCAACCAGCAAAATGTTCTCTGTACTTATGAGTTTGTTTCTGTTTGTTTATTTTATTCTTTAGATTCCACATGTAAGTGAAATACTATGGCATTTGTCTTTCTCTTACTTACTCTAATCGGCACAATGTACTCTAGGTCCATTCATGTTGTCATAGATGGCAAGGTTTTATTCTTTATTATTGCTGAGTAATATTCCATTGTGTATATATTCCACCTCTTCATTCATCCAATGATGAACACCCAAGTTGCTTCCATATCTTGGCTATTACAAATAATGCTGCAGTGAACATATAGGTTCACATGTCCCTTCAAAGTGGTATTTTGGGTTTCTTGTGATAAATACCTAGAGGTGGAATTTACTGGGTCCTTCCTTGTCTCTTGTTATAGCCTTTGTTGTAAAGTCTATTTTGTCTGGTATAAGTATTACTACCATAGCTTTTTGTTTGTTTCCTTCTGTTTTCATGAAATATCTTTTTACATTCTTTACTTTCAGTCTGTGTGTGTCTTTCAATTGAAGTGAGTCTCTTGTAGGCAGCATATGTAAGGGTATTTTTTCTTGTCCATTCTGCCAGAAAATGTGGCTCAACGTTGTTTTCCCTAGCTCCATGTTCAGGCTACGTGACCAGAGACCATAAACCTGGACCAAAGAAACTTAATATACGATTTAAGTTTTAGGATGTCCTAGAATAGTCCAAAATATGGGAATGGAATTTAAGTCAGTAGTGACCTGATTAGGGAATGGAGGAATGGAGGGAACTTTCCGAAGTGATAGAAAATATCTATGTCTTCACCGGGGTGTGCCAGAGATCAAACGTTGGTGTCCCTCCAAAATTCATATGTCGAAACTTTAACCATGAAGGGAATGGTATTAGGAGGTGAGGCCTTGGAAGATGATTAGCTCATGAGGGAAGAGCCCCCATGAATGGGAATATCGCCTTTATAAAAGAGAATTCAGAAGGCTCTCTCACCCCTCTTGCCATGGGGGTTTACAGGAAAAAGGTGCCATCTGTGAACCAGGAAGGAGTTTTCACAAGACACAGAAGAGGCTGGTCCTTGGTCCTAGACTTTTAGTTTCCAGTGCTGTGAGAAATAAAATTGTCTTCTTCATAAGCTACCAAGTCTACAGTATTTTTTTATAATAGCCCAAACGGACTAAGGGTGGTGGTTACAAAGCAAACCTCATCAAGCAGCACCCTTAAAAATTTGTGTATCTTTTTTATGCTAATGTGACTCAAAGAAGTTAATTTTTTTTTAAAAGTTCTGACTTCACCTTTCTTTTGACCCACTCGAGAATAGAACACATCATTACGTATTCACACACGCCATTTCTTTACCTTTCCAAAAATCATTTCAACATTCAATTGCATGTGACTGTACTCAACTCAATATAAGGAAGTTACAGAGAATCCCTTATCTCATCTGCTTTCTTCTCTTGTGGCTCACATCTTTTAGTTGGGAAGAGTAACACCACATTAATATTTAGAAAAGAAGAACATACGGAGGAAGTTCTCGTTCAGATGGCAGGAGAGGCGAACGCTGTGCTCGATTCCTCTCATGAACACATCAACATTACAACTAATGTACAGAGCGACCATCATTAAGAATTGTCAGAAATGTAGCTGAGCCTTCAAAGTCCCACAACTAAAACCATACAAAAGAAGCAACCAGCAGTTTCAATGTGTTTCATGCAACACTGGAGGATTTTATAACATTACTGCAGTGAGGAATATTTGCAAAGTTACAGGCAAGCCTTGATCTCAGCCTGAAATGAATTGGGCCTGATGAAAACAAGTGATTTCTAAGTATATCCAAAAAGTGATTTATGAAAGCTATAAAGGCGAATAAAACTAATTGTAATGGTAAATATTCGAAAATCGATCAATTCAAACATTGGAGATGTCTTTAGGATTACTGGGAAATGGAACAAATAGAAAGGACCAGCCATTCGGGAAAGAGTAATAGTAAGTTAACCATGTACATTTTATGTGACTGGGAAATGTCGATTGTGAGGGTAGCTGTGAGGATAGGGGTGACACTAGGATGGTCGCGTTTGAAGGGTAATTAAGCTGCTTTTAGCGTTCAGGCCCTGGAACACTACAGCCAGCAAAGACACGAGGCAGAATGTTGCATGAATTCATAAGGCACCTGAATGACCTGAGCAGGAGTGTTTCTGAACACAATTCGGAAATGAGCAGGTTTCGCGTAGTCACGTGTGTATCTTTACCCTTTCAAAATTCTCCTTCACTGTAATTGATTTCCTGTGTCTCACCTCACAAAACTTGTGCTGACTTACATTATCTCCCGGCTTCAAGCAGGGTGGGGGTGGTGGGGGCCTTTTGGGAGGAGAAGGAGGTTGGTAAGTGTAGGTGTCTTTGATATGAGTGTAGAGACATTTGGAGGCTGTTTCATTTAGTTAATTGGAGAACTTCATGAGATCTTTAATCGTGGTTGTAAAGTAAGTAAGGCTCTTAAGAATGTCATGGATTTGAATATAAGTTACTATTTTATAAGCAAATATATACTTATGGTAGAAATAGTTTCTACTGCTATAACAGAAGGACAAAAAAAAAAAAAAAGGAGCAAGTGATACAGGAAGCCAAGCAAAACAGGACATGTGTAAAGAGGTCTGGCTGTATATGGAAATGAGACAGGATTTCATGGATTTTGTAATCATTATAATTCACACCATTGTCTATGGCAAAAAGTGGAATGTGACCATGTTTGCTCCAAAGTGGCAGTCCTGGAACAATTTGAGGGTTTTAATGAACTACCCTGTGTAGTACCCTGTGAAGCCGTGCTGATTTTGAAAGTTGCATGTTCAGAGTGACGTCAGTAAAATGGCAAACTGGGAAGCTTCGAGCTCTCTTTCCCTCACAGTAAACTGAAAAGACAACTAGAACTATCAGAACCAACTTTATAGGAGATCGAGGGAGGAAAATCAAAGGTCCACAACGACCAAGGAAAGGCCCGGCCAAGAATAACCTATCTTCACATTGCTCCAGGAAATCCACAGAAACCTCTGTGAACCCACTCCATTGGCTATGACAGGTCAGAAGGTCAGAGCCTTTGGCTCTAGTGCACCATCTGTGATGCGATAGGGTTAGGCTTGAGTATCGCCTGTGTGAGATGTCGGGCTTGCGTGGGCCTTACAAGGTGGGATCGTCCTGCTTACCGGCCCCTGCAGATAGTGGCTGGCACCCCCGGTTTGCGACCTTCCGATCACACCTTAAGGGCATTCTCCGTCCGTGCAAGTTGACATCACTGTCATGGCTCCCATGGAATCCACTTTGTAAAGACCAGAAAGGCCTCGTTCCTTTACGCTCAGTACACCTCCTCATTTCCAGGTCCTCAGTTTGAGGATGGGTATGTTTATCCTGTCTCACCACTGTATTCTGGAAGCACACAAGTTGTCTGGTTTCACAGGTTCAAAGCTGGAGAGGAATTTTGCCTTAGGATGAAACATACCTTCAGTGTCACCCGTATCTGATTCAGATAATGTTTAGATGCGCCTTTGGACTTTAGAGCCAATGCCGGAATGAGTAAGACCTTTGAGAATGTTGGGGTGGAATGAATGTATTTTGCATGCAAGGATGCAATTTTGAGGCGTCAGGGGTAGAATGTTACAAACCGAATGTTGGTGTTCCCCCAAAATGTATATGTCGAGGCTCTAACCCCCCAGTGTGGCTGTATTTGGAGATGGGGCCTCTAGGAAGTAATGAGGTTTAAATGCGGTCATAAAGGTGTGCCCCTGATGCAGAGGCCTCATAAGCAAAGACACCAGAGAGCTTGTTCTTTCTTGAGCAAATACCGTGTGCAGACAAAGGGAGAAGGCAGCATCTGAAAGGCAGGAAAGGTGTTCTTACTAGAAACAAAAAATCAGCCAGAAAATCGACCTTGGACTACTGGTGTTCAGAACTACGAGAACATAACTTGTCGTCGTTTATGTCACTCAGGCTGTGCATTTCCGGTGAGAATGTAAAAGAGAAGAGCCACAGTGAAAAACAATTGGGGCGTTTACAAAGTTAAATATAGAATTCCATATGATCTAGAAATTCTATTTCTAGTTATATACCCAAATGAACTAAAACCAGGGACACAGACCCTTGTACATCAGTGTTCGTAGGAGCATTACTCGAGATAGCCGAAAGGTGGGGAGAACCCCAACATCTGCCAACAAACGAATGGTTAACCAAAGCGTGCTATGCACATACAGTGAAATATTATTCAGCCTTAAAAATGAAATTTTGACACATGCCACAACCTGAACAATCCTTGAAAACATTAAGCTAAGTGAGATAGCCAGTCACAAAAGGCCCCATATTGTGTTAATAGCACTCATATGAGGTGCTGGCAATAGGCAAATTCGAAGACACAGACGTGTACTAAAGGATACCAGGGAGGGAGGGGAGATGGGAAGTTATTGTTTCACGGGCACAGAGTTTCTGTTTGGGATGGCGAAAAAGTCTGGGAAGTGGATGTTGGCGGTGGATGCAGAATATTGTTCTTCTACTTAATGCTAAGGAATAGTACACTTAAAACCAATTTAAATGGTTTTTAAAGTTCGAGTGGACTTCTCTGTGATTTAGCCTCCTTCTTCATACTTTTTGACAAAATAAGTAGTTCTAACTCCATGAGCCATTGCTAACAAAGTGAATGACCTAACATTAGTATTTTAGGTCAGGAGAAATTGTCAATGTTTTCTCAGCTATCCGACCTAGTCATGCTTTTTAAACGGCCATAGAAACACAATCGACTCACATTGCACTGAGGTTTTGGTGTCATCCTGTGCAATCGATTAAACGTCAGTGGGTCTGATGCAGATAGGAGGCTGCCAGATTCCTTCCTCCTTTCCTTTCCTCCCTTCATCTTTTTGTCAAAGATCGTTATTATTTACTTCTTTCATTATTTAGTTATTCTTACTACATTTATTGGGGCGGCATTGGTTAATAAAATTACATCACTTTTCAAGTGGACGATTCAGCCGCTGCACTTTCAAATGTGCTTTCACGTTCGTTGCCTTAGGTAGCGATTGCCCATCTCCTCTGGGTTCCTTTTGGCCAGTTGTGCTAATTTTGCCTTTCTACCAGCTCCTGGGGGTTCTGAAGCCAAAGAATCAGCAACATTACAGTGCTAACGTCCACAGTACGGAGAAGAGTGTTGTGATTATGGATGCACAGGGGCCAGAAGTACTCAACCTTTAAGGCAAGGTTGACCACACTTGATGGTCATATGGTTTTCATTTTTTGCTTCTGAAAATGGGGGATTACACGATTGAGTTTTAAGTGCTGTAGAACCCTTCCTCCCTACGGTAAACCCCATGTGCTGATGAAGTATTCCACTCTCTACGTATCATTGGATTCCTTTTGCTAATGCGTTATTAATGATGTTTCTTCCCGTATTCCTAAGGGACAGGTCTGGATTTTTCTTGCCTTATAATGTTTTGTCTGCTTTCGGTGATAAGGTAATCCTGGCTTGAAAAATGTGTTGAGAAGTTTCCCCTTTGCTTTTATTTCCTGGCAGACTTCGTATACATTTGGTATTATTATCTGTTATTTAAATTTTTGGTAGAATTATTGGTGAAGCAATCTGGACCAGATGTTTCTGACCATAAATCCAATTTCACACACATATGTATTACACACATATATATGTATAAGCATTTATTATGCTTATGCATACATACATAAATTTATGTTGTATATATACTCATATTTACATATTATATGTTTTCATATTCCATATACACATTATATTTAGATTATTAGTATGAGCACTTGGATTATCTCTTTCTTTGGTGATCTACGAACGCTTGTTTCAAGAGATTTGTCCATTTCATTAAAATAATCAAATGTGCTGATATCTGTTCATAATATTTTATTATTATTGTTTTACTAACAAGGATCTGTGGTAGTGGATGCTTTTTCATTGTGGATAATGGTGATTTGTTATCTGTTCTTTTTTCTCAATTTCTCGGGCCAGGCACTTATCGACTGCACTCACCTTTTTTAAAAAAAAAACAGCTTTCCGTTTTTCGGATTTTTCTCTACTGTTTTCTATTTCCTCTTTTCTTTATGTCCATTATGATCTTCATTATCACCTTTCTTCAGTTTACTTAGGGTTTTACACGTTCTATATTTTCTAGATTTTTAGGGTGAAAGCTCTGATGTTGACTTGAAACCTATCCTCCTTTGTAATATACAGCTTTTAGCGATATAAATTTACATCTAACCACCATTTTACTGCATCTCTCAAACGTCGATGTGCTGCTTTTGCTTTCATTGAATTCAAAACATTTTCTGTTTCCCTTGAGATTTCTTCTTTGTTCAGGAACGTGTCGCTCGATTTCTAAATATTTGCTTTCTGCGGCTGATTCCTTGTTTGATTCCATTGTATTGAATGAATGTGATGGGCATAATTTCAGTTTGTTTCAATTTTCTGACATTTGTCATTTAACCCAGAACATGACCGATCTGATCAATGTTGCGCGTGCACCCGAATATATAGATGTAGTCTGTCATTGTGTAGCATGCTCTGTAAATGTCAAGAGGGTCAGTTTGGTAACATTGCTCATGTCTTCCAGATGATTTTTGTCTAGTTGTCCTATCAGTTACTGGGGGCAGAGTGTTACAATAGTCACCTGTAGTTGTGGACCAGTCTATTTCTCCTTCAGTTTTCAGATTTTGCTTCACATACCTCAAGGTCTATTATTAGGTGCATATACAATATATGCAGGATTGTTATATCGTAAAGAATTAAACCCTTCGTTGTCGTGAATTTTCTCACTTTATCTCTGGCAGTGTCCTTTGTTTTGAAATCTAGTTTTTCAACACAAATTTCACATTTCCAGCATTCTTTGATGAAGGTATTCATAATGTATCTTTTGCATATCATTTTAGTTTTAACTGGTACTTTATTTTTCTTGTTTTTCTTGTTGATAGCAAATACCTGGTTCTCGATGGTTTCATCCAAAATGATCACATCAGTTTTTCAAGTGGAGTGTTTATTATGCAGTTTCCACCCCTTTTTGGCTACAGCGTAAGAGATGCTTCACCAGTGTGCTATGAAGAAGTGAATATAGGGGTGACCAATCTGGAAACTGGGGAGAGGTTCAGACGATCATGCCTTTTGTGGAATGCTACACTGGGATGGTGTCAACCAAATTCCTGGTGGAGGTGCACACACTACATATCATCATATAAAAGTACAAATATCAACAAGAAAACCGCTTTAAACACAACGCCCATCTTGGGACGTAACTGCCAGAAATGGGGCTTGTGGTGTATAGTGTAACATGTGGCCTAGGAAAATACTGTTTTGAACAAAATGGTACTTCTTAAAATCAAGATATGAGTATTGTACGTGATGTGAAGAAATACAATTTCAGAGAGGAGTTCGACAAGAGCAACCGCTGTCACTGTCAGTGTGTTTGGAGACCATCATTATGTGAAGACAGAGGACTGGGTGGTAGTAGTGATGCTGCCCCCTGCCCCTTACAGAGAACGTGGTATCTGTGTCAACATACTTGATAATGTGAAGGATGCACTAGCTCCATGTCTGTTTAATTCTCTTACTGGTTTCATTCATCAGTGGAAGTGTTTCACAAATGCAACAAGGTACACAGATGAGAAAAGTGAGAAAACAGGTGAGCAGACAGTACCCTTTAGTGTGCATAAATACGAACTGGAACCCACAAAATGGTGATGCTCACAATGGCACTTACTAGGAGAAATGATCAATAATCGCTCTGATAATTACATGATGTAATAGCTATTCCGAGGTTGCCATCTTGAAATAAAATAAACTGGCAATTTAAAAAGGGTCTCTGTGTTTACATTCATTTAACATTTCACGTCTACTCATAAACTTAGATGTACAAAAGTATATGTATATGGCATCGGGACTCTCATATTCACTAAAGAGGACCTGTACTTATTTCACTGTTACTATTTGCACATGAAACCCCAAGACTCCACCCCAAAACTGTTTGAACTAATAAATGAATTCAGTAAAGTCACAGAAAAGGAAATTAATATACGAAAGTCGGTTGTGTTTCTGTACACTATAACAAACTATCAGAACGAGAAATTAAGAAAGCAATCCCACTTAACGATTGCATCAAATAGATGAAAATACCTAGGAATACTTAAACCAAGGAGGTGAAAGACTTGTGCGCTGAAAGCTATAAGACATTAATGAAAGAAATTAAGGAAGACACAGATACATGGAAAGCTACTCCATGCTCGTCAACCGGAAGAACTAATGAGGTGAAAATGTCCGCACTACCCAAAGCAATCTACAGATTCAATGCAATTCTTATCAAAATTCCAAAGGCATCTTTTCAGAGAAGGACAAACGATCCTGAAATTTGTATGGAAATAGAAAGTTTCTGAATAGCCAGAGCAATCTTGAATAAGAAACAGAGCTGGAGGAGTCACACTCCCTGATTTCAAAGCGTAGCAATCCAAACAATATGGTATGTAGTGGTTACTAGAGGGAAAGAAGGGACGGGAGGAGGTAGGTAAGGCTAACAGGGGACAACTATATAGCGATGGAAGGAAATTTAACTTTGGGTGTTGAACACACGGTGCAAAATACATATGATGTATTACTGAATTGCACACTCGAAACCTATATCACTTCATTAAGCAGCGTCTCCCTCATAAATTTAAATGAAACAGTATGGTACTGGCCTAAAAATAGACACACAGATTTGTGGAATGGAATAGAGAGCCCAGAAATAAACCCAGTAAGTTGCCTTTTTGTTTTGTTGATGGTTTCCTTTGCTGTGCAAAAATATTTAATTTCATGGAGTCCCATTTGTTAATTTTTTCTTTCGCTTCTCTTGCACGAGGAGATATATCAGAACAATATCACTAAGAGCACTTTCAGAGAGTTTATAGCCTCTGTTTTCTTCTAGGAATTTCATGGTTTCAGTTCTCACACTTAAGTCCTTAGTCCATTTTGGGTTTATTCTTGTATGTGGTGTAAGGAGGTGGTCCAGTTTTATGGTTTTTTGCATGTATCATTTCCAAGCCTCAAAGATACAAGAATTCCAGCAGCGCGTCAGGATAAGCCCTGAACATCTTTGCAGTAATGTTAAATGCTGAACACGCCCTTACAAAAAAAAGCTTTCCCCCCTGTCATCTTATATTGTTTCTCCCGAGACCATATCCTCAGGATCTATTCCTATATATTTTCTCCCGGCTCGTGATGGCGTTATTAGCCAGGTGCCAAAGCTCTCATGATCAGTGATGTAGTTCCTCTCATGCCAAGAACTGTACTGACTGTAGTTATTGGTCTAGATGCAATGAGGGAAAGTTAAGAACAGATCTTCAGGAAGATAAGCATCATCTTTGGTGAAGCAGGGTCGCCAGGTGATCGGAGGCTGCTGTCTTCTAGCAAATGGTAAGGAGTGAGTTCTGCCGGCCCAGGGTGTTCATGAGAATCTCAAGCTTCAAATTTTCAAATGCATCTACTCAAACGTTCTCATCCAAAATCTCAGGATAGCACTTCTTGCCTAATAGAACCTTTGGTTTTTACATAGGAAACATACTAGAGCTCTAAATTCTGTAATTTTTACACGAAAGCTCCGCATACTTACGACATGTCTCGGGCATTATTTTCAACACAGCCTGTAGGATGAGGTTCTCTTCAAACACTGTCATACAGGTCGTAGGACTTTCACACCATACTCATGTTATTTGACCTAGCCGGTCATTTTCTTTTTCATGTCTTCTTCACGAGTTACCTAACTTCATAATTCTCATACTTGTAATTGAAATGCGAGAGCTATTATATAAGCCAGGGCACCACTTCCATCCGTACCTCAGAGTCTCAGTTTCTGATGTTACAGCACACCAGTTGTCACAAATCTGCTGGCTGCAACTATGAGTCCTAGTTGCCATCAGACAACTGATCCAGTCCTAGAATCTCACGTCTTGTGGATCTGCCTTTTCAGGAACACTTCTGGTACCACCTGTCCCTGACCCTGAGGCACTGAGGCAAGGATTTGTGTATGAGCAGTTTATCTGGGATATAATAATTCCAAGATGGGAGTGCATGGTGAAGGAGTGGAAAACTGAGACGGGGGAGGCTTGAAGCAAATCCGGCTTACATTGATGGGTGAGTGACCTCGTGGGCAACCAGGATATAATTCTACGGTGGCCTCTCTGAGAGACACTGTCAGGTACCTCAGAATTCTCCCCTGAGGACAGGGGAAGCTGGGAGGTGTCTTCGCGAAACATCTCTCATTGGTTAAGAGTGGCTTCCAGTGACATTAACTCCCTCTGGCTCCTAGCTTGCTCTCTGAACGGGCTAAGCACCGTCCTGTAAAGTAGAAAGCCAGTACGCATATAGGAATTGTCACCAGTACAACAGAAGACACATTTACATGTAATCCCTGCCTCAGCATCTGTTTTTTCTAGGGAACCTGGGTACAGTAGACCTTTATGACTCACCTACATGCCCTAGTCCCACCTGAAGTCACTGGCAGCTGCAGTAGACACTGCCCATTCTTTGACGGTTCCCTACTTCAAGTGTTGTATCTCACTTTTTTCCTGACAGCTTTCTCCTGTACCAAGGAGAAATATTCTGAGGTGTGTTTCACACAACTTCTTAGAGAGTCCACAGGGGATGACCCCAGCAGCCCACAGTGGAAGCTTGCTCATTAATATACTCCTCTTTGTGCTTCCAAAGTAAACTAACCTCATCTAAAGCCTGGTCTCAGCATCTGCTTTTTGGGGAATCTAAATTAAGATAGTACCTAAGACTCTGTGTTCGTAATAAGGAGGCTAATTCTACAATATTAAATGTACATAAAAACATAAAACCCAGTAAATATAAAAGAACATTATATTGATAAATCTAACTATAGTCAAATTTAATTTTTTTAATTTTTATTTTATTTTACATTGTTTTAGGAAAGACAACTTCAAAAGAGAATAAATAAATTGGAGCATCTGCCTTTTGTCTCTGTATGGCCACATACGCTTAAAACATGTAGATCTTTCTCCAAGTTTAATCAGATCGTATTCCTGGCTCACATTTCCCTGTTCCTATGGCTCCACTAGACGACCTTTTCTTCTTTCTATCGGTGGCTGGTACATCGTTAGAGTCTCTCCTCATCTATTCCTCGAGTGGATCAAAGGGAGGAACACAAACTGACAGGAGCACACAAGTAGAACACATTTCACAAGGAAATCCTTTCCCAGAGGTATGATGTTCGTTTAACTTCTATTGTGAGAAAAATTGGAGTTTTTCAGGGCTGGGTGAAGGCACGCGGGACAGTGGCAGTGCAGTAAACAGCATTTTGGCAATGGGAACTGCACGTACAGATGGGCCGGCGCGCAACACAGCCAAGTATATTCAAAACAGAAAATAGCCAGAGGATGCAAAGTGTGCAAATCATAATGTAAAATAATAGCAAAAAGGCCATTTGACTCCATTTACAAAGAAGCTATGTGGACCCTATAGAGAGGGTATCTGCTTAGATCTGTATTTTCAAGAGAGGATTTCCAAAAGCACTAAGAATAGGCTGAGGAGAAGACAAGTGGGAGACAAAGAGATTGATGAAGGGCAGGTACCAAAGGGACCATTATAAATAAATGTGTGTATTTTAAACTTTTAGTGTTCAATTTTGAGCAAGAGCTGCAGTAGTTTTACAAACAGGATGAGGGCTTATTTTTACCTTTCCGAATAAATTTCATGTCTTAATTAATAATCCATTTATGTGAATTACTTCACTCAAATATTTGCTGCATATTAGGCACTGTTCCATGTATTGGGACACAACAGTGAGCAAAGTGGATGCAAAGACCCCTGCCCTCGTGGAGAATATTTTCTAGTATTCAAAGAAGGTACTCCAAGCGGATACCCAAA
The DNA here is from genome assembly GCF_014176215.1 of Rousettus aegyptiacus. Classification (NCBI taxonomy): domain Eukaryota; kingdom Metazoa; phylum Chordata; class Mammalia; order Chiroptera; family Pteropodidae; genus Rousettus; species Rousettus aegyptiacus. Next base: position 149,982,273 of record NW_023416306.1, on the reverse strand, counting down.
CTTCCAGATTAAGGCAAAGAGAGCAGACGGGCTTGGGTAGAGAGTGCAGAGGGGACAGAGTCAGGAGTTGGCATTAGACACACCACGATTTGTTTATACCGTAAGTAGAATTTCTTTCTTTCTCTCTTTCGGTTACCAAAGAAACCCAAAAGGTTGGGTGAGACAAGCAATATTATCATCCTCGTTTTTAGCTTTTGGAACAGAACGTTAGACAATTTAAGCCATTTTCCCAACTTTATTACATCTCTTTTGACAGCAGTGGGGATTCCAGTTCTGCACATATCCATCTCCTGGGCACCGATGTGATGTCTTATTGTGCCCCTCTAGAAGGTCACATTCATTGACCTGATTTCTAGAATTTTCCTCATGGCATGGACTTGCAGTCTGTCTTGACTTGTTCTATGCTTATCATAGGGAAAACATTTCCACGATTGCAAATCTCAGACCCAATCAAAATCGCAACTGCTGGCAAATGGAATCCACTGCGTTGGCAACAAGACATGCGTCCTCTGCACCCTTGAGAATTTACTTTAGGAGTAAATGAAAAGAGGCAAGGCTCACCCTGAGTCCTCATAGGTCTGTCTCCTGCCCTTTCTACGCGTCATACCTGCGCTCAAGAAACACAGTGAGGACCTACGCAGAGGGAAAGCGGAGCTTTATTTGCTGCTTACAACAATGGACAGTAGTTAGTAAGATGTGAGGAATTACCTTTGCCTGACGGCAATGTTTCCGACACTGACGAAAGGGAAGGTTTCTTCATTTTTCCGTAAGCTGTCAGAAATGTGCTCAGTTTCAGGCATGCAATATTTCTACCTCCAAGAAACTAAAGCTTAATAATGCATAGGATATTAAGTAAAAGGCGTTTTCTTAATCTGAAGGGTGAGCCTTGGTCTCCTTGGGAGCAAAGTGCTTTCGAAGGTACATGAATACAGTAGTCACCAGTAAAATCAAAACAGACAAACTAAGAATCATAACTAGTGGAAAGAAAGCTCCTCTTCTGGCAGATGTTGGGCCACTGTCAACACTACCTCCATAGCCTCTGTGCAGGCAGGAGGGTGGGGACCATCCATAGCCACAGTGGCAATGATGTTTATTATTGCAGATCCCCTTCATGTTGCAGGTCTCAGGCAGGCAGATTTGTGACGGGCGAGAGAGACTGACACACTTCTTGCGTATGCAGATCTTCCCTGAACCACACATTGTGCCATCTTTCACTTCACCAACATCAGGTACGTCCACCCCTAAATGATAACCGATACCCCAGCAGGTGACGCCATTGCGGTGAATATGCTGCAAAGCAGAGCCATCTCTCAGGTGGGGAATAGCAACCACGTTTTCACACTGAACTCTCCCACAAAAGATATCAGCGGTATTACACTTTAGGTATGTCGTGCCATTTATACCGCAGTGGCCAAAACGGTTTCCCTGTGAGTTGATTTCTTTATAGCAATTCCGAGATGCACTCTTGGCCCCCTCGCCGAAGATCTCCCTGCACTGTTCGTCATGGTTATTACATCCCTTTTGATAGCAGTAGGCATTGTCACTACAGGGAACCCCGTCCTGCACATATCCATCTTCTGGGCACTGATGGGATGTCCCGTTGCACCACTCTGGAAGATCGCATTCATTGACCTCATGTCTACAGAGTGCCCCTGATGGCATGAATTTGCAGTCTTTGCAACAAAGCCCAGAAGCACAAGCAGCCCCGGGCCTCAGAGTGCAGTTCGACAGACAACAGGGATCTCGTTCACACTGCTTTACAGATCCACAGTCGCACTCCTCTTCTCCTTCGACCACACCGTCCCCACAGCGCTTCAGCATAAGGACCTCCCCTAGACTTGGAGGAGTGTGCAGACATGATCCCTGGTTGAAAGTGGTCTTTGCAAAATCCGCATAACTGCAGTTGGTGAATCTCTCTGCTGGCACTCTGACAGCATTCATGATGCAACCCCTTTGCCCACACAAACAGAATTCTTCATCATGCCGCATACCCAAAGTATGGCCTAACTCGTGGGCTACTGTGAGGGCAAAAAGAGACCAGGGGTCTCCTTGGAAATTATCAACTCCACAGTCAATAGGAGGACGACATATTCCTGCAACATAGGCTATACCAAGTGTACTTATAAGTGCATTTTTTATGAAAATATGTGCCGCATCGTATTGTAGTCGGGAAAGTCCGATTTGTTTCCACTGAGAAAAATCCTTCAGAACCTGCTCTATGGTTATCATTGGGAAAACATTTCTATGATTCCAAATTTCAATCCCAGTCAAAATCATATAAGTACCTAACTGCTGATAGATGGAATCTACTATGTTAACAACAAGAAATACATCTTCCTGCACCTTAGAGAAGTTCCTTTGGGAGTAAATGAAGAAATTTTCATCTACCACCACAACCAGCTCCAGAAACCATGAGTGGATTCTTTGGTTGTCAGTAGAAATATGTTTCAGAGTTTTTTTCTCAGCCTCTTCAAATTCCAACTGTTGGTGTGCTATTGCCTTCTTTGTTAAGCCACATCGAATAGGTGAGAATTGTGTCTCATTGTTGTTTATCTTATAAACCAGGTGTTCAAATGTGGTAGAGTGCCCTATGGGTTCAATTTCATAAGCAAGGTTATTTATCTGTAGCATTCCTCGAAAGCCCCCAGAACAGATACTGAGAGCAACTAGGGATTCCCGTACCCCCTCCACATAACCATCATAGAAGCAGTCATCAGGAACAAAAGGCTGATCCTCATTGAGGGCATGCTGGTCTGTGTAGGTAAACACCAGGAAGTGTCTGGGAACCAAGAGCTTCTTGACCCTCATGAGGACCACATGTTTCCATCCTCCAAATTGAATGCTGTAGGAGAGCCAGCCTGGATCTTTAGCATCTCTGCCACTGCTGGGAACCTTCAAGGGGATCACCACTTCTGGAGAACTTAGGTGTTGGGAGGGCCTAGCCTGGGATTTGCCAGAGGGCGACAGAGATACTCCAAGCCAGAGGAGCAGGATAACAACTTTTGTGGACACCCTGGTCTCACCAGATACCATTATGGAGCTGCCATTCTGGAGTCATCTGTCCAGAGATAAAGAGTGTGAGACTTTGCTGGTCTGGCTCCTTCCTCTGAGCTGTTCATTATGTAGAACTGACCTTTAAGGATCTTAGTTATGGCAGAGTTGGCCATCAGAGCTGCAGTGCTGAAATTAAAAATAAAAATAAGGGTGAAGAAGGTGGTGGAACTGGGTAAGGAAGGTAGGTGAGAGAAAGGAGTAGAGAAAAAGTGATTAATGAATCACAAAAGTGCTTTTTATTTGCTTTCAATAGATGAGGGTAGGAAGTTAGGAGGTTATCAATAAGAAAGTATTGGCCATACATGGATAATTGTTAAAGTTGGATGACAGGTACTTGGGTTTTCATTTAACCTGAGAAGCCTTGCATAGGAGATATGAAATGAAAATGTTTGACCCATTACCATTAATCTCCTGACTCTGAATCCATTCCTAGCCAATGCTTCCTTTACTGATTCAAATTCCTCTATATCCAACCCCTTTACAGAGCTCTATATCTACTTACCTTATGAAACTTGAGCTTCGGGAGAATTTATTGCTTTTCATAAAGCTGATTCTAGAAAAACCCTATTCTCAAAAGTCGATGGACCTCATGTCAAAAGGCTGAGTTCCTGTTCTCTACAGCTCATGAAGTCATGTCTAAAACACTAATTTTTAACCTTTCTTTATCACTCTCCCCACTAACCACTCCCTATCATTCTTGTATAAACTTCAAAGACTTTGACACCTAACTGAAAGACTTATTATTCTCCACCAAAAATCCTACCTTCATCACAAATAATGACAGCAAGTATACAGAAAACTCATCTGAAATCCAGAAGGGTTTTTCAATGTTTTTTTTAACATTGAATGTATTTCAGTTTACCTAGTCACAGTCAAAATCTATACTTTGTTATCACCAAATCAAACAAAAACAAAATCATTTCTTACATCCTAAGCAATTTGCCAATAATTTTAATTCAGCTTTTCCTTACTCCTATACCTATTCCTCAAACTCAGAGAGAACCCAAATGCTTTTGTATTCCATTATCTCCCATTTCTCTCAATCTTATCCCTCCCTCTGTGTTCAGGTCCATTTCATTTCAGTCTAGGCAACTAGTTCCATCACTTCACCACTTTATGCCAAAAACCCTGATTCCCTAAAGCTCAATTATAATACTAATTTTCAAAACAAATGGATAAACAAAACTGGATTAATTCTGCCACATACTTTTTCCAATTTTACATCACAACTACCAAAAACATCACTTGGGTGGTGGGGGGCGGGAATCTCAAAGCAATGTGTTTGTGAAAATCTTAAAAAGGGAATATATAATCGGAACTGGAAAGATTTGTGCTGCCTCCCCACCCTAAGAGATGGAGACAAGCCAGCTGATATTTCCAATCCTCCCACGTGTTATTGCTCTTTTCTTCATTCATTCTCCTGTGACATTATATTTACACATCCCTGATATTCTGAGTTCCTCATTTATATATAGTGTCTGGAGTAGAGACATTGGATTGCCTTTCAATCACAGAATCAAATACTTAACCAAGTAGGCTTCATCTTTTCCTTTCTAACATACAGCATTTAAGCTTATAATTTATTCTAGATTTGCTATGTAGATGCTGTTAGATGGGGAGGACTTGTCTCAGTCTGAACAACATCCTTAGCATTAACCAGCCTAGATAGCTTGGATCCATCTCAGTACATTCCATTGTGAATGAATAGGCACTTTATTCCAGGTACAAGTAGCTTACAAGAGAAAGGCAAAGTTTATAGACAAATTCAACTATATAAAAACTTCCAAGGATAAAGATCTTTTTATCCTTGGGTGAAATTCTAACTTCCAGATTTACTCTGTATCTCTCTAGATATGTTTGTTGCTTATTATCAAGTGGGAGCTGTGGATGAGAAGGTGGAAAGGTGGAAGGGCTAATAAGCTATACAAACCATGTCATATTATTTTTCTTAGAGCTCATCATGAGAGCAGGCAATAATAGGGAAATGCTTCAAAGAATCTTCGAGCCATACTCTTTGCCCTCATTATATTATTCCTAGGACCCCAGAGACCCAAACTCCTAAAGGAATATTATTTTACCATTAATACCATAAAGTGATGTTGTTAAAAATCCATATACTCTAATATTATGGGAATCTCAAAGTAGAAACATCCCTCCATGTTTTATCAACTTTTCCTTCTTTCCCCACAGTTATTTCAAATTTCTCAAGACCTCTACATACCCATTTCTCCTCTTATTTTATCATGCTCAAATGCACTGTTTTCCTACCTGTCACTAATACTGACTCATTAGTGAGTCACAAAATCAGTTTAATAGGTCATGAGCTACAGTTTTTCTTTAAGGAAATTGAATAAAAAATCAGAGGATATTCCTAGAAATTCCTTAGCAACTCTTAAACATCTGGTGCCAAAATTTGGGGAGTGTTTGTATGTGTGTGGCTACTGGAGCACAATATAAAATGTATTTCTTGCTCTGTAACATAGTAAAAAAAAAAATTATATATATATGTGTGTGTGTGTGTATGTATGTGTGTGTATGTATGTATGTATATATATATGTGTATATATATATATATATAGCGATGGCAAATTCCAAGACAAAATGTTTTCTGGGATTTACACCATTACGAACCTTTCTGAATCCACGCCTATTTCTACTTCTCTTCTCTACTCCTCATCCCGGTCTCAGTGGAAAAGTGATCCTCCCCCCAATTCAGATGGCAGCCTTTGATCTGCTGTTCCAGGATCACATCTCCTACCTATTCGAAGACTGATCCTGTCAATTTTTCCTACTTTCAACTCTATTTTCTCCTATTTTACCTGTTATTACTTGGCAATTAGAGTAAGTAAATCATTCTGGTCGGCCCAGGACTGTCCTAGCTCCTGGTTTTTAAAGTGCAAGTCTCATATTCCAGCAACCCCTTCAGTCCTAGGTAAACTGGAGCAGTTAGCCATCCTACCCACAATACTTTACCCTACCCATGCTCAAGTCTCTCCCATCTTTAAAAAGTAAGACAAAACAAAAAATAAGAAACTTCACATTATCCAACATACTATTCTGGATACCAGCTGATACATAGAGCCAAACTTGATCAATGACTTACCAACAGAAGAAAGAGTATTTTCCATGGCCATTTCAAATGATATGGTTTGTACTATACTTATCAGTGAACAAAGATTGGTAGTTGAGACCTCACATAACAAAAGGAAACTTAAGGCCACCCCCTTTTGTCTCTCAGGTGACTAAGTTCTAGATTTAGCTGCTTAGCAACAGGGATCTTTTCATCTCTCCTGAAACAACTGGCTCTCAAAGGATATCTTGCTTTGGCTCCAACATTTCTATACAACTTAATATCTGACTTCATTATGATTAGAATTAGATAGCCTACTTAGCTCTATTCTATGTCCTCCTACAGTGTAGATTCATCATCATAATTTTGCTCATGTTATTGCACTGGCCTAGACTATTAATCACTTTTAACTCTTGGACTGAATTATAATAACTTTCCAGGTAAAGATCAAATTCTATATCCAGCTTCAAGTCTTTTCTAAATAAAATGACATTGATAGTCTGTAATTTCCTTTATAATTACCATATTCAATAAATTTTTGTATAACACAATTTATAATCTTGCTATTTTGTTTTATATATAACTTTTTAAAATTACGTATCCTATTAAACATCAGTGTTTTTGAGAAAAATATGCTCAAAATCACTTGGTAGAGAGTTTATGGTATAGTGTTTGGGAAAATATTTATCCATAATATTTCAACTATATAAATATTGCATAGAATAAAAACTAATTCAATAAAATATTAACTCTAACTCTGGATTGATTCTGCTTTAAAGGGTTCCTTGGCTCATGAGCCTTGCCACCTCATTATTTAACTAGTAGATTCAGAGCTCTGTGAGATAACTCTGAATTAGAAGCATTTTTAATGACAGACTCCTTGTATTTCCTCTCAGAAAAAGTTTCTTCTATCCATGCTGGTTTCCTCTTAAATCTGGTTCGAGGTTCCTTTTCATAAAATATTTTATTTATACAAGCAGAACTAGAGATACTTCTTTCTTAGGAGGAGGTAGATTTTTTAAAAAGAGGCCTCCTGCAGCTAAACTCAGTGGATGAAATCTCTTTCTATACCAGAGATGATTAGCAATGAAGAAAATGTTCCCCAAGAAATGAGAGTGGGAAACTACAAAAGCCCACTCCCGGAAAAGATTTAGTGGCAAGCCAAGTTAAACCACTAAGGAAAGCAAAGAAACTCAATCCAGGAAGATAGATAACTAAGGAAGACTTACATCCCTGCTCCACATAGATTAGCATCCTGGGAATTCTAAAGGTGGAAAAGGATTGAAAGCTTCCGAAAGTAGACTTGGCTTGGTTTATCTTGTACTAATTTAAGCAGTACTAATTATTTCTTTTTCAAAAACTATTAGGAATTCTAGTTATAGAGAGAGAGTAAACACTCACTACTATTGCCCCTACTAAGTGCAGATAAAAACACTATATTTTATTTAAAAACAAACATTAAAAGGGTCAGAAAGGGGGAGCAAAGAATACAAAAATATGCAGCACATATTTTCATAAAAAAATGCACTTATAAGTACACTTGGTATAGCCTATGTTGCAGGAATATGTCGTCCTCCTATTGACTGTGGAGTTGATAATTTCCAAGGAGACCCCTGGTCTCTTTTTGCCCTCACAGTAGCCCACGAGTTAGGCCATACTTTGGGTATGCGGCATGATGAAGAATTCTGTTTGTGTGGGCAAAGGGGTTGCATCATGAATGCTGTCAGAGTGCCAGCAGAGAGATTCACCAACTGCAGTTATGCGGATTTTGCAAAGACCACTTTCAACCAGGGATCATGTCTGCACACTCCTCCAAGTCTAGGGGAGGTCCTTATGCTGAAGCGCTGTGGGGACGGTGTGGTCGAAGGAGAAGAGGAGTGCGACTGTGGATCTGTAAAGCAGTGTGAACGAGATCCCTGTTGTCTGTCGAACTGCACTCTGAGGCCCGGGGCTGCTTGTGCTTCTGGGCTTTGTTGCAAAGACTGCAAATTCATGCCATCAGGGGCACTCTGTAGACATGAGGTCAATGAATGCGATCTTCCAGAGTGGTGCAACGGGACATCCCATCAGTGCCCAGAAGATGGATATGTGCAGGACGGGGTTCCCTGTAGTGACAATGCCTACTGCTATCAAAAGGGATGTAATAACCATGACGAACAGTGCAGGGAGATCTTCGGCGAGGGGGCCAAGAGTGCATCTCGGAATTGCTATAAAGAAATCAACTCACAGGGAAACCGTTTTGGCCACTGCGGTATAAATGGCACGACATACCTAAAGTGTAATACCGCTGATATCTTTTGTGGGAGAGTTCAGTGTGAAAACGTGGTTGCTATTCCCCACCTGAGAGATGGCTCTGCTTTGCAGCATATTCACCGCAATGGCGTCACCTGCTGGGGTATCGGTTATCATTTAGGGGTGGACGTACCTGATGTTGGTGAAGTGAAAGATGGCACAATGTGTGGTTCAGGGAAGATCTGCATACGCAAGAAGTGTGTCAGTCTCTCTCGCCCGTCACAAATCTGCCTGCCTGAGACCTGCAACATGAAGGGGATCTGCAATAATAAACATCATTGCCACTGTGGCTATGGATGGTCCCCACCCTCCTGCCTGCACAGAGGCTATGGAGGTAGTGTTGACAGTGGCCCAACATCTGCCAGAAGAGGAGCTTTCTTTCCACTAGTTATGATTCTTAGTTTGTCTGTTTTGATTTTACTGGTGACTACTGTATTCATGTACCTTCGAAAGCACTTTGCTCCCAAGGAGACCAAGGCTCACCCTTCAGATTAAGAAAACGCCTTTTACTTAATATCCTATGCATTATTAAGCTTTAGTTTCTTGGAGGTAGAAATATTGCATGCCTGAAACTGAGCACATTTCTGACAGCTTACGGAAAAATGAAGAAACCTTCCCTTTCGTCAGTGTCGGAAACATTGCCGTCAGGCAAAGGTAATTCCTCACATCTTACTAACTACTGTCCATTGTTGTAAGCAGCAAATAAAGCTCCGCTTTCCCTCTGCGTAGGTCCTCACTGTGTTTCTTGAGCGCAGGTATGACGCGTAGAAAGGGCAGGAGACAGACCTATGAGGACTCAGGGTGAGCCTTGCCTCTTTTCATTTACTCCTAAAGTAAATTCTCAAGGGTGCAGAGGACGCATGTCTTGTTGCCAACACAGTGGATTCCATTTGCCAGCAGTTGCGATTTTGATTGGGTCTGAGATTTGCAATCGTGGAAATGTTTTCCCTATGATAAGCATAGAACAAGTCAAGACAGACTGCAAGTCCATGCCATGAGGAAAATTCTAGAAATCAGGTCAATGAATGTGACCTTCTAGAGGGGCACAATAAGACATCACATCGGTGCCCAGGAGATGGATATGTGCAGAACTGGAATCCCCACTGCTGTCAAAAGAGATGTAATAAAGTTGGGAAAATGGCTTAAATTGTCTAACGTTCTGTTCCAAAAGCTAAAAACGAGGATGATAATATTGCTTGTCTCACCCAACCTTTTGGGTTTCTTTGGTAACCGAAAGAGAGAAAGAAAGAAATTCTACTTACGGTATAAACAAATCGTGGTGTGTCTAATGCCAACTCCTGACTCTGTCCCCTCTGCACTCTCTACCCAAGCCCGTCTGCTCTCTTTGCCTTAATCTGGAAGTTTGGGTATCCGCTTGGAGTACCTTCTTTGAATACTAGAAAATATTCTCCACGAGGGCAGGGGTCTTTGCATCCACTTTGCTCACTGTTGTGTCCCAATACATGGAACAGTGCCTAATATGCAGCAAATATTTGAGTGAAGTAATTCACATAAATGGATTATTAATTGCATGAAATTTATTCGGAAAGGTAAAAATAAGCCCTCATCCTGTTTGTAAAACTACTGCAGCTCTTGCTCAAAATTGAACACTAAAAGTTTAAAATACACACATTTATTTATAATGGTCCCTTTGGTACCTGCCCTTCATCAATCTCTTTGTCTCCCACTTGTCTTCTCCTCAGCCTATTCTTAGTGCTTTTGGAAATCCTCTCTTGAAAATACAGATCTAAGCAGATACCCTCTCTATAGGGTCCACATAGCTTCTTTGTAAATGGAGTCAAATGGCCTTTTTGCTATTATTTTACATTATGATTTGCACACTTTGCATCCTCTGGCTATTTTCTGTTTTGAATATACTTGGCTGTGTTGCGCGCCGGCCCATCTGTACGTGCAGTTCCCATTGCCAAAATGCTGTTTACTGCACTGCCACTGTCCCGCGTGCCTTCACCCAGCCCTGAAAAACTCCAATTTTTCTCACAATAGAAGTTAAACGAACATCATACCTCTGGGAAAGGATTTCCTTGTGAAATGTGTTCTACTTGTGTGCTCCTGTCAGTTTGTGTTCCTCCCTTTGATCCACTCGAGGAATAGATGAGGAGAGACTCTAACGATGTACCAGCCACCGATAGAAAGAAGAAAAGGTCGTCTAGTGGAGCCATAGGAACAGGGAAATGTGAGCCAGGAATACGATCTGATTAAACTTGGAGAAAGATCTACATGTTTTAAGCGTATGTGGCCATACAGAGACAAAAGGCAGATGCTCCAATTTATTTATTCTCTTTTGAAGTTGTCTTTCCTAAAACAATGTAAAATAAAATAAAAATTAAAAAAATTAAATTTGACTATAGTTAGATTTATCAATATAATGTTCTTTTATATTTACTGGGTTTTATGTTTTTATGTACATTTAATATTGTAGAATTAGCCTCCTTATTACGAACACAGAGTCTTAGGTACTATCTTAATTTAGATTCCCCAAAAAGCAGATGCTGAGACCAGGCTTTAGATGAGGTTAGTTTACTTTGGAAGCACAAAGAGGAGTATATTAATGAGCAAGCTTCCACTGTGGGCTGCTGGGGTCATCCCCTGTGGACTCTCTAAGAAGTTGTGTGAAACACACCTCAGAATATTTCTCCTTGGTACAGGAGAAAGCTGTCAGGAAAAAAGTGAGATACAACACTTGAAGTAGGGAACCGTCAAAGAATGGGCAGTGTCTACTGCAGCTGCCAGTGACTTCAGGTGGGACTAGGGCATGTAGGTGAGTCATAAAGGTCTACTGTACCCAGGTTCCCTAGAAAAAACAGATGCTGAGGCAGGGATTACATGTAAATGTGTCTTCTGTTGTACTGGTGACAATTCCTATATGCGTACTGGCTTTCTACTTTACAGGACGGTGCTTAGCCCGTTCAGAGAGCAAGCTAGGAGCCAGAGGGAGTTAATGTCACTGGAAGCCACTCTTAACCAATGAGAGATGTTTCGCGAAGACACCTCCCAGCTTCCCCTGTCCTCAGGGGAGAATTCTGAGGTACCTGACAGTGTCTCTCAGAGAGGCCACCGTAGAATTATATCCTGGTTGCCCACGAGGTCACTCACCCATCAATGTAAGCCGGATTTGCTTCAAGCCTCCCCCGTCTCAGTTTTCCACTCCTTCACCATGCACTCCCATCTTGGAATTATTATATCCCAGATAAACTGCTCATACACAAATCCTTGCCTCAGTGCCTCAGGGTCAGGGACAGGTGGTACCAGAAGTGTTCCTGAAAAGGCAGATCCACAAGACGTGAGATTCTAGGACTGGATCAGTTGTCTGATGGCAACTAGGACTCATAGTTGCAGCCAGCAGATTTGTGACAACTGGTGTGCTGTAACATCAGAAACTGAGACTCTGAGGTACGGATGGAAGTGGTGCCCTGGCTTATATAATAGCTCTCGCATTTCAATTACAAGTATGAGAATTATGAAGTTAGGTAACTCGTGAAGAAGACATGAAAAAGAAAATGACCGGCTAGGTCAAATAACATGAGTATGGTGTGAAAGTCCTACGACCTGTATGACAGTGTTTGAAGAGAACCTCATCCTACAGGCTGTGTTGAAAATAATGCCCGAGACATGTCGTAAGTATGCGGAGCTTTCGTGTAAAAATTACAGAATTTAGAGCTCTAGTATGTTTCCTATGTAAAAACCAAAGGTTCTATTAGGCAAGAAGTGCTATCCTGAGATTTTGGATGAGAACGTTTGAGTAGATGCATTTGAAAATTTGAAGCTTGAGATTCTCATGAACACCCTGGGCCGGCAGAACTCACTCCTTACCATTTGCTAGAAGACAGCAGCCTCCGATCACCTGGCGACCCTGCTTCACCAAAGATGATGCTTATCTTCCTGAAGATCTGTTCTTAACTTTCCCTCATTGCATCTAGACCAATAACTACAGTCAGTACAGTTCTTGGCATGAGAGGAACTACATCACTGATCATGAGAGCTTTGGCACCTGGCTAATAACGCCATCACGAGCCGGGAGAAAATATATAGGAATAGATCCTGAGGATATGGTCTCGGGAGAAACAATATAAGATGACAGGGGGGAAAGCTTTTTTTTGTAAGGGCGTGTTCAGCATTTAACATTACTGCAAAGATGTTCAGGGCTTATCCTGACGCGCTGCTGGAATTCTTGTATCTTTGAGGCTTGGAAATGATACATGCAAAAAACCATAAAACTGGACCACCTCCTTACACCACATACAAGAATAAACCCAAAATGGACTAAGGACTTAAGTGTGAGAACTGAAACCATGAAATTCCTAGAAGAAAACAGAGGCTATAAACTCTCTGAAAGTGCTCTTAGTGATATTGTTCTGATATATCTCCTCGTGCAAGAGAAGCGAAAGAAAAAATTAACAAATGGGACTCCATGAAATTAAATATTTTTGCACAGCAAAGGAAACCATCAACAAAACAAAAAGGCAACTTACTGGGTTTATTTCTGGGCTCTCTATTCCATTCCACAAATCTGTGTGTCTATTTTTAGGCCAGTACCATACTGTTTCATTTAAATTTATGAGGGAGACGCTGCTTAATGAAGTGATATAGGTTTCGAGTGTGCAATTCAGTAATACATCATATGTATTTTGCACCGTGTGTTCAACACCCAAAGTTAAATTTCCTTCCATCGCTATATAGTTGTCCCCTGTTAGCCTTACCTACCTCCTCCCGTCCCTTCTTTCCCTCTAGTAACCACTACATACCATATTGTTTGGATTGCTACGCTTTGAAATCAGGGAGTGTGACTCCTCCAGCTCTGTTTCTTATTCAAGATTGCTCTGGCTATTCAGAAACTTTCTATTTCCATACAAATTTCAGGATCGTTTGTCCTTCTCTGAAAAGATGCCTTTGGAATTTTGATAAGAATTGCATTGAATCTGTAGATTGCTTTGGGTAGTGCGGACATTTTCACCTCATTAGTTCTTCCGGTTGACGAGCATGGAGTAGCTTTCCATGTATCTGTGTCTTCCTTAATTTCTTTCATTAATGTCTTATAGCTTTCAGCGCACAAGTCTTTCACCTCCTTGGTTTAAGTATTCCTAGGTATTTTCATCTATTTGATGCAATCGTTAAGTGGGATTGCTTTCTTAATTTCTCGTTCTGATAGTTTGTTATAGTGTACAGAAACACAACCGACTTTCGTATATTAATTTCCTTTTCTGTGACTTTACTGAATTCATTTATTAGTTCAAACAGTTTTGGGGTGGAGTCTTGGGGTTTCATGTGCAAATAGTAACAGTGAAATAAGTACAGGTCCTCTTTAGTGAATATGAGAGTCCCGATGCCATATACATATACTTTTGTACATCTAAGTTTATGAGTAGACGTGAAATGTTAAATGAATGTAAACACAGAGACCCTTTTTAAATTGCCAGTTTATTTTATTTCAAGATGGCAACCTCGGAATAGCTATTACATCATGTAATTATCAGAGCGATTATTGATCATTTCTCCTAGTAAGTGCCATTGTGAGCATCACCATTTTGTGGGTTCCAGTTCGTATTTATGCACACTAAAGGGTACTGTCTGCTCACCTGTTTTCTCACTTTTCTCATCTGTGTACCTTGTTGCATTTGTGAAACACTTCCACTGATGAATGAAACCAGTAAGAGAATTAAACAGACATGGAGCTAGTGCATCCTTCACATTATCAAGTATGTTGACACAGATACCACGTTCTCTGTAAGGGGCAGGGGGCAGCATCACTACTACCACCCAGTCCTCTGTCTTCACATAATGATGGTCTCCAAACACACTGACAGTGACAGCGGTTGCTCTTGTCGAACTCCTCTCTGAAATTGTATTTCTTCACATCACGTACAATACTCATATCTTGATTTTAAGAAGTACCATTTTGTTCAAAACAGTATTTTCCTAGGCCACATGTTACACTATACACCACAAGCCCCATTTCTGGCAGTTACGTCCCAAGATGGGCGTTGTGTTTAAAGCGGTTTTCTTGTTGATATTTGTACTTTTATATGATGATATGTAGTGTGTGCACCTCCACCAGGAATTTGGTTGACACCATCCCAGTGTAGCATTCCACAAAAGGCATGATCGTCTGAACCTCTCCCCAGTTTCCAGATTGGTCACCCCTATATTCACTTCTTCATAGCACACTGGTGAAGCATCTCTTACGCTGTAGCCAAAAAGGGGTGGAAACTGCATAATAAACACTCCACTTGAAAAACTGATGTGATCATTTTGGATGAAACCATCGAGAACCAGGTATTTGCTATCAACAAGAAAAACAAGAAAAATAAAGTACCAGTTAAAACTAAAATGATATGCAAAAGATACATTATGAATACCTTCATCAAAGAATGCTGGAAATGTGAAATTTGTGTTGAAAAACTAGATTTCAAAACAAAGGACACTGCCAGAGATAAAGTGAGAAAATTCACGACAACGAAGGGTTTAATTCTTTACGATATAACAATCCTGCATATATTGTATATGCACCTAATAATAGACCTTGAGGTATGTGAAGCAAAATCTGAAAACTGAAGGAGAAATAGACTGGTCCACAACTACAGGTGACTATTGTAACACTCTGCCCCCAGTAACTGATAGGACAACTAGACAAAAATCATCTGGAAGACATGAGCAATGTTACCAAACTGACCCTCTTGACATTTACAGAGCATGCTACACAATGACAGACTACATCTATATATTCGGGTGCACGCGCAACATTGATCAGATCGGTCATGTTCTGGGTTAAATGACAAATGTCAGAAAATTGAAACAAACTGAAATTATGCCCATCACATTCATTCAATACAATGGAATCAAACAAGGAATCAGCCGCAGAAAGCAAATATTTAGAAATCGAGCGACACGTTCCTGAACAAAGAAGAAATCTCAAGGGAAACAGAAAATGTTTTGAATTCAATGAAAGCAAAAGCAGCACATCGACGTTTGAGAGATGCAGTAAAATGGTGGTTAGATGTAAATTTATATCGCTAAAAGCTGTATATTACAAAGGAGGATAGGTTTCAAGTCAACATCAGAGCTTTCACCCTAAAAATCTAGAAAATATAGAACGTGTAAAACCCTAAGTAAACTGAAGAAAGGTGATAATGAAGATCATAATGGACATAAAGAAAAGAGGAAATAGAAAACAGTAGAGAAAAATCCGAAAAACGGAAAGCTGTTTTTTTTTTAAAAAAGGTGAGTGCAGTCGATAAGTGCCTGGCCCGAGAAATTGAGAAAAAAGAACAGATAACAAATCACCATTATCCACAATGAAAAAGCATCCACTACCACAGATCCTTGTTAGTAAAACAATAATAATAAAATATTATGAACAGATATCAGCACATTTGATTATTTTAATGAAATGGACAAATCTCTTGAAACAAGCGTTCGTAGATCACCAAAGAAAGAGATAATCCAAGTGCTCATACTAATAATCTAAATATAATGTGTATATGGAATATGAAAACATATAATATGTAAATATGAGTATATATACAACATAAATTTATGTATGTATGCATAAGCATAATAAATGCTTATACATATATATGTGTGTAATACATATGTGTGTGAAATTGGATTTATGGTCAGAAACATCTGGTCCAGATTGCTTCACCAATAATTCTACCAAAAATTTAAATAACAGATAATAATACCAAATGTATACGAAGTCTGCCAGGAAATAAAAGCAAAGGGGAAACTTCTCAACACATTTTTCAAGCCAGGATTACCTTATCACCGAAAGCAGACAAAACATTATAAGGCAAGAAAAATCCAGACCTGTCCCTTAGGAATACGGGAAGAAACATCATTAATAACGCATTAGCAAAAGGAATCCAATGATACGTAGAGAGTGGAATACTTCATCAGCACATGGGGTTTACCGTAGGGAGGAAGGGTTCTACAGCACTTAAAACTCAATCGTGTAATCCCCCATTTTCAGAAGCAAAAAATGAAAACCATATGACCATCAAGTGTGGTCAACCTTGCCTTAAAGGTTGAGTACTTCTGGCCCCTGTGCATCCATAATCACAACACTCTTCTCCGTACTGTGGACGTTAGCACTGTAATGTTGCTGATTCTTTGGCTTCAGAACCCCCAGGAGCTGGTAGAAAGGCAAAATTAGCACAACTGGCCAAAAGGAACCCAGAGGAGATGGGCAATCGCTACCTAAGGCAACGAACGTGAAAGCACATTTGAAAGTGCAGCGGCTGAATCGTCCACTTGAAAAGTGATGTAATTTTATTAACCAATGCCGCCCCAATAAATGTAGTAAGAATAACTAAATAATGAAAGAAGTAAATAATAACGATCTTTGACAAAAAGATGAAGGGAGGAAAGGAAAGGAGGAAGGAATCTGGCAGCCTCCTATCTGCATCAGACCCACTGACGTTTAATCGATTGCACAGGATGACACCAAAACCTCAGTGCAATGTGAGTCGATTGTGTTTCTATGGCCGTTTAAAAAGCATGACTAGGTCGGATAGCTGAGAAAACATTGACAATTTCTCCTGACCTAAAATACTAATGTTAGGTCATTCACTTTGTTAGCAATGGCTCATGGAGTTAGAACTACTTATTTTGTCAAAAAGTATGAAGAAGGAGGCTAAATCACAGAGAAGTCCACTCGAACTTTAAAAACCATTTAAATTGGTTTTAAGTGTACTATTCCTTAGCATTAAGTAGAAGAACAATATTCTGCATCCACCGCCAACATCCACTTCCCAGACTTTTTCGCCATCCCAAACAGAAACTCTGTGCCCGTGAAACAATAACTTCCCATCTCCCCTCCCTCCCTGGTATCCTTTAGTACACGTCTGTGTCTTCGAATTTGCCTATTGCCAGCACCTCATATGAGTGCTATTAACACAATATGGGGCCTTTTGTGACTGGCTATCTCACTTAGCTTAATGTTTTCAAGGATTGTTCAGGTTGTGGCATGTGTCAAAATTTCATTTTTAAGGCTGAATAATATTTCACTGTATGTGCATAGCACGCTTTGGTTAACCATTCGTTTGTTGGCAGATGTTGGGGTTCTCCCCACCTTTCGGCTATCTCGAGTAATGCTCCTACGAACACTGATGTACAAGGGTCTGTGTCCCTGGTTTTAGTTCATTTGGGTATATAACTAGAAATAGAATTTCTAGATCATATGGAATTCTATATTTAACTTTGTAAACGCCCCAATTGTTTTTCACTGTGGCTCTTCTCTTTTACATTCTCACCGGAAATGCACAGCCTGAGTGACATAAACGACGACAAGTTATGTTCTCGTAGTTCTGAACACCAGTAGTCCAAGGTCGATTTTCTGGCTGATTTTTTGTTTCTAGTAAGAACACCTTTCCTGCCTTTCAGATGCTGCCTTCTCCCTTTGTCTGCACACGGTATTTGCTCAAGAAAGAACAAGCTCTCTGGTGTCTTTGCTTATGAGGCCTCTGCATCAGGGGCACACCTTTATGACCGCATTTAAACCTCATTACTTCCTAGAGGCCCCATCTCCAAATACAGCCACACTGGGGGGTTAGAGCCTCGACATATACATTTTGGGGGAACACCAACATTCGGTTTGTAACATTCTACCCCTGACGCCTCAAAATTGCATCCTTGCATGCAAAATACATTCATTCCACCCCAACATTCTCAAAGGTCTTACTCATTCCGGCATTGGCTCTAAAGTCCAAAGGCGCATCTAAACATTATCTGAATCAGATACGGGTGACACTGAAGGTATGTTTCATCCTAAGGCAAAATTCCTCTCCAGCTTTGAACCTGTGAAACCAGACAACTTGTGTGCTTCCAGAATACAGTGGTGAGACAGGATAAACATACCCATCCTCAAACTGAGGACCTGGAAATGAGGAGGTGTACTGAGCGTAAAGGAACGAGGCCTTTCTGGTCTTTACAAAGTGGATTCCATGGGAGCCATGACAGTGATGTCAACTTGCACGGACGGAGAATGCCCTTAAGGTGTGATCGGAAGGTCGCAAACCGGGGGTGCCAGCCACTATCTGCAGGGGCCGGTAAGCAGGACGATCCCACCTTGTAAGGCCCACGCAAGCCCGACATCTCACACAGGCGATACTCAAGCCTAACCCTATCGCATCACAGATGGTGCACTAGAGCCAAAGGCTCTGACCTTCTGACCTGTCATAGCCAATGGAGTGGGTTCACAGAGGTTTCTGTGGATTTCCTGGAGCAATGTGAAGATAGGTTATTCTTGGCCGGGCCTTTCCTTGGTCGTTGTGGACCTTTGATTTTCCTCCCTCGATCTCCTATAAAGTTGGTTCTGATAGTTCTAGTTGTCTTTTCAGTTTACTGTGAGGGAAAGAGAGCTCGAAGCTTCCCAGTTTGCCATTTTACTGACGTCACTCTGAACATGCAACTTTCAAAATCAGCACGGCTTCACAGGGTACTACACAGGGTAGTTCATTAAAACCCTCAAATTGTTCCAGGACTGCCACTTTGGAGCAAACATGGTCACATTCCACTTTTTGCCATAGACAATGGTGTGAATTATAATGATTACAAAATCCATGAAATCCTGTCTCATTTCCATATACAGCCAGACCTCTTTACACATGTCCTGTTTTGCTTGGCTTCCTGTATCACTTGCTCCTTTTTTTTTTTTTTTTGTCCTTCTGTTATAGCAGTAGAAACTATTTCTACCATAAGTATATATTTGCTTATAAAATAGTAACTTATATTCAAATCCATGACATTCTTAAGAGCCTTACTTACTTTACAACCACGATTAAAGATCTCATGAAGTTCTCCAATTAACTAAATGAAACAGCCTCCAAATGTCTCTACACTCATATCAAAGACACCTACACTTACCAACCTCCTTCTCCTCCCAAAAGGCCCCCACCACCCCCACCCTGCTTGAAGCCGGGAGATAATGTAAGTCAGCACAAGTTTTGTGAGGTGAGACACAGGAAATCAATTACAGTGAAGGAGAATTTTGAAAGGGTAAAGATACACACGTGACTACGCGAAACCTGCTCATTTCCGAATTGTGTTCAGAAACACTCCTGCTCAGGTCATTCAGGTGCCTTATGAATTCATGCAACATTCTGCCTCGTGTCTTTGCTGGCTGTAGTGTTCCAGGGCCTGAACGCTAAAAGCAGCTTAATTACCCTTCAAACGCGACCATCCTAGTGTCACCCCTATCCTCACAGCTACCCTCACAATCGACATTTCCCAGTCACATAAAATGTACATGGTTAACTTACTATTACTCTTTCCCGAATGGCTGGTCCTTTCTATTTGTTCCATTTCCCAGTAATCCTAAAGACATCTCCAATGTTTGAATTGATCGATTTTCGAATATTTACCATTACAATTAGTTTTATTCGCCTTTATAGCTTTCATAAATCACTTTTTGGATATATTTAGAAATCACTTGTTTTCATCAGGCTCAATTCATTTCAGGCTGAGATCAAGGCGTGCTTGTAACTTTTCAAATATTCCTCACTGCACTAATGTTGAAAAAATCCTCCAGTGTTGCATGAAAAACATTGAAACTTCAGGTTGCTTTTCAATGGTTTTAGTTGTAGGACTTTAGGGCTCAGCTACATTTTCGGCAATTCTTAATGATGGTCGCTCTGTAGATTAGTTGTAATGTTGATGTGTTCATGAGAGGAGTCGAGCATAGATTTCACCTCTCCTGCCATCTGAACGAGAACTCTCTCCGTATGTTCTTCTTTTCTAAATATTAATGTGGTGTTACTCTTCCCAACTCAAAGATGTGAGGCAGAAGAGAAGAAAAGAGGTGAGATAAGGGGTTCTCGGTAACTTCTTTATATTGAGCTGAGTGCATTCACATGCAATTGAATGTTGAAATGATTTTTGGAAAGGTAAAGAAATGGCGTGTGTGATTACGTAATGATGTGTTCTATTCTCTAGTGGGTCAAAAGAAAGGTGACGTCAGAACTCTTATAAAGTTCTGACCCTAAGTTTTTTGAGTTACACTTAGCATTAAAAAGGATACACAAATTTTTAAGGGTGCTGCTTGATGAGGTTTGATTTCTATCCACCACCCTGCCTTAGTCCATTTGGGCTACTATAAAAAAGTACTGTAGACGTGGTAGCTTATAAACAAGACAACTTTATTTCTCACGGCACTTGAGACTACAAAGTTTAGGATCAAGGCACCAGCCACTCTGTGAGAGCTTATGAAACTCCATACTTGTAAACGTTGAGAGGGCACATTCATTCTCTTTCGAAGTGCCCTCCTTTGGTGCAACAGGCTATTCCTTTTATTTTATTTTATTTTATTTTATTTTATTTTATTTTATTTTATTTTATAATGTAACAGTACATTTATTTTACAAAATATATCCAAAAGATTATTGCAACATGTAATCAATATTATTTTTTTAGATTTCACTTTTATTACTTCTACTTTTTTAGAATTAATTTTTTTTATGATGACATTGCTTAACGCAATTCAGTGTTTTAAAGTACACATTAACAGCAAGGCATATATAGATTTATACTGTGTATTCACCTCCTATTGTAAGATTTCTTTCTGTCACCACATATTTAACTCCCTTTACCTCATCTACCTCTTCCCTCCTCCTGCAACCCCTACCCTCTGGTAACCCCTAGTCTATTGTCCATGTCCATGCATCTCTGTTTGTTTGTTTTTTTGTTCATTTGGTGCTTTTAGTTTTATATCCCACATATAAGTGAGATCATCTAATTTTCAACTTATTCTGTCCAGCTTATTTCACTGAGCATGATTTTCTCGAGGTCCATCCATGTTGTCACAAATGTCAGTATTTCATCTCTTCTGTGGCTGAGTAATATTCCATTGTATATACGTCCTACAGCTTCTTTAACCAATTATCTATCGTAGGACACTTCAGTTGCTTCCATATCCTGACCACTGTGAATAATGCTGCTGTTAACATCGGCGTGCAAATATCTTTTCAGATATGAGTTTTCAAGTCTTTGGCAGTAAATAGCCAGTAGAGGGGTTGCTGAATCATATGGTAGATCAGTTGTTAGTTTTTTGAGGAGCCTTCATACTGTTTTGCATCATGGCTGTACCAATTTGCAGTCCCCCCAGCAGTGTACGAGGGTTCCTTTTTCTCCGCATCCTCTCCAACAATTGCTATTACTTGTCCTGTTGATTATAGAGATTCTAACTGGTGTGAGATGGTATTTCATTATGATTTTGAGTTGCATTTCCCTAATAGCTAGCGACGTTGAGCATCTTTTCACATATTTGTTGGCCATTTGTATGTCCTCTAGGGAAAGCTTTAGCTTTAATAAAACATTTCTCTGCAAAACTTTCGCCCACTCTCTTGATTTTTACCTTGAAAGGGAAACGTATCCCTGCTCTAGTAACATTATCTTTCCAACATCATGTCTGTGAGATACATTCTTATTACATGCATCAGAAGTTTGTTCTGATGGTCCAAGGATTATTCCACTGGACAAACGTACCAATTCCTTTATCTAGTGCTGGTTGTTTGTTTCCTGCTTGTGGAATAAATTTAAAAACAATACTGCTATGAACATTCACATACAAGTCTAGAAAATCTGGATTGGAACAACTGGGACATAGGGAGGTGCAAGTTTCACTCTACAAGAAACTATTATTATATACTCTAATTTTTCTACTCACGACATCTATTTACTCTATTTCCATCAGTCACCTACAAGTGCATTCAACTTTTATAAAGTATAAGAGTATATAATCCTCTCCTTAAAATTCCACTCTCCTCTCCAATTGTTATTTTAATTACATGTAGATCCTTTACCTTCTCTAGGCTTGAGAGGAAAAAAAACAATAACACCAAATTGTTAAAACTGCATGGAAACCACTTATTTCTTCCCCTGTGGTGTTTCCAAAGCAAGGGGATCTTTAGGCCCAGATCCCAGAGCACTGAGCACAGCCTCTCCCAGTGAGCACACCATTGTTATGTAATAGCTGCCCCCTCCTTCCTCCACCCCGTATGGGGGTGCCCAGTACCCAGCCTCTCTCTGCTCTCCTCCTGACTACACTGCTGGGAAGTTGCTGTTTCAGAGTTAGTCTTCCCTGCCTCCCACTGGACTGAAGTTTCTGTGGTAAGAGGCTCCCTCTCTCATGGGGCCCGCCTGGGCCCAGGCCCACCTGACTGGTAACCTCAGGCTGCCTTTGCTCTGGCTGCTCCTGTCCCAGGTTTGCTGCTTCCATGAACTACCAGGCTGGCGCTTCACTTCCTCTGAAGTTGTGATCCCCAAGAAGGTGTCTCACAGGGTGGGTGGAGCTGGGGTACCAGCCCAGCTCTCCTACAAGATTCGCTTCAGGGGCCGCAGACATGTGGTTCACATGAAGGTCAAGAAGAGCTTGCTGCCCAGGGAATTTCCTGTTATCACCGATAATGATCAAGGTGCCATGCAGGAAGACTACCCCTTTGTTCCTCGAGACTGTTACTACTACGGCTACCTGGAAGGGGTTCCTGGGTCCCTGGGCACACTAGACACTTGCTATGGGGGTCTGCATGGCATGCTGCAGGTAGATGACTTTACTTATGAAATCAAACCTCTGGCGGCTTCGTCCAAATTTGAGCATGTGATTTCTCTGCTCGTGTCAGAAAAAAGATCATCGGAGGTTGAAAGGTGTAACGTTAAAGCGGGATATCCAAACCAAGCATATGAAGAGGCAGTACTTGCTGAAACCTCTAGAGCAGGCCCCGTGTATTTGTGGTGGCCGCATCGGAAATTCTTAAAACTTCACTATACAGTTTCTAACTCATTATATAAGATGAGGCCTAATATGACACAAACGATAGAGAGTGTGGTGATGCTAAACAGCATATTACATACCATTTACCAACAAGGTCTTCTAAATGTCTACATACGTGTTTTATGCATATGGACAAACAAAGATACGATAGACGTAACATCGGGAAATGCTTACAGCGTTACAGAACAGTTCGGTTTGTGGAAATGGCACTCGTGGTATAATAGCATTACTCATGATACTTCAGTACTTCTCCTAGGACACAGACTTCCTGGAGGTATATATTATGGACATAATGATGGAATATGCAACCCCAACTGGGGGTCAACATATGTATATGTAGGAAGATATCATATATTTTTTGCTGCTGGTATTGCAGCGCATACATTAGGTCATAGTATGGGTTTCCGTCATGACAGCCCTGGTTGTATATGTTTTCGAAGAGCCTTCTGTGTCATGGCTCCTACGCCTGGTCTTAATGATATGTTGAGCAATTGTTCTTATGAGAGATTGCATCGACGGGTTAACATGTGGGATCCTTGTTTGAGTGTGAAAAATGTACCATACAATAATTTTCCTTATGTAGCTCCTCGTTGTGGTGACAAGATCATAGATCAGAATGAAGAATGTGACTGTGGCTCCCTAAGAGAGTGCGCTGAGGAAAAATGTTGTGAGACTGATTGTACCCTCTCCTTTGGCAGTAGTTGCAGTGAAGGAGATTGCTGTATTAACTGTAAGTACGCTGCAGCTGGATGGATTTGCAGAAACGTACTTGGCATCTGTGACCTACCAGAATACTGTACCGGTGAATCTCATATTTGTCCAGATGATTTCTACATCCAGGATGGAACCCCATGCTCAACATTAGCAGTTTGTGTGAAAGGAAACTGTACTGATCGTAATACGCAGTGTCAGTCCCTGTTTGGCTACAAAATAAAAGACGGTTCTCCAGCGTGCTATAGCACATTGAATGTGCTGGGTGACCGATTTGGAAATTGTGGGGTGAGATTGTTACGAGGAGGAGGAAAAACTGTTAAATGTGAAGCAAAAGATGTTTTGTGTGGAATGTTGCACTGTAGTGGTGTCAAAGAAGTTCCTGGTGTAGGTGAGCACACTACATTTCATCAACTACTAGTACAAGATGCTCAACAAGAAAAATGCTTTGGGTTCGATGCACATTTCGGGACTGAAGTGCCAGAATTTGGGCTTGTAGTGGATGGTGCAACCTGTGGACCAGGACAATTCTGTCTTAGACAGAACTGTACTTTTTATCAAGACATGGGTTTTGACTGTGATGTCAAGACATGTAATTTCCGAGGGGTGTGCAATAACAAGAAACATTGTCACTGTCAGCGAGGATATGGACCACCAGAGTGTAACAGAACAGGACCAGGTGGTAGTATAGATAGTGGCCCTCCTCCACCTGTCAGAGAACGAGGTTTCCGCGGCAGAATCATTTCTCACGTAAACCACTTACTAGTCCTGATGTTTATTCGTTCAATGCTTTTACTGCTTTCAGTCATTGTTGGAGGCCTTATACGATTAAGTATAGAAGATGAATAGTGAACATTACACCGGGAAAGAAACATAAACCATTGAACCTGACTCAATGCTAACTGGAAGCAACAGAATTGAGAAAATCACACTGGCACTTACAGGTAGTAATAATACTTGCTCTATTAATTACTGTATTCTATAGGTATTCTGAGGTTGTCCTCTTGAAATAAAATGACTTGGCAATTTAATAAGGATCTATGCTTTCAATTTATTGAATATTTCATGTGTGGTCACATTGTTCATATTCTTCTAGATGATAGTAGGAACTCTTAGATTCACTAAAAATAGGACCAGTCCTTATTTAAGATGTTGATTCAAAGTTTTACAGATGCACGCATAGCAAATCTTGTATGCACTTTTTACAAAAAGTTCTCCTAAATGATTATGTGCTAGATTTTTGTCATTTGCTCATTTTATTTTCATGATAGATAAGTAGCATACAAAGTAACCATTGGCAGATACCGTAGGAAGATCATATTTTGTGTCATAGGCACCTGAACTTCAACATATCTACTGCTTGGTAAGTATATGACCTCGGACATTCTCCGTCGAAGTTTTTGCATCAAAATGTTACATGGAGGGGTGAAAGGCACTTATCCAGGATTTTGTGATGATAAAAGAAAGCAGCAAAGAAGGGCAGTTAATACATGCCAGCTGTCAACATTCCCATTATTCTCGTTATTCTTGGATTGTGCTAAACACAGGTATTAAAATATGATGATTTTAGCACTTTATCTTTATCGTAAAACAAAAATATAAAAAGCCATACATTACTGATATATCACATCATAAAACTTCTGGTTATTAATGCCGTAGTATCTCACATGTAAAATCTCAGTAACTGCCTAAGCACAATAGGTCTATAAATACAAGAAACTGACTGATATATGCACAGGGACAAAAATGTGGGTAGAAAGAAACAGGAAGCAATCACTTCAGAGAAAGTACACTACACCAGAGGCTGATAAATGATCAATGCTACATTTATGCTATTTAGATGCCTTGGGCAGTTTGAAAATGTGGAGTCCAGATGTGGGTAGCCGCCAATAAGAGGGATGCAGCAGTAGAAAATCAATAGGATGGACACTCTGTGACACCGCAACTTGTCCACCTTGTATCGAGCTCTCGAGACCATCACTTCTTGTCCAGGTAGCTTATCTGGTGGAGTGATCAGGATCTTCATCCAGGACAGGTCAGAACCCCTGTTTACTGTGTCCGTGTCAAACACGTATTAATGCCCTTACACTTGGTACCATGATCTACAAAAATCGGAGCCTTTCAACAAAGGCAATTTTCGAAAGTAGCCAGGAAGGGAGTCATTTTGTTTCTGTTTCTACAACCTCTTTGATAACTGGACCAGTGACCTTTTTTCTCTTTTTCACTTTGATCTAATCTGTGTTTGAATCTGTATTAATATGTTGTGCATTTGTGAGGTCACTTTTGTTTTTCTCGGGCTGTTTAATTTGTAGTGCCATAAATTTGAGTGTGTGTGGTTTTGTCTTTATGACTTTGTTCCAGAAACTGAACAGAGATCGTGTTTTCATATTGGTGCAACCGTTCCCACCTCCTGGTCCTCCAGTTTTGCTTCCTTCTGATTGTAGATGGCAAGCAGTACACTCTTTGATTACTCATCTGGGTGCCACTGAGATCCCATGCTCTGTCACCACCTCAAAAGTGTCTATAGGCAATACCTTTAGCTGCCTCTCCAACTCTGACAAATTTTATGGTAATTGTGGTCCCCTAGATGCAGTTTATAAAGGTACAGGCACTTGACTTCTGCTACCATGGGAGACCTCGTTATTTCCATAGCTGTTAGCAAACCGATCTGTGAAAATATGTCCTAATGTCGAGCTGGACGACAGATGAGAGATTCAGCTGTACTTTAGAGATGATATTGTCCTTTGCGCCAGTGCGCTTTTCAAAAGTTTCGCTAAGGTATAGTTGACATGTAAGGTTTTATCAGTTTTAATTATAATGATTCGGTATTTGTGTATTTTGCAAAATGATCACCACAATAAGACGACGTAATACCTGTCAGCGTCCATAGTTACAATTTTTTTTTGTTATTGTAAGGAGAACTTTCACTTAAGATCTAGTCTTTTAGCAACTTTAAAATATACAATATAGTATTATGAATGATAGTCACCATGCTGTATGTTATACCTCCTTTATAACTGGAAATTTCTTTTTGTATAACTTATTTTATTTTATTACTGGAAATTTCTACCACTTGTCTTCCTTTACTCATTTTTCCAAGCCTCAAAACTCCACCTTTGGCAACCTCCACTCTGTTCTCTTTATCTTTACCAGTGTATTCGTGATGGGTCCTCTGTTTTCATATAATAGATGTAATGAGCAGGCCTACTTCTCTCAGCCTTCGTCTGCCACTTCCATGGAAGAATAAGCATTTACAGGAGCCTAGCATAAGCTGTTCTTTATTCCTCTTCTAAAATTCACTTTAGAAGTGAGTACACCCCATCTCTTAGGATGACGTCTTTGGCAAGGTGATTCTTGAAACTACCTGTGTGTAATCTCATTTCTTTCATAGCAAGGCTTGTAAGTGTCCAGCCTGGTAATGCCCAGTATGGCACAACGGTTCAGCCACAGAAGAGCAGCCAGTAAGAAAAAAGGAAACTCCTTGTCAGAGGTAAACTCTGAGGGTTCACAAGGATCTGCAGAACCAATATCTTCATGGGCAGCTACTCAGGTGTCACCATCTCTTAAAATATCTGTGTTTTTGAAGCATGACAGACTAGCTCTGGATGTGCATATAAAGTCTCTGGAGCCCTTGGACTCTGTATAATCCTGTGATTGCTCCTCAAGTACAATAAATCTTCCCTACCAGGAGACAGAATCTCTGATACGCAACCAAACAGCTTTCTAAAATTTACAAATAACCTTGAACTTTCAACAAACAAGGGTAGTTACCCTAGTTCTCATAATCTTTTACAGGGTATCAAACCAACTTAGTATTAACCAGTCAAGTCGGCCATTCTTGTAGGCATTGTTATTTTCATATCTTTCAAATGTTTATACAAGTACACATGAAAGAGTATTGCCCTGTCCCTGAAACTTTTCCTATGTGATCATTACTACATTCTTCAGCATTGGACTACCACTTTGTGCCCAGGATTAACATTTTCTCACAATCTTCTTTGATAGGGCTGTCGATGTCAGCTGAATTTTGATGTCAGACCACCCTCAGCACTGCTATGTGAATCCAGGTGTTTTGAGAAAGAGATGCCAAAGAGAGTTAGACATTCAAGATGTTTACTGAGAGAAACATATATGAAGATAAAGGGGAAGGGGAAAAGACTTTGGTAAAGATGGCAGAGTAGGTAAATGCTGTGCTTGCCTTCTCTCATGAACACATCAAAAACACAACTAAACTACAGAAAAACCATCACTGAGCATTTCCTGAAGTCTGGCTTCACACAAATTTTCCAACTAAGAACATGTAAAAGAAGCTGCTTCGAGACCAGCAGGAGAAGTGGAGATGCAGAACACGTCGGTCCCACATCCGCATGTGGTGGTTAAAAATTGGGTGGTATATGTCGGGTATGGAGATCCTTCTGAAGGAGGAAGGGGTCCTAGCCCAACACTGGGCTCTCTTGACCAGAGTTCCAATTCCTCGGGAGGAGAAGTCCCCACAACTTCTTTCTATGAAAAAGAGAGGACATTGTGGATGAGTGAGTTAGAAGGCACCTGGAATCCCAGGCAATCCTCTTAATAAGCCCATGCACAGACTTACTTACTGACAAGCTCTCTCACACTGAGCTTTAGTGCTGGAGAACTAGGTACAAAGCACCAGGGACACACAAGGAGGAACTGAATAGTCTGGCTTCAAGATGAGGGCTGGAGGAGCAGCTTTCTCCCAGACAGAAGTTTTGGCACAATCCATTGTCACTCGTTGAGCTCTTCATGCTCCCAGGATGCAGACCCAGGCAGCCACCATATGTAAGTCTCCATCACCCTGGCTAACACTGGTGATTCCCTAAGACCGCACCCAACTGAACTAAAGGGCCCATCTGTGCATCTTTCAGTGGCTTTTTCATACAAATGACCTGTTTTGGCTCATGTTGCCTCATGCTGTTGATTTCCTCAAGTCTCTCAAAGGCTCACAAAATGCCAACAAATAGCATCTAGCCTCAGCGTGCCCCATAACTCATGCAGTGCAGCCCCAAGCCTATCATTAGTGGCAGCGTCCTTGGATCATGGCTTGGACTATTCAGGAACCTCTAAGCCCAGAATGGGTGGTGGTTATCTGCAGATTGCTTGGTGGCTCATGTCAGGTTGCCCTGGAGTATGAAAAGTTTGTGGGTGAACTTGGCCTGAGCCAGGGTCCCTCCCAGGAGACCTTATGTCTGGTGTACTCTATCGCCGGATTTTGACTACACAGGGGTCCAGACCAGAGATCAAATAAGGATGACAACCAAAGGGCACACTGGGCAGGCACCAGAGATCTGCTAATGTGAATCCTATTCCACAGGACCCCGGGCACAACAGCTCCTCCATTGTAATCCCTGGCCAGTCCTTACAACCAATCAGCTTGATTGTAAATCCTTCTCATGGACAGGCAAACAGCAACGGAGTCTCAAAGACAACAGGAAGGCACACAAGATCCACACAAGGAACACACCTGGAGCACCCTGCTCTGGTGACCAGGGAGACTGCTCTTGTGTCTCCCACATGACACCTACTACATAAATCCACGCTGCTAAGCCTGGGAGACTCGGCAGCCCTACCTAATATACAGAAACATAGGGAGACAGCAAAAATGAGGTGGGCAAGACACATGTCTCAAATGAAAGATCAGAATAAAGCTCCAGAAAAACAACTAAACAAAATGGAGATGAGCAATCTACTCGATGCAGAGTTTAAAACCCTGTTTACAGGGATGCTCAATGATCTCAGTGAGTATTTCAGCAAATAGATAAGAAACATGAAAATGGAGATAGAAACAAAAAAAGAAGCAGTCAGAAATAAAGACTACAATGACTGAAATGAAGTCTACATTACAGGATCCATCAACAGGAGGGTAGTTTAAGGGGCCTCTGGGACAACATAAGATTTCCCATATTTCCATCACAGAAGAACCAGAAAGAGAAGAGAGAGAGCAACAAATGGAAAACCTATTTAAAAAAATATTGGCAAAAATTTCCTAAGCTTGTGAAGGAAATAGACATACAAGTCCAGGAAGCTCAGAGGGTTCCAAAGATGATGAACCAAAAGAGGCCCACATCAAGACACATCATAATGAAAATGGCAAAAGTTAAGGACAAACGGAGAATCTTAAAAGCAGCAAGAGGAAAGCAATTAGTTATGCTAAGTGAAAGGAGTCAGAAAAAGACAAGTACCATATGCCTTCACTTATATGTGCAATCTACAGAACAAAATAAATGAACTCTAAAATGAAAACAAATTCATAGAGACAGAGAACACAAAGGTGAATGCTAGATGGGAGGGGGTGTGACAGGATGAAAAAGGTGAAGAGATTAAGAGGTATAAATTGGTAGTTCCAGAATAGTCTTGGGGATGCGAAGTACAACGTAGAGAATATAGTCAGTAATATTGCCGTGATTATGTATTGTGCCAGAGGGGTGCTGGACTTACTGGGAGGAATCACTCCGTAAAGTATACAAATGTCTTATATTTATGCTGGACACCTGAAAGTAATATAGAAAAAATTTTATAGGAATTAGTTACATCAAAGAGAGTTTTCATAAGACTATTAGTTGATTTGTTAACATAAACTTTGCAGGCCAGAAGGGATTGGCATGAAATATTCAGAGTGATGAAAAGAAGGACCGACAGTCAAGATTACTCTGCCCCGAAAGGCTATCATTTAGAATCAAAGAACAGATAAAGGGCTTCCCAGAGAGGAAATAGCTAAAGGATTTCATCACCACCAAACCGATATTACAAGAAATGTTAGAGGGACTTAAGAAGAAGAAAAAGAAAAACTATGAAAAATAACATGGCAATAACTACAGATCTAGCAACAATTAGTTTAAATGGAAATGGATTAAATGTTCCAATCAAAAGATAGGTGGCTGAATGGATATGAAAATTAGAACCTTACACATGCTGCCTATGAGAGACTCACTTCTGATCCAAAAACACACAGACTAAATGTAAAGGATAGAAAAAGATACTTCGTGAAATGATTAGCATACAAAGAAACAGGAGGATAGCAATACTCCTACCAGACAAAATAGACTTTAAAACAAGAGACAAAGAAGGATCCAGTTTTCCACTTCCAGGTATATATCCAAAGAAACCCAAAACACTACTTTGAAGGAACATGTGCATCCATATGTTAAATTAGGCATTATTTGCCGTAGCCAAGCTATGGATACAATCTGGGTGTCTATCAGTGCATGAATGGATAAAGAAGAGGTGGTACATATATACAGTGGAATATTAGTCATCCATAAAAAGTATAAAATCTTGCCATCTGCTATAACATGAATCGACCTAGAGGGTATTATGCTGAGTGGAGGAAGTCAGACAGAAAAGGACAAATGACATAAGATTTCACTTACATATGGAATCTAAAGAACAAAATAAACAAACAAACAAAACAGAAACAAACTCATAGATACAGTGGACATTTTGATGGTTCCCAGATGAGAAGTAGGTTACTGGGTAGATGAAAAAGGTTAAGGGCTTAAGAAACACAAATTAGTAGTTACAATGGGAAGTTACAAAATCGTCCTGGGGAATGTAAAGTATAGCACAGTGAGTATAATCAATAATATTGTAATTCTTGGTGTCTGATGGGTATTAGATTCATTGGTGTGATCACTTTCTTAGTTATAAAAATGTCTAATCACTATGTTGTATGCCATAAATTAATATAATATCATGAGACATCTATAATACAAAAAATGAAAAGTATTGTAAAGCTGAAAAGAAAGATAAAGGTGAAAGGGTCAGAGTAGATGGGGGGAGACGTAAAGGTGCAATGCGTTTCCTGAGAAAGGAGGGAGAAATAGCAAGAATTGTGTTGGAAGAGTCTCAGATCAGGAAGTAGGTTTAAATCAGATTCATCTGGACTGGGGAAGAGCCCTTGAGCCACAATGACCTATTATACTTCCTACGATGGGCAGCAATGGCCCTGTTCCAGTGCCACATGCTCAAACATTGGCTGGAGCTTCCCAAGAGAAACACACCCTGGAGTGAATGTCTTCACGTGTGCAAAAGTGTGACAGCTGCGCTCTGGTCAAGATGGCAGAGTAAGTAAATGTTGTACTCATCCTCCTCCCATGACCACATCAAAATTACAACTAAATTATAGAACAAGTCAATTCAGCAATACATTAAAAAGATCATCCACCATGATCAGGCGGGATTGATTCCTGGGATACAAGGATGGTTCGATATGTGCATATCAATTCATGTGATACACCACATATTTAAAATGAAGGATAAAAATCATATGATCATACCAATAGATGCAGAAATGCATTTGACAAAATCCAGTATGTATTTCTGATAAAACTTTCAAGAAGGTGGGAACAAGGGGGACATACCTCAACATAATAAAGGTGATATATGACAAATGCACAGCTAACAGCATTCTCAATGGGGAAATGCTAAACACATTTTCCGTAATATTCAAAACAAGAAAAGGATGCTCACTTTCACCACTTTTATTCAATATAGCATTGAAGTCTCAGCTACAGCAATCAGAGAAAGAGAGAAAAGTCATTCACATTGCAAAGGAAGAAGTAAAACTGTTGTTATTTGCAGGTGACATGACACTACATATAGAGAACCCTAAAAAATCCACCAGAAAAAAACTATTAGAACTCATAAATGAATTTAGTAATGTTGAAGGATACAAAACTAATATTCAGAAGTTGGTTGGATTTTATACACTAGTAACGAACTATCAGAAAGAGGAATTGGGAAAACAATCCCATTTACAATTGCATCAAAAAGGACCAATTTCCTAGGAGTAAATTTAACCAAGGAGGTAAAAGACATGTATTCAGAAAATTATAAAACATTGAAGAAACTAACTGAAGAACATACAAATAAGTGGAAGCATATACCATGCTCATGGATAGCAAGAATGAAATCGTTAAAATGTCCTCACTACCAAAAGAAATCTACAGATTCAATGAAATCCCTAACAAAATACCAATGGCATTTTCACAGTACTCAAATGTAATCCTCATTTGTAGGGTACCACAAAGAACCTGAATAGCCATAGCAATCTTGAGAAAGAAGAACAGTGTTGGAGGTATCAATCTGCCTGATATTAAACTATTCTAAAAGTCTACAGCATTCTAAAAGTCTACAGCATAAAAACAGACCCATAGATCAATGGAACAAAATACAGAGTCTAGAAAAACCCATGCTTCTAGGGTCAATTAAACTATGACAAAGGTGGCAAGAACATTCAATGGGGGTAAAAACAGTCTCTTCAATTAATGAGGTTGGGAAGACTGGGTACATAAAGGCAAAAAAAAAAAAAAAAGGGAAAAAAAGGATAAAAAGGAACCAGGCCAATTTATTACACCATCTACAAGAATAAACTCCAGATAGATTAAAGGCTTACTATGGGAAACCTGAAGCCATAAAACTCCTAAAAGAAAAAGTAGGCTGTAAACTCTTTGACATTGCTCTTAGCAATATTTTTGTTTTGTGTAAGAGACCTTGGGCAAGGGAAACAAAGAAAAATTAAACAACAGGACTATATCATCTATAAAGTTTTTGCACAGCAAAGAAAACCTTCAACAAACAAAAGACAACCTACTCAATAGGAAAAGATGTTTGCCAATGATACGTCTGATAGGGAATTAATATCCAAAAATATATAAGGGACTAATGCAACTTAACGCCTAAAAAATGAATAAATAAATAAAAACCCAAAACAATCCACTTTAAAAATGGGTAGAGGACCTGAATCGACATTTTTCCAAAGAAGTTATCCAAATGGCCAAAAAGCACATGAAAAGATGTTCAGCATCATTCATTATTAGGAAAATGCGAATCAAAACTACAGTGAAATAGAACTTTTCATTCACTAGTAAGACTCTGATCAAAAATCAGAAAGTAACAAGTGTTGGTGAGGGTTGGGACATTGCCATTGGGAATGTAACATAGTGCAGTAGCTATGGATAGCAGATTGGTGGCTCCTCAAAAAGTTAAACTTAGAATGATCAGTCCTAAGTATATACCCCAAATAATTGAAAACAGGTATTCAAACAAATGCATGTACATGCCTGTTCATACCAGCATTATCCACAATAGCCAAAGTTGGAAACAACCCAAATGTTCATCAGTGGATAAACAGACTATGGTCTTTCCATATAATGGACTATCATTCAGCCATAAAAAGAACGAAGTACTGATACATGCTACGACCTCAAAAAGATTATGCTAAGTGAGAGCAGTCAGACACAAAAGCTTATATATTGTATGATTTCATTTATATGAAATAGAATGTGTAAATCCATAGAGACAGAACGCTCGGTAGTAGCATGGGGCTTTGAGTGGGGATTAACTGGCTTAACTGGACAAGGTTTCCCTAAGGATGTTGAAAATCGTTTGGAACGAGAGAGAGGTGATGGTTGCACCATATTTTGAATGTCCTAAATGCCACTGACATATTTATTTAAAATTTTTATTTTATGAGAATTCCACCTAAAAACATTTTTTTTTAAAAAAAAAGAGATATAGTTCATTAAAAAAACAAAGTCACTCGCATTGACCGTGAATAAGTCAACTTCTTGCTTTCTGCAGATGGCATAATTCCGTATACAGAAAACCCTAAAGGCTCCACCAAAGAACTATTAGAAACAAGAAATAAATACAACAAAAGTAGCAGGATACAAGATCCATGTATAACAATTTATTGCATTCCCATATGCTAACAATGAAATTTGAGAAAAAAGAAATTAAAAAAAAACAGGCCCTTTTGCAATTGAGAAAATAAATAAATTAATAAGTAAATACAATATGATACAACACGACACGACACGACACAACACGACACGACACAATACAATACAATACAATACAATACAATACAATACAATACAATACAATACAATACCTAGGAATAATGTTAACAAAGCATGTGAAGGACCTATATGCTGAAAACTCCAAGGCATCATTAAAAGAAATTGAAGAAGACACTAAGAAATGGAAAGATATTCGTGTTTATGGATTGGGAGACTCAACATGGTTAAAATGGTCATATTATGCAAAGCAGTATACAGATTTAATAGCATCACCTTCAAGACCCCATTAGCATTTTTAAAAGAAAAAGAACAAAATGGTCGTCAGATTTGCATGGAATCACAAAAGAACCCAAATAGCCAGAGCAATCCTGAGAAAGTAGAACCCTGGAGGTATCACACTGCCTGGTTAGAAATGTGACTACAAAGTGACAGTAATCAAAACAGCATGATATTGGTAGAAGAACAGACACACAGACCAATGGAACAGAACTGAGTACCCAGAAATAAACTCACATGTATGGGAAAATAATTTTTGACAAGAAAGCCAAAATCGACAATAGAGAAAAAAAGTCTCTTCAATAAATGGTGCTGGGAAAATTGGAAAGCCACATGCAGAAGAATGAAGCTAGATTGCTATTTGTCACCGTATACCAAAACTAACTCAAAATGGATCAAAGGCCTAAATATGAGACACAAAAAAAATAAATCGCATGGAAGAAAACATAGGTACTAAGCTCATAAACCTTGGATTTAGAGAGGATTTTATGAATTTGACGTGGTAGGCAAGGGATGTAAAAGCAAAAATAACTAAATGGGACTATATCAAACTAAACTAAAAAGCTTCTACACAGCAAAAGAAACCGTGAACAAAGCAAAGAGGCAAACAACTGACTGGGAGAAAATAGTCGTAAGTGATGCTTCCAATAAGGGGCGAACCACTAAAATATGTAAAGAACTCATAAAACTCAGCAACAAAAAACAAACACTCCAAATAAAAAATTGGGCAGAGGACCCGAACAGGAAGGCACATCTTCCAAAATATGAAAATGGCCAACAGATGTGTGAAAAGATGCTCAGCTTCACTAGCTATTTAGGGAAATGCAAATCAAAACCACAATGAGTTACTGCCTCACCCTTGTTAGAATGGCTACCATCAACAGGACAAGAAATATCAAGTGTTGGAGAGGTTGTGGGGGAAAAGGAACCTTCAAACGCTACCAGTGGGAATGGAAATTGGTATAGCCACTATGGAAAGCAGTATGGAGGGTCCTCAAAAACTTAAGAACAGAATTACCATGTGACCCAGCAATCCCTCTTCTGGGTATCTACCCCCGAAATTTGAAGACATTCATACATAAAGATATATGCACTCGCATTACTCACGGTGTCCCAGACATGGAAACAACCGAGGTGTCCTTTGATAGATGATTGGGTAAAGCAGATGTGGTACATATGTACAATGGAATCGTACTCAGCCATAAGAAAAGATGAAATACTGCCGTTAGTGACGACACGGATGGATCTCGAGATTATCATGCCAAGCAAAACAAGCCAGACGGAAAAAGTTGAGCACCACATGATGTCACTTATATGTGGAAAATAAAAGGAACAAGACAAATATAAACACATAGACACAGACAATAGTTTAACGGTTACCAGAGGGAAAGAGGGCAGTCGGGGAAGTGGATAAGTAAAGGTAAAGGGGTTCAAACATATGGAGACAAAAGGAGATTTGTTTTTGGGTGGTGAACACACAATGCAATCTATAGCTGATATATTATCTCATTGTACACTTGAAACCTACATAATTTTGTCAACCAGTGTCACCTTGGTAAATTTAATTAAAAAATTAAAATTAAAAAAATAATACTCTTCCCGATGATGAACAGCTAGGAACCTGGTTTATCCACGAACTCCTTCCTCTCCGTGGTCGCTGGCTGCTGCTGGGTACACTGACTCCATAGCCCGTGCTGGCCTGTATTTCATGCACACTGAGCAATCTTCTGTAGCTTTAACAAACACGACAAACAAACTAAGCTCTTAGGCAGAGAATCACAGTTAGATGCCTACACGTACTGAAAAAAAAAAAGAGAGACAAAAAGAGGCTAGGAATGAAGCATAGACCTACTGATCTGAGATATCACCATTATCACATATAATATTTCCTTATGAATTTAATTTTACTTCTGAATCTTCTATACTGACCAGGGATTATCTTTCAGACTATTCATTTGCCATTCTGTTTTAATTACAAATGCTTTATTCAGAATTTGTTTTAATACCAAGTAGGGCTATCCTCCCCCTCATTATCTTCTTCAGGAATTTTCTAGCTGGTTTATATTAATTTTTATATAGATTTTTCAAAGTTTTTTAAATTGGTTTCAAGTACTGTACATTGGTTAGACATCTATATAGTTCATAAAATGATCCCCCCAATTGCTCCTTCCCTTCCCGACTCTCTACCTAGCCAACATATTAATGCTAACTGCATTCCCTATGCTGTGCTCCTCATCCCCGTGACCATCCATCAGTTAGTAATTTGAACTCCCGGCCCACCAGCTCCCTCCCCTCCTTCTGTCACCAGATTGTCCACTCTCTCTGTGAGTCCATTTTGGATTAGTTTGTTCTTTTTATTCTTTAGATTTTGCATATACGTGAAATCATATAGTGTTTATCTTTCTCTGTCTGACTGAAATACCTTCTAAGTCCATCAAAGCAATATCTTTTTCCATCCCCTTCTTTTTCGAAGTGAGTCTCTTGAAGGCAGCATATGTAGGATTCTCGTTTTCTTATCCATTCAGCCACTCTACCTTTGGTTGGAGCACTTAATTCTTTTCCATTTGAGGTACTTATTGATAGAAATGCAGTCGTTACCATTCTTTATTCCTGTTCTTCATACATGTTTTTTCTTCTTAAAGAAATCCCTCCAACATTCCCTGTAATAGTGGCTTGGTGGCGATAAAGTCTTTTAGCATATTTTTGCCTGGGAAGCTCTTTATTTGTCCTTCAACTCTAAATGACAGCTTTGCTGGATAGTGTCCTCGGTTGTAGATACAGGGTCTTCATCATGTCGAATATTTTGTCCCAGGCCCTTCTGTACTGCATAGTTTCTTTTGAGAAATCAGGTGCAAATCTTATGGGTCTTCCTTTGTAAGTAGTTATCTGTTTTTCTCTTACTGCTTTTAATATTCTTTCTTTGTATTTAGCCTTTGGCATTCTAATTATGATGTGTCTAGATGTGGGCCTGGCTTTTGAATTCACCAACCTTCCTGGGGTTTTATGTCCATTTCCTTCAGCAGGTTAGGGAAGTTTTCCATCATTATTTCTTCAAACAGCTGTTCAACATCTCGATTTTCTTCAGTTACACCAATCAGACGGATATTTTGAAATGTAAGTATGTCCCATATGCACCTTAAATTATTTTTATAGTCTTGGCATCTTATCTGTTGCCATTCAGATTGCACGTCCTTGGCTTTCCTGTCCTCTACATAGGGCATTTGATCCTTTTCTTTATTCACTTTGTTTATTCT
Source organism: Rousettus aegyptiacus (assembly GCF_014176215.1). NCBI lineage: Eukaryota > Metazoa > Chordata > Mammalia > Chiroptera > Pteropodidae > Rousettus > Rousettus aegyptiacus. The sequence continues at coordinate 149,944,014 of NW_023416306.1, read as the reverse complement.
ATTTAATATACGTCTCATCTCAGATAATGTGTTCTTCATTTTAAAGTGGTTCCTTTTTATAATTTCCATTTTTTTTTATGGTTTTTATCTCGTTGTCGGAGTTCTCTACACTTCCCAAAAGTTCTTTGAGCAAATATCTTAATAAACAGTGTCTTGAACTCTGCATCTATTAGATTTCTTGACTCCATTATAACTGGATCTTTGTTCTCTTCTCTCATACAGTTTCTGCTTCGTTGTCTTCCCATTTTGGCTGTTTTTCCGTGTCCATTTCTATGTACTAAGAAAACCTCCTAAATGTCCCAGTCTTAGTGTGGATTTGTGAAGTAGGTGTCCAATGGCGCAGTCCGAGAGCGGTTTAACTGTAGACCGTACTCAGCCCAAGACTGTGCCGCTCTGAGTCCACCCGTTAAGATTCAGCAAGCAATCCAGAGATGCTGTGCTTATAGTTGCCTCAAAAGGCCACACCAGAAACCGAGGCCAACTGCTTCCAGTGTGAGTGTAGGTGCTGCAGAGCAAAGAGCACCTGACTCGCAGAGAATATACCTGGATGTGGCTTGGGTTGGGGCTGCGAGATGGGGAAGGCCGGGTTTCAGGGAATCCTCTGGGTGGAGCGAACTCTGTTACCCACTTTGATGACATTACAGCTGTGGCAGCGCTTTGTGTTTGGCGCACTGGTGTGGAAGAGGGCTAAACAGGGAACAATGAATATAATATATAACCATCTTTACATATTCGGAATGAAATCTACTTGATCATTCTGATTTTATTTTAATAAACAGTGAATTTTAGATTGCTCACTTTACAATTTTTGCACTGACATTCATAGATTAGACTATTTCCTTTTGTAAAATTTTCATCAGGTTTAGCTACTGATACTCTATTTACCGTTTTTTTTTATCAAATAAATTGAGGTATAATGTACATGAAATTTAAAACATGAATATTTCAGTGTGTAATTTTGTGAGTTTTGAAAAAAATGTATACCCATGTAACAACTACCCCAAATAAGATAAAGAATATGTCAATCACCACAAAAATCTCTCATGCTCATTTTTACGCAACCTCCCCTCTCTGACCCACACAACCACCGATATGATTTCTTTTGTGAAAGATTAGTTTTTCCTGCTCTAGAAATTAGTGTAAATTGATAACTTGCATGTAATAAAATTTCTATGAGATTCATCCATGTCGTGTGCTTCCACAATTGTTCATTGTTATTGCTGTGTTATATTCCATTTCATGGATATATGATGTTCTGCTTAGCATTACATTTTTGGTGAACATTTTGTTTATTTCAGTTTTTGTTAATTTTTCCTGGAGTTATCATGAGGATTCTGCATAAGATGTATTTGAACATACGTTCCTATGGCACAGACTGTTGCGTCATAGGGTCACATAAGTTTAGCTTTAAAATAACTGTCAGCTTTCCAAAGTGGTTGTACCAGGTACAGTCCCACAGAAATGTGCGTGAGTTTCATTTGCTCCACATCCTCGCCCAAAACAAACTAATGTTAGGCATGCTAGAGGATGGCAAGGAGTATCTCAATTGCACTTTTGTCTACGGGTTTATTGCTGGACTCTCTTTTTGTCAGTTGACCCGTTTGACCATTCTCATGACAATATGCATCTTCTTGATCACTGTGGCTCCACAGTAAGTCTTGATATCAGCAATATGCGTACAAGGGATTACTGTGAGCATCTGTGCAAACTACCTCCCTCAGTGGTAATGTAAAAGACATTGTTTATTAAATTAAACTTTCCAAATGTTTATTATAAGGATGTGGAAATACGGTGTTTTATATTATACTCAGCTCGGGCAAAATTTCCTTAGAAAGTCAATGAATTTTGAATAGATATCTTAGGGTTTCCTGAACAAATAATCATGTCGTCAGTGAACGATAGCAACAACAGTTTTACATGTTCTTTTCAATCTCCACGTTATTTTTATTTATTTTTCTTGCCTTTTTACACTGACGATCTTCCCAGGAAAATGTTCAATAGATGACATCCTTACTGTTTCCAGTCTTAGAGAGGAAGCATTCAATATATCTCCATTTGTATAAAGATCGCTGTGTTTGCTTGTTTTGGATGCATGCCCTTCATCAAATTGAGAAAGCTCTCTTCTATTCCTAGTTTGCCAAATCTTTTTAAACCATGGCAAGTGCAGAAATTTTTCAAACACTTTTAACGCATTTCAGAATTTTATATGATTTTGTTCACCTTGAAGCGTCCTATCGTTTTGTAGCATATTTTGAATTAATATTGTATCGTGTCAAAGGTAGGAGAACTATATCAACATGCTTTCTTTCTTTTAACCACTTCCACCATTTGTGTGATTGTGGCTGTACATTTCACGTCTTCATACTTTATGAATCACATAATGTTGTTAATATTTATTGGAATAATCAGATGTTTTCATAGAATGTTAAAATGCAAAATAGTCAGTCCTCAATTTTTACCCTTCTGATACACTATTCATTCTTGGTATCATTTCACTTCCAGTAAAGAAATTCCTTTAGCATATCTTGTAGTACAGATTTTCAAGTAACAAATTCTTAGCATTTATTTACATTAAAAAAACTGTTTATATACTATTTTATCCTTGGTTTTATTGAGGTATAAAATAGATATGATAAAACCACTCATTTATAATATACAAGAGAGAGAGTGAGATCATGCAGTATTAATCTTTTTCTATCTGACTGATTGCACTTAGCATAATGTCCTCCAGGTCCATCCACATTGTCACCAATTGCAGAAAATGGCACTCTCAAGAAGCAAAGGATCATACATCTGGGTCTAATATTGGAATAATAAGATTTTATCCCCCAACAGCAGATAAGGTCAGTTACCATGAAAGCATGAAATGGTGTCAGAAGTGACCAGAAGCAACAAGCTCTAATTTTAAAGAGACTGTTGACAGTGTGTATAAAAGGTGCAAACAAACGAAGGTGCAGAATATATACATTAACCAGTTGTTAGCACTGGGACAAAATTTTCCTCTTTGAAAAATGAGGCTGAAAAAATGAGGCTGCCTTTTGGAGGCGAATTTTCTGGATTCATTTGGAGGGCATTGGCACATCAGTGGGGATAACTGAAAGGTAAACTGGCAGCAGAGCTAGGGCACAGAGTTAGTGGCTGCAGCAGGTGACAAGACAGCAAATGACAACTGCAGTGTGACCTCCAGCAAGTGACTGAGTTTTAGTTTTGATCATCACTGAAATACATTCATTCATTGAATGCCTGCTACCAACTCTTCTAGGTAATGTAGACAATGCACTGAACAAGAAATATTGGGAGCAGGTGGCACAGCAAATGCAAAGATCTAGAGCAAAATCAAATTTATTTGTTTGAAGAGTAGAGAAAAGTCCAGGGAGTGTGCAACGTAGTGACTGGAGGAAGAGGGTTGTAGTGCTGGATGGATGGGAGAGCTAGACAGAGGCCAGATCATGTGCGGTCTTGTGGGCAATATTAAGGGCTCTGACTTTTATTCTAAGTCAGATGGAATCGATGGAGGGATTTCAAGCAGGGGCATGACACTATCTGATTTACACTCTTGCAAGGTTGCCCCAACTTCTATGGGAAGAATGGATTGGGGTGGGGAGTGGCAACAGGGCAAACTGTTAGGAAGAATAGCGGAGGTCCAGGCAACAAATGCTGGTGATTTTGAATAAGACGGTAATAGCAGAGATGGTATGATACAAGCTATATATTTTTTGTCTTTAGAGACAACTGGACCTTCTGACAGGTGGTATGTGGATTAGGAGGGAAACAATATGATCAGGAAGGATTCTGGAGGCTTTTATCTGAACCGGGTAAATCAAGTTCCCCGAGGAAGGGGAAAGACTAAAGGAGGGAGGTATAGGTTTGGAGGCGTGGGGATTAGGAACTCTATTTTCATACCTTAAGACACCCCTAGGCATCCAAATATTGAGATGGCAACTAAACAACTGGGTTATACAAAACTGTTGCTAAGTGAAGAGGTGAGTGCTGGCATACCAGTGGCATTTATAGCCTGGGGACTAAGCTAGGTTCCTTGTGAAGAGGGTGTATGTATACAATAGAATGGAGAGTGCCGACCAAAATGGCAGCGAGAGGAGGAGATGGTTGTAAATGCCTTGCTGATACTTGCTGTTATCAATAGAGAGGATCTGCAGGCAATTTTCTTCAAAATTTGGAAGTTCTAGAGATAATACTGCTATGAGGGTTAATCTACAAAACTAACATATAATGGGCCAGAGCAGCTATGCCGTGCCACCTTAATGTTATAGAACAGTCCTAAAATCTGTAAAACTTCACTGTAATGTGTGTTATGGGATAAACTGTGTCCTTCCAAAATTTATACATTGAAGCTCTCACCTGCAGTATCTCAGAATGTCATAGTTAGAGATAAGGTCTTTTTTTTTTTTCCTATAGTACCTGGTCTTCGTAGGTGGTCTCCCATCCAAGTAATAATGAGGCCCGACCGTGCTTAGCTTCTGAGATCAGACATCAGGCTTGTTCAGAGTGGAATGGTCACAGGTCATGAAACACAGCTCCACTTAGGCATGAACTAGGACCTCCTGCGTGTAAAGCAGACATGCTAACCATTACACTATGGAACCATATCCTAGAGATAAGGTCTTTAAAGAGGTATGTGAGTTAAAATGAGGTCGTGTGGATGAGCCCTAAATCAGTATGACTGGTGTCTTTATAAGAACAGGAAATTTGGACACAGATATGTACCCACAGAAGAAAGATCATGTAAACACAGTGGAAGACCACAGACATCTATAGGCCAAGGAGAAAAGCTTGAGAAGAAACCAGTACTGCCAACACCTTGGACTTCTGGCCTCTAGAACTGTGAGAAAATAAATATTTGTTGTTGAAGCCACTCAGTCTGTGGTATTTGTTATGGTAGCTCTAATGAAAGAAGAGAATATTGGAGTAGGAGAAGGCAGGAGCAGACAGATTAGAAAGAAAGTGAATATATGATGTGACTGTGCAAAAATAGAGCAAGTTGTGCGTAAAGTACTTCAAGGTATGAGGCAGTTTCCACCAATCGTAAATATTAGGCTGAGCTCACCAAATTTTATATTTTTCCATATCTCAAGGTTATAAGGCCTTAAGCAGAAAGGCTAGTTCAGACAGACAGTGTCACTTCGATGTTTCAGAAGCTACCAATGGTCCGGTTTCACCTTTTAAATTATATTAACCCTGATTTTTTTTTTTTTTTTAGTTGGCATAGTTCCATCCCATTAATATATAACATATTTAGGCCTTCCTGATAGTTACATATAACCATAAGACCATGTTTCTGGCCAATGAGTTAGAAAGAAGTGTATAAAACTTCCTAAAGATCTCCAGAAAGGCTGATCATTGACTTTTCTTCACTACTTGCTTGGAATGTGAAAATGTTGGTTGACGTTCATCCACTAGTCTTACTGTAAGAATTTTTTTTAAGTTTGAATTTTCCCTATCACCCAAATTGAGACCTCTACCCCTCTTCCCTTATAGGATTTTCTTGGGTAAATTTGTAATTATAAATCCTTTCACTGTCCCTTTTAATATGTATGTAAATCTTTTTAAAAGCTAAACAAGCCCTGCCTCAGGTACAATTCAGCAAAGTTTTTTTCTAGGTCCTGGGAGCCAACTCTTTGAAATGTAAATATCAAGGAAGATAGTGCTCCACCTAACTTCACTGTAGTTATTACCCTAGGCGTCTTGCTCTAAGCTGTAATTACTTGCTTGTCATGGAGAAGTTTTTTCCTTTGGCTAATGGCAATTAACTAACACTGATGGCGACTCCAAGGGCGACCTGTCAAAGAAGGGTATAGCAAACCGTTTGTTTGTTAAGTCCTCTTACAGGAAACTATGCACGGAATGAATTTTATCTCCTTGGCTATAAAAAAGGGGTGACAGTTCTGTCTGCCTTTGCAATCGCATTAGCAGACTGCCTGAGACATCCATCCCAGTCTGGGTTAATGCTTACTGAATAAGTGAGCTCGCTCTTTTTCCTTTTTTTTTCCTTTTTTTTTTCTCCCCCTTTTTTACATTTGTGGAGATTTTCTGAGCTGGCAGATTTTATTTTTAATTTTTCCTCGACAACATCAATTTATTTATGTCTTTTACCTTTAGTATCCTTTCCTCCCTCACCGCCAAGGGTAAATTAAGGCGGTAACTTGCTCTTTGCTTACCTCGCAATGTTTTGAGGACCGGGTGAGACAAGACAACGCGCCCGCCGCCAGACCTACGACTCCCAGCATTCCTGGCGCTCCCAGCTCTCTCGACTTCCTTTTCCGGTCAGAGGACCGCTGAAAGCGAAAGCGTTGTGTTTTGAGCGCCGCGTGGAGGCTGATTCACCTTCACTTGTGAGAGTCCTAGTTGACTCAGGTGGGAAACCAGACAAGCAGTAAAACATGAACGGAAGAGCGGATTATTCGGTCACCGAGGAAGAGATTAATCTTACCAGAGGACCCTCAGGTATGTGCGGAACAGGTCATCTCTGAGAGTAGGGTACTTGAGGTGTAATTGCAGAGCAGACACCTCTTCTGCTGAGCCAGATTCTTTTGCTTTCGGAGCTCGCAGGCCTCAACTTAGAGGTTTCCTGCAACGCTTCTGAGCACGTAAAAGGATATATTGGCATCCGTCGTTAGCCAGACATGGACCCGAGGAATCCACCTCTTTTTTGAGTCGGATACCACATAAACAGTTAGGACGGGCCTCCTTTCTGCTGATGGTATCAGAAAATCCTGGGAGAAAGCCTGCTTTTTAGCCAGCACACGGTGAACATCACACCCGTCATTCCATTGCCTGCTCTATACCTACCTGTTCCTATGAGAGACTGTTTAGTAAAATTGGGAGCATAAACGGTGCGGACAGTAAATGCACCGCTGATTTCTTGGTGCTAGTATCTCCCCCCACGCTTTTATTCTGGGAAATTCATTTTATGGTGTCAGCTAGAATTTTAAAGCAGAAAGAGACCTTCAACACCTTTTACAGCAGTTCCCAAACCTGCTTCTGCCTCAAAAATACCCAGGTTTTTTTGGTTTCGCTTAAAAAAAAAAAAAGTTAATTCCTAGATTCCATCTCTAGGAATTTGGATTCAACGGAGGTGTTTTATTGTTTGGATTTTTTCTTTCTTTCATTTTCAAAGAAGCGCATCATGCTTCTGGAGTTCTAACAATTTTTTGTTTCTTAACTGGTTACCGGATACCGATACGGCCAAACCCTCACATCCCTACAGCCTCTTCCTCCTGATGCTTTGCACCCACCAGGCTCTCATTATTACTCTGTGCTGCCTGCCTTGAATTTTGTTGCCTTTCTTTTACAGCTGTCTCATGTATCCATTCAGAGCTTTAGCTTTGGAATTACGTAAATCCAAATCTGGTATCTAATCTACTAGTTCTTTGATATTTATTCTCTGACCAATTTTACTAATGTAAGCCTTAGTAAAATGTGCATGATAATTTATAGGGTTATGAGAATGAAATGAGTTAATCTATGTAAAACATTTAGAGCATTGCTTGATGCATGGTAAACACTAAGTAATTGCTACTATTGCTGTTGTTATTGTTAATAGATGAATGGCTAGATTACCACAGTAAATCCCACTAAATACTGTTATTCCAAGAGTCATTAGGTACCATGAGATCTGTCTCTGAAATGTTTCTGTAAGCCTTCCATTCTTTTCTGTTCCCATCACCACTACCTAGAACAGTCCATCATCTTTTTTAATCTGCAATAGCTTGACCACCATTCAGGGATTGGTTTTCAGAATCATCCATACTTTGTCTTCTTTCTTATAAAAATTGGAAGTTGATTTATAAGATTATAATTCATTGCTAATGTGCATGGTTAGTGTCATGCTCCATATGAGCTTCTAAACTTTTCATCAAAAGCTCTATGCCCAAGTCTCTTAGATTCACTTTTCCTATTTTATCTAAATTTCTTCTTATCTTCCCCTTCATTTTGATGTTTCAGGCTAACATGGAAATTTATTATTAAACCAAAATTTGTTTTTCTCTACTTTTCGTCCATTGGTACTTGTTCTTCTTCTAGGGCCTATTAAAATAATGGTAGTTCTTTTCTAATTGCCCTAAAAATATTTAAAGGCATCTAGTTGTTCTGTCTTTTCTTTCTGAAGCCTAAATATCTCTAGTTATTGCTTTAGCTCTCTTGTGATGTGGTTTGGGGTTCGATTCTTGTCCCTTACTTAGGAATTTAAGGTACTTTGACATAGCCTTTTTGCTATGGCATCCAGCAATATTTCCAGGATCTCCTAACTAGAAGAAAGCAGAACTCTGAGATTTTCCTGCATGTTCTAGTCATTAAATATTTTTAAAGTGCAGTGTAGTATCACTTCACCTTTTTTAGTATTTGCCTAACAGTGTTGCTTAACGTTCAGCTCACCATTCACTAAAATTTCTGATCCTTTTGCTCTTGCAGACCTAAAGTTCCTAGTGTTAACATTTTTCTGAATCATTGGAATTAGGACAAACTTCAAGGGACTAATGAAGAAAAATAATTAGCTAATATTTTTCACCTAAAAGTGGTTTAATTTCTGCATTGTATGTGCATTAATGCAAAACCTATTTGATTTATTCACTGGGTAACATCTTTAATTCTCCAAAGCACGTTCATGTCTTACTCAAAGAAGTTGATAAACTTAAGATTTTAGGAGAGTAGAGCCATACATTTTGAAATGAACTTTGGTTAAAACAGTCATTTGAAGTTTGGTTGCTTCAGGTAACAAGAAAAAGTATCAAGTTTCTGTTTATCACTTCACAGAGCTAGGTATCTGGTATTTGGTACTCCTAAGAAGTCTCACAGTCAAATTCAGCTTTTCCTCACTGTGTCATCATGAAGATACAAAGGGAAGAAGTCGGTTATCATCACTAGAAACTTCCAGTAATTTTGATAGTCTCATAGAGATCTTTCTTTCTGTAGAAGAGCTGTGAAAAGCTTCTAGTTCTCAGTATGCATTTCTGTTTGTAGGCAGTATTGTCACCCTTTATCTGTGTACAGCTTCCTATGTAGGGACCTGGTAATTTAATTGAGTAACTACAAGAATGTATATCCCTTTGCTTTTTTGGACCAGTGTATTCTCATGGGCAAGTGTTGAATATTCCAATGTTTGGGCCGATTTTGCAAGGCAAATGAATTATTCTGTTTGATCCTGCTTACTGCGAGGGAAATAATGAAATCTTAGGAAAATTAGGACAATGAAGTGAGTATCTGGGGAGGCAAAAGAAGCTTGACATGTAGCTTGGCTCCTCTTATATACCAACTTCCTCAACTGTGTAAGGAGAGGCTTAGGCCAGATGACTTTGGAGGTTTCTTCCACTTGCAAGAGTTCAGGATCCTTTGGCTCATTTCACATATTATTTTCTGATTCTTGCCATTTTGGACTAACAGTGGGTGCTTGAAAATCGTCTAAGGCAATGTTCTCAATCTCAAATGACTTCAAAGGTTTGAAGCATTCACCTTTTATGTTAGGGAAAACTCTTTTCTTTCTTTCGGAATTCAGCTTGATAATAGTCTCTAAGCCTCTTACTTTTTCCTTTGTTAAATTAAGAGTTTTGGAAAGACTAAGTTACTCTTAAGAAATATGACAAGAATCTAATCTAGATTTTTTTCACTGTAACAGGTAGAGATTTGCCATAAAGACAACCCTACTGCACACTGGGTATTAGGATTAGGATTCCTTCTTGTTCAGGACTGAGGCACCAGCAAGTTGCTCCTGATACACTGTCTTTAAAGAAGGAAGAAAATCTCTATTTTTCTACTTTTAAAAAGTGTTGCAGAGGATAAATGGATTGGTATAATGTTTTAATAATAAATAATTAAGCAAGTACTATCTTTCTGGCACTGTGCTAGTTACTTTACATTGTATTAACTCATTTAATTTTCATAGCAATCCTGAGTGGTAAGTAATTAATCCACATTATTAACTGAAAAATCATCTCAGAGAGGTAAAAAATTTGCCCAAGTTATAAAGTCTATAAGTTTCAAGAGTCCAGAATTTAACCCAGATCCATTGATTCTACTGTTCTATATACTACCTCTCAGTATAGTAGCCGTATCTAAGGAGTTGACTGCCAGCCTTTCTCCTGACCTTTATTTTGTCATATCATGCCTTATTCTCAGAATGAGGCATCTTAAATGACTTACATAATCCACCATGGAAAGTTTTTATAGTTTGCTGTTGATAGAGCTGAGGGCATGTCAAGGTGAGAACCTAAAAACAAGGAACCCCATTAAGTCCAAGCATTTGAGCCTCTACAGACCTGTCACGTGGTTTATGCTCAACCCCGAGACTGTTGCTGTTTTCTGATCTGTTCCTTCATGTATCAAATAGATCTGAGACTAAAGTGCTATATCCTTGCCCCATTTTCTCTTTGATTATATGAAGTCTAGCCTTCATGGAAATTATATTTCAATGGAAACAACGCATTCACATGTAAAAAGTTAAATCTCTGTGCAAAGGTACAGATGGTTACACACTATGACAAACATGTACATGGTGGGAAGGCAAAGGAAATATAAGGGGAGTGTGTTAATCTGACCCTGTGATAGAAAAGTTCAACGAATGGAGCCATTCATAAGGTCTAAACTAATCAATTACAGGAAAGTGGAACTTATGTTGGTTTTATAGAGAAGCTTTAGGCTAGTGTCAGGAACAGGCATGGGTATGGCCTAAGCAATAATAGAGAAAAGAAAATAAGTTAAGCATAGTTTGAGGTCAGTGAGTAAACCAGCCCTGATAGAAGGAGAGTTAAGAGAAATGAGGTTGCTGAGGGAGGTAGAGACTGGATTGTGAAAAGTTCTCAATACTATGGAAAATTAATCTTTCTCTAAGGTTCCATCTTGATTCCTTCCCCTTTCTATTCAAGATTCAGATCAAGAGTCATCTCCTCCAGGAAGCCTTCCTGACCTAGGCTAGATACCCTCTTGTTAGGACTGTCATACACCTCTTATTGAGTGTCTGTAATGTATTGTCATATTATGCACTTTTGTCTCATCTACTCCCAACAAGGAACAGATGAAACTGTTATTATTCCATTTTACAGATGAGAAAACCTTAACACTCATGTTACACAACTGTTTAGGTGGCAGAATTAAGAATGAATCCAGATTTCTGTGACTTGAAAATAAAGACTCTGACCATCATTGAAAGTTTGATTTTCTCCTTTTGCTCCCAAAGAACTCTGTGCATATCCCTATCTTAGTGTTTATTTTTATATTTGCTTCCTTATTTGTGTGTTCTCCCCCTACTTTACTCTGAACTCTTCCCATTCAAAGGATATATATTTCATCTCTTATTTTCCTAACACCTTGCCTGGTACATGACACAAAATGGTCAGCAAATGTTTATGAAATGACTAGGCATGTTGTTAAGTAAAGAAAACCAGTAACATGGTCTGTTTCAGCTTTTAAAAAGCCAAACATTGCTCTCCAATAAATACAATTTAAGAATGAAAGAATGAGTTTTGATATAATGTGTTATAATGGAAACGAAACTAAGATACCAGAAACAAGGGGATGAAATATATGGAAAACCTCATAGAGTAAGAAGAGTATGTGGTACAAGTCTTAAATATTACTTCAAGGATTAGTCTTACTAAGATTTTTTCAAGACAATCCTTAAGAATAACCATAAAGTATAAAATAACTAGGAATTACTCCGAAGAAGTAGAAAGGCAAGGCAGTACTCATTGGTAGAAATATTTTGTAAAGCCATGTAACTAGGCAGCAAAAGTAGCCAATGACTGTATTTGAATAAATGCAAAATTTTTTATTGAGGAAAAAATTTATATACTTAGACTATAAAATCAGAACAAACTGTTGGTTTCAGGAGACTCCGAAATGAAGGGAAGCTGCTTTTTAAAATATTCATTTAGTGTTTATTATGTGCCTACATTGCGATTAGGAATCATGAATACTAGAATAAAAAATAAGAAATGATCCCTATTTTTAAGAACGTTGCAATCCAATAGAAGGATAATCATTACAGGCATATGTTGAGTACCTTCAAGAGGTAGAATAATGAAAGAACTATGGGCCTTTATAAGATATGTTTTCTTTGTACAGTCCGACTCAATGGACCATTACAGGCAAGCCACCCAGAAAGATATTAAATTCCTTTAGGAAGTGCTTTGGAAACAAATTGGATAATGTCATTATCCCCTTGTGCAAAACAGGTATATTCAGACCTCCTACAAGGTACAGTTTACCTTATGTTGGCTAAGAAGCAGTAGAGTATATTGAAAAGAGGGCAATGGAGAGTGTACATATTGTAATATGAAGCAACAAGGAAGAGATTGAAATATTTCAAAAGCAAGGGAGCAAAAGGAAATAAGATGTAGCAAAGACCAGGCATTTATATTCAATACTTGAACAAGGGCTTATTCTGGAATAAGAGAAGAAGAATGCCTACCTAGATATTTGAAAGAGAAGTTTAGGTGCAAAAATAAATAATATAAAATAAAAAAGCTGTGATGTACATCCTGGCAGGTACTGCCTGAAACACCTTTGGTAGGCCATATTCATTGTTGCCCTCATCTGATGAAGCACTGAGCATGGGTACAGTACATTATTTTTTATTGTTACACCTGTGTGTCTTTTTGTTCCTTTGAGAGGAAAGATTTTCCCTCTTTCTGTATTTGTCATTGCATATTTGTTCTTGTCTTTTGATGAGAAATGACAAGTGACATATCTTTGGACCAGAGAGTTTCTCCAAAGAACATAATAATTTTGGGTGAAAAGATGCCTAGTCATTTAAACTCTGGCGTCACTCATTTGAATCATTCATTCTGTCAGTTCTTACATATTTATTGACCAATGAATGAAGGGCAAGTTTCTGTGCTAGGCACTGTGGATGCAAAACAGAATTGAATTTTAACATAATTGCAGTGAGCAGCAGAGTATAGTGATTAAGAGCCAGAATTCCTGAGTTAGTAGCTCTGTGACCTTGGGCAAGCTACTTTGTTTCTCTATGCCTCAATTTTTTTAAGCTTTAAAATGAGAGTATTAATAGAACCTACTCATACAGTTGGAAAGTTAAATGTTTTTATTTTGTTTTGTTATACAAATACTTTTATTGCATTGACTTTGTACCAGGCAGTGTTCTAATCATTTTACCAAAAGATAACTCACTTGATTAATTTAAAGTCCTTGGATAGAGGCAGTCAGTCAAGATGGTGGAGTAGGTAAACACTGTGCTCACCTTCACCCATGGCTACATCAAAATTACAACTAAATTACAAAACAGTCAACCTGAAGAATCATTGAAGACTAGCTGAACAAAAGTCTTATAACTAAGGATAGAAAGAAGCAGCCCAATCAAGACTGGTATGAAGAGTGGAGATATGAATGGGCTGGCCCCACATTGAAAATTTGGAGGGATATCTCAGCTGCAGAGATCCTCTACGAGGAACAAGGTTTCCTAGCCCCACAATGGGCTCCCTAGCCCAGAGCACCAGTGCCAGGAAGAGGATCCCCCACATCTATCTGTGAAAATCCACAGGGATTCTGTTTGTCCAGGTGAGATGTTTGTCCAGGAAACCCCGGCATCTCTTCAACAGTCCGTGCACAGACTCACTCAGAGGCACTCGCCCTGGGCTCGAGGAGGGACAGTGGCTCAAGGGGCACCAGGGACATACAGGGAGAAACTCAGTCATGTGGCTTAAAGGAGAGGGCTGGAGGGACAGCCACCATTGTCCATGTGTTGAACCTTCCTCCCACACGGCCAGCATGTTGGTGCCATCTTTCCTGTGTGAAGCCCCACCCCCACACAGCCAAATGTGAATCGGCCTGATAAACACCACTTGACCCACCCTGATGACTCTCTGAGATTCCTCCTCCCCACTCCCCCCTCCCCCAATTCATACTGCTAGAGGCACTTTCAGTGACAAGCAGCCATTCCTTAGCCCATGCATCATTGGAGACTCTTGATTGGTGGGCGGCTGACCTCAGTGTGCCATGTTCCTTCCTCTAACTGAGTGGACCCCAGGTTCAACATTTAATCTGCACTAACCAGGTGAACACTACTTACCCCACCCTGGTGACTCCCTGAGACCCTGTTTCACTCAACTTATGTACTTCAACAGGCTTTTCCAGCAGCTGAGACTTATAGACAGCTGGCAGGTAGTGGTAGGCCTCAGGGTCCCTTATGCCTTTGGCTAGGCAGACCCAGGCTTGGTACTGGTGGCAATTCAAAGTGTGGCCTCTCCCATGTACATACAATCTTCTAATACTGAATAAGAAACAAAATATGAACAGATCTATGACTACTAATGAAATTGAAATTAGTAATCAAAAAACTCCCAACAAACAATTTCTAGACTGGGTAGCTTCACAGGTGAATTTTATCAAATATTCAAAGAATCCACACCTGTCCTCAAACTAGTTCAAAAAATTCAAGAAGAGGGAAGGCTCCCAAGCTCATTTTATGAGTCCACCGTTACCCTGAATCAAAAATCAGACAAAGACATTACAAAAAAGAAAATTATAGGTCACTGTCCCTGATGAACATAGATGCAGTAATCCTCCACAAAACATTAGCAAACCAAATTCAGCAATACATTAAGAAGATCATACACTGTGAGCAAGTGGAGTTTATTCCTTTCGATGCAAGCATGGTTCAATGTCTGCACATCAGTTAACATGATAAACTACATAAAATGGAGGAGAAAAATCATATCAATAGATACAGAAAAAGCATTTGAAAAAATCCAATATGCATTTATGCAAAGTGGGAATAGAGGGAATATACCTCAATGTAATAAAGGCCATATATGACAAATGCACAGCTAACATCATACTCATTGGGGAAAAGTAAAACACTATTTTTAATATCAGGAACGAGAAAAGGATGTCCGCTTTCACCACTTTTATTCAACATAGCATTGAAGTCCCAGCCACAGAGAAAGAAAAGGCATTCATATTGGAAAGGAAGAAGTAAAACTGTCATTATTTGCAGATGACATGGTACTACATATAGAGAACACTAAATAATCCACCAAAAACTATTAGAACTGATAAATGAAGTCAGTGAAGTTTCATGATAAAAAATGAATACTCAGAAATTGGTTGCATTTTTATACACCAGTAATTTCTCTCAGAAATTAAGGAAACAATCCCATTTACAGTTGCATCAAAAAAAAAAATTACCTAGGAGTAAATTTAGCCAAGGAGGAAAAAGACTTGTACTCGGAAAATTATAAGACATTGAAGAAATCGAAGATATAAATAAGTAGAAGGATACACCATGCTCATGGGTAGGAAGATGTAACGTCGTGAAAATGTCGGTATTACCTAAGAAATCTATAGATTCAGTGCAATCCCTATCAAAATACCAGTGGCATTCTTAACAGAAGTAGAACAAATAATCCTACAATTTTTATGGAACCACAAAGACCCCGAATAGCCACAGCAATCTTGAGAACGAAGAAGAAAGATTACATTACCTTATCTCAGTCTATACTTCAAGGTTAAAGTAATCAAACAGCATGGTACTGGTAAAAACAGACATATGGATCAATGAATCAGAATAGAAAGCCCAGAAGTAATCTCATACCTGCATGTTCCCTATTCAATAAATAGTGTTTGGAGAACAGGACAGATACATACATGCAAAAAAAAAAAAAAAAAGAAAGAAAATGGACCACTTCCTTACACCATATACAAGAATAAACCCCAAATGGATTAAGAACTTAAATATGAGACCTAAAGCCAAAAACTCCTAGAAGACAACATATGTAGTAAACTCTGACATTGCTCTTAGCAATATTTTTTTCCAATATACCTCCAAGGGAAATAAAAGATAAACAAATGAGACTACACCAAACTAAAATTTCAACACAGTGAAGGAAACCAACAAAACAAATAGACAATCTACTTAATGAGAGAAGATATAAGCCATTGATACATCTGATAAGGGGTTAATACCCAAAATTTATAAAGAACTCAACACCAAAAACCCAAACAATCCCAATTTAAAAATGGGCAGAAGACCTAAATAGACATTTCACCAAAGAAGACATATAGATGGCCAACAGGCATATGAAAAGATTCGCAATGTCACCAATCATCAGAGAAATGCAAATTAAAACCACATTGAGATTTTATTTCGCATTTGTCAGAATGGCCATCATCAACAAACAACATGTGTTGGCAAAGATATGGAGAAAAAGGAACCCTAGTGCACTTTTGGTGGGATTGCAAATTGGTGCAGCCACTATGGAAAACAGTATAGAGGTTCCTTAAAAAATTAAGAATGGAGCAACCGTATGACCCAGCAATTTCTCTTCTGGGTATCTACACCCAAAATTTGAAAGCTCTTATTTGTAAGGCTACATATACTCCTATGTTCATTGAAGCTTTATTCACCATAGTCAAGACATGGAAACAACCTAAGTATCCTTTGTGATTAGATAAAGAAGAGGTGGTACATACATACAAAGGAATACTACTCAGTTATGAAAAAGATGAAAAATGCCCTTGTAACAACATAGATGTATCTCGAGAGAATCCTGCTAAGTGAAATAAGTCAGACAAAAAGCAAATACCATGTAATTTCACTTAGAATCTAAAGAACAAAATAAATGAACAAACAAAAACAAACACTCATAAGATGCAGAGAACAAACTGATGGTTGCCAAATGGTAGGGGAGCGGGGAGCTGGGTGAAAAAGGTGAAGGGATTAGGAAGTACAAATTGGTAGTTGCAGAATAGTCATGGGGATGTGAAGTACAGCATAGGGAATATTATCAGTAATATTGTAATAACTGTATGGTGCCAGGGGCATACTAGATTTGGCGGAGGGATCACTTTGAAAGTTATATAAATGTCTACTGCACACCTGAAACTAATATAAAATTATATCGAATGTCAATTATAATTGAAAGTTAAAATTAATTTTAAAAAACAGTGTTTGAATGGTGCCTGTCATTACTGCTGTTGTGTAGGTAATAAACTTTAGTGGGACAGGAGTTGAGTCATCTAGGAAAGATAAGGTAACCTGTGTCAGGAATTTTAAGGATATTGGGCTTCTATATTTTCTTTCTTTTTTTTATGCCTTCTTTTTCAGGTTATGAAAAAGTCTGCTAAAGGCTCAGAGGAATGTTTTTAACCTTGTTAGATTTCTGCAGAACTAGAAATGTAAGGAATTCCTGGCCTAGGTGTTATTTCCAAAGGCATTAACAGTCACTTGACACCAGCCGAGGTCTGTATATATACTAGATACTATATAGACACAGGGAATATAAAAATGAACCAGTGAACATACATCTGCCTGTGCATGGATGTTGATAGCAGCTTTATTCATAATTGGCAAGGAGATAATGAAACAAGGAATTTCAGTGAAGTAAGTTTATTTTAGCTATTGTAGTGATAATCTATTTTGTAATTCTAATATTGGTAATTTGTAAATTTCATTTTTTTTTTCTGGATTAGTCATGCTAGCTGGTCATCAACTTTATCCTTTCAAAGAACCGTATTTTGAGTCATAATTATTTTTTCTATTTTATTAATTTTGTACTTATTATTTTTTACCTTTTTACCTTCTACTCCCTTTGGGTTTAATTTGCTTTTTTTCTTGCTTCTTAAGATAGAATTTTAGATAGTTGATATTACACCTTTTTATTTCTTTTCTATCATGAGAATTTGAAGCTGTAAATTTCCCTCTAAACACTGCTTTAGCTGTATCTCACATGTTTTAATATACTATAATTTCATTGTGATTTAAAAGATTTTGTATTTTCCTTTGTAATTTTATCTTTAACTAATGGGTTGTTTTCCAAACATTTAGGGACTTTAAAATTTTGTCTTCCCAGAATTCATATATTGAAACCTGTAATGTGACTGACTGTATTTGAACATAGGGCTTTTACAAAAGTAATTATGATGAAATTAAAGTATAAGGATGGGACCCTGATCCTATAGAATCACTGTCTTTATAGAAAGAGACCTAGAAAGCTTGCTCTCTCTATATACATGCACAAAAAATCGTATGAGCACACAGGGAGATTGTGGCCTCCTACAAATCGTATGAGCACACAGGGAGATTGTGGCCTCTTACAAGAGATTGAGGTCTTGGGATGAGATCTGTGTTGCTGGAACCTTGATATTGGGCTTCCCAAACCTCCAGAACAGAATTTCTGTTTAAACCACCCAGTTGTGGTATTTTCTTTTAAGAGCCCAACAAGACTAAAACAGTTATTTTTACTGATTTCTAATTTTATGTTTTGAAATTTATCAAGACTTACTTTATGGAACAGCCTACAGTCAGTCTTTTTGAACATTACTTGTGCACTAGAAAAAAAATGTTTATAGTTGTTGAGTACGTTGTTCTGTAAATGGTGAATTAGATCAAGTTGGTTCTTAGTGTTGTGCAAGCATTCTGTATTTTTACTGATTTTTCTGTTTACTTGTTCTATTACTGAGAGCAAAGTGTTGAAATATGCCACTATCATTTTGATTTGCCCTTTTCTCATTTTAGTTTGCTTCATTGATATTCAAGTTCTGTTATTGAATGCATTCCTACTTAGTGTTTTAATGTCTCTTAATGAATTGATCCCTTTTTCATTAAGAAATGTCCCTTATTTTTGAAGAGATTATACAAATTTTTATTTCTTAAAAACTTTTTCAAAGGTCAGCAGTGTTACACTTTCCACAGGAAGTATTTTAAACTTTTACTCCCAAAACTACCTAATTATCTGTGAAATATCAAGGTACATGAAATGTTTGAGTGCACATTAGCACATAGCTTCCTCGAAAAACAACAAAATCAGAAAACAAATTGTCTGTCATAGGTTTCAGGCATCTTAAGAAAGGAGTTTCAGATTTTCCTCTAAAAGATTGTTTTCTATTTTCGCAACATAAGAATTGTCCCTTTTTATCTCTTGTAAGACTCATTATTCTGAAGTCTACTTTTTATGATCTCAGTAGGGCCAATTCAACTGCTTAGTATATCTCTGTTCATCCTTTTAATTTTAACTCGTATTTATCCATGTATTTATTATTTCTGGTGGTGTTCAATTCTTCATATAGATCTAAGTTTCCATTTAATATTTTTCTTTTGCCTGAAGAATTTCCTTTAACATTTATTATACTGGAGATTTGCTTTGCAACAGATTTTTCCAGTTTTTATTTTCCAGATAAGGTATTTATTTTGCCCTACATTTTGAAAGCTATATTCACTGGGTGTAGAATTCTAAGTTGACTTGTATTTGTCTTTTAGCATTTTAAAGATGATGTTTCATTAACATAGCTTATTGCATAGTTTCTGAGGGGAAATCTATTGCCATTCTTATTTTTATTCCTTTGTACATAATGTGTCCTTTTTTCACCTACTTTTACGATTTTCTTTTTATACCTGTTTTTGAGTAATGTGATTATGACATGCCTTGCTGTTGTTTTCATTTGTGTTTATCCTTATTGGAGTTTGTTGAAACTTCTTGCATCTGTTTATATTTTTCATCAAATTTGAGGCATTTGTTTTTTCAAATATTTTCACTATTTTCCTTTTTCTTCTCCTGGAACTCCAGCTACATTTATATTAAACCACTTGCTATTATTACCCTTTACTAAGGTTTTCTTAATATGTCTTTAAATTTACTAATCGTTTCTGCTATAGTATCAAATCAGATGTATTTTTCCTTTCAGATAGTTTTCAAATGTATAATTTCCGTATTTTAAAATAATTTTCCATTTTCATACATAGATCAATGGAACAGAATATGGAGCCCAGAAATAGACTCATGTATGTATGGTCAATTAATTTATGACAAAGGAACCAAGAATATACAATGAGGAAAGGATAGTCTCTTCAACAAACAGTGTTGGGAAAACCGGACAGCCACATGCAAAAGAATGAGGCTGGACTATTGCCTTACACCATACATAAAATCAACTCAAAATAGATTAAAGACTTGAACAAAATTTTCCATTTTCTCATTCTGCTTGACTTTAATTATTTCCACTGAGTTATAATAGCCTTTTAAACATCCTCATCTGCTAGTTTCATCCTTTATTATTTCTAGTTCTATTTCTATTGACTGAGTTTTCTCTTGTTTATTATGGTCATGTTTTCTTCTTAGCATGTTAAGACTTTTTAATTAGATTCAATGTCACATTAATTGTTGAGTGTCTGCATTTTTCTTTTCTTACATCAACAGTGTTAATGTTACATTATTGAACTTTGTGTTGGTAGGCAGTAAAGTAACTTGCAGGTTAATTTAACCTCTTTAAGGCCCCTTTGTAAATTTTTCTAGGGTGGTTCTAAAGTACCATTCACTTCAGGAATAGTTCAGCCCTACAAATGAGGTATGTTTTAAATGAGTCTCTACTGAATTTCCAAGTGGATCATTGAGGATTTCCATTCTGGCTGGTCAGAACATGAAGGTCTCCTTGGCTTGTGTGAGCTCTGAGAATTATTTAGCATAAAAGTTCCTAGTTTTTGTTTCTCCAGTCTTGTTGAGTTTCAGTACATATATTCATGTACTAGAACTTGGTGAAGACATATGTAGGTAACTGGAACTCTTTTTTTCTGTCTTATTTCCTCCTTTCCAGAACTTTGCCCTATAAGTTCTAGCAATCTCACCCTCCCCAGATTTCGATCCCCATTTCATCAACTCAGTGAAGCTATTAGGTTCTACTTGGGCTCTGCTTCCTGTGGTCATGATCCAGAAATTGCTTCCATACCAAAAGCTAGACGATGATCATAGAGCTACATTGTTTTAATTCAGGAGCATATTAAGAGGACTAGATACCATGACAAAGTGGGATTTATTCCAAGAAAGCAAAGATGATTCAGTAGAATAAAATCAATCAGTGCAATACAGCATTAATAGAATGAAGAAAAAAACCCCACATAATCATATCAATAGATACAGAAGTATTTGAGGAAATTCAACTCTTTTCATGTAAAAACAAAAAACTAGGGATAGAAAGGAACTTCTTCAACATGATAAAGGCCATATATGAAGAATCCACAGCTAACATCATACTCAATGAATAGGAATGAAAGCTTTTCTCCCAAGATCAGAAAGAAACAAGACTGCCTGCTTTCATTACTTCTGTTCAGGATGCTGTTGGAAGTTCTAGTCAGAACAGTTAAGCCAAAAAGAAAGGAAGGAAGGAAGGAAGGAAGGAAGGAAGGAAGGAAGGAAGGAAGGAAGGAAGGAAGGAAGGAAGGGAGGAAGGAAAGAAGAGGAAGAGAGAGAGAGAGAGAGAGAGAAATAAAATGGTCTCTATTCACAGATGACACAACCTTCTTATATGTAGAAAACTACTATGTAAAGATTTTACACGTACATATATCCATACTGTTAGAATTAATAACAAATTCAGCAAAGTTGCTGGATACAAAATCAAAACACAAAATCAGTTGTTTCTGTGTGTTCACAATGAACAATCTGAAAAGGAAATTAAACAATTCCATTTACAATAGCATCAATAAGAATAAAATATAGGTAAATTTAAGCAAGGAGGCAATAATTTGTACTTTGGAAACTACAGAATTTGGCTAAAAGAAGTTAAAGACGTAAGTAAATGGAAATAACATCTCACATTCATGGAATGGCAGACTTAATATTGTAACAATACTATCCAAAATGATCTGCATATTCAATGTAATCTCTCTCAAAATTTTATCAGCCTTTTTGCAGAAATAAAATCCCCAATCTAAAATTCATATGAAATCTCACAGGACCTCCTAATAGCCAGTGCAATCTTGAAAAGTAAGAACAAAGTTGAAGGACTCTCAAAACAGACTACAAAGCTAAAGTATTTAAAAAGGTGTGGTATTGATGTAAGGACAGATACGTAGAATAATGGAATAGAGTAGAGAGCCCAGAAATAAGCCTTCTCATGTATTGTCAGATGATTTTTAACAAGGGCGAGGGGAAAGACAATATTTTGAACAAATGGTGTTGAGAAAACTGGATATCCACATGCAAAAGATTGAAGTTGGATCCTTGCTGTATGTTATTTATAGAAATTAAAAATCCGTCAAACACCGAAATTTAAGAGCTAAACTATAAAACTTAGAAGAAAAGATAGGGCAATTTTTTTTTTCATGACATTGGATTTGTGGTGATTTCTTGGATATGACACCAAATGTGCAGGCAACAAAAGAAAAAAATTAGGTTTTAGCAAAATTAAAATTTTTGTGTATCAAAAGATACCTTAAAGAGAATGAAAGATAACCCACAGAATGGGAAAAAATATTTGTAAATCACATATCTGGTAGTGGATTTATATCCAGAACATATAAAGAACTCTTACCACTCAACAACAACTACACACACAATTCAAAAATAAGCAAAGAACTTGAATAGATGTTTCTCCAAAGAAGTATACAAATGGCCAATAAGCTCATGAAAAGGTGAATGCAATATCACTAGTGTTAGGGAAATGCACATCAAAACCAGTGAGGAATAATTCAAGGACACAACCACATTAAAATAATTATTATCCAAAAAATCCAAAAGAAAAATAAATAAATGACGTAAGGATGTAGAGTAATTAGAACCCTGGACATTGCTTGTTTGAATATAAAATGGTACAGCTGTTTGGAAAACTTTCCTCAATGGTGTGGACAGTTCCTTAAATTGTTAAACATGAAATTATGTGATCCAGGAACTCAATTCTGAGATATTAACTCCGAAGACTTGAAAGCAGGGAATCTAGCAGATACTTGTACACCAATATTATAGCAGCACTATTCACAATAGCCAAATGTGGAAAGAGTCAAACGTACATTGACAGATAACTAGGTTAACAAAATGTAGTATATACATACAATGGAGTATTATTCAATCTTTAAGTGGAATGAAATAATTCTGATGCATGTTACAAAATGATGAACCTGGAAGACATTATGCAAAGTGAAATAAGCAAAACACAAAAGAACAAATATTGTATGATTCCACTTATATGAGATATATGGAATAGACAAACTCATAGAAACAGAAAGTGACATGGAGGTTACCAGAGGCTAGGGGGAAGGAGGGGTAAAGAGTTATTTTTTAATGGGTACAGAATATTTGTTTGGTATGATAAAAAAAAGTTCTGGGTATGTATAGTGGTAATGGTCGTACAACATTATGAGGGTACTTAATGCCACTGAATTCATGTCACACACCTAAAAATGGTTAAAATGTTAAATTTTATGTTACATATATTTTACTACTAAAACAGTTGATGTGGGAATGCTCCACGGGTCAGGTGTCCAGGGAACCCTGACCTGGAGCTCCAATGACCAGGTTCTTGTCTTATGCTGCAAGAAAGAATTCAAGGATACAGCAGACCAAAAAGTTTTACTAAAGTGAAAGCACACACTTAAGAAAAAAGTGGGGTCAACTCAGAGTTTGCCCCTAAGCTGTCTGAATTAATGGGCTTTTGTTTTCTGGTTTTGTTTATTTTTGTTTACGGGTTTTTATTTGTTTTCCTGTGGGTGTGGGTGTCCCAAGGCCATCCATCCTGCCCACCCCCAGGTGTTGGCCTGTTTCTCATGGCACTTGGAAGGGAGGGGGTGGCCCAAGGCCATCTATGTTGTCTCCTGATCTTGGCACTTGAAATCAAAACCGGGAGAGGCCTGAGTAAGGGGCAAGGGAGAAATTCCAGAGCCTCAGGGAAAGGGCTCAGTAAGAGACTAAGGCAAAATTCCAGAGCAGCATCCTGGAGGGGAAGGGGAACTTCCCTAGGCTACTTATCCTGCCTTATATACATGTCCTTAAATATGCATGCATTTTTGTAAATAGGCATTATTATTTTGTGCGCATGTGTTTTTAATTTGTAAGAAGACAGTGTACTATTAACACCAGCATTACGTTTTAAAATTGTTACTTTATATATGATTTTTCAATGCTTCTAACTTTTAACTATATTTTAGTTATCTATTCCCCAAAGGATGGACACCTAAATTATCATCAGTTCCATACTGTTATAAAACATACTGCAATTAACATGTTCTTATGTTACCCTTTATAGATAGGATAATCACAATGGTGCAAACTGAGATGCTTTTGAAATTGAAGTGGAATATGTTGATTACACTGGGACAACAGGTGTATATCAAGACTCCCAGACAAACCAAGATATGTGGTCCACCCTGTTTATGGAAGATTGTCCTAGGACACAGCCGATAATCAGCAGATATGTACTGAGATAACCCCCTCTCCCTCTGGTTGTTTCCAGCTGATGTCTGTTACAGTTGGTTGGTGCATATTCTAGACTGATTGTTGCTTATTTTAAATATTACCCTTGCTAGAAACTACTCATGAAAGAGGATGTCTGGGTCATAGGTTATAGACATACTTAATTGCAATAAATTTGAGTTCTAGTTCAGTCTTGTCCTATTAGTAGATAGACAAGCTTTTTAATCTGTCGTCTTATATTTCAGGACTTCTCACATTTATACTGTATATTTATTCATCATTTCTCCATCCCGCTATCTGTTTTGGGTATGTAGCAGGTACTACTAGTTTATTAACAACTATTCTTAGTACAGCTACTAAATACAGCAACCACTATGAAGTTTATAAGGATTTTTTCGGATTTCATGTAATTGTTCCCTAACAATTACCTTTTGAGATAGGGCAACATTTGTAACCCTTATGTTACAGAAAAGGAAGCTGAGGATCAGAGGTATACTGAAACCAGTAATAGGCTAGTGATTATGGTTCTTCTTTCCAGTTGTGCAACCAGATTTTTGTTTTTTAATTTTTTCCAAACTATCTCTTTCCTCTTTGCACTGTGGCTCTGAATTCTACACTACCAGACATAAAATCCTAGGAAAACCTAGGGAAATTCCTTTTTTTTTTTGTCAGTGCATAGGTAAAATCTCTTCATAACAATGGTTTTCGTAAAGTGAAATCCTTCCTACAATGTAGTGGTTAGTCCATGGAAATAGTATTTTGGTGGTCGGTTTTCTTTTTTAAAAATATTTTATTTCATTGTGGTAAGAACAATTAAATGATATCTACTCTCGACTGATTTTTAAGTATATCATAATACACTACTATTATATATAGGCACAATGTTGTACATCAGATCTCTAGAACTTACCAATCTTGTGTAACTGAAATTTTATGCTTGTTAAAATAGTCACCCCTAGAAGCAAAGAATAGAATGGTGATTGTGAGGGGCTAGGAAGAGGGGAAAATGGGGAGTTGCTAATCATTGAGTAGTCAGTTTGCTACTGTAAGTAAAACTTGGCAGTTACTATACCCAAGTATGTGGTTTGCACTTGAGATAGAAAAGGAAAGAGGAGCGAATTTAGTCCTATTATGAAACATCAGTTACTTTTTTGTTTCCCAGGATTCCTGCCAGCACCTATACGACTGCTCCCGCAACTCAAAGTAGAAAAAAATAAATGAAACTTCCAAGACTGTTTCTTCCAAAACACCAGCATACACAAATTCTCCGAAAGGTTGGGAGAAGAGAAGTATGGGGGGGAAAGTTTGATTAGAAGTAGTTCATTTGCTAATTAGTTAAAAGCATAGTTTTTTCTCATAAACACAGCTAACCCCGTTACATTATTGGCAGGAAGGTCAAGAACTCTGATTCTGAATGCCACAAACAGAATCAGAATTAAGTGTGAGTAGACACTCATCTTATAAGAATCACCATTATTCTTTCTCTGAGTTAGTATAGATCTTTCTTTTTATATTCAACAAACCATATAGATTGCCACGTTTGTACTTTTAGTTCTACCTGATCTGAATGGGCAACTCTAGGTACTCTGGACCTCTATGGCGATACTATTCACTGACCTTGTCCACGACTACTTACCAGCTACATCAGTCTGACTCACCAGCCTCTCCTCTCCACCAGGACTTTCTTCTTTCTTTTTCTTCTTCTTTAATCCCCTTCTTTTTCTTCATCTCTATCTCCTTCACAACTCCTCCATGATTTTCTCAGGGCTGGGCTTCAACATCGTCGGTGGGACAGATCAGCAGTATATCTCCAATGACAGTGGCATCTACGTCAGCCGCATCAAAGAGAATGGGGCTGCGGCCCTGGATGGGCGGCTCCAGGAGGGTGATAAGATCCTCTCGGTGAGAACTGGCTTCGGCCTCCTTCACTGTCCCTTGCTCCCTAGACCCTTAGTTCCTATTTCTAATCCTTTCCTTGGGAAGATTCTTGCCTGCCTTTTTGGATCTGGAAATATCCAAATTGTAGAGTTCAATGGAAGGGACCTTGATCAGTCATCTTCTCCAGCCCTACCATAGCATATGGAGGATATTACCTCACTCAATAGACAAAGCAAATTAAGTCCAGAATGTGAAGTTACTTACCCAGGTTCAAAAACTGTGAAACAGGAAAGGTAAGGGATTGGCAGGCAGGTGGGGGAGGCATTTAAAACCTACAATTTTTGTCATTCCATTATACTTATCACCTGTCTTTTGTTGATTAAAATACTAATATGTATTCCTTTACGCCATAAGCAGCAAAAAAGGAAGGTCTTTTTAGACTCAAAGCCCATTTTCACCCATTATTAAGATAAAAAAATTAAAATGTAATCTGATTTGGATGTCTCTCCACTGTGCTCCCATTTTACTCTGCTAATGTATCTAGTAATACCCTGATTACACGGTAACCATTAATTTTATTATTATCTGGAAGTCCCTCAAGGACAGGGACCAGATCTTTTTTTAACCTTTTACATTCTAGCACAGTACTCAGTGTATATTTAACAAATTACAAATGAAGGCAAACCCAGCAAGGGTGGCTGATCCAGAATATAGAGTATCACGGGTGGTAATATCACATTTTAGTCCTTCTCACTGACCCTTTTGCCGCTCTCAGTACAGTAAGCTTCTAGACCGTATTTATTAATCCATTGAGATAGAGACAATAATAATCTACCTTTTATCTCAAAGGACATTGAGAAGTTAAGAAGCAGATTATATCCTATAGCTCCCAAAAGAAGGACATTCTAAAAACATGAAGTTAAATTGAATGGTACATTAAGGAAAATTCGAGAGTAGATTGTTAAAATAAGATATAGCATGTAGTTAGGAACTATGCATTCTAATATTTTGACACAAGAGAGACTTAAAAAGTATAAGGGTTAAAAAAGAGCAGTATTATTCAAAAAGCTTTGGTTAAAGGTAGGTTATTGAAAAATGAGAATGGTTAGAAGTTTTTGAGCACTATATGCTAAACAATATGCTGAGAACTTTAAACTTATTTATATTGTAGTAACCCTATGAGGTGGGTACAATTATTATGCCTGTTTTGCAGCTAAAGAAGCTGAGTCTTGGTAAGATTGGGCAGGTTGCTCAAGGTCACACAAATAGTAAGTGGCAGAGGACTAAAACTTTGGTCTATCTGAATTTGGAACCTATACACCTAACTGGTATTCTATACAACCTCCAAAAAGGTAAATGAGGAGCTAGTATTAGTTATCCTAAACAGAAAGTTACATGGTGAATTAATAGTAGATTTTATGTGTGGTTTTATATAAAAGCTGAAATTAATCTTTCTATAAAGGGTAGAATTAGAGGGGAAAAGGACACAAACCTCAATGTGAAAGAATTTATTAGACATAAGCTGAGATGAGGAGCCTTTCTTATGTCGGTTATTGTCTCATAGAGAAAAAAATAATTGGAAGACCACTCAAGTTTTTAAAAAGGGTAGGAGATAAATGCCAATGAGGAGAAAAGTGGATGTCTAAAAAGGTCATCTTACTTGACTTTAAAATTTAAAGCAAAGAGAATTTCACTTTATCAAAATACAAGAAGTATTACAAAGGTCTATAGAAGATATTTACTATTACAAATATATATATAACATATTGCAAAAAATGATTTGTTTATGTTCTGGCCAATTAAGGTAAGGACATGTGAAAGAAGAGGGGAAAATGCAAGTCAGGTGTGGAGAGAAATAAAGAAGACAGAGAAAGAGAATAAGATGGAGCATGTAGAAGGAAAAGGCCAGCATATTCTCTCCATTCTATCCAGGTCTATATTCTTTGACTCCAGTTTCCTTTCCAGGAGTTTGCTCCAAAATTCTTCTTCCTAGATCCTTAAGAAATAATGCCTCTCTTGTCTCGTCATCCTATTCCCTCTCTATTCTTAAGTGAACTTGTTAGGCATTAACCATTAAATGATTACAACCATGCTTTAGCTCATTTAATCCCTTTGATATACTTGAGTATTCACTTATTGGCTTTGGAGTCTCTCTAAAGTGATGCTAAATTATTTATTAGTTTATATTTCCATTGATTCTTTATGATCTTTCTCATTCTCACACAGGTTATTTTTCCATGTTATAAAATATGCCCCATATATTTAAAAGATACATAAAATATATCTTTTCACTTTTGTTAGATAATCAAACTATATCCCTTCCTTAGCACATACACATTTAGATAACTAATAGAAGTAGCATTAAGTGATCTAGATTTCTTGGGAGTTATTTACTAATCTTTCTATTTCTCCCTAAATGCCCATGTTTTGTCTTAATTTCAAGTTCTAAAATTAAATAACTGCATGATTTATTATGTAGTTTTTCCTTTCTCATCCAATGTGAAATTTAAATTTTTGTGAACACTGGTTGGTTTAAATGGAAAAAAAAAATTCTTTAATGACCGTAAATGATATTTAAGGCCCTGTTACACCTGATAACCATGAAATAAATACAGATGCTACATATAGCAGAACAGACCTGAAATTGAGATGAGGGCTGAGGATTTCTCACTCAGAGTTCATTGTGTTTGATGGTGAGGATTGTATAATATTGTATAGATTACCAGGGAACCTGGGGAAATTTTATTTTTGTGAAAAAAAAAAAGTAAACCGTCTAGGTTTCTTACTTTCCCCATGTGTCTGCCTAAATGAAGGGAAGTGGATAGCCAAGAATAGTCAATCCTCAGTGAACTATACATTTTTATGAAGAGTGAGCATCTAGTAAGTTAGTTGCTCTGTGAATGAATTATACCATAACTGACTTTTTTGGTTGGGCCTGATGATTAATTGGAACTGGATAATTTTTTTTTTCTTTCAACTTTGTTAAATAAAAGAGACCCTCTTCCCCAAAACTGCAGTTCATTTCAGGATCTTGGTAAAAAATTAAAAATATCCAGAGTGTCATCTGAGGTTATTGCTTCTTAAATTGAGCCCATTCTTCACATCTTATACATCTACATTTATATTATCCTATATTTAGAGCTCCTGGAACTCTTAACATTATCTCAAGATAATGTTAGATTATCCTGAAGCAATTCGAAATTACTAATCATCAATGAAAACAAATTTTAACTCAGTTTACTCATTACCTAAAGCAAGAAACAGAAAACTAATTTCTAAAGACTGTTACCAGCCATAGTTAATGCACAAAAATTATTTGTTTCCCCTTCGGCTTACTAGAACATCACCAGCCCAAGTTTCTGAACATTTTAGTCAGCAAAATTTTCTAGCATATTGCAAATCTGCCAGAGCTTAGGTTCAATAGAACTTAGTATGCCATGCATTAAGGAAGCTAAAGTAGCAAGTTTAGTAGTGTTCTGAGATTTCTCAGTAGCTTTTAATACTAAATGTGAGGTCCAAGGACCATCTGGCCATCACCTGGGAACGTGTTAGAAATGCAGTCTCAGAAACCTTCCTTAACCTGCATTATAATCAGATCTCTGGGTAAGTGTGAATAAAGTCTGAGAAGCACTACTGAAGGCTACTGTCTTTCAGACCTTTTAAATTATGACCTGTAATAGGAAGTAGATGTTTACACACACACACTCGAAGCAGAGTTTAACAAAATAATTCTTATTTCTTCTACATGTGATGCTTTCTGATGTTGTGTTTTCTTCTGATTTCACTTTCTAAAAATTAAATACTGGTCTTGACCCACTGAATTGACTTCACTATCTTCTGTAATGGGTCAGTAGACCCATATTTGAAAAATCACTTCTCCAGTAAATGGAAAATCACAGATGAAGTTTGCGGATGCATAGAATATGTATTAAATAGGTTAAGTAGGCTGGGTGTGGAGACCAGTTAGAAGACCATTTCAGGCAGTTTAGGTTGAGCTAACTCAAACTTCAGAATCCCCTGGAGGGCTTGCGAAAGCATAGATTGGTAGGATGGGGCCTAATAATTTTCACTTTTAACAAGTTTCCAGGTTAGTGCTAATGCTGCTAAGTCTGGGACCACACTTTGAGACCCTCTGGTCTCTATTTAAAAAGATAGTGATAAAGAGAATGGATTCTACATGTATTTAGGGATAAAGCCTACAGAACGTGGTGGTTATTCAATATGACCTGGAATGTGTAAAAAGGCTAAGAAGAGGTAGACGTTGGAAAACAAATTTGGCTCTAGAGCGAGATGACATTGTCAAGAAAGAAAGAATGATAATTTCTTTTATGGGGCTGGTTTACCTCAGGTAAAGAGTGAGAAATGGTTCTTTAAAAATGAAATTCCATTTATATTTTTAAAAGGCCCCTTGTTTGGGAGTTTTATTTAAAAAAAAAAAACAACAATTAGGGTGACAGTCCTCTTATGTTAGAATACCTTTAGGCTTAACTAGGAGTGTCAGAAGGCATAATTGGAATAATCTGCCTATGCCCTGTATAGCACCTTCTTTCCTTAGCAGAAGGAAGCTCAGGTGATGACCAAGATTACACACTGGGTCATCGGTGGATAAAGCTGCTAATAGACTATAGGCCTTTCCGCTTTGTGTAATATTGAGAATATGTCAGTCAAGCTTTGTGTAGTTATGGCTTGTGGGGTATACTCTTATGGGAGATCTTATAATGTGACATTATACTTGAGTGTTGTTCAAGCACTATTCAGATATTATAGGTGTTATAATGATGAGTTGAGATACAGTCTCTCCAAGTTACTTACAGTAGAATGTAAAGTGATATTATATAAGGCAGAGTTCAGTTCAAGCTTTAAGATGGTTACATAGTATGGAAATTTAAAGACACAAATTAATCACATTTAATAGAGTTATTGAGAAAGGCCTTATCAGTGAAGTGGCAATTAACTAAATTGCTTTTTAATTTTTAATGCTACTTCAATATATACAAACAAATAAAAATATTAGTATATAAACACTTTATAATTTTTACAACTCAAAATTTTAATGTATTAAATAATAGATACAAATAAAACTGCAAAAACAATAAAAATTCAATTTACAGCATTAATATGATAGTAATATGTTACAAAAATAAAATCCTTGCTTACAATGTAAATTTCTATAGTTCATTGTTTTGAAATGAAGGTTTTGGGCTGAGCAGCTTGAGTTTGAATCCTGGCTTTGCTTCTTCCATTCTGTATGCCCATATACAAGTTGCATAGCCTCTCTAGTTTTATCACCTATAAAATGGGGCTCCTAACTTATAGGAGGACCATTGTGAAGACTAAATAAGTCAGTACATGTAAAATGAATAGACAACTACAGAGATGATAATAAATATGCAGTGGTTGCTGGCAATTATTACTGACTACTATGGCAAAGGTGATTTTGAACTCAGTATTCCTGCCATTGAGTTTCATATTAGTGACTCAGTTCTTCCATTTGCATTCATATAACTGTGAAACCTGGCTCTGATATTGAGCTACTACATCTTTGGCATTCATTGACATGAATGCATCATTACCTTATTTGTCTCTGTGGGAAAATAAATACCAATTTTTTTTTTTTACAATGAGAAATACAGTTTTCACATGGGCTAGATTAGTTGAGTATTTCATTGCAATCAGCAATCTCACACCTATTCTTCCCTTCAGGAATTAACTAGAAAATTGAGTCACTGAGAATGACTCAGTTGAGAAATCCTGAAGTTCTTTTTCTATGATACATCTACCAAAAAAGAAAAGAAAGAATCAGAATGTGGCTTGGTAGCACAAAATCAAAGTCCATTAACTAGAAAACCATGTATTCATTCCTACACTATGGGTAGCAGGACTGACTCTAAGATCAATCTTGAAAGATGAATAGAACTTTTTAAAAGGGAAGGGTATTCAGATGTTGGATATAGCTTAAGCACAGGTATGAAAGTAAGAATTTATGTTTTATATCCCAGGATTATGAGTTATATGATTTGGCTAGAACAGAAGATATATGAAAGGGAGTAGTGAGAGACTAAACTGGGAAGATAGTTTCAAGCCATTTCCTTTAAGACTCTGTATACCAGAATGAGAAATTAGACGTGCATTCTTTCTTCTCTTGTTCCTATTTTTATTTTTAATCATAAAGTGATATAAACAGAATTGTACTTGGGGAAGATTGGTCTGGAGACATAATGTTTGAATAGGTTAGAATGGGGAGGACTTAAAAGAAAGTAAGTCAGAGAGGTGATTACAGAAGTTCAACTAAAAGTATCCACAGCCTAAAGAGAGAGGTAATAAAAATTAAATAGCCTATGAGGAAAGTCATTATTATTAGACTGCAGGATTTGACAGTATATTGTATGTGAAGATTGACAGTGGAGAGAGTTTTAAAATATCAAAATTTTAGTCTGAGGACTAAGAAGGAAGTTGGGATAGTCTGGTTTTGTGGGAAGAAATAAAGAGACTTTGGATATGTTGAATTGGGATATAGCAGAATATTCAAGTACAGGCAACCAGGAGGAAATTGGCAAATCCAGAAGAAGAAGGGATAAAAATTTGAGGGTTGTCTTGCAGACTACAGTTGAAATTGTGCAAGATCACATGGGAGAAAAGCTAAAGAGGACAAAGCACAACTGACATTAAGGAATACTTACTTACTTTAAGAAGGAAGTAAAAAAGAATCAGGAAAGGAATAGTTCAAGACCTAAGAGGGTTCAGTATTCATAAGCTAAGACAGGAGAGAACTGCAGAAGGGAGGAGATGGTCTGAAGACTGAAAAAGGGCTATAGGATCTGGTGATTGGAATTCACTGCTGTCCTGCAGGACAGCATGTTCTTCCCTCTGATTTCATATATTATGAGGTTACAAGAGAATAAAGAGAGAGGGGATGCTGAGGAAGTGGAGGCAGTGCATACAAATAGTTCTTTAAGCAAGTTTTGCAATGAAAGAAAGAGGAGAGAAGATGAGAAGAAGGTGCAAGAAATATTTGTATTTTCTTTATAGATGAGGATAATTTTAGTTGAGAAGGAGCAGAGGGTGATGATAATTAAGGACTTGAGTAAGTGACTAAGTTCTGTATGGAGGCTAGAAGGAATATGATCTAGAGCACTAGTGGATGATTTAGCTTTGTAAAGGAAATAATTCAGACACAAGGAGGAAGTGGCAGTGAGAGGATATCAAGAAACTTTTAGGGGGAAGGAAAAAAAAATTGGGAAAGTGTTTGTAAGAAGTTCTCAATATTCTCAAGAAAGATAAGGCAGTCTACAGCCATGCCACCCTGAACAAGCCCAATCCTATCTGATCTTGGAAGCTAAGAGGGTCGGGCCTGGTTAGTACTTGGATGGAAGACCACCTAGGAAGACGATGTGCTGCAGGTGTAAAAAATAAAAAATAAGGGATTGTAAACTGAAAAGGTCCTTGCAGTCTGATAGGTCAACCAAGGGTTGCCTCACCTAAAAATTAAAAAAGAAAGAAAAGGCAAAGGAATCTGCCTAGAGAGAGATGGGATTGGAGCTGGAGTTTGATAGTAGAAAAGGTCTGGAACAGCTACCACTGGGTACTTGTTAGAGAGTTCTCCAGATGAGTGAAGGGTGGTAAGAGTGTAGCAGAACTCATCTAGCATAGATCTGTGGTGGAGTGTGTGACTGTCTATTTTTCTCTAGGATTATTAAACTCGATAACAAGGTAAATGCAGTGTGTTGCCCAGGACTGGAAAGATGGCAGAAGATCATGGGGACAAGGAATTTTAATAGTTTCCAAAGTGCTTTGTTGAAATAACAATAGGAACTCCTAGATGGGTAAGGATGCAAGTAAAATCTGAAAAGGTTAAAGGCATCGATGAGGATAAAGCGGCTCCTCAGGAGAGGAATAAGAAGTGTGAGGGGAGTAGAAATTATGGTCAGTTTTTAAGAGTCTGAGATATTGGAATTGAAGCAAGCCTAATGTTGAAGTCCAAGGCTTATGCTAGTTGGTGACCGATATAGAATAGAGCTAGAAACTATTAATTTGGGAAGGAAGACAGTCTACAAGGCCAAAGTGTTGGTAAATTAATTCACCAAGGATACTGGCAGGAGATAGAGCGGAGGGGCTATTATGAACCTCTAGGAGAAGGAAGACTGTGGCAAGGAAGGTGAGAGTTGAATAAGTCAATGGCTCGAGTTTCAGCTGAGCAGGGAATAGTGAGTCATGGTGGAGGAATAGTGCAGAAGGACAGTAAAACGCAGGGCACTTTGATCTTCCTTCTGGTATTTAAAAACCCTAACCCTAGCTCCTACATTTATTATGTCCTTTTGTAAATTACCTAAACTTGCTAAGCTTCAGTTTCTTCATCTGTGAAAACAAGATAATAATGTCTACCTCATAGGATTATTGTGAGAATTAAATTAGATAGTTCCTAATGTAAAGCGTATAGCACAGACCTACCAAATAAATAGATGTTCTTGCTGCTGTCGTTGTTGATGAGATTGACATGTATAAAAGATATGTAGATCTTCCATAAAGTGGAAGTGCTCTGTCACTGAGCGTGGCATAGGATAGATACCACTTGTGGCCAGTGTCAGTCCTGACACTGAAAAAGTGTTAATACCAGTAGTCCTTCATATCTCTCACTTCTAAATAGTAGGACTGACCTACACTGAAACATTTTTTAGGAGTTTGTGTTATCACAGGAATATGGTTTTTAGTAAACTCAAGAAGGATAGGAGAATCCATGGAATCAAGGGAAATTGTTCACAATAGAACAAGAATGATAGAATGGGATGGTAGATTTGTACCACATCAAAATAAATAGTGGGAGAGTTTCATAGTTATATTTCTAGAGTCGTAGCTGGCAATGCCAGGGATTAGGAATAAACCTAGACCATGTTATCCATCAGGAACCAGGCTGATGCTCATGGAAGACATACAGAAACAGACTCCTAAATGCCAAAATAAGACGGGCTGTAGGAGCTAAAATGAAAGAGCAACTACTTTTTTTTTTTCTTAGATGCTCTTCAAATGGCCCATGGAACCTACGTTCTGGGAAAACATAGCTTTGGAAATGAAAAGTTACACTGAGTTCTAAGTGACTTTACCCATTCTCCTAACCCTTGGGATTTGCTCTGTAGGAGTTTGTTTTTTAAATGTTTGGTCACATGAGAGTAAATCTTTGACTTAAGAGAGTTTGTATTCTGCCTCTTACTACTTTTCCTTGCTGTTTTTGACAGGTAAATGGCCAAGACCTAAAGAATCTGCTGCACCAGGATGCTGTAGACCTCTTTCGTAATGCAGGCTATGCCGTGTCCCTGAGAGTGCAGCACAGGGTGGGTGTCATTCGCAGCCAGCAACCCGGCATCAGGCTTTTGTACTGTTCTGTGAATAAACCCTGTGGTATAATCTTCAGTGGTATGTTTGGGCTTTTTTTCTTTCACTCTCTTTTGAAGAGCTTGACTGGCCCAGGCAGGGGTCTTCTGGGACTTATGCTTATCATCAAAGGGAATTCATAACAATATTTTTGCAACCCAGGTCCTAGCGTCAAGGTAATGTGCCTTTAAAATAAAGCTTGACAACCAAATTAAAATAAATGGGGAAAAGTTACAACCAGAATCTTTTTTTTTTTTTTTCAGTATAGAAGGAAACATGTTGCTGTCTAACATTCTTACTTATAAAACTCTAAGGACAAAGATGGTGGGTTTTCACATACCCACTCACTATGTGTTTTTCCCTATCACTCCCATGAACCCTTTACTTATCACCTTGGTGACTCTCCTGACCAAAGCTCTAATGCTCAAAGGTGAGCTCCAGGAAAACAGAAATGGAATTCGGAATTCAGTCAAGGCCACACCTTTCCCTATATCCACTTCTTAGTTCCCAGTGTTTTATAATTTGGATGATGGGAAAAGATTCCTGGCTAGACGTAATTCTTCCCATAGCAAGGATTTTGGAATGTGTTTGCAAAACAGGTTCAATGTGCCTTTAAAGTTTTCCCTCTTAAATTGATGTTTGGATGTGATTTCTTTATGCTTATTTACCTGTTCCATACAGGTTTCACCTTTAGCTATATCTAGTACTACAAAATAGGAGATGAAGGACATGACCCCATCTTAGGAGGGAGTGAGTGCCTTTTGAGATATGGAAAGTATTTCTAAATAATGGCATTACCTAGGTGCAGTTTATGCTTAGATAACAGATACTTTAAATAACATTGTCCATACCTGCTTTTATTGCACTCCAATGACTGATAATCTTTCTAAGTCAACATTTTTAGGAAGATGGATGTCTCCAACTCTGCTTAATAACTTCCAGGTTTCCTATAGGATCAATAAGCTTTATCACATATCTTCATATTCCTGATATGATACACATAGAGCTTGGTGGAGGCAGTACAAAAACAGAAGGAAGTTATCTGACTTGCTCTCAGGGATCTCTTTTTAGATCAGTAGCACATTAAGGTTAAAAGCCTCCCCATCAGACTTATTTTATTTCTAAAGAATCGACACCGATGTCAGTTGAGGACAAACAGTGAAGACGCCTACTGCTAGATAGTTCTTGTGTTTGCAGCTTTGGGTGATCTAGAGACTATAGACCCATATAATGTGTCAACCAGAACTAGAGTTCACATTTTTCTTTTCTTTCCAGTTACAGGTGCAGAATGGGCCTATCGGACATCGAGGTGAAGGAGAGCCAAGTGGTATTCCCATAGCGATGGTGCTGGTGCCAGTTTTTGCCCTCACCATGGTAGCAGCCTGGGTCTTCATGAGATACCGGCAATGATTTTGAAAAGCTTGCTTTTCCTCTACTGCCCAATGAAGATACATTTCTTCCTTTCTTTCACCTTCCTCCCCTGCCATTTCCCATATCTTTCCCTCTGCATAGCTAACACATGACTTAAAGAGACTATTTCCTAGCTAGAACCTTGCTCTTCAAAGTCTCCAAGTCTTCGTATTCTTACGGGAGAGTAAAGGCATTGTTTGAAGGAAAGCTGAAGAAAAGATTCAGCACAAATGAAGAGTTACATATTTTACTACGACCACCAATAGAAGTTCAGCTACAACCCAAAGAGGGAAAGGTCCAGTCTTCCCATCACCTTGGGTGATATCTGTTTTCTTAGCTGGCATACCTCAAAGGCCAGCTGTGTAATATAAGAGGAAGAGAGGATTTTTCTTTTTAATGATCTTCCTTGGGAAGTTTTCGTGGCCTTTATTTACTTTCTGACTACATACTTGGGTGCCTATATCAAACAAAAGATAATGAAGAGAGCATTTTCATGTTTTAAAACACACACACATGCATATATACATTTATATGCATATATATGATAGTATAATAGTAATGCCATATGGAGAATTAAAGAGGTAGGATGCTACTCTGGTTTCTAGGTTTCTGATGTAAGCAGTATTCTTAATTGAAGAATTTCATATACAGTGGGAGTGAGAGAGTGAGTCTTATGGGACACCCAATCTAAATCTTTTTTTTTTTAAAGGAAACTGAAGCAACTAATTGAAAATCTTAGAAATCTTATTTCTTTTCAAAATAGCTAAGGTGAAGTTGAGGTAAAAATGCCATAGTCCTGCTTTGCACAAGTCAATCTTCAAAAAACAGATTTTAAGATAAATTTTACCAATCTATGGTCTACCTTAGTGACTTTTTTTGATACCTCACATTCCTGTTAAAGGGTCGGCTGGAATGATTGTGGTCAGAGCTGTAGTGATGGGGCCAAACCAACCCAGTGGAAAAAAACTCAAAAGAAAAAGGATAGTGCCTCCAAGGCGGCACGTAAGCCCTCAGACTATCTACCAGTCGTTTTGGTGTCTAGTAACAGGCAAAATTAAAGAGAAGGAACTGCGTCCTGTCAGAATAGGCAGGAAACAGCTTTGTTTTTGATTCAGTTAAGTTTAGAGAATTTGGATTGCTAGTTTTTTAGAAAGCCTCTACACACTGGTTGTGGCTTTTAGTGAATAAACCATTTTGCAGGGATGGGGGAAAAAAGTTTTGTTTCTTTAAGGGGGTAGGGAAGTCTGG
Source organism: Rousettus aegyptiacus (assembly GCF_014176215.1). NCBI lineage: Eukaryota > Metazoa > Chordata > Mammalia > Chiroptera > Pteropodidae > Rousettus > Rousettus aegyptiacus. The sequence continues at coordinate 149,905,969 of NW_023416306.1, read as the reverse complement.
TGGATGTTTCATAGGGAAACATAGAGAAAAGGATATAAGTGAATAGATGCTAGAGAATACTAAGGTTATTAATGAGGTAAGAACCATCATGTGCATGTGGTATTGAAGGCTGATTTTAAGACACTAAAGAGGGCTGAACCAAGACTAATTTTCTGGCTTTAAGAAAATCATTTAAAAAACAAATTACTTCCATCCTACAAAGATACTGGTTGGACTATAGGCCCTATATAATCTTGACAGCGAGAGTGTGAGCATTTTCCCTCAGGCAACCAGTTGTGTCTGACTTTTAGCATGGGTGATCTTATATTTTACAAATGTTGATTGGACATCAGCTTTGTTAAGATACTTTTACAAAGTAGTGAAACACATATAGCCTTCACCCCAAAGGGTTTTTTTTTGGGGGGGGGGGGGCGGGTTCCAGTTGGGAAGAGAACACCTATGCATATAAAAATGGAATAAACTGTATAGGCAGGGCAATATAAGTTGGTGTCGAATTTATATTGCAGACAGCAAAAGGGAACACAGCAGTTACTGAGAATTGAAACAACTGAGAAAGTTCCATGGAATAAGGGGATAAATTAAGGACCCTTGAGGAGCTCACAGTGAAGTCAGGATAATTCATAAATAGATAAGAAGTTACAAGTGTATGATCAGGTTAGGTAAAAGCTGAAAACAAAAATAAATGGTACTATTGAGAACGCGATGCAGTAACAAAGACATGCAGACAACTATCACTTTCTTTTAGGAATTCAGAAAAAGAAAGCTGTCACATAATGACATGAGGCCAGAGTGTAAAGGGAGGCCTTTTAAAAATAAAAATCCCATTAAGATCTTGCCTCTGGGTTAACTATTCATATAGGGAGAAACTTGCTTTGAACAATCCTGATGCGATTTGGGCCATGCCTTTGAGACTCACGTAGACAATTGCACTTGTAGGTTTCACAGAGAAACACTGACTATTCCAGTTCTCACCTCAACCCACCCCACTTTCGGTGCACAACCTCTGATGCCTTCCCTGTATCTGAGGAATGTGCGACGACAGCTTCTGCAGTGTCCAGCCCAGATTCATCTCAGGGCTGGGCTGGACATTAACACCTGAGAGGACCCAAGACATACAAAGTGAAGCAAAACAAGCAGGAAGGAAAGCGAGTTTATTTGTAGGTATGTGTATACTAAAAGAACACCTATCCCATCGTTGGTGAGAGCTTTGCTTTGGTCGATAATAAGGATTCTGATGCACTTTAATAATTTAGGTTTTCTTTGTAATTAAATAGCATTTAAAGATCCATATACCAAAGTTTTAGGCAGATACACTATTCAATTATTTCTGTTTCTGTAGAAGACTGATAAGGTATCGGAGTCCATTATAGATCATTTAAAAATTCATACTCTTTATAAATTCAATCTAATATTGCTGTCACTTTATAGGTTGTGTCTACTATTCCTACCACCTAAATTACTATGTTCAAAAAATTTTTTAATGAAAGTATTTTTAAGACTATATTCTTAAAACACTTCTCTATGTTTATCCTGTATTATACGTATAATTTTAAAAAGACATTGTTTGCTTCAATTCTCTCTTTATTGCCAAGTTTTAATCTGTGCTATTGGTTTAACTTAATCACGCCATCTAGCCACATAATGGAAAAGAGAAATTAACATTTGTTACTGCATTCTGTGTCAGGTACTGTACTAAACCCTAATTGGTAACACTATTTGTTCATGTTTCACAACTCTGAGATCTAAGTATTGTTATAAAGACACTAAAGAAAAGAGAATAAAATTATTTTCCTAAGATTATGTAGGTAGTAATAATAGAATCAGGATTTAAACTCAAGACTTCACATGCACCTATAATGATATTTCCTCACTGCCAGTGGTTCTCAAAGTGAGGTCTCTGGACAAACGCATCAGCATTACCCGAGAACTTGCTAGAAAAGCAAATTCTTAGGCTTTACCCCAGACCTACTGAATCAAACTTAAATAGGGCACTCAACAATCTGTGTCTTAATAATCCCTCCAGGTGACTGACTGAGCTAACGTTTGGGAATCACTGCTCTATGCCAATAGTTGTCTCCTTTTTCTCAGGTTGGAATTACCCAGAATGCTTATAAAAATTATGATCTAGTCTGTGCCTAGATTAATTCAATACAATTTCTGGGGATAAGACTCAGGCACCAAGAAAATAAAGTTCGTCAGGTGGCTCCAGTGTTCAGTGTCAGTAAAAAATGCTCTATGGCATTTAAACCTAGACACTATTTAAGTTACATACAGGCATTGCTCCAGCCAAGAATGAGAATTTTACTTGGGACTTCTTTGAGCCCAGCTCTCCATAAGTTTCTGCCCCAAGAATAGATGTAGAATAAGAAGTGGAACATTGTTTGGCTTCTGATTTGCTAAGGACTGAGCAACCTCCAGCAAAATGTATTAGTGTTGCAGGTTATGAATCTGTTAAATTAGAACCAAATTGTAGGATGTTGGAGCAAAAAGGGAAGCAGAAAGATTCTAGGATGGAAACATTTATCCTACAGATGAGAAAATCAAGGCTCAGAGGTGAGCTAATAGCCCAGTTTAAAGAGTTTGTTGCAGAGACGGTCTTTCTCATATTTATGTCTGTGACTGTATACACTACATGAACATTTATGAAACTATTTCTTTTCTCTCAATCCACTTCCATCTTCTCTCTTCGCACCATAAGTAAAGACCAGAAACACTAATTGACAATGTAAGGGTATTTCAAGCATCGTGCAAAATTAGGGGTTGCCACAGAATAATCTGAGAAAGACCTAATATCAAGTTCAATTAAATGAACTTTCCTGAGATTACTTCCAATAGTTGTAGAGAAGTATGTTTTTTGATGTTGGACATTGTTTTTATTGTGTAAATAAGCAACTTAAGGTATATTTAAAGAAGTGGAACAACATATGGAACTTAAGCTGTCAAGTGTGTAGAGGAATGGAGTTTATATAATTTCAAATGGAGCCAATAAAGATTTTATTCTAGTCATCTTTTGTCAAAATTTATTTTTGGACAGGCAGGGGTTTTTTCTTCGACAAATGAGTGCCTACTATATGCTAGGTATTGAAGATACAAACATAAATAAGATACAGCTACTGTAAATTTAAATGGTTTATTATCAGAAAGTGGTGGAGTATTTATTGGTGATCTTGATGTTAAAGTACTTTTCTGACGTCACCTAGAAGTAGAAGATTGAGTTATGAAGCACTCCCTCTCACCTATAAGTTTAGAGTTGGTTACTAATCTTGAGGTAAGCCCCTTTGCTGTTTCTCCTATCTGCAAATCTTTCAGACCAGCACTCACATTCAAAAGGGCGATTGTGATCAAGTGGAAGACAGAATTTTAAGGAATTCTTATCAGAACCAGGTTCATAATTGCCATGTACTCTCTCCTGATGTTGGTATTTATTATACATAGACTCAAAGCACTTAAGCTGCTTACTTGTTGCACTTAATGATACTGTAATAACATAAGAAAGCATTGCTGTGTCTAAAAAACCAAGTTGTAGCAAACACTATGTCTTGTTTCTCAATGTCCTTCACTATTCATGTTCTCCTTTATGCACAGGGGAAAGGGAGAGGGCTGAAATGTGTTTTTAAATGGAAGTCAATCATTAACTAATAGAATCATTTACAAAAGAACTTTGTATTTACTATAATTAAATTTGTTGATCAGTCACAGGAACTGGGATGATCCTTATTTTCCAGATTTGCAAATGGAATCACAGAATTGAATCCTACTTTAATTCTGTCTTTGCTGTTCTGATTTGAATATGAACTTTTATTCCTGGATATATGTGCATTTTACCCCCAGGCCATGTTAGTTTTCATAAGCTTATTTTCCTTATGTACCTTATTTTATTTCGCCTCCTTTTTGCTTTGATTCTAAACAGCCTGGATTTTAACAGCAATCAGTTTCTCAGGTCAAATAGATCCCCTATAGCAACTTGGAAGATATATAGGCATAGAACTGTATCCTCTAGGGAATATCACTACAGATTAAATATGTTAATGAGATCATCAAAGTAGATGACCATCTCCTAAGGTTTTCTGTTTGATACCACATACAGCAAATGAGATAATAGTGTACCTCACCGTTCCAAGCTCAGTATTGGCGTTGAATAAAAACTTGTTGCATTTGTCAATGAATCTTTACAATTTTTTCCACCTTATTTTGAAGATTGTTGAATAAATTTTTTTGTCAACTTCTTAGAGTAGTACCTCTGACAAAACAATGGAAAGAAGAAAGAAATCTGATCAATTCGAGGCTTAGCTTTGACACAGAAATGGAGATAAGAATAAGGGCACTATCATACTACTAGTACTAATTGGCTAACAGTTACTGAGCTCATCAACATTTCAGCTACTGTTCTAAGCATGTGTTCATTTAAGCCTCACAACAGCTGGTGTCGTTATCTCCATTTAACAGATGAGCTAATCTAAGTGAGATGAGAGAGAGGAAGTAATTTGCCCAAGTTACACAGCTATTAAATGCCAGAGTTGGGATTTTTAACCCAGGTAGTCTAGCTCCAGAACCTGCATGCATAATGATCACACTATACTGTCCCTTTTCTCCATGGTGCCAGACACTGCATTGATGCACCCTTTTGTATAACTTAAAAAAAAAAAAAAAAAAAAGAAAGAAAGAAAAGCATATCCTTCAAGAAAGAGAAGCCAGAAAAAGGCCAACAAAAATATCCCCTGGTGCAATTTTGGAAATGAGGTGAAAAGTGACCACTGTCAGACTCAATAGAGCACCCATCATGGCCAGGACACCACCCAAGATTCAAGGATTCACACTGAAGAACCAAAGTGACTCCATTTTGTGACGGGCCTCCATTTTAGCCAATTCCTGGAAATTACTGTGTGAATGCATGTGTGACCATCACTATGGGGACGCTACCTACCTATTTTAAATACTGTGTATTAACAGAACACATGAGGTATAGTAAGGGTGAAAAGATCAGGAGACAACTGACATTGAAAAGATAGTTCCTCACTCACTGTTCTCAAGAGAAGGGGACACACCATGCTGTGGGGCACAGGGAAATACTGGCATTGGTCACAAGGCAGAGGGAGAGAGAGAAACTGCGGATAGAAGCCTTTATTGTGGTTACTGTGGAAAGCAACAGGCAAGGTCAGGTAACCAGGATTAGGATTGGCTAGTTTGAGCAATGTCGGTGGTCTCTGTGGCATAAGGGCCATCCCTAGTTGCCAGGTACCTGGTCTTGGGGGTGGTTAGGGCATGTGGATAATGGCCCTGAGAGTGAGAGCTCATTAAAGGAGGTGGTTGGAGTGTGGGTTCTGGATTGGTTGGTTTGTATGTGAAAAGTATGTTCATGACAGACTTATTTACTCTCTCTAAAAATTGGTTGATCCTGGGAGGGTCAGATGTCAGAGCATCAAAATACATAAAATAAAAGACGTAGTGAATATACTATTACTACTATTATAGTGGCTTCTCTGTCCCTCTGATTTCTACCTTTACTCCCAAACCTACAGAAGTGTCTGAGACAGCCAAAGGTAGTCTGAACTATTTAGAAAACAGCCAAGGAAAAGAAAGGACGCAAAACAATAAAAAATTTAAAAGCCCCAAGCAACCAAAATAGATACCATGACATTCATACACAAAAGTCATTAATTTTATTTTATATACCTTTCTAACAAGTTGATTGGCTGCTTTTCTAACCTGTAATGAATTACCAGTTAAAATAGTAACTAACTTTAGTGCATGATAGAGTCTGGCAATGTACCTGCCAGGGCCCCAAGCAGTTAATGGGGAGTAATTCTTCCATATCACAACTTTCATCCATCCTCAACCACAGTGGAATTGCACTTTGAACTTTGTACATGATGTCAGTGGTTAATAAGAAACCACTCTACAGAAATAAACATTTTAAGCCAACTTTTCTGGACAGCAATTATTACCTAAAGCAAGGGCTATTCGTTTGTCTCCCGCCACATCAAATGACCTTGGGTACCCAGTAGTCCTTGGGTCTATTAACTTCAATGACATGTTGCTTTAAGTGTTTTATTCTGTTTCTCACTATTCTCTATCTCTCAAATTGTTCCTTGAATCTTATCCAAACCACCATCCAATTTTTCTTGGACTACTACATTAGCTTCCTAACTACTCTCTTTACTATCCACTACTGGGTCTCCCTCCAATTTGTCCTCCAAAGGCTAGAGATCCTGGTAAAACAGAATCAGTCATGTCATTCTTCTGCTTAAAAATACCCCAAAGTTTCTAATTGCCTTTCAGATTCAGTCCAAAATACTTGGCATAACCTGTACGGCATCATATGATCTGGTTCCTGCCTACTTCTGCACACTCATTACACTCCACACCCCACCCCTTCTCTCTGATCCCTCTCCCCCCCAGCCTTTCACATAGAAATGCAGACTCTTTATCTCAGTGTCTTCCTACATACTTTAAAGTTTTTGTGTCCTATATCCCCTCCCAACTTGTTTTCTGGATAAATTCTCAACTTGGTGTAATTTCCTCAGAAGCTTTATTTTCAAGGTTATTTATGGCACCCTGGACTCAGTTTCCCTAGATACAGTCCCCAAACCCCTCTCCTGGTCACAATGTACTTCAGGTACTTTCTCCCAATAGCCCAATCTGCCTTTCACAAAACCATCTGCAAACTAATCCTTTAGCTTCTCCATCCATAAATCCACCCTAATACCAACTATGTACACATTTACTTTTGTTCTCAAAACTGCTTCCCCCCTGCCCCCGCCACCTCCCCACCCCCTGCCATTACTGCTCTAGATTCCGATCTTTGGGTTTCTAAATTTCTCTCTAGGGCTACACAGAAAATGATCATCTTTTTGTTTGTTTGAGAAACATTCAACATATATAGACAGTGAAGAGTTTTGTGCCTAGAGAAGACATTAAGGACAAGCCATAAGAACTAAAATGCTTCCAGAAACCTTAAAACAACTGGCAAAGGAGGTCAATAATAACTCTGTGTTCACACAGAAAATCAGAGGGAAAAGGCCCTTGAATTCATGAAATTGTAAATTCCTTTAAAGTACCAGTAAAAGCACCTGTATAATGATTGCCAATAAAATCTTAGTGGAGGAGTAATACAATTTTGCATGGGATTGGGGGTATAGGAAACAAGTGTATTTTAATCTAGCTTTAGGGGCACTGGTGTACAAGTTTAAGGAAATTTAATAGCATCACTACAAGTGTCATTTAATGATTGTCTTGGCTAGAACAAAGTGAATGACAGATTGCTGAGATAAAAAAAGTAAAAAGCTTTGCTTTCTCTGAGCATTATTTTAGGGGGTCAGGAAATTTATTTTAGACTTTAAATAAACATGGCTTTTCTGTGGATGTGCTAAATACCAGTTAATTCTTTCAGATAATGAGTGTAAAATTACAAAGTATCTTTCCAAGGGAACTTGTGCTGTGATTGATGTTGAGATATAAGTAAAATATATTTTATTTCCCCTGTTGTTAAACCTTGCCCAATTTTTCCAATCTGTTAAAACTGCCAGTTTTTTCATTGGATTATTGAAAGATAGTTATGGTTTGGCTCAATTAAGATGAATATTACTTCTTGTCACAACCACAGGCCTAGTCCTTTTTAATGGTAAATTTCCAATTTCCTTAGTAATTGCTATGTTTGACTTTTAAATTATCATTTGTTTTATCACAAAACCTGGCATTTCTCTAGCTAGTCAATATAACAGAATAAAAATTCAAATTTTTATATAATCCTTTTTACTTTCTTATATATGGTTTTTAGTGTCATTCCTAATAATTTATTTCTTAGTATATTGATTCTTTCTAATAACCGGCTTTTGGTTTTATATTAATCAGCCTTCTGATTTTGTTTGTTTTCCATTTCTTTTATTTTAGCTTTCATTTCAACTAATTCTGTATATTTTCTTTGGGTTCTTTTGGGGGGGTCTTCTTATTTTTTTTAAGTTGAAAATTTATTTTCTGTCATCTTAAGTCATAGGATTTCATATGAAGTTCTTTCCTTTTTAATATATAACTTATAATTTCTATTTTTATATCCTTGATTTGGGGGTTATTCAAGATAGTGTTACTAACAGTGTTATAGTAAATCTTGAAATTTCTCATCACAAGAAAAAAATATTTTTTGTAACTATGTGAGAAGATAGATGTTAACTAAACATTGTAGCAATCATTTCAAAATATACACATATGTCAAATCATGTTGTACACATTAACCTTATACAATGTTATATGTCAATTATATCTCAATAAAACTGGAAAAAACTTTTTGAGTTTGTAAAATAGTGTTACTTGATTTTGAAGTGGTTACTCTAGGAAATAGATTCACTTTTTAGGTGTCAAGTTCTAGTTTTATTGGATGTGTGTGTGGTTTTTTCAAATTAAATTTGCTGGGATAACATTGGTTAATTACATTATATAAATTTCAGGTGTACAACTTTATGACATCTGTATACTCTACTGTATGCTCACCACCCAAACTCTAGTCTCCTTCCATCACCATATATTGGACCCCCTTTACCTTCTTCCTCCTCCCCTACCTTTCTTCCTCCCTGGTAACCACCATTCTATTTTCTGTGTCTATGATTTGTTTGTTTGTTTGTTTGTTTGTTTTGCTTGCTCTTTTGTTGCTTTTTGTTTTATATATCACATATGAGTTCTTGTCCTCCATCTGACTTATTCCACTTAGCATAATACTCTCAGGATCCATTCATATTGTTGCAAGTGGCAATATTTAATCCTTTTTATGGCTGAGTAGTATTCCATTGTATAGATGTACCATATCTTTTTTATTTAATTATCTGCGGAAGGACGAATGATGTTTTGTTTCATAGAAAACTTTATATGTACAATGATATTTGACATTTTTTTAAACCAGTGGTGAAGAACAGATGTTACTCAAGTGCTTTAAACAAACCAAAAATACATATATAGATAGACCATCTCAAGGTTCTCAAATACTTATTTGAATGATTGAACCAATGAGAGCCTGAAGATCCGTATTCATTTAAATCGAATACATACTTGATCAGAAAAGGTTAATAGATTATCAGCTATAGCATTACCTAGAATATATGTATATTATTTAATCCCTTATTAACTACTACCTGAATACAAAGCTTTATTGGAGTCAGACCCAGTAAGATGATGTTTTATGTAGTTAAAAGGTAGGAAAAAGTCTAGACTTTTAGAATAGTGCCCTTGGCATCCAGGATCTAAAGGGGAATTGAGAAAAATAATTCACTTAACTAACCTGGATGCTGTATGAGTTCTAAAATATCAAAAGGATAAGAATAAGGAGAGAGGCAATGCCAGATACAAATTTTGCATACTTCACAATACATTTTCTAATAAACCCTATGGCCCTACATGATTCCTTCTCTGCTCAAAGATTAACTAAACACACACACAACATAAAACAGAAGTCAAAGAATCCAAAATAAAGTACAAAAGAATCACAACATTAAAGGAGACTATCTATAAATGATAGCAACCCTGTTTAAAAACTCATCTCTCCAATCCTAAATTCCTCTTAAATTATACAAATGCTCCAGACTCTTTCCCAAACTGCTACAATTTTTTTTTCCCAGCACTCCCAACTATATAGTTTGACTTCACTTCTCAGGTTAAGTTCTCCTACCTTTCTTACTGATCTAGTCTGCAGGTTTGCAAGGTGTCTCTTCCCTGAAGAGACTGGGTGAGGGAAGATTGGAGAAATAAGTGTAAGGGAAGAAATTAGTAGCCTTATTTTTATAAACCTTGTCTTGATCACTTCAAAATCTCTGTTGGCTCAGCTTAGGTGATGCTTTTTTTTTTTTTTTTTTTTTTTTTTTTTTTTTGCATGAGAGGGCAACTCATTTATTTAGTGGTAGAACCAAAAAGGAAACTCTACTCTCCTATTTCATTTTGCTTATAGGTTATTTGGAGAACAATGACTATACACTAACACTGATACAGGGAGGAGGCATGAGAACTACACAAATTGACTAAATATTAAATTGGGATGTATTCATAGCCTGCTACAAGATGCTAGACATGGGACCCTGGCTAATCAACCATACGGCCAGACCACAGGACCTACAGGAAGATTCCTGCTGAGATTCCTAACTACTTCCTGTGCTTTCAATGCTGCTTGCCCATAACCTGAAAGGAAAAAACAGATATAAAACCGAATCCCTCTAACACTAGGGGTCTCTCACACTCTCTTTGAGAGAAAACCACATCTGTCTGTGGAGCATTATTCCTTCTCTAATAAACTTTCCTTTTGTCTCTAACTCTGGCTTGTGCTTGAATTCTTTCCTGCAGGAAGTCAAGGCCTCTCTCTGTGTCTGTCCCTGTCTCTGTGTAGGACTTGAGTTCCCACTTAGGGGGATTTGCCATGTCCTGCTTCAGAAATATATAATAGCACTATGTTGCAATTATTAGTCAAAGGCTACTGGGACTCCCAGCAGGGAATAATTTACATCACCTATCCAGTAAGGGAGGCTTCAAGAACCTGGTGTCCCTGAAGCTGCATTTCGAAGATATGGAAATTTGTGCAATACTCAGGGAATAATATCTCCTCCAGGATGGAGTATGGAGTGAATGAGGAAAAATGGCAGAAAAGGCAGACCAAAGTATTATTACAAATTGCCTTAAATTCCTTGCTAAGAAAGTTGGAATGACTATGTACTACTTGGTAGGTGATACTTTCTGTGACTTACCTTTGGTGTGCCCATTAGATTGCCAACTTAAAGCGAGGATTGTATCTTTTCATCTCTTCTGTTCCTGGAGCATTCTGATTACCCACAAAAAAGGTGTGCTGAGTGAAAAATCAACATTCGGAAATGACTGAAGATTACAGGCTATTTCATAGTAAAAGCATTAATATTAAAGGTTCGGTGACAGCAAGACGTTACTCTGATTACCATTCAACCTAGCCTTTCGTGGCGATTTATTTCTAAAAATCTTTATTATAATCTGGTAAACTCTCCATCCCACAAATAGCCATAGAAGCTAGCCCCGCCTTCCTCCTCCTTAGCTAACTTGAGCGGCTATGTGTCAGGGGTGTTCTAACAAGATGTTGGTCAAGCCTCAGAACATGGGAGGTACCATACCATGTGACGATGAGTATCAATATGATTTAAATCCCTAAGTTTCTATTGCAAGCCAGCCTGGGGGAACCAAAGCTCCGACACTCGAATTTCCGGACGGACGAGCGAGTATGTTACGATGGATTGATTGGTTTTGCCTGGCGGAGGCCTCTCAGGAAAGGACCATACGGCCGGAGGCTGAGGAGAGGAGCTGAGTCTAAGACGTCCTTGGTCTGGGAGGGAGCTTGAGCCGCTGAGACTCGCGAGGCCGCCCTGGGCCTGTTTGGCGGGGCGTCCCAGCGCATCTGAGAGTTCAGTCATGTTTAGACAAGGGGTGACGCGCGCGTTGCGCAAGAACAAGACCCTTCGCTACGGAGTCCCCATGTTGGTGAGTGCGCTGAGGAAAAGGTGTGGGGGCGGGATTGCGGAAGGGGTGGGACTTCAAATTCGGCTGGTTGGATTTGTAAGGCGGCAACGGTAACCTGGGCTAGGAAGGAGCTGGCGATAGGCTGAGAGCTATTAGGCTGTTCTAGTCTTCTCCGGCCGGTAGTCGGTTATCTTACCATCCACCCAAGTCTGGATGATTACTAAACTAGCTCCCCCCACCCACCCCCTTCCCCTACAGCTTGAAGATACTCTGGATCGTTGGAACTAGATGTATTTACTTAATTTAACTGTACATTTTTGGTCATCGCCATACTTTAGCTTCCTAGTTTGTGAACTGGCTCAATTCTTCCAGGGTCGTTGTTGAGTAAAATAAAACCTTGTGAATTGAGTATTTAGCACAGCTCCTGCCACATTGTAGCAGCCTTCAGAGAGCTCGATGTATTATAGTGTATATTTTTAAAGCACTCAGGAAATTACATGTTAGCCCCTACCAGAAACCCAGGACAAAGACCAAACGATTTTTAAAATGTAACATGTGATTGTAACTTCTATGATGGCAGTAGCTCGGAAAAGCGATGATAATGGCCTGGACTACAGTATTAACTACAGCCTTAGAAGAGGATATAGTTAAAAATTTCAGATTCGAGAAATATTTTGAAAGTAGAGGGTTTTTTTTTTTTTAATCCGGTTAAATGTTAATTTGTGTATACCTTTCAAGTGGAAATGTTAAATAGAAAGGCAGATCTTCAGTGGGTTATTTCCCATTGAAAATGTACATTTGGAGGTTGTTAGGTTATAAAGGCCATATTTAAATAAGTGGGCATCACCAAGGGTCTCAGTGTTGGTTGTAAATAGGTGGAAGAAGTGTGAGGACAGTCTTTTGGGGCACTTCATCATTTTGAGGTTGAAAAGGTGAGGAAGAATGGATAGAGGGAAGCTGAAGAGTTAGGAAAACCAGGGGTGCATCTTTTTATTGAAACTAAGAGAAAAGTTATTTCACTTTACAAAGAATTCTTACATATTGACATTGCAAATATTAAGTGCTTTTATGTAACAGATATTTACCTGATTTATTGTCTTTAGATTTTATGTTGTTTTTACTTCATTTATTTGTCGGGATAGATATTTTCAATCTTATGTTGTCAGATTTATTGGGTTTTGAAATTCATACCCTCAAAGTTTTGTAACTTCAAGGTGTTTCAACTTCATCATTATAAAATTTTCTATGTTATAATGTTTTATACTTTTGTATTCCTTAACTGGTAATATTAATACATCGATATAAAAAGGAAGGTAAGGATGATACTTAATATTTTTCCATATTGCTGGACTTTTGCAGCTTTAGGATGAAGAAATAAAGCCCATTAGGTTATTGGAGGAGATGATAAAGCAGCAATCACAATTTGAGGGCTCTTTTAAGATTTACCACATCCTTAGAAGTATGGCATGTTTCAGGGGATTATTTTATCACTTGGTAATAAAATGAAGAAAAATGCTCTCCAATAGGCTTATTTTGTAAAATCATAAAATTGAAAGAATTTTGGTCATGAAGAAACAAGGCCAGAATTTTATTCCTGGCTTTACCCATTGTAATCATGGACAAGTCATTTAGTTGACTAATATAAAGCTTGTGATGATGTTATTTAAAGCATAAGGTCAAATACAGGTATGAGGTACTAATTTTGGTATTTGGCAATGTGCTAAAATATTTCCCAGTGACAGTATATATACTGCATGTACTCTGAAAGATGATGGTAACTAAACAGTAACAAAAATCTAGATAGGATTTTGTATAATCTGTCACTGTTGGCATTTAGATAAATAATCTATAAGTAGACTGAATTCTCCCCTTCTGTTTAGTTTAATTTTTTTTCTTTCTTTGTTTCAGTTGTTGATTGTTGGAGGTTCTTTTGGTCTTCGTGAGTTTTCACAAATCCGTTATGATGCTGTGAAGACTAAAGTAAGAACCATAATTGGAGTTTGACTTGTGTCTGTGTATATATATATGTTCTTGTTTAGGAGATGTATATACTCAGTATACTAAGTAGTCTGAGTATTCTTTTGTTTTTCAAGGCTGATGTATGGTCTTTAGGCTCTTAACATTAAGAATCACATGAAAATGAAACATGAAATGTAAAGAATTTAGTGATCTTTCTCCTTATTCACTAGAAAATTTGCAATATTATTAGCTTTCTGCTGCAGCATATGCTCTAGTGTTGTTTTTGGGATTTAGAGACGACTAAAAAGCATGAGACAAAAATTTCACTTTATTTTGTTACTTCAGTTATAAGTTAGTATTTCATATTAATACCAGTGATTTTATAAATTATATTGCTATTCATCTTTAGTAACTAATACGAAAAGAAAGGAAAATTATTTTTCATTATAAATAGTGGTACCTATCTTTTAGGTATCCTTTTTATAGGTATGCCTTTGTGGTAGGACTGTACTGATTCATTCATGTGTACACACACACACACACACACACACACACACAGTTGTCTTTATTTTACAGACAAGAAAACCAAGGCTCAGAGAGCTTAAGTAACTTGCCTAAGGTCACATGGCTATTTAGGGGTAGAGCTAGTGTTTTCACCCTATAGATTACACAATTACTTCAAATTCAGGCCAAGTGTTATGTAAGAACTTTGGTTAATTTCATTCATAAGTATGTAGTTTTGGTTTGTGACACACATCTACTATTGGAGGTTTTTTCCTTACGTTTATGCGTGCGTGTGTGTGTGTGTGTGTGTGTGTGTGTGTGTATTTTATGAGCAAACCTCTGTAATATAGGTAGAAAAGTAAAGAGTATTAAAGACATATTCAATTTTCTCAGTTAATTTTGTGGTTTAAGAGAAACATCAAACTCCAGCTAGTCTTAAAGACACTAGGTATTAGAATAAATATTACATTTTAAAAAAATATGTAGTTTCTATGAGGGACTAGAGCAATTATCAACTGAGTTAAAAAGTTTTTGTTAGCATGCCAATTTTTTTTTTTTATTAAGGAATTATTTCTTTTTTGCTTTAAGATGAAAGTTATAGGAATCTGACTTTCGGAAGTAGGATGACATGCATGTATTTGAAAAATAATTGAGTATTTGTCACATGGTTATAATGTGTTAGATCCTACAGGTAAAAATTTAAGAAACTGGTTCTTACAAAGCTTTTAGCATAATAGAGTCTGGAAGACACCTAATATAAACATGTACCTAAACATATAATATGACAATGCCCAGTAAAATGTTGTATTAGAATTTTGTATAAAAAATTACTAAAATTTCAAGGAGAGGCATAGAGTTTAGACTTGGTAAGGGGTATGTGTCTGAGAAGGCTTCCTAGAAGTATCAACATTTGAATTAAGGCATTAAGAATGATTAGGAGCCAAATGGTGGAAATGGTTAATATTTTATAACAAAGAAGGAGTGTTAGGCGTATGGTCATTTTCATTTTAGAAAAATCTCTCTGGCAACAGAGTGCAGGGTGGATGGGGATTGTGGGAGCAAGAAAGGAGAGAAGAGATTTTTTTCAATAGGAGGTGGAGAGACCTGTTAGGATGCTTTGACAGTAGTATAGATGAACAATAATGGAATCTGAAATAAACCATTTGCAATGAAGATAGAGAAAAATAAATAGGTTCCAGAAAAAAATTTAGCAGTGAATTGATAATATTTGATGACTAATGTGATGTATATAATATAAAAATATGAATAAATCTCAGATGACTCAAGATTTTAGTTTCGAGGACTGGATAAATGGTGGTGGTAATCATTCAGTTAAGGAAAGAGAATGCAGGAGATTGGGATAACAGAAGAGGTTTACTGGGTTAAAGAGGACTAAGTTAGGTAAAATTGAGAGAATGAGGTTGGTTGAAGTTGAGAGGACAAGATCGGTTGAAGTCATGATAACAAGGTTAGAGGTCTGGTTGGTAAAGGTCTATGGAAGGAGGAAGAGAAGACAGAGTTCAGGTGTGAAGGATCAGAGGGCAAGACCAACTGAGACTGAGAGGCTCAAGTTGGTTGATGTTGAGAAGTCAAACTCAGGTGAAGTGAAGAGCCAGTGTTTAGGGGAGATTGAGTTCAGACAGGGTAGAGTGAGTGAGGTGGACTAAATTTGAGAGGAATTGAGAGGATAAGATTGATTAAAGTTGATGGGGTTATAAAGGTTGAGAGATTGAGATCAAGGGGGGCAGTCAAGAGGATGAGATTGCTGAGGTCAAGACTGGGATTGAGAGGACAAATTTGGTTGAGAAGGAGTGAGAGAAGATGAGTTCAGTTGAGAAGTTTTGAGAAGGGTGGAGAAAGATGGTATTGATTCAGAGAGACCAGCCATCCTAGTTTTCCTGGAACTGCCCTAATTTTAGGACTGAAAGTCCAGAGTCTTAGCATACAAAAATTCCTGCTTTTCAGTCATATGTATAGAAGGTTGAAAGTACAGAAACCATGAGGTAGGGTAAGAAAATAAACTGGAAGCAATAGCTTGACAGTTTGTACAAGTAGGTGTGACATAGTTTATCTACCTTCCTTAGTAGCCATTACTCTTTTTTCTCCTGACTCCTAATGCCAACAACCATGGATCCACAATAATAGGTCATCCATTGTCACATCACTCCAAGTAATACAATATAAGTGTGCAAGTAAGTGTGTTGTAATCCTGAGCATTACCAGTCTTTTATGGCTTTGTGCTTTGCAAGGAAATAGTAATAGTTTAATTTTTAACATTGTAAATGTTGTGGCCAAGTTTTCTAAGATTTGAATAATGGAAATGAGAACAATTAGAATACCAATGTCAGTATGATCCAGACAACACTGAAAAAGAAAGCTAAATGACTGTTATTTTAATGACAGGTGGAAGGAGACAGAACTGGATTAGGGAGTTAAATAACCAAAACAGAGCATACTACAAAATATGCAAAACAGAACTTGAGATTGGGTATGGTGAGAACAGGGATGTCAAAACACATATGAAGACTGAATCTCACAAGTCCAGGATGAGACAAGCAAGTACTTTTTAAATCAGGTTTACTTGTCGCCCCCCAAAACACCAATGCTCAGCTGAAAATAGCAGTTGCTAAGTAACCTTGTATGTACTACACTAATGAGAACATGTGTTGTCATACTATGCCCTTGATTGCTCTGTGAAACTGAGAAAGTTCCATTTTTCTGATCCAGAGGTTAGAACTAAAATAATGCTGAAACAAAAGAGGAAATTTTGGTAACAGAAGTGTTGACCCCTTATAATAGAGAGCTAGTTCTATTAAATCTTACCAAGGATTGTGCTTTCTATAGTGTATCGAGTGATGAATTGAATCATGACAACAACAAAATGTTCATCTTAGGTCTTAGGTTCTCTGATTTGAAAATGGAGTTTCAAATTGTCTTCTGATTTCTTTGAAGATTTCAATGAAAAAAAGCACAGAAAACATAAATCAAAAAATTGTTACTGTCTTGTCACATGTTTATTTTGCCCAGTTTTCTCTCTGCTTCCTTTATGGGACTCCAATCCAGATTTATGTTAAACTCTTTAATTATGTCCAACATGTTTATTAGCTTTTTAATGTTTTATTTTCCTCCATTTTAAAAAAAATTTTAATTTGCATATTTTCTATTGTTATATCTTCTAGTCATTAAATGAATTTTTTGCTGTGTCTAATGTCTTATTAAAGTCATCCTTGATTTTGTAATTTAATTTATAGTGTTTTTTACTTCTGAAATGCACATTTAATTCTTAATTATATATTCTAATACTATGGGGAAATCGTCCATGAAGTCATATTTTTATTTTTTTCCTTCAGTACCTTGAACCCACATGTATTAGTTACTTTTAAAGCCTCTCTCCAACACAAAGATCAACTATAGATCTGCTTTTGTTGTGTAATTTTTTTTCTTGTTTTTTGGGTTAGATAGTTCTATCTTTGAACATGCCTTCTAATTTTTTAAAATTAAGCATTGGACATTGTTTGTAGACAACTGTGGAGGTTCCATATAATATTGTTTTTCCCCAGAAAAGGTTTATCTTTTTTCTGCCATGCGGATAGAGTTGGGGAGCTGATTTTGATACTATCCAGGAGTGAGCCAGGTCATGGCTTGGCTGCAGCTGAAATAACTCTGCTTCTTCTCTATACCTAGGGCATGACCCTATGTGATTTTCAATTGGGACTCCAGGAAATTCAGCTCTACTTTTTAGAAATTTCCAATCTTGCTGTGTATGCTTATGTTATGAGTTCAGAATTTAGAAACTATCTTGAGGTGTGTCCATGTTGGGTATGTAAGACCCTTGATCTGTATTTTTGTCACCACTATCCCTTTGTGATGGTTTCTCTAACACCCAGTAGGCAGCTCTCTACCTGGTTTCAAGCCTTTGTTCTTATCCTGTAGCACTTTCTGGCTTGACAAGTATACCCAGGGATAAAAATGGCCTTTCAGCTCTCAGCTCTTTATGTCACCTGCCCCTGGTGGCTCTTTAATCGCTGAAATCCTAAGAGAATGTAGATAATGGTTTCTTTGTTGTTGTTGTTGTTGATTTTTGATTTTGTAAATTACTTTTAAGCCATTGGATACATTTTAATCCTATTTTGTTTAGAAAATAAAGACACAGAAAGATGATTTATCAAAATATTATACAATACAGTGGTATCTGAGTTAGGGGTTTGTTTTTGATGTTTGTCAGTAAGGCAGAAATTACACAGTTGCACACTATCAAAATTAACACTGAAAATCTCTTTAAAATCACCCAAAGTACAGACATGTTATCTCTCAATAATATAGTCAGGTTTTTTTATCCTCACCAGCATTAAGTGACTTGCCATGTTCTCAGTCGAAAATGATGCAGGATTGGGTGAATCCCACTGAGTGGGGACTGAAGGCCTACATTGAGAAGTAGAGTTCTTGACTGCGAGCAGGAAGAAATACAAGCACATGCCAGACATAGAGACAAAAAAAATAGTTTATTAAAGGAGGAATAATGCTCCATAAACAAAGCGTGGTCTCCATTCAGAGACAGAGAATGAGACAGAGACCTGAACAATGAGAGGGACATGTATGAAATCCATCTATGTTCTAGCTCTAAATTCAAGGGTCAGCAAGCTTTTCCTGCATAGAGCTAGATAGTAACTGTTTTAGACTTTGTGAGCCATAGAGTCTTTCACAATTATTCAACTCTGCTATTGTAGCTTAAGAACAGCCATAGACAAACACAAATGAGCATGGCTGTGTTCAAATAAAACTTTATTTACCAAAAGAGATGTTTGTTAGACTCGTGTTTACCTTAAACACACATCTTAAACAGCCAGATATTTCTTTAGCGAAGTGGGTTTATTTAGGAACAACAAAGAATTGCAATTCAGGACATGTAGTCTAATGGTGAACCATGGGCAAATACTGAGAAACAAAGGAGAGAAAACTCTTCTATAGAGAAGAGGAAGTTGGGAGAGCTATTATAAACACAGAGTTCTTCCTTTTGGGTTCTGCGATCAATGTAGGTCACAAGAATTCTTCCTAGCCTTCCAACTTGATTTTAAATGAGGTTTCTTTCTATTAATTTTGACACTAGATTTGATCCATGGGCAATACTTGTTGACCCCATGATTTATTCATTGCTAAATGGTATTCCACTAAATATTACCATTATTTATTTATCCATTTTACTGTTAGACATTCGGATTCATTTGCAATTTTGCTTAGTGAAAATAATGCTGCTCCGAGCATTCTTACGTATTTCTTTTGTTCCACATGTACTAAAAAAGAATTGCTAGGTTACTGAGTATGTGTATCCTTTGTCACCTCTATTTCATAATTTCTAAACTATTTTTCAGAGATTGAATTCAGTGTTTGAATCAATTAAAGGGGAGGAAAAATAATTTTTTCTTTACTCTTTTATGTTACTTGGTTGAGATTCCCTGTTTAATAAAAGACAGATTTAGCAAGAGAAAAACAAAAAAAGTTTAATAACATGTTTAACTCCTATGTATATGAGCGATAATCAGAAAAACAGTAAAACTCTCCACAAAATGGTCCAAGCCATCAACTTAAATATCTTCAGCTAAAGACAAAAGAAAGGTGTTCGGGGTGCAGGGCAGTTATGTGAGGTTAATGTATGTTTTTGAGGAGACAATGGCAATCTAAATTTGCTGGGTGCAAAATTCTGTATATACCTAATAGAAAAAACTTAATTATTTTACTTACATTCTTCAAAAATCATGTTTAATTATAATTTGCTTGATCTGTTAGTTTCTGGGAAAGATATGTTAAACTCCTCTTGTATGTTCTGTGTATTTATTTCTTATATTTCTATCTATTTTGCTATGTAAATTTCAAAGCAATGTAGTCATGTAATATTTTATAATTCTAATATCTTCTTGAAAAACTGTGCCATTTATCAGTATAAAATGTACCTTTTTGATGCTGTTTGCCACCAATTTTTGGTCCATTAAAAATATTGCCGTGTGCCTTTTGTGGGTGGTGGTTAACGTGGCAAGAGAGCTATGAAGGCCTCCTGCACCCTGTGAGAACACAGGTGGTAGGATGCTGCCTGCCAAACCCCAAGTGCCGCCTGCCGCCCCTCTGCTGCATGCGCACCTTCGCGCCTAACCATGTCGCCAAGTCTCACTTCTGGTATTTTGTGTCTCAGCTAAAGATGAAGAAGTCTTCAGGGGAAATTGGCTACTATGGGCAGGTGTTCAAGAAATCCCCCTATGGGTGAAGATCTTTGGCATCTGACTGCGCTATGACTCCCGGAGCAGCACCCACAACGCGTACGAGCAATAATGTGACCTGACCGCTGCAGGCACGGTCACACAGTGCTCCCGAGACCTGGGGGCCCGGCACCTTTCCGGTGCCCACCCAATCCAGATCAGGAAGGTGGAGGAGATTGCAGCCAGCAAGTGCTGCCACCAGAAGTTGAGCAGTTCCACGACTCCAGGGTCAAGTTCTTGCTGCCCGCTGGGTCCTTCATTGCTAGCACAAGCCTTGCTTTACCACCAATGGGCCTATCACCCTCTTTTAGATGCAAGGCCTTCCTGTCCCCTGGTTTGCCTAAGTAAACTCCTTGGGAAAACCGGAAAATAAAAAAAATATTGCTATGTATTGAGTCCCCCAAATATTGCTATGTGTTGAGTCTTTTTTGTAACCCTCTGCCTTCAACCTTATGCTTTCATTTTCTAAAGTACATTGCTTGTAAGTAGTATATAGCTGGATTTCTAAAACTTTCAGTCAGAAAAATCTCTAATAGTTGAGTTCAACATTTACTGGGATTATTGGTATTTGTGTAGGTATTTCTACCAGTCGAAACAGTGACAGAAAAACTCCATCAAGTAGAAGCCAAGAAAGAAGAAATGAGAATATAGTAAAAGTAAAACTGAGGTTCAAAATAATCCTTTCTCAATATCAACATTGAAGATATAGTTTAATTTTAAGTTACTGATGAGTCTTTTTTCCTAATTCTCATCCCTTTGTAAGCTGTCTTATTTTTTCTTTTGAGATTTTCTTTTGATCCTTAATATTCTAAAGCTTTACAATTACTCGATTTCGAATGGGCTGTTTTTGTTTTTTTATAGTTATTTTTTATTGTATTCTTTTAGTCTGAAGACTCATGTCTTTTCTATATGTTATTCATTTAATTACTGATTTATTAATTATTGCCCTTATACCTTTTCTTTCATTCATCCCATCTCTTTGTGCATCATTCTAGTGGAATAATCCTCAGGTTGTATTTCTAGTGTACTAATTTGGTCTTCAGCTGTGTTCGGTTACAATTTAGCTATCTCTTTTAATCCAACTTGGGTTTTGTTGTAGTTATCGTTCATTTATTAATTTCAGGAATCACATCCTTTCCTAAAGACTTTGCTACACAGAGGAAATATGGCATCAGCTCCTCTTTACCACTATGGAATCCTAAGGTTTTCATGGATAACTTCTTTGTTTCTAGCATATGGAAGATGTTCCTTTTTGTTTCAAGAGCAGCATTCTATTGGTATTTTTTATAACGTTTCTGTGTAATAACAGTTTAGGGTGGTGGTTAAGAGCCAAGTTCTGCCTCTTTGACAAGTTATTCAAACTCCCTGTGTCCTGTTATTCTTAGTTATGATCATAATAATATTTATAGGCTTTTTTGTAAGGATTAAAAGAGGTAACATATGTCTAAATGCCTGGCACATACCAAGTGCTCAGGAACTATAAGCTGCTGTTGATAGTAGTACCATATCACTTATCGTTATGTGATTGGATGGATGGATGGATGGGGAAGATTCTGCCATACGTTTGTAATTTACCATACCATCCCAGCAATCCCTTATATAATATTTTTAAATCCAACAGACTTAAATAACATATGGCTCCTTTTTTTTTTTTTAACAGATTGATCCTGAATTAGAAAAAAAACTGAAAATGAATAAAGTGTCATTGGAATCAGAGTATGAGGTACAGTATGTAAATATAGTCTCTTTTATAACAGTCTTCCTAGTCAGTGACTGGTTCTGTCTGCCTTAAGGTAAACTTAAATTATTAACAGTGCAGAAAAAAATTATTTACCTTAAACATATGATATTTGGATAACTATGTAGTCATTTGAAAAGAAAATACAGATGGATCTATATTTCATATACTATAAAAGAGTAAATTATAGATGGATCAAGAATTTTAAAAAAAAAATGCTAAAACTACTAGGAAAAAAAAATAGGCATTCTTTTTGAGTCAGAAAAGCCTATATAAATCTGATAAAAAGCCCAGAAACTTTAAAAGTAAAGATTGATGAGTTCCTACTAAAAACTTCAAAAGTTTGGCCTAAAAAAATAATGTCTCTAAAATCACTAGTTAAATGAGAAATTGTAAAACTATTATTTGTCTTACTGTAATGAATTAATTTATTTAATTATGAAGAGCATCTGCGACTCAATATGGAGGAGGAGTTCAGCAATTCACTTGGTCAGTAGGAACATGGACAAAGCATGTTAAGAGTCCAGAGGAAGGGAAATAAATTTCTTTCTTAAACATATGCAGAGATGTTCAACTTATAGTAGGAACGTTACTTAAAATCATAAATGAGGCGTCATTTCCCACTCATTTTTTTTTTTTTTGATAAGAAAAATTCAAAGAGTTTTATAAATAGCACATTGTATTATAGAATGTGGTGAGGGAGGATGTTCTCTCTTTTCGTTTGTTCATTTTTTTGGCCATGGATTGTATTTTTTTGTTTCTTTATATGTTTGGTCATTTTGATTGAAAAGTGGACGTTGTGAATAATCAATTGAAGAGAATTAAAGTTTTAGCAGGCAGTTCAATTATTGGCTGATCATGTTGAACTTGGTTTTGTGCTTTATAAAGCAAGAACTGTGGAAAGGCTTTGGTGTTTCTCGAACCTTTCTCTTTGTGGGTCTTGTTTTCCAAATTGTCATCCCATAGGATCTTGTCAGGGTTTGGTTTTAAGCTTTGTTGGGTGAATATAAAGTAATATAAAGTAAGTCCTACTTTTGGAATAATCCTTACTCTTAAAGAGCAGCCTTTTTGGTGTTTCAGCTGGATGTCAGGATAGCAATTAGGTATTAAGTCCACTCTGACAGGGCTGAAAATCCAATATCGACTCTGCTTTCCCTTAGCCCTTCTTGACTCGGTTCCACACTCAATTCTGTAGCAATTGGCTGTTAACTAGTAATCCTTAGGGGGTCTTGCCCAGTACATGTACAGCTTACTCTTCAGGGACTCTGCGTATTTTACAGAATTAATGACTGCGTGTTTTGCAGAATTCTGCAGGGAATCTTTTCTTCACCAAAGAACTCTGAAGACTGGACCACTTTTATATAAAGTTCTGTCAACTTTAAATTCCATCTAAGAATTATTCTTACATTCTCTTAAACATATATGCTTTAATGTTATTTGGGTGAAGGCCATTCTTTCTTCAGACCTTTTTATAACTTTGAATCATTTCATAACTGT
This sequence comes from Rousettus aegyptiacus, assembly GCF_014176215.1. NCBI lineage: Eukaryota > Metazoa > Chordata > Mammalia > Chiroptera > Pteropodidae > Rousettus > Rousettus aegyptiacus. The sequence continues at coordinate 149,882,572 of NW_023416306.1, read as the reverse complement.
ACTTGAAAATCATTTATCTTTTTCTTGCACATTAAATTAATAGAATTTTGTTCATCCATATATATTTATTACAAATTCCTGGTAAACCATGAGTAAAATTTAGAGAATGATTTCATTCACTACTTCCCCATTATTTTGTCCTGTAACTTGCTGCTTCTCAGTGAAAGCATTATTGTCAGTAGTCATGCCGTGGAGGGTTTGTCTAGGAGTAGATTTTCTGTTTTGTTCTTTTAGAAACCATAGAATTTGAGTACTGAAGAAACCATGTAGACCATTTGGTCCAGCCTTTTTGTTCTTAGGAGGTAATTAGTGCCCTGATGGCTTCAATCACGTGCCTAAGGTTATACAGCTCATTAGTAAAAGAGTAATGCTTAGAATCCATGTGTCAAGGTAAACTTAATATTATTTTTCCTGTCTCTCTATATAAGCTATTCTGTGTTCCCCGAGTCTCTTTTTCTGTCTTATTCACTCAGTTTTGCCAGAACAGTCAAAGCAGATGTGTGAAAGTAATTGTCAGAAGGGTGAAAAAACATTTTTGTTCTTCCCTTTTATCCTACCTTTATTCCTTGAAAAGCACTTCACACTGACTGTAAGTACAATGACCCAACTGTAATTAAACTAGTATTTATTACATGAAAGGGCCTTGTTTATGGCAGCTATGGGGAATGTCTTTTCATTCTTAAGCTCAGGCTCATTTTTCAGGTGACGGACAAATCATCTTTATTTCCCTCTAGTAGACTTTAGGGTTTCCACCTTTGTTCTTTTTCTCCCATTTACTGCCATTGCCTGTGCTAACCTATGCTAGTCATTATCATGCTAGATCAACCTTCAGAGTTTAACTTTTAATTTTCCAACTTCTTCCCTTCTTTGTGCTCTGAAAAACAAAGCATGTAGACACTTTTATTTTTATTTTCATAGTTTTATTCTGATGGAGGAAAAGATAGGTATTAACATCAATAGCAAGCAAGAAAAATTCCAAATCCTAAGAAATATGTCATTGCTTCAATTATTATGCTTGATATGCAGTTGATTTATTTGTTAAAATTATAATTGAAGACCTACTGGATTCTTTCCACTCGTTTAGTCATTCATTCAGAGATGTCCTAATCAAAGCCACAGGATTCCTATACTAATATATATATACTTTAATTTTTATGGCTCTATAGAAGATAAAAGACTCTACTTTTGATAACTGGAAGAATATTCGAGGACCCAGGCCATGGGAAGATCCTGACCTCCTCCAAGGACAAAATCCAGAATTTCTGAAGACTAAGACAACTTGACTATGTTGATTCTTTTCCTCCCTCCCTCCGTTCATAACATGTTATCAACTGGAATTCCCACTACATACTCTTATCCAGTGGAAAGAAAATTCTAGACCTGCAGAAGCCTGGATATGAGTGTTTTGATGACAGATAATCTTGATAAAATGTCAAGTACAGGTTTTTACACTTTCCAACTCTTCCATCTGCAAATGAAAGTAACAGTATTGACCACATATATCATATACACTCAATAAAAATGGGAACAGTGCTACACAAAGAGTGTCATTTATTCCACTAGCAACTACCTACCCATGTTCCTTTTCCACTAGCCGCAGGGTAACATTTTGATACTTCAGTCTGATACTTGATGAGAATAGTTGGTCTGGATTCAAATTCTCACAGTAACATCAAGCGGCGATTTTATGTCAAATCTATGTAGGAAACTAATATTGATCACAGTCTAATAAGAATCTTGATACCTCACATGGGATGCTAATCAGTCTCCAAAGCAGCACCTAATGATTGTACTGATACTGTTAAAACATGTTAAAATTATATTGTTTCCAGTTAAAGCAAAAGTCATGAAATATTACACATTATACACAGATATGGTAAATTAGTTCCGGTAATCCACAGATGACTACAGTTTGGAAAACAGTGATTTAAAGTATGCTTTATGCCTTAGCATAATTTATATGCCGAAAAACAAAATCCATGACTATTCTTTGATCCATGAGAGAGTTGAGGGTCACAAGACAAAACCACCATCCTGAACATGAGGCAAATACAGAAAATCACAGTTTACCTGGAAGAAAAACCACTTGGACTCCACCACTGGAACCAGCATCAAGTTGGGAATATTTAAAGAGTAATTGACTAATTACTAGACACTGAGCACTGACTCGAGAGTTAAAAACTAGAGACCAGGCTGGGAGCACACTTCTTTGAGTTTTACTTTCTGGAGTGCAACCAGATTCTCACAGTGAGTATCAGAAAATTTCTTGTGTTTTCAGCAGGTGACGGAGAAAGTAACCATTTAGAACTATGCCCCCCAAATTCTGTTCTCCTTAACAAAAGCCTGGCCTCAAAGAAAGTATTTTGCTAGAGCCAAATCACACTGGGTTTTACCAGAACGTAACCAAATGGGGTAAGGGAAATAGCCAATTCCAGCCCCCTCTAGCCTTCATGTCTCAATTGAATAGAGGTTTGGAGGAGGAAGACAGAAGCAGTTCTGAAGGTCACATCTCAGTGGTCCATGATCACTAAGGCTGAGACCTAATCAATTGTAAGACTATAGAAAGTTACCCTCCCCCTCCACAATACTGCCACAAAACTTAAGGCCTATTTACAGAAATAAAGAATGCTTTTGATGGAGTCATCAATAGAGTAGACATGCAAAGAAAGGAAATAAGGGAAGGAAAGGGAAGAAGGAAAAAAAGGGAGAGGGAGAAAGGAGTAGCTATTTCAGGCAAAGCAGACTTCACAGCAGGGGAAACTGTCAGGGTTAAAGAGGGATAAAGGAGAGATAAAGGAGTCAATTCTCCAAGTAGACAGAACAGTCTTTAATGTGTTCGTATCTAATGACAGTAGCAAAATGCATGAAGCAATGAAATGAAAATTTGTTTTTTTATTTAAAGAGATCAACAAAATTGACAAGGCTTTAGCTAGGTTTACCAAAATTTTAAAAATATATATTAAAATCAGAAATGAAAAAGATTAGTAGCAACCTTGTAGAAATAAAGAACTATAAAAGAATGCTATGAACATGTGTATTCTAATAAATTAGATGATTTAGATGAAATAACATTCCTGGAAAGACACAACCTACCAAATAAGGACTATAAATCTGAATAGACCTATAATAATTGAATTAATATTTAAAAAATACCCAAAAGAAAAGCCAGATTCAGATGGCTTCATTGGTGATACCTTTCAAGTATTCAAAAGAAGAATTGATACCAATTTTTCCCAAACTTTTCCAAAAAATAGAAGAGGATGGAACACTTCCCAAGTCATTCTTTGCGGCTGGTATCCAGACTGGAAAAGGTTAAGTAAAACTATCTCAATTTGTAGATGACATGATCCTGTGTATGGAACATTCTATGAATCCACTAAAGCTATTATAATAAATGAGTTCAGCACTTATGGGTGTATGATGCACAAGCATGGTTTTGAGATTTGGTTACACTATAAGCCTCCAGGGCAGAGAAAGTTTCTTTTAACTATCCTGCACAATCTCTCCTCTTCTCTCCACAACACCAAGGACAGTGCTTTCTGAGCAGACCTAATGTGCAAAGTTTTTTCCTAGTCTTTCCTGGTAAGAAATGAATATATCTACCTAATTGATATCTTTTGCCTTTGAGAATGCATGGGAGCCTATCAGTTTACAATGCAGTTGATCAGTAGTGTTCTGTCATTGCCTTTAAATTCTCCACCCTAAAGAAAACTCAGCTATCTGACACAAAGTATTAGTAATCATTGTAAAATTTACTGAAGATTATAGATCTTTGGAAACGTGGCAGAGTGAGAGACATACCCAGATCTCTCCCCTTGAAACAACAATAAGCTGAACATCTAAAACTCAACAAAAAACACCCAAACTGCCCACGAGCACATCCGAGCATGGGATCTGTACATAAGAGCTACCACAGATCAGAACCCCAGGTGTCAGACAGTGGACTGGGAGAAATAAAGAAGCTGCCTCTTACAACCACTGGAGCTCCCTGCATGAGGAGGGGAAGGGGTGAAAGAGTGGCTAGTTCCCTGAATAGCCCTGCCTGGGAAATCTGTGAGCTCTCCATGGCCAGCTGGTGGCAGGACCCAGTCATTAGGACAGAAGGCAGAGGTGTGGCTGGCAGGAAAAATATAAAATAAGGATGCAAGAGGCTTAGACACCACTACTGGAAACAAAAAGAAAAGTGCCTTCTTTGCAACAGGCTAAAGAGAGACCTTTATATAAAAAATTTTCTTTCTGGAAAAAGAATATATTTCCATTAATGCCCAGGTGGAGAAATAGTCCATTAAACACCATGACCAACCAGATGACAAGGCATCTGAGAAATAAAGAGAAAAATCTCGAGAAAATAAAGTTACAGACATAGAAATATGCAACTTAAATGATAGAGAATTTAAGGTGGTACTTATGAAAAAACTCAGTGCTGAAACGAGTCATATCAACAATTTCAAGAATTGAAAGAACAACCAGATGAGCAGAGCAAAGAGATTAAAACCCTCAAAAATAACAGAATAGATCTTCTGGAATTGAAAAACAAAAACAAAAACAAAACAAACACACTGCAAGAGTTGAAAAATGAAATAGCAAGCTTGGGAAATAGAGTCAACTAAATGGAGGAAAGAATCAGTGATATAGAAGACATAAATCTAGAAATAAATCAGAAGGAAGAAGAGAGAAACCAAACAATGAAAAATGAAATTTTTAATTAGAAATTCAAGAACTAGCTGATACCATCAGGAGAGGAAACATAAGAATAATGGGCATTACCAAAGGCAAATAGTTGATGAGAATTTCCCAAATCTAAGGAATGAGCTGGAGCTTGGAATTTAAGAAGTCAATAGAACACCCAGTTATCTCAACCCATAAAGGCCTTCACCAAGACACATTGTATTAAGATTATTGAAAAAACAACGACAAAGACAGAATTCTCAGGGCAATCAGGGAGAAGAAAACGGTAACTTACAAGGTAAACCCATTAGATTATCCTCGGACTTCTCAGCACAAACCTCCCAAGTCAGAAAAGGAACGGAATGAAATATTTAGACTATTAAGTGAAAGGAACTACCAGGCTAGAATAATGTATCCAGCTAAGCTCTTCTTTACATATGAAGGAGAAATTAAGACTTTTCCAGACATACGAAAATTGAGGGAATTGTCAACTACGAGGCCTGCATTACAGGAAATACCAAAAGGGGTCAGTTCACCGAAAACAAAATGAAAAAAATACATAATTAGAAATAAAGGGACTAACAGGCAGATAGAAGCAGAAGAGTGAAACTCTTACTAAGAACAGGGCATTATAAGCTTAAATAATAAGAAGAGAATTATTATAACAAGATAGTAATGAACGTTCACCATACATAGGGACAAATAGAGATAATAATGACTGAAAAGGGGGGGGGATACAAGGGTCTAAATTTGCAAAGGGGGATGGAGATAAGGCATACACAAAAGAAAATGGACAACTATATATATATATATATATATATATATATATATATATATAATGTATATATAACTATCTTTTACATAATCCTAATGGTGACCACATGCCAAGATTTAGACCTGTAGTGTGTGTGTGTGTGTGTGTGTGTGTGTATCATAATATGAGAACCAGATGCAAAATCCACAAAAGCCAACCAAAATAAAGAAAACAGAAACACAGGGACAAGAAAGTAAGGGAAACACCGAGCTACCAGAAAGCAAAAAAATAAGACTATAAGACCTCATATTTCAATAATCACTTTATGTAAATGGATTGAACTCACCAATAAAAAGGCACAGCCTTGCAGAATGGGTGAAAAAATAAAACCCAAACATACGCTACCTCCAGGAGACACATCTCAGCTCCAAAGACAAATATAGACTCAAAGTGAAAGAGTGGGAAATGGTATTTCAAGCAAATGGCATTCAGAGGAAAGCAGGAGTAGTGGTACTAATATCAGATGAAATAGACTTCAAACTAAAAAAATGAAAAGGAAGATACTGAGGGACACTTCATAATGATAAAGGAAATCATGTACAAAGAAGACATAACAATTATTAATATCTTTGCTTCCAATCCGGGATCCATAAAATATGTAAAGCAATTACTAGCAGAACTAAAGGGAGAAACAGACCAAAACGCTGTCTTCGTAGGGGACCTAAATACCCCACTGTCAGATATGGACAGATCATCCCATCCGAAAATCAAGGAAATCACATCCTTAAATGACACATCAGACCAACTGGACATAATTGACATTTACAGAGCCTTTTGTCCCAAAACAGCTGATGATACATTCTTCACTAGTGCACATGGAACAATCTCAAGGATTGACCACATACAGGGACACAGAGATAGCCTGAGCAAATATAAGAGGGTTGAAATCATACCAACCACATTCACTGGACATAATGCTTGGAAACTAGAGATCAACTGCAGAAAGAAATGAGGAAGAACCACAAATACATGGAGATTAAACAACATACGAATGCAGAATAACTGTGACAGAGAAGAAATAAAAAGAACAAGAGATACATAGAAACGAATGATAATCCTAGCACACCATATAACACTTTTGAGACATGGCAAAAGTGGTCATAAGAGGAAGGTTCATATCATTACATCACCAAAAACATAAATGAGCCCCAATAAATAACCTCTCTATCTTAAAAAACTAAAAAAGGATGAACAAATGAAGCCTGAAGTCAGCAGAAAAATTGAAATAATCAAAATCAGAGCAGAAATAAATGAAATTGAAAACAAAAATAAATAGAAAGATATATGATAGATGATAGATAGATAGATACATGATAGGTAGGTAGGTAAAAAATAAAAAGATCGATCAATCGATCGATAGATAAATAAATACAGCACCGAGCTAGTTCTTAGAGAAGGTTAACAAAATTGACAAACCCCTGGGTAGACTCACAAAAGAAAAAAGACAAAGGACACAAACAAAATCAAAGTTGAAAGAGGGGAAATAATGATGCACACTGCAGAAATAAAAGGATCACATAAGAATAGCATGAAAAATTAAATAACACCAAATTTAATAACCTGGGAGAAATGGACCAGCACTTAGAAAAATGGACCAGCACTTAGAATCAAGAAGAACTGGAAAATCTAAATAGACCGATCAGCAGTATGGAAATTGAAACAATCACCAAAAACCTACCAAAAAGTAAAAGTCCAGGACCAGATGGCTTCACCGGCAAATTCTACCAAACATTCAAAAAAGATTTAATACCGATTCTCCTCAAAACTCTTCCAAAAGATTGAAGAGGAAGGAACACTTCCCAACTCATTTTATGAGGCCAGTATTACTCTGCTACCAAAACCTGGTAAAGATAACACAAAAAATAAAACTACAGACCAATATCTCTCATGAATACAGGTGCAAAAATTCTAAATAACATACGAGCGAACTGCATACAGCAACACATTAAAAAGGTTATACACAATGATCAAGTGGGCTTCATCCCAGAGGCACAGGGATGGTTCGATAGATGCATATCGATTAATGTGATACGCCACATACACGAATTAAAAAATAAGAATCATATGATCATATGCATAGCTGCAGAAAAAGCCTTCAGTGAGATACAGCACCCATTTATGATCAAAACACTTCACAAAATCAGGATAGAAGGAATGTACCTTAACATAATAAAGGCCACATATGACACGCCCTCAGGCAACATTATACTTAATGGTGAAAAGCTAAAAACCTTCCCTCTATCATCAGGAACAATGCAAGGCTGTCCACTTTCGCACTGTATTCAATATAACATCGAAGGTCCTAATGAGTGCAATCAGAAAAGAGAAAGGTATAAAAGGCACCCAAATAGGAAACGAAGAAATCAAACTGTCACTATTTGAAGATGACATGATTCTCTATACAGAAAACCCTAAAGACTCCGCAAGAACACTGCTAGAAACAATAAGCAAATACAGTCAAGTCTCTGGATACAAAAATCAATGTTCAAAAATCCGTAGCGTTCCTATACTCTAATAATGAAGTGTCAGAAAAAGAAGTGGAAAAACTAATTCCTTTTGCAATTGCGACACAAAAGAATAAAATACCTAGGAATAAATCTAATGAAATGTGAAGGGCCTATATAAGGAAAACTACAAGATTCCATTAAAAGAAATCGAAGATGATGCGAAGAAACGGAAAGATATTCTGTGTTCTTAGATTGGAAGAACCAACATAGTTAAAATGACGCATTACCTAAAGCATTATACAGATGTAATGCATCCCCATCAAAATCCCATTAGCATTTTTTTAAAGAAATGGAAAAAATAATTATCAGATTTGTATGGAATCACAACACCCCAGATAGCCAAAGCCATCCTGAGAAAAAAGAATGACGCCGGAGGTATCACTCTGCCCGACTTCAAATTATAGTACAAAGTAGCGGTAATCAAAACAGCATGATACGGGCAACAAAACAGACACACGGACCAGTGGAACAGAATCGAGAGTCCAGAAGTAAACCCAAATTCATACGAGCGAATAATTTTTGACAAAAAAGCGAAAAACAAACAGTAGAGAAAGGAAAGCCTCTTCAATAAATGGTGCTGGGGAAACTGGAAAGCCACCTGCAAAAGAATGAAACGAGACTGTTGTCTATCAGCACAACCAAGATTAACTCGAAATGGATTCAGGACCTGAATATAGCCCTGAAACAATAAGATGCATAGACGTAAACAAGGGAACTGAACTCAAGGGCCTAGGACTTAAAGAGGATTGTATGAATTCGACCTCAAAAGCGAGGGAAGTAAAAGCTAAAGTAAATGAATGGGGCTACATCAAACTAAAAAGCTTATGATCGGCAAAAGAAATCATCAACCAGGTAAAGAGACAATCATCCAAATGAGAAAATATATTTGCAAGCCATGCCTTCGATAAGGGCCTAATATCCAAAACATACAAAGAAATCATATGACTCAACAACAACAACAACAACAAATGATCCAATCAAAAAATGAGCAGAAGACATGAACAGACACTTCTCCCTAGAGGACATACAAATCGCCAACAAATTTTGGAAAAGATGCTCAACATCGCTAGCTATTAGGAAAAATGCAAATCACACCCACAATGAGATACCAACTCACCCCTGTTAGAATCGCTAAGATCAACAGGACAAGTAATAACATGTTGGAGAGGATGCAGAGAAAAAGGAACCCTCATACACTGCTGGGGGCATTGCAAATTGGTACAGCCACTTGGAAAACTGTTTGGAGGTTCCTCAAAAAACTAAGAACTGCTCTACCACATGATCCAGCAATCCCCCTTCTGGGTATTTACCCAAAGACTTGAAAACCCATATCTGAAAAGACATTTGCAAACCGATATTGATAGCAGTATTATGCACAGTGGTCAGGACATGGAAGCAACCGAAGTGTCCTACGATGGATGATTGGCTAAAGAAGCTGTGGGTCGTATATACAATGGAATATTACTCAGCCACAAGAAGAAATGAAATACTGTCATTTGCGACAACATGGATGGAACGCGAGATAATCATGCTAAGCGAAATAAGGCAGACAGAAAAAGTTGCAAATTGCGTGATATCGCTTATATGTGCGATATAAACCTAAAAGCAACAAAGGAGCAGGACAAAGAAACAGAGACTTATGGGCGGACTATAGACCGACTAGTGGTTACAAGATGATGGGGAGTGGGGAAGGAAGGGGGAGGTAGATGCAGTAAAAGGGGTCAAAAAATGTGGTGGCAGAAAGAAATCTAACTATAGGAGGTGAACACATAGTGTGTGTATATATATATATATATAGTTGTATATATACACACATATATGTATATATATGCATATATACACACACACATATATATGTGTATATGTACACATATATAATATATATACATATATACACACATATATACATACATACATATGCTTTACTGTAAAGTGAACAGCTGAAACTTACTGGCTTTAGTTAATGCCACCATAACAAAGTATATTTACAAAAAGGAAAAAGAACAATGGCTGATCTAGGTAAAAAAAAATTACAGTAGTTTCCTTCCTTTCATTTTTTCTTTTCTTTCCCTGTAGTCCTGTAGACATGAGCAGTATTTGGAAATTAGGAGGTTCTCCTGTGGAGACCAATTAGGGACTACGTTAATAGTTGGAAAGATAATAAGAGATTAAATCAGAAATGTATCAGTGGCAACAGAGAGGCAAGGACAGATGGAAAGGTTTCAGGGATACCACAGGGGCATGTTACTCTATGTCACCTGCATCTATACTATTATGTCATCTCAAATAATACTTGACAGGTGAGGCTTTCACTCACTCACCCTGGCAAATGGCTCATGTGGGGTCTTTTGCTAAAGCTAGCGATGTACTTAGGCACGTTCATTTGTGTGCCCATTAGCTTGCCATCTTCTTTACAGCAGGGATAATTCCTTTACATCTTTGTGTTCCTCAAGCCGTCTAAGGACCCACAAAAATGTGTGCTTGCTGGTCTTTGAATGAATAGAAAATAGGACTTCATAAATGCCTGAAGATTAAAGGCTAACTGGCAGTAAATGTTCTAGCATTAAAGGTTCGATAATAGCAAGACAGTACTCTGTATACTACCATTCAATCTAACCTTTTGTAGCACTTCAGATTTGTTTTTTCAATTAACCAGGTAAACACCCTGCCCTCCAAATTGCCATAGAGGCTCTAGTACTAGCTTCAAAATAACTTTTTTCTTTGGCTGATTTTATCGAGTGGCTATATGGCAGGGAGTGTTCTAAGAAGACCTTAGCGAGTGAGAGAGAGCCAGAGAGAGAGAGAAAGAGAGAGAGACACACACACACAAAACAGAGACAGGGAGACAGAGACAGAGACAAACAGAGACAGACAGAGACAGAGACCGACAGAGACAGAGAGAAGAGAATAAGACGCAACTTACTAATAACCATAGAACAGGTTCTGAAGGATTTTGCTCAGTGGGAACAAATCAGTTTTCCCAGCTACAGAACTATGCTGTACATATTGTCATGAAAAATGCACTTATAAGTACACTTGGTATAGTTCATGTTGCAGGAATATATCATCCTCCTATTGACTGTGGAGTTAATAATTTCCAAGGAGACCCCTGGTCTCTTTCTGCCTTCACCATGGCCCACGAGTTAGGCCATACTTTGGGTATGCGGCATGATGAAGAATTCTGTTTGTGTGGGCAGAGGGGTTGCATCACGAATGCCGTGAGAGTGCCAGCAGAGAGATTCAGCAACTGCACTTATGCGGATTTTGCAAAGACCACTTTCAACCAGGGATCATGTCTGCACACTCCTGCAAGTCTAGGGGAGGTCCTTATGCTGAAGCGCTGTGGGGACGGTGTGGTCGAAGGAGAAGAGGAGTGCGACTGTGGATCTGTGAAGCAGTGTGAACGAGATCCCTGTTGTCTGTCGAACTGCACTCTGAGGCCCGGGGCTGCTTGTGCTTCTGGGCTTTGTTGCAAAGACTGCAAGTTCATGCCATCAGGGGCACTCTGTAGACATGAAGTCAATGAACGCGATCTTCCAGGGTGGTGCAACGGGACATCCCATCAGTGCCCAGAAGATGGATATGTGCAGGACGGGGTTCCCTGTAGTGACAATGCCTACTGCTATCAAAAGGGATGTAATAACCATGATGAACGGTGCAGGGAGATCTTCGGCGAGGGGGCCAAGAGTGCATCTCAGAATTGCTATAAAGAAATCAACTCACAGGGAAACCGTTTTGGCCACTGTGGTATAAATGGCACGACATACCTAAAGTGTAATACCGCTGATATCGTTTGTGGGAGAGTTCAGTGTGAAAACGTGGTTGCTATTCCCCACCTGAGAGATGGCTCTGCTTTGCAGCATATTCACCGCAATGGCGTCACCTGCTGGGGTATCGGTTATCATTTAGGGGTGGACGTACCTGATGTTGGTGAAGTGAAAGATGGCACAATGTGTGGTTCAGGGAAGATCTGCATACACAAGAAGTGTGTCAGTCTCTCTCGCCCGTCACAAATCTGCCTGCCTGAGACCTGCAACATGAAGGGGATCTGCAATAATAAACATCATTGCCACTGGGGCTATGGATGGTCCCCACCCTCCTGCCTGCACAGAGGCTATGGAGGTAGTGTTGACAGTGGCCCAACATCTGCCAGAAGAGGAGCTTTATTTCCACTAGTTATGATTCTTAGTTTGTCTGTTTTGATTTTACTGGTGACTACTGTATTCATGTACCTTCAAAAGCACTTTGCTCCCAAGGAGACCAAGGCTCACCCTTCAGATTAAGAAAATGCCTTTTACTTAATATCCTATGCATTATTAAGTTTCAGTTTCTTGAAGGTAGAAATATAATGCATGCCTGAAAGTGAGCACTTTTCTGACAGCCTATGGAAAAATGAAGAAACCTTCCCTTTCGTCAGTGTCGGAAACATTGCCGTCAGGCAAAGGTAATTCCTCACATCTTACTAGCTACTGTCCATTGTTGTAAGCAGCAAATAGAGCTCCGCTTTCCCTCTGCGTAGGTCCTCGTTGTGTTTCTTGAGCGCAGATATGACGCGTAGAAAGGGCAGGAGACAGACCTATGAGGACTCAGGGTGAGCCTTGCCTCTCTTCATTTACTCCTAAAGTAAATTCTCAAGGTGCAGAGGACGCATGTCTTGTTGCCAACGTAGTGGATTCCATTTGCCAGCAGTTGGGTACCTATGCGATTCTGATTGGGATTGAGATTTGCAATCATGGATGTTTTCCCAATGACAAGCATGGAACAACTCAAGACTGACTGCAGGTACATGCCATGAGGAAAATTCTAGAAATCAGGTCAATGAATGTGACCTTCTAGAGGGACAGCATAAGACATCCCATCGGTGCCCTTGTTGGGAGCCGTTATGAGGTACTGAATGTATCACATAGCTCAGGTGATTCACACACATAGAAGTGTACTTTGCCCTAAAGGAGTTGCTGACCATGCTTTGACCTTGTGCAAGAATGCTCTGTTTACCACAGGAGTTCATGGGAACTAGGATGATGTGATGTGGAACTAGGATGATGTGATGTGGAACTAGGATGGTGCAGCATGCTTAGAGCTAAGCTCATCTCTCTGTACTTAGATGGAAGTAGGCGGGGCTAAATAAACTCGAGGCTGCAGTATTGACTGTTAGTCCCCCCCCCCATCATCTCTTTTGTCTCTGTCCTTTTTCTTAATCCTCACTACCCATTTCAGGCACCAATTGACTTGGCCGGCAGGCTCCGGCATGCCCAAGAGATGGATATGTGCAGAATTGGAATCCCCGCTGCTGTCAAAAGAGATGTAATAAAGTTGGGAAAATGGCTTAAATTTTCTAACATTCTGTTCCAAAAGCTAAAAACAAGGATAATAATATTGCTTGCCTCACTCAACCTTTTGGGTTTCTTTGGTAACCGAAAGAGAGAAAGAAAGACATTCTTCTTACGGTATAAACAAATCGTGGTGTGTTTAATGCCAACTCCTGACTCTGTCCCCTCTGTGCTCTCTACCCAAGCCCATCTGCTCTCTTTGCCTTAATCTGGAAGTTTGGGTATCCGCTTGGAGTACCTTCTTTGAATACCAGAAAATATTCTCCACGAGGGCAGGGGTCTTTGCATCCACTTTGCTCACTGTTGTGTCCCAATACATGGAACAGTGCCTAATATGCAGCAAATATTTAAGTGAAGTAATTCACATAAATGGATTATTAATTGTATGAAATTTATTCAGAAATGTAAAAGTAAACCTTCAATCTGTTTGTAAAACTACTGCAGCTCTTGCTCAAAATTGAACACTAAAAGTTTAAAATACACACATTTTTAATGCTCCCTTTGGTACCTGCCCTTCATCAATCTCTTTGTCTCCCACTTGTCTTCTCCTCAGCCTATTCTTAGTGCTTTTGGAAATCCTCTCTTGAAAATACAGATCTAAGCAGATACCCTCTCTATAGGGTCCACATAACTTCTGAATGCCACTCTTTGTAAATGGAGTCAAATGACCTTTTTGCCATTATTTTTCATTATGTTTTCTAGACTTTGATAACTTTAATACAAAGTGTCCTGATTAGAGCCTTTTTATGTCAAGATAACTGGGTGTTCTGTTGTTTTCTTGAATTCCAAGCTCAAGCTCATTTCTTAGATTTGGGATATTCTCATTACCTATTTGTCTGAAAATGCTTTCTAATACTTGCTCCTTTTCCTCGCCTTTGATAATGCCCATTATTCCTTTGTTTTCTCTCCTGATGGTATCAACTAGTTCTTGACTGTTTCTTTTATTATTTTTCATTCTTTGGTTTCTTTCTTCTTCCTTCTGATGTATTTCTAGATTTCTGTCTTCCTTATCATTGATAATTTCTTCTTTTTGATCAACTCTATTTCCGAAGCTGGCTACTTCATTTTTCAACACTTGCAGTGTGTTTTTCATCCCCAGAAGTTTTGTTTCGTTCCTTTTATGAGCTTCAGTCTTCTTGTTCTCCTCATCTAGTTGTTTTTTCAGTTCCTGAAATTGTTGATATGAGTTGTTTTGGATCTCATTGAGTTTTTTCAGAAGCACCATCCTGAAGTCTTTGTCATTTAAGATGCATATTTTGATGTTTGTAAGCTTATTTTCTGGAGATTTTTCTCCTTCTTTCTGATATGCCTTGTCATCTGGTTGGTCCTGGTATTTAATGGACCATTTCTCCACCTGGGCATTAATGGAAGTGTATTCTGTTCTTTATCCAGGAAGATTTATTAAATAAAAATCTCTCTTTTGCCTGCTGCAAAGAAGGTACTTTTATTCTGTGGTAGCTCTTATGCGCCGATCCCACACTCAGAAGTGCTGGTGTGCAGTTTGGGTGTTTTTTCTTGAGTTTAGATGTTCAGCTTATTGTTGTTTCAAGGGGAGAGATCCAGGGATATCTCTCACTCTGCCAGGTTTCCCAAAAATGATTAGCCCACTTTGCATCCTTTGGCTATTTTCTGTTTTGAATATACTTGGCTGTATTGTGCACCTGCCCATCAGTACATGCAATTCTCATTGTCAAAATGCTGTTCACTGCCCTGCATACCACCGTGCCACCTTCACCCTGCCCTAAAAACTCCAATTTTTCTCTTAGCAGAGGTTATACATCATATCTTTATGAAAAGCAAATGTGGTCAACCTTGCCTTAAAGGATGAATGCTTCCTTCTGGAAATGTGCATCCATAATCACAACACTCTTCTCTATATTGTGGACTTTAGCACTGTAATAGCGCTAATCCTTGGCTTCAGAAGCCCCAATAGCTGGTAGAAAAGCAAAATTAGTAGAACTGGCCAAAAGGAACCCAGAGGAGATGGGCAATCGGTACATAAGGCAACTAAACGTGAAAGCACACTTGAAAGTGCAGCAGTTGAATTGTACACTTGAAAAGTAATATCATTTTATTAACCAATGTCACCTAAATACATGTAATTTAAAATAAAAATAAGTAAATAATGAAATAAGCAAATAATAACAAACTTTGTAAAACCATGAAGGAAGGGAGGGAGGGAGGGAGGAAGGAAAGAAAATATTTGGCAGCTTCCTATTGCTTCAGGCCAACTGATGTTTAACCAGTTACACAGGATGACACCAAAATCTCAGTGTGATGTGAGTCAGTTGTGTTTCTATAGCTATTTAAAAGCTCGAGTAAGTCAGATAACTGTTAAAACATTGAAAATTTCTCCTGACCTAAAAAACTAATGTTAGGTCAATCATTTTGTTAGGAATGGCATATGGAGTTAGAACTACTCATTTTGTCAAATGTATAAAAAAGAGGCTAAATCACAGAGAAGTCCATTCAAACTTTAAAAACCATTTCAATTGGTTTTAAGTGTACTGTTCCTTAGCATTAAGTAGAAAAATATTCTGCGTCCACCAACAATATCCACTTCCCAGACTTTTTCATTATCCCAAACAGAAACTCTGTACCCATGAAACAATAACTTCCCATCTCCCCTCCCTCCCTGGTATCCTTTAGTACACGTCTGTGTCTTTGAATTTGCCTATTGCCAGTACCTCATATGAGTGCTATTACACAATATGGGTCATTTTCTGACTGGCTATCTCACTTAGCTTAATGTTTTCAAGGATCGTTCAGGTCGCGGCATGTGTCAAAATTTCATTTTTAAGGCTGAATAATATTTCATTGTACGTGGATAGCACATTTTGTTTACCCATTCATTTGCTCACGGATGTTGGGGTTGTCCCCACCTTTCGGATATTTTGAGTAATGCTCCATCAAAACTGATGTACAAGGGTCTGTGTCCCTGGTTTTAGTCATTTGGATATATAACTAGAAATACAATTTCTAGATCATATGGTAATTCTATATTTAACTTTTTGAAACGTCCCAATTGTTTTCCACAGCGGCTCTACTCTTTTACATTCCCACCGGAAATGCACAGCCTGAGGGACATAAACAACAAAAAGTTATTTTCTCATAGTTCTGAACACCAGTAGTCCAAGCCTGATTTTCTGGCTGATTTTTTTTTCTGGTAAGAACACCTTTCCTGCCTTTCAGGTGCCACCTTCTCCCTTTGTCTGCTGCGCATGGTATTTCCTCAAGAAAGAGCAAGCTCTCTGGTGTCTTTGCTTATAAGGACAGTACCCTCTGCATCAGAGCCACACCTTTATGACCTCATTTAAACCTCATTACTTCCTAGAGGCCCCATCTCCAAATACAGCCACTCTGGGGGGTTAGAGCTTCAACATACACATTTGGGGGAACGCGAACTTTTGGTTCGTAATATTCTCCCCCTGACGCCTCAAAATTGCATCCTTGCGTGCAAAATACCCCAACATTTTCAAAAGTCTTACTCATTCCGGCATCAGCTCTAAAGTCCAAAGGTGCATCTAAACATTATCTGAATCAGAAATGGGTAACACTGAAGGTATGTGTCATCCTAAGGCAAAATTCCTCTCCTGCTTTGAACCTGTGTAACCAGACAATTTGTGTGCTTCCAAAATACAGTTGGTAAGACAGGCACAGGATAAACTTACCCATCCTCAAACTGAGGACTAGGAAATAAGGAAGTGCATCAAGTGTAAAGAAACGAAGCCTTTCTGGTCTTTACATAGTGGGTTCCCAGGAGCCATGACAATGATGTCAACTTGCATGGAAGGAGAGTGCCCTTAAGGTGTGATCATAAGGCCACGAACAGGGGACACCAGCTGCTATGTGCAGGGGCTGGTAAGCAGGACGATCTCACTTTGTAAGGCCCATGCAAGCTCAACATCTTACATAGGCGATACTCAAGCCTAACCCTGTCGTGTCACAGATGGTGTGCTAGGGCCTAAGGCGCTGACCTTCTGACCCGTCATAGCCACTGGCGTGGTTTCTCAGAGGTTTCTGTGGATATTCTGGAGCAATGCGAAGATAGGTTATTCTTGGCTGGGCCTTTCCTTGGTCGCTGTGGACCTTTGATTTTCCTCCCTCGAGCTCCTATAAAGTTAGTTCTGATAGTTCAAGTTGTCTTTTCAGTTTACTGTGAGGGAAAGAGAGCTTGAAGCTTCCCAGTTTGCCATTTTACTGACGTCACTCTGAACGTGCAACTTTTAAAATCAGCACGGCTTCACAAAACTACACAGGCTAGTTCATTAAAACCCTCAAATTGTTTCAGAACTGCCACTTTGGAGCAAATATGGTCACATTTCATTTTCTGCCATAAACAATGGTGTGAAATATAATGATTACAAAATCCATGAAATCCTGTCTCATTTCCATATACAGCCAGACCTCTTTACACATGTCCTGTTTTGCTTGGCTTCCTGTATCACTTGCTCCTTTTTTTTTTTTCTGTCTGTTATAGCAGTAGAGCCTATTTATACCTTAAGAATGCATTTGCTTATCAAAGAGTAACTTCTATTTGCGTCCTTGACATTCTTAAGAGCCTTACCTAGTTTACGACCGTGATTCGTTTAAAGATCTCATGAAGTTCTTCAACTAACTACATGAAACAGCCTCAAAATGTCTCTACACTCATATCAAAGACACCTAACACTTACCAACCTCCTTCTCCTCCCAAAAGACCCCCACCACCCCCACCCTGCCTGAATCCGGTAGATAATGTAAGTCAGCACAAGTTTTGTGAGGTGAGACACAGGAAATCAATTACAGTGAAGGAGAATTTTGAAAGGGTAAAGATACACACGTGACTACGCGAAACCTGCTCATTTCCAAATCGTGTTCAGAAACACTCCTGCTCAGATCATTCAGGTGCCTTATGAATTTATGCAACATTCTGCCTTGTGTCTTTGCTGGCTGTAGTGTTCCAGGGCCTGAACGCTAAAAGCAGCTTAATTACCCTTCAAACACGACCATCCTAGTGTCACCCCTATCCTCACAGCTACCCTCACAATCGACATTTCCCAGTCACATAAAATATACATGGTTAACTTACTATTACTCTTTCCCGAATGGCTGGTCCTTTCTATTTGTTCCATTTCCCAGTAATCCTAAAGACATCTCCAATGTTTGCATTTATCGATTTTCGAATATTTACCATTACAATTAGTTTTATTCGCCTTTATAGCTTTCATAAATCATTTTTTGGATATACTTAGAAATCACTTGTTTTCATCAGGCCCAATTCATTTCAGGCTGAGATCAAGGCGTGCTTGTAACTTTTCAAATATTCGTCACTGCAGTAATGTCGAAAAAATCTTCCAGTGTTGCATGAAACACATTGAAACTGTTAGTTGCTTTTTTTGTATGGCCTTAGTTGTAGGACTTTAGGATTCAACTACATTTCTGGCAATTCTTAATGATGGTCGCTCTGTAGATTAGTTGTAATGTTGATGTGTTCATGAGAGGAGTCGAGCACAGTGTTCACCTCTCCTGCCATCTGAACGAGAACTCTCTCCATATGTTCTTCTTTTCTAAATATTAATGTGGTGTTACTCTTCCCAACTAAAGATGTGAGCCACAAGAGAAGAAAGCAGATGAGATAAGGGATTCTCTGTAACTTCCTTATATTGAGTTGAGTGCATTCACGTGCAATTGAATGTTGAAATGATTTTTGCAAAGGTAAAGAAGATGGTGTGTGTGATTATGTAATGATGTGTTCTGTTCTTGAGTGGGTCAAAAGAAAGGTGAAGTCAGAAATTTTATAAAAATAATAACTTTTTTGAGTTAAACTAAACGTAAAAAAGATACGCAAATTTTTAAAGGTGCTGCTTAATGAGGTTTGTTTTGTCACTACCACCCTGTCTTAGTTCGTATGGGCTACTATAAAAATAATACTGTAGACTTGGTAGCTCATAAACATGACAACTTTATTTCTCATAGTACTGGAGACTATAGAAAGTCCAGGATCATGTCACCAGCCACTTCTGTGAGAGTTTCTGAAACTGCCGTACCTGTAAACCATATGAGGCCACATTCGTTCCCTTCTGGAGTGCATGTCCTTGGTGCATCTAGCTTTTGCACATAAAACTATTTATCTTTAAAACTTTTGCCTACTATCTGATTTCTACCCTGAGAGGACAGGTACTCCTATTCTCGTAACAGTTTCTTTCCATCATCATGTCTGTGAGATACTTTCTTTTACACACACACAAACACACACACACACACACACATATTCTTATTGCATGTATCAAAAGTTTGTTCTGATGTAGTAAGGATTATTGCATTGCACAAATGTACCAGTTTATTTATCCAGTCAGCTCTTAAGTACTGGTTGTTTGTTTCCTGCTTGCGGAATAAATTGAAAACCAATACTGCTATGAACATTCACATACAAGTCTGGAAAATCTGGATTGGAACAACTAGGACATAGGGAGTTATAAGTTTCACTCTATAAGAAACTATTATTATATACCTTAATTTTATGCCCATAAGATCTATTTACTTTTTCTTTCCATCAATCGCCTACAAGTGCATTCAACTTTTATAAAGTATAAGAGTATATAATCCTCTCCTTAAAATTCCACTCTCCTGTCCATTCGTTATTTTAATTACATGTAGATCCCTTACCTCCTCTAGGCTTGAGGGGGAAAAAAAACCACAAGTCTGTTTGAACTGCACGAAAACCACTTACTCTTCCCCTGTGGTGTCTCCAAGAGAACAAGGCGATCATTAGGCCCAGGATGCCCACACCACTGAGCACAGCCTCTCCCAGTGAGCACACCATTGTTATGTAATAGCTGCCCCCTCCTTCTTCCACCCGTATGCGGGTGCCCAGTACCCAGCCTCTCTCTGCTCTCCTCCTGACTACACTGCTGGGAAGTTGCTGTTTCAGAGTTAGTCGTGCCTGCCTCCCACTGGACTGAAGTTTCTGTGGTAAGAGGCTCCTTCTCTCATGGGGCCCGCCTGGGCCCAGGCCCACCTGACTGGTAACCTCAGGCTGCCTCTGCTCTGGCTGCTCCTGTCCCAGGTTTGCTGCTTCCATGACCTACCAGGCTGGCGCTTCACTTCCTCTGAAGTTGTGATCCCCAAGAAGGTGTCTCACAGGGTGGATGGAGCTGGGGTACCAGCCCAGCTCTCCTACAAGATTCGCTTCAGGGGCCGCAGACATGTGGTTCACATGAAGGTCAAGAAGAGCTTGCTGCCCAGGGAATTTCCTGTTATCACCAATAATGATCAAGGTGCCATGCAGGAGGACTACCCCTTTGTTCCTCGAGACTGTTACTACTATGGCTACCTGGAAGGGGTTCCTGGGTCCCTGGGCACACTAGACACTTGCTATGGGGGTCTGCATGGCATGCTGCAGGTAGATGACTTTACTTATGAAATCAAACCTCTGGCGGCTTCGTCCAAATTTGAGCATGTGATTTCTCTGCTTGTGTCAGAAAAAAGATCATCGGAGGTTGAAAGGTGTAACGTTAAAGCGGGATATCCAAACCAAGCATATGAAGAGGCAGTACTTGCTGAAACCCCTAGAGCAGGCCCCGTGTATTTGTGGTGGCCGCATCGGAAATTCTTAAAACTTCACTATACAGTTTCTAACTCATTATATAAGATGAGGCCTAATATGACACAAACGATAGAGAGTGTGGTGATGCTAAACAGCATAGTACATACCATTTACCAACAAAATCTTCTAAATGTCTACATACGTGTTTTATGCATATGGACAGACAAAGATATGACACAGCTATTGGGACCTGGTCGTCAGGTTACAGAACAGTTTGGTTTGTGGAAATTGCATGAGATGTTTCCAAAGATTCCTCATGATACTTCAGTACTTCTTACAGGACACAAACTTCATATAAATATATATTATGGACACTATGATGGAGTATGCAACCCCAACTGGGGGTCAACATTTGTATATGTAAAAAATTATCATATATTTTTAGCTGCCACTATGGCAGCACATGCATTAGGTCATAACATGGGTTTCTTTCATGACGGCCCTGGTTGTAAATGTTTTCGAAGAACCTTCTGTGTCATGGCTCCTACGCCTGGTCTTAATGATATGTTGAGCAATTGTTCTTATGAGAGATTGCATCGACGGTTTAACATGTGGGATCCTTGTTTGAGTGTAAAAATGGCACCATATGATAATTTTCCTTATGTAGCTCCTCGTTGTGGTGACAAGATCATAGATCAGAATGAAGAATGTGACTGTGGCTCCCTAAGAGAGTGCGCCGAGGAAAAATGTTGCGAGACTGATTGTACCCTCTCTTTTGGCAGTAGTTGCAGTGAAGGAGGTTGCTGTGTTAACTGTAAACATGCTAGAGCTGGATGGATTTGCAGACACGTACTTGGCATCTGTGACCTACCAGAATACTGTACCGGTGAATCTCATATTTGTCCAGACGATTTCTACATCCAGGATGGAACCCCATGTTCAACATTAGCAGTTTGTGTGAAAGGAAACTGTACTGATCGTAATACGCAGTGTCAGTCCCTGTTTGGCTACAAAATAAAAGACGGTTCTCCAGCGTGCTATAGCACATTGAATGTGCTGGGTGACCGATTTGGAAATTGTGGGGTGAGAGTGTTACGAGGAGGAGGAAAAACTGTTAAATGTGAAGCAAAAGACGTTTTGTGTGGAATGTTGCACTGTAGTGGTGTCAAAGAAGTTCCTGGTGCAGGTGAGCACACTACATTTCATCAAATACTGGTACAAGATGCTCAACAAGAAAAATGCTTTGGGTTTGATGCACATTTCGGGACTGAAGTGCCAGAATTTGGGCTTGTAGTGGATGGTGCAACCTGTGGACCAGGACAATTCTGTCTTAGACAGAACTGTACTTTTTATCAAGACATGGGTTTTGACTGTGATGTCAAGACATGTAATTTCCGAGGGGTGTGCAATAACAAGAAACATTGTCACTGTCAGCGAGGATATGGACCACCAGAGTGTAACAGAACAGGACCAGGTGGTAGTATAGATAGTGGCCCTCCTCCACCTGTCAGAGAACGAGGTTTCCGCGGCAGAATAATTTTTAATGTAAACCAGGCACTGGTCCTGGCGTTTACTCGTTCATTACTTATACTGCTTTCAGTCATAGTTGGAGGCCTTCTACGATTCAGTACAGAAGATGAATAGTAATCTATAACCGGGAAAGAAACATAAACCTTTGAACTTGACTCAATGCTAACTGGAACCGACGCAATGGGGAACATCACCGTGGCACTTACTGGTAGAATGATCAATAATCACTCTGATAATTACTTAATCCTATAGCTATTCTGAGGTGGTCCTCTAGAAATAAAATGACTTGGCAATTTAATAAGGATCTATGTGTTTCAATTCATTGAATATTTCATGTGTGGTCACGTGGTTAATATTCTTGTAGATGATAGTAGGAACTCTTAGATTCACTAAAAATAGGACCAGTCCTTATTTAAGATGTTGATTCAAAGTTTTACATATGCACCTGTAGCAAATCTTATACGTACTTTTTACAAACAGTTCTCCCCAAATGGTTATGTACTAGATTTTTGTAATATGCTCATTTTATTTTCTTGTTAGACAAGTAGCGTACAAAGTAAGCATTGGCAGAATCAGTAGGAAGATCATACTTTGTGTCATAGGCACCTGAACTTCAACATATCTTCTGCTTGGTAAGTATATGATCTTGGACATTCTCCCTCAAAGTTTCTGGATCAGAATGTTACATGGAGAGGTGAAATGTACTTATCCAGGATTTCGTGATTATAAAAGAAAGCAGCTAAGAAGGGCAGTTAATACATGCCAGCTGTCAACATTCCCATCATTCTCGTTATTCTTGGATTTTGCTAAACACAGGTGTTCCAAATATGATGATTTTAGCACTTTGTTGTCTTTATCGTAAAATTAAAACATAAAAAGCCATATATTACTGATATATCACATCTTAAGGCCTCTGATTACGTTTTGTGTGGAATGTTGCACTGTAGTGATGTCAAAGAAGTTCCTGGTGCAGGTGAGCACACTACATTTCATCAACTACTAGTACAAGGGGCTCAGCAAGAAAAATGCTGAGCTTCTTATAGCTGTTAGCAAATCGATCTGTGAAAATCTGTCCTAACATCAAGCTGGACGACAGACGAGAGATTCAGCTGTACTTTAGAGATGATATTGTCCTTTGCGCCAGTGCGCTTTTCAAAAGGTTCGCTAAGACATAGTTGACATGTAAGGTTTTATCAGTTTTAATTATAATGATTTGGTATTTGTGTATTTTGCAAAAGGATCACCACAGTAAGACGACGTAATACCTCTCACCATCCATAGTTACAATTTTTTTGTTATTGTAAGGATAACTTTTCATTAAGATCTGGTCTTTTAGCAACTTTCAAATATACAATATAGTATTATGAATGATAGTCATCATGCTGTACTTTATACCTCCTTTATAACTGGATATTTCTTTTTGTATAACTTATTTTATTTTATAACTGGAAATTTCTACCTCTTGTCTTCCCTTACTCATTTTTCAAAGCCTCAAACCTCCACCCCTGGCAACCTCCACTCTGTTCTCTTTATTCTTTACCAGTGTATTCGTGATGGGTCCTCTCTTTTCATATAATAGATGTAATGAGCAGGCCTACTTCTCTCAGCCTTCATGTGCCACTTCCATGGACGAATAAACATTTACAGGAGCCTAGCATAAGCTGTTCTTTATTCCTCTTCTAAAAGTCACTTTAGAAGTGAGTACACCCCATCTCTTGGGATGATGTCTTTGGCAGGATGATTCTTGAAACTACCTGAGTGTGTAATCTCATTTTTTCATATCAGGGCTTGTAAATGTCCAGCCAGGTAATGCTCAATATGGTACAACAGTCCAGCTACTGAGGAGCAGCCAGTAATAAAAGAGGACAACTCCTTGTCAGAGATAAGCTCTGAGGGTTCATATGGATCTGCAGAGCCAATATCTTCAGGGACAGCTTCTCAGATGTCACCATCTCTTAATGTTTCTGTGTTTTCAAAGCATGACAGACTAGCTCTGGATGGTCCTGTAAAATCTCTGGAGCTCTTGGACTCCACATAATCCCGTGATTGCTCCTCAGCTACAATTACTCTTCCCTACCAGGAGATAGAACCCCTGATAGACAACTAAATAGCTTTCTAAATTTCACAAATAACCTTGAACTTTCAACAAACAACTGTAGTTACCCTAGTTTTCATAACCTTTTTTAGGACATCAACCAAATTTAGTATTAACTAGTCAAGTCTGCCATTCTCGTAGGCATTGTTATTTTCATATCTCTCCAATGTCTATACAACTACACAAGAAAGAGTATTTCCTGCCTTCTGATCCTTTTCCTATGTGATCTTTACTACATTCTTCAGCATTGGACTACCACTTTGTGCTCAGGATTAATGTTTTCTCACATTCTTCTTCGATAGGCTGGTCGATGCCACCTGAGTGTTGATTTCAGACCACCCTCAGCACTGCTGTGTGAATCCAGGTGTTTTGAGAAAGAGATGCCAAAAGAAAGTTAGACATTCAGGACGTTTACTGAGAGAAACGTGTATGAAGATAAAGGGGAAGGGGAAAAGACTTTGGTAAAGATGGCAGAGTAGGTAAATGCTGTGCTTACTTTCTCTCATGAACACATCAAAAAACACAACTAAACTGCAGAAAAACCATCACTGAGAATTTCCTGAAGTCTGGCTTCACACAAATTTTTTGTATAACATATTTTATTTTATAACTGGAAATTTTCTACCTCTTGGCTTCCCTTACTCATTTTGCCAACCCCCAAACCACCTCTGGCAACCTCCATCTATTCTCTGTATTTTTACCAGTGTATTCATGATGGGTCCTCTGTTTTTATATAACAGATGTAATGAGCAGGCTTACTTCTCTCAGCCTTCTTCTGCCACTTCGATGGAAGAATAAGCATTTACATGTTGCCTAGCATAAGCTGTTGCTTTATTGCTTCTTCTAAAAGTCACTTTAGAGGTGAGTACACTCCATCTCTTAGGATGATGTCTTTGGCAGGATGATTCTTGAAACTACCTGAGTGTGTAATCTCATTTCTTCAATAGCAGGGCTTGTCCAGCCAGGTAATGGCCTGTATGGCACAACATTCCAGCTACAGAAGAGCAGCCAGTAATAAAAGTGGAAACTCCTTGTCGGGGACAAGCTCTGAGGCTTGACGTGGATCTGCAGAGCCAATATCTTCAGCGGCAGCTAGCTACTCATGTCATCATCTCTTAAAGTCTCTGTGTTTTCAAAGAGTGACAGACTAGCTTGGGATGTGCTTGTAAAGTCTATGGAGCTCTTGGACTCCATATAATCCTGTGACTGCTCCTCAGCTACAATTACTCTTTCCTACCAGAGACAGAACCCCTGATGCACAACCAAACAGCTTTCTAAAATTTACAAATAACCTTGAACTTTCAACAAACAAGGGTAGTTACCCTAGTTCTCATAACCTTTTATGGGGCATCAACCCAACTTAGTATTAACCAGTCAAGTCGGCCATTCTTGTAGGCATTGTTATTTTCATATCTCTCAAATTTCTATACTACTACACATGAAAGAGTATTGCCCTCTCCCTGAAACTTTTCCTAGGTGATCATTACTACATTCTTTAGCATTGAACTACCACTTTGTGCCCAGGATTAACATATTCTCACAATCTTCTTTGATAGGGTTGTCATGTCAGCTGAGTTTTGATGTCAGACCACCCTCAGCACTGCTATGTGAATCCAGGTGTTTTGAGAAAGAGATGTCAAAAGGGAGTTAAACATTCAGGATGTTTACTGAGGGAAACATATGAAGATAAAGGGGAAGGGGAAAAGACTTTGGTAAAGATGGCAGAATAGGTAAATGCTGTGCTTACTTTCTCTCATGAACACATCAAAAACACAACTAAACTGCAGAAAAACCATCACTGAGCATTTCCTGATGTCTAGCTTCACAAAAGTTTTACAACTAAGACATGTAAAAGAAGCTGCTTTGAGACCAGTAGGAGAAGTGGAGATGCAGAACACGTCGGTCCCACATCTGCCTGTGGTGGTTAAAAATTGGGTGATATATCTCAGGTGTGGAGGCCCTCCTGGAGGAGGAAGGGGTCCCAGCCCAACACCGAGCTCTCCTGACAGGGTTCCAGTTCTTCAAGAGGAGACGTCCCCACAACTTCAGTCTATGAAAAAGAGAGAACATTGTGGACGAGTGAGTTAGAAGGCACCTGGAGTCCCAGGAAATCCTCTTAATGAGCCCATGCACAGACTTACTTACTGACAAGCTCTCTCACTCTGAGCTTTAGTGCTGGAGAACTAGGTACAAAGCACCAAGGACACACGAGGAGGAACTGAATAGTCTGGCTTCAAGATGAGGGCTGGAGGAGCAGCTTTCTCCCAGACAGAAGTTTTGGCACAATCCATTGTCACTCGTTGAGCTCTTCATGCTCCCGGGATGCAGACCTAGGCAGCCACCATATATAAGTCTCCATCACCCTAGCTAACACTGGTGATTCCCTAAGACCACACCCCACTGAACTAAAGGGCCCACCTGTGCATCTTTCAGTGGCTTTTTCATACAAATGGCCTGTTTTGGCTCATGTTGGCTCATGCCGTTGATTTCCTCAAGTCTCTCAAAGGCTCACAAAATGCCAACAAATAGCATCTAGCCTCAGCGTGCCCCATACCTCATGCAGTGCAGCCCCAACCCTATCATTAGGGGCAGCGTCCTCGGTTCATGGCTTGGACTGTTCAGGAACCTCTATGCCCACGATGGATGGTGGCGATCTGCAGATTGCTTTGTGGCAGATTGCCAGGTTGCCCTGGAGTAGGAACAGTTTGTGGCTGAACTTTACCTGAGCCAGGGTCCCTCCCAGGAGACCTTGTGTCTGGTGTACTCTATCGCCGGATTTTGACCACGCAAGGGTCCAGACCAGAGGTGAACCCAAGGATGACAACCAAAGGGCATGCTGGGCAGGCACCAGAGATCTGCTAATGTGAATCCTATTCCACAGGACCCCGGGCACAACAGCTCCTCCATTGTAGTCCCTGGCCAGTCCTTACAACCAATCAGCTTGATTGTAAATCCTTCTCATGGACAGGCAAACAGCAACGGAGTCTCAAAGACAACAGGAAGGCACACACGACCCACGCAAGGAACACACCTGGAGCACCCTGCTCTGGTGACCAGGGAGACTGCCCCTGTGTCTCCCACATAACACCTACTACATAAATCCATGCTGCTAATCCTGGGAGACTCGGCAGCCCTACCTAATATACAGAAACATAGGGAGACAGCAAAAATGAGGTGGGCAAGACACGAGTCTCCAAGGAGTGATCAGAATAAAGCTCAGGAAAAACAACTAAACAAAATGGAGACGAGCAATCTCCTCAATGCAGTTTAAAACCCTGGTTATAAGGATGCTCCATGATCTCAGTGAGTACTTCAGCAAATAGATAAGAAACATAAAAATGGAGATAGAAACACAAAAAAGCAGTTAGAAATAAAGACTAAAATGACTGAAATGAAGTCCACATTACAGGATCCCTCAACAGGAGGGTAGTTTAAGGGGCCTCTGTGACAACATTAAGAGTTCCCATATTTGCATCACAGAAGAACCAGAAGGAGAAGAGAGAGTGCAACAAATTGAAAACCTATTTAAAGAAATACTGGCAAAAATTCCCTAAGCTCGTGAAGGAAATAGACATACAAGTCCAGGAAGTTCAGAGGGTCCCAAAGATGATGAACCAAAAGAGGCCCTCACCAAGACACATCATAATGAAAATGGCAAAGGTTAAGGACAAACGGAGAATCTTAAAAGCAGCAAGAGGAAAGCAATTAGTTATGCTAAGTGAAAGAAGTCAGAAAAAGACAAGTACCATATGCCTTCACTTACACGTGGAATCTAAAGAACAAAATAAATGAACTCTAAAATGAAAACAAATTCATAGAGACAGAGAACACAAAGTTGAATGCTAGATGGGAGGGGGTGTGACTGGATGAAAAAGGTGAAGAGATTAAGAAGTATAAATTGGTAGTTCCAGAACAGTCATGGAGATGCGAAGTACAGCGTAGAGAATATAGTCAGTAATATTGCCATGATTACGTGTGGTGCCAGATGGGAGCTAGACTTACTGGGGTGTATCACTCCATAAAGTATACAAATGTCTTATCTTTATGCTGGATACTTGAAAGTAATATAGAAAAAATTTTATAGGAATTAGTTACATCAAAGAGGGTTCCCATAAGACTATCAGTTGATTTGTTAACATAAACTTTGCAGGCCAGAAGGGATTGGCATGAAATATTCAGAGTGATGAAAAGAAGGACCTACAGTCAAGATTACTCTGCCCCGAAAGACTATCATTTAGAATCAAAGAACAGATAAAGGGCTTCCCAGACAGGAAAAAGCTAAAGGAGTTCATCACCACCAAACTCATATTACAAGAAATGTTGGAGGAACGTAAGAAGAAAAAGAAAAAGAAAAAAAGTATGAAAAATAAATGGCAATAACTACAGATCTAGCAACAATTAGTTTAAATGGAAATGGATTAAATGCTCCAATCGAAAGATAGGTGGCTGAATGAATAAGAAAACAAGACCCTTACACATGCTGCCAATGAGAGACGCACATCTAATACAAAAACAAAACAAAGCAAAAACAGACTAAAAGTGAAGGATGGAAACACATACTGCATGAAATGGTTAGCAAAGAAACAAACAGACAAAACCTGCGAGGACAGCAATACTCATTCCAGACAAAATAGACTTTAAAGAGGCAAAGAAGGACCCGGTTTTCCCATTTCCGGATATTTATCTAATGAAACCCAAAACATGACTTTGAAGGAACATGTGCATCCATATGTTCATTTTGGCATTATTTGCAATAGCCAAGCTATGGATGCAATCTGGGTGACCATCAGTGGACGGATGCATAAAGAAGAGGTGGTACGTATATACAGTGGAATAGTACTCATTCACAAAAAGAAAAAATCTTGCCATGTGCAATAACATAAATGGACCTAGAGGGAATTA
This sequence comes from Rousettus aegyptiacus, assembly GCF_014176215.1. Lineage (NCBI taxonomy): Eukaryota > Metazoa > Chordata > Mammalia > Chiroptera > Pteropodidae > Rousettus > Rousettus aegyptiacus. Next base: position 149,853,198 of record NW_023416306.1, on the reverse strand, counting down.
TGCTGAGTGGAGTATGTCAGACAGAAAAGGGCGAATGAAGTAAGATTTCATTTACATGTGGAATCTAAAGAACAAAATAAATAAGCAAACAAAACAGAAACAAACTCATAGATACCAGGGACATTTTGATGGTTCCCAGATGAGAAGTAGGTTGGTGGGTGAAAAAGGCTAAGGGCTTATGAAACACGAATCGGTAGTTACAATTGGTAGTTACAAAATAGTCCTGGGGAATGTAAAGTATAACACAGGGAATATAATCATTAATATTGTAACTCTTGGTTGTGTAATGGGTATTAGATTCATTGGGGTGATCACTTTCTTAGTTACAGAAATGTCTAATCACTATGTTGTACACCTTAAATTAATATAATATTCGTGACATCTATAATACAAAAAAGAAAAATATTGTAAAGCTGAAAAGAAAGATAAAGGTGAAGGGGTCAGAGTAGATGGGGGAGACGTAAAGGTGCAATGCCTTTCCTGAGAAAGGAGGGAGACAAAGTAAGAATTGTGTTGGAAGAGTCTCAGATCAGCAAGTAGGTTTACATCAGGTTCATCTCAACGAGGGAAGAACCCTTGAGCCACAATGACCCATTATACTTCTTACGATGGGCAGCAATGGCATTGTTCCAGTGCCACCAAGCTCAAACGTTGGCTGGAGCTTCCCAAAAGAAACACACCCTGGAGTGTATGTCTTCACGTATGCAAAGTGTGACAGCTGCACTTCTGGTCAAGATGGCAGAGTGAGTAAATGTTGTGCTCACCCTCCTCCCAGGACCACGTCAAAATTACAACTAAATTATAGAACAGCTGAATTCAGCAATACATTTAAAAGATCATCCACCATGGGATTGATTCCTGGGATACAAGGATGGTTCGATATCTGCAAATCAATTCATGTGATATGCCACATATTCAAAATGAAGGATAAAAATCATATGATCATACCAGTAGATGCAGAAATGCATTTGACAAAATCCAATATGTATTTCTGATAAAACTTTCAAGAAGGTGGGAACAAGGGGGACATACTTCAACATAATAAAGGTGATATATGACAAATGCACAGCTAACAGCATTCTCAATGGGGAAATGCTAAACACATTTTCCGTAATATTCAAAACAAGAAAAGGATGCCCACTTTCGCCACTTTTATTCAATATAGCATTGAAGTCCCAGCCACAGCAATCATAGAAGAAAAAGAGAGAAAAGTCATTCACACTGCAAAGGAAGAAGTAAAACTGTTGTTATTTGCAGATGACATGACACTACATATAGAGAACCCTAAAGAATCCACCAAAAAATCCTGTTGGAACTGATAAATGAATTTAGTAATGTTGAAGGATCCAAAACTAATATTCAGAAATTGGTTGGATTTTATACACTAGTAACGAACTATCAGAAAGTGGAACTGGGAAAACAATCCCATTTACAATTGCATCAAAAAGGATCCATTTCCTACGAGTAAATATAACCAAAGAGGTAAAAGACCTGTATTCAGAAAATTATAAAACATTGAAGAAAATAACTGAAGAACATACAAATAAGTGGAAGCATATACCATGCTCATGGATAGCAAGAATGAAGTCGTTAAAATGTCCTCACGATCCAAAGAAATCTACAGATTCAACGAAATCCCTAACAAAATACCAATGGCATTTTTCACAGTACTCAAACGTAATCCTCATTTGTAGGTTACCACAAAGAACCTGAATAGCATAGTAATCTTGAGATAAAAGAACAGTGTTGGAGGTATCAAGCTGCCTGATATTAAACTATTCTAAAGGTCTACAGTATTCTAAAAGTCTACAGCATAAAAGAGACCCATAGATGATTGGAACAGAATATAGAAACTAGAAATAAACCTTTGCTCTACGGTCAATTAAACTATGACAAAGATGGAAAGAGCATTCAATGGGGGAAAGACGGTCTTTTCAATAAATGAGGTTGGGAAGACTGGGTAGATAAATGCAAAAAAACAAAAAACAAAAGAAAAGAAAAAATGAAAAAAAGGGGTAAAAACGAACTAGGGAGATTTATTACATCATATATAAGAATAAACTCAAGATGGATTAAAGACTTATTATGTGAGACCTGAAACCATAAAACTCCTAAAGGAAAACATAGGCTGTAAACTCTTTGACATCCTCTTAGCAGTATTTTTGTTTTGTATAAGTGACCCTGGGCAAGGGAAACAGAAAAATTAGACAACAGGACTATACCATCTATATAGTTTTTGCACAGCAAAGGAAACCATCAACAAAATGAAAGACGACCTACTCAATAGGAAAAGATGTTTGCCAATGATATGTCTGATAAGGAGTTAATATCCAAATATATATAAGGGACTTATGTAACTTAAGTCCAAAAAAAAAAAAAAAACCCAAAGCAATCCACTTTAAAAATGGGCGGAGGATCTAAATCGATATTTTTCCAAAGAAGTTATCCAAATGGCCAAAAAGCGCATGAAAAGATGATCAGCATCGTTCGTTATTAGGAAATTGCAAATCAAAAGTACAATGAAATAGAACTTTTCATTCACTGGCAAGGCTCTGATCAAAAACCAGAAAATAACAAGTGTTGGTGAGGGTTGGGACATTGCCACTGGGAATGTAAAATAGTGCAGTTGCTATGGAAAGCACATCGGTGGCTCCTCAAAAAGTTGAACAAAGAATGATCAGTCCTGAGTATATACCCCAAAGAATTGAAAACAGGTATTCAAACAAACGCATGTACATGCCTGTTCATAGCAGCGCTATTCACAATAGCCAAAGTTGGAAACAACTCAAATGTTCATCAGTGGATAAACAGACAGACTATGGTCTTTCCATATAATGGAATATCATTCAGCCATAAAAAGAACGGAGTACTGATACATGCTACGACCTCAAAAAGATTATGCTAAGTGAGAGCAGTCAGACACAAAAGCTTATATATTATATGATTTCATTTATATGAAGTAGAATGTGTAAATCCATAGAGACAGAACGCTCGGTAGTAGCATGGGGCTTTGGGTGGGGATTAACTGGCTTAACTGGACAAGGTTTCCCTAAGGATGTTGAAAATCGTTTGGAACGAGAGAGAGGTGATGGTTGCACCATATTTTGAATGTCCTAAATGCCACTGACATATTTATTTAAAATTTTTATTTTATGAGAATTCCACCTACAAACTTTCTTATTTAAGAAAAAAGAGAGATAGAGTTCATTTAAAAAAACAAAGTAACTCACATTAACAGTGAAGAAGTCAACTTCTCACTTTCTGCAGATATAATTCTGTATACAGAGCACCCTAAAGGCTCCACCAAAGAACTATCAGAAACAAGAAATAAATACAGTAAAGTAGCAGGATACAAAATTCATGTATAAAAATTTATTGCATTCCCATATGCTAACAATGAAATTTGAGAAAAAAGAAATTTTTTTAAAAAGGGCCTTTTGCAATTGCGAAGAAAAAAGCAAATTAATAAGTAAATACATACAATACGATACAATACAATAACACAATACAATACAATACAATACAATACAACACAACACAACACAACACAATACAATACAAACAATACAATACAATACAATACAATACCAAGGAATAATCTTAACAAAGCATGTGAAGGACCTATATGCTGAAAACTCCAAGGCATCATTAAAAGAAATTGAAGAAGACACAAAGAAATGGAAAGATATTCGTGTTTATGGATTGGGAGACTCAACATGGTTAAAATGGTCATATTATGCAAAGCAGTATACAGATTTAATAGAATCACCTTCAAGACCCCATTAGCATTTTTAAAAGAAAAAGAACAAAAAGGTCGTCAGATTTGCATGGAATCACAAAAGAACCCGAATAACCAGAGCAATCCTGAGAAAGTAGAACCCTGGAGGTATCACACTGCCTGGTTAGAAATGTGACTACAAAGTGACAGTAATCAAAACAGCATGATATTGGTAGAAGAACAGACACACAGACCAATGGAACAGAACTGAGTACCCAGAAATAAACTCACATGTATGGGAAAATAATTTTTGACAAGAAAGCCAAAATCGACAATAGAGAAAAAAAGTCTCTTCAATAAATGGTGCTGGGAAAATTGGAAAGCCACATGCAGAAGAATGAAGCTAGATTGCTATTTGTCACCGTATACCAAAACTAACTCAAAATGGATCAAAGGCCTAAATAGGAGACACAAAAAATAAATCGCATGGAAGAAAACATAGGTACTAAACTCATAAACCTTGGATTTAGAGAGGATTTTATGAATTTGACGTGGCAGGCAAAGGAAGTAAAAGCAAAAATAACTAAATGGGACTATATCAAACTAAACTAAAAAGCTTCTACACAGCAAAAGAAACCGTGAACAAAGCAAAGAGGCAAACAACTGACTGGGAGAAAATAGTCGTAAGTGATGCTTCCAATAAGGGGCGAACCACCAAAATATGTAAAGAACTCATAAAACTCAGCAACAAAAAACAAACACTCCAAATAAAAAATTGGGCCGAGGACCTGAACAGGAAGGCACATCTTCCAAAATATGAAAATGGCCAACAGATGTGTGAAAAGATGTTCAGCTTCACTAGCTATTTAGGGAAATGCAAATCAAAACCACAATGAGTTACTGCCTCACCCTTGTTAGAATGGCTACCATCAACAGGACAAGAAATATCAAGTGTTGGAGAGGTTGTAGGGGAAAAGGAACCTTCAAATGCTACCAGTGGGAATGGAAATTGGTATAGCCACTATGGAAAGCAGTATGGAGGGTCCTCAAAAACTTAAAAACAGAATTACCATGTGACCCAGCAATCCCTCTTCTGGGTATCTACCCCCGAAATTTGAAGACATTCATACATAAAGATATATGAACCCGCATTACTCACGGTGTCCCAGACATGGAAACAACCGAGGTGTCCTTTGATAGATGATTGGGTAAAGCAGATGTGGTACATATGTACAATGGAATCGTACTCAGCCATAAGAAAAGATGAAATACTGCCGTTAGTGACGACACGGATGGATCTCGAGATTATCAGGCCAAGCAAAACAAGCCAGACGGAAAAAGTTGAGCACCACATGATGTCACTTATATGTGGAAAATAAAAGGAACAAGACAAATATAAACACATAGACACAGACAATAGTTTAACGGTTACCAGAGGGAAAGAGGGCAGTCGGGGAAGTGGATAAGTAAAGGTAAAGGGGTTTAAACATATGGAGACAAAAGGAGATTTGTCTTTGGGTGGTGAACACACAATGCAATCTATAGCTGATATATTATCTAATCGTACACTTGAAACCTACATAATTTTATCAACCAGTGTCACCTTGGTAAATTTAATTTAAAAATTACAATTAAAAAAATAAGACTCTTCCCAATGAACAGCTAGGAACCTGGTTTATCCACGAACTCCTTCCTCTCCGTGGTCGCTGGCTGCTGCTGGGTACACTGACTCCATAGCCCGTGCTGGTCTGTATTTCATGCACACTGAGCAATCTTCTGTAGCTTTAACAAACACGACAAACAAACTAAGCTCTCAGGCAGAGAATCACAGTTAGATGCCTACACGTACTGAAAGAAAAAAAGAGAGACAAAAAGAGGCTAGGAATGAAGCATAGACCTACTGATCTGAGATATCACCATTATCACATATAATATTTCCTTATGAATTTAATTTTACTTCTGAATCTTCTATACTGACCAGGGATTATCTTTCAGACTATTCATTTGCCATTCTGTTTTAATTACAAATGCTTTATTCAGAATTTGTTTTAATACCAAGTAGGGCTATCCTCCCCCTCATTATCTTCTTCAGGAATTTTCTAGCTGGTTTATATTAATTTTTATATAGATTTTTAAAAGTTTACTTATTTTAATTGGTTTCAAGTACCGTACATTGGTTAGACATCTATATAGTTCATAAAATGATCCCCCCAATTGCTCCTTCCCTTCCCGACTCTCTACCTAGCCAACATATTAATGCTAACTGCATTCCCTATGCTGTGCTCCTCATCCCCGTGACCATCCATCAGTTAGTAATTTGAACTCCCGGCCCACCAGCTCCCTCCCCTCCTTCTGTCACCAGATTGTCCACTCTCTCTGTGAGTCCATTTTGGATTAGTTTGTTCTTTTTATTCTTTAGATTTTGCATATACGTGAAATCATATAGTGTTTATCTTTCTCTGTCTGACTGAAATACCTTCTAAGTCCATCAAAGCAATATCTTTTTCCATCCCCTTCTTTTTCGAAGTGAGTCTCTTGAAGGCAGCATATGTAGGATTCTCGTTTTCTTATCCATTCAGCCACTCTACCTTTGGTTGGAGCACTTAATTCTTTTCCATTTGAGGTACTTATTGATAGAAATGCAGTCGTTACCATTCTTTATTCCTGTTCTTCATACATGTTTTTTCTTCTTAAAGAAATCCCTCCAACATTCCCTGTAATAGTGGCTTGGTGGCGATAAAGTCTTTTAGCATATTTTTGCCTGGGAACTCTTTATTTGTCCTTCAACTCTAAATGACAGCTTTGCTGGATAGTGTCCTCGGTTGTAGATACAGGGTCTTCATCATGTCGAATATTTTGTCCCAGGCCCTTCTGTACTGCATAGTTTCTTTTGAGAGATCAGGTGCCAGTCTTACAGGTCTTCCCTTGTAAGTAATTATCTGCTTTTCTCTTACCGCTTTTAATATTCTTTCTTTGTATTTAACCCTTGGCATTCTAATTATGATGCGTCTAGATGTGGGCCAGGTTTTTGGAATTCGCTGACCTTCCTGAGGTTTTATGTCCATTTCCTTCAGCAGGTTAGGGAAGTTTTCCATCATTATTTCTTCAAACAGCTGTTCAACATCTCGACTTTCTTCAGTTACACCGATCAGAGGGATATTTTGACACTTAAGAGTGTCCCATATGCACCTTAAATTATTTTTATAGTCTTGGCATCTTATCTGCTGCCATTCAGATTTCATGTCCTTGGCTTTCCTGTCCTCTACATAGAGCACTTGATCCTTTTCTTTATTCACTTTGTTTATTCTATTTAAGATACTTCTCATCTCAGATAATGTGTTCTTCATTTTAAAGTGGTTCCTTTTTATAATTTCCATTTTTATTTTTATGGTTTTTATCTCTTTGTTGGAGTTCTCTACACTTCCCAAAAGTTCATTGAGCAAATATCTTAATAAACAGTGTCTTGAACTCTGCGTCTATTAGATTTCTTGACTCCATTATAACTGGATCTTTGTTCTCTTCTCTCATATGGTTTCTGCTTCATTGTCTTCCCATTTTGGCTGGTTTTCCGTGTCCGTTTCTATGTACTAAGAAAATCTCCAAAATGTCCCGGTCTTATTAGTGTGGATTTGTGAAGTAGGTGTCCAGTGGCGCAGTCCGAGAGCAGTTCAACTGTAGACCGTACTCAGCCCAAGACTGTGCCGCTCTGGGTCCACCCGTTAAGATTCAGCAAGCAATCCAGAGATGCTGTGCTTATAGTTGCCTCAAAAGGCCACACCAGAAACCGAGGCCAACTCCTTCCAGTGTGAGTGTAGGTGCTGCAGAGCAAAGAGCACCTGACTCGCAGAGAATATACCTGGATGTGGCTTGGGTTGGGGTTGCGAGATGGGGAAGGCCGAGTTTCAGGGAATCCTCTGGGTGGAGTGAACTCTGTTACCCGCTTTGATGACGTCACAGCTGTGGCAGCGCTGTGTGTTTGGCGCACCGGTGTGGGAGAGGGCTCAACAGGAAACAAAGAATACTAACACGTAACCATCTTTACATATTCGGAATGAAATCTACTTGATCATTCTGATTTTATTTTAGTAAACAGCGAATTTCAGATTGCTCACGTTATGATTTTTGCACTGACATTCATAGATGAGACTATTTCCTTTTGTAAAGTTTTCATCAAGTTTAGCTACTGATACTCTATTTACCGTTTATTTTATCAAGTAAATTGAGGTATAATGTACATGAAACTTAAAAAACGGATATTTCAGTGTGTAATTTTGTGAGTTTTGAAGAAAAAATGTATACCTGTGCAACAACTACCCAAGTAAGATAAAGAATATGTCAATCACCACAAAAATCTCTCATGCTCATTTTCAAGCAATCTCCCCACTCTGACCCACACAACCGCCAATCTGATTACTTTCATGAAAGATTAGTTTTACCTGCTGTAGAAGTTAGTATACACATGATAATACCATACCATAGGTAATCACATGTGTCTGGCTTCTTGCATGTAATGTAATTCCTATGAAATTCATCCATGTTTTGTGCTTCAACAATTTTTCATTGTTATTGCTGCGATATATTCCATTTCATGGATATACGATGTTTTGCTTAGCATTCCATTTGTTGATGAACATTGTGTTGATGTCAGTTTTTGCGAATCACGCCTGGAGCTATTGTGAAGATTCTTGCATAAGACGTATTTGAACATACGTTCCTATGGCACAGACTGTTGCGTCATAGGGTCACATAAGTTTAGCTTTAAAATAACTGTCAGCTTTCCAAAGTGGTTGTACCAGGTACAGTCCCACAGAAATGTGCGTGAGTTTCATTTGCTCCACATCCTCGCCCAAAACAAACTAATGTTAGGCATGCTAGAGGATGGCAAGGAGTATCTCAATTGCACTTTTGTCTACGGGTTTATTGCTGGACTCTCTTTTTGTCAGTTGACCCGTTTGACCATTCTCACGACAATATGCATCTTCTTGATCACTGTGGCTCCACAGTAAGTCTTGATATCAGCAATATGCGTACAAGGGATTACTGTGAGCATCTTTGCAAACTACCTCCCTCAGTGGTAATGTAAAAGATATTGTTTATTAAATTAAACTTTCCAAATGTTTATTATAAGGATGTGGAAATACGATATTTTATATTATACTCAGCTCGGGCAAAATTTCCTTAGAAAGTCAATGAATTTTGAATAGATATCTTAGGGTTTCCTGAACAAATAATCATGTCGTCAGTGAACGATAGCAACAACAGTTTTACATGTTCTTTTCAATCTCCACATTATTTTTATTTATTTTTCTTGCCTTTTTACACTGACGATCTTCCCAGGAAAATGTTCAATAGATGACATCCTTACCGTTTCCAGTCTTAGAGAGGAAGCATTCGATACCCCTCCATTCGTATAAAGATCGCTGTGTTTGTTTGCCTTTTTTTGATGCATGCCCTTCGTCAAATTGAGAAAGCTCTCTTCTATTCCTAGTTTGCCAAGTCCTTTTAACCCAAGACAAGTGCTGAAATTTTTCAAACACTTTTAACGCATTTCAGAATTTTATATGATTTTGTTCACCTTGAAGCGTCCTATCGTTTTGTGGCATATTTTGAATTAATATTGTATCGCTCTGTGTCAAAGGTAGGAGAACTATATCAACATGCTTTCTTTCTTTTAACCACTTCCACCATTTGTGTGATTGTGGCTGTACATTTTACTTCTTCATACTTTATGAACCCCATAATGTTGTTAATATTTATTGGAATAATCAAATGTTTTCATAGAATGTTAAAATGCAAAATAGTTAGTCCTCAATTTTTACCCTTCTGATACTCTATTCATTCCTGGTACCATTTCACTTCCAGTAAAGAAATTCCTTTAGCATATCTTGTAGTACAGATTTTCAAGTAACAAATTCTTAGCATTTATTTACATTAAAAAACTGTTTATATGCTATTTTATCCTTGGTTTTATTGACGTATAAAATAGATACGATAAAACCACTCATTTATAATATACAGGTCAATGGATTTGAACAACCTGTCTGATCATCACCACAATCAGGATACTGAATATTTCTTCACCACAAGAAGCCTGTAGTGCTTTTTTGTAGTCAATGCCTCTATTCACTTATGCAGAAAAGTACTCATCTGTTTTCAGTGACTAGAAATTCATTTTGCCTGTTCTAGCATTTCACATAAATGGGATGCTATAGAATCTATCATTTTGTGTCTGGCTCCTTTCACTGAGCACACAGATGTTTAGATTCATCCACGTTCTTGCAAATATCTGTAGTGTCTTCACTTTTTGTCAGGGTTTTCTCAAGAAATCTTCATTGTCCTCATCAGAACTCAAGAAGAGGACAGCTGTCATTATCCACATACATAAGCTCAGAACTAGAGACAGACAGTAGAAAAGCGAAAACTTAAATGTTTGATTTTTAGGAGCCAAGCTCTAATTACTCCCGATAATTTTATGCGCATTACTGTTTTTTTTTTTTCCCTCATGATAAATTCCTAGAATTGGAATGGGAGGTACATTTTAAGACTTTTGACCTGTACTGCCAGTTTGATATGGATAGCCACGTCATATTTCTCGGGTGTTATAACAAGGCTGTGTTCCTAACCCTCACCTATAATGAGGACTCTTCTAAATCTTTGCGATTTTAATAGGTGAAACAAACCTGATTATTTTAGATCACAATAAAAATTGTATATAAAGATGGACAGTTCTCTAATGTATATTTCTCATCTGCGTTTCTTCTTTGCGAATTTCTCATTCATGTCCTTTCCCTGTTAGTCTATAAAATAATTTGTCTTCTCTATTTATTTGTTGGAGCCTTTCACATAAGGGACTCCTTCAGTGTTGTTTTACGCTGCTTGTTATGAAAATGGCCCGTTTACTTTATAGAGCTATTATCTCTGTAACCAAAGAGAATCAAACAGAGAAGTATTTGGTTTTAACATAATAGCGCAAGTCAGACTTCTGGCTTAGAGAAAAAAGAAAACTGAAAAGTAAAGGAGAACTTATTTCCGTTCTGGAACTTGTCCCTTGACTTTCTCTCTTAAGTCACTAGGATTTGTGTTCTTTAATTGGAACTACTGGTTTGCTCGGGCCATGGCAACACATCTTATCTGCCATGAACAGCACACGGCTTGAGAAAATATTTTTTAACAAGTGTCTTTCAGATGGAATTAATTATGTATTGTTTTTATGAAGAGTCTAGATGAATTAATGGGTAGCAGACCCGTAATTGTATAATAATAATAGTAATAACAAAAATTGTGACATTAAGTTACTATTTACTGATTCCTACTGTATTCAGGCCACAATGCTCAATGCTTAATATTATTTCATTTATCTTCATGTAATTCTGAGTCGGAGACATTACTATTATTATCCCTATTTCATACATGAAGAAATTGAGACTGAAATCTAGGTGCTTGCTCTGTGCTGTATAGCTGGTAGGCAGTAGGGTTTAACTTTGGCCCTAATGCTCTACTGTCTTAGGTTTATTACAGAATAACATTGAGGTTTACGCTCGCTTCAACAGTGGTAGCAGGTATGGCAAATATTTTGATGTGATTGTCAAAACTGTAGTCACTACTTCTAGCCTAAGACAGCACTAGGATCAATGGGCCACAGCAAGTCCTCTTCTTTTAAAATTAGAGTTATGATGCTTTATT